>NC_087441.1:62082953-67082953 GCF_036321535.1 Camelus dromedarius
AAAATCTTTGTAGATAAAAGCAAGGCTTGTTAAATGATATGAGGGTAAGATTTTAATATACCAAATGTAACATTCTTAGTTGCCTTTAGTTTCAGAGGCTTGTAAGACTTCCTCATGACCATCATAACAGGCCTTGCTTTTGTCGTATTTTGTGGCTGAAAAAGCAGCCTTGCTTCTTCAGATATTGTAGTTATTTGGATGTATAATAGTTTAGCAAGATGTTACTTTTGTAAGACATCAGATGTTCAAAAAAAGTGCATCCGAACTTGTACTAAATACTGCAGTGTCCCTTTATAAAAAGTCAGACTAAAACTGACAATTGTACAGCGAAGCCTGACATTTGGATATTTTGAAGTTTTTTCATAAATCATAGGAAATTAGTATATGGCTGTAGTTTAGCTTTTTAGGTAAAAGGTATGTTTCATTAGTGCATTTCTTATTGCTGATCACTGCAAAAATGTGAATCAGCTTTCCATTTCTTATGCAGGTCATGATAACTTGTAGAATAGAGTACAATCATTTGTGCTATGTTTTTAATTTTCTAAAGCACCTTGATGACAGTGAGTGTTCAGTGGTGAAGCATCCTCTATTGAATCACCCTCAAAAAAAATTTTTTGCCAAGTCCTAAATTGATAGCTTAAAGTCAAAAGTGAAATTATAGTTTAATTAGGACTTGGTATAAAGAAATCCCTTTTCCCCTTCCCCAAAGGGATACTGCAGTTATATCACATACCCAATAGGCACCACGATGAAGATCAGAGCTTATTATACTTAATTAAGGTTTTATACACACCAGTTCCCCCAGTAAATGCAAATTTAACAAGAAAATTAGACATGTCATATGTTAAATGCTCATGGCAAACAATCATTTTGCATTCCTGCAAATAAAATTGTTTTATACTGTAAGCTGGAGGCGAGTGTAACTTATTTTTGTAATAAAGTTTTTATTTTTTTTATGTGTCATTAATATAAATGTGTGTTAGTGTAGAAATATTCTGGTTTAAAAACTTAGAAATGCACACATTTCAGTATGTTTATTTGTACTTACATAATTTTAGATAGTGGTTGCCAATAGCCTGTATGTTTCACATTAATTGGTTTTTTTTATGTTATCTTAATAAACCATTTTAGTATGTTGTATGTCAGTTACTGGGATAGCTGGGACATAGAGTGTAATTTAAAATTTGTCAATAAGTATTCATTGGAATATTTGTAAATGTGCCTTGCCGGTTATTGAAACTTACCTACAAAATGAGTATGGGGTGACAAAAATTAGTTCCTGGTGCTTAATGAAACTTTTTGCCACTGATTTTATATATATAACCCCGTGCTTTTTTAAAGTACATCTCTCTCAAATCTTAGTATAAGTTTGAGGGCTACACAAAACATTTACATTTCATTCTAACATTTAATGAGTATAATAGGCTGTGGAAAATGGGTAAATTAAATGTAGCCTTCAGTAAAATTGAATCTCAGTGTAATCCTTGGTGCTGGCATTTCCCAGTCCCAAGGAGTTAAATGATCCCATTGAAGAGGTCATTGCCATGCCTATTGGCACTTTACTGTCATACCCTTTTTATGGGACACTGTCAAGGTGTTTAAGTTAATTCTCAGAATTATTTGTTGGGATTTTAGAACAGGTTTGTTTTAAGTAAGAACTGCATTGTCAAAGTTGAAAGATGAACATTTTTGTGAGTCCACAAATGTGTTCTTAAAACATTAAAATACGGAGCTGTGGGTTTCCAAGGCTATTTGGCATTCTTAGTTTGGGGATTTGGGAGGGAAATCTGATATTAAAAAATTGTGAAGAATTGATGGGTAAATGTAAAAAAGTGGTGATGAAATATATACACACTCAAGTGAAATTACTTGACAGTGTTCATTCGAATAACTTTGAATTTAAGCCATTATAATTACTTTTAAAATTAAATAATCATTTGCACTGTTCTGATAATGGGTGCAGTTTTTGAGCAATATAATCAGAGCTAAATATGCATGTAGTGATTAGTGATGTGAACAATTAAGTTCTGAGAAGAAATACTAACTGGTTTTTCAAACTTAAATTTCTGTAGTAAAATCAGTATCAAACTCTTATCAGAGATCAAGGAAAACAGGCAATGCATATAAACATACTTTTGAATGTTGTGTGGCCTATAAAGCAATAATGCAATTTTTATGGAATGTCATGGGATATGAGAAATGGAAATGCAAAAATAACTAATCCTTTAGTAAAAATGTCAACATGTTAAAAGGGGAATGTTAATTAATGTAGGTTATTGCTATATTTGTGATTTGTTTATGGGTTCTTGGCTTTGACAGCTTCAAAGAATGGACAGATGACAAGTTACAGAAATTTTGTATATATTGTCAAGGAATGGGTCTTAAATCCAAGAGTCAAGTCCCTTCCTTGGGGTGAAAATGTATCCTTAAAGCATTCTGATTGTTAAAAAAACTTGAGTTACCTAACCAAAGCAGACGCAAGATTTTGTTTCTGCAGACTACTTGGCAATCAAAAGTGATCATCAATTTAGTTAATCAGTTTTCAGAAAGTTGCTTTGTGAGAAAATTGTGTTACACATATTCTCCCAAACATGCTTTTTGTGGAAGGTTTTCAGCCATTGTGACGGAATCAGATGTTAGGAATGAAGGGGGGTGGGGGATTTAGCACAAAAAGCGGTTGCACACTCATGATGGCTACTGTTGTAGCATCATGAGAAATTTTATCTACCAATTACTGCGAGTCTGATCTTACAAAATACAAACACTTTCTTCACGATCAAATAGGAACATCATAGGAATGGTTTGATGGGGTGGCCTCGGGTATTCACTTGTATAAAGATATTTGAAAAGACTTTTATATCAGGGTGAATATCATGCTAAATGGGCAAAATTGTCACATTCCGGATCCTTTTTTTGACTGCTAAGTTAAAAGTCACTGTTGAGAAATACAGAAGGAAAAAAAAAAGACCACCTTGTTTTTTACAGAGTATGACATAGTCTATTTTCAGGGGAGAAATTAAAAAGTAGAAGGACTCAAAGCATTAGGTGAGAGAGCTAACCCCCTACAGTAAATGATTGCTCAGGTTCCTAAAACTTCCAAGAATCCCCACAGTGATCATTTTTCTCCCCAGTGACATACACCATGAAATTTTTATGACCATAGGAATTCAATGGTATAAAATGAATGAATAAAGAAGTAACAATACATAAAATGAATAAACTTGTGGGGATGATGTTTTAAAATGTAGTACTAATTACTCAGTACCACTCAATAGGGCATGCCACTACTTTTCTTAAGATGCTAATTATAAATTAAATCAATGTTCAAAGACATTTTTAACTGTGGGCAAATTAGTAGATGGACTCTTTGGTCTGTCACTTTTTTAAAAAAGTACTTAAGATATAAGTTTTATTAGTACCACAGTCTGCCTTCAGTATATGCCTAAAATATTTTTCTGGACCAGGAACATTCAGTTGAAAGAAACACATCTTTTTTATGAATGCAAAACAGTATTATAACTAATGCCCTGGTCCAAGATTAAGTTTTTAATGATAACAGTAGTCTGATAAACATTTAGAAGTCTGGCATTGAGAAACAAAAGCTTGTACCTGACTAGTATTTTTATTTAAAAAAATATTAGTTCTGTTAGCTTATTTAAATTCTCTGACATTTATTTATCTGTAGAGTTTATATTTATTTCATTCCTTTCATCTCACTGAAAACTGTCTGCAGGCTCTTTGATTTGGATTAGATGTGTGAAGTACTGTCTTTTGCCAAAAACCTCAAATTACCTGTTCTTTTCAACGTAGTGGGTTTGTGCTTGTTTGGCGATCAGTTCAAAAACTATCTGTACTATCTGTACTGCCTCTGATGTTAAGATTTTATGTATAGCATAAGGAAGCTAGCTCTGACTATATTTTCCTAAGAATAAAGACCTATTTTTGTAGCATGTCTTAGGATCTCCAGGAGTCCAAGAGTTATTGTGGGTGTTCTCCATTTCATCATTTTTCATTTAACAGCTTTTGAATAGACACTTGGAATATTTAGAGCTCTTTTCACCTTTTTGATTATCCATACATTCAAAGTAACTAGCCAATGGTAAAAACAAATTCCCCACAACCTCTAATTCAAGCACATAATGGGGAGATGTATAGAATAAATGTATAGTGCTGGTCTCCACTTGATTTTAATTGACGATGAAAATATTCTGTGGTCACACACATGCCAGTGGACTAAGTGAATAAGTTAATGGTAATTTGGTTCTGCTTCTCTGGTAACATGCCCCCACCATTTAGTGTTCCACTATGACTCTGAAGATTTGGAAATGAGTGATTGAGGTTGCAAGTAATTTGGGAGAGTGGAATGAACAAACTGATCTGTTTTTAATGTTGCATTCTTAGGTGACTGCACAAATGAGGTTAGGTGAGTTCAGCTTAAAATGTTTTATTAAGCCAAGTTGGCAAATCATCATCAAAAGGTGGGGAACTTGTAAATATATTCAGGGGGTTTTGGCTCAGCCCTACAATTTCTTGGTGGGGGAGATAGTTTTGGTCACTTCATCATGACAAAAATCCTCTTAGGTCACTTAGTACAGGGTTTGTGTTAATGATTACTAAAATTTATAGAAATGACGGAAAAAAGTTTTTGTTGTTTTGGAATAGTCATGGAAGTTTTATGCCTGAAATATTCTGGTGTACTCCTAGGGGATTTTGAAAACCATTTACATTGCCTATTTGGCTTCCTGTGGAGATGCCAAACTAGTACATTTTTTTCTTGTTGAAATCAAGACTTCTGAATAAGACTTTTTGGGTGAGGGAGACGTCCTAATAAACCATTTTGGAAATAAGTGTCTTCAAGTGTTAGTTTTCCTAAAATGTTTTTTTTTAACACAAGCAATAGGATCAAGATAAGATTGTTTTAGAATAATTTACTATGAGCTTCAGTGACTATCTTTTTTTACATTGTAAAGTGGTTTAAAAGAAGTTCTAATCTGAAGGGAGTGTAATCTGAAGCTGCTATCTGTAATCTTCACAAATTGTCATTTCTTGACAAATATTTTAGGCTTTCAGTCTGTATTCTGAAAGGATTTTTGGGATACAATATACTAGTTTGGGAGAGAATTTTGGGATACCTATGGGAATTGACATCTTCCGTCATTTAAGAACTACAGCCAATTTCTTTTTCAAGGCAAAAGGACAAAGATTTTGATGTGGACACGCCGTTACCACAGATTAAAGAGCATGACTCGAGCGTGTTCATGCTAATGCTAAATTAATACCAAAATTCAGTCTTCCAGGTGTAGAAACATATCTTGAGGTTAACAGGAGAGTGCTAACATCACATCTGGTATGGCTCTAATCTGTTAATTTTAAGTAAGGTAAATAATCATGCCATTTGTGTAACACAATTTTGCATTTGGACTTGTGTCCTGATTTTTTCCTATGGGAATTAGAAAACGCCAGTACTGCAACATTTGAACACAGAATTGCTCAAACTAGTTGCATTTATTTTAATGTCTTAAGTAAAAAAGCCCTGATGAGTTCATTTTTAAGAGAATATTTTTTAATATGTTGGTATTCATGTTGCTTTAATTGGAGAATTCAGGAATTAAGCCTCTAAAATTGCTTTATGTAACATGTCATGAGAAGGGGTGTGTGTGTGTGTGTGTACACGTACGTACGTACTGATAATGTGTTTCCTCAGTACATTTAATACTTGGAATGAGCTTGGAGTTAAACCAGAAATGAGCAATACATCAAAGGTCATCTATAAAAATTGGTGGAATACACTTCTCAGTTCTCTGCAGCCACGTGCATATGTAATACACTGTCGTTTTGGCAAAATTTAATATCTCACTTTCTTCTTGAAATAGTAAAAGTTCACATGAATTTGCAGAAATTGAATCCCTAGGAACCCTTCAACATTGATGGGTGCATATTCCTCTAGGCACCCTGCCTAACTTCAAATTCATTTATAACTAGAATTAAAACATGATGAAAAGCTTTTGTTCTAAAGTTGTATCTTAAGTCTTTGTTGATCTCTTGGTTTTCTTAAGATCCATTTAGCATTTAGGGCAGCATCAGCAGTTAGGGGCCCAGCAGCAGATGCTGTGGTTTCTTTGATTTATCCCTGCTACTCAGTGTCTTTTGACTGGTCTATTTAAATTACTACTACTACCACTGGTTCTTTGAAATTACTCAGTTTTCTTTTGTATATAATCTCTTGCCTCCTCCTAGAAAAGAAGCTCCTCTAGGGCAGGGTATTCTGAATTAATGGTGCTAGGCAGGTGTTTATCAAAACATTTTTTAGTTTGGTGGGAATTTTCAGTTTTGTTTATTTGCTGAATTAGGCTTAGTTTCTGCATGTTAAGTTGAAAAAGGAATCAAAATTTCTGAGCCATTTAATTTACAACGTGGAAAACTTAAAAATTAATGAACATGAAATGCTAATGTTTTAAGCAAGTTAAGATCATGAAGATACATCACTGAAATCGTTTATCTGATACTAAAAAAGTCTTGAAGGGAGCAGTTGGTTGTGGGATTTAGACTGCTTTGTTTTTTACATCAATTTAATTATTAGAACAACCCAGCCCAACAACTTTCCTTCATGCTGATACTCAGCTTAATTGCCAAGTATCAACCTCCAAACCCCATCTGTATTTTCTTTCTTTATGATGAAGGGATACTTCAAGACTCCAAGTAATGATGCTTGAGAAGAGAGAGCATCAGGCTAGGTAACTATAAATTACCCTGAAAACATCTGTTTCTGAGAATAATCCTTACTTAGTGTATTTTAAAATAACTTTAAGCAATGATTGCATCCATATGAATAATCTATACGTACCTTACAGTTGGTTGCTGGTTGAATTTAAGTCACTTGAAGGGAAGGTCTGCATTTAAGGTGTTTTCTCACTACAGTATATATACCTAATAGTTTGAATAGTGATGGATAAAGGTGGTATTTATGCTTAAAAATGCTTAGCTGGTATTTTAATTTGACGGTACTTTAAAGAAAATTTAGAAGACCTATACCTGGAAAACAAGATACATACAGCACAGGTTGTGAAATTCTACTCTGCTCACACCCTAGTCAATTAAAAGATGAATGACTCCTCTCTTTAGTTCTTATTGTAGTTACCTCATAACTGTTACTAAGTTTAATTAAGCAGTATTTTTTTTAACCCCTTGTGAGGAATTATGCTTACTCTAGCCCTGCTCTCCTTCTCCTGCACTATTTTAAGTTCAATTAATCACCTTTATTACTCAAACTACACTTAAGCCTCTGCTTACACCAATTTTAGTATGTTTGCTCCTCACTATGAAAGAAAACAGCACACTCAATACTTTCTTTTTATCTCTCAGTTTCTGTTAGCTCTATGTTTACTTTTCTCTCACTTTTTTTTTTTCTTTCAGGGCATATATTGACTGTAAGTTTCAGCAATAGAGCAGGCTCTTCTTATTTTATATGGAAACTGTCTTGCTCACTCTTGAATTCTGGAGGTTTTTAAAAGATAACTGGTTCCTTATAGGATGCACTGAAATACTAGTTCACTTTAGTTATTTACTTTCTGTGCTTCTGATTTTTCTCAAATGATCTGGTGATTCTGTATTATTGGTATTTATGAAAGAAGGGTATTAAAAGTACCTGGTGTTCCTGGGCCTGTCCACTGAGACAGCTGACTGTAAGTTTGTATGTGAGAACAGGAGGACTAACAGGCTTTATTTTTGTTTCCTTGGGAGCAGGCAGGCAAGCAAGTTACCCCTCCAATGCCAGAAAGAAGGGTGCTCAGTTGCAGGAACACTGACCCCTCCCAGGCAAGTTATTTGCTTTGAGGAGTTGGGTAGATCCTTAAAGCAGTTCTACAACCCTCAGGCACCTAAATTTCTTCCCTTTCCACTTTTGCAAGCCAGAGGTTTTGCCTTTTCCTTGCCAGTCATCCCTCCCATGAAAAATGGCTCCTGTTCTTGAAGCCATCTGAGTGCAAAATGAACATGAGCCTCAGTTCATCTTTTGTGCTCATTTGTACAAATTAATATAAAAAGTGATAGTTTTAAAGTAGAACTGAGTAGTAAAATACAATTGTATAGTGTACATTAACTTGGATTTATTAGAAGAAGCCACTTTATATGTCATATCTCATTTAAAATAAACTGTCTAGGAAAAGTTATTGAATAAATCTTGAAAAGAGAACAGCACCTAGCATGCTAATGGGTAGAGAGAAGACATGTGACTAAGGATACAAATTTAGTGACATTCTTAACTGGGCAAAGCAGACTATTTTGAAAGAACTTTTTGGGGAATAGTACAATAGGTTTTATTTTAGCATATAATTTCTGATCATTTAGAAGAAACCACTGAGCATTATCTTTTTTCCATTTACATTTAATACAGCTCTCTTCATGTATGCTCTTACCAGTTAGTGAGACTACATTCCTTATTTTGGCAGGGATCTCACTTGCCTCTTCCAGATTTGATGTTCTGGGGTTTGTTGAGAGTCCATGTTAAAAATCTACTTGTGGAATATTTTTTTTTTATACTTTTGTTGTAAATTCTGATTAGAGGGTCTAAATCCTTAAAAATAATTTCCACCTAACTATGGCAGTTTAAACATTTTAGATCACTTTGCTTATTGTTAAGGACCTCTTTCAGGTATTAAAAGTTTTAAATTAGACTTTATGATACTAAATATTAATTGATAAAAAAGGAGAAACTGACTTGCAAGGGTTTTGGTACAAAAAATCTTGGCTAAGTTTCCATTGGGTTGTATCTGGACACAACACCAGCGATCTGAAGGGGGAAAATAATTTGTTAACTAGTATACCTTGGTTTATTCAATTACAGTTGATGGACATAAGACACGCCAGTCTCTTGTATTCATAGAACTTTCCTATTTTAACAAGCCTGGTGTAGCCTGTGTATATATATTCACTTTTCATATAAACTTAGAAAAGCAGAGGTTGCTAAAGGAAAAGACTGAATTGATACAGTCTCACAATTGCAATGAGTTAGGTACTCTCTCTTGTTTCCCCAATGGTTCTAGATGAAAACCGAAATATTTTTTCCTAATCACTAAAACATTTAATGAAAGCAAATGTGAGCAAATACAGGTATAACCTCTTTGGTTTTGGGCTTCCTTTCCTGTAAAAAGATTATATTGTGATATTTTCTAGCTTTCAACATTCTATGAGATAGAGCTTGTGTTTTTAAAAAAATTATGGCTAGAGGGTTTTTTGATTAATTTCATTCATACTTTGTTGTGAAAGCTTAGTTTGACAAAATACAGGAAATGTTAAGACGTTACTGTTCATTTGCTCTGTAATACCTTATGAACATTTCCTGGTACATTATTTTTGTGATACTTCGTTATAGTTGGAGGGAGAGAAAGTAGAACAAATCTATTACTCTGTATATTCTGAGGAAGAAAACTGTCAAGCCCTGTATAGTTCATTGGGCATTATTCAAATTATTCCCAAATTTCCTAAATTACTGTTAATATTGCACTAGTTAAGAGTCAACCTTGTAACACAGATGTCAACTATATATGAGCAATATGAACCTACTTTTGTGGTAGTAACTATGTTTTTTAATTTTTAGAATGAAGTGTTCATTTACCTCAAGTCTCTCAGTTCTGAAATTCTAGGCAAAACTCTCATTTGGTATAAAGCTAATATATTAACCTGATCAGGAAATAAAAGGCAGTCTGAGTGCTAAACCAGCCTCTTGAATTTGCTTTACTACTGATAATAGTCAAATATTTTCTAAAAATTATAAAGCGTATGTGTTCTAACTCCTAAGCACCAGCAGTCTCTTCCCCTTCACCCCCAGTAAACTGTCTTTAAATTGAAAAAGCACATATTTCATTTTTGGGATAACGCATTGTACTGCATCTTTTCCTAGGCAGCTTAGAGGTTTTGGAATGATGCCCCCTTTAAGTTGATTTTCTGCTCCCCTCTATTATTAAGAACTGATCACAGGTTACCCATAGCCTGATACGAAAATTATATTTTTAAAAAGCTTTAACCTCTCTAAGGCATTAGTTATATTGAATCTCTCTCATTGAAAAGTTTCCTTGGTACTTTGCTGGTTCTCTTAATATTTTGACTATCCTGTTCTTATCTGTTCTTACTTTTTTCCTGTATACTTGCCTCTTTGATCTCATCTACCTTCACAGCTTTATATCATATCTTTTTGGACTCCTGCATTAATGTCGGGGCTTGATTAATCTCTGGGTTATATGCAGGTCTGCCACCTCAGCTCTTTGCTGTCAATTTTAGAGTGTTCTGCTCTGTCAGTGACTATGTCCTGTTAATTTCTCTTATCACATCCACTTCCACTTGATCACTTTGTTATTGAATAGGCCTGAAAATCCTCTTTATCCAACTCCTACCCTACCCTCTAGGAAGTTCATGTCTGGCTGAACTATATAAATAGCTTAAGTAGTTCCAGATTTATAAGTGGTACAATATAATGGCTCTCCATATCTATCTCTACAACAGCACTTTAATAGAAATAAAACGCAAGACACAGAAGTATTTTAAAGTTTTATAATTTGATCTGAGCTCATCCTTCTAGTCTTAACCTTCCATTGGTATTGCCTATAAACAAACTGGTAGCCTCGTCTTTCTTTAGCTCACTTCACATCTAAAAAAAAATTTTTTTTTTTGGAGGGGGGAGGTAATTAGGCTTATTTATTTATTTCTTAATGGAGGTACTGGGGATTGAACCCAGGTCCTTGTGCTGTACCCTCCCCCATGCTTCAAATTTCTGGTGTCTTACTAGTGTATTCTCCCCTACCCTCACCCCCCTCAACACCCCTGCTCCTCCAAGCCAACCTCTCAAAAATCTTCAGGGCAAATAGTAAAGTCTCCTTGCTGTAGGTGCATTAAAATGATCAACAAAGTATTCCTGAGAACACGTGTGGTTAGAACATCAAAAGTCCTGGCTTCATGGAGTTTAAATAAGGGTATTAGCTCATTTTTCTTCTTTTATTGCTTGTGCTATAGGTTTGTAACATAACTATTTATATATATGACTCAAAACCCCAAATTTATCCATCTCTGCCTAAAGGTAATTTTAGGAGCGAAACCACACTTTAAAAATATCTGGCAACATTTGAAAATCTGGTATTTCTATGCTTTGTAATTGCAAGAAGAATCCTCAGAAACACTTAAATTATGTTCATTACTGCTGCTACCCTTCAAATTCATTTTCTGTCAACAGTGTACGTGGTAATTACAATTTCCCATCCTCTACTGTGATCAGTAACAGTTTCATACGCTGCTTTAACAGTGGAAAAAATAAAGCTATGAAACTCAGCAGAGGCTGAATATGTAAATCGGCTTAAACCAATTCAGAGATAATACATGATGTGTTATCAACATCTGAAAACCCAGTACATGTAAAGGACTATTTAGATAGGGATATTTGTTGCTTGTCTCTTAACTCTGAAGCTCTGCAAGAACTGCTCCAATCCTGCCGTCAATGGTTGTGGGCATTCTTGGAGGAGCTTTCTTAGCCTCAAGAAGTGAAGAACTGAAAGTGAGCTCATCTTTTTAGTTTTTAATATATAATATATAATACATATTATATATATAAAACTGAAAATAGAAGTGATAGAACTGTTCTCTGAACATCTAGGATAGTTCCTAATTATATTGTATATATAAGTCTTGAACTTTTCACAAAATTGAAGGTATAGGCCATATGACTGATAAAGTTCAAAATTCAGACTTTGAAAATGTGTTCATTTGAGCTAAAACACTTAAACAGTAACTATGTTTCAATATATAGGGGCAGATTTCCAATAAATTATTTTCAATAAAAATTTCTAGAATTAATTTATTCAAGGTATACTGTACTGAGTATTTTTTATAGGTGGAATCAGTTTACCAAAATAGGAGAAGTTTCTTCTTAAAAGTGAAGATAAAAATTAATTTTAATTATTTGGTAGCATCTTTACTAGAGTTGGAATTGAAGTACTAATATTAGTGATATTCACAATTCTGAACCAACCCCAGTTGCATGGTGGTTTACAGGTACTATGTTAGAGTGCTTTTGTTTTTATATTTTAGAAAACAGCAAAGACTTTCCAGAATATTTTCGGAAGTTACTGAAGTCAGTTGAAAGCTGTATTTAAATATCTGAATATAGTTGGCATTTTTCTTATTATGAAAGAAAGCCATTGTCTCTATAGTTAACATAGGAAATAAGGTGGAATGTTTTACTTATTTAAAGAAAACCTTTAAGCTTTTAAAGCTTTTTACAAACTTTTTGAGACAAGAAAAACATTGGCCATTTTATACAAGGAGTAGTGGTATGGGGTTATAAGTGCCTTTTCCAATCTTTAATATTTATCAGCAGGCAGGTGAATATACTTTTAGTTTCTAATCAGTTAATAATTTACATCTTCTGAAATTGACCCAACTACCTATTAACATGAAAGTGAGGTTTGAGAGGATGGTTATTCCACCATATCTTAGAAATAAGATGGCAAACATTAAATGCTTAATTTTTGGTACTAAGATAATGAGACCACCCAGAATTTCATGGTCAAACAGCTTTTACCCAGAGAGTACCTCTTTGACCCACTGGTTCTATGAAGTTGTAGTTCTCCATATCTTCCCATTGGAGGTTTTTATTTCATGACCACACACCCACCCACACACACACAAAAGTAGGGGTTAAATGTGAAAGTAGTAACTGCATTTTGAAAATCTCAAACTCCCACTCAAAAATCCCTTAATGCTCTTGCTTGAATTACATATTTTCCATTGTAATGAGTTCCTTTTTTTGAAAACCAAGGAAAGGAACATTTCTTGAAGTATAGGAGGCATTTTAATGGTTCCTCTTACAGGCATTATTATGTCCAGAGGTTGATACATAGGGATAGGTTGTGGGGAGAAGGGGGTATTATGAAATGTAAACTTCAGACTGTAAAAATAACATTACAAATGCCACAGAAGGTAAAATATGAACCTTGATGCTTTGAGACATGGTGAGGGAAACTGGGGTGCGGAAATGCCAATCCTGTGTCAGAAGGCAGCTGTGAGAGGGAGGGACTGAATTTGCTCCGAGGGGGTAGTAGTAGGTAAATATTCATCTATCCTCTTCCTGACACACTCATGCCACACAAATAATGGCCCTTGACAATTAAAATCTGGTGGATATTCGGGGTCATTAGAGTTAAGCAGGCCTAATCACTGGGATTCAGGTAATCAATATCATCTTTTCAAATTCCTGTACCAATATAAAAAGCAATTTGTGCAATTTGTTGCTGGGGTGGGGGGAATCAGGTTTAACTAGGTAGAATCATTTAAAATACTTCGCCTAGTGCTGCGTAACTTCTGAAAATTAAGTCAAAGTAAAGAGATAAATTCTAGTCTGCTCAAAATACAGTCTTCCCAGAGGACTTTCTAGGTCCTCACCTGTTGAAAATTTTCTTTTCCCATCACCTGTCATTAAAAAAAAAAAAAAACAACAAACCCTCTATTACAACCTTTATATATAAATATGCCCTATATTATACCTTACTTTTCTTGTGTGACATGTCTCCTTCACTAGATTGTAAGCCTTTGGAGGTCAGGAAAAAAAGCATATAAATCATTGTATTTGCCATCACATCTAGTTCAGTGCCTTACACTTATTTGCTAATTTAATAAACAATAAAATAATGGAGATACTGTAATTTGATGTTTATGAGCCCTTTAGATGAATGCATTAGCAACTGTTTTTTACAGCTTGAAAATGTGCCCTTAACATTTGTCATAATTATGGCATTTATAAAAAATTTCCACATTTAATTATACTGGCTTTTCATTAATCTGGAGCAGCTGGAGCAACTGCTAACATTAATCTGGAGCAGCACTGTCTAGAAAAAATACAGTGCAAGCCACACATGTAACTTAAAAATTTCTAGTTGCCACATTACAGAAGTCAGAAGGAAAATAGGAAATTAGTATACTTTTAGCCCATTATTTCCAAAATATCATTTAACACTTTAAAAAGTTGAGGTAGTTTATATTTTTGTTTTCATGCTAAGCCTTCATAATTTGATGTGTATTTTACATTTACAGCACATGTCTATTGAAACTCGCCACACTTCAGGTACTCAATAACCAGATATTGGCTAGTGGCTACTGTATTGGACAGTGCAGGTCTAGAACTTAAGGACAGGCAGTAAGCCTCTCTGGACCTCAGTTTCCTGTAAGGTACCTCAAAAGCTGATTTCACGTCATTGTCATTTTAGGTTATAATCCAAATAAAGCTAATTGGTTTGGCTGGTTTTTGTCATGTTCATAAATCCATAAAATCTTTTTGTAGTAAGCATTGTACATAGACATTTAATAGGCCCTTTCCACCTAATTTTTCTCTTTTCTAAAATCTTGTAGATGATACCTGTTTTAAGAGTTGAGGATGTTGAGAGTGCAGGATATGAGATATGTGAAGTTAACCTTGCTCAATGAAATTGCTAGTAGAAAGTGAAGCTAATTTTAGAACCAGGATTGTTTGTGGCTATCCCATATCCCCACTAGGATATTCAAACATCTTAATAAAAAGTTGGGAAAAAAATTTCAAGCTCTGTGTATGAGTGTTGCTATGGATACTAGGCCTTAGGGTTAAAGAGAAAACATTTAATGGAGTAAAAATTTTATTTCATTAGATGAGGTCTGTATCAACAGGAAAATTTCTTTTTATTTTTAGGTGTGGGTTTTATAGAATTTTCTTGTAGCAGGAATTTATTTTTTCCTGTTCTGAGCATAAGAGAAATATGAAAATCTAAATTGCCTGTTGTCTAGATAGCTTATTCTAATTGCCCCTGCAAAGAAAATCATATGGGAAACGAGCCTTAATTGGATGCTGTAAAGATGTCTAATTTGAAAGAATGGACAACATTTTATCATTAAAATGTACTGGCTCTCAGTGAAAAGTTGAACAGGAATTTCAGAATGAGCCTATAAAGAAGCAAAACTTGTAAACAGAAAAAAAACGTTGGGAACATAACTTCCCAGAAAAGTTTAAGTGACTTACCCAAGTATAAAGTACTCAAGTCCACAGTAGGTGAACTGTGTATAGAAAAACATACACTTTTTATTTATGTTTAAGTATAGCCCTGGAATGTTCATAATAGGTAGTTCAAGACACTTTTTAAAAAAGGATGAGAAAGTGAAATAATAAATGTTTAATTATGTACCTCAAAACATTAAAAATAAAAGCACTAAGCTTTCCAATGATGTTACAGAGTAGTCTTTCAGTATATTTGTGATGTTAGTTTAAACAATACCTAATGATGAGGATCAGTGAAATGGATACTTTTACATACCATTGTGGAATTGGTAAACCATTCTAGGAAGAAAACTGGTAGTACGTATCACGTTACTTTTTGACCCAGCAATTGTATTGATGTTGATCCTAAAGAAATGATTAGAAATGTGTATAGATTTGTGATCAAGGGTAGTAATGACCATTATATCAATGAAATTAAATAAGTAGCATTAGTAGAATAAAGGATGATACATTCTTAAGGAAAATAGCGCATAATTAAAGATGATCCATGTGTTTGGAAATAACAACATGGGAAAATATTAATTGAACTATCCATACACTTTGGCTTTTGTTTTTAAAAAATAATTTCTGAACATTCCTGTCTCCGCACTTCAGAGGGCAAGATACTAAGAAAGAGAAAACACAGGCAGTATGAGAACGCAGGCTCTGTGGTTAGAACGGTTTCAAATCCCGGTTTCGCTAGCTGTTATGATTCTGAGCAAGTTCCTCTCCGCCTCAGTAATGTAATCTAGCTGTAAATCGGGAGAAACCCAGAGTACCTACATCATGAGGAGAATGTGTGAAGTTAAGTGAAAGCGCGCCACCTAAGTAAATTTTACTTACTCAAGAGAATGTCTCCCTGCATGTCAGAGTACCGGAGAATACGGAAACTAAAATTTAGAAATATGATGACTTAGTAAAGCGAAAGCCCCACGAGACTCTACAAGAGGAATTTAACCTAACCTGCCAACTTGCCTCATCCAAACACTTGGATTTTGGTTCGGCCCGCGGGGCTGTTGTGAACCGAGCTCTGTCTCGCCCGTGAGCCCGTAAAAGATGCTCTCTCGCAGGGGTGACGGCCGGGTGGGTTTGACTCTTCCGTGTTTCAGGGTTGTTTTACTCACGTAAGGACTGAGAGGCGTCCCTCCCTCCTCCCCCTAGGGCGTCGCGCAAAGCTTGGACCATACCCCATACAGAGCTGACCCTACAGAGAGGAGGCGTGCAGAGCGGTGGGGGGCGCGACGGCGCGATCCACCCTCCATGGCCTCGCGCCACAAAGACTACAGTCCCCAGCGGCCCCCGCGAGCTCGGGGAGTCCCTGCGCAGGCAGGGCCTGGTAGCCGCGGAGGTGTGGGGGGCTGTAATTTCTCCGGTGCTCGGGCACAACGTTCTCTCTCCTTCGCAATACAGGCTGTTACTGGGGTTCTGCAGCTTTCCCCCCATTTCCGGAAAAGGGTGGTCTCCGGGAAGTCGGGCCCTCCGCCGAACGCCGGCGCAGAGACCTGGCCCGGAGCTCGGAACCCGGAGCAGCCGGACCCGACGGGCCTTGCGCGGGGTGACGACGGACGCGTACGGCTGTCCCCTTGGCCGACGGGGGCGTGGCCACGCACGCGCGGCGGGGCCCTCGGGCGGGGCTTTGGGCGGCTGCAGCCGGCAGACGGTCCGCCGGTGGCCGGCTGGCTGGGTCCGTGGCCCGGCTGGGGGGGTGGGGGGCGGAGACGCGGGAGGTTGATGGGGGGTCTCCTCGACCTCAGCCTGTCTGTAGTGCAGCTTCAGCCACCTCGACGGAGATGGCGTCCTGGGTGCGGACGATGCGGGAGAAGCTGAAGCAGCGTCTGCGGCTGGACGTGGGACGCGAGATCTGTCGCCAGTACCCACTCTTCTGCTTCCTGCTGCTCTGCCTCAGCGCCGCCTCCCTGCTCCTCAACAGGTAACGCCGCGGCGCGGAGCCGGCCGGGCGGTGCCCAGCTTTCCTCCGAAACTGCGGATGTAGGCCAGGTTGCTTCGCGGCGCGGAGGCCGCCGGGCTGCGCAGCTGCAGGACGCGGGGCGGGCTGCGGGGCCTCTGCGGAGAGCGGCCTGCGGGAGCCCGGCGGAGCGTCGGGGCCCGGAAGTGCGGCAGTGGGTGGGCTCAAGTCCCCCCCCCCATCCTAAGGCCTCGCCTCCGTGGCCACCCGGCCCCGGTTCTTACCTCTTTTTCACGCATTTCTTAAAACCTGGACTTCCATAATCGATATTTTCCGGAAGAATGAAATGTCAGCCCGGCGCAATTTGAGACCGTACTGGGGCGGTCTCATCAGCTGACGGAGGAGGGTGCAAGGTCCCGTTGCAGTCGCGGTTTTAGACCGACTCCCCTTGCTCTCGCCGCGCGCGCGCGCGCGCTCACGCCCACCCACCCCCACCCACACCCACCCACCCACAATATAGATGGCAGCCGAGCCTTTCCCCGCAGTGTTCTTGGTTACAGCGCACGGTCATAAAGGTTTGTTGAACCGGAGTCAGAAGGCAAAATAGTACCAACATCTCTAGTTTATTCCCTTAAGGGAAGACTGAAAGGTGAAATTGGTTAATTTCGTTGACATTTTGCAAGCGGAAGGTTCTGCCCCTGAAATGAGCTGGTAGATTTCCTTCGTTTTGCTGTATCTAGAAACGGTAGTGATGAAATACAGTAGTGGACGAGAAATGTTCTTTCAGAATTATTTCCAGATTTGCTTTCGGTAGAAAGAGATCTGCGACGGCGTCAGCGACAGCCTCTGCTTGATGTTTTTCTTTGATGTTTTGCAAACATCCTTACTTTTCCTTACTCTTTATCTGGAGGTAGTTGATCTCCAGGGATAGGAACAGGGACGCATTCACAAGAAATTTGGTAGCGGTTTTGTTCAAAGATAACCATTTTCCGTGACTCTGTTGAAGTTGAGTTTCTTCCCCCACCGCTTTGCTTTCTTGTTGGCTTATATGATAATAGGTTTAAACAGCGATTGTTATTTCACTGGAAAATGTACTTTTGATGGAAAGATGTTTGATTATAAAAGTATGGAAGAAGTAGAATCATTAAGAGAGTGGAAACGATTTAGTACTTACTTACTTTGTCATCTGGAAGATATTTCAAGCCAGATTAACAGGTTGAATATGAAAGGCATGTAAACTTTATACGATTGTTAAGTTTTGTTCAGGGGTTCTTACCTACCTTCTTTGGGAGCCGCGTCATTTTGTCTCAGGGTAGGACAACTATGTAGGAGCAGGATGAACTAGATTTCTCAGGTCGCTTACTTAATCATAGCATCTAGTGTTCTGTGTTGTTAAGGAGTCACAGGATAGCATCCGGTCGTTAATCATAGCATCTAGTGTTCTGTGTTGTTAAGGAGTCACAGGATAGCATCCGGTCGGTGTAACATCTGTTCTCTGTACTGTATTTGTATTATGCAAAGAAAGAAGGAAAAAGCACCTGTTATCTCTGAGTGGTTGGGTTCATGAATGAAACTGTTTTCTCATACATGACACATCTATTCAGAAATTTAAAAAATATAAATAAAATACAAAACACATTGGGGGCATAATAATGGAACTAGAAAAAAATGAAAAGATATGCTTAATACATAATTTCAATAAATGATTTCTGTACAGGCATTTCACCAGTTAATTTTCAGAAATAACTTTAAAAGAAATTTTCAGTTAAAAATCTTCCCTGGTTAGTATGGGTATTTGAACCTTTTCCTCTATATGGTTAAATATAGAATAATAATCTTTTTGAAATTAATTTTTTCTCTTATTGTCTTGAAACTTTATCTCATAAAGACCTCTCAAGGTGTTATTTAGCATGTAAATTTTTATTTCAATAAGTGTTAAAATTATGAATCTTATCTCTGGAAAGATAAATGGACCAAACCTTTGGAGCATTGTCAGTGATTTGTGGGAAGAGTAGAGTAAGATTATTTATGATCTCATCTTTACAGTATTGTTAGGATAAATAGGAACATAGATACAATTATATAGATTTGTTTATTTGCCAGTCATAGAATTGAGTATTTGAGTGTTATAATAAATATCTTGTTAATCCTAATAATAATAATAATAGTAATAATAGCTAACACTTGTGAGTGCTTTGTTTGGCCTGGTATTTTGTTAAGAGTTTTCATTTATTGTTGAGGCAATTTTTTGATGTGTTTGAACATTTTGAATCTGAAGCATGATTGTAAGAATTTGATTTTGACTCCTCCATTAACATTTAACTAGTTACGTGACTTTGGATAAGTAATCTAATTTTTACCTTTTGCAGTCCCCTCATCTGTAAAATGTGGATAATACTAGTACCTATATTATATGGTTATTTTGATGATTAAGTGAGTTAATACACCGAAAGTGCTTAGAATGGTGCTCAGTACACGGGCTCTCTTTACATGTTAGCAGTTATTTTTGTCTCATTTAGCCTCACAATAGTGTAAGGTAGGTAATGTTGCTAGCCTCAGTGATTTTTTTTTTCTGATATATAATTTACAGAAAAATGCATAGCACATAAAATAATAATTATATAGTTCTGTGAATTTTTAAATTCATGTAACTACCACCCAGATCAAGATACAAAACATTTTTAGCACCCTATTAGGCTCCCTTGTCAGTAAGTAAACTTCCATTCATCATGTATCAGTTTTATTGTTTCTGAATTTCATATAAAAGGAGTCATATGGTCTTCTTGTTTCCGGTTTTTCTCAACTCTGCTTTTGAGGTTTATCCATATTGTTGTGTATATCAGTAGTAATTCTTTTTTGTTACTGTGTAGTATTCCATTGAGAATATGCCACACTTTGTTTATCCATTCTGTTGAAAGGCATCTGAATTGTTTATAGTTTTGTCTATTATGAATACTACTGCTGTGAATATTATTATGTATGCGTTTTTTGATAGACATGTATTTATTTCGTTTGGGTATATATACCTATAAATAAAAATGCTTAGTCATAGTGCATGCATTTGTTAACTTAAGTAGATACTGCCAGTCTTCCAAAGTGGTTATACCAATTTATACTCTTGCCAGAAATGTTTTACAGTTCTGTCTGATATGGTCTATAGGTTTAATTTAGCCATTTTAGTGAGTGTATAACGGTAGCTAATTGTAGTTTTAATTTGTAATTCCTTGATTAGCCCCATTTTACAAATAAGCAAACTGAAGTTTAGATTTGTTCAATAACTTTCCCGGATTCATAGTAAGTAGCAGAATGGGATTCTAATGTAAATCATTCTGATTTAGAAACCCAAACTTTTAAAAATTACATTAAAAAGACATTATTAAGAAAAATACTTATTATTCTCTTTTCTTATGGCTTGATGACTAGAGAAGGTCCTTTAACATTTGCTATAAAGCTGGTTTTGTGGTGCTGAAATCTTTTAGCTTTTGTTTATCTGTGAAGCTTTTGATTTCTCTATCGAGTCTGAACGAGAGCCTTGCTGGATGGAGTATTCTTGGTTGTAAGTTTCCCTCTTTCATCACTTTAAATATATCATGCCACTCCCTTCTGGCCTGTAGAGTTTCTGCTGAAAAAATCAGCTGATAACCTTATGGGAGTTCCCTTGTATATTATTTGTTGCTATTCTCTTGCTAATTTTAATATTTTCTCCTTATCCTTAATTGTCAATTTGATGACTGTGTGCCTTAATGTGTTCCTCTTTGGTTGATCCTATGTGGTACTCTCTGCACTTCCTGGACTTCGGTGACTGTTTCCTTTCCAAGTTGGGAAAGTTTTCAGTGATTATCTCTCCAAAAATTTTCTCAGGTCCTTTCTCTCTCTTCTCTTTCCGGGGCCTCTGTAATGCTAATATTAGAGCGCTTCATGTTGTCCCAGAGTTCTCTTAAACTATCCTCATTCCTATTTATTCTTTTTTCTGTTTTCTGTTCTGAAGTAGTGATTTCCACTAATCTGTCTTCTAGTTCACTGATCGTTCTTCTGCCTCTTTTAGTCTATTCTTGGTTCCGTCTAGTGTGTTATTCATTTCAGTGATTTTGTTCTTCAACTCTGGGTATTCTGTATAGAAAAATACTTATTATTAACTTTCTAAATAACATTAATTCATATAAATTGTAAATAATCAGAAAATACAAATACAAAGAAGATATTAAAAATCTCTCAGAAATTTACCAAAGATGACTACTATTAACATTCTTGTCACTTTTACCTGCAATTTACAATTTTTTTTATGTAAATTGAGATTTTTCTGTATATATAGCCTTCTATATTTGGTGCCTAATTCTTAACATGTTTATTATTATTTTCTTTATTACTTTTTAGTTGACCACAACTGGCATACATACACTTAACTTAGTATGTGACAGACTATTCTGAGTGCTTTTATGAACTTATTTAATCATCATAACAACCCTATGAGTTGGGTATTAATATAACCCCATTTTCTAGAGGACCAAACAAGAGTCAGAGAGATTAACTAATCTGCATTGTGTCATAGCCAGGATTAGAACCCAATCACACTCTACAATATTTTTGTTTCCAAACTTAATGGGTCTTTCACTCTATGTTCTGTTTCTTTTGTCTATTTTTCTCTTCCTACAACAGTACCAATTTTTTCTTAATGGTAGTATTATAGCTTTGTAGTATTTTTTTATGTACAGCTGGGCTATAGGCCAGGACATGTACATATGGCCTTCACATGTGGCTTTTTTCCCCAGTGTGTTGCTTGAGTAAAAAGGTGAGTATCCTGAGAAAGAGATTCTGGTGGAAGCTCTATCTTTTTTATGACCTAGGCTTGGAAGTTAGGTGGTTAGGCACTACTGCTACTTTCACTTCTTTCACATTCTTGTGGTTAGGAGTGAGTTATTAAGGCTAGCCTCTGTTCAAGAGGAAGGAAATTAGATTCCTGCTTTTGATGTGAAGCGTGTCGAGGAATTTGCAGTTTAATTTGTGTGTTAATCTGGGTAAAGTTGGGATCTTAACTATATTTAATGGTTTCATCCATGAACCTAATCATTATCCATTCATTCAGATCTGCTTTTACGTCCTTTTAATGTTTTTTATTTCATTTAAAAATTTTATTATGGAAAATTTCAAACACGTACAAAATTAAAATAGTACAGTGAAACCTGTAAGTACTTATCACCCAGCTTCAAAAATGATCAGTTTAAAGTCAAATATCACCACCCCGCAATTATTTTAAAGCAAATCCCACATGACGTATTTTATCTATAAACATCAAACATTTCAGTATGTGTCTCTGATAAGAACTTTTTTCTACATAACCACAATACCATTTCACATTAAAAAAAAAAGCCCTAATTTCTTAGCATACTCAAATTATCTATCAATGTTCAGATTTCCCTGAATTTGTTAGAACTTTACCCTCCAACATTTTATGATGAAAAATTTTAAACATTACAGTGATGTTGAAATTTACAGTAAACAGAGAGGGAATATTTTAGGCTTTGTGGGCTCCCTCAGGTCTCTGCCCCATATTCTTTTTTAACAGAGCCATTTAAAAATGTAAAAATTTTTCTTGGCTTGAGGGCTGTACCATAGCCATAGTTTGTCAACCCTAATCTAGAACGTTCCTACTCGGTGGCTCTTTTTCTCCCCTTTGCCTTGTTGACTTCTTGAAACTGGGTCATTTGTTCACATTTTGGATTTTGCTGATGGTTTCCTATGGTGTCTTGTATTTTTATCCTCACCTTCACTTTTTTTTTTTTGTAAACAGGGAATTAAATTTATAGGCTCACTTAGATTTAGATTTTTAATTTTTTTTTCTAATGCTGTGTACGTCCTGTTACATCACATCAGAGGATAACTCCAGAGGATAACATTAGATGGAGTTGCCTCACTTTTCACGGATTTGGATAGTGACAGCTGATACCTTGCCCAACAAACTTTCTCTTTGGTTTTGGTTTCACCATTTATTTACTGCCTGAATCAGTTACTTCATTATAGGTTGTAACAGGATGATTTTTTATTTTTTCATTCCTTCTGTATTTTTTAATTTGAACTCGTGTGTGTGTGTGTGTGTATGTGTAGAATTACTTTATTCCATCCATTAGATCTGTTTGCTTATAATGAAGTACAGCTCAACTTGGAAAAGTAAGATAAATGCTTACACTTTTCTTTTAATTGAAGTATAGTCAGTTTACAATGTTGTGTCAATTTCTGGTGTACAGCATAATGCTTCAGTCATACATATACATGCATATATTCATTTTCATATTCTTTTTTTTATTACAGGTTACTACAAGATACTGAATATAGTTCCCTGTGCTATACAGTATAAACTTGTTTATCTATTTTCTATATAGTAGTCAGTATCTGCAAATCTTGAACTTCCAACTTATCCCTTCCCACCCCCTTCCCTCCCTGGTAATCATAAGTTTGTTTTCTGTGTTTGTGAGTCTGTTTCTGTTTTGTAAGTAAGTTCGTTTGTCTTTTTCTTTTTTTTTTTTTAGATTCCACATGTAAGTGAAATCATATGGTATTTTTCTGTCTCTTTCTGGCTTACTTCACTTAGAATGACAGTCTCCAGGTCCATCCTTGTTGTTGCAAATGGCATTATTCTTTTTTATGGCTGAATAGTATTCCGTTGTATAAATAAACCACAACTTCTTTATCCAGTCATCTGTTAGTGGACATTTAGGTTGTTTTCATGTCTTGGCTATTATAAATAGTGCTGCTATGAATACTGGGGTGCATGTATCTTTTCAAATTAAAGTTCCCTCTGGATATATGCCCAGGAGTGGGACTGCTGGATCATATGGTAAGTCTATTTTTAGTTTTTTGAGGAATCGCCATACTGTTTTCCATAATGGCTGCACCAAACTACATTCCCACCAGGAGGGTAGGAGGGTTCCCTTTTCTCTACACAGTCTCTGACTTTCTTTTTCTTAATTATCAGTTTTTAGAGTAATTATTGGTGCCCTAGTAACCTCCAAGAGTACTCAGTTAGAGGTTTGCTTATTTTAATGAGTTTTTCCAAAGAACTAGCTTATACTTTGTTATCATTGTTATCTACTTTATTGATTTCTGTTCTTTTTAGTGTTTCCTTCCTTTTTATGCATTTGGATTTGTGCTTTTTTACCCTTCGACTTTATGAATGCTTAGCTTGTTGGTTTTCAGCATTTCTTTGTCTCTGATTAATGCAGGGTTTCTCAACCTCAGCACTATTGATAATAGGGTCAGATAATTCTTTGTTGTGGGGGCTGTCCTGTGCACTGTAAGGTGTTTAGCAGAGCCTTGGCCTCTAGCCACTGGGTCTAAGTAGCACACTCCCCAGTTGTGGCAATCAAAAATGTCTCCATGTACTGCCAGATGTCCCTGGGCAGTGAGATCACCCTTGGTTGAGAACCGCAGGATTAATGCATTTAACCTGTAGATTTTCTTCTTAAATAATGCCTTAGTTATTGCTTACCTTACTTATAGCAATATACATATTGCTTGTAGTGTTTATTGTCATTCAGTCTTAGTACAAGTCTACAATTCCTAGTCTGTAATTCTGAGATCAGAAAAGCTCCGAAGAAGTAACTTATCCCCTTAGTTTGGCACCAATTACAAAACCTGATCTGAACAGACATAAGACTAATTATAATGTTTATTTCTGACCTATTCATTGTTTGTATGTTTTGCTGCAGAAATTTTTTTTTTAGAAATTTTTTTCTTTAATACTTTTTTAATGGAGAATTGAACCCAGGACCTTGTGGATACTAAGCAGATGCTCTACCACTGAGCTATACCCTCCTCCCTGCAGAAATATTAATGTCTGATTATGGAGTCTTGCATTCAGACCTCATTATATTATTTATGTTGTATTATGAAATATTATGGGTCATATAATTTATGTGTTATGTTAGTTATGAGATATATACTATATAACAGTTCAAGAATCCTAAAAATTCTGAATTCCTAGTCTATCTCTCTGGCTCAAAACGATTTTCCATAAGTGGCTATGGACATGAATTTCATAATTTCCTCTGTGAGTATCTCTATAACGCATTGAGTTAGTTTCCAAATTTAAGGGTTTTTTTTTAAGGCTTGATGTCAGGTATGCTGTTTTGGTTGGAGTGAAGCTTTGTGTAAAGGAATGGGAAGAAATAAGTGTAGAAAGGTGAGTCTCAAGTATAAAATTGCCCTGGGAACCTGGGGACCTGGCTGGGTCATCTATTTGGGCGGTACAGCTGTTGTCTCACAGCTTTTGTACTTTGTCACTGTCCGTAATATGTTGGCACCTTTAATCATCCATCTTCACTTCTTCCTACTACTTGGTGCTTTATTCTGCAGTTCTGAAATCCCAGGACTTCACAGTATCTTCTGTAACCCTTTCTATTCCATGCTGCACTTGAGCAGTTGTTCTCAAAGAACTGAGGTGGATGTGGAACTCACTTGTGTGCTTCCCTTCTCTTTAAGATTATGTTCCTGTATTGGCTGTTGACCAGTGCCTAGAAACAGTTGCTGCATATGTTTTATCCAGTTTTGTCCTTGTTTATGGTGGGAAGGCAAGTCTGTTACCAGTTATTCTGTCAAGGAAGTAGAAGTTGTTTACTCCTTTGAAACAGACACCATCTGTGTGTTTTGTCATTGATATCAATCTCCAGGTCACTTGTACTATAAGCTGCTGGCTTATAGACTTTCTCTCCATTTAAAATCCTGCCATCATTCTAGGTAACTTCAGTGTTTGTGCAAGTAACCCATCAAATATTCTAGTCTGTCGAGAGGTGACTCCTCTATAGTCTCCCACTTGGGTCACTATATGGTGGCCCTTGTTATCACCAGAAGGCATTCTACCTGTGAAATCTTAAAACTCAGGCATCCCACTTGCTGACCAGTGCCGCCTCCTCTCAGTCAGTCAGTCACACTGCACCTGCATTTCTCAGCCTCCTGATTCCTCTGCTTTCTTCCTATCTGTTGTCCCTCTCCTGTTGTCACTTTCCAGTGTAGTTTAGAGTCAGTCTAGCCTAGAGTCTATGGTCCATCACTTCAGCTGCTCTATTGCCAGTATCCTTAACTCTCTTTCCTTACATTCCATGTACCTGACAAAATTCAAGTCTTGGATCAGTGATGCTGCCTGTTCTTTTAGTGTTCATATCATGGTTACTGAATGCTGCTGGAGAAAAATCTCACACTGTAAATTTAACCTTCTGTCCCAGTACTGCCCAGCAGTTCCCCAGGATACGCTTCTCCTTCCTTCTCCCCACCAGCTTCTTAAGAACTTCCTTGGTCTTCTAGAACTTCGGTCATGCCACTTTCGCCCTTTACTCTCAGCATCTCCTGTTTCACTTAAAGGCCATCATATAGTTTTGAATTCTTGTTACTAAATGTACAGGTTTAGCTCCATTCTCATCTATCTGTTCTTTCTCTCTGGTATTGGGGAGGAGGTATCTCTCCCTTTTATAACATTTTCTTCTGTTTCAGCTCTGAATCCCAGCTACTCCTATCTTCTGTAGGAGAAAATAATTCCCTCGGTTATCTTTTCTCTGTCACCTCTTTCTTTTCACTTTCTTCTATTAACATTTAAATGTGATCAGGTTTACTAAACACCTTTCCTTGTTGTCCCTCTCCAGCTCTCACCTTAGCTCTTCTTTCCTTTAAAAAGAGAATTATCCACATTTATCAATTCCACTTCCCCACCCCTCTTCAGTCCACTGCAGTCCTTTGCCATTCTACTGAAAATGCCTAGTTGGGGGGCCAGGCGAGGTGAGGGTATAGCTCAGCGGCAGAGCTTACACGAGGTCCTGGGTTCAATCCCCAGGATTAGGATACCACCAATACTTTCTTCACATCCCAGATTTTTCTCCTTTTCTCTTTGAATTGGCCGTATTCTCTTCTCGATATGTAGTGATTTGTGGACTGAAGAGCTATCACCAAAGTTTGCATTATATGCATGTAGTCAGAATTAATAGACACAATGTGGTCATTAGCATTTGAGCTGTGTTGTTGGTGGGGGGAGGCTGGTGTTTCACAAAATCATTGTACCTGAAATTTGTGCATATCAGAACTGTGCAGTGTGCTCACTGTGTTGAGACACCTTAATATGACTTATTTATGACTCTATATCATAAGGCTTCTGGGTGGTTTTTTTAGGTTCATCTCAAGGCCACTTCTTTTTCAGGTCTATGCTCAGATCTTAGCCCATGTAATTCTCTCAAGTTTAAATTCCCCTACCTCTTCCCCAGTCCCTCATTCCTCCACCCTGTCGTCTTCTGTTGGTTTTCTTCTACTCACTTTTTAAGTTTTTCCATAGACACAACTTTGTCTGAAAAAAGCTTTTCTGTCTTTTCAAATTTGGGTGTATATTCCGCCTGAAGTGTTCTCATAGCATCTGTACTTTCTCTGTCATGGTATAGAACACATCACCGCGTTGTACTGTGCTCTGTTACTCACCTGTCACACCTACCGGATGGTGTTTTCCACGCAGATAGAGACCATGGCAGTGCTGTTCTTTACTGTGTCCCCGGAGCCTACTACTGTGTCGCACAAAATGGGCACTCAGGAAAAATTTTTTTTGATTTACTGAAAAATAATCAGAATTTTGGTGGGGTGTGAGTACTATACTATATCATTAGAAGATATTCTGGAAAAATGTAGTATTGCCTAGTTAAACATGGCAACCTAGGTACTATTTTTTTGTTGTTGTTCTAATAATTATTTTCATTTATTTCTAAGGTATCTTCATGTTTTAATGATCTTCTGGTCATTTGTTGCTGGAGTTGTCACATTCTACTGCTCATTAGGACCTGATTCTCTCTTACCAAATATATTCTTCACAATAAAATACAAACCCAAGGTAAAATAAATGTTCTTACTTTTAAAAGAGTCAGTATGTATGACCCTGTGCTATTCGATATTATTGTTGAAAGCATGTTAAAACAGTGATTTGTAAAATATATATCTGCTATTAGTTACTTATGGAAGACGTCAGAACATTTTCAAAGTGAAATTTGCACATGTGTATGTTTTTAGAGTATATAATTCTAGGAGGAGCTATAAAAAGAAAATACAAAATTCTCGGAAAATTGGGACCCACAATTTTAGTGTCCTCTAACTGCATATTAACTATGAGGACAGTAAATTAAAACAGAGGTTCCCAAAGTTGGTTGTACAGTAAAAGCACCTGAGGGATTAAAAAAAAAAAAAAAAAAAAAACAGATTCCTGGACCCTGCCACTAGGTTTTGATTAAATAGTTCTGGCTTAGGGCCTTGTAATTAGTACTTGTTAAAAGCTTTCCAGATGATTCTGAGGTACAGACACAGTTAGGGAACTAATTTTCCCTAAATGTCTGTTTGCTCCATGGAAACAAATAGGCAGTTTGCTTAACCAAAGTAATTTATATTTCTGAAATTTGATAAAGGTGGTAGTGTATTGAGTCTGTCTCTGGTAGGCAAAGTCCCTGGTGTGTAGATCAGGATTTAGTGGGATATCTTGAAGTCTTACTTGCTAATTCTTCAAGCTGATGCAGTCCCTCATCTCAGGTTGGTCAGTATTTTTACTCAGCGGAAATGCAGCTGAAAGTGGTACCCAGATGTGGTCAGGAGCCTTACTAGTTAGCACATACATTCTCCCTCACTGAATCAAGGTTTTGGAGAAATAGGAAATAGTTTTTTCTTATACCTTTGCTGCAAAGTATCATTTTCAAATATTGATTGAAAAAAATTTTTTTTTATAAATGAACGTGACATTTGAGTTTAATTTTAAGCTTGGAGATTTGGCTTAGTTATTGTAAAACATTTCATTAGGTATTTTCTTCCCTGTTGGCAGTTTGGTATAGCACGTATTTTTTATTACAGAGAATGGTTTCAGTGTTAAAGTGGGCAGTAGGAAAAAAATAAAATTATGTCCTCTGAATTCATACACTGATTAACAAGCTTTTGGAAAAAAGTTGATTCTCTTAGTAAATATATGTAAAGTAAAGACAAATCTTCCCATTTCCCCCTTTTAGCAGTTAGGACTTCAAGAATTATTTCCTCAAGGTCGTAGCTGTGCTGTCTGTGGTAAAGTGAAATGTAAGCGACATAGGTAAGTTAAACACTTTAAATTTGTTGATCCTTCCACTTGCATTTTGGATTTCAAGCAGTTTAACTGTATGATTTTCTCTAGGCCTTCCTTGTTACTTGAAAACTACCAACCATGGCTAGACCTAAAAATTTCTTCCAAGGTTGATGCATCTCTCTCAGAGGTAACTGACTTAATTAATATTGTCATATATACCCAAGCAGAAAATACTAAATACCCATGGAAAATTTAATCATGGAGCATGTTAATATATGCCACCCAATAATCAATTCTTGGCTCGGTAGTTGATTGTTACACAACTTGAATGGTAAGCTAGAAATGTTTTTGGGTTCCATGTCTCATTAAAATGGACATAATAGCCAAAGAAAGTGCTGGTTTACCTAGTTATTGTCTACCTCTTATAAAAACAGTCATTTTTATGATAAGGCAGTAGAAATAACCATTTTGTAATTCCAAAGGAAACCTGAGCTTCAAGGAGCAAATGTATATCTTACTGAATTATGATCCCATTTTTGACACTAACTTAAGGGTAGAGCAGAGAATGGGATGCATTTCACTGTTTCTGCATAATGTAGGAATAGAAAGCATGTTCTCTTATCTTTGTTCCAGTCGCATTTTATATGTATCTTTTTGGTAACATACCATGTTTTAGTTATTTCTTTGAGAAACGTGTTCTCTCCCTCCATCTGAGAAAGCAGTCAAGTTCAAGGCAGGGAATGGGTCTCTTTTGTTCCTGGAACCAAGTGCAGGGACCAGATGTATTGTTAGTAGCTGATAGCTATGTATTGAATAAATTGAATGTTAATTGGTTGAAGAATAGCATTTGGCATCTGAGTCCTACCTAATTGTCCTTTTTCCCAATTTGAATCCTTCTTTGGCTAAAAGTGTGCTACATAAATGCTAAACTGTTTGCATTTTTCTTTTTCATTTCTTCTGTAAGCTGCTTTCATCCTCTAGATTCCCTGATTTAAGACTGTGCCTTCCATTATGGTAGCCACTGGCCACATGTGGTTATTGATAAACACTTGAAGTGTGTTAGTCCAATTTGTATATGTAAAATATATATTGGATTTTGAGGACTTAGTAAGGAAAAAAGTGTAAAATATCCTATTATATATTTTATATTGATTACATGCTGAAACGATATTATCATTTTGGGTATCTTGGGTTAAATAAGATATAAAATTAACTTCATCCGTTTCTTTTTACATTTAAAAAATATGGCTACTAGAAAATTTGAAATTGCGTATGTGGCTCACATATTTTTATTGGAGAGTGCTGATTTAAGGTCTGTTGAAGACAAGACCTCTAGCAAGACTATTATTTGTGCTTTGACACTCATTTAAAAAAAAATGGAAAGAACTTTATGTAAAGCTCTTGGCCTAGTGCCTGGCACATAATGGTGTTCAAAAAATATTAGCTTCAATATTTAAAAACATTTTTTGAGATCTTACTATAGGCAGGAACTGGACTAGGCCCTAGGAATAAAAATAGAAATAAGGTTTGGTTTCTTTCTTCTGAGAACTTTGGTCTGAGACGCGAGGTAGACATATAAACAGATATACACAGTATAATGTAGTGCAGTCAATAGTGGAAGAAATGTACAAAATATAGCATTAGTACAGAGAAAGAAGTACATAACTGTTGAGAGAGGGGCAGTCAGGAAGTAAAACTAAAAGTTTGCCAGCCTGATGATGTGGGAAAGCATATTTCAGGGTATGGGAAGAGCTTTTGGAAGGAAGGAGAGGCGTTGAAACAAGGTAGAGTGTTCAGTAAGCTGGAGGGTGAAATGTGAGAGAGGATGTGGGTAATGAAGAGGTTGTATCCTAGTAGCTAGTATTTATTGATCAGTTACTGTGTAGCAGTCTTTGGGCTAATCACTGTACTTGCATTATTCATGACAGCACATAACCTGTGAAGTAGGTGCTATTATTGATGGTTTTACCAAAGCTAGGATTTAGAGAGTTTTAATAATTTTCTCAAGTATCATAGCTGGTTGGTGGTAGAGCTCAGTCTAAAACCCAGGACTTACTTAGTTCTTAAGCAATTTTTATATGGCCCTTTACAAATCAGATCATCAAGCCATGCTGAAGGAGTTTAATTGATTGTGGAAGTCAGTGATTTTCAAATTGTGTAGCTAGAGTTTTCAGATGTGACTCACAGGATGCAGTGGGTGGTTAAAAGGAAGTAGATGGTCAAAGCTGCTGGCATGCAGCTTTCTCCCACCCCTTCAAAATCAGTGCAGCTCCACTTTTCTTACTTTGATATATTGTGGTTTGATGTTTTGAGAGTTTCACGCAAGGGAGTAATGTGGTCAAATACATGTTTTAGATCAACTTTGGCAGCTTTATGGAGGATGGAGGGGAGCTTGCTTAGAAGGAGGGAGACCACAGGCTATTGCTGTGTAGAGGGGTGAGAAGATGAGGACCTGAACAGTGGAGCTGTAGAAAAGATGTAAAATCAGTAGAATTTTTGATTGGATTTGGGGAATAAAGTAAGTTTAAATGTTTAATGGTAATTGTTTTTGTCTCCTCTCTGTGTCCTAACTCTGTGTGTATCTTTTTGCAGCTAATATCACTAATGCTTAGTTTTTTTTTTTTACTAAAAAACCTGAATCTTGTCAATATTTAGAGGGTCCACTGTCTTCATTACTGCTGCAGAGAAGGTATATAATCAGATTAGATATATTGTTTTATTCCCTCCTCAGTGCTTTTTAAAGTTAATGCCCACTGCTGCAAGTCCCTTTAAAAATTAAACCATACTGCAACACCCAGGCTCAAGAAATGGAAGTTTAACAGCCTTTGTCTTTTGTGTTGTTTCACTGCTTTTTCACATAAAGCTTACATATTGACTTTAAATGTACAGCTACATTTTCACAAAGTGAGCATATCAGTATAACCACCCAGATCAAGAAATAAAACCATTATTGGCACCCCGAATTTCCCCTCATGCTCCCTTCTAGTCACTGTCCTCCTTTCAAAGATAATCATGGACACCTAATTTTGATCCTTTAATAGGAGTCTTAGTTATTTGTTTCCTCATTTTATTCTGGGACTACTGACTTACAGAGAGAGGAATGCAAAAGACAAGCCTGTTATTTTCCTTCTTTCCACGGAACTTTTTTGGTTCAGTGACGCTTCAGAGTCAGGAACAATTTAGGTTTTTAAAACTATTTTTAAATTATGAGAATATTTAGAAATGTGTGTGTGTCATTACTATTAGAGTAATTTTTCTTTTTTGTGGAGTTTTATGGTTGTCAAAGGGTTTTCTCATATGTTCTCTTTCATCATCACAACCATGTAAGGTTGACATACACATTTTCTCACGTGGAAGTGTGATATTAGATGCCAATATTTGGTATACTAAACTTGGTTTTTGCTACTATTATGTATTACTTAGTAGTGCGGTTTACTTTCTTGGAATTAGTTAATTAATTTGATTTTCTTTAAAAAATATTTTTTATGCAGGTTCTTGAATTAGTGTTGGAGAACTTTGTTTACCCCTGGTACAGGTAAGTTCTTTCTGTAACACCTTTTTTCTTTAGTATAATGAATACCAGTAAGTTAAGCATGCTAACGATGTGTTTTCACTGTAGGCCGCAATTTCTCAAATTTGGCACTATTGACATTTTAGGCCAAATAATTCTTTTGTTTTGGGGACCTGTACTGTGCATTATAGGGTATGTAGCAGCACCCCTGGCTTTTTCCCAGTGGATGCTAGTGGCACCCCTTCCTCCCTCTAGTTGTGACCACCAAAAATGTCTTCAGAGATTGCCAAATGTTATCTGGGAGGCATAATGGTCCCAATTAAGAACCACTGATGTAGGCAGTCAATTAACAGTTTAGTGATAACAAAGAGGAAAAAACTCTAAGCTATCTTTTGAAAGAAAGGTAACATGTAGAATTTCTCATGGCTCTTAATTATAGTGATTTACTATTTTGTATGCACTTTTTACATTTGAAGTAATTGTACATTTAGAGGAAAATTTATATTCAGGTATTTCATTAAATTGAGTTAAATTTCAGTAGAATTTTCCTGGAAAGTTAATATTTTTTTCCTGAAATAACTTTTTCTTATCTGCTATGGATGTATAAGTGCCCAATGCTTAGCAGGATATAGAAAATATTCTAGATCTGAAACTCAAACTCTGGTTTGGGAATCAGAAATCCAAGCTATATTATTTAATAAATATATGTTGTTTTACATAAGCATGAATTTAATTATATATTTCAACACTTACACCCATATGACTTATAGATGTAATATTTAATGACAGCTACCCTAATTTTATATTGATGCAGTATATTTTGAATTTCCTTATTAAAAAATGCTAGTAGTTGAGTTGATCTATAGTGTATTAAAACAAATTTAATATCCAGTTTATATGTCATATTTTCCTGAAAAGCTTATGTAAATTAATTTTTTACACTGCATTCTGTCTTAAATAGGGGGCATTTACCATTTAAGTAAAGTTGATGGTGAGGCCTTTTGTAAAATGAATCCTGTTGTAAAGACTCCTCCATCCCCACACCCCTATTATGACTCTTCAGACATAAAATCTGGTTGTATTTCTAAATGTTGAAGTATGTATTTTCTCCTGTATAGTTACTGATGATGTGATAGTACCTTCCTTGGAATTAATAGTGGGAAGCATGGTTGATACAATTATTTTCCTTATTCTACCAAGAAACTTAACAGTTAGCATCCTCTTCAAGTTCCAGATATCAGCATTTGATTAAGGAAATGTCCTAATTCTTCTAGGGACCTCAGAACTGCAGGAAAACTCAGAAGGTTGTCAAAATTTGTTTAAAGACATTTGATTTTCAATTTATTTTTCAAGTAGAACACACTTTTTTTAACTTTTAGAATTAGTTAATATTATTAATCTATAAATATTTTAAGCTAATTAAAAATTTTGTATTTAATTCTGTAGCTTCCCAAAGTTATTCTTTGTTCTGTTTCTTAGATACTTTTTTGATGGTATTTAGAAAATGATCTTAAAAATCTTAAGAATATGACTATGTACATGTGAATGTCTGCAGGGAGATAAAGTCTTGGTACTAGAATTATGGGAGATTTTTATTTTCTTTATATTTTGCATTTATTTTGTAATGTAATGCATTATTTTTTAAAAATATAACATAAGTAAATGGTGAAGCTCTGTATTTCTTTGAACTGCTGAATGCTTACTTTTCTCTTCAATTGAAGGGATGTAACAGACGATGAGTCATTTGTTGATGAACTGAGAATTATATTACGGTTTTTTGCATCTGTCTTAATTCGAAGGATTCACAAGGTATGTATTTATAATGAGAAATTGGGAAATGAGATTTCATTGTTACTAAAGAGACTTTTTAAATCTTATTTTTACTTTATCCTATACTGTTTGTATTTGTTTTATTCTTCACTTTTAATTTTTTTAGATTTAAAGATACATGGATCACTTTTGATTCATTGATTAATTTTGCTTTCTGTAATTTAATGCTTGGATATCTTGGTTTGTGACAATTAAAAATAAAAAGACAACTATAGGAAAATAAAATCATGTTCCGCTTAGATGAATTTACTGAATAAATGGTAATGATTATGATCTACTTTTTAAAAAATTTCAAGCCATATCTTGTTTATGTTTTGGTCTTTATCTATAAATGCTTAACAATGTGTTGTCTGTAGACACAAATACTTGCCTACAGCCTTGTCAGTTCAATAGAACTGAACATATTGACAATAAATTGGTATATAATATCTCTGCCATTAGTAAATAAAGATAAATCCTGTTAAAAGCTTTATACCTATTTGAGAAGTGAACAGTATAGTCAACCATGTAGCAAAGATATGCAAAAAATATGAATAAGTAGTTCACAAAGAAAATATGAAATGGCCAATGAATATTTGAAGATATGTTGTCTCACATGAAATAAATATAATCTTTTGATGAGATACTGTTCTTTTACCTAACAGATTAGGAAAGATAAAAAAGAATGATAATGTCTAGTAATGGTAACTGTAGGGAAACAGGCAAAGCAAGTATAAATTAAAATTAGTATAACTCTTACCCTGGAAGGCAGTTTGATAATCTTTATTAAAAGACTTAAAAATGTCTATACTTCCAAATTTAATTCCTTTTTTTATGGTATATCTTAAAGAAATAATCAGAGTACTGTATAAAAATGTATGTTCAAAGATTCATTGCAGTATAATTTATAATAAGGAAGACTGAAAAGGGGAACTGATGTTCAATGATAGGATTATTGGTTGGTTGAATATTATACGTGACAACTATAGTATCCTTTCTGTAGTTATTGTGATTGATTCCTTTTGCTTGCAAAATGTTTTCAAGGTTCATCCATGTTGTCATGTTGTAACATATATCAGTACCTACTCTTGTTTATGTCTGAGTAATATTGCATCATATGCTTATGCCACATTTTGCTTACCATTCATCAGTTGATGGGCATTTGGATTGTTTCCACCTTTTAGCCATTATGAATAATGCTGCCATAGCATTTGTGTATGGTTTTATTTTTGAGCGGGAGGAGCATGGAATGTATGTTTTCATTTCTGTTGGGTTTACTTTGGAGTATAATTGCTGGATCAAATGGTAACTGTGTGTTTTAACTTTTTGAGGAACTGCCAAACTGTTTTCTAAAGTGGCTATACCATTTTAGGTTCCCACCAGCAGTGGATGAGGGTTCTGACTCTACATCCTTGCCAGAAGTAGTTATCATCTCCCTTTTTGATTCTAACCATGCTAGTGGATATGAAGCAATATCTCATTGTGGCTTTGATTTTCGTTTCCCTATGACTAATGATGTTGAACATCTTTTCAGATGCTTCTTGGCCATTTGTGTATCTTTTTTTTGGAAAAATGAGTATTCAGATTCTTTGCCCACTTTTAAAATAGGTTGTTTGTCTTTTTATTAATAAGATGTAGGAGTTCATTATTTATTCTAAATATACTTCCTTCATCAGATATATGATTTGCAAATTTTTTTTTTTAATTTTCTGGATTGTTATGCTATATTATAATTTTTTTTTCATTTTATCTGCATACTATCCTGGAAGATAAATGGGTCATTATCACACCTATTTTATACAAAGTTAGTAATACTTTTTATTTTGTTTTTTGCTGAGAAAAAATTTTTTTTCAGTGAAGGTACTGGGGGATTGAGCCCAGGACCTCATGCATGCTAAGCATGAATTCTACCACTGAGCTATACCCTCCCCACAAAAGTTAGTAATATTCTTTGTCAAAGTGTCAGAGGTTTTTAATGGGCAAAGGATTAAGCCTAGGTCGTGTTATTCCTAGTACAATGTTATGTCCTTGATACCATTGCCTGAATATTGTAAACTGGCAGTTTGGGGATAATGAAAACAGTCATTTAAGGTCCACAATTTTTTTTAAAGTCAAAGTTTAGTGACAAACTCTTTATTTTACCATTTTGATTATGACCTGAAGTCTCTCAAATGGAACTTAAAAATGAAAATCTTTCAGTATCCTCAGAAGACAAGATTCTGTAAAATGTTTGAAAATGAAAACATTTGTTTATTTGATAAATATGAGACCAATTTATAATCACTAGTACCAGCATAGGTGTATGAAGAGTAGGTTTAGGAAAAAGTCCCTACCTGCTATGCTAAAAAGTTCCTCTGCTGCACATTATCCCTTGATATCATCTAAACTCTACAGCTAAGAATCAAGACTGCTCTGGGTTTTACTAATAAATTACTAAAATTTGGGGGTTTATGATCCATCATGCTTGTTTGATTTATCAGCCTGTGATTTTTTTTCATCTTCCTTAATACAGAGTTGAAAAAGAATTGAAAAGTTAACAGAAAACACTATTGTGATGCAGTTTTCTCATGCTTTTGATAAAGGGAGAACATAATGTGTTGAGTTTTCAGATGGATGATAAGACCATTGAAGTACAATAAACATGCTTTTTGGTGATTTAGTTTAATTTGCAAGTTTTGGGGTTTTTGTTGTTGTTGTTATTTATGTCTCTTAATGTGTGTACTTGTGAGCCCCCAGTTGTCTCTCACTAACCTACCGTAGTCACTACGGTTTCCAGCCTTTAAGTTGAAAAATGTCTGTGAGGAATGGTGAAACTTAGTATTATTCCAAAATAGAATGTTTCCATATATCTTAAAACCAGAATTTATCTTGTAAACTCAGTGAAAAAGTTCATTTTCAAGCAACCTTAGTAAACACAAATTTGTAACCTCAAAGAGATAAGTTACTTGAGATTTTTTTCTTGAATGCATTTAGAACAAACACATTAAAGAAATAAGTCAAGAATAAAGATACTATTTTGTGAGAAAAATTTAGTGTATAGGGTATGCCTATTAAGTTATATTTCCATTACTGTGGCAGTTAGTATGATCCAAGAATGTAAAGTGCTTTTAAATTATACTTTTGAAAGATTCCAAATAATATTGCTATTTTTTAAGATCATATGTTCCAATATCTTAAATTTAGTATACCTGCCATTGTAACTTAGTGATAAGTATTTTAAAGGTTTTATTTTACTGTTGAATTTTTCTAGGTGGATATTCCATCTATTATCACCAAGAAATTATTAAAAGCAGCAATGAAACATATAGAAGTGATAGTTAAAGCCAGTCATAAAGGTAACACAGTTTTCTACTACAAAGTTTGAGTGATTGTTTTTCATATACCAACTTTCGACTTAAATATCTAAGTCTGAATGCTGATACATTAACTGATATATTCACAGATGCTGTGAGAGTATTCTTTTAAACTAAAGTCCTTTTCAATAGTTTGTTAACCATATAAGTTATTGTGAGAACTCAATCTATGAAAATTAAAATAGTTAATTTTTAGGTATATTATTGATGAATCTTGCCTTTTTTTGAATGGTAGTCTGTTGCCTTTGTTACTTCCCCTGAGGTATCTCTCACATCTCCCCCCTTCCCTTAGTGATTTCAACAGGTTTGACCTAGCCTAGCCTAGCCTATCCTATATACTACTACCATGTTAATTTCATAGTGCCATAGTTCTCATACGTTACCTCCCTACTTTAAAAAAAAAAAAAGTTAGGGACTCTGCTATAGAGTCTAAACTGTCATATATTTACACCCTTTCCGATTTAGTCAAGTATTTTTAATTTACTCTTGTTCTTCACTATGAATTGTGCTTTAGTCAGGATGACCTGTTTGCAGTTTCTCATGTGTGTCCTGGCCTTTGTAGTGTCGTGATGTATACATAGCATATATTCATCAAATGTTTTCTGACTGAAAGAAGGAAATCTTTGTTTGGGGCTTTTCTTGCTCTTAGATCAGCTGAAATGTTAATTTTTAACAAAATTACTTATATGCTCTGTACTTGGTTCTTTGTGAAACTGAAATTTTCTTTGTGTCTGCCTGTGGTATTTTTTGTCAGTGCTTTCCCAAGAAGAAAACCATTCTATGTACATGACTATGTAGAAGAGGTTTCATGGTCATATTTTTTGGTAATTATTACGTATTGTATTCCTCTTCTGGAAATTCCCAGTAAGCACTAGCATTCCCAGAATCTCTCCTGAGTAGTCTTGCAGCAAAGAAGTAGCTTTAACTTTGTTTAACCCACCACGTCTCAAACTCTTTTGAGCGTGGAACCAATTTTCCCTCCCTCATAATATCAATTCTTATGATCAGTATGTTTGGGGAAATTGTGTTTTAGGTTGAGCAGAAGTCAAATTATCAGTTTATTTTTATTTTATTTATTTTTTATTGAACAGAGGTTTAAATTATTAGTTTATTTGTCCTTTTGGTATGTATAATTCCTCAGATATGAGAAGCATTTCAAATTATGTATTTAAAATTTTTTGGTGTTTATCCTATAATATTTTAATGATTAAAAATAGTTTTACCTTCAACATAGTTAAAAAATGAAAGAATTTAAATATGTATAATTTAATTGTTAAATAAAAAAAACTTAACTTTTAAAATCATTGTCCTGTCACTGGCAAAAACACCAGAAAGTAGTAACTTTGTTGTAGCCATTTTGTTAAGGCTACTTTACTGTCAGAAAAAAATACAGAAAAACCTTTTTTTTTTAATTAGTAAATTCTACTTTTTTAGAGCAGTTTTAAGTTTATAGAACAATTGAGAAGAAAGTATAGAGAGTTCCCATGTATTCCCCCTTCCCTATTATTAACATCTTGCATTAGTTGGCACATTTTTTACAATTGATATGGCAATATTGATACATTATTATTAACTAAAGTCTGTAGTTTTTTTTTTAACATTTTTTATTGATTTATAATCATTTTACAATGTTGTGTCAAATTCCAGTGTAGAGCACAATTTTTCAGTTATACATGATAAAGTCTGTAGTTTTCGTTAGGGTTTTTACTCCTTACATTGTACTTCCTATGGGTTTTGACAAATACATAATGCCATGTATCCATCGTCACAATATCTACTGAATAGTTTCGCTGCCCCCCAGATCCCTTGCATTTTACCTATTTATCCCTCCCTCCCTCCTTGATGAACCCCTAGCAACTGCTGATCTTTTTACTTTTTCTATCATTCTGCCTTTTCTAGATTGTTATATATGGTTAGAATCATACTGTAGCCTTTTCAGACTGGCTTCTTTGATTTTGAATTATATATTTAAGACTTCGTCATGTTTTTTCATGCCTTGATAGCTCATTTCTTTCATTGCTGTTATATTCCATTGTACCACAGTTTGTTCATCCATTCACTTGTTGAAGGATATCTTGGTTGCTACCAAATTCTGGCAGTTATGAATAAAGCTGCTATAAACATTTGTGTGCAAGTTTTTGTGTGGGAAATTTTTTTTTTAATATGTTCTTAATTTTGTTATAAAGACAAACACCTTGATCTCAGGCTATGAGTAAATGGATTTGTCTTTTATTTTTAGTTAAATTGATCAATTAATAAAATCCCCAAATTGTTTTGTTTCTGTAGGAGTGATGTTATATATGTATAATACACAGACCAGTTTGACTGAAACTTATCCTTGAGTCTTTGCAGGAGAGGGGTTGCTAATTTTCATGTAAAAAGTGGTCCTCAATTATAAAATTACCATAAAATGTTAGATTGGGTTCATTCATGACATTGTCATAATGAAATCCATAGAATGAAAAGGCCAGAGAATTAGGAGGACTCCATTTTATCCAAAGGTCCTGGTGTTCTAAATATTATAACAGTGAATTAGACTTGTAAATAAAGATTTTCAGATTTTTGATTTTTCGTTCCTTTAATGCATGAATTTGTTTTCTAAATTCTTTGGCCCCTCAGTTATACTCAGGAAGTAATTAAAGGTTCAATTCTTCATTCATACTCAGTTTTACTCTCTTGGTGTTCTCTCCTTAATCTGCCTCTTGAGAGTAGTAACTACATACAGGTTTTCTGTGTAGGTACTTCCATCGCCCTTAGGAATGTTGAAAATACATACATTAGAAGCATTGGTTTAATTTAAATTCAGTAATAATTGAAGGACCTTACTGCAGTCTTTCATCCTAACGATATCTCTTTGTCCTGGATTCTGCGATTTTTCCTTTTGTGGCCTGAAAACTGTCCACTGATTAGGCAGTAGATATACTGATGATTAGTGAGGATTAATCCGTGACCTGTTTTTCAGCATCTGTATTTTGCTTATATTCCCAATTAAGGTTTTCTTTCCCTTATATTCTTTTTACCTTTTGCCTGATTCCTTTATTTTCTCATTACGTAGGACTACAAAAATCTCTCACATCTGAGAGATGCTGAGTAGATTCCAATCTAGTGATTTGATTTATGTTATAAATGAATACTTAATCGCACCAAATATTATCATTACTTGTGCATTGTGCATGGCAATTTTTCAGTGTTAACTATTTAATAACTGTTTACTGGTGTGTAAACTGAGTCTCAAAGGAATTATATCATTTGTTCAAAATCATCAGTCGGTGAAAGACCTGTGTCCCAAATTCTTAGGGGAAAGTGCTTGGTAAACAATTGCATGATTATAAAATAAAATGCATTCTTATAAAAACTATGTCCTCCTTTGCCAAGCCTGCTTTTGTACCTCTGGTTCAGGTAACCTTCATTTACCTTCTTAGTTCTCACACAATTAGAATGCATGTATTGGCTTTTTTTGGTAAACCTGCTTGCATCTCTCAATAAAAATAGAAGTAAATAGGTGGTGTGTATAGCTCAGCGATAGAGCGCGTGCTTAGCATGCAAAAGATCCTGGGTTCAATTCCCAGCATCCCCATTAAGGAAAAACAGCAACAATAAAAGCAAACAAACAAAAAAGGAATAAATAGTCAAAAATAAATGTCATTGAATCAGTGTTAAGAGTCCCTTCACAGACACACCAGGCTTTTAAAACTTGGCCCAGAATGCAGATAGGAGAAAGCATGACTTGTTTTTCTCTTACTCTTGTAAGGATTATAAAAAGGAGTGGCAATACTATTACTTTTAAGTTTTAAAGTATTAGTTTACTGCTTGGCCTGTTAAGAAATCTTTCTGTTAGTGTAAATTTTATCATCAGTTAATATTTATAAGTAATGTAATTTCATAGACTTCTACCATACACAGTTCTGTACCTCTTGTGTCCTATACTCTGGGCAGAAGATACAGAGCTTAACCAAGGAAGCCAGTTTCTATTACTGTAATTGCTTTAAAAGGTTACCTGAATGATTTGACAGAAGAGACAATAAAGAACTCTTACACAGGGAATTCTTTTTTTTTTTTGCAGAATATGAACAAGATGCAACATTTGATAACAAAAGTTTTGTGTGTGTTAGATGTTTTCTGTAGTTTTCTCCACTTTAAAAAATTTACATATATTTAATATAATTTGTAAAGTAACAACATGAATTTAAAATTTTGTTTACCTGGGGGGAAAGAGCCTTTTTATCAATTTATTTTGAATAACTTAAAAACTTTTAGCAAAGAGAAAAATTACTTTCTTTATATCCTGTTTGTGAAACATTTCCCAGTAGAATACATTTTGGAAAGAAAGGAAGGCTAAGAAAGGAATGGCTGTGTTAAATTATTTTCTATTTGTTACTGGAAATGGTTGAAGTTATTTTATGTTGCTTAATTTCTCCTAATATTTATTTCTTATCTCTATTACAGTAGAAAATACAGAGTTTTTACAGCAAGCTGCTTTAGAAGAATATGGTCCAGAGCTTCATGTGGCTTTGAGGAGTCGAAGAGATGAATTACATTATTTAAGGAAACTTACTGAACTACTTTTTCCTTATATTTTGCCTCCTAAAGCAACAGACTGCAGGTATAAATAGACTGGAAAATGTCATAGCAGTACATACCATATGTAGACTGCTATTCTTGATCATAATAGGAGTATACTGAAACTTGAGGTTAGCCTATGATGTGAATAATTTTTCATTTATGAAATATAATTTATTAGATCTTAAAATACCATTTTAGGAACTAAGTAGTCATGATGTGTTGTGTTGCAAATTATTTTTTCTTGGAAATTGATCTCGGGAAATCAAAGATAAATATAAAAAATTAGTTTTCTTACTTGAGATCATTATACTTTTGTTACTTTCTTGGTGTTCCTTTTTAAAGACACCCACATTATGACTCCCTGGCAGAACACTTTGAGTAAGCTGTACGGACAAATTTAGGTTTTAAGGTATCTACCTGGGAAGAATAATTAGAGGTCATTTAGTCTAGCCTCCCTTGTTCCTACAGGGGCATATTTAGATTATTCCATGAAGTTACTTCTTTACTCTTATCCTGATAATCCTTAGAGGGAAAACCATGGCTTATTTTATTTATTTATTTGTTTGTTTTTAAATTGAAGTATAGTTAATTTACAGTATTACATTAGTTTCAGGAGTATGACATAATGATGCAGTATTTTTATACATTGTACTCCATTTAAAGTTACTCCAAAATAATAACCTGTGTTTCCCTGTACTGTATAATATTTCCAATCATGGCTTATTTTCAGTGATGTTCTTTAAATATTACTTTATTTTATTCAAAAATTTTAATTTTTAAAAATTTATTATTTTAATTTAGTATTTTAGATATTTTAATTAAACACTTCAGTTTTAAACTTTTAATATTAATTACAATTAATCTAATAGTTAATTATAATATTAATTACAAGTATTAATTTTACATATGAATTTATTATATATAAAAATGTTAATATTCTGAGGTAGTGTTTTCTAATGCTCACTCAAGTTCCTTCTGCTGAGGAAATACCTTTTTTCCTCTTAAGTAGGTTCCTCTTTTAGCCAATTAAGGACTCCAGGTGTGGTCTGTGAACAGTAGCATGAGCATTACTTGGGGGCTTGTTAGAGATGGCAGAATCTCAGGGCACACCCAGACCTACTGAGTCATAGTCTGCATATGAGCAGGATTACTCTGCAAGAACTCATGTAAATCACTAAAATATATACAATATTGTTCCTTTTTCCAGATCCCTGACCTTACTTTTAAGAGAGATCCTCTCTGGTTCAGTGTTCCTTCCTTCTCTGGATTTCCTCGCTGATCCAGTAAGATGTAAAAAAATATTTTTTCTTTAATTGTGATAAAATACATCTAACATAAAATTTACCATCCTAAACGTTTTTATATGTACAGTTCAGTGGTATTTAGTACACTTACATTGTTGAGCCACATCGCCATTACCTATCTCCAGAACTCTTTATCTTACAAAACTGAAACTCTGTACCCATGTGAACAGTAATTCTCCATTCCTCTGAGCCCCTGGCAGCCCTGCTTCTTGATTGTATTTTCTGTCTCTATGAATTTGACTACTCTAGGTACCTCATATAAGGGAAATGTTGCAGTATTTGCAGTCTTTGGCTTATTTTATTTAACATAATGCCCTCAAGGTTTATCCATGTTGTAGCTTCATGGTTCATCAGAATTCCCTTCCTTTTCAAGGCTGAGTAATATTCCATGTTTTGGCTTATTCATTTTGTTTATTCATTCATCCATTGGTGGACACTTGAGTTGCTTTTACTTTTGATCCCATAAGATTTTGAAGAAACAGGAATAATTTATAAGTGTCTTAAATGCCAAAGTCAAAATAACTTTCCCCATTTTCATGATAGTTGAGAACTCTATATTGTAGATTTTTTAAAAGTCCCTCTGTATTACATAAGTGCAATGCTTTACCACTGCTACATTTATTTCTTCATTTTTCTAGAAACTTTCATAATATGACAAAAGCTTTGAGAATTCTGGACAGCATACAGTAATGGAATTATTTTGATCTATCTTTATTCTTTTCCATTAGGATACTGTGAATCATTTGCTTATCATCTTCATAGATGACAGTCCAGTAAGTATTGGACATATTAGAAAATACTTCAGATTGCATTGAATTTTGATTCGTATCTATAAAATCAAATGGCATTTTATTGAATTAATTAATTCTCTTTCTTCAAAGCCTGAAAAAGCAACTGAACCACCTTCTCCTTTGGTTCCATTCTTGCAGAAATTTGCAGAACCTAGAAATAAAAAACCATCTGTAAGTATTTTTAGCAGTAATATATATTACTTTTGATATAAACAGTTTTAGCACATATTTATATAGCCTAACTTATTCTTCCTCCTGTATTGTATCAAGGTGCTGAAGTTAGAATTGAAGCAAATCAGAGAGCAGCAAGATCTCTTATTTCGTTTTATGAACTTTCTGAAACAAGAAGGAGCAGTGCACGTGTTGCAGATTTGTCTGACTGTGGGTGAGGCTTACCTGTGTACTTTACCAAAGTCATTGTAAAACTTTTTCATATACTTCAATATTTAGATTAGATCTGATGATTTAGTTGTCATCTGTCATTGTACTAAATTTCATTTACTAGATATTCTAAGGGTACCTGTGAGTTGGCTCCCAAGTGTCCACTCCTTTCCACATTGTGACATAGTCTATAACTGATTTCAGCCAAATCCTACTAGTAGAAAAAAAAAACTACTAAAAATTCAGAATAATGAAAATATATTGAAGACCCAATCATTAGCGTTTTTGTCATAGTTTTTGTTGAGGGTTATTTTGATTAAATGATCAAATATAAAAATGTTTTATTTTGATCATAAGTTCTATAACATCTTGCATTGTTGGATTTAGAAACACTGTATCGACTTATCTGTGAAAAGATTAATTTTTTAATGCACCTGGTTTCTTTTTTAAATATAACTTAAAAAAATTGAGATATAATTTGTGCAGTGAAACTCATAGAACTTAGATCAGTTTTGATAAATCTGCACATCAGTATAACCTACACCTTTATAGATACAAAGAATATTTCCTTCACCTTAGAAAATTCCCTTAGGGCCCTTCCCAAATGATCCACCCCTGCTCCCAGTCTTGCCAAAGCAATCACTGTCTCATTTCCCTTACCACAGATTAGTTTTGCTTTGTATAAATGGAATCTCGTAGTATGCACTCTTCTGTGCCTGGCTTCATTGATTAAGGATAATGCTTTGTGAGATTGATTCGTGTTGTTGTGTAGATGAGTGGTTTGTTCTTTTTTTAATTGCTAAGTAGTATTCTTTTGTATGAGGATATCACACTTAATTCATTCTCCTTGGAGATGATTGTCTGCATCGCTTCTACTTTGGGGCATTATAAAGCTGCTGTGCACATTTTTGTATGGGGCTTTCTGTTGGGCATATATTTAATAACTAGAAGTAGAATTGCTGCGTCATGGGATAGATATATGTTTAATTTTATAAGAATGTGCCAAATTGTTTTCCAGAGTAATTGTACTATTTTACTCTCCAGCAAAGTGGGAGAGTTCTGATTGTGCCACAGCTTTACCAGAATTTTGCCATTTTAGTTGGTGTGTGGTGGTATCTTGCTGTGCTTTTAATTTGAGTTTCTCTAATGACACTTTATCATGTGCTTATTGGCCATTTGAATATCTTTCTATGGAATTGTTTGTCTTCTGCCTATTTTTTATTGAATTGTCTTTTTTTTTGTCATTAAATTATAGTAGTTCTTCATGTATTCTACATACAAGTCTTTTTGTCAGATATAAGTATTATTAATATTTTCTTCCAGACTATGGCTTATCTTTTCATTTTCTGAGTAGTGTCTTTTGATGAGCAGAACTTTTAAATTTTCATGAAATTCAATGTATCTGTTTTTAATTTTATGGCTAGTGCTTTCTGAGACTTCCATAAGAAATCTTTGCCTATCCTAAGTCAAGGTAGTATTTATTTCCCTGTTTTTCTCTAGATGCATTATAGTATTTTATTTTACATACAGGTGTGTGATCTATCTTGGAATGATTTTTGTATTGGTATTAGGTAGGGGTGGAGATTTATTTTTCCCCTGTATAGGTATCCAATTTTACCAATACCCATTTTTTGAAGAGACATTTTTTTCCCATCTTGAATTATTTGGGCATCTTTGTTAAAACATATATGTGTGGGTCTGTTTCTGGATTCTGTTTTCCTTTGATCCACAAGTCTGCTTTTTTTGGCCAGTACCACAGTCTTGATTACTTTGGCTGTCTAGTAAGTCTTGAAATCAGGTGGGTCTAAGGCTTCCCACTTAGTTCTTTTTCAAGATTGTTTTAGCTATTTTAGGTTCTTTGCATTTCTATGTAAATTTTAGAATTGCCAACCCTCCCCCAACATACACACACAGCCTGCTTTGTTGTTTTGACACGGGTTACATTGAATCTATAGATCAAGTTAGGGAGTAATGGTGTCTCAAGAGTATTTAGATTTCCAATGCATGAACAGGGTATATTTTTTCATTCATTTCAGTCTTATTTAATTTTTCTTCATGAAAATGGTTTGTAGTTTTCATTACGGGTCTTTGATTTTGGATTTATTTGCATGTGGTATTTAAAATAATTTTTTAAATTGTTGCTGAAGTTCAGAAGTAGAATTGATTTCTTACATACTGACTTTGTATCCTGTGACATTGCTAAATTCACTTGTTAGTTCTAGTAGCTTTTTTGTAGATTTCCTTAGGATTTTCTATATTTACAGTCATGTCATCTGCAAATACACAGTTTTACCTTTTCCTTTGTAATATTTATGTCTTTTATTTCTTTTTCTTGCCTATTGTGATGGCTGGGACCTTTACTCTAATGCTAAATTCAGGTGGTGAGAGCTGACATTTTTGCTTTAGGGTAAAATCATTTAGTGTTATATCATTAAGTATGATATTAGTCTGGGTTTTTTTGTAGATCCCTTTATTAGATTGAGAAAATTCCTTCTCTTTATAGTTTGCTGGGAATTTTTATCATGAATGGACAGTGGCTTTTTAAATGCTTTTAGTGCATTTCAGTAACCTATTTTGTCACCATGTTATTCCTAAAGTCCTCTTACTATAGAGCTGTAGTGAAGTCCCCTCTTTATTAGTAATTTGTACATTTTTTCTTAATCTGTATTGTTAGTGGCTTATAAAATTTTTAATATTTTTGACCTACTCATTTTCACCTTTCATTTATAGTATTTCCTTTCTTCTACTTACCTTGAGTTTAGTTTGCACTTCTGGTTTCTTAAGGTGAAAACACTGATGATTAATTTGTACACATCACTTCTTTCTTAATATTCTTACTTAAAACTATAACTTTCTCTCTATGAATTGCTATAACTGAATTCTGAGAGTTTTGATTTGTTGTTTTTTTATTGTCATTCAGTTTGAAATACTTAAAAATTTCTTGTGGTTTATTCTTTGACCCTTGAGTTATTTTGAAGTATATTGTTAAATTTCAAAGATTTGGGGATTTTTGAGGTATCTTATTATAACTGATTTCTGATTTAATACTGCTCTGCTCAGGCAACATATTCTGTGTGATTTCAGCTCTTTGAAATTTATTGAAACTTGTTTTATGGCCCATCCATATGGTCTGTCTTAACGAATATTTCATGTGCATGTGAGAAGAATGCCTGTTTTGCCGTGTTTGGGTAGTGTTCAGTTAGGTAAATTGATGGCTCATGTTCATATATTACACATTTTTTCATATTTCTTAATGGAGCTGCTATTTCTCCCTTTAGTTTATTAATTTTTTTCCATGTATTTTGAACTTTATATTAGGTGCACAGACACTTAAGATTGTTATGTCTTCTTGATGAATCTGTCTTTTTATCACTATAGAGTGCTCTTCTTTAACTTTGGTAATTCTCTGTCTTGAGGTCTGTTTTGTTTGATAATAATACAGAGCTATATCATCTTTCTTTACACTTGAATTTGCATTGTATACTTTTTTCTATATAATTAAGGTATTTAATGTATTTACTGTAAACACTATATAGTTGAATCTTGCTTTTAAGAAAAAAAATCTAGTTTGATAATCTTTGTTTTCTAATTAGGGTGTGTAGTACATTTATACTTAATGTAACTATTGTATGTTTATTCTTAGATCTTTGGTCTTGGTGTTTCATATTTGTTCCATCTATTCTTCTTTTCATCTTTTCCTACCTTTCTTCGAGTTATTTGAGCATTTTTTAATGTTTTGTTTTATCTCCTCTGTTGACTTTTTATTTATGTCTCTTCTGTTTTTTTTGTTTGGCGGTTGTTCAGTGGTCATAATGATTACCCTATGCATCTTCTGTTTATCACAGTCTAATTTAAAAATATTTTACTGTTTCAGGAACAATATAAGAACCTGAGTGTACCTGAGTTTACTCCCTTCCTGCTTGTTGTGCATGTTATCATATAGTTTAATTCTGTGTAGGCTATGAAACCCCACAGTACATTGTTATTTCTTTCTTAAACAGTCAACAATCTTCTACACACGCACACGCGCGCACGCGCACACAAACATTTTGGCCCTGAGAGTTACTGGGATATTTACTTTTCTGGTGGTCTTTATTTTTTTCTGCAGAACTGGATTTTGTTATCATTTTCCTTCTGCTGAAATAACATCTTTTTTGCATTTCTTATAATACCAATCTGCTGGAGGTAAATTCCCTTATTAGCTTTTGTCTGTCTGAAAACATGTTTATTTTGTATTCATTTTAAAAAGGATATTTTCACCAGATAGAGAATTTAAAGTTGATGGTTTTTTTTTTCTTTCAGCATTTTAAATCATTCTTCCATTGCCTTATAGACAGAACCATTGTTTCTAATGAGAAATTATCTTTCATTCTTATGTTTGTTCCCATATATATATGTCCCTTTCTCCCTAATTGGTTTTGTAATTTTCTCTTTATTTTGGGGGGGGTTTTAGCAATTTGACTGTAATGTTTTTTTTTATTTATCCTTCTTGGATTTTACTAAGAGTCTTGGATGTGTGGGTTGGAATCTTTAATCATTTTTGAAAATTCTTGGCTATTATCTCTTCAAATATTCTGCCTTTTTTTCTCTCTCCTTTCTTTTTGAGACTCCAGTTATATGAATTTGCTATCATTCCCAAAGATCTTTTATGTTCTATTCCAGTTTCTTCTTTTTTAAAACAAAAAACTCCTTCCTTTCTCTCTGTGTTTCAGTTTGGATAATAAAGAATTAAGAGGCAAACTCCATATTACCTCTTGTAATTAAAAAAAAAAGGCAGTCAGTATTTTGGCTTTCCTAATGGTATCATCTATCATTTTAGAAGAAAAAGATTGATTTGTTCAGACTCTCTGCTCCATCACTAGTCTGTAGCCTCCATGATAGAAAGATACATTGTTTAAAAGCATTGGGACTAAAAAAGCCTTAGTTTTCACTGTTATTTAGTGAATCATTTCAAAATATTAAAAACCCTTGATATAAGAAATTAATCCAATATGTTCTTTAAAGAGAATTTTACAAATGTGTTTACTATTCTAAATTTTAGAACATTTGTATTGCTATGCAAGTGTTTACATATTTCATATTAGTATATAAAATATTTGATTGACTGAGCTTTTCTTTCATCTGAGTAGTTGTTTTACTCCCAATTAAATCTTTTGAAAAAGCTTTAAAATGATGAGTAGATTGCTTATAATTGCTGCTTTAAATATTGATTACAGTTAGATTAGGGACATGAGGTTTTCATTGAATAGTTTTATTCAATGAAAATAATTCGCTTTTAAAAAAAACTCTTTCTGAATTTGCTAGAGGAATTCAATGACAGAATTTTGCGACCAGAGTTATCAAATGATGAAATGCTGTCTCTTCATGAGGAGTTACAGAAGATTTATAAAACATACTGTTTGGATGAGAGTATTGACAAAATTCGATTTGATCCCTTTATTGTAGAAGAGATACAAAAAAGTAAGTAAAAGATGATGATCAGAATGAATTTTGTAGCTCTTTTACTCTTTTCAGAGTTTTTTTCATGTATTCCCTGCTTTTTATTGCAACAGCTGTGTGAGATACACAGGCAGCCATTATCCTGTTTTCCTAACAAGATGAAAGCTTTGATGAAGAAACTTATTCACCATTCACGTAACTAATACTTGCCCGAACTGGAGCTTGGTTGTTCTGATTCCTCATTCCAGTGTGATTTATATGCCTGACAGTGGATATTCTGTAAAACAGTTTTAGTATTGTTTGTATTCTCTTTCACTGTCATAAATTTTAAACTAATATATAATGTATTTATGCCTTTCATAAACAATTTCTATGTTGTAATTTTTTTAATAGTTGCTGAAGGCCCATATATAGATGTTGTGAAACTTCAAACTATGAGATGTCTTTTTGAAGCATATGAACATGTACTTTCTCTCTTGGAAAATGTGTTTACTCCTATGTTCTGTCACAGTGATGAGGTAAGTCAAAATATTAATCTTGTTTGAGGATTCTTCTTCAGAATTTATTAGTGGCTTTAATATGTTAGATGAGTAATTCAAGTAACAAAATAAACAGAAAAATAAAACATGATTAAGAAAATGAATACTGTTTTCCACTTCATAACTTAAAGGAGATTAGAAGTTGATTATAAAAATAATTCTCAATAACAAAACCATGTGTGTATGTATGTGACTAGTAGATTGTGACTAAATTGGTCTATCTCATTTGCCATATGCCTGAGTGACTTTGTAGTGGTGATGCAGAAACCCCATTCTTCTTGTGTATGTGTTATTTACAGGCTTGTGGAAATGAAATGGCCTGAATACCTCCATGTGCAGTATCTGTCCTTACTCTATTTGACTGTGGTTATATTCACTTGATTTAAGTAATATTTTTTTTAAACTGGAAAGTAGTAACGTAAAATAGCATGTTTCAATATCAAATATTAGTTTAATAAGTCATAACTATTTTTGAAGTATTTCAGACAACTTTTAAGAGGTGCAGAATCACCAACACGCAATTCAAAATTCAACAGGTATGGTTATTCAATCATGTATGGTTTTTTTTGGTTCTTGATGCTAATCATTCTGTGATAGCATCATTATTTTTACTAGCTATTTTTCTTTGAATATGTGGTTTCATTGCTACGTAAGTAGGCAAGACATTTTACTAAGGAATTGTAGAGCTAAATTACGTATAGTAAGTTGAAAATGCCTGAAATTCTTTTAGAAAAATTTAAGAAACATACCATTACCTTGTTAATCTAATAATTAACATTTATTAGTGCTTAATCACCTGCTTTACTGGACACTATGTACTGCATGCGTAATTGAAATCCACAGTTAACTCAATTTTAGAGGATAGTTTGTTTTTTTCCCAGAGAGTGCTTTTTAGTAAAGTACCCACTGGTTATAAACGGGGAGGGTTTTTTCTCCCTTTCCCGTCTTGACTTTCTGGAAACAAAAGTGTGTAGTCAGATGACCTCAAGAAAGGCATCTTTCTCTTCAAGAAAGAAGAGAGACACTTTATCCATTTATAAACTGGATAATTAATGTCATGATTTGTCCCTTACGTTGTTATATGTACAAAATTGACAGAGATATCAAATCTATGATCTGTAGAATTAATATTCACATTGCTTTTAACACCGTCCAGTTTAAGCAAGGATCTGATAATATACATATATATAAATTGGAAATGTGGTACAAAGAGAGAAGTAGATAGGTCAGAAAATGGAGTAGTTTTATATAGAGTTAGTACAAGGAACAATGTGAAAACCTTAGCCATGGGGAGAATGTATTTCATTTTTTGGCATTACCAAGGGTTGTAGAAATAGATTTAAAGTTTTTCTAATGTTGACTATTAATTTTTACATAATGCCTCAATATAAGTAGTATACATGTTATAATTTTTCTGAAAGGTGGGAAATATCTTTATGATTCTTTGTTAAACTGTCACTCGTTTACTTTTTTGTTAGAATTTATGTGTTGCAGTCATGAAACAACAGTTAATTTATTTAACAAAAATCCTATTCATGCTATTTCAAATAGTATTCTTTACCCAATTCACGCACCTTCTTTCATGTGAATACTTTTTCAAAACTTTTGTCAGATTTCCCAGCATCCCTTGAGAAGCAGGTGGAATTTATCCCTGTTTATGTATTTAGGACGTTTAGAGTCTCATACTGACATTGATCTTAATGAAACACCTATATAAGACTATTTAAGAGGAAATGGTTCTTTGATCTCATAAGCCTGTGGAGTAGCGAAATGTAAGTCAGGGTCATAACGTTAGAGATGGAAAACTTTCTTTGTCGCTTTGAGAAAACCTAGTTGTCTTCAACATATTAAGACACTAATTTTGCTAGCTTTAAAGCATAAAATTAATAGGAAGAAAATATGAGTTGTTTTCATTCTAGGTACTGATTATGGTCTTTTAAAGTATGTTTTTCTTTATATTGACCTGACTCTAACATTAACTATCAGTCTTGTCAGGACTCTGCTTCTGTGATACTTAATGATTTATTTACCTATGTAGAATAAGCTAAAGATTTTTAACGTTCTTTCATTGAAAATTTAGAGTAACATTGCTAATTTGCTGTTAGATGACTTAAAATATGTAAAGGATTTATTCATATATTTCATATCTACATTCTTTTTAATTGTATTTTAAAAGTAAAGCTTTAATGTGTGTTAATATTAATCTACTATTCTCTTTCATTCTGTACTTAAAGCATAACTTAAAAAAATACTTAGGGGTCTTCTGTTAACTTTGCTTCTTAGCTTAAAACATAACTTTTTAAAATACCCAAACAAAAAACGTTTGTAGCATGCACAGTTCTATCTAATCCAGACATGAATTCCGTGCTAGAAAATACGAGTTTGTTTTCTGTGCCAGGTTTTTGATGGCTTAGTCTCTGAATACTTCCACTGTATCAAACAAATGGTATGCCTAAATGAGGACAAAAAAATACAGAATTATTTCCTGACATATTGAGTTTTTAAGAACTTCTTTTAATGATCTAGAATTCAGACTTCTCCCTCCCAACAGTTAGTCATTGTGTTTGTTTCTCTTTCCTTTATCATGTTATTCATAAGAATTCCTTTCCTTTGTGAAGATGAATGCTATCCCTCTGTATAACTTTTAAAGCTTTTTAATTTTGTTTTGTGTTCTGAGGTGAAACTTATTTAATGTCTGGGCTTTCTCTTTCTCTTTTCCTTATATAATCTCACATATCTGTTACTGCAGAGGTAGCCTAAGTTTGGATGATTTTCGGTAAGTCTTGAGACAGCATGTGATTCTTCTCTGTATAAATTACCTGTTTAACTCCAAAAAGTACACCCAAAACAACCTAAGTATATAACTAAAAAGAAAAAAAAGATGAAACACTTTTATTAATTCCTTTATGTAAGCTATTTGGGATATTCTTTTAAAATTAACTCTACTTTGATTCTAGATGTCTCCTTTTTGAAATAGCATGATATATGTCATCATAAAATAAAAACATCAGTATAAAAATAAAATGAAAAAGCTAGTATTTAGCTTTTAAAGGCTATTGACTCATTTTTTTGTTATTAATTTTACTAAATTACTTTCGGAATTATTTGTGTTTAAAGAACTTTTTCAAAAGCAAAAAGTACAATAGTATTTTGGGGCATAATTACAAGTGATATATTTTAAAAATATGTCATATTTCAAAAAGCCCAATCATTTTATGATTTATCTGGGTCCTAGAGATTAGAATAATCTATCTAGATTTTAGAGATTTTAATAATATTTCATCAACATTATCATATTTGTTTTTGGAAACATTTCTTCTATCAGAGAGAGTTATGTTTACAATCCTGAATTTTTTAAAAATACTAATTGCATGTTTGTTTAATAAAATAATCTTCTAGTTTAAGTACCTTTTTTACTACTTGCTACTTATTATTAGAGTTTTTCCAGTTTTAAAATAAGTTTGATTTGCTCCTTGGACATGCATAAAATGCATGTCACTAATATATATACCTGGTGTATTTAAAATTTGATCAGTTTACTTTTATTTCTGTAATTGTTGCATTATTTTTATAAATACATTTTCCTTTAGGAATAATAGCTATTCATTAAGTTAAGCATTCAAAACAAACTTTCTTGGATTTAAAATAGTCGTTTTTATTTGGGCATCTTTTGTAAGGGTAGTATTATAGTGAGCATGAATTTTAAATTGGATAAAAGTTATGTTTTTATTTGTTGAAACATGCGGCAGTAGGCTGTAATGGAGGAAATTTTTGCTGCTTTTTGGCATGTTTTTGTTGTTACTTTCTAGCTATTTTTGCTTTAGAAATTCGCTTTTGGAAAAAAATGATAAAACCGGTATTTAATATATATGACAGAGTGGGCTTCTTCCTTAGGCTACATTTGCTTTTATCTTTATGCTCATTGCTAACCCTTCCCTTTGGCATTTAATCAGTTGTTTTTATTACTTTGAAGTTACATAATATACTTCATTTTTCTTTTAAATATATGTATGATTATTAAGTTGAAGTTTGCTTAAACATTTTTAGTCATTCTTAGAATTTTTTTGTTCAGTTTCATCTGAAAATGAGGTACTGAGAAGGCTGTAGTGTTATATTTTTTTCTGTTACACTATGTTACTTCAGTATTACAGTGCAGTTCTAAAGGATAGTCTGTTTTGGACATTAGTCTTAACCACATTTTTAATGTTATTTCAGAACGTGTATGGCAGTAAGAAATAAGTACCACTAGGGGGCTCTCATCTTTTATACTTCTTAGTTCAGTTAATGTTTTAAAGTTAAATAGTAGGTAAATTTCAAATGTTGGTTAATAAATATTGTCCCATTGATTCATCCCCCCCAACCCCACATTTAAACTTTAAATATTCTGTCCCTTTTGGCTTTTGAGATACTGAGAGTTAATTTAGGACTGAGGACTCCAAAAAGTTACGTTGAGCTATACCTTCAGTTTACCTTTCACAACTCTTTTTATTACGGTTTACAGTAATTTGCTATTTCTTGACGCATTTTTGTTTAATATTAGGAGCACACAGAAAAGAGGAGAATCATTTGGAATCAGCAGAATAGGTAGCAAAATTAAAGGAGTATTCAAGAGCACCACAATGGAAGGAGCTATGTTGCCTAGTTATGGTTTAGCTGAAGGTGAAGATGACTTTGTAAGTAAAAATTCTTCAGTTTGATGTCTGTATAACTTCAGACTTAAAGTTGACATAACAAATTGGATATGCTCACTTGTTATTTTGCCTCTTTTTTATCTTGCTTCTTACTTCAAACTTCCTTTATATTTCCCATTCTTCCATTAGTTATTATAGTTTCATGGTGCTGATTAATAGATGTCCTGCCTAACCCCTTGATACTCAAATTGTGATCTGTGTATCAACAGCATCAGCATTAGCTAGGAGCTTGTTATAAATACAGAATCTCAAGCTGCATCCTAGACCTGCTGAATCATAATTTACGTTTTAACAAGATCCCCAGTTGATTTATATGCACATTACACTCTCCATGCTGTTTTGTTTCTTTGGTATCTTTTGACATGAAGTTTTGCTTGAAATGCCTTTTTTCCTTTATTTATTTAGAAAATACATACTTATCTTTCAAAGTCCAGCTGCTTCCCAGAAGCCTTTACCTGAGCCCCCCAAATAGAACTGAACATTCCCCCCTTTGTTGCCCCTATTAGATCATATGTTAAAACATGTACCATATTGTGTTTGAAATTATGATTTAATTTATGTGTTTGAAAGTATGTTTATGAATATCTTCCCTCTCAATTAGTGACTTCCATAAAGGCAGAAATTGTCTCATTTGTCCTTTGCGTTAACAAATCTTTATTGAGCAGAGATCCTGGATCTTCATTTTGCCTTCTAATATCTGTGAGCGCTAGAGAAAAAAAGGTGATTAGGACCTAGACTTTGCTTACAAGAAACTCACTAACCTGGGTGTAAAAGGAATGAATATTAGTGACTGGATTGGTAATGACCAAGAAGGAACTGGGGAGAGAAGAGTGAAAAAAAAAACATTTTCCCTCTTTACCCCTTCCTTTCAACGTTTTTAACATTTGTTAAAAAGGTTCACTGCTTCTTCACAATAATTTAAATGGAAGGGTATCTTATTTAATCCTTTTTTGCTTTTTAGATAATCTAAATACAGCATTTTTTTTTCTCTTTATGCCCTTGTTTTTCCTTAAGAGTATGGGTAGAAGAAAGACAGTAGACCAAAGGAGGGAGTCTTTTAAAAAAATAATGTTTATTTAGGTTTTTAAATTTTAAGCATGTTTTTAAAGTCTCAATTTTTTAATAATATAGAAAAGTGGAAAAAATTTAAAATACCACCTATAATTCTATCACTCAATAACCCCTTTTGTTAACATTTTGGTGAGTCTGTTTTTTTAAAATACCTTTCCCTTCTCACCCCCATAAATTTAGGCTACACACACACACACACACACACACACACACACACACATGTCTATACATATATATGCATATATAGTTTGTTATCCTGCTCTCTCTCCACTTAATATTATAGCAAAAGCATTTACCCATGTTTTGTGAACTTTTTGAAACATAATTTTTATGGGAGGAGATGTACTTTTTTTGTTGTTCTTTCCATTTACTTGAAATACAAGCTATATTTTTGCTTCAGGAATAGGAAGCTATCTTTAAAAAGCTAAGAAAGTTTGTTCTGTTTTGTAGTGGTCAAAGGAAGAAGAAAATTCTTGATTTGAAGCAAAGATAATAATAATGGAAAGTAGAAGAAGAGGGAAAACTAATCTCTAGTACTCTGAACAGAAGAGGCAGGGGTGGATACAGTGTTAAACCAGACCAAGATGGTGCCCACTAAGGATGTAGGGGGCTCTGTGCTAGTTCTAAGCTGTGGGACCTTGGGAAATCTTTGCCTTGTTTAGGAAGTTTAGAGGGAAGGGAAGTAGGGGAAAGGGAAATTGCCAGTCTCACTGCCAGGGCTAAAGTGGTATGTGATCCAAAATTGGGACCTGAAAGACATTTTTTCCTCTTTTTTTTTCTTTTTAGAAAAATGATCACCTTGATGTGATCATGTGATGTCAGTGCCTCCTTGCTATGTGAACTTGGGTAAATTGCTTAATTTTATTTTGATTTAATTTCCTCACGTATATAAGAGTATCTAGCTTATATACGGGTGTTGTGAGGATTAAGCAAGTAATATATATGAAGCACTTAGAAGTACCTAGCACATAGTAAGCACAATGAGTACTACACAGTGTTATAATACCATTATATAAATTATTGATTAAACTGGCATATGTCTGCTGGCCTGGGAACAGAGTCTGCTATGTAAGATTAGATCTCTGTGAAAATTTCTTTCCAAGTTCAGAACTGATTTACAAGTAAACTTCTGGAACATAATATGCCCATTGGTATATTGACAGTTATCTCCACACAGGGAAAAGATAATAATGAGTTAAATTAGTATTTCTCAAGGAAATAGGAGGACATCTCTTTGCCTTTTATCTTCGGCCTCCTTTATTCTTATGCAGGAAGATAAACTCTTTGTAGAGGGAACATCTATTTGAAAATGAAAAAGTACTTGGTTTTCCTTTTTTAAAAATTTTGGTTATGTACTTTTAAATAATATTAAAGGAATCCCTGAAAATTCTTCAAGAAATATTTCCCTAGAAGTTTTTCCTTTGGTTTTTTTTTTATATAAACACCATTTAAATGGTAAGAGTACTAAAACATAAAACTTTGTCCTTTGTCTTTGATATTTTTATGTTGCTAAGAATTTTGTTCTCCCATTTTGTTTCTTGGATTGATTTTGTGGAATTTCTTTTTATTTAAGAATGTTCCATTTTTGACTTTTAGTCAGCATGTTAAACAAATTCTCTATCATTTTATGATTCATTTTATTGTCTCTTCTACAAAGCCAAATCCGTTAAAAAAATACACTTGTGTTAACCACAGAAAATGCTGCCCTGTACCTCAGATTCCAGGCAATGGAGTGTGCGTTTCCCTCATACATGCTTCTCTGTTTTTCTTCCACGTTTATAAGGAGATAGCCTTGTCTCCAAAGAGTCAAAAAACCAAGATCTATCATCTGTTTTTATAGTTTTATTTATTTTTTTTTAGGCCTACAAGACTTTATTGTTTTCAACAGAGCATTAAGAAGTCCTCCTAAGATTATTAACGGTCTTATTAGGGATTACTGAAAGCCATTTTCAGACAGAAACAGAAAAAAGGATCATTGCCAGGGACTTTGTGGAAGAGGAAAAAAATTCACTTAAAAGAAAGGTGACTCCCAAGTGTGAGAGGAGAGTAGAATAGAGAGCGAAGGAGTGCTAGAATTCTGGAGAGAAGTACCTCTCTGCTACTGTTTTGCTCTGACTAGACTGAATTCTGAATTCTCTTGAGTGCTACAAACTTTGACTCGTTTTCTTAAAAAAGTGTGTTCAAGATGGTTGTGTTTTATCTGTAAAATTTTGCCCCTTTAGTATGAATCAGAGGTGTCTTGGTGACCAGGTGTTACAATGTGCCAATTCAGAGGTTCTCTTCTGATTTAATGAAGTAGACATTTTTTCCCCCCTTCTTTCTGCATGTATTTTTCTAGAACATGTTTAAAATTGCTTTTTAAACATAATTGCTCTTCTGGTAATTTTTTTAAAATATTTATTTTAAACAGTTAACATTATTAAAATTTTAGAAGCCAGGAGATGAATAAACAATCTTAACTATACAGGTGGGTCCTTTTCAGACCTTTTTTCTAATTTAATATTATTTAATGCAGTGGTGAGTATATTTATACTTGTACCTTTTTCACAGATTAAAAAATATTTATTTAGAATAAATACTTTCATTAGGGTAAGTTACCAAGTGGAATTGCTTAGTTGAAACTGTTTTATGGCTTTTTGTAAATGCATATTGCCAAACACTTTCCAGAAGGGTTTTACTTAGATCTTGTAACTAACAATATATTACAGGGGGATGGGGTATAGCTCAGTGGTAGAGTGCATGCCTAGCATGCACAAGGTCCTGGATTCAATCCCCAGCACTTCCAATAAAACAAAAAATAAATAAACCTACTTACCTCCCTCACCAAACAAACAAACAAACAAACAAAAAATCCCCAATATATTACACATTCAGTTTATCTGTGCAATTTCCATCAGTGGCTGTTATCATAAAACCTTACATTCCTAAATGAAAGATATCAGTACAGTAATTTTACTTGTTATTACCAAAGTTAAATATTTTTCTATATTTATGTATATTTATTAGCTTTTCCAGTAATTGCTGAAGTTTCTATTTTCTGTTGAATTTTCATATGTGGATGATGTAATGAAACCTGGAGTTGATGCTAGTAACTTGTTAGTTTTAGTTTTTTATCTTTACATTTTCAATAGAAAATTTGATATCACCTAATTTCAAAAGTATTAACAAATTATAGATTTATACAACTTTATAGTTTGTATCTCATATGCTATAGGTGTAAAGGTCCTGGAAATACTAAATTTTTACTGATGATTTTTTTCCAGATTGAGGAAGGTATTGTTGTAATGGAAGATGATTCTCCAGTAGAAGCCGTGAACACACCTAATACTCCTCGGAACCTTGCTGCATGGAAAATTAGCATTCCATATGTAGACTTTTTTGAAGATACATCCTCTGAAAGGAAGGAGAAAAAGGAGAGGATACCCGTGTTTTGTATTGATGTTGAAAGAAATGATAGAAGAGCCGGTAGGAAGCTTTATGACTACTTTCTTGAAAGATGCCCATTTGTTTGTATTTCTCAGAAATGAAAATTTCTAACTGTTGAATATGACTGCAGATACGAAAGATGTTCAGGACAGAAAATTGAATGAAAGCTCAGGATATTCTGTGTTATCCCTGTTGCCCTATTTTGTGCTGCAGCCACCGGTGTTCTCCATTGTCAGCACTGCAATGGCATCGAGCTGCGACCACTTAACCCCGCCTGTCTCAGCACGGCAGGCAGCAGGACGGTGCCACCTGCAGGACACTGCCATCTCTGAGCTCATCTGCCTGTGCTAGCAGGGCACATAGGGAGTGAGGTACCGGCATCTGCCGGTGCCTGCGTCTCTGAGAGAGTTTCCTCTCTCCCCTGCCCCTCCAGCAGATGTTTTCAGATTAGCAAATGAGCCTTCTTACACATAGTCTAGGCACTTTTTAGGCTTACTGTGGGGCTTGGAGCGAGTGAGACCCCACATGGGTCTTTTAAAAAGGGAATCTCAGTTTCCTATAGCACTTTGGGTCCCTTGAATGTCAGTCACATTGGGTTTCTAAGCCAGACATTTTGCAGACTCATCTCCCAGGTGTAGATCCCAGGGATTGGGGGGCCTGTTGTGGGCCCCAAACCTTTGTTTCTCTGGGAGAAGTGCCAGACTGGTGAGATCCCTCTCTGTTCTGTGTTGCGTGCTGGGGATAAAGTTTTTGCCAAGATCATGTCTCTGCCTTTCTTACCTGTCTCGGTGTGGTCCTTTTGTCCTTTGTTGTGGAGGAACAGTTCATCTAGTTTTTAGAACTTTTTCAGAAGAAAATGATTCATATGTAGCTATAGATTTGGTATGTCTGTTGGAGGTACTGAGTTTACAATCTTCCTGCACTTCCATCTTGGACTCCTGCCCCCCATATAAGTAAATTTATGAAAACATGTAGTAACTTTTACCTCCTTTTGAAAGATTTATATGTCATATACTGTACAATGTTTTAGGAGTATACTTTTGTTTTTGCCTTTTGGACAACTGTCTTTAATTTTTCTGCTTTATTTATAAAAGTTTGGCTTAATTTGACATAAAATTAAACCCAAAATATCTTAAAACTTGTATTCTAAGATAATTTTTGTCATCAGTGCTGCAGACTTTTTACCATCAATATAATGTGCTTTTAGGAAGCCATAAGGGAAAAAGTGTATCATTTAAATACTACATTGATTTTATATGTATAGCAGAATGGCAATTTTAACATTTTTAAAACCAAAACTAAGTTTAATATAGATCTTAGAAAAATAGTATTTGCTTTATAGGATGTAACTATATCACGTTGGTTTTTCTGAATACAGGTGTTGTTTTTGAGTGGGTTCAGTTAACTTGATCCATTGCATTTCCAAATCTGTGCTAGCTGTTAACACTTTTGGGGTGTTTACTCTGCTGTGCACTGTACAGAAAAGTTCTATGGTGGATTGTTAATGTAATAGGTACAATTAAAGATGGTTATTTTTATTATAAGCAAACTAAAGCACAATGAAGTTAAGTTTTTGTTCAAGTTCACATACTTAGTAAATGGGGGAGCTGGAATTGAAATAGGCAATGTGACCTGATGCAATTACGTTGTGCTGTTCAATTTTCTAGTCACTAGCCATATGTGGCAGTTAAAATTAAATTAATATTAAAATCTCAGTTCCTTACTTACACTAGCCACATTTCAAGTGATCAATAGCAATATATGGCTAATAGTACCTATGTTAAAATATAGAACATTTTCATAATTGCAGAAAGTTCTCTTGGATTGCACTCTTCTGTGCAATATATTAGATCAGGACAATTGGCACATATTTGAGAGCTCCAAAATTGATTACAAATTTTTATGAAATGTGTCATTTTTGTGACATTTAAAACTTAAGCATAATTGCATAATTTTTTGAACCTTCTGTAAGCTCTCTGATTCTGTTGTAGGAAAATGTATATATTGTTGAGATGACTTCATAAATAGGTGAAAGGTATCAGTCTCTACTAAGTAACTTAAAATATTGGATAAAATATGTTCATAATGTGATGCCAAAGAATAATAAATTATTAAGACTGGAATAATTTTTAGCTTTGTATGCTTAATGTTTTAAATAGTGCATCCTCTTAGTAGTAGTTTGTAAAGTTATTTATTTCTCAGTGGGCATTCATTCGTTTTACAGTTGGGCATGAGCCTGAACATTGGTCTGTCTATAGAAGATATCTCGAATTCTACGTACTTGAATCAAAACTAACAGAATTTCATGGTATGTTGTCCTTTTTGTATAAAACTTTACATTTCAGCATTAGCTTTCTTGAACGCTGTTGAACAAGATTAACTTTCTAATTTTAAGTAATTATACTAAAGAAATGTAACAGTGACACTTGTGTACACTACTATTGATGACAGAAATGTACTGTTTTTATCTTATTTTAGCTTATTTATTTTTTCAAGTTTTTACAATGCAAATTTATTACTTTTTAAATAATAATGATATTAAAAATTTAAAATATAGCTATCCTTTAAGTATATTTTAGAAAGGTTCTCTTTCCAATTTAATTTTTGTTTATCTTAATGTGGCGGAGAATTTAAACCAGATATTTCAGAGTTGCTGTGTTCTTTTGCCATCATCTGAAGTAAACATGTTTGCTATGCAACATGGCAAATATTTTGTTAGATTTAGTTATGGAGAAAACACCTTGTAGTTGTATGTTTCTTTTAAGGGTAGATCAATTATAAAAGGAGAACATTTTTTCTTTTCAGTTCTTTCTCTCCCTTCTCAGTCTCTCTTATCTATACATTTATTTTAATTAATATTAGACATATAGTCATGAAATATTTCCAGTCATTTTGTATATAGATTGTTAAGTTTGAATTGTGTGTTCTGAATCTTTTTATTTTAAAAAAGCCATATGGAGTGTCCCCTGAGCCAAATTCAGGTTTCTTCTGAATTGAGAAGGGCATGGAGACTTCTTCACCCTGCTATAAGAACAAAACCCACAATAAGGAGATTATTAGAAGACAAAAATACAAGGTCCCACTGCATACTTTTTTGCCCGGATTTTGAGTTTGTATTTGCCTTTAAATAGTTTTCTCTTTGCCTTTTGCCAGTCTGGTACAATGCCATCCTTGTCTTGGTCTTTCTCTGAGACTTTTCCTTTTGGTTTAGTTGAGAGAAGATCATTTATCTCCATAATTTAAAATCCTGGATCAACCAGTATTGGTTGGACTCCCAACAGTATTTTTCCTTTTTGGCACTAAAATTTCCAAAGTCAGCACTATCTGAGAAAAAAATGTTCATGGTTTTAAAATTTTGCTTTTAAGCTTACATAGCATTGGCAAGATACTTCCTTTTTCCTATGATGATAGAGTAGGTATTTCTTTCTTTCTTTCTTTTTCTTTTTTTAAATGGAGGCACTGGGGGTTGAACCCTGGACCTCATGCAAACTAAGTATGTGCTCTACCTCTGAGCAATATTGCCTCCCCTCCACCCCAGTAGGTATTTCTTTAGTAAGATTTTGTATAATAGAATCCCACCAATTTCAAAATAATCTCATGATAATTTTTTGAAGCTTTTTGTTTTTACTAGTATAGAAGGCTAAATAAATCTGTGTCAGCTAAAAGCAGTGATCTTTTGGTTATCAGTAGACTCAAGTTCTTTGTTCTGAACTTCTGTCTCTGAATTTTGTCAAGATTATTTAAAGGATAATGTCACATCTACAAGGCAGCATTGTGAATCTGAATTTGCCATAGTAAATCATAAATTAGGTTTTTAAAATAGTAACAGATCATAGTAATAACTTTCATATATATTAATTTCAGGCACATTTCCTGATGCCCAGCTTCCTTCCAAGAGAATTATTGGCCCCAAAAATTATGAATTCTTAAAGTCTAAGAGAGAAGAGTTTCAGGAATATCTCCAGGTATAGCAGCAACATAATTTAAAACGTCCTCTAATTTTCCCTTTTTCTCTTGTACATACATATGTGCTTTGCCTTAGAAATACCTGTCAGTGTGGATTTCTAGAATTCTTTTATTAAAAAAATTTTTTTCCCATGTGGAAATGGATCATTGTCAAGAGTGTGCTTTTAAAAAACAATGATGACCAGTGAAATACCAGGTATTTTCTTGGAGGGAAAAAAGTCTTGTGTTGGGCTTAGTGTAAAACTTCTGGTGTGGAAAGTTAGAAGGAAAGAAAAACTTTTGGTGTAAAAGATTAAATGCATCCTAAGAATACTGGGTGGTTTTTGTTATTTTGTGTTTTGCATTTTCTGAACTCTGGAAATTTCCCTCCTGTTTTATTTCTTAATTCTTTTTTTTTTTTCTTTCTGCAATTGTAGATGTTTTTCCAATTTCTTGGCATTTTCTTACTCTCTACCATTCATCACTTTAAATTAAATACTGTTTTTCTCAATGTGTGTACATTTTGTTTTGTAAACAGTGTAATTGATATATTTCTATTGTTGGTATAGTCTGCTTAAAAGTTACTTACTTGAAACTTCTCTAAAATTAATGTCTTTTTTCTTTAATAAAGTGAATAAGGCCAAAGAGTGGATACTTTCATTTGTTTTATTACAAAAAAAAAAAAACCTCCTTTATTTGGGCATGGAATTTTATAGTTTTAAGTGTTAATTCAGTTAAATTTCTATGTTTTTTAGCCAACAGTAAGTACTTTTAAGTTAAAAACATTTAACAGTATAAAGGAATATTTACATTTTATTTTCTGTATTTGAACTAATGAATATTTCAACCCAGAAAACATTTTTTGTATAAGTTTTTGGTGGTATGAAAATTGAAATATGAAATAACTATGAACTACTGCAAGGGTATTTGAACACAGCATATGCAAAAACCGTGTCTTTGTTGATATCATTAACCCATTATTTGAACTGACTAATTCTTTCTAAGAATTAGAGAACCTCATTCTAGAAGAAATATTTTCTGGTAATATGGAATTAAAAGTTGCAGTACTGGTATTTCATTTATATAGATTTCTGCTCGTAGAGCTTTGTAACTATGAAATAGTTACAAAACATTATTAGGTAAGACTGGGTTAAATTTGGCTTTAAAACATCAGTTTATCTTGTTAGAAAATAGTGTTGCAAGGACAGACAATAGAGTCTCCAAGTTGTTTCGTATTTCCATGTTTGGTTCTCTGCAAAACCCTTTATACCAGTTTCCTTTAATTATCAAGAAAGTTGTATGATACTGTAACACTTGTTCTGTAGTCGAGAAACTGAGAAGTAATATAGCTAATCTTGAATCTTCCTTCCTGTGTGTCAGGTACTGTGCTCAATGCCTTATCTAACAACGCTTTAAGTGGGTAGTGTTATCTTCATTCTGCACATGAGGAAACCGACTCTTAGGCAGTATAGGAACTTTTCTAGGGACACCTAGCTAGCGAATGGACAAGCCAGAATTCAAACCCATTCGTGTCTGACTACAGGGGTCTTACCTATTATGTGATGCTATTCTTTCTATAGATGTGCTTCGTTATTATTCTGAATATAAAATAGCTTTTGAGGATTTAAATTCGTTTTCTTGGTTAAAAAATCATTTTAATGTAGTTTTCATCACCCTTCTATATTTTGAAAACTTTTTTCCTTTTTTTTTTTTTTTTTTCTATTTTTGTTCATCAAGAAACTTCTGCAGCATCCAGAATTGAGTAACAGTCAACTTCTGGCAGATTTTCTCTCCCCCAATGGTGGGGAAACACAATTTCTTGATAAGATACTACCAGACGTAAATCTTGGTAAGTCAATTTAAAGAATCATGTAGAGTAGGATGAACTGAAAAGAAAGGAAGTAGTATTTTCAGATTAATTTAGAAAAATAGTTTATATAATGAAGCAATATATCAAACTCTGAAGGACTTTTTATACACTGTTAGTGGGAATATAAATTGGAAAACCACTTGTATGTATAACTGAATGACCCAGCAGTTCTTCTCTGAGATGTACACTTGAGAGAATCTTGTTTTCATGTTTAGGAATGTTCATAGCAGCATTGTTTATAATAGCCAAAATTGGAAATAACACAAATGTTTGTCAGCAATGGGGTAGGCAGATAAATTGTAGTAGATTCACAAAATGTATACGTATGGCAATGAATACCTGTATCATGCTTGGAACGGTGTTGATAATCTTAAAAATATAATGTTGAATTAAAGAAGCAAGACACAAAATTATATATACAGCATGATTCCTTTTATATAAAGTTCAATACCAACTAAGCGATAAGGTAAGTCTGAAAAATTTGAATAAAATTGTTAGAGATAATAATGAAAGAAAAGCAGTATTTCTAAGTCTATTTTATATAATGTAATCTTAAGTATATATAGAACTAAATGAATGGATTAAATATTATAAGTGGGCATTTGGCTTTTATCCGTATCTCTCCAAATAAATACATATAGTTGAGCTGAAATATTTGGTGTGTGTTTGGTAGGGGATCTTCCTATCTGGGGAAAATGTGAGAACATTTTTTATTTGGTTATATGTAATGTTTAGGGTATAGAATTGGGTAAACCTGGTTACTGACTAGGTTTCACTGAAGGAGAAGAAATGATCAAAGATGATCCAGGTTTCTATGTAAACAACTGGATGAATGCTGTCACTTGCTGAGATAGGGAATACATTTAGCATAGTTCTGAACTTGTTGAGTTTATAGAATCCAGTTCAAGAAATTTTATAAGGAGGAGAGACCAGGAGACAGGCATGAAATAGAGATTTGAATGCTATTTGAAATCAGAAAATCAGACTGAGGAAATAATTTGGCTCAGGAAGAGCATGTAGAAGAGAGAAGCATAGGATGAAACACTGTAATTTAAGGAACCTGGGAAATTCTAAGGCAGGAGTAGTTTATGGGGGGGTACCAAAAGAGAAATAGCCTGGTGAGGGGTTTGGAGGTGTGCATGTTATAAAACAACCTCTTTTTAAATTTTTCATTGTTTTTTGCTGTTGCCATTAACAATAGCAAAATTGCTGCTTTTTCTAAATGAGCTGAAAGAAGTTTAAGTTACATTTATCAATTTTGACTAATTTTTGTAGTCACTTCTAACTGCTTGAGAAAATCTTATGACGTTTAATATTTTATAATAAGGGAAACTGGAGATAAGATCAAGAAAAAATTCTGGCAAACAGGATTAGAATGTGTATTCTTAATCTGAAATTCAGGATATCAACTATTCAAATAGCCAATTTACATGTTTAGCAATTTTTAGGACTGTTTTTGGACTAACTTTTGCATAGTTTTTGATATCTTTATATACTCACTATTGCTTAAAATCTTTTGCAAACATTTCTTATGGAGTATTTCAAATATACACAAACGTAGAGAAGTTTGTATAATGAACTCCTTACCCCTTCAGCAGTTATCAACATTTGGCTTGTTCCGACCCTTGCCCTACCTCCCACGCCACTCGATTATTTTAAAGTATCCCAAATGTTGTATCTATAAATAGTTAAGAATGCCGTATTTGTTGTAAATTTTTGTTAAATGTGAAATGGTCAATTATAAATATTTTTATCATTTTGCTTTTTACTTGGCTGTTCAGTGTTTAAAGTTACCCAGTGAAGTATTCATATGAGCAATTATGCAGTATATTATGCCTTTATAAAATTAATATTTTACTTTTAATTGCAGGGAAAATTATAAAATCTGTTCCTGGAAAACTAATGAAAGAGGTGAATAACTGATTTATGTGCATTCTATAAAATGATAGTTATAAGCTTTTTAAAATATCAGTAAATTTTAATGAGTTGTATGATACTGAAAATCATAGTCTTGATTTTTGATTTTTATACCATCATCTCCACAGAAAGGTCAGCATTTGGAACCTTTCATCATGAATTTCATTAATTCTTGTGAATCTCCAAAGCCTAAACCAAGTAAACCAGAACTGACCATTCTCAGCCCTACTTCAGAAAACAATAAGAAGGTACTATACACTGCCTCAAAGAGCTATTAAGTTTGAAGTTGATATAGCTACTTGAGATGACTTTTCCATTATAAGGAGAATCCTGTGTTTATGAAATGGGTGGGACTTTATATTTTCCTATATGGAAATCGGTAGTTCCTTGGTTATTTGCTATAAGAGAGTAAATGTTTCTTTGGAAATTGTATTTGCAAGCTTCTACCATTTCTGTATTTTGGGGGATTTTTTAAAAGTTTTCTTAGATTGCAGATCAACTTCCAGTAATCAAGGAATTAGTTGCTATAATGTATTTGTTTATTTGATGGTATTATCTAACTTTAATGGCTTATAAAATATTTCATCCATTCGTTAAACCCTGCAGTTTATTATGTGCCTGCTGTTGAGGGCTAGGCACTAGGAATAAAAAGATAAATTCCCTATCTGCAAGAAGATTAGTTTTGTGCCAGAGAAGTACCCAGCAAGGGGAACGATGTGAGCTCAAAGAGCAGCCCTCCTCACCTCCCAAAAAACTTCATTTTTAAAAATTATTATTAAGGGTACATTTAATTTTTTTCACTTTGTAAGTTTATTGTTGGTAAACAGAAATCCAGTTGATTTTTGTGTATTGATTTTTAATTCAATAATCTGGCTAGACTTATATTAATTTTAGTAACATATCTATTAATTCTTTTAGGTTTACACACTTATCTGCAAATGATGGCAGTTTTGTTTCATTCATGGCTGGGACCTGTTACACAGGGCAAATGATTGCAGTGTTTCATCATTAAGTAGTACAGCGTAGCTTTTTTGGTAGATACCCTTCATGAGGTTAAAGAAATTTACATCCATGTTTATGGGTGCATTTAGCCTGTCATTTTTCTTTCTCATTCTGTTTTTGTCAGGTTTTTGTATTAGGGTTATATTAACCTTTTTCAATTTGCTGGTAGAGTTATAATTGGAATTACTAGTTCTTTAAGTAAGTGTTATCTTGGTAAAGCCATCTAGGCCTCAAGTTTTGTTTGTAGGTAGATTTTTTTAACAACCAATTTAATTTCAGTATTCTTCAGGCTTATTATTTCATGAGTCAGATTTTGATAAGTTGTATTTTTTAACAAATTCTCCCGCTTACCTAAATTTGAAACATTTTTGGCCTGAAGTTGTCCTCTTCGTTTTCTCAGACATCTGTAATTATGTCCCTTTTATTCCTGACATTGTTTGTCTTCTTTTTTTCTTTTTTAATCAGTCTTGTGAAGGTTTTGTCCATTTTATCATCTGATTTTGTTGATCTTTTCTATCAGTTATTTTTAGTTCCTTAATTTCTGCTATTTAATTATTACTAATGATAATAGTCTCTTTTTTATGTGTTTTTAGGATAAGTAGAGCTGAGATTTAGTTGCATTTTTTCATTTTTTTTGTAATTCTTCATATCTTATTTTTTTCACATATTAGGCCTTTGTGGGCTTTGACTGTTACTGTCCAAATAAACTACTTAAAGCTTAATGTTCATCTCTGAACATCCTTCGATTGAATAGTGATAATTTTTAAATCATGTTAGATTTAAAGTTAGCTATTGTTAATGCTTTCTATATCTTTACATGTTCATTTCCTCCTTTTGGTGTAAAAAATCAAAGGGGTTCTTTATGGGTAATAATTGTCTGTTGTGTCTAAAATGATTAGACTTTTATATAATATTTTGACTCCTCCCCCCAAAATCTTGTATTTTTTCATTCAGTTTTGGGTATAAATGTGGAATCTTGGAGGCAGATCTTAACCTATCTGATACTCTGTTTTGACTGGAAAAAGTTTCAATGCCTTTGCTCTGTATCACCTTACCTTTAGTAATTATTATCAGCAGGTATAGTAAACTATATCTTTTTTACTATTTCATCTTTTCCTTTAGCTTTTTAATGATCTGTTTAAGAATAATGCAAACCGTGCTGAGAATACAGAAAGAAAGCAAAATCAGAATTACTTTATGGAGATGATGACTGTAGAAGGAGTCTATGATTACCTGATGTATGTAGGTAAGAGCTACATGGTTACTGTTCAAACATGTTTCATTTATGTGTTGTATTTCTTCTGTGATGCAGATGAATGCTCTTGAGTATCGCCCCATTGTAAATTTTTTTAATTGAAGATACTTTTCTAAGAATTCAATATATATATAATTGGTCTTGAACATATTGAAATTACTAGTGTTTACAAATTAAATATTGACCATTTGTGCTTTTTGTATTGGAAAATATTCAGATATCTTTTTACCTTAACAAAGTGTTCCATGTGATCCTTCCCAGGAAGGGTGGTTTTCCAAGTTCCTGACTGGCTTCATCATCTCTTAATGGGAACTCGAATCCTCTTTAAAAACACCCTGGAAATGTACACCGACTATTATCTTCATTGTAAACTAGAACAGCTGTTTCAGGAGCACCGTTTGGTCTCACTCATAACACTTCTTAGAGGTTTGTATTTTCTCATGTTTCTTTCATGTTTTGTGTTCTCTAAATGATTTGAATTGGATCTGAAAGAGTGAGAAGTTTTGTTTTTCTTTGGTTTATTAGTTTTTCTATCACGAGGAAATACCTTGCATATAATAGGTGTAAATTCCAGCAGATGTTTCTTTTTGTCTCTTTTTAGATGCTGTATTCTGTGAAAACACTGAACCTCGCTCTCTCCAAGATAAGCAAAAACGAGCAAAACAGACTTTTGAAGAAATGATGAATTACATTCCAGGTGTAATATTTAAAAAGTTGTTTAATATAGATTAGTATTCCTTTGAGGTCACAATGTATAATTATTGAGGCTAATTTTTACTGTGAGTTTTTAATCTTAGAAATAGTTATATAAGAACTAATTAAAATTAACTCATTAGTTAATAAAATTTGGTTTTTATGGTGTTTGCACTGAGAACTTTAAGACAAGACTGTTTCTACTCACACGATAGTTAGATTCAACAGTAGCTCAGAATCAGAATGATTAAAGTGATGTGTTTGTGGGACCGTTGGAGTCCCGCTGCTCACTTCACCATGAGAAGAGCTCCACTGGTGTGTAGAAGATCATAATTCAGTCATTCATTTCAAGTTTATTGAGCACCTTCTATGTGCCAGGCACTATGTAGAGTGCAAGGGATATAAAAATAGTACTTGGGTAGCTCAGTCTGGCAGGAAGACAGACATGCAGACAAAACATACCTTTGACAACACAGGCATGTTCAAGTTACACAGTATCTCAAAGGAGGAGGGTGATCACTTCTGCTGTGAAGGAAGTAGGCTTGGACCACTAAGTAAATGAATGATAGCAATCTCTTACTGAGATGGGAGCTATGAGGAAAAAACATCGAGGGGTCAAAGTAGAGGATACTCAGCTTGGGACATTTTGCATGTGAAGAGTCTATACACTGTGGGAGGACATGTCTAGTAAGCAATTAGATATCTAGGTTTGGAAACTAGAGGAGTGATGGTGTCGGGTAGAGAGATGGGAGTCATGTGAGTGGGTCGGTATGCCAAGGGAGAAAATACAGAGTAAGAATGGAAGAGGGCTTTGGAGAATTCCTTCATACCTTAGAGAAGTCTCATCATTGAAAAGTGAGTCTCAGAATGGTCCTGCTGCTCTGCATGAAGACAGTTAAGTTAAATCCCTGGTCTGAATGTGAAAGGGAACAGAAGCTGTTTTTGAGTAAATCTTCTGTAGGTACACAATGAAGTCATTTCTGTCCTGTTTTGTACTATAGTGGCCTTCAGCATTCATGGAAGGTTTTAACAGTCTTAGTTTTGATATTCAGAATCACGTGGAAAGCCAGTGAATGTAATAATTTGTTATTTTGCTCAGGCATGAATTTGAATCACATCTGCTTCAAGACTTCCATTTAGAAAGAAGTAACTAGTGAGGAAGCTTAAAATGCCTTTCTGTTGTCCTCTCCTCGTTTCTTCCTTAGCGACCCCTGAAGGATCTGAAAGGATCACTTGTTTTTGTCCATTACGCTTCATGCATATTAATTGGGAAATTCTATGCAGTATCGGTGAACTGGAGGATTCACACAGATGCACATTAGGCCACATATCTTGAAAATATCAAGAATCTACTATGCTTATTACAAATTAAACTCTTAGGGTTAGACTTGCCTCATATAAGCAAACATAAAATGAGAATTTTCCATGAACAGCATTAAGAGTTTCATTATGATTGGGAGTGGGGGGAAAGACAAGTATTTGAGCACCTTGTTTACTTAAGAATACTTTTCTTTTCCTGCTTAGAGGAGAATATCCAGCAGAGATTTTAATAAGGACTGATTCTCTGTGGTAACAGGAATGATTCATAACAGTCAAACATGAATTGGAACTTTTGGGACCCTAAATTAGTATTTAAACATTTCCCCCAAAGATTGTTCTGTAAGATGGTTTATAATTAGTAATCATGCAAAAAGTACAGAAATAAACTGGTCATATTCACTGAAGAGAGTCTATGTTCACCATAAAATTAGACTTTTAAAAATATTAAGATACCTGAACATTATGAAAATAAATAGAGCAAAATGTAGACACCATCCTGTCCCCACTGTGCAGAAGGAGCCCTGTGCTCCAGTTTGGTGTTAATCCTCACAGACAGTTTTTATACATTTCTATACATATGTGTACAAATGTACATACATAATTTTAGAGTTTCCTTTTTTTTAATTGCAGTGTAGTCAGTTACAATGTGTCAATTTCTGGTGTACAGCATAATGTGCCAGTCATGCATATGTATACATATATTCATTTTCTTATTCTTTTTCATTCAGAGTTATTACAAGATACTGAATATAGTTCCCTGTGCTATATAGAAGAAATTTGTTTTATAGGTTTTTATTTTGTTTTCCTTGAATGAATAATAAAATATGTATTATTTCCCAACTGTCTTTTATCCCTTAATAGTATAAACCGATTTCTTTACTGCAATAGTCCCCAGGGCCTGCAGTGTGGTTTGCTTCGTGCATTGTGAATCTCCAAAAGGATACACGATGCTGCATTTGTCAGCTTGACAACAGAACCCTGTTTTTCCAAGAGCCTCTTGCGGAAACAATTGGTTTAGGAAATGCTGATTTATAGTTTTTGCATAAAACCAGGGAAATGGGGTAAAGATTTTGCTTTATGATTTAGTCTGTAATGAGTCACTTTATAATATAAAATTGTTTCACATGTGTCTTTCTTGTTTAGATCTGATAGTCAAATGTATTGGTGAAGAAGCCAAGTATGAAAGCATCAGACTTCTGTTTGATGGTTTACAGCAGCCGGTTCTCAACAAGCAGGTAAAATTCATTAAAGCAGGTGGACTAGTGTTGGCTGGGTTTGTTGAATGACACAGTAGGGTGTCTGGTATGTTATTCCACTATGAAGTGATGCTTTACTAAATCAAGGCAATGTAATTCAAACATTCGGTAGAAAAAAGTGTGTTTTATTTGTTAACTCTTTTTGCTGATTACCTTTTTTCCCCTTTACAATATGAATTGTTTTGGTTAAAAATAAATATATATTCATTGTAGGAAATTTGGCATATACTGAAAACTCATGAAATAAAGTAATAGTCTAAACAAGAATTCCATCATTCAGATTACGTAGAATAACCACAATTAACATTTTACTGTTCATACTCTGTACATATTGTGTTGAGATCTTAATATAGTTACAGTTTTGTACCCTGCTTGTTTCCTTAAAACTGTTATTACACATAAAATATTTAACACAACATGAATTATGAGGCACAATAATAAAATGTCTCCAGGTGGACACAGATGTATCTAACACTCACCTTAAGAATAGAACATTATGAATACTACTGAAGCTAATTTTGTGCTCATTTTATATTGTCAGTTTCATTCTCTACCTTCTCCTTTAGAGATAACCATAGTCCTGAATTTTGTGTTTATCATTTCTATGGGGGTTTTTTGTCCTTAATGCCTTAAAAAATAATTTTTTTTTTTTTGGTGCTTTAGCTGACTTACGTTTTATTGGACATTGTGATACAAGAACTGTTTCCAGAGCTCAATAAGGTAACTGAAAAGCAGCAGTTTTTTTATTCTTTATGTTTTTAATGGTATACTGATGTTTATTTAAATTAGGGACACAAAAATTAAGGAAATACTTGTGTTTCTGATCATTTTAAAAGTGAACAACCTTAACAAATCGCTCTTTATGTATATATTTTAGTTCAACATGCTCAAACACAGTGGATTTTGGGAGATAGGAACTTAATCCTCCCTTGATTTCCTCCCTCCCTAATTACAAGCAGAGAGGGACGTTAAACCCTGCGGAGTCTTCCTGGGGGAGGTGTGGGTTTACATCCTAGCAGTAGAATGGGCCGAGCTCTGCAGGCTGTTTCCTGCAACACTGAACGCTGTGTAAGTCAGATTTGAGTATTTTTGAAGCAGTTGAGTTTATATTAACCCAGGAGCACAAAATGAATTGGAATTGGAGGATGGTAGTAGTATTACTGTATTGAATCTTGAGGATTTTGAGTTTTGAGCATTGCTTTTTACTGTTTTTATTTTTTGACTAATCCCTTTGGTCAGATGAAATAACTGCTCTTCAAGGTTGTGATACAGCAATGAAATGTCAGTTTGAGGAAACTAGATTTAAATACAAGTTTTCAAGTTATAGCAATATTAAATTATACTGGAACAGGGTGGCGGTTATGGACATTTTGTATTCAACTTACATGGGAATCAGTATCAAGAAAGCTTCAGTTCTCTGAGACTTATGCCAGCTGATTTCCTGTGGGTTTTTAAGATATATATATATATATATATATATCTTAGGTTATATATATGTCTTAGGTTAGAATTTTAATACACTGGAACTGTTAAGCAATTCACAAATGAACTCTAGTTTTGTTTTTTTTTTTTAATCTTCTATTAAATAGATTTATTTTTACTTTAGGTACAAAAGGAAGTTACCTCTGTGACGTCCTGGTTATAAAAAACATTTGGATTTGGGTTTGAATAACCAGTTGAAATTTCTGTTGTGCTAGGGTAGTAGACATGCACTGTTTTTTTCTTTTACTTTTGTATATTTTGTATATATCATGTAATTCAGTGTCTGAAATTTTGGATTTTTGTTTTGTTTTGTTTTAATAAAGACTAACAGACTTAATAATAATGATTAAAGGTGATTGGGTCTCATAGCCTTTCATTTTGCTTCTGTTATCCAAATTTTATTAGACATACATCACTTGTTATTGGTGTTTTTTAAAGAGATAATTCATAGTCTCCTTGGGGCAAATAGATAAGACAGATAACCTTTGTATTGTATCACTTTGAAAACAATCATGTCTCATGTGGAGAAACAGAAGTAAGATCTGCTTTGCTTTCTTAGAGTTAATACATTTTAGTAGATTCCCTCCCTACCCCTTTTCATTTTTCTACATAGTGAACTGTGTGTCTGTAAGGAAGACATTCTTTATGAGTTTTTCATAACAAACAAGGATTTCTCCTTACTCTTGCTGGATGATTGACAGGTTATATATAGCTGTTTTGGGTGTGAAAACAGTACTTAAAGATATTTGTGGTTGTGTGGTTGCAGCTACATTTCACTGAATGTATGTAACTATATTCCAAAGCTTACATAAAAATTTAGTCAAGTAGATTTTTGGTTTACATTGTCTCTCCAAAAGAAAAATATGAATTAAGTGTATTCGTTTAGGAAAGTTAACTTAAATGATTATCTTTGAAGTTTCAGTGTTTAGAACTCTACTTATAATTCCTTCCCCTGCTGTGCTTTTGTCCTTGAAACACATTTGTCTGTCAAGATTGGCCATTTTGTGTTTGGATATTGGCTGCAGTGTTCATTCAGAGTATATTTACTGAGTTTCAGCCATGTAGCAGGCACTGATAATGCAGGATCTCTAAATATAATTTGGAAAACTAACCCATTTAATGATACCATTCACTTATTTTTTTCCCAAGGTTTTAAAAAATAGTCGTTAGGTATTATAAATTTTTGTGAAGGTTTTGTCAGTAGTTCTATTTATCTTTTTAATTGCTTAAAAATTCTAGAATATGTATGCGTTTCCGTGAATCAGTGCTTTAATACAAAGCCTTAAACATTTTACTGATTTCTCAGGGACAGGTGGCAAATCAATCAGTCTAACTTTTTACATTTAAATCCATAGCATTTTGAATATTATTTAAAATGTCATGGTGACCTGGAAAAATAAAATATTTTATAGCCCTTTTTATGCCATCCTCACCTACTTTCCTATAATTTTTGGTATTTTATTTATTTAGATGAGAAAAGAGTTATGAGTGTATCAGTCAGCCATGGCTGCCATAATAAAATACCATAGATGGGGTGACTTAACAGAAATTTGTTTCTCACAGTTCTGGAGACTGCTAAGTCCAAGATCAAGATGCCTGCAAGGTAGTTGCATTCTGAGACCTCTTCCCTTTGCTTGTAGAAGGCTGTCTTTTTTCACCGTGTGCCCACATGACCTCTTTGTGCAGGCAAGGAAAGAAAGAGGGAAGGAGATATTTCTCTGTCTTCTTCTTCGTATAAGGCCATAAGCTATTGGATTAGGCCTTAGAACCTCGTTTTTAGTTACCTCATAAAGGCCTCATCTCCAAATATAGTCGTATTAGGGTTTAGGGTTTCAACATACGAATTTTAGGAGGACATATTTAAATCCATAGCAGTGGGTGAGCTCTATTTAAAGAAAATGTGATGTGTGAAAATTTACACATACAAAATTAGTCGTTCACATTATAAAAGGGAAAGGAACTAGATGCAGTCTGTTGGTCAGGCATTTTATACCACATTTCATTGTCCGTCACAGTAACTGTGAGTTGGTATTATTCCTATTTTATAGGTGAGGATATTGAAGCCAGAGAGTGGTGAAATTGGAATTCAAACTTAGATCTGTCGCTAGTCTTCATGTTCTTGTCAGTGTTACCCCATAAAAGGAGCTCTTATTTCCAAAAGTGGTCACTTTGGATCCCTCTGGTGTATTTCAAATATTTTACTTTGAACATTCCTTTCTATCCATCTTTATGTGTGTCCTCTAGTGCATGAGCTTCACACCTGGAAATGTGTTTATAGAAATAACTATCATTGTTTCTGGTTGGGGTGGTACTATGAAATTAAATAGATGGAAGACACTTTGAAATTTATGAAGGACATTGTAAGTTTGTATTATAAATATAATCATTTAGTTACAGATATCAGAAGAGTCTGAGAAATGGTTGAAAGCACTTAAATTTTCATTTATTGACTTACTAAAAACCATTAGATTTTATAGTAGAAATATGAACAGAAGTCTAATTTGCCACTGTTCTTTGCAGACTGTGTAATGATACATACACAAGTTGTAGTTTCAGATTTGGTCAACACTAGAATAAAATGACTGACTGACTGAATGAATGAACAAACAAGTAAGTCTTGCAGGTCAGAATGTGTTCTCTTTTATGTATCCAGTACTCTTTTTCAACAGTGCTAGATATATGAGGTGAAATCTTTAACCTGAGGCCGATGGCCCCTAGAAGACTGTTAAATCCAGTCAAAAATAGCTTTTTTATTTCACTGTGTCTTGTTAATTTGATGTTTTTTAAATGTATGGATTTCCTTACTTTATCTGTATAGGTCTGAAAAGCAATCAATATTAAATTAAAAATTTTGAGCTCAAATTTGATTAACTATATTTATTTTTCTTTATAAACTAATACCAACATATCTTAGTGTCTGACTTCATTACTGATATGCTCACAGATTATTTAATGATTAAATTACCAAAACAAACCCCAAAACAAACCCCAACCCTGTGGTGTTATTTACTTCTAGCATCTTCTTGCCTTTCATAAAAATCTAGATATCACATGTGAATGTACATTGTTGGAGAGGAAGAACTCGGTATAGTTTTCAAGACGGACACAGAAGGTAGTGTTTTTCTTTTTAACATCATTTCATATTTATTTGTTGTACTAGAAAATTCTTGGGAGTATTCATTTCTCATTTTCGATGTTTCAGAATTGGAACATCTTTATTTGGAGGAATTCCAAGGTAATTGGGGACAGTGCATTGATGTACACTATGGAAGCCAAGTGCTGGAGTTAAATCCCCACTCGGCCTTCTTTTATCTTTATGAAGGACAATTTAGGCCTGAACCAGGCTCCGCTTGTTGCTTGCTCCCATCCTCCTGGGGGCTGCGGGACAGTCAGAAGCCCTTGCGGGTGTACCTGTGGTGGTGAACGCAGCAGCACCAGGGCGGTGTATGAAGGCCGTTCCTGTGGCAGGATTTTAGCCATGCCTCACGTTCCTTGCTTGCTCTGCATTTTCTAGGCCTGGCTCTCCATGCCTCTGGATGATTCTGGGAACTAGCTCACATCCTTCCAGTATGTCTCTGCTTACAGACTTTTTTGTAAAGTTTTCATGAAGTATTTCATTTAAAAATGGTTCCTAGAGAGCTCAGCACTACTTACTAGAGAGATGAGATCTCCTAGCTTGTTTCAGAAGTGTGAAGTGCCTCCTTTGGACAGCACTAGTTAGGAAAACTGTCCCTTTTGATTTGCTGCAGTTGAACCAGATCAGTTTCTAAGATGTATCCTGTTTTACTAGTACAATAGTAACATCATTTATAACCTTTCATTTGTAAGGTTGCCTCAGGGCTGTCCCGGCTGATTATGTAGGTCATTCGGGGGACTGTTACGGGTTGAATTGTGTCCCCTAAAAAGGATGTTGACGTCCTGTGGCAGAACTTGAGTCCCAACCCCCAGTACCTGTGAATGTGACTTTATTTGGGATTTTACAGATGATTCAAATGAAGTCATTAGGGTGGGCCTGATCCAGTATGACTGTGTCTTTATAAAAAGGAGAAATCTGGACCCAGAGACAGACAAGTCAGAGGGAAAAGGATGTAAAAATATGAGGAGAATACCACCTACGAGGTAAGGAATGTCTGAGGCTACCAGAGCTAGGAGGAGGCCTGGAACAGATTCTCCCTCCTGGCCCTCAGAAGGAACCAGTCCTGCCGACTTGATCTCAGAATTCTAGCCCCCTGAACTGTGAAATGATGAGTTTCTGCTGTTAAAGCCACCCAGTTTGTAGCACTCTGTTACAACAGCCCCAGGAAGGTAAATGTGGGAATGGTACTGATTTTAGCAAGCCAAGCCATACATCCATGGGGCCACGTACTCCCTGAGGGGCCTTACTCTGTGTTGTAAACTGCTGAAGGCAGCGCTGCCACCAAGTGGATTTAATGTGTCTGATTGATCAAAGTGTGGGCTGTTGCTTCATCAGCATTAACTGAGGAAGATTCTTAGATGCACAGCCAGTTCAGATAAATTAATGAAAATCCCTAACACTGTATAACTTGAACACTTTTATTTTTAGGAAATGATTATTGGCTTCAAAACAGATTCTATACATAAAAGCCATAAAATTTAGTAGCCTTACTTCAAATATCCTTTGTTTACTGTTCTTTCCTACCTAAAACTTGCATGCAGTTTTAGTCTCAGTTTTTGGGTGAGAAGGGGGATATGGAGGGTAACCAGATGGCAAGGGGCTTAGAATGCCAGTGATAAACTGTCAACGAGTTTCCCTTCAGTCATTGTCTTGGGTTGTAGGCATTTGCTTGAGAGAAGAAATAACTACCAAAGAGAAAGAGCATATTTTCAATTTTATTGTTTGGAACTTAAAATTGCCAACTGTTTTTAGGTCATGTTGTAAACCACTGCACAATACATGCACACATATTTAGAAAACTTACAGAAATGTTCTCTAAAAATTTGTCCTTCAGTAGGATTTACCCTATTTTACTGGCCAAGCATAAAAACATATACCCCAAATGCAGTCTTACTGACATTTGCTTCTTACAGTCTTATTGACATTTGTTGATTGACAGCCAGTCTGTATATGCATAGAACCTAGGGCATTATTTTACTGCAACATCCTTCATAAAGAGGCTGTGAAATTTAAAAGTACATTTTGTATCAAGGGTACATAATATTTGTAAACATTAAAAAACAAACTTACCCCCTCTTCAAACCTTTAGCTGCTGTTTGCTCGCTATTTTTTAGGGTGAGGCTCCCATTATTTGTTGAATCACTCACACAGTGATGGGCAGGCTCACATGGTCCCACAGGTATTTGTTCTTTGTACATAGATCATTTATTGGATCAGTCTGGGTATTTCCTGAGCACCCAGAGGGGCCCACTCTCAGGCAAGAGTCCTCTTATCTTGAGGATGACTTAGCATGACTGATTGTTCAGATTTGGAGACAGAGCTGATTTCACAGTTACGTATACCACTAAGAAAAAACTCAATCCCCTCTGGATTTTCCATAACTGGGGGAGGGGGTGGAGTCAGCGTATGTGTCTGGACTAAGTACAGCACTGGCATCTTGCTGGGGAGAGACAGGTGCAGGTTTAAAATTACCCCTTCTCATGACACCTTCACCTTAGGAAGGAGGGAGGAAGGAACACAGGGAGAACTGACAGAAGCCCATGCCAGGCACTCTGCTGCTGCTCCTTAGCAAGCATCTGTTTAACAAATCAGATGTACTGTAGGTTGGTCCTGGGTGTCCTGCTTCTCCCGCCCTTTCTCCCTGCCCCTTGACTGCCTTTTGCAGCTTCTGGCTTCTCCCATTAGTCCTCTGCACCATTTGTCCTCTGACTCATCAAAGGCACAAGGCAAGAGAGAATGTCACCCATGTCTGTTAAACTTGCTACAACAGCCCGAGCTAAAAAGGAAACAAATAGAGACTAGGAGTACAGCAGAGGCTTGTCACCCATGAGTTTGGGACTACTGATAGTTACAAAGCCAGGAGACCATTAGTGTCATCCTGAACATTTCCTGCATATAGTTGAAAGGGCGCTGGACTGAGGTCAGAAGGACTAGGTGCAGGTCTGGGACCAGTCCCTTTTAGCTGTATGGCTTTGAACAAGTCAACTGTTTCTGAGCTTCCGTTTCCTCATCTGTCAAATGAGAAGAACAATACCTGTCTTGCAAAGAAAGTTACGGGCATCAAATAAGATAATGTGCTGAAAACGCCCACGTAAATGATAAAGTTCTATGTAAGCATACATTGTTTGTTGGATTAGAATGGATATATAGGAAAAAAATGTGCATGGTTTAAAATTGTTAATAAAATTTTATTAAAATTTACATACGTAAACTAAAGATGGTTGGCATTCTCCTCATAGGGTCCATTTTCATTTTTTTTTCCTGTGTATTCACTACGTTGCTGATCCTGAGTTTTGATGTCAATGTCTTCATTTACAACCCTCTAAGCTCAGCTTCTGGGAGACTGCAAGGATGGTCTTCGTCATCATAAAACCAGTTCCTAAAAGGCAGACTGGAGCCTCACTTGAGAAAAAATGCAGTTCCATTGATGGCAAGGAGGCTACTGGTATAAAACAATGATCATTGCCAGAACTAAAAGAAATATTAGAGAAAAACTTCCATGGCAATGAATTCCTGCAGAAAACTGGATCCGACCTTCAACTGCTGGATAAACTACTCTCATTTTTAAGATGTATCCAGAAACCACGCTGATGTCTTGGTCACCTAGAAAAACACGTATATTATTTTACCTACAGAAAAAATAATAATTAATAGTAAGGAGGAAAACGAATGTATTATTCTAAAGTCCTTTGTAATTATAAGAAGGAAAATATTCCTTTCACAAGCAGAGATAAAGTGTCACAGAAGACAAGAACAATGGTGATCGTAAGTGCAAAGAATCTGATTGCTTTTTCATGTTTCAAGTGTGAAATGTGCCCATTGTCCAATATTGGATAATTGCAGGGGAAAAGAGTTGTCTCAGCTTGGAGATGACTCAAGAAAGGTTGCTGACATCACTGCTGCTGAACCACACTGGAGCAAAGACATTAGGGAAGTAGGCTGAGGATCAGAGAATCAGTTAAGATGTAAAAGTAGCTTCTTTTTTTTCCTTGCCTGTTCAGGAATCATTTTCACATAAGTGCTTGTGAGACAAAGGAGGCTTCAAATCCCAAAGGAAGGAGAACTGACAAATACTAATTCCCCATGAATTTTACTTAAAAAAATACCATTCTACAAATCATATATCTGATAAGGATTTAATATCTAAAATATATAAAGGACTCATACAATTCAATAGTCAAAAAAAATCAGATTAAAAAATGGGCAGAGGATCTGAGCATTTTTCTAAAGAAGACATACAGATGCCAACAGGCACATGAAAAGATGCATAATATCACTAATTATCAGGGAAATGCATATCAAAATCACAACAGATGACTGTTAGCAAGAAGACAAGAAATATCAAGTGTCAGTGAGGATGAAGAGAAAAGGGAACCCATTGATGATGGGAATGTAAATTGGTGCAGTCACTATGAAAGAAAGCATGGAGGCTCCTGAAGAAATTAAAACTAGAATTAACATATCTAAAGAAAATGAAAATACTAATTCAAAAAGATATATGCATCACATGTTCACTGCAGCATTATTTACAATAGCCAAGATAAGGAAACAGATGTCCATCAATGGATGAATAAAGAAGATTCCATACACAATGGAATACTACTAAGCCATAAAAAAGAATGGACTTGCCATTTGCAACAACATGGATGGAACCTTGAGGGCATTATGCTAAGTGAAATAATTCAAACAGAAAAACACCACACGATCTCACATAGATGTAAACAACAATAAAACCAAGCTAAGATACAGAGAACAAATTGGTGGTTGCCAGAGGCAGGGGTAGGGTGACGTGAGGGTTCAAAATGGGGTAAAGGGGGTCAAAAGGTTTTACAAACTTCCAGTTATAAAATAAATGGGTTCTTGGGATGTAATATAACATACAGCATAGTGAATATAGTTAATAATACAGTATTGTATATTTGAAAGTTGCTACAAGAATAGATCTGAAAAAACCTCATTATAAGAAAGAAAAAAATTTTTTGTAACCATGTAAGGTGACAGGTGTTAACTGGACTTTTGGTGGTGATCATTTTACAGTGATACAAATACCAAATCATGTTGTACACCTGAACTACTGAAAAACCAATGGGTCAATGATGAAATCAAAGAAGACATTAAAAAATACTTTGAGACAAATGACAATGAAAAGACAACCACACAAAATCTGCAGGATGCAGCAAAAGCAGTCCTAAGAGGGAAGTTCATAGTGATACAGGCCTTCCTCAGAAAAGAAGAACAATCTCAAATAAACAACCTAACCTACCACCTAAAAGTGTTAGAAGAAGAAGAGCAAACAAAACCTAAAGTCAGCAGAAGGAAAGAAATAATAAAGATCAGGGAGGAGATAAATAAAAGAGAGATTAAAAAAAAAAAAACAGAAAAAAATCAATCAAACCAAGAGCTGGTTTTTTGAAAGAGTAAACAAAATTGACAAACCTTTGGCCAGGCTCATCAAGAAAAGAGAGGACACAAATAAAATAAGAAAGGTAAATGGAGAAATTACAACCAACACTACAGAAATACAAAAAAACAAACAAACAAAAAACCATGAGAGAATACTGTGGACAACTATGTGGCAAAAAATTGGAAAACTGAGAAGAAATGAACAAGTTTTTAGAAATACACAGTCCAAGACTGAATCAAAAAGAAATAGATCATTTGAACAGACCGATCAATAGAAGTGAAATAGAATCAGCAATAACAAACCTCTCTGCAAACAAAAGTCCAGGACCAGATGGCCTCACTGGGGAATTCTACCATACAAAGAACTCACACCACTCCTTCTCAAACTCTTCCAGAAGACTGAAAAGGAGGGAGTACCCCCAAGCCCATTCTATGAAGCCACCATCACTCTGATACCAAAATCAGAGAAAGACGCTACCAAAACAGAAAATTATAGTCCCATATCATTGATGAACATCGATGCAAAAGTCTTCAACAAAATGTTAGCAAACAGAATCCAACAGCATATAAAGATCATACACCATGATCAAGTTGGATTCATACCAGGGACATAAGGATGGTTCAACATACACAAATCAATCAATGAGATATATACCACATACACAGAAGAAAGGACAAAAATCACATGATCATCTCAATAGATGCAGAAAAAGCATTTGGTAAAATTCAACATCCATTTATGATAAAAACTCTTAGCAAAGAGGGTATAGAGGGAACATAGTTCAACATAATAAAAACTATTTATGACAAACCCACAGCCAGCATAATATTCAATGGTGAAAAGTTGAATGCCTTCCCACTAAAATCTGGAACAAAACAAGGATGCCCACTCACCATATCTATCCAACACAGTACTGGAAGTCATAGCCACAGTAATCAGGCAAGAAATAGAAATAAAAGGAATCCAAATTGGATGACAAGAGGTAAAATTGTCACTACATGCGGATGACATTATACTATATATAGAAAACCCTAAAAGCTCCACTCGAAAAATACTATAGCTGATGAAAGAATTTGGCAAGGTAGCAGGATACAAGATTAATGTACAGAAATCAGTTGCATTTCTTTATACTAACAATGAAATACCAGGAAAAGAAAGTAAAGAAACAATCCCTTTTAAAATTGCTCGAGAACAATAAAATACTTAGGAAAACATCTGACTAAGGAGGTCAAAGACTTATATGTGGAGAACTACAAAACATTAAGGAAATTAAAGATGAGTTAAAGAAATGGAAAGATATCCCATGCTCTTGGATTGGAAGAATCAATATTGTTAAAATGGCCATACTACCCAAGGCAATTTACAGATTCAATATGATCCCTATCTAGTTACCCAAGACATTTTTCACAGAACTGGAACAAATAATTCTAAATTTATATGGAATCACAAAAGACCTAGAATTGCCAAAGCAATACTAAAGAAAAAGAATGAAGCTGCAGGAATAACCCTCCTAGACTTCAGACAATACTACAGAGCTACAGTAATCAAAACAGCGTGGTATTGGCACAAAAACAGACATATGGATCAATGGAACAGAGCAGAGAGCCCAGAAATAAATCCACAGACTTACGGTCAATTAATCTTTGACCAAGAAGGCATGAATATACAATGGAGAAAAGACAGTCTCTTCAGCAAGTGATGTTGGGAAAACTAGTCAGCTGCATGTAAATCAATGAAGTTAGAACACTCCTTCACACCATATACAAAAATAAACTCAAAATAGCTTAAGGACTTAAATATAAGACAAGACACGATAAACCTCCTAGAAGAAAACAATGGCAAAACATTCTCTGACATAAATCAGGATTGCTCTCCCAGGACAGTCTACTCAGGGAACAGAAATAAAAGCAAAAATAAATGGGACCTACTTAAACTTATAAGCTTCTGCACAGCAAAGGAAACCATAAGCAAAACAAAATGACAACCTATGGAATGGGAGAATATATTTGTAAATAATGTGACTGACAAAGGTTTAATTTCCAGAATATATAAATAGCTTATACAACTTAATAACAAAAAACCAAACAACCCAATCCAAAAATGGGTAGAAGACTAAGCAAGCAATTCTCTAATGAAGACATACAAATGGCCAATAGGCACATGAAAAAATGTTCAATATCACTAATTATCAGAGAAATATAAATCAAAACTACAATGAGGTATCACCTCACACCAGTCAGAATGGCCATCATTAAATGCAGCCATTACGGAAAACAGTATGGATTCCTCAAAACACTGACAGTAGACTTAACATATGATCCAGCAATCCCACTCCTGGGAACTCTAATTCAAAAAGATACATGCACCCCAGTGTTCACAGCTGCACTATATACAATAGGCAAGAGATGGAAACAACCTAAATGTCCACTGACAGATGACTGGATAAAGAAGTTGTGGTATATTTATACAATGGAGTACTACTCAGTGATAAAAAAGAATAAAATAATGCCATCTGCAGCAACATGGATGGACCTGGAGACTGTCATTCTACATGAAGTAAGCCAGAAAGAGAAAGAAAGATACCATATGATATCACTCATATGTGGAATCTAAAATAAATAAAGGGAAGACACTAATGAACTCATCTATAAAACAAATAGACACTGAGACTCAGTAAACAATATTATGTTTACTAGGGGAAATGGGGTGTGATGGAAGGGGTAAATTGGGAGTTTGTGGTTTGCAAATATTAACTACTATATATAAAAATAGATAAAAAATTTCTTCTGTATAGCACAGCAAACTATATTCAGTGTCTTGTAGTAACTTTTAATGAAAAAGAATATGAAAATGAATATATGTATATATATGACTCTAACGTGCTGTACACCAGAAATTGACACACTGTAACTGACTGTACTTCAAGAAATTTTTAAAAAAAGGTTAGATGATTTAATATGGTTTATCACGTACAACCTAAAGTGCTAGAGGTAAGGTTTTCCTATAAATGCAACAGTCGTTTAAACTTCACAATTTAAATAGCTATTTATATGTACTTAAGAGTTTTAAAACACTTTTTATGTAAAAAAATGTTTTTTCCCTGGGCTTAGGTGGAGAGGTACGTGAGCTGGGGAGGGGCAGGGCAATATTCCCCCAGGTTGCACGCCTGTTTCCCAAAAACAAAGATGGAAGGAATCAGGGTGGATGTGGTTTCTGGCTTTGCCCTCCCAGCATCGGGCGGAGCTCCCTCCTGGGACCAGTTTAGTCTTGAGTACCTTTGGGACAGGGAGGGGAAGGGACGCTTGTGCTTACCAGAGTCGTGTTTTAATGCTTCGTCTTTTATCATCTGGAACCCATCTCCACCGTTGGCGAGGAAGCTCGTCAGGATCACCTTATACACCTCATCCATCCTGAGCGGCTCATAAGTGGGCACACGACACTGGGTGCAGAGGACATCCAACTTGACCACTCTGTCCCCTGGTTTTCGGGAAAGATCGTACACCACGTGAATTCCTAGAAAAGAAATGAGTCTATGAATCCAAAGGGAAATCTGTTTTCTAAGAAAGGGATTTTGGTTCAAATCTGGATTTGGGGCACTGGGCTTAGTTTTCATTTAATTTGAACTTGAGCGAAACCTCAGCTAGAGCATTGAGGTGACACTGTAACTACCCTAAATTGGTCAGGTTTTTCCTTGAGTCCTTCTGGGAGGTCTGAGAACTCTTGGGAGGAAAATCTGCTCTGGCCCAGAATGGGCAGGGGTGACCCTGCATGGAGAAACCACACCTTTTAAAAACCCTGAATTAACTGGTCTAGCAACTTAGTTGGGAGAGAGAAATGAGAGGCGCAGAATGTCTGCTGCCATTTTGATGACTAATAAATGGTAATAATTCAGGCCTGGATGACTTTCACAAAACATACAACTACCCAGTACTGTGCTGGGGCATCAAACCCCCGCTGTTCCCTCTCGGCTCTCCTGGAAAATGCAGCGTGTCTGGGCTAGCAGGCAGGGCCCGCCACCCTCTGCAGCCCCTCGATCCCAGCGTGGGGGTGCTCTGCAGAGGGAAGGCTCAACAAAGCAATCACACCCCTCAAGTGGGGCCCACCACCTACCGTCTGAAAAATGAGGCCAGGGTAGGTGTCAGAGTCAAATAAGATTACTAATATTAAAGATTAATCCATTGGACTGTGGAATTAATTACTGAAGAAAGCATTTGAGAAGTCCCTGGCTATTCGGGAAGCATTTCTTTTCCTTCCATTTTCACTGCTGGTTAGAGTTAGTCCCTGAGCTGGTTAGAGCAGGCAGATAGCTAGATACGAGCAGAAAAAGGGGGACGCAGGCCAAATGGCAGGAATTGAGCAAAAAGGATCCAGGAATCACTACATCATGTAAACAACAGGGGTCCCTGGCAGAGAAAGAAAAGCAGGAACCTCTGGGTGGATATGGAGTCAAACATTTTGGGGTGACAAGTGGCCTGGAGGCAAAGTTGGGAAAAGGCAGGAACCTCCAGTGTCCAAATGTAACCTTTTGCTTATGCCCTTACTTCAATAAAATCAGCCTTGTAGATGAGAAGCACCCGTCACGCACCGACACCGTGACACTTCCGATCCAGACTAAGTAAGGACAAATATCTCTCCTCCCTGCAGGAAGGCGGAGTTGGGATGAAAATCAGGGAATACGCCCCTCCCTAGCGAACAGTCCGTCCTTTCACTTTTACACTCTATGTATCCAACTTGCCAAAGAAACTCAGCAGCCGCTCACCTGAGCCTGCCCGCTCTCCCTTTGAGAGTGTACTGTCCATCCCTTAATAACCCCCCACTTTACTTTCCTAACCTCTGCATCCCATCTCTGAATTCTTTCTACAATGGGCCAAGAACCCAGTCATCAGCAACAAGATAAGGGAGGTTTTCTGATGGTCCTCGTGACGTGGAGGACTTGCCCCGGGTCACAGTGGAACCAGAACCAAGGTGTTCTACTGTCTCATCCAAGCTGCCCTCCCAGAGATTTTATCCTTGTTAATACCACTGGACACTGCCTTCCTTTGAACCCCGGCCTGGTTCCAGGCAATTGCAAATAGAACTAGAAAGGGGTTTGGGGGTTTTTGTTTTTGTTTTGTTTTTTTAACAAAGAATATTGAATTTTAAACCACTAAGATTTTAAGAGAAACTAGGCCTCAAGGCAGCTGCTTGCTTAGAGTTTGGACAGCCAGCTCCTGCAGAGGACCATCTGATGTCCATATCAGACTTGGCAAATACTGCTCCTTTTCAGGGCCCTGTGGCTTTGACCCTGACCTAGTCTCAGTGGTCTGGGAGTCCACAGCCATTGAAAGACTATGCATTGGTGTTGGGTGTGTGAAAATCCAAACCTGGCCAGGTGGTCCCGGTGAGGGGGGAGCTAAGCCAACCAAAAGGAAACTCCTCCTCACCTTGGAAGGTGACTTACCGCCCACCTGCAGAAACTCCCCAGTGGACTGGCCGTAGCGGTACACGCTGTGCTCAAAGGCCTTCTTCAGGGTGGAGCCTTTTAATTGCACCAGGTCAAAGGTGCCTCCAAAGGGCAACACAGCAGCCAGGTTCTCCCAGGTAATGGTGCCTGAGCGGGGTCATGGATGAGGCAAGAAGGAAAACAGCTTGAGAACAAGCTCACCCCAAGACCAGCGTCCTTTAGGGCTGCTGGAGGAGGTGAGGGGGCCACAGGGAGGCTGCTGGGACCACACAGCTGCGTCTGGGTGTTCCTGACACCGCGGGGGAGCACGAATCGAGAGGCCTCTGGCCGTGCTCTCCTCCACCACTGGGCAAGACGGCGGGAACTTCTAACTGGCTCCGGCTCCAGGCAGCCTGTGCTCTGTCTTGGGTCTCCAGCTTGAGGCTGGGTCTGCAGCGGGTGTGAGCACTGCTCAGCTCCTCCAGACAGGCAGCGTGTCCCTGCCGCCTGTCCCCGTGTGACAACGAGAGGAGACTGGGGCATACACGGAGTGCGTGGTTTTGACCGTGTCAGGGAAGACCACAAGAGGGTCTTGAATATCTGCCTAGTTGGTTTGCTTTCCCATACGGTGTCATCCTGGCTACCTGTAAACGCACTAATATCCAGTGTATGTTTTTGCCTGCATATCAGATTGGCAATTCTGTCCTCTTTCCAGATATCAAGGAGGAGGCTGTCGATATTTTGCATAAATCAGCAGCAATTAGTGTTTCGCTCTGTGAGTCAGAAGTTTAGCAAAAGCCTGGTTCCACTAACCCTGGCTGCAACCTCGGTGTGCGAATGTGTCCGAGAGCACACAAGCGTGAGTGTGCCCTTCACAGGGCGGGGCGTGGACCTGAGTGGCAGTTACACCCCAACCGAAGGGCCTGGCACTGCGGTGGGTGGCGGGCAGCACAGACGAGCTGCGGCTGCCCGAGGGTGAGGGCAGCCCCTGCCTGGGGCCCTGCACCGGGCCGGGGGCTCACCGTTGTTCCGCTCGTCGATGGGAGACCGAATGCCACCTCCATTCATAATGCACATGGACACGTGGTTCCAGGACATCTCATCGGCATGTCTGAGGTTGTTGTTAATCTGCAACAGGAGCATCAGTTCACATTATTCTGGGCCTTCTTCTTTGGCTCAGTTCCAGGAATCTGCGTAGCTCTACTGAGGATGTAAAGCTGCTTCTCCCCTGCTCCTGTGGGCCCAGAGCTTTCTCAGGTACAACTCGTCAGAGCTAGATTTGTACTCTGAGGAACAACAACTAAGATACTGTGACCAGTCGCACGTCAGATTCCAAGGAGCCAGCAGCTCTGGGCCCTCCCCGGAGACCCCTGCACTCCTCCGGCAGTGGGCCCGATCAGAGCTGGCTCCTGGGGTGGGAGGGCCGGGCCCGGGGCAGCCCAGCCTTTGGCACTGCTTCCCACGGCCTCCCCAGCGCAGGCCCCACACTTGCTCCAGAGGTCTGGGCCGAAAGGCCTTTCAGCTCTAGACCTCAGGCCAACCTCAGGCCCCCGCTTCCAAGTCTAGGTCCCCAGCCAGTTCCCAAGTTGGCAATTTTGGAGACTCAGGGACAGCCTCCCGAAACTGGGGAGAATCAATTTCATTCTTAACTTTTCTTTTATCAATAACATGTTCAGTTACAAGAAATAAAATGAATATGTCCTCATTTGAAAAATTATGACGGTGGAGGCGGTGAGGGAGACTTGGGGCCAGCTGGGCTACGTGTTCCTGACACCGAGGGGAGAACGGAATCGTTCTCTTGCTGTGAGGTGAGCACAGGGCGTGTCCTTCCAGGCCCTCCTGAAACGCTCACGCCCTGGCTTCTCTTGACCTACTTCCCTCGCGCCGACTGCGTGGTGCTGAGCCAGCGCCGGCCCCACCTTGGCAAGTGTGAACGTCGTAGTTTGCTTGGCAGATGTTTACTGAGTGTGGCTGCATCCCTGGCACCAGGTGCTGAGCTGAGCACAGTCAAAGGAGTGCCCCCTGGATGCCCGTGGGTGTGGTGAGTCTGACCCGGGCCGCCACGGCCAGGCAGGTGGACATGTGTGACCCTGCTCGGCCACAGGACTTACTGTTCTCACTGGAACTGCGTGTGGTCATTCGCTGCTTGTGAAGGAGGTTCACACAAGGCCTAGTTCTCTGGGGCCAAGAGGACAGACCAGTAAAACACAGCCCGGCCTCGTTAGGCCCCAGCACATGCGTCTACCTCTTCAGATTTGCAGATTCCAACCCTCTTACAAAAGGGAAGCAACATCCAAAATTCAGACCTCTAAGATAAACACCGTGAAATGAAGACTTCCGTTCTTGTAAAGCAATAATGTGATGGTCTGCTGGTTTGGCTCAGGCAGCTACTCAGCCTGAATCCATGCCAAGCATTTGTCTGGGCCCTAATTTTTAAAAATCCTCAATTCTGTAACTACTAGGTTGTCTGTTCTCGCAGTCTCCCTCCCTCTTACCACCTCCGCTCCTCCTTCCCTGGGCAAAGGCCCTGCCTTCCATGAATCACTCACCATAGCATCACAAATCAGGTTACCCATGTTGCATTCTCTAAAGCGGCAAGACTGAGTGGTGCCATCCAGGTAGACGATTGTTCTCCCCAGTTCCTGGGTCGAATAATTATCTAATTTTATCCGCCACTTGTTAATGTCCGCTTTGATGCTTGGATCTAGAAGGAAGCAAAAAAAGAAAAAAAATCAGCCTGTGGTTAAAGCAGATCTCACACTGGCCTACGTGTTGGAGAAACACTCAAACATCATTCAGCTTACCTGGTGTGAGTCCCTATGTCTGTACCATTTTGGTTTTGACTGGGAAATGTCTTTATGAACCTCTATTCTATTCTGTTTCCTGGTAACAAGGCCCCGAATGGCTCTTTTTTTTTTATTCTTTTCTTTTTTTAAGTCTTTATTTCACCATTTTTTCTTTTTGGCAGGGGTGCGCAATTAGGTTTATTTACTTATTTTTAGAGGAGGTACTGGGCATTGAACCCAGGACCCCACGCATGCTAAGCAAGCGCTCTACCACTTGAGCTATATATACCCTCCCCTAGAGTGGCTCTTACTTTAAAGATGTGCCAAGGAAAACCAGCATCAACGCATCACATCAGAATGAGTACCTGCCGGCCCCCCCAGGATAGTGTTAGTGTGGGGCAGGGGTCAAGGGCTGGGAGGGTCTGCGGTGCGGTCCCCGCCCTCCCTCTGGCTGTCGGGAGCTCTGTGTTGTGAGTACCGGCTCTCTGGGGGCTCCTCGTCACCAGTCCTTCCCGGATCGGGTTGTGTTAAGCAGGCAAGGGCAGATGAGAGAGAGGCAGAGGAGTGTGTTCACGTACAACAGATGACGTGGATGACATAAAATGTACTTTTACTTTGATTCCCAGACCAAAAAGAAATAATGACATGTTCATTTGATAAACTGAAGCCTGTGGAGACTGGGCAACTTGCCCCCGGCACATGGCTGCTGGGGGTGGGGGCAGGGTGAAGCCCTGCCTGCCCAATTGGAACCCCTTTGCTTCAATAATCTGCTCTTCTCTGGACATGAGCCGAGAGAGGCTTTCCCTCACTAGGGGGAAGCTGGAAAAGGCACAAGAAGCACCCACACAGGGTCTGATGCTCAGAGGGCTCGGAGAAGCAGGTGGGGGTTTCTGGCATTTGGGTGTCTTCTTAAATTTTTTGGGGGGGGAGGTAATTAAGTTTATTGATTTATTTATTTAATGGAGGTACTGACGATTGAACCCAGGACTCGTGCATGCTAGGCACGCACTCTACCACTGAGCTATACCCTCCTCCCATTTGGGTGTCTTTTAAATCTTCTTATCCACTAAGAGAGTAAACCCAACGGAGAAGCTCAGTTCTTCAAAAGTACTGTCCTGAAACAGTAACCCACCCAACCCCCAAAAAAGAGAAAAAAATCCAGCCACCTCATCGTGGGCTTGGTGGACTCTGAATTTCACGTACCTTCGGGAATGCTGCTGTTGAGAAGGATGGGATTTCCGTGTGAAGTGATGACGTTTCCTTTCTCATCAAACTCAACCTTCAAATAGCCTAGGTACTTGCCAAAAGCATAGGCCTGGACCACAGGAACCTTCCGACCGTCATCGGAGGTGACGATGAATGGGTACTGCCCTGCCGGCACCTCTTTGGAAGGTGGGTTGCCTGCAATGAGAGGACTGAAGTGGGTAAGGTTGGTCCCTGTGCATGGCTGGCTGGAGGCCCGCAGGCCGCTGGTGACAGCAGGTTCTGAACTGACGACTGGGCTGGGGCTTCACAGAGCTGGCCTTTCAGAGCCTGGCATGGGCATCTGCCCCTGTTTCCAGATGCCCCTTTGGCACATGAAGTGCTTCCATTCTCAACTCAGCAGGCACTTGCTAAGCTCTCCCTTGGTCGGGGCACTGTGCCTGGGGCTGTGCGGCACACAGAGATCAAGCCTGCTAAGACCCTCCTGCCTCCATCCTGACCCTGGCTTCACTTGCAGCCGGCTGGAGTAGCCAGGCCCCTCCCCTGTACTCCCCCTCATCTGTAAAATGGGCAAAATAGCAATTCTTATTTCATGGGGCTGTTGAGAGGATTCAACGTCTAAACTCCTAGGCATAGGGCCGGGCACACAGCAGATGCTCTGTAAACGTACATTTCTTTCCCTCGTGCGGTGACAGTAACCTCTGGAAACCCTAGATGCACACTCCAGAGCTGAGACCCTTCAACGGAAGATGAGCAGAGGTGACACTGAGCTGCCGTAGGTTTTGTTGCTGAGTTCTGTGTCCCCTCGGGCGCCTTCTGGAAGAGGCATGTTCACCCTGGCAGCCCGACTGGCACACACACTACCTGCCCCAGCCAGACAGCATCCCCACCACGTTCTGCTGAATTCTGTCTCAAAGGGGAGCCCTGGGGAGAGCTTGGGAGCCACTCATCAGCCAGAGGCTGGGAGGCTCACCCACCACCGCCTCCATTCCTGGGCTCCAATCACTCAGCACAGTTCAGTCTGTGGCTGTACCCCCTGCGCACAGGTGGGCTGCGCTGCCACTCTCACTTCCACAGAGATCGGGACCTGGCTGGGGTTGTTTTGAGTCAGAGACTATAGGACTGCTTCTGTCACCTCCCTCACCACACCCACCACCAGTGCTTCCTAGGAGACATTTACCCAGCACACCCCACCCTCCCCACCGGGAACTTCAGCTCATGTTGGCTGCTCCCCGGATCAGTTATGAGAGTCAGCCAGGGGCCAGGCCCTGGGCTGGATCTCATTAATCCTCCAGGCATCCCCCGAGGTAGCTCCTATTCCATCTCCCCCACGGTACAGACCAGAGGACTGATTATCATGGGCGATGTGCCCAAGGCCATGCAGCTGGTGTGTGAAGGAGGGCGGGCTGAAAGGCTGGGCTGTGAGGCTCCGGAGCTTACGTTCTCAAACCCAGCACAGCCTACGATGTGCTGTTCTCAGAGAACCTGCAAGAGCTGGTTTCCAAAGGCCACTCGCCAAAGCAGATGCGAGCCCAGTGGCTGCACCGTTGTGCCCCAGGCTGGGTCTGGGCTTCCCTTTCTACCGAAGACATGCTGGGGTGACTGTGATGAAAAACCCAGTCCTGCCTTGCTCCTATGCCAAGAGCAGCCCCTTCCAGCTCAAAAACCACAGAGAAGTGCTGCAAATACCAACGCTTCACAAGCAGGAAATAGCTGTTGCCAACCTTAATTTCCCATTTTCTTGCTCCCTCTGGAAAGGGAAAAAAGAAAAAAGCCTCGGAACTTTATTTTTACAAAAGCACCTGACTTGAGGTTCAGAGCAGGCTGTTGTCCCATCTCCATCTGCAGTGCACAGCCTCGCCGGCAACGGGGAGGTGGTGGCTATGAGGGTCGTAGATGGTCTGATGCGTTGCAGAAGAGGTGGGAAGGTTAACATTGCATCATCCTCACTCGGTCTGTGGTGCTCCTTCTTTGGGCAAGCTTGAAGCGTGGTCTTTACTTCAGGGGACGGGGGTGTGGCCGACCCCCCAACTTCTCAGCTGGGCAGGGTTAGGGAAAGTGGTATCTCCTCTGAACTGGGAGCAGCTTGACAAGGTGCTGTTCCCACTAGGTCCACAAGGTGGCGCAGAACACCCCATCCAGGAGGAAAAGGCACTTAATCTGGTTCAAAACGGTGTCTGGCAGATTCCGGATACCCAAGAGAAGGGCCAGCCTTTTTTTTTTTTTTTTTGCCTTCCATAAAGATATCTGATTTTAAACAGAATGTAAACGTTAGGAACCTAACTATCTGGTCAGATGCCTCCTCAGATCAGTTTGCTCATGTCAGGCAGGAGCTATCAGTGCCAGCTCCTGTGGGACAGGGGACTTTCTCCAGTTCTGAAAGGCCCTGATGCTCCTTCTGTCCTTTTAGAACAGAAGACATCTGCATCTTAAGCGGACTTAATCAGGAAAGGGAGGATGCTTCCCACGAGGCTCAGGCAATAGCAGGTCCAGTTTGGCAGCTGTCTGCCTCCTCCACAGCTGAGCGCCCCCTTCTGCTCCCCCAGTCGGCAACCACAGAGAACTGCGGGCAGAGAAAGCAACCCAGGGCTCCGCATTTCCCACAGCACTCCACTCGGCCAAAGATGCTCACGCCCCAGCTATTTTCTCCACACCGAGCCACACATCTGTCTTTAGAAACCCAGCTTGTTTTCTTGGCAGGGGAGAAATGGTTTACCAGAACCCTGTTCGTCAAGCAAATAAATCATCCTGGAACCCAGCCTGGGGGAGCCGTCAGTTGTGGGCTGACATTTGGAGCTGGTAACCGGGCATCTCCCAGCGCAGTGCGGGTGCCCAGGGAACCCAACAGCAGCCCTGGCCACAGCCCCTCAGGAATGTGGGGTTCCCGGTGCGGGCCTGGGCGAGGGCCAGCCAGAGGCCAGGAGGGCTGAGAGGATGGATCATGTGGTGACACAGGGACCGGGGAGCTGGCCTTCGACATGGTTTGTCACTTGGCTGAATGAATTCCAGAATGTTTTCAGGCAGTCCATGCTACGATTTTAACATATAACAGGGCCAGTTTGAGAACTTCCAAAATTCCAGTAAAAGGACAAAGCAATTGGTGCACATTTCACATCAATGCTTCTAAGGGCTTGAGTCTCTCTTTTAAGTTACTTGGGAGTGCTCGCCTTCATCTGTCTACTTCTCTACGTCTCCTCAGAAGAGCCGTAGCCTTGGTCACCATTATCCTGCCCCTGGGCCCCTGGGCAGCTTCAGAACAGGTGTCTGTATGTCTCCCTCTTCTTTGCCTCTTTCTGAATCCAGTCTCCATGCAGCAGCCTGAGTGATCTTTCTAAGACATAGATACGATCATCGTGGGGCCAAAGGATGTCCTTCAAGGTCCATTGACCCCATTCCTGGGCTCTCAGATGTCTGCCTGTGATCCCTCAACAGATAAAGTATATTCTTTACTGGGCATGTCTCCCCTAACTAATAGCCCGAGGTGATGCCTAATCTCACAACAGCTCAGGCCGGTTCCTTTCAGCCCACCTTACCAGAGTCATGAACCCCACTGCCCTTCACGGACCTTTAACCTCTTACCTCACCCACCACCAGAGACTTGTGTGCAAGCTGTTCAGGCACCTTGTGACCCGACCTTGTTAAACACCCCAACAACCGGCCCTTGGAGCTCACACAGGCACCCCTCGTCTGTGTGGCCCGCTGTTGTCTATGGCAGTGCACCCTATAAACTCATTTCCTATTTTCCTTCTCTGTCTTTGGTAAACTCTTTAACCACCCACGATACCGGTACTCCTTGTCCCCTGACAATCATAACTTTCTGGTTAAAGATACTTCCTGCTGGCCTCAGGAAAAACAATGAAATGGAGCAGGACCCTGTGGGGCCCTCCTGGGTACAAAAGTCCCTCCTTGTCCCCAACTTTTTGTTCGTAAGAAAAGGTTTTTGTCTCCTAGGCCTTCCCTGAGTTCCAAAGAGCAGACTCAAGCAGTTACTAATTAGGGAAGTGAGGAAGGGCAGAGACAATGGAAAAGTAGTTGAGCAAGAAAAGTAGTGACAGCGATACAGCTCAGTGATAAACAATGTCTCAGTTCCCCCTCAAAGGATGCACATAAAAATCTGACGCATATCCCTGAGTTGTTCTGCAGAAACTAACACCATCCCCCCAGGTGGAGGATGGCGACTACATGCTGACCACAAGCACGTAGACCCCAGACTGGCTGGAACCAGAAGGCTGATGATTAAGGTTCCTGAAACATCACCCTATTCCCTCACCACCAACCAATCAGAAGGTCCACAAGCTGCAACCCTCACCCCAATTGTTGCGTTTAAAAACCCTTCCCTGAAAGCCACCAGGGAGTTAAAGGTTAGCGGTAATTATTCACCAAGTTATCTCCTGGATGCCTTTCTGATCTCAGCCCAGATGTCAGTTCCTTAGGAGAGCACTCTCTGATGATCCCCCAGGCTGGATCAGGTCCTCCTATATCTGCTCTCACAGCATCATGTACTTTGCAGCATGAGTTGTAATTATATATAAATAATATGATTGATTTCTTTGCACACTTAAAAAAATCTGATCAGGGTCAATATCCCTTTCAAGATACGAAGTTCCATGAAGGCAGAGGCAGCTGTGTCCCTGGGGCTTGCTCAGCACATAACAGCTGGTCAGTAAATGTCTACTGAATGACTAAGCTTGCGTGGCTTAGCCAACACTTTTCTAGACATCAGATAAGATTAATATGCTTCTCCTGTGGAGGAATCCATATGTCAAGGGGAGCCGTGCCCTGTCCCCCAACTCTCCTCAATTCAATTTCCTCAACTACTGAGCTGGGTGGGGCCCATGAAGCAGAATGGAGCTGCTAGTCAAGAGAAATGGTTTTGGTACTAACTCACTTTCAATCTGGATTCATGCCCTTGGAAGAGACTTTCCACTAATGGGACCTAAATTTATTTCCTGTATTTGTGAAAACAAGAAATTTTATTAGTGGTTTAAACCAACAGTGGTTTAATTTTTTTTTTTTGGCCCTGAGCATCTTTTGCATGCAGGAAATCCTGTGACATTATGAGCCATGATGTAGGCAGGCCAAGATGCAGTTGAGGCGAGCTGCTGTGAAGAGGCATGCCACAGCCAGAGGGAAGAGTCATAATCTCTTCAGCCATCTCTGTCCCCAACCATGACACACGGTTGTGATGCCTCCTCCAGGGAACTCAAGGGGCTACCAATGTTCTCCATGTTGGGACTGTGTTCCTCTGGTTTGTACACACTTCGATTACTGCCCACATTCTTGCTCTTGGACATTCAGTGACAACTGGGAGGTCTAAAAAGATGATATGTCTTTGAGTTGTACCCAGAGTGGGAACAAACCTTCCTGAAGTCCAATCCAGGCTGTCTGCCTGGCTGGGGCTGATAAGGGAGCCCTGCAGGGTGGGAACAGGCTCATACACATTCACTCACTCACTTAACAAACATTTCTGTTAGAGCAGGCAGACAGCTAGAAGTGAGCAGAGAAACGGGGACACGGGCTGAATGGCAGGAAACCATATATCTTACAAACAACGAGGGTCCTTGGGCAGACAGAGGAAAGCAGGAACCTCTACACTGATAAGAAACCGCACATTTTGGGGTGACAAGTGCCCTGGAGGCAGACAAGGAAAGGTGGGATAAAGCCAGAATCTCCTGTGATCAAATGTAACCCTTTGTGCATTATGCCCTCATCACAATAAAATTAGCCTTGCAGATTAGAAGTACCCATCATGCACCGACGCCATGACACTTCTGATCAAGAGTAAATAAGGACAAAAATCCTTCCTCCCCTCAAGAAGGTGGAGCTGAGATGAAAGGAAATAATGAGCCCAAACCCTTCCCTCTCCAATGAATATTCATTTTTACACCCCATATAATCAGCTTGCCAAAGGAACTCAGCACAGCTACTCATCTGAGTCTGTCCACTCTCCCCTTGAGAGTGACTATCTCTCACTTATTAAACCCTCACTTTACTTTCTCGACCTCCATGTCTCGTCTCTGAATTCTTTCTGTGACGAGACAAGAACCTACTCCTGGTAACATCTCCAAGTTCCAACAAGTGCCCAGTGTGCTGGACTCCACTGCCCCATGGGGCCAAGCCTAAGGGCTTTGCTTCATCTTTTAGGCCAGGAGAGGCTGTTCGATGAGGATGGAGGACGGAGCAGGGGCAGGAGTGATGCCCCTCTGTCTACCACCCTCTTCTCTTCACAGAGAATCTAAGCCTAATCTGAGCATCCTTCCAGATACGAGAATTCCCGTTCACTTTTACATTACAGAACCGGGGTTTTATATAAAAATTAAAACCAAAATCATAATGCAGCCATCCTCTGGTTCTACCACTATGATCTGTTAAAGTGCTGAGTTCAAAGGAATGGGATAGAGAGACAGACTGATTCTCATCTTTTTTTTTTAGATTTTTAAAAAATATTTTTAAAAATTTATTATTATTTTTAACATTTGCTGAGCCCTGCTGTATTTTTTTTTTGGAGAGGGGAGGTAATGAGGGTTATTTTTTATTATTATTATTATTATTATTTTTAATGGAGGTATTGGGGATGGAACCTAGGACCTTGTGCATGCTAAGCACACACTCTGCCCTGAATTTCATCTTGATGTGACTTGTTGTTTCATTTACTAACAGTGCTTGAAAGTAAAAAGGAGGTATACATGGCCGTGAATTGACGTAAACCTGATTTCTTTCTTAGGGAAAATCAGCATGTAACTGGAAAAGGCACTCCAGAGTGGGTCTGCGCAATGGGAAATGCCAGGTATTTGTGCTCAGTGAGGGTATGAAGAGCTGATTATCACAAATCATTAGCGTCAAGCACATGGGTGAGCAGGGGAGCATCGGATGCACAGTTCTAATGGGCTTATCTCAGAGAGCCAGAGAACTTCTGGAAACTCTGCTTCCACATCATGACAGAGTATTTGGGAATTTCCTTACAGATGAGCTGTCAAAATGGACAACTGTACGAGTTTCTAGGCTTGGGGGAAATTTATAAACTGAGGACAAGAGAGCTGAGTGAGACAGCCAGGCTGCTTGGGACCAAGTCCTGCACTCCTGGTTTCTTACCTTTTAAAAGTAAGAAGATACATTCGGTCACTTGTGTATTCAGCTCAGATTCTCAATTTTAGTATATATCTCCTATTTTTTTTTTAAGTTTAACACAAATATTAATAATAGTTCAAGTTGTTCAAGTGACCAGATCAAGCCCAAGATGGAGCCGCTCATGCTAAGCTCCCCATCAGCAAACCAGGCGTTACCTCTGCTTCTGTATGGCTCTCTCCTGGTCAGCGCCTGCCCCTGCAGCACACACTCCTCACCAGCTCCAAGACCTCTCTTTGCTCCACCAAAGTGACATGACCCTGCTTTAACCCGTCAGCAGTGCCCAGGGCAACTTCCTTGTTCCCACTCCCTTTGGTCTTTCAGACTCTCTGGCCTCGTATGGCTCTTCTGAGCCCCTTTCCCTCTGCTGGGGGACACGCTGCTCCACCCACGAATCACTGAATAAAAGCCTATTGATCAGTAATCTGTCTCCGGAAAATTTTCTTTTAACAAACCTTAAGATTAATGGTTCAGTTAGAAGGTTTAGAGAGGTTTAAACAATTTTTTTTAATATAAAAGTTAAAACCAACATGACAGAATATCTGACTAAGGGAGAGAAAAAAAATTATCTGTAGTCCTACCACCTTATGGCAATGACCAATATAATTTCTGTGAATTTAACAAAGGATATATGAGCAGCATGTAGATCAATGAAGTTAGAACACTCCTTCACACCATATACAAAAATAAACTCAAAATGGCTTAAAGCCTTAAATATAAGAAAAGACACGATAAATCTCCCAGAAGAAAACATAAGCAAAACATTCTCTGACATAAATCTTAGCAACATTCTCCTAGGACAGTCTACCCAGGCAATAGAAATAAAAGCAAATATTAACAAATGGGATCTAATAAAACTTATAAACTTTTGCACAGAAAAGGAAACTGTAAGCAAAATAAAACAACAAGCTATGGAATGGGAGAAAATATTTGCAAATGATGTGACAGACAAAGGTTTAATTTCCAGAATATATAAACAGTTCATACAACTTGATAACAAACAAACAAACAACCCAATCCAAAAATGGGTAGAAGACCTAAACAAGCAATTCTCCAATGAAGACATACAAATGGCCAGTAGGCACATGTAAAACTGCTCAATTATCAGAGAAATGCAAATCAAAACTATTATGAGATATCACCTCACACTGGTCAGAATGGCCATCATTAAAAAGTCCACAAATGATAAATGCTGGAGAGGCTGTGGAGAAAAGGGAACCCTCCTACATTGCTGGTGAGAATGTAGTTTGTAGTAACCACTATGGAAAACAGTAAGGAGATTCCTCAAAAGACTAGGAATAGACTTACCGGATGACCCAGGAATCCCGCTCCTGGGCATATATCCAGAAGGAATCCTACTTCAGGATTACACCTGCACCCCAATGTTCATAGCAGCAATATTCACAAGAGCCAAGACATGGAAACAGCCTAAATGTCCATCAACAGATGACTGGATAAAGAAGAAGTGGTATATTTATACAATGGAATACTACTGAGCCATAAAAACTGACAACGTAACACCATTTACAGCAACATGGATGCTCCTGGAGAATGTCATTCTAAGTGAAGTAAGCCAGAAAGAGAAAGAAAAATACCACATGAGATCGCTCATATGAGGAATCCAAAAAAAAAAAAAAAAAGAAAGCATAAATACAAAACAGAAATAGACTCACAGACATAGAATACAAACTTGTGGTTGCCAAGGGGGTTGCCAGTAGTGGGAAGGGGCAGACTGGGATTTCAAAATTGTAGAATAGATAAACAAGATTATACTGTATAGCACAGGGAAATATATACAAGATCTTATGGTAGCTCACAGAGAAAAAAATGTGACAATGAATATATATATGTTCATGTATAACTGAAAAATTGTGCTCTACACTGGAATTTGACACATTGTAAAATGATTATAAATCAATAAAAAATGTTAAAAAAAGAATCTTTTTATTTATCAAAGGAAGGCGTGACCCCATAAGTCAGCTAGGATCTATGAGTGTCAGGTGACTACTGTATGGATAATAAATTTTTAGATAGTTGTAAAAGAGAAATTTTTGCATCTTCCTCGTTTTCTTTGAAAATGAAATTGTGTGCATTTCCCTCCCATGTGGCAGAATATTAGAGAACTGACATGTTTGCCTTTGACCTCCTGTGCTCCAGGGCTCCGTCTGTTCACATATTACCTCATTTAGTCTCTGCAACTCTCTGAATAGTCGTGTCACTGTAGCCATTTTTAAAAATAAAAAGCTGAAGCCCAGAGTGGTTAAGTAAGTTGTTCAAGGTCGGACAGCCAGTAGTGACCAACCCCAGGGGAAAACTGGGTCTTTCAGAGTCCAAAGCCCTCTCCACAACCCCACGCTGCTTGCCAGAGGTGGGAGGAACGAGGTGCTTCTCGAAGACCATCGAGGGGCAAGGTTAGGGCAGGACGAACTGTGGCCCCACAAAGAGACCTGACCTGGTGGTTGGAACGGGCTTTTGATTTCACAGTATGTAGCTGGCTCTCAGCTTCCCCAACCACTCACCCCTGCCAAATGACAGGACTGTGTTTTATAGCTGTTCTTTTCACATTTGGGGTCTGGCTCGTCCCACTTTGCCTTGGAAAGCAGTTCCATGACACGTAATTAAAATTGATCAGTGTTTCATGCTTCAAAAATCATTAACCAGAGGCTCTGGCTTTGCTCTGGGAAGGAAGCTGGTGTCAAGGCTGGGGTATGGCTGGAAGCTGACCGACAGTTCCCCAGTAGTAACCCCAGGAAAGAGTGAGTCCCTGTGCCACCAAGGACAGCATCCTTGAAGCTACCGGCCACAACCCTGTCCTTTGGCTGGTTCTCCCAGCTCACTCAATAAACCCACATGTCAGCAGTCCTGTTGATGTTCAGGGAAGTGGTTCTTTGTTGGAGAGTATCTCCCTGTCCTGCGAATGTAGTAAATAGTAAATAACAGGACCATTTTCTTGTTCTAAAATACAAGACTATCTAAAGGACAAGAGTGAAACTTAACGGAGAGATGACTGATGACTGCAAACCACAACAAAGCCCTTTGCCCTCGCTCGCTCACTCTGACAAGGCGGGGGTGGGCTCACCCTGAGCACGGCGCGCGCCTGGCCACCAGCTGCAGCGGGAAGAGCGGCCATTAGGTTTTGAGGTTTTCTTTATACCGTGACCTCCGTTTGTTTTGAGAATAAAATTCCGTGGTCATTAAAATCATTTATGTTTTCTAAGTCCATGAAAAGGCTTGCACTTCATATTCAACAAATGTGTGCCTAAACCAGAAGCAAATCAGGTACTTAAAATAACTGTTCAGATAAGGAAATCTTACTTTTAAAGGAGTTGCATCTGCTGGTGGCATTCACTCAATAATCCTGGGCACCTGTGGTTAAAGAGGAAGGGAAGTGACACCTGAGGGGCTGCAGGGGGGAGGGGGTCCTCAGACATAGGGTTCAGTGAAGCTGCAGGTGGCTCTCAGAGAAATGAAGAGTGAGACAGCCTTAAGATAGGAGGCCAGTGGGGAGTGGGCTTGTGGAGATGCAGCCATTCAGGATGACGACTAGGTTTCAGCCTGCAGTCCCAGAGTGAAGTTGCGGAAATGCAGGTGACAGTCCAGGAGCTGATGGGATCCGGGACTCTGAGCCTTGGGTACTGGGTCAACCATCCATGTAGATCCATGTAGACACTCACCAGGATGAAGGATGGAGTGGAGGGGAAGACCGGAATTTGGGTGCTAAACTCTCGGTGATGCTGGGGAGGGGTTGGAGGCCATCAGATGACAGTGACAAGGAGGGAGACAGTGGAGGGAGGGACAGCCAGGAGGTGAGAGCCTAAAAGCAGTTGGAGGTATAATAAAATCGACCGCTGTAACCTCAGCGTTCTGCCAAGAAGGGTTTTACTTCCCCCAGTTTTGGAAAGTACGCAATCAGGCTGTTTGCACGGATGACTTTCCAGGGACCAGGGTGTGAGAACAGAGGGGATCATAGACTTAACACCTGTCACTCCTTCACTCGGCAGATGCAGAGACTGACGTCTACACTCACTAAGGCCACAGCCAGCAAGATGGGCTCGCATGATCCAAAATTCAGTTAAAATAGTGGGAGGCAAACAGAGACAGAGACAGCATCTTAGGAGCCTGCCTGCCTCCAAAGGTCACACACAGAAGAGTGTCCCTCGCACACCTGCTGCTGCTTTCAACCTGCACTCATTTTACGACTTTTTTCTCCAAAGGCAACAGCATGGACCAGTTTGTAACTCTGGGATTCACTTCCTTCAGAGAAGACGTCTGTGTACCAGCCCTCCTCCTTGCAGCTCTGACGGTCAGCCTGGTCAGGGAAGCCCTCTCCTCTTCATCCCCACAGGAGAGTGGTCAGGCAACACTAGGGTTGTCTGCGTGTACACAGCAGCTGTCATCCAAAGGACCTGCAATGGCCTTCAGTACTTGAAGGGTAACCGTTCATGCACTGTTTTGGTTGTGCCTCAAATAAAGCTGAGCTTTTAAAAATATGGACTAGCTACAATACAATGAAATCTCTGTAGTAGGTGGTCACCAGCATTTAAAATAAAGAACAGAGCAGAAGATAGCTGATGCAATTTAGATTCTCTGTGAAATTTTCATTCAGGTTAGTACGTATGTGTGTGTGGTGGGTCCTCTGTGTGTGTGCTGAAATGGTTCTCAGCAAGATTTAAAATTCCCAAAGATGTATTGTTTTAACCCTGATTTTATTAACCAAATATATTTAACTTCATAGTAATTCCAAAAGCAATTCAACAGAGGTTTTTTTTTTTTTAATTTTTTGTTTGTTTTTTAAGGTTGGGAAAATTTAAACAAGCAAACCTGCCTCATTTCCTACTGTGTCCTGGAATTACCTTTGATTGTTAAGTTCATTCCTCACAATGATGAGTCTCCAAATGGAATATTTTCATGAGAACAAGCTTAATCTTGGTAAGCAATCATGAAATGTGAAATAAATGGCTAAGACTCTACATGTAGTTTTTTTCAGAGACTGTAATTACCTACTTCAAGATTAACGGATAAACAAATGGTAATAACTTTTATCCCCAAATCTTTTTTCCATCCAGTCATTCACCACTCACTAAATTCATCTCCTTAGCGAAAGGCACATACTGTGTTGCAGGACTTTACTGGCTGGAACAAAAGGGACAGGAACCAGAGAACAGGCAGCAGAATTACCGTGAGGCCAGGCCCAGCCCAGCAGGGGGCGCTAACTGATGGCCAGGCACCACGGCTGCGGGTGGTCATGGGGGCTGTGACGAGGGCATCATTCGGAGGGTCTAAAACCCAGTCAAAAGGAACAAGGCGATGGCTTCGGCATCTGAGCGGGGACGTCAGACTCCTTTCACTGCTCACGCACGGTTTTGGTCATACCTGAACGCTGAACTTTTCAAAATATGGCCGGGCTAAAATATGAGGAAATTAAGTAAGTGGGTGATAATGGCACTTAAACAAATGAAATGGTAGAGCAGAAAATATCAGGGTGCATCCCAGGTGCTCTGTGAAAGATTTTGCTCAGTGTGTGGGGGTGTGTGTGGGTGTGAGCGCACGCCAGGTCCTCATGGACAGCGCCTTTCTTACTGTGGATCATAATCAAATGTGTTTGAAACCACTGCTCTAAAGGACTGGGAGTGGGACACAGATACTGAGCTGCCCCCTCGTCCTGGGGGTCTGACACTGCCTCAGAGGGAAGCCAGGGAAAGGCCCCGGGAGGGTGTCCCACCCACAGAGCCGGGACACGACTGACGTAAGACCCACTAGAGCTCTAGCCACGTCCTGAGCCACCGCACCTACACCCATTCGTCATGCACGTCAAGTCACAACGATGCTTTATAATAGACCCTCGTTCTACAGCGGGCGTGATCAGGTGGGGACAGGTGCCCACCCCTAGACAGTGGCCCAGCCCGTCCACACCAGAGTCTTAATCTCTACCCAGTGCTGCCCAGTGACCAGCTGCAGTGGCGTTTTTCCTGGTCTTGGGGCCCTCGGCCCAGCTGGTTCTCCCCGAGTTACTGGAGTGCCTCTCAGCTGTTTGATGGCAGTTTTACCCGCACCGAGATGTTCACATGCCTCTCGGTGTCCCGCCGACCTCGTCACACTCCTGTATCCTCTGCTAGAGACCTGCAGGTATTTGTTCTCATCATTTTACATCCACCTTCTTCATGAGACAGTATATCTCCATGAACGAGCAATGTAAGTGCCTGATCTGTTTTCATCTAGGCTGTTAAAACACAGACCTACTGTGTTTTCTTTCAACATTTTTTTTTACATTGATTTCACAACCACGAACGAGTGTAATCGAGTTTGAAATAAGTCTCTAGCCTGTGTCTACTGAGAGATAAAACACATGTGAAGCAACTGAACACTGAACACTGAGTCCTGAACTGGAGGCCAGCCCAGCCAGCAGACGAGTGCCCAGGGGCCCGTGTCACTGGGCATATCTCGCTGGCGGCAGCTGCCCCTGCACACTGGGACGTGGCTATGCCCCGCTGATACCAAGCTTTCACAGACACCGTCTCAAGTAATTTTCACCACCTTGAGGCACCTGGAGTATTGTCCCTCCCCATTCCGAAGGGAAGCTAGAAGGTTCAGAGAGGGAGTGCCCTCCTCCAGGTCCTTCAATAGAATCAGGAATGAGGACTTCTGATCTGATACTGTGTTTCTTTCTTTTCTTTTTATAACTTGTGTTTCTTCTTCTGATTGCAAAAGCAAGATGCATTCCTTATTTGAAAATACTCAAAGGTTCTAAGAGGGAAGTAAAAATCACCCAAAGGCTCTTCTTCGTGATAAGCTCTTTTAACACATTTGGGCATTTCTTACTGTTTAGGGTATATTTTATTTCTGCTTTTATAAACATAGTATCGCCTTAGACAGCTCAGATGGGGACAGGTGAAGCAGCAACCTCTCCAAGGGGAGGGCTGTTCCCCACCAAAACCTTCTTTCCCGCTGCTGATAAAAGCTGTTGACCAGCCAGACCCTCCTCCTTCCTTTTCCTGAAAATACCTCAAAACTTGAGGAAGCAGTGGTAGGGGAAGGGGCTGTGGTGGGACAGACTCACTGAGCCAGACTCAAAAAAGTTTTGGAACATTATAGGTTTGAATGGAAAAAAAAGAGTTTTTCTAACTAAAACTACATTAGACTAAGGGGGGCAGAGAGAGAGAGAGAGAGAGAGAGAGAGGGAGAGAAAGGCAGAGATGGGGAGGGAGGGAAAGGTGGGGGTAGGAAGAGAAGGGAGGAGGAGAGAGTGCTGGCGGAAGCGTGGACCACGTGACTTCCAGGACACTCACAGTCCTAGGACACAGCAGGGTCAGGGCTTGAGCCCAGAGTCCCAGCTTCTGCTACCTGTGAACCAGCAATCAAATCCTATCACCTTGAGCTGCGTAAACATTTTTATATGACATGTTGCTTTTTTTAAAATTCTTTTTTCTTTTTCTTTTTTTGAAGGGGGAGGTAATTAGGTTTATTTGTTTATTTATTCTTTCAGAGGAGGTGCTGGGGATTGAACCCAGGACCTCATGCATACTAAGCATGCACTCCTGCACTCTACCACTCGAGCTATACCCTCCCTCTGACATGTTGCTTTTTGATGACTTTTGGTTGGGACTTAGTAAACTTTTTGTTATATATTTGTATACGTGTGCCATATATGTATTTATAATATACACACGTGGAATTGACATAATTATAAAACCAAAACATTATTCTTAGTCACGTCTCTGTGTAAGATCTACACGTTACTATTCCAAATGCATCACATATACACACTGCTACATGTATATATTATATAGTACATGTAATATATATTGTATGTTAAATAGCAGTAAAAATAATAACTGTTACAAAAGCAAAAGAGACAAAGCCAGTCATCCCGACGTGCTGGCCCGTCCAACCCCCTGAAGCCGTTACCTGTGTAAAGGAACGTGTTGGAGTGTCCGCCCACCACGACGTCCACGCCCTTCACTTTCTGAGCAATGAGTTTATCCATTTCAAAACCAGAGTGTCCCAGTGCAATGATTTTGTTCACATTTAAAGTTTGCAGCTTATCTACTTCGGGTTGCAATGCAGCAATTTCATCTTCAAATACTAAATTCGTTCCTAAGGAAGAAAATAAATACGAATGGACATTTTAAACAATAATTTTTATTATATTGCTTATTATACAGGCATATCAAGTAACCTCCTAAAGCTTAAATTACTAAGACCAAAACTTTTATAAATTCAAAATTCCTACAAAACCAATAAAAATGCACAGCAACAGCCTCAGTTACACTTCCTTAATGTGGCATTCGTTTAAGGTTGTGGATGGTATTATGTTGCTCAAATTCAATCTCAAACTATGAGGAGGCTTCAGACCAGGAATCTATCTTTTTAAATCTGTTTTTACATTTAGACTTCCCTTATGCCAATGGAGAACTTGTCTGAGCACACAAGCCTGGTGTACTATATGCACGCCAAGTCATTGTGCTGCAAGCCTTAAACTCATGGTGCTGGATGTCAATCACCTTTCAATAAAACTGAAAAAAAAAAAAAAAACAGATTAGCTACTCTATGGTTTTGTTTGCAAGTTCAGGATAATCAGTCTTCATGTTAGCAACTAGTCCTTGAATGCCAGTCTTAAGGTGCAGTCGAGCACTCTGCACTGTCTACTCGACGAGGTTCGCATTAGTGCATCGTCGAGCTCGTATCAGATGGGGATCTCACCCAAGGACAGCTGGCTGGGGGAGTGCGCACATCCTTCCTGGCTGCTTACGCCCTGTGCAGTGGGAACAGCAGCTGGCCCACGGGGGCAGGCTGGTCAGTGAGGTGTGACCGCACAGCCCTGGGCTCCGTGCGCTGCAGGCACATGCTACCTGGTGTGGCCAGACCGCCAGATTCTCCCCGTCTCTGCGGCCAAACCCCAGCACGGCTTGAGGGCTTATGGCTCTTATTGGCACAAAGGTGACCGCAAACACAGACATGCTGCCCTGAAGTCACGTCCAGCAGTCTGTGACTTGGGGCCTTCTAGATGATCTGGATTCCCTTATGCTAATAGCTCAGAACGGTCACTAAAATGAAAACATCAAAACATGAATAAATCTCATAAAGATCCTTCCAAACCCAGGAGTCTGCCATCTCCAGTTTGAAGAATATTCCTCTAAGGAGCTACAAGACTGTAGCTGTGGTGTTTGGGGGTCTCTATGTGTGCCAGTGGGGAACTCTGCAGTCCTTCCCATCAGTCAACCCAGTGTGTGCAAATGAACATGAAAAATAAAGGACACAGCTGATGGCAAAGCCAGGGGGACCCCAGACCGACGGCCTGAAACGGAACAGCTCATGGACGTGTTGGGTGGGACCGGAAGTGCTGTGAGTAACTCACAGGCAACATTTAAAAATTGGGAGTGCTAACAACTTGGCCACCATTGTCTGCCACGAGGACATCACGAATAATCTGCTTCTTGCCAGCCCCGCAGGAAGCCCAGGGCTCCCAGGTCACCCTCAGAGCCATATCACCCTCTCCGTGAGCCTCTCCCTGAATGTCCCTTTAAAAGGACAAGGTGCGCCCTCCCCCATGCCTGCTTCATTTCTCTCGATAGCATTTACCACCTTCTGATGCACCAAACATTTTACTCATGTATTTATTCTCCCACTAAATGTGTGAGCTCCAGTGGGCAGGGCTTTTTGGGGTCAGTATCCCCAGTGCCTAGAAGAGTACTTGGGGGAATGAATGAATGAGTCAGTGAATGAATGTCTGCTAAGACTTTGAGAGAAGCCTACTATCCTCTGCTTCCATGTGGCTGCAAGAAGGAACCAAAAGTTCAGAGAAAGGCCTCTGAGGACAAAGGAACCTATTCTCCTAACACACTGGGAACCTCACAGGATCGGGCATCTCATATAAAGAAAGCAGGGGGGATATTTCAGGATATCATGAGGGGTGTGAGAGGAATTTCATTACGTAGCTAAAACAAATTAAATGTGCTAGAAATACAAAGTCCACCTGTGGGCACCCAGGCCATCAAGACTGAAGGAACGAGGCTGGATTTGGGGCCAGAGACCTGTCAGAGGAGCCGGGCTGCTGGGCCTGTGGTCTTGGAAGCAGCAAGTGTCCCCAGAGGCACTGCTCCACCTGCTGCCCAGCTCCTGCACCGAGTCCCTGCACGATCCAGCCTTTCTCTCCCAGGAGCTGCTGGAAAGAGCTTGGCCCCTTGTGTCATAACCTAGTAAAGAACTAATACGGGGTGCTGTCAGAGTCCCAGCAAGCTGGTCTGATTTCTGGAACCCCCTGTCTCTCTACCCCATCCCTCCCCTTCTGTCTTTCTATTGGTGACTGTTAAGGAAGAGATAATGCTTTTCTCCAAATCATGCTGAACTACTCAGCCGAAGAATCAGTCCTCAGCCTTTTTTTTTTTTTTTTTTGGTTTTTCAGTAAGTAGTTGGGTTTTTATTTTTGGAAAAAAGAAACAGATTTCAAAATGTTCCAAATGGTGTGGTTGGAAAAAAAAAAATTTTTTTTAAATGGAGGTTCTGGGGATTGAACCCAAGATCTTGTGCATGCTAAGCATGTGCTCTACCACCAGGCTATGCCCTCCCCGCCTCTCACCCCACTTTCGAGCTTTTCCTACTTAGAACCTATGCTCCAGGAGACTGAACTACCTGCCACTTTGTGATTGTGGGCCCACACCTCCCTGCTCTCATGTGCGCATTTCAGCAACATTCACTGAGAACTTCCCCTATGGCTGGCACCGAGCAGACCCCAGAGCAGTGAGTGAGACAGACAAGGTCCCCGCCCTCAGGAGCTTGTGTTCTAGCAGGTGACTCTGACCTCAATTCAGGGATGCCCTTGGCCTCAGATGCTTCTCATGCCCTGGAGGCGGCCAAGGAGGGTCTTCCCCAAGCTACCTGACGCCACCCTGACCTGGCTGTCACACCTTCCACTCATCATACCCTCCTTCCTCCCTCCCTGACTTTATGGCTCTCTTAGGCCATTTAATTACATTCTATCTTAAATGAATTCAAAAACCCATGGATGGAACAGAAATTATGGAGACACATAATTATTTAATTACTCAACACATACACAGCTTTAGCAAAAGATCCTCAGCTGGCCTCTCTATTAGGTTCCAGATGTTGATGGAAAGGAGACTCAGCTCTGTCTTCAGGCTGTTCTGGTGGCGCAGGAAGCCAACAGCAAGGGACATATGTGATGGGGGGGGTGTTTTCTGGGGGACCCCAGGGGCCCACAGCAGGGACATCCCACCTGAGGAGGGGGACCTGCAGCAAGGCTGCAGCAACTGGACTGTGTCCCCCCAGCCCCACCCACGTCAGTGACTGGCTCACTCTGTGATCTCCACCCTTGCCTCTTGGCAGGAAGGCCCCAGGTGGCCCAGAGGGACAGCGTCCCCTGAGGGGAAGGTCTGATCAGCCCGAGCAGCATGTCTGCAGGGGGAGGGAAGGACCGAGGTCAGGCCGGGAAGGACGAGAGCAGCTGGAGACTGTAAACCAGGCCCCTCTGATGGGACCACATCCCTTTTAGTTAGAAGAGCACTCCTACAACACTTCAGAAGACGGTGACCGCCCTGTGGCTTCACAATGACCTCAGCAACAGCTCATGACCATGTGCAAAGGCTTGGTCGCCGTGGGACAGATAGCCACCAGGGCCTCCCGTCCCCATCAGTGGAGCGCAGACAGCCACACCCTGCCTCCAAGCCCTGCAGGACCTCTCCGCTCCGGAGCTGCCCAGGCCCAGGTACAGTTGGCCCTTCTCTTGTTTCGGATGCCTGCGTCTATTTTAACAGCAATAAACATATGGCATCTCTAAGTGTTAATTAGATGTCCTTTATCAGTTAGTTCTTAACAAAAACCCTTGTTTCTGGATAACGCTCACTCCAAGTATCCCCTTTTGTTTCAAATACGGAAAGAAAATTGATTTGGATCATTTAGAATAAAACTGTACTTTTTTTTCTCACTGCCAAAGTGCTCCTGTAAAAGTGGCTCAAAAATGTTGCCTGAATGATTTTAGGGTTACACCTGTATGTATGTGTGTGTGTATATATATATAGCTGCTATAAGACATGTATGTAAGACCATTCAGGAACACACACACACACACACACACACACGTGTATATTTCCCAGAAAGCCAGGTACAACAAAGTCATTAAAACTACAAGAGATAAATAACGAAAAGGGAGACAGGAGAGTTAACTAGACATGTAATAATCATACTAGAAAAGGAAAGATGGGGGTGGGTAGAGCTCAGTGGTAGAGCACATGCTTGGCATGAAAGAGGTCCTGGGTTCAATCCCCAGCACCTCCATTAAATAAATAAAGAAATAAACCTAATTACCCCTACCCACCAAAAAAAAAGGGGAAAGATGAAGTAAACTGAGGTAAAACCCTAGTTCTGGGTGCCCTGGCTCCGAGGGCAGGAGGGCGGCAGTCACACGGCTCTTGTTCTCCAGCCAGTGACTGCACTGCTCAGCAATGGGTACAGAAGGCCCTCCTGTCCAATTCTGAATGTGCTGAGTTGAACTAAGATGCCGTTTATCTCCACAAAGAAGTTTGCTGAGCAGAGGAGCGAATGCCTTTAAGAAGTGGCTCAGGACAACGTGGCAATCTCTGCACTGATTTTTCAACGTCATCCTAAGTCCCCGGGTGTCCAGCACCACACATGTTCCTACGACGACTCACGGTCCATAAAAACAATGCCAAGCTCTGATTTAGTGCATCTGTTTTTAAGCAGCAAGTGCTGTAAAAGAAGAGAATACCTGGATTTGAGAGAAAGGGGGTTTCTTTTGAAGTGTAGCCAACAATCCCCACAACTTCATCACCAACACGAAGAATTTTATACGGCGAATAAAGTCCTGATATTCGAGATGCTAGCGGCCCCTTGGCTTTAATGTTTGCACTCAGAATTGGAAATTTGGCCTCTTTGAGGAGTGGCTCAATCAGTCCTTCTACACCATTATCAAATTCATGATTTCCCAGTGCCTAATGGAAAGGGAAAAGAGAAAAAGAATTAGGTACTCTGGGACTGCCAATACAAGCATACTTTAAAGAATATTACCTTGGTCCAGGGCTCCCAAACCTGGCAGAGCCCTAGGAGGTGACTGTGTGACCCCTGAGATTTTACTTTGGGGCCCCGGGGTTGGGCCCAGGGGCAGCCAGATCATCAGGCTGGTTTGAGAATTGTCCCCAGACCCCGTGCCACCTACTAGGCTGGCATCAATGTGCATAGGCGTCGCCTGGAGACCTGGCCAGATGTCCGCTGTCCTGTCACCCCCAGATCTGGGGCAGGGTTGAGCGCCTGCATTTACCAGGCTCTGCCCAGTCCTCCTATACTCTGTTGTCTCTCATAAGCTTGCATTTCAATCCAGCAACCCCATTGTTCCAACCACCATCTGAAGGGGAGAAGCGGCGCGGTGGGGTGGGTGATTGACAGACGCCAGAGGCTTTCCTTTCCCCTCAAGGCTCCATAGCACGCCAGAGGCTTTCCTTTCCCCTCAAGGCTCCATAGCACCTCCTGGGTCATGATGTCCTGCGTTTCCCGCGTTCCCACAATCCTTTCTTCCCAAGCACTCTATGTTCCTCTATTTGTCTGGGAAGGTGAGGACCCCCTGGGGCAAACAGATTTGACAGCAGGACATTGGTTTCCACCTCCCGTCAGTTCTGGGCTCCCTTGTGTTTCATCCCCAGCAGCTTCACATCCAAGGACGAGCAGGATGGTGAAATCATCCCTGGCCTTTGTGGGGTTTGGACTCGCTCTGAGCTGGATGTTGGGAGGAGCTGGCACACTGTAAGGCAACCCCTGCTCCCACCTTCTTTACTCGCTCCTGTCCCTCACTGCTCTGGGACCATCTAGGAGGGAAAACAGTTGCTCTGACATCTGGCATGGCAGCCACCTCCTCAAAAGCCTTCCACTCCCTCGTCCCCCTGGGGGCCTCCTGGAAGACGCCCAGCTCTCCTGGGCCCCCACCCACTTGCTCTGGCTGCAAGGCTGGTTTGCTAACTTAGTGCGTAGGCCAGCGAGTTTCAGACCTTCTAACTACCACACCGGGTTTTGCTTCACTTGGAGGCTCATCCAGGAACGGGCCTGGAAGTGCTGGCTGGTGACCCCTCTGCCCAAACTAGGCCCCCGGATGCTCTTACTGCTCCCTGAGCCACCGTGCATCCCTCCACCTCCGCCCTGCTCCGCAGGCAGCCCGGTACCTGTGCTCAAAGGACCGTGTACACATGTACACAGAGAAAGCAGCACAGTGTCTTCATGTGCCCACATGCCTGCCTTCCTGATTAAACTCAGAATTTCTGAGTTTGCCAACCCCCATCCCTGAACAAATGCGCATTTTTACTTCTTCCTCTTACCTAACTGCTTCCCCCTAAAAGGCTGACCTAGCTAAAGGTTCTCCCAGTCTTGGGTGATGCTCTTTTTCTCGTCTGTTCTTAGAACACCATGGTTTCTTCCTATGGTGAAAGAAGTCTGCCTTATGAGATTACAATGACTTTCTGGTTTAACTGTAAAGCTTTTTTTTTTTTAAATGAATGTTTCTACAGCCCTTCATGAAAGATCACCCAGCGTGTCGGCCGCCTTGCACTTAACCAAAAGCATGATATTGCTTCTGTGGCACAGAGCAACAGCTGTACTCAGTGTTTTCATTTCTTTGGCTTTCTTGGGATCTCCTCCTTGGACTGGAGTGTCACACCCTCGAGGTGGTGACCTCAGCTGCCTTTTGACCTCTCTGCCGGGTGGGGAGAGGAGCCCCGATCTGGGTGCTCAACGCTGTGCATGGACTGGCTGAATGATCTCACTCACACACACGCCTTCCACCCCAAACTGAACATCTGCATCCCTGACCTTTCTGCTGACTCTGCACCTTTATGTCCCACAGCCACAGGGCACCGCCCCTGCCTTCGCCCCCAGCAGTTACATTTTAAATCTCTGTAATTTAAGAGACTTGCAAAATGACCTTCTTCAGTTATCTCCAACACTAGGATTGTAGGAATACAATGAAAGTGTCTGGCTTAGCCCCAGCTCCTGACCTTCACTGCTTCCTTTGTTCAGGAGAAGTCTAAATACTAACTAGGATAAATTGGTAGTTTGCGATTTGCAGATATTAACTACTATGTATAAAATAAACAGCAAAGTCCTACTGTATAGCACAGGGACCTTCATACATTCACTACCTTATAACAGCCTATAATGAAAAAGAACATAAAAAATATTCACATACATGTGTATAAATGAATCACTATGCTGTACACCAGAAATTAACACATTGTAAACCGACTATACTTCAATAAAAACAACAGAAAACAAAACTGAACCAAACCAAACCAAACCTGATGATCTTCTATGAAAGAAACTTTCATGGAAAACAATATGGAGATTCCTCAAAAGCCTAAAAATAGACTTACTATATGATCCAGCAATCCCACTTTTGGGCATATATCAAGACAGAACCTTAATGCAGAAAGATATGTGCACCCCAATATTCATAGCAGCACTATTTCAATAGCCAAGACATGGAAACAACCTAAATGTCCATAGACAGATGACTGGATAAAGAAGTTGTGGTGTATTTATACAATGGACTACTACTCAGCCATAAAAAATAAAATGCCATTTACAGCAATATGGATGGACTTAGAGATTGTCATTCTAAATGAAGTAAGTCAGAAAGAGAAAGAAAAATGCCATATGATATCACTTATACGTGGAATCTAAAAAGAAGACAAATGAACTTATTTACAAAACAGAAACAGATTCACAGACATAGAAGACAAACTTATGGTTGCCAGGGTGGGAAGGGGGTGGGAAGGGATAAATTGGGAGTTCAAGATTTTCAGATACTAATATGTATAAAATAGGTAGACAAATTCATACTGTACAGCACAGGGAACTACATTCAGTATCTTGTAGTAGCTTATGGTGAAAAAGAATATGAAAATGAATATATGTATGTTCATATATGATTGAAGCATTGTGCTGTATGCCAGAAATTGACACAAAATTGTAAACTGACTATACTTCAATTATATATATATGTGTGTGTGTGTGTGTGCATATATATAAAGAAATTTCCACATTCTCCATCTAGCCCAGCCCAGTATTTCTGACCAACCAAACACTTTAAAGCTAAAAACAAATGAAAACGTAAAGACAAGAGATCTGCTTCTTCTGTGACTCAAAATCCTGTTGTTGTTAAATGAGCTCTCCCTTCTGCAGGTATTTGTTAATATTTACATTTGATGTATTTTATTTGTGCAAGTCTAGTGGCTTTGGAGAAGCTCTCTGTTGACTAAGGAGAGGACCCAGGAGACTTTTCCAGTCATATGAGTCAGCAATGGAAGCATGAAGATATTCTGAGATTTCTGTCTCCAAGTTTCTTGTTTTGATTTGTAGAAACACCCTGCACTTAGAAGTGAGGGAAAGCTTGTGTTAGCAGACACTGGTTTGTAATTCTCATGAATTCTGAATCCAGGACAAAGTCTAACTTCCTTTGGGGATAAGCAATTTTCTTACTTGGACCAATTTTCAGCTGCTTTATGAGGTGATCACAACTGTATTGATTTATTTAATTCCATTGCACTGTACACTAAAGAGAATTTAACATTCAACTACCATCTTTTTGATACCAAAGGAAAAGGAAGGTTCCTAGGATCCATCCAAGTTGAAGTGCAAACAAATACACGAGGTCATAATGCCACACCCCGCCCCTTCCTTTACCCAGGGCAGATGTCTGTTCACTGATGGGAGTCAGTGTTTCCCACTGAGGCTGGACTGAACCTCAAAACCCTTTCTGTCCTGGCCCTGCAGGAAGTCACTGTCAGTCAACTTGAGATGAAACTGTTTTTCATGCTCATGCTAATAATTAAGAGTATGGAATCCACGGGCTTCTAACAGCAGTAAGATACATCTTCAGTGAGCACCACAGGCTAGAGGCAACACTTTCAAATCCTTTCTGACGTTTCTCTCTTTGCCATGTTTGTTCCGCAAATGGCGTGGATGCGATCTACAACTGAATTCAGCCGTCAGCTGACACGCTGTGGCCTGACCACACAGTCCTCCGAGGCCACGTGCCCACTTCCAGGTGTTTTCTTTCCCAAAGCTCTTCCTAGGAGCAGCTGCCGTCTCCCCTCATTTACTCCCTTCACCCATTAAAAAAACGCTGCCAGTGGTATCAGTGGATGAATGAACAGAAGAAATAATAAGGACACTCCACAGGGTGAGAGTAGGAGAAACGTGCAGGCATTTGGCCTGGGAGTGGGTGGGCTGCTGGCTGACGCAGGGAGGAGGACCAAGGCCTGAACCCTGGTGCTGCTACTCATCTGTCGTCTGCAGGAGGGAACGCGGAAGCCAGCGGCCATCCGGTGGCCTTCTATGAAGGCCTCTTATTATTCCGGAACATTTTGTTTTTATGGAGAAATCTACTTGCTGACTTCGCCAGTGACAGTCGATTGATCAAAGCAATTTCTCTCCCTGTTATGAAATAGTCTGCAGTAATCAGCCCCTGTAATAGAAAAGAACAAATCTGACTCCCTGTTAGATCTGTTTCTTTGGCTTTAACCCTGTGCCCCGTTTTCTAGGCTTAATCTTGCTAGCTCTGCACCTTTTGTAAGAGTGTTGCCTTTAGCCTGAAATATGCAGGAGAGCCTATTCTCAAGGCTCTGACCCTTAAGGATGTTAACACTTTTGCACTTACATAAAGATAACAAGTTGCAGAATAGAAAATAACATTTGTTTTATTAGAGGTTTTACAGGGGCACCATGACCTGATCCACCTGGACAGCTGCAAGAACAAAAAATTCCAACACCAAGAAGTCTGCAACAACCAACCACACCTCCTCCCTTTTTTAGTATAAAAGGAGCATGAATTCTGACTTGGGGAAGATGGTTCTCCAGGACATTATGCTGCCATCTTCTTGGCCTCTCGGCTTTCCGAATAAGTTCGCTATTCCTTGCACCTCATCTCCCGATTTACTGGCCTGTTGTGTGGCGAGCAGAACAAGTTTGGACTTCCTAATACCCCCATAATCCATTTAAAATGTACCAGGGCAAATGCTCAGTAAATATTTACTGAATGAATGAACAAGTAAATAAATCATTGGTGAAGGGGATAAAAAAAGAATTGTTCCTAAGGTTGGGGTTATTGGTCCTCAGATCCTGGGCCAGTGGCCGCCGGCAGCCTCTTCCCTGTAACCTAGAAATCCGGATACCAAACTGGCAAAGAGTTTCTATACCGAAAGCCTCTGATGAGTGGACACAGTAGCCACGGAGTGATACTTTTAGCAGGAAACAGAGCCACAAAAGGCAAGCAAGCAGTAAAGCCCCAGAAGTGAGAGAGACTCCCAGGCCAAGAACCTGCTAGGCCTCCCCAGATAATTAACCTGTGAGGTGGTCACGGTGGCTCAGCTCCGACGAGCCCCTGATGCAGCACCCTTGGTTAGTCTGCTGCGACCTGCAGCAGAATTTTTACTCCAGCGTTACCAGAAAATTTAGATTTCCCCCCAAGCTTGAAAATGACCCTTCCCTCCCTTCTCCCCCCATTTCAGGCCTGCCTGGTTTCAACCCAGGCAAGGTGGGTTTCAGACACTGAAAATGGGCCCATGGAGTTGCGGTGGGGGCGGGGGTGGGGCCATGGGGCAGAGGCCTGGGCCCCCTTGCCCGTTGCCTGTTTTAGGAGACGCTACATGGAGGTGCCTGGGAGTGACGTGCTTGCTAAAAGGAATGTTCACATACTGAGGCAGGGGGAAGTCATTTTGGCTCATACATGAGTTAACCTGAATTTTATGCTTACTAAAATGGCCTGTTTTGTGGCCGATAAAACATACATTGTGTATCTGATCTAATTATTAAAGAAAAGGCTGTATTGATCAGAAGTAAAAAAATGTCCATGTTAAAAATAAGCATTAAATGCCCCTCTTCCTGGAGTGCCAGTGCTGGTCCTACCTTCCCAGGTGCCAGGGTCATACTAACTCACTGTGTATGTGCTGGTCTTTTTCTTTTTTTAAACCTTCATTTTTAAATAAAGAAATGGACCCCTGGCTTATCTAATGTTCTTTGCTCTGACAAGATATAAAATGTGCTGAAAACCCTGCTTCTCCGGAGCAGTTTTTCAGAGTAATCTGGGAAGCTGGCTTCTGGGATAGTCCTTGGTTTGGCTCAAATAAAACTCTTTTCTCTTCTTATCATTGATTGTTTATTGATTCTGTTTGTCGAGATGCTCACTGACCTCTCCCCACGCTCCCCAGGGTTCCCCCCTCCCCACTATCTGCTGCCAGGGAGTCCATGGCCAGGTTGACCACCAGTAGGACACATGCCCTCAGTAACTGTGCAGGAGACACTGGTGAGGATGCAGTGGTCCCAGGTGCTGGAAAAGAGCAACACCCAGTACAGCACCTGGGCAGCCCTCCCCTCCTCGGGCCTCCCCTCATGGCTAACCAGCCCGAAACCCTGCTGCTTCTACTCTTTCATCAGCCCTCCAGAGGGCCCCTCCTCCGCGCACTCCCACTGCCTCATCACTTCTTACCCAGACCTTTCCAGAGTCTTCTGGCCAGTCTCCTGGCCACCAGGCTCACATACCTCCTGCCCACTCACCTCCGGCCGCCAGAATGCACGTCCCCCAAACCCCCACCCGACGGCTTCTAACCCTGCCAGCAGCAGGAGTCTCTCCAAGGCTCCCACTTCCCACCGAAATCCCAGTCCGTACTCCTTAGATATCATGAGAGCCCCTCCCTGATCTCCCTGAGCTGCCTCATTTTTCCTACTGAACTAGAAGCCCTCAGTTCCAGGAACATTAAAGCACCCACGTGCAGTGAGCTGTCTTAGACGCAGCTCAAGTGTGACTTCCGTGAGAAGCCTTCCATGGTGCCTCGACCACAGACGCCCCTCCTGTGGCATCCGTCACACCTGGCTGCCACCGTCTGTTCACACATCTTTCTCCGGGAGGCAGGAGTGGTGTCCACCATCCTTGGTGACACCAAAGCGCCTGGCACCAACACCCAGCAGACGTGTACTAAATGAATAATAAAACCACCCACCCCACCTGCTTCTTTAATGGGCTCTGTTTTACTCTGTGATTTATTATGTGAACCATTAAAATGTTTTACGAGAAGGCAATATTTAAAAACACACTTGGAAAACAGTAGTTAAGCAACAGCTTAGTTGTAAAATTGGGGAAACCAAATTGCTTGGAAGTAGGTGACCAACCAATGAGCTTGGAAGCTCAGCCAAATGCATCACGATTCACGGCCTGGGTCTCTTATTTCATGTCCCACGTTTTAATTTGTATTTCCACTAATATCTTATTGGCATTTATTTGTGACTAGAACAGATTTTTAAAAACAGGTTTTTGAACTGTTCAGCATCTTGTGTGTGTACACGTGACCATTATATAAATGTCATGATGCCAGTTAGGGATAAAATGGAACTTGCTGAAGTCTCTTTCTGTCGGAAATCTGCCAGGAAGACCAGCTCCCTGGCCTACCAAAGGGTACCTATACAGTCTCTGAATTAGAAAGTGGACATTTCATAGCTCCAGGTTTGTACACAAAGGGCTGTGAAAATTACAAGTGAATTTGACATAAGGGAATTTCAAGAAAGAGAAAAATGTTTTAAAGACAAAAAACATGACAAAAAATATTGATAGTTAAGACTTCCATGCAACGTGGTCAGGCCCTGTTCACACATGAGCTCATTCAATCCTTACTATGCTATGAGGTAGGCGTTATTATTTGTCCTTTACAGAGATGGGGAAACTGGGGCAAGGGGCTTCCACAACCAGCAAGTGGCAGAGCCGATATGAGCAAAGCAAGGCTTTAGCATTCGGGACCTTAACTTTCCTGCCAAACTGCTGCTAATGCAACCATCCGGAAGGGATGAGCATCATTCAGCAACTCACGAGTTTCTTCCAGGGTTAGAATGCCAAGTAACAAGACCCTGGTCCTCCTTGGGAAGGGTAGGGCAGACAGGGGGCGAGTGTGACATAAAAACATCCCTCTATGCTTCTGTAAAGCAAGTGGGAACCCCAGGGGGCGGGGGCGTGCATGAGAAGCCTGGTAAGGATAGCACACCCTGCTAGTTAAGGAGGGACAGGGCTCCAAGTGTGAGCTTCACCTCCATGGCGCTGGGCAGGGGAAACTCAGGGGCAAATGACATTCAGCTGTATTCACAGACGAGGGAATGAGACAGTTAAAAATGTCCCAAGTGAAGACAAGAAGCTTAAACCTGCGTAGAAGAAAAACAAAGGAAAGAAGAATTGATTTAAGAGCAGTGCAGTATGCACAGTACAGAAGGAAAGAATTTGTTTTAATCCACAGGAATCAACTGTAATAACGTCAGAAAGCCAGATGTCAAGAAGTCTGCAACACATGACTTTAGTTAGTCATTTACACCCTAGCTCATCCCACGAAGGGCTGGAGGCAGCAGTACACCCTGCAATTTAAGGGCTAGGAGAGAACCTGGACTATTACACATGGGGCTTAGATGCCAGTCACTCAGGGCCAGCGATAACCGGAAGAGGGGAGGATTCCAAGTTAGGTTTGGTTTGGTTGCTACATTTCTGGCATTGTGGCTGCTTCTGGCGCTGGGTTTTGATCCACATCCCCCGTCTCAGACCCTGGCAGGTGGATGAGGTGGTCTGACTGAATGGCAGAAAAGATCCCTGGGCTCAACCCAGCTCATCCACACCTTAATGTTTGTTAAATGAATGAACAAGTGTTGAAGAAAGGACTTCACATACACTGTATCAGATGGAGAAATTTACAAACTCTCCCGACAGCAAAATACCCTTATCAGTGTAACATGTAGAATTACTTGCTCAACTAATTGGATTCCAGGCAGATTTAACTACATCTCTGAGGAGGCAGAGGGCTCCAGCTAATGTTAGGATTCTATACAGAACCAATGATTCAGGTGAGGGAAAGAAGTGTAAGAGGATTTTTGTGCTAAAGAACACAAACAAGGAACGTGTTTACACAGCATTTAGTCATATTTGTGAGTGAAGTGGGGCGAGCTGCCAATCTGCTGCGTGGTTTGTTTGGTTCTTTCCCATTTTCAGTTAAGGAAACACAGATGCTCAGACAAGATGAGCTCAGATTACTTCCTCCCCTCTGTGCCTGAGGCTGGTCTCACCCAGCCCAGCTCTGGTGTGGAACTCAGACTGGAAGAGAGGAAGCAGAGGGCCCGGGCCCACAGCCACGGGATGAGGTGGTGGTGCTCACGTCACTGATGCACGGGGAGCCACAATCCACTAGGCTCGCACAACTTCCGAGGTCTGAGGTCTAGAATTAACTACTAGCTTTCTTTGCTTTTAAAAAAGAATACCACTACCATCAGATAACTCTTTCAAGCTTTCTAAACCAGCACTGCTAATCTGTCTTCCTGGAACATCGCTGCTTTGTTACTGAAGATAAAGTAATTCAGAGTTTCTTTGATATGAGAGACTTTGTAAGGACTTGAACATAAAGTGACTTCTCTTTGCTTAGAGGTTGCTTGTTTCAGGGGGATGGGGGAGAGGAAACAGATCCCCTACCAATTTGGACATATATGGTACCTGACCTTTGTCTTCTGCAGACCAGATCTTTAGCTCGAGAATCCCTCTGCACAGATGTTAGAATTTTAGTTATTTTTTGCTTTTCTTTGCTTTGCTTCTTAACCCCTGCCTCCTTCATAGGTCTTCCCCAGCCTATGTGGTTAAAAAGGGCTCAAATGCACATGGTCCCCTCTACTGAACAGTAAGTTTAAGCTGACCTGGCAGGTCTTGGTCACTGCCCACAGCACTTAGCACTGAGCCTGGCGCAGCTGGTGCCTAGCAAATATGTGTGGACCGAATGAATAAATACCTCAAAGACAACAGGCTTGAAACTGGGCTCATCACCCTCCCATTCTGGCCACCATTTTCCCTTTCTCAGAGAGCAACCCTCTACCCCAAATCCTGGGAAGCTCTTTGGAAACAGTGGCTGACTGGAGGCCCCTGGGAACAGACCCAAGCCATCTGTCCATAAGGGAACAGCGGCCACAAAAGGAACCGTGAAGGAGAAATGAGAGCGTCGTCAAGCAAATTTAGGACTTGTGTGTAAAATTAAGTCCTGGGATAAACCGAGCTATGTTGGCTGATTAGAAGCAAGACAGATGGCTGGGCAGGGGCTGAGGTGCTGAGAAATGACAGGGACAGACCACCATCTCCAATTCCCCTGTTTAACTCACATAGCTTGGAAGATCCAAGAAGTGAAAGCTGTGTATCCTGACGTCCTGTCCAGACCTCTTTCCACTGCTCCTGTTTTTCACGCCTCACAGGGTCCAGTCCAGTCCAGGAAGCCCAGCAAAAGCCTTAAGATGGCATTTTTGTGCCAGAAATAGTAGGCTTCAGCTGTCAGCGGGTAAGCTTAAATAGAAGAATCTGTACTCCTGAGGTGTAGCGTCAAACACTGCTGACTCCCCGGTGTCCGTGGCTTGAACCCTCTTAGTCATCTTTTGATTATACCCTGCCCTGAGCCACCCCTGCCAACAGAAGGTGAGCCCAGCCAGCACTGACTGACCCCTGACCAAGGGCCAGCGCAGTGCAAAGCACTTCACGTACATTACCTCCTTTAACCCCACAACTGCCTATGGGGGGAAGACTGCCATCACACCCATCTTCTCCACGTGGAAAGGAAGGCTTCACGGGATTAAAGCACCTGCTCACGGTCCACAGATTTGAAGTGGCAGAGAGGGGACTTGATCCCAGACAGTCACCCCCAAGTTCACCCTCACAGCCCGGTGCTGCACTGCCTGCTTACTGAAACTGGTCCCGGGGGAGTCAGCCTTTCTTTCTCCATCACCATGGTTCTGAAACAGAGTCCCCCTAAAAGTGAGTTCCCTTACCGAGTTGATGATTAACGTCCCCATTAAAGACTTTATTCCCTTTCTCCTCCTCCCTGACCTCAACCTCGTGCTAAGGAAACAATCACCAACCAGAGTCAGATCGCTACTGTCCACATCTTCATTAACATACCGACTCAGGTTCTCCCAACAGGCTCCCGGGCTACCTGGCCAGAACTGTAAACTGGAGACATCCTGACTCCTGAAACTGAGATTAAGAAATGTCACAAGATGATGATTAATCCCAGCCTCTTTGTTCTTCTCCTTTAAAAACACCCCCAACTCAAAGACCAAGCTGGAGTCGATCTGAGGCTTGTCTCCTACTCCCTTGCTTGGCGCCCTGCAATAAATCTGTACTTTGATGCAAACTCCTGCTGTCAGAGTTCAGCTTTCTGCACCATGGGCACATGGGCACTTTGCCCTGTTACATTCAGTCCTCATCATCTCCCGCCTAGACCACTGCTCAGCCTCTTCTCACAGCCTCTTCTCTAGTATCTTCACCATTCCATCCATTTCTGCTCATCTTCCAAAACCGTGATTTCCCTCTGTGGGAATCAATTTTCCATCAATGTTCCAATTCTCTGCGGTTATCAACTGGGTGTCCAACAATTCAATTCAATTCAATGTCCACCTGGAGTGAGCCTCAGATCCCAGAAATCATGAGCTCAGAGCCACAGGCCTGCCCCTACTTCAGATGCCAGTTGCAAGATTTGGGTTACTTGTACTTCTGAAACACCAGCTATAAATCAGGGATTCCCACAAGCTCCTCCACAGGTTTGATAATTTGCTAGAATGACTCACAGAACTCAGGAAGGTACTTTGGTTACTATTATGGGTGTATTATGAGGATACAACTCAGGAACAGCCAAATGGAAGACATGCACAGGACAAGGTGTGCAGGTAGGGGACGCACAGAGCTTCCACGTCCTCTCCAGGTGCACCATCCTCCCAGCATGTCAATGTGTTCACAAACCCAAAAGCTCTCTGAATCCCATCATTTAGGTGTTTTTATGGAGGTTTCATCATATTGACGTGATTGATCAAATCATCAGCCTTTGGTAATTAACTCAATCTCTAGGCCCCCTCCTCTCTCCTCCTCCCCTGTGGTCAAAAGTTCATACCCTCTCATCATGGCTTGGTCTTTCAGGCCACCAGCCCTTATTCGGAAGCTGCCTAGGGTCCCCAGATATTAATCACCTCATTAATACACAGAAGCCACTCATTACTCATGAGATTTTGAGAGTTTTGGGAGCTGTGTGCCACCTGTGTGCTGGAGACAAAGACAAAATATTTATTTTTTATTAACCACAGTGGCCGTCTACTCAGAAACCTCCAGTGGCTTCCCATGACAACAGAGAAGAGCCCATGCTTCTCAGGGTGGCCTGTAAACTGTATACAACCTCATCTCCCCTGATTCCTGGTCCACCTTGCAGATTCCTGCCTCTGCATCTTTGCCTCATCCTTGTGCCCCTTCACTGAATCGAAGCTGAATCAAAACACTTCTTAGGATGCCATTTGTTTAGAGATGTGAGGAACCTCAGGTTTTACAGATGAGGAACTGGTCATCCAGACAGGTGAATGGCACAGCCCCCGATCATGCCAGTAACCCGCCAAACTCACACAGTGAGTGCAGCCATGCCATCTTCCTGTGCCTCCACCAACACAGCTACACCAACCAGGGGCTTCTGACGTCCGCCCTCTAGAATTCTCTGCCTAGCAGCTGGGGGTCTCTAGGCTTGGCCTGGGGCTCCAGAACTGTCAGAAGTGTGCCAGCAGCTCCCCTTGGGACATGGAGGTCCAGAAGGTCTACACCTCCTCAAAGACTCCTGTTCTCGAGAACTCCTGCGGTTGAACTACATTCTAGCAGCTTCCTCTTTGCCCTCCATACCTGCACGTCCTTAGATGTGGCTCCTCTAACCAGGTCGTTTCTAGAGAACTGGAGATGCCTTTCTACAACTGTTTTCCACCCTGATCTAAATCTCCAGCTTCTTGGGAGTCCAGATGCGGCGGCGGGTGGGTGGGAAGGGGGGAATGTTAACAGCAGAACAGCAATCAGTTCCCTGAGAGCAGTATAAGCAAAATGTCACTGGAAAAAAAAAATCTCTTTAAAACAAGAATATGGCAGAGCTTTATTGTATGCTAAAGCCTCACAAGAACTAGGGTTTAATGCAGGTCAAATCATGTTTGTCAAACCCCAGAAGGGCACAGAGTAATAAGCTATCAGGAACCTGGCTATCAGCCTTACTGTTGGCTCTCTTCCCATTCTGTACCCCCTGCCAACATTATATAGTCGCCTATTTTTCTCAGGCCCCAGTCCAATTATTTTTAGTGAAATTTAAAAGACAGTAATTCAATAAAAAATATTCTAAACATTTCCCAGTGGTGATGGGTTGTAACTTGCAGCAGACTACTTCAGCTTCACCCAGGGTCCTGTCATAACACTTGATATGACAATTAACATCATGAACTTAATTTGACTTAAAGAGGAAAATATTTGGGAAAATTAGGAATTATCCTTTTTTTTTTCCCCACCAAAAGGAGCCTACACAACTGTGGAGAAAACAGTGTCACAAAAAGTTTAGAAAGTTGTGGTTTGTATATGAAAACAAACTCGTGTAAGGTTTATTCTGCCCTCTCGGGAGGGGGAATGCAGACACAGGCTAGTAACAATCCAATTTTATAAATATTTATTCTGTCATCACCTAGGACAGAGCATCGGGCAGGTTGACCTGTGGAAATAAGAATGCCTGAGGCCACACAGAATTCTTGAGACCCGTGATTCTTTTGTGGAGTCCAGATGCTGGTAAGCCCGCAGATAAACTCTAGGGCTCAGGGATCCCTTTGAATTGCTGCTGCTTTGAGCGCTCCTGATAACTTTAAAACCAACAATCACAATGGAGCGGAGTTCACTGCCCTTCACACATCTTTCTTGGGAAAAACCCCCAAGACTAAACAACTCTACCCTTTTATCTTTTCCTGTCCTCCTCTCTCCAAGTTTCCAGGGGAAAAATACGCTTCGTGCATTGCTGAATTCTGTGCTCCTGTCACACAAAGTGTGCTGTTAGCCTTCTGTATCCCAGCCTGGACCTCCCCGCTGTCCACTTCCACGCCCATGGACTCCACAGATTTCCCTGGCCGCTTGCTCTGTTCTTCTTCTAAAGCCCCTAGCATTTCCTGTCCCCAGTTTCTCCACAGAATCCCTTCACTCTCGGATTTTACACAAGGTTAAACCTGGGTGGTAGTTTGATTTACAAACAGCAAACACACACTCTCTCTCTGTTTTGATCATACTTGTTTATTACTGTGTAGCTCTTCTCTGTTCCTCTTCCAGAATTTAGTCCAATAAATAAGGCACCACCTTTAAAAGAGCACTGGGGAACATGGACTTAAACTCTCGCACATGTTTTAAGAGCCTCTCATCTCTTAAATTGGACTCTCTTCCTAAATTTCTGCTGCCAAACTGGTTTTATTGAAATCCTTTGAAACCCAGTGTTCTCAGCATTTTGGTCCTCTCTGGAAGTTCCTCCCTCCCTCCCTCCCTCTCTCTTTCTTTCTTTCTAAAAAAATCTATAGAGTCAAGTCTGGTAATAAGAGCTAACATTTAAAGAGACCACACTGCCAGGTAAGCCTCTGAAGTAGATACAGTTATCATCCTCACTTTATATAGGCTGGAACTGAGGCACAGAGTCAACTGCACACAGAAGTGTCCAGCCGGGATTCCACCCAAGGCTGCGAGCTTAATCATGCTTAATTAAGGTCTGGGGTCAAAGGGATTTGGAGTCCATTCTTATCCTGTCTCCCTCTTTTGAAGATGGTGACCTAGATAATGTACTTAACCTCTTTGACACTGAGTTTGTTTACTTTCCAGTAAAATCAAGATAAAGGGTTTCTTCGAAAGTCTGAGCAGTAAATAAGAGATGCGTGATGGGTCTACTTCGGTCTTAGGCACTGGATAATTGGGGTGCCACGAACCCCTTCATAGGTAGGGCTGCGTCCCGCTCCTCTAAGTACCCCATCTCACAGTGCGGGGGCAACACCACCAGTTCGAGACTAATCTTTCAAGGGACTTCTAGGTCTGCGTCCGCCTCGCACACCGACCAGCCTCGCTTTCTCCCCGTATCGCCCTGCGCACCAGGTTCCAGGTTCGATGCCCGCGCCACGCAAACGGCGGCTCCCGCATCCCAGCTTCCCTCTGGGTCCGGGACTCCTCCTCCGGGGGCTCCCCAGCCTCCCGGGCTCGCCGTCTTACCATAGCATCGTAGCTCAGGGCGTTCATGAAGTGCGCCACCTCGGCGCCCTTGTACACGGTGAACCAGATGGTGCCCTGGTACTGGTCTCCGGCGTCGAGCAGCAGCACGTGGGGCTCCGCGCGGCGTATCTGCCGCACCTTGGTCGCGAGCCGCGCCACGCCGCCCACGCAGCGGCTGGCGTTGACGCACTTGCCTGAGTCCTCGCTGGTCTGCTCTAGGCGGCTGTGCACGTCGTTGGTGTGCAGGATGGTGAGTTCCCAGGCGCCGGCCGCCGGCCACAGCAGCGCCCACAGCGCGAGGAGCCGCAGCGCCAGGACGCGTGCGGCTGGGGGACGCATGGCCGCGGCTCGTGGGGAAGGCGCGGGCGCGGGAGCTGGCGAGCCGGGCGGGTGGCGGAGAGCGCGGCGGCTGCCGGCCTTACGCGCCGGGGCCGGCGCGCGAGGCGGGGCCGGGCCGGGGCGGGCTCTCCCACGGCTCGGAGGCCGGCCCCACCGCTAGGCGCACGCCCGCGCGGTCACCCGATCCGACCCTGGCCCGCGGGGCGGCCCGGGCGCGCCTGGCGGCTGGCAGCCGCTGCCGGCGGGAACAGTGAAGAGGTTGTTCCCGGCGGGCAGCGGGCACCGGCCCCCGGCCCGACCCGAGAGCCAGGCCGCCGGCGGCCCCAGTGCTGGTGGGCGGCTCTTTCCGGGGTGTGAGGGAGGAGTTGGAGGGTCTACTCCGTTTTCATGTCCTCGCTGATTCTCGCTTCTTAAGAATTTTTCTCAAGAGGGTTACGTGGTTTGTGGTGGGTTTGTGGTTGCGCGAGCTCATCTCTGAAAAAACGGAAGAGGGAAGAGAGAGGAGGTGGAAAGGGCGGCGAGTCGAGGGGGAGAGGGGAGCACAGCGGTGCCTTTGGGGCTGTGAGAGCCAAAAGCCGACCGTAGGATATGACTGCTCTCTTTCCAGTTTAAGTTAAGTTTGCGTTGTTTAGACAGAATCTCAGAAGTTAGAATCCGGTCCCGCGTCTATAGACGATAAAACCCTTAACGGTGAAACAGCGGCGGCGCGTGGACCGCTCCTGGAAGCTAAAACGCACCATGCGGAGCGAAACCAGCCGCTCTGAGGGCGTGATGCTGCCTTCTGTTGCTTTTCTAGACATGTTTCTCTGTCCGGTTTTTGAGGTTTTAATGTTTTAGGGATGTGTGTGTGTGCGCGCGCGCTTAAGGCAAAGCTTTTGGCAAGGAAGGCAACGCTAAAAGGAATGCATACATACAATAAACAAATCATCATTATAATAAGAGTTGCTGCAGAATTTCCGTTTAAGGGATTGATTCTTGGGTGCAACTGAGAATCTACTTTGGGAAGGGAAGGAGAAAGGAATTAGTTCCGAGTGCCCACTAGGTGTCCGGTCATTTATGCTTTACAGAACAGCTGCGTGTGGTCCTCACACTTCCCCAGAATGCATCAAGCCAGTCTTATTTATTTACTTTTAAGCTTTTTGGGACAAAATATACATGATATAATTTACCCTTTTAACCATTTTACTTGTACGGTTGAGGGACATTAAGTACATTAACATTGTTGTGCAACCACCATCACCATCCATCTCCAGGACTTTTTCATCTTCCCAAACTGAAATACAGCCATTAAATAATTTCCCATTTCCCCTTCCCTCAGCCCTTGGCAACCACCATTCAACTCTCTGTCTTTGTGAATCTGAGTACTCTAGGTATCTCATATAAGTGGAATTAAACATTTTGTCCTTTTTCTGACTGACTTATTTCACTTATTATGATGTCCTTAAGCTTGAAACATTCTGTAGCATGTGTCAAAATTCTCCTTTTTCAGGCTGAATAGTATTCCATTACACGTATCTACCACATTTTGTTTATCCATTGATGGACGCTAGTTTCCACCTTTTGACTGTTGTGAATAATGGTGTTAGAAACGTGGTGTTCAAATAAATACCTGTTCAAGTCTCTGCTTTCAGTTCTTTTGGGTATATCCCCAGAAGAGGAATTGCTGGATCATATGGTAGTCCTATGTTCAATTTTTTTAGGAACTGCTTACTTTCTTCTGTAATGACTGCACCATTTTACATTCCCATTAGCAACGCACAAGGATTCCAATTGCTCTGCATTTTTACCGACACTTATTTTCTGTTTTTGATAATAGCCATCCTAAGGGGTTTGAAGTAATTTCTTATTGTGGTTTGTTTTGCATTTCCTTACTGATGAATGATGTTGAACATCTTTTTATGTGCTTATTGGCCATTTGTATATCTTACTTGGAGAAATGTCTATTCAAATACTTTGCCTGTGTTTTGATAGGATTACTTGGGTATTTTGTTGTTGAGTTGTAGCAGTCTTTATATATTCAGAGTAGTAATCCTTTATCAGATATATGATTTGAAAATATTTTCTCCCATACTGTGGGGATTGTTTTTTCATTCTGTTGATAGTGTCCTTTAGTGCACAAATATTTATATATTGATGGAGTCTGATTTATCTATTGTTTCTTTTATTGCCTGTGCTTTTAGTGTCATATCCAGGAAATCATTGCCTAATTTGATGTCATGCAACTTTCCCCCTTGTTTTTTCCTAAGAGTTTTGTAGTTTTCGCTCATAGGTTTAGGTTTTTGATCTATTTTGAATTAATTTTTGTATGTGGTATAAGGTAAGAGTGCAGATTCATTCTTTTGCATATGGATGTCCAGTTTTCCTAATACCCATTGTTGGAAAGACCGTCCTTGCCAGCCTTGCTTTTAAGACGTGGGGTTCAAGGCTTAGACTGTGTGTTTAGTTAGGATTCTCCAGAGAAACAGAACCACTAGATAGATAATTGTTTATTTATCATAAGGTAGTGGCTCATGGAATTATAGGAATGTTCCATGATCTAACATCTGCAAGACGGACATCCAAGAAAGCCACTGATATAGCCTGAGGGCCTGAGAGCCGGAGGGCCAATGGTGTAGATTCCAGTCTGGGCCTGATGGCCTGAGAACCAGGAGCACCAGGACAGAAGATCCATGTCTCAGCTGAGCAGTCAGGCAGAGAGGGAATTCAGCCTTCCTCTGTCTTTTTGTTCTGTTCAGGTCCTCAGTGGGTTTGATGGTGCCCACCCACACTCGGGAGGGCCCTCTGCTTTGCTCAGTGCAACACCTCAAATGCAAATCTCCTCTGGAAAAATCCTTACAGACACACCCAGAAATACTGTTTAATCAGAGATCCGGGCATCCTGTGGCCCAGTCAAGTTGACACAGAAAATTAACCAGCATAGAGAGTATAAATCATTTGCCCAAAAAAGGCCATGTAGATCCTAATCTGGGGCCACACAGGACCCTTTCCCCTGAAAGACCCTCTAATTCATGCTTTGCAAGGTGTGCCCACCTTGCTGAAAGAAGGACTGGTAGTTTTTTTTTAACTTAAAGATTGATTTTAGACTTATAGAAGAGTTGCAAAGGTAGCACAGAGAATTCCTGTCTACCCTTCACCCATCTTCCCTTAATGCTAACGATTTATATAACCGTCAAAACTTAAAAAAAAAAAAACCAAAAACCATGGAATCAACTGTTAACTATATTGCTGATTTTGTTTGGACTTCACCAGTTATTCCACCACGACTTTTCTGTTCCTGAATCCGATCCGGGAAACACACTTAGTCCTTAGTCTTTAGTCTCCTCTAATCCGTGACAGTTTCTTGGTGTTTTGTCTTTCACGGCTTTGGCACTTCTGGAGAGCACTGGTGTTTGCATACTGCCCGTTGTGTGGGTTTGATGTTTTTCCTGATGGGACTGAGGTTATGGATTTGGGAGGAAAATGCCACAAAGGTGGCCTTTTCATCACGTCGTTATCTGGGGGTACGTGATATCAGCGTCGTCTCTCTGACCACTGGGGAACTGACGTTTTGTTGTTTCTTGCTTTTCAAACCTGGGCCATTGCTATAGCCTCCAAAATTCCCGTCCTGGGGATGCTACCAGCCTTCTGCTCCAGCCTGTTCCTCTGTCATTTGTTTGTACATGAGATCTAAAATGGCTCTGATTGTTTATTGGATCAAATTCAAACTTCCCGACCTGGCCTTTCAAACACTCACTTTATCCATCCAACTTGACTCTCCACTGTCCACGTATGGCTGCTTCCTCTTCCCTTCCCTCTGAGCCAGTTCTCAGTCTGCCCTTGGGCCAAGGCCTGGGTTTCCTTTAATTCAAGTCTCCATGAAATTTCTTCGACTGCTCCAGACAGCAGTGAGCTTTCTCTTCTCTGAATTCCTGATCTGTTTTTACAATCTCACTTTATGTGTTTTTTCTTTTTCCTGCAGGTATTTAATGTGTGTGTCTTGTCTTTTCTCTGTTGGATAGAAACACAGTAGCTACTTCACTCCTGCAATTCAAGCACCCACCTGTTTTGTAAAAAAAAGAGTTCATCCAGAAATTGATGCAACATTGTAAACTGACTATACTTCAATAAAAAAATTTTTTTTAATTAAAAAAACCCAAAACACCCACCTGAAATGTACTAGAGATCGTTGGGCTAGTAGGTGGAAGATAGATTTTGAATAGAATTGAATTCTAACACTTAGATTACATTATAGGGTCCTTGAGTGTTAAGGGGTAGACATTATCCTTCTCCATTATCCTCCTTTTATAGGTAATAAAATTGAGGTTCTACATGTAAAATGAATTGCATTTGCGTTTCCACAGGTGGACAGATCTTTTCTCTTTTACATATGTAACAATATGTCACACAAGTTCTCTGGCCACTCACCATGTTTATTTTTTATTGCCTCCCATACGACATCTCTGACACCCAGGGAGTGGTTCTTGGGGATTTCTGAGGATGCTCCAGAATCTTGGGATGATCTTCTGCAGCTTTTGCCATGGTCTCTTTGTGGCTGCAGCAGGATGGTCAGTGTAGAGCTGCCCCTTTCATAAACCAAAAGTGATTGAGTGCATGGTGACACATACTGTAGAAGGGGCAGGGCCTGAGGACACAGGGCCATCTTGCCCACTCACCCTCTCTGGTAGCTCAGTTCAGACCCGCCTCCCTCCCCAGCACCCTGCAGGCAGATGGCTGTGCAATATGCAGTCTCTCTGCCCCAGTGCCCTCAACCCCCAACAGCAGATAACAGCGGCAGCAGCATCTCCCACGCCCCATCAGACCTTGCCCCCTTCCCTCAGTGGAGCTCCTCCCTCCCCTCAGCCTCCCTCAGAAGAGACATGGAGTGTGGGTCTTTCTCTCTCCAGGTGGGATCGTGATGCTTTAGCCACAGGCAGGAGGACGGGTGAGACTTCTGGGACAGAAACCTCTTGGCCCCTTAGTGGACAGGTTTGAATATCACTGTTGTTCCTAAGCGTTCTGGGGGCTCATTTTCCTGATGCAGGACCCCTGGGCTGGCACGTCTTATGCTGGGCTCAAACCCCTCCTTGGGGAGAAAAGAGGGGTGCCGGTCTTGACTGTTCTGTCTCTGCCCCTCCTACCCATCCTGTGGTTCCTTCTTCATGTCTTTAGTTGTGGGAACTCTTTTCTTCCAGTCTTCAGGTCGTTCTCATAGGTAGTTACTCTGTAAATGGTTGTAATTTTGGTGTGCCTGTGGGAGGAGATGAGCTCAGTGTCCTCCAGCTAACTGTCTTGGCCACTCATGCGTGGATTGCTTTTGACAAGCGTTGTAGGGGGGGAAGGCTGTTCCATCGAGCAGGTGCTGGGTTAGGCCAAATGAAAACTGGCCCTGTGAGTGGGGGTTTCTAGGCAGCTGCCGGACAGGTTACATACTGACAATGCTTTGGGAATGGAGATTTTGGGGGAATGTCAAACCTGTTCTGTCTCCCCCAGTGACTTCTAGGCTGCTTGTATTATCAGCTGCTGATAGTGAGACTGTTGGGTTTCAAGACTACCATGAGGATAGGAATAGGGCAAATTAAAATTCCACAAGATTTTCTTTTCTTACAGAGATTCAGCCATTTTTCTTGAGGACGTAAGAAAAATTGGATTGTTGCAGGCCTTTGATTAATTTCCAGAAAATAGAAAAAAAAATTTTGACTTTTTTGCTAGTGTTCTTACTGTTTTTATGGAGAATTGAATTTGGGAGGTCTTTCTTTTTAAAGTTTGGATTTTAGAACATATTGTGCATCATTCATTTTTCTTAAAAACTTTTAAATCTGACTCCCCTCCTTGAGTTTACTAATGTGTAACCATTGCACAGAGCAAGTTGATAAATGTATCACTTCCTTTGATGAATGGATGTCTTATAGCCAAGTTGAACAGGGAAGAGACTGTCAGCATAATGTATTCCTGTTGACTTCTTTTTAACCATTTGACTTATGTTTTAATGAAAACAAAAATCTAAGTTGAAAACTCATGGTGAAGGAGCAGTTAGTGTTAGATCAAACACTAGAGTGTTTCCAGTTTTATAATGAAAAAATAATGTCTCACTGTGGTTTAATTTTTATTTCATTTGAATTATTAGGGAGATTGGGTGTCTTTCATAAATATATTTATTTATTTACTTTTGTATATATATATTTTTATTGAAATATAGTCAGTTTACAATGTGTCAGTTTCTGGTGTACAGCCTAATGCTTCAGTCATACATGAACATACATATATCCATTTTCATATTCCTTTTCACTGTAAGTTACAGTATAAACTTGTTGTTTATCTATTTTATATATACTAGTTAGTATCTGCAAATCTCAAACTTCCAATTTATCCTCTCCCACCCACTTTCCCCACTGGTAACCGTAAGTTTATTTTCTATGTCTGTGAGTCTGTTTCTGTTTTTGTCAATAAGTTCATTTGTCTTTTTTTTTTAGATTCCACTTGTAAGTGATATCATATGGTATTTTTCTTTCTCTTTCTGGCTTACTTCACTTAGAATGATGTTCTCCAGGTCTATCCGTGTTGCTGCAAGTGGCATTACTTATTCTTTGTTATGGCTGAGTAGTATTCCATTGTATAAATGTACCACAACTTCTTTATCCAGTCATCTGTCTGTGGACATTTAGGTTGTTTCCAAGTCTTGGCTATTGTAAATATTGCTGCTATGAACATTGGGGTGCATGTGTCTTTTTGAATTAAGATTCCCTCTGGATATATGCTCAAGAGTGGGATTGCTGGATCATATGGTAAGTCTATATTTAGCCTTATGAGGAATCTCCACACTGTTTTCCGTAACAGCTGCATCCAACTACATTACCATCAGCTGTGTAGGAGGGTTCCCTTTTCTCCACAGCTTCTCCAGCATTTATCATTTGTGTACTTTTGAATGATGGCCATTCTGACTGGTATGAGGTGATACCTCATCGTAGTTTTGATCTGCATTTCTCTGATAATTAGCAATATTGAGCATTTTTTCATGTCTATTGCCCATTTGTATGTCTTCATTGGAGAATTTCTTGTTTAGGTCTTCTGCCCATTTTTGGATTGGTTTTTTCTTATTAAGTTGTATGTGCTGTTTATATATTCTGGAGATTAAGCCTTTGTCAGTCTTATCTTTTGCAAATATTTCCTCCCATTCTGTAGGTTGTCTTTTTGTTTTTCTTATGATTTCCTTTGCTTGCAAAAGCTTGTAAGTTTAATTATGTCCCTTTTGTTAATTTTTGTTTTTATTTCTATTGTCTGGGTAGACTGCTCTGGGAGAACACTATAGATAATGCAACTTTATATCAAAAGAAATTCCTATATGTGCTTTAGTCTTGGATATGTTTAATTTATCAGTCTATTTTGACAGTTACCAATTTTTGTTGTTACTATTCTTAGCAGCCATTCATGCACTGCGATGGCTAACGACGACTTTAACTATACATCATAGTGGCTGAAGACCACATGAATATATCCAAATAAACCTAAACTAAATGGATCATCAAGTCAGCTACCCCTTAGCTGGCTCCCAAAATGTCATGACCACTCCAGTACCATCCATCATAAAAGAAACTGTGATGAAGAGCAAGCTGGAATGAAAAGAGACAGAGGTCCTAACCAATGGTGATCAAAATACCTTACATTTGAAATTTTTTGCAAAAACATATGACCATATGGTTACATTACTAGACCCCTCCCAGGGCTTTGAAAGTGGTGCATGCGAGTGTGAGTGTGGGGCCCTGAAGCTTAAGCTTATTCGCTTCATACCAAATCTACCTCAGTGCATTACTCTCTTCTTCCATAAATCTTTAGGCTGTCCTCATTTGTGTCTTTCTTCATAAAGGCTTTAGAATAATTTTATCCAATTCACAAAAAATCTTATTTGATAGTTTGATTAGTGTATTAGTCAAAGGAGAGACACCACACAGTAAGGTGAACCGGGCACATTTAATATAAATAGTTATGAACTACAACAGAGGATTGTAGTAATGAGGAATTGGCTAGTAAGAAGGAGACAGAACTCTAGAGAATACAGGAAGAGCAGATTTAAGGAGCAGCCACTACTCCTGTGACTTAGATGCCCAGGGAGGAGTCCCCAGGTTGAGATCCAGAACGTCAGTCACACGCACAACATTAGCTTTTTTTTTTTTTTTTGAACAATGTATTTGATCATATAAAGAAATTACTCTTTGATGCCCACTTTTCTGATTAGAAAAAAGATCGATATTGGATTTTACAAATGTCTTTTCATCCTGTATTGAGGAAATGAACTGTATTTCTCCTTTGGCCTTTAAATGTGACAATTTCCTGATATTGAACTAACTTTGCATTGTTGGACTGAACTGCCCTTGATCATGGGGTTGTGGGCTTTTAAAATACTGCTTGATTTTATTTTCTAATAATTTATTTAGGATTTTTGTGTCAGTGTTTATGAGTGAAACTGGGATACAGTTTTCTGTTAAATTTTGGAATCTATGTTACATGGTTTTGTACAGATAATTAGAAAGCTTTGCACTTTTTCCCTGGAAATTCTAACAAATATTTAAATACTTATTTCTTGAAGACTTCATCTGTAAAACTTTCCAGTCTTTGTGTTTTGGGGAATATTTAGTCTTAGACAACTTTAAAAATATTTTTCTAGGGTTGTAAGTTTCTTTAGACTGTCTGTCTTTTCCTGAGTTATTTTTGGTAATTTGTATCTTTCTCAAAAGTCATGAATTTTTTCTGGATTTCTGGACTTATAACAAGGAGTTGAAATTACCTTACTCGTGGTAGTTCTTTTTACTTTCTCATTCTTAATTTTCTGTATTTGTACTTTTAATTTAAAATTTTATTACACTGATATCAGAGAGTGTTATCTGTACTCTTTCTACTTTTGGAATTGATTGAATTTTTCTCTGTGGCTAGTATAGGACTGATTTTTATAAATATTTCAGAAGCAAGTGATTTAAACTTTTTGCTCGTGGGTGTTCTTTTTTGGCATTAAATCATCTAAGTGCTTTTGGGAGCAGGCTGCATTCTTTCAAGTCCACACTCTTTCTTAACCAATGTAGTGTATTGTTTTGCTTAAAAATATGGTCCCAAGACCAGAGTGCTGACTTGGCAAGGGAGTTTGTCAGAAATGGAGCATCTCAAGCCCCATCCCAGACTTAATGAATCAGCCTGCATTTTAACAAGATCTACTGGTCATGCACGTGCAGAGCAAAATTCCAGAGGAATTCACACTTTATATCATAATACTTAAAATGAACATACCCCAAATCTGTTATTTATTAATGTTGCCCTTTTAAAATGAATTGAATCTGTTATTAAAATCTAACAAGTAAGTTTTATAAGGCACTAAATACAGTGTAAAATTGCTATCGCTTTTCTGAGGGTATAATTACAGCTGCGCTGGCCCCTGGCCATGTTCTGACGTCATCCTTTTTTCCACCCGGCCTTCTTCATCCTCCCTCCTACTGCTGGGGAACTAATTAGAACCCAAGGATTTTGGCTCTGCAGACCTGGGGGACATGGTCACACCCCAAGTGGACTGCAAAATCAATTGGAAGAACAATGTTTTTTCCTTCTGTATGTTTTTATGCGAAGCTCAGGCTTGAGTTCACACGACCAGGCAGCAGTGCCAGACCTCATGCCAAGTACGGAACAGCAACAGAAAGAAACAAGAAGGACGTTCTTTCCTCCCTGCAGCCCAGTTACCCCAGGAAGCCTTAGGAAGTGGGAGACAAGGAATGCCCAGCAACCTGGTAGCCAGCGAAGAGCTTCAAGGGTGAGGACTTGGTACAAGTCAAGCCAGCAGTCCTCGGCATCTCAGGAATTTGGACTTCTCGGATGTAATTCATCAGAATGTGCTACATCCTCGTCGTGCCAGGCCTCAAGGACTTTTCTTAAGAGAGTTGTCTAACGTCTTAAAACAGGACAAATGCTTTAGGTTTCCTCGGCTACTGCGTTTCATTTTTGTGGTACTGATAACTCTAGGGATCTCTCTGGCAGGGGAGAATTTCAAACCAAGAAGTAGTGGCTGGACCATGGCAGCCCAGTCTTACAGGGCTTGGCCAGTTGCCCAGTCAGGCCTGTCCTCATGTGCAGGCTCAGGGGCACTTCAGCAAAGGTGCAACTCTCACTTAGCTCAGGAAAAAAATGCTGATTCTTGGTTTAATCAATAGCCTGAATGAGCCTGAATTCTTATACTGATAAAGCTCGGCATGAGAAACCTACTCAACTGACGTGTTGGAGACATTGGCGATGCCTCGTTCCACAGACATCTGAAAAGTTCAGAGAGCAGGTTTTGATTACTTTAACTCCTCTGAGTGCTTAGCAACTAGGTAGGTGTTTCTTGGGTTTTTTTAGTCATGCTTTCTGGAATCAGGGAATGGCCTGAGAATGAATTAGGCCTCTTGTACCACTGAGATCACTAAGTAGACTCCTGGCACAGTGTTTCAGATACTATGTCAGGCCCTCCACCCACAGCTTCCTTCCTCCTCTCTCCCCTTTCCTTTTCCTCGTTCCCTCTCTTGTCTGCTCTCTCTCTACTCTCCATTCCCCTCTGGACTATGCCTGGGAGCCCCAGTAGCATTAATCAATCAATTATCCCATAGACACCTACCATGCACCAAGCATGGCTCTGGGCACTGTGGGGGTTGTTAGGATGAACACAACACATTATCTGTCCTTGAACTTACACCTTCACTAGAGAAACAAGCAAATCCAAGGATAAACATGACCTCACATAGTGCATACTATGCTGTAAATATAAGTACTAGAGGCTAAACTCAGGATAGCGAGAGTTCACCACTGTGTTGGATGGTCAGAGGAAAGTCCTTTCTAGGGCAGGTGGGACTTGAATCAATCAAGGAATCAATAGCTAAGATAGTCTTATTGATGTTTCTTAAAGAAAAACAAACAAATGTTGTTGAGCCCTGGTCTAGTTCTTTGTGCACTTACACTTTTTTAATGTTCTTTACAGTCCAAACTGAAATATTGAATTTCTGGAACAGATTTTGATTATGTTTAGGACTTTTCTCAATGTTTATTTATAAAACAACTATTTCTGAAAATGCTCTCTCTAAGTATTCATGTTTTTGAGGGCAAATTGAGAGTCTAAACTTGAATTTCTTAGCATGTATTAATTTACTCAACCTTCTCATACGTGGTCCACGGAGGAAGCATGCTGTCTAGAGTTCAAGTTAGTTGACTGTACTGTTCCCTCTTATCTAAACACGGTGTACTGAAAGTTGTGAGTACTTGGTTCTGTTAAATTAAAACATTGGAAATGATTATGTATTAGCTGAATACCTTCCTATTAGGACCCAGTGTCAAAGCAAAGCAATTATGTTCTTCCCTAAAAACCTCCCAGAAACAAGGGTCAATATTGTGGCGGGATCCAGGGTAACTAGGTCAGTATCAGAAGGGGCTGTGAAGAATTTCCCAGAAGTCAGGGACCAGCTTTTACCTTTCTGTGTAAGTCTTGGCACAGCCTCTGAGAGGTAGGAGTCAAGTCTGAAAGCTTTCTTCCCGTCCCCCTTTCTTCCCCTGACCCTGGCTTCTGGGGGTGGCTTCCTCTGTGATAACTGATTTGCTTCCTCATGTACAAAACCTCACTTCACTTTCCTGAAGGGAGGAGAAGGCTAGAAGGTCGAGCACTCCCACTTTTGATCATAAGTCCTTGGCTGTTTTTCCTACACGTGTCCTCTCCAGGTTGTCTGATTACTGACACATGCAACCGCTGGCAAACAGATTTGTTTAGGTGACTCGACTAATACGATCGCCCTGAGCACACAGTTTGCTAGCTGCCCCTGGTATTATTCCTGTCTCTGAGATCGTCACGAGAAGCAAACGTCTTTCGTAAGTCATTTCATTTTCTTGTCATAGTAGCATCATCACTGAATCAGAAAAATCCCTTCTGGTGACAGTTCTGTGAGCGATAAAACTTAGATCCAAGGAGCGGATGGTGTGATGGAGAGTCACAAAGGGCAAAGTGAATGCTCTCACTTGTGCAGCCCTGGAGCAGTCCTCATGTGGGCTTACCTTCTGTGTTGACCAGATGGTTGGAAATCCCAGCCTGGAATTTGCAGCGATTTTTCACCTTGAGGTCAGATACATCATTCTTTGTTCAGTTAACCTGATCTCTCACTGTATGTGGATTTTAAGTTGTCTGTGAGTGAGTAACAAAGGAAAACTCCTTATATTCCTTTTAATTGAGAAATGATAACATTTGTCTCTCAAGTCAGTGCTCTTTTTCCTCTTGGTGTTTCTTTGTCCACGGCGGCTGCTGACTAAGGGGTAAAGTGTTATTGCTGCTCAGCGTGGACTCTGCTGACAAGGACGATTTCAGGGCCCAAGGACTGGGAACATTGCCTCCATAGCCTGGCAGGCGGAGCTCTGTTCTCCTGGACCGCTGTGCCCCTCCTGGCTTATCTCACCCAGAGTTGCTTTTCCCCCTTTTGGGTTCTTCTGAATAATACTATTGTTTATCTTTAGTGCTCTTCTCCCTGCTTTGACCAGTTCCCTCCTTGTTTGCTGAATAATGTTTCGCATTTTCCTGAGGCCGATGCCTGGCTGACTGGCCAGGCACCTCAGTGGCAAAAAAACACCACAACGGCCTTTTCACTAAAAGTCCTTAAAACACAGCCTGAGGGGGACTGAAGGTTTAAAGCTGAGGGGAGGTTGGCCACGAATTCTTGTTGCCATGGATGTGGAGCTTCATTTCTTTTTCTAAGTGTGTGTATGTGCGTGTGTGTGAGAGAGAGAGAGAGAGAGAGAGAGAGAGAGAGACTATGTGTCTGTGTAGGGCCTGCCTTTTATGTTCTAGTTTCGTTCATTCATTCATTCTCACCTTCTCTCTTTTTTTTTTAATAGTTTCAAAATGTTTTCTCTTCCTATTACTCATGCTATTAAAACACACCCACAACTGATGTTCAGTGCGCAGCGGTGTGGCTGTGCTGATTGTCCAGTATGGAAATGCGTCTGTACCTGATGACAAGTAACTGTTGCCACAAGCCCCACCTGCATGCTCCCCCACTGTCAGGGCGTCCCCGAGACCTCCACACAGTCCAGCTCCTGGTGGGTGCATACCTGGCAGAGCTGGGGCAGGATCCTCTGGGACCCTGTGTCAGTGTTCCCCCGGCTGCATCCACTCTGCTTAGTGGGTACCCTCTAGGCTGTAACCAGTTATTATATGCTTTGGCCATCACCTTCTGAAAATGACAGCACTGAACCCAGGGAGTACATGGTTATTCAGCCAGTCTTAGTCCTGGAGTTCAGCCATGATTTGTGAAAGAAGCACAAGAAATCCCTGAACGGGGAGAAGAGATTCCTCAAAGTCTAGGCACTAATGGTCACTCACTTTCCTCATAGGGAAGAGCTTTATGGCAACTCAGCTGGTCACACTGTGACCCAGCTATCTTGCTGAAGTGTGAGCTTCCTGTCACTGGAAGCAGGCTTGAATGACCTCCAAGTCCCCTTCCAAGCAAATAATATTGAAAAAAATAGTAAACATTGCAAACGCTTTCACAAAGTGCATACCAAGTGTGTCACATGAGAGTCATAAGAACTATACAAGTAAAGAACCAGCTGCTGCCGGAAGGCCTGTTTGCCTGGGCTGGGTTTAGACGTATGGTGGCTGCAAGAGTCGAGTGAACGCAGTGTAAGCCTGTAATTACGGGACTTTATCTTGGAGCGCTGCTCATCCGTGGCAACCAAGAGAATGTGGGCTGACGTGACAAGCATGTGTGTGGGAGGGAAGTGGTTTGTTTTTGGGAGTGGGCAGTTGGGCTTCATAAGTACAATGATGACAAGGAAGGGAGGATTTATTTCCTGGGATAAAACTGAAATGGAATGAATTCCTGGCCTCTTGAAACTGATGAGGGGTCACTTGGGAGAAACATCAACTCGCTAGCTCTTCCGGCTCTCCAGAGTTTGGGGTCCGGATGCAGAGGTTCTGGTAGCCCAAGGTTCGGTCTCTGAAGAAGGTTGCAGGTGAGAGCCGTTGGGAGTGAAGCAAAGAGGAATTGGGAGACAGGCACACAGAGCTGATCAGAGAGACTCCAGGAGACCCAGCAGAGTATCAGTGTGCCTCCTGCAGAGACTCCTTGCCGGGTAGCTGACTTGAATGTGCTTCAGTTTTCTCCTCCGTGAAATGGGGATTATAGTATTTCCCCTCGTACTTTTCCTTAGCAATTGTTAAGTTATGTGGTTGGCCATGGCAGGTGTCAGTAATGATTTTTGTTAGGAGCCAAGCGGGCAGAGTGTCTCCTGGGAAACGGAAACATCTTGGAGGCCTGCAGCCAGGGAACTCCACATGCTCTCTGACCAAATTTGGTTGGATTGTATACCCTTCTTAAAAAATTTTTATTGTGCTCTACACTGGAATTTGACACAACATTGTAAAATTATTATAAATCAATAAAAAATGTTAAAATTTTTTTTTAACTCCTAGGAACATTGAAAGAGCAGGATAATTAACACCCGTATACTGCCTTTCTAGATTCATCAGCTGTTAGCATCTTGACACATACACACACTTGCCCTTTGTATGCCATCCAAAAGGTAGTGTGCAGGTACCATGACATTTCACTCCTTCTATGGGTCTAAAGAATGCATTTTTCATAAACAAACACATTTTCACTTTCTTATTCAATGACCATACTATCATTTCCATGTCTAATTGATTCAGTAATTAATAATAAAGTAATTAATACTAAAAATAAAATGATTAATAAGTAATGACAATTAATTCAATAATATCCAACACATAGTCAGTTATCAAATTTCCTAAATCCTTTCCAGATGTCGTTAGAGTCAGCTTTAATGCACTGCCTTTGCCTGCTATGTTTCTTAGTAGACCTCAGGCTAGAGTAGCCACCTCCTTTCCCTCTGTTCTTTTGTACTGAATCTTTGAAGTGTCCAGGCCAGATGTCCTGCAAAGCACCTTCTTATCACTGTTTCCATGTTGGGTTGGAATTTGAGTATGTCTTAGCGCACATTTGAAGATCCAGCTTCATTAATATGCCTCCAAAGGACTCCAGGTTCATTCAGTTCCTGCTCACCACCACTGTAACCTATGTTTTCACAAAATCAGTCATACTCAATACACCACGACCTCTGGGCTCATTTCTCAAGTGTGAAGCACAAAGGGAACAGGGGTGTTTGATTCATTTTTTCCTCTGCAGTGATGATTTGGGCTCACTCTTAAGGTACCAAAAGTAAAGAGGAGGCTGAATGCAGACTTGGAGGAGGAGGATTTGTAGTTTCTGTCTGGGGTATTTGCCCACAACAGACAGACATACTGTAGGTTGTAAATTGGGCTAAGACTTTGAGTTGTGACATGTCGGGTGGATGGAGTGGATGGGAAAATGGGTTATCACTGCCACAAGCCAACTCCAGCATTTATACAGATGCTCTCGTTTCTCCAGGAATCTATAATCATGGAGAACAAAGGGGTCATTTTGCAGATGAGGAAATGGAGGCCCTGAGAGGAACGTGATGCGACCGATGCCACCCAGCTCGCTGGTGGGCAGACCTGGGATTAGAGCCTGTCTCCCACATCCAGCCCTGTGCTTTGTCTGTTCTCCATAATGATGGAGTCATTAGATTTTGTATTTAGATGCTACAGGAAACAGCTTTGAAATGACAAGTGCTGGGGAAGAGGAGAACACGATCAATTCAGCCAACACGAGGGACTCTCATGGTTGCTAAAAGCAGAGCACAGTGTTCCGCTGTCATATCCCTGAATCTTGGAACATGGCAAATGTAGTGTTCTCCAAGAAGGGGCAGAGCACTTTGCTTCTTGAAGACTCTTTGCTCTTCAGTCTACCAAAATCAGTCTTCTGATCTTCAGAGTTTGAGTCAAGATACTGTGTATTTGGGGATAAGTAAATTTTCTTGTGTTGTCATCATGGATTGTTTGACTTTTAAATTGCAAGCTGAATCATTTTGGGGATTGTGTCTTTTTTTATTTTTCTTCTGCAGTAATTTTCCAAAAATCTCTCTCTTCCTCCTCCACAGGTGTATAAATAAATACTCTTTGCAATTACCGGGTGTCTGTCTTCACCTGTCTGTTACAGAGAGAGTTTTCAGAAGTTCCAATTATATACCAAATTTCAGATCATGGCCCAGCTTGTACATTGATCTTAAAAAAATAATTTAAGGAAATTTTTCTCAATCAAGTTGAAAATTTCACCGTGGTTTTATTTTTGTGTACATAAAATATGTTTGTTCAACTAGGTCTCCTTTTCTTCATTTTTTAAAGAAAATGTAGCTTCAGTTCCCTATAGAAAGAAAGAAGGGAGGAAGGTGGGGGGGGGAAGGCAAGCAAGCAAGAAAGAAAGGAAGGAAGAAGGAAGGAAGAAAGAGGAAAGACAGGAAGAATGGAAGGAAGAATGGAAGGAAGAATGGAAGGAAGAATGGAAGGAAGAAAGAAGGAAATTTATAATCAGTGATTTGCACTTGGAAACAGTTGTTTTTTTTTTTTATCAGTTGTCTAGATTATGGATTTTTCAAGCCCTTTTCAATGAATATGAAAGCCTCCTCCTGAAGCAGTGAAGGCAGGGAGAGACAGGATAACGCACATCCACTACCAGTTAGATGTTTTGGTTGCAAGTAGCAGAAGCAAACAAATGAAAAATAAACCTTCAGACTGCTTTAAATAATACAATTTCTGGCTTTCATAATGAGAAGTCTAAAAATGGGGTGGCCTTCAGTGTGCACTGACTTTGTGACTCAGTGATGTCATTAGGGACTCAGGCTCTTTCCATCTCACCGTTCTGTCAATTACAGTATAAACTTTGTTCTAAGGATGAGTGTTCAGGGGATCAAAATATAATTGTCAGTAGCAGTTGGAGCTATGCAAGTCCTTGTTCAAGTTTAGTTTGAAAGAGAGAACATATTTTCCTATGGTTCTCTCTAGTGGCAGGAATTTCCAGAAGATCCCAGAACAAGTCCTCTCGTATTGTATTAACCTGACCTGAGTCATGTGCCCATTTTGGAGCCAGTCCTTGTCTCAAGGGGAGCATTGTGCTTAGACCTAGTGCGTATCTTAGGGTGGGTTCCCCAGGAAGCACACTCTGAGACGGTTTGTGTGCTGGAGGCTTATTGGAGAGCACCTGCTAATCAACACTTGTCAGGGAGTGAAGGAAATGGGATTGGGCAAAGGAAGGGGTTAAACAAAAAACTCAGTCAATTCCACGGGGAACTCTAGAGCTGGGATGGTCCTGCACAGGTGTCCTTCCTTGCATGAAGACTGCCCAGCTTTATACTTTCACCTTGATGGGCCCCTGGATGTGAGCTGACTCCAGGGATAGCGTGTGACCCTAGGGAAAGTGGCTTTCTTTGGCTTGCCTTCCCAGGGCAGTGCCCAGAGAGGGACTCTGTTGAGAGCCGTCAATTCCCAGCGTTCCTAACAGCCTGAGGGATGAGTGTTTCAGTTCTGAGGAGGGGAGGTCTGGGTAGCACACCGCAGCATACATTTGACTTCAGCTCTTGAACCATTTGGATGCACCGTGTTGGTATAATATGTCCTAGGAGTAGCTCCTCCAGAATTCTGATTAGTCTGTGTTCCTGGGGATCTTGGAAAAGGAGGGCTACCCATCAGGATGAATCGCTGCCCCTTTTGTGGGTTGAAGGGGTTGAATTAAGTCAACTTGCCAACGAGTGGCCAGTTAGGCTTTTCACAGGATGACCCTGTTGCCCCTCATTTTCATCTGCAGTAGTAGACAGATAGGGAAAGAATATCAGAATTTGAAGTACCATCAAACTAGCAGGCAGTTTACTATGCTTTTTTTCTTCAGGTATCTCCAGCCTGATCCCAGCCCAGTCAAAATCCAGAAGTAGACATTATGGAATAGATAGAGACCCAGGAAAATCCTTTTAGTTCTGGCTTAAGGAGCAGGAAAAAACTCTTAAAGCTCAGAGATTAAGGGAATCACCTCCCCTCCCCCCTTCTCCTTTTTCTCTGCTCGCTTTCACCCTAGACCCACGGCAATTTTTGTGGTGGGGGCAGTGGTAGAAAACAGCCAGTGTGGAGAACTGCAGAGCCAAAATTCTGAGGGAGGGGAACCTTGATTTTTCATTCTGTGGAGCTGCAGTTCCAAGAGGCAGGACAAACCACCTCTTCCTTCCTTTTTTTTTTTTTTTTTTCACCCTTTCTCTGGCCTCCTGTCATTTGGAACCCAGATGTAACTCAGTCAGAGAAGTGAGTGACTTGGCTAATGGACTGAAAACAGGAGGCTCACGGAACCAGACAGTCCTGGGGAGATAACAGAGAAGGAAGAGCTCAGGAAGTGGATCCCATGGAGCTGTGTGTGAATCTCTGGGCTGGCCTCCTACATACGCGTGGTGGATCTGCTCCTAGTTAGCATTCCAAAGACTATATGAGCTGAACTAACAGACCTCTTCCTTTGTCCTGGATTAACCACTGGGTGACACACTCACAGGACATGTCTGAATAGCACTTAAAGCCTCTGAAATCTGAATTGGTATTGTAACCACAGCACAGAGAATAGTGAGCTGGAACATATGACTTGAACCTAACCAGGTCAAATGACTACTAAAACAGAAGCAACAACATTGTCTCATAGGATTTAAACAAGACCTAGAGTCTTATAAAGTGATATTGGAAATGTCCAGGATACAATCCAAAATTACTGGGCATATTGAGAAATACTCAACTTATTTTTGAAAGGACAATCAACAGATGCCAATGATGACATCATTCAAATGTTGGAATTATTTGAAGAAGACTTTAAAACAAATGTTATAAATATGCTCAAAGGAATAATCATGAGCACTTTTTAAAATGAAGTTAAAATAGAAGATATAAAAAAGAAACAAGTGGAAATTTTAGAACTGAAAAAAGCAATAACCAAAATTAAAAATTCACTGGAAGGACCCAATAGCAGAAAAAAGATGACAGAGGAAAGAAATAGTGAACCTGATTTCGGATTAGCGTAAATTATCCAATCTGAACAACAGATAGAAAAAAGAAAGAAAGAAAAAAAAAAAAGAACAGAACCTCAGGGTCCAGTGGGACGACATCAAAAGGTCTAAAATTTGTATCATCAGACTCCCAGAAGGCAAAAAAGAAAATGTGGTGCAGAAAAAAGTTTTGAAGAAATAATGTTTGAGGACTTCACATATTTAGAGAAAGACACATACTTAACAAATTTAAGAAGTGGAGCAAACTCTAAGTAGGATAAAATCAAAGAAATCCGTGGCCAAACACATCACAGATAAATTTCTGAAACATCAAAGACAAAGAAAATTCTTGAGACAGTGATAAACGGTGATTTGATGACAATGATTCTTTCATCACAAACTGTAGATACCAAAGTGAAATAGCATATTTTTCAAGTGCTGAATGAAAAGAATTGTCAGCCCAGAATTCTGTATGCAGCAAAAATATCTTTCAGGAATGAAAGTGAAATGAAGGCATGCTCAGATGCATTAAAAGAATTGCTAAAGGGAATTCCTCAGATGGAAGGGACGTGATACCAGAAACTTGGAACTTCAAGAATGAGAAAGAGTAACAGAATTGGTAAATATTTGAGTAGCTATAATAGACTATTCTTTTCCTCTTGAGTTCTTTAACGTATGTTTTATGGTTGAAGGCAAAGGTAAAACATGATCTGATGAAGTTTTCAGTATATGTAGATGCGATAATTTAAGACAATTCCCCTAATAAAGAAGGGCAGAGCAAGGGGAACCTTATGGTGTTAAGGTTTCTATAAATATTCCAACAGAAGTGACAAAATATTGATTCTAAATAGAGTGTAAAAAGTTAAGTATGCAGGTTGTAATTCCTAGAGTAACCACTAAAAAAAACTATACAAAGAGATACTGTTAAAAGCCATAATAGATAAATTAGAATAGAATAATAAAATAGTCCTCAAGTAATACCCCTCAAAAGGTACAAAAGGGGAAATAGAAATGAGAAAAAAGAGAACAAAGAGAAAACAATAATAAAATGGTAAACAAATCCAAACATTTAAACTATATGCTGTATGTAAACCATGTACTTCAAATATGGTGATATAGGTGAGTTAAAAGTTGAAAGATGGGAAATGTTACACCATGTAAAAACTAAATAAAAAGGAGGCTGGGATGATTAAATTAATGCCAAAGTAGACTTTTGCGGAACGAAAATTCAGGGATGAAAAGGGACATTACACAGTGATTACATAAGGATAAAAAGGCTAATTCACCAAGAAAACATAAAAAATTCCAAATGTGTATGTACCTAACAACGAGCTTCAAAATACAAGAAAATTATAGTTAGAGAAACGCTTCTCTCTCAGTAATAAATAGAACGAGTAGCCAAAATGTGAGGTTACAAAGCTGAACCAGCTGAATTGAAGTGACATTTATAGAACACTCCATCCAACAGCAGAACACGCATTCTTTTTAAGTACACGTAGAATATTTTCCAAGAGACCATATCCTGGGTCATAAATCAAACCTGAGCACATTTGAAAGAATTAAGATTCCTGCTAAGTAGCACCACTTTGCTTGGTTCTTTGGAGCCTTTGTTTGGAGCCTACTCCTGTTCCCTCATGTTGCCCAATTCTCTGTTTATTTCTGTGTATGAGGTGGGTGGGTTACATTTCCCTGTCTTGGTGGCCTTATGTGGGAGAGGTCCTGTGGGGCCCAGCAGCACACTCCCCTCTGGTCTTTAGCGCTGTGTGCTCTAGGAGTGGCCCTTTTGTTGTGGCAGGGCTGACTGCTCCTGACATGTGGGTATTCGGGGCAGCCCCTTGGCCTGGTTTGCTGCCAGGACCTGTCTCGTGTGGTGGTGCTGTCCTGCGGGGTGGGTGGACTGGGTCCCTGAGTGACTCGCTGGCTGCACCGCTGGTGGCCCTGGGGCTGCTGCTGGCCTGCTGGTGGGCGGGTAGGTCTCCAGCACTGACAGGCAGAGGGAGGGCTCCAAAACGGCGCTTGCCGGCACCGGTGTTCATGTGGTGGTATGAGCTCCTTCAAATGGCTGCCACCAGGTGTAGGTTTTTGTGTATATGTAAGTTTTCAAGTCATTTGGGTGAATACCAAGGAGTGTGTGATTGCTGGGCCATATGGTAAGAGTATATTTAGTTTTGTAAAAAAAATCACCGAGCTGTCTTCCAGTGGCTTTACCATTTTGCATTCCTGGTGAATGAGAGTTCCTATTGCTTTGCGTTCTCAGCAACATTTGCTGTTGTCAGGGTTCTGGTTTGTAGCCATTCCAGTAGGTGTGTAATGGTATCTTGTTGTTGTTTTAATTTGCATTTCCCCAATGACATATCATATGGAGCATCTTTTCATATGGGTCTTTGCCATCTGTGTATCTTCTTTGATAAGATGTCTGTTAAGGTCTTTGGCCCATTTTTTAAACAGGTGTTTTGTTTTCTAACTGTTGAGTTTTAAGAGGTTTTTTTTTTGGTATATTTTGGATCACTGCTCATTATCAGAAATGTCTTTTGCAAATATTTTCTTTCGTCTGTGGCTCCTCTTTTTATTTTCCTTGAAAATGTCACAGAGTAGAAAATTTTAGTTTTAATGAAGTCCAGTTTATCAATTCTGTTTTTCATGAATTTTGCCTTTGATTTTGTATCTACAAAATCATTGCCAAACTTTAGATCATCGAATATATCTTCTATGTGTTTTTATAGTTTTGTGTTTTACATTTAGGTCTGTGACACGTTTTAAGTTAATTTTTGTGTCTGTGTCTGGATTCATTTTTTACATTTGGGTATCCAGTTTTTCCAGCACCATTTATTGAAAAGACAATCTTTTCTCCATTGTATTGCTCCTTTGTCAAAGATGAGTTGACTATAATTTTGTGGGTCTATTTCTGGACTCTCTATTCTGGTCCATTGATTTATGTATCTCTTCTTTCATTAATACCATGCTGTCTTGATTACTGTAGCTTTATAGTAAGTCTTGAAGTTGGTTAACGTTAGTTCTCTAATTTTCTTCTTTTCCTTCACTATCGTGTTGGCTGTTCAAAATCTTCTGCCTCTCCATATATACTTTAGAATTATTTGGTCAGTATCTGCATAGTAACTTGCTGAGATTTTGATTGGGATTGTAGTGAATCTATAGATCAGGTTGGGAAGCATCTTGACAATATTGTCTTCCTATCTATGAACATGGAATATCTCTCCATTTATTTAGTTCCTCTTTGACTTCTTTGTCATTTTCTCATAGAAGATCTTGTACATATTTTGTTAGATTTATACCTATTTCATTTATGGAGATGTTAATGTAGATAGTATTGCATTTTTAATTTCAAATTCTATTTGTTCATTGCTGGTATGTTGGAAAGTAATTGGCTTTTGAATATCAACCTTGTATCCTGCAAAAGTGCTGTAACTGCTAACTAGTTTCAGGAGTGTATTTGTCAATTCTTGCAGATTTTCTACATAGATGATCACGTCATCTGTGAAAAACTCAGTTTCTCCTCCTTCCCAATCTGTGTACCTTTTATTTCCTTTCTTGCCTTACTGCAGTACCTATGACTTCCAGTACAATGTTGAAAAGCAAAGGTGAGAGGAGACTTCCCTGCCTTGTTCCTTTTTTCTGTTTTGCTTTTAGTAGGGGGAGGTAATTTATTTTTTAAGTGATGGTACTGGGGATTGAACCTAGGACTTCCTGCATGCTAAGCGTGCATTCTACCACTGAGCTATACCCTCCCCTCTGCCATATTCCTGATCTTGTTGGAAAAGCTTGAAGTTTCTCATCTTGAAGTATGATGTTCGTTCTAGGTTTTTTTTTTGTTGATATTCTTTATCAAGTTGAGGAAATTCCTCTCTATTCCTAGTGTATGGAGGGTGTCTCTTGTGAATGGGTGTTGGATTTTGTCAAATCCTTTGTCTACATCTATTAATAGGATTATGTGATTTTTCTTCCTTAGCCTATTGATGTGATAGATTACATTAATTCATTTCTAATGTTGAACCAGCCTTGCCTACCTGAGTTAAATCCCAATTGGTAGTGTTGTACAGTTCTTTTTATACATTGTTGGATTTGATTTGCTGATATTTTGTTGAGGATTTTTGCATCTATTTTATTGGTCTATAGTTTCCTTATAATGTCTCTGGTTTTAATATTAGCATTATGGTGGTTTCATAGAATGAGTTAGGAAGTATTCTGTTTGTTTCTAAAGAAAGAGATTATAGAGAATAGATATAATTTCTTCCTTAAATGTTTGGTAGAATTGACCAGTGAACCCATCTGGGCCTGGTGCTTTCTGTTTGGAAAGATTATTAATTATTGATTGAATTTATCAGATATAGGTATATTCAGATTATCTGTTTCTTGTTGTACAAGTTTTGGCAGATTGTGTTTTTCGAAGAATTGTACCATTTCATCTAGGTTATCAGATTTGTTGGCATAGAGTTGTTCATGGTATTCCTTTATTGTCCTTTTATTGTTCATGAGATCAGTAGTGATGTCCCCTCTTTCATTTCTGATGTTAGTAATTTGTGCCATAGCTTTATTTCCTTAGTTAGCCTCACTAGAGTCTCATTGGATTTGTTGATCTTTTAGAGTATCAACTTTTGGTTTATTGATTTTTCTCTGTTGATTTCCTATTGTCAGTTTGATTGATTTCTGCTATAATTTTTTATTATTTACTTCCTTATGTTTACTTTGGATTTAATTTGATCTTCTATTTCTAGTTTCCTAAGCTGGAAGCTTAAATAATTGATTTTGAATCTTTCTTCTTTTCTAATATACACTTTTAATACTATACATTTCCCTCTAAGCAGTGCTTTCACAGCATCCCATAAATTTTGATAAGTTGTATTTTCCTTTTCATTTAGTTAAAAATATTTTAAAATTTCTCTTGAGATTTCTTCTTTGGCTTATGTATTGTTTAGAAGCATACTGCTTAATCTTCAAGTATTTTCCAGCTAACTTTGTTATTAATTTCTGGTTTAGTTCCATTGTGGTTTGAAAGCAGGCATCATGTAATTTCTATTCTTTTAAACTGTTCAAGTGTATTTTATGGCCCAGATATGGTCTATCTTGGTGAATGTGAATATATTTAGATTTGATCTTGAACTGAGTCATCCTGATCAGGTATAAGAGAGATTATCTGTTAATCAGAAAGTCACTTTATCTATTTACAATAGGGTATAATTTTTAAAAAATATTGAAGTATAGTCAGTTTACAATGTTGCATCAATTTCTGTTATAGAGACTAATGTTTCAGTCATACATATACATACATATACTTTTCATATTCTTTTTCATTACAGGTTACTATTACAATAGGGTATAACTTTTTTACTTGCATTTTTATATCTGTGATCCAGGCCTCCCCCAGGTGCTGGTGCCTTTTGGTATTAACATTAATTAAAAAGTTGCTTGGTGAGTTTACATCTCAAAGAAGGTTCATAATCTTATAGGATAAAGGCAAGTCTATCCTTCGGCTGTCGTGTCCAAACTGATGAGCTTCATGACTATAAACCATTGTGCAGGAAGCTAAGCAGGCTTGACTAAGTGCTGGACTTTGAAGCCAGGCAGCAGTTTCACCACTTACTTGTAGAGGGATTTAGGAGAGGATATGAAAGCAGGTATTAAAACTTCTCCATGGCTCAGCTTCCTCATCTATAAAATAAGAACAACGGTTGGCCCCATCTTACAGCATCATTACGAAGATTATGCTAATTGAAATATGTAAAGCATTTGGTAAAGAGTGTGTCAGGTAAGGGCTCAATAAATATTAACCGTGAAGATGAAACCAACCCTGCTGCTGGTGGATCCCTTTGCCCTTTTGCCCTAGGACTCCGCCTCTTCTCAGTGATTAAGGCTGTTTCTCATACCTGAATCCCTGCCCTTACAACCTACCCAGGTATTCCAGTTCCTAGACCTTATCCTAAGACTTGGAGCATCTTTCCAAACGTGATGGGGGCTGGGGTGAGAGGGAGAATTGATAGAAGACATAAGAGCTGAGTAAATTCTCAAAGGATAAGTAGATCTGGGAGAGATGAAAAGAGTGAGGGCAGGACAGAGGGGACCTGGTGAGCAGAGGCATGGAGGGAAGAACATCGTGAGGTGTGGGGGAAGCAATGAACTCCTAAGTGCTTCTGGAGGGTAAAACATGACACCAGGAATGGTGAAAGATGAGCTGAGCATGCAAGCAGGGGTCAGATCAAAGGTACTTCCCCCTATCATGTTAAGAGCTTTAGTTTTATAACATTTATACCACAGCCAGTTAGAAACACAGAAACATTTGAAACTTCTGAGAAGCAAAGTGACATGGACAAATTCGAGCTTTAGCTGTAATCCAAAATTCCCTGGCCTCCCCAACCTGGAGGCATTGATGACTTAGTAATTATAAGAAGGGTTAGGATGCTTTCTTCCTGCCTTCATTCGGTTAATACTTGCTGAACTACGAGATTCCTGGATATGTTCTAGGGATTGCAAATGAGTAAATGGTAGATAAAATCCCTGCTCTAGAAGGCAAAGCAGACAACTAACAAGCAGACAAACACATGAAGCATTTTCAGGTTGAGGGGCTGCCCTAGTACACGGAAGCAATGGGGGGCTTATGAACCAAGGCAGTGGGAGTAAGGATGTAGCCAAGGCAATGGAGACCACTTGTCCTTCGTCCTTGGGAATGTGCCTTGTTAATCTGTGTCGGTCCAGAGGCAGAACCCTAAAGCTATCATGATTACTCCTGGAAGACTCTATGCCTGCGAAAGCAGTATTAGACAATGTAGTGATCTCTAAGGGAGGGTTTCACTGATCACTCTATTGCAGAAACATGAAATTTCTACTGAGCATTTTGTTCCTTCTAAGTTCTTCCTGAGCCTTATCCACCAGGGTGAGGAGGTGATGACAGAATGGAATTCTGTAGTTACATAGGGGCTCACTGAGGCAGGAAGAGGAAAGGACGTTCTGGACAGAACACAACACAAGCCAAAGTTTCTGATGCTTAAGAGATCATGTCAAGTTTGAAGAAGAGGAAATAGGTTAGGATTGTCACACCTTGCTAAGATTCTAGGGAGTGGCATGAGCAGAAGTAATTTTAGAAACATCCCCCAGGTGGCAGGATCAAAAACAATTTGAGTGGTAGAGATACTAAAAGCAGGGAGACCAGTTAGAATCTTGGGGCAACAGTAAGGAAGGAAAGGGATCCAAGAGGGAAAAGATGAATGGAAATGAATGGAAGTTTAAAGTCCTAGATATCTGCATGAGTTGCAAGGGAAGGTCCTATGGGAATGAGAACACAAGACAGCTGAAAGTTAAGGGTTTGCTAAAGTAGGATATTAGGGTACCTTATGTAAAACGTAAGAGGAGGAGGAGTAGTCCTGGGTGATGGAAAATTGAAGATGTGGTTCTAAGCATAAGAAACCAAAGTCTGATGACAGATGAAGATGATGATGATGGTGATGATGACGATGATGATGGTAATGATAATGTGGACTCGCCTGTAGTTTCATGACAGGAGAATATAGGGATAAAAGGCATGTTTGGAAGTGAGATCATCACTTAGGACACAGCCTGGCACATGGAGGTGCTCCGTAAAAAATGAATGGCATGCTGGTCTCATACACCACTCCTTGACATGAGTTTTTGGTGCCAGAACAAGCTTCAAGTTGCAGGCAGTGTCTGGCATAGTTTAACATAGGCAGGGATGCTCTCTGATCCAGGTGAGGGCTGTCTTGCCCCATTAAATCCCCTCCCCCCAGGGATCTGGCTTCTTGAGTATTTTTCTTGTGTGCTTGTAGGGCACATTATTTGCCCTGACAACACAGCACATATCGTGGGCTGAAACATTTTATGACTTGTTTTGCCAGTTTGCTCCCTATTCTTTTGTGATAGGGACTCACAGGACCCAAAAAAGCAAAATGGTTTGCAGAACCTGGGCCTGGCCCTTCTTGTAGGTGTATTACACGGTCCTGCTGTGATTAAAGGGGGACTTAGGCATCCCTGCTACATCAGTCAGGGCCCCAAAAGGAAACAGAATAGGAAAACTTAGGAAGGTTTTAGTTAAGGGACAAAGGTGAGGGGCAGGGTCTGGGGGGATCTACTGGGGAATTCAGTATGGGGCTAGAAATAGTCTATGCCTGGAGAGGGCAGTGAGGGAAAGAGGTCACCAGGGCAGAAAGTCACAGGGGGAGGCTGCCTTGAGAGAAGGTGGGACCTCCCCTTGGTGGAGGCCATCCTGCAGGAAGGAAGCCAGGGGAATAAATAGCTCTCCCTCCCTGGCCCCCTCTCTGATCTCTTGTCATCCCCCACTCACCAAGCCCACTGGTAGCTGAAGGGCTGGAGGGGGCAGGCCCTTTGCTGTTACCCATCACCTAGCCTTCTGGGCAGAGAAGGAGAGGAAGTGGGGAGAGGGGATATGGAAGTGCCCATAGGTGCTCTTAGCACACTGCCTTCCCTGTTGGCCTGCCAGAGCCAGTGGCGCTTCCCCATGTTGCCTGGAAGATTTAGTCATCTCCGAAACAGCGAGAGTGTGTCTCAGCCTTTCCTACCAGTTTTATGTGGATATTTACTCATTCGTCTGATGTGCAGGAGTCACTCAGCTCAGATGTCTCTCAGAGGCAGTTGCTCCATGTGTACTTGTGTATTCGGTGTGTCTATGGGAGGAGGGGAGCTCGGAGCCTCTGCGTTGCTGTCTTGGTGAACCCCCTCTGGAAGCACTGCAGTGTTCCACTGGGCCTGACTATGATGTGTTCATTCATGCATCGCGCATTATTGCCTGTGGTTAGGGTTCTTAGCCATTGTGGGGAGAGACAGAGTGCGTATAAACAAATACACCGGGCCCATCTCTTCTGCCCCTAGTCAGTTGCACTTGCTATTTTGTTCACAAAATTCACAACTCCTGTTTCTCCCTGAGGCATGAAGGGTTTGGACCTAATATCTAGCATCCCAACTTTTAAGACTTCCACCTGAGGGATGGGCCCCGAAACACCCAGTTCTGAGAGCCAGCAGGGCTTGTATCCATGAGATCCACAAGATTACAGCAGACAAAGAAGCACGTATTCATGCCATAGGAAAACTAGATGATCTATTATGCAAAAAAATGCCCCCAATTCCTATCCAGTAATTTGTAGAAGTAAAAAAGGGAAGAGAATAGGCTCTTAGACTTTCTCTGATGAGCAACATAGAAAGCAGTGTCTGAGAAAGAAGGGCCCTTGGTTAAGGATTTCTGCTTCACCACTTTTAATTGGCATTCCAGTAAGGATGAGGTTAGAAAATTGTCTTTGGAAGTGACAAAGCACCAGATGATCTGGGATGTGGCTCAAGGTGGTTCCCACGTTGGGTTGAGAGAGCTGGGGAGAGAATGAAGACATGAGGTGTATAACTGTGATGGGGTGTATATCTGCGCTAGCTTGTGTCCCTCTGGGGGTGAGGGGAGCACTTTACGGCTTTACAAGGGCTGCTCCCTGCCCCTTAGAGGGGCCAGCCGTCAGCCAGGCTGGGAGGTACCACACAAAGGGATTGAATAGGCTGATATAAAGGAGCATCTTTCTGAAGAGAGAACAGGTGAATAAAGGAGCATTAGTTATGAGTGGTTCAAATGGAGAAAGGCCAGAAAACAGGAGGAATGTTAGGGGTTATTCTGGAAGGGCAGAGTCCACCCAGGTCACAGATTCGGCCGAGTCAGAATCAAGGCTGACTTGACCTGGTTCGAGCGAGGGCAGCCCTCCAGCCTGGACTTTGCACTGGCTTTATTAGGCATTAACTTATTAAGACTAACCCACCCGCCTTTAGAAAGGGGACGTTTTCGCATTTTATACCACTTGACTTTTAGCCCCCTCTTTCCTCTGGTTTGAGCCAAAGATGGGTGTAGTTTTCCCCTTAACAATAACAACAGACTTTCATTTTTCTATGCAAAGCTTTGTGGCTCTCAAAAATCAGCACTGTTTATTTTGAATTTCTAGCCACAGCTTGAACTGGACTGAAAGGACATGGACTGGAATGAAATTGGAGGGACTGCGGTCTGGAGGGATATATTGTGTTAGCTTGGAAGAGAAATGGAATTTTCTCTTGGGACTTGACGTGTTTTCCATGACCCGGAAGTACTGACACCTGTGATTCCCTTCCATCAATTCGGGGCCACCAGGGAGCTCTCACCTGTGTTCTGGTGCCTAAGACCCCTTCAGCCAGATTTGCAGTCAGGTCTCTTTTGGTCGTGACAAATGAAAGACAGGGGGAAGTAACGGGGTTTGGGTCATCTGCCTCAGGTGGCACTGTAACTGCACTTCACTGCCTGTCATTTTTAGGTCTAAAGGTTCATTCTAATATTGGAAGGTAAATGAAAATCTTGCCTGCGTCTGAGAGTAGTGTTTATTTGCCTAGCACAGATGGGCATCACCCAGTTTCCTGAACTGCCCCTGGTTTGACTCACCTCCTCCGCCAGTAATATCCAATTATTCCATCAAGGCTGGAACATAGGGGTAAATTTTGTGAACGTGAAATAATTATATTGTTCTTTCTTTTGGAATTATCTTGAGGTGCAGGGTTCTAAACCTCTTTAATCTTTGTAACACATCGATGAAAGATGCTCTGAATACATACAGCCCCTCCTTGGTGGCTCCCCAATGTTATTCTTTTAGAAGGAAGGGGGTTTAAGGGTAACTTTAGCCTTGCTGCTCCTAAAGGTGGATTCCCAGACTGCTTCAGCTCTCTTCATTTATTCAGGGAATTGAGTGACCTGACTGTGTGAGGACTCTGAATTAAGCCATCCTGCCTTTTGCCTGGACAAACACCTGGGTACCTTCGTAACCCATCTTGAGTCGGTTCTGGAGCACACCTGTTTCAGGGCTTCAAGTGTTTGACGAAAGCTGCGTCAATCCAAGGGGGGCAGGTATAGCTCAAGTGGTAGAGCACATGCTTACCAAGCATGAGATCCTCCAGTCGGTTCCCAGTACCTCTGCTAAAAATAGTACATAAATAAACCTGGTTACTTCCCCCCACCAAAAAGACAAAAAAAATGCTGCATCAATCCAATGAATCACCCCTACTAGCTTCACTTCCTAAGACATTCCAGAGTGCTGATTCACCCATCTGGTTGTATTTCCTGAGAATGTGATTCACTTACACCCAGCCGAGGGGGAAAGAACAACCTTTGAAAGCCCATTTAAGGAGGGGTGGATAAAACTCTGTTCTCTCTGGCAAACTGTCTTTGACTGTAAGGTGTGGTTGTTTCTGACATTTCTCTCTGGGCCAGGAGTTGGAGGTGATGTTTTTGGGGCTTGCAAATGGAGACCTGGAGACAGCTTGTTTGTGTCTAGTCCAAGGCTCTGAGAAAGGGGGATTTTTCTGTTCAGTGAAGACAGGCAATCAGGCCCATTTTGTAGCTGGGGACATAATGTTCCCTGACCATGAGGATTCGCAGCAAAAGTCACATTTCTGTGATTTGCTCCAAGGCAGGACATGGGAGCCTGCACTGATGCTGAATCAGGGCAGGGCCCTATAGGGCCCTCCCAGGTACAAAGCCTTCAGTGTCCTTGTACAGAATGATCTGGTACATAATCTCTGAGGTCTTCTATGGGAATTAAGGTCCCCACTCGGGTGGAGGAGGGTAACCTCAGGCTGAGCACAAGATTCCTGGAGTGCCGCGCTGTTACCCTGTCACCACCAACCAACCAATCAGAAGACAGCCACGCACCTGCAGTCCTCACCCCAAATTTTGCCTATAAAGACTCTTCCCTGAAAGCCACCAGGGAGTTCCTTTTTTTTGAGCGCAAGCCCTCTTTCACCTTGCTCGGCCCTGCGATAAGCCTTTCCCCGCGCCGGACTCCGACGTGTTGGTCTGTTCGGCCTCACTGTGCATCGGGCACATGAACGTGGGTTCACCAGCAGCGACAGGAATCCAGTCTTCTCACTGCCCCCTTTCTTGTCCCAGGCTCAGCGCTCTGGGCTGCTTCCCTGAGGAGTCTTCCCTGGCCCCAGCATTGCTTTTCCTTCTTAGGCATAAGGTCTGTATTCCTCTGTGTAGACCACATCCCAGCCTGCAGGTGACCTCCGTGTGATACACGCTTGCATTTCCTCTGACGAGGAAATACGATGGCAGCTGGATGCCTCGTGCTGACTCGTCCGTTGTCAGGTGTTCTATCCCCCAACCTGGAATTCAGCTTGATTTCGAGACACATGTGACTGGGTTCCGTTCACTTCATTTATTCATCCCTTCCTTTACATATTCCCGCCAGTATTCATCAAGTGCCAGCTCTGTGCCAAATGCTCACTCAATTATCCATTTATGTGAATACATTTTATTCACCAGAATTTTGGAGGAAAGTGGGAATGACAGGAGCTGGTCCCCAGGAGAGAAATAGGCAGAGGGGGATGGGGCTGGACTGGATTTCCCCAGATCTCAGTGTGTGGGGTGCAGGTGACAGCGGGAGCCGGGGCTCCTGGAGACCGAGGCACGGGTGTGGGCTTGGCTCTGGGAGGAAGGGAGGAGGTGGGGTTGGGCCCTGTGTTGTGTTGTGACCAGGGCCCCACCCCCAGGCCCCGGCGTCCCTCTAATCTTCAGCCCAACAACCATAATCATGATATGCTCAATGTGACTGAATTCCTTTTTGGGGAAAAATGAGAGGTGTGGCTCTTCTGGGGAGGACAGGAGACTCCCCCAGGATGGTGCAATTGGGAGGCCTGAGCCAGGTTCATCTAATTCTTCTGAGGGCAAAGAAATCCTTAAGTAACACCTTCTAAATCTCAACCAGCCCTAGACCATGATGACATTCACATTCTAACTGGGCAGAAAGACACATAAACAAACCAGCATGAGAGTATATGCTATATAGTGTGAAAATGCTCTGCTTGTCTCTTCTCTCAGGGGCCTCTCCCCTTCTCCTGGGTCAATACAAATTTTCTCAAAGCTTAGCTCAATCCCATGCCTTTCATGACATCTTCCTGCAGCCCCAGCCTCTCTGGGATTATACCCTCCGCTGACCCCAAGGAACGTGCTCGTTGACCCAAGTGCCTCCTAGTTTTCGTGCTGATTAACCTTCTCATGGCCGAGGAATTAGATTTTTTTTTTTTGAGCTTTCCAAAGATGTTTGTTCTTCACTATTTTTACAACTTTTCCATGAAGGTGATTCACACATTTAAAACATCCTCAAACATTTGAAAGGCATCATCACTTTAGATAACTGACAATTTCCTAGCAGACTTATGAACCTATATCACTGAATCTCTTTCCTCTTACTTCAAAAGCAAAAACAAAACCCAAAACAAAAATACTAAAACAAAAACAAAAAACTACACTGATGACTTAGTAGAAGCAGTGCCCCTTCTTTGTGAGGCCCATGAGAAGGCACTGTCTCTGGTGGAAGAACTAGAGAAAGTTTCCTCCTGCAAGCAGCCTAGCCCTGTGGGCAGTGGGCTTCCCTCCCAGAGGCTCCTTTGTGAAAAGACAGATCAGGCTGCAGTTGCAATCACAGAGCCTGGGTCTCTTTTCGGGAGCCACATGGGGCCTCTGTATTCCAACCCCTCCCACCCCCGGGTGACTCTGATCTGAGCACATTGCTTATTTCATCAGTCTGCTTCCTATCACCCGCTGGCGGACACCAGTTATAAACGTTCGTCTGCCAACCATGAGTAATGTTGACCTTGTTGGAACTCCATTTCAGCATCTCAAAGAACATGATCTGTGGTGGTTATGGCCTGATAACAGGTTATAAACATCTGTCTAACCCATGGAAGTAGTCAGTTTCCTTAAGTACTATTGATGACAGTAGGAAAGTGCATTTTAGTTCCCGGGCGGGATTCACAGGACATCATCCTACCTTCTGGGAAGTTCTTCTTTTAGGAGATACTACTTAATAATAATGATGCTGCTGCCGATGGTAGTAATGCTGTGCAGCTGTTTATTGAGTACTTACACTGTGCTATCAACTTTATAAAAAATAAAGTCTCCCAGAACCCTAGGTTCCTCATAGTAAGGAAATAAAAGCTCAGAGAAGGTAAAGGAGAAACAAGAGGTAGCCGGTCTTACCCCAGATTGGAAGAAGTCTGTGTGAGCCTCTGACTCATCCCTTCTGTTCCAGGCTGTGTTCAGTCTGGAATCCAGCAGCGTGGGGTTGCTCGGAGGTGGTCACTTTTCCTTTCCGGGTGTTACCATTCCAAGTGCCTGGCTCAGCTGTAACCACCCGAGAGCAAGGACAGGCACTTCTACTTCTTCGCCTCCCAAAACACCTAACTTGGTCTCTGGGGAAAAGCCAATGCATACTTGTGGGTGGTTGAGTTACTGACTTCTAAAGGGGCAGTCTGGGGTTTGCTACAGTCAGAAGGAAACAGAGAAAATCCCACAAGGTAGAAATCTCTCCATCAAAGTGTCTGAGTCTGCTGAGTGCAATATTTGCTATTTTTCTCCCTGTAGCAGCTGTGAACACACCTCTTGTCTGCGGCCACGACTTCTATTTTTAAGCACTTCCCAGGAGCCTCATTCCACGCTTCTGCTTTAACAGCATTTGGGCCTTCGTAAGTCTGCACCTGGCACGGACACAGGTCTTTTGTTTTTGCTTTTCCTCCTTCGTGCTCTCAGGTCCTCCTCCCTCTCTCTTCTGTTGCTTAAAAATGCAGCCAAGGAAAAGGAGCAGTCAGTAAGCTCTTTGTCCGGGACTTTCTGGTTTTCGTGTGACTTTGAAAATTCCGTGCTTTGATGGTAGTTGTAAAACATGGGTATTGAGAATGTTTGGCATTGATTAGGCAGTTTTATATTTGCGAATAAAACTAGGAGAGCACAGCTTAGCTGAATAAAATGATCTCAGCTTAGCACCATAATAAAGTTCAAAAATAACAATAAAAAAACAGTTTAGCAAACAAGTTTATGCTGTATAGCACAGGGAACTATATTCAATGTCTTGTAATAACCTATAATGAAAAAGAATATGAAAAGGAATACATGTCTGTATATGTATGACTGGAACATGATGCTGTACACCAGAAACTGACACAACATTGTAAACTGACTATACTTCAGTTAAAAAAAATACATATCTATCTATATATATAAAACTAGAAAAAAAAACAGTTTAAACAGGAATATTTTTAAAAGCTTAATCTTGAGGAAACTTTTCACATTTTTATTTTGCCCCAGAAGAGTAGCTTATCAAGATGGTCATCTTTGGTTTGGTTTAGAGGTCAGTTTTGAGAGTGTACACAGTTTCCCAGAGTGATTATGTTTATTTAAGGCCTCCTTCTGAGCAGGGCTTTGTGTTAAGCTCTGGTCAAATTTTAATGTTTTTTAAAATATATTATTTAAAAAATTTTAATGTATGTTTGAAGACTCCTAGCCTGATCTGAGAATCTTTGCTCTGATGTAAGATGTCAAATGAGAGATATTACAAAACAAGAGGGCTGGAATTGATAAAAAGTGATAAACAACTCTGGGTTTTATGACCTCTTTTACATTTATTTACTAGCTGGTTTTAGGTTAATCTTATCATTATTAATGTGGAAAAAAAATAAGATGTAAAAGTTAACCTTTCCCTAAGAAACTCCTGTGTGAATTGGGTAGCCTGATTAAAAATACTACATGTTGGCACCCAATTTACAGGCCTCTGCTTTACCACCCACAGTGTTTGCGGGAAGTAGGGAGGGATAAAGAGAAGCTATTTAGAATCCCGGTGTTGTTTGTACCGTCCCCTGGTCCTCCTGGAACAGCAGCTCTGTGGAAATATCAAGTCACCGTATTTATAGGAGGAAAGAAAGTATGATGGAGGCATGAACAGGACGGTTAGCGAGGAGGAGAGTCAAGGATGTGGGTTGTGTGAGTGGTTAATCACTCATCTCACTTGATTGGGCTTTTGGAAAACTTGAGAAATCCTGAGTTATTTTTCCAGCCTGAGAGCTGACTTACTGTTTGGATCTGGACAAGTCACTGTATGTTTGTAAAGAATGTTTGAAAAATGATTGAGAAAAGTTCCCAGGGCCTCTTTCAGTTAGGATCGGAGAGTCAGAGATTCATGATCTCTATTCTGGAACACCCTAGAATTGAGTCTTAGAACTTCATATGTTAAATGGGTTAAACAGAACAGTGGACAAAAAAAAATTGCTGTCACTTTTCTAGATGGGTAATTTCACATTAATATATAGGCAGTATTTATGCAATTTTTATTTTTCCATTCACTCAATACCAGGTTGATTTTTACAGAGTCCCATCCTTGAGTTCACCTGCAGCCGCAGCAGGCAGCTCCTGTGCACACTGGCAGCTTCCCACCTCAAGCGTCCAAGTCTCTTTGCTTCTCTTCCTGCAACCAAAAGAGTTTGTTGCGCATGTCTGTGGCTGCTGGACATGCTGGAAATTAATGCTTCCAGGTCAACTCTTAACCACTGAGGGATGAGGGTCAGTGAGTAAATACTCCAGCTTCACTAACCCTTGGTGGGATAATTCTGAAGGCTTCTTCTCAGAGGGTTCTCAGCGGGACTGAGCTCTAGTTGCCCAGAGTGGCAATCAGCTCATCGATGTACACTTCACTCGCATTCCTCCCTCCTTTGTCTTGCTTTCCCTACTTGCGTTTCTTGGGATCATCTTCTCAATAAACTACCTAACAGATTTGCCTGACGGTTTGCTTTCAGAGGAGCCCAGAGGCAGACAAGCATATACTGGTCTGTAAGGCACCATGTTGGACCAGAGACACTCTCAAAGATCTAGTAATGGATACAGAGAAAGGACTAAGCAAAAATGTATCTGTTAAAAGTGATGTAAATTGTTAAATAGGTATGAAATGGCATGAAAGTCTAAGCTTTTCTCTTTTAGTTCTGAAATAGCCAAGAAAAGAAAAAAAGAAGGAAGGCAATGAGAATTAAGAAAGGATAAAAGCCAGAAGACTTCTCTCTACTGCAGTTTGGAATTTTGTGCTTCTTTAGATTTTAAGATGATTTCCATTTGCTTTTAAATGGGTTTAATATGGATAATAATTTGTCTAGAGATAATTGCAATTCAAGGAGTTTCTATCTAATTAAAAGTGAAAAAAACAACTTGAAGGAGGGGTGGACTGTAACTCTGACAGTCTTTCTCCCTATGGCCAAATAGGAGCTGAAGGTGAAGAGAGAAGTAGAAGAAAAAGAGAAAGGAGTGAGACTTTAGGTTTGCTTTAGCATCTTGGAAACAGTAAAGAGAATAAAAAGATAGCTATCCTGATTACATTCTTATATGGGCTAGCCACTCTTCTAAATGCTTTACTTACAAAGAAACTAAGGAACAAGATAAGTGATTTCGATAAAGTGGATCTGGGATGAAAGCCAGGCAGTCGGGTTCAGGGTGTGTGGTCCAAGCCTCTAATCTCTCTTGCTTCAATATATTTTTTTTGCTTGGCTTTTTTTTTTTTTTTTTTTAATCTCTTGAGGGTAATTAGGTTTATTTATTTCTTTTTAATGGCGGTACCAGGGATTGAACCCAGGACCTCATGCATGCTAGGCATGCACTCTACCACTGAGCTCTACCCTCCCCCGGTAATTACTCCTCTTAGGTGCTCTCTGTGGAAGGTATTATCTCCATCTTAAAGACAAGGACGTTGAGTCTTGGAAAAATCAACTCATCAATGAGCTCAAAATCAAGACAACATAAATGATGGAGCATGGATTTTTAGCACAAGTCTAATTTCAAAATTTGTGCTTTATGGGCTGTGCTGCTTAAAGTTCCTGGTCAAAGATGTTATCAAGTTGCTTTTCAGAAAGAGGTTTCACCTTTCTGTCCTAAGAGTTGGCTTTAGCATCCAGTGCCAAGGTCATGGGACCTGGTTAACAAAACACCTGTGGTCTGTGGGGCTGTTTCTCATGCTCACGCTTGGGTGGGCAGGTCAGTCCAAAAGAAACTGATGAGCATTGGTGTCCAGGAGGAATGAGCTGCCTTGCTACTGTAAGTTCAAATGTTAAATAAACCCCTTGCCTGCTTACAGCTCAGGAATGTTCCCTCATAGACCTGAGAGCACAGCTCTTTGAAATGTAATCATCAAAGAAAGTAAGGCCCTGCCTTCAGCTTCCTGGGAGAAGATGGGCCTAATTTCAACTGTCCCCCAGCTCCAAATGGCAAATCCTACCTCCAGTCATAAAGATATGATGGAATTAGTGATTTCATCTTGAACACATGAGGGTAGTGAATTGTATCCACTTAGCTGTATAAAAGGCTTTGTCCATCTTTGCAATCTCTTCAGCGAATTGCCTGTGATGAGCATCACATTCTGCTTTTATTCAATAACAAAATGGTTTCTTTTCACCGTGGTGGAGAGGTTTTCTAGGTTGGGAGGAGGTTTTGTTTTTTAATTATATTTCCCAAACACCATCTTACATGACCTCTTCTGGGAGAGTCTGGCAAGGCAAAGGCACTTCTGGGAAGGACCTAGGGTGTCGGGGAGAAAGAGGGTGTACCGGACTTGCTAGGAGGGCTTCTGGGAGTCATAGATTTAGTTGTTCGAGCCATTGATTAATTAATTGAATGGTTATTGAGCACCTACTTTCTGCCTGGCCCTGTGCTGAAGTCAGGATGTCAGAGAAGTTCAGCTCCTGCTCACAGCCCAGTGTGGGCACAGTGATTGGAAACATACCTGCTCCTTGGATTCCTAGTGACAGGAATTTGCTGTGGGTTCCCAGCTTGAGTACCTGGGAGCCCTACAGAGAGACAGATAACTGAAGAACCTAAGATCTCTTAAAGGAAGTTTCGGCATGTCTCCCTGGGATGGGACCTTGGAGAAAGCCTGGAACTCTTTCTTCCTAGGCTGGCACTCTTAGGTGGCACAGGTCCTGTGTTAATCATCTCCATATGGCCAGACTGTGTCTGAGTGTCTAACATGTAGTAGGTAGGCCGTAAACAGTCGTCGACTAAATAAATGAAAGAAATTAAACCTTTTCCTCCAGCGAGGAAAGACTCAGAGGCAAAATTCACTAGGGCCTTTTGTCAACTGAAAGAAAAATGCACAAGCTGAGAGCTGCAAGTGGAAGTTTATTCAGGGACCTTAGTCAGAATTATAGCCCGGGAGGTAGCCCTCAGTAGCTCTGAGGAAGCTACTCGGAAGAGGCAGGGGAGAAGCCAGCGTACGTGTGATTTTTGATTAGGGAATATGTGCAAGCATTTATCCTGGTGAAAGATTACTGCTAGTCACAAAGCACAGATAGCTCAAATTCTGATGGTCTTAGTGCTTTTCTGTGTATGGGAAGATGTGAGAATCTGGGTTCGTTCAAATCCTTCCTGAGACATTGATCTAACTATCTAAGGGGCCTCCTTGTCCAAAGCACAGAGCCTCTGGTTATCATCCGAGTTTCCTCTCCGGGTGCTCTGTGTGTCAGTGACGGCAGCGGGTAATGACTTAATCCTTGCAGAATGGGTGGTGAGCAAAAACGCTTTTGTTATTCTTTGTTCACCCTTTCACAGTGCTCGTGGGCAGGCGTTTTCATTGCTTCTCTCCTGGGGAGGCTTTTCCTAGTGATGTCATTGTATTGTAGCTCCTTCCTTAAGGGTTATAGTTTTCATATTCCAGAATGTCCCTCCTTTCTCCTGTTTCTACCTGCTCTTCATTATTTCTTTTTTCTTTTGGACTATTTTTTACTTTTGAAATATATTATAATGTCTCTTCATTACCCTAGACACCCTTCACAATACCTTCCTCCCATGCAGATTTGGGAGGTACGTGTATTCATTTGTTAGGGCTGCTATCACAAAGTACCACAGACTGGGTGACTTAACCAACAGAAATTTATATTCTCGTAGTTCTGGAGGCTAGAAGTCCAAGATCAAGATGCCTGCAGGGTTCGTTTCTTCTGAGGTCTTTCTCCTTGGCGTATGGATGGCTGTCGTCTCCCTGTGTCTTCCTGTGGTCTCCCCTCCATACCTCTCTGTGTCCTAATTTCCTTTTCTTACAAGGACACCAGCCATTGTATTAGGACCTACCCCAGTGACCTCATTTTTAACTTAATAACCCCTTTAAAGACCCCATCTCCAAATACAGTAACTTTGTGAAGTACTGGGGTTAGGAGCTCAACAGATGAATTTGGGAGAACACAGGGGAGCCCATAACAGTACACCTTTAAGTTCGCCTTTTTAAAATAATCACTAGTTTAAAGCAATATTTGCTAGGGGCGACTGTTCATGAGAATTACCTGGGGTGACTGTAAAATACGGTCTCCTGGACACTCCCCAGGAGAGTCTCATTCAATGGGTCTGTAGCTTTTTTTGGGGGGGTAGTTTTTTAGGTTTACTTATTTATTTATTTTGGGAGGAGGTGCTAGTCATTGAACCCAGGACCTTGTATATGCTAAGCATGCGCTCTACCACTTAAGCTACACCTTCCCCTCAACATTCAGTGGGTCTGAAATGGGAATGGAAATCTGTACATTTAAAAAACTCCCCAGGTAATTCAGATTATTAGCTAGGCTTGAGAACCACTATTCTAATTTCTGGTATGTTTATTATCATGCTAAAAAAAAAAAGTCAATTAAAAGAAGTTACTCAGGAGGACCACAGAGGGTCCTTGGTGAGGACTTCTCTGAGTTTTATTTCGTTTGTTATTTCTGTCTTCTTCACTGCTTTTGTTTCTGCATGAACTTACTCATGTAAGATCTTTAGGGCACCCAGCAAATTCTGGTCCAAGTTTTGTGACTTAATTAGCTGCATCTATTGGATTTAGGTTCCAGATAATTTCTGACTCATACACTCCTATCTCAGCTACAAGTGTCAATTAGGTGTCTGATTGACTCTGTGCATCCAGTCCTGGTGGATGACGATGACAGAAAGAAGGACGTGGAAAGGTCTGCCCTCAAGAAGTTTATGGACTTTCTGTGTTAGATTAGTAAAGACGTTTTCTCCAAATGCTTCCATATTATTCACCTTAAATAAAGCCAAATCATTGGAGACTTACTGTATTTTTGGTTATTTTGACTGGGTTCTTTTATTACCCCAGCTATGATGACACATTCACTGGTAAGGCTCTGTCTAAACCAGGACTCAGTTGCCTAGGTTGTGTGGCTTGAGGCTGCCATCTGGAGAGAATGACATGAGTTCCCTGGCTGCCTTTTCCCCAGCACAGCTGCAGCAAAGGTGGCAGAACCATGACTTAGCTCATTTCAAGGGTTGACTGAGCACAGTCCTCCCTAGATGTGATTTTTACGTGATTAAAATCAGTCTCACCAGAGTGCTTTCTGGATTCCACTGAAATTATGCCCTATATCTATCAAAATAAACCCAATAGCTGTTGTCAAAATAGGAGATAATTTAGGCATTTAAACATGAACTATAACCCCTTGGTTAAAAAGAAAACATGCAAAGTCAAGAACAGAAATCTTTCTTTTCATAGAAAGTCATCATCTGTGATCCTCTGAGGGTAGCATAAAAAATGATTATTGATTTTAAAATTTGCTTCAGGTCTGTTCGAGGAGGAAAACGTGAAGGAGGCAGCAACAGAGGGGAAAGGGTTGTGTTGGTTTGAGCTGGGAGGTAGTGGGCAGCTTGCATTGTGGGCTGCAGAATGTTAGCACAGGTTACCTGCTGTTCTTTGATTCGTCATCTATTTGTTTGTTCTTCACTCATTTCTTAAATCACTTATCAAGCATTTAGTGAGTATTTGCCTCGAGTTGTAGAGATAAGTAAGAACTCTCTGTTCTCAGCAAGCTCAGAGTCCTGGCGGAGATGGACATGTAAACCGATAGTACAGGAGGTGTGATGAGTGTGTAATGGAGCAACGCTCAGGGCAAGGAGGAGCCTGGAAAATGGATGAGCAGCTACCTGCCTGGGGTAGGGTGTGTGAGGAAGGAATTCTATTCAGAAGGAAGAGCATATGCAACCTCAAATCCACCCCCTCCATTGGCCAAATGCAAGTTGTTTTTGTTTCTAATTGAAGTATAATCAGTTTACAGTGTTGTGTCAGTTTCACAATGCTTCGGTCGTACATGAATATACATATTTTCATTTTCATATTCTTTTTTTTTAAGTGTCGTTTGCAAGGTGAGGTAGTTAGAGCAACCTATCTATCTGGATGTGCTTCTCGGGGCTGCAACAGTGACACTAGTAAGAAACATTCTGTTTGTCCAGATCTAATGAACCCCGGCTGGGCATGGTGGAAGGGGCACACACATTCTTCCATGTCGCCTTTTTACCAGGTACTATGTTCCTGGCCCTAAAGAAGCATTAAATACATATTTGTTGAATTTGATTGAGTTGACTTGATGATATTTTTTTTTTCTCATGAAGATAAGAGAGTAAGACAGCAAATAGGAAACAATACATATCTTCTTTGCTATGGGTGAATCTACGGTAACCAAACTTCACCAGTGGTATTTCTCTTATAGAAATGTATTGATCATTATTCAGGTGTTATTACGGGGTCAACATTCCATGTCAGTGTGCTCTGTCGCCACAGAGCAAAGGGAGATGACAGTCCCACTGAAACTAAAGGAAAAAAATACCCACTCCCCTCATGTGTGCACCTGAATTTGTACTCAACAGTGACTCAACTGATTCTCCACCAGTAAGACTTCGAATCTGTATCACTGTTACTTTCTCCTAATAGAGCGAAGGACCTATAAGCCTTTGCAGCTAAAGACATACATCTTTTAAACAAGCATTTACCGAGTGCCTGCTTCATGCTAGGCTAGAGATACTGTCTGTGATGAGTGTGGTCGCTTGTTGACAGAGATGATTCAAAATACCTCTCATGCCCTCACTCACTGCCCCTTGCAATGTGACCCCACCACTCCTGTCCATTGGTGGAGCATGTTTCTCCTCCCCCTTGGATCTGGGTTGGCTTTGGGGCTTGCTTGAAGGGTCAAAGGCAGGGGAATGATGTAAATGTTCAAATTCAAGGCCATGTTTCAAGAGGCCCTGCTTGTGATCATGTGCTGTCACCCTCTGTCAAGTAAAGAAGCTCTGATCTGCCTGTTGGGGACACACAGCCCCCAAATCCAACAGTATCAACTTTTGGACCTTAGACTTAGGCTGTCTTAGGCCAGTCCAGCCCAGGCAAGCTCTTAGAGGACTGTAGCTGTGTGAGTAACTGCGGGTAAGACCAGGATGAACCTTCTAGCTGAATGTAGGCCAAGTGGAGACTCATGGAATTGTGAGCAAATAAAATAGTTGCTGTTGGAAGACACTAACTTTTAGGGTTTGATGCACTAGTGATTTTTTTTTTTTTCCTGTGCAAACCTCAAAGCCTTATTCTAGAATCAAATGAGAGTCTATGTTCTTGCCTGCTCAATGCTCTGCCACAAACCCTGGGCTGAATAGATGGCAGCTGCTCATTTATCCTCACTCTTGTGTTTATTATTTGCATTTAGACTGAAAGGAGCTCTGTTCTCTAGGACGGAACTACTCTAACACTCTTCAAGAACAGGAATTGGAGTCCATCACACACAGCCAATTTGAACTGTGTCCTGAATAGAGGCATGCAGACTGGGCGCTGAGGGACTGGGAACTATTGAGCCTCACGCCCTCATTTTGCATTTGGACCAGAGAGGTGAAGTAACCTGCCCCAGTTCTCTCAGCTCGTCAATGGCATAGTCAGGACAAAGATGGTGACTACTCATCTGAAACGCCTGGGCATCTGAGTCGAACATAAACGAATCCAAACATTTAAATGTGAATGGCTTTTTAAGCAAGGGGAGGAGCTCATCACTTCAAGGTATGATTTTGGGGTCACAGAAAGGCCTTCAAAGACAAAAATGCCTCCGAAACCCAGGTGCTAATAACCTGGGAGAAAACGGGCCTCACTTTAGCTGTCTCTGACTCCAAATGGCAAACCCTATTTCTAATCGTAAAGACAAAATAAGCGTAATGATTTCATCTTGAAAACATGAATGTAATGGGTTGTATCTACTTAGCTACAAAAAAGTAAAAACGTTCTGTCTTTGCAATCTCCAGCAAATTGACTGTGATCACCATCACACTCCTGTTTAATGATTATTCAATAATGCATTTTTTTCCCTTTCTATTCTGTCTTTGTGGAGAGGTTTTCTGGGTTGGGAGAAAGTTTTTTAAAAAAATATTTCCCCACAATTTATAACCTTCTTCCTTTCTTCTTCCTCTCTCTCATTTCACCTCAGCTCTGTGTAGCCTACTCATTTCCATTCTGTGGAAGTGGATCCTGCAGTAGGCTTTTCCAGTGAGAGTTTCTGGAAAGTTACGTCCCTGTCTTTGTATGTCTGAAAATGCCTTGATTTCCTCTAGATTCTTAGAGAATAGTTAAGCCACATATAGAATTCTAGACTGACCGTCATTTTCTGTCATCATTTTTGAGATCCGGCATGTGTGGTTGCTGATGAGAAGTATTCCGTCTGTCTTATTGTTGCTCCTTTTCAGGTAACCTATCTTTTTTTGTCTGGTAGCTTCCAAGATTTTCTGTTTATTCTTGATGGTTTGGCAGTAGATAAACCTTTGTTTTTATTTATTTATTTTCAGTTTTGTGTATTTTCATCTGACATCTCATAACTTTCTTCAAATCTGGAAAATTCCCCACTGTTACCTTAAAGGCTCCTCTTTCCAAGTCTCTTTAGTCTTTTATTCTAGAGCACCTGTGAAACACAGGTTAGAGCTTTTCATTCTAGCTGCCATGTTTGTAACTTCTCTTTCATATTTTTCACCTCCTTTTCTATCTATACGGTATTTTGGGTGACTTCCTCAGATACATATTTCAGTTCATGAATTATTTCTTCATCTGAGTCTAGTCTATTGTTTAGCCTGTTGAATGAGTCTTTCTATTTTGATTACTGTACATTTCACATTTAGAAGTTTCTAGTTGATTTGTTTTCAAATCAACCTGTTCTTATTTCATACTTTTTTAAAGTTACATTTACACTTTCTTTTCTCTCTTTGTGCAATTAAAATACTCATTTGAAAGTCTATTTAACAATACTCGCTATTAAGCATAAATTCTCCTATTTTGGGGTCTTTGGATGTTCCCTTTTCACTTTGCATTTCTTTATGTGTTTTATAATTTATGTCTGCAAGTTCATCTTCAGGAAGAATTATCTTTAGAGGGAGTCCTATCCATGCCCTGGGCTGTAGAGGCATCTTGATGACAAGGTTCACCATTGCTCTTGCCCAGGTCTTACTGAATCCACTGCTACCAAACCGGCTTTGACACTAGGTTCTCAATTCCAGATCCCCATGTTGCACTGGTAATGGAAAGGTGGCTGGTTCTGAATTGGGACATGGTACAGGCTCAACATTCAATCCTCTCAGCATATGTGGGAGTGGCTGTTGAAATCTCTGTCTCTGAGAGTCTGAGAAAGGCAGCTCACTTTTTCCTGCAACTCTGGGCATATTGAAGATTTTCAGATAATGTTTATGAGCTTTTCAGCACATTTTTGTGCTCAGCAGAATGCCGATTCCTACTCCTTGACATATATAGGCCTGAGGCTTAAATTCCTTTCTCACAAAGGTGTGAACCTGCCAGACTTTAAGATCTATATCAGATCCAGTTGCTCCCAAGGACTGTGTGGTTTTAAAAACTGCATATTTTCATGATCATGTGTTCCCTCTTCATTTCTGACATATGAAGATGCCCATTTATTTTGAGCTCAGCTGTGTCTTTAACACAAAACAATATAAATATATACACATACATATTTCCTTTGTGTTTTGTATGAGACTGGAGATTCTTGTATCTAATCAACTGACAGCTTAAAGAAGTGCCCAGGACCATTGTCTATATTGTTTACATTCCCTGAAATGCTCTTCTTGTCCCTTTTGTATACCTATTCCCCATCCCCCAGCTACTTCTTCTTCTCCTTGTGGCTTTAGTTCAAACACTCCCGACTCCAAACTCCATACGATCAGGAATGTGAAATCTGATCTAGTTTATCACAGCTCTACCTGCCCCGCCTTCCCAATTTATACCTAGGAAAAGAAATATTCCAGATATCAAGGGCTAAGGTAAGTGAAGAAAGCTCAATGTCAGTAAATCTAAGTCCACATTTAGAATTTTTGTTTTGAAATCTTTAACAACTGTGAAAGATGTTGTAACATTGTATGTTTTTGTGTGTGTTGTGACATGTCTGTTTTTTTATTGTATTGTCAACATATTTTTAGAAGTAGGTTTAATTGTAATGTTGGAGAGAATTACATGTGATTCAGATTTCACCATCTCTAGCTCCCCCATACCTGAAACTGAGGAGTGGCTCACCTATTGTTGGTTGAAGCAAAGGAGGAAAGAAGGATGGATTAGTGCAGATCTGGCTTGCAGAATAAACACATGGACAAGTCTGAGAATGTCCTTAGTTGGGTAGGGGTACAGCTCAGTGGTAGAGCACATGTCTGAAATGTAGAAGGTCCTGGGTTCAATCCCCAGTACCTCCACTTTAAAGGAAAAAAAAAAAAAAAAAAAGAATATCCTTAGGTGGCTCCACAAGCCTTTGAAAAAATTTAGCCCCACAGTCAACAGGCCTAGATTCATCCCTGGTAGAATTCATGAGCTGAACTTAGGTTCAGAGCTGCACAAAAGCAACTCTTGAATTGAGGAAAATGCTTTATTTTTATTTTTAAAAAATTTTATTTCTTTAATTGAAATGTAGCTGATTTACAATGTTAGTTTTAGGTATACAGCAAAGTGATTCAGTTATACACACACACACACACACACACATATATTTTCAGATTCTTTTCCATTATAGCACATTACAAGAAATTGAATATAGTTCCCTGTGCTGTACAGTAGGTCCTGAGGAACATATTTTAAATTAAGTCATGAGAAGTTATTTTAGCTTGGTAGCAAGGAAAGATGCTACAGCACCTCTTTGGCGTGTACTTGAACAGCCTAAGTTGTTGTGAAGTTGTGAAGTACCCATTGCTCCAATTAAGCAGTTACTGCTGAGGTATTTCTGTGGGGGGCTTCCCTGGGAATGCTGTTCCCACCTCCTCCACTGAAGTTTCCTTCCACCTTCTTTGACTGCAGTTTCTTTCACCGAGTATTGGTTGAGCAGCTACTGGGAGGGCACCGACTCAGTGCTGTGGAGAGAGGGGGAGATCGGCGCTCGGTGCCAGTCCTCAAGGAGGTGTAAGACAGTCTGGACACAAGCCAGAGGCCTCAGCAAGCCGGGGAGGCACGCCGTCTTTGATGACAAGCCCAGGGAGACAACACGAGAGAAGCTGGCAGGCTGCTGAACCGCGGTTGGGGGCAGAGTGAGTGTGCAGAGGGTGTACACAGGGATTTGTCTCCTCTGGGGGGCGTGAAGTTCTTCCCTCTTGAAATGAGCAACCTTTTTCTTTTCTACGTTGTACAGCACTAATTTATTGACTAACAGGATATATTTTTCATTCCTTTTACTTCTTTCTCTACTGAGAGATGAAATGAGATAATGTGTGGAAGGGCATGGTCTAATACCTGGCACATCATAAATCCTTGATACATATTTGTTCCTGCCTATAAAGTCTCCTTTTTCCACATTTTTTTTTGCAAAACGTGGTCACCACAATTGGGTAGCCCGTGGCGAAGCTTCCCCTGGGTAGGTGAGTTGAATTGATAATTTCACTACTGGCAATGGATAATTTTTGTTTAAACACCTTTATGACAGTAAACTGTTAAGATGGCTCTGGAGCCAGACTGCTGAGTTTTAATCCTACCTCCCTGACTTTGGGCAACCAAAGCACTTATTGTTACCCCTAGAAAATGTAACGTGATACATTTCTGTTACCTAATGTGAACTGTATATCAAGTTTCTCCATTCTTCCCAATGATGTTCTTTTTTTTTTGGGAGGGAAGGTAATTTGGTTTATTCTATTTATTTTTATTATTGTTATTTATTTAATGGAGGCACTGGGGATTGAACCCCGGACCTTGTGCATGCTGAGCATGTGCTCTACCACTTGAGCTACACCCTTCCCGCCCACAATAATGTTCTTTATGGCTGTTTTTTTCTTTCTTTCTTTCTTTTTGTTAAACCAGGATTCAACAAAATTTTTTTCATTACTGACATTGACATTTTTGAAAAGCCCTGACCAGAGATTTTGCAGAATATCCCTCAGATTGGTTATGTGTGAACATGACTGTTTGATGATTGATTGATTGATTGATTGATTGATTGAAGTATAGTCAATTTACAATGTTGTATTAGTTTCTAGTGTACAGCATAATGATTCAGTTATATGTATATATATTCTTTTTCATATTCTCTGTTATTACACGTTAGTACTAGCCATTGAATGTAGATCCCTGTGCTGTATGTACAGTTGAACCTTGTTATATCTATTCTGTACATAGTAGTTTGTGCCTACCAGTCCCAAACTCCCAATTTATCCCTCCCTCCCTTGATTTTTTAACAGCTCTGAATTCAGAGTTTTTCCTTTATTGAACTAAAATCTTGTCATTATTTCTACCCATTGATACTAGTTTTAAAAGTAATTTTCATGGTAATTATTTGTGGAAAAAAAAGGAGTGAATGTTAATAAGCTTTCAGTCAAAATATCCAGGTGCTGGATACTGAACTCTTGGTGTCTTTAACAGAGGGAATTGGTGCACATCTGAGCCAAAGTACTCTCTATTCAGGTGTCCAGTCCAGCCAGCCCTGTTGTTAGAAGGTAGCAGTTGCATTCATAATTGCGGGGGTGGAGCAGGGAGGAAGCAACCTTGAACATAAAAGGCTGCAGCACTTGGCATCTCTCGTAATTTTCTTATAGCTGAGACACACCCTGGCTTTGTTTCGAAAAGGGAAGAACTGTGTGTGCAGTAGGAGTGAGGTGAACACAATTTGGAGTTCTACCAACTACTAATAGTGACAGGAAGTTTTTACAAAAAGGTTTCAGCCTCTTTTTTATTTTAAAGAGAAAATCATACTAATCATGTTTGGTATTATAAGAATCAAACATTATGCATTCCAATTTACATTTCTAATGCACATTATTGGCAAACTAGCAGCTTAGTGATTCATACGAATAAGAACGTATCCGATGATCTGAAAGTCTGAATAAATGTTCTTGATAGAAGACAAATACTCCGTGAGTTTGGCAGTGTCCCTCAGGAGCTGAGAGTGAAGCAAATTAGCACAGTTACTGAACACTCGGAGCAAAGCCCTCAGAGAATTTAATCTAAACGTTGAAAATAAGGCTTAACCACCCAGGTTGAAGTGAAAGACAAATGAAAACAAAAGCCCTCAACACCTGCTTATTAGAGAAGGTGTCACAAGGCAGAACATGGTTGATTTCCAAAAGAATTGTAAAGACCATGGTGGTCAGAGGGGAGCAGAGAAGCAAGCAGTGATGTGGAACTCTGCTCTGCCTTTAACTCTGAGAAAGTTCCTTTAATCTCTTTCCACGTCGATTTAAACAGGAGCATTGCACATAATCCAACATTTGTACTTCTAGGTATTTACCCAAAGGACTTGGAAACTTAAGTCTACACAGAAACCTACACACAGATGTTTATAGTGTTACGGAAATGACAGGCCAGCCAAGAAACAAGCACCACTTGGAGGGTTGGAGTACTCAGATGTATTACGCCGGCGGGCTCAGAGGGGCTTCTGCTCCGAAGCTCTGAGCACCTCCAAGATGTGCGCATGAGGTTTTATAGGGTAAAGGACAAGCTTGGGGTATTCGGCCAATAGGCATGGAACAGCTTCAGCAGCATTATCATCACAAAGGTGGAGGCGGGGAGGCAGCAAACGAACATTCCAAAGCCAGATGTGTATCTTTGAAAACCCAGCTGGCTAGCAAAAAACATGAACAGCAAACCAACACTAATTAACTTAGGTTTACAAGTTAGTCCAGCAGAACTCAGATCAGTATTCCAATACTTAGATTTGTGAGTTATCTTGTCAGCCCGGCCCGGCTCTCCTTCACATTCATAGACTTGTGAGTTACCTTGTTAGACCAACCCGGTTTTTCCTTCACAATAGCAGCTTTATTCGTAATTGCCAAGTCTTGGAAGCAACCAAGATATCCTTAGTAAGTGAGTGGATAAATAAACTGTGGTACCTCTAGGCAATGGAATATTATTCAGAGCCAAAAATAAATGTGCTATCAAACCAAGGAAAGATATGGAGGCCCCTTAAATGGATATTAATAGGTGAAAGAAGCCAATATGAAAAGGCTGCATACTGTATAATTCTAACTGTGTGGCATTCTGGAAAAGGCAAAATATGGAGACAGTAGAAAAAAAAAAACAACAGAGTTTGGGGAACAAGGGGTGGCATTAATAGGCAAAACACAGAGGATTTTTAGGGCAGTGAAACTACTCTGTATGGTACTGTGATGGGGGATACATGTCATTATACATTTGTCCCAACCCATAGAATACACACTGCCACGTGTGAAGCGTAGTGTGAACTGTGGACTTTGGGTGATACATCAGCATGGGTTTATCAGTTGTAGCTAATGCATCACTCTGGGGGTGGGATGTTAGTAAAGGGGAAGCTCTGCATGTGTAGGGGCAGGGGACATATAGGCTATTTCTGTACCTTCCTCTCAATTTTGCTGTGAACCTAAAACTGCTCTAAAAATTAAATTCCTTTTTTTTAAAAAAGTATAGAAATGAAACACAACATATTAAAAAGAAACCCCAAGGAAAACAAAACAGGAGCATTGGAGTCAATGATTCTTTAAGTACTAAAACTTTTAAATTCCATGATTCTTCGAGAACGCTCTACGAAGAAGGTGTTTGGTGTGGAAGAGATTTGGTTGGGGTGGGAAGACTTGCTACAGGTCAAAATAATTGACTCACCCCCCTCTGGACTCTTCTTAAATAAATGGCATCACTTGTACCGCCTTCACCACCATCACGTCATCACTGATTGATTGCCTGCTAGATGTCTGCCTACTAGATGTAAGAAGAGAGGTTTTAATTTATGTCCTAAGTGACCACAGAAAAAAGATTGACTTAAATCAGTGTCAGGACTTTCATTCTGTGCTGCAGTGGGAGAACTCTAGATTCCACTCATCAGTACTTGAATTTGTGCAGATCTTGTCCTCCTGATTCATAAACTGGATCCTTGTTGTGGTCCTCACCCAGATCTGTTTGCTGTCAGTAGCCCTCTCTGGATTAGCTGCAACCTCATTCCCTTGGTAGTTTAACACTGGAAAATTAGTTGTCAAAATTCTACTGAATAGCCACCAGACACAGTCTTCCCACGTTCACAATTTGCCTCTCTTTGGTTATCTCGGCTGCCAGGAACACTGACTCCTCTTATTAATAAATTTTGCTGATGGTGGTTTATCAACCCCTTTCCCACTACCAGTAAGATTGTCAGCCTTTTTTCGGATTATGAACCCCTGTGAAAGAATCTGTTGAAAGCTAAGAAATCTCATTACAGGAAAAAAAAACCCCACATATACATGCTTAGTATAATAATTTATATACAATTTAAGGTACTTATTATTAAAAACCCTTATTGCAAACTGCTTATAAAATTAATATTATTGTTTTGTGAAATTAATATGAAAAAAGAATGAAGTTGCCTTACTGTATAATTCAATTCAGTAATTTCCCCCTACGTACTTTAGAGTGAGAAAATCTCAGGGATGTGGTTGTCTAATCGAAATTCCTGTTGGGCTGAATTCCAGGTTTTCATTTATCTTAAGTACACATTAAAATCCTTTTGAAAACGTAGCTGCAGGAATATAGGACATGTTATCTGAAGCAGACCGCATTTTTAGACTGCATCTGATAGTCTTTTGGTCAGGCTGTGACATGGAGAGGGTGGATGTGATCAGCCCAGGGGTTCTGGTTTCTTGCACCAGAGCCCCAGTCATCTGAGTGGATGCTTTGGGAAGGGGTTCCCCTCCCTCTTTTCTGTTTTTCCTTAGGCTATCTTCACTTTTTTGCCTTTTATAGGTGGTTTGGCAATATCCAGTGTCTTCTTCTAAAGCCCAGCGGTGTACTTTCCAGTCACCTCCAGCCATTAAAAAGATAAAGCTAAGTTCCTCTAAGAATCCATTTTCATCAGTCAGTGACAATTTTTGACTCAGAGTTTGGTTGTCTCTTTACACTGTGGTGTGGGCTTTACCCAAAGTTCTAAGCCCAAAGAGCAGAAATCCCAGAACCTCAGAAATCGTGATGCCTGAGACTGCACAGCTTTAAGCTTTTTATGTTACAGATAAAGAATGTGAATCTTAGAGTTGTTAAAACAGCATAGCTAAGATTTGAAAATGGAAAGCAGTTTTCATAAATGATGTAGTTTTCCAGTAAATGCTGGAGAGGGTGTGGAGAAAAGGGAACCCTCCTACACTGCTGGTAGGAATGTAGTTTGGTGCACCCATTATGGAAAACAGTATGGAGATCCCTCAAAAAACTAAAAATATATGGTGGCTCACAGAGAAAAAAATGTGACAATGAATATATATATGTTAATGTATAACTGAAAAATTGTGCTCTATACTGGAATTTGACATAACATTGTAAAATGATTATAAATCAATAAAAAAAGTTAAAAAAATAAAAAATAGTGTAGCTGGTTCCAGCACAGAAAAAAAAAAAACACTAAAAATAGACTTACCATATGATCCAGCAATCCCACTCCTGGGCATGTATCCAGAGGGAACCCTAATTCAAAAATATAATGCACCCCAATGTTCATAGCAGCACTATTTACAATAGCCAAGACTTGGAAACAACCTGAATGTCCATAGACAGATGACTGGATAAAGAAGCTGTCGTATATTTATACAATGGAATACTACTCAGCCATAAAAAAGAATGAAATAATTCCATTTGCAGCAACATGAATGGACCTAGGGATCATCATTCTAAGTGAAGTAAGCCAGAAGGAGAAAGAAGAATACCGTATGATATCACTCGTGTGGAATAAAAAGAAAACACGAACTTATTTACAAAACAGAAACAGACTCACTGACATAGCAAGCAGACTTATGGTTACCAGGTGGAAAAGGTGGTGGGAAGGGATAAATTGGAAGTTTGAGATTTGCAGATACTAACTATTATATATATAATAGGTAAACAAGTTTCTCCTGTATAGCACAGGAAACTATAATCAGGGTCTTGTAGTAACCTATAATGAAAAAGAATATGAAAAGGAATATATGTATGTACATGTATGACTGAAACATTATGCTGTACACCAGAAATTGACACAACATTGTAAACTGACTATACTTCAATTGGAAGGAAAGAGGTAGTTTTCATTTGCATTTTGGGCTTTTTTTGTAGCTCAGAATTAAAACATAATGAGTCTTATGGGAAAATCCCTATCATTAATAGTTGTTTTCCAGGAAAATTAACTGTAGGAATTAAAAAGCTTTATGATACATTTACTGTGACATCAGATGTCAAATGGCAACCCCCCAAAAAGTCTTGCAGAAGCTGCTAAGTGATTTGTGATGGTTTACAGGGGCACCCCTTGCTTCTCCAAGCTCGAGTCTGGGGAGAATAATCAGGGAGAGGGTAACAGTCACAGAGGCATCAGAACGTAACTCCTGGGAATCAGTGGAGTCACAATCCGTCTCTGGTCCTCTGGCAGGCTTCCTCGGTGGCCCCACTCTGGGCAGCTGCTAATGTTTTACTGCCTCAGTGTTAACTATTTGACACTGTGGCCCTGTGGGCTGTTGCTCCTTTTGCTTATGCTGCTTCACTTGGCATTTCCTTCCTAAATGCAGAACTTACCAGTTTTCCAATGGCCCCATGTAAATGTATCTTGGCATTTCTTTTGGCTTTCTTCCTAGGATCTGGATGAAGTCAGTGCATGGTTGAACAGCATTAGTTACGGTAAACTCAAAATAGTGCCTCCCCACTAGCCACCCGTAGTTCCTAGGTTCCCCATACTAGGGGATTCCTTCCTCTGGCCAGTGACTTGTTTCACTCTTTTGCCTGCAACCAGCTTGTTTTGTGCATCCCAGAGAGGGCATGCTCCGTGGCTTGACAGACAGGGTCCTCAGCCACCAGTTTTCTGGCCTCTCTGGCCAGAAAAGCAGTTGCTCATTCCACCCTTTGCTCCAGCTTCAATCAACTTTTTTTATTTGTGGATTCCATTTTTGCAGACTCACTTACCCTATAAAATTTATCGGTCCCCCAGCTCAGTACTTGGGGTGCTTTGGTGGTAACTGCACATGCATAGAGTGGTGAAAAAAATTGAATTGCCCCATGGATTCATTCCCAGCTGAGATCCAACAAGGAGACACTGCTTTCCTGTCTCATACTGTAAACACGTGTCTTTTTAAAGATTTATTTGGTGCCACACCTTCTGCACTTCCGTATTTTTTGTTGGTGATGCTGCTGTTTCAAATGGCCCCCAAGAGTAGCTCTGAAGTGCTCTGGTGTTCCTGTATGCAAGAGGGCTGTGATGCGCCCTATGGAGAAAATACATGTTTGATAAACTTCGTTTAGGGGTGAGTTACAGTGCTGTAGGCCTTGCGTTCATTGTTCATGAATCAACAATATATAATGAACAAGGTGTCTTTAAACAGAAACTCAGATAAAAGAAGGGATTGGTTGATGAAAATGTTGTTAGCAGATATTTGCAGGAACTTAACCCTGAGTTTTCTTCTAAGAGCAACGGTTCAGCATTTGCTAACTCGAGGAGACTTCATAGAATGTAACTGATGTAAACAAGGAGAATCGATTATATGTGAAATACTTGCAATCCCTTAAATGTGCCAAGTGCCAGCCTCTGTCTGTGTCTCAGACCCTCCTCTTTCATCCACCTGTCTGACACCCTTTCTTCAGGTCCTCAATCCGCCAGCCCTCTCTCGTCCCTCAAGACGTAATTCATGAGTTTATTTGTGCCTTGGCTCAGTGTGTGCATCACTCACAACTCATCGAGTATATTCACGGAAATGGTTTTCATGCGGGGTTGAGGGGTAGTTTCGAGGGGAAGCAAATCTCAGAAGTGCAGGTGGAGCTCATGTGGACAGGTGGGTGGTCCTGTGGCTTTGCTTTGGCCACAAAGCAGGTCTCACGGGGAGGAGGGGGACAGGTTGACAAGGTAGCCTTCTCCTCTTCCTCCAAAATGGATACATTCCCCCACACTCCCTTAGCTTCTTATGCCTCTTTTGGGGATGGCTCTGGTTTGGGGAAATATGAATAATTTGGGGTGAAAAATACGTGAGGACAAAATATATCCCTGTAAGTGTATGTGAGAAAACCAACAGCAGCAAATAACTGGCTGAAAGTTTTCAGGGGAAGGGAAGAGCTGGGATGCCTTGAGAACACAGATGTGGGTAGGTTCACAAAGGGTGGTTCCGTGCCCACCCCTCCTGCTGCAGTTCCAGGGGGCAATGAAGCCCTGGGTTTGAGCGGTAGGATTCAAGAACACGGGATGGAGGGCTGTACCCTGTTCTGCTAGAGCTTATAGAATTGGTAGGACTTCAGAGAAGAAATGACCATGTTGACTGTTGAGCCCAAAAGGACCTTAGCAGTCACACAGAGTCACCTGCTCTGCATTGTGAGGGAGGAGCTGCAAAATGACTTCACTCCAGAAAAGGGCAGGGGAGCCATGCACGGTCCCTGAAGAGACCCTGAGGTTGGGAATGAGGGAATTGTCTTCTGCAAGCAAGTGGCTGATGGCGTCTGATCTTAAGACTGCCCCCCTCCCTCCCAAGGGGCCTCCCCTCTCCCCAGGCTTAGGCACAATCCTAGAGGACCACAGATTCCCTGAGACCAAGTTTCTGACACCCCAGCAGAATGGAGGATTTCCGTGCAAAAATAACAAAAGCCTGAGCACATTTCCTACAGAGTCACTGCGATTTGTATCTACTAGATGATTTAAAAATAATTAAAATAACCACCCAGGAGAACTGTAGGGAGATGCAGTAAAATGCCATAGTAAGCCAGGTCACACAAGAGGTACTTGAAGTTAATTGTACTGAGACTCTTAAGTAAACTTGTAAATCTCTGGCTTATTTGGCATAAATCTTTGTATTATTTCTTTTTTTAAAGTTTTTTTTTGGGGGAGAAAGAGGTAATTAGGTTTGTTTATTTATTTTTAGAGGAGGTGCTGAGGATTGAACCCAGGACCTCATGCATGCTAAGTATGTGCTCTGCCATATAAATCTATATTATTTCATACAACCTTCCATTCATACTTTTACACAGACCCTCCAAATGCTGGGCCAGCGTGTCCAACCTGATCTTCTGTCCTTTGCTGCCATCTGTCTCAATGCCTGACATCCAGTATGCAGTCCATAAGTCATTCCTGAGCTAAGGAAGAGACACAAGAACATATTTATTTATGAAATCCTGGAAAACTCATCTCAGAGGACACTCTTGGGGCTTAAGTCATACCGTGATTGGGAGATACCTTTGGTTCCCTACTCGATATCAATTTTGTCTTTTCGTGGGGCCAGTGTGTCCAGCGCTGGGTGACACCCATTGCTGACCAAGCCAAAAGGACAGCGCTGTTTTCCCACTTTCTCAGCCGATCTTGCAGCTTTGCGAGGCCTATGACCCGGGACTGGTTACTTCCAGACACCAATAAGGTGAGGGTTTGTACGCAGAGTGTCTTCTGGGAAGTCTTCTACTTTCCTGATAAAAGGGCCAGGTGAGTTGGGTACAACACCTGTTCCCACTTCTTTGTGCTTTGAATGTGTCAGCAGGTATTTTACAACCAAGAGAGTTAGTTCAAGAGAAGTGCAGAGACTCCGGCTCTGCCGCTGTTGAGCTGCTTCCGGACTGTTATGTGAAAAAAATAACCTCTGACTGTTTGGGCCACTGTTAGGTATTCTGTTACCTGCAGCCAAGCTATTCCTAAATGATACACTGATACAGATTAAAAAGCTAATATAAGAGGAAGAAATGAAGTACAACTTTACACGGCAGGTAATGCTTTCCCTGCTTGTTCCTCAGAAGAGCTTTCGAGTGACAGTCTTTCTGAAGGAAGTGGAGACTTGTGGGAAAGTTTTGGGTTGGGATCATTGACGCTGAAGTCACAAAGAAGGCCCCAAATCTCAGGTCCTTTACACAGTAAAACTAGAGTCAGTGAACTTTCTTCTGGCAGATCTCTGCAACAGCCTGTTTCTGTAAAAAGCACTGTGAGAAGTCAAAAGATTAACTAATGCCATTAGACTATCAGTTCTTCAGAGCTCCTGGCCACATGTGGCTTTTTCCATTTAAATAAATTGAAATTAAGATTTAAAAAGTCTGTCCTTCGCTTGCTGTTCACTATGGTAACCACTAGTCACATTTCTTCCAAGTGCTTAACAGCCACATGCGGCCAGTGGCTACCTTGTTGGACAGTGTGGATGTAGAACATTTTCATCATCATTGAAAGTTTTGCTGGACGGCATTGCTTTATAGGAGGGGTTGGCAAACGTTTTCTATTGAAGACCATGTAGTGTATATATTTTAGGATTTGCAGGCTAAGAGGCTAAATTGAAAAGACCATTTGTCTCCGTGGCAAAAACTCAACTGCTTAAAAACAGCCACAGACGTTGTGTAAACAAACGGGTGTGGCTGTGTTCCAGTAGAACTGCGCACACAGCCTCTGGGCCTGTTTACTGAGCCCTGCTTTATAACGTTGGCTCCTGTGATGCTTTGTGACTTCAGCATGAACGCTCTTAATCTGACTAATGCTTCCGATCCCAACTGGGTGGTCAGCAGAATGTACCTTTCATATCATTCTAACAATTTCGCACAAAAACATTATCAACATACACTCAGGACAAATGTAAAGAATTAGAGCTTAAGGTTTCTTTTGTAGGGGGTTTAAAAATACCCTTACTTTAGCATGATTTTATAGTTTTATCAGTTTGCAAATTCTTCATTTCTGGTTCTTTCCTCAAGCCCTAATATCACCTTGATGACGAATGAAGCATCCAGTTGAACACTGTGAGGGCTTAAAACTGGCACAAAGGATCATAAGAAATTCAGTTAAACGTACCAATATCATCCATGATCTGATTTAGACTAACCTGATTTCTTGTTTCTGCTGAATCCTTTGCAAGGCTGCTGACAGACCCCACAGACCGCTGAACTGGAAGTGAGAGGTAGTAAACATTAACTAGCTTTGTGACCTTGGGCAAGTAATTCACAAGATCAGGCTTGTGTTTTCTAATTTTACCTTCTGGCACTTCAAAGTTCTGTTAGAGGCCTCACCTAATTGTCCAGTTGATTGTCCAAAGCAGCCTCGCGAAATGTGCGTTCTTTTTATTAGATGATGTCGCCCTCTACTGGATGCCTTCTGTGTCTGCACTGTGATTTCTTTCCCAGCGCACCCCTTGCCTGGCTTTGCTTTATTTAATTTAGCTGAACTCCTCTGTATTATCATGTCATGAGCTGCAGTATTTCATTCAGTCAGTGAGGCAGAATTTTAAAAGTCCCTTCACTTGTTATTTTATTAAAATAAAAAAGCCAAGCTATACTGTAGAATTATAGTTACAAAAGACCTTAGAGAGCATGCCAAAAATTTCAGATACCATATACTCTTTTCAAATACACAATTACATTGTGAGAAAATAAAAACACAGGAAGGGACAACACTATCCAGCTCCAGGATGGAGGTTGCTCCTGGGGAGGGAGGTAAATGATATCGTGAAGGGGGGACTTTGTATTTTCACTTATTGAAAAGAAGGATCTGAAGGCAATCTGGCAAAGTGTTTATGCAACAGCCGGGCTTGGTGGGGTAGATCTCACAAAATACTTCTATGTGTTCACACCACTTTTTTCATGTGTGCCTATGGAAATCTCCTTTTCCTACCCCTGGAAAATATTCTGGGCAGATTCCAGAGCTTTTGCTGTCACTTTTAGGTATTAATTCATAGTCTCCTTTACAAGTTCTCAAAAAGCCCAGTCTGAGCTAAACCAAAGCTTTAGTGTCTTCCTCAAGCATCCCCAACCATGTCTGGTGCCTGGACCTACAGGCTTGGACACTTGTGGTGTCAGCCTCTTCTCTTCCTCACTCTGTGCTGTCCCTCAAGCACGGGGACGGCTGTGCTCGCGCGCGCGCGCGCGCGCACACACACACACACACACACACACGAAGCAGGGGTGGGAAGAAGAGGTCAGGGCAGAGCAGGCAGACCTGACCTGCTCAGTGTGGGGTTTGGGTTGGGGCCCTCTGGCAGAGGCAGATGCTCACATGATGTGGGGACACACCTAGGGTGATTTGGAGACATCTCCCCCCACCCCAAGGGAACTTCCCCCCCTGCCCCCGTGCCTTTGTCTGGCACCATCCTCTGCTGGAGCTTCTGGCTGTGCACCTGCACAGACAGGGCCTTTCTGTTGAGGTCGCCTGGCGCAGGCAGGTGGAGCTCTTGGACGGGGTGGCCTCCAGATGCCGCGGAGTCTTGCTCTCTTCCCCAGCGTCCCTCCTGGCCATGGAAACATGTCTCCCCGCTGTCAGCTGCTCTCAACGAGGTTCCCTCTCCTGCCTTGGCCATCAGGGCAGCACAGCCACGCTCGCCTTTACCGGCCGGTACAGTCCCTTAGACTCCCGGGGCTCAGGCTAAGCTGGACCTGCCCCTCTTGAAGGTCCCATGGGCCCCAGGGAGCGAGGAGAAAGCTTAGCCCTCTGATGTCTCTTTCCCTGGGAATCCTCTCTACCCATCTTAAGGAATCTTTAGCTCTGTCTTTTACAGCCTGGGGGGTGATGGGCTTAAGTGGCAGAACATATTTTGGGATACTCCCAGCCAGTCCCACCTCTTTTGACCCTGTACCTCTTTTTAGAAACTGTGAACACATAATAGTCTATTGCCAACTGAAGTTCAGAGTCCCATTTGAACATCCTTTCAGTCACCTCTTGGCTAGGTGTCTGTGCACTCGCAAAAACCTAAGTCCAAACAGCAGATCTTCGTCTAGAATCCTGTATCTGTAATTCCCAGCCAGAGGCAGGGGTGTCCCTGCTCCCTGGGGCTGGTTTCTCCCCAGGCCTCCTTTTTATAAGTCTGGGCCCTTTTTTGATGAGTGCAGTTCACAGGGTTGCCAATACATTTATGAAGCTTGGTTTTATAGGTACAAGATCTTTATTATAGTACTTTTTATTTTCACTACTTAGAAATATTTAAAAATATAATGTAAGAAGTTATTCTCATCTACCACACTGTATTCTACTAATAAAGAGACAAAGATCCTGATCGGCTAAAGCCACTTGCCCCACATCACACACCCAGAGTCAGAACCCACAGCCCCAGACGCCTGCCCTGCTTTGGCTTTGTGATCTTGAAACCTGTTCTACTGTTTGCACAGAAAGCATAATGCTCAGTGTCTTTTTGAATTTACACGAGTATGGGATTTAAAAATACTCTAAATATTCTTAGCGTAGTTAATAGCAAGAGACCAGCTATCAAGTATTCTTAGAGGGTCACAAGTTAGAGGTAACTTTCCGAAGTTTGGGGGCATCCTTGGTCTTACTCCCCAGCTAAGGAAAAGCAATACATTTACAAACAGAGATCGCGAGTGTACACACAGGCAATGACTTGTTGAAACCCAAGCATGCTGTTCTAGTCAGCTGATGACATTGGTAATTAACAGTTAAGCCTCTTCTCGTTTTATAAAAAAGTAAACATGTGTTGGTCACGGTTCAGTACAGAGCTCATCAACCACTTTATTATTAATGCCACTGAAAGTTTAAACAACCTTCTTCTGTCTTCCTGGGGGTAGTTACCCATCCATTTGTCCATCCATGCATCCAACAAACATTTATTTAGAGCCTAGAGTATGTCTCGCCCCCTCCTGTCCCCAGCCCTGACAACTTGTTTTATGAAGCACATCCTATCCAGGGGATCTGCTTACTCGCTTGGCAGATCAATAGTCGTAAATTTTGCTCTGCTGTTGCTCTGCCAGGCGGGGACGGCTGCAAGTTGCTGGGGTCTCTGTAGGGTGAGTGATGAGAATGGAGCTCAATCATGAGGGTAGTGGAGAGGAGTCTTTGGAAATTTAGAGGTGCATGCAGGTGTGATGGGTTTTTAGTACGCATGTGGGTTTCGATCATGTTTGACTCCTGCCTCACTCCTCCTGCTTGGAAACAGGCGCCTGGCAGTGAGGAGGTGCGTGTGGCACCCGGCCAGGAGTGTCTGGTGTGTGTGTGCGAGCGTGCACATGGATATGGGGGCAAGAATCTCAGAGTTCCAACTTTTAAATGAGGTACCTATAGAAATCTCTTTACCTTTAGTGACTCTTTAAACAGGTGGAACATCAGAATGCTTCAGCGCTCGCCGACATTTTCCAAGGCCATTTTTAGGATTTTTAAGTGACTTAAGAAGTTCATGGTGTGATCTGAAGTGTGCTCTGTAATTTTATTACGTATTAGGATGAATAGTATTCTCTTAGGAGAACAGCTGCTTCCTTTAGCCCACTGATGGAAAGAGACTAAACACTTGGACATTTTCAGTCTCCAGTTAAGAGTTTGTAAACATGTAGGATGTGCATGTTCGGGGAAGTAGAGTGGGCCTGCAGGGAGAGGGTGGGGCCAGGGAGACAGCACAGCTGGTTGCTTAGGGAGGGGCTCCCAGACCCCTGAGGTCCCCATGGGGCAAGGACAGGTGCTTAGCTTTGCCCCTCCCAAATGCAATTTTGTGAGTATTGACTACAAAACTCTGTGTGTGTGTGTATGTGTGTGTGAGAAAGAGAGAGAGAGAATTACTTTTAGAATTCCCGTAGAATTACTTCTTCATGAAAATTAGTTTGGGAAATTCTATTCTATGTAGTTAATAATGTTAATTGTAATCAGAACATTCTCTTTTTGGGATGGTACCAAAAAATGACCACGAGATTTGCAGAATCTCCCTCCTCTGGCCTCGAACGTCCCTTTCTTTCTGTGTAGACACAAGTCTAAATCATATAAACAGATCATATAAATAGTTGATATTATGCTGCTTACTTTGAGGTTTCCTTGCAGAGACTCAGAGGCCGTTCCTCTCCCTGCGTGGCACGTGGGAAGCGTCGCATCCTCAGTGGTGACAGTGGAGGACGCATCTCACTTCTCTGTTTATGTGTACTGGCTTTGCAGTTGGAGGGTCTAGTGGATCAAGAGTGTCTCCCCCCAAATTCATGTCTATCTGGAACCTCAGAATGTTCCTTATTTGGAAATACGGTCTTGGCCGATGAATTAGCTGAGGATCTCAGGATGAAGTCATGCTGGATTTAGGGTGGGCCCTAATTCTAATCATTGGGGTCTTGATAGAGGAAAGAAGAGGGGGATTTGGTGGGAAGAGACACAGGAAGACATGTGTGAAGGAAGAGGCAGAGGATGGAGTGATGCAGCTAAAAGCCAAAGAAAGCCAGGGACCGCTGGGAGCCTCCAGAAGCTGGGAGACCCTTTGGAGGGTGTGTGAACCTGCTGATTGTGGGGGAATTAATTTTTGTCATTTTAAGTCTTTGTAGCTATTTGTTGGAGCAGCCCTGGGAAACTAACGCTGAGGGTGATATTTCTTCCCACGTTACTCTTTAGCTCACAACTCCTTGGTGACATTCAGAGCAGGGGTCTTCTACTGAACAAATTGTGTCCAGACTTTGGCACTTAGCCTGTGCTTCCCAGTAGATGGCTAATGAAGATGTCCTGGCTGTGTTCTTAAGGTAGTCATTCATTCATTTGATTTTTTCATTTAAAATACATGCACTGATGAGTCGAGATGTATTTTCACAAGGGCTTATTAACTCCTAACTTACCGCAGCTCACAGCAGCACCCTGAGTTCTGGATTCGTTCTTTGGTACAGGGAAGCTGGAAAGAAAAGAAGTTATTACCCTTTTCTGGGACACAGAGCCAACCAAACCTAATATATATATATTTTTGAACAGACAAAGTTTGTTCAATGTCCTCCTCCTTATATGCCTTAACCCTTCCCCTAACCATGCCCCACTCCGGGAAGGACCCTGTGCTTTAAAATTATTACCATCATTTTCCCCCACCCCCATCCCCACCTTCCAAACAAAATTCACTCCCTATGCGGTTTATCTTTTCTAGGATTTGGTTCATCAGTTTACTTCTAATTTAAGTTAATGGATGAATTTTTGCCTTTCTTATGAACTAGGAACACTGGCCTTTTTAAAACTGAAGTATAGTTGATTTACGTTTCAGGCGTACTGCAGAGTGATTCAGTTATACATATATCTAAATCTATTCTTTTTCAGATTCTTTTCCGTTATAGATTATTACAAGATACTGAACATAGTTCCCTGTGCTCTACAGTAGGACCTGGTTGGTTATCTATTTCATATATGTTAATTCCAAACTCCTAATTTATCCCTCCCTCTCTCCCCCTTTGGTAACCATGTTTGTTTTCTATGTCTGTGAGACTATTTTTGTTTTATAAATAAGTTTATTTGTATCATTTTTTAAAGATTCCACATATAACTAATACCAAATGATATTTGTCTTTCTCTGACTTACTTCACTTAGTATGATCACCTCTAGGTCCAGCCATCTTGCTGCAAATGGCGTTATTTCATTCCTTTTAATGGCTGAGTAGTATTCCATTGTATACATCCATGTCTTGGCTGTTGTACATAGTGCTTCTATGAGCATTGGGGTGCACGTATCTTAGAGATTCCTCTGGATATATGCCCAGGAGTGGGATTGGTGGATCACATGTTAAGTCTATTTTTAATTTTTTAAGGAATATCAGTACTGTTCTCCATAGTGGCTGCACCAAATCACATTCCCACCAACAGTGTAGGAGGGTTCCTTTTCCTCCACACCCTCTCCAGCATTTATTATTTGTAGACTCTTTGATGGTGGTCATTATAACTGGTGTGAGGTGATACATCATTGTAGTTTTGATGTGCATTTCTCTAATAATTAATGATGTTGAGTATTTTTTCATGTGCCTATTGGCCATCTGTACGTCTTCTTTGGAGAAATGTCTATTTATATCTTCTGCCCATTTTTTGATTTTTTTTTCAATATTGATCTGTATGAACTGTTTGTATATTTTGGAAGTTAATCCCTTGTTGGTCGCATCATTTGCAAATATTTTCTCCCATTCCATAAGTTGTCTTTTCATTTTGTTTATGGTTTCCTCTGCTATGTGAAAACTTTTAAGTTGAATTAGATCACATTTGTTTATTTTCATTTTTATTTCTGTCACTGTAGGAGACAGATTAAAAGGAAATATTGTTAGAGTGTTCTGCCCATGTTTTCCTCTAGGAGTTTTAGAGTATCTGGTCTCAGATTTAGATCTGTAATCCATTTTGAGTGTATTTTTGTACATGGTGTTAGAGAATGTTCTAATTTCAGTGTTTGATAGGTAGCTGTCCAGTTTTCCCAGCACCACTTATTGAAGACTGTCTTTTCTCCATTGCGTATTCTTGCCTCCTTTAGATTAATTGACTTAAGAGCATGGGTTTATTTCTGGGCTCTCTGTCCTGCTCCACTGATCCGTGTGTCTGTTGTTGGGCCAGTACTGTTCTGTTTAGAGAACTATACTTTGTAGTCTGTTCTGAATTAGGGAGTCTTATTCCTCCAGCCCTATTCTCCTTTCTCAAGATTGTTTTGGCTGTTTGGAGTCTTTTGTGTTTCCATACAAATTTAACAATTTTTGGTTCTAGTTCTGTGAAAAAGTGCCATTGGTAGTTTGATAGGGATTGTACGGAATCTGTCGGGAACACTGGCCTTTTAAGAGGATACTTACGCATTTATTATCTGCCTTACCTCCAGCCACTGAAAGGTTGGAATGGTCCTTAATGCTTCACCTTCAAAAGCAAAGTATTTTCACCGAAACGCTGCAGTGTATTTGATTGTGCTTAGGTTGATCTGTTGGGAGCCAGATGGGATGGCTGGGATGGAAGGGGGTCAGTCAATGGCCTGAGGGCCTAGTCTGGGAGATCCAAAGTAAAGGGGAGCAGGGTCTAATTTCAAGGAACTGAGGCAAGTGGAGGAGGCAGGGCCTGGGTCCAGCTGTACCGACTGGGATGTGGATCTTACCGCCAGAGAGCTGGTCTCGTACTGGCGACTCAGCGTGAAGGTGAGGAAGCTGGGCCAGTCGCCCAGCATCAGTGGTCCCGAGGAGAGGAATAAAAAGGACTGACCTAATACATATTTTCACTTTTTCTTTATGCAGATTGAGAGTGTTTCACTCATTTTTAAGATCTAGAAAAAAATCAATGCCATCCATATCTTTAAGAAGCCTAGATTAATTTTTTAGCTCTCACACGCAAGTAAAACACACTCAATCTGCACAAAGAAAATGTGACAAATATTCTCTCCTTCTTCCCTTTCTCAGCCCCTTGAGGTGACTAACCAATCAACAGCTGGTGACAGTCCTTCCACGTCCCACGTGAACACAGATACACATGTGTTGTTCTCACTGTGGATCTCTTCTGGTTAAAAAAAAAAAGAATTATGCTGTAAATATTTGGTGACAAGTGCTTTCACTCCATCATATATCATGGACATCTGTCTGGGCAACATGGCTATGGAACTCATTTGCTCTGTTCAGTAGTTAGGTAATACCCCACTGCATGGACTTGGTGAACTTTATGCACTCATTTCCTGGGGAATAGACACTTAGTTCCCTGTCCAGGTTTTTGACACTAAAAATATCCTTGTGCAAACATCTGTACATTTTTTTTTGTAGCATGAGAGTCCCCAAGAGTGGGATTCCTGGGCAGCAGGGTAAGTGTATTTCAGTAGATATTTCCAGTTTACTTTCCAAAAACATGATTGCATTTCACACTCTTATTCACAATGTAAGAATGTTTCTGACGATCTTGCCAGCACTGGATGATTCACTCTTTTTTATTTTTGCCAACCAGATGGATGAGCGATGTTTTCTCCTTGCTGATTTCACTTGTTTTTCTCATCTGCAGGCCTGAAGAAGAACTTTCCTGGGCTTTGGGGGAAAAAAAAGAATCTCCTGGCCTCCAGTTATAAGCACAGCTTTTGGAAAGTGATAGACCTGGTTTAAATCCTAGCTCTGCTAATTCCTAGCTGTGTGGTCTTGGGAAAGTTAACTTTTCCAGTTCTCAGTCTTGCGGTCTGTAAAACTGTTGCAGTTATTAAATAAGATAATACACTTAAAAGTCCTAACAAATCTCTTGACATCTACAAAAATTCAATACATTGTATACAGAGATTAGCCATCCTACCATGCTCCAGAAGGGAGACACTTGGATTACTTAACTGTCCTGGTGACAACCACGGAAGATAAAGATGAAAAAGACACAGTTTTGGAGGCATTTCCAGTCGGACAGGGAGAACAGCCCTGAGATAAATACTTTTAATTAGGTCCTAGGTGTAGTAGGAACTCAGAAGAGGGAAAGGCTAATTTCTCTCGGTGTTGGGGGATGGAGAGAATTTTCACAGAGATGTTGGCACTTGAGATGTTAAAAATTTTTATTATTTTTAATTTTCTAATTTTTCAATTAAAAATTGTGGTAAGATACGCATAACATAAAATTTGTCACCACAACCATTTTTAAATGCACAGCAGCACTCAGTGCATTCACATTCTTGTGCTATCTTCACCTCTGTCCATCCACGGAACTTTCATCTTGCAAGGCTGAAGCTCTAAACCCACTGAACAGTAAGTCCCCATTCCCTCCCCTGCCCCAGTGCCTGGTCATCACCACTCTGCTTTCTGTCCCTGTGATCTGCCTACTGTAGGTACCTTACATAAGTGGAATCATCAAATATGTGTCTTCTTGTGATTGGCTTACTTCACTTAGCATAATGTTCTCAGGGTTTATCCGTCTTGCACCATGTGTCAGACTTTCCTTCCTTTTTAAGGATGCAGTGATATTCCATTGTACGTACACACCACACGTTCTTTATGACGTCATCTGTTGATGGAGGCTTGGGTTGCCATATTTTAGTTGTTGTGAATAGTGCTGCTCTGAACACAGATGTGCATGTATCTATTTATTTATTTATATATTAATGAAAAATTTTTTATTGAAGTCTAGTTGACTTACAATGCTGTGTTAGTTTCAGGTGTATAACTGAATACACACACACACACACACACACACACACATATATATATATATGTATTCTTTTTCAGATTCTTTTCCATTATAGGTTATTACAAGATGTTGAATATAGTTCCCTGTGGTATATAGTAGGTCCTTTTTTAAATCTATGTTATATTTAATAGTGTGTATATGTTAATCCCAAACTCCTAGTTTATCCCTTCTCCCAATCCCTTTCCCCTTTGTTAACCATAGTTTGTTTTCTTTCTTTTTTGTAAAAATTACAGTTCTACTGCACATACACATTATATTGCATGTAAATGCAAATATACAGAATACTGCGTTTTTTTTAGTTTACATATATGTACTAATTATTGTTTCTAAGAACAGATTAGATCTTTAGCTTTTTAAAGTTACATAGTTATCAAAGGAATAAAGCCAACTACAAAATAAGAATCAGCAGAATGTGGTAATCCATGTATCTCTCTGAGTCCCTGCTTTCAGTTCTTTGGGATATCTACCCAAAGGTAGAATTGCCAGATCTAATACTTATATTTAAAAAATTTTTAGTATCTCTTTTTTTCTTTCTTTAATTGTTTTTTTTTCAGGGTTGGGGGGCGGTGTGTGGAGGTAATTAGGTTTATTTATTTATTTTTAACGGAGGTCCTGGGGATTGAACCCAAGACTTCATGCGTGCTAAGCACATGCTCTACCACTGAGCTATACCTTCACCCCCTACCAATACTTATATTTTAAGGGATAAGAAGTTCACTAGGCAGACCCCTCGGAAAGGGTGTGCCAAGCAGGGAGAAAAGTGGGTACCAAGGCTGGGGAAATGAGAGGATGCTGAGCAGTGGGGAGAAGCAGACTGTTTGCTGTGATTGGAAGACCAAATGGTGGAGAAGTGTTTGGAGCCAGCTGGGGTCAGAGGGTGAAGGCAGAGCCTTATGTGCCTGCTCAGGGTCTCGGTTTTGACTCTACAGCTGTTGGGAGATGGTCTTAATGATAGCATCACCCTGTCAGCTGAACATATGCTGTGGAAGGTCCGCCAAGAGCCCTTCCAAAAGAGTTTAAATGATTTTTTTCTTAATTAGTCCATTTCAAGTAATTTAAAAAGTGTCTAGTATGTGGTTGACACTCAATAAATTACTTAATAATTGTAATTTTATTAGAAGGAAATAGAAGAGAAAATTCCCAGGATCTCCAAACTCTGTTTCTTTAATACACCACAGACTTTCTGCATCCTTTTTCAATGAAATAAAATGCAGTATCAGGCAGCTGTTGTCACAAATGGCCAAATTGCTTTTCTTAAGTGGCCACGTTTATACCCTTTTCTGCTGCCAGACGGAACCTTAATAGCATTAAGTACACTCAAACAGAAGAAAAAAGTAAATAAAAACTTTCAAGAGCTGTTAACTTTGGACATCTACCATGTCACAGTCCCATGCCAGCTTCACTTACCCGGAGGTTCTTGGGACTCATATCAGAGGAAAAGTTATTAAAATTCTTATAAAGGTAAAAATGTGCCATGGAAATCTAAATATGCCAGTATTTTATTAAGAACCAAGTCATTTGTGTTAAACATATACATTCAAGGTGCTTGTAAAAACCACTTGCTGGAGAGAAAGATCTGGTAGTGGTCCAGGAACTGTGTTCTTTGAAATGGTACAGCATTCTCTACTGGCGCTCTTCAAGTCAAGAATTCATTGGCTCTACCAAACCTGTCCTTTTCAGGGCCATGCAGTGTTTAGGGGCAATGTTTGAATTTTCTTCAAAACTGACTTGGGAAAAGGCAGGTGGAAGAACCTGTGTTTCAGATGAAACCACGGAGATGTGTTTAAGTGATCTTACCCCAAAGACCAGGCCACATGAACGTGCCATCTTTGAGGTGGGCTGGACTTTGGGGAAAATCACCCTCTTTCTTCCCAAATTCCCAACCTTAGTGGAGGCAAAAATCAAATCTCAGGAGCAAAAAAGCGATGTTGATGGAGAGAAAGCACCAAAAGCACCGTTTGAGTTAGAAGGTGTATTTTGGTGGCAGTGGCTGGATTTTTTGGAGCATGAGTGCGTATGCTTATGTTTCTGTTTGTGTATGTTTCCCTCTTTAATAAAAGGAAGTCTTAACTTTCCTTTTTTAAGCTAATGTGATTGGGGAGAAAAACTTTTTTCATCCTTTGGTTGCAACCCTTGTAGCCTGCCTTCATGGGAGGCCAGAAAGCTTTTGACTTGAGCCCTACATCAGAGATTAGGACCCTCTGTCTTTAAAATGAAATGTCACCTTTGTTATTTATTCAGTGGGGATGGGAGGGTGTAGTCAGTCAGTACGGATATATTGGCACTTCAGCTGACGATCTGAGATCAGCCTTATGGTGTCAGCACCAGCATCTACCAAGTGCACTGTCAAAGGGCTGATACATGAGAAACGAAGTCATTGTTTTGTTTCCATGTTAAACATGAAGTTGTCCAGGAGTTTGAAGCCCCTGCCCTACAATGAGTTAGGTGTGCTCGGGAGATCCGAACTCCAGTTGTGATTCCACTGCTGACTTCAGTGTCTGGGGTCTGTTTTCACATCTGTATAATGGTTATTTCACTGCCTACTGGGCTCACCTCACAGTGTATCTGCGCACGTCAAATAGGGGTGAAATATGAAGTCCCATGCAGCTATAAAGGACTTCTTAAGGAATTAGTGTTGTTATTACTTGATAAAAATGAGGATGTAGGCTTGGATAAATGTGGCTGGGAGGAGAGGAGAGAGCTCAGGTGGACTCACTGGGCATCTGAGCACAAGCAGTGGGGAAGGCTCGGAGGATGCCTGCTTCCTAAATTGCCCTATAAGCCAGGGTGACTTACCTACTCGTTTTATGCCCCAGAACTCTTTGAGGTGACTGCTCGGGCCTCTCTTTGCTTGGGGTCAGCTTCTCTTGGCTTTGGTCTTCTCTTTGCCAAATTTGAGTTCCTGGCTCCTCACTCCTGTTCAGAATCTGCATCTGGATTTGGTGTTTGTATTTGGTTGCCCTGAGGTTTGACTCTTCACTCTCCCTTGTTGGGTTTAGCTTGGATTACCCCTGGGCATGGCCACAGCCCAGACTCTTGGCCGACAACTGGTCTAGTGCAGCCATCACCCCACCATGAGTAGGGAATGGGGCCATCTGAGTGTCAAATGCTGGAACCAGCATTCCTGTGGGTTAAGCCAACAGACGTGGATTAGCCACATAGATTGGTGTGACTGGAAGCCTTCATTTTCTGGAGATTTCTCCATTTCAGTGATTCCCAATTCTCTGGTGAGTCTCCTAGACCTCAGCAGAGTTGTGTCCTCATTTTGAGAGCAGATGCATGAGGGAGCCATCTGGCTTGAAGGTGCAGCAGGAAGTGCTGGACAAGGGCAATCAGGTTTTCTCTGATAGACCAAGACTTTATAGTTCTGGCTGCAAATTTTATCCTCGTTATGAGTGTCCACAGTACCCTCCCCTAGCTCCTGGCCTCTGTTTTGTGATCACTTTAGTTGTTATTCTGTCTTCTCACCTATGCCTTAAACTCTGTTTCGATTTATTCCAATTCACTTGGCATTTATTCAGCATCTTCTCTGTGCCCAGCACTGTGCGGAGATGAGTGACTCCTTGCAGTATAGCCAGTGGGTTGGGTGGCTGTGGGTGTCTGGTGAGCGTTTCCTTCCTTCCTTCTCTAAAACTGGCCAGCCCCTGGGTGTGAGAGACCTCGACGTACTGCTGAGTCATGACGTGATGGGGGTGGAGGTGTCCAGACCTCATTTTTGGAGAATTTGGGATGATATACTTCCATTGTGTGAGGTACCCATGGCTGGGTAGGGGCATAGAGAAAGAAGAATGAAAATGGCAACAGGAAGTTAGGAGGGGAAGGATGACTGTCGCAGTTACACAATATTTTACAGTTTTTCATGTTCACAAAGTTCTCCCATATGTGTTCCAGTACTTTATCATTCCCCATGAAGTGGTATCTCTGGTCCATTTTAGTGGAGGAGGATTTAAAGCTAAGGATTTAAAAGGACTAAGTGACAGTTCATAGTCTCATAGTTAGACAGCATCTTCTACTTTTTAAAACTTTATTTATTTATTTATTATTTTTAAAAATTTTATTTATATTTTTGAGGGTGAGGAGGTAATTAGGTTTTTATTTATTTATTTTTAATGGAGGTACTGGGGATTGAACCCCAGACCTTGTACGTGCTAGGCATGCACTCTACCACCAAGCTATATGCCTTTTTTATGGCTGAGTAGTATTCCATTGTATGAATATACTTCTTTATCTATTGATGGACATTTGGGTTGCTTCCATGTCTTGGCTATTGTAAGTACTGCTGCTGTGAACATTGGGGTGCATGTGTCTCTTTGAGTTAGAGTTCCCCCTGATATATGCCCAGGAGTATGATTCCTGGATCATATGGTAACTCATTTTTGGTTTTTTAAGGAATCTCAATACTGTTTTTCATAGTGGCTGCACCAAATTACATTCCCACCGATGGTGTAGGAGGGTTCTCTTTTCTCCACACCCTCTCCAGCATTTATCGTTTGTGGACTTTTTAATGATGGCCATTCTGACTGGTGTGAGGTGATAGCTTATGATAGTTTTGATTTGCATGTCTCTGATAATTAGTGATGTTGAGCATCTTTACATATGCCTTTTGGCCATCTGCATGTCTTTGTTGGTGAAATGTCTGTTTAGGTCTTCTGCCCATTTTTTGATTGAACTGTTTATTTTTGTTATGGAGTTGTATGAGCTGTTAATATATTCTGGAAGTTAAGCCCATGTCTGTCTCATCATTTGCAGATATTTTCTCCCAAAAGTTGTCTTTCACTTTCTTGCAAGTGAAATTACTGGGTCAAAGGGAATGCTCTTTGTACTTTGATAGATATTGCTAAATTATTATTATCTCTACACATTTTTAGGAAAGGGGTATAATAATGACACTTACATAGATATAAAATGAACATCAGTCAGAGACAGCAGTAGTCAGGCAAGGAGGAAACGTCACTTAACAATGGTATTTTATAATACATGTTTGTTTACATGTCCATCTTTTCTTTCTAGTCCTTTCTAACTGAGAGTCCAGGTTAGATTTTATCCTCAATGCCCTACGGTACCCATTGTATGTAATGAATTAACTTCTCTCCTATGCATCCATGGTGTTAGCCATACCTCATCTTTGGGAAAATTAAGAAAATAGCTGCTTCGAGAATTTTCTGCAGGGCATCTTTGGACCCTAATTGAGAAAGGCTGTGAACTGCTCGATGGCAGGGATTGTGTCTCCCTTTTTTCTGTCACCAACAGGGAAGCTGTCAGTTGTGAATCAGGTCCTGGCTGTTTGGGACCGTTGGTCACAGGAGTTTTGGCTTCCTGAATGGGTCTGACTTCCCACAAGTATGAGTTGTGGAGAGTAGGCTGGTTTCCTAGACTGGTTGCTACTGACTGTGGGTCAGAGTTCTGTTTTTATATATAGTCTGGCTGCTGTATGTTTGTATATTCAGTCTCTCAAGAGCTTTGGAAATAAAGGGGAAGGACAGTCCACAAATGGGAGCAGCATGAGCAGAGATTGTTTTTCAAAAGAGGAGGACGAGAACAGATCTGTATAGGGTCAATGTTTCCTGTTCGTTCATGCAACAAATTCACAAACATTTGTTGAGTCTTCATCCTTGCCAGACATTGTTCTTGGAGCAGATCCCTCCCTCACAGCCTTCAGAGGGAACGAGCCTTGCCTACACCTTGATCTTGTTGGTCGTACAGCCTCAAGAACTGTAAGACAATACATTTCTGCTATTCAAGCCACTCAGTCTGTGGCACTTTGTTGTGGCAGCCCTAGCAAACGAATACAATCTTTATATGTAAAGATAATATCACCATAGTAATTTTATCGTTGCATATTTATCCAAGTTATCTCAGTTGAGTATACTCAAAATCTAACTGTCACAAGGCACAAATGAAACTTAGTTTCACTGATTATAATCACACTGTAAATAAAGAAAGAGATCTGGATCCCATGCCATGAAATATGTTTACCTGGAAATGCCTGAATTATGCCAGAAAAGAACCACAGTATTTTTACCTTTATACTTTTCTGAATGCGGAAGGGCATTTATTTCCTGCCTAAAATCCATGAATTGGCTGTTCTCCCATAGTCTCAGCATGAATTTGGGTGTTACATCTTCCTTGAACCCTTCCATGTTTTCCTTCCAGTTTTGGTCTGCGCTGGTTCGTTAATGCTGGCATTCATCAAGTTGGAAAGAGCAGTTTGGATTGGTTTCAGCTCAGACTTCATTTTAAAGTAATATGAGAGGTGACACAGCACTTACAAGACCATTATCGTCATCTCCTCGTACCTGTGTGCCTTGCTTATCACACCCCTTCTGTCAGTTGGTCTTAATTGTGCAGACTGACTGAAGACTATTTATGGAGGGAGGGGAGAAGGAGGAACTTCAAAAACAGTGGGCATCCTGAGGAAGAGGGAGACATTTTTCTGGTAATAAAGTTAAGTGATCCAACAGCTATAGCAAAATTGATCCAAGCAAAACTCTAGTTATTGGCAAAATGAACTTCATTAGGGTGGGGATGTTTGACTCTGAGGTGGATGATAAATTCGGGAGCTGAGATTTTGGATGTTGAGTTGTTTAGTTTTTCTTTAAAGACCTCTAGATGTAGAGCCAGATGAACAATTCTAGGCACTTAAGAATTTGGAAACCCAATTTTCTGTTGGCATCAAATGAGAAGTAAAATCTCAATTGAGATGATGGGGTCCAAACTAAATTCAAATGTGAGAAGTCTGTAAATCACAATGCCAGGACCTGAAACCTAGGGCTGCCAGCCGTAGCCTGTGGTTGGAGACTTCAAGCCGGTGTCAGGACTGGAGCCACAGACAGGAGGTAGGACCAGGAAATCACACAGAGGTGCAGGTATTCCTGCTGGAGGCACAGCCAGTTCTGTAAGGCAGGAGTGAGACAGCCAAGAGCACCAGGGCAGCATACAGACGGGGCTCTGGTCCAGCAGAGACAGAGGCGGAATCAGTGCTTGGAAAACCAGAAGTAGGTACGGATCCAACGGTCCTCAAGGCCTGCCCCTTCTCTGTGGTACAGACACCTAAGGGGATGGTGAGTGGGCAAAGGAAAGCGAGAGTGGTCTAGAGGTCTAAGAACAAGTTGGAGACCAGGGAACCTTGAAATAGCCTTTTCCAAGGTGTGCCAAAGCTAGGGCTTTCTAGAACCCCAGCCCTTTAATATGGCCCTAAATGGATTATGGGAATAATCTGTATTATACATAATAAATAATAATCCTGTGTGATTATTGGAACTAAACTAGATAAAGGCAAAGTCTCTTTGAGCTACCTTGAAATACTTTTAATGGTGGGAAAAGGAGCTGGAAGGCTTACCTTCAACAAACAATTGTTAAGTGTCTTTTATGAACCCAATACTGGACAAAGTAGTGTGGGTCCAAAGATGAGAAAGACCCCATCTCTGCCTTCTAAGAGCTCACAGACTAGAAAGGCAGATAACCAGAAGGCAAATAGCCCCCAGGCAGCAGGACATGCAGTCCACAGTGTGGCTTTGGAATTTAAGAGGGACTTGAGGGCAGCAATCTCTTTGAGGGGCTGTGGCAGCTACAGGAGCACTCGTCTTGAAGCTGAATTTACATACAAGCCTGTTATTTCTTCCTCTGGTTGTACCCTTATTTGCGGGGGGGCATGTAAGGATGGAGTTTGGCTTCATCAGTGCTGGACCTAGGATAACACGTGAGAGGTACTTGCCTTGAGTGCAACATACAAGGGAGTGCCCCCCCCATCAGTAACAATAAATACAATTTTAATGCAATGTTTAAAATGGTGAAAATGAATGCAAAGAAAATTCATGATGAACTAAATGTTAAAATTTTCAATAAAGACAGAATCAGTTCTGAGCCACATTGGATCCTGAAGCAAGAGGGAAGAAAATCAGTGATACTGATCCTGTCTAAAATTGTGATGCTTTGTTCATCTTGAATTTTTTGCGTTAATTTTGATTATTAAAAACATTGCATTTAATAGCCGAGACATGGAAACAATCTGTCCATTGACAGATGACTGGATAAAGAAGTTGTGGTATGTTTATACAATGGAATACTACTCAGCCATAAAAAGAATAAAGTAATGCCATTTGCAGCAATATGGATGGATGTGGAGATTGTCATTCTAAGTGATGTAAGCCAGAAAGAGAAAGAAAAATACCGTATGATATTACTTACATGTGGAATCGTAAAAAAAAGACAAACAAACTTATTTACAAAACAGAAATAGACTCAGACATAGAAAACAAACTTATTGTTAACGGGGCAGGGGGTGGTGGAAGGGGATAAATTGGGAGTTCAGGATTTGTATACACTAATATCTATAAAATAGATAAACAACAAGTTTATACTGTATAGCACAGGGAACTATGTTTAGTATCTTGTAGTAACTTATAGTGAAAAAGAATATGAAAACAAATATATGTATGTTCATGTATGACTGAAGCATTATGCTGTACACTAGAAATTGACACAGCATTGTAAACTGACTATACTTCAATAAAAATATATATAGATTAAAAAAAGTTTTCATATGTTTATTCAATAGAATATTACACATAAAAAGAATAAAACAATGCCATTTGCAGAAACATGGGAAAAAAACCCCCATTGCATTTAAGTATTACTTATCTTCATTCTGTTAGGTGAAATGAGCCAGCCATCAAGCACTACCACGTGATTCCACTTACAGGACGTACCTAGACTAGGCCAGTTCCTAGAGACAGAAAGTAGACTAGTTCTTACCAGGGGCTGGAGCGAGGGGAGATAGGGAGTTATTGTTTAATAGGTACAGAGGTTCTGTTGGGAACACGAATAATTCTGGAAATGGATAGTGGCGATGGTCGCACAGCATTGTGAATATACTTAATGATGCTGAATTGGACACTTAAAATGGTTAAAACAGTAAATTTTATGTTACGTAGATTTTCCCACAATAAAAATATTTATCTCCATTACTGAATGTTTTGGCATGCCCTTAAATGTGCCCCTTCCTTAAGTGCCTCAGTCTTTTCACTCCAGTTCCCAGCCTGGCACCTTATGCACAAGGTTTAGAGGCACCACAAAGAAAAGAAAGATCCTGTGGGTGAGGGAGGGAGCATGCAGGGTGTCAGGGGAGACACGGCAAGGGAGTTATTACCTGAGCCTCAAAGAGGAAGAATGGAAGACATTTCCGGTGGGAGGACCAGCAGATGGACCACATGGAAGTGTGATAGAGTGTGGGTCCCTGGAGGGAGGCAGTGGTCCAATGATGCTGGAGAAGCAAGTTTGGACTGGGGACGAGCATGGGGTGGAGATTTGGAAAATGAGATTACAGAAGTAGACTGGGACAAATCATGAAGGACTGGGTATGAAGGTTAACTTCCATCTGTGGGCAGGGGTGGGTTAGTGAGAGTTATGTGCAGAGCAAATCCGTGTTTCTAGAGTGCGGTGACACGGTTTGGGGTGTGGATGAGAAGGGAAGCCCGGAGAGCAGTCAGGGTGGTGGGGGGCTGTGACGGTGCAGAAACCAGTGGAAGGGAGACAAGAAGGACTTGGGATAGATTTAGGAGGTAGAGTCAGTGGGAGTCTACCCTCTGAAACATAGACTTTACAACTAAATAAAGGGGGGCAGTTGGTTGAGTGGCTCTTAAAATTTGTTAAGAGAAGGCTGCCTTGAGTAATGGGTTTGAGCTTGATTTCCAGAAGCCAGACTGTGGCTCTGCCACCTACTGTCTGAGCGACTTCAGGGAAGCTTCTTATCCTCTTGAATAAGCTTCTCCACTGGTAACATGTGGGTAATGTCAGTAACTACCTCGTAGGATTACCATGAGGATTAAATGAGTTAATATCTGTGAAGCACTTAGAACTCACTGGGCACGTGGTCATTGCTAAATAAGTGTTTGTTAAAATAGCAGAAATAAATAAAATAATGTTGCAGATCATCTTGCCAGGGCATTGTCAAAGAATACTAGGATGAAATTCTGGGACCTTTTAGTGTGGAGTCATTATTAAGTACAGGGAGAATGCCTGGGGTCTGGGAAGTTGAGAGACCCAGCTGATATGTTATTCATACAAGGGAAAACTTCGGCACTGGGGACCGGGTGCACGATGCTAAAGGTTTGCAGAAACATAGCAAAGAGCTCAGTGGGCTCCAGAACTCCTAGCAGATGGACTTTAGAATCGGAAGAATGCCAATTTTGTGGAAGGTTTGGTCACTGTTCTCTCATTCCCTGAGACAAAATCTGTGACTCAGTTTGCTGCAGGAATTTGGTCAATTGCTAGGAAAGGTTTGTTGGCTTTTATAATTTTTTTTGGAGCCAGTTTTATAGAAACACTGTCATAAGGGTGTGGACAACCGCGGCAGGTTCACAGCCAGCAACCTGACCCTCCCTGCCTGGCAGTTAGTTGCTTTTCACACACTCATTGCTCTTCATAGAATGCTCACCTCCAGCCTCCAGTAACTCCTTTTCTTCCTCCTGGTCTCAGTTCTAATGTCACTTTCTCGAGGAAACTGCGTCCACTCTCCTAGGCTTGAGATGCCCCATGGCACCGTGCGCCTTTCCTTAGTGTCCTTTGCCGTGGTTTGTTAACATGTTCATTTTGGGGATTATTTGCACGTTGCCTATTTTTTCCCCCTTGGACAACAAGCTCCGTTAAGGACAGGTTTTATTTTTTTGTTCACCATTGCATCCTTGATGCCTACACAGTCCATTGTAAGTGCTCATTAACTATGTGTTGAACACAATGATATTTTTGTTGAATAGTGAATGACTGCATTCTCTTGGTTTTCCTGGATCCATAGAGATTCCTTTGATGGTGAATGGTGGGGGTGTTTGAGCTTGACAGCTGCTTTCAGACTGGGCTTTATAATCTATAATGGGTCTGATGATCAGGGATTTCGTTTTGCAGACTCAAGCTCTTAGTTGGTGTCCAGAGTAGTAATCTGAGTGCACAGACAGAATCAGAGTCTGTCATCTCAAGTGGGCTGTTCTTGTCCTGCTGTGGTTCCCCAGGGGCCATCTCAAAGAGTGCCAGCGGTGCTGGTCTGTTGTCTGGGGGTGAGAGTAACACATGGAGTGGAAAGAGTTCAGCCCCCTTCATTTTGTCTCACACCATTAGTAATGCGGAACAGTGCCGTCGAGGTGTCATCAGTTCTAATGTGGCTGGCTATATTAAATGCTAGCAATAATGATGGGAGAAATGTGAGCCTCTCGTTGCTGCAGTGTGCGTTGCTGAGGAAATGAAGAACGTTGCATTCGAACCTTCATTTCCCTTTTAACTGGAAGGGATTTCAGCATTAAACGACTTCATACCCAGATTTCCACCTTGTAAAAACGCTACCTACAAAGCAAGCCAGCAGGGGGAGCTGCCACCCTTCCTAAGAATCGTGTGGCGCGAACGGGAAGACAGTGACATCTGGATTGTGAACCAAGGATGATCAAGTCTGATATTTATGACACTCTAGTTACAAACCTGAAAAGAGAAAGGTTTATGATGGCATAATTTATATACTTTCTTTAAAAGTCGCATGAAGCTAGTTTGCGTAAGCAATCTGTTTGCCCTGTGAAAATGTCCTCTTTCAGTTTGAGAAAATCACCTTGTGAAAGAAAAGATGACCCGAGCTTTGGGAACAGTGATTTAACGGGATCCAAATTCACACGTCAGTTCAAGGTCGTCTGAGCTGTTAGGGGCCGAAGAAACTTGGATGTGATTTTTCAGTGAGTGTGGAAACAAGTGAAGGAGGTTGAAAGATGATTATGATAAATGAAGGTGGGGGGGACATTTCATAGTTATTACACTAAACATTGAAATCTGATTTTAGCTCAGGGCTCCTTCTCTTTACACCCTTTGAGGCCTCTGTGCTTCTGGTGCTGAAATTGAGGCAGACGAAGAAACAAGACAGCCTCTCCTAGTGGGGTGATGGCCCTTCACCCGTTTCCAAGGAGGCCTGCTGAGGGCCGAGGTGGGGGCGTGCAGGAATTGCCCCACTCTTCTCACGTGATCCAAGCTGCTATGATTACTTACTGATAATCCCTATATTTATCTCCCTGGCTGTTTGACGACCCATACAGGGAAGACTTAAATCACCCCAGGGGAAGTGGAGGAAAGGCTGTTTTCAGGAGCCCTCTGCAGGAAAAGCTGCAGAAGAGCTAAGAGTGGCGAGGGACGTGGACATGTCCCTTCAGCTGAGTGTGCCTCATTTCACGTTCAAGTTTCTGGCCACAAATGTTTCCTGGAAAACATCATCGTTAGTACCTGTTTCTTTAGTCCTGGGGCTATTTCTAGCACCTACAATTCTTTTATTTTAATGAGGGGGAAAAAGTTTACTCCCCTGCTGCTTCAAGGCAGCAGAGTGGGAATTCTCTTTAGAAGTTGGCCCTGCAAACCTTGAGTCTTGGTTGGGAGTTTGATTTGGGGAAGCTAAATAATTATCAGTCCACTGTTAAGAAAAAAGTCTTTTTTAAAAATTGGAGTATAGTCAGTTTATAATGTGTCAATTTCTGGTGTACAGCATAATGTTTCAGTCATACATATACATACATATATTTGTTTTCATATTCTTTTTCATTATAGGCTACTACAAGATGTTGAATATAGTTCCTTGTGCTATACAGTAGAAACTTGTTATATATAGATACTATATATATTATAGAAACTTGTTTTATATATAGTAGTTTATACTAATAGTAGTTAGTATCTGCAAATCTCGAACTCTCAATTTATCCCTTCCCTCCCCGGTTCCCCCGGTAACCATAAATTTGTTTTCTATGTCTGCGAGTCTGTTTCTGTTTGTAAATAAGTTCATTTATGTCTTTTTTTTTAAGATTCCACATATGAGTGATATCATATGGTATTTTTCTTTCTCCCTATCTTTCATGTCAGGTGTCACAGGCAGCCTCCCTAACAGATGCTCTATGAATCTTTTTCCTTGTGAAGAGTAAAACTTTCCAAATTTCCCCAGTGTTTAGGAATTTGCCTCCCCTCCCAGGGGCCTCAGAGGTGGAAGGGCTGCGAATGGTCACGTGGGGGATGGATGATGGGTGGGACTCCGGGTACCCAAGACCTGCACCTGTGCCTTGGCCCCAGTGGAGATTAGAATGGGGTTCTGCTGGCTTGGGGTCCGGATTGGGCAACTGCAGGCACATGAGCACCGGCAGATGTTGGAATGTTTAGAGCAGAGACAAGGCGGCGGTTCCTCTTTGCTGGGGTGGGATTGATTAATGGGGGTGGGGCCAATGCAAATTAAATGAGCGGAGTAGACTGCTGGCAGGAGAGCTGATGTTTGAGTACTTTTTGTAAAGACTTCGTGGAGGTCTTTAAAAACAGGGTAAGTCCCCATGTGTCTGGAGGTTTAGTGGGAGGTCTTTCTAGAAGCATGGGTGTGGTTTCAGTGAACCGTCAAAGTTTTTCAGTGTTCTGATTCTGTGGTCAAGATTAGACAGACACATGTGGCCACAAAAGAAATAAAATAGGAATCTAATGGAGAGTTTTATGCTCTGTATCTTTACTTCCTGCCTGTTTCCAAATGGGAGATAATCTATTGGGTGCTGCAGGATTGGTCCTGTTCTGTTTATTTCAAAAGCTCAATAGAATTGTTTCTCTTCATCTTAGTCTTAGCATTCAACTTTAATGTAGAAACATTTATTCCAAATTCTTCTTAAGAACCTGAAGCAAAGAGTCTGAGAAAATGTACTATTCCAAGATACTACTGAAGTACATATTTATTTATTTATTTTTGTGTTTTTTTGAATTGAGGTATAGTTGATGTACAAAATCGTATGTTTCAGGTGTACGACACAGTGATTCACAATTTTTAAAAGTTATATTCCATTTATAGTTCTTGTAAAATATTGGCTATATTCCCTGTGTTGTGCAGTGTATCTTTGTAGTATATTTATTCTTAGGTCATAGTTTGTACCTCTTAATCCCCTCCCCCTGCCTTCCCCCTCCCACTCCCCTCTCCCTGGTGGTGACCACTAGTTCACTATATCTTTGCGTCTGCTTCTTTTTTTTTTTTGTCATATTCACTAGTCTGTTGTACTTTTTAGATTCCACAAATAAGTGATATTGTACAGTACTTGTCTTTCTCTGTCTGACTTATTTCACTTAACAAAATACCCTTAAGCCCATCCATGTGGCTGCAAATGGCAACATTTCATCCTTTTTTATGGCTGAGTACTATTATATTATCATCTATCTATCTATCTATCTATCTATCTATCTATCTATCAATCACATCGTCTTTATTCATTCATCTGCTGATGGACACTTAGGTTGCTTCCATATCTTGGCAGTTGTAAATAGTGCTGCTGTCAGCATTGGCGTGCATGTCTCTTTTTGAATTAGTGTTTTTTTTTTTTTTTTTTTCGGATATATACCCAGAAGTGGAATTGCTGGATCATTTGGTAGTTCTGTCTTTATTTTTTTGAGGAACCTTCATACCTTTTTCCACAGTGGCTGCACCAATTTACATTCTCACCAACAGAGTACAAAGGTTCCCTTTTCTCCACATCACAGATGTACTTATTTGAAGTCATTCATTTAAACCCCTCACCCCCAGTTCCATCAACAAAATTTGGTTTTTCTGTGAACACTTAAAATTTGTCCCAAAAGAAATAACCACTGTCCAAAACAAACCAAAAATCCAACAACTGTCTTACAGAAACTGTCTTCTTCTTTGGAGGTGCTTCTTGCTTGAAATAAGAGGATCTTGTGGTTTGATAAAATCTGTTTCGAATATCCAAGGAGGGCCTCCTTTTGAAGACTTACACACTGCAGTCTCTCTCAAGATTTGAACTTCCTCAGAGAAGAAAGGTGAACTGCGTTTGTTCCAAGTAAAATAACACATCAGTATTATACACCATCGCACCCCTATCCCATTGTAAACAAATAACTGACCCTGTTCTTCTGATGTGAAGCCAGAGAGGGTGTGAAATACAGCGAGGAGGACAGTCTGATGCAGAACTATGAACGTTCTAAGCAACAGAAACACAACATTTGAGAGGAGTAGAGAAGGTCCCAAGTTGGTTTTTCTAATTCCTATTCTGCTGCTGACCTCGGGAAAGGTAATGCAATAGTGATCATTCACTTAGGGGCAGCTATCTACGTTATTTCAGATTGCCAGTTGCATTCCCCGCCCCCCCCCCCCCGAATCTATTTCTTGGAAGTTCCTCTGTTTCTTTCTTTAGGCCTTAAGAACTTCTTTCGAGAACTTTTTTTTGGGAGGGGGGAGGGCGGTGAACTTTTGACCTAGATACTAGAACCAGTTTCCATTTGGATGCTGAGCAAATTCTCTTCTTTCAGTGGACCTACTCCCCTGTTGTGATTTTTCTTAGCGTGACATCCTAGGAAAAGGCTTTTGAATGGTGGAGGAACTTGGCAAACATTATATTAGAAGGAAGAAGAGGAACACCAAGGTGGGAAAAGATACTTTCATGTCACATGAAAACCACTCCCAGTGTTCAGTGTTTTCTTTTGCAAAGTAGGGATAGAGGGAGGAGTAAATGAGAATATACAGTTGTTTCTCCTACAGTGTAATACATGTTTTCCTAAAAATTGAGACATTATAGAATTTCATGCAATAAAAATGATGGGACTTTTGGGAAAAATCAAATTGGGTGGAACATTCAACACTTGTATAGTCTAGTAAGGGATACTGTTCTAAAAACCTGATAAATGTTTTAAATGTCTTAAATCCCTAATAAATTAAAAAAAAATGCTACAGGACATAGAGCACTTCACCTTTCGGAAAGCATGGGGTTTTCTTGCTGGCGTCATGCAGTGGAAGGTGGAGGCTTCTGAGTGATGGGGAAGAGGGGGAAGGAAGGAATCGGCAGGACAACCTGGAGAGCATCAGCGTTGCTCTGGTTCGCCCGTCCTGTTTCCTTCTGCATTAACTTGAGAAAGAAATCTGATGTTTGTTGTTTTGCCGTGTCCTCCTTTCTTGAAGGAGCTGCACCGATGGCTCCACGTGAGTTGGGGGGCCACAAAGAGCTGACCGCTCTGTTTGGCATTGGAGTGGTGGCCGTCTGTCCACGCGGGCACGGGGTGCGGAATGCCCACAGACTGCGGCTTTGGGGGGCTCAGCTCTGGTGGGCGGCCACATTGTTAGCGTCTGCATCAGCATCAGCACCGTTTCTTGCAGCCTCGTCAGGCTTGTTCAAGGGACCCTGCAGCCCTCCCCGTTCCTCCTGCTCTTCCGCTTCCTTTCATTTCTGCCGCCTGGTCCCTGCCGGTGCACAGCTCCGTCAGCGCTCCTGTGATGTCACACCTTCTCCTGATTCCTTCTACGTGTTTCATCGTTTTACGTTCCTCTTCAAGAGTTAAGCCTTTCCCTTTTCATTTGCGGCTTGGATTCATCCACGCGGGATGCTCATTCATGTTTGGGAGGTTGCAGTCAATAGCTTTTGCAAGAAAATTACACGAATTTGGGATGAGGTAATACAGTCAGAGTGCAAAGCATGTCTCGTCTACGGTCACAGTGTTCAACTATTTGGTGTTTTTGAAGTTACTGGCTGTTTCTAGGTGATATAAATGTTAGTTACCCAGTGAAAAATTGTGTATGAGCCACTATGATTTTGTCTTGGGGAGTACATCCCCTATTTTTCACCTTGTTTGAATAAATAGATGGGCACACAATAGACAAGGTCTGTAACCGGAAGAGGATATGTGAAAAATGCTCATAGCTGCGCCAGACACCAGATGGGTAATACAATAAGTGCTCCATAAATATCAGAGAATGACATGTGAATGAGCTTTTAAAAATGATATATTCTTTTTTTAAAGTATTTTTTATTACTATTTTTATGTGTTTTTTACGGGGGGAGGTAACTAGATTTATTTATTTATTAAATGGAGATACTGGGGATCGAACCCAGGACCTTGTGCATGCTAAGCACGTGCTCTACCACTGGGCTATACCCTGCCCCCTGTAAATGAACTTTTAAAAAAATATTTTTATTGAAGTACAGTCAGTTTACAATGCTGTGTCAATTTCTGGTGTACAGCACAATACTTCAGTCATATAGGAACATATATATATTCATTTTCATATTCTTTTTCCCCATAAGTTACTACAAGGTATTGAATACAGTTTCCTGTGCCATGCACTATAAACTTGCTGTTTATCTATTTTATGTATATTAGTTAGTATCTGCAAGTCTAGAACTCCCAGTTTATCCCTTCCCACCCTCTTCCCCTGTAAATGAACTTCCGAATTGAATTTTTGAATTGCCAGCTCAGACACACTGAGTAGTCCAGCGAGGTGTGCATGGGGAGGCTTGCACGGTGTATTGAGAGAGGACAGTCAGACAAACCCCTGTGGAATGAGGCAGGAGGTGGAGCATCAACCCTGCCTCCCAGCCCTCACTTTGCCACCTCAAGAGAGAACCTTTGCATTTTCTTGTATTTGTTTGAGTGGAATCATAAACTGTTTATTTTTTTCCTGATTTCCTTTATGTTTGATAATTACTTTGAGATATGATATAGGTAGCTCATTTTTTTTTCTCTGAGTGATACTTTTATCTTTGGATATGCCACTGTCGGTTTACTTATCCATCTCTTTATGGGTCTTTAGGTTATTTCTAGGTTGTGACTGTTGGAAATAAACCTGTTACAAAGAAACAAACACAGCAAAAAGTCAGACCGCAAGTAATCCGCGCCACCTCTTCACCTCTCTAGTCTCACACCTGAAAAATGGAGCTATCAAAACCTGCCTTTCCTCTGTACCCGCTACAGGAACTCCTGCCTGTGAATTCTAAATGAGAAAGCGAATCAGAGGGGTCTCTGTAAATAAATGGTGCAGCCCTGGATAACACTATCAGGATCTATGAGACCAACAGGCTGGAAGGTGAAAACTGTTTGCAGGTGTAAAAGGGCATGTTCTTCTTTCTCGCAGGAGTGTCCTTTTTGCTTTTTCATTTCCACCTTGATGGGATAGCTGACCACGTGCCCTCCGGATTTTGACAGACACCACCGAATTTCTGTGTGTACACGTGTTCCTTTGTGCTTGTGTTAGTAATCTGAGGAAGAGGTCTCGCCTGGGGCTTGCTTCAAGCCACATCAGGGTGGAGATGAAGGAAGAGTATAAGCTGTGCCCCTCCTCCCCAAATCTCTTCCCTATGAGGCTATAGATAGAGTCTGAAATTCCTTCATGAGTTTTTTTTTTTTTTTAATTTGGGCAATTAAACAGAAGTGATGCTAAGGGGATCATAAAGGCAGGACAGTTCCCACATTGTCATCTGGAACACACATCCTGGAGGAATTAATTCGACAGTCCTGAGGCCACCAGGCTCTGAGGAAACCAGAGAGAGGCCAGGAGGTGCTCTGGTTGATGGTCCCAGCTGAGCTCTACAGTCGAGTCATCCTGGCCCAGGTGCCAGACATGTGAGTGAAGGAGACTCCAGATGGTTCCTGTCCCCAGATGTTGAGTCACCTTCAGTCCTTGAGTTTTCCCAGCTGAGACCAAAAGATAAGCATCCCTGCTGTGCCCTGTTTGATTTCCTGACATAAATGAATGTTGGGATGGTTTGTTACACAGCAATATTAACCAGAACAGTAGACAACCACGAATGTCCATTTCAGAGACGGACTACCTTGTCTTCTGAGCACATTTACCTCACTCTGTATGTCAGGTTTAAAGTTGTATGTCAGTAAAAATAAATACAACATCTTTACAGTTATATAGGTATGAAAAGTTTGATTGAATCATTTAAAAAGACTGGTGCATTTATTCCTAAACTTATGTGCAAGCTAAACTCTGGGTTAGCTATTTAAAAATAAGGATTCCATACTACTCAGCCATAAAAAATAATAAAATAATGTTATTTGCAGCAATGTTGAGGGACCTAGAGATTATCATACTAAGTGAAATAAGTCAAAGACAAATGTCACATAATATCACATATGTGGAATCTAAAATTTGACATGAATGAACTTATTTATCAAACAGAAACAGACTCAAAGACATAGAAAACAAACTTGGTTACCAAACGGGAAAGGGGATGGGGAGGAATAAATTAGGAGTTTCAGATTAGTAGATAAAAACTACTGTATATAAAATAGATAAACAACAAGATCCTACTGTACAGCACAGGGAACTATAGTCAATATCCTGTAATAAACCATGATGGAAAAGAATATAAGAAAGAATATATATATTTATAACTGAATCAGTTTGCCATACACCAGAAACAACATCGTAAATCAACTATACTTCAATAAAAAATAAAAATAAATAAGGATTCCAGGGTGCACCCCTAGACCATGCTCCGTCAGCCCCTCCGGGTGTGGGAATCAGTGTGTCATTGTTCCAGATCTCCCCAGGCCACTCAGAGGCACACCCCTGGCTAAGAAATGTTGACTTAGAAATTCTATAGAGCCATTAGTGCTGACATGCAGTTGGTGTCAGGCTGATAAATTATTGACAGAAATGCAAAATGTGAAAATGTGTGAATCTGTTTTTTTAAATTTTATTTATTGAAGTACAGTCAGTTACAAGGCATCAATTTCTGGTGTACAGTGCAATGTTCCAGTCATGCATATATATACATATATTCATTTTCATATTCTTTTTCATGAAAGGTTGTTATAAGATATTGAACATAGTTCCCTGTGTTATACAGAAGAAACTTTTTAAAAAATCTGTTTTTATATATAGTGGCTAACAATTGCAAATCTCAAACTCACAAATTTATCCCTTCCCACCTCCTTCCCCAGGAGCCATAAGATTGTTTACTATGTCTGCGAGTCTGCTTCTGTTTTGTAGATGAGTTTAATGGTGTCCTTTTTTTCCTTTTTTTCCTTTTTTTAGATTCCACATATAAGTGATGTCGTATGGTATTTTTCTTTCTCTTTCTGGCTTACTTCACTTAGAATGATGATCTCTAGGTCCATCCATGTTGTTGCAAATGACATTATTTTATTCATTTTTATGACTGAGTAGTACTCCATTGTATAAATATACCAGATGTGTGAATCTTAAGGGTTGATTAAAAGTTGAAATTGGTCTTGCACTCAGGTCTTTCAAAGCATATTTCAGATATGTTAACCAATTATCAATGCTGCATGATTAATTTTGGTGGGAGGGCCAAAGCATGGCATAATTGAGATATGTTTATTTTTCCAATGCCCTTGTTCTTCTTAATGAATTAAAATTTAAATTGTTATGTGTCAGAAGGGTAATAGACCCACTCATAATTAGTATTATGAATGAATTAGGAACTTCCCCAAAGATTTTGAAAATAGCATGTTCTGAAATTAAATTGACACAAAACATCAACGTATCACTTGGAATCTTTCCAAGTGTTTAGTGCACCCCAGCACACACAGTGTTACTGCTTGGGGTCACCCTCTAAGATTTCTAATAGCTCTGTCTTGAGTGTTTTCTCTCCATTTGGCAAGCCTGGCTGGTCACATGGAGGCCATTTGCAGCCACACGTGGTCCTCGTTAGGACTTCATTGCTCTGCATCACAAAGTCTAATTCCCCGTTGATTAATTGAATGCTATCAGCAGCTTTGGAGTAGGCTTACTGCGAAGGCAAGACCACTAAATGCCGACGGAAGGTGTCATGGTGTAGCATAGAGGCTCTGCTTAGGATACTTCTGTTTTATGATGACTAGAGTTTAATGTGTGGACTTTCCTGGAGTGGTGGGTGCCTGTTTAATGATTCTCTCTGCTTCATGTAATTGGGAAACACCTTCTCTACTTAAAAATTCATGTTCTGAGGGTTTTTTGAGAGCCCATGGTAAGAAAGGTAGATGTTGGCGTTATTTTCTTTCAGTGGTGAGCAGGGAGCTGAAAGAAACTAGTGCAGACTCCTCTTTGGCACCTTCACCAATGATGTGACAGTATAGATTATGAAAAATAGAGAGTTTGGAATTTGGGGAATTTTACGAACCTTGTATGAAGGGATACTGCAGAGAGACAAAGTTGTATAAAGACACATCTGGTATGAAAAGGGAAGTTTGATTTTGCAGTTCATGGAGGGAAAAGTGTAGTGTTCTGGAGAAGCTCAGAACATATCCAACTACATGAACGAGTTGTAATGATTTTCATTTGTCTAGAGCAGAATGAAAGCCAGTATTATTTGGATATATGCAAAGCAACAGCCAGCGAGTTTGGGGCCATAATGATAATAATAAGCTATGGGGCTGGGGAATCCACGTGGAGACCATCTCAGCCATGTGCAGGGGGGAATGTTGTAGGCCCCTGAGGGTGAATATGCTACTGGCTCCAAGGGAGTTGGGCTGGACCTCGGATGGGTCAAAGATCTGCAAGGTCAGGTCTTGAGATGCACATGCTGTGAAAGCAAAAGAAGTCTAAATCTTGCGTTCTCAGTGCAGTATCACCTTCAAGGGGGCGTATGTTGTTCTTGGTGGAGGCAAAAGTATCTTACTCTTTTTGAAAATATATGAAGCATACATATACATACATGAACAGATATAGAGTATATCTGTGGGGTTAAAATTTCATTGGAGAGAGCCCATAGGAATAAAATAGTTGAAAAAGGCTCCTTGGGAGCAAGAATGAAAAAAAAACAACAACTTAAGCAACACTGGTCTCAAGGGGACACCCTGACGCCCAAGTCCTAGCAAGTCAGAACATTTCCATTGTCTGGAATATTCTTTCCAAGTCCATCTTCCAATAAGGCCCAGGCCCGTGGAAGGGAACACCGTCAAACTCTCATGAACAGACCTGCTATTTCACTTCTGATCCCCAGAGATGTTCCGTGTGTGTTTGGAGTTCCTGGGAGTACCAGGCAAGGAAGAACCAGAATCGTATCTCTTTTAGGTCCTATTTGCACCTGCCTGTGCAAACCCTCCTCAGTTATTTCTGGGAAGCTCTGAGTTTCTCTCAAAGTGCCTGTGACTTAGGCTTCTCATATTTTCTTCTCCAGAGTCTCTTTTGGTGTCCCCTGCTCACAGGGTCATTAAGGGAGGGATCCTGCCCTTGTCCTGTGTCTGTGCCGCCCACCCCAAAGGGTCACTCTTCACTGCAGTGGTAGAGCTGCCTCAGAGAAAGGGCCCCTGTCCTCCCCTCCCCAGGGGTCTAATGGAGCATCGAGGATATGCTGGAGCAGGTGCTACATCCTTCCCCTGCACTGTTTCCATTTTCTCCATCCCTCTTCCAGTTTCTTAACCCAGGACGACTTTCTTTTCACTGGATCCCTGTGTCCGCTGGTGTCTTGGTCTGTTCAGGCTGCTATAACGGATACCACAGACTGAGCAGCTTATAAAGAGCAGACACTTACTTTTTATGGTTCTGGAGGCTGGAAGTCCAAGATCAGGCTGGCAGCAGGGTTGGGTGAGCGCTCTTTCGGGTTGCAGACTTCTTGTTGTATCCACGTGCCAAAGGCACAAGAGAGCCCTGGAGGCTTTCTTATAAAAGCACTAATTCGTTCATGAGGGCTCCATCCTCATGACCTAATAGCATAACCGACCTCCTAACACTGTCACATTGGGTTAGGATTCCAGGATGCACATTTTGGGAGGATGCAAACATTCAGACCGTAGTGCCACATATATGAACTCCTTCCTTGGACGCTAGACGAGGGAACACCCTGGCTCCGTACCCAGCCCTCTGTCAGTCCAGGCACCATGAAGACCTACCCAGCTACAACCGAATGCTAATGATCAGCTGGTGGGGACTGTGGAACTTAGCAGGGGTTCATGTGCAATGCGATGTCCTCTGCTTCAAGGGAACTCACTCATTTGTTAACATTTAGCCTCAAATTCTCAGAATTTTCATGGGTTGCTTTTTATTGGGAGAGTGTTGATAAGTACCTTGGCTCATTAAGAAACTGTAAACACTCAGAGAAAAGGAATGGAAAAATGAATTTCTGGGAGCTTTTACCAGAAGATGAGAGACATTTTCAGAGTGGCAGGGTGGAGCCTGGGTGGCAGAGGAGACACCCTGGAGTTGGGGAGGGGCTTGCAAGGGACATGAGCGATTAGGGGACCTCCCAGGATCAGGAGAACTAAGATGGCCAATGTGCAGGGGTGCCCGGCATACCTCAGCCCTTGAGCACAAGCTGACCTTGGGTATCCTTGGTTTACAACCCTATGATAGAGTCCATCAGGAGATTTTCTCTGGGGATAAAAACCTTCAATTTCATAATGAGATCACAGTGTGAGTTGGGCTGTTATTACACTGCTCTTCTTTTGTACCAGCTTTGCTGCTTTATGTCTCTGTGGAAATATAAGGTTATTTAAACATTGGCTTCTCACTTTCTTTAACTGTGAAATTTGCCCGTTTGCCTGAGAGCTAGAGAAAACTATGATGACCATAAAGGGATTCAGGAAGGAGGTGCTGGAAAGAGAATGGATGCAGTTTGCCTAGTTCCAAGAGTAATATTATGTCTGTCTGCCTCATCTCCATCTCCGTCTCCATCTCTGTGCAATCACACAGAGCACGGGCACTGACCAGGCTGCCTCTCTAGGTGCCAGGCTTTAACCCTTTGTTTGTTGGGCTATAAACGGCTGGGGAGGGAGGTGGCACTCAGGTAGTCCAGAACTATTTCAACTTTTTAACAACTGGTACAGCCATATTGGTGAATATTTGCTGAACACTTTTCCTTTTTTTAGATTTTCCTTTAATTAGCACTTGATTTGTTCATTATGATTTTGTAAGGGGCTGGGGACAGGAAATGAAATGGTGACAGTATTTTATTTTTTCCTTTGTGTTAGACATACGGGCAATGATAAAAACTTAGGAAGACCTGGTTTGGGTGAATATGATGAGGGCCAAGGAAACCATTGTAAGCCAAATGGTTTTGCTATTGGAGGCCTCCTGGATTTTGAAAGCTGTTTGCAAGACTGATTTATTTGCAAAGAGGTACTGCGGGAAAGGTTTTTTTGTATCTGCTGTTGAAGGCCACCCAGTTCAACAGTGAAAAAGTTCCTAAGATCAAGTATGATTCCAGACTCACTGTTAGTTATTCAAAGACTCATTGGTCTTTTAAAGAGGGTGAATGGAATTTTTTAAAAAATGGGTAAGGCCTTTTTATGCTCCATTTAGTTTAAATAGTCCAAAAGTGCCAAGAAAACGTTCTCAAGTTCATGTCTTCCGTGGTAGACAACTTTGAGCTTGAAGGACTGAAATGTTGATCGTTTTGCTGTTTTTATGTTGCTGATCCTCATGGTGGGATAGTCCCATGGTTTTTCCAGAAGAGCGACGTAGAGCCACTTTTTACTTCTAAACTTTAATTAAACCTGAGAGATTGAAACGTGTGATACTTCTCAGGATTGTACTGCAAGCTCTAGTCTTTTCTCCTACAACTGTTGGAGTCACATGTAGGTTTATGGCTTGAAGTAGAACAGAAGTATTATTCATGGTTCAATTAAGGTAAGAAATTCTATTCCTCTCACTGAAAGTGCTGTCGTAGAGAACTGGACCCCACCTGTGAAGACTGGGGAGAGTGGTTCTAGTAATAACATTTCCTTTTGTGGGCCACCCAGCCCTCCAGCATCAGCTCCAATCCATACTCATTATTTTGTCTCCAAATCAATTGCTGCTGTCAAAAGTTAGCTTTCCCCACTTAAATTCACCCTACTGAGTGTTTCATACTTGGAATCCCTTAGCAAGTAATTTGTACCATAGAAAATTGTGACTATAGATTATTTGCTCATTAGACTTCGTCCTTCCGAAATGAGCCCTCCTGCACTACGTTGTTCATTCAGTCATTTATTCAACAAATACTTCTTGAATGTCTGGTATGTGCATCATATCCTTTATATGATCAGGGCTGAATAATTATTGGGTAAATGAATGAAAGAACAAGCAAATAGCAGTCAGTCTTTTGGTGCTGACCGTCCAGCACTGAACAAAAGAGGCAAACTTCTGGACTGTGTGGAGCCTACAGTTGGTGGGGAAAGAAGATAGATATTAAAAATGACACATACTTATATGATCAGTATTTTATATTACATTTTGTAGTTATATAAATAATCATTTCACTGTCACTACTGTAAACACCACTAAGGAAAAGCATCTGGTGTGCTGAGAATGCCTAATAGAGGGACCTGACTTAGCCTGGGCATGAGGACAGGTCTCCCTGAGGAGACGACATTTGAAAATGAGACCTGAAGGATGAGTGGACGTCGCGCTGACACAGTTTTGCTGGGGGGCACTTAGAGTTCTCCAAACATGATGGCATCTTTGCGTCTCTTGAGTCCTGCACAGGGCCTTGTGCCGAGTAGGTCACTCAATGCAGGAGAATAAGTAAATCTCAAAAATGAATACGAACACCTATGATGAACCAGGCACTGTGCTGTGTACTGGGGATGGGGTGGGAGGTGCCGAGGATGTGGAGTGGGGCAGGGAGGAATTTCCCGCAGCCTCTTCCCCCGAACATCACAACTTTTCCTTTACTGTTGGCCCACCTTCTCTTAACAAATTCCCTGAGCTGCCCCTTTTCAGACTGAGTCAATGGGCGTAAACTTCCTCAACTTTCTACCTCTACTCTGTGAACGTCTGCTCTCTGCACTCTCCCTCACCAACCTGATCACTAACCTCAGTGGCATCTCTTCCCTCTCTCCAGACTGATTCCTCCACCTGCTCTTGATGGGACCCCCTTGGACCTCCTTCAGGACTGTGCTCAAACTGTTGAATCCAAAGGAGTCCTCATTATTCCTCTTTTTTTGTTTACGTCCTTGCTGGACTGTGACCCTGTCAATTATGTCTTTATTCTTGAAGTGCTCTCCAGCCTCAGAGGCTCTTTTCGTGGTAACATGGCCTCTTGGTTCTTCCTCCAGCTGGCAAATATTCTGTTTTTCTCAGTCGCTGTGTTGGCCCCTCCTCCTCCACTTGTCCCTAATATAGTGGGGGAGGGGGGGAATGCCAGGTTCTACCTTCTGCTTTATATCTTTTTACACACTCCCTCAGAGACCTTACCTACTTCTTTGCCTTGAACTGCCACCTATATGCATATGGAACCCAGATCCATAGTTTCAGTCCAGACGTCATTCCTAGTCTCCAAAATGATTTATCCCTGGACACCTCCACCTGTCTTTTGTACAGTTGTTTCAAATTCAGTATGTCCAATATCGAGCTCATCCTTTCCCCACAAGCCAAACCTGTTCTTCTTCTTATAAATAGCACTGCTTTATGCCTTATCATCCCAACTGGAAAACTGACAGTCATCTTTGACTCTGTCCTTTCCTTTTCCTCCAATTCCTAATTGGTGGACACGTTGCATGCTTTCTCAAAGTCTCTTCTTTATGTCTCTCCTATCTCTCCTACTGCTGATTTATTTCAGGCTTTCTGCATTTCTTACCTGGATCATTCCAACTGTCTTCTAACTGGGACCCCTCCTTTTAGTCTCACAAGTGGCCAATCCAACTTCCATGCTGCTGTTAGAATGAGCTTTCCAGGATACAAATCTGATCATATCTCTCCTACTTTAAACCCTTCAATGATTCTTCATTGCTCAGGAGAAACTCCAAACTCTTTAGGTAGCTTTCAGAGTATTTCAAAACTGGACCTTGTCCACTACTCTGGTCTTAACCTTTTTTTAATCCTCACCATATGCTGTAGTTTCTCACACTACTTCATGGCTCCATACTTTGCATTTGTATCTTGCTCTGTGTGGAAGGCTGTTTTCTCCTTCAACTACTGTGTTAATATTTGGACCCATCTTAAAATTTAGTACAAGGACCAAGCATTTCTCAGGTGTAAGTGCACATACATATCTGTGTGTGTGTGACTGATATAACTCATTCATGTTCACTCAGGACACAAACTCCATCAATTTAAGAGTTAGGGAGGGAGATATACATATTGTAAGTCTTTTGGGGAGGTCTTTGGTTATGCATATGTCATCCTTCTTAAATTATCCCCGTTAAACACAAGAGTCCTTATACGTTGTTTAGGAATTCTTCTTCCACATAGTATGCTCTCAGTAAAAACTGATGGTTGATCAATTACCTGACATTGAATGTAACAGGTCAAAAGACTTTCACAGGTCAGTGATTCAAAGGGGGTGGGGTGGGGCACAAAGCTGTGAATCAGGCCCCCCAAAAGAATGAAGGAAAAGTAGGTGGCTTGGGTCTCTTGTTGGTTTCCTCTTTCAGTTTTCTGGAATATTGGCCGAGTGAGGCGACAGCTGGTCATCAGGTGGTAAACACCTATGTTGCCAGGGCAGTGGGTAGAACGTGGGTCTTCCTGACTGTTCTCTGTCATTTCTCATTTTGGCAAATTGAATCCACAGGTCAAAGGGCAAGTTTATGATCTCAAAGCTATCTCTACCTATATATTTCTCTTAGTCAACATGAAAGAAAAGATAGCATGAGAAAAATGCACATACACCTCCAAGTCTGAGGACACACAGGCTCCTGAAAACAAGTCTGCCTGGTGACTCTGAGAATGCCAGCTAAACCCCAGTCAAGCCTGAGAAGTAGACCTGCTATTTCTTTCTCGTTGGCAGAGTTAAAGGCAATTGGGGTGGAGATGAAAGTCAGTGTTAATAAATAGGATAGAAGGCTTGACTCTTTTCTAAATGTGCTGTGCAATTTGCTAATAAAACCACTTATTTATTTTAGCAAAGCCATAGGTTTAGCCAGACGTTGGTTTTATAGGTTTAATATAATTTCAGCATCATTTATTGTAATCTAGCTCTTAAAGTTTTTGACCTTGAGAATCTTGAGACGATATAAAGTAGGAAATATATCAGACATAGAAAAAGTGGAAGCAAAACTTTCACTGGAAATTTAATGGTGAAGAGTAAGTTGGAAGCAGATTTCAATTTTGTTCTCCAATTAATTTTAGTCTGAGAGTGTTTCTCGAGTAACAAACCTATTTATTTGGCTATGTAAAATGTCAGACTCCAGGCAGCCAGTCCAACTCCCTAATCCTGACCGGTTTGCTTCCTTGAATAGGAAAGGAAGGAAAAAAAAAAAAAAAAAAAAAAAAAGAACCAGAGAATTGGGTAGGGCTGCTCTGGAGAGTAATTTTAAATTAGTGTGACTTTGAAGTGGCGCTCCTGTTGATCCTACTAAATCTCTGTGAGAGGAGAGAAGCCGCCACCTAATTGCCGAGGTTTAAGGCGCTGCGAAGCCCAAACGCCCTTCCTTGGAATGAACAGAAAATGCGCTCTGACCATCAGAGCTCCTTCTTGGCAGCACAAGCCTGGGATCATTTCCATCATGGACCCTCAGCCCTGTTGTCGGGGTTCCTTTGAGTTCCTTTGAATCCATTAGATGGAGAATCTTGCCTGTCTCCAGAATCTCAAAGGTCAGCTGTCCACCTCGCTTCTTGCTCGGGAATCCGCGGACAGGCCCAGGAAAGTCAAATATTTCCTCATCCCAGAGCTGAAACGATCTAGGGGGTTCCAATAGCTTTGCTGACAAGAAACCACATGAATTTGATTTTAGGGTTTTTCATCTCCCTCAGATGTCCAAGGTGGCTCATGTTCAGTTTGAGAGGCGGGAGTTAGCACCCGAGGAAGCCTCCCCATGAGCCTTGTGGCCTGGCCGTGCTCAGCCCCCCAGGCCTGGTGACCGTATTCCCCACGGGATGCTCAGGGACGCTGATGTGTACACCACAAGGCTGACTGTTCTTTTTTTTTTAATTGAAGTATAGTTGCTGTACAATATTATATAAGTTACAGCTGTACAATAGTGTGATTCACAATTTTAAAGGTTATACTCCATTTGTAGTTAGTATAAAATACTGGCTATATTCCCCGTGTTGTACAATAAATCTTTGTAGCTTATTTTATGCATAATAGTTCGTACCTCTTACCCCCCTGCCCTATGTTGCCCCTCTCTCCTTCCTTCTCTCCTCTGGTCACCACTAGTTTGTCCTCTATAAGTGTTAGTCTGCTTTTTTTTTTTTTTTTTGTTATATTCACTAGTTTGTTGTATTTTTTAGGTTCTACGTGTTAAGTGATGTAATGCAGTATTTGTCTTTCTCTGCCTGACTTATTTCACTTAGCATAATATCTTCCAAGTGTATCCATGTTTCTGCAAATGGTAAAATTTCCTCCTTTTTTATGGCTAATATTCCATTATATATATCTATCTACCTATCTCACATCTTCTTTATTCATTCTTTTTTTAACTTTTGTTTATTAAGTTATAGTCATTTTACAATGTTGTGGCAAATTCCAGTGTAGAGCACAATTTTTCAGTTACACACAAACATACACATATTCATTGTCACTTTTTTTTTTTTTGCTGTGAGGTACCACAGGATCTTGTATATATTTCCCTGTGCTATACAGTATAATCTTGTTTATCTATTTTGCATATGCCTGTCAGTATCTACAAATTTTGAACTCCCAGTCTGTCCCTTCTCACCCCTTCACCCCTCCTTGGGAACCACAAGTTTGTATTCTTGTTGATGGACACTTAGGTTGCTTCCATATCTTGGCAATTGTAAATAATGCTGCTATGAACATTGGGGTGCATGACTCTTTTTGAATGAGTGTTTTTGCTTTTTTTGGCTACTATACCCAGGAGTGGTTTTTTTTTAATAGTGAGAAATATCCCTGGCAGAGTCTGGATACTTGAAAGTTGGCAAGTACTTTCTCTCCTCAAATATTACTTGGTAGGCGTGGAACAAGGCCAGGGGGTGACTGCCCCTCAGTGGAGGCTTCCTATTTTGTCCTCAGACCAACAGAAAAAATCCTTTTTATAACTCAGCTCTTTCCTTCCTTAACAGTTCTGAATGAACCTTGACAAATTCTTCAAATTCTTACTCTTTATATAAAATATCATGAGGTTCTGTAAAGAACACATATGCTTTCTTCTTGTATGTTGATGATGCTGATAAGTCTGAAGATTTTGTTTACATTTCGTCAAGACTGAATTATTTTTTCCAGCCCTCTTCCTTCTGTTTTTGATGTGGAAGATACAAACCTTGTGCAGATATCAGATGTCATTTTCCATGTGTTGCTTTTAACCAGTTTAACTCTTGGGATTCTGCACTTACTAACTACAGCATATGTTTGCAATTTTTAATTGAAGTGAATTACAGTATGTTTTGTTTTGAGAATTTTACAACAGAATTGGTAATAATAAGCTACTCAAAGGTTAGAAATTGTCTGCCTTAGAATAATTACAAAATGGTTGAAAAGCTTTTCATTTGGGAAACTCAAAAGGGATGTTGAAACTTGGGAAAGATATTATGGAAGAGAATAACACATTTATAATAACAAAATAAGCAAGCAGATGGTGTCAAAACATAGAAGAGGAAAACTATAAAACATCCCAAGAAAACAGAAGTGGGTTTGGTCAAATGGAAATGCAGACTCAGTTCTTGGATGGAAAGGTTTAACATAATAAAGATGTCAACCCTCTCTAAGTTAACCTCTGCATGTAATGCAAATCCAATAAAAACATCATAAAACTCTGTAAAGTAGAACAAAGAAGAGCATCCAGGATTGTGACAGTATCTAGTAAAGTTACCACTTACCCATTGGTCAAGGAATCCCACATGTAGGGATCTATCCCAAAGATACATCTGTCCCCAAAGTTATGTACCCAAGTAATGCACAAGACAGTTTATTGAATTGCAGTTTATTAAATTGCAGTATTTGTAATGAGAAAGGCTGGGAACAACCCATGTGTCCATCAATAGAAGACTGATTGAATAAATTATGATCCAGCCACCCAATGGAGTACTATGTAGCTATAAAAATAAGTGAGAATACCATGTAACTATAAGAACAAATAAAGGTAAATGAGTAATCATCACGAAGTAATCATCAGGATACTTTGATAATATATTGTGAAGTGAAAAAAGTAAAGTAGGGAAACGTGATCAAAGAAATCTCCAAAATATCAAATAAAAAATGAAACAAATGAATTCAACTGAGTATCAAGTTGGTGACATAACCACATAAAATATATTCCAAGAGACTTTAAAGCATACCTTCAGTGGTTGTACACCCTAAGAACAAAAAGTGTTCCCTAGAGAGTTGTCTGACTTCAGCTCTGGAGTACAAAATATCCAGGATGAGCCTGGAACATCTTACTATAACATAAAGCAAGGTATTTATTAAAGAATATGGGCTATTGACAAAAGAACTCAGGAGCCAACTTGAAGGGATTCTTGTTAGTTAAGAAATGGGACAATTTGAGCATCAGTAAACAATGGACCAATAATTGCAACAGACTGAAATATACAAAATACTTTTAAATTCATGAGTCATAATGATACTCAAAAATAACAAAGTCCTCTTGAGGATGCTCGGGAACTAATTCTTTTGTGATAAAGGGAAAGAATCAAGCATTTTACCTTCTTTCCTTTGCAAGGTGTACCTCAGGGTAACAGCTGATGAAGGAACCATTCTCTTTAAAGAAGTACTCAAGTGAAACAAAGAAAGAATAGGATGAGCACATTTCCATTTTGCAACCACTAATGAAACAGTTAATTCAGGCAATGATCTGCAGTGGCTGCTAACATTATAAAAAGAGAAATAACCAGCCATGGTGTGCTTCCTGATGCCTGTATTTAACCATTCAGGAAATATTTTTGTCAAAAAAGAAAAATCAAATCTGAATGTAATCAAGGCTTTAGACCTAACTAATAGTTTACAGGAAGAAACAGGGGAAGAGAGACATGTTAAAAGACACCATGGGGGTACAACCAGCAAAATTCAGAATATGAGAAATGATTCAGGGAAGGAAACCATTTTTTTAAAAAATTGAAGAATAGTTGATTTACAATATTGTGTTAGTTTCTGGTGTACAGCATAGTGATTCAATTATACATGTACATATATATTCTTTTTCATATTCTTTTACATTGAAGGTTACTGGAAGATATTGAATGTAGTTCCCTGTACCATACAGTATGACCTTGTTGTTTATCTGTTTTATAGATAGTAATGTGCATCTGCAAATCCCAAATTCCTAGTTTCTCTCTCTCCTGTCTTTCCCCTTTGGTAACCATAAGTTTGTTTTCTATGTCTATGAATCTCTGTATTGTAAATAAATTCTTTTGTATCATTTTTTTAGATTCCACATATAAGTGATATCATATGATATTTGTCTTTCTCTATCTGACTTACTTCACTTAGTGTGATAATCTCTAGATCTATCCATGTTGCTGCAAAGTGACATTATTTTATTCTTTTTATGGTTGAGTAGTATTCCACTGTATGTATTTATATACCACATCTTCTTTATCCAGTCATTTGTTGATGGATATCTAGGTTGCTTCCATGTCTTGCCTATTGTAAATAGTGCTGCTATGAACATTGGGGTACATGTATCTTTTCAAATTAGAGTTTTCTCTGGATCTATGCCCAGGAATAGGATTGCTGGATCACATGGTAACTCTATTCTTGGCTTTTTAAGGAATCTCCATACTGTAGAAAACCTGTTTTTTTTCAACAATAAATTGAGAGAGAGAGAGAGAGAGAGAGAGTGAAGAGAGTGCTATGGACTAAGATATAAGACATATCAGTTGCAATATATGGACCTCAATTTGAATGAACAATAAAAATACTATGAGACAAGTAAGTTTGATTCCTGGCTGGATATTTGATAATGTTAAGGAATTATTTAAAGTTTTTACATTTGTTAGTGGCTGTGCTTAAAAAAGAACTCTTATCTTTCAAAGATACAAACTGAAATGTTTATTGATGAGATGATATGACATCTGGAATTTGCCTTATGGAATCCAGTGTTGGTGGAGGGGAGTGGGTGAGTTACAGATGAAACAGGATTGACCCGAAGTTGGTAATTGTTCAGACTAGGTGATGAGTAAAAGATTCATAATGTTAGTCTCTATTTTTGTATGTGTTTGATATTTTCCATAAAAAATAGAGAAGAGGTATAACTTAGAGACAGGACTTTCTCTCACCTACAGGTTTGGTGAAACCATGGAATAAACTGGCCTTTTCCTCATGAACTAGAAAGCTTGCCTGCCATTTTGGAATTTTTGAGTACTCTGAAGAGGGCAGCTGCATCCCCTAGGAACCCTGCCACAGGCACTCTTGGAGGTGTTATGTGCATTTGGTGACTTCTAGCTCCAGTGTGTCTCCTCCAGGACATGGAGTGGGTCACTCATGATTCCAGACCCAAGGTCACTCTTGCAACTTGCTCCCAGAAGGCTGCATCAGCCGAGTGCTTTGATGCACTCAGCTGTGCCTTGTCTGTGAACTCAGAATGGAAGTGTGTTTAGCTCTGCTTCCGCTCCAGAAGTATTTCTGACTCCCCTCTGTGCCGTCTGTCAGTGGCTGATCAGGTGCTGAACAGGGGTCAGGTGGACCCCTCCCCAGGAGCCAGGCTAAGAACTCTATCTCATTTTGCTGAGTGAGGCTGTCAACTGGAATTGCTTTCCTGAAGGGAAATGTCTATTCCCCATTACCCTTGCCAGACCAGTCGTTCTCACCAGTGGTATTTTAATTGCATACCAAGCAGCTGTCTGCATATTTTTTGCCCAACGTGTCTAAATTTGTCCCCAAACAATTCCAGTGTATTTTCTCTTTCAGCAACGAAACAGAGTATTTTAAAGGAGGATGTGTTGTACAGACATATATCTGGGTGAGGTCTCTAACTGTCTGGAACTGATATAATGACTAACTTATTTTGACATCAAAAATTACATTTCTTGAAATGGTACCATTCCCTCTTTCACACATTTGGAGGCAATATTAAGATTACAAGAGATATAAATCATTGCTATGGTACAGTTGAGAAAATTTGTCAACTTTAGGCTATTTCTGTTTCAACTACATAGTCTAGAAATAAAACTGGGCATGTTGATCTCACTCCATTTTATTACCTGTTCCCATAGGCAGCTGAGGGCATATTCCCACAGATGGGGTTTCTCAAAATGTCCTCTGGGCCTGGCTTGATTTTGGATTATCTCTGGGTTGGGGGCAGGGGAACAAGTTCAGACCCTTTCCACACTGACTTTGGTTAAATCTGTTGATGTTGGTGTATGGGAGGAAGAAGTTTTTCTCTACCTATCTATGTTCTTCTGGCTGGTATAAGTTGAATTAAGTTGACATGAGATAGATTAATAGGAGGAAATTGCACAAAAGTCTAATAACATATATACTTGGGAGAGACACAGGAAAACTTGAGTAATTCACCAAAATGGCCAAAGCCCTCACCTTAAATACCATCTTCAACTAAAGATGAGAGAGGATGTTGGGGGGAGTGGTTTGGGACCTCAAAGGGGAGGAAGGCAATTCACATGGAGGTGGAAAAGCAAAAGGTTGGTAAACAGAGGTTTGCTGGGTCAGGCAGAAACAATGGGACACAGAGAGGAATTGTAACAGACTTTGCTAGGTTCCACATTGTCTGTGCACCTAGTTCATACTAATATCTACAGTAATAGCTCCCTTTTTGGAATTGGTCCTCTACCGACATTCTTTTAGGCAGTTTGGGGGATGGTCAGTTTTTTCCTGAGTCTTTGGGCCTTGATTGTTTCCAGCTCAAAATAATCTGCAGGCTGAAGAGACATTTGTGGGGGCAAGTTTTGCTTTCCTGCATTGGCCTGTGCCCCTCTCTCACTCTGTCACAGTTAGAGCTTTTTTTTTTTCACCCCCAGCAAGTGTGTCCAGAAAGCGTCAGTGTAGAATGGAAGACAATGGCCTAACCCAAGTGTGTGGATGGTCACTTGTCAAGACCTTGTGTCTTGATTTGGAATAGAGCTGAGTCTGCTGAAGTGTTTGGAATTCCGTCCTCAGCCTGTGTTATTTCTGGATTTTCTGTCTTAGATGCATCATTTCAACTTGGAGAAGGAAGAAGTAGAAAGAAATCTTTTATTTTTAAACATCATGTTCTTGGGATGGGGAAACCGTATCATCGAAATGCTTCAAAGTGTGATTAAAAAAAAAAAACAGTTTCATAGCCAAAGTAATTAAACTGATAGAAATTAAAAAAACATTCATTTAGTTCACAAACATGGTGGAGGTTTTAACACTTTCCAACACTGGGCCACATGTGGGGAGACCGGGGAAGACACGGTTTCCCTCCAAAGAATTCTCAGCATGAGAAACCTAACAATTGCACAACTGGACCTTTGATGTTTATGGATTTGGTGGGAGAGGTTTTGACTCTTTTCAAATTATCCTCAAGACCTAACATAGAGCCATCTAGAATTTTGCTGAGGGCCAGATCATGATTGGGAACAGGGCATTGAAACAGGGATTGAGTCCGGCAGGCTCCCCCATCACTTTCCTCCCTCCACAACGGTCCCTTGGGTATTCAGTTTTGTTGTTATCTACTCCAGTAGTGATTTTATAGAGAAAACTATAGACTTTGTGATACTGAGGGATTTTCTGGTCTGTGACGATTTCAGGAATGCTGAGCTGGTGGTGGACCAGGCAAGGGCACCATGGGAGCTGACAGAGGAGCACCGACCCTGCCTGGATGGGTCAGAGGAAGCCCCGTGGAAGACATAATGCCCACACTGAGCGCTGGAGAACTGGTAGGAATGGGCCCGGGAGCACATAGTTGGCAGTCACTGAACATCTGGAATGAATCTTGCATTCTGGGCAGAGGAAACAGCATCTTCAGAGAGCAGGAGGGTGGACAGCATGGCATATTTTGGGGGAAAGTAAACAGTTCAGTGATTCAACATTTGACAAATATTTATTGAGTATCTACTACATGCCAGGCTCTGTTGTAGGGGCTCGGAATACGGTGCTGAACAAGGTTGATAAGCTCTTGGTTTTACAGAGCTTGGGGAGGACAGTAATTAAGTAATCAATCAATGAACAAGACCATTTCAGACAGATATAACTGCAAGAGAATGTATTGGAGTGATTAGGAGGCAGGCTAACAATTTAGTGTACTTCTTCTCCCAGGGCTTTTTTTTAATTAAAAAGGATGATTATTTATTTATAGGAATGAATGTCTAATTATAATTTACAGGAAGTTTAATGATATGGCAGAGAAGTCTTCTTAAATCACCAAACAGGGGATTGGTCTTGCCCATGGGAATGGGTGGGGGCAGAGGTAGTATCTGATAAGGGAAAAAAGGAAGAAAATTAAGGTGATGGGGAAAGAGAGGGGAGGAATAGAGTGTTAGAAAGAAGTGAGTGCCTATTGTGGATGGATTAGTAATCCCAGCTGCTGGCGTTTTTCTGAGTTGCTTGTCAGGCACTATGCTAAATGCTTTTTGATATATTAACTCATTTTATCTTCACCACAACCCTTTGAGATCATTTCCAGCATCACCCTCATTTTATACTTAGGGAAACTGGGGCAGAGAGGGGTTTGCTGACTTGTCCAGGGCTTCAAGCCAGAGGTGAGATGCAAACCCAGCCAGGCTGTCCCCACAGTCCGAACTCCTCGCTGTGAGCTTTGCTGCTCCCACCAATGGTCTTGGATGGCGCAGTGGCTTCCTTGCTTTGAGTTCACTTACTGTGTACACAGGGCTGGAAGACTTTATCTTTGGACTTCTGGAGCTAGCTCAGACTTGTGCTTTCAGAAACACAGTGTTAGCTTTTGTAGTGTCATAACTTTGGACTCTACCATCTCCTGCCTCCCAGGTAGACTTTGAGGATGGAAGGAGAAAGGTAAAACCCAATACAGGGTGTTAGCAGAATCTCTGTTTTGCAGCCCTAGAGATAAGCTCCCAGTGGGTCCCTGACTTACTTCTCAGCCCATCCCTGGACCACTAGGATGGCCTGTGAAAACCCTGGTGCTTTAGAATGGAATTGAAGCCTGGGAATGAAATACAAGGGATTCCTTCAGTGATGTCATGATGAGGAGAATCTGCATACAAATTCTAGAATTCTGATGCCCTTCAGGGAAGGTGATTGCACAACATTCTTTTTGGTTCACTTCCATGTCTAGCCACCCTATGAGTAGCACATTCTTTTCCTCTCTGAATCTTATACTTACTGTGACTTCATTGCAGATAAAAAAAAATTGCAGAATTTTCAATTATTTATGCTTCATACTCACCTTCATTTTAACACAGAACTTTTTCCAGACTCTATGAGAATTTCATACTGTCATCTCAAGCCCGAGCACAGTGTTTTGGGGAGGATTAGGTGATGGACATAACTTTTCTTTGACTGTCTTGCTCAATTTACAAAATATTTCTGGAATTGTAATTTGATGTTTGTATGTTATTTGCTGCAAAATTGCTTCTCTGTGTGGAAATGAACATTGATTTGGATGATGAGACAACAAGCACCATAATAACAATATTGATATAATGCTGCACTGGGCACAGGGCTTGGTTTGGGCAGCAGTTTTTTTTTTTAATTGAAGTACTGTCAGTTACATTGTATCAATTTCTGGTATACAGCACAATGTCCCAGTCATGCATATACATACATATATTCATGTTCATATTCCTTTTCATTAAAGGTTATTACAAGATATTGAATATAGTTCCCTGTCCTATACAGAAGAAATTTGTTTTTTATCTATTTTTATATATAGTGATTAACATTTGCAAATCTCAAACTCCCAAATGTATCCCTTCCCACCCTGTTTCTCCAGAAATCATAAGATTGTTTACTATGTCTGCCAGTCTGTTTCTGTTTTGTAGATGAGTTCATTAGTGTCCTCATTTTTCTTTTCTTTTTTAGATTCCACATGTGAGTGATATAATATGGTACTTTTATTTTTTTCTCTTTCTGGCTTACTTCACTTAGAATGATGATCTCCAGATCCACCCATGTTGCTACAAATGGCATTATTTTATTCTTTTTTATGGCTGAGTAGTACTCCATTGTATAAATATACCACAACTTCTTTATCCAGCCATCTGTCAATGGACCTTTAGGTTGCTTGCATGTCTTGGCTATTGTAAATAGTGCTGCTATGAACATTGTGTGTGTATCTTTTTGAATTGGATTTCCCTCCAGATATATGTTGGGCAGCAGTTTTAAAAGTCAGGGACTCTATTGAATCTAAAAAGAAAGAAAATATATGTATGTATATGTATAACTGAATCACTTTGTTGTACATCTGAAAGTAACATTGTAAATCAACTATACTTCAGCAAAAAATAAAATTAAAATAAGGTCACGGACTATAAACTCTCAGAAACAAAATGTAGGATGGTGGTTCCTAGGGACTGAGAGGAGAGGGGAAAAAGGGAGTTGTTAATACTACAGAGTCTCAGTTTTGCACAGTGAAAAAAGTTCTAGGGAGCTGTTGCCCAACCAGGTAAATATAGTTAAATTACTGTACTGTAGACTTCAACGTGGTTACAGTGGTAAATTTTTATGCTACGTGTGTGTGTTTTACCATAGTTAAAAGTCAGAGATGCTAGTGAACTTCTATGTTTTGTATCTCAGTATGAATGTTATTTTTACAAAATGTGTACACTAAATTGTCATGTTTATCTTGAGGTCTCCTTGAGCTTGAACTCCCAGACACATCTGACTCTCTACCCAGAACTCTCTCCAGCTCTCTTCTCCTCCACCTCTCTTTCTGGGAAGTCCTTAGAATTGTCCCTTTTGAGTGCATTTTAATGGTGGGGAAGTTGTCACACAGGGTTCCTACAGTGAAGAGTGCTTGGCTGGATTTGTTTCTCTTCAAGTGACCTATGATGAAAAAGAATATGAAAACAAATACATGTGTGTATATGTATGACTGAAGCATGGTGCTGTACACCAGAAATTGATACCACATTATAAACTGACTATACTTCAATTAAAAAAAAAGAAAAAAATTATATAAAAAAAAGAACCTTTCTTTCATGATGGGTCTGGAAAACTTTAGCATTTATCTCCAATATGGGAAGGATTATCCTGCAGTGGTCTTCCTCAAAGCTTGTCCTCAAAGGCAGAGAGTTGGCAAAGGCTGACATGTGGTTTCTGAGCGAAGAGCACTGGAGTGGTGGCTGCTTCTGTTCATAGCATGTGTCTGAAGGAGGTCCTCCACGTTTCTTTTTCAACACTTTGTTGGGTCCCCCGTGTTGACATGGTGATTTGGAGGAGGGCTGAGCTGCTCTGTGAACATCAGAGCATCAGCAGCCAGTGGGGGCCGGGGCTACTTTGAGGTGGGCCAAGTTGAATGCTGTGAGCAGGAGCAGATGTTGGCTTCCTTCCCCGCAATCTCCACCTCACCCCTTCTCCTAAACTCTCTATTTGTTGCCAGTAGTATTTCTCCATTGTGCATGTGGATACAGAATTCATGTGCTTCTGCACGTGAAAGTTTTAGAAAGGGAAATCAGAACATTCTTCTGAACACTTAGAAAGTCAAGATCACTGCCTGCCAAAAAAAGAAAAAGAAAACAGAGATTCCACAAAGGGACAAATGCCCGTAGCAAAGGTGATCTCCGCTGAGCTGCTCCTCCTGGTGAGGTGTCGCTGTCCCCACCGTGTCTCCTCATGGTGTGGTCCTCGTGGTGGATTCTTGCTTTCTGGTCATGTCAGGGCAGAAGAGAGAGGCAGTGCTTGGTGGGCATGTGGCTTTTTGCTGTTGAAGGGGTGGGGAGTGGTGGGATGGATTCTCCAGCTGAAAACAATAAAATCCACCTCAGAAGAATTCTTCACAAAGTCAGATGATGGCTTGACAGTCCCCAAATGCTCACACAATTCCTGCAGCTGTGCAGTCCTTTTAAAAAAAAAAAAAAGCTTCATGGAAAAAAAGTAGACAATGGTTCTGAATTCTTCTTTTCACTGCTACCCTTTGTCTGCCTCCAGGCACATGATCTTAAGAACTCACTTCTCCTTGCTGTTAATTCATTAATCATTTCAAAGACTCCTGTTCAGACGTCTCTGAAGTTGGCCACAGCATCTCTTCATTCCTGGCGGAAGTGTGGTCAGTTTCGCCCTCGCTGATTGTATCTGGGTGGAGAACAGGGTCCCTGTTGAGTGTGTTCGGGTGCCAGTGTCAGCCTCTGGAGTTTTCCAGTTTGATATGCAGCTAAGAAAACACCCAGGTTTTCTACGTGATTGGGTTTAGCATCTTTTAAATTAGTGCTGCTGCACACCTGGGAACTTGTCGAGGGATGGGTGCTGAGCTACTACCTTAAACATGATTTTCCCCATTTTATCAGGGTTGCAGTAAGACGTGGTTTCACTTCTTAGAAACTTGTACATGAAGGTTCACATTAATCAAAAGGTAGAAACAACTCCAGTGTCCATCAATGGCTGAATGGATAAACAAGACAATATATACGTAAAATGGAATATTTTTCAGGCATGAAAAGGAATGATGTCCTGAGACACGGTATAATTTGGATGAACCTCAAAAATATTATGCTAAGTGAAAGAAGCCAGACACAAAAAGACACATATTGTATGATTCTTTTTATATGATAAATCCAGAATAGGCAAGTCGATAAAAGTCATAAAGCAGATGGGAGGAGGGGAGACTAGTATGGATGTTCTGGGGCGAGGAAAACATTTTGAAACTAGAAAGCGATGGTGGTTGCATAACATTGTGAATGCACTAAACACCACTTAACTGTACACCTTAAATGGTGAATTGGATGTTATGTGAATTTCACCGAATTAAAAAAATTTAAAAAGGAGTGTATAATTTGCTTCATTTTTAGAGATGTCATAGTTCTGTTTAGATGTTTGCCTCTCTTTTCAGGCCATCCTAGAGAGGCTCTTTCCTCACATTCCATCCAAACGATCCGTATTAAGTCCTTGGACTTGGCACAGTTGTCCTTTAACGCATCTCCTTACCTTTTCCCCCGGAAATTTGTACATTCATTGTATCTCCCAATTTGCCTCATTCTCCTAGTGGCAAACTCATCCTTTTTAAGAGTTGTACATCTGTGTTCAGAACTATGCCTGATTGCAAGGGAGATGAACTCTGGAAAATTGGTAGACTTTGGAACTGGCAACTTGAGATGAATAACCTGTTAGCTTTTCAAAGCCTTGTGGGTCAGAGTGCAACAAGTACATTTTAAAAAAACTGAACACTGCCTCTGCTTCTGTTCTTTTGTTCAGTTTCCTTGGCTGGTTGCCTCGGTGGAATGTTTTAATAAAGGAAGGAGTTTTCCTCAAGCCTAGTTCCCTGTTGGAACCTCAGAGTAATGGGAGATGCTGAAGTGAGCCTATTTGTAAAAGTGAAACCCTACAAATCCCGCTGTCATTGGGCAGTTGTAATTTATATTCTGGGATGAGAGTGCCTCACTAAGAGGAGAGCACAACTGGGAGGAGGCTGCAGAGGAGGATGGAGAGTCTGCAGAGAAGGCAAGTAGAGGAGTCAGTGAGAGCCCAACAGAAGCAGAGGAAGAGGAACAAGAGAGGGCTTCTAGAGTACTGGGGACCTTGCCCGCGTTGTGAGGCAAGACTTTTAATAGGATCACCACTCCCCGCCCCCTTTATGATACTACAGGAACTTCTGGGTAGAATTATATCTCAGTTTGTTGATCTTCTTTCACATCCCTTAGCTACAGGAGAGCGAGCAGTTTTCCTTCTAAAACCAAGGGCAACCTAATGTTGAATAACTTAGTATTGAACACTTGGGGGCCAGGTTGACTAACCAAGTTTAAGCTGAGGCATTACGGGTTCAATTCCATATACTGAGGATGAAAGTCAGTCTTCTTGCTCATCGAGAAAGATTCCGTGGCTGCTTGAAAATGAAACTCTTTGGACTTCAGATGACTTAGTCGATATTCAGATGAGCTAAGTGAAATTTAATCAGAAACACACACGTTGAAATTTATCTTGAAACATGTGGGTTTAAAAAAAATGACAGATTAGTTAGCATAAAAGTTTCAGCAAAGTGCTTCTTTTGTGTTGAGTTTGTAGACATAGAAATTCTTAGATGAGAATTCAGATTATCTAGGAAATTCTGAAGGCCAGACCAGATCATTCATTGTTTGTATTTATTCTTGGCGTTTCAACAGAGGGGTCCTTTCATAAGATTTCAGGATGAAATCAAGAGGGACAGTTCTTGAAAGAATAAGATTTTCAGGTAAACATTATTGTTCTTGGAGTAAAATATAAAATTTAGGCAACAGAAGATCAATTTGACCTGTTCTTGTATGAGAGTTTCATCATTTTCCCCAACTACATTCTCAGAGTGTCAAAAGGAGAAGTCATGACAGCTGATTGGGTCAGATGTGGGCACGTGACCCAAGATGGACCAATCAGATTTTATCACCTGGAGGAATGAGGACCTGGGTCATGGAGACTGTCAGTTCACTCTGAGGATCTGGGGAGTCATGTTGAGTTGGAGGATGAGGTTGTCACTGGTTAGTGGATGATAAAATTGAGAAGCTGGCTTGAGGATAGAAGAGAATCAAATCTATGTGCAGAGAGACACAGCAATAAGAGAATGCTTGGTCCCAAAGAGAGAGGGAAAAAGTGTCTGGTAGCTTTCAAGTTTCCCTAACACCCAGCTCTGTGCCTCTGTTTGGCTTCCTTCAGATCCCCTTGTGCTCTCACAATAGACTCTTTTCATTCATGTTTCTTAGGTGAGTTTTCTCCCAACCCCCAACTGATCCCCAAATAATTCTACCCCTGCCTGTTCCCCAGAGCCAGCCCCTCTGGGGTAAACAGTGATTTCTTCCATGTAAAAAAGTTTTTCAGGGATGGGGATTCCAACTCTCATAAAAGCCTACTGCAATATTTAGAAACCTTCAATTAGAGTCTTCCTTATCCCACACCAAACTTTTATAGAAATGAGAGCTCATCTCTCTTGTTGTTTTTCCTTTTTGTTCAGTGGGATAGGAAAGTTTCATTTCTTACTCGAAGTAGGCTGCAGATCTTTCATTAGTATTTCCCAAATTGCTTCATCATGAGAATCCCCCAGGAGGTGCATGTTAAAAATTCAGATTCCCTGTGTCTTTCACTGGATCTAATCCAGGAGGTCTAGGGTGGAGCTAGGAATCTGCATTTTTAACAAGCATCCCTAGTGAGTCCTATAATCAGGGAAGGTGAGAAACATTGTATTTAAAGATAGTTAATAAATGACCTCTTGTGATTTACTGTCTCCAAAAAATTTCCTCATGTCTAATTGCCTCCCCACTTATGTCTACAAGTTCAAACTCTTCATTCTCTTCAAGACTTAGAACAAATGCCAGTGTCTTTGTGATCTCACAGCTCCCAAAAGTTTCCTTGTGCCCTTTTCTAATTCCTCCCTCCTGCTGCCCTTTCCTGCCCCTCTCATGCCTTGTGGCTCCTATCCCCCAACCCCCAGGCGGCCACTGTCTCTGTCATTTTTAGGTTAGCTTGCATTTCCTAGAATTTGGACAAATGGAATTATTTGATATGTATTCCCCTCCTTTGACTCCTTTCACTCAGTATTATTATTTTGCAGTTCATTCATGTTGTGATGTGTAGTAATAATTCATTCCTTTTTATATTTCTGATTAGTATTTTATTGTATGGATATGGCACAATTTATTTATCCACTCACCTGGCAGTGGACAGTTGAGCTGCTTGCAGTTTTCTGGCTATTGCAAATAAAGCCGCTGTAAACGTTCATGTGCAAATCTCTGTATGGACCTTTGCTTTCATTTTTCTTGGATGTATAGTTAGGGGCAGAGATAGCTGGATCACATAGTAAATGTATGTTTAATTTTTAAAGAAATGGCCAAAGTATTTTCTAAAGTGGTAGAGCATTCTGTGTTCCCATCAGCAGTGGTTGAGAGTTCCATTTCACCCACATCCTCGCCAGCACCTCCTATGGTCAATCTTTTAAATTTTAGACAACCTACTGGGTGTATAGTGGCATCTCATTGTGGTTTTAATTTGTATTTCCTTAATGATTAATGATGCTAAACATCTTTTCATGTTCTTATTTGCCACCTGTATGTCTTTAGTTAAGTATCTGTTCATATTTTTTGTCCATTAAAAAATTGGGTTCTTTTCTTATTACTGAGGGGTTTTTGAGAGTTCTTTATAAACTCTAAATACAAGTTCTTTATAGATGTATGATTTTTCAAGTGTTTTCTCTCAATCTATGTCTTGTTTTTTCATTCTCTAAACATTGTCTTTTGAAGAACAGACATTTTTAAAATTTTGGTGAAGTCTATTCAACTTAATTTTTAAAATTAAAAAAAATCACAAATTGGGTCTTTTGTGTTATATGTAAGAAATCTTCGCCTAATCCAATTTGTGTTTGTTTTTAATCCACAAGCATTCCTAAAAAAAACATGACTTAGTTTTACCCTGGTACATTGAGATTACCAAATTCTGTTCCCATTTTTTACAGGTTCCAATTATGACCAACTTGTTGATGAACATTCCAGTGACGTTGTGCTGCACCCTGTCAGTTTAGTTGCTGAGAAAGCCATTTGTGAATCCCAACCTCCTCCCTCAGTGACATCCCCTAGACTGATGCTGAGTATAACCATATTTGGGGCTTAGCCCTCTAGTTGATTGTGTGCTCACACATGAGAAATAAGATCTAGACCATAGATTCTTTCTTTATTGATAAGAATGTCAGATTTGGAGAAAATGAATTCCCCGGACTATTGATTTTTTCCATTTTAACAGAATTCGTTTATTGAAGGAAAAAACTAAATTGACCTGGCAGAGTGTAATCCTCCCTCTGAGCTCCCCACACGTCTACACACACTTGTACTAGTTGTCTGTCTTTAAGGCCACCTAACCTAGAGACTCATCTCCACTGAGCACAAATAATCAGCGGTGTGAATGAGCACATGTTTGGACGTACGGCGGCTGGTAAATATCTTGTGACCCTCTTCTAGATGCTAGTGAAACTGATCTCAGTGTTTTTGTAGCATTTTTATCTTTTATTTTTAATTGAAGGAAGCACATCACTATTTTTTCTTTTTTCACCTCACCACTCACTCTTCAGGGTCCTCTGCTCTTCTCTTAACTTCTTCTCATGCGGTTTGCAGAGAGCTCACATCCCTTCACGAGGACTTCTCCTCCCCACTAGCCTTTTATTTTTCAGGTTGTCACAACCCCCTTATTCATGGCTCATACCCACTCTTCCTTGGTATCTCGTTCCACGTCTTAGAACACTAAGTTTACTCATACTATATTCAACCACAGTTCAACATGCTTCCCTTTTTTATTTCCTGCCTGGCTGTTTTCCATCAGATTTCCAATTCTTATCTCTCCCTTCTTTGACGTATTTGTTCTGATAGAGACTCAACCTAAATGACCGTTGTAGAACCATCAGTCATGATTCTTCTGTGCAGCTGTCCACCATCTTGCTACAAAGAGGCTTGTTGCCTTGACATGCCAGTTTGTCAACATGAAGTTGTATTTTGTGTGAGCTTTCTCTGTGGCCTCTTTAGAAGAATTGGAGATTGAAAGCGTGTTTCTGCATTCAACTTCAGTTTGATCCTGACAGTCCTGGGGTGTCACCTCTTCATCTCTAGTGGGCTCTTAGATGGAAATGTCTGTAGCTGAGTCATGAATATTCATGTGTTTATTCACTGATAAATAAATCTAGGGCTTGACGACTGTCAAGCCAGCTCCACCTTCTTCTGCCTGGGTTACTGCTCTGTTGTTACACTGGCTCTGGAGAGGGGGCTTTGGATTGGCATGAAGTAACATGCAGATGTGGTCGTGGGTTCCTTACCGTCTCCAGTGGAAATTTGTCCACATCAGAGAACCTCTGCATGAGGTGGCATGATTGGTTTTATGTGTTCCAGGGAGGCCTCGTATTTGAAAAGCTGGGAATGTTTTGGATTAAAATGCAAGCCTGTTGGCAGAATGATGTGGGGAAGCTTGCATAATGTATAATGCCTGTCAGCACCCTGCCCTGATCGAGCTGGTGCTTATGAGTCCTTCAGTTTAATGAGTCCAATATACACCTATGAGTTTTTATAAGCTAACACCAAAGCAAGGTAGAAAGGGCTGAAACACATATGTTTTTTGACCAACTGTGATATTTGCAGGAACTCACCCATGAGACTTTAAAATGTCTATAAAATTTTCTGTTGGAAGCAGTTTCTGGAAGTGGAAGTGTGCTTGGGGGTCTAAATTTACACAGCCTTGTGAACGTGCATCCCCACCATCATCTGAAGATCTGCCTTAGAGCAAATCCTTCTTCCCCATTCTTCTGTAGTCTTGCATTCATTTATTTTGTCCAGAGACTAAGGCCTTTTGCTTAATCTAATGCCCGTTGATCCATACATTTATTCAAATAAAAAAAGTCCTGGAATTACCAAAAGGGTTAGCAGATAGTAGAGTTGGGGAGGAGAGTGGTGCTTGTAATGGAATTATCAGATTGACTAAGGCCTGACAATGAATGCACTTTTCTTATCTTCCTTATTGATGAAAATCTCATTTGAATATTCTCCTAACCTTAGTAAGTTCTATACAGAAAACATAAGAGCCTTTCTCTAATGATTGAAAATATTCCTGTGCCTGAGGTTCACATTTCTGAACGTTGACTCTCATTAGGAACAGTCCTTAGTGTACAGTAGGTGCTTGGTGAATATTTGATGAAAAAAATGAATGAATTGCGCAGGACTGCCGTTACTGAAGCTGTGCGAGAAGGACTTAAGTCTGCACTGACACCAGGTCAAGCGTTGCCTATTTTCCTATAAAAGATCGTCTTCTACTCTTTTTTTTTTTTTTATCCCCTAAATGTGGAACGCAGAAAAGATCAGTTAAACTGTGTTAAGTTGAGATGGGTTTTGATTAACTAACAAATGATATTTTTCTCCTTTTGTCCTTTGTAGAGGAAATATTCGAAAAGACTGACAGCATTAGTAAGAAACAGGTTTGCTCAGATGTAGCTTGAGACACTGTAAAGCTGTCTGGAGCATTCAAGAATGCCGTGGGTTTTGTGTGTGCCAAAACCCTGCAGCTTATACCATCCCAGCTCCGAGATCAGAGAGTTCAACGATCCACGGAGTCAAAAGGGGCACAGCTCAGGCCAAAAAGACTGACAGGATACACAGTATGTATTGTATGTCGCCCTCTTTTAAGAGATGCTCTTTCAAAGAAGACATGAAATGAGAATCTCCTAGCCAAGCTCTCTGCTGTCATCATTACGGCATAATTGGCACAGTGGTTTCCCTGACATCTGTACCAAAGATGTGGCTGATTGCTGAATGCATGATACTGGCGATGGCCGTCAGCTGTTCTGGGTTAGCGTGGCTGATGTAATCACCAGCGTTTCATTCATAACAAGCGCTCATCTTAGTTGGCCCCTTACACCACTTGAATGTGGATTTGTGCCGTACAAGTCAAAGTTCGAGCATGTCCGCAGCGTGAAGTAGTCCAGAAAGTTCTGGTAGGTATTTTATTTGCCAACAATGTTTCTTTCAGTTCTGTCCAATAAAAATAGTTTGAGTGGATGGATGGTGTGGAGAGACAAGGCTCCTCTACCTAGAGGTCTCTCTGATCTTTCATCTTTCCCCCTGAGAGCTCTACTACACTTTTCATCAAAAGCACCAGAAACATGCTTCTTCAGAGTTGATGCTCTTGCCTGTTTCTCGGCGATTGATGATGAGTGCTTTCCCTGTGTAGCCATGTGGATGGTGTAACTGATCTTCCTTGTTCAGCAGTTAATAAGCACTTTTCTTTGCCTGGCAGGCTGACTACTTCTCTTTTAAGACTTGGCTCAGGCATGCTCTCTGTAAAGGTCATTTCTTGACACCTCCCGCCCACAACACCCTGGCTTCTGCTCTCGTAGCATCATGTGTTTATGTCTGTCGCATCACTCACAACACTGTATTGAAATTTTGTGGTACACATCTGTCATCCTCTCCAGAGTGTAAGCTTTTCACGGTCACTGGCCGCCTGAGATTTCAGCTCCACTTTTTCTGATTTCAGTCCCCCCACAAACTCTTCACCCTGTGAAGCTAGGGGTGCCTGACTTCTAGAAATCTGTAAGGCTCATACATTTAAACATGTCCACAGTGTGTACATGATTGCACACGATCAAATCCTTCTCTTAAAGAGACAGGCCAGTTTGCTGTAGCAAACTGTGTACTAGAGACTAAAATTATTTAAGAGTTGATCATTCATTGTCTGCAGTTTCATACTGTGAACATGATCTTTGGGTAGAGGTGGGTGGGCTGGGAATGTTTGGGGTCCGTGCTTTCTTTTCCTTTGTTTTTCATGGTTTTGTAAGATGGGAATCTTAAATGGTTTTTAAAATTTTTATTAAATTTTTAAGTTTGAAGTATAGTCAGTTTACAGTGTTGTGTCAGTTTCTAGTGTATGGCATAAGGTTTCAGTCGTACATATATACACACATACTCGTTTTCATACTCTTTTACATTATAGGTTACTACAAGATACTGAAAATAGTTCCCTGTGCTGTACAGTATAAACTTGTTGTATATCCAGTTTTGTGAGGATTCTCCTTGTGTTTCTGATGTAAGAGTTATTCTGCTGAAGTTCAGCAGTACTCTGTGAGGCTTGTTTCATACGTAGATGTAGTTGTGCTGTGTTCGTGGGAGAGAGTGAGCACTGCACCCTTCTGCTCCCTTACGTGGTCTTAAGAGTAGAAAGAATACCACTTTTGCTCCAGAATTGAGGTTTGGAATGGGGGAGGGCTCCCCCTTCTAGCTGCATGAATGGTGTGTGAGGAGTCCACGCCACTGAGTGGCCTCAGAGAGTTTACCCCAAATGCTTAATTCCTCTCCTGAGCAGAGGACAGCAAAGCTATGGAATCTCAGAGTTGGAAAGCACGTGAAAGATGATCTTAACTTATAGGTGACAGATAGATTGAGTAGGTAATTGCAGCTTTCCAAACCTGTAGTGCTCAAGAGTTGGTTAACAAACCAACCATTAGCTCTTTTCCCAGGTAAGTGTTTTGCAGTAACGAAAGGTGAAGATACTTAACTATTTTACCAAGAGATGTTAAGTGCAGATGTGTTCATCACATTCTCAGGTGTACAAAAAAAGTAACTGCCTTTAGTTTTTTTTCAAAAATTCTTATTTTTTATTGAAGTGTAGATTTACAGTGTTAGTTTCAGGTGTCCAGCAAAGCGATTCAGTTATACATATACATATATTTTCAGATTCTTTTGTTTTCAGTTTTCTGTAACTCAAATTTATCTCCATCTCTTCATTCATGCCATTGCAGAAAATGAAATCTTAGAAAATGCTACTCAAACAACGCAAAAGATACACAGCCATAGATACACATACACACATCGGGGAGGGTATGGCTCAGTGGTAGAGGGCGTGCTTTGCATGCAAGAGGTCCTGGGTTCAATCCCCAGCACCTCCATTAAAAAAATAAACATAACTTTAATTTTACATATTTTTCATTTTGCTCTTTTGAGATGAGGGTATCCTTTTTTGGGGGTGAGGTTAGTGCTTTATCACTAATGAAATTTAGGATAAAAACTGTTCGTAATGTTGCTTGAGTGTCTGGCAGTCACCCTAGGCCCTGTCTGGAACGCTGGGGTGCCTGGAGGCTCTGGGGCCGGGCTGCCTGATTCCACATCCCAGCTTTTCTCTTAATGAGCTTCTCCAGGAGCCTGTGTGCCTCGGCATCCTTGTTTGTGAGATGGCAACAACAACCTCACCACAGAGGGTTGCTGTGGGGAGAAAATGAGTTAATGTAGGTGGAGAGTCGGGCCAGGGACTAAAACTTTAACCATTAAAACTTGCTTTCTATCCATCCCAATACACATTTTTTTTTCTCATAAAGATGACGTCCAGGCAACATCACAGTGGTTAGACTGACGGACTTCTCGCCAACAGAGGATGGGTGAAAGGACTTGTTTCAGAACATTCCTGTCAATAGATGCTGTCAGATTACATCAGTGGGCAGTTATTGGCCATTTACCCCACGTGAAAGGCTGTCTAGGGTGGACAGCAGGGAAATGAAGCGGTGGAAAACATGGTCTGCCTCCAAGGAACTTAGAAACATGGCAATAAAATGGGCACATAAAAGCAGCTTTCAGCACAAGACAGTGTATGTGAAGGGCCCACTGAAACCATTGCTCTTCAGCGGGGGTTTAGCTCGTGCCAACATGGGCTTTGTGTGCGGTGCTCTGTGTCCCGTGTCTTTTGTTAGGAAGCTATTCTCCCCCTTCAGGAAGCTTTTCCTGCCAGTCTCCTCTGGGTGCACTGGGCGGAGAATGGGAAGGGCATTGCACGTAGGAGGAGCAGCGCAAGCAAAGCTCGGAAGAGCAAGGAGAGCCCACGTGGATTGCGCTCTGTGAAAATGTGAGTGTATCATGGGAAATGATGGGCATGTTGCTGAGACAGGGCAGGTGATGGCCAGCCGTCAGAAACTTGAAGGCGAGAGGTTGATACAATCAGGCCTTACACATCAGGAAACAGTCAAGTGGCAGTGTGGACGGTGGTGTTCCTGGGGCAGGTCTGGAGACGGGGAACCCATTAGGTGGCTGTTTTAATTGTCCAGGTGATGGCTGTTGCTGGCTTGCACTAGTATGGTAGTCAGAGGCTTAGAGAGGAGGGGATAGACTCATGAGCTATTTGGGAAGAAACGTCTGCTGAAATTAGTGACTGGAGGTCAAGGGTGTTGTGAGTGATTTGGACTCATGGGAAGGTGTCCTTACCTGACAGGGGGAACGTAGGAGAAGGAGCAGGACTCAGCTGAGAATTGAGTGTCAGGAGCTGGTGAGACATCCAGGTGGAGGTGTCTTGTTGAGGTTGGAAGTGAGTTGGGAGCTTGACAGAGCAGTCTGGATTGAGAGAGAGAATTTGGAGTTCCTGCCATAAGTGAATGAACTGGGGCAGGGAACACGGCGGGGCGGGAGCATGGTGGACAGATGGGCCCTGGGGAACACTCATGTTTAAAGGTGGGAAGAGGAAGAGGAGACACAAAGGAACCTGAGAAAAAATAGAAATGGAGTCAGGGAGCAGAGTGCAGGGAGTGGGAAGTTAAGGGGAGGAAACCAGTGTGGATTACATTTAAAAAGCTTGGCCTGTAAGGTCTGGGGAGAGAAACCATAATGAGATGGGAATAGGCAGATAGTGGGTAAGCAAAGGGAGTTTTGAGCATGAAGGTCCTGCTGGGATGATCCAGGCCTGGGGTTGCGACTGCATGAACCAGAGTGATGACAGGGAATAGGAGAGAAGAAAAGAGCAGCAGGGACGTTAGGAAAACGGGCTCTCCAGGGCTAGGAGACTGAACAAAAGACGATGCTGTTGTCAGGAAGAGGTCATCTCTAGTCGGGCCGTTTCCAGGGGTAAGTACTTGTAGGCTGACCATGGTACGGAGATTACAAAACAGAGGAGGACATGATGATGTTACTATTTAAAATCAGATTATATTTGTCTATACTACTGAACGTGTCAGAATGATGTGTTTTCAGATACACACCTTTTATTTGAATGTGCTGAGGCTGTGCCTTAAAGTGACAAAACACAAGATGACACCAGTTTGCATCTCTTGATTGGAGGGCAGGCAGCATGACGGAATGTTTGAACTCCCAGACTCTATTTGTTTTCACTTGTTTAAAAATGGGGGCAACAGAATGCCTTCTTGAAAAGGTGTTTTTCATTAAAGTATAGTTGTTGTACAATATTATATGTTACAGGTGTACAGTATAATGATTCACAATTTTTAAAGCGTATACTCCATTTTTAGTCATTATAAAATATTGGCTGTGTTCGCTATGCTGTATGATATATCTTCTTAGCTTATTTTATACATAGTAGTGTGCTCCTCTTATTCCCCTACCCCTCTATTGCCCCCTGCTTCTCTCTCCCCACTGGTAACCACTAGTTTGTTCTATCTGTGAGTCTCCTTCATTTTTGTCATATTTACTAGTTTGTTGTATTTTTTAGATTCCACATATAAGTGATATTGTACAGTATTTGTCTTTCTCTGACTTACTTCTCTTAGCATAATAATGCTCTCCAATTCCTTCATGTTTCTGCAAATGGCAAAATTTCATCCTTTTTATGGCTGAGTAGTATTCTGTTGTATAAATATACCACATCTTCTTTATCCAATCATCTATTGGTGGACATGTAGGTTTCTTCCATGTGTTGGCAATTGTAAATAATGCTGCTGTGAACATTGGGGTGCATGTCTCTTTTCAAATTACTGTTTTTGTTTTTTTGGGGGGATATATACCCAGGAGTGGAATTGCTGGGTCATATGGTAGTGCTAGTTTTAGTTTTTTGAGAAACTTCCATACTGTTGAGAAGGTTGTTTTGGTGATTAAATGAGATCAGCATACACATAAGCATAGTGGCTGACACATAATAAGCACAGAAAAGAAGATTAGTTGTTATTTTTATTCGCATTTTGGCAGTTACTCTTACACATGATTTTTATGCAAATTGCAATTTATTGAACAAGGCTTCAGTAACTTAAATTTTATAATAATTGTAAGTAAGCTTATATTTACTTCTGAGCTGTTAGTAAGAAAGAGATATTATTAGCAGAATAAAATTTACAGAAATCATTAAAAGGAAATATGGACCCACTTAAGAAAGCTGCCTTTTTTTTTTTTTTTTTTTTTACCATTTTAGGAAGTCTCTTTACATACCCACGATTGAATTCCATGTAAACTAAAGCTCACAGGCAGATAATTAGGGTGCGTTTAAATCTGTTGTTGAGTAGAGAATGTCTGCTGAACAACATTTAACGCAACGCAGCCACAGGGCACTTAGCCTTAAAATTGTATTTGTCTATGTATAATCTGTATCAGAAAAATTGTACTGAATTTGAAAATACTTCCTTCCAATAGGTCAGAATTACTTAGGGGTTTAGATAATTTAAAATTTGTTTTTGCGTTTCTGTGATTACATTGCTGAGACTCGGAGGGGCTTCATGTTATGTTCCTTCTGGGATGCTCTGGGACCGCATTCTGCATGTGGTAGGTATTTGATAAACATTACTAGTGTGCGTGCAGGAATCAAATAAAATTTTTTATAATAATTTCTGAAATTGGTTCATTATTTCATGCAGTGATTGGGACATTTTAGTATTTGTTTTAGTCATCTAGCGTCAGGATGGGAAGATACCTCAGTTTAATTAATAGTTTCATTTTCTTCTGGGATGTGTATCTACAGATCATTTCCCTTTCTGTCCAAAAGAATAGACTAATTCAGTATGGGTAGAGTTTCTGGAAATCTGATGCTCAGCATCGGACTGTGGTTATTATATTTATGAGGGACGTGAGTCAAGTTTCTCTTCTCATGGAGGATTTGGGTTTCATATCAAGGACTATTCATTTATCAAGCTCATTTCCTCCACAAAACTCTGTGAGATATGATATGTTTTAAGTTCAATCTGAAACACACTAAGATTTGTAACCGTCTTGAAATAAAATTGATTCCTAAAAAGGTTTTTCCATTCACTGTGGATTTCCCTTTTCACAACTGTGATGTTGACTTTCACTACAGAGTGAAAAAGAGAGCCAAGTTTGGGCTTCCTGTGCGAGGATGCCTATCAGGAGCCCGCTTGTAAATAAGAAAACGCCAGACCCCTCACTGTCCAGAGTGAATTTCAGGCCTTCTTGAATTAAATCAAAAGAAAATATTATTATGGAATCTCTCCCTTCCGTTCTAGGTGGTATTGCTCATTGATCCTGACCTGGGTCATTTTTTTTCCCCATTTGACTATTTCTGTTTCCTTTCTTTGGAGAAAAGGAATACCTGACACAAAGGAAGCAAATCTGCAACGATTCCAGCCTGGTCAGGGTGGTGTAATTTGGTTGAGGGTAGAGGGTTCATATTTGAGGGAAAGAATCAGCACTGAGGAAGGAGATACAGAAGATTCCAGAGTCCCATCTGGACAACACTTTGAGTTTTCTTCAAGATCTTCTCTAAAATATGAATTTCAGTGGGTTGTACTGCATTTATAAGATTATTTACAGCACCTCACTCAACCCAATAGCTTATGTATGCCTATAATTTTATAGTCAGTGAGTAGTGAAATGATGTAAACTTCAGTGGTGAAATCAGATACGTCTAGGTCTTCCCAGTAATTGTTTTTTCTCCATTAAAAAAAAAAAAAAAGCACTGATAAGTGGACAAAACTTACCCAAAGCAAAACAAATAAAATTCCCCTTTTGAAGCCTGACGCTTAATGAGATTTGACAGAAGAAAGAAATTCTGCAATATATCCTTTGGTTATAAGGCTAAGGAGTTGGATTTCCTAGTCCCTCCTTCTTTCACATCTATTTTATCTGTTCATTGAGGTTTCAAATTCCCTTAATAGGAAGATAAAGCCTTTTCTTTCCCAATTACAGCGAAGATTTCAAATGCAAATAGAGTTCGGGAGCTGAGTAATTAAAATTTACACTAAAGTGTAAATGACTAACACCAGAGTCTTTCTGCAAAGCAGGAATCCTTTGCTTCTCACCTGGAGAGTCTGAACCTGGTCTTTCTAGGAGCAGGCATAGTGCAAATTGGATCTGCTATTCACCATTTCTTCTCTTTCCATGTGACTCTGTTTATGTCTTAAATCAACAGATTGACTCTATATCACCAATAAAACATTCATCATTTCTGTATGTTATCTCTTGGCTTTTGAATAGTGTGTGGAGCTGGAATAATTATAACTCAGGCTGTTTGGTTATAGATTAGAAACATATGATTTGAAACAAACATACCTTTGAGAAAAGACAACATTTGGAACTTGTTATCGTTGTAAGCATAGTTTTTTTTTTTTTTTTTTTTTTTTTTTTTTTAACTGAAAAGACAATCGTATGGGATTCTAATGCTCTGACTGACCTAAGAAAGAGCAATAAGGGACTTAATGCTTTTCTTTCCTCACACAGCTTTCCTGGCCAGTGACTGGGATCTGAATGATTGGCAAAGTCCGTAACTGAGTTCTTGGGAAAACAAATGACCTCATAGATGGAGTGGTTCCACATTAGGAAGTGCAAGAGTTATGAAATGCAGTCACAGCAGGGAAAGAAGTTTGTTTGCTTTTGTATGGGGAGTTTTTGTTTCTAAGGTGCTATAGGGTGGGTCAGGCTAATACATGCCTTTACTGTGGTCCTGGGGAGAAATTCTAGTCTACTTTCCTCTCATTTAATTCTTTTTATTTTTGATCTGGGTTTTTGGCACCCAGAGTCATGTGATATGTTTGAGGCTACCAGGTGAGAGTGCCTTTTGGCCTGTATTTGAAGCTCTGCTTTCTGGTTCCTGGCTTTTTTTTTTTTTTTTTTTTTTTAGAACATTCATCCCTGTAACTCCCTTCAGTGGTTTGTAGCCATTTGTCTATGTTGAAGGGCTGTATATTGTTTCTGATATTGTTATAAGAATTCAACAGGAGTTTAACTAGTACACCCATTACATCTCATATATTTAGGAAGCCGTAGACAAGGGGGAGAGGTAGGCGACCCTGCCCTGGGGACTCAGGACAGGGAGGAGAGGTCTCAGCAGTCTCAAGTCACTAGCACCCGCGGTCAGCCCAGGCACAGGGTCAGTTCCCTTTTCTGTTCTTGTCTGGGTGGCTCCCAGCAACCTAGATTCGGCTTTTGTCTCTTCCTTGTCCACTCCTTAAGAGCTGCCCTGGACCCTTGGGCTCAGAAGACTGTTAACAAAGAAGACTCTTTTCCCTCCAACTTTCTAGTTTCCATCTCCAAGCCTATCCTGATTTTTTCCCCTTTTAAGTGGGCTTTATTTATTTATTTTTAATAACAAGTCTGGTTTCACAGCAAAACAGCAAAGGGTACAAATTTCTTATATATCCCCTGCTCCCACGGCCCCTCGCTGTCAGCATCCCCCACCAGAGTGGTGCTTTTGTTACAATTGAGAACCTACATTGGCTCATCATTATCACTCAGAGTCCACAGTCTACACTAGGACTGACTCTTGGTGGTGTACACTCTGTGGGTTTGGACGACATGTATCCACCTTTAGGGTGTCATACAGAGTAGTTTCACTCCCCTAAAAATCCTCGGTGTTTTGCCTATTCATTCCCCACCCCCTCCTAACCCCTGGCAACCACTGATCATTTTACTGTCTCCATAGGTTTGCCTTTTCCAGAAAGTCATATATTCGTAATCATCCAGTATGTAGCCTTTTCAGATCGGCTTCTTGCACTTAGTAATATGCACTTAAGTTTCCTCTAAGTTTTTTCATAGCTTGATTGTTCATCTCTTTTTAGCACTGTATAAATCCTCCATTGTTTGGATGTGCTACAGCTTTATGTATCCATATAGACATCTTGGATGCTTCCAAGTTTTGGCACTTATGAATAAAGCTGCTATAACATCCTTATTCCTTTTTTTTGTGTGTGTGGATATATATGTTCAACTCCTTTGAGTAGTTACGAAGCAGTGTGATTGCTGGATTGTATGGTAGAGTATGTTTAGCCAAATTGTCTTCCAAAGTGGCTGTACCATTTTGCATTCCTACTAGCAGTGAATGAGAGTTCCTCTGCTCCACATTCCTGTCATTTGCTGTTGTCAGCATTCTGGATTTTGGCCATTCTTATAGATGTGTAGTGGTATCTCATTATTGTTTTAATTTACATTTCCCTAATGATGTATGATGTAAACATCTTTTCATATGCTTATTTGTCATCTGTATAACTTCTTTGGCAAGGTGTTTATTCAGGTCTTTTGCTCATGTTTAAAATCACATCATTCATTTTTTGTTGTTGTTGAGTTTTAAGAATTCTTTGTATATTTTGGATAACTGTCTTTTATCAGTTTTTTCTTTTTTTGGCAAACATTTTCTTCTAGGCTGTGGCTTGTCTTCTCATTCTCTTGACAGTGCCTTTTACAAAGCAGACATTTTTCGTTTTGTCAAGGATCTGTTGATTCTATTTATGTGGATCTATTCTGGGCTCTGTATTCTGTTCCATTGATCTATGTGTCCATTCTTTGGCTGATACCATGCTGTCTTGATTACTGTAGCTCTATAGTAAGTTTTTAAGTTGGATAACATCAGTCCTCCAGCTTTTTTCTTCTCTTTCAGTATTGTGGTGGGTATTCTGGGTCTTTTCTCTCTCCATATAAACTTTACAACCAATTTGCTGATATCCAAAAAACAACTTTTTGGGATTCTGACTGCATCTATAGATCTGTGGAATCTACTGATCAAGTTAGAAGGAATTGACATTTTGATGATATTGATCCTAATTATTTTTAAGTTTGAATTTGTTTAGCCAGGCACAATCTCATTTATAACTCATGATAATCCCATGAGATGAGAAAACTGCAGAAACTGAGGCTCAGAGAAGCTGGGTGGTTAGTTCAGGATCACCAGGTGGGAAATGGTAGAGGCAGAATTTGAGTGCAGATATGCCAGTCCCAGAGTCTTTGCTCTGAGCTAGCTTCCAAGGCAGTATCATGGAATGCTTCAGGCATCAAAGCTCTAGTATTAAATCACCAAATGCTGGACATGTGACCCGGCGTGTAGGATAACTTCTTTGCTTCAGTTTCCTCATCTGTAAAATAGGGGTGATAAAATAGTCCCTGCTTTATAGAGTTGTTTTGGGGACCAGTGGGGTTGGTCACACGCAGTGATGTGAACAGTGCCTGGAACATAGTGAAAACTTAATGTGTTCTATTCATTGCTAGTATGCTCACTCCATGTTGATCACAGTGCTCTTTGGAGCCTGGGCTTCGGCATTTGTGCAACAGTCTAAGGATTTGTAGAAAGAGCAGTGGCCATCTGGCATGTCTGGAAGAATGCCTGCTCCTTGGTACAAAGAGATCTTTGTACCTAGTAGGGGTGAGTGCATGTGGGGGAGCAATACCTTTCATTCCACAGCACGATAAAGGCCTTAAAACACAGATATGTCTGCAAAAGGCAAGTCCTGTCTTAATGTTTTTCTAAAGCGCACATGGCTCATATGGCAAATATTTTCCTCAGTACAAAAAAATTGTGCACCAGAACCTGGGACCAGGGACAAAACAGAAAGGGAAAACAATGTTAAAACTGGGAACCAGAGATGCGAAAGACAATCTTCGTTCCTAAATATGTAAGAGAAGCATCATTAACAAAATTTAATCTAGTGCTATTTCTAGATCTAGACTAATGTCTCACAACCTTTTTTTTTTTTCATTGTCACGTCTTTAAGGAAAAAACTAAATTAAATTTAAATTAATGAATTAATCAACTTAATTAAAATGAATTGATTTCTCCCTAATGAGAGAAATCAAAAGTCAAACACTAAGAAATAATATTTGTCACAAATATTCTTACCATAAATCTTTTTTTGATTTATTGGTGCTCTTATTTTATTTTTTATTACAAATACTTTATTTTTTTTATTGAAGTACTCTCAATTACAATGTGTCAGTTTCTGGTGTACAGCACAATGTCCCAATCATGCATCATAAATCTTATTATAAGCCATTATAACATGTAATCTAGACTCTACTTGCCTCATCTCTCACATGAATTACTGTGATAGGCTCGTAACTGAGCTTGATACCTTTAGAACTTTTAAATTGATCTACAGACCAAAGGACTTTGAATGGAGGTTTATTTTTGCTTTGAAACTGGTGCGAGAGGATGAGTTTTGGGAACCTCCTTGATGCTCCCTTGTCACTTTGTTCCTGGCTGGACCTTACACTTGGATTAAGTAAGATAGCCATGAGTTTGTCACAGGGTTGAGCCTAAGTTCCATAGCATCTCATTTTAGGCCTCTGTCAAGGGGCTGCTGGGTGCCTAATTCCTCTGGCCTCTCCGGACCCATCTAATGGCTGAGCCTGTCAGTTTGCTTCCCTCCACATCTACATGTACCATCATTCTCTCTGTGATTCCTTTTTAGTGCTTTTCTATATTTTCAGAAAGCCCTCTGTATTGTTGTAGCCAACACAAACACCTCCCTCCCATTAACAACCAACTCGAGAATCATTTTTTTCGTGTTGCTTGGCTCCACATTCACCTTTTATTTCTCAACAGATCAATTGCCCTTAGTCTGTGCTGCACGATCTCACATTTGGCAAGATGTGTGTGTGTGTGTGTGTGTGTGTTTTCTTTCCAGTTCACGTGGGTGTTTGTCGTTTTACAACTAGATCGTAAGTTCTTTTTTGGAAAGGACAGCTCTTTCTTCAGTAGGAATTCTAAGATCCGTACTGAGTACACAGAAGACGGTCAGGAAACACTTCGAGTCTTGAAAACCGGAGTATCCATTACGAATCATTCATGTTGACAGTCATCAGGGAACTCTCACATTCATCTACTATTGCCTTATTTAAGCTGCAAGGTGCAGGAGGGAGACTAAACCAGCTCTTAGAATTTGGATTCCATGGACCAGCTGAATCTCAAAAACATATTTTGGGACAAAGAATAGAATTGTTGACTTTTTAAATTTTGCCAGTTATGGACAAAATGCCAGCAACTATCTCATATAGCTATATCATTTCATAAAAAAGGGCACTGATTCACCAAAAGAATAGAAATGACAATCTTAAAATGGCACAGTCTTAAATGGAATCAATTTAACTTTATGAAAAATTCACTGTATTTTCCTTATTGTTTCTAATTTTTCCGCCCATGAGGGAAAACTAGCATTCACTAGCAGTCTTCCAGGGGGGAACTGATCGGATCCATCCTCCTTTTATTTGGTCTAGTCTGATATATCTCTTCCTTACTTTTTCTGAAAGTGGCCAATGGCCCCAAATAATATTTAAAAATCCATTATAATGGCAAATAAAATAATTTTTAAAATTAAAAGCCAATATCTTGACCGTTTCCCCGTCCCTATTACTACGTCTAGTTGAGTCCAGTACAGGATGCCGTCTAGTGCTAGCATGACACTGACTCCTGGTCACTTGTGCTACAACTCCATCCATAACTTTTTTGTTCTATCGAAAGACTTTTGTAAAACAATGATATAATGAATATCAACCTTTGCAGTAGTTGGCATTTTGTTCAAAAATTTAATTTATGAAAACTGAGTACACCCAGTTTCATTCGGAAAACTTGGGTGGAAGCAGCTGTTTGTCTGTTTCTGCATTAGTGCTGGGATTCTGGGACAGGTGGTGTCCTGGAGAACATGGACAGAATGTGCAATAAGCTCTTGCCCAAATGATGGAACGTCAGCTCTGAGGTCCTCAAAGAGATTTCATGTGCTGATTTTGATCAGCAAGACACTCAAAGCAGGAGTTAGAGCCTGTGATGGGCTATCATCCCACTTTGCTTTCTGGAACCAGCTGTGGTCTCTGAGATTTTAAATTACACCTGATTTGTGAAACGCATGACACTCCTCCATGTGTGTGAAGTTTCTATACTCTGCATGTGAGAAGTTTCAGGGGCAAGGTATTTATTTCAGGTAGGTGGACCGTGTGTGATCAAGCCATCGGAGCCAACACTCCCTTTGTAGGGGACCATTTTAAAGTTCTGTGCACTTTCTCAGGCACCTGTGAGGCTCCTCCTGCAGCTCAAGCGGCCTCTTGCCCTGGGGAGTTTTACTGAATAAATAAATTAACCCTCAGCTAACTGGACATCTCGCAGTTAAAGAGAACATTCTGATTTCTAAATCATGCCTGTCACCTTCGAGTACTACTGTAAATTACAGAAATATTTGAGCATTACTATATGTAACCTTTAAATGAATTCTACAGTTATTACTTCCCTGTTTCTGAACACTTTAGTGAGAACATTTTTATAGCAAAACAGCAAAATGTTTAGTGGTTTTCTTGCCGACCTCCTACAGGATTCGTTTGTTTGTTTGTTTCAAATAATGAAAACATTATTGAGTGCTTGAACTCTGTTCTGTCTTGCAGTTATAGTATTGAACCGGCAGTATAGCACTGTTTGAGAGGTGGACAGAATAGCCAGTATCAGATAGAAAATCATGGCAGACCTGGGAGAGGCTTGCTAAGTGGATATACCATCATGATGTGCCCTCTCAGGGGCTTTGCATCTCTGAGAGGTATGGGAGGCGGTGAGGGATGCACCCTCTGAAGGGCGAATTAGGAGGGGTCATCAGTTTTATTCCAGGTTGTGGGAGTGGTCACCCAGAAGAAATTTGAGGTCCATGATTCAGAAGCTCCTTTAAGCATTTTGAGTGCTTTTGAGCAAGAAAACAATGGTTGGGATAGAAATGTGTTCTAGGTCAGATCCCTTGCTGTCTCATTATCTAAGATTAATTTCTCCATGACTCAGTTTTTCACCTGTGAAAATGAAATAATGATAATACCAGTACTTCCTGGGCTGGTGGGAGGTCTTTGCTCCCATCGTTCAGGGGGACAGGCTGACGGAGGTGCTGTCATCACAAACACGTGGCCTTCAACCTCTCAGGGGTTGTCCCATTGCAGTTAGCTGGGAGTGGAGGGGCATGGAAGTGAGTCTTGGAAGTGACTCTTCCATCTTACACGCAGACCCCCATTGGCTAGAACTCATCACTGCAAGGGATGCTGCAAAAGGGGGATTAACTGTGTGCTCAGGGAGAAGAAGACAACAATGACTTCAATTTTGATAAAACCTGAGCAGTCTCTACTACCAAGTACGCCAGCACTTCAGAGCATGTTTTTGTTACTATGACCTCTCAGCATAAAGTACTCTGTATGCTCAGAAAAATATTCGTTCATCTTTTCACTTGTTTATTCATGCCACACATATTTGTTACAACCTACTATGTGCCGTTCATTGTGCTTGGTACTGGTAGCTAAAATGAAGATGACTTTGAATTTTTTTTTTGGTAGCAAAAGAGAAAAACTCCAAAACTTCAGAACGTATACGTGTTACGTTTCTTCCTAACCTATAATTGAAAGCAGAAGTCATGCAAAACCCTCATTTCTTCTGCATCCATCTTATGCATCTTCCAGGTCTCCTTTTTGACTTGGCACAGTTCTGACTGAGCACATAGTAAGAATTCAAATATATCTGTTGATTAACAGGGTATTTATTTGATCAAGGAACAAGTGTGCCTGAAACCCATTAGTAAACATGAGTCACTCTCTCCAGTATGTTCCCTAAAAGGATTTGAATTCCAAGAGAATATTTTGTTGTTTTTTTTAAATTAGGGATTTTGGCTAAATTCATTGACCACTTTATTTAGTGCTGTGTAGACAGGATCTTTAAGTTCTTGGGGTAATAGATCTTATGGGACTGATTATGTTTTATCCAGGAAAGCAAATTTCCCTACTCTGAAAGAGATCTGATTTTCATTAGATAGGCTTGCTACGAGATTATTTCGTGAAAAGAATGTCCAGAAGCTTCTGATTCAATTCAAATTTAGCTGCTTCTCCTCCACCTGCATCCCTGTGGTGCCTGGATCTGAAAGCCGGCTGGGATTCCAGTTGGGAAGCTACCATGAAGGCAATTTGGGCTGCAAGCTTAGTGCTCTATGGGAAATGAATGAAAGGATGCTTGAGCTTGTCTTTCCTCAGAAGAATAAATTAAGGATTAATATTGCATTTCAGCTAGAGTTGGCCAATGGTTATTCTTTGCACCATGGTTTCTTAAATAACGTAATCCTTGGGTGAATCACAGGAATAAAAGGAAGAAAGGAAAGAAGTAGACCAGCTCAGGGGGGCCAATTGCATGGGAAAATATGCTGAACTACCGAGAGCATATTTTAATTAGCCACAGTGGAGCAAGTACTGAATTAACTGTGCTTTGGACTCAAGACACCTTGAAGCAACTAGAGGGATTTGGGGGGATGAATAGCTTTAATTTTATCCAAAGAAAACCATTATATAACACATCTGTTGGTGGTTAACAGATCTTCAACATGTCTAAAAGACTGAAAATATTGTATGTTTAAGGAATATAGCTTTGAATTTAGCGGTAGAAAGGAAAATTTATTAGAAATGGGTCTTTCAGACTTAACTTATGGGAACTTTAGAACTGTGCCAAGAGAAAAATTCTGTCAACCTTCACAGCACCTGTAGGAAATCCAACAACTTAAGGACACCTTGACTATCCTGTCTGCCTAGGCACTACACAAGCAGAAGAGTATGCTTGTAATAAGTGTGCAGCCCCGAATTGTTGGGTCTGATGGCTCTCACTTCTGTATCACGCATTTTCTCTTCTCATCTGGGTAATCATCTCCTTAGCAGATCTTACAGGGCACTGGAGCCAGCTAAAGACTTGTGTGTGGATTAGGAGTGAAAATGGGTGCTGACTCAGGATGTCTTCCCTGGAAAGGCTGTTTGTAAGAGCAAAGGAATCTGGAAGGGGTTTTCATAACTAGCTGGGCTGCTGCCTCCAAGTTACCCTGTGAGCCGTCTTGGTGTTGCTCTTCTCCCAGGTGGGGCTTTTGGACATTGGAAGGTCTCTGAAGGAGATGCAGTGGTTCTCAGCGCTGGCTCTCTGTTCAGATCTCCTGAAGAGCTTTTTAAAAATGAAGATGCCAAGACTCACTCTCAGGAATTTGACTCAATTGATTTGGGTTGAGACCTGCTCATATGTATATTAAGATGGTTCTTAGGTGATTGTTGTACTGTCTACATTGAAAACCACAGAAACAGCTCTGTATTACCAAGACCCCAAGGGACAGTCACATACTAGGAAAGTTGTTTTCCCCAATAGTCACTTGCAATTTGTCTTTTTCAAAGCCCAGTTCAATTTTTCTGCCCTTATCACTGACTTTCCTATTAGGAGACATTTTTGGAATAGGTTTTGTATTATTCTTTTAATAGTTTCCATTTTTCATTTTATCTACGTTACTTGTAAAGTGCCACTTCCACTGCCGCAATTAGCTGGAATAAACCACACTGGCCGCTGATTAGGGCCAGGTTAACTTCTCTCTGGTGCTTTGAATTATGTTATGGTTTCACTGATTTACTGTCAGTCAGTGATATGCAAAATAAAATTCGGTACGTATTGTATGTAATATATAGTGATAAAGTCTGGCATGTGGAGTTCAGGGATTCTACAGTGAAAATACCCAAGCCACATCTTTACCTAAACCTTTCCCAGTCCTCACCCTCATTCCTTCGGCTGAATGTACGTGCCCTTTTATATGACATAGTTTATGCAAACCATATTTTGTGAATGAAGTTGGAATGATGAGTTGGCTTGTCAATCAAAGCCTGCATATTCGTGTTAGGTTACTATCTTAGCTTATAGTCCCATAGTTCCCTACAGACTAAATTGTCTTAGTTCCCTGTATGGTAGAGCCACGTCTTTGCTGGATCTGCAGTTAGGAGAATATTCTTAAAAAAGTCAGTTGTAATCATCAGTCATTAGCAATAAATTGGGTAGACTGACAACCTATTGTTTGATTTGTTAAAGGGTTTGTCGTAGGCTTTCTTTAGGGATAGAATTTGCTTAGGTATTTAAAGTAGGTCGTATGTACTTAGAAGAATATGGCTGCTTATAGATTCCATTCCACAAGGAGCACTCATGGAACATTCCATGAGAAACTTTACTGCAAGTTTACATACAGGTATTCATAAGGGTATTTTTCATGATTAGTAGGTGAAATGCTTGGCTAGTTCTGAAGTCAGCAGACCTGGGAGGCTGGGGAGAGCAGAGGAGAACCCAGAGGCAGAGGAGAGTGTTAGAGACAGCTCTGGACTGGGAACTGGGGAGACAGCCACGTGCTCTGTCTGTGAAGTGACCTGGCTGAGCTAGGCACACCTCTCTTTCCTTCCAGTCCTAACAGCCTCGTATTTTGTTCACTACCATATTTTATGCCGCTGTTTTTGTGTATCAGATGGTTGCCTCTTCATGCTTAGGACCAGCATGTATATGGTCTTAGGTGCTGATGGCATTTAGACCCGCCCTTCTCATTCTCCTTATTAAACTCACTGATGGTCTATAAAGGATGGTTCATTGTTTACCTTTAATAAAAGCAAGCTTCTTGCAGTCTTCTCAAGACACCTTGCGAGGAGCTGGTCACTGAGGCCAGGGGAATTTTTAAGGGAGGAGGGAATGGGTGAGGAGTTTGGGTGGGGGATGTGGAAACGTGTGTGGGAGAAGGTAGGAGTGGGAGGGGTTTTATTTAAAGGCTTCTTTCCTTGACTGTTTGCAGTTGAAATGAACAGTGTGGACAGATGCCAAATCTGTATTATTATTATTTTTTAGAAAAAGTTCATGAATTGTGGTTGTTACTTTGAACTTTTCCCAACCATTTGAACATAAAGATTACTGAGAACAAATCTCCTACAAGTTAATCTTCCTGAGTCCAAGTGCCAATTTGTGCCAACTGCCCAGGCTGTAACTCTGGGCTGATGTCAGATTGGAGATCAGAGCATGAACAAAGATTTCTGTCTTTCCTAATCCATACTGGCCCCCCTGGGCCCTACCAAAGCCAAATTCAAGGAGGCCTTAGAGGGTATGGCTTCAGAGCTGGCCTGAATGAAGAACCCTTTGAAGTTTCTATGGGTTTTTTTTTTCTGTTGTTTTCACTCCATGGAGGTCCAGGATGAGACCCCAGCTCCCCAGGAGGCAGCAGATAAGAAAGGAGGTCAGCTAGAAACATGGACCATGGACAGGACCAGCGACCCCATCACTGAGAGATCAGGTCTGGGGACAGGTTGTACTAGTGTTGAATTAGTAATTTTCACAAAATTGGAAAATGTTGTGTTACCATGGGATAGTCTGCCCTTCAGGTTTCTTTTAAAAAAAACTCTTCAACCTGGGTGTATTTATAGGTTGGGGAAGTGGAGACTAACTCAAGGAACTTATGTTTTAATTTTTACTTTTTTGGTGAAGTATAGTTGATTTACAATGTTGTGTTAGTTTCTGGTGTACAGCATAGTGATTCAGTTATACATATATATATTCTTTTCCATTATAGGTTATTATAAGATATTGAATATAGTTCCCTGTACTATAGGGTAGGTCCTTGTTTATCTGTTTTATATATAGTAGTTTGTATCTGCTAACCTCAAGCTCCTAATTTATCCTCCTCATTTCCCTTTGGTAACCATAAATTTGTGTTCTGTGTCTGTGTGTCTGTTTCTGTTTTGTAAATTAATTTGTATCATTTTTTTAGATTCCACATATAAATGATATCATAAGATATTTGTCTTTCTCTGACTTACTTCACTTACTATGATAATCTCCAGGTCCATCTGCATTGCTGCAAATGGCATTATTTCATTCTTTTTTTTTTTTAATCACTGAGTACTACTCCATTTTATAACTATATCATATCTTCTTTATCCAGTCATCTGTTAATGGACATTTAGGTTGTTTCCATGTCTCAGCTATTGTAAATAGTACTGCCATTAACACTGGAGTGACTGTATCTTTTCAGAGATTAGAGTTTTCTCTGGATATATGCCCAGGAGGGGGATTGCTGGATCACAGCGTAGATCTATTTTTAGTTTTTCAAGGAATCTCCATACTGTTTTCCTTAATGGCTGCACCAAATTGCACTAACACAGGGAACATTAAAATTTTTACCTTCCACCTTTTTCCTTCCCTTTAGTTCACCAACTACTTCCTTGGGCTGGACATTCTTTTACCAGGTGCCTGGTGACACCTCCCGATGCTCTGAGGCCCTTCCTTGTCACTCACTGCTGGGCAGTGTGTCAGGCTCTGAGCTCTTTGATTTCCTCCTTCATTCCACCTCCTGCTTCCTTATTAAACTGTCAGGACAACATGGTGTTTCCTCCAAGTTTTTAGGACAGGGGCAAATCCAGTAAATTAATTCAGGACTAATTTTTCATGGATCACAGTGATCCAAAGGAAGGGCCTGCAACTTTTTCTTTGAAAAGCCTGACAGTAAATGTTTTAGGCTTTGAGGGCCATAGGGTTTCTGTCACAACTACTTGACTTTGCCATTGTCATGAGAAAGTAGCTATAGGCAACATTTAAAAGAATGTGCATAGCTGTGTTCCAATAAACCATTATTCATGGAACACTGAAACATAATTTTCATTTGACATAGAATATTTCTCTTTCAACCATTTGCAAATGAGAAAACCATTCTTATCTCATGGATCATACAGAAATAGGTGACAGGCTGGACTTGGCCTTGGGGCCATAGTTCACTGAACCCAGGTCTAACATGTAAGTCCTTTCAGATAATTTTTCTGTACATACTGGGACATTAAATTTCTTTGACCAAAGAGGAAATTAGCAATTTCAGGCATTGTGTAAATGAAGAGTAGTGGGGAAGCGTTCAACAGCTCTTAAATACAGCTCAGAGACCCTTGTTCATCTCTCTTGCTTCCTTAAGGCCTGTGGAAAGAACCTTGCCTTTCAAATGCATCTGATCAACCCCATGTAAATAAGCTCCACTGCTGAGTAGGTTTCACTGAATAAACAACCCACATTTCTCATTTAGATTTGAGGACACAGAAAGTGCTGATTCACAGTGGGAGTCAATCATGGAGCCTTGCTGATTTTCCCTTGGAAACATCCGAATTCTTCCCTTTTCTAGAGTCTTGGTGTCCTGTTGTAACACTTGTCCAGAGTGGCGCACCTTCCTTGTGTCCTTCTTTTTTAGGACACACCAACTATATGGTGTACATAGCAACCTTAAAAATCCCATTGGCTTAGAAAGTAAAGGTTTGCCACAGTCTTGATGCAGATTAATAGCAACGGGTTGGTGGGGTGCAGGCTGGGAGAGATGTCTCTGCCCCATTCAGCTCTTTAGGGACAGAGGATGGACTCCTTCATCTAGTGGCTTTGTCATTCCCCAAGCCCTTAGAGTAGCCTAGAGACCCTCTGTGTCTGAGCAGCAGACCGCAGGGTATGTGGAGGATCGTGTGAGGGGTACTTTAGGGGTCAGGCTAGAAGCCCAGGGGGAGGTGTTGGCCAAGAGCCTCGACTTCTCTCTGTGGGGCTGCTTGGACTTCCTCATAGCATGGCAGCTGGATTCCACAAGCAAGCGCAACAACAGCAAAAAAGAGGAATGAGAAACGTCTGGCCTGGAAACCAGCACAGCATCCCTTCTGCTGTATTCTGTTGGTCAAGCAATCGCAGAGACAGTTCTGATTAAAGAGGAGAGGATAGAGGTCTCACCTCTTCCATCAGAAGAATGTGCACCTAGAACCTCCCAGACTGTTGCACTGAGGGTTGATACAGGTTTGTGCACGAGCACGACACTAACACAGAAGTTACTCTACTCTCTACTCACGTCTGCTGTGGACTGTGGCTCAGCCCCCCTCCCCCTCCACCACAGGGGCAAACTACAGCCTGAGAGTCCTCTCTGGTCATTGTAATTAAAGGCTTGTTGAAACATAGCTATGATCAGTCATGTATATATTATTTGTGGCTGCTTTCAAGCTACAATAGCAGAGTTAAATAGTTCTGATAGAGGCTGTATGGCCCTAAAGCTTAAAACATTTTCTCTCTGATCTTTCCGGAAGAAGTTTGCCGATGCCTCCTCTAAAGGGACTCAGAAAACGGCCGTGATGCGGCCTAGAGTGCAACCAGCTTGAAGAAGTGAGATCTGCCTTTGGGACTGACACAAGGGCAAGCATATTACTGACGGTCAGGAGTTGCCCTGGCTTTGATAACAGAGCCCTTTTAAAAGTGTGCAGGTTGTGCATTTTGCCATCAAATCACCCAAATCTCTGGCAGGATGGAATTTTCTGGCAATTGTCTCGTCAACCCCTGCCCGGAACCTGGCAGCAAGGCCCATGCTCCCTTTTGCGTCCTTCCTTTTCACCCTTCAGCTGCATTGCTGCAATCGTGGTTGCAGTTGGCAGCACTGGGGGGTGTGCTTTCCCGGCCCGGATAACTTGGGTAGGGCTGCTTTAGGGGGCTCCGGAGCTGAGTTAGTCCGGACTTTCCGGTGGGTCTTCTCAGACACGGTTTGTATTATTGTTGATAGAGAAAGAGCTCTCACTTTCTTCTAATGCAAATTCTGAGCACTAGTCTTATGATTGATTGATTGATTGATTTAAAGTCAGCTCTAGATTATCTGTATTGGTGGCACGTGTGTGTACATGCTGTAAGGATGTTTAAAAATGAAGAATCATCTAACCACTGATCTGAAATTGACATTTGGGATTCTCTCTCATTTTCTCCTTCTGTGAAGTAGCACTTTAATCAAGGAAGCATTCACAGAAAATCCACACTGAAAATCACATACGCAAAGCCTGACTGTAGGAAGGCTAAGAGGCACTTTTCAGCCCCCTCCCCCCCTCTCCATCCCTGGAGAGCTCATGGTCACACCAGTGGCTTGGGTGCTTGGGAAGGATGCTTTAGAGTGCATGTGCTGTGTTCTATTTAGATTATGGGTCCCCTGGTTGACATTTTGTCTACAGACATGTGGAAGAGGATCTTTGCTTAACCTATGCTTTATCATCTCATCATTCATTACCAAGAAATAAGTAGAAACCTAAAGATTTCACTCTCCAAGGAAACCAGAGACTTGCAGGCATCCAGGACTGAGGTTGTCTGCTTTCTTTAGACTCCACATCAACATTAAATTGTTGTGTTCTCCTTTGCTTTATTATTATTATTTTGCAAATTCTAAGTTGTTTTTTGATTTTGTTCCTTTGATTTGTGTTAATCTGGAACAGGCTGATAATCCAAAACAGCAGAAACATTCACTAATTTGATTCCTCCACTTTTTGTAAATGTTTAGCAGAAGCCAGAATTGTGGAGGTGATAATGAAATGAAGGTGTGTGTTAGGTAGCCATTCCCCACCCCCCAACCTTAGCCCATCAAGTCGGTCCAGGTCAACATGAGCATATGATGTAACTATGTTACGTTCATTGGTGTCTGTTAACCATTTTGGAAACAGTAGGGAGACTTTATTAGTAAAGAGAAGTGGCAGGGAAGATGGGTATAGGACTTAATAATTTGGGGACATGGATTTTGGGGAACACATCCTCTCCTGCAAGATAAATTTGTACCTTATCTCCTTAACAGATTGTGAGAGCATGCTGGAAGGTTCTTATGAGGAAACAAAGCTATTCATATGCTCACAATCAGGGAACTGCCCTCCTCTACCTGCAGAGATTTCCGTCTTTCCCTCCCATGTGAAGCCAGCTTGACCAGCTGAATAAGCCTGGACCATCAATGTGGTGACCAGTGATACAGCCAAATTAACCTTGACATTCACTCTGGAATTCTGTTTGGTACATTATTTCAGTTGACTAATTAATGCCACAGTGTAGTAAAAGTGCCGACGTCCCTTTCAAAATACCAAACACATGACGTAAAATACGTCTGTTTGGGAGAGTCACTTAGTTTGTTTCATCCTTAGTGTCTTTATCAAGGAAGTACGAATGAGCACTCGGTCAGTCCTGAGTATAACATTTTGCAAGAAGGAAGCAGGGCAGAGAGATGGCAAGTGCCTTGCCTGAGTTCTCTGAGCAAGCCTTTAAGTCACCGGGTCACAGCTTTCCTTTGTACCTTTCTCTTTCCAGGTCTTTGACTATATTTTCTCCACTTAATCCCTGTCACACTCTTGGCCAGCACCTGTGACAGATGCATGGCTTTCAACTCCAGCTGCTAAAGCTCCTGTTTGTTTTTTTTTTTATCTTTTAATGTTAGTTCTGTCTTTACTTTAAAATGGAGGTACTGGGGATTGAACCCAGGACCTCATCCGTGCTAAGCATGGGCTTTACCATTGAGCTATAACCCCATCCACCTCAAGTCCCTAGTTTTCCTCCTTCCTTACGCAAAGTCTCCTCTGCCGAATTGTTCTACGCATGTGATTAAGAGACACTTGTTCTCCTAGCAGTTGTCAACGGTAACTTCTCTTGGGCAGAGGCTCACTCTTTGGGGGCCCTGCTGTGGACTAGCATCAAGCCTTGAGAGAAGAGAGTGAAACTACTCTGTGCAGCAGAAAGAAATTAGTGGACTGCTAAGAAGTTGTGGGGGGAGGACAGAAAAGGGACATGGGATAGTGGGATGCTCTGCAGTACAGGATGGGACACTCCTATTGACCAATGACGTCACTTAACTCACGCATCATTTTGCTGGGACGGATTTCTTTGTGTAAACAGAGGCGGCTTAGTTTCTGACTGAGTCGGTGCGACACGAAACAGAGACAGTTTCCTCAACACTGAGGGCAGAATTGGAAGAGACCTCACGGAAACAGCCCTAAGGAACTTTTGGAAACCTTGAGAGGGGTTTGAAATGTCACAGACAACAGGGCTGATTGCTCAAGTCAAGTGTATGTAGGTTCTCAAGGGTTAGGAAGGCCTCAGATGACATCTGGGATGCACAGGTCAACTGTGCCACGCAAGAAGCTCTGGTAACTATTGAATGAATACGTGTATGGAACCCTTCATTCATTCCTCCAGCAGGGAGGCTAGAACTTGGCATGGAGAGGGACTCGAAGTTCTCAACCATTTCTTTTTGGAGCTTAAATTAGGACATGTTTGAGTGCAGTCAGCAGAGAAGGACATCTCTGACCACTGTGTCCTAGGGGTGGGGTGCAGGGGACGAGGTCAGCGTAGCGGGTGGACCTTTGGATGACTGGGCTGTAACCTTCTGTGTGTGTGTCTTTGCGTCTCTGCCTCTTGTATTCACGCTCTCTCTCTCACAAGAAGGCAACTCAGCGTGGAAGCAGGATGAGTGTGAAGTATGGAGCCACCTGGGCTGGCGTTTTCCCCAGGCAGAGGAGGTGCCTCTCTTTTTCTGATCCCTCTCTCCAAGGTTAAAATGCTTTGATCAAGTACTAAAGACTTCTGTTCATCCATATCCATTGGAAATAAGGAAACATGCCCTCTTGCAGGAGGTTCCAGCTTGGTTTAAAGTTGCACTGTGGGTCAACGGCCTGTGTCAGGACCTGGGATGGAGGGTGGGGAGGAGGTGGAACTGGAGGAGGGCTGGAACGCAGGAGGGTGGCGAAACTTATGGAATAGCCACAGTTCTAGATTTTTTAAATTGACGTATAGTTAATTTACAGCATTGTGTTAGTTTCTGTTGTACAGCAAAGGGATTCAGCTATACATACTTGTACATATTCTTTATCAGATTCTTTTCCATTGTGGTTTATTACCTGATATTGAGTATAGTTCCCTGTGCTACATAGTGGGACCTTGTTGTTTACCTCTTTTATACGTAGTAGTGTGTATCTGCCAGTCCCAAACTCCTAATTTATCCCTCCCCCGTTCCCTTTCCCCTTTGGTAACCATAGTTTGTTTTCTATGTCTGTGTAAACTCTTGCACATTTTAATCCTTGCGACAACTCCCTTAAAGATGGCATTCTTTTCTTTAGTTTACAAATGAAAAGAACAAGTCTTTTTTGTACAAATAGGGAAACTAAGGCACAGAAAGATACTCAGTACCACTGAATCCGCAGCAGTGGTGAGCTGAGGGGAGAGATGGTACGTAAAAGGGAACATGATGTCCTGAAGAACAGTTTTTCCTCCTTTGTGATTTGCCTTGGGTTTGCTGTTGGGGTGGGGTGGGCGGGAGGAAAAGGGAAAGATTGAGTGAATCAGAGAGGGAGAGCAGTCAGATCGGGGGAAAGGCTCAACCTGAGAAAAGAGAGAGAGAAAAGTTGCAAAGAAAGGGAAGCGAGGAGAAAGCAAGAGATATTCATAGGTGATTTGTCTTTGCGCCTGATCAGAACAGAATAATTTCAACAGGATGTCCATAATTGAAATTCAACCAAAATATTGTGCATGGTCTGGAATTGGTTTAAAAAAATCAAAACAGTCTAGGAGAGATGCTTTATTTTTCTGACTTTAAAAAAGTTGCAGATAAATGTGCTTCTGATCAGAGGGGAAACAAGAAGAGGGCACGGGGCCAAACATATGTAGGCAGGTGCTGTACAACTTCTCCACACAGCTCTGCCAGAGCACCCTGCGGGTGACCTCGGCGCTTAATGGAAAATGTGTGTTTCTCTGTGAACACACTGGGAGAAGGATGAGACCTCCCGGCTGATCTGGATTTGATATCAAGATGGTATTTGAGCACATGACTCCAGAGGTGTCAGAACGGACAATTCCCTCTCCACATCTTGTCCTGCCCCGCATCTCTACCCAGACTCACTCCAATGTCCTGACAGTAGTTTATCCGGCCACAGAGAATGGATGCTGCTTTATTATTCTCCCAGAATAATGAGGCTGTTGAACATCAGTGTTGGCAAATTTTGAAAAAATAGCAGAAAAGTCTGTCTCCTGGGTTACTCCCCTATCCTTCAAATAGGAAGGTTTTCTGCTTTGCCTCTTAATTTTCCCTAGTGAGTAGATACAAATGAAGCATAATGAGATGGCGTGCAATTGTACCATCTCAGAACAGGTGTGGCTCGGTGGCGGGGGCGGGTGTCCCAGCTTCAGGCAAAGTGGGTGCATTCGTTTCCTAGGGCTGCTGTGACAAATTACCATAACTATGGTGACTTAAAACGACAGAAATTTATTTTCTCACAGTTCTGGAGGCAAGAAGTTTAAAGTCAAGATGTCAGCAGGCACGCTCCCTCCGAAACTCTGGGTAGCATCCTCTCTTGCCTCTTTCTAGCTCCTGGTGGTGGCCAGCAACCCTTGACAGTCCTTGGCTTGCAGATGCATTACTCTGATCCCTGCCTCTGTTGTCACATGGTATTCTCCCTGTGTGTGTCTCTGTCTCCATATGGTGGCTTCCTCTTCTTGTAAGGACACCAGTCATATTGGACTAGCGTCCGCCCTAATAACCTCATCTTAATTTGATGACATCTGCAAAAATCCTATATCCAAATAAGGTCACATTCCCAAGTACCAAAGGGGTTAGGGCTTCAACATACATATTTTGGTGACAATTCAACCCACGACAGCAGGTGTTCAGGTCTGGAGTGCTTGTGGGGCAGGAGCCTGGGCAGGGCAGGAGGTGGGGGAACAATAGAGGTGGGCGATGAATATTGTATCCCCTGGTTCACTCCAGCCCTCACAGGAAAGGGCTGCGGGCTCAGTTGTCAGGGGACTCTGAGGGGCTCATGTCACAGACAGGCACTGCTCGGGGGGCCCTCTTGGGTGCAGAAGTGCAGAGAGGGAGAGGGAGAGAGACTTTCTTCACTTTTTCAAGGGATGCAATGTGGCTTTGGCACAGTGAGGACCCCAGGGACACAGCACTGCTTGGTGCCTTGAGGGCTGGCAGTCTCTCAGAGGCTGGGAGACAATAGAATATTAACAGGGACCAATGGCATGGCAGAATGAGGCCCTCTCAAGATGTTTTGGGATAGAAGTAAAAGAGCAAGAGAAAAGAAAGGGCCTGAGGACCCAGAAGTGTTGGTTCTTTAGTAGATTGGCGGCCACGTAGACAAGTGTGTGAACTGGGAGAGTATGAGAGCAGAAGAGGGTGCTGTCAGTAACTGCCCCCGGACAGCGAGGGCTTGTCAGGCAAACCGGACTCGCGGACACCCTACTCCTCAGAGCCCTGTATGATGTTCCGTGCTGACCCGAATCATAGGCACAGTGGGCCTGTAGGGCAACGATCTTTTATTGAACTGGATTAGTTTAGAGGTGGGCTACAGGAGACAATGAAGTTTACTGTTTTGATTTGAGACTTAACTTTAAAAAAATGCCGTGTAGAAGGTTGTTGGAATGATCTAGACTTTTGCCTTTGGACTGAACTTCAAAAGAGCACCCTTTTTGTTGAGACAATGTAAGGAAATGCACAAGTGCTAATTATACAGGGGCCGAGGGCGCTGGCTGGGAAGGGAAGTGGTCTCCTCCCATCAGACTGTCAGACTGTCGATATTGGTGGGGATCCTTAGAATAGCAAGTGATCGCCTTTGACCCCAGATCCTGAGGGGATGAGCGTTTTGTTGAGGAGCTGGGGACTGGGAAGGGGACTGTTGGCCCCTTGCCTGGCTCCAGCCCCAAACAGGGCTGAGGAATAGAGATGGGTGGGGGGAATGGTGCTAAGAAAGGGTCTCAGCAAAGAGCACAAGGAGAACCAAAGTCACGCTGTGCCTACTTCTCAAGGGTCTAGAAAGACCCGGAGGGAATCACTGGTGGAGGAATTCAGAACCATTTAGTTGCTCTTCTTGGCTGGGTAACTGTCATTCTCTAGGCACCAGACTGTCTGACTTTGCTGAAAGATGTTAGGCTGCAAATATGACATTGACAACAGAGATGCCATTCGGATGTACTGTTCTAGGAGCTCCCTGCCTGCTGCTCTGGAAGAATGGAAAGAGCTTAGCTTCCAGAGGGTCTTCATGAGGATCGGAGAAATTCACACCAGCGGTCCCAGGCAGGCACTGAGAGTCTCTGAGGCTGACTCTGGCCCTCCATCTTTTCTAGTAAGCTCATATTGTCACCTGGGATGCTGGCAAATTGAACATGTGTAGATGAAGATCATTCTTTATAAGCATCTCTGTCTTTAGTGAGCTATTACTTGCAAGAGACTATTAGCTTAGTGACTTTCCATTCCATTTAGTGACTCATGACTATTTTTTTCCTCAGCTTTATTTTAGTCATATTCTGCCATACACAGCCCTTGGGATTTTGAATATTGTGATACTGTGATGTTTTCTCTAAACATGAATTTCTCATGAATTTCTTTGGTAATGACCTCGGTGAGCTCATATTTTTCCAGGCTTTATGAGCTGTTGGGTAACATTTACTGTATCTAATTTTATCTTTCATTGTCCCCTTCTTAAATCCTGGAGCTATTGAGTGAGTTAGATCTGGTTGAGTAGAAAACATGTTATTGGGCCCAGGTTAAAACTCTTTTGAGTGGTAGTAATTTGAAAATTGTTAGTTCACTTTTCTCTTTTGCCATTATGAAAACACAAGCTTCACCCTAGTTGGCCCAAGGCATCTCTTTGCTTCCCGGAGAGGAGGGCTTTTTGTTGGCGTCACGTGATGAGAAAGGATATTCAGCTATGTCATCAGGGTCAGCCAAGGATGCAGAGGATAGTAGGAAGAAGGGATTAGGAGAAGAGTCAGACCTGACACAAATGTTGGAGGAGCTGGGGAAGGGGTGGTCTGGAAGGGAGGTCAGAGAGAACCCCTCCAGAGGCTCTGGTGCTGGTGAACTAGTTGAAGCCTGCAGGGAAACCCAAGAAGCCAAGTGCAGGTGGTCATGGGAGCTTGACGATGAGGGGAACTCATGGAGAGGTCTGTGGGAAGCTGTTGATCTTGATAGCAGCTGCCTCTTGGGTTTGTGTCCAAGTGTCCGGTGGTCCCACTTCTCAGAGGGTCAGCAGTCAGGAGGACGAACTTGTCTATCTTTTCTCACTCCTCATTTGGACAAAGGTGTATTCTGCTGGAATCTCTTAATTCTTCAAAGGTTCAACAAGGGGTCAACCAAAATCCCCCTGCTGATCCATCCAGTCTCGCTAAGAGGAAGTCTCTCTGTTTAAGGAGCGATGCAGCTGGGATGTCAGGTGTGAGGTGCATGGTGATGTGGGTGACTAGGAGAATGGTGCTTGCAGCCTCTGCTTCGTCGGGGGTTGGTTTGCTGTGATCTGTTGTACAGCTATGTTTGAAAAAGTCCCAGTTCATTTTTTCCAGATACATAAGTTCTCCATAGCACAAAATAAAAATGTCATCACCCAAATCAACGTTGTATCAAATGTGCAAACTTCAGATCTGATACCTGTCTGACTATCATCTCTGCTGAGTCAATTAAAACAAGCAGACAGAATAGCAGGAAGAAACTATCTTTCTGCCTTCTAAAGTTTAAAAGCCTGGGTGATTTGTTTTACTATTTGTCTACTTTCAAGATTACTTCTACTTCTACTTGGTTAATTTAATTTCCTACCCCTTACGAGCCCTTCATTTCATGTCCATGGGACTGTAATGACTTCTCTGTCCTTTGATGACACCTCCATCACTATCCTTCTTGCCTTCCTTTTGGTTTCCATCATTCTTCTGTACTTAGGCTGTTCATACTGTATGTCAATGACAATTTTACTCACCAGGTCTTTCTGGTACATAATGATAGGGAAAAACTTAGATAGGATCTTTACCCCAAAGAAAATTAAATGCATGCCCTTTATGAGATAATCATATAATTGGAAGCTACCATCATGTAAGATAATCACTTACAGAAATAATGTGTAATGAATTGATGGTAACCCATTAAAAAGTGCCTATTTCCGTGTGAAGCTATTAGCACAGAGCCTGGCTCTTAGAAGTACTTGAGAAATTAGTTAGTGATGATGATGATGACGATGACAAGAATGATGGTGGTGATGGTAATGGTGATGTCCAGAGTAGCCCATCCGTGTAGGTGCATATACACACACTGAAACTTACTACAAGGACAGTTCCAGGTGGACGTGTCCCCCAATCACTTCACATTCAGCATATACCAAGCTGATATTCCATTCCAAGCCAGCTCTTCCTCTTCATTTCCCTATTTCTGTAGAACTAGTCTTCCTTTAGTTAGACAGTTTTTTTTTTGAATCTTTTTTTTAAATTGAAATATAGTCAGTTAACAATGTGTGAATTTCTGGTGTGCAGCATCATGTTTCAGTCATACATATACATACATATATTCGTTTTCATATTCCTTTTTTTCTTTCTTTATCGAGTTATAGTCAGTTTACTATGTTGACAGTTTTGATGCCTGTCTCTCCCACCATCTCTCTGTCTTCGGGGGCATAGGAATCTAGCGACTAGACTATTTCTCACTGTTGTACCTCCAGAGCTGTTACAGTTAAATGAATGAAGGACTGAATTCAAGCAGTTGGTAAGTCAGGTTGCCTCCATTTCCATACTTTCCGTACATGTTTATTATGCAGCTGTGATGGGAAAGGGGCTGTTTGGAGAATGATTTGTCTGTATCAAGCCTCAGGAATGGGAGCTGGAAATTTTGTGCAAAGAGTGATCAGTCGGTTTCACTTGACTTAAACATGCAGTCGGAATCATTGTGTTCCCAACAAGGAGGACAGATGGATGGGAAGCCTAAAGACACAGCCACCATTTGAAGTCCACCATTTTGTTTCGGTTTGGATGCAGATTAGTTCATAGCCACAGTGGATTTCGGCACAGAGGACCATCATCCTGCTGTTTGTAGCTGAAAGTACTGTAACATTTTTGGGTAGCTTTGGCTGTGGTGGTAGTGCTGGTGAGAGATGGAACAGAGTGTGGGGAGAGAATGAGAGAGGTGGAGAGAGAGAGAAAGACTGAAGGTAAAAATCACCCAGCAAAAGCATCAAAATAAAATTCAGCAAACTTCTCCTTGGCAGACACTCTTGGCTGCCTACCTCCGGGCCACTCAGCCTTGTTCCTTCCTGATAGAATCCTGGGTTTATCCAGGTATCCTTGCTGCTTCTATGAGTTTGAGGAGGCCAGCATCGTGGGTAAGCTCAGAGTTTACCAAGCCCCTCCTGGTGCTACCCTTTCCTCTGCCAGTAACATGAGAATGTGTCACAATTCTGGCCAATGAGGAGCGGTTGCTTGGAGGAATTCTAGGAAAGGTTTGCCTTTACCAAAAGATCTCAATGTTGCCATGAGAATGTGACCTTCAGAGCTACAGTCGTCTGTGACCATGAGGGGAGCTACCCTGGGGATGAGGTTGCTACGCTGAAGGCAGCAGAGTGGAAAGATAAAATAATTAGCTCACCCTGGAAATGTCTTTATTTCTCCTTGATTTTCTGAAGGAGTTTTGATGGATAACAGATTTTTGATTAATGGTTTTTTCTTTTATCTCTGATTATGTCGTTACATTGCCTTCTGAGAGCTGTGGTTTCTGGTAAGTCAGCTGTTGATCTTACTGAGAATCCCTTGTACATAATGAGTCATTTTTCCCCCTTCCCATTTTCAAGATTTCTGTTTGTTTTTGACTTTTGAAATTTGACTGTGACGTATCTAGTGTGAGCTCTTTGAATTTGTTATACTGGGATTGTGCTGAGCTGCTTGGATTTACAGATTAATGTTTTTCATCAAATTTGGGAAGTGTTCAGCTATTATATTATTAATACCCATTTTTAATACCCATTCTCTTCTCTCTTTTAGGGGGTTCCCATCGTGCATATGTTGTTACATTGGTAGTGTCTTGCAGGTCTCTGAGGCTGTTGATTTTTAATCATTTTTTTCTTTCTGTTTTTCAGACTGGGCAAATTCTATCTTTAAGGTCATTGATTCTTTGTTCTACCAGTTCAAATCTGTTGTTGAACATCGCCCCCCTCCCCAGCAATGATCTTTATTTTTCATATCACTTATGGGCTTTCTCATTCCAGAATTTCTATTTGATTTGTAAATATTTATAATTTCTACCTTATTAATGATACTATTTATTTGATGAACCATACTTGTCATACTTCCCTTTAATTCCTTAGCTAACTTAAAATCCTCATCTACGAAGTCAATATCTGGGCCTCCTCATGGGAAATTTCTTATTAACCAATTCTTCCCCCCTTTGGGCTATACTTCCCTGTCTCTTTGTATGTCTTATTTTTTTTTCTTTTGCTGAAAATTGGACACTTTAGATGATATAATGTCACCACTCTGAAACTAAATGTCTTTTTCTTTTTTTAAATTGAAGTATAGTTGATATATACAATATTGTGTAAGTTAAAAGTATACAATATAGTGATTCACAATTTTTAAAGGTTATATTCCATTTATAGTTATAAACTCTTGGCTGTATCCCCTGTGTTGTACAGTATGTCCGTATAGCTTATTTTATACATAGTAGTTTGTACCTCTTGTCCCCTACCACTATATTGCCCGTCCCCCTTCCCTCTCTCCACTGGTGATGGCTAGTTTGTTCTCTATATCTGTGTTTGCTTTTTTTGGTTATATTCACTAGTTTGTTGTATTTTTTAGATTCTACACATAAGTGATGTCATATAGTATTTGTCTTTCTCTGCCTTATTTCACTTAGCATGATGCCTTCCAAGTTCATTTATGTTGCTGCAAATGGCAAGATTTCATTCCTTTTTATAGCTGAGTAGTATTCTGTTGTGTGTGTATATATATATATATGTATGTATATATATGTGTGTGTGTGCATGTGTGTATATATATATATGTGTATATATATGTGTGTGTGTATATATATGTATATATATATATATATAACATCTTTATTCATTCATCTGTTAATGGACACTTAGGTTGCTTCCATATCTTGGCTATTGCAAATAATGCTTCTTTGAACATAGGGTTGTGTGTATCTTTTCAAATTAGTGTTTTCTCTTTTTTCAGATATATATGCAGAACTGGAATTGCTGGGTCGTATGGTAATTCTGTTTTTCAGTTTTTTGAAAAACCTCCATACTGTTTTACACAGTGGCTGCACCAATTTACATTCCCACCAACAGTGTGCTAGGGTTCCATTTTCTCCACACCAAAAAAAATCATTTGTTATTTGTGTTCTTTTTGATGACAGCCATTCTGACAGTTGTGAGGTGATATCTTATTGTGATTTTGGTTTGCATTTCCCTGATGATTAGTGATGTTGAGCTTCTTCTCATGTGCCAGTTGGCCATCTGCATTTCCTCTTTGGAAAAATGTCTATTCAAGTCTTCTGCCCATTTTAAAATCAGGTTGTTTGCTTTTTGATGTTGAGTTATATGAGCTGTTTATATATGTTCAATATTAGCTCTTTATCAGTTATATCATTTGCAAATATTTTCTCCCATTCTGTAGGTTGTCCTTTTGTTTTGTCGATGGTTTCCTTTGCTGGGCAAAAGCTTTTAAGTTTAATTAGGCCCCATTTGTTAATTTTTTGCTTTTGTTTCCTTTGCTTTAGAAGATAGATCCAAAAAATATTGCTATGATTTGTGTAAAAGATATTCTGTCTGTGTTTTCCTCTAGGAGTTTTTATAGTATCTGGTATTACAGTTAGGTCTTTAATCCATTTTTTATATGGTGTTAAGGAATGTTCTAATTTCATTCTTTTACATGTAGCTGTTCAGTTTTCCCAGCATCACTTATTGAAGAAACTGTCTTTTCTCCATCGTATAATCTTGCCTTCTTTGTTGTAGATTAATTGACCATAGTGTGTGGGTTTATTTCTGGGCTCTCTGTTCTGCTCCACTGATCTGTGTGTCTTTGGAGTTAGATTTCTAACGCCTTTCCCCTTAGGATTGGTTGTTGCTTTGTTGTCATTTGTTTGTTTAGTGACTTTTCTGGATAAATTCTGTACACTGTGTAGCCACTAAAGTCTCTGCTTTAAAAAAAAAACATTTATTTAAACGAATTCTTAATTTAATTTTGAAGCCTGGTTGTGTAAGGATTGACCTGGGTCAGCATAGCTAGTTGGTCGGTGCTGACCTAAAATAAACAGACTGCCATGTATTTCTCCAGCACAGATGAGTTAACTCAGGATCAGCAGAGAATTACAATTCAGCATCTAGAACCGTGACAAGCCACGTGGCAGTTCCTGCATCATGGCAAGGAAAGGAGAACACTCTTACAGAGGAGAAAAGGAATTCGAGAGGCTGTAGTAAACAAAGAGTCCATGGCTTTCCATTGGCTGAGTCCTTGCCAGGAAGAAGAGGGGTTTTTCTTCTCCCTGTTGGGCTCGGCTGTCATCAGAGGGTGTGAGAGCTCCCCCTTCTGGACTCCCAGCTCTATTTAATTGAGGTTTCTGTTTATTAATTTTTTGCAGTCAGCAACTAATTGGTCAAAAGATTTCCCTAAATGCCTTGACACAGCCACATTTTGATGTGAAGTAAGTGTATGTGTGGGGTGTGTGTGGTGTGTGTGTGTGTGTGTGTGTGTGTGTGTATGCATGTGCAGGTGGGGGACATATCTTCAACTCTCAGGCAGTTTATAAGTCTGTCTTAGCCTTCAGCTCCTGCTTTTGCAGGGCTTCAAGGTTAGCCAGAGGTGACTGATTGGTACCCTCCGGTCTTTCTTGGGCACGAGAACAGATGTGTATGGTCTTCTAGATCCCCAGCAACATGCCAGCGCTTTTCAAAGCCCTTCATGCAAGTCTCATTCCCCCAGATCTTCCTTTTATATATTTTGCCAGGCTTTTATTTGCCCCAATTAGTATTGCATCGTTAGTTAGATGGAATGTTAAATAATTGAAGCTGATCGTTTCCATCAGTGCCTTGTGGACAGGTTCTTTCTTGTGGAGCCGAACTGTGAATGAGTCAAGCACACAACACCCTGTGAATGTGGCTATTTTGGGAGCTGTGAGTCAGGTCAAATAGTGACCATGGTCTGAGGATAGGGCTGTTTGAGACGCTCCAGAGCCTGTGTGACTGCAGGGCTGGTGGCTTTCCAAGCTAACGCTGTGGAGTTGGGGAAGAGACACATAGGAGTGACCCAGTCCCTGGTCTTCTTACCACAGTTTAGGAGTTCTTTGGGAATCAACTCTCTTCAGATGGTTGCAAGCCTTTGGTTAATTTCCAAAGTTCTAAAAAAGTTGATTTGGATAATTTTGCCTGTATTTTCATGGCTTTTATGGAGGATTGGATCTATGGAGGTTTTGACTCTGCTGTTCCAGAATCCTCCCTCCCTCCCAGTAGTTCTGTTTTATTTTATATTTTGGTTATTTTACTCTTCATGGGCATGATGACCAGGAAGCATCATTTCTCAAGCCAGTAAATTCAGATCAGAATTTATATGGAACCTCTGGCCAAGTAGTCTGTTTATTTGCTCTGAACTGATTATAATTCCATGGAAGAAAAAAATTTTTTTTTGTTGTCTTTTGTTGTCTACGTCTAAGAATGTAGGAGTGGTGTAAACATTCCAAACATTCTGGATACTACTCAGCAATATCAAGTTAAACAGAAAGGATTTGAAGCAAACACCGGTAGGAGGGACTCTCACATTTACTGAGAACTTAGTACGTGCCATTTCACTAGAAAAATATTGTCTTAGGTATCCAATGCATAGTATAAGCAGTGAAGTTTTCAACTGGATTCTTATACTAGAGGTAAGGGAGAATTATTGGCAAGAAAGTACTTAGAGGCCATTTTAAGATACTACCTCCCCCTTGGTATAATTTGTGCTTATTTCTGTGTGTAACTGAGAAGGTTGTGTGTGTACACATGGCAAGTAATAAATGCTGAATGAATGTGTTAATACATATATCCATTTTAAGTTGTGCTCATTTTTTGCTTTTGCAAATGCTGGTAAATTTCCTTCTGCTCCTCTTTCTCAATGAGAGAAACTCAGTAAGTTTCTGGCCTATTTCTTTCTATTTCATAGATACTGCTGGTACAGGCTCATCTCTGTGCACAACACACGTTCAGAAAGTTGCTGACTGAGCGACGATCCACTTGGAAACCTAATCTGAGGCCGAGGAATGTCATGGCTATTCCTTTGAAAGAATTCCACCCTAGTTCACAAAAAGAGGAATTCCCACAATTCTTTTTTGTAAAGAGTGGCTTCACATTGCAAGCTGAGGCATCAGTGCCAGAAATAGGCCAAAAATGAAGCAGATTTTTGTTCTTCTTTGTTTTTCAGAATGTCCAAAATTGTATGTAAAAACCTTAGGGTGCGTAGTTACCCAGAGGGAGGAAAAACTAGTGTGGATCAAACACCACCTTCCATCCTTCTTTCTCATTTCCTTGGCTTGGCTTCCATCCCACTTCACCCTGCTGTGTTGAAGTTATACGTCACCCTGAGACAGACCATGCAGCCAAAGAGGTGGGTGGGAGACGGAAGAGGGCTGGAGACAGAGCACGTGGAGGCAGAGGGGGGCCTGAATGAGGCAGAGAGAGCAGAGAGCTTGCTTACCTTCCCAAATACTCCAGAAGTATATAATAGTCTTTACGATCTGTCTTGGTAATGCAAGGGAACTTTGAAGAAAGTGCAAAGAGAAGTCACTTTTAGACCAAGTTCTTGGGTGTGCTGTTTTTGTCCTTCTTACTGTCACATCTCAGGGTAACTTCGGGGAAGGCATCAAGAGTTCACCTCGCTGCACGTGAATATTTGGCTGGCAGGTTGCTGCTGAGGGAGCTAATGGTGAGGATTGTATTCAACATCCTGGGAGCTGTGTTCATGTTCGAAAGGGAGCCTCTTGTTCTAGAAGGCTTTGGAGCCTCTTTGAATGACCTTGCTCACATCCACCATCTCTGGGCTGGAGGTTGGAGGACAGACTTCAGCCTGGAACTGATGCCCGTCTGCTCTGGATCCGTGCTGGAACGTGTTATAGAATCCAATCCTAGTCATCCCCAGGGATCGTTCATCAGCGCAAGTGGTAGGAAGTGCATCGCTTACCAAGTCAAATTGGAATCCCATGAGAACATTTGCATTTAATGCTTTAACTGGTAAAATTAGAAACAAAGTGATTAAAATGTCCTTTGAGAATCTTTGGGTGACAACTTGCCTCTCATATATTTAGAGACAAATTTTAGACTAAGCACAGATGGTTAGATCTTTCAAAACTGTTTATAGGAGTAATAAATGTTAGCATCCAGGTTGTTTCCAAATTTGTTCTTACGGCACCTCATCTCTCCTTGCTGCATCATGTGGAGAATGAGCGAGCTACGAAGGCGTAAACTAAGAACTTAAGGATCAACTGAGATCTTAAGGATAGACTGAAAATCATAGATTGGACATTATAATTTAGGTTCCTGACATCCTTAGTTCCTGTTCTACCCCTGACCCCCAACCCTGATTTCAGGTCCTTTGAATTCTGCAAACACAATGTTCCCATCATACAAAATCTGACTTTGGGGTCGTGGGTTCTCTGTCTGACCAAGTCTGGGTGGAAGGAGTGACTCTGGCAGCCTGAGACTTCTTGCCTCAGGAGCATGTTTTTGCTCTCCTAAGTTTATCTTTTTCTTTCTGCACTTAATGGTGTTTCTCTATTTTTCTTGATACTGGCTTGGACTTCCCTGGGTGAAGGTGTGCTGCTGTGCGGTGGGGAACAGGGCTGGCAGAGACTTGTGGACCATGAATAGAGGTGATTCCTTTGGCACCTGGTGTGAGGTTCTACTTCAGAGCCTCTTCATTAATGCAGTTTTTCTCAAGGTAGCATCGCTCTCTGGGCACTGGGGAAAGTGGTAGAGACTCAGTGCTGCAGTCAGACGTCCCGCCTCCTGGTCCTGCTGTGGTGGCGTTGGGAGTCTCTCATTCATAGCTTTCATGAAGCTGTTTCGTCTGTAGTTGTGGGGACCCATGAAGATTCTTCTGCTGCTTCAGCCGTCTCTTGGAGAGCTGGTTGGAATCTTTTCTGTGTAATAATTCAGCTTGGGATGGGGCACTTCAGGGAGATGCAGATTCTGACCATGGGGAGCTCACCACGCTGGAGACCATCTTTGGGAGACCCAGAAGAGGAGGCTAAGTCATTGGCTTTCCAAAACTCTTTCCAATTGCAGCTTGAAGGTGTTTACAGAAAACTTGTTCTCCATCTTAACGAACAAGATAGAGAAGCGTCTGATCCCATGAAGGATGTATAAACAAAGGTAACTGACTCAGCAGAGGAGGTGAACAGCTGAGCTTGTCTGATTTCACCCACGCACAAAGTCAAGCGGAAAACGGAGTTAAGTACTAGATCTTTTTTTTTTTAAATTTCACTAATTACCTGATGTTTCCCATTATATTTCCCAGATGATCTCGTGAGGCACAGCAAGAAAACCTACACACATCACTGTTCATTCTTTATTTACTAAGCTTTGTGTTTGGGATTTGTGAGGGAAACTTTAAACACGAGAGCTGGTGTTTTGTAGAAAAGCCTGTAAGTCAAACGGATTGAGACAGCGAGGAAGCTAGAGTTGGTATTAAAACTTTCCTTGTGGGTGCTCGGTATCTTCCAGTTCAGTTTCTTTTGAATTTCAGTGGAAGAACTGGCAATTCAATAAACTGAGGAGAAGGCAAGGTTTTACTTAATAGACAACTCGAGAGACCTCAGGAACAGTGAAAGAATTTGTTTGCATCACCTGAACCCATGGAACCCGAAGCTTATACTTAGGGTCTAGGGCAGCTTCCTGTATCAGGTGGAAAAGGTGAGAAACATGAAAATGAACTGAAAACAATGTTAATCTTCTGTCCTGAAAAAAAAATCATAGGTTTGACTACTTGTGATTTAGTCTCATGACCTCCGCTAACCCCCGTCCATGGATTCGTCTTTTCTCTTGGCTCCGTAGCACTTTTTGTCATCTCTGTAATATCACTTACCACACTTTGGGCGGCTTATCACCTGCATGTTGTTCTCCCCACCACATTTTTAGCCTCCTCAAAGTGGGGTCTGGGACTTGGCCAGCCCCTCACACAGAGCCAGTCCTCGAGAAGTGCTCGATAAATGCTTGATGAGTGGGATTGAATGGGGGCCGCCCACACATGGATAAATCCTCTTCCTTTCTCTTCCTTTTGGCTCTTATTTTTCAGCCCTCCTGCACGCTTGCCGCCTGCCTGCCCCACAGTGCCTGTTGTTTTAATTGCTCCATCAGAATAACTGTTTGCAGTCATTGCTTTCTTTGCTTAACTCTACCTGCTGTTTTCGTTCCCACTGAAGTGTCAGAATTAGAGCTGGAGTGGATGGATAGTTTCTAGAGCTTTCTTCTTTTGCTTAATCACTGATTAGAATCTTATCCCTTGGGCTTTAAATATTTATTGGAACCATATTCCCATTGCACTTTCTGTCCAATCAGAACCAAGCATAGGGTAGGAGGAAACCCTGTCTTCACAGTCCCCTGGGAGGGAGTGTGTGGATTTCAGCGGCTTATTACAGATGGTATAACGCACAGATAGTAAGTAGCTACTTTAGGCTCTGAAGCCACTTAATAACAAAGGCAACAAAACCAGCAGACTTTAATTTTCAGGTTAGTGTGTTATCTAGGGCTCTAAATCCTCTAATTATCTTTAGAAGACTACTAGAAAGAAAGAAGAAAAAAGAAAGAAAGAAAGGGAAAGAAACAAACCAAGCCAGAACTGTTTTCAGTACCTTGGTTTTCCGAAGTAATATCAGTTTCATCCCCTTGTAAGACGTGCAGAGGGGAAGATCTTATTGCAGTGCTTCTTGAGGTTGGCAACTGGATGCTTTGTTCTTGCAGAGACCTGGAACTTTTGCTTCTGGAATCGTATGCTTCCTCCCATCATGTTTTACAACGGTATTCTCCTTCTGTAAACACTAAGTTATTATTTGTGAAGTTGTTAAAAGAGTACAATGTTATATTTTATAGCTGACTTAGAAAAAAATGCTACTAGTTGACCGCCAGCTTTATTCATTCTTAAGAGAAGCCGTGGCTGTAATTTTACTTTGATGCTGCTAGTTGGATGAAATAGTTTAATAGCCAGCTTCACATTTAAATAACTTTGTTTTTTCAAAAGTGAATTTATTCACAGGCTCTCTATAGACAAATGACACATTATAATAAAATCGTTTTCTCTACACGTAGGAAAAAGAAGTGTCAGTGTTGACTGCGTAGATCTTTAACCATCAGATCGTTTGGGAATTTACAGTGTCACATACATTTCAGCAAGGCGTTCAAACAGTCTCTCAGGATTTTAAACACTCCTGGTTATGAAAACAAATTTTCATCTTTATTTTTCCAAGCTGTCTCCTCACATAGAGCACTTCAGAAAACTCACCATTACTGGTTTTACTGCCTGATTGCTTAAGAGTTAATTGGTTCAGCACCTGGGCAGGAAGCTGTTTTGGCAGAAACTCTGTTTTCTTCAAGTTCTAGCCATAAAATTCTGGATAGTGAATTGTAATCAGGCACTCCTTTAAAAAAAACAAAACATTTTTTTAAACTACAGAGCACACAAGAATACTAATGTGTTAGCTGAAAGGACTGCAGAGCACTCATTTGGAATATGGAAGCTGTTTACTGGTCATTACTTGGCACCAAAGGAGCATATTTCTTCCTGGGCTTGAGATCTAAATTTTTTATACCCATTTAAAACATAAAAGTTAATCTTACATCCTTTCTTCTCTCCACAAATTCTCCCTGACTATATTCTTTCATACCATTATGTAAGAAAGGGGCTTGGTGCCCTAAACTTTGTCTCTCTCTAATTCTCCCAAGCTGTTCAATTGGAGAAGAGAGGATGAGAAAATGGACCAGTATATTTTAAATTAGACCACCCGTGACAAGTTTCATTCCTGTGTTTTCAGCACTTTCAATGTGGTTGTCACATCTTTTATACAACCTCTGTCTTAATTAATGGTGGCCAAAGTTTGTAAGATGGTAGTGTTCGCAGCCCTCCATACCCCCAATCTGACAAAGAGAACTCTGATTGTTAGCCCAACAGTTGGTGTGGGAGGACCTGCTGGGGTGAAGGAAGAGGGCAGGAGGGGCATAGAGATTTAGTAAGTGTTACTGAGGGATATGAATTGAGATCCTCATTACGGTTTTCTAGAAATACAGCAAAGAAGGGAATTCTTTTAAAATTACTTTTGGCGATTGAACTGTGTTTCTTGAATGCATTACAGCTCAGAGACTGAACCACATGGGACCAGGTTTCATTAGGGTTACATGTTTGTTATAACAAAAGACAACTTTCTGCATGTACTTAGCTTTTTCATAATTCTTTGTCCACTCAATCCTTTCTACTCTTGTTCTCAAAGAAGAACAGAGCATTGGTAGGTTGCGAGTTCAACAGAGATCTGTGTGTTAATCCTATACCCAGCATGAGAACTTTTTACCCCAATTGTGTACAAGAATATTACTCCCACCTTTCAGGTCGCCTCTCTGCTACTTTGTAATCTCATTGCCTTCCTTCCACGGGTAAGCATGATTCTGAACTGTGTGTTTTTCAGTTTCTGCTTTTCTACATAGTTTTACCACATTTTGTGTGGTGGGCTCTTGAAATTTCAAAACTTATACACCTTTTAGTTCTGGGACATGTTTTTGAATGATTTCTTTAGTGATTCCTTTCTTTCCTGTTTTCTCCTTCTAAAACTCCTATTATGAATGCAGGATTTCCTAGGATAACCTTCATATTACTTTATCTTTTCTTTGCTGTTTTCCGTCTTTGAATATTTAAAAGATTTTATTTATTTATTCATTATTTATTTATTTTTTTTAATGGAGGTCCTGGGAATTGAACTCAGGACCTTGTGCCTGCTAAGCATGTGCTCTACTACTGAGCTATACCCCCCCCCCCAATATTTTCTTTTTACATAATTCCTGTGAGATTTTTCTCGCACTTTCCCACCTGGTGTTTTATTGAGTTTGCCATTTATACTACTGTGTTGCTAATTTCCAAGAGCTCTTTTCTTATTCTCTTAATATTTCTTTAAAAATTTAAAGATGGTGTCCTATTCTTATTTTATGGTTATAATATCATTTCTTATCTTTTTGATGATAATTATAATAGCATTTTCCCTTCTCTCTACATGGTCCTTTTTTTGTTTCCCTCCAGTTGCTCTTGTCCTGTTTGTTTTAGGCCCTTACTTTAAAGCTAGAGGACTTCCCCAGTTGCTGACTGTTCTGGGTCTGCCGAGTCATGGGTGGGGCCCTGACAGGCCGATTGGAAACTTTGTGCTCGTGGGTGGGTCTCATTGACAGACTTCATTGCAGGGTGACTGTGTAATTTCCTTGGGGGAACCCTGAGGTTTGTATCTTTAGGTCTTTCTCTTGAGATGGTTTGATTTCCCAGGGAAGGCTATTCCAGTCTCTGGTCTAGAGCCTATTTGCCTGGTTGTCAGCATCCTGGGAGGCAAGTGGAGAAAGAACGAGGAGTTTCAAGGGTCAGGATGAAAAGTTTTGTTTAATCTTCTTGTTTTCATTCAGTATTACATGCTCTTAATTGTGCCTAATGTTCCTCAGTCCAGAAATTTCTGTCTTACCTTCTCTAGATAATAAAATTCTAGTCTACTGATGACATGAGGGAGGAGATGGGAGGTCATCGCTTTTTAATTGGACATCATCCAATCCTCCAGGTTTTGCCTCCCATCCCCCACATCTCTTTCCAGAAGCACCCAGTGTCCCCAGTTCTTGAGCCTTTGGGTAGTCTATAGTGTAAACTGGGTTGAGTCATGGATTTTCCACCTGGCTTAGACCTCTCTCAGGTTAATTACCTATCATACATCTGTTTCCTAACTTCCAGATTTTTTTTGATCTTATGTCATTTGTGTTCCCTCCTCCCCCTTCCTCTCTGTCTCTTTCTCCTCCTTCCCCTACTCCTTCCAGATTTAATGACAAAAGAATCATTAAAGAAAAGATTTCATGGAGAGGAGGAGGGGAGTGTTGGTTTTTGTTTACCCTCGACTTAACATGGAGTCCCATATTACTTTGGAGTTCTGCATTTAGAGGGCCAAATGGCGATAGTTAATAAGGTAATTGGTGATTTTGTATCTTTTACTTTTGATGATACTGATTTAAAAAGGCAAAAGAGGAGGGGAGGAATAAATAAACTTATAGTTAACCTGAATTACAAATATGCAAAATCCAAAATTTATTGTTCTGTGCAAATTTTTTTTAACATGAACAGTAAAACAAATGGAACGAAGAACCCATCCAGACATTTAGCATAAAGAATGGTATCCATTTTCAGTTTTCAAATTTTAAAGGAGGAAAGTGTCCCAAGAGCCAAAGGAACAAAACCTGCAGAATTTCAGTTGAAGGGTGAGGTGGGGGTGGAAGGAGGGTAAACTCTATAGTGGAAAAGCAGTTCTGGATAAAAGAAAAAGCAAATTCTCTAGGGCTCAAATCAGCTGTGGGCCAAATTTTAATCTCCCTTCTTTTCCAAGTTGAGAAGTTCTTTGTAGCACATGTGCCTTGGATGATGGAATCGAAACCCTTTATTTGCCTGCCAATTCTCTGCCTGCCTGGTTTTAATGATCAACTTACAGAGAAGCTCCAGTTATGATGGTTTTAAAAGAAAAGATGGAAAACCAGTAAGAAGTTTACAAAGCAAAGAGGGAGTTAGGAAGGGAAAGTTATTTTAACCGAACAGTCTATAGAAAATACACCATATACCTCAGGTTTTTCTGGCTGGTTTACAGCTGGTGAAAGGGTCTGGCATATTGTTGCGACAATGGGAGGTGATGTGTTGGGAAGCCTGGGAAGTGAGTGAAACCTTATGCTGAAGACACTTGGGGTCTTTTTCATGAATGTGTGTGTCGCTGCCTCTTGTCAGGGGTGGAGACATGGCTTTCACTACTAGTTCAGCCAGGCGTCTGTGCCACCTTGGCAAACCAGGTGATGATACTGCCTCTTGGGTAACCTAGACTGTCCAAACATGATCCAAGAATGGAAAGAGCAGAGCAATTCAGAGTCAAGTACCTCGAATGGGAAATGGGGTTCAGAGTCTCTTGGACTGGTACCTTGTACTGTCACCTAACTGAATCATTTCCCACGTGTTTTATCCAGGCTTCCTGAATGAGAGCACCAGGTGCTCAAGGCACAGGTCACATTCATTGCTCATTCAGTCCACAGCTGTTCGTTGAGCTTCTGTGATGATCCCAGTCACTGCTTGTGTAGAAGGATTTGAAGATGATTAGCACAGTCACAGAATTTGGACTACATTTTTTAGTGTCTGTCTTACCATTTATACACCAATTTTCTTATACATTAATTCTTTTAAAAATTATTTATTTATTTTTTGAAGTATAGTCAGTTTACAATGTTGTGACAATTTCTGGTGTACAGCATAAGGTTTCAGTTATACATAAACATACATATATTCCTTTTCATATTCTTTGTCATTATAGGTTACTATAAGATATTGGATATAGTTCCCTGTGCCAGACAGTAGAAATTTGTTGTTTATCTATTTTATATACAGTAGATAAGTGTCTGCAAATCTTGAACTCCCAGTTTATCGCTTCCCACCCCTTTTACCCCCTGGTAACCATAAGTTTGTTTTCTTTGTCTGTGAGTTTGTTTCTCTTTTGTAAATAAGTTCATTTGTGTCTTTTTTAAGATTCCACATATGAGTGATATAATATGGTATTTTTCTTTCTCTTTCTGGCTTACTTCACTTAGAATGACGACCTCCAGGTCCACCCATGTTACTGCAAATTGCATTATTTTATTCTTTTTTTGTGGCTGAGTAGTATTCCAGTGTGTGTGTGTGTGTGTGTGTGTGTGTGTGTGTGTGTGTGTTTATCTTTATCCAGTCATCACTCAGTGGACATTTAGGCTGTTTCCATGTCTTGGCTATTGTAAATAGTGCTGCTATGAACATTGGGGTGCAGGTGTCATCCTGAAGTAGGGTTCCTTCTGGATATATGCCCAGAAGTGGGATTGCTGGATCCTATGTTAAGTCTACTTTTAGTTTTTTGAGGAATCTCCATACTGTTTTCCATAATGGCTGCACCAAATTACACCAACAGTGTAGGAGGGTTCCCTTTTCTCCACAGCCTCTTCAGCATTTAACTTTTGTGGACTTTTGAATGATGGCCATTCTGAATGGTGTGAGGTGATACCTCATTGTAGTTTTGATTTGCATTTCTCTGATAATTAGTGATACTGAGCATTTTTTCATGTGCCTATTGACCATTTGTATGTCTTCATTGGAGAATTGCTTGTTTAGGTCTTATGTCCATTTTTGGATTGGGTTGTTTATTTTTTTACTATTAAATTGTATGATCTGTTTATATACTTATTCTGGAAATGAAGCCCTTGTCATTCTGGAAATTAAGCTTGTATTGTATGTTAATTCTTAACTGACTTAATCTTTAATAACAACTATCTGATATACAGTCCATCTTTGTTATTTGTGGATCCTCTATTTGCTAATTCGCCTACTTGTTATAATTTCTTCGTCGCCCTAAAGCCAGCAGTCATGCTGTCGTGGACGTTCACGGACATTGCGTGCTCAGAGCAGTGGAGATTTGAGTTGCCTGTCATGCTTGTTCCCAGCTGAGACTGATCAAAGCAACTCTTCACCTTCTTGTTTAGCTCTCGTGATGACAAGTAGTGTCCTTTTCACTGTCTGTTTGGTGCTGTGTTTTTTGCATTTTTGTGCTTTTTCTTGATTTTGCTTTTCAAAATGCCTCCCCAGTGTAGGGCCGAAGTGCTGTCTGGTGTTCCTAAGTGCAAGGAGGCTGTGATGTACCTTATGGAAAAAACACGCATGTCAGATAAGCTCTGTTCAGGCCTGAGTTATGGTCCTGCTGGCCATCACTTCAATGTTCATGAGTCAACAATATATTAAATAAGGTGTCTTTAAGCACAAACACATATAAAACAAGGTATGTACTGACGGGGTGACATAAATGTTGCAACCAGAGTTCTGTTGGAACCTAACCCTGTATTTCCCCTAGGAACAATAATTTAGTATTTGCCTATTCACTGTTCATGGGGATTTTATAGGACATAATTACCTTGAATAAGAAGAATCAACCGTACATGTTACATTTATTCTTATTTTACAGAGGGGGCAATTGCAGCTCAAAAGCTTCTTTAAAAATGTGAATAGTGGAGTTGAGGCCCGCTGTCTGTAACTGTATCATCTGATTCTGAAGACCACAGTTTGCTCACCATAGCATGACGCTGAATGTCTTTATAGTCACCAAATGTGTTGCCCATAGTAAAACCTTCCAATGCTGGTGGAATAAACCATGTGAAAAACCTCTTGGGCTTGGAAAGTCCCAATTTCATGTTTATAAAGCTAAATATGAATATAGACTAATTGAAACTAACCCAGTTTCAACATTATTAAGTAGCACTTATGAAATACATGTGTGTATGTGTGTGTGTATATGTGTGTATATATATATATGTATATATATAATATACTATATATTATATACTATATATTATGTATGTATATACAGCTAGATTTCCCATTTGAATTTATATAAAAAAGGAAAGAAAGAATCTCTGAAGATTTTTTTGATAAGATGGGTAGGGCTGGCATTTTAATTGTCAAGTTTTTATGCTTCTGAAGGTCACAATGCAGGCCCCAGGTGACATTTTACTGTGTTCCTTTTGATACTTGACTAGTTTATTCAATAACAAGTTATAGGAAGTCATGATAGAAGAAGGCCTGTTGTTGACCAGGACACTGATGATTTCTGAAAGACCAGGTTCCATGAGGTTTGCCACTTAGTTCAAAACAGTAGCATTGGGATCTTGAGGTTGGAGTCTGAAATGCCAAGGAAAGAAATACTCTCTGGACGTGTGGAAGTGGCGTCATGAACCCAAATAAACTAAGTTTCCATAGTGCTTCCTTCGAAACGACCATGCACCAAAGTTGGTCAGTATGATGTAAAATCCTCCCAGAAAAATGTTTTTCCGGGTTTTCCTGACATGCTAAGAATGACATAAGAGAATTCCCAGAAGAGACTTTTCCTTGAGAAATACGATTACTGAGGTTGACATGAAATTACCACCAAGCCCTTCTAAGATGTGTTTTGCTTGGTGGTGCAGTGCTCAGTGGGGGCGTCTGGTGGCCTCAAGCCCCAGAATGATTTTTCTGTGAGTTACTGCACATGAGCTAGAGGGATATATCACTTACCCACCATGGTCACCACCGTGATCCCTTAATGTGCTGAAGGCACCCTCAGTGGGTCTGCTCTGCAGGTTTTTTCTATATATTGCAAAGTCCTTGAATGCAAAGGATCTATTTAAGGTAATAAAAAAGTACACACATCACAGCTTCATCTTCACCGAGTAGACAAGTCTTTAGTTAGGACCTGTCATGAAGAAAGAGGACTTAGTTGTAGCTTGTTACTATGGCAAGTAGTATCTTTGGACTTTGGTTCAGTGCCAGAATGTAAAGTGTGTTTGCAAAAGCTTCATTTTTGCAGCTGTGTGTGTATGTGTGGAGAAGTAAGAGGCAGTGGTGGACCCAGGAGTCTCTCAGTTTCTCAGTACCAAATGCAAAAGAGAAAGAGAGAGAAAGAAGAATTTTTGTATTTCCCTTCATTTCTTTAATGTAAACATTAGATGAAATCGACAAATTTTTCATAAGTGTAGGAAAATTCTACAGCTAAAACTTTGATGGACAGGAGAGTGGATTGTTCGATCAAAGTGTGTAGAATCCAGAGCTGGTTTGTAAATGCCTTGAATATGCTGTGATTTTTAAATCCAGGTAGGAAGAGAAGTGGGATTTGGTTCTTTTCTTTCCTTCTTCTAAAAACAAAAATGATTAATTCTCCTAATCTAGGCTTAGCGTAGAACCTAAACCACACAGTATAATCAGGAACAGGAGATTCGTTCATGTGGACGCCTCGACGGTTCTTCCATGTTCGGTATTAAAAACAGACCTGCTCTCGGTGCGTCTATAGTGGACCTTTATTAGAGCGGATATTTCCAGTTTGGCTAAATCCTATCCCTGTGGTACTGAGAAACTCAGAGAAGTGAGTGCACAGGTCATGGTTAATAAGGAATAAGAAAGGTGAGAATTAATTACCTGTTTTTGTACATTAGTGAACTCAGTCATTTCCCGTTACTTCCTTCATTCAGCTGTTTGTCTCTCTGTGCTTCCTCTATATCAGGATGTTTGGTGAGGTCGTGAAATTCACAGTTCCTACAGGGAAATCCTGATTTTAAAATTGAGGAAAAACCCCTGAGTTTTTGTGCATTAATCCATTGATCTTAGGGTCCCCCAAAGGCTGATTTTTTTTCTGTTGAAACAAAACTTTGCCCATTACCCAATTTCTAATTGCAGTACTCAGTTAACTACTTATACCCAAACTGGAGCTTAGGTAGGTCTTGTGAAGATTTGAGCACTTATTTTAGACAGTTAAATTTTGAAGGTCTTCTTCCCTGTTCTGGAAAGTTAGTAGATGGATGAATGAGAAGAGAAGAAGGGAGGGAAAGAGGTAAAAAGAAAGAATCCATTTGACTGATAGAAAGCTCTTGCATAAGAATGATCATAAAAGAGTTTAAAAGAGTATTTGCTTCACTGTTAGTGTAACTCTCAACTTTCCAGATTTCCTTTTCTCACTGAGTTCTTGGAGAGGGAGCTTGGGCTAGTGAATTCTCCAGGTAGTTTTGGCCATCCTGTCTTGTACACCCTTATTTGGCCAGAAAATTGAACACACAGACCTTTACGTAAAGATGACAGCCTTTTAGAGATCGTATGGACGGCAGGAGTCATGACTGGTCCACCCTCAGTTTGCACAGTCTGGGTCCTAACACACAATAACATCAACATCAGCAGTGCTTTCTGACTGGGATCCAGTTACTTTCGGCTTGTGTACCAGCAAGACAGGTGGGAGAAGCCACTGGCTAACCCCCAAATAAGCAGTGTTCTTGTAAAACCCTTGGTGTTGTCCTTTCCGGAGATCTCAGATGAGTATTGTCGGTTGCTATTGTTAACATGTTGGGATACAGACGTTTCTAGAAAAGATTCATATTGAACACTTGAAAAAAATGAAATGGAGAATTCCTCAAATTATTCCCTAAGATACTCTGTGCCCTTGGAATCTGGCCATTTTTCTTTCCTGAGGTTTGCTACAGAAATTAGAGACCACGGCAAGTTAAGAAGAGATTCCGGATGGAACACTGCAGATTTCACCACTCACTGTGTTCTGGTGGAGCTGCTCGACACTGAATGGCTCCATTGTGAATGACAAGGTGTCAATCCACATGGCGAGCACACCCACCCCTCCGTCAAGGGAAAGGAGAGGAACCAACTGAAAAGCAACTCTGCATTAGGACCAGGAGGGTGCTATGATCCCCCAACAGCAGCATGAGATGCACGGTTCTTTCCTGGTTAGTGTGCCACTCTGTCTAATAGAGAAAAGAAGAATAGTTAAACCAAGATCATATTTCTAAATAATAACTGTGGTGTTTGTGCCTCCCCAGCCCCGTGAACGACTCCCTGGGACTTGTCTCTCTGTCTTTTTATGTGTGTCCCTTTGTAGCAACAGAAGGATGTTGAAAATGTCTCAGAAGAGAATCTGAATGTTGGTCACAAATTCCTAATGGGTCTGGTTCTGTTTCTTGTAAATTTATGTTGTATTAATGTCATTGTGTATTTTCCACCCAGGGCTAGACAAGTTGAAATCCAAAAATACATCCTGAAAAAAGAGTTCTCCCGGGTGGCAAATGAGTTTTCATTGTGTCTTGTAGACGGCCAATCTTGAAGCCATAGAAGGACAAGTTGAGTACATTTCCCCCGCTCTCAGCCTCACCTCTTTGTATGTTCAGTGAAGGGCCCCACATGTTAACTGTGGATCAGAAGATGATCTTCACCTGCTGCAAGGGTAGCTGCTTCCATCTGCCATGGTGCATTTGTGGTTCTTGGACACCGCCTTACCCATCTGCTCACAGATAATGTCAACCACCGCCAGAAGCACACTGCCAACTCTTTTTTTCCTTCCAATGCAAGTTCCTTTACATTGCGATGTTTGCAAAATACATTTAGAATTGACCTCCAGTTGTAAGCTGACAGTAAAGGAGGATTTACATGGTGTGTGTGTTCAAGTTGGGTCTCTTTCTCCACTTCCATATCCTGCCTTAAGTGTGAGTCACGGTCTCCGGTTCCATACAAAGCACTCTTTTCCTGAGATTTGAATCGGACTCTCAGGTTCATTTTCGATGTTAAATTTATGTTCTGCTTATTTCCTTGCTTCTACCCAAAGCCTAGAGATATATGACTGCTCAAGAAATGCCTTTCCAGGACAGATGCTTTAAGCTACGTGTGTGTGCCAAAGGAGTATTGCTTTTCCCACAGTCGCTTTGCCTGCCTGATGGTCAAAACCAGATTCTTTTTTTTAAACCTGGAGGAAGCTGTATGGTGATGGGAAAAAGGCATTTTAATCTTTAGTGAACACAAAACTTCAGGAACTCCGTGCCCAGTTGCTGACTCCTGAACCTATGGGAGAGAGGAGAATAGAGATGAGAAGGGTGGGGGAGGATGGAGTGAGTGGTCTCGCCCCCAGTGTCTCCCCGCCCCTCTGCTGGATGCTCCCATCTACTCTTCTATTTCTCCCCTCCACCCCTTGTCCAGCCTGCTTTCTGCCCTGAGGCACACCTACATGGGCTGCACTGGTGGACTCTGGAAGCTTCTCGGTTCCTGTGGTCTCGCCAACGGGGCTTGGAGGGAAGGGAGGTGGCGAGGTCAAGGTGCTGCTCCCTGGCCCTGTCTTAGGTAGGGGGTTTGTACTGGCTGCTTCGCTAGATGTAAGGTAGCTTCTCCTCTTTGGAAATCTGGTGTTCCACGACTCTACTTCTTCTTGGTTCTGGGACCTCTTCTATGCTTTGTCCCTTTGGGTCTTGAGGCAGTGGCCACTCTGCTGCTGTTGGCCCCAAGTCCCCGCATCGTCCCTCATGTTTGCTGTACATCCACCAACAACTTTGTGCTCTGTCCTTCATAGATGACTTACCTGCTTGACGTATCTTCATTTCAACACGTAATCTGAATTGCGAGGACCCTGGCTGATAGAACCCTTTGAACTTACAAACTGAATGAGTTATTTGGTTAATAAGCTCCTCATTTACCAAGGAAATACATCCTGGTAAGGTTAACCCTGCATTCATACTAGACTATGAATGATACATCAGGTTTTAAGGAATCTGGGGTTTTTAACTTGGAGATTTGAAGGGAAGGAAAGGAAGGGTGTATTTTTGAAGCAGAGTGAGACTAGAGGAGGTGAGAAGATACAAAAGCCAAATGTGGGCTTCATCCCAATGTTGTGTCTCTGCTTATCTCTGATGATTATCTTTGGCATAATGAAGGGGGAGGGAGAGTGCCTGTTACTTCTCTGCCCAAAAGATTTTCTCCGTCAACACTGCCACCCCCCCGGACACATCCCATCAGGAGTGTGTACACCATGGTTCCTTCAGCAAGTGGATTAAGCCGCCTGTTCAAGCCACGCAGTCAGGAAGTAGTGAAGTCGGGCTTTCAATCCAAGGAGTCTGACTTCAGAGTCCAGGCTCTTAATCACCAAATACATGTCTTTAACTGTGCAGGGCCCTTAGTGGCCTTTATGTGTCCAGGCCACAAAGTAAATGGAGAAACCAGTCCTTGGGTAGGAATCTTGGGATTTCCAGCATTTAAACCAGTGAGTTTAGAAACTTACGAAAATGACAGAGACTTACGAGAAAGCAGAACAAAATCCATTTGGAATTTGTGACCAACATTCAAATGTCCCTCAGAGACATTTTTATCATCTTAGAGCTGTGAGACTTCTTGTAAAGGGACCTAGGGAGGGGCCAGGACCACGGAGGAGGATGGGGCCAGAGAAGATCTGTAAAAAAGTAATAATGACTTTCACACTCACCGGCAACCAGGATTTCCACGTACTATCAACCAAGTTTGTCACCAAATCAGACTCCTAGAGCCGAAAAAAACTCTTTATCCCACTAGTAATCCTGTAAGCCACTTAAGCACTGGATTTCAATGTTTTCAGCTGTTTTCCAGCCAGCTTGTGCCAAAAGTTGTTCCGAGATGGAGGTAGTGGGCGTGAATATTTGAGTGAAGCAGCACTTCTGTGCAGATTGGCTGCATCAACAGGAGGTCAAGTTTTTAGGTTGGAGCTTAGATTTAAGCAATCAGGCAGGGAGACCTTGCACACTGGGGGATGCCTGGGAAATCTTTGCTGTGACAACAAAGTGTTCATTTCAGTGGTCTTTGAGCTGCCTTGGCCATCGGCACCACCTGCTGAAGGCACAAACCGCGTAGAGGTGAGTGGAGCACAAATCTCTCATGCTTCCCGCACACCTACCACAGTATTAATGCTGCAAAGAAGAGGAACTAGAAATAAAGAAGCAGCTGCGTTAGACTTACACAGGCAGTGGTTCCAAAGGCGATACACACCATGTGTTTAGTCCAACCATTGTGAATTTGAGATTTAATTTTAACTGAAACCCGATGATACGTTAACTTGAAAATTTATTTGCTGTAACAGAAAGTAACTCTTCCACTCCACTGAAATCTCTGACATGCTTTAAAGACAACAGCTGGTTTATTAATTTAGTCAACTTACGTGAAGTTTAATCAGGCCTCAGCCCTCCAAAGGACCTGAAAACTGGATGCGCAAAAGTAATGAACAAGCACATCGACTGTTGGTGTTTCCTTAGTGGATTTGGGGTTGGATGTGTTGAGTGGAATTCAGAGTCAGTGCACACTTTACTTTCCAAAAAAAAAAAAAAAAAACAAAAACAAAAAACCCACTAAAATGAAAAAACCAAAACCTCACTATAGTCTGGTGATGCTCATCCTCGGAAGTTAGCCTAGAGAAGCGCTAACTAAGCGAGGAGGACCTCTAATCTCGTAGGTTTAAATGTGTGTTAAAGGTAAAAATTTATGCTTTAACAAACTCCCCGAGTCTAGGTTGAAATTTAGCAGAATCCAAAAGGGGCTGAAGAAAAAGTGGGAGGAAAAAGTCTTTCGGCCACATCTATTACCTTTTTATTTTTTCTTTTCTTTCCTTATTTGTTTTTTAGCCATTTAAGCTATATTTCAGACCACTGTCTTTCTTCATATAATACAATGTTATTAATTCAGACTTTTCTAGATTAGACATTGTGACAGCATTTTGGACATGATGGTTCTCACATGTTCTTTGCCATTTTTATGAAGAAGAAGACTTGTTCAAAGAATAAAGAGTACAAACATGATTTCCAAGGGATGTTTGAAAATTAATGAAGATAAAATCCTTTACAAATTTTCTATGTGGACCGTAAGCTACTAGGGACAACTGAATCTTAGGCTGTACCATGGGATAAGATGATGAACTATTTATAGAACTTTGGCACATTAATTAATCAGGGTCTTGCTTAACGCGATCCCATTTGGCTTCTTGGATCTAAGTTGTGAGCATTGGTAAAGTTTCACACATTTTAAACTTGACCTTTGTGATTAGAATGTTCTGCTTAAACTCTTAATGGTGGATGGAGGGCAGATGGCTTGTTAACCTTCCTAAGTAATTCAGAAGTCCATTCAATAAACAATTAGGAAATCCTTGCTAAGCTCCCCCATGGTGTGTAGGTACTGGCTCTGCAGTGCTGATTACAGGATAGTGTAGTCATCTAATGGAGAGACCCACGAGCCAAAGGATAATGACTTCACAGGATGGTAAGGGCTCCAGTGCAGGGAAATAAAACTTGTTTGAGCGCATGAGCAGGGCACCCAACCAGCCTGGTGTGAGAATCAAGAGTGTTTGAGGTGGCTTCACGGAAAATGTGATGTTGGATTATGTCTTGAAGAACTGATCAGGGGGACTTTAAAATGTGTTCCTTTCAAATCCTTGTGCTCCTTTGGATTTGAGAGTGAAGTGAAAAGCTGACCATGTCTCATGGTCAACTAATCTATGATAAAGGAGGCAAGAATATACAATGGAGAAAAGACAGTTTCTTCAATAAGTGATGCTGGGAAAACTGGACAGCTACCTCTAAAAGACTGAAATTAGAACATTCTCTACCACCATATACAAAAATAAACTCAAAATAGATTAAAGACCTAAATGTAAGACTGGACACTCTAAAACTCCTAGAGGAAAACACAGGCAGAACACTCTCTGAGGTAAGTTGCAGCAATATTTATTTGGATCCATCTCCTAGAGTAATGGAAATAAAAACAAAAATAAACAGGTGGCATCTAATTAAACTTAAAGGTTTTTGCACATAAAAGGATGCCATAAACAAAACAAAAAGACACCCTATGGACTAAGAGAAAATATTTACAAATGGTGCTACTGACAAGAGGATAATTTCCAAAATATACAAACAGCTCATACAGCTTAAAACAAAACAAAACAAAACAACCCAGTCCAAAAATGGGCAGGAGACCCAAATAGACATTTCTCCAAAGAAGACATACAGATAGCCAACAGGCACATGAAAAGATGCTCAGTCTTGCTAATTATTAGAGAAATGCAAATCAAAACTACAATGAAATACCACCTCACACCAGTCAAAATGGCCATCATTAAAAAATCTACAAATAATGCTGAAGAGGATGTGGAGAAAAAGGAACCATCCTACACTACTGATGGGAAAGTAATTTGGTGCAGCCACTATGGAGAGTAGTATGGAGGTTTATTAAAAAACTAAAAATAGAGTTACCATATGATCAGCAATCCCACTCTTGGGCATATAACCAGAGAAAAATATAATTCAAAAAGACACACATACACCAATGTTCACAGCAGCACTATTTACAATAGCCAAGACATGGACGCAAACTAAGTGTCCATTGACAGATGAATGAGTAAAGAAGATGTGGCATGCATATATATATATATAATGGAATACTACTCAGCCATAAAAAAGAATAAAATAATCCCATTTGCAGCAACATGGATGGACCTAGAGATTATCATACTAAGTGAAGTAAGTCAGACAGAGAAAGACAAATATCATATGATACCGCTTATATGTGGAATCTAAAAACAGGTACAAATGAACTTATTTATAAAACAGAAATAGATTCAGAGACATAGAAAACAAATTTATGGTTACCAAAGTGGAAAGGGTAGGGGGAGGGATAAATTAGGAGTTTGGGATTAACAGATACACACTACTATGTACAAAATAGATAGACAACAAGGTCCTACTGTATAGCACACGGAACTATATTCAATGTCTTGTTATAACCTACAATGGAAAATAATCTGAAAAAAGAAATTATATATATGTGTGTGTGTGTGTGTGTATATAACTGAATCACTTTGCTGTACACCTAAAACTAACACAACGTTGTAAATTAACTATACTTCAATTAAAAAAATGGTTAAAAAAAGTTGACCAGGAGATCACAAGGACTTCACATCTTCACAGACTCCCCCACATCTTCAACATGACAACCGTGCGGCAGCTTTGTGAAGAGGTGGGTTATGCATACATTTGATTTCTTAAACTTAAGGTGGGGAAAAATGCTTTCTGTGACACCCTATCCTCCTTACTGGCCAGGTTTCACAAGCTCTAAATCTGCAGGGATTATCACTCAAGGCTCCTAACCTGCCTTGGGGATTTGGTGATTTACTCACATGGACCAGGCGTCCACTTTTGGGCCATTTTTCTGATGAGCAGGCAGTTCAGGGGCCGCGCAAGCAGGGCTTCCAGGGTGAGTGCTTAACTCCTCCCGAGAAAGACCCTCCAGCTTCATAGTATGACTCAATCCAAAATCTGAAAGATTTACAAACTAGCCAAGCGAAAATTTCACCTCCAGCTGAGAACACTTCAATTTTTAGCAGCAGTTGGGAGAAAGGGCCTATGAATACTTGATAAAATATTCAGTTAAAAACATATTTTATAGCAGCAGTTCTCATGGGAATAAGGATGCAGGAAAACGGTGAGACATTGTCTTTACATGAAATCACTTAATTTTTCGCTTTAAATTCTTGGTTTTTTTCTTTTAGTCAGCTTTCTAGGAATGTTTTCTTTAGCTTATGCCTGGCATTTTTTAACTTGTCATTTACATTCTACTAGCTTGTAAAGTTTCTTATTTGACAGCAGAACCACGATGAAGCCAAATACTATCTGGCCTTTAATCCAAATACTGCTCCTCCAGCCTCCATATACCCCCCCGCCCCCCGCTCCCTGTCGCCTTGGGAACCCGGCTCACTTGACTCTTCTCTGTTTTCTGCCTACCCTTCTTAGGGTGGAGTCCCAGCTCTGCTTCTGTGTGCTTCAGTTTCCTCATCTGTAAATGTTCATCTAGGTTAAGGGCTTAGAGCAAGCACATGGTAAAGTGCTCCGCTGGTATCAGTTACTATTATTGCTGTTACTACCATCATTTTTTTCTTGCACTATTTGTCTGTTCCCACAAAGCCAGGAGGAACAGCTTTTGCTGATCATGACACGTAAGAGGAGAGGGCAGGCCCTGCTGTGTGGCAATTACAGTTCATCAGGAAAAAGCTGTCTGTAGGCTCTACCTAGACAGCCTAGGCTGCAGCAGGGGAAGGGAGAGAGGGGCCCAGTGGTCCCCAGTTCAGGCCCACAGAATTTCCCCTAGGCACAAGGGCGGCAGAGGGGCAAACAGAGCTTCGATCCTTGGGGTCTTGGTCTGTGTAAAATCGCCTCTAGGGAGCTTGACTGGCCTGAAGGACTCAGGGTGGGGGGCCGTGTCATGAAAGCTGGAGACCATCAGTGAACAGCAGAGTGAGACTGACAGCCAGGCTTCAGGCTTCTTTGAAAGCCTGCACTGCCCACCTCTTGGCTGCAACAACACAGGTTAGTTTCCGGGTTTTATTACGTCAGTGAGAATCTTTTTTATTTTTTTTCTAGTCTTTTTTTTAAATTGAAGCATAATCAGCTTACAATGTTGTATCAATTTCTGGCGTACAGCATAACGTTTTAGTCATCCATGTACATACATATATTCTTTTTCATATTCTTTTTCGTTATAGGTTACTACAAGATACTGAATATAGTTCCCTGTGCTATACAGTAGAAACTTGTTTATCTATTTTATATATAGTAGTTAGTATATGCAAATCTCAGACTCCCAATTTATCCCTTCTCACCCTCTTCCCTCTCTGGTAGCCATAAGTTTATTTTCTATGTCCAAACAGCAATTCTTGGAAAGCAACAAAAATGTTAAGCATGACGAATTTTTTTTCTCAAGATTATTTTGTCAAGCTTATTATGAATAAAACAACATTTTGAGAGAAATCACAGACAACAGAGTGTGTATTTATGTTACACTTAACTTTAGAACTGCACTTCTAAGGTGCTGAATTTGGATTTTACTTGCACTGGTACATTTAAAATGAGATATCATTTTAATTGATATACTACATGATAGCTTAATATGAAAATAACTGCATGTGTGTCATACATTTCCATCAAGGCATCCACTATTAAATTTCCACTACATCTTGAAATACTATCACTCTACCTGGAGAAAATGCTGTGAGTCTTAGTGCTCCCTCCTGAGACCCTTTAGGGCCACTTTTTAAAGAATTAAAGTCATAGTCATCTGGACTGATGAAATAGACATAGACATTTGTGCTTATAACAATTTTAATGTTGCTACATTCATCCAGAAGAAAAATTTTCAGGCTTCGATTCCCTAAATAGACCAAGAAAAGTAAATGTTATCTACTAATGTTAGTGTTTGGTGTTTGAGAACATTGTAGCTGTGAGCTAAAGAGGATTCTTTCTTGACTTGAGTGTTAAAAGTGGCAATGGATTAAAGTTCTGAGTCCCCCTCACAAAACACTAGCAAACAGGGCAATATGCTTTCAGACTTCTGTTCATAGCTTTGACTTGACATTGACAGGGAATCATCTCATTTTAACATGGGAGACTTGCTGCGAAATGAGTAGTAAGGAGTTCTTACATGAATTGTTAAGAAGTTGATCAGACAAATGGCGTTTCTGCTTTTCTAATCCAACCATAGTTGGAAAGAATGCAGTTAAAATCATTAAATGGCTCCTAGATGACTGGCTAGAACCTTGTCTAGTTAGTGCATTATTTTCTAGGCTGTGTCTTAGAGGCGTGGGACACAGGATAAACCACAGAGGGCACTCCCCTCCTGCCCAGGATTTTGAGCAGGTGAAATTTGGCTAAAATGAACGAATACCTTGAGAATCTGAGAAGGATCTTCTCAGGAGTGTGTGTGGAAGAAGATAGAAATATTGTCATCAAATATTGCAGGAGCCACATTTTTTTTTTGGTCTTTTTAAGAGTCAGCTCACTGAAATAATAAAACAAAACTCTTCTAATTTTCCCTCAGGCACCCAATGGTGTGTTTCTTTTGGTAGGGCTGAGTCCCCAAGCTGAGTTCCAAAGAAAGACCTTCTAATTCAAAGTGCCCTTGGGAGGCACCAATGACGGCATGGCCAACTCCATTTTTCCTTGGTAGCATTTCACAGGAGTGTAGAGGGCATTAGATAACATGATAGATTTGTATATTCACCACTGTATACACAGATAATGTATGTGGTAGGTGATCTCTATATATTTTAACCTGAAATATAACACGGGAGAGGTGGTCAGGGCAGGGTTTAAACCAAATAATTTAAAATACAATAGTTAGATTCCTCTTATATGTGGAATCTAAAAAAATGACTCAAATGAACTTATTTACAAAACAGAAACAGACTCACAGACATAGAAAACAAATTTGTGGTTACCAAAGGGGAAAGGGGGTGGGAAGGGATAAATTGGGAATTCAGGATTTACAGATACAAACTACTATATATAAAATAAGTAAACAATAAGGTCCTACTGTGTAACACATGGAACTTTATTCAATATCTTGTAGTGACCTATAATGAAAAAGAATATGAAAAGGAATATATGTATGACTGAAACATTATGCTGTACACCAGAAATTGACACAGCATTGTAAACTGAATACATTTCAGTAAAAAAAAAAGAAAATATGATCGTTAGAAACAAGAACACATTTTCAAACATAGTGTGTCTCCTCTCCCAACACCCCCCCCCCCCCGCATTTTATCAGAACTGTTTGTTCTCCTGTTCATCTCTCCTCTCTTTGGTAACAGGCTGATTCAAAGGAGGGGTGATAGTGTGGGTGGGGATGGGGACTCAGCTGGGACAGCAAGACCCTCCGAGTGGATTCTGCTGCCTTCTTCTGCCCTGACCTCACTGGGAAGAGCAGCAGAGCCTTCTGCTTCCTCTAGTTATGCCTGGGTTCACCCATCCAAATGGTTTTGCGTGATTAAAAGCTTGACAGCCATTAGGCAATTAAACAAGTCAACAAGTTGTTTGCTTAAAAAATAACCCGTTAGGCAAGAGTCTGTCAGAAACCATTTCCCCTGCAAAACTTGTTTGGCTGTGTATCTTCAGCATCTCCCTTGTTTTAAATCCATTATTCTCCTTTCTCGGAGTTTCTCCCATGTGAGGAGCCCGTATATCAGCACATTTCGGGTGCTGTGGAAAGGGGCCGTACGTATAGGAACGCCAGGATGACCAGGAATGAGGAGCTACAGCTCTAAGTTATAGGATGACTTGAAATCCCTTTCTAGCCTCTAGAATTCTACCGAAAAGGGGAGTTGGAGCCCAGTAATGTGGAATGAGCTATGTATAGTTGAGTGTATTCGGGATCTTGGGAATAAGTAACTCTGATCTTTCCCAAATCATAAGACATTTTATAAGGCATTTGAAAAATCTGGGTGGCTGGGAAGAATAGACACATGGTCAACCAGCTAATACCATAGGCTGGCCTCCATAGAGCTTCCCCCAAATCATTAAACCCACAAAAAGTTGCCGGAATCCCTCTCACATTCATCAGTGCCACGTTCTGTTACTTTGATGTATATTATTCACAAGAAGATACGAAAGTCTCCCTCTAAGCTATAGTCATAGTTTCCACATAAATGCAGTTACTTATGAGCTCAAACTAAGCACTGGAGAGGAGAAGGGGAGATGCTCACTGCGGTGGTAGTTCTGTTCTCACGTGGACGTGTGGGCTGCTGCTCATTTCCTCGTGATGGCTCACCCAGCGACAAGCTTCTCAAGGACACGGATCTTCCCTTTAGCTGCACTTAGCTATGGACCCTGTGCTGGGCTCACTGTCAGGAACTGATATGTCAAGGGTTTCATGATCATGGGGGCCTTTGGTGGCTCTCTCTCCCTCTGAGGAGAGAACGGCATCAAACCTGGGAATGATTTTGTGCCAGTGCAGATGCCCCACCGCAGGTGTGATCTACCTGGGGAATGTCTTCACTTTCCCTTAGTTTCTTTCGACCTCAGATCTTGTTCAGGAGGCTGCTGCCAAGGCGTAGCTCCATCACCGTGTGATGTGATGTCTGTCTCCAGGGTTCACACAGCTGGGCAACCTTAGAGAGTTTACCCATTTGCTGGATCCGAGATTGATACTTTATATTCTTTGGAACACAGTAGTCTCACTTGCTTTCTTCTCCATGATTTTGACGGCTACCTACATCACTGGAGATGTAAATTATGCCTAATAAAATTTAACAAATAAAAACAGCCCAAGCAGTTTCAGTTACACACACAAAACAAGGAGAACGCATAATAATAGGCATTTTGTGATGTAATCTTGTTAAGCTGGGACATGAATGAAACACCGTATTGTTACCTGCAGCTGAAGCTGCACTTTTTAGTAATTGGAATTGATGGTGCCTACACTAAAATGTAACTGTATTTCAGCAATGTATTAGCTATGCTTCTGTGGACTTTTCTTACTTAGTTGCCAACAAAGCTGATAGGGTTGTCCCTTTAATTGTAAAGGGCACATTTATTAATTAAAACAAATCAGTAAGTGGGTTACATCCTGGAACACATATCAGTCAAAACCAAAAGACATAATTAGTTCAGAAATTTTAAAAGATGTGGAAAGAAATCCTATATACCAATAAAATTAACTATAAGGCATTCTAGGAAAACTCATTAAAATTCCTGCTTAATTCTTTAAAAAATTTTTTTTGTAGTGGTTAGCTTGACAGCAAGAATTTCTCCCTTTGTTTTTAGGAGGAACAGATAAAGAGACATTTTATCCGAAGAAGAAAACCAAATAGAAGTTATGCTGTGATTGTGTTTATCTTGTTTCTTTGGATTTATTTTTATCTATTGTGAAAATAAATTGATTTTTAATCTATATCAACATGCTTAATTGGGATACACACACACACACATCACTTTGGCAAAGAGCCCTTTTGATCATTTTGCCCACCAAATATATCCCAGCCTGCATGGTGTGAAGGAAGGTCATCTCCAGATCGCAAGAGGTCTTCCTGAACCACACAGGCTCCTGAAATCCCTTTGTTTCCTCTCCAGGGCTGGTGACTAGTCCTGGTGACAAAAGCATTCACCACTGCGTCCGCTGCTGCAAGCATCCTCAGTGATACCGTCCTCCGTAAAGCAGATCGGTCCTGCGGTCCTGAAGAGGTGATGTGTGACCATTAACAGTTGCTGCTATGGATTCCATAATTGCTGAAGTCCCTGGATGAGGCAGGTACCAACTTTCTCTCTCTCTTCCCTTGCCTTCTGCTCCTGATCTGTGTGCTCAGGCAGAATCAATGGTCCATTATTAACCCAACCTGACATGGGATGTCAATGAATGGCTTACGGTTCTGCTGACACCCAATACCAAGACTTATACAGAATAAACATTTCTCTTCACAGAGCAGAGAGTTCAGACCACGTGTTAAATGACTTATCAGGTAAAATTCAGCTAAATTAAAATCTGGGCCACTTGACTTGCTTTTTTTTAAAAAAAATATTCTTTGTATTTTAGAACAGAAAAATGGATCATGGCATGCTGAGTTCCCATACGCCTCATCCCCTGTCCACAGTTCCTGCTATTATCTCTTGCTTTGTTGTGGCATATTTGTTACAGTTAATGAATGATGGATATTGATACCTTACTATTAACCAAAGTCCACAGTTTACATTAAATTTCACTATTGGTGTGGTACAGTTTTCTGGCTTTTCACAATGGCATAGTGTCATGAATCAACCATTATAGCATCATATAGAACTGTTTCATTGCCCTAAGAATCTCCTCGGCCTCAGACCATCTCCACTCCCTCCAGACTTTTGGCAACTACTGACCTGTCTCTCCGTAAAGTGATGCCTTTTCTTTAATGTCATATCAATAGAAGCAGACAGTATGTAGTTTTTTCAGTATGTACTTTTTTTCAGATTTTTTTTACTCCATAATAAGCATTTAAGATTTCCCTATGTCTTTGAGTGGCTTGATAGCTCCTTTCTTTTCAGCACTGAATAATATTCCACTGTCGGGGGGGCACCCCAGTTTATTTCTCCACTCACTGAAGAACATCTTGGTTGCTTTCAAGTTTTAGCAGTGGCGAAGAAAACTGCTGTAGACATTCATGTGCAGGGTTTGTGTGAACGTAAATTTTCTGCTCAATTGGGTAAGTGCATAGGTGCATGATTGCTGGATCTTAGGATGTGCTTAGCTTCATAAGGAACTGTCAAACTGCCTTCCAAAGTGGCTATACCATTTTGCATTCTCACCAGCGATGAATGAGAATTCCTGTTGCTCTGCATTCTCATCAGCGTTTGGTGTTTAAATTTTAGCCATTCTCATAGGTAGGTAGTGGTTTCCCATCATTACTTTAATTTACAATTCCTTAATGATTTATGATGTTTCTGTGTGCCATCTGTGTATCTTCTTTAGGGAGGTTTCAGGCTTTTTGTCCATTGTTAATTTGATTGTTTGTTATCATGTTGTTGAGTTTTATGAGTGCTTTGTATATTTTGAATAGAAGTCTTTTATCAGACATGTATTCTGCAACTGTTTTCTCCCAGAATTGCTTTAGTAGAGCTGGAAACAGTCCTCTTTCTCCCTAAAAGACATTATGCTGCATACATAGGTCAATGAAATGCAATTAGCTGCAAATCTGCAGTGAGGGCTTTAAAAGTGCTGAGGTTACATTGATGCTTGAGTACATATAACCTACCTCACTGCTTTTTATTGTAGTAAAGCAATTATTTTTTGTAGTCTTTTCTGGAAATATCTATTTTTATAGTCAGGCAGACTTGGGCTCCAGCTAAAAGTTGGCTAGATTTTTGCATCTTAAAAATCCTTAATGTTAAAGGGATAAAGGCTGACTATACATTTAAAATCCAAAGGGAAACTTGATATTCGCTGTTTAAGGCCAAAGAGTGTATTTTTTTTCTAATGACATTCTAAATAAAGTGTTGTATAGTGCAAATCCTTGTTACCACTTTAAAATAGTGCCTGCCACACAGCTAGCGACAGGTCATGTTGGAAACAGTTTCCTAGCTCGCTTAGGAAGATGTGGGCTCCATCGTGGCTCACAGCTCATGCTGCATCAGATACTGTGGCAGCCAGGCTCTAGAGCTTTCAAGACTCCCACTCAATAGTACGGATTGGTCCTCTTTTTGCTCAAGGAAAACTTTATGTACCTAGAATATTCTTGCTGAGAAACACTGCGTGACACTTGAGTTTTTTCTTTTCATTAGGGAAGATTGTTTTTTCTGGACTGAAGGAAACAAGGTCTTTTTTAGGTAGAACAGTCAGCATTTTTCATTTTTTTCTCAGTTGTCCTACCATAAACCTGCTCCAGAGGTGACGAATTTTGATGAAATTTGGCTAATGGTTGTCCCAGTAAAATGTGATGCTTGCTCTGTGGGGTGGTGGAAAAACACAGCATCTTATGACATTGATTGTCTTCAAAAAGTGAATCCCATTTCAAGAGGAAATAAATTTGAAGGAAGAATATCATAGAGTCTGGGAAGTATTCTCCTGGAAGGTGAGGAAAGGTATAGGCGTTGAGCTCAGGGTTTTATTTATTTATTCATTTTTATGAAATGAAAAAAATCAGTCTTACTGACTGCAACTTGATGTTTATAAAAGTCTTTAAATCACCGACCTCGGGTTTAGACTCTGTTGAAGTTAAAGTAGCCTGTCCTATTACATGTTAGTGAATTTTATTATAGGAAGAAATTTAATTCAGTATTTTCCAGCCACCGAGTATTAGTCAGGACAAGCTCACTGCTGTAATAAACAATTCCAAAGTCTTAATGGCTTAACACGGTAAACGTTTACTTCTTGCTTATGCCATGGTACACTGGTCTGGAGGGAGGGTGTGCGGGGTCTGCTTCACGTGGTCACTAAGGTCATGGCTCATTCATCTAAAGGGTCCTCAGTCTCTAGGCCTTTGGAATCTTCTTTCGGATCTTCTGCATCCTGCCTGCCATGAGGAGATGAGAAGGTGGGAGGGTTCTTCTGGATCAGACTTGGAAGTGGCAAACATCCACTGTGGCCCACGTTCCACTGGCCGGTCATAGAGCCCCACCCATCTGTGCGGGCGGCTAGGAGGTGTCGTCTCGAAGGATGCCCAAGAGGAAAATAAAATAGGACTTAATGAATCAAAGTGGCCTCTGCCCCTTATGACTGTACACACACACAGACACACACTGACACACACAGATCTGTGTAAAGAAGATTAGTAGCTATGAGAACCTTCAGAATAGGATGAAATTTATAGTTACATTGTTTACTTAGCCTCTTTCTGTGCTTTTAGGAATAGTTTACGTCGTTGACGTGTTCTTGTATTTTTGGAAGCCGAAAACTGAAACCTCAACTTTTCCCCTTAATAACGGGTCATCCATGAATGAATGGGCTGAAAGATTCGGGAGATTTAGGCGAGATGTCCCCTGGGTAGGGGTCCCAGAGTGCTGGGTTGTTCCTGTTGGCTCCTGCGTCCGCTGATTGGATTAGAGGTGGTGGTGGAGGAGTAAGAGGAAGAAAGATAGAAGATTTGTGATGGAAAATCACAACAATGGCTTGAACTAGTGTTTACTTTGGGCCTATGGTCGAAGGGAGAGAAGGAACAAAAACCCTCTTAAAAATGCCACACACTTTAAAACCTGACATCTGACCGAACTATGGATTGCTATTATTGGGAATCAGCCCAAATTGACACCTTGAAAACATTCCGGGGGTCAAGAAACTTCCACAAACATTTCTTAAAGTCATTCTCTTGGCACCTCATAGAATCTTTTTGGAAAAGAAAATTTGCTCAGCGCGGTCTTTTTTTTTTTTTTTTTTTTTTTTTTTGGTTTGGGAATATGTTACTTTTATGGACACCCCCGCGCCTAGTCAGTTGGAGTCAATCCTCAAATATGAAAGCGGCCGCAGGTCTAGGGAGGCAGCTCCCCTCAGGGTGGGATTTGCAGCCCGTGTTTTAATGTCTTGCTACATTGAAAAGGCGTAGGAGAAATCACAGATGCAACGTTCAGTGACTGGTTTTCAGTTTGCGGAGAATAAATAGGAGAGAGACGGTAGTGGAAAAGTCCCAGTGCTCAGAAAACCACTGAGCCTAAGTCATCCTCCTGGAATTCTGCTGCTCTCCTAATTTCCTTTGTATCGAGGGGGCGTTTCTATAAGGAATAAAATGAGCTGAAAAAATATGTACCATTTCAGAAATAAGAATCATGTTTGGATCTGGATACCAGAGGAATGAATGAGGACTTGCATTTCACAAAGTTTCTTTTCTCTTTTTTTTAAAAAATTTTTTGTCCACCTGAGAAAATGCTAGCCTGGAAAGTAACTGACAATGTCAGAACCACCAAAATAATAGGTGAAAAGTATTAGTCCCTACAATGTACAAAATGGAAGAAAGAGAGGCTAATTCTCCACTTTTCGCAAATGTAAGAATTTAGCTTATTATTGCTGTAAGCATTTGGAATTTGCATCTTTTAGGAAGGTTTAGAAAGGATAGATGGCTGCATTGATGGAGATTATTTTAGCTGATAATCTGGAATCTTAAGGAATTTAGAATTTACATTTGCTTTTAAAATGTTTTCTTAAAAATCATATTTCACGTGTCATTTAACATGAAATTAATAGGATTGTGAGGCTATTTATTTTTTTATCTGACAGACTCCTTGCTAATGGCTTACCCCCCTGGCTCTAGTGTTAAGCAGTCTTGTGCCTTCAACAGGCAGAGCCCCGTGTTTCAGGGGCTGACCTCTACGTTATATTCTCAGGCTACTCACTGGTGGCATCAAGGACAGGCAACTTCTGAAAATACATGGGGGCCTTCAAATAGGTGCCAAGAATCATGGGAAGTTCTAGAACTTTGAATTCTCAACGATTACTCTAGAAAATAAGTGCCTATCCATGGACATCCACCTGAGGGTGGGGCTGCTTTTTCTTGTCTGTGTTTCCAGGGTGGAACACAGGGTGAAAAATGAGGAAGGGGATTCTGTTTGGGGGACATGGACTGTGGGAAAGCTTGCACTTCGTCTTAGGTCTCCCTCTCAATGGTGCCAAGGTGTCTTATTTTTATGGCTTACAGCATGTCCTGTCGTGTATAAGTTACTTTTTACACACCTCTTGTCAAGAAAACAGTTTATTTTAAGAGTTACTGGTTTGTGGTAAAGTTAGTAGTTTTATAAATGTTCTTTTTTTTTTTTTTGATGGGGGCATGTATAATCTATGAAAAAGGTGTAAGTTTTTGGCATTTTTGACCCACTGAGCCCCTTCTCCCTGAATCAGTGGCAGCCTGTACTGAGAATGCTGGCGACAAGTGAACAAGACTTTTCTCTGCCATCTGAATGTCAGGACATTTAGCCAAGTGATGCTGACTGGCAGTGCAAGAAGGTGCACAAACGTCTCAGCAGTTTGGGGCTCATTCTGGCTTCCCTACAACTACTACAGAGTCATCATCTCTGTGAGATCTGGGCCTATGCTCAGGTTTTAGTTGTAGGTTAAAATTAGGAAACCCACAAAGTCATGTTAGAACCACTGAGCGACATTCAAGGTGACCCTTCAACAATGATGGAGAAGGTTGACATCAGAAATTGTCAACTAGTTGGCAGTTTTGACCCAGGGCCCTCACGCTGTGCCAACAGAGAACACCTGCGCAGAGAGCTCCATGTTCCAGGGAGACATGTTTCCTTTTCTTACTGGTGCTCATTTGGGAGCCAACCCCACAGACAGTGACCCCGCCTGTTAGGGACAATGCTTGTTTTTCTTATTGTTTTGAGGGTTACAGGAAAATAAGAAGCAGTTTCTGAGGTGGAACAAAGCAGTTTGTGTGTGAAGCTGTAGGTCTGAACAGCATGTAATGAGTATTTGGTGTAAGGGCAGCAGTCCTTCTGTATTGAATGATTAATGCTTGATAATGCTCAGGAAATGGGCTTCTAGTATTTCTTACTCATGTTCAGAGGGTAACAAAGGCTTCTGAAAGCACTGTTGGGGGATTATAAATAAGAGTTTGCCTCTCCTTCTAAGCCCGGAACAGAGTAGGTCTGGTCTGGGTCAATTCAGGGACTGCTTGGCTTTAAACCCATGGTCACTCTTGGTTTTCCAAACTCCCCTCCCCTCACCACTCCCATCTCTAAATCACTGACCTCAGGCAGAGCCTTATGAAAGGATTCCCATCTTATCCCAGAAATGCAGAAATTTCGTGATACATATTTTCTTGTTTCCTGAGGAATACAGTACTTTCTTATGTAGACTATCTAGTTCCAGGAATTAAACACTGTGCTTTCCCTAGAGGTGCATGCGTTCTGTCAATCAAACCCAAATAACCACCTCGATAACCCATAATTGTCACTGACTGTATAGTTCACACCTAACATGTAATCATCGCAGACAATGCTTTCATAATTAGCCCCCTGACGAAGGCGAGAAGTGTAACAGTGGAGACCAGTTGCCAATGCCGGGGGGCAGGTTGAGCCACCCTTCCTTGGTCCAGAGAGCAAATTATAGCTCCCCCTCCCCTACTAACAAAGCATGCATCTGCAAGTGTTCAGACTGATCATGACTCTTCCAGCGCCTAGAGAATAGTCATCTCTGGTTGCTCTTTGGGGAGAGAGCATTCCCACGGTACGAAGTGGATGCAGCAAATTGCAGGATGTGCAGCCAATTTGGAAGCGAGAGTAAAAGAATCCAAGTTGTAAATTCTTGTTCCTTTAGAGTGACAAGTTAATTTTGTATGTGTAGACGTCATCTTGAATAAGGGAGGCCAAAAGCCTTCGACAGAACCTTCTGTCATTCAAAGTTACTTTTAATGGTAGATACACTCAGGTTGGAGTCACTGTACCCTGGTGACCATCAGCATAGGGAACACTGTGATGGCTGTGGACAGAGGCTGTGGAGGTGAGTGGCCAGTTATGCCCGATTCAGGCATTCTGGCCAGGAACAGATTCCTGCAGAATCAGAGTGTAGGTTTCCCCCAGGGACCTCCCATCTCCATCCTTACCCTCTTGGGCTGCTCCTTCCTCTAAATAGAAACACTGTTCTTCACCTTTCTCTCTCTTCCTCTCATTAATCTGTCCCCCCATCCAATATATATTTGCTTGGCTACCAACTAGCCCTGTACTAAGCGGTAGGAACACAATGACGACAGAGCATAACCTCAAGGAGTTCGTGTGGGGGACCCGGATATTTAAAGAAGTAATGTCGGCACACAGTAGCAAAAGCTCTAAGCCGAGTACTGTGGAGGCTCAGTGGGGCTGCGATAACTTTTCCTGGGAGAGTTGGGGGTGGGTAGCTTGTTAGAAGAGTTGATGTTTGAGATGGATCGTGAAGGAAGAGTAGAATTGTGCTGGGCAGAGATGGAGGAAAATTAAGGTGCTCATCTGGCAAAGCTCAGAGTTTATGGTGAAGGCAACATCAGTTCACTCTGAACAGGGAGGGGACATGGTTAGACCATTAGAGCAATAACTCTAGCCATATTTTAAGGTCGCCTTAAGGGACTCTAGACAAGGAGACTATGAGGAGGAGATGTAATAGTCTGGCAGGCAGAAGTGAGAACCTGCAATAAGGTGATAGTTCTATAAAATGGATAAAAATGATTTCTTGGAGATGGAATTCACAATGATTGGGGATGGGTGGGATTTGGGACTCCATGGCTTTTCGTTCAAGTGTCTGGGTAGATGTTGTCATTATTCATTCATTCAACAAATACTTATTGAGCACCCGACATGTAACACATATAGATAATTAAGATGAAATGACTCTCTTCAAGGCCAGAAATTTTAAACTTTAGCTGGGTACAAGAATTGCCTGGGGAAAGCTTTAAAATCACAATTCAGTTAGATTCTCAGATGTGTTTTCAGTGTTCCCCAGGTGATTCCCAAGTGTAGCCAGGATTGAGAACTGCTGCCCCACGACATCACAGGCGGGTCAGTCAATCTGCAAATGGTGAGATAAGAGCTCTAACAGGGACTGGGACATGGCTCCTGGCAGCAGAGAGAAGGACCGTCTAGCTCTGCGCTCCCACTCAGGGTGGTCCTTCTCAAGGAGGTGCTGCTTTAGCTGAGACTCGGAGGGTGTTTTCAGGAGTTGAAGTGGGGTGAGCCTTCTACTCCAGGGAGCAGCCTTTGCAAGAGAACATGCCAGTACGGAGACTCATCAAAAAGGAACAGGGTGAGAAGGGGGAGGGACCCAACACATTCCACTTTTGGAGTATGATGGGCGCACAGGACATCCATGTAGAAGTGTCAGCATCAGTTGGATACGTGAATCTGGAGCTCAGGGGAAGTGAGGTCTGAAGACGCAGTTTCAGGAGTCTCAGGTTGGTGGCTGAAACCATGGGCGTGTAAAGATAACTCAGGAACACTGTGTGTGGTGTGTGCAGCCGTAGCAAGCACTGATGCTTCCTTGGGGGCCCAGGCTCAGAAGAAAAGCTCTGCCAAGGAGCTGCCACAGGGAGGAAGTGCCTTCGTCTTGAAGGCGCCTTCCATTCTCCAGGCTTTTTCACATTTCTGTGATGAATTCTGATCTGGTCATTGTCAGACGCGAGCAGCTGCATCATTTTCAGCTCCTCAGTATCCTTGTTAATGGGGAAGTTGCCAGCAAAGACCACTCACTTGTTATTGCTATTATTTCCATTACGAAGAGTGCATCATTTGTTCCGACAAAGTCTTACCACTTTAAAGACCCTGGGGACGTTTATCTGCCTTGCCTTTGGGGCTCATCCTTGTCAAATCATAAGATATAAACATGCCCCTTAACCACCAATTGAGAAAGTTGAAGCCACTCAAAGTATAAAATAGCTCTTTCCTTAAATCTTTGTCCTCATTTTCAGTCTTTCTTTTCATTGGTAGGGAGCCTTTAGTTACTGTTTATGGAAATGAATTTGAAAGAGTAAACAGAGGGACCTATATGAGATGTTGAATATTCCATAAACTTACTGTGGTAATCATTTCATGATGAATGTAAATCAACTTTTATTAAGCCATGCACCCTCCATTTATACAGTGCGGCATGTCAATTACATCTCAATAAAACTAAAAGGAAAAAAAGAACCTATAATATACCTGAAATAGTGGGAAAACAAAGAGTAAATGGAGGAAGAGAAGAATGAGGTTAAGAAGGAGAGAGGTATTTAAGTATAGGAGGTGCCCTTTTGATTAATTTAACACATATTTGTCAAACATTGACGACTTGGTCACCAGAGTATAAATTTTTTGGTGACAAAGAAGCCATTGATACTCCTTATTGAATCCCTAGTCCAGTGTCTGGCACATTCGTTTTTGCTCAATTAATGTTAGTTAAATAAATGAATAAAAAGATGAGTGTTAGCTTGGTTTCTACTTCGACCAGAGAAGGAAAGACAAATCCAACATAGAGCTTGCTCTCAAGCATTTTATATCCTAATGCGGATGAGAGAAGTCCCTCAATTGCTACAATATGGATTGAAGTGTAGTGGATTCCTTGGGGTGCACACAAACTCAGCTGTGGGAATTCTGAGATGAGAAAGTATATATTCGAGTGGGTGGGGTCAGAGGCACAGATCAAGAAATAAGTGATGGGGAAGGAAGCATTTAAGATGGTCCTTGAAAGATATTGAGACTTAGACAAGTAGGAATGGATCAAGAGGAGATGTCTTGAGTGAAGGGAAACCGCAGGGTGTTCAGAGAAGAGCAGATAGATGAGAAACATAGTGGGGGTTCGGCCAGAGAGGTATGCTGGGGGCCTTGGGTCTTGGAAGACTTTACCTGCTTTTCCCTGAATGCACGATGCTCTTCCGTGGTTTGAGTAGCTCCTCTCAGTCATTCCCAGTAAAGGCACGTCCCATAGAGATGAGCCAGCCAACCCCAATGGGTGAAGAAGAAAAGAGGGAACTTGCATAGGAACCCCTTCATCCTTCCCACCAAAGTGCCCCTCCCTCTCCCCTGCCTGATCCGTGGGACTTCTGGGAAGACTGAGCCGGCTTGGATCTGGGTGAGGAGGGGGGATGGGGGGGGAAAGTTTGTGGCTAATGTGTACGCATCGCTGCCCTTTAATATTGTGAGCTCCTGGCATAGAGGGATTGTCCCATTTAGCTTTGTGTCCACCCCCACCCAGGGTCTGATACAGAGGAAAGTTTTAGTAGATATTCATTGAATGAATGCATGTGAATAAAGTTCAATAAACCTTTACGTTTTCCTTTTGGAAACAGACACTCATAATGTAGTGATAGGGCTTTCATTAGACAGACACAGGATTCATTTACAAGAAGCAAAGATGTTGAAAAGTTTGGCCAGGAAGTTTCTTCATGCTGGCACAGCATAAAACACACCAGGTATGGGTCCAAGAGTGTGAGCCAGGCAGGGTTCTGTGTTCATTGTTCATTTCAGTTATGCTGAAAATCGTAGCAGGGGATGATAAATTTACCTCGGTCCTCTATCAGAAAGGTATAATTACGTGTTCAGTGTTCTCATTTGTTTATCATCTCTACAAAGCTGATTCACCTTTTTTTTTTTTAAATTAAAGTTTCTCTTAGTACACAGGAAGACTTTACAAATGTTCAATGTTTTATCAAAGAGTAGCTATAACTTGTCTTACGGATTATCTTAAGTATGATTTTTAGTAATATTACTTTGATTATTTTTAACTTCTTCTTGAAACTCAGGCTTTTGGATAGTATGACCACTTTCATTAATTATGTTAGAACTCATTCACCCTTTACGCATTGTAAGCCAGAAGGTATAAAACGTGAGCAGTTAAAATCTGTTAAGCATACTGCTCCCCAAGTACAGCCAGGCATATTCTGCTCAGTAGGATGTCAAACTGACGTGGCGGTGTACTTTGGTGCTCCAAATTACTAACACTAAAGACAGTAATAATACGATTCTTTTCTTTTGTTAGAGCAGCTCTAGGCCCTTTGAGTTAGAGGATTTCCACTCTTGGGCACGGTGACCCCAGGGCTGTGTGGACAGTGGGGACAGAGTGGTTGGGAAGACCTGCTTCGGGTCCTCAGACTTGGCCGCCCTGGGGTTTCCATCCCAGGTCCCTTGAGGAGTGGCACAGGTTAGAGCTGGAGGCTTGGGGGCATTTCTTCCAAGCAGCACTGCCAACAGGCTTGGCCAAAAGAGCAGAGTCTCTATGGGAGTGAAGGCAGTTGAGGTCTGTCTTTGGCAACCCCTGTCACCTTTCCACCATAAGGATGTGGCCTCATACTTTGGTGAGATTGCTAATCCTTATTCTGTTACAGAATTCACTTTCTTTTCATCTGTATTCTGTGAAATAACATTGTGTTTCTTTAAAGGTTGACAGGTTGACATCTTCAATGTTGACAAATATTAGCCCTTGTTTAAATTGAATAAATCACATGAATTCATTCTCTTCACTGAAGAGAAGATGCGTTCACAGCTTTAGTTAAATTCTTCTGTTCTTTCGGATTGTCTGTGAGACCTTTGAACTTTGCTTTCCAAAATTACCCTAGAATCAAAGGCAGGAACCCATCTAAGTGTAGAGGAAGCCCCACATCTCGTGCAGAACAGCGTGAACAGATTGGAATCCTCTGTCTCCGGGATAAGACTCATGAGGATCTGATGATATGATTTGCTTTATGGCATAAGACAGTTTTCAGATCTTGTGTTTTTGTTAATGCTATTCTAGGGCACAGATTCATTTGCAAGTGTTTTTATTGGATTCTCCAGAGAACCGTTTGATAAACTTCAAAGTACCAACATTTCTGTGGTTATAAAACAAGTGTCAGACTGCTTATCTATTTATTATTATTTTTTTTGGTGTTATTTCTTCTCCCTTTTCTAGCCCCATTTCCCCCTTAATTCCAAAAGAATTCAGAATCTCATAATCAAGTACTTATTATTAAATATAAAAGGATTACTAGAAAAACAAACATCTTGACAGTGTCTCCCAAATCTGACCAAAACCGTTTAAGTCACATGGATGACAGAGACTCCACTCAGATTTCTCAACTACAAAGGATGCAGTGCATCTTTCTCTGAAGAAGGGTTTTGAGTTGAATTTTAAATGGATGAGGCAGTTGAGACTTGGAGGCTCAACTGGTTTGCCCAAGGTGACTAGAGCTGTAGCTTGAGATATAGGTGACTAGAGATGTATAATTTTCTTCTGTGTATTTTTTTTCCTACCAGGCTCCAGATGGAAAGGAACACATAAGTCTTCTCATTTTTCACCTGTGAATAGTCTCCCCCCTCATAATCCACAATTATTTCTTTCCTGTCACATGCCCATTGGGATTTCCCAGCCCTGACCTTAAATAAATCTGAGCCCCTCAGGAGCTCCTCGTGTCCCGTTTAGAGGTCATTGCACCCAAACACGCTGTCCTGCTGCTTTCTTAGTGAGTGACTAACAGTCCACGGGGGTGTCACAGGCCTGTCTGGTGCTCAAAGTTACAACCTCCCTCTTCTATCAAGGGGACGGAGAGACATTTCATAAAACCTTTCAAAACTGGTTAAATCGGCGGTCGTTAAGATAGCCAGCTCTATTCATTCCTCTCTTGAACTGTTTCCCCATTAATAAGAAATATCTTCCACTCACTTCTGTTTGTCATTTATGACAATAGCAGACTCTTGTGGAGGAAAAATGTGACTTTCTGCTTTTAGGCTTAAGTCTAATGAGTCCTCCTTAAACCTTGCCTCTTGAGTTTCCTGATGCTTTTTTTTTCCTCCTCCTGGAGAATATTTCAGCAGTGTTCTGGATTCCCCCCCCCCCCCCTTTGTATTTTGAGAGGACAGCATGAGCCTTCATGTGATGGGCCTGCGACGGCCACGTGCATATTTCAGTGATAACTCCCAGTGTCCTGTTTCCTCCCACTGGCCTAAAACAACATAGCTCTTTATTTTGGGGTTAGAACTTTTCTCTGGGAAGTGGCACGTTTCTGAGCCATATTCACTAAAGGAGAAATTCTCCTCCCTCAGTGGGAGACTCTGGACTATATCTCAGTTTGGCAACATTAGCTAGTTTCAACCATGAGAGTCTGCCCTGAGGTTTTTGGGGGTGCCCTGCAGAGATGCTGAAAACCCTCATAGGTCTCCACTGTGACTTTGCTTCTGAGAGCTGCTGTGAAGAGACGATGGGGGTTCCTCTGTGGTGGATCCTGACTTCCGATATCTGTAAACTCTCCTGGTACCTATACTGCCTCCAGTTCCCTCTGGGGGTTGTTCTTTCCCTCCCTTAGTCCGCGTTCTGTAGATGCTGCTGCCCACAGTGGTGCATGTGGGTCGTGTGCCTGAGCCAGCCAGCTGCCTCCAGCCCCTCAGCCACAAGGGCTGCTCCAGGGATGACCTGTGATGCAGAGCCCACAGACGCAGTTAGACCTTTCCCAGGCTCCTGGGAGACACGCAGGGGCTCTGTCCTCACGGAGTTGTGAGGAGAAGAGGCAGCATTGCTGTGGGCATCCCACATCCACTTGGAGGCTGAACCTGGAGCCAGTGCCAAGGATGCAGCGCTGAGGAGTGAAGAGTGAGAAATGGGTCCCTGATGACACTGTTTAAGCACTGAATCAAGCTATGTGAAGCTTGTCTCCTTGGTTACACCGCCAGTAAATGATCTTTTCTTGCTTAAAGTGATTTAAGTGGTTTGAATGGGATGTTTGGTCACTTGTAGCCAGAACCCTGTCTGATAGACTCATGGTGGTCAAGAAATAGCGTGTGTGTGTGTGTTCTTTTTATTCTTCAGGAATAGAACAAAAAGAAGATGAGAACTTACTCATTCCAAAAATGCTCTTCAGTAGATTAAACTGTTATTTAGAATGACAAACTAGAATTAGTAAATTAAAAAAAAAAACCTTGTGAAATAGAACATTTAAATAATGTGTAAAAATTTCCATGATGAAGATTGACAGTGTCATCTCATCTGCATCTTTTTAAGCGATGGAGGCAAATCTAGATTTTTGGAGGGACCCGAAGAATAAAAGTAGAAAAATATAAGAAATTTTATTAAAAAATAGGAAATAGAAAAAATATAGAAAATAGAAAAAAATATAAGAAAAAAGATTTATAGGTCACTAAAAATCACAGTGAAAGCTCAGCTTTTAAACATTTGTATCAGTTATTCATTCTTACCCACTGGCTATTCCAGGTTATTTTCACAGTTTGACCCTTCCTGTCAGCTATTAACTAATTTGGTGCAAAATACAGTTTGGTGTAGTAAATAGACTTTGTTTGAAAATGTGGTTCATTGTTTAACCTTGGACAGGTTTCTGCACCTCAACATTTTAGAGATACTATTCGGAACATAGCGTATGGGAGACGCCTAGACTGGGGTCTGGAATAAAGTGGGCGGTCAGGAGGGCGAGCAGCTGCTGTATTTTATCACTGCTCTTACTAGAAACTTGTGTCTCCCCATACATGTCCCCGTTTTCACTAGTCCTGGTCAGGGAGTGCCTCGCCTATGGTCGGTCTTTCCTGATGCTGTGGCATTAGTGGCATTAGCTGCTTTTCCTATTGACTGATTGTCAACAAAATGGCCACTCCTGGAAATTCTTATTTCTCCTCACCGGTGATCTGTGGACATCTGACTTTTATTATCAACAAAGAAGAATATAAAATATAGTTACATAAGGCAGAACTGAGGGATGAAACCACAAATGATGGATTGTAACTCCCCTCTGTGCAAACAGGGATACCCGTAAACCTCTGGTTATCTCCTGCTGAACTGTGCTAAAAAGTTTGAAATGATGCAATGGTTAACTGATATTATTTTCTTATAAGCTACCCCAAGGATGGCAAATACAAGACTTCTGTGACCATCTCCCAATCCCCTGTCACTCCCTGCTCTCGGAGCCTCAGAGTCCTTCTTAACCCAGAGCACCCAGCAGTCACCAGTAATGGGATGTGAGTGCTTGAGTTGAAAACATTTTTCTCCCTTCATGCCTAGATTTCTGCTTTTGGAAATTTTATTATTGAAGTTGCTTACATATTCCGAACATGTAAGTGTTTTAACATGTTATTTTGAAGTGTTTTAAACTTTTCTTGTAATTCCCTACATCCTTGGGATTTTAATAGGAGGGGGTATTTGCACAGCCATGAGGCTGGGAGCGTCTGGTCCAATGACTCAGTTTCCTCCTTTCATGAAAAGGGGCCAATCTTTCTGCAACTGCTTTCTGTGTTAGTGCAACAGATATGAACAATGGAAACAAACAAAAAAAACCCCATGTCAAATAGGTAAAAAAAGAATATAAATCTGGAGAAGCAGTGGGGGCAGATATGACTCTGAGAGAAGAAAGTCAGGGAAAAGACATCATAATCCAAAGTCCTGGACTCGGTTTGGATTAATCAATAAACATGTATTGGAACATCTGCTAAATGAAGTGCTGGGATGCAGAAATAGCTAAGAATAGTTCTTGCCTTTGAGAAGCTCAGTCTGGTTAGGAAGACAGATGTGTAGAGCAAAACCTGTAATTACCAGGTACGGTGGCAAGGGCTGTGGTGCATCTGAGGAGAGTGAAGCTATAGGACTGAGTTCCCGGGTGGACTGATGATATTGGGTAAAGGGGTCCCTCCTATTGCTGCCTCATGTTGGGCTGTTTCGGAGCCCAAAGATTGGGTATGAATAACTGAGTTGTTACTTGACTTGCTCTTGACCTGTGTGAAGCCCTAGTGTTCCCGGTGAGTCTGGGGAACTAACTGTGGTGCTGACTAATTGAAAAACTCAGACTGTGGACTCCAGCAGTCCTAGCTCCGAATCCTGACCTGCTGCTTACTTTCTGTGTGGCTCTGGGAAGATAAATAACCCCTCTGACTCCAGTTTCTTAATTTAGTGACTTCTTGTGGCAATTCAAATCGAGGATGTCTCTGAAGTACCTGGGGTATCTTAGATGAGAAGTAAATTAAATTTATTGTTATTAATTTTGTTGTCATTATTATCAGGCCAATGGTGTTGAACTCTGCTCCAACATTTGTGTTTTATTTGTCCACTTCCAATTGGAAGTTTATTGTTTCAAATTACAAAGGAAGTGATGAACTCAACTTGGGACCAAGAGACAAGGATTGAGGACCTGGCAGTGGTTGGGCAGACTTTGGACTTTGTGTTTGGGTTGGGAGCTAGGGGTTGAGAGAGAAAGATTCTGATTGAGGGAGCGGAACCACAAGAGTGGAGAAGCGTAGAGGTCTAGGGAAGGATGACCCAGGCATGGGGCTAGAAGAGGAAGAAAACTGACATGGAGAAGAGTCTGCTCTGAAGCGTTCTCCAGGGGGCCAGAGAACACTGTCTTAGACTTTGGGGACAGTTTTGTTGATGTGTTGACAGCTAAGGTTAAAATGATGTTTTCTTTTGAAAATCCCACGTGTGTAGAAAATGAGCTCTTGCTGAATATTTCAGCTTCAGTTTGACTTCTTCCTGCATAACCTGTGTGTGTGTGTGTGGGTGGGAGGGGAGGGGTGTGGGGGGTTCTGGTGTGATGTTTGTTTGTTGGCTATGTGGCATCAATTGTATCCTACAGAAGGGAGATCTCACAGGACACAAGAAATGATGCAGCAGGGAGCAGATCATCACAAAAATAGTTTTATTTGTTTTGTGAACAAGCAGCAGTAGACAGAATCCAGCACACCTGATTGATGGGGAAAGTCATTGGGCAGACGTGGCTATCATTCAGTCAGTGTTCTCGGAATGTGGCACCATTTCCACCTGGATTCAACAGTTCGGGGTTGGGTAAAAGTTCTAGCAGGTCAGGAGAGAAGATCACTAAGAGCTGTATAGAATCTGAAAAATTCCAAGTAAGTGATGAGAAGAAGCATCAAACAGGGACATTTTCACTTACGCTAATAAGCTATAAACATACCAATTGACCAAACAAGTAGATTAGGTGGGAATATTACTCGTTAACATTTCCCCATGTAGTTCAAGAAATAAATCTTTGAATTTGGTATAGTTATCTCCATTTTAATGACTCAGAGTTTTTGGGTAGCTGGCTCAAAGTCACCGTCTGGTCAGGGACCAAGATTGGCTGAGAACTGAGTCTGACCGGTACTCGAGAATGAACTCTCAACCACTCAACTAAGCCTCGTTAAAAGATGACTCACAATAGCAGTAGTCCTTCAACACACACTCGCACACACACAAACAGCAGATTAGGAGTTGACAGCTGAAGCAAGACCAAACGATATCTTTCATAGATCATGTCTACTGTGTAGGACCAATGCCACACTTTGTACAGTGTACCTTTTCATTAGAACATGCAGATCGAAAGCTACCTTTACCTAGTTGTTTGTATAATCTTGTTGGTAGAAGAGAAACTGTCTAATTGAGTTTCTCTGTTGCTACAATGCATTTGAGCAGCTTGGGTCACAGTGACTTTACATGGCAGGGGATCAGCTAAAACTCTTTCTTCTGGATTACTTCACCGTCCGGAATGCCATGCTCAGGCAAACACCGGATGTAAGGCTAGAGGTCCTGGGAGCAGACACACTCGCAAAAGGTGGAGAGCAGCCGGCTTGTGAGAGGGGAGGTTAGGGTCGCCCTCAGACCGTCCCTGGTACAAAGTGTCCGAGGAAGAGATGCGAGTTATAGGGCAGCCAGAAAAATTTTAAAAAGGGGGATTTGTATCATCTGTTAATAATCTCTTTTAAAAGTCTGTCTTAGTGAAGCAGAGTTTTCTTTACAAAATCAGGAAATTGGAGGCTTGAAGTCCACGTGTGTCCCAGATCCTTCTTAAATATACTGAATTACAGATGTCTGCCTGTTCAGTGAGTCCAGGAAGTGCTGGTTGGCACTGCCGGTTGTGAGGGAAGGTCAGTGATCACAACACTTCTGGGTTCAATTCTGGGTTCTGACAGTCACAGAAGACAAGGGGAAATGGGATGGGACAGGAGTCAGGACTGCAGCAGGGGCTGGAGTGCGGGACACAGGCTACTCTCCTCGCCCTCCTGAGCCTCCAGACCCAGCCTGGCTTCTGCGACCCGGGGACCAGAACCAGGAACAATGCAGCAAGGAGCCTGTTCTCAGCCTCAAGTTGAGCCCAGGGCTGAAGGGGTAAAACACTCTACAAGGACCACCCTCATGTCTTCAGAGAATTCTGGCTGGCGGCTGGGGGTCTGAGGGCAGGAGCTGTGCAGCGGGATTGCCTAGGCTGTCTTACAGAAGCCGCCTCCCAACACATCTCCTCCTCAGTTCTACCCTCCAAGTGAGAGGCAAGCCACAGATATTATGGATTCTGTAAGAACTGTAATATTTGCCCCTCTTCCATGGTAATTCAGAGAACGTGTCATCAGTTAAGTTTAGATGTGAAAAATCTTAAAGCATTGTTTGCTTTGGTTATATATTAATACCTCACTTTTCCATTTTGTGGAGTTGGCTAGTGTGTACGTGTGTGGGTGTGCATGTATGCATGTATAAGTAGACGTGTATGTTTTTGGTTTTTTTGGGGGGGAAGAGGGGAGATAGGTAATTAAGTTTATATATTTTTAATGGACATACTGCGGATTGAACCCAGGACCTCGTGCATGCTAAGCACACGCTCTACTGAGCTATACCTTATCCCTTGTAAGTGGACATGTATGAATATAGATACATGTTAGCATTTACCCCCCTTAGGTTTATAAAATAATGATATTCATATACACATATGTCATACATATATCTGTATACACATGTGCATACTTACACACCCATTGGTTTTGTAAAAGAGCACGCCTGTTTTATTAAAGAGAAAACTAGGACTCTGAGAAATTGACTGACAAGCCTGAAATGGCACTAATAAGATGCACAGGCTGGATAAGAACTCAGAGCTTCTGACTGAGTCCGGGGCCCTTTGAGCCCCGCCCCCAGTTTTAACTCAGTGTGAAGCCCACTGACTGCTCGCTCCAGGCACGCCGGCGTCAGGACTTTCCTGGGGTAATTAGCCACTGGGCACAAGTCATCAGAAAGAGAGATTGTGCCACAACAGTGCATGCAGAAGGCACCCCATGCCCTCGGGGTCCGATTTCACTAAGCTTGACCTCATTTTGATAGAACTGGGGGTTAGGCTTTTAGCCTGACCTTCCACGGTGGGGAGTTAAGTCCACAACATCAGAGGCGGTGTGTTGTGAAGGAAAGAGGGGGTGGGTTTGCAGCTACACTGACCTGGGTTTGAATCCTGACTTGTGCGCTTCTGTGTCCTTGGCAAATTCCTTTGTGAACTTGGTGTCCTAATCCGTGAAGTGAAGATGACAATGCCTTTCAGAGTTGCAGTAAGCGGCTTGGTGTGGCGGTGAGTGATTCACTGTCGCTATTATTACTGCCACCAGATGGACAAGTAGTCCAAGACGTGGAGGGTAGGGTCCTGCACTGCCATTGCCTAAGCGTCCCAATGACCAATTTTTAGGGACCACAATGTCAAGGACCTGAGTGTTCCTTCTGTCTTTCCTCACCTGCGAAGCCTCTGTCTGGCTCTCCCTGCCCATCTATGCGTTTTGTTGATTGGATCACTGGGGAGCTGCTATGGCGGTAAGGCTCAGCAGAGGCTTGCAGAGCTTCCCTCCTGCTCTGGGGCTCCTGGTGGTTGCCTCTAAAACCTTGTCCTTCAAAATGTGAACTTCAACTGTGTGGGTATTCCGGGAACTCGCAAATCCTAGATGAATTTATACCCACCACAGACCTGTGTCACTGCAGTAGGAACAGGATTTCTAGTCACCCCACCACTTCTTGGGACTCATCTTGGGGGACCAGCTTTGACATCCTCTTTGTGTACCGTGGCTGGCAGACAGCAGAGGGCATCTGTCACCTGCACTGAGAATGCCAAGGGCCTCCCTCTGCACTCCCCAGAGAGCACAGTGTTGAGAAATAACCCATCCTCCGTGGTGGCCACACTCACTGCTGCTCCCTCACCTTCTCTTGTTTCAAAACGCTGCATTTGTTTCACACATGTTTGTTCCTGACTCCGCCACCTCCCAGGTCTGCTGGGACAGCCCGTTGGTCTTTTGTGACTTCTGAGTGAAGAGGGAGCTTTGGACTCGGAGGAGGTGGCTTCCCCAGAAAGCCTGGAGACGGCCTGCAGTCACTCCTCCAGGCCTTTGTTGAGAGAGGCCTTCCAGTTGGGTGTGGAACTTTGGTTTATTAAATCTGATGAGTTCTATATTTCTGCCACATGTCACAGATCACCCACGTTGACTGAACCCTGCCAGAGCTGGGCGGCTGTTACCCTGAAATGAAGCCAGATTTTTTAAGTGGGTGGGGGTAATTCCAGTTTGGTGCAATAAATTATATGGTTCTGCCTGATTTGCTTTGCTCTGAGCTGGGAGAACTCATGATGGAGCATATCTTGCAGTGTGTGTGTGTGGGTGGGGGGGTGGAGCCGGGGTGAGCAGCTGGGGGTCGACGCGGGGAGGGAATTACAGTTTCCTATAGTGAGTGGGTTGGAGAGTAGATGCAAACATAGCCCCTGGCTTTTCTTTTCCATTCTTTTCCCCAACTCAGCCTCTTCTTTTTATTTTTATGCTTGCAGAACTTGGGGCTGGCTTTCTAAAATTCCAAGAAGAAATTTGGGGACCAAGTTAGCCATGAAAGGTGACAGAATTCCTTGCACTCCCGTTCACTTCTCTGTTACAGAAGGAAATTCGGAAGACTTAGAATACCGAGAAATAGGCCCTTTAGAAGTTGTTTTTTTTTTTTTTCCTGCCAGGAGGCTGTTGGGCTTTGAGGAAGGATGTTGTGGGGGGAGAATCACCATTGGTTCTCATACACATGTAAGTTTGATTAGTTTTCTGGGAAGATGAGCACGGAACAGCATAGAAAATAAGGTTTAAACGTTATCTTTTTCTTAATTAAACGGGGGATTAGAATCATCTGGACTTTAGCAGCAAGGGATTAGCATATAAAACACATTATGGGAGGGTCCAGAGAAGACTGAAGGAAAAAAGTCTGCTTTTAAATCCTGACTCTGTAACAGTTCCTAATCTCTCTAGGACTTCCTTTGTTCATCTGTAAAAATGGGAATAAAATCTACCTCACAGGACTATCATGAGGTTATTTGAGAAAACGTGGGTGAGTTCTACTGTGACATCAAGAAAACTCAGTAAACATTTATTTTTCACTCTCACCACAGTTCTGAGGGGGTGGATTCAGGCTGTTGTCAGGGACATTCATCTTCTGTGACTTTCCTTTGAAAGGGCAGGACTGAGCAGTCAGACCCAACTGTGTGACTTTTCTGGCCTTGCAGGTCAGTAGGATAGCCTACAGATATAAAAAGGACTTTTGTAGAGAAACTAGAAATCACATTTTGAAGACACTTTGTGTTTATAAATGTGCCTTATTATTTCCAAAACAAACAGATTTAAGTAAGCCCAAGAGTGTATTCTTCATTCAGAATCATTGCATAAAATAAGTTCCCGGTTGGGAACCTTACAAATAAAGTTTTAAAAAATTTTAGTGAGATCCAAAAAGCATCTGAAAAATTCCTAAGTGAATTAAACACTGCCCCCTCCCTGGTTCAGAGAATTCTATGACATACATTTTGTAAAAATTTGCCTCAAAAATCATACCTTTGGAAAATTTTAGCTGATCAGAGTGGTGAAAACTTCTTTCTCATTGAAATACTTCTCTGCACTTGTACCTATGTGGGATTGAGTGGGGTTGAAGGCGGCTGCCTCAGGATGGTGGAAGGAATCTTGGGCCTCCTGCTCCATATTATGGGATTTGTTGAAAGCTTGGACTCTGGGGAGAATCTCTGCAATCCGAGTAAAGATGAATTGCCTTTCTTCATTGATCTCTTTGTTTTATTCTGGAGAGTAAGCTCTCTGCTTTCTGGAGAGCGTCTAAACACCTATTTCAGGTTAAAAAAAAAATCTTAGCATTTTGGCCTCTTATAACCTTGTGGACAAAAAGCTTAAGCAAACTTTTCAAAAGCTGCTAGGTTAAAAAGAAGATTTATAATCCTTTGGCAATCAAACGAAGGATGGAGCTGGGAAGACTTGTTCATGGTCACGTGGGGCTGCCCTGTTAGAGAGTCCTTCCTTTTGCTTGAACCCATTGCCCTTCTAACTCTAGGCTTCCCAGCTGTTCCCCCACCCTCAGTCCTTTAGTCTTCCTAAGCCAGGACACTGTCTTCATGTTCTCTGCCTGGGAGTGGCCATTCTCCACCAGATACTCAATCTTCCCAAGATACATTATTACGGGAAATGAGCTAACAATAGTGTTGATATCTGTTTGTCTCAGCTCTATTTTCAGATTCCCTGACTATGCAAATATTCACTTTTCCTATTGAAATTGTCCACAATGATACCTTCTCTTCTGTGCAACTGCCAAAATGCAGACCTTATTAAAGGAATGTATTCATTTAAAATCTCTTGAGTAATAGATTTTGCTCTGTGGAATTACATGGAATTTGCTAAGCCCTTCCTGAAGCATTTTGCTATAGAATGCCACATATATATATCTACTTGAATTCCCCCAAACTGCACTATTAGTAGAACAGACACTTATGATTTCCCAAGTATTGTGGAGAGTGAGTTGGTGCCAAAAATAAAGAATTCTTTTCAAAATGAGAAAGAAAATTAGGCAGGCTTTGAAGATAACTGAAAAACCCTACAGCCATCAAAATGAACTGGAATCTTTTAAGAGCTCCCTGCTTGTTCTCATAGCCAAAAGATTTTATATTATTTAATTCCTTGGACTCTAAATATGTTTCTTTTACACTTTTCTATTTCCTACATCATTATAACTCAGTACTCATTGAACTCCCTTCTTGTGCAAGAAGACATATATTCCACTGGGCAGGATTGAAATGGACAGAAAAAGGGCAAAGGACTTTATCAGCTCTGACCACATCGCTGTTCTGTTTTTAAGAATGATTAGCTTTATCTTTGAAGTGGATCAGCGTTGATGGAGAAAGGAGTTGGGGGCGGGGGGCCACCTCAGAGAGATTGGCACCTTCTCTGGCAGAATTTAAGGTGAAAATATAACTATACTTAACTATATTTTGTCCTCCATATATAATTTTGGACAATGAGTAATTATTTTCCATCCTCTATCAAAGAACTTCCCTCCTGATTCTTACTTATTTCTCTGATTCATTCAATACACACTCGCTGAGCATCTCAGTGTCCACAGCACTGGTTTAGCCACAGGGGGAAGCAAAGCCGTAGTAAATAGTCTTCCTCCTCCAATTTGTTCACAGGTGCAGTTAGGGAGGAAACATACAGAACACGGTATGTTAAGTAACAACGAAGAAATAAAAGAACAAATGAAAATATTAAATACAATAGGATCCACGTCGGTGCATTTTCAGGTTGCTCAGAGGGAGGAGAGAGTACCAATGTGGAGGTGGCAGCTTGGATGAGAGGAGAGAGTTTGATGTGTTGGTTATTCACACACGTGCTTGCACACACTCATTTTCTGCCCTGCTCTGAGTCTTGGAAGGCTGACTTCCATGGACTGCATCACTGGCTCCCTTGCACTCTGGCTTCCTATTGGTTCAACCAATGGTAGGCTCACCATTGGTTAAATCAACAGGAAGGTGAGTGGAGAGGCTGGCTCGCGTCTTCCTCTGGTCCCTCCCTGCTTGGCTGAGACTTTGGCAGCAGCTGTATGAGCCTCTCCACGTTTGGTTATAGCCCTTGTCAGGCAGCCCCTCTTCCAGATAGCTTGTTCACTGTGCACATCACTGTGCAGACGGAGGAGATGACAGAGCTTCTGTGCTGTGAGTCCCTAAGCACTAACTGCACCTCTGAAAAGAGTCCCTTCATTTGCTATGGACTTTGGGTGCCATTGTCCTGCCTCCTGCTGGGACTCCAGCAGTGGGATTGACACTTGAGGTTTTTCTTGGTGCAGAAGACAGTATGCATGGAGGCCAAGAGCAAGAACAAGCTTGGGCAAACCCAATCAGAGCAGAGGGATGGGTTACATGAGAGGGTATACCCCACAAGGTAAGTTTGGAGAAGATGGTAGAGGCCAGGTAGGGAAAGACATCAAATATCAAGATGCTGGCATCCTTCTGAGAAAAGGAGAAGTCACAGGAGGTTTGAGGGTAAAGAAATAAAAAAACAAAATAGTGTAGAAAATTCAATGTGGTGGTTGAATACGGATTAGAATAGAGAGAGACTCAGTAAGAGAATTCTTTGGGGAGCTATGACAGAGATCCTGGACTTTTTGTTGAGGAGGTGTCTTGGTCTGTCATGTAGGAAGCACTCTTGAGAACTTGGGGTTCCAGCCCTACAGGCACCTCCGAGTCTGAAGAGGTCACAGTTTTGGTGTCAGCTGAGACTCCCCAGATCCATGGGAAACAATCATTGGCTTCTTTTGGGTAATTGAATTAGAGAACATCTTAGCAGCTGGGAACACACCTTTGCACAGTGAAAATGACTGAACAAATGATCCGAAGCCTTTGCAGCAAGGAACATTTTAAAGGGGACTCGTTTTCAGCTTAGGAATATGTTTTGAATTAGGGATGTAAATATTACATTTCTTACAGATGTTGGAAGAGCATCTGCATTTCCCTGCCTGGTTTCTGGTGGCTGCAGCTGTGCCCCACTGTTAAGTTGAGGTCTAGAAGTCCTGAAATTTGGATGATGCAAGCGGTAACGCTCTGAGGTTTTTGGTCCTCTGTGGACAAGGTTGGAGATTATGGGGACCTTTCAAGGGACAGTTCTCAACTTTCCTGACAGAGTCTTATTTGAAGCCCCACAGGCAGAGATGATGTGGAGTAAGATCTCCTAGTGATGACCATGGCTCTTCCCCCCTCTGTGTGTGCATAGTGGACTTTAATATGGTACCGTCCTAATAAAAAAACAAGATGCATAAAGATGCTAAGAACAGTTTGTCAACAGTGGCACTGTTGACATTTTGGGCCAGATGATTCCTTGGGAGCTGTTCAGTGCATTGCAGGAGGTTTCGTGGCATCTTTGACATCTACTGCATAGATGCCAGTAGCCCTCCACTCCTCTCTCCTGATTATGACAACTAAAAAACATCTCCAGACACTATGAAATATTTTGTGGGGGCAAAACCGTGCCTGGTTGAGAACCACTCCTAAGAGAAAGCGATAGTAAAAGTACTGTCTTTGGTAAGTTAAAACAGTTCTTTGCAAGTGACCAGTGATGCACATTTATGAGAAACTGATAGCGGTAAGAGTGTGGTGTGATACAAATAAAATGGCGAGAAATTGATTGACCTGTGACCTCAGCCACACCAGCATGGTCAGCTAAAGACGATGAGAGGCAACACGGCTTCTAGCTAGGTAGTGTAGCTTTATGTTTGATGATCACCTGGACCATCCATGGCTATTTCACATCAGCTTGGGAATTCCTTATTGGTATCACCATGGAGGCTACTGATGCCTTGTTGCTGTTTTATTGTACAGCCTTGGAGTTTGAGTGTTCATTCAGGACAGGAAGAAGAATTCAGGCTTCTCTGTCCTTATAAGGTTTTGGAGACCCTCTAGTAGCCAGAAAGGTCTAGGAACCTCTAGATCAATGTTTTTCAACACTGGCCCATTAGTTGTGTCCCATTTGTAGAACATAAAATCATTAGTGGGCCATGATCAAAATGAAATGAAATAAAATTGAAAATACTAGATTGCATCACACGAAGTATGAGTAAATATTGAACTGACAACTTTTGAAAAAAATTTTAGTTATGTGTGTGCAGGTGTGTTTGTGGAATAGGTTGTGATTTCTTACAATGAGTCATGGTTACATTTTGGAAAACAGTTCTCTGTATGGATGGAGAGAGAGAACTTTTAATTGTTCACTAATGGCAAATCATTTTGTTTGGAACCATCAGGTAGAATAACCTTTGGCTCTATTTAACCTATAACTCGACCACTTTCCTTTGGGTTATTACAAAGTAAAGAGATAAAATACTTGATTATGAACAAGGCATGATGCTACAGGCTGTGGGGAGTTTAGAGAGAAGAGAATATAATTCATGCTTTCAAAATTTAAGATGCAAATTTCAAATGCTGGCTTATGATGATGATGAAGCTTTGCAAGTTCTAGATAAGAAATCTGTGGAACAGGGATGGGCTATTGGATGACTACAGAGGTCTCTGAAGGCTGGGACTGCTTGTGAAAGCTGCACGGGGGAGGGAGGATTATGTTGTGCTTGAGCCCGTGACCAAAACGAGGTGTGTGGGTTTGTATGGGAAGGGGAGCTGGGGGCAGTGCAGGCAGGTGGTAGAGGGTAAGTGGACAGTTTGCCAGGGGGTTTTATCTAGGCAGTTTAGAATTAATTCTAGAGTTTTGTTGGAGCCAAGCTTGGAGGAAAGTCCAAGGGAGTTTGACTTTTCTTCTTAGTTTAGGCAAAAGCTTTGGGGCAGGGTTTCTAAGATGAACAGGGTATTTAATTCATTGTTTCACTGAACAGTAATTATTAATCACTTACTGTAAGAAGAGAAGAGATGAGTGAGGTAAAAAGGTGCTTAGTACCTGGTTCTTTACTCAGAGTTCTTGAAGTCCTGAGAGAGAACCCTACATACAGGTAGCCTCTGGAGTCATACAAAGGATGAGTCACAAGCATTCAAAGGAAAGGGAGATTGATTTTGCCTGATCCTTCGAGGATTTTTCTTTGCAGAGATGGGCAGGGACTTCATGAGTAGAGTCAGAGGTAAGGAAGAGCAGTGAAATTACCCACTTGGGCTGGGGCGTATGCACGTGAAAGAACACGTTTGAGGGTAAGACTGCTGCGGCCACTGGGACCCCAAGTAGGAAGGCCTTGGACTTCAGTTGGTGTGTGTCCTCCTCTTGGCAGGCAGGGCCACCCGCCAAGACTCTGTCAACCAGGAGACACGCCATCAGAACTCTGCTTTAACGTGAGCAGTCTGGAGGTCATGTGCAGAATGGAGTAGAGTAAGAAAGACTGGATTCCATAGCACTGCACTATCAACTTTTATTGTACTCCATCCTTCATCATCCTATGACGTCTAGGGTGAACCAGGCTTTTATGTACCTGGGACTGAGGGCACCAGGTGGGCATCAGCAAGTTAATAAAGAATAGCAAAGCATGTCGGTCACTGCTATGTGTATTGTTTATTGAGTAAATGACAAATAAAAACAAAAAGAGGGTTTTTTGGTTCAACTGCTTTTTCTTTGACCTGTCTTTTTTTGTTGTTCAAACATTGAAAAAAAAAAAACACGGAAGGGCAATATTCAGACAACTCCTAAAACATGACATCAAGTCTCCACTTTATTTCTAGGGCTCACAGCCCTGGAAAGCAGCTTGTACAACACCAGATTTCTAGACTCTTTGTATTTCCTTGCCTCTGTGGATCAATAAATTAAGTAACACGTTGATACCGAGATAGCAGATGAACATCTGTCGGGGAGAACTGGTCCTGAGGGCTTTGCGCTTCGGTATGGAAATTGTTTGATCTCGGTGTGCTGTCATAAAAGATGGGAGAGAGTTTATTATCTTTTATGATCCCGACTTACTAACAATACCTGACAGGGTGATTTTGTCTCGGCCTCTGGTTGGAACTGGGGATGTTCTCGTTGGCGTATGCCTGTATGAGGCACAGAACTTGCTGGTGAAACATCAAAATGAGATACAATGTGCCTCTGGCAGTGGGATTCAGAACAGCTGCAGGACTTTCTCCTATAGGGGGCTGGCAGGAAAAAGAAAAATGGAGATTAATATATGGATGCTATAGACTAATCAATATAGCATTCTATATATTAATAATGTTTGCCGGCTCCAGACATTGTCTAATCAATACCGGATTCAGGGGCTCGCGATGGTTTGTAACACTTGGTGTGCCCATGATCCGGGGAAGGGGATGTCCATAAATGCTCATCCTGTGCATTCTCTGGTGTCTGGGCAGTAAAGTTGCTGGGACCTGGAACTTGATTAAAAAACTAACTCTTGACTTTCCCTAACGAGAACCAATCCGCAAAGAGGCTGCATGGCCCACTGTTTTTCCTCCTTTGTCTGCCCCACACTTCTCGTTTCTGATTCGTTCAGTGAATCCCAAGAGGCATTTTCCCGTGAGAGAAGTAGAGGAGAAGCCGGGTGCAGCCGCCAGGGGGAGCCCGTGGGGCAGATCCCAGATGATGCTGTGAGCCTCTGAGGTCCAGGAGAAAAACCCTGATTTCATGGAGTTTTCGGATTAGAGATGATTGTAAACACTTGGGAGACTCTCTGAGCGCAGACACTTGTAAAACAATAAAAGTACAAACGAAAATCATCGAATGCCATGGAAGAATGTTACTGAGCTTAAGTTTGAAGGCACAGAGAATGATTTTCCTCTTTGGAAGGTTTAATTGCTAGGAGGCAATGGTGAGCCTCCCAGCTATCCTTGCAAACAGGGAAATTAGAAAGTAGCATACATAGACAGAGGTGCTGTGGGAGAGGCATTTCAGCTTTCACGGAAAACTTCAGTATAAAAAGTGTGTTGACTTTGATGCAGTCGGTGGTCATAGAGAACCTTTTCAGGTCCTCCTGTACACTAAGTAAAAAAAAAAAAAATCATCAAATTAAGCTAAGACTTACAACAGAAACAGATAAGCAAAACTCTCACCCAAAAGCTCAGCCCTTTTGCTTTTGACAACTCCTGCCTCCCATGCCCCCACCCCGCCGCCCCCAAAACATAGTTTGGCGACATCATTTGGAGACTGAATCTGCTGAGAGGTTGCCAAGTACAAAGTGTGTGCACACACATGCATCTAACAAGCTGGAAACCCAAGCTGAGGTGGCAATTTGCTCATAAACCAGATAATTAAGGATGTGCCAAACTACCTGTGGGGGACCCGGGATTTGTCAGTGGTTTTTATTTACTGTTTAATAGTATAGCATGTTATATAAACCTTTAAGTAAAACAATTTGATTATTAAAAAAATAGCCTTTTCAAAGTCACAGCACTTCCCCTACAGAGTTCTAAAATCAGAGGAAAATGGGCAGCATCAATAAACACGGGGACTTATGTCAATAAATGTTCTGCCCACCCGGGTACCTTGTTACCCGAGAGGTGTGTAAGGGCCAAGGTTTAAGTAGGAAGATGTTGGTGGTTCCCCTTCTTCTATCACTAGGACTTGAGAAATGCAGAGGTCTTTAAGCACAAATTTGAAAACTTCTTTTTCTCATGGATCTACCTCAAGGGTAGTCCTTTCTACCCAAAATTTTTTGTTGTTTAAATGTTTTCTTATTTTTTAATGTTTCTTTTTGCTAATGGGACTGGAGCAGTGGTTCTGAAACTTGGCTGCACACTGGCATCATCTGGAAAAGTTTAAAAAGTCCCGATGCCTAATTCTGATCTAATTAGCCTAGGATTTGATCCCAGTATTAGCATTTTTTAAGAAATTCTCCAACTTGAATGTGCAAAGTAACAATCTGGGAATCCTTGCAGAAGCTGACTGAACAGGTGGGTGGAGGGGAGTGGTGTCTACATTCTTAACAAGCTCCTGGGTGGTGCTGTTGCTGCTCACTGAGAAAACACTTCCTGAGTAGTAAGTGTCTAGAGGGGAAGTGGATTTGGAATGAATCTTTGAACTATGAAGGTTGATATGGAAGAGAGATAGAAGGTGGTGTGCAGGGCTCTTTCCACTGTTCTCATAAGTTTTCCATCATGGAATTTCTGGCCCCACTGATCTAGATCCTTTCACTACTTCTAGTCTAGGTAAGTCCTACTGGAAGGAAAGATTTTCCTAGGACAACAGCAGTCTGCTTTTGAATGCACCATGCTGAGTGGTGCTTTACTGAGGCTGTTTCTAGGGATGGGTGGAGGCAGGGAAGGAAAGAGAAAGCACCTGTTCTAACCCTGGTTGAGCATTTACTATGTGACAGGCACTCTGTCAAGTTCTTTGCACACCTGTGTGATTGAACCTGGGAAGGTGAGATTATTGTTTCCTTTTCACAAATGCGGAAGCCAAGTCTGAAGGGGAGAAGTTACTCGACTAAGAACAGAATTAATGGCGTGGGGAGGGGGATGATGGCTCTGTGTTGTCCACCCACACTTTTGGGATCCCCACTGCTCCCTGCTCCACCCATAGTACTTGTCCCTCTTTGGGAGCCTGGCTTGTCCTGTTGGGGTGACCTTTCTTCTCATTCTTTATCAAGATGATAAAGTCTTCTCTTTGGCTGGCTCACAGCTACTCTGGTAAACTGACTTACATTCACATATTTTAAAGGGTTTTGTGCGTTCATTATCATTGTCCTGTGACATAATTATTAAGTGTTCTCTCTTTTATCTTCATTTTAAAATGATAAAGTTCTGATCGAGTTTCACTCTTTGCCTCGTGGCTCTTAAGTGATGCCAAAGTAACCAGTCCGTTCATTAAGAAAACAAATCTGTCAAGTGACATATTTGAGGTCTTGTGGAACAAGCAACTGCTTGACTGACAATGTTGTTTTCTTTCCTCCCGTTTGGTTGGCATCGGATGAACCCGACCACAGAATCTTAAGTACTTATTTTAAAAAACCTGCCCGCTGACTTGCATCCAACCCGGGTGGCTTTCTCCGTGCACACAGTACCGCCATTCATCACTGCTGGCTGAGGAGGACGCAGAGGTGGGGAGGGGGCGTTCGAGTCTGAAGTCTCAGGCGGGCCCTCCCACTCTCAGCCTGACCCTACCCCTTGGGGAGCAAGATGGGGATTTTTCTCTTCTTTTTCCCTATTGAGACTTTCCAAAGCTTGGGGGCACCTACTGGGCAGAATATTTGTGTTGGGGAGAGTACAGTGGTTCTGATGGACGCATGAAACAGGTAGCGAGGGCTTCGCCTGCCACTCCCTGCCTGAAGCTGTCTCTCCCCACAGCTGCAACTGCTAAAACAATCTTGTTCTTTTGTTTTCCACACTTCAAGAAAGGCCTTCAGCCAAACTGTTGCCCCTGACCTCGCTTTATGTTTCCAACGTGCCTTTTATTAACTCCTTTTTCATATGGTCCATATGGAGCCTGCCACCAGATGAGAAGGAGGTGAATTTTGCAATTCTGATGGAAAGAGCAGCGGTGAGCCACGAGAGATGCGATGAACAATTTTTGTAGCAAATATATCTCTCGTGTCGATCTGAGTTCCATTGGGGTAAATGAGCTCCAGGCAGAGATGATTTAAAAAAAAATGCATTCAAGTTGTACAAGCCACTTAATTAAAAAACAAATGCAAACAAACCTACCATTAGCCACGCATTCGAAGCCTTCCTTGAAGGAGAAGTCATTTTGACTAGAAGATAATTGAAAAGAACTGCAGGAATAGGCTCTGCCTGGTGGTGGAATTTTTGCTTTTGTTTCTTTGTCTTGGCAATTCACTGGGGCAGAATTAGGAAGGAGCTGGAGTACTGTATAGCTTTAAAAAACGAATCCAAATGAAACTCCATCTTGCATGCCCTTTCATTGATTTCTAACAGTCCTGTTCTTTACAGAACAACAGCCGGGAAAATAATTTCTGTCTATGGAGGAATGATATACTGCCACTTCCCCCCCCCACCCCAAAACCAAAGTTGAACTTTTTTCCCCGTTTTTCCTCCCGGAGTGTGCGCCTGTGTGCAAGGGTGTCTATCTAATTGGCCACAAGAGGGAATTAAACTAAATAAAATCACTATCCACGGGGGGCCTCTAAATATGCCTTTTTAATTTGAAAATTTTTGTGGGTTACAGTGTAATTCAAGCTTTTCAAGGTTTATTAGTGCATAGTTGTTCTCGGGGCTCCCAGAGCTCAAGACCCCCAGTCCGATACGCCTGCCGCGGGGTAATAGAGGAGCAGAGACGCCTTTCATGTGCCGATCGCCCTAAAGTGACACAACCTCCAAAAAGGCCTCCCTCCAATCAAACACATATTAATAAAAGTGACTGAAGGGAGATGAAGTTGGTAATTTGTGCTGCTGACTTGACACCATGTTCGTCATCCCCGGTCCGAGGAATTCTGACAATTCGCGGCTCAGCCCGGGGGATGCGGGGCTTGAGGATAAAGATGTTGCTGGCAGATCCGAGTAAATGCCAAAGACTTGACGCGCCCGCGGCCAGGGAGTCAAAACACGCCGCTCCGGGTAATTAATTGCTGCAAGAGGAAACGGACCAATGGCGCCTTCTGCTGTGAAACTGTTAATGGAGAACTTATGGAGAGAAAGTCAAGTCCTCCCATCCAAATTGGAATGTGAAAGAAATCTGTTGGAAGGTGATGACAGAAATGAAGTAAAACAGTTGTTTCCTGATCCGCGTGCCAGGTGTGTCTCATACTGTGATAAATAAGATCTGCGTCTTACACTCCAGAAATTGGGAATATTACAAGCGTTTATTATGGGGAGGCACCAAAAAAAAAAACCAAAAAAACAAAAACGCTCAAAATGCTTTGTTTCTCCTGGCACCAAACAGCGAACAGTTACCGCACAAAAGCCTGGAGCTGCTAATTCCTTTGTTTAGGTTCTAGCCAACGTGGCCTATTAAAAGCTTACATTCAATTTTATTGTTAAGGTATTTATTAACTGATTATGAAAAGACATTAAAAGACTCATAATTAAGCTACTAAGTGGCTCCTTACCTTGATTAATTCTTCCCTTTTCTTACACAACAGAAACCGTCTCTCTGCTTTGAGGAAACTGTTCACTCCCATGGCATCATTTATTTCACCTCTCACCTCTGCTCCACCAGAGCCTTAAATTCAGGGTGTCTGTGAGAGCCAGTGGGTTAGGGTGACACGCATTTCCCAGTCACTACAGTCATGTGCAGTGCTTGTGTCTGCCTGAAAACCATTTCCATGTTTTACCCGCCGAGGGTGTGCAAATGACTCCTGGCAGGTTTTCAAAGTGCCTCACTGACTTCTTGCTTGTTAAGAGGCTGTTGCCAAAATGTTCATGGTCGTACATGTGCAAATGGACACGCAAGTGAACAGGCAGGGTATGTGCTGTACCCCACCAGGGCACTAACGTATCTTGTTTGTGGCTTGATCTGGGCTTTCCATGTTAAAATGATCGTTCTCCTGAAATGGTTTTCCTTTTTTAAAAAGTATTTTAATGTATTTGATTGACCAGTTGCTTTCTCTAGAAGCTTCAGGAAGATCTTTGTAAGGAAAAAAGAAATATTTGTGAAAAACTCTTGGACATCCTGAGCCCAAGATATGTATATAGGGGATGGAGGGTGTAGCTCAGTTGTAGAGTGCATGCCTGGTGTGCACAGGGTCTTGGGTTCCACCCCCAGTGCTTCTGTTAAGGGAAAAAATAAAAAAATAAATTTAAAAAAATCTGCCAAAATTCTAATTAAAAATATATCTTTTTGACAATGGAATTTATTTGTTGAAACTGTTTGAAAAGTTTTTTTTAATAGCAGTTGTTCATTCTTGGGTATTCATTGGCTGCAATACTTCCAGGAGTCAAAGCAGGATCTGAGACTAAAAAAATAAAGGAATTGTAATAACTTTGAAAATACAAAATATCTGGTTACTGTTGAATCATGTGTTTTATTAAAATCTTCGATTTCAGTATCACACCCCCTACCCCCCACCGGCTACTGTTCAGTCATTTAAAATTGGTTTAAGAGATGAGGAAGCCTAATTCTTAAAGAGGCCCCTTAAGTGTATTAAGGAAGTTAAACACACTTAAGTAGAATTGCCTGAAGAATGTGTGTGACTTAGAAAATGATCAAATATCAACTACAGCTATGCTTCTCTCAAAGATCAGCTATAATTTTTGTGTTCATGTGTACCATCAGGAATTTATAGAATTAGTACTAAAATTTTGAAAGCGATCTCACCTTTTTTTTTTTTAATAATGTGAGCATGGCCAATTTGAGGAAGTTGAAACTTGGTATCATTTGACTTTTTTTTAATGTTGTTACTGCTAATTTCAAAAATTTAAAATAAATGGTAACTAAAACTAATGGTCTTACCCCGCACGGTAATCTCAGTGTAAAGTTATCAAAATAAGTGTTGTTGTTTTCCATTTAAAGTTGTCTTGTTTATTTCATAAACATGTCACTTGAGAGACTGAATCACTATTTCTGAAGTAAAACTAGCTTTTCTTATGTGAATAGTATTTTGAATAATATTCTTTATGCAATACTTGTTTAGGAAAAGTAAGAATTATTGTGTCTGAATTATTCTCATTGGAATTAATGCGCCAGTCATTTTCCCTTCATTAGTAAAAAAACATAAAAATGGGATTTTGTAGTTAGCATGCATCTTGAAAATGTCAGATCAGCCTGTTTAGTTTTCAGTCTTTCAACGGGGTATTTCTTTCATTCATTTATTCACTCACTTACTCATTCAACAAAGACTGAGTACCTATAATGGGAACTTTTGGACCCTAAAGACTGGTAACAGTAATAAGGCACAGTCCTTGTCTTTACAAATCTTGGCTGAACAGAGGACTGTTTCAAAAAAAAAAGACTTGAGGGAAAATATGACCCACCTACTATTTTATTTCTCCATACTTTGAGCTGAGAATCAGAATAGTAATTCTACAAATCATTCATATTTGACTATGGATAAAACCACCTATGTCTCATCTCTCATGCCAGAGTCTCTAGGCCTCTCTTCCATCTTTATCTATGGTCAATTCTCCAACTCTCACACCACATGCCTCACATCTAACACATCCACAGCCCACAGCCCTTCCCCATTCCTTCCTGATGTCCAGTCAGTGTCAAACCACAGCCTCTCTGTCTCTAGACGGTCTGCTTTGGGCAGAGGAAAACACAGCCCCGCAGAGGGTGTATCTCCTTCTGAGACCTCCCCTACGGGATTGTGTTGGGTTCTATGCTCAAAGAAGGCTTTTGAGCAAAGGAGGCAACTGAAGAACAGTAGGACGTCCCTTCGGAAAATCCCCCAGTCCTAGGGGTCCAAATGGGGCCGGTGATGGGGCCATGAAGGAATTGTCTCTTTGTAACAGCACCCTGCCCCCCATCCCCACCCTGACTGCCCCAAGCCAACAGTATTTTCCAGGCAAATATTATCTGTGCCAGGCTGCAGCCAGCACCCCTCCCACCGCCTGAGTCAAGGCCTGTTGGCAGCTACAGAAGTTAGGTGTCGCTGACTGGTGCGTAATTATGGCGGACAGAAAAATGTAGACGTGTTAGCAAAGTCAATATTATGGAGACCTCTGTCTTTCCAAATATTGTAAGTAAAGAATACTTCTAGGGTATAGCCAATTACATTCTGTATTTTTACGACCAGTCACAAATGTATTTTTTATTAGCTGGTGTGTTCAATGTTTTGAATGCAGAGTCCTTATTTCAATCTCATTTTAGTTTGTGGTAAGTGCAAAAGGATTTTTGCTGACTTGAAATAGTGAAGCTGCTCTCTTTTTAACTGAACGGCGAGGCCCGTGGCGCTGAGAGTTTATTCCACAGCCTTCTGCGAGTCTCGACTGTAAATTAGTCTGTGAAGTGGTGTTTATTGCTGAACCGGGAGGTTAAGACAGCCTAATTATATGTTTGTGCGGGAGAAAACACCCGGCCCCACCGTGAGCAATTATCCTGTTCCCTTTTCACAGCTTCATTTAGCTCCAGCTAAGAAGAATGAGGAGATGGCCTGTCTTCACCGTGAACTTAGCTACCACGCATTTTCAATGTTAATTAGAAATTGTGTTCACTGGAAGAGTGACTTCTTCCACAACTCAGCCTGCAGCCAAGTGGGGAGTATCTGGCTAAGGCGACTTGAAGTGTCTTTGTGGATTAGACCTCTAATTCCACCCATGGGGCAACAGGCAAGTGAGTCTCTTGCCAGACTTTCTGCTTCATTGCATGGTGCCATTTTCTGTTCTTTATACAGTTAAAGTTCTATATGGCAAGAGAGAAACTGTTAGAGTCCTGGGGCTCTGTGTGTGTGTGTGTGTGTGTGTGTGTGTGTGTATTTTCTTTAGAAATGAAAATCCTGCTTATCCTAAGGGACTTTTTCTTATGTTGAGAAGGATGCAGCGAATGAAAACCAGAACGAGATCAACAGGTCAATGTCTTTAAAGTTGGTCATAAAATGTATCACAACAAAGAATCCATGGAGTAGGAATGGCATGCCAAAATACCTCTGTCTTTGTTCTTGGACACTTCTCTGTCATGAGGGCAGCATACTTCTGTTTCTCTTCAAAAGCATTTGGCTTATAGTTTTCATACACAGGCACATACTGAAGTCTTACAATGCCTAGGTTCAATTTCCTCTTAGGAAAATAAAAGATGCCCTTCATGTCTTCTCGCACTCAACTAGAAATGCTCATTGTCATTGAAACGAGCTGAGGGAGGCACCAGTCCTCTGCGAAACAGCATCTCCAGCGTGGTCCAATCTGGTCTGAAACGATGAGTTGCCTCTAGGGAAATAGACTTCTCATTACTAGCAAATTTCCAAGCTATCACTCAGTTTTCCCCTCTTTATCCCATTTCTATGAGTTTTGTTTCTAGGATGAAATAACATCTCTCTTCTTTCTTTCTTTCCTTTTTCTTTTTTTCCCCTTTCAGCTCTCAACTTTCTTGGCTTCTTAAACGAGACTTTAGCAAGAATCCCTTTCCTTATTGGTTAACCCTTTCCGGGTTCTCCATTACCTAAACTTAGTTTTTCTTTTTAGCCGCAGGTTATTCACGCACTGCGCTGGAGCTATAGACAAGAAAAGCTGGAAAGCAGTGTAGAGAGGAGGTCAAATGCTTTTCCACTCCATTTATTTTAAGAACCTAAAGCCTTCTTAGCATGTCGTTGGACGGCCAAGCACTCTAGGGTGATCCTTTGATGAGTGTATTCTGTCTTTCTCTCCTTCCCCTTTCTTCCCTGACCATGAAGGGAAAACATTTGGGTGGATGGAAGCTGGTGGAGGTTTCTAGTATCTTCCTTATTTTAACTTCTTTTCAAAAACTGCCTGAGAGACCATGTACTTATCCCAGTAAAATTGTATCAGGGCCCCCTAACCAGTCTTTCTATTCCATGATACGCCAGTGACTTTTTCCACCTAGAAATCACTGATCTGTTGGCTTTCCTACCATATTGCAAGCTCATTCATTTAACAAAAATTTCTCTAGCACCTACTACGTGCTGAGCCTTTATTCATAGAAGGTTGCTGCTGGCTTGCTCAGGCTTTGTTGGGCTGTGCTAGAACACAGCTTTGTTTTTCAACATACAGTTTTTTTTTTTTCTGATTTTAATCCAGATTTCTTTGAAACAGTTTTCATCTCATGAAGCAGCAGTCTGTTTAACCCTTCAACTTGCCTGAGTGACGGAGAGATGGTTTTCCCTAGAGGTATATTGATATTATTAACGAATCTGGTGAATGGTGATCTGGTGGGGGTGCCGGGGCCAGGGGGCAGCGCTGTGGCAGTCGGCCCCAGAGAGGTCGCTCTCGCACTTTAAACCATGACTGTCTTTGACAGACATTTTGCTTTAGCTTTCTCTTTATATCAGGGAGTCGCATGAAAATGACAGGAGATTTTTTTTTTCTATTTTCTAATTCATAAGTTTCAAAGGGGATCGTTTGAGTTTGGAACTCAGCCACATACCCCATGGAGTGGCGGCACTGTCTGCCATATTCCTCCCCAAGTCTGGTGTTGACTTCTTTCAACAGTCAATTTAGAAATTTTTCAAGAGGATTGCCAGAGCATCCTTCTCCAAGCCCATTTGAAAATCTAGAAATAAACCTTGAGATAAAATTCTGTAGCTTATGGTATTTAATTCTTGCTCAACTTTGCCTCATTCCTGACTTAAATTTCAGCTTTGCCAGGTTTCTTGGGGTTGTTAAGCCTGAATTAAAAGCTAGTCAACTCTATCTTCTATTAAAATGTGCAGGTGCTATGTCTGCGTTGGAGTCAGGAGAGGGAGAATTAGTGTTCTTCTGCTAGAGAGGTCTGTGGAACCAGAAGGGGGCAGCTTCAGACCTCAAGGATTCCCAGGAAATAAGCCCTGGTAGGGAGGATCGCTTCCCGGTGTGATGATCCGGTGGACTGGAGTGACGACTTGGCTCCTGGTGGGTCCAGGAGGACACGAGAGAAGCCACTACAAGACTTGGAGGAGAGAATATGGTCATCATGGGTAGAGGGACCCAGGTCTGGATATGGACTCTGCCCCTTACTAGCTGAGTGGTCTTGGGGGCTTTTTCTAGCCTTTCTGAGACTATTCTCACATCTTTAAAATGGCACAACAGGGCTTAACTCACAGTGAGTAATGACCGGCGATGGAAGGGATGGACTGTATGCAATACATCGCACTGTGCCTGGGATGCTCGCTGCATGCCCATAACCCTTTGTTCCCGCAGGCAGGTGGCATCTCACTGATCCCCTCCATTCCAGACATACACTTGGCCAGTGACTTTCACACTGCAGTATGTGATCCATTAGTGAACTGGAAAGTCAATTTATTGTTCATGGCTCTGGTAGGCTGAATAATGCCTCCCCCCACCAAGATGTCTACATCCCGATCCCCAAAACCTGTGAATATGTTACTTTTCATGGCAAAAGGGACTTTGCAGATGTGATTAAGAATCATCAGACTGGGTGATTTTCCTGGATTATCTGTGTGGGTCCAGTGTAATCGCAAATATCCTTTTAAGAGGGAGGCAAGAGGACCCAAGGAGAAGTAGAAGCTACGACCGCAGAAGCAAGAGTTGGTGGAGTTAATGTGATGAAGGGGCTGCGAGCCAGGGAATGCAGGTGAGCCCTGCAAGCTGGAAAAGGCAAGGAAGTGGCTTCTCCCCGACAGAGCCTCCAGAGAGAAGCAGCCCTGCTGATGCCTTGGATTTAATCCAGTGAGACTTGATTTTGGAATTCTGATCTTCAGGGCTGTAGCATACTAGTTATGTGGTTTTGAGCCACTCGTTTTTGGTAATTTGTTACAGCGGCCAGAAGAATGAATACTATGGCCAGCATGTTATGACAAATGAAACAGAAGAGCAAATGCAAGGTTGCTTTCAGTTTACGTGTGCATGTGCGTACATAGCCACGTACACACGCGTGCATGTGGTGTGTATGCACTGGGTCGCCAAGGTATCGCACGGTGTTCCTGACGGGCTTGTGGTGCGGCAGCTGCTGCCTCCCTGGGTGTTGCTGGATGGACGTGTCTTGCTCCTCTGCGCTGTGCTAACAGCCTGGGGAGTCCTTGCTCTCAAGAGCGGCTGAGTTGGCAAGACCATCTTGCCTTTCCCATACCTTAATTATCCTTCATAGCCAAAGCCAAATGAAAGTCTGGCTTACAGGAGACACGTGGGGAAAGTGCTGATCTGGGCTCAAGAGCAACGTATGAGCTCACCTACAAATCACAAGGTTGTTTCTGACAGAGTTTCCCATTAAAGTTAGAAGTAGTTTTTCTGTCGGTGACGCGAGTCAAATGTGAGGTAAACTGAGGTACAGTGGGAGTCAGCTGCAGCTGGAAGAGCTGTGTACATTTGAATTTGGCACGTGATCTATGTGTTGTTGATTGATTCCTGCAGGAAATAGACTAAAAAAAAAATACCAGGACCAATAGTAACTGGATTTTTGTATTTGCAGGTGCGGTCTATGAACTCAGAATGAGTTCTTTTCAGAATGCAGGCGGGACTTTCCTTGCAACAAAAGTGGGACTCCTACGTGAGGAGTAAATCTCCACCCAATGACGGCAGTGGCCAGCCAGCTGAGGCCTGAATGACAGACTTTCAACATCAGACTCAACTTCAGGGTAAGCTTTGTCAATGGCACCTCCTATGTCTTAGCATCAGGTAGTGGGCAAGGTTTTCCAATAATAACGTCTCCTGCTGGGATATGGAGGTGGGCCTCTGTCCCACCAGAACTTGTAAAGCTCAAGAGAACCTCTGTCATTCTGCCTTAATGAAGACACATAATGACTACTCCTAGACCCGCCCCGGCCACCTCACTCCCCCACTTCCCCGTTCTCTGTTAACTAGATGCACGGTCAAGTTCTTGGTCATGCCTGATAGCTCGATCAGGTCTTCAGGAAGCAACATAATAACAAAGGTTAAGCAGTTAGGCTTTGGCATTAGGTGGCATGGGTTATATCACTTACTCGCCATGTGACTATGACAAGTAATTTAGCCTCTTCAAGCTTCATCTTCGTCACCTACACAATAAGGACATAATAATACTTAGCTCTTTGGGTTTTTGTGACAATTAAGTGAAACATCATAGGAAGTACTTGTTACCAGGGAACTATTGTTTGTATTTTCCTCTTATGCTAAATTGGGATCATGGAAGTGTAAGATTATCCATAAACATTACTTTTATAACCCATTTTTTATGCTAGTCTGAGTAAAATGTGAACCCACCTGGAGAGACTGAGAATGTAAATATCTTCTGCTGTTGTCTTCCTCTCCCCAAATTTAAGAGCTAGAAATACGACAACTCAGACTGGACCCCAAAGAGGCTCACAATCCTGTGGTTTCCTCTAAGAAATAGGAGGTAAAGATTGCTTTTATATGATGATGCAATTCAACTCTTCCTGTGTCTAATAAAAACAAGTCCAGGATGATGAAACAAAACCTTCCATAATTACAAGGAATCCGTACCATTTGCTGCTTCATTTAGAAATCGTAAGATAGCCAAGGATTGGGATATTATAATTTCTCCTCTTTGTGTTCAGGCAAAATTGTCACCTCTGTGTCTTGAAGAGTCTGGGAACAAACAAGAAACTGACCCTCAACACCAACTGAAAGCATATATTGTACCTGCAATTTTTTTTCACCTTTCCTCTTGCTATTAGTGTGGCCAAAGAGCAACTAACTAGTGAAATCCATCCTGGAATTTCAAACTAAAACCCTGTATTTTGCAAAGTCACCAAGCATTTACTTAGGAAAACAATTTTGTTAGCAGCTGGGGGAAAAAAACCCAGAAATTTCTATCAACATGGATGGTCATTTAAAAAATTGCTTTCCAGTGCATGGTAACTTTAGTAGTTTCATCTCATTAGGATTATCATGATAATAAATCAAATATATTAGTCTTCTTTTGAGGAGTGCTTATGTCTTAAACCATCTCTGTGTTCCATATATAACCTTCCAGAGGTCCTGAATTCTTTGGTTTCCTCTGTGCAAAATCCTGGCAAATGTAAAATGAAAGAGGTATGTATCAGAACACTTGCAACAGGGGAAAAAAATCCTCATTTTTCAAAATGGAGGAATGGGTTGGCTCAAGAAAAGTATTGATATACTTCTGGAAATTTTCTAGTTTAGCTAATTAAACAGATCACCTGTAAACAGGATGGGAAACTGAATTAACCAGGATCCAGAGCTTAATAAAAATGAGTTTCACTGAACTTAACATTTTTTAAGTGGGGTTAATACATTTTTCTTAGTTTCACTTGAAGAACTGTTTTTCAAATAGCTAAGAATCTCCATTATTCAAGGGTAGAGTAGTTCCCTCATAATAGTATTCCTTCAGCTGCCGAAAGCTGGCATGGTCCCTGAGCCAGGAGACCAAGGATTTCAGCAAATCCTTGGGGATTTCCTTATGTACAACATGGAGAACTGTGGGTAATGACTGTTTATCTTGGTCCATTGATAGTTCCTTGAACAGTTGCTCCCAAAGACGGTTGATTAATGGATCCATGGTGACCAAGAGATGAGGGCTTGCCTAGTACCGGGAGCTCTGTCCCTGTCCTGGCTGGGAAGCCACTGAAGACCCGTCAGAACCGTGGCGAACACAGAGCTGGAATGTTGCCACAACGCGAAGGGGAAATTGAGTATTCAAATGATAGGCTATAAAAAAGGGGCCAAAATCACGAGCAAAAATTTTAAAATGAACAGTTATGTATTTGTGTTTAAAAGCCAGTAACATAACTATCGAATGATGGTACTTTTGCTTGAGAGCAGTTAATGAAAATAATAATAGGTCACCATAGTACATAAAATAATATAAAAATGACACAGATAACAGCCTGTGCTGGCTGGATACTGTCTGTTTCCAAGCACTCTTAAGTGCTTGCAAGCATTACCTCAGCTCCTGTGGAAAAGAACCACATATTATAAAAATGTAGATACAATCTGAGATTCTACAGAAATGTCCAGATGAGAAGTGAGTCCCCCTGCTCTCTGTGCTGACCGCCCAGTGATGACATAATCAAGTCTAGTTCCAGTTGCCAGATGTTAAGAAGAAAGTGTGCAGAGAGTTAAGAGTGAAGAAGAGAGTCTGAGGAAGAGCAGCTTCGTTTGGGGGAAGGACTGCTCTAAGCTTGGGGCCAGGGAGGCATGGCAGCAGGCTTCACCTACTTGAATGAGGGATAAAGCGGGGAGCGTCAGAGCAGCACTACAGGATAGAAGAAAATGCAATGGCTGTTGGCTTTCTCACACTCACAGCTATGTGGCTACAACGCAAGCCATTGCACGGAGCCCTGAGCATCCTGCCACTGTAAAGATTCCAACTGAGGTTAAATGCCAAGATGTTAGAGATGTTATATGTAAGATCACAAAATCAAATGAAAGGATAGAGTTTATCTATCCATCTGTCTATCTATCCACCTGTCTGTCATCAACCTGTGTCACTTCTGTAATGCTTCGTGGATCTCAAGACACTGATCAACATAATCTTACTTTATGTAAGTCTTGTTTCAACTCTACAAAGTCTTTTATTTTTATCTATTTTTTTTTACTTTTTATTGTACAAAATTTAAAGAATATACAAAATAATACTTTAATGAATACCCATGTTCACGTTATCCAGATTCAACAATGTCAGGTCAGAGTTAATGGTTCGAAATAATAATACCAATGTATTGAACACTCACCATGTGCTAAGTATGTCCTAAGTATCATACATAGATATGTGATGAATTGAAAATGGTTACATCTTTGCTAGTATTCCCATCAAGAGGTGGTGTCTAAGTCACCTCCCACTTTGACCCTGGCCTGGCCCCCTGTGACTTGCTGTGACCAACGTAAAGGCAGGAAATACTGTGCCACTTCGGAAGCTAGGCCCTAAGAAACTGTGAGGGGTGGTTTAATGCATCCATGTGGCTAGGTTACAGACTCCGTTATTCAGTCAAACACTAACTTAAGTGTTTCTGTGAAGGCATTTTCAATTCTATAAATTCCTTTTTTTTCTTTTTTTTTTTTTCCCAATTCTATAGATTCTTAATGCTAAGTTTTCTGTGGTCGATGATGTTGGAATTCCCTGCCTGTCCTCTCGCCCCTTTTCTCCACTGAGGTAGGAAGCATGGGGCTCAGGTCTCTCTTGGGTTCTGAGAAGAGCATAATCGTGGAGACAGGCTGAGGGGGGAATTCTTTCCTGATGATCTCAGTCTAATCAAGGGGACCATTATGGTGACGGTTATGCTTTTAGGTCGTTTGCTCTTCTTTGTCTTTGTTCCACAGTTCAATCCTGCAACTGCTTAAAATGGAACTTCCATGTGCTTTTGCATTAAAAAAAGCTGCATGTTTTTCTGTAGGGAAACACCCATCCCTGGCATCCTGTGTAACAAGCATTTTGTGATTATTGTAAGTTCATTGGAGGTGGTGTAGGGGCCAAAAAAGCCACTGGGTAAAAAAGTCATTGAGTCATTACTATGCATGCTTTGCTATTAAGAACAGTGAAAGTCAGTGTTGGGTCTTTAGCTGTTTGCTTTCAAATGCATGCTCTGCTCTTCCCGCTTTCTCTGCTGTGGACAGCGAGGTGGGGGCCAACTCCTGCAAACCACCTTTCTTAGGCTCCCTGACCAACTGAGTTCAGGGAGGTTCAGCCATTGGGAAGCACTGGAGGGCAGCTGAGAGGTAGGAGAAAAGGCCACGTCCGGCCATTTATTCCCTCTCTCTTCCTTCCAGATGACCTTGGAGGCGGTGGTTGTGTTTTCTTGAAGGTTCCAGCTCCGTCCTGAGAGGCCTTCCCCTCGAGGTCTGGCTCTGGGCGGCCTCCGCGGCAGTGCTGCCTTGTGTTGGGAGTCTCCATTCCCTTTCCTGGGTGCCTTCAGCCCTGGGCTGGCTGTGGCTTCTTGCTTTGTTCCTGACTGGGTTCTCCCAGGCTTTGCAGCTCTCCCAGTGCCTTTGTGACCGTGTCCCGGTATTAAATCCTCCCTACGAGCTGCCTAACATGGGCCCCGTTTTCCTGACTGGGTCCTGACCAATGCGACATCTACCCAAGGTTTGTCAGAGACGATATCCGTGCTTAGTGGCAAGACACAACAAACTTTGGCTGACAAGTTACGAGATTATTTTCATGGAGGAACGTTCTCGGGAGGTGTCAGACTGGATCCTGAGATGGGAGGGGCCCTGGGTCTTCCAGGGATCCACAGCTGACTGTGGACTTTCTTAAGTGTGGAACCAAGGTATGTCAGATACGGAAACCTAACCAAAGTGGCTCAAATCCAATAGGACTTTACTTCCTACATAACAAGTGTGGAGGTCGGCAATTGCTGATTTTTGTTCGGCTGCTTCCCAACGTCAGGGTTTTAGCTCGGCATCTCTGGGACTCCCTGAGGGAAAGCGGTTCCTTCCCTCACGGTCCCAGTGCAGCTATGCCTGCGTCTATCTTGGGCTTCAAAGCCCGAGGCAGGAAGGCAGGTCAGGGACGGCCGTGAAGCTACTTTTGTTACTTTTATCAGGAAAGTAAAAACATTGGAGCAGATTCCTTATCCTGTGCCTTTGGCCAAAACTAGGTGACAAAGTTGCTCATAGCTACAAGGGAAGTTGGGAAAGTGAGGGGTGGGAGTGTCATGATGAACGTGAGGACGGAGAGCTGTTGCTGGCCGTGGGAGGGCTGCTTCCTCCTTTGTTTTTGTTCTGTTTTGCTATTCAGCTCTCTCTCATTGGGTGGGCTCTTTGTAAACTCCAATTATATTTTTGAATGAGCACAGAAGCCAAAGTTGATTCTTAGTCTTATCTGTTTCTTAGGGATATGTCAACATTAAAGAATTTCTTTAGGGTTCCTTACATAGAGTTTCTTACATAAGTTGCCTGGCAACCATCAACGATCATTTGCCCTCTCCAGGAGGCACTCTGTCCCATGGAAGTCCACTTTGCTCTGTGATGAGAGCCCATGAAACCTGGGTGGAAGGGTTTGAATGTCTTTTTCCAGAAGAACCAAATATCCACAGGGAAGAAAGTTCTAAGCTTGGGCAGGTAGCCCGAGGAAGGCAAGTTCTGTTTGGCATGGAAGCTGATCATTTGGATGGAAACATACATTAAAAAGTTGGGCCCTTTAATCACGGAGAGATCTGCTGCCTACCTAATGCAAGATGTTTATGAAAAGTAAACCACGTATTAAACGAAAGCAACCGATAATTAAAATAAGAGTTAAAATTGATTTCCATGTCCTCCCTCACAGCCCTTTTAACTCCTCTGGAGCAGCTGTGAACCAAGTGCAGTAATGGTTTCCAGATGCTGTTTCTGGGTGAGCCGGGCTCATCTGCTGTTGGGGGAGGGGCAGTGCCCTTTAGAACGTGTATGTCTTGTGCAAAGTTACTGTTAAGGGGAAACTTGGAAAACACCAAATTGCGTAACAATCCCAATGGAAAGAAAAATCAATACCCTCTACATTTTGTGTCCAATGTAAGCAATTAGAAATATGTGTGGTTACAACATCAAATGTAGAGGCCTTCTTATTTTAAACACTTACAACGGGTACACGAGGACCGCTGTGGGTTCTAACCAGATTGCAGAGTATGAGGACGGGAAACCGCAGGGTCCTTGTGGTGTCTCTGGTGAATCGATGCCTTTGGTGAACAGAGATCCTGCCAGCCAAGGGGCGTTAGTGGGCCGTGTTAGACCAAGACTCCACTTTCTAGGCTCTATCTGGTATTCATTGCTTGTTACAATACCAAAGGACAAAGATAGAATTTTGCAGTTGAAATGGATTTTAAGAGTCATTTAACCCCAACTTTTGACCAGCAGCCTTTTTATTGGTCTCCCTGCCTCGACTTTTACCTGCCACAAACTATTCTCTCACATCGTGCACATTTCTCCTATCCCTTCCCGCTGCACCTTGAATAAAACCCAGCCCCAAACATCATTGTCGGAAAGTAGTTCAGTTGATTTTTCAGTTGAGAAGGAGTCTATAATGACCTTTTTGAACTGGTCCCAGCTTACCTCTCCAACTCTTACTCTTTTCCCCTGGCTCAGCCACGTTGCATTCTTTTTCTTTCTGAAACATGCCTGCTTCGTCCCAACTCAAGGCCTTCGTTCTTTTTATTCTCTCTGCCTGGGGTGCTCTGCCCACCACGCATCTTCACCCGGGCAGTTCCTGCTTGTCACCCAGAAATCAGCTCCAACGACACCTTCTCGGGGAGGCTGTTTCTGACGCCCTCTCCCACAGTATCCTATCACAGCCTAGGAGGATTCATTGCCCTCGTGGCCCTTCCCATCATCTGAAATTACATTTCTCATAATTTATTTATCCGTTTATTGTCTCCCCTTTCTAGAATGGGAGCCTGCTGAGAACATCAGCCTCATCGTCTGGTTGATTACAGAACCTTCCCAGCACTCAGACCTGGAGCCAGTGCCGACTGGGGCTTTGGTTGCATCTCCGTGTAAGGGGGGGTTTGCAGTTCCCAGGAGAGACTGTGGGCCCACATGGGCTTGTTGAAGTGAAGCTGTAGAGGGGTGCTGCTGTTGCCACAACCCATAGCTGCTCCTTCTCACCTGAAAAATCAACTGAACTACTTTCTGACAGTGATGTTTGGGGCTGGGGTCGAATATTAACTAACGACAGTCTATCAGAATGTACTTGTTATGATTCAGGGCAGATTTTGCTCACGCTCCTTGTGAGCAGGAATCATGAGGAATCACTGAGTGTTTTTCAGTGAGCTGGTCCTCGGCATTTCAGGATGGACATTGGTTAGTTGTGTCTGACTTTCCCGAGCATGAATAGGTCATCTAACATCCTTGGCCCTTGCTCACTACCAGTCAGGAAGTAGTATGTCCCCGTCATGGTGACAGCCTGAAAATACTCACACATTTGCAAAAGCCCTTGAGAGGAACAGCGAAACTAAACCTGGCTGAGAACCTTAATTAGAAAGTATTCTGTAGAGTGTTGTTAACCAATTATCTAAATAAGTTAAGGCAAAGGAGAACACTCCCCCTGTTATGTACATTTGAGTAAGGGGCTTCTTCATCCCCCCCTCTTCCTGATGGGTCTGGGAGGACCACTGGGAAGGCATGGGGTTGAGGCAGGCAGGCCCGGGAAGGTGAATGGTCTCTGCTGGAGAGAAACCTGATTCCTGTTCAACAGAACAGAATTTGTACTCAGCTATAGGGCAGAAAAAATTAAGATCAGGGTCTGAGAGCCCCTCAAAAACAAAATGCCTTTCTCTCTCAAACATTCCTAGGGCCAGAGTTCTGCTTTGTTTCTCTGTCAGTGTCGTGCTTACCTGTTTTGTCCATATATGCCCTGTGTGTACACCCTCCCCACCCCACACAGTGTCAGGACTGGGGCAATGATTATTATTTCTAGCATTTTGTTCTCTCTGCCATGTATCCAGTCTGGTGCTCATCTCACAGAATTATAATCCAAATTGTTTGCATTGTGTTCTGGATAAAAATTGTTCCCAAACCATCTCTATTATAGCTTGTGCTCTTGGTGGTAACCACATTACATTGATTCTTTCACTGGAGAATGAAGAAACTAGGTTGGGTTATGTTTCCTAGGCAAGGTGGTGGTGGTGATGATGATGACAACCAGGGAATGGGTAAATGTATCGAGTTTATGTGTCAGGCACAGTTGTTAACAATATACAGTCAGCCCTCCATATCCACAGGTTCCACATTGTCAGATTCAACCAACCGAAGATCGAAAATATTGGGTGGTGGGGAAAGGGCCAGAAAGTTCCAAAAAAGCAAAACTTGAATCTGCCATGCCCTGGCAACTATTTGTATGGAATTTATATTGTATTACAACTGTTTATATAACATTTACCTTTTATCAGATATTAAAAATAACCTAGAGATGATTTAAAAATGCAGGAGGATGCGCATAGGTTAGACGCAAATACTACACCTTTTAATCTAAGGGACTTGAGCATCCTTGGATTTCAGTATCCGTAAGAGGTCCTGGAACTAATCCCCCATGGATACCGAGGGATGAATGTATATGTTTTAACTCATTTAATTCTCAGATAATCCAGGAGGCAAATGTCATGACCCCATTTGATGTTAAAAAAGGAAGCAAACAAAACTGAGGCGTGGAGACGTTAATTAAGTTACGCAAGCAGATAAGCTGTAGAGCTGAGTCTGCCCCTATGGGTGCAAAGCAGACCACATGAACACAAGAAGTGGGTCAGGTCCTGGGAGGTGGGCAGGGCGGTGGGGATGGTGGTGATGTGGGGCACTTACTCCCTACGTGAGGTGGACCCCACTCACCTCCATTGTGGCCAAGCAGGAAGGTGGCCTGGTTCACTGGTACCCAACCTTCTGACTTCTTTCAAGGATGCAGATAATCTGCAAAATCCCTCAGTTTTAAAAGACTGGCTCAATGAAAAAATACTCCAAGACCTACATGAAATACTGATTTCTGCCATAGGAGCACGTCTCCATGTCTCTGGCCATACGTTTTTCCTATCAAAACAAAAGCTAGGCTCAAGTCAAAATCCAGACTCTAGATTTCAGGTAATTTGTGAGATGGAGTATGCCGGATTTTCTCCCTTCTCTTTTGGCTCCAAGAATGTTTCTCTTTCTGTTTTCTCGAGTCACAAACATCTGTTTATGGCCATCCAGCTAATTGGGTCCCATTGAGTGTTCTAATGAGGGCAGAGCGAGCAAACGAGTGGGTTTAATGCCCGTGGAAATGCATGTTTCTAATTGTGCATCCAGTGAAGGTGGAAAGGTTAAAGTAATGAGCTGCTCTCGAGAGCGCTGGCCAAGAGAGAGACGGCTTTGTTGTTTCACATTCCGTCTTTGTTATTGTCACTGAGATGCTCACTTATTTCCACCATGGCATTGATTGCCAAGAGGCTCTGCTATTACATTTCATTATCATGCCATTTCTGAAGGAAGGGAGTCTGTTCTTACTAAGCAATGACAGTGTGCAGGCAACCATAATCACCCCTCTCTCCGCTGCACTCCCCAACATCTTGTGTACAGCTGTGAAGGGCTGTATTAGTGCCAGTTAATCTGGGGGAGGTTTCCTGAACGAAAGGGTGCTGTGCTGTGCAAAGGGATGGTCCCTGAGTTTCCCAAGTGGCATTTCTAGAGAAGACGTGGTAACTGAGAGGGGCAGACAGACAAGGAGACTGTCAGTTTTAAGTGTGAGGAAGGGATCGACCTCTCTAGATGGTTCCTCTCACCCAGCGTTCCCAAGTAAGCATGGAGGCAGGGTCCAAATCAAAGGGCTGGATTTAGACTCTCTAATCCAAGGCGTTAGAGCTGGAACTGTGTGTTGTTTAAAGACCTTGTAAAGGCCCGCTTTAGTTGAGTCATATTCAGTTAATTTAGTGACCGTTGGCGCTGAAGATGAGTTACCATTTTAGAAATGAAGGGAGACCAAAATGTTGGGACCCTGGGGCCACAGGATAATTGTAGGAGGAAGGAAGAGGAGGAAGCTTTTACTTTCAATGTTGATGAATATCTTACATTTTCAAACTGTCATAAAATAAATAGAATCATGGCTTATGTTTCAGAATTCAAGGTTCTGACTGTTAAGAATTTATCCCCAGGATACCTTCTTCCCGCCTCCCTCACTGATCGTGGTGTGCTTACGAGGGCCTCCTTAAAGTTCACACTTTGAAGATATAAGTGTCTCATTTAGATGATTTGGGGTTAAAGTAGTATATAAACCCTGGCATTTGACTGTATTTTCAAATTCAAGGGAAATGAGATGAAACTCCAAACCCCTTATCGGGGCTGACCTGGCCTGGCCCGACAGGGTCCCTGCTGGCCAGCTCTGCGGGGCTGTTTCGTGCCTGTGTTCCCTCCCCTCTTACTCTCTTTTAGCCACATGGGTCTTCTTTCAGGTTCTTGACGCTTCTAAGTTCATTTCTGCCTCTGCAACCTGGCACATCCTCTTCCAAAATGCTCCCCATCCCCCCATTTCTGCTTAGTGGTTTCCTCTTATCTGTTCAGTCTTGGCTTAAATATCACCTCTTCTGAGGGGTTCCTCTGATCATTTCACTGATGGACGGTTCCCCTCCCTACCCCCCAGTATGTCCATCCATGCCCCATTAATTTCTTCATAACATTTCTACAAAAACTTACTTTTTTAGTGGTTTTTTTTTTTTTTTTTTTTGGTCTTCCCCACTAGACTGTGAGCTTTCACAAGAATTACAATTCTCTTGTTCCCTGTATCTCCAGTATCTGGCTCATAGTAGGTCATCCATAAAAATGTAAGGGGACAATTCAAAAGATACAAAATCAAAGGATTCAGTGTTAGTTGTTTCATTTTGAATTTTCCAATCTCTGTCTTCTATGCCAATTACTTAGCAAGAGGACTCCTGGACCAGGTGCCAGTTAAGAGGTGGATTTTCCTGTTGGTCACTGCCTCGACTCTCATTTCCTAGGAACAGAGATTGATGCAAAGCTTAGCTTTATTGTAGATGGAGGGTAAAGGGAATGAGGCAGGGAAAGAGGGAAAGCAAATATAAGGTATGTTAGTGGAGCTGGCCACGAGAAAACACACCCTGGAGCGTTGTCCTGTGGTTCATTTCTGGTTAGACTTCCTGGACATACTCTCCCGTGGAACAGTCCTTTGAGTGCAGGAAACAGATGTATCTGCTGGCTCCTTTCTGTCTTCTGTCTCTCACTGGCCAAAGTTTGCCCCATGAGCATCAGCTCCCCGACTCCTCTGGGTTTTGCTAATTGCTCCTCTGGGCATTTGCTGGGAAGTCAAACCCAGCGGCACACATTGCCCTGCAGCACCAGGCTTGGTCTGGGTCCAGATGTGGTGGGAGGAGCCAGCGCCTCCAGGCATCTGGTTTGCTTGGGCTTAAGGCTTCCCCAGCCACAGAGGGTAGTGGAGGCCAGGCCCAGGTGAGTCCTCATCTTAACAGAGTTAGAGGTAACCGGTGGGATTCAGAGGTGGGGCGGCCAGCTGGGACTCTCTACTGAGTAACTGGCCAAGGACGTTGGAGACAGGTAGAAGTGGACAAATCAGACAAAGTACATACGTTGGATCCAGAAGACTCCCTCTCAGTTCCTGGGCACTTGTGATTTTAGACAAACTCATGGCATAGGAGCCTGAATTATTTTATTGGAAAAGTGATCACACTTTTCTAAGTTTTCACCCATGACCTTCAGAAACATTTCTTCAATTAACTGGCACTGACTCCCATCTGATATATATATATATATATCAGAAAGAAACTTAATTATGCAAATATGAAGGCAAACAAAATATATTTTCTGCAAAACAAATCATAGTTACCTGACGTCCTCAGCATCTCCAGTCTCTCTTACACACACCCCTGCGGGTGTTCTCCTCCTGACTTGGGCAGCTGCACACTTAGTTATTTTTATTCATGCTTAGGGAGCTGGAAGCTTTCTCATGCCAAGCCTGATCTCCTTTCTGGCCTCCAGTACTAGTTATATAAGCTTTGCGCAGGGCTTCCTCTTGGGTATGAGACCTTTGTGGTTGCACAGGACTGCGTGCTCAGAAGGGCCCCATACTTGGTTTAATACTCTGTCATCAGAGTCTTGAAACTCTCAGTAATTTTGCCTTTGAACTTGTGTTTTCTAAATGAAGTCCGATAGTCAATGAAGCATGCCCTTGAGGAGAGGAGAGAATTGCCATATGCGTGTCCGTCATGCTGTTCCTTGTGGTAGCCTACAAGCCCAGAATTCTATACATCCACAATGCATGGGAGTTCAATGAGAGTCACAGTACAAGGTAAGTGTATTATGTCTATGACTGTGTCAGCGAGGACACTGATAGCCCTAAGTGGCCATATGTCCTGTTGGAAACAGAACTCTTTTTTTGTATGCAGTGGTGTTCTAAGAAACATGCACATCCAAAGAACTCTGTCATATCCTTTTTTACCATTGCTACTTTTCTGCATTAGTCACAAAAATTTTTATTTTTCTCTACTGAGAATGACATTATATAGCAAAACCCCCAAAATCTTTGGGGTAACAAGTCAGAGAGAGATCACAGAAGAAAGAAAGGCTTTATACTACTTTAGTACCATTAACAGCACCTTTTCTCTGCTTTTTGAACTAAAGGCTCCACATTTTATTTTGCCCCGTGCCTTGCAATTTTTATAGCTTGCTCTGCCCTTCTCTATGGACTACGTGAGTGTTGGCAAGGAGTCCCATTTGTCCTCTGATTTCCTGTCTTTGGGCATTGAGTGGGGAGCCAGTGAATCAGTGGGGACTTTTGGTGACAACTGAAGGCTATCACACCCTGCCCACAGTGAAGGAGTGTCTTCAGCAGCTCCTAAAGATGCAGATCCTGAGGCCAACCTTCAGCTCTTCCAAGAAGGTCTGAAGGTTGGTTGGTTTCTCAGAGAATGACTAGGGTATAGGTAATTAGGGATTCCTGTACAGATATATGGGGCTTAAACTTTATAATCTTCTCTGCCATCTATTTGACAATAAAATGATGATAAAAAGGCATTTAAGCTGCAATTCTCTATTTGATAATAACTTGATCTTTTTTTTTAAATTGAAGTACCATCAGTTACAACGTGTCAGTTTCTGGGGTACAGCACAATGTCTCAATCATGCATGTATATACATATATTTATTTTCATATTTTCTCATTAAAGGTTATTATAAGATATTGAACATAGTTCCCTGTGGTATACAGCAGAATCTTTTTTTTTAATAACTATTTTTATATATAGTGGCTAACATTTGTAAATCTCAAACTCCCAAGTTATCCCTTCCCACCCCCTTTCCCCAGTAACCGTAAGATTGTTTACTATGTCTGTGAATCTGTTTCTGTTTTGTAGATGAGTTCATAGTGTCCTTTTTTTTTCAGATTCCACATATGAGTGATATCATATGGTATTTTTCTTTCTCTTTCTGGCTTACTTCATTTAGAATGACGATCTCTAAGTCCATCCATGTTGCTCAAATGGCATTATTTTATTCTTTTTTTATGGCTGGATAGTATTCCATTGTATAAATATACCACCTTTACCCAGTCATCTGTTGATGGACATTTAGGTTGCTTCCATGTCTTGGCTATTGTATATAGTGCTGCTATGAACATTGGGGTGCATGTATCTTTTTGAATTAGAGTTTCCTCCAGATGTATACCCAGAAGTGGGACTGTTCGATCATAGGGTAAGTCTATTTTTAGTTTTTTGAGGAATCTCCATACTGTTTTCCACAATGGCTGCACCAAACTACATGATCTTTTTTTTTCCACTCAAAATACTAATTCCATCCTCTGAAGAGGCTGTAGAGTGACATGTACACTATAGACCAGACTCTGGAGCCAGTCTGCCTGGGTTTGACCCAGCTCTTTCTTAGCTGTGTGACTTTGAGCAAGTCACTTAACTCTCTGTGCTATGGTTTCCTTCTCTGTAAAGTGGGAATAGTAACTGTGTTTCAGGGTAAACTGTATTTGCAGGGTTGTTGCAGGAGTTAAATGAGATTAGCTGAGATTAATGTGTATAAAGCTTAGTGCCTGGAAGATTCTCTCAGTAAATGTCAGCTATTGTTGTTGTCATTATTATTATTTTTTGGTATCTCTGTGGGACTCTCTTCCTAGTTAGGCTGCCAGCTCCGTGGAGACTGGAGCCTAAGTATCTCTGACATTAAATGTGAGCACACTAGCCATTCTAGGTACTCAGTAGACATCGTAGTTGGTTAATTATATGGTGTTTTTTCCATGTGAAGTAAGCTGTCCTTCGCAAGTGAAAGATGTATTCTTTGTGGTGAGAAAAGAGGTCTCCTGGAGACAGTGGCCAAACCAAAGGTCATCTTCGCACCTGTGTGGTGAGGAGGACGCAGGTTTTGTTCCAGGAGACTCACAAATGCTGAACCGACAAAGGTTAGCGAGCATGAGAAACACAGCTTTGAATGTTCCCAATTTAGAGTGAGTGTCTGCTGGTTTGCTGATGCCAGTGGTATCTCAGCTGTTCTGCTACTTCTTCACCAGGCACTTTTTCTGTGGCTCCTCAGGATGGCGGAAGGGGGCGCAAGAGTGGGGCCTTCAGCAGACTCCGAACATGTTCACTTAGAAGGTACCCTGCTGTATATTAATAGGTACTGGTCAGAATATGCAGAAGTATTCAAACACGATGGAAAATGAGCTCTATTTCTTACCTTACTAAGCGAGTGGTGTTTTTGCCACAGAAGCACAGAGCCTAGGCAGAGCCATTTAATGATCCTGGTGGTGGCCTCCCTGTAGGATGAGGTGTGTGTGACAGGCAAGCTGAGCATCTGGGGGAGGCCTTCCAGGCACTTCCTTCCTCCAAGTTCCCGCAAACTGTCTCCTTCAGGCTGACAGATCTCCATTTCTCACTTTCCACCTGAGAGAGGACGGTCTCACGCTTGCACCCACCCCGCAGGTGTGCTCACCTCTACTGAGGCAGGAGACCACCAAGGTGGGGTGCAGGGCAGAGGGCGTCAGGCATGCATGCGTCTGTGAGGCGGGGTCTCTCATAGCAGTGCTGTCCGTTCAAAACAGAAGAAACCGAGCCCCACTTTTACTACATGCGAAGGTGCTTCCTGACACATTTCTCCTCCATGAAGGTCTTGTCTTGGGGCAGAACGGTGCTCACAAGAGGGCGAAGCAGTCCCTTGTGAAGAAAATTATCTGATCGTAGCTCCAGAGCAATCTGTGGGACCATATCTATGGTACCTGAGGTGAATGTTTTTTCCTTCGTTTCCTTTCCTTTTCTTCCTTCACTTTTCCATTTTATTACTCTGATTCCTGTTACTTTTCTCCTTCCCTTCGCCTTTTTTTCCCCAAAGGAGTGAAGTGTAGTTATTAAAATACAGACCTTTTCTAGGTCTGTAAACAAACTTATGGTTACCAGAGGCAGAGGGAGTTTGGGATTAGCAGACACTACTATATATAAAATAGATAAACAACAAGGTCCTACTGTGTAGCATAGGGGGCTCTATTCAATAGCCTGTAATAACCTATAACGAAAAAGAACGTATGTTTGTACGTACAACTGAATCACTACACTGTACGCCAGAAGCTAACACAACATTGTAGATCAACTGTACGTCAATTAAAAGAAAGTACTGAACATTGTTGAATATAAAAAGCAAGCAAACAAACAAAAAACCACAGGCCTAACAAGAGTGGGACCACCTGGATTTGGATACAAACTGCACCACTTCCTAGTGGGTGACAGAGGACTAGGTCCTTACTTTCTTTGTGTCTTAGTTTCTTCACTGTGGAACGAGACCAATGCAACAATCTCCCTTGTGTGGAACAGCTCCCAGGGTACACCACCCACATTGTATGCTACAACCCTCCAGGATCGGTGGTTGCCACAAGCTCTACTCTTTGGTTAAGAGTGGTGACCTTTCCGGGACCAAATAGCCACCCCCAGATCCTCTGCAGAAAGCCTGCAGGACCTTGTGCTGGCATCTCATGGTACAAACGACAGCCCTTGGGTCATGCAACACAGCCTCACTGCTGTGACAATTTAATGCACGAACACAACTAACGCTCTTCGAAGAGTAAATGGAACGGAGTCTGTGTCTGTGCTCACTAAGCATTGGCTGTCGCTCCTTGACATCTAGCCCCCAAACACTCATAGTGGGCAGGGGTGTGCTTGTCCTTACCAACGGCACTCTGTGGTCATCCTCACATGCAGGGAAGCCTGCACTTCTAAATTTCTTTGAGCTTTTAAAAAAACTATTCTTTGATTTTTTTAAACATTATACCATTCTTGTCTAATGGGTTCAATATCCAATCTTTCTGAGAATATTAGCAATAACTTTTATGAAATTTTCTTCTCTTGCATTGCTTTTACCTCCATGTGGTTTTTAAATGTTTATTTATTTGGATCTCCCACTTTTCATATTAGATATATTTACTCAAAGTTTGAAGAGTTACGTCTTTGCTCCTCTTTAAGGGTTGGGCACTGCAGAGAGAGCTAACTGCAAACTCTGTGCGTGTTCCTGAGGCCAAGTGTGGGCTGAAGACCAGGATGATCTGTTTCAGTCGTTTCACTGGGGCAGCACCGATGTCAGTATCTTTGGGCCTTTTTCTTTGTGGTATTCATGTTCTCTAGAGGAGGATATTATAATGTCTTAGTGGAGGAGATACTCCAGGTTCCCGCAAGGCAAATATGGACAGAGAGCTGGAAAGCAGAGGTTCTGATTTCAGTGTATCGCTGACCTTAACTAAGCCTGGTGTCCTTCAGCTCAGAGATCCTCTGTTTTCCCACCTCTGGAGAATAAACATTTGTTTTTATTTTCCATGGGAAGGGGCAGTGGTCACCTGGCTCTTATATATATTGAAGTATGTATTTGGAAATCTCATGAGGATTATCAATCAATAATCCATTTATTAGCTCTACCTTCACCCCTTTTTCCAAAAAAACCTGGATGCTGCCAATTCCTGAACCTCTTGGAGGTTCTGTGGCATAAATATGGCTGCTTCTTGTCTTTCCCTAATGCTGACTTAGCAGTAAGCTTTACTGGGTCTGTTAACTCTGTTCCTCTCATTTGTTTTCTTCTGGCATCCAGAATTTGGTTGCTTCTGTCTTCTCCTCTATTCCCTTGGTCTTGTGGGTTTATGATTTTTAAAATATCTCTTTGCTGTCATTCTAGTCAAGGGAGCAGAGATAATACAATAAGCTGCCATTCTTAACCAGAAGTAAATACACAAAACCCTTGATCTTCACATTTCTCTGAAATACGCTTGAAGAATTTTAAGTGAAACCAGATTGATTTCAGTATCCATTAAAATCTTCAAACTATAATTTCCTTCTATTTAATTTCCTAATTAAAATGTTAATTTCCCCTGTAAACATGGAAATTACTGTGGGAAACAGAATACATTAACCAAATTATGGATTGAAAGTTAGCGAAAACACAGCAAAAAAAAAAAAAAAAAAAAAAAAAGCTGTGTATTTTGTGCCTGCTGGCATTTTTGTGGTTGAAACAGTAAAAGCTTGGTTCTCTATCTTGCCTCCGCTACTTAGTAGCAGAATAAAACTTAATCTTTTTGAGGCCTCTGTAAAATAGGCAAAATAACCCAATACTGCATTAAGCTGAAGGCATGGCTGAGTAGGGGATGAGTTGGGGAGCCACCGATCTCTAGTGTATGGCTAGATGAACAGCAGAATTAGTTCTCTTCCATGGCACCAGAGGGAAGGGGGAAGAATGATGGCACCTCTCAGGGGAGGTGTAAGAGGATGTGACTAGGAGATGCTCCCCACTCCTTAGGGCCCTCAGCGAATCTTTGGGGCCCATACTTACTCATGTGGAGGCCTTGGAAGAAGAGGGTTAGCTGATGTGAACAGGAAAAAGAGAGAAGGAAAAGAAAAAAAAAAGACAAGAAGGATAAAATGAACAGCATGTTGGTAGACATATTATTGGCAGGATTGACAGTAGTGGGACATCTGGTCACCTCAGGCATCATACCCAGAGTGAAAACATGCAGTTACTAAATTAACATAAAACCAAGGCGAAAACACATTCAACTTTGACTCAGAGGTGATCTTCCAGTTAAGGGACTGTGTGATTTTTCTTCTCCTTGGATGTCCATCTCCTATTGCCTGACTCTGGCAACTCATTAGTCTCCTCACTAGAGGAAAAGGAAGATGAATAAAAGAAGATGAAACTTGAACCAGTCCTTTAGACCGACTAGTAATGCTGGCGAAAATTTGATAAAGAAGAAGGCAAATGAACTTTCTTGATTATCAGTGGAATTAAGTTGTGGCTGCTGTAGCTAGTTTCTGTCACTGGGGATAATTGTGAGTTGGCTGCATGTCAATTTAGAGGAGCGATTTGTAATTTAAATAAATTATCTACATCTGGAAGTTCCTGTTTCTCTAAAAAAACACTAGGGCTGAGTTGAAATAGTTGGATGACTTTCAAAATTTTGAATTTGTCAGATTTTAGTGGTCATTACTAGAGATGCAGACAGAGCAGGGAAAGGAAGGTGATTAGTTACCTAGGAAGAGAGACTGTTTAAAAAATTGTTAAGGTAACAATATGCAACTTCTGCCCAGGTAAGGAGTTTGAGTCAGGCACTGTTCCATGAAGAAGTACATGGCTTATCCTTTGCCATCATCCAGAATCCTAATCATAGTCCTCAGTTGGATCCACCCTGTCTAAGTGCCTTTATAGGAATCACTGGTAATGTGTGAATATTATAAAGGGGTTTGAAAAAGATTGAGCCTTTATCATGGAGTGAGCTCTGCAGCCTATAAAATAGTGAAATGTTTACTTAAGAGAAAACATACTTAACAAAGCAATTCTGATACACAGTGCTCTATCTTGGTGGTGTTTCCAGTTCCCCATCCCTGGGACATCAGCATAACCCTTAGCCAGGTGTAGTTAAGGGACTGGTCCATGCCAGGTTTTATTCAGACTACCCTCTTCTTTTCATCTTTTTATGCATCATTTCTGGTCTTCAGTGTCCCATGATGCTCTGCATCCCGTTTGACCAGTCACATCTTCATAATGAGATGAATACCCAGATTGTGGCAACGCTCACTGTCACTGCTCAGAATTCATACTTTTAAAGTGCCATTACTAGCTTTATGTCTACAGTGAATACAACTGCTGTTTCTGATTTGTTCACACAGAACAGACAGGGCTGAAATATACAGGAGGACCTCTCTCCTTCACCGGGAACCCTTCCCAGACCCTTGACTGTTTCTGAGCTCTGTTCGTGTGTTCTGCACATGCTCAGGAATGGTAGAAGTTTTATAAACAGCCACAACTTTAAAAATATTGTATATCTATAACAATCTTTTCACTGAAATTTATACCATCTGGAAATTTCTCTCCCATTGAAGTTGAGGTCATTGGCTGGAATATCTCTCTTACACTGTACTTTTCTAACTGTGGAGCTGCAAGGTTTGCTATTTAACTGGCGTTTATTCTGTGTGGCCATAGGACCAGATAATAATTTTATAGTTACCATAGTATATAATGTAATTTTTAAATTTTATTGTGAAATATGTCATACATAATAAAGTGTGCATAAAGCTTATGTACACGATGAAGAAGACTAATAATTCAAATGCTCATTTACCCACCACTTAGCTCAAGAAATATAATATTGTCAGTCCTTCTAAAACCTCTTTGTGACTCTCTAATACCATCTTCCTTCCTTCCATCAAAGGTAATACTAGCCTGAATTTTGAGTGAATCATTCCCTTGTTTTTCTTTATAGTTTTAACACTTAAATAAATTCCTAAATAATGTATTTTTTTGCTTTTTTTTTGAACTTTAAATAAATGGAATTCTACCATATGAATTCTTCCGTGAGTCTTTTTTCCACTTAGTCTTACATTAGTATCATTTATGTCAATGCCTATAGCTACAGTCTGTTCATTTTTATTGCTGTGTAATATTCCATTTAATGAATATCCTATAATTTATTCACAGTACTATTGATAGACATTTGTGCATTGCTTTGTTTTTTTTACTCTGACAGTTAGTGATGCTCTGAACATCTTCATACATGTGTTATGGTAAACCCATGAGGCTTCTAAGATATCTACGCATGTTCAGCTTTCCTGTATAATCTCAATTTTTTTCCTAAGTGCTTGTAACAATTTACAGTGTACCAGCAGTCTATTAAAGTCTTTATTGCTTTGTATTCTTGCCAATACTTGATATGGGCAGAGTTCTTAATTTTTGCTAATCTAATCTATTTGAAATAAATATCTCATTATGTTTTTAATTTGTATATCTTGATTACTAAATGAGGTGAAAACCATCTAAAATGTTTGTTGCAACTTTCATTTTCCTCTTTTTGAAGTGCCTTTTCAAGTCCTTGGCTCACTTTTCTATTGGTTGACATGTCATTTTATTAATCACTTGTAGCTCTTTATGCTTTCCTGATACAAGTTCTTTGTCTTTAATAGAAGTTAGAAATATCTTTTCCCACTTTTTAACTTCCTTTATGGTGTCTTATGATGAACTGCTTTCTTGATTTTAATGTAATCAAGATTATCAATCCTTTTCTTTATGGTTGGTGCTTTTTATATCTTACAAATTCCATCATACCATGAAGTCATAAAAACATCTCCTTCTAAAAATCTTTCATTTCTTATCTAAAATTATTTTCTAAATTATTATACATTAATACTTTAGAATTCTAAAATCTTTATAGTTTTAAATTTTGTAAATAGGCTTTTAATTCCCCTGGAATTAGCTTGTAGTATGTTGTGAGTATCCTATGTTTAAGTTTTCCATATGGAAAGCTATTTTCCTAGCATCATTTATTAAGAAGTCAGATCTTTCCCCCATTGACCTGCAGCACTGCATTTTTTCCCCCCCAGAAATCAAGTGTCCATATTTTCATGGCTTTCTTCCTGGGCTCATTTGTGTTACATTTTCCTACTTGTTTTTCCCTGGGACAATTGTATGCTATCATGTATGCTATAATTTTATGAGTCTTCATGTTTATTAGGGCAATTCTTCCCATTTTACTTTTTTTTTCTCAAGAGTGCCTTGACTCTCTACACGTCTATATAAATTTTAGAATCTGTTTGTTGAGTTACACGCATGCACACACACACATACAGTACTTACTGTAATTTTGATTGAGATTGCATTGAATCCACAAATCCATATGGAAAGAATTGATAGTTTTATGAAACAGCCTTCCAAGGGATGAACATGTAATTCTCCTATGAGGCTACCATCTTGCAAGGAAGTCAAGTACATATATAGATATTCCAGTCCAGCAGTCCTAACTTCAAGTCCTCCCAGCCTAGGGGCCAGCAATGAGCAAATCCTCAGATAATTCTACTGACCAACTATAGGGTCATTTCTAGCCTTGAAGTATTCCCAGCTTAGGACCTAGACGTTGTGAAACAGAGACAAGACTTTTTTCCCTTTTCTGAATTCATGACCCATGGAAAATGGGTCAAAATATAGTGATTATTGTTTTAGACCCCTAAGTTTGCTCTTTTGTTATGTAATAATAAATCATAATAAACAAGTCCTCTTTAATTTCTCTCAATAAATTGTTCACTAAAGGTCTTGTGCATGTTAGAGTGATTTATATTTGATTATATTAAATATTACTACAAATAATATTTACTTATGTATATATCAATTATGGGATACATGTTTTATTCAATTTTATAACACCTTAATTGAATTGATTTTTAAACCTTGACTTTGTACCCGGCACCTTATTAAACTCTCCTATTACTTAAAAAAAATCTTGCACACATTTTTAAAAATTTTTCATATATACTCTTACCACATGTAAATTTTTCCAATTTTGTCTCCTCCTTTTTAATACATGGAGAATGTAAGATATTTATTTTTCTTGCATTATTGTTCTGGCTAGGAGCTACAATACAGTGGAGATAAGAAGTGGTGTTGGCCAAAAACCTTATCATATTCCTGATTTGAAAGCCCAATGTTTCACCGTAGGTTTGTTGTGTGTTTATTGTAGATTTAGAAAGTTATTTTTTAATTTTTATTTTACTAGGAGTTTTATTAAATGTTTAGAGAGTTATTTAATGCCTATTCATCATGTATTTAGATAAACATTATTTTTCTATACATTTCTGGGTTTGGTTTGCAGATATTTTGCTTAGACTTTTGTATTTATGTTTATGAGAGGCCTGCAGTTTTACTTTTTTGTTCTGTCTTTGGTTTTGTTATCAATGCTGTACTAACTTCATAAAATAAATTGAGAAATGTTTCCTCTTTTTCTGTTCTCTGAAAGAGTTGTAAAAACGGAAATGTTTGTTCTTCAAGCATTTGGTAGAAATCATGTTTAAAATAATCTGGTTCTGGTGTTTTATTTTGTGTGTAAAGATTTATATCTCTGGAGTCAATTTCTTTAATCAATAGAGGAAAAGTCAGGATTTTTATTTCTTTTTGAATCAGTGTGTAAACATGTATTTTAAAAGAATATTCCACTTTACCCATATTTTAAGTAGTTTGTTTGCTACTGATTCTTTGAAATTTATGGGCATTCGCTTTATGGCCTGACACTTTTTAAATTTTTATAAATTGACAAAGTGTTCATAATGTTCTTTTATTATCTTTTTAATCCATGGTGCAAACATGGCATTATAATCTTTTTTGTTCTTAATACTCTTTATTTGTGCCTTCTCTACTTTGTTCTTGATAAATCTTGCAAGGTATCAATTTTACTAGCTTTATCAAAAAAAGCAGCAAACTTTTAGTTATGTTGATTTGCTATAATATGTCATTGTTTTATATTTCATTAATTTCTGCTAATATTTATTCCCTTTCATCTATTTTCTTTGGGGTTTATTATGTTTTTTCCTTGCTCCAGCTTTTCATGTTGATGCATACATCAGTTATTTTCAACCTTATTTATTTTAATACAAACAAGTAAGGCTTTGCATTTTTTTTCCAACCTGTTATTTCCAGGTTTGATAAATATTTTTCATAATCGTCCATTTTTCATTATTTTAACATTTCTTTGATCTTTGTGTTATTTACAAGTATGTATTTCAATTTCTAATACAAGTGTGTTTTTCATTACTATTTTCTTCATAATTTCTAACTAATTTTGTTGTCTTAAAAATGTGGTCTTCATTGCTACAGAATCTTTGAAATTTGTTGAGAATTGTTGAGTCTACTCCTTGTTTAATTTTTGTAATTGTTTTTTTGTGTGCTTGAAAAGAATGTATGTTTTCCACTTGCTGGGTGCCATGTTCCATATATGTCTGTCGGCTCGAGGATAGTGTTTGTGTGGTATTGTCTCTTACAGTGTGTTGCTAATGCCCTTTGATTGTGGGCTCTGCTTTTACCTGTATGCCTCTTTGCAAGAGCATTCCTCCTGAGCTGGCTTTCCTTTGCCTCTGTCTGGTGGGCACATGAGGGCACTGCTACGTGAGACCATTTTAAACTACATTTTCGGTTTAGATTTTTTCTGTTTGTTTGCTTGCTTTTTGACCGTGTAGGTGATAGAAATTCAGGCCCCTGTATCCATCCTCAGTGAGGCTAGCTTGAGGTTGAGAATTAATTCCCAGTGTAGAGCCAGAGGGGGGCATGTTTGGCACTGTCTCCTTCTGTGGAGTGGGTTTTATTCTACTTCACCCACTGAGAGAACTGGTCCCCCGAGGTCTTGGCTTTTAAGTTGTTGTCTGTGACCTGAAGCCTGTCCCGCTCAGAGCGCTAACGATTGGCATGTATCTCCCAGGCAGATGCTGGCTCCAACATTTACTTTCCCCTGAGGATTTATGCCTTCTCATCATTTCTGACATCTGAGGAATTCCCTTACTCTCTAGCCAACTTATCCATGCATTAAAATCATGATTTTGTATTTTAACTAGCAGTTTTATTTGTGCAACACTTGGAGGGGTTTCCACATTGCTAGAAAGATAAATCAGTAATGTAATTTGGGAACCAAAAGAAGTTAGAGCAATCCAGCATCAAATGATGATTTCAGGTGAAAATGGCTCTGGATTTAATTTTCCAGTTGGACTGTTCCAGAGTACAGGAGGAAATAGTGTAGTTAAGAGGATAAATGAGAAAAGAACTAGAGAGCATGGAAGATTTCTCATTATAAGCTCTTTCCTATCTGCCAAACCAGTGCAAAACTTTCTACTTCCTCTCTCTGAGTTTCTATATCTATAGTGAAATTAATAGTGCTACTTCCCAGATTTGTGAAGCTTTAATAAGGAAACAAATACAAAAATGCTGTACGTGGTACTTTTGCATAGAGTAAGCGCTCAGTGAATGTGGGGTAAGTTTGACTCTGGGCCTCCTAATAGGACTATGATCGGTGCTTCCCAGAGTTTTCCTAGAGATACAGACAATGCTTCATGCATGTGATAATCTCAAAATGAGAGCTTAGACTAAATCAAGTAGAATTAGGAAAGGCAATTCCACAGCAAAAGAATCATGTTGAAGAAAACATTCTGAGGGGTGCCCTTTTAACATCCGTCTCAGAGAATTTCCACAAAGTTCCAAGGAACAGGAGCTCACAATATCTTGAAACACTTGAAGCCTGATCGATTTTAGACACCATCCTGCTACTTTGATTCTCAATAGGGCTGCTCACTGGTGACAGTGGTAAATATGGGACCCTTCCTTGGATCTTAGAATCGAGGATAAAATGTCCCAACTTACTGCCTGTATTCTTATTTGATTTTTTTTCCATGTGCATTTTTTATAGAGTGGGTATTAATTGCTAAAAGGCAGGAGAACGACTTTGGGTCAGTTGGGACTCCTAGGATGCCTTAGTATCCAGCAAAATGTAGCGACTGCAACTTGGCTCACCCTGGGTGAGCACAGATTATCTTTGACATTTACTGGATGGAGACATTTCTTGCCACAGGAATGGAGTGTTTTCCAGTTGATTTTCAATGGAGAATGCTCAATTCACTGTGATAGTTGGTTTGGCAGTGTTCATTGCCATTAAAAACTCCTTCATCTTGAATGAAACTTAAAATGACTCTGAGCCTGGGTAAAGAAGGAAAACTTGACAAAGTAACCCTGGGTACTGCATGAGTCATAGAAGAGGAAAGACATCAAGGGCTTCTGTCACTGCACGTCTCAAAGACCTTGAATGATGTCGGGGATGGACTCCAACTGGTCACCTGGTCACACCCATGGCTTCCTCCCTGGCTCTCGAACTGCTTCTCATGTTACTTAACTAAGCTTATGGAAAAAACTGCATTCAGCATATATCACTCTCAGATCCTTTATAATCTACACACGTGCACACACATACACATGAATGTTGAAAAGGGCCATGAAACAAAAGAACAAAGATAAAATGTTTTCACCAATGGTTAGAAAATTTTGAAGCCAAGAAATGCATTTCTGGGAGAAAAACAGAGTTCATTAAAGAAACAATTTTATGGTCTCACCTACATTTCTTTTTGCCTCTGGGCATGGAAGTATGCATTGGTAAGCTTATAATGTGCAGTTATTAGGCTCTTATCAAAAGCCTGTTATCTAAAATACTTAGATTCTTAGATTGATTTATAAGTATGCATATTTTCCAATGACATAAATGGGACCCAGGGAATATTTTCAATTACATTTATTATTTCATTCTGAATATAATAACACTACTTAGCTCTATGATTTATTTCACATGAATACTAGCAATAAAAGGGCACTAATTCTCAGATAATCATGTTACGTTTCCCCATCAAGAACACTTTCATAGTACTGATTAGAGTAGCATCAAACAGCAGGTCCCCTCTCAGGCATTTCGGTCCTCTGAAAGGAGAAACATTTTTCTTTTCCAGAATGTGATAAACACTTAATAAAGGTTAGTTCCCTTTTCTGCAAACCAGGCATTGTATATTTTGTTAATTGATAAAAATTAGATGTAATCTATGTGAAAACTAGAGAAAGATTTGTTTCCTTTTCAAAACACAATTTACTCCATTAGGTTAGGGTTTCTATCCTGAGACCATGAATCCCCTGAAATGTGCAAAACTGTGTGTGTGAGTAGTGCCTCTGTGCTTGTTTGTGTGTGTGAGAGGGAGAAAGAAAGGGAGAGAGAGAGGGGTGTTGTTTGTTGGTGTCATTTTTTTCTGGGGCAAAGTCTACAGCTTTTCTGATTCTCAGAAAGGTCCGTGATCAAGGACCCCCTGCCCAAAGGTAAGAATCCTTTTTCAGGTGAGTTATAAGAGCTTTTTTTTTTTTTTTTTTTTTTTTTTTTCCCTGCAGATGGAAAAGCAGATTGTGTTGTAGTTCTGAAATCATCTTTTCTAACAACATTTATCATTAAAAAATCTTAATGTTAGAGAAATTAAAATGGAGTATTCTGCCAGTGTTTGAGAAAGAAGAGTTCAAAAATAGCTTTTGGGAGCTCCCCAGGATTTTACAATATTCTGCAACTATGGCCTACTTTCCTGAGACATTAATAATTGAGATATATGGCTCTCTTTGACTCGGCATCTTAAGGCTTATAATTTAGTCATTCAGTTTTACCTTGTTGTTTGCCAGGTCTTCACATCCATAGCTCTTCAGCTGTGTCTAAAATTATGAAATTCAATTATGAGATGATTGGAACTTTAGTATAGCATTCAAATAGTCACCCTCCCTCCTCCTCCCACCTTTCCTTCTTCCTTTCCTTCCTTCCCTTTCTTCTTTTTGCTTTCTTCTTTTTACTTTTTTAGTAGTCTAAAAATAGATGTATTTTGCAGTGAACCCTGTGCAATAAAATAATAACAGAAACAAAAGCAATATGGTTTGATCACCTAAGATCTTTCTCTTATTTATTGCTTATGATTTATTTCTTTAAGAAATAGGGGGGAGAATGTTCCTACCTCCTTAAGCAGGAAAAAAAATAGCTATCCTCATTAAACTAACATCTGATCTACTGTAGTCCTGACTTTCATTTCAAAGCACTAATAACTTCTTATTGGTAGAAATACTCTGAATAGCGAACCGTCCCTGATTGACGGCAGGGCCATAATTCAATCACCAGCTTCTACTGACATTGTGATCCCTAGGGGTGCGGCTTGAGGCTTTAGGAATGGCAGCTAAGTTCCAAGCCTGAATTACAGCTCCGTTATTCAATCTCGAGCCGTGCTTTGTTATTTATAGGACGTAGGAAAAGAGTGTGGACTTTTCGAAAGAGGAAAACAATAAATCACACTAACAAGATGACTGGCTCTAATATTAAAATGTAAACCTCTATGATGTAGAGGTAGAAAGATTAATGAGCATATGACGTAGGGTTATTAAAGGTGTGATGGGCAGGAGAGGGAATGGATTACGGGGAAATTAAATGAAGTATTTCACTGGAAGGCAATCAAGTTCCATGGAAGTTTTTAAATGACCAGCTAGTAGAGCCAGTTTTATTACCGTAGTGACTTAACCCAAACCCACAGGCTTTTCTCAGACGCCCTTTCTCCTAAAATCCCTGAATCTTGATGTGACTACAATCACAAAGGCATGCAAACACAGTTGCCTGTTACAACATTGCAACTGATGTTTTCTTTCCTTCCTTCCTTCCTTCCTTCCTTCCTTCCTTTCTTTCTTTCTTTCTTTCTTTCTTTCTTTCTTTCTTTCTTTCTTTCTTTCTTTCTTTCTTTCTTTCTTTTTCTTTTTCTTTCTTTCTTTCTTTCTTTCTTCCTTTCTTTTCTTCCTTTCTTTTCTTCCTTTCTTTTCTTTCTTTCTTTTTTTTTTTTTTTACAGTTATTACTCTCCTGGGCTGGTGAGTCATGACATTTGGGAAGCCCTGAGACAAAGGGATAATAAAGTGATGGTTATCAGGAATGATCACCAAGTAATAAATGGACCGAGATCATTTATCTGAGGTCATTCAAAGATATTAACATGAGGAATAAGGAGAAAAACATGTTTTCTGATGCTTCTGCTTGACATAGTACGTCAATTAAGATATTTACGAGTTCCTATCAGAGGAGCCCAGATTACTGGCTCCTGTTTCTGTGTAACAGAATCAGTCGCTAAAACCAATTTCTCAGCACACACCCTTTAACCTTTGCTGCGGTGTTTTTGCCGTACATTTACCTGATTCCCTCCTTCCCCTCCTTCATCATCCCTTCAATGCCTTAAGCCTCATTTCCTGTCTAGCAGTTCATAAAAGAAAAATGTCACCCCCGTCACCCTCACCCGGCCACCCTCCCTTTCCTTCAGATTTATAGGTCTTTGTCTTACAGTTAGTTATTGCACCTTTGTTTAAAGTTTGTCAACCTGTCAAACCCAGCGAGTCCAGACGTTCAGAAATCTGCAAGTCGACACTCCCGTCTCACAGCGGAGGTATCATTTGCTTCAGTGCCGATTCCTCAGGCAGGATCAGTGGAACCGCTGTGAAATACGGAAAGGGAGACAAACGGGGCGTTAAGAAAAAGCCCACCCCCCAAAAAAACAAAAAGCCTTAAATAGACACAGTTGATGAGATTTTTCAGGATATATCGACCTCACTGCAGGTCCAATAGGTCAGTAGGACCACCACTGTTCCACGTTTGCTGCGGCTGCACTGCCTGGATGCGCTCTGTTCCTTCAATCGCTTGCGTGGGGTCTAAATTTCACTGACCCGCTGCTCAATTTCACTCCAGAAATGTACTGAAGTATGATTGCAGGGACTCTTTAATATAGTTGCTTATGGAGAAACAAATGTTTTAAATCTGTGCACTTAAAAGGCTTTTCTCCGCACCAAGCAACTGGAGCTTAAAAAAGAATTTAAAAATAGTCTTTTTATGGGACTCGGTTTGCTAGTGTTAATCAGTTAATTGTTAGAGAATTACTGAGATGCAGTGCATTTCACAAACACTTACATTGTTACTTAGAGGATTTTATATTTTTTCTTCTTTTGAGGGGAGAGATGGTCTCAGGATAGTAGAGCAGAAAGGAACCCTAGGTGGGTATCTGTACGAGTCTGCTGGGGCTGCCATCACATGGTACCACAGACTGGTAGCTTGAACAACAGAAATTTATTTCTCACAGTTCTGGAGGCTGAAAGTCCAAGATCAGTGTGTTGGCAGGTTTGGTTCCTCGTGAGGCCTCCCTCCTGGGCTTGTAGATGGCCACCTTCTCCTTGTCTCGTGTAGCCTTTTCCCTGCCTGTCTAGGTCCTAATCTCCTCTTCTTACAAGGACACCAGTCAGCTTGGATTCAGTCCCACCTCAATGACTTCATTTTAACTTCATCACCTCTTTAAAGTTCTTATCTCCAGATACAGTCACATCCAAGGTACTGAGGGTTAGGGCTTCAGTGTGTGAATTTGTAGGGAACAAAATGCAGCCCATAACAGTATCATAGTCTCTTTGTTTTGGACAAGAAGAAACTGAGACCCAGAGAGATAGAGTAATTTGTCCATGGTCACACAGCTAATTATTAGCACACCTGATATTAGGATTGGAGCTCAGACTTTGTAGTTATCAGTGTCCACCTGGCCAGTGTTTAAATGAAAACAGACAGAACCTAAAAGAGAAGACTGAAGTCCCAGCATTGGGCAAAGAGTAAATATTCAATAAATATCTGTTGAATGATTGACAGCCTTTCTTAAATTAGAAGTAAGGACATGTTACCAATTTAGTGGCTTTTTAGGTGTGTGTAGAGACGATAAATGGATAGAGAAATAGACATTGGACAGAAAGACAAAAAGAAAGAGTTGGCCAAGAACTATGAATTAGGAATCTACCTAGCAGAGTCCCAGCTCCACTACTTTCTAAGGGGTTCTTGTCTTCATTTTACATCCCTTCAAACACACCCACTGGTGGGGAGCGGTGGGAGAGTTGGGCGTGGGGATACAAAACAGGGAGCGGCTGGGAAGGCAGCAGACAGAGTCAGTATTCCCCGTGGTAAGTGATTAGGTAAAAATGCTTCCAAGAGGAGGCGCCCATGGCCCTCCCAGCAACACAGACACAGATATTTTGGGTTTGCTTCTCCGGAAGTGGGAGGTGCTGAGATCTTGGCACTTGACACAGACACTTGAACATGGCAGTCACTCAGGAATGAAAAGAGTCAGTGTATGAAAGAATAGCCATCAGGCACTGAATCAGGGCATCCATCTAAGACTATAAACTGAAACAGGTTCCTTGTAGAAACCCCTGGCTTATATCCGAGGCTGTTTTAGACATAGAAACTACTCAGAAGACAAGATGCGTATCCTGCTCACCATGAACTGGGAAAACGACCTCGTGAATTAATTGCATGAGCCAGTTTGTGTCTCACCCTTGTCTCCCAGCCTTAAAATGCCTTTTCTATGGCTCACTCATTAGTTATCTCATACAGTAATTTATATATTTATTGGATAGCCTGTATATGTGTGGATCAGTTCATTTTATTTTTCTTAAATATATTCTCCTCTAAGTAGGGATTGCTTGATTCTCTGTATAAATTCTAGCACCTCAGTAACTAGCTCCATCACAAACCTGTTTGGAAAGTTCTATCTGCCCTTCTAGAGGGTGTGAGATAAGCACCAATCTCCTTCCTCTACTGGCTCATCTGTTCTCTCTGACCTTTGGTCAACATCTCTCCCTGTCTCCATATCTCTTATTTAGATTTTGCTCACTAGAAGTAATAATTATCTCTTTGCTAGTGTTCAGAAGTGATTAGACATTGGAGATTTCTGGGGAGGAGTCTGAAATAAAAGGATATGAGTTATTGAAATCAAAGTGGTAATTTTGATCATCCTTTTGACATTTTTCACTACAAGTTAAGGCATCTTAACTTCTTAGATCTTTTGGTTCACCTACTTCCTTATCTCTTTAGGACAATCTTTCCTTTCCTTTCCTTGCCATTGAATACTTCTTGAAATGAGTGACTTTCAGGTCTTACAGATAAAAATGGCAATTCAAGCTGTTCAAAGGAGGTGTAAATGGACAACTGAAGGAGTTTCTATTAGAAAGCAAGCACATCAACGTGTTATTAACAAGCTCAACCTGAGGTCTTCCTCCTGCTCCGACTGTGTGAAGTAAGTGCCACTCACTGCCCTCTCCTTCTCAACCTTTTGTTGCAGAAAGCACAAGTCCTGGAGACATCAGGAGAGTAAGGAGCTTCCTTGGGCTTCCAAATGGTGCTCCAATGAGATGAACTGCAGGCACCCATAGTGCGGCACAAAAAAAAAAAAAAAAAAAAATCTTGGAAAACAACCTGAGAGAAGAGTAAAATCCTGAGATGTCTACTTTTTAATGGTAGGAAATGGTCTTCTGCCTCAAGTCACTCGAATCCCTATGGGTTATTTTCAAACTAAGCTAGAACTATTTATGCTAAACTGTGTATGTGACGCAGCAGATCTCTTTCCTTTTCCTTTGAGTCTGGGTGAGTCCGAAGTTGGCAGTGAGAGGGAATGTTGAATATTATACACAAGGAGTTGGGTAGGAACGTTGAGAGCCAAGGAGCAGTTTTTCCTACCCTTCCTATTGTCTTAAAATTGTCTCGAGCACTTTTTCTCATACTCCCTAAATTAAAAAATCCCAGGAACCAAGTGAGACAAATCACCCTCCCCTCTAGTGGATTTTTTTTTGACTCTCAGAAAAGTAGAGACAAGCCAGTCTGGAGGGCAGGTGATGTCAATCATTTGCATTTTTCCCACCTACAGTTGTTTCTCCCTGTGAACTTCTTAATATCCTTCCATTTCACACTGGATAGTCCACCATCTTGAACTGCTGTCTCATCATTTCTTTGGCATGGTTCTTGCTCCTCATACAGATTCCAAGCCCCTTAAAGTCAGGAGCATCAAACCTAGCACTCGGTCTATATGATTTAATTGACTGATGAAAGAGAGGAGCAAATAATTTAATAGACAAGTGAAGAGACAGAGAAAAAACTTAGGAAGATTTCTAACATTTGAAAATGTCAGTGTCTTCTTCAGTTTTCACACTGTGTGGATTTGGAACTGTTCACAAAATCTCAGGGCATGCCCTGAATGCTGTTTCTGCAAGAGAGGTCTAATGGGTCATGGTATGCCAGTGTAGACAATGACATGAAAATGCTTAATGATCACGTCTCCTAGAATTTCCTAGTCTTCAGATGAGCAGGCTTCAGCCTTCTGAAATTAAAGGCTAATGACGTTCAACATTAATTGACTGACAGGCAGATTCAGACACGTCTGACATGTCTTGTGTAATCTTCATGATGATTCAGTATAGAAGGTACTGGAATCCCTATGTCAAGGATGAGAAAATTAAGCTTTAGAGAGTTTAAGTAATGTGTGGAGGTCACGTGGCTCAGAAATGATGAATTTTACCTGTTTAATTCAGAGGCCGTAACCAGCTACGTCTTGGACTGCTCCTGGAGCTGGGCTTTTTGTTTCTGTTATTGTTGCTTTTTTTTTTTTTTTTTTTTTTAACTAAGGCAAGCTGTAGAAATGCATTTAAAAGAGTAAGGAAAAGGAGAAACACTTGCAGCATTCATGGAAAAACATTGAGAAGGATTTAGTAGGAAATAAACATCTCAAAAAGTCTTTTATTGATATAGATGTTTTCATTTTTGTGGTAGGAGAGTAAAAATAATTTAAGGGATAAACTTTTGAAAAAGTTTTGAAAAAGAAATTATTCTATTGAACAGTAAAGCCCTCTATTTCTTTGAAAATAGATTTTTTAAAAACAAAGTAAGACGCCAGAAAGGAATTTCTGAAGGGGTGGTTTTATTTTGCTTCTTTAGACATGAATTATGTTAGAAGATTACATGCTGTTCATGTTTCATATTCAACAATGTGTGCACATTCTAAAGATAGAACCAGGACAAGGGCAGTTATTCCCAACAATATGAATAATAAATTCCCACTTGCCCTGGAAAAGCTGTCTTCATAGGGAAATTCACTTTGAGATAATTTTCCTTATTTTTAGGCACTTAGTGTACTATTAGATATGATTTTTCTTTTTCCAAACTACAATTTCCAGACTCAGGCTAAGTCTGGAAAGTTATTAGAACTTATTTCTGTTTATTCTTTTCACCTGTGGTTTAGGGAAAGACACATTCTCAACTATCACGGTTTTGTTGGCCAAAATTCATGCATATCCTGTGTATTAGTGGGGGAATGTGTGAATTTTATATATATGTATAATAAAAATATGTATAATATAATAAATATATATATAATCATTTCTCCAATAAAAATTGGTTAAAATAGACTATTAGCACTGTTTACTCTAGTTTTAATAACCATTAGTAGGAATCAACAGAATGGAGTGTTGGAGATTCTATGAGCTTAAGAAGTAGACCTGCCTAAGATCTAATCCTTGGCTGTGTCTTTAGATAAATTACAAAACTCTGAACCATGATTTTTTCACTGTATGATTAATTCCCTGAATTTCAATGAACTCATATATGCAAAGTATGGCTCTTGGTGGGCATTTAATAGTTTCAGTTTCCTTTCTCTTTCCATCAAGCTTATTTCCTATTCAAAGATAGAATTATGGTGAACTATATGGGCACTTGAGAACAAGGTTCAAGGCTGATTGCTAGTACTTAATAAATTCATTGGTTGTTCCGGCTAATCTGAACCCACAGATATCCCTGTGAAGTCTTGCCAGAGGTCCTTTGGAAGATGGCATTAGTATAGCATTGACAGCTCAGGGAACTGGAAATAAGCCAAAGGTCATAAATTGCCTCGCTTTTTGCAATCCCAATATGAGGGAAACTATATGCCATTTTGGGGGTAATTTGAAAAGCACATGGTTTGGAGTTATTTTGATGGATTAAGTATTTTTCCTGAATCATCTAGTTTAGAAGATTAAAACTTGATTATAAAATACCAAAATGTCTTTAGATGTAGAAATAGTTAAGCATAAATCAAATACTCCAGGTTCATGAGAAAATAATCAAAAGAAAAAGTGATGCGGTGCTCTTTGAGGTCTGATATTGGAATGAAGAAATGTTACAATAGTTTATTGTTCATAGGGTAATATATTCTTGCAGAATTGTTTTGGAACGCAGGCACTACCCAGAGTTGATTGGTGCTTGGCAACACACCAAAATAATGCCCGTGATGAAGGAAAGTTATGAGAATGTAAACTTTCCCCCCTTAGTACCTTATGTCTTTTACTTCAAATCCAGATAGAGGTGGTTTCATAACTCTTCTATGATTGAAAGACATTCTGAAATAGAAGCTCTCTGGCAGAAAAAGTTACATGATTGTCTAAAGCAGTAGGGCTTAACTTCTGGGGTCATAGACCCATTTAAACACACTTAGTGGAAACACTTAAAGCATACAGGATAATAGGAAGCCTCCCTCAGATGGCTGTGAGGTGCCATTCCTGGTTCTTGGCAGCTATAGCCAGTCTCAGTGGACTCGCAATGTGACGGGAGAAACCCTTACCCTGGCCGCCAAGCAGTTCTTTATCTTATTCTCAACAGCTATTCCTTAATTTACTCTTATTTTCCATAATTCTTGTCCAATTGCAGTCTCAGCAAGGACCTTTTTTCTCTTCCATTAAATGTTTAAAAAATTCTATGAGAATGAACCATCTTAGTATGCTTCCCACTCTCCCCCCACACCTCTCTCTTTCCCTCCTTTCCTCCTCCTCGAATTCAACCACCTGTGCAGCAGACCCCAGGTCCCTTCCGTGTCTTCCATGACGTTGCTGGAAGAGCTTCCCTTTTCCATTATCTTCAAACTCTCCTTATCTGGTGGTGATTCCTACCCCTCCAGTAAGCACTCTTACCTCTGCCTGAAGTTATGCTAAGAGAACCGGAAACAGGAAAGCCCTGTATGTATGCATCCTGGAAAGTGCCAGAGGGAAAGGGTGAGACCTCTTCCCCGGGCAGCAACAATGACAGCAGCAGAGAAGAAAGGTGGGGCCACAGTTGGGTGGGTATGAGAGGAATTTCCTGGCAACTTCCAAGGACCAGGGCATGCTTGAGGGTGCAGGCTAGTCCAGGAGCAAACTAATAACTGAGGAAAGGTGCTGCCAAAGTGAGACTGAGAAAGAAGCCCCAGAAACGAGGGGGAATGAGCACAGAAGAGCATGAAACTGAGGCCCTGCCTCCCAGCCTAGGAATAAAATTAAATATCACTGGTTGTGGATGAGGCAAATAGGTGGGATACAGACCAAAATCACCAGAAATTCTCAATGTTTCTAGGCAGTTCATCCATGGACGATTACAGATATGCTATACAATATGACATTGTTGGTCCACTAGACTTTTTGATGTGTTTTTGTGGTGATAATTCTAATTCAGTATTTCAGATATTCCCAGGAGTACTGGGAGACAGGTCAGATGAGGAGGAGGAGGGCTTGGAAGATGGAGAAAAAGAGCATGTGGTATAGGCCTAAGATTAAGATCTTAAGCAATTAAGCAGCACTATTTACAGTAACCAAGACATAGAAACAACCTAAATGTCCATCGACAGATGACTGGATAAGGAAACTGTGGTATATTTATACAATGGAATACTACTCAGCCATAAAAAAGAATAAAACGATGCCATTTGCAGCAATGTGGATGGACCTGGAGATCGTCATTCTAAGTGAAGTAAGCCAGAAAGAGAAAGAAAAAGACCATATGATATCACTCATATGTGGAATCTAAAAAAAGACACAAATGAACTTATTTATAAAACAGAAATAGACTCACAGACATAGAAAACAGTATGATTTTCTTATGGTTACCAGGGAGAAAGAAGGTGAGAAATAATAAATTGGGAGTTCGAGATTTGCTGATAATATCTACAATATAAAATAGATAAACAAGTTTCTACTGTATAGCAAAAGAACTATATTCAATATTTTATAGAAATCTATAATGAAAAAGACTATGAAAAGGAATACATGTATGTATATGTATGACTGAAACATTATGCTGTACACCAGAAATGGACACAACGTTGTAAACTGACTATACTTCAATTTTAAAAAATGGGAAAAAAAGATCTTATGCAATTAATAACCAGAGGATGGGAATATAACAAAAGCATGAACTGAAGGATGTTTGTCAAGTAAATGGCTAAAACAAAGATCCACCTACTGATTCTAAAGCACTGATTTACTTCTCTAAGAATTCTACCAAAAAAAAAATGCATATATATATATATATATACACACATACTCCAAAAGCCTTGAAGAAAGAGATGCCTCCTTATGCTTGTACGATTGTATTTCATTAATTTTCACAATCTGCCACTTAGGTAGGTAAGGATGAAAGTTTCATTGTTCTTCATTTCTATATGAGAAAATTGTTGGTTGGAGCAGTAGACTGGTTTAATCAAGGAGGGAAAGAGTAGAAGTGAATCCCACTTACCTGTCTCGAGTTCTACTCTAGAGCCCAGCCTCCCTGCTGCAGCCAGTGGTGTCATGCCATGATGTGACATGGGCTCTGACAACCCAGGGACCCTAGGGGACCCTAGCACTCTCCCCTCCTGTGGGAGCCCAGGAGAAAGCAGCTGTATCACACGGTCCTGCTGCCTATAGAAGACCAACCTCTTCCCCTCTGCCTTTTTAAGAAGTACTTGGTGTTCTCTCTCTTTATAAGCTTCAATTAGATTTTGTTGATGGAGGGCTTATGAGTACCGTTTTATGGATGTTTTAACACATTTTCTTAGCTGGAAGCTAGTTTAGGAGCCAGTTTGAGAAGCTCGTAAATGAGGACTACAGGGAGCGGTCTTTCTCTAACACATTCCTACCAATTGACTTCCAAACGTCACATGAGTTTTTGTCATTTTCTGGGTAGATTTGTCTTTCTTGTTGAATCTGAGCCTTGTTATCTTGTGGAAGAATAAATTTGACAAGAGCGCATATAAGAAATAATTGTTCACATAGCCTTTTGAAAGCTTTTAAGCCTTGAGTCTTGTCCTAAGTGCATGAAGGTCACCCTGATCCACTGTCAGGGGCCAGAACCTTTAGGACCGGGGTGTACCTGGATGGGCAAGAACCTCCATCCTCAGGACAGCAGAGTCTGTGGGACTGGGGCCCTTCATCCTTTCTTCCCAAGCCTGGTGACTTACTTTTTCTTGAATAAACTGTTTATTTTAGAACAGTTTTAGATTTACAGAAAAATTGCCAAAATAGCACAGAGAGTTCCCATACACACCCTTGCCCCGTTACCCGTTTTATCCACATCTTACGTGAGTAAGATGCGTACATATGTCTTAATTCATGGACCAATATTGACACACTATTAATATTAGCAACTAAAGTGCACAGCTTATTTAAATTTCCTTACTCTTCCCCTAATGTCCCTTTCCTGTTCCAGGATGCAGGATGCCACATTCCATTTATAGTCATTTTGTTACCATGACTTCTTGGGCTGCTCTCGGCTGTGGCAACTTTACAGACTTTCCCTGTTTTGATGGCTTTGGCAGTTTCGAGGAATACTGGTGAGTTGTTTGTAGATCATTCCTCAGTTAGGATTTGTCTGATGGGATTCCCACGATTCCCCTGTGCTGGTGGGTGTTGGGGAGGAAGACCACAGAGGTGAAGTGCCATCCTTATCCCATCATGTCAAGGGCACATGTTATCAGCGTCTGTGATCTCCTGGCGGTGGTCATGTCTGTCGGCTCCTCCACTGTCCAGTCACTTTCTCCCACCTTCCTACGCTGTACTCTTTGGAAGGAAGTGATTTCATGCAGCCAGCCACCCACCCAGCTTGAGAGGGGAATTATGCCCCATCTCTTTGAGACACAGTATCTATGTAAATTATTTGGAATAATTCTGCATGGGATATTTGATTTTTTCTCTGCTTTCCCAATTATTTATCTACTTAGCCATTTATTTCTGTTACAATGGACTTGTGGATATTTGCTTTATACTTTGAGTTATAATCTATGTCTACCTTATTTTGTTGCACAAGTTTTTCTAGCTTTGACTGTTGGGAGCTCTCTCAGTCAGTCCCTGTGTCCCTTTGACTTTCCTCTATTTTATGGTTTAAAAACTATGAGTGTTTGCTTGCTTTCTGGCACTACAAGATACTCTAGGCTCATATGGTACATTTCCAAGGAGCCCTGGTTCCTTTTACTGAGAAGAGTATTAGAAACCATGATCTGGGTCCTAGTTGTGCTGGTTGCTCCTGGCGCGTCATTGCTGCAGAGCTTTGTCAGTTGGAGAAACGAGGCGTAGACTAACCCATGCATCTAGACACAGCTATAATTACTTCCATAGGTAACCACCTGTTTCTAAATGTAGATGTAAGTTTACACTAATGTCTCTAACTTTCGACAATGGGACTGAGATTTTACATACGATAGTGAGTTTTATCATTTGTTATGGAACGTTGTAGCTTTCCCTGATTCCTAACCAGAGACTGGAGGGGCAGCAGACTGGCAGGGGAGAGTTGGAAGAGTTGTGGAGGCTCGGTGATGTCTGGAGAAGCAGCAGAGGAAAACAGAGGCTGCCATGGTTAGTAGAAATAGAAAAAATATCAGCTAGAACAGCATCCCTTTCTGGTGCCTTCTGGTGCAGGGGGCAACAGGTTTATAGGCTTACTGTAGCCACCTAGAAGGAAGTGTCAAGAAAGTCAGTAAAGACAGTCAGAAGTATCACAGATTAGAACAGTTTAAAAGAATGAATAAAGGTGTCTCTGTGATCAGCAAGCAAGTCACCCATCCACTCAGTTCACCGGCTGCCATTTAGTTATAGTCATAAAATAAGGCCGACCAAAGATTTTCGTTTTTGAGCCCCGCAGGTCCGCGTTGGTCCTGGCCTGAGCCTTTCTGGGATGGCTTCTTGGCCACTGCAGTTATTACGCCACATAGAATGTTCAATGAGTTATGTGATAAATTAATGTTGGTTGATTCGTTTTCCTTGAGACCTTTGAATCTTCCTCTCCCTGCAACGGCCACTGCCTTTTTTTCTGAGTCATCATCTCTTGCTTAGAGCAATGCAATGGAATCTTTTTTTTAAGATAATAATTTTATTAAAATACACTTCTTGCTACTCCACAAGCATATTGAAACAAGTTTCCTGGTGGATAGTGTAATACCTTTTTTTTTTTTGGCCTTTGTACACAATTTTTATTTTTAAAACATGTCAAAGCATCACTGATTTTTTTTTTTCAAATTTTGGATTGGTCTTTCTGCTCACCTCTTTTCAATCTAGTTTCTGTTGCCTCTTCTACTTAATATCCTATAAAGAACCCCTATTTCTGACAGAACAGAATCCAGCATGGCCTCCTCATGGCCTGCAGAGACCTGCCCTTTCTCGCTCCTCAGCGCCATCTCCCTGCACACCTTTGTCCTCCCCCATGACCTGACCATTCTCAGAAGCACCGCACCCCCCCCCCCAACCTTTTACCTATTGCTCTCTGCCTTTGCTGTCATTCCTGACTGTCCCTCCGCACTTCCTGCTCAGTGCGGGTGCTCCTTGGTGACCCATCCCGCCCTCTGTGGACTGCTGAATATGGAACATATTCTCTGTTATCCCACACATCACAGTACCCTGCTGCGGTCAGCAGACTTTTTCTGTAAAGGGCCAGAGAGTGAATATTTCTGGCTTTGCAGGCCACAGCATCTTAGATGCAACAATTGAGATCTGCTGCTGTAACCTGAAAGCCGCCATAGACGATATATAAGCAAATGAGTGTGTCTGGGTTCCTGTACAATGTTACACACAAAAATAGGTAGCAGATCAGATTTAGCCCACAGGCTGTGGTTTGCTGACCCCAGCGATATTCCAGTCAATTGTTAGCTTGTCTCCCTTCCTCACCAGCTTGTGAATTCCCTAAGATGAGAGCTGATCTTGTTCATCTTTCTATTCTCAGCATCTAATCTGGGCCTGGCACATCATGAGTGCTTAATAAATGCTGCACAGAGGAATACGTGAATTAATAAATGATTTAATAAGAAGCTGGAAACTAAGCATTTAATGATGTCAGTAAGAACCTTGACAGAGTGAATCATGGTGAAAGTAGACACATCAAATCTGTACAGGGGAGAATAAATCTTTTTTGTACATATCAGGGGACTCAAGAGATAATACTTTTGATATGACCTGGATCAGTGTGTCTAGAAAGTTTGACCCTTCCATTGTCAGGCTGCCAAGGAGTCAAAGGCGCCTGAAGCCTTGGGCAGGGAGACCAGTTCTCTGCAATCCAAGTCTCTGTAAATAAATAGTGTTAAAGCTTGAGAAGAAGGTTATTAATTTTGCTCCGTACCTGCCACTTTCCATGGAGGAATCTTAGTCACTGATGGGTTTGCTCCAACTGAGCCCTTGGGGTTTATGTGTACAACCCTCAGCCTTGATGCAATTAAGGACTGGAAACTCCTACAGCCCAGCGTTTACTGACAAGCAAGGGTTGGCCAGGCCTTATTCATTCAGCCCAAGGTACTGCAGGGGTCACCAGTTCCCTGTGGTGGGAGAGTTCATGGGCTTTCTAAGTAAGATCTTCTATGTCAGGGAAGGCTATCTGGAAAATTCACTTACTCTGAGCATCTCTTTCCCTGACAAAACCAGAGAATTACGAAATTAGTGTGCTACCAGGGTAAAGCATCACCACTTTTTGGGTCTTTAAGATACACTTTTTAAAGGAACTTCAATGTTACAGACGTCGTATTGAGCCAAAGCAATTACAAAGTTATGTTGAATAGCATTTGGGTATTGAATTTTGATTTGGTAGGAGAGGAAAATCATGGGCACATGGGGCAGTTAGAAATTTTTTCCCTTATGTAAAATGGAACAGAGGAACACAGGATGGACACTTTGATTGGAAAAGGGAACAAATGACATGCACTTAACTGAATTGGATTGATTTTCCCTTTTTACTGAATACTTTCCTCTATTTTGTGCCATTTCAGTTTGCTTTGCAATAGCAGGTCCAACTTCTCCCATAGGAGTTCATACCACGAAGAAAGGAAAATTGAAGGGCCATTTTTGTAAGAATTCTAAAAACACAGTAGGCTAAACCTAACCCATAGATCTATTTCCTGTGTTAGTTTTGGTCCAAAGGTTTAGATTTCCAAAATTCCGTGAACTTTGGAAAGCTGAACATTAAAAAAAGCCCAAAATACGAAAGGTAGCAGACATTCAGCCTTTCATTTGCACTTAGCAGATAGTTGATGAGAGCCTCTTTCATGCCCCCCATAATATAAATTAGGGATACAGTGATGGCTGAATGTTTCCCCACCTTCCAGGATCCCTGAGTCTTGTGGGGAGGTGTTCCAGGTGTCTACTGTTGTGTTACAAACCACCCCAGACTTAGTGGCATAAAACAACTGTTTTATTTTGCTCACAGATTCTGTGGCTCAGCAAATCAGACTGGGCACAGTAGAGTTGGCTTCTCTCTGCTCCACAATGTCTGCGAACTCAGTTGGGAAGTTTCCAATGGCTGGGAGAGCCTTGAATGGCTGGGGCTGGAACCATCCGGAGGTTTCCTTACTCCCATATCTGGTGCCTGGGTTGGAATAACTCCATGTCTGGGCTCAGCTGGAGCTGTTGATTGGAGCATCTGCACATGGCCCCTCCATGTGGCTCCAGTTTCTTCTAAAAGATGGAACCATAAGAGATGAACTGGAGAGAGAGGGCATCAGCTTTAAGGAGAGCAGTTGTGGTATTGTAACAGCTCAGATGAGACCTAGTGAAGGTTTGTACCACAGACAGAATGGAGAGAGATGTTCATGGGCCAAGATGTAGAGTAAAGTCAAAACCACTTGCGCAGAGAGAGAGGACCAGCCCAACTGTTATAGATGATCTGAGGGTGGTAAGGAGGGCTACATATCAAAGTCCCCTTCTATATATTATCATTCTGGAATTCTGCTGTTGCAGTTGGTACATTTGTAGTAAAGCTTGCCTGTTCTTTTAGTCCTCAAAGGAGACCCCTGTGTCCATGACTTCATGGAACTATCTCCCTGGGACAAAAAAATAATTCCAAAGTAGTATATAACCAGCATGGAGCTGTCTTGGAAATGCTGACATTAAGATAAGCTTTATTGAAGCTGGATAGTAGAGGAGTCTCATTTCTCTATCGGCTCAGACTTCTTACCACCATACAGGTGTTCCCAGTAGAACAGACTCCCCATTCACGCATCCAGTAAATACTTTCCAGGGGCCTACTACATGTGAAGCACTCTTCTTGGGGATGGAAGCAAAGGTGAGTGAAGTAAAGTTCTTGCTCTCATGATGATGGATCTGTCCATTCCACTGAGGCCTTTAGAACCAGATGTGGAGGTTAATCAGGCTGACTTGGCAGGATCAGCCTCTCTTCAGTGGGATAGGTGTGCATTTTGTGGCATCTCAGACCATAGACTTGGCTGCCCTCACCGCTCATCATTCACTTGGGTGATCACTTATCATTAACCAGAAGTCCTTGTAAGAGATTGAGCCCAGACGTGACCATAGATGGCCTCCCAGAGAAGGAAAGGGGCATTTTCAGTAGTTGGGACCTAAAATTTTGTCTTCTTGTGCCTGTTCAAATTCTGACATGTGTAGAGTGTGTTCATTCCCATTGTGCATTTGTTTCCATCTCATTTGGCTGATTTTTTAACCCCTGTTAACTGTTGTTCACTTTGCCACTGAATGGATCTCCAACAGCTACTGCACGGGAGGCATTTTGGCGGTGAGGGGGTGCGTTTCTAGCCGCATTCTTTCCTAGCAGCATTGCAAGTATGAAGCAGAGGCCCAGGTGCCGAGTGCCACGAGGAATTAGAGCAGCGCTGCCCTGGGCTGTATTTAGACAGGCACTTTGAGCATTCCAAGTCTCGCCATTAACAAAACTTGGAAGGGCTGCATTGTCAGGTAAATGTCCCTCTGGGTAAGCCTGAATTTCATCTATAGTGAACTATTATTTATCAGAATTCTATCAGTTGGCACTTGCATCCTATTGTAGTAAAGTGATTATTTCTTAACCATGGTGACTATAAGGCCCAGCAATATTTTGAAACACCTTTAACTGATTCATCAAAGAAAGGCTATGTTCTTTTTAGAGTACTCAGTATTAAGTGTATTTTATGCTAGTCTAAATTGCTAATTCACATATGGAACACATGATGACTCTCTGTTAACTAGAATACTGTTCTCTGCAACGAGGCAAGATAAATAATAATTTATGATAAATTCTTTTAAACTCAAATTTTTAACTTTCTTTTTTAGTCTACTTGCATTTGTTTCCTTTCGGACCATGTTTTCATTCAATCATGTGCAAAACACTCTCAGTGACTTAATGGCAAAAAATTAGCCCACAGTTCATCTGAAACTCAAACAGCTGTTGTCTTTACATTTTTATTAATATGTATTAACATTTTCAAAGCAATTTTGCTGCTGGAATTAGTGTGCGCTTGTGTGTGTGTGTGTGTGTGTGTGTTGTGTCTGCGCACACACACACACACATAGTTCTTCTCAGAGGCATTTTTGGCAGATAAGAAAATGATCTGAGTAGCAGATATATGATCTCATTTTTTTTCCTGGGTAGTTTGCAATTTGGATCTAGGCTCAAAGGATTAAGTGTTTTAGCCTATGATGATTTCATAGACACCAAAGCCTAGACCCTCTGCTCTCCACCCCTAAGCTATTTAGTAATTTCTAATTATAGAAATGATAGAGGCTATGTGAGCCCATTATACTAAGATGGAAAGAAGTGTGCTGCTTGTATTTTGGGAGGATTACTAGAGCCTTTGAAGCACTTAATTCTCACTTTGAACAGCTTATTCCTTAACAGGAATATTTTTGAGGTGGTAGTAGCTGGCGTTTACTTTTTTTGGCATTTGCTCTAAGTCCATTTTTGGTGGCACTTTTTGATTAAGAAAAAGACACCAAGGTAAGACCTATGGATACCTGCCTAAAAATGTAGGTATCCATACAGTAGTGGGGGAGGGTACAGCTCAGAGGTAGAGTGTGTGTTTAGCGTGCACAAGGTCCTGGGTTCAATCCCCAGTAGCTCCATTAAAAACTTAATAAATAAATAAACCTGATTAGTGCCCCCTCCAAAAACAATAAATAAATAAACAAAAGAAACCAACAAAAAAATAAAAAAGAGAGAAAGTAAGGATTATTACTTTTAGCTGGGAATAGCAAGGCATTAACTAACCACTGAAAACTTGATCTTCCGAATAAAAGTGGGGTTAAGAACAGCAGAGATCACTGTAGCTCTGTAATTGGGAGTTCAGGATTCTCAGATACTAACTACTATATATAAAATAGATAAACAAGGTCCTACTGTATAGCACAGGGAACTTTATTCAGTATCTTGTAGTAATCTATGATGAAAAAGAATATGACAAGGAATACATGTATGTATATGTATGACTGAAACATTATGCTGTACACCAGAAATTGACACAACATTGTAAACTGACTATACTTCAGTTAAAAGAAGAGAACTAAAAAAAAAAAAAAAAAAGAATAGCAGAGATCAGAGGTTGGCAAACTCTCACATCTGCTGTGTCATGTTGTCTTTTCCTGTTCATTCATCCTAAAAATACTGATTTAGTAGCTATAATGTGTCAGGCACTTTTGGGGGGGATCTATCTAACAGTTAAAATAGATAAAACATCTATGTTTCATAAACTTTACTTCCTAGTAGAGGGAGATGGGCAATACAGATTAAACACAATGATGAAGTAAATTGTACGGTAGATGAAAAGGTGGTAAATGCTATTCAGAGATAGAAAACGGAGAGCAGGATAAAGGGGATTCTGGGGCGCTGGAATTGGTGGGGGGGATTTGCAGTTTTACGTAACCATATTAGGTCTTACTGAGAAGTTAGCATTTAATTGAACTAGTGAGACAACTAGTCATACATAAAATCTGGGAAAGGAATGTTCTAGGCAAGGAAACTGCCAGTGCAAATGCCCTATGGCGGGAACATGCTTGGAGTGTGGGAGGAACAGAGGGAGGCCGATGTGGCTGGAGAGAGTAGGTGGTGAGGTCACCGCAGTCACGGGGAGTCGCTCCTGTGGGACTTCCAGGCTTCTGTAAGGCTTTTGGTTTTTTCTCAGGGAGAAGAGGGACACCCCTGGAAACCTGGAGTGAATGAGGGGGATGATCTGCCTTATATTTTAAAGGAACTCCTCTGGTTGCCATGTTGAGAATAGACTGCGGTGGGAGTATTAATTTCCTCAGTTTTCTGTAAAAAGTACTACAAACTGGGTAGCTTAAAACAACTAAAATTTATTCTTTCACAGTTCTTGAAGACAGAAGTTCAAAATCTAGGTGTTGGCAGGGTCACGCTCCCTCCGAAGTCTCTAGGGGAGACTCCTTTCTTGCCATTCCAGAGCTTCAGCTGGCTGCCGACAGTCCTCGGTGTTCCTGGTCTTGCAGTGACATCACACCAGTCTCTGTCTCGTTGGCCTTCTCGTTGTGTGTTTCTCTGTTTCTGTGTGTCTTCTTCTTTCCTTGTAAGGACACCAGTAGTTAGGTTTAGGGCCTACCGTAATCCAGTATGACCTCATCTTAATTTATATCTTACTTTCTTTTGCAACGACCTTAATTCCAGATAAGGTCACAGTCACAGGTACTGGGTATCAGAACTTGAACATGGATTTTGGGGAGACACAATTCAGCCCATTAAATGGGTTAGGGGTAGAAGCTGGGAGACAGGAACGTGGATGATGAGGACCAGAGTGGGAACCGTGGGGTGGTAAAAAGTGATCTAATTCCAAATGTGTTTTGAGGGTGGAGCTAATGATTCCCTTACAGACTGACTGTGGGATGTGAGAGAAAAAAGAATCAAAGCTGATGCAATGATCTGAATATTTGTGTCCCCCTAAAATTCGTATGTTGAAAACCTAATGCCCAGTGTGATGGTATTAGAGGGTGGGGCCACTGGGAGGTGCTTAGGTCATGAGGGTAGAGCCCTCATGAATGGGATTAGTGCCCTTGCAGAAGAGGGTCCAGGGAGATCCCTAACCCCTTCTACCAGATGAGGATGCGGTTAAAAGGCTCCAGCTATGACCCAGAAAGAGGGCTCCTATCCAACCATGATCTTGGACTTCCAGCTTCCAGAGCTGTGAGCAATGAATTCCTGTTATTTCTAAGATACCCAGTCGGTGATATTTTGTTGTAGCAGCCCACATTCTCTAAGATAAATGACTCCAAGGCTTTTGGCCTGAGCAGCTGGAAGGAAGAACTGGCAATCAGCTGAGATGGAAAGACTGGTATTTGGTAAAAAGATCAGGAGTTCAATTTTGAATATAAGCTTGAGACGCCTTTGAGATGTTTAAGCAGAGATGCCCTTGTGCGGTAGGGACTGTAATGAAACCATGGTACCTCTTGTGTCACTTAGTAATTGATTAGCCACTGAAAAGTCACAGTCTGGGGACAGACTCCACCAGCAAATCATGGTAGGCCAAAGTCAAACCTTCTTTTTACCTACTAGCTACCTTTTCCTCCAGCAAAACCTTCTAACTTTGCTTGCTTTTCAAAAGCCCACATCATTGGGTCTCCTCTCCCTGCGCGGTGACTCATAAAGTAGCATTTGAACAATAAGGAGCTCCTGAATCAGTTCAGGAGAATTGCAGAGGAACTCTTGGGCTGGAGTCCCCAAGAATTGATACTCAATGCAAAATGTGTTTCCACTCTGTCCTCTGATCGCTGTGGAGGCTCCAGTTCAACACTTCTCTCCTAAACATCCCTGTACTCAGATGCTCTCTTTCCTCTCAGGTTTCCTTCTATAAACAGAAGCCTGGCACCGTCGAGTGCTGGGTTAGTGAGCAGGGCATGGTATTTGTGGGGCCACCCCAGGGCCCCGGGGTAGCCAAGTTCTGGTAGGAAACTGCACTCCTTCTGGACGGAAGTGTCCCCTTTGGTAACCTAAATTCACAAAGCAGATTGTAAAAAAATTGGACTTCAACATGTAGAGTTAAATTTTGGTTGAAAAATTGTCCTTACACTTTCATTATCTTCTCCAGGAGGTTTCCCTGGAATTATGTAAATTTCTTTGGCCAACTTCCCTTCCTAAAAGTCTAGGATAACATTACACTACAATTTGTACTTTTCTGGATCCAAGCATTTTTAGTCTGAGTTTCTGACACCAGTAGCCTTTGGCTCAATATATTCTCTCATAGATACGCAGTGGTCACTGTTACTGATGTCCTCAAGCAGGAGGAAGACTTGTAGGGTTGTAAATTGTTTGAGTTATTTTCATCTTCAGTTAAAGTTTTAATTTTAGAAATTTTTTTAGAATAAGACATTAATAAAAATTATGGTATATTAATTAATTCACTCAGCAAATACTTACGAAACAAACATTATTCAAGGTAATGGAGATATATGATGAACAATATGGACAAAAAATTGCCTGTTATTGCATATCCTTATTCTAGAGAGGAAGGCAGAAAATTAACAAAATCTGTAAGTAAAATATAGAGGCTGTCAGATGGTGGTGAGAGCTATACAAAAAAATAAGGTAGTGAAAAGGTATGGGGAATGTTGGGGAAAATGGGAATGTTGTAGTTTTAAACAGGGAAATCAGAAAAAAAAAAGTTAAAAAGAAGGTACTTGAGTAAAGACCTTGAGGAGGTATGAGAACCGTGGAAATAAGATGGACAAGTGATTCAAGCATCAGAACAGCAAGTGCAAAGGCCCTGAGGCAGGAGAAGTCCTGGCATGTTCAAAGAAGAGAAAAGAGGTCAAGTGGCTTAGAGAGAAGAAAGTAAAAGAGAGAGCAGGAGGAAGTGAGTTTGGAGAGGCAATGGGGACCTTCTAGGCTGTCATGATAACTGGCTTTTGCTCATCATGAGATGGACTGCATAAAAGGGTTTTGAGACAAAAAGTGACACAACATGACATACATCAGGTAACATCACTAACTGCTGTGGAGTGAATAGACTCGAGAGAGCAAAAGATGACATGGACACACAATTAAGAAGCTTTTCCAATAATCTAGATGAGAGATTACGAGGATGGTGGCAGAGGGTGGGGACCAGTGGGCAGATGCTGGATATGTTTTGAAAGCAGAGTCAGCAGGATTTGCTGATGGGCTGGATTGTAGGGTGTGAGAGAAGAGAGTTAAGGGTGACCCTAAGGTTTGGGAGGAGAGATCAGGATTTCAATTTTGGACATAGACGATTTCAGATACCTATTAGTTATCCATGGGGAGAAGCTGACTAGGAAGTTTGGAGTTCAGTGGAGAGGCTGAGGCTGGTGACATAAATCTGGGAGTTGTTTGGGAGTGCAGATAGCATTTGAAACCACAGAACTGGATGAAATAATGGGGAGTGGGTTTGGTCAGAGAAGTGTAATGGCTGAGGGGACAAGTTCTGGGCTTTCCAATGAGAAGATGAACTGTTTTTACTTACAGCACTTCTGACATCAAATGTACAGAGATTTTGCACTCTAGTAGCTAATTTTTCCACTCTCCGGACACCAGCTGGGTGTCCTACAATTCAGTTCAGTTCTGTCTCTAACATCTAGGGTTAGCGCCAGACTCCAGAGGTTGAGCTCACAAGTCTGCCCTCACTTCAAGAGGCCAGTCACAACGATTAGGTCCCCAGGTTACCTGCATTTCTGTCTGACTTGCTACAAATGGAGAGTTCCCATAACTCCCCCATCTCAGGTTCAGTAATTTGCCAGAAAAGCTCACAGAACTCAAGAAAACACTACCTACGTTTACCAGTTTATTATAAAGGATACAGCTCAGACACAGCTACGTGGAAGAGATGCACAGGGCAAGGTGTAGGGGAAGGGATCTGGAGCTTCCATGCCCTTTCCAGATGTGCCACCCTTCTGCTGCAGGAGAAACAGATGTGGGACGTGAGGACGGCTGTGTCCCAGGCTTCAATTGGGCCCATGGGACGTGCCCCGCCAAGTGTGGGTCCTTGGCTTCGCACAGGAAAGAATTCAAGAGCGAGCCACAGTTGAGTAAAGGTAGATTCATTCAGAGAGATACATCAGATTAGAGTAAAAGTAGTTACACGCTCCGCAGACAGAGTGCGGGTGGTCTCTGAAGGGGGGGGGCGGCAGCCAGGAGGCGCTGTGTTGCCAGTTTTTATGGGCTTGGTGGCTTCATATGCTAATAAGTGGAAGGACCAGTCTAACTAGTCTGGAGAAGGGTCTGAGATTCCCAGGAAGTTGGCCATTTCCCACTCTTTGACCTTTTGTGGCTAGCCTTGGGACTGCCATGGTGCCTGTGGGCATGTTATTTACAATGCTATTGTATTACAATAGGCATATAATGAAGCTCAGTCTACTAGAAGTCAAATCTCCCACCATCTTGAGCCTCAAGGCCTACTGGGGGTTGAATCTTCCACCATTTTGATGTTAATTGTTGCATCACTCCTTGACTGGCTGTGCCCTGCCCCCTTCCATCCTGTCTCACTTCCAGCACCTCATCTGTTCACTAACGAAGCTCTCCAAACCCCACCCCTTAGGGGTTTTTATGGAATTTTCCTTTTGGAGGTGTGATTGGTGAAATCATTGGCCATTGGCGATTAACTCAGTCTCCAGCTCTTCTCCTTTCTCTGGAGGCTGGAAAATTCTACCCTCTCATCAAGGCTTGGTCTTTCTGGAGCCCAGCCCTCACCCTGAAGCTTCCCAGGTGTTCCCAGACCCCAGTCATTTCATTATCATGCAAAAGACACTCATCACTCTGGAGATCCCTCATGTTTTTAGAAGCCATGGCGGGAACCAGGGACACAGACCAAATCAAATACCTGCTTCCCATTGTATTACAGGACGTCATGGAGGTAAAGAGAATGGGAGAAGGAGACGGAAATGGAGCCGCGGGCACAGTAGGAGGGGCACAGTTTCGAGGTGAGAGTCTTCCGATGTGAAGTGCTCCTCCTCCACTGTGCCCATTCATCACTGCTTGCACTGGGCTGATCTGATTTTTTCAGATTATTGGGGCTATTATCTCAGTGAGAGCCTGGAAAAAGAGTAAACTAGTGCCATGAACCTGAGATTAGATATAAGAAGAGCATGGATAAAGGACCACACCCTGGATTGGGAATTGGGAGCCCATGGATTTCGGTTCAGCAATTCTAGGTTCCAGATGTGTGACCCCGAGTGGGTCACTACATCTCTCTGAACCGAATTTTCCCACCTGTCAAAAGAGGCAGATGAACCAGGTGATCTCTTAGGTCCCCTCTGCTCTTGTATTCTTTGAAGCTCCCTCTGTTTTATGAGTTTTCACCTCGTTGACAGTACACTGAAGAGCCGAGAGGACGTGAGAAAGTCACTGACCACAAACTGACAGCCTAAATGCTGGAAACAAGCACAAAACCTATTGTTGGAAGAACTGTTGATCTTGGACAAAAAGTCAGGGTGAGTGTGAACTGTAGGAGAGATGATCTAGTGGGCTGCAGAGAGGCGGGTAGCACAGGGCATGATTTTCTATCTTTGCATGGGAATATCAGGTGCGTGTTTTAATGTAGTTTCCAGATCGTTGATCAGCAAGTGGAGATCTGCACGGAGCACGGTGGGTTGCAGTGGAACATTTGAACTCCCCTCTTTTTCCCTGGAGCCAGATCAACACCTGTTTGCTCCCACCCACGCCCCTCCAAGTCAAGCAGCAGACGTTGATGTCTGGACAGGCATGTTTCCAAGGGTCTGGCTCGTTCCCTGCTGGGTCCCCCGTGTTTAGTGTAATGCCAGGTACATCATAGCCACTCTGTGCACACTTGTTGAATGCATGAATGTTGAATGAACTCCTCCGTCTCAGACGTGCAGGAAAAAGTTCATCAACTCAGTGTGACAGGTGAAAGATCCTCTCACGTTTCTGCACCTGTTGGGCTGGGAATTCTTGCCTTTAATAAATTTTCTTAGCAGCCCTTGGGAAAGCCTCACTTTGTGATGAAAGGAGCTTTGAGTGATAGAAGGAGCACGGAGCTGGGAGTCTGGATCCCTGGATTCCAGTGCTGGCTCAGCCATCCCAGGATGTGTGACTTCAAGATTAGATGAGGTACACAGCATCTAGAAACCTTGGTTTCCTCCAAGGACAAAGGAAAGAACAGTACCAATTACTATTTTGTGAAACCCTTAGATTCTGTCTTTCTCCCCTGTTCTTTGTGGAGGAAATGGGCCTCAGTGGAATTCAGATACAAGTTTCCTTCCGATAATAAATATTCTATTTGGTCCCCCTCCTGTCATCTTAGTAAAACTAAAATATATCATTTTGGATTTAACTTTCTTTTTTATAAAGATGTGTAACGAGTCAAAAATTCTATATGTAATTTATCTTTATAATGTGTTGGCTTTCTTCTGTTACATATGAAATCTAACACTTTCCAAATGATTACTGCTGCATGCAGCATTCTCCCATCCTCCCAGACAGCAGAGACCGCGCCTCAGAGTTTCAATAGCCATCCGTGCCTTTCCAGTGGCACAGAGGGCCCACCTCACGGCCCTTTGTATCCTCGTCTTCCATTACTGAGTCTCAGATATCGAGGACCTGGATCACTGGGTAATCTCCTGGACATGTCTCCAGCACAGTCCTAATATTTGCTGAATTAAATTTTATATGCAAATTACTCACATATTATGTAAATTCTTCAATACAATATGGGAAAGGTACATAAAGTAGAAATCTGAAGTTCTTAACAGAAAAGCAAATTATAATTTAAGTATTACCTAGTTTTTTGAAAATTGAAACTACTTAAATGGAGCGATCAGTGAAGCGTGACTAGCTTTTTATGCACTTGCAGTGAAGGAAATATTTCTGATGAAAGGAAACAAAGTATTGTACACCATGAGGAATACAGCCAATATTCTGTTACAATTGTAAATGGAAGTAACCTTTAAGACTCAAATGAACTTATTTACAAAACAGAAACAGACTCACAGGCATAGAAAACAAATTTATGGTTATGAAGCGGGGAAGGCAGTAGGGAGGGATAAGTTGGTCATCTGGGATTTGTAGATCCTAACTACCATAAATAAAATAGATAAACAACAAGGTCCTACTATATAGCACAGGGAACTATATTCAATATAATGGCCTAAAATGAAAAATAATATGAAAAGGAATATATATATATATATACATATATATATATATATATGAATCTCTATGCTGTATACCAGAAATTAATGCAACATTGTAAATCAACTATACTTCAATAAAAAAAAAAAAATAGCCACACTGTGGCTAGGGCTGCCATACTGAATAGCACACACCCAAAAAATATTCCTATTAATGCAGTTCCCTGGGTATTATTATGTGAACAAAAGCTTCCAACCTGTCAGTTCTAATGATAATAATAATTAGTGTTAGTTTAGGAAAAAAAAGAGAAATTAACCTTTAAAAATTGTATAAAAAATGAAAAAATTTTTTAAATAAAAATTTTATAAACAGTAAACAAAGAGAGTAAATAGATATTTAACTCAAAGAATAAGTGGGTGAGCAAATTGTTTATAATGAAGAAAATGAAGCAATTTGTCTGTCTAATAGGTTAAATAAATTATAGTACTTCCATAAAATGTGATACTGTGTAATAATGCTGCAGAAGTTTTTATTCCTATAGATAGATGTTTGAAATTTTATTTTACCTAACAAGAAGTGTGAACAAAAAATTCATGTGATATTTTACACATCTGTGAAAACGATGTGTTCAAACACATTCACATACACACATATCTCAAATGTCCACAACAGGGATTATAGTAATTTTCTTTCTCTTTTTTCTTTTTTTATTCAATTCTTTAATTTTTCTACAGCTAACAATGTGTTTTATGTGTAGAATATATGCACCAAAGCTATGATAAAGAAATAATTCTGTCCTATTAAAAATGTGTAAGTGAAACTGATAAATACTGTTCGTATTCTTAATTCCTCTCTCCCCCGAGTATTGTATTTTTCCCTTAGGTTCTACAGCCTAGCACTTGAGTGTACTGTGCAGACACAGAAATGAAGTTCAGTAACACAGACCCCATAGATGTAAAGGCTGATCCTGGGTTAGACACTGCCCCAATGACCATTGACAAATTATCTGTTATTTTTTGTGTGTGTCTGTAACCATGTCTACGAAATGTCAAAAATATTGACTTCTTCCAAGTTAGTGAACTTTGAGAAATGGTCTTTGGAAAATGGGAAAATGATTTTAAAATGCAGCTTCCTACCAGGGATCCAACCAATCTAAGCGCAGTACGTGGCGTAACACAAATGGTAAGCCTTTCTTATCTAATCAGCACCCTGAAGTGCTGTGGATGACATGTGCATCTGTTGCCTAACTTGGACATGGAAAAACCATCTAGGCTGGAAATTGATGCAGTCACATATTCTCTATTGCTCCCTCAAGCCGGGCTGTGATATGAATGAGCTGTCCCAGAAGAAAACAGAGAAAGCTGGAACGTGACCAGGGCACCTGCCTGTGTCAGTGGAGATGGTCACATTCTACTTAACAGGGAGAGACTTTGGGCTAAGGATGACGGAGGGGCAGGCCTCAAGCTGGGGGGCCCACCTGCCCCACCTTTTGGTAGAACTTCTTCTTCCCTTATCTCCCCAGCTCCAAGTTCTTCTCCCATCACTTGAGAAGATGGCCGAGAGCTGAAATTCCAGAAAGCTGGCTGAGTGTGCTTCTAGAAAAAAGTGTCATGCAACAGGCCCTCAGCCCTGTTGATGAGATTTCCACGAATTTCTTTCTTCTCCATTTCTACTATTTTCTCCATTTCTCATCATAACTAACCTGTCTATCCTCTCCTAGGTGATCCAGGTGTCCTCATCGGGTCCAGTTCTTCACCTACTTGTAGCTCCCCGTGTGCTAGGCTGCTTTCTTGTCCCCCTGCCAGGGCCACTCAGGGTTTCCTCTAGGTACACACCACTCTGTGTTTCCCTCTCATCACATCTCATCATTTCCTGGTAGACTTTGAGCTCCTAGAGGCAAGAACAGGTTCCTTACCGTCTTAATCCTCAACCAGGGCCACCTACTCCATGGGCACCCTTGCCTCGCCCATGAATTCCCTCCTCCATTTTGCAAAATAGATATGAGCTCCCAGGTAAGACACTGTGAATGGATGGGCATCAATTCCTCAGGTCCCACTTGGAAAATGAAAGATTGATCATAAAAATGTTTACAGTCTCTCTTTTTATGGAAAGTCCCACTCTACAAAATTAAAAGGTTTAAGGAAACATGAAGAAATTTGACCCTAGAGAATAAACCGAGGTGCAAAGAGAATCAATAATTCAATTGTCTGAGGATTTTAGGGGGAAAAGGGGTTCCAGTGAGTTTGTGTGTGTGTTGGGGTTGAGGGCAAACTTAAAAGTGCATAAGTATGACTTTGTCTTTACACGTATGTGTTGCCTTACTTCTTTTCTTCAAAAGAAGGGTAAACTGCATTTCCCTCATTTGGGCCATCTTTCAGATGAAGCCTCTACACCTCATATGACCTACCAGCGCTGGGTCAGCTTTCTTTGGGTTCAAATTCCTCACACCTGGGAGGGCTTTCGTGACAAGGCCTAGCTGTAGGCCCCGGAGAGAGAGTCCAGAAGAGTTGTAATGGGACATGTGGCTTTAGTCACATTAACATCAGCACCTTTGGGTACCCGAGTCTGGCTTTCACCTTCAAAGCCAGCTGTTTCTGAACTCTGTTGATTGAGCCCTGGGTAACAAGCTCCAGCAGCTGTATTAAAACTTGATAGTATCCTGCCTCTGCTTTTATCTTTATTTACAGGCATCACTAGGGGTATAATGTGAACTTTTCTTTACCCAATAACATAAAAACTTACTGGTCATCTCTCACCCATCCTCTCCCAGATCCCTCCCAACCAAGACCCAGGACCTCTCCACTGCTTTCTCTTCTGGGAGGCCGGCTCTGTGGCTTCCATTAGGGTGCTGCTGTTCTCAGCCCTGTGGAAATCTGGCCATTTGATGGTTTTGTTTTGATTTTTTTTTTTTTTTGCCTCCTTGAAAATTGGTTGCTTGTGAGAGGCAGTGAATTGCAGGTGGCTATTAGAAGGCAGTCAATTATTTTAATTTGCTTTTAGGGGGGCCAACTTCTTTTTTGAGCAGCAGGATCTAATTTTAGGGCACACGACATAAGCCAAATTGAGTTCATGCCCAGCTCATGTCAGGTGCTGTAGGAATCCAGAAGTATTATTAAGGGGTGGTTCATCAACTCAATAAAAACATTTGAGTACCTACTATATGCATGGTCCTGTACAGATGTACAAGGCACTCTCCCTGAAAGATAATGGGGAAGAAAGATAAAACCCACAAAGTGATTCAGTGAACCTTTGGGTGTTATGTGGTCTATTACTGTCTGCACCAGGGATGCTCAAAATTCAGTGTGTGTGTGTATCACCTAGAGAGCTTATGACATCACAGATTGCTGATTCAGTAGGTCTGAACAAGACCCAGATCCACTGGCTACCCTAGGAGGTTAGAGAACAAGAGGACAACAGAGGCTCTAGAAGTGGAGAAGTTGTGGGAAGTGTGTGATGCTTCTGGTTTCTTTGCTTGAGTGTTGACCTAATTCCTTTAGGTGGGGTCTGGTGGATCTTGCAGTGGCTTCAGAAAACGAGTAGGGGAAATGGAGCTCCAACTGGTTTTGACAGAGGGTTGGGCTATTTGGATAGGTCATGATTGGGAAGGGAGGTAGTGGAAACCCGGGAAACCCTAGGAGCAAAATCACTGCACCTGAAATGACCAGGTCATATGTTGGGGATCACTGAGGAGACTTTGAAGCAGGTGGAAAGTATGTCCTCTTACCACACTGGTGACAGTGACATTACATAAATATTCTAGATGAAGGCTATACTGGCTTGTCCAAAATCAGAACCAGGAGGTTCTTGGCTCACAGCTTCCCCACATGCAGCTTTTTGGTTCACTACATACTGAGACAGGTACAATTTAAAATGTTCTCTGAATATCCTGTTCACTCTGTTGGAGAAGCTCAGCTCGATCTCATCCCAAGTTAAGACTCATCTCTCTCTTCTTCCCAATCCTAGGATGACTGTATCAACAAATGTCAATAGTAACTCTGAATTGATGGAAAGGCCTGACACAAATACCGTCTAGGCAAATCAAATAAAGGTTACCTTTAACTTTGTAATGTCTTCTAAAAGATATAGAAGACATTGAGCATGAGCCCAGGTATCAGCCTCCAGGTCCCTCAAATCTCAGAGGTGGGGCACAGCTATGGATGGCAAAGTCTAAGCAAAAGAGGGTCACGTTAGACTTGTAGAAGCTCAATTTACCCCACTCTGAGCCTCTACACAAAGGGTGGTTCTGCATTAAGGATAGTCCAGATGTGCATCAGGACTCTTTCCTCTAGGGCCAAGGTGTAAGACTTAGCAGTGTACAGGCTGCATTCTGGCCCCTCAGCAGGGGCCTTTGTGCAGTGCAGCAACTGTGCAACCAGATGTAGTGATTGGCAATACCTTTATTGTCTTCAACTTCAGGCTCTTCATAGTTTATTTCACTTCGTAGTTAATAGTGATTAAACAAGTCACTGTGTTAGCAACTCTGAGTGATGGAAAGATGGGTGGATATCAGATGCTGCCCTGAAGAAGTTTGCAGTCTAGTACTGAAAGTAGGACAAGCACACACACACACCACCATACTGATTCTCTCTCTCTCTCTTTGTGCATATGCATATGCAATGCCTCATCCCAAAGATGTATGTGAGGCTGCTCACATGAACCTCCACAAGAAAATGATGTTAAATTTAAATCAGAAGATTTTTAAATTTAAAAAATCATGATCACGCATAAGAAGGGGGAATAACATGAATAGTGGCCATAGAGGTCAACCTAGAGCTTCAAATGCTGAGTTTCCTGGCATCCAAAGTGAAGAGTGAAACGTGACCAAGAATATCATTCTCAATATCAAAGATGAGGTCTACCCTGAATTGATCAGGATAGTCCAAGCAATGCTGGGGCCAAATCTCAGAGGTGTATTGCACATCACAACAAACAAATACTTATTTCTTATGCCATGACTAGGCTGTAGGTAGGGCAAGTCTCCTGGACAACGTACCATAGTGATTCTGGGGTCCAGGCCATCTTCATCTTGGGAGTTACCATTTCAACCTAAGGTCTCTGTGTTGGCTGTGGGAGGGAGGGTGAGAGTGAGTAGAAAACATGTCACTTCTGCCTGTAGCTCATTGGCCGGGACTAGTCACATGACCATGCATGACTACAAGGGGCCAAGAAATGTAATATTTGGTCAGGTTACCACCTGTGCCACACATAAAGGCTAAGCAAACCTTTTCATAAAGTGAAATTCTCAAAGCACTCTTTCACATGGGACTCCATCCAAGACAGACTATCAGAGGAAATCAACATTGTATTATGGGGATTCAGAGAGAAAGAGGTTGTTCTGTTCGTTTATTTAGGGCAATGAGCATAGAGATTTCATTGGAGGTAGCTGGAAGGAAAGTAAGTTTTAAAGGATGATGAAACCTTTGAAGATAGCAGGGAACTCAGGTAGGAAGGAAGCCATTACCTGCAGGGGGAATCGTGGAAAGTCCTCGTTCTCTCCTGGAAACATCAAATGGTCTAGTTTACCTGGTGCTTTGAGGGGAGCTGTGGGGAATCACACTGCATGGGTGGTGGCCATGGCAGGATTTGTGCTCAGTTCAGTAACTGGAGGCAGGAAGTCCTTGCTGCTATCAGTTTAATGTCCTTCTGTTCTGTTGCGCTGCTGAGAGTGCTCTCCAAAAATTTTTAATCATCTTTCAAGGGATCATAAAAACACAGAAATCTTATAGTTATTTTTTTTCTCCTCCCTTCAGACGCATACCTTAGCAGCCAGAGATGTATCCTTACATATTTCCTCAGGAAAAATTAATGAAGTGAATTAAAACAGACCTTCTTTCAAGCTGTTCCAAATGAACTCATTTCACAGCCTTTATCATGGCTTCCTTGCCATTTGGGAAATTTATTTAAGTTATTAAAAAAAAAAAGTTCCCTAAAATTCTCAGCTGAAAAATTGGCTTCTGTTTTTTCTACAAAGCTAACTCACCTGATTTGTCAGAACAGCTTGAAAATGAAGTGCTAACTGGTGGGTTTTATTGAAAGGAAACCAAGTGGAACACATATGTATTTTCTTAGGAAACTCAAAAAGCTCACAGTCATGTGGTGTTCCTCGGGGTGAATTCTTTGTTATGAATTACAACCTGCTTACTGATGACTTGTTAATAAAAAGTAGGCCTGCCGGGCCATTATTTTTTTCCACACAGTACACACAGTTTAGTTTTCTTTCTTTCTTTCGTTTTTTTTTTTTTTTTAAGTTTTCATTAATGCACTGAGTGTGAATAAATCTGTTTCTAATTTGTAATTGTTTTCCCTTCATCTGGACAATAATTTATTGCCAAATCTAACACTTGTCTATTATTAACATCCCCCTAACAGGAAAAGGTTTTAATTTTTCTTCCCCCCTCCTCCTTCATCTCTAGCCCCACCCCCTACCGCCCTGTTTAAACAGAGGGAATGGGACACCCAAAAGTTGCAGGATGGCAGGGATCTTGTTCGTGGAGGTCACCCCCAGATCTGGGCTCTGGGGAAGCCGGAGGTAACCTAGGGGCTCGGGGACCCGTCCACGTAGCATCGTAACGCCCGCCAGCTGGAGTTGTTCGGAGCTGAGAAAATAAGCGCAGGGAAAACTGTTGAGACAAACTAGAAACAGATGGTAACCTGAGGTGGCAGGACAACTTTATTTAGCGTGGCAGTTGGACTTTATTTATTTATTTTACACGCGCATCTGGTCGTGCTGGGGCGCCTTTCTGCGTCCTCGTGATTGCGCTGTTAATAGTGGATCTGATTTGCCAAGGAGTATTAGCAATTAACTTCACTATGTATTCAGGTCGATTCATATTTTAGTGGGCCTTTGTGAGGCATGTTAGCGTTTAGGCTTTTGTGTGGAAAGGGCGTAGAAGCTGCCGTTTGAAGTTCCAGTGGTGTGGAAAATGTGTATCTACCAATTAAGGACGGTAAAGTGGCCCCATCACCGGAGAACACGCCAAGTTGTAAATAAACAGCCAGCAGGATACTGACACGTTGCTGTGGATGACTTCCTGAGGTTTGGAAATACTTGGGGTTGCTCCTTTGTGGACATGTGGACGGTGGGTCCATGGTCATTTTCACTGGAGGTGTGAGTACAGGTCTAGGGATGGCTTCGGGACGCTGAATTCCTTAGTCCGTGTCTCCTTCTTCCACCATTATCTCTGTCAATATTTCAAGTTAGAGAAGTTATTTCATGATGTGAAACAAATACCATGTGAGATGGAAACTTGATTCTGCAAAAGCAAAACAATAAACTCAGACTCATTTTCTTTTGGTTCCCACTGGGTGTAATTTTCACCCTTCTGAGTTTGGTTGGGGTCTTAAATTTCTAAAAAAGTTGTGATTACTGCAGTGGTTTCCATGGAGTTGCCAGGGCTCCATCTTTGGGGCAGGTGGATGCTTGCCTGATTTATAGCTAATCTGGCAGAACTGGAAAGCTCGGCTAATTTGAGTTGTCACCTGGAAATCTGGCAAGTCTTATCATTACCTGTCAGACTCAGTTTTCCCAACCACCCAGAGCTCATTCCCAATGTGTGCAGAACTCTATCTGCTCCAAATATACTTGAATTAAATCCACATGGAAGTTGGTACAGGGGACCTTGTATAAGTGAGCAGGGCTGCCAGTTACGTAGTCACTGCTCACCTAAGAGCTCCAGAACCTGTAAGTAATGAAAATGTTACTGAGGTAAAATTATCAAAGTAAGTGAATCCTAGTAAGAGGAGTGTGTGCGTGTGCGTGCATGTGAACTAGACTCACATATGTTATGATGATGTGAAAAGGAGTACCTTCTAAATCCCCTGTGCCTCTCAGAAAACAAGGACACTGCACTTTTACAAATGGGAGCAGGCACTGCTTTGATCTGAACTTAAGGAACTAAGTTCCTTAATCTGAACTAATGGAACTTTGATCCATTGCAAAGCTAGATGTTGCCAGAGAGTAGAAAGTCTGACATGGGCACGTCGCCCTGCCGGGAGCCAGTCTGCGTCTGCTGGTGCCTGGAAGCCGGTGCTGTCATCACTGAGCGGGTCCTGCCTCGTGGCAGCATCACAGATGAGTGCCGCTTGACTACTTCTTCAGGTGTAGAATGTGGGATGGGAGAGCAGAGGAGAAACAGAAAGAAACTGGGAACTTTAAACCAAGGCTGTAGATGTCACAGTGTCGGAGAATGTCATGCTTTCTATCCAAGACAGTAGACATCTACAAAAATTCCATACATTTTCACTCAGTCAGCAACTGTTTAATCAGGATCCACTCTAGATGCACTTTCCTTTCTCTAGACATTATAGTTCTGAATAAACAAGGACCGTATCATGACTGGTTATGACCAGAATGTCGTGTCCATTGCAGGAGAATATTCTATGGCTGGTGGGCTGACAAGTCTCTAATATCGCCAAGCCCTGAAAAGGAAAGAGTTTAGGCTTTGGAGTCAACCTGACTGGCTGTATGATGATAAACAGCTTACTTAATCTGTCTCAGCCTCATGAGTTTCTCCACTCATCTAAAAATATCCCTGCCCCAGTTCTTGGGAGGATTAAACAAGATAATGAACGGAAAACACATAAAGATAGTAAGAATTTAAGCAAACAAGTTTCCTTCCTCCCTTGTTCTTCTGCGGAAAATACTTGTTGAGGATTCAAGATTAGATCATATTTTCTTCTGCTAACATGTAGCCACATGTTGATGAAACCTTCACAACTCTTCGAGCCAGTCAAGTAAGGAAGTTTTCCTGAGCCACCAAAGCACCATGGAGCCTGTTGGAACAAGAATCCACATCCTCTAAAGTCAACATGTCCTGATAATGGGGTTGGATGAATCCAGCCCTTTTTGAATGAATCTAGCCCTTTTAGAATCACAATTCACATGAAATACTAAGCTGTAAATATTGCAGGCACACAGATGACTGTTCAAATTCAATTCCCTTTAAAGAGAGAACAACATTACAGATTATGAAGGTCAAGCAAAGAAGGGATGGAAATAGCCAAGAACACTTTTGAATAGAGGTTCAAGTTCAAACGAAGGAGGAGCACTTCAATTACCTTTTCCTCCAAGCAAAGGGGTGGACTGGTCTCACCTGTTTCGCTTCCGACTAAATTTCTGCCTCCTTCAGTCCCTTCCCTGGAGGATTATTTAAAGAGCCTCCGCTTTCTCACCATAGGCAAACTGCCTTGGAAAATCCTCTGTAGATATAATTCTCTATCTTAAAAAATTGGCACATGTGTATTTGTGGGTGTGTGTGTGTGTTAAACCACCCTTCTCTTAAATCTTCCCTTGGGCCCTGATTTTTAGGACTCAAGCCCAGAAATAATAGGAGCCTAGCACGTTACCATATGATTTTTTTCATCTTTTTTTTTTCAAGGCTTGTTAAAAAAATCCTGATCCCTTGAGTTCAAAGCCTCAGTATGTCCCACGTCTCCTGACGGACCTTCTCCAAGCCATGCCTCTTGTTGATTCATTGAGTCAAACCCTCCCACACAGTGTACTTGTTTGGCAGCTTGTATCAGCTGGTATCTTCTCCCTCAAACCACCGGGGACTCTTCAAACCCCACAGTTCGCATCCTATGGGTGGTTTCCCTCCCTGTGCAGCATCGTATCCGTGTGCGCGTGTGTGAAAATCCAAGTTTTACTGTCTCACTCATCGTCTCCAGAGGGAGTTCAGGCTTCCTGGTCTGTGTTTTTCACAAGTCTGGATATTTTCAGCTCCCACCATACAACTTTACACATTCCCTGGTCTGGATATCAGTTGTGGATCTGGGAACATAATGACGCATCGGAGTGCAAGTCTCAGGTGAATAAAATTGATAAAACTCCCAGCATTTCCATCATGTCTTCACTAAAGGAAAGTGCTTCTGCTCTAGGTGTTCCCAGCCTTCCCCACCGTGGGTCTGAGGGTTGAAGATTGGGATGTAGGGGAGGTGACGGAGAATCTCCCAACAGGGTTGGAAATATTTTCTCTTCATGATGGGGCTACCTGATCAGCTCAGTCCTTGGAACTGGTAGACAAGCTGTCGGGAAAGGTTCTGACCAACTGCTAAACTCTGCCCTGGTCAGCTTCCTTCTCAAGGTGTGCCCTGCCTGTCACTCTCACGAGGCATGGTCGTCAGTGCCAGCGTTACCCTGGGACAGCTGGCTTTTCCTCTCTGTCATGAAGGTGAGGTGTGATGCAGCCAAATGGCCATCCTGCCAGTTGTGCCAGGGTCAGTCTGGCGAGTGCACATTGTGTTTAGTGAATCCAAACACATCAGGAGGAAAAAGAATAATGATGGAGAATCTCAACACTGTTCCCTGGAGCTCGGTGCAGTTTGGAAGTCGGATCGAAGCCCAAGGCAATAAGTGGGCACATATTTCCAGAGGTCTTTTCAGACCAGAATTTTGCTTCCCTGCCACCCTTCCTTCCCAGAGATTACAAAGATGTGATTTTCTACACACCATCTTTCTTTCTTTTTCTTTTTTAATTGAAGCATAGTCAGTTACGATGTGTCAATTTCTGCTGTACAGCATAATGCTTCAGTCACACATGTACATATATTTGTTTTCATATTCTTTTTCATTATAGGTTACTAGAAGATACTGAATTAGTTTCCTGTTATACAGTAGAAATTTGTTTTTTTAAATCTATTTTATATATAGTAGTTAGTATTTGCAAATCTAGAACTCCTGAATTTATCCCTTCCCACTCCCTCCCCTTCTGGGTAACCATAAGTTTGTTTACTATGTCTGTGAGTCTGTTTCTATTTTGTAGATAAGTTCATTAGTGTCTTCTTTTTTCTTTTTCTTTTCTTTTCTTTTTTTTTAGATTCCACCTATGAGTGATAGCATATGGTATTTTTCTTTCTCTTTCTGGCTTCCTTCACTTAGAATGATGATATCCAGATCCACCCATGTTACTGCAAATGGTATTATTTTATTCTTTTTTGTGGCTGAGTGGTATTCCATTATATAAATATACCACAGCTTCTTTGTCCAATCATCTGTTGATGGACATTTAAGTTGTTTCTATGTCTTGGCTATTGTATATAGTGCACACCATCTTTCCTCTCTTGGTTCTGTAACAAGTGTGACCCCCCTGGGCTTGTATTACCCTGTTCTTTTAAAAAAAAGGTTAATACACAGCAAAATCTTATTTTCAGAGAACTATTTTAGAGGAAAATCTAGACTGAATTAATAAACTCTGTTATGGACTGACTTGTGTCCATTCAAAATTGTATGTTGATGTCTGTTAATTGATGTCCCTAGTACCTGAGAATGTGACTGTATTGGGACGAAAGTCCTTAAAGGCATAATTAAGGTTAAGTGAAGCCACTGGGGTGGGATCTAATCCAGTATGAATGGTGTCCTTATAAGAGGAGGAGAGTCAGACACAGACTTGCACAGAGGGGTGACCCTGTAAAGACACAGGGGGTAAGCTGTCTGCCAGCCAAGGAGGGAAACCTTGGGAGAAACCAGCCCTGCTGGCACCTTGGGACTTCTGGCCTCCAGACTGCGAGGAATCCATTCCTGTTTAAGCCACTCAGTGTGTGGCACTTTGTATGACAGATCTAGCAGACTAATACACTATCCTTGAGGGAAAAAAATCTTTTAAAGGGATGCTAATACACTGAAGACAAGAATATTGGCTTGGAAAACTTGTTAAGAGTGTTTTTCTTGAAGTTTGTTTCCTCCTGAAGCTGCATGTTTATAGATAAAATATAAATGGCTAGAACTTCTTGAAAGATTTTTTCTTATTAGTAGGTCAGCTATGTTCCCCACACACTTTCTATCCTATTAATTCACTTAGCAGATCTTTTATTTCTTCATTAATGGGAGAAAAATAAGTCTAGACACAGTGCGGGCAAATGATCATATACTACAAAGGAGTGAATTCAAATTAATTAATTTTTCAGATATTTCAGGGGTTTAAAAATGGACTTAGCTTGGAATACAATTTCCTCCATGAACCTTCTGAGGTACTGGGGTTAGATTGCCAGCCTCCGCCATGAACGTATCTAAAGGACAGCCTCCGTGTGGGGAGTCAGTGTGAGTTTCACTCCTGTTTGTCTCCTGCCGTGTCTGACAGGTCAGTACGGTGTATGTTATAGCAAGATTTCTTCCCTGCTCTGTGTGTTTCCATGTTGGAAACATCTCAAGAATACTTGTTTTTGTTTTATCTTCCTCTGGGAAAACTGACAGATCTAGCAGTTTGTAGAACCTATGTCTCCCTTTGAGTTTACTTATAAGAAATATTGACATTTGTTCCAAAGTTTGCTTTGCAAAATGCCCAGGGAAGCCCTCCATCTGAACATGGACTTCTGCCTGTTTCACACACGGCCAGAGCTCAGGACGCTTCTCCCACCCACTGAGTCACAGCAGGGCAGCAGGGAGACCCTCTATCCTGTTGGCAGACTCTGGCTCCCACCATCCCCCAGAGGACGCAAGAGCAGAGGCGGATGCTCGGCCAAGGAGGCTAGAGGCTTGCGTTGCTGGCTGGTGGGCAGGAAGGGCCTTCTCCCCTCTAGCTTGGCTCGTAACAGCCTCCTGCCCTCCTGTGGTCCCTGAGCTGAGGAAGGGGCGTGGCAGTGGTACGGAGGATGAAGGAAAGGAGTGATGATAGTTATTATGGAAAGAGGAAAAACAAGCTAGAAGACTCCTGGGATGGAAGAGACCCTGGGCTGAGAAAAAGGACCCTGAATTAGGATCATTTTATAAGAAGGTTTAACCAGTTCCCAGAGAGGAATCCCATTCTTAGACAAGGGTTCTTCTGAAAGGGATTTACAGTTGACCCTGGAACAACACGGGTTTAAATTGTGAGGGTCCACTAATATGTGGGTTTTTTTTTTTTCAGTAGTAAACACCACAGCACTACATAATCCCCACGTGCTTGAATCCCTGAATGGGGCAACCATGGATCTGGAGGAACCATGGAAATGCAAGATCACATACACCGAGGGCCGACTCTAGGTTATACTCTGATTTTCAGCTGTGTGGAGGGCCCGCACCCCAACCCTGCATTGTTCAAGGGTGACCTGCATTGGGCAGCGTTCCCAGGGAAAGCCCACAGGGGAAAAGGAAAGCATGATTTTCACCGTCAGAAAGAGAAGAAAGCAGTCAAAGATGTAATATTGAGTCAAGTCCTCCACGGGACCCTATATGTTCTATATTGCTGTGTAACAAAATTGCCCCAAGCAACGATCAGTATCTATCACCTCTTAGAGTTTAAGTGAGTCAGGATTCCAGGAGTGGCTTGGCTGGGCAGTGCTGACTCGGGGCCTCTTTTGTGGATGCAGTCAAGATGCTGGTCGAGATGTCAGCAGGGCTACATCTTAGCAAGGTTTACCTGAGACAGGAGGATCACTTGCAAAGTGATCCTCACATGGTTTGAGAGTCGGTGCTGACTGTTGGTGGGAGGCCTCAGTTCCTCTCCACATGGGTCTGTCCCAGGACTGCTTTGGTGTCGTCACACTGAGTGTCCCCATGTGTGTAGTCCAAGAGAGGGTGGGCCAGACAGAAGCCATCTGTTTTAGGACCTCACCTAGGACCGCCTAGCATCACTTCCCCCATCTTCTGTTCTTGAGAAGAGTGTGCCTCTGTCTGACCTATGTTTAAGGGGAGGAGAATTAGGTTCCACCTTCTTGAGAGAGGCGTGTCAAAGGATTTGTGGACATGTTTTGAAACCGCTGCGGCACCTGTGTCTCAGTCCTGCAGGGACGCTCTGAAGATAACGCAGTTTACCCCCAGAGTGGTTTCCATCAGGGGCAAGGGAGCTGGAGGACTTAGTCTCCTGGCTGAGCATCATTGGATACCGGCTGCCGGAGGTGGGTGGGGCTTCAGTTTCCAGGCTCCCGAAGGTGGAGCCCGAGAGCAGCTCTTTGAGGAGAAGGCAGGTGCTGACTGTGAAGAGTGAACCCGCTGGTGGCAAGCCGGGCAGAGGGATCTGAGGGATGAGAGGCCACACGCTGAAGTTCTCTGCTACAGCCCGGGAGCATTGTGTTGTGATGCAGCATAATGAAGAGATCTAATGGCCCGGTGGCTCTTCTATGTGTGTGTGTTGGAGGAGCCATTCAGTGACATGGCTCGTTAGCCTCTGGGCGAGCAGTGTCTGGAGGAGAAACGGTGCCTGCCTTTCTCCAAACTCCTTTAATCTGATCTTCAGATTTCAGGAATTCACCTTATCGTCCCTTTCTTGTGCGATTTCATCTCTGAGTAGAATTCACTCTTGTCTCAGAGAGCCTGGGAGCAGATGTCAGAAAACTACATAATGAAATCAAATAGCAAAATAGAACCAGGCAGATGCTTGCCCAAAAGAGGCAGGGGAATGAGATGGCTGGACACCAACGGTTATTAATAATACTCTGGACTTTGATGGTGTCTTTCATCTGAGCCTCCAAGAGCTGCATGGCCATTTAAGTAATCCAGGGAGTTATTTTCTTGGATAGAACCTTTAAATCCAACAGGTCTTTTGAAAGTTTGGTGCTTTGAATGTTCAACTCTTTCTGGATTGTTCTCAAGGGAAAAGTTATTTTGATTTATAAATCATATGGAGGTTTTTAAAAGTCAGTTATTTCTTAAAACAATAGATAGTTGCACTGCCTTTGGCAATATTATGTGGAATTCATATATTTCCTTCGTTTTCCGGCTCGAAGCTGTCTTCATGAAATTATTTAAGTAAGTGATAGAACATTTCTGTTCAGCAGGGAAAACATATCTAAAGATCCTGCCCGAAATTCGAGTAACCATTGGTTCCATTCTTCTAACCATCTGTTAATCCTTCTGCATGAGATGCCAGATGAGCGGTTGCAGAGGTCTTTTCTGCAATTCCTCTGCCCGATACGACTAGAGAGGGAACAGGGCTGCGGCAGTGAGGTGGCCCTGGCATCCAGGAGAACAGGCCATTTCTAAGCTGATATTTGGCTGGTGACTAAGAATGGACTCTACGAGCCAATGTGCCTTGGAGGTTCTTCACCAGAGAAGCGAAGCACAGGAGACAGACAGGAAAGACCCCACCTTGACGTGGGCCTAGAAGCAGGTCTCCCACCCAAGCTGATGCCTGCCCTAATTAGAGTCAGCCGGCACCAGGCACACTGAGGCTGCGCTGCGAGTGCGGACGCGTGAGATTCTGTGGGGAAGACGCTCGGGCTGTATCTCATTAGCTTGTCACAACTCTTCCCGCAAAATGGACGAGGATGTGTTTTGCCTACCGACTGGTCACTAATGGTTTCATCACTGCTTGTTTCAGTCCTGAGCCGAAAAGGGCTGCTGCATAACAAATCCCGGATCGGGAGGAGAAAGAGTTTTGCTGCCAGGACTGGAACCACAGCAAAGGACATGTCCCCGAGGGGCGCGGGATTCACCTGCCGTCCCCTGCAGCGCCCGCTGTGTTTTTCCAGCACTCAGTGTGAGAAGCATCGCTGGGCCTCTCAGGCCTACGGGGTGGACTGACAAGGGATGTGTTTGCGGCTGTCAGGAGGCTGGTTGCTGCTGCGCTAGGGATACTCTGGACCGGACAGTCTTTTCTGCCTGATGTTTTCTTTTTCTTTTTTTAAATCGGGGAGCAGGAAGTTTTCCTCTCCCCGCCTGTGGAATTACCAACGACGTCCACTAGGTGGCAGCACAGAGAGCACGGCCACAGCGCGCTCTACTCTCCAGCCAGGGGCTGGGTGTTAACAGGACAGGGCAGCCCAGGATGGATTAGCAAGTGTCCATTATGTCTCTTCCTCCCTCCCTCCCTCCCTCCCTCCCTCTCTCTCTCTCTCCTTCCCTTCGCCCTCTCTCCTTCTTTCCCCCTCTCTCTTTCCCTCTCTCTCTCACTCAGAAAACACCATTCAGAGCCTTGTGCTTTTTCAGACTGAGCAGTGCATCCAGCCTCCTCCCGAACGGTCTACTTCTTTACTTCTTTGCATAAGAAGTGAGATAACATTTTCTGCCCCAGTTTCATGCAGGGATAAAGCAGGCATTTATGACTCCATTTGTACTCGTGGCCACATTTCCTTTTATTCTGTCTAGAAGTCTCTGGAAATGAATATTTTTCTCTTGAGGAAGGGATTCTGCTCACCCCGTGATAATTCCTTCAGTTCAGACACTTTGTCCCCTACCTTAGGTTGAATCTGGGCTACCAGGTCCCACGACATTTTGCCAAACAGCAGGGGAGTGAAAGGGGAGTGGATGCCAAGTTCCTGGCCCCTGAGAGATTGGATGTCTCCTCACAGAGCCCTGAGGAACCAAAATAAATACAAATCCATTTCGTTTATATTCTGTGAGGTTTGCCCTAGTTTTCTGTCTCATCGCCTTGATACCCGGTCCCAGCGGGCTTCTGGAGGGGCGGGCTGGACAATGTACCGTCAGTCGGTCAGCTCTGCCGGGCAAGTTAAGAAAACCCAAATGTTGTTGATTCGTTAATTTATTCCTCACAGCTGTGCTTCTAAGCTCCTGTCTCATTTCTCAACGTCTTCCCCCTCCCAAGCCTGGCGCCCCACCCCTCCCTGTACTGCTGAGCAGACAGCACTTTCTGGCCTCATCTGTGTTCACAACCCTCATTTCAACACCCACTTTCTCTTTAGCTTCCGGAGGTCACTGTCGGGACCCCCCACCCTCCACCGGAGGAGACCCCCTAGATCCATTCTGAGGAAGGGGCTCTGACAGCTCCTAGTTCTCACTCTTCCCAGCCTCTGGCCTGCCCCTTCCCTCACCCCGACCATCCCCAAACTCTCTTCCCATCTGGTTTCAGTGACTCTTTCCTAATTCTCCTCCTCCAGGTCTCTTTGCACCCCGCCCACCACCTTATCTCTAAGAGGGAGGCCCTTCCTGATCTTAGAGCTTTACTCTCCATCATGACCCCCAGGACCATCAACCACCCTGCTAAGTTCTAGCATGCTTTCTATTTAACCCACTGAGCTGTCTGCATCCCCCCCCCCCCCAGGCTCCGTCCTAGCTGCCAAGCTCCAATTCCACTTGAAAGGTCTTCTGAGCATTCCATATCATTATCCCATGATCACTGTAACCCAGATACATCTAAAACCAAACTGTCTCCTCCATGGAGCAGACGATAGTCAGCATTTTCCTTCCTGTGCCAACTTTAATGCCATCTTGGATAACAACCTGAAAAATTTGGTGGTGTCTGTGCCTTCTCCATCTCCCCTTTCCTACACATCCAATCCACAAGCAAGTCCCTCAGCATTGTCGTCCTTTCCCCACTTCTACAATATGACAACTGTGGTGTGAACATTTCACTTGGAATCGGGGGGGGGGGTGGCAGCTTGTTGTCAGCTGTGAGGCATTGAGCGAGTAATGTTTGCAGTGCTAACCCAATGTCATAGAACAAAAAAATCATAGCGAGCAGAGATCACATAGTCCATCTCTCTTATTTACGAATAAGAAAACCAAATCCATGAAGTTGGTTATCTGAGGTTTCTGAGCTGAGACCCAACACTCGGTGTTTAGACCACAAAGCCAACACTCTTTCTTCTGATCCACTGGCTCTTCAGGAAGCCCTCAGTTAAATGGAAATGTGGCTTTAGAAGGAAGAGCACATGAAGCCGTCACTGTTACTGAACACAAGACCTTTTCCCGCTAACTGTCCTGATGGACAAAGAAAGGTCAGTTCTGAAGGGAGCAAAGGCAAGGAGCCACATCTAAGGAGGCTGCCTGGGAGCCCGTATCTGGGTTGTTGGCATCCTTTCGATCTTCTTTCCATAACACAGTAGCCTGGATTTCCTTGGGGGGTACTTTACCTGTGCCTCTCCCCGCCACAGGTTGGGGACACATGACCCTACCCTCACCCCCAAGGGCAAGCCTGACTGACCTCATTCAATCTGCATATTTAATCCTCCAGACCACTTATGGACGCATTCTTCGGAAGGCACATGTGACCTGGACCATGTGTGGAGCTCAAGGCTTTTGCTGGGTCTGCTGAGAACGAGCTGTGACCCTTAGAGCTCTTGGCATCCATCCTGTACTCATGAGGGAGAATCTGTCAAAGCAAAAGCCAGGATGGAGAAAGGAGGGCAGAGAAACAGAGAAGGAGAAATCACATCGCGATGACATCATTTGAGCCCCTGGATTAAGCGTTGCCTCAAACCAGCCCTACCCTTGAATATTTTATGAGCCAAGAAATAAATCATTTTGAAAAATCCAGTTTAAGTGAAGGCTTCTGATATTTATAATCTAAACATTTCTTGTTGATACACTCTGGGAGGGGTAAGGTGATCTACAACATGGTGGGGACCAGACCAACAAGGGGGCAGTAAAACCCACCTTCTCCCACCTAACTCAGCTGCTAAAGGCCTGGCATGAGCCGAGGCCACTGCTCCCAGGCTTCTCTCGGACACAGAGCCCCCGAAGAAGGAATGCCTGTCCATTCCTCTAGTGACGGGGAGGAGCCAATCTTGTGTTTTGGGTGAGAGTTTAGGCTTTGAGCAACCGGTGATGCCCAAAGGTTTTTGTGGGCTGTTGGAGAAAACAGCTAAAGAGGAGCAGCAGTTAAATGCTGGAAGGGTTGCCATCTGACAATGGGAAGAGGGGAGCTGTGCTCCTGGGAGTCAAGGGTGCAGTATAGAAGGATGAAGTCAGGTAAGGGAAGAAGGGAGAAATGAGACGAGGAGCGAACTGTGGTAAGTAGACCCTGAGTCTCACAATTCAGAATAGATGCTTGATCTGAGCCCAGAATGTTAAACTGCTAAAGACTTCCAAAACCCACGTGGAAAGATGGCAGGAAGTAGAGAGCAGCGTGGGGGATGTCCTATCAGGCAGACTCAGGGCTGGTTGTTTTTGGTGGTGCGTGCAGACCATTGCAAGGGAGATGCTCTGTAACAATCCCTTTGCTGTCTGGTGGTCTTTCCTTGCAGCACGTGAGGAATGATACAGGAGCCTCCACTACATTTATAATATGCAGAGGCTTCAACCACATGTTATAAGCAACCATAGGTACCTGGAGGAATCAACCGCTGGGTGAAGTTGAGCACGTATTTAAAACGTGTTGAGGGGATGCTTTGTGCCTCACTCTACTAGCTTTACTACCTGTAGGCTTCATCCCTCCCTTGCCTCTGGGGTTTTAGAAAAAAGTCTACCCCTTGTATATATAATGGAGCTATGCAATCAGTAGCCGTTTATTGTAGCCCTGCGGTAGTCATTAGTGCTGTCTGCCAATATATGGGGCTCCCAGGCACATGGGAGAATTGTACCTTCCCTCTTCCTTTGAACTTAGGCAAGGCCACGTGACCTATTTTGGCTAATGAGATGCGAGTGGAAATAATGCGGCAGAAGCATTAAAACCCAGAACAAAATTTGCCTCCTTGTTTTTTTTTAAACTTTGGCATGGTGACAGTCAGCTGTTGGGATGGTGGCTGCCCCATCCGTCTGAGTCCCTGAGCGACTCAGATCAGAAGCGCGATCCTGCTGCTCCATCCAACCCTGGCAGACTGGTAGGCAGCCTGGGCAAGAAGTAAAGCTATGTTGTTTTAAGGCATTGAGATTTCTGGCTTGTGCGTTAGCACAACAGCACTGAATCCATCCTTATTTCTATAGAACTAAAAATATTCTAGAAAATGTGCTTGAGATTGGGATGAATCTGACTGCCCCTTAACCTTTGCTGACTCACATCTTGAGAAATGACAGGAAGAAACATTAAAGAAGGTAGCATTTAAAATCTAATTAAAAACTTTAAAATCTACTATAATTTACTTTTAAGTTCCTTAATTCAGATGTAACTATTTCTTGTTAATATGATTCATGATGTATGTACATGTGTAGGTATTCATGATTTTTATGTAGTTATATTTTTGGGGATCTTACTGTCTTATTTAAGATTATTGACAAATACTTGCCATAAGTTTATGGAAGACTAGATTAATTTTGATTCTATTAGATTCTTTTGGCAGCGAGTTACAGGGAAAAACTCAAATCAAACTAGCTGGTGTTATAAGAAAGTTTACTATTTCATAGATATGGGGTATTTCACGTATAATAGAAGTTGAGGCTCTGGGCTGTTTGATTTAGTAGCTCCGAGCTGTCATCAAGGACACAGGTTTTTCCGTTTCTCTAAGGAGCACCCCGTCGGTGTTGACTCCCCGATCTGGTGGATCCAACACAGCGGCAGCAGTGCCGGGCACCACATCCAGCACGGCCAGCGCCCAGAGTTAGACGATGCACTGTTTCTTCCCGCATCCTTTTCTTGGGAGGGAGATACCCTTCCCCCAAAACTCCTGAGAAAACTTTTCCTCTCATCTTGGCGGCCAGAATTGAGTCCCATAGCCGTTTACAAGCCAACACTGGCCTGGGGGTAGAATTATTATGGTCAGTGTAGACCACAGTGTTCACAATGGACTAACCATGATTGGATAACTCATCTTTTATTGTTGGCTGTTTAAGCTGTTTCTTGTTTTCACTTGCTGGGGACAATTTGCGGTGTCATTTCTACTCTCTCACTCTTTTCAAGTTTTCCTTAAAGATGGAATTGCTGGGTCAAAGGGAATAAATATTTTTACCACTCTTCCTATGTATTACTGACATATTCTCCAACTGGATAAGGATTGTACCAAAGTATAGTACTGTCGGTCTTGTGAATAATATTCTGTTTTGACTCTACAACACATGCTGTGGGGTAGTCAGTTATTGGTTGGAGTTACAATTCCTTAATTATAAGTGAGGCTGAACATTTTTCTGTAGTTTGTTTACTCTTTTTGGAATGTGTTCTCTCAGAAGGTAGTCTCTCTGGCACAAGGGTCGGAAACGTTGAAGTCTCAATCCCCCAAGTAAACTTGGCATCTAGCTCTATCTCTGACACAGCAACGTTGGAACTAGGAACTGACTCAACCTAAAGTAAACGCCAATTGTCCAGAGACTCACATGATCCAGATGGAACCCACAGGGGACTCTTAGCAGGGAAATGTCACCCAGGCTCTAGGCCAAACGAAAGGAATTGCAGCTCTTGGAACAGAATTCTTGGAGAGCACTTAAACACAAATTATTTTTATGACCACATGAAATTATTAAGTTAGAAGCATCAAAAAATTTAAAATGATACTCACATTTAAAAACTTTGAAGAATAACATTATTCTTAATGGAATTTCCCTAAAGAAATTACAGTGGGATACAAGGCTATAGCTATACCTGGGTTTAGCTCAACTTTTGATTTAATAGCAAACTCATGTCCTTTCAGTAAAACAAAATAATTTGGGGTGGTAATTTTGTGTTGAAGGACACAGCTGTATTTTTTAGCAGTTTCCTGTTTCCTAAATATCTTGATCAAACACTACTGTAGGCTTCAAATGTGTTCATGTTATTGTTTACTGTTGGGTGCTACGGGAGGCTCTGAGGGGGTCTACGAACTCCTTGACCTTGTCTGTAAAACTTTCTGAGCGTTTTTCACGAGAGAGTGAGGGCTCGCGGCTTTCAGACCATCAGAGGGCCCACCGTCGTCTCACCCGCAGTTTTCACCCATTTTCATTTTTACTACAGCTTCCTTTCACCGGCTTCTATCCTCTCGTTTGCTTCCATTCTATTATTTTTCACTCAGTTTCTCTAAAAACTCAGGGTTTGGGTTTGGGCTGTCCTCCTCAGGGTTTAACCTCTCTGCTGATTAACCACTTTGTGTGGCTCCTTTTCCTTCATACAGAATGGTGAGGGGACAGAACTTTCTGGTTAATATGTTACACTGAATATCTAAATTAAAAAAATTTTTTATTTTATTTTATTTTATTTTCTTGGTGGGGGGAAGTAATTAGATTTGTTTGTTTATTATTTTTCACGGGGGTACTGGGGATTGAACCCAGGACCTTGTGCATGCTAAGCACGTGCTCTACCACATTATTTATTGATTCTTTGGTTTAGAAGTCACTTCAGGGTCTTTTGTCTCATATCAACATTGTAAACATTAATTTTCATTCTAACAGTTCACAAAGGGTCACTTGTGCTTTCTGGAGTTTCCTTTGAGCTCTTTGCACTAGAAAAGTGCAGCAAAATTATGGAGGGCTTCCAAAACCTCAGCGGAGGTAGACCCATCTTGTCTGTCCCTGGCCAGCTCAGCTGCATCATTCTGGCTTAAAAATTAGACAATTACATGCATGTTTTTTGCTTAGCCCTAAAAATATTTCCAGAGACTATTGGATTTTAGATATTTTTTCCAATACCAGAGCCTCAGGAGTATGTTTTTTTCTATTCTGATAGACAATGACAAAGGATAAAATAAAGTTGAAAATTAGACCTAGCATTTTAGAAACAAGTAGATATTGTTTCTGAACAATAGTGAAAAAATAATCTATATAAAACAGTCCTCTGTCAAAAGGTAGGGTCAGAAACACAAGGGCTGTAATCACATCTGAAAGGTAGACTGGATTCCAGTGAGCGTCGACAGAGCAGAGTGTAGAGAGGAGACATCCACCTCTTCTCTTTTTAAAGATATTAATCTTTATATCTTTATGCAGTTTATTTTTAAAGGTCATTCATGAGAAAGAGAGAAAGTCTCAATGCAGTTGCCTGATAGGCAAGATAGGATCCCTAACAAAGGATGCTGTCTGGGTAAAATATGGAGACGCAACCAAGGGCCAGGGGTCTTTCCATTTTCTGTAAATCCAGACCTAGTGCTTGAGAACTTCCTGGGAAGAGCTTGTGCAGAGATGGGCTGCAGATTCTGCAACGCCGTGCCTTCCTGACTGCTGGACGCTGCTGAGAGGCCAGGGTTGGTCCCACTCTCTTCGTGCTGTTCGTGAAGTGATGGTTGAAGTTGCAGTGATGGCAATGATTGGTGACTTAATGCCATTCTCAGATCCCTGCTGGTACCACGGGGTGGGGACATGACCCGTGACCTGGAGTTTGGGGGGTGTTAGGGGGTACACACGGGGCTAGCTAGTCTCCTCATCCATAGGGCATACTTGTTGGCTGCATCTGGTTTAGGAGAGCAGCAAATCATGTGTGTGTGTGTGTGTGTGTGTGTGTGTGTGTGTGTGTGTGTGTGTGTGTGTGTGTGTGTGTGTGTGTCTGCACATGCATGCAATTTAATTCCAAAATGCAAGGCAGGTATTAGTTGGTAATAAAAATGTGCATTTGGAGAATTTTGTTTTCTGGAGTCCATATTTCTACACTGGCAAAGTCACTCTGAATTTAATTATTTTCTCTCCACATTCACATTTGTTTGCCCTGTTTCTGTTTAATATATTGAATGGTCTTTTGCTGGTATTTGCTTTTCAGTATTTTTCTCTCCTTTTCTTTGTGTTCCTTCTGATCATCATCTGTTTCTCTCTTCTCTCCTTTATCTCTCTTCTTCAACACCCTCTTTCAACTTTCCTCTGATCAAATTATTGAAGCCAGGTTTAACACTGATGTAGGGTCTTTTTTTTTTTTTTTATCCATTAAGAGGGTTGAAAATTCTATTCAAAACCCCTCTCCCTGGAATTGCCAAGCCTGACCCTGGTCGAGTTGGGGTGAGCTGAGCTCTTCCTGGAAAGGTAGATGGGTTTTAAGCAGCTGGGAAGACGCCTGTAGCGTCGACTTGGCTAAAGCAAAGGCATTTGCATAGAAATGACTTTTAATAAATACCTTGGGCACATTTTCTATTTACAACTTACTTTGGAAATCTGAGAGGAGTTAAAAATCAAGAGGCCATAAATCTGCCATGGGATGCTGGTAGATGGAAATCTGGTTGGACTCTCAAAAGTTTAGCCACTTAGGGGCCAACGCATAAAGAATGAGAATATAAAGAAAAATGCTAGAAACTTCTCAACATGGTGAATGCAGAAAACAATGGGAAATTTGCTTCCAAGCAAGACTGGATACGACTGTGTTTATAGCTGTGACTGTAAACAAGGAAGCCAAGCACAGGGCTCACAGCAGGAGCACGACATCGTGTTTTTGTTACAGCGACTGACAACTATGCATAAAAATTGGAAGATTATTTAAATACAAATGTGAACTTAGTTACCGCGTTCTAAAGATGCATTTAATTTTCTAATTCCTCTTAACTCTGGCATCTCACAGCAGGTATTTACTCCTTAACCACCCATGCCTAATTTTTGACCTATCAGGCCTTGGACTGACTCAGGAAAGTAAATAGATATTTAGGTCAAAGCAGAAAGATATCACAACTGGGCTAGAATGTTACGTGCCCAAAGGGAGAAGGCCGATTCTGACAGCGGGGATTATAAATGTTTTAGAGTAATTAAAACCTGACTTGCTTGACTTGATGTATGCCGTTTTCAAAACGTCTAATTGTTTGCACAATTTAAAATAAGGGGAAAAAACATGGCAACTTTACTGAGCCAAGAGGGAGTTGTTTGAAATGGTTCAAGTTATGTTTAGATTCATGGAGGGGTGTTTGAAAGAGCTCCGAGGCTGCTAGAAAGAATATTTTTCCAGATGATTAAATGCAAATATTGTTTAAAAATGCTTAAGAAAATGATTTCAGAATAAGCAGGAAATAAAAAAAGATGGGGTGGGGAGCACAGAGGTGAAGGAGGGGATTGTTCGGGAGGGGTTTCTCCTCCTGCCGGGAGACCCAGTCTTGATCTCCTGGGATCTGAGGAGTCTTTGTTCTGGGGGCTCGCGCTGGCAGGAAGGAAGACGAGGACGGATGCTGAGGTCTGCGTGAGTGCCTTGCCAAGAAGTGCCGAGCGTGCGCACTCATCACTTTCCTCTCCAAGCTGGCAGGCCGTGCCTGCTTCCCGCAGGGTGCCTGAGGCTTCCGAGTTCACGCCTGCAAAAGACCTGTCTTAACCTCCATGCGTCTCCTTTCTAGTATTTGGTACTAAAACCAACCCCGCCATGCCCACACCAAAAGACCCAGCTGGAAACCACAGTTCTGATACATCCTTTCCTCCTAAACTCTATCAGTCTGAATTTGGCTTATGTTAGGATTATATTACGTATGAGGTAAGCGGAGATTTATTTGAGTCTGGGTCTTCTCTAGCTGATGGCTGGGCTGCACCACACGTTGGATACTGATGGGTGAGTCTGGAGACATCAAAGGCTCTTGGGGCTTAAAAAGTTCAAACTGCGGGGACGTGACAGCAACTCTCCTGAAGACTGGAAGCTGGAAAATCTGTTAGCAAACGTTGGGGTGACTCTTCTCCAAGCATTTCTGCTGCGGTTGAGGTGAGACCCGGTGCCATGTCTGTTTACACCTCGGCATTTCTGCTTTTCATCTCACATGAGTTCAGAAAGGGGAAAAGGAGAGCTAAATTGGAGGAAGTTGCAGGAGCTTCAGGGAATTGTGTCTCCCGTGGGTTTAAATCGTCTACTTGCTGACAAGGATGTTTTATCAAGACAAGAGTTTTCTTTCAGTTCTGAGTTTAGATCCAACTTAAAGAGATTCTGGAGTGGAATTGTATTTAGCATTGGCAAGGGAGAAAAGGCGTAGGACAGGACTTCTAAAGGCTTCTTGGACATCAAATGGCTATTTCACAACAACTTTGTGATGAGTTAAGTGTAAATGAATCAGAAACATACGGACCAAATTTCCTTTGAAATTCACATGGGCTTAAGAAATTAAGGCAAAAAAGCTCTTGGCAAGGAGTATTTTGGGATTTGCCAAATTCAAGCCGTTTGAGAAAGAACTGGAGATACTCTTCAAGGACCCCAGAAAGCTGCTGGGCTCCATCTCTGTTCCTTCCTCTTCTTCACCCATGGGTCAAGGTGCCCGGCAACCTGGAAAGCTTCAGGTTGTCAGGAAGTCAGGCACATGGGAGGTCCTCCCAGGCTTTCCTGGTCTGCTGGGGAGGACTGTGGCCATGCTTTGGAGGCAGCAGTGGAGAACAGAGCTTGATTTGGGAGTCAGAAGTTTCAGCTGTTTGGATCCTGTCCACATGGGTGCTGCCTCGGGGAGGGGATAGCGTCATGGCTGCATCCGGAAACTGTGTAGTTAGGGAGAGATTTTTTTTCAACTTTTTCAAAAAGGATATGGCTACTCAGTGGGGAGCATCGACTCTGGAGGCAAGTGGAAGAGTTGGGCAGAAGAACCAACTTCTTTCTCTAGATCTGATCTTGTTCCCTCTGCCAAAGGGGGGGCGTCTCTAGGACAGCGACTCTGGTGGTGCTATTTGTTTACTGCACACAGATGTTCCTGTGGGAGATGACTACAATGCATGTTGCACCCAGTGAATTATGAGAATGAATTATGGAGGAAGTGGTTTGCAACATTGCAAAGCCATTTATCATTGAGAATCAGAAAATGTCATCTGAGGAAAGGGTCATTTCAGCAGTATGCTGGGATTTGGAAATCACTTAAACTTGTTGTGAAGAGGTTTTCACAGCAGTGGAATTTGTTCAGGGGGACTTTAACCTAGAATGTGGGAAGAGGGACAGGAGGGTGGCTCTTGTGGTAAGAGGAAGGGCATGCAGGTGGGTAGTGATGTATAATATCCATCCAGGAAGGCAGAGTCAAGGGGGACAATGAAGAGAGAAGCTGGAAGTCCATGATTCAGAAAAGTGAGAGTATCAAGCCATCGTGTTTCTTGAACCACAGAGAGAGTCCCATCTGCTTGCCAGCATCTCACTTACTGGGAGAGTGGACCAGTAAGGAGAGTGGACCACTCTTGGCATCCCAGGTCCTGCACATTGTCCCAGAAGTGGTATCTGACGTCAGATGAGCTGTTTCTCTCCTCAAGGCCATGAACACAGTACCTGGCCCATTCTGGGTACTTAACACACCTAGTGTTCACCGAGTGAATTAAGCTTGTGTTTTGTGGATGGCGGTTAGCTAATACTAAAAGGAGGAAAAGGCAAAGAAGACTGAGAAGGAATGATCCAAGAAGGGGCAACAGAACCCCAAAGAGTGAGATACCCCTCAAACAATGAAGGGAGGCTGGCACGTAGATCAGAGGGATGAAGGGGGATGATAGAGGAAGAGAAGCTATTTGATTTAGCTGCCAGGGAGTGTCTTCTAACTTTTCCAGGGGAGATTTCAGAAGAGAGAGAGAGAAAAACAAAAACGAAAACCCTGGGAGAAGAGAGTTTATTGTGGGGAAGCAGAGACAGTGGACCTGGGTATTGCTGTGACCTTTTCCACTTGTCTATCATCCACTGACTCATTTCTGCAGCCTTTTGCTTGTATCGTTTGTTTTATGAAGGGGAGGTAATTAGGTTTATTCGCTGATTTCCGCTAGGAGGAGGTACTGGGGATGGAACCCAGGACCTTCTGGGTGCCGAGCATGCGCTCTACCACTTGAGCTATGCCCTTTCCTCCACAGCCTTTTAAGAGAGAGGGAACAAGCTCACACACGAACACAAGCCGATGAAGAGAAACTCTAGAAGGGATGCACAAATGGCTCAAGCTTGAGAAAAGAGGAGGTTCCTCCTGGCTAGCCTGGGGAGGAGGGTGCTGTCTAAGGTGCACTCCGTGCCCTGCTGCCTTCCATGCCTGAGAGCTGTCAGCCCCCCGCCTTGGCCGTGCAGCGCCCGCCAGAAGTCCGCCTGCCTCAGAATTCAGTTTCCCTTCCAACTTCAAAGCAGATGTTAAGCAAAACCAAACTGAAGGTCTGGTGCTGGACCACATGAGCCCTCGTCTGAGGGAACATTGCTTCTCAGAGAGGAGAAAGGCCCTGTGAAGTGGAGTAGCCCAGTGTGTGCAAGCCCGCCCCTCCCCCTCCCCCTTCAGTGAAGCCATAGCAACCCTACAGGGTTTTCTAGACACATTTGTGTCTACCACGAATGCATGCAAACTGTTTCCATTTCCTTAGAGAGGGCTAGAAGATACAGTTTTCATTAGTTCAGGTGTTCCCCTCCTCCAACTGTTTATTTTTGAAGACACAGACAATCTGCTATGTATTTTCTCCACTGCTTTAAGGTCACTGGCTTCCTAGGGTCCAGGGCCCTTCTTCTCAGTTCCACTCCAACACCAAGGGCTCAGACGTGGCTCATCCCTCCCAACCTCTCTCTATTTCTTTTTCTACTTCTTAGCTGCACAGCGGTCCGTCCCCCATCCACCTAATTCAAAAGGACTTGGGCATCAAGACCGGCCCCAGGAGCTGTGGGGAGCCCCGGGACAGGTACATGACCATCTCCCTTCAAGGAACGTCAGGGCTTCTCGGGAGCCTGCTTCATTTCTTCGAGTTTTACCGATTCCTTGGACCCTGGCCGTGCACAACTGCTTGCTTTTTCCATAAGCAATCCTGTATAAAATAATAGAATTTCTGTAAAAAGAATTAAGCTGGGAAAGAAAAGACATTTTGGCAAACCTGAAACAGACAGTATTTATATTTCAGGAGTACTTCACAGCGCCAAAGTCACTTTAATACTTTGAGAACATTAAAATATATAATGCAGTCAACAACTTGTTTGTCTCAGAAAATAATCCCATTTGATATTCAGTATGAAAAATAATTAATTCAGCAATAGTTGAAACTAGCTAGATTGAATTTACTTTTCAATGTTTAGCAATTTTTACAAAACCCGTTTTGAGTTGGTGAGGTCTGTGGAATCTACCGGCTGTACTTCTTGCCTTTGTGTGGAGCCGGCGAAGCACTGAGGACAACACCCCAGCCAGGCCAGGCTGACCCTTGGGAAGTGTGAAAAGAACAATAACAACGACCAAAACAAGCCTGCGTTTCCCTCCGCGTGGTCCCCTGGGACTTGCTTTTCTCCAGCGCTTTCCTCCAGTGTTTGGAGGTGTCTGATGACTCCCCAAACTTCCTTCTGCATCGACCCTGATGGGCAGGTTGCTCTCTGCCCCCCTGGATCTGACTGCCGGCTTTGTGTTTCTTCTTTGACCCTCTGCGCTCTCTGGTTCTCTTCCCACATGGCTGCTTCTGAAGCGTTTGAAGAGGAAAGTGTGGGCGTGCGTTTTTTTCAGTGTTGCAGCTGTTCTCTGTGGTTGTCTGAGTTACTCTGTGTGGGGACGGATATCTACGAGTAACTTGGGAAGAACAACTGTGATCTGTTAGCACAGAGGGCTCTCTCCGGGGTCAGCCTGTAGTCCTTCCTCAGTCAAGATTCCCACTAAGGGATCTTGATAGCTGGCTGTTAGGAACGTTCCTCTGGGACTGGATGACAAAGCCCCTGAGGGCAGGTTTATGTTTTTCATCTCGGTCTCAGCTGTGTACCCAGCACCATAGTAGGCACACAATATTTGCTGTTGTTTAAATGAATGAGCAAAGAGTTTGACTCTAAAGAGCCTTTAGTAATAGAATCCTTAAATATTCATCTTGGACTTTAAAAATATTGCCATGGCATACTTATACCAACTCTATAGTTATAAGCCCAGTAAAATGTTGCCATTGTATCTAAAAAGATACAAACAACTTAAATGTCCTTGGACAGATGAGTGGATAAATAAGTTGTGGTATATTTATACACTGGAATACTACTCAGCCATTACAAAGAATAAAGTAATGCCATATGCAGCAACGTGGATGGAACTGGAGATCATCATTCTAAGTGAAGGAAGCCAGAAAGAGAAAGAAAAATACCATATGATATCACTCTTTTGGGGAATCTAAAAAAAAAAAAAAAAGACACAAATGAACTTATTTACAAAACAGAAACAGACTCACAAACATAGAAAACAAACTTATGGTTATCGAGGGGAGAGAGGGTGGGAAGGGATAAATTAGGAGTTCAAGATTTGCAGATACTATGTACTATATATAAAATAGATATACAACATGTTTCTTCTGAATAGCACAGGGAACTACATTCAATATCTTGTATAACTTATAATAAAAAAGAATATGAAAAGGAATATATGTCTGTATATGTATGACTGGAACATTGTGCTGTACACCAGAAATTGACACAACATTGTGAACTGACTATACTGCAGTTAAAAAAAAAGTAATACCAAGAATTTAGCTGCTGTCATAATTAAAATAATCCATGAGGAGAACTTGAACTTTTTGGAGATTAAGTGGACATAAAACATGATCCTAAAGATGTGCTTACTTAGCAAAAGTTTAGTTTTGCCAAAAAGTATTTTTAATCAAGAAATTCCACAAGTTATATTTCTTTACAAAATATTATGTGTTGTTAATCCAGGTCTTCCAAGAAGAAGATGTAAATACAGAATTAAACATGCAAGGATTTTATTATGGAAGTGGGCTGTGAGAAAGAAAATGGAGAGTACAGGGAGGGGGCTGGAGAAGGCTGGGAGACCATGATCAAGGCTGACCCTGAGTGAAGACAGAAGGCAGAGACAGTTGGGTGGAGCATCTTGGACAACTCTGCCATCTGAAGAAGTTTCAGCAAAACCATCCAGAGCCTTTGAGCCAAAGTCAGCTGTCAGAAGAGCCCTGAGTCTCAGGAATAAGACTGTCTTTGCAATTCTCCCTGACAGTCATTGGCTGGGAGCAGCTGTGGGAGGTGTGGCAAGTGGTCAATTATAGAGGCTCCCTGTAACGGGAGGTCTCAAGTACATTCTCATGGTGGTCACAGCTATACTTTGATTCATCTGAAACACCCAAGAATAGCACTAGGTAAGGAAAGATCTTTCTCTTTATACTTGAAGGCAGATTTGTTGGAAATACTAGGAAATTCCCTTACATTATAGAATAAGGTATACACATTTACATATAATGTCTCAAGTGAGCTTTCTAGCAATGATGTCGATAGGACAGTATAGCAGACTGGCACTGGTTTCCAAATTCTGTCCCTTCCTTTTTCCTTTGTAATAGAATCCTTGACTTGCAGCATAACTGTTCAGAATAAAGATTGATTTCCCAGTCTGCCTTGGAGTAGATGTGAACATGACTAACTTCTGACTAATAAAAGTGAAAGTGTTGTGTGTGACTCACAGGAAATGTATGAATGAGAAATGGTACCCCCTTCTTCTTGGCTGGAATACAAATGTGACGGCTGGAGTTTGAGCAACTGTATTGAACCCAGAGGTAGAAATCTCATGCTGAAAATGACAGAGCAACAATGTAGAAGGACTCTGGAACCCTGATTCATGGGGTACCATACCAGCCCTCAATTGCCCACTTCCAGACTTCTTTTATGAGTGAAGGAAACAGACTTTCACTTTTTAAAGTCATTCTTATTTTTGGTTTCCTAGCACTCAGAACTAAACCTAATTCTGCTAGTATAGGCAGCTCTTTCTGAAATTGAGTCCAAAGAGACTGAAAGTAACATGCTCTTTATGACACAGCTACTAAGTGATGAAGTTGGATATTAACCAGTTTTCCGACTTTTAGGTCAAATGCCCTTGGAATTAAATCTGAATTGAGCTAAATTAAATTTCACTGTGCCAAAGTTATCTAGGCATTACTGAACACGTCAAGAGAGATCTTCTCCCTCAATCTAAGCGTCTTTGACTGTAAAATGGAGAGAAGCACTTTTACTAGCAACATTATAGGGTTTCTGAATTATTTTGATAATAGATAATTACATATCTATACACATATAGATATGTATACTTTGTAAAAGCCAAACACTCAGAATGAAAAGTCATTTTATCTCCATTGGTTTACTGTCTTCAGGTTTGAACAACAGGAACAAAAGGCTTACATTCCTTTATACAAGGTGGGACTGATCCTGGAGCTTCAGCAAAGCCCCAGCCAGATTATTAAGGGGTAGACCAGAGGATGAGGGAGAAGAATTTATCACGTCAGTGGATGATATATGATATTTTCCACTAATTGTTTCCATGACTTCTCAACTCTATGGCATCATAAGCTTCTTAGAATCCAGAGCCAGGTCTCACACTTCTGAGTGTCCTATATTTACTGTGCTCGGTGAATATTTGTTAATTAATTGGTTGGTTGCTTAATAGGTACTGTGAAAACTATTCCTTGTAGTTTAAAAAATTCTGAGATCCACAAACACTACCTTTTTTTTTGGATTTATACCTAAGTATTTTATTTTTCAAGCAATTACAAATGGTTTTACATTTTAAATTTCAATTCCACATGTTCATCGCTGGTATGTAGAAGTACAATTGGCTTTTATATGTTGCTCTTATACCTGTGACTTTTCTATTTTTTTTAACACCTTTATTGTAGTATGGTTCCTATATAGTAAACTACACATATTTCAAATGTACAATTTGATGAATTTTGATAGACGTATACACCAATGAAATCACTACCACTACATTTAAGATAGCTAACATTTTCATCACTCCCCAAGAGGTGCAATTTTCAAATTCCCAGTTTATCCCTTCCCACCCCCTTACCCTGCTAGTAACCATAAATTTATTCTCTATGTCTGTGAGTCTGTTTCAGAGATAAGTTCATTTGTGTCCTTTTTTTTAGATTCCATATGTAAGCGATATCATATGGCATTTTTCTTTCTCTTTCTGGCTTACTTCACTTAGAATGACAGTCTCTAGGTCCATCCATGTTGCTGCAGATGGTATTATTTTATTCTTTTTTATGACTGAGTAGTATTTCATTGTGTATATATACCACATCTTCTTTTCCAGTCATCTGTTGATGGACATTTAGGTTGTTTCCATGTCTTGGCTATTGTTAATAATAGTTCTGCTATGAACATTGAGGTTCATGTGTCTTTTTGAATTATATTTTTCTCTGGGTATATACCCAGGTAAGTCTATTGTAAGTTTATTTTTAGTTTTTTAAGGAACCTCTATACTGTCCTCCATAGTGGCTGCACCAATTTACATTCCCACGAACAGTGTGGCAGGGTTCCTTTTTCTCCACACACTCTCCAGCATGTATTGTTTGCAGACTTTTTAATGACAGCCATTCCGACTGGTATGAAGTGATACCTCATTGTAGTTTTGATTTGCATTTCTCAAACAATTAGTGATGCTGAACACTTTTTCATGTGCTCGTTGGCCATCTGTATGTCAAATACTACCATTTTTAAAAGTTCATGTTCTTCTAAATTCTTGACCCCACATTTATCTTCCTGACTTGAAAAGGGCAAAATATATATTGAATGCTTAAATTACCAAATTTTAGCTCATCTCTTTAGGTTTTTGAGCCAAACTCTCCTCTTTGTAAGTCCTATTTTAACTCATAATCTTGATTCTAACTCTAAAACATGGGGAAAATTATAAAACCTTTTTCTCTGAAATCAGTTCAGAATAAATTATGTAGCTTGTTTGTACAATGTTTTTAGCCTGGAACCATGTTTATGTGAATCTATAATATTCCATCTAATGATAATGATTAAACATAATGGAGTAATGGAAATTTTGTAATGGAATACTTGGTTGTATGATAATTCTAACTGAATGAATTAATAAGCAAGAAGTCATAAGGTCATAATCTCCCTACGGCTTGAACAAATGACCTTGATTCTCAGATTGCTCTGTGAAGTAAGCAACTTACTTCAGAAGACAGAGGTTTATGCCCTCCTCTTTATATATTTATACAAAATAAAGATAACCCTGCCCTGCCTATTGCATATGAGATCATATTGCATGAATGTGTTTGATTGTTATATTATATTTCATTCTACAAGGTCATAGCAAATATATAAACTTGTTAAGGAAACATGAAAAGAGAATCACATATATGAGCTAATTCATGTAAAAGTCCCTTTCAGTATGGTAGCTACATGAGTCAGCATTAAATACTTGAACAGTAAGTCCCAGGAACTGTGTGTAAACAGGGATGCTAGCTATGGTGCTTAGATATTTAATAACATAGAGAAATGATTTCTGAAGTCTGCACTTTTTTGGATGTTTAGAAGGAAGCAGTCAAGGGACGATGGCCACTATTTTGGGTAGCTCTAAATATGTTCATAGCCACAAGGTGTCCTTTATTGCAGCATCGTCATGTAAGCTAAATTTATAGGTGATGGCAGGCAGAGGCAGCATGAGGTAGTGGCAGGAGCTCTACATCGTGGGTTCAAGTCTCAGCCTAGCCACCACCTAGGAATGGGACTTTGCGCATGTTACTTAGCCATCTTGATGAACTTCAGCTCCATTACTGGTAAAAATAAAAGGTTTGGTTTTGCCCTTCCAAATCTACATCCGCCTTCCAACTGGAATATCCTGCATTCTACTGCTATGAATGTGACACAGAGTTGAAATGTAAGATGTATGACTCCAACATGAACAGTTGCTCACGGAGCTGAAATTTTGATGTATTTGCATCGAGGAAACACTCCTCGGGGGAAATCTTCAGCGGGGGAAAAGCTGACATCACACTTGGGCTGAGGGCTGACTTGTAAAACAGAGGAATGGTGGGTACAGAGATTAGATTCCTTAACTCTGTGAAAGTTTGGAGTCACAAAAGCTGTGTCCATGTGATTCAGATGAAATCTGAAACAATTATTAGATATTTTCTAACTACCCAGGGGTTTGTAATTGTGTTTGACAAAACACATGGTTGACATCACATTTTTCAATTTTTAGCCAGATGTTAGGTGTCATATGAGCCCAGCCAAGAGCGGTCCATACTTCACAAAGGCAATTCCAAGTGATGAAAAAAATCAGTTCTTTTAGTTGCCGCAGAGAGCATTAAAAAACCAAGTTATTGACTCGGGCTTGACATCTGCCTGGTTGAGTTCAGCCAAACTGAACTGTGTTTTATGGCCTAACTTGGTGATTATTGGTTAAGATGCTTCCCTTTGCTGTTTATGCTATCAGTCTGCTTTTCATTTTATTTTTTTTAAATACATGTCCCATCTCTTTCATTTTCAGCAGAGAACCTCACTCTATGGTTTAGGACTCTTTCAGCAAATGAGAGAAAACCCAGCCCAAGCTGGCTTAAGCAAAAGTGAAATTTGTTGGTTAAGCTACTTGAAAAGCCCAGGGAAAGATCTAGCTTCAAATGAAGCTCAGAGCAGAGCCTTGATCTCCATCACCAGGACCTGGTTTTTCTCAGTCTCTCTCTCTCTCAGCTCCATTCCTTCTGGTTTAAGTCTATCCTCAGAGAGTCTTTTCCCACCATGGAAACCAGATAACGCATATCGTTTCTGCTTGAAGCCCTGTGGGGCTTCTTCTACCTGCCTCTTAACCAGAAGCCTCAGCAAATGTCCCATCACATCCTATTAGCTCCTGTGGTACAGCACACCTAGACCAGCCACTCTAGACAGCAGAATGTGGTGTTCTGATTAGCAGAGGACTAGATCATGTGCTCCACTCCAGAGTCACAGGGTGGAGAAAGGAAAGGGGTGGTTCCCCAAGAGAATTCGGGTTTTGGTTGCCAACAGGAGGTGGCATGGATGCTGGGTGGTCAGACCCACCTGTCCTCTGCACCCAGAACCTACTTCATGAAGGCAAGTGGATCTTTTTTCAACTTCCCAGTTCACATCCTCTTTCTTTCTGTGATCTTAGAAGAATAGAATACCCTCTTCCTGTTAATGGCCAGCCTATCCACCAGTAGCCTTGACTCCTTCCATCTGGTCCAGGATCTGACTTCATCAGTCATGGTTACACTGTGGTTACTATTTCAGATGCCTTCACCTTCTCGTTTTCTACTGGCTCTTGCCTTGGTGTATAAACCTGCTTAGTTCTATCTTATAACACACGCACAAACACACATTATGTTGACCCATCTCCCTTTTCAGCTTCCATGTAATACATTGCCTCTTCTCATAAGGGTTCCACCTACCCCCCAAAATGTGTCTATGCTTCCTGCCTCTACTTTTTTCCTGTATCACTCGCGCTCAGCCTGCTGTCCCTATACCTCTATGACACCATACTTTCTATATTACTAAAGGTTTGTTCCTGAAGACAGAACCTGTTGTGTGTACTTTAAGGAAGAAGAGAGTTTTCCTTCCAATGTTGTTGAGTTATAATTGATGTATAGCACTGTGTAAGTTTAAGAAGTACAACATGATTTGATTTACACACATTATGAAGTGATGATCACAGTAAGTATAGTGAATATCCATCATCTCATATAGGTACAAAATCAAAGAAATGGAAATTTTTTTTTCTTGTGATGAGAACTCTCAGGATTTACCTGCACTCTTAACAACTTTCATATATAACATATAGCAGTGTTAATTATTTTTATCATGTTGTACATTAAACCTCTGGTATTTATTTATCTTATAACTGGAAGTTTGTACCTTTTGACTGCTTTCATCCATTTCCACCTTCATTCCCCCTCTACTTCCCTACCTCTACCTCTGGTAACCACAAATCTGATATTTTCTTCTATGAGTTTGTTTGTGGTTTTTTTTAAATATAATGGACCTACAATACTATGTTAGTACCTGTTACACAATGTAGTGTTTCCATTTTTCTATACAGCTCAAACTTACCACCACCGTAAGTCTAGTTACGACATATCACCATACAAAGATACTGCAGTTATGGACTATATTCCCCACACTGCACATTTTACACCCGTGATTCATTTATTTTACAACTGGAACTTTATAACTCTTAATCTTCTTCGCCTATTTCTCTCTTCCCCGACACCGTCTCTTCTGGCAATCAGCTGTTTGTTCCCTGTATCTGTAACTCTGTTTCTGTTTCATTATGCTTGTTCATTTGTTTTATTTTTTGGATTCCACATATAAATGAATCATACAGTATTTGTCTTTCTCTATCTGACTTATTTCACTTAGTGTAATATCTTCTAGGTTTATCTATGTTGTCATAAATGGCAAGTTTGCACTCTTTTTTATGGCTGAGTAATATTCCATTGTAAATATATACCACATCTTCTTTATCCATCTATTGATGGGCATCTAGGTTGCTTCCATATCTTGGCTATTGTAAATAATACTGCAGTGAACACAGGGGTGCATATATCTTTCTTAATTAGTGTTTTTGTTTTCTTCCATTAAATACCAACGAGCAGTATTTCTGTATCATATAGTAGTTCTATTTTTAACTTTTTGAGGAATCTCCATACTGTTTTCCAAAGTAGCTACACCAATTTACCTTCCTACCAACAGTGCACGAGGGTTCTCTTTTCTCCACATCCTCACTAACACTTGTTCTTTGTGGTCTTTTTGATGACAGCCATTCTGACAGGTGTGAGGTGCTATCTCATTGTGGTTTTGAATTGCATTTCCCTGATGCTTAGTGATGCTGAGAATCTTTTCATGTTCCCGTCGGCATCTGTGTGTCTTCCTTGGAAAAATGTCTACTCAGATCCTCTGCCCATTATTTATTTGGGTTGTTTGTTTTCTAATGTTGACCTGTATGAGTTTTTTGTATATTTTGGATATTAACCCCTTATCTGATATGTTGTTTGCCAATATCATCTTTCATTCAGTTGGTGGCCTGCTCATTTTGTTGATGGTTTCCTTTGCTGTGCAATAGCTTTTTAGTTTGATGTAGTCCTATTTGTTTATTTTTGTTTTGTTTCTCTTGCCTGTGGAGACATAGCTGAAAAAATATTACAACAACTTATGTCAAAGAGTTTACTGCCTATGTCTTCTAAAAGTTTTATGGTTTCAGGTCTTGCATTTAAGTCTTTAATCCATTTTGAATTTATTTTTTTGTGCCTGGTGTGAGAGAGGAGTCCAGACTGATTCTTTTGCACGCAGTTGTCCAGTTTTCCCAACACCATTTGTTAAAGAGGCTGTCTTTTCCCCATCGTATGGTTTTGTCTCCTTTGTTGTAGATCGACTGCCCATATAAGTGTGAGTGAGAAGAGATTTAATATAGGAAATTTGAAGCCTCTGCTTTGAGAAGCAGACTTTAAGGAAGCTGCTGCTAGTGTCAGAGAATCGTGGTATAATAGAGCCAAATTTTCTGCTGCTTGGAGTGCAAGAGGATGATTTCAGGATGATGCCCAGAAGCCTATGGTAAATCTCCAAGGCCACCAAGCTTAGGTACATGCCCTCAGGGAGCCACATCTTCTCCTTCTCTCCTGCCCTCTAATTCTCATGGGAGCACCTTCTAGTTACAGAGTCGAATGGGAACGTTACTGTTGAGGGAGTTGGAGGGATATGGTTTCTAGCCTTTAAGCTCCTGAAGTACAATGGAAAGCTCAGAAGAGTAAGACTAGTCCTGAAAGTTAATAGATGTTAATAGTCTCTGGTACATTATCAGGCACAGGCACTTTGTTCCGCTCTCCTTATTAAATCTCATGCTGGTAGTTCTGTCCCTGAGCTAATACTTATTCACCTACACTGTGAACTCCCCGCTGAGTTTTCTCATCTACTCTCATCATTCTAGTCACCTGCAGCCTGCTGAAACCTTTGTAACTCCACCACTGACTTCTCTGTGAATTTCATGCTTGTACAACTCTTGGCTGGACCTTCTCATCTTATTCACCCATAACAACCACAAACTCAACCTGATTGAGAATTAAATCTTTAGCTTTGCTCCTGAACCCAATCTTCCTCCAAATTCTCTGTCTCCTTTAACCACATATTCAATCAACCACTAAATCTAATTTTAAAAATCTTTATCTTTGCCTTCTCTACTCTACTGTCCAGGCTCAATGACTCAGTGCCTTTAACCTGGGCCACTACAGTCTCCTACCTGGACTTCCCATCTCGAACTTCTCACCTTGAATCTGTTCTTCAGAGCTGAAGGGATTGATCTACTACATATTCTGCAATGATTCACTTTTGCTCAGAACCCTTGATTGGCTATAAGGTTAGAAAAAGGAAGGAATGATTCATCAGATAATTCTCAATAATTCATCAAAGAAAGTAAACAGATGAACTGCAAGTATTTATGAAAGACCAAATGAAGATCAGAATTGGAACAGAGAGACAAAAAATTGTATTCCAAATGCTTTGACTCTTATTACCCAGAATGAATGTTCCACTGTATCAGCTGAAGATTCAGAAGAGGAAAATCTGAAGAAGAATCCAATCCTTTATGCTCTAGTGTTTAATATGGAGTTTATCAGACAGTCTGGTTATGTTTGCAGACTTTGTGTTGACTTCTCATGTGTTCTTAGTTTATTTCTTATTTTCAGTAGGTGGATTTCAACGTGCAGGCTCTTTAGATACAAGATAGAATATGATGCATGGGAAGAAGATGGTCAGAAAAAGACAGAGACCAAGGGGAAATGCAACTCTGCTAGATAAAACAGAAGCAAAGGAAGAGTCCCCTGGAAGGAATAGTGTCCACCTGCCTTCTGCTACCCCAAAATGCATTGGTTAACCCGAATCACAGCCTTCACTGATAGCAGTGTTCTGGATGCTTCCTTCACCTGGGTCAGTTTGGCTCTGTGAGGAGAAAAGCTACAAGTAATATTGTCTAAAGGCCACTTGGAAGGGTGCAGAGGGGATAAGTACTGGGAAAGTAGCCTTCTGTCCTGAAAGCAGATGCACTTCCACAAACAGGTAACATCTGGATGCCCAAACTGGGCAGAGATCTCTGTGGCCATCACTTTCGCCTTGTTTCCTAGAGAGGGGACTTTCTTCAGTGTCGGGAGGTCAGTGTGGACCTAAGACTGCTTCCCTTGCCATTCCCTGTCTGTCTTTCCCTATCCCCTGCCCTCTCTCTACCTTCGCTTTCTATCAGATCAAAATTCACTTTCATTTCCCTCACCGCTGACCATTTTCTCCTCCCTCTTCTTCTCCAGTACCACCATGCAATGGGTTATCTACTGCGGATCCTTTAAATTCTGACTCCGTACTGGCATTTGAGTCATTATGGAGACTGATGGTGAATGATATAGGAAATGAGAATAAACAAAAATTTTTAACATTTTAAGCACAAGTGCTGATTAATTTGGGGGCCAATTTAGGAATTAAATCTTCTACTGATTGATTAATATTTTACCTCCAGGAGTGGAAGCATTGTATATAAGCAAAACTATAATCCCCCAACGTATAGCAACTTGTTAATATGTTTGGCTAGAGCCTAATTAAAGGGCAAGTACAGTCTCTCTCCACTTACGAAAGAAAGAGGAAAGGGAAAGTTGGCCCTTTAATGCAATCGACAATGATAATATTTGCTCGTTTCCTGATCTTTGCTGAACATTAGAGCTCTCAGCCCATCGAGACATAAAGTCAGCATGGGTAATGGTTAGTTAAGACCAATGTCTCTGATGTCAGACTGCTCAGGTTCATGTCTTGGCTTTTCCAGTTGCCAGATTAGGTGACTATGACAAAGTGTTTTTGTTTTTGTTTTTTTTTAACCTCTTCGTGCCGCCATTGGTCTGTCTCTGAAATGAGAATAGGGGTAGCTCGTGGGGCTGTTGTGAGGATTATGTGAACTGATATGAATACTGCATTTAGATCCGCTCTTGGCATATAAAACTTACATACACGACATACTATAAAAATGTATAATTGAAGACCAGCCTAAAAATTATTTTAAAATTGCCTTATTTATGGTTTTAGGGCACGCAGGGGCAATGTCTTCTGTCCAAAAGTGGAGTTCATACTTGCTCTGTACTGTTGATGCTAGGAGCTTCTTAGCAACGAGCACTTTTAAAGAAATGCTTTATAAAGGAGCCTGTCTGTTGAAAATCATTAGGTATTCATCCTAGAAGTCAAAGACCACATTCAAAGCAAATTATATGCATGTTTCCTAAAAGCGTTAATGTGCTAATCTGCTGGTTTCCTGATCTAGGCAAAATGCCACAATTTTCCACATGAGCAAAATACCATCATTCCTAAAGATTTCATATAAATATTACCCACTGTGCTTCACATTTCCAAGTGTGAATTTCCCCATGAGGGTCAACAAGCTTGAACTGGCATTGGGATCGGTAGAATGATTTCACTTCAAATTATAACCCCCAGTCCTTCTAATAAGGAAGAGTTGGCTGATTGGGGTACGAATTCCTTCACTCTAGTAAATAGTTGGATTCCTCATTATAACAACAAAACCATTACTTGCAAGACATCAGTTTTCTACTTTTCCCCTGGGAAATGTTGCTAAATATTTCTGGGGTTCATGGATGGTGCTATTGAATATTAAACAAAGGGTGAAGCCATCTTTTAGCCAGTGAGAGTGTACTTTTGATATGAGAGAAAGATAATGAGACAGAAACAGCGCCAGAGAACAAGGTGAAAAACTACTTGGTTTTACTCAAAGGACCGTGAAGTGGAGGGATGGATCCAACAGGACTCTGGAGGACGCCCCTTCCGTCTTTCACGCTCAGTGTCTTATTTTACTGTGCTGTTACAAGCTGATGGCTTTTGCTCCTTAAAATGGTGTTAACCTTCTGAGCTTAGATGAAATCAGGAGATTATCAAACATTCTGGTGTTGTCCAGTTTTTCCATTCATGTTCCCAGGCTTGAATAAACGGTTGCAATTCTATGTGCTCAAGGTTTTCCTTTCTTTCCCTCTTTCCTTCCTTCCTTCCATCCTTCCTTCCTTCCTTCCTTCCTTCCTTCCTTCCTTCCTTCCTTCCTTCCTTTCTCTTTCTTTCTTTCTTTCTCTTTTCTTTCCTGCTTTGGCCTTCCTTCTTATTTTATCCTAAACAAGTCAACTCTTAAAAAATAATAATGATAATTCACGTACAATTGGGTTTACAAGGTATTCAGGGGAGCACGATGCTACATGTTATGTTTGAGGGTTAACACTTGAGCCATAGGTGGGGATTTAGACATGCCCACATGCCCATTCTTGGCCACATAACTCCCTTTTGCTTCAAATGCACTGTAGTGCTCTGTAATCTGAAACTGGCCGTAATTGGCATGTGTGCATTTTCCTCAGGGCTTGTTCGTAAGACTATCTTTTCTTGCTCTCTACTCAGTAGGAAGGCTCCATATTCCTTTAGGCCTCTTAGGGCTAAATTGCTTCACTCTTTTGCCAATAGTGTCTGCTCCTCTATGAGAAAGAAAATCACTAAGTTTCAGGAAAAAGAGCTAAATCTATCATTAATGGTATGTTGACCTTCTTGCAGGTGCTTTATATGTTATCTTAGAATTAGGGTTTATTGTCTCTACCTTAATCATCTACCTTATATTTGACATAATGTTGAAGGGTGACCTGGTGGCATGATTTGAAGTTATTTACGAACTATTAAGTAACTGGCGTCAAAGGTCTGATGCTGGTGGGCCCAGCGTTTCGGTGCTGCATTCCCTCCATTTTATCTTGACCACTGAAGATGTTCATTTAAATAGACTTCCAGTTGTCGTGTTTTTTATTCTGACTATAAAATCAATATATACATATTTGAAGACGATTTGGAAAAGCACCCAAAGTAAAGAGAAGTGAATAACGTCACTCATAACCTCAGCATTCAGAGATCATATCCTTGAACATTCTGGTGTTTTTCCTTTTGGGTATTTCACACATACACCCTGCGTTCATAACCAAATTGCAGTCTCTCACTTGTGTGTGGCTTTGTCTCCTGTTTTTGTTTAGTCAGCATTATACGGTGAGACTTTGATGCTGACATCAAATACTCTTCAAAAATAGGATTTTTAAAAACTACACATTTCCTGCTTTCAAGTGCGAACTATGATTCGCTTTATCAACCTGCAGTGATTCCGAGTCTCACTCTCGGTAACAACGCTGGGATGAGATTCTGCCCTCCTCCGCCCTCCAGCCTAAGCTCAGAAGCGGCTCGGACGGTCCAAAGGAGAAACGAGCAGCTCTGGGCGCAGTGCGTACGTGCGCCTCACGCGTCTCTGCCCCGGCGCGGTCAGGAGGGATGGCTTAGTCAGATAATGGAAGGGGCCCCGCTTGCCCCAGCGATGTGGCTTCTGCTCCGATCTTTCCGTTCCAGGTTCCCGAAGCATAAAATCACTCAAAGCCCTGGGCCCTGGTCCTAGGACCGCCCCAGGTCCCCCGCCCACGCGGCTCCTGCCCGCCCTCACCCCTCCCACCCACCCCGGCCGCCTGGCCGACCACGGCCCCCCTCGTGCTCTGCTGCCTCTCCATGAGATGCTCCTTTCCTTCCTTTTTTCCTATTTCTTCTTCAAGTCTCCCAGTCTCTTCCTTAATGTTTCCCCTGTTCTTCACACAGTCAGTGGATACTCCCTCTGTCCTTCCTAGAAACTCTTTTCTCTCCCTTTTAGGTAATTCTAGGAGTTATTTTATTGTTCATATTTCTAGCTCCTGCACTGAAGGTGCTTGATTCCCCTTTGTAATTTCAGCACTGACTCCCTGCTCCATCCAGAGCTGGCATTCAGTAAGTGTTGACTGGTTGGAAGATGGAGAAATGAATGAATAAATGGTCCACTCTGAAGGTACAGGAACAGAATTATGCTCTGTTTGCTCTGCATAGCGTTGTGAAATTAGGATTTCCACGTTAATGGAAATGCCATTTTGTGTATGTGTTTTCAAAGCAACAAGAAATGTTTGAGATGAGCTAAATACATCCATAGAGGTATTCAATACTGTCCACCGTTCCAGCCTCACTTGACATCTTCTCAGTGTCCCCATTGCCAGCCTCTCTGGGGTCTTCCTCCTGCCGTGCTTCCACTCGCCACAGGGCATTTGCACCTGCTGGTCTCCCATTCCAGAAGTTTCACCCCTTTCTTCCTTAATATGTTAACTTCCACTTATCCTCAGCTCCCTGACCCAGTCCTCATTTCCCCAAGAAAGGCTTTTCTGACCCCCCTTTACTGATAGGAATGAAAATAATAGTGAGTGGCAGTAATAGTAGCTGGCATTTATTGAGAGCATCCTATAGACAGGCACTATTGCCAGCACTTACACTGATCATCTCATATAATGCTCCACGACAACCCTGTCTCTGAGATGGGGACCATCATTAACCTCATTTAAAAAGAAGAAAAAAGCTCAGAAAGATCAGGCAGTGTGTCCAACTTCACACAGCTGAAACACATTCAGCTATTAGCCATTCATCCTCTGCAGCCTTCTCATCCTGGGTACAATTTGAGGTTTATTTGCATGAGTTGTTGATTAAAGTCTGTAACCCAGCAGGTTGTTAGCTCAAGATCTCTGGATCCCTACTCCTTATACAGAGCCAGTGCAGTTTAGTTATTCAACAGATAACTTGTTGAATGAATATATTGCTTCGTTTGATCCAATATTCCAGGCTAGTGTGGTCCAGGCAGTGTCACTATTTCTCTGTAACTGCCAGAAGGAAACATTAACAGCACATATTAGCATGTACCCTTTTCATCTGAGTTCTGTTTCTCACTGTGCCATCTACAATGACAGAGAGTTTGTGTATGCTGATGTCCAGACAGCTGGTCTGACAGAGACATCTCTGTTAACTACACCCCTCCTCCACCCCGCCCCGGCCACAAGGATGTTATTTCAGTCCCAGCAGCCTGATATCTGGTTAGTGATACAGCACATTGCTGCATATAATCCTGAAACAATATACTTTGTCATTTGAAAAAAAAAGTTCCACAGCATGTTTGCCTTTTGGCCTAGTGGCAATGCTATGTCAGTCTTCAGGAATGTGTCTTTTGTATCCAAAAGCAAATTTAGCTTAGAGAAATGTTATCAGCAGTTCACCAAGAGGTTTAATTGTATGCTTTGAATGGCAGAAGAGGGGAAACCCTTAAAATTCAGGTTAAATCTATTAAGCTGAACATCCTGGGTTTGGTTGGCCGCCAAAATACACCATGATAAGAGTTTCAAAAGCTAATAACAGGGGAGATTAAATTGGTGTCCATTACAGATTTGTGGAAAGCTATTTCTTTGCGTTAAGACTTAACAGCTGAACTGAATAAAGTCTTCACCCTTCAATTTTTTTGTTTCATTTAGCTATAATTGCCGTTTTGGCCCATGGGCCCAATGTTCTTCATGATGTCTTGGCACCATTCCTTCATCAAAAAAAAACATATGATGAAAATTCGAAGTAGCAGACCCTATGCGAGATCCTTCATTTCAATATGGGAAACCATGGGTGGGGAAACGGGACACCAAACAAACTGTGTTTGAAGGAATACATTATTTGTGGGCTGTCATTTTCATTGAAAATGAGATGTTGTTGCTACTTCTTAGCTACTCATTGCCAAATCTCTTTGGGGCTGTGTCTCTGCCCATGTACTGGATCGGTTCTGTGGCCAACCAAATGCATAGGTGGTCTAGATGCAAACCCTTTCCTGCAATATACAATGAATTTGAAGAGTTTTTGTTTCCCTTGGCACTTTCCTATTTATCTCGGAAAATCTAGACTATAACACACGCTCATCTAATTGCAGAAGTGTTAGACATTTAACCGTATTCTCGGAACTTTGAATGATTTTCTAGAAAACAGCCACTAGGCACACATTGACTGAATTAGCATATCTTCAGAGTTACCAGGGGCTTGGAATAAGAAGATCTGGGGTCTATTCCTTATACTGACAACTGTTGCAGGTAATCTCGGGCTGATCACTTTTATCTCCTGTTTTTAACGTATGATGTACAATTTCCCAAATGCCTTCCTGCCCGTGCTGAGTTGAAGCAATAAGTGTCAATGATATCTAACTTCTTGCCACCATAAAGTTATTTTATTGCCTCCTTCCTCAACACCACCAGGGTCATCAGGGAAAGACCTCCCCACCCCTCCTGCTTTATATGCAATATTGTAAACTAGTAAATAGTTTTCCCATTTAATGAATCAAAAGCCTATTTCACTATAATTCCAGTAAAAGCACAAAGGCCCTTGATGTTTGAATTAGCATGTGACACATTTCTTAAGTAAAGATATGGTTTCCATTTAATCTGATTAAATATTTTAGTAACTCTCAAAGGCCAACATTCTAAACTAAATAGTTTATAGACACCCCTGTCATTTCAGGGGCTCCAGACTGAGAATGGCCAAGCTAGGTAGAAAGGTGTCAGCGGTTGTCAATGAGTACAAAGAATTTCTTCAGATTCTCAATTCTGAAAATAAGTGCACTTTTAGTTACCTCTACCCTAGTGGTAAGGAGAAAATGTTACTAGGGTGTAAGTTCCTCTCTGGGAGAGAGTCTTCATTTACCTTTGTGACCAAGGCCCCCAGAGAGTAGCTGGTGTAGAGTAGGCCCTTTTGCAATAAGGGGTAAAAATTGAGGAATCTGAGGGGTGAGGTGTGGTGACAAGGTGGACAGGACACTGGGAGGTCACAGAGCAGATCATCAGAAGCTTCCCGTGCTCCCTGCTCTCCACCTGACATCTGTTGTCATGACAGCAGCTTCAAGGGGCCAGCCATGAAGTTATAAGATCTTTCTGGAAAGAATGTAGTGTCAGACCCTTTGTTTTTCAGTAGTCTAATGTCATTGTGGCCTGGGATTAAATTCTGACTTCATCAGTGATCAGTTATATGAATTTGAATGCGTTCTGTAAGCTCTCTCTACCTCGGTTTCCCAGCTGTAAAATGGGACGAACTGCCTCATAGATTAAAAGTCAGGTAACAAACGTTGAAAGTCTGTCACATCATAGGCACGGAACAAATATCATGCCCTTTCCCCATTCTTACCAATAAATCACACGGAACAGACCAGGCTCTGCCTCTAGCAGAGCCATGGAGGCCAGGAGAGTAAAAGACACAGCTCCTGCCCTTCGAGCACATGGAACTAAACTTCACACACTTACATAGGGAATAGCTGCTGCCCGTGTCTTTGGGTCGGAGAGGCGTTCTCCGGCCGTGCGGCCTGGGGACCTGGGCTTACGGATTTCCTCCAGTGCTTGGAGGGGAACTCCTCCTGGGTCTGAATCAGGAGCCCACAGCACTTCCTGCTCTGTTTTCAGCCTGACAAGTGTAGCACAGCAGTCTCAGAACACGTGCACACACACACGCACACACACACACACACACACACACACACACACACACACACACACACACAGCAAGCTAAGACGGTTTCTCTGTGCTGCTTACCTGTATTCACACACACAAGGTCACAAATCCTTCTTTCTAGGCTGTAAGGTAAAACTGATGCCTGCAAAGGAGGTGATGAAGGTTTTGTTGTCCCACACGGAGTAGCTGTAAATGGCTAAGCCTCCAAATAGCCAACATTAGTTCATTGAATAATCAAGATGATTTTTGATTTGTTTTTACCTCCTTGTACTACAATTCAATCAAGACTTTGGCAAGTGTTCAGATTTTTTTAGACCCCAGGACAGTCGATGAGAGTCATCATCCCTTGCACACAGCAGGAAGCCACCATCCTCCACCAGCCCTACATTCATTCTTATTCAAGGTAGAGAGAGACGTTCACCACACGCTGGGCTAAGCCATGTCCAGGAGCATTCTCAGAACAATTCTCCACCAAGGGACCAATGAATAAGGTGCGAACCCCTCTTATGCAAGTCTCCCATTCCCAAAGCTAAGGGACAGACATTTTACTACACTGCTGGTGAGATGCCAGACAAACAGAAACAAGAAATAAACACAAGGTTTCTCAAGCAAACAAGCACTGTCTGGTTAGCCTATAGCTCAACCCAGAAACAACTGTCCTTCCTCCCTGTCCCTTCGATGGAGGGTGCAGCTTCAGTGCCATCGCTCTGCAGAAGCCTGACAGACTCAGAAAAGGGAAGAATGTGGCCAGCGAAGAGCACGTTTCCAACAAGCTGAGCAAACATGGCTTTGACGTCGGAGGGGAGTAGAGACACGGGTAACAAAGGAGACGTGCACACATGGGGATTTTGTGGTACCTGGGCGGCTGCCCAGAGCACTAAATCCTGGCGTTGAGAATCCCTTTGAAGACCCTTCACAAGGCTTGGGAATTTCAAAGACGATCATCATAACTCAGAAAACCCTCCAAATGTCATTTTACCTTGTTCTTCTGCCTCCCCATTGTGCGGGCTGTCCCCAGTGACGGGCCGCCTTCCAGCCATCGCCCGGGGGAGGGGGTGGGCTGCAGCAGATGTGCACATCTGGATCACCTGCTGCTAACCCATCGGGCCCCAGCTTCCCTGTGGCTTTGGCTTCTACACGGCAGGAGAGGAGGGTGGCCTCATTTCTGAAGTAACTGAATCTTTCCGAATGAGGGTTTTCACTGTCAATAAAAACATTCTGTCCTGTTCAGGTTGACCAGTAATCTACACGTACTCCTCTTTGGTGGATGGAACGTTTCTCATTTCCTTGTCTGTGAACACGTGGCCCTTGGATTGTAGTCCTTATGAGGTATTTTTTAACAGAGAATACACAGCGGGGGGTGTTGGGAGAACCAAGAGTATCTCTTGTTAGATGAGTAACTTTGGCAAAAAGCAGCTTTGATTCTCACTCTAATTCTCCTTTTCCTCTGTGGGTTTTCAGTACAGTTCCTCTGAATACGGAGGGAAATCCAATATCTACATGGTGACTTTCAACCCTGTCCTGCCCTATTCAGTTCCCTTGTTTTTAATCATTAAGTGGTGAGTATACAATGACACTGCACATCTGTTTCTGGTCTGGGAAGATCAGTGAGGACAAGGGTGATTGAGAGCTACATTAGGTGAAGCAATTACAAAGAAATGTTAAAAAGTGGAAGTGTACCATTTCCCCATTTTATCTAATACATCCAACATCTGGGAAAGGATGACGTGAAGCTCGGTTGATGTGGTAGAGTGGGGGTGGTGACTTGTGGCGATGCATTAAATTTTAGCAAATGGCACACTTTGCAATAACCTAGCTGTAAAGATTGCCTGCTGGGAGACGTGTCTATGAGTGATGGCAAAACCCACTGGCATTTCATGGCAGAGTTTGCCCCCATGTGACTTTGAATACATGATTGCTTCTTTATGTTTTGTCTTTTAAAACAATCTGGTATTTAATTACAATTTGGCCTTCCCCTTTGATGATATTCTTCTATATGGGACTCCAGTTATCTAAAAAGCGCTAGGTAATTTTTAAAAGCACCAGACTTATTTCTAACAAGTAGCTTAAGCACCAGCAGAAACTGGTATATTAATATTAAACCCAATGGAAATGCAATTTTCAGTTTGAAGAATAAACATATGTTAGGAATTGCAAAAGTCAAAGTCCTCCAAGCAAGGTTAAGTTGCTCTTTAATACACTGAGTGTACATATTTAGAAGTCTGGGGATTTACAATCAGCCAGAGGACTATAACTTTCTCTTTTTCTGATTTGGTGTGTGTAAATTTGTAGCGCAAGTGTTTCATTTCTCTAGACATTTGCATTTAATTTGCTGCTGATTGTAATGTGAAAAAAGGGAAAAAACTTAAAAGGTAAGGAAACCATGCTCCAGAATGAATGCATTACATTTTAAGGATGACGCTAACATTTTCAGTTGTGTGTTTTAACCATGCCGTAATCTCAGAGAAGTGTGTGCAAAACTCTGCTCAGAGCATCTTTTTTTTTCCCCCCAAACCAACAACTTTTTATTGAAGCACAGTTTATTTACAATGTTGTGTTAGCTTCAGGTGTACAGCAAAGTGATTCAGTTACACATATATATTCTTTTTCAGATTCTTTTCTATTACAAATGATTACAAAGAGCATCTATCTATTTTGACCTTAAAGGAAGTATATCTAAAAATTTCAAGTAGTCAAAGAGCCCAATTCTGCCTTATAAAATAATATTTTATCTTGATCTGTGTCTTATTTCATCACTTAAAAGGACAGTCTATCACTTTCAACCTTGATTCTCACAATCTTAGGTCACTGTTGGCTTCCCCGTATGATGAGAAGGACAGTGTGCATGCTTTTTCCTTTAGTGTCTCACTTGTCTCTTTTTTGGTTGGGTGTTTTCTTGTTTTGTTTTTAACCTGCCACTTTGAGGAACTTAAAATCAAAGAGGGAGGGAAAGCAAATAATTAAAAGAAAGTAGTATGATGCTGCCATGACATTTAGAGTGTTCAGAGTGATTTACAGTATGTCTGCCTTTGGGAAAATTTGGGAATTTGTATACATTAGAGATTTGACTCCATAAGGAGATTTTTCAGTTATTAGGACCAGTCCCTTGGGGATGGATCTGGCAGCCAGCCAAAGAACAGGAATCACTGAACTTGAGGCACCTTCTCTTGTTGAAGGGCGCACACACGGTGGGAATAATGAGATTAAATCTATCAGGCAGTGCCAGTGCCTGGACTCCTGAAGGACCTGCTCTGGGCTCCCCTAATCCCAGCAGGCGCCCCCCAGACACACTGTACACAGACAGCCTGTCATGGGGAGAGGATAAAAATAGAGAGAAAAGGGACACACTTGTGTTGCTGCTGTGTTTACAGAGCCCAGCTTTTTGGTCTTCAGAGGTCTTAGCCTCATGGAGCTGTAGGTGGTTGTTTTTCGTTTATTCCCCCAAAAGAATGTGAACGGGGAAAATATTGCAAACATCCCCTGCTTCAGCATTGTTTGATTTTTTTTTTAAATGAATACAAACAGCTCCTAGCAGATGGCTGAAACAATTCTGCTCTTCACAAAACCTCTGCAGATGACACCGAATGTTAAGAAAATAATTCTTTCAATTAGTGTGTGGCCAGTGCACCTGTGAACTGGAATCATCCAAGGAAACATATCCATGAATGTGAGGAAGAACAAGTCAGGGATTCATCCACCCTGCCTTCTTCTATTGCCACATTCGCACAGATGTGAATCCTGGGGGTCAGATGCTGGAAGGACCGCCCGCCTACAATCCCAGGAGCATGATAAACAGGAGTTCAGATCAGGAAAACGATTAATTCCAACTGTCCGCCACCAGTATCATTTCTCCTTGTTTTTAAGGATGCTTGTTTTTTATATTCTTCCTCAAATCATGATATGTAATTCATGGGTCCTTGGAGACAGTTGGCTGTCTGGGACGCTGACAATTTACCAAGCCCTTATTCTTCAGAAACATTGATTGAACATTCCACTTGTGCAGCATTGTGTTGGTATAGGGATATAGATGTGAGTAAGACCTAACCCTGCCTTGGAAATGCTTATGCTTTTTGCTGGAATCAGTTTTCCTTCTCTGCTTCAGCAATATATTACAGGGTGTCATCATCTCATGTTTTTCAGGGTTCCATTTTTGTCTGTGGGAGTAAATAGGGGTTTCATCTTGTGTATCGATTATTGGATTGCTCTGTAACAAAGCACCTAAAAATAATGGCTTGAAACCACTACCATTTGTTAATGTTCACAAGTGCAGGGACCAGCTTAGATGATCCTTGCAGGGCTGACTCGTTCATCTGTGGTCAGCTGGTAGCTCAGTAGGGATTGGCTCAGACTAAGATGGTCTTCCTTGACATGTCAAGTAATTGGCCGTCTCTTGGTTTGAGTGATGAAGTGACTTGGCCACTTGTCTTTCATTATCCAGAAGGCTATCTCAGGGTCATTTCAAAGAATGATGACAGGTTTCCAAGGAAGCCAGTGACAGCATCCTTTTTAAAGCCTAGACTCACAACTGATACAAGGTCCCTTCTGCTGTGTTTACTTGGCCAAAGCAAATCATAAGGCCATTCCAGATTCAAAGGTAGAGAAATAGAATCCACCCTTTAAATAGGAGAAACTGTAAAGTCACACTGGAAAGAGTTTGGATGCAGGACAGTGGGAGAACTGGGGCTCTTTTTGCAACCATATCCTTCTTATTCTTTAGAAATTGTCCAGCGAGTGTTCACCTGTCACGTCCTACACCTTGTTGGATTTTATGAACCTTGCCCAAGAATCAGGTTTTCTCTGAGCATCACCTGGATCTTCTTTAATGTGTATAGGCCGTAATCTCTAAGTAGTACTAGGGATAAGGAAAAAAAACTGTTAAGAAAAGGAGGGGGTGTTGCAGAAGAATTTGTCAAATCCTTTAATATGTTAGTGTGCCTCTGGATGGCTTTTGTATATCCTAGTCTTATTTGATCTTTTTTCAAGAAGTCTCATGTGTTTCAGGGAACAGTGTGTGGAAAATGGTGCTTCAGGATGTGTTTCCAGTCTTGAGCATTTACCTGTGAAGTGCCAGCTGTGGCGAGAATCAAGCTCTAGACCAAAGAGAAAGACTGATAGACAAAGGAAGTGGGGGGCATTTGGGTGCTTGGAGCCTGTTCGGGCTTTCCTTGTGAGGGTGGTGCCTGGATGTAAACGCCTCTATGTCGTGCCATGGCATCCCTGGAGCTGGACGGGTCCTTGGAGAGCGCCTGAGGAGACGTCTCAGACCCTTCACTCCCACATGGCTTTCCCAGTGTCGCACGGCTAGTGACGTTCCAGCTCACCTGGTACAGCTTCAGCCACTGCACAGACTGGCTGCAGTGGTAAGACTGCCTCATTCTCGCCCTTGTGAAGCTTATAATCCACATTCATATCGATTGCTCACCCAAACAACTTGCCTAAAGCCATCTCCTAAGAGATGTGAAAGTATTTGATGATGACAACTATGTTCTTTTCGTTAAGTGTTTGCAGTTCTTCCAAAACCCATATTTGGAACATGCATATACTTACACAGAGACAGTTCTGTCATCTGGGCTTCTGTACCTTTTGATCATTTTGCCATTTACAGTGCGGTTGCTACTATATCAATACTTCTGTCTGCATCTGTTCCTAAAGTCCTGTGCGAGCATCTGGAGGCCAAGAGCCGTGTCTAACGCACCTTCTTTTCTTTTCCCACTGTTGCCTGGTCCTAATTTAGTTTCTCAGTGCACCTAGAATGACTGGTAGCCTTTGTTGATCAATACAATAATTTATGTTATGGATTATTAATTACAGAATTATGCATTCACAAGTGAAAGACATGGGAATTATTCATGTATTGTTTCTTTGATGACAAGAACTCCTCTTAGCAACGGTTTTACAACTGGAGTTCTTTCTCTCTTTTACACAAAAGCAGGTAATCCTGGGCTAAGTACTTCACGTTTGTCTCCAATACTCTTAGAGAGTAGAATCAACTCCAGATAATGCTGGCTTTTGATGCCTAATATTTTAGCAGGGGTGGGGTTGGGGGTGGGAATAATAGGCATAGAGATTTAGGGCAAATTAATGTTTTTAAAGATATGATAGGCTTATTGACTTTATGACATTCTTGTCCCATTGTTTGTTTTATCTATTCACTCCCACTGAAGATGGAAACCCTCAAATCATACATACTGAAGACCCTCATGGGTCAGGCAGGTTCTTTGAATGGGGAGCTCCTTTCTGAGTTCCTTCTACAGTCAGGGGTAAAATCTGCCTTGTTTGGCTCGGAACCCAGCCCATGGGCTATGACCTGGAGGGCCTTGGAGGGTGTGGGTTCCCTTCGGGGGAAGCATGTTTTGCACATGCCTTGTCCGGGTGAGAGAGGAACGGGGCACATGAGGGTGTGTTTGTCTGCCTGACACACTTCACAGTGGAGCATCATTTTTACACTTCTCTTCACTTAGCTGAGTGTCAGAGCTGGGGCTTACGCCAGATGATTCCACACCGGCCTCACTCCAGGACTGACCAGGAGACCTAAGATCAGTGTGCTGAGAAGTCACGGGGCATGTCTCAGTGCGTGTACACGTCTGCATGTGTTTCTATGTGTTGAATACGAGCTCTCTGTACTGTTGCCAGAGCATCCAGCAAAACACAAACATCTCCATGGAAAACTGGATCTCATCTTTAACGTTTTCTTTATTGTTCACAAAACCTACATGGGAGCTCACTAATGCTTCACATCTGAAGTTTGGGCAGTGGTCCTGGGGTCTTCTCGTTAGTAATCCTGCACTGGAAATGTCGCTATTAACTGAAGACAGATGATAACCCCCGAACGCCACCACGTGTCGCTCATTTAGCCTCCTGCCATAGCAGCGCGATTATAACCAATGGCCAGGCTCCTTCTTGGAGCTGCCACAGAGAGTGCCAGACCTCACCCCGCTGGGTGAGGGAGGAGCATCCTCGCCTTCGGAGCAGAGTGTGAAATGAATGACAAGCAGTTTTCCATCGGAGTAAAAAATCACCTCTCTCAGACTAAATCACCAAGGCTCCAATCAAGGACCTTGATGACAAGTGAAATTAAATAAAACACGAGTGATGAAACACTGTAATATGTTTACGGTGAGCTAGTCCAGACAGCTGATAATTAACTGTTGCCCAAACAGTAACTTGGCAGGACATGACCATAACCAGGACACAGAGCAGTAGTTCATTGAAAGGACTAGTAAAGATCTTTGCATCTTTGAAGAAATATGTGAACTTCAATGGGGAAAGGATACAGGGAAACCATTGACCCTTCCAGGGCACAGGCTGCCTGGGAGTCTGGGTTCTGACCCATGCTGGTTTTTAGCTTGCACATTCTTGTCTGCCGTGGTAATCCTGTTTACGTGGTGTGGTCACAAGCAAATGTCTCCATGTGTTTTCTCCTGAGCTGCCACCCACAGAACCTACAAAAGTGGAAAACAAACGCAGATGCACACAATTTAAATAAGTTAAAAAAACATGTTTTTATTATCGGCCTAGATTCTTACACTTAAAATAGTTTTGGTTTGAATCTTCTTCAGTCCCCTGTTTTTGCTGAATTTGGAGCAACCCTGCAGAGAGGAAAGATAGTATTTAGAAAAGAAAACAAATTCCCCAAAGGAACTTAAACAGAATTCACATATAAAAAGAAACCAAGACACTAAAAAGAGGCTTGCAGATTCCCTGACTGCTTGTAGTCTTGGTTTCCTTATCTGTGAAATGAAGTTCAGACCAGATGACCCAGTGGTCCCCTCGGCACTCCTGCTTCATGAAATATTACTGGAATTTTATTCAAAGAATGTGCCGAATCTAAGGCCAAACACATATGATTTAAATGTGATTCAGAAGAAGAAATGATCATACAATATAACCCCTAATCCAAATTTCTCCCGTGGTCCCCATGGTGTGTACATAGAGGGGATGGAGTCACACCCTGACGGCCGGAATCTGGTGGATCAGACTTTTCAGTTGACGTATGAAGAGATGTGTGTGGCCTCCTTTTTGGGGGGATTATATTATTTTCTGTCTTCATCCCATTCCCTTCCAACCTTGTAAGTACCATTCTTTGGAATGTCCTTGTAATCCAACTTTCATTTATTTCTGTAAAATGTGTATCCTTGAAAAACATGTAGTATTATTTTATTTTTTAAAATATATATAGGATATTTGCTACAAATCTCATTCTGTTTTACTTGTTTCACTTATATTTTTTAGATTTATTTCTTTCACTATGTTTGTTAGATTTTTAGGTCTCTTTCTCTTTCTATATATATACATCTTTGCCCTGTTCCTCAAAGTGTCTCTTTGAAGTGTCATTTGAAAGAGTTCTTCAGACAAAAAACCATCCCTTTGGGATGGCGGGTGGTGGTGGTGGGTGCCGGGAGAGAAAGGGTACCTACAGTCTGGGTCAGTGACCTCATGTCCATTTCCCAGTTTGCCATCCTTATGTATCCCTGTCTCATCTTTTGTGACACTTGTTTTCTTCCCCGCCCCTGGGGGTGGCCTTCAAATGGTCCACTTCTGGGATTTGCAGATTTCCTAATGTGGTCCTTCTTCTTTTTCGTCTGTAGGTTATTTCTGCATACACATGTGAAGAAAAGCAGTGTGTTCCTGGCTGTTGTTTCATATAGTGCAAAATAGAGATAGTAAACAGAAAAAACATATATATTTATCATTGCTTCTGATCATTGTATTGTATTCTGATGACTGAATACAGGTTACACTTTATGTGTTCATGTCCTTACTGATGGAGCTTTTGGTTGCCCTGATTTTCATCCATAACTGTATGAAGAACATCTTTGTGCAAGTCTCCGTGGGCATCTATGTGAAAGTTATCATAGGACATGCGCTCAGGGATAGAATTGCTGGGTCCTAGGATATGTGAATATGCAGGTGCACTTACTGTTCTGAGACTGTCCCCAGAATGAGGTCAGACATCCACCAGCAGTCTGTGATGGCTCCTATTTCGACCCATCTCTGTATTGAAGTACAGTCAGTTACAATGTGTCAATTTCTGGTGTGCAGCACAATGTCCCAGTATGCATGTACAAACATATATATGTTTTCATATTCTTTTTCATTAAAGATTATTACAAGATACTGAATATAGTTCACTGTGCTGTACAGAAGAAATTTGTTGTTTAAAATCTATTTTTTTTTACAGTCATTGCTGAGTAATTTATTTCTTTCATTGAAAAATTTTAATACTAGCTTCTTCAAGCTCACTTGAAGTACTGCTTTTTTTTCTCATTTAGTTAATAACTATCAACAAAATTCTGATACAGTGACTTCAGATCAAAGCTGAAGCTGTCACTGCTTTTTTATTTTTATTATTTATTTATTTCAACATTTTTTATTGATTTATAATCATTTTACAATGTTGTGTCAAATTCCAGTGTTCAGCACAATTTTTCAGTCATACATGGACATATACAATCTATTTCTATATATAGTGGCTAACATTTGCAAATCTCAAACTCCCAAATTTATCCCTTCTCACTTCCTTTCCCCTGGTAACCATAAGATTGTTTACTATGTCTGTGAGTCTGTTTGTTTTGTAGATGAGTTCATTAGTGTCCTCTTTTTTTTTCTTTTTTTTTAGATTCCACATATGAGTGATATCATACGGTATTTTTCTTTCTTGTTCTGGCTTACTTCACTTAGAATGACGATCTCTAGGTCCATCCATGTTGCTGCAAATGGCATTATTTTATTCTTTTTTTACAGCTGAGTAGTGATCCATTGTATAAATATACCACAATTTCTTTTTTCTAGTTATCTGTCGATGGACATTTAGATTGTTTCCATGTCTTGTCTATTGTAACTAGTGCTGCTATGAACATCGGGGTGCATGTGTCTTTTCGAATTAGAGGTCCTCTGGATATATGCCCAGGAGTGCGATTGCTGGATGATAGGGTAAGTCTACTTTAAGAGAATCTCCATACTGTTTTACCATAATGGCTGCACCCATCTCTGTATTATTTGACTCTCTACTTCTTGACAGTCTGATGAGAGTAGATGGCGTCTCCCTGCTGTTTGAATGTGCATCCTCTGATTACTCTTGAGGTCGAGTATCTATTACATACTTGATAGAGACCATACTATGACCACTACACAGTTCTCTTTCTAGACATATGGGAAGGCTGCACTTCACAGCTTCCATTACAATTAGAATGTGTTCACATGAATGAGTCCTGGCCAGTTGAATGTGGGTGGTGTGTGATAAATATTAACATTTATTAATTACAATCTCGAACTGGTTACTGCAGATATCCTCACTTTGCCCTTTTCTCTTTCCTCCTTACATGGCTGGGAGGGGTCTGTTTGGAGTAGTGGAAATCCATTCTCGTTCTTAACTTAAGGCGTATGCTATCAGCAAACATCACCATCATCGTGGCCCAGAAGTTGAGTGACCTGACAATGTAACACCATGGAGCCCTTGCCATATGAAGTCCCAGCCAAAACTTGACACAGGAAATATATGGGAGAACATCCTATTTAAGTGGGAACGAGCTTTGGTTATGTCTCTCACTGCACCCAGGTTCTCCTTCTCCCCCTCAACCTTTCTGTTTTCCTGACTCCCATCCGCTGATAATGAGCTAGTCTTACCTGCGGATTTCTTTCTGGCTCCCCTAGAACATCCTCCAGAGCACTTCTGACCAGAGCAGCTAGAGCTTCCTTTGGAAAGGATTAAAATTGCTTTGTCTGTTTGTTTTCCTCCACGCTTACTTTGTTCTCTAGCAAAGTGTAGTACCCTTTGGAGCCTGAATGGGGAAGACCCAACCTTATCTGCCCAGGTAGGAGGAGGCAAGCTGCTTGCGCATGCTTTGGTGGAGGTGATCGAACACTGGGAATCAGGGTAACCCTCCACAAGTTGGCTTTGTTGATCATGAAGATGGAAGACTGGAGCCAGATGTTTTGGGAACAAAAACAATGGCCAAGATCTGTCTTGCTCTAGTGAAAACAAGAGGGGATCCTTGATTAAAACACAGAGTGAGATACACTGGAGTGAAGCCCAAGTGTTCTATCAAATGTTGGCCAAGTCATTCTAGTGTCTGGTGTCTGAAGAGCAAATGTAGTAGATTCAGGCAAAGATTCTGGAGGAGAGGAGTGAGAGCAGCATAAACTGGGGAGGCTGGGGCCCAAGAAGAATGTACTAAGCAGTTAGCTGTCCAGGACCAGACTGGTTTTCCTAATAGCACAAATTCTTTTTATTTTTACCATCTGAGGCCTCTGCTTTTCACTCTGCCTTGGTCATAACTGGCCCCCAAGGAGCAACAAGACTGTCAGGCCCAGGTAGGTCCTTGGTAGCTCACTTGCTGCCTGGGCTCCGACCCGGGGGCCCTCCTTTGCCTTCCTCACGTGTCTGTCATCCACCCGCCTGGCCAGGCGTCAGTGCTGGATTGTGTGCAAGCCAGATGCCACCCAGGGACAAGCTGGCACTAAAACTAAAGAAAAGAACACTCCATACTTGATTTCTATGGCTTATAGGAAATCAGGAAGGCTTTCCCCAGATTTTTGAGAGCGTCTGAGAGACTTTTGTTTTCATGCTCACTCATGACTGAGCTCCTGAACCGACAGGATCAGTTCAGGGCAGGGGTTTTTCTCCGTTCTATTATGTACGAAGTTTCCTCAAATTTGGAAACCAGATCCCCATTTGTTTTCTTTTCCACATCACACACACCCCCTTTATAAGATCTTTGTGTGCATAACAGGTTGTACAGAGAGTTTGAACAAATAGAGTGGTTTATATCATAGCAACACAGACCAACTTTATATAGAGAGAGAGGTGGGTGGAGGTAATTAGGTTTTATTTATTTATTTATTTAACGGAGACACTGGGGATTGATCCCAGGACCTGGTGCATCATACGCATGTGTTCTACCTCTGAGCTACACACCCTCCCCCCTCAATTTAATATATATTGAATGATAGATATTCTTGTTCCCTAAATCTTTTTAGCCGCTCTGCTCCTGGGACTTTCCCATTGACCAGGCCTCCTCGCAGAAGACGTCCGTCTCACATCTAGCTTCTCTGGCTTTGATTCATCTTAAAAATAACCAAATTTCTCCTGTTTTTGATTGATACCAATTTGGCTCTCATTAGCATTTTAAACCCTACCTCCAAACTTAGCTCCTTTTAAATATCCAAACTGTGGAACTTTTAAGAACTGCTTGCAAGATTTGATCAGAAATCTTAAGTCAAGGGGCCAACTTCATCTTCACTTCGGTGTGGAAGGGGATTAAGATTTCTCAAGTTTCAAGGGCACCTCAAAATTCTGTACTTGGAATTGTGCAGAATAAAATACACTTTTTGTGCCAAGGCCATTTCTATGCAAGGGTGTTGGGTGTAGGAGTGTCCATGAATCACTCTTACACGCCCCCAGCTGGAAAAGCAACTCCAAGTCCATGATGGGTGATGGCATCATCCCAAACATGAAGGTCTGGCACACGAGCTTACGCAAAGGGCAGCATATCCTTAGAGAAAAATGCGAAGTCATGAAAACATGCTCAAACTGTCTGCAATTGGAAACTTAACATTTAAAAAAATTTTTTATTGAAGTATGGTTGATTTACAATGTTTCATTAGTTTCAGGTGTTCAGCAAAGTGATTCATATATATACATATTCATATGTATATATGTATATATATACACACACGTTCTTTTTCAGTTTCTTTTCCAACATAGGTTTTACGAGATACTGAATATAGTTCCCTGTGCTGTGCAGTAGGACCTGGCTGTTTGCTTCCACGTCTTGGTTACTGTAAACAGTGCTGCTATGAACATTGGGGTGTATGTATCTTTTTGAATTTCTTTGGGATCTATGCCCAGGAGTGGGATTGCTGGATCACATGGTAAGTCTATTTTTAGTTTTTTAAGGAACCTCCATACTGTTCTCCATAGTGGCTGCACCAATTTACATTCCCAACAACAGTGTAGGAGCGTTCCCTTTTCTCCACACCCTCTGCAACATGTATCACTTGTAGATTTCTGATGATGGCCATGCATTGGGAAACTTTATTCATCTCCCGATGCTGCATTTCGTTGATTCTGAGAAGCAGACTTTTAACCTTTCTAACTGGAATGCATCTGCGATTGCTGTTTAGCCTGTGCACGTTCATACTTGGTCATAGCTGTTCGTGCTGCTGTCATTTCCTGGAATAATGTGTATAGGTGATGCTAAAAATAGGTGAGTTTAATTGTTTTTTAAAATGCCTTAAAGAGATTACATCATGAACTGGCACTGAAGTTTTATTATGCACATAGAAAGGCACAGAAACAGAAAAGTATGGTATATAATAAAATCTATAATGAGTCTCAAAACATTTTTCAATAATATAAAAATATTAAGTGATAAGAAAATACTATGTCACTTTAATTGGTGGCATTTTTTTCCTCCTTAGTAGAACATAAAATAATGATTTAACTTATATTTAGTGGAATATAACAGTCATCCTACATGCGTCTCATCACTCAACTTTTAGGTGAAGAGAGTAGGCAACAAAAATTTATACCAGTTTTTCACAGAGATTGGCTTGACGTCTTTAGAAACTTTGATGGAAAAAAATAGCCTCAACATCCCATTACTGTTTCTTTCAGATCAAAGTACTAGGTTTTGTATATCTCATAAAAATACCCTCTCTCACCAGGTAGCTCTCACTCTCCCCTTCCTCCAGAACCCCCATCACAGTGTGTCAGTCTTGTAGACGTTAGAGATATAATAAGAAAAGTATGTTTAGGGGGAAATTAGAACTGACAACTGACGTGCCACCCACTTCCCACTAAATGATAATGGTTATTTGCTAAAGCCCTGGGGATTAAGTCCTTTTATATCAGCTTTAATAAGCATGGCAACCAAATCACAAACAGACCTCAAACCAATTATTATGATGCCCCCAAGTGTTGCAAACATTGATTCATCCAAAGGTTAAGTTCATCCAAAGGCAAGAAAAGGCTTGGTGCCAGTGACATGTTCTAACGTGCCCACCTCCAGACCGCCACCCCTTTCCTCCTGGATTAAGATTGCTCCTTTTTTAAGTGGGTGAGAAGAAGTCAGAACATCAGATTTAGTGGGGTGATTAGTGGTGTAATAAAAAGCTGGGTACCAGTTAGTTCAAGGAATTAAAATGTTATTGCTTCTTTTCAGGACCAAGGCCAAGGCTGGACAGCTTGGTGGATTAGCATCTCGTAGATGTTTCCCACTTGGAGCTCATTCTGTAAAGTTGCATGGCAAACATACCAGCTCTTACCATACAGAGACTACAGCTCTGTACTCTCATGATGCTTTAACGTTGTTTCCTTTTCTGTCCCTGAGGATGGGAAAAAGCACCGATTTTGAAATTGTATCTGATTTCTCACCACCTGCATTCTTACAGCTTTTTCCTTCCATGAGTCTTTAAAGAAAGGACTGAACACATTGACTTTCCTTGTTCAAATTTGTCTCAAATTTTCCCTGAACAGTTTCCCTATAAGCAGATCTTTCTAGCCTGTCCCAGAGAGGAGTTCTGTGTAGGACAGGTCAGTCTGTCCTCAGAATTTCTTAGGCTTTTATTGATACTACTGACCTAGCAAGATCACACCTTGATATGTCTCTGCATGGCAAACAAGCCTTTTCTCCTTGGCCAACAGTGGGAGCAAAGTAACAGCAAGAACTCTGTCCCCAGGTATGTCAGAATGATTGACTCAGATGCTAATTTAGTTCTTTTCCTCCCTATATTTCCCTCCCCCAGCCCTTTGCCCAAAGAAAATTTCATTGCTCAGATAGACTCTGTCTACAGTCTTGGGATCTCCCTGTCTTTTGTAAATACCTGAACTTGTAGAAGAAACTGAAAGTCTCCAGAAGGGAACGGAAGGATGTGCCCATAAATAGGAAGCAGGGCAAGAGGAAGATATACCCCAGCTTGGAAAAGTAGAGAAACAGTAGAGAAACATGCAGATACTTCAATTAGTGGGGGCATTTGACTTTGATCAGTCTCTGGGGAAGTGGCAGAACCTCAGAGGGAAAGGCAGGCCCAGTTAGGAAGGCTGGATCCTGGAATGGACCAAGGCAAACATTCCTATGCCCTACATGCTGTGCATCAGCAAATTGCCCCTGGACGGCAGGGGAACATGCAGGGGCCGTTGTATGATGATACCCTTGATGACAATGGATGGAAGACTGGACACCCTTCTCTGTCACTTAAGCCTCCAGATTCTCATCACACTATCCAGGAAGGGGAAGGAATCCCCATGTGACCAAGACTTAACTTCCCACTAGTCAGATGGGGACTGCATATTAGTTAAGTCAACTTTTCAAAAAACTAAAGGAATACAATATTTCTTGGTCACATTTGAGTTGGCACAATAATATTCTCCCTGTTTTATAGGAATTTTTGTAGTTAGATAAATTCCTGGAGATGGCCTTTGAATCCTTTGTACCTGGGCAATATACCTATTGAGAAGGTGATTATTTTCAAAGGGCTCAAGACTAATTTCCTAATCTCCTATCCTTGTCGAAAATTGCATGACATATCCAACAATTCACTTGATCGATGTTCCCTGAAGAAGAATTTTTGTCATTCACTTTGGGTGGTGAAATTGTGTGTGCATGCTAAAAGAGGTGGATGATGTAATTTTGGAAACAATGCCAAAATATATTATGACTGTGATAAACTGGGAAAGGAGTGCCAAGTCCCTGAAATTAACTGGATGTGAAAGGAATCCATGTAGAATAAAAAGAGAACAAGAGATTGAAAGCAAGAATCATTCAGAGTAGACTGTACGTAGAATACGGGCAACACTTGATTCAGTGTAATTAGGGCAAAAAACAATCTGTTGCAGCAAATTCATGATGAGTAACTGCTGTTCCTAAGCAGGTACAGTATTATGAACAATTGTTTGGAGGGTGACCTGTCCATACCTTTGCATATTTATTTCTTCAGGGGGAGGTTAGATAGAAAATGGTCCAGCACACAAACAGCTCTTTTTTAAAATTTTGCATTTATACCTTTTTATTATTCCATTTGGTAAACTCATTTTGATTCCAAAAATACTATATTTACAAAATGTAATGATAAACGAGTCATAGCCGTTACTTAATGAGTACACTAGCTAGCTAGCTGCTTCGTCTGTTTTTCTAGGTGTCTGATAATGGTCATAGTAGAATTGATTCTGGCCTCATCGATATCAGGGTTTGAAGCGACAAAGCCAAGTGCTTACATATTATTGCATATGTCAAAATTAGTCATTTAAAAATTAACTAATGTCTAAATTATACACTTAGCTTTGAAGGTGCACTATGCATGTGAAGACAGATGATATTCTTAAAGAACCTGTATGCTGCTTTGCTGTGTGCAACTTCCTTATTTTGAAGTTTGAATCCTGGTTCAGGGATTTATTACTTATCTGACCTTTGGGTGATTTCTTAACCTCTCTGCACCTCGGTTTTCTCGTTTGTGAAATGGAGATGAAAATAGTATTTATGCCATTGAGATGCTATAAGATTCCATGAAGTTAATACCTGTAAAGCACACAGAAGGGCTTACAGTCAAGTGTGAGTGCTATGCAAACTGTGTTAAATTAATACACTTACTGAACATTTATTCATTACTACTAGGTTTAAAACACTTCTTTGTGCAGCATAAGGATGTCAAAATGGTCCTTATCCTCAAGAAGTTTGTGGCTTTACAGGGGAAAACCTGGACTGTACACAAGTCTGAAATCATTACTGTAAAAGAGCTTGGAAGGCCGCTCAGCAGACACACAAAGACCATTGAAGGACAAGGGTTGCACCATAGACCTGCTAGGGTGACTGTAAAAGGACTTCTGGTTTAGTCTGGAATGTAGGAAAATAGAAGCTTTTCTGCATGACTAGCTGTTCTCCAGGGCTGTAGAAATTGGAAGTAACGAAGTGAGCCCATGTTATTTCAAGAGTATTTTAAGCTGGTGTAGAAGAGTTTCCTGGCAGAGATAACTGTCACATGTAAGAATGTGTGACATTTGTGGGGAGGTCTTAGTGTAAAAAGGCTGCCTCTCAGAGTCCTGCTCAATCAGCAATGTGGCAATAAAAAAATGCATGACACATCCATTTTCATGCAATACCTGTGAATTTATTATTGTCAGTTCATTTATGAGTCTTGAATAATCTTACCAATTACAAAAATTGGGGCCGAGAACAAGTTTTGGTATTTTCAACTTCAGATGCATTTTCTTGGCCATCAGGTAGGACTTTAATATCATTTTTACACATTTTTTTTTATTGGGAACATTTAAGTAATATATGCTTGGGAATCATCACCTCCATTTTCTCTCCGGATGAACTGAACTGATCACCAGGGGAGCAGAATTACAGCGAACTCCAATTTAGACCAAATAATGTCCTTTTCACACGAAAAAGAGGGATTTACTTTTTGCCTCTCTGATCATCCGATTTTTTTTTTTTAAATCAACGGTAACAAGAAGCCAGGATAAAACCTTTATGCTGAGTTCATACTGCTAAATTTCATGCAGAGGAGCAGAGAGGGAAATGGTCTTGGAGGCAGAGGGAGGAGAATTTGGATGAGAACCCAGCAGGAAACCAGCACCACTCTGCGTGATTTCCTTGGCAGTAAAGATAACAATAAAAAAAATAAGTCTCACTTATTTAAATAAGTCTAACAGAGTCTAAATATAGCCAAACAAATTGCAATAGGAATATTTTTTAAAAGATGATAAAATAAATAACAAAAACTAAAAAAAGAAAAGGACAAAAATATTTGTGATATGTGTTTTTCATGAAAATGGCTGAAATACCTCTTTTCTGAAATATCAATAATCCCTGAGAGACGACAGCAGAGGAGGGTAAAAATGTAGGAACGTCTGGCTTCTACTTGGCACCAGGCTTGTTTCTCTAAGGCAGAAGTAGAGTGCCAATGCTATTTTCATGAGGAATCCGAACACTGTGGATTTGTTCCCCCGGGGAAGCCTGGTGCTTGTTGCAGCAGCCGAGATGTTCAACTTTCAACTGCCTTACAGCAAATTACCCTGCTTGTGCGCGCTTTTGACACACTGGGATTTTATTACTGGGGCCACCTAGAGGGAGGTGCCTTCTGACCGGTTGCCTCTTTGTATCATCAAAGCAGGGTCCAGCCAGCACTAGTGATGGGGGCAGAGGCGTTGTCAGCACCCACAGAACCTGGGCAACCCAGCCTCAGTGCAGCCTCACCTGAAAGTGTCCCTCAGTGTCATATTCCCTAAATTCACATTCTGAAATCTCCATGAAATCCAGGACAGTACGGGCTGGAACCTTTTCAGAATTGTTATTCTATTTTTAAACATGGAAATTCCTTGGTGGGTGAGAAGGTAGGATTTGGGGGAGGGTGTCAGTGTGACCTGACCTGGCATGCTGAATTACTGGGAGCTGAGTCTGGGAGTTGAAATTTGTGATGAATTCGTGGTTGTACCATCCATCTTTGGGAGTGGGTTTCTTGAGTCTCATTTTGTAATGCCCAGTCCATATGCCCACATTTTTTAGAGCTTATTATAGACTGAGTGTTTGTGTCCCTTCCAAGGGTATATATGGAAACTCTAGCCCATAATGTGATTGTATTTGGAGCTAGGACTTTTATGAAGTAATTAAGGTTAAGTGAAGTCATAAATTGGGGTCCTAATCTGATAGGATTGGTAGCCTTATAAGGAGAGGAATATGAGGAAGTATATGAAGACACAGAGAGAAGGAGGTCGTCATTAAGCCAGGAAGAGAGCTCTCACCAGCACTTGACCATGCTGATACCCTAATTTTAGACTTCTGGCCTCCAGAACTGTGAGAAAATAAATTGGTAATTTGTTATAGTAACTTGCTTTGACTAAGACAGAGCCAGACCTCCCTACATCTAAGTTCTAGCCCTGAAACAAGCTAGCTGTGTGGTACTAGGTAAGTTACCTCCCCTCTCTGATTCTGTTTTTTTCACCTGCAAAGTGAGAGTCACGTGAACCCTTTACAGGGATGCTGTAAGGATTAAATGAACTGATGTACTTACAGTGACTGATACATAGTAAGTGGCCAACAGTCAACAATCATCATTGTCATTTATTACCTGAAAATATTACACAAGTCCTTTCCCCTCCTCCAAAAAAAATCTGAAACCATAAATTAATTTTTCTTTAATTTTAGTAGAATCCTGTTTGGGCAAATAGCAAAAGCCCAGAAAAAAGAAAAAAAAAAAAAAAAAAAAAAAAGCTCTGACGTGTGTTAAAGCGACTGTGTTTACAGATTTCCTGACTTATTCCCCCAGTCAGTGTTTAATGAATCCTGCTAGATTGGTTTGGGAGATGGAAAAGATTATGGTAACCTTACAGTCTCTGACTTAGACCTACGAAACTTCTAAAGATATACATAGCAACGAACATTTAAATGCCAACAGGAGAGGTACTGTCATGAATGGATGAAGGAGCCCAGAAGGAGGAGAGTTGTGGAGGACTGGCGTTCTGGGGACTGCCTCCCAAGAGGGGCAAGGCAGGGTCTGCAGGTCTTGGGTAGACAGGAGACAGAGGGAGCCAGCCTGCTTGGGTCCAGTGTGGGATGTTGGTCAAGGCATAGTGTCACTGAGGTATTTGAAGAATATGTTTCTGGTTCTTGGTTGAAGATGAACTGGAGAGGTGAGGAGACAAAAGAAAAGGTCTGTGCCAGTGACCAGCACCTGTGAGAGGCACATTTTCCCTTTCTGCTCCTGGGATGAGTAATTGATACTCAGGCGACCCTGGGAGAAAGGGGAAGCAGGCTGCCATGCAGCATGACGGGAAAGTGGGTGGTGGCGGGCATGGGGAGAGGCTTTCGGCAGGATGCACTGGGCTCCATTAGATGTCAAAAGTGAAGGGAAAGAAGGGGCCAAAGGCCACTAACTGGTTTCTACCAGGGATGCTGGGAAAGGTGGTATGACTCAAAAAGAATGGAGAAAGGAAAACAAAACTGGTTTGGGAGGAAAGTTGGTGAATTCAGTTTGGGGCTCATAGGATCTGCATTTTTGGAAAGAACCAAGAAATCTTTTGAGATAAGTTATTGATGTATTGACTTCCAAAGGCAATAGCTCACATTCCCTTTTAGTCTTTCTCTCTGTATCTTGACTTTTTCCTTCTTATTTTCTTCCCTTAACCTTTTTGTGATCTTGATTTCATGATTTATAAATCTACAGAAACACGTGGACTTATTTTTATTTCTTTCTTAACACGCTCCTCTCCCCATATTTAAGATGTTAGCTGCAGAAGCCATTGTGGTTTTCTAAGACACAAAACCATTCCTCAGGAAAAATGTTAAAACCTCCTTGTTAAATAAAAATGGATAGTTTTTTCTCCAGTCACCATTCTCCAAAATGTCCCTATTTTAAATAGACTTAGAGTTGTTTTTTGAACATGTAAAGACTGTGTTTGTCAAGAATGGCATTCTCCAATCAATTTTTTAAAATGATCAATGTCAACTTTTCTGCCTGTCTTTGGAAAGGAGAGCATAAAACTATGTTTATTTGCAGATGACATAAAGGTCTGTAGATAAAATACTTAGGAATCTATAAATATTCTACTAAAACTAAGTGAGTTTATCAAAGCCACAGAATAACGGGGCGATATACACCATCAATTGTATTTCTACACATTAGCAATAAATAATTGAAAATTGAAATTTTAAAAATACCAATTATAACAGCATCAAAATTATTAAATACTTAGAGATATATTTAACAAAATATACACAAGACCTGTACCATATCAGTGGATCAGAAGATTCACTGTTGTTAAGCTATCACTTCTCCCAAAATTGTCTGCAGATTCAACATCTTTCCAGTAAAAATCCCCAGTAGGAGTTCTTGCAGAAATTGAAATTATTTCTAAAATTTATATGGAAAGCAAAAAACCTAGGCTATCCAAAATAATTCTCAAAAAGAGAAAATGTAGTGACATATCACATGATTTTATTTTAAACAGAAAAATTCTGAATAACTAGGATTAACAGAATGATGTCACAACATTTTATAGAGACAGACCTTTCCATTTACCTAATAAATATTTATTATTGCTAATTTTTAATGTCATCTTTTCTTACGTGTATTATTGTCCCTTATATTAGAATTGTTGCTAAACTGTACAGGATGCCATGCTAGGTTCTGTAGTGTTAACACTTAAACATTCAGACCATGGTCAGAAATGCTGAATCATTTTAGAAATCATATACACTTAATTACATACAGGTGAAAGGTTGAGTTGGGGCAGCAATTAAATGTATCCATCCAGAATTTGGCATTAAAAGAAAGTGGAGAATTGACAAGCATGTTTGTTTGTTAAGAGATAATAATAATGAGTTAAGTGTGGCACAGTGCTTCTACCTTCATTCTGTTGAGAGAAACCCCTCCTGTTTAGCTTTTCGATCTGTGACTTAAAAACAGTGGCCACAGTAGGGTCTAAGGAGAGAAGGAGTCGTTCCCTCACACAATCACTCTATTTTTGCATTTCAGGTCAGTCCTGTTCTTTTTGCATACATGTTGCTTCATTTACAATCTTTCCTCTTTGTCAGTTTCCGTGGGCTTCTCCCCTTTGTCCTTCTACCATTCATCTGTTTCATTCCTGCTCCCCAGGTGGATGGAGCAGCGCCCCTCCTTCATGCCATCTGATCCTGCTGATCCATCAAGTGCTCAGCAGCCTCCTCGGTGTCCCCTCTCTTCAAAGTGTGAGTCAGCCTGTCCAGCTCTGGATTACCGTCTAATTTGATCTGGTCAGTTCTGAAGATATTAGGTAATCTTAGACCCATCTCTGGCCCCATGGAATTGCATTTAATATCTCTCCCCTGTTTTCTGCCATGCCAAAAATCAAGGTATAATAAAGATGAATAAATCATTTTTCCAACTGTAATAAGATCGTTGTATTCTAATTATTGAGCCAGGAGGACCTTTCCTCAGAGCAGATGTTGAACCCAGGTCATCTGGGAGAACACCAGGCAAGCTCACCGACATAGGATGACCGAAAAACAGGCTGTAAGGAAAGATCCTTTTACAGGATTTTGAGCAGAGATCTCGTAATTAAAAGGTAAGGATACTCTTGTTTGTGTATTTACGTGTTTGTTCATTAGTATTTAAGGATGCCTTATAATTTTTAGACTTAAAAAATGAATGACAGTTATCTGAATTGTTTCTAAGTTCTTGTTGTGACATTATTGTCCTCAGTAATTGCTAAGGTTTGATTCTTAGATGTATGCAGTTATACATGGGCTCACTTCCAACTCTGAATGACCAAGCCATGGAGCTGGGTAAGAAGCTGTGATTATGGAACAAAAGAAAACTTTTTTGCCTAATGGTATAGATAGGATACACTCTGATAGGCATTTAAGGCATCAATACTTAAGGCTATGCACACACAGAGTCGTTTTTATTATTGTACTCTGATTAATAAGACAAACTGCTTTTGTTAAAAAGCAGTACTCTGAAATAATACACATTAAACAAATTCACTCAAAGTCTAGAGCCCAGAAAAATTAATTTTTAAAATTAGTACTATGTTTAAATATCTAGATTTTTCTTGTATATAATGTGGCAAGTAACTTTACTCTGATGCTACCGTGGTGATTTTATAGTTGTCTCAAATATAGTTGATAAGCATTTTTGTGATGTCCAAAACATAATCTTAACATGTGTTTATTGTACTTGAAATATGTCCAAATAAAACACAGAAAGCAGTCCCTTTCCTCCTTAACTATTTGTACAACGGATCTGGAAAAAGTTTTAGAATGTTTTAGGAAAATTGAAACATTTCACACATATAGTACTGATTCAGGATACTTTTATATAAGAAACATATGTACATAACTTGTATTTATTAAACGGGCATTAGAAAAGAAACTTTCTGATTAACATCCCCAGGGATGGAAATAAGCAAAGAATTTCTCCTTCTATGAAGACATTCTTCGGTGTCTCCCTCAATCTTTTCCCTGCTTTTCTCCAGCCCCACACCAAGTAATTCTGACTGCATGTGCAAGTGCGTGTGCGAACACACACACACACACACACACTCACTCACACATCCTTCATTGCTGTGTTGAAAGGGCAGTGAAACAAAGGGGTCATATTGAAACAGGACAAAAAAGGAGATAAAAAGTGAAGAAAGGGCTAAAACTGCTCTAGTAGAAACAGCAGTCATGAAGGAAAGAATACAGATAGAAACAAGATGGAAAAGAACCCAGAGCGGAGAGCTAAAGGTTATGGAAATAAGTTTCAGAAGAATCAAGAGAAAATAGGAGTGAAACAGAAGAAAATGTCGAGGAAGGAAAATGACAGACACAGATAGGTGATAGAAGCTGATTAGAGAGAGACTGAACCAGAGGGATCAAAGATCAAATGCAAAGGGAAAATCAGAAGAATTAAAAGGCTGAAAATACCAAGTGTATTAGGAGGTAGAGGAAAATGTTGAGGAAAAAAGATATCTGGGGAAAGGGTAGCTTAGAAATACAAAACTATTTTAAAAATTAAACATATGTCTAGTAAAAGGAGTAAAAGAGATTTTCTAGTGCTGCTTAAAAAACAAAAAATAGAAATTAGTGAAGCATTGGGCCTTCGCATTGTAGCTCTGACACAAATAAGTTCTGTGGTCACTGCAGGACGCGGCTGGGCGGCTTGGTTTCCTAGTTCATAAAGTGGAAAAGGGCATTAGTTGGCCTCTTAAAGTTTTTTTTTTTCCCCACCAAAACTCAAAGAAGTAAAACAGAACAAGACAATAAAGTAGAAAAAAAATTAAGATAAAGTTTGGCTATCATTGAGTTTATTTTTTCTTTTTATTGAGATGTGCAGGAAGTTTGAAAAGCGTTTCACGAAGTTGCTGACAGATGCCCTTTGCACCCTGGCACGGCCGGCACGGTGCTACGTGTGGACACGCCGGCAGACTTGCCAATAGGAGTTAAGTTTTCTGGCACTGTTATCTCTTTCTACTATGTTCTCTCATTCTTCTCCAGTCTCTGGAGTGTCACTTTGTCTCATTGTCTGCACACAGAGGATCAGGTTCAACTCTGGATCATTTCTAAGTTCACAGCTGGGAGTGGGGAGTGTGACATATGGAAGTGCATGGTCTCTAAGCTGGAGATAAAACAAGCACAAATTGGGAGTAGGTAAGGGTTGATCAGAAGCCAGGAAGAACCAGGGACAGAACCAAGTCAAAGGCGCCACAGCCACTCCTGGGTGCACATGTGTAAGTCTTCCAGGAACTTGACTAGCTCCTGAAACAATAGACCCCTATTTCAATTAAAAAATAGATTTATCTTTTTTATTTATCATTACCAATGCCTTTATAATCAATTGCCCTTAAAATATGGTTTAAGCTAGACCTGGTAGGAAAAGTCAGCAATATTACCTAAACATCATATCCCTGATTAGCAACGTTAGAGACAAGTTCACTTTTGAAAATAAATAAATGGAACCTGGTTAACCTTACCAGCTTTTGCACAGCAAAGGAAACCACAAACAAAATGAAAAGACATCCTACAGAATGGGAGAAAATATTTTCAAACAATGTGACCGAAAGGGATTAATTTCTAAAATATACAAACAGCTCACACAGCTTAATATAAAAAAAAAAACCCGATTACAAAATGGGCAGAAGACCTAAACAGACATTTCTCCAAAGAAGACATACAGATGGCCAACAGGCACATGAAAAGATGCTCAATATTGCTAACTATTACAGAAATACAAATCAAAACTACAATAAGATATCACCTCACACCAGTCAGAGTGGCTATTATCAAAAAGTCTACAAATAATAAATGCTGGAGAGGGTGTGGATAAAAGGGAATCCTCCTACACTGTTGGTGGGAATGTAATTTGGTGCAACCATTATGGAAAACAGTACGGAAATTCCTTAAAAAACTAAAAATAGACTTACTATATGATCTAGCAATCCCACTCCTGGGCATAGATCCCAAAGAAATTTGAAAAGATGCATGCACCTCAGTGTTCATAGCAGCACTATTTACAATAGCCAAGACATGGAAGCAACCTAAATGTCCACTGACAGACGACTGAATAGAGAAGTTGTGGTATATTTATACAATGGAATACTACTCAGCCATAAAAAAGAATAAAATAATGTGATTTGCAGCCACATGGATGGACCTGGAGATTGTCATTCTAAGTAAAGTAAGTCAGACAGAGAAAGACAAATATCATATAATATCACTTACATGTAGATTCTAAAAAAATGACACAAATGAACTTATTTACAAACCAGAAATAGACTCACAGGCATGGAAAACAAACTATGGTTACCAAAGTGGAAAAGGGTATGGAGAAGGGATAAATTAGGAATTTGGGATTAATAGATACATACTACTATATATGAACTAAATAAAAAACAAAAGACCTACAATATAGCACAGGGAATTATATTCAATATCTTGTAATAACCTATAATGGAAAATAATCTTAAAAATGTGTGTGTATATATACACACACACACACACACACACATATATATAACTGAATCACTTTGCTCTACACCTGAAACTATCACAACTGTATAACATTCTCTCCACAAGGACTTTTCAGTTTCCCCCTCTAGGGGATGAGTCAATCTGTTCAGGGCAAGAGCATCCAGCCACCTGGGGTTCCCCACCCAGAGAAGCTCTGTTTCCTCCATAGTCAAGTGCAAAGTATGCAGATGGCAAAGAACATCACCACTCATTTTTAGTTGTATTTCATCATTTTAGTACTAAATGTTTAATTCATTTCTTGCCTAACTTATGCGGACTTCCTGGGAAAAATAATCTCCTAAATGAGTTTTGAATTTTATCTGACTATTCCTGGCATGAAAGTCTGTAAAAGAAAGGAAGCCAAGGAGATTCATGAAGAAACAAATGCAGAGGGTAACATGAGGGTCCTGTGAGGCCTACCTTGAGAACCAAACTCAGGGGTCTCCACTGGGGCTCTGAGACTTTGTGTGTGTGTGTACCAAGTGTCCCAGGTGATCCTTCTCAGGGAACTTTAAGGCACATTGAAAGGGAACTGTGAAGACAGGAGAGGAGACAGAGAATTGGTCCAACACAATAAAGACAAGAGCTGGGAATTTGGTTTTGCTATGGTGGGCAACAGGGAAACAATTATAACCAAGAGGACTGTGAAATCCACTGACCATCATGGTTTCTGCTTGTCGACTCACATGGTAGGCAGAAGGAGACTTTTTAAAAATATTTTATAGAAATACAAATGAAAACAATAAGGTACAATCATTTGCATGTTACATTCGCAAACTTTGAGAAGTTGTAATACTTAGTACTGGCAAAGATGACTTTCTACGTTACATTTATAATACAAATTAGTACAGCACTTTTGGAAAGCAATTTATTAAAACACAGAGTCATTAAAATCTCATGCTCTTTGACCCAGTAATTCCACTTCCAGGAATCTAATCCAAAACGTAAAACAAGCCATGCAGTTGAAGATTCATCACAGCACTGTTTATAATAGTAAAGGGTTATGCAATCTTTAATATGTTAAATATGTTGACAGAGAAAAACACTTAATATATAACACTAAGTGAAAAAAGAAGGTCTAAACCTGTATTTTTGCAGCCATTTAAAAGCATCTTTAGGAAACAAAAAGCCAGAAAAATATATGAAAATTATAACCATTGTATTTAGAGAAGATCTGAATTTTTTTACTTTCCCTTTTCTCCAAACTTTAGGTTATAAGATTACCTTAGTTTCAGATTAAAAATAAAATGATAAAGTCAGTTTGCTTTATAAATTAGCTTATATCATAGCTCATTTAATAACTGTAAATTTAATTTATATTCTGAAACTTCCATAAATCAGTGCCATATTTTTCACAGTTTCCTGGAAATGGAAATAAAACTAGAGAACTGTGAAAACTTTTGTAACTTTGTTACGGAGACAAAGTAGTGGACAGAAATCAGCTCTCTTTTAGTTCTATGTGGATCTAAACTTTCTCATAAAATAACTCAATACTAATAGTTGGAATGAAGATATCAATGAGTGCTCTGGGGGTGAGGGTGACAATCCAGCTATACTCATAGAGTCAACTTTCTTCCTGGGGTCTGGAGCTTATTACATTCCTGCTGCTTTGGTGTTTTTTCTTTTCTTCCTTTCTGATTTTTTTTAACTAACATCTTATTAGGATAATTCAAAAAAAAAATAGAGAAAAGTTGAAGAATTATGCAATGAATCCCATTTTCCCACCACATAGGTCCAAACTTAGCTTTAAGTTCTCACCTTTATTCCAGCTGATCAGTTTATTAGAAGAAAAAAAAAATCACGTACTTATATAATTTGTATATTTCTTCTTAAAATCTAAAACGTAGTTCATGTTTTATCACTAATGTGGTCGAAATTGAATGCTAGGCACTTGTACCCTCACTCGTAAAACTACAAATGTCAGATATTTGTCAAGTGGAAGAAGAAGATACAGAAGATTTGGCTGAGCCGCCATCTTAGAAGCAAATTTTCCCTCGGAAGTTTCCTCAGCAAGACAGCATTCTTGCCTCCCTTACCTCCAAAGGCTCGCCTCTATTTATGGAATCCAGCACTGTCTTTGGTATAGTCTTCGCATTATGGAATTCTGTGGTTAATATTTTATAAGGTAAACATTTTGCCTTCAATATATGATTTCTGTGCAACCAAATACTATGTTTACAATGTATTTTCTTCCCTTGGAGGACACATCTTTTGAATGACAACATAAATAAGAAAGGAAATAATTCAGTGTGCAAAACTGGATTCTGTCAGTGCTCTCAAGAACACTTACTGATTTTCAAGAAAAAGTTTTCAAGCGATATTTGCCAGAAAACCTGAACGGCGGGTGAGGCAGGCTTCAAGAGTAGAAAGAGTTTGGATTTCAGCATTCCACAGATCCGAGTTCAAAGCCCCATTCTGCCACTTCCTAGCTTTGCGAGCCTGGAAAGGTTACCCCACTTCTCTGAATCTTCCTTAAATTGAGTTAATAAAACCTACAGTACAATCTGTTTGCTCAAAGTAAATATTTAGCACAATGTTTTGCACATAGTAGATGTTCTAAAAAGACCCTCTTTTATTATTATATTTTTCCTATTATATAATTATTTGACTTTCTAAGGCTCTCTCTCCTCATCTATATAATGGAAGCATTCACCTCTGATTAACAAGAGTATTGCGAGCATGAAAGGAGGCATTTTGTGTAAATGTCCCTTGTAAATTTGTAAAGATCCATGTTATCAGTTTAAGATTATTATTTTGGAATGATCACCAACTTGTCCACTGTAAGTGATTCTGTCTAGGTCCCTGATGCCCTCATTGCTAAACCCAAAGGTTGCTTTGCAGTTATGATCTTAGGTAACCAGTCTTTGGCTGAGCCCTCTTGGCTCCTTGAAACACAGGCTTCCTTTTGTTTCTCGGGCCCTGCACTCTCTTTATCCTCCTCATGTCCCTCTAGCACTCCTTCTCAGTCCATCTGTGACTCCCCTTCCACCAGAGCTCCTCAGAATGTTGGGGGTCCTTGGGATGTTGCCCTCTCTTCTGATTCTACTCACTCTGATTAGATGAGCTCACCTACCTCTTTGGCTTCCACAGCCTCCCTGATGCTAATGACCCCTGTGCCTTATCTTCAACCTAGACCCATCCTGAGTTCAGAGTCAGACATCCAACCACCCACTGGCCCTCTGCGCCTGGACATCCTGCAGACACCTCAAGCCCAGTGTGTTCAAGCGGGCACCATTGCTTTCCTTTATGATCCTGCTCCATTTGGGCTTTGCAGCAAATGACTTTTATGATCACTTTACAGCAGCACTGGGTTAGCACACGCTTCTCTTATTCCACTTGGCCATCACCCACCAGAGTATCACCAGTCACAAATTTGCTCAAGCCAGAAACCTCAGAACTGTTCTTGAATTCTCCCTTCCCGTCATCTTCCACGTCCAATTAGTCATTAAGATGTGTCAATTCTTCCTCTTAAATGGCTCTCAAAGTCCACATTGATACATAAATTTATATTTAAAAAAAATAAATAAAATTTAGAAATGTAAGGACATTGTGCTATCAAGGGAAGCTTGTTTCTCCTTAAAATGAAAATGCTGGTACTATTAAAAGCACAGCAGCATAAGCCAGAAAGAGAAAGAAAAATACCATATGATATCACTTATATGTGGAATCTAAAAAAATGACACAAATGAACTTATTTGCAAAACAGAAACAGACTCACAGACATAGAAAACAAACTGATGGTTACCGAGGAGAAAGGGGTTGGGAAGGGATAAATTGGAAGTTCAAGATGTGCAGATACTAACTACTATATATAACACAGATGAACAACGTATTTCTTCTGTATAGTATAGGGAACTATATTCAATATCGTGTAGTAACTTACAATGAAAAAGAATATGCAAATGAATATACATGTGTATGACTGAATCATTGTGCTGTACACCAGAAATTGACACAACATTGTAAACCGACTATACTTCCATTAAAAGAAAAAGGAAAAAAGGGAAAAAAGGGTACAGCAGCAAGCACACATTAAGAAAAGGTCCTGTGGTTACCAGGGGCTGGGAGAGTGGACAGGGGAGGTGTTAGTCAGAGAGCAGCAAGTTTCAGTTACACAAGATGAATAAGGCCCTAGAGACCAACTGAACAGCTCAGAGTCTACAGAGATCAGTCCTGTGTTGTGTACTTAAAGATTGGCTGAAGGAGTGGCTCTTATGTTACATGTTCTTATCATTAAATAATAATAATCATAGTAATAATAACAAATAAAGAGGGCAGGAGTAACCTTCTGGAGGTGATGGATGTATTTATAACATAGATCATGGTGATGGTTACATGGGTGTATACTTATTTCCAAACTCTTCAGGTTGTATCCATCAAGTACATGTAACTTCTCGTACATCAATCATACTTCAGTAAAGCGTAAGGAAAGCAAAGATCCTGGTGGGTTGGTAGATACTTAATAATTCTAAAAAGAAAATGATCAAATGCTGTCAGTTGTATCTCTAAGGATAAGAAAAGCTACATTGTGCCGTCGGCTCTCACATGTGAATTGAATATGGTAGTGACATACACATAAAATGGCAGAGATCTGATGTGGGAAAAAGAAGTGTGAATCAAAGGGGCTCAAGAGTCCAAATGGGAAATGCAGCCAATGCTTTTTCCTGTGGCTTTCGAGCAGCCGCGGATCAGCACGCGCTTCTCTCATCCCACTTGGCCACCGCCCACCGAATGAGAATAACACACTTCACATCAGCGGGGAAGGGCCAAAATACTGAGACCTTCTTTTATGACATTAACCCCAAGCTCATGGTCTCCATCATTTAGGCTTTTATTATTCCTTGCAAAGAGACTGTAGTCAGAGTACACCACCTATAAAGGCAGAGGGCATGCGGCTTCAGCTTGGAAAAGTTCCCTACAAAGTGTCCTAATTGACTTGGGTCCTTGCGACTGTCCACATGAGTGGCTAATTAACTTAAAAAAAAGGAAAGAAAACTACCTTGGGCTTAAGGAAAAACAAAACAAAACAAAACAAAACCCTAGTCTACACTTTATGTTCAGTCTAAAATCAAGAACGCACTTTTAACCTTTCACCTTCTGACTCCGCTGTGTAAGGGCCAGGTCAGCCTCCAAACAGGAACTCTTCCAAGTGACTGGTATTTTTTTATTGGCTTTCAGTATATGATGTTGAAGCACTTTATTGTCCAAAAGTAATTATATTTATTTAAGACTGTTACTGGAGGAGGGAAAATAAATATCCAGTGGGCCATTATAAAGTTTTAATATAACTTTCTGTAAAATATTAAAAAGCATACTTATTTCCACTTTTTGTACTCTTTTTTTTTTTTTTTTTGCTCACCAGTCACATAAGAAATATTTTCCTTTCTATTTTTATGCACTAAAAATCCTGATGGTGTTAAGATAGCACTACTACCACCACAATGGTTTTACTTTAAATGACAGTATTTTCAAAGATTAAAAAAAAATTTCTCTGCCTTTAATCACCCATTATTCTTTCTTGCTCTCCTCTGGTCAGTCCTGGATTCAGCTAGACTAGACTTTTTGAGCTAGTTACTTTAATGAAAACAAAACAAAAAAATCCTAATTTCTTAGAGCCTGTGCAGTATTGTTGTCTTACATAGTAATCTCTTTATGCCTCAGTTTCCATGTCTACAAAATAGGAATGATCACCCTGCCTGTGTTACAGGGTTGCTGGGAAGATTGAACATGCTAATGTGTAAAGACTTAGCATGCTGCCTGGCACTTGGTAAGCACTCTGTGTGTAGGTGATCATTGTTACTTTTCCAAATGTAATCAATTATCTTGTATTCTGTGGCACAGCAACACTGAACTTATAGATCCCCGTAGGTACCACTTGCTTGACGGCTTCATTAATGCTGTTCCCTCTGCCTGGAATAAACTTCCTGACTTTGAGAGTCTATTTCCAAGTCCGATTTATCTTGAGAAACCTCTGTTCAGTTTTAACATCACCTCTTCTGGGAAGGCTTCCTTGATACCCTTCTTCCAATCCATGGGAAGATTCCAGATCTCTTCCCCCCGGGCTGTCTCTTTACTTTGAGTATGCTTCCACTATTGCTCTGATGATACTGAATGACCATTTATTGGTTCCCATTTCTGTGTTCTTAAAATCAGAGGGTATATCTTATTCATTTCTACTTCCCTTGTGCCCAGCACCAGGACTGCCTGATTCCTTGGAGGTTTTCAATTCATGCTTCTGGAACTGAAGTATGGCTCATGTAGCAAAATGTCTCTAGGAAGGAAACAGGAGCAAATTAGCTGCCATACATTTTACAAAGAATTAGCATTTCAGAATGCCCCCAATTACTCATCAGGACAAGGAAAGCCAGCGATCTGCAAACCATCTCACTCGTCTTGAACATCAACTCATTTATTCAGCACTATTTATTGACCACCTTCTCTGTGCCTGCTCCTGCCCTAGGTCCTTGGAGTACAGAAACGAGAAAAAAACAAAAGCAATCCCTACTGTCCTGGAGCTAATGTTCTAGAAGGAGGGAGTCAGACAAGAAACAATACATGCAAATAAAAAGTAAAATGACATAATCAATTCAAAGATGATAAATGCTATGGAAAAAAAAAGAGAAGACGAGAAAAAGGGTTGGGGGACCAGGGATGCTGGCATTGGCAGGGTGGGCTGTGAGGAAAGAGGTGGGAATGTTTGCAAGGTTAAGTAAGGTGGTCACCACTGGCCCCACAGAGATGGTAAAATCTGAGCCAACATTTGAAAGAAGTGAGTTAGCTGATAAATACATGTCTGCTGGAAGAGAGTTCCAGAACAAAGGCCCTGCAGTGGGATCAAGGACCAGAGCAGAAGGTCAACGCCTTTTAATTTTCTAGAAAACCAAGTTTAAGAAGGCTCAGAATGTTATTTTGATGAATAAAATACACTCTACAAACATTGAAAAGCCACCTAGAGCAGTCAGGATTCCCAGAGAAACCAAGAGAAAGACAGAGAAACTCAGGCAGCAGATCTAAAGGAAACAGGCTAGGAAAAGAGAAACTGAATACGCTTTGCTTCTGTTATCTTTTTATTAGACCTGCAGGAGACCTCCGTTCATAGGGAAACTTGTGTAGTCATCCACCGATGCAATTTTTGTCCTTGAGGTCTAATGGCTTGCAAAACAGAGGGAAGAGCCACACGTACGTTAGAGGCTCTCCCAGACATACTTCAAAATGAGCCAGGCCAGGGAAAACATCTGAGAGCCTGGAGATGGATCTGAGTTCCTTCCCAGGCCTCTCAGAAGTTTGTACAGCACAGCATTCGGACAAGAGTGATGGGAAATGACTCCTCTTTAATTTGGGGGCATATTTATACTGTGGAGACTTGAGCAACTCTAACCATTATCTTAATAGTGAATTATTTCATTCCTTCATTTAACAATATTTATTAAGTGCTTACTATGTGTCAGGCACTGTTCTAGACACAAGGGAGACAGCAGTGAATAAAACAGCCAAAAATCCCCCTCCTTATGAAGTCAATTAGAGAATGTCCAGAATATTTATGTCGGATGGTGGCAAGGGCTCTGGAGAAGAATAAAGCAGAAAAATGAAGTTTGCACAAATGTCAAAAGCAGTGGAGTCGGGAAGATCACTATTTTATACTAAGCAGCCAGAGAAGGGGTCTTTGATAAAGTGCCAGTTGGCAGACACTTGAAGAAAGTAAGGGTACAACCATTAGGATATCTTGGTGAAGAGTTTTCCCAGGCAGAGAAAAAGCTAGTGCAAAGGGCCCGAGGCAGGAATGTATGGGAATGAATAATGTTTTACGGTTTATGAAAAACTTTCACATCCTTTCTTTTATGATGTCCTCACCAGAAAAGACAAGTATTGTTTTCTCCCTTTTCCCAATGACTAAGTGGAGGGTGCAGTAGTGGTTTGGTCAAGAAATGCAAATAAGTGGTGTCTTGAGAACTTGAACCCAAATCATTCCTAAATTAATGCTTGTCCAACCATTCCCCCCTTGATATCTTGATGAAGCCAGACATGCTGCAGGAAGACCTTCAGGAAGAAGCGAAGTTGCAAGTGACTTAGGTTCACAGTGTGGTGTGTGTGGACGGGAGCCCTGGAATGACTCATCAGTCAGAATCACCGAATGTTCAGTTGCTTCTGATCCAGCAGGAACGACACTGACAGACACAGAGGTGACCCATCTCTGTCTTCAAGGAATACCCTGTTTAAGAGCTTTTTCTGCATCCCTGTTCTCCTGACCCAGGATCTGACTCTTCCCACGATGCCTGGGAGCCCAAACGCCCCTCCTTTCGCAGGGAATCTGACCTCTCACCCACGAGAGTGTGGTCTCCCGCTCTGACCCCACCAGGGCGATCTCGGCAGAGTGCGATATTCCAACAGCAGTACGGTTCCCAGCCCTGGGGGATGCAGCCTTAAATAACACCACATGTCGGACATTACCGGACGGTCCTGCTTGCAGCTTTGTCTGGCCTGGCCCGACTCTTTTTTTATGGTGGTTTTCCTGCATGAAGTAAAGGTTATGCCTGCACAGCCCTCCTGCAGCTTTATCAGTCTCAGTTCCCCAGCTCCTGTCAGCAACTGCTCAAACAAGAACACACACGCACACCTCCATGGTATACAGGCTCCGTCACAACCTCATAGGATGCCATCAATTCCAGGTAACATACGTATGGGAATCATTGTCGTTTCTTTCTCAGATGTATGCGTATATATGCACACACATATACTTATGTGCTGTACACACATGAACATGTGCATACACATGCGTACACACACATACACTAGTGGCTAAACAAATCTTATTTATTTAGTTTTAATTGTCTCGTATTTATCACGTTCTCAGGATTGCCACAGCAAGTTACTGACGCGGGTGAAGGGCTATTTTAGATTACAAAAACAGTCTCAGATAAAGAATTCTTGGGCAATTTGCAGTTACCTAGGGAATAAGGATATCAAAAATAGCAGAAACTCCCCCATGGACACTGGCAGCCTGGCTCCCCGCCCTCCTCTTGCTCTGGGGTTTTTTGACCCTTTAGATTGATTTATAGATCGGCTTTGCAACAGTGATTTCTATCATCCCCCTGGTGAGATTTTGGCTGCCTCTTCTTCATGTCTTTTAAATTTATATATAAATAAAAGTTTTACATATAAATGAAAGTCTTTGGCTTTGGAGGAGAAGTCCTACAACCTGATCATCAGAACAACAAGCTATTCTTAGACCTCAGTTTCTAACAGTAGGTCAGAATATTTTTTCTTTGTTTTCTTCCAGCCCTTTGCTTCTGTTTTTACTGGTACACAGTTAATTGGACCAGAGTAATTTTACAGAGCACAAAGAAGGGTCGTAATTGTGCGACCATGCAGTTAGTTAGATGCATACAAATGGCCCAGCCAACATAGGACCACCAGGTCTTCAGTGTACCCACTCTCAGGATTAACCCGCATGTCCATTGATTTTCCTCCTCAATTTATCTGTTTGGATTCTTACCGAATATTGAACCTAGACTCTAGACGCAGCCACAAAACTGAGTTGCAGACAATGAAGTATACTGTCAGAGCAATCAGTGCTTTGACATCCTGTAATGATGTGAGATCAAAAGAGTTCAAAATTTTCCCGTTTATTATTTGACCATTATTAATGAAATGTGCTGATCGTGTAGCTTTAGTTTTTTGTGCTTCCTTGTTTAGCATTTAGGAAAGCATTTATTTTCATACAGAGCATTAAAAAATGTTATGATTCTAATTCCGTCTCTAACCCATGGTACCTCTTCCAAAAATTGTAGACCCATTCCTCCTATTCCATTCCTGTGTTATGTAGTGATTTTTCCTAGACATTTAGGAGATAATGGGATGTTTTCGGCAGACATGTTTATGACTAGGCATTACTGCCTTGGTACTAAACATAGTACTACTATGTTTTACCTCCAAGTCCTTGGTCATGCATGTTGAATGAAGAAGTCCCAAAGTGACCAGATGTGATTTAAATGTGTTAGATGGAAGATAGTTCGAGGAATGGCCGAGTGGAAGCTGGAACACAGGGGCACTGATTGTTTCCTAAAGGCAACGTTTACTGGGCAACTGTCTGTCAGCTGGTAAAGGGAGGCACTTGTTCAGTCCTGGTGCTTTATTCTAGCCAAGAGGAAAGGAAAGACTAAAAGATCAAGGATACAAATGAAAAACAAACATGGAAAGCTGCAAAGTTAAGAACACCGAGAGGAGGAAGCCACAAGGGAACCGGATTATATTTCAGAGTTAAACACATACACACACACAACACAAAAAACCTATAATCTGTCTTGTAAATTAATTCCACACTTAATTTTTGAAATTCCTTCTTATTTTTCCAGACTTGAGCCAATATGAGGGAACTGAAATGTTATAGGGAAGTGGCAGCCAGGCATATAGCGGTAAACTAGCTTACTTTCACGATTTCCTTTCATATGTAGATTCAGCCCTGCCTTTTCCTTTGTCATTGCTTACGGAGATCTAAGCTTCCTTCCGAAGGCATCATCTTTTATTAATCAGCTTATCCACAACAGAGTCTAAGAGACTGGAACTGGGTTCAGACAGATGTTGATAAATGTCTTAAGTTTCTCATAAACTGAATCAAGGCCAGCCATGTTTTATTAATCAGTTACTCTTCATACATACTTTGTCCTCTGTATATTGGATCACACTTTATACGCCATCCTGTTTACACTGCTTGTCCTGATTCAGTTCAGCACTGTCAGCCTCTACTTGGAAAGACAGGTAGTTGAGTATGGGTTTTTACTTAATGGCATTAATACTTAATGGCTAATATAAACAGTCATTTATAGATGTCTATTTAGCAAAACAACATAAGGCATGAGTGAGGAAAATGACCATCATGCATTTATGAACTTTATCTGCTGACCAAGATAAGAATGTAAAAATGATCAAACTACTTCCTGCTGGTGGAAATGTTTATAACCTACCTTTCGGCATCCTTACACCTCTGCTCAGAAAGCCAAAAACATATTGCACAAACATACTGCTATGAATAGAGTCTCACACTGTCTGGTTTTCTCCTGTAGTCTCATTTAAGGGATTCTGTCTTGGGCCTCCAGGATAGTACATGCAAATTGCTATCAAAGCAGGCCATTTTGCTGACTTTTGCTGTAGTGGTTATATTAGCTCAAGGCTTATTATAAGGATAAGAAAATAATTAAGCAAGAAAAATGGAAGTCCCAGCTATGGAATAAATTTGGTATAATAACAAATAATCTTTAGGTGTAAACTATGGTGTTAGCCTGGTGTTAATGACCGGTTCTTCCATCAAAACCTTGGGTAGAGCTGTTAGCTAGAAGCAAATGTCCTTCCTGTCCTAATTTATAGCTTTGCATTCTTCGCTGGTCCCACCTTTCAGTCTTCAGTATGGGCTGTCCACATGTGTGCCCCACTCTGGTGCATTCTGTGCTCCATCTGGTAGCAGAACTGTTTCTGACTATATGCAAAGTCTCTTTAGGCTACAGCTGCTTCATGTTCAGGGTTTAAAGAATGGGCCTTCTACCACTAATGCACAGGGGCCTGCTCTGCATAGCTTTGTCTGCAGTTTTATTTTGGTGCCCGGTTGCTGTCACTGAGCACAGGCAGCAGACGCAGTGCAAGCGTTGTGAGCGCCCCCGCCACCCTCTCCCCTGCGCTCTGTGGAATGATCTTTCATCTGCACTGTGCCCGGAGGAGGTTTCGGTACCTCTTCCATTCTGGATGGAATTAGAACACATTCTGGGTTAAGAAGTGCCTGAAAAACTCTGTCTTATTACCTCAATGCTTATTTCTCTTTGAGTGTTTGTTTTATCTCCTTGGTACAAAAATACCTGTAACAAAGAAACTCCTTGCCCTAGGTTGACACTGGGCCTACCAGGCGGGACCAGTATTTTGCTTATGTGCCTGCTCAGGTTTTGCAAACTGACAAGAGGGATGCCTTCCAAGTGAAAATATGTGATTTTCACAGCATAAAAAGTATCTCCTGAGTAAACAAGTTGATATAAAGGCTGGAGACTAAAAAATAAGCCATTTCTTAATTATTTTGTATTTATAATGTATCAGTGGGTAATCAGCATTTACAGAATGTCATATAGAATATGCAGCATCTACTTGCTTCTGAATTTTGAATATAAGATTTAGCTATGAGAAAAATAATAATTTTAGAAAATAATTTCCTAGAATTTTAGAAAATGGGCATTTATGTGCTATGTCTTTAAAATAACCTTCTTTGAGCCTATATTGTATGTTACCCTGAGCTAAAATATTTTTAAATGTTTGTAAGATTGATGATTTTTTTATGAGCACACTTTTTGAAACATTGAAGTATAGTTGATTTACAATATTGTGTTAGTTTCAGGTGTACAGAATAGTGATTCCTTTTTTTTGCATATTATATTCCATTGTAGGTTATCACAAGATATTGAGCATAATTCTGTGTGCTATACAGTAAATCCTTGTCATTTGTCTATTTTATAGTTTGTATCTGTTAACTTCATACTCCTGATTTGTCCCTCCTTGTCCCCTTTCCAGCTTGGTAACCATAAGTTTGTTTTCTATATCTGTGAGTCTGTTTCTATTTTGTATAAACTTTCATTTGTATTATTATAAGTAATATCATAGGATACTTGTCTTTCTCTGACTTATTTCATTAAGCCTAATATTCTCTAGGTCCATCCACGGTACTCCAAATGGCGATATTTCATTCTTTTTTTTGGCTAAGTAATATTACATTATACATTTATACCACCATTTATATCTCCTTAAGCCAGTCGTCTGTTGATGGGCACTTAGGTTGCTCTGATGTAAGTAGTGCTGCTATCAACATTGCAGTGCATGTATCTTTTCAAATTAGAGTTTTTGTTTTTTTCTGGTCATATATCTTGGAGTGGAATTGCTAGATCATATGGTAAGTCTATTTTTAGTTTTTAAAGGAACCCCCATACTGTTTTCCGTAGTGGCTGCACCAATTTACACTCCCACCAACAGTGTAGGAGGGTTCCCTTTTCTCCATACCCTCTCCAGCATTTATTATTTGTAGACTTTTGATCATAGCCATTCTAACAAGTGTGAGGGGATACCTCATTGTAGTTTTGATTTACATTTCTCTAATAATTAGCTATGTTGATCATCTTTTCATGTGCCTGTTGGCCATCTGTATGTCTTCTTTGGAGAAATGCCTTTAGGTCTTCTGCCCATTTTTTGATTGTTTTTTGATATTGAGTTGTATGAATTATTTGTATATTTTGGATATTAACCCCTTGTTCTTTTCATTATTTGCAAATATTTTCTCCCACTCCATAGGTTGTCTTTTTATTTTGTTTATGATTTCCTTTGCTGTACAAAAGCTTTTAAATTTGATTATCTCACTTATTTGTTTATTTTTGCCTTTATTTCTTTTGTCTTGGGAGACTGATCTAAGAAAATATTACTATGATTTATGTCTGAGAATGTTTTGCCTATGTTCTCTCCTAGGAGTTTTATGGTGTTATGTCTTACATTTAGGTCTTTAATCCACTTCTAGTTTATTTTGTATATGGTGTGAGGGAGTGTCATCCCTGATAATCAAACTGTCCTGATTCACATGTCCAGCTTTCCCAACACTACGTGTTGAAGAGACTGTGTTTTTTCCATTGCATATTCTTGTCTCCTTTGTTATAGATTAATTGACTATAGGTGCATGGGTTAATTTCTGAGCTCTCTATTTGGTTCCACTGATCTATATGTCTATTTTTTGTGCCAGTATCATGCTGTTTTGATTATTGTAGCTTTTGTAGTATAGTCTGAAGTCTGTAAGGGATATACTTTCAGCTTTGTTCTTTTTTCTCAGGATTGCTTTGGCAATTCTGTGTCTTTGTGGTCCCACATAAATTTTAGGATTATTTGTTCTAGTTCTGTGGAAGATGGCAGGGGTATTTTGATAGAGACTGCATTAAATCTGTAGATTGCTTTGGGTAGGATGGATATTTTAACAAATATTAATTCTTCCAATTCAGAACCATAGGATATCTTTCCATTTCTTTGAGTTATTGTCAATTTCTTTTATCAATGCTTTATAGTTTTCAGTGTATAAATCTTTCACTTATTTGGTTAAGTTTATTCCTAGATATTTTTTTTGACATGATTTTAAACAGGATTTTTTTTTCTACTTTGTCTTTCTGATATTTCATTATTAGTGTAAATACAACAGATTTCCATATATTAATCTTGTATCCTGCTATGTTGCTGAATTCATTTATTCTGATAGTTTTTGTGTGGAGACTTTCAGGGTATAGAGTATCATGCCATCTGCAAATAGTGAGAGTTTTACCTCTTTTCTTCCAATTTGGATGCCTTTTATTGTATGGTTTCTGTGGCTAGGACTTTCAATACTATGTTAATTAGAAGTGTTGAAAGTAGACATCCTTGTCTTGTTCCTGAATTTAGGAGTAAGGCTTTCAGCTTTTTACTGTGAAGTATTATGTTGGCTGTGGGTTTGTTGTAAATGGCCTTTATTTTGTTGAGCTATATTCCCTCTCTATCCATATTGGTGGGAGTTTTATAATGAACGGATGCTGAATCTTGGCAAATGCTTTCTCTGTGTTTATTGAGATGATCGTGTGGTTTTTCTTTCCTTTTGTTCATGTGGTGTGTCACATTGATTGATTTGCAGATGTTGAGCCACTCTTGTGACCCTTGATCATGGTGTATGATCCTTTTTATGTATAGTTGAATTTGATTTGCTAATATTTTGTTGAGGACTTTTGCATCTATGTTCATCAAAGATACTGGCTTGTAATTTTCTTCTTCTTTTTTGTTTTGTAGTGTCTTTGTCTGGTTTTGAGATCAGGGTAATGGTGGCCTCACAGAATGAATTTTGGAGCGCTCTTCTCTTTAAATTTTTGGAATAGTTTGAGAAGAGTAAGTATAAGTTCTTCTTTATATGTTTGGTAGAATTCCCTGTCCACTCCTGGACTTTTATTTTCAGGGAGTTTTTTTTTTTTTTTTTTTTTTTAACAAATTCTATTTCACTTCTAGTGATCAGTTGTTCAAATTATGTTTTTTCTTGACTCAGTCTTGGTAGGCTGTGTGTTTCTAGAAACTTGTCTATTTCTTCTAGGTTGTCCAATCTGTTGATGTATAACTGTGCATAGTATTCTGTTATGATTTTTTGTATTTCTGTGTTATTTGTTGTTATTTCCTCACTTTCATTTACTTGTTTTTTTTTTGGGTCCTCTCTTTTTTCTCCTTGGTGAGCTTGGCTACAGGTTTGTCAACTTTGTTTATACCTTTAAAAAACAGCTCTTGGTTTTATTGATCTTTCCTATTTATTTGATCCTTATTTAATTTTTTTCATTCTGAACTTTTTTATTGCCTCCCTTCTTCTGACTTTGGACTTTGTTTCTTCTTTTTCTAATTCTTTTAGATGGTAGATTGGGTTGTTTATTTGAGATTTTTCTTATCTCTTGAGGAAGGCCTATATTGGTACAAATGTCCCTCCTAGTACTGCTTTTGCTGCCTCCTATAGATTTTGTAAGGCTGTATTTTCACTTTCATTTGTCTCAAGGCATGTTTTGATTTCTTCTTTGATTCCATCATTGGCCTTTTTTTTTTTTTAAGTAGCATATTGCTTAGTCACCACATGTTCATTCTTTTCCCATTTTATTGCTGGAGTTAATTTCTAGTTTCACACTGCTGTGGTCAGAAAAGGTGCTTGATATAATTTCTATCCTCTTAAATTTGTTGAGGCTTGATTTGTAACTGAGTATGTGGTCCAACCTAGAGACTGTTTCATGTGAACTTGAAAATAATGTGTATTCTGGGGTTTTTTTTGGATGTAGTGTCCTATAGATATTAAGTCCAACTGGTTTATTGTGTCATTTAGGAGCTCTGCTGCCTTACTGTTTTTCTATCTGGATGATCCATTTATTGATGTCAGTGAGGTGTTAAAGTCTCCTACTATTATTGTATTATTGTCAGTTTTTCCTTTTATGTCTGATAGTATTTGCATTATATATTTAGGTGTTTCTATATTGAGAGTGTATATGTTAATGAATGTAATATCCGCTTCTTACATTGATCCCTTTATCATTATATAATGCCCTTCTTTGTCTTTCTTTATGGTCTTTATTTTAAAGTCTATTTTGCCTGAAATGAGAATTGCTACCCTCACTCTCCTGTCATTTCCATTTGCATGAAATCCCTTTTTCCATCTCCTCACTTTTAGTCCGGGTGTGTCTCTCACCCCGAGATGAGTCTCTGAGCGTGAATTTTTCACAATTGGGAATAATTTACATATAATTAAATGTAGGGGATTTGTTTCTAGTTTGAAGACAACTGGACAGTTGTATCCACCTGTGTAACCACCACCCAAAACAAGTTATAGAACATTTCCAGTACACTATAAAATCCCCCTGTGGCCCCTTCCATTCAATTTCCACCTCAAGTAACCACTTTCTGATTGCTATCACTTTAGATTAGTTTTGCCTAGTTTGAACTTTGTACAAATGGAGTCATACCATAGTCATTCCTTTTTGTTTGGCTTCTTTCACTGAACAATGTTTGTGAGTTTCATCTATTTTACAGCTGGTAAGGCTAATTGCTTTTTATTTTCAAAAATATTATGAGGTGCATGAAGATTATCTATTGACACTATTTCCTCTGTCTAGAACTCCTTTTCATGACTTGTCTGCCTGAAACTATTTACTCATCAAGTCAAGACTCTAGTCATGTCACCAGAATTGTGTCCCCCAATTTACATGTTGAAACCCTAAATTATCAATTTTCAGAATGTGACTGCATTTGGAGATAGGGCCCTTAAAGAGATGCTTAAGTTGAAATGAGGTCATTAGAGTAGGTCCTCATCCAATCTTTCTTATAAGAAGAGGAAATTTGTACACACAGACTTCAGGGAGCAGAAAACTTCTGCTCCGAAGTGACATATGACACTTCTATTTAGATTTCTTTGAGGAAATGTAGTTGAGAATCTGAATAAACAAAGGGGCTACAACTCACAGTGTAGAGTAATGGAGAGGAAAGAGAATCCCAGAGATCATCAGAGGGTTGCCCTGGAGGGTTGATCAGAGTACCAATCAGCACTTTCATGTGAGGAAACTGTCCAAGGCCAAAGAGTCGCCCTAAAGAATTAGACGAAGCAGTGCCTAGAGCTCATCCAGGACACAAAGTAGTGCCTGCTCCCATGTGTCAGACTGGAAAGCTTGCAACTGATGGGACACTGCAGAGTTCTTGCCTCAACAGTACAGAATAATAAACTCTAGAATAAATGTTGCTTTGGTCCCAGCTACTAAATCTTAAACGCAAGACCTGAGAGACTCAAAACTTTTTTCACATACTTAATTGCATCCCAGAACAAAGCCAAAAATTATTTATAGAAAATCAAAACCATCCAGCATCCAACGAGATAAAGTTCACAATGTCTGACATTCAATTAAAAATTTCCAGGCATTCTGAGAAATAGGAAGATATGATGATATTAGATAACAAGAAAAATCCCCAAAGAGTGGCCTAGTTTTCACTTCAAAAAGCTAGAAAAAGAAGGAAAAAAATCAAACTCAAAGTGAGCAGAAGAAATAAAATAATAAAAATCAGGATGCTAGTCAAAGTAACAGAGAACAGAATAGAAAAAAAATCATTGAAAATACAGGCTAGTCCTTTAAAAAGATTAATAAATAAGTTTATCCAGGCAGGATGAAAAAAAAAGAGAAAACACAAATTACCGGTATTAGGAATGAAAGAGTTGTCAATAATGCAAACTTTATAGATATTAGAAAGACTATAATGAACTACTACGAACAACTTTATACCACTGTATTTGACAACTTATATGAAGTGAGCAAATTCTTTGAAAAACAAAAATTACCAAAGCTCACTCAAGAAAATAGAACTTGAGTAAGTGTATACGCACTAAATAAATTAACTTTGTGGTTAAAAACTTTTCCACATAGAAAACCCCAACCCAAATGATTTTACTACTGACTTCTGCCAAACAATCAAGAAATAATACCAATTCTATAGAAATGCTCCACAAAATTTAGCTGGAGCTATTTCCCAACTCATTTTGTGAGACCAACATTTCTATGATACCAAATGCAAAGACATCACAAGGAAAGAAAATTACAAATTAATATTTCACATAAACACGAATGTAAAATTTTCTTAAAATTTTAGCATATTTAGTACAACAATATTTTAAAAGATAGTACTTCCAGATCAAATGTGATTTATCCCAAGGATGCAAAGTAAATCTAGCATTCAAAAATCAATTAATATAATCCTTTATATTTGCAAACTAAAAAGAGAAAAATCATATGATCATTTCAGCGGACACAAAAACAATTAGACAAAAATCCAATATCCATTCATAATAAAAAACAAATCAAAATAAAACAAACAAAGCGAAACAAAAAACCAAAAACAAACTCAAAAAACAAAAACCCTCCTACCAAACTAGGAATAGAAGATAGTTTTCTCAACTTGATAAAGGACATCTGTGAAAAACCTACATAATATTACTGAATGCTTTCTTCCCAAAGCTCAGGAATAAGGCAAGAATGTCCATTCTCACCACTTCTTTCAACGTTGCAAAGAATGTTTTAGTGAATGCAATAAGCTAATACAAAGAGACAAAAGGCATCTAAATTGGCAAGGAAGTAGTAAAACTGTCTTTATTTGCAGATGACATAATTGTGTCTGTAGAAAATCTAGTGATATCTCTAAAAACATAAACTAGAACTAGTAAGTGAGTTTAGCAAGGTTGCAGGATATAAAATCAATATACGGATATTAATTGTATGTCTTTGTGCTAGTAATAAAAATAATTTAGACAATTGTTTAGAACAGCATCAAAGATATGAACTCCTCAGAGATAAATCTGCAAAAACATATGTAAGACCTATAAACAGAAAACTACAAAACCCTGCTGAGGGAAATTAAAGACATATAAATGGAGATTTATACTCATACGTTAGAAAATTCAATATTGTTAAGATGTCAAGGCTCAGCAAGTTGACCTATATATTCAATACAATCTCAGTCAATATTCTAGCAGTTTTTTTTTGTAAAAAATGACAAGCTTATTCTAAAATTCATATAGAAATTCAAAGCACATATAATAGCCCAAAAGAATCTTTGAAACAGACAAAGTTGGATTACCAACACTACCTGATTTCAAGATTTATTATAAATCCATAGTTTTCAAAAAGAGATATATTGGTATAAAGACAGTTAAATGGGTCAATGGAAATAGGCAGAATTCTTTAGAAGGTGCAAAGACAATTTAATGGCTAAAGATAGATTTTCTGCAAATGATATTCCAACAATGGAATTCCCAAATGTTAAAAAATAAATTTCAAACTTTATCTCACACCATATACAGAGAACGTGTAGATCCAAATGCAACACATGAATCTATAAAGCTTCTAGAGGAATACAGGACAAAATCTTTGTGACCTTGAGTTAGGCAAAATTTCTTACATACAACACCAAAACAAAATCCATATAAAATAAAAAAAATAAATTAGACCTCATCAAAATGATAAAATTCTGCTTTCAAAAGATAATAAGAGAATCAAAAAATAAATCACAAATTGGGAGAAATATTTGCATATCATATATTTGATATAGGACTTCTATCTAGAATATGTAAGGAATTCTCCAGGCTCAATAATAAAATAAACAATTAAGTTTTTTAAAATGGGCTAAAGACTTGAACAGACATTTTACCATTAAAGCTATGTTGACAACAGAAAAGAACAAAAAGAAACTCAAAATCGTTAATCATTAGGGAAATGCAAACTAAAGTCACAATGAGATACTACTACACTCTCCACAGAATTGCTAGAATTAGAAAGACTATTCATACCAAGGGTGGTCTAAGATGTAGAGAAACTGGAACTCCCAAACATTGCTGCCTGGAACATAAAATGGCGCAATCACTTAGGAAAAGAGTTTGGCAGCTTCTTAAACAGTTACACACACACACACACACACACACCCCTATCATAGAAGCCAGCCATTCCCATTCCACTCCAGGTCTTTATCCAAGAGAAATGAAAGCATGTGCCCATACAAAGGCCTGTATATAAACATTCATAGGAGCCTTATTTGTAATAGTCAAAGGCTGGTGCAACCCTAATATCCATCAACACGTGAATGGGTAAACAAACTGGTAGATCCTGGTGATAAGATACTATTTAGCAGTAAAAATAAATGAACTATTGTTAAACACAGTAACATGGATGGATTTCAAAATAAGGTTGAGTGAAAGAATCCAGACCAAAAAGGGTGCAGATAATTTGATTTCATTTATTTAAAATTCTAGAAAATGTAAACTGATCTATAGTGACAGAAGTCCAGTCAGTGGTTGCTTGGTGTAGGGGCGGTGGGACAGCAAGGAACAATTGTATTGGGCCAGAAGAAAACTTCTGGAACTGATGAGTATGTTCATTATCTTGAGTATGGTGGTAGTTTTATAAGTTATGTACACACGTCAAAACTTATTAAATCATACAGTTTACTATATGTCAATTATACTTCAATAAAGTCTTAAAAGTATTCTTATGCCTAATTACAGAAGGAATTAATAAATAAGTTCTGGTTATCATAAATGCAACTTTAGAATGCTAAACCCCCCTTTACCCACTTATCCAACTTCTCATTACCTATCATGGAAAAATATTTGCACGTGTAAATGAGGAAAAACTTTTGCACGTGTAATTAAGCTCCATGTGATTTTGCATTTGCAGAGGAAGTATTGCTTAGTGAATAAGAACATTGACCCTGAAGTTAGATGAACTGGTTGGAATCCAAACACTAGACCACTGGCGATGTGGCTGTGAACATCACTCCTCACGCTTCCTGAACCTCAGTTTCCATATCCATTAAATGGGAGTAATAAGTGTCTGTCTCATAAGAATATTGTGAAGAGTAAACAAGATATGCCTGGAGATCCCTCTGCAGAGCTTGATGTGTAGACGGTGCTCAACAGTTATTATTATGTCTGACTTCACCTTCCCCAAAGAGGAACAAGAGATTCATCCTATGTACCTGGTGATCAGACTTCCTGCGACCTCAGCTTTAGGGATCTACCTGTGGACCTGAGAATCATTTAACAGTGCAAGGATGCTCTTGAATACCACAGAAAAGTGTTGTTACCAAGCACAAGGCTTTTGTTCACTAACAGAGTGCAGCACCTTACACAAAGCCTTAGCTAAGTCCCATTAGCTGAAAAGGGCATCTAAATATTTAATGTAGAGACAAGTATTGCTGGCATACCTCGGAGATACTGCAGGTTCTGTTCTAGACCACTGCGACAAAGAAGGGAGCATCGCAGTAAAGCAAGTCATACGAACTTTTTGGTTTCCCAGCGCATATTAATTTCTGTTTATGCTATACTGTAGTCTGTAAGTGTGCAAAAGCCTTACGTATCTTAATTAAAACATACTTTATTGCTAAAAATGCTGAAATAGTAAGATCAAAGATCACTGATCACAGATCAATATGGCAAATATAACAATAATGAAAAAGTTTGAAATATGGCAGAGGTCATCAAAGTGTGACAAAGAGACATGGAGTGCATCTATGTTGTTGGAAAAATGGTGTTTGAAATTCCACATATAGTACTAGCTAATGCCAATGATAAAAGAGAAGAAATCCCCCCCAAAATACAGGATTGATACAGGGTTGTCACAAACCTTCAATTTGTGAAAAACATAGTATCTGCAAAGCCCAATAAAGTGAGGGACATAAAACAGGGTCTGCCTGTATAGCACAGTTAGGTAGTGGATGTTCAGAATTAAAGAGTTCAGATGAAAAAATGTCAAAAATCATCTCCTCCTGTGCTTTTATTTACAACTATATGTCTCTATCTATCTATCTATCTATCTATCTATCTATCTATCTATCTATCTATCTATCTGATTAAGGGCCAGAGCGGTAAAAGACCTTCCAGATCACCTTTCTGTGAGCAATACTGGACCTCTGATTGTCCTGACCCTGTAGTCCAGATGCTTTTCCACACACACTTCTGGCATCTTCTATCCTAACTCTGGATTGGAATGTTTAAGAGGCCAAGGATCTGAGTAATGCAATTTAAATAAATCTCCACTAAAGAGGTTGAAATTAAAGAAAAATCTGTTCCTGTTGCGAGGCTTGCAGTATCTGGGGAACCGACTTCTCCGGAACAATTTGTTCCCTGACGCTGATGAATAAATGAGGCATCATTGTTCAACAGCTTATTCACAAATGAATCTATAGAAGCATAAAATTTGGAACTGATCTCAACTAGTTCTTCTTTCATGTTTACTCTCTCAAGTATTAAATCTTCCACAATCATGAATTTCCTTTGGGAACAAATCTTCTGGTTTTGATAGTTCCCACTTTTGAAAGTTTTTATTGATATTTGACCCCAATTTTTTTTCCTTTCCTTACTTTTATCCCTCTTATCCTACTTATCCTGTTTAGATCAGGCCACATCATCTTCCCCCAGCGCTTGTGCTTTTCATATATGTTAAGACTCATCCAAACCATCATTTAGGCAGGCTCTCCATGTGCGTGACTTTAGTGTTTTTATGGACCTTAAATCTTTTGAAATGAGACACAATGCACCTGTAATATCACCATACTTTTAGAGAGACAGGTAATTGCCCAAGTGTCTTTGTTAAAAGTGTAATATGTGGCATCTACACTAAAAAAAGAGAGGTTTTCCTTTACATCATATAGTACACTTCTGTCAGTGTTTAGCACACTAATTTCTACGTTTTTCTCCCTGCTTGTTAGATCCCAACTAATAACAGGTTTTACTTTTTGGGCCCCATTTAACCAATTAAATAAGTTAATGTATTTGCCAGTATTCCTCATTAATATCTTCTGTTTTTCTTAATGTCTTCATCTGTTCATTGGAGATAACTCCTACGTTGCACAGTTATTGCGTGCCCAGAGGACAGCACAGGAAAGAACCTGGTGCGATACTTTGCAGAAAGTAGATGCTTCATTATTAGCTTAGTTCCTCCTGCTATTCCTGTGTTTACGTCCCACCAGTGCCTTTTTCTACCTTAAATATTCCGCGTGCTCCCCAGGCTCCGCCCTTATCCCCAGGACTTCCTGTTTATGGATGCTGCAGCTTTCATTAGCACCTTCCCGTGATCATGATCATGATTTCCTTTTGCTTACAGACTTTCAGCCCTGTATTCCCAGCTAAGTGCAGTTTCTCTGATCCCAACAGAAGATAAATTCTTTTTGTCAGTAAATCTCAGGAGACCATATCATGTCCTTTACTGAAATTCCAATATAACATCTGCTGAATCTTACAGTTCAAGCCAAAAAGAAGTTATTAAGTTTGTATAGTTTGATTTGTTTTTTTTGTAAACGCTGGTTATATATTGCCAACCACTTGGTATTCTAATAGGTGTTTAATTTACCATCATATAATTCATTCCTTCTAGAACATGGATGGAAGTCTATTTTAAAATAACACAACTTCTTTCTAATTATAAAACTAATACCGGCTCATTGTACAAACTTTGAAAAATCAAACAAAGTACAAAGAAGAAAGAAAGAAAAAAATGCGTGCAGTTACATTGCAGCAATAATGCTCCTAACATCTTGGTGTATTTTGCTCATATATATTTTATCCAAAACTATGTGCATTCCTTTTCTTATACAACAATACAGTAAACTTTAATGAGTACTATTTTGTTTTCATTTTTTTCTTTCCTCAGTTTTCCACAATTAAATTTTTTCCATATAAGTCAACAAATATTAATCTGAATACAGCATACATTTAAATCATAACTCAACAGCCAATGTAAGCACATTCTGTAGCTCAGTGGACTTCAAAAGAAGTCATTATAGATTTTAAACAAATATGATTTGGGGTTTTTTATTTTCTAAAATTTCTGCTTTTCATTAGGGGCTGACTTTGAAACTCATCATTACATGCTAATGATTCTCAATTTCTCCATTGCCTTTCTCTTGTTATAAATCACCAAATGGTAATAAATAATAGAAAATCCAACATTAGCTGACATAAGGGACAATTTTGTTTTTGCTGTCTTTCCGTGAACAAATCTGCACTGATTTTCTTTGCCTCTGATACAAAGATCCTCTTAATCTTGCCACAGCCCATCCGTATTTTGGTTTGGCTTTAATCTTCACCTCACTTCCTTATTCGCAACCCCCGCCCCCATGCTTTGCTTAATGAGTGTTTATTATGTTGATCGTGATTGTTCATCACTGATAGAAAGTTGTCCTAGTATTTTCATACTTTCAGTAAATTCCAACTAGGTTGACTGAATACAGATGCTGCTGCTTTTTTATGACTCACCACACTGGCCGAGGAATAAATCTGAAATGGAGAGGCTTGATTTCAGCTCTGGAGTGATTAGCAAGCTCGTAGAGATGGGTAGTTGTGATCTAACGTTACTGCAAGAGTTAGTGTGTCTACTCGTGGGGAAAGGAGGCTGCTCTGCTTCTCGCCGGTGTGGTTTCTGAGCCGGATGCCCACGTAGACACTCGTGGTTGGGCCTTTGAGGACTTCATCGCTGCCAACCATCCTATCATCCACTCTTGCACCTACGTTCCTTAACGCTCTCATTCCAGCTGGGACGATGCTGCCAGGCCTTGAGATGCATGAGCACAGTGGCTGGATTTTGTTCTTTTCTGCACCCCCAGTGTCTGATCCAATCAGTGTTTGGCACCTAATTGACACTTGAGTAGAAACGAACAATTACATATGGTAAAACTCATCCCACACCAACCTCCTTTATTCTATATGAATCGTTTCAAATGACTGACCCAAGCCATCACTACACAAAGGCCAACAATACAGTGTTGTGACTAAACTAACGGTCTTGGAAAGTAGTCTACTTAGGTTAGAGTCCCAGCTCCGCCACTTACTTGCTTTGTGAACCTGGGCAGGTGACTCAATTGGCTCAAAATTTCCAACTACAAAACGGGAATGACCCTAATGCCTAAATGACAGGACTGCAATTAGTTGCACATTTTTCAGGACAGTGCCTTGCAAGTAATACATGCTTGAGTCATATTAACAGCAGTAATTGGTATGGAAGGTCTATAATGTAACACAAAGGAACACTCATTTATACTGGACTGGATGAATGTAAATCAACATAGTCTGACTGTGATAGAAATAAAAAGAAGAACACAAGCATCTCAAGAATACTTCTGGGCACATAAATTTTGACCTTAGAGGAAATGTTGAAGGAACTCCTTTCTGAGGAAGAAAGCACAGAGAGCTCACACACAATGAAACAATGTCACTAGCACTTGTTGGACTAAATTCTGTCTCCGTTTGGATTCTTCTTCCATTGTATCTCAAGCCTAAGTCCAGTCTCCCTAGCAAGAGTGTAGGTTCCTTGGGTGTCAAGTCTGGGTTTTAAATTTCTGGGTGACACACAAAGAGGGTAGTTAGTAAATAAAAAAACGAATGTACTTGGACTACTCTTATAACTACGTTGGATTGTTTCCATGCATCAGTCCCATATCAACTTGAAAAATAAAAAGTGGACTGAAAGATTAACTTTAATATCAAGATAGCCCCGATGTTTCCTTTCAACATTGAGTGAATTCCTTGGCCATTCTCCTCTACCAGAAATGCACCAGAGCCCCCTTTTGTAGACTTTTCTGCCCCTTTGGCTTCATTTCCAACCTTCTTTACCTGTAAGGTAAGGAAACCAACAGCTACTGTTACATTTTTAAAATCTTCAAAAGCAGGGGAGAAGGCTGACTCCTCAAGACCAGAATGGGAGTTCTACTCTATAAGCACTAAGGTTTAAGCTTCGATGCACCTAGGATTTGTGATATCTGAGACCGGTGAGTAGCCTCCTTGAATGGATGTGCTTGGCTTAATAAGTCACTGTGGAAGAAATAAATTATTTTTCTAGTTTAAGGAGGCCATTGTTTCCTGAAATGCTATTGCTCTTATAAAAGAGGGAACCAAAACAAAATTTTTTTAGACCAATGTCTGATTTGGTGGTTCTGGGCAAGATGTGCTGTCCCTGAAAGCTTGGTGAACCAGCAGTTCTGTCTTCACTGAGAATGTCAAGACTGTGAAAAGGAATATACATATATCCATGTATGACTGAATCATTATGCTGTGCACCAGAAATTGACATAACGTTGTAAACTGACTATACTTCAATTGAAAAAAAGTATAAAAAAGTAGCAGAGGAGGTAGGAGTAGATACAATAAATTAAATTAAAATTGTAAGGTTTAAAGCAGATTTCTAAGGTGAGCAGGGTAGCCTCTCCCCCGGAGAGCTTTGGTGGGCTCAGCCAGGGGCTTTCAAATGGTTCTTCTTTGATTTAATAAGGATGTTTGCTTGTTTTGGACAATAATTTGTTATCCATCCTCTTTTTTCCTTTAATTTGTCTATTGTCAAATAAAACCATCTCTTTTTTTAATAGTTGGAATTCAGAAGGCATTGACATCTTGTGAGTTAAACTCTTCTGTGGTCACTGCCCCTGCTACCTGGCCTAAAGCCAGCCTGAAGTCCCCTCTGATGTATAAATCTCCTTCGCTAATCTGGAATTTATTCGGCCCCTTTCTGCTCATCAGGGATTCCTCCAAACTTGTGAAACCATGCTTTTCTTAGTAGTCAGTCATTAAAAGGATCCATTTTTTTTCTCCTCAAAGAAATCAAATTAATCCTTTTCCATTAGAAAAAAATAGTCATCCAGATGAAAGAGACATTGGTCCTTAAACACTGAAGCAGCTGCCAGGGAAGGTATGGCTTTTGCTCCGGAGAAACTCCTCAAGTCCCAGAGCCATACCTGGGGTGATTTACCTGGAGTCCGCTTGGCAGGCAGGGCTGGGGCAGGGCCATCCTAAGCCGCAATGTCCAAGCTCCAGGGACTCAGAGTTCGCTCTAGAAATAAGTAACCCCACAGCTAGAAAGAGTCCGTGAGTACTAAGGCAGGACTTCACTTACAATTCTACAACCTTTGTACCAGTAAGTCCAGGAATATTTGGTGAGATTATCCCCCAAATGGAGTCAAACAAATTGACTCCATTGGATAAAGGGGTTGAAGCATCGTGCTATCCTTATTCGACTTTGTCCCCGCCTCTTCTCCATGGCTCCCCAGAACCCTGATCTTTGTAAATTCTGCCTAAATCTCTACACGTGCTTGTTTTTTTGCTTTTTTAGCTATAACCTGTTCAAGAAGGAAAATAATGTTATCCATTCACTTTTGCTTCTCACTTTTCAGAAAGTCTGCCCTTCTTCCCTTTAAGTCTGGATGATGTGAACAGGTCACTCCCAGAGGAGAGCATCAGGCAGATGTTTCCTTGCAGGGCAGACCGCGTGGGAGGAAGTCTCTTTGATTCTTTTCTCTCTCTCTCCCTCTGTCTCTTACCCTCTTTTGCTTTTTTCCTACCCGCTTCTTTTTCTTACTACTTTTTCTTCACAGCATATGGAAAATGGGGATTCCGCAGTCACTCTTCAATGTAGACAATATAAAATCTAAACAAGATAACCCACACCCTAGAGAGGAGACGAAAGTGAGCTAGATAAAGCATGAGGAAATTGAATATGCAACATAAACACAGAATGAACCCAGAAACTGGCCCTCTTTAGCCATGGGTGGTAAGTCTTGCTTCCTGGAGATGACCACTGTACCGTGGATAAAAACACATCCACACCCGTGAAACAGATAATCAAATTATCTTTTGACCCTAGCCCTATTATTTTAATCTTGGGAGGGGAGGGAAAAAAGCTATTCATTATTGTTAAGTCAGAAAACATTCTAGTGTCATTCATGTTTTATCCCACTTTCTTTTTCTAAGAGACCAAACAGCAATAATTAAGAACATACAAGTGCCAAACCGGGCAGTTAAAGAGTAAGGAATCTGTTCTGCAGAACTGGGAAAACCTGTATTTGATTTACAAATGGACTTTCTCTTTTTCTTCATTTTGGTTAAAGATACCAGTTTCAGAAAGCAGTCCCCATGATACTGGTTTTGAAGCTCTAAAAGGAAAACAGAAGAATTAAATGTACTCTGTTAAGTACTTACTGCTATTATTATTTATTATTATTATTATTATTAATTATTAATTATTATTTAAAGGTTTGGCTCTTAGGAAGTAAGATTTGATTATCAGGGCTCTTTTCCAAATGCCTTGATTTTAATGAGTGAGCAAGGAAGACTGTTGGCCATCTTGTCTTTCTGTCTTCCCTGTGGACTCCCTCATTGTAGCTGTTTACTAGTCCAGTGCAGAAATGATGTTTCCTTCTTCCTCTGTTTCCCTAAAAACAATTAAATTTTACTATGTCCTGCAAAATAGTAGAATCAATTAGCATATATATTTCTCCTATATTTGCTTAGATGTATGAAAAATTTCTCTAGAAACATGTAAGAGATTAACTTTGACTCTCCCATTTGGCTTTAAGTCCCCTGAAATCAAAAGTGAGCTATTTATTTTGATGGAATTGGACATAAATTTGGTAAGCTTTCTCCTTTTGTCATTCACAATTGTCTTTTTTTTCCTCTCTCTTAAATTTATGAAGTCTTTATATCTGCTCTGTTTTCTTTCCTTTTTCCTTATAGTTCCTCTTCCAACAGTGTTTGCTTTTTAGCAGTCCCTGAAGAACTTCTGTTGTCATCATTTAACATTTGAATGGCCATAATATTTTACAAAATGCTTTACAATTGCCTTTTACAAGTTATTCTCATGCCTTCAATAACTCTTAGGTTATTATTGTTGGTCCACAGTAGAGTTTTGCTGTTACTTGGAAGCACACAGCCGTGCCCCTGGATTCAGCCTTTTCCAGTAGGTTTGGAACTCTTTCACTGGAAATCATGTTTAGTTTTAAGCTGCACAGGTTTTGAATACATTAATGATAGGAGCCTTAAAACTTTCTTGTGGTTTTTTTGTTCTGAAATAGGAAATGCCATCTTAGATCAAAAGGGAAGTATTTTATTTTGTCTCTTCAGACTCTCTGAAACATACAGGAATATAGGGTAATTTGATGCACACCATATTGAACCTGGAAAATCCTCAAATAGTATTTGAGATAAAAAGTACAGCGGTCCTAAGAAATACAAGTTATTGGAATACATATGTAAAACTTCAGACCTACTCCTGCATGGGATTTTAAAATAGCGTATTTTTTAAAAAGATTCTTTGTGTCTTCACAGTTAACAGAAATTCTGACCGGTATCACCACTCAGCTGAGGAATTTAATATGAATGTTGATGTATTGATGTACGTTATTTTAAGCGTAGATACATGCTTCTTCCCTTCCTGTTCCCAGATAGTCCCCAGAAGGGTGAAGCTTTGAAATGATTTTCCCAAATACCAAAACTCTCTCAAGTTGGGTAAGATTTAGGCACTGACTATAACTTCAGACAATCTATATGTGGTCTTTATAAGAAACTACAGCTAATGCCCATAGGGGTTTCCACCATTTGCACATGGGGAGCCCCATTGCAGAAATTTGGCAGAAGACTGGAGCTCTGCTTTTTTGGAAAGTCTTTACACTCTCACGTCTGAGGAGACAGCATGCTTCCTCTCCTAGCTTCTTTAAATCTCAGAGCTAAGAAACAACGTGAGCTAAAGTCAACAGATTTTTCTCCTTGGTGATGTTTTTGACTTTTGGCTTACCTTGGGCTTATTTTTCATTGCTCTGCTGTACTTTGCCTAATGGTCAGTTAAATTCATTCCCCCAGGGCGGCTGCTTCCAAACGTTTTCATATTGAATCACGCAGAAAGCGACTGTATTTGTGCAGCACATCAGAGTAAACTGGGGAGGATTTTGGAAGCTTCTACACGGGGCTTGGTGCAAAAAAAATACTATATTTTCTTTACCTTATATAGATATGTCAAGAAAAGCAAAACACAAATGCTAGGGAGAATACGTACTGAACCTGTACACCACTTTGAAATAAAATCTCCCATCTTTAAACGAGAAACTGGAGCTTGCTTTAGTGTACACAGCATTTTATTACATAGTTTTATGACTTGCTGGCTACACATGTATCCTAATCATGATTTCTTTAATGATGATATTTCTTGTTAAATATCATTATCAGTGAGAAACTTTGTTCACAGGAGTAAGAGGCAGCAAATAGCAAACACGAATTTATTACTTCTTCCTTCATTTGACAGACCTCTTCATATCCATTGAGCAGAATTAAAATAATGCAAATTCTTTAAATTAAACAGAAAAGGTATATCAATGTTTTAAATGTAATGACTTTTCCTTTTTCTTGTTGATAAATATAGTATTTGAATTTCTTGTTACCCAACAGCAAATATCAAATCAGACTGATACATTTTTAACAATTGAGTATTTCAAATGATAAAGATTTTCTTCAACAATACATAAATGTTACTCGTTCTTAATCAGTTTTTATGAATACCCAAGTTATTATATTGAACACACATTACCAGCAGATTATTTTAACCTCAATTTTCTAAAGTTAAAATTTGTTATTACATATTAATATATTTTCCCATCATCTGTGAAAATTTCCATTAAAGAAGACTTTTTGAAGCCAAAACCTATACTTCAACAAATCTGCAAAGTAAAAAATATCTAATTAAAAAATTTCTCTTTTAGTGTATAAATTGTTGACAACACTATGCCTTTGGACAGCCAACACAGTTACACACGGAACAGCAGAAAGTGGTATTCTGAGGGTATTTTTGGCAAAAATTTGAAAATAGGTAGGACTGTAAACACTTGGATTTTATTTGATTACCATTTTGATAATATGTGTAATTCAGATCTGTAGACTGACATTTATATCTGAGAGCACCAGTGTGGAGAAGACAATGTATCACCGAGTCTCTGAATGTTCAGAAGGACTTCTGGATGAGAAGCCTTCTGCAGTGCTACCATAATATATTACTTCTTTCTAATGACTATTGCAATTCCAGCAATTTGTTAGGAAATCATCTGCAGAGTAAATGTGGTTCCCCCAAACATTTTTCTTCAGGGTTCTAATAAGCTTTATTACTATTAGTATTACTCAGCAATGAGAACTTTTTTGATTTATAATCTTCTGGATCAGTATTGTCTCTGTCATCTATGTTATCAATGGAGCTACAAATGTTATTATTAAAAAAATAGACCCTTTTGGATTCCTTTGCCCTATTAGCTCCATACACAGCACAGATACGTCTCACGCAGAGTGGGGAACTGAACAATTCTGTGGGTATGTGAGAGTTTGACGTCTTTAATTGTTAACTATGCCACCTCAGAAGTAGGTTTTTTGAGTTCAGTGTGTTGGCATTCTTATAATTAATCTGTTTTTAAAAGTCATGTTTCTTATTTTGCACCTTAAAGGTTTGAATTGTTTTCTGTGTCAGATGAATCTTTTATAGTGAGATGTCAGGGTTTTGTTTTCTTGACACCGTTGTTTCATTTGACGATTTTTCTACGCAAATAAGATACGTAGGATGAGAAAGAAAATGTATCAAAGCATATAAATCAGTATCTGAAATAATCCTTTTATTGTTGATTTTGTAACTTAAACTTTTTATTTGGATTACTGGGTTTTGTCATGTATGTAAATGATGATATATTCAATTTGCTGTGTATTTGAAATAAAAATGAATAGCTGTAAAAAGTAAACCTATTTAAATATAAAATTCTTGATTGTAGGCCTTTACAATTCATGTTTAATTTCTTTTCCAAATACATTTTTAGGTCATGTAATTTTTAGGAAACGTTTAAAATATCACATGAAAAGTAAGCGAATTTTAAATAGTAAAACATAAATTTCCATTTAATGCAATCATAAAAATTCTAAAAATTAAAAAATACAAATATTACTTACTCTAATATGACAAAATACTTTTGAAAGTGTGATTTTTTTTGAATCTGTAAATTCTGAAGTCCCCTTAAAAAGCTGATCTGATAGAATTACTAAACATAATTTTTTTTAACATTTAAAAAATTTTCTAAAAGCAGACAATAATTCAATGTGAAATTCATTTAAAAGTCAGGTCTCAGTCAATTGTTAACACCAAAACCTACTGGAAAATTTTTAAAAGAAGAATTAAGAAAATCAACAAAATCACTTTATCCCTTTCTTGGCCTTCTCCTTTTTAGTTACCCCTCAGGGATAGAAGATTTGGTTGGTTCTATTTTTTATAAGTAGAAAATTCCAAAAAGCATTTTGGGAACCACCATAGTATTGAATAATTGAGACTTATTTCTTATATAATTGAGATTAAAGACTTTCTCCTTCTTTGTCTCTTTAATCACTCCGCTTCCTCCACTATTCTCACTGCCATGACCCAGGGTCAAGTACTCAAAGACTTCCACGTTGTTTCTGAACCCCAGGGACACTCCCTGGGCCAAGCCAACCCTTGCGTGGCTGGCAGTTTGATGTTGAAGCTGAACACAAGGCAAGTCTGCCCAGAAGGTTCAGTGGCTTCCAGTTGTCCATATAGACAGCTCCATTCTCAGCCTGACCTTCAAGATGCTTTACAGTGTGGGTCCGATATGCCTATATAACCTGGCTTCCTGTTGATCTCTGTTCCTGCTTTCTACACAGATAAGCTTAGGGGCTTTTGCTAGAATCCTTGTAGGAAGAGTGCAACCAATAACAAGTGATATGGGAGCTAGTTCTAAGTGGAGGCAGCAGCACTTGGGTCAATTAGTGTTTATAATATATCCTTACCAAGCCAGTCTTGAGCCACTTGGAATATTCTATCCTCATAGAAACCTCTGAAGGGATGTGTTAACACATAATTTCAAATAACTTCTTCCAGGAAGTCCTACCTGACCGATACCCAGGGATCACGCTTTTTTCTTTGATTCTTAGAACATTGTATTTTGGCATTGATTGAACTCTGCAATAGCTGTTTTGGTTTCCTTGGTTTATCTCCAATTATATTTTTTGGCTGCACCAGGGTAAAATCCTTAATGTACTGCTTTTCATGTCACATGTCCCTGAAATAATCTTTTTTGTGATAAGAGCTTTACCACATACTTATTGAATCAAAACAAATTCATAAAACCTATTCACATTTTGATATATTGTATTAATACAATGCAACACACTTGAGGCAAGAGGGTTGTATTTAAAGCAACTGAGGTTTCTTAGAAACTATAAGCTAGTAAAGACACCTCTTTTTTTGTTGTTTTTTTGGGGGGGGAGAAAATATCTGGTATTCTATAAGTTTAGTAACAATAATGATATGATAACATTTAGAAAGAAAGCAACAACTCCTTTATTCTCAAAATAAAAGTGTGAATATATTTAATGACAATGCATTCTCTACCACAAAATTCAGAAAGAGATCAGAGTTTGCATGCAAACCAGTTTTATATGTATCAAGTGCAAAAAAACATTTGCAAAGTTGCTAGTCATCAAAGGTACATTCTGAATCACAATCAAAATGCTCAACAATTTTCTATGAAGAAGGTAAAAAAGTACACTCTGGATTTTATTAGAAATTAATAATTATTTTATTCCTAATGTTTCATATTGATTTTGAATACATGTAAATACAATGGTTACAAATATTTGACTTACACAAATCATATCTGATTAATTGTTTATTCTAAGGAGCAGGGGAGCCAAGTGGATGGAGCGAGTTTGTACTGTTTTGGAGTAATGACACTCTATTTATGGTTTCAATTTCTATTTGACTTTGTTAGGATGTTTATAAATGAGTTCTGCTTAATACTTTGTTCTATAATATGAGCCCTCTGCAAAATAAAATAAAATAAAATAAAATAAAATAAAATAAAATAAAATAAAATAAAATAAAACAAAATACACACATTTAACTTTGGAGAAATTTTGTTTCCCTTCCAGTTCAGAAAACAGTGAAAAGTGCCATCATACAGGCTTCCTAAAAAAGTCTCCAAGAATATTTTTATGATCAGACTTGTTGACAAGTTTTGTGGCAAATCAGGTTGTAATCCTTTGATGTCACTGACTGAAAAAAAGGTGTATCTTACTGAAGAAGGGAAATGAAAATCATTTTTAGGGATAGTTTGTGAACAGATTTTGATTCAAAGACTGTAAAAGCTGGAAAGGACATGGCTGGCATGACTCCCTCATGTCTTTCAGAGAAGGAAGTGGAGGCATGAAGAAGTTTCCCCAAATGACTATTTTAACGACCAGCCTTGTGGATGAGAGAGACACAAACAAGTAAGTGTCCCGACTCCCAGCACAGTGCTCTCCCCACCATTCTCACTTTACTTTTGCTAATGACATTCCAATTTTATTTGTAAGGCTTGGGAGCATGAGTATGCCACACTGTCTTTTACAGAACTAATAAAGCTTCAGCCATATGAGCACCTCTTAAATCTTTAATGAGGAGGGGAAAGCAGCTGGGGAAGGAGGAGCAAAGATAATTGCAGGAGAGCTCTCTGAAAAGGACGCTGTTGTAGGGTTTCAGAGAATTCTAGCTGCAAGTCAGGTTGCAGAGTTCAGTTTCCCTAATGCCCAGCTCCTGCACCTGCCATGAAGGAAGGTACTTTGTTCCAAATGGTCACCGGGCAGAGTTTTCTTGCCTGATGATTTGGAGTAGGGTCTTGTTGGTGACCACGTTGGGTGGGGATTTGGAATCACTTGACACGGAGTCTGGTTTACAAAAGAGAATTCCCTCTGCAAAGAATTGTGTTTCTATCACCGCTGGGCTCCGTTTACTTGCAGAAGCACAACTCAGATGATTCCTCCCCAGTTCCTCCATCCAAACCTCGGACACCATGCATGTTATTTTTTTCAAGCACAGGAACAAACAAAACCGTACTATTCATGGAAAAAAACACTAACTTATAAATTAAACCTGAAGAAAACTTCCCCCTTTCTCAGGAATGCTTATAAAGAAAAAAAAAAGTCATTTTTTATGACTGAGAAAAGCTTTCCTGATGACTGGTTGATAAAGGGCTTTGGCCCAAAGGTCTGATTCAACCTAAAGAAAAACTGTCACACTGGAACAGTCTGGGAAACCTTTTCCATTTTCAGAGGCAGTACAGGTGAGAATAAATGTTCACTTTCCAGAAGAAATAATTTCTGCAAGTTAATCATATCCTTATGTTTCAAGATAGAATTAAGAGCCAAATTGGCAAAGGAATATGGCACAACTTTTTTTAAAATCCATAATCTATCTTGTTTCTCCTTGGAATTATTTAAAACTTAAACCCTCAGATAGCCAACATACTTCTATGTATCTCCAAAACTCATCCTACTTCCAATAATTAATGGCAATTATATTTGGTATAATATGTGTTGAAAAATTCCATCATTTGTTGCAAAGGCAATAATCAAAAGCTGTTGGTTATTAATTTATTAAGTGTGATCATCCCCACTATTTCTTCTGTTAATTAAGAGAGTCAAGAATGAGTTGTGTTTAAAGCCATGAAGCAAAGCTTGGTTAGAGCTTGGGGATTGTGATTTGTGTTACCCCTTAAATTCTCATGAGGTAAGTCATACAGGAAGAATATTAAACAAATTTCTTCCTGATCTGATTTCTCCAGACACAAGAACATTTTACAAAGCGGTCTCAAATCTATCAACAAACACCGATAAAACAATTGTACACTTACATGTATTTTAAATGTTTCACTTTTATATCTATTACTGGTAATTTAAAAAATTTAACTGCTAGCTGCCACTTTGATGAAACAAGTTTAAATGCAACACTTTAAAAAAGAAATTGCAAAATCTGGTTTAAAAAGTAAACTAACATCGCCTTATAAAATTATTAAATACTCCCTCTTGCTGAAGCTGCAGTGAAAAGAAAAGGACATTATCGTAAATCCCTGTTGAAAATGCATATTTTTAGAAACTCAAGAAGAATTTCTAAGCAATACATAGTAAGCGTCGGTACTGCAGTCTAAGAAAACCACTTTAAATATGTACAAACAAATTTAGCCTCAAACTCTTTTTTGTAGCTTGTTTTGTGAGTAGATTTTTTTCAAATAAAAATAGTATAAATTTATTTTATAAAATGAAAAAAACACTAAAATAAATAAAAGTCACTGTATTCCCATTACCCATAATTACTGTTATGCTGGTTACATATTAATGTGTCTCTTTCTAACTTTTTATGTATACTCATTTTAAAATATGAAATGCATTCCATATAGTGTTTTGTAATCCACTTTGTATCTCAGTGTATAGGACATATTGCCATATTGCTAGTATTATTTAATAAGTTATACTTTAATTTTAAACTTTAATCTTCTCTTATTAAATCTGTGTGTCATTTCCAAGATTTCATTATCTTAAACAATGCTATAATCCTCCTTATCTTCAAGCCTTTGAATATATCCATAATTGTTTCCTTAAGAAAATGTCCTAGAAATGAAATTTCTGGGTCAAAGATTATTATATATTTTAAGACTTTTAATACTTATTTTAGAAGTGCCTTCCAAAATTGTTACATCAATTTATCTGCCTATTATCTGTGAACAAATGTCCTCATATCTCTCAATCTTTAGCAACCTCAGGCATTATAATTTTAATTACTCTGTGGCAATTAAGTTGGTGAAAATCACATTCCTTCATGGGTTTAATTTGGACAACTTTTATTAAGCTTTCTTTTTAGAAATTAAAGTATAGTTGATTTACAATGTTGGGTTAATTTTTGATGTATAGCATATTGATTCACTTATACACATACACATATTCTTTTTCATATTTTTACTATAGGTTATTACAAGATATTGAATATAGTTTCCTGTGCTAAACAGTAGAACCTTGTTGTTTATCTATTTTATATATAGTAGTTAGTATCTGCAAATCCCAAACTCCTGATTTATCCTTTCCTGGTAACAGTAAGTTTGTTTTCTATGTCTGTGAACCTGTTTCTATTTTGTAATTTTTTACAAAATTTTTTAAGATTTGTGCCATTTTTTAAGATTCCATCTATAAGTGATATCATATGGTATTTTTCTTTCTCTTTCTGACTTACCTCTCTTAGAATGACGATCTTCAGGTCCATCCATGTCGCAGCAAGTGGCATTATTTTATTCTTTTTATGGCTGAGTAGTATTCCACTTATAAATATGCTACAACTTCTTTATCCAGTCATCTGTCGATGGACATTTAAGTTGCTTCCATGTCTTGGCTATTGTAGATAGCACTGCTGTGAACATGGGGATGCACGTGTCTTTTTGAATTAGAGTTCCCTCCAGATATATCCCAAGGAATAGGATTGCTGGATCTTGTGGTAAGTCTGTTTTCAGCTTTTTATAAGGAATCTCCATACTGTTTCTATAGTGTAAACCTTTTTTTTTTTTTTAATAAAGGAACTCCAAATGAATTAGTAATAGGTGATGTCAAACAGCCCACTGTTTTCATATTTCACAAGCCCTATGGTGCAGATTTCTCCACTGCATCTTCCTATAGCAGACCCCATCACTAGTCTTAAAGAACGGCTTTTACCCCCAAGTGATTTCTTGCTAAGACAATAGTCTATTAAAATTGTATTTCTAAAAGATCTCCTAGGAACATTTTTAGGTATATTCTTGCATAGCTTCTTTGACTATTTTAGCATCATTCTAGGAAAGACCACCAGCCTTTTCTCCCACAATTCACTGGGCAAGCAGTGGCTGGCATCACAGGGAAACTCAACTTTCTATGTGTTACAGTGTGTTCTTACTGACTGAAAACAAGCTAGGTCAACTCACGGGCTCAAATCAACTATTTTGACTGAATCTACCCATCACTTAAGGAAAGAAATCACTTAGTCTGAATACAGGTTTAACCAGTAATTTGTCAGAACAGAAACCACTTCATTTAAAATGGCTCAGTGATTTTCACACATAAATGTAGCCTCCGTAAAATATTCGAGGAAGGAAAACGGAGTGATTTGGCCATGGAACGTAGGGAGGGAGCACATCTGTAATCAATGAACAAGTAATTGTTCAAGGCTTATTACCTGCCGAGCATGATGCTGGAGCCACATAGAATAGAAAAGAGATATAGAAAAGTGTTTCTGTCCTTATATTGCTTACAATCTGGTTGAGAATTCACAAGCGATTACAGGAATTACCCCAGGAGCAATACAAGACAATAAGTCGGCCCATGCCAAATGATGCAGTAACACACGTTTTATGGGAGTGGGCTCAGCTCAGGGGTTTGGAAGGACAGGACTGCGGTGGGAAGAGAAAACTGGGGCGGCTGAGAGCAGCCGTGCAGGCATCATCCTCCCTTGTGGCTGCCTGTGTTTCTCTTTTCTCCCTCAACTTAAATAACCTCCTCCCTCTGAAGTGATTATTTTGACTTGATCATTTTTTAAAAATTTTGTTTAGGGAAAAAAATTCGTAAATAAAACTAAAGGTAAATTGTGAAACTGGGAAAAAGATTCGCCACATCTTTGACAAAGGGTTAATAGTTTCAGAGCAATTACCAATCAGGAAGGTCAAACATACCAACAGGAAAAAAAAAAAAAGTGAAAGGCCATAAGCAGGCGATTGTCAAAAGAGGTATGACTGGCCAATTACAATATGACAAAATATTTAACTTTGTTGATAATTAAAGCCAATTGTAATCTATGTAGAATATGGTAAAATTTGTGTGTGTGTCCTAAAACATGTACACAAGAGTATACGCTTCACTAAATAAAACTCTTAAAGGAATTGCCACTCAAGGAAAATAAGCTGCCACCACTTTTAAAAATATGACAGATGTGACCTTAAAAAGTGAATATTAATTTGCAAATATGCTATTCATTGGGCAAGAGCCTGTTTCCTGGTATGCCTTTGATGACTGATTCACATATTTAAAAGGTAAACCTATATTAGAGTGAAAAATAAAGAAATTTCTAATATTTAGCTGAAGAGAAGACTAAACTCTCCTAATCCGGAATTTGAAACTGACTTAGTGGACGAGTTAGAGTTTAAGCAGTAGTAGGCCTTTGAAGCTTAAAGTTTAATCCTTTTTAGATCATCAAGAACTCAAGTGTGTTCATGTCTGTTTCTCATAAATGCACATTATAAACACTATCTGTCATCATCCCATGAAGTGTGGTACAGTTGATAGTTTTAGTGAGCAAGAAATCACTCTGGGGTAAAAGTCAGTCTTTAAGACCAGTGATGGGGCCTCTGCAGGGAGATGCAGTGGAGAAATTTGCACCACAGGGCTTGTGAATTACACAAACGCTGGACTGAATTCTTTGACGCCACCTATTACTAACTTATTATTTGGAATTCCTTTAAAAAAAAAAAAAAGGTAGTTCCTACTACCACCCAGTAAAAAATGTACTCTGCAATCTTTCCTTGTTTTGCATATGATTGGTAGCATACCTTTTAACTGCTGTAAGTAATAAAAATATATATGTGCAAGTTGGCTATAAGAAATGCCAAAGTTTCACCTAATAAAATTTTGGTATGCCTCAGTTTTCAAAGTAAATTTGATTTATTTGAGCCACCAGCCATCCGATGACAGCCCTGTGTTTTTTATATGAGTCATGTCCCAAGGGGTCTAGAATATGCCAATGGTGTACCTTGGAATGGATCCAGTGTCCGCAAACAGGTTTTCATTAGACTTTGATGCCAGTCGCATTTGGGAGCAGAGAGGCTGCTGAAAACCAGCTTTACTTTGGGATCACTTCTTTCTTTTAGAAAAAACAACAAAGATCTTTTTTAGCGAAGCTTTGAGCCTCCACATCGTAGGTGTATGGTAATATTTTAGAGCGCAGTAATCTGTTATTGCAGGTGGTCGGGCTTCAAGCACTTCCGTATTTTGAGAATAGATCAGACGAGGTGCAACAACTTTTATTGAAAAATTGCCGAATTTGAAAATTAGAAACACATTTTCTGTGGCTAAGATTAAGTTAGCATGTATTACAGTCACTTGGACTTTTCTGTAGCACTAAGGGGAATATAATTACACAGGTTATTCCACATGTCATGAGATTGGAACCTTAATCACAGTTAGAAAGCTTTATCATGCTGACGTAGACCCTTATGCTTTAATCTCTGGTAATTGAGGGATTTTTCTATTTTTTTTATTAGGAATACGGAGTAGGCAAGTCAATGAGAAATGAAACAAACCCACTTTTCATTTTTATGCAGAAGAAACAGGTTTTATTTCTGATTTTTAAAAAGTAGTGTATTCTTTCATGCTCTTAGAAGAGGTTATATGCGAAGATGAAGCACAAGATTATCCTTTAAAATCTATTTTTAGGCACACATGTGTATTCTCCGTGAGGGTATATGTATGTGTTTGTATACATATGAAACATTTTTATGGAACTTAATTTAAAAATGAGATTTGGGGTTTTATTGAAGCTACAATAAAAGTAGATGTATAGATGTATATTGTTTACCTGGTGGCAGTAAAGTCTGAGTTTTATTGAATGAAAATTTTGTTACCACCAGAATAATCAGATCAAAAAATATGCACATTTACCACCAATGGGCTCAACAGTATTTCTGGGATGTTGGAGATGGTCTGAAGTGGGACTGTGGGAAGGTTGCACAACATTCTCAACATCCACGATGGATGGAGTTTATAATATGTAAATTATGCTTCAAAAAAGCAGTTAAAAATACATGACTAAGTTGGAAATTTTACGTTGTTCTTTTTCCTCCTTTAACCTACATTTCTATCCTTCTTCTCCTTCCATTAGGATAGCATCCCATCCTAATGAAGTATATTTTGAGGATTAAGTCTTTTGTTGAGGATCCCATACGTCTTTGCAACAAAAATGTATATCTAAATTTAAATATTCTTGTTGTATGACAGAAGGCTATAAATATTCAACTATTTATTCTGTTTTGTAATTATAATTAGCACACAGCTGATCAAAAGCATAATTAATATGCACTAAATTTTTTTATAAATAAACATAAAAATTAGTATTTATTAAATGCATCATTTAGTAAAATGGATGGAACTTTTTTTTTCATTTAGTTGTTTCTTTTCAACTAGTCATTGCTAAATTAGGCAAAATTCAATATCAATTTTATTCTGAGGTTTTGGTTTTATAGTTTAAGCACCAAGAAACCCTTTTTGCATAAATCATAAGATGGAGATATAAGAAGTTTATATAAACAATATGGTCCTGGTTTTAAAATTCTTTCAAAGTTATATATCATGTAGTGATCTATTATTAAAATGTTTTAATGATCCAAATTCAATTAGGTCCTCTCTCAATTTTATTGAAAACAAAAAATCAGAAACCATCAGACTTTCAAGTCAGTCATTGCAATCAATCACTTTCTTAGCTTTCAATCAGGATTTAAAATATTTCCTTTGCTTGGCACTGTGAAGGTTTTTACAATTTTGTAAGATTTTAGTTGAGTGAGAGGTGTGCCTTTCTTTGTAAACTGGGTGAAGGCTAGTTGCTAAAGGGAACACCTTTTTCCTAGGTGAGTTCTCATGCAGGTCAGTGCTACAAAGGAGCAGACATGGACATCGGGGATCTGGGAATTGGTTTCCTTAAAGCCATCCTCAACTGTGTATTGCTTGGAAAGCTCCTGTCTATTTTAAAGTGTCCATACCCCAGTTTGAAGACTGGTGGCATATGGCCATCAAGAAGTCAGAGATGGGAGAAAGTATATTTGGATACCAGTAGCAGGAAGGGAAGCAGATGATCTAGGTGGTCATAACTGAGCTGGGTCTGTAGGAAAGGATCAGCTTTAGATACTCAGAAGGAGGCAGGGAGGGCATTCCAGGTGAGAGACTCAGGTTGAGCAGAGGCATGGAGACGGAATTGACATGTTCTCTGTAGGAGAAGAGAAAGAGACTGCCTAGAACATGCGTGCGGGACGGTGCCAAATAAAAGTCCAACCCTAAATGCAAGGAGATTGGACCTGATGTAGTGGGAGGGGGTCTCAAGAATTATTTTGTTTGATTCCTGATTTCTAACTCCAATAATTCAAAGTGGCAATGGACATATATGGTTAAGAAGACCCTTCATAGATAAAACTGCACTTGAACTTAACTTAATGTCCAGAAAAGAGCTTTCATGAAATCACTTTATCTTCTGTGTAAAGAATTAAATGGGTACCCAGGATCCATTCATTCCTTCACATTTACTAAGTCCCAGCTAGGCCAATGTGCTAGGCTTTGGGTGGCTTTAGGGAATTCTTTTCAGCTCATATTCCAAAACCTACACTACTAACCACACTGGACTACCCAGAACTCTCCTGCTGAAGTGATCCTGGATGTAGGACACTAAAAATGTGTGCTAGTGTTTTTAAGGGGCACCCACAAATCCCCTCCACTCTGTATCCTGTTTTTGGGGCCCGGTGCCTCCCCAGTCTCCAGTTCCTATGCACCTAGTCTCCATATTACCTAAGTTACCTCGATGGAATAAAAGATTGTAGTTGGTGTCAGCAAGTGTAAATTGTTTTTTAATTCCAGAAGAATTTCCTTTCAAATTCATTTTTTGTCGGAAATAGTCCCTAAGTCATTTGTGGCTACTGAGCTTACATTTAGGGTGAACCATACTTAGGTCAACCCAAAGGGTTTTCATTCCCCTTAGGACAACGACAGAAATGAAAGGGAAAGCTTATTCCTAGAAGGATTTTGAGTCCAGTTTTCCTCTGTCTGCTGTACTCAACCTCCACCGTCCAAGCCTGAGATGCTTCTCCTTTGATTTCCCTTCTATGCCTTGGCATCTTTGAACACAGCCTCCCTGCATTTAGGACCATTCCTTTGGCTGCTTTCTCCAGAACCCCACTCGCTCCAGCACCCAGCTCTAGCGTCACCCCATTTTCCTGATTCCCACAGGCCAGTCTGCACTCTGTTCCTTCCTGCGCCCTCACTCAACTGAATGCACTGAAATGTCTGTGGAAGTGTCTGTTCCCCCACGTTACATTGTTGTGGCCACCTGATGCTTTTACTCATCTTTGATTCCTCAGCACTTAGGAGGGTTCTTGGCACATGACTGCTGCTCAGTACATGTTTGATGAAAGAATGAATGAATGAATGAATAAGACCCGAGTACTTACCATGTATAAAGAAGAAAAATAGCCTAACAGCAATGATGGGTTCCAATTTTGTGCGTGTATATTCCTTAGGATTCATGAGTCATCGTGGGTCTATGACATTTGAAGTGAAGGATTTTGGTTTTTGTTTATTTTGTCTTGCAGCAAATGTGTGTGTGTGTGTATAACTGTTCATAGTATATGCATGTGGTGTGTGGTCTGTTGGCAAGATAGCCTTCACCATCACCTAGAAATCCTAGAGTAAGATTTTACTTTTCTACCTTTATTCTACCCCTCAAGATTTTCTGTTTTCTTATCGTAATCCACTTGCTGCCTCACACACACACACCCACACCCACACCCACACACACACCCCTCAGGCCAAGTGGTAAGAATGGGAGATAAAATACAGAAATATGGAAACACCAGAGTCTCCCCTCACTTTTCGGTGACTCATCTAGCCAACTCAAAGTGGGATTTGCCACTTTAATTGCCTCACCAATAAGTCTCTTTTGGTTTCCTTGATCTTCTGGGGTTGTTTGCTGGTTTGGGGTGTTGGACGTTAAAAAGTGGCGATGTTGGAGGTAGAAACTAAGCTGGATAAACATGAAGGACCTGCAGGGTCCTGGGGCACGTGGGGACCCTCTGGTGGGAAATGAATTGGCATCTCTAAGGGTCCTGCTGATGTGGGGTAGGGGCGAAGTAATGACCCAGCTTGTGAAATCAGCCCTCTGGGGCTGGCATAGAGTCATAAACGAGGCCAATTAAATTCTTAGAGGAAAATGTAATTGTGTCAACTTCAAATGTTGAGTTGAACTATTCAATGGTGAGCTGTTCTTTTAACTGCCTAGGGTCTGAGCCCACCTCTTCCCTTGTTATACCAGCAGCTAGAGGAGGCTGTAGGCTTGGGTGTCTGGGTGCTGGGAGTAACAAAGCCTTCTGCCTAGAGTTTTAACATCCCAAAGGGCAAAGCTGAAGTGATAGTGACAATACAAATGACAGTTTGGAACTTAGAGTTGATCCTTGAATGGGTTAAGGCTTTTGGGCTGCTGGGATGGGTTGAATGTATTTGAATGTAAGAACTACATGATTTATGGCAAATGAAAGGGTGGAGTGTTACGGGCTGAATGGCATCGCCCCAAATTTCATACGTTGAAGTCCTAACCCCTAGTGTCTCAGACGGTGACTGTATTTAGGGATAGAGACTTTCAGAAGTAATTAAGGTAAAATGAGGTCATTAAATGGGCTCTAATCTGATATGGCCAGAGTCCTTATTAGAGAGATTAAGCCAGAGATCTGTGCACATACAGAGGAAAGACGACGTGAGGACACAGTGAGAAGGTGACCAACTGCAAGCCAAGGAGCGAGGCCTCAGATGAAACCGATCCTGCTGGTACCTTGATCTTGGACTTCCAGCCTCCAGAACTGTGAGAAAGAAGTTCTGTCGCTGAAGACGCCCAGCCTGTGGTGTTTGGTTACGGCAGCCCTACGAAACTATGTCCAGGAAGGAATATGTTCTGAGTCTTATTTTCTAACTCTGAACTTTGTAAGCAATGGACAGAATGGAGAAGGAGAAGATTCTGGTGGTAAGATGCCTGAGGCTCACAGTTTTGGAGAGTCTTCCTCAAGGGAAAGAAAATAGGTAAGAAAGTGAATACAGATTAAGAAAAAAAGTACAACACATTTTAAAATTGCAAATGGCTGGCAAATTCAAAAACGCATGATCATGTGATCACATGGCGGGACTCTCCCCGGGGATGTGCAGGTCCCGGTCCTGAGGCTCACACTAGGTTAGCTGTGTGATGAACTGCCTGTTTGAAATGATGGGAAGAGACTGGATACCTCTAGGGTGAGATTTCCTGTCTTCCCATCCTTTTGTTAGCTCCACCACAGTAGATATGTAGATAAGGTTTCTTTCTCATGAACCTCTACCAGACCCTTAATTTATGTTTTCAGTCTGGCCAAATAACCTTTTTGTACAAATATGTCTTATGGAGGAATCCTTGCAAATATCCTGCTCTGTGTAGTAATTAGTCATGGTCTGTCACTCTTTTCAGCAGCATTTGATTTAGCATCTCTGTCAGCTTCAGGTGATAGAGCAGGAGAGGGGTGGGGTGCAAAGGAAAGCTCCTCTGCAGTTGCACCGAAAGTCTGAGAATGTTGGTGAAATGTTTCAGTTTCAGAATTCGCTGGACCTCAAATCAGGTTGCCAGTGCTGAGGTCATTTGCGTGACCCTTTTTCCATTTTCATAGGCAAAGCTTCCCTCTTGCTCAAGACAAAAACTCATAAAACTGTGCCAGAGAAATATGACTTTTTTTCACACTTCACAAAGCTGTCAAAAAGCCTGGGTTTGCCAGTTTTGCTTTTAACGTGCAAAACCTTTCACACAGCTCCAGGCACAACCCAGGATCTGGTGGCCAACCCGTTGGACTTCCTTCCAAAGGAAACAGTTGAAGCACTGTTGGAGAAGAGGATGGCACTGACTTCAGTTGGAGCTGGCAGAGATGCTGCTCATATTCAAAAATGTGGAAGCACTGGCTCCTCCAGGGATAACCTTTATTTTAGAAGTAAGCTTAAGAGCACACATGCATATTGTGTGTGTATGTTTGTGTGTGTGTATTTAGGATCTAGCTGGGAACTCTGGTCTGTGGCTCTACCTATTCATGGCAGAACAGATCCAGAGGACCCAGAATGGTAGTTTGGAAACAGTTGAGGCTTTTAGTCAACCACTCTGGATTTGAGTCCTGGCTGTGCTAGACCACAAGCTGTGATCGTGGATAAGTTACTTAACCTGTCTGAACTTCAGCTGCAGCATGAGTACAATGGAGACAATAATTCATGAGCTCCTTGTGAGGATATATTGGGATGATGCATTTAGAAGTTTTAGTACAGTGCTTGCTAAAAAGGTAATGTGTTATTAACATTCTCATTCTTATCTTTACCTACCTAATAGGGTTGCTGGGAGAGGGAGGGATAATAAAACAAAACTCCAGGCTCATCCTGGGCCCTTAAGAAATGGTAGTGAGTTTAAATTTTTATTAATAAATGCAGTCATGTTCAGGAATACTAGCCATGATGCTGTCTCCCCATGCAAGTCAACTGGACAGAGGCTGGCAGAGCTAGAAGCTGGGACCAAGGATCCTGGAACAACTGGGGTTCCTGCACTCGATTATACTAAAAGCAGCTCAGAGAGTACTGACACATGCCGTGGGTTTCCTCACTTGAACGTTATGTTTTCAACATAAGGAACATGGAGTTTTGGAGAAAAGAATCAGTGAAAGGTCTCAGGATATGGAAAATAAATGACATTTCATGGGAAGACATTTCACAGATGCCAAAGGGTCCTTATAGATTTTGCTAAAAGGGATACAACAAACAAAAACAAAACCAAAATGAGCCCAGTGAGATTCAGACTGAATTGGCCGTCTCTGCTTTGCTTTAATCACATCAGGGATTTGTTGCACGCACTGTGGGTTCTTAACCGTGGAGTCCAGTCACACACTGTCCGAGGGAGCGCCAGCACTCCTATGCCGTCTGCACCGTGGGCTCCAGGTGCAGGCTCACCAGCTAGGGATTGTGTTCATATGCTTTCTTAATTTTGGTAAAATTTTACCAAAAGTCAAATCCAAGTTGCATAAATAGAATGCAAGAGCAGCTTTGGGGTACAAATCTTTATAAAAATGGAACTTACTTATTACAGAGCTAATTTGTTTCCCAGCCAATTTATTTTCCTTTAGAAAAATATATTTTATAAGGCTGGAGTATTTTGAGTTTTGAAAAAAATTTTTTAGGAAAGGATGGAACATATAAAGCACCCTATAATCTCTAGAGAGGGGAGGCAGGAAATACCAGCGTGAAGCTTACAGAAATGGTAATGACCAAATCTCCCAGGAAAGTAATCTTATAACATTTTATGGTCATCAGTTCATTTTACACGAGAGTAAACAATGATAAAATGAGGTGATACATAAGCAAGTTTGTAACCAGCTGTGCCTTTTATAACTATATAGATGCCCTAACTCTTGATAGAACAGGAGTTAATTTTTATAGTTGAGGACAACAATGACTGCATTCATTCATGTAATTCTCTTGCAAGGGAACAATCCTGTGTTAACTACTGTGTTAACATCTGTATTGTTTATATTTTTTTATTTTTTGTGTATTACGATGTTTTGATATCTGAAAAACCTTCTGGCTGGGAAGAGAGTGCCCCTCCTGGGGCTAGCTCCAGTTCTTAGAAATAGCTAAGAGTCCAGTTGAGAGCATGCATTTTGCATACAAGCTAACCAGTCCAGACCCACACTTCCTTTATATGGCCTGTTCACCCCTGAAGGCAATATTCCTCGGCCTTAATCATCTCAGGGCTTGGTCCCAGTCAGCCAGGGACCATCCCCATAACTTAGAGTCTGCCAAAATTATTCAAACTGGCCAATCCTAAAGTGATTATCCCGCCCTGCCTTACCCTTTCCACAGAAACTCCAATAAAGTCTCGGACCTAGACTCCTCCCCCACTCCTGCCCCATCTGCCTCCAACCCTTGCTGGTACTTCCACGCGAGGTCTTGTGTGGCATGCCTCCTGTCTCTAGGACCTATGAGTATAGTGCATTCCTGATTCTCTCCTGGGTCTCCTCGCATGGCCTCACCTGAATGACCATCATCTAGAACACAGAACTACCCATGACAACATGGCCTCCACAGGCTCCTGCTACTCGGTGCCATGCAACCCCTTTCAGATGGGCAGAAGCACCGTTGCAGAGCCGGGCCACTGAAATTCAGAATCCATTTGAAGAGAGCTGAACCCAGTCTTGTCCTGGTTGCCCCACATTGTTCCCAGTTTCTCTCTGCCAATCCTTTCAGCCTGGTTTTGGCTTAAGTTTCTTGTATACTCCTTGGCTACTTGCCTGCTGACAACGTGGTTTTTGACCTTGGAGCTCTTCTTCCTCTCCCTGACCTCAAGGGTAATACTGCCCAGTTCCTCTCCAACCACCCATGTCCCTCTCACCTTGCAGCTTACCTGCCCAAGCCTCATTACATCTTACTTTTCTGAAACCCTCCCCAGCCCCGACACACACACACACACACACACACACACACACACACACACACACACACACACACAGATGTGACGTTTGCTATAACAACCTAAAGCAGGCAGCTAAGTTTAGTTTGAAACACTAAATCAATAGACGTTCAATTAGGAAATGTGTTAATACCTTCTCCTGTTTTAGATATTCAGGAGTTACCTAAATTCAGTGTCAAATTATGTATGCATGTGAGAATACTCAGCATTTTATACTTTGGGAATGTAGTTACCATCTCACTAATTAATAAATAAGAGAAAGCTGTTTCCTATTACTGAAAAAAGTTTTAAAGAATTTCTCCCTGTTGCCTACTAATTGATATTTACTAGTATCCCTGTTTTAATGAATAAAAATGTCATTTATCTGTTTCCACATAATTGCTGTGCTAAAACATAAGACAGACCAGTAGTACTATGTTCTCCTCGAGCTAAACAAGCCTCTTGAAATTTTTTTAGACCATTACATAGTTTGCCAAATACTTACTTAGAAGGAGTATAAAGACTAACATAAACTTGGATGAAATAAGCACAAGTAGAATTAACAAGCAGGTTTTGCAATATTGTTTGCTGAATCCTTACTTATACAAGGTACAAAGATAAACTTGGATAAAAAAAAGCACAAATAGAATTAATAAGCAAGTGTTGCAGTGTCTATTTTCACATACAAACCTGTGAACAGTTTTTAACAACTCCCTTGGGTTACATTCATCACTACCACTGTTCACCCTCCAAAGGAAACTCACCCTCGCATGCCCTGGTTTGAGCAGGAAGTGGTGACGATGTCTCCTGTCCGTGAAAACCTCACCGTGTTCCAGACGCTGTTCTAGGTGAGATGCACGTGTTACTTGAGCCTCCCAGCTACATGCAGTAGGTACGACTGTTATCTTTTGCCTGTGAACACACACACATGACAAAAGTAACTCACCCCTAATTGCTTATCAGTGGTCAGGGGAGAATCAAACCCATTCTCCCTCCAGAGCTGGAGTCATAGCTTCCCTGCTCCACTTTCTCCCTTAGTGGAGACAGAACCCCTCTACTCGCTGGCCTTCGGGGAAACCACAGAAAGCATCAGAGACCAACGGACAAAGACAGAATTGAGTAACTATAGCTAACCTCACTCCCTCCCTCGACCCCAATAAAAATAGTGGTACAAGGGATCTCATTTAAGAAAAATTCAGACAGAGGGGAAAACGGGAGATGGGATGGCAGCTGGAGGAAGCCAGAAAGCAGAAGAATGAGTAGAGACAAAGTAGCTCCTCCAAGGAAACTGAATCCTAAGCTCTCATTGGGAACCTCATTACAACTAATTAGTACCCTCCCCCACCCCGCCAAAGGACCGGAGTCTCAGGAATTGGTGGCGCCAGGAATCTCTGGCTCGGGAGAGAGGGAGAGAGGGGTGGGTGAAGTTGTTGAGAAACAGATTCTCAGATCCCATCCTCTATTTCCCTAAATGTTTAAGAGTTGCTTGTGGGTTTGGTAGTTTACCAGTGATACCATCTGCATTTAGAGTTGTAAAATTTTTAATTACAGTTTCAATTCCTTTAATAAATACCATTTCATGCTCATGAGAATGGTTAAAACATAAAAGACTGGCAAAACCAAATATTGGTGAGGATACTGAATAAATGGAACACTCATCTGCTGCTGGTGGCAGTGGAAAATAGTATTGCCATTTTGGAGAACGATTGGAAGATGAAATTTACATTGATCTTATCACTTACCAGTTTCACTCTGAGGTATTTATCCAAGAAAAATGGAAGTGCATGCCCACAAAATTTACAAAGGAATGTTTGTAACAACATTATTCAGATTTGCCAAAAGCTGGAAACAACCTGAATTTACACTTATAGGAAAATGAAAAAAAAAAAAACCAAAAAACCAAAATTGAATATGGCCACACAGTGGAATACTACTCAGCAATAAAAAGGAATGAGCAACTAGTGCACTCAACAACCTGGAGTCTCAAAAAATTGTGTTGAGTTGCAGATGCTGGACACAAAAGAGTGCATTCTGTTTAAAGTCTAAGGACAGGCAAAGCTCTTTTGTGGTGTTGGAGTCAGACAGTGGTCCTCCAGGATAGGAGTGGAGGGCTGACTGGAAAGGAGCACGAGGGAAGCTCCAGCAATGATGGAGATGTCCTATATCTTGCTGGAGGTGGTGCATACAAGTGTCAAAATGCATCATACGAACATAGATGACCTGTACCTTTTTAATGTAAATTATATGCCAATAACTTTAAATATTCATAAATGGCAAAACAAAACAAAAAATGTACATTTATACAATTGATTTAAAATAGCAACTAAACTTTATATTCCAGGTACTTTTTAGAACTTTATACATACAGATTAACTCAGTCCTCTTGATATCTCCATGAGACATTTTTATTACACTAATTTTACCGTCAGGGACACTGAGGCCTGTAAGGTAAGACACTTGTCCAAAATTGCACAGTGAGCTAGTGGTGGAGCTGGGATTTGACCCCAAGTAACAAGACTCTAGAGCCTGTACACTATTCTCTGCTACCATCCTGCCTCCCGCTAACTAAAATGAGGGCGGGAGTGGTTAATAAAGTAAATATTGTTGGAAAAAAGTGACACCTAAATCATAAATCTGAAAATAGAGCTCTTTTGAACAAATTTTGCTCTAACACAGCATTTAGGGTGGCTCTTGGGGGACAGGTTCTTGACAGCTGTGATGAAGGAGAAAAGGGCGGGGGAGAGTTTTCCCATCTTGGCCTCTCCTGGTGGGTCAGGTCCTGGGTCCAAGTCGGGCATGGCTCCTGCTCCTGAGCTGGCATGGCCCAGACACTGGGAGTTGAGGAGGGGCCATGGGACCTGAGTCTTGTGTGGTCTCAGCACTGAGGTGTGGCGTGCCCCCATCATCCCAGAGCAGTCACTGCCATTAGCATCATTTAGACCCGAATTCCAGCACACTATCTATGGTTTTATATGTGTGGACCTCTAAGCCTCTGTTTTCTTATGTATAATCTCAAGATGAGACCATCTGTGTTAGGGAGGTGTTCATTTTAAATGAGGTAACACATGTGTAGCAGATACATCTAGGTGTCTGCCCAGTGTTTACTCCCCTCTTCTCCTTCACTAATAGCTGCCTTATTTTGTTTAGACTGGCAATACGCCTGGCTAAATGCGCTCTCAGATGCCCTCATGGTGAAGCGTGTCATGTGACACAGCTCTAATGTAAAGGAAAAATTCCTCAGCAGAAGTCTGCCAGGGTGTTTGAGAAAGTTTTGGCTCTTCTGTACTTGTACCTCTCCAGTCTTCTCAACCTGTCTGGAACTTCAATGTGAGTCTGGAGGAGGCAACCATATTGCATCCATGAGGATGAGAGCTGTATACTAAAGATGGGAGAGCAAAAATAAGAAGCCAGGGGCACTGCTGACTCTTGGAGTCTCTGCCCAGCCCTGGATGGTCTATCATTAGACCTTTTGTAACAAGAGAAAAATAAATCACCCAATGGCCAAGCTAGTATATTTTGCATTTGTGTAACATAGCTGAATGCTATTCTTAACTTACATCGCTAATAGCTGATGAGAACCATTAATAGGGGCAGATGACTCCTCCCACAGAGGAGCTGAGAATATGCCAATGTTATTTCTACCTCTGGCATAAAGTTTCCAACAACAAAATACATCACTGAGAACTATTCTCTTTTGAGACAGAGATATGACAATACATTGTATCTCCTTCCATACTTGTTTCGGGTTTTACTGGACATGGTCATATGTGACCATTCTCAATCACCATTTCTAAAGATTGCTTCTGCTAACACTTTATTTCTGGCACAGTTACGATACTTACTTGATAATTTTTCAGTCTCATGCACTTGTCTGAAAGATATTTGAAGGATGAAATTATCCTTGTCCTCTTTTTCTTCAAAGCCAATTTGTTTAGTAAGAGGTTATAATACAAATAAACCACACTTACTAAGAATTTGTCACACGGATTGATGTTTTGAGTGTTTCACATAATTCTACTTACTTAATCCTCACAAAAATTATTTGAAGGGACTGTTGTTATAAATATTTAACAGAATCAAGGCCCTATTATAAATATTTTACACAAATGAAACAGAGTGACCAAGAAACATCGTTAAGTGTCAGAGCCAGGGTTTGCAACTGTGCAGCCCGCTCCACAGCCTTCCTGACCTACTTATGTGCCATTTTCTTAACTGCCCTCAAAGCAACTTACAGTCAACCTGATCAACAGGACTTGGAAATATTTAGTTGGTGCACATGCAGGTGTGTGTGTGCCGGTGTGTGTGTGTGTGAGAGAGAGAGAGGAGGGAGGGAGGGAGGGAGAGAGACAGAGAGAGAACAAGAAATGAGGACAGATGGTAAGAATTTTTGTTGGTGGGAAGGTGGAAGATTGTAAATAAGGGAAATTTTTCTTTTAAATGTCATTTACTAAAATGCAAAATGAAAATGTCATTTTTGAACATCTAGTTCATCGTCTGAAGTGGTTTGAAATTTAAAATAGATGAACGAATATAGGCTGAGTTTTAAGAACTGGACAGAGAGTTGAATAAAGTTAGTATCAGATACAGTTAATTTCTAGGCTGGAAATTCTTCCCTCATTTAGGGAAGAAAGTTAGATCCATAAAACATGGAAAATGAGACTTTATGCAGAAAGAATGTTGCAAATAAAATTATTTCTTGTCTAAAATTAGTGAATTTCTTAAATGAAGAAGAATTATCACAAGATAAGTATTAGCAACTTACTAAGTGTATCCAACATAATATGAGCAATTTTTTCTGTAATTCAGTTTCTGAAAGATAGAAGATTGTTGCATGGAACAAAACTCAAAATGTACAAGCAGAGTATTATATATAATAACTTTACACATAATAAATTTTGTTAATTTATTATATTAAATAATAACATAAAAGGCTGTATAATAGGGCACAATATATAGGAAAACCTGACTTTATATTTTATCTTATTTTCTAAAATGCAAGTAACTGGTAGGTTAACTGAACCAGATAGATTGAGCACTTTGAATTGAAACATGTTATAGAAATAATTCTCAGTTTTTGATCTCTCTTAGAGTTGTTTCGGACTATTGCAGCATGGTATTCCTGGATGAGGATTTTTGAAACTGAGTATGCAGGATTAGTCCCGGACAACAGCAAGTGCAGTCAGGGAACCGAGAGGTAGGACTGAAAGAGGAGGGAGTGGGTGTTGGCGAGCCACGGTCAATGCTGGACAATCATGAGGACTTGTTAAGAGCTAAGCTAGAGAAGTGGAGCACGCAGCCACTGCAAGTAGTTTCCAGAGCAATCCAAGGGGCTTTATAGTGGCTGGACATACACCTACCTGCTTTTTCCACAAGGTATCTTAAAGATTCTGTCTTACTCGACCCATCGTAGAGTTGTTGAGACATTCAATTTTCTGAACTGTTTCAGTGTCGTTTATGTTGAAAAAATAACTCATCATGTTTTGCACACATTCCTGATTGGAAAACCAGGGATGGGTTAGAAATATCCAAATGAGAAAAAGTATCTATATTAAAAAGTGGGCCATACTTAATGGTGAAGCTGTTGCAGTGTGCCTCCAAAGTCCCACTCCAAGAACCTCCAAAACAAACAAGACCCTGCTAAAATTGGTAAAATTGGCTTTGGTAAAATCAGTTTTAAGGTTTCGGTTAACACAGTAAGAAGATATGGAGAGACAAAATGCATGACTAAAGATAAGCAGAAAATTTAGATGTGAAATTCTTTTAGAACTAAAGAGACACTACTAAAAATTCGTAAAATAAGGAAGGCAGTCCAGCATAGCAGTAAAGTACAAGATAAATATCCTACATAACTTTTCTTTATATGAGCAATAACCAGCTAGAAAATTTTATCCACGACAGCAACCTAAAACATAAGATAACTAGAAAACAAAAGCAAACAGAAAAGTGTGACTTTTTTTTGACGTAAACCACAAAAGTGACTTTTCTGAAGTAAACCATAACAGTAATTCAAAAGATATGAAAGAAGAAAAGGACATGTCCCGTTTCTAGAGGAGACTAAATATTAAAGATAAATCACTTGTTTATGAATCGAAATTTATTTTTTAAAATTTTGCTCATTAAGATGATTCTAACATTGAACTAGGTCATAAAAATAGAGATATAAGAATGGCTTATAAAATCTTGAACAAAGGAAATACTGAAGTCAGACTCACACTACCACATAATAAAATGTAATATAGAACGCTGGTGATTAAAACCATATGATATTGGCAAAGAATTGACAGATCAGTGAAACAAAATGTGTAGCTTTAAAACAGACTGTAGTATATAGAAGAACATACTATGTAATAAAGGAAATGTCACAAACCAATGGGGAAGGCATTTTTATTTAACAAATGAGATTGAGAACATTAATAAACTTCAGAGAAAAGCAAGATCCTCAGTGAAGAAGAAACATAAATGGTGAATAAACATTAAAAATACTCAATCTTGCTAGTAATTCAGGAGATGCAAATTAAGACCGCATTGATTTACCTTTTACATTTACTAGGTTGGCAAAACTTAGCAAACATACTGAAACTGGAGAAAACGTGGATCAAGGCAAAATCTTACATCTTGCTGGTAGGAGTATAAACTGGTACAGAAACATTGAAATTTGCATTATCCTTTAACCTTAAGGCTCACATCCCCCACAGCTTAGCAATTTCAATCCTAGATATACACTTCATGGGAATTCTTGAATACGTGCACCAGTAGACTTGTACAAAATGTTCTCAGAAGCGTTGCTTGTATTAGCAAAAACAAGCAACCAAACAACAAAACAAAACAAAAAACAGTAAACAAACAAAATATTCATTGATAATAGAATAAAAAAATACATTGTGGCATAGTCACACAATAAAATGATATACACCAGTGAAAATAAATGGGCAAAATGATATGTGACTACAAAATACGAACTATTGAGGAAAAAAAAAAGTCACAGAATACTACATGCAGCATGATCATATTTTTATAGAATTTTAAAACCAGCAAAAGTAAACAATATATTATTTAGGCGATCATATGTATGACAAAACTGTTGCTTTAAGTGTAGTCATGATACGTTGAACACATAGAATAGAACAGGGTTTCTCGACCTCGGCACTACTGGCATTTGAAGCAGATAACTCTTGGTGGTGGGTAACTGTTCTATGTATTATTGAATGTTCAGCAGCATCCCTGGTCTCTACCCACCAGATGCCAGTTGAAGCCCCCATCCCAGTTGTGACCACCAAACATGTGTCCAGACATCATGGAATGTCCTATAGGAGACAAAGTTGCCCCCAATGAGAATCCCTGGGATAGAGGTTAGCCCTACGTTTGGGACCAGAGAGCAAAGCAGGGAGACAGTAAGGGAGGGACTCAGGGAAAGGTACAAGTTAGTGATCTGGTTCCTAGTTTGAATTTCCTTTTTTTTTTTTTTTTTTTTAAGTGGAAGTACTGGGGATTGAACCCAGGACCATTTATGCTAAGCACACACTCTACCACTGAGCAATACCACTCCCCACCCTTTTCTGGTTCCTAGTTTGAGTTGTAAGTTCAGGGATGCCATTTTATAATTGTGCCTCATGGTCTGTATATTTTCTGTATATATCAGATAGCACATGATTTTTAAATTAACTATATATGATAATACATTGTAAAAATGCTGGAATAAAACATCCCCAAATTAGCAGTATATATTATAGGTAAAGATATTGATGGTTTCTAGTTTCTTCTCTGTTTTGTGTTTTCAGAAGAAAAAAAGAACATGCATTCGTTGTACAAAAATTGTTTTCAAAGCCTTTATAAATGAGATGACATGACACAGCTTGATTATCGCGGTAGAGTATGACACAAGAAGAACCATTTCAGAACTCATGAAAATGTTCATTCCTTCTTTGTTACTTGTATTTATTATACATTTCATTTCGAGAAACAGCATTTGATCTGGCATGATGTGTGCTCTTCCCTTGCTTGTCTGTGTCTCAGAGAATGCTTATTAATCTAGTATGTATCCAGCTTTGTTTTTATAAAGGATAATAAAAAGGGATTTGAAATTATTTAAGGGTTTGCTATATTTGAAACTGCTGGCTTGGGTAGTCCCAAGCCTGTGATAAACCCTGGCATTTGTTTAATCTGTCCTCTACCAGCAGCTGACGCACAGCATGCTCTGCTCTTTGTATTTCTAATTTTTGTGAACCCTTTGATCAAAATCTGATGATGTAAAAAACAAAACAATAGGATCAGTGGCAGTGGCAGCTAAATGAGTTCAAGAAGTAGTTTAAAGCATTGTCACAGTTGAGAAAATCATTCCTTTCCTTCGAACCAGATCCAAATTCTGAATGTTGAAGGAGAGAGAATTAAATATTATTTTATTTATTCCTGGTGCAAACGGGCTGCTGTGGTTCTGATAAATGATAAACTGATAAATGTTAAATGTGAACTCTATGGAACCCACCATCGAAGGGCCATCTTAGCCACATGGACTTGAATTTCTTCCTGTATCACAAAGAAGGAGATACTTAGTCTTTCTCTGTTTGTGGGATGTGTAACTAGATATTTTCATATATAAGCATCTGCCACCTGTCACTCTTTAACCTTCATTTTTATTTTTTGACCAATTTTTTATTGAAGTATAGTTGATTTACACTGTTGTGCTAGTAACCTTCATTTTCAAAAGAAGGCAGAGCAACAGAAACCCTGGATTTGATACAAACTCTTTTTGTATAATCTAGAAAAAATCATCTGAACTCTGTCATGAAATTGCATGTTTTCTCAGTCATGAAATCAGAGTACCCAGGACACCTGAGCATTTTACCTTTCAGGATGTGGACAGAACTGCTTACGGTTCTGTCTGAAAAGTGCTTTGGAGACTATTTATACATGTTTATGTATATCTGTGCGTGTTTACATCCCTATAGCTCTATAGAGTTGTAATGTGTAATAATTAAATTCATGGACTTCTTATTCTCAGAATGTTCTGACTCCAGGGCAAACTATTCCTGGTCATGGGAGTTGCAAAGGGCAAGTGAATCAATGTGTGGATTGTGTGTTTGCTTGTTTGTTTTATAAGTGGTCCATCCTATATAGCTCGCAGCCTCTCTCTCTTTTCCCAACAGTCAAGCATTCTGACCACCACTTCTGAGGCTTTGAACACTGTAGTTTAAGCTAAAGGCCAGAACCTGGCCACTCATCTCAAAGACTCCAGACACAAATTTGTCTCATTCAGTAGTTCTCAACCAGGGCCAATTTTGTTCCCCTTCTCCCAGGGACATATGGCAATGTCTGGAGATATTTTTGGTTGTCACAACTAGAGTGGGGACATTACTGTCATCTAATGGGTAAAGCTCAGGGATGCTGCCAAACATCCTATGATGCACTGAACAGTTCTCCTCCCCCAACAACAAAGAATAATCAAGCCCCAGATGTCAACAGTGCCAAGGCTGAGAAAACCCCATCTAAGCCAGCACTGGGCAATTGCGAAATGGTCCAATTGCTGTGAAGCTTAGCCTCCATCCCACTTGAGCATCCACAGTAACTAACTGATTTGAATGGGCTTCAAATGGTCCTACTTGCTTTGGCTCACACCGTCGTATCAAGAGGTTTGAACTGGTGTGTGTCAGTCTCTGTATTTACAATCTGTTAGACAGCCTCTGGGGAATTGAGTCAACTGAACATCTTGATATTGGATTCAACTGCAGTCATGTAGAATTCTTCTTGGTCTAATATCTGATTTTCTCCACATTGGGTCTTTGCTATTGGTTTCTCCCTGTCAGTCTGATTCTGGGTCATTTGTTCTGGGTTTAGGTAGAAAAGCTCTTACTTAGCATTGAACAACTCTACTACATCTTAAAGACATTTATTCAGACAGGTCCTTCATTATATTGGAAGGAATTCTAATCAGTCAGAGGGTAGGAAACAAAGCAGAGAGTAAGGGATGTCTGATGGTTTTCCAGGCAAATGAGGAGGTAGCTGCTAAGCCGGATTGGCAAGAGCGCACAGTCAAGGGGCTGGGGACACCTATATCTGTTTAACACTGTGGACAAGAACCTTGGAGGATTATCACTTCTCAGTATATTTGGATGAAAATGTCTCTCTGCAATCATCCATACACAAAGTAGAATAATAAAACCATTAAATGCGTCAAAGTTATAGAGCCAAGAAGACACTATCCAAAGTCTCCTTCACTGTATTCTTATTTTCCACTACACAGAAATGTTTTTATTAGGCCGGTAATGTAGTAAGTACCACAAACTGATCCATTAGAGATGTTAAATATTTTTATTAGCTCTCTTAGATTCCTTTGGAATAGAAAACAATTTTGAAGAAATGCATCCAAAGAGAAATCATTACTGATTCTCACATGAAGATAATATGTTTTTTTCCCCTTTTTCTTTTATACCTCCTTGACATTGACAGTGTGACTAATGTATTTGGTGGTATGAGAAATCCACAAGGCAATGACATCACAATATGTAATTTTCCCCTTGTGTACTCAGGAAAGTCAAAGTTCTCTTGTACACTTAAAGAATCAAAAGGCCTAGCTTGAAATTGGAATTGTATCCAAAATAAACAAGTTGTAATGTTCTCTTTCCCCCTAAACACAACCTTTCCCCCTGTAGTTTTAAAGTTTGGAATTAGGTTGTCATAATAGTCTGACTTTCATTTTTAATTAGCCAATGATTTAAAAAAGAAACAATGAAAGAAGAACTTTGTGGTGCATTGGAATCATTGATGTGTAGTTTTCTTTGGGTTCTGGTGTTTGAAGTGCCTTACGCTGATCTTTTTGTTGCCAGCAACTGAAATACCTACTAATGCTTTCTGGCTCTGACAGAGTTGCACAGCATTGGCTACATGTGCTTACCATTATCCACAGAGCTGTTAGACCCTTTATTCCAGTGGAGGCATGCATGGAAATAGGCCAGAACGCAAGGGAACACAGTTCCGGTAGTGAAATTAGCAACTGGACAACATTCCCAGGGAAGCGGCTGAGTTCAGTTCTGGCAGAAATCCCATCACTGCTGGTACAGGGGGAAAAAAAAAAAGAAAGAAAGAAAGAAAGAAAAGAAAAAGAAAAAGAAATACAAAGGATAAAATTTATCTGGAGGAATCAAAAGAGGGTAAATGCATATATTTGCACAGCCTATCAAAAAATAATCCTGATCATCTCTTTTATTTATCCTAAATTTTTGGTTATTGGGTGACTTCTGATTTTAAAATGCTTTTATGAACCTGGATTATGCATGAAGTTTTAACACTTAAGACTGGCAGCCTTTTGACCTTTAAAGATAATTTTAAGAGTTTATCTCACTATTGTGGTTACAGGTTTTTAAAGCCATCATTATGGTAGAATTAAATTGTAGCTATTATTTGTATTTCCCCCAGATTGTATCAATTCACCAAAGAAATATAGTGGAATGAAAAAAAAAATCAGTTTTTCATTGTAATCTGTAAAATTTTGGTAGGGGTAACTTGAAACATGGATAATCATGAGATGGTATATTACCAACTGACAGTATTTCTTTAATGTTCGATTAGGTTCCTAGGTTACACAAATTCATTTGTATAATATTGCTGAAAATTCAAATATCAAGGAGGGCATTTTAAGATCACAAAGCTTGCTGGGGACCAGACAAAATCTAAAATTATACAAATCTGTACATCCATAATACAGAATGTGTCTTGGCCTTTGATATTCAACTAACAATACAATGTGTTAAAAATTGTATATTTATTATTCTCTTTAAGCTTAACAATCATTGCTGAAATCAACTTTATTAATCCCTTAAAAGGTGAAGAAATTGAGGCATAGAGACTCACATAAGAAATATTTGTAGAGCTAGAGTTTGAACCCAGATCTGCCTGACTCTAAACACATAATGTTGGCTTACCAAACTCATTCCCTCTTCTTCCTGAACCCACAGCTAGACTGCTTCCCAGCCTCTCTTGTAGTCATATGTGATCATACAGCCAAATTCCACTCACTGGATGTAAACAGAAGTGATGTGGATCATTTCAGGGCAGGCCTATAAAATGCAGAACCCTCCTTTATGCTATTTCTCCTTCCACTGGTTTGAGGCAATTATGCATGGACACCTTGGACACGGTGAATACGGCAGAAGCACAGGAAGGAAGATGCTGGGTCTTTGCATTGTCCCTTGAGAAGTGTCACCTGCTAATCAGACCCATTTATTTTGGAATTTATGTGAATGAGAAATAAACTTCTATTTTATTTGAACCATTGTGCATTTGGGGCCTTGTTATAGCAGCTGGCATTGCTTTACCTGTATATTATAAAACAGGTCTTTCTTTATACTGAAAAGACCTAGAGAAGTCCATACAAAAGGGCAAGATAGCTATATATACTGGCAAACATTTACTATTAAATAACTTTAAAATAGGGATCTGGAGAGGAGCGATTTGAACAAACAAGGAAACTCTCTTAAGACTCATCAACTCTTTTAAAGAAAATCATCATTCAGAAAGGATATAAGGATATCTCTTATTTTTTTTTTAATTTATCAACAACACCTCGAGAACCTGGTTTAGAGCCTTAAAGATATAAAATCCACTAATGGTTATTTAAACAGATAGATACACTGTGTAGGCCAGTACTATGTACACAGAGGTGTACAATAATTATTTTTACTTAATAGATTTTATTTGAAAAACTCAGAAGGCAGGAGGAAAGAAAAGCAAGAAGACTCAGTATACCTAAAAAGGATAATTTAATTCAGAGCAAACAAGAGTCACTTGCAATTATGGAAAAATTTCAAACTCTTAGGGACATTAAACTTCACTTCTGTAAATTCTAGTGATCAGCAATGAAATGAGACTCCTTTTTAAAAATCAACATTAATGTGATGAGGTTCCAGGGTAGTTATATTTGTATGAATAAAACACCCCTAAAAGCCTACATTTTTGTGCATCTGTCTTTTTTCATATGAGAAAAAAATATTTAAAGAAGCCTTTGAAGTGATGCAAAAGCTTTGTAGGATTATCATAAAAATATTATATAATTTAAAACTAACTCTTAATATCTGCAAGGAGAGTGTCCTGGTGGAGTGTCCAGTGGAGCAAAGTCTGCTTCTTCCACAGTTGTCCAAATCCATGTCCAGTCTGGTCTGGCTTTGCTCTCTGAGTGTCCTGTGCAGTGGCATCTCTAGAAGACAAGATCTGTAAGTGTGGTGGATGAATAGTGTCCAAGTTCCAGAGAGGAGGGTTAGAAGGTCATAAATCCCAGAATCAGAGACACCTGCCTCTTCTACTTTTTAGCTGTTTAACTTTGGTTAAGGCATTAGATATCTCTAATGTTGTGATTTATCCGCAAAAGCGGACAGTGCTATCTACCTTGAATGGTTTTGATGAAATTTACCAATACAATTAAAGGAGCCCCTGGCAGAAATAGATAATGAGGTAGAAGTGGTGGTTGTTGGATCTCAATCCAGCCAGAGAGCAGGATTCAGTCTCCACAGAGGTAAGTTGACAAGACTTGGCTGGAAGGTTCCAATCTATGGTCTAAAGATCAGACTAGTTGGAAGGTTGAAGTGGGGAAAAAATCAGTACACAAACACATAGAAAACAGATGTTCAGTCGTAAGGATGAGAGAAAATTTCGGGGAGCATAGGGAGCACTCCAGCATCACTAGGTAATAGGCTTGTGACAGTGTCACATCCCCCAGAGCTCTGTCATGGGGAGGTTGGACAGACATGGTCAGGATTGTTTCAAGAACTGGGTGGGTAAAGCTGAGTCTTCAGGCTGTGGGTATATAATGTCTGTGCCTGTGTCACATTCAACCATAAACACTTCCTAAACTTATTTGTAATTGTGAGAAAGAATTCTTCACATGTACAGTCTCATATCATGAGATTTAAGCCTCTGTATAATTATTTACTGTCATCATTGTATTTCTCCTTGAATGAAGTGGGCCTGCCCCTTAGGACTGAAAAGTGGGGAGAGAGGATAGGAGAAAGGGAAAGGGAAAGGGAAAGGAGGGTTCCCAGGAGCAAATGGAAAACATCCATGCATTTATCTTTTAAAATATCTTTTATAGGTACTGAATATATAGTTATTGAATTGAGCATTGTGCTTTATCAGTTTATAAAGATAAAACCAGACCAAGACAAAAAAAAAAACAAAAACAAAAACAACAAAAAAAACAAACCCATTACATTGCACTGCCAACATTGTCTTTTCATTAAATCCCTTTATGTAAATCCTATATCCCCCTCTGTTTCCTTCCTTCCTTCTTCCCTCCTTCCTTCCTTCCCTTTTCCTTCCTCCAACCGAAACTTAGTCTCATGGGGCTCAGAGATGTAAGTGATGCTATTCAAATGGTGAGGGCCATAAAAGGAAGTACAGAGATGTGTACAAAGGGCTATGAGAACAGAGAAGAGCAGTTCCAAGTCTTCCACAGGGAGCCAGGAAGGTTAATGCAGGAGCTGTTCTTGAAAAAGTGCCCCCAGGTCTGTCAGAATGAGAAGCAGGAAGACTGCTAAGATGCTGGCCAACCATGAAGAATTCCCTGCTGCTTCCTTAACCCCACTGCTCAGTCATGGGCTCTGTCAGCAGGGTGCAGGGACAGCCCGAGAGACAAGGGCTCCTAAGGCCCCTTTGCTCCGGTGCGGGGGAGGGAGGAAGTAGGGGTGAGTGTCTTTAACTGAAGGAACCCCGACTCCAGAAGTCGGCTTTCACTGCAGGCCTCCTAAGGTTGGATATGGATATGATTAGGGTCTGCAATAAGTGACATCTGTTTGCTCTGACCTTTGGGTAATGTGGCGTTTCTTTCTCTGGGGCAGATGCTAGAAAGGTGTTTATTGTGAGTTGACAGGGGTCTTGGTGGGTGGTGAGGTGTGAGTCAAAATTCGACTATGCATTTTGGCATTTTGTCTACAGATGTTTCTCAGATGTTTGTGGGCGGGCATGTCTTTAAATAAAGAAATACTAAATGTATGGTTTTTTGTGGCGAGGAAAGGAAAAAACTCACATTTAAAAACTTGGCCCTTTTATGCCTTCAACAACACTCCTGGTTAATGGCCAGAATGGCATTAGTCGTTGAATGTACTTCCTGAAGAGAAAATTTGCTCATTTAAAGAAAAATCATTGGTTAGTTTAAAAGTAACATGCTGATAAAGGAGTTGAGTATGGCAGTGGGGGAAGAATGGAAAATTTCACGAGGTACCAGGCATTAGTTTTATGTAGTCCAGCTTTGCTCTACCCAACGTTCCTTCCCCTACCCAGGTCAAGACACAATAGGGCTTTGGTAAGGCGCATTCCCAACTCCAAACGTTCACTGCAGTCAGAATTAGGGGTCCCTTCACAATTCACAGTCCACACCCATTTATTATACCATGGAAGTCATACCTCCTATTCAAGGTGCCAAGATGCTGACTTGATAAAGAGAAGGAAAGAGAGAGAGACAGAGATCTTGAAGGATACACGACTTTTAATTCCTTCAGAATTACCTCAAAATAAAAAAAAAAAAAGATTTGCAAAGGAAAGAGGAAAATCAAACCACAGCTTTGAAATTATCTTCCTCTTTTCTCTAAAAAAAAATACTAAACTAAAAAGTCCATTTTGATTTTGATTTCCAGAAATCTCCAGTTTCTAAAAAATCCTCTAACTTACATTTGAGAAAATTTACTTGAAAAACTTCACAAATGGATCAAAGAAACTCCTTACAGAGTTGACTAATCTGATTAGTGAATAAAGGAAAAAACACTGATGACGGAATGAGCCTGGAAACCAAGAGCTAAAACATTACATGGAGTTTTCCTGCTTTGAATCAAAACTTTTTGAAATAACGTTTTCGACAGATGCTCTCCTTGGCCTCCACTTGTTAGCAGTTACATGGAATTTACCCACCAAAAAAAGTTTATTTTCAAAATAGGTTTGTTGTGTATGGTTAAAGAGACCAATTTTTTCAATTTAAAATTCACTTAAAATTCTAAAACTTAATAACTGTCTTGACATTATTTTATCAAGAAATATTTTATCCTATGTTGTTGCTTTGGAAAAAAGAGAGCTGATGAATGATTATAAGGATAGTTTGTTGCAAACAAAATAATAAGACTTGTTACACTCATTAGTGACTTTGTTCTGGATGAATATAAAAATTGCTTTTTAACTTAGCCACCATGTAGACCTATTCTCTAGGTCTTCTACAGAAACACAACAGAGGAACATAACACGTGAAAATCCACATAAAAGTTTGCTTACAGTCTTTGAGTTCCTTCTTCCAAGTTAGGATAGCGTGTTCTAGCAAACTTAGAGAACAGAACCACGTTAAATATTTAAGGTACATGATTTCCTCACTTCACGTCATTGGTGCACCAATGACTGACTTTGGTTATCAATGTCTTATGGAAAGTGGGTGTGTCTTCACTGACATTTGAGGTCCCCACGGAGTCCAGTTGTAACCACTCAGTAATAATTGCTCAGTCAGAAAACCACATGCTATTTCCAGTTTTCCTTATCTTCTCAATCTTACCCTGCCTTCTCCATCCCTTTCCTCACTCCTCAACTGCACGGAGGGAAAAATGGTAGTAAAATGAAGCTCTATTTTTTCTTACCCAAGAAGTGGTCAGCAAAAGATCTCAGGAACCGATCTCCTGGCTTTCGCATCGCTATAGTAGCAGGATGGCAGTCAGTGCTTACAAAGCTCTGTACATGCTGCTCCAGTACATTCAAGGCAAATGTATCAAGTCAGGATAAGCTAGACTATGTGGTGCAAAGAAACAAGCCAACACTCTCAGAGGCTGAAAGCAACAAAGGTTTATGTCTTGCTCACGCTACATGCCCAAAGCTGATGGGTGGGGGTCTGTGTTCCCCAAACCCGGGCTGACAGGTTCTACCCCTCATGAGAAACTCCCTTCTTGTCCAGAGCTTTAGGGTTTGCTGCAACAGAGAAACAGAACACAGAGAACTGAAGCCACTGTCCTGGAAAGACATGCGCCGTGACCCCTCCACTATAGGGACATAGTCGTGCTTACTTTCAAGAGGACATGGATTATAATTCTGTATACTCCCACAAGGAAGGAGAAATACAAATGTTACCACAACTAGTCTGGAGATTCTTTGTTTTGTTTTAAACTAACCCTCCTAAACACAGACACAAAATAAAATGTCTCTGAAGTAAAAATTACTGTCTTGCATGTAATGAGAACTCAGTAAATGTTTATGAGTGGTAGTTTATTAGTTGCCTTTTGCTGCATAGCAAATTCGCACAAATCTGGCAGCTTAAAACAACAGCCATTTATTATGTCACAGTTACACAGTCTGAAAGCTCAGCAGGGTGTGACTGGGCTCTCTGCTCAGAGTGTCTCAAGACTAAAATCATCTTTAGCCAGCCTGAGTTCTCATCTGGAGGCGCTGGAGAAGAACTTGCTTCCAAGCTCATTTAGGCTATTGGCCGAATTCAGTTCCTTGCAGTTCTAAGGCTGAAGTCCCCTCCCCCCTCTTTTTTTTTTTCTTTTTTTCTTTTGCTGGCTGTCAGCTGGGTCTACTCTCAGCCCCTAGTGGCTGCAGGGATTGCTCGCCACGGAGTCAGCAGCAGAGAATCGCCCTCACATCCAATCCTTCTTTCACTTCGAGTCTCTTTGACTTCCTCCATCTCTGACCTCTAGACTCATATTTCAAGGGCTCGAATGATTAGGACAGCCACACCCAGCCAATCTCCTTATCTTAAGGTCAACTCATCTGAGCCTTGATTACAACCGCAAATTTCCTTTTCCAAATAAAGCAGTGTGATCACGGAACGATGTCTCATCATATTTACAGGTTTCACAAACACTTCGGGAGAGGAGATTATATAAAAGGTGAGGTCATTAGGGATCGTGTCAGAATTCTGTCTCTCACAAGCAGCCTGGGCAGAGTAGAAAAGACATTGAATTGAGCCAGACAACTTGGGTTCAAGATACAGGCTTTGCTGGTTGATCACCATATAATTTGAAGTAAGACACAAAGCTTTTCTTCTTGCAGTCTCAGTTTCCACAGTTGTAAAATGGGAATATTATTCCCTGCCCTGCTAGCCCCACAGAGTAGTTGTGAGAATCAACTGAGATTATGTGAAAACGTTTTGCGAACTTTAAAGATCAACATAAATGCAAGTTATTGAGTTTGAGTTTTATTTTACTTCTGAGGACCCGTGAGACCAGATCTTTTAAAAACAATGCTGGAAGAGGGGGCAGGCATAGGGGCTGAGGAAGGGTCTTGAGAGACACAGGCTTTTTGGCTTTCTGTCCCCATAGATTGCAAATTTGATGAGCTAATCATAGAATAAGTGAAAGCATATGCTACATATTTCTTTTTTAATGCATGAAATAGGTGTAAAATTTTAGAGAATTGCTTTGGCAAGGGCTTGTTGGCCTCTGCTCTATATAATGATAATAGTATATTACCATATATTTATGTGGTGTTTTCTGAGGAAACTGAACACATTACAGATAGTACTACTCCTCTTCTGAATATGCCAGTGAGGTAGCAGCTGATGTGAAACATTTCTCATGTATAATGTAAGCATATAGACAAGGCCACTCCAGAACACAGGAACCCAATGCCACACGTAAGTATTTTTCCCCTTGATTTATGTTATTTCCCACAGTTAAAGAAATTTCAGTACATTTATGTACCCCAGGCCCACCCTATTAGCACATGTTTACTCCACATTTCTTTAATACTAGGGGTTGAGCATGAAAGTAATTGCATGTTTTCAGTTAGACATTCTCATTTGGATACTGGTATTAAATACATAAAAGTTCATATTGATTGAATGGATTCTGTGAAGGTAACACTTAATGCATAGCCTTTGAAGTTGCTGGCTTATTCACAAGTACACAAAGTGATGGTCAGACACCCAGTCAAGTCTTAAAACATAGGACTAAAGGATTCAAATCAAGATGATGGAGGTGGAGGATGTGGAGCTCACCTACTCCCATGAAAACATCAAAAATGTATCTACATGTGGAGACTGGCAGGAAGACTTTTGAATAACCAAGGTTGTAAGAAAGATTGATCAGGAATCGGTAGGAAGGGAAGAGAAGTGATCAGGTCAGGACCTGTGCCCCTGGGAGGGGATGCAGAAGAGGAGGGGGGATTACATGGGCACGGACATCCTCCCTGGGGAGTGAGTGGTCTGAGCCATATTGGTGCTCCAGCCCTGAGGTCTGAGACCAGGAAGATGAGTCCCCTCAGCTGGTTAGAAAACCAGTGGGACTAACAGCATGGCTGTAAGAAACCTAGACTCTGCTTGTGAAGAGGGTGCACACACCTGCTTACTTCTGAAACAAAGTGGAGAGAGCAGATTAAACCTGCACAGGACTATGGTTGGTTTCCAGCAACCACCCCAGCATGTGCCCCGGCCTGGGCTGAGTGCCTGCTTCAGCACATCTTGCTACGTGATGCAGCTCCACACTAGGCTGAGGGCTCCTGTGGTTGAAGGGAGTACCTAGTTGTATGTAACGGAGCAGGCTCAGATATGGAATAGCATATTAATGGGGTGGGGACAGTCATTGTGGGCACTTAGTGAGGCAGGTCATCAGAAATGGTCCAGAACTCCAGCTGGGGCTGGGACCACCACTGCCCACAGCCCAACTCACATCCAGAGCCCACTCTAGGCCTTCTTGCTCCAACACTGCTTCCCTCTGGGGTGAGGGTGCTGGTGCTGGGATGGGGGAGAGCACACACTTAAATGGAACAGAACCAGCTGGTACCCAATGTTCAGGGCTGCTGCTTTACTAACTGGGCCCAATCCCTGCCACCAATAGGGTGGTATTGGCCACTGCACAGAGAAGAAGTCTTATCTCACACTTGGCTCTGGCTCTAGTCTCTCCATCTCCCATCCTCCCTCCTACCAAGCTGATACCTGCCTGCACATGCTGAGGAAAGATGTGACTCATGCTCACATCAGATCTAGTTTTCCCACCAAAGCCACTGGGTACATGCAGACTGTACAGGGATGTTCCCACACAAGAAAACCCCTTCAAGACTGGAATAGGTAACTGTTTCACCCAATTTCATAAATACAGAGAAAGATAAGCAAATGAGAAGACAGGGGAATTTGTTTCAATTCAAAGAACAAGAGAAAACCCCTAAAAACACCTAAAGAAATAGAAATAAATAATTTACCTGACTGAGAGTTCAATAATCACTTTAAATGTCAGTGTACTAAATGCTCCAATTAAAAGACATAGGGTGGTTGACTGGATAAAACAGACAAACAAAGAAGCAAAAACAAGAGCCATCTATATGCTGCTTACAAGAGATGTACTTCAGAGTTAAAGACACCCACAGCCTGAAAGTAAGGGGATAGAAAAACATATTTCATGCAAATAGAAATGACAAGAAAGAGGGGGGTACCAATACTCATATCAGATAAAATAGACTTTAAAACAAAGTCTATAACAAAAGACAGAAAAAGTTATTATACAATAATAAAGGGATCAACACAAGAAGAGGATATAACACTCATTAACATATATGTACCTAATATAGGAGCATCTAAGTACATAAAGCAGATATTAAACATAAAGGGAGAAATTGACAATGATAGTAGGGGACATTAGCACCCCACTTATACTAATGAACAGGTCATCCAGACAGAAAATGAATAAGGAAACAGTGGTCTTAAATGGCACACTAGACCAATTGGGACTTAATGGATATCCACAGGGCATTCCATCTCCAAACAGTAGAATACACATTCTTTTCAAGTGCACACAGAATGTTCTCCAGGATAGATCATGTACTAGGCCAAAAAACAAGCCTCAACAAATTTAAGAGGACAGAAAATATATGAGGCATTTTTTCTGACCTCAATGGCATGACACTAGAACTCAATTACAGGACGAAAAATGGGAAAAGCACAAACACATAGAGACTAAACAACATTCTACAGTAAAAGCAGTGGATCAATGAAGAAATCAAAAAGGAAATCGGAAAATACCTTGAGACAAATGAAAATGGAAACCCAACTTTCCAAAATCTTTGGGATGCAGCAAAAGTAGTTCTAGGAGGGAAATTTATAGCAATACAGTCCTACCTTAAAAAAAGAAGAAAATCTCAAAAAACAACCTAACCTACCATCTAACATAATTAGAAAAAGAACAAACAAATCCCAAAGTCAGCAGAAAGAATAAAATAATAAAGATCAAATAGAAATAAATAAAAAGATTAATGAAACTAAGAGCTAGTTCTTTGAAAAGATGAAAAAAAAAAAAAAAGATAATCCTTTAGCTAGTCCCATCAACAAGAAAGGGAGAGAGCTCAACTAAACTAAATAGAAAATGAAAGAGGAGAAATAAAAACTGATATCATAGAGATACAAAAAAATCTTAAGAGAACACTATGAACAGTTATATGCCAACAAATTGGAAAACTTAGAAGAAATAGACAAATTTCTAGAAACATACAAACTGCCAAGAGCAAATCAGGAGGAAACAGACAATCTGAAAAGACCAATCACCAGTAGTGATAGTGAAATTGAATTTGCAATAAAAATCTCCCAGCAAACAAAAGTCCAGGACTGCAGGACTTCACAGGTGAATTCTACCAAACATATAAAGAAGAGCTAATACCTATCTTTCTCAAACTACTTTAAAAAATTGAAGGTGAGGGAACAGTCCTAAATTCATTCTATGAGGCTATCACTGCTCTGATACCAAAACCAGAGAAAGACATAACAATAGAAGAAAATTACAGGTTAATATCTGATAAATATAGATGCAGAAATCCTCAACAAAATATTAGCAAACAGAATTCAACAATATAAAAAATCATACACCATGATCAAGTAGGATTTACTTCAGGGACCCAGGGTTGGTTCAATATCCACAAATCAATCAGTATGATACACCACACTAACAAAATGAAGGATTAAAAATAACATCATCATATCAATAGATACAGAAAAAGCATTTGACCAAACTCAATATCCATTCATGATAAAAACTCATCAAAGTTGGTATAAAGGGAACAGATCATAACATAATAAAGGGCATTTATGACAAACCCACTAACATCATAAACCATGGTGAAAGGCTGGAAGCTTTTCTTCTAAAATCAGGAAAACAGACAAGGATGTCCACTCTCTCCATTTCTATTTAACACAGTATTTGAAGTCTCGGTCACAACAATTAGGTAAGAAAAAAAATCCAAATTGGAAGAGAAGAAATAAAACTGTCACTATTTGCAGATGACATGATACTACACTACACATAGAAAACCCTAAAGTCTCCACCAAAAAATTATTAGAACTAAAAAATGAATTCAGTAAAGTTGCAGGATACAAGATTAATATATAGAAATCTGTTGCTTTTCTTTAAACTAATAATGAACTATCAGAAAGGGAAATTTAAAAACAATCCTGTTTAAAATTGCATCAAAATAATAAAATACCTAGGAATAAATTTAACCAAGCAGGTAAAAGATCTATACTTTGAAAACTATAAAACACTGATGAAGGAAATTGAAGATGATATAAAGAAATGAAAAGATATTCCATATCTGTGGATTAAAAGAAATTACTATTGTTAAACTATTCATACTACCCAAAGAAATATACAGATTTAATGCAATCCCTATCAAAATATCCATGACATTTTTAAAAGAATTAGAACAAAAGATCCTAAAATTTATATGGAACCACAAAAGACCCCGAATTGCCAAAGCAGTCTTGAGGAAAAAAGAACAAAGCTGGAGGAGGCATCATGCTCCCTGGTTTCAGACTATACTATAAAGCTACATTTATTAAACCAGAATGGTACTGACACAAAAATACATAGATCAATGGGACAGAATAAAGAGCCCAGGAATAAACCCAAACACTTACGGTCAATTAATCTATGACAAGAGTCAAGAATATACAATGAAAGAAAGGCAGTCTCTTCAATAAGTGGTGCTGGAAAAACTGGACAGCTACATGTAAAAGAAAAAGATCAGAACATTTTCTCACACCATATACAAAAAAAAACAAAAACAAAAAAAACCACCAAAAAAACTCAAAATGAATTAAAGACCTAAAAGTAAAACCTGAAACCATAAAACTCCTAGAAGAGAACATAGGGAGAACACTCTTTGACATAAATAGTAGCATTTTTCTTTTTTTTTTTGGATCTGTCTCCTAAGGCAGAAGAAACAAAAGCAAAATAAACAAATGGGACCTAATTAAACTTAAAAGCTTTTTCACAGCAAAGGAAATCATTGACAAAACGAAAATCTACTAAATGGGAGAAAATATTTGCAAATTTTATGACTGGCAAGGGGTTAATATAAAAAATGTATGAATAGCTCATAGAACTCAACATCAAAAAGACAAATACCCTGATTAAAATATGGGCAGAGGACCTGAACGGATATTTTTCCAAAGACAATATACACATGGCCAACAGGCATATGAAAAGATGCTCAAAACTGTTAATCATCAGAGAAATGCAAATCAAAGCCTCAATTAGATATCACCTCACACCTGTCATAATGACTATCATCAAAAGGTCTATGAATAATGAATGTGAGAGGATGTGGAGAAAAGGGAACCCTTGATAAGAATGTAAATTGATGCAGCCACTATGGAAAACAGTATGGAGATCCCTCAAAATACACAACTACCATATGATCCAGCAATTCCACTCCTGGGAATATACCTGAAGAAAATGAAAACACGAATCTGAAAAGATATATGCACCCCAGTATTCATAGCAGCATTAATTTCAATATCCATGGTATGGAAGCAACCTAAGTGTCCATCAACAAATGAATGGATAATGAAGATGTAAATATATATATAATGGAATATTACTCAGCCATAAAAAAGAATAAAATTCTGCCATTGGCAACAAGGTGGATGGACCTAGAGTATATTATGCTTAGTGAAATAAGTCAGACAGAGTAAGACAAACACTCGATGTTATCACTTATTTGTAGAATCTAAAAAAAGCAAATGAATTAACATAACAAAACAGAAATAGACTCAAAAATATAGAGAACAAACTACTTGTTACCAGTGGGGAGAGGGCAAGGAGGAGGGGCAAGATAGGGGTAAGGGATTAAGAGATACAAACTACTATGTATAAAATAAATGAGCAACAAGGATATACTGTATAGCACAGGGAATATAGCCAATATTTTATAATTACTTTAAATGAAGTATAATCTATAAATATATTGAATCACTATGTTGTACACCTAAAACTAATGTAATATTGTAAAACAAGTATATGTCAATTTAAAAAAATTCTGCCATGTTAAGAAAAGATACAGGACTAAATTGTATTGTCTAAATCCATTACCAGGGACACTATCAAGAATGTTTTGAATTAAATTCACCATTTAGGGAAATGTACTCATAGTATCATTTAAACTCTCTTTTCCCTTTAGTAATTTCTCCTTTTCCTGTTGACATTAGAATCTAGCTGCTTTTATTTCCAGTGAAAACTACACAAGAGAAATGTTTTTTAACGTGCGACATGGGAATTGAGGTTAGATCCAAGGGAGAAATTTCTGACAGTATTAGTTGCTCAGTATTGCAGGGAGTTTCTGCGACTTGCTCTGCAGGATTTAAATATGGAAGATATGTATGACATTTGTCCCAGAGCAATCGTAGTAATGACTTTGGGATCAATTTCTTGTAGCTTCTTTCTGTGATTCTCTTATTCTTATTCCTTTTGCTTTGAATTTTTAGGTTAAACTTTGAATGGTCACATATCTATGCTAAGTTTTTATTTCCAAAATCCTTTAAAAATATTCAGTTAGTTGCTTTAAAATCAAGGTCTTCCACTCTCCAAGCCAAGGGTGCTAGGTTTGAGGTTCCTACTAATGATCCTTCATCTAGTAGATTTGTTTTTCCCTCAATTCTAACACTTCTGACCTCTAACACCAGGAAACGAGGTTTGCCCTAGAGTTTTCAAGATTATCATAGAGAAAAAACTATTCGGGGGGCACAGACTGATAACCTGCCTACTTTTGGTTGTTATCTGAGTCTACATTCACTGCAACCAAAAATAGGTGTCATCTGTAATTCAATGAGTAAATAAAGCTATCAATTTCAATGACATACATTCTTTAAAATAGAGATAGTAATACCTTTCTTATTGATAAAAAATATACATCAGCAGTTAGAATTGCCCAAAATTTTGCATCATTTAATTTCTGAGGCTGTGACAAAGTTCTTGGAATTTGCCTTACCCTTCACAGTCATCTAAAATTTCAGTATTGTTTAGATGCTTAACAGACCAAAGATCAATGCAAAGCTCTCTGTTTTTAACAGCAAATTTCCAATCTTGAACATTCATGTGAAATGGTTTTGAAGTCACAAAAACCATTGTTTTTGGTTTAGATATGGGTAGGGTTTGACTACTAACGAGTCTTAATAATGATGACACAGTGCCAGATAGAAGGCTGGTTTTTTTCTTTTCCTATGCTAAAGCTAGATGTACAGCAAGAGTTTTAAAAGTGAATTTATAGCCAATTAACTTTGGAAAAGCAAATACCATAAAAAGACCACCCAGTTGATAGCAGCCCTTAAATAACCTGTTAGAAAAATACTTGTATACCAAAGTGAGACCCAGATACAGTTCTGATTTTTTTTTTCAAGATTCCTTGTTACGTCTTGGTTAAAATAAAATCAACAACCAATAACAGCAATTTACCTAATTGCTCATGGAGTTGTACAATATTTGGTGACCTAGAGATATCTGATATGTATAGGGCACAGGTCAAATTCTCTAGATTGTAATTTTAAGATAACATAAAGTACAACAGGTAGAAAATATGGAGCGCTGAAGCATTTAATAGGATACGAAGTAATAATAGGTCAGTCCACTCTTAAATTTTACTCTTTCTTAAATGAAATATACCACCAGCCCAATACACACCCCCCCCACACACACACACTACTTCCTGATGCCCACAAACTCAGCTGTGGCACCGACATGGGAAATGGTCCTAATGTGTTAACAACAACCAGAGCGACATCAAAATGTGAAGCCTTCAGCACACAGACATCGTGGTGGTTTTGGCACAGTGGATGCTAAGGAGTCTTATATGTTTATGGGGAATATTAAATAATAATTTGATTGGTGACTGGGGCTAACAGATTAAAGGGCTGGGGAATACAAAAGGGTGGGATCAGAGAGATTTTCATAAGTAAGTATAGAGAATAAGGAGCTACAGGATGTGGGATGCTTTTATGAGACAGAGCAGTCTCTGTAGAGATTCTAGGCTGGTTTGTGGGCATGAAAGCAATTAAGTCTGTGGACTAATTAAAAAATATTTCCAAGAAATTTTCAAGGTGTTGGGAATTTGGGAAGACAGATGGAAGAGGAGAGAGGGCAAGCTGAACTGACAGGCTTGCTGGCAGATTAATTGAAAGTTCTTGACCAAAATGCTAAATGAATAGATTCGTGTATATTTCCTCAACAAAGAGAGCACTGCCAAAATGTCACCAACTTCCAGAGATGCTAAAATTACCACTTGTTTTATGTGGAAAGGCAAGAAGTTACAGAAAACAAAAGCGAGATGGATTCATAATATTTCCAGCCCTGACTGAGGCAGGGACAGAGATATTCGGGTTCCTTTACACTTCCACCTGACATATTGGCCCAGAGCTTTTGTGCTTTTGTTTGTTTTGTTCGTTGAGCTACTGAGTGACTCTATAAAATAAGCATCCTCAGATTTACAAGAAATCTTGAGGCAAAAATGTGGAAGAGTGATGTGATTTTGCATAAGGGTGGATACAGAAGACACACAAAACAAGAAAGGACTCTTCGTGTATCAACTCTGCAATGGTATCTCACTAAACCTTGAGTCTGGACCCTGCATTATGAGGCAACTATGGTTGTGTGGCATCTTGCTATTTATCAGCAATGAATCAGTTTCACTCTTAGTGTAAAAACACTTGTAAAGAACAGTCCTAGAACAGCTGGAGGAGCTGGTCCGAGAGGCAGCAAGAGGCCACAGTGCCACACATTGGGGAAAACAAACATGAAGCTGTCAGTCCTCCGAGGGCCAGGCAGGAACACCAAATGGAACTTAGGGCAGGACGTCAGAACCTTAGGGCATGGTGGCATGACCCTAGTTTTGAGGAGCCTTGAAATATAGCACAGGAAACTGGAGAGGAGCTTGCCAGAAGTCAAGGAAGATGCCAGTTGTAGGAAGAAGGCATTAAGACAGTGACTCTGACCAGGCATCCAGGCACAGGGGAGTTGGTATCAGAAGAAGGAGATCCTGAAGATGGGTGAGCTCTGGCTCAAGGCCACAGAGAAGGTTGTCACGAGGAGAAAAGGCTCACCATCAGACTTAGCTAGGAGTCCAAGAGCCTCGCACTGGGCCCTGACCTTTGCCGCACACTATGGCTGCTGGGAGTGGTGCTGGGATGGATGGGCGACTGGGGCAGCACAGATTCTCACTCGGATAGGATGGCCTGGAGAGCTCTGATGGGCATCGCCATTAAGGCAAGGCCCTTATAAACCCGATGGTAAAGAACCAGGGAAGCTAGGTGAGACTGAGTGAGGCCACAGGATCCCACAGAAGGTAATGAAGTTCTCTGGTTCATCATTTCCAAATTAGTCATGTCCAGCCCAAGCCATCATCAGCACCAAGGAAATCAATAAAGATTATATAAAGGATCCTTTAATTATTCCGGTCTAATTCTTACATTTCCTACCTGGATTATTGGAAGAGCCTCCTAATTGGTTTTTCTTAATTGTGGCTAAAAGACTTGAAGGTAGCTTTCATGCTCTCTCACCTCCTGGTATTCGCACCTTTGTGTAATTGCCTCTCCTTGAGTGTAGATGGGGCCTGTGGCTTGCTTTTAACTGATGCATTATGGTCAGGTAATGGGGTGTCACTCCACGATCATGTTCTGTTATGTAAGACCCTGTATTGCTAACAGACTTGCTCTAGAGTCTGTACCTCTCCCTTCCCTCCACTCTCTCTTTCTCTCAATCTTTCTCTCTCTCCCTTTCTTCCCCAGTCAAGCCTCCAGATGAGAACTCAGCTCTGGCTGATATTGTGACTCCTGCATGGAGAGGACCCAGCTAAGCTGTGCCCACACCCTGACTCACAGAAACCATGAGATCATAAATATGTGTTATTTTAGACTGCTAACTTTTTGGTAATTTGTTACATGGCATAGAAAACTAATACACTGATATTGCCAGGTATTCCTAGTAATATCTATTCTCAACACAGCAGCCAGAGGATCCTGTTGATATGGAAAGACTTTCTTTAAAATGCTCCAGTGGCTTCTTCAACACAGAGCAAAAGCCAAAATTGATACCATGACTCATGAAGCCACAGGCACCCATTGCCTCTCTCACTTATAACTCTTTCATTGCTTGTTTTGTCCATACTGGGCACCCTGCCAACTCTCCAACATGCCCAGCACCCTCTCTGGGCCCTGATGTTTGTTCCCTCTGTCTGGAATACCCTTCCCTCCAGTATCCACGTGGCCACTCCCCCAGCTTCTGCGTGTCTTTGCTCAAATGTCACTCAATCAGTGAGACCTTCTCTGATTGCTCTACTAAAAACTGCAATATCCCTCTCACCCCATCAACCCTCACTACCCTTTGCTGCTTTTCTTTTCTCCATGGTATTTACACCATCTGATGTATGTTTCACTTACTTGTTTGTCTGTCTTCCTGCAGCAGGATATAATCTCCATAAGCACAGGAACTTTTGTCAGCTTTGTTTGCTGCTTTATCTCCAGAACCTAGAATAGATCTGACACATAGTACATGCTCAATAAATATTTGTTGAAGTAAGTTTCAAAATGCATCATGTAATCTGCTTTTAGGTTATATTTCCAAATTTAAAGTAAAATCTTCCATTTAAGCATGACATAAGCATCATCAAAAATTCTCAAGCCTCTTATCCAGATTATCTGCTCTATGACCAAAGGAGTGGCTCATTTCAGGAAATCCATTTTGTGTCTGGAAGAAGGCCAAGATCTATTTGACTCGGTGAAACCCTCCACAAATTCCTTTAGATTTTACAAATCTAGGCCCAACTCTGTGCTACCATAAGAGCAACAGGAAACTGACAGAAACCTAAAGCACCAAAATCAAGACGGTTTCCATGCAACATACGCATTCTCAATCTAAAATTCTACCAACTAACTTTCTCTACGGTTGCAAAACAAGAAAACTCATTTGCTTAAGCAATTTTAAGAATAAATTTTGCAAACACCTACTTATCGCTCACTGGCAGAACCAGATATCTAGATATCTAAGGCCTTGGATCAGGACTCTTGTTCAATACCTGCTGAGCAGGAGGAATCCAGGCTTGGTCCTGTGACCAGACCCCCCCCCCCCCAACGCTGAACAGGACTGTGGTGCAGAGAGGTGTAGGACACCTACGTGGCTGTTGTGCAGCAAGCAGACGTGCAAAGACTACACACATACTGGGGAACAGCTGCTTGAGCAGAGAGCCTCGGTGTAGTGGAAGGAGAGTGAATCTTGGAGTCAGAAAGACCTGCTTAGTTTAAATCCCAACTCTGTTTCTGACCCGCTGAGCTTAGAGAAGTTACAAATCCTTTATTTCACGTCTTTATCTATAAAATGGGAATATAGTTCCTGCATCATGGAGTTGTTACAATAAATAAATGTGAGCTTATGTGCAAAATCCTTGGAATGGTGGCTGGCAAATAGCAGGAGTTGGGTCAATGGTAATTATTGTTAATAATAAAGACACATTAAAGAACAACTTCAAGCAATACATTACTGGTGTGGGATAAAAGCAAACTCTGTAGAGCAGCTTTGAGCAGTGCGTTATTGGTGTGGCAAGAAAAACAGCATAGCTTGATTTGAGTGAAGAGAGGTAGATCCCAGGAGAGAACACAGAACTGGAAACCAAAGAACTGGCTTCACATATACACAAGATAGACATTTATGTATATATTTGATCTTTTTCTGACCCATGTGGATAGTGACTGAATAGAAAGATTTTCTGACACTGTACACACACACACACACACACACACACACACACACACACACACACACTGATTGGTTTGATGAGTCATGTTTCTGTGTAACTAGAGAACCAATAATCTACCTAGTTTTCAGCTCATTTACTTGTGGTTAGGTACAGATGCTCCTCTGATACTGGCAGGATGGAGTAGGTGGTTTCTAAACTTCCCCGAAGCTCCAACTCTAGGAAAAGCTTCATGTAGGGCGAACTTTCCTCTCTTAGGGTGAACTTCTGGTGCAACATAGACAGACTGAGACAACGCAACCTGTCGTACTTACACCATGGTGCCGGTCCAGGCTGCATCGCCCTGATACTAGGTGAGGGGCGTAGCAGCGTGGGAGACCCTGCTTCCCAGAGCCTGCGTTCTATTGCTACTATCAGACAGAGCAGAGAAGCCCCATGGGGACCTTACAGGCTGATCCAAACAATAACCAGACTTCCCAGCTGGGGCGAGGGCTCTCAGCTGGGTGTGGTTTCTGGAAAAGGCTTTCTGGATTGCAGCCATATTTTCTCAGAATGTGCTGCTTCAGGAAGGTTTGCTTTCTTATGTGAGGGTGGTGCTCTTTGCAGTGGGGGAGGCGATAACACCAAAGTAATAACACCCCCACTATGGTGTCATGAGAACCACAAAACCTCTCCTTGGCCCTTCTGTTCCCATGTCAGTGACTTTGTGGACGGCTGTGTGGTAATATCAGAATCTCACCTGCCTTTGCAATCCTTCACCATGCCAACCTGTCAGGAAATGCAGTGGTCCAGGCGGGGCGTCTTAAGCCAGCCCACACTATCCCCTTCCGTCAGACCTATGTGCAACATAGGAGCAGATATGGTGATCAGAGAGGGAAGTCTAGTGGTTTCTGGATGTTGGGATTTCAGGACAAGTGTTCCCAACTAACAGCATTAATAAAAAGTAACTGCAATCTATTATCAGAAAACAATAAAGCTTAGGCTGTAGAGTCAGACTCTCTACACTGTATCCAGGCCTTGATGAAGACACTTAACTACTCTGTGCCTCAGCGTTGGTCCCCTTACAATGGGGATGGCAGCTGTACTCACCTCATAGGCTTCTCCTGAGAATTACATGCAAATTACCTGCTAAATGCAGACAAAGCATTTAGCACAGTGCCTGGCACGTGTTGTTATTAACCTCATTATTATAATTTCATAAAAGAAAGATTATTTCAACACCAAAATAGTAGAAAATATCTCAGAGTAAAGGACAATCTTTTCCAAGAAAACACAACTCTGAAAATAAATACATATGTATTATATGTACTTGTGTGTTTGTGTGTATATATACCCGCAAAAATGATCACTTAAAAAAGTTTCATTTTGTAAATAACAAAGTACATTGGGTTTTTCTGAGACCTGTTGGCCAGTTTGCAGATATATTCAACAGCGTAATTTGAAATGAAAGTCAAATTCAGCTCAGTTCTGTACTTTATTATTTAAAATGAACAGTGATGAAAATACAGTTCCTCTTTGGCTTATTTTGGAAAATAGAAGTAGCACAAGGCTAATACATTCAATTCAAAAATATTTGGAGCTACTTAAGAGAAGTCAAATACGAATAGCCCCAAGGAACCAGCGTGGCAGTCAGCCTGCTTTCAGCTTTAAGAAGGTGGTAGGGAGAGTGATACTGAACAGTCCTGGCTCAGAGCCCTGATACCAGGGCCCGATACATAGGTAGGTTGCCACATCTGTAGGGCATAGACCTCACAGACCTGTGACTACTTCTCTAAATACCTGGTGGGGCCTTCTGGCTCCGCATTCAGTTATCAAGCTTTTGTTACCCTGTCCTCGTCCATCACCTTGTCCACCATTGGAAGAAGAGTGACATGAGAATGTATACACTGCTACGTGCTGAGTGCTGTGTGAGCTCCATACTATTGGAAAACCTACTATAGGCTCATTTGGCAGTATTTTAATTCTTCCTACGTGAAGCGGATGAAGGGCACAGCTGTATAGATTCCTGCCTGTCCCTGAAACATGTTCCACAATTGAAGAAAGAAAATAAATTAGTTGCCCTCTCAAGGTTTCTGCTAGCCTCCATAATCAGTTAGCACATGTCACAGTATTAGTGGATGGAAATTATGCTGGAAAGACACAGAAGCAAGACAATGGATAGCATGCTGGAAAACAGAAATGTCAAAACCTAGACCTGGAAAGCTTTGAAATAGTTGATACACTGACACAGGAATCCTTAGTTGATATCATCCTCATCGTACCTAACCTGAAAGCAGTGTTTTAGTCGGGGGATCAGCTGAAGTCAGAATTCACTTGTGAAGTTCAAATGAAGACACCTTAATGAAGACATTTTATATCTAGATATAGGGGATCAGCAAAGGATGTGAAGGTTTCTGAGGACAAGAAAGAGCGGGAAGTCCGAAAGTACGAGGGAAGGAAACAGTGCTGCCTGAGCTCACTGAGAAGGAGCCGGAGCCACGGGGAAGGATCTCCTTGTTAGAGCCGTGGCTGGAGAGATACCCGGCTGCGGACAGACAGGCAGTGCTGAAACAACTAGGCAGAGGGCAAGAAATACCTCCAGACCTCTCTTTCTTCCTACCCTGTGGACTCTGCCCAGTGTCTCCTGTTGGGCTATTGGGTGAACTCAGCTGGGGGCCAGCCAGCAAGAGGGACCGGGTGATGCCATCTGCAGGGGCCAGTCTCGCAGGCACCAGGCAGAGCAGGACAGAGAATTTGGGGGGCAAACAGAGAATAACTAGAAAGTGCACTTATGACATGCCGGGCCCTGAGCTGGGTGCCTGTACATGGATTATTTTATCTAATCATTAAAAAGCTTCTATTATCCTGTTTTACAGGTGTGAAAATTGAAGCTTACAGAGGTTAAGTAACAAGCTCAGTGGAGCACACTGTTCTGCAAATAGTAAAACCGGATGGCTTGACTCCACAAACAGTCAGAAACAATGAGGAAATAAAGTTTGAGATGTTACACTAATCAGGGTGTCAGTAAATAGACCCTTGGGCCAAATCCAACTTACCATCTGCTTTTGCAAATAAAGTTTTATTGGAACACAGCCACGCCCATTTGATTACCTTTTGCTGCTTTCACACTATGGCAGAACTGAGTAGTTGCAACAGTGGCCAAATGTCCCACAAAGTCTGAAATATTTACTATCTGGCCTTCTATACAAGTTGGGTGACCCTTCGCATAGATAGAAGATTTTACTTAGAGCCACTTCCTGACTTCTCTGTTTCTTAAAGTTCCACTTGGTACCCCGACAAAACACCCAGAATGAACCCCCTCTAATTTGGACCCAGCACATGCCAGCCGGATGCAGTCCAGGCAAGAGGAGACTTGGGTGTCAGCACGGCACTGGACTACAGATGAAGGCAGCTGATTAAAAATAAATTCTTAATTTCAAATATTAAAATTATTAATAATCATTGCACAGATTTTGGAAAATACTAAAACACGTGAGGAAGAAGATAAAAATTATGCCAGTCAACAATATTTTAATTATATACAGACATATGCAATTTTTACTCTTCACAAAAATGAGTTCATACCATGCATGCTGCTATGTAATCTACCTATGGAACTGCCTTCCAACCTAAATATTCTATGGCATTATATATTTTCCCTCAAGGATATTTTTAATGGATATTGAAATAACAACTCAAATTCAAGCAATTATTTATTTGAATCAAGTCAGTCTTACCCAAAATTTAGTGAACATCTTTCATATGCCAGAAACAATAAGAGACACTGAATGTGCCTTTGGAGAGCCTATACTCTAAGAAGGAAGGCACAGGACATGTTAACTGGAAAATAAATGAAATAATTGCAAGTTGTGATCAGTGTTATAATAGAAAGAAAAGAATAATAGAGAGATGTGGAGGTGCTTTATATAGCTTAGCCAGAGAAGGTGTCTCTGGGGTGGCATTTTAGCTGAGACCCAAAATGATGAGAAGAAACCAGTCATGCAAAGAATGAGGGATCAGCATTCCATGCAGAGGGAAAACCAGATAAAGATTCAAAAGAAGCTTGCCCAAGGTACCCATCAAAGATCAAGGTAGCTGGAGTTTAGTGAGTACAGAGAAGAGTATCATAAAATGTAGTCAAGGCGGTCAAGAGATTAACAGCTGGGTATACAATGAAACACTACTCAGCAGTAAAAAGGAACCCTGATACAGGCAACAGAATAGATGGTCTCAAACTCGCTGTGTATTGTAAAGGAAACCAGACACAAGGGAGATGATACCATATGCTTCTATTTATGTGAAATTCTAGAACTGGCAAAACTCATTTATGGTGATAGAAATCATAACAGATAGTCCCTTAGTCAGGGCGTAGGGCAGGGATTAACTGAGAAGGGTATTTTTCTGGGGTGATGGAAATGTATTCTATCATGATACGGGTGTGTGTTACATGGGTGAATACATTTGTCAAAACTCATCACGTTATACACTTATATCTGTGCATTGCACGTGAGTAAATTATACTTCAATATAAAACAAGAAACAACAAAGGATGCACATAAGCAAGAGTAGCTGGAGCCATTTCATGCAGGGATTCTGAAGTTGTGGTACATGTTTAGATTTTATTTTAAGCACAGTGAAATTCCTCTAATGGTTTTCAGCAGTGGAATGACATGATCTGATTTATAGGTTAAGATCAGTGTGGCTGCTATTGGAGAACCTATTGGAGGAGGACAAGTGTGGAGGTCTCAAGACCAGCTAGGATCTACTGCAGTAGTGCAGGTAAGAGATGATGGTGACCTTAGGTGGGGAGCACCGTGGTGCTAAGGTGGAGGCAGTGGGCTGGTACTGAGCAGGTGAAGGTACCAGGATATGCCAAATCAGCCCCTTAATAAGTGACATTTGTTCGTTTCCCTTTTTGTATTATAGATCAATGTCTGAGCACATCTATGGTTATATTCTTGGATTAAATAAACTCTTAGAAGGAGAATTGCTAAAAGAAAGGGAATAAACATTTTTATTTAGATACAGGTCATCACCTTACCTATAAATCACCAAGTTTGAATACCCATGTCCCTGAATCTCCATTCAAATTGGCATTCATAATAATAATTATTATAATTATAATAATAACAATCTTATTAAACTAAAGAATTGCTATGTTTTATTATTACAAAATTTGTTTTTTAATATTGTTTAGGTATTTGAATTTAGTTTTTGAGTTACCCACTTATTTTCTTTGGAAGGTGATTGTTCTTTAATAACTCTCCATGCTACTGATATTAAGCTTTAAGCTAAAATAGACCCCTATTTCTGAACCTTGGAATTGGGTTTCATAAGTTTCTTCCAACAACAAAAAAGACAGAATTGCACGTTATGAGTGTATCAGATAGCCAGGTTCCATTTCCCTGTGTGAGACTTGATTTAGTGTGCGATCTTGGGTCAACTATTCGAGCTCTCAGTGAATCAGTCTTCTAGCTGGGTCAGCATCCTTCCAGCAGCATCCGTGTGGCTGTTTTTCTGTTTCTCTCTTCTCACTGTTATTCTGAGATAGCACCAGAAATATCAGATGGCAACTTCGCATGAGATTCCAGAAGCCCTTTACCTGTCTTCTGTTTTCTGTGCCTCAAGAGCAACTGGTAAAACGGAGTTGTTTTAATGGTTGAACCCATCGAGCTCACTCCTCCAGAAACTCTTTGTTTCTCAGCTTTTGCTTCTCCACAGTTGATGTCATTAGAATCTGTGAGTTGAACAGGGAGTCAGTTTTTCTCTTGTTTCCCAATGTCCCTCTCTTCAGATCCCTTTCTTTTCAATATCTATGCATTCTCATTGGTCTGAGTGCTCTGTCAATGTAGATTTAACATACATTCCTTTCTAGTGACATGCCGACTTACAGTTAAGATTAATTGTGGCAAGACTATTGCCTGCATTTCCTACCTGACTTTTATTAAAATAAAGATTCATGGATATTTAACAACTACTTCAAGACAAAGGATCTCCATTCTTCCATGAAGGCTTGCAGTATAATACTCACCTTAGCTCTCCATTCTTATCATAAGCCTCCCATGTTCTTCCTATTAATGTTTAGTATATATCTTGTGTAGTCACCATTTATAGCAGAGAAATTAAATTCCTCTAGACCAATGGTTCTGTTTGGAAGTTTATTGGACTTTTCCCTTCAAAGGTCTTTGCTTCTTTCAAAGTGGTTTCAGAATCTTCCTAGTCTTTTCCACAACAATTTGACTTTATTAAATTGGTTATTTGAATTCCTGACACACATGGTACAAGTAATGGCTGTACCACCAGCTGGCAATTGTTATCATAGTGATTTATGACTTTGTAGACTTGTAAGTTCCTTAAGGACCAAGACCATGTCTTGTATATCTTTAGATGCCTTCAACCACTTTTTTCTTGATAAGTGCAGTACCTGTCCCATGGTCGACACTCAACACATGTCTGTGGACAACCTAATGAAAAAAAGTGAATGAGTGACGAGCAAATGGTGAATCAAGAAAACAAAAATACAGTCTGTGGCTGTGGAACAGTCTATGGAGAGATGCTGTGTATTTTCTCTCACTAGCACCATATTATATGCAGTCACACTCTCAGAACACTGAAAAGCTTAAATTATAATATGTTTAACTCAAATCCTTGTCAAGTGTCTTCATATAGAATAGGCTTATTATTTACTTAAAGAATATGATTAGAAGTCTGAAATCCTGGATATTTTTCTCCTATGCCTAGTTTGACATTGTGCAAGGAATTTAAACATGCTGAGCCCTGCATCATCTGCCTATAAAACTCTTGAGAAACTCACAGTTAAGATTGATGAAAAATATTGGGAGATTGCTTTGAAACTGCTTAACTTACATAATGGTACCATAAAAGTACACATCAACAGTCACATTTATCATCAAAAATAAGAGAAAGTTTTTAGATCTCCTTAAAAATACATTTAGTTGTGAAAAGCATGAAAAAAGATATGATACAATTCAGTTAACACAGTATGCCTAGACATTAAGGTTTTTTTTTTAAAAAATAGAAGATTTGTATGCTAATAAATGCCTAGCCCTGGGAAACTGCTATAACCTAAAGCTCAATAATTATGACTGAGCAGGAATGAGAGAGAATACCAGGAATGGTGAGAAACTTTGTTACTGCCTGTTTCCTAGAAATAAAGCCTGAGTTCTGGATGAAAGTGCTCTCACTCAGTGAATTTCAGGTGTGATTCCAGGATATGGATGACACGCAAGGATCCTTAAAATGGTGCAGGCGAGCTTACTGTACTGTACGACTCCACTGCAGTAATCCTGACAATAAGGAAATGCTTCTAGTTTCCATTGTGAATTCATTTTTTTTTGCCATATTTAATACAGGGACACTCTTGTGCAGTGTCCTTGCCCCTAGAGGGTTTACATTCTCTTTGAGAAGAGAAAATGAAATCCAGTTAAAATGTGTCAGCAATGCTTGTCAAGCTGTACGTTATAGTCTATGGTGGGTTATGATGTCAGAAATGAAAACACAGCCAATATTTTGTAAAAACTATACATGAAGTGTAACCTTTAAAAATTATATAAAAATAAAAATGAATAAAAATTTTAAAATATGGCAGAAAGAAGGAAATAAAGGCTACTCTGATAATTTTTTAAAAAGAAAGAATTATCATAGGGTATCACATGGAATAATTCTAAGTGTTACTTTGTGAAATTTTTGTATAAATTGTGTGTTTGTGTATAGGTATGTATCAAACGTATTTTTGTTTTTTACTGTGGGTTGTGTCCCCAAACGTTTGAAAGCCAGTGAATTAGCAGGCCTGTGCAGATTTGTGATAAGAACTAAAATAATAAAGATGGAGAGCTACAGCCCAGCATGGGTGGCCAGACCACTTCTGCAAAGCAGGTGAGCTGCCCCTTGAGCTTCCACTGGCTGCCAGGGGGGTACAGTGGTATCCAAACATAAGGAGCATGGAGAGTTCAGCCTTGTCTTCATGACAACAGCAGCAGATGGCCCTGCTGGGAGCTATCCCTGGCCGTTCAGTTTGGACAGCTGAAGCCCCACATCCACACAGACAGAGCAAGCGACAGAGCTTAGGAGCAGAGTGCTGCGAGTTTTAAGAGGCTTTGGAGACCATGAAGCCCACCCCCTCACATTACATCCTAGCCAGGAAGGATGTGTGAAACCCCCCTGGTGTCCAAGGAAGGCTCCAGAGCTCCTCTCCCTTTATGCTGCCTCCACTCCTCCATTAGATAATCCTGCCTGACACAAAGGATTTGATCAGATGGAAGCATGTTGGCATCCTCAAAACTGGGACTTCTCCGTTTTACATAAAGCTAATCAGCACGAGGTCCTTCCCAAGGTGGAACTTGCCCATGATTACCAAATGATGTACGGCTGTTTTGTGATACAGATAACGCTCCAATAGGGACCTCACTAAATATCCTCTAAAAACGCCTATTATACAAGACCTCTGGCTGAACTTCAACCCTCTGCTAAGGAGTGAAAAAGAGTGGTGCAGTATCTGTTAACGCCCCCCTCCCCAGCTTGACTCCAAATGGCCGGAACTGTTAGGCAAATTATCCTATTTACCTTGTAAAAATTTGGACAAAGAGAGGCATCAACCTCTAGAAGAGTGTAATTAATTAAAGATAGCTGGGTTGGTTTAATTTAACATTTAACTCTGGAGTACCTAGAAAAAGGACAAGGTGACCATCTATTATTAAGTTCTTAGTAGCTTTTGGCTTTCTTTATAACAGATGTTTTCCTGTGTTGGTCAATAGCATCCTATGGTTTATAAAATAAAGAAAGAAGTCTGAACAATTGATTGGCAAATTTCCCAAACTTAGGTCAGCCTCAAGTATATGAGAAATGGTGCTACATTAGGGCAAATATCAAAAAAATTCAATTTGATTCTACAAAATCTATTTTAGTTTGGCTGGATGCTGCCTGAACTCCCACTGCAGAGAATGGCAAGCAGACAGTGTATGTTTCCAGAAATCAGTATAAAGAATGTGTTTGTATGATAGACTACACAATCTCTTTAGATTTGCTTTGTAGGTTGCTTTTAATCTAAGAGAGTTGTTCTGTGTTTGTCATTGGCGTTTTTCCTTAGAGTGCAGTATAATATCAATATACTGTAATTGCAAATTATTTTTTAAAATGAAAAGACTAAAAATCAATCTTGGTCAACAATGACCAAATATTAACTGTGACTGAGAAGGTATTTACATTTTCTAAAAACCAGACATGCCAGAACCTACACATCTCAATGAAGCCTTTTGAAAGATTGCAGATACCATCCAACTCTACTTTCCTTGTTCAGAACATAATTAGAACTCATTCTTTGGCTACTTAGAATTGAATTATCTTGGGCAAGTGTTTTAAACTCTCATAGCCTCCAAACCCTCATCAAATAAAATGGGGATTTTTTTTCCATAGCATCTATCAGCAGAAAGCAAGTGCAGCATAACTGCAAAAATATTTTTGAGGATTAAGTAAAATAACATACGCAGTTTCAAACAGCAGTTAGCTCACACTAGACCCTTAATACATGGAAGATGTCATTATATTTTATTTATATACAACTCCTTCCACAAGACAAAATTCTCATTCTTTCTTCTGAAACAATATCCCCAGAAGCAAAAAGATAAATGAATAAAAGTACAAAGGTCATCATTCTGCCCCCTCATCAGTGCTTCTGTCCATTCTCTGCACTATGAACAGTTTTGTTTGGGAAAAAATATCCACCTAATATCTCTGCTTGAGGACCTCTTCAACATATTACATATTTAGAATTCTTAACCATCTGGTCTTTGCCTACTTTTTATCCTAACCTCCACACCAAGATTCTCAACACTTGTGCACCATTATCATGCCTTTTGTGGTCTGAACACAGTGTTCAGTGTCTGCATGCAGTGTCTTTTCCTGATTCTTCATCCAGCAACCCTTATATAGTAACACCTCTTTTTCCCACTTCTGCTAAGAGTAACTTAGTACACAGTTACTCTCTCCCTCTGCTGTGCTCCAGTATTACATTGTGTATTCTTGATGCATTCAAATTACTTGCTAGATTTGAAAAATCTAGATGAACATAGAATAGTTTGAACATAGATGCAAAAATCAACAAAGTATTAGCAAACTGAATTAAACAATACATTAAAAGAATTATATACCATGATCAAATGGAATTTATTCCAGGGATGCAGGGATGGTTCAACGTCCACAAATCAGTCAAAGTGATACACAATATTAACAAAGTGAAAGATAAAAATCATATGATCATCTCAATAGATGAAGAAAAAGCACTTGACCACATTCAACATCCATTTATGAAAAAAAAAAAAACTCAACAAAGTGAGTATAGTGAGTATAGAGGGAACACACTTTATCATAATAAAGGCCATATATGTTAAGCCCATAGCTAACATTATATTCAATAGTGAAAGGATAAAGGCTTTTCCTCTAATATCAGGAACAAGACAAGGATGTCCACTCTTACCGCTTTTATTCAACATAGTATTGGAAGTCCTAGCCAGAGCAATTAGGCAAGAAAAAGAAATAGAAGGCATCCAAATTGGAAAAGGAAGAAGTAAATTGTCATTATTAGCAGATGACACTATATTATATACCGAAAAACCCCTAAAGATGTTACCTAAAATATATTAGAATTAATAAATGAATTCAGTAAAATTTGCAGGATACAAAATCAATACACAAAAATCTGTTGTGTTTTTATACACAAATAATGAACTATCAGAAAGGGAGATTAAGAAAACAATCCTGTTTAAAATTGCATCAAAAGAATAAAATATCTAGGAATAAGTTTAACCAAACTGTATATTGAAAACTATGAGGCATTAATGAAAGAATTGAAGGCACAAATAAATGGAAATTTATTTTGTGATCATGGATTGGAAGGATTAATATTGTTAAAATGTCCTTACTACCCAAAGCAATCTAAAGATTTAAAACAATTCCTATCAAAATTCCAATGGTACTGTTTGCATAAATATAACAGGCAGTCCTAAAGTTTGTATGGAATCACACAAGACCCTGAATAGCCAAAGCAATCTTGAGAAAGAACAACAAAGCTGGAGGCATCACGCATCTTGATTTCAAACTATACTACAAAGCTATAGTAATTAAAACAGTATGGTACTGGCATAAAAACAAACATAGATCTATGGAACAGCATAGAAAGCCCAGAAATAAACCCATGTATATATGGTCAATCAATTTATGATGAAGGAGCCAAGAATATGCAATGGGGAAAGGACAGTTGCTTCAATAAATGGTGTTGGGAAAATTGGACAGCCACCTGCAAAAAATGAAACTTGACCACTGTCTTACTCTATACACAAAAATTAACTCAGAATGGATTAAAGACTTGAACATAAGACGTGAAACAATAAAACTACTAGAAGAAGACATAGGCAATAAGCTCCTTGACATAAGTCTTGGCAATGATGCTTTGAATCCGACATCAAAAGCAAAAGCAACAAAAACAAAAACAAAAACAAATAAGTAGGAATACATCAAACTAAAATGCTTCTGCATAGCTAAGGGAACCATCAACAAAAATAAAAAGACAACCTACAGAATGGGAGAAAAGAACTGCAAATCAGACATCTGATAAAGCGGTAATACCTCAAAATATGCAAAGAATTCATACCACTCAATAGCAACAAAACAAAACAAAACAAACAAGACACAATCCAATTGAGAAATGGTCAGAAGATCTGAATAGACATTTTTCCACAAAAGACATATGGATGGCCAACAGTTACATGAAAAGATACTCAACATCACTAATTATCAGGGAAATGCAAATCAAAATCACGATGAGAAATCATCTCACATCCGTCAGAATGACTATCATTAAAAAGACAAGAAATAACAAATGTTGGCCAGGATATAAAGAAAAGGGAATACTCATGCACTGTTGGTTGGAATGTAAATTGGTGCAACTGCAATGGAAAACAGTACGGAGGTTCCTCAAAAAAATTAAAAATAGAACTACCATATAATTTAGCAATTCCACTTCTGGGTATTTGTTCATCAATGGATAAATGGATAAATGGATAAGGACAATTTAGGTATATGTCAGAAAAGAACTGAAGACACTAATTCAAAAAGACACATGTCCTCCAATGTTCATACCAGTATTTTTTACAATTGCCAAGATATGGAAGCAACAAGAGTCCACCGACAGATGAATGGATAAAGAAGATGGCGTATGTGTACACAATAGAATACTATTCAGCCATAAGAAAGTATGAAATTTTTCAATCTGCAACAATAAGTTCCTGACCTGAGATGGTACCTGAGAACACAGGTTCAAGGTTTGCATTGATGGTTTCCATAATGCTGCAGGAGTGATATGAAGACAGACAGGAAGAGAAACCCCTGATTCTTCCACTGTCTTTCATTATGCCAGGAATTCTGCCAAAGACAAGAAAATATAGATCCATTTCTAAGTTATGCTTTGCTACAAAGTGTTTTTAATGGAGTTTATCTGTATTGTTATTACTACTACTACTACTGTTACTATTATTCATACTTCTAAAACAAAACCTCACCCTGTAAATTTAAATGCATTGTATCTTTGACCTCCCATAAAAATTTTAAGGACTTCTTTTTCAGAGCAGCTTTACATTTACAGGAAAATTAAGAGGATGGTACAGAGATTTCCCATCTTCTCCTGCCCTCACACACGCATAGCCTCCCCCATCATCAAATTCACCACCAGGTTGGTACATTTGTTACAGATGATGAACCTACACTGACACATCATAATCACCCAAAGTCCATAGCTGACATTAGGGTTCACTCTTGGTGTTATGCATTCTATGAGCTTGGACAAATGAATAATGACATGTATTCATCATTGTAGGGTCATAAGAATATTTTTACTCTAAATTCTGCCTATTCATCTCACCCCTTGCCAACCCCTCCTTTAAAATTTTTGCTCTGTCCCTGTGGCTTCTCCTGTACTACTATCTCTTACGTGTGCATACGGTACTTGTTCTCTTCACTGGTAGATAGTAGATGGTGTAACCTTCCTTTTATATATGCAGGAGGTGAAGTTTTCATTATGTTAAAGATTTGTGTTCTGTACCTTTCCCCAGCAATATATTTCAGGAGGAAATCTGCTTTCTTTATGAGTCTGGCCCTAAAACTCCATAGATTTCAATTATCCTCTGAGTCTAGTTATGCATCAAAAGATCTCTTTTTTTACCCCGAAGTACGGTGCCTAAAATGAAAAGCTGCTAGGTTGACCATACACTGTGCTTTGAGGAACAGATTTTCACAGATGGAAAGGCATAAAAATGATGGGCTGTTATCTTGTAGCCTGAAACTCCACGCTCTGAACATATGAAATATTGATATTAAATCAAGCTGTACCTGGTTCCCCTCACATGAATTGTTCCAAGTTCTTGACCTCTCTTCTGTTGCTGTTTCATTTTAGGCAGAATTCCAGAGGCAGGGCGGGGATGGAGGGGATATGAGGCCTCAGTGAAAGACAAATTGAAATTGGACTAGATTGTTTGTGCGTTAGTAAATTAAGGGATGGCAGAAAACAGTAAAAATAAGGGTAGTGACAATGTGGTCAGACAGATAAATGCTCATTCAGTGTGAAATGTATCACTCATTTGCAGTGACATCTCTCAAAGCTGACACACTGCACTTCTAATATTCATAAGTAATAAATTGTGCAGGAAAAGAAATTCTATACGAGATTCTAATTACACAGGTTATTAGTTAACGTAATATTTGTTGCTATAAAAGCAAATCTGAAGCTTATAATGGCTCAAACCCCTATTTCTCACTCATGAACCATCAAAAGGAGTTTTCCTGATTTCCTGGGGCTAACCTCCAAGCACTGATTCAGGGGCCTGGGCTCCTTCCATCTTGTGGCTCCACCAGCTTAAACGCAAAGCTCCCAAGATTGCCAGACAACTCTGCATCCATTCACAATAGGGAAAAGGCCATGGAGAATCTATCATGGGAGATTTTCACAAGCCAGGCTCAGAAACGTTACACATCACTTCTACTCATTCCATTGGCTAGAACTCAGTCACCTGGCTTCATCTAAGTATGAGACAGTCTGGGAAATGTCATCTGGCTGTATGGCCTGAGAGAGAGAAAAAAAAAGGTTTTGTTGAGCATCTAGTTTTTTCCACGGCTAGCATACTTTCAAAAGAAATCTTCAAAAATGTTCTTCATAGATAATTTGACAAGATCATGAAACAAATGGGTTATTCAGATAAAGAGTGCTTTCCATGAAAAAAAAAAAGATATCTCATATTTCTAACACATCCTCAAAATGCAGTCTGCCTTTTCAGTCCCTATAATTGTCTTACCATTCTGCCTAAAAGCAGTATGGCCACATACACCTGTTTTCCAAATTCATAAAGACAGGAAGGCAGTGACAGCAATTAAGCTCGGATCTGTCTGTCATCAAAGTCCAAACCATCAAACTCTAGAGGATTCTGCCTTTCATTGGCTACGCTTGGTCTAGTCCAAACCTTGGTTCTTAATATCTGGTAGAACAGCTCTGCAGAATCATGAAGACACGGAATGAAATCAAGAGGAAACTTTCTGGAGCACTGGTCATAAAAACTTACCTTGTCAGTATGTAACTACTGTTCTTCCCAGTGACTCCTGTGTAAGTAACAAGTATTCCAAGTTCTTTTTAATGACTCATCCAATCACAGAATACTTATATCCATCCTGGGGATAAATTGTACACTTTGAGAAGGTTAACTGTTTCAGGACCTGACACATACTTGAGATTAAGAATTCACTAATGGGCCCCCAGGGGGCCCAAGCACCTACAGGAAAGCCACTTTAATTTCCAAGATTGTCTTTGCAACTAGATTCTGTTCATACAAGCTTTATTTCTAGTTTTAAAAACTGGTATTTCAAAATCAATTTTGTACATACTCTTTGAGGTATATTAACAAAATAGAAGAGTGACATTTTCATGCTGAAATTCACTGAAAGTTTACCATCCGACCTCTAATACTGGCTTTTATGCAGAAGCTTCTCCCTTGTCTGTGCTCTGTTGTGTTAATTTTCTAGCCTTATAAATTACTTTGAAAAATCGGAAAATTTTTCCAATGTCATTTACATATCATCAATATTTTTTTCCCTAAACTCATGGCTTCTATGATTTAAGAGTTGAGAATAAGCTTCTTGGAGAAAAAAATGTATGTCATGGATTAAACACATATAATCAGCTTCCACCAGTTTATGAGCATTTTTTTGAACATCTGTTAGATGAAGACATCATAACACACTGAACATAAAAAATGACGTTTTCCATACCATGAGGCAATAGTGGAGAGGTAATATGTTCACCCAATATGAACCAAGAATATTTACTAAACAAGAAACAATAAATCTTCTCATAAGGAGCAATAAGTCAACAAATGATAAATCCTCTCCTAGGATGGCAGCCTAAAGAAGTATTTGCTTTCAGGCTAAATCATGAAACTCTAGACATGAATTATTTAACTGAAATCCATTATGTTCTTGATGTTGTTAAACAAAATAGTTCAGAAAGCTAAAGATTAATCTAACAATCTGCTTTAATATTTAGAATTCATAAGAATGGTAAATAAAGTAACAGGAAAATTTAAGAATTAATTCCATAAATACAGAGGTTAAAAAAGGAAAAACCCCATTAATGAGAATTATTCCCTTTCTGAGAATAGATCCTTAAAAATGTTTTCTAAAATACCTTTGATTTAGCCAAGTGGGTGAAAATCTCCTACTAACTTCAGTTTCCGTATGTTTGCAATTGTTCTTACATAGGAAAGGAAGACCTAATTCCTGATCCTACTCCTCCTGTATGATCCTTTAGAGAAAAGGTGTTTTCAAGATTTCATTCACAAAGGCAGACTGGGGAAAGTATACATTGATCCCAGGAAAGTATAACCTTAAGGAAAATATCTTAGCAGGAGACTTCGCACAGTGATACTATAGCATAGTTTGATATCATCAGCCAATGTTCATAAGCATTCCAATTATATATTTAGACCAAAATGGAAAACATACGTTATATTTCAGATAAAAAAATTTCACCAAATTAATAAGGGAAACCTAGGCCTACGTTACACAGCAATCAGAATGTGTCAAAAAAGAAAGTGGTGATCAAGTAAAGTTGGAAAGCAAATGTATTCTTGATCTGAAATCCCTTTCAAAATGTAATTGCACCAAACTGACAGTAAACCAGTTTGTTTTGATTCCAATGGTCTTGATTCTGCAATTAATAATTTGCACTCTGAATTTTAAATAATTGGAAGCAATCTGGTGACGATAATAAATGTCTGGACCACATGCACCATCTGCCTGTCCCCAGCCTCATGACCTTGGGTAAGTCCCTTCAGCCCTCTCTGTCTTGCGCCTGACAACAGTGCACTGAAGTGTTCTCCGTCCTGCCTGCTGCCTCCCGCTGTCCACCCGATTCTGCTCTCAGGGTTCTGCTAGGCCAACAAGCTTGACTGCTTGTGGTAGGGTGAGTTTGGAAGATGAGTGGTCACACCACAGAGCTCTGGAGGGAAAACCATGCGAGATGAGGTCTTTGAAAGTCTTTAGGAAAGACAGCTCGTGCATTTTCAGAGTCATAAATTGTCACACGAAGCCCATGACCTCACTTTAGTGATATTTGTTATTGAAAGAAATATGGATAACAACTTGTCTTAAAATCATTTCATGATGTTGTGGTAAATGATATCAAACCAGCCTGGAGCATTGGCATTTTACACTGCCTTTAAATATCAACAAACAAATAAAAAAGAAACTTCCGAATCCTCCTTCAACCAAAAGAGAAGGAAATGAAAAATCATCATATCTATTTGAAAATAGAGGGTGTACCCCCATTTTGACCATGAAGCACAGTGCTGGGTTTGCAAGATTATTTTTATTTTGTATGTACCCTGTAGTGCTCAACATTTTAATTGCCACTTCCTCAATAAAATTATTGGAAATCTTCCATCTTGCCATTAGCACTTGCAAAATAACTGTTAACAATATGTTATCCAGACACAGAAACTTTATAATTAATGTTGGAATAGTCTTCAAAGTCTAGTGACTAAAATATATCCTATAAAAATTACTGGACTTCATTCAATGCTGTTCTGCTGTTTTAAAGTTCAATAAACGTGTTGAGGGGGAGATATTTGGCAACCTAAGTTGGGCAGTCTGGCAGTGAGACCTGAGATGCTGGAGGGTTTGATTTCTGTTGTGTGGTAAATGTACCAAAGGCCTCCAGCGTTTCAGTATAACCCCTGAAAGGCTGAAGGAGATCTGACCAAATGCAACTCCCAGCGGGAATCTGAACAGTCATCCGGGGCTGTATTCCCACCTTGTCAGTTGACGAGGCGCTGGGACAGGTTCCATTTAAGCAATAAAACACAACAGGCCATGTATATATCTGGGTGATTATAGCATAACTCAGATTGTGTTATAAGTCATAAGGCTGAAGGCCAAGTGTCTTAACTCCACAAGAAGTGCAATATTGGCCCTGAAACACACTGCCTGAAGTGTCTTATTGCTGTCAAGAAATGGAATTTCTACAGTACATTAAGAAAAGGAAAACACTTAGCACAGTGGATTTAAAATAACCATGGCTATGACATCACTGACAGCTAATCAAAACTCTAATTGCAACCAGAGTTCTGAGGCTATTGTATGAAAGGTCTTAACAGACGCAGCCATGGATACACGGAAGAACAATGCCTATGCCATGGGCAGAACTTCAGTAGCACAGGACCTGAAGCACGAACAGGGCGGGCTGGCAGAATTCAGACAATCTCATTAGCAGTGAGTTGGTAACTCTGTGGTGAACCCACCTTGAGCAAGCAAGCCAAGAAAAGGCAGCAAAACACTCCTTGAATGTTCTTTCTCCTTCACTTACAAACTTCATTTTCATACAGTTAACCATTTCTTTAAATAATTAAAAGGTAAAGCAGCATAAATGGAAAAAATATCCAGTTCACATGCTCCAGAAGAGATGAAAGGTTACAATGAACTGAGAAGAGTTTGAGGGTCATATGTTGCTCGTGATCCGTGCAAGGAATTTTTGGTGATATTAGGTTGAAGTCGTCCAAAAGGACTGAAGTCAGTATGTGGTCGTAAGGACCCAGTTCAGATTTTACATCTGAATCTGCATAGCACCACGAAGTGGAACGCGCATTTCAAGGTCCAGGTAACAGCCTCAATAAATTTAGCCAGGCCAAAGCAGTACCTAGGGGTACGTTCAGAAGGTGCCATAGGGAAGCACATAACATAAATGAGAGCAAAAAGAGGGCTTGTCTCAGGAGCCAGAGGATTTGAGCCTAATGACTTCCTGGGTCACCATGGATAAGTGTGTAATTTTTATGGGCTCTAGTTAACCTCCAGCGAGCTCTCCTGGACTCCAGATTTATGTATTGCCTTTTCAGCCTCAGAATAGAGCTCCTCTTCCATTTCCTGAAAGTTTCCTGACAATGCCATAAACAGGTAGAATATAGTTAAGAAAGGCTGCCTTTCACATTTTGCGGGACATACACGTGTATTTGGGAAAAAAAATTTACATAAGAATTTTACCATCAGTTTCAGCAGAGATAGCCTTAAGGATGAGCAATTACTAATGATCTCTTATTAACGGTACTGGAGCAAAACATTCTTCATGTTCTTGTGGGAAAATGTAAATAGGCACCTGTCCCATCAGAATCCATTCAAGTTCTGGAATAAAGGCCCCACAAAAACATGTTTCTCTCTTTCTTCTCCATTTATGGAAAAATTTTACCTATATCATATCTGTCAGCCATGATTATACTAATTTACAGGTAATAACTGTACCCCACCTGTGACAAAATTTTTCTAATAGTTTTAATTATATATATTTCTAATAATCTTTATTTGTATCAGCTTGAGTTCTTTCGGTTACATTAACTGAATAACCAAATGACTAAAACTGGATATAAGTAAGATTGTAATTCCTTCAAAATGTTCAATTCTTATTCTTAAGAAATAGATCAAACAATTATTTATCATGTCAACATTTTATATATCAGGATTTAAAAATTCAGCTTTTTTTGGTCAATCCATTAAAAATGGTTTAGAGTCCTGCTGGTTTTAACGGCATCTGAAAGGTTTTAATATACACTTTGGTTTAACATGAAATAAGCCACATTTTCAATCTGTTTTAACTAATGATCCTGCAGTAGACCTTTCATAAACTAGATCCTTTATGATTATAATAACCTTCCTCTTTGATAAGACAAGAATGAGGGTCTAATACATATTCAGTTAATGACAGGATCTAAAATATTGCCTCAGCCTCAAAGCTAGTCACTGAATAGTTTAATTAAAAGATGTTCCAATAACACGACTATTAAGAGAGTGCTGCATCCTGTAAAAATGAAGTATCACACAGAGACACAAGCGCTAGGGTCTAATGGCCAGCTAGTAACGCATTAGTCAGAGCCACTATGAAATGACAGTTGTACACCAGTGCCATGAATGAGTGCAAACCATTTTCAAAGTACACACTTCATACTTCCTGTAACAGTGTAACATAATTTCACCTTTGAAATCACCTGCCTAGAATATACCATGGCCTGCCACAGTGGGGCTAGTTCTCAATTATTTGAACCAATGACTTGAATAAGTTAAGTCAGACAATAAAGCCGGATCTCTTATTGTGGACATTGCTTGCAACATGCTTGTTAGAAGTGTTGCTGGGGCAAAGGATCCAAAATACACATATTCTGCTTCGACAGTCATCCCTCCTCTGAGGTTCCTGCTGGGTCTCACACACACACATACATGTAAAAGGCAGCAAAGTGCAAAGTGCGGGGGGGGGGGGGGCGGGTGGTTGTTTCTTTGATTTCATTGGCTTAGCCCTGCCTGATTACCCCCAGTGCAAAAGGAAGGTAAAAGCTAGACTGGGCTGTGTACGTGGCATAGACTAATCGACAAAGTGGAGCTACTTCTCACCTCCCAACTCCTAACCCATATTAGGCTCTTACCCATCTCTGGCCAATCATATGGAACAGAAATCAAAGTGATGACCAATAAGTGCAAGCATGCTTGGAGGGGAGCAAACAAGACAGAGCACCTGACCTTCTCACTGCACCAGCAGCACGATGGAGGGTCACAGAAGAAAGCCGTGAATGCGTGAGGATGAAAACAGTGACCCTGATCATGAGACTACCAGTCACTCTCCCTGGACTCTGAACAATCAGCTTAGCAGCTCTTCCTTCTTGGGGAAGGACGAGGAAGAGGCTTGAGCAGAGAGAACTTGGAAAGGTAAAAGATTCTCTCTGTTCCATGTTTCTTCTCTGCCCAAAAATCCATCAATTCTACAGGTTTAATTATTTTAAACACGTGCTGGGAAATAGGAAAACTGTGGGGTTCTTTTAAGTGATCAATTAAGAGGGACCAAATGGAAGTCTGTTTGCCAGGGATGTCCTCTGGGGAGTTGCTTCAGGGAGGAGAACACAGGGAAGGAAGAAACTGTGAGATGGGCAAACAGAGAACTGGAATTTACCTGGCAGGGCATCTTATCAGGGTCTATGGACTACAAAACACCACATGGAAAAGCCTGCTGTTGGCTCAGCATTCACTGAAATCTCCTTCCCCCATCAACCCATAATCCTTATGTAGCAAAGGGATAGTGAAAATATGAGTCAACTCCCCATGAAGGGGAGTGAGTGGGGCAGAGGCAAAACACTTGCCCCATAAACAGAGCCTGTCTGCTGTGTAATCCCCAACATGATGTAACTTAAATCTTTCTCCCCTAGATGAGCCAATCAAATTTTTAAAAAAGAGAAAGAAACAAAAAATGGCTAAAAAGATATGAATCAAATATCAAAGAAGAAAAAAAAAAGCCTAAGAGAGTCACAAAGAGATGAACTGATCCTTGAGTAGTTATAATGCACTGAATAATGTCCCCCCTAAAATTCGTATCTACCCAAAACCTGTGAATGTGATATTATTTGAAATAGGGTCTCTGCAGATATAATCAAGGTAAGATGAGGTCATACTGGATTAGAGTGGGACCTATAACCAATATAATTTACAAAATTCTTACCAAAAAAGAAGGAAATTTGGACACAGGCACAGACACGAAGATGGAGGCAGAGATTGGACTTAATGATGACACAAGCCAAGGAAAGCCAAGGATTGCCAGCAACCACCAGAATCTAGGAAGAAGAAAGGCAGGATCCTCCCCTAGTACCTTCAGGGAAAAGGCTGACACTTTGATTTTGGACTTCTAGCCTTCAAAACTGTGAGAGAATAAATTTCTCATTTAAGCCAACCAGTTGTGGCAATTTGTCATGGCAGCCCTAGGAAATTAGTATGGACACCAATGGTGCATTACTAAAACATATGTATTAGTTATACTGTTCTTTTGTTTTTTAATGTGTGCAAATATGAATTTACTAAATCATTTGGAAGTGTCACAGCCATAGAAGTGGATGGAGATGCAAGCAAAACTCAATTTGGTAGTTATACTGTTCTTTACATGACAATTTATTCCATTGGCACACCAAAATAATTAGCCTTGTGCACAGGAAAACAATAGTATTTACCCACTCCCAGAAAAACGTGGATTTGGAGTTTTCTTCAACATGTGCTCATTGACAGGAACCAAACCCTCCCCCACTTTCTCTCTATTCTTCTTGAGATCTTCACGATGCGTTTACAAACCAGAATACCAGGCTTTGAGTGCAGTGTTCAATCACGGAGTGAAATATTTATCTGTGCTGTGAGGACTACGTGGAGATAAAATCAGCAACCCCAGCCGCATTAGGACTATTATCTCCTCAGTGACCAAATACACTACCAGACCGAAGCCACAATGAGGTCATTTGAATGATTACACAGATAATGTGGACAAATTGCAGCACTTCCCTTAGGCACTGCGTTCTTTTCATTATAACGTATATTCAGGAACTGTAAAGTATTCAGGGTGAAATAAGCCTCGCATCTCTAAATTGTAGTGATGTCTTCTAGGTGCTTACACATAGGATTTTTTTCTTCTATCTCATGCTACTGATTAAGAATCTCTTCTCTAAATTAGTTTAATTTGCATCAAGGGATATGTAAATGGGAATGGAATGAAACTTTGGCCTTTAAATGCACTCAGAAATAATGATGATCAGAACTACTCTGCTGTGAGTTGTATGCTAGCAAAATGGATTTATCATGTAATGGGTCTAATGGGACCCAACCTTTGGTTGCACTTGTATATTGCCAAGTATTCTGACTTGAGTGGAGGTTTTGGTTGAAAGCCCAGTTCTCAGCATTCTTATCTCAGTCCCAATGTCCGGGACCTGAATATAAATGATAACCATAATGATAACAGTACAAGAGTGACAGCTAACATTGACGGAACACTTAACTATGTAGTAAGCACCATGCTAAGAACCATACCTACATTACCTCATTTAACTGTCACAAAAATTCTGAGATACAGGTCTTATTATTATCTCTGTTTTATAAGTGAGGGAATAGAGAGACAGATGAAAAACAATTGTACCTGTTGAGATCCATCCTGGCAGGGAACAGATGGCACCTTCAAAAGAGGTAAATAAAGAGAGTTTAATGGAGCAACTATTTAAGCAGTTGTGGGTAAGACTGGGGAAACCAGTAAGCCATGGTGAGAGACTAACCCCATCGGGAAGTCCTCATTATCCCAGGCTGGATCACCACAAGACCAGCCAACAGCTTTTGGTAGGACACGGCCACTGTCAGAATGTGACCTGTCAGGCAAGTGACAGGGAGAATGAGTATCTTGATCTCGCTCTTCCCTCTCTTTGATCTCCTGAAGCATATCCTATTGGCTGACCCAACTGGAAGCCACAGGACAAGGGAACTTGGTGATGCAGTCTCTAGAGGCCAGCCTCCCAAATACAGAGCAGGGTGCAGAAGAGTGGAGAACAGATTTGGAGAGGCAAATGAAGCCTAGGCAGCAAGGTAACACCCGCTGGCCATACCACCACTAACTGTTGAGTGAAAGCAAAACGTAGATATGGGTGGAGCTCATGCACTTAACCACTATGCCGTTTACTGAGAAGGAAGGAAATTCTGATTAAGAAACCAATCAGGGTTGCAAGAGGATTCTTCTCTACCTTACTTTTTTTGAAACTCACCTACAGCTCCCCTGCTACAGCTGAACTCCTAATCTTTGCAGAGAAGCTCCTCCGATGTAGACACAGCGAGTTTCTGCAGAAATGAGGGTGCACACAGCCTACCCTAACTGGAAGGAAGCTCTACTAGCACAGGGATTTTAATCAGGTTGCTCACTTCTCTATCCCTATAAATTTAGTCACTGGGTTCCAAGAACTCTTTTTGGACCAAGAGATGCTGAGCTGCCCATCTTCAAAAAGAAACCTCCTAGGAACAAAATGTGTTTAATGAAATATTTTGACCACTCTGCTCTTGCCTTTCTTGTATCCACGTCCCTGTTTCTCTCACATTTGTGGTTATAAAATGGTTCCAGTCTTTGATTAACTGTTGAATACTTTTGACAGTGGAAATCTAATGCGTGCGATGTGTCCTCTTCTGTGCTAAGAGCGTTATGTAGATTTTTCTGCTTAATCTTTGTCATCACATTCCTCTGGGATCAACAGTATGATTATCCCAGTTTCACTAATAAGTAAACTGAGACGCAGGTATATCTGATTCCAAACACCACACTTTAAACCACTTACCCCATATTACCTCTCTGATTCTGCTTCTATCACTGCTTAAAAGTAACAGCTCTGTTGGTGAGGCCCAGACCTTGACGATACACGAGGCCCTCACGCCCATCTCTGATGGTCCATGAACCACTACTGAAGTCTGATCCAGCTCTGCTGGGGTGAGTCAGGACACCAACAGTCACGGACCCCGCCGAGCCCCAAGCCCTACTCATGCTACTTCAAACTCAAACGGCTGCTGCCTCCCTCAAGCTCTCAGTGCCCCGATCCATCAGCCATGCCCTTGATGAGTGCTGGCAAGTTTGCCTTGTGCAGACTCCCCAAGGAGGCAATGAAAATGCCTGTTCAACTTGACTACTGCTGCAAGAATAACTGACTCATGTGCCTCGTCCCCCTGTTGCCTCTCTGGACTGTTTTCACATCGAGGCCACATTTCCCACAGGCTGCTCCCTGACACTGCCTGAGCATGGCAGAGTCTCTTAGGCAGGCCCAGTCTGGCAAGACGTGGGGATTCTCCAATAGGTGACATTGTTTGAGGATTCCTCATTAGCCTGGATGGAATTTTCTTGAAATCATATCACAGTCCTAAACTAGACTTCTCCTTCTCAATCCTCTTTCTTTCTGTCTTCATATGCCATAGATCTCAGACCTGCATGTGACCTGAAGCCTCTCCCCACCTCCTTCATATCCTTCTCCCAATAAATCTCTTCCATGTCTAATTCCGTCTCGCCATCTGCTTCTCAGAAGGCCGGCACTAATGCAAGTGCTACTGAGGGGGGCCTGAGAAACAGGAGGTGAGATAAGAACACGAGACTGGCTTACTCATCACAGAAAGGCAAAGAGGATGCCATCCTGAACGGTAAGTGGGGTACAGACAGTTCCTGACACAAGTTGGCAGCTGAGTTGCTAGAGATTTCACTAGTGGTTACCTGGGAAAATGTCTGAGTGGAAGGAAACATCCTTGCTGATCAAACAAACCAGACATTTGAAAGATGTGAAGTAACAATAACCGTTACAATACAAAATACAATACTTATTTCTAAGTTGATTTGATACCCTCCAGAGGGAGGATGAGAAACTGAGCGCCATTAACAGGCATTTAAAAGCCAAGTGCGAGAGCCCAAGTGTATCTTTGGTAGCTCACTGAGGGTCTTATCTCCTGAATGGAAGAGCAGGCACAGCTGAACAACATCCTGGAGCTCTGACAGTTGAGGGCCAGAGCTCCAGAGATGCCTGAATGTTCACCCAAGGCGAGTCTCTTATGCTAAGGACCGTGCTTGGGGAAAACTGAGACCCTGAAATATGGGATGAAGTCATCCACATGGATGCCCCTGAAGACGTCGGTTCTGTTGAGTCCCTTTTGACTGTTGGAATCGTGTCTTCTCATTTGGGGCAGAAGTGAGAGTTTCTTCAGTTGTGAGGAAGGTAGCTCTACTGGAAAAAAACAGGGAGTGGTACTGTTGCTGCATGAGGGTTCTCATGTGTGTACAAGAGTGTACATGGAGCTGAACAGCTTCCACTGGTGACCCCATGGCCCTTGCCTGGACCTGGTGACCACCTTGCTGCAGTCTTCCAATGGTCAACATCGGTGCGCTACAGGATCTGCTCTCGAAGTGGCACCCCAACTCCTTCTCCATGCCTGCTCACAAGCTCTCCACTCCAAAGGGTTATTTCCTGCTGCCTGACAATGGCAGACCAACTCTGACCCAAGAAACCCAGCAAACATCTCAACCATCCACAGCAACCACGCCTACCTCAGTGAAGTCTGAAGCCTAGCCTTGGGGAAGGAGCCTCCCTTCCAAGATGGTCCCTCCATGGTATGCTTCTTGGCCCTAGGGGTCCCTTTGGAGTTCCTTTCTACATCCTTATAGTTACTCCTCTATATGGTTTAATAATTGTTTATATAAAAAAATCTCCTGTTCCTATTACACTGTAGTTTCTGTTTCCTGATTAGACCCAGACTGATACAAGTATTCAGAATGTTTATCAAGCTATCTGGAATATAAGATTAAATGAACAAACATTTATTGGCTTGGGGGCACTTTCTCCAAGCCAATATATTTATATTTGCTATCTTGGTAAAAACCCCAGGTGATGCAGCAAACTCATGGCTAGAGTACCTCTTAGATGCTTCAAAAAAGCTATGGCCAATACTGAGAGAAATGGAAATGCTTGAATTGCCCTGGCTGGTGGTAGAGGAAGAAATAAAGAGGCTAAGGGAAGTTGGCATGCTGAACTGAACCTATTAAAAGGCCAGAAGACCCCCCACAGTGGTCATTTCGTTAGTTCCCTACCTTATATTTGGAATTAACACATTAGGTAGTTAGAATAACCCCTGCATTGGGTCCTCAGCACTTTAAGGAGTAAGAGCTATCAAAGTGGGGAAAACCAAGTGGAACCTTTGAAACTGCTCTTGTGTCATAGACCAAGATAGTAAATCAGTGCCACATACTAGGAGGTATGATAGAGATTAGTGCCATCACTAAAACTCAAAAGATGCAGAGATGGTGTTCCCAGTTATATTCCTATTGAATTTGGCAGTTTGGTCTCTGCAGAAACTAGATGGATCCCACCAAGCCTTAGGCATAAACAGCACGTTATTTTGTTGTAATGATTATTGGGCACTCAAATTTCATCATTTGAATTCTGATTTATTATTCAAGTTATTGATACCTATAGATCACACCAAATTAGAACTTCAGAGAGCAATAGGGCTATGATTTAAGACAAAGAAGATTACCTTCTGGACATATTATAATCATTCTAATTGTGCTCCATCAACAATAAACTATGATGTTCACCTAGAAGGCACGTTTCTGCTTGGTGCTTTACTGCGCCAAGCCCCTCTACATGGACTGCTAGTCTCCCTATATTTTGCCAGGTATACTACAGCGTCCATTCAAAGACTCAACACAAGAGCTACCTTTTCAAGAAGCCTTTCTGAAACCCCATCCACACACCAGGTTAGTTTGGAGGTCCTTTCTTTGTGTCCTTACTAGTAATATTATCTCTTGCAACTTTATACTTGCCTATCATATCTTACCTTTTAAAATAATTGTCCAGTAATATATCTGTCTCCCCATTTGGTTCTGAGATCTTTGGGGGTAGGGATTGTATCTCATTCATCTTTGCACTCAAATTTAGAATAGTGCCTGGCACAGGGTTGGCAGCCCATAAACACTTGTTGAATGAAAGAATAAATTTAAATATTCTGTGTTGATGCTTGGGTTGTGTACTGGTTCCTCAGAATGCAGCTCTCTCTGAGTGATTTCTTCCAGAACACATTAGACTGCTTCATGAATGTGTACGTAGGCGAATTTCCAGTTTATTCTTTTGAACTGAAACAACACCCTGTTCCAGACCACCCAGCAAGGATCAGACTCTGCGGTCACTGCTCTGTAACCAAACTGAAACATCGGCTTTCAGTCTGTTCTGGATGGGATTCTTGGCACAGTCATCTCCACAGAAGGTCAGCTGAGTTATCAACAGCAGAATGACTGACTGTGGGTATAGCTGGAGCCTCACACCTGGCTCAGTCGTCACAGAGGTGCTGAGTCTCCCAAAGTTCCCTTTAGGTAACGCAGTTCTTCACTTTCAGCTTAAAGCATCACTTTACCAGGTTCTACAGAATTATGTCTGCCACACGCCAGAGAGAAGGCTCTAATACAGCAGCCCGGTCAGTCACAGCTCAACCTGATCAGAAACTACCTTAGGTCAGATCTTGTACAACTTCCCAAGCCACACAAGCTTGGTCTCACCATCTGGAAGAAGGAGCTGCTGCAAACAAAGCTACAAGCAGGGTTTGAGGGTACCACTCACAGAAAGTCACTGCACAGCACAATTAACAAAGTGAGTGAACCTTCAAGCATCTGTACACAGCAACTAATATGTTGGTTACTCTTTTGTACCTGCTTCCACTGTATAATTTATTCTTCCCAGGTTCGAAGTGTAAAAATACAAGACATCAGTAAATCCAGATATATGTCTTGACCAGTGCAGAAAGGATCCAACTATACATTAGGACCAAACAACACAGTTCCACCCTTTATTGTTGTTCAGGGGTGGTGAGAAAGAAGTGGGAATGTTATAAGCTTTTGAATTGTATTAACTTGTATTCTCATCCAGGCTTTACTACATCACAGCAGTATGACTGGGGACAAGTTACTTCATCTTATTAATCCTCAGTTTCATTGCCCTTAAAGTAGGACAGTCTGTTTAACTGCAAAACTTGAGTTCCTTTCATCGTATCATGCTGCTTCTTACTATCTGAAACATGATCTTTGCCCTTGAATAGCTAAAAAGGTGGTGGTGGGACAGAAAAACAAAGAATTAAGTCTAAACACCTTCCAGTTGCTCATGGAAGGCTTGGCCCAGGCTTCCAGGAAAACATCAGTGGTATAAGAATTAGAAACAACATAAGCCAATGTCTATCCCGGTGTCTGGTGTAGAATGGGTACTACAGAATAACAATATCATGACCAATTAAGTTCAGCTGGAGCAAAGCTGCCCACTTACTCACCCTTCTGGCCCCAGACGAGTGTCCATATCAGACAGGCTTCTCTATGTACTGTGCCCTTTTATATGTGAATAAAGCCAGTCAAGCCAATGCCATATACCTGAGCCACAACACAGTTGTCCTCCAGTATCCACAGGGAAGTGGTTCCAGGAGCCCATACAGATACCCAAATCCCCAGACGTGCAAGTCCGTTACATAAAATGATCATTCTGCAATGAATACAGTCGGCCTTCCAGACATCTCAGGATAAGGGATGCCAAAATGAATCTTAGTTCTGCTTACTGGCCACTTGACTGCTGCTTCTCATCTGCAAAATTGAGTTTATAATACATATCTCACAGGGTCAGTGTGAGGACAAAATATGAGAGCATATCCACTCAAAAACACTCCGCAAATAATTATCCAGCTCTTACTTGTGTCCTCACACTGTGGATGCCGTGATGAATAAGGAACAGTAACCCTTCTTAAGGAGCCCTACGTGAATGTTCACAGCAGAGGCCTGCCACAACCCACTGCTCTATAAATAGAAGTTGATAAAAATACAATTCTGATAGCCAGAAGGATGTTCAGCTGCACAAAATCATAAGGGAGACATACCCTGAGCCCCTTGTCTACAACAAAATGCTGTGCCTTTGTGCCCCCTTCTAGTCTCTATTACACAATTTTGTGGCCATGGGCACACTCGTAAAGATTATTGCAAAGCATTTTAGTTCTAGAGGACTCCAAGGATAATTTATACCAACTTATAATAAAAAGCTCTCACTGATATATACTTTTATTGCCTCCTATGTATGTATCATTTCTTTAAACTTAATAAAAAGAATAACATTTAGTTCCAAAACACATTCCCCCAAGTTGGATGACACTACTTATTACCTATGCATGGTTTTAGGTAGATCGACCTAAACTGCATTTTATAGAATTTCTTCTAGCTGAGCGTCTGTTTTTCTCATTCCACGTTGAGTAAGTTATCAGGTCTAATTTTGAAATATGAAAGCTATTATCCAAAATGCACCAATATTTCCAGGTGTGCTTTATGGAAGTGTAGAACTATTTCTCAGAGGCATAAAACAGTTGTTGAAAAATGCTTTAAAGTGCCAACAAGTTAGAAGTCTTATGAGTTGAGCAGGGTCAAGCTCAAAGGAGTTGAACCCCGAGGTCCATCGGCCCCAGTCCCACAGTCATTATGGGTCTCATATTCAGACCTCTGAAGGCCTACTGTAAAAAGGAAATATAGTACATTCGGTTTTGAGGGTTAAAAGCTCTATTTTACTTCATGTAAACATTTAAAATATACCACCCTATTTTAGCTCCATTTGGCACTTCTTTATTGTTTAATACACTGCAAGCCTCGAAAACAGTCCAGGCTCTCTCACATTCAGAGACGACTGGAGAAGAAAGACCTTCAGGCAGCCTTTATATTGTAATACATTTGACCTGCAGAGCTTTGAGTGGGAACATCAGTGATCTTCTATAGTGACCAGACTTTTGGAAGACTCATTCATGTAACTGAAAGTCATAAGACTGATTTATGGCGAAAAAAATCCCAATTTAATGACTTACTGTTAGAAGCCACAGCTTATGCACAGGTAATCGGTGTATTTATGTGAGAGACAGGAAAGATGTTAGGAAAGCCTACTTAGGGAACCCATCATGAACAGAAAGCAGGTTTTTTCTTTTTTTTTTTTTTCTTTTTTGGTATCTTTTATTTCTTTAACCAGCATTTATTGAATACCTAAATATTCTGGGTTACATCCCAGGTGCTGTTCAGAAAAAAAATAAAATAAAACAATTGTTTCAATGTATGGAGCATTTATACAATGTCAAATATTTTGCAAAAATGAGCTCATCATCTCATTTAACTACTACAAAAGCATGCAACTTTACAAAGCCTACTCTAACACATGAGAAGATTGACACTCAGGGAAATCAACTAGCACAATTCCACAGCAGTAAGCGGTAGGACTAGAAATCAAATTCAGATCTGTTTTTCGGCAAAACTCGAGCTCTTTCCATCACATCATGAGGCTTTTAATTTAACACAGGGGTCAGCAAATTAAGGCTTGTGTTCAAAATCGAGCCTATAGCTTGCTTTTGTAAATAAAGTTTTATTAGACTACAGCCACACTCATTTATGTATGTTTTACTGTGCCTGCTTTCTCTCTACAGCGACAGAGTTGAGCAGTTGCAACAGAGACCGTATGGCGTACAAAGTCAAAAAATATTTTATTATTTTTCACAGAAACCTGATTTAAGACCTGATCTTTACTCATGGAACTATCAGTCTAAAATGGAAGAGAGACAGTAAAACCAATAATTAAAATACAATTTAAAAGCCTTCCTATTACACATGGCTATCTTAGCCTGGTTCCCAGGAAGACAAAAGCTGAGGCCGGTTATGTGCCAAAACTCTGTCAGCAAGTGCAACTCCAGGCACGAAGCGGGAAACAAGGCAGGGAAAAAGAGGAAACAAATACTGAGTAGTGCATTACCCAGGCTGGCCAGTTTCTGAAGAAAACATAGCTGGTTGTCAGCCATATGGGATGTTTCCAAAGAGGCTGTTTGGAACAACTGGAACAGTCCTCCCCCCTCAGGGGAAGCTGAGATGCCGTCAGCGGTATTAGAAGATGAAGTGAATCGCAGACCTGGTGGGAGCCATCAGTATGGCTGCTCAGGCTGGGGAGCCAGGCGACACCTGAGACCTGGGGGATAGAAAATGTCCAGCAAATAGGGACTGGTGCATAAACGGGTCTGGCACAATTCACCACGTGCACCTCTCAGATCTGTTTACTGTACTACCCTTTGCCATAACTAAATCTCATACAAGAACAAGATGTCTTTACTTCTACCCTGAGAGGAAAGGTGTCTGTCTCATCCTTGAAATTAACAGCCAGTTGCAATCTCATAAATGGACTTCAACAGGATTATCAGTCCAAGCTACAGTCACTGATGCTGCAGTGGCTGCTCCTGAAGCCACAGTTAATAGCAATCATCTCCCTCCTCTGCCTCATTCTGGACTTCCTTCATCCTTGGCCAACTTTGTACTAACTTGGTGGAATCAGGCTGACCATCACTCCTAAGGGGTCCAAGCCCTAAACTGTCTTCCCATGGATGATGGGATTGTCCACCCACACTAATCGCTAGCCGCAGAAGTACCAGTAGATAATCAAGTGATTTCCTTCGGTATTAGACATAATTTTTCTATACCCTCAATTTTGCAGTTCTAATACGAGCTCCTCATGTTAATCAGGGTTAATCACCCCAGGCTTTTTTGGTTCATCTTGTTGGTTTATGCTTAACACAAAACGGCCAAGTCGTAATCAGTTTCCAGTTCAGTGGGTCTTACTCTGTCTTCTGGAGAAAGTACTCAACCAATCATGACTAAGGAACTATGTGACTCAGAGGAGCCTAAGGAGGCAGGAAGGGGAACCAGAAATTCCATAAAAGGATAACTCGGAATAATGGCAAATAAGATCATTCTTACTTCCACCTTATGTTAGTTTGGATCATTCAAGCAATTTAACAGCCTAAGAGGCATTGAAAAAATTAGCCCCTCTATCACACACTTAAAAGATGCAAAGTGCTGTCTCATCAGGTCTCCACTGATTTACCTACTAGACCTCTGTAAAAACCAGATGGACTGCAGTTGGTGAATAAGGGCTACTGTAAATTTAATGTGCGCGTGTGGTAGCGGTGAGGGCGCTGGGAGACTCGCTCTCAGCTGCCATGGCATCAGTGAAACTCTGACACTTAGTATGCAGCTATAATTTGCAGGGATGCTTTCTTTTGATCTGCAGCAGTAGGACGAATCAAAAGCCTTTTTTTTTTTCGTTAGTATAACAAGGATAGCATTATGCCTCCTCTATTTCCTTCCACAGATATCAGACCTGCATCGTACTTTCTCACTGCCTAGTCCTTCCTGTTCCTTTTCCTTTTATCCATTACAGACATTTCTCCCAATAAATAACTTGTACAAATAACCCCATTTTGGAGAGGTATATGTCTTGGCTGCTCCATGCTGGAGGACCAGCATAGTATTTCAGGTCTCCCAGTATCAATATTGGCTGAGCCCTCATATTTTACGGTACTAAGAAGTCTGGGTATTCCACAGAGCACAATCACCTAGACCACAGGGCCATTAAGGGAAGGACCTGTTCCACTGGTGTATACGTCTGTTTTTGCCACTACAATACTGTACTTGAAATGGCATTTCTGGTTCTTTTTCAAGAGGACTGATCTCCTTTTTAATATACTCTAGTTTTGTGAACTATCCTATATCTGAAAATGAGGTAAGGTCCCACGATTTTCCCATTGCTATAACTGATGTTCATCTTCTGTTCGCGGAGTACCAACTGCTTTTCTTACGCAAATCAAGACCCAAGTCAACTTCCCCTTTATATTGGCCCCGAGAAATCAGCACTCTACTAGCCATTACCATAGATGTGTGAATCAGGGCTCATTTGTTGCCACTCTTATCTTGCTATTCATTACAGTAATTATGCCCCCTTACCTCTGGTGATTAGTGTTGTCATCAACATCTGTTATTATAAAATCCCACCATCCCCAGTGATACCGGGAGTCCAAGTTCCACAGCCAAGATTCTCAAAGATATTTGGAGTCCCCTTCACCAATGCATCTCTTGTTTTAGAGCAAGGTTTTTCTCTCTGTTGTCTCTCAGGGAATAGTAAGGTGTCCCACCCAGGAAATCCATCTATTCTAAGATTTCCACTACACTGAGCCCTCTGATTATTTTTTTCAATCATCTTCCAAGAAAGTTCCATTTAATCTAGACCATTATTGCTATGTCCAAGTTCCAAGGAGACATCTCAGCAAATTATTAAGACCAGAAACAGACATACTTCCAGAACACTGAATTCTGAGTCATGTGTGAGACCCCCGTGACCATGACTTCTCTCTTACTTACTCATGTACTGTACCTTCCCCTAGTCAGCTCCCTGGGTATCCTAATGTGTCCCCATGCTCCTGCTGACATGTGTGCGCATCCTGGTACTACGATTCTTCTTGTATGTGACTGCTGCTTCTTGAAACAGTCTTGTACTTCCCTGCTCAGGCTGTGCTGAAACCTGACCCAGGTTATTGTTTGGAGGCAATTAAATATGGTGAGGGGCAGATGATGATGACAACAAGCATCATCTTCTGAGGCTCCTGCTAAAGGTGAGGTAATTGAATACTCTCCAGGTAAGGGGAAGCTCCTGGCCTCCGAATGAAGTAAGGACTTGATTTGATGGCCAGGGAATTCAGAGAAATTGTGGGTTAATGGTTCTCAGGCTCATTCACATAAATGTTCTTATCCAAATTTTCAGGATTCCAACTCTTTCCCTATGAGTTTAGACACAGAAGAACTACTGAAGCCCCATATTTAGTTTTCTTTGCAGACTTATCACCCTAACACTCAGATCAAAGATTTAAATTTCAACCTAGTCAGTCTTGCAGCTGCAGGAGATGAAAGTTTTTCTAAAGATGCCATAAGGCCCTCTGCCTCTTACAGCATGACACAGGCTAACAATTGTCTAGAGCCTATAAATTTTTTTTTGGCAAGGCTTTGGATGATGTCAAAAGCAGTTACCCAACAACACAATCCTTATAATTATCATTGTTCCAACAATGCTCAAGTATAGAAGACACAAAGTTCTAAAACCATGTCATTCACCAGCACCTTAGCCTAAGTAAGAGGTGGAAGCTTTAACAACTGTAGTGCCACAGCATACCAGGGGTGGTTACTACAACCCTTCTCGTGCAGTTAACCTTATTGTATATATTCTACAGCAATGTGACTCAAGGAGTCCGTGTACCAGCAGCACTGGCATTACCTGGGAGCTGGTTAGAAATGCATCATCTGAAGTCCAACCCAAGAGTATTGAAATTAAAATTGCATTTTACTGAACCCCCCAGGTAATTCTTATGATCATCAACATATGAGGAGTTTTTCTCTGCACTAAAACAGATCCTGAAGCAAAGGTAACATGCTGCTACTTTTTTTGGAGAGTACAATTCCAGTGAAACAAGAGAAGGGGGAGATGGAAACAGGCAGAGAGAAAAAAGGAAAGCAAATGCAAGAAGGTGCATCACCAATCCATAACTTCTCAAAAAAGCACAGGTTGGAAATTGGTTCACACAGTTATTTCTCCAGAGAAGTCCACATGAAACCATAACAATTTGGAACAATCTGTTGTTTGGAGGTTGGAAGGACAAAAGCGAGCAATTTATTTGCTGGTTCATTTCTATTTCCTGTCTTCCACTGGTTGAAGACTGCACCAAGAGGCATTAACTTCCCAGCACTTCTGGATATATTACCAGGCCCTTCCTATTAGACCATATCTGGGTGGAGCAGGCAAGAATTTTAAAGATGCGGCTCTTTTGTCTTCTGTTTTTCATAGTTTCTGGTAAGAAATCTGCTGTTATTCTTAGATTCTTAGACAATTTTTTTTTTCTGTTTCTCTGGTTGCCTACAAGATTTCTTCTTTGTCCTTGGCTTCCTGTAATTTGAATATAAATAGTTTATAATTCAATATTTTGTGTGTTTGTTTTTATCCTGCTTGATATCTGTGAGCTTCTTGGATCTGTTGATTGGAAACTGGTTAATTTGGGAAAATTCTTGACCATTATTTCTTTGAATACTTTTTCTGTCCCATTCACTCTCTCTTCTTCTGGTATTCCAATTAAACATCTGTTAGATTTCTGATATTGTCCCATAGATCTTAGATGCTCTGTTCTGTTTCTCTCTCCCCTCTTCTTTCTCCTTTTTCAGTTTGGGTAATTTATTTTTTATCAACTTATCTTCAGATACACTGATTCCTCCCTTGGCTGTATTGGTTCTACGGATACCTCAAGTAGGCATTGTAGTAGGCATTCTTCATCTCTCTAAAAGTGATTTTTCTCTAGAATTTGATTCTTTCCTGCAGTTTTTATCTCTCTCCGGATATTACTCATCTAATCATATATACTGTCCACCTTTTCCACTAGACCCTTTGATGTATTAGTAATAGATGTTTTAAATTTTCTGGCTGACAGTTCCAACACATGTGCTATATCTGAGTCTAGTCTATTAATTGCTTTGTCTCTTGACATTGTGTTATTTTTTTTCTTGTTTCCGTGTATGCCTTGTAAATTTTGTTGAAAGTTGGATGTCTTGTGCAGGACAGTAGAGACCAAGGTAAACAGATTTTATGTATGAAAATAGGTATACTGTTCCTTCTGCTACTATGCCTTTGGTATGGGGGGGGTGGCTCAGCCTAGTCAGAAATTTAAATGGGTCTGGGGGGGTGTTGATGCTACGGTTATTCTCAGTGCACCATGTTTCACATTCCCATAGAATTACTTTGGTTTATTGTTGTGGTTGGTTTGTCAGAGGGTTTTCCTCAGTATCTGCTCCTGTTGTTACTGTCTAGAAATGCAACTGATTTTTGTATGGCTTTTTTCACTTAGCATAATGTTGTTAAGGTTCATTCATGTTGGAGCATGTATCAGTACTTCATTCCTTTTTATGACCCAATAACATTTCATTGTATGGATATACCACATTCTATTCATCAGTTGATGAATGTTTGGGTTGTTTCCACATTTTGGCTGTTATCAATAATGCTGCTATAAACATTCATATACAAGTTTCTGGATGGGCAAACATTTTCATTTCTCTTGGGTATATATCTAGGAGTGGATATGCTGAGTCACATGTTAACGCTACATTTACTCACTTAAGGAACTGCCAGGCTGTTTTCCAAAGTGGCTGCACACTATTTTTCATTCCAGCAGTGTATGAGTGTTCCAGTTTCTCCACATCCTCACCATCACTTGTTACTACCTGACTTTTTAAATTCTAGCCATCCTAGTAGGTGTGAAATGGTATCTGTGTTTTTGATTTGCATTTTCCTGATGGCTAATGATATCAAGCATCTTTTCTTGTGCTTACTGGCCATTTATATACCTTCTCTGATGAAATGTCTATTCTGATTCTTTGCCCAGTTATTAATTGGGTTATCTATCTTTTTAGTATTGAGTTGAAGGAGTTCTTTATTCTAGATTCAAGCCCCTTATCAGATACATGATTTGCTAAATGTGCACAGAATTTTATTTGGCATGTTTGGTAACACTCTGCATGATCACAGTCTCCTTTTGGACATATTTCCTGTATTCAGGTTAACTTTAAGCATGCTTTATAATTAAATCCTTCAAATTAAAAGCATCGGATATACATTCAGTATGATGCATTGCCTAATCAATATTTCTATTAGGTTTATAATACAGTACACAAGAGCACGTGGAGTTGTTATATTGCAGTGGTTTGTGTGTGGATGTTGGGGAGGAGAGCTGTGGAACTAGAGAGCCTGGGTCCTAACACTGGATCCACTATTTACTAGCTACAGTACTTAGGCTGTTACCTCACCTCACTAAGGCTTAATTTCCTTACCTGTAAAATGGGGCTCATGATAATATATACTACGTAATGATGCAATAATGATTAAACTAGGCTTATGTAGTAACAGCTTGACCATAATTTCAGGCAAAAACAGTGATAGCTATTATATATATTATTGTTATTATTATGTTTACTCTGTTCCAAATAATCAAAAGATTTTATGCTTATTATTTAATTTAATCCTCAGAAAGTTATATAAAGTTAATGTTATCATAAAAATATCTTCCTTTTCCTAATATGCAGACACAGTCTTAAAATATTATTATATAATCATAAAATACCACATTCAATAACTACTGCCTACATAAGTATAATTACTGGATTAGAATATTTGTAAGACATTTGAATTTTATTTCTCAAAACCCTGGTTTGTTTATCTAGTCTTTTGGATTCACTGTTTAAACATAGTGTGACTTAAAGGAATACTTCATTTATTAAATACTTATTAAATTCTTTAGCAAACATTCACATTTTTATTTGAATAGATTTTTGTAGTCTTTCCTCAAACATGTTTTAGTGATTTATATTCACTCATCACATTAATGAAAGAAATGTTGAATGATTAATTTAAATGTTTATTTTTAAAAGTGACCAGAGGAAAACATTTCAGGAGATGGAAATTTTGGAACAGTACATATTTAAACAGAAAGAAGAAAAAGGCTTTGTGTGTATGGTATTAAAATCTACTGTCCCTGAAAACAGTCATCAAGTCTTTATATTTGCTCAATTTATAATTTATAGATGGCACTGGAGTGCCAATTATGAAAACATATTTGGGGCTGAGGCTGCTAGAATTTTGCATAGGCAGTTTTACTGTTGCCAGAAACATTAATTTACGTACAGGCTATTTTGCCTTTGATAAATAGTGTATATGCTCAGATTCAACATGATTTATTTGAGCACTAAACACAGAGGTGAATGCTATCACGTCATCAGTACATTATTTATTCCTGAGAACAATGCACAGAGGCAGGTTTTATTACTGCTCCTACTTACACAGAATAGGAAACAGAAGTTCAAAGAGACTGCATGTCTTGACAAAAATTCTTCAGCTTCAAATATTAAAGAAAAATCTATCCTATTGATTCTCCACCAGGGGTTGATGAAGTCTTAATTAGTGAGTAGAGTGGAAGTTGGGTTTTTTGTTTTGTTTTGTTTTTGTTTTTGTCTTTCCAGATAGGAAACTCTCTCTCTTTCATCCACAAATAAATCTGATTATTTTCTCTTTCTGAAGTACTATGGTAGTAGTTCTGCAAGATTGGTCCTGGACCAGCAGTAGTACAGAATTACCTAGGAAGCTGTTAAGGATGCAAATGTCCCAGACCTACTGAACAAGCCCTGCAGATGACCCTGATGCGCACTGAGTTCTGAGAATCATCACTCTATAGAAACTGCTAAAAGGCCTCTGTCACTCTTAATCCCAAATCCACCACTGACCTGAGTCCTCATGAAACTTTCCTCTGTGGTGACATTTAATAGAATTCACCGCTATTTCAATCTTAAAACCGTCTTATGTTGTTTTCTAGAACTTGTTTTTATCTGCTCACCCATTCTGAGACATCCTCACTACCTCTCCTCTTTATTCCTAAGTGAGAGGTCCTAAGTTCCTAAATTCTCTTTTCACCTCTGTTCATGCCTTTGATGGTTCATTTCATCATCTCCCAGAGACCCAAGCATCACGCATATACTGCTGACTATCAAAGTCCTATCTTCTCCTTGATCTTTCTATTAGTTGAATTATTTAGTCCCTTATGCAACATATATATTTGTCACTATGCAGTGGGCAAATGCAAGCACCATCTGTTGGGATACCACAGGAAAAAAAAAGATAAACATGGTCCCAAGATAATTAAAATTTGTAAATGACTGTAGAACATTAAACCTTGATGTTCTACAGGCCTTATCTCAATATGACCTGATTTATTAAAATCACCTTTCTCTGTAAACTTAATTTTCCTTTTGAATCAGATATCAGTTAAAAATATCATCAGTCTCATTGAAACTATCTAACTCCCTTTCCTTCCTCCTACATATACAACGAACCCTCCCTCCTCCTGTCTTCTCATTTCTTTAAAACCATGTCTCACAAGCATCACCCTCCCTCATGGCCAATGTCGTGGGTCCTATTCTGATCTATAATGTAGTAGATTGCAGTATATATTATGCTCCAGTACATTACTACCTTTTTTCTAGTATTTTTCCCATTCAATTTTTTTTCATAGTGTTGTCTGACTTATTTCTCTAATATTAGAGCTTTTTGTCACATCCTTGTTCTCCTTAAAAACACACAAACTAAAGTGGCTCCCAATTGCCCACAAAGGCCAAACTCTTAAATAAAATATTCAAATCCCTTCTAAATGTGCCTTCAGTTTCCCTTTCCAGCTACATGTTCCCAGCCTCCCTAGGCTACTTCCCCAACATGCCATCCACTGTCACTCTGCCATGGCTCTCCTGAGCTATGTCCCTATGCAGAGTGATTTTATCAACACTTCTTCTGGTAGTATTCCACATCAGGACCCAGCTCCAGTGTCATCTTTTCTATGAACCTTTCCTGCCATTCCTAACAATCTTGCTCTAAAACCAGACAAAATTAATAGCGCCCTTCTTTAAAACTCCTAAAATATTTTGTTGATGACACTAACATTGCCCTACTGGATTTTAAACAACTTGAGATCAAGGATTGTATTAGTTCATCTCTGGATGCTTGACATCCAGCTCAGTGCTTGGTACATTAGTAGGTGTTTAATAAACAGAGATGGAATTGAGCTAACCTAATTTTAATACTTTTGGCTTCCATGTTGCAGCCATCTGGAAGCAGAAAAATTTGAAGGAAAATTGTCCTACCTTCTAGATGCAGGCACACTGAATGCAGGAACAGGCAGAGCTGACAAGGAAAACAATCTTACAAGCACAGCCCTCATAAGCAGGGGGTTGTGGTCTCCTGGACGATGGCACACACAATCACAGCGCTTTGTGGTGATGCTTGCTCATCACAGAAGATTAAACCACATTTTAAACTCTCCACTTAAGGACTAGGGAAATAAGTGTTTTGTTAAATGTTTTAATAAAACTTATACTGCTAACTTTGGAGCTCAGCAAACAAATAAAACACCATTTAAAATGATGGAAACTTCCTTCCTTCCCCCATGTGCGTCTGGTACTGCAGCTGGGGCTGATGTGGCCCGCTGAGCCCGTGAGAGAGAGGGACCGAGGCTCCGTCTGCCCTGCTGCTGTGCCTTACGGGCCTGCCCTCCCAAGGCAGCCGACACACCAGCACCTAGCAATTATGTCCACATGCCAGGTCTTTTCCTTTCAGTCTTCCCAGAAGTGGTCACACCACCTCTGCTTATATTTCATTGTCCAGAACTTAGCAATACCAGCCTCCTCTTCCCCCCCCCCTCCCCCCCCCTCCTTCCCCCCCCCCCTTCTTAGCAAATACGCAGCGCTCGACTGTTCTAATACTAAGGAACAATGAGAAACGGAGGTTGTGAGACAATCAGTATCCTCTTAAACAGTATTTTAGGCTTCTATTTTCTGAAGGATTCTCATATATGCAGTTTTACATTTTCATTCTCCAACAATGACCCATAAAGGAAGTCATCACTCTATGTGGAAGATTAGTGCCCCTCCCACATCTGTATGGCATTTACAAAGTGTCAAAGTAGAAAACAACTTTGAGACCATCTACTCTATTGAAAGTCTGTCCATTGTTTTTAGGTCATAAAGAGAGAAGATCAAAAATTGAGAATAAACACTTAAAAACTTGCAGTCACTTGGTATTTCTGTAACATACAAGCCCATGATCAGCAGCATACTCATCTCATTGAACAGAGTGTAAACCAGTTCGGGTGTCACCTAATTCACTTGGTAAGTCACATGTGGCACAAGCTGAGTGTCTGCCATGAACAGGACCATGTGTTAATCCAAAATGGGCTGACATTTAAAAAATAACCCTTCACAGAGAGTTTGAAGCACTGGTCTGTATCAGTTTAAGGTAAATGCTGGGGCCAGAACTTGGGATTCCTGACTTCTGGTTCAGCATTGGCTGCCTTGGTCCTTCACTGCTTTCAGAAGCTAACACTGATGTCCTCAGCCCACATCTCTGAGCACCTGAAGGACTCCAGGGCCATTCCCTAACCAGAGCTCCAAACCCACTGCGGGTGCTTCTAAAATCTGATTGGGTTCTCTGTGTCTGAACTCTGGTGTTCACGAGATGGGTTCTAAAGGTTGTTTCACCCCCAGCACTCGCCTCCACTGCCACCTTACCCACAACACCATTCGGGATCCTGCTCCAAACTGAATGAACTACAGAAAACCATGAGCCTAACTCTCATCCAGCTCTGAAAATCTCCACTGGCTAAGTGCCACGGCTGCCATGCTCCCCCCTTCCTTCACAAACACACACACCCACACACACACGGATGGCAAAAGCAATTTCGATGCAACCCACTCTCATTTGAATCAATGGTCACCCTTTACTGATCTGACTAGGTTGCTGAATGACTGATTCACTGAGTTATTGTTGAAGTTTTTCAAAAGATTAGTTATGGTGATTGTTCATACCAACAGTTTTCACAGATGATTGGATAGGGCAGTTCACTTATCAATTTCCCATGTGATTCACATTTCAGATGCTGAAGCATCTGGGACTGAGCATTTAAGATGTGGCTGGATGAGCTTTCCTTTAAACACACTTCACAGCCTTCTCTATTTCTGCAGGGGTATGCCCTGCCCCTGCCCCTGCCCCTGCCCCTACTTCTGCTGGTGAAAAGGCTCTTTACAAAACCTTCTCCACCTAGTAAAAGATATATACCTGATGGCTTCCTGCTATTGGTAATTTGGCAAATTGATGTTCAGAGAACTCACCTGGAGCCTCCACCAAGTGTCACATCCTACTGTACTTAAATTATCTTTCCATTCACATAGTAGATGATTTTAGCAGCTGGAAGTGAACTTTTCGGGGAAAAATGGTCGTCACCAAAATTACTGTTTTTACATATACTTATGGTGCCAAATAGCATGCCAAGAAACAATCACCGCCACGCCACCTCCACAAGTGCTGTTTCCTGTGGGATTCTTTCCTTGTGCTGCAGCGAAGAGTCACAACAGTTTGTGCCTGGATGTGGGGCTGGGAAGATACCTGTATGTGGCCTTTTACTATTTTTAAGCACTTTCAAATACACTGTCTCATCTAATCCACACAATCCGTTAATGTGTTTGCCAGGGTCCACATTAACTTTATTTTTTGGTTGAGGAAACGGAGGCTCATAAAAGTTAAAGAACTTCCCTCAAAGTCGTACAGGCAGTAAGTTAAAGGGTCTGCACCAGAAACAACCTCTCAACCCTTATTCCTTCACTTACCCTTGACTCCTATGGACATTTTGAAATATTTATGTGTAAAAGAATATCAGCCAGATATTTTCACCTTCATTTCTTTTAGGTATTATCATTGGTTTGCCTCTGACTATGCTTTCCTGGCCCTACTAATATAATTAACTTACTTTTGATTTTTCACACAGTTCGTTAAGCTATAAACTCTTGAAGGTGCAGGCCAGGTCTTCCCCATGGTCAGTATAGTTCATGGCGTATGTCCCCTGGCACTCCATGGGTCCTCATTTAGTTCCTCTCTTTGGCCAGAGCCTTTCTTGGGAGCTTCGAATATGGCCAGGGAACATTAACCAATCAAGCAGTTTCTAAGGTTCTCGCAGGACTTCTAAGACCTCCTCACAAACCAACTCGGGAGTGAGAATAATAAGTCAGGCTATTTTAAATAATAAATGCAACTATATTTCTGAGAACAGACTATGCAAAGGTTTCTCTGGTCTCTTTGAGAACTAGAACTGCAGATCAATGTGCAATGTCCATCATCTCTCCTAAAAACAGGAGATTTTGCATTTTCTTCTCTTAGCTATTTGTCTCATCTGGAAAATGTGAGCATACTGGTGTTGAACCAACAATCCTAAATGGTATTACAATATACTGTTCAGTGAGAAAGTAAAATGCAAGAGTGCGTTGGGAAAAGAACTTAACAAGAAGGCTGCAGCCACTCTAGAAGTGTAAAACTCCATCCACGGGGGAGTTGGGACACTAAAACTTCCATCAAAGCACATGAAAATGACATCAGTGGTCTCTTATCCCCCCATAAACAAACCAGATCTGCGCAAGGATGTTCGAGCAGCATCGGCCCTTGTCAAACCCATAACAAAGTTTGACATCTGTTAAATCATTAAAGGTACAAATAAAATGCTCACCAAGACAGAGGAGGAAGGGAGAGTGCTGATAGCATGTATTAAGACTGCAAGTAAAAGGCCAGAAAAGACATGATTAATTCCTGGATTTTGGAATATCACTATAGCTTATTGGCTAAACCGTCCCAGGTTCCAAGTCACTGGAAACTACTCTGGCAATAAAAACACTATGGAGATCTGTAATAGATGGATTTAGGGCTTTTAACACTGATACAGCTGTTTCCACAATATATGGAGATCCTTTGGCTCTTCACATCCTCATCTTCCTCCAGACACCTTGTTTCAATTCCATGGAATGTGATTCTCCCTGACCTCAAAGGGAACTTTGTCCTTGAATCAGCTCTGTAAGAGCAAAAACCAATTATTGGCTTATAGTACTCATCTTAATTTCCATAGCTGATTAAACAGTGCGTTCTATTTTCTCTGTCCTTTGAGTCTGGGGCATACTAGCTTTGCAAGTTCCCTTGAACAGAGAAGAGTGGAGCTTCCCTTCAAAACTTGTGAAAGAGAAAAAGCTAGGTAATCATCAAATTGTTCTATTTCCATCTTCCTGGGAAAAAAAGAAATATTATATGCCCTAGATTCCTTTCTAGGTATGTGAGGCTTTGGGATTGATTTCTCATCAACAGAACGTGAACAGAAGTCATCAGCGTCACTTCCATGCTGAGTTATTTAAGAACAGGTGTGCTTTCCCCATACACTCTCTCTTCCTTTTCCACAGCAGACTTGGAAGTCAAGTTCCAAAGGGCATAGCTACAAGGAGGAGTCATCCTGGGTCCTTGAGTCACCAACTGGAGAAAAGATGCCACCTGACCCACATGGGGTTCTTAAGTGAGAAGCAAATTAGTACTGGGTGATTCCACTGTTATTCAATGATTGTTTGATACTGCAGCTAGCATTAATTTTCATGACAAATGAATAACTTAGAAAGTTGAAACTTTCTAAAACAAATAAACTTGAGACTTAGAAATGCACCATAAATGGACAGGGGTGAATGTGCATCCAACTCAAGGAAACCCAACTGGCCTGAAGGGGACAGTGACCAGCCTACCTATGTGGGCACATGGGGAAGTCCTGCAGCTGCCAGGAGAGGTGCATAGGAAGTACCATTCCACACCCTTGGATCGGCCAGAAGAGGGGGCCTTTAGGAGGAATGGCCAGAGTGCATGAGCTCACGTTTATGGCTGTGTGGGGTGAAACTGGGGAAGGAAGAAGCAGGAGAACCCACAGCAGGAGGAAAGGCAAGCAATCTGGACCATCCCAGCCCAACTCCACACACGCAAGAAGGAAGCACTTTAGCAGGGCCTCCAACGCATAAGACCCACGCGTGTATGCAGGCCCAGCAATGGGAAGCTGGGGAGACACTGGAGATAGTATCCATAACCAAGGCAACAGGCAAGTTCAGCAAGTTGGTGGCAGCCAGCAACAGCGGCCAAAGCTCCAGAAGCACGAGTCTTCCCGGGAGGAAGCGCAGGAAAGCTGCAGCAGCCGGCCCTGGCTGAGGTCCTGGCTGGGCCACAGCGTGAAGGGCTGCTTGGAGGAGCTCCAGGCTGAGGTGAGCACACAGGACTGCGGGAAGGGCAGGGCTGCAGACCCTATGAGTCAACTGATAGAGGAAGCAAGGGAATGCCTTTTTGTGAGAATTCACTATATCCTTCTCCCACCAGGACTATTCTAGAAAAGTCTACTGGTTCTGCCTGCAGCTTTATTCTGGAATCCATTAAAACCAGGAGAGGAATTCAGACGCATACACTACAACAGAGTACAGCTGTCCTCTCATTCCTTCTTTCCTTTCCTCTGAGAGAGTCTCAGGGAGCTGGCAAATGTGGCCATGAAAACCATGCAGGTAGGCCTCTCTGAACCCATCTCAGGACCAGATGGACCCCACTGCTGGCTGCACACCACATGGTTCCATAGCCACCATCTACCTTATTAGGTGGAAAAATTCCATCACAAAAAGCCATCATAAAGCCTGCTTCCCTTCCGCCATATTCCCTAAGTGCATTCACTAAGGAAAGGAACCGGATGTTTATTCTGGATAGCTTGGCCTGTACTCCACAGACAAGCACAAGCCTGCCTGGGTGCACCCTGGATGACTTGGAGACAAGACAGCAGGACTTGAGAGAGAAAGAGGCCTACATGTGCCAGTTCCCTCAAAGCTTAGTGGCCTCCACCACACACGGAAGAGTGCTAGCCTGCCCTCTTTTACACCAAAATTAGTGGAGGTTATGAATGAAAGGTCAGATTTTATTCACTCGAAATTATACATTGAGTACAGCTGTGCGAAAACACTCGGTGAGCCCCTCTGGGGCCACATTGCAGATACTGTTCCTGCACTCATGAGGCTAGTGCTCTAACAGAGAAGAAAAGAAATGGCTTCCCATCATTTTAATGTAAGGTAGGATGTTACATGCCTAAAAGAGGGAGAAATAAAATGAAATGCGGGATAATTCAAAGGAGGATGTGGCTATTCTCAGCTGGAAAGTGCATGTGGGACCATAAAATGTTGGTGCTGCATGGCACCACGGAGCTCACCTCATCTGAACACTTCAGGTGGGAGCCAAAGGGGCTAGATGGTTACATGCAGCCAGTGACAGAGCCAACAGGGCTGGCATCGGCTCTCTTCTGACCACGGGCCTTTGCCCGTCCTGCTGCGTCATGCTGCTTCTTGGCATCTTAGTCATGGGGCTACTTCAACCTGAAACAAATTCTCTGCCATTCTAAGTCCAGGCAATCAGTGCATAAACACCATGATGTTTATGACCTTGGGATGCTTATAATCTAGGAGAATAGGTCAAACATGCATATATACATCTCTATTCTTTTCTAAGATACAACTAACCTTGGAAAATACAATACAGATACTTAAGACACACTAGGTTTGTATTTAACCCATTACTAACCTGCAGGCTTTAGCAGGAGAAAGGTGAGAGTGTAGTGAGTACTGAGCAGGTGAGAGAGGGAAGAAGGAAGAGGGACAAAAAGAGAGGACCTCTTGGAGGCCAACTGCCTGGACAGTCTTAAGTGGTGGGTCCAGACCAGAGAACCTGTCTCCATAAAACCTAGAACCACTGATGGATTCTTAGCAAGTGCTCAGTTTAGAAGCTCTACAAGTAAGAGGCAGGAGGAGGGAAGATGAGGGAAAGAAGAATGTCACCTTGTATTTAGCTCCTGCCCCAACCCTCAATACTTGAGTTTACTGACTTTCTCTAGTGACCTGTAAAACCACTGTTCTCCCGTCCCCTCCAAAATAATACTCAGAGATATATCTACCTTCTCTTGGAACTCACTCATGCCATGACTTACCTCATCATCAGGGTGATCCAGACAGCTGCTACCCTTGCTAGTGACTAGGAGTGGACCTGCAACCTCAGGGATTGACCCACTTTTAAATATCTGCTGGTTTAAGACAAGGTTCATCTTACCAATACTATCTTCTCTCTCCAGAAACGTAACTACCTCGGGCTAGGAGGGAGGGCAAAGGAGCTCAAAGACCTTCCCCGTCTAACTGCACTGACAGGTCTTCCTGTCCAGACTTTGGCACTCTCACTTGGTCTAAGGCCCAAAAGTAGAAGTGCCATTGAATGCTGTGTAGCTGTGGAAAAGGAGAAAGGAAACTAACATTTATGTTATGCTAATGACAATTAAAAACAGCAATTACAGCCTAACACTTACAAAAAGTCCCTTAGAGTGAGGCTCTGGAATATCCTCTCTATAAGCCTATGGGATAGATGGTGTCTGCCTTGTAAAGAAAACTGAGTCTCAGAGAGAGAGATTAAGTGCCTTGTGAAGGGTTAGAACAGAACCCTAAGTCAGAAACTAGCACTGAATTGAGATCTCTCTGATTCCAAAGTTCTTTTCAGACAGAAAACTGCCTCTGTGAAGAGAAACAACTTTAGCCTAACTGTAATAAAGTAAAAATAACCCAAGAAGAGTATCTGAGTGTTTTGGGCTGTTGGGGGTGGGGAGGGCAGTTAATCTCCCAAATCGAGCAGCACATAAAACACACCATTGCTGCTGCTAATAACATCCCCATCACCATCATCATCACCACTTTAGGTAATGTGTTGCTTACTATACGGAACTGATTAATTTTCTTCTTGTGCACCATGAGGATCTTGCTTTGCTTTTTACTCTTGTTGCTAGGAAGCTCAGAGACAAATTTAAAGTTCCTCTTTAATAACTGTCTAGTACTCCACATGCATGTCAGAGTTCTTATTTTCTTCTCATCTTGACCCTGGATTGTGATTTCTATTTTACCTGGTTCAAATTTTTGCTCACCATTTATATATTTATTCATTATAAATAATCTCATGAGACTCCTCGAAACTTTAGTGGAATAAGATAAGGTATGCATGCCATTAATTACAAAAATAATTTACCTGGGTAAAGCTTTCATCTGTAGCATCACACAGATTCTTTAGTCCTTTGAATTCTATTGCTAAAATATCTTAAAAAAAAAAAAGTCAAGACACCATCTGGTGCCTTTGGAAAGACAGAAGTAATCAGGTCTTTGATCTGCTCTGCACATGTACTGAGGGAGAGAGGACCAAATCTCCCTGACACAGACAATCATTTGCTTTATTAAACAAGTGTCTTGTATTACACACAGAGAGCAGTGCATCATGTGGATGCACAAGGAGAAATTATGATGAAAAGTAGATACTGAGCATACTGAGTACTCTGGGTTTTGAAACATTAACATCACAGCTGTTTCTAATAATTTTTCTCTAACTGCAAGCTTTTTTTCCATAACATGTACTAATGTAACTGTAACTGCCCCAAAATGTTTTTCATTTTTTCAAATGAAGTCTTCTTAGAAATAACCATGCAACTGAGCGCCCATGACCACGTTAGTTCACTACCCCCTACACAGGTTATTTTGTATTCATTTTTTGGGTCTGCTGTGATTCAAGACGGGACAGTTTGCAACAGCTGACCTACTTATAAACTTGTGAAACGCGCCTTCCTAAACAACAAAACAGAACAAACAACAGAAACCAAAGAGAACCTCACTAACGAGAAGTCACGAAAGCTGATCGGACGAGTGCCCTGTGGTTTTAAGTGGAAATGACAACGGGGAAGAAACTCATTCCTTGGCCATTATCTGGGGCATTGATAATGGCAGCGGCTCACGGGAACTGGCTAGGAACTATTCGCCAGCAGGCCCAGGGCTTGGGTAAATTTAAGTCTGTTTTTGTTTTTGTTTTTTAAGTTTTGTTTGTTTTTGAGGGTTCTTTGGTTTATACCATGAAAACTCAGGTTAACCTGAACTCAAGTGCAAAAAACAAACAAAAAAACACAAAAAACCAAAACCAAACCAAACAAAAAACCCAAACCATGTATCAGTATTTCTTTCAGGATCCTCCTTTTAATTACCTTTTAATTTTCGATTGTTTCCCTCTCTCCACGTGCATGCTTCCTTTTCTAGGTGGTTTTATAGTTTTGTAAAGATTGAGAGACTTCTTCCTTTGAGACTCTTCGCGGAGTTTGACCGTCAGAGGTCAATGCCTCCTCTGGGGTGGGTTTTCCTGCGAGACTCAAGGTCGCCTCCACCGCATCTGCAGATCAGGACAACCTACAGGACTTTCCTTTCAGCCTGGGTTCTGTCGGTGCTCAGCTCCTGCTGGGGCCTGGGGTTCCGGAATCTCCCAAGGCTGCTGTCCTCGGGGAGGTGGAGGGGTTGGCGTGGAGCTGAGGGCAGGGGGACAAGTACAGGCCTACCTCTGGGCCGTGCAGCCGACAGTCACAAGGGCACCACGTGCCCCCGCCTGAAGGGTAGCGGCTCCGCGGAGCCTAAAGGACCACGAGACCCCTTCTTCTGGGAGGTCGCAAGCCGGGGCCTGAACTACTCAAACCCACCACCCCGAATCGGGGCGCGCTGTGAACAGCCACCCAGCGGGATAGCTGACAGTCTCTGCCAACTCCCATCACTTCACCACCTCCCGGCGGGAGATCCTGGCAACGATGATGATCTCCCTTGTAACACCAAAGAGGTTTAAGGCAAGGCCGTGGCCAGGTTCCCGAAACAAATACGTGCGGAATCGCGACAGAAGCGGAGCTCAGCCTACTTCTCCCATCTCCGAATATGGGCGAAGGCTGAGGCCAGAGGCCGGGGTGGATTCGGGTTTACGCCCTCGAGGGAGGAAGCGGTGGGCGGCAGGGATGCCGAGGTCAGCGAGGGCCCCTGGACCAATGGGCCAAACGCGAGAGGGCCTGCGCCACGGGGCATCGGAGCCACAAGGAGACCGGGCTCTCCGGGATGCGGCCGCCGGACCTCAGCAGCGGACGCGGTGGGCGCCCAACTCCCGGGCAGAGAAGCGGGCCCGCGCCACCCAGGAAGTAGAGCTCCCCGCGGGAGTCCTTAGGTTTTCACTCACTTTGCTTTTTAAGACATTTTTACAAGGAGAGTCTTCATTCGGAGTTAAAGAAAACAAATATTGCTCCCCCTGGCCACTCCAGGCCCGCCCCATCTCCCGCGGCTACCGGGACCGCCGGGCCGCGGCGCTCCCGCAGGCTCACGCACGCCCACGCACGCACACATGCGCACGCTCCGCGCACGCTGTGTCCGGGCTGTGTCGCCGCTCCGGCGGTCCTGGCAGGGTTGTGCGATCCCAGGGGCCTGGGGATGTTTCCTGAGGGTTTTGATGATCCTTATTATTAGTTCCCCTTGGAGGAGGCAGGCGCCGCGCCAAGCGAGTGGCGCGCGTGGGCCAGGACAGCGCTGCTAGCCGAGGCGCAGGCGCGGCGCGGGCGCCCACGCTGATCAATAACCCTCAGCGGGCTCTGAACTGCAGGGGGCTGAGAGGCCTTTTCGAGCGAGCGGCCTCGGGAGATGATGTATTTATTCTTAGCACTTACTGTGCACTTAGCACCGAGAGGGCTGCTCCTTGCCCTTAGCAACCAAAACCCGCGGCTCCGCAGCCCTGACTCCCTGTAGCCGCAGAGCGCGAGTCCGCCCGGCGGGGCGAGATCTTAGTCTTGCTCTTTCCAACAGGTGGCGGGAGCCGGCGGCGACCTACCGGGACACCTTTTGCCCTGCCTGACCCACGTCTTCTGGGTGTTGCGGCCGTCCACCTGGCTACGGAGGAGGAGGCGAGGAGGAGGCTTGGGCACTGGGGAGTGAATATGCAGGCGGGCTCTGGACTTAAAGCAGTTCAGCGCCGACGCAGAGAGCTTTCCAGGGCGCCTTTTTTTGATTTTCCGTAAAAAAGGGAGTTTAATTAATAACTGAAACGAATCTTCCTTTCAAGTGATTTGAGCAATCAGAGAAACTCCTCCGGGATCCAGGGATGGTAAGGGGTTGTTACCCGTTGCCTTCTCCCCCCCCCCCCCCCCCCCGTTTGCCTTCCTAGTCCTCTTGATTTCATTCACACACAACCCACTGGAGAAGTCTCAGTGATAAATTAGGGAGTCGCTTAGGCGTGGCCATGCCTTTCTTCCCAAACATGCCCTTTCCTCGGATGACTCTGAACTCGGATTCGAATCCGATTCCCGCTCGGATTCCCGTGGCCAAGCCCCACTCACTCCAGCCAGGCGAGCCCAGAGGCGGCTGGAAAATCGCGGCTGCAGCGGGCGCGGGGTTTCGGAGCGCAATGCTTCTTGAAGCCCGCCGTGATGCTGATTTATGCTCCAGCGGCTCGCGAGAACCCCAACACTTTGGCTGGGTTAATTTTTGTCAATTGTTCCTCATCGCAACGAGATACTTTGCAGCTTGAGGCGAGTTTTATTTATCACCCTGCGCATTTGAAATACAGTCAGACATAAAAATAACTGACTCTGGGACTCTGGCGCAATATTGGAGCCGTCGGGGAATAATTTGGCTAACTGACTTGGACATTTCACCTTCTAAACAGAAATGCAACTCTCAGTCAAACTGTAAATCAGATTGTCTTCGGCAATGGAAAAAAAAAAAAACATTAAACCCAGAAGGGAACGGAAACAAAATGAAAGAAAACGCAGATATTGACAAAAGCAAAACGAGCTCAGAAAACCCAGACTGGATTTTAATTTTAGATGTGGAACCTAATCGAGAATGTGAATTCCTAAATGTTTTACCAGTCGGATCCGCCTTAAGGATTCTTGGGTGCTCCTGGAAACTGGACTGATTTCTTTCTTTTTACTGTCACTACTTTGGCGGGGAGGTGGGGCTGTGTCCTTTGAAACCTAATTGTAAATGTTAACGAGAATGGTCTGGGCAGCACAGTGTGGGAGCACTGGGAGCGACCTAAAACTTGGAAAAGAAGGAAATAAGAAATTTCCCTGGCACTTTTCTTGTTCCCAAATTTCTGAGAATAAGTAGAAAAGAATCTGATAGTCTTTTCTGTGCCTCAGGCATTCCTCTCCCCCAGCGTTCTGGAATCCCCCAATAATAGAAGTTCAGTTTCTTATCGCCCCATATAGATCGAGTGGTCAAAAGTCTGGCCAGCACTGGCCTTTAGTAAGGCCGGAACTGGAAAACAGAAAACCCACACAGGCGACCACTCAACAATTGATCACTTAGGGGAACTCAAAATGCAGCTAAACAGAAGTTCTGACTGGGGAGGGAGCATCTGCTGTTGTTTTTGCATTATTTCACACAACCCTCCCTCCCACTTCCCACCCCTAAAGTAAATTTCTAGCACCACAAAGCAGAGATCAGCCTTGCCCGTTTCCCTCCGTTTCCAGCACGGAAATCTGAAGGCAGTTTTCTTAACGTGAACCCATAGCGACCTTAAATGTAGGCACCTGACCCACTCTTAGGGTATTAAACAAGTATATATTTGTTTAAACTCCTTTTTTGACCAAGACCATTTACCTAACTTGCTTCTAACATTTCTCCAAATAAACTGAAACAGGAGAGCTGTGACTCTTAAAATCCACAAATTAAAATTAAGTTTAAAGATACCACAGAGAATTTCAGGTAGAAAATTGGAGGAATTATTTTAAAATAGCTTTGAAAGTTTAAGAGGAGATAGCTTGGTAGTTGATAGTGCTTGGTGTCTATACCAAACACATAATATTAAATTACGATTGCAATCAAAACATGGTTTCAAAGGCGTTAAATGAAATAAAATTAAATCTAATGTTTTATGGGGGAAAGATTGGCAAGTAGTTGGAAATTTTTCTCAAAAGCAAATTAAATAAGTGCGGTTTTGACATTTGCATGATCCAGTTCTTAATCTGCTAGTTTTTATATCCATCCCAAGCTAGTTTTGCTCAAATTGATCTCTGCTTCTTCGGAGCGGGATCTCAGTCAATGTAGCATGCTCTGCGGACAGGTAACTCCTGTGTTGTGAATAATCCTTTGCCAATAGATGGTCTGATGTTCTTTTCAGTATAACCAGCTGGGAAATTTAAAGAAAAAAATTTGTCTCTCTACATATTTATTTTTATTTGTTGTTTTTTCTTTATTTCTAACACATCAAGATGAGTTCTTTCTCTTAGAAACACAAACCACAGGTATCCCCTAAAAAAGTATATTTCAAAAATTAAATCTACGGATGTAATACATACTGTGAACCCTATAAAATGCGTTTACAATGCTGACTTAAAGAAAGAAATTTATAACTTTCATATGTACCTTCCTTTTGCAATAGGCAACTGCCATATGTTTCCGACTTCCATAATTCAGTTTTTCCTGGACATCTGTAGCAGGTAGTGAGTGCTTCTTAAAGTACATTTTATGTAATTTGAGAAGGAACCCGCACCAAAGACTAAAGGTTAACATAAAAAAGCACAAGTTTTTCTAGAAATGCTAGTTATTCAAAATTTACATCACATATTGTGAATGGCCTGAGATAGATTTCCCCCCCCTCCCTCTTTCTTCTTGAGACCAATTTTGGAAATGCAGTATTGTGTTTGCTGAGGATTCTTTACAAGCAGCATTTTCAAAATGTCTAAATGTTTTGGTAGAGTTCCTATTGCTATTTCTATTCTTCAGCCTTTTGCCTGAAGCTTCTCATTTGGTGTTTCCTGAAAACTCAGCCTGGAAGTGTATTCCAGTAAGATTCTTTTATTTGAGACAAATTTTACTGTTTTTATATCAAAAAAGGGGAACATTAAACTCTTCCATTTTTTTTTTACCCATCTTGATGGTTCATGATACACTCATTAGATGGAATAGTTCACACAATTAAAAGTGAAAACAAAACAAAACCAAAAGTAATGTAGAGAAGTCAGAACTTGTTCTTAATTTTTTTCCCCATGTGTTTAAATTCTGGGTTCATTCTCAATGCTAACACTATTTTTCAATATCTCACTTTTTTTTGTGCTGTTTCAGTGCTAGCTTTAAATTAATCTGTTGAAAGTCCTTTCATTCAGCTGGACCTGAAATGCCTCATCCAGTACAAAAATGTGAATAAATAGCAGCCACATTCTTTATTGTTTGTACTTTCAGCAGATTATATAAATGTGTGCACAATTTCTACCGTTTAACAACTGTGGGTATCTAAAGATGTGAAACGGGAGAAAAGGGTCCACTTTACCATAATAATTTGTAAAAAAAGCTAAATAGTATACCCAGTGATTCTTAAATGGATCCTAAACAGAGACTCACTTTCCTTTTCAACTCATTTTATTAAGCCAGCAGACTCCAGATAATCTTTGTTTATGGGAAAAATAGCATTAAATATTTAATTCAAAGAATGTGAAGCCGTATTTTTAAATATCAATTCAAACATCATTTTATAAAACATAAGTTATTAAAATGCCCCTTAGCTATTTAGAAAATATTTTTTATTTCCTCACTCACTGCCTCAGTTTTATTTATGTCCAGGTCGACCTGTTGCAGTATTGGCATCATCAATGTCCAGTAACTATCCATCTTTGGGTATTTAGTTACATCTGGGCGTTAATTTCACGACCTCCTTCAAGCCGTTTTCTATTTGGATCAGGCATTAGTGATAGAGACAAGTGTGGCCTTCTTGGAACTTTCTGTTATTAACCCCTTACTGTATTAGGGTCGTCGGAGGAGTGTGGGTCAATGAATGAGGAAGTGAAGAGGGCGGTTTTTCACGCATCTGGTGAAAAATAATTCCAGCATCGTCTGGAGGTAGAGGACTCTGCTGGAAATCAGACGTGAGTGAGGAAGCTCGTTCGCCCAGTCGAGTGAGTTTTCTTCCGAATATATCACTGGTTCATTACGTCCTCACTGCCCCTTGACTTGGTGGATCAGAAGCCCCAGTGCTCCCTTCTTTCCCTTCCCCAAATTGGAGAACTTGGAGGTGGGAGAGAGGGAGTAGTAATGACAAGCTTACCTTAAGAGTATACTCCGTCTGCTCTCCCCAAATCTTGCACCTTTCCCAAGCCCTATGAGAAATGAGCATTGAAAAATCAACACTAGAAGGAATCTCTCTGGGCCCCAAGCTGAGTTTGGGTGCTCGGGAGCCACACAAAGTGCACTTTGGTAGGCTGCGCGATTTCTTTCCTAGCAAGACGGGTCTCAGCTGATCAGAATACGTAAGAGACTGGTGGTTGGAAGAAGAGAATGGTAAACAATCGCTAACACATGGGGTGGTGCTATCTGTGCGTGCAAAACGCGACAGAAGCTAGCCGCCGAGGAATTTCAGTTCTGGATCGCTTTCTCCACCGGGCCTGGAGAAAGGGTTTGCAGATGCAGCGGGAGCCCCGGAAGGAAGGAGGCCTGCTAGAGCACGGCCATCCAGCCCCCGGCCGCCTGAATTTACTCCCGTAGCCTTTGTAAATGTATACAGGTTTTAACTTACTATTTTCACTAACCCAGATCAAAAGGAGAGGCGATAAGAGCTAGTGCAGAGAAGAAAGAGTGGGAAAAGGGAAGGGAAGGAAGCGAGGAGAGAGGGAGCCGCAGCACGCGAGTAAGGTGCTGCCGGGTAACCCCAGGGGGCTCTGATGTCTACGCCCTCAATTAGGTTGCGGCTTCTTTCCAAATTAAGTTACAAATTAAGGCAGCCAATTAGTAGACCCCGCCTTGGTGCTAGTATTGGGCCCTTGCTCGCCCCTACTCTCCCGTCTATTTCTGTATTTCTTGTTAGGTTAATCTTTTAGCTAATAATAAACTTTTTTTTTCAATCCATGGGAAAGAAGTCCAGATCCTGACTGTTTGGGAATTCAGGGACCACCTGATGAGCCTCGAGTTCAAGGGCCAACAACAGACTCTCTTGTGTGCCAGGGCTCACCTCCTGTGTCAGGTCTTGAGTGTGGGAAAATAAACGTAAGGGTTAGACACTCTTCTGGCGATTGTCAAGTGCAAAAGGAAACCAAACAAAAACAAAAACAAACAAAAAACAAAAAACAAAAACAAAACAACAACAACAAAAGGGGGTGGGGAGTCTAATCTAGAAAATGATATCCTGATACATAGAATTTTAAAATTTAGATTTAAATTGTTTATAAATATAATACAAGTAGCTATGTCAGGTAAGCGGAAATAGCAAGCTCTCTCCAAACACACACACACACACACACACACACACACACACACACACATTACACTATATAGCATAAACAGACTCTAGGCTGAGAAAGCACAGCGGGAACCGACAAAGAAAATGCGCTTAAAAAACTTTCAAGAACTGCCCAATTTTAAACTACACCACAAAAAAAAAAAAAAAAATGAGGAGGAACCGACTGTGCTTTCCAACACCCACCTCCCTTCTCCGTTAGCTTTGCTATCTGGCTGGATACGGATTCCAGCATACCATTCGCAAGGTTCTTGTGTCCTTCCCTCTCCCCTCACCTCCACCCCTCTAAGTTCCTGAGGCAGACCAACTTTGATAATGCTCTCTGGATAACTTTCATTTGAAATAGAGCTAGGCTATTCTTGCTAGAGACCTGACAGCTTGATTCCATTTTAATCGTTTTCTTAACATAGCTCATATTCGGAACAGATATTTTTCTCTCTTAAAGTGACAAGACGCAAAGGCTTCCGCGGTACACATGCCCCGCAACTCGTGTTTACACACACGCAGGTGCACACACGCGTATCCACGCACAGATGCACCTACAGACACGTGCGCATACACACCGCCAGTTCTTCTCCCGCCAGTTCGCACCCTGTCCCCGCTTCCTTTGCTTTCCTGACTCGTAAAGTACAAGGCCCTGGCTGGGCTCCGGCACGCGCATGCCACGCTTTTGATAAAGCGCCTTATTAGGGTGATGGCTTCGCCAGCACTCCGAAGGCCGAGACTCTGCCAGTACGCCAATCCCGCCTTCCTTCCCGCCCGCGCCGAGAGACGCTCGAGGCACCCCTCTCGGGATGAAAGGTCAGGCTACGCTGAGGTCTGCGCCCTTCTTCTTTGAGGGGTCAGGAGCAGCTGGTCCCGCTGGGTGCTGAGTCTGAGCCGGATTCAACGCGAACCCAAGGTGGAGAGCGGCGGTGCGGCTCTCTCTCTGTGGTCACAAAGTCCAGCCTGGACCTGGACTAAAGAGACCAGCGCCTTGGCCCTGTCCCGGGCATCCTGGATCATTTCTAAGGGCCACGTTCTATTTGACATCCTGATGTCTGTAAGGCCCGGCTTTCCAGCTTGTCTATGTGGACACAAGTCCCAGTTGTCCGCCGTCCTGCGGTCTGCGCCCCTCGGTGTTCAGAGTAAAGGAGAAAGAAGTGGTGGAGGGATATAGGAAGCCTTGTGGGCTGTCTGACTGTCAAGAGCGCCTTGCAGGCCCCTGTCGTCCCTTCTAAATCAGTTTGAGCTCCGGGGCATAGTTCGACAAGAACCCGTCTACAAAGCAGGCTTCGCGTCTGGAAAACTGCTACCGTCCCTGGCGGCCTCGGGTTTCTCCGGAGGAACCTCTCCTTCCCCTTCGGCAGGACCCGAAAAGGCCTGAGGGTCTCAGCAAGTCCACCCCTGGGCCTCAGCGCCTCCAAGTCTCCAAGGCAGCTCGGAAGAACATCGGGTCTCTCCTTCTTGGGGTCACCGAGAGCCTGGGCCTGGAGCGGGGCTCTCGGTTCCCGCGAGTTGCGGGTGCTGGCTTCAGACGCCCTAGCCGCGCGGAGCTCCGCGCGCAGCCTCCTGCCACGTCTGCAGCCCTCCCTCCACGGTATCCCCCTCCCCATTCCCAGCCCAAGCCCTCTAGGCGGCCTCTTCGCTCTCCTAGGCTCGCTCCCGTCTTCGAGCAGGCTTCAGAAACCCGGTTTGCTCTTACGTTTAAGGTTACTCTACCCGCCTAGGGCGCCGCCGAGTTTGGAGGCCCTCCGGGGTCCGTTCAGCTCCAGACCTTTAGCCTAGCCTTCTTTTACAAATGGAAAACAACTCTTCCAGGTTGAGTTTCCCAAGCGTTTGAAAGAGGCCTCCTGTGAAGGTTGTTAGGGAGTTGTTTTTTGACGCTGAGGCTCCCGGACCCGCCCGGCGGCGAGTACGTGGATGGCTCTGAGCACCGCCAGCTCAGGTTCCCGGACTTCTGCTTGCCTATGAGGAACCGCGAGTTCCCCTGGAGCTGCGGCAGAAAGATCGCAGTGTGAAGCTATTGTCTGAATCACTGTACTGAAAGCTTAGAGAGAATTCAGAGATAATGGGGCAGCCCAACAGTGTGGAGGCCGAACTGAGCGAGGGAGAGAAATAAAGCAATCCTTTGTCGTGAATTTTATACCAAAGACTTAAGACTAATAAGTACTATGAATTTTATTCTAAAAGAGACTACATACACCACATCCATTTTTTTTGGATTCCTGAAACAAAGTTGAGTTGAAACTACAAAACAAACTACAGATAGATGTTTAGTGTTATTCAATGAAAAGGCATTAAAATGGTTTTAAAGAAACATGTTGGCTCTTTAAAAGCGTGAGAACAGAAGTAGCAAATTGTCAAAAACAGGACAAATATAAAGTTACGCTGAATCACAGAGACATTTTTAAAAACTGCAGTGGAAATTTTATTGTATCTTAAGACTTATTTCACTTTGCGAAGTTTTTAGGGGTCTTAAAGCTAAGTTCTTACCATTCGAGACCTGAACATTAAAATCCCAGTTTTAAATTAGCTATCATGGTTTGAAAGAAATGGGAGGCTCGGGAAAGAGCGTACTTTTCCTGACTAGCTCGTATTAAGGACTGAACAATAATGTAGAAATTGTGCTCTCCTAAATATAAAGGATTTAAATATATCTCGAATTCCCTCTCCCTCCCCCAGAAAAATCCACAGGGTAAAACTTAAGTAAATAAGTCTAGTGCCACGCCCGGCACAGAGTGGGCGCTACTAAATGCAGGAATGTGTAAATGAGAAAAGCCGGGCCTGGTGGCTTTGAATTCTCCCTATGCCTCAAAATGTTCTGAGTTGTAGCGATATTAAGTGATAAGGAAATTTAAAGTTTCTTGAAAGATTCTTGATATTCTAACGTGATGATCATTTAAGTTTAAAGCCAGGAGCCTCAGCCTTTCCAGGTCCCAGTGAGGAAAGCTGGAGACTCCCGGGCTGGACTGGGCTGTGGGAGGCAGGGAGACTGACCGGGTTCATCGCGGGGGCTGGCACTTCCAAGCCAGACGGCGGCGCTTTCCACTCTAGGTTTTTTGCGACCTTGTAAGGAAGTGGGCGCGGGCTGAGCGGTGTCGGCGCCTCCTGATTGGCCGACCGTCTTGGTGATGGACAGGGCCCCAGACTCCGCCCCGGCCCCTTTATTGACACTAATGAGCAAGTTCTTCCCACCGCTCTCCTGCCTGGAAGTGCTGACAGATCAAGGCAACAAATTTCAATTACAATCCCTAATTTGTGTCCGCAGAGTGTTTTTTACCCATGTTAGTCCTCTCTGGCGCATCAGTCGAGGCAGATCTTGGAGCAGCAGGAGGAGGTGGAGGGGGTGGGAGCGAAGAAGTCCATCGGTGAGAGCGCGCGCGAGAGACCGAGGGAAGGAAACTTGGCGGGCGCGTCGCTGGTTCCTCGGATCCCAACACAAGCTCGAGAGAGGAAACGCCAAATTTGTTTTTGCTCTCGGCGGGGAAGGGGGCAGATCTCGGCCTAAGGGAGGCCCCGAGAGTCGTTCATATTTTGGTGGGACAAGGAGAGCGAGTGTGTGCGTGTGCCCGCTTGTGTGTATATGAGCGAGGAGCGGGCGCCGGGAGGCGGGGATGGCCGAGAAGCGGAGGGGCTCGCCGTGCAGCATGCTAAGCCTTAAGGCGCACGCCTTTTCCGTGGAGGCACTGATCGGCGCCGAGAAGCAGCAACAGCTTCAGAAGAAGCGGCGAAAGCTGGGCGCGGAAGAGGTGGCGGGGGCCTTAGATGACGGAGGCTGCAGCCGCGGCGGCGGCGCTGGCGAAAAGGGCTCCTCTGCGGGAGACCAAGGCACTGCGCTCCCGCCACCGGCTGGGACGGCATCCGGGCCCACCCGGAGCTGCGCAGACCTGGAGCGGAGCTGCGGCTCCCGGGGAGCCGCGGGTGAGTCGGCCCCTTCCCGCCTAACTACTTCCCGGCGCGTCCCCTCCGTGTCCTGCCGGCCCGCACCGCCGCGGGGAATCTGAACTTAGGCGAATTGTGGGCGTGCGCTCTCGCGCGGTGCCCCTACGTGCCCGAGACAACTCAGCCACAAGCCGGCTTGCCGTGGGTGTCAGGGCGCAAAGCTCGCCACTGCCCCAGCCGCTCTCGCCACGCAACTCGGCTCACCCTCCAGACGGTTAAAATGCCGCTTCCAGCCTCGCTCCTCAGGCTGCAGCCGCCCACTCGGCGACCCGCGCCCTCAGCAGCTGCAGTTTGTGGCGCTGGGCGGTGCAAGATCTGTGCTTTCCGCATCTGCCTCCCTTGGGGTTCCAGACCAAGGGCGCTCTTTTTCCTTTCCTAACTTTTAAAAGCACGGAAGTGGGGGGAGCGACGGCATACCCCCCTCCTTGAAACTGAAACGAATGCCTAAACCGTTTGGGCACCAGGAAGAGGGCGGCGTATTTGCAAACGTGGTTTCCCGAGGGGTAACTGAGCGGTTCCCTTCCCTTCCCCTCTTGATTCCCATTGCCAAGGCCGACGGCGATCGTGGGCCTATGTTTCTCGCTCTTCTCTATCCTTCGCTGCTTTGCTAAGAAGCTCTGGGCTGCTGGGGAGTTTGGCTGGAGCGCAATGCGAAGAGCATTCTAGAGGATGCCTCCAGCCGGGCCCAAAGCAAGGCTCCTCGGACGCCTATTGCGAAGGGAGGCCCAGGCGCTTGGGACTAGGGGCCTGGGCTCCAGGCGCTTTTGCTCCGTGCTCTCCGTGGCGCAGGGTGTGTAGGAACCTGCGCTGGGGATCTGGACTCGGGAACCCAGTTTTTGCTCCTTTGGGCTAGCATCCCAGACTCTGGCTGTGGCACAAAACTTATTCTGGGGCCTTGACTGGGCGGAAGCGGCGAGGGTGGGGTGGACGTGTCCCGTGCACCTCTGCAAGAATTGGAACTTGAGGGGAAGAGGGAGCATCAAGCGTCTGGCCCTTCGGCTGGCGGAGTGGGTGTTTATCCACGGGCCTGTTTGCTATAAGGACCCGATGGCAAGAAAGCTTCTTCTTTCCTCCTGGTCCTTTTCCTCTCTTTTGCCGCCCTCGGAGGGGAATCCGTCTCCCCACCGGCTTCCCGTCTCTAGCCCTCACCGGTTTATCCTCCTCTGCCCTTTGCTGCCCAGGCGGCTGTGAGGACGGCTTCCTGCAGGGAGCTTCCCCGCTGGCGTCCCCGGGAGGCTCCCCGAAGGGATCCCCGGCGCCCGCCCTGGCCCGGTCCGGGACCCCGCTGCCCTCGCCGCAGGCCCCGCGGGTGGATCTGCAGGGAGCTGAGCTCTGGAAGCGCTTTCACGAGATTGGCACGGAGATGATCATCACCAAGGCGGGCAGGTAAAGGGCAAGCTGGCGCGAACGACCCGGCTCTGGCCTCACCCCACCCCTTGGTGGGTTAGAAAGAAGAGCCTACAGCGCAGTGGGGTCTCTGGTTAGCTGTTTCTACTGACAGAACAAGGCCCGGGGTAATAGTTCACTTGTGAGGCTTGCTTTGTCTTCCTAGCCCGGAGTGCAGTCAGTGAGGGACACAGCCCGGCTGTCCTCTCGTCGGATGCTGGGGAGAAAATGAATGTCGCCGCGGAGGCCGTCCTGGTTATTTTCGGTGTCTTCGTGCAGGGTAGTTATAGATTCTTGATCACACTTTACGGCCGTTCAGGCATTTATCTAGGCTTTAGTTATTTTTCTGGAACTGTGGAACAGATTAGCCACCCTTCCCCCCCTTTTTGTAAACGCAATTTACTCTTCAGCAAACTATCATTTTCTTTTTTTAGATTCAAAACTTCCAGTTGGTTCTTTATCAAAAGATTTGCTGGCAGTATGAGAACGTGATGTGTTATGCTATTTTGATATTAGACTAGGATGAAAATTACTGGAATCACCGGTAATAGATGCTTAATCTCTGCAAAAATGATTGCCCTGATTTTAAAAAACCGTTCTGTCAGGAGATCCACAGTTACGTGGTTACATTTTTTTCCTAAATGAAATCCAACAAAGTAACCTAAATTTGCTGAAGAATACTTAAAAAATGTACGTTGTATCTGCTTTTTGAAAGTGTGAAATTTGCACATCCATCAGCTAATAAAATAAAGTGATTTGTTGCACAAATCCTGTTAATTTGGGGGAGACACAGAAATATTTGGGTTTTAAAGTTTTCAGTTCTTTTAGTGAAGTGAAATCTATGAATAATATCCTCCTTAAAAGAAACTTTAAAAAGCACACACAACTCTTTGAGGGAGTACACATGGCAAAAACCTGGATAGCATAAAAGTATCCAAACTTATTAGAAATTACAAAAACATATTTTATTAAATCCATATGCTACCTTCTACATTTTCACAGAGCTTTTATTAATGATCCAAATTCAGTCTTCAACAACACAAAGCAACAGTTGTCTTATAAAGGATGTAGTTAAAGACCTTTACTCTTTATCTTACAGGTGCACTGAAATAACACTGAAACAGCTAGCGTATTAAACTGTTCTCATGGCTAGTTAGGAATAATAGACTTTCTTTTCTCTGGAAGTGGTCTTTAATGGCATTATTGTAGGAAACATTTCTGGTAAATAACAGTACTAAAATTTGTGTTATAAGGTTAAATTAGCAAAAATTAGATTAACTGGAAAGGTCCTAGGCATAAATCATTAGACGAAAGTTTAAAAAAAGAACTGCTCTATTTTTTTTAAAATATATACAATAATTTGCTGTTGTATTTCTTGCTACTGTGCCCTTTTAAAAAGATAGGTGCATTTACTTTAGCATCTCCTTTGATATGCATCTCTGGGAAGCCAAGAGAAATGTGAATTTTCATTTGTTTTCATTAGCAAAGTTTTCGAGTTAGCGTGGTTAAATAAGAAAGTATTTTCAGGGTATGGTGGGGGAAGGAATGATTTGGTAAATATACATTGTGTTTAGTTTCTGCTTTCAATAAAGAAGTTTTACTATACCTTTCAAATTTAGAGCAACTTTTGCACTTCACCTTTACCATGCTGCAGACAGGAAGTCCTGTCTCAATAAAGAACATATTGTTTGGTTATGGCATGGCACATTGGCTCCTTGTGGTTTTTTATAACCCTTTTAAAATTTCACGTTATAATATATTTTATCACTTTTAGAAATTCAAATTTTCTATTTCTACCATTTGAAACACTTTATTATTTGTAGTATTAAAGTCAATATGCTTACTGATTTTTGTTTAAAAAATTAAGTGCTTTCTGTGCCATTATTTCTTCAGTGTACAATTTTTTTCTTTTTTCTTTTAGCTATACTGACGTTTCAGTAAACATGAAATGCAAGTATAGGGTACAACAAATTAAATTTATGTAGCTCGGTTCTGATATGTCCTGTATTCTGATTCTTTGAAATACATTACAAAAGTGAACGCTATAAATTTGTCCATATGAAAAACACAGATTTGAGAGTTTTCTCTGCTTATTCATTCTCCAAGCATAATCATAAACAAACACAAAACCCAAACCCTCTCTCCTCCCCTCCCTTATACCTAGGCGCATGTTTCCAGCAATGAGAGTGAAGATTTCTGGATTAGATCCTCACCAACAATATTACATTGCCATGGATATTGTGCCAGTGGACAACAAAAGATACAGGTACAATGATCGGATGGGTACAGAAAGATAAGAAAACACTGGGGGTTTACAGGCTATGCCTGTTTGATCTGTGATGACTCTGATATTTGTTTCCTGAAGCCTGTAGAATTCACACATCCATAATCCAACCCCGGTCAGTTTCAGTAGCCCAGACAGTTCCTTCTCTTGCAATAAATGTGAAAACTTATTTTTTATTTTGCTTTTAATAGATACAGAAATGTCTTCAAGTGCTGAGGAATTTTAATAAGTGGCCAACTTAATGTTGCTAAACGAAATGTGTCTTTTATATTGATTCACACTTCGATTAGGATTTTGAGATGAAATATTAAATAATGCTTGTAGATATAACATTTAACAAATTGTTTCATTTTCTTCGTGATTTTTTCATCTTTAAATAAATTCCCTTTACTTGTTTACGTACAGAATCATAACTGTTTGCAGTCTTTTTTCCTTAAATTTGAGAAAATTATTCAAGATTTTTTTAGACTTAAAAAAACAAAGTCTCATAATTCATTATGATATAAAGACATCTTCAAAGGGGTAATAAATTTGTTACCTTGTTTTTTGGTTGGTAGTTAACAGTAATTTTTTGAAAACTTTGTAATGTTTGGATTTTGAGAGACTATATTTATCTAGATATCAAGTAAAGTTGGAAAAGATACATTCTTTAGTATAAAACCAATGTTTGATTTTCTTCTTGCAAGCTATCAAATTGACAATTCTTTTTATTTTCCCGAGGAGTTAAAAATGCTAATATTCAAAAAAAGGACATTTTGAGGGGAGGATCAGACAATGCTGCTTTAAATTTTGGTCTTCTTTCTTTCTGTTTTGTTTTGTTTTTTAAATAAACAGCTAAGGCATTTAGTAAGTTTTTAATGAAATCAGATTTGGTTTTTATCACTTTTTAAAATTTAGGGAGTTGCTTTTTTGAAAAAGGTTTATGGTGTCAAACGTATACAGATTTAATTAGTACAGGAACACAAAAAAGGGTAATAAAAGGACAGTTTTATTATTTGTGTTCTGTGTATAAGTTGCATCACTTATTTTAATTAAATAACCCATTAAGGAGTTTTGCTAAAATTATCTACTACATGACAGAAGGTAGAAAGCATTGAAATTTATTCTTTAAATATACTTGGTTTAAAATCCATATTCTAATTTGAGTTTTGTGCTGAGGAAGATAGTGTAATTCTAATGAGCTTAGAAATTATTCTTTTCTTTTCTAAATTGCTTCCATATATTTTGGATGATTTATTTTACTTAACTGATTCTTATTATTCTCACACAAAGCCAGAAAAATTTCAAGTATTAGTATGAAGATGCCAGATTTTAAAAGATCAAACTTTAAAACATAAATTTGCTTTCACTTACATTTCTTCTCAAGAAAAATTTTGTTTTTAGCGTTTGTATTTAGAATATTTCACAAAGTGTATGTAACATGTAGCATTTATTCTGCTAATGGATGTGTGTAGATTTTTGAACTATTCAATATGCATACTTTCCCAAGGTTTTGACAGCATATTACTCTATTTATTTTGGTGATAACTCTGTATCTATAGTGCCACTTTTTTTTTGCATTTCTAAGATTGCATTTTATTTTCCAACTAAGAGTGATATTTGGTCAAATGAAAAGTGATTGTGATTCATTAGAACGTACGATTAATGATCACAAAAGCTGCACTTAGGAGCTTGTTTTTTTGAATTATACTGTATAGATTAAAGGAAGTTGTTTTATTATTATTCTTAATTTTGTGACTATGTATTTTTTCCCAAGAAGAGGAATTAAAGAATAGAAGGCATATTTAAACTCAAAAGGAGATGAAATATGTGACCATAGTTGAAACCGTGGGCCTCACCAGAGATATTATGAAAATGTTTCATGCTATTTTAAAAAGGACCTTGCCTATTATATTGGTAGAATTCTCTGAGACTATTCATAAATTGTTGCTTTAAATTGTATGGCATATTTTAAAACAAATGAAAGAAAAACATTCAAGTATATAATTTCGTTTTCTACCCTTTTCTAAGTCTATCAACAATACACTAGTTTCTAGTTTTTGAATTAGTGTATTTTAAATTAACATTAATAAGTAATAATCTGAATATAAGATTAAACATTATGGTCTTATATATTACTTGAAACATTGTTACTTAAGTGTATTATTCTTACAGAGTCAATATATTTACATACATAAACAAATAGAATAGGATGTTTTGTCTCTTATTTAGAAAATTAATGCTAATTAGATAGACCATATTTTTTAAAGTTTGATATGTATTATAATTAGTGGTATTAAAAAAATTTAAAGAATATTCTTACAACTGTCAAGAAAGAGAAATATAAGAGGTAAAGGGCTATATTTTATGATTATACAATCTTTTAAAATTAAACTGAATATCCTGTTTATAGTGTAATAGGGTTAGAAAAAATAATTCTAAATGATAATAGAGGAAACTTTTTTCCTATGAAAATAAACGTGCTGAAACTTCTGACAACTTCCCCTTGCCTTCCTACCGTCTGTCTTGTTAGTCTGTACATAAGCCTAAAATTGGAATTGATACAGGAAGTGGGACACTTATATCTCTCAAGTGTTTCTGAGATTTACTTAAAGGTGGGCTTGACAACTTAGTGGTTTCTTCATGTCAACTGAGTATCCAGACGAAAAATGGAAAATATCAAAATATAGACAGAATGTCTAACATGAATTAGTGTGATTCAGAAGAATTAAAATACTTGCATTTATTGTGGGGGTAATGTGCATATTTTTCACTCAGTCCTTAAAACACCACTTGGAGCAGTCAGTAGACCATCACTACCTCAGAGAGTTTTTTCAAAGTGTTTGAAATCTTATTTTATATGCATTGAATGTAAAGAGTAAATTGTTGTATTTTAGACTTAAAAAAGGGTGCACATTATTTCTCAGTCTACTCAGTTGGAAATTTCAAGAAAGCAGTTGTCCACATACTGAGCCTTGTCATTGCCTTGTAGGTATGTTTACCACAGCTCTAAATGGATGGTGGCAGGTAACGCGGACTCCCCTGTGCCACCCCGGGTGTACATTCATCCAGACTCGCCTGCCTCGGGGGAGACATGGATGAGACAAGTGATCAGTTTTGACAAGCTGAAACTTACCAACAACGAGTTGGACGACCAAGGCCATGTGAGTAGATGGCCTCCCCAACTCACTGCCATTGGACGGTGGGGCCATGCCTATACTGTGCCTGCCTGAAGGAAATGAACTTTTCTTAGACTGTGATTTCCTCTCCTGGTTGATCAGCCTGTGCATGCATAATCTGTGCAAGATCAAGGCTGCATTTGCATCAGCGACTGCCTGTGGCCAGAGTATTCTATGAAGCATTCATAGGTAAAACTAGATATTGCATTTGTAGTGGAGTGCAAGAACCTTAGACAGACATTTTTAACCAAAAATTTTGTTTGAAATCCCATGAGGTGCTAATTATTACACTCAGAATATGAATTCTTGGCAAATGGGTGAACAGGGATAATGACATTGTGTCCTGCCCGCATCCAGGTCTTTTCCCAGCCGAGGTTCATTGCTTCTCAACAGTGACCTGGCTTATGTTGTTTGTGTGTCCATCCTCAAGTTCCCAATTGTTTTGTAATGACATCTAGTGTGTCAAAATATGTTATAATAATAATTCTTTTTAATCTTAAAACTGTTGAAATATGATATATATGTTAAAGTCAGTCATTTCAATAATATAGTCCTTTTAACACCTTATTAATTTTTATGCAAGTTCCTAGGCAAGATTTTGATGTTATTATTTTAATAAATAAGGAACTCTGAATACATGCTGATTTCTACTCAAAGCTAGCATTTCTATTAGATTTCTGTTATTTGAGAGAGTTTTGACTGAGGCAGGATTGAAATGCCTTTTGAAGAGTATATTATACATAAAAGGAATACCAACTAGTTCATTTCTCAAAGATAGCATATTTATGGGCAAATCTTTTAAAACAAACATGCAAACTGTCACAAGCTAGTAAGTAAAACAGTGTGGACACGGTGTGATTTGAAAGTTCCTAGACAATATCTTAAGCAATTAATGAAGACATTCAAGTACAAACTGTGTTGTGGTACAAATGCAATATCTGGATTTTTTTGACTCATCTCACTCAAACTGCCAGTGCTTTTGTTTATTTGTTGCCTTATTTGATTGCTTTTGTTTATTTGGTGCTTTATTTCATTTAAAACAAAATCGGAAAAGTAACAGTACATTTCATTTTTGAATCCAACTTCATACCCTATATTTTAGTACATTACTTTGCTTTCTCTTCTTTTTTTCTTCATATACACAGTCAAATTATAACAATTAGCTTTCACTTGACATCAGTGAAAGAATGCTAGTTTTTTCTGTCTCACTGAGGGAGCTGACTGTGAAATTTTGCCAGTGTGCCCATTGAAGTCTTTATTTTTTTTAGAATAAAAAATTAAAAATAAATGGCACAAAGTGTTACTGGTTTTCAAAAGCTTAAATATACTCTACTCATAGTTTGAGAATGTATCTTATAAAGAGATAATTGGGCCTAAAAACTATACACTGTCATATATAAGGTACAAACTCCTTTAGGTAACTTCAGTAAATACAGTCATTTTCTAATTCTGATTCTTTCAGTTCATATTACTGGCTTTGTATCTAATATCTAACATATCTACAATACTAGGTATGGATCTAGTAAATGATCAATCTGCATGAATTTTTAATTTCATAATTTCACTAGAATTCATTTAAAACAATGTTTTCTAGAGAAAGAGAAGCAATAGAATATATATTATACGTATATAATATATATTATATGTATATAATATATATGGAGAGAAAGAGAGTGATTTATTTTAAAGAATTGGCTTGCACAGTTGTGGGGGCTGGTGGGTCCGAAATCTGCAGGATAGGTTGGCAAGTTGAAGACCCAGGGAAGAGCTGATGTTGCAGCTTGAGTCTGAAGGCAGTCTGGAAGCAGAATTTCCTCTTCCTCAGGGAATCTCAGTCTTTATCTCTTAAGTCTTTCAACTGATTGGACAAGGCCCACTCATGTTACAGAGGATACTCAAAGTCTACTGACTTCAATGTTAATCTCAACTGAAAAATACCTACACAGCAACATCAAAACTGGTGTTTGGCCAAGTATCTGGGTACCATGGCCTAGCCAAGTTGACACATAAAATTAACTATTATGTAGCAGTTGTTTAGAACACAAAAGAATAGATTGCAAATTGAAACACAATTGTTTATACCTATGTAATTATAATCTTTCACTATGAGGAAATACAAAAACAAAACATAACAGAAAACAGGCAAAGTCTATAGAAATGTGTCATCTTCCAGTAAAATTTTTCTTTTAAGGTTGTGGCAGGATGTAATACTTTAATGAAGGAAAGTAATTAATGTGTGTGGGGAACAGGGGGAGAAAGATATGTATCTGTGCATTATGGAAGCAAGGAAATTGCCATTGCAAATGGTAAAAATGTAGGTATTGCTTGATACTAGAAAAGAATGCAGGAGGGAAAAATGCTCTTTTCCATTATTTATTTAAACAAAGTTTTGAAGACTTTGTAAAATGCAGTATGAGATGAAAAGCCATGGGCTCTGCCTTCAGTGATCTGGCAGCCTAGATGCGGAGAGAAGACACACACACAGATGACCGTGCAGTCAGCACAGAGCAGTGTGGCTGCCCTGCTGTCCCAGCCAGGAGAGGCTGGGAGGGCTTGTGAAAGTGTCTGTTGTGTTTATTTGCTCACTTTGACGACCCCAAATGAGGTTACATTCTAGATGAGGGATTCGTTTCTTATTTTATTATTGATGGGATTCAGGGTCTAAGAATACAGCAGGACAGCAGGACTGTTGTGCTGGGACTGACTCAGCAGTCAGTTTCCTGGCACGGAGACCTCTCTGGGTCTCTTGCCTTCTGCCTTCATACGTTTGAGCCCCACTCCCTGCCCCTCATGCCAAATCTAAAGGAAGTGACGCTAATCCCTAACTCATCAAGCTGTAGACTCAAACGAGAGGTAATTTTCTAATTTGCTTTCTAAATTACTTTCTTATTTTTTTTTCCTCTCAGTTCCCAATTTCACTCTGCTAAAGATGTACAAGTGTTCAACATAGCGACTTGAGAACTCCATGTGGACCTGGGGCTTTTATTAAATGCAGAGAGATTGCAGGAATCAAATTGTCACAGGGCTGTGAGTGGACCTAGGATTGCATCAGACATGAGATTCTGTGCCATTGTGATTTCCCCCAAAGTGATTTTTCATCTTTCAAATTCCAGGGATTGTTTAGAGAAGAATATTGGTGAGAATCTAGATACAGAGAAATGTCCCACCACTTGAATGTTTCAAAGACTTTATAATCCCTACTTTCTCCTTGGGGAACCCATAGCCAGCTTTATCTTGGATTGTATGCAGACCAAGACTGGTCCTTGGGCTGCCTCTGTGTGGATGATCACCATGTTTGGGTGGGGTATTTCCTTGTCATCATTGCATATTTCACTTAGAATTTGCTGTCTGGAGGGAAGCATTTGGATGAACATTTCCTTGCAGAATTAAAAGACATTTCACAGGCAATGGTGCATTGTAGATTTCAGCAGGACTCATACTTGCACTGCTGGGATGCTTTGGAAGGATGCATGAGCAGGCAGCCACTGCCAGGGGACCTGTGGGAGGGTCTGTTCTTCCAGCTGCTGAGGATTCAGTGATGTAGAGTCCCCCAGGCTCTGAGTTTGTCCTCATCCTTTTCCCATTTCTTCTTGAGAATCAAGTTGGGAAGCAAGGGGTCACCGGGGAGATTACTGAGATCTCCCGGATGAAAGGAGCTTGCAATGGCTTACAGATCTAACACATTCAGGTTCATGAGCATATCACTTTGGCTCTCTGAGCCTTGGTTTTCTCAAGGGTTATAGTGGAACCAGAGAATTCTGAGTGAATCAAATGAGGTGATGAATTTGAAAGTCCATATTTGTAAGAAGTGGTTTATATGTCGCGTCACGCCAGAAACAAAACAAGGCCACTTGGCTATGGAGCTTGTGACCTGATGTAACTGCCTTGACTCCTACCAATTAAAGCAAGTCAGCCCCTGGTATCACCAAAAATGCACAGAGCCAGGATTTTGTTATCCTCTCCTTCTTGGTCCTTTGCTTGACTTGTTCCAACACTGGCATTTAGGTTGCCTAGAAAATTTCCAGAGTCAGCAGGCAGTGTTTCCCTATTGAGCTGTTTTGTAAGGCACAGCTGGTGTGTCTGTCAAACCACAGGCACTTTATGCCCAACAGATCAGAAATAAGTAATATCATGCTTCTTTTGAATTTTGAGTCACCTAGTGTCTTTAATGTGGAAAAAAACTTGTACTAACCTGTGCATGGGAAAGCACCCAGTGTTTACGGGCATAGGGCTATATGACTATCTGTGCTACTAGGTAATGCCCAAAAGGGGAAAAAAAAAATCCTCCATCTAAACAGAACAGAAAGCATGGAACATACAGATCAGATATAATCATATGAATTTTGGTATTGAGCATTATCATTGTGGTTTCCTCGTTTATAAGGCAAGTGGTTCTCCTGGTTCTCCTAGATTTATTCAATAAGCAAAATATTGTTGACCATCTGTCATTATAGCTTTGATAGCTCATTACAAAGCAAATAATGCTATTTTATAAAGAAGAACTGAGGCTTGTTCAGCATTCCCTAAAAATTTCCAGGAATATGATAAATTCCTCTAGATAATATTGAAAATATATTATTCTGCTCAAATAATTTTTAGATTACTGTTGGCAGCTGCTCTTAAACATACAAACATAGTCATGCATCAGCTATTTCTGTACCCTACCCCAATATACCCACCACAGGTCATTTTGGAAAATCTGTAAGGATATAAACAAATAAATAATATTAAAATATTTATTAAACAAATAAATAATAGAAATCTGCTTGAGACTTCATAAAACAAAAACTTACTTTTCATTGACCAGTAAACAGAAACCTGAATCAATTTCTGTTTCCTTCATTCCAAGTCAGTTCATTCTAGTCTCTGAAATTGACTATGTACTTTATTTTTTGTTTGTTTAATGTACAGTGGCTTTCTCCAATTTTTCTTCTGTTCTGGAATTTGCTGATCATTAGAATCATTAGAATTAAATCTTGCCTTTTCAGATTTTTTACCTAAGATAACATTATTTTTTTCTAACATAACATTTTTTGTTAGACTTAGTATACACACACGTGTGCATGTGTGCACACACACACAAAGAGAACAATGTTTTGCAAAACAGTACTTATCCTTACTATAAGCAGCACACTCTATTTTTCTACTTTATCTTTTTTAATTTAAAAAAACTTTGAAGTGAACAATTCAGCAGCATCCAGTAATTCACAATGCTGTGCAGGCACCACTTCCAACTAGTTCCAAGCTATTTCCACCATTCCCTGTCTGTAAATGTCCAGATCTGCAAATATTTTCTTTTGTAGGTACCTCGCCAAAAGTAAAGGTCCATCAACAAACAAATGGGAAGACAAATTATGTTATATACATAAGATGGAATATTTTTCTACTTTATTTTCTAATTTTATTTATTAAAAAAATTTCTGGTTGCAACCCTTTAAATTGATTTTGTGAGCCACGAATGAGTTACTGAAGTTCTGTCCTTTTTAAGAGCTGGAAAGAGACTTCTCCAGAGGTTGCGGATTCATATTGTGTGTCCCAGGTGATGATGAGGGCTACTGTCCCCACTTCTGCTTTCCTCATACTCATGCTGTCCCGCCATCAAGCGTGTCTGGTGGGCACCACCAGCAGATCTGCTATCCAGGCATTTTCTCTAATGATAGAAAGAAAATGTTAGGGTAAACAAAACAAAACCAAGCCATTGGTTAATACCAGAGGGTGAAGACATCCTCTTGTGACAGCAAACACACTCTACAGGTAGAGGGCAATTTGTGTTTGGGCTGACCAACAACTGATTCTGGATTCTGACTTTGGCTTAGTGAACTGTGCACATCCTGAAAAACATGAGGAAGGTCAACCACTGTGTTTTCCCCAGACTTTTGTTTAAGCATTTCTGCAAACTCCTAACACCTCAAAACCTGAGTTCAAATTGATATAGGTTTGTTAACTGAACTCATTAGTTAAAACCTGAATATGGATTCTTGACAGCAAATAAAAAATCCCATTGGATGGGGCTATTTCTTTACCCCCTTTCTCAGCCTTGAAAGTATAAAACATATAAAGAAGAAGAAAACATTCACCCACAATTTCATCATCCAGAGATGATGACTGTTCATATCTTGGTAGGGGTCCTTTTTACTGTCTGTTTTTATGTAGTTATGGTAAGTTTAAAAACAACTTGGATTCTTTATTCTAATTTAAGATTTAAAAAGAAGCATTTAATTATAAGATTAAAAATGTCCTAAAAGCATTAGTAATGGCTCAATAATGTTGTATCCCATTGTGTGGACTTTCATTCACCTACCCAATCTACTCATGGAAGTGGTTTATAGTTTTTCCACTGTTATAATGGTGCCCTGAACATCTTTGTACATGAAACGCTTTTCTGGATTTGGAATATTCCCTTAGGATGAATTCCCAGAAGTGGAATCATTGGGCAGAAGGCAGTTGAACCATATCATCAGAGTCCTCTAGCAGAGTCTGCAAGCTTTTTCATCCCTAGGCGTCTGGGTCTTGGAAGCCTTGTTGTGATGGAAGCATGGACACTGGGCTCTCCAGGCAAACCGGAGACTTTGTGAGCTGCATATAAAGCAGACCCTGGGGTATCTTTAAAATCCCTTTGCTCTTGAGTTGACATGTTATAGTCAGCAACAGAGGAAAAATATTCTCTGAGAAAATGTTGGTTTGCAAATACTTATTGTAGGAACTGGGTGTGGTGGAGTTCAAATAATCATTTCAATATCATTTTTAGTTTTATTGTTTTGGACTCTTGTGTTCCATTTGGCTCATTATAAATAAAATGCTTATGAGTTTATTCTTGCATTTTAAGAAACAGAAAATTTAATGTTACATTCATATGGCTGTACACAGGGTTCCACCAAAATAATGATTTCTTTTTGTTTTTACTTTTGTATTTTTTTATGCACACTTTACAAATAACTTCCTAGCCACCCCACTCCAATTTTGGTATACTTTATTAATTGGCACCTTCACATCCTTGGCGATTTTTATTTCCAACTAGGGTTTGTTTTACACATTAAATATTTACTCATGGTGTTGAGATTGGGTATAAGTTGCTGACAAATTTGGCTGTTCTTTCCTTGACATAGATTATTCTTCATTCTATGCACAAATACCAACCGCGAGTCCATGTCATCCGTAAAGATTGCGGCGATGACCTTTCTCCCATCAAGCCTGTTCCATCTGGGGAGGGAGTGAAGGCGTTCTCCTTTCCAGAAACTGTTTTCACCACTGTCACCGCCTATCAGAATCAGCAGGTACTGTTCTCGGTATTGGTATCTTTCTAGCCTTTTCATTTCAAGTGCAGATAGAATGCTAGCTCTCCTTTTCACTGTATCTGAACATTATGAATTGTCACAACGGGCATTTACATCCAGAGTAGATATGTATTGTGACAGCAATTATTTATCCATGATTCCCCAGGTAAAGCTACCCTAGTGGGAATTTCTTTAGACCAGAATGTGTCTCATGACTGGCAGTGTAGGTTAACTTTCCATTTGGAGACATTGAATCATGATGTCATAATTAAAATGAAAATATTTTTAATTTTATTTTATTTTGAATGAAGGTATTGGGGATTGAACACAGGACCTCATGAATGCTAAGCACTTAGCTATATCCTTCCCCCCATAATACTGATTAACTACTGTTTCACAATTGCTTTAGTTTTGCTAAAGATCCTACTCTTCTTCTTCTTCTTCTTTTTTGTTAATGAAGGTAGTGGGGATTGAACCCAGGACCACCTTGTGCATGCTAAGCATACACTCTGCCACTGAGCTATAACCCCCACCCCTGGAGTTAGAAAACATGTGTATTGACCAGGAAATAGACATGTGGAATATGAAAAGTGAATTGTGTCATAGGCGTGGGGTTTGGCAGCTCACTCTATTTTAAAATGATAATCCATGTTTTATGGGAAATATTTCAGAAGTATTTATCCCACATAGCCATTTTGGTATATATACAAAAGGGCTGTTTCTTTCAAGATATGCTTTAATTTTGATAGAGGGATGATGCATGCTTGCAGTCAGAGATGAGCGATTATGGAGTAATCCTTTCATAAAATTAGAAGTAAATTGAGAACTGAAATATTTCTTTTCTATATGAGTAAGTGTATGTACTTTTTAAGGTTATGTCAAGTAGGTGGAGAGCTGAAACGAGGCAATTATTTGGTCCATGAAATTCTGGCCAGTTTTCATAAGAAATAGTGATGTAGTTGATGCTGATGCGGTCTGGGGTAGATTTTTGAAAAATTTCAACAATCAGCAGAATTATTTTAGGTCTCTACTTCTCTTTACATACATATATATATATGTTTAAAATGTGGCTTTATAGTCTCTCTGTTGTGTTTTCTGTTGTTTAGAAGCTTCTTGTGGGGAGGGTATAGCTCAGTGGCAGAGCACGTGCTTAGCATGCATGAGGTCATGGGTTCAATTCCCAGTACCTCTGTTAAATTAAAATAAATAAATAAGTAAGTAAGTAAATAAATAAATAAACAAACCTAATTACCTCCCCCCCCCCACCAAAAAAAAGCCAAACTAAAAAATTTTTTAAAAAAAGCTTCTTCAGAGATTTGGACCTTGTCCTGTGCGTCCCCCTTCAGGGCCGAGAGGCTCACCTGCTTCTTCTGTGTGGTGACACCAGTCCCACAGCCGAAGCTGTCCCGTCCTCTCACACTAATATTGTCACACTTTTATATAGGCTTTTGTGAGGGAACATGAAATTAACCTTTAAGTGGGCTGATGACAATTAGGAAGATATTCTTAAAATATATTAGGGGCAGAAAATAAATTTTTTTAAGGAAAAATATAATGCATGAGGAGAAAAGAGCAGAGGCACTTAGCACCTTTGAAACAATCCCGTTCCTCTTTTTTCCCTGTCTCTGTCTCTGTCTCTCTAACACACCCAGTTAGCTGTGTTCAGTGTGTATTTTCTCGCAGCCCCTGTGGTACTGTAAGTGAAATGCAGGGGGCTTTTAGTGCATGTTGATGACTAACACCAATGAACAAACGTTGACAAACCAATCAAGAGGATGGCAAAATTAGAAGGAAGGAAATTGATAATGAGGAAATGCAATCATGTTCTTTTTTTTTCTTTTTTTTCTAACTTCCCAGCTACTATTTTGAAGAACTTCTGGAAAGCTGGAAGGCAGCCATGCCTGGTGGTTACCAGCATGGGCTGAAAAGCCCGGGTCCCGGCCTAGTTCCATGGCCAAGTAAACTTATGATCATAGGAAACTTAAACCAGTACAAAAGAAAACATAACATTGGGATATTAACTACATAGAAGATGCTATGAGAATTAAATGAAGTAATATGCATAAAACTCATATTTCTGCATACATAGCATGCACTCAATAGATGTGATGTCAGTAATAAAAATAATGATAATAATAATTGTGATATAGCTCTGTTTAGACAAAGCACCACTATATAAATCTGTACTCTTTTAAAAAAATACTATTTTAAATGAACATTTAAATTATTAAATGCTTTTTAAGCATTATTTAAATGAACAGAAAATTGAGCTATGTTGAATTGTAAAGAATTCTTTCAACAGCAGAGTGGCAGATATAGCGAATTAATTAGTGGACCCTTACATCTTCTCATTTATAATGGAGTGTAATCCACAAACTAAGACACTTGCATACACCTACCTCGTGTGTTGAGTGACTGGCAAATGGCTGTAAGCACACACAGCATGATATGGGGGACCGCAGATGACTTTCCAAAGATGCCTCTCTGTGCCTTAGTGCCATCCAACAGTGTTCATTTGTCTTTAGCCCAAATGGCACAATCAGAATGATGTTCATTAACTGTGGATTTTACCAAACCAAGGAACACAGAAAACAAAGCATGATGTGCTTCTTAGAAAATAAGCTGTAAATTCCTCTGGGCAAAGAGGAGATCTGGTAAGAAATAGATGGGATTTGTTTATTAGTGTCAATTTCAAGCTGATAACTGGAAAAAAATGTTTTTAATGAGATGATTAGACCATTTGTAAAAAATTTTCTCTCAATCGTGGGGTCTTACTGTGCAAAAGAATCTGGTTATAAGTCAGCAAATTAGAGCTGTAGTTAAAATGAAGTCATTATTCATTTCTCCTACATGTATAAGATTAAATCCCATTGGAACCTCCAAGTTGTGGTCACCTCTGGTTAGACATTCACTGAAGTGCTCTGACCAGGGCACGACGCCATAGATAAAAGAGATGAGAGCCGTAAAGATGATTCAAGGAGAGACAAAGAAAAACAGGGAGGCAGAATTGTTAACGGAGTGTATATTACCTATTTCTGAAGAAGAGAGGGATACATAGAAGGTTAACAACATTCAGAGTATAAATGTCTCTTAAATAGAAGGTGGGTATTAGCTGTTCCCTGTCACCACTATTGCAGGAGAAATAGACACGTCACAGCATTAAAGGGAAGAACCGTAGCTCTGAGAGATTGTCAGACAAAAGGCAAATTACCAACAGATGATTTAGAATCTCCTTCTTAGAGATATTAAAAACAAAGCAAACTTTATCTATTGCAGAATGAAATAGGGGAGAGGGAGTGTATTTTTCACAGCAAACGGATGTCTAAATTGTTACTGAAATTTTCTTGTAGCTTTGCTACTAAGACAATAAAATACATGAGAAATAGGGAAGAGGAACACAGTAGAATCCTCTAACAGTTGATTTTGGACTGACTTACAGTTCTTCCATCATTTCCATTTTTAATAACCTTCCTTGGCATTCACAATAAGATGATGTGATTTTTCCCCCCCACTCTGCAGATTACTCGCCTGAAGATAGATAGGAATCCCTTTGCCAAAGGCTTCCGAGACTCAGGGCGTAACAGGTGAGTCTTAGTGAAGAACGTTCTGACTGAGATAAATATATTTGATTTTTTTAATGGTGAATTTCCCACTACAAAGTAAACAGCTACATCTACTGAAATGGTTTTGAAATCGTTTCTGATGAGGATTTAAATTTGTTAATGCCATTGGGCCTTGGGTGTACCTTATTTTGGGTGCGGCATTGTGGCTTGCCCAGTTCTAAGTTGAACTTTGACGTGTGATGCTGGGGTGAAAACGGAAGTTCTCAGGGTGTGCAGTGCATGCTGCGTCTGGGTCTTGCGGAAACCTGCCCCTCCAGAGCCAGGGGCTTCAATATCCCACGTCAAAATCTGCTCTACATCTGGTCTTGGTTTAGAATTTGCTTAGTGATGTTACACCTATCTACTGATCTGCCTTCGAAATATGACAGAGTTCCTTGTTCCCTCAGATTTCCAATTAGAATAAAAAACTACTCCCCACTGCCAAGACAGCTGATCCTTTCTGGTTTCCAAATTTGTCTTGGCTCTACTGACAGCTGCACACTTGTTTATTTTTTTCTGTGTCGTGTTTTATGGTGTTTGTCCTAAGTGGGAGAGCTACAGTAATGAATTCCACCTAATACTTTTATCAAAAAGCAGATCATCCTAGTTCTGTGTGCCAAGAGTTTTTGAATTTATTGATATGATTCCATTCCAATACAGTTCAGGGGCAACATTTTCTAAAATAACAGTTGAGAGTAATAATAGAATAACGTTCTCCAGATGCCCTTTCAGGGTAAGGCTTTGATTTAAATGGTTTTTTTTTTAAATGGTTTTTTAAAAATGGTTTTTTAAAAAAAGTACTTGAGACATTTTTATCACTTTACTCCAGAAATTATTCTCATACTCCTTGAAAGCTTGGTGTTGATGGGCTGTGTCTACATGAGGTCAAAATTGTCAATAATCTAATTTTCGGGACAGTTTCTCTTAAAACTGTAGAGAGAAAATGGTCAGGTAGTAGTCCACACTTCTAGTTCTTTCTGCTGACTAATTGGGCAAGGTGGGTGTAGACAGAGCGCTTTTCTCAGAACAAACTCAAGTGCTTGCACAAAGACTTGATTTCATCTTCACATGCAAGGGTTCTCTTAAATACCATGCAGTGTGGGGACTAAAGTGTACCGAGAACAGGGTAGAGTAACCTTTTAACTCAGCGCAGGCAGAGCAACAAGACTGACTAGTACCAGGGCTTCCCTCTGAAATCCATCACCCTGTGGGGAGATTGGCAGGTATTCCTACTATGCTGTGTTGAAATCATTCTCTTCGTAGATGTCTGTCTCAGGGTGGAGACAAGCTTTGCTTGGCTTTTGTTATGTTACATTAAGCTGCTGGTTAACGTTGGCTTTTTGGAGGAGTTTCTGAAAGTTGAACCATTTGGCAACTGAGATGGTCACTGGTGAGGTGACTGAAGGGAGTCTCTGGAATGACTGCTTTTCTACCTTGAGAAATAGTTTGATGAAATCTTTTATGGTTTTGGTTAGAGCAGAAGAGTATTTATCTATTTCAGAGCCTTCCTGCATTAATTTCAGTTCACTTTTTTTTAAAGCGGAGAATAAATTTATTAAAACTCAGCTGAAACTCCAGGAGGGCAGTACTGAGGCTTGAGAATATACGGCCAGGAACTATGCCCAAGCTCTTCTGTAGGATCGCTTTAGAAAAGACCTCGCTGCCGTTGACACTGGGGCATCACACTGCTTACACACTGTCGGTTTTTTTTGTTTTTTTGTTTTTTCCAGTTTTATTGAGATATTCTTGACATATAGCATTGTATAAGTTTAAGGTGTACAGCATAATGATTTGACTTACATCATAAAATCATTACTACAACAAGTTTAGCAAACATCCGTCATCTCCTATAGATACAAAATTAAAGAACTAGATAAAAATTTTTGTCCTCGTGATGAGAACTTTAAAGATTTACTCTCTTAACAACTTCCCTATACAACATAAACCAGTGCTAATTATATTTGTCATGCTGTACATTACTGTTGGTTCATTTTAGAAGCAATAGCTTAAAAAATATTTTTAAAGGTGTATTTTGGGTGGTAGTCACAGCGACTAAGCCTAACAAGCAAAAGTGAGAGGACAAGATCCATATTACAAGTTTTTAGGGAGAATTCTAGATAAGTCAGCGCAATGAAAAGGCATTAAAAAAAAACTGATCAGTGAAAAAAATCAGAAGCATTGGTGAAAATAAACCACTATGTTTCTTGTTTGGTGTCATGGGTCAAAATGTTAAGTTCAATAGGAATTTTTTCTTCCCTGTGGCTGTTTCATGAGTACACAGGCATGGCATCCATGGTGCATGCTACTGTTTATTTCCTGATTCCAAACCTTTCAAAGGTTTTAATACACATGCAAAAAATAATGAATTATATTTAACACTTTTTAAAATGCTGTTAAAATTTAAAATTTTTATTTTGCTCCAAACGTTTAAATAACATTTTAGGATAGGAAAAACATGGTGAGCCCATACGTAGCTTCCTTCTTAGTGGAATGTACAGTTTCACTTTTTTCCTCATGAAAATGACCTTTCCTGCTTATCATAGATAAACTCTTCAATGCTCGTTTTGGAATGCTGAATATCTATGAATTGATATTCCCAGTTTTTTAAAAAATCTGATTTTAACATTTTCCACTGGTAAATACAAAAGACACTTATATGGAGAAGAGAGAATTTGGTCACTTTTAAAGATTTCTAACCTACGAGTTATTTTCCCTGAAAAAAAAAAAAAAGCCCAAATTATCTGTGACGCTAAGAGGGTGGTGCTGAGGGTTTGGGGGAAGGGTGAATATGGTTAACTAAATTAATAGAGAAGAAAGCCAGTGAGAAGTTTAAAATATTTCTTTAATATCCCTGGTTTTGTCACACTATTGTTACTGCTTTTTAATAAAATGCTATTTTAATTTTTCCTATACATGAACTAAACAAATTATGCAGGACAAAAAATAAACTCGGACTTGTGATTTTTTTTAAACTTTATAAAACAATTTGCTTTAATTAAAAATTATACCTTCCTGGCTATTTATGGTTCCACAGCCTATTTTATAGGAATCAGTAGCTTCAGCCCTTAAAAGCTCTCCTGCAGGACATTTGCTACGTGAAGGAGAATTTATGTGCTGAGAATAGTTTCATTCTTCAGTTAGGCCTTAGGGTTGACCCTATAAAATGTTTTACTCAGGAAGGTACAAAAATTTCTTCTCTTTAAATACTTCAGGAAAAACATAACCATTTTACTAAATAAACGCGGCCATTTGATAGCATAAATTAGGAGGGCGATAAATGTGGAAATTGTTCAAAGGCATCTTGTATAAATTATCGCCTTGGCTACACTCCTGCAGGAGGTGCCTTTTATCTTTTCTTTAACTAGATGGGAAAAGTCTCCATTACTGAAGAAAATGAAGGCTTTTTTTAAAAAGTCCAGATTCAGCTAATAAATATTTTATAACTGTTTCCTGCAAAATATCTGAAATCCTTTCTGGAACTTGTTGTGTTAAACAGCAGCCTCAAAAAAAAAAAAAAAATCAATAGCTCCAAAGCAGATCACTTGTAGATATGCCACCTTCACAGCATCTCTTTAAAGCTTTGGGTTATATGTTTCTGAGGATCAATAACTTCTCCCTAAGAATTTGGTCTATGGGTTTTATTTGAAGCATAATAAAGTTTACACTGCTAAAGCAAATAACGCAGTGATGTGCGTCTCCATAGTGAATATATTTAGAAATCCTGTAGATGCTCATTAATTACTTCTTAGTAAATTCCCCCTTGAGACCACTTTGGTATCCTGAATATTTAAAACTACAGTTATGAAAACTCGTCAATGTAGTTTGACAAAGCAGTCTGTACCAAACTGTGTCCTAACTTCTTTGGCTTAAAAAAGCTTGTTTCTAGAAAGTCATAAAAATCAAATATTACTACAAGTTAAATATAGAGCAATCAGCTAAATAACACCCAGGATTCATTAGTCAAGTATTCAATGCAGCCTGCAGGCCATGTGGGGTTTGGGGACTGACCAGGCTGCCAAACTGCCCCCCAAATCAATACTTTAACCGACATAAAATATTGCCAAGCAGAGTGATCTTGGATCTGGTTTGTAGTCAGTCACAGGGCCATGTCTGGTTTGGGAAAAATCACTTAGTGGGAAACAACTTTGGAACTAGGAGAGGATTCATAGCTTTGTATTCCAACACTCACTTTGTGGGAAACTATAGTCCAGGAGGTCCAAACATTTACTCAAGGTCACATAGTGAGTTGCAGTCACAGCCCAGTTCTCCCGACCCACGATCCAGTCTCCTTACCACTAAATAGTCCTCCTCTCTGTGGCACGCTGATTCCTTTGAAGCCGAACTCTGCCCTGCACGCTCAGTGCAGCCCGGGTGAGGTGCGTACAAGTGCACTCTGTGCCCTGTTCCCCCTTTGGCAGCCTAGTACCAGCACCTGTGTGGGTTGGTGACAGCTCTTTGCTGTGCTCCCGGACCAGTGCTCCCTGAACCTGTGATTTAAGAGATGAGTCAGGTCCACGTGTGGACTCATGTGACGATGGCTCGTGCACACAAGTCTGTGCACACACACACACCACCCCCCATACACGGCTGTCTCCTTCTATCACTAAGATGGGGTAGTCTTGCCCTCGTGGAGTCATGACAAAAATCAACAAATTAATGGAATCTGCACTGTGAACCTGCTAAGGAAGCAAATTCAATGTGTGAAAACTTGAACCAGAAAGGCAAGTCATGAGAGATGGTTTTATCTGCACACACAGGTCACTTATCATGGGTGTTCAGAGAGCTTTCGCCATGTTATGCAGGGTGCTGTGACTCTGTAAGGGGGTTTCCCCTGGTCTTAGTTCACAGCTCATGACTCGGGGCTGCCGGGAATCCGAAGGAAGTAGCACGTGGAATCTAAGGTATTAAAAATAAGCCCTATCTTTCATATCTACATTAAATACAGATTATCTGTATTCACTAAAACTGTACCTATCAATCACAGAGACATCCAAATATTGTTGGACACTCTGGATGCAGGCATTTCCTATAGTTATGTTTCATGAAAAGCACAACATTACCTAGATTAGCAAATTGCTAGAGGGTGTGGCTCAGTGGTAGAGTGCATGCCTAGCATGCATGAGGTCCTGGGTTCAAGCCCCATGCCTCCATTAAGTAAATAGATGAATAAACCTAATTACTTCACCCCAGGAATTTTATTAAAAAATAAATAAGTAAAAATATGTTTTTTAATGAAAAAAATCAAATTGCTTAGGGCTTAGGTGGTCGTGGGAAGAGTGGTGAGGGCTTGAGAATGTGTTAGCTGAGAACCTAGAGGACTCAGTTATCTGATGTAAAGAAGAGAAGACTCTGAGTCACTTATGGGAGAAGATACATACACTTATATATGTATTTAGAGTAGTCACCCTTGTTTTAAAATATACATATGTCATGTAAATAGCCCATAATTAAGTTATCTTGTCTCTTTAAGTGTCCATTCATCAAGTGTGTGCGTAGGCTTTAAAGTAACGTTGATGCTAATCCTAGCTCCATGTACCCTACCATCCTGTGAGATTGCCTTCCTGCAATGCTCCTGTGTGCTGGGCTGGGACACCAAGGCTGTGCGCCGGAGCCCATCCTGGGTGTAGTAGACATCACACCTCTGAGCTTTTTCTTTGGATGAGTCCTCTTCTTAACTGGCTGCCGAGGCACCCGATGGTGGGCAGAAATGCCTCTTTACAGGGGGGTGCAGGGGTGCTTTCATGGCAGAGGCTTCCTCACTGGAGGGGGAAGTAGTACAACAGGGAGAGAGGCTGTCCAGCCCACAGCAGAGCTTTGGGCTCCCATCAGCTAGGATGGACGCTCTTCACTTCATCTTCTTAGCTCAAGGGGACAGTTCTTTTATCCTCCGAGGTAAGCTTAGTTTTCTGAGAATGTTAACAGGACTTCCTGGGTCATTTCCATCCTCTTGTGCTCCTGGTGACGAATGGTAGCTCATCTCTGAAGAATTTTTCCTGCCTGTGCCGAGGTCCTAACCTGCCAATGTAGGGACACTGTCAACACCAGCGGTGTTTCCTGAGCTGCTTATTACTGGTGAAAACTCCCACTGCTCCTAACTTGCCTCCTTTTGTTCACTCCCACCCTGACTCTTCCATTTAGAATGGGTTTGGAAGCCCTTGTGGAGTCATATGCTTTCTGGAGACCTTCACTACGGACCCTCACCTTTGAAGATATTCCTGGAATTCCCAAGCAAGGTAAATCACAAAGTCGTACATACAGCCACTTCCTGCCTAGACTCGGGCGCTGAAAAATGCACAAGTCACCACTTCCCTCTATAACGGCAGCCTCATCACCAACATCCTCCTATTACACAATCCTTCTTTTCTGTGTGGTATAGGGATGGGCCAGGAAAATGGCTGTTGTGGTCATAGGTTAAGTACTGGAGGTTTTAGGCTGTTTATATATTTCATGACCTTTACTTGACCCTTAAATCCCTTATTAAAATTAGAGGTAGACTAGTTGGCCCTGGTACCAGGGGCACTTTACAAGAAATTAATGATGCTGGTCCTAATTCACCCTTTCTTGCCAGTTCTTTTCTTCTCTTCCTTCAACAGAACTTTCCCTAGGCAGGGCTCTTCTGTTGGACTGATGATGAGGTGGTCAGGCACACTGAGGCAGACTTCCCTGAGCTCGCCTCTGAATATTTCCCACAAGTCTGGGGCTGGTGTGTCCTCAGAGGGAGCTGCAGGGAAAGGGGTGACACGTCCTTCCCTGCTCCGCAGGTAGGACTTGCAGCCCACTCCTGCACTCGGGCTTTTTACCTCTGATCCTGCCCAGCACCCTGGTGAGAATTTAGCACGCTGGGTTTTAGATAATTATCACCGGGCAGTTCGGGCTTGTAGATTATTTTGAGAAGCTATATAAAACACTGTCGCTAAAGCCATGAAGGTTTTACAGCCTGTCCAGCCCATTGGAATTCTCTTCTCTCCCTAAGTTCTGTCAAGTTGCGAACATCAATCTGCCAGCAAATCTAGAGTGGGGAGTCGGCCGCCACCACCATTATTGATTGAATGCAGGGTTAAACACCCTCTCTGTTTCACAGGACTGTTTATTTGCTGGACCTCTGCTCTTGTGTTAGCATGTGATTCACCAACCTGTTTATTGGTTGGAAAGGAGATTTTTGAAGTTCTAGAAGTTATCTTATTGCAGTAGCCCTGAGTGGTACAATCTGACACACACGGATTTCAGTGGGAAATGCCAAGTACGTTTGAGGCAGGATGTGCCTTGGACCAGTTCAACTTTTTCCTTTGAATTCCTTCTTTTTTCTTGCAGGAAAATATATTGACCCAAAGCAAGCACTGCTGAAAGAAAGAGTAAAAGGGGTGGGGTGGGGGGCTGGTAGAAGTGAGGTGATGGTCATACATTTGGAACAAGATACAGAGAAAGATGCAATTTATATTTTACAAAGTTGCTGGGAAAGTCAGTATTTGTGGTGTTTATTATAATAAATGAGAACGTTTTGACAAAGCTCAATGAGGGAGAGGATGTGAAAATTCTGTGACAGTCCTAATATCTCCCCTCCCCCCCAAATCATTCCCTGGGAGATAATTTTCCTTGAAAATATTGAGAGGATCTGTGTTTAAAATATTTCAGTCTGAATACAGTGAACTTACAATTTCTTGAGATTGAAAACCATATCCTTTTCATCTTTGTACCCAACCTTTGTAACAAGCCACGTCTAACTCACGCTGACAAAACTGAAAGGAAAAGATACTCCTTACATTTCAACTTCTTTTGTAGGAAATACAAGTTCCTCCACCTTACTCCAAGGTTCTGGGAACGGTGTTCCGGCCACCCACCCTCATCTTTTGTCCGGCTCCCCTTGCTCCTCTCCTGCCTTCCACCTGGGACCCAACACCAGCCAGCTGTGCAGCCTGGCCCCGGCCGACTACTCCGCCTGTGCGCGTTCCAGCCTCACCCTCAACCGATACAGCACGTCCTTGGCGGAGACCTACAACAGGCTCACCAATCAGACCGGCGAGACCTTCGCGCCGCCCAGGACTCCCTCCTACGTGGGCGTGAGCAGCAGCGCCTCGGTGAACATGTCCATGGGCGGCGCAGATGGGGACACCTTCAGCTGCCCCCCGACGAGCTTGTCCATGCAGATTTCGGGGATGTCCCCCCAGCTCCAGTACATCATGCCTTCACCTTCCAGCAACGCCTTTGCTGCTAACCAGACCCACCAGGGTTCCTATAACACGTTCAGGTTACACAGCCCCTGTGCCTTGTACGGATATAACTTCTCCACATCCCCCAAACTGGCTGCCAGTCCTGAGAAAATTGTTTCTTCCCAAGGAAGTTTCTTGGGGTCCTCGCCGAGTGGGACCATGACGGATCGGCAGATGCTGCCCCCCGTGGAAGGAGTGCACCTGCTTAGCAGTGGGGGTCAGCAGAGTTTCTTTGACTCTAGGACCCTGGGAAGCTTAACTCTGTCATCATCTCAAGTGTCTGCACATATGGTCTGATGAAGCCTTGAAGTTAAACTACATTCGAATCTGGCTAACGTATTTTCTTTCCTCGTTTTCTTTTTCTTTTTGGAAAGCAATATGAATAGAAAATTATCAGTAGCTTGTAAAGAGTACATATAATAGAAAATGAAGGCTCACTGAGTTTTTGACTTTCTGGTGGTGAGATTGTAACGATCTATGGTATATATCTACACTGTGTATGGCATGTGGAGTTTTGCAGCCTACAAAACCACATCCTCCCTCTCTTTTTCCCCTAGTTCCTCCAGTTGCACAGAGTATTGGCGTAAATGGTGTATGTTTAACCAAAGTTCTCAAGCTTTTAAAAAAAAAAAACAAACAGCAAACTTAAAACTTGGCCATGATACTAACCAGACTAAGACTTGTAACTTAATTGATCAGGAAAATGCTCTACCCAGTTTCCGACTTGAAGGTTGATATCCAGCAGTACCGAACACACAAGAGCCTTGTGATTTCTGTTATTCTTGGGCACAGTGTGAGAACCTAAAATGCAGAAGCCGGTTGAAGTCTTAGTGTTAGTTCTGAGGTATTTGTAGTCATGAAGGATTAGCTTTCGTGTTCCTGTTTGTTCTTACTTATCACAGATATTATGGGACTTGGTTCTGTAAAAATTTATAACCCATTATAATTATTTTCTAAAGGAAGATGGAGAGGCTTGTGATTTTTTTTCACTTTCCTTTGGGCTTAGAAGAGATATTTATTCATCTGCAGAGAACAGATTTCCAGTATTTTGGATTTTTTGCTCATTTTATTTAGCTATCAAGTAGACTGTTAAAGAATGTTCTATAAACATTTTAAAATTCTGATCTTCACCAGGGTAAGAATATGTGATAGGAGTGGAATGGCAAAAAGAAAATAAATGCACCTCAAATTCTTTGATTCCTTCAAGAAATGTCTGTCTTTCTAAATCAAGAGGAGTAATATTGTCAGCTGTCTCTTAGGTTTTTATAGTGCAGTTTTTCATTCAGGATTTTTTTTTTCCATATTGCTTTGAGATTCCTGACCCTTGGTCTACAAGTAAAGAAAGGCATTCACGCTACTTATTTATGTCTCATAACTCCTACAAATTGAAACCTTCCCCGCCTCCTGAACCTTGTTCCTCTGTCTGAGTCTTTCCCCAAACAGACAGATTCTAGGCTTTCGTGGTGTTAAATAACACTGTAAGGAATTTCAGGGGGTTATCTCCGGCAATCTGTCTTTCGGGGGTTGCTCTGCAAAGGCCAAAGCCCATTACTATAAAAGCCCTCTTAGAGGATGAAGGAGGAAGATACTAATTATGATAAAGGAGCTATACAACTTTTAACCTCAACATCGTTTGTAACCTTGAAACTGAGAGAAAAAATGGAAACAGCAATATTTTAAAAAATTAGTTTTTGAAATAAGGTATACACAATTTCAAAACAAGTGGTAACTTTGATCATATGTCATGGGATGAGCAGGAAAGGCTATGAAAGCATGGTGAAGAGCATTACCATATTGACTGGTGAGAAACTAAAATTATGTGTCTGTCCATGGACTCATTACGTTTCATGTATTTGCCAAGTGAAGGCAGTGTGGTTTCCTTTTAGTGCTAAACAGAATTCCTTTAACCCATCCCTCAGTTACATGGGGAAAGGGCATAGCTCCTGATTCACTTTATTTTAAGACCGCATGGCTGTTACATATTTAGGGGGATTGCTATTTGAACAGTATTTGCCCAGGATGTGACTCTGCATATAAACACTGATGGACTCCTCATGGATTCTGTAACAGTTCATCAAATTAGTATTGATATTTAAATTTAAAATTAGCATGAAGGGACATGACATATTTCCAATAGGTAGGTCTATATAAGATGTTTGTGTATAGGATTAATAGCTTACAAAGATTTGGCAGAAGTCCTCATGAGTACATCTCAGCCTTAGTGCTTAGTACCGTTTGAAGAGAACAAGCAAGTTTTCCATCTTGAGAAAACATGGAAAGTAATGATCTCTACCTATATGTATGAATAAGATGAGAATTTTTCTTTTTGCTCTTTGTGATTTGAGATGGCACCACAATACAAGTAGAATTTTTAATTAATCTCTTCTTTTTGATTTAGCAGTATTGTACAAATGCTGTTTCCTTTAGTTTTTACTGTAAATATTAATCATCATGTCACTTCAAAGACTAGCCTTCTATTGTTATATTAAATGACATACATGCATTGATAATTATAATTATATATCTGTATTTTATTAAAAATGCTTAAGAAATTATATATTAAAGTGTGTTACTAAACCTTTTTATGCCTTTGAAGGGTAATCATTTAAAGTGTCTATAAATGTTGTTCCAAGAATAAGCACACCCATGCATACCCCAAGTACAAATTGTATAGCTTACAATTACAAGGCATTGGGAGATGGGCCTGGTATTCATTTTTCGTGTGTTAAATATAATTTCTTGGTGCCTTGACCATGTCATTGAAGGTGAAGCCCTGACAAATGTTGAACACATGAAAATTCAAATGTGAGAAGAGGAGGGCAGAGTGGTATGTTTTGTTTTGGGTCCTGAATCGGGGGAAGGGCAAGGACATAAGAATGAGCTGCTTGTACCACTGACCAGCGATGACAGATCACTTCTAGACTCCTTGCCCAGAAAACATTCCAGGGGACATTGTGATGAGGTGAGGTTGCTGCTATCACTACCAGTCACATTTTGAAAATTAACATTTGCTTCCATACAAGCTCCCCCCTAGAGGTCAACAGCTTTTCACAAGCAGGGCACCCAGTTGCTGACCCCTGATTTCTGGAATGTAGGGGGTCAGGAGACTTTGGTGGCCCCCAGAGGAGGCTGGGGCACAGTGTTGCTGATATAGCAAAGGATCACACTCACTCCTTACATTAGTGAAATTTTGAGCCAAGGCACCTCACTTCTAAAATGTGAGTTCTTCTTGAGACCTCACTCCCTAGATTTAAACATATTAGCAACTTACATCTTAGTATGAAATAGATAAACAGAAGTTTTGAAGATAGCTGGAGGTTTGATTAAAAGAAAAGAATACTTTTTGGAGTAGGGCAGTTTAGTGAAGATTTGGATGCCAAGGAGAAGAGGGCTGTCTAACCAAACCTGGTGTAAAGCCACTACAAATAATCATTTCATGAATTTCTTTCAGGAGTCATGGTAGAGTTGGTGGATTCTATGCCGATGCTGTCTTTTTTTTTTTTTTTTAACATTTTTTTGTTGAGTTATGGTTATTTTACAATGTTGTGTCAAATTCCAGTGTAGAGCACAATTTTTCTGGTTTGTAAGGAATCCTTTATTTCAAAGTATAACCCTGCTAGGTTTCCTCATGGGGAGTTTACTGACTCACCTACATGGAGGTTTTCTTAAGGCTTCCAGTGGAAATTAAGTAATTTTATTAAGTTATTACCAGATTGTATTTTTATCTCATTGATCATCATTCCTTAAAATAGATGCTTGGATAAGTTGTGGATGAAGTTGAATATGTGAACAGTTAAGCAGACATATATGATTACAGCTGTCTAGGAGCTCCAAACTTAAAAACATTATCAGTGATGGAAATGAACAAATATATATATTTTCAAGTATAGAAACATCCAACAGATGTTTATAAACTTAGTATCCATGTACATGTTGATAGATTTTTGAATGATAAATTTTCTTTTTTGAAATTTTGGTATGGTGAGAACATCACTTCTTTAAGTATTAGGGAACTTGGTTTCACATTATGGGTTTCCCAATCACGATTTTGGACAGAACTTAACCACTTTAGGTCTCAGTTTTTTCATGTGTGAAAGGAATGTCTGGGATGAGAATCTTTACTATTCCTTTCAAGTTCATATGACCTTAGTGTATAAATAATATTCAGCTTTATAGGAGGAAAATAATTTTATTAAAATATATCTTTTGGAGATGTATACATATATCTGGGTATATATATATATATATTTCCCAAAGACATATTTTTATAAAACTATTTTGGATATATATATATATATCCATCTTTACAAAGAACTTTACAACACCAGGATTATTTTAAATTTATTGGATTACTTAGAATTTTTCTTTTAAATGGAACTGTGCTTTATTTAGACATAATATGTAGGACTTACTTTTGCATATTATTATTTGAAGGAAGCTGAACTCAATAATATATTTGCTACTTTACAGTGAACAGAAAAAGATGTTAATAAAAGCTCCTTTTCATGATGCTCTTAATTGCATGGCATAAAATAACTTTGAAATAAGTATGGCATCTAGTAAGATATTTGGAAATTCCAAGCCATTCAAAATGCATTTAAATCCTCATTGAGAAAGCACTTGAATTTGTCTTTTGAGGGTTTTTTTCATGCTGAGACTCAGATACAATATGAAACAGTTGATAACTTGGCAACTCACTGAGTTTACACAAGATTGGGTCAACATACCCATCCTTTGTTCATTTATAAAATTATATTAATTTTTAAATTAAATTTCAAAATATTTTAAAAGTATATTAATTTTTAATATATATTTATTTTAAATTTTAAAAATTATATTAATCAGGTCACTAGAATAACTTACTAATAAGGCCAAGACATTTTTCTAAATAACAGCTTTATTGAGATATAATTCACAAGCCATGCAATTCACCTGTTTAAAGTGGACAATTCTGTGATTTTTAGTATAATCGGAGTTGCACAACCATCACCACAATTTTAGAACATTTTCATCACCCTGCAAAAAACACCATGCCCATTTATAGTCATCCCCCTTTTTCCTTCACTCTTTTTTTAACCCCAAAGTCCTAGGTAACTACTAATCTACTTTCTGTCTATGTATTTGCCTATTCTGGACTTCTCATGTAAATGGAATCATGCAATAAGTGGTCCTTTGCAGCTGGCTTCTTTCACTTAGCACAATGCTGTCCAAGTTCGTTCACATTGTAGCATGTATTGGTATTTAATTCCTTTTTTTTGCTAAATAAGATTTCATTGTAAGCTTATATTACATTTTATTTAGCCATTCATTGATGGACATTTGGGTTGTTGCTCATTTTTTGGCTGTTATGAATAATGCCGGTAGAAACAGAGGTGTACACGGTTTTTGTGTTGAGATGTGTTTTCATTTCTCTTGAGTTTATGCCCAGGAATGAAATTGCTGGATCGTGTCGTCCTATTTTGGGGAACTTCCAGACTGTCTTCCCGAGTGCTGGCACCATGACATAGCCTTACCAGCAATGTGTGAGGGTTCTGATTTCTCCATTTCCTTACTAACAGGCATGAGAAAGAATCATATTCACTAATAAATGGTTCTCTGGGCTTTAGTCTGGTTTGACGAGGGAAGAAGGTGACAACATTTTATCCTGCCACTCACCAGCGGACACTGCATGGAGAGAGTGAGGGGCAGAGCAAGGGTACAGGGGCCAGGGCAGCCAGGCCTCCTTGGCTGGGACGATGGAAAGAAGGGATAATGGGAAAGGCTTCACTAGCGAAAGATTTGAGTTAGTCCTTGAAAAATGAGAATGTAGGCTAGAAGGACATTCAGAGGGAATGAGGGAAAACCATGAAGACAGACCAGAAAGCTGAAAGTGTTTAATGTCATTGGTGGAGGCTATTACTGAATTTTCTGAATACATTTTCAGAAGCTCGTTGGTGGGTCAAAATTGTTATCTCTGCTGGTCACTTGCTTCTCCACACACAACTCTCCTACTTGATCCTTCGGGAACTTTCAGCTCTAAATTTTTATATTTCTATCTCCGCATCCTACCTTCCCAAGGTAAAACTGAAGAGACAGCAAACATTTAAATAGATACAAGTTCTGTTTTCTCTCTTCTCCATACACCAATGTCATCAGATTCAGAAAAACAAAATGAGCAGAAGCTACAATAGACCCACCATGGTGTCCATTCATTCTTAGCCAATCTCTCCTAAGGCAAGGGACTACTGAAGCTTTGTAACATTCCCTGATAGAAGTGACTTTTAAAATTATCTTTTATTGATATTGAGTAAGAGTTTCTATTTTGTTTGAAAAACATATGGTTCAACTAATTTTCCCTTGAAATTCATTTAGGCAAATTAAGAAAAAGAAATCTGCAAATCTCTGTAATCCATGTCACCAAATACATTAAAGAAAAATGTGCAAGAGTTTTCCAAAACCCTAAACAAGCAAGGTTTCCCCTTCCTGTTATTAATAGAGAAATATCTTATTACAGTTCTGTAAACAGAGCCGAATTGAAAAAATTGCATTTAAATGATGTGAGGGTTTCCAAAGAAAACCACAAAACAAACTCAGAGTTAAGGTGCTAATGCATCCCTGTTGTACTTTGGCACAGGAGCAAGCATTCTGCAGTGACCATCTGGGACATGTAATATCATAATAAGGGCCAGGGCACAAACTCACAGAGGAGTCAAGAGGCAGCACTTTTTTTTTCCTGCCAACTGTGATATGTTGTGGTATGAAGGGTTCCAGGAAACCAGCATTTCAACTTTTTCAGGGCATTTAAAGACGCCAAACCCTTTTTCACTGCAATACTCCAAATGTTTAAAATAATACCAATGTAGATGCTCAATAAATATTTATTGATTAAATAAATATTGGAAGTGCCAAGCTTTTTCTATGGTAATAAAAATCTCATGATGCTTTGGGTACCTTTTACTTTCCTTGTAAGTTACTAAAGGATGTATAATTATTTACACAAGGACAAGGTGTCAGGTATGTTGGGAGGATGGGTAATTTATCAAATACCCCATTAACTGAATTAAGAAGATAATTCCTCTGAAGGGAAGATGGGGAAAATTAATGCAAAATTTCCTCATAAGATATTGAAAAAACGGCGAGAGTTTTCACAACATTTTACAGAACATACTGCACTGTCACATCAAGTATTCCATTTAGTCTTCACAACATTTTTGTGAGATGCTTTGATCCTCACTTTGTAAGTGAGGAAACTTAGGCTCACGAAAGTTAAGGACTTGCCCACAATCACCAGGCCATCAAGTGACAAGCTGGGGCTCAACCTGCTTTCTGGTGCCTAAATGGTGTCTGACAACAGGGGAGGAAGGGGATAGGGGCCAATAATAGTGACTGAGGGGGAAATCTTGACTGGGAGGGGAGGGGAGAGAAAAAAGTGCTCCTTGCTGATTCTGTGTAGTGAAAACACGAAGCTCCTTTCAGGGAAAGCAATCTGTCGGTGGGAACAATCCCCAGAACCTGCCCTTCACCACAACGCCACTTCCTCCTGCCACCTGTCTCCTGGGAACAGCCCCTACATTGGATGGGTAGGGATTCAGAGCCAGCTCGAGGCCAGTGGGAAAGCCTTGGTTATACTGAGAGTTCTTAAAAGGTAAGCTAAGGCATACTAAGTGTTTTAAAAGTTGGCTCTAATCTGGCAGTCCTAAGCCAGAAGCTCGGGGTCAGGCTTCTATAGAGAAAAATCCAAAGCAAGGGAGGAAATTGTTCATTGACTCCAGCTTACAGCCTAGCTTAGATGGCTATTTGTGATGGATTGTCCTCAGGTTTTTGATTTCAGAACCTTGAAGAATTTACAGAACTAGATTTGGGTCTGCTCACATAGGTGGCCCTCAAGGCTGCCTTAGAGCCACCTCTAATGGCTTCCTTGTGTAATTAATTTAATGGAGTTCCCTGTTAGGGATTGAAAAGAGGAGAAGTGAAACGATCAGGTTTCCGTCTTATGATCTGCCTGGAAATTGTGTGCAAAATTTCAAAATGCTATGGGATCTTGTTTCTGAAGTCAGGTCTTCATTTGAGAAAATTAATTTTTTTCTATGCCTCTTAAAAATGGAGCAAGTGTGTGGAGACAGTGAAGATTGAGAGGAGAAGAATATCAACCTGTTTCTTGAAGGAAAATTTGACCTCGTGCCAAAGTTCACTGACCCCACAGCTGCCTTGGCCCAAGGAAAACTGCACCAACTTCAAATTTAAACCTTACGATTGTTGGTGTTGTTGCCTAATATTCTTTTCATGTGAATTGTGATCCCAAAGCTACTCTACATGTTTTAATTTCCAAAATCCTCACAAGTATTTTTTTAGTACAATTTTATAAATAAGCAAACTGAAGCAAAACAAGGGACTGACCTGCCCAGGGCCATCTAGCTGGAAAGGAGCAAAATCAGGGTTGGAACTCAAGTCCAGATTTGCTTTTGCAGCAATCCCTTTGTTACAAAATGTAAGCTACAAAAGATAAAATAGATAAATTGGAATTCATCAAAATTGAAATTTTTGTGCATAACAGGACACTATCAACAGAGTAAAAAGGCAACCCATGGAATGGGAAAAAAATTTGTAAATTGTATATCTGAGAAAGGATTAATATCCAGAATATATAAGGAACTCCTACAGCTCAACAGCAACAACAACAAATTTAAAAAGTACCTTATTTAAAAATGAGCAAAAGACCTGAATAGGCATTTCCCCAAAGAAGAAGTACAAATGCCCAGTAACCACATCACTAAGATGCTCAACATCACTAATCATTAGAGAAATGCAAATCAAAATCACAATGAGATACCACTTTATACCCATTAGGATGGGTATCATTTTTTTAAAAATAATACTGTTTTGGAGAGGATGTGAAGAAATTCACCATTATGCATTGCAGGTGGCAATGGTGCAGCCACTGTGGGAAGAGGTATGGTAACTCCTTAAAAAATTAAAAATAGAGCTACCATATGATCCAGATGTCTTGCTTCTGGCCATGTATCCAAGAGAATTGAAAGCAGGGACTTGAACGGATATTTGTACACCCACTTTCATAACAGCATTATTCATAGCAGCCGAAGGGTGGAAATGATCCCAGTGTCCATCAGTGAATGAGCAGATTAAGTGTGGTCTCTACATACAATGGAATATTTTTCAGCCTTAGAAGAAATGAAATTCTGGTACCTAACCACAACATGGATGAATCTTGAAAACATTACACTAAGCGAAATAAGCCAGATACAAAAGGACAAATCTTGTATGATTCCATTTTTATGATATTCTTAGGGTAGTCAAATGCAACGAGACATAGAGTGGTGGTTGCCAGGGACTAGGGGAGAAAGGAAGAGGGAGTAAGTGTTTAATGATACAGTTTCAGTTTAAGAAGGTGAAGTAGTTCTGGAGATGGATGGTGGTGTTAGTTGCATAATAATGTGAATATATTTAATTCTACAGAACTGTAATCTTTAAAATGGTTAAAATGATATATTTTATGTTACGTATATTTTTCTAAAATTAAAAATATTTAAAGTATTATGTTAATAGATTCATAACACTGTACTAATTCTACTAAGAAAGAGTAAAAATAATCCTCATAGCTTTTAGAAAGCAATCTCACAATCATTTGTCCGTTAATTCTTTGAATCTTTAACAATTATCTATTGAACATCATGTATGAACCAGGCCTCATTCTAGATGTTGGAATACTATCTAAGTATTGGAATAAGACACAGAGCTTCCCTGCAGACATGGAGTGTATGATCTAGCAGAAGAAACAGACATAACCAAATAACTCAAATAAATATAGAATCACTGTGGTGTAAGTGTTCTCCATGAAAAGGTTGTCCATAGACTAGAAGGAATGTGACTGAAGAAAGGAACACTTGATCTTGATTTCAAGTTTTACTTTTAACACTTAAACACTTACATTTGTGTACTGGACACACTATCTTGCGGCCCCTCATATAACATGAGCTGCACCGGTTTCCCAAGTCCCTCATGTCTGTGAGCCAAGTGATTTGTGATATTGCTTTGCTAAGGAAGGATGGGGAATGTTTCTTGTGCAACAGCCAGAGTATGACATTAAAAACATAAGCCTGATACACAAATGCAAATGGCATGTGTTTAGTTCTCATCTGTCATCTAACTAACAAGCATTTAATTCTCCTGGCAACCAAAACAGCCTATCGATATTACTCACATATCTATGGTTGTTCCTATTAGACCTTAAGTAAAGAAGGGAAGATTTATTTTATTTTATTTTATTTACAGGCAGGAAGGCACAGGGAAATTTATCATTTCTGTAATTGAATGTTTCTCACCTATGAAAAAAACAAGTGATTCATATTTTAAAACAATCATTTGAAAAAAATAAATACATAAATTTTATCCAAGCAGGGCCTATGTTAGAAGGAAGAGCAGGAGACAACTTATTTACCAAAGACAAGGATATCTCTTAGGAGTGTAGCACTGGGGCCCCAGATAGACTGAGGACGCAGCTCTTTAATTCTGTCTGTCTATATTTTTATTATGCATTGAAATTTTTTGGAATCTAAGATGTGTCATTTTTTTCGAACCACTAAGGAAGAAAACATGATGCCAGTTAAATTTGATCCAAGGCCTCATCCATGTCCTGTGCTACACATGAATCGATCACACCAGTCTCTTGTTTCTTTGCGATTTCTTCTGCCTTCCGTTGCATTGTTTGGCATACAATAGGATATCTTGCACATGCCTTCAACAAACTATAAGGTGGCTTCTTCTACTGGTTTAGTCCTATACTTGATTGTTGCTTTTAAGAAAAGGTGGCATTGACTTCATTCCTCCAACGATGACTTCACTAGTGTCAATTTATGCCCCACCTTTCTCTCTATGCCTTTTTTGAGCACAATAGCCTTTTGTTTCAATGGTGTATCATTATGTAATCTTCTTAAAGACATTTTATTTTGTAGTTAAACCAACCCTTGCTGTACCAACAGTGCAAAGAACTCAAAGAAAGTGATTAAAATTGGACCAGTATGACTGAAGGGCACACCGTGTGCAGGCGACAAGGACCTCATCATCGCTGCTGTCTGGCTGCAGAGACTTAAAAGACACCATCAACTCTAAGAAACATTTCCGTTTGGAAGATGTTAAAAATGTGGAAAAAAAAGTTACATATCCTCAGATCTTTGAAATGTGGTATATTATGAATTACTTAAAATATTTTATAGAACCTTTATGGGAAGTCTTGTATCCGACTGAAAGTTTGATGGGAGTGAAATTACATCTGTTTACTTGTCCCTCGATGTCCCACCTCAGCTTCGCCTCTCAGTCTCTTCAAGACTCTGCTCCCCTTCAAAGAAAGCAGAGACTTTGCAGATACCTTTGAGTGTTGTCATAAACTTAAACTTGTTGCCCAGATTTTGGACTAATCTCAGAGGCACCTACAGCAAAGGCTGAACAGCTTTTCTTCCTGCTCTGTGAACACTTGGCAGACGCGTTGATGACAGTTACAAGAACGTGATGCACAGCGGTATTCTTTACAGCAGTTTAATCTGTGTCATCGGATCCCCAGAAACCATGATTAATAGCAGCACTTGAGTTTGTTCTCAAGTTGTATGTTTGGCAGTGGTGAACTTTGATCTATGGTTTCACTTTAAAGAATCGTTACGACACAAACTTTTCCTGTAACCCTTCCATCTCAGCAAGCTCCACACAGACACCGTGTAGGCGCACATTCACTGCTGTTGCTGTAAACTGTGTTTCTTACACCATTTGAAGCACTGTGGTAAGAGGAGGGGGACATGTCATGTCCAGGCACTGAGTGGTCAGCATCACACAGAGCAATCTCAGCATTCAGAATTGGCCAGTGCAGAGTTTTTTGGTTTGTTTTTTTTTTTTTTTTTTTTTTTTTTGCTTCTTTTCTCATATCCATTGTAGTAGCCAAGTGATACTTAATCAGTAGAAGGATAAAAACTAGCCTATTTATCCTTACGGGCGGCTAATGGTTGTAACTGAGGGTAGATTCTCATAGAGACAACCATTAGATGATTGTTGTAGAAAAGAGGAATTTCTTTCATAGTCCCTGAAGATGATTATTGGCTTACAATAAGCGTTAGGTGTACCCGGCATGCTAGAGCTGAATGTATTTTGGAAGGAAGACATAGTTGTGATTGGGTCTTGGAGTTATTTGTCACTATAATAGCAGTGGAAGGGGGTCGGGATGGGGCAAGTGGTGTGGAAGCAAGTAAAATTGCTCAGAGAAACGTGGAACCTTGTAAGCCGGCCAGTGGGGCAGTTCTGAGTGTGGCTGATTCCCTATTGTTTGGACAGTAGAGCTTTCCTCACAGCCTGGATCTTCCCAGGAATCTTTGGCTTCACTTCCTACCACATGGTTTTAGACGCAATCCAGGCGTTCCGAGAGGACACCATGCCAATGTTTCTAGGGTGTAGAACAAGATAACAACTTTTGATGGAAATGTGTTTAGCTTGCACGACGCAACGAATTAATTAATGATATTCAAACTACTAAACTACTCTCAACTGTAACAGTTACAGGAGGTGCGCCTCCATGAAGAACACTGAAGTAATAGAAATCCAATAAAAAGTAAACTTGAGTTGGCATTAGATAAGCGGGAAAGGGAGCTATCAGAGAGGAAGCTGGACCTCACATCTGTTTGGCTGCCCCACCATACACTTCAAGAAAAATCTGCTGGATCACAACACCGTCTTTCCTCATGAAGTGAAAGTAGGTTGGGTAAGGAGGATTATCACTGTGGCTTCTAGAGACTATGACCTCTTTCTGCCATTACTGAATTTGTAAGAAGAGAAAAATACGCTGTTCCCGAAGTGACTCATTTGCGGGCTTTTCCATTGGGATGATTCTGTAAGTTCCTGAAGCCTGTGAATTTGAACTGTCCCACCCCGATGAGTGTCACTTCCAGCGAGCAGAACAAATGCAATGGCTCCTGAAGAGCATGGTCCTATTAAAGTCAGTCTTTAATCCCTCCTGCTCCGCTGCTCTGTTAGCATATTTGCCTTGTTTTCTTTCTTTCTTTCTTTCTTTCTTTCTTTCTTTCTTTCTTTCTTTCTTTCTTTCTTTCTTTCTTTCTTTCTTTCTTTCTTTCTTTCTCTCTCTCTCTCTTTCTTTCTTTCTTTCGTTTTGCTTATTTGTCTCAGGCACAAAGAACTGTAGTCATTGGCCTTTTAGAAAACAGAATTTTCCTCTAAGTTCTTTGAAACTTGGTCTTCATGCTGACTTTATTATAGGTAAGTCTCAGTTTCCCTGAGCAAACAGCCTAGGGTTTCTCGTTGGCCTATTTTTCTATCAAGCATGAGATGGCTCTTTCAGATGCTGTTAAGTATCTGTGTTTGAAAGGAAGAAAGGTGGGGAGGTTTCCTTTCTCTTTCTTCTTTCTGGTGCCAATAATTCCTTCCCCACACTCCCCACTAAGGAAGGGGCGGTCAGTGATCGCAGTCACAGCTCCTCTTCATTGTGCAATTTCTACAGATACTCTGTTAAGCCCTGACCTACTCTGTACATGCCATCTGTGTAGCTGTGCTGGGAGGGGTCTACCGATTTACCAGACCTACACAGTTAGTGAATACTCAAGGCGAGTCTCATATCAGGTCTGATTCTCTCCAAAGCCCACTTTATCAAGGGCTCTTAACTGTTAGTAGGCATTAGCAAGTGAGAGTCTTCAACTTCAGGCTCCGGGCCCCAGCCCCTTCCTCTCCCTGGCACCTTCTCTCCAGCCCCGTGCTTCCGTTTCCATTGCTAATTTACATGTACAACATGTCCTTTGGGTTCTGCTCATGCTTGTATTTGGGAGTGGAAAGCTTCCAAACTTAATAATGCATAAAAAGTTGGCAAAGGATGCTTACACTGATTAAAAGACACACATGCACACACGAAGTTGTAAAAGCGGGGGAATCAGGAAATCCAGGACAGACTTTGGCCAAGTAAGAGCTGAAAAGAGAAAGACACAGAAACAACAAGGGCAAGTTTTGATTTTCTCATCGGATGGCTTCAGTTCTGGAAAAACACCTTTCGTTTGTGTGTGTATGTGTGTGTGCATGTATGTGCACATGTATGTTTTAAAGGAGCAGTTACTTGTATAAGGCTTTCTATGTGCCAAGTAAACTTCTAAGGGCATCCTATGTATTAGCACATGGTCATAAGAACAAACCTTTGTAGTAGATTATTACTATTACTATTATTATCAGCCACATCTTATCCATGTGGACACTGAGTATTAAGGAGAGATTAAACAATGTGCCCAAGGTCACATGACCTGTAGGTGGCAGGCTTTGCACCCAAGGGTTCTGACCCCAGAAATCGTACCCTTCTGATCCCTGCTACCCCTCCCACTGTGCTGTGTTAGAGACCAACAGGGTTTCCAGAGCATCTGAGCCATGATTGAGGCTCACAGAGCAGGGGGGCTGCAAGGCTGTGATTCAGTCCCAGGTCTTGTCTCTGTCCCGGACACTGTGTACTTTATGTCACACTTGGTTGTTTTCACAATAATATGTGTTGAATAAATGAATATTCTAAAAAATATATATATATATATATTTAATATTGTGATATCAGGAATAGACACTAGTTTGCTGTGATACTGGGAATGGATATTCTTAATTCTCAGCTGTAGGGCACCATCCTCACCTCCTCACTGCACAGACAACACGCGATTTAGTTTCCAGCTGGCGTACTACCCACTGATAGGCGTCAAGTTCTTGCACGCATGCATCCTTCGAGAGTTTCTTGCTGAGAAAGAATAAGTGTAATTTTTATGGATTGGTGAGAGGTATTTCTTATTTTGTACACTTTTCAGGGATCACTGGCCCAGACCCCCAGAGCAAGCAGAGTGGGTTGCAAACGACCCTCCAAGAACATCCCTCAGACGCCTGGGTGAAGTGGGAGCCCGTCCCAGAGACCGAGGACAAAACATGTGAGCCAAAACACACGAGCTCTTGAATGCAGCCTGTTTGTTTCCTCGCAGCTCTGTAAAATCAAAGTTTGAGGCACCACAGGAGCTCTTTTAAAGTGTCCTGGCCGGCGTGCTGCAGCCCAGATGTTGCTCCAGCGCCGCCGCAAGCGCCAATCATCGCACGCCTCGCGCCCCCCGGCTGCAGCCTCGCTCCCCTCCGCTGGCGCTGCTCCATCGATGTTACAGATGCCACAACTCATTTCTTTGAAGTCAGTGTGTTTTTTAAAAAAACACCCCTTTCGACAGATTTGGCCCAACTCTCATTATATAAGCTGATCTGTTGGAACATCTGTCACCATTGCGGCTTCGGCCCCCATCCTCCACTGAAGTATAGTAACTTGACATTCATAAATAATGAAGCAGCGCCGGGTTGAACGCACGGATTCGGGGACACGCAGGCTAAAATGGCAGGCTTTCATCTTTCAGGAAGAATGAAAGCCTGGATTAAGCAAACAAGGGGAACACAGCTAGGGCCCGGATGAAAACTTCCAACTATTGCTCATTTAAAAAAAAAAAAATTTACAATGTACCTCGTGTAACTGACTGTCTTTTGATAATACAGATTGTCACAAGGTTCCTGGGAAGGGCTGGAGCTTCATAGCTGGAGACATGTTAACCCAGCAACATCCGATCTACATACACCCTCTTGGTTACTACTTCTCTAAATGCCCTCTTCTGCCCAGGGAAAGTATTGTCTTAGCACAAATAGCTGTTACAGTTCAGTCCCATGTTGACATCTGCCACCCAGAATAATGCCCTTGTGGTATACACACTTAACACAAACACGTGAGAAATCTCCTCGGTGCTGCAAATGTCTGTCCTTACTCTTCGGCAGGGGTCATCTTTTGTACGCGCTATGTGAATACTGCTGGGCACAAGGTAGTGAATGCCCTCTGTGGAGATGGGAGAGGAGGCAGGATCTGGGTGTGTGCTTCTGTGAGCTCCAGTGCTTTGGAAATTCAAACATATTTCCATATATTAATGGCCAAAGATGATCTAAAATCAAGGTAAACACAAGTAGTTAAAATATGGCAAATGGGACGTGGTTCCAGGTTTTGTTCTTCAGCGTACGCACACACACAAACACACACACTCAATGCACACAAATTCACACACTCTCGCCCTGTGCGTATGTGCCTAGATGCCGCCTGTGTTTTGTATCACGAACACTCTTCAAAGCCAGAGACAGAGTCTGTCTGGTTTAGCCTGTACAGCTCCAACTTTGTGTCATGCATGTGGATGCTTAATAAATGTTTAATGACAAAGGAGGCAGTGCTGTAAGTGAGGACGGCTGCTATTATTCCCACTGCAGAGATGAGTGAATGGAAGGAGAGAGACGGATTGCCTGGAGCCCACACGGTGAGTCAGTCGCAAAGTGCAGCTTGGAAGCTGAGTCCCTGGGCCGTGCCTGTATTTCTTCAGATGTGGGCATGGAACACTTACCTTTGGAGTTGGCTTAGAAGCATGCTAAAGTGAAAACAAAACGAAAAACATACAGACCTCTGGGAGCTTACGTTTAAAGAAAAGATAGTGCAGAAGCCAAAATAAGAGTATCAATGAGAGAGACGGATCCAAATCCGAAACTGGGGGCAGAATGGAAGAAGGATGGGAAGTTTCCCTGCTGTTGCCACACCCAGCACAGACGTCTCCATTGTTCTTTTAAGGAATGCTTCCACATAGTTCAAGGTGGTTATGAAAAACCTCCATTTTTTTCCCTCCAGGCCACATTTCAGCATTGTCTACCAGAGTTCTTCCAAAATGTGACTCACTCAAACTTGTAGGCTGGGTCACAAAGATAATTGCTCCTGCCTGTCCTCTCCTCTGCAGTTGACCTATCTGAAAGTCATTGGGTATAATTAAAAAAAAAAAATCCACGTTTACATCTTCCATTTTAATGCAGGTTCTGATAAAGAAACTGATTTATTTCACTTCCAGTCTTTCCCCTTCAGACTGAGGCTGTGTAAATGTATAATTTTTGCTTGGCTTGATGCAAAAATATCGGTCAGATTAATGTGCCTCGGCTCAAGCTGTGTGCTACAATGCTGGGTCATTTTAATATTCATTTTCATCCCTGGACTGAATTTCTTTTCATTAGAAAGAATAGTTGAGTAGTTGGTGTTCTGGTAACTTAACCCATTTGGTATATCACCTTCTGTTTCTTAGCAATTCATGATTTGGCCTCAGAACTCAGCAAAAAGAACAAAATGATGGTAAAAAATATTTATATCTGCATGTAATAATTTGTTTTTTTAATGTCCCATCTGCCTAGAGTTGACTTGTTATAACAAAATCCTATGTAACTTTGTAGGCTGCTCTGTAGAGCTTAACCCTGCTCGGTTGATGTACTTGGCTAATTTCTGTTACCAAGATATATTGTAACCTCTATGCACTATTGGCGTTGGGCTCTTTGGGGGACCCTATAAGTTGCCTACGCAATAACCATTCTTCCTTTCTTCCTCACCACCAGAACCTCAGTTTTCTTTTGGGAATTATTTGCCTTCCCAGACTCCTTTACAGCTGCTGGTAACTATGTGAATACCACAGGCTGATAAGATATAAATTGATGTGCTTTAGAAATTTCTCAAAAGGTTTTTGGCTTTTTTTCCCTAGAATAAGTGCCACCTTTTAGTTCTTATTCCCTTCCATCTCTCTTCTTCTCACTTAAAACACAGATATAATCGTCTCCATGCAAGAGTCATTTTGTGAGCATCAAAATCAAGACATAGTAAAGGTAAGTTTAAAATTGAAGATCTAAGCCAGATGCAGAAGCCTTGTATGTCAGGCCATGAACTCTGGACATTTCCCCGTGGGTCAGGTGGAGCATAACAGGTTTAAGTATGAGTTGCAAGACTAAAGTGGAGTATGGGGTCAGCTGCAGGAAGGGGAGACTCTGCAGAATTGGAGGTCGGAGCAGGAGCATGAGAAGGCTGGACTTTAATCAAAAGACTCTAAAATAGGATTCTGAACCATATTACAGTGAATACCTGAATCACTAACTAAAACTGGGTTTGGGGCGTACTTGATATAAAATTGAATGTCAATGGAGTCTGGAATCTGACTTTTAAGTAGAGATGAACAATTTTGCTGAAGAGTCAACATATATGAATGTCCTGCTTTTCCTTCCTGCTTTCTCCATCCCTGCCTGTCTCTCTCTCCCCTTCCTCCTTACCCTCTCTGTTTGTAGCTTTATCCCAATCCAGGAGCAATCACCTTTGGTGGGAAACTTAGAGGTTTCATTGTATGTTTGTGTGTATGTGTGTGTGTATTCACATATACATGTATTTAGCCATTGAACTAGGGCAAAATCAATGGAGAGGACATATCAAAGAACAGCTACAAACCAAGGGTAATAGTGGGTTATGTTAAGGAGCTCATTGACTTCAACATACAGTCCCCAGATCTTCCTTCTTTGGCTTCATGATGTTAGGAACCTCATTGTTAGAGGCAACCATAACCTCATGACCCCATGGTGGCGAAAGCTTGGTAAGCTAACTGGTAGGTCTTGTTCTTTACTTTCTGATGCTGCTGTTCGGTCTGGAGTGAGGTTTTGACAGGAAATAGCCTAGATACGCATACATTAAACTGAGTATTACTTCCTGCCCTCACCCTTCTCCCTCCAGATTAAGGAAAATCACTGTTCTCTGGATTTTTTGGTTTGGCCTGCTGCGTACTTGGAAGGCATTCAGCCCCTTCATGGTGAGCATTCAGTCGATTGCTATTTGGGGGTGGGCTTGGAAAGTGAGAACGTTGCTGTTGCCCTTTCTGTAGACAGTCAGAAACAAACACACCAAGAAAATCTATAGGCTCCTAACAGATGGGTTTTAAAAAGTAGGTCATGTTTTGAGCCCACCAACTTTGATGACATCCCTGTAACAGAAACTGGATTCCTAAGTGTCAGGATAATACAAATGAGGTTCTAAAATGGTCTCTGGATCTGTTACAGCTTCCAAGTACAGCTGGGAAAAAAGTTGTGGAGGGAAGTCTCTACGGAGTCAGGAAAATAAAAACCATGCTGGGAAGCCCTGAATCCACAGCTCTATTTCTCCACCACCACACCCACCCCAGTAGAAGAGACTGGGATTGACTTAGTCCTGAAGGAATTAGGATGATACGGAGAGTTCAGGAAAAGAGGCGTGTGTGTGCGTGTGAGTGTGTGTGTGTGTTGGAAGGGGCAAGGACCAATCTCCTCCTTTTCTGTGAGGAAATTAAATGAAGCTTATGGAAGGTAAATGACTAGTCAGAGGCTTTTGCTGCTTTGCTTTAAGATGTTTTGTTTCTGGCAGCAAAAATCTAGAAGGGTAAGGTGTGTGGCTGGTGAGGAGGGGAGAAATCCACTCATCTTCTTCCTGGCCTGGGGTGTGTGTACTGGAGAGCTCGTTTGATAACAGAGTTACGTACAGATCAAGTTGGTAAGTCTGAAGCTCAGAGGAAGAGGGTTATAGGTCTATGAGAACTCACAGGACTAAAATAAAGTACCCTTGTGTATTTTTCACTCTAACAGCCCTGGAGAGGGGAAATAAAATACCTTCTTGGATCCAAATATCTGTGGTTTCCCAGGCTTCATGCCTCACTGCTGAGTGAGAACAACAATTGGAAACCAGGAGGCACATTTATACATCAACACGGTTTTGCCTCCAACAGAATGAAGGACGAAATGGCCTCCCCAGTTATGTCTTGTTGATTGTGTGGCTGACCCAAATGCTAGTCCATCAGAAATCCATTTCCCAAGCCCAGCTCCCTCAAAACACTGTTGAGCTAGAAATACTTTCTCATTACTTTTTGTCTAGTCTGAAGAGTGTTTGCCCTTCCTCCCTCCCTCATGATCTGCCTGTGGCTGAGATCCATAAATACATCTTCTTTTATAGCATTGTCATCTTGAACATACATTTTGACTGAGGCAGAAATTCAGCATCACAGGCTGTTTACCAGGCATTGTCACACTTGTTTCCTCTACACTGATTTTTGTACTCTAGTCTTCCAACATTGGTTCTTCAGTGGAATGAGTCCACACTTATGAAGATGAATGATTTCGTGTCATTAATCTAGCCTTTCCTTTCCAGCCAATCTGATGGGTGTCAACCACTCCATGTTCACACTGGGTGAGGAAAGAAGAGGGCAAGATAATATAACATTAGCAACAATAATGATAATACTTGGTTAAAAAATATACACATAGCATATCTTGATTGTATTGGAATTGTTCCTAAGCATCTCCACCCTGCCTCTTTTCTCTTGCATAAAACTATTGTGGGACAGAGCTTTGCCTGGTGCGTGGAAGCTATTGTTCAATTGGATGGAGATATATTTGTTCAGCTCTGAAAACCCTTAAATATCCCTATAATTAGGTTAATGGCTCCTGTACCATGAACAACAAAACTACTGTTTATGCTATAAAAATGCTAACAAGAAATATTCAATTTCTTGTAATAACATATAATGGAAAAGAATTTAAAAATATATATATATATGTATGTATATGTGTAACTGAATCACTTTGTTGCACACCTGAAACTAACATTGTGAATCAACTACATGTCAATAAAAATGTTTAAAAGTGCTAACAAGAGGAGGTTAGCAAGAAAAATCACATGCCTAACATATGGATAGCTTTTGGGCAAACTCGAACTGTCTATCCATAGCATGTCATGTGACTTTTTAAGACAAGAAACAACTTAGACTGAGGATGTGAGGACAGGATGCCCAACTCAGCATCCATTGGCAGAAACTCTATGCTGTTCACATGCAATTATTCTGGACCCATTCTGAAATAGCTCTGTGGGAAGCATAACAGTGCTATAAGACACTTGATTTCACTCCAGCTTTCAACAGGGGATATGTATTTTGTTTTTAGTTTTGTATGGATACTATCAGTTATCCTATTCTTATAAACAGGGAATAGAAGACCCTGTAAGAGAAAGAAAACCAAGGAAAGCTGATAGTCCACATAACTTAAATTCTCCTGAGTTTTGACTTCATTACCTGTCTTTAAAATGACCTCAATTATCATGTTTTTCATCTGACATTCTCAGATAGTTCTTTGGGTTACATAGGTACAGAAAAGACCATTTGGTTTCTGTATTACGTCCTTACGAAAGGAACTTTGTGCTAAATTTGCAGGTGCACATCCAGATCCTTACACTTTCCAGCTTTGAGACCTTGTACAGGTTCCACAACTCCTCTGAGCCTCAGTTTCATTATCTATAAAAAGGGGATAATAACAGCACCCACTTCGTAGAGAAGTCGCGAGGTTAAACTGTTTCATAAATGTAAAGCAGTTAGAGCAGTGCCTGTACGTAATCAGCACTGTGTAAGCAGAGTATCACTAAAGTATACACACCAACCAGTGGGATTTCTATAAAGGACAAGTTTGGATGCCATTAAACATAAAACATGACTAGCAAGTTTTCTAGGCTATTTCTGACTAATTAGAGTTGGTTAAGGGGAAGAGCTGACATTAGACCAACTATACAATATACAGTCTGGAAACTGTTACACCTGAGACCACTGTATCTTCACTTTAAGGGGCTATTCATCTGCATGTCAGTTTTCATTTGGGACTTTAAAATGTGGAATGTACTTAAATATTACTTGGATAGCTTAGACTCCAAACATAGGCAGGTCTCAAACATGGAAGCCATCTTTCTTACATTTCCCATGGTCAGATTTTCTTGGGGTCCAGCAGGTCTGTTGTGAAAAAAACCTCCACAGATCAGTCTGATAGATCCCGCCCTTATCACCTCCCACTCCTTTCCCCTGACTCCAGTTGAGAATTCCCAGGAAAGGTGATATGCCATTAGTTCTCACCAGATCAGTCACCAGCTTACTTTCACTCTGCTCCCCACTATTATAGCATCAAAATGGAATTTGGATTTTTAAAATAGAAAATCACTGAATTCAAAAACTGTTTGGTGGCTGCTTCCTAAATGGATTTGTATCTGAATGTTGTCATCTTTGCTAACATTATTAGAACACAATCTAAGATTGCTTCAGTTTTAACTGTGAAATGTGTTTGACCACCTTCCCCATTTTTTAAAATGAGGTCAATAATAATGAAATTAAGTTTCCTTTGCTCAGTAAGTTGGACATTTCAGTACGAGAAGGGTTACATATCTTTTAAAGAAATACACCCAGAGATAGTCATCAGCCATGCTTATCAAGATGTTGACATCAAATATAGAATCTTTGCAGTATCAGAAATCCAAATCTATCACTTTTGGTTGTGATAGACAATATTTGGAGAGTCTTATTTATTAGATCCAGCTTTTAATGACTTTTAATGGAATGAATACATTAAATTCTTTTCTATTCAGTAACTCAACGAAATCAATATGAATATGAAAAGTAACAGCTTTCCCTATTCCCTCCACCTGACAAAAAGCGTTCAGTTAGGGAAACTGGCAACAAATGAATTAAAAAGAATTTGGCAAAGCAAGTGAAATACAATAAATTCTGAGCTTTAGAATTCATTCTGATCTTTTTGGAGTTTGACCAGTCACTCTTAGGTCCATCTTGCTTAATTCCAATAGATGGCAGGGTACAGATATTTTTGTGATAAATAATTAGGTGAATTATGATCTCTGGGAGCACAAATCTGGGGAACATGGAAATCAACTTTGTCTCCCTTGAATGCTCTCTTTTGTAAAAAACTGAACTATGCAGGTGATCATGATTTTAGATTTCATGATCATCCATTTCACAGTAGTCCAAAGACCTTTTGTACACAAGCGATTACCTAATATTAACACATGCACCCGAATTTATAAATCAGAAACAGTTGTGTGCAAAACATATTATACTATTTGTGTAAACTACTTGTTTACAAAGACAGAGTTATACTTTATTTAGACAAAAAGGGATCATTTTACTCATCATTATTCATCTGGATTTTATTCACCCATTACTTTAATTATATTAATTGAGTAATAACTACTAGGCAGCTTATTATGTGCTGGGAATAGAGGTAAATGGTCACTCCTCCAAGAAATAGACGTCTAGGAAACAAAACAGAGAAATAAAAGGTTAAAGATGCTACGAAAAAATATCTGTGGGATCTAGAAGGGTCATAAAAGAGTGGGTGATAATTCCACCAAAAACAATTTGGTAGGAGATAAATTAAGGGCATATTTAGTAAAATAATGAATTGGTCAGAAGTTAAGATTCCCAATTACTTCTTTTTAATATATTGGTAATTTTGTTGCCTTTGGGAGCAGTTTTTCAAATTTGTTATTAGTCTTAGGCATAGTTGCCCATAATTTTTTGAGCATTTCCTCTTTTAAAACAAACTAAAAATTAAACAAACAAAAACAAAAATGAAACCACCTAGGAGCAAGGAGGGATTCAGTCCTAAATCCTCTGGAGTAGATAGGGGAATAAATAGAATATGGCCATCAAAGTCTTTCTAAAAGTGATGTTTTAGCTGAGTTTTGCAAGTTTCCTGGTAGATGAGAGTCAAGGATGGAGTTGGGGCAGGTCATTTCAGGTAGAGGGGGTTGCTTTTTTTTTTCCCCCAATTTAATGAATTTTTATTTGTGTTATACTGTTTGCTTTCCCTGAAATGCATGACCTGAGCATCCCTCATCTTGGTTCAGGACAGCCAGAAGCTTTGGTGAGGCTGGGCCAAGCATGGGAGACTAAGATCAGGACTGCAGAGGTGGGGGCTGGGGCCAAAGCAATAAGGAGATTCAAATAGCAGTGTGTCAGATCAGTAGGGAGAGTACCAGATCCTGCAGGTAGCTTGGAGGGGTTAATTCCTATACCTTGAGAATGTGTTACTATAGCAACACTGTTGTGAGGATATTAAGCTTTGGAATAGTAGTGAGGAGAAGTTGAATATGGATTTCTGGCTCTGAGCTAAAACTCTTTAGAAAGACTGAAGTAGTTCCAGGTCATAGATACTCACTGATGGCCAGCTGAGGCAGAGCCAAACGTTCCCTGGAGGAATATTTCTCCAAATTAGGGCTAGTGGAGATCTACAGAATAATATCAAGCCATGAGATCACATGAAAAGATTACCAAATACACTAGAAAGAAGACCACTATGAAGGAGAGTTAGTAGAAAGAACAAACGACAGATTTGGACCTCCATGGAATGCTAACTTTTAAATGTTTTTTTTTTTTTAAAAGGATGTAATTACAAAGATGAGCATGCAACAACAACAACAAAAGGATAGATTTTAAGAACATAACTTCTAGAAATAAGAATACATGTGTTGTAATTTTGAAAAAAATTCCAATGGATTGTTAAAAATCACAGATTAGACACAATTGAAGAAAGAACTGGTGAAATGAAATTATGTGAAAAACCCATCTAGAATGCAGCAGATTTGGTGATTGAAGTGTATTAGCAAAACTGAGAAATGCAGAAGATGAAAACAGAAGGTCACAGGTATGTTCAATAGGAATTTAAAATAAGAGACTAGAGAGAATGGAGGAGAGAACGTATTTAACGAGTAATAGCTGTAGATTTTCCAAAAATTATTTTTATTAAAACTATGACTACACATTTCCAAGGAGAACAACATAGCCCAAAGAGGATAAAAGAAAAGAAACCAATCTTAAACACATCACAGTAAAACTTCAGAACACCAAGACAGGAAGATGGGGAAAGAAACCAGAGAGAAAAAGCAGATCACCTATATGGGAACAACAGTTAGAATGACATCAGTCTTCTCAACAGCAACTATGGAAGCCAGAAGTCTGTGGAATGCTGTGTTATACAATGCTGATAGGGAACGACTATCAACCTATAATTCTGCCCCCACCCCCAATCTTTCAAAAATGAGGGAGAAAGGAAGTCTTTTACAGATAAAGAAATCAAGAGAATTTACCACCAAGGATCCTGCTCCAAAGGAACTCATAAAGGATACATTTCAAGAAAAAGAATAAAGATCTCCAAAGAATGAGCTGAGATACAAAAAGGAATGTTGAGAATAAAAATGATAAGTAAGCAAGCAAATCTAAACATTGCATAAAATAAAGCAACTGTGTAATTTATGGTGTTGCATAAAAGGCAGGACTAAAATATTGGACAACAGTAGTTTCTAAGTTCAATGGGGGGAAGACTAGCTGTTCTAAAGTTTTATATTGATCGGCAGGAATAAAAGAAGCTTAATTTTAGATTTTGTTAAGTTAATTATGCTTAGTAAAATTTTGAGCATAACTACTAAAAGAGTCAGTGGTGAGCCAGTAAATATATAACAATTTTCTCTCTGAAAACGAAGCCCTGAGATGTAGCATTTGCCAATTTCTGTGATGTAAATACCCCCGCCATGGCCAATTTCAAGCTACCAACATAAAGTCACTGGACTTGAAGTTGGGAAGATACGTTGTGTACAGTTGACTCTCGTGAGTTGCACCAGGCCAGCTCCAGCACACCACTGAATAGAGTATATAAATCCAAAAGCCTCAGAGAGAGAAAAGTAAAATGTGGAGGGAGAAACCTCAAAACAGTCAAGACAAGAAAAAAGAAACAAAAACTGGGGCAAACAGAAACCAAAGACAACTAAGATGATAAAAACACATTCTAATGTATCAGTGATAACAATACATGTAAATGGGCTGAAGAACTGAGTGATGTGTTGTCTATAAAAATATACCTGGAGTGAAAGGAATCAGAAAGGATACCAAGAATGACAGGCCAGTGGATAAAAGGAAAACCAAGGACTGCTGTGGTCTGGAAGCCAAGTTAATAAAGCATTTTAAGAAGGAGAGAGTGACCACGTTAACAGAGGCCAATGATACTATTAAAAATATCCGTATTTATTTCAAGGCTCTCTATGTTAGGCTGGCAGGATGTGACTGGATTCCGGCCAGTGGAATGGTTATCATAGCTATTCCTGTCCTCGTTCGTTAGGAGGGACAAAGGGAAAGTTCTGAGATAAAAGATTCCTCCAGGCTAGCCAAGTTACACAGAACACCAATAAGTACCTACGGGGTGTCTGCTGCATCCTGGGCGCAGTGTACAGGTGCCACAAAAGAAATGCTGAATTAGCTAGGCACATTTAATGCTTTTGTAGGCTTATACTCTTGCTTCAAATGTGTGTAAGTCACTTGACTGTGTAAGTTGATTCTATAACTACTTCCACTGTGGGGTGGTAGTATTTCCTAAGAGGCATTCCTGGTGGTTGCTAGTCTATGGCAGTCCGTACTCGGCCCCATTACTTTCTACATCTGTGCATCAGACAAATGCAGCCCCGAGGCAGCCAGGATGCGTCTCTGGAAATTGATTCCTCCAACATTGAAGGCTGTTGGTTTGTATGGTTTGGTTTTACCGGAATCAGTCACGTTGTGCTTCAGTGTTGGCTGTGTGGGTAGGTCCTGTATTAGGTGGGATAAAAACACACATGCACATGTACATCAGTACACACACTGCAGTGGTTTCAATGCACATAAAAACAGGTTCACACTAAGGAGTAAAACAGACAAAGGTCTGGATCAACCCAAAATGTAGGCTGATCAAAGTGGGACCTGTGTGTTTCACCAAACTCCAGAAAGCTAGATTTGGAGAGAACCTAAGAAATCAAACCCAGTATTTATCAAAACTTTTTTTAAGAACACAAAATACAGTGAGAACTATATCTCACAACACACACACAACCAAATAACTGAAACAAAATTCTAATGAGACAATATATGATAAAGTGTATTTTTTTATCTTTTCCTATCCTACCCTTTTCTATTTTTCTAAAGATTGCCTGTTGTAATCCACTAAGTTGATTTTATGTCCCACTAAGGGCTACAACTTACACTTTGAAAAATGTTATTTTAGACCCACACCTTTACTTACAAGAAGAGAAAAACTGAAGCTCAGAGACACCAAAAGAGTTGTCCAAAGTCACAGAGTTATTGCCGAGCTGGAGCCAGAGCTCAGGTCTCCTGATCTAGAGGGTGATGTCTTCTCAGGACAACCTGCACCTCACTCTGAATCCCTTGGAACAGGGGTAAGTGTAAGAAGGCCGCATATACTTACGGCTCTACCCTGTCTCCTCCTTTCTGCCTCCCCTGGCCAAGGTTGCCAGAGAATGTTGGTCTCTTCTGCTGAATCCAAGTGGTACCCCATCAGATCCTCTGCTCTAGAAATGCAGGGACATGAAGACAGGCTGCATTTTCCCTAAACTAAACAACTTGGTCTCCAGGCAAATTAAACCGTAGCACAGATTGTGAGGTGCATTTGCCCTGCTCCCTTCATTTATCTTCCTTTAATCAAATAGACGAAACATTTTCATTGGAAAGAAGAGATTGTTATCCTTGGCTTTCTTGTGTCTCCAGCAGTATTTTTTTAGGAATGTGTTAATAGCTGCAAAAATTTTAACACGTCTTCAAGTGCCTCTCATGTTAGGAGATTCTTCTCGGTTGTGGGAAAAGTGGTTGTCAGTTTGCCTGGTGTTTAAGCAAAATCAAAATGTTTCTGACAGGTAGATTATGCTCTTGCTTCAAATGCCCTGTCTTTACTGAATGTGCAGCTGGAAGCATCAGAGGAGAGACATTTTTCTTGCCAACCCTGATTCCTCAGTCCTCATTCCTTTCCAGGCAGCTGGGTCCAAAAAAATGGTTAACTCCAGGGCCAATGGAGGAAAAGATTGGGAGTTTCAATTTCAATTTATGTGTTGTTTGGCCCTTATGTAGAGAGCAACTTCGCCCTGCTGATCAAACTCTTTCACATTTTGCTTGAAGAAACAAGAACATTTAAGTGACAAATAGGAAGTATATTATGTAGAAAGCAGTTCCCAGGGAAGTTGAGAACCAAATGTACCAGAAAGGAGAGGAAATTTCTAAAAACAGCTATTAAAGTTTTTGTTATCCCTTGAAAATATATTTATTTACTGGAATCAAATGATAGGGTGGAGTGAATCCTGTATTCATCTAAGGTTGCAAGTTCCTGCATGTTCCATTGAAAGAGAGATCTTCCTTCATGGATATAACAGAGCAACAATTAGTCTTCCTTGTCTGTACAGCACTTCCCTCCTCTTATCACCTCTGTGATGAGCGCTTAAGGGGAGATGCATAAATGCTTCCAAATGGATTTTTAAAAAATTTTTCTGTGAGTCTGCTGGGCAGTTTTTCTGGTTGGGTAGCTTAACCAGTCTCAGCTGAACTCACTGCTGCCTTTGAAGTCAGCTGCAGATTGACTGGTGACAAGATGATCTAGGACTGCCTTCTGCACATGTGTGACAGGTGGCTGTTGGTTGAGGTGACAGTGGTGACTGGAATGTGTTTTCCTAATCATCCAGCAGGCTAGCTCAGGCTGCTTCTTAGGGAGGCTGCAGGGTTCCAAAAGCAAGAAGAAAAGGCAAGCCCACTTCTCAAGGGCTTTCCAAGTCATTTCTTCCATCACAATTGCTATTACATTTAGACTATCTCAACAACAGCAAGCCAATGCTACGAAAAGCATAAACCACAGGGTACTGGTCTGAATGTGGGGGTCACAGTGGTGCAACCAAGGCAGTCAGTGTTAGTACTTTCATTCATTTCCTTCTTTCACATGTCAGCTCTTTTCTTTCCTTTTGTCCAAACTGCTGTTCTCTCCACTGTCTTTTGCTTGAGCTCTTTTTTCTTTCTTTTACCCCTTCCTCTCATCTCATTTCCTCTTTTAACTTCATTACTTTTTACTTCCTTTCTCTTGATGTTTCTCCTTCTTTCTCATCCATTGGCTAAAACCTATCACTTTCCCCAGTGACCTACCTCAGCTCCAAGGAGATGGTTTACAGAGTTTGAGTGCTTGCTGAATACTGAGGTCACTGGGGCATGTGTGCCTCAGAGATTTGTCTCTTAAAGTGGGATCACATTGCCCTGAAGGGAGAACATTTCAGCAAAGCCATTCTTCCCCGTTATGCCTTGTTGAAGGGAGTTTTCTCCATGCATTTCCCTATTCTGGTGTCAACACGCTTCCCTGACAACACTGCCCCTCTATTCTTGTTCTATAAAGGTGGGCAGGGAATAGGACGGAAAGAATGAAATCCTTCCCCCAGCGAGCTTCTCCCACTGCTTAAAAGATTTAAGCATTATATACCCTTTGGAAGCTAAGCAAATTATTACCTAGAAAGTGTGTTTCAGAGGGCAGAAGTGAGCACAATGTTCATAAGCTCAGCAAGAATAAAATTTAGGCTCCTGGCCAATAGACAGTAAGCTCTTTGAGCACGATTTTCATCTTCATTGTATCCTAAGAACCGACGAAGTGTATGGTACCTGGTAAATAAATGTTTGAGTAAAAATTGAATACTTCTGAATGAATTGATATGGATAATGGGTGGGTTGGCCTGGAGCTGTTCAAATAGATGGCTTAGAAAGAGGATTTCTGGTTTGGTCATTTCATCACTTTAGTCGGGAGGCAGGTTACACATAGACTTGCACATCCTATTTCAAGACCAGCGTTGGGTCCAAAGAGAGTAAAGCATCACTGAATCAAGTGTTTGCATCCTAATCAAGAGATGAAGTTCTGTGTATGGGCTCTTGGCTCATTCTGTATCCCTGAGTGATAGAGAAATAAACAAAAGAAAATGGGCATTTCAAAAAGGCCTTCATGCATCCACTAGTTCCCTTGAAAATTGACTTCAGAGCCCATTACAGCAAGTTCTGTGGCCTTGGGCAGGACAGGAAATAGTTTTAATTTGCCCAGCCCCTAAATTATAGACTATGTATTTGCAACTGTTTTGAACTAGTCAGCAAAGTCATACTTTTCAACAGGTTTTAAAAGAGGCATTTCAACTCACAGGTTAGAGTATTTTAGATTATGCTGTTGCAAAATAAAGCAAATTTAGTTTTTGCCTCCCCTGAGGAGTGAGAAAATTGAGCAGTATCCAAGAAAAATGAATAATGCTCAGCCTGTATTAAACTGCTCATCAGAACACATAATTTTTTTCTTTTACTTTTTTTTTTTTTTTTGGCAACTATCAGTTGCAATGGCCACTCAAACTGGCCCAATACAATTAAGAGGAGTAGACAAGTGATCTTTGTGAGATGTATTTTGGGCTAAATTTCTCTTACAGGAACTGGAATCCTGTTGTAAGACATATGGTTTTAATTAAAGTGCCGGTAGATGTACAGCCAGAGCAAAAATTAATTTGACTGTAGCACTTAGAGTTCAGTAACTGAGTGCTATATACTAGGTATTTCACAGTTGCATTTAAACCCTTTGCTGACCAGTTCATAATATACTTTTGAGCTTTTTAAAACTTTGCTGTCACTGAAATTCATACCTTATGTTTTTTAGTAGCTAATAAGTGTTTGTTTAACACAGGAATGGACATCTGGGTGTCCTTACATATTGGAAAGGTTTGCGTCTCTGAAAACTATTCCTGCAATTCCAGGCATTTCCACTAGGTGGACAGAGGAGCTGTTGCAGTTTGGTTAAGGTAACTGAGAAGGGAAATGACATAAAAACATGAATGAGCACAGTTATTTTTTGGAAAAACTACACTACTCATTACTATGTTCTTACAAATTAAATACGTTGGTAAGAGATGGCATAAACACATATGCAAGATTTTTTGATAAACATAATATTTAGGCTTAATGTGTTCACTCTGACTCAATTTGTGCAATAACCACTAACTGCATTCTGGTTTCCTCCTTTTATTCTCAAGATACCTTACAAAACATGTCCTAGCTTTGGCTTACCTATGAACAGGTTAGTGTTAGATTATTCATAAGCTGCTTGTAAGCTTTAAAGTTAATATCCCCCTGGCATTCCCCCCTGCTTCTTCTGAGATCTGTTTCTTCCCAATTATTTATTTAAGGATATTCCTCCAGCCAACCTCGTCTTTTGCTATTTTCTCTCTATTCGTTCTCTCCTGAGGAAAACACCAAAGTTTTGTTTTTAATAATACTCTAAACTTTCAAAACACTGTTAAAAATGATAGCCTTTCTTTGTTAAGCCTGGGAACTATGTCTTCTAAATATATTTTTAAGAGGAAAAAAACTGAATAAACTATTATTTTCATGTATAATTCTCAAAGTGATTTCATTAAAAAATATTAATAGAACCTCTAGCATTATCTACTTGCTATTTGGTTATAGATTATCCAAATCAGTTTTGGATAGAATAAATGAGACGGTTTTAATGTCTTCTTCCTAACATCAGGCTTTAAACCATAATATTATTCTGTGCTATAATATGTCAAGTAAAAACCTATTCTTATGGGTCCTAGATTGTCCAAGTCATGTTACCTCTGAGCCTTAATTTTTAATTTTCTGTTTAATATAAGTAAGTACCCACAATGTTTCAGGTAGAACATAAGGCTCTGGGGAAACAGTGATACACAAGATAAAGTCCAGGCTCCCATGGAACTTATAGTCTAGTGGGAAATGAATAATAGAAAAATGGGAATAACAATATTAAGTGTTAAGTTACTCACAGTGAAGTTTTCACAATTAAAATGTTTATATAAAACAGCTTTGTAAAGTCTATAATATTCCCACCTTTCTACTAGACAACTGCTTTAGCATATATATCTTTGGATATGCAAGCATCTTTGAAGAGTATATAATGTTCTTTTCTGGAACTATAACTTTTTAATTAATACATGGTATTATTTTACGTTATTTTTCCGTTCCTTTTCATAATCAAGGCTGTGTTTTTAATATCTCCCCCATGTTGTTGCATAGACATGGAATTCAGTGCTCCTAATCACTACATAATATTTCACAGTATGCATTTTATTTATTAAGTCACCTACTGATGATCATGGAGGTGGTTCCTACTGATTTGTTATCACAAACAGCAGTATGATATGTACATCCTCATGAATAGCTTTTTGTGAATCTGTGAGAGTTTCTTAGGAGTGTATCCAGGAACGAGACTGTTGAGTTACTGGACATTTGTATAGATAACTTCATTGAGAACTGAATGGCTATTCCAGTTTATATTTCACCAAACATATGAGATTTCTTGGTAGCTCACACTCTTACCAACAATAGGTATTGACTTTCTAATTTTAGCAAATCTGTTGGGTGTGAAGAGATAAATTTTGTTGTTTGTGATGTGAATTTCTCTGATGAATACAAAGTTCTTGTATTTGTTAGCCAGTCAGATTAGACTTCTTCTGCCATTTTAAAATACACCTTCTTGCCTCCTAATTAAATGGTAGAAGTTTCTCATATATTCCAGGTCAATTCTAGTTGACTTTAGAAGTTACAAGTCTCTCAGTCTGTCAATGATTTGTTACATTTGTCTTAATTTTGATGTAAAATATGTTGATTTTTCCCCCCAATGATATGTTTTTCCAGGGTTTTGTTTTAATAGACCTTCTTACAAAAGTAAGCATGTTTCCAAATTTTCTTCCATTACCTTCACAGTTTTTTATTTTATTTATGTTTTCAATTCCATTGGATTTCGCCATTAATAACTAGAGATTCAATTTTACTTTCCTCCCTATAGTTTTCATAACAGGATCTACTGAGTCATTCACTCTTTGTGATGCCACATCCATTATACAGGAAGTTGAAGTACATATTTCTAAGCTGTTTACTGAGTTTAGTTTTGTATTAATCTGTTCTTGTGCAAGATTATATTTATATATAAATAAATTGTATTTATTATCATGACTTCAGAAGGTGTCTTAATAAGCTGGTACAATGAATCTCTTTTTTTTTTTCCTCAAAAACTTTCCATGAACTTTAGAATCACTTTGTCAAGTTTCCCCACCAAAAAAACCTAGCTATGATGTTTTATTTTCAGCTTTATTGAGATATAATTGACATACAATAACTGCACATATTTCAACTACACACTTTGATACATTTTGATATTTATATAAATCATCATCGCAACCAAAATAATACATGTATCCATCATTCCTGCAAGTTTCCTTGTGACCCATTATTATCACTCTTTCCCACTGCTTCCTGCTACCCCTCCAACTTCCAGGTGATGACTGATTTGTCTTCTATAGCTCCTGGTTAGAGTGTGTTTTCTGGAGTTTTATAAAAATGGAAAAGAAGTCTAATATCTACTCTTTTTTTGAAGTGTTTGATCACTTAGCATAGTTATTTTGGGACTCCTCCATGTTGTTGCATGTATCAGTAGTTCACTCCCTTTTTTTGCTGGGTAGTATTTATTTGTATGATTGGGTCATATGGTAGATGTATGTGTAACTTCCTTAAAACTGCCAAACTGATGGAAAAGGGATTATACCATTTTACATTCACATCAGCACTGTATGAGAGTGACTCTTAATTTGCAACAAAATTTTTAATTAATTCAGATGAATTAACTGATTTGTCAAATCAACTCATCCATGAACATAACATATCTTTACTTATGGATTTCTTTTATGTCCTTGAAGAGAGTCTTAAAGTTTTTACTATAAATAAAGCATTTTTAATTTCTTAGATATGAAGGAAGTTTTTGCAAATTGATCTTAACATCTGACAACATGACTGAAATCTAATGTCTGTTAATTTTATTTGCAGTTCTGTGTAGAGTTAATATCTACACATCTGTGAATAACTACTATTCTTTTTCTTATCTTATTGTATTTGTGAGGACTTCTTTTGTTTCTATGTTTTACAGTAAATAATAACAGCCATTCTTATCTTATTCTTGACCTTAATGATAATATTTTTAAAACTTTCCTCTTATGTTGCTTGATCTACTTTGGGTAGATTGCCTTTGTCATGTTAAGAATATTCCCTTCTATTCCTATTTTTGAGAGTTATTTTTAAAAAGAGACTCTAGATACATGCTAAGATTTACTGAATATTTTTCTGTATCTATTAAAAATATGATTGCCTCTTTTTTTTCCCCAGAAATATGGCAAATATCTTGATAGGTTTTCTCATGTTGAATCTTGAATTCTTCAAATTATTTTTAACATCTTGTTGGATTCAGTTATCTAATATTTTATTTAGAACTCTTATACCTAAGTTTACAAAGGAAATTCAGCCTATATTTTCTCTTCTTCAATTGCTTTTATCTTGTTTTGGAATAAACATTTAGTTTTAGAATTCATATCATACTAGTTTCATAAGTCAGGCAGATTTCCTTTTCTTCCCCACAATAACTTGTGTAAAAAAGGGATTTTCTATTTCTTAAAAGCTTAATAGAACTCACATTTTAAGCTAACTGCGCTTGGCTCATATGGTCATTTACAGCATTCTTTTGTGATTGTAAGAAAACCTCTATAGTTATCTCCCTTTTTATTATGCAGTTGTTTATTTAATTTTTAATTTTTAGTGCTTTTTTTCTATTGCAATTGGTCAGTCTTATCAGAACTTTATCATACTGATCTTTGTAAGAACTAGTCTTAGTTTTATTAATCTTTTGTTGTTATTGCTTATGTCATTGATTAGTATTATTTTTAATAACTACTTTGCCAGGGAAGAACCATCAGTTTCTACAGTAAATGAAAAACTGGCCCCATGTGGGTAGTTCAATTCAGCAAAGTAGTAAAAGCTTGATGATTTACTACGTCCTCATCAGTAATAATTTGGACAAAGACAAGACTGAGAATTATCACTGCAAATATATGGGGAGAAGGTTTGCTAAACAAACTAATAGCACAGACAATAATTTTAAAATATCTAATTTTTTAGACTAAATTGAGTTTCAGTATTTTAGAAAGACCCATTTATGCATAGGAAGTTAATATGGCCCACTTATACATAGGAAACTACTAATTTCTCAAGGCCTATTATTTGGAAATGTGTTTACAATGTAGATTTAATGACCATACATCTTGAAAGTAATAAAAACTTAGCAAATATATAAGCATCAATAATTTTAAAGTAATTATGTTAATTCAACATCATACAACTAGTCAGTGAAGGATCTGGGAGCAGACTGGCTCCAGAACCGGTACTCTATCATCCCTTAATCTTCTCTCAACAAGACAAAAAGATTTGCCAAGCACTAGTGTGTACATAATATTCTGGAGACCAGAGAAGAAACACAGCCTTGTTTTCTTTGTTTGATGAGCTTACTAACTTATCAGAGAAGTAAAATGAAGACAAATGAATCCATTAGTGGAAAAGGAGAGTGCTAAACTCTTAGTTACAAAACTAGAAGGGGTTTAGAGAAGGAGAGGCGGATATGGATGGAGTGATTCTGTGACATCTCAGTGAACCAGGTGTGGCTGGGGCTGTACCTTTAAGTACCATGAATGAGGATGAGGGAGGAGAGAGAACATTCTGGAATGTGGACTCACCAATGAACTCTCCATAAACAATCTGTTTCTAATTTCAGGGTTAAAACTCATTTATCTTGGCATTTTTCCTCATTAAGAAAAAAAAATCAGCCTTTCAATATCTTGCTCTATAGTCTTTTCTAATGAAGTTAAATTAACTCTGTAGGGTTTTTCAAAAATCTTCCATTGCTTCATTCTATCAGAGTAAAAATGTTTCATGTCCTCTGACATTAACTAGACGAGCTAATTTCCTTTGCCTTTAATTTTGGCAATACTTTCCTTTACATAAATAACGACAGGAAGAATAAAAATTCCTTGTGACACTTCAAATGTAAATTTGATTAAAATGACATCTCCTTATGCATACAGTACATTTATATGTTTGGATCAAAGACCTTTTTTTTTTTTTGGCAGAATAAAAGAGAATTAGTAGGTTGGTTTAATGGAGAGTCATCTGTGTTTAAAAACTTACAATAGAAGATGGTTTTTCCTTTAATGACACTTAACTGGAAGATAGAGTAACTTAATAATACAGTCACTCAGCATGTCCAAAACTGAACTGATTATCTTGGTCCTCAAACCTGTTCCCTCTCCTGTGCACCCTGAGCAATTAGATGGATAGTGGTACCACTTACCAAGATGGAGAAGACTTGGGGGCAGTGAATTAGGGGAGAATAATGAGATTGGATAGTTCTGTTTGGTCCATGGTAAGAATGCAATGAAAATTAGACAACTACAGTTGTCAAGTAGCAGTTGGATACATGAATCTAGAGCTTAAGATATTGGCCAAGCTGAAAGTAAGACTTTGAAAGTCATCAGTTTAGAGATACTATTTTTTCCCAGTTATATATATATGTATTTTTCAGATTCTTTTCCATTACTGGTTATTACAAAATATTGACTATAGGTTCCCTATGCTCTACAGTAGGTCCTTGTTGTTTATCTACTTTATATATAGTAGTGTGTATCTGTTAATTCCATACTCCTAATTTATCCCCCCCAGCCCCTTTCCACTTTGGTAACAGGAAGTTTGCTCTGTATGCCTGTGAGTCTGTTTCTATTTTGTCAATAAATTCATTTGTATTATTTTTTAAATTTTAGATATAGGTGATACCATATAATATTTGTTTTTCTCTGACTTATTTCACTTAGTGTGATAATCCCTAGTTCCATCCATATTGCTGCAAATGGCATTATTTCATTCTTTCTCATGGCTGAGTAATATTCCATTGTATACGTATACCATGTCTTCTTTATCCAGTCATCTGTTGATGGACACTTAGGTTGAGTCCATGTCTTGGCTATTGTAAATAGTGCTGCTATGAACATTAGGGTTCATATAGAGATACTGCTGAAAGGCATGGACTAGGCGGGAACACCCAAGGAAGGAATTACAGAAAGAGGAAGGTAGACAGTAAATCTGTAGAGCATTCCCAGATCAACAGTTATAAGAAAAGAGAAAAATCTAGCAAACAAGACTGAAAAGGAGGGTCAGTGAGGTAGAGGGAAAAGCCAGCAATTGCGTTGTTATGAAAGATGATAGTATATAGTATTTGAAGTAGAATGGAATGATAAACTACATTCAATACTATCCAGAGGCTAAAGAAAGATAAACTGATGTTGACTTTGGCACAATGTAGTTTATTTGTGACCTTGATAAATGCAGTTTCAGTGAAAAGTTAGGAATAAAAGCCTAAATGGAGTGAGTTAAAGGAAGGACAGGAGATGAGGAAGGTGGGCTCTGTTGAGAAAATAAAAAAAATTTTGTTTTTTGAAAAATATTAAGTATAAAACATATTCATAAACTCTGTCCCACTTACTGTCAAAACATCTCTCTTTGCACACAAATCCATATGTCGGAGTTTGTCATTATTTATTTCAAACATGATTTACTCAATATTTTACTTCTACAAAGCTTGGATGTTGGTAGACCCAGCCTTGTAGATTACATATCTTAGATCATTTCCTGAAGAATTGACAACAAAGCCTTAAGACACAAATAGAATTTTGAAACATGCTTAATTATTTTGCTCAGGACAATACAGGAGGAATTATTAGAACATAAACTTTAGAAAGACTGTTTCATGAAATATGTCACGTACTTAAAATTAAGCAATGACCTTCGTTGTCATTCTGGTATTTTTTCCCGTTTATCTTTATTCTGGTTTCCCTGCTTTTTTCTTGGCAGCATTGTTTATATAATAAGATACAGAAACAGCATGATCTTTGGCCCTCCAACCAGATAGTTGCCATTTTGATCTGCCAATCAAACTCAAAGGTCTGCCCTTAAAGTTGAGACAATCGATCATAGTTTGGACACTTGGGCAGCGTCAACTAATTTTAGTCTCCAAGGCTGAGATGATGTGAGTGGTGACTGGCAAGGCAGTTGTCCAGAGCTCAGCAAGGGTTACAACTGTCCTTATGGTTAACAACTGCACAAATAGAAACAGGCTGAGTTTGTGAATGTAATTTCAACAAATTATTTGAAGTATGAGGCTACCTCCTATCTGTATTTATTATTCCAGCTCTTGGCATAACGTAGATGAAAAACTCTGTTTACTTTAGGCTTTTCTCATTAAAGGATCCATGATGCTTCACTTCCCCATTCTGTGTGTACATAACCAACCATATGCTTAGTCCAAGACACTACCTAAACATAACCCCTAAACAACCCTCCCCCCACACCCCAACATGAGGTCTGTATGAAGAACAAGTATACTTGGCTATACCTTAATGAAGGAAGGACTTCATTAATTTGGGGGGAATAGGGAAGGAATGCGTGAAATTCTACTTTGAAATTGGAACAAATACATTAAAAAAACAAATACAGGGAGTGAAAGTTTTAGAACCTTGGCAAGTCCTTCCCTCCCCTGTGAAATGCTTCCTTTGAGAAGAAGCCCACCCAGGACTTCGGACAATATGATGGGACTGTGTGTCCAGGAATCTGTGTGAAAGGTTCTGGATAGGAATGAATAAACCTGCTTTCTCCCTTTCAGTTACCTTATATGCTGGACACCGGCAGCAGAGTTTGACATACAAACAGATCTGTTCAGATTTTATTGCCTTTATCTCTGGGCAGGCCCCAACCTGACTGCTATTGGCTTGGAAGTCAGAGAAATGTTGGCATGTCAAGATTTTATTGGATCCATAGCTGCCAATAAAGCAGCCTCCCAGTTTTCCAGTTTTTGTGCTGAGAGTCCCAGTAGTTTATCTATAACCCATAATTTTCAGGGTCTCTAATTGAGTGACATCCCCGATGACACGGATATCCCTTACTCAGTCTATTCTCCACCAAAACTGATTGACTGTTATACTTGACTGAAGCAATGTTTCAGCAAACTCAAGGTGTTAGAACACAAATCACAAGAATTTTGACCCTTAAAGGTTAAAAAAAATTAAATTGTTGGTGATGATTTAAATATATTTTAAATCTCTAAATTTAATTACAAAATTAACAAATACTTATTGAAAAATTTTAGGAAATATAGCAGCTTATCAAGTACAAAATTCTCCTCTTCCCAATACACTGATAGCACTTTAGAATTTATCCCTGCATAGATTTTACTCGACATATATAATCCTATGTATTTGTAATTATATACATACACATATGCATATTTTGTTCTGAAAAAGTACGATTTTTTACTTAAATTTATCATAAAAATTTCTCCATGACACACATAGCATGTCAGAGATCAATAAAAGCTATTTGTCTTGTCTTTCAAGTACAGTGCTATGTAAACATAAAAATGAATGTATATTGGAACATCCATTTATTCATTCACATTTATTGAGTCCTTTCTGTGTTCTAGGCAGAGACAAATCAGGTTGATTTTTCAGTTTGAGAGATTATCTATTCACTTTGTACTACGAAGGTAAGAATGTGACTCTCTAGTTACTCCCAAAGCACACCACACACCCACATCACACACACACGTGCTCACACTCCCTCAAACTCACACTTCTCCACAAGTCTCAAAATAGTTACGTAGCTTCCATTAAATCAGTATTCAAGTTTTCCATCATTATGACCAAGGGGCTTTACTCACAGCTGAGCCACATAGTGTACTTTGATTGCCTCTAATTTCTCTCCCTAGTGTTTCTGAGGGAAAATGCAGCAGGACAGAACAGCAACTTTGGAACTAGCCTGCTGAGATCCACAGCCCATCTTGTCCATTTACTAACTAGGGTGACCATGGGCAAGAATTTCAACCTCTCTGGGCCTCAATTTCTTCATAAGAGTTACTACGTCACAGAAATTCTGTAAGGAGTGAATGAGTTACTATGTACTTAGAACACTACCTGGCAAACACTGAATATCACATAAGGGTTTGTTACTTTCATCACTACAGTCTCCCAAGAAAGGACGTTAAGTGAGGCAATTTTTTTTAACCTTGTGTCTTTATACTCTCATTTGAGTAATAGTTTGCCTTGTGTATAGGAACTAGGTTGAAAATCATTTTTCCATCCAGAATTTGAAAGCATTTCTCTATTGCCTTCTCATGAGTAAAGTTTCTTTTTATGAATTCTGATGCTATTCCATGTCCTTTTTTTGGTATGTAACCAATTTTTGCTTATATTTGTTTATTTGTTTCTGCTGTTTGGTTTTGCCTTGTTTTGTTTCTCTGGAATCTTTTAGTATCCTCTCCAAATACCAGTTGGCCTGATATTTCATGATGATATGCTGAAGTCTGGATCTTTCTCATAATTGTTTGGGACACATGGTAGATCTTTTAAATCTGGAGATTGCATCCTTTGGAGAAGTTTTCTTGTTTTTTTGTTTTTGTTTTTTAGTATTTACTTTCCTCTAGTTTTTCTGTTTGCTCTTTCTGAAACTCCTATTATTGCATATTCACCCCTCTGAATAAAACGTCTAATTTTTGTGTCTTTTGCTCCCTGCTTTCCATCTTTTTGTCTTTTTGCTTTAATTTTAGAGTATTTCCTCAACTTTATTCTTCAACTCTTCTATTGAAATCTCCATTTTAATATGTTTTAGATTTCAGTGAGTTTATTCTTCCCTGAATGGCCCTTATTATTTTTCAATAACATTCTGCTGTTTCACAGCTGCAATATTTTATCAACAAATACTGATCTTTTACAATAGTCTCAGCTCTGTCCATTGCTATGTTTCCTCCAATTTCATTTGCTTTTAGATCTCTCTGTCATTTGTTTAGATCTCTCTTCCAAGTGAAAGGCTTCTCTACAGAGTACAGTCCCACCTTTCTGGACCACGGAGAAGACTTTGGAGGGCCTGATACAGACCTTCAACCAATTGCCCTTTTTCACTTCTGCCCCTCACCTTGGTTTCCATAGATACCTTGAATCCCCAGTTCCAAGACCTGGCACAGTTCAGGAGCACAGATTGCTTATGGCTTGATGGCTTCCCTTCCCTATAAGCATGTAGGTTTCTGAGTTATCTAATCTGTGAAATCAATTTGCATTCTTTCTTTGGATTTCTTTCTTCAATTTTTGCTGATGTCTTTGTTTGCTTTCATTTTCTCTGACGTGTCTTTGTTCCTGTGGACTATACCTCATTTATTCATTTATTTTGCTTTATTCTCATTTTAATAGAGTTTCAGGAGGAAATGGAGATAAACACAGGTGTTCAGTCTGTCATGTTTAACCTGCAGTCCACAATATTTTTAAATAAAGATTTTTAAAAATTCAGGACATTCATCAAATGCCTTCTATGTACCAAGCTCTTCGTTGGGAGCTGCTTCTTAAATTTTTAGTACTTACAATGTATTTCAGTCTTCATTAAAACAACCCCCCTGAGTATTTCTGCTGAGCAATAAAAATATTAAATAAATGACTTTGTTTGGGTTGTTGAAGTTACCAAACGTGCTTGAAAAGAAAAAAAGTTAAGTGGTCTTGTAAAATTTTCATAAATCAGGTTATTTTTCTTCCAACTTGTGTAATACAGTCTCTCCTTTAAGGTCTTCATGCTTGTGACTGTATGTGTATGTATGCAAGTGTGTGTATGTGTGTGAGTGTGGAGTCTGTGAGTGTGCATATGGGTGAGTATGTGAGAGTGTATGTGTATTTCCACGTGCATGTGTTTGTGACTGTGTTTGTGTGACTATGTGTGTGCATATGCACGTGTGCGTGTGTTTATGGTACGGGTAGAAAACAGTTTCTGCCAGTGACTCTAGCATCAAGCCTTGTAACCCCTCCGTGCTCCTGTTTCTCCACTTATGAAACTGGAATTACCATTCATCTTGTAGATATGGAAATGCATCCTACTATAAAACACTTGGAAATAGCTCTATTAGACATAAAATAAACTGCTACCTATAAAACTGGGATTAATGAAACATTAGAAGCAAAGGTGTTTTCACTCATGAGGCTTGTGTTCCACTCAGGCAGGATTATTGGGTCTGGATTTGTTCTTGCTTCCTGGAATTATACTGCTTTTCCACCTGAGAACTCGGTTGCCAGCTAGAGACTTACGCTGATGAATTACCACAGGCATGCCTTTGTTCTTTGCCCACAGGGCGGGTGGCAAAAAGTTAAGAGGAAGAAATCGGAAAGCAGTTCATCTTTAGTACTGAAGGCCTTCCCCGGAGAGAATTACAAAAACTAAATAAAAGTGAACAAATTAAGCTTCCTTGCAAACATTGCTATGCAACACCAGGAATGTTCACAAAACTAACCAGCTATCTTGTCTGCATTCAGAGATAGAAATACAAGACTTCTTTCAACCTGATATCATGCGGCTTTAGATAACAAATATGCCATCCTTCAGCCTGAAGTAAAGAAACACTTCATTTAACAGTTAAGCGAGCTGCTATCTGGCCCTCATTATATCTGTGATTTATAAGGACTATGCGGTTCTGGGTTGCCCACGTCAGAGACCACCAATATAAAATGCAGCAAATGGGATTTTTATCTTTCAGCACGCCTCAGAGTTGTTGCACAAGATACACTTCTCAGTCTGCATATAATCAATCTAACGTAAACCATTATCTCTGCACAAAAGACTAAGCTGAAAGCTCCTATGCTCAGGATCATACTTAAACGTGCCTGACATTCACAGCTCCCTGGATTCCTTGCAAAAAAACTGCTGGGCCATGCAAGATGTTCCACACTGAGACCAAGCTGGGCTGAACGTGAGAGCAAGGAAAGACACTATCTCATGAGGACTTTGCTGACAGGCTGGGGAGTGAACATTTCACCAAAAATCAAAGAGTGATTTGTTCCCAAGCTTCCAAATTAACTGGTAAACGCCGGCATATCAGGAGTGGGATGTCTTTGAAGTTCAAGCTCAGGTCATTACTTTTTGTTTCTTGCGGTTAAAGAGATGTTCATGGACACTTCATATTGTCTTAATTTGCTAGCAGTATTATTTTCAGATACTGGAAGATAAATGAATTTAAGCCTCTTTTTAAAATAACAAAAATGGCATTTTTTTTTTTTTTTTGTCAAAGGCCAGGAGAGTGGGCAACTTGTGTTACTAGTTTGGCTTTGTGTATTTTTACATGTGATTTTGTTTTTTAAAGTCCTTATTAAACAACCATCTTCAGAGTGAACATTCAACACATGTTCCCACCCTTCATTCTTAGTCTGGACTCTTTTGTCCCTAGAGTCTCTGGGCTCATTTTCTCTAAGGTGAGGAGCCCTGATTATTACATCAGCAATGACCATTAGGTCTACAGCTCCTGGCCTTCACCAGTACTCACTTGGTAATGAATGAATAAACATCTTGATTTCAACGTAAATGGCAAGTGAGACCTGTGGTTCCAGCAAGGGGAAGCCAAGCCACATATAAGATGTCCCCTCAGGTGATTAGCTTGTCCCTAGACTGCTCGAACAAGACCTCTAGTCTCACAAACACACCCTCATAGACACAAGAGAATCCAGAAAGCCATGTGTATGGATAAACCTTTATAAATTAAGCTGTCGATCTTTTTGTGAACTCAGTAGGTGCCTTGTTTTGAGAAAAAGTGACAGCACATTACTTTTAAGATTAATTTAGTTCACATAAGATTGAAATGGAAAGGAAGAGATTGACCAACCAGCATAGTTTCTCTGTTTCGTATATAGCATCTGGGTAAATGGTGACACTGTTGGCATCAAGAAAAGGGTTGCTTTAAAGAAAGAAAAGGGAGTGAATGAAATATATTGGGTTCCTACAGATATCTGGAATATTAAACCAAAGAATCCAACATAACTGAGATGATCCAGTTGTTCGAGTCAAACAGTTAATACCTGTGAAGATATATTTTTCAATTTTCCAATAAGCTGGGGAAAAAGGTAATTTTTCAAATGGCCTTTGGGAACTCGATGTCAATGCCACTGTCTCTGGAGCATCACAAGAGAAGAGACCCCACAGCCTAGACACGACCTCTTTGGCATCTGCAGCCTAAAGGAGTCTTCGCCGAATGCTCTGGGTAAGTAAAAATGCCACAATATTTATTCCCAAATAGTTAAACTGGTTCTGGCCAGCTTCTATTTTGGGAAATTACATGTTGCCAACATAAAGAATTTCCCACATCGTTTCTGTTGTAAAGCTATTCCTCATTTCCTGCTCTGTAGTGGAACAGTGCTTTCTATTTTTTTTTCTTTTTCTTTTTCTTTTTTCCCATGGAACTGGCTGCCTTGCAGGGAGGAGGAGAAGGTGATTTCTTTATTCTGAGGCCATTTTTTCAGACAGTAAACTGCCAAATCCATTTGGGCATTTTCCAAGAACCAGCATTCTTATCCTTCACCTTGTAGCTGCTCAGGAGACATCCCAGAAACTTCATTTATTGGGTACAATAAAACTCATGTCTTCGACATAATTCTCTTCCTATAAAAATAAAGGTATGCGGTCAGGCAAGACATACTGGGAACAGCAAGTATGTGGATAGCAGGCTCACAGAAACTTCTCCTTCCCCTTCCACCCCATTACAAGCACCAGCAATGCCAACGTTTCCTAGAAAATCATCATGGCTGTCATGCCCATTGGGACCACAGTTTGACTGTGACAATTACCACTTGCTTTTGGTTTATGGAAGTCCCAGTGTATATGGAGCTGATAGAGCTAAGAATGAACAGTAATTTCCACTTTAACCCAAAGTGACCAGCCGCTGTGAAGCTGTGTTCTCCTTTGACTGCTGAAACACTGTGGTCAACCTGATGGTAAGCAAGCAGAGAATATAAAGCTGAGGAAAAGGACAGGCAGCTATCATCCCAGGATCAGTACTTACTAACCTGTTCACTGTACTAAACTTGCTCCTAAAATTTCTGAGGCCCTAGCAATATTACAATTGGAGGTCTAAAAACTAAATACTTAAAATCTATAAAGCTAATAAACCAGTGCATAATATGTTCTATCCCCCAACCTTGACAGGTGTACCTTCATGGTGACAGGAAAGTCTTAGACTTTGTGGAGTTAATTTATACTATAATGTGAATGGCAGATTTGAGGGAGTGGCTTTTAATGGGAAGGGGTGGGGCTGTATTACAAAGTCTTGGTAAAACATGCAGAGAGGGATAATGGATATGCTGGGACAAATATAATACAACTTTGTAACTTTGTCAACTGCTAGATTTGCTTTGCTACTTAGAATAAAAATATCACACATGGAAAGACCTCTAGAGATCTTTTTCCAGTGGTCTCTTTTGGACCATGGTTTATATTAGGGATAGATGTATGTTTTAGCTTAGTCTATCCATTCACCTCTCTTACTGCTTCCTTCTAGATAGGGGACCCCAGGCAAATTAGACAGCTCCCACCTCACCAAGCCCATGGTATTCCCTGTCTGGAATTCCTCCCCACCCATTACTTCTCTATGTCAAATCTTCCAAATTTTCCACTGCACATCTTCTTATATTCAGTTTAAATAGGAAGAGAAAGTATTCCTCCTCCCTCCAGCTTTCCTTGGTCAGCCCAGGCCTGTGTTCTTTCTCTTTGGATCACCTGAGCTGCTTTGTTTCTCTATACTGCCTTATCCTGTTGGTCTGCATGTACTTGTCCTAAGTCCTTACTGGACTGAGTACCAGTGATGGGCACCTCGACACTGTCATCATCATATGCCCGACATCACCTTCTAGTTCCAGGAACATATTTTATGCAGAGAAGACATTTTAAAATTAAAGATGAATAAATAGTGGAAGTTAGGATTTGACCTCAAGAAATCTATCTTCTAGTTGGAGAGAAGATGCTAAAACACAAGGCAATATAACATTAAATCTTTGTTTCGTTATCATTACTGTTGTCACGTGTGATTCAAACTGGGTAGTAACGCCTGTACTTGGGATTTGGGAAGAAGATCGATGAGGGCTGCCATGATGGGAAAGGCTTCATGCAGGGTCAGGACATGAACTTGACCTTTCAGAACAGAAGGTGGTACATAGTAATAATACTAGCAGCTAACAATTTTTGAAAAAATATTTTGTGCCAGGTACTGTATCAAGCCCTTGACATGACTGATTTTATTTAGTTCCCATGATATCCCTCTATGGTAACTATCTTTATCCCCTTTTAATTGTTAAGGAAACAGAAGCTTTAGCTGTAGCATCGTTAACTCTCCCAAGGTTGGGGCAAAGAAGAAATCTGAACCACTATTCCATGTTGCTTTCAGGAGTATGTGCTGATAAACAAGACAGGAGCCATTTGCCAAATGACTAAGTAATCAAATAATAGCTGAGAAGAAGATGTAGGGGTAGGGTACTGCTGTGAAAAAACAGCACTCGGCTATGAGAAGACTGGCTTTCAAGTTGCACACGGTTTGCTAGGGGATTAGGGACAGAAGGGTTATTCCTGACACACAAAAAGAAATAGAATGTGGATTCTTACTCAACCCCAAGCAGTGGGGCCTCTCAGCCACGTCCCTTCCCCCAAGGCTCAAGCAGAGCTTCCTGTGGGCTCAGGGAGTTTAGGTGTTCATTTCACTCCAGTTAAATTTTGAAATGCAAGGCTTTCCAGTTTCCAAAGGATCCTCGTACAGACAGCAAGCAACACAACTCTTGCTACTAATTGCTCACCATCGTCATCACCTCACTTTTACAGAGGACTTTTCACAAGAATTAGCTAATTCAACAAATATTAATGATAGGGATAATGACTAGTAAGTTTCAAAAGTACATTATATTTGTAGCAAGTTTTTCAGTTTTGGGAGGAAAGTGGTTTTCCCATTTTAACTATTGTTCAACTTTATATTCTCCTTTGTGTGTTATGATTTCATCATGCTGGGTTCCTCCGGTCACTCTCATTGCCCAACAGTATGTGTTAATATAAAGTTATGTGTTGAGAAAATAATTGTCACCACAAATCCACTAGGCAATACATAAGCAAGAAAACATTATTTGTTACCATGGCAACCAAGAACGATTCTTCTTTCAAAAGTATATTTTTGGACTTACTGAATAATCCTTTTCCCTTTCTTTTACAAAGGCCTAAAAAAATAATAATTAGAATAGTGTTAAGCTTTTCCATAAACATTGAGGATGTTACGGAATTTTTTCCCTAGGATTCATGCAATGTCTTTTGAAAAGTAATAACTGCACACAAATGCAAGTAAACCTTCAGGTTGCACAAAGAGAGAAAAGTATAGTTATTTCATTTTTCCATGTTTCCCTGTGGCATCTTGTTACAGGGCATCTGGTTATTTCTGTCATTGCGTTCCACATTTCTGATGGATGACTTAACACATGTCTACTTTGAACATTTCAAACTTGGAAAAGTAAACTCTCCAGTAAGTTTCCCACCACCTACCCATCCATCACTGAAGTAAGCAGTTGTGTTTCACAGTATCATCTTCTTCAGAACCCTGTGACTCTGGAATATGGTGTACAACTGGGGGAAAACAGATAACAAAGGTTTTGTATAAGGTGTCCATTGACAATTCACTTTAAATAATCCTTTTAGTTTAACATGTCAAACTCTTTAAAAATGTACAAATGTAGAAATGAAATGTGATGTGATTTTTTAAAAAAGGAAATAAAGAAAGAAATATTGGCTCTGATTTGGATTTAAAAATTGTGATGATTTGGGTTTTTTTACATGATTTGTTTTGTTGTGGATTAATATTTGGGACCCAGAATAAATAAAAATCATGAAAGTCAAAAATATCCATCCAGAAGGTGAATGGAGACTTTGGGGGTACTGATTGAAGAGTAGAAAGAGAAAACAACTGTGGATAAATTAACAAGAAAATATTGGAAAGGAAAAATAGATATGGCTTGAATTCTTTACCAATTAATGATAGGTAATATTTATTTAGAGTCAGGTACTGGTTTAAATATTTTGCAGGTTACATTTTATTTAATCCTCACAACAATTCTTTAATTGTCATCTCTCTCACAAACAAGAAGATCCAGGCATAGGGACATTACTTCTTCTCAACTCCATAGCCAGCAAATGATGAGGCTGGGGAATGAACTCACATTGTTGAATGATGGCGGCTCCACCCCCAGCTATGAGACGCCATCTCCTTAACACTCCTTAGAGAAAAGCCAACTTCAAAAACGCTCTACTAGCAATGATCTCCTTAGCTGGTTGAGTAGGAGCATTTATGACATGCATGGGGTAAATCCAAAATTCATTCTGGGCCTGAACCTGAAATCTCAGGTTAGGACAAAGGATGGTTTCCGCACGGACAACTGGTATCTCTGCTTCTAAAAGTGGCTAACAGTAGGGTGTGGTGGCTGTGGCTTACACTCTCCAAAGCTCTCAAAACAAATATGTGTGTCACCCTCAAAGGGCAGAGGCCATGCGTCATGGGGAAAAGACATAAGATCTCATGTGATGCAAATTCCTTCTTAAGAAAAACAGTACTTTAGCAATCTTGAAATCATGGATTTAAAATTTCTCATTTAAATAAAGAAGCAAATGCAGTCTTTTCCTCCCTTCTTAGCAGCGCCTTCCCCTCCCCTTGTTCGGATCATAATGCAGCTGTCTATTTCCCACAGAGGAGGTCAAAAATATTAAAAGACTATTTCCTCTGGATGCATTTCCCCCTTATCCTGAGGGGGTTTTGCAGTTTGTAAGTGTGAAAACTGTATATACACACTCACAAACCCACATTTAACCTTTCTCTGTATTTTATAAAATTCTTGTTCAGGACAACCTTGTCAAGAATATTAACATATAAACCCCATCTCCCATTTCTACTGCTTCCTCTTATTCCTTTCCACATATATTTTAAGGTAAGGAAGTGAAGCAATAAAATAAACTCCCAAGAATTTCTCATTGGCTTTGAAGTGAGGCAGACATCAGTTAGGTCTTAGCTCTGCCTCTTCTGGCTCTGAGATCATGGGAAATTTTCTGAACATCATTTTGCTTATTTGCTAAATGGGACTGTTGTGAGAAATATCTAAGAAAATGTACAGAAAGCCTGTACGTATGTATGCTCTGCACAGAGAAAGTACTTAATGAATGACGGTCCATTATTATAAAGAAGTTGGGGCCCAAGTGCATTTAGACCTCAACACTTCCACATCTGCAGACTCCAGCTAAACCCCATGAGGCTTGTTTTCCTAAAACAAAACAAAACAAAACAAAACAAAACACAATGTCTTGGGGGAAATGGGTTAATGACATGTCTTCTAACAGTGCTACAGCGTTAAAATGTCTTTCTTCCTACATCTTTTTCCATTTTGTCTTTGACAAGCACCGCCTCCCAAGTGATGAGTAGGTAACACATGATCTATGAACGAGCAGACTCATTTCTCTCACCACCACATTTCTCTAGATGGGCTGAGAAAAACTGGAGTTTTCAGGAAGGGTAATTAATAGGCAGACACTGCCACTGCTTCAATCACCTGCATATCAATCACCTTCTGCAAGGCCAGAGTTCAATTAATTGATGACACCCTAGAGACACCCAAAGCAGTTAACAAGTCTCTAGAACTTCGTGAAAAAACAAGCTGCAAGATCTAACCTCCCATAAATTTCAATTGTGGGGTTCCATCTCCTAATTTATCCTTTTACACCAAATACGCCTCTGTTAATACTTTGCAAGAAGATAGCATAAAAGCCAAGTATTGAAAATTCACAGCATAATGAAATGAAACATTGGGACTTAATACCTTTTATCTATGACCATCGATAGATAACATTTTGTTTTCAATCCCACAGCATAATCCATTTTTAAATCTGGGAAGTTTCATAAAGTAACCCCCTTCTGGCCAGCATGTATTTTAGCGTGTCAGCAAGTCACTGTTCATGTTCTTAAATGTGATTTGTTGAAAAGTTGGACCACAGTGGGCCATGACTCTGTGTGATGGCCTCAGGAATTACAGAGAGGTCGTAGCTTGGAGAAGATGTTGGGTGACAGTAAGGGATGCTGGGATGAGTTTTGTTAATAAAATGTTTAAACAAGGAGACCATTAGACTGAGGTGGCTTTTAGTGTCTATGAGGATACCTTGGTAACCTACCAAGCAAAGTGAAAACCTATGCCAGAGTCAACGCACTGGAATCCGAGAAAACGAAACTTAAAAGCAACTAACAAAAAACAACCAACTAGGCTTCCCCAGATAAGGCAACTGTTTAAGCTATAGCTAATCAAATAATTTCTATGCTGTATTTCAACATCTTTTTAATAAAAAGACTTGCTCCAAGTCCCTATAAGAAGAGTACATCTAACCACTTCCAGTTTGCTGCTGCCTTATTTGAATCATATAAAAAATTTTTTTTGTTGATGTGTAGTTGATTTATAATGTTTCAGGTGTACAGCAAAGTGATTCAGTTACACATATGCATACATGTATACATTTTCTTTCCAGATTCTTTTCTATCATATGTTATTACAAGAAATTGAATTTAGTTCCCTGTGTTGTACAGTAGGTCCTTGTTGTTTATCTGTTTTATAGATAGTAACGTGTATCTGTTAATCCCCAACCCCTGATTTATCCCTCCCCACCCTTTCCTCTTTGGTAACCATAGTTTGTTTTCTATGTCTGCAAGTCTGATTTTGGTTTGTAAATAGAATTTGTATCATTTTTTCTAAATTCCACATATAAGTTATATCATATGATATTTGTCTTTCTCTGTCTGACTTATTTTACTCAATATAATAATCTCTAGGACCATCCATGTTGCTGCATATGGCGTTATTTTATTCTTTTTTTATGGCTGAATAATATTTCATTGTATATATACCATATCTTCTTTATCCAGTCATCTGTTGATGGACATTTAGCTTGTTTCCATGTGTTGGCTGTTGTATAATAGTGATGCTATAAACACTGAGGGACATGTGTCTTTTCAAATTATAGTGTTCTCTGGATATATGCCCAGGAGTGGGAATGCTGGATCATATGGTAAGTTTATTTTTAGTTTTTTAAGGAGCCTTCATACTGTCCTCCATCGTGGTTGCACCAGTTTACATTCCCATCAGCAGTGTAGAAGGATTCTTTTTCTCCACACTCTCTCCAGCATTTGTCACTTGTGGACTTTTTAATGATGGCCATTTTGACTGGTGTGAGGGGATACCTAATTGTAGTTTTGATCTGCATGTCTCTGATACTTAGTGATATTGAGCATCTTTTCATGTGCCTGTTGGCCATCTGGATGTCTTCTTTGGAGAAATGTCTGTTTCGATCTTCTGCTCATTTTTTCATTGGGCTATTTGTTTCTTTGATATTAAGCTGTATGCGCTGTTTGAGTATTTTGGAATTAATCTTTTGTTGATGATGTCATTTGCAAATATTTTCTCCTATTCTGTAAGTTGTCTTTTCATTTTGCTTACAGTTTCCTTTGCTGTGCAAAAGCTTTTAAGTTTAATTAGGTCCCATTTGTTTATTTTTGCTTTTATTTCCATTACTCTAGGATTTGGTTCAAAAAAACTATTGCTGAAATTTATGTCAAAGAATGTTCTCCCTGTTTTCCTCTAGGACTTTTATAGTATCCGGTCTTACATTTAGGCCTTTAACCCACTTTGAGTTTATTTTTGTATATGGTGTTAGAGAATGTTCTAATTTCATTCTTTTACATGTAGCTTCCAGTTTTTCTAGAACCACTTATTGAAGAGACTGTCTTTTCTCCACTGTATATTCTTGCCTCATTTGTCATAGATTAATTGACCACAAGTGCGTGGGTTTATTTCTGGACTTTTTATCCTGTTTCATTGATCTGTTATTCTGGTTTTGTTCCAATATCATACTGTTTTGATTACTGTAGCTTTATAGTGTAGTCTGAAGTCAGGGCGCATGATTTCCCCAACTCTGTTCTTCTTTCTCAAGATTGTTTTGGCTATTTGGGGTCTTTTGTGTTTTCATACAAATTTAAAAATTTGAATCACATTTGAATCAAATAAACTCTTAAGAATTTTAATGTGCCTCAGTTTATCTTTTAATAGTTCATTTATACCACTTGGTGGGGGTAGGAAACCTGGGTCAGCCAACATTGTTCTCTGGCCCTTGGCTTAGAAGCTGAATCCAGAGCTCCTTGGCTGCAACCCTTTTTCAGCAGTATCTCTGGGAAGCTCCAAAGGGTCTAGATGATAGCCATACCTACTACCAGTAACAGAATTTGAAGGTAGAAATTATGGAAGACTTATGGTCCAGGGACAAGATCAAATGGCTTCGTTCTTTTCCATTATACCAACTAGCATCTCCAGGTAGTAGCTTTTACAAGACCCACCACAGTAACCACATACATTTGATGGGTCATCTCCTTATCTGCACGCAGTAGGGGAAATGGGGAGCTTCCTAATTCATCCCTCTTATTTTCCAATCTGCAGCACAGTCTTAAACCTACTATTTCTCTGGTCTCATAAATATTTTGTTTATTGTCCCAGAGGATGTTTGCCTGTCTGGCCCTCACCAAGGATGTAAGTCTCTTGTTAGGGTTAATGTCTTTTCTATTCTGGATTTAACCAAGAGCTCAGAGCCACAAATACTGGCTTACTAGTAGTTTATCTTGCAGATCTCTCAGGGTTTCTGTATAGGTAGCATATTTTATTCTCCAACTTGTATTTTAATTCTACACTTACTTTAGGAGAGAATAGTCTTCATAGAATCATTTGGTCTGTCATCAATTTTGGAGCCACACTGTCATATAAACAAAACCAATTTTTCTAATCCCTAATAAAGTAAACTCAAGTTAAAAAAAAAAAGTTCAGTGTGCTTCAGTTTGTACTGAAATACATAAATACTTCTGCATCTCATAAAAAACCCAACACTAGGCATACTGTAAGCCGTTTGGATTTGGCATCACTCATTTTAGCATTAGTGTTTCATTTAAGGCAGATTCCTAAAAGACAGAACAGTGACAAGACACCTTTTATAAATCAAAGCCATGATGTCACAAAACTATGAGGTCAAGTTTTGTGAGCCATATGCTGACTTTCATAACATAATGAGGGTACCTCATGGGTTCCAGTGCATGTCTCCCTATCCTGGCCCCCACCAGAAAAGTGCTTCAGGACCAAGGTGGAACCCATTATTTTCATTTGTCATCCTTAAAACATGCATTTTGTGAGTTTAATTGAAATAAAACTAATTTCTTCCATTTCTCATTATTAGAACTCATGAAAATATTTAACATACCCAGACTCATCTCACGTAACAACTGCTAGTTAACTTTTTGCTATAACAGTTTTTAAAAGGTTATCCCACTTTTCCTTTACGCAGTCAATTTTTTTTTTATCTCAGTAGAACAGCTCTTTTACCCCAAAGATCACTAAATAAACAAGCTGGAAGAAGTCATGTATTGACATTGTGATTTTAGGCAAAGACCCATTTCTTGACAACAGCAGTTTCTAATTGGAGAAGATCATATGGAACAAATTTGAATTGTATGCCCTGAGTGGATGAACCCAAGATGTTTTGCTTTGCAAATACATATCAAATGAGAGGGATAAAAAGGTAGTATCTTCTATGATTCTCCCATCCATTGGGCATGTGAGCTATTTCCATGTGTTTCAAAGCTCTCTTGTGCTCAGCATTGATTTTGTTCTAAAGATGTGTTTCTATTCTCTAACTTTACACTTCGTAGTAGTTTGTTGCAGTAATGACATCCAATTTGTTCAAACTTCTTTTCACCCACATCTTTAAGTACTATCCTTCCACACTGAGCCCAGCTATGTGATTTGCTTTGCCCAATGGGATAATAGCAAATGTGATGTAACAAGAAGTTTGGAAAGCACCTATGCACTGAGACTTCCCTTCCTGCTGCTCTTCGAACCCTGAGAGAAAAAGCCCAGGGTAGCCTTATAGAGAGTGAGAGACACATGGAGCAGAGATAAACCATCCTAGCCAAGATGCTGTAGACCAATGGTTCCCAAAATGTGGTCCCCACGCCAACAATAGTAGCATCACCTTTGAATGTGGTATAAATGCAAAATTTTCCAGCTTCACCCCAGTTCTACTGAATCAGAAGCTCTGGAGGTGAGGCCCAGTGATCTGTGTTTTAATGTATTCTTTAGATTATGCTAAGACATGGTTAAGTTTGAGGACCATCCTCCAGACCAACCAGCCTGCCAGTTGCCAAACATGTGACTGAGGCCATTTTCAGCCAGGGGTAAGCAAGGGACACACAGCTGCACCCATTTGTTTGCACTCCGTGCTGGCTGCTCTCATACTGTAATAGCAGGGTTGAATAGTGGCAACAGAGACAACAGGGCCTGCAAAGCCTGAAAATATTATCTGGCCCTTTACAGGACAAGTTTGCCCACCACTGTTCTAGACCGGCCAGCTCCAGCTGAGTCATTAGCTAACAACAGGGATCACCCAAGCTGGCCTGGACCGAAAAAACAGCCCAGTTAACCCACAGAATCATGAGCAGTAATAAATGTTTGTTATTGTAAGCCATTAAAGTTTGCAGTGTTTTTGCTTGCATCAAAATTTGCAAGATAACCATGAGCTCAAAAAAATTGTCTGTGTGAGAGTCTATCACTGACTCACCACCTTCCAGAAAATGACTCCCTTACACTTCGCCTCTAGGCTACCCACCTATAATCAAGGCTTTCCTCTATTTTTTAACTTGGTGAGTACAATAAACCTTCATTACATTAAATTTTATGATCCAAATGTATTTATTTACTTTTAAATTATTGTTATTTATAGAAACTGATTTCATCATTAATTTGACGTATTTTTCTACTTGCACAAATTTTTTGCTGTCTTACATTGGGGTGGAACATAATCATTTTTGCCATTAAAATGGATGGAATTTTATTTTTAATTTAATGACTTTTTGCTTAGCAGCAGAGTTTGCAAAAATGAATAAAGTTATTAAAAACATGAAATCTGGAAAGAAATGTAAGATGTCAGTAGTTATGTGTGTTTAGTGGGATTAAGGATGTTTTCAATTTTTGTATAGGTGCACTTTTCCTTATTTTTACCCATTTAAAAATAATGAATACATGTTATTTTAAAGTCAGGACTATTCCTTGTCTCCCACAACAGATAATGCTCAGTTGTTTAATTTTTTTACTTAGACTAATTTGTGTCATGTGTTCCAAAATAGTGTATATTTAATTTTAAACGACTAATGCCTCTGGGTTTTATCTTTACTACTTTATTATTTAATGAACTTGTGGTATGTGTGGTGGAAGCAGGCCTAATTTGAGATAGAAAATGCACTATTCCAAGTTAATTTCACCAAAATTGACACCAGAAAGGACAGCTTCTCTGATATGGCAATTATTCATGGAAGTAAATAAGACCCACCCCAGGGAGAAAGTGAGAAGAAAATGTGTCCCCTGGCTGGTAAAATTATCCAGTTCCTATGAAAAATGGAAAAGGGAGAAATGGGTTCTAATGGGGATAGGAGGGTCATAATGAAGGACATTTATGGGGGGAGGGAAGAGCAGGGTCAAGAGCATTGCTAAAGTAGGCGTAAAAAAGTGCCCTTTTCTGCACTTTTTTAAACCTAGATTGGACCACCACCCACTTGGTACTGTTCAGATGGAGAGCCTGTCAGAGGCAGAGAGGTGGACAGAATGACCCACTGAACCCTCCAACCTTGAAATTTTGTGAAAACAAACCAGGAATGTGAGTTTTGACAATAAAATTTTCTCCATTTGTTTCAAGTGAAACCTAGAGACTCCTGATTATTCAAGGAAGTGTGTGAGCATCTGGGGCTGGGGTGGATTCCCACTCATGGACAGAGCCCTGCACAGTGTTTAACAAAGCAGCTTCTACATGCAAGCCTTACTGGCTAGATTGCTGATTGCATCAGCCAGCCTGCCTCAAAAGAGTCATGAATCTAATCAGATGGTACCGACCCGTTTCAGAAAGTCCATTTAGACCTTGTAAATTCTGGCAAGAGTAGACATGATGTGTGAGGTTTAATGCTAGAGGTTAGATGAAAAACACTCTTCACCACTTTCAAAACTCATAAAAGTGGAAAAGAAATCTTAAAGTTTCAACTAAATTAGAAAAAACGTAAGTAACTTGTTCAGAGACCTTTACGATAAGGCCAGCCTACTTCTGCTTTGGTGAGGTTATAGGACTTTTCCGAAGCAGAAGCTCTCATCGGTTCGCTAGTACCCCAGATGCAGATCCTTGAGCTTGATTCAGAGGGAGATGCCTGGAATGGGTCCAAATTCCAAGCTGGGGAAATAGCAGGGATTGCTTTCTTCTGACTCCGTTCAGTGTTTTTAGTATAAATCACTTATCAGTCAGAGGTCCTTGTAACTTATGTACTAAGGTACTTTTTGTATGTGGAAAAAAAGTATCAGGGGAAAAATGAACTAATCTCTTTCATAAAGCTCTGGTATTCAAAGCTCTTTTGGACACAACTGCGAATGACTTTCACCACCCAAGATGAGGTGAACAAGCAAGGCTAACGGTCTTACGTTGTCAGAGCTGAGATGACAGCTGTCTCTCACATATAAAACCTGATATTGCTACAGTGTCCCCTGAGTTATCACTGTGTATGAAAATAAACAAATCCCAAGCTGGAAGGATTTTGCTTGATTAACAATAATATTTGGGGGCTTCATATTAGTGTGAAATTACCTAGGACTATTCCAAAAACACTCTAGACACTCTCTTTCTCTTTCTGGAACTGATTTTTCTCAGGGTTTCTCTTTGGCAGGCACTTAGGCTAAGATTACTAGGAGCCCTCGGGCCAACAGGGGTCCATTTATTGGTTGTTCTGATCTACAAATAAAGCTGCTTCTCTCTGAAACTATTTCAACTCTTCCTAAGAATTTAGGCCCAATAGTAGAATGTCTTGTGTTGAGCTTTACAATTCTCAGCAAACTTAGCAAAGAGGTGAATAAATTAGTGCTAGCAGGTGCCTGCTAGACACAGTCAGATACTTCTCAGAAGCCAATTGCTGTGTGTTTATGTCTCTAACTGAAAACAGTATCAGACCTGCTGATTGGCTGAGAAAGAAGCCAGGAAGCAGATGAGCACCTGACTTCAGCTGCACTGCTCTGACAGTCTCTGCTGACCAGTCCTGGCAGGTGTTAATCCACTCAGGCAAAACAAACCCCAGTGCCAGCTCTCTTTTGCATTGCACGCTGAGAAGTCTAGACTTCTTTGTAGGAAACCTCTGTTCTATGAGCTGTAAAGAATATTAGGCATTATCTCCCAAGGAAGGACAAACAGAGGCCCTGAAAAAGTGGAAGTTCATGCAAATGGTAGAACTAATTCTACAAGGAACTCCAATCCCAGTGCTCTTGGTCTAGTATCTATACTGTCTTCATTATGGGTGGAGAGTAGAAATAGGAGGTGAAGGGTGAGGCTGACAACAGTGGAAGTTTGAAGGAAAATGGAATTGGGTAAGGCAGGAGAATCAGTGACCTCTTAATATGTGAAGATGTTTGTCTCAAGTAGAGAGGGGGCAGTTGAGTTTCAAAGTTGTCCAGAAAAGCTTTATGGTTTTGGCTCTTTGTTTTAGTCTTGTCTTTAATTTTAAGAAAAATATTTCCTCTGTAGACTATGAAGGTAGAGAGGGTGGTATTGATTCATTTACTTGGTAACTCTTTGGGTTTGCCAATTCACAGTTGAGTGGCTTTAGAGCAGGAAAATAGAACAAAGCTCAAATAACCTCACTTAATTTCCAGTAAATCTGTTATTAGAATATTCAAGTTAATTGGTTTATCCAATTAAAGCTAATTGGCTTATCCAATTAATTTCTTCTGCTTTTAATGACTTAAAAATCCTTCAAGTATATTTTCTATTTGTATTCCCAGTAACGCGCTATCCTACACTGGATTACTCTAAATCCCATCTGGACTGAGTCAAGGATGGTTCCACATGAATGGACTGGTTATTTGTTACACATTGAACGTATAAAGAGGAAACTTTTAGAATATTCCTCTCTGCCAGGGCTGCCATCTATAGCAGAACAAGCTGCACACTGGGAAACTCCACAGACATTGCTGGAGATGTGCAGTGTTGCAGCCCTGTGAGCCATGGATAAAATTGAAACAGCTTCATTGACTCCTAATTAGCAAAAAATAATTGTGATAAACTGCAGAGTGGTCTTCCCAGACTGTCTATTCCATATTACCTCTGTGTGTCATGCGGAATGACTGAAGCCGGACAAGGTGATGCCCTATACGTATGCCAGTTAGGATTCGATCAGGGAAATAGGACAACTCAGAGTGGTACAGAATAAGGGATCTACTAAAGAGATTAGATCTCACACAATTATGGGAGGTGGTGAAGAAATCTATGGAAGGCTGTTGCCTCTATATCTGGTATGGATCTGAAGTCATTGCAGGCCAGCGGCACCACAGGTTGGGGTTAAAAAAACATTGGAGTGAGGGAGACCATGACCAAACTGGAACTTGTGAGGACAAACCAGAACCCATCTAGACAAACTGGAACCTACATCTGTCTCTCACCACCTCCAACCTCATGCCTTGGAAACTTGGAGAAGAAGTGAGTGTGCCTTCTCCATGCAGCTGCTTAAGCAATGGGCCCAGGGCTTGGAGAAGGTGGAAGAGGAGAGCCAGCGGGAGGAGCTGTGCGTTTGGCTGCTGCCCCACGAGCAAACACCCGGCTGACAATAAGTATAAGCTGCAGCATTGCCTGGTGCTTTGTACCGACCTCCAGGGTGCAACACACCCCTCACTTTAGTCGTCCAAATTTTGTGCAAATTTTCCTTGTGGCGCTTCCTTAACGGGGAGCCATACAGGATAGGCATTTGGGGAAATGTGTTCCAACTTAGCAAACTGACCTAGTACAAAACCACCACAACAGATTTGTGGAAGATACTGACTCACTTTATATTTTTTGGTAGAGAGGGCAAAGCTAGGTGGCTCACAGATAAATATGTAAACTTGCTGTTCTCACTAAATGAGTCAGTCCCAGTGAAAGAATAACTGATTTTAGTAGACATGTGTTAACGGTGTATTTTTATTTTAAAAACAACCATTCTATTCACCTCCAAAATGGAGCCAGAGTTCATGTTCCCTAGATTCAAAACTTTATCTTAAATTCAGATTATTAAGGAGACTTCAGAATTTCATCTTGACCACTCCTTTATCACCTGCATTGAGGTGGATTACACTCTATTCATTTATTCAGCAAACAAATATTTATCTGCCATTGATTCACATTCTGAGGCTACAAAGATGATCAAAACACAGTCAACCAGTCATTACAACACTGCTTGAGAGGTTCTCAACCTGAAGTGCACCCCAGGTGGTGTAGGGGTGTCAGGGAAAGCTGCTCTGGAGAGATGGATCTGAACTTAAATCAAGCCTTGGTGGAGAAACAGAATTTTTAGTTGGAGAGGAGCCTGAAAGGCAAGTCCATGAGACTATAATGTGCATGAACTTGAAATTCCCACTCATTTCAAGCTCCTCTTCCTGACTCAGAATGACACACAGGAAGGGGCACCATTCGTCACCCCTACTGGAAGCAGCAAAGAAAATAAAAGAAAAACATTGTGCTTTCCTTAAAGGCACTAATCAGTACAATAGAAGAGAGGTTGATGATCACCCTTTAGAAAGTCAAACCTGATGTTCCAAGTCAGACCCTTCCTCAAAGTAAAAGTCAGAAAAATTGCCTGATGGTGGTAATAAAAATAGGTAAGACCAGTTGACTGTTTTACACCAAGCCTCACAGGGTGTTGCATAATTTGGGGACCATCTCGGATCCTGAATCTGGTCCCCAACTTTGCAATTTGAAGGTCTTGGTTTTGCTATTTCCGTGATAGTGTTCAGGCACTAAGGAATTGATTTACGTCCCAAAGATACAGAAGATTGACCCATAAACCTAACATTTAGTTATAAATCTAAAGATCTGTTAATAATCTTCCAATGAGAGTAATGGAGTTGGATATTCTTTAGAGATATCTGTATCAAGATTGATAAACTATACTTCTATATGATAGAAGCATTTATTTTTATCTAGAAAAAATGTGATGGCCAATTAGGAACAGTTCCCCCTCCCCTCACCCAATCTCCCCCGGCGGCTGGGAATCACAGAAGAGAATTGTGCTGCGTGTGGGCCTATGGATTCTGTCCAGGGATTGTGAAATGGTTCTATCCTGCTTGCAGGCTCTATATGTCATGGTAAATTGGACCTGAAGAAATTTTTTATCCAATGGCTGAGAAAGAGAAGGAAGTAGTGGAAGTTTGAACAAAGCAGAAATGTTTTGAAATAGTCATCATGGAGAAGGGAGAGTGAGATAACCAGGAACAGTGATGGGAGGATGGCTGGGGAGGCAGTGGTCGTAAACTCATCCATCTTCCTTAAGAACTAATCCATGTCTACCTACAGGTGCTCAGAAAAGGCATGTGGTTGGATTTCCCCAGGGCTGGGCTCTGCCAGGCAGGCAGGCACAAAGGGATGGTTGTGTGCCCTGCTCCACATCCAGAAAAACTTTATCTGCCCAAGAGTTCATTATCAACACCTCAACAAACACTGAATTCCAAAATGAAGCATCTTTTTTTCTCTAACCCCTGGGCAAAATTGAAACCTTCTTTCCTAAATACAGAAGAATGGAAAACTAAATTTAGCAAAGATTACCTGCTGAGCTTTAAAATCACTCATTTCCAAAACACTTGGATTTTGGAGAAAAGTGTTCTCATATGCAATACTTTTTAGTAGTTCCAGCCATTTTGGGTCTTGGGCTTTATTTAAAATTTGAAGAAAACTGTAACCATGTAAACATTTACAAAAATTTCCAAACTACTTCAGTGATGAAGTTCACTTTAAGAATTCATTAGACACTTTATTGATACTAACTGGTATTTTTGCTCCCTAATATTTATTGCCCTTAGAACAGCATGATGATTTCATTTTGAGGAATAGTCTCTCTCCCATTGTGGCTCCTCTTGGTGGGGAAGTAAAGCAAAATACTTTCTTCTCCTCTAACCAAGGTGTAGTCACACGGTCCAAGCTAGACCAATCAGGCTTTCCCCTGGATGCTCCATCACTAGCTAAATTACAAAGATGACAGGGGAGGAAGGTGGTAGGTGAGATGGCTACAATATATTCATGTCTGTCAATTAGAAAGAAAATTTACTTAATTTGTGTCAAGTAGCAAGAATTATGAGTCTTCAACAATCATTCATTTCCTCACTTGACAATTATTAAGTGCCTACCGTGTACTAAGCAGACTGTCCAGGGAGGAACTTGATAAATAAGGAGTAAATGGACAATTACGACACAGCATGGTAAGTTGTGCTGGGGAAAGCAGGTGCTTTGTGGGCTCAGAGAAGGGGCAGGACTTGGTGCTCATAGCTAAGATATGCAAGATTCAATCAAGCAGTGGCCTTCTGAGCCCAATTTATGGGAAAATGCAGGGAATAGGTATCACAAAGCTAAAAAATGGAGCTCAGGGACTCAGCCCCAAGGGGAACTCTCGGGGAGGGGACATTTAAGATGAAGAAACAGGTGAAGGCAAAAAGGATAAATGGCAGTTCTCAAGCTTTACTATAAGGGAGAATCTGGGGAGCTCACTTAAAATGCAACTTCCTGGATCCTGCTCCGCAAAATTCTGATACAGTAGGTTTGGGCAAGTAAGAGAAGCTGCATTTCCAAAGAAGCATTCTAAGTGGTTCTGATTCAGGTAACACCTTCTGACTTCATTCTGAAAAACACCTCGTGTTGTTAAAATTCCCTGTCACACTATGGTCTCCTCTGGCCACCCACTTCTCCCAGACCTTCCTGATGATCTAATATACACATCTTTCCTGGCACTCAAGTGAACAGATAGTTTGCAAATTTCTTCAAAAAAGATGCTTTCTTTTTTAAAAAATCTTAAACATTTTGAAAACATGATGTATTGGTGACTGAGGCTCTGCTAACCTTCCATATCTGTCTTTGCTGCCGTTTCCTATTCTTGGAAATTTGGAAAAGCCCAGATGTGGGCTGCTCCCTGGATAACGTGGATGCTTTCGGCAGGATAGTAAGTGTGTGACCTTTGTCCCAGAGAGTCCATTTCTCAGCTCATATCCCCTCTGCCCCAAGTACCTTCTGTGACCCCTCTGGAGCATGTGAAAATCTCTCTGTAAGCAGAGTAGGCTAGCATCCTGGCTTTGATTGAATATTGGACCAATGGAAGGCATACTGTGAAACAGTCACTCGTCGCAGCAAGGGTAGAACTTAAAGTATGATTTATAGTGACGCCACTCTCTTCTATGGCTTACAGACCTCCTTCCCTGAGCAGGGAGTTAAACATGTCTTATTAACACTGGCAACTTTAGCACTTCCTTCCTCATGTCGTAATAGTAACTTCTCTAAGGTTCCTTGTTAAGGAACAGGCAGAAGATATTGACCGACTGCAGAATCTTGCTGCCAGCCTTCCCAGGGCAGTCGGCTAATTAGCCTGGCTGAGAAAACTCGGTGAAGCCTAGGATTCAAACACGCTTTAAAACATGCTGCATTTTAAATGTGCTTTGAGTGAATCAGATTTGTATTTAAAGGGACTTTATTCTTTAAAACTTTTATGAGCTTTTTTAAACACGCACATATGTAATGAGAATTACATAATAAGCCTTCTTAGGCTTATTACTGCAAATCAAGAATTATCGAGATTTTTCCATCTTACTTCTGTTTCTTTTGTTTGCTTTTGGTTTTTTGTTTTACTGAAGTATTTGAAAACAAATCCATCCAAATGTTGTTTCATCCTTACATAGGTTGAACATATGTCTTCAAAAATGGACATTTTCTTCCCTAACTGCGGGTCATTATCACTTCTAACAACAGTAACTCATTGATATCATCTAGGACCTGGTCCATAATTAAAATTTCTGAAATGTCTGAAGATGTCTTTTTGCAGTTGGTTGGTTTAAATCAAGATCAAAATGAGATCTACATTTTAACGAGTTCATTTTGGAGTTGGGATTACGTAAGTGGCCAATCTAATCGTAAGGTTGATTTTTTTCTGAAACAAGCACAGGGGGCTGCATCAGGTCTTTTTGGTGCCTCTTCACTCCACAAACCTTAGGATCAAGAAAGGCAATCCCTTTTCTCATACCATCTTGCATTTCATGACTGTGAAGCTTACTTTTAAAGAAATGACTAACATGAAGTCGAACTGAACCGCCTTCACAGGGTCTCCCTGCATCCCCTTGGCAGTTATTTATGATGAAAATGGAGGGAGCTGGGTGGGAAGTTTGTTGTTGGCGGCTCTGTATCCTATAAAGGAGCTTAGCAGGGATTCCACATATGCCTCCTCTGAACCCCATTTCTGCAAAAGAAAGTGATGGAGCAATAGGAACTCAATGTTCTCTTTTTCAGGCTACACTTTCTGGAAAACCCAGGAACCTGCCATCCTGTTCAGACATTTCTAGTTAAGGCCAGAGTCAGAACGGCATAGTACAAAGACTTCGGCGTCTGCTGTCCCTGATTCAAACGCTAACTCTGTCCTCACTAAATGTACCAGCAAATAACTCAATGTCTTCGACCTGTAATTGATCATATCTGTAAAATGGGTAGAATAATGCTTAAATTAGAGGTAAATTTGTGAGGATAAAATTGAGTAACATGACTTGCCTTGATGCATGCTGCATCGTGGGCACTTAAATGCTACTTTCTTCCTCTGCCTCCCTTCCCTCCTAAACAGCTAAAGAAATAGGAAGCCTTTGACAGCTTCCTACCAAATGTGTCTCGTGGCCCTTAATCCACGTTGAAGTACTTTCTTGGAGGGATTTCTCTTTACCTAGTAAAGTTACCCTAACTTGGCAAAATTGACATGTAAATGGGACGGCTGTTACTAGTTTGAGGAGATAATAAATGCAGACGTGTGGATGGTTTAGAGACAATTTACATGCTGGTTTAGCAGACAAGCCTCCCGAGGCCTCTTTTTATCCACACTGGCCAACTGCAGCTTAATCTGACAAGGATAATGTGCAGAATGTAAATATTACCATTTGTTCCATGTCATCTCAGATCAGACACTAATTTGCAAATGTAATTTATCATGTGTAAAGAAAACCAAAATGACGGCTCTTACCAGTATTTGGTATTTTTGTGTTAACAATAGTACATTTATGATTGTTATTGTTTCAGGCAGAAAATATGTCTCAATATGTTCTGCTGACAATGTGGGCTTTTGTATCACAAACTTCTTCTAGCCTTTTCCATCTTCTCCCTCGTTGCATGCTGTTACCTAGGCTGGTCTTTTACTGTAGGCTCCTCTTCACTACACTTTTCATGCAGCTGAAGGAAGCATTCTACTAATATTCTAAGCTCTGGAATCTGTATTGGGTATAGACGAGATGGCTAATGTGAAGATTGAGAGCCACGTTTGATCTAAAGTGCATTTTGTCTTTACAGGGGTCTCTATCACAAAGGAGATTCCTAGAGAAGTAAAATTATTGAAAAACTGACTAAAGCCAAAAATATAGATGAATTCAAGCTGGCCAATTGGTGACACTCAACTTCGAGGACTTTCTAACTAGTGGGTTCACCAAGAAGCCACATTATTCAAATTGTTTAAATCTTGTGGATCACAGAATACTAAGTCTGCCCCCAAAGCAAAACCACCTATCTGTGCAGAGGAAGAGGGCTCACTATTGTTTTTCTATATTAAGTGGGTTCCCATTAGTTCACAATTTGTTATTATTTCTTTCCCCTTTTCATGCCTTTTCGAAGGTTGGCAGAAGATTCTACTTTGGCAAGTTGATAATCCCTTTTATCTTTGTAAAACCACTGCAGGTCATTGCCCAGCAAGCTGTAGAAAGTTCAGTATGTCCTTATGTGACTGCTGGTGAGTGAGACGCCAGGAAAGAGGGAGGGCAGCGCACTGCCACTGGCCCTGGCCGTCCGCGTTTCAGAGTGGAGACCTGCCAATCCCAGTAAAACACTCGTGACATTTCAGAAGAACTGCAGGATCTTTCTGCCTCATTTCTCACATGGAAAAACAGGGCAATTCAAGTACCCCCAGCTGGAAGAAATATGTTTTTGTTTATCTTTAAGTGAAAATAACGTTCCACCATAGAATTTACACCAGGTCTGTGCCTCTCCCAGTGGTGAATGGCACAGGAGATAAGAACAGAAAGTGTCTGGGAGGGGCCCAGGGCTGCAGATAATACTTTTGTCATCCTGATGAGAAAAGCTTGTACAGCTGCCTTGATTCAGTAAAGCTAAATTCTTAAGATTTCCTTGACCTTTACTTACACTGCTTTTGAGACAGTCTATTTTTGTTATTGCCTGATGAGCTAGAAGAAGCTTATAAATTAATCTCAATGTGAATAAATCATTAAAAAGTGTAAGATAACTGATGAAGAATTCTGAGCTGAGAATTATCACCTGGTTGATGACAATAATGTAAATATTGTTCAAGGAACCAGAAGTTGGATTTTGCCTATTTTGTGCTAGTTCCTCAACTGCCGTGGGCTATGCGTTTGGAAGACTCATTAACACAACTTGAGTGAAGCTCTTGTGAGTCCTTGCATGAAAAGTCTTAGCTTTGGAGTTGGCTGAATTTCCTTCCTAAACATCAGTGTCCATAAGGGCTTTGCTTACAACCTTGCAGTGGTTTTTCAAAAGAAATAGGTACCACTACCACCATTAACACCAACAATAACAACAACACAAAACCCCAAAAAGCTCTACATAACTCCATAGGGAAAAAGATAGGAAGTGTGCAAATGCAGATTACAATAAAGTAGAGAGAGATGACAACTTTACATTTCTGCCAGACATAACTAAAATTCAGCCTCTTTATTAGCCTTAGAGGGTTAGCATGTTGTAATGGATATAATCTCAATTCCACTCAAGAGTATTTGGGATTTGTGCTATTGATTATTTATCAACCTCACTTTGTTGTTAAAAAATGTATGTTGCATAGTCTTTCTGATTTACTATTATTTGTTAAATATATATATTACCCTCTATTATGTAAAAATAATAAAAAAAAACCCTCAAACTTCTCAAGCATGAATTTCCTTTAAAATAAACTGCATTGTCTTCCAATCATCAATCATTTTACAGATTCCTATCATTTCACATTTTATAAACCTCTTTCATAGTTTGTTAATTACTACAACAAATAAATATTAAGCAGGATGTAGCCAAGTTGGTAGAGTAGGAAGAATTCATCTCCTGCCATGGACTCAGAAAATCACAACTATTTACAGTGGAACCATACGTGAGAATGATCTACAGACTGGCAGAAAACATTTTCCACAGTAAAGTTATGAAGAAGGGACCACACAAGATGGGTAAGAGGGATGGAGACACAATATAGTCAAGGCCCACACCCACAGGTAGGTGACCTGCAAACAAAAGGATAATCACAATTGTAGATGTTCTCAAGGAGCAAGGGTTCCAAGCCCTACACTGGGCTCCCCGCCTCAGGGGTCCTGCACTGAAAAAACAAGCATCCAGAACTTTTGGCTTTATGTTTGTCTGGTCTTATGTATACCAACAGGGCTCGCATATGGGAGAACCAGAAGGCTACAGGAAACAGGGGTTCCACTCTCAAATGGTGTGTCCAAAATCTCACACATTCCATGACCTTACACAGAGGCAGTGATTTGAAAGGAGCCTGGGTCAGCCACACTTGATCAAGAGGCAATTGAAATTCCTACTGCATAGACAAGCTGGCAGCAACAGTTTGTAGATGCTCGTCTACCACAAGGACACTGGTGCTCATGACAGACATTTTGGAGCTCTCCCTCTAGCCTTCTAGCACTGGAGGCTTACCAGCACTGGGCTGGAACCAGCCCCAGGATGACCCATGCCCCACAGCCAACCTCACTGGGATGCTGCCCCACCAAACAGCAGACCAGCAGCCACTACACAAGACAAAGCCTGGCAACAAACTGGGGTGTGGATCAGCCCTGCCTGCCTATATAGCCACAGCATACCCACAGTAGCCAGCCCACCACAGCACCAGGACCCATGAAGCCCATGTAAGGTGCACCACTGGGGCATATAGCTCTGGTGAAAAGACTGCAGTGTACTGCCAAGATCCTATGTAAGACCACATCTCCAAGATTGGGAAATATAACTGACCTACATAACACATGGAAATAAACACAGAAAATTAGGCAAAATGAAGAGGCAGAGGAATATGTTCCAAATGAAGGAAAAAGACAAAACCCTAGAAGAGGAACTAAGTGGAGTAGAGATAAGCAATATACTTGATAAAGAGTTCAAGGTAATGATCATAAAGATGCTGAACAAATTTTGGGTGAGAATGAATGAACATAGTGAGAAATTTAACAAAGATTTAGAAAATATAAAGAAGACCCAAACAGAGCTGAAGAATACAATAAATGAAATAGAAGTATCCTAGAAGGAATCGATATGGATTCAGTGATACAAAGAATGGAACATCAAACTGGAAGCCAGTAGTGGAAATCATCCCAGCTAACAGAAAAAAATTATATGAGGATAGTGCAAGAGACCTCTGAAAACAACATCAAGTGTACTAACATTCACATTAGAGGGGTCCCAGAAGGAGACGAGAGACAAAAAGGGATAGAGAATGTATTTGAAGAAATAATAGATGAAAACTTCTCTACCTTGGGAAAAGAAACAAACATCCGGGTCCAGAAAGCACAGAGAGGCCCAAACAAATGAGTCCAAAGAAAGTCTATACCAAGACCATTAGAATTAAAATGGCAAAAGTTAAAGATAAAAGAGAAACTTGAAAGCAAAAAGAGAATAACAATTAGTTATGTACAAGAGAACTCCCATAAGACTATGAGCTGACTTTTCAACAGAAACTTTGTAGTCCAGAAAGGAATGACACAATATATTCAAAGTGATGAGAGGAGAAAACCTACAACCAAGAATAAGTTACCAGACAAGGCTAGATTGAAGAATTTGGACTTGAGCCCAAAGGCAGCGGAGAGCTATTAGAGAATTTTGAGCAGGAAAGAAACCAGATAATAGTAGTCCTTTAAGAAAACTATTTTGTGAAATGAGAGACCCTTAAATAAGGTACAAAGATGAATACTTAAGTCAAGGCATAAAAGGATCAAGGTTTGAATTTTTAAAATAATATTTTTGGGATTAATACAACCCATTTTCTAAAAATTGGTTAGATATATGTCTTTGAGGCCACCCTGTAAGTTAGATAAATTACCACCCATATTTTACCAATGAAGAAATTCAGGTAGAGAGAGTTTGAATGACAAAGTCACACTTAAACTTATTTGTTAAATATTTATTGAGTGCCTGCCTTTTTCCAGGCTGTATGTTATGACTAGTGATGTAATAAAATCATGAGAATTTACAAACTCCAAGAAAAATTATGATGTGAGTGTAGACAATCAGTATTTGGGAAATGCTTATAGAAAGAGTGAGTGAATAAAAGAATGATTGAATAAGCTGCATTACTTACAATGCTTGAGAGTGGGTTCCATATCAAAAATAATAAAGCCTGTCTTTAGGCTTCTAATTCAACAAGTATGCTCACTCTATGCTTAGTTTTATTCAGTTTGAACCACCATCATTCAAGTATATCTGAATAACCACTTGGAGAGTATATTAGTTTTCTATTTCTGTTGCAACAAATGTCCACAAACTGTGGCTTAACACAACACATGTGTATTATCTTATAGTTTTGTAGGTCAGAAGTCTGATATAGATCTCACGGGCTAAAAACTAGGTGTTACCAGGACTACATTTCTTCCTGGAGGCTCCAGGGGGGAATCCGTTTCCTTGCTCATTCAGGTCATTGGCTGAATTCAGTTCCTTGTGGTTGTAGGACTGAGGATCTACAAACTGGCTGTCAGCTGAGGGCTATTCCCAGCTTCCAGAGGCTCAAGGACTTTTTCCTTCTTCAAAGCTAGCAATAGTGGCTTGAATTCTTCTCACACTTTGGATCTCTCCAGCCTCTTCTTCCACCACATCTCTCTGGCTGACTCTGATGAACCACTTTTTCTGCATTTAAGGGTTGATGTGACCCTTATGTGATTACGTTGGACCCACACAGATAATCCAAGATAATCTCTCTATTTTAAGGTCATCTAATTAGTAAACTTAATTACAACTGCTAAGTCCTTTTGACTATAACCTAACATATTCACATGTTGTGGGTATTAGGGTGAGCGCATCTTTGAGGAGTCATACTTCTGGCTTCTACAGAGATAAATGAAGCACAATGTTTAATGGTTAAAATTAGGAGCAGGTACTTCTTTCATTCGGGATTGTGAAGGCATGTTCTTTTTCCCATTCATATGCTGTATCATATTTGAGGAGAAAAAAGACAGAGGCACATACTGCAAGATGTACTGCTTTATTTAAATATTGAGGCTTGATGGACCAGGCAGAATGTCCTTTATGTGTGAGGAGATTTGTTTGTTCAGGTGGTACATTTGTTCGGCTCAAATATTTTTCTACTAAATTCATGCCTTTTTACTGGCTACTGTAGTTATATACAAAGACCAACCCTTACTCTCTTGTTGACAATGCAGAAGGTATGATTAAATGGGCAAATAAATTACCACGGTCCAGAAAAGCCCTTTGTACATATGTTACCATAATGGAAGTACAAAGTACTGTAGAGGATAAAAAGATCATCTTCCATCTGAGAAGTTAGGGATTAATTCATGGCATTTGGGTATTGAAGAATAGGTAGGATTTCAACAGGCAGTGAAGGAAAGAGGCTTTTTGTTGGAGTAAGTTTAGACATAAAGTTCAGAGCTGTGTATCTTTAAGAGTACTTGGAATTCCTTCAGACTGAGAAAAAAAGGGGGGGTAGGTAAAGAGGTTTAATGGGATGAAAAATGAAGTGCTATTTCGATTGGAAAAAATACCATAGAGGGTCACATTTGTCAGGAATAAGACTCTGGACGTTTTTTCCCTTAGAGAATGGGGAGACACCAAATGCATCTGAGCAGAACAAGGACGAGAATAGTGCCAGGCATTAGGAAGAGAACTGTGTTCATAACAAGAAATAGAGAGAAGTAAGAGCCTGGAAGTGGGGAGAACTTCCAGAAAGCACAGGACGGGAGAGAAAGAATGAATGACTTCCTAATGAGAGTGGAGACAGTATGTACTTAAGAGAAAATGAGCAGGATGGTGAGGACATAGAATAAAAAGGACTGTGGCAGTGACTACAGATGAGAGAAATGTTAAGCCTGAGATAGTGCTTTAGAGCCTAGACGAGAGGCTCCAGGAAAACATAGTTGCAAGGCACAGAAAGATGGAAATCGGGAGGAGAAAAAGTTGGGTAGAAGGGTAAGACTGTGAAATTGATTTTGACCTGTGAATCCTGAGAAGCTGGTAGAAAATGCAAGTGGACATGTTTGAGGTAAGAGAATGTCTTGGCAGAGATGAGATGAAGGCCAAGAAAAGAATATCCACAGTTCTGGGGAGAGAGCAAACTGATGATCAAAGAAGATGGAGGAGAGCCACAGTGAGCACAGTGGCATGGGAGGGGTTCAGGAAAGAATCTCATCTAAGATGCTGGGAAGGCGCTGAAGAGGAAAGCAGACCTTGTAGGCGAACACCTACCTCCGTCCAACACTTGTAACTTCCCTCATCTTTGGCAGAAGACTTTGGAGAGGAAAGAATCAAGGTGGATGGTCTATTTAAAGAATAATTTTTTGATGCTTCTGGGAAAGCATTCTAGGAGTAGAATTTAACTTAACAAAAGGAGGAAAGCCCATACTGAATACCACAAAACTTGGCAGGTTGTTTAAAGTAAATTTGGGAGTGAGGGGGGAATTTTAACTCCTTAATTTTACTTATTTTTTAAAACATCATTTTAAACTTCCAAAAGGGATAAGTATTGTTTGTTTGTTTGTTTGTTTTAGGGTAGAAATTCTAGCAGCAGGAATCATATGTGTGTGAATCTCCAATGTATGTCCTATTGTTAAATAACTTGACTTGTACACAAGGTTTCTCATGAGGGTAAAATGTCCAGTCCTGAGTAGTAACTGACAAGGCTGCTGATTTGCTCACAGCATCCCAGCTGCGAGGTCAGGAAGAACATTTTCCTGGTTACTACCAGGAGCCTGGAGACACCAGCTGAGCGACAGGCTTCAGGAGATTCTCTGGTGTTCGACTGAAGAGTGCTCTTCAGAAATTAGTGAGTGTGAAAGGAATGTGCTGTGAGCCTCCATCTACTGTTTATCTGGGAGGGAAGGGCAGATAGTGAGCTTGACAGTGAAATTCTAACCCTGAAAACTGATGAGATGCCAGCATTTTCCTGCTTCGCTGGGGCTGCCAAGGTATCTCTTCTAACTTCATAGGGGAGTGACTGGTATTTGAGCCCTGATAACAGCAATCTTGGTTGGAGGGGAGGGGAGTTGAGTCAGAGAGGACATTCCAGAAAAAGCAGATGGCTGAGAAAAGAGTGGGGGCCAGCGTGAAGACAGAGGTGCAGGACCTCGCTTCTGCTGCCACTGTGCGGGACAGTGGGGACAGCAGGAACACTTTTTGGAAGACAACCAAGCACTCATGAGCTTACATTTTAAATAGGAAGGGTGAAGAGAAGAAGGAAATACGTTTTGTCTCTGTCCTGGAATCACATTGAACTTCGCTGAGGAATTTTTCAAGTCTCTAATGGGCAGCTGGGGCAGAGAGCCTTGGGTGACAGAAATCCCATCTGAATAGTTGAATGTAGATCTTGAAAATCAGATCTACACTCAATAATCCCCGTAGGACAACCAAAAAGGAAAATTATGTATTACCCTAAGGTTTCTCCAGGCACTATCTGTATAGTAGGTGGACTTCTCACATGCAGTTGTCTTTCTGTCCCTAGTAACTAAAAACCGTAGAACAATCTACAGTGATCAATCCTTAATTAGACCCAAAAAAGTAAATTAAGAAGCTGCTTACATTTTCTTCTTGGATTAGACTGAACCCAAATCTGTATGGGAGGAAACACCAAGACAGAAGACAGAGCAAATTGTCGTACTAAAAATCAGCAAGTAGAGTATTTGGTGAATGTTTCTAAGTTCTAGCTTCATTTGTCACCTTCAGATGGATTTTAAAGTTTGTTAGGTTAGCAGCAAGGGATACAACAGCACTGTGTACACGAACAGTGGCAAGAGGGAGAAACAAAGACTGGTTGAGTAATACATGGCACATGGATGGGCTCAGAGCATTTCAAACTGGCCCAGTGGGACCACAGGGCAGGCATTGAGACTGAACAAATTTAAACCTTGTGTCATCATAAAGTCTTTAATAATGGAAAAGAAGCCTTAACAATGATGCACGTTCCAGGGCTGCACATTTATTATCTTTCTGAGTAATATAAAAATGTATCCACTAATGACACCATCATGTTCTTTGACAAGACGTTCAGTGGGGTTTGGTATTCCCAAAGGCTGCGCATCCCCACCCTTCTTTCTTTCAAGAGTCCCCCAGTGAGCCTGCTACATTCTACTAAGTTGGGCATTTAGTCACAATTTCTTTCCCTAATCACTTTCCAGATTTTCTTGCCTTCTTTTGCTATTAACTTTCTGGTTGAAAGCATCTGGATTTCCCTGGCAGGGCGTGGCAAATGTCAAACAGCCATGCATTATGTAAGCATTGGATGGGTTCATGGTGATTTATTCCCCTAAATATCTCCGAGAGGCAGAAGGCATTTGCTTTTAAGATATTAGCCCAGTTTAGAGGCAATGTTGTTTCCCCCATAAGATTTATAATATGGACGAAGAAGTAAAGTCAAATTCCATATGTATGTATATATGTATTTATAAAATTGCAATTACATTTTTATTATGTTCATTAATTTTCTCATGTTAATCGTGTTGAACTCCACAGTGTGTGCTGAATTTCTGGTATTCTGTACCCATTTCTCAGAGAGTGTTGGTGAACATTCCCTTGTTTTCTACGAAGCTCAACCCTGAGGCCAGACATGGTTTATCTACTAAGTCATCAGGCTCAGCACCTTGTTAGTGCTTCATATCCCCCTGTGTCAGTACAAAGCACCAAGAAAGCTGTGGCTTAGGTAATTACTCTCCTTCTAGGACTGGAATAGATTAGAAATGCTTGTACTCAAGGAATCACTGAGGATGGAGCTGTAGTCCCAGTCGATTGCCCAGACAGAGAAAAGAGTGTTAGAGAAGTCTTGTGACATCTCTTTATCAAATGTGTTTGTAATACTTTCTTCCCCCAAATGTGCAAAACAGATATTCCATATGTTTGATTGCTTTACCAAAGAAAATAAGAATTTTATTTAACTGAGAAGAAAAAAGGAAAATCTAGATTATTTTTAAGAGGGAAAAGCATGCTTTGATTGTGGATTGGCGTGGAGTGCTGAACTAACTTTAAAATAATTGTAATAATTACTATCGTATATCATGCATTTGCTCTCTGCCAGGTATCATCCTTAAAGCTTTTGCATGCATGCCATCTATGGATTGTAAGTATTTTATATCATTTATTTAATATGATGATCATGAGCTAGGGAGCATTATTATTTTCATTCTACATATGAGGGCACTGGAGTCTGAGAGAAGACTTGACCCAGTAAATGGCAGAGCTGACCTTTGAACCAGGATCCTTCCTCCAGAGCCTGCCCACTTACACCGTAATTTAGCTGCTTTAGAAGCAAATTACTTAGAAGATACAAAGCAATATGTTTAGAAACTTACTAATAGGTAAGGTATCTTCTTAGTAAAGAAGTTGTCAGACTATTTCTTTCCTGTGCCACTCGGAAGGTGTTCGAGAAATAAACGTTTCTTTTCATCCCACACCTGAATTCTTTCCTGGTTGTTCTGAGAAGTGTAATTATCTGCTTCTCTGAGCTGGAGAAGGGAATGGTGGTTGGCGAGTGACAATCAGGTGACTAGAGGAATGAATAATCGGTGGGAGGTAGTGGCCGCTACCTATCAGGTGACCCCTGCGTCACCATGATCATAGCAGAGACCCCTCTGGTAAACTTCCTGCCCCCCGTGTCCTGGAGGTCCTGGCTCTGCCTGCTTCCCCAGCTGGGTCCAATTGTTTGCCTGGCAACAGAGCTGGATCTCTCCCCAGAGAGTACAGAACCACAGTGTCACTTTCTCTTTGATTCTGGTTTCCATAGGAGGGTCTTATTTTGTTTGAAATAAATGTACTTCTAAAAAGTTGAGTATAATCACATTTGGATTTACTGATTCATATTAGACATGTAGTGCGGTGATGCCCTGTTTCCATTTGTCTTCTTAGCATTTTAAATAATAAAATTGCAAGTAACTTAATATGTATAGATATTAAGGTGTTTAAAGGAGTCAAGGAATGCTGTGGCCATTGCTTTTATGTGAACTTTCTGAAAGGTAAATAACTTCTAATTTTTAAAGCTTAATTTTCAGTTAGCAAAATATCTTAAAAGAGAATGTAGCTGTATTAGAACTTCCAGACAATGCTGTCTAGTCCATAGTCACATACCAACTATAAGGTTGGGCAGTTATTCATGTGCTCTAGTTCTCAGTTTCCTCACCTGTAAGGAAGTAAGATACATAAGTCACAAGAGTATTGAGAGGATCTGATGTACGACAGTGTGGTTGGTACTGGCCCATGGTGGGGACCTCAAAAATGACAGTTCTTAATATCGATCAGTTTGAAATCCAGAAAGTTCTGCCTGAAAGTAGAGCTCTTCGATTTTGGTTTTAATTCCAGCACCTATAACCTATAATATCTGTGACCTCTGTTACTTCATCTCTAAGATGTGAGTGACAATTCACGTGTCTAAAATTGAAAGAACTGGACCAGAATACCTTTAGAGGTCTGTTCTAGAGCTCAAATTAGCATGTAACACCATCCCCCAAAAAACATTTAATTCAATGAAATGGTTTAACTTAGAAGCTAGTGGTAACCAGTTGTTTGGCTAAATCTAGCACTGTTTCTTTTTTTTTATTTTAACATTTTTTATTGACTTATAGTCATTTTACAATGTTGTGTCAAATTCCAGTGTAGAGCACAATTTTTCAGTTATACGTGAGCATATGTATATTCATTGTCACTTTTTTTTTTTTTTTTGCTGTGAGCTACCACAAGATCTTGTATATATTTCCAATAGATAAACAAGATTGTACCATATAGCACTTCTTAATTGTTTCATATCCTCTCGTGGTTACCACCAACGTTACGGAGAAACGGCATGGGCTGATTTCATGCAGGCTCACACACACAGGTAACCTTCTGTTTTTTGTCAGTGATGTTTTTCCTAAAAACTTCATTTCTTTCACATTCATCATATTTCTTCTTCTTTTTCTTACCTTTTGGATTTTCTTTTTCCACCAAGGGGGCTGACTTAAAAAATGAATTCAGCAGCTCAGCAGATTTCAGAGTTGTGATTAATTCTGTGCTGTTGCTCATTTATTAAAAGCCCCAGTTTCTCTCTCATCGTCCTTTCCTCTTGATAGCTTTGCCCTCCTAATACTCTTTAACCCTTTGGGTTTACCTTATCTCCCTTGGCTCTTTTACTTTTCTTATCTCTATCCTGTTAGCCTTAACTGATGTAATTTGTTTTCCTTGGGTTTCCTCCTCCCTCTGTAAAGACGTGAACACTCAGTTCTAAGTATTTCTCACCTCTTGCATTCATCTTTGTCAGCTGAGTCCTAATCTACCACATTTTTCATGAAAGTTCACAGCCACGTCCAGGCTCGTCTCATAGTTCTGGATTTTTATTCCTCTTTGCAGAGTGTCATACGCACAAACCTAACTCCTGCAAATTTGTTTTTGAGATTGTTTCTCATTTTCTGATGGGAAATTGGTTCTGGTAGCAGGTTTTGGCAGAACAGTCCATCAAATATTCTCCCAAGTGACTTGGCCTGTACCTTACTGAGCTGGCTAGAATCGGAGTCTTTTGTGTGTGTGGTTTTTGGTCTACTCTGTAGTCTGGTCTTGGGCAGGTCACGATGGCTCTGTGGTCTCCAGTAAAATGCCAGATTGGATAGATCTTCATTTCCCAGCTCTAAACATCCTTGAAGACAACAGTCAGGTTCTAAGAGCAATTCTGAATTTTATTTCTAAGATTGCATAGATAATCTCAAGTTTTCTTGCTTTGGGTTAGTAATTATTTCAAGTCATGTGGGCTGGGGATCTTGGATCAGAAGCTCAGACTATATATATATATATATATATATATATATATATATATATATATATATATAGATCTTACATGAACAGCTTTGGCAAACACAGCTAATTATATTTAACATGTTCAGTTCAGTTGATCAATTTTTTCCAAACCCGTGGTCCACAGCTGAGATGAGGAGAGGAGACAAATGGAATCTTGGCTGCAGAAGGGCTCGGGAACTGCTGGGCTCCAGTGTCCCAGAGGTCTCTACTGGCTTTTTGGCTTCCTGAGTACGTGGCTCCTTGGGGGCAGGCTGTCAGGTCCCAGGGTCCCCTGAGGGGAATGGTGGGATGGAAGCAGGCGGTTTTGCACTGAGAAAGGATCAGTTGCTGTTTTCTGCTTTCACAATGAACTTGACCTCACGCGGGCTAGTGTATCCTTGAGAGTTTAATACACTGGAGTTAAATGTGAAGCAAATGATGCTTCAAGCACACTTTGACATTGTGTTTTCTTTCAGTTTTCAGGCTACCAGAAACACAACCCAGGGAGAAAGATTTTTCCCTCTGGCTTCTGTTGACTGAAGTGACAAGAATTTGATAAGCTGCATGGTAACCACGGAGTCTGACATGAGTAATAAGCCTAGAATTCAGTGCCGTGGTTTCTCAGGAAATCTCAAAATTGTTGGGCGAGAATCTTTGACTCATCTGGAGACCAGAGTGTCATGGGTCTTACAAAACAGCCTACATGAACCTTCTGATCGTGGAGTTAGGAAAGAAGGTAGAGCAAGAAAGAGGTTCATATTTTCCACTTTTAAAATTGTTAGGAAACTAGAACAAATGATCAGGTAACAATTAAGTGGTGACCTGTTTATAACATATATTTGCAACGTAAAGCCGAGATCCTAAATGATAACCACCTGACATAGAAAGTCACTATATTAACATTGAAAGTAATAGCTTGTTCTGTGACATAGTTTCCGAACATATCCCCCAAAATTGAAGGAAATATATGGCAATGGTATAGTGAGTAGAAACAAAAGTTAAAAGCTAAAAAGAAGATATTCATTTAAATACCTATTGCCATAACACAGAGGTTGAGAGTGAAAAGAGTGCCTGGGTGCAAATGTCAGCTTTATGACTTACTAGTTACATAACTCTGGATGCGTTACCTATCGTTCTGTTTCCTCTGTTGTCTCATATGGTAAAATGGGGAATATATTATCAATAGTGCCCACTTCATAGATTTGTTTGATTAAATGATAAATACATATAAAGCACTTAGAAAAGTACCTGGCATAAAGTACACATTCAATAAATCTTGCTGTGCTAAGGCTGTGTGCACCTTTGAACAATCAGAGAAACTACAGAAGAGCCACTTATGAAATAAAAGTTCTTGGGAATAATTGGAGAAAAATGCTCTGTTTCTGTGGGCAAAATCAGCCTCCCTGGGCAAAATCAGCCTCCCCATGCAATCATATTTGAAAATGTCAAACAACCAATATTTTGTGAGATCAATCAACACGTTTGACTTAATATATAGAAAGATTTTAATATTGAACCAAGTTCATTTAGAGTCATTTATCTCTTTCCCACAACAAGCAACCTATGAAACATCAAAGTATGACAGACACGTATGAAATACAAATGATGAAAATAAACAGGCTGGGAAAATACACTGATACCAAGGCTTTCATGTGCACACATGACTTCCCTACAATTATTTTACAGGTTGTGAATACGCTCTTTTTAATTAAAGGGACACTGTGTGTGATTATAACCATCTCACTAGTTATTCATGCGAACAGAGTTACTGGTCACTACGGCTTGGTGTCCGGAACTACTGCTTGTCCTGCATGTTTCTGTTGCTGTTTTTTGAGCCCTAAAGACAGTACGCCTTGAATCATGGTGATCTTCTTCATTTAACGTTTATATCTGACAGATTAGGTCACACTTATTCATTCATTCATTCAACATATGAGCATCCAGTATGTGCCAGGCAGGTGGAAATACGGTAATGTGTTTGTAAATAGGACAGACATTCCCCATCCTATGGTTCTGACAATTAAAGGGGAAGACAGACATATCAAAATTTTATAAGCAATCGAATAATTATAATGCAGGTATGTGCTATGATGAAAACGCACAGGTGTCATGAGCCTTATATTCACCGAAACTGGGAAAGACTTCACTAAAGAAGTGACATTACATTGAGCCATGAAAGAGAATAAGGAGTTAGGGAGGTGAAGGGTGCAGGTCTGGGAGGGAGAGGGGAAAGACAAGCACCTCAGGAAGGGGGAACAACAGGTATGGAGGCGCTGCAGTGAGAAGGAGCCACGAAGCCATTATGGCTAGAGAGGAGTGAGCTGCAGGGAAAAGGGCTCAGGGTGAGGCCGTATTAAGAATTCTAAATAGTTTTAGAAGCACTGGAAGCTGGGATGAGTTTTTGGTTTTTTTTTTTTTTTTTTGTGGGGGGGGATGAGTTCTAAGTGGAGTGGGTCACTATCAGGCTAATGGTTTATAGAGGTCACCTTGGCTGTCGAAGACAGATGAGACACCGTGGCAGGAGATGAAGTCGGGAAAGAAGTGAAGAGGCTATTTCTGCAGACTGAGAACAAGACTTGGGGAACTGACTGGATGTAGTGGTACAGAAAAAGGGAGGCGTCCATTGACCCAGCTTTCTTTATAGAGTCTTACAGAGTGTGGTGCTGCCACTTACTGAGAGGGGGAATGTTGGTGCAGAAGAAGATTTGGAGGGATGAGCAAAGGTTTTGGATCAACATGCCAGTGAGGTGCCCAGGTGGAGCTGTAGGGCGGACGTAGGTCTCCGCAGAGGCTGATGACTTCCCCGAGAGGCTAAGCTCTGAAATGTCCGTGGGAATCAGTTACTTGGAAAAAACTGAAGGTTCTTGACCAGAGAAGTTTCACTGGAAAGGGAGGGTAGACAAAATTGACAAGGTACAATAACTGAAGTTAATCATGACTTTATTAGTTGTAAAAAGATTCAGGATGAGACAATTTTTACACAGTAAGAAAGGAAAATGAAATTCTTTCTACAGTTATCCATTTTCAAAGTCTGGGTCAAATGCTCATATTTCTTTACTCTTTTGAAACACATTTTCTTTCCAACCAGCTTATTTTGCAGGTCATTCCAAACTTTAAAGGCACAGGCCTAGGGTGATTTAAACTGCACTCTAATGTTTTATTTCCTGTTACATTGCTATTTAATTGCTGCCTTGCTGCTTCTTAAGTGGAAGTTGTATCTTCTGGCTTTGAGGGTCAGGTTATTAGCTTCCATTTATTTACTGGGGTTTCAAACCCAAATACAGGGCCAGGCATGTACCTAAATGGCTTAAGTAAGCACACTTAGGGAAGTCGTGGGAACTGTGAGGCTAGCCAGCCCTCGCACACCCACCCTTAGATGATCAGTGGCTTCTCAGTGTCAGGTGTTTGCTGACATCATGCTGAAATGTGGGCCTCCCCCATGTCGCTGGATCTCTCAACTTAAAAAAAAGGAGCCATATATCTATCTGCATTTTCATGTGAACTCTCCTGATTTTTAACACTTTCTGCAACTACATTTTTTTTTTCAAAATCCTCAAAGCCAAAAAAAGAAAAGAAAAAGAAAAACATGTCTGCTGGAGCAATCTGGCTGATAAGCAGTCCCTTTGCCCACCCCATTTTAGCATTTCCATACAGCATCTCATTTGTTGCTCTAATGAGAGGTTCTTACTCATCAGCACAGTCACCCCACACTCCGCCAGTGGGCAACATCCCGCGCTCAGTCGCTTAAAATGTTGGAAGTTTTTGATAACTGTGTAAAACCAACCTTGTCGCATTCCTCTGTAATCAGGAATTTCACTCTGTTGAAAACTCCTGGGTGAGGATGACGCCTCAGTGCCCCTCCAATCCATCCCTCTTGGGGCTGGCTACCAGAGTGCTTTCGCAGACTGCCCAGGCTGGGCGGCGTCTCAGCCGTGCCCCCGCCCGCCAGGAGTCCCGGGAGCAGGGGATGCTCTCCTGCTGCGGAGATGCAGTGTTGAGGTAGTTTCTTCCCAAAGCCCATAAAACAAATGGTGGGTTTTTTTTTTTTTTCTTTAGTATAATGTTTTCAGACTAAAACAGAAGTTGCTTAGTCCAGCTCTTGCCTGGGGCCAATTTGGAAAAACTGCTTTCACCTTTTCCTCTCCTGTCCTTCTCTGCCTCACCATGTGTTCTGGTTATAGTTCTCTTCACATTAGGAGAGTGGTGATAAAACCACGTATCTTACAACCCACCAGCACTTGACTGGTCCTCCAGAGGGTCACAGAGTAAATAGGTGTTTGATTAAATGCGTGTCTGAAAACATTGGGAGCCTGTGAAAGATAGTGTCAGAGGGCTGGACTGATGCTTCTCGGGAAGCTGGTTGTAACAGGTCATGTACTTTCTCCTTTCATCAGCTTCCTTTAATGGCTTGATAGCATTTCTAGAAGTCTGTTTAGGGGAACGGTGTGAGTGAGGTTTTGCACAAAATCAAGGCTAGTTTCCCTCCCTTTCTGGAGGTGATGTCTCTCCAACTTGCTAATTAGAGAGCAGAGCAGGAAAGTGGTGCCTGAGTCATTGTCTCCAAAGCTAGTAAAACTCAACTCTGAAAAAAAAAAATTTCTTTGGAAATGCTCTCAACTTAGTCACTCTGTTAAAACACAATTGACAAAACCTCTTTTCCTTTCAGGTCTCTCCTGAAACAACAGTTAAATTCATGAGTCAGGCTGAAGCTTCATTCTCCCCAGTTTGTTGGACATGATGGGGTAATTGCCCAGAGTGTCATTTAAACTGTTTCCATTCTGATGATTGATTCCAAAGGTCTCAAGGTGGATCCAGAACTCCTTTGGACAAGTCTTTGACTCATCTGTCCATCCAAAGCACAAGGTTGCCAACAACAATGATTTATTTTTAAAAAAGGAAGCAATGATTCTCCTACTGAACAAAAAACTCAGCTTGGAGTCAAAAGATCCAGATTGGAAATCTGGCTCTAGTCCTTATTTGCCATGTGTCCTTGGGCTCCTCATCTAACCATTACCAGTCTGTTTTCTTACGCATATAATTGAGATAATAATTCCTAACTGATAGAATTGCTGTGTGAACTAAATGAGGTAATGTATTCATCGATTCATTCATTTACATACCAAACAAACACTATTTCTCAGCCTAAGTTAGCACTATTTGATCTTAATGAGTAACATAAGTTACAAAAAGAAAAAAAGATGATTATTTGCCTCAATTCCTTTTCATTTGAATAGATTTCCGTCGGTATTGTAAGGAGTATACTTCCTTAAGAGTTATCATCTCTTTCTTTTTTTATTGAAGTATAGTTGATTTACAATGTTGTGTTAGTTTCAGGTGTGCAGCATAGTGATCAGATTCTTTTTCAGATTCTTTTCCATTATAGATTATTACAAGATATTGAATACAGTTCCCTGTGCTATACAGTAGGTCTTTATTGTTCATCTATTTTATATATAAATGTATATGTATATATGTTAACCCCAAACTTCTAATTTATCCCTGCCTCCCCTTTCCCTTTGGTAACCATAGTTTGTTTTCTACGTCTGTGAGTCTATTTCTGGTTTGTAAATAAGTTCATTTGTATCACTTTTTTAGATTCCACGTTTAAGTGATATCATATGATACTTGTCTTTCTCTGTCTGACTTACTTCACTTAGTATGATAATCTTTAGGTCCAACCAGGTTGCTGCAAATGGCATTATATCATTTATGGCTGAGTAGTATTCCATTGTATATATACATACCATATCTTCTTTATCCATTCCTCTGTCAATGGATATTTAGGTTGTTTCCACATCTTGGCTATTGTAAATAGTGCTGCTATGAACATTAGGGTGCATTTATCTTTTTGAATTAGAGTTTTCTCCATATATATGCCCAGGAGGGGTGTTGCCAGATCGTACGGTAACTCTATTTTTAGTATTTTGAGGAATGCCCATCCTCTTTTCCATAGTGTCTGCACCAATTTACATTCCCACCAACAGTGTAGGAGGGCTCCTTTTTCTCCATATCTTCTCGAGCATTCATTATTTGTCGACTTTTGAATGATGGCCATTCTGACTGGTGTGAGGTGATACCTCATTGTGATTTTGATTTGCATTTCTCTAACAATTAGCATTATTGATCATCTTTTCATGTTATCCTCTCTTTCTTGATGCTCCATGCTCCTGTCTTGCATTTGCTCTAAGTGTTTAATTTGTTTTTTAATCTTAAACCTACAAATAAGTATCAAATTCATTTTTTACATTTTCTGGAGATGTATTCTCTTTAAGGATATATTTTCCTTCATTTTCAGGAAAGTCACTTCAGTATGTCCTTTGGAGGGTCTTCCCTCTCCTCTGCCCAAGCCTGCCTTAGGGATGAGTTGTGCCATCATTCATGGACCTGTAAGGGTGGACAGCTGCCCAAGCCGCACACACAGAGGCTGGTTTGTTCTCTTTGAAAGATTTTCAGGGATGCTGTTGCCACATTCCTCTTGAAGAGTATATTCCAATGTTTCACTTTCCTGATAGACACAGACTGTTTCTTCTGTGTCTTAGATGATTGTCCTAAGCCTATCCTGGTTGCTGAGTGCTCAATTTAACTCCTGTTAATTGTTTTAACCACATTTAGTTGAATTTTGGAGACATATGATTCCTAGACTCCCTTTTCTACAAATATTTTCTGTCTCAATCTAATTTTTATTGACGACTTCATGTTTCATGTTCTAACTGATTGAAAGTGGCCCTGTTTTCTTCTCTGGTCCTGCGCCCCCATCTGAGTGGAAACACAAAAAAAGAATGTTCTTTTATGATCCATCTCAGGTGGTGACAGTACCATGTACTCTTTGCTGCTTCCTGTCATTTGTTTTCAGGAGTTATTTTGCTGGTTTTGAGCTCAGAAATCAAATTTCAAGGTGACAATTATGAGCTTTAGGGTTGTGTACTGATTTTGGTTCGTTTGCTTTTTAACTCTCAAAATCTCCTCTCAATCAGCATCTTTTACTTTTTTTTTTTTTTAACATTTTTTTTTCTGTTCTGTGTCATCCCTGGCAATCTTCTTTTGAATGAAGAACACTCCTCTAACAAGGTCTCCAGGTACCAATCCTATGGAGCAGCGCCTTGTGCATGAGGATTAATTGGCAAAGCAGGGATTAGCAGCTATCAGTCATCACCGCCATTCATGGTAGGCTGCCCAGGGGCTACCACGTTGCATGCACCATCACATGTGCTCCTCACAGCAGTTCTAGGGAGCGACTGCCACACACAATGTGTTCTCTACATATTAACAAAGGATGAAAAAGATTAGGAAACCTTCTTAGGGTCTTAACAGATTCAAATTTAGATTCAAACCCACAAAACCTGTGGTCTATTCATTTGGGATTTTGGAGATTCTGAATAGTACATTATTTGACAGTGATTCCTATTTGCTAAAGGAAAGTCTTATTGTAAAGCAAACAAATCAACCAATAAATAAATTGAGCCCATTGACAAAAACATACTTGAGAAACATTGTCATAAAGCAAAAGACTTGGACCAATGCGTTAGGGAAGAGGTTCGTTTTCCTTCTCTGCTGGTGTTTGCAGTGACACAGGAGAAAATTACCACGCCTACCTCAGAGCTTTGCCAAGTTCCTCAGGCAGATTGGCAGAGAGGCTGGGTATTATTTGTAAATATTTTAATTTGAGATTTATTTTCTAAACCCTTTCTATTAACGGTTCCAGAATTCCAAAATGAAGGAGAAGAGAAAGGAAAAGGAAGAGTAGGAGGAAGAGAACAAAATCATATTGGTTAGTGTTCGCTGAGGGTTTTTGAAATTCCTTAGTTTTGTCAATAAACATTCTCCATGTCATTCTTTTTCCTCTTCTAATGTCTCAATTGTTAAGAAAGAAAATCGAAATAAAATTTTAATTTCCCCCTGACATTTCTCAGTTTAATCCTTACTTCCAAAGGAGTGAAGCACAATGTCTTATATAAATCATTATCAATCATCCCACATACTGTTGATTAAATGATCTTGGGTGCTTTATTAAAGTTAAGCATCAGATGTAAGTACAATTCATCAGACTGATGAAGCCTAGTTTTCAGCTCAATATACTGACAATAGTATATTCAATATACTATAATATATACACAATAAATAATGACAATACTGAATCCAATTTACTTGATTTTGAGCCTTAAAGCAATTCTACAATTACACAACTTTTCTCTTCAGAGTATTCATAGTCATCTATAGCTGTTGATGTTTCCTTCCATTTGAAATATTAAGTCATCTTTATGCATTAATGTATGCAAATACCACTGTTAGAGTGTTGGCTGCAGATGCAATGCATTTGACGTATTTGGTGGGGAAAAGTAAACTCTGCATGTATCATTCTCCATTTCTCAAGAAGACAGCATAATGTTTTGAAGAGGGACTGATGCCCAGCAAATGTCCTGCTTTCATTTTGGCCTTTGACTTTTTTGCTATAGAAGTCCCTTTGCCACATGAACACGTTGCTAACGTGGCACTCAAATAATTCCCACTTTAACCAAATATTCAAATAGAACATGTCTGCATTCAGACTTCTTCAAGTTAATAACAATACTCATATTAAAAAAACACTCAAGACTGATACATAATTAAATCTAATAAAATACTGCCCCACTGGCTGAGAGAATTAGAGAAAAAACACAGTCTCTTCTAAGATGTAAAGAAATAGCACTGGAGCATCCAAAGGCAGAACTGAGGTATTCCACGCTAAATATATTTTTCTAACAAAAATTCAAAACAAAAGATATAATTTCATATCAATAATAAATTTTTTCATGCTTACATGTGCACTTAACAGGTATTTGAGCTCTTTGGCTAAGATCAGGGAACCGTGGGTCATAAGCGAATATGTATTGAGTGAGCAAACTCTAACCACCAAAAGGTATTTCTACAAACTTGAAAAACATTTTTGAGGGGAACATTCAGAAATATAGCTCATTTGGACCAGGTCTTTTTGATTTTCAGTTTCCTTTTTTCCAAATCATGGGTTAAATTCTTTGATGGAACATACCAGGTTTGCACAGGCTAATGAAAAAGCCACATATACTTTTTTTTTTTTAATTTTGAAGCAAAACTCCTGGTTATGTTGTTCAAAGAAGACAAGAGCCGTGCAATTAGCTTCATTAATGTAGCTTAGGGTCTGGTTTCCTTTACTCCGTGGCTTCCAGAGGAAGATCGATCTCTATCCTTGTCTAGTAAAAATATCAGTTTATAATGAAAACATAACTCTTTGATGTATTTCTTTGTAGAATTTGCTTTCAGAAACTTTTGATGCTTTGCTCTATGTCCTCTTATTAGTGCTTTTATCTAACCCCAAAAAGTCACCCACCAAAGCAGACACTCCGAAGTCCCACTGGGCTCCCATCAGTCCAGTAGAGAGGGCTGACATGACATATTAGTCTTAAATCTAAAACATATGTTTGGAAAATGCCTAGTTTCCTGGCAATAATTAAGAATGTGACTTGGCAGATTGGCAGCCACATAAAACAATCGTTAGTAAACCCTGTATTTATTATGTTCCCATTTTATGGAAATGAAACCCACATTACAAATACGTCTAGGAAACTGGACCCAAAATGATGCACAGGTAGAATCAATTATGATGAAGATGAAAAGAATATTGGTAGTCTTTTTTTTTTTTTAACTAATTCACTTTCCTTATCCCCAAAAGGTCTCCCCACAAAGGAGCCACATCAAAACATTTTAAAATTTCTTTCTATTAACTTTTAAAACCATCTTGGATACATTTCCTCATCAGTACTCATCTGTCAGTGTGGCTCACTAAAGAGCCCTGATGTATAACTAATTAAGATAAAATCCTGTAGTCATAGGAGACTTTTGCTTTATAAATGTAAAAAAAAATTCAGATACTTAAAAAGCCACTTCAACTCTTTTGCAAATATATGCATTATATATATTAAAAAGTTATAAATATACTATTATAAATATATACATATTTAGGCATGATATACACTAAGAATACACATGTATAGCTACATTTCTTGTTAAAATATTGAAGTAATTCTGACCAGGGTGGAAAATACCCACTGCACCAGGCCTCCTATGTGTAACTATGTGATTTCCCCTGGGACCCACTGGGCCTTCCCATAATCTAGCAAATAAAGAGCTAATGCTCCATTGTCCTTTCTGTTCAGTGGGTGCCTGTATTGTACCTGTTCTGTACACAAGTATCACCTCATGTGCCTGATGTGTTTACACACGAAGTGAGGAGATGACCTACTCTGACCAGTAACCGTCATAGTGATGTGAAAGCCACATGGTTAAGAAGGCCCTGAAACCAGCCAAACAAAAGCAAGTGGGCAAACACCCCCCCCCAACACACACACATATTTCAGTTATTAATGAATGCAAAGCAAGATGTTTGGATATTTTTCTCCTACAGAAATAAATAAGGTCCTGTAGGCTGTATCAAAGACAGGCAAGTAGGTTCCAGTTCAGAAAACGTTGGAAAAATGACCATGAAGTGTGTGTAAGACCAAAAATATAGCTGGTAAACTTTTCCTTAATGCATCTTCCATCCATATAAGTGAGGAAACAAAAACTTCCATTCTTCATTTGCCTGGTTCCATGTGAAATAAGCCAGGTTATCTAAACAATAACATCATTTTGTTTTCTAAATTGCTGACTGTGTGAAAAAAAATTCTCTTTGTTACAAAGTTCAAATTCCAAAAAAACCCCAAAAAACCCTGGGATGGAAATTCAAAAGAGTCTCTAGAGGAAAGGTTTTAAAATTAGAATCATCCTAGAAATATGGTAGAGGCTAAATATGACACTAATTGTTTTCCTTTTATCATCTACTTTTTGTACTTTTATAACTCATTTGCCAATATTTTCAATATAAATTTTAGAGCACTTTTGGTCTTTTAGATAGGAGTTTGTACATTATTAACAAGAATACTAGTTTTGTCCTTTCATTCATTCTTTCACTTTACATGCATTTACTGACTCTGCTTTGGGAGTTTCACTGACTTGGTAAGATGTCCTTCCAACTCCAGACATAAGTGCACTTAATGAGAAATCAATAATTAAATTTAACAACCATATACTGTGCCCAGTATTTTGTCACATTGTAAGTTTCCATTAATTCAATTGAATTAAAGTGGTTTGCCATTCACCAGTGGTTTTTAAGTGATGGTTTTTAAGTGAATTCTAACCGTGATTTGGAGGCTCTACAAAATTACAATGATTACAGCACATGGTGATGGTGGTATAATCTTGTGGTTAAGCACAGAAGCTCTGAAGATAAAAGACAAACAAGCAAACCAAACAAGTTAGATTTACTCCTGACTGCCAGTTACTAACACTATGACCATGTGCCAATTATTTTAACCTCTTTCTAACTTAGTTTCCTTCGCTGCAAAATGAGGGTAAAGGTTAAGCAGAACGATGCATGTGTTTGACATACAAATAAATAAAAGCTAGTGGTAGTAGTAGTGGTGGTAGCATTTTTATCATTAACTGTGAGGACAGATTTTCAGAGAGTTTGAAAGCAAGTTCTTTATCAGATCAGAGCAAAACTTAGTCTCATATCCAGAATATAATCTTGACACTGGAACATTCCCATCAGCTCAGAAGAACTATTAACTTTGACTCTGTTTTAATCACCTCCTCCTTATTCCACTGATGAGAGAGGGATTCCCACCCTAGGGTTATAAGGACGACCAATAACACCCGGCACTGGACAGGTGAGGTGAACAGCAGTCTGTTAGTCACATAAACTTACAGCCCAGAAGATGAGGACATCACATACAGGAACTCATGTGTGCTATGCTCTGGAACAGAGAGATACACCAGGGGCTGTGGGAGTATCAAGAAGATGAAGTGCCCTCTGGTTTCCACAGGAAGATATGATTGACTTATTTGAGTAATTCTTTAGACTGGCAGGGAGCTGAAGCCCACTACTCAGGAACAAGCAAGGACAGTGCCTGGTGCCCTGGATAATGGGAGCTCTTTGGCTAGGGGACCTCATCCTCGGGGACAGAGTGCAGATGGGATATTGTGGTTAGGCCAGAGGAGGCCCTCCTGACTGCACCAGATTTCAAGGCAGCGCAAAACATCGGGGCTTAACATAGGCCTTACAGTCACATCTCTCCTCCATGATGTCTTTATTCTAAAAACAAAACAAAACAAAAAAACCTGAATGGTACTCAATTAAGTTGACTACGTACTGTCAGGTACAGGAGTTTCAAGATCTGCTGTAATTATTCAACTAGGCATTGTCACGTCCCACTTATGGGAAGGAAGATACCACCCACGGCTGCATCAACATGCTTCAGGGTGAAATGAACACCTGGCCACTGTCCAGATATACTGGGACAGGCTACGGTAGCTGTACCAGAGAATCCAGGTCCACAGACATGCAACTGCTGTACCTTGCTCTGATTAATTCAGATCACCTAAATACTAGGATAATTGTAGGATTACATGACCAATATTGGCATTGCTTTGTGGTTTAGAGACCAGGCTGCCAAATAACATTGCTCTCTCATTAGTCCTCTTCTTTATGTACCCGAGACTCTACTTCATGTGGCTGTCCGACTGGATGTTGCTAGATGGCAGGAGAACAAAGAGCTAACTGCTTTCTCTGTTTTGGTATCTCATTGCTCTAAAATGTGCTTCCCCATAGGGACTAGTCTCTGCTTCAGTGAGCCAAAGGTTGGGTGTCCTCATTATACTATTATTTAGGGAGACATCCAAGAATAACCATAGTTTTCCCTGTGATCAGCATATCATCAGAGTTGCTTCTTTTATCAAATATTTCCATTTTTAAAGGATGAGATGTTTTGAATGGCTTAGATATCATTGGATATTCAATTCTCTTATGTTATTATTATTTCTCTTGGGTATATGAATATGGGGACATTTTCATTTTTGTTCCATAAATCTTAAACCTTGAAAACAGTGTTTAAATCTTAAGCACAGAAATTAAATTCTCAAAACATCAGCAGCTGGCCATGAAGTTTCTATCCAGGGTTGTTGAGCCCAGAGCAGCTTGGTGGGGTCTGGGCGAGTGTTTACAGTCAGCGCCTTGTAATTCAAAGTCTGTGGTTTATTTTCCTCCTTCTCTTTTTCACTCTTTTGGAGATAGGACTTCAGGATTTTGCATTTTCATTAGTATCTCCATCACAGATTCTATAGGGAGCATGAAAGAAGAAAGAATTTAAACTCAGTTGTACATTCTCACCCTCCCTATGTCATGTACCTCTGATAGAGGTGGCTCTGTGAATTGGTGTCATTTATAAAGTGGCATAAGACATATGGGAGAGGGTATGAATGCACATAAGAACTTATTCAGTTGGCTTATATTGATACTGAAACAAATCAACTATTGAAAGTTTGCATCTACCACTTATACATCACAACATTAGTGGTCAGCTCTATAGTTAAATAAGTTAAATTTTACTTAACTTCAGAAATTTTAGAGTTATCTGACTAGCTATGCAACCAAATTACAGTTGATGTTTGAACAACATGGGTTTGATTGCACAGCTCCACTTACACATGATTTCCTTTCAATAAATACAGTAATACACATTGGAGGTTGGTTGAACCTGCAGATGCAGAACCCCACATAGGATGAGCCTACTGTGGGGCTTAAGCATCCCTGGGTTTTGGCATCCACTGTGGGTCCTGGAACCAATCCCCTTGTGAATACTCAGGGACAACTATATGGAATTTCCAGCTGGGTGGGGATCTGCTCCCATAGCCCCAGTGTTTTTCAAGCTGCAATTTCTTTGAATCTCAATTATAATCCAAATGAAAGTCTGTAGAATTCTACGAATTAATGACTAAATAACCTCAAATAGATTATTTTAAGAGCTAAAACATTAAGAATTAAACTAAATATCTTCCAGCCTATAAATGCAGTAGGATTTTTAGATAAATATTCAAGAAAGGCCTCAAAAATATTTTTAAAGTTCTTGCATCTGGACACTGTAACTTGATCCTTGTATCAATCACAGGTTGACCAGGAAAACAAAGAATTTGGAGTATTTACAACAGAGGGTTTTTCATGATTACACAGATGATGGAGAATCTGAGAATTTAAACAGGGGATGTTGCAGTCATCCAAGTTTGGCAATAGTAGGGAACCACTACCGCTCATTAGCTGAAGACATAAAGGCAGGAAGGGTGTTAGTGTTGCCTAGGGCAGAAGTCAGGAGCTGGAGTTACAGCCACTGCAGAGTCACCACCAAAGGAAAGAAAGAAAATGAGAAATACTCTGAATTCACTCTTCCTCTTGCCCTCTAACCCCTGGCTATGCTTCCCATTGGCCAAACCCCTTCAGAAGCCAGCCTATATGGAAGACAGGAAGGCACATGGCCTGCAAGGACCAGCCTTCCGCCTCCCCTGCTCCATCTCCCATCACCTCCTGATCCTGCAGCACAGAGCAGAGCAGGAGAAGCACAACAATTAGACCCAAAGGCACACAGGCCTAGGACTGGCGTGGGGAACTATACTCAATATCTTATAATAACCTAAAATGGAAAAGAATCTGTAAAGGAATACATATTATATATGCGTATAAGGGTGGCCTCTAGAAGCTGGAAAAGCTTAGAAAAAAGATTATCTCCTAGAGGCTCCAAAAGAGGATGTAGCCCTGCTAACCTCATTATTTTTGCCTGGGCAGACCTGTGCTGAGTTTCTGATTTATAGAACTATAATATAACACATTTGTATTGTTTAAATCTATTGAGTTTATGATAATTTGGAACAGCAGCAATAGAAACCTAGCATAGGGGTAAATAGGTAGAACTAAAGGCAACAACAAGAAAAAATGTAGGAAGGGGAATAGAAGAATTCCCTTAGAATATTTATGAAGATTGTCAAGATACTGTATGTCAGATTTTGTTAAGTGAAGTAGGCAAGTTAAAAATGTAAGTGTGCAATTTTGTGTCTTGCAATATGCCTGATTAGATACTCAGATTGCTCCTCTCTTTGGGAGAAAACCTAAAAATTCTATATTAAGGTTGTTTTTTTTTTTTTTTTTTAAGTTTTAAAAGTTGTTTTCTTTTAGGCATCGAAAAGGTGAAAATATAATCAAGACTTAATGAGCCCAGTTATGATGGAGGTGGGTAGAGAAGGCACACCCTGTGGAGGTGAGTAGGAAAGGCAGGGAGGAAAACAAAACAAAACAAAAAAACTTATGAGCCCAGAATCTAGTCCCCAAAATAAGTGGAATATTGAAGCTGCTTTCACTTTGAGATTCTTTCTCAAGCCTGGGTGACTTTCACTTTTATTTTCATTGATTCTTGGGATTCAAAAGACATAGCCCAGGCCATCTCAAGGTGGAGGCTAATCGGAGATCCTTTGCCCTTAACCTTGGACTTCAAAAGTCTATCTTTGTGGTGAAATGTTGAACAAGAAGCAAATCTCTCCACCTTGCCCTACTCAGGGAAGGATGCCTTATTCTTATACAAAGCAAGTGTGGAAATAAAAGTCATCAAAGAGTTGCACTCAAAATTTCTTCTCAAATGGATTTTCAGCCCATATTCGCATCACTTTGGTGATCAAAAAAACTTCAAGCTATAAATTTAAAGTGGTCCCACACTTTCAAGTAGCAGTCAATGGAGCCATGCAGAAGCAAAGCTAAATCTTGCCTGGAAGGCTGAACTTTTATCCTCAGTTTCAAAGATTGCCACAAATAATTCTCTTAAGGAAATGAGTAGCTTATGGTCAAAAATAACTAAGCAATTAGATGAGGCATCATGGGCACAAACAGGCAAAAAAGGCAAATAGAAACAGAGTAGCAAAGACTTTAGCCGTTGGTATTTTCAGCCACGGATTACAAAATAACAAACCTTGAAATGAGGGACTAGGAAACTGCCTAAAATGACCTAGCTGCTTTGATAAATTGTAGCACGATGCGGCCCGAAGGGCGACCAGAGGGCTTTCACTCAGAGGGCTCTGTAGCAAAGACATGGAAATTAGTATGCGTTCCCTTGCTTGCCCCCCAGCTTTGTTAACTACTATAAATCACAGTGTAATCCACAGGGACCTCGATCATCTTGACATTCCATAGAACCTCACGTTGCTCACCAATATTAATGACGTCATAGTAATTAAATATTCTAAGCAACAGAAACTATAAAGTATCTCATAACATATCTAACAAAGAATGTGAAAGACCTTTATGGAGAAAATAATAAAACATTATTGTAAGACATAAAAGACATAAATAGATAAATAGTACACCAGGAAGAACCTATATCACAAACACATCAACCTTTCCACATTTTATCTCTACATTAGTATAATTCCTATCAAAATTCCAGAAGGGATTTTTGTGAAACTTGAAAAGTTTACTTTAAAATTTATATGGAAGAATAAAGGGCACAGTATAACCAATAAAAATTGAGGAAAAAAAGAAAAAGGAGTCAAGAATTACACAAGACAGGGGGATGCGAAGGGACAGACTGGGATTTCAAAACACAGAATAGATAAAGAAGATTATACTGTGTAGCACAGGGAAATATACACAAGATCTTGTGGTAGCTCACAGGGAAAGAGAATGTGACAATGAACGTATATATGTTCATGTATAACTGAAAAATTGTGCTCTACACTGGAATTTGACACAACATTGTAAAATGACTATAACTCAATAAAAAAAGTTTTAAAAAAAGAAGAATTACACAAGATAGTAATTGGAACAGTGTGATATTGGTGCACAGAAAGACAAATAGGCCAATGGCCCTGAAAGAGAACTGAGAAACCGATGCACGCATTTATGGATACTCATTTTGTGACAGATCTAGCATTACAAAGGAGAAGGAAAAATGATGGACTAGAATAAGTTGTACTGGGACATCTGGCCATTGATACTGGGATATGTAAATTCGATCTTCAATCCACAGCATGCACAAAAATTAAGATAGATAGATAAAATACCCTAATTTGAAAAGCAAAACTTGAACATCTTTAGAGAAAAAATAAGAACATCTTTATGACGTCAAACAGGAAGAAATCACTTAATTAAGGCACACAAAAGTAGAAGCAAGAAGAGACTGATTAAAATGACCATATTAAGATAAAAATTGTGTATCACAAAAAAACACAGTAAGTGAAAAAATAAACAGTAAGTTGGGAAAATATATTTGCACAACATAAAAGTAAAACATTGATATCAAGGACATACGAAGATTTTCCCTAAAATCATTTCTTTTAAATAGCCAAACAACCCAATGAAAAGTTGGGCAAATATGTATTTAAGGACAATTCACAAAACAAGAAATGCCAAAAGCCAATAATATAAAAATATATGGTCAACTTTAGAAGGAATCAGGAAAATGCAAAATAAAATAAGATGCTACTTAGAGGCTAGCAAAAATTTTAAAGTCTGAGAACAAATGATGAGTAGATTAAAAAATAGAAGCTCTCTATTTTGGGTGATGGGTGATCTATACATTGGCACAATAACTATGGAGAATATATTTGCTGATGCCAATAAAGATTATGATACATATGCCCTTCAACCCCCTCATTTTGTTCCCAGTTGTACACCCTAGATGGCCTACCCAGACAACTGCACAAGGAGACATGTTCCTGCCTTTTAAACTGTGCATCTCCACTACTGTGATTGTTCTTATGGACTCTTGAGGAATATTACCATAGAAGATCACCATCTTCATTGTAGTCATGATCACCATCCCAAACGTGGACTTTCTTTGCAAAATTCCCACAGCACTGAGTATCGTAAGAGAGATAGACTCAGCCTTTATCTAAGAGGGCATGAAATTTGGTACACACATATGCAACCTATAAAATCATTTGACAAACTCATAAACTATTTAGGTAGTAAACTCCTAATTATCAATGGTAATGGGATACAGGCTTGATAACATCCCAAAGAGGGTGATTATTATGAAGCCCAGGCCCTATTTTAGCCAATAACATCAAACTTCTTGGCCTGTGAGTTTTTGTAAACCTTTTATATATATTGGAAACTCTGTTGAGGATATAACCTTGACCAGTCTGAGGTGTAAGACTGGACAAACCAACAAATAGCTGAAGAGTTTAAGGTCATCAGTTCTCTTTGCTCAATTAGCCACTCTGGGGTGGGGTGTTCTCAATTTTCTAGCCAAAAAAACTGCTGAATTCTTTCAATCATTTCATAGTGTTTATCAGATTCCTTTCCCATGCAGGTCTTCTAAGTGAAGACTTGGGCTCTTTGTTTAAAAATTACCAAACTGAAATGAAAGGGAGACATGCACAAAGATAATTATGAGGTCATGTCTATTAGTTACTAACCTACAAAACAAATAGCCCTTTCCAAATACTATGCAGGTAAGTTTACAATCTCCGTAATATTGGATCAGAAAAGTTTCCCAAAAGCTCCAAACTCAGACATTGGACACATTTGTGCTGATGTGTACTGAATCTGTGAACTATCACTGTGTATAGGCAAACAGGAGCATTATGTGGGGGTTAAATCAATGACTGTCTTCAGCATGTAATTTCAGGACTCCAAAGAATTTCCATTCAGCCCCAAATTTCCCATCAACAAATTTTCTGATTGCTGAGATTTTACTATTAATGATTCATTTCTATCATGCAAGAGTTTCTTCACTGCTGAAGTATAAAAATTCTCTGGAAAGTGAATACAGTAAGCATCATCCATCATTTAAATCTTAATGAGAATAAGTCTGCAGGACCAGCTGGATGTCTACTTTTACAAATGGTCAATTTCAGGGTTGTTAAAATTCAGGCATCACATGTATTCAAAATTTCACTATTGGAAAGAGATCTGGCTGAAAAATTTGTGCTAGATATTAATTCTGTGGATTTATCCAGAATTCAGGCAATTATTTACATGTTTAAATTGTGCTTCCATATCCTTTAGATATTTTTTCATGAGGCAAATACTAGAAATACTAAAAAAGAAATAAAAGTTTACATCGATGTGCTTATCCCAGATTTGCACACACATACAACATGTGTTCATGTGTATATAGCAATTAAAGCTCATAGCAGTTATAGTTAGTAGAAGAATGTGATTATTTTTGCCTTTTAGTAAAAAATTTGATTTTTACTGGGAGTCATTCTAGGTAGTCTCATTTTCCCAAATAGTTCAAGATTAATCCTTTAAACTCTGAAAACATAACATGTTTAAAAATAAAAATCATTGTAAAATACAATAAATGTTTACCTGAATTTATTTTAATACTAAATTTAGTTTTCATTAAAATTCTAGGTTGATTTGAGCTTTATTACCCATCAAAATGGAAATATATAATAGTAGATAGAATACTTTAAAACCTATAATTAAGTTTTGAAAACAGAAATTAAAAAAAATAAAACCCAATTGTGTGTGATATCTTCATTCAAAAATAATCACAATTAGCATTTTGCAGTACTAGTTTATGTTTTCTGGTCTTATCTCATGTGCATATGTATTTTTAACATAGTTCTAATCAAAGCATAAGTAAAAATTCTATGCTGATTTTCACTGAACTTCATAAGAAGGACAGTTTTCCACATTTCATATGGGCTTTGTATCTGTAATTGTACTTAACAAAATATTACAGTAAATTACTTAATTCCCTTATGGTTGAATATATTGTATTTAAATGCCAGTTTTTAATTTATAAATGGTGCCGTGGTTAATATCTTCATGAACCAAGAAGGAAGGACATAATAAAGATCAGAGAGGAAATAAATAAAATAGAGATTACAAAAACAATAGAAAGAATAAATCAAACCAAAAGCTGGTTTTTTGAAAGAGTAAATAAATTGGACAAACCTCTGGGCAAACTCACAAAGAAGAAAAAAGAGAGAGCACAAATAAGCAAAATAAGGAAGGAAAATGGAGAAATTACAACAAATGACATAGAAATACAGAATATCATATGAGAATATTATGAAAAACTATATGGAGCCAAAATGGATAACCTAGAGGAAATGGACAAGTTTCTGGAAACACACAGTCCACCAAGACTGAACCAAGAAGAAACTGACCACTTGAACAAACTGATTACTAGAAATGAAATTGGATTAGCAATAAAAAACCTCCCTACAAATAAAAGTCCAGAACCGGATGGCTTCACTGGGGAATTCTACCAAGCATACAAAGAAGAACTCATACCAGTCCTTCTCAAACTCTTCCAGAAGATTGAAAAGGAGGGAAGACTCCCAAACTCATTCTATGAAGCCACCATCACCCTGATACCAAAGCCAGGCAAAGACACTACCAAAAAAGAGAATTATAGGCCAACATCACTGATGAACATAGATGCAAAAATCCTCACCAAAATACTAGCAAATAGAATCCAATAGCACATAAAAAAGATTATACATCATGACCAAGTGGGGTTCATCCCAGGGACACAAGGGTGGTTCAACATACACAAATCAATCAATGTAATACATCACATCAATAAGAGAAAGGACAAAAACCACATGATCATCTCAATAGATGCAGAAAAAGCATTTGATAAAATTCAACACCGATTTATGATAAAAACTCTCACCAAAGTGGGTATAGAGGAAACATATCTCAACATCATAAAAGCTATATATGACAAACCTACAGCCAGCATAGTACTCAACGGTGAAAAACTCAAAAGCTTCCCACTAAAATCTGGGACAAGACAAGGCTGCCCACTATCACCACTCCTATTCAACATAGTCTTGGAAGTCCTAGCCACAGCAATCAGGTAACAGAGAGAAATAAAGGGGATCCAAATTAGAAAAGAAGAGGTGAAAGTGTCACTATATGCGGACGACATGTTACTATACATAGAAAACCCTAAAAGGTCCACACAAAAACTACTAGAGCTGATTGAAGAATTCAGTAAGGTAGCAGGTTCTATTTTTTTTTTCCTAATCAGCAGGCTGCTGGCCTCTGCTATCCCCTCCCCTTTCTTCAAATCCAGTTCCATCATTTACTCATGGCATAACCTGATTCAAGTTAATTTAACTTCCCACTTAAGTTTCCTAACCTTATAAAACAGAAATAATATTACTTATCACACTTATGTGAGTGCATAAGGTGAGTCTCATCCTCTAAACCTATATATGCAAGAAATCTAACTTTATTTGCCATAATGTACGTTCATTTCTGACTCCAAGCCTCACTGCCCAGTCTGCAGTAAATTTCAACCCATTCATCATTAGACCCACGCACATCACAACTGGGAAGGCTTCCGTGTTCCCTGGAAAATGGGGAAGGCAGTTTGGACCACTAATCTGCAGGGTCTCATGAGTATCTCTGACATCCTCTATGTCTGAGCCAGTAGTGGTGTCTGGAGCACGCTAGCACTCAGCTTTTCTTAGGATTTGGTCATCTTTGACAAGGCCAGGGATGCAATTCCTATGGTCATCCTAGATGCACCCTAGAGCCATTTCTCCTCCCGGTGGGCTCTTGCCCAGGAGAAGAGCCCTGGGTGCCCCTTGCTTGGGAATCACAGACATGCTTTTCCTGCCCAGTCTAGGGCACGTGTGTGTGTGTGTGTGTGTGTGTGTGTGTGCATGCGCACATGCATGTAATGTTCAACTGCTATTTACCTGGGGGGAAGATTTTCACTCCTGAATCTTTCGAAAACCATAGCTGAAAGAATATTAAGAAAAATAGAAATAGCTTTTTAAAAACAAATTTAGAGATTCTTATTCTAACAAATCTAGAGATTCTTGTTCTTTCTGCTCTTCCCTAAAGAAAGGACCTACAGAGCTTGTTAACTTCATGAATGAGTGCAAGGAGATAGGGACAAAAACAAGGAAAAAATAATTCAATTATTAATCATCTCGAAGTATCATCTAGCCTATTGGGGATTTAATGAGATTCCTCCTTCTCTCCTTTCTTCTCTGTATTTACTATTTTTTTTTTTTTTTTTTTTTACTTTCTTTTGTTTCGTACTTGTTACTAGCAAAAAGCTGGTGTGGGAGGTGCAGAATGGTCTTTTACAACCCTCAGGAGCCAATCATAATGCTTTTTTATTTATGAGTAATTAACAGATCAATCCCAGTGTGCTGGACCTTGGTTCCTCTTTACTGTCACTTACGGGTTACTGGAAATTTAGGACAGCTCTGGCAGGAGGTGTTTGTTCGTTTTTCTGGCTGTTTCTGAGCCTAGCCTTGTTCTGGATACCTGAAGATCTTGGGAACTTAGACACTAGGAAGCTAGGGTTTTGTGTGTTAAACCTCTACATGTTTTCTCAGGATGTACTGACCAAAATGTCCAATGTAGTATGCCACTTTTACTCTGTGGGCACTTACCAAATCCTTGTTGACTAATTGGCAACAATTCCTGGTCTCCTTGTGGGAAAATGGGGAGGTAAAATAAATTAACCAGGCCATCGTGTTTTCTCAGTCACCCAAAGGAAGAGTTATTAGTGGCTACACACAGGAACTGAAAATAGACCTCTGGTCAGAAAAACCTAAAGAAAGAGGGACTACTGGGGCTGCTTTCAGTAAACACTTACACAAGATATTTCAGTAACATGTGAAGGAGTGTTTGAGGTGAGCTTTTTTGGGAAATCATCAGAAAAAAGTCCTTGCTACCAACAGAGAGGTCATTGGAATTTTTTTTTCATTTTTCTTATAAATTCATTCTCCTTGGTTTCTACCTTTTTTTTTAAACATTTTTTATTAAGTTATAGTCATTTTACAATGTTGTGTCAAATTCCAGTGTAGAGCACAATTTTTCAGTTATACATGAACATACATGTATTCATTGTCACATTTTTTTTCGCTGTGAGCTACCACAAGATCTTGTATATATTTCCCTGTGCTATGCAGTATAATCTTGTTTATCTATTCGGTATATGCCTGTCAGTATCTACAAATTTTGAAATCCCAGTCTGTCCCTTCCCACCTTCCTCCCTCCTGGCAACCACAAGTTTGTATTCTATATCTATGAGTCTATTTCTGTTTTGTATTTATGCTTTGTTTGTTTGTTTGTTTGTTTGTTTTAGATTCCACATATGAGTGATCTCATATGTTATTTTTCTTTCTCTTTCTGGCTTACTTCACTTAGAATGACATTCTCCAGGAACATCCATGTTGCTGCAAATGGCGTTATGTTGTCGGTTTTTATGGCCGAATAGTATTCCATTGTATAAATATACCACATCTTCTTTATCCAGTCATCTGTTGATGGACATTTAGGCTGTTTCCATGTCTTGGCTATTTTAAGTAGTGCTGCTATGAACATTGGGGTGCAGGTGTCTTTTTGAAGTAGGGTTCCTTCTGGATATATGCCCAGGAATGGGATTCCTGGGTCATATGGTAAGTCTATTCCTAGTCTTTGAATTACTGATTTAAAATGTGATGTCAGAGAAGTTTTTTTTTCCAACTCAGAACTCTTTGGACTCTAAAAAATTGAAGTCTGCTTCATGAAGTTGCCAATCTTGTTTTAAGGAATCCTAAGCAATATTCAAGGAAAACTAGTCAATGCCTATTTGTTTGACAACATTAATAGAGATATTCTAGTGAAAATTAAAATACAGCTAAATATAAGCTTACCTAGAATTTCTCTTAGACTCTAGACTTTCCATTATTTTGGAAGAATAGGTAAACATATGTTCCTCCCTATACACACATATTTATGATCTCTGGATAGAAAGGCTTTTTTCTAAGATGAGGATCTTGCCCTGGTGCCTTTAGCCAACATTTGGGGTTCTAGCCAAAAATCTCAGGAAAGTTGACAGCCTGGTTTATCCCTGTAGGGTATTAGTCACCCTATAAAACTTTAGAAGTATTTATATCGACTATACAGAAACACCTCTTCTATCTGAGAGGGAAAGGCAATCCTTTTCACTTAACTTAAAAAAAAATCAAAAGTCAAACTGGGACGATGTAAACCTCATGCATGAAAGATCACCTTTAAAATGATCTGTAAATGCTGGGCCTTCTGAGTTCCACATGCATATGTAGCTCATGAATCACATGCACTTTATTTCAGTTCATTTTAGCTTTTACAACAACCAGAAGAGCTGTTCTGGGGTCACCAACTGCCTTCTGCTAACTCCAGCTGATCAATATTACTAAACAAATGAGGAGGGACAGGAAGAATGGAGGGGACGCCACTTGGAGGAGGGGAGAGCAGAGTGACTAAAATCTCCACATTTCTCCAGTTCGAGGAAATGTTTTATGCCAATGCATGTTTTATGTCAATCAAACATATAAAAGTTACTATGGCTGCATAAGGCCATAAAGATGCACTTTTAAACTCTTAAAAATAAGGTACCGTAATTACATCTCATAGAACTGTGCGTCCCACGAGTCTCTTTGCTGTTTTTAAGATACCCATGGTGAATGAGGTAAAGGAAGGGGGAGGGAAAGGGGAGAGAAAACCCTTTAAGATCTGTGTGCAGAAAAATGCAAAAGTTGTCCAGATTTGCATGTAGGATCTCTCTCTTTCTCTCTGATTTATTAACTTTAATAACTGTGGGATCTCTCTCAACTTTGGGTCTGAGAACTGAAGTCATTACAGTTCAAGCCTATTTTTTTCCCTGAAGTAATCTCTGGTGGTGTCAGTCATCTGGGAAAGCAAAACAGCTTTATTTCTTCTTCTTTCTGTTAACCCTTAACTAACATCATAGAAATTTCTGCTTTTGATATTGAATTTTTGCGCATTCACTGAAATTATACCTGTTCAACAGTAACAAACTTAGACATCAGAAATGTTTGCAGTTGACGTTACTAGTGTTATTGAAAAGCTCTGAAGATCTAATTGCAGCGAAGTCAGTTCACCAGCCGCAGAGCTGCGCAGAGATGTTGCAAGGAGAAAGGAGAGGGCTGCTCATTCAGCCTCCGTGCCGGGAGCTGGCTGACCTGACAGAGATGGGACACTGTTCTCTTTCTGAGGCAGAGAGATTGTATACCTGCCTCTCTCTGTCTTGTGGTTCTTGATTCTCTGTGCGTCTTAAGTTTTTCCAAAGGTTTGCTGGGAAAGAACAGTAACCTAGACTCAGGAGTTCAGGGAAAAGTATTAGACTTGCCCTTAACTAGGGGTGCGTATAGAACACTTTTCTCTGTTAGTGTCACCTTTTATCTTCTGTGACTAGATGATTACAGAGCAGCTTTGAACAAATCTTCAGGATCCACTTGAAGACCAGTATGTGGGGAGGCCCAGTGATGTGGGACCTACTGACAGGTCTTTATGTATTGGAGATACAGTACTTCATGTGATTCCAAATGTATGTGCCTCATTCATCTGTAGGGCAGACTGATCAGTCTTGAGTATACAGTGAATAGGCTTAAGCACATTTTCTGATCCCATCAGAGAGGGTCTGCCTATGGGGCAACACTGGTGTGACGTTAATGTCATCGTAGAAAGACCTTGGAAGTTGGGATTCACCTAAGCCGTAAGAGATTTTCACAGTTCATTTAAATCTCACTTGTATAGTCTTATAGACAGGAAGAAAAATTAAACAATAACAGCTTCTAAGTCCATTTGAATTTAAGGATCAAATAAACAGCCTTCTCCAAGTTCTCTAAGAATGAAGACTACAAAGGAGGCTGCAAGACCAAGTTAAGGAGTAAGTTATGAAGCAATCTGTGCCACAAACCCACCAGTGTCACCATAAAGAATCTAGTAACATTTCTAATCATCATACAACCCCAGTTGGAGAAGAAGGGACTCCTCAAATTTTGCTTGGTGGGACATAATTGTTTTCTTAGTAGGTTGGAATCTTTTAAGTTCAAGATGGTTTGTTACTAAATATAAAAATGTTTTAAAGAGTCAAACATGGAGTATTATTTTTTCTGTTTAAGAATATGTGCATATTTAATAATTTATATATTTGCAATATGTAAGAAAATTTTTCTTAGTAAACATGTCCATTTAAAAATTTTTCAATTTAGAACGAATAATTGAATAACTTCTTTGGAATTGTGCTTTTAATTTGAAATCTTACTAAGTTTATATATAGTGTTATAAACATTTAAGGTAAATTAATTCTCATCATATTTATAAGTTTAAATCATTAGATATATGAATTATGTCAAGAACCTGGAAAAGTTTAGTTTAAGTCAGATAATTGAGCTACCCCTCCAAAAAAAAATCAAATATATTAAATGTACATATGCCATTTAATTTATCTAAAAGCATTTTATTAACAAGTTTGTAAATCATTCAAAGTCTCTTAAAAGTGACAGCTGAACATTTACATGACCTATAAATAAAATAATAAGACTGCAAGCTAAACTTAAAAATGTAAGGAAAACTAGGTTTGGGATTTGTAACTTCAATAACTCACATAATAATTTTAAAGCTAAAGAAAGCCTTATAAACTTTTTTTTAGTGCACAAAACATATCCCTAAGAAAACTTCATATTTGATAGTTAATACACTTGAAACTGATTTAAAGCAGGATGTTAAGTGTTTAGCCTTGCTTTAAAGAAAAATGCATGTTTTAAAAATCTACTCCATGAAAATTGTATCTTTACTTTAAAGCACAACGCCCTTCCTTCCTTCCTCAAAAGTAGAACAGGCTGCCTCACTGTGATCCACATAGTATAAGCCAAATCTCTGTGACTGAAATTTAAAAATTCCTATCTCATTGATATTTTAGTGAATGATTCTTTGGGACTGGAAAGGTAGGGTTTGGATAAGAGAGTCCAGAGGACGTGCAAGAGCTTTTGAGAGCCTGGAAGGGCACACACTATCCTCACTCTCTCTCCATTGGCCAAAGCTAATCACATGGTTAGGAAATGAGCCACCTTCCATGTCCAGGAGGAAAAAGAAACTGTTTGATGTAGCACTGTCTCTGCCATACTTCTCAAGATCATTTGCTCCCCTGAAACAAATCCATGATATAAATGTATCATTTTCATAGAAAATACTGGTTGTGACTTAGGTGAAAGGAGATATTTCCACCATGTATGTAAGTGAACAAAGAGCTAGGGGTGAATTTCACCCCCTTACTCTAAGGCTGTTAAGCTTTTATGTGTGTTGGTCCTGTTAACACAGCAACAAGAGCAGGGGAGGCTTGGCAGTCACTGGTTAATGCAGGTATTCTGAAAGGACACTAGGCAAAACTGGGTAATTTGGGTTCTAGGCCCCCTGAAATGCCCTCTTCAGTTGTCTGCGTACCCTAAATTAAAGATATAATTGCTGTATTTTCTCTTAGCTTTGTGTCTAGTAAGTCCAGATTTAATCACAGAATAGAGAAATTCAAGGTTTTCCCAAATGCCAGTATATGTTTTGGAACTATTTTTCTAATAAATCATTTAGGATTGATCCAACCATTTCTCTCCAGTAAAAACTATTCCTTTGGAAAGAGAAACTTTAAAACACGGGAAAAAAGGAAACAATTTCATTACATGTACAAAATTATTCATTTATTATTTCTCTCAGTAATAATATCTATATTGTGAATGACTTACTCATTGATTAGTTATATTAAGCCCCCAAAAGATTTGCTTGACTTTTTCACATTTTTTAATAATAAGCTCATATTAAATGCTTACTATGTATCATATTGTTAAACATATATTGTGGGTCATGCATTTTGATTATTTCTGAACCAAACTAACAGTCTTGATAAATCAAAACCAATTCTACTTTTTTCCTGATTTATATCTAAGCACTTTTTAATATATAGTTATTCTTGACTTATTCATTCACTGAATAAGCATTTTCTGTGTGATTACTGGGTATCAAATCCAGTGAAACACAAAGTGAGAAAACAAGAAATGTAGTCTCTATTCTTGAGAGACCTTATTTCAGAAAACCTCGGGACTAAGTGCTCAGAACTAAAAAGCTCCAGTTGCAGTCCCAAATTACCCGTTATTCTAGAATATTGCTTGGCACAATAGAATAAAAATATTTGAGCCCTAGTTCAAATTTGGGATAATTTAGGTGCATTAACTTTGGGAGCTCCGTCTTAAACAATTTAAGTCACCAAATTATGTCTAAGAACATTCAAAGTAAGGCACAGAACAAAACTTAAAAATCCCCAACAGAAAAAACGTTTATAGTTTTGTCAGAAGAATTCCCACATTGCCAGAATCCATTTGCAATAAAAAGCTCCTGCAATTATTAAGAATCCATTCACTTGGGCTATTTCACTCATGTAAAAGCTATTCATGGTTTATGCTTCAAAATGTATCCTTTCCAGTATCATTTTAAAAAAATGAAAATCTTGCTGCTATTATGGCTAATGATGGCTATACCCTGGTAAACACAAAAAGTTTTATTGAATAAGATGACAGTGTCCTTTGAAAGAACTATTATAAAAATTATGCAATAGTTATTATTCACTACAATTTGCAAATTAGCAGATTTTTGCCCAGGTTAATGATTTGTTTCAAACCTAATGGTTGATGATGTCAGGTTAAGATAGTACAGTAAATTCAAACATTGACATACATCCTTGTCCCCCAAACATGTAACAATGATGGATGAACTTTGAAAAAGAAAATTAAAAATATGTCAGTGAGCTCCAAAATAAGACCAGCATCACTATAGACCAGAATCTGAACAATGTCCAATTATAGAGCAGATATTCCATATATCTGCTGGGTTCCAAGGCTGGAAACAAGAAATAATAACCAGGAGTTCAGACTGAAAGGGACCAGAATTGCCCCAAATAAAGGAACGACAGAGCCAGATCTATTTCACATCTTTAAACTCTGTGTCTTTGAAATCTTTGCTGATGCACTAATTTCTCAAGTTTCTCTGGAAATGTGGTGTTGATTTGATTCGTTACTTTTTATTATTTTGATAGGGAGAAGCAGTTTTAAGGGGTCTTACTTGGCCCGTCCATCCAGAATAACTATTTCTCTGTGGGTCAAGGAACGAATGTGGGCATTCTGCTGGTAGCTGGATATGTCTACTCTAGTTTTGCATTTGGGCACTAAGGAAATAATCTTGGGGTGGACTCAGGAACCTCTGGACAGACACAGGTCAAAAATGCATTTGTTACTTTACTTTTATGAATGCTGGGCCACCATGTGATTTGAGACCACTAAAAATTAGTAGCAGTTCAAAGGTAGTATCCAGTATTTACTGAAAGTCTGAAAATGTCATTGTTCCAATGGCAAGTCACCCTGGTAAGTAGGTACAGCTCACTTGGGAAAGAAAGGAAGGAAGAGTCACATCAACATCTGGGAATGTAACTGAGTCCTTCTTCAAGCAGACTCTGCCCCTCCTTCCATCAAGAATTTCTGAGTCTGTGAACTGACTCAGATCTGAGAGTTGAGTGAGGTCATGATTTTCTATTGTGGTGATACGGAATAGATTTCTACTCATCAGACTTTGAGTCTTTATTGCATTAATAATAAGACTTGCATAGGCTGTCCACTTATCTCAATCATAGGGACATCCTAACCAGTTAACTACTACCAAAGCTCTGTGTGAATCAAACTATTCTGATTGCTACTCCAGCCCTCCCACCCATTAGATTAACCACGCATATCTTAATGCTGCCGACATCATTGAAAAAAGGATCCAAGCGTCCCCAAAGAATTCAGAGAGACTTTTTCAGCGTCCGCATCTGCCACTGTCATCCATGGCCTGCAGAGGAGGGTCACCACGGGGAATATCAGTGATGCCAGTTCTCCTTTCACTAGCGTATTTTTCAAAGTAAAAGAAATGTCTGCCTGACCCAATAGAGAACAGGGTGAAGGGGTGGGTGACCAGGTTGCACTAAATAAATTTCCAGTATTCTCACCTTCGTATGCCTACAGTTTTCTTCCTCTATAGTTTATCAAGAAAGCTGTAGCATCTCACTCTTTATTTATGTAACATAGGCCACCACTGATTCTAGGTTTCAATCAACCAGCCAAGCAATCTGTTAGAGACGAGGTCTGAAAGCATGGATAAGTGGCATGAGATCTTGAGGACAACCAGCTTTCTTCAGCAAGAAAATTACTCCGGTGGGTGTCATCGATATTCTTTAGACAAGAGACAGCTCATGACTTCAGACAGGAGAGAAAAGGCTCTCCTAGTGAAAAGAAATGTTGTGGGATTTGGTGATTCAGATTACACAGCTTCACCAACATCCATCCAAATGTTCCAAAATCAGTCTTCAGGGTTCCACTATAGCTGAATAAATGCCCCTACTTTAACATAAGAGGCATAGCAAGGTTGTAAATTCGTCAGTGTTGGTTTTGGTCACTTTAGTGTTTAAGGCCTTAGTTATTAGAAATCTCAGCTGTGTGGCCATAAGAAATAAGTATTGTTTCACATCAATCACAGACACTCTAGTTTTTCTATCTGTGCTTTAAGTTGTAAATTTAAATAACTAAACTTTTTTAAAATGTTTCACATTTTTCAATACATAGTGAATAGCTAGTCAAGTTCACATTTCTACATTTTATTTCATCCATAATATTATATTAAGATGCTACATGATTTCTCAAATTCTTAACTTTAATAACTCAACTCTGATAACTACTGATGAAAGGTTTTTAATGTTTTAAAGGTTTTTATAACATACATACAAATGTACACAAAGGACTCTCTTGATATATTTTTACAAAATGAACACATCTTTGTTATTAACACCCAGATCAAAAAAATAGGACATTATCAAAATTCTAGAAACCCCACATACCATTTGTAGTCAATCCAAGGATTAAAACTATCCTTATTTTTAAATGTATAGATTAGTTTTACCTATTTTAAATTCTCTATATAAATTATGTACATCTTAAAATAACATTATAGCCCTAGAATAAATCCTAGTTTGATTTGCTAATTTTATTTATGATTTTTGTATCTACGTTCATGAGAGAGACTGGTTTCTATTTTTTCTGTATTTCATTGGCCTTCTGAAGTTTGGGCATCAAGTTTTTGCTAGACTTACAAAATAAACTGAAAATATTCACCTTCTCTTTCTAGTATCTGCAAGAATTTGGATTGGACCAGTGTTATTTCTTCCTGAAATATATGGAAGAATTAATTAGTGAAGCAATTTGATCCTTGAGTTTTCTTTGTGAGATTTATGTTAACAAATTCAATTAATTAAAAAGATGTGGAGAGTATTAGTTTCCTGTGATGGCATAATAAATTATCATAAACTTGATGGCTTAAAAAAACAGAAATTATTCTCTCACAATTTTGGTTGCCAGAAAGTCCAAAATCAATGTGTCATTATGGCCACATTTTCTCCAATGACTCCAGTGGCCAATCCTTCCTTGCCTTTTTCATTGGATTTAGAGTTCTCAGATAATCCAGGATGACCTAATCTCAGGTTCCTAAACTTAATTACATTATAAAGACCTTTCTTTCCATTGCAGGTTCCTGGTGGACATATCTTTGTGGGGGTGGTGGGGCACCATTCAACCCACTATATAGAGCTGTTCAGACTTTCTATTTATTCTTACACTTTTACAGATTTGTCTTTTTATTCTTACAGTTCTAGTAAGTTATGTTTTTCAAGAAAAAATTCAATTTTTTCCAGGAGTTCAAAATATATTGATATAAAGGCATTCACTATTATCTTTTTAATGTTTGCAAAATCTGTACTGATGTCACCTTATTATTTTTGTTATTGGTAATTTATGATTCCTCTTTTTTTCTTCATTAGTCTTGCCAGAGATTTATAAATTTTATTTTATTTATTTATTTTTATTTATTTTTTACTTTTTAACACTTTTATTGTGGTCTGTTTCCTGAACAATAAACTACACATATTTATTAATCCCTTCAAGGAACCAACTTCTGTCTTCATTGATTCTCTCTGCTGAACTTTGCTTCCTATTTCATTGACTTCTATTCTTATCTATTATTTCCTTCTCTTGATATTTCATTTTTATTTTTGTAATTTCATGAGATAAAGCATAAATCATTGATTTTAATCTCTTTAATTTTTCAGATATATGCACTTAAGGCTATGTCTTTTCCTAAAAGAACTCATTTGATCCTCCTTCACCAATTTTGACATGGCATATATTAATCATGTTTGATTCAAATCATTTAAAATTTGCATTGTGGTTTCTTTTTGGATTGTGTGTTATTTAGATATACATTATCTAATAATCAAGATGTCGGAGATTTCCTAGTTATCTCTTTGTTATTTATTTATAGCCCAATTATATTCAGGCAACACACTGAATGATTTCTCTCAGATAATTTTTGTTTTGTCTAAAAAACATCTAATTTTCTTATATGCTTTAGTTCATGTTTACTAGTGATGAAGTCTGTTTTTGTTTGTCTAAAATATTTTCATTTTTCTTTTATTATTGAAGGCTATTTGTTCTGGATACAGAATTCTGAATTGGAGGTTATTTTCCATCAGTATTTCAAGGATGTCACTTCATTGCCTTCTATCTTCCTATTTTTTTTGGAAGTCAATTCTCAGTTTACTGTTGTTCTTTTGATAATTTTTTTTCTGATTGCTTTTAAGAATCTTCTCTTTATGATTCATTTTCAGAAGTCTTATTATGATATACATAATATTATTTTTTATGTTTATCCCATTTGATCTATCTTATTTGGATTTATTGATTTTCTTGAATCTGAGTTGAGATATTACACAAGTTTTGAAAAAATGTTTTCTATTATCTATTCTAATATTGCTTCTTCCCTGGCCTCTCTATTATTTCATTTTATATTTCAATTATATATATGTCAGACTTTTTCATCTTATCCCACACATTTCTACTATTCTTTTCTCTATTTTTTATTATTTTTCCTCTGAGTAATTCAATTTGAATTTTTTTTATTAAGCTTTCTTCCATTTAACTAATCCTTTCTTTTGCTGTATCTAATCTGCTGCTAAAGCCATCTAATGATTACTTAATTTAGACATTGTATTTTTCAGTTCTAGAATGTCCATTTGACTCTTTTGAATATCATTTTTCCAATTCTTGTTTATTTTTATCTTTCCATCCATTTCATCCATGTTTTCTTGAACATTCTAATAGTAATTATTTTGAACTCTTTGTCAGATAACTCCAGTATTTAGATCACTTTTGATTTGGTTTGGTTATTATTGCTTATTTCTCTTGGGGTTTTTTTTTTGATTATGAAGTCCTGGTTTTTTTGGAAATTAAAATTAATTTAATTTTTAAATTTTTCCTTAATTTGGCAATTAAGGAAAACTAATTTCCCTTAATTTTATTTGAATGCCAGCAATATACATGCAAAGTTGTAGATATTTCAGTTAATAGAGTCACCCTTCTTTCTGGCTAGTCTGTCTACTGGTGGCTGATTCCCCTCTATAAATTAGGGATTGTATAAATCAAGGCTGGTTTGCACATATGGTAATAGTCCATCTACATGTGGTGTGCTCCTGGTCATTCCAAATTATCTACTCATCATTAGCTTGTAAGACTATTGAAAGTTCTATTCTGCTTTATAGACAGTTTCCAATTTGACAAATGTCCTAAAAGAAACAATTGCTATTGAGCTTGAGGCCCCCCTAATTTTCTTCTGGTTTCTCTGTCCATGTATTAAAGTAGTATTGCTTAACTTTAAACCCATTCCTCAATATTCAGCTTGTAACACTGAGGACTCCACATTTCCCTTTTGCCAACTGGCAACCTGTTAAATGCCCCTAACAGAGTCAATAGAGGGTGCTATGAATCTAGGGATGAATCTGGAGAGATAAATCTGGAGGCTCATACTGGAGTAGAAGGCATTTGTTTATTCCTGTGAGCTTCCTGTTTGCTTCTCATTTCCTGTCAATGATGCCCCAGGCTCACTTCTTGACAACAAATGTGGCAGTTCATTCCAGTCACAATAGTTAACTCCAGTTTGCAGTTTTTCCAACACTCGAAAGAACTAGTCTCATTGTGCCCCCTCAGAGACACCAGAACCAGCCAGCTGGGACCCCCTATTCAGAGGTTGGGGTTACAGCCCCATGGAAACCATCCTTTGAACTCAGAGAGATTAGCACAAACTGACCAGCACTCCTTTCTCAGAGGTCTGGATTTCAGTGTCCTGGGTCCCTCCTCTAGGCTTTTATGTTTTACTGATTCTAGCCTCTTCTGTTCATCCCCCCAAGCCTTGAGTGTGGTAGCTGTTTCCTGCTGTTGTTATCTCCGCCATGTATCAGTTCTCTTTTTTGCCTTTTGAGATCTCCAGTACATATTGTAAATATATATACTCTGTTAAAATAATTGCTTTGGTTTCTGTTTCATCTCTCTACTATGAATGATATGGAACATTTATTTGCAGGCAACATGATCATGTACTTAGAGAATCCTAAGGAATCTACAGAGAAGCTACTATAATAATTAAGTGAATTTAACAATATCACAGGATGTCAACTCAAAATACAAAAATCATTTTATTTTTATATACCAACAATGAAAAAATAAGGAGGGGAGATAAAACAAAAACCATTTACAGCAGCCTTAAAAAAAACCTGAAATATTGAGGATAAATTTAACAAACTCTGGAAAAGTCTATATACTGAAAGTTGCTGAATATTGCTAAAAGTAAAGACCTAAGTAAATGAAGACATACACCTTGGTGGTTGTAAAATATGTCTACAAGTGTTTTATACCCTTCTCTTCAAAAGGTGGGTTCTAATTCCTTTCCCCTTGAGTGTGGGCTGTACTTTTAAGAACAATGCATAAGGGCACTCAAGCCATGAAAAAGAGTTTGAAGGGGGATTATGAGGGCTGGTCATGCTGTTTTTTGATATAGCTGCTGGGTACGGATTTTGAAAAATCATTACACTATACAGTTATAATGTGCACTTTTCTGTAAGTACATAATGCTTTCATAAAAAGTAAATATATATATAAAAACCTACAGCAGATAAAGGTGAACTCGGATATCTTGAAACAAGGCTGCTCATTATCCCTGCTTCTTTTCAACATTGTACTAGAAGTCCTAGACAACACAGTTAGGCAAAGAAGTAAATAGTAAGAAATAAATAATAGTCGTTAGTATTTGAAAGGTAGAGTTAAAGCTGTCATTATTCACAGACAACATGATTTCTTATGCAGAAAAGGCAAAATAACCTCAGATAGTCCATTAATATTAATTAATGAATTTAGAATTTCTACATAGCGCAATTATATAATAAACATGTTAAAGAACACTGTTTGTTGTAGTATCAAAATACCAAATTCGCAGAAATAAATCTGATAAAAATGTGTAAGACCACAATAAAGAAAAATGCAAATATTATTATGAGAAATTGTTAAAGACCTTGATATATGGAGAAATGCAGTACGTTTATAAATCAGAATTCTCAGTATTGTAAAGATACTAATTTTCCTAATGTTCATCTTTAGACTCAAAGCAGTCCTAATCAAAATCTCAACAGGTCAGGTTAGATTTCTTGCTTTGAAAGTTAGTCTGTATGATTGTGGTATCCACTGGTGTTAGAAAAGGTAGTCCGTACAGATTCTGAGTGGTTATTGAGGAAGCAGGCTTTCCTATTGCACAGGAGATCATGGCTTCTGAGCTTAGGTCTATGTAATGACGCTCAGGTGAGTGTCTGGTCAGCTAATTTAACAATCTATCATAATTATAACCAATGGCAAATAACTGCAAATAATTAATTCTGCAAGAACTCATGCTAATTATTGAATTGGGCAAATTAAATACTAGCATGCCTGGAATTTAATTTCAAAAAGTCTGAAATATAGGAAGTCCCACTAGTTTGGTTTTTATTTACCAGTAAATTATTTTTAGAATACACAAGATAACAATCATATTGTGAGTTTATGACAAAGAAGAGAGGATGAAAGCTTTTAGATTTTCACTGCATTGTATTCAAGGAGACTTTCTGAAAAAGACATTCTTGATGAAAATGAAAATGAGTCTGGGTCACTTTGAACAGTATGATAATGACTCAAACACTAGTATGAATTTTTGAGTTTAATTTTAATTTGTATTTACTATGGTATCATCAAACAGAAATGCAGAAATTAAGTGCTCCCTACTTTCACCCCTATCACTCTAAGATTCAGAAAAAGAAACAACCTTCCTTTTCAAAGCAATTCAAAAAGTAATGATCTCCCCTTCCTCCTCCATCTGTGGAATATTGCTTTATTTTTCCCTCTCTTCTGTTCCTCCCTATAGCCTTACTTTCACACTCCAAACAGATTTATTTCTCTTCCACCCAAAAATAAACAAAAATATTTTCTATGAAGCTTTATCTTTAGCTTGCTACACCCCTATTTCTGTTTTCCTCTTCAGTCAAATTTCTTCAAAGAATAATGTATCATGCAAGCTAAGGTAGCCTTATTTTCCAAATGGTCTTTAACTTCCGTATTTCTCTTCTGACCTGATCATTCCACTAATATCTCTCTAATCATTTTATATGATGGACTATGTTCAGGTCTTATTTGGTTTCTCTACTTCTTCAATATTTATTCCACCATGACTTCCTCCATGAAATTCTTTCTTCCTGGGCTCCTGGATGCCTTTTCTCCCACCAATTTGCTTCATCTTAGTCTTCTCCACTAATTCTTCTTTCTTCACTCTTCATTTAAATGTAAGTATCAACCAAGATTTATCTTTAATACTTTTCTCAGTCTATATCTCTTCTTAGATGATCTCATTCATCTTCCTGCCTTATTTTTACCTATAGCATGATAACTCCCCCAATTGTGTTTCTAACACAGACCTTGCCTGAAAAATCCGATTGCCTACTAAAAATATCCATCTAAATGTCCCATGAGTGGTCAAATTCAACACGTCCTAAACCACTCATTTTATTCCCATTCCCCCAAATATTTTACCCAATTTTCTTTAATCCCATGAGTATTTTAGCTTCTACCCAGTCTCAAAAATATTTGAAACTCAAAAATATTTAAAATTTTGACTTTCTCCCTCCCTGGGTACATCCAGTCAAACATCAAATCTCATCTATCCTATCTCTCAGGTATCTCCTGAATGTAGACCTACCTGGTCACTGTCTTAGTTCTCTGTCTTCCCATCTCTTAATGGACTTTGGGATTAATTTTTTGGTCTTCCTGTCTCCAATCTTCTCCCTCTGCAGTCTTATCTTTCTCCTATTAAAATGCAAATCAGACACTTCTCTGCTTTCAACCCTGCTAGGGGTCCCCACTATCCTTACCCAAGCTCAAGGACCTTATACTGGCTTTCAAGGCCCTTTCTGCTCTGGCCCATGATTGGCTCTCTTGTTTTCTCTGGCAATAATGAACTACCTCCCTCTTTCCTCAGCTTGCTGTTGCTCACTCCTTTCTGCCTTTGTACATGCCGTTTTTTCTTCTTACTGTGCTTCCCCAAATTTGTTCATCTGATATATTCCCATCCATACTTTAAAATTGCCTCTAGGAAGCCCTTCTCTAGCAGAGTCAATCAGTAATTCCTTCATTCTACCCGTTTATCATCTCCATGCTTCTATTACTGCAGCAACCAGAGTGGCTAGAGATTGCCTATTTACATTCTGCCTCAGACACTACTCTGTAAATTTCTCGAGAACAGGAGTTGTGGCTTAGATATTTTCCAGCGTCCATCACATGAGAGGTGCTCAAAACCAGTGATCTAGTGGGATGAATTCTATGTAGATGTCTAGCAAGAGCATGACATTTCACAAATGAATAACAGAACAAATTAGCTGATTAGCTCAAAAAACCTCATGGTCATGTGATGTGTGCCAACCATGCTGGCTGCGAGGATACAGAGCAAATGGGAAAGCATTATCTTTGCCTGCACAGAGAACAGAATCCAGGAATTATCAGTGTCGTCCTCTCCACACCTCTGAGACTATGGCTTCCTGCTCTCCAGGTTGCCCTGTTTTCTCTCTTCCTTGTTTCTTGTGGTTTGTTTGAATTCTGTGCTGATCTAAATTCCTCACGAACACCTTCCATCACCTGCTTACTGATCCATGACTTGTTCTTTTGACTGAGTTGCATTTTAAAGGTCCCTGGCTTGACTTTGCTGGTCCTAATGCTGACTGCCGTGAAATGACCTCCGTCCCAAGTGACTATCATTCATGTTTTCCCCCCAAAATACAATGTTCCTACAGTGTTAACACAAATAAGCTCCATGTCATATTAGCAAATATGGTAAATTCAAGACCAGTAGACCAGAAATAACCCGACTCTTGTTATCTTATGCGGTCATGTGCACCAAATTGAAATATTTCTTTCCTCAAAGGTGGGAACTGAGTCAGAGGCCATCTGTGTGGCCCCTGCTCACCAGTCCTGAGTGACCAATAATTAATTTAGGTTGAATGTAATTACTCCCTTGTTAACAGTAGTTTTTCTGCACTTTCCTCAGTTGGCTCTGGAGACACTCCGTTGAGTGTGATGTATGACTCCTGGCACAGAATGAAATCTGAGCCCTGTGCAAGGACATAGACAGGGGAGGCTGCTCTCTGCCTTTCTAATGAATTTATGGGCTCAACACTCTTATCTGAAGTGCAGCAGACAAGCTTTCTCAAAGAACATGAGTCCAGGTTGCACAGAAGAAACAACAGGAGAGGCTTCACTTTCTTTGACTTTTTCTATCCCATCATCTCTGTTTGCACTTTAAAGCAATTTACATTGCTCTAAGGGAAAGGGGGAAGTGTGTTGAAGAAAAGGAGGGACCTGAAGGAGACAGGCTATTTGTAGTGAACTGAAAAAAAAAAAATTATCAGAAGTTGTAAAGTGAAACTAATTGAAAATAGCTCCATAGATAAAATCTTCTTTTAAATGATAAAAGATCATTCAGCTACTCTGGTATGAAATCACCACATTAACATGTTGGTATGACCCTTTCGTATCTACTTTGTATACAAATTTTATGAAATGGGCATTGTCTTATCCTGAAAATAAAAACTAAGAGTGTTTCAATAATATTCTTACCCTGCACTGTAAGGGCATATAAAAGAAAGGGAAAGGGAAGGAGGTGGGAAAAAGCGGGGGGGAAGGAAACAAAAATAGAGGAAGGTAGAATGGAAGGAAAGAAGGAAGTATGGAAGGAGGAAAGAAAGTAAGGAAAGAAGGCAGACAGGGGAGAGAGGGAGGAAACAATTTTTATTGTGTACCAACTTTAGGTAAAATGGCATCCTCCTACCCCCACCCCCCAACATGAACTTGGACATTAGGACCATGGACAGCCAAGCCAATTCTTTCTCTGCTAAACAGTATTGGAGGCAGGCTCTCAGACGTCCAAACAGTCCGTGTGGACTCACCCTCGCCTCATTTTTGCCCACATATCTGTCAGGCACACCCCACAAAGATCTCAACAAAGGTAAAAATGATGGACTAGTAAGAAGACTTGGATCTCTTTTTTTATAAAGAGTATAAGAAACACAAGTTTATGTTAAACTACATAAACTGATGAGAAGAATTCCAACATGAGATTTGGAATTTCTGGACAAAATATAACTGCATAAAATTATTTCCTACCTAAAGTGAAACTGTTTTAAAATATGTTTCAGAACTAATGTCTTGCTTGTGTTACTGCCTCCAGTGCAAGACCACCAGAAACACACCTGGAGCTGAACAGGTTGAGTTTATTGACTTGTTGCAATGAGGGAGAACGCACACCACAGAGATGGTGGGCGTCTCAGTAAGAGGGTGTTAGAAATTATTACAGGGTCTGGGCTTGTGCTGGGTGATTTGGGGGATAGTTCATGGAAGCAGGGCTTTTCTCTGGTTGGATAATGCCAGGAAGTAGGAATAATTCTGTAATCATCTTAATAAACTTTATCTAAAAGGGGGAAGACTAGAGAGGGTAAGGCTGGAATTGGTAGGGAAGCATCAGTCACTCATGTAGCCCAGATAGGGGAACTTTAGGTCATTTTTGTGCTTTGGAAGTATTCTCGTTTTTGTCTGTGTTCAAGCAAGATCAAGGAGTACTCTCATTTTTGTCTTGATCCACATGGACACAGGATGCCTTGGCTGATGTTGGTGTTTTTTTAAAATGACATATGTTCAACAGGAGAAAGTCAAAGCTCAGCTGGCAGTGCCAGCCCAACTCCTGGATGTCATGGACCACCTTTCTCTTCCTCTCATGAAAACTAGAATTCACTGAAATAGAGGCAAAATGATAGAATTTTGGTTTATAATTTCAAGTCAAAATGAAGAGATAGATTTCTCTCAATTTTCCAAAGGCATGTAAAGAGAATTTAGCTTTTAAAGTTCAGTGGATGTGGAATAAACTGAAGGAGCTGGTTATCTTGAGATATATCTAATTTAAAAAGACAAAATGCAATCATTATTTAGTTGTTCAGGACACGCTGGGATTGATTCTGCATATTCGCACTTTTATTATTATTATTACATGTTTAAGCTGTGATGATATATAGATAAGTTGGCATTTTTGTCATTTTCTAGAATGAAGTTATTGAAAAAAGACGGAGTTCTATGTAAATACTTTTGTGTAAACCATGCATTTAGAATAAGACACAAAATATATACATCTACTAAAAATACAAGAAAATCTTACTTAGCATGGGAATTTAAAATGGAATAGAGTTTGCTGTAGTATTCCAGGATTTATGGCAGGCCTACCAAGTGAAGTCTGGGTCAAACAAAACATAAACAAAAAGTTGAGAATGTAGGCAATAAGAGAATATTTGTTAATAATTTTTAAAAGGTAGTAACTAAAAATATAGTTTTCCTTTGAATTTATCCTCAAAAGTGCCTTACTTTTCAAGTTCAATTTGCTAGTAAAGACTTGGCTTTAGTTTTATAAATTAAAAAAATATATATTGGAAAGGTAGCTAGAGATTAGAACAAAATTAAGGTACAAACCATGAAAGTAAAGCAAATTGAAAACCCCAAGTGACTACTGTGAACACCCGCAGACTAAACTGATCAAGTGAGCGAGTTTGGAACATATCTGATATCACATTTTAAACTGACATGTTAATTTTAATGTTTAAATCTGGGTTTGAAGGAGTTCCTCAAAGATTCCTAAAATCACTTAGGGCTTCATGAACGGAACAAATCTCTCTTCCTGAGAGGTTTGCTGGAGGGCTTAACAATGGACTGTTAGAAAATACTGCCAAATACTTTCTAAATAATTCAATTTTTGAACTTAGCAGAGCATCTCATCATTACAGAGCAAGAAATTATTATTTCTTATATATCAAAATCCCCCTTCATGTGACAATCATACAGTTCCTCTGCAGTAAATGTATTTGTCTTTGAGGACATTTTACTTTAAAAATAACTCTAAACATGTTAATTTACTATGTACTATTTCCACCTGAAGGCCATGGTTCCTCAAAATAAAAAAGCAGTTTGCCCGAGCATGTTCAGGAGAAACACTGACATTCCATCTTTGAAAAAAGATCATGTAAGGGAGGCTGACTCCAATCAAGTTAGGGTACTTTTGACACAGATCCCTAGCAGGTTCCTTTCCCAGGCCTGAGCTGAAAATAAATGAGACAATGTGGTGACCCTGGCAGAAAAGCCGTTTTCAAAATTTCTGAGCACCACGCAAAAACTGTTGGCAGAGGAAGCTGTGGGTGCATTTATGTAATGGTGATATCTGAAGAAAAAGAGTTACATGGGTATGGGTATGAAACTGTATATCAGAACGATTTGACCTTCATTTTGAAGGAAACTCTAAGGTCACAGAGTAATTGCCGCAGATCTGCGTGGGAACACAGACATCGCCATCATCCCGTACGTGAGAAAACACCGTAGTGGATCCAAGTGCCAATCTGAGCTCAGATTGGCCACGTTTCCTCTGGAGACATTCTTGGAGTCTCGGGATGGTGCTTTCTAATCTTGCTGAGGTTGTAGAGCCTTCCCGTATCTTTCTAATCTACAGATGTGCGTGACTCCATGAGGGTGGTGGGTAGGGAAGACCCTCGGGTGATAGAAAAGAAGTTCTATTTCAAGCACCATCAATGATGCCTTTTGAAAATCTGGGTATTTGAAACAAACAAACATTAGTTTTTTTATTTAATAAGCATTTGCACTGTGCCAGTCACTCTTCTAAGCATATTATGAGTATTAAGTCATTTACATAACAACTCTCCATTTCCTTATTTTACATATGGAGAAACTGAGGCACCCAAAGTATTTTGCCCAAAGTTACAAAGTTCCTAAATGTTGATGTTAGAATTCAGACCCAAGCATCTAGCTCCGGAGTCCAACTCTTTGTTACGTTACACATGCAGGTCATTCACGCATCAGCTCTGCATCAGGTGACTGGGCTGACGAGCTACTGTGCACCAAGCAGAGCAGTGCTCCCCAGCATTCTAGTTAAATGAATAATGAGTGACCTGTTGAGAATGAAAAGTTGTAACTCATTAGAGGTTTCCCCCAATCCTTAGCAAGGGTTTACACAAGTCTTGTGTTGTCCTCTTTCTTGTTACCTTTCTCTGTATTTCAGGTGAAATCAAATACCAATTGGCATACATTGTTCCTATAAAGATCGGTGCTGCAAATTCAAGCAGCCAGATTTCATTTTCAGGTGAGAAAAAAAAAAGACTTGATAGAAGTGGGAAGCAGAGACAGAGGTAGGTAATTTGGAATGTCCAATAATTTTGGTGGCTGTAAAGAATGGTATGATGCTGATATGCTGGGGACAAAAATTACAGACTGAGTTACAGCTGGTCTGTGTCCTAGGTCCAAGCATGACTGACATTTGAATACAGAGATGTCCATTAAACTTGGAACAAAGTTTTCTTCCGTCTCATAGAATTTCTGTGTGACTCCAACAGCAAAGGTAGTGCTGTTTTGTAATCTAAAAGCAGGGGCAACAGTAGTGGGGAAAGATGGTCCCCTCTGTTCTCAGTGTGGGCAGTGGGAGTGGAAGTGGGTCAGTGGAGAGGTCCTGGCTCAGGAGCCAACAGAAAAAGGTTCTAGAGTGTCATGTGCCTGACTGCATAGACTCTCCCTCCAGAAGACAGCAGATGGCCCCTCGAGTCCTTTCTCTAGGCAACAAACAGCCTTGATAATCCTTCAAAAGTAAATCTGATCATATCTTCCCTCCATATCAATGTCCTCATTCACTGTTCAGCTGATCTTGGAAATCTTTAAGGAGACCTCTGGGACCTGGCATGATCTGGCCCCTCTCTGCCTTTCTGCTTCACTGCTCAGTGTTGCCCCTGCACTCCACTCCAAGCCTGTCTGAGCATCTCTCAGTTCCTTGAGTCAAGGTTGTGCTCTCTTGTCTCAGGGAACTTCTCACTATCGCCTCTGACTTGAGTACCCTTCTTCTCCTTCTTTCATGACTGAGTTTGACTCACATTTAGAATTCTAGTCCATATTTCTCCTCAAAGCTTGTATCTAGCTGTTGCTTCAACTTCTGCACTTGAATACCTTAAAATTATTTCAAACTTAGCAAACCCAACACTCAACTCATGATTCTTCCCTCTAAACCTGGTCCTTTTCCAGTGCATAGATCTTAGAGAAAGTTCTCCTTTCTGTCTAATTGTGCAAGTCAGAACTTTAGGACTCATCGTGTCCCCTCTTTCTCCCTCATATCTGGTCTGTCACCAATACGTATGCCTTTACCCTCTAAATATTTCTTGAACCCATTCCCTTCCCTCTGTCTATCCACCTCCAGGGGGTTCTAAGCCCAAACTTTACTATGCATATGAGTGAACCACCTGGGAAGCTTGGTAAAATGAAAATTCTGATTCAGCAGGTCTGCGGTCTGCATTTGTAACAGGCTCCTCCGTGATGCCCACGTTGTCGGCCTACCCCTTTCTGAGTAGGGAGGCCCTAAGCCATCAGCAGTTCTTTCCCAAGTGATTGCAGTGACATCCTAATAGGTCCAAACAGCCCCTGCTGCTCCCTCACCCACGCTGGGGCCAGGGTCATCTTCACTAAGGCCGGATCTTCAGAGACTTCCATTGCTATTGGGACCAAGTCCAAGAGCCTCAAACTCAACTTGGCTTACAAAGCCTTCTGCGAGCAGCCCCTCCCTACCTCTCCACTATCATCCCAGGCCAAGCCTAGTCTTACTTTCTGCCCTCTGGCCATGTGAGTATACTCTTACTATGTTTAACTACGTGAAATGCCACCTTTTAAAGTTAAAATAGTTGAATATTAGCAGTTTTGTATTGTTCAACCTAACAGTTCTTGAGTGAGCTGAGCTCCTTCCCCATGCAAAGTCTAAGAAGACACACTCTCTTCTTCCTCTCCACCCTATCATCGCACACCCATCCTTCAGATCTCAGCCAAATGATCCCTTCCTCCAGGAAGCCTTCCAGACCTACCTGCCCAGGACAATGCCCTCCAAGTTCATATTATACCATGCTCTTCTCCTTCTTTGTACTAACCACAGTCACAATTTTGGATGATTGTTTGATTATTGTCTCTTTCCTTCACTGGAATGCAAGTTCCAAGAAGTCAGGGACCAGCTCTGTTTTTTTCATTGTTATATTCCCAGCCTCTGATTCAACATCAGCACATCGCAGGCACTTACGTGTTTTCTTAGTTACTTAACCAAGGCGGAGGCAATGTGAGTATAGCATCCAGATCCCCCGCCTTGAACTTGGGGGGGGGGGGGGTGGTGCTTGGGAAGGGAGACTGTCAGGGGACCCAAGGAGTTTGTTTCCTTCTGTAACTATCATCTTTTGGTACAGGCTTCTCATGTCCAAGTTGGTTTATACCTATGATAGTAAATTAATCCAAACTAAATATAATGAACACCTACAGAAAGCCTGGCTACTTTTTCCTAGTGCTTTACAATCGACAAAGCCCTTTGCACACACATTGTTTTATTTAGACACCCTAGTGATCCTGTTGCTATCAATAGAGCAAGCATTATTAACACCTTTTTGTGGACAAGCGAAAGTCAATTCCTAACTTTTAACTGACTTGGGAAACTTACACAAGTACAAAGCAAGTGCTTTAACTCAGACCTTCTACTCCTAAACCCAGGCTCTTTCCATGACCAGTGCCCCCAAATTAGGGTAAAGTACACTTTCCTCCCGTGTCCTGCTTTCTAAGCAGGGGGCAGAGCAGTGCTGCTCTGACACTGGCAGGAGGCTGGAATTAGGTCATAAGAATTAAAAATCTCTTTGGGATTCTGTGGTTGATGGCTCGTATATCACATAACCATTTTATTTTTGGATCATCTTAGATTTTCCCACATTCCAAACTGTTAAGGGCAAAGACTTCTTAAACATGATAGTGCCTGTACCAATTTACACATGTTTGGGATAGCTCATATGATCCTTTTCCTTTCATCATCATATTTTTCATCATTCACATTGAAAATGACTGTTTCACAGGGAACTAATGACGGCCGCTTTCCCAGACATTTTCCAAATGTTTTGCAGTCACTGATGGGTGGACCTGCTAATTCTGTGAGTCAGCTCAGAGTCACTAATGATGAGCTGAGAGACCACAAAGAGCCTCAGAGAGAGGACAGCATTCACTACCCCACATCAAAGCTGCAAAGTGGACTTCCAGCCTGTAGATAAGCGAAAACTTTTGAATTTCCCCTACTAATGACACAAAGAGGCATTTGGGTTTTCTGGTCCTGTAACAATTTGAGCAGCATAATCATTAAAGTCTTTCAAATGAGAGCCTCTTTCTATCATAGGGGAAAACAATAATCAACCAACTGGATCACCCACTATTAAAATGAATTTATTTACAAAACAGAAAGAGACTCACAAACATAGAAAACAAACTTATGGTTACCAGCGGGGAAAGGGGAAGGAGGAATAAATTGGGAGTTTGGGATTAGCAGATACCAACTACTATATACAGAATAGATAGACAACAAGGTCCTATTGTATAGCACAGGGAACTACAGTCAATAACTTTTAATAACACATAATGAAAAAGAATATGAAAAAGAATAATATATATGTATATCTGAATCCCTATGCTGTATACTAGAAATAACACAACATTGTAAATCAATTTTTAAAAAAATGTTAGAAAAGAGAGTCACTCCACATTGGAGAAACTTTAGATCTTAAGAAAGTGAATTAAGAAAGCAGACATGTAATCTCTTGATATGAAGATGGATAAATCGCTGATAGCTGGGGTAAAGCTTACTTCAGTAAATCATGGAAACACTAGCGGGAAGGCCAGAGGAATCCCCAGAGATCACTTCCTTGTCGTTCCCTTTTTACTCAAGGATTGGGGGCCCCGTGCGCCATAGCTCTCTTGATTGTCTTTTCAGCAGAGCTGACAGCCTGATGAAACCTTCTCCAGGCAAGTTCTCATCACTGTTCATCCATTTCACGCCTCTTCTCCTGAGGGTCACTTCTTTTGTTCCAGAAACCGCTGGCTGCCCAGGTAAGCACAGGTTCAGAACGCCATCCAACTAAACCCAAGTCAGTTATCCAGAAGGAAAGTAGAACACAGACCCTCGTGTGTCTAGAAAAGCAGCTGTTTTGAGCATTGGGGAAGCTATCTCTCAGGATAGCTAAGAGAGATTTTTCACATCTCACTCTGGATATTTGTGGTCAAGTGGATGCTGCCCAAACTTATAGTCTGGACCTTAGCATGATTCCAATGACTTAGACAATCTTATTCCTGCTTTAAGAAGTATAGCTCTTTGAAATGGTTAAGTACATGTCAACTTATCGTTTGTTTCATCTAAGGGCTGCATTTACACCCTTGGTCATGGGTGTTAAAGCCAGGAGAGTGTCCTGGGTTAGAGATAAAAATTGGGAAATTATCGCTATACAAATGGTATTTAAATCAGCGGACCTGCATGGCATCCTCTAGCGTGGACAGGATATGTGAAGCAGAGAGGAGAGTAAGCCTGAAGATTGAGACTCTGGAGGTCAGGAAGAGAAAGAGGAAGCAGTAAAGAGACGGAGAATGAGAGACCGGTGACATGAGAGGACAACCACCTCAAGTGCTTTCTTGCCTTAGCTCGTGTCAATCTCTCTACCACAAATGCTTAGAAATACTTCCATAATATCCTTCTTTTACCCACACCCTACCAATCCATCACAGCCAGGCACTTAATTCTGTGTTGTGGGTGACTTCTCTTGTCTTGTGTTTTATCTGATAATTTAACTCTTGTTCATGTTTTAGCTCTTTCTAGATGTTTTTTTTCCCCTTAATCAGTCAATGTACCTTTCCATCCTCAACGCTGTCCTGTGCTTTAATTTTGCTAGTCAGTTCCCCTCTGAGGGTATCTATGAAAATCAGTCCTTCTATCACTTCTCAGCCATCCCAGACCCCAGTGTGAAATACACATGAGAATCATTGGTAGCACCAGCCTAGTAATAGATGACAAAAGAAACTGGATAGTTTGGGGTCTGGAGTCCAATTGTGAGGTGGTTCTAAGACCTGGAGATGTGGGATTTCTGGCCATCATGCCATGGCGCAAACTTGGCCGCACTTAGGATCATCAGTCAAAACCAGTTAATACATATATATGTTCAGTAAATCACAGCACAGGGAAATAGAACATACGGTAAGCAACGCCTGCCTGCCCTTAAAGAATTCACTCTCCAAATCAGCCAGGAAACAGACAATTTCAATAATAAAAAAAAATTAAGAGTTTAGGAGAGCAATTTTAAATTTCAAAACCAGCATTATTAGTTTCAAGATGTTGTTTATAAAGGGCAAAAAGCTACAATGTTCATTAGTATCATTAATGATTGTGCTGTAGAAGGAGAACGAAACATGACATCTTGTCCATCAAAATAAAAGATAACCCCAGAGCCAGGCCTGGCCCAGCACACGGCTGACTCAGAGCCAGCAAAGGGCAAACACATGTGGGATGCATTGAAAACTGCCTCTGAACGCCAGCCTGTGAAAATACGGAAAGCGAGGGTGCCCCTCCGCTGACCAAGCACAGCTCTCCGAAAGCAAGGGGCGGACTGGAGTGGCAACATCTGCAGACCTGCTTCCCCTCTCTCCCCAGAGACCTGCCACTGTTACATGAAGTTTAACTTTGGTTTGTGCTAATAACATAGAGAAAACTATTTAGACATTTGGTCTCTGGTACGTGAACCTGGTCCACAGCATTCCGGTGCTGCTTCTCCCCAAGACTGGCACAGGAGAGGGAAGAACGGTTTTGAACCTGTGCTTGTGATAACTGCAAGTCATTTGACTTGTACTGATCATGACACATGTGATCACAGAACATGGGGATGAGTGATGTCTTTTTGTTAATCGATGACCCTGGCATTGCCATCTAATGAGGAGACAATAGGAAGCAAGATGACATGGGCTCGTTTTATTCAGACTAGCCAGAATGGACAGGTCCACAGCGATCTTATTTAAATGCTATAAGAAGAACATAAATTTATCAATGATGATCTGATTGGGTCTGTAAGTAGCAGAAGACTGGGATTGTTTGTCTCTCAGGAGGCCAAGACTTAAACTCCCTCTTTTATCAACATCCAGCTTAAAATTATCTAGATTTTTTTCCTTTTAATAAAGAGTTTTTACAAATCAAATAATGTTGCTCTGTGAAATTAATGTTGTCTCATAGTTAATTCAACTTTATTAAGTCACAAACAAAGCAGGTGAAGATAAATTAAGGAATTAAAGTAAAATTTCTATTCGTCAGTAGTTGTGAAGGTTATAATATTGGTAAATAATTCCATATATGGGAAAATATAAATATTATAATTACCAACCAATATTCCTGAAAAACCAGATTTTAGACAGTATTATTGAAATCTTAAGGTTCACAGATATCTTCTAGAGTAAAAAACCAATTTATTTACATCTGTTGCTGTAACTTACATTATATAGAATTTTAAACTCATTCTGAAAACCATAGAGGTTACAATTTATTTCATTTAAAAGTATTAAATTGTTTACATCTTCCTTTTTGTTGTTGTTGTTTGGTTTATTATATTCTGGAAATATTTGTTTATTTTCAGAGGAGCATAATCCCTTTCATGAATGGAAATTTAAATTTAAATAGTCATCAAATTCAGGGAGATTTTTAGATACCCAAAACTGCAAAACCAGACTAGCTTTAAAAGTGTTATAATTCTATTTTTAACTGTCCTTTCTCTTGTCTGTGAGCCCTAGATACCAGATAAATCACTCTGCTTATTGGTAATGCCTTATTTTGGCTTCTTTTCTTGAAATTTTTAAAAAATTTAAATAAGTCTTTATCTTTCTTTGTCTTAAAAGAGCATGAATGTCATCAGTCAAAATAATGCTATCACTTCTGAAAATATTTTCCTTTTCTGACATGCACCGAGGTGCCATAAAGTAGTGTTGACAACTCCATCTTTAGCATTCCACAAATCTTACGGAGATATATCATCAGAAAAACCACACAGTCTGTATCCAGGCTTTGACAAAAACTGAAACATGGCCTGCCAGCCACAGATAAGGTTTTGAAATGTTAGTCCCTGAGAAGGTGATAACAGAAACAAGGATCAAATGCATGTACCCCTTCACCTGTGGCAGCCTGCGGTTTCGAGCCGTGCCACCTTGGTAAGACGTATTGCCATTTGGCCTCTTGGCAAAGTCCGTGGAGATGCCGAGTGCGATGCCACGTGGAAACATGCAGCGGACGTGCTATTAGCGGGGCTGGAGTTAAGAGACGCTGTGAGGCAATGACCCGGCATCTCTAGCAAACTGGAGAGTGAGGGACTCGGGGTTGGAGCAGCTTGCCACAGAGCTGGAAAGATCGAAGCAACATGCCATCCCCAGGCGACAACAGTGGCTCAGACGGAAACTATGAAACGTTCTGGAGCAAGTAGAATCTTTCCTTCTACTCCTCCACCTCTTTCTCCCCCTCCTCCTCCTTCTTCCTCCTACTTCTTTTTCTTTTAATCCTCAAGTGTTTTGAGACTTCAGGCTGTCCTCAACTGTCTATGGGAAATTTCAATAGATAGGAGGGGACAAAAACTCACTGCAGGGGACCAGACATGAAATATTAAACCAAAGGATTTTTTTTTAAAGACTCTGATTAAAAATATAACCAGAATGGCCACAAATACTACCTTTAAAACAGAATTTATAATCATTTACTTCTTAACATTTCCTCCCCCATGCCATCCATTTTCAAACAAAGCTGAGTTTATGGCCATCATACGAGATTACATTCCCGTGCAGTTGCTGTAGCTCTCCCCTAATGATTTATTTAAAAGGGCTTCACCATGATAGCTCTCCAACTTTGTTCCTTCCTGTATATCACTGTTCAGGGTCAAAAGCTGGGAAAGGGCTGGTCCCTGAGGCCTAACATATTTCACCAGTGGAGACGCTGGCTTTTCACTTCTCTTTCTCTCCTCATCACTTTATGCTTAAAGAAGAACAGATGTGGAAACGTTTAGAAGAAGACTAATTGAATTTCACATAACACAATTTAGCATTGTTTGAGGAAGTACCTAAATCAACAGCACATTTTCCAAAGGCCCAGCCTCGCCTAATTAGAACACCAAACGTGTGACTAATTGGCCACACTTCCAGCAAAGGCCCTGCTGCAGATGAGCTGCGGTCCGCTCCCCTCCGCCCCAGCTGCGGCCGGCGGTCTGGCCGCGAGGGAAGGCCGTTGCTCCCAGTGAGCTGGGCCCAGCAGAACGGGGAGACTCCGTGATGGCCTGAGAGCAAATCCATGCGAAGCAGGAGAGAAGCTGGAATGTTTACGCGACGGCAGCACCCCGGGAATTAACAGGAGATTATCAGTACATAAATTAAGAGATACTTGGGGCTCCATAATTGGGACAGTTAATAGCCTGCTTTTTATCATTTCGGCTGCGTGGTTTTAGAATTTGACATCTAATTAAAATATAATCTGATATCGTCAGCGAAAGGCTCCAACTAACCCGACCCTTCCCCGCTGGCAGATCTGCTTTTTGCATGCAACAGGACGTTTTCTTTTTCTTCCTCATTTTTATTTCCTAATGGTGTGCTGGGGAGTGTGTGGGAAAGAAAGGACGTAATTAGAGCAAAGGGAGAGGATGATTCCGGGCTGGATTATGTTGTAAAACCTTGAGCATTTTGCTCCAGGGGAATCTGTCTCCTCCACTTTCTCCTCCTAGGCATAAGCCCCATGAAACTAGAAGTGATTTTAAAAGTCATTTAGTGCAAATTTCACATTTTATAGACGAGGATTCTGAGGCCAACAGAGGTGAAGTAATTCGCCTAGGGCCACATATCTCTTTGGTGGCAGATTTAGGATTAGAAATCATCTTCTGACGCCCACCTCTATTGCCTCTTCCTCATTCACGCTGTAGCTGATGCTGAAAATAACATTAGTGCAGAGGTTCACCTTCACTTACTGATCAAAGGGTTTGTTCAATCCCAGTTATTTAAACAGCAAAATAATCTACTTGGTTATAAATTTGCTACAGAAACCTATACAGTGTTCTAATTTGCTAGTGTAGATCCTGGCGTCAGGGTAATTGGCTATGTAAAAACCTGAGTATTTGCTTTAATTAAATCTTGTCATTTTCTGTATGGTAAGAAATGATAGTGAATTCATTCTTCTTTGACAGAAATGCTTTGAAAGAGCAGGCTAAACAGAAATGCTAGTCAGGTTGATTTTGTGTCTGTCAAATCTATGTTACACTCATTAAGAAAAGAAAACAATCTGGCTTTAAAGTGTCAAACACTTAGAAAAATCAGTGTTCCGCTGAGGCTTGCTCATTATCAATGTGTATTATGTTGGGGGAATGTTTAAGCCTTTTTTTTTTTTTTTTTTTTTGCTATTCAGATTGTGATTTTGTACTTCTTTCTCCACAATTGGTTGATGAAAGGTCAAGGGATAAAAACTAATGTAGCATCTTCACAAAAAAATGATGATTATTAAATAAGACAGGAATATTTCTTTGATCATCTACTACTTAGAATAACCCTTGCTCCCGTGTTTTTCCATGAAAACACACAAACTAGAGCTGGTTATACTTATTTAGAAGTGGCCTCCAACTTCCACATGCTAATGAGAACAAAGCCATAGAACTCCTCTTTCTCAAGTTTTAATCAAACATTTGGAAACCTGGAAATGAAGGTAATAGAAGAAATCAGGATCAGATGTTAGCAAATCATTTCATGCATTAGCAATCTTGAAAGTTTCTTACTGATGAACAGCTTAGCTCAGATAGAAAAATACTGTCCTAGAATTTTTTCTTTTTAATTTGGTTAGTGTGTAAAGAAGAGTGATCTCGACACTGAGGGGCCACTGAAAGACTGAACAGAAAATAAAATCAGTAGTGTGTTGACCTACTAATCATAAAATGGGATTGTCCATGGAATCATTTAATCAACTGTGTGATGTGGCCAAATAGGCTGAGAAGGGAAGCTTTCGTTTACAAGGAATCAGCCTTGGGAAACTTCCTTCAACTCCATTTGCTTCAGACTTTAAGCACAAATGAACAAATGGACTGTGGCATGATGGTGTGTCAGCATGGTGGGTTTTGGCCATTTCTCTTCTTCCCCCTGTGTTCGCCACAGCCAAATGGACTGTTGGGTGGTCAGGATTTGTCATGAAGATAGACAGCCACTGGGAAACAGTGCTGATGGGTCTTCTGGGCTGTGGTCCAATGCTTGGCTTTGTGAAAAGAAGCACTCTTGTCGCTGTATGTAACATGGTGGCTGTAAACTTTCTTTCTTTCCTTCTGTCTTTTTAAGCTATCTCACTGAGATAAACTGTGAACACCTAAAAGGATAGTATTTTGAGCTCTTAAGAAGAAAGACCATTTGAATGCATGCATTCACTGATCTATTTCTCCCTCAGGCAGAAGGGATCAGTGACTATCTTCAACATGGTTGGAGTAGGTTGATTTTAAAATCATTTGTAAGTAATAAAGAAGCTACCCCTTGCATTTAGCAAACAATCCAAAATCACATTTTAAAGAAATAAAGTTAGCCCTTCCAATTAATCACTGTGAAGTATACTCTTCAAATATCATATAAAACTTTTGTATTTTGAATGAATTATCTGGTTTGTATAATGAGTTGAAGTGGCACTAATGGACCAAACACCTAGATGTAATAGACACTTTCAGACACTTTTCTAGAGAGAATAGGACCACAGAGCACCAGATGGTCGGATGAAAATGGAGGGACAATTTAAATGTTCTCTCTCTAAGATGTAGAACACACGTTCTTCTTTTACTTCAAGTCTGTTTTCTCCTCTCACTTTCCTTACCCCTACTTACTCATTTTTGTGTCTTTTCTTATAATTACTAATTTCTTTCAGGGAATACACCTCTCTTTGTTGGAATAATGAGAAAATGACATCTCTTAACATATGTTTTCATAGAAAAACACATTTTTTCTTATTTCCTTCTATTTAGGCACATCAAATAAATGTCTTCTGAAAGTTTTATATCAAAGCAAAGTATTTTTAATTAAAGTCTGGATCTCCTCTGAACTATGAGGACTAGACCAGACCAAGGACTGCCACGTCATTTTTCTCCTCATTATCACCTCGTTAAGATCCCAGAACATGCCTCAGAGGCAGGGGGTTGCTTAACAAGGTGATAATGAGGAGAAAATGTCTCCAGCCTATTTGGGGCACAGCCCATGCCAGGTTGGATGATGGCAGACCAGGTTGGACCAGAGCAGAACACACTTCAGGAACTAAAACATTGTCCTCTGAATGGGTTGGGCTATTTTAAGGTACATTGTGTTTCCTTCCCATTACCATTGGTAAGTCAATGGGAATAAAATGAAAACTTTGGGGCAGAGACTGTAAGATGCTTCCTAATATTCATCTGTTTATCCTTAGTAAATGTGAACTTTGATTCATAGCCAGACATTGTCATCCAGTTAAAAGACCCTATTCCGTAGTCTTCCATGAATCTAGATGCACCATGTAACTATGTTTTGTCCAATAATATTTAAATGGAAAAATTTTTGCTACCTCCTAGAAGTGTCTTAAATAGAAGGAGTTGTATTTCCATTGCCTCTCCCCTCCTTTAAGCTGGCTAGATAGTGGATGTGATAACCAGAGCTCAGGCAGCCAACTTGAGACCACGAGACAGTAAAGCATAAAAGCAGAAGGAACCTAGGCCTTGATGACCCCGTAGGCAATATACCAGCCTAGGCAGCCTCCCTCTGGATTTACCTAAGAGAGAAATAAACTTCTACCTTGTTTAAGCCAGAAGTTTTTGTTGATGGTGTTATTGATACATAAACTGAGTCCAATATTGCTACACGCATTAAAAAAGATTAACTTTGTGTTTTTGTGATGCTGTATTTAAATTTAATCCAAAGTGCATGTCCTTTCATCCTCCATTCTTAATTGTCACCCAAGCCAGAACATCTGGGTGCAGTGGTGTGAACAGCTCACTCCAGCTCACACAAGTCAACTTATACAAATTCAGAACTTTGCAAAGCAGTTGCTAAAACACAGCCATCATTAAGTTTTAAACTATATAAAACTATAATTTTATAAATTATTCTAAAACCAAGGGTAATAAATATTTGAAAATCATCATTTCCTAATAGCTTTACTGTTTCCTATGCTCCAGAGTTTATCTTGCACCATGTGTTGGAAATATTATACGATGAGTGTTACTGTGCATTTCTTCCTTTCTCCCTATTTAGCAGCATGACATCAGTAGCTTGAAATCAGCTCCAGTGGGAACATTTTCAGCACGGAAACTGGCAAATTCTGCAAATTAGGGGAAATATTTCAATAGAGACCACCTGTCAGATTTAGTGAAAATACTTCTATTGGGTAAAGAGTCAACAGATTGTGATGCAACTTCATTTATCAAATTCTGGGTAGACTGCAACTATAGGTGGACCACAGATATAAGAGTTCAGAAAAAATTGATGGACGCACTCTGTGAGAATCAATTGCCTGTATGAAATTTACAGGAAAGAGTACTGAATATCTTATTTAAAAAAAAAGTTACGTGCTGCACACACTTTATATCAGTAAAATTTGTGATAAATTTATGTACTTTTACATATGCACACTCTTGTTTTCAGAGAGCCAGTAGTTAAACACTTACTAGAACACCACTATGAGAACCATATACTATTTCTCCACTTCCCTCACCCCACATTCAACTGATTACTAAATCCCCTAGGTTTTAATCAGAGATGCCACTTGAATCTATGTATTCCTATCCACCCCACAGATAATTTCATAGGCTAGGACTTCGTCAGCTCTCTCCAGTTCATGTTCCACGCTATCACCATAAGAGTTCTTTGACAGGGCAGATGTGTTACTGCCACCTCCTGCTTAAAGTCATTCAGTGGCTCTCAGCGGCCTAGAAGATTACACCACATCTTCTCGGCATGATTCAAACTCCATCAGTCATTCTGAGCTCCTTGCTATTCTCTTCCTTTATTCCAACATCAAGCCTAGTACCTAGGGCTTGGTAAACTGTGTGACAATCTTTTGTTTACAGGCCTCTCAGCATGTAATAATAAGGATGATAGTTTAGCTATCTTGTATCGGAAGTGCTAAGTATAAATGCCTGGCACACATCAGGGATTCAAGAAATGTTTGTTTATTAAGTGAAATAAAAATCCACTCTGCTGTTCTCCCAAGTACCTTAGCCACGTTACAGTCTCTCCATCAGTGTATGAGGGATCTAATTTCTCCACATGCTTGTCAACACTTCTTATTGCTTGTCCTTTTCATTATGGCTCTCTTAATGGTGTAACTGATATCTTATTGTGGTTTTAAATTATTTTTCCCTAATGGCTAATGATGTTGAGCATCTATTCAAGAACTTATTAGCCATTTGTATATCTTCTTTGAAGGAAAGAAAGAAGCCCAACTTCATTCTTTTGCATGTGGATAATGGACATTTGTTGAGGATAGTATTTCCCATTGAATTGCTTTGACACAGTATTTCCCATTGAATTGCTTTAACGCTTTCTTAGAAAATCTATTGACCATAAGTGTAAGAGTTGTTTTTGGATTCTCATATCTCTTCCATTGCTCTATATGTCTATTCTTATGCCAGTACCATACTGTCTTGATTACTGTGGCTTCTGAAGTTGGGAAGTGAGTCTTCTAACTCGGTCTTCTTTTCTGAAAGATTGTTTTGACTATCCTGGGTCCCTTGCATTTCCATATGAATTTTAGCATCTTGTCAACCTATGCAAAATAGCCAGTTGGGATTTTGATAGGAGTTGTGTGAATCTGTACATCAATTTGGAGACTATTGTCACTTAACAATATTAAATCTTCTGATCCATGAACATGGGATATATTTCCATTTATTTAAGTCTTTTTTAATTTCTTTCAACAATGTTTTATACTTTTCAGTGTAAAATCTGGCACTTCTTGTATTAAATTTATTCTTAAGTATTTTATTCTTTTTGATGCTATCATAAATGGAATTGTCTTCTTAATTTTACTTTGTATTGTTTATTGTTAGCGTAAAGAAGTAAAATTGATATTTCTATATTGATTTTACATCCTGCAACCTTGCCAAACTTGATTACTATGGGTTTTCCTTCAGCGGATTTCTTAGGCTTTTCTATATACAAGATCATATCATCATGTCATCTGAAAATAGAAATCACTTTATATCTTCCTTTCCAATCTAGATGCCTTTTATTTCCTTTTCTTGCCGAATTCCCCTGGCTGAAACCTTCAGGACAAAGCTGAATAGACGTGGTGAAAGCAGGCATCCTTGTCTTGTTCCTCATCTAAAGGGGAAGCATTTAGGCTTCTACCATTAAGTATGACGTAAATATGGGCATTTCTTAGATGTTCTTTATCGGTTTGAAGACATTTCTTTTCGTGCCTAATAGAAATGGATAAATTCCTAGAAACTTATTACCTACAAAGACTGAATCATGAAGAAATAGAAAATCTGAATAGACCAATTACTAGTAAGGAGATTGAATTAGTAATTGAAAACTTTACAACTAACAAAAGGCCAGGACCAGATGACTTCACTGGTGAATGCTACAAAACATTTAAAAGAGAATGAACACTAATCCTTCTCAAGCTCTTCTAAAACATAGGAGAGGATGGAACACTTCCAACCTCATTTTATGAGGCCAGCATTATCCTGTTACCAACACCAAACAAGACCACAAGATAATAAATTTACAGGCCAATATCCTTGATGAATATAGATGCAAAAATCCTCAACAAAATATTAGCAAGCTGAATTTAAAAATACATTAAAAAGATCATACAACCATGATCCAATGGGATTTATTCCAGGAATCCAAGTTGGCTTAGCATTTACAAATCCATCAGTGTGATACACCACGTTAACAAAATGAAGAATAAAAACCATATGATTATCTCAATAGATACAGAAAAAGCATTTGACAAAATTCAACATCCAATTACAATAAAAACTCTCAACAAAGTGGGTATAGAGGGAATATACCTCAACATAATAAAGGCCACATATAACAAGGCAACTGCTGAAATCATACTCAACAGTGAAAAGCTATTACTTTTCCTGGTTCTCTTTTGTTTCTTCCTGTGGATTCAAGTTACCATGCGGTGCCATTCTCTATTCTAACATAGCTTTGTTCCCATCTTCTTCCTTTGTGTTGTGATTGTCAAATATATTATATGTCCATGTGTTATAGAACCAGCAATACAATTAAATGCTTATTGTTTCATGCAATTATGGTTTAAGTCAGTTAAGAGAAGAAGGAAAAAAAGTATGCAATTATTCTGCCTTTTGCAACCACATGCATAATTATTTTTACTGTTTTTTCTTTTCAATATGGATTGAAATTACTGTGTTGTCACTTGCTTTCACTCTGAAGAATTTCACTTAGTATTTCTTGTAAGGGAGGTCTGCTAGCAATGAATTCTTTCAGTTTTGTTTATCTTGGAAAATTTTTGTTTCCCCTTCTTCCTGTAAAGTTAGTTTGCTTGATCTAAGTTTCTTTTTTTGACATTCTTTTTCTTTCAGCGCTCTGAATATGTCATTCTACTTTCTTCTGGTTTACACTGTTTTTATTGACAAATCAGTTGTTATTCCTATTGAGTTCTCCCACATATGCTGCATCATTTTCTCTTGCTCCTTGACTTCAAACATTTTTTACTATGATTTGTTTGAGTGTTTTTGTTTGGAGATCATTGAACTTATTTGTTATGTAGATTAATGTTTTTTTTAATTGAATTTGGGAAGTTTCCAGCCATTACTTTTTAAAATAATTTTTTCTGTCTCTGTCTCTCTCTCCTCTCTTTCTGGTACTCCTGTCACAGATATCTTGGTGCATTTAATGGTTTTCCATATTTTTCTGAGGTTCTATATATCTTTATTCATTCTTTCTCTGTTTCACTTTCCATCATCTCTATTGACTTATCTTCAAGTTTGTTGATTGATTCTTTTGTCAGCTCAAATATACAGTTGAGTCCTACTAGTGTATTATTCATTTTGGTTATTATACTTTCTCATTCCAGATTTCCAATTTATTCTCTTTATAATATCTATCTTCTTTATTGCTGTTCTATACTTTATAAGTCATTATAATTATTCTTTCCTTTTATTTTTAAAATAAATAAATTTTATGATTTCATTTAGCATTTTAAACTTATTAATAATGGCTGCTTTGAAGTCTATCTTCTAAGTGGATTATCTGGGCCCCTCCAAATGTAGTTTTTATTATTTGTTTCTATTTCCCCTGTATATGGGTTACGCTTTCCTGCTTCTTGGCATGTCTCAAAATTTTTGTTGAAAATCTGAACATTTTAGATAATTTATTACAGCAACTCTGGGTACTGTTTCTACTCCCCCTTCCCCAGGGTCATTGTTGTTTGCTTGGTCATTGCTATAAACTAAATGTTTGTGTTCCCCTAAAGTTCGTATGTTGAAATCTAATCCCAAGCACGATAGTAATTGAAGGTTAGACTCTTGAGAGGTGGTTAGGTCACAAGGATGGGGCTGTCATGAATGGGATTAGTGCCCTTATAAAGGATAGCCCAGGAGGCTCCCTTATCCCTTCTTTACAACAAGAAACTGGCCAGCTATGAACTAGTAAGCGGGTTCACACCAGATACTGAACGTGTCAGCACCTTGTTCTTGGACTTCTGCCTCCAGAACTGTGATCACTAAATTTCTGTTGTTTATAAGCCACCTAGTCTATGGTTTTTTGTTACAGCAACCCAAACAGACTAAGATAGTCATTTTGGTTATTTGTTTAGTGACTTGGTTGAACTAATTCTATGATTCTCTTTCTCCCACAGTGTGCATTTTTTTCTCAACTCAGAAGTTTTTAACATTTATTTTTATCTTTTAACTTCACTACTTAGGGGTTGTCCCTGAGTTGGAATAAGCCATTTATTGGTCAAAGGCTGTGCTTAAGTGCCTCAGCCAGCTAGATTTTTACCCTTTATTATTATGGTGTGTGGCTTGAGGCATCTATTACAGTTTAGGGAGCTTACAATTTTGCTCCCTGTACAGCCAGAGGTTAGTAGCATTGGTTCTCCCATCCTTGTCACTTTTGAGAGTACATAACCTTGGTCAGACATGCTTATCTTCCAGATTGTCAGGGATGACTGTGATTTTTATTAATCCTGGATTTTTAGTAGTTGCCCTTGGATCAGTGTAGCTTATCGTTCAGTCAGCTTTTGGTTAGAAGTTGCATTTAAGCCCCTTGTGCCAGTGAGGATTCTGCCCTGTGTAGATAGCTCTGTGCGAGGCTTGGGGAGTAAAAAACCTTGAGAAGGTGCTTATATGGGGAGAAAGGACTGATGAAGAAAGATCACCAGGGCCTTTTGAAGGAGCACTTCTTATACTATCTGGTCCTTCACGAAAAAATATTTGCAGACCCCTGGTTTACGGCATAGGAAAATATATATGACTATGCTTAGAAAAGTGACTAGGAAGTTGTGTACCTAAATGTTGATAATATTTTTCCTCTGGGTGATGGGATTACCAAAGAGATTGTTTTCTTCTCTTTCTCCTCCTCCTCTTTCTATTTTGTAAACTTCATATTTTCTATAATATGGGAGGATAACGGCCTGAAGAAGAAAAATTTTATGAATTAGTTACTTTAGTTGTGCTCAAGAACACAGGTTGTAAGTGCCTCTAGAATGGTCCAGGTAAGCTTGTTCTAAAGATAAACTCTGTGTCATTGACTGAACCGTTCCTCTAATTATGCGTCCTTCAAAACAGTGACTTTAATGAATAGCAACATGTGGTGGAAAATCTGTGCTCACTTTTAAAATGGTAAATCAAGGTACACACTGGCAGTTTTACATGTATTTTTAACTCAATTAATAGTATTATAACAAGTGTGCCAAAATCTTCAAACCATCTTCATTAATGTTGTGATTACTAAGAAAGAATTAGTGTTATACAAGGAAGTCAGGGCATCTGTCTCTAGGCAGAGTAATCTTAGAGAAGAAATACATATGTGTATAAAGTAAGGTGAGTCAATTATTTCAGAGAAAAAGTAAAATGGGAAACCTAGACTGACTGCCCAACAGACTGCATTCTATCAAGGACTCTCAGAAGATGAGCCTAGCTTTGAGTGCTGCCTCTTTCCCCAGCTCCTGCCAAGCACCCTGTCAACATCCCCACAAGACTAAACAAAAGCCCTCAGCAATCAATTTGAGTTATAAGGTATGTTTCCAGTTCTACGTGTTTAATTTGTTTGTTTTCGTGTTCGTGGAGTGCCACTGGACTAGATATTGAACCAAATTTGTAGACAAATTAAAAGGATATCTTGTCTGTGTTGGTGACTAGTTATGGGTGACTAAATCCAAAGTTGGGGAGTGGGTTGGCCTAAGCACAGTTGAAGAATCTGAGGTCAATTACCAATGGAGAGAGAAGAGATTAAAGACAAAACTGGGGATGCGGGAAGGGAAATATCAGAGAAGTCCAGAAGCTGAGGATAGGGTGGGCTGTGGGTTCGAGCGAGGAAAAGGGAGAAGAAGCAAAAATCCAGATAACCTCTGTGCAAAAGCAGGAAGGCCCAGGGAGACTATTTTCTCTTAACCCAAACTTGTTTCATGTCACAAAGGGACATCTGGCAGTGAAGACTCTTTTTGTCTTTCCTCTCATGCACATTTTTTCTGAGACAGGGGCCATGGTTGTATATTTTCTTTTTTCTTTTCTTTTTTTAAAAATTGAAGTATAGTTGATTTATAATATAACATTAATAAACTAATAAAATACAAAATAATACAATATGACATTAATAAACTAATATAATATTATATGTCAATGACATCTCAATTAAAAAAATTCACTTAGACAAAAGGGTAAATAACAAATAAACAAACATCTCTGTCAGAGGAAATTTGACAGAAGAGCTTAGTTGTTGTTATAGTACCAGCCTGGCCATCCAGGGGGATCTGGGAAGAAGAAAAATAATTCAGAAACCAACTTCCTTGGGGACTATCCCTCTTCTAGTCATAATGACCAAGGCCTATAGGACAGATGACAAATTAGAAGCTACCTTATATTTGACAATTAAGTAGGCAGTGGGGAAAAAACCAAAACCAGACTTTGTTACCTGTTCAAAATAAGGTGGAATCCAGAGATATTTCTAGTGAACCAACTCAAATTCCCACCCAATAGAAAAAAGATACTTCTGCTCCAAAGTAGTCTGATCTTGACTCAGGTTTATTCATTAATTCATCCATTTACTCAACAAACAGTTGTTGGTTACTTTCTGTGAGCCTGCACTGACCCTGACACCCAGATAAAGGGGTCAACAAAACAGACAGGGTCCCTGCTCTCTTGCAGCTGTGGGTCCAGTGGCGGATGTTAAACAGGGAACGTGAAATACAGTTTCCTGTTCTGATGCTCACCATTCTCTGAAATACTGTCTCAGGGCTGATCATTAGACAGTTTCCTCTGTAAAAGAAGAGCAAGTAGCTTGCTCAGGCAAGACATAAATGTCAGACTGCATTTTAGGGTAAGTCTGATTCAGCTGATGATATGAGCGATCAATAGGCTAGTGAGAGGAGAGCAAGTCCTGTCTCTCTGATTTAAAAGTCCTTGCCAACACAAACTGTCTACGGGAATCAGTCCCAACTCCTCTCTATGGCTCCCAGGATTCTTCATGGTTCTGCCCCCTGCCTACCTCACTAACCTCACTTCCCACCACTGACGACTTGCTTCCTGTGCTTCCTGGTGAAAAACACGATGCCACTGCATACACAGTCGGCCTTCCGTATCCTTGGGCTCTGCATCTGGGGAAAGGACGTGTATCTTTGTGTATACACTAAGGGTGTATAAGCTTGACTTGTAAGGGATTTAAGCATCCATGGACTTTTGTATCTGCAGAGTCTTGGAACAAATCCCACGTGGATACTGAGGGATGACTATTCTTCTCTGTGTCTGGAATACAACCCCTTGATACTGATTGTATGAGAACTCATATGCATAACTGAGGGCACTTCCCCAGTGCCGCCTTGTCTGTGATCCTTTCTCTGACCTTTTCTGCTCAGTTAATAACTGGTCCCTTTGTATTACAGTGGCCTTTTAATTACTAATCATTTTACATCACAATAATCCATCTTTCTCAGCAAGATTGGGAGCCCTTGAGGAAAGAGTGTATTGTATTCACTTGTGTTTCCCAGTGACTTAGGCCAGTGCTTAGAGCTTAATTGGCATTTAATAATTATTTATTGAATGAAAAAAATGGCTGAATGAAGAAATAAATGGATGAAATAATGAAAAAATGAAGAAGAGCTGGGCAAGAAAGTTTTTTTAAATGGAGACAAGAAAGTGACAAAGAATTCTGTGATGATTAGTCAGTGAATTAATCTTATTATAAATATTGTGTTGAACATTAAGGAAACTTACAAAGTCAACAAAAAATGACCTCTGACCTCATGGAATATCCAATCTACAGTATTTAAAGAGACAAGACTAATAAAAACAGTAAGTGACACAAATAAGTGGAACATAAACTCCCAAATTAACCCAATCCTTGCAGACAGACCTGCAGGCTGGAAGAGTAATTTTAAAGATGGTTATCTCTTTTCATGAAGTAAATAAATCTTACGCAGAATTTTGAAAATTTGCCCTTTTTGAGTCATGATGGGAGAGTATTTTAGAGGTAAAATAAATAGCATAAGTAAAGGCAGAGAGAAGGGAATAATTCTGCACTGGAGCTGACCTGATATTCTGCAATCACATTTTAGAATATTGACCTCTTGGGAAAGATGATGCCAGGGGCTTTCAGTGACTTTAGTGACTCTCTGGGCCACTTGGTTTAGCCATGGAATGAATTCAGCTGGCAGCAGAACGTCTCAAGGGTGACACTGGAATGAATCACATTTGTTTCTAGCAGTCAGTCAGGTTCTCGGGTCCAAGTTAAGGCGTATTTGGGAGTCGAGGCAGGGCAGTGTGGTGGCAAAGTGCACAGTAGGAGCACAGCCGGCTTCATACTTGTTAACAGCACAAGTGCTTCACCACTTCAATTTGGGACAGGCTTTGATGGGAAGCCCTTTCCCGATCTGCCAAGGCCTGGCAAAGTATGTGTTTACTCTTGTTGTAGCTTAATAGATTGGTCAATGAAGACCTATTTATTTTTAAAGGAAATCAGTGATTTTTAATGGAAGTTTCCCCACAAAAATTCCCCTTGGATGGAAAAAGGAAATAAGTATAGACTGAGCGCCCTCTATTTGACAGGAATATTTGGGCTCCAAAAGTACCCTGAAATGTGGTATCATTATGCCCACCTTACAGGTGAGGAAACTGAGACTCAGAGAAGTGACTTTCTCAAAGGCACATGTGCTAGGATTCGAACTGTGGATGGCCTGACTCCAAATCGCAGCCTCTTACCGCTGAGCCTCCATTACACCTGCTGTTCACAGGAAACACGCACCAAGTTATAAGATGTAGCAATTGTGCCCTTCTCAAAACTAAGAAAACTATTTTCTTTTTATGGTATTAATATTTAATAGGGAGAAAGAACTTTAAAAAATATCTACCTAGATATTTGAATATATTCGAAAACAAGTGCCTGAGAACTTGGAACTAGGCAGGGGAGCAAAATGCTCTAGTCTTCCACCTAGTGGGCGGTCAGGACAAACAAGGTGACGAGCCAGCTTCCCACAAATGTGCAACACAGAGCTGCTCACAGAGTGGGATAAAGGGATAAGGGATAAAGAGGGTTCCAACTGCCCTCAATTTTTTTCACTCTTACCTGTTAATGTTTTTGGTTCATACTGATTAAAAAAAAAACACCCTCGTCAGAGTAAGCCATTCTTCCTGGGATATCTATGTTAAAGTGTACAGATTGTTTATCAGAGTTATTTCAAATAGGGTGCCAGACTTGTATATTTGATCGGAGGTTGGAGAAGGTGAGAGATGATGGTTCTAGTGGGAGCCACAGGGCTGGGAAAGGCCAGTCGCACCACACTGCGGGAGATTGGAAGCTGGTGACAAGCTTGAGGTTAAAACCCAACACAAAATTGTTACTTAATTCTGCCCAGGGCCTCCATTTTGGTGGAGACAAAGATTTTGGCAGTGACAGGAAGTAGATGCATATTAGGGTCAGAGCTCATCATAAGCAGAGAAGGCCATGCCGTGTGGTGGCGAGCTCCCTGAGCTGCTCAGGGAAGGTGGATGCACTCACGGGAGGGAGGTTGTGCGGGTCAGACTAGACAATGTTAAAAGTCCGTCCAATTATACAGTTCTGCGAGGAGCCTGTGGACAATTTCGCTAGGTCTCAGAGATCCTTTGGCACCATTTTAATGTCATTTAAATTCAAACATTCATCCAACAAATATCTGTTTAGTCATTAAATAACCGTACCTGTTAAGGAAGCTAAGCGCATAACCCCAAAGTTCGTAGTGACCCAAGTAAGAGGATAAATCCAAAAAGATGTTAAGATCTGCAAGAAAAATCATGATCTAGGAATGTGAAATCCTCGGTGCTGCTGCTATTTCTCTGCAAATCTTGATGTCAAATCACAGGCTTCACGGTGAGATGGTTCGCTCTTGCTCTGGTAGATTGGCAGGGTAGAGATTTAAATCACACTTTCCTTTTTTTCAAAAAGTATAAAATGCTGTAGAAAAAAAAAAACAACTAGTCCAAATATTACACAGGAAAAGTGTGTTTGCCTGAGACTGGTTGTAGCCAAATGCAGGAGCAACCCTCCATCCTTTGGGGAAGGGGCCACCTAAGTCCAGGCCCCTCTGCTGCCACCCCAGCCCTAAACAATCAGGATTCCCTGGCCTTGGTCATCTCTTTCTTTTTGTCTGTTTCTCTAAGCCTAATTATTTGCCAAATTGAACTCTGCACTTGTTCATGCATAGAAAATTTTTGGAAGTTTGGTAAAAGTTATATATGCTTATATATGTGTGAAACACGGTATGGAATTGAAACTAACAGTTTTACATTACACATAAAATCAACCATTTTTGAAGAATATATATATATATATATGTATATATGTATATATAATATATATACACACACATACACATTGCAATACTACTCAGCCATAAAAGGGATGAAATTTTGTTATTTGTAGCAACATGAACGGACTTGGAGGATCCCAGACCAGCCATGTGTGGTATAATCCTCATTTGTGATGCTGGACTTCCAGGTACCCTGGCCATCAGAAGGGTGAACAGCCAATACACTTACAACCACTCTGTACGCAGACAATCAGTCCAGTTTTTTTTTCACTTTCATAATTTATGTGATTCCATAAATTATATGATTCAATACGTTACAAAATAGACTTTATGTTAGGAGATTTTGTCCAAATGTAGGCTAATGTGAGTGTTCTGAGCACGTTTAAGGCGGACTAAGCTAAGCCAAGCCATAATGTTGGGGAGGTTAGGTGTATTAAATACATTTTCGACTTAATGATATTTTCAACTTACCATGGGTTGATCATGATATAACCCCATCATAAGTCAAGGAAGATCTGTATTGTCAAAGAATAATCGAAGACAAGGATGATAATCAAACCTTGTAGCATACTTGTAGCAAATCAAACTGCACAAATAGGTATGAAACAGACACTATAAACACCTGGTTAAGCCCTGCTGGTGCATACCTGCTGGACATCAGCTCTCCCTAATAGGAGAAAGAGTCTGTGAGTGGAGACAATAGCAAAGCAGGTAGAGACCAGTCCTAGCCAGACAGAATCAGCTTTCCTTTGGATTAAAACACCGGAACTGGAACGCTGGCTTGTGTTCACCGTACTTCAGTGGGAGTGGATGCATCCACTGTAGTGTAGCACTGCCCTTCTTTTCCCCACCGCCCACAGCCTCCTTCCTTTCCCTCTCCCTGTCCCGATGATTTGTTCTCCCTAAGGGTGCAACCCCCATCCTTTGTCAAGTGCTTTGATAAATGTGGACACTTCTTCTTTATTTTCCTCACATTCTCTGCCTCTCCTGAGTCATTGGTGAAGGCACTGAATCATTTTCATCATCGCTCAGCCTCCTCCTGTTTGAATTCCTTGCCTGGATATATGCTTATTCATCACCACGCTCTCTGCAACCCACATGTGTCCGGCACACTGTTTACACTGGGCTTTAATCTGTTGTTAGTGGCCGACTCCAGTGTCCCCCTGTTCCTCAAGGGGCCCATCCCTACTCCTCCTGCCTGTACAGCTCCCAGCGGGAGAGCATAAAGAGCAGAAATTCTGGCCCTTAAGCTTGGCGTATGGACTCTTGCCCAAATCTTCATTCCAGACCTTCCCTTTATGCTTGTCCTTTATAGCAACTTCCTCCTTGGCATTGTCCATCCTACCAAAGGGACAGAAAAGGGGTTCCCTCTCAGGTCAGCTCAGAGACCATCCCAGGATAAAGCGCTGTGATGAGAGCCCACGTGTTCTTACTCTCCACCTGCTCTCTCACATACCTTTCCCTCTTGTTACAAATGCCAGTGTTTTCTGTTTCATTTATTTTGTTTTGTTTAAACACACTTCAAACTGCAAATTCTCTAGTCCCCACTGGTCAGTGGGATGCACCGTTTTATGACCCCAAAGCCTGGGAGTTTGCATGAACACATTGATATTAAGTAATTGGTAATAGATCTTGACATTCCAACAGGCTGCAGTGGGTTCTCCTCAGCTCTTTTTCTGTCCCCCAGCCAAGCTGCTCTGGAATTGATTTATGAAACTAGCTTGCTTTTTACTGATTTTATTCCTCATTATTCATATTTAATGTTACCCACACTTGACCTTGTGACTCTAATTCCTTAAACTGAATAATGTACACACATTGACTTTGTTCTTCTTGACAGGTCTTATCATTTTTTATCTTTGCCATCCCGCTCTTAGCCTTTTAAAGATCTGGGGCTCTCTGAATCTCTTATCTGTTTACATTCTTCTTCATTATTTAGTATTAATGTTCTTCTTTCAGCCATTATTCTCTGGGTTGTTATTTTCCCTCGTTTCCTGATTTGGGTCTTTCTGTCACCGAGCCAGATCTCTCACTACCACATTTTAGAGGTCGACTCCAGCTTCACCGTGAAACTAATTCAGATGTTATAAAGAAAAACTGTGTAAACAGGAATTCAGCAGCCATTCAGTTGGCTCTTGCATGAAACTTTTAGTGTCTTTTAGAAACATCAGTTGTGAGTTGTTGCTAAAAGTGTATGTTTAAGCAGAGCAGGGAGATCACTTGGTAGTTAAAACATAGGACATAAATGTTGCCCCTGACTAATTCTTAGGCCACAGATACACCACAGAACATGTATATGGCCATTATTTACTGAGCAGTGTTCCATAGGAAGAGGATGCAATCATTTGGGAATGTTTTCCACAAAGACATAAACTAACAATTAACCACTAATGCCTTCCCAATGATCTCAGTACATATGATATTCCTTTTCTTAACTTTTAATGAAGTGTTGTAATCATGGTAGCAGGAAATCAAGTATAACATTGGGGGCTCTGCATATATAATTTCAACATAGCTGGTTTGATTAGCTCAGTAATCTAGATTTTTTTTTTTTTGTCCTGCTAAAGCCAAGTGTGGTCCAGTTAGGGTCCCATGATCCCCCTGGCTGGGAGAGGAATTATACGTGCTTCCCAACTGCTTGCTATAAAGGGAATTAGGATGAACCACTACAGTGGTCCTAAACCAAGCTATTACCTGACTAGAAAAACGATGTTCAACTTTTGAGACATAGGGAGTGAATTAGTACACTTTCGAGGTGAAAGTACACTTTTATCATACCCATAGCATCATTCCTTTTGATCACTATTATTTTTATCATGACATGTCACAAATTAGGTTTGGTGCAGACAGCTCAAAGATTCGATTCTTATTATAGCTTAAAATCGTGTTAATACTAGAATGGGCACTAATATGACAGTGTTTCTATTGGCTGGTGAAACACCACTGTGATACAAAACAATAATGACTACGTCCTCCGAGAAGTAGTAATGTGTGCAGAGAAAGGAGTTGGGGGTTTTTACAAGGAGGTTTCACTGCTCTTTGGTTTCAAATAGCTGCCATGTGTGTCAGACTCAATAATACTGCTTTCTGTCCTAGAGCCTCTAAAAGGCATCCTCAGCACAAAAGCCAGGACAACATCGGTCAGCAATTTCTATCTGTTTGGCCCTCAGTCCTTCTTCCTTCATCTATTTGTCTCCCTAGCAATAAAAGATGAAGAATAAATAAATGCTGCAACTTTTTCAGCATGTACCAAGAATTATATTTTATTTTCAAACTATTAACTACATTCTGCTGCAAGTCACAATGATTGACCGGAGCCATTTGCATCAGGAAGCAGGCCTACTCTTCCAAGTTACAGATATCTGTTAGTCAGTCATCCACAGCAAGAGCCCCAACACCTGGGAAGGGTGTGACCAGCTTTTTAGGGAGGGTGAAGGTAAATTGCTGCAAAAAAATGAACTCCAATTGGAATCAGTCAAACACAATAGGAGTTCATTTGTTTTCTGCATGATAGTCTGCAGAGTAGATAGGTAGGTGCCCCTTTTCCCCAAGGCCATCCAGTGACTTCGGTCCCTTCTGCACTGTAACTTTGTGCCTAGCTAGGATTTTACCCTGTCCACATGACTGAAGTAGGGTCACTACTTCAAACGCACACTGTGGGAAGGGGGAAGGAGAGACATGGAGGGCAAGCAAATTTCTTTCTAAGGACGTGACCCAGAACTTACATATACCATTCTGCTCTTGCTTAAATGGCAAGAACTTAGTCATCTGGTCACCTGGCTGTAAGGGGGAACTGGAAGGGAGTTTCTAGCCGGATGGCTGCAAGCCCCACTAGAACTGAAGGGGGGTGGTCTCCATCTAAAGGGATAAAGAGGAAAATGGATCCTGGTCTCTGCTACACTTCTGGGGAGAATGCTGTTGTGGAATACATAAATGTTCAGAGAAAGTCAAATGTGTGTGGTATGCACGTGTTCTCGTGTACCCTAAGATCTTCCACATATTCACTAATATTAAATATTTCCTCCATACGGTTAATAAAGGAGAAATTAAACATGGGCTGAAATATAGGTAGTCTATTTAAGGTCATCAAGTAATTATAGAAAAATGTCTCAATATCCCCAATCCTAGTCCACTTGGTAAACCAGATCGCCTACTTTCCTATTATTCATTAGAACAGATGAAATTCGTAGTCCAGAAACTTTACTCCTGTCTTTATCACCTCATTCTCTCTCAGCCCCCAGCTTGAATTAACCGTAAGGGGCTGAAGCACTCTTTGAATCTACTTTTTCCATTTTTATTTTAATTTCCTGTTGAAAATTAGGGTTGTACTTTTCACTGACTTTAATAAACAAAACAGACAACAACAATGAAGCTTCATTGCTTGAAACCTGCTTCAAGTGCTATGTTTTATTTAATCCTTTTTGCCACCATGTGAAAAAGCTATCCTCATACAAATGAGGGAGTGGAGACTTAGCGCTTTAAGTCACTTGCCCAAAGTGGCCTGGTTAGTGTCCTCACATTGCAGCCCAGGCTCTAATCACAACATTTCACCTCTACGGGACCACTGAGGCTTTTATTTAAGTAATTGAGTCACAAGGCTAAGTTGTACTCAGATGAACATATTGATGCGATCTGGGCAATGCGCATTCAGTGGCCTGGATTCAGTGCCTTTGAAATCAGTGTATTTGGGAAAAGATGTCGAAATAGACATATACTCTTCTCAGATTTTGTTTACTCTTCAGAAATCATATCCTCTTTCAGGGCAATAGTCAAATGAGTGAGTGAGTTAGAACATTCCTTTTTAAAGGTTTCATAAAATTGGAAGTTCTTTTGATCCTTTCCCTACTGCCAAGTGCAGAGGCACCATCCAGCCTGTTTTCTTACTGGAAAATGACTATAAAAATACAGCCCCCCATCTCTCAGCAGCGATAGATAAGAAGCACTGAAACAGCGTTAATAATTAATGGGCAGACAAGATGAACCTCCAGTTGCTCAGACTGCTGTCTCCACATAATCTGTATTTTATACAAAAGGAGAAAGAGCTCAATGGAATTTCAGCTGTGACCGGATAAAAACTGCCAGCAAAATGTGATAAGGAAAGTCTAATGTGTATATTAATCATGTTTATAGCTCCTCATTTGTTGATATATTAGCCTAAACTCCCTTTAAAAATACATTTTTGATCACCAGTAGATTCATTTAATGCAACCAAACCTCAAATAGGGTCCAATTAAAGTTTCCAATTTTTATTAATCAGAAATACTTAATCTATCTCATAAATCATGGAACAAATGGGTTAAGAATTTTAGTGCAAGATGAGAAGCATTAAGAAAAGAAATCTAGAAAAGTTTGATGCATGATGTAAATATGCCATTGTATGTTTATAGCTCGAGTTAACATTTGGCACTTTTATTATCCAAATTGTTTTTGTAGATATAATGAACATATAATATGACTCAAAGCGAGACACAGTTTACCCTCAAATCGTGTAGACTTCAAACATGATGCATTTTTATTTTCTCTGGATCAGTTATAACAAAACAGATTACAAGGTTGGGCTGGACAATGGAGTATTTCTAGAAATGTCTACATTTTTGTAGTCAAAAAGCCCAAGAAAATAAAGCCCAGTTTGATCCAGAAGAAAAGAAGTTGCTAGGTATAACTTGGTAAATTTTTTGATATTGAAAAAAAATACAGAAACTAAAACTTAGGGGAAATTTGTTCAATTATACATGTTCAATAATCCTTGGAATTTACACTTAGCTATAGTCATATCCCCAAAATTTGTCACAAACCTTTAGACTGAATTGCAGATGAGGGATGAGGGAAGGCAGGGGAGGATGTATTACATCTAGTAATGTGTCATTCAGCCGCATTATCAAGGATGTTGGAGAGGCAGGTAACTTTCCCAGGTACATGCAGATCTCTGCTCACTGTTTGGAATAGTACATTACAGATGTGTTCATACATCATTTTATGATTAAGCGGTTAGTCTAAATACTTCTGTGGGAGTCATGTCTGTGAACAAAAACCCCTAAGTCTTGGGACTAAAAGGAACTAGAATAAGCCCTAGAGAAGTCAAGATGTGGAAAACGTAGGGGGGAAGAAGTCATAAAAATAAAAGAAGACTAAGGTACTAGGATAATCACCTTTTAAAGCCCTAGGTTTATTTGCTAAAAGAAGTACAATTATATCAGTGGAATAGGTAAACCCTTAGGATCCGCGCATACTGTAAGGAGCAATTTAATTCTTGTCTTATAAAGGCCAAATAAAGCTACGCGGACGAAAATACCTTCCCAGTTACAAATTGCCTCTGCCTGGCCATGGCTGTGTGTAATTACCTGGGTCACTGGACTCCACCAGGTGCTGGAGGGATGAAATAGGGAAACTGAGTTCAAGTCAATTCATCACCACTATCAGAATAGAAGCTCACAGCTCTTCCTACCAGTGGCCAGTGCCATCACTATTTCCATTAAACAGATAATACATTATTAGTGAATTTAACAAAATCCTATAAGCTGATGTGTTTTGGGGACCTCCACTGCCAGGTTATGGATAGCTCGGATATAACGCCCACGAAGAAAGCACAAGAGGGAGAGATACATGACCTGGGTAGGCAAGCTCTTCACCCTCCTTAAATGTATTTATTCACTTGTAATATGGGGATAATAATACCTGATCTGCTTGGCTCACGGGAATCAAGTGAGGATTTTTCTTTAATGAGAAAAGGTGTGAAAAGGGGCCCGTGGAACTATAAAAACCACACAGATGTGAAGTGTAATTAATAAGCTATGGGGTTTCTCACCTTTCTAGAAGGGTTCCAAAGAATCGAGGATTAAAGCTGGGACCCCGGGTCTCCAAACCTATTCCATGTCCTCTGGGAATTCTACCATCAGCCTGCAAATGGCATTTCCTCAAAGTAAGCCTGAAGAATGCTAGTTCCTTGGAAAATTAGCAAATGTTATTCCAAAAAGAGTCCTGCGGTGAAACACTTGTGCTCAGGTTCCTTTCCTGCCGGAACTCTGAGAACAGTAATATGTATATTAGGAAGCTCTAAGAGGAGGGATCGTGGAAGGAATTTTCTCAAACTTATTTGTCCGTGGAAATTGTTTATTACAAATCTATTCTTGGGATTGTTATTCTGCAGAAATTGCTTTGCAGGAAACACTGATGAAACCTTTTCTTGTTTCTCCAAATGTATGCATTGAAGGCACCGTGGCTTCTGACTCTCTTGAGGCTCACAGTGCTGCTATTAAGACCATCGTTTCTCAAAATGTGGCCACTTGGGACGCTTGTTTAAAATGCAGATTCCAGAGCCTTCCCTAGGACTTCAGTCAGAGTCCCAGGAACCTGCATTTTTACCAGCTCCTTAGATGATTCTGAACCAAGTGATCCCAGATCACAGTCTGAGAAATGCTGCTGCTCCAGGAGTGGGCGATGTGGTCTTGTGGTTTTAACGGTTCATTACATGATGTGTGTCTCATCTATGACAGACCTGTGCTTTGTGAGCCCCAAAGAGGCAAGTTCATCCTCCAAAATCTCTAGGTAGATCAATTCCCTCAGTACCCACTGAAGCCCTCTTCTGATTGACCCCCAGATGTAAGGACCATCATATTATGGCTGAATGCTCTCCTGATTATTATAATATTTTGCCTTTTTAAAAAGGCATACTTCAATGAGTAAGATTGCAAATATTTCTCTACACGACTTCTTTGGAAACCCAAATGTATATGTTCAGGAAAGGAGAAATGTAACATCTGCTTTGTTATCAGAGCTGTTATAAATAGAAATGGAGAGAAAAGCTGGGCACCTTTCTTGGAACTGGGACATAATAGAGTGAAGTAACACTGCCTAAAAATGGCCGTGGTGCCTACATGGCATTACAAACATGGTCAGCTCGGGATAAAGACACATTCTGAAACTAATCTAGAAACTGAGTCTTAAGCTACTTTCTCTGTAAAACCTACTGGTCCCACAGTGCATATTAAGGAGCAGAAATGCTACATTTTGTGTGAATGCAAGGGGTGAGAACATTTACCAATCTCTGTAGTGCTCAAAGGTCTTTGTGCAGGATCCTTTTTAATGTATTTATGTAAAATACTATAAGGCTATTGTGTATCTCTAAATGCCCAAGTGAGACCAGAAAAAAAGGCTGCATTCAACTGGCTCTGGGCAGTGTTTGTCATCAGTTCTGTGGTTCATCAAATTTCAACCTTTCAGATCAGTTTCCAGTCTCACTCATGAATCATGGAAGAGAGAATGGGTTCTGGAGTCAGCTGGCTTGAATGTGAATCCTAGCTCTTCAGCTCACCGAGGTTTTTAAACTCTCTAAGCTTCAAGGTTCTCATCTCTAACGTGGGATAAGAAGTACCTACCTCTCCGAATCGTTGTGTAAATCCACTGAGAAAATTCAGAGTGCCTGGCACATAAGAAATGCTCAGAAATGTTAGTTCTTATTTTGCAGGTCCTCTCAGGACAGGGTCACGCTTTATGGCCCTTCTCGATCTTTCACTGAGCCTAGAAAAGGGCTTTGCATGTAGAAGGGAACCATTTAATGAATTTTGGAAGTAGTAAGAAGGAACGTGTTGAATTGAGGATGTTTTAAGAATCTCTGAATGCTTTCTTTGGACATTAAGAACATTGTGAGACAATTTAGACAAGTGTAAGATATGTAATGAAAAGGTTTTGCCTAAACCTTGCTTCTCCATATGGGACCCAGGAATCACAGGTGGACTTCCCAGGCCTGTAGGCTCTGCCCCTCCCTTGGTATAATGCTTTGTCTGTGTGCTCCTTTGACGATGTTTTTCAAAATGATGCTCTGAATAAGAATGTAGCTAATCTTCATAGAAAACTTAGAGGTGGAACACATTATCAAATAACAATGATTTGTTGGTGGAATTACCTTACTGTTGTCTGCACTTTGGTCTTTAAGAAAGTATCTTTTGGTGTTACCCAAATAGCAAGACAGTGAAGTACTCCATCAGCTGAAAGCAAAATTGCTACTATGAAAAAAAAATGTGGTGTGTGCTGACGAATATCACTTACATGCTGGTGTGCAGTGGAGATGTTGCTAGACAGCGTGCCAGGAAAAGCTACACTCGCTGATTGCACTTTTAACCCAACGATAAGCAGAACACTGAAAACCCAGTAGAATAAGAACTACAAATATTTAAACTATCATTTAACTCCTACATTTGATGATGGAAAATTTTATCTTAGAGTCTGGATAAAAGTGAAGTGAGTTGCTTGTATCTACACATTAAGATTTGGCTAAAGCATAACTAGTATATATCCTTGTGGCTGGTGTGGCAGCAATAAGGATATGGTGGTAGGAAGAGGGACTGAAACTGACTCTTTCAGGGCTGGTATAAGTGCAGCAGCAGCCTTCTGTCTCCCCTGGACACTGCCCGTAAGCCTGCTCTTAATCCTGTTGGACCAGGAAACACATCCTTTTACTCAAAGATAAATATGACCTGGTCAGTACTTTCCTAAGTGTGACCTATTGGGTTGAGACCCATTACTGGATGACAGAATCAATCTAGTGGTTAGGAACCAGTATCTAAAAATAGGATAGGCTAGGATGGAATAAAACAGAGTGAAAGAATAAAATAGAATGTCAAACTGCAAACACACAGTAAGGGTTAGATTTGTCTTGTGAAATTTTGTTTTAGTATTTTTGTGTGCATGTGTGTATAGTGGGTTAGAATGTAAATGGCATTTCTGACTGAGTCTTGTTTTAGAAAATTCTGAAAGTCACTAGCCAGGAAGTCAGGTTCCCATGTCCACTTACATTACAGGTCAGCCAGTGGCAGGGAGAGATGGTCCCACTGTCATCTCTCAGGGTGCTGGTCCTTTTCTGTGCACTTTCTTGAGTTGCCCACCCAGAGCTAATTCAGCTAACAGTTACTGACCACTATTGACTGTCAGGCAGTGTGCTAAGTGTTTTGTATCTATTTAAATCCTTAAAATAGCCCTATCAATCGGGTAGTATTATATAATCATCCCAGTTGTGTAGGTGAGGAAACTGAGACCTAAAGAGATTGAATCATCTACTCAAATTTCCACAACTGGAAAGGGGGAGAGCTAGGATTTGAACCCAAGTGCCTTGGCTTCAGAGACTTCATACTTGACAGTTATGAGGAGTCTCCAGCCCTAGGGCCCAGCCCCTCTCCCATTTTATTGCCAGTGCTATTCCTTCCCTGCCTTGAATCAAGGACATCAAAGCCAGTGCCCACAGCTGCAGTGTCCCTGATCATCTCAGTTTAACACATTTGTTGGGTTGAACTATATTAAATTACCAATATTTGCCTGCATCTGAGCTACAAATTCGGCAGTTTGACATGGTTCAATCTAATAGCGCTTCTAATGTATTGTCTCCAACTTTAATACTTTTATCTCCTAGGAACTGAAGGAAATGGAGACTTGAAAGTTTTCCTATTTCACTTTTCATTCCTTTCTAGTTGTCACAGGGACACGTTTGCTGGAAAACTTTATACACTAGGATGGTAGAATGTTCAAGCAGAGAAAAGCTTTATTGACTTTCCAAACTGAACCTTTTTTTTTTTTTTAACATATGAGGAAACTAACACCTCATGAGATGAATTGACTAAAGTCAATAGTCTTTACTGGCATTTAGGCTTGTATTTTTTTTATTTCTAGTCTTGAAGACTTTGGGCTATGTCAAAATTATCACCCATAGACTAAAGAGTCTTAGGGTGTGTAAATTCTGTGAATACCGTGTTCGCCCCCACGCTTTGCTTGCTAAGAAACTCAGTCTGATTTAAAACACACCATTAGTAGTTACAGTTCAAACTTTATTTTTCCTTTGCCTTTATTTATTTATGAAAGACTTTTTGTTTGGCCCTAATGCCTCTATCTTTTAAAATCTTGCTGTGTTACGTGATTTAGGGAGCTGCCTCAATTTTTTTTTCACTTCCAAGTGAGAGAAGGTTAAATTTTAAAATGGCTCCAGTAATATAAGAGGATTCACTCATATGCGCTTGAATGATCAACTGGGCTGTGAGAGGTGAGGTAGGATGCTGAACGAAGCCAGAAAGGAGAGGCAGCTGTTGGGGGAGGGGGAGAGGAGCAGTGAGATAAAGGAGAAGTTAAGAAGCCCTGAGAGTTCTGCCATGAAGGAGCAGCATGCTGGACAAGGACAAGCAACAGAAATGAAGCAGCAATGGCACTGCTGCTGCTCACAGCTCCTAATGTAGAAAGTAGAACTGGTCTGATTTGTAACCACAACATGACCTCAGAGGATGCTTCCTCCCACCACTCCCTGCATGAACCCCTCATTACAGCAAGGCTGGGCTCCGGTACAGTTCCTACTTATTGTGGGTCTCAACCTCCAGCTTTGGTTTGTGCGACTGCCGCTTGCTCATCCGTAAATACGTGCATCTTTCAAGGAATGCATCCTTCATTGTGAACTCTTCCTGACCACTGAATCCCCAAGTAATCACTTCTTTATCTTAATTTCTGTACGAACATTAGTTATCAAAATGCTCATAGTCTACAACCGTATTTCAGATTGTGAGCACCATACAAAAATGTGCTCTGTGCATGTATATGTGTGTTACCCCAAATTATGCATCAGTTTTTCATACATTGGAGATGACTATAAGGTGTCTTAAATAAAAAGAGACCATGGAGTTTTATGACTCCTTTATTTATTCCTACATAGCATAGTCAGAAATAAAAAGATGAAAAGTTTATTCCATCCTTTATTGCTCTAACTTTGATTTCCCATGATCATTAGAAAAGTCCTTATACTGACAGAAACAAGCAAATGTCAAAACTCTTTTGAATATTCTTAGAGTTTTAATGAGCAATAGGCACTATTTGCTTTTATTATTTTCAAGAAGCTAAATTTTATGCAATTTGAGCTGTCTCATTAATTCTAATAATACACATTTAAAAGTCATAGGAGTTCTAACTATTGGAATGTTTTGTCTGTTTCTTCACAATCTTTGTATTCTGTCACTGATATGGAAAGGGCAGTGATACTTCAAGGAACGTGCTACCATATCATATTGCTTATTCTGTCATCAGAAGATTGTGAAATGAAAGCAAGATGGCTCCCAGAAGTTTCTTGATAGCTGTTACTTCAGTGACCCAGAGCTATGTAACTTTTCAAGTGATAACTCCCTAATTAGTTGGAGCTTTAGTATCCTCTGCCTACATCTTGTCCTCAGCCCAAATGTTCACTTATCTAAACCAAAGTGCTACATGACATTTTTGTTGGTTTAAGAATGCACAGTTACCATTCCCAGGCTGCTCCCACACTATCTCAGATATGTGTTATATGACACATTTTCAAATTCAGAGAAGAGTGTAGGGGGGAGAAAAGACCTTACTAGTTTGACTTTTTTTTTTTTTTTTTTTTTTTTTTTGCTAACAATTTAAAATAACCAGTCCTTGAAATGGATTTTTACTCTATGTGCTGCTGGGTTTCAGCTTGTGTATATAGACCTGAAACATACAGATGTTGTGTATGTTCAATGCAGTGAGAAATCTAAAAGATTAAAAGAGGGTCTTTTAGCAGCAACAATAAGAATATGAGTAGTGGTTCCCACATGGAAGATACGATTTTGTCTCTTAAAATTGTGGGGAAAAAAAGTTTTTGTAAAGGGAAATAAGAAAATATCACACAGAAAGAGGCCTGTGATTGAGAGAGTATCAGACTGTCCTTTCCAAGAAAAATTATTAAGGGCGATTAACAGCTCCTCCCAGTAAATTAGAAGGAGCTAAAGGCATCCGAAAGTCAGAAATGAATAAATAAATGGAGAGGGTGTGGGATGTATTAAACAACAACCAGAATGGTCAGTATGGTTGTAGTTCAGAATAGTGAAAGGAGTCAGCAAGATCAGAAAGAGAAAGTGACCAGTAACATCATGAATCTGATGACCTCCAATTCTTAGATGTAAGCACTGAGAAGGCCAAGAGGTCTGGGTCCTATCCTTAATAGTAGGGACCAAAGTGAGAAAGAAGTGAAAGAGTGGGAACAGAAGGGAACATACTCTAGCATGTGCAGTTACATGGGGAAAACGAACTTGGGGTAAATTAATATAGGTATCAATTGCATATATAGGAGATAATAGGATATATGTGTGAGTATATATATATATATATATATATTCCTGACTAATACATGCTCATAACTAGGAAAAAAATGCAGTCCATAGAAACTGTTTCTGAGGAGTCCCAGAGGTCGGATTTACTAGACAAAGAATTTAAATTAGCTATTTTAAATATGTTCAGAGAACCAAAGAAAACCATGTACAAATAATAAAATACAAAACTCAAAACAATATCATATCAAATAGAAAACATCAATAAAAAATAGAAATTATTTTAAAAAATAGAAATTGTGGAGTTGAAAAGTACAAAAGCACAAATGAAAATTTCAATATAGGAACTCAACAGCATATTTGAGATGACAGAAGAAAATAAATCAGTTAACTTGAAGATAGGCCAATTGAGATTGTATAGTCTTAGCAACAGAAAGAAGAAAGAATGAAAAATAATAATAAACAGAGCCTCAGACTTGTGTGGTATCACTAAATACACCTACATACACATAATGGAAATTTTGGAAGAAGAAGGCAGAAAGGGAAAAAAAAAGACTATTTGAAGAAACATTGCCAAAATCTATCCCAAATATGTTAAAAATCATTAATCTACACACCTAAGAAGCTCAACAAGCTCCAGGTAAGATCTCAAAGAAATGCAAACCTAGACATATGATAATCAGTATGTGGAAAGCTTGAAAGCAAGAAGAGAGCAACAGCTCAAGCACAAATGATCCTCAATAAATTATATCTGAATTTTCATTAGAAAGCATGAAGGTCAGAAAGCATTGGGATAAAATATTCAAAATGCTGTCAAATAAGAATTCTGTATTCAGTAAAACTATCCTTTAAAAATGGAGAAGAGACTATTGCACATCCAAATAAACAGAAATTGAGAGTTTGTTGCTAGCACAGTTCTCTACAGGAAGTGCTCAAGAGAGTCCTTCAATCTGACATGAAAGGACCCAGGACAGTAACTTGAAACTATATGAAGAAATAAGGAGAGGTAGGAAAGGTTACTACATAAGTAAATACATGACTTGTATTTTTGTTTGTTTTTAACAATTTTTTGTAATTCTATTTGATTTAAAAGACAATTTTTAAAAGCAGTAATTATAAATCTGTGTTGATGAGCATATAACGTGTTAAGATATAATTTGTACACAATAGTGCAATATGAGTAGGGCGGGAATGGAGCTATACAGAAGTGAAGATTCTGTATACTATTGAAATTAAGTTGATATTAATCTGAACCAGAGTGTTTAAACTTAAATATAAATTGTGACCCCCAGAGTAGCCAATAAGATAACTCACAAATATAGCAAAAGAAACAAGAAAATTAATATGCATATTAGAAAATATGTTTAACAAAAGGAGAAAGCAGCGATAGAAAAAGAGGATCAAAAAAGACATAGGTAAGGAAGCAAATTTTTTAAATGGCAAATGTAAATTCTACCTTTCAGTAATTGCATTATATAAATGGATTAAACATTTTCTATATGTTTGTAATTTTTCACAACAAAATGTTGAGAAACAACTGTATTTAATTGAATGCATGGAGCTCAAGGTCATGCCAGAAGCCAGCATATTCTTAGAAGAAAACTGGCCTGCTGAAGGGAAGCATGAAATGAGGCAATGATGTTCAAAGAAAGTTGTGGAGTCTTGAGCACACTGTGTAAACTCTCTTTATCTCATTTTACTAATCTATAAAATAAGTATGGTAAATCCCCACCTTACAAGTTAGTGATGAGGATTGAAGATTCTCCGTCTCCAGTGGGTAATGAAAACATAGCATCTAACTTGTTGTTACTCGTTATAGATCTTGCTTAACATAACCTCTTAGGTTCTTTGATGTTACCAGATGCTTTAACCACATTTACTCTCCAAAGGTTGTTAGGATAATTAAATAAATTAATACATGGAAAGTGCTCAACACAGAACCTAGGAAAAAAGTTGTAAATAAAAGTAAGTTGAACTATATGAAAAGGTTGGGTTTGGGGCGGGGGGGTTTGGTCAAAGTATAGTTAGATATTGGCAATTTCATATGATCCAATCTAATAGCAATGTGTAGATGTAGATATAAAATATATGAAGATGAGACCTAGACATACAAAAATGCCTAAGAAAATCTATATGCAGTTGACACACAGTGTTTAACTGAATATTCTGGCACAATTTTGGTGCCTGAGCAAGGACTTCTCTTATGTAACTTTGTCAAGCCACCAGCTATTATTAGGGTGACCGAGTCTTCCTGGTTTTCCTCGGATTTTCCTAATTCTAGCACTGAATATCCCACATCCTGGGAAACGTTTCTGGTCAAGGCAAACCATTGATTTGTCACCTTAGGTTTTACAAAAGTTATTTTTGGAACTAGTATCCAAGTGGGCACTTACTCTGTTTTGGGTGCTACCTCGAAACTCAGTCTTACAAATATATCATAGAAAGCTTTTGCACAGCAAAGGAAACTATAAATAAAATGAAAAGACAACCTCTGGAATGGGAGAAAATACTTGCAAACGATGTGACTGACACAAGCTTAACTTCTAGAATATACAAAGAGCTCATATAACTCAATAACAAAACAGCAATCAAAAAATGGGCAGAAGACCTAAACAAATACCTCTTCATGAAGACATACAAATGGACAACAGGCATGTGAAAAAATACTCAATATTGTTAATTATCAGAGAAATGCAAATCAAAACTACAATGAGGTATCACCTCACACCAGTCAGAATGGCCATCATTAAAATGTCCATAAACAATAAATTCTGGAGAAGGTGTGGAGAAAAGGGAACCCTCCTACATGGTTAGTAGGAATGTAGTTTGGTGCAACCATTATGGAAAACAGTATAGAGATTCCTTAAAAAACTAAAAATAGACTTAGCATATGACCCAGCAATCCCACTCCTGGGCATGTATCTGGAGGAAACTCTAATTTGAAATAGCAGCACTATATACAATAGTCAAGACATGGAAGCAACCTAAATGTCCATCAAAAGAGGATTGGATAAAGAAGATATGAGATATATGTGTGTATATATGTGTATATATATATACACACATCTCACACAATGGAATATTACTCAGCCATAAAAAGGAATAAAATAATGCCATTTGCAGCAACATGGATGGAACTGGAGATCATCATATTAAGTGAAGTAAGCCAGAAAGAGAAAGAAAACTACCATATGATATCACTTATATGTGGAATCTAAAAAAATGAGACAAATGAACTTGTTTACAAAACAGAAACAGACTCACAGATATTGAAAAAAAATTATGGTTACTGGGGGTAAAGGAGGGGGGTAGATGGATAAATTGAGAGTTCAGGATTTGCAGATACACACTACTATATATAAAATAAACAACAAAGTTCTACTGTATAGCACAGGGAACTATATCCAATATCTTGTAATAGCCTATAATGAAAAAGAATATGAAAAGGCATATATATATATATATATACATATATATGTATATATATATCTGAATCACTATGCTGTGCATCAGAAATTAACACATTATAAACTGACTATACTTCAATTTAAAAAATCATTGAAAATTATAGTGAAATCCACTATAATTTTTCATAACTTAATTCCTAGAGGGTGACAAGGAAGAACTGCTAAAGTTTGAAATTGACCAAATGGTGCTACTCTTTAACTGTTAGGCTACAATTATTTCTCTGAGACACAGAATCCATTCCATTCAGTTTAGGGGTGTATAACATGGAAGTGTACAGGGCCACATAATGTGATGCTTGGGCAGGGCTGTCACTACTTACCCAGGACTAAGGCAGGGTAAGAAGTCTACAGACCATTTATATAGTTATATTCAGAAGTATTTACAGTGACCCTCAGTTGGAGGTAAGAAAGGGGGTGGGAGTATAGAAGCAGCCTTGTAGTTACACCTTTTCCAGGCAAATCCTTTCCTAGAAGCATGTAAAGCCTCCACATTGTAACCTAATCTAGGAGTGTGTTAAGCACTAATGCAGCGAGGCTTCATCTGCAGGGGGGACTCCCCAACACTGAAGGCTGAACCCAGGGGAAACTGCTTATGAGCTGCAGCTGGAAAACACATATGGGTTTATCTTTGCAAACTCTGTTTACAAACAAGGTACATTTGTTCCCCACACAGTTTGTCTTTGCCACTGGCACTTGAGGAATCCAGTTTCAACTTTAGAACTACAACTTGGGATCACCCCCTCTGCCACAATCATGGCATGGATTTTTCCTTTTAAGGTAATCCCCTTGCTCCATAGTGAGGGAAGTGCGGTTCATGCATGCATTCAGAAGCGTAGTCTAAGGTTTACTGAATAAGCTCTATGGTCTACGAAAGTGTACCAAGGACACACGAGATTTAATTAGACATCCTAGACATCCCTTCCCTCAAAAGTCACCTGATAATACACAAAACCCAGTAGTGCTGGCACAAGACATATAATGCCATGAAAGGGGGGTTATTCTCAATAACATCCAAAGAGTGTGTATGGGAGAACTGGAACGGTCTTAATGGACACAGTAGCTTGTGAGCTGAACTTGAAAAGATGAACACAATTTCAACTGGGAGGAATCAGAGTCCAGTGAAGGTCGACAGAACTAGTGGAAAAGGCCCTAAAAGACAGGAAAGCAGATGAAGTGCGAGGGAAGAGGGAGTCATTGACTAAAACACAGGGTACAAATAGAGTGTCAAGGAGACATGTCAAGAAAAGTAGGTTGGGATCAAGTCAGGCCCTAAAATGACACACTGTAGAGGGGATAGCAGTAAGGCTGGGGGTGCAGGAGTGAGGAAACAGGCACAGGAAGACACCCAGCCTCACAGTGCTCACATTCCAGTGAGGGGAGAGGGTGTCTCAGGGAAGCCAAGTGGGATGAAGGGCACACGTAACAGTAGCGGCTGGTACCTACTGTGTGGCAGGCACAGTGCTAGGCATTTTCTGTGTAATATGCCAAATCCTCCAAGAATGTTTTAACTGCAGGATTAAAATAAGGAGACAGAGGCTCAGGGAGGCTGCCGAATTAACTAAGAGCATCCTGCTATCTGGACCAGAATCCAAGCCCAGGATTCTCTGGCACCAAAATCCGTGTCATTCTGCTCCAGGATTAATGAGAAAGAGGAGAGGAGAGGAAGGGAAATCAAGAGTCTGAGAAGGCAGTTAGGTTTCTGCAAGAATCAGGAGAAAACCGGTAAAAACTTGAACTAAGGTGAACTCAAGTGAGACGGAAAACGAAGGGTGGCTGTGACTGCTGTGGTGCAGCGAGACTGGTAAGATTTAGTGACTCATTGAATTTGAGAGCGAAAAGAAGAGTCAGGAATGAACCCGTGGAGCGATCCTGGGAAAATGGGAGAAGAGGAGTACATGACAAGAATCACGGAAGAAATGGAAAACTTTGAAAGATTTGGGGATCAAGGGAGCTTCAACAAATTTATTCAACCAATATGTATTAGGTATTATTCATTTGCTTATGTAAGAAATATGGAGCAGATCGTGTGCCAGGCACTGGTTGGGCATGACAGATCTAATGCAGAGTAGAGGCTGCTCTCCTGAAATTATGGTCTAGGGAGGGAGAGGAGCCCCAAACTGTAATCACACAAGAGTGCAGAATGACAACCGGAGACAAGGTGGCACAGCAATGACAGCCAACCCTTCTTGCACGTTAGATTCACTTGATACCTACTCCCACCTCCCCAGTTTCTGATTTAAATGATCTAGGGTGGTGGCTGGAGTGTTGGCAGTTTCAAAAGTTCCCCAGGTGATCCTAATGTGCAGGCAAGGTTGGGAACTATTGCTGTAGAGCAGAGGTTGTCAAACTATTGTCCTGAGGCTGAATCTGGCCCATTGCCTGCTTTTGTAAACAAAGTTTTATTGGGACATGTCATAGCCACTCATTTATGTACTGTGAAAAGAGGACAAAAAAAGACACAATGAAATACTACTCAGCCATAAAAATGAATAAAATAATGCCATTTGCAGCAACATAGATGGATCTGGAGATTGTCATCCTAAGTGAAGTAAGCCAGAAAGAGAAAGAAAAATACCATATGATATCATTTATATGTGGAATCTAAAAACTAACACAAATGAACTTGTTTACAAAACAGAAATGACATAGAAAACAAACTTAACGATTATCAGAGGGGAAGAGGAGGGGGATAGATTGGGAGTTCAGAATTTGCAGATACAAACTACTATATATAAAATCGGATAAACAACAAGGTCCTACTGTATAGCACAGGGAGCTATATTCAATATCTTGTAATAGTCTATAATGAAAAAGAATATAAAGAGGAATACATATGTATAACTGAATCACTATGCTGTACCCCAGAAATTAACACAACATTGTAAAACAACTCTCTTCATTTTAAAAAGGGGGGGTGGGGAAGACACTTCTCTTGAATCTCCTGTAAACCCTATTAGCAAACAGTTGCAAGCAGGGACTTCGGAATCAAACATGGTGGTGTTCACCCACTTTGACCTCTTTGACAACCTTGGGTATGTTGCTAACACTGACCGACCAATCCTCTGTCATCTCATCTATAAAATGGACTAAACCACAGAACTTGCCTTTTGGAGATGCTGTGGGGATTAAAAGAGATAACACGTGTTGAAGTGTGGACTGCATATTCAGATTAGCTCATTCATAACACTTATCATTAATAAACAAGAGTGGTTCAACTTAGACTGGTGCTTTCTCCTTCTTAAAGTATTTCACGTTTACTATCTCATTTGATTTAAAGCCCACTAGCATTATTTTAAAAATGGGAGAAGGAAAACAGGCCTTCAGTGATCTATTCAGAAGACAGGGGTGAAGTAAGTCAGGCTTATCTCTTTACCCTCATCCAAATTCTTTCAATTGCACCAGGGGTGTTCTTGCTTTCAATGAAATGAATCTGTAAAAAGCTTCCTGCACTGAGCATCCTTTTAATTACATGACTAAAATTTTATTCTTCTTCTGGCCACAACGCATCATAAATAGCTTTCAAATGATGTCACACACTTGGAATGCAGGAGCTAGTGAGGTGATGTGGATCTTACACAACTGCTACTGGTTTTGAAGTGCAGCAAGGCAATCCCTGAGACGTTCATTCTTTAATTTGGTGCCACTTAATGCTTCACTCCTTTTGCTGATGATGGGTATGAAATACAGGTCCACAAACAGTTGTCACGGAGAGGGAGTAGCTTCGCCTAAAGATAAAAGCTTCACTGGCTCTGCCTCCCCAGACCAGTGGGATGTTCCCTGCCTCTTACCGTCCTGCCTTCTTGCTGACTGATGAGGCAGTCATAGTTCTTTAGGAAAGCTGAACTATTTAAAAAGAATATAAAAGCTCTCATGTTTGAGTGCCAGTGAATGGACCAGGAGAAAGTGAACCTTTTAGAGATAGTGTTAGCTAGAAATTAGATTTTTTTTTCCCTTGAAAAGATAAAGGTCCTGAAAAAAGAGATGAAGAAAATGATCTCAGTTTTTTTTTAAAATGTCAGACTCAAAATACTGTCTCGTAGTGCAGCCTAAGACAGTTTTCAATCACTCACTCAGCTAAACTCAGAAAGCACACATCTTAGAAAAGTATGACTCAGTGGGAATTGTGTGTATAAATAAAGGGCATTTTTATGTTGAAAAGTGTATCTGGTTAGGCATGTTACAGATACCCAGCATTTTGCCCCAGCTCTCCCTCCCCCTTGCCCTTTATCTCCAAAGCCTCCGTTTTGTCACCTGCAAAGTGGGAATATATAGAACAGTGTCCTTCTCAAGGATACTGTGAAGGATCCAAAGAGTTGGCATTTGTGAACACAAATGTTACTATAGAAGGAATTTCATTTGAATGCAAATGTTTCTACAAATACTTCCATTTTGTTCATGTACTTGTCCAAAAATACAAGAAAAAATATTTTAAAATACTCATTTACTGATCCTCCAGTATTAATAAATACTATCGTTTTATTTTATTTCCTTCAAACTATTTACATTTAAAATAGAAAAAAAATTAATATAGTTTAAATCTCTCTCTCTCTCTGACACACACACACACACACACACACACACACAATTTCTGTGATTCTCTCTCCTTCATCCACAAGTTCAGTAATAGATGGTTCCTGTTCTCAAGGAATTTGAACATCACATTCATGGTGCATTGAGTCTCCTTCATCCAGGGACAAAACTTTGTTAAGCCATAGTCTGTTCTAGCCCATCTTCCATACCTCTGACATCTATTCATATAGTTATGAAATCCTATTAATTGTGTTCTCAGAGTAGATCTTGTATAATCTCTTTCCATCCTTTAAATGCTATTTTCAGCACCTGATTATGTGCCATCCATGGACTCTCTAGGCATCTGAACTGAATGGAGAGGGCATTAGCACCTCTACGCTTGCCTCTGGTTCCTCTTCAGGCTTACTTTCTCACGTTCTTCTCAATTCCTGACATAAGTATTTTTACTGTTGCATTCTCAAAGTAAATACCCTTTATATTCAGATCTACACTTATAGTTAAGTTCTCTAGAGTTGCATATAAATTGATTCCCAAAGTCAAAAACTAATTAGTGGCATTATGTTTTTGTGATTATGCAGATCAGTAATTGCCATATCAAGTAAACTGTGATGAGTAAATTTTCTTTCTAATAACTTAGTGTTGTTTCCCCCAGAGTTTCTAGTGTCCCTTCCTCCCCACCCCTTGCATTACGTACAATTATTATATCCTTACATTTTTCTATGTCTCAGGCATGTCCTTTAAATTCGAACTTTATCTTATTTTTTCTCCAGAGATTCTATTGTCCTGTCCTCTTGCTAACAAACTGCCCTCTAGGTCTTGCTAAGACTAACTCTTGCTGAGGACTAACTGCCTTCTACTTCTGTGCAGCTGTCAGGCATCCTTAGATTCCCTTCACTGCCTTCTTGGTAGAATCTGCTCCTCACTGGAGTGCGTGACTTCCTCCCTCCTATTTACTAACAGACACAATAAAAGGTTTCGAGTAGGTAAACTTTCTGAGTTCTGCAACTATTTCTTCTGAATTTGCAATTAACTGACAGTTTGGCTGGGATAGCCATCCAGAGAGAATATAGTTTTTCCTCAAAACTTTAAAGGCATTGCTTCTACCATTCACTGCTGGCTATGAGAAATCTGAAACCAACTGATGCTCACCTTTTGTAAGGTAGACAGACTGGTTAAGTTTCTCCCTTAAGCTATAGGAAGTCTCTTATTATTTCCCAATTCTATCAATTCTCTACTGAAAATCCTATTCTTCAGATATTGGATCTTCTGGATTATTCTTCTGCATCAGTATTTTCTCTGTTTTTCACCTGATTCCACTGAAGTCTTCTCTAGCCACCCAAAAATCCTACCACCAGTATAACTAATCTTCCTTTCCTGGTTTATTTTCTCCTAATCACCCATCTCTTTCTCATTTGCTATATCAACAAAGTTTAAAACATACATACGTCCATTCTATTTTTTCTCCCACTCCTAGAACACACTGTGCAGTCCTCTATTAGATCTGATGTGGCTCCTTGTGGACCATCAACCTTCGAATAAAGAGACAGTATATCTGCCATCCCCACCCCACCCAGCCATAAACACACCTCCACTGCACAACGGTGAGACGAAGACAGGTGACCTGAAATAAAGCTCTCCCTCATTTGGAAAAGGAAGGAAAATCCTGAAATATATACAGCAGTCACTGGTCCATATCAGTGATAAATTCTGCTGCAGAGAAGTTGTAAGGGGGTTGCAGTTTTTTATAATGACAAGATGTGTAATGACCCGGAAAGTAAGCTACGGGACAGGCAAGATACAAGAAGAGAGGAGTTCAAGGAACTGAGAGACCCCAGTATTGCAAGGATCACCCATCTGGATAATGGTGTGAAAAAACAAAAACTACCAGCCGGAAAATCTTCCCAAAGGAAGCTGCTTTCATTATGCAGCTTAACCAACAGCCCAAATATATGTGTTGAGACACAACATGCAGAGTGCATGTGCGCATGTGTTCCCTGATTGTTATAAAAAGGAGATTTCTCAAGGAAACAAAGCTCAGGGATGCATTTGCTAACTTCTATGATGGTTTCTGCTGCATTACAGAATTATCTGGCATTTCATGCCTTTAGACTTTAAGCTCTTTGAGGCAGAGACACACCCTGTGCATGTCGTCTGTATTTTGATATTCCTGGATCTCGCACAACAGTGGATGCTCAATAAACATGTACTGGGAACTGAAGTAAAACTCCATGAGAAAGGGCTATCTCTGGCAACCCTCACATCATCATTTTAAGAAACTTAGACCAAGATAATATATCATGAGGTCATGAGGATTTTAGAAAGACAAAGTCAGAGGGGACTATTCCTGTAGTAATGAATGTGTGAAGTGGAGCGGTCTCCGCATTCACACTAATTTGTTTTTAACATGCTCTCTCTGTATTTAGAACAGTTCTGAATCTTTCAAATATGCGAATTCATTTGTCATAATAACCAGTGACCGTATTTTGAAATATCATGTGATTCCAACATATCTTACTCTCACTTCAAAATGAGAAGTGTTCAAAATTGCTTTAATGCCAAATGCACCCAGCTGGGTATTTTTGTTTGCTGTTTCTATGAGGGTCATGTTCTTGGCATAAGAACTTTGCTAACATGAATGCCGCTGATTTCAGCAGTGCTCCGTGCAGCCCGTGTGAATGCTGTAGCAGTTAGGGCACTGCTCTCTCATGTGTGTCTGGAACCCCGGCCACCACACACGGGGCTCCTCTTCTTCCAGAACATTCTTGCTCTGCCCACCCAGATGCTCCTGACCTTCCTGACTCTGCTCCTTCCATTTCATGATGGATTCCTGGTTTCTCCATCACTTTGCAGTGGTCTCTACAAAGTAGAAAGGAAGAGTTGGCAATAATCAGTTTGAGGGAAAAAAATCATGCTAGACAATCTAGGTCTTACATGTATTGTCATGGCCTAAATTATATAATTTGGCTGTCAATGATCCTCACCACACTCTAAAATATTACGCTAGCCTAGAAGTCAAATGCTTTTCGTGTAATGTTCTTCAAGGCTTCCGTAGGAGGAAACTTTTATCTTTCCTAATCTATAGCCAAATATGAACTTGGTGGCCATCTAATTCACTCCCTTCGTTCAGCAGATGAGGAAGCCAAGACCCAGGAAAGGGAACGGACTTGTCCTCTGTTACACAACAGATGAGCATTGTAATTGAGACCTTGTCTTGCTACTTCTTCGAACTGACTCAAATATTAACGTTCGGTCCTTTAAAGAACCCCCTTGAAACAGGATGACGGTTCCTCAGTTAATTGCTTACATGGCTTTGCCATACTTCACTACCAACAACTATGGCTCGAGTTTTAAACACCCACAGCTATCTAACCTGCACCATGCTCTCCAAGCCCTTCCCTGGGGGGGGCCGCTGGGGGAGGGCACCACACAAATAAACAGAACAACACTGGCAGCCTTTGGAGCTTGGCCTCAAGCTAAGCACGGCCAGGAGTGAAAGTCATTAAAGGCCCTTTGCACAAGTTGTTAAGAAATGTGTAAACAGCCGTATAAACAACACCAGGTCAGGTCATGGAAGGAGACTGGCAACTGGGGAGGCCAGCGGAGAGCCTGCCAAAGTGTGAAATTCCCAGCAGGGAGGAGACATTTGGAAAAACAGCTCCATCAAGTTTTATCAACACAAATCATTTCCTAAGTGGTACATTTTATTTAGAGTATGTGTGGCCTAAATTTAACAAGGGAAGCGTTTATCAGTCGTGGTTTTTTATCGCTTCCAGATATCTCGGTTTCTGAGTTACTGGCAACGTTTACGGTGTGCTCATTTTTCTGGGCTCTCCTGTCTAAACACACCACGGGTGATGCTCTCGGTGTGGAGAGCGGGGGCGCCCGCACACACGCTTCCTGGTGGCCGGGCTGTGTGGTTCAGGCTCTGCACATGCTGAACTGTAAACAAACGTGGGCCTGGTGTTCTAATTTTAAGCCTTAGAGAAAACAGACATATTAATAATTATAGTGGTAAGGAAACACCCACAAAGAGGTTGCGTTATGAAATAGTCTCTCTGCCCCAGGAAAGGCTTTGGCATTTTTTTTTTTTTTGAAGGGATTGTTGCTGCAAGAAAGTGATTCCACCCATAACTTTCTTGCCCTTGTCAGGTACAGCACCAATGGCCAGAGACGTTCATGTGTTGAACAAGGGAAAGTGATTTCTCCCTGCCTGCAATTCTGTCCACGTGTGGAGAGAATCATGTGAAGATGAGAGGAGAGGTCTTATGCAGGCCACTGTCAGCGGCCTAAATCCTTCTGCTCTCCCATCCAGATTCTTTCCTCCCTGGACATTCAAGAAACTCTTCCCATGTGGCCTCGTTTTCATTCTTCTGCCAACGTTTTTTTCCTCTACCTTTTTTGTTCACCAACAAAGCCCATTTCCTCAGCCTGGTTGTTCAGGTTTTGCTGTACTTTGGGAGGACTGACTGCCTGAGTACCCTCCTGTGTACCCTCAGAGCCACAAACGCATGTGGAAATTTCTTCCATAGCCGTTTCCCCATTGTCTATCATATTGAACACAAAGTGAAGCCTTTTTAAATGAAAATAAATTGTATTAAGTTTCTGTGTCTCCTGAAAATAGTAGGAGAAGTTTGCACCAAATTCAGAGGGCATGTTTGAGCTCATCTCATTTGAAATATAGACTGTGTACCCTGTGAAGAATGGCCCTGTGGATATACCTCAGAGAGACATGCCATCACCCCTTAGGACAGCTGAAAACAGAGTTCACTGAGGGGCCAGGCTATCACGGATGCCCTTGAAAGAGAAATAAATCATTGTCTTCACCATGAACCCCTGACTGAAAAACACAGTGGCTGACTTTCAGGAAAGAAGGCATTGTTTTGTCACCAAGCTGCTTCTCACAAGTGCAGCTCTGTATGGCAGTGACCAGGGATGTAGCATTAGAGACTCATTTGTTTAGCAATGGTTTCTTCTTCACCTGAGTAATGCAGAGAGGGGCCAGCATTTTACAAGTATAATCCATAGGGTTCACCATCTTTTCTTCCTCTTCCCACTCGGCACAAGGACGGTTCACTTTTCCAGAAACCCATATGAAGTGTCTGTAGAATTTAGTTACCCTCTCTTTGTATTTCTATTCATAATGATGTAATGATGGAATAGTCTCTCCCTATTAATGCTCACCGCAACTGACATTTGCTCAGTGCTTAGTATTTGTCAGGCATTGCCTAGTACTTACTTATATTTTACTGTTTATAAAATATCTCATTTAACCCCATTCAAAGTATCTGATTCAGTGCTTTGTAACACATTCAAAGAGTTGTGCAACCATCATTCCTGTCTATTTTTAGAACATTCTCATCACCCCAAGAAGGAACCAGGTATCTATTAGTAATTAGCATGCCCTCACTCAGCTCTCCAGTGCCAGGCAACACCAATCATCCTTGTGTCTCTGTGGATTTGCTATTCCAGACATGTCATACAAACGGAATCATACAATACGTGACCTTCTGTGTCTGGCTTATCTCATTTTGTATAATGTTTCTAAAGTTCATCCATGTTGTAGCATGTATCAATTCTTTCTCATGGCTTAGGAATAGTCTATTGTATGGCTATACTGCACTCATTAATCAACTGAGTGACATTTGACTTGTTTCCGCATCTTAGCTGTTTGGTATACTGCTGCTATGAAATTCATGTACAAGTTTTTGTAAAGGCGCCTGTTTTCTTCCCTCTTGGGTATATACCTACGAATGGAACTGTTGAATCATATAAAATTATTTTAACTTTTTGAGAAACTGCCTTCTTTCCAAAGATGCTGCACCATTTCACAATTCACCAGCAATATTTGAGGGTTCCAATTATTTTACACCCTCTCCAATACTTGATCTATTTGATTATAACCATCTAAATTTGTGTGAAGTGATAGCACATTGTAATTTTGATTTGCATTACCCTAATGACTAAAGATGTTGAGCATCGTTTTATGTGCTTATTGGCTACTTGTGTATTTTTTTTAAGAAATGCCTATTCAAATCTTTTCCCTGTTTTTAACTGGATAATGTGACCTTTTTGTTGTTGAGTCATAAGAGTTCTTTATATATTTTGGATACCAGAACTTTATCAGGTATATGATTTGCATATACCTGATACTTTCTCCTATTCCATAGGTTGTTTTTTCACTGTCCTGATGGTATTATTAGCAACACAAAAGTTTTTTAAAATTTTGATTAACTACAACTTATCTTTATCTTTTATTGTTTGTGCATTTGATGTCTAAAAAATTATGACCTAATACAATACCAGAAATGTTTCATCTCTGTATTCTCTTCTAAGACTTTTAGCTCTTACGTATTAGATCTATTTTAGGTTTCAATATTTCATATTTGATTAATTTGGTGTAATTGTCATCTTAACAATATTTAGTCTTCTGATCCATGAATATGAAATGTCTTTCCATTTACTTCTTTAATTTTTTTAACAATGCTTTAAAGTTTTTAGTGTACAAATCTAATGTCTTTCAAGTTTATTCCTAAGCATTTTATCCTTTTTGATGCTATAGTAAATGGAACTGTTTTCTTAATTTCATTTTCATATTGTTCATTGTTAGTATATTGAAATGAGATACCTTTTTATATGTTGATTTTTATCTTGTAAACTTATTGATCTCATATATTAACTTTAATAGGTTTTGTGTGTGTGTGTATTCCTTCGAATTTTCTATTACAAAGTCATCTGTGCAAAGAAAATAGTATTATTTTTTCCTTTCCAATCTTAATGTCTTTTAGTTCCTTTTCTTGCCTAATTGCTCTGGCTAAAACCTCCATTACAATATTGAATAAAAGTGGCAAAAGTGAACATCCTAGTCTTGTTCTTGATATTAAAGGAAAGGATTTGGTATTTCACTATTAAGTGTTAATGGGAATTCTTGATAAAATCCCCTTATCAGAATGAAGAACTCTACTATTCCTCATTTGTCAAGACTATTTATCTTGAAAGGGTGTTGGAATTTGTAAATATTTACTCTGTAGTGATTGAGATGATTATGTGTGTTTTATATTTTATTTTATTAAGACAATGTACTATTCAATTGAGTTTCAGATGTTAAGCTACCTTCTGTTCTTGAGATAAATCCCACCTGGGCATAGGTGGATAATCCTGTATATGCTGTTGCACTTGATTTGGTAAGGACTATGTTGAAGATATTTGCATTTTATATTCATAAGTAATATAGACCTTTAGTTTTTTTTTTTTTTTCATGTGATATCTTTGTCTTTTTAACGTCAGGATAATTGTGACCTCATATAATGCATTGAGAAGTGTTTCCTCCTGTTTTATGGGAGAATTCATGAAGGATTGATATTAATTTTTCCTTAGATGTTTGGTAGAATTGATCAGTAAAGCTATTCTTTTCCTGAGAAGTTTTATAACTACTAATTCAATCCCTTAGCTTATTTTATGTCTTCAGATATTCTATTTCTTCTTAAGTCAGTTTGTAAAGAAATTTTCTATTTCATCTGCTATCTAATTTGTTGGCATGTAATTGCTCATCATATTCCCTTACTTGTATTTTTATTTTTGTAAGGTGGGTATCAATGTCCTCTTTTTCATTTTTTTGATTTTAGTAATTTAAATCTCTCTTTATTTTGGTCAATCCAGTTACAGCTTAGTTAATTTGCTTGATATTTTCAAAGACCCAACTTCTGGTTTAATTAATTTTTTGTTCTTTTTCTATTCTTTATTTTGTTTATTTCCATCTAATCCTTTTATTGCTTTCCTTCTACTTGGTTTAGATACAGTTTGTGCTTCTTTTTCTAATTTCTTAAGGTGGAAGACTAGGTTATAAATTGAAAACTTTCTTCTTTTTTAATATAGAGATTTACAGCTATACACTTCCCTTTATGCACTATTTTAGCTACATCCCGTACATTTTTGTATGTTGTCCTTACATTTTCATTCATCTCAAAGCATTTTCTAAATTTTCATGTAATTTTTTCCCTTTGATTCATTGGTTATTTAGGAATGGTTTGTTCAACTTCCACATATTTGTGAATTTTGAAATTTCCTTCTGTTATCTATTTCTGATTTCATTCCATGTGGTCAGAGAACATACATTGTGATTTCATCCTTTTTAATTTATTAAGACTTGTTTTATGGCCTAACATATGGCCTATCCTGGAGAGTGTTCCATGTGCACTTTAAAAAAATGTATATTCTACTGCTGTTGGGTAGAGTATTGTATAGGTGCCTGTACTGTTTAATTGATTTATAGTGTTGCTCAAGTCTTTTATTTCCTTATTGGTCTTTTGGCTAGTTGTTTTATCTCTTATTGGAAGTGGGGTGTTGATGTTTCCAATTTTTATGGCAGAATTATCTATTTCTCCCTTAAACTATGAGGTTTTGCTTTATGAGTTTTGGGCTCTGTTATTTGATACATGTGTACTTATAATTATTAAATCTTCTTGAAGAATCATTACTTTTATCATTATAAAATGCCTTTCTTCTCTCTAGTAACAGTTTTGCCTTAAAGTCTATTTTGTTTCCATCAGTATAGCCACTACAGCTGTCTTTTGGTGACTGTTTGCATGGCATATCTTTTTTGTCCTTTTACTTTCAATCTATTTGTGTCTTTGAAACTAAGGCAAATCTATTGTAGACAGCATACAGTTAGGTCATAATTTTTATTTATTCTGCCAATTTCTGTCTTTTAATTGAAAAGTGGATTTACACTTAAAGTAATTAATGATAAAGTAGAATTTACATTTGCCATTTGCAATTTGTTTTCTACCTAAGTCTTATGTATTTTTTTGTTTCTCTATTTTCCCTTTACTGTCTTCTTTGCCTTAAGTTGATATTTCATAGTTTGTCATCTTTTTTCTCTTGTTATTATTTTATTATATTTTTATTTATTTTCTTAGTAGTTGCCCTATTGGTTAACATCTTATAATAGTCTAGTTCAGATTAAAAGCAACCTAGTTTCAGTAACATTCAAAACATTGTTTCTAAATAACTCCTTTGCCTTCCCCCTCCCTGGTGCTATTACATTTATACAAATTGCAATTTTATGTAATATATGCCCATCAAAACCAATTTATAACTATTGCTTTTTGCAATTGTCTTTTAAATCAAGTAGGAGAAAAATAAGAGTTATAAACAAAATAATACATTTACGTTGTCATTTGACAGATTAATTTTAATATGTCTAGCAGTGGACCTCTGAGTTTATTATACTTAGAATTTGCTGAGCTTCTTGGATATGTATATTAATAGTTATCATCAAATTTGGGGAATTTTTAGCCTTTATATCTTTAAATAGTCTTTCTGCCCCTTTATTTCTTGCTTTTCCTTCTGGAACTCTGATTATGTGTTTGGAATACTTGCCTGTGATTCATAGTATAGTGTTCTGTGGCTCACCATAGTTTCTGTTCAATTTTCTTCATTCTTTCTTCTTTTTGTTCCTTGGACTTGATAATCTCAATTGACCTGCCTTTAAATTTATTGCTCTTTGTTCTACCTGTTCAAATCTGCTTTTAAGCTCCTCATTTGAATTTTCATTTGTGTTATTTTTTTTTTAAACTCTGCAACTTCTATTTGATTAGTTTTTATTCCTGTTTATTGATATTCTCTATTTGATGAGACACTGCTCTCATATTTTCCTTTTACTCTTTGGACATGATTTACTTCATTTCTTGAACATATTTAAGATATTTTATTTAAAATCTTTGCCAATTCCAACTTTTGGGCTTCTCAGGAACTGCATCTATTGACTGCTTCTTTCCTTTATTTGCCACTCTTTCTTGTTTCCTTGCATTTGCATTTTTCATTGAAAACTGGATATTTTAAATAATGCAAGGTAGAAACTCTGGAAATCAGATCTGCCCGCTCCCCCCACCCCCACCCCCCGGGGTTTGTTGCTCCTGCTTTTGGTTGTTGTTGCTGCTGCCGTTTGTTTATCTGGTGAATTTCCTGAACAAATTCTCTGAGTTTGTATTCTTTTTCATGTGTGGCCACTGGAGTCTGCTCAGTTAGGTTAGTGGCCAGCTAACAATTGAATAGAGAGTTCCTTAAATACCTGGAATCAGCAAGTCTTCTGGCTTTTGCCAAGAAGCTCTGTGTGTATTCTGGGGCGTACATTCATCACTCAAGAGGGCAGTTGGGCAGTTTACAATTCTAACTTGACTGTACCTCTGTTTTTGTGGCATCTCAAGTCAGCCAGAAGTGAGAGCTCAGGACTTTCTCAGATCTTTCCTGGACATTTCCACATCTCTACACATGCATATGGCCTTCTAGATGCCCAGGAACAGTCAGACATGTTTAAAGCTCCTGTGGACATCTCATTCTCCAACTTTTCCTTGTAAGTTTTTAGGTCAGAATCTTTTTTGCCCCAACTATTATCACTGCCTTGGGTGATGGCAATATTAACAATTGTAGCTGATTGTTTTTGACAAATGTTTCCAGGGAAAAAGCTGTTCACACTGAGTGAAGGCAAGCACTTTGAGTGGGAGTTTTCAGAAACTATCAGACAGCTCAAATAGTGACAATCCTCTGAAAATGACACTTCTGAGGAGCTCCAAATCTGTTCTGTTCCCTCCAGTGCCTGCTAGGCTATTATTTTTCATAGCAGCCATGGTTGTGAGACTGCTGGTTTCAAGGCTATTGCAGAGTTGATGAGAAGGTGATGGGAGTAGGGCAAGTTCAGATATCATAAAACCTGTTTTGATCCAGATTCAGATTTTTTTTTAAAGTCTCCATGGATTATTGCAAATCTTTGGTTAATTTCCAGAGTTCTTAAAAAGTTATTTTTGACAATTTTTGGCAATGTTTTCCTTGCTTTTATGATGGAGAAGTCCTTTGGAGGCCCTTACTCCACCATTGTCACTGATGTCCACTCTCTTATTGCCTTATAATAGAGTATTCTTGCCCTAAAATGATTGTTTGGAAAATTCCTGACCATGAAGATTTTAAATTATTTGCAAACAGTTAAATGATTTGTATAATCATTGTAACTGTATTATTCTCCTTTTCTGCCAACTTGCTCTTTGATTTTTTTTCCCTACAGAGCATAGGTTTTCTTTTTCTCTCCAGCCCTCTAATGCACCTAAGGATGATGAGAGCAACAACAAGAACTTAACAACATTTGCTTTGTGCCAAGCCCTGTCTAAAACGGTTCACAAATACTGACTCATAGGATCCTATGATATAGGTTTTATTATGACCCCAGTTGTAGACATGAAAAAAACCTGGGCCCAGGAAGGTTAAATAATGCATGCAAGGCCACACAGCTAGTAATAGGCAGAGCAGGGTCTTGAAATGAAGCAGCTTTAGCTCTTAGCTCTTAACCAGGACTCTATACTGAAGACAGATTAACCAGTCTAAAGGTTGACATTTAGATTTTTTTTTAATACAATGCTGTTAACTTTTGTTAGTTTTAGGGCTACAACAACTTTGGCTGAACAAAAGGAAACATATACTTATTTGCTGTCCTCCACATCACAGACCTATAAAAATGTCCACTGTTGAGAAATGCAATGAAGGAGCAATATCAGGCTACTGATGTTATCTGAGATGTGATTGGGTTATGTGATACAGTGTCAGCATATGCTACATACATTTTTAAGAAACAATAAGAAGTCAAAGGTACAGATACAAAGTTTGGCATTTGAATCTTGAATCGATTCCAAGTCTTTTCACTTTATAAAGATGGTAGTGCCAGACCCATTCTGAAGCTGTGTGTAAAATTCTACATGCTGCAGTGAGATTAATATTTTTTAAAGAGTGATTTTATAGAAAGTTGGCACCAGAAAATAAGGTTCTGTTTCATTATTTTGACGTATAAAAGTTTATGGAGGTCACAATGTATTCTCTTTTGGAAAAAAAATCATTAGCACATGGTGAAATACACAATTTATTGGCAAAGTCACAGTAGCACTTTTTCTGTGTAAATTTCTCACAGCCCATCCAAAATGTATTTGAGACGACTTCTAAATACAGCTAACTGATGAATAGATTAACGTGAATAAAGTTCTTCATGCCAGTCTTTAAGTTTCTAGTTCTCAAATAACATTGCTAATCATTTATCCACACAGGGTCTGCTTTATTTTTTAAATTCCTCTATACATGCTTTGCAATCAACACTTCCCTTTCAAAGGCCTTGTTTTACTCACTTTATTAAAACGCCCTCTGTGTGATGGCTCACTGAGTGTTTCCCTACCTCCCAAGCCTTTTCTCTTTAGAAGAGGGTCCACTGTACTTTCTTCCATCAATACTAACAACATAATGGAGGTGTTGATGTTTTTCAAACACTAAAATTGAACAAGTCTTGAAACAACTGACCTACAGTTGATTTTGGCCAACTAAACAATTTACAGCTTACCTCTCTGGTTTGGTGTTAACTCACTGTAAACCTCAAGGATTTTTGGGTAGAGAAGCAAACCTGGAAAAACATTTGCACTTATAAGTTAAGTCAAAATTCGTACTCTCAGAACCCCTCCCTTTGAGGAAGCCCAGAAATTTCACCAACATAAACTTTATTTATATGTAAGAATTATAGTGAATTATACCTGAAAAGGATTTCACCATCTAGCTCGAGCTCTACTGACAAATGAGGAAACCGAGGCCCAGGTAGATGATTAACTTGCCCAAGTCTACACAGTTCAGTCACATGTGAAATATGGCTGCCCCAGGCTGGCTCCCTAGGACACCACTTGGAGCCTTGAAGGCTTATTCCTCTGCCTTAGTCACCCCGGGACCAGGTACCAGGCAACTAGAGACCACCCCTATAGCCCAAAGCCCACTGAAATTCTTCACACTAACCAGTCCTAAACTTTTCTCCCTGCCCTGCTTTGCCCTTCCTGAGGAAATCTCAATAAAGGTGGTGGTCCAAGCATGTCTTCTGCCTCCTGATCACACTGGGGTTTATCCATGTGGCCCTGCTTGGTGTGCTGTGATTCCAGGCTCTAGGACCTGTGAGTGAAATAAATTTTGCTTTTTCCTGAGCCTCTCCTCTGTCTCCTCTTGTGGCTCCACCTGAATGGCTATCTCCTAAAAGAATATAAAACCCAGTCCCTGTTTTGTTTCTTACACATGGCAGTTGTTGGAATCAGTGGTTACCTGCCTTCCTTTCACCACTCCCTCTCTCCCCAACAGTCAAAAAGATAACACATTCACGCTAGAAGGCTCTGTGACTTGGGTCTCAGTTGTCATTACAGAAGTGGGAATGGAGTTTGTCTATCGGTAGAAGGTGAGGCCACTCTCCAGCTGGACTGATGGCCTCATGATAAACTGGGTGAACAAGTGACGATCCCCTGGCTATAGACAGCAGTGGTGAAGTCCAAGTGAGGTAACTACAGAGCTGTCATCCTCTTCAGTAAATGCCTTCATCTCCCCTGAACTCCCTCCCACACTGGGGATCTGTCATCTGATGTCATTTGAAAGAAAGATAACATATTACTCGTGCTGATGCCAACAGGAAGACAGTGAACACCACTGCAGAGACACGGCTCGCTACCAATTTCTGGTTTTCCCAAGGCTGCTGATGGGTTTCCTTCAACGGGAAATAGTTACTCTATGTATCCCTTAGCAGGTCAGCAGAATTATTGTTCTGGCGGTGGACAGAAATCTTTTTTGTGGTCTTTAATGGGAAGGAGCTTCTTGCCTGCAGCATAATGTGTGTGTAGAAGAAAGAGTATGGACCTTGCAGACAGACTTGTTCACATCCAGCTGTATGATCTCCATCCATTATTTAGCCTCTCTGAGCCTCAATTCCCTCATCTCCAAAAGAGAAAATAATAGCCTATTGTGAAGAATTATTATGTGGACCAAACGAAATGTCATTTGGCTGCATGATGTGTTATGCAGGATGTTAATTATTCATATAGTCCGGCACCTAATAGGCCATTAATATAGGAACGTTCTGTTCCCTTCGCACTGGTGATGTACAACGCAGAGTTCCTTCCCATCCGTGGGAGAGAGAGAGTGAGGAGAGCGCGGAGAGGAAGATAGCGAGAAGTTACTCCCTGTCAGGACAATTCATTTCTATGGCTTAAGGACATTGCAATCGCCTTTCACATCAGCAGCCTGAGTTCAGTTTTCAACCTGAAAATACCAAAGCTCCTCCATCCTGATATGTGCCAAGAAGATGAACCCTGGGAAATGAAAAAATGCTCTACATTATCATGATAGGAAACTATAGTAGTAGGAATGATAGTAGACTTACCACGTAAACACCAGGGTATTATCAAATCCTTGTTCCATAAGTACAGTAAAAATGACTCCATTTGTATATTTGTGCCAACTATGCACCATGAGATAGGTGTTTCTTTACCAACACCTTTCCAAGTTACAGAAGAGCAAAGAATTTTCCTGCAGAGCTAGAGAATCAACTTCTCCTCCTACTCCTGTAAATCTTGAACTATTTTATTATAACAGTACTTACACATTATCAAAGATTTTAATGAATTATTTATCCTTAGTTTTGATTTTAAGAAAGCAAAAATAATTAAAAGTCAGAGTCTATTCTCTGTATATTCGTATATGTGACCAGATTTTACATATCCTCAAAAGGCTGTTCACATACTATTTGGTCATTAACTGTCATATTAAAAAGTAACCCCTTGCCTTTGTAAATCTGGGTTTGGGTGTCTTTATCTCTTGCTACTCCATGACAGGGTAAACTTGTGGCATTTCACCAAGATCACTCCCCAGTTCAAAACTTGTCTGTTGTTATTTTTTGCCTTTAGTGCTTTCAGGTCAGAATGAAGGTTAATTTTTATTTCATTAAACCTGCCTTGCTTGTTGTCAAGCCACTGAAACAAGAAAGGAAGGCATTACATCCTTGTAAACACTGAGGGCAGCACCCTGACCAAGAAGGGCCAGAGTCAGCAGGTGCTGGAGGCAGCGGGCAGAGCGCAGGCGCTCTGCAGCAGGTGAGTGCGGGTCAGCCTTACCCTGGCCTGACCTGAAAGGTTGCCAGTCTTCCCTGGAAATGACAGCCCATCCTGTGACCGGCCATTGGCCGTAGCACACTGGGTTGGATAAATGATCAGAGCTGATGACTAAACATGGCAGGACCAGGCTTAGCCCGGGCAGCCGCGCCCAAGCAGATACAGGGGCGGATAAACAACAGTGCAGTCAGTACCTTAGAAGCTCACTCTCTGCCTTTCTTCTATGCTAACGTGCTTCAGAATTTGTCAGAAAGAAATGGACCAGGCAGGGCGTTGCGCACACTCTGAATCACAAAGACCATGTTATAGAAGGTTTATGAAGAGCCTATGAAAGCGAACTAATTTTTCAAAGCTTTGCCAACTTTCACGGTGGAAAGGTCCGTCTACTAACTGTTTTCTGTTGTTCGTGGTTGTTGTTGTTCCGAGTCCTGAACATGTGAGGAAATCTAGAAAGAGAAGCATCTTTGTTTTGAACAAATGCCAGGCACAGGTTTTCTGCATCCCTACTTTGTTAGTGATTCATTTCATTTTCTATATTCCAAATGTGAACCACACTAAAGCAGCAAATGCAATCAGCAAAAACTTAATGAGAAATCCTGAACATTATTTTAACTTCATAGCAAAGAGAAAATAGCCATGGAGCTAACATCAGACCCCAGCATACAGTTAATTTTGAGACAAAACTATCCAAACATATTTAAAGTTCCATGTATTTTAACCATTTTCAATAACGAAGATTTCAAAATTTTCATTCGCTTGATGTTTGCTCCCATTTATAGTTCTTGAATATTCTTTGTTAGTAATAAATCCAATAGTCAAGGAAAGTACAAACTTCTATAGTTTTCCAGATTCTATGAAGTTACTTCGAAGCTGGGGGATAAAGGAGATAGCTGTTCCTATTTTAGTAAACATCAATTGGGCACTTAGGATGTACAAAGCAACCTCGGAACTTTCTGAGGGAATGGAAGTATACACTGCTTCATTCCTTCACTCAAGGGGATTATTATCTAGTGGCGAAAGTAAGACAACACACAAATAATGCTAACTTAAAACTGACTATGGCAAAAGCCACACGATAGATACTTCATTATATTATGAATACAAAATGGTATTGGATTCAAAGGAGACCAGAGAGCTAAAAGGTTCTGCCATGCTGATAGCTCTGACTCCACTACCCAGTCTCTTAATACGTTGGAAAATATTTTGAATTAGTGAGGATGTCAGAGAGTGCATTGTTCTACTGCAAATTGCTTGTCTAACTCACAAGATCTTGTAGATCCCATGTGACCCTAAACAATACGGTTATACATGTTTCCTGGTCAATTTTGTTGACCTCTGATAGACTGGCAAACACAACTGGGAAAAGCTGTTATAGGGCAGGATGCATGGAAAATGCTGCCAAATGGCCTTTAGAATACTAGAACAGAGGGTGCTATGTAAACACAATAAATGGAAAACCAAGGAAGACATCTCTGTGACTCAGGCCAAAATGACAATGCTGCCTAAAATCTACGAATGCATGAGATATCTGACTTGAATTACTTGCGTGATTGGTAGGGTTTTATCAAGCCAGGAGAAAATTCTTGTCTGCAGTAGCAATGGAGGAAAGCACAGCAGTCCTGTACATTTGTTCTTTTATTCATCCAACATGGTTATGTGGCAGCGTGCTAGTAACGGTTTAACAACCGGATGGATGGATGTGGAAGAGAGCCCTGATTTATAACACTTACTCATTTCTATAGTGTAAACACTGCTACAGTGGTCAATTTAAAGCTATCAATGTGAAGTCATTGAACATAGAGTTGGGATAAGACACTCAGTAGTACCCTATTATATAGTATATTCACCTACTGATACAGTAGACATAACCTCAAGACCATAGATAATAAAGGAAATGATGACTTTTCAGTATCTATCTTTATTTTAAATATAATTTACTAAATATTTAATCATGGCTGTTTAGTAATCAGCTTGCAAGATTCCTAGAAGTTTAACAATTATTTTTCATGAGCCAGTAAGAGTAGGCTTCATCACCCCATTGCTGTTAGGTTCCAGGCACTGTGCTACATGCTGATAACACTGGAGAGGGACCTATTGCCCATCCATATGGGGACTACTATCTACTGAGGCAGACAGATTAAAAATGAATGGTATTTAATTTACCATAGCAATGAATGATATAAAAGGGAACTAACAGGAAGCCCACACAGCCTTTTGTTGAGAGATAAGGGTGCGGAAGGGTTAGGGAAGACGACAACCTTGAAAAGGTGACATTTGAACAGAGGCTTGAAAGATGAGTAAAAGGCTAAGGCCAAGACTAAGAGCAATGGAAGAAGCTTTCCAGAAGGGGGAAGAGCCTACTCAATGACCCTGCATAGGGGCAGCCTTGACTTGGCAAAATAGTAATGAGCAAGGGAGAGAGTGACAAGGTGGCTGAAGTGACTCACAGACAGATCATGCAGATCTCTTAGACCCTCCCAAGAGTTTTGCCCTTTCCGAAGAGAGTGGGCAAGCTCTGAAGGGTTTAAGTGGAGGCAAGGACTTCAAGTTTATATCTGTATTTAAGAAGATTACTTGGTCAGCTAGGCGAAGAGTGGAGACTTCAGGGAGCAGTAATGGAAAGAGAGACCTTCATTAGGAGGTTATTACAGTATTTCAGGTGGGAAAGGGTAGTGGTTTAGGTTAAGCTGTTGGCAAAGGAGAAGGAGAAATGGATGGAAGATCCATTTTGAAGACGAATTGTCAATATCTGTTATGGAAGAGAAAGCCCATAATCACCAGTATTCATGTTTCTTCTCCTTTTCTTGGGTACATGACTAAGTCACATTTTCCAGACTTCTTTGAAGATAGGTGGGGGCATGTGACTGAGTTCTGGCCAGAGAAATACACATTATTATGCACACTTCCAGACAAGTCCTATAAAAATCTCCCACAGGTAATCCTTTATTTTTTTACCCCTTCTATGGTTACATTAGACAACAAATGCTGAACATGGCAAGTCTACAGCATGGAGGGAGCTTTGGACCCTGAACCATTGTTCTGAGAGCCATCCAACTCATAATGGACAGCTACATAAGGAGTAAGTCAATTTATATTGTGTTACACCACACAGATTTGAATGGGGTGAGGGTGAAGTATTGACTTAAGGGATTGATAATAGGAGAGGAGTATGCCAAAGATAACCGTGTGTGAATGGAGAAGCCATTTAATGACATGTGGTATACTGGAGAAAAAGGAAGATCACAAGTTTTGTACTCTATATATTTAATTTGAGTTGCCTATGGAAAAACAAAAGGCAGAGATATTCAGACAACAGATGGAAATAAGAATCTCAGGAGAAAATCTATTTGCCTATACAAAGTGGAGAGTTATCACCATATGAACAGGGTCACCACTTTGCATGACCTCAGTAGTCTATGTGGATGGTGCTTCATAAGTTGTGTGTACACAGCCTATGTGAATTTATGTAGATGGTATATATACCCAAGATAAAGGAAGAAATCTTCTAAAAAGAGAGGACAGAGTGAAAAAAGTTCAAGCATAGAACCATAAACTTTCCAATATTTAAAATTAGTGTGTAACCTGAAGTATCTCAAAATAGCTTGAGCAAATAGGGCCAGAAAGGAAGGACAGTGTGTTGTCAGGAGAGCTATATTAGTCAACCTCGGCTGCTATGACAAAATACTAAGTCTGGGTGGCTTAACAATTTTCTCACAGTTCTGGAGGCTGAGAATTCCAAGATCAAGGTACTAGCAAGTTAGGTTTATTTTGTCTCTTGGTTTGTAGGTGGCCACTATCTCACTGTGTGCTCACATGAACTCTTCTTTGTGCATGCTTGTGGAGAGAAGGAAAGCTCTCCTGTGTCTCTTCCTATAAGAGCATTAATCTCATCATATGGGCCCCACCCTCATGATCTTATCTAACCCTAATTACCTCCCAAATGTGCATCTGCAAATACATACTTCGGGGGTTACAGTTTCAACATACGAATTTGGTAGGAAACACAAATATTTAGTCTGTAATAATAGCTAAGTTAAAAAACTTCTCAAGAAAAATTCAATCATCCCAAAAGCTGAAAGTAGTCAAGAAAGATCAGGACAGAAATTGTCCATTGGATTTAATAACACCAGGGTTACTAGAAACCTTAGCAAAAGCAACTTTATTGAAGTGATGGGAATGGAAATCAACTTGGAGTTGACTGGGAAACAAATGTGGTACAAGTATACCTTGGAGATATTGGGAGTTCAATTCCAGACCAGCACAATAAAAAGAATATTGCAATAAAGTGAGTCACACAAATTTTTTGGCTTGCCAGGGCATATAAAAGTTATGTTTATACTACACTGTACCCTATTAAGTGTGCAATAGCATTATCTTAAACAACCAATATACATACTTTAATTTAAAATATTTTATTGCTATAAATTGCTAACCATCATCTGAGCCTTCAGCGAGTCATAATCTTTTTGATGGTGGAGAGTCTTGCCTCTATATTGATGGTTACTGACAGATCAGAATGGTGGTTGCTGATGGCTGAGGTGGCTGTGGCAATTTCTTAAAATAACACAACAATGAAGTTTGCCACATCGATTGACTCTTCCTTTCATGAACAGTTTCTCTGTGGCATACAGTGCTGTTTGATAGCATTTTACCCACCATAGAATTTCTTTCAAAACTGGAATTAATCCTCTCAAACCTTGCCACTGCTTTATCAACTAAGTTTATGTAAATCCTAAATCATTTCTTGTTTCAACAATTTTAATAGTATCCCAAGAAAACCACCTTTTTTTCTCATCTGTAAGAAGCAATTCCTCATCCACTTGAGTTTTTTCATGAGATTGCAGCAATTGTCACATTTTCAGGCTCCACATCTAATTCTAGTTTTCTTGCTATTTTTATCACATCTGCAATTACTTCTTTCACTGAAGTTCATAAAGGTTGAAATTAATTTCTCCCAAACTCCTGTTAATGTTGCTATTTTGACTTCTTCCCATGAATCATGAATGTTCTTAATGGCATCTAGCAAGATGAATCCTTTCCAGTATTTTTAAAATTTACTTTGCCCAGATCCATCAGAGAAATCATTATTTACTGGAAGCTTTTGTCTCACAAAATGTATTTCTTAAGTGATTAGACTTGAAAGTTAAAACTACTCCTTGATCTGTGGGTTTCAGAATGGATGTTGTGTTAGCAGGTGTAAAACAGCATTAATCTTATTGTCCAGAGCTCATGGGTGACCAGGTGCATTGTCAATGAGCAATAATATTTTTAAAGAAATCTTTTTTTCTAAGCAGTAGGTCTCAACAGTTGGCTTTAAATACTCAGTAAACCATGCTGTAAACAGATGTGCTGTCATGGCTTTCTTGTTCCATTTGTAGAGTACAGACAGGGTAGATTTAATATAATTCTTAGGGCTCTAGGGTTTTTGGAATGGTAAGTGAGCATTGGCTTCAACTTAAAGTCACCAACTGCATTAGCTCCTAACAAAATTCAGCCTGGTCTTTGCAGCTTCAAAGCCAGGTATTGACTTCTCCTCTCTAGCTATGGAAAGTCCTAGATGGCATCTTCTTCCATTATAAGGTTGTTTTTGTCTGCATTGAAAATCTGTTGTTTAGTGTAGCCACACTCATTAATGATCTAAGCTAAATCTTCTGGATAACCTGCTGCAGTTTCTACATCAGCACTTGCTGCTTCACCTTGCACTTTGATGTTACGAAGATGGTTTCTTTCTTTACACCTCATGAACCAACCTCTGGTAGATTCAAACTTTTCTTCTGCAGCTTCCTCCCCTATGGCAGCCTCCAGAGAATTGAAGACAGCTAGGGCTTGGCTCTGGATTAGGCTTTGACTTAAGGGGATGTCATGGCTCATTTGATCTTCTATCCAGATCACTAAAATTTTTTCCATATCAGCAATAAGGCCCTTTAGCTGTCTTATTATTCATGTGTTTACGGGAGCAGCTATTTAGATTTCCTTCAAGAATCTTTCCTTTGCATTCACAATTTGGCTACCTGTTTGGCGAAAGAGGCCTAGCTTTCAGCCTACTATGCTTTTCAATATGCCTGCCTCACTATGGTTAATTGTTTCAAGCTTTGATTTAGAGTGAAAGACCTATGACTCTCCCTTTTACCTGAATACTTAGAGGCCATTGCAGGGTTATTAATTGTGTCTAAGGGACTGGGAGGGCCAGAGGAGAGGGAGAGAGATAGGAGAGAGGGCAAGTCAGTGCAACAGTCAGAACATACACAGCATTTATCACTTAAGTCCATCATCTTATATGGGCACAGTTCATGGTGGCCCAAAACAATTACAATAGTAACATCAAAGCTCACTGACCACAGATCACCATAACAAACATAATAATAATGAAAAAGTTTGAAACTTTATGAGAATTACCAAAATGTGACACAGAGACATGAAGTGAGCAAATACTGTTGGAGAAATGCCATCAATAGATTTGCTTGATTCAGAGTTGCGACAAAACTTCAACTTGTAAAACATCTAGTATCAATATCTGTGAAGCACAATAAAACAAAGTGTGTCTGCATAAGAATATGGAGAAGTTTGTAAGAGGAGAGAGAGAGAGAGAAGGCTGGAGTGGTTATGGAAGCCATGGAGGATTTGGGTTTCCATTATTTTTTACATGGCATAGAATGCTTGAATACTCCAACAGTGAGAAGAAAATGGAAAATATGAGATTCACTGAGGAAATACACCTAAAAACCAATGAATATGAGCATTTTTCCTGACTAGCTAAATGTCTAACTCTAGACAAAATCCAAGAGTGGAAAATAAAGAAATTCTTTAAGCACACTGGCAAGGGCTGGAAGCCCTGGAAAAGTGCTAAAGGATCTACCACTTTTCAAAAAAAATTTTTTTTAATCATACCTGAATTTTTCAAGAAAAATTGTTGCTGGAAATCCTAAGATAGTGGGCAGTGGAGACCTTTGCTGGGCTCTCTGAGTATTTGAGTCATTGCAGTACAAGCCACTATCATGATGGGTCTTAATTTACTCTGTCTTGGATTTTGTTTGGTCAGTTTGGTTTGGTTTTGGTTTCACTGACTCAGCCTAAAATCCAAATCTCTATCTCTTCTTATCCAGATTTCTATTTGTGAACAGTAGTCCAATGAAAGCTCTTACAGAGCACCTTTACTTTTAAGCATTTAAGAGAGTATCTGTGCTTCTGGACCACAGGAGTTTAGGGTGGGATTAACTCAAAGAAGTTTTTATACCAATAAAAGATAGTTTGCTGAAGGCCTGCTAGTATCCCCTCAAAAAACAAAGCAATGTGTTTTACCACTTTCATTTTATGCCTAGATATTAGATTCTCTTGTTGCTCATCTCTTTAAATCATGTATTAACAGTTGTCAAACTCTGTGTCATTAGCCTTCCTTCTTCCCTCCCACCAAGATGAGCCCAGTTTAGACTCCCACTGCTTCCCACACGACTAGATACCATGTCCTAAAGGTTTTTCTAAGGTAGAAAACATTCTGAGAAATATGTGCATGCTAGAGTGTGTCATCTTGTTCACTGTGAGAACCCTATTTTTGAGAGTGACTTGAAATCTTTGCCAAAATCTTCCAACACATGTGCCAGATGGCGTCATCTCTGCAGCCTTATTATTTGCATACTGGGCGCTGGGATGTACAGTAGTGGTATATGTTTGCTGTCTATTTTTTTTTTAAACTTAACTGAGGAAAACCAGACCTGTTGTTGGAGGAGCTTCTGCCTGGCAATCTCAGAATCACAAGGAATTTGCTGCAGCAAAAGTTGGGGATGTGACTAAGACTGCAAGTCATGTTGGGAAGGAGACCAACATAACTCAATCAAATGATTCTCCCTCTGGAAAATAAACCTGAATTATTGATACTTGACATTGCTAGGATTACCATACTAAAGGCTGAAATTTGCAAAGTTCCAATTTCAAGAATTTCTACCTTTCTTTCCCTTATTCTGATAGTGAGGTACATCTTCTATTCTTTTTCTGCATAATGAATCACACCAAAACTTAGTGGTTAAAAAAAAAAGTCCCTTTCTGTGGGCTGGCTGGGCTCAGCTGGGTGGTTCTTCTGGTCCATGCTACTGCATGCACTGGGGAGGTCGTCTAGGCTAGAACAGCTAATATATCTTACTAACATGTCTAGGACTTTGGTGCTGGTTATCAGTTGGGGGTGCATCTCATTTCTCCTCTACATGGCCTCTCTCTCTCCACATGGTTTCTCATTATTCATTAAAAAGCTGAAACTTCTTACAAGATGTTTGACTCCTAAGTGAGAAAAGTAAAAGTCACCAGGCCTCTTAAGATATAGATCAGAAATAGCATAGAGTCACTTTTGCTGCATTCTTTTGATCAAGACCAGCCCAGATGCAAAGGGAAGTATAGGAGGAGTGGCATGCTTTGACACCAATAGTATTTGGCTACCATCTTTGTAGACAGCTTATCACATTACTATTAGGTCTCAAGCTTACACAATCTTAGTTAATTTCTCTTTCACTAAGCATGAATATTTCAAAGCTTGAATAAAAAAAGACTGAGACCAAGTTCTACCCAAAAATGAATTGTCCATCATGACTCAATGGCTTAATAAGAGATGCTCAGCTATCATGAGATTGTAATTGACATTGTTTTAAGGCTCATCCGTTTCTTAAAGGCATGAAACCTACTTTTGCTATGGTGTATGATTGTATTTTATAAGCATTTTGAATCAAATGGGTATTTGCTGACATTAATTCATAGCACCAGCAAACATAAACACATGTTTTGTTATCTTTAAGGGACAGTCAACTTAAAAATTTTATGTTATTCTAAATCACTGTGTAAACATGTACTTCAAGATTGCTTTCCAAATTCAAGCTCAGATATTTCTGATAATGTCTTTTTTCTGCCTTCTTTCAGTTTGACTTCAAACAATTGGAAAACTTCTAAAGACAGAGAGTTATCTTATGTAAGGAAGAATGGATGTTATGTCAATATCTCCAGTAGGGAAGAAAAACAGATTAGATTAGTTGTCTATGTCATTTTCCCACGATTGGGTTTTAATAATTTTTTTTTCTTTTTTTCCCCCAGAATATCACAAGACTTAGCCAAATCTCCAATAACTGAAGAAAAACGTTTGGGCATGACAAGCTCCATCAGTACTTGGGATTTCAAAGCCATCTGAGGACTCTTAGAATGGGTTTTGAAAAATCTAAGTAGGTAAATACTTTCACAATTAACATACAGGTATTTGGTGACTGGAAAAAGATAATTTGTGTGAGGAGGAAGCTAGAGAAGTTGATGGGACACAGACTCTTCCCTGTGCTCTACAAGAAACATATAACATTTCAGCTCCCATAGATAACAGTGGTTGGTGCTTATGGAATTGTTGAAAATCTACTCTGAACCAGCTACTCTATTGTGTACCTTATGTACATCATCCATAGTAATTAATGGGCTATTCCCCCACTTTACAGATAAAGAAATTCGGATCCAGAGAGGTCAATTATCATGTGCAAGTACCATTGAGCAAGAGTCAAAGCTCAGATTAGACCCACATATCCCTGATCCTAAATCCAGAGCTGTTTAAATTGTGGTGTACTACCCTCCAAACCATAACTGAGCTAAATTCATAGTTATAAGGTTCCCTTGAGGATCTCTTATTTCTATTCTCACTTGTCAGTGGTGAAGAAGGTACACGATGAGACTCTCAAACAAAGACTGATAGAGAAAACTCTGGATAGTGCAAGGGAAGAACCTACTTCTGTCAAGCTTCTAATTTCTGGGATGAATCTTGTAATTCTTCAAAATGTTTGCCTTTAGCACTGTGACATTTGGAACTTTGGGATGCCCAGGATATCAGTATCTGATGCACTGTTTAAGATCTTAACACATCTTTACACAAGAACCTTGGAGTGACCAAAGGAACAACATGGGGCTGGGAATTAGCTGATGAGGATTTCAGACAGTTTTCATATCAAAACACTAAATCTTCAGAGTCTTCTACCCTATGAGGAAGTTGCAGCAGGTACCAAGAACTAATTAAAAACAGCAAGAGGTTATTTCCCTGGTCACTACTCATAAAGGGTTATTTCCTTCTGGTTGAGTTCTTGCAATGCAAGGTAAGCTAAGGACCCTGTCTGGCCTGCAGATTTATCTTCACTACAGTCCTGCCTGTTCATGTGCAATAACTTCTTCCACTGAGCCCTTACCATACACACCTAATAACTTTTCATAACTCTTGTGTATACTACGATTTTTCAGAAATGTACATGATAATACAGCAGAAGGCTTCTAATAATGTTACTGAGGTTGGGTCTTGATAGAGGTGCTTCTGCCTCCAAGTGTAAACTTTGAACACCATTCTGAGAATGTTGCTTGGCAACTTAGTGTGGTGGTGGTAATGGTGGTGGTCCAGGTTTTCTCCTCTCTAGTGTCTATATTCCTTGCAATGATGGAGGGAGAGAATGAAAATAAAAAATAAAACTGGGAGTACTTCAAATATGGAGATTTTACAAGAAGAAAGCCATATCTGAAATAGTACAAAATTGTTTCTGAAGGATAAAGTGAAACTTCCATTTCAGTCATAGAATTTGCGGGAACAAATGGTTTGTGTTTAATACACATCATATATTTCACACAACTATTGGTCTTGGTTTCATCTAATAACTCAAAGTGTATTTTCCCATGAAAATTTACTAGGTTTCTTTCTATATTCCAGACCAGCAGAGTAGCTGACTATTATAAAACAAGAAGGTGTGCCTATCCAAAATTTTATATGAAGTTGGTAAGAGTGTGTTCTACTCCTCCCAGTTTAAGACAAGTGCTGCAGTGAAATCAGGATTGTGTCTCAAATCCAGACTCTAGGGCACATGACTGAGAGTGGAGAAGACTATTTAGCATAACTGGACCAATGGAAATACTGGTTCTTGCTCTAAATCCAGCTGGTCAGGATATACAGTTTTACAGCCCTGATCCTTCTCTGAAAACATTGTTCCCTGGTTGCTGTTCTTCTTCCAAAAGCCAACTCTTCTTCCCTATTGGCCCCAAATTCTGGAAACTTCTTGATACCCCCTCATCACCCTTGCTCCTGGGCCCTAGCTATGCCAGAGTGAGCCCTTCCTGGATATATTCAACAAGCAAGAGTATATAACTTGAAAAGACATGGTCTTAATTGAATTCTGAAGAAAACAGGAGCAAACCACATCCACTGCTTAATATGACATGTGCACTTCTTTCCAACGATAATGAACATGATTATGATGATGAGAATGTATTTTTCTTCTTAATCAGAAAGTGGTTTTCTTTATTGAAAAATTATTTTTGTGAAATGTTACAAAGAACAAAATTTAGCTAATATAATTCTTTAATTATGCAAGTTATTAGAATTTAACAAATGTGCATTCTTCAGAGTTTTTTTATTGGCATATAGTCAATTTACAATGTTGTGTTAATTTCATAGTATATATATATATATATGTATATGTATATATATTTGTTTTCATATTCTTTTCCATTTTAGGCCATTACAAGGTATTGAATATAGTTCCTTGTGCTATACAGTAGGACCTTGTTGTTTATCTATTTTATATACAGCAGTTAGTATCTGCAAATCCTGAACTCCCCATTTATCCTTCCCCACTCCCTTTCCCCCCAGTAACCATAAGTTTTCTTTCTAAGTCTGTGAGTCTATCTCTGTTTTGTAAATAAGTTCATTTGTGCCCCTTTTTAAAAATTCCACATATAAGCTATATCACATAGTATTTTTCTTTCTCTTTCTGGCTTACTTCTCTTAGTATGATGATCTCCAGGTCCACCCATGTTGCTGCAAATGGCATTATTTTATTCCTTTTTATGGTTGAGTAGTATTCCACTGTATATATATATACCACAACTTCTTTATCCAGTCATCTGTCAATGGACATTTAGGTTGCTTCCATGTCTTGGCTATTGTAAAAACTGCTGCTATGACCTTTGGGGTGCATGCATCTTTTCAAATTTGCATTTCCTCCAGATACATGCCCAGGAAGGGGATTGCTGGATCACATGGTAAGTCTATTTTCAATTCTTTAAGGAATCTCCATTTACATAATGGCTGCACCAAACTATATTCCCACCAACCGTGTAGGAGAGTTCCCTTTTCTCCACAGCATCTCCAGCACTTACCATTTGTGGATTTTTTTCATGATGGCTATTCTGACCAGTGTGAGGTGATGACTCATTGTAGTTTTGATTCACGTTTCTCTGATTAGCGATATTGAGTATTTTTTCATGTGCCTGTTGGACATTTGTATGTCTTCATTGGAGAAATGTTTATTTAGGTCTTCTGCCCATTTTTGGATTGGGTTAGCTTTCTGTTTATCATTGAGCTGTATTAGGTGTTTGTATATTCTGGAAATTAAGTTCTTGTCAGTTGCATCATTTGCAAATATTTTTTCCCATTCCATAGATTGTCTTTCATTTTATTTATGGTTTCCTTTGCTGTGCAAAAGCTTATGAATTTAATTAGGTTCCATTTGTTTATTTTTACTTCTATTTCTATTGCCTTGGTAGACTTCCCTAGGAGAACATTGCTATGATTTATATCAGAGAATGTTTTGCCTATGTTCTCTTCCAGTTTTATGGTGTCTTGTCTTATGTTTAAGTCTTTAAGCTGAGAATGTGTAATTTTTATGATATATATTCTAGTGTTCATTTAATATACATCTTGTTTTGATTCTAATCTTACAGAACATTGTAATTAGTTCCATTTCACAGATGGGGAAGCTCAAAGAGCTTAAGTGTCATGTCCAAGGTCACACAACTAGTAAATACAGTAACTGAGCTAAACCCAGCCCTGACTGCAACCCTTGTGTTTTTCTCTCTGACAAAATCAATACGAATACTGTACTGTTTTGTTGCTATTATTGTTTTCAGCAGACTGGGATAAAACTTCTAAGAGTATCTCCATATTCATCAAGTATCAACTTCACTGAAATCCCTAGTGTGGTTGAACACTGAATAGAAACTTCTTATAGTGGCCTTCCAGAATAATCTCCTTACCTGATAATAGAAATAAATCTGTGAAAGACTTCAGATGGATAAAGCAAGCTGTGTGAAATACCAATTTTAATGTTGGCTCAAAAACTGAAATACTTCTCATTATTTTGTTCAATTGGCATTTAAGCAAATTGTGTTGAATATCCATGTTTGAGTCAATAGTGATTTTTGACATGTTTTTGTATTCTTATATAAAAGTCTTAACTCCATATTATTATAACATATCAAGGTTGGTCACCAAATGCTTAAATACTGAGTGCAGCTGTAGAATTTAATAAAACCCAAAGTTTGAGCTAGCAAATGAAAAATTATATATTATTGGAAACTTGTGCTCAAAGTTGAAACTTGAAGGAAATATTTTAGCACTATCACAATATTACACTGCAATTATTATTTAATTTATCTCCTCTGAAATGACTTAAGGGAAGTGCTCGCAAAGCCCTATTTACCTCAGCCAGGAGGTAAGGCAATGGTCACGGAGTGAATGAAGTCATGGAAAGCTGACAATGCCACCATTGTAAGAGCACCTTGGGGTATTGTTTGACGTTGACCAAGTGAGGAATAAGTGCTGGGAAGTTTTTATTTTATCTTAACAGAAGGGTAGGGACAGAGCAATAATATAAAACTAGTTTTTTCTTAAATTCTTCTTTTATCCTTTTAATTGAAAAATATCAATTAAATGCACCTGGAAGAAAGTTTAGTAAATTATGAAGATTTTGGAAAACAGATTTACATTTTTAAAATGCATCTTAAATAAATAGCCTATTTTACACACTTACCTACAAGTGTATACTATCCAAATATTCATATATGTATCATTCATCTATATAGATATATATGAAATTTATATATTCACCAATTTTTCCAGGAGAAACTTCAAGAACTCCTAAGCAACCTGTGCATTTCAATTGTCACTTTGAACTTCGGAACAAAGGAGAGACTGTAAAACCAGTTTATAAAAAGTATTATGAGATACCACAACTGGCATTTTTATGACCTTATTAAACTACATTCAAGTGGCATAAATTATACATAATGAAAGTGAAAAGGATCTCTGACCCGATTTTAATATTGGATGCATGCTTATTAGTTTGAGTTTTTTTCTGAATAGAAACCTTTTTTCAAACTTTAGCAGTTGATATTATGTGGAAGTCATAAATGTCAGATTACATTACACTATTTTGGTTCATAGAATAGCACAGCCATTAAGTTACTGGAGAGTAATGAGCAGGTCTTCTCACAAAGTAAAGCCAAAGGTGTTAATTTAGATTTGAAACATTCCACCTCATTATAAAAGCCAAATTAATTTGCCATGTGTAGAAACAGCAAAAACCAATATTTGAAATGTGAAAGACCTCCTTTTTGTAGGAGAATGATAGAAAGGAGCATTACAGAGTTTCTATTTCTGAAGAGTAGGTGTACTGGTCCCTCAGAGGTTAATTATTAGGTGTTATAAAGTCTCTTATTAGGAATTTCTATTCAAGAAGTTGAATTGATAGAATTAGTTAAATGTTGATGGTGAAAGGAAATCTGGGTATTTAGATAGTTTGAAAATGTGTAGACTTACACACACATGTAAAGTTGATCAAATTGATCTCCTCCAATTTTTATAATTTATTATGAAGAGTATATTTCATCTGGTTGCAGAGATTTTGTTTAGGCATTAGTTACAAAATCTGAAAAAGATAAAAGAAAAAAACTCCACTAATTTGGAGGACTATGGAAACAAATCATAGAGCATCCTGAATTTCAAGTGTCCATTATTAACTCCAGGCCAAACAAAGAATACTTAAAAATATAAAGAAATGAGGGTACTTCACAAAAAAATGTCAAAACAGGAGCCTTTACAAACCTAGACAACGTACTGAACATAAAGTGATAAGAAGAATAATGTTGAGTTAGTATGTCAATTTTTTAAATTGAAGTAACATCAGTTACAATGTGTCAATTTCTGGTGTACAACACAATGTCCCAGTCATGCATATACATACATATATTCATTTTCAACAAAGGTTATTACAAAATATTAAACATAGTTCCTGTGCTATACTGCAGAAACTTTTTTAAAATCTTTTTTTATTTATAGTGGCTAACATTCGTAAATCTCAAACTCCCAAATTTATCCCTTCTCACTCACTTTCCCCAGTAACCATAAGATTGTTTATTATGTCTATGAGTCTGTTTCTGTTTTGTAGATGAGTTCATAGTGTCCTTTTTTCTTTTTTTTTTTTTAAGATTCTACATATGAGTGATATCATATGGTATTTTTCTTTCTCTTTCTGGCTTACTTCACATAAAATGACAATCTCTAGGTCCATCCATGTTGCTGCAAATGGCATTATTTTATTCTTTTTTATGGCTGAGTAGTATTCCATTGTATAAATATACCACAACTTCTTTATCCACTCATCTGTCAATGGACATTTAGGTTGTTTCCATGTCTTGGCTATTGTAAATAGTGCTGCTATGAATATTGGGGTGCATGGATCTTTTTAAATTAGAGTTCCCTCTGGATATATGCCCAGAAGTGGGATTGCTGGATCATATGGTAAGTCTATTTTTAGTTTTTTGAGGAATCTCCATACTGTTTTCCATAATGGCTGCACCAAACTACATTCCCACCAGCAGTGCAGGAGGGTTCCCTTTTCTCCACACCCTCTCCAGCATTTATCATTCATGGTCTTTTGAATGATGGCCATTCTGACTGGTGTGAAGTGATACGTCATTGCAGTTTTGATTTGCATTTCTCTGCAAATTAGCTTATCATTATTAAAATGTGAGAACAACAGAAATACAAAGACCAATTATGAAAGAAAAAGGCTGGTTCATAGTAGCCCAGCCCAGAGACAGACAAAAAGAGCAACCATGGTGTCTACAGAACTAAGAAAACAGAATGGTCACCTGAAGAACCATAAATGAAATTGTTCTGGTCAGGACAGCAAGTTACTGAGGCATTAGTAAATATCTGAAGAGATTCCTAGAATCGCCTCTGTGTTCTTAGCAAGAAAGGCAGCAAGCAGTGATATTAGATCCTGAAAAATTTGGGGAAAGGAAGTCACGCAGAATCATTTAACTTTAGAGTAAAAAGCAACTTTAGTTCCTTTTGTTTGTATTTTGCTTTCTAGCTCAGAAAGTGCTTTATATCCTCTCAGCAACCACCCCAAATAACTAATATTTATATTTTATTCTCCATATTAGGCCACAGTTTCAGAGAAGGTAGATCACCTGCCCAAGATCACTCAGCTAGTTGATACCTAAGATAGCTATAGATTATCTGGCCAATGGCCATCTCATCTCTATTTCAGTGCCTCCAGCAAAAATATTTCATGATTTCTTGGGAAAACTCGTTTCACTGATGCAAAAACTTTTGTACAAAAACCTTGTGATATTTTTTAATATCTGGCCTTTGCAGTTTCTAATATGGCATTCTGGATTAATAATAATAACTAAGGTTTGTATGTGTGATTTTACTGTTCACAAATTGTTTTCATACATATCATCTAAGCTGCTTTCACACAGCTATAGGTTTTCAAAAACATACAGGCGTCTTGCACGTCTCCCTCAGCTTTCTCACTTATCTTATCCCCTCTAGGTGGGCTCCAGTTTGCCCATCTTTTAGAATGTGGTTTCAACTGTGAGGATAACAATCCAGATGTACTCTGAGCAGAATGGAAACAAAATAAAAAGAGGGACAGAGCTAGTTGATCAGATATAGGGAAGGAGGAAAGGAAGTAGAGAAGTAACAGACTGCCTGTGGTTGCCATAACAAATTACCAAAAACTTGGTGGCTTAGAACAACAGAAATTTATTCTCTTACAATTCTGGAGGCCAGAAGTCTGAAATAAAAGTGTCATTTCTTGCTAGGATTTGGCTCCTCCTAGAAGTCATGCCTCCCTTCTGGCTTCTGGTGGTTATAGGCAATCCTTGATGTCTCTTGGCTTGCAGACACATCACTTCAATCTCTGCTTCCATCTTTACATCACCTAATTCTCTGTGTCTCTGTGGGTCCATTTTTGTCTCTTACAAGGATTCTCATTGGACTTCAGGGTCACCCTAATTCAGTACCATCTCATCCTGAGTCTTAACTAATTACATCTGTGATAACCTTGTTTCCAAATAAGGTCACATTCTAAGGTTTCAGGTAGACGTGAATTTGGGTGGGGTGGGGTGGGGGGAACACTACTGAACCTACCAGAAGGAGGAAGAGGTTTTGAGAGCCTCATGCTTATCATGATTCTCAGGCACTGGGTGATTTTTAAAACGACTGGTCAAAATGAGTAAATTAACTAAATTATTGCCTCAATGTCTTAAAGGCAAAAGAGAGAGAGAGAGATGAGAGATATCATGTTTCTACTCAACAAAGTATTTTTTATTAGTAGAGATGGTACAGCCTCAACAAGGAGGACCTGAGTGCACAGTGTAACAATTTTCAGTGAAATGCACAACAGCCCACTGGAAAGTCACTAGCTGCTCAGCCACAGTGTGTGGAGAAGGGCCAAAATGAAATGGAAGAAGTGTAATAACTGAACATATGGAAGGAACATAGTGATTCTACTAAGAAGTGACAGATAAAGGCAATGGGGATTGCAGAGCCATCACCCAGTTTTCAATGATACATAAAGAACAGAGATCCTAAAACACTGTTCATTTATAAGTGATGTCTAGGTTCCCTGAGGACCTTGGCTAACAGGACAGAATGTCAGTGGAAATTTTATGTGTGATCTCAGAAAATTCAATGAATTTAGGAACTAGAAAAAAGGAAAATTGGTGCTCAGGACACTGATTGAGAAAAGCGTGGATGTCAAACAGCTGAAAATTTTCTGGACTGATCTTACAGAGAGATTGGTAAAAAATGGGATCTAGATGATACACCAAGGTGAATATGATTGAGTTTACTTGCCAGTGGAAGAAGAGGTGAACTCAGTGGATGCCAGTCTCTCATAAGAGGCAGGTGGTGGAGGGAGGGAAGTGCAAGCAGTTATAACGGAAGTGCTGAGAATGGAAGTCTAATGGAGGAACGGCATTTATTGGTCTCTGTACTTCCTCATTCTGGAGATGGCTAACCTCAAGTTTGGTCTGAACTGCTCTAGAGAGGTGGCCTTGCCGTGAAATGAAAAGCACTCAAGCCTGGGATGATGGTGGAATACAGGCATCAAAACCACCCATTTCCTCTTTCATTTTATTTCAAATCATTGTTTATGCACAACTGGAGTTCAGTGAAAACAGCATGACGAATTAGAACTTACAAGAAACCACATGTTCTTCATTTGATGTAAAAACATGACCTTTTGCATGTTTATAGTCTTTACACCTAGAAAAATGTATTTTGTAAGACCTCCTTCTTTATCCTCAAATGGAAAGTTATCATAGTGCCTCCATCCTTTAATAGCTGTTTTTTCAATGACCATTGCTCAAAGTACCAGCAGCCCAAGTACCATGGAACTCTAATGGATGCTTCAGGATCACACAAGGCAAAGCTTTTTATTTTCTACCAAAAATAGGAAGACAGGTTTGCAACCTTATGATTTCCAGAAAAGTCTTCATTCTGTTCTTGTGTGCACTAAACATAGCCAAGGTTTTGTGATGCTTTTCTTAAAAGCATGGAACAGTGTTATATATGTTTAATAATATTCATTAACTCACCCCCCCAAGTCTGATCTAGAAGCAAGATAAATGGTCTTCTGATCTAATAGTATCTGCCATAGCATAAAAATATATTAAAGATGCAACTGACCCCTCTGAATGTTTGCAAGAATAAGAGGATGGAACACTGTGAAATCAAAGCAAACTGAGTGACAGGCTCAAGATGGAGAATACGTCAGGAGGAAAGCAGGCTTGTGTGTTCTATTACCCTAGAGATCTAGTTACCTACACATTGGAACGTTGTTTCGTGCTGCAGACTATGCTCTTGGGATTCTCACTCGTTGGTCTTAGAGTAGCGAGCCTTCTCAGAACGTTCTACATCTCCCACATATAAAAGCAAAATGACTACACCTAATTATTCATTCATTTACTCCATAGTAAAGGGTAGGCCTCTCATATCTGTTAAGGATCATGTTAGTTTCTTTTCTATTGAAGTCTAGTTGATTTACAATGTTGTGTTAGTTTCTGGTGTACAGCATAGTGATTCAGTTTTACATATATATTCTTTTTCATTCTAGGTCATTATAAGCTATTGAATATAGTTCCCTGTGCTATACAGTAGGACCTTATTGTTTATCTATTTTATATATAGTAGATTGTACCTACTAATCCCAAACTCCTAATTTATCGCTCCCCCATCTTTCCCCTTCAATAACTTTGTTTACTATGTCTGATTTTGTTTCTGTTTTGTAAATAAGTTCATTTGTGTCATTTCTTTTAGATTCCACATATAAGTGACATCCTATGATATTTGTCTTTGTCCAATTTACTTCACTTAGTAGGATAATCTCTAGTTTCATCCGTGATGCTGCAAATGGTATTAATACATTCTTTTTTATGGCTGAGTAGTATTCCATTGTATATAGATAGTGTTAATTTCTGTGATTGCAGCATGGAGTAAAGGGGAAATAGCACCTGGCCTCACAGAGCTTACTCATTCATCCAGCTGTTCAACACATATTCACTGAGCATCCACTAAGCACCATTCTAAGTGCTTGGGATAAGACAGTGAACAACACTAAGATCCCTGCCAACTCAGAGATTACAATCCCTTAGAGGACAAGGAACAATAGATGTATAAATTTCATAGTATGTGATGTGTTATGAAGAAAGAAAAGTAAATCAGGGTGAAAGGGGATCTGGAAGAACTAGGACCATGGGAGAGTGTAGGACATTAAGTTGTGACTTTACATTAGTATGGTCAGGGTAGACTGCATTGAAGAGGTTGATTTGGGCAAACACTTGGAAGAAGTGAGAGAGTTCTTGTAGCTACTTGAAGTACAAGGATTCCAGGCAGACAAAATAGCCAGAGCAAAGACCTCAAGGCCGAAGCATGTCTGGAGTGTCGGAGGAAGAGCAAAGTCTAGCTTAGCTTATGGCCTTAAAAATGAAATAGAAATACGTACTCTACCTGAATACATTTTTGTTAACTGTTCCAATAAGTGTCAGTTCATTTCTCCTCAATTATTTGAGACCTATGTAAGATTCACTTACTTTAGAAGGTAAAATTATTTCTTTGGGAAATACGGAATTCATATGCTACCATAATCTAAAAATATCTTTTTCTTGAGTTTTAACACATGAGTTTTCCAGTTCAGTTAAAAGAAACATACTTGGCTATTGATAGTAACATTCCATACTTCCTATAGTTCCCTTCAGTAATTTTCTTTATCATATATATAAGTAAACATCTCAGCCTCTTCCTTTCTGTAGCAATGTTCAGGCATTTGGATTCAGCTATAAAAGCAATTCTCTACCCCTGATGTTAGCCTGAACAGGAATCGACATCAAAACAGAGAACCCACAGAAGTTATAGACATGAACAGATAGAGCTGTGGTCAGGCATTTCTATTACCATCACACAATGACCATTTTACATGCATAATAATTTAACATAAAGCTGACTTGTGTTAGAACCCAGTTCCTCTTTCAACCACAGGTAGAGTTTTAGCATTATGTCTGACTCTTCAGTGAAAAGAATTTTTTGAAGAAAGAAAATGGATTAGTCAAGATATCCATAATATCCTTGTTGAGCAGCTTCCACTGCTGCTTGTATAATACTCAACTAGTGTTAAAGATGAGACATTTAAACCTGAAAATTATAGCAAAACAAGCAAATTGTCAAGGAGAGATCAAGATTTATGCTTTCTTTCAAAGTAAAATTTCTACACTTTTACCACCAAGAAAACCAAGATCCTGGGCCCATTTCAATCTCTAAAGAAATTTCACAGGAATATTATTTCAAGTATCCTCTAAATTCAAGGACAATTAAGTCATGGAGATTCTACTGCTTTTCTGTAGAATGAAAGGCAGTGGGAAGTGAGATCTTTGCTTTAATATCACATTTCAGCGGATGTCCAAATAAGTGGGGAAAATGAATTCCAAGTGCCTGTCCGCCACTTTTTCACTCCAGAATGAAAGGTAAAAGAGAGACATCTTTAAAGCAAGAGCTGATGGTTTCCCGTGCACACCTGTGTGGAAGGAGGCTCTTGCCTGGGGTGGCACCCTCCCAACATCTGCTCCTTTCATTGAACTGAGCTGTAAATTGAAATTCCATTGCAATGTTTTTAGAACCAGTTGAAGTAAGGAGACTGTCAGAAATCCTCTTTAAACTCACCCTTATCCAAACAGGAAACTGACCCTTGGCCCCTGGACGTAACAGTACACCAGTGGAAATTTCATTATCCCTGTTTCAGCTGAACTGAGTGAAAATTAATTGTGTAATTATCTGGATGAGCGCATGTGTAAAATTTTACAATGTGCCAGTTAGATTAAGTAACGTGTTAGTGGCGTGGTTTAGTGCAGAGTCAAAGCTGTCCTATAAAAACGGAATAAAAAATCCAACAAGGTTGGAAGGAAGGAGAAAAAAAAAATACCATATGTCAGAACAAATGCTTAACATGAGAAAGTAAGGTTAGGCTTAATTCCATAACCTGATGAAAATCTTACCCTCCAGACCATAGGTAAATCCGGCAGGATCGGAAAGGATGTGTGTGTGTGTGTGTGTGTGTGCGCACGTGTGGGTGCACATGTCTAACTAAGCCCACATATACATATGAGGTTTTTTTTTTGGTAAATGGCTTCTCTGTTTATTGTCATTTTAAAATGAAGCTACTACTGAAATATTTAACCAGCCTGCTATTGTATTTTTCATATACAATTTCCTTTACCAACCATACTGGAAAATGTAAGCTAGATTCAATAGATGGGATTACTTCTTTCAGATAAACTGTGTTCACCTGTTCAGTGAACTGCTCTAACTTTCCTTCTGGAATTCATTCTTCAAATGAGATAAACGTTGCATCCTGACCTAAGATCATTTCATAAAAATATATAGGCAAAGTATGAACTGGCTTTCACATCAAATGCAAGGGGAATTTCAATCTGAAGTTTTATCCGCTTTGATAAAGATTTTAAAGGACATTTTTCCCTGAGAGTTTGGCTGCTCCCCTAAAAAAATATTGCTTTATGGAGACAATTTCCATTTCAAAGTCTCTGGGATGTTTAGATAGCAGAATTTCTGGATGAAAGATACAAATTGGGTAGGCGCTCTTTGAAAGTGAGGACCATCTTTAAACAACATTTGAGTAGTGCATTGAGATCTTGGCAATTCTGAACGTCAGATTTCACAATGTCTGTGCTATCTTGGCAAATCCAGATACTAATGTATGGATCTTGCCAATGAAATGGTTCTCCTGTTTTTCTCATTCCTTATTCTACACATTGTCTCCATAAAGCTATGTTTATGGTAAAAGTCTGCTAAGATTTTTCTTCCACTAGTCCCCTCAAAAATGCAAGTTCCACTAGACAAAAATAGTAACATTCTCAAAGAAAATATACTGAAAATGTGTTTCAACTTGTGTTTTTCTTGACTTGGTTTAATATAATGCCATTAGATGTTTATACTTTGGGTTATTAGTGCTTTAAGAGATTGTTAGTACTTTAAGAAAGCTGTAACAAATATGTGTATATTTAGTGGAAAACATTCTAATGTATATAAACATGATGAAAAGAAAGCACTGGTGTGATTTATAGAACAGGGCAGTCAAAGGGCATTTAAAATAATCGAGACTATTCAAAGGGAAAAGGAAAACTTCAGATCAGGGAACACTGGCCTCAAAATGAAAATGAGATTCTCATGCAAAACCTGCACTTTACCATTGATTAATTATCAGAACTGCCTTGGGACTGGCCGTTTTACTTTGAGTAAATGAGTTTTAACATGTCGAGAGTTGGTGGGGAGGGGCGGTGGTTTGTCAAAGCTTGGAGAGCAAAAAGGCATCCAGGAGTCCCCAGAGCCCCCACCCCAGAGCATAGGGTGGGGCTGGTGTTTGGGGATGTCCCTGTCACGTGCCCTGTCAGGTGTGAGGACCCCTTCACAGAAGCCATAGTGTTTGCTGCCTTTTCTAGTCTGTCCTGGGAATGACTCTGTGTCTTTCAAGAAAGAGTAAAAATCAGGAACATCCAGTCAGACTTCTAAAACTGTATATATTAAATAATGTACATGAAGCTTTTTGCAGTTGTAACTGTCCTGACTTTAGAAGACTAAAATTTTTTAAAAGAGTTTAAGCCATATTTAAATTTACAACTATGCTTGATAATGAACACTTTTAAAAATGTAATGTTTTTATATGTTCCTTCTTTTCAAATAATAGAAGAGCTTGGAATATAGCTCCCAGCACTGAACCACTTATATTTTTTAATTATATTTTATTCTTATTTATTCCAATCAAGACCATTTTATTACCATAGAATTTCAGGTCTGAAAGAAGCCTGAAAGCACTCCTTGTCCATTCTACAGGTAAGAAAGCCAGGCCCTAAGGAACATGTCCTCTCTTAGTCCTGGTCATGTTTCCTCAATCTGTGGGGGTTCTCCCAGTTCCAATACAATGAGAACTAACTATGTGACTAGGTAGAAAGTCAGACGATAGGTTTAATAGAGATGAGGAGGAACATGGGATTTGAAGCCTAGATGATCTGTGTTCAAATTTGGATTCGCTGTCTTGCTCTCTGTGGGACTAAGTGTGTAACTTAACCTCTCTAAACCTTAGAACCTCTCATTTGGTAAGGGGCATCAACTTCACAAGTTAGTTGTGAGCATCAACTTAAACAATGTAAATGGAGAGGGCCAGCACATGATGGAGAACCAATACGATTCAAATATTTGAGGAGAGATTTTTCAAAGTCAATTTATTAAATTTATGATCAAAAGCATATGAAAAAGTCTTTGAGAGCAATTGGGGAGGAAATCAGGTTAGCAGAAATTTCCTTTCTAATAAGATTTACTATACATACCCCCTATAGAACATGTTTATTCAGTTCGCAAGTAAATTTTTCATTTGGGAATTTGGAGAACAGAGTCGAAGGAGAGAGGGAATACCTAATAACTCAGGAGGAAAATGTGTGTGAAATATATATATGTTAATTTTAAGGTGATTTATTATTTGCATTCCCGTTTGTTTCCCCAATGAATTCAACGTGGCAATGTTATTATATTTTTATTTCCCATGTTTATAACATTTTAAAGTTCACAAGTGGTAGAAAGCCTTGGATTCTTTTTGTCAAATGCTGATGTACATTGCAAGACCAGCTACTCCTCCAGAATTGCAGGAAAAGCCAGGGAAACAAAGCTCAGATGGACAATGTACAGAGAACTTAGTCCATGGGTGTGAGGTACAAAAGCTAGAGCTCCATATTAGATCTGTTCCTTTAGCTCTAACCCTGTGCTCTGGTGGGAGGCAGGGAGGGAGGAGGAGAAGGAGAGAGAAGGCCAGAGAAAGAGAGAGAGGCTACTTTCTCTCACTTCAGTAATAGAAGTGAGGTTACAGACTTTTTTCTCATTGTTTGTGGAATTTGTGAAACACTTAATTGCAAAGCAGAGCCAGAATTATTCAAGGTGAGAGATTAAGAAATGAAATAGTAGAGTTCTTGAAACTGATTTCAAGCCAGCATTCAGTTTCCTTTAAATGCACAAATAAGCGACTCCTCCCTACCCCAGGGTCATTCATTCCTTCATCATTCCGTTCTTCCATTCTTATGCACCAGACGTGCAGCAGAGGTAAAACCCAGCCCTTTCAATCCTGGGGAATTTCATTCTAGTGGAGAGAGACAGACAATAAATAAACCAATATGATGCTAGGTGCTGAGAGCTATGACGAAAACTTAAGCCGACTGAAGGTGACAGAGGCAGGGGGAGGACAGTGTTACAAAGGGTGGTCAGGGAAGCACTTTCTCATAAGCTCTGAAGTGGATAATCTCAAACCTGTTCTGACAGTCCACACCTCGAAAACTTCTACTATGAACTGTTTGAGGGTACACTGGAAACGTTGCTTACTTTGTTAGTTTTTAATTGTGAGTATAATTTCTGCTTAGGAAATCTCTCTGTCCTTCACTTCTACATCAGTCAATAAGCCTATGATGTATGAAAGGCATCCTGTAATATGGAAGAACAGATCTGACTCCATATTAGATCTGTTCCTTTAGCTCTAAGCCTGTGCTCTGTTTCCTGGGCTTAGTCATGCTGGTTCTGCACCTTTTGTAAAAGAATGATGCCTAGAGCCTGAAGTATACAGGGTAGCCCAGATCTCAAGGCTCTAACTTTTAAGGATATAACACTTTTCCATTCATATAGAGATAAAAAGTTGCAGAACAGAGAATAACATTTGTCTTGTAGGAGGTTTACAGGAACATCATGACCTGACCCAGGTGGACAGCTGGAAGAACAAAGGATTCTGACAAGAAGAAGTTTGCAACAACCAACCACACTCTCTCCCCTTTTTAAAATAAAAGGAGCCTGAATTCTGACTTGGGTTAGATGCCTCTCTCGAACATTAGTCCACCATCTTCTTGGTCCACTGGCTTTTTGAATAAGGTCATTATTCCTTGCCCAACACCTCGTCTCCCAACTCATTGGCCTGTCGTGTGGCGAGCAGAATGAGTTTGGACTCAGTAACAACTATACCTGTATTTCAGCCTAAAGTGGAATCCCATGAAAAGATTCAAAACAGGAAGAATCAGAAGGGTAGATATCCCTTTGAAAAAACTGGGGACTGAGGGATGTAAAATAATACAGTTACCAAAGCTAAAAATAAATGACAGAGTATCTGATCTTAGAAAACATAACATATTTTCCTGGAGAACAGAAATCTAAGACAGCAAAGGGAATTCTTTTCCTTACTGTCCCACTTTTATCCCAAAGATCTGAAGGAGCCAAATGAAAATTTCCTGGCATCCTGGGGCAATAAAATAATCTTGGTCTTCTTGTGAAACCACATTAGTATGGAGAGGGAACAGAGGCCTTTTGAGCACTCCTAAGTGCTGTGTAAGCTGCATTTTTCCCCAGGAACTCAAAGCTTTGTTTATTTGCAGAGTTGTGCTACTAATGCATGGGGGCCTGAATGGCCCAGGTGCCATGCTCACATTTGAACACTTACCAAAAAGAAGCTCTCAAGTAAATGCTTGTTCAAGAGCTGGGAGAGATGCAGCAATTACTATTGCTTTTTTGTAGCTGAGAAAGTAAATGGCATTTCTTTGGGGAAGACAGACCCAAGATAAAATGCCCTTGGAAAGATACAGTTTATTGGAGCCCTGGGTGATGTGAGCCAAGATTTCCTTCACCTTTTGCTTCAATCACTTGGAGTGACTGACTTTCCTATTAAAAAGAATATTAGTTTAACTTTTAAGAGACTACACTTGTTTGTGTGTGAGAGAGACAGAGACAGAGACAGAGAGGGAGAGAGATGGGGTTCTTTGACCAATAACAGAACTTTGTGGGAGGGAGAATTCCTTTTACTTTAAAGCTGCCCCACAGAGGTACACTCTTCATATACCAAATGCTGTAACATCAAGTCCTCAGCTGCCAGAAGTATGTGGATTACTTCCCTCCTCAGAACAGATATAAACACATACAGAGTCACTGGTGTTACTTAGAATCTGGTCTCTAATATTTAGGTCTTGGGTTAGCACCATCATTCCTTTCTAGTTGTAATGTTTGAACTGAAGTTTTAATCCACATTTTGCTGATGAATTTAAGGCCTGTAACAAAGCTAAATTGACAGCCCACAAAGCAGGGCCCTGTTTATAAAAAGAAGTTGGTGGTGTCTCCTCCAGCCCTGATGCTCAAATTCATCCATGGAAATATAAGCACACCACATCATCCACTGAGCCCTGGGCTGTGGGAAGTGGGGTGGATACAGCCCCAAGTCAACTCACTCATTTGTGATTAAATCCAACTTCAGTGCCAGCTTCTCCTGCCTGCTGCCTTTTCCTCTGGTCACCCTGCTCACAACTTGCCTGGAACATCTTACCAATGGCTTTTCCGATTTTCAAGGCATTGTGTCTTCCAAGAAGAGGTATGGGAATGCCTACCAAATAGCCTAGGCTTTTCACCACATTTGTGGTTTGAAACATTTTGTCCTGTCTCAGACATGTGTCCCAACCTTGGTTTAGGAAACCCAGTCACCAGAGTACTATGCTGCTAAACTTAGTTTCCCTGCTGACTTCAGGTACACTTCAGATGTCCTTAACTTTGTTTATTGTCTTAACCTCACCACACAGCCAGCAGACATCTCCTAGACTGACTCCAGTCCCATCATTTATCCTTCCTGAATTCTTGCATCTGTACTTTCCAGAATTTTCTCGTTTCTTGGCCAGGCTACCAGTCATGCTTCCTGAGCAACACTTACATCAATTATTTTAATATTGCACTTCCCTTATCCTCATTCCTCTTACTGAAATCTTTCCAGGAATAAAATTCAGATTTGGAAATAATCCACCATTGAGATCCCCAAAACTTCTAGTACAAAAATGAACACTTACAGCCAGAAATAAGAAGCAGTCTTTCTTAGGAATTACGTATGGTGTCCACCCATTCCCAACTTCCTCCCAAAGAATACTAAGGAATCTCAGAGGAATCTCTGAACCATCCTTGGCCTACTGTCCTCATTCTCCATATATTTATTGATTAATTCTATTCACACTCCTATGTCATTTTGTTTCTTTTTTTAACCTTTTTTTAATTGCAGTAAAATAAAAAAACACTATCATTAAATTTACCATTTTAACCATTTGTAAGTGTACAATTCAATAGTGTTGAATATATTTATACTGTAGTACAACACATCTTTGAACTTTTTCATTTTGTAACACTGAATTTCTATACCCACTGAACACTCATTTCCCCTCCATGCAGCACATTTCTGCTTTCCTTTTCTATGACTTTGACTACTTTGGATATTTCATGTGAGTAGAATCATGCAGCATCCTCTTAATACAATATTCTGCTTATGGGCATTTGGTTGCTTCCGTGTCTTGGCTATCATAAATAGTACTACTAGGAACAAGGGGTACATATACCTTTTCAAATTAGTGTTTTCACTTTTTTCTGGATGTCTACCCAGGAGTGGAATTGTTGAATCATACGGTAGCTCTATTTTTAGTTTTTAAAGGAAACTTCGTAATGTTTTCCATAGTGGCTGCACCAATTTACATTCCCACCAACAGTGCACAAGGATTCCCTTTTCTCCACATCTTCTCCAGCATTTGTTATTTACAGATTTTTTTTTTTTGATGATAGGCATTTGACAGGTTTGAAGTGATACTTCATTATGGTTTTGATTTGCATTTCTTGGATGGTTTTTTTAATTTATGCTAAGAATGCCATTAGGATTTTGATATGGATTGCATTGAATCATTGGATCATTTTGGGTAGTATGAAAATTTCAACAATATTGAGTCTTCCAATTCACAAACACAGAATGTCTTTCCATTTATGTGTATCTTCTTTTATTTCTTTTAGCTAAGAATGTTTTATAGTTTTTAGGGTACAAGTCTTTCACCTGCTTGGTTAAGTTTATTCCTAAGTATTTTATCCTTTTTTGACGCTACAGTAAATTGGATTGTTTTCTTTTCAGATTGGTCATTGTTAGTGTATGGAAACACAATTTATTTTGAGTAGTATTTCTTAGCCTGGAACTTTGCTGGATTCATTTATTATTTTGTTGACTGTGCTCTTGGTTTGCTTTTCTAACAAAGTTTTGTTGGAATCTTTAGGGTTTTCTACCTATAAGATAATGTGATCTATGAACAGAGATAATTTTACTTCTCCTTTTCCAATTTATACGTCTTGTAGTTCTTCTTCCTGTGTAGAGCTCCGAGTATTATGTTGAAAAGTAGTGGTGAAAGTGAGCTTTCTTACCTTGTTCCTGATCTTACAGGAAAAGCTTTCAGTCTTTCCCATTGGGTGATGTTTGCTATGGGCTTTTCATATATAGCTTGTATTATGTTGTAATTTCCTTCTATTCCTATTTCATTGGCTATTTTTATCATGAAAGGGTATTATATTTTGTCAAATATTTTTTCTGCATTGATTGAGATGATTGTATGGTTTTCCCCCTTCTTTTATTTTGTAAATGTGACATATTACATTGACTGGTTTTCATGTTAAACCATCCTTGTGTCCCAGATACAAATCTCACTTGGTCATGGTGTATGATCCTTTTAATGTGCTGTTGAATTTGATTTGCTAGTATTTTGTTTAAGGTTTTTACATGAGTATTTATCAGGGATATTGGTTTGTAGTTTTCTTTTCCTGTCTTGTCTTCATCTGGTTTTGGTATCAGGGTAATGCTGGCCTCACAGAATGAGTTTGGGAGTGTTCCCTCCTCTTTGATTCTTTGGAAGAACTTGAGAAGGATTGGTGTTAATTCTATTTTAAATATTTGGTAGAATTCCCCAGTAAAGACATCTGGTCCTCAGCTTTTATTTGTTGGAAGATGTTTTTTTGTTTTGGGTTGTTTTTTTTTTTCTATGCTTCAATCTCCTCATTAGTTACAGATCTGTTCAGATTTTTTTTTTTTTTCTTCATGATTCAGTCTTGGTAGATTGGACATTTCTAGGCATTTATCCATGTATTCTGGGTTATCCAATTTGGTGGCATACGCTTGTTTTTAGTAATCTCTTATAATCCTTTTTATTCTGTGACATCAGTAGTAATGTCTCCTCTATCATTCCTAATTTAGGTATTTGAGCCTTCTTCCTTTTTTCTCAGCTTAGCTAAGAGTTTATCAGTTTTGCTGATCTTTCTCAGAAACTTTTCTTGGTTTTGTCGATTTTTTTATATATTTTTTTTATTCTCTATTTCATTTATCGCTTCTCTAATCTTGATTATCTCCTTCCTTCTGCTGGCTTCATTCTCATGGTTTAATAGGACTTATCTGTACACAGAAATTTTAAAATATACTTACCTCCAGCCACACCCTTTCTCTGGAACTCTGAATGAACATATCATATCCAACCAACTACTGAATATCTTCACATAGGATCCCAATACCAAAATGTCTAAAACTGAACTCAGCCTTTTGCCCTTTAAAACTTGTTCCTTTCCCATAATAAAGGTAGTAATTACTTCTGCAGTACTTTCCCTGTGCCAGCCATGATTCTAAGTATATTATACCTATTTACTCATTTAATCCTTACCAGTATCTTAAGGAGTGAATATTATTAATATCATCTCTACTTTACAGATTAAGAAACTGAGGCACAAAGAGATTAGGTCACCTCCTCGAAGTCACACAGTTAGCAGTGGCAAAGCTAAGATTTTAACTCAGGCCATGTGGCTCCAGAGGCAGTGCTTTGAACCACTGTGCTTTTTCATTCTCACACTGATTACCCAGTCACCAAGGTTGCATACCCAGGGACTAGCTTTATCATGTCTCCCCTTCATCTCTACATCTAAGCAATCTTGTCTTCCTTAAATCCATTCTCTTCCTCTCAGATACAGTACACCATTTTTGCAATTCTACTCAAAATTCTTCTATAACTCCTTAACAAAGAGAGAACAAAGTCATGTTTTCTTCATATGATCTGACTCTGCACTGCTTCTCCATTCCCCACCTGGACCAGGATGCTCTAGCAGCACTCAGCTGCTCCTCATTCCCTTTGAACACATAGTGCTTTTCCTGCAGATTTTCTCCTGTTCTTTTACCAGAAATGCCCTCCCCATTTCCAAATAATTACCTCCTAATTCCTGTGCATTCTATAAGATATAGGTGAGTCCCTTTTCCAGCAAGCCTTCCCTAATATCTCTACCACTGCTGTCCACCCAAGTTGGCTGGTTAACTCAACCCTCCTTCATGATTCCACAACAACTGAGGTCCCGTCATTGACTTTTTCTATTTCACAGTTCATTCTGTTCATTCTTCTGCCTTTCCCACCAGAACCATTTGCTCCTTGAGGGCGATGACAGCACTCAGTCAATGCGAGATTCTCTATTACCCAGTATAGTGACTGAAAAATTATAAATTTAATGAATTTTTCATGTGTGAATAGACATGCAGAGAAACTGAAAATAAAGTGCCAGGTGATGTTTATTAATAGATTAAATGTGCATACCTGTAAGGAACGGCATGGACAAAGCTTGCTGGTTTATTTAACAAGTATTTATTAAACGCTTGCTTTGCATGCAGCCCTGGTCACTTGCAGTGACTGACAATGTGACAAACAATTGAAACGTTTGAACTGGAAGTGAGATTATTCCTAATTAAAGCCAGTATATCAATTCATAAGAGGGTTTGTGGAACCTAAGTCACTCCAGATGTCAGCTACCCCCTTGGGAAGTGTCATGACTCTTTTGAGTCTCTAGAGTTGCAGGTAATACTAGAAAAGGAGAACCATTGCATCCTTGCCTTCCCTCTCAACATGGATGAGACGTCCAGAGTTTGTCTGCCCTGGTGCTTTCCTTTCTGAGACTCTCCTTGGCAGGTGTGCTCTGGACCAGACTTCCCTGAAGTTGAAGTGGTGAAAGCTCAGATGCAAAGGTGGCTTTGGGACAAAAATAAGCAAAGGAGAGCAAAGCCAAATTAGATTTTTCACCACACTAATGACATATCCTAGATTATAGGATAGCAGATTAGTTCACCAAAGTGTTGCTTTGAGGTAAGTCCAAGAGCACAAATTGTAGTGCTTTATACTTCAGAGTATGTTTGCAAATAATAATTAAGTCATCCATTTATACGTCCACATATGCAAGGAACATGACTCATTCTGGAGATAAAAAGATAAATATGTTTTATACTCAAGACGTGTATGATATAGTGAGTGAGACAGACAAGAAAAGACATACTTAAAATAAATAATGATAAAGGGGTGGGTTACAGGAAGCATGGGGCTCTGTGAGCAACAGGAGCAAAGACCCCAGTGTGGAGGTGGAGTAGGGGGGTGGCAGGAACAAGTAACTATCCTCCAACCCCAGCCCATAAGATTGTTCCTCTTAAGAAAAGATTGGTAAGGACCAGAGTGAGGCAAATAAAATAAAAATGATATTTATATAGCTTTTTGGAAATATAAATAGCACAATTAATGTCAGAAAGGAAAACAAAACAAAACAAAAAAGACTGACATGTTATGTGACTGATCATCTCCAGGCACAACAGCACGTACCAATGATTCCAAAAAAATTAATTTTGCTATTTTTATCTGCTTTACACCCAGCTTAAACGATATGTGTATTTTTGGAAGCTAGAGTTCCTATGAAAATTCCACAACTGTACTGACCTCCACTGCGACTGACTAAGATTAATCAAGGTCCCACTCCCAGAGGGAAATTAACTTTTATCCTTGGAGATTCTGAACACCCAGACCTCTAAGAACTTAAAAAGCATGTGCTTTCATCAGGATCCTTCTAACATGGGGGAAATGTAGCTGTCATCCATTAAAACACGATCCAGTTTGGGCACAGTTCGGGTCCTCTTTGGGTTTTCCAAGTTCTCTGTAGGACTACCAGATGAGGCCACAAGCTTTTCTGGCTCAATCTCAGAAGGCAGCTTCTCTTTCTACAAGTTGCTAAATCACAGAACCAGCGTATGTGTGAGGCTGGACTGGGAAGGATGGGGCATGATCTTGGTATTAGAAAGTACCAGAAGAACATTATGGAATTCCACTGTTTGAGAACAGCATGAAGAATGACAGGGTTTAATTCGCTTTGTCAGTAGCATCAAAAGGGCTACGTGCTAGGCAAGAGGGGACCCCAGAAGTCAGATATGTGGAATGGACCTCCCCCTGCTTAGCAAAGCCTAATAAAATGAGGGGGGTAGCAGCCTCACTAGCTCTGTCATCCCAGATGACAGAGTGAGTAAAGCCCCCTTTCCATTCTTCAAAGAACAAATGTGCCCTACAAGACAACCAGCATTGGATGCCCAACCCAGAGCCCTGTGGAGTGTGGAAAGGCTAATATCTGAGACAGAGAATGTGGACAAGGCTTCAAAGTTTAGATTTGGTATGAAAACAGAAACAGGCATGGCCATAACAGATTCCTGGATCGATAACCATGAAGATTACACACATTATGCATCTGTTATTGCCAGGAAATGATAGTGCAAAGAAGGTCTTTGGTCCACCCCAACTGTCACCTCAAACACAGAGTTTAGGTAGAATTACTGGGGTTGGCCTGCCAAAACAACTTCAAGGCAAATCCTTTACCTATCGCCCCCACAACCCTGTGCCCCAGTAAGAAGGTGCCCCCAAATCTCTCCTGTATGTAGGTAACCCGGACAGTCTTAGTTTATACCTGTCTTTCAGAAAAATTAATAGCCCCTTCTTTAATTCTCAAAATAGTTCTGAGTTGGACTATAAATTAATTACCTATACAAAGAATCCAGAGCCCCAACTATGCCAGGAACTGGGCTCAACACATTGCTTCCACTAGGCTGTTTAAGCCTCACTATGATCATCTGTATTTTACAGATGAGGACTGGAGGCTTGGAAAGTTTAAGGAGTTTCCCCCAAATCCTGCATCATTAAGTAGAAATAATAGGAACTGAACTCAAGCCTATCTGAAGCCAAAATGTGGGCTACAGTTTACTCAAGGGTGAAATATTTCTCCCTTGGCAAGAACATGAGTAGCTACACCCAGGATGAAACTAAATAAAGAAGTACGTGAGGATTTTGTCATTCAGAATCAGTGTGTATTTGCCATGTTCCCAGTAACCATGTTCTTACTTACTTCAGTTGGGTCTCAAAGGATGACAAGTTTGACAGTCAAGTGAGGCTAGCATGGGGGTTTGTATTTCAGGAAGAGGAAACAGAGATGAGAAAGAAGAGGGCCTAATAAAGAGCTTCTGGAAATCAGGTCATCCATTGAGAGAGGGGAGGGAGGGAGGGACTGGATCAAGAGCCTAGGGTGACAGCTCCAGGGAGAAACATTTGGACAACTATGTCAGGTTGACACTTTGAACCCCGTGGCTCAAAATCCTTGCTTTGCTGTGTCCACCAGACCTATACTACGATTCTTAACAGACCATAACCAAGCCCCACCTCTGACACTGAACCTTCAAAATGTCTATGAAGATCCCAGCTTTATGCTCACTTTTCTGAGATGCTGATGAGTGACTCACTTAAGGTAGGGTTATCCCAACACAGTAAGCAAAAAGCTTAGCTTTTCTTTACCCACAGATTGTTCTGGCAATATTTTAGGGAGCCAGCATTCAGCAGTTATTTATTTTAAAACATGAACAGAAGATAATTAGATTTTTTATTGAGATGATACTGGTTTACAACATTATATAAGTTTATGTGTACAACATTGTGATTTGACTTCTGTATACAGTACAGCATGCTAACCACCAAACGTAATTAGACCTTTTCTTGATAACTAGGAGCCAATCACGGATGTGATAACACTAGGTTTCTAAAAGTGGATTTCCAGGAATGCAAATGTTGAATAGTTTAGAGATTTCCTGATCAAATATATACATTTTACAAGAGATGCGACTGAGGTGCAACAAACGCAAATGAAATGATACAAAGAAGTGAATAAATAGAAACCTAGGTAGTGGCTCTGCAGGGCTTCCTCTGATAAGGGGGCTTCATAATCAAGGAAGCTGCTGTCTCTCCTCTTTGTCCCTGGCTCTCTGCTGCCCTAGTCATTGTACAATAGCTCCCATTACTGAGTCCACCAGCTGCCCCTGCTTCAACTCTACTGGGCACGTCCCCCTCTCCTAAGAGGCAAGCACAGGCGAGATGGGGAGAGCCTTTTAGCAGCAGGCACAGTGCTTAAGGCTGAGAGCAGACTTTGAAATATGTTGAAGAGACTTCTAAACTCAAGCCAAAGAAGTATGTCCAAGCTAGGCTCTCCATCTAGAGGGCCTTTCCCCCTCAAATTTTCTCCGCTGTATGTTGTTCTATCTTTCTGACTTTTTGTCTTTCTTCAAAACAGCTCACCTCCCCTGGTACCAGAGTGCTGCTTTTGTTCCTGTCATTAAACTAACCAATGACAGCATTATGAACATTGTCCTTATTTCATTTCTTTCACTCTTTAGGATAATTTCATTGGGTTTTTTTTTTTTTAGCTCACAAAGACACTTTTTAAAAAATTTGCTCTATTTCTTGGCTTTCTTCATTTGCTATTATTCAGTAAATCTATATATACCTAGAGTTTGTTTTAATTTCTAGATAAATAAGTTATCCATCTCTCTGTCTTACAGCACTGAAAACATAGTTAGTGTTCATAGTTAGCTTTTGGATGAGAATAGAAATCATTCTTTAGCTTGACTCATATCAAAGTCCATTAATCTCTAATCTATGTAACCCAGGCACCAGATTGATAAATACTTTAATTACTACTAGTGACAGCTTACAATGACAGAAAATTGCTTTGTGCTGCGCATTGTTCTAAGATGTTAACCTAGGTTAACAAATTTAATCCCTAAACCAACACTATAAGGTAAGTACTGTTGTTACTGGCTGCATTTTCAGAAAAGGAAATGGAGGGAGGGAAAGGTTGAAATAATTTGTCTAAAATCAAACACCTAAGAAGTGACGGGGCTCGGTTTTGAGCCTGGGTCACCTGGTTTCAGTCTCTTAACCAATGCACCATGCTGAAGAACATTATAAAATTTTTGTGATTAGAAAATGTAAAACAAAACAAAACAAGTAGCAGAATTAAATTTGGAATTAACAGTTAATTTTAACTTTTTCTTTTGGAACAGATTTGTCTATATGACTTTTTACAAGTGAATGGCCATTCTCTGTTTAACAACTTTTAAAGAAATATTATTTGATTCTGAAAAATGAGAGATGAATGACTTCTAAATTCTATGAGATATATTTGTGCAAACCTATCTTGTTTGCACAAATGAATCAAAGTTCTTTCTTTACTTGTGATTAAACTTGACTTTTGGGCAATATACAAAGAGAGAGAGAGAATTTGATTTATTTTCTTTAATCGGGTAAGCTTAAACAGAAATAGAATTGCAAACCTAGTGGAAGAAACATCTGGAGGTTAACATCTTTGCATTCTTAAGGGAAAAGTGCAAACCCAGGGAAGCTCCTGGACTCCATCTCTCCTCAGATGTTGGGGTGTGTTTTCTACCCCCATTCTATTTCCACCTGGGGAGATAGGGGAAACCGGGCAAGTGCCTGTGAAATTCCACTTTATTTTCCTTGAAATAAAATGTGTCTTCTTTGTTCTTTAAGGCACTGCCTCTGTGCTTGTAATTCTTAACAATCCTTCCTTTACAGAGGCTCTAAGTGGCATAGAAAATGGTTGCCAAGAATTCAAAACCATCACAAGTCGTAAGGGATTATGTTTGAGTGAGAAGCTGCTAAAATTGTTTCAAATCACCCAATTTCACGTAGTTGAAATGTGAACAGAGGAACAGAGGTGAAATGTAAACGTTTAAAGGAATGTTAACTGCTATCATCAGGGAAAGATATCCAAAAAAAAAAAAAAAAACCCTACTCTCAGTAAAAATATGGATATATGCACTAGGATATGGGGGAGGGGGAAAGCCAGATGGGGAAAACGATGGAACAGAAAACAAAAGGGCAGACAATGTGAGATCTCTGTTTAATAAACACAGCTGGGATGCAGCTGAAGTTGAGGAAACGAGGAAGCTACCTTTTTACTCACAAAGAAAATCTGCTAATGGTGAACGTGAAATTGAATATTTGGTGAATGAATGGACATTTTCATGCCAAGAAATAGGCATGATTATTTATTTCCAACAGCTTGTAGGACTTAACATTAAAGAGAAGTTGCGAGAACCGATGACTGCCAGCAGAGGATGTCTGCTAGCTTGCCTGGGAAGCACACTGACTGTAAAAAGAAGAAGTGGGCAAATCTTTGCTGCCATAAATGCCCTCAAAAAGGCAGCAATCGAGAATGTCCTGATGCACTTGGATGTTATAATGTGTGCATGATATTTTAATTAAGGAAATAAGCATTTTTAGCCCATAGGTAAGATTTTTTCATGACCAAATTATTTTACGTATGAGATAAATCAGCCAGAAGTAGTGCCTTACTGAAATATAGCTGTTAAAATACAGCCTCATAGATATGAAATTTATAAAGTTAGTAGATGTATAGATCTTAATTTGGGTTAATTTTAGTTATGAAAATGATGATGGGAACACATGATAGACTTTATTCTAACCCTAGCTGTTACTCTGAGGCATGAATTTTATTTTCACCTACCTGGATAACTTAATATGGTAGGCTTTGTAGCAGCATGAATTCAAAGACTTATCAACAATTATGATGTATTTTTATTTCTTCAGCATGAGTACACACCTCCTCCACCCAAATAACCAGGCCTCCCTCCCTTAGGACAATACTAAGGCTAAAGCAATGCAAATTTGCCCATCATTCAAGATGCCAGCTGGATTTTGCATTAGCCTTAAACCGGTTTAGTTTTTCAGGAATCTCAACTAAAAATGTCTTCATTCAGATAGTACAGGCATGAGCTATCTGAATAAAGAAATTGCTATACTAGTCCATTAAATATTACTTTAGGATAAAAATGTCCACTCTATAGAGTCCTTACAAGTTGAGAGCAGAAAATATTGAAATTATGAATTCTTTCTTCAATAGCAAGCTATTTATTTTACATAATAAACAGTTATTGGGGATCTACAACACAATTATAAGCTCCTGGTGAAATTCAAAGGTGGGTGCGGCACAGTCCCTGTCCTCAAGGGGCTGATAATTAGTAACGACACAAGGATTAGACAAGGTATGTGGAAGGGAGGGAGGGTGGAGACTAGAAGCGAGAAGAGTTTCTTGCTGAATATAGTAGTAGCCAGCCTCAAAATCTCAGAGTGGCATTTTGCTGGGGCAGTGTTGGTTCTGTAAATTCCTGTTCCCATGCTCAACGTTAAAAGTCATTTCAGAAAAGCAAAAACAAGTAAACAAACAAACAACAAAATAAAAAGGCTACAAATGCTTGCAGAGGGGGACTCATAATAGTACAGGTGAAAATAAATACCCCAGCCTGGGGGACTAGAAACTGGAAAGCTAGTTTGACTTTGAACCGGCCATGTAACCTCCTAGGACCATACTTCTCTATCTTTGAAATGGTGTTAATAGCATCTACCAATAGGAGCTTCAGAAGACAAAAATGATACTTGCTCATTTAGTGAATTCTACTGGCTGGGTTGAAGTGGCCTGAAGAGCTCTGCAAGCATCATCTGATGCTGTGCTCTGTGTGAATGCCACCTCCCAAAAGCTGTATGCTTCATCATTCTGGGCGAAATCCTTTCCCGAGGTAAGAAACTAGGATTCAAACCCACCAGTCTGGCTTGAGGATTTATGGTCTGAGAAACACTGCCCCTCTGAGGCTAAGAGGGAGATGATGTGAATAGAAATGTTGAAAGTGCTGAAAATACTGGAAGTGATGAGATTAACGCCCACTTAATTCCTAGCGTTGCACGGCAGAGAAAAGCCATCCTGTGTAAGGGCTCCTTTTAGGACTTCCATTATTTTTTTCAAGGCTTAGTCCAATCTATTTCAAGGCCCCAAATCAGCAGTGCTTGGAGAAATCTCACTAATGAAAGCATCAGTAAGTCTCAATTGAATGTTACTGTATAAAACTGGGGATCCCGGGACAGTGTATCTCAGGTAGGATGGAGGTGATGTGTTTTCCTGTTCATAGGACAGTGAAAGAATAAACTGCCTCTGACTGGGTCCTCCACTGAACCGTAAGTGCACTAATTTTTTTTTAACACACCTCTTTATTATTTATTTGATGAAATAAATAAACACATAAGGAGAGTTCCAGCCATAGCTGGATTTGTTTTCATAATCTCAAAGTTAATGTCATGGGGTAGTTCAGGAAAATGATGACCATTCATCCATCCATCCATCCATCCACCATTCACTTAAAAGACATTTGTTGTTTATACCACATGCCAAGGACACTCTAGATTCCAGACTTCAAAGATGATTGTGAAATGTCCTTGCCCTCAGGGAGCTATAATTTGATGGAGGTTGGGGGAATCAAAAGGTAACTAAGACTTTAGTTACAAGGGCCAAAATAAAAGAAGGGATCACATGAGATGAGAATGCAGAGGGCCAAACAAATCAGCTAGCGGAGGCATAAAAGGCTTCACAGAAACAGGGACACCTGACCTGAGTCTTAAAGGATGTGTACAGCCGATTTAGAAAGGCCATTCTTTACAAGGGAAAATCTCCCTCCACCCAACTCCTCTCCCCCACCACCCCCCCACCAGATTAAGTAAAGCAAAATGGCTTATCTACATCTTTTTAAAAGAAAAGGTATAATCTTTTTTTGTATTCTAAAATACTAAATGAACAGCTTAGATTAGATATCATTAGTTAATATGACCATTAGCCCAAGTCAGAGTAAACATGACACTCTGAGATAATGAAGACAGAAGTGGACCAGACATGGGAGACCCTGTTTCAAATCCCAGCCCGTACCAGCTTCTAGTGCAGTTTTGGGCAATACAACTGCTTTAATAAGAAAAAAACCTTTTAATTGCAATTTGAGCTGGAGCCCTAAAATGTATCAAGAATGATTCTTTGGAAAGAAATGCTACCTCATTAGAAAGGCAAGAAGAGAGGAAGGAAGGGTGAGAGGGCAGGAGGGAATCATGGACAATATTTGTTGTTGCTGCTCTTACTGCTGAAAGGAGGTCCGCTGGGTGAGGTCTAAAAGGAAAGCCAAGAACAGAGAGAAAGGTAAATCATCCTCCCTTTGGAATGTTGGAAAGTTTGGAGGCTCATGAGATGGGAGGTCCTGGAGACGCCACAAAGGACTCTTGGGAGAGAAGGAGGATTTTGCAGGCAGCATCACGGAAGGCCAGGGTGAGAGATGAGATATCTTGTACTTAACTTAGACTGAGAGCTTGTCTGGAGGCTCTGGCCGGGGAGCGCAACTACTTGTGTACCCTTGACCGAGAAGAACGGGTCCTCCTCTATCTGGGAAGGTTGTCCTCTGCGACCGAGCGCGCAGCTTCGGGAGGGACGCACGTGGAGCGGTGAGGGAGGAAGGGGGCACCCGCCTAGCCAGCCAGATCAGCCGAATCAACTCTGGCAATCAATGGGGTGACAGATGTCGCAGCCAGATTACCCTCACATCCAACTCAACTTAGATTGCTTCCAGCAGCGTGCTCTCCATTGTGTTATGTTGTGATGCTTTGGGGAACTTGACAAAGAAGGGGGATGTCCAGTGTGAGCCAAAGCTCTTGCCACTTGAGGACAGGAACAGTGTCTGCTGTGTCTACCATTACACCCCAGTGCTGGGAACAGTGCTGGATGTATGGTGCAGCTTCAGTAAGGAAGAGTGAAAGGATGGTGTATGGGAAAGCACCCTATGTGGGGATAGTAATTAGTATACGCATTGCAAAAAATAATCTGGTAGTACCTATTAAAATAAAATCACTATGGCCTTAAAGATAGCACTGCCACTTCTGAGGAAATATTTGCCAGAATTAAAATTACCAGTATGTACAGAAATGTTAATAGCAGCAAACCTGGGTAGAGGCCAAGAAATAAGAACAACCTGAATGTCTAACACAAGGAGAATGACTTATTAAATTCTGTTACACTACACCATCCAGTACTACACTGCTGACACGCTGATGTACCTACAAAGTGATGTATCTATGTGTATTAAGCTAGAAAGAAGAACATAATATTAAGTGAAAGAAGGCAAGTTTCCAAGCAACATTTATAGGATAAGCCTGAGCTTTAACAGAGAAGGAAGAGGAGGAGGAGGAAGGGGAGAGGAAGAAGCCAAAGAATGAGGCATAAATCCAGCCCTGGAACCAGTCTGCTTGGGTCACAATCCAGTGTCACTGCTTACTATGTGACTTGAGCAAGTTATTTAGACTTGCCATGACTCAGTTTATTCACTGGCTATGGATGATGATAGTATCGACCTCCTATGTTTGTTACAATAAGCGAATAAAATAATTCAGGTAGAGTGCTTAGAACAATGCCTTGCACTTGATAGACATTATCTTTATTCTCTATTGTTATTGTTTGGTCATAAGAGTATAGACAAAAGTACAAAAATTTATTCCTCAAATTGTAAGACTTGTTTTCTCAGGAGAGTGAGACTAGAAGGAGGAGGAGAAGGCCATTAACTTTATTTTTACATGATGCTCTGCTGTTTAATTCGTGATAAGAAGTGTGTGTTAATGTAGTAATTTAAAAATCAAAACCAATAAAATATTTCAAAAGAGTAAAAACAAAAAGAGAAAAATGTTGAGGTCAACCAGCATGACAATATATTGAGGAGTACTCCTGAATTCAGGTGGCTCTAGTGATTAAATGTATTTTAATGGGATAGAATAGAAAGGTGTCAAACAGGCAGTAGATAGCAGGTTTCATTACAGGTTAAGGTTGATATGTCTAATCACTATAGAAGTGTAATATTCCTTCAAAGTGGTGCAGAAGCAATTTGCAAGTTCTTTGGTAAAGATAGTGTTGACTTTCTCCTGACATCTTACACTGAAATAAATACCAGATGTATCAAAGAGATAATTATTTTAAAAAGAAAGAAAGAAAGAAATGTAGAACAATATTTTTTCTGATCTTGAGGTGAAGAGAGCCTTTTAAGCATAAGGCTGAAAACAAACCAATCATAGGAAATAAAGTAAAAATGCTATATAGACATTTAAGACTTCTGTCCATCTCCCTTTTCCTTTTTCTAATTAAAAAAGTATACATTAGAAGGGAAATAAAAACCTGGAATAATAATTTTAAATAATATGAAAAAGATGAATCCTGCAATAGAAAAAGAATTAGCCAAAGAAAGTGACAAGACAATTTACAGAAGAAATATAGGTGAACATACAAAAGATCTGTTTTGTTTTCTTAATAACCAAAGAAATATAAATCTAAAGAAGAGCATACCACTTCCACTTACCAGACTGATAATGCTTCTTACAGGTTAACTTTTTTTTTAACATTTTTTATTGATTTATAATCATTTTACAATGTTGTGTCAAATTCCAGTATAGAGCATAATTTTTCAGTTATACCTAAACATATATATATTCATTGTCACATTTTTTGTCTGTGAGCTACCATAAGATCTTGTATATATTTCCCCGTGCTACATAGTACAATCTTGTTTATCTAGTCTACATTTTGAAATCCCAGTCTGTCCCTTCCCACCCCTCACCCCCTTGGTAACCACAAGTTTGTATTCTATGAGTCTATGAGTCTATTTCTGTTTTGTATTTATGGTTTTTGTTTATTTGTTTGTTTGTTTGTTTTAGATTCCACATATGAGCGATCTCATATGGTACTTTTCTTTCTCTTTCTGGTTTATTTCACTTAGAATGATATTCTCCAGGAACATCCATGTTGCTGCAAATGGCATTATGTTGTGTTTTTATGGCTGAATAGTATTCCGTTGTATAAATATACCACTTCTTCATTATCCAGTCATCTGTTGATGGACATTTAGGCTATTTCCATGTCTTGGCTATTGTAAGTAGTGCTGCTATGAACATTGGGGTGCAGGTGTCATTTTGAAGTAGGGTTCCTTCTGGATATATGCTCAGGAGCAGGATTCCTGGGTCATATGGTAAGTCTATTCCTAGTCTTTTGAGGAATCTCCACACTGTTTTCCACAGTGGCGGCACCAAACTGCATTCCCACCAGCAGTGTAGGAGGGTTCCCCTTTCTCCACAGCCTCTCCAGCATTTGTCATTTGTGGGCTTTTGAATGACAGCCATTCTGACTGGTGTGAGGTGATACCTCATTGTAGTTTTGATTCGCATTTCTCTGATAATTAGTGATACTGAACATTTTTTCACGTGCCTATTGATCATTTGTATGTCTTCCTTGGAGAATTGCTTGTTTAGATCTTCGGCCCAGTTTTGGATTGGGTTGTTTGTTTTTTTCTTATTAAGTCATATGAGCTGCTTATATATTCTGGAGATCAAGCCTTTGTTGGTTTCATTTGCAAAAATTTTCTCCCATTCTGTAGGTTGTCTTTTTGTTTTACTTATGGTTTCCTTTGCTGTGCAGAAGCTTGTAAGTTTAATTAGGTCCCATTTGTTTATTCTTGCTTTTATTTCTATTGCTTAGGTAGACTGTCCTAGGAGAATATTTTTGAGATGTAAGTCAGATAATGTTTTGCCTGTATTTTCTTCTAGGAGGTTTATTGTATCTTGTCTTATGTTTAAGTCTTTGATCCATTTTGAGTTGATTTTTGTGTATGGTGTAAGGGAGTGTTCTAGCTTTATTGATTTACATGCTGCTGTCCAGTTTTCCCAACACCATTTGCTGAAGAGACTGTCTTTATTCCATTGTATATTCCTGTCTCCTTTGTTGAAGATTAGTTGACCAAAAGTTTGTGGGTTCGTTTCTGGGCTCTCTATTCTGTTCCATTGTTCTATATGCCTGTTTTTGTACCAATACCATGCTGTCTTGATGACCGTAGCTCTATAGTATTGTCTGAAGTCTGGGAGAGTTATTCCTCCAGCCTCTTTCTTTTTCTTCAGTAATGCTTTGGCAATTCTAGGTCTTCTGTGGTTCCATATAAATTTTATTATGATTTGTTCTAGTTCCGTGAAATATGTCCTGGGTAATTTGGTAGGGATTGCATTAAATCTGTAGATTGCATTGGGCAGTGTGACCATTTTAACAATATTGATTGTTCCAATCCAAGAGCATGGGATATCTTTCCATTTTTTAAAGTCTTCTTTAATTTCCTTCATCAGTGGTTTATAGTTTTCTGTGTATAATTCTTTCACCTCCTTGGTTAGATTTAGTCCTAGGTATTTTATTACTTTGGGTGCTATTTGAAAGGGGATTGTTTCTTTACTTTCTTTTTCTGTTGATTCATCGTTAGTGTAAAGAAATGCAACTGATTTTTGAACGTTGATCTTGTAACCTGCTAACTTGCTGAACTCTTCGATTAGTTCAAGTAGTTTTTGTGTGGACCTTTTAGGATTTTCTATATATAGTATCATGTCATCTGCATATAGTGACACTTTTACCTCTTCTTTTCCAATTTGGATCCCTTTGATTTCTCTCTCTTGCCTGATTGCTGTGGCTAGGACTTCCAAGACTATGTTGAATAGGAGTGGTGATAGTGGGAAGCCTTGTCTTGTCCCAGATTTTAGTGGGAAGATTTTGAGTTTTTCACCATTGAGTACTATGCTGGCTGTAGCTTAAAGGTTAACTTCGAAAAGACTGCTTAAATTTGGGAGTTTGAGATTTGCAAAGGTTAACCGCTATATATAAAAACAGATAAAAAACAGATTTCTTCTATATAGCACAGGGAACTATATTCAATATCTTATAATAACATTTAATGAAAAAGAATATGAAAACATATATATGTTTGTATGCATGACTGAGGCATTGTGCTGTACATTAGAAATTGACACATTCAACTGACTATACTTCAATTAAATAAATAAATAAATAAATAAATAAATAAATAAATAAATAAAATACAGACTGCTTAAGTCAATCCATTCCTAAGTTCAAGAGACACCCTCCCAGTAGCAGCCATCGCCATCTGTTGGTGACAAGCAGAGGTGACCTGACTTTGATCTGAGGCATGGCTTTGTTCCTCTTCACAAAGACTTGTACATCAAACGTTTGGAAGTATAGGAATGCTTGAACCTGTGTGATTCTGTGTGTGGGGAAATGGCGGTCTCATTCTTTTCTGCAAGGGGGATAAAATGGTATGATCTATCGAAGGTATTTAGCAATAGATATAAAAATCATTAAAAAATAAATATGTATGTACATTGTATTCATATATACGTATTCATATATACGTACACTGTTTTAATAAGTCAGTTAATACAAAATTATTAAGAAATAATCTCAAATGGGGAAACTATTCATTGCAAAGTATGTCCATTGAAGCATCATATGGAATGGCAAAAATAATGGAAAGAATCTATCTGCTACCCATAGCAGATCTGTTAAATAAATAAATCCAATTTGATGCATTCACTAAAATGGTGATGTATGTATCTCTGGAAAGTGGAATGATAAAAGCTCTCATTTTCTTATGTCCTTGTGTGTGTGTTTTATATTTTCTACAATAAGTACACACTACTTTTATAATCAGAAAGGAAAATCTTTGAAAAATAGTTCTAGTTGGTGGGGGTGGGGGGCAAGGAAGAAAAAGTCTACTGTTTTGCCAAGTTCTTTTACCCAATGTCACAGGTGAAAGCGATGACATCAAGTTGCGGAATGCTGGAAGCTCCCCCTGCTTGCTCACGGCTGCCTTCAGCTGCCCTGGGGGCCCCACCCACCCTCTTGCTCTCTTTTCTCCTCTGCCCCAGGCTGGGTCTCTGCTTCTCTCCAATCGATTTCATAGACATCTCTAGCATCTATGTTCCTTGTCCATCTGCCTCTGTGGAACTCCAAGCCCTCTCCACTTTCCTACATGCCTTTAATTTCCATTTCAAAGCCTGTTTCCTCTGAAAAGTTTTCCAGAGTTTGCCTAACTATTCCGCACTAATCCACTAGAACAATCTGTGATCTTGGGCAAGTTAATTAACCTGTGACTCAGTTTTTCTACAAAAATAGGAATAATAGGAGTACCCATATCATAGCCTTGTGATGATTAAATGAGTTAATACATGTAAAACACTTAAAATAATGCCTGGTAAATAAGTAAGCCACAATAAATGTTGTTCGTTCTTATTATTTAGCAATTGTTCTTATTTTACTATTTTTCCAGAGTCTATTCCGTAGCATCTTTATTCTGTAAAGTATTAATAGGTATAAGATTACAAAAATAAATCCAAGTAAAAGAGGGAGGCACCAGTTAAAATTAGCAGGGTCCTTTACTGCAAAATTAATATAATGTGTACTAAGTATGAATGAGGGAGATAGTGTGTGCAGGTTTTCCAAACTTGCATTTAAAAAAAAAAATTCTCTGGTCTTTCTTAAAGCCTCTTAATGAACGGTTCTTTTGGAAAGGTTAATTTGTTTGTTTATCATTTATCTGATTTGTCTTTCTCTCCCTATTGACTTCTGCTCAGTAACTTGAGGATAAAGATCTGGTTGCTTTTATTTTTTTAATTTTAAATTGATTCATTAGTTCTTTGGAAAGCACTTTGAAATAAGGTCTATATAAGTGTAAGGCAATGGTTCCTTTCTAAAGGGTTTGCTTTTAGGAGGCATGAAAACTTTCTTTTCTGCCTCATATGAATGTGAAATAATTTTTTATTGGATAGACAAATGAGCAGATAAATACAAGGGGAACTATTCCACAGTCCAAAATAATGAATTAACTAATTGTTTTGGAGAGCTGACTAAAGTGGTGGTTCTGGGAAGGGAGGCTGCATTCCAATATGAACTGTGTGTTACTCGTGTAATTACACTACACTACTGCACGTTTTTAGAAATTTAACTCAAGAAAGGCTCAGAAATAACTTGGAAATACAGCAGCACATTTGTGTCATAAAGAGGACCCACCCCCCCAAACCCATACAAGTGCAGACGCAAGAGCTGATTTGGGCAGTGATCTTGGCTGTCTGCTGTTTGGGTTCTTGGCTTATGGAGATCGATGAAACAGAACCTTCGGTTGCTTCACAGTCGTTCCAGTGGGACACGTGCAGGCGGTCCGGGCTTGTAAGCTTGGAGGCTCACGCGATCCTCAGTTTACAGCTCATGCTCTTGTTCCACGCAGAGGTAGGCTCTCTGGTCCTCTGACCCTTGGTCATGCAAACAATTGTGTTTACACCCAGGATAGAAGTTTTATCTAAATTACAGGATACCTGTCCTTTGCAGATGATGGATACAGATTAGCCGATCTAAACAATTAGTTAAGGAACAAGCCAGTCCCTGGTGACAATTAGGATGTTTAAAACATCTTGCTGACAGCTGTGGTGACAGCAGACAGACAGTAAAACCACCCCTCACTCAAATCAAGAAACTGTGTCTTTCTGATTTACAGGCAGTTTCTTGGTTTGGGTTTTTTTTCCCCGTTTGTACAGGCTCTTCAAGGACTTAAAAATGACTGAAAGGATGGCCATATAGTGGAAATGACTGCTCCGACGTGGGAAGTGTAGAAATGGCAGCCTATAATTCTAGCTGAATCATTTCTCAGATCCAGCTCTTCAGAGGATTAAGCTGACAAGAGAAAACGAAGAAAACTGACACCATATACTTTCCCTAAAATAAGTCAAATCTAAAATGTTAGTCGAGATATTTTCAGAGACAATACGTGAAGGTATCCCCCGCTCTCCACCACCCCATCCTTCAGCTTTCCTCTGTAGGGAAGTGTTCTGCAGCGTACAGAGCTATACACTTTTAACCTTCATTAAATAAGTTTTGGACCAACAGTATTTAGAGAAAATATTTAGGGAATCTAGCAATCCTAAGATGCCAAAAGAATACTAATTTTTTTGCTACCATTCTCAAAAGGAAACATTTTAATTATAAATGCTCTGAAGAAAGAATTTTTTTTTTATTTAAACGTTTCTGTATGTTTATATAGGATCTTTTCCCAACTCCTTCATCAATTGAATAAGCCTATGGATGTCCTCCAAGCTGGCTCCTTCCCTACAGAAAAGAACACATTTCTTAAGAAAGGATTTTGAGGAATGTGTCCAAATCCTAAATCTCTTCTTCCCCATGAGAAAAAGTGGGGAGGGAATCAGGACATGGATTTCTATTTCAACTCTTCTTTCTTAGATCTTTGAATTACAGGATATTAAAAATAAACCTAGAAGACATTGCAATGAATTTTTGGAGCAGCTGGAAAAGAAACCATAAAACGAGTGATTACAATCAGCAAAGTGTGATAACAGCTGAACGCATTAGACCCATCCTTAAAAAGCCAGACCCCACCCCTTACCCCTCTTGGGCCTTTTTGATAGAGAAACGGGTGTCACACAATACAATCCAAACACGTTCTCTGTCCATATTGGGTTAAGAAAATATAGCGCTGGTCATTGTCCCCAAATGACAGACATCCACAGATGGAGAGCAGAGGGTTTTATTTCCACAGTGCTGCTCATTCCACCAGGCAGATTCTGTTAGGAAAGCACGCACCTGCACCAGTCGCGGGCCTGGGTACTAAAAACCGAGCTCCTTCATCGTGGTCACTCTCTAGAAGCATAGATAATTTCTCTTTGCATGTCTTCCTTTGGCTGTGAGAGTGAACAGAAAGCCCTAAGAGTACACAGCTCTTCATGCCTTCAGGAGTGTTCTCAATTAAAAGGGTCTTGGACTCTTTAATACAAAGCTCTTAAACATTCCCCTGTTGAACAAATGCCTTTTTTGCTATGTGAATATAAAATTACATTTTCCCAAGTTGTTATCTGAATGAATTTAAAAGTTATTTAAATAGCAGTGGGAAAAAAAATGTAAAGATGAAGTTTGGTTTGATGAAAATAGTTGTCATCTTTTGAAATATCTGCTTTAAACTATACCGGTTAGTTTCATCAGCCTACGTGTGAAAATTTCGTTTTACGTTATGAAAAATCTCTTTCATTTTCTCATTGGCAAATTTTTTAAAAAAGAGAAGTTTTTCATCAGTTAGAAAAGGATGACTGTGATGTGTGTAAACAGACAGTCGAAGAAAAAGAAACTATGCTTGAAAAAATTCATGCCTAAATATAGAAAGAAAGCAGATACCATATGCTTAACTCCATTTTCAAACATAATCCTTTACATTTTCAGATTTACTCCCATTATTTTCAGATCTTAGACAAATGTCTTCTGCATTTAGCAGTGTTCACATGGGGAACTCATCTTCATGCACAAAATTAAGTACGTCATCCTCTCAAATAGGGTCTTAGGGTTGGGGCAAAAGTTTTTGCCAGCATAGCTCTTGGTTTCCCTTTTAAATCCAAATACTTTTGTAAAAAATAACACAAAACATCACCATTTAAATACTAAATTGGGTTTAACATTTCAGATCTGTTAAGCGTGGTATGAAACCTGACATAAATTAAGATATTAACAAATAGTTCCTGAGGTGGTTTTTATATTTCTAGAAATACAGCATCTCCAAATTGATCCAGGTATAGCCAGTATCAGTTTACTCTCCTTAGGGAGTTTAACCTCAGACAAAAAGAAAAAAAGTGCCCATTTCTGATCAATTTTATATCATATAAGCTTATATTGATCTAATTATCCATAACAACTTACTTCTTTTGCAAAAACTTTTCAGTGATCAGATGTATTATTTTTAGACTTCTTTTAAAATTAAAAGTAGCTGCTTGATGAGAATTTATGTAAATATCTCCATGAAAATTTTATTGACTATAGTTATCAAGCCATTATTTAGAAAAATAGAAGATGGCTGGCACAGTGATTAATAAGCAAGTCGTTAAAACAATTATGACGCAGCCATCAGCAATCAGACTTTTTTTTGGAGCATTTAGTAATTTGGGAAAAAGCCCATGATATAATATTAAGTAAAACAAATAAGATGAAAAATGGTAGATATGGCGCAATCCAAACTGTGCATACGGGAGAATGTTTTCTACCTGGTGATGGAAGATGCTGATGGTCGACCAGACCACTGTCTTTAAGAAGGCTCTATCTTAAAATGAATCATGTGTATTTTCGTAGCTGTGAACCTTATCCTCTATGCTTCTTTCCTTTGAAAACGGAGGACTCTTTTCCCCCTCTGCATAGAGCAATATATCTGCCCTGTTAAACAATAAAAATGATTGAGATTGTTAGGGGAACAGAATTTAAGTGGTATTTATTCCAAGACTTCGCGTCTTTCTTTAATACGTCTCATAGTCCAAGGTGCTAAACTTAAAAAAAAAAAAAGATGCTAGCCTGAAATCTTCATTTATTTAAAATGTGGTTATCTTTCTTCCTTTATCATGAAAAAAAGAAAAACACAGTAACTCTGACCTCAATAATAACTTTGAGTCACTTTTGAGTCATTGGTTTTTAAGACTGTGTTGTATGGCATAATTTATTAAAAAGTTAAAAATGGATTCCTGAGAATTTAAATGAAGGTTTTTTGTGGGGTGTTTATTATTTTTTTTTTTTGATCTACTAAAATATTTTCAGGGAAAAAAAATGAATTCTAACTCTGAAATTATAGCTAATATTCCTTTATCTAAAACCTTCATTTCTATCACCTGTATAAACTTACTTGGGATAACTATACAAATGTCCAACTGATTTCTAATTACTTTGTTATTTTCATCAGTGCTGGACGGTCAGTGAGTTTTTACTGTCAATATTTTACACGTAAAATGAGAAAGCCACGAGGGCGAGAGCTTGAGAAGGCTCCTTCTCTGCTCGTTCTCTGCACAAGGAGGCAAGGGTGGGCAAATCTGGGCCTTAGAGCGCCACCCCATGGCAAGCTGGGTGAAGGGCACCCTGGCGTGTGCTGTGCTCTCTACTTAGTCAAGGAAACAGAAAGGAGCATTTGTTTACTAGGTTTATTCAAAACGTCATCAATTCTAAATAACTTACTTTCTCTGCACTGGTGGCTGAGTAATTGCTGAATTTAGGAACCTCTTTGAATACTTTGTACTCTATCCTAAAGAACAGCTTTTCTTTCTTTTTTTCCAGATAGAATAGAAAATGTGTGAGGAACTAAGTTAATAAATATTGCCGCAACAAAGAAACACTTGTGAGCCTGTTACTAGATTCACTCTCGCAAAATTTCTAGTTTAATTATCTGTTTCAATACCTAAGATCAGTATTCATAATGTTTCTTACTTTGCAAAGGAATCATAAGTTTTGCTAAAACTGCCAAAACCAATAAACCAGAATACATGCAATTAAACCTTCTAAGGTATTAAAATAGAATTTGAAGGGTGTAAGTCGTTAGATTTACGGATAAGAAAACTAGTAACAAAAAGCAAGCTATTATGAAATGACAAATTCTTGCATGGATTGAAAACAATTTTTTCTTATAGCTACACATTGCCTCCATTTTCACCCTCGTGATCTCTTTTATATAAAATAAAAAGATCATTACCTTTCCTATGTTCATTCCAAAATTACCTTTTTAGAGTAAGAGGGAAAAGTATAATTGAATTTCTACTTGCCACTTTTGTATCTACATGAACAGAAGAGAAAATGTTTTAATAACCCTGACTCAAAGGCTATTTGTTTGCATTACTATCTTAGATTTTTACCAGTTATGTTTTTTGAGATTAATAAATCCTCAAGACGTCCTCACACAGAATGGAAAAAAAATGTAACAAATTGTAACAAGTCCTGGAAGAGGCATGTCTACAGGCAGTTCCCAAGGAAGGGAATTGGGACAAGGGGCCAAATTCAGGAGTCCAGTCTGGCATTTCTGGATCTACACCCTACCTTTTTCCAAAATACCTTCCAGTCGACTTCACAAATGGCTTTTGCAGGCATAGTTGGGGTGAAAACCAGCAGCAGTTGGGGGGAAAGATGTAAACTTGGTAAGAAAAGAAAAAATGAAATAAAGGAAATGTCCCAGGAAAAGTGCTTGGAAAATCAGACAAGAAGACCAGTTAAATGGTATTTTTTTTTCTGCCCCGTATGCCAACCCTCTCTTCCAATTGCCACTTTATCTCTCAGGATTTCTCTTTGTCAGAAATGGTGATGATAATAAAGCACTTTTAATGAGCAGAGCTACTGTTTACCCAGCTCTGTCCTCACCCCTGAAGAGAGCTTCCCATGTGTTCTAAAGATGAGGTATAAAGCTTTCAACTTAAAGATATTATGCATTAATGGAACCTTTGTTTGATGAGTGACAAATAAATGTACTAATGAAGTGTACAGTTGAAGTAAGAGATCATATTAAGTAAATGGAAGAAAAAAATCATCTTTTTGATACTTCATAGTTCAGGTTAATCCTGCTATCTTTTTTTAAAATCATGGATTATAGCTTATATAGAGAAGAATATACTGGATGAAATATGTATTGTGTGAATAATAATAATAAAACAAGCATATGTGTAACCAACTACTGATTAAGAAGTGGAAGGCTGCTCTACTTCAGGTCTCCCTACGGCCTCTTCTTCGTTGTATTAGCCCCCTTCCCACAGAAGTGACCTTTATCCTGGCTTCCGTGAGAGTCATTCTCTTGGGGTATTTTTTTTTAATATAATTTTACTATCTCTGTAAGTTTAGACTGAATGATTTTGCATGTTTTTATCCATCTCCTCAGGATGGAACTTTTAGAGTTCATATACTGCCACCTCTCTCTCCTGGCCAAAAGACTCATTTTCCCAGGATCCATGTCCCCTTCCCAAGCAGACTTCAGTCTCCTTAATTCTAGTTTATGAGACTCTTAGGCTGCAGATGGCACAGTGCATGAACATAGCTAATAAGCAGTGTGTTCTGTGGATGCTCCAAAATTGCCGGTCCTGGGGTAGGCTAACGTGTAGGAAAAGTAGATGGAGAGCTATGTTGTGTGATTTCAAGGCACCAAACCCCTTCACTCTGTTATCTCAACGTGTGTCTCAAGATCAGGTCAATGCCTAAATGGTACAGTTTGGGGTTTTGTTGCTTTGACCTAAGGCTGTGTTTTGAAAGCAAATAACCCTGGGATAGGTGCCCTGATCTGTTTCATCAACTATATATTCTTCATAGGAAAAGAAGGTCTTAGGCCGCTTTGTGGGATCATGTTTTCAGAGAGGACTAGGTGAGGTCATCAGGACAGGTGGGATCATTGATGGGACCTCTTGAAGACTTGCATTTGATGACAATAGCCAAGCCAGGTAGAAAAGAGCCGTGCACTATCATGTGCTCATGTGCATGTCAGCAAGAGGCCCATTGTGTTTAAGCTTTGGATGGTGGTGGCATTTGATTGTGATATATGCTGGCTTCCCGAGGCAGGTGGCACTATAACAAGTCTTTTCCCCAAGTTTCTTCTGGAGTTTTGCTGAGAAAGGAAATTAATCCATGGAGAAGATCAGTGTGTGAAACAGCATTGAAAGAAACTGACTGAAAGAAGAGTTTGCTGACACTTTGGACAGCCCAATCCAGCAAACATCACCTACGCTAATTAACACCTTGAGAACCCTTGCAAAGAACAGTATAGTCTTTTTATTAGCAGTGTATGCTTAAGAATTTTAGAGGATTCTTCCAACAGCACAGTGCTCCCAACGCCTAAACCCTTGGCTTAATTTAGATTTGAAGACAAAAAGGTTATGTCTAGATCCAGCCCCATTACAAAGAGTGCTCTTGAATCAACAAGATCATGGTGTTGGAGCTTGATGTATCTTGTAAGTGTCCATCAAGCCCTGCTTTAAACCCTTCCATCAAACTCTACTCCTATGGGTGAAAATTGACACAAAGCACAGGCAGAAACGGTGTGTAGGAGTCTAGCACCTTGATTTGCACAGGTGTGCTGATGAAACAATAAATTCTTCTATGTTCCTATATCCCAGAATACTAGAGTTGTTGAACAGATAAAACCCAAAGTTTCTGGGTTAATTCAGAAAACCCAGGGTCTCTATGACCAGCCTCCAATTGCACCCTTATCCAGCAGTTCCTAACTTTGCACTTTGGAATCACCAGGAGAACTTTGAAAAATACGGATGCTTGTGTTCCATCCCCAGAGATTCTGACATCATTGGACTATAATGCAGTTCAGGTACTGGAATTTTAAAAGATGCCCCAATGATTCTAACATGCAGTTAAGGCTGATCACTGGACTAATCACTCTAGAATTGACCACATTTTATTGTTTGAATCAAGGATAATAGAAGTAAGGGACACAGGGGTTTGTTCCCAGGGTTGTGTATAATGAACTGAACAGTGACCATTCAAAAAGTTATGTCCATCTCCTAATCCCCTGAATCTGTGAACATGACTTTATTTGGAAAACAGTCTTTGCAGATATAATTAAGTTACTGATCTCAAGATGAGCTCATCCTGGATTGTCTGTGTAAGTCCTACATTCAACGACAATGTCCTTATAAGTGAAAGGCAGAGGGCGATTTGACATGGAGACAAGAGAAAACCGTCTGAAGAAAGAGGCAGAGATTGGAGTTCTGTAGCCACAAGTCACGGGGTGCTTGGGCCACCCGAAGCTGGAAGAGGCAAGGAAGGATTATCCTCCACAGTCTTTGAGGGACTGTGGCCCTGACCATACTTTAATTTCAGACTTCTGGCCTCCAGAACTGTGAGGGAATAATGCTATTTTAAGCCACCCAGTTGGATACTATAACAACTCTGGGAAATTAATACACGGTTAAATTGCTTTACTCACTTTATCTCATTTCATCCTCACAAAAATTCCTACAAGTGACATATTATTGGCCCCATTTTAGAGATGAGGGAAATAAGGCTGAGAAAGACTGAACAGCCTTCCCCAGATACAGAGCTAGCAGTGGGACAAGTGGCATTTAAACCTGACCAGAACCATGCTGGGTGGGATAACATTCTAAACATTGGTACTTCCAGCATGTCAACAGCCACTTTGACCTGGACCCAGTGAATCCAAACATACGCTGCATCCAGCCCTGTCCCTCACCCCAAGGTCAATATGCTCCATTAAAAAAAAAATGTTTAGGCACCGTTTGTGTGAATGATTCTTCTCAGTTCACACACATTAAAATACGCAGTTGGAATGAGATACCTGGGAAGAAGGGTGTTAAAATGCATGTGTGTTACTGCTGCGATGAAGGCTTTCCAGGCTTTGGGGAGCTGGCACAACTATGCATGTTTAGTGGTCTTTAAAAATCACTACTAGGCTAGGTGTCTTAAAACTTGAATTGATTTTCCAGTTCAGTTACTAAGATCTGGAATCTGGTGGAGATTACTCAACTCTTCTGTATCTCAGTGTTCTCATCTATAGAACGGAATGAAAACTCTGCCAACCCCTCAAGATTCTGTGTGTGAAAACACTTAGAAAATGATAAAGCTCTATAGATTTATGTTGTGACTGTGTTTGCCATGATACCTCTGAAAGTCATACAGGCTCTGTGATTTCAGTTAACTATGGAGGATGGAGAAATCAAATGTCTTTTTTTTTTTAATTAAGAATTGAGTGTCAAAATGGTAAAGAACACTTTGCAATCTACAGAGTCATTAAGCCTTTATAAGGCTCAGATCTCTAGACAGACTCATACAACTACCTTAATATGATTAACAATAAAAATAAACTTGTTTGAAAAGAAATTGCCATGATTCTGGTGATTTATGTAAGGAATTTATTTTTATTGGTTTTTTCCTTCAATGCCCCAAATCATTCTTCATTCTCTTCTATTTTGAACTTAATGGATATGCTGAATTCTTAGATAAATTAAATGGAATGTTTTTTCCTTACAGGCAGAGGACAGCATAACTTTATACATACACACACTCACAGAGAAATGGATTTTTAAACTAATCTCCAAATTACAGGACAATAATAAAAGGACAGATTTTTTGACATAGTAACTTTTGTAATTGTAAAGATCAATAGACAACATAAAATTTTATAGAAAACTAATTACAATTTTGATGAAATTTTCACATAATTTAGTTAACAAGAGAAGAGATGATAGTACATAATTTTATTAATAAAGTTGCTCACCTAAAGTGGGATTGGCTTATATACTACTGCTTTAAATTAAGATCATTTGAGTTGGAGATAACATCTATACTTCTAAAGAATGGAGATCCAACCTCCCACTAGGATTACCTAACATGCTACTTAATAGTGTGAGAGAGGAAGGGGTGGGAGTAAGGTCTAGGAACATATGGAGTAGCTCACATTTCTTTACCACACCTTTGCAGCAGCTGCATGGACCTTAAAATGAGAAAGAATCTCCCACATTTTGACTATTAGAAATTTTAAACATAAGCATCACTGAAAAACAACTGTTTTTGTTTCAAATGGCATTTTCATTTGTGTGCAATTTCTTTCTTTTTCAGATACAGTCCATATTATACAATTTGACTAAATTTTGTCATAATAATATTATAAGAAAACAATTATTTTTCTTGTCTTGTGAGAACAAATGCAACAACTTTCTAGGCTTAATCTTAGCAAAATAGGAAACTCTAGTCACTTTCTCAAGAAAACACGGTATTTTTTCCCCTTATGCAATCTACTTGAGCAACTTCAGACCTCAATTCTCTCTATAGAGTAATCCTTCTCTGGGAAATATCCAAGTATTTGGTATTCTGAAATCCCTGGAGTGCAGTATCTTCAACCTTCACTACATATAAGGGACTTTTCCTGAAGGCTATCACATCACAATAGAGAATAAACAAAAAAGAGTAAGTTCAGAAATAAACACTGATTACAACATTACGAAATAAATACCCTCGGATTTTTGTATCTAGTTTTAGCCAATAAAAACATGGGAGAGCACGATGATGAACATGGATCAGAACCTATTCTTGCCTTAGATAACACTAGGGTTGCTAGATAGAAATTTTCAGATCCTTGAAATGATCTAGATTTTATTACTCCCTGATTTCCCATCCAGGGAGTTACAAAATTCCTTCTGGTTGTTTTACGAAATACACTGTTTGGAAGTCTGAAAGCTTATGTTATTTAACAATCAATGTTTTAGTTAGCTGTGAAATTGCCTGTTTGCATTTTCAAGGTCTTGGGCTGGAGGGTGGATGAAGCAGGAGTTGTGAACCGAGGTGTGAAAAAATTTCACGGTCACGTTTCAGCCTCCTTCATGTGGCACAGGCATTAATTTATGAAACCACATTTTACTTACAGTCGGGGGGGGGAAATCTGATTTTTATGAGAGAATCAATTTTCCTTTGGATAACTCTCTTTCCTGTGATCTGCGTAGGATTTGCGCTCCAGCGTCTTCTCTTTTAGCCGGTTTAAAATTACAAAGCTCCGCAGCCGTTCAGAAGAATCCCGCGGTCCCCTACGCAGGGCTACCGCACACCTCCGCCACCTCCACTGCCTTCTCTTCTGCGGAGCGCTGGTCCGCGTGCCCCCAGGCATCTTTCAACAATAGTATCAGATTTGCTTGTAGTTCTGAAGTCAATGTTTTCATGGTCTGTCACCTTGATTTTATTAAAGGTGTGGGGACTAAAGCATTTACCAAGGTTGAAAAAACTCCTAGAAAGGTTCTGAAATGTTTAGAATTTATAATCACCAGTTTTTCTCAGCCTTATATCAATCGTTTTCACATGAGGCATATCTACAATTATTCAGAAATTAAATAAGACACCCACAGACGTTTTCAAGTACAGAGCATTTCATTTCTGTGCCTACAATGCTTGTATTTTAGGAGAGACAGCCAGATTCGGGACTTTTTCCCATCATTTTCAGTGGAGCTTTGCCTAGCTTGCTCTCGTTAGGATCAGGAGTTTTGAGTGTCTATAATCTGAGTATAAAAGGCCCTCCCAGTTGATGCCAGCCCGACTTTCACAATCTCTTTAAAAGCTTCTATTCCCACAGCCAACTAGAGACTGATTTTATTAAATCTGCATTGACTTTCCAGGCTTTTGCAATAGAGAGGACTTACTTTAGTCTTACTTTAGTGCTTTGTTATCTTTTAAATGATGTGCACATATATTTCCTTTTAAAAAACAAAGTGCTCTAAAATAAAAAATGTAAGATGAATATGCAGTTCATGCACAGAGATATATACACTAGTGTGCAATTTCAGAGCATACGCCTCTTATTTGCACATGGCCCTTGCTCCCCACTGCCCACCCCAAACCCCTTATTTTTTCTTAAAGGAAACATCCCTTGAAAACTGAACTGCTTGGAAGAAATATATACTTTTTAACAACACAGATTCTGAGTCGCTGAGCTAAGTGCAAAATTTAATTAAGTGGCAGGAGCCATCCAGTCCCCACGTGAAGTGCTCCAGGCTGCTGATAGGTGGCTGAAGCAAAACAAGTGTATGTTGCAGGGCCCCCGTGCAAGGCAGCTGAAGTGTGTGTGGTCTGGGTGGACATTTTTGTCATCCTGTTTGGGAACCAATTCAGGATCTGTTTCTGTTGGCACTTTCCTCCAGTTGTGAATATATTAGTACATTTCTCAGAGTCTCTGCAGACCTGAAAAGCTGGTAATTTAAGCCCCGTGCCAATGACAGACAGTTCTCCTCCATCAGTTCATGCCTGGGTGATGAGATTTCTCAGAAAGGAAGAGACGATGTCTCAAATCAGAAGAAAGAGTACTTACTGGCCCAGCATTAGTGGAGGGTTCTTATCAGCCTTTTAGTGTTTTACCATAAATGTTCAAGAATGCTTTATCTCTGGTCTGGAAAAGTTATGAGAAAACCATGCCTTGTGCTTGGGTCCTTCAGCTGATTTCTGAGCCACGGCTTGAAAAATGAGACAAGAAACATGGAGTTTTCCATAGGCCATAAAACTTCAGATCATTATGAAAGTCGTATTTACGCCTACCCTTATGAGGTGGTTTTTGCTCTCTTCATTCTGTGTCCTTTGGTGGAGCCATTTGAAAGTTTCATTGCCACCTTATCATACAGAGCCCACTAATGTGCATTTTTGTGGAAAGATTCTCTGTCTTTAAATAAACTCACATTTGTACACAACTGTTTCCCTCATCAGTAAGGAAAACTATAGATTTCAGCTGTTCACAAACATGTCTAATGCAGTCAATATAAAATAAAAATTTATTTTAAATGCCCTAGTTTCTTTGTATATCCTACAGACCTCCAAGATCCTAAGGTCAAGTGAATGTCACCTCTTCCTTCTTGTTATTTTTTTTTTTTTGTAGATTTTTGCAAATTTACATTGTTGACTTATTTCTTGCACAAAGAACTATACATGTAGTGGCATAACTCTTTGTATTTTCAAGAGCAAACAGCAGCCATGAAAAGATATCATGGGGAAATTTTTTATTTTTCCAAAACACCTAAGTGAGAACAGTGTGAAGCATTCAGGTGTTGTCCTGGTGGTTCTCTGCATGTTCGTTTTTGTGCAATTTTGCACTCGTTGAAATTAACTATCCACCTGACACCATAAAACAGTACGACCACGACATAAGCCACTCAGACTGGCCACATCTGCAAATATTTCTTCCTCCAAATTTTAGTCCCATTAATGAAGATGTGATTGTTTCTCCGTGACCTTTAGCACACTCCAAATCCTAGGAGACCAGCTGCTTCTCTTCCTGACCCTACTGCACCACAGATGTTCCCGTTCACACTGAGCATCTCTTATCTCACAAGGCTCCTGCCTCAGCAGTTAAAGGAAGGCTGCCCCCTCCTCCAGATTTGGGACTGAAAATGAAGCGTAAATCTTACGGGCTAATAAGCGCGGCAGTTACTTCAATAAAATGTTACTTAAAAGTCAATAGGCTGCACATGTTAAAGACATTAGAGCTGTTAACAGACCGTTGTAAAGTAAGCAGAATCTTTAATAACCTGCATGCAACATTGAACAATTCCATTTTCAGCTCAGGGCAGGCTTAGCTCTGGCACTGAGGTACCGCATTTGAGGTATGAGCCCCTCTTGCATTTTCAGAGTTAACAATCCACCCAGATGGGATCCAGGATGAAAATCCCAGGCTCCTAGTAAGGCTTTAAACCCAGAGTTTTGCCCTACCCCTATGGTGAGCGAGCGTCAGACCCAGCATCTCTAATGCCTAGATCCCTCAGCCTCCAGCCCAAGAGGCAGGAGAGACAGAACTGAAGGAAGTGAGACCTGTGAACTCCCGGCAGCTGCAGTCTTCCCTGGGCCAAACCCAAGGGACACCCCTGGAGCGCACGTCTAGAGCCCAAACTTGCAGGGTCAGAGAGGGCTAATAGTGGGAAGCATATGACAACAGCAAAAGAACAATAAGACAAAATTAATTTTGAAGCATTTATGCCATTTTTCTCCCGAAGAAAATCAAGGCATTTGTTCGTCTAAGGAAGTTTCTTTCATACTGTTCTTAAATGGCAGCTACTTTGCAAGACACCTAAACCCACAAACAATAACGCATAAACAAATAAAGCATAAACATCTTACTCCTTAGAGAGCGTTCCTGCCTGCCATTCTGATGTTTCTGGGCACGCCTTCATTTAGGGAATATGTCATTTTCTAGATGGAGAAAAAGTCAATGAAGAGAAATAGATTTTCTTTCTAGTTCAGGTAACTCTTAAATATGACAAGTAAACTACAGAACTTTAAGTCTGAATTATTATAAGAATGAGACCTGATTAGAAATTCTATTCAGATAAACAAGATTGTACTGCGTAGCACAGGGAAATATATACGGGATCTCGTGGTAGCTCACAGCGAAAGAGAATGTGACAATGAATGTATGTATGCTCATGTATAACTGAAAAATTGTGCTCTATATTGGAATTTGACACAGCATTGTAAAATGACTATAACTCAATTTAAAAAAATGTTAAAAAAAAAGAAATTCTATTCATAACTTCAACCTAACTGATAACCTTTGCTTTATGGTAATCCAGCTTGTATCCTGGTCATTATTTTCATTTAAAGATGGAATTTCTGGATCTTCCAAATTGGAAACTGAAAGAAAGTGATCTCAACCTAAAGTTGAGGAAGCCCTGTCACTGAAAGTACTAATCATTTGGGTTGAAGAGAAAAGGGATGAATCAAAGACTGGGTTAAAATTGAGGATGTTATCAAAAGAACATGACAACTTTACAGAAATGTTTGACATTTGAAATTTTTGATAATCTCATCATCCAAATCATCTATATTCTTGTTTTACAGATTCTCGATCTTCATCCATAGGCACACAAATTAATCAAATTATAATAAACATAACATTTTGCATTGTGTTCTTTTTCACTTAACATTTTATCAAAACCATTTTTTTTTTGCATTTCTCTATTATCTTTCTTATGACCACTTAAACTATTTCACTGAGTCAGGGTATCCTAAATGTAGCCATTCTTCAATCGTTGTGTTTAGATCGTGACAGGTTTAGATTGCATTTAGGTTGTCAATTTTTGTGATAACTTGTTTGAAGTACTTACTCTGAGATCCGTTTTTCTGATGGTTAATGAAAAAAGGTTGAGATAAATAGATGCAAAAGAGTATGTCTGAAATAGCCTCCAGATAGGTCCTCCAAAAAACACTGAAGAATTCTGAGGACGGAAGCAAGGGAGGCAGAAGATGGTTGGATATAATAATTAAAAGGGATGTAGTAACTAATGATCAGGCAATATGGCAAAAAGGGGGCATAGAGGATAAAAGATGCGGGGAGTCCCACAGTCACCTAAAGGTAGGATGGGGAGGGAGGAGAGGAAGAGACACCAGCAACAACAACAAAACTAGGATAAGCAAAGAATCTTGGCATCCATCTCTGGGAGCAGAGCCAGAGGCAGCAGTAGGAGATGAGGCGTTCCCTGGAAATTTCACAGGGACCGACTCTGCACGATGACTGGGAGGAGCTCCAACAAGCAAACGGGGAGGAAGTTGGATGAGAAAAGGAAGTGAAGGCAGCTCTCTCTGTGAGCATTTAAGGATTTATTCAGTTGTCGAAAGCCTTGGTCTCTGTTCAGGACACCGAGCTAGTTCGGCTTCTATCTCTGACATAGATGGTGGCCCGGGGGAACCTCTTTCCTATTTAGTTTCTCTTTGACTGTCGCATGAGGGGACCAGCTTGGAGAGCTCCTGTGGTCTATTGTGTGGGCTAATGAGCAGCTGTGAAGCACGGCTGATGTGAAACGTACGGTGTAAAACAGCAAACACCTCTCTTGAGAAAGAAAATCCTAATTATTCACCTGAATCTGTTTCCCTTCCCCATGAATTCCACTTCAGGAGATTCACACGGTGGGTTTCCCCCAAAGCCAGCACGTGCCGAGGAAGGACTTAGACAGGTGAGACACTGAAACCGCCCCCCTCAACAGAATCACAAGGCCCTTTTGAGGCATCACTGCCTGCAACAGACCGGCCAGCCTGCCCTCGTGCTTTGCAGGTAATATTTTCATAAGAGAGGTTTCTTTTTGCTCAGTTTGCCTGGTAAGAACATTTAGGGAGTAACGAGTAGCTGCTGAAGCTAACCAGGGGCATTTTTCTACCCAGGGAATTTTCATTATGTTCAACATTTGGAAAGTTCAGCTAAAGATAATTGCAGGTAAGCGTTCACCAACAGATGTGTTCGTTTTCCATTGTAGTTTCTTAAATGGGTACTTGTACACAAAAGACCTCCTTCCTGTATATTTCAGCTCTCCAGGGTACAATTGCATGAAATTATTCAGCAGCCAAGTTTGCTTTGTATCACTTGACTGGGTAAGGACACAGAGAAAGCTGCTCCCTGGGCACTGAAAGCTGCAAATCTTTTTTGCCTAAATGTGTAACAGCCACATTCATCACAGTCTAATAACAAGGCCTCCCACAGACAACATAGTTCATTTGTTTTCACCCTCCTGTTAAGAGTCTACCAGAAAGACCAACTCAGGTCTTGACATTGATTTGATATTCCAACTAATTGTATGTTGGCTAAAATTGCCCTGAATGTTCAACGCATTGGGCTGGTCTAACCCAAACTGGTTTTTCTTACCCTTTGCAACTTTCCAATACCATCCGTAGTTTAAATGTTCTCACATAATATTTACAGTTTTGAGTGGCAAAATCTTAAATAAGCTAGGTAAAGTTAGTGACTGTAACACACCTTATGCTTGAAAAGCACTTCACTAGTTATAAAGCACACTGGTATGTTGTACATTATTTCATTCATTCCTTAGAATAACTCAGCAGCGTAGACATTATTCTTAGCTTAATAACAAGATCAGAAAATTTCTTATTTGCTTCTGTTCTCCTCAAAAATCATAAGCAAAGCTGGGCATATACTTTATTCCTTTAACCTTCAAACCCCTGCTGGTGGTCCTTGTTTACTTATTTGTGTTTTGTTTTTGTCTTCTTTTTCAGTTTGATGTTTACTCAACGCTGCGTGCCAGAAGCAAATACATAAATCATCACATTTAAGCAGGAGACAAGTGAAGAATCTGACTGGAATTTATAGATGTCCTTCAGTTATTTTCCTCCAGGAAATAGCAAATGTATATTTCTATATGGATGATGCATGAGGGTAACAATAATACCCCCACCTCCACAAAGATCTTGGCTATAAAGGAGCGAGGTAGAGTTGCTTTCTGAGAGTTAAATTGTAAAACAAAAGAATAATGGATGAGTTTAGTGATATTAAAAAACAAAACAAAACAAAACAAAACAACAAAAATGACTTTAAGGAGGGTAGACTGTCTTCCAGACCAGAGCCAGAGCAACACTGTTACTGAGTCCAAGCTCATACTGTTCACTGCACGACAGGCCAACAAATTGACAGATGAAGTGTTCCGGCAAGGAATAGTAACATTATTAGGAAAGCCAGCAGACTGAGAAGATAGTGGATTACTGTCCCAAAGAACCATCTTAACCAAGTGAGAATGCAGGCTGCTTTTATACTAAAAGGGGAGGAAGAGTGGCTAGTTTTTGCAAACTTCTTGGTGCCAGCCAGATCTCAGAGGGGATGCGATGATCTTTGGTTCCCACACCTGTCCCCATAGGTCTGGTCATGCGGTTCCTATAAACCTTCAGTAAGACAAATGTCATTCTCTGTTGTGCAACTTTCTATCTCTATGTGAATGAAAAATGTTATCCCTTTAAACATCAAGCCTGGGAGGCAGAGCCTTGAGAGTGCACTATAATGTATTATTTCAAGATATAGGCAACGTTCTTTTACAAAAGTGCAGAGACAGCATGACTTAGCACTGACATCAGAGCACAAGGGTTACAGCTAAAGGAATAGATCCAATATGGAGTTAGGTCTGTTCTTCTCTGCTACAAGACCTCATTGCAACCATAAATTTTAAAAAAGAGAATCGACAAAGATATTGGTCAGTCATGGAAGCCCAGAAAAGGAGACTTACAGAGGTGCATATTCAGGGGAGAGGGGCTGCTGGCTCCAAGATGTGACTTAGCCAGTCCAAAGACTAAGTTACTCTTTGGGATAATTATGGCTCCTTGCTACCAAACGTTTGAGTAACAAGCAAATCCCATGCCTTCTAATTCCATGGATCACAAACCTATTCTGATGAAGACATGGCTTCCCTCCCAGATGCTGCCAGGAGAGAACCCACTAACAAATCTCCTATAGGTGCTTGCAGGTCTCAACAGATAATGTTAGTGACATATTTGCCCACCCATCCCTGTAGGTTCTGTGAATTTGAGCACACCCCTAAAAGGAGACCACCAGCAAGGTTCTAGGGCTGCAAACCTGAGGACTAAGTCTGGACTGTGGATAAAGTCACTAAGGGAAATGCCAGCACTGTGCTTTCCCAAGATGCCTTTTGTTTTGGTTTGGGTTTTTTTTGAAATTTCAACATAACAAAATGTCTTTTATCCATGAGAGCCTTACCTGCTCCCACGTAAGACTAAAGATCATACTAGGCCATTACAAAAAATTTAAGATGCTTTACTATCTTTTTGAAAACAAACAAACAAAAACTTCCAGAAATAAGAATAAAACCGTATCTTATTTAAAGATGAGGAAAAGGAATCAGAGAGATTAAATGATTTACTCAGCACCATTCATTAGTGAGTGTCAGAGTCAGAAGTAGACTTCAAATCTCCTCACTGTGCGAGGTACTCATATCCTTCAAGGACATACTAGTTGCTCTAAGTATGTTTGAACACAAGAGGATTTCAGTTGAGTATTTGCGTTTTCCTTGCATCCACCTTTCATTTCAAACACAACCATCACCTACCCACTCTTCCCTATCCCTTCCCACTTCTCCATTTTTCTTAAATCCCTTCATCCTTCTCCTGAAACCTCCACTTTAAGTGAAAAGAGACTCATGCTGTAGAAATACTCTGAAACTTTTTTTTTATTAAAAACACTTACCAAAATATTTTACATTATTTTTCTCATACCAGGTCTTCAAAATCTGGTGCATGTTGCACATTTACAGCATATCTCTATTCAAACATCAAGTGCTCAGTAGCCACATGAGGCCAGCAGCTACATATTGAACTGCGCAGGTGTGGACGACTGGCTGTGGGACCCAGAGTGGAGGCATAGAGGCCAATGGGAGGCCACTGTCCAGGGAAGAGCTGTGGTGGGCTCTGGCTTCCCCCTAGACACCAGTTCAGGTGGGATACACAGAAGGGACTCGGAATAACCTGTCCCAGCCTGCACAAAAGGCAGAACTGACTGGTTCTGGTCTCTGTTAAGTGTCCAGTGGGCAGGTTGCAATGTTACTGAGTCCAAACTCGTTCTGCTCGCCGTACAACAGGCCAGTGAATCGGGAGATGAGGTGTTGGGGCAAGGAATAATGACTGTATTCAGAAAGCCAGTGGATCAAGAAGATGGTAGGATAATGTCCTGAAGAATCATCTTCCCCAGGTCAGAATTTAGGCTCCTTTTATACTAAAAAAGGAAAGGGGATGTGGTTGGTTGTTGCAGACTTCTTGGGGTTGGAATCCTTTGTTCTTGCAGCTGTCCGTGTAGGTCAGATAATTTTGTCCCTGCAAACCTTCAACAGGACAAATGTTATTTTCTATTGTGCACTTTTTTGTCTCTATATGAATAGAAAAGTGTCATATCCTTAAAGGTCAGAGCCTTGAAAATGGGCTCTCCTGTATATTTCAGGCTCTAGGCAACATTCTTTTACAAAAGGTGCAGAACCAGCATGACTAAGCCCAGGAAACAGAGCACAGGGTTAGAGCCAAAAGAACAAATCTAATATGGAGTCAGATTTTTTTCTTCCCTACTACAGCAAAGCCTTTGATACGGTCATGTTAGTTATAAATCCCCAGGATGAATTGTCCTTGAGCTTGTCTGACAAATCTTTGCACGGAGCATCACTGTCTAGTGACTGTGAACACACATTTCAGAAACGCTGCATCCGAATGTCATACTGCATGGGCTTTTTCCTTCTGACATTAGATACTCTTAGCCCCAGGAAGCACACGAGGCAGTGGCAATGGAGAGAGTTGAAAGATAACAAGAGTGGTGAGTGGAGAAAGTTAGCAGAGCCATTTAACACGCCTGCCTGTAAAACCCACCAACTAAAGTGCTATAGTATTTCTTCGCACAGGTCCAGAGAGAATTCATTAATTAGTGTTTGAAAAACAGATCACTGGGGAAGGTACCATGTGAATGTGGTAATCATCAGCACCGCTCACAATCACGTCAGTAACATGTGGTGATGGCATGTTGACTCTGATCGTGAACAGTTGTTGGTGTTGATAAAGCTGTGAACTTTGAATCATTAAATGTGCTTGCTTTGTGGTTTGGAAACCCCACAGCAGATGTTACGGAGTAGAGTTAAGTTATATCTTGAATAGGTTCCTGGAGTCTGAAGCTAAGAAAGAAAACCATCAAAGAGCTCAGAGCACATGACAAACAGGTTTTGACAAAGCCTCTCCCATGAGAGCCGCCACTGAGCAGTGATATGATAGGTTAGTTCCATTGTCCCATTTCTCTTTCCTGTGAGAGAGCATTTTGCCAGCTCAGCTTGCAGTACATTGAAGTTCACAGCGCACTGTCAACCTTAATACATTTCCCATTAACTTTTATTCATTCTAAACACAAAGCACCAGGAAAAAAAAAATCTTGATGATCAAATACATTCCCAAATGACTCTTCACTCCTTAAAATGGATAGAGCAATTTGAGAATAATTTATGAAAATGGATAATCTTCTGAAAAGTCCCCATGAGATGTTGCCTGCCCACTCCCACTTGCCAACTACATCGACCTACAGAAGACTTATTTATTTCATGCCAGAAAAGGGGGAGCAAGCGGGGGGAAGGACCGAAGCCCAGAAGTGTAACTGTCAGCCATTGAAATGCGGTGTTTGGCTGGTTGAGAGAGGAAGACCGGCTATATTGCTTTGACCTCTAACTTCTATTTGTCCTTTGGCTATTAACCTAATTTTGGTTCACTCCTTGGCTTTCTCAACTAGTACCTGAATTGCCCCATATTAGGCTTTTCTTCAGTTTCCAGACCCCAAAAACTTGTGCTGTCAATTTCTGGACCATTTGCCTACCTTCTGCTATTAGATTTTATTATAACTGCCTGCTAACAGACACTTACATGGATAGGAATATTCTAGCAGGACATGCCCCAGCTTAGAGCACCCAGCTTTGCTTTGACCTCTCTTGGTTCTGCTGCCCACGATGTTTTAGCAAACCACTGCTGGCTGCACTCCAGACTTACCAAGAATAGATTTTGAGCTTTCTTCCATGCATTTGAAAAAAACAGTGGCTAGGCTTGTGGCTGAGGACATAGGAGGTAGTATTCTTAATATATTTCTGGGGACGAGGAAGACAGTTGTATTAACACACTGCAACAGTAAAAAGTCCTTTATAATGAACACAAAGATTTTCGTGAATCCTCAATTTTTTTTCTGAACTTCACATGATCATAGAAGGTGCATTCTAGTTATAAGAGAGATGAGATCCATTTTTTATTTTATGGACTCTGGGTTCCCATCACTGCTTTTCAATAGCTTTCAGGCAGGGAACTGAGTTCCTGGTTCTCAGCTGAATGGATAGAAGGCGAATTTATCATATAATGAGTTCTGAATAGGTAAAGGGTTCATCCACTACAGTCCTAAAATGTGCTATAAAACTTGGTGATTCTGCCATTTCTCTCTTCCATAGTCCTGTGATATAAAATGCTCAGTGAGGGAGAATGTTCAGTGTTTATAGTTTAGTTGTATCCCTTTCACTCTTGTTGGTCTCTTTTCGTTTTCTATTTTTCTCTGCTTTCATGTTTTGCCCTATCGTTGTCCACTGTATTTCTTTCTTTTTATTTTCTCTCTGTCTCTCTCTCTCTCTTTTTTTTTTTTCTTTTGCTTTATTAGGAGACTTGATTAGGGGGATAAAAAATATGGGGCTCAATAGAAGTCAGTATGCTTTAAGTAGTGAATCTGCTTCTGTGTTTTATTCCTGATCTCAATTTATACCTCCTCATCATGCTCTGTCCTCTAATCTGCTTAATTTTTCTTCCTGGCACTTACCACCTGATGTGTGATAGATGTATTTGTTTTGCTTACTACTATAGGTTCAATACCTAGAAAAACATCTAGCATATGGCTCTCGCTCTCTCTCTCTTTTTTATTTTTTTGCAGTGAGCCTATCAGATTCCTGAAGCCACTTTTAAGATGAGTTGTCATGCTCTGCTTTAGAGAAATTCAGATCATGCATTTAATATCCATTCTTTTATTGGTGTTTGGGTTACCTGTAAAGTTTCTATATAAATAAGATAACCAGGACATACATAGTGCTTACTCTGTATATAAGCTCTTTATAATTATTTACCCATTGAATCCTGACAGCAGCTCTCTAAGTATAAGCTCTTATTATGCTCAGTTTATAGATGATGAAAAGGAAGCACAGAGAGGGTAAGTATCTTGCCCCAGATCACACTTCTCTTACATGGCAGAGGCAGGAACTGAATGGACAATCTGGCTTCGGTGTTCTTGCACTTAATCACTAAGCAACATGGCCTAAAATTTCACACTGGACTTCATAATAATGTATTATGTATTGTCTTCAATTGAGCCAATTGCTTATGTTTCTGATGATCTCTCTTATTTTGGTGGAACTATTAGAATTATCACCACTCAAGGTGAAGATTTGTAACAGGTGAAAGCTTTGCCAATTAATCTCAACATCCATAATTTATTGAATGATGGAAGCAGATGATTTCCTATTTTAGTTTCCTGATCAAAGTAATGAAGCCAAAGGAGGAAAATGTGACTTTACAACCTTAAAAACATTTCCAAAATAAATTAGTGCCATATCTTCTTTTGTCTACAGGGTATATTCTTCCAGCGTTTCCCCAATAATCCCAGAACCAACACCGAACAAAATTCTACCACATTTCTCAGCAAATTCTAGGAAGGGCCCGGCAGCAAGTATATACATAACCACATACATATGTATGTAGAAATTTACAAGCTACGATATCCAGGCATCATGAGGTGAGGCTCATAATTTTCTCAACCTTGCCAGACTGCAGCAACATTTATGATCTGGAGGAGATTTATTGATTTTAGTTTTTATCCTCTCATAATAGGAAACCACCCTTTAGACCATTGACCTCCTCCTGTTATAATGAGGGTGGAATAAAGGAATATATTTATACTAGCATTCATGGAAACAGGCAAGCTTTTTTAAGGTGTTATAAAGAACTGCTGGTACTCTAATGGTGGTGGTTGTAGCAAAGGTTATAAAATAGCCGTTTAACACTTGAAAATAGGAGAGCTTATACTGATTGGATTTCCCCTTGTCTTATTACTTGACCATGTTTCATTCTGTAACTGGTTATTTAAATAACTCAGTGACAACATTTCAAAACTCTGTACTCTAGAAAGCAAATGCTCTCCAAAGAAAATCAGATGTTAGAACAGGTCACGATCTAGTCTTGAATATGGATTATTCTAGAAGGAATTTTATTAAAGAAAGACAGAGAGGGAGAAAGTATTCACCTCTAGATAATGAAGCTATAGAAGCAACATCCTTCTAAACTTTTACAGTGACCTTGAGAAGAAGGTGAGGGAAATAAATACCCAATATTTGAATTCTCTTGAATTTAATAGCTGAGGGATCTGGGCGTATATAAGTCACTAAATCTCTCAATGGCTAGATTCCTCTGTAAAAGCAGTCAAGACTATCCCCTGTCTCACAGAAATATTTTGTTTAAAAATAAATTCATTATATGTATAAGCTGCTATGACGGTTAAGAGAATTTTAAAGATATTAAATACTATCTGTTACTAATGTTTGACTGAAAATTTAAGATATTTTGTGTCTGCCTTCAGACCCCCAAACTAATTCAAATACAACTTGTTTTTATCAAATCAATATATGTAAAATAAAAGGAAAATCAAAGGAGCTGCGAGGTGGGTCTAATGGAAGATGGAAATATATCCACAGGAGGGTGCGGTGCTGAGTCTCTCCACTCCACTCAGCCATGTCCTCCTAATTCCTAAACCCATTCCAGCCCCAGTGTGGGGCTCTCCTGACCTTGTACAGAGGGACCAGCACCAGGCCTGCACACTGACTCCCACACAACCACGACTTGAGCCAACACCTGGTGGAAAAGGTGGAAGGACGTCATAGGAGCTATTCTGCTAGCGGAGACTGCCGCTCAGCATCCCTCAGATCAGAGGGGTTCCTCCACACAATTGACTCGGGTACACTCAGAACAGCTGGCATTGAGCTGAAGCATTCTAGACACCAGGAAAAACGCTTGGCCATCTCTCCTGGCTTTCCACTGACCTTAGAGTTCAGCAGAACCATATGACCCAGCTCTCTTGATTATTCATTTTGACAAACCCAAGTGGTCTGCCAGTATTACGTCATGATGGCTCAGTTAGTGGTGCTAACATGCAAACGTAGTGAAAGAGAGCTCCGATTTTACCTCATTTATAAATCAAATTGTAAAGAAACAATTGAACATGTGATATCCTCTTAGAAGCTTAAAACTGCAGCCTCTATCAAAGTTCTAAAATAATTCAGGACTCACCGAGTCCTTTTAATCACTCTTGTCGATTGAGAGTTCGCTTTATTCCAGGAACTGGGCTAAATTTTTTACATATATTGTCTTACTTAATCCCTACAACAACCTAATATGATAGGGATCAACTTAAACTCCTATTACAAAATGGGAAATATGGATCAGAGAGGTTAAGGACTTCACCCTTGAGGCTCAGACAGCAAGTGGCAGAGCTGGAGTTCTAATGTGAGGCACCTGGGCTCCACAGCCAGTGCAAAGAGCTGCTAAACTCGCCAACAGAAACACTCATGGAAGGAATATATGCAGACTGAGTGTCCTGCTGTAAGCTCATGATTAACATATGTAATGAGAATTGAATTTCTAATATTATGAACTTACATCCAAAATGCCACATCTACAATTTGCAAACTTAATCCTCGTGGAGACCCAGCATTTGAACTGGGGAAGAAGCAGCCTTTTTTTTTTTTTTCATCTTTACTCCCCCATCAGGTTCAAGTCATTCCTTTGCACAACGTTTCAAAGAGAGGGTCTCTCTCGGTGCCTTTGTAATGCTCCAACAGGACACTCCTGTCACTCCTTACTTAGTATTTGTTAGTTTACAGGTGGGGCACTTTCTCTGCTGATCTGATTAACCCTCAGTCTTGTTTAGTGAGCCGTTGTGTCCCTGTATCTGGGGTCTATGGTCTTCTCAGAGCTCCTGTCCCTCCCCCAGGTGTAGTTCCCGGCCCAGCACTTCCCTTAGGACAAGAGGTTGTTCTTGTTTGTTCTCTGCTCACTTCTCTCTAACTGCATTGAACTTTCAGTAGCATCCTGGAAACGGCTGTGCCTGCTACACTCTCCAATTTCCCCCACGTGCACACATAGTTTAAAGATTTTTTTTTTCCATAGGGAAGGATTTGGGTGAGGCTGTGTGCCTATCCAACAGTGGCTGCTGTTCCCTGCCCCTGGCTTGGCCCATGAGGGACACTCTCTCAGGCCCCTTGTCAATGTTTTCTGAAGGTACCTATGAGCTCCGTGGGGAACGGGCTGTAAGCGGGTGAAAACTCTCTTTGTATCTGCCTGTCTAAAGGTTTCTGGATTTAGCCTTCATTTTGCCTCTACTTATTTAATAACTTTAGCTGATTTCTTCTTACCAGCATCCCACTGTGTCTGTCCCAGATAAGCAGTTTATGTCTCGTTTCTCCCTGAAGTCTCTGTGAACTCAGTTTTTAGATAGGTTAGTTTATAAGTTGTGAGTTTGCAATTGGTCGGGCTTATTTATTATTTTTTCATAGTATGTGTGGGACCTGTGCTCTTTCCAGCTTTCTATACCCCAAGCAGAAATTTAAGAAGGCCTCAACATATATTTTAGGTTATAAAAGCAATACAAGTTTATCACAAAAACATGGGGAAATGCCCAATAATATAAAGAGAAAATAAAAATTACCCACAGCATGAATATTTTGGTGCATTTCTCATATGGGATATGTATTTATAAAGAAAGTTTTGATCAGATTGCATGTATTGCTTTGAAATCTACTTTTATTCCCTGCTTGGGTGCCCTTGACTCTACAGACAACAGTTGATGTGGTTGTGGGCTCAGGATGGATCCTGAGACCTACAGATTCTTTCTGAGACTATTCACCTTAATACTACTATCAAATATTACTCCTCTGGATTGCCGGAATTCAGCATAAACCCTTAGGACAAGCGCCAGCGGTAAGCTTTTTTTCCTTCTCCCAGGGTTTCTACTTTCTCTTTATTTTGAGGCTCTGCATAGTCCTTCCTTTTGTACCAGCTCACTGATACATTTTAAAAGATGATTTTAAATACTTTAGCCAGAATATTTTTGTTCCTTTGAGTAGAGTCCTTTGGACAATCACTTTGGGAATAGTAGTCAAAAGCCATTTCATCTTCCTATTTCTCTTTAATCCATCTCGTTTGGTCTTAACTAAGTTAAAAATGCCTGATTATGTTGTTAGCCTTTAGGTGTGGGTGGATTTTTCCACAACTCAATGATAAATTGAAGGAAGGAATAGCTCGTGTTTTAGATTCTTTAGGGTCTCTGAAGGCTCTTGCAGAAGATACTGCATGTAAAAGGTGGTGAATAGATAGTTTTCTAATAATGTATCATTGATGTAAGCACCATGTTTTCTGTAGGTTGGAACGTGGCCTACCAATATGAACAATGTGAACAGACAATATGCGCAAACTCATGACTGTGAATTTGCTATTGAATTTGAGTGGAAAAGTGATGTTACTTTCCCATTGAATATGAAATTAATTTCTTACTTTGTAATATAGCTCTTCAAAATTTATCTTAAGGTTGAATACAGTATAATTTAATGGAAAGTCCACAATGTTGAAGTGTGACCAATGTGAGTTTTGAATCCCAGCACTGTAGTAACTAGCTACATGACTTTAGTTATTCATTATTCAGTCACTCATTCAGCAGTATTTACTGAGCACCTGTCATGTAACAGAATTTTACAAAGCATATAGTTACTAGTGGCACAGACAAGACCCTTGTCCTCATGATGTCTACAAACAAGCAGGAATATGCACACTGACCAAGGAAACACATGAATTTATATTACATAAAAAATGCAATTAGTTTTTATTGTCATTTCTTACATTCGTTCCCCTATCTCTTAAAATAGACTTTTTCCACAAAATTGTAAAAAGTGTCAGTAAATACTTTCCAATACCTAGCCAGTGCCTCCCACTGGTCACACACAGAAGACATGGGAGCCTGGAAAAGACAGCCTCTGAGCATCAGTCCTCCTGTAGAATATAATATAATCAGTCCTCATTCAGAGCAGAGGATGGGTGAGGACTGGGTATGAGAGTAAAAAGTCCAAGAACTGGCACAGTGTCCACTAACATGATAGTTGCAATGGACCGTAAACCTTCACTGATTAATTACATCTAAAGTCACATATCTGAAAATAATACAGTATTAGTTGCAATTATTGGGGATCTGAGGACTGTTTTATTTAATCTGAAGAACCGAGAAAAAAGAGTCTTTTTCTTCATCAAATCTGAACTCAAATTTGTCCAACTGCACATCTCGGCATCTAATGTCCTTGGTGACCTCTTTAAAAGCTTCCTAAGCAAGAGTGTCAGAACAATGACATTCTAAACAATAAGAGGAAGCATGTTTCCACATGTAATTTTTAGGTACTGACCACTTCACTAAAGCCCACTTTTAAAGTCTAGTAGTATTGTTTTGGGGATTTTTTGAAATGTTGTTTTAAAACATTTATTAAACTGAAAAAGATGACATTTAACACTGGTTTCATCATTATTTGAAGTTTGTTTATATAGTTTTGGGAGAAATCCTTTGTTTAAGACATTTTCAGTGACTTGCATATATTAATTTGTGTGATTCAGGGACTCAAACTTTTCAAAATAGTGATAGATTTCCATGCAGCAAACAGTCTGTGCATTAGTTTAACAGCCCTTGAGGGATGTGTATTAATTTAATAGCTATTGGTCTATAGAAAGAATTGGTTTAAGTTACCTTTTCTCGCAAGCTTTAAATAGAACTTTTAAATAGAATCCAGTCAGATTGAAAAAAGTATTTTGGAATCCTGAAAGTGTAGACTGCTACCAGCATCCAGGTTGCTCATAAATACATCAGGTATTGTCACACGGAATGAACCAAAATGGACTTATTTCACAACTTTAAACTCTTCTTGTCTCATAAATGGTGGAGAGAAAGATCGGCCATTACCATACAGGGGTAGACTCAGGAAACCCACAAACGTCCAAGGTCAGACACACTCACCAAGGAGTTGCCTAACCCCAGGTCTGCATGAGGAGTAAATTGTTTTGACAGATCCAGAAAAACAATGGCACTTGCTTCTCTGTTAAGCCGGCAAAGCCCCCAGTAGTGGTGAATTCTTGATACGCTGTTTATCCCTTAATTCAGAACTCCCCCCAAAGTGTGTACATATATACTGATATAGAGGCTACAGAGGCCAACCTGAGAGAAGTGTACAACCCTTAGAATCATCTTAATGACAGATAACATTCAGGCTAAATGCTTACATGTGTGCATGATGTCATTTAATTTTCACAACAATCTTCTAAAGTAAATGCCGTAATGTTCTACAGTTCACAAGGGTACTGAGTCAAAAAGAAGGTAGGTAACTTGCCCAAGGTCTTAGAGCTAATAAGATGCAGAACCAGATTTGAGTCTTGTCTAACTGAAGAGGATGAAGCTTAATGTACTATCTGTTAGTGTCTTTCATACACTTCATCATTTCAAGTACTTAACAAATATTTATTGTATTAGTCATTGTAAAATACAGGCTGCATCAGAGAGATACAGGTTCTCTATCACTAAATTCTAAACTTCAGTGCATAATGCTTATCATCTAGAGCACTACTCTAATATTAGGGGTGATTTTTATATTGCTTGATAATATTTGATCAGAGGACTTGACTGGGATTTTTGAAACCCAGAAAAATTATCTCCTTCTTCCATAAGGCTCCCAAAAGAGTTATACACACAAAGAAAGAAGAATCAAAGTATCACTGTCTTGTTTAATATGCTCATGCCCCAAATCCCACAGCGCTGAGTTCTGATAAATTTGGGTTGGATCATGCAGCTTCAACTTTAATTCTAAACCAAGCCTCTGTCTCCTTTAAACCAGAACCTCAACCTTGGGTTCTCAGACCCTTGGTCAACCACATGATGCAAAATCCAAAGCAAGGATCTAGTGTGCGTGAGAACGGAGAAAGATGCATGGCTTGCCCCAAGCCAGCATCTACCTAATGATCAGTCATGAAGAGAAAAGGAATCAGAGGAGATGGAGACAAGGCAGCACATGACCACTTAACGCACACTGCCTCCCCCACCACAAACAAGGTCTAAGAAGTTCTCTGTGATCTGCACAATTGCGTTATAATCCCTTCTTCTTGGGAGGAAGAAGGAACGAGCAAGGACATTCCTTTGTTAGAAGGAATTCTTCTCCCTAAGAAGCCTGGGACTAATACCTCAAAAAGTGATGCCTTCACAGACATCACCAATAAGAAAAGTATACCATGGCGACAGTAACCCAGTGAGTAGCAACTGCCAAATCAAAACCAACAGCACAGAATCCGTTTCCTTCCTGTTCCCTTTCCCTCTGCAACAAATCAGTTCTAGGACTTGAGCAATTTAAATAACTTTGGGGTTTAAGAATCTCATTTTTGAAATTAAGGAATTTTTTAAACTAAAGATTAAGCTCTAGAGAGTGTATGATTTCCCAACTAAAAGTAAGCCAATACTTTGACAATCCATGAAACATAGAGATCCTGAAGTAACACAATAAGCAGGAACTCAGTGCCTCTTTATAGGAAGTTGTTATTGGAGCCAAGTTAAAAAAAAATGGAAACAATCTTCCAAGATTCACAAACAGATAGAAGTAATGTAACCAAATGTATGTAGACAAAGTCTCAGAGACGTCACCATTCTTCATGTTAAACACTAACTTGACAGCTGGCAAAGCACATTGTTATTCTGTATTGCCAGAGAGATCCTGTGCAGAAGCCTTTGCATCTAAATACTGAACACACTCTCTAATCCCAGGGGATAGTTCAGAATTCCCCATCTCTACCTCCAAGAAGGAGAGACACTGACACATGTCAAGAACATTACATTGTAGGAAGTGGAGCTTTGGGTATTGGAGTAACTTTGATATTTCTTACTTGTCTCTTCCTTTCCCATCTATTGTGGGTGTTCATGGTGTCCTGTCAAGATCCCCTTGAAGCTGGAGCACCCATGCCCTAGTGGCTGTGAGTATCAACTGCAAAGGGCTCACAGCTGCCCACTTCTCCAGAGAACTGCCCTGGGCCAAACAGAAGTAGAAGAGTTCCTCCCCGTCCTTAAGGATGGCCAGTAGCTGACCTGGGGGCAGGCCAGACCCATCCTCTTGCCTCATATTGAGAACAATTCTGCAGTGCCCTTCATGTCTAGGGCTTTCCCATGCAACCAGGTGGAAGCCAGTTTCCAGGCTAAACAACTTCCTTGCTTTCTCTCCTGACTTACACTGCTTCCTTCATCCATCTTCTTCTGAGAATATCCCATCAATAAACCACTAGAAAAGAATCCTCACTGCATGCTCTGTGTGCAGGGAACCTAACCTAAGACATGCATATGAGGCTGCTGATGGAAGACAGGCTTGGAACCATCTCTGAGATGCTTCAGGAATGTCACTGGACCAGGGGTGTCCAAGGGAAGGATGGCTGAGGTTCTGCATCACCGTGGGAAAGGATTTGTTTCTGTTCACTTCTCAGGCCTCTTCTCATAATCAGAGTAAAAAGATCAAGAAATCTGAGATCAGAATATGAACTCAAAGAAGTGAGATCAAGAAAGCCACTTGTCTTACACACACATACACACACACACACACACACACACACACACACAAAGGCTTTAATGTGGTCCACCTTAGTTCAACATATGACAGGGAGACCACAGAGAGATTTGGAGTTTGAGTTCCGGCTAACAGGAAGTAATGTGCATGTATCCAGGGGATCTTCCAGCAATTATTGAACAGAAGGAGTGGCCAGTCAAAGAGTTTGTTATTCAGATTTCTGGCCAGATTGCCCTCTTGCCATCTAGAGATCAACTAATATCAGCTATTGCTCGACACCAGCTGTACCCAGTGTAACGTGACTTTATACATGGGCTGCTTGGACCAGCTCAGAATGGTTTCTTCTGTTTCAAGCTTTCAGTTGGTCTAACGATGTGACATTGGGAGAGAAAACTCTCATGACCAGGATCCACAGAGAAGCTTAAACCAGGAACAGATAGAGTTAATCTGTGTCCATCTGGTTTTATTTTCCTCCAGCCCACTCCATCAGCCACTACAAAATATTCCCATGTGTTTCAGGGTACTGTTGAACACGACATCTGGAAACAAGCATCCTTGTTTTTAAACGATGATAACAATAGAGGAATTAGAAAAATTATGTTAAATGCTGTATTATTCAAATGGGGAAAGTCTCTAGCCAGGGAAACTACGTTAATGTCCAAATTAGGAAGCGTGGCTCCCCTACTTGTCTTCTCCCAGTTCCCAGGTCTGACTGGCAAACTTACAAAGGAGGTGGGGGGTGTGGTGCCAAAAGGCAGGTCAGGTCAGGTGGCTGTAGGAATCAAAACAGCCAAGTGATGTTCTGAGTTAGGAAAAAAAGAATCAAGTCAGGGGTTAAGGACCTCCAGGCTGTCTCCAATAAATAGCAAACACCAAAGGAATAAAAGAATATATATACGAAAAGAGGACATTTAAACAAATAAAAACACTCTATTAGATCACACTTGCATGGACTTAGTTCTCTCAGTTCAGAGAGAGAATTATTCCCTAATCTCAGTTTAAACATAGTCATGGAGTCAGCGAATTTTAACCCGGGTAGGACTTCTGCACTATACCAAGGATTTTGCTCATTTTACGCTGAGAGCCAGAACAGTGAAGGAATGGCAGCTGATGGGAGAACCCAGGGTTCTGCCGCCCATGTCCAAGTACACTGTCCTATGCTGCGGAATGTGACAGCTCCCCAGAGAAGAGGACAGCTCCCTGGAGTGGGCTGTGGTCTCCAACACCGCATTTAAAAACTCACCAAGACTGTGTTGAACAACATCCTTCCTCAAGAAAAAATTAATGTATTCAGCACAGAGACGTTTGCTCTGTCTGTAAGTCTCATTTCTTCCTTGCAGACCCAGGGGAACAATCCTTCCCCCCTATTGTAACAAAAACTCACAGTAACGAAAAATGCAATGATACTTAACACTGGGGGTTTTGTTGTTGTTGTTGTTGTTGTTGTTGAATTGAAACAAATATCACTGTATTGCTAATACATTGGTATAAATTATCTCCAGATCAAAGCCAGGACACAGTGAGACTGGCTACAGCCCGTGTGGAAAGGGCACAAGGAAAGGGAAACATTAAACCCAAGGTACCAGGCTGACAGTTCTGCCTCTCTTCACGTCAATGCCAGAAGGGTAACCAAACGCTGAACTCCTTAATCTTCCCAAGCTTCAAGCTGGGACACAGAGCTCATCTGGCCCACCCCACTAGCATTCCCTAACGAGTCCTGAGCTAGAACAACTGCCCACCCTGGAGTCGACGCAGTGCAATCTTGTGCTGGAAGGATGACTGCCCAGTGCAGAGACGCAGGTGCAATTAAAATTAAACAAAATCCCTCAACGCCACTAGAGCATCGGCAGCTTTAATTCTGTCCCAACCAAGTGGAAGACTCGGGCCGCCCTGCTGACATCAAATAAAAATGGATTAATTTGTACTTACTCAGGGTTGCCAGGTAACCATCCCCTCTCCCCCCATTCATTAAAAGCCCTCCAGATGTGTAAATTCCACCTTACGTCTATATTCTTTCTGCGGTGCGTTACAAGTCCCCTTTGTGGGTTTTAACGGGGATAAAAGACGAGGCTGCACCTGGGCACAGCTACGGCTCAGAGTACGAGCTGTGGGATTTTCTAGACGGCCAGACACTCCCAAGTAGAAAAAAAAAAACAAAAAACCCAGCAGATTCCATTTTCTTCTGCTTTGGGGTCTTGTTTTTGATAATTCCCACTGAAAATCTGAGGGTCACCCTGCCACCCTTTGTGAGCAGCATGCCTGGGGTCAAACAAAGGCCAGGAGGAGCCTCTGGGACACCGATGGTGACATCCTTCCCTCTGAACCTTGACGTCCCTTGCCATCCCTTGCCAAGCCACCTTAAGAGGGTGTTACATTTAAAGCCGAGCTGGGACTATGGTGTCCCCACAGCAGGCAGTGTGTGCGCAGTAAGGAACCCCTACCTTGCTGGCCCTGGAAGGCGCCTTCATTCATTCATAAATATTTACAGCCTTCCTATGATATGCCAGGCTGCGCTAGGTATCAGGGACTTAGAGGAGAATCAAAAAGTCCATGCCCACCCGGAGCTTGGTGCGCAATGCTGTAGCAGGGTTCATTGGCCATTCTGGGCTTTATTTGTTCATTTATTTCAGTTTGCTCCATTGGAATAAGAATTTTTCTTTTTCTTTTTTCTTTTCTTTTTTTTTTTTTTTTTTTTTTTGGTCAGTGTATGCCTATGTTTAGGAATCTTTGTCCCTTTCCTGAGGTTTTATTAGATCTGAATATCCTTCTCTTCATGACTAAAACCTTACTGATGCTGAGAATCATTCAAGTTAGCAGACAAAGCAGGAGTTGGTGCTGTGAAAGGTGGTCGGGCTGGGGCACCGTGGGGAGTGCTGAAGAATTAGAACAGCCTTGCTCCCTGCAGTGCCCCATGCATAGGACCTGTGCTCAGAAATCTACCTGGATACCTGCTAGACTAATCACTAGATTAATATGTGGAAGACAGTAATAAAATGCAATCCTAAAAGGTTACACTTAAAAGGGTCTTAGATTTCACCTCTTTTTATAGAGATGAAAACTGGAACATAGAGCAAAGAGAGTTTTACAAGGTCACACTGACTGCAGCAAGACCTTGAAACACTGGGTCGTGTTTGTGTTTTCATGGCAAGCTCAGAGCTTGAGCCCAAAGGAGAGATGACAGGAGGACTGGAGGAGCCTGGCAGGCTGGCAGAGATCTCTTGTAGAAGACGATGTCTGGATGCTCCTCCGATTCCACCAAGTAGGTGTTGCCCATTCCAAGCACCCTGCCCCGGCAGCTACCCTTGCTGGAACAACTTCTGTGGCTATATTAGGGTTCTTTAGAGCAATAGAACCAATAGGATTGATTGACTGATTGGTAGGTTGGTTGGTTGGTTGACTGGTTGATTGGTTGATTGATATTTGTTTATGCAATTGTGGAGGCTGAGAAGTTCCATAATCTGCAAGCTGGAGACCCAGAGGAGATGTAGTCCTAAGACTTGAGATCTGGAGAGTGAATGGTGTAGATTCCAGTCTGGATGTGAAGGCCTGAGAACCAGGCACACCAGGACAGGGGATCAATGTCCCAGCTCAGTAGTCAGCCTGAGTCTGCAATCCTCCCTTCCTCCACCTTCTCATTATAGGCAGATTCAATGGATTAGATAATGCCCACCCACTCGGGGGAGGATAATCTGCTTTACTCAGTCTACTGACTCAAGTGCTAATCTCTTCCAGAAACAGCCTCACAGACACACCCAGAAATGATGTTTAACTACATATCTGGGCATCCTGTAATACAGTCAAGTTGACATATAAAGTTAACCATCACAATGGCATTAGTCACACCCTCACTTGCTACAGAAGAAAACGGAACAGATGGTGGTGGTCTGTGTTCTACTTTGATGTGCTCTTCTCTTTGGAGTTTTTTGGGAGAACTCTTAAAAAGAATACATTCTTTCGTTCCAAAAGAGTTTAAATAAAGATATTTTTACAATGTGTAGAAGTGCAGATTAATGGAAATTGATTGACATCTTTAGCTACTGCCATATTTAAATTGATTTCCCTTTCTTTCACGCTGTATTTTTTTAAGTGTTTCCAGGAAAGGAAGTACAAGTGAGGATGGGGATAGGGGCATGAGAAAGTGGAGACTATAGAAACCTAAAAGTAATCCCGTTTAGGTTTAAAAGAAATCAGGCAGCTGTAATAACAAAAATAAAGTCAGCTCTGCTATTACGTTTTTCTAATTGACCCACAAATCTTTATAGACTTTCTCATATGTTCAAGTCACCGTGGAAGACAAAAGATGTAATCACAACCGCTACATTCAAGGAGGAAAGAGGAAGTAGGGAAGAGACACACCACAATTTTACATTTCAGAGCCATACACCACAAGTGCCAAATGAGTGAAAGAGATCATCACTTACATCTCAAATATGCTATGTCTTTATCTCCATGGTCACCTCCCTCTTAATGGCTACCATTATCTCTTGCCTTGACTAGTACAGAAGCTTACTAACTGGCCTTCCTTCACCTTCCCTTGCCTCCTGCAATCTATTCTTCTTACAGGAGTCAAAGAGATCTTCAACAAAATCCAAATATGACTGTCACAGAGCTGCTTGAAGTTCATTAAAGGCCTCCTACTGCTTTCAAGATCAACGTCTTTAACATGACCTACTTGTCCCTGCATAGTCTGGCTCCACTCTTACCTTCAACCTCATCTCCTACATGTCTCTCCCTCACTCCTCTCTCTCCAGTTGTACTGGACTTTGCTCTATTCCCAGAATGTCCCAAGTTCTAACCAGTTCAGGACCTTGGGGATCACACTGCTCTTCTCTTTCCCTCCTGCTTCATCCTGCCCATAAATCAGGACATAAATTCAGTGTCACTTCCTCCAAGAGGTCTTCCAAGATCCTCCATTCTTGAATGGTTCCCCCATTATATATAGTGCCTTCTACTTTTCTCTCACATAACTTATCTCAGTTGACTATATGCTCTAAGAAAGCTGGAATGTTGTATACATCAATCAAAATTCATCAAATTGTGCACCTGAAATATGTGTAGCTTACTGTACAGATATTATATCACAATAAAGTTGCTTTTAAAATTTTAATTTAATTAAAAAAGAAAGCTAGAATGTTGATCAGTTTTTTTACTACTTTATAACAAATGAATATATTAATATTGGCTCAATAAATGTTTTTGAAAGAATTATTGACTAGGAGGTCAGAGGAGACACTAGAGCATGACTATTCGAAGCAGTGAAGGGAAACTGAAGAAACTGGGTTTAGAGTTAAGCCTTAAAGATTAAGTAGGACACTAATGGATGGAAAAAGAAGGGAGGAATTATAAGGTTAGGGTGGCTTTGAACGTGGTTATAAGACTTAACAAAAGCCAGTGCCATTTTTCAGGTTGGTTCCATTTTCATCTGACATTTTACAGAAACAGTGGCTGAGTAGCAAGCCAGCTTTTGAAATACCAATCCAGTTGCTTTCCCAGGAGTAATCCAAACAGACTCCGTGGCATTGCTGTCATCACTTTGAATGCCTAGGTTAACACTTGAAGAGAAAACCAATATAGATTTGAAGTCACCACAGACTACTTGAGAGTGGATGTGATGCTGAATCACACTCACATTAGCTGTGGTGAGTGGGGGGGGGGAACACCTAAAGGGGAGGTGAAGACGATTCTGCTTTATGTGGGCGGAGCCTATGCACTTGATGAGGCCAAAGTTTGTGGGGAAACTTAAACATAATTTGAACTTGTCTGCTAGGCAGCTGTTAGACAATATGAATTTTTAAAACATTGAACTGATTAAGGTGAGTTGTTAAAAGCATATGAGGCTACATCAAAAGTAGTTGAGAAAAATGCTTATCTATCATAAGGAGAGGTATAAAAGTTAAGAAGAGTTTTCTCACAAGAGAATTGTCATTTCAAGTCATAGATATGAAGACAGATGGAAAGGACCTGGGCATGAGGTGATTCTTAATTTGTGCATCTTTTTATTTTGTGCAGTAGAGCAGGGTCCCATTTGACACGTGTTGTCCCTGTCTTGCCCATCTGGTTTTGCTGTTCACAACCTCCTGCTCTTTTTCCTTGGTTCCCTAGATTGTACCAAGCTCCCACTTGACCTTGGCCTATGCACACACATCTTCCTTCTTCCCAAAGACTCTCTTCCAGCATCTTCACTGGCTGGCTGCTGTGTATCCTTCAAGTCTGATCTCACACCAGCTTGCCAGAGTTCCCACCACTCATTTTACATCCTCCACACCATTACTCATTTACATCACCCACCAGGATCCTAAAGGCTGTTGAATGTGAACTGAAACTCATCTCTGGGCTAAATCAATGCTGTCCTAATGTTCTTTCATTTGCAATTGAGGGACGATTTGACCGAAACTTTGCAGCTATGATACTTATCTGATTAGCTTCTTGACTGAGGAAAAGAAACCCAGAAATGAGTTTTTTGGCTCTATAGTGATAATGATCAGCTTCATTTAAACCAAAGAAAATGCTGAATTCTGTTTTGCCCTTTGGATTCTAAATAATACAGATATGTACTTAGCATTTTTTGCCTTACCAGTTTCCTCTCTAAGGCTTTTACTAAGTCCTTGTTTGTAAATGACATAGCCCTGGGCACTGCTCAAAGAGAATGAATTGGAAATGGCCAGAAAAATAACTAATTCAGACATGGGGATCGATCGATCTATCTATCTATCTATCTATCTATCTATCTATCTATCTAATCTGTCTTTACTACACACACATACATTTTTATTATACATATATAAAATTTCTAGAAATAACACCACATGTTACAATTTCTCCTCTCTAGGTAGGATGCCTGGCAGCATCTTCCATCAGTGATCATGTTCAAGATGATTAGCTTCACTGTCAAAATCCTTTAGCAGAGCCCATCTCCTTCCATTTCTTCCACGTCTACCTTAGTCCTTTTCCTTGTTCAGCAGCCCTCTTACTGGCTTCCTTAGGTCAACCTCAGAACCTTCTCCCAAGCCGGAGATGTCTTTCTTGTCCTTTAGGAATATGTCACGACATTTCAGGGCTGTTCTCACTGCTCTTCAGCTATTAGACCAAGCCGTGTGAGTACAGCGGTCCTCCCTTCTTCTAGCCCAGCTGGCACGGGAAATGGATATATCTACTTAAGCATAAGTCCTGCCCTAAATACAGCAGGTGTAATTTTCAGGCCACAGACTCGGGCACACAGACAAACACAAATCTCTTTGTTTTACCATAATTTGACTTATTTTCTATTCCCAACTCCATTCTCACAGATAGAAGAAACTCCATCTCTGTTAACTCCATTTTCTAAAATAGTACTTCTATCTGGCTACAAAAGTAAAATAACTTCATTGTAGAATATTATAAAAATACAAAAAAAAAAGCTTAAAGAAGAAAATAAAATCACCTACATTTCCATCACTCAGAGATAACCACCATTAACATTTTGATATACATACTTAGTCTTTTTCTCTACATAAAGATGTGAATTTCTTATTACAAAAATGTAATGGTAGCTCATATACTATTTTCTAATCCTTTAATTTATTGTGACCATTTTCCAAATCATTAACTATTCTTCTAGAATGATTCTTAATGGTTGCTCCAGATTTAGTTATGTGTATACACCATTATCCTTTCATCTAATTCCCTATGGTTCAATATGTAAGTTGTTCTTAATTTTTTGCTACTACTAAGAGTACAACTTTCTTTTAAAATAGTAAAGAGGAAGACTATGAAAAGGAATATTTGTATGTATATGTATGACTGAACTATTATGTTGTGCCCTGGAAACTGACAACATTGTAAACTGACTATAGTTCAATAAAACATAATAAAAATTTTAAAAATAAAAATAAAAAATAAAATAGTAAAGAACAAATTGCTTTGCTATTACCACTAGTTTTTTGTTTTGTTTTGTTTCATTTTATTTTCAGAACAGTACACAAATTTAAATAATGCTTTCAGGGAGTGAAAGAACCAGAAAGAGAGGATTACTCTGGTAACAGTGTTGAGATTTTTAGAGGTTGTTTAAACTTAGGATAAGAAGTTCCAATCACCAGGGGGAGTTCCAATCATTTGGGCTAAGACTGTAAGTTAGGGCTCATCACAAACAGAAATGTTGTGAAGGAAAATAACAAGGATTGAAGGTCAAGATCATCCAGACTCCCAAGCGGGGATTTTTAAATGATTTTTTAAGAAGCAATTTTGTTGACCTTAATGGCAAACAAGTCAGGTGCTGAAGTCGATGGAAGGGCCCCGAGGCAGTGTGATGCAGCCAGCTTCTAGACAAGGACTCTGGCCTCTGGGCTCACAGCTGTGCACTGGGTCTTAACCTCCAGCCAGCCCAGTTAACACACTGACGTGTGGTATTTCAGGACACGAAACTGCAGGTGGGCTAAGTAGGACAAAAGAGGACAAGGCTGCAAAATTTCATCTACATCCAAAGTATCTCTGAAAAGTCCACTCTCCTGTGACTCATTTGTCCTACCCCATAAGTAACATTATTTTGAAATGATTTTTAGCACAAACAGGAATTTTCCTCCAAGTTGAAATGGGAACATGAAAAGATGCAAAGTAAAAAAAAAAAAAAAAAAAAAATTGAGTCAGGAAGCATTTATTCCATGTTCAAGACATTCAGAATTGCTTAGAGAGACCACAGATACCTTCAAAGAAAAGGAAGTGGACATGATTCCCCAAGACTCTTCCCTCCTTCCAAGTACAGCCCAAGCAACAGCCCATTAAGAGCTCTGACTCTGACCTTCATTTGTGTCATGATGTTGGGGAAAGGCAGTGCCCAGATTTTTTCACTCTTTAGATCTTTGCAGAGAGATGTTTGCATTTGGGCAAATGAAAGTGTTTGTGACATTAAAAGGCAACGACCTGTCCCGGACTCCAGTGTGAATGGCAAGTGACTGGTCTGAATTGCTTTCCTACTCAGGAAAGTTGAAAAAGAAGTTCGAGGATTAAGTTTCCATGTGTGTCTCCATTCACAACAGATGGCCTCCACACGGACAAGCTTTACGCATTTGGTGATCTCCAGATGGGCAAATAAAATGCCATTTTTGATCTTGTTGTAAATTGCGGGAGGGTGGGCAGGGGGCAGGGTGTTACAATCTCTCAATCAAACCAAAAAGAAGAATGAATTTTCTCCATGCAGGGACCTTCAGCTAAAAGAATAAACATTAAGGCTACATAAGGATTCTCCATATAAATGTATTAGTTTTCACTGAAGCTTAAGGTTTAATTCATTGTAAGCCTCAAAGGGAAAAAAAATGAATAACTGTCGAGCATTTTTGATAGGCTATACATACAGCATATTTAAGAAAAATTTAGTATTCAACTTTTGGTAAATCCTATGAGATTCAACACGTATTGTGGAAAAAACCCTCTTTAATAGTTTCATTGAATATTTGATTTTATAATTATCTTCCTATTTAAAACACACACTTTTAAGATTCCCTTTCTCTTCTTCTCTCTCTTAGCAGTCAATTTTCTTCATTATTCCTAAAATGTTTCCTTTCCACACGACTAAACCACAGCCATATCATCAGGAGCCTCTCTGATTTATGCAGTACAACACACCATCGACATCTTGTCTTTGATTTGGTGTTTCATTCTGTTTCCCTGCCTAAGCCAGTCTCTCCAATGTTCTCCTCAATTATGTGATGCCCCCATCAACAACCACACACACACACACACCCGTGAAAGCATCTGATTTTAGTGGCTACCCCATGACTGAAGTCCGGGATCTCAAATGCAGCCAGGAAGTTTAATTAACAATTGAGTAAAAAAAGGTGCTGTATAAACTTCAAGTCAAAAAACCAATTGCTCTGCTTTAAAAATATGACAAAGACAATGCACACATGTTTTGATTCTCTAATTATGTTTAAATATCAAAGACTTTGCATTTCACACTAGGACACCAAATAGCCAACACACTTAAATGGAAATATCTGATTAATGCCTACATCTTTCATTAAACCAAAATACTTCTTGTCTTCTGCCATCTATGGGGTGACTTTCATCAGGTTGTGGGGTTTATATCGCTACCTGCCCTTCTTCCGCAACAAGCCTTCCATTCATCTGAATCTTTTCATTCGTTCTTGCTCTGTGACAGCAAGCTCTTCACATAGCATTCCCGCAGAAGAGTTGTCCACTTGATCACCTGCTAGAAAAGGAGCTTTATTTTGGTTTTTAAAGCCTTCATTAGTTGAACACTGAACATTTCAAAGAAAGATTCTTCAGAATATTTTAGAAGAAAAGTCATATGGGAGCTCATGACAGAATGCAGTAATGGAAGAGGCCAAACCTGGAGTCATAAGCTCTATGAGATCTGCACCTGTTACAGGAAGGTTAGCATACGCACGGTGCAGGCTTGTGACGTGCAGGGAGTGAAGTAATGCGAGCATGTAAAATACCCGGCGCCCTGTGTGAGGCTTTAATGAGGACCCAATTCACTTTCCACACCTCCTCTCTTCCTGCCCTACATCTCCCCCTCGGAGTTACAATTCAGCGAGTGAGAAGACGGTCATACACACCGAGCATCTCCCTGGAACATACATTCTTGGCCCAGTGATCAAGTTTACTTGTAGGCTGTGGGGATGAGGAGGCTGTCAGCACCAGGAGGAAAGGTAATAATGGGTTCACTCTCCTGAAACAAATTCTAGCTAAGCTGAAATGTTACACCATGGCTGACTTCCTGAGAAAGGTGTTGTCTTCTTTGTAGGTATGATAAATGAGTAAATTCTGAGTGTTTTTTTAGGATGAGTTGAAATAGACATAAGGAATTGCAAAGAACTTCAAGCAGAGCATTAGCGTGTCAGAAGACGGAAGAATAACTGGGGGGTGCAGTTCACCCCAAGGATCGGATCGTAGATGGCTTCTTCCGGAAGGGGCTGTTTCTCTTTTCTGGCTGTTACAACCAAGTATCATAGGCTGGATTGGCCTATAAACAACAGAAATTTATTTCTCGAAGTTTTGGAGGCTGAAAGTTCAAGATCGGGGGTCCAGACTGCCAACCTCTTTTTATACCTTCGTATGGCAGAAAGAGAGCAAGCTTCCTCTCTGGCCGCTTCTGATAAGGGCACCAGTGCCATTCCTGAGGGCTCCACTCTCAGGACCCAATTACCTCCCAAAGGCCTCGCCTCCAAATGCCGTCACGTTGGGATTAGCGTTTCCACATATGCACTGAGGGGGACACCAATCTTCAGTCCATGGCAGGCTGGGTTTCTTTCCTCTTTCTCTTCTGCTTTTATCTTTCTTCTTTGATGCTGTTTCCATGTGGCCCTCACTTTGTGAAAGCATATGACGGATCTGGGTTATAATTTCAGGCCATACAGCCTGCCTCACACCTGGTTTTTTTCCATTGTCATCTAACAATGGCTTCTTCTTATTATTATTATCCATTTTTTTTTCATGTCCCCAAATGGGCTCATTTTATTCTTAGTAAGTATCTCACCGTGAGCACCATCCCCAGCAAAGCCGCACTCTCTTAATGCTGGATATTAACTTTGTCAAAGCATCCTTCTCCGCTGTATTTGGTTTTGCTTGAGGGTCAGAAGAGATGACTTTATGGAAAGTAAGGGGGCTTTCTGTACAAAATGTGCAGCGTGTTTCTCACTTGCCCATGGTAATGGACGCCCATGGTTATGGACGCCCATGGTGACTGACAGCTCTGAAAATTCTTGCTTTGAGCAAAACTTGCTCCTGATTCTCTAGAAGACTCAGATGCAGAAACCATCAACTTTTCATAGGTTTCTCTAAACATTTCACCCTGTGGCCTAAAACTTCTGTATTTCAAAAGGAGTTAGGCTTTTTTTTTTTTTCCTTTAATGAAAAAGGATTATAAACTCAAAATGTCGTCCTCTGGTCATGTCCTCACCTACTCCCTGACACTCAGAGATAACACTCAAATGGGTTCCCCCTGTGAGTTAAATTTATTATGTTTAATATACTTAAATACATAGTGCAGACCTTTAGGTTTTGGAAGGAAACAAAGTTATGGTGCCTGGCAATTGTTCTTTTTCGTTCTCTGCAAAAGTGACTGCGGAACTGTCTCTGAACTCCCTAGTCTTAGAGACACACATGTGCTAAGTGTATAATCTCATGAGCTCTCCACATAACACATGCATTGTTCTAGAGCCTTAGCTCTGCAGGCACACTTCTGTGAGTTAAGATGCCAAACGTATTCATCAGTTTTTCACGATCAAGAGAAAACAAATAGATTATTCGTACATTCTTAACCATATATTAAACATGAAAGATGATCTCGTAGACTCTGTGGTCTGGTCTCAGCCAATGCAATTATGCCAGGAGTTCCCTGTAAAAGTAATTAGGGAGGCTGAAAAGGCGAGCGCTCCCCAGATGTGATCTTACCAGTGGCCTTAATATATGACATCAATGAGTTAAATGAGGAAACTACCAGAGGCCAAACATCTAGGTTTTAAGTTTCAGATGAAGTTTGTGCTAGTGCTCACCTCAGGAAATGAATATTGCATTCATAAATTGTTGCTCTTATCCAGGAGATGAACCATAGCAGTTTCATTTAGCCCTAGAGTATTAAATTTCTTTAACACTTTGCCACATTAGTATATGTTTTCCATCTGAATATGATGATGATGCAATATTTGGAGGGAAAAATCGTTAGCCAAGTGACATTCCATAACAAGCCGTAAAAGTTTATGATGCACATAGTAGGATAATTGGCACGAGAGGAATTGAATACTTCCTTATGGATAATATTTGATAAGATATGGCATGTATAACGATCATGACATTTCAATCGACCAACGATGGCTACTTTAGAATGCATTTATTTTATTGTTTCCATGATGGATTTTCCAGTGCCAGAATCATTCCTCCTCTACCAGAAAGATGAAAAAAGGACTGTATTATTTTGCCTCCTGCTTTTATTTTCTATTGTAGTCATTGGCTGGTACATTCCACCCTCCCTCCCTTCGACTAGATTGTTTCCCCAAAAGCTGCTGACAAATGATTTGTTGAAAACCAAAGCTAGCAGACAGCAATGTTTTATTTTCCTTCTTGAGTCGGCATTCTTTTGCATGAAGTCCTTTTACAATATTAATTAAATCATTCGGAGACAGTGTCCTTTCTCCCAGTTTCCAGATTTCCGAAACCTCACACCTGTTTTTCTTTGGGGATATGTGCTCTATCAGCTTATAAATCTTCCTCTATTTCCCAGTATAGCTTCTTATGAAATAACATTTTTTCCCCCAACAAAACTTTTACCCAACTGTTTTCAATAGTGGCAGTCAAGCCTGAAGTTGTCAATCAAAGAACAGCTTATCAGTCTGAGCTTTTTCTTTTTAAGCTTTTACTCAGTGACTTTTGAGACCTGTCAACACCCAGTTGATTTTAGCCCTAACAATAAAGTCACACTCCATCTCCCACATAGAAGCTTTAAGATTAAATTCTGATGTCATATACGCCATATTTACATAGTTAAAACTCATAACAAGCAACCCACAGGCAATAGGATGTAATAACCATGCAACAGAGCCATTTCCTGTCCCCCTTTTTTCTCTCACACTATGTTTTGTGCAGTTTATTGGATGTGAATGTTATGAAAATGAAAATCGTCTGGGAGAAACCTGCTGGCCAGGTCTGAGGTTTAGAAGAATTCGAACTGGAGGAGTATATAGAGTTGTAAATGCTTGGCCACCTCTTACATTATAAAACAGAAACACTTTCAACATTCCTTTTACTTCCAGGAAAAGGAGAGATGGGAGGCCACAATTACAGGCTCTAACAGCGGACTTTTAATAGCTCTAATTCTTCTACTATTAAAGGAAAACAACTAACTTAGAGTCAAAAGACATGAAACACCAGAAGTTTTACAGTTTTTGTTTTTAAACACAAAGCACCTACTTCAAATGCCCTGCAAGGTGAACTTGAACTGCGATGGGATGTAGGAGTCAAATCTGCCGTGGCGCTTGGAACAGCCGATTTAGAGGACTTAAGCGTTTTCTTGGTAATCACTTTAGAGCTAGAAACGTATGTGCCATGTTAGAGCAGGGAAGTGAAAGCCACTGCATCTGAGTGTGAGTTCTTCGCCGCATCAAAAGATGAGGCTTTAAGTAAAAATAGTGACAAGAAAATAAGGCTCTAATGAAGCACATTATAAATTATTATGATGTAGGCATTTTTCATAGTTTCATTCTTTATAGAGAAACAGAATGAAATCACTCTCTTAATAGTGTTACCCTGGAAAACCTTCTGTATAAACAAAGCCTAAAGTACCGTTTTGGAAAATGAGGGCTTATTCCTTCTGGGGCTGATCTTTCTTACCATTCATGTAAAAAGATGGACACTGAACTCTAACAATTGGATTTTATTAATGTGCTAGAAACCATTGGCACTGACTTTCTGTAATGCATGAAAAGCAGAGTCATATTTCTCATATGATGAAATAATATTAAGAAAAGTAAAACAGAATTAATACTCCCTCGTGGTTATAATTGTATCTGAAAACAAATAGAAAAAAAAAGCACTATAATACCATTTTTCATAGTCTCAAATTCCATAGCTTCCATAAAAAATTAGGTTCTTTCAATATTTCTTTTCTTACACTAATTATTGTACAAAGCTAATTTTTGGACTCACTGATTTTTGTTCCAGCAAATAAAGTTCCTAGAAGAATATAAGTTTTTTTTTTTTAAGTCCCCAGAAATGTCAGTAAAAGATGCATTTACACACCTCCCCACCCGCTCTCTTTCATGCACACACATGCACCCATCTACATCACGTACTCATGGGATAACTGAGAAAATTCAGGAGAGGGCTCCTAGATCCAGACCTTAGTGCTCCCTGGCTCAGCCCAAGCCTGAGGTTCTACTAATAGAATCCATCTCTCCTTGTTAGGCATTTTGTCTCTAATATTTCTCAGTTCAAAAGAAAATACTCCTCAAGTAGGAGTCTGTGGAGTCCCTGAGCCACTCCACCACCACCCTAAAGATCTAAGACACTTAGCTAATGTTGGTTGCTAGCGGCACGTGGAAAAAGAGTTTACATTTAATGGGAGACATCATCACTGCACACCCATGAAGGCACTGCTCTAGGCACGGTGGGGAATGCCAGGATGACTAAGTCTCTTACCTTCTAGGAAGCAAGAGACACAGGTCGACCTTGTCAAGGAAGAGGAGAGAAAGAAAGGACATTTATAATAAAACAGGCTGAGGAAGAGAAGCCAAGAAGCAAAGGAGGGAATTAAAACAGGAAACCAGAAAATGCCAAAAGCAAATTTCTTCTCTTACAGATTTGCGTAGCATAACCAAAGAACCAAAATATTGCAATAATTTGTCACATCTGCACTCTAGCTCCCCTGCTGCAGACCAGAAAGACTTTCAGAATAAAAAAAAGTCATGCCCGGGAGCATTTTTTAATTACAAAATATGACATTTTAACCCAACTATTTGTCTGTATAAGTAAATGAATACTGTTAAGAAGTCTATAGAATTACAAACTTTTGCATAAGGTTTTATGAACTTTAGTTATTAATATAATTGCTATTGAAACATGAAACCAAGACACACCTCCACAGGAAAAAAATAACCCCTTTGTCTCTGCCTGATTCTTCCACTTGTGTGCTAAAGTAAACCAACGGTGGAGGAAGTTTCAAACAGTCTCTCAGAACTGTAAATCCTGTCGAGTGTAAGCCACTTAGAAAAGGATGATTTGCTCAGAGATTACTGGTCTCTTTCAGCTGGTGGCAAGTGTAAGCGTTTGATTCAACCCCTGGAGGCTCTGATAGCAATTGCAGATGGAGTGAACTTCAAACAATCTGAAGCTTGTGTTTAATTCAGAACAGCACGTGACATCTTGGACAGATCCCAATACACTCATGAAATTACAAATGGAGTTGGGAATCTCAAGAAATAAGTCCAAGATATCAACCTTTACGAGGTATGACTATAAAGTAACAGGACTGCTTTTGAACCCGATATTACAGAACCTACATGTGCACGTTGAGTGTTGCCCCTTTAAGAGCAATCATGTTGGAATCTCTGCGTTCATTCAGTTATTGCTCCCGGAAACTGAGCCACCATCTTTCCCCACCAATGGAAATGCCTCTTCTTTGGAGGACAAATTTGAAATCTGAAAGCTTCAGTTCTGGTGGTTAGAGTGAGTAATTAAACCGAGGGACAGAATTCAATAGAATGTAATATGTAACACAAATAGCAAACACTTGAGCTCTTACTATGTGCCAGGCACCGTTCTAAGCAGTTGACACCCATGATTTTACAGAAGGCCCACACTAACCCCACGATGCAGGTCACATCGTCACCATTTTAAAGTGAGGGAAATTGAGGCACAGAGAGGGAAAACAAAGCCCAAGACCACACAGCTAGCAAGTGGCAGAGCCAAAGATTCAAGCCTGGGAAGTCAGTTCCCAAAGCCCTTGCTTTTAACCACAGTGCTCTACGGCCTTCCCACAGTGTCTGCAGGGGACTGGCTTCAGGGGCCCCCGCAGAAAACAAATTTCACAGATGCTCAAGTCCCTTATATAAAATGGCGTAGGACAGTCTGTCCTTTCTATCTGTGGATGTGATAGCCACGGATACGGGGCAATTTCATCACTCCGAGAGTGATGCTAAAGAGAAGACCTGATCGAGTTCCAGTGCAGCGTCACAGGTTGCGGGGCTTAACATTTCCTCATTCCCACCTCTAAGCACCCACAGTGGAATGATGGGCAAGTATCCTCTGGCTTGGACTTAACGTTTTTGGCCAGCTCGCAGAATCCCAAAACGTAACCAGTGGCTGAGCCTTACTGAGCTCCCACAAGCCCATTTCAGGACAGCTTTGTGACAGTCGTGGAGAAGTTTATTTTCAGACCCCCAGAATTCAGAGGGACTGCGATGCCCTCTGAATTGGGGAGTTTGAAGATTCTCAAGATACAGTGTTTGCAAATGTCAACCTCTCTTGTACTCTTACAGGTACAAACTTCCATAATGGCTACTTTCAGTGACAGTACTTAATCGGATTTCGTTAAGTTCAGGGTGTTTGGAAATATTCTAGAGAATGAGGGATCCTGGCACATGCAAGCATGCTTGCTAAGGGCCTCAGGTCTTAGGTAAGGCAAGGAGCGTAACAGCATGATATGCCAGTAGGAGTGCAGACTGCATCATCAGTCAGACCTAGGTACAGATCTAGAATCTTTCACTGATTAGATATGTGACCTTAGGTAACTTGGTTAACTTCTCTGAGCCTCAGTTTCTTCATCTGTAAAATGGGGGCTCCAATGCTCACAGGTGTGAGGATTAAATAAAATACAGTTAATCTAATTTTACCTGGTACAATCTACAGCAGTACGCCTTCCATAAATATGAGTTTTCTGACTTTTAAAGAAATATCCTTGGACTCTCCAGTTGAAAACAAATTTCCTCCAAATCATTGGCTCAGCTTTCTGAGTGTTTAGGACTGTCATTGCCATACTATAATTCAGAGGCAGAGAGGAGGGTTATTTTTACTGGCCTTGTTCACGATTCACCCCTGCTATTTTATTTGCCTAGAGTTTAGTGCCTGCAACAGGCACCAACTGGGTTCCGCTGTAGAGACAGCACGTGGGAGGGGGTGTGGGGCTGACAAAGGGCTTGCAGCTGTAGAGAGAGCAAATGGATTAGGCATCCAAGACCAGAAGCATCTGGAGAAACAGACACTTTTTTCATGAAATTGACATTTCTATCATAAACAATAATTCCCAGCTTTCTTTTAACTGCATTTGGAAACTTTTTTTTAGTGGTGGGGGAGGGAGGTGAGAAGACAGGGGTAGTTCTCTGTCTGTTTGATTATTCCTTTCTTCAGAGGAAGAGAGGAAGAGCTTTTCTCTAAGAACAGCAGAGGCCAAGGAAGTCGTCTGTGTTTGTGTGTGTCTGTGTGCCTGAGTCTGTAGCACAAAGAGGGTGTGAGGGGAGGCATGGGCCCAAGGAGGCTGGGAAAATTCACTAGGGTGAATCTTGGGGGAAACAACAGCAATTTTACCAATGAGAGGTGTGCATCAAGATTGTCAATCAGATATCACTGCTCATCAAACATCATCAAACAGATGTGCCAGGATGTCCCTGAATTTGCACTGTCAGACGTTGCCCTGTCCTCCTTTCCTCATGCAGACCAAGTACCACCTTGCCCCTGAGGGGTGACTCCAGGTGGAGAGAAAAGGAAGGAGGTGGCACCTCAAACAACAATGCCATCCCACTTCTCAATATCCCTTAGGAGGCTGGAGTGTTTGCGGGGAGAATGTGGTGATTTTATCCACCCCAAAGAACACCCTGGTTCAAAACCCAGGACAATCTGAAAGCAAAACTAGACTCAGGCCTGGCCCAGGATTTCTCTGGCCTAAGGATGCTCCCCACCCACCCCAAGAATAGCCCAATGATGGCTGACCATTGCTCTCAATAATTCAGTCAGGAAACATTTACTGAACACCTATGGTCTTCCAGGTATTATTAGTGTGGTTAGAAGTAAAGAAGTAATCACAAAACCAACAGAAACCTCTACCCTCCTGGAGGTGCTCTAGGCTATGTAGATAGTATGCCTTTAGGTGTGGCTTTGGAAAACCTACATTTAAAAGAGAGTAATAAAGGAAATGAACCTCCTCTGTGATGACACCCCAATTCGCAGATAGTGTCCTCTGTGCAATTTTTGCCAGTGAAAGTGGACGACTACCTTGGGTTTGTTTGCTGATTGTAATTTCAGGTGGACCACTCTTGTTATATTGTGTACATTCAAAAGGAAGAGGGGAAATACATATGATAATCATTTCCACTGAACTACTTTTTACTTCCAGCAGGTAGATGCAGGGAGCAATGCAGGGGTGATGTCTGCTTCCTGCATCTTGACACACAAAAGCCTCCCCCAATACTCCACATTCAAACTGATGAGGAAAATTGAAATCTCTAATGAAGCTGCTGTATTTATGAATATTACTGAATAAAAACTGCTTGGATGGTTTACCTTAAAAAAAAAAAAACAAAAAAACCTTGTGGCAGGGAGAGAAATAATAAGCTAAATAAATAAAATATACAGTAGAGTAGATGGTGATTAGGCAGGAGAAAGGGGGACAGAGAGTGAAAGGGGTAGTTTCAACAAAAAGTAATGGAGGAAGCCTGCTGGCAGTTGGGGGAAGACGTATGTCCAAGTGCAGGACTGGGCTGGGTTGTGCGCCGGATTTGAGGACAGCAGAGAGGCCGCCAAGGAGCGAGCAAAGGGGAGAATAATAGATGGGGTCAGGGGGATGGAGGCAGGGACAAAGGCTAAGAAAAGGGGGTGGGTATAGCTCAGTGGTAGAGCACATGCTTAGCATGCAAGAGGCCCTGGGTCTAAGCCCCACTATCTCCATTAAAAAAAAAAGGGGGGGGGGTGGCTAGAGTGCCTTTTTTGCCTTTTACTCTGAGTAATATGGAAACAGAGCACCTACAACTGTCTGCTCCAGGCACTGAATGAGGTATTTCCTTACCAATAGTCTCTCTAGTGCTACTGAACAGATAAAATTCGCTCCTTTATCAGACAAGGTAAGTGGAACAGAGAATTAAGTATCAGTGCAAGATCATACTGCTACAAAATGGAAGCACCAAAGAGGCAAACCCAAGTCCACATAGGCAGAACTTCAACCCATGCGTCCTGCGGGGCAAGTAAGGCTTGGACGAGTTGGAGAGGGCGACACCTGCAGCGTTGCAGGGCTGCCGAAAAGCAGTCCTGTTGTCAGGAAGTACTGTCGTAAAATAGCTCCCTCTCTCTTACACCCCAGTGCCATCTGCCCTGGAGCACTGTGAATTACTCATGGTTTCCAGGGTGGTATGTATGTGAATCACGTGAAGCATTTTTGGAAATACTGACTTCAGAGCCTCACCCCGGCCAACTGAATCAGAAAATTACGATTCCCAAATCATTCTGATGCTGGAGCTGTTTTTTTCACCTGGAACACCCCATAGATGTAAATATTAGGCAGAAGCATTTTGGAAATGAAACCATAAGTACAAGTCTTGTGGTGTGCAGATGCAGATGCCAACAAATTAAAGGACAAAAATAAAAGCCTTAAGTGTGGCTTGGTTGGTTGCTTATGTAATTGACTTCCTTCTTTATTTATTTTCACATTTTGGGGTCATAGCTATTGAGTGCTTAATAAATGTGCTTGGCTGACAGTTTTGGAAATAACTTTTTTTGTGGTCCACTTAACTGTTTTAATAAATACAACACTCTACCTGTTAAAAAAAAAAAAATCTGAAGCCAAGGAAAACAGTTGGTTTAAACCACAAAAAAGTTTTCACAACTACTCCCATGTCTGTAATTTTACCATATTTATAACAGAGAAGTAAATTCTGCTTTCTCAAGAATTAATAAAATAATCTCCCAAGGACCACCATGATCAGTAATTGTTTAAAAATCCAGACCAACATATGTCCCCACGTTTCTTTACCAAAAATGTCTTATCTTTTTTAGGGACCATGAGGTGGTTTTCCTTTCTGAATTACTGAAATGTTTGTTTCAAATGGAATTATTTGCTTATGCTACCCCATAAGCCATAAGTAACTTGCTATTGTTCTGATGGGAGATGGGATGGGAGGGGGTGGGGGGCATGAGAAGAGCTTTGACTGTTCACATAGTGGAAGAGCCTGAGGATGTGTGTGCCCTGGAGCTATCATAACCCTCATTTCCCTCCTACTACCTGTTCAGCTGCTCAGTGGCCCAAGAATAGATGAATAATCTCTAAAGAGACCCAGCCTCACCAATCCACTGTGGCAGAATAGAAAGCAGTTTTTTGGGGGTTTTTTGTTTTGTTTTGTGTTTGGTTGTTTTACAGGTTTGTTGCTGTAAGATCACATTCTACTGCTTGAAGCAGAGCAAACATTACAAAATCCCTGCTGATTGAATATCAATGAATATTTACTTTTCAAAAATCACTTCCTGATAACATCAACACTTAAAATTATTTTAAGCACTTTACAGTGTCTTAATCAGAAGTGGCTGAAGTTAAAGTGACACTCTTTTGCTAGCTGAAGGAGTGTGAGTTTATAGAAATTATTTTACTAAAATAGTCATAGAAGTCAGAGTCTGAAACATCAACATTCTTAAGTATGCATGGTACAAATTGTGGTACTCACAATGCGTAGTCCTCCTTCCTTACATTTAGGGCAGGGCACATGCATAGTTCTGATTGATGAATTGGGAGTGGAAGAATTGAATTGCCCAGGAAAGTCTTCCAGGATTCTCTCCCACTGCTATAGCAACCATAGAGCAGGTGGACGTGATGGGGCCCTGAGATTGAGACACCTGGATTCCTGGGTGACCCCATGGAGGACAGTTGCCCTGACAAGACAGTCAGACTTGCAGTAGACTTTGCACAAGTGAAGGATAAAATGTGTGTTGCACTAAGCAAGTGAGATTTAGATGCTTTTTGTTACTGCACCATAACCTAACCTAGCCTGACTAATACAGTGTGGACTAGAGAAATATGCTTAACAATGCCAGATGCCAACATTATAATAACTTCATTGCAGAGAATTGACCGGCTGACATTCTGTCCATTTGGGCCCCTACCCACTCTCCCCTTTTTGGATAACTTTTTCTTTTTTGAATCCACTTATTATGACCAAACATTTGTGATACGTTGTTTTCACTGTCATCTCCAAACAGGGTTCAATATTCATATATTAGAGCTACAAAAACGTTAAATCCCTCCAATGTCTTCCTCCTGATCTCTTACATCATTACTGTTCTATTCTCTAGGTTCTTAGAAAAGTTTGTTTCCCACAGCACATTCAATGGTTAGGAATACAGACTTTAGAATCAAGCAGACCCAGATTAAAGCCACTTACTAGCTATTTCAATGCTCCGGTTTCCTCAGCGCAGAACTACAATGAGTCTCTGATTTTGTTTTTGTTTTAAGATAAATAAGACAAATGCGTGTAAAGCATTTAGCACAACTGTTTCCTCAAGTGATTTAAAGAGGAGGGAAACTAATATTTGCTGGACAAATCTTATTATTTTTTTTACATAAATTATCTCACCTAAAACTCACAACAGCCCAGCAAGACTGGCATCATCCCCATTTGATAAATAAGGAAACGAAGACTCTGAGAGTTTAAGGAATTTGCCCAAGCTTACAAAACCCATCACTGAGCAAGCTGTGAGTGGACTCACATGTCAGGGGCCAAGCTGACTGCTCCATTCACTCTTTCCTCACAGTGACAAAAAGGAAAATTTTCTGGGCACATGTTTTTAAGAAACATTAAGAGGCAACAATGAAACTGTTAAAAGTCCACCCACAGTGACTAGGCGGTAGTTTAAAGCAAGTATTTATATCATGCACTAAAGAATATTTTAATTATTTTCAAAATAAGTCATTTACATAATCAAGTCAAGTTTACTGGCACTTCTTCTTCCTTTAATTCCTTAGCTCCTCAATCAAGACTCCTATCAGCAAAGTCCATCCCTTTTGTTGCTAAAGTGTTAAAAGCCATTTGGGGAAATTAATTAGATCAGTGGAACCAACATCTTTCTCTTTAGGCATATCATTTGTTAAATACAATCTTTAAAAAAAAACCTTCTAGTCAAAGTCTTTTGCTGGAAACATGAAGCAGTTACAAAGAATTGACTCCTTTTGTGTGTCCCTTCCTTCTGCAGGGGTTATGTTTTGTTTTTCTAGGTTTCTCTGAGGGCCTTTTCCATCACCTAGAGAACCCATTTTGTAACAAATTATAACCTTCAAAGACTTCACCCAGTAGGTCACTGAAAACCAATGGATAAGAAAAATCAAGAAGGGAAGGATGTTCCTTTCAATTTTGAATGTGTTTGGTTTTGAATCACCTCCACCTCTACACGTGCCCTCATTTTCAAAATGTAGCTGATCGGAGTGATTTACTCCTGAAATGGCAGTGCAAACAGCACCACCACGTATTTATTCAAACTGCAAATAGAGAGCTGCTAATTGTGATTGGAGGTCCTTTTTTTCATGGCCAGTCCTGGCCATTTTTTATGACTCCCAAATGAATTTCAGTCTGAAAGGGACTGGAAATCAAGGTGATAAACAATATGTCTAATTGCTGCGTTAATATTTTACACACCCTTAAATATGGAGTTTCGTATAATTAAAATTTTATTTTTAAATAAAGAAATAATTGACCCCAAGGCCACTGCCAGCGCCAGTGACATCCTTATTGGAAGAAAGCATGGTACTCGGAATGCTCAAGTGACGCCTTCTGGACCTTTCTCCACTTCTCGCGGAGACCTGCCCCCTTCCCCGAGCCAGGGAAATAGAGACTGTACCTGGACAACAAAGCTCCACTTTGTTTCTTTCTGTAAGTGGTATATATATTTTAGCTTTCAAAATAATCTCTTTTTTGGAACAAAAACAATCTTCCTTTGAAATTTATGACCTCCTTTAAAAGGCTTGATTGTCAAACTAAAGGTTAGTTAATGTCTTGGCTTCAATAAAACTTGATTAAAGCTGAAAGATATAATGGTTACAAAATCATACGAAATAGAAAAATGACATTGGATTTTTTTAACCTAAATCTCAGCAAATATCTGGAAAGTAGGATTTTCTAGAAAGAACCAAATGGTCGTTATTCTTTATGCAATATATTTAAACTGCTTTGTAATTTCCCTGCCCCAGAAGAAAAATTACTTTTACAGTTAAAGAAAAAGAGGGGTTGGCTAAAAGATATAATATATGTGCTTTGTTGATATTAAAAAACTTAAGGGATCATGTTTTGTAAAAAAAAAACTGTTAAAAAACCATTTTTAATTTATCCCTAAAAAGGTACTATAAATGCCTATACTGTACAATTAAGTGCTATATTATCTTGGAAGTTAGACGAAACCTTAATTGGGAACTAAATGAAGAGTTGCAACTTTTTTTTTTTTTTTTTTTTGGTTTAATGAACCTGCTTGAAGTTTGGAAAAATGCATCAAATTAAAAACAACCCTCAATTTAGGCTGCAACAAAAAACACCCACAGACCTCAGGAAATCACCAGGCTCATTCACCTTGACCTTTGGCCTCTCACACATTCTAACATTTAGCTTTCTTCCTTCTGTCCAGCTGCTTGAACCATTAGTAAAGTTCTTTTGCAACAGCTTGCACGAGTAAGCCAGCTGTCATCGAGCATATTTAAACTCTGCCTCTTAGTTTCCACTGAATCATGTGTTTGCCCACAGGTCTCATTAAATACAAGGAAGGGCAGTGGTGCAGTTTCAAAATGCTCTGGGGGAACAGATCGTCTACATAAAAGGGTGGTCCAGGGCCCTTAGACTAATTTGTTTGCTTACTTTTTTTTTTCCTATCTCCAGATGAGTTGTCTTTAGAGAAACAAGATAAACAGAAAATGTATGCAAGGTGATCTATAGCAAAAAAGGTAGGTACATTCACAAAAGAAAAAAGAAATCTTTCTTGAAAAACCAGCTCTTATAAAAAGAAAGAACCAAAACCTCTTGCACAAACTCCCATTGTTTGATTTGATTTAGGAAATAAATGACTCATTCATGATAATTTCCTGATCTCACCACCAGGAGCCCAGGAGAGAAGGAAATTCAAGAAAATGGTTAGATGCAAAATCAAAACTGTCACACCTACTGCTCAAAGGTTAATTGAACTGTCTTTAGTAAAGCCCCAAAATGCATCCATTTTCCAACTGCGGAAAGAGTTAAAGAACTGGACTTCCAAGTGAACAGGATATGAAATAGAAAGGTCCGTTCTAAGGGGTAAGGCCAGGAAGCAATTAACACCAGGTAAACCAGGCAGATTAGAATGGATATTGGGGCGCTCGCGGCTCCATTTTTCATAGGTGCAGCATAGATATTTTGGCTGGTCTCCTAAATACCTTTCATTTTCACTGCCATTGGTCTGCTGACACTGCAGTCAGACTGCAAAATCAATCATGATGAATATTAACCAGGGCACACTCTGCTAAAGCCAGTCCATCAACAGAATGATCAGAAGCACAAATCAAGTAGCAGGGCTAAGAGGTCTCACCTGTGCACCACTGGAATGGCTGGTATATTTGCATCCGAACCAATATCGCCTATTCCAAAGGCAAAATTAACAGCACTATTCCCCAGGTCTCTCCGAATCATATACAGCTCTGATGGTTCACGTCACAGCTCATGGGCTCTCTCTGCTTTTGCCCTCCCCCTCCCTCTCCTCATCAGGTACACTGCCACACATCCAACACGTTACCCCACCACCACCCCCGATCACCAGGTACTACAAAATAATGTGTTATTAGTGTTTTCATGCGGAAGGTTATTCCATATAGAAATTCCTTTGGTGCCAGACACATTTTAATTCAAACTCAGTTTGTGGTGGTTTACTTTTGTGTTTTACTATTCTGGATTACTCTGGGTACAAATCCTCAAGGGGAATTGTTAAGAATATTCACAATTGGTGGATAGGGAGGACTTCCTCTCTATGCCCCTTTCTTCACATTTAAGCTTCTGCCCTTAAAAACTGCCCCTTCTCTGGGAGTGTGACATCTCCTCCTCTCTCCCTGGCCTTCCCTCACTTCTGAGAGACTGAATATACAAAGGGGCGATGCTCAGACCATGTCTAAAAATGGAACTCTGACCCTACACCCTGCAGCCAACTTCCCAGGAAACCGACTGCTTTATCTATAACAACCAGCTAGGAAGCCAGCCGGCTATCGGTCAGACTTGTAGGAAGTCAGACTGTTATCTCTAGTAACAATTCAGGAAGCCAAACAATCAGCCCCAGAGAGGCCTCGATTCATAACTGACGGCATCCCTAATTTTTGTTCGTACTTCCAACTGAGGACCAACCAGAGAAAGCCTGATATGCACCCTGACCAATCACACAGAGCTCCTCGCTTCCACTTAGCCTGCCTCCAGCCTCTCCAGGCCAGCAGGCTCCATGCAGGGCACACGGGAAGCCTCCCTGTTGTTCTGCTCCAAAGCCAGCCAGCCTTTGAGTTCCTGCCAAATGCAAACGATGGTGCTGAACTTCCTTGTTACAGCAAGCTCTGAATAAATAGCCTTAGCTTGTTCTCGTTTGATTGGCCTTTGTTTATTTCCACACTTCCAAGAAGGAGCAGCTACTCTGAGTATCCAATTGGTGACTTGACTAAGGCACATTTTTTCCAGTCTTTTTGGCAGTAACTGAGTTCATACCAAAAAATGGTAAGATCATCACTCGTGTCTCTTTTTTCCCTGCATGTATCCCCTGTCTGCCGAAACCTCAGGGCGGGTGAAACGGCTATCAGCACCTCCTATTTCAACTCACTGTCTTACCACAGGGGTCCGCCGGGCATAGGCTCAGGTGCTGGCATTTTCATGCCAAAATACTCGACGGGAAGATCAAAGTTCTTTCGATGATGCAGACAGTTGGAGCCCTGTGGGCCTACTTGGCTGTAGACTGTGGCTGCAGCAGCTGGCTTTGGCTCCTGTGGGCTGAGGTGGTTCATACTGAGGCCACGACTAGAGTTGTAGGCTGGCATTAGATCAGCAGAACTTGAAGGTCAGGAAGGGCACGAGGATGTCAAACTTTTGCAAGAATTTCGGGGCACCATTGTTTCCGATGTGGGACCTTTAAATGGTTACTATCAAGCATTTCACCTGCTTGGTAGCATCTGGGGGCTCTCAGATTCATTCAGTTGTCAACAGGCTCCTGGGGTCCTCAGTGTCCCACCCCACCATGTGAGGTACCTCTGAGTCATCTAAGTAGTTACACCAAATAGTCATGAAATACGAGTCGGGAGCGCAGATGAGGAGTTTCTGCTTGAGAAATAAATTTGCAAGTTATATTTGCGTTGCTTATGAGGCAGAAATCAAGCCATGGGCATGAATAAGACTGTCTAAGGGGAAGCCAGATAGTGGGAGAAGGCGTGAGGAACTGAGACTGATGGAATCCTAACCCCTCCTGTCCAGACGAGGAAGGGGAGCTTGAAGCTGACTGAGAAAGAAGGGCTGAAGAGGAAAGAGCAGAACCAAAGAAATATGGGGCCCGCCTCCCCGATATTCACGCCTCCCCAGAGAAATAGAGTATCTGATTATTAAACTTCCTAAAGCTTCATCTTCATCGTGTGAGGGTGTTGCAAGTAAAGAGGATTTTTCAAGTAGAAAGTTGACTCTAGTTTCAAACGTTTCTGATAGGTCATGAGAGACAAGGATTGAAAACTGCCCTCTGGATGTAGCGATGTGGACGCTAATGGTGACCAGGTGGAGAATCAGCAGAAGAATGAGAAGGAAGCCAGGGAGAGCGGGTTGAGAGGATGGGGTGACAAAATTAGACAATGAATTTAGACTACTTTTTCAAGAAGCTTTGCTTTGTAGGGAAAAAAGACAGATAATTTGGGAGCTGCCAGGATGGCTGTGTGTGTGTGTACGTGAGTACGTATTAAGAGAAGACACCTCATGAATTTACCTGTTCTCATGAAAGGGAACTGTCGACTATCCAGAAAAGGGTAATTAGCAGTTTAAGGCAGAAAGTTTGACTCTAAAGCATTGTTGGAGGAATTAGATAGGTGATAGGTGATAGAAAGGAAGGGAGGGAGGGAGGGGGGAAGGAAGGAAGGCAGGAAGGCAGGAAGGCAGGAAGGCAGGAAGGCAGGAAGGCAGGAAGGCAGGAAGGAAGGAAGGAAGGAAGGAAGGAAGGAAGGAAGGAAGGAAAATAATACAATATGCAAAAAATGACAGTAATGGTACAGACGAGGCCAGGGGTTTGGTGTATGAAGTTGAGGGACTCACTCCACGTAATGGCTTCAGTTTTCTCTTCTGTGAGAAGGTAAACTTATCTGCAATGAAGGGGCGCCCTGAGGCTCCTCTGGGCCAGAACAGTTTCTCAGATTTTCCTTGTTTCTGATGGCCTTGGTAGTTCTGAGGGATACTGGTCAGGCATTTTGTACAAAATCCCTCAGTTGGGATTCATTTGATGTTTTCCTAATAATTTGACTGGGGTTAAGGGTTTGGGGAAGGAAGGATATAGACTCAAAGTACCATTTTCATCACATCATATCCAGGGCGCGTCCTGTACACATGCCTCATCACCGTGGACATTAACCTTGATCGCCTGGCTGAGGTGGTGCTTGTCAGGTTTCTCTACTGTAAAGCCACTCTTTCCCCTCTTTGTCATACTGTACTCCTTCGAAAGAAGTCACTGCATGCAGCCCACACTTAAGAAGTGGGGAGTTATGCTCCACCTCCTTGAAGGGACAGTATATATATAGATATTTTAGGAGTATTTTGTCTATTTGTCCCCATTTATTTGCCTATTTGATCATTTCTTTATATCAGTGTGGACACATGGATACTTATTTTATGCTTTGGGTTATAATTTAAGGCTGCCTTATGTATATATGTATTTTTTGCTCAAATTGTTCTAGTGTTGGCCATGGAGCTTTTTCAGTTGGTTCCTGTAGCTCTTTGACACCATCCATCATTGTGGATTTTCTGAGCACTTCCTTACTTCCTGACACTACAAGATACTTCAGGTACATCTTGTATATTCCCGAGCTAATTTTTCCTCCCATATTTCCTCCATACTAGTACTGTATTCTATACTGTATCCCAGGAGACTGCAAACCAGTTACCAAAATAAGGCATTTATTCAAATTGCCAAGAAAATTTTAACTAACAAGATAAATAAAAAAACATCAAAACAACAATAAAAATCATGAACATACTCCAAAGATATGTCAAGAATTTGCAGGTATCCAAGATGTGAGCTATAGAGAGCATCCTTCCTAACAGAAAAAAAATGGATCCTGAAAACTCTGTTTCCATATGAGTAACGTTAGCAGGTCTGCTAAAGGCCTGTTAGCAGACCTCTCGGCTAACAATAACTTAGAATGCTGGGTAATTTTTAAAGTATCTTTTTGGATGCATCTATAATTTGTCAAGGAAATAAGAAATTTCCAGACTCTGATAACTAAGGGAAACAAGGAACCCAGAGCTATTAGCCATGGATTATGAACAGTTTACATTCTGAAGGCTGATTCCAGGTTAACTGGAGCTTTTGTTTTCAAGGTTTACCAAGCTTTGAAGACGGATAAAGGCCACCCCTAAAGGCATCATCCGTGTTACAGTACGCTATAAATAAGCACACCTTCCTCCTAGCCCCTGAAACAGCAAGGGAATTGCCTCAGAAGCTGGTGCTAGGAAAGGAGAGAAAGCAAACTCCCTGTAAAGATTTGTAACCACAAGCTTCCCTTACAAGTGGGATGGCCCGAATGCACTCTGCTGTGAAGACAGGAAGAACCTCAAATAAAGAGTTGAGTTAATGTTATGTTCACATGACGTATTACTAAAACAAGAGATTAGAAAGTGTCAGTTTAGTACATATGAATTAACTTTCAAATGTAAATTAGTTGAATAAAATATAAAGTAAAAGAAAAAAAAAAAAAGAATTGAGTTTAAAGTGATTCCGGGTAGGCAGTATCCCAAGTCAACTAGCAGAGCAAATATAAATCATCCCTGGAGAAATCCACCTTCAAACTAGCCCTCGAAGAACTCACACAGATGAAATTCCAAAGAATTAGAGGTCATGATTTAATAGAATTCCTGACAGGTACAAGGAAAGAAGGTGACATTGTTAGAGAGGAAAAGCGCAAGACCAAAATGGCGTCACTTGTGCTGAAACCCACGATGCCAAATCTAGATTTAACACCTTTCCCCATTACTATAATTTAAAAATGCATTTTAATATCTGATAGAGAAGGAGCATGCTTATCAGTCTTAGGTTTTATTGCCTATTAATAATTACAGATGATCTTCAAAATCGTAACAAGCATAACCATTATTAGTAGTATAATTAAGACAGCATTAAATTTATAATGTTTCCAACAAGAATCAAGAAATACCTCTCCATGTATTTAGACTTCCTGTTATGTCATTCCATAAAGTTTGCTAACTTTCTTTGTATAGTACCTATAATTCTTTTAGAGTTATTTAAATATTTTATTTTCTTTCTTTCTTTTTTTTTTTTTTTTTTGCTATTTAGAATGCCATATTTTTAACATCTTCTTACTGGTTGTTTCTGCAATATTAAAATATTATTTATTTTATGTCTGATAATTTTACGTAATATTCTTAATACTTTTCAGAGTTTTTTATTCATTTTTTGTTTTTACCAAGTGTATAACCGTATGGTCTGAAATAAAGATGTATCACCTTTCTAGTTATATTTCACCTAATTTTCATATCTGATTTCATTGGTCACATATTTAGGAAAAAGCTAAATAATAATAACAGTCATGAATATCAAATTCCTCATACTATCAGGAAAGTCTCTACTATTTCACCATTAAATATGGTGGTGTTTCCCGCTGGATTATGGTAGATATTCTGCACCATGGAAATACTCCAGTTTTCCATCTTTTTTTAACATTTAAATCAGGAATGGGTATTAAAGGTATCAAATACCTTCTCAAAAATCTATTGAAATTATCTCATGGCTATTCATATCACACCCACTGTTGGAAATGTATTAATATTTTTAAATGTTAGGACATTTGGGCATTTTTAGGGAAAAACTTCATGGGTTGGGGTGACTGATTCTTTAATTTATCAATTTTAGCATTTGTTCTCTTTTTAGGTGATTATCTTTAAAAAAATAATTTAGTATATAATTTTCTTTTTGAAGCTGTATTTGTCAAATTTTGCTATTAGGATTTTGCTAGCATCACAAAATTTAAACAATAGCTTTATCTCTTTATATTCATGGTAACAAATTATAAAAATTATTTTCTTCAGTAGTTTAAAATAATAACAGGCTAACAGTTGAAATTAATTCTATACCTGCTACTCTTTTGAGGTAGTTCCCTACTAACTAGAATTTTCTTCATAGTTGGTGGTCTTTTCAAATATTCCACTTCTGTAATCATTTAGTGTTCTAAAACAGGACACTTGTTTTACCAAGATTTTCAAATTCCTAAGTATATCAAAGTGAGTATAATATACTCTTATTTTGTAAATATTCATTTGTCTCCTGTTTCTTGATTATATTTTTCATATATTTTTCTATGTTATTTCTGGCTTGTTTGTCTCTATTATCAAAAAATCAATACTTGAGCTTTTCTAACAGTTAACCAGTGTGGAAATCAGTTCCCCCCAATTTTTCTACCCTGAAATATTTCTTAGTGTCTGGATAGTTAACAGCTCAGGAATAGTAAAGCTGATGAGATGTTTTAATTGCTCAACTGATATAACTTGTTATTAACCTAAATTTACAGTTATTAGCAAACCAATCTGGATTAGCTGTAATCTCTTGGACAGTTAATTTACTACTGTTTATAAACAACGTATTCATGAACTTTATAATAACTTAGAGACCAACTAAACGGTCAGATCTCATAAGTCAGTATTTTGGATTGTTGAAAAGAAAAGCAATAACTGGAAACAGTGATATCAAAACAGACAGTGGGGATTTAGGTACAATTTTAAAACAATCAAAATTCTTCACCGTGTAAGCCAGGTGTACAGCATATCAGGTTTGGAGTTACTGTCCTACCGTAAATCTCTCTGAGAGAACCCACAGGTGCCCCAGAGCTCGCACCTACAAACAGCTAACATTTTATAAGTGCTTAGTATGCAGCAGGCTTGTCTCTAAGCACTATCTAACTGCAACAAAATCTCTGTGAGAAAGGTACTATTCTATAGATGAAGAGGTCCAGGCTTAGGCTGATTAACTTATCCAAGGTCAGGAAGTTCTAAATGACAGAATTTGGACTTGAACCCAAATTTATCTTTCAACAATATTCATTGAGTACCCACTGTATGCCAAGACTTATGATAGGTACAGGGGATCCAGAGGGAAATAAGACAGACAAGGATCCTAATTTTATGTGGTTTTTGTTCTAACAGAGAGAAACAGATACTAAGTAATAGGTAAATATTTATATATATTTATACCCACATAATTCTTTCAGAAAATGAATGAGCTATGAATATCTATCTCAGACATAATCATTTAAAATGTCAGGAGTGAACACGAAAGCAAATCCTTGATTAAACTAACCCTTCTGCAGAGTTCAAAGGAACAGAGCTCCTGAGGACAGAAGTTTTATTGTATAAAAAAAGAGACTGACAATATTTTAAGGTAGCAGTGTTAGTTTAAATCATTTCCCAGAAACTGTTAACATTGTCATCAAAGAAAAAAGATACCAGGATGTTATCCTGAAACTCTTCAGACCCAAGGCTGGAGTGGCTTATGAAAACCTCCATAGTCTGTTCAGCTCATCTGGGGGCTCCTTTCCTCTCCCCCTCCCCCTCCCTGCTCCCTGTCTCTACACCCCATTCATCACTTTACAACAGTTCATCCAAGAGATACTGAGCACAAAGATGGTTCTGGCAGGCTTCCCTGGCAAGGTGAGATTGGAAAAATAATTTAGTCATCGATGTCAGCGGAACTCAGGAGCTGACAATGACTCTGGTGAGAATTTAAGGAACTTAAGATTTCCATCTCAGCCTCATAATTTGGGGGTAAACTTCCTCAATCAACAATGAAGTCCTATTTCTTGCCAGTTGGTGAATTTCTTTCCCCTGACAATCAGCATCACTTTGGTTGAATGCTAAGCCATGTGGATTTCATCAGGACCCCTATTTTAAACAGAATCTCAAGGAAACTGCTCTGTTTGGGTTGAGAACATACACACTGTATGCTCTTGTGTGGAGTAACCCTACGATAGAAGTGGATACAAGAAGAGAAGTGCGTGATCTCCAGTTCTTCTATGGTTAAAAGTGAAATGGCACAACTGCAGTAATAAACTTTACACTTAATGTGAAAATGATTTCTGACCGTGATGCTCCTTCCACACCACCAAGGCAGAGGCCACCACTGGCATTGTCTAGCAAGAAGAAGAGTGTGTATGGTTTCCCCTCAGAGTAACTCAGTTTCCAAGGAGAGGCTGAGATTTACCATGTTTGGCTTGGAGATTCTTTTCCTGATGTATAGAATGCCAGAATGCCTTTCATCACTCTTTCCGCAGCACAAACCCCCAGTGAACATCTCAGAAGAGAGGGCAGTAATCAGACCTTCTATGAGACTTCACACAATTCTGAGGTGACATCCACTTCCCCTTTTAGATCTAGCCTAGATCCGTCAGGACTGACTGAGCAACAAACACAAGCATAAACATACACACTTATTTACTCATTTGTTCCTTGTCTATTTCCAAAGCTGATTTATTAAGGCAGCTCAGAGTGAAAGAAAACAGAAAACATTCTAACACTGGCCTTGGTATCCTTCCAGTGCACTTTTATTCAGTCCGTGGTACTTGATTCCATAAAATGAGCAGTTTCCCTTTTTTCTGGGTGATGTCATTATTTTTCTTCTTAAATCCAATTCATTTACTTAATTCATTAAATGTCTATTACCTTAACGTCTTTCAGAACTAAAATAAACAATAAGAGGTCATACAATGAAAAATCTATCTCTTACCCCTGTCCCATGTTCACCTAGTTCCCTCTTCCTCCTCTCAACCCATCCTAATAGGAACCTCTCTTGTGAACTTTCTTATGTATCCTTTGTGAGTTTCCTCAGGCATATTCAATATACAGACAAACCTCAGGGACATTGCGGGTTCAGTTCCCGACCAGTTCTAACAGAGAGAAACAGATACTAAGTAATAGGTAAATATTTATATATATTTATACCTACATAATTCTTTCAGAAAATGAATGAGCTATGAATAAAGCGAATTTGGCACAATAAAGCGAATTTGGCAATCACAAATTTGGCAGTCACACAAATTTTTTGTTTACCCAGTGCATATAAAAGTTACGTTTACACTATTTTATAGTACAGCAAGTGTGCAATACATTATATCTAAAAAATATTATGCATACCTTAATTAAAATACTTTATTGTTTAAAAATTAACCATCATCTGAGTCTTCAGCCAGTCTTTTTGCAATAATGAAACATCAATATTTTCTATTTGCAATAGTAAAGATGATCTTGCAACATCAAAGATCACTGACCACAGACCACCAGAACAAGGATAATAATAATGAAAAAGTTTGAAACATTATGAGAATTACCCAAACATGATACAGAGACACAAAGTAAGCAACTGCTGTTGGAAAAATGGTGCTGATAGACTCGCTCAATGAAGAGTTGCCATAAACCTTCCACCTGTAAAAATTGTAGTGCATGCAAAGTGCAATAAAGTGAAATGCAATAAAAGAGGTATGCCTGCAGATGTAAATTATATGCATGTGTGTATATATAAGTCTGTGTATACACACGTGCACACACATACACATACATACATAAAATCTTTTTTACACTGAGCACCCAATTTCATGCCTTGCCTTTTTTAACATAAGTATCTTGGAGGTCTTCCCAACATCATTTAATGAAAAATTCATCTTTTGTCATTAATTTAAGATGAAACTTAGAATTCTTCAACTATTTCATTGGTCTGTCTGCCTGTTCCTGTGCCAGTACCATATTTTGGTTATCAAAGTTTTAGTAGTATATTACCTGAGAAGTATAGTTCCCCCTTGTTTCTGTTCTCTTTAAAAATTCTCTTGGCTCTTCTTTTGCTTGTTTTGCTTTCATGTAAACATTATAACCACCTTTCAATTTAAAAATTTTTGCATAGTTTTGGGAACATGTTAAATACTTAAATTAAATCAGTGTGTGTTGACCTGTTTGTGGTTATTGAGATTTTCTATCTAAGAACATTGTATGCCTCTGCATTTATTTATGTCTTCTCTTGTACCCTTTAGAAATATTTTTAAGTTTTCTTCATATGTGTTTTGCATATTTATTGTTATATTTATTCCTATGGGTTTTTATTTTCCTGTCTGTTTTCTATAGAAAATGGGATCTTCTATTGCAGCTTTGAAATTTCTTCATCACCTACTGTATATCAGATAAAGTGATAAGCAATGGATTTCAGCCCAGAACAACAACAACAAAATATCAAGTTCTCTGCCCTCTGACGTCGGTAAATAAGTAGCAGTGGTAAAGCCATCAGGTAAATAAATAGTCACACCAACAACCAGAGGATTATCATAGTGATCAAGCCCATGGGGGGAAGGTAATATGATTGACTGCAAATAGGAACATAATCTAGACTGGAAGTTCAGATAAGAGTTCCCTGAAGACACATTAGTTTAAGATTACAGGGAGGAGGTCCCATCTGTATACTTAGCGAATCTTAAATAACTTCTTGGGATCCATTTGTGCTCAGCATGGACACCATTTACTAACTGGGTCCAGGCTCATTAATAAGACTGGGCCACACTTGTTGGGGACCAACACTGAGGTAAAGGCATGAGGATGAGGGGTTTTGGACTATTTCTGTTAAGGGCACAGTTATTTCTTGATGCACGAAGAGAAGCACCATGCTAGGTAACATGGAAAATGGAGTCGAGAGTCAGGAAAATGAAGGAAGTCAGTGCTGCATTTGTGAAAGAGACTACATGGAAGAGAGAGGCAGAGATTCTGATGAGGGTAGGAGATGACGAGGTGGATAGAAGAGAACTAGATACCAGCTGATTTAGAAAAGGAATCAGGAATCATGAGGTTGGTCAATACAGAGAACCTCTGGGGTACAGACATTACCTACAGAAAGCAAGCAGTATTTTTTGCTAAGCCTGGAGTGGGCCCTTTAAAGTTATTCTAGGAAAAGGCAATTCAGACCACCTGGGTGAAGACTGGCCTTAATTATGGAAAAGTCTGAATTAAGGAACATTTGAAATAAAATGCAATTTTTATGTTCTCAAGTATATTCAATAATATGGGTTTCTCTAAATGTGTAAAACCATCTTGCACAGCATAATCTTATTTATCCTCCTAATTTACCTACAATTCTTCATAGATAGGGCAGAAATTAACTGTAGTCCCTGCCTGGTCCAAATGATGAAAGATACTTTATTAATGAAGCGAATGAGGTTTGTTAATGAGGTTTTCCCTGCTATCTGGCTTGCTCGTGCTCCCTCTTTCATTATGAAAGGCAGCTATCATCTGTTTTGCTGCTTCTCAGCCTACTATCCTCTTCTAAGAACCTGGGCTGTTGCGGCAGGGGCATCCCAGGACAGAGTTATACCTAGAGTCCTTCCAAGACTGGAGAGAAGTGATGCTTAGTTGAATAAGAAGGCATAGTCCTCTGTGACAGCAGCATCTATTAGATTCTTGCACTGGTTGCTTCCCCCGGCTACTTGGAATCAAAATTCCCTGTGGCTGGAAATGACTTCCCCAGATGTTATTCTTCCAGAATCCCTAAATCCAAGTGTTGCTCTTATTCAGGGGGCTCAGGAAATATATATATTTTTAAGTACCTTCCAGCAGGGGAAATCTTTGTTCACCCCCTTCCATCCAGAATAATAGAGTAGACGACTCTGCTGAGGCTGACCAGGAACACTGGGACTAAAGGCTGGCAAAGAAGGGTCCTTTCATGTACCAGCTCTGCTGGGTAGTAGCTGTCTGGAGCGTGCCTCTGAGAAAGATTCTTAAGGACACCCAAAATCTATGGGAAGGTGTACCACGATGGATTAGTAATGTCTGCCATGGACGTTGAGGGGAAGAGGCAGAATGCAGGCTGGTTCTGTGCCATTACCAGTCACAGTTGCCCCCCTCCGCCCAGATTACCTTCTGAAAACTTCTTAATGGGCATCTAGGACTCTCCTCTTTGTAAAAAATTAGAAGAATCTAGTATTCATACAGAAACAGAAAACAGGAAGGAGCTACAGCCTATTGGGAAGGTATCCACCCACCCTGGAAGAGGGCCCTGATCTTGAAGGGAGAAACATTGTGGCTTGAGATGAATGTTTGATTAATAGAGGGGGAAAAAAATCCTTGTTTTACAGATTCCTGGTGAAAAGAGGAAGAAAAGGAAACTAAGGGAAGGCTGATGTTTCCTGGTTGCTAAAATTACGGAAGCTTGCAGCAAGCCAAAACTGTTTACATCCTATAGCAGTTTATGCTAATTATATGGAAAAACCCACAAAGAAAAGTGAGGAGTTCCCTAGTGATCTACAGTGCCTCCCTCTCTCCTTTGCCACCATTGGAAGAACTGTACAAATGCTCACACGCTGGTTTTTCACCTCTGGCCTGTTTCTGAGACAGGATGGCACCTGCGACCAGGGACCTTGTGCTGCAATGCCTGCACTTGGACAAATGTCTCCTCAAGCAACAGAAGGCAAAGAAACTATAAGGGACTAAAAATAATTGCATGCATGCCTAGCTGGGGCAAGTTATGGACAACAAGACACAAAAAGACCAAAAACCCAACTGTCATTTCTGAGGTGTCTGGAGCAAAGGTGGGGTACTGGGCATGACCCCTCCACAAAATGCCACCGAGGAGATGAGCAGACCAGTGAACCACCCCTCCCTGGACCTGCCCCTGTCTGTACTCCATTTAAGGGACCAGCCCCCCCACACCCCACCCCACAGCTCAGGGAGTGAGCAAGGGAAACTGGGACTTGTTCTCACTCCCTCCTGCTGCTGCACGAGTCCCAGTAACGCCTTGCCTGAATTTCTTGTTTGGCCTCATATCAGTTTCTATTGATTAAGGAGACCAAGAACCCTGGCCAGTAACATTTCCATTCCTCCTGATGCTGGTCCTTTTTAGTATAACTCATATTACTATCAAAGAATGAGTTAAATATTGAGGTTTTTAAAAACCGGCAAACCTGAATGAAGACTGCTACTTCGTCTATGAGCACAGGGAGGTTTTACATTAGGGACAGGGCCTCCAGTTTAGGAATGATGCTGTTGAAGTTCTGTACCACGACTTCAACATGAAGTGACTCCTCGGGGCCAGCTGGTGTAGATCGTACTCCAACAGCAACAGCAGAGTACCAGACCCTTCATCCACATGTTCCTACCGCACGGCATCAGTGGCAAGAGGCAGTTCTCTTGGCTCGTCAGGACGACTGACAAATCACCGGATCTTTTTCCACCACACTGTGCCAAATGGTGCCCCGGGTTACTTAGAAATCACATCCGCTTTCACACACTGTGTTATGAAAGAAAAACAAAGTCTACCAAGTGCCTCCTTTCATTTTAAGTTCTTGTTTGTTCTTTCGCATTCTTTTAGCATTTCAGCATGTTTTGGAGTGTGTGGCAGGAGACGGGAGCAAGAGGAAGGGGCAGAGACTTCCCCTCACTGCTTGATTCAGCGACATGATGCCAAAAGCGGGTCACACCAATCACAGTGTGGTACCCGAGAGCCAGGACTGAGCCTGAAGACTTGGACCATGATAATGCAGGACTCACCACAGAGCAAGAGGGCTCTTCTGAGATCCACAGAGAAGGCTTGAGAGAGATGGATGGAAACATGACAAGGTCAAAGAAAGGCTAAACAAGAGATACAGTCACAAATCCTAAACCCTGTGTTTGTTTCACTGGGAGTGATTCTGGGTTTTGGGGTTTTGTCAGTTACTTCTAAGATTTTGCCTTTATCCAGCAATTTGAAAGAATAATCTTCCAAGCTTACAGAAGAAAAAAAAAAACCTTGAATACTTTATGTCTTTGTGAACTCTAGGTTTCTTTAGGCTTCTAAATTAAACGTCTAATACTGTCAAGTGCTGCTTCTCCATCAGAAAGCATAGAGGACCTACCTTGACATCCATCGCCCTCTCCACAGCCAAACCCCTAAGTATGTGCTGTGTTTGAGTCCCCAGCTACTCCCCAGAACTTCAAACCAGATACATAATCCTGAACTCACTCTCTTGGAATGTAAAACTTCTTGTCAACTTCAAAGATTTACCAAAGATTTTATCCAACCAGTACCTCTAGATTTCACTTGCAGATTCAGAGTGCATTGCATACTTCCACTACAAATCCAGTCAGCGAGAGTGAGAAGGTAGCCATCAGAGTGTCTGACCTAAAGAGATGCCAATTATGCCTGTCACAGTATCATCATAAGGCTGATTACTTTGTGAAAATGCTGGTGTAGCTTGACAAGTATCCAGTACACCAGTTTTTTATTTTGAGAGTGGAATTTTTTTTATTTTTAAACAGAATCTGTCATTCTCATAGACTTGGTTCAAAACCAGTATCAGCCTACACAGTAGGCAGACCTATTCAATGCTATTCAACCTCATCAATCAAAATTCATGCCACGTTGTATGGAGTTGATCCCACTGAGCCAGAATGAGGGTTCAAAAATGGCAAGGCAGCGATAAGTCACCACACCAGCCCCACCCACGGTGGCCCTTTCCCCAACCAATTGTATCAGAATTGTTCAGTAATGAGTTACCTCTTGGGATAAACACAAACTAAATAGAATTAGGCAGTGTCAATGACCGCATATGTACAGGCATGCCAGCTGAATTTAAGACCGAAGGAGATCCAAATAGCAATGGAGGTGGGGCAGTTAGGGTACCTGAATATGAATGAAAACTATTGTCTGCCATCTCAGTAACAAAGAATGCTGCAGCCATCTGCCATCTGCCACCACCACCCCCTGCCAAAGGGTAAGCTCAGGATGGAGACAAGCAGGCTGCCTGCTGACAAGTCCTCAGCCTCTGTGGCCACCCGCAAGGCTGCCCTCTGAGGTAGACTCAGCCTACTGGCATTGTATAAATATACAACTTCTTCTTCTTCTTTTTTTTTTTTGAAAAAGTAAGCATGTAACTAAAAGCAAGAAAATTATGGTAATTTTAAAATAATAAACTACACATCTATAACCAATGAAATGTCAGGTCAATTTGTGTTTGTGAGTAGACTTTCATTTTTTAACTTGATTCTGATTTCCAAATTATTTTTCCTATGCTTGTATCACTTTTATGATGAAAAACACTCATAAAGCTTTCAAATAAACATTATCCTAATGAGTTAACCCTTGAACTTCCTTAAGTTTTTGCTGTAATCTTTTGTTCATAAATAAGATGCAATAAGACATACCAAACTGTACTAACAGATGTGAAAAACCCTTCTTCAAAGGTTTTTTGGGGTATTTTATTATTCAATTTGGCTAAGACATTTAAGGATAAAAACTTTATTTTACATAAACAAGAATACTAGCTTCCTGACATCATTGAGGAAGGGAAGAGCTGTGCCTGGAAGAAAATATCCAGTGACATCTGAAGAGCAGAGCTGGACACCAGAAAAGCTCCCCAGTTTCCATGGAAACACGGTCTCCCAAGAACACAGGCTGCTGGCGGGGGCTGGGAAGAGTGGTGGGCTGCAAGTCATTCTGGCTGCTCCTAACCTTCTATCACTGATGGAAATATCAGAAGCAGCCCAAACATTTTCTCCATCTCCACCAGTAGTCTGGCAGGAGGAATACAATATCCAGTATCCATGAGGATCCGAGCTCCAGGACTGCTCTCGCTAGTGACCAGAAGGGAGCCTGACATCAGGAGATACTTTATAAATGTCTGTTGAATGAATAAAGAACATTGAAGAAACATGCAGTATTTCATTCAGCATATTTGATTTTTGTTTTGGTCATTTGTTTTGGTTTTTGTCTATTTGTGCCCATTACAAAGTAAACTCTCTTCAGGGCAAGGACATGACCTTCTCAGTATGTAGTTCAGTATTGGTATAGAACTAATTTGAAGGAGTGTCCAAAGTTCTTAAATTACAGGATAACACTATGGAAATAGGCAATACAGTATATTGGTTAAAAGTTTAGACACAGGGACCCACCCTGCCTGGTTTCAAAGCCAGCTCCACCCTCATGAGCTGTGCAACCTTTGGCAGGCAACATAACTTCTCTCTTAAAACAGAAATAGTAACAGCACCCTCCTTCCACGGTAGTGCAAAAATTAAATAAATTGAAATGCCAAAAATGCTTGGAACAAACTAAGAGCATAGTAAGTCTGATATGTCTTTTGTTTTATTATTGATTTTAACGTTTAGCCTCGGTTTGAAGTCTTTTAACTAACTCTAGCCTCTAGGTTTTTAAGTTTGTTTACTCTCAGGAAAAAAAACAACTTCCTGTTTCTAAGGAGGGAGAAAAACTTTTAAAAGTTATAAAAAGACTCAAAGCCTCTTGGACATCAAATAGCCCTTACAAAACAACATTTTGATGAGTTAAGTGTAAAGGAATCAAAAACATACGGATTAAATTTCCTTTATAATACACATGGGCTTAAAATGAAGAGAAAAGTGCTTAGCAAAACACACTTTGGGTTTGCCAAACCCAAAACATTGAAAAACACTTCAAGACATTCTGCAGACCCACAACAGAATGAGACTTTCCCCATCCACAGCTAACATCCCCGCTCCTCCGGACCCCTGAACTCCAAACTGGTCCATAGCTTGCCGTCTTTTGCTCCGTCTTCTCAAAGGGTATCTTCCCCATAATTTACGAGGAAGTACACTGCACCTCAGGAGCAGTGTGTAAGCAATTTATAAATTAGAAGACACAAATAGGTTATCATTTACATTTGATTTTCATTTTAATGTTTTATTGAAGATCTAGAAATACCGCATGTGAATGCAATCATATGTGCTGTGTATACTAAAACTAAGATGTAGACAAATGTCTTAAAATTTTTGTTTGCAACGTAACCAGGAGTAAGAGGTAACTTGGACATTGGAAAGCATTATTCAGGATCAAATAATATTCTAAAAATTTTTTCTGCATGAAAATTAGTTTTTCTAAGATGATGTTCACTTTGAGTCTTGATGATGTTCACTCTGTTTGTATGTTATCAGGATTGGAAAATGTGTAATTGCCTGACCTGGATGCTCTTGCCCTCATGTATTAAGTCTATGAGATGTTCTGTAGCTCTCATTTAAGAAAATTTAAGTTTCAGTTTTTAGATCTCTTCTGAAATAATTCTCTACACTGAAACTCTTTACATGCTTTCATAGAGGAGCAAAGAAAAGCAGCCTAAAAAACTAACTGATACCCTACAAAAGCAGATAGGAATAAAAAACGAATGTTAATATTAATGACCTGCTCACATCTAAAGAAGCAATGTTTAATAATACAGGCAGTTATGATGATCTGTTATTTTTTCCTGCTACATTTGAATTTATCCTGTAGTAGTAACCTAGATCCAATATCATAAGATTTAATGTGTCAGTTACTGTCTCCTTGAAAGTTAGTTATTAGGATAAAATAGAAAAGAAGCTAATATTTCTGAATATACCTTAAGTTGAGATTGGGGTGTGGCAAAAGTAACATAAAACATATTTCTCTATTTTGAAATGGATTACTTTAATTTTTTTTTCTTAATGACTTAACTAAAAAGATACTAGCCTTCAAAGTATGTTTCCCCATTTAAGAGCAATGTGGGTGGCTGCTTCCTTTAGGGACTGTCAGATTCTCTTTGAGTAGGAAGTTTGCCACTGAAAGAACTATTTTCAACCAAAATGTTGACCTGATATGCATGTACATGGTCTAATTTTTAGAACTAATAAAAGCTTGATAAATAGAGATACTAGTTTGCATTTCACTAGTTTTGTAGAAACTATCATGGAAGGAATCACAGAGGAACTATTATAATCTCCACCAATTCCCTACCCACTGTTTCAGTTTGCCTAAGAATCTTCTTTTTGGTGAATTCATAATCCGATTCTCTACAGGCAGTTTATCTTGGCTCACTAGAGACTGGGAAGACCTTGGTCAGCCATGGAAAGGGTTTCAGCTTATAAAATAGAAACAACCACTCTGAAAGTAAAATTTTATGAGGACTATTGTACTTTATTTTCATTTTGATTCCTTATGACCAAAAAAGATAACCTATCTCACATATCTACAATTTTTGCCATGGTAAAATATGTCAAAATGTCCAAAATTTCCTCTTTAGACAGGAGGATCAATCAAAATTAGAGAAAAGACTATATTGTGGATTATTTTCAAGAATATGCATGTGAATTAATTTAAAATTTTTGAAGTGACTCAGAATAATCCAACACAGTTACCTATACTTCAGTGATTGGTTTGTCTATGTTTGTTATTATTCATATGTAAATGAGAATTTCTGGAATAATTTATAATGTATAATGCAAAGTGAATACTTAATAATATAAACTATTCTGTAATAGTATAAACATTTCCCAGAAATCTGGATTATGACATTAATCACTTAAGAAAGAAGTAAAAACAATTCAGCCTGGCCAAAGCCATCAAACCATCAAAAACATCAAATGAATGAAAATCAAATTAACGAAGTATTGGTACAACTAATAAAAGTTATACAAAGGAAATGGCCACAGCCGCTCACTGCGTGACCTATTTCATGTCTCGTGAACTGGATGGACCTTTAAAATCAATAACTGTAAGAACAACTGTGGTCTCTGACTACTTGTGACTCAGATATGCAAGTATAATGATTCTCTGATCACACTGAGATATTTAAAAAGCATACCTGTACTCATCACAATGAAATCTGTAGGTTTAAGAATGTCTATTGAGAAAACTTCTAATTAACCTTTCTCTCGTGGAAGCGAACGAAAAGGACTCTAGGTTCACTTACTCACCAAACAGATGCTGAAGATCCAGGAGACAATGGCCACTGAGGAATCAAAAAGCAGTAAGATGGCACAGTTTAACCATAGTTATAATTTATTTTAAATTAAGACTTAAAGGCTGACAAATTACAGAGCTGAATGTGACCTCAGAGATCATCTCATTCAAACCTCTCATTTTAATCCCCAGAGCAGGTAAAAGATGTGTCTAAATGAAGTGCTGCTTGGTGTGTTTAAAATTTAGAAAAGAATGATGCATCATTTATGCTCTTTTGACATGTAGGTAAATTCTAGTGCATTCATTTATGCAGCAACCATTTATCATTTTGTTGCCTCATAATTGTGTATACCATTCTTTGACTCAAAATAGGTTTGTTTGCTGTTTCCCTGAAGCAAAATCTCTGGCTGAACATCCACTTTGGAATAGCATTAATTAAATCAAGGCTGTGTGTTGATTCTTCCCTGGACCAGTTAGTTTGTTTATGTGTCATGGTCTTAAATCTCAGTAGGCATCTCTTAAACATAGGTGAGGTAATCTAGGCAAGACATCACATCTAAATGAAACAAAACCCATTAACTTTACTAGAAAAACTAAGCCTAAATATCCTATTGAAAATCAATCTGTAGGTAGAACACGGACCTTGCTGATAGCAAGGCAAAATTATTCCATGATCATTCAAGGATCATTCAATTTCTTTTTCTCTCTCTAATTATCTCCATATCAGCTTGCCATGCAGCAGTAGCTAAAATTCATTCTCTGCTCATGTTCAGCTGAGTGTAACTACTTTGAAAAAGACATTAGCCATGGTGACAAGAAGACCCTATTAATTGATCTCACCCTTTTTCAGAAACTCAGTTTCATTCAGTTATTCATTACTCAGGCAAGTGATCCTGTGATTAGTTCTAGCCAATGGGATGTGATCAGAAGGCAAGATATTCACATCCACAGCCTGCCTTTCCCCCTCTCTCACCCCCGTTCTGCTGCAGCCTTGGATTTCATGTACGAAGATGGTGGCATCATGTAACTCTCCAGCTTGAGACTTGTCTGGAAATACCTGCACTGGACACTGCATGAGTGAGAAATATCTGTATGAAGATATTTGAAGCCCTACTTCTTCTTCAAGTGCCAGAGACAAGGTGTGTCATAGAAGAAAGAGTAAAGCTATCTATTCCCACATCTCTATATGCAAACACTATAGATATTTTACTCTGGATACTTTTTCACTCAGGGCTTTGGTTTCATCATCAGTAAAAGGACAGGGTTAGGACCAATGGTCTTTTAACTTCCTATAGGCATCACATTCCATGATCTAGGATGCAGTGTATCCACTATCCCTGCCACAACATGGGCAAGAGGAGCCAGTACTGGTGATCTGAACATAAACCCAGGAACAAAAGTTCTGGAAAGGACAGTTTCTGGGCACAATGAGGATATACAGTTGGGGGACTAGTGCTGCATATATGTTACCTGGAAACTGTGACACTGAGAGCCCTTTTGGCATGGGACACCAATACCTAAGCTTAAGCAGGCACAAGGAGCATCCTTCTTGCATGAATCCCAAAGGACCACCACAGGCTGAATAGCTCTAGCAAGCATGGCCTTGTAGATGGCTTCTTAGCTACATTGGTTTCACCATCCACATCAGCTCTCCACTGTAGGAAACTCAAAAACAATACTAAGGGCAAACTAAGCCCATAGCAGGGCTGCCTTGAGATGAGAGATTTGAGGCACTGGCTTTGAAGGCTGTGCCTACTCTTTCTATAGGAAGCCTCCAGGGTAAAAGAGTGCCTTAGGGACCAGTATAAGCAATCAAGGGTTCCTAGGGACTGTCTGGCGTGGAAAAGCACAGGTTAAAAATTGGATTTCCTGCTAGTCTGGGTACATGGGAGCTTAACAGCCATTATAATTTAACCTAAAAATAAATGTGATTTTATTTTGTAAGCTGAGCTTGTGAAGTAAAATATGTCAAGTATATTATTGGGAACATTTTTTGAAATGTCTAATAGTGGACATTTTTTCCTAGCACAGAAAGTTATTTGGATACAAAATATCTTCTTTTTAAATCAGGTGTGGTTACATAGATTGAATAAAATTAGGCCCATTATATACCTATTATAAAATGACTTGGTTAGTGATAAAGAATAAATTAAACAGGACACTGACAAATAAAAAAACAATCGTTTGTAGTAACATTGAACAGTATCAGAATATTAATGAGTGTCCTAAAAAACAAAATGTACCTAGGTGCTGTCAGATAAAATCAAACAAAATATGCTCTGATTTACCTAGGGTTACGGTTCTGTCTGTTCTATAGTTGTATTCATACCATATTTTTTGTCTGTCATATACATAGACATATAAATATTGGTTGACTTCCAAGAGGTTAAATTTTAAATCACTTCCATTAGTTTTTACTAACCATATCCTGGAACATGAGGATGAACAGTGACCTAGGGAAAAGTAGTTTCATGGAATTAGGGCAGAAGCCTGGTTGGAGTGTGCTGAGTAGTGAAGAAGTGATTATCCTGAGCTGATTGGCTGTGAGAGCTCAGGAAAGCATCTCCAACCACAATCCTGGTACCCCTGCCCCTTTCTAAAGTCTGAATAAAATAACATATTTGAATAGAATATACATATATGAACATATACACACACAGATACACACACGTATACATACATACATGCATATTGTTTCACTTATCTTGTTTGATTATACATTGCTATATCTCCTGTGGCTCACCATAAGAGATAGTCACTTAAACTAAGTTTCCATGTGATCACCTCAAAAATAGCTCTAGAGACTTAATTTAACAAAAGTATCAGAATACTTCAAAGTATGGTTAGATTAGCAAGGCTGATTGCGTTAAGGTTTATTTAAAATTTGTTTCATTACCTGAAATCTACTCCCAGGAGCTTTAAACATTTCCTCTGAAATTTGCTTAGACTATTAATTTAGAAAACATTGTTTTTAGATGCCTTACTAAAGCTTTCACCCAACCTTTAGTAACACCTCCTGAGACATTTTCAATATATTCATGTTCCCACCATTTAGTCTACCAAGTGCTACACCAGCTGGTTCTACACAGGCTTTGACCAGCTTTATGAGATGCTGTAATCAAACAGCACCTTGCATTGTCAACAGGGTCTATTTCTTCCTACCTGACATTCCTCTGAGCCTGGCTTATGATGCCCAATGGAACCCACTCTGCATGTGCCTGTACCCAACGCAGAAGTGTGGGGACTTACACTGTGGGCCAGCTCTGCTCAGTAGGGGATGGGACAGATGTAGAAACACTCTGTTCTTATATTGTCCAGGTATTTCTGAATTCTGAGATGCATTTCATGAAGCTCTGTGAAAGATCCCAGCCTCAAGTAATTGTAGAGCAGGCATCTTCATAACATACCCTGCTGTTGGTTTTCCCTCTTCCTCTTTACTGGCCTTGTCTTGCACCCTTACTCTCTGGGATCACTATTAGATCAATTACCTGCATGGCAAGACTGCTTAAGGTTCTGCCTTCAGAACTCTATTTTTATTAATTGGGATGTACTTCTCTTTTTTTAAATTTTTAATTTAATCTCAGATGATGATATGGTAATAACAGACTATAGTGAAACATGTGAGGATACTGAGAAGTCAGTGCCAATGTTGGTAACAACGTTTGTGGACTTTTCCTAACCTCCAGATAAATACAGAGAAAGCAATTATATGATAAATCAAAAGTCTTATGAACAACATTTCCCAACAAAACTAAGCAAGATATCTCCACAAACCCCAAGATATATGCAGGTGGAGACAAACCAATAATAGGCATAAAACCCTATTAGTTATCACCATCTTTGTGAGAGAAACCAGAGGGATGCAACAAAGCATCTGACAACCCTGAGAAAATAAGCAACAGTAGCTCCTGGAAAGTGTATCAGGCCAAGTTGAGAAGAGAAGCTGAAATCAGGTGTGACTTTACCCACTCCATTGGTATTGAGTGCAATCCACTGCTATACTCATGAACTCTCCAATGTGACCAAGCAGATCATTTTCAGGACAGGGCTTCACAGTGAGCAGAAACTTCTGGATGTGGAACAAGAATCAAGCAGAATGGGACAATGGAGACAAAGGGAAAAAAATTTCAGATAAAGTGTGGGAGAGGAAAGGAGCCAAGAAAGCTCAAAAATCAAGCCACCATAGTTTTTAATATCATGTGAAAACTACAGATGAGGGAGTTCTGTAAAGTTAGAAAATCTATCAGAGCCAAGCCTCCTTCTGGAGTTCTGGAATATGAAATTCACATAAAAATAAGCAACAGAAAACTATGATGGTCAAACCCCATGGTAAGTTACTACAAGAAAAAGGAGAAGGAGGAGAATCGTAGCCTCGTAGACAATTACAGCACTCCGGAACCACGCTCGAAAACACAGATTAAAATTGTAATGCAGCATTTCAAAATGAACTAAGACATTAAGAAAATGATGGTACAAGACATGAAAGACTAACCTAAGTCAGAATTACAAAAGTTCCAAAATGAGGTGACAGATTTAAAGAAAAGTTGAAAATCAAAGAAAAGTATCATTTTTAGAAATGAAGACTCACGAAACAGAAGGATTACAAAAGTAAACAAATACAGCCCCCAAAAAGCCTTAAAAGAACTAGGTGAAAAGGATGAAACACTTGAAAATCAAAAATAAATGGAGGGGATAGCTCAGTGGTAGAGCACGTTCTTAGCATGCATGAGGTCCTGGGTTCAATCCTCAGCACCTCCATTAAAAAAATAATTATAAATAAACAACCAACACTAATTATCTCTCCTCCCCAAAATAAAATATTTTTAAAAGTATATAAAGAGGGAAGAGGGACTGGAGAGCTACTGTTGAATGGTCAGAGAGTCTCAGTTTGGGAAGATGAAAAAGTTCTGGAGAGGGACAGTGATGTGATGATGGCTGCATATTATGAATGTGCTTAATGCCACTGGGTTGTACATTTAAAAATGGTTAAATAGTGTATTTTACATTCTGTGTATTTTACCTCAATATTTAAAAAATAAATGAAGAAAGAGATTAAAAAGGAAAAGAGAAAAGGAAAAAATGACAAATATTGATAGTCAAAAAGTTCCTGAAAAAGAAAAAAGACAAGAAAATGAACAAAATAAGCACTATGATTGAAGAAAACATTGATGAAATTTAAAAAAAATATTGAAACAACATATTAGAGCACATGCACCTGAGAATATTGACTGAGAACAACCATTATCTACATGTAATTTAGAAAACAATGAACTTTTGAAAATAGAAAAAGAATCCTTTTCACATCTATGCTAAAATAGCACATGAATTATAAGGGGAAAAAAGAGGTGATTATAGACTTTTTAACAGCAGCACACAGTAACAGAAAAAAATAGATAAATGAAGTAACACGTTGAAGACACTCAAGGGAAAGAATGCAAAATGTATAAAGGCCATTGACAGACTGCCGCCAACATGTAGGAACTCAGGAAATATCATTCACGTAGGTGTTTCCTTTGGAATTTATTAGAGAATGATCTTCAGACAGCTAAAATTACTAGAAAAACATGGACATAAAGGCTGGAGTTGAGGAGTAAATATCTTGTTACTTATAGAACTAAAATTTAATGAGAAAAGGTGTTCTAGATGGTAAAGAATATATGATCTGATGATATAGATACAATACAACCATTAAAAAGGGAGGAAATAGTGAGAGTAGATGGAAATAGTGAGAGTAGATGGAAACAAACCTAATTGCCTTCAGTAATCATGATGGTAATCTCAGTAGAAGCTCTGTTACTCTGAGACTGTCCATGTGTAACACCGGATAAAGGAAATGAGCAATGCAGGGACATTCCAATTCTATATTGCAAGACAAAGAAAAGAATGGCTGAGGAACCTATAAATTAAAAGAGGTATAAAAGTTGTATCAAGTTTAGTAAAGGCTGAACTAAAGATGCTCACTTGGATGATGAAAGAAATGCAGGGAAGTGCTTTCTATACACAAGTGGATTGTGGTTACTTTTGGGGGGATGAAGGTACAGTGATTGGGACATGTTCACAAGGGTATATCTGAAAAGGGTGCTATATTGGTCAGGAAAGAGTCTAGAGGAAAAGAACCAGCAGGATATATGGAGAGACAAAAGTGTGTAGGTTCATGTAATTTTGGAGGCTGAGAAGTCACACGATCTGACCTGCGGTCTTAAACCAGAGACCCAGGAGACCCAGGGGCGTAAATCCCAGTCCTAGCGTTGGGAGATGTCCCAGCTCCACGGTGAGGCAGGAGCAAAGAGTCAAACACTTCTTCTTTACTTTTTGTTCTATTCAGACCCTCAATGATTGGATGATTCCCATCCACACTGAAGAGGGCAATCTACCTTACTGAGTGCACAGATTCAAATGTAATCTCATCTGCAAACATCTTGGCAGACACAATGCCCAGAAAGCAGTGTTTAATCTGAGCATTCTGCAACCTGCCCAGTTAACACATAAAATTAGCCATCACAGCTGGCAATATTCTTAGTTCTTAAAATGAGTGGTGTTTCAAAACTGTTTGCCTTACAATAATTTCCTAAACTGTACATTTTTGTGTATGCATTTTTCTGTACCTGTGTTTTATTTTATAATAAAAAGTAATAAAGTATAAGCATATTTCATATCAAATATAATTTTATATCTATATGAGCAGTGCATTTTGTAGGCAGGAATATTTTTCAAATGAATCATGTATAGTGTTCCAACTGCTGTGCAGAGCCCAACATTCTTAATATAAGCGGAGCAAGTATTATTAATAGTGTAACCTCTTTAAACATAGTCAGTGTCTTAAACATCTTTATGTTATCCCACAGGCCTGGCCCAACGGTGAGAATACAACAAGTATGATTTACTGAGAGTTCACGCATGTGGTAGGCACTATGCCAATTGCTCTACATGACTTATCTCATGTATCCTCCTAAAACCTCAAAAAAATAGTGATTTTAATTGTTTTAAAGAACATTCCAGATAAGGAAACTGAGGCTTAGAAAGGTGAAGTCCCCTGCCTGAGGTCTTCCAACTCTTACGTAGCACAGCTGGAACTGGAACCCATCCAAAGTAGATGTTCAGCGAATACTTGTCTAATTGAATTTTTCTAAATGGAAAACATTTTGTCCCTCTACTTTCTGTTCATTGCATCACTCACGACATAAAGAAATCAGACAATTTGTGTTTGAGTTTGAAAATGTTATACCAAATTAATGTAAATAATATATCAAATTGATGAAACACAATATATCAAACAACACTTGGCAATTTTCACAAAGCATAGAATCCCATATATAGTGAGTGGTTGGGCCTGGCAGTTTAAAAAAAAAAAGGAAAAAAAGAGAAACCAATCCTCAGATTTATAATCCATAGGAACATAGCTTCATCTCCCAAAGCCCGCTTCGTCAGCAGCCCTCCTTCCATTTCTTGGGGATTCTCTTAATTGACACTAAATAAACAAAGTGAAATGGACCCAAAGGTGTTTCAAAGAATCCATGATCATGTTGATTAGTTTTTCGTTTTTTTAATTTAAAAAAATTCTTAAAACATTAAAAATAAAATACTGTTCTGTTTTGGCTGCCTTGTACACACTGCTTTAGAGTCAAGATGAATCTTTGACTCCAGTAATTTTCATAATTTTAACTGCCTCGTTATGTAAATAGAGGAAGTCAATACTGTATAGAAAAAATAACATAATTACTTCTATCAAATTAATACACATGAAACTCTTTAATAGGAGCATTTTTATAAGTTGTTCTGCTCAAAACAGCATTTATATCATCCAGATTAACCGGAGGTGTTCTAAGAACAGTTCATATAGATGAGATTATTGGATAATGAACTATCCAGAAGAACTGACTCCTAAAATACTCCTGTTTGCAGTTGTGTGAAGATAAGGAAAGCTCATAGTATTACTAGAAAAGATTAACGAATGTGAACACCTGAGCTAACCTCCTCAATTAATAAATTTCTGATGCTTTATTAAGAAAGGGAGAGGGTGGAGGGAGTGGTAAGGAAAATTCCACTCAAATAAGAGCCACAACAAGAATTATGAGTTGATGTTGCAATATCTGAATTTCAGTAGGACAAATTTTAATAAAATTGTATGTGGAATACTACATTCCAGAACCTCACTGCTTTTAAGGAGCCTTTTACATTATGCTATTAAGCTTTGGAATCTACATAAATATCAAATGGTCTTCAACACACAGTGAGGTGGTTATGGTCCTATTCCATATTTGCTATTACAAATATTGTTACTAACCTCATTAAAAACAAATTGCTTTTTACTGTTATCATTGTATCCGGTTATACCCGGTAATATTCTGTGTGAGTTTTGTTAACTGTTGTTATTTCCAGATTCTAAATCAGTTTAAAAATCCACTTACCCTGTAATATCAGTCTACCACCCTGTGACATCTTTTTCTTTCCTCCTTTCCTTCCTTCTGCCTTCCTTTCCTTCTGACATCCACTGAACAAATAATTGTTAACTGCGCACAATGTACCACACCCACGCTAGACAACTACAACACGATCCTGTCTTCGTGTAGCTTAACGTACTGGGGGTATAACACACACACAGATGAATATCACAAAATGTGGTATTTGCAAAGTTGAAATAAACACTGGATGGCTTGGGAGCATCAGGAAGAAGCACTGAGCTCCACCTGGCCAGGGAGGTGGAGAGTGACACACTTCTTTGAACATCCCACCACCAACAATGAGGGCAACTGCTCCAAAGCCAGTAGATAGAATCAAAATTTCTCCCATAGGATTGTCTGCAACCAGATCCATTTCCTTTCCATAGCCTCCAACTCATGGCTCTCCCGAGCTAGTCTACCCTATTTAAAGCACCACTTAAAAAATGTTGCCCTTAAAGGACTAAGATCAGGAAACTGACAGCTCACAAAGCAGTCTGCTGGCACCAGAGCTCAAAAGAACAGCCCCTAAAAGCAGAGGCTCCACTCGTTAGCCCAAACACAAGTTGTTATAATCCCTTTCGGCCTTCTGTGCTTATATAATACAGACCTTCTTCAATTACAAGACACTTTGAAGATCTCACCTTCTCCCATTACTTGTCTTCTACATAAAATACCCACAGATGTGAGTCTGTTAGAAAGTGTGAGAACTGCAGTTGATAATTTATAAACCAATACTTCCTAAGGTTTGAGATTTGTTAGGATTCAGTGGCACTGGGAGAGGGCCTGTTGCTGCAGGAGCACCCCCTACTGACCACAGACCGAGGTGCTGTAAATCGGGAGGTGGAAGCTGACAGGCCTGGAAATAATATTCCCCATTTCCCGTCCAATAACAAGTATTTATTGAGTGATATTTTGAGATACAAGAGGACTGAGATTATATGTGCAAGTGGCCAAAGCTAGTACATGTATTTTTAATTTTAAAAACTAACACATTTAATAATTTGACCTCTTCTAGAACAACAATCACAAAAGGAACTCTTGGTTTGGCTAAATTCAAGTATCATGGAGGTGCTTTGTTTTTGTTTTATTTCTTCTCTAAATGTAGTCAGGTTATGTTCCAGCTGAAGAAGAATTGCAGGACACAAGAGGGCACCTAAATAGACCATGTTCTTGCATGAGGACATTCAATAATATGAAATTGCTGGGGGAGGATATAGCCCAGTGGTAAAGTGCCTGCTTAGCATGCATGAGGTCCTGGGTTCAATCCCCAGAACTTCCATTAAAATAAATAAGTAAATAAACCAAATTACCCCCAAAATTTAAAAAGTGAAATAAAATAAGACAAAGCTAAATAGCTTTGATTTAAGGAAAAAAATAGTATGAAATTGCCAACTGCCCCAGATACATCTATAGATTCAACATATTCTTAATCAGAACCTAAATGAAATTCTTTAATAAGTATGACAAGGTGAGTCTAAATCTCATCTCTAAAAGAATAGGCAAGAGAGTTTTTATTTGATATGCCAAGTATCAGAACACAATAGAAAGCAACAGTAACTAAAACATTGTGGTTCTAGCGAAGTCAGTGCACCAGGAACAGACCCAGAGTTTAAGGGAATTTAGAATTTGATGTAACTATCTTTTAAATTAATTGGAAGAGGATTCAATAACTGATGTTAAGATCATCAGACACAATTCCTATCTTAAAACATGCACCGGAATATGTTACAACTGGGCTTACAATCAAAGTAAAAAAAAAAAAAAAAAATCATAAAAGCAATAGAAGAAAATATAGAATGACATTTTTTATACTTGGAGGATGTAGGCTTTCCTAAACCAAACATAAGTGAGCTATAGTTTCTAGCCCCCCAAAAATATGTATTATCTTACAACTTACACAATATTTAACATATGCATTGTTTATTTGCCCCCTGCTCAGTTCTGTTCTTTCTATCCTTACTCTTAACACACATTTTGCTATTGTTACCGACTGGTTACCTTTTTTTTTTTTTTTTTTTTTTTTTGAGATAGGAAAATAAAGCACATGGAAATGAATCTACTTGGCTGATAAGTATGGAACCATGGACATAGATTCAGGAATTCAAACGTATAAATTGTCCTTTTAAATACTTATATTTCCTCAAACTAGTTCAAAACTTGCAGATGCTAGCTGGATTTTGTAGGTGTCTGAGGCCAGTTTTGAATTCTCTACTTTTCCCCAAAAAACTTTTATCCCAGTCCAGAAAACCAACCTCCTCCCCAACCCAAAGCAAGGAGTAGAGACTAAATCCTCTTCACTTCTAGAGAGAGAACAGGTAAGAGGTAAAAGGCTTCAGCTGCCAGAAAGTTCACTTTAAAGCTAACGTGAATAGGCACCTTAACAACCACACTGATCTGTGGGAGAAGGCCACTTAAAATGCCACTGTCGGAAACTGAGTAAGGAATCTGTTGAAGAAGCCACTACCCAAAATGTAGCATTCCAGTAATTGCTCCATAAAAAGGCCCTCGAGCCACTGTGTGAAGGAAATGGTCTAGACAGCCACTCTCCAAGAATGTGCCATTGTGTGTGGAGCAGATTGGGTTTACACTCCACTCCTGGTTCACAAAGGGGAGCCAGTGTGCCAGGGGCCACCCGCCAGGATGTGGGTGGTGAAATGAGTGCTCTTGGAGGGAGCAATGTTCTTCTGGGAACCGCATCAGCACACCAGCTGAGCAACAAATGCAGAACTTCTGAATGAAGTTAGACAAGCAGATAAATTGGACGTGCTTTTTCCAATGTGTAAAGGGTGGGCATTCAACAAATTTCAAAATTTTTCCAGACTGTCAAATTTCCAGGCAATTCAGTGTAATGATCAATGTTTCCCTGTGAGATTCACATGAGGAAGACTTGCCTGTACCAGTAATAGGTGGGATTCTGTGACGATACCCACATGTCTATATTTTTGACGTTACTTGAATGATTTGATTGCGCTTATATAACTATAACTACATTCCGTTTAGATTCAGATGGGAGGATGGAAAATAGGGACAGGGATAAATGTAGATGTTTCTCAGTGGATGTGCAATACATTAGAAAAAAGAGCCTTCTGCCAAATCCATTTTTTTCTTAATTCATTAAAAAAAGAACCTTAAGTCTCACGTCTTTCATGAAGAATTTCATTGCTTAATAACAACAAAAAAAAAGTTGGTAATTTCACCCAAACCTCAAGCTGTTAAAATTCATTTCTCATGGTTTTATATATTATATATATATTACTTAAGAAGATATATTATTTGCCTCTGACTAATATAAATATTTTTATATTCAAAGTGTTTAACCTAAGGAATAGTTTTCTTATATTTTTCATATTGCTGCCTGGATTTTAAAGAAGAAAATCATGAAAAAGTGTTTATAATAAAAATTTCCCCACTATTCACATTTTTCCCATTTTCACAGAAATAATGCTGCTGTCACCAAACTCACTAATGCAAAGCTCTTTTCCCCATCAGAACAAGGATGGGATTGAATAAAAGACCTCAATTCTATTCCGATGAAATGCATGTCAGACATCTAACCTACAGAACTGGAAGAGAAGACACTGTTTTAAACTACTGTGTTTGGGGCAATTTGTTCCAGCAACAATAGAACACTAACATTTGCAGAAACCAGGGCCCTTAGTCCCAGACACACCAGGCCCAAGAGTCAGAGACGCTCAGGAAGACCCGGGGGAAGGAGGGCAGTTGCAGCCCCAGTGGCTGCTTCTTGTCAGGGTGAGTCAGCAGATCACCAGGCCTGTGTGTGTGTGTGTGTGTGTGTGGGTGGGTGTGGGTGTGGGTGTGTGTGTCTCTGTGCTACAAAATAGCTGCTGCTGCCCTTCACTTCCAAATCTCCCAAGACTCTCCCCTATGGCCCACGTCATTAGAAAGAGGATTCTGGGAAACTTAATTCAACCTAGCCAAAATGACACATCATAAAGCCATTTCATAGAAAAGACTCTACTCCCCATGAGTCTAGAGTACCATACATTCATATTACTATATGTTTTACATACAAATTTACTTATTTAATGGCTTACAAAAGGCGAGCTTTGCCTAAACAAACAACAGGTTCCTAACTGAGACTAGCCTATTTCAAAATGAGTATTTTACGAAGATGCATGGTTTCTTGAAAACTGTCACGACCGTAAAAAAAATTTACGGTCAAAGATGCAATGCATCGAACATGGGAAAATGAATAAAGTTATAAAAGGCAGAATGACTATTTAGGTTCTAGTTCCCTCTCCATTGTGTCTGAGCTGAGCAGGCTTGTAAAAATTAAAATTAAAATTAAAAAACCCACCTATTTCTCTGAAATTTAGTTGCCTCATCTGCAAAATAAGAATGATCTACTCAGCTACCTTCAATTCCAGGAAATTTGTAACTTTAAATTATTTATGGTTTTCTGAAGTTGAAGGGTATGTGATGAGAAGAATTGCTACTATCAAGTGGTTGTTCTGAACAGGATTCTTACCTGCTTGATCTAATCAGCCTCTGCCCATGAAGAAAACAGCCAGAAAGTGACTAGATAGATAGCAGCCAGTGAGACTATTTTATCGAAAACCTTAACTGAATAGGACAGTAAAATCCCTGGACACACAAAAGTTGTAGATCCTCTCTTTGGGGGCAATCATAAGCTTTTGAAACACGTGGAAAGGAAACTGACCTTACCTTATCCTGAAAAAGAACACAGCAGTGTTAAAAAGAACCACAGTTATGTAGCAGATCAAGCGAGCAAAATCTTTGACTCTCTACTGTTTTACAGTGAGCTGTAGTGATCTCGGTCAGGTATGTGCTTTTCTGATCCACAACTCAAAAAAAAGCAAATTTCGACTGTAAAATGTATTAAGAATTTAACTGATTTTCCATGTGTGTTATCTGAAAGAGAGGGGGGAAAACCTGCTGTGAAAACATTAAAAAAAAAAAGTTTGACCACATTAAAAGAGTGAGGCACAAAAGGACAAAAGGATAATGATTTTTTTCCCTAAACTCCTGGCCTGAACATAAGTCCTCCAAAAGTCCCCCTTACCAGATGGCTAACCCAGCGAGGGAAGACAGCCAACTTGATTTCAAATGTGAGTGATTTTTTTTATTTAAATGAAAGAGAGAAACTGTCTCAACTTTATTATATCTAAAAAGAGAGCTCAAGTGTTCAGCATGTGGGTCTGGTTTAAGTAAAAGTGTGTCTTTTTTTTTTTTTTTTTTTTTTGAATAGAAATCATATGTAATCCCAGGCAGTGGCCTAAACCATTTGCTAATACTAATTGTTGTTGGTTGAAAGCAGACTAGGAGATTGTTAAAGTCTTCCCTGGCAGAAACCTGATCTGTGGAAATGGACTTCACAGGAACTGCGATGCGGTTTGCAGCTGGCAGGAGAGGGCGGCAGTGTGGACAATGCCGGCGTCCCCATCTTCCCTTTGGCAGGGGAATGGAAACACGTGAAACAACTCTGGGAGTTCGCCAGGGGCCCAAACGCAGGTTTGGCATCCTTTCCCTCTCCAGCCCCTCCTCAGCCCAGGATTTGACAACAAAACCTGAAGCGAGTGTATTTCTAAGAACATATATTTTCAAAAAATTATTATTTAATGATGTAGCTATTTTGAACTATGATTAATAGAAGTACATTTAAGATACAACATTGGCAAGTTAGAAAACCACCAAGTAAGGCCAGATGTCTAAACTGACTTGATGTTTTAATTTAAAACACCAGCATCAAGTTGAAAGGTCTGTTATTGTATGAGTCAAGTCGCAGAGAATTCATACACAAAGTACATTTACCTCTGCTTCCTGGAACCTAGAAATCCCTGCCTTCCAGCATGCTAACTAGCTATCGATACACCATCAAGATACGTGGACTTTGTTAGTGAAACCATGGGATTATAAAAGTGAACTTTGATTTTGTGCTTCTCGTGACAATATTTGAGAAGCCAGTTGTAAGATATAATATAAATTATCTTCTGTTTTAAATTGTTGTGGGATGTGTAAAATTTTTGCAAAACTACTCTTACATTCTTTCCTGACTGAGCTTTCGTTCACTAATACCTAGGCATTTCTGCCCCCACCCCTACCCCAATCGACAATGTGGGAACTCTATATGAATCTGTCAGTTCAGTTTTATTGGACATTGCATGGCTTCCTCCAAATAGTAGAGAAAGGTACCTGGGCATAGTTGATTAGGGAAACATGTGACAATATCAAGTAGATATTCTAAATGTACTTTAGAGAATAAAGAGTGACACCTGTCCCCACTACTCATACATGTATCAGCTTTTATAAATATAGAAACCTGCATATGGTTCTTTCCCATTTCTTAAACTTAATACTCTAGCTTTTCAGCCAAACATTTACTGTCACCGTTTTGCAGACAAGGAGATACAGTCCCAGAGTCCTGAGCAGAACTGGGACTCAGCACTCCCACTCTTTGTGACACTTACTCATCTAAAAAAGTGAAAAGGAAGAGAAGTACAGATCCTCCTCCGGAAAAAGCATAGCATGGTCCACCCCACGAAACAAAAAGCAAAACAAAGAAATAAGAGTCAGTGTGGTTTATCAGGTTTGGGTCAAAAATGTCTCAATATCTTTGTAATATTACAGATTATAACCCTTTGAGAATGCTGCCATTGTCCTACTGCCTGGCAGAGCCCTTTAGTTCTAAATATTTAAGAGAAAACATTGTTTTTTCAAGTTAGTCTTCTTTTTATAGTATATTTTAAACAAATTATATTATGCAAATTTTATCTAGAAATACATTGTTGTTTTTAAGCAATTTTTCTAAAGCCTCCTTGATTTGTTTTGGACTTTGTTTTGCTCTAAAATCCTTAGTGGAGGCTGGAGTCCATAGGCAAAAGTAACAGTGTACCATCCACAATTTCCTGGCTCCTCATCCTCATGTAAGATCCAATGTTTCCTCTAGTGAGTCCTTCTAGATTTCTGCTCCAGTTTCTCCAGCTACAAAACAGGACAGTTACCAAATATTTACTAGGATGATCCCCCCTCTTCCTTTTGCCGGTACACATTTGAACGTGCGTTCCACACCCAGCCTGTAGCTCCTCGCCATCCCCCACCTCCAGGCTTCTCCTGTGCTGTGATACGCTTGAAGGCAGGGCCTATGTCTCAGCCTCCAGGACCAAGTCTGGCACGTGATCGAAATGAACTGAATTGTTTAATTGGAACTTGCAGTTTCCATATAACAGGTAATCCTGTCTAATAGACCAATGCTTCTCAAACTGGGCTGTGAATTAAAATCACTTGGGGAACTAATAAATTTTTTAATTAAAATTAAAAATTAAAAAAAACCTAAAGGCAAAAAAAAAATTAAAATTAGATATAAATAAAAGGGTGAATTCAGCCTTATGTTTAATAAAATAAGAGGACTTTTTTTTAAAATGCTGGTGAATGGGTCCCACTTCCTGAGAGCCTGATTGGATTTGTCTGGAGTATGACTTGAGCATCAGAATGTTTTAAAGATCTCCACGTGGTTCCAAGGAGAAGCCCAGAGTGAGACTCGTTCTAATGATTAGATGCTTCCTGAATTGATGAAAACTCCAAGGGATCCCATGTTTGTTGCATAACTGCGATGTCCTAGGTGATACTGGACAGATAGTTATTTTCCTTCCCTCTATGATCCCATTCCCGCTCTTTTGGAATAAGTAAAGTGACTGCTAAAATTAGTTATTGGCTGCTAAACCAGTATTTAAATCCATGCAACACGAAATGCTCCCCCAGCGTCCAGTGAAATGCATTTAGATGGTATTTTGAGTTGGTTCTGAGCAACTTTCTTCTAGGAAAAAATAACCGTTTTACAAGCCCAGGCCCGGGGGACACGAGGTGTCTCACTTACTGCCTGTGATCTGCCAATAATCTGAAAAATGTTTGTAATCTCTAGAAGACACACACACATTATGCTAATACAGTTTTATAGAGGAAGACCACACAGAGATGTTTTGGGAAGCCATTTTTGCAAATAAATTGGCATGATTCTTGCACCAATAGACAATGTTTGTCTGAGCTCACTGGCTTGTGCTCCAAAGTGAAAATTAGCTCCTAGTCAACTACAGGAATACATGACTGACAAGATCCTTCGTGTTCTGGCTCCTGCCTACCCTTATCTCTGTTCTTCGCCCATCCCTCCCTTCCCCTCCTCCCACTCTCAGCACTTCTTACACTGCGAAGCCCTCCTCCCATCCCATGAACGTGCTGCTGGCGCTGCACTGACCTCCCTGTGCAGCCGTCACCTGCTTACATTCTGCCTCCATCAGCAGACTGTAAGCTTCTTGCAGGGCCATCCTCTGTCTTTGGGATCTTTTTATCCCTAATACTTGAAACAGAGCAGAGGCTGGGAAGACATTTGACGTGTTGGGTGATTAAACTCCAAAGTCCGTGCTCTTTTCAGGACCTTTTTACAAGAGCAGCCAGAGAAGGTTAGGAGGTAGATAGCTTGTCCTGATCCACCACAGCTCTGGGTGTGACCTGGATGTGCAGACCTTGAGTCAGTGTGTTAAATAATTCAAAGAAAGAAAAAAACAACATGAAAGGTGGCTGTGTGTTTTCAGACAGCACCAGTGGATTAAAATAGCAGAAGTTTATTTATATTATTAAGTCTGTTTTCAACACTTTCTTGGTGGAGGAACTTTAAAGGATCAGTATCTCTCTGTTTGAATCTACTTGGAACACTGGTTAGTATTGATCTGTTTCATCTCCTTCATTTCTGCCAGAAAAGGAAAACTAGCCTATGTGTCAAGGTTTACCCCCAAAGGACTCAGGCCACTATCATTATTATTATTATTATTATTATTATTATTATTATTATTATTATTATTATTATTATTATTATTATTTCCCTTAAGGGAAGCACTGGGGATTGAACCCAAAACCTGTGCACAACAAGCATACGCTCTACCACTAAGCTATACCCACCACCCTAAGCCACTATCTTAGTGTGGATTCTCTGCTATTCATTCAACTTGATTTACTTATCTTGAATTGCAATCAGGTGGATTTTTCTATTTAATAATTACTCATTTGCAAATAACTTGTACCAACAAGCAGATACTTAACACCTCGCTCTCATCTGTAACAGGCACTGTTACCTGGCCACTGAAGATATTTGTCTTCCTGGGTAAGCAGCAAGACTACATGTTCCAATCCTTTGCCGTCCGATGTGGTCACCTGACACGAGCCGTGGAAGTGGTGTGAGCCCCTCCCAAGCCCGGCCCACAAACACCTCCAGTGCACACTGTCTGATGATGCTTTCTCTTTCCTTTTCCACCAGCTTGATGCCAAGTGGTCAAGACAGACAGAACCACCAGATAGGAAGAACCTGCATCACTGAAACTGCGTGGAGGAAAACTGTCTGCAGGGCTTCACGTAAGCATGAGTAAGCACTGAACTTCTGCTGTATTAAGCGACTGAGATTTGGAGGTATAGCTGTTCAGTGATAATACACAACCCGGCCCTGGTTCCCCTTCTGATGGAAGTCCACACACGATGCAGAAATGGGCACCACAGCTGCTGCTGGTGTCTGGGAGACTCGGCACCCTGAAGCCCTCACTGCTCCCCCTCTGGGAACTGGGCACCCACCAGGGCAACACCCGCCAGAGCCTCTCCCTGGTTCCTATCACTTTGCCCACCAGCGGAGCAGATCGCCACCAGAGCCCCTCTTTACTTATGTCGCTTCAGAGTGTAGTGGTGGTGGGCAGGAGGGGAAGAGATGAAAGAGAACATTCATGAGCATCCATTATGTACCAGGTACTGTGCTGTGTGCTCCGTCCTACATTATCTCATCTTAAACATCACAAAACCCTGTGAGGGAGGCATCATTATCCCCGCTTTACGTCCAAGGGAAACTAAACAATCACACAAGGTTACCAGATGGCAGCAGCAGAATCTAGATACAGACTGGCTCTTCTGTCTAGAGGCCAGTGATGCCTCCGCTCCCCACGAGCCCTCCCAGATAGGCACACACTCAGCCTGCTTCCCTGTCTTGGGGCTCCCTTGGAGACAGCGCCTCTGGGAAGGGCAGTGTGGGAGCCTCTCCATGGAAGCCAAGTCGTTTCACGGAGACCAGAGTGGGTGGGGGATGTGTTACTAGCCTCCTCATTTAAAACTTGGAACACATTTTTCCATGGAAAAAAATATTAGACGGAGACAGTCCATTTTTTTTAACGTATGCAAAAGCACTTTGCAAACCATCCAGAAGTATATAATATGCCTATAAGGAATTACTACTCTGCAGTACATTAGCACTATAATTCCGACACTTTGTGGATTAAATAGCTTTTTGTGAAGTAGTTGGAGAATTTAACCACCGACTGTTACATTGTCTCAAAGGAAAAATACTTTCGATAGCCAAACAGCTGACTTACAACAGACATTTGGAACCCAACCCATTCATAAACTGAGAACTGCCTGGATTAACATGAAGAGGACACATCATCACCATCTTCATCAAGTATTATTTATTAAAAGCGGTGCATGGGGTGAAGGCTTCGGGGTAAAGGAAAAAAAGAAGCAAAGTGTTAATCTAATTTTTTAATGGCTAAAATTCCACATCCCCATTTGTGAATGAACTCAAGCTGTTCCCAAACCTCCCTCTCATCTTTCTCTTTACTTCCTTCCCCTCATTTTGCATTTCTCTTTGACCTTCTTTTTATTTTCCTCTTGCCATTCCATTTTTTTGTCCATCTTACTCATTTTCCCCATTTATTCTTGCACTGAACAAACTTGTTTGAAAAGCTAACCATCTTCTCAGACTCTATGATAAAGTCTAGAAGTACCAAGATGAGTAAAGCACTTCTAAACTAACTCGTTCTAAACTAAAAGAGTTCTCAGCATGGTTACCAGTGGGTAAAGGGGGTGGGAAGGGACAAATTGAGAATTTGAAATTTGCATCTCCTGGGGAGGGATGGAAATGTTAGCGGTCTTGATTGTGGTGCTGGTTTCATGGGTGTAAACATCTATCAAAATTCATCAAATTGTGCAACTGAAATATGTGTAGCTTACTGTACAGGAATCATACCACACTAAAGGTGTTAAAAATTAATTTTAAAAAATAAAAAATAAGAGTTCTCAGCGAAATCCTTGATCTGTAGGGGAGGTGAACCTATAAACAAATAAAATTCTGTCTAGTGTGATAGAAACACAGAGGCACGTAGGGAGCAGAGACAGTGTTGTCCAGACAGGAGTTAAGGAGCAAGTCCTGTTCCCTTTTTGCTCATCTTCCACCTGCAGGCTCTCTCCCCTGCCACACCAGTTTAAACCTTTATTACTTCTTTTCTGAACTACTCTCAGCTGTCCTAACCCATCACCGGCACTGCCTCTCTCCACTCTAATCTAATGAATATACTGCTGCCAGAAATGTGTTTCTTTGAGGTGAGTCCAATTACACAGTGCCCCCTATTTATCTCAGTGATCCTTTTTGCTCTTGGAATTTTATAATAATTCCTCACAGTGCATTTGGAGGCCCTCCATGGCTATCTCTTAGCCCATCCCTACACAGAGCTCCCTTACTAGTTAATCAAGTTGAACTGCATGTTATGCCTCATACGTGCTTCCTTCCTTATGCTATTCCGTCCTCCTGAACAGTGCTCTTCAAATCACTAGCATGAAATTCTATGATCCTTCAGTACCCCTCTCAAAGCCCACTTACTGGCAGAGCATTCCCTAATGCCCTCAGCTATGGCTCCTTGATTCCTCATTTGGAGGGAGGAACCAGTGTTTGTGGAGCATCTTTTATGCATCAAGCACAGTACGGGGCAGTTTTCACGGACTACCCTGTTGAGCGTTCACAGCATCCCTATGACGTCACAATGTCGGTTTCCCCACTTCTCAGATAAGGAAACCATGGCTCTGAGAGGTAAAATAGTGTGCTCTTGGTAAGGAAGTGACAGAGCCAGAACTTGAACTCATGTGCATCCAGACTTCAGAGCCCAGGTTTTTCTCTTTCCATCAAGCCCTCATTGCCCCCTTCACTATTTCTCTGATAACAACAGATTTGGAAAATGATATGTGTACTCACCAACATCTCTATAATTTTATGGATACTTTCAGGTTCAAAACTTGGTCTTAAACATCTTTGCATACCAAGGTGCCAGCTGCTGTGCGTGGAGCAGTAGAAACTGAAATAATGTGACATTGATATGAAAATGTCCCATCGGCATGACATTGAGAGGGTGGGATCAGCAAGCCGTATCTTGTTGCTACATGCAACGTTAACTCATCAGTAAACAACCACGGAATCAGGTGCCCACAGCTACATCAAAGCAGAGACTCAGGGACGGGATTCTCACCAGTGGAATTCTCTAAAGGAGATTCTAAACAGAACAGAAACTAGAGAAATTGGCCCTTGGTGTTCGCATCTGGCAAAGTTTGAGAAGGAAAGGATAGTGAGTGTCAGCAAATACTGCAAATGCTTTGTTTATTTGCTTAAATATTCAAAGTGAGTCATTTGCCAAATTTACAGACCCAAGTACATGACTGAGAAACAAACAAGTGTTTCTTCTCAGCCAATAATAGCTTCTAATACCATCTGGAAATCTACACCAGTTAAGAAAGAAACAAACAGGCCTTTTTTTCCCCTTTTCCTTCTAAGACCTCAAAGCTTATAAATCTGAGATCTGTTGGGTAGGGGAAAAGGAGAAAGTTCCAAAAATGCCCCCACCCCATAAAACTCAAGCCCCCCGGCAACCAAGACTTCAGATCACAGGGGCCAAGATCATGATTATTCTGATCTCAGTGGCTCAGGAACAAAATGGAGGTTGTTGTCATCTCTGTCCGCACTGAAAGAGCCCCACTGTGACCCAACCGAGCGCTCAGTCCAACCCTGTAAATTACTGTGATATTTTTAGTGATGCCATGAAAATGTACCCTCGTTTCTCTATTGTCTCAAAAGCATGTTGTTGAAACACTTAAAATATCTTGGCACACTTTAAAAGTGCTTTTTACAAAAGAGACATGAAATTAATGGTACATTTCAGTCAACACGTCCCTCACAGCGCTCTCTTTTCCCTTCCTCAAAGCTACAGAGTAAAACAAAGCGGGCCCAAACGAGAGCTCTGAACGTTTCTCTGATGATCATAACATCTGGGTACCCAGGAATAGGAAGCAGTGTGACAGCCTCCTCTCATACCCTAATGTACACGTGAACAGCATTAAGCTAATTTTATCATCAGATTTCACTTTTTAGTGAAGTTTTAATTACCAGCCCTTACAATGTCATTTCTGCCAGGGCGTTTTTGTAGTTTACCTCCCATTTTCTTGCTTCCTCCTGGTGGGCTGCAGCCTGTTCCTTTTCCCACCTCCTCTTTGCATCCCCCAATTCAGAAAGCTTCAGACCCAATGTGACCGCTCAGCACTCCCTTGGCATGATTTTTTTTTTTTTTTTTGAACCCTGTACTATCCTAACCACACAACAGTTTCCAGCCATCAGGCACATAATCTGAGTTGCACATTAGCCTGGAAATGGGCTTTTCCCCCATTTGGTTATCTTATCCACAACATGTGCAATGATTACCTCATCCATCCTTGTGCTGGTTCCAGAGATTAACCCCCCAAACTGTCGTGATAAATGTATAATTTAAAAAATAGTCAGTTTCCTCAAACTTTGTCAGTCTTGTTTTAAATTTCATCCCCTGTTATGACGTGGCTACCAGAACTTGTCATCTTTTATACTGTCTCATTTCCACACACTGGAGCCAAGCATGATGTCATATGTCCCTCGCAGCACAGCACTTATCTGAAGGGAAAAGCATACCCAGAACTGTTTCTAATGTTTTTATTTGTTATAATAACACACAGAGCACAAGTTGGAAAACATATTTTTCAAGGAAACCAATGAGACAAGCTTTAACCTTTAACCATGAAAAGGATTCCTTAAGTATTTCAAAGGAAAGACAAATTCTGTTCCTGAGACAGACTGGGCACTGACGGGCAGAGGTTTTTTTCATGAGCCTTTAGTCCTGGCAAAGTCACTCCATTTATTAGTCAAGCAGCAGTTTTGTCAAAAGCATCATGCACGTCTTATGGAAAATGTTAAGAAGTAAGAGATTGTGTTCCTATCCAAAGGGGCTTCATATTTTATCTTGTTCAACAAGGAAACTAAAACAGCACTAAGTTTCTCCCATTTTCTAATTAGCGCCAGGCGCTTCCTGTTGAATCAGCATAAGCGGAAGATGGAATCATGGGAAACAGAAGCCCGGGGCATGGACGTAGGAATGTGACACTGGGCAAGTCTCTTACTTCTCCTCATTTATTAGAGATAACTGGTTTTATCTCAGAGTGCTTGAGGAAGAGCAAACAAGTAATTCACACCAAAGTGCTTTGAAACTGTAAAGCACTATACAAATATATGGTATCATGACGGCCAATTTTTAGTCCCCACTCTTAATTTTTAAAATGCTCAGAGTTGGCACTCTGCTTCAGTTACACATTGTGCATCCTTCTCTCCCAGCAGTGACCAGCCGTGTACTGTAATCACATCTGCGTGATCGTGCCTCCTGCTAGCTTCGGAGATCCTTGCAGCTCCAGGGCAGAGGTACATCTCAGGCACGTGATTAACTTGCCAAGTGAATACTGACAGAGAGCCCCCAATTTTCATTAGCACATTTGTCACTTTCCATCCTTCCCTTAAAGCCTAAAATTCTTGTCTTCGCCTCATTACTATACTGTCTACACAGAATAATATTAATTTTTGTTCTATCTCCCAAATCTTCCCCTACTGTTACTTTTCTGTGGAACGTTCCCTTTGGCCAAGAAGAGAGAATCAGAATCAGTCCCATCACTGAAGCCACCACGTGCCAGAAACTTCACTGAAGTCTTAGGAGTTACTATTTTAAAATACAGGGAAATTTTGAATGGAAATTCATGATTTCACTGAATTTATCCTAATAAAAATAATATTTTTTGCCTAAATATTTGAGTCAAGTTGGTGTTTCAGAAAAATGGGCCTGCACATTCAAAGACCCAATAGTTCTGTATCTTGGCCACCCAAAGGCACAGGAATAATCTGTATTAAATATTTTATTAACATATAAAGATTAAGGAGGAAATTTGATCTCACAAATAAAGGTAATTTAACTGTATATTCTGAACATACTGTTACCACCAAGAAAATTAACTGAAAAGTCCAGAGAAGGTAAGTAAGCTGATTTTTTTTTTAAACACCCAGGAACATATTTGTTTGTTGGCTTGTTTGTTTAATAGAATGGACAATCCTACTCTTGTGTTCTCATTTAATTAGTCTGTTAGGCCTCCTGAAAGAATGTTTTTAAGCTTCCAAGACGCAAGGCCAGGGTTGAGGACTTCTGAAGGAGACTCAGAATTGAGACGCACAAGAGGAAGTGTAACCAAAGAACCTGGGAATAAGGAAGAAACAACTTCTACGAGTTAAAGTCCCAAAGAGGAACTCAGAAGAGATAGAATGGCTCTCAGATGCAGACTTTACTGTACCTCATTATGGGTGTTGATAGGGCCCCAAAAAAAGGCAACTTCAGTCAGAAGAAGGCACTGATCACCAATGTAAGCATGGAGAAAAGAATCAGAAAGATCAGTTTGGACAGAATGACTACAGCATTGCTCTAGGGAGAGGAGCTCTAACCTCCAAGTCCATCCTCCAGTGAAGGAGGCAACATCACCCTTGAAAGTCGAAAAGAGTCTTAGGTTCAAAATGACCTCTGGCTAAATCCTGGCTTTAATCACTTCTCAGCTGTGTGATCTCACATAAAGCCCCTAACCTCTCTGATCTTCATGTCCTCATCTGTAAAAATCGTTTTATCATGTTCAAATGTAAATCTATGTAAATTAGCACAATGCCTCCTATGTAGCAAAAGCTCAAAATAATAGCTAGTGGCTATTATTATTATTATTATTAGTTACTGTAGGTTGATGACACAGTTATTGAAATCATTCAATTAACACTCCTTTGTTTTCATGCTCCCCAAGCAACTTTCTAATTATAACTTTGCTTTCCATAAAGATTTATTTCTTGGGAAAGAATGTAATGATCAGTGATCAGAAGTGGCTGATCCACTGAAGAGCTCTGTTTCTCATCAGAAATCAATAAATTAGAATTTCTGTTTTCATATATCAATCTTTTGTGAATGTGGTTACTGAGTTCCCTGGGATAAAGTTACCTACACTTAATTTTAACATTGAATGTTTTAGCTTTAGCCTAATGTTGAGAACCAGCCCCTGGGCTGTAGAAATCCAACCAGGGACCTCCTGTGTTGCCACTGGACATGCCCCAGACAATGTGTGTTCTCTTTTTCACTGCCTCCTGCTCCAAACTACAACACAGGGGGTTAAAGAAATTTTTTCTTTTGTTCTTTTTTTTTTTTTTTTTTTTGCAGTTAGATCCCCAGGTTTCTCACTAATAAATAAGGATAACTTCTTTTGCACTCAAAGAAGACCCTTCAGCATTTCTGTTGGGTAGGGTTAGCAATGATGAACTCTTTGTTTTTGCTTGTCTGAGGAGTCCTTTCTCTCTGCTTCAGTTCTACATGATAATCTTGCTGGGTGGAGCATCTAGGTGCAAGCGGTCTCAAGCAGCAGGGAGGGAGGGCGGGGAGAGGGCACAGAAAGGAAATGCCAGCTGGTTGCCATCGAGTGCAAAGAGCACTCAGGCTCCAGGGTTGCTCCCTCTGAGTGGACGTTCATCTTTAATGCATATAAGTTGTAGATAATCTGAGTTATGTTTTTTGAGGGTTTGTTTGGCAATTTCAGGGGAAGAGGGAATTTCTTACAAATTCATCTTTAATTCTGTGTTGGTACTTTTTTATCTGTATCCTGAAGAGTGCAAACAGCATTTTCTTATTCCCATAGGAAAAATCACTCACAGAATTTGATTTCCTTTTATGACTTCCAGTAGCTCTTGATGAATGATGTGTGAATCATTCAAAATAGTTTTTCTAGAAATGTCATTGAATATGTTTCATTTCCAGTTAAGAAACAGCTGAAGGATTCTATACATACGACATACTTACTTTACATATTATTTGCAGAATTTTACGTCAACCCTTGCACATCAAGAAGTGGGCGTCTCCATACTGATAACAACACGGTCTGCATTCAAAAAGAATAACTGTATCCACGAGGAAACACTAAAACAAAAAGAAACATGTGTACCTGTATTTTTTATTGTTGTGTTGTTTTCATCATCTTTGTTTCTGACCCGGAGACAGAAGGCGATGCTGCTGGAATTTCCATGTATCTCTCAGCCACCCCTTTGGTGGGTCATGGGTTCTTTATGGGCTCTGATGAATGCTATGGTCCCTTTCTCTCACAATTAACAGGCACAAAATTTTGCATTTAGTTTCAGGGGCTTGTGGCCCTATTGAAGTTTACCTGTCCTAAAGGCCCAGATTAAAAACTTCTGCTCTAAGAGATTGCAAAATCCGGCCACAGCAATCTCATGGTCTCTACTACACTGGAGCAAGATTCACGTAACTTATCTGCATTTACTGGATTCAATTTGTGGGTGAAACTTCATTCATCTGTCCCTCGTAAAAGAGGAAAGTCTAGGCACTCAGTACCTGAGCTAATTCCTCCTAAGAAAGCCAGTCGGGAGCACAAGGCTTACAACTCCCCATGAATCTGGAGAATAATGTGAACTAGCAGGAGCCATACTGAGAATGGATGCATTTGTATCCACCAGAAAATATGAGGAGGAGCTCTTTTGTGTATTTTATTTGATTTGAGCCTTTGAATCCCCAAAATGGATAGGAAGCCCCATAATATAGAAATATACACCTACATGGGCAATTGCTGACATTTTATTTCTGTATGACTTGCACACGATGAGTCTGAACTAGGCTGCCTTCTGTCTTTAACCCATTGCCATAGGAACACTGTGATGCTTTCTGCACTGGCCCCTCCTTGTAGCCTCTTATCTTATAAGCAGCTAGGTCTGAAGAGATACAGTTAGAACTAGAGAAAAGACTCTGAGAGTATGGATTTTTATTTCCTGCCAAGCATTCTATTCTCATACACCCTTGTGACCCTATGGAAATGGGAACCACAAAAATATTTTCTGGCTTGGAGGTTAATCTATAGTTCACTTTCTCCAGTGTACTCCACCAAAGACCAGATGGGATACTAAAATGAACTAGATTCTAACTACAAAGCACCCTTGTAGCCTGAGGCAGGGGAAGGCATTACAAGTATGTGTGCTATGTGGAAGTCCCAGCGGGATTGCCACAGAGAGCCTGTCTGAAGACACATGTCCACTCTGGGAAGCAAACCACTCCGAAATTCCCAATTCACTCTGAGCACTGATCCTGCAGCATGGGCATGGGGGCCAATTGGAACCATGTGTATGGGTGACAGCTCTGGGCAGTCTGCAGTGCCCTCACCTCACGGCCTTGTGGTCACGGCCCGAGAGCCCTCCCAGCTACATGTGCAGAACACGCCTTAGCCTCCTAGAAAAAGGTTACCTTCTGTGATGGGGAAACAAAAGCTTGGGCATCATTCAGTCCTGGGTTGAATTCTGGCTCTCCCATATTCTAGCTGTATAATTTGGGGCAAGTGATTGAATCTCTGGGCTTTGTATCTTCATATATAAAAGGGTTAATGACTCCTATCTTGTAGAGTATTACAAATATTAAGTAAGAAAATAGAGTATTCTAGAGAAGCAAGCTAGCCAAATGGTTAAGAGCTTAACAGTTCTATGTTGTCAGTTTCAGTTTCCTCATCTGCAAAGTGGATATAACAAAACACTCACCTAATAGGGTTCCTGGTAAAGATTCAGTGACTTAACATACTTAAAGGGCTTAACATACTTAAAAAGCCAGAGTTTGACACATGTTCAATGTTCAAGATACTCAATAAAGGATCATATTATTGAGTGACACCCATAGAACACCTAGCAGAATGCTATGGTCCAGTAGGAGCTCAAAAATGCCAATATTATTATCTTTTTATTTCTCCCTAAACATAGTATGAACGGTAACTGTAATGTTTATTACTGTGGTGCTACAAATTCAGTACATTTAATGTCCTGAAAACTATCTCTTATAAAATACCCTAAAACTTTGTATACCATATCCAGATTGTCTGTACCAAACTCAGTCTGTGTCAATTCCCCAGATCTTCTAAGAATACAAAGCATAGGCTGGGTTCAGTGAACGCTAGACAAAAATGAACAAGGAGAGAATGTGGGTCCAGGATCAAAGGTGTGTTACAGAAGAATTTAGTAATGTCTACCCACAATACTTTGGTTCTTCTTGAAAATCTCAACAAGAAAAAAAAAATATGTTTTCAAAAACAATCTTTTCATAGTGGCCAAATGAAAGATTTGTACAGTATTTTACACAAAACAGCAATTTTCATTCTGCAGCCAGGATGCTTTAAAGAGGAGAAAGCCCAACTGTGTGCACTGCCACGAAAATGATTCCAGGTGCAACGAGCCCTCAAGATTTATATAACTCAGCTCTTAATTTATTTCCTTTAATCCACACGATATTTCCCGGCTTCTCAATTGTCAGCCACATGTTTCTCAATAAAGACCTTGGTGGCACCAATTTCCAAGTTAGATGCTGCGAGTGTATTTCCCGAGTGTCCAATACAAAAAGTAGTTACTGTTTTTAATAATTATTTCTCTTGTGATATTTCCAGAGGAAAAAGTCAAATGTTTAAGGTCAGACCTTGGTCTTCTGCTCCGAACCAGTCAACGTGCATGTGGTTACTAGAAAGCCAGATATTCAAACTCTGAAGTTAATGTCCATCCCCACGTGTCAGACCACAGCAAGGAGCAGCACCGGGAGTGAGAAGCAGCTATCTCACAGGTGTAATGCATGGAGCATGAGGCGAAGGCTGCTGATTAAAATCGAAATCCATTGCAATCTCAATATAGAAGCATTCTTTGAAAAAAAACTGTAATATAGGAATATTACCCAATGTGCAATATGCTCTTATTATCTATGCAATGAAGAAAAACAGTGTAAATCTGTGTAGATAACCACAAGAAGAAGGTCTATAACACAAGTTTTAATGAACAAAAGTTCAAACTCAGTTATTAAAAATCAATCTTTTGATGGGTAGAAATAAGCTATTATCTATAAGAAGTTCACTTTGACACCTGCCTGCTTGCACTTCTTTACCTGCAAGACCAATTAAGTAGAGGTGATTATGCAAACAGAAAATTTTTATTACATTTTCTTTAAATTATATCCATAAAAAACTATGTAAAATTTAAAGTTCAACCAGAGTGACACTATTCACGCCTTCCTCTAAGAGGTCTGAGTAAGAATTCATTAGAATGGCAAGGTAATTTGTGAAAGCTTTATATGAAAGATGACATAAAAGGGGATCCTTTTCATATTAAACATAATTTATTACATCTTCTCTTAAAAGTAGTGAAATCTGTTCTATGCCATGAGCCACCATTGAAAATTCCAGAAGATACCACTTTGTGACCTCACGGTATTTTCAGAGCCTTTGTTAAAAGAAGGAGTGGTCATCTCTCGCTGTGCAACTGGTGATGCTCATTTATTTTTTTAGGATGGAACATCCAAATGAGCAACTTTTCACACTCTCTGAGTGTGCTGTTCATGTCGACATCAGGCAGAACAAACACGGCTTGTGAGCAGAGGTTAAAAGAGAGATAAATCATTTCATGAGCAGCGTGGTTAAAACCCTCTCCTCCTCACAGCCATCAGTGCCTTCGTGCTGTCATTATCTTTGCTACAGTCTGCGTTCTTTACTTTTTTCCCCCTGTTTAATATGATTCCCAGCGTTTTGATGTCATGTGTTTTGCCTTATTCGACCATTTGGAGTACAGGTGTGCCACTGTGTTTTTGATGGAGTGTTGCTATTCCAGAAAGCCCCATCCAAAACACAAGCCCACACATGTAATCCAAGCCCGAAGAGGCGTCAGCCATCGTGCCTCTGCTCCAGTCCTTAAGAGAACGCCTCACAGAGTGCCAGAGTATAGAATTAGTAACACACGCGATCGTTAAGAAATAGACCTGAACTTTAAAAGACCTCAACCTTCCTCTGTGAATTTTCCAGGAAAGTTGGTTTTTAAATTCTGCGTGCATTCTACTAGAAGTACAGTCAGTGTTTTTACATGAGAGAAGTCTTTCCTTGGTGACTAAACCCCAAGGTGCATGCCTTATACCACCTCAAAAATGGGAACATTCTGCATACTGGTTAAATGATTTCTCCCATAAGAACAGGATGCTCAAGAGAATGTCTTGCAACAGAAATAGTCCCTAAAGTGCTGGTCAAGACTATATTGATCCTGACAAACACATCACTGAATTCCGATTTCTTTGAAAATGTTTCCATTTCTCATCGCATTAAGGAAACGGCCACTTTCAAAACTCAGAGAACAGGTTTAACCTGGGTATTATTTCCAAGACACACTTTGGAGAGAGTCTTCACGTGCTCGGTCAGAGGCTTGTCTCTGCCAGTGTTTATTTCTCGTGCTGACGCCGTTCAGAGGTGATCAGTGAAAAGGATGCTGAGAGAAAGGGAATAAGCGAGTGGACAGGTGTCACATTCTTTGTGCTGTCATTCAGAGCTCACACAGCCAATTCCTTGGTGGCAAATTTGGTGCTGTGTGGGTGGCTGCCCACCTCACATGCTCAGCTGCTCCGGCTCCCCCGCACTGACAGGCTGCCTCCTCCACTCTGGGTTCCCCAGATGAGGAGCCTCTGACCCTTTAAACAAAAAGCCTGAGCACCATATGGTGACTTTAAAAAGTGCTGTCTAAAGATAGGAACAAGGACTTTATGAAGAACACTCGGATGCATGGGGTAGGTTCGTTTTATTGTCGTTGTTGTAAGAAACCACCTTCCAGTCTGTATCCTTTCATAGATGCAGAGCCACAGACGAATCAAAGTTTAAAGCTGGGAGGAACTTATAAACCATTTAGCATCTAGCCCAAACTTCTTCGAGGATTAAAAAGATAACATGTGTGAGAACACTTTGTAAACTGAAAAATTCTCCTTGATAGTTAGGTACTTTATTTTGAAGAGGGGGAAAGCAGTGACAAGAAAATTATGACTTATCTACCACACCTTTGTCTGATGGACAATGGCATAATCAATTTTAGCATTTTCATGCAGTTTGAATCACAATGTTCATTTAAAGTGTATCATTAGATCATGGGGTCCATGACTTCTACTTTGTTTTTTTCTCTTCTTTTTGTTCTCTTTTCTTGTGCTTTGATAACTAGAGAAGTTCCTTTAATATTTCTTGTAAAGCTGGTTTGGAGGTGCTGAATACTTTTAGCTTTTGTTTATCTGTGATGCTTTTTATTTCTCCATCAAGTCTAAATGAGAGCCTTGCTGGATACATGACTTCTATTTTGAATGTATATTTTGGATGAGGAATTCAGGACATTTTAGTGCAAATGGTCTAGCTGACAAGCAACATGTGACATTTCAAAGAAGATTCGTCCACCACAGCCAGGACACTTCTGGAAAGGTGACCACACAATCTGGCCTAATGGACATAAAGTGTTGTGTAATATTTTAACACCAGATGTCTCTGCCATGCCTTTGTCTAGGAGTATCTGCAGTGCAAACAGCAGAAAGGCATAGGTGCCTGCCCAGATGTGGCCATCAGAAGTCTGGCTCCAAGGATCCCTGGACCAACAGAGCCACAGTGGTACTGAGAAGGAAGTTCCAGGTCCCACTGCCATGTGGCATCACACAAGGAGGCACAGGAAAGAGACAGAAGTGCCAGACAGGCTCAGACCTGGTTGATCTCAGCCCGGGCGCTGGACGCCGCAGTAGCCAGGAAGCTACATGCACCTGTACCTCCACATTTTGGGCCCATCCATGGTGCTCTCAGGTTTAAAGGAGCAGGGGTGAAATAATTGTTCCTTTACTTATGCATGCCCCAGAGTGTCTACAACTGTCACGGAACCTGGGACGGTACAAGGAAGGCCTGCACATCCACAGGAAGCGGCTCGAAGGGGCCTGGCTAATGGGTGGGAGCTGTGGAGTCACGGTCCCTGCTGGGGTCTCAGCTGAGCCCACCAGCCTGTTGCCTCATCCTCTTGTATGAGCTGAACGCCTCCCAGCCCTCTGCACGGACGCCAGGGTTCCCTGGCCCAAGCGTGCCCCTGCTCTTCCCCTAAAACCCTCCCCCACCTCCACCACAGTGCCTCTCAGTGGCTCATAACATATTAAAGAAGAATCAGGGTGTTGGTCCACGAAGAGAGAAGTTGAGGAATTCAAAGAGAAAAAAGGAAGGAAGTGGGACAGAGTTGACTACTCAAAGTGAAAAGCCCCATTAAATGCCTTATTTTAATTTGACTGTCTTTAGCATCTCCACAGTTTTAACCGTGGGCATCAACAATACGGGAGGAAATGGGTAAGAATACGGAGTGATTTTCAAGTTATGAACTAAATGTGACTAAATGTAAGACAATCCTGAACAGTGAGTCTGAAATTCAGGGCACTTTGGTGACTTTCCGAGCCCGGAAGATGCCAGATGTCCACTCTTGTATTTCACTACCAGACCCCCTTTCGTTTGTTTTCTTTGACAACTGAAAGTGATGCTGGGGATGGGGACACATACTGCCGCTTGTTCAGGAGCTCTGTCAAAGCTACTGCTGACAACTGTCAGCACATGGACCACCCCCATCTCCTGGTGAGAGTCCACCTCCAATTCACCAGTCAGCGGACCCAGGAATCCAGTGACAAAACCCAGACAGACTTTATTTCTCAACTCCACTTAGGGGGAGAATTTCCATCTACCCTGACTCCTGTGATTCTCTTCCATTTCCACAGCTGAGGCAGAAGACTGCATTCAATTACTCCAAGGTCACATTAGGAAATTTCAAACAGCTATCCACCTTCATGACTTACATTTTGTCCCAATATACCTCCCCAGCTAATAAGAAGGCTGAATACTGGTTACAATATTGAGCACAAACATGACAAGAGAGAGAATCTCTCTCACAGTGTGAGGCTGAAGATAAACAGACATTCACATACTGTTTATTATACTTCAAAATTTAAAAAAAAAAAAGCTTAGTATGCGGAACATTTTTCTAGCTGTATTTAGAGAGTGACCTGAGATGTGGGAAAGTTGTCTATTGCTTATGTTATTTTTTTTCACCCACTTTTGAATTCTTTGAGGCTACATTTCCCCTGAGTTAAGCAGAGATTGCCACCCACCTTGGTTCTTCCTGCCTCTGCCCTGACAGAGCCTCTTTGTTGTTTTATCTAATCAGATTCAGAGGCCCTGCTATGGTTGGCTCGTTCGGATTTTTCAAGGAGGTTATATTTCTTATTTCCCAGGCTTCAGAAGAACTAAAAATAACTGGGTGAAAATCTGAAAGGCAAAGCTGCTCTATCTGCCAGAATTATAAGGAGATAGGATCAGACTGAACCAGGACCTTCCATGACGATTAAAGCAAACTTGGCCTCTGATACTGGTTTGGTAGCTAGAGCCTCTGGTTGGTGTTATGCTCATATTTAATAGACTTACATTTTTCTTATTTGTCCGTTAACAATATTCACATGAACACCTATGCTTCTGTGTAAAATGAAACTGCCCTTAAGTCATGCTTGGCTTTTACCTTTCTGTATCTAACAGTAAAAAAACAAAACAAAACAAAAACACCAAAAAACAAACAAACAAACAAACAAACAAAAACTAGTAGGGTAAATTTCAAATAGCGCCAATGGAAGGTGTTCCATGTGAATGGCCACTCTCAGCATTTGTCCACTTACAGATGCTCTCTGCATTGTAGTCTCCTGCTGATTCTTTTCCCGCCCGATTTCGAATCTTATCCAGAAACCCGACTGGTGTGTGGCCCTAAGACTCATGATGAAGGATTTGCTAATCAAGACGAGCAGTTCTCTTTTCATGAAGCTTTGCTGGCAGAAACATCCATCTCTATGTTTTCAAAAGACAGATTATGCCCACGAAACCTGGGAGAGGGCACATCTGTCATACAGGAAAGATAAAATATATCTGGCTTTGCCTTTTTGTGTGTTATTTTTTAGAGCCATAAAAAATGAAGAGACTAAGTCAGGGGAAAAAGTTCAAAAAAGGAGTTTGTACCATTAACTCCGCTAGGGCATCAGAGGAGATATAGGGTTTCAGGTCTGAACTTACAAATATGTGAAACTAGAGATTATGAAAATAAATATTTAGCCATATTCTTCGTTGTCTTTTTGTAAAGGTTAACAGTTTCATACTGAATTAAAAGCAAACAAACAGTGGTGAATTAAGAGCTTTGTTCAAACTGCTTTCTTTGTCGTGTTCACAGCGATAATCCCACCTTACAAAACTAAGCAATAAAAAAAGTTAAAGGCTCTCCAAGATAGCACTAAAAAGTGACGTTGTTATTGGAAAGCATTTTCATGCAACATGGAAATTTTCATAAGTAATTCATCTGAAGTATAACACGTGCCTACATAGAACATACAAATATAAAGGAGTTCAATCATCAGATTTGCCAGACAAATTGTTTCATATAATTGAGTTAAGTCCTAATTGATGAGTCAGAATAATAGCACTGACTTGAGAGGGGCTGGGAGAGCGATGTGTCCATCAGCCTATGGGAACAGGGAAGGGATCATTGCCAATGTCTTTTGAGTTTTCCACACTCAATCACAAAAATGGTTGGTGGAGATTCTCGGTTCTCTATGTGGTTTCCACAAAAAAAAAAAAAAAAAAAAAGTCTATTTCTGACTATTTTTAAGCTCTGTCCAGGGCAAGAACATCTCTACCCTAATTCACAGCTCTTCTCCAGAGCTTATCAGTCACTGGTGCTCCTGAAATATTTGTTGAATAAATGAATGAAGGAATGAAAGTGTGAACAGAGGAGAGATGGTCTCATTTTAGGTGATAGATTTAAAATGGCAAATACGAGAAACACAAAACTTTTTGTTAGCATGGCTGATAACATTTTCCTTTCCCTCTCACTGTAAAATATTTTTCCAATCTAAAACTTTGCAAACCAAGAAATAGAAAGTTAAAGGCATTATCTGCAAAACTGAAGTCTTCGGTCACTAAATAGTTATTCCATGCAAAGTTTTATTTTAGAAGCACAAAGGATAAATGGGTGAGCAAAGAACAGGAAATCAATTTGAGGAACTTTGTGTCTGATATAAAGTGACAAAGAGAAGAATATGATACAAAAACGCCGCAAGTAATGACAAAACACTATCTTACGAAAATGAAAATGTCCAACCTCTGCATTACTTTGCCTTGACCAATAGCCCTTGTGCTTATTTTCATCTTCCAAGCTTATTTTGCTGGACAATGCTTTTAAATCACAACAGATTGTTCCAACCCTGCTAGGTGTTTGGAAGCAAAAGACACAAACACTTTGGCACCATATTTTCGTAGGTTCACCCTTGCTCACAGATCATCAGTTAGAAATACCTTGACAATACCTATGCAGTTCAGATCATTTTGAAATGGGATCTTGCACACACAGAGGTTTAAAAAAATACTTTATCTCCATAATAAAGAGAAGACATAGTCCCTCATACATATTAAATGACTTCACATACTCAATATCTCTCTCATCTGTGTGTAAGTACATACCTCTTCTGTGATACACATGGGCGCGCACACACACACACACACACACATACACAGGACAAGTCGGTTTTGAATGAAAAAGTCAGAGAACAAAGTGGAATCCACTTCAAAGGGCAGATGATAAAGACACCCATGTTAAATATCTAGGCAAATAGATCAGACCCATTTCTCTTAATTATTTGCCAAGTGCTTGCCAGAGCCAAGTTTATTACCAACACGATCTTGTATCTTAAAGCCCTGAGAAATAAGCATTATTGTGATTCCCATCTTATAAATAATGAAACGAATGCTCACGGAGATGAAGTAACTTAAAACCCAAGCCACACAGCACCAAGTAGCATAAATCAGATGTTGTCCTTGGTCTGGTCACAGAGTCATTGTTCCTTTCAAACCAGCCCAGTGGTTTGTAAGTGGTGTTCCATATGCAGCAGGGCATTTTGGCTGATGGCTTAGATACAACCCCCACCACAAGCATTCGTACATTTGCATATGCCCACAAGCACACCTTCACAAACATGTCTGTTTGACTTCATTTATATGCTTTTTGTCTCTTTATCAGGGTGAAAGATAGTAAAAGAAGTTATAGCTGGGAGGCACGGTATGGTATCTCTTTCCATCTGGATCATTAGACTGGGTTTATTTAAAAGACAACAGTTATAGGCAGATGGAGAAGTTCAGATGAACTTCGGGCTGTGCAGAAAGGTATGTCAGAGTGTGGGAGAGAAGGTCCTTAGGCCCACCTGTCTTGGATGCCCCGTACTGTTCTGGCACCCAGGCTCGGGAGCTTGGAGAGTGCCCTGCAACAGTGCCTTTGGTGTGGACACTTCAGGGCATCGTGCAGCTCCCCTCAACATGGAACTGCAAGCAGTCACTGGAGGCAACAAGAGCCAGAGAGGCAGACGAGAAACAAGGCAAGCCCCCTGTTAAGGTAGGGAAGGCATCCGGGACACTTTGGAGAAGGCTGTGGATCTAGGGTTGCAGACCCACATATGTGTATGTGCAGACGTCTGTTAGCCCTGGAGCCTTGGGATCTGAGGAGGTGCTTCAAGGGCGTGGTCTTGGGAATTGAGGAAACCCAGCACGTGGGACTCCTGTCCTCCCTGCCTATTTCAACCAGAGCCTCTCTATTTTCAAATGTTTTATAAATTGGGGTTCCAGGCACTATGTCACTTGAAAAAAAGATTCTGCTGCTTTAAAAATGTAAATTACAAATCTAAACCCTAGTACCTTTCTTTTTTTCCAATTAACATTGAGTCTGATTGTGCTTACACAATTCATACCACAAAATGACAGGTAATGGATGCAAGAAGTTTTACAGCAGCTTGTGGAGTGGCTGCTGTTGACGTTCCTGAGGCCATTGTCTTTAGCCAGCTGTTCACTCACCTGTAACTGTCCAAGGTGCTTCATCTGCTCTGAACACCCGAAAGTCCGTCTGTGTCTTTCCATCCCTCACTGCTCGGCTCAGATTCAGTTTTGTATTATGCACGTGCCTGCTGGATATCTCCAAGTGCACCTTAAATGCAATAATTCAACACATCAGACCTCTTCAACTTCCGTAGTCAATGACCCCAGCACCTATGACCCACCCATTCATCCAAGCTAGAACCCTCAAAGTCATCATCAACTTCCCCTTCCACCCCACTCTGTGAGTCAGCAATCCAATACATGTAGCTTCCGAAAAATCTCTCAAATCCTCTCTCCCTCTCTTCCTCCCTACCTCTTTCTTTTAAAACTCTTATTATGCTCGCCTGACCATCATAATAGTCTTCTACTTGAACCCTTTGTCCCCATTCTCCCTACCAAACTCAGCACAGACAACAGGGCTATCTTTTTAAAATGCAAGTACTATTATAACATTCCCCTCTTTTACAGTCTTCAACATGAAAGAAAATATTTCGCATGGCATATGAGACCCTTCACATTCTCTCCCAATCTTCCCAACTGAAACATGGACACTATTAACCTCAACAGGGTCATTGAGTTGTAAGAATTATGGCTGATAAAAGAGGAAATGAATTTATGGCAAGCTATATTGAGTAGCTCACAGAAGTTTTGGAAAGTTTGAAGAATCAGACTCAGGGAAGGCAGAAAGAAAGGGAGGCTAAGCAGAAAAACCACAGCCAAGAGCAGACTACAGAACCCAGCGAGCTGAGACCCACCACTACTGCCACCACAGAACAGTGGTCCTGCACTCTGATTTGCCAGCTCCCTCTCTCTGGACACTGGGCATGGCATTGGACCCACAGCCACTGCAATGATGCTGTTAACACCAGAAGGATTTTCCACTCAACGTGTTTTTCTGCTTCCTTGCTCCATCCGATGGGCAGAGCCTAAACTAAACATCCATTCCTTGCCAAGAAAGAGGGCAAGGTCTGCGAAAACAAGAGGCAGGCTTTTCATCTTCATAGGAAGAAACGGGTCATAAAAAGTAGAATCAGATGCTAAACAACAAAAAACGAACAGAAATTCAATCTATACTTCAGCCACTAGGGCTATGCAACATTCTCCAAAGGAGACAGGTTCCTTTTGCCTCTTTAAAAATGCTGTTCTCAATATTTGGAAAGATGATTCCCTGTTTCCTGATAAAGAAGAACCCACTGAACCCTCATCCGATGTCACCCTCTCTCTGAAGACAGAGCTGGCACTTCTTTTGTTTGTGGTCACCACATTTTATTGGATCACTTCTCACAGGATGTTGTAATTATTATGTCAGGTCACGATTCAATCTTCCCTCTCAACGTGAGTTCTTCTTAACAGGGACTATGTCTTTATCTCTGCCTTTGGAGCCAGGCATCATGCCAGGGACAAAATATATTCTCAGTGAAGTCTGTTGAATAATTTTTGTGGCTCCCCTAGAGAGACCGTGTCGGGGTCTATGAGTAATCCATAGAAGATGCTGGCCTCTCCTGCCGGTAGTAGAGTCATCATCTTCCTCTGGTCCAGGAACTGACAATTCCCAGAACTTTACAAGACAACTGCAAGCTGGAAGGCACTCCTGGTGTGAACATTGGCCATCAGCCTCATAATCAGTAGCCCTCAATTCCTTTCTGAGTTCTAACATTCATTACGGTGTGGTCTTTGGCATAATACTAAGGTTATATCTGTACCAAAGTTTATGTACCACTGGTTTATTACCTAAATTAATTTTAAGTGGGGCAGTATAGCAACTGTGAAAAGTTGTCCATTATTTTATAGGTGAAGGTTAAAGCAATTTCAAAAGTAATCAAATCCCATTGGGTAATGCTCGTACTCACTGAAGTTGATATTGTCTTCCCTGTGTTATGAAGACAATAAAGAACCTATTGTCTCTGCCTAGATTTCCAATTGCAAATAAGATTCCCTAAACTCTTTTTTTTTCAACAATAAAAAGGAGTTATTTATTGGTATATGCAACAACATAGATGAATCTCAAAATAATTGTACTGAGTGAAAGAAGTCAGACAAAAAAAGTAGGCATTGTATGATTCCATTCATATAAAATTCAAGAAAATGAAATCTAACATAGTGAAATAAATTAGTTCATTCCTTGAACTCTTTAACGTTGCACAATATGTCAGTATAACTATAAAACTTGATAAATTTCAGCATATGTTATAGCTCTTAAATTTCTGAAAACAATAAATTTCACACTAAGTATTAAATTTTTTGATCAATAACATAAGTAGAAGATAATGTATTCTTTATACTATTAATATTATCCAAGAGATAACAGAAAGCATCAGTGAATAATGTTCATTGGTTTCAGGGATGAGATATTCTATCTGATATCCCCTTAGATGCTGGCCTAAAAGCAATATGATTCTTCAACAAACACCACTGTGGGATGCCTCTTGGAGGCACAGAGAACTATTGTTCCTTGAGCATTTGAGAGATAGTGGTCAAAAAACTTGGTGTGTATCCCACCAACAAGCACCAAGCTTGTGAAAAGGAAATCAAACTGAAATAGCTAACTGGAGAAGAAATGACACTATAGTTTAAATGGGAAAATTGTGTGACAAATAAATATATATAATTCATGGGGAAGTGTAATTATTCCCTTGTTGTGAGAGTCTGTGATATATTGATTCTTCACATACGCAAACTTATTTTTTCATTTCACAACTTATGGACTTCATCAGTGTGCCTGGGAAGCCTTGGCATTCCTACAGTCCTCAGAAATTAATTTTGATAGACGTTCTTACTCTGGGTTTTTGAGAATCCTTCTAGCCACATAGTCTTGCTTGGGTTATGTCATAATATGTTGGGCCAGTGCAGATGTGAGCAGTAGTCTTACGAAACTATCAACAGGGGGAGGGTATAGCTCAGTGGTAGAGAGCATGCCTAGCATGCATAAGGTCCTGGGTTCAATCTCTGATACCTCCAGCAAAAGAAATAAATAGATAAACTTAATTACTTCCCCTCTAAAAAAAAATTTTTTTAATGAAACTATTAATGTATTCTTTTTGTCTCTTCCCTACTCCTACCTCTAAACTGCGTTCTCTTCTTCACCCTGGGCCCCTGCCTTTGATCCCGTACTCCATGAAATCAAATAATATGTGAGTCTCCAGCCTCAGGAAGAAATGTTTAGATTCACTGTGACCTAGATACATAACAATGGAAGGAGGACGTTTTATGACAAATCTCAACCTGCGTAGCCACCGTTCCTAGCTTAATATTTATTTATTTATTTTGCTATTAGAGCTTTATTACTTTGGACCCCTTCTGCAACATAAAATCTTCCTTACAAACGTACAATAACTTATTTTATTTTCATTTAAACTATAAACATTCTTAAAAGTTTACTGATTCTTCAGTCTTCCACGGATTTTTTAAAACCTAAAACTCTCACATTAGGAACTGCCCATGGAAGAGACATAAACATGACTGATACAGCCATGTTTACAATTTCTCAGAAAATTAAAGGCTTTATTACTTTTTTTGATTAGAAATGTATTTTTAAATAGAAATTAAACAAAGAACTTTAACTTCACCTCTGATAATTGATTTCTTCCCAAAAAATCTCAACCAAAAAATTTTTTAAATGAAAACAAGGGTAGTGCATATTTGTAAGTTTCATATGTAACTTGGTGTTTGCCCTTTTTTCAAAAAGACTGCACTTCAAAAAGCAGATTGTGGGGGAGGGTATAGCTCAGTGATAGAGAGCACGCTTAGCATGCACAAGGTCCTGGGTTCAATCCCCAGAACATACATTAAAAATATAAGTAAATACCTCCAGAAAAAAATTTTTTAAGATAATTAGAAAAATATAATAAAGTATAAGTAAAATTAATCAAATATGCCCTCCGAGCGCAGATAAGTTTCATGTATGGCCTATGCATTTTTTTCTCTGAGATTATATGCATATGTATGTATTTAACAAAATTCAAATTACAAATTCTAAACTTGATGTTTGAAATTCTATCATATCCTGAGATTTCAATCTTTAAAGACTAGAGAGCTTTTCAAAATATAAAAAGAAACCAAAAAGAAAATAGCCTTTTGTTCTTGAAGAATTGCCAGAACTGAAAATGTAAAACAAATTCAGTTTAGCAGTATATTCTGGTTGTATTATCCAGACTTTAAAAGACTGTTGATCTGAGCCAAAAATATATAATTTTCTTTTAACGTCAGATGCTACCTTCGCAGTAGGCTGCCCCAATTGGTTTTCTTTCCATTTCCTGCTAGCCCTGCCAGCCCTGCCTCCCCACTCACATAGTTAACCTGCCTGCAGCTCGCTGCACAGGACTGGGGGTTCTCTGTCTGTCCAATTTCAGCCTCCAGGATGGTGGACATCTCCGGTCATTTGTCTGCCATATTCCTGGATGTTTGGGTTCAAACAAAGTATATTTGTGATGGTGATGTTTCCAAGCTCTATACAGGGTCTACCTCCGGGTTAAAATCATAGCTGGGACTCTCGTGAGAGTCCCCTTACTAAGCCTATGGCTTCTTCTTACATTTACACAAAAAGTATGTTTTTGTTAATATGTGACTTTACTTCTTTATTTCTTGCAGTGTCCGTGTTACATATTTTTAGATAAAAGGCTCAATTTCAACTAAAATTAACTCAAATTTATCTCCTTTAAAATAGTATCAAGAAATCAGAGACAACCTTGAAATATGGAGGTCATAATCTCATGGGGTTTTTTGTTTTGTTTTGTTTTTTGTAAGAAAAGTAAATCATTAACTCCTGTCTTCCCAGTAGGGAAAAGGGGAGGGGAGCATTAATCCTGCATCTTTACCTGTGTGCTAAAAAATAGCCTTTCAGGTTAGGTGAACAGCCTAAATGTGTTTATTTTTATAAGAGAAAGGAAATAAAACTGCTGAAGATAGTTACTTTAACTTGTTACATTAATTTATGAGAAAAATATGGTAAAAATAGCAAAGCTTCTTCAGACTCCTCAAAGATATCGGGACCAGTACCTTGTCCCAAAGGCCATCACCAATGGTCTTCCTGATTCTAAGACTCTGAGGAGCCTTATCATGAAACAGTAAGCAATTAGTCAAGATTATTCATTTATTCTGAACCTTTCAGAATTAAGACATAAAATGAGATCATTTCCCATTGATGTGATATTTATCCAGATTAAAAGAAGCAACTCATTCATCCATTTACTAGACCCGGGAGGGTGGAGACGTGTATGTTGACTATGAACAGCTGCTGAGCTGATGGCAAAGATGCTACAATTCCTATGTGTCTGGCAGTGCTCCCCCTAGACATTTGGTTTTCATGGCTATCGATCCCTTCTTGGCCTTTTGGCTAAGATCAAGTGTGGTTTTCATGGCTATCCCTGAAATTAGAGAAAGTAATAATGGATCATCACCATATTTATTTAATTTTTTTTTTTGGTGGGAGGAGGCAATTAGATATTTATTTGTTTGTTTGTTTATTTATCTATTTATCTATTTATCTATTTATTTATTTATGGAAATACTAGGGATTGAGCCCAGGACCTCATGCATGCTAAGCATGCACTCTACCACTGAGCTATGTTCTTCCCCCCATCACCACATTTAGATTGTAATTTTGATTCTTCCTACTTAGAAATAATGTGGCTGCCTAGGATCAGGCCATAAAACAATCTCTCTATCCAATACACGGGGGTGGTTCAGTAGTGGGGCGGGGCAGCATTACCCCTATACATAGAACCATCATTTTAGAAATGTTTTAAGTTATAAAAAATCATGAGATAATAAAATGGAACCAAGAAACAGCAAAGCCAATAGTTTCAACAACCAGCTCTGCAACACCTACTTGTGCAAAACATCGGTCTGATACAGAAACTAATATAACACAGCACCCACCCTCAAAGAGTTTATAATCTAGTAAGGGAAAGGAGAAAGAGCAGGCATTCAACAAGTAAGTAAATAAGTAAATAAAAAAAATATTTTAAAAGCTAAATAACTTTCCTACTGGTAATAGAAGAACTCGTGTTTCCAACTTGAAGTATCGGAAGGTATACTGAAGGCTTGGGTATGAGCTTGAAATAAAGCTGAATTAGATGTCCTTTTGTCCTTTTTACAGTTTTCTCAAAGTTAAATGGATTCCTTAAATAAGGCAGTGGTGATATAGAACTAATGCTACTCTTAGTATCTTTGATTATCGAATGTAGAATAATGCAGATGGTAGGTTGTTCAGGATTTTTCTTTCTTTGGCTTTCACCATGAGAACCAGTTCATTGCTCATTAAAACCTCCTGCAGAGGGCAAACAAGGGAGGGGGTGGAGATGAAATTCATTTTGGAACCTGTTAGAAGCATTGGTGAAAGGTTTGGTGGAATTGTAGAAACAGCCTCTTTATATTTTCTTTTTCTTTCAAAGAAACCTTGTTTTCCATCAATGAGATTTATATGGTGACTAGAAAATGGTATGTGTACTTTGACTTTCTGGATAAAGGAGTTCTTCAAAGAAGGACTTCAAGAAAAAAATCAAAATTTTCTCCCATTTCATATCAAATATTAATTTATATTTTCCTCTTGAAATTGATTACATAGCCAAAACCAAACCAAAATAAAGTATTTCTCAACTAACAGAACACATCTCTATTCACACAAGTAGCAGAATCTGTTTTCATGTTAAAATTGATGGACCCTAAATTTACTAAAATAAGCAAGTGAGAGCAACAAAAACTCTAAAAGTAAGATTTTTGAAAAATCCAAGGAATGACTTTAGAATAGTGATTATTATCAAGAAAGGAACATGAATTAAAATAACAAAATCTAGGGTGTAGATTTCTGAGGCTCCAGATGCTAATCGGCCTCCTTGACCACCACATACCCACGGTCATTGTATGTAAAAACAAGAACAATTTCAGACAGAAGCAGGCTGCACTTATAAAGAGAATGGAGGCTCCCGGAACTCAATTGAACCCAGTAAGATAGAACTACCTCAAAAAAGAGGACAGAAGTGAGGGGAGGAACAACTGCATGGACATTAGTGAAGACTAAGGTTTGGCTGTTTAAACAGATAGTACACAAAAATGAATTCTTCTGTGAGTCACAGACTTGTGTTTTTATTACTTTTAAGGCTTTTTGATGGTGGTGATGCCCCTGGGGTTCCAAGAGACAAACGAAAAACATCTTTTTATACATTAGATGGAAAAACAGAACAATTAGTAGTGTTGATAGGCTACTCCCACTCTCTCCCTCTTCAGAGACGGCCCGCAATCTGTCTGTGGAGTGTGTACCTATTTTTACTCTAATATGAGCACACAGCTCCCACACCTCATGACCTTTCTCTTGCCTTTTGATGTATCTCTAAATAAATCTACTTTTACTCAACTGTGGCTCGCTCTTGAATTCTTTCCTGCACGAAGCCAAGGACCCACACTTGGCGGGGCGTGTCCCAGGGGTTCAACCGAAGCCTGGGACAGGGCCCTCCTCATGCCCCACATCCATTTTTCCTGCATCATCTCTTTGGTGCCCAAAGTGAGGCATTTACATAAAGAAAAGGGCTCAAAGGGCATAATCTTGATCCGCCAATTGGGCTACGGTTCCCCTCTCTTCGGAAGGTGGCAGGGGGGTTTCTCCAGCGCCGTGCAGATTCAAGTAGCCCTTAGGTGGCGGCTGACTCAGCCTGCAGGATCTGGCAGAGACCAGCTCTCTAGCCGTGAAGGAGCCACCAGCCCACCAAACCCAAGGTTTTTCTCCCTTTGATCTTTTCTCATTCTCTACTCTATTGCTCTATCTCTTCAGACTCGAGAAGATCCACCAAGGCGACCACTCGGACATCCAAACTAAGACCACATGGCAAGTAACTGACAACCTGACTGGATGAGCTTCCCCCCATGGTTCCTTGAGCTCAATTCCTCTTCTCTACACAGTCTTGGTCCAGTTCCAGGACACCAGAACTGCAAAAGGGGGCCCAAATTAGAGGACTCCAGGTGTTCCCCTTTAGAAGTTTGTGTCTTGGCCCTCCCCAAGCACCCTTGGGGGATATGGTCTCATTGCGTCCGCAGGAAGGAGTCACAGGCAGGAGTCACAGGCAGGCATTCCCCTTGCAAATCGTGGATTCTAGCACCCCTTGGTGGGGTCAAAGGTCTAAGCACACCTGAGTGGGAGTCACGGGTGGGCACTCCCTTCACGCATCATGGTCTTTGCACCCCTCCTGAGGTCGCAGTTTCGTTACACCACTGAGTGGGAGTCGCAGGTGGACACTCCCTTAGTGGGCTGAAGTATCTCTAGTCTAGGAAGTATTGTGGCTATAGCACTCCTGTTTTGTCCTAGATGTCCACCTTTTGAAGCTATTTTGTTTCTCCTTCTTTCAAAGAAGGTAATCGCCTTAGTTAACTCAGGACCGAGGTCTCCTCCTTCCCCCTAAGGGATTTAGGCCCTGGGACTCTAGTCACCTCTTCTCCCACTGGCCCTCACTCCTTGACTGGTCCAAAGGGGCCACCTCAGGCTCACAGGAAGGACATCCCAACCAAGATGGGGACAACTACAAGTATTCCAAAGGACTCCCTGTTAGGATACACATTAATTAATTGGGAAATGTTTAAACAGGATAGTTTGAGGAAAAAGGAGTTAATTTTCCTTTTTTTTTAATCTTTTTTTTTTAATTGAAGTATAGTCAGTTTAAAATGTGGTGTCAATTTCTGGTGTACAGTATAATGCTTCAGTCATACATAGACATACATATATTCCTTTTCATATTCTTTTTCATTGTAAGTTACTACCAGATAGTGAATATAGTTCTCTGTGCTATACAGAAAAAACTGTATGTCTAGTTTATATATAGTAGTTAGTACCTGCAAAACTATAACTCCCAGTTTATCCCTTCCCACCCCCTTTTCCCCTCTGGTAACCATAAGTTTGTTTTCTATGTCTGCAAGTCTGTTTCTGTTTTGTAAATAAGTTAACTTAATATTCCTCTGTAATACTGCATGGCCCCTATACAAACTAGGGGACCAAGAGGTCTGGCCAAAAAAAAGTCATTAAATTACAATGCCATCTTACAGCTAGACCTGTTTTGTAAAAGGGGAGGTAAATGGGGGAAAGTCCTGTATGTCCAAGTGTTTCTGACCCTACCCCAAGACCCAGGTCTAAGGAACACCTGTCGGATATGCCTGGCTCATGCCCCTTCAAAGCGGCTCCCCAACAGGAGCTCAGTGTTTTAGATGACCCTTTATGGGTCCACTTCTCCAAGTTCCACAGCCAGGAGCTTTTACCTCCCCTGACTCTAAGGGGGGATAGTCTTCCCAATTATCTACCCTAAGGCCCCTTCTGGGCAGCTGGGGACCCCAGATCACCATGAATCAGCTCATGGATCTGACGTTTAAAGTACTTAACAATAGAGACAGGGTTAAAGAGGCAAAAAGGATTCAGGGACAACAGTGAAAGGCACAGTTCTTAGCAGCAGCCTTCATCCCTGCATCACCTCAGGGTTACCCTCCACAAAGACCCATGGTGAGGACAGGATCCAGGATGCCTGGATCAGAGCCACTGTCTCACCAAAAAGGGACCTGTTTTAAGTGCAGCCAGGAGGGCCTCTGGAAAAACAAATACCCCATGTATGGGGAAAGTCCACTGGGACCCTGCCCAATATACAAACAAAAAGGCCACTGGAAGTGGGGCCACCCCCAGTCCCGAAGGGGGCTTGGGGCTCTCAAACCAACGATGGCTGAGATAACTGAAGACTGACAGGGCCTGGGACCCTCCCTGGCTCCCAAATGACACCTGGTCATTTCACCAGAGGAGCCTTGGGTAACCCTTGATGTGGCAGGTAAAAAAGTTGTCTTCTTATTAGATAAGGGAGTCGCCTACTCTGTGCTGACTGATTTCCCTGGATTCTTGTCCTCCCAATCCCCTAAGCTAAATGAGGAAAAACAAAATTGTCTCTGTCTTATAAATTTAGTCTTTACAGAACCAGAGGTGTGACTCCAAAAATGATACAAAGCCCACCAATCCTTCTGCTACTCCCCAAACCTCCCCTATGTATTTATCTTAAGAGACAAGTATTGAAAAAAGATTTTTTTTCTGGCCTTAAAGAAACATAGTCTTTCTAGGAGAAACTTGCCTTCCTATGACTTTGAGATACAAATATTCTGCTGTGTCTTCTCCAGGAACTCTGATTCACCATCTTTTTAAAATGCAAATCTCAAAAAAGAGGGAATGAATAATTGGGAACTTAATTTGCTAAGGACAAGTAAAATTTTTCTCTCCTTTTCATGAATATTAGTAAAAAGGCTTAGCCATTTAGATGGGCAACTTTGATTTGTTTTACTTGCCAAAAACCCAGTTTAAATCCAACCTCTGGTAGCCAATGGGTTTTACTTTGTTGTATCTGATTCATGACTAAAATTTTAAAATAAAAGCTATAAGGTGTCTGGTTTGTATGTAATAGGTGTATCGTATTGGCAAAATTAAATGGTAAAAGATCTCTTTGATTAGCTTAAAGGAAATTAAGTACTTATATAAATACTCAAACATAGAGAAATTGGCTAAAATAAATTTCAGGGTCACGTTATCTAAAAAATATTCAGTACTGGTATTGGTATTGAAGCTAGCTTAGGTCTGTTGGTTTAATTAATATACACATGTCTTTGGAGACATCAATGTCAAGTACAACACTTCCGTTGTGCCTAGGCTTACTAGAGGGCAAGTAAGACTTTATCATGTCTGTTATAAATTTACCAGCAATAAAAAAACTCAATGTAAAACAACTTTCAAAAAAGTAAACAAAGTAAGAGATTTGGGGTAAACTTTATAGGAGTTTTATTTTGGAAATATCTATCTAAAATTCTCTCTCCAAATGTTGGTACTTAAAACTTGAAACTAAGTTAAAAAGTTCACTGATTATCTGTGTCATTTATAAAATATTAAAACATTAATTGCTGGGCAGGTCTAAGTTTATCTACCTCTGCCTTAGGAGCAAAAAACTAAAACATAAGTTTACAGTCAGGACACAGTGCTATGACAACCAGTTAACAGTTGCTTGCTTCTCGGATTTTGCCAGAGATTTAAGGTTTTCAAGAGTTAAAATTATAATATATGTAATTAAAGCTCCTAAAATAGTGTTTTAATATATAGTGGGAAAGTAAGATGTTTTCAGTAAAAGAGTTTCATAAAAAAGAAATACTAAAAAATTTCATGTATAATCAGGATTTTAAGTATTTAACAAGTTCTAAAAGTTCTTTGTAGCTCCAGCTAACTTTGAGATGCTTTAAAGGAAACCTGAGGCATCTTAGATATTAAGTTAACTAGGGTTATTCGGTATGTTAAGTTAAATATAATCAGTCGTAATTCTAGTAATGACAAACAATTCTGTTTATCGATTACAGATGTTTAACCATGCCTTTTAAGTCTTTTGTCATTATGGACTGTTAAAACTGCTATTACAAAGGTACTTCATCTTTAAAAAGATTCATCAAAAGTCAGTGGAAACAGTGGGTTACAACAGTTCCACATCAGAGGATGGCAATGTGAGGTTTCCAGCCCATGCCGTCCTCTGATGCAAAAACAAACGGCAAGCCTGTCCCTGGGGCCCCTAGATTAGACATTCAGAGATTTTTACTCCCTGATAGGCAGGGTCAACGTCCCTTCTCAGGCCAGAAGTAGTTTCAGAAGACAGACTATCGCCCCTCTGCAACCCCATAAGATTCTGGGAGTAAAATCTCTGAGTGGAGAATGAGATAGGAAGAGGGCAGGGCAGAGCCATTCAAAGAATAACACAGCAATTAACACCAGAATGGCTAAAGATTCAACCCCTAGTAGGCCTTGAGGCTCAAGATGGTGGGAGACCTGACTTCTAGTAGACATTGACATTATACAACTATTGTAATACAATAGCATTGTAAATAACATGCTCACAGGCACCAAGGCAGCCCCAAGGCTAGCCACAAAAGGTCAAACAAAGAGTGGGAAATGGACAACTTCCTGGGAATCCCGGCCCCTTCCCCAGGCTAGTTAGACTGGTCCTTCCACTTTTTAGCATATGAAGCCACTGAGCCCATAAAAACTGGCAACACAGCGCCTCCTGGCCGCAGTCCCCTCTCTCTCCACCTTCGGAGACTGCCCGCACTCTGTCTATGGAGTGTGTACCTACTTTTATGCTAATATAAGCACCCAACCACCACACCCCGTGGCCTTTCTCTTGCCTTTTGATGTATCTCTAAACAAATCTACCTTTACTCAAAAAAAAAAAAAGCTGATAATAATAGGTATTAAACCGTTGTTTACCACATATAGCATATGACGTGCTTCACAAAAAACATATCGCTAATGTGTATTGAGCATTTTGATGTACAATCACTGATGAAAATTTTTACATGTTTTAATTAATTTATTCCTCACAACACTATGGTGTAGATTCTTTTATTATACTTGTTGGATCAATGAGGAATCTAGGTGGATGGTGTCACATTTCAATCTAAATTTCTTGTGTAAGTCAAATACAATTTCTAGCAACCAGGATTTTGATTGTCTGTCAATTCATATGCACAGTATTTTTTATCCCCCATTTTAAAAAATAGTGGTAAGATATCCATAACATAAAATTTACCATCTTAACCATTTTAAGTGTACAGATCAGTAATGTTAAGCATAAGCACATTGTTGTACAATCTTCAGAACTCTTCTCAAATCTTGCAAAACTGAAATCCCATACCCATTAAATAATCCACAGACCCACCATTTTACTTCCTGTCTCTATGAATCTGTCTACTCTAGATACCTCATACAAGTGATCCACACAGTATTTGTCTTTTTGTGACTCATTTATTTCATATGTTACAGAATTTTTGAAAACATGTAAAACTATGCTAATGCAAAAATACTAACAATCATTTTATAAGGTTTTTAATATTATTGTTACCCCCAAAAAAGGGCCATGACAACTGACAACTTCTGTGTTTTTTATAACCCAAATGATTATCTTAACTTATTGTTCTTTTTGTATTTCTAATCATTTACTTAAAGCAAGAAAGGTTTTAATCAACACATGCTACCTATGACAAAATATGTATCGATAGTAGATATTTAAAGGAAAATTTATTATCAGTAAGATACTTGATACATTTTGCATTGCCAATTTCTCAGATGAAGACTTTGAGACACACTTTACTACGCTTTATGAAGTAGACACTATGTTCACTAAGAAATGTATTCCTAAATATTTCTAAGTTTTAGTTATATTTATTTGCTTTCTTTTTTAATAAGTGGGATAATTTTTGTCAATTATTCAATCCAGCTGAAATTAAATATTGTATATCCCAAGACAAGTAGTTATCAACATTTCATATTTAAAATTTTATTCTTAAACTAAAAATTGAAAGCACCGAAGTCAAATATGAGTCTCGTGTTCTTGTAATCTATCAGATAATTTTATTCTTAAAAATTATTTTTTTTCCTTAACAAGTGACATTAAGTAGATTGTGGCTTTTCCTTTGTAAAAAGCCTCTCAAGAATGTTACAGTTCAGATTTCAAACTTAAGCTTTTTCAACAAAGCTCAAATTTTCTGTTCAACATTGTTCTTTCATGACCTCTGATGGTGAAAATGTAAATTGACTTTACAAATACCAACAGAAATAAGGCCACAAATTCCATTTACCTTGTTACTGAAGATCCTGTCCCTTCTTTTCATATTTATTCACCTTGAGAATGTAATGATATCAATTATTCAACAATGTAGAAAGAGTGCTGGACAATTTCATGCTACTTCAAAGCATAAGAAAGCCCTCTTATTCGCAGTATATAAATCTCAAAGTGTATGTGTGCACATTACATATAGTAGAATGAACATTTTAATGATATAATGACTTACTACTGTGACTACTAGCTCTCAAATGGAAATTGAATAAAGTTTGGATAAGTTGAAACAATTATTTTAATTTACAAAACCATCATTCTTCCTAAATCTCTGTACATATGAAAAAGGCAACAAAATTGTATAAGATCTGAATCATTTGTATTTATTTATTACTTAAACTTAGTAAGATTACTGTATTGACCTAAGTTCCTCCCAAAAAGGCCTTCCTCAGGGAATTTATCTGGGAATGTGACACCAGAGAGCAAGTATAATGAACAAGTGGTGAAAACGGGGAAGAAGGAAAAGCTGAAATAGGGATATGTTATCAAAATGACTATGGCCAACTGTGCTGGATTCCACAGGCCTTCCAAGAGGCCTCAGTGAAAGCCAGGAAGTAAAAAAGGAGAAGGATTTTTCCATGGGCTTCCATCGCCCATGGATTTAGTGGCCCCTGGACTTTGACCACCACATAACCACTTGTAGGCTGCATGCGTATGGCAGCTCAATGGGCATTCTGCACCTGCACTTCTTGTCAGAAGACTTCCAGGGAAGTTGGTCAAAGTCTGTGAGAACTGGTAGTAGAAGCAGTGACCTCAGTAGGTCACTGCAGGGCTGAGAGGATGTTAAGTGATGCACAAAGTGGTTGCTGATGCATTAGAGCCTCTGCACCCCTTAGTCATGCCATGCCATGCCATGCCAGTGAATAAGGCATTTTGTGAGCTCCAAGTTCATGGTGCTGGTGGAGGCTTTGCTGGCAGAGAATTAAAATGCATTACCGTTGTAGGTTTAGCAGGGATGAATTGTTACCATCTTCAGGGTAGAAGAGATCCAATAAAGTTAATCTGATATCAAATGGCTGGCTGGTCTCCTTGAGGGAAAATATATCACAGATTCAGGACGAGGCTCTGCTGTTGGCAAGCTGGGCATTCAGAAAGGAGCAGTGTCTAGATATGCATGGTGTCATATCTGTTCATGGGTCAATTGTCCAAACAGTGAGGTCTCTAAAGGTTATGGATAGAGTATAATTCACATTCGCAGAACAAACTAAGCTGTCCACATGGTTGTCAGGTACCTTCTATTCAGAGAACGCTCTTTGGTGGGCATTAACATGAGACAATGATCTGCAGGCTATATACTTACTCCCATAGATCCACCTGCCTCTTTCCCCAGATTTCCTTGTCTCTGTTTTTTTTTAAATCTTGCTTTATCAAGGCACCTGACAAAAAGCCAAGTCATTTGTTATTTCCCAGTGGTGTATATGTATACGTGTGTGTGTGTGTGTGTGTGTGTGTGTGTGTGTGTTGAATTCTCTTGTAGATTGTCAGGGTTAAGTGAAGTAATGCATGTACAGCTCCTATCAACTTAAGTGCTCAATAAATAGTAGCTTAAAAAAAATCTCTGTTATTTTTCACATCTTTATCATAGGGCAAAGTTTCTGGCACATACACATTTCTATTGCAATAAATACTTGCTGAATGAAAAGTTCAGGATGGATAGATATATATAGATATATATATATAGAGAGAGATATATATATATATATATATATCAGGTCACTTCTATCTCCATATAATTTAATTTATGAATTGTTCTGTTTGGAGCTCTTCCCACTGAGAGGATTTCCCTTTAGGGATACATTCCTTTAGGGATACCTCTGGATGAAGCAGCAGTGTGACAACAGTTCATTTATGGCTGCCATCAATATATCACTCTAACCCACATGTGAACCAGGCCAGAGCTTTTTCTCTTTAATCAGTTAGCACAGATATTTCTAGCTACCATCAGATCCATTGGTTCATATTACCTAAGCTTCCAGCAAACTTGCACAATTGCCTGGACCTCCTGCAGACCCATTTATTTATCTGGGCAACATTCAAGTCCAATAAATGGTTGGTACAGTATTCCTATAAGGCTCTTTGTGGAAGGGTAGGGAGAGTGTCTATTCTTATGACATTACAGAGTCGTTCCTCATGGGCACTCACACTCCCATTTAGCCCATGGTATCTGGGTCTGCTGAAATTAAATAAAGCTAGATATTGGGTGAAGAGACTGGACTTTCCATTGTGACAGCTGATGTTAGGAGTCTGCCCACCATGCATTTATTGGGGGAAAAAATCCGTGTATAAATGGACCCTCACAGTTCAACCCCTGTTATTCAAGAGTCAACTGTATTGACAAAAGACCACTGGAAGGATGAGAGAATGGAAGTTGGATAAGGAAGTAAGTAAAAACAAGGCTTGAATTCTAGTTCAGCCACTACGACTTTGAGCAAGTTATTTACTTAACCTCTGTGCTTCACTTGTCTGTAAAATGGGGGGATAACATAGAGACTTTGTGTATCTTTTCACATGGGCTTTTTCTCACTGAAAGTGGCATGTTCCTCTTCATCAACCCTTGCTGCCTTATCCTTTAGGTAGTTTAAGTTTCAATTTAGCCTTTATTTCCTCTAGGAAGCTTTCTCCACCCTCCCAGGGGTTGAGGTAGCCTCTAACTCAACCACACGGTACCTCTCCTACAATAGTTGCTGTCATACAGAATTGCAATTGTCGATCACTTGTCTATCTGCTCCACTAGACCAAAGACTCCACTAGGGCAGGGGTTATGACTGTCCTAGCCCATTTAGCACATATTAGAAACAAAAATATAAATTTCATTGAATTCTCTTGTAGATTGTAAGGGTTAAGTGAAGTAATGCAGGTACAGCTCCTATCAATTTAAGTGCTCAACAAATAGTAGCTTTTTAAAAAATCCGTTATTTTTCACATCTTTATCAAACGGCACAGCTCCTGGCACATACACATTTGTACTGCAATAGCTACTTGCTGAATGAAAAGTTGAGGATGGACGTGATAAGGTCCTTAACTATGTCTGCTGGTAGCGATACATTCAACTGCTACTGATTTTACTTTCAGTATCCTAAATGCTGTCCTCTGAAACTCCAAAGTGCATTGTGTTATTTTCTTTGGAGGAAGCAATAGCAAAAGTAAAATTAAAAATCCAACATAATAATTGTAAGATGCCGCTATAGAATGGGGGGAAAGGACAGGTAGCGGGAAACCAGAGAGATGCTCTGAGATGAGTAGGGCTTGGGGTGTGTCTGTGTATTTTCCATTTCTTGTCGGCTAAGGGTGAAACAGAGTCCCATATGCTGGTAACACAGTTCTTTTCTCACAGGTTTGAGTTTCTTTCAGATGGAAAGTACAAACTGGAAATCACTCAATAAGTTATTTTTTTCCAGGCTTCCCCTTAGAAAGCAGAAGGCTGAAAAGACACACAGAGGGGAAGGTTGGGAAGAAGATAAGCAGGGATGAGAAGCGCGGAAATACAAAGACTAGCGTAGCTAAACTACATTTCCCAGGAAGTCACGGGCCGGCGCACCGAACCCATCACGCCTCTTCCGGCTGTCGCGACCCTGCCGTCCATTCGCTACTCCCAGGAGCGCAGAGAAGGAGGCGGCATAGCTTCCACAGGTGCAGCAGTGACCGCTCCTGCCCGCCAGATTATCCTGGGAGACGGCGACCACTCCAACTGCGCCCGGAGAGGCGAAGAGACAGTAACCGCCGCCCCTCGGCGCCCGCGAGCCACGTGACCAGCTTGGGTCATGTGACTCCGGAGCGCGGCGGCTGAAGCCCGTTACCCCGGCAACCCCCAGGCCCTCCTTAGACCTTCCGGGAAAGCGCGGGATTCAGAGGCAAAGGTAGGCGAGGTGTGGATGCTCGCTTCCCGCTCCGGACTGCAGGGCCGCGACTGTCCTCAGACCCACTCCTCGCGGCTTTAGTTTCGGGTCACTCCCCGTCGCCGCCCCGCTCCGCTGCGGATGCGTTTTTGTCCTGCCGCAGACTCCAGAACCCGCGCTTCCTGGGGCTGGGGACCCTTTGCTTGGGATCAGCCTTTGACCCAGAATTTGCGGTCAAGACCTTTACCGCCCTCACCCAGGACTGAACAGAAACGCAGGTGAGGGGGAGGAGGTGTTACTGTGCAGGTCTCCACACCTCCCGCCTCTGCGGAAGCGAGCGAGGGTTTGAGCTGCCTCAGGGAATTAAAGTCCGGAAGCCGGCGCAGAGCCGAAGTTTGATTCCTTAGGGAGACAGGAGAGGTTTTTGTTGCAAGTCACCATTGCATAGTTTTTGTTGGCCTTCCCTCGCCCCCAAAGAAACATAATTCGTCCTGATGTGTATATATCCCATTAACTGTCTTTTAGGTAGATTCAGAGTCTTTTAATTTACTAAAATTAATACAGAAATTTGTGCCTGGAAACGTCTCCAAATCAGGAACCAGTCTATTGGCAAAACTGTTAATGTAGATTGATAAATAACTAGCTGAATGACAAGGCTGCACAAATACTATCCTTTGCAAAAGGGGAATGGTCTTTTGGATTTGCTAGTTTATAATTTTTAAAAGATTCCTTGTTTGTGTAAGGGATGTTAAAATATCACACGCACACACACCACAGATATGCTTGATTTAGGAAATATTGTGGCGGCCACTTTAACAATTGGATGTTAAGAATAAAGGTGTAATTCTAAACCCTAAGTACAAGGCAAACTGTGAAAGCTGCGTTTCCAAATTGGTTTTATTAATGTATTAGAAACTTCTTGTCCAAAACACTGGTCAATAATTGTGCATATGAGCTAAATCAAAGGAGAAATGTCTAAAGTTTATGCCTCGTAGTTTTTATGATGTGATGAATTTCCTTAAAGGCTGTTTCTTTTCTCTTGTCATGTAGTGTTTCCAACGTAAATACCTTGGAATGTTTACTTTGGGTAATGAAAATTATTGATAATGGCGCATTATTCCAAAGAAGAGCTGGATGAAGAGTTTGAACAGTTCATGAAAGAGGTAAGTTTCTGTTTTTAAAAGCTATATTGTATTCATATTCTTTTGCATTATAGGTTACTACAAAATATTGAATATAATTCCCTGTGCTGTACAGAAGAAACTTGTTGTTTATGCATTTTATACATAGTGGTTAGTATCTGCAAATCTTGAACTCCCAATTTATCCCTTCCCACCAAATTTATGTATGTATGTGTATGACTGGAACGTTATGCTGTACACCAGAAATTGACACAACAGTGTAAACTGACTATACGTCAGTTTTTAAAAAAGCTATATTGTCAATTTGTCTCATGAGGAACTCCTTCAGTTCTCTCTTTCACCTCTAAGATACAGTCAGTCACCAAGCTCTGTCACCTCTGTCTCCGGAACATATCTATCATCCATCTAGTTCTCTCCTTTTCACTGCCACCGTCCTCATCCAGGACACCATCATGTCACCTAGGCCACTGAAACAGTTCCCAAATATTGTCCCAGCGTTCCTTCACCACAGTGCAGCCAGCGTGGTCTGTGACATAAATCAGACTCTGTTACTCCCCAGTGTAGAACACTCTGTTGGCCTCTCATCACATATAGAACAAAATCCAAACTTCTTCTTGTGGTTTGTAAAGCCCTGGGTTTTGCTCATGTCCACCTTCCTGACTTTATACCACTCTTCTCCCTTGTCCATTCATGCTACAGTGGCCTTTTTTCTCCCCAAACACACCAAGCTCATTTCATATTAGGAGCTTTGTACTAGCTGTTCCCTCTGTCAGTGGTGCTGTCTGTTTCCCTAATCTTCACCTGGCTGGTGAATATCTCTTCTTAAAAATGTCTACCTAAGAGAAGTTATTTTCTGTTGATCAAGTAAAAAAAGTAACCAAGTCCCTTCTTAGTACACTATGTACTTTAATTTCTCTATGTGGCACTTAGAACCATTCACTCTTTTACTTGTTTAGCTCTATGTCCTGCCTCCCATAAGAATGAATGATCTATGACATGATGGCTGTATTTTTTTTTTATTGAAGTATAGTGGATGTACAGTATTTGTTTCAGGAGTACAGCATAGTGCTTTTATATTTTTGTAAGTTATTGTAAAATACTGGCTATCTTCCTGTGGCATACAATAAATTCTTACAACATTTATTTTATACATAGTTTGTACCTTTTAACCTGCTACACTTTTTCCTGTTTTGCCTCTCCCTGCTTCCTTCTCTTGCCGGTAACCACTGGTTTGTTCTCTCTATCTGTGAGTCTATTTCTGTTTTGTTATATTCATTCATTTAATTTTTTTAGATTCCACATGTAAGTGATTACTTACAGTATTTGTGTTTCTCTGTCTGACTTATTTCACTCAGCATATACCTTCCAGGTCCATCCATGTTGTTTCAAACAGCAAAATTTCATTCTTTTTATGGTTGAATAATACTCCATCATATGTATATATACACCACATCTTTATTCATTCTGTTGCTTCCATATCTTGGCTATTGTACATAATGCTCCTGTTATCTTTAGAGTTAATGTTTTTTGTTTTCTTAGGATATATACCCAGGAGTGGAGTTGCTGGATCATATAATAGTTCTATTTTTAGTTTTTTGAGGAACCTCCATACTGTTTTCCATAGTAGCTGCACCAATTTACATTCCCACCAACAGTGCACAAGAGTTCCCTTTTCTCTACATCCTCACCAGCATTTGTTATTTTTAACCATTTTGACAGGTGTGAGGTGATACCTTTTTAGGGTTTTGATTTGCATTTCTCTGATGATTAGTGATGTTGAGCATCTTTTTATGTGCCTTTTGGCCGTCTGTGTATCTTTTTTGGAAAAATGTCTGTTCAGGTCTTCTGCCCACTTTTTAATCAGAATGGTTCTTTTTATATTGAGTTGTATGAGCTGTTTATATGTTTTAGTTGTTAACCTCTGTCATATGACTTGCAAATGCTTTCTCCCATTCTGTAGGTTGTCTTTTCATTTTTGTCAATAGTTTCTTTTTTTTTCCCCCCGTACATTTTAAGTGTATTAAACATAATCACTTTTTTGTTTTTGTATTCTTTTTCATTATAGGCTAGTACAAGATATTAAATATAGTTCCCTGTGCCATACAATGGAAACTTGCTGCTTATCTATCTTATATGTGTAGTACTGAGTACCTACAAATCTTGAACTCACAATTTATCCCTTCCCACCCCCTTCTCCTCCTGCTAACCATAAGTTCGTTTTCTACATTTATGAGTCTGTTTCTGGTTTGTAAATAAATTCACTTGTCTTTTTTTTAGATTCCACATATGAGTGACATCATACAGTATTTTTCTTTCTCTTTCTGGCGTACTTCCCTTAGAACGATGATCTCCAGGTCCATCCATATTGCTGCAAATAGCATTATTCTATTCTTTGTATGGCTGAGTAGTATTTCATTATATAAATATACCACAACTTCTTTATCCAGTCATCTGTCAGTGGGCGTTTGTGTTATTTCCATGTCTTGGCTATTGTAAATAGTGCTGCTGTGAACATTGGGGTGCATGTGTCTTTTTTTTTTTAACTTTTTTTATTGAGTTATAGAAATTTTACAATGTTGTGTCAAATTCCAGTGTAGAGCACAATTTTTCAGTTATACATGAACATACATATATTCATTGTCACAGTTTTTTTTTGCTGTGAGCTACCACAAGATCTTGTATATATTTCCCCGTGCTAAACAAGATTATACTGTATAGCACAGGGATGGTTTCCTTTGTTGTGTAAAAGCTTTTAAGTTTGATGAGGTCCCATTAGTTTACTTTCCTTTTGTTTCCTTTGCCTTAGGAGACAGATCCAAAAAAATATTGCTACAGTTTATGTCAGAATGTTCTGCCTGTTTTCTGCTAGGAGTTTTTATGATTTCAGGTCTTAACATTTAGGTATTTATCCATTTTGAGTTTATTTTTGTATATGGTGTGAGAAAAATGTTCTAATTTCATTCTTTTACATATAGCAGCTGTCCAGTTTTCCCAGCATTACTTATTGAAGATGCTGTCTTTCCTCCATTGTGTATTCTTCCCTTTTGTGTTGTAGATTAGTTGACCATAAGTGCATGGGTTTATTTCTGGGTTCTCTATTTTCCCTTGAGTTAAGTGTCTGCTTTTGTGCCAGTATTACACTGTTGTGATTACTTTAGATTTTTAGTAGAATCTGAAGTCAGGGAGCTCAACATCTCCAGCTTCTTTTTTCTCAAGATCGCTTTGGCTATTTGAGGTCTTTTGTGGTGTTATATAAATTTTAGGGTTATTTTATCTAGTTCTGTGAAAAATGCCATGAGGTACATTAAATCTGTAGATTGCTTTTGGGTAGTATGGGCATTTTAACAATATTAATGTTTCCAGTCCATGAACACAGGATATCTTTCCATTTCGTTGTATCATCTTCAGTTTCCTTCATCAATGTTTTATAGTTTTCAGACTGTGGGTCTTCTCCTCTTTGGATAAGTTTATTCTTAGATATTTTATTCTTTCGGATGTGAGGTAGAATTATTTGCTTGGCAGGTGGAAATGTGTGTGTAGTCATTTCGGAAGTTTAAAAAGTCACCGAGGTAAGACTGTCCTGGTTGGGGGACTGTATAGTGTATTCCAAAGTGGATTTAGTCAGAGAAACCCGAGTTTGAATCCCAGCTCTGTATCACTTAATACCAGTAGCAACTTGGGCAAGTTTCTTAACTTCTCTGAGTTTATTTCTCCATTAGTAAATCTCTACTGGATTGTTTGGAGACTGAGATAACCTGGGTATAGCTTCTGACATGGACCAGGCAAGTTATTAATAAATGTTGGTTTCTTCTCCAGGAAGAGTGTGTAGAATGAGGATGAAAAGGACCAAGAGCAAGTCCTGGGAAGTCTTGTGTTTAAAAGAAGGGAAAAGGGCTGAGAGCTATTAGAGTTGGTTAGAAAAGGTCATAGGCTGCAGTGTCACCTGGGCAGTGGTGCTGCGAAGTCGAGGGGGAGAGTTTGGGGAAGTGAGAGCTGGTCACGGATCCAGTTCTGTGGCGTGATCAGGGATGATGACTGACAGTGGTCCTTTACTTGTGGCGTTCAGGAGGCCTTTGGTTCCTGGAGGAGAGCTGTTCTGGATGGGAACCAGATTTCAGAGGGCTGAGCAGTGAACTTGTGAAGTTGGTATATACGTAAAAAAGAAGTGAAAGGGAGGTAGAAATAAGTCTGTTTGTTTTTGTTTTGCTTGCCTTTTTTTCCCCTTCTTTTTGGTAGAGTAGACTTGAGTGTTCATTCTTTTATTGCACAGTCGTGCCGTGTGCTGTGTGAGCCCTGGGGTGCAGGTTTATACTGTGAGGGAGGAGGGTGGGAAGATGGAGGAGGGAGTGGCCATACAGAGATGCGGTGGGATAACCAGGGAAGGGAGAGCCTGGTGAGGTGGGAAGTGACCCCTCTGCGGGGTCTCCTTGGAGTGGAGGAGTGAATTTCTCTTCTGAGAGAGGAAAGAAATGTCCTAAAAGGTGAGTTTAGTGGTGGAGTAAGGTTTTGACCAGAGGTCTTTATTTTCTCTGTGAAGAGAGAGACCAAGTTATTGACTGAGAGTAAGGGAAGTAGATTGGGGTTTAGAGTAGGGGATACAGGATTGTACTAAAATTTGGACCTGAAGAGTAGAAAAGGACAAATGAAAGTTCATTAATCATTGTGATGTATGCTAATTTCTCTGGTAAACACCTGACACTCAGTTCTTCTGGTCTTAGAATTTTTTGTTCTTCTAGAGTGATGCTAGGTAGTTTTTCTCAATCATTGTTTATTCCTAAACCCTAGAGAGGATTTTTATCCTTTATACAAGAGGATTTTATTCTTTTTTTTTTTTTTTACCTTTCCTGATTAAGATTCTTGATCAAGTTTTCTTTATTTCTTTGTGGTTTTTTTTGATGTTTTTTCCCCTGGTTAATCGGCTTGTTTAATGCTGGGTATGAAGTCAGTATTCCGAGGTGTATTCTTGGTGTGTAAGTTATTTTGGCCACATATGTTTAGAGATATGAATATATACACTATTACTGAGAGGATTGTTTATGTGACAGCTGAACTGTGAGAGAACTAACAAGAAACGTTTTTAGTGGGAACTTTGGGATTCTTGAATTTAAAATTCAGTGGCTTATATCTGATTCAGCTTTCAGATGATTCTTTTGAAAATTCAAACAAAACACCTAGACAACCTAGAGAAGTGAAGAAGAAAGACGCAGTGCCGTGGTGGATAACTGAGGATGAATTTGAAGATGGTGGTAAATATTGGTTTTTAATTTTAAGTTATTTGACCACAAGGGGGCAGTCAAGACTTTAAATTCTGGATTTTCTTATTGTGCTCTAAATATATAAAGATAATAATCCTAATAGTGTGGATTTTTGAGATTTGAATTGATTTTCATATTTCATTTTATTATATATTTAGTGTATAATTGAGAACCTGTGTTTCTGTATTATCAGGTTATTTTACGTTGAGATAATTTATATGTACTCATATTAAGATGGTGAATAATGCAGGTATATTTATATATTATTGTGTTTAGTAGTAAATTGGTTTAGGGTGATTTAATAAGATATTCTGACTGTATTTTTTTAGCAAATCAAATGTACCTTTAAAAATATAAAATCATGCAACAGAAAGATTGTTCAGAATTTTTTTGTACATTAGATTTCAAACAGCATACCATCAACTAGGGAGAAAGAAAATATTAGTTTGAGAATCAAGAGATTATATGTCAAAGTTGGACTAAATCTTCAGTTGTCTCCAGATTTGAAGTTCTACATTATCTATTTTGTTTGTTTTCCTTTTATTTTATTTAGTTTTTTATTGAAGTATAGTCGATGTGTTAATTTTTGGTGTACAGCATAGTGATTCAGTTATACATATATATGACAATGTATTAATGTCATTGCAGTGGGAAGGTTTTAACAAATCTATGGATTTTGGTATTACTGTCTGTTAATAACAGTAGAAAAAATAATTTATTGCCCTAATGGTGAGGAACTCATTATTGATCCTGCCTGGCACATGTGTATACCTTTCGTAGAACTCTTCCTAGTCACATCTTTACAAATGGAAACTTCTCTCTTGAATATTTTCTTCAGTATACCTACTATATGTGATGTTGCAATTGTCTGTAAGGACCCCCAGGCTATCTCTAATAAGTATGTATGTTCACACTATTTGTGGATCATTAAGCACCATTTTATGAACTGATAGCATTTCTATATCTCTCCTCTAGGGGAAAAAAATTTACCTACAGCTTTTGTATTTTCCTCTAAAAATTGAGCCCAAATCCTTTAATGTGACGGTCAAGGCTCTACATCCCTAGCTAGAAAATGTGCTAGAAAAATCAGTGATTACTCTTCCCCAGGAGACACCACTGGCACCATGCCTCTGTGCAATAGCTCGGGCTTTCTTGCCGTGGAGCCCTTCCTGTCGTCATCCTTGTCCAGTAAAGCCTGGTGTCACTTACAGTCCTTGCCTAACTGCTAGCTCTCTTGTCAGCATAGTTCCTTATTTTCTCCCTGATTTTGATGTCAGAACATCACGACAGTACTTACACATTGTGTTTTGGTCTGTAGGGCTACTCCTGAGGGTGGGAACTTTGTGAGGGTGGGAAGCACTTCTTTTTCCTTATATCCCCGACCCTCAACAGTCAATATAAATATGTTTATCAATGAATGTTACGGAGAGTCTGATAGTCACTCCTCTGGTTTTTTCTTAATACTATTTTAAAGGAATTACCTTTTTGAAAAATCTAGTGTGTTTTTTTCTTAAATCCCCAGACCATGCATAATGTTAAAATTTACATGTAAAAGATTCTTTTTGAGAATCTTTCCTTTTATTGGTGCTTGAGAAGGGCATCATATGATTAAGTACTATTGAAATTATTGACAAAGATTTGAGACTTAATTAACATTAAAGTCTCTTTTCTAGAAAGTAATGAATGAGATATAGAAGACACAAACTTACCCTAAAGGGAAAGAATAGGTTCTAGACCTATTCTATAACCTGACTAAAGATACTGAAAATATTTTTTGAAGAATGTATCAATCAGAGTGGATTTGATTATAAAGGATGCAAAGGATCCTGAAGAAGGAAACTCTGACAGTGTCCATTTAAACACAAGGGAGAAGGTACACAAGGGAGGTTTCTCTGCCCAAGGGCATAACCTGGTCCCTGGTTCAATCACACTCAAACATGTTTTGAGTTCATGTTATGTTCTGAGTACTAGGCACTAGTATACAAAGACAAAATATGGTTCCTGCCGTCAAGAGTGCAGAAGTTGCTAACGAAGAGTTGAACACCCCTTTTGTGGGGAATACATTCCCAATCTTAGGTAAACGCCATTAAACATCAACATTGAGCTACTTTGACCTTTTGTGCTTTCCCTTTCGATTACCTTAAGGACAAAATGTTCTGTCTAGGTGGTGAAACTATCTAATTCTTCTACTGGCTGTACTCTTCATTAGAAATAACTAAATCATAGCTAAATCAGGTCTTGGTTTCGGATGTATTAGTCGCTTGTGAGGTTGGCTAGTGTGGGTCACATCCCTGAGTCCGGCCACAGAGCTGGGGTGAGACCCTGGACACATGCCCCAACACACTCTGACCTTGGCATGTGTGTTTTCATTTAAAGTGCCTACAGATACATCTCTTGATTTTTTTCCAGCTCTGTGGAAGTTACTATTTGATCCATTAAAACTATTATTCACACAAAGCCATAAAATAGTTTGATTCTGAACTCGTTCCACTTGTACACTAATTAGGAAATTGAAGTTAGAATTTGTGACTTAATAAAGCTTCCTTCTAAGCAAAAGTGATTTTTCTAATCTTAGTATTCATATCATACAATATAGTTACTTGTTTTTTCCATATATCAGTTTTTTTACAAGAAATACATACTACTAAGGTAAAGAAATTTTGATACTGTAGAACTTCATTGTTTTCTGGTGCTTTTGGATAAAGAGCAAAACCCTACCTCTGGCCTCTGAGGATGAGTGTGGTCTAACCATTGACCCCCGCCTGGGGGTTATTTCCTCCCAGACCACCCTGACTCTGCGGATCCAGCCTCAGTGGCCTTTCTGCATCCTCAGACGTGGCCTGTTCCCCCCAGTATTGACCCTTGGGCCTCCTCATTGCCTGCAGTTGTCCCCCCTTCTCCTTCACATAAGGCAGGAGATACACTTTAAAGTGGCCTGGCGTACTGTATTAAGTGCTTCTGCTTCAAAATAATTTTTAAAAATCTTGTCTCATTATGCAAATTTTTGAATTATTCTATTTAATACAATGCAGTGCAATCAAATAGAATTGTAACTTTTTTGTGAATCTTCGGTCTGATGGATTTTTACTTAATAGACGATATTTATTTAGTAGATACTGTCTACGAGTATAACTAGTATAACTGGAAAAAACTAGTGTAACAGTACTACCATGTTGGCGTAATGATCAAAATAGTCTTCTTAATATAGATATCCAACTATATTAAATCCCGTCCCTAGGACTGCGTGGAACAAATGTAAGCTATTTGAAAACGAAGAAGACTTCTCAGCCTGCTATGGAAGTAGAAGAGGAGTCTGCTGAAAGGATTCAATTTCTTAAGAGCAGTGGAACCTCTATCTTAAGTATTGACAGCTTGGAAGCCAATGGTAAGACATGTGAGGGCTGTGAGTTGACAGGTTACTATGCTTATTGTCAGAATTTTTAGAAAAATTAATTTATAACCGTTGTGGAGCCTCCTTTACTGAAGCATGTAGACAGTTGTAATATCTTCCTAGAGGGTTTAGAATTAAACCTCTGGAGAAGCCTTACATCTTTACATATCATTAAGAATGTAAAGCTATATTTAGTGGGTAAGAGTAAAGTAAAATATGTTTCAAATTTTTTGAAGTTTTATTATATATTATCAATAAATGCATCATTAAAATTAATTTTATCAAAATTCTGTATGTTAATAAAATATATTTGTGCTTTCCATTTAGACATAGTAGTTTCTGAGCTCAATCACAGTGTTCTCGGATTGGGATTGGACACATTAGAAGAACAAGAGGAAAAAGAGCAATTTTTTGCCAGGCTTGAGAAAGGCTTAACCTCCTCCATTGATTATTCAAGATTAAATAAGGAATTGGATTCCAATGACTCCATACATTTTAAAGCTTTACCTGGGTAATGTAAATATAATATAAACTAATCATTAAATGATTTTTGCGTCTCTCTATATTTTTGGAAGGCTGGTATATGCATGGACTTAAATGTGCAAGTATTATAACAGGCGAAAGTTAAATCTTATTTTTAATTCTCTTCTCTGTTCATTAGTTTGGTTGGAATTTCATGTGTGTATGTATACATATTCATATATACATATACATAAATGTGTATGGAATATGTTGATTTGTATTTGAGAACCTCCAAATATCTGAAATTTCATGCCTAAGATACTATCAAGTCTAATAGCACATTACCAAAGAGACGTAACTAAGTAGTTTATTAAGTGATTTTCCAAGATAAGGTAAATAAGAGAATCCAGGTAGCTCTTACAAACTCAGGGGAGATAGGAACAGAAAGGGAAGGAGGAACCAGGGAGCAAAGACTGATTTGGTTTGTGTCCTACCTTTGTGTGTGGTTGACCCTAATGATAATTAAGAAACCTCATTTATCTTGGAAATCCTACTCGTTGACCGAGCTGGTGCTGTGTAAGTGCAGTAGACCTTTGGCATTCTCAAGACTTTTGTGAAACCTGATCTCTTTAATTTCCTCAGTTTCAGTTTTTCATTTAATTTTTAAAAGTATAAAGGGAAGTCAGGTTATAATTTAAGACTTTAAGAATACCAAACTACAATTAAATGAAGGCTCAGGAGAATCATAGCCTCTGGTTACTAGAGTGCCTGTTCTCCTCAGGATGCTTAGTTTTTTTATACAGTGGACAAAGCAGTCATTGTCATGAGCTGCGTGGGATCTGAGATTTTCAGTCTACTTGCAAGCCAACAAGTTGTTGATTATTAAGCCAGTTTTATGGATACTGACAACAGATGCAAGATTCCTGGATCAGAAGCAAAAGGACTTTATTTCTTATCACAAAAGAAGTACCTGAATGTCACATTTATTTGCCTGGGTTTCCCATGCCCTTCAAGGTTCTTGTGGTCCGTGACGGCTGTCCCTCCATGCAGTGGCCTGCTTTACAGGAGAGGGTCTCTGAGCTTGGGGCATCTACTGCTATGACAGGAAGTGGAAACAAGCCTGCTTTGAGGGCAGAAACACTGCCTTGCCTCATGTCTCCAGGTTCCCTGCTGCAAACAACCTTGAGAAATAACCTAGAAAAGAGGAGTCCAGGCCTTGTGTTCCTGGCATACCCAGCAAAGATATGCAGAGACACTCAGGGCCCATGGTGATTGCCTGTTCTAACAGGGGATAGCACAGACTATAAGCATGTGTAGGTTTGCTGGCCTCAAGTTTTTGCCCCTTTGTAATATTTCTTAATATTTTCTTATTTAACAATATTCTTTTTAAAATTTGATTGATTGATTGATTTTTATTTATTTTTTTAATTGAAGTATAGTCAGTTACAGTGTATCAGTTTCTGCTGTATAGCACGATGTCCCAGTCATGCATATACATACGTATATTCGTTTTCGTATTCTTTTTCATTAAAGGTTATTACAAGATACTGAATATAGTTCTTTGTGCTATACAGAAGAAATTTGTTTTTTATCTATTTTTGTATAATGGCTAACATTTGTGAATCTTAAACTCCCAAATTTATCCTTTCCCACCCCCTTTCCCCAATAACCATAAGATTGTTTACTGTGTCTGCAAGTTTGTTTCTGTTTCATAGGTGAGTTCATTATTCTTAACTACTGATAGATATCTCTGTACTCAAGAACAGTATGGTATTGCTGTCAGAGCAGTGCAGTACTGAATGTGCAATAGTGTTTGCTATTAGAGTTTATAGTTTCTAGGATCTGCTAATGATCTCACTTAAGACCCAGCTAGGGGACTGAAGAGGTAGAACTGATTCCTTGGTTTGAAAGAAAGCAGTATATGAACTAACATATCCAATAGAATTAAAACTTGCTCAAGCTCCTTTGTCATCTTGCTGAATATTATTGGTTTAAGGCTCTTATTCAGCTTCCATTTCAGGATTAAATGACTTCTCAGCATGTAAATGCTGGCTCTGGCTTTTTTTCCTGACTTCTAGTAGACTTCACTGGTTCCCACAGCCTGTGGTCAGTTCCTAATCTTTAGTGTGGAAAGGCTATCTGGGCCCTGAGACATGAAATGTATATGCATTTATGTATAAAATTGTGTGTATTTGTGTATAGGGTTAAGAACTACAGCATTTTTTCCTTTGTATTACTTTGGCAGCTAGCTACAGTTAGTCTTAAACTTTGAATCTCCTTTATTTTCAAAACATTTTCCTCATAGCTTCCAAATATTTAGCTTTTGATAGAACAGGAGTTCTTGAGAAGACATTTGTATTGTTAGAGGTATATTTTAAATTTACACAAAAGATTGCATGGAAATGTACTGTTAACATGTAATACTCAATTAAGTAAATTTTTTTTAGTAATCAAGCTAATGTGGAACTTACTGAAGATAAACACGAGAATGAATCAAAACATGAAGAACTGGCAGGTAATTTCATTGGCTTTAAAATTTACAATATTTGAAAAGCTAATATAGCTTTCAATAAAGACATTAAGAGGAAAAAAAAAGGAAAATTGTATTATTTTGAAAAGAGCTTGAACGGGTAGGTAGAGTTGCTTATGTTACAATCTGAACTACTAAGAAATTTCAGGTGCACTGCTGCCTCATTCATTGGGAGTGGGTAGTGGACCCATTGGGAAGACAGAAGAAGGATTTTTATGCTTGGTTGGACCAGGGGAATTCGTGAAGCCAGGACAAATACCTCCAAAGCATGGTTGGGGAGGTATAACTTTTTCCGTCTCCAACTTTTAAGGTGTCTGTTTTTATATTTGAAATGGTTTTCTTATAGATAGCATATAGCTGAGTTTTGCTTTTATGTCCAATCTGACAATCTCTGACTTTTAATTGAAATATTTTACCTTTTGCAAAAATATATTCACTAGTATGAATGTGTTTATTTATTTTTGCCATTTATTTCTTTATCCTTCCATCTTTTTTTGTTACTGCTTTTTTGTCCTGCATTTTTTTGGATTGAGTATTTATAGTATTCCACCTTAACCCTTATTTTGGCTTGTTAGTTGAACTTCTCTGCTGTGTTTTCTCTTCGTTGTTGTATGATTCACAATATGCATCTTTATCTTATCAGAGTCTACTTTCAAATAACACTGTACCACTTTATATGAGTCGTAACAATGATAAACTCCCCCCAACCTTTTTGCCATTTTTGGCATATTTTTTTCTGTTTATCTTAGAAACCCATGATTCATTATTATTACTATTATTATTATTATTATTATTGCTTTCAATAGTCTGTTACCATTTTTTTTAATTTTAAGGAAGATTAAAAAATTATATAAAAATTTATATTTATCCACATACTTAGCATTTTCAATGACTTATATTCCTTTGCATAGATTTGAATTTGTTTTTTCTTTCACTTTTTAAAATAAGGTATAGTTGGTCTATATAACATTAGTTTCAGGTGTACAACATAGTAATTTAATATCTGTATACACTGTGAAATGATCACCACAATAAGTCTAGTTAACATCCGTCACCTTACCTAATTACAAGAAAATTATTTTTTCTTGTGATGAGAACTTCAAAGATCTATTCTCTTAGCATTTTTGAAATGGTTGCTGTCTAGTATTATTTTAAGTTTCTATCTAGTATTTTTCTTCAGCATGAAGAACCTATAACATTTCTTATAGTGAGATCTAGGAATAAATTCTCTCAGTGTTCATTTGTCTGAAAACATATTTTGCCTCTGGTTTTTTTGTTTTTTTTTTTTTTTGGCTTGATTTAAAATTGTGGACTTTTTTTTTCTTTGAGCACTGTAATCATTTCATTCTCTTGTCCTCTTGACATTATTTCTCATGAGAAGTCAGTGGTAATTCGTGGTATTGTGATTTTGTACATAGTGTTTTTTCCCCTCTGTTTTCAAAATTTTCTCTTTATGCCAGTTTTGTGCCAGTTTGACTATGATGTAACTTCGTGTGCTTTTGCATTTATCCTGTTTGGAGCTGCTTGAGCATCAATTGATCTGTGAATTTATAGTTTCCATCAAAATGAAAAAAATGTTTCTGCCATTAATTCTTCAAGTATCATTTGCTTTCTGTTTCTAACGACAAGTATGTTAGAAAATTACATTTTTTCCCTCAGGTCACTAAGACTGTTTCATTTTTTAAAGCATTTTTCCTCTCTGCTTCAGTTTTTGTTGCTATGTCTGTCAAGTTCACTGATTTTTTTCTTTAATTTTCTGTTAATTCCTTAAATGATTCTTTTTTCTTTCTGAAAGTTTCTATTGGATGTTTTTTCCATCTCTGTAGTATGTTTCCTCATGTCCTTTTTTTTTTTTTTTTAAAGTCTTCAACATTGAGCACATTCTGCTGATCCCAGTATTTGTTCATTTCTGGGTCTCTTTCTATTGACTTGCTTCTTTTAATTGTGGTCACTTTTTCATCCTTGTAATTCTAGTGATTTTTTAATTCCTGTTGGATATATTGTAGATTTTTACATTGTTGAGTGTCTGGATTTTGTTACCTTCTTTTAAAGAGTGTTAAGCTTTGTGCTGGCTGGTAGCTTGATCCTTTCAAGGCTCTCCTTATGCTTTGTTAGGGGACGTCTAGAGTAGTTTTTATTCTAGTAGAACTTGACACTGCTTCCAAGGCACAGCTTTTTAGAGGTTTCTACCGAATACCTCTCCTGAACAACAAGGACATTTTTCCACTCAAGCTGGTTAGAGCTTCAAAGTCCCTTACCCTGTGTGAGCTCTGGGAATTGCCTAGCCTGCAGCTTTTCAGCCGTTCTTTGCTCAGCCTGCACGTAAATGACTTGGTATTCAGGAAAAGACTCGAAGGGGCCCCATGCAGGTATCTAGTGCTCTGTTTCTGCATGGGTGCCTCCTCTCTTTGTCGCTGACCTGTGGCTTCTCATCAGCTCATCTTTTCTGTACTCTTTTATCTTTGTCTCCTTAACACGGTGATACTGTCCTGATCTCCCCCTCCCTGCTCAGTACTCAGATACTCAGTACATGCACCTTCAAGTACTCCTCTCACTGGTTTATTTTTTCTTAGGAATCATATTTTTGCATTGCTGGCTGTTCAGTGTCTGAAAACAGTTGTTTTACATATTTTGACTCATTATTTACAAAGTCCTTGAAATTCAAGATGGCAGAGGAGAAAGTCCACTAATTACATCATAGTTAAATTAAAATTTTCAGCCAGATTTTCCAACAGAGAATGAAATATGTTTCCCAAATGTATCTTTTGGGTCTTTTACATTGAGTGTTATTTACTTATTTTCTGTTTATGCAAGTAATATTTTCAAAGTTGCAAGAGTGTGGAATATAATAGTAGAAATAGTACCTTGAATGGGTAACAGCTTCCTGCCAAAAAAATCAGAACAATAAAAATTAACTTTCTTACCAGTTTTCAGTGTGGAAGGGCTGGGTATTATTATCTCTGATAATTTCTCTTGTGAGAATCACCTTCTTAATTGGGTTTTATTCTTTCATTTTTATATAAACGTAATTTGCCTGTGTGTTTCTTTCGGTAATCTCTGATATGCTGTTTTCCTTCTTTTTATTTCTCGTCTGTCTCATTTCTCTGTGTCAACCAGTGATATTTCTTTCTTGCTTCAAACCTAGTTTATTCAAGACAAATTCCTGCAGAGGGAGTTGGTCACTTATATATTGGACAGTGTTTGCCGATAAACGATTCAGTTACTAAGTGCACCTAGCAAAATATAGTTTTGAAAAGTGTATATTAGATTAACACTTTACTTTTCTTAATCAGAAGTAATATTTGGCTTTATTAACTTTCAATTCAGAATAAGTGCAACACAAGCAATAATAATACTAACAAAGATAATTATTACTACTAAATATAATCAGCAACACTTTGAAATAAATACTATTATCATCCCCACTTTAGAGATGGGAAGAATGCGGCAAAGAGGGTTTGTGACCTGCTGATGGTTCTCTAGCTGAAAGTGATAGAACCAGGAATTGAATCCAAGTCTTCTGGCTCCTGGTTAGGCTCTTAAGCATTTTGCTGTCCCACCAGAACTGTATCTTATACTGCTTCTTTGTAGTGACACAAACACTACATCTCCTTACACTGATTTCAGATAGTTTCCAAATCCTAAGTAGTTGTCTGAGTTTATTGTCATACCCTCCCATATCTCCTCTCTCCTTGTTTATCGTCTTTAGTTAAACAAAACTAATCTCCGAGGTACTAAAATTCAATGATTCCTGCCTAGACTATTAGAATCTTAATCATTTGACATTGGTCCTAGCACCTAGAATTTGTCTAATACAAAGTAATTTCTCAGTAACTGTTTTGTGAATTTAATTATATCTACTGATACTTAGAAAACCCCTGGAAGAGGAATGAAGGTGAGCCTCTCAGCCTCAGAATATAGATATTGACATACTTAACCAACTCCCGTAGCTTATCCACCTAAGTTACAGTGCCCATGCTGCTCCACTCTTGTATCCCTGTGAACTAAAATGGAGATATTTATGTAAGTAGGTCTCACGGGAAGCATCTCTAACTTACTCATTTTCATACTTTCTTTGTTAACTACACTCAAGTTGTCCCTCTATTCTAAGAGGAGACTGAAGGACAGTCATTCCAGAAGCAGACTCTCTAGTACCTCCTGCAGTCTTTCTCCCATCAGGCCATCCTGTCTCTGAATGTGATCTACTTTCTGAGATACAAATAAGATTATGTTTATTTCTAGAATGATAAGTTTCATACTGAAAAGGCCATTCTTGTCTACAGCCCACAGCCCACTTCAGTCTCAGTCAGTCCTTTGACTGAAGGGCTACAAACAACAAATTAAAAATGGACGAGGAGGTCCTGGCCGGGTGGTCCCTGCCCACTTTCACCACAAGTAGTCTGATGGCGTCGTGTTGACGTGGACACTTTTTCCTTCTGCTGCAAAGCCGTTGAGATATAAGTTGGGACTTGAGCTGAGAAGTGCCCAGGAATGGGAAACAGTAGAAGTCATATAAGGCTAGTATTTACCTGAGGGAGGGGTCAGAGACAACTTTCCATGAGTACTGCTGAAGGGTTACAGGAGAGATACCTGTAAAGACCAAACAAACAAACAAATAAGAAATCAACTTAAAAACGTAAGCAAGATCTAACCTTTTGTTGAGTGTCTCCATTTCACACTAGTGGTGCCTTTTGTAAGCAGTATGAGATTTTTATCTTTAAAAATCAAGTAATTAAAGTTTCTTCTAAAGATATGAAATCCTTTGAACAGCTCTAGAAGTTTTTAGTTGGTTAATAATGCAAAATATTAAAGATATAAAACTCATAACTATTTGAAAGTGCAATACACAAAATAAACCTAAATCTTATGGACTGCATTCTCATTAAATCTTTGCCCCCAAAGTATGTTCTTAGAAGTATCTTTATGTTTAAATAAATTATTCTTATGCAGATTTCTTTTGGAAATCAACAATCTTTTCTTGAAATTTGACGTGCCAGTATGATCCTTGAATTTTTTTAAAACCATTTTCTTCAGAATATTACAGTGATGATTTTGAAGATGAGGAGGATCTTGATGCACCGTTGGCTCCTAAAGAAGAGACAAATTCCAAAGAAAATTCCAAATCAGAAAAAATAAATGTGCCCAAACAGGTATGTGTCAATTACACGTTTGACAGTCTAGAAGCTGCTTTCATCACCTTAGCTGACTGTTGCTGTATGAAGAGCTGTACAGCAGAGTTCTTTATAGTCTTGCTCATTGCTGTAAAGTTACAGGTCTCCTAACTCTCAATTAGATGTGTTCTTAACTCAGGATGTCAATGTAAGTCTGAATGAAATAACATGGCAGTTGGTGATTTTCTAAAGGATTTCTTTTGGCAAGTTTCCTTAAGCTTTAGAAATTGAAAACTTTATGAAGATCTCAAATCTAATTTTTGAGCAGGTATATTAAATTATACTTTTCCTTGGTAGGTCTTAGTCTCATGAAATGCAGTACATACCCTCCTCGGTATTTGTGCTAATAGTGACATTACTCCCTAAAATTTACTTAGCTAAGATTGTGACCTCAGTTATTCTGTTCACACTCATTGTCACTGTAACCTAGTTCTCTCATTTCTCAGTTCCTGCCAAGAACTAGCCACCAAGACTGGCTAAGGGTGCTGCTCCATATTCCCTGCCAGACAGAACTTACCCTTGAAGCTGTCTAAAAGTAGCCAGTAGGACAGATCCTTACTATCTGTTGTGTTGGTCTTGACTGTGTGTTAGGACTGGATGTTTTGAACATGTATGAAACCATAGACCCTCTAAATAAAAGCAAGGATCACTTTCTGGGTATTAAGACATGCTCTTGTTTTTTTAATTTGCCTAAAGCTTTGTCCTTGGGTGTCTTTATGTCACTCAGTTTGGGGGAGAAAAGAAGATGACCTTGGAAGTACATGAAGATTAATGTGATCTGATGATTATTCTTGGAAATTTAATGGGATTCATACTAGGAATATGGCAATTACAGTGTTTTGTATTATGATCATTTCTATTAGAAAAATGAAAGGTTACGCAGAAGGCACACAATAGTTTCGTATATTAAGAAAATCTAGCCTGTGTAAAAATGTGTCAACCTAAATGTGGAAGCCTAGTAGAGAGCCATCTGGGTAAAGGTCAAAATAGGAAGGAATTAGAGCTGTGCTGTTATGGGTTGCTCCTACACACGGCCTATCCAAGTGGAGGATATAGGTGACACCAATGAGAAAACTTGCTCTAAAGGAACCTCTAATTTTGACAAATTTCAGCTATTGCTGTTTGATGACCTGCCTTTTTGAAGATTTTTGTGTCAAAATGTAGGTGAAACAATGAGTACATGTTCTATTTGATCATTAATTTTGAACAATAGGATAAAGTGATTGGTGATGTTATAATAGCAGGAATCTTACGTAATTAAGACATCTTATCTTGGAGTTCAAAAAATGGGAGAATTTCTGAGTGAGGCAGATGAACAGATGGGATCTAGATACTTTAATCAAGGCTCCTAAAGACTTGAATTATTTCCTGGTAATTGCCTAGATTCTGGAGAGGCTTTTAGAAGTTCTCTCACAGCTACATTCTCTAGTCTTGTTAGTGAATGAGAGCGATGAGAGAAACCTAGAAAGCACATTTCTTGATCTTTTCATAATGGAGTAAAGCACTGGCTCTCAAATTTTGTTACTGTTTGCATTGTGATTATTTTATATAACTTTGATTTCAAATCATAAATCATTTTCTTTTTTTAACTTAGGAAGAAGAGAAAACTGGCATGCTGGCCAATGGTAAATACTATGTTCATGAATTTTAGTTGACAAAAACTGATCTGTTTAGAATTACATATAAGTAATTCTGAATAAATTACTATCTTTGTTTTTAAATATCTTTAATGACACAAGTTTGTAAGTTTTCTCAATAATATGTTCTTTACACCTACCTTAAATCCTTCCTGTTGTATTTGAGAATATTTCTTTTTTTAAAAGCCCAGGACCAGATGCCTTTATGGGTAAATTCTACCAAACTTTCAAAGATGAGTTGATATCAGTCCTTGTTAAACTCTCGAAAAATAGAAGAGGGAATTCTTCCAAATTCGTTCTATAAGGCCAGCATCACCCTGATACAAAAACCAGACAAGACAAATACACCTCAAGAAAGCAATTCCACTTACAGTAGCATCAAAAAGAATAAAATACTTAGGAGTACATTTCATGAAGGAGATAAATTTACATAAAAGTATAAAACATTGATGAAAGAAATTGAAGAACATGCAAATTAATGGAACGATAATCTGTCCTCGTGGATTAGAAGAAATAATACTGTTAAAATGTCCATGCTTTCCAAAGTGATCTACAGATTCAATATAGTCCCTCTCAAATTCCAGTGACATTTTGCACAGAAATAGAAAAAACAGTCCTAAAATTTATATGAAACTTCAGAAGACCCCAGATAGCCAAAGCAAGCTTAAGAACGAACAAAGCATGGAGGCTTCACATTCCCTGATTTCAGAATATATTACAAAGCTATAGTAACCAAAGCAGTATGGTACTAGCATAAAAACAGACATATAAAACCATTGAAACAGAATAGCCCGGAAATAAAGCCGTGTATCGATGGTCATCTGATCTTTAACAGGGGTGCCAAGAATTTACAGTGAGGGAAGATGGTCTCTTCAACACTTTGTGTTCGTAAAACTAGGCATCCACATACAGAGAATGAAATTGGACCCTTACCTCACACCACATACAAAAATCTACTCAGAATGGATCGAAGACTTAAATATAAGACTGGAAACTGCAAAACCACTAGAAGAAAACAAAGGAAATAAGCTTCTTGACATTGCACTGGGCATTAATTTTTTGGATATGACCTCAAAAGCACAGGCAACAGAAGGAAAAACAGACAAATGGGACTGCATGGAACTAAAAAAAATTTACTGCATAACAAAGAAAACAGCAGAGTGAAAAGGCAGCCTATAAAATGGAAGAGAATATTTGTAAACCATTTATCTGGTAAAGGGTTAATATCCAAAATATACAGGGAACTCTTTCAACTCAGTAGCCAAAACAAACAAACAAAAAATCAAAAGTGGGCAAAGGACCTGAATACACATTTCTTAAAAGAAGACATACAAGTGGGCAAACTGGTATGTAAAGAGACAACCTCAGTAGTCATCAGTGAAATGCAAATCAAAACCACAATGAGCCGCGCACCTGTTAGAATGGCTTATGAGGGAGGAAAGAAGTTTTGGTGAGAACGTGCAGAAGAGGGAACTCTTGTACACTGTTGGTAGGGATGTAAATTGGTGCAGCCCCTATGGGAAACAGTGTGGAGGCTCCTGAAAAAAATTTTAAAATGGAGCTACCTTATTCAGAATCCCACTTCTGGATATATATCTTGAAGAGATATCTTGTACTCCATATTTATTGCAGCGTTGCACAATAGCCGAGATACAGATATAACCTAAATGTCCACCAGTGGATGAATGGATAAATAAAATGTAGTATATTTAATATTATGCATGTATACATATGTACAGTGTAATATTTAGCTTTTAAAAAAAGAGGGAAATGCTTCCATTTGTGACAACATGGATGAATGTGGAGGACATAATATTAAGTGAGATAAGGCAGACAAAGAAGGACAAATGCTACATGATCTCACCTATCTATGGAATCTAAAAATGTCAAACTTCTAGAAACAGAGTAGAATGATAGTTACCAGGGGCTGATATTAGGGGATATGGGAAGATGTTGGTTAAGAGGTACAAAGTTTCAGTTACGGGAGATAAATAAGTTATGGAGATCCGGTGTACAACGATGTGACTGTAGTTAATGTTGTAGGCTTGAAACTTGCTAAGAGGGGAGATCATAAGTGTTCTCATCACATATACAAAAAAGGGTAATTATATAAGGTAATGGGTATGTTAAATTAGCTTCGTTGTGATGACTGTTTCACAGTGCATACATTTATCAAATTAACAAGTTATGCATCTTAAATACATAGTTTTTAATTGGCAGTCATACCTCAATAAAGTTAGGGGTCAGGGAAAGAATGTTTCTTCTTTGCTAATTCTCTCAGGCCTTTTGCCTTTTGCATAAATGTACATTAGACCTGTATGTAAGCATAGATTTATGTAGATGTTAAGCCTACTCTTTTGTATGTAAAAAGAAAATCATGCTTGTTTTAGATATATGGTTATATATTCTTTATATGTAAATATTTGTCTTTATTTTTATAACAGATTGCATATGGTTTGAGTATTTTACTAATAGAATGGAGCCATACAAACTTGTCTATATTCCTAATATTTTTTCTTCTGTGTTATTCCAGTAGTGCTGCTTGACTCATTAGACTCTGTTGCAGAGGTCAACCTTGATGAGCAGGATAAAGCAACGACTAAGCCAAAGGCCTTGCCAGATGTGACTGATAATGAAATGACAGGAACAGGTAAAAGTGAAAAACTAGTTATTCTCTAAATATGTCAGAGTCTATGACTAATTGACTTCATTTCTAGGGAAATATATGTAATATTTAAAAATAGATATAATAACTATATCAACAATAAAATCTTACATTTCACATTTTCTGCCTCAATGCTAGTAGGCTGAGTAAAGTGTGTTTTAAAATAAATACTTTTTTAAAAAAATGAGTGAATGCTGTTGGTACAAAGTATAGCACTGTAGATGAATATTAACTAATTTTCTGTGCCCCCCAGAATATTCAGTTACATTTGCCATGTGTAAGACAATTGAGACTTCAGTTTTGGGCTTTTCCATAGTTACCTCTGTACAGGAAAAAAGCTAGCTTACATCCCAAAATTCTGCAATGTCTAGGACCATCTAGATTCCGCTAAAGGTTGTAAAGGTCTTTAAGACAATGCCTTTTCAAACTTCTTTAAAGCAGTGGAATCTTTATCTCCAAATGGAATCTTAGGTAGTACGCTCTATATAGATAAAAATGGTATTTTATCAGTATAAATATAAATGTTTACATTTGTGACATTTACTTAAAAAGTTAGTGATAACAGTAATAGCCTATTGAAATTTTTAAAATTAGAAGTTATAGATATTTGTTATATTCTTATATCATCAGGCTTCCAATATATTTGTATATTTTGTTTTTGTTGTATAATGCGAAAATATTCTTGGTTAATCACATAAATAGGTGCAGATGGGAACTTTTCAACTTGCTTTGCAAATCTCAGTTCACTAGTTTGGTCAACTAAACTAACCCAGACATTTTTCAAATGTTTACATTTGTGACATTAAAAAAAGAGCAATAGAAATAATAAATTACTAGCCAACTCTGAATGTTTGCTTGCATTTTATTTTTGCTTTATTTTTTATTTCTTTTTACTTTTTTATTGAGCTGTCATATACTTGTAGAAGAATTAATGTATCATCGTTGTGCAGATGATGAATTTTCAATTACTGAACACAGCCATGTAACTAGCAACCAGATCAAAAAAACAAAACATGATCAAAACCACAAAGTCCACTCATACCTCTTGTTTCTAGTCACTGCCATTCCAAGAATTACCACTATCTTGTTTGATCCACTTCCATTTTAAAATGCGAATATAAAAATTTTAAAGTTACAACAGAAACTTTCCATCAAGACACGTCACTCGTTTACTTATTACCCAACTGAATATTCCACCACGATGAAAGCATGTGCTCAGTCTTCCTGCTGTTTAAGTATATGTCACATATGTGCTGTGATAGTCCACTTGCACTGTTCTCAGTAAGCAGATATGAATTCTTTTAAAAGACCAGTGTAGAGCTACAGCTTTTCAAATCAGTGATGCATTATAGGAGGTTCATTTATGTACAGGGTGGCCAGAGGAACTTTATTCTATGATGTGTGTGAAAACAAAGCTGGAGGTGAAAGTTATCATGCTGGTGGTCTTCAGAAATATTATAGTTACATAAAAGGCACATTTGAGTGTACAAATTAATTTCTATTATAGTTTTTATGTTTTAAAATGAAATTTCAATCAGATATCTGTGGAACCCATGACTTTCTCTGAAAACTATTTTATAAAACTCATTATGAAAACCACTGCTATAGATTATAAGAAAAACTCAGAAATAAAAACAGTATTACTGAAATTGGTTCAAGATTTACAGATACTAACTACTATGTATAAAATGGATAAATAAATTTTTACTGTATAGCATGGGGAACTATATTCAGTATCTTGTAGTAACCTATCATGAAAGAGAATATGGAAATGAACATATGTGTATATGTATACTGAAACATGCTGTAGACCAGAAAAACTGACACAACATTGTAAATTGACTATACTTCAATTAAAAGAAAAAGTCAAAAAACTGTATTACTGAAAGATAAAGTCTGTTAAGATGGTCTGGGCATTTATATAATGCTAATTTTTTTGGCCTTATTTCTTTAATGTTCTCGGTTCTGAAATAATTTGATGAGTCAGTTACTAGAAGAGTGTAGAGTATGATCTTATTGCCTTGTGGCCTTGGATCTAAATGCCGGCCTTGCCAGTTAGCAGCTGGGTGACCTTGGACAATTAATGCCTCTAAGCCCGTTTCCTCTTCTCTAAAATGAGACCATGTGATGATCAATGAGATAATGTTATAGAGCCTCGTATATTGCTGAGATTCCACAAGCAGTACCAACTGTATGGTTATTATTTGCATCAACCCTCTATTAATAGTACAGATTATATGAAAGAACCTGAAGGCACACAGTATAAATACCTATTGGCTGTGAGGTATTAAATTTACCTCGTATTTCAAAAATACGCTTGAAAAATCTTCAAGTCAGCATCTGAACTTAGTTTAAAAACTGAAAAGATCAGTGGGTGGTTTTGTTTTTTTTTTTTTTTTTACCATGTGTCTTCCAGGATTAAGCAGGCTTGGTTTAGGTGGTATGTTGTCAAAGATTTTCCCATTTTTAATTTTATTCATGAAATTCTTTGTGCTTTATTGTCTTTAAAAAGTTGGTAACTATAAAATGAGAGCCAGATGTAGCCTTTTGCTTGTTTTCATGTGTTTCACGGGCAGGCACTAATTGTGCTGTGGCCATGAGACCGGCGCAGTCACAGGTTGTGACAGTATTCTCCACATCGGGATCCTTGCCTCTGTACAGTAGGATTTGACTTGTAATAATATACAAAATAATTACACGATGTCTTCTCTTTTTAACGTAAAAGACAGAGAAGTCAGTCCTTTACTTTTTTCTCCGTAAAATGCATGAAAAAAAGTTAGCATACATGACCCTGGAATTATTTTTAATATCAGTTGGGTTAATGACTCAAATTAGGAGAAAAGTACCCTTCCCTTGCTCTGTTGTCTGAGCAGCCCCTGGTACCTCTCTATCTTCCATTTCTTATTTCTAACTTTTAGGTCATTTGCTTTTCTGCATATTTGCTCTGCTGTTGCTTTAAGCCAGAACCTCTTCTTTCTGGCACCTCACGCTTGCCAAATTAGGCTGAGTGCTCAGTACTACTGTACTGCTTACCATTGGGGTCATTTCTTTTATCTAAGCAGATACTTAAACCCTCTGGTATTTCTATAGAGGAGAAAAAATACCTGTGCCTTTTTTCCTTTCTTCATAAAAATCAGTTCTCTCCTTCAGTCAGGCTACTCTGGGTCTGATCGATGATGGTTTAGGGGGAGAATTAGGCTTACCTTAGCAGGCACAGTCTTTTCCTCAAGTTCTACTGAGTATCCCTGCCACTTAACTGTTAGTGATTCTCCTCTAATGGTGTCTCCTACTTTTTTGTTTTTAGTTTATTTAAACAAATCTGTTCCTTTTTTGGGCATGCTTCAGATAGCAGTGGTGACCTGAAGCATTAGATAGACAGATGGCCCATCGTCGGGCATTCTTACACAGTCGTATGTGGTACTTGGCCGCCTCTTATGTTTAAAGTTGAAAATAGTCCCTCACAATTTCATACTATGCAACTTACAGATTATACAGAGGAATAGGAGGCTGTATATAGTATTTTATTTTTAGGCATTAATTAATTAGTCATGGGTATCGAGAGAAAAGGAGACTGCTCACCCTATTTCTCTTTTTTTCCCACCCTTCCTCTTTTATTCTTTTCTCTAACTTTGAAAATTCCACTGTTAGTAATGAAAGGTACAAAATGAGTTAAGAAAACACTCATCAAAATCGTGGATCATTATTGTCATTAGATCCTTAGAATTCTTTTTCCAGAGTTTATTTCTCAGTTGGTGGGAAGAGGAGGAGTTTAATAGGGAAAGAAGAGTGAACGGTGACATCAAATTTTCTGTCTTGGATGACTGGGTGAATAGTCATGCCACGGCCAAAACAGCAGATCCTGGGAGTAGAACAGGTTTTGTTGAGGAATATAATTAATTCACTTGAGGTTGTGTTAGATGTGATTTACTGATGGAACAGTCTGAATGTCTGTTTGGAAGTTTAATATTCAGGAAAGAGATAAGGACAAAAGACATAGATTTGCAAGTCACATGCATACAGGTAATAATTAAGCTAAGGGTCTTGATGAAATTAACCAGCCCTCCCCCCAAAAAAGAGAGGTTTTAAAAAGAGGGCTAAAGATAGAGTCCTGAGATGAACAGTGTACCATAAAAGATGGAGAAGTATCCGTCAGGGTGATCGGGAGAAGGAGGTGCTGTAGGGAAGAAACAATTCCCAGGGAAAGGGGGTGTCTGATGTCTCACAGGGTGAAGAAAATTAAAACGGTGGAAGAAATTTAAAGGCTGAATTTGGCCACTAGGAAATTACTTTTTTGTTATAGCAGCATTAACAGAATATTGGAACACATACTGGATTGCAAAGTTAGAGGATTGAATTTCAGTGGAAGACATGCAGAAGACGACGAGATGCGTGGTGGCATCGGAGACAGAGAGCAAAAAAGAGAGGCAGAGGAGAGACAGAATCCTTGAAAAGTTGTGTCAGTTTGAGAAATTTCGGAGTAGTTTTATCCAGTGCAGAGACAGATTACGGATGGTAGGAAGAGACAGTAACTAGCGGAGTGAGATTCTACAACGACCATGTCAGACACACCTCCGCCTGCTGACAGGGGTTACTGAGCCCGCCGTGGTTTCATTCTGGTGGGCTGTGCCACATATTACCAAGGTTTCTATTTCACTCTGTCTTTATCACGTCATGTTGTCCCACAGCCTTGTTCACCATTCCTGGTAGATTAAGGGATGACATTAATGTTGTTTTCATGTGTTCATGTGGTCATACTAGAGATTACATTTATTTCAACAGGTGTTTCTTACGGACAGAGCAGCAGTGACATTGAAGCTCTACGTCAGGCTTATTGTCACGTAGCCCATTCTTTGGAAGATGCAGATGAACAAAGAACTGAGAGTGACGCAGGGGGAAATACCAAGAGCTCAGTGAAAGATCATCTTCAAGAAAATGAAGGGTCCTCTAAAAACATCTCTACTACAGAATCTGGTAAAAGCTTCTTTGTTTGAGACCCTCTCTGAACAGTTTCCATTATGGTGTAATTTAAATACAGTTCGCTATAGTGATTGTTTCTCAGTCTGTGAATTTAAAGGATTTGTTTAAATGGAATCTGGGAATCATCGGTTTAACTATAAAATTAGAGCTGAACATAGGATAAAATTTCAGTTCCTCCTGTAATATGTCTTCCCAAATTAAGAAATCACTTAAGTATTTTCACATTTTTTACACATTTCCATGAACATATGCTAAAGTTATTTTTTAAATGGGGAATGGTATTTGGGGATTGATTAAATACATTACTTAGTGTGTGTGTGTGTGTGTGTGTCGTGTACACCCATACACATGTATTTGATGTGTGTACATAAATGAGGGGAGGGAGAGAAAATATATAGATGTATATATTTCTAATATAAACATCAAAGAAGATTTTCTTGTACAAACAGGTGTATACTGGGAAACTGGGATTATTATATGTGCCATTTTGTTAACTATGTCAACCAGAGAAAATGTAATCTTGTTGGTATTAGACATTGAATTAAGCAATTTACATAACTTTTTTGGTTGATGTTTTAACTTTTGTCCCCTCTTAGACCTGCCCACTGTAGAGGAGCTGATGAAACCTATCAGAATAGATGCCTTTGAGGTCGGTGATTTTGATTTACAACCTGTCAGGTATGAGTTTTTTGGAATGGATTGTGCAGGGTGTTTATTTCTTTATTGTTTTGTCACTGGAAGCTTGTGGCATCATTTGTTCTATGTAGCCCTCCCTAGTGAATGATTAATGGTAGCTAGTATGAGTCTACCTGTGAGATACTCTTCTCTTCTTTTAATATTAGTTTCTATCAACTTGTTTATCAAAATTCTTCTAGTGCTAAATTTTTTTTTAAAAAATGGATGCTACCAAAATGTTAATACCATTAGGCAGGTAATCTTAAAGCTTTTCACTGGAAAATAAAATCCCTTCAGCTTTAAATAGCTCAGGGACAGTCAATTCTAATAGTGAGAGGGAACATGAATTTTATTCTGTATACAAGTCATCCATTTGCTTCTTTTTTAAACCAGTTAGTTTTGCAATTAGTCACAGACCATCTGTGATCTCCCAGAGTGAGTTCTTTGATCACAAGAGTAACGGGCTTTGTGAAAACGTTCCAGCTCCAGTACCTTTTAATGGAAGCTTGTGGGACCTTGCTGTCATTCACCAGCACAGAGTAGCATGTCACAGTAACCTTGTCGTAAGACAAGTGTCACATCCATTATCTCATGAGATGTGCACAATAAGTAGGTCAGGCATCTTTATCCCCATCATTCACGTGATGAAACTGAGGTCAACCAACTTAGTGGGGCTCTCACAAGAAATAGATGATGATAGCTAGCATTTTTACCACATGCTTACTGTGGGTTTGATATTGTACAGGGTTCTTTACGTACTAAATTTCATTTAATCTTACAGCAGCCCCATGAGGTATATTCCATTATCACCTGCATTTCATAGGTAAGAAACTCAGGCTTAAAGAGGTTAAATAAATTGTTCAAGACCACATGGCCATAACCCAGCAATGCACTTGGATTGTCAGGTCTTTGATCTCCATAAAATATTTCTGTGAAAAGCCTGTCATCCAGTCTTGTATTCATTTGTTCATTTGTGTTTTCAACAGACAAGTTTTTGAACCCCATCCTCATCATGAAATCCATTTGCAGTGATTTCTTGGCTTTGTTTGTATTATCTGTGCTAGTTGAGAGAAAATGATGCACTGTAACTTACCCTAAACCCCATCTACATGAACGCTAAGCCTAGTATTGTCCACTGACCTGCAGTGCTAGTTAGTGTTTTTACAAGGCTGTCTGATATCATTGCTGTTTGGGGGTATGCTTGTGTCACCAAAGGGATTTTTTTTTTACACGTCTCATGTCTTTGTTGGCATAGCTGACACCATTTTAGTAATGTCAATTCTAAATAGAGATGTTTACATTTTTGTTTAAAAGCTGAAAACAAGTATACTTACATTAAAGGCATAACAATAGTTACAGGAATGTCAGTAGTAGAAACTTGAGTACACATATCCCAAAACTCTTAAACTATAAGATAAGTAATCCTAGCTGCTGTAACACATAATCCTTGAAATTTTAGTAATTTAACATCATCAACAGTTTATTTCTTGCTCACATCATACTTCCACGTGTCTCAGTGAAGTTGGGGTGGGACTCTGCTCCACATAGTCATTAGGGACCTAGGCATCTTTCTGTCATCAACACATGGTTTTAAGGTCCTCCTGGCCTCATCAGTCGATAAGGAAAAGAAAAGGAGGGTTAGCATACTTCCTTTTAACTGCCTAAACACAGGAGTGTTACCTCACTTTGGCCCACATTTTGTTGTTAAGAACCATCACATCTAGCTGACAAGGTCCAAGAGGGCTAGGAAGTATGGTTTGCTCGTGTGCCCAGAAGGAAAAGTAAATGCTTCTGGTAGACATCTAGCCAGTCTCTACCAGAATCTACCCTTCTAACAACCAAATATCCATTCCACTCTTCCTCAGACAAAGACCTACTCGGCCCCTCCCCAAAGCAAACAGCCCAGAGTCCCATTCAGAACTGGATCCATCTGGAAGGCCAGGCTTTCCAGGTGAAGCACAGTTCTCTTTGCCAGGTTTGAATGTAGCTCCTCATTGTCTACTAATCAATGAATTAAAAGACAAGTTACTTCCTCACCCCACCTAATATATGGTGTGAAACTGTGAGGACACTCCTATCCAGAAAGGGAAAGAGTGAGGAAGCTACAGCAATCAGTAGTGCAGCTTGGAGATCCACTGAAAGGGCTTACAAAGACCCCCTACCTTCAGATTGGGCAGTTGGGCTTATTTAGGCCATTATTCTGCTCTTAAGGAGGAACTGCTTTATAAATACATTGTTCCTTGGAGCTCCTGGTTCCAGTAGTCTTCTGTTTCTTTACCACTGGCTTCAGCTGAAGTGGGCGCTGCAGGGGGAGGGCATGCCCATCTTCAAGGATGCACTCTTTTCTCCATGCACTTTCTGCCTGCAGGTTTTAAGTCTGCCAGCAAGTCTCTAGCCTTTTTTTTTTCCCTTAAAGTAGAGTTGTGGTTTCTTTGTCATCTTTGTCTTTACAGTTCCTTCAAAAAGTTTATTAGGCTTTGATCTATTTCCAGTCAGTTCCAGTCAGTTCTGTGTGCCAGAAATTACATTTAAAGAACATTAGTTTTTGTTGGTTTCTCAGTTTAATTGCAACTTTCTGGTTATTATGAGGAACAATAATCTTAAGTTTGAAGATGACACTTCTAATGTGATATTTTCCAAGGAACTGAGTCACTCTTTTCAACCAAGAATTCTCATGAAATCTTGCTTTTTCTCAATTTCTCAATGCTGAATCTTACTGTTTAAGTCCAGACACAGAGTGAACCTGAGAGGTCCTGAGTTTCTAGACTCTGTTCCCTTTGTTTCCTTCTTTAAAAACCAGCCTGTTCTGGCTTGCTCTCATCTTTTTCCCATAGTGTCTTGTCGAAAGTAGCCAGTAGTAGCTAGCATTTACAGACTTCCTGTCCTCTCCTGCCGTTTACAGGCTCTGCTGAGGACCCCAGACTTGGGAGCCAGTGGTCTGCCTTATAAACTACTGTAGGTGACAGTTTAGCAGATGTTTTGTCACTTTACATAGAACGTGAGTTTGCCACCTCTCCAGCCTCTAATATCAGTTTCCTTGCCACCCAGAACCCAACCACTAAGCCCATGACGCATATTTTAGGTTCTGTTTGCTGTAGCACTCACATTCTAAAGGCAGGAACTAGTGACGGTCCGTCTAGATTCAAGGTGGTGAGGAATGTGGTTTAGTTGGTGCACAGCAAGCATGGGAAACAGTGTTAATGAGCAGCTAGCCAGGTTCTGCTGCCATAAAGAAAGAGCTGTTGTATTTTCTGATGATTCCAGCTACTTCTAACAGTTATTTCTAGCAATTATTGAGAAACCAGTCTATCTTACATGAAAATGGTAGCCTCTTAAACTTTCCTTTAATCTTATTTTATAAGTCATAAAATTAAATGACCTAATTGACTGTGGTTAAGTAATTTGAAAATGACAATATCCATATTTTTGGAGCTCCCATAATATGCTGATATTCACCCATAGTTATAACATTTCCTTAAGGGATATTTCTCATATTTTAAAATTTAATGATCTAAAGTGTTACAGTGCATTTAAGTGTTTTAAACTACAGAAATAATTTCATCTAAAAATCCTACTGATTTTGTTCTAAGATTTGCCTGTACATGATGGAATTTATGCATTTTAATACTTGTATTTTATGTTTCATTGATATAAATTATCGTTGCTTGTTTAGTTTCTACTGGAAATGTATGAAATGTTTTTCCTACCTCAAATATATGTTGACTTTATAATATGGATAAAAGATATATTACAAAAAATCCATTTAGAAATTCATTTTTTGTTTTTCTTAAACAAAAGCAATCTCAGTCTTACTTGGTTTGGCTTTCCTTTGAAGTAGGTCATCGGGTCAGCATGAAATCCCTTATATTATACTGCATTAAAATTATTATCTGAAATTTAAAACAGTTATGTGACACTATGTGAGTGTATTCTGTTAACCAGGATGGTAAGTAATATATTCAACATTAATGACCTAGTTTTAATAGTTACAGATATTCAATATATTTAATAGTGTATATATATATATATAAATAATATAAATGTGTTTTTACATATATCTCACATGTATACATATATATTAATAAAACTGATATTTGAGGAGTTATATAGTGTTCATTCTCTGTGTCCTATTTTATTTTATAGCTTTAAGAAATTAGATGAGAATAAAGAAACTGAATTGGCTAGCCCTTTACCCCTGAAGATGAATCCAAATGTTATGTCTCAGGAACCACAAAATGTGAACCAATTTTTGCACAAAAATGAAGAGAATATAGTTTTACAAAAGATAACAAATGAAGGTACAGAAAATAATTGTCCAAGAGTAAATACTGTGGAAGAACAAATAGATAAAATGTACCTTGATATTTTGAAGAAAAAAATATCTGTTGGTGACAGATTACCTCAGGATGACAGAATAAATAAGGTAAGTTTTATAATAAATAAGGTAAATTTTATAATTTAAATTCATTTGACATATTGATAAATGAAGTTATATACATACTGCTGATAGGTATGTACTTCTTAAGCCAGCTGGATTGATTATAGACTAACTCCACAGGGATCCTGGGTATCTGAGCAGTGTCTGTTACAATACCCTTAGTCCCCAGATTTCAAAATGCCATTGTAGCATTAGTTTTTTTTAGAAGCCATTCTTGCATTTTTAATTTTTTAAATAAATGTAGTCCAGAATATGAGTAGCATAAGAAAATTAAGTTTATTCATCATTCTAGTGTTTTTTATTCAGTCTTACCAGTAATCTGTGTTCTGCAAAAGGAAGTGAGTTGGCATTTCATATAAATGCTGTCAGCAGCTGTTGAGAAACTTAACATTACTGTTCCTTTTTTCTGTGTTCTTGATTTGTTCTGGTTTATGGGTTCCATAGCCCCAGTATTCCATTTTTATTTTACAGTTTTGATTTAAATGTTTACCATAAACTATCTCCAGTTCCTTGTGGAATAAGGCAGGGTTCTGATCAGTTTTTACCTTAAGAAATCTGGAGAAAAAGATAAGATTTTAAGTCATTTCAAACTATGTTCTTCCCACGTCCATTCTCGCAATTATATGTCTTGCTTTCTGGCAAGCCTATTTTGTTTTATTATTTTGCTTTGTTTTACTTCTGACTTTGAAGATGTGCTTCAGAATACTAAAATTCTGATAAATTAGGCTTGGAGACCTTTAATTTAATGTCATGGCTTGCCTTCTATGAACTGTGTTCTTCAATAATCGCTATGGTTTTGCAGTCTGTTAAATCTTACAACTGTAGTTGAAGTTTGTTTAAGTATTAAGAGTTTATACTTGTACACAGACTCTTAGGTCTCAGCTGAGTTCCGGAGAAGAAGGGGCTGGGATTGGTACACAGCTACAACACAAGAAGGCCAGGAGTGCCCCTCCTTTATTTAAAAGAAAACCCCAGAGTGGATTATATGCATCAGTGAGGAGCTCAGGCTACGGCAAACCCAGTTCACCATTCAAGACATTTTCTAATCTTGAAAAGAAAACTTCAAAGGACATTATGAAAAGCAAAAACTTGAGATCTATCCCTGCCTCAAATCAAGCTAGGAAAAAAGGTAATTATACACACTTCATAATAAAATTCTGTACATATGATGTATTATTCCATCTTCCTTATTCTCTGCTTTCCCTGTTTCCCTCTCTCCTTCTGTGAACTTTCCTTATTCATAGAAAAAAATTAATCTTAAGGTACTACATTCCATTTCTGAAAGATGGATTCAGCTCAGGAGGTTTTTCATCATTAGTTCTAGGTTTTCCTGAATGAGACCCAGAAAGTATGGGATGTGAATATAAGATAGGAGAGAGTCAAACCCTTCCTCAGCTGGTTGGCTTTGTGATATCTGAAATATTTGCCAGAAAAGAGCTATAAGTTTAGAATGCAAAGGGCAACATACAAATGAAGGCTGATACAGAGGGAAATAACCTGGATATGAGTCGGTCTAGTCCGGTGGTTTTACAAATCACATGCGTGCACTTATACATCACGGGGCCTCTCTTAGTTATTTCCTGGTGGAGTCATTATTGGGGCGGTAGGAAATGGTGGTTTCCCGTGTAAAAGCCCATGCCACTCTTAAGAGAAATACAAGTGTTCAAGTCAGACCAACATTTCTGTTGCCTTTAGACTCCAGTGGGGCAAGGAGACCAGTAGAACCAGAAGTGTTTTGTCCTTTCCTTTGTGATTAAATCGAATAGGTGACCAGTTCCATCACTGCTGTCTGCTGTGATAGAGGAGAACTAACCTCATTGGAAAATTCATTTCTAGCTTAAAGTGTCTCCCTTTCCTTTCCCTACAGCAGTCAATTCCAGGAGCAGGACTCTATTAAAATTCTTTCAGCATTAGAGACTCTCCTCTTCTCTCTGTGTGGTTGTGTGTTCCCTGCAGCAGCCTATCCATGTCAGATGGGAAGGGCTCACCTCTATCAGAGTTTAAGAGAACAGCAGGAGGGGCTGGTTATTCCGAACAGACAGGACTTAGATTCTGTTAGCTTAATAGCAGCATCCTTTCCTCTTGTTCTTAACGTAGGGACCTCTGATCCCTTCCCCTAAGAAGTGTCTCGTTCACTTATTTCCTCTCACTTTTTTGTGGAACATCTACTTGTGCTGTTGTCATCTGTTCATTGTTATTAATAACTAACCATCCATTGGATCTAGTGCTTAATGTTAAGAAAAAACACTCAGAACGTTTCCCAAATTTAAGAATCATCAAGAGGCATGTGAAAGTTTTTCATTAATGTTTTAGGAGTATTCTTTCTGTCTGCACTTTTGAGAGCAAGAAAATGAAATTTTGTTTTTAATATTATATTTATTTTAGATAAACTAAACCCCAACATTTTTGAAGTTTGCTTTATCCAAATTCATTCATTTAACAAATATTTTTGAGTACTGACCTTGATCTAGGCAGTGTTGGAGGCCTTCTAGATATATTGGTAAACAAAAAAGGCAGCGACACCTCCCCTCCCCCATCTTGTGGAGCTGTCATCTGATGAGAGACAGACATTTGACAACAAGCATAATAAATCAGTAAATGATGCTATATACTAAGGAGAAATAGAAAGCAGAGCAAGAGTGTCAGTGGTGGAGTCCAGCAGGTCACCATTTGACATAAGATAGAGTAGTCCTCAGTGAGAGAGAGCCCCTTGAACAAAGACTTGTAGGAAGAATCAGAATTGGCTGTGTGGTTGTGCAGGGGAAGCGTATTTCCCAAAAATGAAACAGTCAGTGCAAAAGTCCAAAGAGGGAGGAATGCCTGTCATTTCAGGGATCAGCCTAGAAGCCGATGTGGCTGGGGCAGAGTGGGCAGAGAGGGCAGGAGGAGGAGGTGAGATCGGGGCATCACAGGGACAGGCACGGCAGGCTTTCTGGGGCATTAGAAGCCTTGGGCTCTCACTCTCAGTGTGGAGAGGCGAGCACCTGGCAAGTTGTGAGCATGGGAGTGGCTTCATCTGACTTCCCTTCAGACAGATTCCTCTGGCTGATGTCATTGACCGTATGCATACAAATACAGACCCACACCATAAGGGCACAGGAAGAAGCACAGAGACCAGTTAAAAGGGGGTTTTAAGAATCCGGGCTGGGAGTGATGGGGCTCGACCCAGGGTGGTGGCAGTGGTGGTAATGAGAAGCAGTTGGATGGGGATGTATTCAGAAGATGGAGCCAGAAGTCTAAAAGATTGGTTTGGGGTTGTGAGGGAGGAGTCACAGATGATGGCAGGGTTTTTGGCTTGAGCAAATGAAAGAATGCGGTTCCTCTCCAGCTGGGATAGAAGGTGAGGTAGAGTGGTTTTGGGGGTGGAGAGAAGACCAGGAGTTGAGTTGCTGAGATGATGTTTTTGAGATGCCTGTTCTGCATGCAAATGGAGTTGGCAAGGAGGCAGTTGGAAAGAAGAGTCTAGAGTTAAGAGAGAGATGTGGACTGTAGGTATCAAATGTTGTTAAAAATGAATATTTTTGAAGCCATGGGTTCTTTTTAATTGAAGTATAATTGATTTGCAGTATTGTATTAGTTTCAGGAGTACAGAAAAGTGAATTGGTTTTTTGCAGATTATATTCTGTTATAGGTTATTGCAAGATATTGGGTAGAATTCCCTGTGCTGTACAGTGAATCCTTGTTGCTTGTCTATTTTATGTACAGTAGTTTGTATCCATTAATCCCATACCCTTAATTTGTCCTTCCCCCCGCCTCCCCTTGGTAACCACAGGTCTGTTTTCTGTGTCTGTGAGTCTTTCTGCTTTCATATATATTCATTTGTATTATTTTTGAGATAGCACAGATAAGTGATATATAGTATTTGTCGTTCTCCGTCTGACTTACTTCATTACATGCAATATTCTCTGAGACTAACAAAGATTATCAAGGGAGCATATACAGAGAGAAAAAGCAAACCAAGGCCTGAGCCCTGGGTGTGCTGACCTAAAGAGGTCAGGAGGAAGAGGAGTAACGTGCAAGGACAGAGCAAGGCTGGAGGAAACCTGAGTATGTGCACTCCTGAAGCCAAGGGGAGAGCGTATATAAAAGAGAGTTGATCTGCTCTATTTGTTGCTGCTGAGAGAGAGAAAATGAGGACTGACAGCTGACCTTTGGGTTTAGCAAGAAGGCCATCGGCATTGGACAAGCAATTTCCGTGGGGAGGTGACTGTGAAAGGCAAATTGAGTGGGAACAGGAGAAGTGGAATTGGCTACTTTAAGATACAGACGCCCCTGGAGGAAAGGGTGTAAAAGGTGGGGGGAAAAATGGGGCAGTAGCTGGCAGGAGGGTGGAGTCAGGGGAAGTCTTTTGCTTTGTCTTGATTTTAATGAGAGAAATCACGGTATGAGTGAATAACAGTATGTTTATGCTTTTTGGAAAGATGCAGTAGACAGGAAGCAATGCGTGATGAGAGGGGAGAGTTGTAGAGCAGTGTCCTCGAGTAGAGGGGCTGTAACGGGGTCCAGTGCACATTGGGAGAGTTGGCTTCAGATGGGAACGTGGTCAGTTCATCTGTGGAAAAGCAGAGAGGAGGGAAGAGGTGGGTCTGGATACTGGTAGGGGTAGAAGTGGTGAGAGATGGGGGTGAGTTCCTCTGATTGCCTCCACTTCCTCTGAGAAGTAAAATGTGCTGTGATGAGGTGGCAGTGAGGATGGGGCCGGGGTGCTGGAGGAGAGCGGACATTAAAGAGCTCTCCTGGGGGGCTGGACTCCCAGCAGCAAGAAGAGTCTGCTCGAAGTTGTGACCATGAATGTGAGTTGAGACCAGGCAGGCAGGAGGTGTGTGTGTTAATCTGTGTGCACAGCCACTTTCTCCCACATGATTGCAGGTGTTAGGTAGCTGTGTAGTTGGATTTACCGAGAGAAGTGGTTTTACCAAATGAGTGCAGTGAACTGAGAGAGACTGAGATTCAGGAGTGATTGCATTACTGGTAACAGAAAAAGACCTAGAAAGCCAGTGGGGGAGAGCAGCTGGGGCAGAGAGATGCATACAGGGAGGGAGTTGAAACGATCTCTGGTGAGTAGTTGGAAATTGCTAAGAGTGAAGCCAGAAGTCAGGTCACAGTGGGTAGAAACAAGGGGGATGGCATAGAAGTTGATGGATGAAAGCAACGATATTTTTATGAGTGTTTTCCCTAATTTCAAAATTTAATAGTGTTTGTGATTGCCAAAATTAACATGAATTTTTAAAATTCATATTAAAGTACAGTGACAAACTATGATTGTCTGTTTTTGTACTGAGCTACTTTTTTCTCATTAGACTTTCTGTTAAGTAGGATTTTTTTTTTTTAAATCTCTGTCTTTTTGTTGGAAAATTGCCCAGAGTGATTTTAGTTTTATTCCAAAGAACTGGAATTTCTTGGGGGTGGTTGTTACCTGTCGTAGGTTGGGTGTCAGAGAAGCAGCCTCTGAGTCGGAGGTGAGAGTACAGAAAGTCTAGAGAACGTGCTTGGCATCAAAACTGGTTCCGAGGAAGCAGCACCCCCCCCCATGACTGCGGCTGATGCATTTCAAAGGCTTCTCTTTTTCCCGTAACCAGGAAGGCAGAGCCAGTCAGTTCTGAGCTGGTGCGCCTGTGCAAGGAAACAAACCTCCTTATTTCCTCCTGCAAAATCCCTAGTCTGTGACTTTAGTCTTCCTTGTCACCAGACAGCTACACAACCTCCAGCCTTTCAGGAGGAGGAGAGGTGGAACGTCAAAGGTGCATGCCAGTTAATTCAGCAGCTTAATCAGAAAAGGTAGTCGCTTTCCTGGAAGCCCTGTGTTGGAATCTTTTGCTTTCATCTTATTGGTCAGAACTTTGATCCTGTACCCCTGCCCCCCACCCCCATCTCAATTGCATGGAGTCCAGGGAAATGGGTGGTTTTAACTGGCACACTGCTGCCCGGGGCAAAATTAGGTGTCTTTTAGTGGGGAGGAAGAGGAGATTGGCAGCTAGCAGTGTCTGCCATGTGGTGATTTTCCTTTTTATTCTAAAATTAATTTTCTTTGGCTATCGACTCTTGTGTTTTTATTTTTAGATTAGGAAGTTTATTGTCACAAAAGGAATAGTTGCTCATTATTTAAATTCAAAAATACAGAAAAGTAAAAAGGAAGCAATAATTGAGCCAGAAACAGCTGGTGTCATACTGGTGAGCCTCATTCCGTGCCTCTCCTGTGTGGGTCCGCATGCAGATGGGAGGAAGCAGGGATGAGAGCTGGAAGGAAGGAGAAAGGCAGATACGTGGACAAATAAAAATGGACAAAACATTTTATAAGAACAGATCACACTTTATCAGTTCTTTTAAATAAAATACTAGATTTTGTTCTACTTAAATCTCTAAGAAGAAAAAGAAACTTCATCCTGAGGAATGTTACATCCCAAAAGATCCCTTCAACAAAATAGATTATAAAAACCCCTGAAAGATTGCCAAAACCATGTTATTTTTAACTGCATTTTCCAATTTTTATATGTTATCAATTTTCCCTTCTATTAAATATGTAGTAAAACTCTTACATCCCCCATCGCATGCCTCCTACCCATTTTTGTTGGCTTTATTTCTAATAAATATAGTGTATATTATAGTATAGGATATGGGTTACATATCCTGTTATACATGTTATATTTATATATAATTATATTATTTATAATCAACATATTTATTATATTCTCTCCAGCAGCTGTAATTCCCTTCAGCTTTTGAATGTGGATCTTGGTTCTGGTTATTACAGAGTCCGAATGCTTTTCCCCAGTCCCTTAGCCATCACTTCTCCATTCTGGAATTATTTTGATTGCCTTATTGTTTGACTGAATTTTTTGAATCCATTGTTTTTTTTTAAGAAGGGTTCAGAAGTCTCAGTGTTCTCATGTTTGAATTTTATATCCAAGCAACTTTTCTTTCCTGTATAAAGGGGAAAGATACTGTCCATGTACTGTTACTGAAAATAACAACTTAGAGAAGTCAAAATTAAGAACTCAGGGTGGGAAAATTCTGGGGTAAAAGCACTGGCTGACTGCAGCTGGAGCAAGAACCACCTGCCACATTCTTGGCTGCCCTGTGCTAGGGAGAATCACAGTGCTGGCAGGTCTGACCCCTTCACTGGCCACATTAATGGACCTCCAGTGACTTGGAAGGATTAATTCCTGCTTTTACAATGACTCAAACAGGTCCTTTATGAATGCTATAAGAGATTTCTCTAGAAAACCTTCTACATCAAACTGTCCAATTAAATATGGTTACTACTCTATAAGGAAAACCTGGGAAAGATTAGAAGGAACTGTTGGGTGAAGTACTATTGGGGGCACTTGTTTCTTCTTCTGACTTTTCTGTATTTTGCAAATCTTCAAGAACCATGTATTTCACTTTTAACAAAAAAGTAAACTTTGCGTTTAAAAAGCTAACATCTTAAAGAAATTATATGAAAAATATTAATTTTTAATTCTTCATTTCCCTCTAAGGTGATCAGATAAATGTTCACTGGGGGTTCAGTTCAGAACCTGTAGTGTTTGAATATGGGCCTTGAGATCTCTTTTAGGTATTTCCCATAAGCTTTTTTTTTTTTTTTGTATTATTAACTGAATAATTTATTGGCCTCAGAACTATTTATGCTGTTTGGGGATTTATGAGGTACCTTAAAAGCTAAAAAGTTGACCAAAATATATATGTGAATAACATTGTTTCTAACGTAATGTATAATATCACAGTATTAGAGCAGTAATACCATTTATTTTGTAATCAAACTTAAACTAGTTGTTATAAAGTTTCCATGCAATTTATATGATTCCATTGACACTATATCTTGACATGCATTATATAGAAAACTGTGCTTTGAAAGCACACTTAATCTGAACTAAAATGCTTCATAAAGTTATCAGCTTCTCTTTAATTCATCTTTTAGATATTTTTAGTTGTTATTGCTATGAACATTTAAAAGAGTAATTTATTTAAAAGGTATAAAAGCTGAAATTACCCCAGTCTACATTCTCCTCACATTTATTTAGCTCCACGTGTCATTTGACGTGGACCGTGGGTCAGTCGGTCTCTGTGTCAGGTGGAGTAGAATGCCGATTCCGGGCAGCGGTTCTGAGCGTGGGGGGACAGCTGTGTGAGGGTGTTTGTTTGTTGTGTATCAGCCTGTTTTGAGATCCTCGCTTGTCTTAGTGTCCCCGTGTATTAGTACTTCTGGTTACGTAATTGCTGAATACACATTCAACTTAGTTTGTATTTGTGGTGCTTTTATCCATTGTTTACAATATTTAGAAATCTTATCTGGAACAAGACTCATCAAGCCTGCAGCTGTGGGTAACCCATCTTCCCCCAGGGAACGTGGCGTGGCTACCCCTGAGAAGTCTGAGGGCCCCGCAGAAACGGATTCCTGTGTTCAGTTTCCAAAGGTAAGTATTGAATTTCAAAATAATATTCAGAATGTTTTCATGATCTATAATTATATATTGAAACTAGAGTATAAATAATGAAATACATGAAATTTCTTCTGCATTGAGTAATACTCTAATCACTCACTCTTACTGAACATGTATTGATTTTCTTGTGTAGAACATTGTTAACCATGTCATTTTCATCCTTGGTGGGGTTTTTTTCCTAACTACCTGTGTGCAAATCTAATGTTAACTCTACGTAATGAAACAGTGCTTTTCCTTAAAAGGATTCTTCAGGATACGGTGGTGGGAACAAGGAAGCAGAACTGACTATGTTTGAAAGAGTTCAGGAAGCAGAGGGAAGATGGAGAGGGGCACAAGCCCTCATTGAGCAAATCAAAGTCACATTCGCAGAAAAAGAGCGAGAGCTGGAAAATCAGATGGAAGAACTAAAGAGACAGCAGGAAAAGGAACTCTTCAAACTGAATCAAGACAATTATATTCTTCAAGCCAAGGTACTAGACACCTTGTCCTATTTTTCCTTTTATTTATGAAAAAAGAACTTGTACTTCCTGTGAAATGCATTGTCATCCTCTGTCCCTGCGGCTCTTTGACTTGATGTATTTGCTGAATCAAACATCAACATGTTTCCAGAGAGTGCCTCCTTCCCCTGGGCGGGTATCAGAATTTAAATTGGCTCATTTTGATTGTTCTCTTGTTAGCAGTCCGATTTGAAAACAAATCCCTTGGTTCACAGTGACCTTCAAGGAAGACAAAGTTTCAGAAAAATTGCTATGGAAGGTCTAATTTCAGAGAATGACACTGGGTAGCATTTCTGAGTTAATTCCATCATCAGAACCATCAGCACAGAACATCTTGTAATGATTTAACTGTGCCTGGTGTTACCTTAATTCCAGTGTGGTTATAAGACAGTTTTAGGTCTGTGCACCTTGAGTTTTCTTTTGTTCTTCCTTACTTCATCATTTCCTTTCCCAAATAAAACAATTTCTGCATTTTCTCAAAGTTAAATAGCTTTGAAGAATCAAACAAAAAACAAAGGTGGTTGCATTTGGGGGAAACATCTGATCCTGTCACCGAAGAAAAATTGAAGCAAATCCAAAAAGAAATAGAAGAACAAGAGACACTTCTTCAGGGATATCAACAGGTAACAGTTCTTCAACACATAATGAGTTTGTTATGAGATCCTTTGGTTATAAACATAAGGCATTTAGAAATATTTGTGTCCATTTAACAGGTAATGGGAATTCTGCCATTGTGAGGAAGTAATGATTTGGCTGGTCTGCACATTTTTCATGAGCAAAATTAAAGTGGTTAAGAGCATGGGTTCTGGATTCAAAAAATCTGGTTTTAGGCTTTGCTTCACTACCTGCTGTGCAGCCTTAGGCAAATCATATTTAGCCTCTCTAAGCCAGTTTCCCCATCTGTGAAATGGGAATGAGAATGACAGTACCTGTCTCGGAAGATGGTTGTGCAATTAAAACAAGACAGCGCAGACCAACCTTAGTGCCTTCCACACAGTAACCAGTTAATGAATGTTGCCTGTTACTAATTTTAATAGCCATATTTCCTTAGAAACTGTCCTATTTTTCTTTCATTTTCTATGTTTTTCAGTAGATAATATTGGCTAGTTTTGATATTATATTCAGAAATACGAATCTGAAATCAATTGCCAGTGCCCTGAGATTGAAAAATATTTGACTTAAGTGGAAGAAAATGTCTGTGTCCTATAGTCAGACATCTGTTCTGTGTGATGGCATCTTGGTGACACTGATCTGACAGGCAGGACAGGTTTGGTGATCTCCAACATCAGACTTCATCTTCATCTCACTCCCCTTTTTTTCTTTAACTTCTCTCCCCTTCCCCTTCTGTCTCATTACCTTTCTCTCTTTTGACAACAGTAAAAAGCCTACCAATAAAAAGCATTTTCACTCCAGGGTCATCCAGAGAAGGCATTACCGCATCAGAGATGACAGCGTTCACTATAAAGGAAATAGTACTGATTTTGCAGGACACTCTGCCCTAGAGTTAGTGAGAACCTTTCAGACCCTCTGCTTGCCATTCAGAGCTTGCCATGTAGAGCATGCATTTTAAGGAGGGTTTCACAGACCCATAAGTATGCCAACCCCCCCACACACACACACAAAAAATCCCACAAAATTTGTATATCAACATATGTACGTATTTTTCTGGGTTTCATGAATTCTGCAGATAATTAAGCACAGACTATCTGCCAAGCATTAGGCCAGACACAGTGAGACAGTTCAGAATTTATATTAGATCCAGAAAGTTCTTTGGTTTTCATCAGATTCTTAATTTTAAAGAGGTCAATAAACCAGAGCATGTAACAAGCACAGAGTGGGACTGATCCCTGATCTTCCAGAAACACCTAGTCTCTAACTCCCTGCTCACAGTTCCAGAAACAAGCATGGTTACCCACTGTGGCTCCCTCCAGTTACCTCACCACAGAAAGATGGGCCAAAAACAGAAAAAAAAAGAATGTACAGTCCCGCTGGCCTTTCCATCCCTTATACGCAAAGTCGGGACGTGGTTACTCCTGCGGTCACTCGCCCACTTACGCCTGTGAAATGGAGTACATTATACTGACAGGCTCTTTGGCTTTGGGAATTTTTGCAACTTTTTTTTTCAACTAAGCATTTTGAGCATTTTGGAAAGAATTGTTTTTAGCTAACAAATTTTCTTCCAAGATAATCAAAAGATTTTTGAAAAAGATTTGAAGGCTTACTCAAAAATTGAAGAAATTTAATAAAAGACTTTTAAAATGTTTAAAGGATGTATCTTTTATGAGCACATACACTAATATTATATAAGTACTACTGACTTTTAACTAAAATGTAATTTTTTATTTATAAAAAGGAAAATGAAAAATTGTATAATCAAGTGAAAGATCTTCAAGAACAAAACAAGAAAAATGAGGAGCGAATGTTCAAGGAAAACCAGAGCTTATTCAGCGAATTAGCTTCCTTAAAGTAAGTCCTTTTTAAATTATTAAAATCAAATCAATTCTTTCTAAGCACTGTATTGTTATATTAATAATACATTTAGTTATACCTAGAAATTTTAAAAATTATACACTGGTTTACAGTTCTACAGCTTTCATATTTTTAATTTTCAATGGATTTTCTTTTGGCATTAGATGACTAGTACACACTTCAGTATTTTCAGCATATTCATATTTGAATTTGACCTCAGTTTTAGGAAATTGAACAGTCCTCGTGATCAGTCATTAACCCTGAGATACTTATGTAATGCATCTCAGTAATGATGCTTTTAGTAATAATAGTAATATATATATACAGTATTATTTACTGTCTTAGGTCAGGTTCCAAATAAGTAGAGCCTGATCTGGGGGTCCTTGTGGAGGTGATTTCCTGGAGGATAACTCTTAGAAGAAGGGGCAGGAGAAGCAAGATGTAGGGGTGGGGAAGGCGAGTAGGACCATGGTCTCAGCCAGAGGCTGGCTTCATTCTTCTCTCACCAGGAAGCTCAGAAGAACAGACTGCACCCCAGAGTTGGTCCCCAGTTGAGGCAGATGGGGGAAAGCCTTTGTGCCCCACAGCCAGTCAGTCCCCAGCTGAAGTGTGCCCCGAGAAGTGGGTGGCGGGTATCCTCTGGGCGGGGGCCGGGGCTGCTGTTTGGCAAGTGCGTTTCTCCAGAGAAGGAGAGCCTGTGAGTTGTGAGAACCAGCACTCACCGTGACAGACTGGCAGAGCACCAGCACCTACTTAGGAATCATACTTCACACTATAAGGTCTTTTGGATGTTATTACATCCATCTTTAATACGTTAAGTGAAGGAGCTGAGCCAACAAACATGGGCAAGTTAGGGTCCTGTCTTTTAGGAAGTAACTAATCATTTCACCTAATATTCAAATAGGACGGCTGTCAGAAGAAACTTCTTTGGCTGTGAATGTCATGTGTGTTACATTTATTCACATATTTCTTCCATTTTTTTGTAAGATAACTTAAGGCGTAAGAGGCAGGGCTGCTGTTAGCTCACACTGATCTTTCATGTAAAATAGAAAAAGGCACACATATACAGACAAAGCTAGAAAGTACACAAGTTGGCAAGCAAGGGCACTTCTGTGTAAATTAGGGGGGAAAAAAGCTCCTCTCCCTGGGCCAAGGCTAATAAACCAATACTCTCAGGGTTTCCATTCTTTTAGATTACACATAAACATTTCCCTTAAAGTATACTCCTCTTTTAGTATTTTAGTATTTTATTCTTTAGAGTAAATAAACTTTTTATCTTCAGTGACTCACAGAGTTCCACTGTGCATTAGTTTTTAATTTTTAAGAATTGAATATTTTATATTGAAAGGAGTACCTTGTAAAAAATATTTTTTTTTTTCAAAATAAATCAGAGAACAGATGCACAAAAGCCATTTCCTCTCTCAAGCAGTAGAAGGTGCAGAACCCACCCAAAACCAGAATTTTACAGATCTGTTAGCAGAACTACGGGTGGCACAGGTAAGTTGCATAAGAATTTTAACTATTAATGATAGTGAAGATTATTATAAAAATCCCCATATGTGTAAAAAAATATGTTTTTGTAATTATGAATAAATAAAATCCATTTATAAATTCCATGCCTTTTAAAAATTAAGAAATATCTAAGATGAGCATTTGGCATACATGTGACCTTAATATAGAGGCAGCAGTGTAATACCAGATTTAGATGGCTTCCTCTTTGTAATCCAGCCTCTTATCAGGCATTTATCACATGCCTGGCATATTAGAGACATAACCTTATCTGGGGGTGTATGCCTGACTTCAAATTCATCATTGGAAATGTACAGCTAAAATGGGAGAATAATCTGAAGATGACTATTCAGCTTAAAAAGTTGATTGGCTTTTTCCCTGTCTTCCTAAGTGGACTGTGCACTTCTAGGGGGCAGAGACTATAGCTGCAAATACTTGTATATGATGTGCCTAACACAAAGGTAAAATGTGTAACTTTTTTCTTTATTTTTATTAATTTGTGTTGTAGAGAATATAGCCGAGAACTTTCTAAAGTAGTATTTATCAATGAGAGAAGCTCTGAAATTTAGGGCAGGTTAATTCTATATTAAGCAGAACAGTTCTATGAATTGCATGATTTTTATCATCCCTGTCCCCAGGAACTATGGTCATAGCACCCAGCAGTCATTGTAGCACTTAGAACCACTGCCGCGTTTCCAGACATCCCCTGTGGGAAGGCAGTTAAGCCTCCACTCCATCCCATAAAGAACCATAGCACTAAACTAAAAAGTCTTTTCAATCTATTTGATTGATTATGTAAATTAGAAAAATTCGTTACATAGCACTTTTTAAATAGAAATTCATTATATAAAGTTTAGGTTACACAGAAATTTAAACATGCCATAATTTAATAATTGACGTTTAACAGATTTTTGTAGTATATAAAATGCAGCTTCAAATATGAATCCATTAGAGAAGTTTCTTCAGCTGCATGTATGTATTGAATGATTAGATAGCCAGGCAGATAGGTAGAATGGATGATTGGGCACCCTCACCTATCAGTGGGCCTCAAAACTGAGCGAGTTAAAAGAGAAATTAATATTGCTGTGGTTCATGAAGGCTTGGGAAAACACGGTAAGGCTTTAAGCATAGGATTAGTTTCATTTAAAGGCTGTTGTTAGTGACCTTTTAAAAGTGCTGTTTTGAACACATTTTTCTGACAAGTAGGAAACTAACACTGCCACTGAAATCACTGGAAAACGCCGGATAAAATATAATAAACATCATGTAAATTCATAACTCACACGCATACTTCTCTCCAGAAAGTAAAGAGAATCTCGGGGGGTCAGAAGTGGACAGGCATACAACCTAACGGTAAGCATCTGCTCCCAGGCTGCCAGTGCAGTAACCGCGGGTCTGGGCTCTTAACAGCAAAGTGCACACGGGGCTCCGGGACTTCAGAGGGCCACATCCTTCAGTAAAACAGTGGACTAGGAAAGAATCCACCCATCTTCAAAAGGGGCTGAGACGTCAAGGAAGCTTTTTTGTCTTAACTTGATCTCTAGAAAGAGAAGAGGCAAAAGTCTCCTTTGCTCAGTACTTTACTGGTTGTTCAGTTTAAATGTCATCCCTTCGGCCTTCATTTGTGTTTTAATATTTGAAATGACTACCGGTTAGGGTTGGTTATGCTCAAACTGGAAAAAAAAATAGCATAAACTGTGGTCCTAAGTCAGTTATCTCTAGTGTGTCCAGAAGAAATAAGTGCAAACCAATTCTTAGAGGTGTCTGCCTTCAACCCAGCTCACACAGTGTCCCTACTCCTGCTGACCGTACGTTCACAATGCAGAATCTAATTACAAAACCCAGAGAAACAAGCCCCCATGAGCAGGCATGGGGTGATTTAATAAACAGCAGGGTTAGAACCCCAATGGAATTACTGAATAGACTATAAAATAAATAGACTTAAAATGATTAAATATAGAAAATAAATAAGGAACATGTGAGGAAAGAACAAAATAGACCAGGAAAATTCAGAAAAAAATAAACAGTTCTGGAAATAAAATATATTCCTGGAAAATAAAAAATAAGTAGAAAAGTTAAATAGATGATCATAAACAAATAAGAAATTGGTAAACTAGAAGATAGATCTAAGGAGTTTAAAGTGAAACAGAAAAATAGAGAAATGGAAAATAGAAATGTGATGCTTATAGCATATATTTAAATATTTTTAGGTGATGACTAAGAATGTTCTAGAAATTATAAAAGGGATGAGTTCTCGAATTTAGGAAGCACAGTGAGTTCTGCTTAGTATATGTAAGTATGAATCTACACGTGGGCCTATCTTGGTGAAAACACCAAGGGCAAGGAGAGCCTTAAAAGAAGTCAGGGGAGAAAAGTTTAAGATAAAAATGAGTAGAAATTCTTGGAAGATTTGTGCAAATACTGAAAGATGGAATGCAAATATACCTTTATTTCCATTCACTTTGACATTCTGAGTTTAAATAGTTTAAGAGCAAAAATTCATACTTGGCTAAATATGTAATATTCATATCAAACCTACTCGTGTACAGTCTAATTTGTACCTTAAAAATGAATACCAGTTAGTGCAGTCTTAAGATGTGAGTTCGGGTGGACATGTACTGAAAGCCAAGGCCTAAGCCCTTTCCTTCTAGCTCCCCGGGATGGGGAGGAGGACGGGCTGCCCGCGGCTCAGTCGGGCAGCCAGGAACTCATCCTGGTGTTGGAAGAACGGCAGGTAACAAGACAGGCATGGGCCTTGCTCGCTGGGAACATACAGTCTCCCAGGGAACACAAGGAATAAGCAAACGAGTGACTCACGGAGGTAAGTTCTTTGAGGATAATGAGAATACAGACGAACAGTAGGCAGGGCAGTGTAAGGAGCACTGGGTGTGGTCGAGGAGGCGCTCTTTGAGCAAGTCGTGTCTGCATCAGGAGCTGAAGAGAAGCAGCGGCTAACCATGCAGCTGTCGAGCCTTCTAGCCAAGGGGAAAGTCAGGAGTGGGCTTGGTATCTCCCAGAAGCAGAGGCCTCGGAGGCAGAAGTGGATGAGTCAGGACCAGAGTGGTGGACGATGAGATCAGAGAGGCAGGCGCAGCCCTGAGTGTGTCTCCACAGTAAAACCTTGAAGAACCTCAGTGCTCTCCTGAAAAGGCATCCACAGAAGGTCACACAGAAGATTCAACAGTGAAATGATGCAGCCGGAAACTGTGATTATCCAGGGCTTTATGGAAGGATTTATTTTCTTTGTAAGATTGGATTTTAGATCATAAGGCAGTGTGATGCGGAACTTCTAACAATTTTTATTTTGAAACAACTATACCAAGTGTACTGCCATGAATCCAAGAGTTTCTTCTGCTGTTACGAGTTGAGTTTATTGAATACCTGCCCTCTGCTTAGTGCCACACAGTAAACAGGTAGTGACATCAGTCTCGGTCCCCAAAGAGCTTTCAGCTTATTAAAGAGAAAAGGCCTGTGCACAAGTCAGCGTCATATGAAACAAAACACTGAATGCTGTGCTAGAGGTACATGGGAGGTTTGTGGCAGTGCCGGGGGGGGGGGGGTTATCAGGAAAGGCTGCATTTGAACTAAGCTTGGAAGGATGAGAAGTGACTGTGTCAAGCAGAGGAAGGAGGCTATTGAGGGTTGTGTGGAATGTTGGGCACATTGAGCTTTCCACTTTATTTTTTTCTAATGTGCCAGGCTTTTTTTTTTTTTTGCATTTGTGATAGAAGGATGAGCAAAATCAAGTTCTGCTTTCAAGTAAACATGTTCTGTGTCAGGTGCTGATGAGTATTTTGAGAAGAAAATAAAGCAACACACTGGGGCCAGGATGGGGGCTGCTGTTTTAGGAAGAGGGATCAGGGAAGGCCTTCCTGGGGCCTCACCTGAGCAGAAATCCTGAGAAAGAGTGGAGTGAGACACCTGGCTCTGTGGGGGCAGAGCTATAGGCAGAGGAAACAGTAAGTGCGAACACCCTGTGGTAGGAATGTGCCAGGTGTGTTCAAAGAACAGCCAAGAAGTCTCTGCGGCTGGAGTGGAGCAGGAGGGGGAAGAATTGTGGGAGATGCATAAGAGGAGCGGGCAAGACTGGGTATGCAACACCGAAGGTCATGGGAAGGACTTTGGGTTTACCCTAAGAGAGAGGGAGCCACCAGAGAGTTTCAAATGGAGGAATGATACTGACTCTTCAGAACAATTGGTCTGCTTCCTGTGCGGAGGACAGACTGTAGTGCCGGGAGTGGAAGAGGCAGACTGGTTAGGAGGCCGTAGTAATCCAGAAGTCAGAATGGTAGATTGGAAGGGCTTTGAAGCTGTGTTGAGTTACGTGACTAGAACTGATTCTGGTAGGCTCTGGGAAGCTCGTAATCATTCGGAGGGGGCAGTGATAAAATCAGAGCTTAAATTTAGGAAAAATAATGAGCAGCAGTATTTATGATGAATTGAATGAAAGAGAGCCTATACCACAATCTGTTATGGTTAGAAGTCATTTGTTTCTGTATTTCTATGAATGTCAAGAAAGAAAAAACCAGTTTATTGGAAGACCTCAAAAGACTGAAGCAAGACAAGCAAGCTCTCGAAGTAGACATGGAGAAAATGAAGAAAGAGAGGGACCAAGCCAAAGAGCAGATTGCTTACGTCACAGGTAACTCACGGCGCTGCAGCAGCTGCCTTTATCCTCGTAACCCGAGGGTGGACATGGCCTTCCCCACCGGGAAAGACAAAGGAGAAGTAAGATAAGTATGTGGAAAAGTTTAATATTAAAAAAATTAGAAATAAACAGGAGGGTGCTAGTAAGAGTTTCAGGGAGGAGGGGCATTTGAGCTGGGTCCTGACAGGTGGAGGGGCTCAGGGGTAAAGGAGTCTGGGGAGGCCGCTCAGGTGTGTTTCATGGGCATGTTACTGATCGCACCTATTGTGGAGCGTGGATGGGCAGAACACAGGGCTGGAAAGGTCCATCAGAGGAGCCCTTGTTTGCCGAAGTAAGGATCTTTCCTCTGTGATTTTATGATCTTCAGTGTAAGATGTACAGTAAAATCCACTTACTTGTCTGCAAAATAGAATAATAATAATCCTTCCCATCATGTATTTGTTGTGTTAAATAAAATCATACGAACTTTGAGGACTGGGACTATGAACACAGTCTCCTTTCACTAACACACTAGACTAGACACAACCTTGTATATACCTCAGTTGTTTTTTTGCCTCTTATTTTTTCATAATGCTTTCATTAGTTAGGCATTGGTTTTCATGTAAAATCTTTTAGTTATTTCCATATTTTGAAAAATTACAGTCGGGTTATTGAGTTACTGTATCTTATAGGTGAAAAGTTATATGAAATAAAAATTTTAGAAGAAACACATAAACAGGAAATCAGTCGCCTGCAGAAAAGATTACAGTGGTATGCTGAAAATCAGGAACTTCTGGACAAAGATGCTGTTCGACTTAAAGAAGCAAATGAAGAAATTGAGAAGCTCAAACTTGAGGTAATAAATCACTTCAGAATGTGTTTCTGTAGATGAACTCTGTTATGTTTAACAGTCAGTTCTTAGCCTTGTGTCATTGAATCAGTACTCTAAATTCTGTTAATTAAAACAGCTGATTTGGTTTTAGTTTGCTTTTATTTGTGTAGTCTATTTTAAACTGAGAATACAGTCAGCTCTCCATATCCAGGGGTTCCCTATCCAGCAGATTCAACCAACTGTGGATTGAAAATACTTGGAAAAAAACAAAGTTCCAAAAGGCAAAACTTGAATTTGCCACACGCTGGCAACTATTTACATAGCATTCACATTGCATTAGATATCATGAGTAATCGAGTGATGATTTAAAGTATATGGGAGGATGTGAATAAGTTCTGTGCAAGTATTATGCCGTTTTATACAAGAGGCTTGACATCCATGGACGTTGGCATCTGAGGGGAGTCCTGCCCCATGGTTATCGAGGGATGACTGTAAGTCCAGGCTCCTTATATCACAGCCTGTCAGGTCCCCACGTGGTCTGAATCCTGCCTGTACCACACTCCCCTAGTCACTCCTCCAGCCACGCCAGACCGCCCTCTGGTTCTTGAACAGGCGAGCTCACCCCACTTGTTGCCTTGGCCCATGTCTCCCTCCTTGTTCAAGTCTCAGCTCAGATTTCTACTTCTAAGAAAGGTCTTTCCTGATCTCTTTATCTCATGTAGCAACCACTCTCGCCCCCTCTGACTCTTCTCATTCCTTCACCTATTTTCTTCATGGTACTTGTCACTCTCTGATATTATTTACTTTTTTAGCTTCTCAACTGTCTCCTTCCATTAGAGCATAAACACCATGAAAGCAGGGATCTGGCTTGTTTGCCTCTGTATCTGCAGCACAGCGCCCTCTCTGGGAAGCAGTAAATAAGTGAATGAATAAACTGCCATTTTGTGTCCCTCCTGTTGTTCCTCTGCTATGTTTTAATTCTTTTTTTTTAATTGAAATATAGTCAGTTTACAGTGTTGTGTCAATTTCTGGTATACAGCATAATAGTTCAGTCATACTGATACATACATATATTCCTTTTCATATTCTTTTTCATTATAGGTGACTACAAGATACTGAATACAGTTCCCTGTACTGTATAGTAAAGACTTACTGATTGCCTATGCTATGTATAGTAGTTAGTGTCAGCAAATCAAAATAAGCTTCTTGGAGGGATAAATTAAGAGTTTGGGATTAACATATACAACTACTATGTATAAAATAGATAAACAACAAGGACCTATTATATAGCACAGGGACTTATATTCAATATCTTGTAATAACCTATAATGGAAAAGCATCTGAAAAAGAATATATATATATGTAAACACATATATATGTACATGTATAATTGAGTCACTTTGCTGTGCACCTAAAACTAACACATTATAAATCAACTATACTTCAATAAGAAAATAACATAAGTAAGCTTCTTAACAAGGTCTTTACTTATTAATAGGTTGAGAAACTGAAAGCCGAATCTGGAAATCCATCCATTCAGCAGAAGATTCGTTTAAAAGAAAAAGCAGCTGATGCCAAAAAAATTCAGGATCTAGAACGACAAGTATGTGTTCAGAATAAATTTTCATTAAGGTATTTCATATACAGTGCATTTTTGTTTTCTCTTTTGTTTCAGGAGTTCCTACAGGATATAGTCAACCTGGAAATTCTTGTTTTTATTTATTCATTTTAATATAGAATGATACCTACTTTAAATATGCCTGATATACATTATTTAAAGGAACATTAATAAAAGCAGTAAACAACATCATTTTATATAATCTATGGCTTGATGCATGAGGAATTTTTAGAGTAATGTGTCTCATTAGATGGTAGACCTACTGAAGAAAGGTTATTTTGCATCCCAGCTTATTTGACATCCAGGAAAAAGGAAAGAGAACTTGAAAACTCTGGTGTAGAGCTAGGATTCCTTCTCCTGACAAAGGGTAGGTGAGAGAGCAGGACAGGAAAGGAGATCCTCAGGTTGGGAACTTGTTAGTAGCACTGGGGAAGTCTTGCAGGACACTCTGGAAACAGAACAGCCAGCCTCCCAGAGAGCCGGCCATAACTTTGAGCTATTGCTCACCGTTTAGGCTTAGAAATACTCATTTCATTGCCAGTGTGGCTGGGGGACCTTTTAAAAAACCATATGGTGATGCTTATAAATTAAGATAAAGTTTTTTTTCATTAAAATAGTTGTTTTGTAGGCTGGACTATTAATTAACTTTTTCCTTATGTTGTTGAAACCTTGTATAATGTAGTGTTTGTATTCATAACTAAATACTGAAACAAAATTAGAATTTCCAGCCCTTCATAAAGGAACACAATGCTGTAGTCACGTCGTGACACTGAAACACACCGCTATTATTCCGTCACACACCTAGAACTGTGAGGTCATCAGTGGGCTGAATATTATCCCAGTTTTATGAGAAGAAGGAAAACTAAGCAAAAAATTAGCTTTGTTATTACAGGACCTGTTATATTAAAAGGTGTGATTTGGTAGTTTGGTTCAGTGGCCAGGAAAGGAACAGAACAAAGGTGGTTTGAAGAGCTAGAAATATTCCAAAATAACTATAGTCCAGGATTGCCTGGCTTCTTTTTCAGTGCTTAAGGCTCAAATTAGCCCACGTAGAAGAAGCCATCCAGAATTGCAAGAGAGAAAACCCCAAAGGGACTATTTCTCCACTAGATGATTTTAAGAGAATCATGTGGAATGGAATTACAGAAAGATCATGTAATATGTTATTGTTTAATAGACTAAATGAAAAGCAGTTTTTATGAAGACTTCATTTAATGTCATTTAATCCTCTTTGCTTCCTAATTGAAAGAAGGCATTTTAAAGTAGATTAAACTTTATTTGGAGGAGGGTTGGGATGGGAGGATTGTTGCAGGTAGGAGCAGGTGCTTAGGAAGCTATACGTTTATTACAAAAATTGTGCACATCCATGTGCATATAAGTAATTTTTCAGTCAATAGATAAACACTATTATCTGAGAGGGGTCTGTGGAAGAAAGAGAGGGGAAAGAGCTTTGTCCTCAAAAAAACTGGTTAATACTAGTATAATAAGATCTATTTCACATAAATATAAGAAGATTTCTATAAATTAACCAGTATTAAATTAGATTTCATGCTATAGTGTTGTTTGATCAGATAATCTAGGATATGAAACCTGAAATTAATTTGGGCTACTGTGCATTTGATTCAGTCTTGAGATGTGATGTAAACATCTCTTTGAAATCTAGACCTGACTACAGCATAATCTAAGTTTATATATTAAACTGCTTAATTTTAAAATATTAGTGACCTTACCTGTATACAAAAATATTTTAATAGGTTAAAGAAATGGAAGGAATTCTAAAGAGAAGATATCCCAATTCCTTACCTGCTTTAATACTGGCTGCATCAGCCGCTGGTGATACAGTGGATAGAAACACAGTGGAATTTATGGAAAAAAGGGTAAAAAAGCTAGAAGCTGATCTGGAGGGCAGAGATGAAGAAGCAAAGAAAAGTCTTCGTACCATGGAACAGCAGTTTCAGAAAATGAAGGTGAGCGCCTGGTAGCCTTGGAGGTGGGGCTCAGAGGTGCACCGTGGGGGTTGGGGGCTTCTTAGATCTCATTTTAACAAATAGCTCTAAATAGCTTTTCCCGCAAAACCTTTACCACAAGTGTCAATAGATGAAAAAGAAGCCTAGAGCCCTCCTGTCTTTCTGTCTTCCTTCGGTGACTTCTGTTTTAAACACATAATAATCAGGCATAGGATAATCTTTACATAAGCCCCTCTCAATGATATTAGACTTAGTGGAAATTAAGTCATGAAAGGGCAGAGTAAAACACCGCTAATGTGCATTAAATATAATTTTTTAAGTACTATGGTTGAAAATACTTTTCTGCAGTTCACCCAGACAAGAGGGAACGAGACGAGACAGAAGACTGTGTTTCTGGGGCAGAGCAGGGAGCAGGGCAGTGTCTGCTGAAACTGTCTTCCTGTATGAGTTTTCTGATCCTTGATCAGGAGTGAATCAGAAAATACAGATGCTGGTGTGACCAAATATGAAACAGGGCATTATATTTAGTTTACTTAAAAAAATGTATTGAGTGCACAGTTTCTGCAGTAATTCATGCTAGACGCTTTCTCAGAAATTCTTGTTCATCCTGTGTACTCCTTCCAATCACCCATGAGAAATAGATATTTTACCCTGTATTACAGACACTTCAGTCCAGGCCTAGTTTCACCACTTATAGCTCCATGACTTTCCACGAATTAACCTCTCTGAGCCACAGTCTCCTCATATGTGAGAGAGATAGTAGCTGATTGATTGCCAGTTACGCCACTTTTACTCCTAAATTTCTTTCAATTCCTCTGTTCCTCTTAATCACCGTGTCACTCTACTGCCATCATTAATACCACATGGCCTGAATTACTGTCATAACCTCCTGACCTATCCACTTCATCCCGTCCACTCATCAGCTTTTGACACTGAAGTCAGAAATTTCATCTCTATCTGTCTTACACACACACACATCTTTGTTTATACCCCTCAAATAACTTAGGATAAAGAAATAGCCCATAAACCCATGAACAGCCAGGCCCCTCCTTTCTCTCCAGTGTTTCCTCACACCAGGCTTCCTCTGTCCAGTCCACTGACCTGTCTCTCCTATTTGCCATGTTTCCTATGGCCACAAAAATGAGTGTGCTCTGCAGCCTCTGCCCAGTGTCCCCTGCCCCCCTCTTCCACAGTGAGGGCCTTCCTAGCTTTGGCTCTCAACCCAGGTGTTGCTTCCCCAGAAAACCCCTGGCCTCCCCGGTAAGCAGATGGCCCCATGCGCCTCTCCTCCACTGCAGTCTCCACATGTCCGGCCGTTTTCATTGATCTCTCTCCCCACCCAGCTTCTGCACTTCTTGATGGCTGGGACTGTTCTGCTTTCGCTCACTGTTTGATTCCATCACTGAGCAGAATCATCTCTAACTCATAGGATTGAGGCTGAGTACATGCAGAGCCCTGGTACCATGCCTGAAGTGTAGCAAACACTCAGTAAACAATTATAATAATTACAATTACTAGTACTATTTCACTGACCAATAAAGGAATGAATTCCAAACCCCCCTTTTTATCTATCTACACCTACCTACCTTTTCCCTTTTCCCAGTCCTACCCTACTCCCCCTCCTGCCCCTGCTCACTTTTGCCACTTCCTCCTTTCACGTCTGGTTCCCAGGACAATGAGCATTCAGGTGCCTTTGCATGTGCTCTTCCTGCTTCCAAAATGTCCCTGCTTTCACTCACCCCAGATTCACACTCACCCCTCAAGGCTGAACTTGAGTGTGCTCTCTTCACCCTGTCTTCCCACATTCCCTTGGGCCTCCAGACACACTCAGGTGCCTTGTCCCCTCTGCGCCATGTTCCTGGCCTGTCATCACCGTTGTCAGAGGGCATTGAAATGGTTGCCATGACGTGCTCTCCCCAGGCCGTGAAGTGTGTGCAGGCAGAGCTGAGTGTGTCTCCAGAGTCCGACACAGTGCCTGGCATGCAGTTACAGCTCAGTACATACTCACTGAATGGACAAACAGAACTCTGTCACACTTCCCTCATGGAGTACACTGTTAGGTTATTTCACTTATAAATACTAAAGCTCCAGTATGCAAATTCTGAGCTGACTTACTCCGTATGAGATTCCTAAATTGATGTTAGAAAGTTGGAAATGTACTGTTTCTTACAGACATCAGTAATCCCAGTTGCTTTCCTTATTTATCCTCGAGGAGTATGGTTTGTCAGTTTGCATAGAGAAAGGTACACGATAATAGGTTTGCTTGTGAGGTTTGAAATAAGTTTCAGTATACAAAAATGTGTCATCTAATGTTTACAAAGCACCAGATAATTATGAAATTATATAACATACACTGAGAATATATAACAGTATGTATGCCCTTCAAGATTAGGACTTAAGCATATTTGACCGACTCGAGGAACATGGAATTGGGGAGGTCAAAATACGTGGTGAGTGCCTGAGGGAAGGAAGAGGCAGGCCCTGGGAGGACGCGGGGCATGGGTAACTAATGAGGCGTTTAGCAGTGGTCTGGCATTACGTGCAGTCTTTTCTTCAGATTCAGTATGAACAGAGACTGGAGGAGCAGGAGCAGCTACTTGCCTGCAAATTGAAGGAGGCAGCCCAGAACCAACATGACAACTCCTCCAGGGTTCAAGCACTAGAGAAGGAACTCGACGACATTAAGGAAGCCCATCAGATCACCGTGAGAAACCTTGAAGCCGAAATCGATGCTCTTAAACATCAGAATGCTGAATTGGAACGCAAGAAAAATGCTAAGGATGGTAAAGATTTCCAGTCTATAGAATTCCAGGTGGAGCAGGCTCATTCTAAAGCTAAACTGGCCAGACTCAATGAGGAGCTGGCGGCCAAGGGGAGAGAGATACAGGACCTTTCGAAAACGGTGGAGAGGCTTCAGAGAGAGAGAAGAACCATGCTCTGTAATCAGAACTCTAAGGGTAGAGAGGAGATAACTGCAAAAAGGGTGAAGAGAGATGCTCTGCACCCAGGTAAAGGAAATGCTGCCTCCCTCCCTGGGGCCCTAGAGGACAAGCTTTACCAACCACAGACTTTCACTGATTCCCGTGTTTCAGAGGTTTTACAAGAAAACTGCAGATTGAAAAATGAACTGGAGAGATTAATTGAGGAGAGGAATGAGCTGAAGATGAAATCCGACGTAGCAGTGAGCCAATATGAAAACTCCATGAAAAGGTAAGAATGAACGTGTCAACGTAGGGGGACATAAAAAGATAAAAATGTAAAGGTTGTAAGATACATTTCTCCTAGGTATTAGTTTGATCCTGAACTAAATTCATAACTAGAGTCGAGGAAACTATTACATTGCTAAGCAGCGATCTGGTTCAGTTGGATCCTCTCCCTGTTGGAAGCCCAGGTTCTGATGAACTTGAATCTCCATGTCAACCCGATCCTTGCACAGACCAGTCTTATCTTTCTGCATGCGTCCCAATGGTGTCAGTAAGCTGGCCCGTTGGGCCTTCCTGCAAATTGAGTATCATCCTTTATTATTGCCGCAGGCAGATGGCTGTCAGAGGACAGCGTACTAAAACTAGTTGACGTTATAAGAGGAAATGTCCTCTTTTCCGGAATAACTCTTTGCAAATTAATCATGATCACATCTATTCATGCCTTTGTTGAACTTTGTTTAACTTTCCTTCTCAGAATCTGCAAGTACTCCCTCCTGTCTCTGCTCTGAGCCCTTTCACATGCTCAGATTAACTTTTTTTAACATCATTTATTGTTTTTTTTACTGAAGTATGGTTGATTTACTCAGATGTCTTTCACCCGATCAAACCAAGTTCTAGGCCTCTTTCTGCCTTTTCTTTCCATTTTCCCACAAGTAGCCTCCTTTTGGTCCCACCTCACTTCCTCTAAACACGGCTCTCCGCCTCACTCTTTTGAACCTGGCCTCTCAGCAGCTGGTCTTTCTCGGCCAGTGGAGTGGTCTCCATCCTCATTTTCCGGGACCTTGTTGACCACACTCCCTTTCCCGCAGTGGTTTCCTCCCTTAACCTCCATGACTTGGCAGCTCTGACCAAAGCATCTTTTCTGCTCCTTTTAGCTGACTCCTGACTCTTCCATCCTCCCTCCTCCAAAATCTGACTTTCTGCCAAAGTCCAGATCTTGGCTTTCTGTCCTTCTCCATGGCCGCACTCATCCATTCTTACAACTTCTGTGAACCATGACTCCTAGATTTACTCTTCAAGGCTTGTTCTCTTCCCTGAGTTCAGATGTTTAAGTCTAAGAATTTTTGGATTGTTTCTCTTGGAATCAGTAGTATCTCAAACTGTCTCTCTTACCTGTAAACTAGCTCCCCCTCCCAATTTCCCCATCTGTCTATGACCATTTATTTTCGATTGCCAGGCCCAGCTTTTACCTCCTTCGTTCCTTGGGTTCACAGTCTCTGGGGTGCTTCCTTGTAAGTATTTATTTTGCTTTCTTCCTCCTGTAGTGTGGTTTTCCTGGTTTACTAGGCAGTTTCCTCACCCTCATCTCCCCAGCCATCTTGCTTAAAAACCGTGAATATTCTTTAAATGTTCCTGTGTTTGAGTCACTCATCCCTCCAGTGACTCCCAACTTCTTGAAGTATCAGGACTGAATTTCTCTCTGTCGCCTCAAGTCCCATCACCATTCTAATCCTGCTATATTAGAGTAGATTACTTGCCAAATGTCTTCATTGCTTTTTGCCTGTTTGTGTTTCATTTTCTAGGAAAAATCTTACCTCAGGCTTCCTAGAAACTTCCTGCTCCTCCCTCCAGCTCCTGTGTAACTTACATAAGAAAGCACGAGTCATACACCACTTAATAGCTCCTTGAGAACTGATGTCAGATTATACCTCTTTTGCAATCTATAGAAAATAATAGGTGTGATTATGAGGTTTAAAATAAGCTTTGGGCTGTACAAAAACACATGTAGTTTAATGTTTATCAAGTAACGTATTATGGAATCCTACAACATATATTGACAATATATATAACCGTATGCCCTTCAAACATTAGGATTTCAATACATGTGACCGACATAAGGAACCTAGAGTTGGAAACATCAGAATACGTAACAAGTACCTGAAGGAAGAGGCAGAACCTGGCAGAAAGCAGGGCTCCTACCAGAGCATGAGCTGTAGGAAGCACCTAGCAAATGCTTATTGGTTGATTGGCAGCCACTCTTGATTGAGTCGTCATGGCAGCCATATTGCTTCCAGTTTGAAACCTTGTTTCTTTAGTCCTGATTGTGATAGTAGTCATGAAGCTATTTGGAAATATCTTCCTATTTGAAAATGTTCTTTCCTAGAAATAATTTAAAATGTAGGTTTTTCCTATAAATTTTCCTATACAGAATTTATAATTTTTTAGTATCCTTAATCGATTTTCAGACAGCTCTGGACCTGAGAAGTGAAAAGTAACTTTTCCTAGTCCCAGATTTAGGCTGCTTTTTACATGGTTCAGTTATCTCATGGATGCTTTAGATTTTTATGCTTTTCCTAGGACCCTAATCACACTGTTTCAGTGAAGAATTATTCATATTGTCAAGTAAGCAACTGATATATTTGTTTGTAGTTTGGGAATTGCCATATTAATAACTATCAAATTTACTAAATATCTGCTTTGAGAAAAATACCTGCTTTGAGTACCAGCTCTGTAGCTTACTGATCTGAGACCCTAGACTTATCACTCAATTCCTAAACTCAATGTTTGCCCTTACAAAATGGAATAAATAAGAGTGAGCCCAGGGAGTGGTTGTAAGAACTCATGGCAGTAATGCACTAAGCACAGTGCAGTAGATATTGGTGCCTTCTCTCCCTTTGCTTCTCTAATTTCCAGGCTTCTTATGCTATTTTTGTGCGAACTCTGAATTGGAGGTTGAAGAGCCACTTTTATGTGTGGTTTTCTTTCATTTGCTCTAAAGGTTCAAGGAAGATACTGCAGCGCACATCACATCTCTCAAAGCATCTCATCAGAGGGAAGTAGAGAAACTCCTTTGCCAAAATGCAGTAGAAAATTCTTCTTCCAAAGTAGCTGAACTAAATCGTAAAATAGCGACTCAAGAGGTAAAAGACTTTAATGAACTTTCTTTGACTGGAATACGATTGTGTTTTCAGGACTGTTGACAGAAGATTTGTTTTGTAAATATTTTAACTTCAGGTTGGTGATAGAAGTGGGAAATTATTGTTGCCTTGATTTCTTTTAATAGGAGATGATGCCACTACCATATATGTGTCTAACTATTCTACTTTGCAGTTATACCTCTGAATAAGCGTTTTTGCAATTGTGGCCCCACCATTTCTCAAATAGCTCTTCCCCTAAATTGGTTGTAACAGATGGCCGAGGGGCACATCCAGTGGGACTGGGACCTTAGTCCTGGGACCTTAAACCTGAATGTTGAACCAGCTCCCTCCACCCTAAGTCCCAGCTGACAAGTAGTTATTCTAGTCATTCTTCTTTCCCCCTTACCTTTCAGTCGTTAAATGATTTGTGGTCTACAGACAGTCAGGCACTGGGGATAAAATAATGAGGCAGGTACACAGCTGTAGCCATTATGAAGCACAGACTTCTGAGAACTATGACAGGGTGTGGTGACAGCTCATCTGCATGTCCTCAAGTGTGTCTTCTTGGATAGCATGTATGTCTACTTGGAATATTTATGAATATCTACTGCGTGGCCTATCTTCTGTGGTGTTTGCAGGTTGAAAAAACAGCATTACTTGCAACTTACTTTGAAATAGTATATCCAAGAAAAAAAGAAGAAAGCAGAGATGTTAGCAGCTGGTAATTCAGGTTGAAGATTATATGAATGTTCATCGTGTTCTTCATCTTTTCTGTAGGTTTTCATTCTAAAAACTAAGCTGAGGGAGAAAAAATTTCAAGAAGTAATTATCTCATCACCACTTTTCCCACCTGTAATTGTTGAATAGTATCTTAATTGAAAACAAATCCATAAATTGGGGAAGTTTGAGTATGGACAGGATATGAGAGAGATTATAATTATTGTAAATTTTCTTAGGTATAAAAATGTTATTTTGGTTTTGTGAGAAAATGTCCTTATTATAAGGAGATGCATGTTGAGGTGTGTGGGGTCTCTAAGGATGAGATACAGTGAGGTCTGTAATTTAATTTCAGATTGCTTAGAAACAAAGAACTTCGTTTTAATGCTCCAATGAAAAAGATTTAAAGTGCTTTTCAAAAGTAACCATTATACAGCCTTGCAGATTGCTTCTGTAGCTTTTTTACCCGAAGGAGCTGGGTGTCAGTGGGCTGTGTAAGCACTGTGTCGAGTGATTATATCATAAGGAGAGGTCTGAGAGGGATGGGAAAAGTAGTGACATTTTGCCACAGTGCCATAAATACGTTATTTTCCCAGACGTCTAAGTGTGATATTGTAAATTGGGAGTTAAATGACATCAGCATAGTCTGATTGTAAAAACAGTGAAGTAAATCATTAGAGATAAGAGATGAGGTTTTCCTAAGTTTTTGCAGTTTTTTTGATGGAAGTATTTATGTACCTCAGTTTCTTTGTCTAAAAATATGAGACATTTCACAGATACTAGGTTTTATCTTTTTTTAGTCAATAACTCTTTGATAAAAGCTACTATCTTAATTACAAAGTACAGTGATAATATTGGCCACTTTCTTCACAATGTTTAGACTTTAGAGAGGTTTATTTTAAATGCTATTTTTCAGGCCTTCAGAAGAAAAGTACTAGAGATAAAGAAGCCAAGTAGTTACATAGTGATTAATTTATAATGCATAGTATTATGTATAAAATGTTGAAACAGAATAATGAATTTATTTGAGTTTAATTCATTCCATGAACTTAATTTCAGTGGCAATTTATTTGTGTTAGATTTTGGCAATTTTAAAATAGGATCCTTTTTATTTTTTAGTACAAACAAAATTCATTAGTTCATTTTCTTAAAAAGCTGTTTTAACACAGTACTTCTAACATAATTTCCTAGGTACTTATAAAACATTTCCAAAATCAAGTTAATGAGCTACAGGGAAAACAAGAGTCTCTTGTAGTTTCTCAAGTTCGAGAAGAAATCCTACAGAAGGAGGTAAGAAATAACCAAAATATTGGGCTAACATAAGCTTTTCTTAGCCATTTCAGACATATTTGTATTTCTGTATAAATTTTTTAACTTAAAGGTACACATAGACATAACCCAAAGATACCTATCATGTCAATAAAATATTAATAAAAATCTCCTTACCCCAGACGACACTCACATATTAAGTTATTTGTATGTTTGTATTTGTTACTGGGATTTTCTTGGCAGTGGGGAAATGGCGTGGGGTTGGTTTGGTTCTTTTGTTTGAATTTTTAAGGGGTAAAATTGGATGGTTAAGGCCATTTCTGCATTAAGTACTAAGACTAATTTGGTTAAGAAATAGGTAAAGAAATTATGACAGTGAGGCTGGTTCACCAAGAACAATATCACTACAAGAAATAGGTCTTTCTGAAAACTCACCATTTTTATTACTCTAAGATCCTTTTGATTCTAGAAAGTATGAAAAACCAGATAAGCTATGCATTCTATTCTTTGGAACATATACATTATTTTTTTATTATTCAAAGATTTATTAAATCACATGGTATAAGCAAAACCATCCAGCTAAATTGCATCATGAAAAGATTAATGTAAAAATACTCCACAATTATGCAACTCTGTTTTAAAAATCTTGTTCTAGTAGTTGAAAGGCTGTCATCCAGCATTGTGTATTCTTTTCAGTGTCTAAGAGGTACGTAAACTTTGTTGTGTAAGCAGTGAATTTACAGACCCTCACAGACCTGGAGTAAAGTTTTTAAGAAAGCGGTAAAAGGAAGTATGTGTTCATGTTCATGTTTGCAAGATAAAGAACAGGGTCAATTTTGGTCAGGTTACAGTGTTCTGAGTTTGAGAATAGCTAAGTATTTTGAAAATAGAAAAGCTGTGACGCAGGATTTTTAAAGCTGTTTACGGGAAAACTAAGTAAAGCAGTCTGTCCTTGAATAAAACTAGTGACGGCCTGCCTTTCGCTGTGGAGCGTGTTTATAACAGCTGGTTTAACAGGGCGGATTTATTCCCACTACTGCTCACCCCCGAGGGCCCTCTCTGGTGCCCCATGCTGTGAGGCATTCCCTCTCAAGCCCGTGGGAATACGAGCCACCCCAAGCCTGTGTGAGCCCAGGAGTCCTTCAGACTGCTTCCTCCAGCTTCGAAACTGCGTCCGGGCAGCAAACAACGCGGCAGCCCGTCTTGTTTGCTTCCCTCTCCCGTGAACCCCGGCCCTGCAGTGCTGTTAGCCAGTGTCCAGGGACAGTCATCTCATGTGTTGTCTGGTTTTTCAGTTGTTTAAGGAAAGAAGGTAGAGCCCTGTCTCTTATTCCATTGTGGCCGCTGGTGAAAAGCACACTGTACATGTTTAAACAGTGATAAATTCTGTTCTGTGGTTTTGACTGCTTGTTTTTAATTTTATAGACCTCTAAGAAAACGGAGGGATTTCAAATGTTTCAACATAGTTCAAGTCTGTTGTTGGAGCTTTTTAGGTTCCTTTGGCGGTGTTCCTTTGGCTGATTTGTGTGTGTGTGACCCTTGATCCCTTGCATCTGAGTAAGTGGTGTCCTCTTCCAGACTTTGCAGGTTTGCTTTGGCAGAGGCAGCTCTTCGCCAGTCAGCTCAGTTTGCGTTTCTGGATGTGTCTGCTGCATAGGTGGGGCCTGCTGTTAGGTTGTGTTTTGGGGCAAGGCCACTGCCCAGGCTCTGAGGCTGGGGGGAGAGGAACGCCGCTTACTCAGGACAGTTGGGCAGGATTTCTGGTTCAGTCCCCTGCCTAAGTGAGTCTGTTTCCTGGCCTTTATCCAGAGTATCAAGTGTGACCTAGGATCACCTCATGACTCTAAATGTTTACTTGAACCTACATTTTCTAATAGAGGAGTCAAAATAGTAAGAATGATAGTTACTATTTATTAAGTGTTTATGGTATGCTAGGCACTGTGTTAAATGGCTCTATGTGGTTCTCACAATGACCCAAAAGAGCAGGTACTATTATTCTCATTTTATAGATGAGAAATTGATGCTAAGAAAAATGAAATAACTTGCCTGAGGTTACCAAGCGGCAGTGCCAGCATTAGAACCCAGGGCCTCTGGCCCCAGGTCCCAGGCTCAGAATTGTTATACCAGTCCCCTGTTGCTGGACATTCAGGTTGTCACCAGTTTTCTCAATAGTATTCCAAGTAGCAGGAAGCATTTTTTCATGCATCTTTGCTTACCTATCCAGTTGCTTCCAATGGATAAATTCACTAAAATAGAAGGATTTTTAAAAAATAAACGCTCAACCGTAACTATACTCTTAAAGATGCTTTTACGTATGTACAATTGAAGGGAAGTTTACTCTGTCTAGAACCAGATTTCTGAATTTATGTAGTTTACAACTGAATTTTTAAGCTTTGAAAGGCAAATCCATTGATTTATTCATGGATAATTATTGAACGCCTGCTCTCTGCTGTGCACAGCTCTAGGTGCTAGGAATACTGAGGAGAACAAAGCAGACAAAATCCCTGCTCTCATGGAGCTTACATTTTATTTGGGGAATCAGCCAATAAACAAATGTATATTTTGATAAATAAGATTAACTGAAACAACATCCAGAAAGTACTCAGCATAGCACCTAGCACATGACAGTGCTCACTACTGCTTGTCTGTCCTTTAAGAGTCAGTTCAGACACAGCTGCCCCAGGTTAAGAATCCTGCAGCCCATCTCTGCTTCGAGTTAGGTGTCCTCACTTAGCACCTCACTACTTCTTGGGCATCACTCCGTCATAGCACGTCATGATAGAATTCTCATTCACCCAACTGCTTCTTCCACTAGACCAGAACTTCCCAGCTGGTGTACCCAGAATGGGTTACCCGTGGTCACAAGATAGTGACAGCTGGAAAGGTGGTCTACTGAGAAGCTCAGAGTCATTCTCCATCATTAAAAGTTTATAGAAGTTGAAGTGATATTTGACCATTCCATGTCTGACAGTGCCTCTGAGCTTTCTTAGGTCAATAATCATTGTTTTTTGTTTTGGGGGTTTTTTTGTTTGTTATTTACAATTTTGTACTGATCATTGTTTAGACATACAAGATTTTTATGCCCAGCATCCATCACCACAGCATGGTATATAAGGCCTCTCTCCCTGATCTTTCTGCAAATCATCCCAATTAAAGCCTGCTTATTTCTTTGGTCACTGATGATATCAAGGATATCCCACTTTTAAAATATTTCAGCTTGCCTCTGATTTAATTTCCAGATAAATTAAGAAGAATATATCAGTTCTTTTTTCTTTTTTTTAGTGTTACCAGTGTTATTAGATACTGGGTATTTCCATGTAAAACATGATTGAATTTGTTAATTTTACCCATTTTCATTTGCTTATTATTTTCCCTTTTGATGTTAACAATTAGCAAGTTATCATAATTATATGGTGTAGAGAAAATGCAGTTAATTGTTTTATCAAGCCCAGTATAGAGTCCTCACATTCCCTCCATTTCACTCTCTGGTGCCATAAAAATAGTACCATTTTTTCTTTGTGCCATGGTATGAAAAAGGAGGTACTGCACTAGACCATCACCTCCGTGAGCACAGGGAGTACCTATGTCTTTCTTACATCTCTGCATCCTCAGGACCTAAGACAGCAGCCAGCACAGAAAGAGTTCAGCACTTCCTTATCTCTATTTTACATGAATACATTTACTAGTGGAAAGAATTATTATAATTATAAAATTATAAAACTCAGAAGAGAATTACAAATAGAATTATAGTGAGCTGACAAAGAAGATCCATATTTATTGAACTCTTTTTCTGTGTTAGGTGCTTTAAATATATTATATAATCCTTAAAATAATCATCCTATTAACACATGCCTTGTAGCAAGGCTGAATACATCAAAGAAAGTATCCAACTTCTGTTTGAGCATCACAACCAGCCTAGCTACGTGGGAGGGAGAAAGTGGTCCAGTTATCTGGAACCTTTTGGAATGTGAGGTCAGTTCAGAGCTAGGATGAGCCTTTACTTTCTGGACCCAGGGAATGAAAAGTATTAACTATTTTAACAACCCCAGATACCTTTATTGTTAACAAGAAGCCTCTTATCTAGAGAAATTTTATACAAAGAAGATGCAGTGAATGTTCTTACTTCTTATGACTGCCTGTTGAAAATGAGTTATTTTCTTTTTATCATAATTTTCCACTTATTTCATATCTCAATTTTAGATAACAAAACTCTTAGAAGAATTGCGAGAAGCCAAAGAAAACCATACACCAGAGATGAAACATTTCATGGTCTTAGAAAAGAAAATTAAACAGATGGAAATGAGACATGAGCAGAGAGAGCAGGAGCTTCAGCAGGTGAAGTAGTAAATCACATTTATATTTGTATAGTTCTTCACGGTCAAGTACCTCCAGTTTGCAATGGTGTGGTCATCCTTAGCAATCACTTCTTAAAGTGTTTCCATTGTATATTGATTGTATTAAAAATAAATGTATAGCTTTTAAGAGAAATTAAGACTTTCTCAAATACCTGAAGATTGATTTGCCTTAAATCTAGACAAATGAGAAACAACTTTTGTATCATGTTTTTAATTTCTGATGGATGCCTAAAAGTTAGGCATTCTACCCTGGGAACAGGGCTCTTAGAAACCATGTTCCATATTTAAGTAATTTCAATAAATATTTGTAAAAACAGGTTTATATTTTTAAAAATGATAATTTAAAATATATATGCCTAACACTAGTAACATTAGGATTACTACGCATAATTGCAAGTAGATAAATTAATAGAAATTAAAATGGCATAAGGGCATGGTGTGTTTTTAGTTACTAGCCTTTGTCCTGAGATTTGCTTGAACAGTGTATTGGTCTGCTTGGGCTGCCACAGAAAAATATAAACTGAGTGGCTTAAAAACAAATTAGTTTTTTCACAGATCTGGAGGCTGAAAGTCTAAGATCAAGGTTACAGCTGATCCGGTTTCTAGTGAGAGCTCTTTCTGGCTTACAGATTACCTTTTCTCTGTGTGTGCATTCAGTCTAAAACAGTATAAATTTATATACTCTTTGAAAACGACAAATATCACATACCTGCATTATGGTTGACCCAAATTCCACAAAGAAACCCTAGCACTGTTTAATCACATCAAGATTCTAGTTCTTTATCATCATAGAAACTACAAAATGTGACATGGAGGACAAAGAGATTAACTGATTTCTCATTCACTCTGAGACTTTTGTGGACTTTTCTTAAAAACACAGAGCAGCAAAGGGAAAAAAATGAATGAAAAAATAATTGAATATAGGTTAAGGGACTTATGGAACACCATCAGATAGACCAACATTCACATTATAGGGTTCCCAGAAAGAGAAGAGAGAAAGGGGCAGAAAACTATTTGACAGAGTAATGGCTGAAAACTTAATAACTTGTGGAAGGAAACAGAATCCAGATCTAGGATGCCCCAAAAGTCCTAAATAAGATGAACCCAAAGAGATCTATATCAAGACACATTATAATTAAATTATGAAAAACTAAAGACAAGTGGAAAATCTTAAAAGCAGCAAGTGAAAAGCAACTTATTCCATAAAAGGAACCCCCATAAGACTATCTGCCGATTTTTCAGCAGAAACTTTGCAGGCCACAAGGGAGTGGCCTGATAGTCAAAGTGCTAAAGGGAAAAATCTTCCAACCAAGAATACTCTACCCATCAAAGCTGTCATGCAGACTTAAAGGAAAGATAAAGGGTTTTCTAGACAATAAAAAGCTAAAGGAGTTGAGCACTACTAGGCCAGCCTTAAAGGATGTTAAAAGGGCATCTTTAAGCTAAAACAAAGGGCACTAATTAGTAACAAGACAATGTGTGAAAGCATAAATCTCACTGGTAAAGGTAAATGTATGGTAATATTCAGAACCATCTAGTGTTAGAAGGGTGGTGAGTTAATCACTTATAAAAATGAAGGTTAGAATGCAGATGGTAGTCAAAATACAACTACACTAATTTCAGGGATACACCACATAAAAAGATATAAATTGTAACATCAAAAACATAAAACATGACAAGAAGGAGTAAAAATGTAGAGCTGTAGGATGTGTTCAAACTTAAATTATCACCTTAAAATAAACTGTTAAAAATATAAGTTGTCTTATGTATGACACAGTAACCACAAAGCAAATATTTTCAAAAGAAAAATGGAATCTAAGCATACCACTAAGAAAATCATCAGGTGACAAAGGAAAAGCACAAGAAAGGAACAAAAGAACTACAAAACACCCAGGAAATAATTAACAAAATGACAATAAGTACATATCCATCAGTAATTACTTTAAACGTAAATGGGCTAACTTTTCCCTTGAAAAGACAGATTATTTGAATGGTTAAAAAACAAGACCCATCTATATGCTGCCTACTTGAGACTCACTTCAGACGTAGGGACACAGACTGAAAGTGAAGGGGTGGAAAAATTTCATGCAAACAGAAACCAAAAGAAAGCGTGGGTAGCTACACTTAAATTAAACAAAATTGACTTTAATAAGACAAAGAGGGTTATTACATCATGTAAAGGGTCAATCCTACAAGAATATACAATATCAGCAAATATGAGCACCCAACATAAGAGCACCTAATATAGAAAGTAAGTATTAACAAGCCTAAAAGGAGAAAGATATAGCAATACAATAATGGTAGGAGACTTTAATACCCTACTTTCATCAATGGATATATCATGCAGACAGAAAATCTGTAAGGAAATAATGACCTTAAACGGTCTTAGACCAGATGCACTTAACATATAGAGGGTATTCCATCCAAAAACAACATACGCTTTCTTCTCAGACACATATGGACAATTCTCTAGTATAGATCATCTAAGAGATCACAGAACAAGTCTTAATAAATTTAGGAAGATTGAAATCATATCAGGCATCTTTCCTGACCACAATGGAATGAAAATGGAAATCATTTACAAGAAAAGAACTAGAAAATTCGCAAACATGTGGAGTAAAACCACGTGCTCCCAAGCAACCAGTGGGTTAAAGAACAAATCAAAAAATAAATTTAAAAATATCTTGAGACAATGGAAAATGGAAACACAATATATACCAAAACTTGTGGGATGCAGTAAAGCAGTTCAGAGAGGGAAGTTCATTGCAATAAATGCCTATATCAAGAAACAAGTCAAAGACAAAGAATTTTTAAAACAGCAAGAGGAAAACAGCATGTTACATACAAGGGAACCCCCCATAAGACCATGTGCATATTTTGCATATTTCTCTACGGAGAATTTATAGGCCAGGAGGCAATGGATTGATAAATTCAAAATATTGAAAGACTGTCAACCAAGAATATAAAACCTGGCAAAGCTGTCCTTCAGGAAAAAAATAAAGGGTCAAAAAAAATTGGGGATGAGGGGAGCGGGGAAGCCAAGGGAATGCATCACCACTCGCCCTGCCTTACAAGAAATACTAAAGGGAATTCATCAAGTGGAAATAAAAGGATGCTAATAAACATCATAAAAAATATGAATGTAGGTGTAAAACTCATTGGTATTAGTAAATATATGATCAAAGTCAGATTCTATAATCTTGTAATGGTGGTGCATAATTCACTTAAAACTTAGTTTAAAATTTAAAAAGCAAACATTAAAAATCATAATTATATTTGTTATTGGACACATAATATTAAAAATACATAAATTGTAATATCAGTAACCTAAAATTGAGGTGGAAAGAAGCAAAAGTGTCAAGTTTAGGTATGCTATTGAAGTTTTTATCATCTTAAAATAGGATGTTATAAATGTATCACATTTTATGTAAGCCTCATGGTAACCACTATAAAAAGTCATCAAAAGAACCCTAGAAATGTAAGAAGCAAGGATCTACAAAACAGAAAATAACAAAATGGCAATATTAAGTTCTTATCTATCAATAATTACCTTAAATATAAAGTTTAAATTCTCCATTCAAAATAATGAATTGCTGAAGAGATAAAAAACAGGATCCAAACAATAAGCTACCAAAAAGAGGCTCACTTTAGCTTTAAAAACACACATAGACTGAGAGTGAATGGGATGGAAAAAGATACTTCAAGCAAATGGTAACCAAAAGAAAGCAGGAGTAACTACAGGTACATCAGACAAAACAGATTTTAAGCAAAAAATCGTCAAAAAAGACAAGGTAATTATATAGTGATAAAGGACTCTATCCTTCAGTAAGATATAACACATAAATATTTATGCAACCAACATCAGAGCACCTAAATATATATAACAAATGCTAACAGAACTAAAAGGAGAAATAAATAGTAATACAGTAATAATTGGGGACTTTAATACCCCGCTCTCAACAGTGAACATTTCATCCAGAGAATCAATAGGAAGCAGCAGAATTCAAATGATACTAGAGAAAAATGGATCTAAGAGATACATACAATACCTTCCCCCTAACAACAGCAAAATATGCATTTTTATCAAGCATACAAGGAACATTTTCTAAGGTAGAGCCTGTGTTAATGCCTCCAAACAAGTCTTAGCAAACTTAAGAAGACTGAAATCATAGCGAGTATCTTTTTTGACCACAATGATATGAAACTAGAAATCAACAGGAGGAAAACTGGAAATTTGACAAACGCATGGAAATTAAACTGCATACTCCTAAATAACCAATGGACCAAAGAAGAAATTGAAAGGAAAATTAAGAAATATCTTGACATAAATGAAACTTGAAACACAACATACTAAAACTAATGGAATGCAGCAAAAACATTTCTAAGAGGGAAGGTTATAGTGATAAATGCATATATCAAGAAAAAGAAAGATATCAAATAAAAAAAAAAACCTAGCTTTATACCTCAAGGAACTAAAAAAAAGAACAAACTAAGCCCAAAGTTAACAGAAGGAAGGAAATAAAGATTAGAGCAGAAATAAATGAAATAGAGAACAGGGAAATAGAAAAGATTAACAAAACAAAGGGTTGATTCTTTAAAAAGGATAAGCAAAATTCACAAACCTTTAGCTAGACTAACCAAGAAAAAAAGTGAGAGGACTCAAAATTATGAATGAAAGCAGAGACATTACAGCTGATACCACAGGACAACGGTCAGAGGAGACTACTATGAACAACTTAGAGGAAATGCTAGAAACACACAGCCTACCAAGACTGGGTCATTAAGAAATAGAAAATCTTGAAAAGGCTATGCTAGAAAGGAGATTTAATTAGTAATCAAAAATCTCCCAAGAAAGAAAATTGCAGAACAGATGTCTTCACCGGTGAATTCCAGATTTTTAAAGAATTTATGCCAGTCCTTCTCAAACATTTCCAAAAAGTAGAAGAGGAGGGAACACTCTCAAATTCATTTTACAAGACCGGCATTATCCAGATAACAAAGCCAGTTAAGGACACAACAAGAAGAGAAAACTACAGACTGATTTCCCTGATGAATACAGATGCAAAAATTCTCCAAAAAAAATTACAAATTATTAGCAAACCGAATTCAACAGCACATTATACACCATTGACCACACACCATTATCAAGTGGGGTTCATCCCTGGGATGTAAAGATGGTTCAGCATATGCAGATCAATAAATTGAATGAAAAATAAAAATCATGATCCTCTCAATAGATGTAGAAAGAGCATTTGACAAAATTCAGAATTGACAGAATTCATGAATTGACCCATTCATGATAAAGAAAAAAACTCAACAAATTAGGTATAAAAAGAATGTACGTCAACATAATAAAGGTCATAAATAAGAAGACTACAGCTAACATCACATTCAACAGTGAGGTTGGAAGCTTTTCCACTAAGATCAGGAACGAGATAAAGGTGCTCACTCTTATCACTCCTATTCAACATAGTACAGGAAGTCTTAGCCAGAGCAGTCAGACAAGAAAAAGAAACAAAGGCATCAGAATTAGAAGGGAGTAAAATTGTTTCCATTTGTGAATGACATGATTTTATATACAGAAAACCCTAAAAACTCCACCAAAAAACTGCTGGTTAGCCAACAAATTCATCAAAGTTGCAGGATATCAAAATCAGTGTACAAAGATCAGTAATGTTTCTATATACTAACAACAAATTATCTGAAGAACAATCCCATTTATGGTAGCATCAAAAACAATCTTGAAAAACGGATTCACATAAGCAAGGCGATCTGATTTGGTAGTTAAGAGCAGGGGCTCTGGGGCCAGCCTGCCTGGGTGTAAATTCTCACTCTGCCCAGCAGGTGAATCTTTTTTACACATCTGTGCCTCTGTTTCCCTACCTGTTAAATGGGGAGGGGGCAATATGTAGACTCTATCTCCTAGTGTGTTGATAGGATTAAGTGAGTTAACATATGTAAAATGCTTAAAACCAAGCCTGGCACAGGATAGATGTGTGTGCTTTTCTCTTAATTCCTACTGCTACAGTGTGTGGTTCATTAATGACAGGGGTTGCATTAAAACTGTCTTGATTGTATCTCAAGCTCATTTTGGGGATGTTTGGATTCATTCCAAGGTATTAGAAATGTGATGCTTTAAATGGTACCCTTTTCCCCTACTTAAGGACGTTAAAGTCTTTTTCTCTTTTTAACTCCCTATCGGAATTAGGAAGTTAAATTTCCCACTTACTCTCTTCACTTGCAAGCCTATTTATTGACGCCGTGGAGGCTGTTAGGTAAAGCTCCCCTCCCTCCGCGATATTTAGGTCACCAGTTTACCACTGCCCCACTTGAGCTCTTCGAGGTTGTTAGATGGTCTTCACCCCCACTACGAATTTAACAATAACATGGCTTTTTTTTAATTTGCAGATAATACAGCAGACACACCAAGTAGTAGAAACCGAGCAAAACAAAGAAATCGAGAAATGGAAAAGACTTGCACAGCTGAAGAATCGTGAGCTGGACAAGTTCCGCACAGAATTAGACTCAATACTAGATGTTCTCCGAGAGCTGCAGCGGCAGGGCGTGGTTGTGCCGGTTGCTTTAGCAGATGAAGTGAACGCACGAGAGCATTGCTAGACACTCGCGTTTCACGGGACCTCACAGAAAGGCCTGAAGATGTACAGTGGATGGGGTCCCTGCCAGAAGGAGGCTTTGAAAAAAAAGTGTTCCAGTATCTTGCCAGAATGCAAACAACACAAAAGCAACATTTCAAAATAAATTACCCTTAACCAATTAGAAAAAAAGAGCAGCACAAATGGTCTATGTTACTGAAAAATCATGAACTGGTCACATTTTAAATAATTTGTGGACAAGTCCTTTTATATCAGAAGATTAGAACTAGTAAGATTTATTGTAAAAGTTCTCATTTACATACTAGATATGGAAAGCCGAAATTGCACATACTTTGCCATCATTGACTAAGTGTGTATTCTTAATTCTCAGTGCCTGAAAAACAGCTCCCCTTTCTCATGAAACACAGGAGGAAAGTGAGCACCGTGGCTTGGAAAGTCACAGTCACCTGAGTGGTGGCGCTTCCGTGATTTTACTGTGAGGAGAATTGTAACTTCTGTACAAGTAGACAGCAAACTCTTGTTCTCCCAGATTCCAATCCTACTCTAGGTGCCTCATTTTGCACCTGATGTAAGGTGCAAAGTATATTTCCCAAGTAACAGGAGAATTTGATTTATTCATTGTTTTAATCTTTTATGCTACATGTCTTAAATTCCAGCCCCTTTTTTTTGTAACTAAGAATATAAACAAAATGTGACATTTTTACTTCCTCCATTTAAAAAGTAATGTATGCTCATTAGGAAAAAAAATTAAAAGCATACATAAAAGCCAGATAGCTACTTTATTTTACAATTCCATTTCCAAAAGCAGAGAGTGGGCATATGAGATACTGATAAGTTCAAGTTCTAGCTACTTTGTTTTTAAATGTTCTAGCCTGGTGCTGTCCTATAGAAGTACAATGTGAGCCACAGGGAATTGTAAATTTTCTTATAGCCATTTTTAAAAAGATAAACAAATGAAATTAATTTTGGTAATTTTGTAATATATCTAAAATAATATAAAAATTGGGTTTTTATATTTTTTTTCATACTAAGTCTCCAAAATCTAGTAAGTTCTACAGCACATCTCAGTTTGGACCAGCCACATTCCAAGTGCTCGATAACCACATGCCAGCAAGTGCAATTCTAGAATAATCTTTACAGAGTGAAATACTTTATAGAGGATAGATGAAATGGATACTGGTGAAATTACAGGTAGCAAATGTGAAATGTGGAGATTAAATACAGGAATGCAATTAATGTCTTAATGTTCATTTTTTTAATGTCCTTTTCCTAAGAGGGTAGAAAGCATTAATTATAGTTTGCCATTTTTTATGTGAAAGAATTTTATAAGTTATAAACTTTTGGTTATTATGAGTGTGCTTTGTATATTTTTTATCTGCAAGCCTGTTGATTTATAGCTATACCCTCCCACCCTTCGCCCTTTTGACTCTCTCTGGGCCATTTGTTCCAAGCACAAACATGACTGATTCTGAAACACAGGTAGTACAGACATCCAATAGAGCATCACTTACAGAGAAAGCACATCCTATTTTAATGAGGAGTCCATATTCTGTACATAAGCTGTGTACATGGCAGACTCAATTTTATCTACAGATTAAAGATCCATAAGTACTATCAGAACTATCAGCTACAACTAAAACCCTTGGGGACCAAGCCCTCTTCCTTAGTTACTGCACTATGGGTCTGCAATGAGAACACAGAAGGTAGACACGTTTAGGCTGTCTTGAAAAGGAAATCTTCGATGAAGATTTCAACTCCAGAAATTTCTTCTTCTAAAACCAGAACTTCTACCGGTGCCATCCCCCTCACTGTGGCATTAAGACACCTGCATCCACAGGACTTCCCTTTAGGAACCATATTAAGATCCATGGTTGCTGCTCACACCACTGCTTTTGTGCAGAGAGGTTTCTGATCGGATCTGTCACGTGTGAGCCCACCGTGTTCTATAACTAGTATCTGTCTACCCATCAGCCCACAGAAATCCAGGCTTTAGTATTAGGGTCCCATTCCATACTGCAAGAATCCTAAACTTGTGACTGCCAAAAAAGACGGAAACATTCCTCTTTCCCGCCCACAGCTACTCAGAGCTCTAATTAGGTAGGTCTAAACTCTACAGGCACATTGTGTAACAGGTCATCTTAGACACTGCAGTTATGCAGCTGTTCAATGGCCACCCTGTTTTGAAGAGCTTCTTAGTGATGAATGGTGGGAAGAATGAAGTTTGAGAGTTCTAATCCAGGTTACTGATAATTCTATTTTAAACATTTGAACCCATTAATTATAGCCTTCCCTTTTGGTTTCTATGAGTCTTTAATGAAAAGCACATGTATTCCTTCTCAGCACCTGCCCAGCTTGGTAAAGGATTAGGTCCCAGCCCTAATTAACGTATTTCCTCCCCTCCAAACCACAGTAGGTCCATTTTTCTCTCCAGGTTTGCCAACAGCTTCAATCACAACCACCTAAATAGAGCAAATAGGAGGAAACATTCTTTCCCACTGATACCTACTTTATAGGATTGTTGCAAGAAATTTAAGTTTGAAAGGAAGTATTAATCAGAGGGGAAATCTACAGGAGGAGAGGAAGAGGCATCAAATTTCATTCGTAGAATAAAACGAGTTGTTAGTAAATTCAGCAATGAGACTAGACTGGAGAACCAGGCCAAAAAAAAGGGGGAGGGAGGGGGTAATTGTACCGGATGTGCATCCTTGGAGCACAGAAGTGAAGAGGCAAGAACACAGCAGGAGTGACCCAGTGGGGCCAGTCTCTGTAAACCTGCCCTGCATTTGAATGCCTCCTGGTCACCTGCCAATGGTCCCCACCCACCTCAGGGTATTGCTATTACAGTGAGAAAGTCCCGATGCAAAGGGCGGATAATAGAATTGCAAATAGTCTGTGTAAGTCCTTGGAGAAAGGTCTGCAAGGGATTTGGGGGAAGGATGTGTGAAGTAGGGAAAGTGAAGTCATGAGAGAAAGAATGTTTATAAAAGTGTTAAACTGAGCCTCATTGGAGAATCTTGAGTGGAACGAAGCACCTTTTTTCTCCCACCAGCTCCAGGCAGGCAGTGTCAGTAATCAAAGATAGTTGCAAGCCCAGGTCTTGCTCACTATCATGGCCACGTGCAAAGAGCCCTAATGAGAGCAGGCAAGTGTTCACCCACCCAGCTTGAGGCCAGAGCCTTCACGGCAGCCTCATTCCTCACACGTGGCAGGGGCTTAAGAAATGCATCACCTTCTGTTGTCCTTTGACCACCACCTACATACAGCCCTGTCCTCCCTCCAGTCCCTGGAGATCACATCTTTGCTCACACTCACGGCACAGCTACCACACCAGCAGGAGAACAGGATCATGCTGGATCTGCATCTCTACCTTTCCTCACTCCTGAGTGCCAGACCTATTAACCAATTCCTGCCAGAATTACCACTGTTCTCATAAAAAGTCAACGTGTTTGAAACCAGCTCCTTACTTTTCTCCCTGAATCCAGCTGCTCGCTTCCCTGGGTTTCAACATTCTCCTGTCAATCAATTCCAAACTGAAGCGTTCTCCACTGTCTTCGTCAGTCTGGGATGCTATAACAAACTACCATGGGTTGGGTGGCTTAGACAACCAGCATATTCCTCAAGTTTTGGAGGCTGAGACATTCAAGATCAAGGTATCTGGGAGAGGATTCGCTTCCTGGTTGAAGATGGCTGTCTTCCCTCTATCTTCATGGGGCAGAGAGCAGAGAGAAGCAAGCTCTCTTGGGCCCCTTATAAGGGCACTAATCCCATTCATGAGGGCTCTACTCTCATGACCTCATTTTATCCTAATCACCTCCCAAAGGCCCCGCCTCCTAATACCATCACACTGGGAGAGAGGGTTTCAACGTGAATTTCAAAGGGACGCAAACATTCAGTCCACACAGCGACTAACTCTCCCCAACGTGGAGTCGTCAAGCCTGTAGCTAATTTCTTCAAAATAATGCTTATCTCTATCTGCCTATTTCCATTCCTACATCCACTACCACTGAAGCCCTGTTACAATTCACTCCTCATGTTTCTGGTAGAGGTTTAGTTGATTCCTCTACTCCAATGTTCTCCTCACTCCGAATAGTCTGCTCAACAGCCCTGCCAGGTAGTTCTTCCCAAAACTCGGCTTGAGGATACCACCTTCCCACTTCATCCGGTTGTTCCTTAGGTGTAAGTGTCAGAACCCTCTCCACACCCCATCCCAGACCTTTAATCCCGTACACAACCCCTCCCTATGTTAGTTTTCTATGACTACTGTAACAAATTTCCATAAATTTAATGGCTTAAACCAGCACGGGTTTATCACCTGATGGCTCTGGAGGTCAGAGATCCAACGCAGTTCTCATGGGGCTAAATTCAAGGTACCAGCAGAGTGTATTCTTTCTGGAGTCTCTAGAAGAGAATGTTTCCTTGTTTTTTTCCAGTTCCCAGAGGCTACCCACCTTCCTTAGCTTCTGCCCCACAACTTCCTCCATCTTCTTGGCCAGCAACCTTTCTGAATGGCTACACCTCCCTCTGACTCTAAACTCAGCTGGGACGTGTTCTCTGCTTTTAAGGACCCCTGTGATTAGACTGGGCCCACCTGGACAATCCAGGCCATTTGCCCCATCGCCTCATCTCAGGACCCTCTTTTCCCATCCCACTCAGGCATTATGTAGCTGTGACACTCACCTTGGGTAACATTTCCTCTCATGAGCAATTTAAGGTTCAAGACACTTATGAATAATTTTTGTTTTTCTTCCTTAGCCTCTCCACACTCATTACGTCTGGTGAGACTGTATGAATCCTGTTATTTGTAACCCAGCACTAATCTTTAATAATGAATCATGTGTTTAAAAGGCTAATGGACAATTTAGAAGATAGAAATCCTCAGATTTTTTTGTCCTAAAATATCTGCCGTCCCTTTTGCCATGTACAGTAGCATTTCACAGAAGGCTACCCTGAGGGGGAGGAAGGGACATTATTCTGCCCACCACACTCCCCTCATTCACACCAACGTGCTGATCTTCTAACCGAGGATCTATGCCCCCGACTTTGCTCACTTCCTCCTCCTTTCCATTGACCATCCCATTCCCACCACTTTCTTTGTTCACCACATCAGGATTTCATGGCCACATTCTTCTCTAAATGGAACATTTATTCTGCATCTAATGTCTGATCATTGTTCTCAGTGTATATGCACACACTCACATACACACATCCCCTAGCCATCTCTTTATTTTTCTAGAATCTTCTAGAGGAATCCATTCCACATTCCATGATGACATTGACAATGATGACAGGGGCCTCTCTAGGACTCTAATAAAGAGGGAATCAAAAAAAAAAAAAAAAGAGGGAGTCACTGCAAAATTGCCACAGAAACAGGCTTAAAGGTAAATAACTGCTATAGTATTTAATGAAATCGACTAATATTTAATTATGTTTAAATTTTTATATCACTGAATTTAAAGTTTTCACAAGAATTTTCATTCACCACTAACCAAGATTCGACTTCAGGAGAAAAATCTAAGAGTATTTCTAACTTCTAACAAATTGTCCATTAGCCTTTCAAACACGTGATCCTTTTAAAAAAATTAGTGCTGGGCTGCAGATAAACAGGATTCATATAATCTCACCAGACGTAATGAATGTGGAAAGACTAAGGAAGAAAAACAAAAAGCTATTCACAGTGTCTTGAACCTGACGTTGCTCACAGGAGAAAACATTAGCCAATGTGAGTGTCACATCAACACAACGCCTGAGTGTGATGGGAAAGCTGATTTCCCTAACCACACGGTCATGCTGCTAATTTGTTAGGCGCCAAAACAATTTCCTCACTGTATTTGCTCCTAATAAGTATGGAACAGTTTAGGCTCTACAAAAAGCAGACTAAACATTTTCCCCTGCTGTCAGATCCCTGGACTGAATGTCCCCATAAGAAGGACATGATTATATTTCACACAAAACTTCCTGAGAAACGACTGGCTTTCAAAGGGCATAACTGCAGTTCCTCCGGTGGAGGGCTGGAGGAGGAAAGAGGGAGCCACTGGAAATATTGCAGGAGTGAATTAAGATACTGCTGCTCAGGCAGCCAAACATACCATTGCTATCTCTAAGGATATGACATTCTCCCAAACATTAGACAATAGATGCAAACCCACAGGTGATGTGGGTGTTAGAGTTAACAACAAAGACAATAAACTAATTACTTTAATGTATTCAAGAAAATAAAGGCAATGCTGGGACCAAAGATAATAGGATAAAAATTCTCACCAGAGAAACACACTGGGATATATTTTTAAGAAACATCAAACAAGATACTCTAGAAGTGAAGCTTTCAGTTCTGGAAACAGGTGAATAGGATCCATTTTAAGTAAAACTTTTAGTAATGCTGGATAAAATACAACAACAAAAATAACATAGAGCTAACTATGGAGAGAGACGTTCCCAGGCGACCATATAAAGAAGAAACTTAGAACCAGAATGGTAATCCTGTGAGCTGACGCCACAGCACCCTGGAGGGAAGGGGTTTTACTCTGCACATGAATAGGGCTGTAAGGTCCATTTAGAAAAAAAAGCTTCATACCAGACATAGAAGAGTCTTCCTTTACAGAAACCCCACACATAAAGTCTATTGGAAGAATTGCCTCTTGACTGAAAGGAAGACTCGAAGTTCTCCACATGCACGTACAGGAAAGGGGTGAAGAAGCTGGTTCTTCAGGAAAGAACAAAGTCTCTCTTAAAAAATCTAAACTCCAAGCCCCTGCTTCATATGAATGCGGAATCCAAATTGATGCTCCACTTATGATTCAGGAATTCCCAAACAAAAAATGTAACAATTCCAGGTTGATCAAATCACTTGGGGCCTTAGGATAAGCAACACAAAACTGTTTTCTAGGGAGACTTTAAATCCAGGATATAAGGAAAAAATTGTACTTGCTGAAGAGAAGCTTACGCACAGACAACTAAAAGCAGAAAGAAATGATTGGCCACGGGGAAGAAATAGTTAACCCTAAAACCCAGGATGATTAATATTCCAGAGCCTAAAATTATGAAACAATCTAAGAGAGCATAAAATAAGTATGACTGAATCATTAAAAAAATAAATCACAGAAAACATAATGAAAAAAATCAGGACATCATGAAAAATAAAACATCAATTTTTTAAAGAACTAAACAGAACTTACGGAAATAAAATACATAACATTTGGCATATAAAATTCAATGGGTGGGTTAAACAACATTTTAACCTTTAATATCTAGTATGGTTCATTAAACTTCAAGAGTAATCTCTAAAATAATTGTTTAAAAAGAGACTAAAAATACAGAAGTCAAAGTGAATCATGCAGAATAGGCCAGTCACTGTTCTAAGTTCTTTACCTGTTTTATCACTTAATGCTCACAAACTCTGAGGTGGACAGTATCCCTCTTTGTATATGAGGAATGTGAGTCTCAAAGAGATTAGGTCTCCTGGTAAAGACCGCACGGTTAGCAGGTGAGGGAACCAAGCCCAGATAGGCTCTCTCTAGACGCCATGCTCGTAACCATGACTGCAAGGCATTAAACAGGTAGGAGAGAAGCAGAGAAAGCAAATAGGAATCACAAAATAAGATGCCAGAAGTAAAACATCATCACTAATCACAATATATTTAGATGAAATAAATAATGAGCTCAAAGATTGACAGATTTCATTTGTTTACCTGAAACCAAGCAAAATTAAAACTTAAAACAGATTGAAAGTTTGAAAGAATAACAGAAAGAGGTCAAAAGTTAGAGACAGAAAAAAGAGACACCTGAGAAATACTAATCAACAGAAAGGGAATCATTCAAGCCTCCCCTAGGCTCCTATGTACTTGAAACCCGACTTGGTCTGCCGCTTACTAGCCCTGTGCCTGGGTGAAACTCAGTCTGCCAGAACCCTAGTTCACTCACCTGTGAATGTAAGTTATGGTCCCTCCCTCCATCCAGCCTGTTCTTATTGACTGCTGAGTCCCAGGTACTGGTCAAGCCACCTGAGGCCCATCAGTGAACAAATAATGATCTGTGTCCTGCAGGACTTACATTCTGGTAGGAGGAGCAGAACATAAACTAGTCGTAACAGTCACGTGAAATGTACGGTATTCTAGAAGGTGACAGAAAGAGTATGATCAGGGAGGGGGGGGTTCTGGGGCAGAGATAACGGGAAGGCAGCTTCCAGTTTAAAATGAGATGGCCAGAGCTGGCCTCACTGAGGACACGGAGAAGGGGTGCTAGTTGCTAGGGGCTTCGTCTACCAAAGCACCACAAACTGGGTGAAGCAAACCAGTTCTGGAGGCTGGAAGTCAGCAGGCAAGGTGTCAGCAGGGTTGGTTCCTTCTGTGGGCTGCGAGGGAGAGGCTGGTCCAGGCCTCTCTCCTTGGCTTGTGGATGGCCATCTTCTCTCCACATCCCTTCACATCATCTCCTGTCTATGTGTGTCTCTGTGTCCACATTTCCCCTTTTTATAAGGACACACATCGGACTGGATTAGAGCCCACCCTAATGACCTCATCTTAACCAGTTACATCTGCAACAACCCTATTTTCAAACAAGGTCATGTTCTGTAGTGTATGAATTGGACAGAGACCAGCCAGGGCAACAGCCCTGTGGGCGCACGTCTGATGTTGCAAAGGGACAGCAGGGAGGCCAGTGTGGCTGGAGCAGAGTGAGTCAGGGAGAAAACAGGAGATGAGATCAGCTGGAGGTGGGGGAGGAAAGCTTTGAGGTCATTGTAAGGACTCCTGCTTCTTCACTGAGAGAAATGAGAAGCCACTGCAGGGTTTTGAGCAGAGAAGTATCACACCCAGGGACACGCATGCCTGACTTAGAGGATCAGGATGACAATATTTAGGCTTTTGAGCTGATAACACTTAGACTACATATTGGACTTTGAGTTGATGGTGTAGTAATTGAGACTCTGGAGAGTGCTGGGATGAGATGCATGCATTTTGCCTGTGGGATGGACATGGATCTGTGGGGCCAAAGGAAAAATGTGGTAGAATAATAATGTTCTAATCCTTAGAACCCGTGAATACGTTACCTTGCTTGGCAGAAGGGACTCTGCAGACGTGATTAAGTCAAGGATCCTGAGATGGGAGATTACTGTGGGGAAGCAAATATAATCACAAAGGTCCTTACGGGAGAGAGGCTGGACGGTCAGAGGCAGAGACGTACAGCAGAAGCAGAGGTCACAGCGACACAGGGCCCTGGGCCAGGGAAGGTGAGCAAAGGCGGGAAAGCGCATCCCTCCCTAGGGCCTCTGTGTGGAGCGCAGCCCTGCCCACACCTGGGTTTCAGCCCACTGACACTGACTTCTGCACTCTAGAATGGTCAGACAGCGAATGCGTGTTGCTTTAAGCCACTGAGTTTGTGGTCCTTTGTTACAACAGCAATAGGAAATGAACTCAGGAGCCAACAGGAGCATGAATCACAGGCTGCCTGCTGTGCGGGCAGGAAGCTCTTTGTCTCTGACCTGGGAGGGAGCCTCTGTCTTCCAGCAGCATCCACAAAGCTGAGTCATGTGCTAATTTGCCAGCTTGCAAGAGGGGTCAAATCTTAGACCCTGCACAGTTCTTGACATTTAGTTAATATAAATGATGGTGTCATCATGGGTATTTTTCCATCTTTTAAATACCCTTCAGTCTTCTAAGAAATCCACTCCTAAACAAGAGACCACTTAAATAGTTTTGCATCTTAACAATAAATAACCATGGTTTTATTTGGTTACTTAAATTATGAATAATAATATTCACATTAGTAAAAGTTATTAAAGTCAACATTCTTTCATGAAAATACGTTTCTTTTTGCATGAACAGGTATTAACTACAAGAAATGTTTCATGCTTCGTTCTGCAGTTTAGTGTTAGGGTCTTAAAGAATAGTATTTTCCTCAAAAGACATTATGGGAAAGGGGTTTCTTTTGGTGGAACAGTTCTGACATGAAACCTGGTGCATAACTCAGACCACTGGGGTCCTAGAGATGATAGAAATTAGGAGGCATTATAAACACGGAATCATTTTTAAAGGACTTAAAAAACTGGATGTGTGAAAACAAAGAACCAGAGAAAACTGTGGTGCAATAAATGTATTTATTTTTCAGCTTAAGCAAGGCAGGGTGGAGAAAAAATCCATTATGAAAATGCCACCTGGAGATCAGCAGTGGGCCACGCATGCAACGTGACTGAGCAAAACCAAGTTGTTTCCAAACCTGTGTGCAGGTTTGATTCCTTCATGAAGCAACTCTGCGTGGCACCAGGACACCTTGAATAAGTGTTAATGGGGTATTTATAACCCCTTCACCATCTCAGCTTAAAGCCCACACACCAGCCACACAACCATCACCTATACAAGTGCAAAGTACACAGCCTGGCGAATAGCACTTGTCTTGTAGCCAATGGCAGGGCAGCGTGAGCAGACAGAGTTCACTGACACAGACACAGAAGGCACCTCCCCTCACTGACAACCTTCCATGCATTTCTGGGGACAGGACGGTCATAAAGATGTACCATGGATTGAGACTCATCCCAGGAGAAGAAAGGTAGGGCTGGCCTCAGGTTTGAGCATGGGTGGCCGGAGGGTCTCAGAAGAGCTGTTTCAGCACAACCAATAGAAATGTGGGCCACCATGTCCATGAGAGACAAGTCTCCTGCCATCCCGGTACACACTCGTGCTCCTGACAAAAGCTGGGCTCGGTTAAGGGTTGAGTGGATGGTACAGACCTGAGGGATGCTCCAACAAGAGACAGGAGGCAGCACCTGGTTATGCTGCTCTGGGTGCATCCCAGCCTCATCTGAATATGAAGTCAGAAATTCGCAAAACAGCAGGGCTGGGATGGATCATCTACTCCAGACTCCTCACCCTACTGTTAAACGTGGCGGCCCCGAGAGGCAAAGCAACGTGCTAAAGGCAGAGCGTGGAGGTGGCAGCGCCAGGTAACAGCGCACCGTGCCAACCCCCATTCAAGGACGCTGACACTGAGTATGGGGCCGAGGTTTCAACGAGGAAAATGAGACAGTGTAAATACTTCTTTCCCCGTAAACCCCAAATGTGTTTTAAAGGCATAAAAACTCAGCGTAACTAGCTCTCTTCTGAGGGGGCTCTCTTCTCTGTCTCTTCATCTTTCTGTCTCTCTGTCTCCATTTCTCTCTCAGACACAAACACATACACACACTAGTCTGTGAAAGGAGACTTCTTGCCATACAAAGACAAACTCCGCATCTTGAGAAAGACACTTGACAAAACATGTTCTCAATCCAAGTCTTTGCGTGAGGTCTGGGCAACTGGCTTATTTTCTAGAACAGTCGGTGGTTCTGAAATCAGGAGATCATCTTCCCCAAAGGAGGAGTTCTGGTCCGTGTTGACGAAGTTGGGGATATCAAATTTCATGAGTCTGTTCAGCTCCTCCTCTGGCTGCCCGCTGCGTCTGATGGCTTCCTGGAGCTGAATGTCACTGTCGAGGGCTGTGGTCTGGAGACCAGCTTTGGCCTTGTCCAAGTGGTCCACTTCATTGATGTAGCAGTGAAAGAAGGACCTAGATTCCTCATTGCCCTGTCGAGAAAACACCTTGTCGGGCTCCAGTGGTCTTCCAAAGTCTGACACAAAGCTGTTCATTCTGAGTCTCTTCTCGGAAGACTCGGCATTGCTATAAAGAAAAGCAGAATAAGCGACTGCTTACACTTTAGCTCAGTGACCTGCAGAATCACGATTTTTGCCGTCTACTGAGTGCAAGTCCCTGCACAGAGCGTGCTTACAAGCATCGGAAGTGAGAAACATCACTTCTGAACACATACAAATAAACCCAAGGTGAGGGCCCTTGGACCATCCTGAAAAGACACCTTCCCCTGGGGAATGCCGGAGAGCATGTATCACACACCAGTGCTTCTCAGTGGGACCCTCAGATCATCTGCATCAGAATTACCTGAAGTGCTTCTTAAAATGCAGAATTCTGGGGTGCAGACACTCAGAATCTCCGGAGGCAGGGACCAGTAGTCTGTATTTTCATAGAATCCCCAAGGATCACTGCTCATGCTCAGGTTTAGAACCACTGGTCTGCATCAGGCCACCAGCACTATGTCACAGGGGTGGGTCTCATGTTTGCCAAAGCTCTGTCATGCCCGCGTACCTCACCTGAGTCTCAGAACTGACCAGTGCAGTCCTGAAGGGCAAGAACTACTCCATCTCACAGAGGCATACGCAGGTCGCCCAACTGATGGATACAATCAGTGACAGGAGAGGGGACAAAGCAAGGTTCCTAATCCTTGCTTCATTTACTGTGGGACAAATTAGCAATTCAAGGGTAGGAAATCGGTGAATGAAAGAATAACGTATCTCTCAGTTAGTCCCAGAAGAGCCTGGAAGAAAGAGCCTGGGCACACTGAACGACCTGAGAGCCCATCTGCTTTAATCGCCATCCTTCCCAGGTTTATACAAAGGTTCCTCCCACCCAGGCAGTGACTCCTGGAGGGCAGGGATTATGTCTGAACACCCTCTCAAGTCCAGAACAGAACCTGACAGAAAGGAGGCCCTGGAGTCTGAGTTCAGTGAGTGTGGGCTCTCAGTGATTCCAGCTTTTACCCCTCTGCCTCCCCCCTCATCCCTCACCATGCAGCCCTGTGACCAAGCTCTCCCGGGGCTGGGGCCACGGAATCCATTTATGGAACTGGAAAAACCTGACCATGTACACTAACCTCCAAATTATTATCAAGAGTCACCTGGATTTCAGGGATCAGTAATCCCAGAAGCTTTGCAGTTCAGGCAGCCGAGGGATTTTTATATCAGATCTATTTCCTACTGTGATTACCTGGGTGATACGAGACAAGGAATTCTTCTCAGAAGCCTGAGTTTCTCCTTTCAGGAACAAGCCTGATTAACAAATCTCATTGCCCACTCAACAAGTGTGATGTGAAGATCAGTGACTGACACAGGAGTACAGCACTCACTAGGTCATGGATTTAGAATTCAGAAAAAAGTCATTTTAGAGAGACTAACAGAATGCGGCTTTAATGCCAACTTAAGTAGTCTTATCCTTCAGTAAATCATCTTCTTCCCCTACTTCTCACTTCACCCAAGTTTAAAAGATGTTTGAGAAAGGGATGAGTGTGCCAGCAATCTGTGACCCGATAAGCTAAAATGTCACCTAGGAAAAAGGGAGGAGTAACACGTTTGGGAAAAGCCTGGTGAGGATGGCGGGGCCACATCATCCCCCAGTTCCAGGCTAAGAAGCTCTGAGTAACAGCTTTCCTGCCTGCCTGGAGCATCACCTGATGTGAAAGTCAAACCAGAAACCCCACAGTGTCCAGCAGCTCTTCCATAACCCAGGCTACACTTTCTCAGGATTAAGAACTGGGTCCACTGACCCGCTTGCTGAAGAACAAAGACACAGGAGACCAAGAGAGTTCTGACCCTCCCCAGGGAAGAGCCCAGACCGTGGACAGGACGATGCCTTCCCTGCCCGACCCCGCTCCCACTGGTCTTTCTCCCCATGATCTACCTGTGATAACATTGCAATTTGTCTGATTCTCCCTCGCTGCGAGCAAGGGAAAAGGTCATCTTGGTACTCTGAGAGTCTGGTAAACATTAAATACTCAGGAGACCATCCTTTTATTCCTTTTTTCTTTCCTTGACTGATACACGAAAAAACATGCATGAGAAAAGCTGTGACCCTGGACACAGCCTGCCTCCATTCAGTTTCTCTTCATCCCACCGTTGGGTAAAGTTTATGTACTGAAATCCACAGATCTCAAGTACAAAATTCAATGTGTTTTTATTAATGTATACATCCATGCAACCGCCCCTCCCACCAATCAAGATATAGATATTTCCTTTCTCCCGGAGAGTTTCCTTCCTTTCAACGTCCACCCCTTCGGGTAACCCTGCTCTGATTTCCATTTTTATTGATTAGCTTTGCCTGTTCTTGAATTGCCGGTCAATTTCCACCTGGAGGAGGCAATCTGTTTTGATTTGCACCGTCACAGATTAGTCTAGCCTGTTCTTGAAATTCATATAAATGGAATCATGCCATATATGTTGTTTCGTGCCTGGATTCTTTTGCTCACCATAACATTTTCTGAGATTCATTCTTGTTGTCGCACATAACATTAGTTTGTCCATTTTCTTGCTCAGAAACATTCTGTTATACAAATAGACTACAATTTGTTTACTCATTCTTCTGTTAAAGGGCATTTCAGTTGTGTCCAGTTTGGGGCTGCTGTAAGCAAAGCTGCTATGAACATTCTTAAAAACTCTTTGTAGATACACACTTGTATTGCTCTCAAGTAAATCCTAAGAGTAGAATTACTGGGTCATATAGTAGATGTTTCTTTATAAGAAACTGCAGAGCTTCTCACTCGTCTAGTAACACTGAGCATCTTCTCATGTCCTTGTTGGCTCTCGGTTTACCTTCTTTTGTGAAGTGCCTGCCCATTTAAAAATGTGGGTGGTTTATCTTTTGTTATTGATCTGCAGAAGTTTTTACTATATTGTGAATATAAGTCTTTTGGTAGATTTATGTGTTGCAAACATTTTCTCTTGATCTGTGACTTGCATTTTCATTTTCTTAAAGATGTCTTTTGATAAGAAGAAGCTTTAAATATCAGTTAAGTCCAAATTATTAACTTTTATCTCCTATGTTGGTGCTTTTTATATCCTCTCTAAGAAATAACTGCCGACCCCAAAATCACAAAGATACTCTCCTATGCTTTCTTCCAGAACCATGCTGTCCAACACAAGAGCCACTAGCCACAAGCTATTTAAATTTTTTTAATTTAAATTAAGTAAATTAAATAAAGTAAAAACTTTGGTTTCTTAGTCATATTACCCACATTTCAAGGGGTCAAGAGCCATGCATGGCCAGTGGCTACCTAATTAGACAGCACAGAGAACATTTCTGTCATCACGGAAAGTCCTATTGGACAGAGGAGATTTTATTCTGGGTATGTAGTCTATGTGGAGATAGGAGTCAAGGCTCATTTTTTCCCTATATGAGTATCCTGTTGTTCCAGCACTGTTGTTAAAAAAAAAAAAAAAAAAAAAAAAAAAACAACTTTCTTTTCAATTGACCTTATATAAAAACCACTGTATTTCTACATACTGGTAACGAACAGCAAGAAAATGAAAAAATAATTCCATTCACAACAGCATCAAAACATAGAACACTGAATTTAACAAAGGATGCGTAAGACCTGTTCACTGAAAATTTCAACACTGCAAAGGGAAATGAAGGAAGACCTCAGTATATGAAGAGATGTATCGGGCTTGTGGACTGGGAGACGTTAGGTGAAAAGCCATGTTACCATCGATATAAACTATCGAAGCTTCCTTCCTTCGAGGGGCAAAAGCCTTTTTCCTTTCTGTTTCTGTCTGCTAATGTTCACTCTCCAGTGCCTTCCAACAGTCATTCTTTATATTTTTCCCAGATTTTATCATTACTGTTGCTAAGAGGCTCACATGCCCTGACTGTCCTCAGGTTCACCCCATTCAGGAAAAGCGGTGGGCAGTCCAGCCTGCGGGCACCTAGTATTTCCAGCAGTCACTCCCAGTGCACTCTTAGAGATGCATAAGCCAGGCAAAGACCGACTAAGCGAGAAACCACCAGCGAGAAAATAACAATGACCGTGAACGGACCCACAGCCTGTGCTGAGAGCCTTCTCCCACGTAACGAGCCCTCACAGAGGCACCAACCAAACTGTTCTCTGTGTGGTGACTTTTGGTTGCTTTGGCTGGTAGTTCTGCCTTGCCAGGGAGATGTCAGTCTCTCTGAGGCAGGACTCTACTACCTTAGAATGACCCTTGTCACATTCAGGGCAACACTTCTTAATTGATGGGGAATTAGAAGTGACTCCTAAACACAGGTGTATAACTTGAATCAGACACCTAGGGCAGGTGGATATTTTTTCACCTGTTGATATATGGAACATCTTTCAGAACGACAGGCCTTCCTCAGGAACCACTTACAACATGTGCACTTACCTGGTTCCTGTGAGCTTGGTCATTATCAAAGACCTTGAGCACATTCTCCTGTCATTCGCTTTCGGGTGCACTGCACCCATCCTTTAGTCAATGTCATATTCAGGTAAATTACATCTCAAGGTAAAGTGTCACTTCCATTTTTACAAGGTCATGAGTAATCCTGAACTCGCCCCTAGAAGAAGACCATCCCCACCTGTTCAAAAACTACAAAAGGAGGTATCTGAGGTGTATGATATCTGGGGTTTGATCATTTTTTAAGAAGTCCGGAACACTCAACATAGAAATGTGATCCAAGCCTTTCCCATACTCTTTCTCTCCGGCAGATTTATGATAATGGGGCTATAATGCCTTAACAAGACGGCAAAGAGAGTAAATGGCTCCTTAGCGGAGAAAGCATGGGGAAAAATGGTTCTTTTATCTTCACTGTCCAAAAAGGATCCAGGTAAGAGGGTTTCCCCACCCACCCAATAATTCAGCAAATATCCTGTGGGAAAAATAATCCTCATTAAAGCTGCTTCTTGAGCCTAAAAGCTTTTAAGTAAGGTGCTGTCAGCTTTATAGGAGTCTTTCTCTCTCTACAGTCAGCTTTATTCATGCTCCCCCCCCCCCCCCAATATCTGGTTGTCTTCTCCTTCTGGACACAGAGATTACCCTCCCCAGCCTGGCAGTCAGATGGGTGCCACTCGTTCTAGCCAAGGAGCTGTGAGGGGAAGGCACGTGCGCCACCTACAGGCAGAAGAACGGAAGGGCAGGTGTGAGGTCTCCACGTGCTCCCTTCCCCTTCACAGTACCCCAGGAGGCTGTGCATTGGAGACACTGCAGCTACAGCGGAGAAGCTTCTGTCCACCCCTTGCTGACCCTTGGAAGATGTGTAGCTTGAGCCAGAAACAAGCCCGTGTTACATTATACTGAGATTTGGGGAGCTGTTTGGTGCTGTCTCACAACCTAGTCTGACCATGACACATCCTCTCCTTCCCAGAAGCCTTTGAGGAGTCAGTGACTCCTGAACTGAAGTTCTTAAGCTAATACGATCCCAAGTTGAAAACTTCAGGGAAGCAGCCTGTCTGCCATCCTTGTTCTTACTACTTTCAAGGGGATGCACGCACTCCTTCCATGGTCGGCAATGACCGGATGCTGGGGAGCTGTCCAGCCTGCCCGGATGCCTCCATGGAGAAAGAGACAGCACTCGGTGGCAGGGTTAGCACTAGTCCACTCTGAGCTCACAGATTTGATCGGGTATCTTAACCAGAATGTTGGAGTCATATTCCAAAAGGGTGCTGCCCGAAACCCCACTTGAGGAAGTAACCGTTCTCCATGACGAACCACCCCGAGGGCCCCTTATATAAAGCAGTCAGAACTCAGACACGTCGGTCCTTCCAACCCATCACCAACATCTTCTACTTAACTTCCTTTCTAAAACCATCTGTTTCACTGAGAGACCCACCCAAGGGGAAGCCAGGGTAGAGTGAGGCCACATTTTGGCACGTGTAGCTCAACATGAATGCTTAGGGCCTGGCTGTCCCGTGGGGGGATGGGTTTCTTCTTCCCCCTCCTGCCCTTTACCTGCACCCCTCAGCTCCCACCAGGACGCCACCAGCCGCAGCCGGACTCATCCGCACTGAGTGCCACCCTCTGTGAGCCCAGCGCGCACCAGCAGCCCCGCCGGCATCAGCTCGCTTCACCTTTAGAATAATCCTAGGGAGGCAGACAGTTTTACTTTCACAAACCAGAAATCCCAAGCATAGAGAGGTTAAGAATCCAGCCCAAATCTGGAAATGTTTGACTCCAGAGCTCTGCTTGATCCAATATGTGATAAAAGAGAACAACCGTGATTGCCTACTAATATCTTTGACTCAATAGAAGGGGGAGATTTAAAATGACTGATATGAGATAATTAAATGCAGCGTTAACAGGAGCTTCAGAGTCAAAGAGGCTTTAGTTTAAGGTCTGGCTCCACAGGTTTGTTTTTTTTAACCTGTGAATCCTCCTATGAGTGATTCAGCCTCATTTTCCTCATCTGTAAAGTGGGAACACTTAGAGGATTTACTTCATCTTTCTGTGTGGACTTAGTGAGAATGTATAAAGTGATTAGCAGACTCTGCCAATGGTAAACATTAAAAAAAAATGTTCTTAGTGTTATTCTCAATGATGTATCATGCTTTCCTCCATGTCTAATTACCACAGGCAAATGTAAAACTGATTGATTGTTTTATAACAAAGTTGGCTGAATGGAAAAAATAATGTCTATTTTAGTAAAAATTCTTGCCAAATAAATGCCAAGTTTACTAAATCTAAAAGCCTTTTAAAACTGATCCATTTGGGGATTTTTCCACATGTCTGTTTCTTTCAGTTTGATTATGATATACTGCCGCCAAATGCCATGTCTTACACTGCCTCAGACTCAAAAAAGCATTTAAAGTGTGACCCTGAGGGCTGATCCATTATTTTATTAAAAGTGAAAAAAGGTTAGACTTTCTCCTTAACCTCATTAAGAGCATGTAGAGTTACAATGACCCCTGTTCTTTGAGATGACTCAGAATTGCCATCAAAAGAGAAACAGTCTATTAGAAGGATGAACTGCCAATTGGAAGACTGGAAAGGCGGTCTTAGCTACCCAGCGTCAACGTGAAATGCTAAGGAAATGTATTAGTCAGTGTTCTCCAGAGAAACAGAACGAGCAGGGTGTGTGTGTGTGTGTGTGTGTGTGTGTTTCTAAATCTATCTATTTTTCTATCTATCCACCCACCCATCCATCCACCTATCCACCCATCCAGCCATCCATCCAGGATAGGTCAGCAGAGAGAGACACATTTATTTTAAGGAAATGGTTCATGTGATGGTAGAGGCTGGCAAGTCCAAAATCCGTAGAGTAGGCTGGCAGGATGGAGACCCAGGAAAGAGTTACAGTCTCTGCCAGAATTCCTTTTTGCTCGAGGGTAGTCATTCTGTTTCTAGGAAGGCCTTCCACTGCTTGGGTGGGGCCTGCTTACATTATGGAGGATGATCAACTTTACTCAGAAAAGCCATCACATCTAAAGAAAAACCTTCACAGAAATATCTAAAGTAATGTTTGACCAAATATCTGGATACCATGGCCTAGACATGTTGACAAATAATATTCATCACTACAGGAAGTCATGTTCTGTTTTGGGCTAGGGTGTTACCGTGGGTAAAATCACCTGCATCCTACATCAAATAAATACACCTCAATAACCCCACAAAAATCCATCTGTCCCTCTAAGGAGAAGGAAGCTAAGGGGGTTATCGTCCCCTGACCACTCTACAAGATGTGTGCTAATCTGAGTTTGTCCTTGGCTTCTCTTACTACTGCTGTAATCCACACCATAGTTTTCAATTCCCTGGACCAACACAATGATGCAAAGGCAAGTGTAGATGCTTATGAGAACAAGGAGTGAGAAAAGGGAAAGTTCATATTTTTTAGTGGCTATTAAAGAGATTCTCAGCTATATATCTTCAGATGCTTCAATAAAATGGTATTTCCCTTTCATTTAAAATGTTTAATTTTTTCACAGACTTTAACATCTGCATGTAGCTGAGTGATGGGCAGAAGTGTTCCCTTTACCTATAACTAGCTGTTACAGTTCAAGTGCAGGCTGAAGACTGAACAGCAGACGCCATAGACTGTATGATGAGATACAAGAAGAACATTGCTGCCAGGCCGTGAGGATTAAGGGAGGTCCTGAACATAAATGTTGGGATTTATGCTAAATGTCTTCCATTTACTTCCCTGGTCACCCTCTACCCTTCCCCAACCCCTGTTCTGTGCTCTGGGAAACTGACCTTTGGTGGAGGTTCTGGCTACTGGTTGTGTTGTGATGTTCAGCCAGTGGCGAGCAATGATGAGAAACGGGAAGGAGAGAGGGAAGTAAGGTCTGGGTATTTATTTGAGTCTCCCCTCTCCGAGAGGTCACATTGGGCTAGCTGTGTCCCTTAACCTAGGTGACTGAGATCACTCTCTCAGCCAGCCCCCGCAGGATTCCTGGGTGCCAATCAGCGCCCCCTTCAGGCCTAGGGTGGTACTTACTCTTCAATGACCTGCACCCTGGCGTCCTGCACTATCCTGGGGGGTTGTCCCCTTCCCTGACCACAACTTGTGAATAGTCCCTTTATCAAAAGCTCTCCTAATTAGCTAGTTTGGGTGTGCTACATGTTGCCAACACACATTATTTTTCCCTTTTTGGGAAGAGTTGGGATAAAAAAAAAATCCTCTAGGTATAGAGAAAAGGGAACTCTCCTACACTGTTGGTGGGAATGTAAATTTGTGCAACCACTATTAAGAATAGTGTAGAGGTTCCTCAAAAAACTAAAAGTAGAGTTACCATAAGATCCAGCAACCCTACTCCTGGACATGTACCTGGAGAAAACTCTAGTTTGAAAGATACAACGTTCATAGCAACACTATTTACAACAGCCAAGACATGAAAGCAACCTATGCATCCATCAACAGATGACTGGATAAAGAAGACGTGATACACACACACACACACACACACACACACACACACACACACAAAATGGAATATTACTCAGCCATAAAAAGAATGAAATGCCATTTGCAGCAACATGGATGGATCTAGAGATTATCATATTAAGTGAAAAGTCAGACAGAGAAAGACAAATATTATGTGATACCACTTATATGTGGAATCTAAAAAAATGATACAAATGAACTTATTTACAAACTAGAAATAGACTCACAGACACAGAAAACAAACTGATGATTACCAAAGGGAAAAAGAGGGAAGGGATAAATTAGGAGTTTGGGATTAACATATACAAACTACTATTTATAAAATAGATAAACAATAAGGACCTACTGTATAGCACAGGAAACTATATTCAATATTTTGTAATAACCTATAATAGAAAAGAATCTGAAAAAGAATATATGCATACATATGTGTAAAATCAAATCACTTTGCTGTACACCTGAAACCAACACAACATTGTAAATCAATTATACTATACTTAAATAAAAATAAATACATTTTTTTAAATCCTCTAAAAACTTTCTGAATTTTTTGCAAAACAAAACTGACCAAATATGCTTTGATGTCACTCAGTGTTCTTTAAGCATCTAGGTAATCATTCCTTCCATTAATCCAATGCCCGACACAAGTGTGCTTTATATGCCATGAGAATTACATAATCCCAGTGTTTCCACTTTTCAATTGTTTCAAGAAATGTGTTGAACTCAGTGATTATTGTCAATAATTAATTTAGCAATTAATTAATTCAGTAACAACTATTTCCCAGCTCCTTGAAATGCTTTTTAAAACTAGTTTTCAATCCTATTTTTACTATTGTCTTTTTTCATTGTTTTCAGTCTCGTGAGTCATCTAAATTCTTTTGGGCATACAGAGAAAATACATCCTAATTAATAAACCTTTCAAAATAAAAATCAAGCCTAAATCAGCATTAAGGAAAGAACAGGAAAGAACAAAGAAACCCAGATACACAGGGGTTTACTTGAAAACGAGCCCCAGAGGCAAGAGGCAAAGTACCAGGAAGAAGGCAGATCCTACCTACCAGCACCCAGGTCCAGACAGCAAATCCTTAACCAGCCGCATCTCTCCACCTACTGGAAGCAACCCCAGCCCTGGATACTATTTCTGCTTCTTCAGGTCCCTGTGGGGTTTAACAAACATTTAGGAACAGCTTACTCTTGGTGTGGGGCTCCAGTCTTGGTCAGCAAGGTCAGCACAAAAAACATGAAAATCACGAAGACGGCGAGACCAACCCAAAATCCAATCACAATGGAATCTGCAAGACAGTTAATGCTGGGGTTAGTATTTCCTGGCAGTTTAAAACTGAAATACTCAGGGAATCTGTGCTTTTTGACGCATGAAATGGGAGAGGACATCAGCCATCCTATGAGGTAATCTTGACCCATCAGTCATCGGGGAAAAAGCTCACATGTAGGGGATGAGGGAGACAAAGGAATCTGGGTGCCGCCGGGTTCCTGTCTCAGGTAACACTGAGAGACACCAGCCTCACTGAAGCTTGGTTTCCATATCCCTCTGGAGGAATCTAGGATGGAAAATAGGCCATCTAGGTCCTCAAGATTCCACTGAAGGGTCTTGAGTAGGAAAATCCAATTTTTAGCAGAAGCTGCAATATGAATTTTAAAATGACTTCTGATTCAAACCAACCCAATTTTGCATTTTCACTTACATTCATGCTGGAGTAACTCAGGTCTTCATTACTTCTTGCAGGGAACATGCAGATGGCCTCTTGAGTGATCTTTCTGCCTTGTCTTTCCCTGTGCCTCATCTCCCTATGAGTCTGCTTAATTACAGCTCTGATAATATTGCTCTTTTATGAAAAACTCTTCAACAAAAATAGACCTGACCTTTTCCAGATGAGAAGAGACTCCGTATACAGAGCACTCTGACAATGGCTGGCATTGGAGAAGAAGGTGGCCCACATTTGCTGGCTATTACTATTAAAATGATCATTTTTCTCCTAGCTTAGCCCTACTTTAAAACCCCTGTTTCCAATTGGACTAGGGGATATTGTATCCCTGTGTTTACCTGAACTCTTAGGCATAGTTTCCTAACACCCACACCTTTTCAGGGGTTCCTGCCTTCACCTGGCTGGAACGACTTTCCCCAATCTGGAGCTAATAAAAATCTAACCATCCTTCAAAGCCCATTCTTCACACCATCTCCACCACAAAGCCTGACTCCCCCAGCTGATGTCCTTACTCCGTCCTGTGAACCCCAAGGCACTTTTGTCTGTACTTCTCTACAGGGGGCCCCTTCTTGATTCTATCGTGGGTGTTAGTCACTCGTGTGTGTCTCTGGGACGGGGACGGGACTAGACTGTCCACAGAACCAGGCATGTACATCACAGGGTCCCAAGTCTGGGGGTGGCAACAGAGTTGAATTATTTTACATTTTCTGATCTATTCTAAGAAGTTTACCTATGTGGCAATACACTGAGGGTGCTTAGCAATTTAATAAAAGAGGCAGGGAGAGGGTATAGCTCAGTGGTAGAGAGCATGCTTAGCATGCATGGTTCTGGGTTCAGTCCCCAGTATCTCCATTAAAAACAACAACAACTTAAAAAAAAAGGTGAACAGAACTTATGCACTAAATACAAAGCATTACTCTAATTAAATTATCTATATATGTAAGTTTTCTAGTATGAAGAAATCAGATTAGCAACTGACTCTGCATAATTCATTCTACATAAACTATAACCCAGAGGTTAACAACTTTAATTCAACAACATTTATTCAGCACTCTGGATGCAAAACTAATGTATCTCTCCTGGGGTTAAAAGTGCCAAAGAAACAGAAACTGTAGACTTTGCCTTACAACATAACAGCAGTGAGGCCAAAACGATGTAAGGACAAGTACCAAAAAACACATGTGCACAAGTGCAACTAACGTGTAACCACAACTCCTGACCGCGGGGCACAGACTGGGAAGCACCCCTGTGTGGAGAAAGGGCAGCTCAGCACACTGTACTTCACTGACTGTCTGCACAGCAAAAGCAAATTCTAAAATGACACACCAGCGTTATGCAAGTCCTCAATTGAGAATTTAATCTAGCCGAGTTGATTCATTTTCAAATCTGTTTACTAGGAAGGGGTTCCCTGAGGACAGCTTTCACACTGCCAGTGGTGGCTGGATCCCCATCTGTGCTCCAGTCCCCTAATCCAGGGTGGACAGAGGAGCCCAGCCCAGCCCCTCTCCCTGTCCCCATCCTTCTAGGGCCCCAGGGAGCTGATTCAAAAGCAACAATAACGGGCATGGGGGGGATCACAGCCCTCAGAGAAGTCGTGGGGGAGCAACGTGGGAAGGAGGAGGGCTTTGGTTAGAATTTGAGACTCCCTGTGATTCAGTGGCATTCTCCAGTGTTTTCTTAATAATGTGGTATCCACGTTTCTCATCACAATATGCTTTATGTATTTGCTTATTCACATTATCTATCAAAGGAAATTCTGCTTCCTTGAATTATTTCCATTCACTCTTCTCTACCTCATCCTCTGTCACATGACGCAATCCCAGGGCACAGTCTCACCCTGAGCCCCTTTCAGAGAACATCAGAGATCTCCATCTCAACCCAGGAATAACCAAACTCTCTTAAAGCTTCATTTATATGCCAAGTTTCATGGGCACGAGCACGGCAGCAAAACAAGGAATGCAGAGCCTCTAGTCTTCCCCAAAGCACCCTTCCTTGAGAGGAAGTCAGAACAGCAGTTTACACAGAGGGAAGCTCCAGTGACGTCAGCTGGTTAAGGAAGCCACAAAAGCCTTCCAAAGAGGTTTCTGATAGAGCCAAACAGCAATGGACAGAGAACTTGAATAGACATTTTTCCAAAAAGGACACACAAATGGCCAACAGGCACATGAAAAGATGCTCAACATCACTAATCATCAGGGAAATGCAAATCAAAACCACAATGAGATAGTACCTCACACCTGTCAGGATGGCAATAATCAAAAAGACAAAAGATAAAAAGTATTGGTGAGGATGTGGAGAAAGGAGAACCCTCGTGCACTGCGGTGGAAACATTAACTTGGTGCAGCCATTATTGAGAATAGTATGGAGGTTCCTCAAAAAACTAAAAATAGAACTACAAAAACTGTACTGTCTAGAGACTGAGCTACTTAGAGACCATTACAGTTAGAGGGTAGAGCAAATTGCCCAGGGGAATTCCAAATAAAATGTGTCCTAATAAAATAATTCCCTTAACTTGGCCGCTAATGAATGAAATGAAACCAGAGAGCTGAAAGCTGACAGCTGCACGGTTTTCACTGGTCTGATCTTTTTCTCCACATATTATCTTTTCCGCTCTATGGTAGGACTAAAGCAACCATCCCATCCCATTCCCCCTGCTCTCCACCCCTTAGGAATAAACTGTGACTCTTCCATCTCATGGTTGTACAGAAAATGAGAGTTAATGCTTAATTTGAAAGAGAGGGCTCATGTCTACGGCCACACCACCCTGAACGCACCGGATCTCGCGTTTTGAAAGAGAGGGCTCAGGGTGCCAGAGCCAGCCTTGTCTTCATACCACTTCTGCTTCCTAAGGTGTCAGGGTCAGTTTTGTGAAATGAATTCCTGGCAGGGATCCAACAGCGTAGTTCCAACCATGGTACCTACCGTGCTCCCGAGGACACGCCTTACTCCCAGCCTTCGTAAGCTCTAGCTCTGCTTCCCACCTTGATGACATAGCTTCCGGCTGACTCACCCATGCATGTATCTGGTATGATCTGCTAGTTGGCACATGACAAGAGTACATGAACTGTGGCCACCACCGATGGGTTAGAATGAGAGGATGCTCCTTCAGTCTTATCTCAACCCAGCAGCCAGAGTAGTCCTGCTAAAATGTAAATGTGTCCACTCATTGACCCATAGACTTGTCCACTCATAGACCCATAGAGTTTTGCTTCTGCTTCTCTAAGAACAGCCTGATTCACCCAGCCAAGCCCTTCACAAATGCCCCATTTCTCACCTTCCCTTCACAGCACAATTCTTGAGAGATCCCTCTGTACTTGCTGTCTCTAATCCCTCTCTTCTCATTTTTTCTTGCACAAATTCTAGCAACTTTTACTCCTAATGCTCCACTTTTAAGATCGTTGACAATAACGTCTACATTGTAAAATTCCTACAGTCAAGTCTCAGTCCTCAATTTATTTGATCTTAACAGCAGCATGAGACGCAGACCATTGTCTCATTCTTGAAATTCTCTCTTCACTAGGCTTCCAGGAAACCACGATGACACAGTTTTCTGCCTACCTTTCTATAAATTCCATTCAGGCTCCTTTGCTGATTTCTTCTGAGCACCCCCCAGTTCCTAAAGGCTAGTGTGCCCCAGGACTCAGTGCTGGGACCACTTTGATTTTCTAACAATACACATTCATCCAGCCTCTGGGGTTTGAATACAATTTATATGCTGATGACTCTCAAATTTATACCTTCACTGTACACCTCTCTCCCCATATCCTCCTGAAAGTCTGTCGGTCTCAATTTAATCGGTCCAAGACTAGCTTCTGATGGTTCTGCTTCTCTCAAAGTCTTCCCCACCTCAGTTAATGGCAATTCATCTCACCAACTATTCAAATCTCAAGGCTTCACCTCATCCTTGGCTCTTCTCTTTCTCTTGCTCCCCATTGCCAATCCATTGACAAATCCTATCTTCAAAAATACCCAGAATATATGCACTCCTTAACCACTCCACTGCCCCCACCATGGTCCAAACCACCTCAGCAGCTGCCTGGAGTACTGCAGTAGCCCCCTGCCTGGTCTCTGCTCCCAATCTCATCTCCTTCCTTCCCCAGTTACAGAGTAAACTCATTGAAAACTAAGCTACATGCTACCCTTCCACTCCAAACCCTCAAATGACTTCCCAGAGAAAAAGTCTGGTCCTTATCATGGCCTCCAAGGCCTCAATGCCCTCTTCCCCATTCCCTGACGACACCTCCTCTATTCTGCCTCTGATTCATGCCCCTGGCACCACGCTGGCCTTCTCACTGTTCCTTGCATGTTCTATTTCACATTTGCCATGGAGCATTTTTCTAGAATGTTCTTCCCTAGGCATCTTATAGCTCAATCTCTCACTTCCTTCAGGTCTTTTCTTAAATTTCTTCTCAGTAAGGCCTTCCATGACCACTCTGTCTATACGTTAACCTCCACATCTCCTTTCCCTACTTTATATTTTTATCACCATCTGGTGTAGTTTGTTTATATAATAATGTATTTACTGTATGCCTCTTCCACTAGAATGCAAGATCCATAATAGAAGGTTCTTTTTTTTTTTTGTCTTTTCTTTTCACTGTTGTATCTCCAGTGCTTAAAACAATGCTGCACAAGATAGGTGCTCAATATATATGCGCTGAAAGAATGAATGAATGAATGTCCATGCTGCTGGTACTAAACGTGTGTCAGATACATGTCCACTTCTGATGCCTTATAAGGTTTAACACCAGATTCAAAACTGAGGACAAAAGGAGAATTCACAGTGACCATCAGAAGTTGTTTCTCAGATGAAAGGCACCCTTTGAAGGTAGGCATCTTAATTTCGGCAGGCAGAAGACCTTAGTCTCACGAGAGATGCAGCTGTTGTTGCTAAGAATGATTCATTACAGGTAAAGAAAATGAAGATAATTGTCTTGTTGTTTCCTATCATCATAAGTGCTTCCCTTTGAAATGACTTGCTTCTGTTTTTTTTAAACCCACACCTAACTGGCTTTGAATTTTGGCTCAGCAAAACAGGGAGACGCACTTGAAGGCCAGAACCATAGCATTTGGAAATGGAAGAGACTATATACCAAGGTGCACAGTGCAATAGTTGACTAAATCTTTTTATTTTCCTGCATGTCTGGGGGTTTGTTTGGTTGGTTGGTTTTTATCCTTCTCTATAGATCTCATATATCGTCAGATCCCTGAAGTTAAGTGCCTCTACTTTAATCAGATCTCTTACAGCAGAACAGTAAGGACTCACCCAGGAATTTTTTCTTTTTCCTAATGTGAATGTTAAAACTAACAAAAGCACTCCTTATTGTTGGTATAGTGGTAAAGTATACACGTGATGTATCACACTTCTGCCTACATTCTGCAGGACTTTTTTCCAGCTATCATCATTTCTAAATGTAAAATGCCCCAAGGGATTTTTAACTGTCTCAGGAAATGCACCAACCAAAATTACAGCAGCAGGCCTGTTTTCTTTGCCCCTTAAACTAAGAAAAAGAGACAGGGGCAAAATGACACAAAAATAAAATCTGTGTCACCGAGCTGTAAAAGCTCAGATTACAGGGACACATATGGCAATTTGCCCAGTCATTCTGGTTTCCACTAAAATTCTTACCAGTAAGAATCCTTACCTAAAGATTATTCCAGAAAAATAACAGATTAAAGAATTAAAGTATATTAAGGAGGATGATTTCACACCCTGACGGCAACAGCCATCCGTCAGATAATCGATGACAGCACATCCTAGTGGATTCCATGTGCTTTTATCTTTTTTTACTTCCATAAAGAACTACTGAGCAGACTGATCAATAAAGGAATGAGTGAAAGCATTTAATCGTTACTGTCACTTCAGGGGTAAAGGATGTGTGGTTTAGTTTATGATTTTTAAGGAATAAAAATAGAAAGCTCTTGATTCAGGAAATTAGTAACTCCAAAGCCCTTTACAGCCCCGTCAATGGAGACGAGAAGGCAGGAACCAGCCAGACAATCGCTGCCCCTGTCACTCTCATTGCCCAGCCAGATGCTTTGCTACAGGCACCAGCAGTCAGGCATCCAGACCCTCAGGACCCACACGTGAAGCCTGGGCTCCTGCGGTCCTTCCTGCAGTGAGGAAGCGGGAACAAAGGCTAAGCACTTAACCAGATGGAATTGGGAGTTGACCAAGACGGAGGCTTAGGAAGCCCCCGAGCTCCCCTCCTCCCACGGACACACCGAATAGACAGCTACCCATGGAGCCATTTCTTCTGAAAGAGATCCAAAAACTGGCTGAGCGACTCCTCCACGTCTGACAAATGAGAAAATACCCACATTCAAATGAGGAGGAAGGGCTGAGACACACTGTTACCACAAGCCCCAGCCCCAGCACAGCAACACACACTGAGAGGTAACCCCCAGCTCCCGCGTTCTCCTTGAGGAAGGACTGGGACCACACCGCTGGAGCCCACTGGAGGCAGTGCAGGTGGTGGTGTAGGAGGATCCTGAATTCACCTCCTCCCACAGACACAACAAAGCTACGGAATCGTTTCCTCTAAAAAAGCCAAAAACAAGACGAGCTGAGCTGCCACAACAAAAGATAAAAAGACGGTATTGAGACAGTTAGGAGAGGCAGAAACAGTGTCACCTAAAAAAATTTTTTTAAAAAATCCCTACCCTAGTTGCAGCGACCCACAATCTTAGAGCATCTGCTACAGAGGCAGGAGCCTGTTGGGACTCTTCCCAATGATGGAAACCCTGGCAGATGCCATTTGTGTGATCTCATTCTGCCTTACTAATGCCAGCACCAATGGGTGCCACTTTGGAACTCTCCCTCTAACTTGCTAGTGCCAGTGGGTGTGCCCCTGAGTTTCCAGTCTGCCCCTGTGCCACAGCTGCATGCCTCAGGTCCTGCCCAGCCCACTCCTGCATGGCAGCAGGCAAGCACATGCAGCCCATGCAGGGGACACCCCTCGAGTGCCTAGCGTGGGTAGCCAGCACTTCTGAGCCCCACAGAACATTTTCTGCACAAGGCCGCTCCTTCAAGACTAAGAGAAGTAGCTTTTTTGCCCTATATAATAGAAATAAACACAGAGAGTCAGGCAAAATGAGGAGACAGAGGAATACGTCTCAAACAAAAGAACAAGACAAAAACCTCAGAAAAAGACCTTAATGAAATGGAGATAAGCAATCTACCTGATAAAGAGATCAAAGCTTTGGTCATAAAGCTGCTCACCGAACCTGGGAGAACACTGGGTGGGTGCAGTAAGTGCTTCAACAAAGAAAGAGAAAATATAAGAAAGCACTAAACAGAAGTTAGAGAGTTGAAGAATACAATAACTGAACTGAAAAATTAACTCGAGGGGTTCAACAGCAGACTGGATGAAGCAGAAGAGCAGATCAGCAAGCAGAGAGAGAAAGCCATGGAGCTCACCAAGACAGAGGGACAAAAATTAGAAAGAATTTTACAAAGTAAAAGATATTTTAAGGGAACTTTGGGATAATGTCCAGAAGAATAACATTCCCATCACAGAGGTCCCAGAAGGAGGAGAAAAACGCCAGAAAGCTTATTTGAAGACATAATAGCTGAAAACATTCCTAGTCTGAAGAAGGGAACACATTCAGGTTTAGTAAGTTCAGAGAGTTCTACATAAAATGAACCCAAAGAGAGCCACACCAAGACACATCATAATTAAAATGATAAAAGTCAAAGGTAAAGACAAAGAGAGAATCTTAAATGCAAAAAGAGAAAAAGACTTCTTAAATGAAAGGGAAACCCCATAAGGCTATCAGTAGATTCTTCAGCAGAAACTTAGCAGACCAGAAGGGAATGCTATGATATATTCAAAGTGCTGAAAGGAAAAAAATTCCAACCAAACATTCTCTATCTGGTAAGGTTATCAGTCAGAATTGAAGGAGAGATTAAGAGTTTCCCAGATAAACAAAAGCTAAAGTAATCCATCACCTCTAAGCCAGACTTACAAAAACGTCAAAGGGACTTTAAGTTGAAAAGAAATGGCACTAATTAATAACACAAAAATGCACCAGAGCAAAAATCTCACTGGAAAAGGTAAATCTATAGTAAAGGTAACGGACCAATCACTTATAAAGCAACTTTAATCAAAAAACAAAAGCAGTAAAGTTAACTAAAACTACAATAATTAGTTAAAAGATGCATAAAATAAAATGATATAAAAGGGATTATCAAAAATATAAAACATGAAGGGAGGGTAAAAAATGTAACCTTCTGGGATGTGTTTAAATTCAAGTTGTTATCAACTTAAAACAGACTATTATACACATAGGATGTTATATGTAAACCTCATGGTAACCATAAGCAATAACCAGGAGCTCAGGCCTGGCTGAATGGTAAGGTTCATCTCCAACACTGTTAAGCCGGCTGTTTTATCCAGCGTGTGGAAACCCACATAGAGAGTAAAGGAGAACGATGAGCTAGAGAAACAAGTGCCAAACCGAAGAAGAAGATAAATCTCCAGAAACAGATGTTAGTGAAATAGAGATAAGTGAGAGTTCAAAATAATGGTCACAAACACAGGGGGAAACGTCTTTCTTGTTTTTTTTGTATTTTCTTTTCATTTTATTGTTGTCCCCCTTGTGATGAGAACTCTTAAGATATACTCTTAACAACTTTCATATGTAATATACAGTAGTGTTCATTATATTTATCATGTTGTACATTACATCCCCAGTACCTCCTGACATCACTCTTGGTAATGATTTTTTTGGATTTAACACCCAGTGCAAAGGCAGCAAAGGCAAAAATAAACAAGTGGGACTACATCAAACTAAAGGGCTTCAGCACAGCAAAAGAAACCATCAACAAAATGAAGAGGAAACCTTTGAAAGGGGAGAAAACGTTTGCAAACCACCTATCTGATAAAGGGCTAATACCCAAAATATACAAGGAACTCACACAACTCAGTCGCAAAAAGAAAACCCAATTTAAAAATGAGCAAAAGACCTGAATAGACACTGTTCCAAAATAGACATTTAAATGGCCAACAGGCACATGAAAAGGTGCTCAGCATCACTTAAAGGAGATGACATCTCATCCCTGTTAGAATGTCCATTACCAAAAAGACAAGAGATAACAAATGCTGGTGAGGATGTGGAGAAAAGGGAATCTTTGTACATTGTTGGTGGTGATGTAACTGGTACAGCCACTGTGGAACAGTGGTATGGAAGTGCCTCAGGAAATTAAAAACAGAACTACCATGTGATCCAGCTTCCCCACTTTGGGATATATATCTAAATGAAGCAAAAACATTATCTGGAAGAGGATGTCTCTTCTCCCATGTTCATTGTAGCAATATTCACAATAGCCAAGGTATGGAAACAATCTAACTGTCCATCAATGGATAAATGGATTAAGAAAATGTGATGATACATAGGTAGATAGATAGATAGATAGATAAGCAGATAGATAGATATTTGAATATTATACAGCCTTTAAGAAGAAGGAAATGCTGTCATTTATGACATGGATGAAACTGGATGGTATTATATTAAGTGAAATAAGCCAGACAGAGAAAGATAAATAGTGCACAGTATCACTTATATATGGAATCGAAACAAAAAAGAAGTCAAATTCATAGAAACAGAGAGTAGAAAAGTGGCTGCCAAGGGCTGGAGGTGAGGGAAATAGGGAGAAGTTGGTAAAAAAAAAAGTACAAACTTTCAGCTATAAGGTGAATAAAGTCTGTGGACCTAATGTATAACATGGAAAGTATAGTTGGTAACACTGGCTTGTACAATTGAAATTTGCAATATATGTTCTCACCAATAAGCAAATAAACAAACAAACAAATACATGTATCTGAGGTGATGGAAGTGTGAATTAACTCGATGCGAAGCATCCTTTCACAATATATACATATTGTGTCTGTTTTGTACACTTTATTACAATTTTATTTGTCAAGTATACCTCAACAAAGCTGAAAAAAAGAAAGGCCATCTCACAAGGGAGCAGCAAGAAGGGGTGAGGGGTCATGAATGCCAAGGCAGCCCTGAGTGGCAGCGGCCAGGAAACACTAACAGCGTGAAACCAATTTCTTGGCCACATTTGCATCTCCAGTTCTAATCTCTCTTCTATTTCCTCATGTGCCCCATGAATCCGAGCCAGTTAAGAACCTACCACTTTTATGGTGCTGCAGTTACTCATTCTGAGAGAACCAAACATCTCTCGAACGTCGATGGGGTCACCGGGACAGGACCGGGAAGTGGACAGCAGTTCCTGCTTGTTACATCAACTCTACTTAAGGGAACTGCCTCATGGCAGCCAGTCAGCGTGCAGCCATGACTAGAGTTGGACAGTCACCTTTCATAGAATTATATTTCCTTTCTCTGTGCTGGATCATTAATCACTCCAATAACATGAAGCACAATTCATGCCTATAACACGGAGCTGGGAATAATCGCAGGCTATTCTGGTCTGCTCCTAATAACACACCCAAGCAGACTTGTCTGCACAGCCCTGGAAAACCAGCGGGGTGGAAAGGATGCCGTGGACTGTTACAAAAGAAGGTTCTTCAAATAAGAGTTCCAGATTCTATTTTGATAGTCCCAATGTCCCCACAGTTTTGGAGAGCTGGAATCATTAATACTGGTTTTAACCTCAGTTTGAAAGTAACTTCAACCCATGTTCCCCAATGAAGGGAATATTTCAAGTTCTTTGTCACTCATGTTATATCCTTGAGCAAAGACCCTACACTTGGAGGGAGTGTTTTCTGAGCGTCTAAGGGGTAGAGGACAGATTTCTATAAAAAGATAGCAAGTTTGGGAACAAAAACCACTGGGGATTTCATAGGTTAAGGCAAACAAATACTTACAATGGAGAACTGCATAAGACTTACATTTGTGAGCCTTGAGTCCTTCAAAGGAAACTGGTCCAATCTCATAATACTCATATTCCCAGGTGTAATCAGAATTAGATGCAGATTGCTGGGACGTTCTGTTAGAGATCAGCCTCTGCGCAGACATCTCCACCTGCACACGTGGGGAAAGGCAAGAGTCGGGTCTGTGTGCTCACCCACAGCAGGTGCTCCCACCGCTCTTGACCACCATGTTCAAGAGGTCAGCAGGAGAAGGAGGTCCAAGCCACCAGGTCAGGGGGAGGCCTTCCCTGGCTGCCCCCGCCTCAGCCCAAGTGGCCATCATTTCCTTTCCCCTCTCCACTAGCCTGGCACGCCTCTGCAGCCAGACACGATGTCTTCTTTGGTGGTTGTCCTGCTGAACTTAACCCAGCGCCCGGCACACAAACAACCTTCAATAACTGATGAAAGAAGGAAGGAAGCAGGGAGCGTGTCAACATCTCTGAGCTCACACAGTCAGCCTCACCACCTGTCCCTGCATTAGTATATAAAGAGCTACGGAGAATAAATAAATTCAGGGTCAGAAGAGAAGTCGCTCAGGTGATGTCGATTAAGCACCTACCCAGCACCAATTAAGACCCAAGGCCTAAGTGTGGGGAAACGGGGTGGGGAAAAGATGAGCGGACCATAAACGTGACATAACTGGAGAAGATCCTCGGTGCAAATCCCAATGTTGGCGACTGCTAACTCCTGAAATTTGTCCTATCTTCAGGATGTCCCAATGCCTTGCGTGAGATGATTTTAGGTTAAAAAATGCCGACTTCTTTAAGAGAAGAGATTGCACTGTGCAGCACGGACGCTAGAGGTGGCAAGTCCACCAAGCCAGTATTCAGTCCTGAGCACCTGCTGCGTGTGAGGCACTGCACGTTGTGGGACAGGAATAGGCGCTAGAGACACAGACCAGGACCCCACAGACCTTCCCTAACAATGGGGAAAGAATACAAAGTGACAAATAACAGTAACATAAGGGAAAATCTGGATGAAGTACCAGCCAAAATGAAGATTCCCTGAGCAGTATAATCACTGGGTCCCACCCCCACCAAGAACTTTCTGAAACTCCCCTGCCCCTACCCACCATGGATCAAGTACCACTCACCACTGCCTCTAGGCACAACCCCCAGAGAAACTGAGGCAAAATCCCCACCACCCTGCTGCCCAGGCAATGAGTCTTACCTTTCCCTCTTCCTTTCCTCCCCAGGCCTAGTCCTGAACTCCAGGGAACCAGACTCCAACCCCTTGGCATCATATTGCTCAAAAGATGATTGCTCTGAGCCAGAGAGGCATGTCAGTGTCAGAATTAGAGGGTGATTCTGAGCCCCCAGTCAGATGAGTCACTCCTCCAAATGTAGAAGAGAATGTATCCAATTCTCGTTTGGGAAAGGAAGCTTCACAAACTCCAAGAAGAGCTGACCTTTAAGTATTCAGTTCCCTTTCTAACACCGGCAGAAAGGTAACATAAGACCATTACCACAGTCCCTTCTTTGGCATTTCTATGATTTGAACAAGAGTTTAACCTCCCTCGACGATGAAATAAATTACCTCGGGAAATGAAAATTAACAACTCAACCCAAGAAACACTGTCCTCATTTATAAGCACTCTCTCGGGAAGAAACGCATCGCGTGAGGGAGAGGGGTAGCTCTTCAGCTGTGAGGTCCAGAGAGAAATGGCAGATTAGGATGAAACATAACTTTCATTTGAGAATATTAAGAACATCACTCAACACAGAAAAAAAGGCACTGGATTTGAAGCCAGAACACAAAGGTCTTCATCTTTGCTCTGCCTCCAATTGTTGCCAGCAAGACACTTCATCTCTCTCCGACATATTTTCCTCATCTGCAAAACTGATCATCCCAACCTCCTGAAGTTGTCATCAGGAAGTGGTTCTGGCTAGTCACTGACAGACATCAAAACATCACCCACCTGGACCACTTCTCGAGCCTCCTGTTGTTTGGCTTTTGTTCTGTATTTTTTTCTTCTACTCTTACTAACCTGTTGCAATCCATTCTCTACACATCAGCCAACAATGTTTTAAAAAAACAAACTGCCCTTGTCTTTCCTTTCCTTAATACTTTAAAATAGCTTTCGATTGCTCCGAGGACAAAGTCCAAAATCCTTAAAATGTCCTGCGAAGTTATGCCTTATGCTCTGCCATCTCCTCTTGTCTCACCTCATAGCCTATCAAGCTGTACTTGGATTTCCTGCAGCTCCTCAGACATGTCTTGCTCCCTGCAACCTGCACACATACCGTTCCCCCCTGCAGGAGTACTCTTCCCATCACTTCAGCCTAACCTCTCCCTCCTTCCCTGCATCCTCTCATCGTCCGCACTGGGGTCGGCACATCCAGCCCACCATCTGTTTTTGTACAGCCTGCAAGTGCAGAATGTTTTTCCATTCTTTCATGGTAGGGGAAAAAAAAATCAAAAGAATGATAACAGTCCGTGACCTGAGAGAATTGTATGAAATTCAAATACCAGAGTCCATAAATAAGGTTTCCTTGGAGCACAGCTACCCTTGTTTGCTTTTGTATTTTTTGTGCCTCTCTAGTGCTGCAAGGGCAGGGCTGAGCAGTCGGTACAGAGCGAGTGCCACCCCCAAAACCCAAAATATTTACTTTCTGGTATTTTATAGGAAACATTTGCCAACCCCCTCCTCTAGAGCCATGGGAAAAAAATGATCTGAGCTTCGGTTTTTCCCATCAGGAGAATAAAGGTGATAACAGTTCTCACTTCATGGAGTTGCAGTAAAGATTAAACGTGATGTTGCATGAAACGTGTGCAGCCAGCACGCAGGTTAAGATCAATCAAGAGCAGCCAACACTGTGAGAATAAGCTAAGAAATGCTGGTCTGGGATAGAAAAGCCTCGATCTGTTCTTCAGACAATACCAACTCTCCTGTGAGCTCATTCCTTTCAAATTCACCAAGCGCTTAATTGATCTATGTGGTCTAGACAAATGAATAAAACTAGTATAATAAAGAATAAGTCAAAAGGCGTTCATTTCGATGGTGGAAAAGTTGTAACAAGAAATATGTATGTCATGGGATTCGTGATGTTTCATCAAGTCAAAAATAAGGTAATAATCTCTGTCTCTCTCTTTCTGAGGAAAATAAGATGAAGCCTGGCTTGATCATATCATTTTTATTGGAAATCAGCATTACAGATAATGTAATAAACAGAACAGAAGGAGGCCCTGGGCTTTATTTCACGTCCAAATAGAAAACAGAAAAATAGCAAAAAGTACATAAGACAACGAAGAAAATAAAGATGGGAGAGTGTTTCCCATGATCTAAGCATCACGCCCCTTGGCTGTGCTCTTCTCCACATCTGAGCTCAGTGGCGCCTCATCTGTGGCTGCCCAGGCTTATGAGACCAGTGTGTTTTCCTGCTATTCTGTGGGCTCAGAAAGAAGCACCAACACCACCTTCACAGGGCCAGCCGGGAGCTAGCAAGTAAAATATCTGTAACAGTGTCAGGTATCAGGAAGCATCCACCATTTAGCTACCACAGGGAAAGAGTTTTTCCATTCCTTCTTTTTTTTTTTCTCCCTTACATCCTTCCTGTTCATCTAAATGAACTATTAAAGGATGGCTAGAGACCAAAGGGTAATGAGAGTCACACGTGCAAAGGTCCTGAGGTGGGAAGGCTGTCCTTTACGAGGAGCAATGCCTGGCAAATGCCTGGAGACAAGAGGTTCTCCGGGGAAGCAGAATGGGATATGCCAGCCCCCATACCCTGCCCCCTCATGAGCAGCCGCCACAGTGGTAACCTTCAGATAAAAGGAGCAGCTTGTGTTTTCACTGGCTGGTTCCTCTCGGTTCCTGAATCCCAAAGATGGGTTTAGAGGACAGAACCTCCAGCTTCCCTTTTCACATCACACCCTCAAGGAAGTCCATCAGGCAGTATTTTTTTCATCCAAGTCTCAAATAAACCACCTTGGGCCATCACATGCACAAAGACAACACGCAGAACGCAGCATTTTGTGTAACGTCCATTATCAAAGCCCAGGGTAGCCTTTCTGAGCTTTGCCAACACTTAAGCTGGCACTGTTTCACCATCTGGAAACTTCCAGTAGGTCTGGGTAGCAGCCCCCGAGTCTGATACTCTCACTGCAGTGAGGACTGGCTGGGCCTTGGCACACGGGGAGGGAGAGGCGGTCGCGCACCCGGGCCGACTCACAGGGGTGCAGGAATCACACAGCTGCTCTCAGAACACAGCAAACAGGAAAACAGGAAAAGCAGGGCTCAACCAGCAGCTGCCTTCTGCGCCCCCGGCCCCTGTCCGGCACCTGCTCCTGAGATTCTCTGCCGGTTTTCTTCATAATATTAGCATCATTAAAAACAACTTCTTGCAGGGGAAACATATCCTAAACAAGCTTTCTGGAGCTGCCCAGAGAGACTCACTGCTCTTCTGAGCAACCGAAAGCCCTCTTGCCAACGTCAATAATGAAAGATACGACTGTGTCTCAGAGCCCCACATGAAAAGGAAGCTGACCTTTCCCAGCTGTGCACAGGGTCATTTAGGCCAATTTACGGGGATGGGAGAAGGAGGGACGATCTCAAAGCAAGCACAGGCTGCAGATGAGCAAGGCCCCAGACACTGGGCATGGCGGCCTAGACATCCCCCTTCTCCCGCCCCCACCCCAACACTTTGATCCCTCCTTCCGACTATCCAGTCTTTCCTCCTCCAACCCAGGTTCCCACACCACTCCTGGGCATTCTCTTGCCTTTTTTTTTTTTTTTTCTTAGTATATACATTTTTTATTGACGTAAGTCAGTTTACAATGTTGTGTCAGTTTCTGGTGTACAGCACAGTGCTTCAGTCATACATGAACACACATATATTCCTTTTCAAATTCTTTTTCACCATAAGTTACCACAAGATATCGAATATAGTTCCCCGTGTTATACAGTATGAACTTGTTGTTTATCTAGTCTGTATCAGTTAGTATCTGCAAATCTCTAACTCCCAATTTATCCCTTCCCACCCACCTTCCCCCTGGTAACCACAAGTTTGTTCTCTATGTCTGAGAGTCTGTTTCTGTTTGGCAAATAAGTTCGTTTGTCTTTTCTTTTTTTTTTTTTTTTTTTAGATTCCACATACAAGTGACATCATATGTATTTTTCTTTCTCTTTCTGGCTTACTTCACTTAGAATGACATTCTCCAGGTCCACCCACGTTTGTGCAAATGGCATTATTTTATTATTTTCATGGCTAAGTAGTATTCCATTATGTAAATACACCAAAGCTTCTTTATCCAGTCATATTTTGATGGACATTTAAGTTGTTTCCATGTCTTGGCTATTATAAATAGTGCTGCTGTGAACATTGGGGCACAGGTATCCTTTTGAATTAAGGCTCCCTCTGGATATATGCCCAGGGGTGGGACTGCTGGATCATATGGTAACTCTATTTTTAGTCTTTTGAGGAACCTCCATACTGTTTTCCACAGTGGCTGCACCAAACTACATTCCTACCAACAGTGTAGGCGGGTTCCCTTTTCTCCACACTCTCTTCAGCATTTATCATTTGTGGACTTCTCCTGCCTTCTTAAAGACAGGTCAAGCAATTCTCTCCACCTCCTGAATATGGAAGATGTACATGGACATGGAACCTCTCATGGAGTGAATAAACTCTTCATCAATATCCTTGGTGGGTCATGATGGGGACACGTGCCAGGGGAGCTGTTTCCTTGGAACTGGACCTTTATTTCCATGTTAAGGGGTAAACATCAGTAGATGAGTTTTCCAGGTGACCACCAACTTAGGCATGGGACTAGCATATTAAAGAGAGATTCAAAAGATGCCTATAAATCCTAAAAAACAAGGGCACACATGTGCACATGCGCGCACACACACACCTGACAGCACAGCCAGGAAGACACTCCACGCAGCTGCCTGCCAATGGCACAGATCCAAAGACCCACTAGAAAGACCTAATGACCTGTTCATATTTGAGACCAAAATTCCCAGTCACAGAGTCATAGCCATTCTAGCTTCTTCCTCTTCAATTCCCAAATCCCCAACATGGGCACGCCGCCCAGGATGCCAACCCCTGCTCTGACCTTGGCCACGAAGGTCTCATCAGTTACTTGTTCTTATCTCTTTCTTCCTTCTATCCCTAGGAACAACTATCTCCATCACAAGAGAGAAGTCACCCTCTTGACCCATCACTGTTTCTCTCTCCCAGCAAAGGCATCTGAGAAACCATAGGTAAAGTCTACCCAGGCTGCATTCTGCTCACTGAGGAGCCAAAGATCAGAACGTCAGAATCACAGCTTTAGAAGCTTAATTCCTTCCTTGCACGGAAGTGTGACCAGGCACCCAAGTCAGAACTGACGGCGTACCCAACTTACCTGCATCTAAATGGGGAGAACCATGCAGAGATCAAATGAGAGTCTGCAAGGTTCTGAGTCAGGCCCACCAGAAGAGCAGAGCCAGCTGCATATTCCTAAAGCATCTCTAAAAGGCACCACATCCCCACAAGGAATCGTGCTGGACCCTCTGACATCAGAGCCTCCCCGGGCCCCTCCCAGGTCGGCGCTTATCAAACGCTGACACGGTCTTCTTCCCGTTTACTCCTCTTTATTGTAGGTACCATGTGAACCACCACCTTCTCCTTGCACTTGGCACTTTAATTCTCAAGTTTGCTGATGACTTTTCTATGAATTCATCTTAAGTCAACAACTTCCTTCACAGAGTGTGGATTTTTACTTCCTTCAATTAAAGAGGCCATGTCTCCGGGACAGTAGACTTCAGTCCTCTTCCTATTATCTTTGGACTTGAGCACACATCTTACTTTTGAAGTCTGAGACTCTGGCCACTCAATTCAGGTTAGAGATATTATACACACACACACACACGCTGGGTTCCTCTTCCCTTCTCAAATGGACAAACTTCCCAAATTTCTTTACACTCCCAAGGTTTCTGCCACTCTTGGGCATTTTCAGTTACCCAGCAGACCTCAAAAATGTGGTAACTGACTGACAGCTGGCAGAGAAGTTCTCAATGCATCCGTTTCCTGTCTCTCTCTACTTCTCTACTGCACACCAGCAACTTATATCCAGGGACAAAACATGGAACAGAAAGTGTTCGCAAGCCTGAGGATTTCCTGCCTTAAAATCAGAATCAATGCCAACGGAAGAGTAACTTCCAAATGCAGAGATGGGACTTAATATTGTGTGCAGCTGGGCATGCAGCCAACACCTGAAATGGAGGGAAACTGAATTAATGAGTGGGCACCCTTCCTCCATCAGCTGGTACCTCAAAGAAGACAAGGGGTCAGGACTCCTAAATCCACCTCCTCCAGTTATGTCCTGGGCACCTACATAGTCGTAAACAGGCAAGAAGGTACTTTCTAAAGGTAGCACCTCCTGGCTCTGTGGTACTCCCTGCTTCAGCCCAGCACATGCTTATTACATACATGGTACACAATGGCTGTCCTTGAGCTCTTCAGAGAGGTCTTTGGAAATGGTGACAGATCTCTGAAATACACCACAGTACACACAGGCTATGCCAGGACTGCACGAACCAACCCTCCAGTGACATTCTCTTTCCTTTGATCTCTATTCCATCAGGGCAGGGCCCTCCCCCCTCGCTCACACTGTCTTACTTCCAGCAACCCACCCAAAACCTGGCTCATAGCAGACATGCGATAAATACTTGTTGAGTCAGTTTCTCCTGATGTGGACAAGCCACAAGATTATCTTTTACTCTCTTTCTCAATCCTGAGCTGAGAGCAGAGTTCTCCCATTCTAACAGAGACTTCAGCTGGACAGCGGGAAGCACATCATGGCCATGCAGGGGAAAAACACCCCAGAAAGGCGCTGTAAAGCCTCCATCAGGAAGTACTTCCTGAGAAGTGCCGAGGCGCAGCTCTGAGATACGTGTGGGGGTGGCAGGCACACTGCCCTCAGCTCTGCAGATGGAGGAAGCTGGGTTTTCACAGTCCTCTGAACTGAGTCACGCTGACCAAGCATAGGAGAATGATTTATAACCAGAGCATCAATTTGTTGAATTATGATAAAGATAAAATAATCAAGCAGACCAGAGCACATGTTTTCTACGGTCTGGGAAACAAAACAGCAGATGAGAAAATTAGCTGATGAATGTGGAATCAGGGCAAAGGAGTCAGGTAATATAACAGAACCTCCTACACACGTGTCAGGATATCCTTTTGTCTGTCTTGCATCCCAACCCAGATGTCCTGTTGCAGCCACAAAGTGAGGCCACACTCACCCACAGTGGGATTGGGGTCCCCATCGCAGAAATATCATAAGGTTAACTCCTGCCTCTTCTGGACCTTGCTTTTCTTGGTCTGGACTTCAAAAAATTCTAGGTCTGTTGAGGACACCAGTAGAATCCCAACTTGACCAGTTTGTTACAGTTCGGTTTTCTGGGTTCCTATTGCTGTCCATTTATTTTAGCTCTACAGCTGAGCCTTCCATAAAAGTATGGTTAAAAGTACTAGAGTCAAGGCAAAGAACCAGCTATCAAAACTCAGTGCTTTGTAACGAAATACCATTTCACATCCATTAGAATGGTTATTACAAATACAACAACAAAAACAGAAAACAAGTATTAGCAAGGATGCAGAGAAATTGGAACCTTTGTGTGTTGCTGGTAGGAATATAAAATGGCACATGAAATACAGTACAGTGGTTCCTCAAAAACTGAAATATGGCATACCTTACGACCCAGCAGTTCCGCCTCTGGCATATACACAAAAGAATTGAAAGCAGGGGCCCCAAAAGATATTTGTACATAAATGTCCATAGACGCATGATTCACAATAGTCAAAAGGAGGAAGCAACCCAAATGTACATTGGTGGACAAATGGATAAACAAAATGTAGTATGTACATGCAATGGAATATTACTCAGCCTTAAAAAGGGAATGTTGACATATGCCACAACATGGATGAACGGTCACAACATTATGCTAAGTGAAATAAACACAAGGATGAATATTGCATGATTCCACCTATTGAGGCACCTAGAACAGTCAAATTCATACAGACAAAAAGTAGAACAGTAGTTGCCAAGGGCTGGGAAAGGGGGGGATGGAGAGTTATTGTTTAATGGATAGGGAGTTTCAGTTTGGGAAGATGAAAAACTTTGAGAAGTGGATGGTGGTGATGGTTGCACAACAGTATGAATCTACCTAATGCTGGTACTTGCTATCTGGTACATTTCCTATAATTTTCTATTGGATGTAAATAAAAGCAAATGTTAAAACTATGATACAGAGAAAATTAAAATGAACAATGAAAATAATAAAATTTATAAATAATGCCTAGATTATTTGTGCTAACATGACTCCAAAACACTAAGTTGGACACTGAAAAATGGTAAATTTCATGTTATATATATTTGACCCCAAAAAGTATAATTTTTAAAATCAGAAAATAATAATAATAAAAATCAGCACTTCCTGACCCATGTAGGGTGGGGGCAGGGTAATTGAGAGCTCCCCAAAGTAAAAGACCACCAACCCAGGGGACAAAAGATGGTGCTGGGACATCCTGGCACCCTCCCCATGTGGGTCCTTCCTCCACGGCCAGCCTTCCAGGATCCAGCGTGGCTCTGTTCAAGAGCCCTTGTGGCACTTCCTTGCCACACAGCAGGAGTACTCTGCCCAGGCTGTGGGGAATCACACGTCCCCATGCCAGCGAGAAGCTGGGACAGCTGTGCCAGCCATGGTCCTGTCTCTCTAACTAGTCCTGGAAATACAGACTGCTTCCCAACCCCTAAGTCTTTTGGCCCAAACAACAGAATTGTTTCCCCTTCCTGTGGCCCTGGTCATTAGCCCACCTCACTCCAGCATAAGTCTATTACCAGTTATCATTCCAAAGCTGCCAGGGTCTCCTCATGCATTACATTTAAAGTCAGTTGCTTCCCAATGACAAAAAGGAAGCAACTTAATCTCAGAAAGCTGGCTCCAGTGTCTGAGAAATGTTTCATGGAGGCCAGTTGGATTTCATGGACCTGGAAAGTAGGGATGTTGACATTATTTTGCTGAGTAAGAAAATTTTTTAAAAACGATGACCATTAACAATGATCTTTCCCTAGACAAAAATGTTTAAGCACTCTCCAGGCAGGGGAGAATCTCACAACAAAAATAGTCAGTCCTCTGCAAGAGAAGAGAGGCAGCTGTCTAGCATCAGTATTTCATAGCGAGCAGGTATTGCCCTGCAGGTTGGAACTACGTTGCCTCTGTCCACTGCGTCCACATGGTAGTTACCCGGAATGGCTGAAATATTCACTCTCTCTGAAAGCAAAGGAAAAGGACGGAGAGGGATGTGGTGAAATTCCCTTCCAGATCCATGACTCTAGAATGTAACAAAATACCAAGCTCCTTTCCACTTGTATCACAAACTCAATGATGTGTGTCTGTTTGTAAAACTCATGTGTGTGTGTAGTGCAATATGGAGAAGGTGTTGTTATGGGCTGAGTTGTATACTGAAGTCTTAACTTCCAGTACCTTTGAATGTGACTATTTTTGGAGACAAGGTCTTCAAAGAGGTGATTAAGTTAAAATGAGACTGTCAGGGTGGGCTCTAATGAAATCTGACTGGTATTCTTATAAGAAGAGATGATAAGGACACATGGAGAGACACCAGGAGCACACATGCACACAGGGACAACCATGTGAAAAGGCCAATACAGCCCAAGGCAATCTACAGATTTAATGCAATCTCTATCAAATTACCCATGACATTTTTCACAGAACTAGAACAAATAATCCTAAAATTTATATAGAATTACAAAAGACCCAGAATTACCAAAGCAGTACTGAAGAAAAAGAATGAAGCTGGAGGAATAACCCTCCCAGACTTCAGACAATACTACAGAGCTACAGTAATCAAAACAGCATGGTATTGGTACAAAAACAGACATATGGATCAATGGAATAGAATAGAGAATCCAGAAATAAACCCACAAACTTTTGGTCAATTAATCTTCAACAGAGGAGGCAAGAATATACAGTGGGGAAAAGACAGTCTCTTCAGCAAGTGGTGTTGGGAAAACTGGACAGCAGCATGTAAGTCAATGAAGTTAGAGCACTCTCTCACTCCACACACAAAAATACATCCAAAATGGCTTAAAGACTTATAAAATGCAAGACAAGACACTATAAAACTCCCAGAAGAAAACACAAGCAAAACATTCTCTGACATAAATCTTAACAATGTTTTCCTAGGGCAGTCTACCTAGCCAATAGAAATAAAAGCAACAATAAACAAATGGGACCTAATTAAACTTATAAGCTTCTGCACAGCAAAGGAAACCATAAGCAAAACAAAATGACATCCTACAGAATGGAGGAAAACATTTGCAGCTCATACAACTTAATAACAAAAAGCAAACAACCTAATCCAAAAATGGGCAGAAGACTTAAAAAAGCAATTCTCCAATGAAGACATACAAATGGCCAATAGGCACATGAAAAAATGCTCAATGTCATTAATTATCAGAGAAATGCAAATCAAAACTACAATTAGGTATCACCTCACACAAGTCAGAATGGCCATCATTCAAAAGTCCACAACCAATAAATGTTGGAGAGGCTGTGGAGAAAAGGGAACCCTCCTACACTGCTGGTGGGAATGTAGTTTGGTGCAGCCACTATGGAAAACAGTTTGGAGAGTCCTCAAAACACTAAAAATAGACTTACCATATGATCTAGCAACCCCACTCTTGGGCACATATCCAGAGGGAATTCTAATTCAAAAAGATATATACACCCCAATATTCATAGCAGCACTATTTACAATAGCCAAGACATGGAAACAGCCTAAATGTCTATCAGCAGATGACTGGATAAAGAAGTTGTGGTATGTTTATATAATGGACTATTACTCAATGATTTTTTAAAAAAGAACAAAATGCCATTTGCAGTAACATGGATGGACCTGGAGATTATCATTCTAAGTGAAGTAAGCCAGAAAGAGAAAGAAAAATACCATGCAATATCACTCATATGTGGAATCTAAAAAAAATGAAAGAAAGAAAAAAGAAGACACCAATGAACTCATCTACAAAACAGAAACAGACTCGCAGACATAGTAAACAATCATGGTTACTGGAGAAATGGGGTAGGAAGGGAAAAATTTGGGTGTTTGAGATTTGCAAATGTTAACCACTATATATAAAACTTGATAAAAAACAAATTTCTTCTGTATAGCACAGGGAACTATATTCAATATCTTGTAATAACATTTAATGAAAAAGTACATGAAAATGAATATATGTATGTATATGCATGACTGGGACATTGTGCTGTACACCAGAAATTGACACATTGTAATTGACTCTACTTCAATAAAAAAAAATAAACAAAATAAAGTTCATGTGAAGAAGCCACAAAAGATGGTCATCTACAAGCCAAAGAGAGATACCTGGAACAGATCCTTCCCTTATGATCCTCAGAGGAAACCAACCCTGCTGACACCTTGAGCTTGGACTTGAGTCTCCAGAGCTATGAGAAAATAAATCTTTGTGATTGGAGCTACTCAGATTCAGGTATTTTGTTATGGCAGTCCTAGCAAACAAATAGAGCTGCTGAAATTAAATTTTGTCAAACTGACGTTCATTTTGATGAGTTCATTAGGTAAACTGTCCTAGAAAGGCCATTAACAGTAACTTACTTTATACCCATCACTCCTACTGCCACTAAATAACAAATACACTTTTGGAAAGAAAAGCAAATGCTATTAATCTACCCCACTATATGCCATCTTCAGCCGACACATTTATCACATTGTCATCAACATGTCTTGCAAGCAGAAAGAACACTAGCTTTGAACATGCTAAAATTAGCATGAGTCAATGCAGCCCAATAAGGATATTCTAAACACTATGGCTTTGAAGATTTAGTGGAGGTTGAAAAGTCAAGGCCTGTACCCCCAAGGAATTCAGAGAATTCAGGCTTGTATTTAGAACCATGGTCTCCCTTGTTGAATTTCACCCTCCCAAATACACACACACACACACACACACACACACACACACACACACACACAAGTTAAGCAGCATCACAGAAGCCTGATAACACCAACAGACAACAGGTGCAACACAGTCATTAAAAAAGGAAGGGCTCATAATGGCAGAGGGGCTTGGGGTCGGGGGACCCACATGGATGGTCCTCTGAGTCTCTGCCCACACTGTCCCGCCTGCCAGGTGGGGCTGCCACCTCCCTCTCTACAGATCCCGCCTACCTTTGAGGGCAGGGCTCCACAGAGTTCTGTCAACTGTCTCAGCCCCCAAGGACTCTCTCCCTTCTCCCAGATCTTGTCATGGGGATTACTTAAATCTCTCATTTTAATAACGAGAGAGTATATATAAGGATCAGCCTTTGCATCACACTGAACCCTCCTTCAGATTTATACAGATGCTATCACCAAGCATCACCGTCAGGTGAACTACTATTTTAATGGTACCAGGGAAACCACCGTCCTGTCCATTTTAATTAGTGGAGTGTTTGAAACACTGGGCACAATAAGACTGAGGAGGGTGAGACTGGCCATCCCTTAAGTCACTTTGAGGATGATTTGGCAAACAAGCCTACTTTGTATTTATCACCGAGGGTTTCTGTCTCCAAGCAGCACACACTGTTCTTTACAGCCCGGAGCTGGATCATTCTTATGACAAACAAGCAAGAGAGGAGAGGGTATTTCCATCTCTGTTCCACAGAAAAGGCAATTTAAAGTTAAGTGGTGGTTTAAGAGCTCAAGACAGAGAAGCAGGAATGATCATCTTAACCTCCTAGGTCTGGGATTCTTAAACCAGCTGTATGTCTTTTCTAGTTTCTCCACCTACCCCACCCACTGCCACCGGAGTGCAGTCCCTGATTATAAGCAAACCAGGGCTTGGTCGAGCAAAGGCAGTCCGGCTGCAGCCACCCTAGGGCCTCCTGGACTTGCAGAAAGGGGCGGGGCCAGAAGTGAGCCAAAGAGGGCCTTGTAGAGCCTGGGGCAACCCCCTCAACCCCGCCCCCAACCCACTTGCCTAGAACTGAGGATGCCAAATAGCCCCAACTCTTGGAGCACACCTGGTTCAACCTCCTGGAGCATCAATTTTAAGAGAAACCTTGGAGGACATTTTTACATTAAAAAGTACAGATATGTTACAAAGTAAACTGCAAATATCAATGAAAGTTCAAGATAAACAAATACTTGCTTCTGGCGCCTTGGCCTTGACCTCACACTTCCAGAAAAATGTGTTAACTCTCCTCACCTATTGAGATAATTTAGTGGAAATTTAAAAGAAGCTCTTGTAGGCATATATGTAAGTTAACATGGTATAATTTCTAGTAGTTTCCAGATTTTCAGAACATCATCTTAAATTTGTTTTTTTCCTTTTTTTTTTTTTTAACAGAAGACAGAATTATATTTTCTGGGAAAACCTACACAAAGGTTGGTAGAAAGACAGGTGTTATATGTTTCTAACCACATATCTTTCAGTCATCTCCTAATTATTCTTTTTTTCTTGATCAACCAGGCAAATTCGGAGCCAACCCGTAAAGAAGTAGCTCCCTCAGCTGCCGGCCTTTGCCTTTAATCGTTTCTGCTGTTACCAAGTACACGCAGGAAGAAAACAAATGCACCTTTAGGGAGGATAATTATTTGAAGCTTATAAATAAGTTTCACTTGAAATTTTATGAAATGTACCAGTGTTCTCTAGTCAGGGGGACATTATACAGATCTTGGTAGAACAGACACAGATAACAATTAAACCGAGACTTTTAAAGAACATCCATCAATTTAGTATCTCACAAAGTCTCAACTTCTGCTTCTTCACATCTTCGCAACACTGCAATGGACTGAAGATTCCCGTTGGCAAAGAAGAAGCATCATATGCAGACTTGGCTTTCTTTCTGATAGGACTAAACACTTCATATACTTAGTCAAGACAGAAAAATCACTCTGTACCCTAAAATAAGCCAAAAATAACATGACCATCCTGTCTGGAAGTTGGTCTCCAAAATAATAAAACTTGGAATGCATCCAATAAACCTGGACTCCCTAAAAAAAATTCTTTCCCTGAGTGTTTGCCCTAGGGACGTCTGAAGATAAGTCATGACTTTGGGGAATGGGATCATCATGCAAGAAAATCGTTTTTAACCGAAACAGCAGACAGACATGCATTTGAGAACTCTGGTAACTTATGGAGTATTTTCCTTCATGTCTTCATTGCGTTTTTATTTGACAAGCCAGTCTGCTGAAGCCCGATTCTGTTGCACTCTTGGCAAGTAAACACTTTCTTCCCTTTTCTAAATTCTCCTACCTCGAAGTCTTCTTTTGTCTGGAAGGACACGTCACGTCAAGTCCAGACTGCAACTCTTTACCATTTTCCCTGAAGCGTAGAGAACGCACACTCTGAGCTGGTACAAATGTGGGACCTGATCACCTGTCAATTTTATGTTTTTTTTCCTGCTGCCCCTTAAAATGCATTCAGTGGATTCATCCTTCCTGCCCTCAGATGAATGCTTGGGTGGAATAACATGACTTTTCTGCTCATGCAACTACTTCCAAGTCCCAAAAGAATGAAAATGTGCAGTCTGGGAAATTAAAGAAAAAAAAACCCCTCCAACCTGGTTATAACATTAAATCTCCTGCCTATGCCAGATTGCTTGCATGCTCGTCCCCTGTAGGGACTGAGGGACGGTGGACCCCTTTTCTTTCTCTGCCTTATGCACAACTGCTGGGCAGCAACTCATCCCTCCAAGATCAAAGACTGAACTGTCTTCACACCCTCTATTTATGGGTGCTTGAGTGGTATTCATTTTCCTTCAACTGACTGCTCACTCCTATCTTAGCCTCTAAACTTCTGGACACTACCTGCTGGGGTGCCCTCACTCCTGGGCTGAACTTGGAGTGGCCCCAGGCCAGTTATCTTTTCCACAAGGACCCACCAAGTCCTTAGGAAATCCTCAGGCATCCTTTGCCTGACAAACTCTGGGAAGGCGGGTGAGCCTGCTACCTGGGCCACCACGTGAGCCCCAAATGTATGTCCAGCTCAACTAGTGGTCCCGTGACATCGCCCCCACACCAAGTTTGGGATGAAGGAAGTGACTACGGAGGTCTCTGAAGAAATCCCTTTCACAAAGCTTCCTCTCTCAATCTCCGTATCCTTGAAGAGGCCAGTGGAGTTCAGGAGTTGGGAAAAGTTCTCAAATATCTACACTGAAATTTCTTCTTGCTCATCTAGCACTTTCCTTTACAAAGTCACATAACTTGAGTGGGTGCCTCAATCAAAACTTTGACTGAGTAACCAATTTTTTTTATACACACACAGAAATGTTTAGGCTAGATTGTTCATTTCCAATTATTTTCAAGTTCATTTTACTCTTGTAGAGCTAATAAAATTGAGGAAGTTGAGCATTAAAAGGGGTGTTCTGAGACATAAAATTCAACTCCCCCTTCACCCAGTGGGGAATCCTCTCTGCAATCCTGACAGAAGGTCACCTGGCATCGGCTTGACCTGCCTCTGGAAATAAACCTACTTCTTCTTCCTCAGGTGTCTGAGGAATGGCCTCAGAATTGGCCAAGGCTCCTTTTTGCCAGGTGAAATGTTCTCTGCTCCTCACACAGCCCGGTATTCAGACCCAGATCACCTTCCTCTGGCTCCTCTGAAGTTGATCTCTGTCCTCTGCAAAGGAGCCACCCAGGATGGGCCCCTGAGTAGAGTGGACCCCAGCCCCTTTGCTCCAGATGCCACAGGTTGGAGGTAGAGGGCAATGGTTAAGCACCCGGGTTCTAATCCCAGCTCTACTATTTACTGGCTCTGTCATCTTGGACCAATGACCTAATCCCTCTGTCCCTCAGCCTCGCCATTTGTTAAGTGGGAATGGTGACAGTTCCTTACTTCATGGAGGTGCTACAGGATTGAGATCAAACTGTGAAACACTCAGAACTGTGCCTGCACATAATAAGCCCCATGCAAATGTCTATTTTTTTAAAAGGCCCATTCTTATCACTGCAACCCACACTGGCTATTGAGCAGCTGCTTCACACTATGGTTCGTGCAGGCCTGGTGGGCCACTGAGATCGCAGGTTTCTTCCCTCCCATGAAATGCTGCTTAGCAGGGCTACCCCACCCGTTACTTTCTTGACTGATTCTGTGAATGCAAATGCAGAACGAGACCTTCAACCCTACTGTGAGCTCAACATTCTATAAACGATCTCTTGTCCAGAGACAAAAATGGGTCTCAGAGAGTAACCAGATTTATGGTTGCCACAACTCTGATCAATGTCCCCTCTATGTCTCTCTCCTGGTGAGTGACACCAGGGAGGTGCAGGGACAGAGACAGAGCCTTGGGGTATGTGCATCCTCCTGCGCCTTATCCTTTGGGATAGTATGAGATTTCAAGAAATGCTCCTGCAAAAGTAGGACCCACTTTACATCGAACACCATGGGGAGGGGGCCAGTGACTGAATTATGTGTAGGTCCCCAGCTTTGGGAACCTTGGTTTGTGAAATGTAAACAACCACAGCCACCAAGCTACAAGGACCAAAGGGAGCTGTGGGTTAGAAATCATCCAGCCAAGTTATGATCACACCAAAGTCATCACAAGGTCAAAAATAAAGGGTTCAGAGATGGATTCTGATTGACCAAAATACCTCAACATCTGGGGGCCTGGAGAAAGTGGGTGGAGGAGGACTGTATTTTCCACAAGGTGCTGATGGTATTTGCAAGGTAAAAGACGGCCCCCACTGTCAGCAGACGGGGTTCCTCCGGAAGAAACAAAGGGGGCAACCAGGGATAAGTAGGCACACCCTTGCAGAGGCAATAGTATAAACAAGGCAGAACAACACACACACATTCAGAAAACAATACCTGCCCTTGTGCATACAATGCACTCTGGTGCTTTCTCTTCCCTTCTATTGAATTTCATGCTTTAAAAAATGCTGGTGAGACTCACTATACTGATATCATAACACAGCTGAAAACTGTGTTTATGGCATGTCCCAATCTACAGCCCAGGAGGTTGCCAGAAAAGAAAAAGAAGTCAGTTTGGCATAAATTGAATTTGTAAATCCTTTCCAAGGTGGTCTTGAGCTAGCTTCTTTAAGAATTTGTTCTAGAGGGTTGCCAGGATTCAGTGTTTCCTTGTTTGAAGTCTGCTGGCTCTGCTCCCACCGCTCAAGCCGGCTCAGAGGGACTGTGAACACTTCACTGCTCTGCGATGCTTGTTATTTGGGCTTTGAACCATCCAGTCCAGATTCAGTTTCCAGACCCTGTTAAAGGGGTTTGGTCTGGTCTTTCCATATTGAAAAGAAGGAAACAGACTGGAAGCAACTCTGCCTTCCCCTGTCACCTGTCAGTATCCCCTCATCTTCCATAAACACTGGAGGATCTTCCTGATTAGAACAAAACTCTTTGCTGCTGGGCACCCAGCTCATGGCAGCCTCTCCTGCACCAGGACTGTATTCTTTCCGGGCCGTGCCTTACCTGCCTGCGTTCTTGGTGATGCTTCCCATGTGATGTACGTAAGGGCCACAGCGTCACAGTCCTAGTTTCCAGATCCCACCTCCCCACTATTAACTAGGGGATCCAGCTGGGAAATTTTATTTACTGTTTCAACCCAATTTTCTTCACATGTAAACTGGAAATACTACCACTTACCTTTGGGGCTTTCAGGAGAATTAATTTATATATGAGGGGTCCCTTCTCTTCCCTGGAGTACCAAGAACACCTTCCCCCAAGTGCTTTCCTCCCTCTGCTTTCAAAACACCACGAAAGGTTTCATTTGCGTCGGATTAAATCTAGAGTGTTATCTGGGACTGTCCATGTCTTCTGTACCGCAACGGAAACCGCAAAGCCTCCAAACAAGTTTCTAATGAGGCGATTCTTTGTCTTCCTCATTAATTACACAGAAACGCGAGAAAACCGAAACGGGTATTTCCCTCTAATCAGTAAAATGACCTGCGGGCATTAATTCATTAACAAGCATCAGACCGGCATTTTTCCCGAGAGCCCGGCCCCGGGGGCTGCGGGGCAGTGCGTCCTGCCTGGACCCTGGACCGGCAGGTCCCCCGCTCCGGGAGTGGCGCTCTCGGTTACCGGGCGCATCGGGGCAGGCCGGCCGGAGCCAGGAAAGTTTTCCCTGGCGGGAGAAGGTGTGGCCGGCCCCATGAGCGGGAACGAGATGCGGCAGCCCACCCCAGCCCCGAGTGCCGCGCTTCCAGCCTCTTCGGATGCCCTGGGGCCGGACGCGCACATCACCCCGCTGCAAGGAGTGCGTTAAACTTGGGGTGCTCACCAGGGGTCCTCACTCTTCCCGGGTCACAGTCCAGCCCCAAGTCTTCCCTCCCTGCTCCCATCCTCCAACCCCCCCAAACTAAAACCCACCCCCAAACCCTAGAGAGCCCAACCATAGGAGCCTGAGGCTCCGATCGGCCCGGGCGCCCCGTCCCGCCAGCGGTTACCGGCTCCTGAGAGGTGCGTGAGCGCCGCCGCCGCCTCCAGCCGCCCGTCCGGCCGGTCGCTCCCCGCGCTGCGGTGCGGCGGCGGCGCGCGCTCCCGACCTGCGGCGGAGGCGGCGCGGGGCGCGGGGCCGCCTCCCGAGCCCGAGGGCGCCGGGGCCCGGCGGAGGCGAGCTCTGCGGAACCCTCTGCCCACGCGGCCCTCACTCACCGTCTGGATAAGAGCCTGCCGCCAGCAGGCGAAGCGGACCAGAGAGAATGCTTTGCCCTGCGGCTCAGCAGGGTGTCCTCTGGCCAACTTTGGGTGACAGGAGCCCGAGAGCTGAGCTAGCGGGAGTGTGGCAGGGTGGATGAGGGTTAGAAAAAATCCTCAGCATTGGGATCAAGTTCAGTAAGGCTGGGCTCCATCATGTGCTACTTAAATTACGACTTCCAATTGACTTCCTGCTCCTGCCCCGTGGTACGGGTGCCCACCCAGTCAGATGTCCCCCAGACAGGGCATTTGGGGCTGGGCCTGGAATAGTTTAAGTTAGAGACTTGACTCCCTTCTCCCTTTCCGTAAGTAATTATCGAGTCCAGTCCATTGCCGACACTGATCTGGGCGCTGGGAAACAGCCTCCTGGAGCTTGTGTTCTAGAGAAGAGACAGGCAATAAACATAACAAACCAGTACAACGTGTCCCGTGTGGATAATGATAAGTGCTGTAGAGAAAAAATAACTCAGGAACGGGACGGAATGGGACAGAGAATGTTGATTCAACAGGGGGACGGCGTGGGGTGGGGGGTATAGCTTTAAACCAGGTGCGGGAGATGGCCTCACAGCGGAGATGGCTTTTAAATAAAGAACTAAAGATGAGGGAGCTGATGGTGAGTGAAGACAAAGCAACTGCTGTGGGCCCGGCGCTGAGACGGGCTTTACTGAAGGCGTCATTTCTTTACCACGCTCAGGCACCCTATCAGGTGTTACCATTACCATTTACATTTTAGAGATGGGGAAAACTGTAGCTTAGAGACGTTCAGTGAATTGCCCAAGGTCACATGTGAGTACACGGAGGGGCTTGCCTTGCTCAGGAAGCCTGGTGCCACAGAACCATAATTTAACCAGGACTGTACTGCAGTGGGGGAAACAGCAAGAACGGCACCCAGGCAGGCTGATGGCTGTGTGATTAACTCTGTCTGCCGGTGCCAGGAAAGGATTCCTGGAAATGACAGCTGATTCATTTTTTTGAAAGCTAGCTTCATTACTACACGTAAAATGAGATATTTTGCAAAGCCACTTTACAGCTGTCCTCATCAGCCTCATCCACATCATGTAACTTGACCTAGTCCTTGCCTAACCAGCCGCACTGGTTCCAGCTGCACATTCCTGGTCAGGCGTAGGGAGTCGGTCTATCCCCTGCACAGTACAGCCTGCGCTGTGTGTGGGCCAGGCATGGTGAAGCCTCGCAGAGAGCAGAGCCACAGAACCAAGCTGCTGACAGGCAGCCGTGTAAACAGGCCCGTCTCTGCCTTAGCCCTCAGAATCAGGTGGCCTCTTTCGGGCAGAGTGCCAATGGCTCATGAGGCAGAGAACAAGGTCACGCTGTCCTGCATGGAAAAGGCTACCAACCATCAGTTTCAGAGGCTGAAACCACAGCATCCAGCGGGAGCAGCATCATCAAGAGGATGATGGTAGAGCTCCCAATTCTGTCCTCCGTATCTCTGCCTCCCCACGGCTGCATCCGTTCCCTTTTTCCCTCCCCCAGTGCCAGCAACATTTTCCTACCCTCTCTTCAAGGTCCATCTCAAATGGCTCTTCTTCCAGGAAGCCTTCCTTGCTGCCTTAGCTACAAACACACTTTTTTTTTTAATTGACATATAGTCAGTTTACAATGTTTGCTTGTTAATTTCTGGTACAAAATAGTGATGTGTATATATATATATACATACTCCTTTTCATATCCTTTTTCATTATAGGCTATTACAAAATACTGAATATAGTTCCTTGTGCTATACAGCAGGACCTTGTTGTTTATACAAATGAACTCTTATGCTAAAATCTGATACCTCTCTTATGGCACCTGTCATTTTCAAGTTTCACTCTAAAATAGGTTCCTCCTATTTCTCCATAGGCCTCCTTTATATTTAATTTCTCCACAGGTCCTAGCATAGTGCTTTGCATCCAGTAGACATTTAATGGGTAATTTAAAAAACAAATTTAATAAATTAATCTATGGGAGCACAGCTTTATTTTCCCTTTTTTTTTTATTGAAGTACAGTTGATGTGCAATACTATATGTTACAGGTATATATTATAGTGATTCACAACATTTAAAGGTTATACTCCTTTACAGTTATTATAAAATATTGGCTACATTTCCTGTGTTATACAATACACCCTTGCAGCTTATTTTATACATAATAGGTCACACCTCTTAATCCCCTACCCCCTATCTTGCCCCTTCCCCTTCCCTCTCCCCACTGGTAACCACTAGTTTGTCCTCTTTATCTGTGAGTCTGCTTTTTTTAATTCATTCATTTGTTGTATTTTTTAGATTCCACATATAAGAGATATTACACTATATTTGTCTTTCTCTGGCCATTGTCCCTTAATTTTGTCTTTTCATTCTAAAACTGCCTTTCACACTCACAGTGATTTAGTGATAGGACTTAGTTATATGTAGCTGTAGCTGTTACTCGTCGATATAAACTGAACAGTTTACTTGAAGGTGAAGTCTATTTGCCCCATTTTGAAACTGGAAAACTGAGGTTTAAGGGTAATGTCCCCAAGGTCACAGTACCAGTTGCTGATAGAGCCAAGATTTATACCCAGGACTGTTTGACACCAAGGTGCAGGTCCTTCACCACAACCTCATGCATCTCCTGAATCAGTCATCCATTCACACATGCATCCACCTGAGTGCTCAGCAAATATTTCTGTTTCCTGTGTTCAGCTCTTCATCAGGCACTGTGAAAATGGCAATGATTAAAACATAGTCTTGCCCTCAAAACTGGTTGCAATCTAGTAGAACAGACAGACAAGTTAGGAAATAATCAGACTTCAGTGTTGTAAATCTCATAAAAGAAATGCCAGAGAGGTCCTACAGGAGCACTTTATTTTACCTTTAAGTAATGACAGTAAGGATTCCCTGAGATAGACTATAATTTTAATTTTGAAGGCTATATAGTAGTCTGTTATAATGATAATGGAGAAAAACATATGGTAGGCAGAGTAAAGAGCATCTGCAAAACTACGGAAGCACGGGAGGAAAACTGCATTCAGAGAATGGCTACAATAATTTGGGAGAGCTGCTGCATGGTGAGAGTGCTACTGAGATGAGGCTGGAAAGGTAAGCAGAGCCAGACCACAGGGGGTCCATCCATTAGTTTCATGGAGTCCGTTACTCCCAGAACATGTATAGAATCATGGATGTCGATGGAGAGGTTGGTTAGCTTTAGTCAAATTTTCAGAGGGGCTGACTGACCGGGGGCTGCAAGGTTAGGAAGTCAGTTTTCCTTGCCACAGCCTGCTGCCTGATCCACGGAGCACGGGGATCCCCCAAGGATCACAACGTCAGCTGGGATGCTCTGGATACCCGATGTGGGTGCAAGGCTCACCCATGCCAAATCACCTCCAAGCAGGCAGTGGTGCTTCCCATCCTGGGCAAGGATGGCTGGACCCTGACCCTCCTAGCATCTGCTCCTGGGTCTGCTCTTAAGGACGGGGTAGCTGGGCAGCTGGCAGGCCAGGAAGCAGGAAGCTGATGACAGAGAACACATCCCAGGGAGGCAGCAGAAAGCAGAACTACCTGGAGCCAAGATCCTAAGCTCCCAGCACATGCTCTACTGCCCGGCCAGACTTCACTTACTGTTACGGGCTGCACCATGTCCCCCAAATTCCTGAGCTGAAGTCTTAACCACTGGTACCTCAGAATGTGACTGTATTTGGAGACAAGGTCTTTAAAGAGATAACTAAGTTAAAACGAGGCTCTTATGGGGAGCACTAATCTAATCTGATGGTGTCTTCATAAGAAGGAGAGATTAGGACACAGAGAGACACCCATGTGGAGAGGCAGCAAGAAGCTGGACATCTGCCAGCCGAGAGGAGAGACCTGGGACAGATCCCTCCCTTTCCTTCCCTCAGAGGAAACCAACCCAGCTGACATCTTGACCTTGGACTTGAGTCTCCAGAACTGTGAGAAAAAAAAATTTCTGTTCTTTCAGCCATGCAATCTGTGGTTGTTATGGCGGCCCTAGCAAACCAATATGTTTACAAAACACAAATTCAAAATTCAAAGATAACGTTTGTGAGAATTTCAATATGGTGGCCACAGAGCATTAAAGCTCAAATGGGGGCCCTCCAAAGCATGGAGTCCTATGCCCTGGCATTGGTCATGTGCCCATGATGCCAGGTCTTGGGAATATGGGAGCGGTGATCTGAAGACAGCTTGGAGAGACGTGGTTGAACCCCTGAGAAGGGGAGAGCTTGCTCCCTGGGAACACGAAGAGAAAACCCAAGAGGGTTGGGATCAGAAGCTTGGAACACAGACCTGGAAGGACGACAAAGAGTAACTAGAGAAATCGGGGGCGGACAAGAGGCGGAAGGTGGAACCCAATGGAGAAAGGACAGTACTGTCTAGGGCCCAAGGTCATGTGATTACCCAAAGCCCGCTGGCCTTTGCGTGGAGGTTGGACAGTGGGAACTGAGGCCAGCTTGCTGCTAGCTAAGGAATAAGGGCTGCCGTTCCAGGCACCTCCTTTAAGGAGGCTGGGTGTGAGGGGAAAGGGCAGTGGGACTGCCAGGGCCTCGGTGCAGGGGACCAGGAGACTGAACTCCAGCTCACTCTGTCACCAAGGCTACACCAGCCTGCAGGAAGCGTCAATGGAAGATCTTCTAACAGCACCGAGTGGCCTCGCCTTGAATGATAGAGCTGCAGCCAGAGCTCTTCGTGTTTGCTTATGTGTTATCTGCAAACCCCCTCACCAGCTCCCTGAGAGCGGCAACTGTTCTGTCTCCATCTGGCACCACCAGCAGTACCAGCACATAGTAGGAACAGTAATATATGTTGAATAAAGGAATGGGATGCAGAGTTAAAGGAAAGGTTTTGTGTATATTCATTTACTTGTTTGCAATGAAAGAGCCTTAAGCCTGTTTATAGATTGAGAGCAAGGACTCAGAAGGAAGAGAAAAGGTGAAGGCAGAGTTGAGAGAGGAAATAATTGATGAAATAAGATACTAGGGAAAGGGAATACTAGAGTAAGAATATCAAGATAACTACTGGAGGCAGAAAAAAAAGTTATCTGAATTGCCTTGGAGAAATTCAGTCATTTGTTCATTCACTGGTGAGTACCTTGCTTTATCCTGAACCCTTCCAAGGATGGGGAACTTTTGGGAAGGGGAGGGTGGAGACTCAAGAAAACATGAGAGAGATTCCCTTCCAGCTATTCAAGGTGACGACATCTACTTGAGAAATTTCTCCTGGAAAAAGATAAACAACAATGAAAGACAGCAGGGGTGTTCCCAAGTGTCTGAGTAACAAGGAAAGATTTGGAAGAAGAATGAACCGGGAAACAACCTGGAGGCATTAGGAAAATCACTGCAGAGATGGAGAGGAGACGGGAAACAGAAGGAGAGAGTCCAGGAGGGCGTGCGGGCTCTGGTGTGGCCCGCTGGCGATGGCTGATGGCAGCTTCCAGGACCTGAAGGCAGGGCTCAGTGTTGGCTCAAGACCTGGGACAGCTCCATTTATTTTCCAGTTGGCCAGGACCCATGCCAGCGAGCCAGCAGGAAGCAGTAAAAATCCAGACATGTCTCAGAGAAGGACACATCGCTAACAGCTAGTGTGTCTGGGTGAGGGAAACTTGGCAGTGTTTCAGTAAGCCCCACAATGAGGCAAGGACACACTGGAGAAAAGGATGGGAACAAAAAATGGACATTGTTTTCAGATGTTAAAGTATATAATGCAACACAGTTAACCATGTCAATGTAACTCAGTTGTTTTCTTCAAACAATAGGATACTCTATACTCTATCATCAATCCAAACGGAAGGCAAAGTCATACACACACAGACACACACACACACGCAGGTCTCTACTGTGCACAGTTATCCAAGGCAGCAGCAAACGCAACTCGCCTCTGTCTAGTTGCTCAATTAAGTTTCTGAAAATAAACAGAAGGGTGAGCATTCAGAAGTCTGCCAGGTGAGGATGCAGGCTGCAGCTGGCCACGTTCTAGTGGCGAAGCTCTCCCAGCTCGCTGATGGTAGGACCTCTCCACCAATTTTCTTAGGCGATTTAACAGTTGTCACCTTTTTCCTTCCTCTTTGCATAATTTGGATTTCATTGCCTTGTCTTGGTTATCCTGTCATTCTTTTCAAATTAGCACACTTGTTCCTGAGTATATGTAAACTGCTCTCTTTTCCATGGAGCAAATGTGCGCCTGGGAACGCCGTACCCACACAGGTGCACACCCGGACCCCCTCCTCGGATTTCCGCCCCATTCCTTCCCTTCCGAGACTTGAGCATCTGTTTGGAGCTTCCTTTTGCTGTTCATCTGATTTTTCCTTCGGCAGAACTGCACAGACTTCCACCCACAGACGTGGCAGCAGGCAGACAAAACATCTCATGTATTTTAGTTCATGTTTGGCATTCAGTCTGGAAGACGGAGCTGCCAGCTACTCTGAAATGCCAACTGGAATATATTTTACACTATCAGGGAGAGAGAGACAGCGCGCCTGGGAGAAACTGTAGCCTCACGGTGATAACTTGTAGCTGGAGGCCCTAATGCTTGCATGTTTCTTTTCCTCAAAATCAAATTGTGCTTTTTGGAGTGAATTTCTGGTGGCTGCTTATTTGTTTTCTATCACACAATAACGAGGACGTTTCAGTCTGTTGGCTCTGGGCTCGTTGACTCTGACAGCAAATGGAAAAGAAAGATTGGTTTGTCCTGGCTACTTGCTCCTTATTTTTCCTTAAATTGTATCGCAGCCAATATGAGGCCTGCAAGAATGCCAAAGTGGAAAAACGTATTGACCCCAGCTCTGATATCGGAGGCTAGTGCCATGTGGGTGTCCCTGGCGTTTGCACGCCTCTCTGTCTGCACGCCTCCTGACCTGCGTGGCAACCCCACCACTGAGCGCAAGATGGGGTCTTGAACCTGCGTGGCTTCATCTTCCCACGGAGCCACCTTCTCTCCACCTTTCTCTTCCTGGTCCCTTTGCCTCAGGGGAATTTTTGCACTCAGTATCTTGGTAAGGAAGGGTTTCATTCTCTGGTTTCTGTTCATGTCCGAGCCAGTGTATCCCTGCCATCATAGAACACAGACTGACCCTGATGCAGCCCCCAAAATTCCCTTGCTTAAATGCGAGCCCACCACCACCTGCCTTCATGGAATTCCTGCAGGCTCCTTAGCACTGCTGGCCCAGAACCTGTCCAGTGTGCTCCACACCCTCCGTGTTTCTCTCGCACCTCCCAGGAACATCAGGCAGCCTGGCCCTCGGGTGAACTTGCCTGGGAGAGGCTGCCTCCACCTCTCAGCCACAGTCCTGTCACCCTGGGCCCCCTCCTCTCTGGCCGTCCTTGATAGCTCACACACACACACACACACACAATTTCAATCCACTGCAATTTTGCAGTGATCTCAGAGAATGGCCCAGTAATACTCTGAGCACTTACTCCGCGCCATGCCAGGTGCTTGGTGGACAGCACATTTGATCCTCGCAACAACCCTATGATACAGCTGCTGCTGTTGTTGTATCCCCATTTTACAGATGGGGAAACTAATACCTAATGAGGGGAGGCCATGGAACCCCCTCCCCACACACTGAAAGCATTCAGCTTACTTCTCCCTCTCCTCAAATTACCACCAAAACCATTCTTGATATTTCTGACTCCACCAGAATGTATGTCTCGATTTCATAGAAACTGACTCAGTGTGAAAAAGATGAATAATGAGGAAGAGATGATTGTGTGTGTGTGTGGGGGGGGGTATGTGTGTTCGTGTAGAGAATCTCAGAAAGAAATATTTAAATAAATGTAAAAGCATTTATATTTTTACTATTTTAAAAGTACCATTAGTACTTTATGGAAAGATAAAAAAGAACATGATAAATAACTTCACTACCATAAAAATACCAATGACAGCATTTTGCACTTTCCTTGAGACTGTTGTAAAGCATTGCTGTTTACAACTGTGTTTACATAGTAATCATATAGTTCTTACAAATTTGTATATCTTTTTTCACTTAATCCTATTGTATGGTAGGCATTTTCTATTTTATTATATAATCTTTAAGAGTATCAGCTTCTTTTTATTTTATTTTTTTTTTCACCAAAAGGCCCTTTATTGTTTTTATACAACTTAATACTGAATAATGAGATTTTACCCACACAGTTCCTCAGGCCTCAGCTGGTAAGATTTCTTTCTTTATTTCAGAAGCCTGGATAGCTGCAATTGCTCTTCCTATCCCCACTCCTCCCTTCTTAAGAGAGGAAGATAAAATAAGATTCATCTATAGTTAAGGTCTGTGGGGTAACATCTTCCAAAGGTGGGGTGCAATACAGCCTTACTCATTCTTTTATAACCCAGATGAATGGTAGCACTGGTATACAATTACAATGTTTCTCATTTGGGACACTAAGAGGTCGGTTTTCACCATTTTCTAACTTAATAAAAACACAACGAATAAAATAATGTCATTTGCTGCAATATGGATGGACCTGGAGATTAAGTGAAGTAAGACAAAAAAAGAGAAAGAAAAAAATACCATATGATGTCACTCATATGTGGAATCTAAAAAAAAAAAAGACACAATGAACTTGTTTACAAGACAGAAACAGACTCACAGACATAGAAAACAAACTGATGGTTACTGGGGCAGTGGGGGATGAGGGTGGGAAGAGATAAATTGGGAGATCGAGGTTTGCAGACGCTAACTACTGTATATAAAATAGATAAACAACAAGGTCCTACTGTAGAGCCCAGGGAACTATATTCAATACCTTGCAGTCACCCATAATGGAAAAGAATATGAAAAGGAATATATATATGTACATGTACGACTGAAACATTGTGCTGTACACCAGAAATGGACACAACATTGTAAACTGACTATACTTCAATAAAAAATTGAAAAAAAAACCACAAAGAGTGTCAACTTTTAATAGCTGTAATATTTCACTGAGTAGGTGCCACAACTTAACTATCTTGTTATTAACAGATGGATTTCAGATTTGTTCTTCTACGAGTTTTCCTGCAATGATATTTGCATTTATCTTATATAATGGCAGATATGACAAAATTCATAGTAATTTTCTCTCTGTGCTTGAATATTCATTTTACATTTGCAGACATTTTCCACACGTCTGCCAGTAGGTGGTGCCAGCAATGCCCACCTTTGCAAGAGCCTGCCCTGGGGACAGCAGGCATGTACTAGTAAAAGGTTTTGTTTTGCTCAAAAATTCTGTCTGCGCTTATCTTATTAACAAGAAATACAGTTATTAAGTACCCTAAGTTTACTGATGAGAAATTATTTAATTTAGCCTGGACGTGAGAAATCTGAGGGCAGAGAGAGATGATAATTGTCTTTAAATATGTGAAGGTGGAGGAACTGGGGGAGGATTATTCTGTGGCCCCAGGTGGAGGCAGGTTTCAGCCGAGTGAGGGAATTTCTGCCGAGTGATCTGGAGAGCAACCCCCTCCGTGGCTGTGATCTGGAACAGGCTGAACAGACCCCTAGCAAGGACTGAAAGGGAATTCAAGTCACCCTGCAAGGCTGGACTGGGACTTCTGTAAGACCATGCCTAAGAGGTAGTGACTCTAGAAGTTATACAAAACAAGTTTTACCCTTTGAAAATAGAAAAGCATCAATTACCGTAATGTTGCACAGTTAAAGTGAGAAGGCAAGTTATTTGATTGTGGAGTGCATTCATGCAGTAAACACTCATGGTGCATCTATCATGACTCAGGCATTGTATTAGACACTGGGGATGCAAGAGTGAGCAAAAGAGAGACCAAAAAAAAAAAAAAAAAAAAAAGCAGCCTTCGCAGAGCTTACACCAATATCTAGCACAGTTTTCAAAATGTTTTTGCGTGTATTTTCTTATTTGACCTCACGATGATTGTGCGAGGTGAGCAGAGCAGGGATTCTCCCCCCATGCACGAGGAGAGCTTAGAGGGTCCAGTGACTGGCCCAGGAGCACACCCGGAGTGATGGGGAAGGAGGAAAACCCAGCCCCACGAGCCCCGGCCCCAGCGCTCCGTGTGCCAGGCTGTCCTGACCTGTGGGCCCTGCGTGCCCCGAGGGACCTGTGTCTCTACTGTCCCACCTCCGACTTCTGGAGTGGGCTACGCATCCTGAATTCCCTCAAAATGACTGCATCTTTAACACAGGCAAAGAGATCAAATCTCAGAAGTAGAGCAAGCCTAATATTTTCATTTCTAAGCTATGAGATTCTCAAAGGCTGACACTGCCTTTAATCCATTAAAAAAACAAATACAAAAACATCTCCATGCCTGGCACACAGCACGTGCTTCGCCAGCGTTTGCTGACAGAGAACCACAACTCCTACTTACCGAACACTCTTCTCATACTGTTTTTAAGGTGTACTCTTCTCATGAATACAGTACCTCGGAAATGGGAAGTTATGCCATTTCACACGACTTTGAGGAAACTAGAAGGAGAAGATATGGAAAAAAAAAGAAATGCTTGGTAAAACTCACGCAGGACTGACGCCTGGGTGGGACAGGGGTCTGACTTCATCTTGGTTCTCAGCGTTGGTTATTCTGAGAGTTGCGTGATTATTTTTCAGTGATTTCACTCTGTTCTGTTGAATTAAATTCTGGCCTTTCATTTTCCAATTGTTTATTTAAATAAGTCTTTTGTTATTATCATTGGATTGTATTTACCCGGAAGTAGAGTCATCTTGTGACATCACATTCTCTGTGCCTGAAAATTAAGGTAGGTTTCTAGCCAGTCTCTGTCTAGAGGGAGAAGTTAATGCAAAGATGGCAGCTTGCTCCCTCTTCAAGTCCTCATTACCCAAGGACAAAGCCGTAGCAGACGTAGAAGAGGAGATATATGCGTGTATATGTTCATATGGACCTACACATATACAGATGCATGTGTATGCACACATGCATAACATAAATACATGTTTATAAATAGATATACTACATTTACATACTATATGTGATTTATGAGAGAGGGAATATTCAGTGGAACAGAAGAGATGTCAGGTGAAAACAAGGTAAAACTCGCTTATCTAGGTAGACGGAAAACTTGTAAAAACTCAGTCCTGAAGAGAGCTCTAAACTCACGGTGTCTGTACCCTGGCAGGATAGTTGCTCACCCTTGTTCATTTGAGAAAAAAAAATGTTAAAAATCAGTTAACGTTTGGTGGGATCCAAGCAGTGAAGGAGACATGATGTAGCAGGTGGTGAGAAGGCAGGGTTGGAGTTAGAGAGACCTGGGTTCGAATCCTTGCTCTGCTACTCACTTGTTCTGTGCCTCAGTTTTCTAACTGCAAAGTAGGGGTAAGCACGGTGTCCCAGGATTGTTGCAACTAGAATGAGATCACTCACATGAGGAGCTTAGGACGGCCTCTGTCCCAGGGCAGATACTCATCACACTGCAGCAGCCGTTGTCCCTGGTTATGCATGACATTAGCAGTAGCCACATGGGCACAGTCTGGCCTTGTGGAGAAAAGATATTTTGAATCTGGACTTTTGAGTTTGAGTCCAAAAGTAAATAATGTTGTGCTCTGGGCAAATCAGTGAATCTATTCATGCTCCTCTTGGTGACAAAGCATCAGCCATCCAATCCTTAGAAGTTACAATCAATTTTGTTCCAATTCCAGGGTCACATGAAAAGTGGAATCAACATGGCCTACTTCAAACCAGCCTCATTCCAGAAAAGGGAACCGCCCTACACTGCCGGTGGGGATGTAAGTTGGTGCAGGCACTATGGAGAATAGTAGGGAGGTTCCTTAAAAAAACTAAAAACTGAGCTACTGTATGATCCAGCAATCCCACTCCTGGGCATATATCCAGATAAAACTCCAATTCGAAAAGACACGTGTACCCCAGTGTTCATAGTAGCACTAGTTACAATAGCCAAGACAGGGAAGGAAACTAAGTGTCCATTGACAGATGGATGGATAAAAATGTGGTGTATATACACAATGGAATACTATGCAATGATAAAAGAGAATGAAATAATGACGTTTGCAGCAACATGGATGGATCTAGAGATTATCATATTAAGTGAAGTAAGTCAGACAAAGATAAATATCATTTGATATCACTCGTAAGTGGAATCTTAAAAAAATGATACAAATAAACTTATTTATAAAACAGAAATAGACTTGTAGACATAGAAAACAAACTTATGGTTACCAAAGAGGAAGAGAGGGGAGGGAGAAATTAGGAGCTTGGGATTAACAGATACACACTACTATGTATAAAAATAGATAAACCACAAGGACCTACTGTATAGCACAGGGAGCTATATTCAATATCTTGTTATAACCTATAATAGAAAAGAATCTGAAAAAGAATACATATACATGTATATGTACAACTGAATCATTATGCTATATACCAGAAACTAACACAATATTGTAAATCAACTATACTTCAAAAAAATAAAAATAAAAAACCAGCCTCACCCCAAGATCTGAGTGGGTTTTGCCTCCAACAGACTTTCCATGGAAGTAGACCATCTCCCCCAGAGATGACACAGCCGTTCCCTGTGGTTCATGTCTGTGCTGTGGTTTTTCTCGGTGCCCAAGAGCACTTTCTAGAGCTGGGTTGCTTCCTTCTCAGAAGACGTGATGATGGCTTGGAGAACTCAAACTCTTACACACAAGCAGAACATAATGAGGGGGAAATTCCTGCGCAGAAATATTCTCATCTCAAAGCAGTTTTTCACCGTCTGCCATTTGGGAGCTCTTATCACAAGGCTTTTTCCTTTGATGGGAAGAATGGACTCAAGGACACTTTCTTTCAATGTGGGCTGTTTGTTGTAGGGCTACTCAGGCTTCCCAAGTGAGAAGCCACTGTATCTCCTGGAGGATAAGATCAAACAGCAAGCCCGCAGCTCACTCTCCTCATTAAGGGGACAGAGGTGCCCCCAGGAAACAAGGAAGGTAGCTTGGTCTAATCTCCTTGTCCAGATGCTAATGACAGTTCTCCTGCTGAGCACAGTAATTGAATTGCTGTCGGGAGCGTCCTTCTCTAAGGAGAGGTTTAGCCGCATGCACCAGCTTGTGCAGGATGGCTTCTGGTAAACACCCCGGGGCTTTGTGAACTTCTGGGGCAGGGCTCCATGTAACAGTCATGTGAGCTGATTCAATTCAGAATAGGAATATGTCTGTAGTTCCTTGAGTCACCAGAAATAGTTATCCATAGAGTGCGGGTGAGAAACTGAGCTGTCAATTCCCTCCCAAGACCAGGTGAAATTATCTCACTCCAGATCAGACAAACTGAGCAAGGCGCGTCTTTGGGTGGCCATTACATTGTCAGTTCTTTCCTCCAGCTTCTGGGGAAAACTCAGGGCTTGTCATGCTGACTAGAGAGCAGAGATTTTTGCCAAACTCTGACGGATGTTCCCCCAGATTTCGGAAGCAGGATGGAAACTGAATCATCAAAGTGCAATCAGCTATGGGCTCCATTTCAGATGCCTCTTTGGGCGGGAGAGATTCAGCTCTACATCAGATGCAGGGTTTCAATCAATAACTCACGCTTCCTTAAATCCCATGGAGACAGAATATTTGCAACAGAATGAGACATCTTGGATGCTAATATACATGGGAACATCCTTATCTTCTTTCTCCCCAAAATGACTGCTTGTTTATGTAAATTTTTTTAACTTTTTTTTTAGTAGAGGTACTGGGGATCGAACCCTGGACCTTGTGCTTGCTAAGCATGGCTCTACCACTGAGCTATGCACACCCCCAATTGTTTGTTTATATTTAATAAAACACTTAGCCATCATTTACTGTTCTTAGTACTTTATAAAGATGAACTCGCTTTGCCCCCATTTCAACTGTGTGAAGTAGTATGGTTATTATTTTACCTTCATTACCATTTTACAGCTGAGGAAATGGAGGCACAGAGAGCTTAAAGAACTTGCCCGAGGTCCCACAGCCTGCCTGATTCACATCCAGTCTGCTCCAGAATCTATGCTCTTATCCACTCAGCTGTGCTGCCTGATTCAATATTTTAATGACACAATTTAAAAGCATTTAATTCACTCTCTATCTTGAAATATTTCCTCCACACACATGGAAACCTCAGCATGTGCACTGGGGAGCCGCCAGCAGGAAGTGGGTGGAGATCACTCACAAGATGTTGGACCAAGTGGGCACCTGCTGCCTTGATTCAGCCGTCTCACTGAGGCCTGGAAAGTTCCCTCCTGTCCCAGGTCTCAGTGGAGGGAGGTCCCTGCCTTCCTGCCCTCTGCTCCATGCCCAGGTTTTCAAATTATTGTTGCTTGTGAGTTGCCAAAAAACCCTCCCATGGTCACATATTCATTTATTCCATAAACTTCTTCAAAGTACCAAGCCTGTACTTGGCATGCATGAAGAATAATTGAAAGCATCTTCTGGGAGAGTTAAAATATGAGGATGCTACTGGAACTATAATATAATAAAATGAAAAATATAATTAAAAACGGGGCTAGAAAGCCCTGAACTTAATGCAAGTTAATCCAGCCTGGATCAGACAGACCAAAAGACAGCAATTCCTCCCTCTTTTATTGAGCACCGATGCTAGACACTATAATGGGACACATCAAAACTAATGTTATTAACCACCTTTACGTTCCTGCCTCTGTACTGCTCTGTTCTGGGGATATATTAATGAACAAAAGAAACTCAGCTGCTGCTTCAAAGAACGCACAGTCTTTGCAGAAGACTGCCAATAAAAAAGTAATTACAGGTGAAGTATAAATCACAAACATTCTGAATTATTTTTCTAGGTTTGACTTTGTCAAATTCAGAGACTCCCTGATCTGGCGCTTATATTCTCAGGAGCTCTTTCTCCAGTCTGGTGATTCAAGTCCTCATTTTAAAACTTTTGGAACACAAACGATAATGGGCAGTAATTTAATTTTAACTTGTGGAGTTGACATTGCTGGGGAAGGAGAAAGATCCGAAAGCTCCACAGGCAGTGTCATGGTGGGGTGCCCTGGGGGGTTCTCAGTGGGGAAGGATTCCTTCCATCAAAGATGCTAGAGGCAGAAAGTCAGCAAAAGCCAGCACAGACTTGGCGGGGAGCAAACCCTCCCTTAGAAGTCAACTGACAGTGAGTCGTTGTTGTTTATCTGTTTTATATATAGTACTGTATATCTGTTAATCCCAAACTTCTAATTTATCCCTCCCCTGCCCTTTCCCCTTATATATAAAATAAAGACCAAGGACCTATTGTATAGCACAGGGAACTATATTCAATTTGTTGTAATAACATATAATGGTAAAGAATACGAAAAGAAAAGAATCTATGTATGTACATGTATAACTGAATTGCTTTGCTGTATGCCTGAAACTAACATTGTAAATAAACTGCACTTCAATATAAAAAAGGATAAAAAAATTACTAATTATTATATCAATAGCAAAAAAAAAGGAAGTCAACTGATTAAAGATTCAGTATATAAACTCCATAATTGGAGCAAATTTTAAAAAATTCTTAAGATAGTGACTTGGTAATAAGGGCCCTGAGCAAAAGGAAGAAATTAATTCAGTACAGCTGGTGAGGACGAGAGCCACACGGGCACACACATGGATCCCCAGACTGTTCTGCAACCAACCAACTTGGAAGAATGAGAAGTGGTGCCTGGCACCAGGACCCCCCTGGCAGTCTTTGTAGAGTGTGTTACTTAAGTGCAATGAACTTACAGATTCTGCTTAGAGAGAATGGACTGTGATTTCTTCCTGTTAATCTTCATCACTTTTCATCTATGTTCCTGGAGAAGGTGAGCCCTTCCTAACTGGAACGGAACAAGGTAAGCAGAGCACCAAGGAGATATTTAGTCCTCTTCAGCAGAGCTGTGTTCTCTGTTCTCGGCCTCGTTCTGCTGCAAGTTGCAAGTGTTTGGAGAGGGGCCATCTCATCAAACAAGCATCTTTCTCTTTTAAGCTTTGTTATTTCCTCTCAGATGAGCATCTTGGCTCCAAGTGAAACAGTCAAGGCTGTAGCCTTAAGCCTTGCGTATCATTAACATTCCTGTTCACACTCTCTGGGCAAAGCCCCAGTACCTTTTGGACAACCTTATTCTTCTAACAGAGATTTACTGAAATGTGTCTAAGTGTGTACAGCACATGATAGATGTGCCAACCAGTGTGACAGGGCGCATCCAACTGAAGTGTGTCTCCCTGTGAGAGATCTCAATGCCCTCAACAATTATGGGAAGAAGCCAAGCCCAAGGTACAGCTATGGACCGGTGACTGCCTAAGGCTGTTGGAGGAAAAGCTTTCAGGGCCTCTGTGTTCAGTGGCCCTTGGCAGGCCTTCAGCATTTGGTTAAACAAGTTCCAGGGCAGTGTGACTGCTTCTCTGGGACAATAGCAGGAGTTTGGAAAGGGAGGTAGGAGGAGAGATCTGAGCTGTGCCCTGCAGTAACCACAGGGCAACTGCCAGAGTCATGTGCCAACAATAAAGTTCTGAGATGCTCCCCAGGCCCATCAAACCCAGCACTGAGGGACAGCGAAATGTCCAAACAACAACAAGCACCAGAATACCCAGGCTTCGTGCTGACGGCAGATTTACTTTCTAAATAGACCAGCTTTCCCCCTTCCCCAGCAAAAATCAGGTGTGGGTAACGATATCTAGTCAAGTTATTGGTGTTGTATAACTGGCCTGGGATTCAGAGTTAAATGGGGGCAACATGTTGGTGAATGGGATGTGTGAAGAGACCACAGAGAGAAAAAGCAATGATGGGCTCAGAAATTGTTTTCATGTCATTTCCATCTGAGACGTGAGACCTAAAGAAAAGATATTTAAAAACAAACAAAAAAAATCATTCTAATGGAGACACGAGGGCTTCAGTTCAGTATGTGTAAGGAAGAAATATAGGCAAAGAAAAGATGCCAAGCCAGTATTTCCTTTCCAACCCCACTCGATTTAGAGATAGAGATTTGGGAGGCAAAACCTAAAACCATGAAATTGATTCCATGGCTTTTGACTAGTTTAGGGTTTTGGATTCAGAAAACCACTTGGTTTACAGACCTCCAACTAAAGAGTGTCCACGGCTCTTCTATATCCTCCAATATAATGGTTTCATCAAATCCCCCTTCAGCTGTAACACTGGAACTTTGCTATCCTAGCGGAGAAGTACCATTCTGAGCTCACCCTTGTTTTTACCAGCCCGTCCATTCCCAGGCAGTCAGCACATTACCCTGGGGTTCCATGTGTTTCTTTACAACAGCGAGACCCCTAGAACACAAAGAAAGGGAAAAAATTCCATCATGATTTTTGATGCTGCGATTCAAAGTGCGACTACCTCCTTTGAGCGAGCTACAAAGAGAGTGAGAAGTAGCGGTTCACAGGATCTGTCAGCTGGCAGGAGAGAGAAGGCACTTTATAGCCATTACAAAAGCTTGAGAAAACATTTGAAAGCTCTTCATTAGGCAATTTCTGGCTCATAGCATTCTCAGGGTGACCTTGCTTGTCCTAAGCCATACACCTCACGATACCCAGGTAATACAAAGTATTTCCTTCTCGCCAATTAGTAACCATGATTAACCTGATCAACAGCAGTGACCCTAAAGTCTGGGAAAGCTCAAATTCCGCTGCCTCATTTCCTGATGCCAGAAACACAGGTTCCCAGCTGTGTGTCTCTCTGAAGGAACAGAGGAGAAGGAAAATTGCAGCAGAAGTTTTACTGTTTTACTTTCGTCCTTTTGCCAGATTTTAAGGACTTTCCCATGAAAACCACAAATGAAGGAAATTCTGCCCACAGTTCTAAATGACTTTTTTAAAAATCTCATTACTTGTTTCTAAAGAGAAAAATGATATCAAAACTTTATATGTATTTGTGTTCCCTTTCTAAACCCAAGGCTGGGAAAATATGAATTTAGTGAGGAAACTCAGGACAAAAGTAGGAACAAAAGTTAATTAAAATAAGACAGAAGCTCGCTTAAATTGTGTTTGCCTTTTTGAAAATGGTTTCCCCACTTGTTCCTTCTTTTGTTTGGAAAAAGAAAGCCAGATAGCAGGGAGAGTACAAATTCTACCAAGGGAGTTGTAAGCAGCCTTCTCTGAGCAAAACCGAGATCCAACCCAGAACGTCTTACTGGAGTCACCATGTGAACGTGACCCACACATTAGTTCCTGCTTCTACTGGTCAATCTTTACCTGTGTTTTTATTTTATGATCTTTCCTAACTGAAGTTGAAAGCACCAGTGATGGCGTTACTCATCATCGTGTTGAGCTTTGTTTTGGGAGGGGAGATAATCAGGTTTATTTATTTTATTTATGTCTTAGTGGAGGTGCTGGGGATTGAACCCAGGACCTGTGCATGCTAAGCAGGCACTCTACCACAGAGCTGTACCCTCCCCGCCCTGTGCTGGCCTTTGAAGTTATATCTACAGGGCTCCGTAACATTGGTGGGTGTGCTAGCTTCCTAGAGCTGCTATAGCAAAGCTCCACAAACTTGGTGGTTTAGAACAACAGACATTTGTTCTCTCACAGCTCTGGAAGACAGAAGTCTGAAATCAAGGTACAAGCAAGGTCAGTTCTTTTTAGAGTCTCTGAGGGAAGTTCTGTCCCAGACCTCTCCCCTAGCCAATGGTGGCATGCCTTGGTTCATAGATGAATGACTCTAATTTCTGCGTCCATTGTCACATGTGTGTCTGTGTCTGCTTTCTCTTCTTCCAAGGATGCTAGTCATACTGAATAAGGGGTCTGCCCTCCTCCAGTATGACGGCATATTAACTTGTATCTTAATTACATGTGCAAAAACTCTATTTCCAAATAAGGTCACACTCACAGGTACCAGAGGTGAGGACCTCAACATATCTTTTTGTGGGACGTTATTCAACTCACAACAGTCAGAAAAAAAAGAAAAAACAAACAAACAAACAAACTTCCTGAATTTAACAAAAACGACTAAAAGGGCAAGAAACCATTTTGGGTGAACAAATTTTGTAGACCCTTTCACCCTTAAAATTTTTACCCTTTGGCTTGACCTATTAAAAAAAAAACAGAACTAAGACCACATGTGTCTTTGAAGTCAACAAATATAAATGGATTGAACACATCTATTAAAAGGAAAAGGATTGTAGACAAGATCCAAAAGTAAAGCCCAACTCCAAGCTGTGTGTAAAATACTCATCTAAAGCAAAGTGATTCAGAAAGACTGAGAATAAAAGCATGGGAAAAGTTATACAAGGTAGATATAAACCAAAAGAAAGTGGGGGTCCCAATTATACTATCAGAACATATGGAGTACCAGAAAAAGAACATTAAATGAGATGATAAAAGGGCATTTTTTAATCTTAAAACTTGCAATTAATGGTAAACACACAACAGCTATAAATATTTACTTGAGCACAGAATTAACATATCATCAATTTTCATAATTTAGAAAGTAGAGGAAATACCAGAAACGTTGACAAAAATATGTCTAGTAGGAGTTTAATTTATATCTCAGTCTGTGAGAGATAAATTGGTAAAAAATGAGTAAGAAAGGATATAGAAGACCTAAGTAACAAAAATAATAAGGGCGACACATTAATAAAAATTCAATACCCAGAAAATAGAGAATACATCTTTTTTTCCCAAGCATCCATCTTATAGTCAACTAAAATTGACCAGATGAGGCCGCAAAGAAAATCTCAAAAAATTCTTTATCGAAAGGAGTTCTGCCCTCCAAGAAAATGAAGGCCTTTCCATTTGTCCAAATCCTGTTTTTCCTTCAGGCGTGTTTTTTCATTTACTTCACATAGATTTTTGCCTAATTACTGATACATTTATTTCTTGATATTTCATCCTATTTGTCACTATTGTTAATAGACTCTTTCATCCCATTAAATTGTTATGTAACTACATTTATGTACACAGAGAGAAACATATAGGTGTGAACATACAGATTTCTGAATAGCAGTTTTATACTATGCTCCTTTACTGAACTGTAGATTTTTCAACTTATTTTTGCTGCCAAACACCCAGAAACTGGCTTTTGGCCCAGTTACTTTAGAACAGAGTACAAATCTGTCCGTCATAATCTGCACCAGTCTACCCCAGGGCTATTGCCAGACACTTGCTGCTTTCCTCCCTCCACACAATAGACTCTCACCTCTGGTTATAACTTCCTGTTTATCGAATCTACTGTGCATTTTCATGTCGTCATCCCTTTGATGCTGGTCTCACTTTCTGGGCCTTTCTTCTGCCTGTCTTCCTGAAGAGCCCCCACTCACACCTGAGACCCATCTAGTGACACCTTTGGGAAACCACTTTGGAGCCCTCCCTAATTAGGGCATAATTTGTTGTGCCCTCGGAGTCTTTCCATGTGGAATGCCCACATCTCTGCTTTATTGTTCGCCAGGCTACATGATGATTAGTGGAGTAGAGGTCTGGTGTCTCATGAAATTGGCAGATCTCAGGTATTATCTTTTTATCCTTAGAAATCAATATGGTGTCCCACAGTGAGCACAGTTCCTGGCCTCAAATTATGCTTACAGCGTGGAGAGTGAGGTATAAAAAATGCAACTGGAAATAAGAAAATTTAGGCACTCTGTGCTTAGATAGTTCAAACACTTTGAGGAAATGGAGTGATCACTAGTCTGCTAGGAATGTTCACAGCTTCAGGGACAGAATCCAAGGCAATCTGTGGATCCTGAGTACCTTGGCATATATTCCATTTCAAAAGATGCTAGTGGGCTTGCTATCAGTGTAGCTGTACAGCAGGGAATATAAATGTGCAAACATGCTCTGAAAGTGAAGCACCATCTGTGGTAGATCACACTTGAAGAAGAAGATAATTTGGGTGTGTATCGTCTGATAACATGTTTATGTTTAACACTCCCAAACTTAACGTACCCACTCATTCATTCCAGCACTTTGGTTCTTTTCCTCAAGGAGAAAAAAGGAGAAAAAGCCCACAGAGGCTTCTGCTCTGACCTTGCCAACACCCACCTCCACAGCGCCCATCACAAAGTAAACAGAAAGAGGACCTCTTTATGAAGCCTTGGTTTTAGAAATGGGTTTCTTACATGTCAGACAAATACATTTTAATTTATCAAAAGGGTCCAATCAGCAAATTCAATCTCAGGTTCATATTTTACATGTTTGGATGTTTGGCTTGTTCAAACATCTGAGTCCTCCTGCAATCATTTCATTGATTACATTTGAATAAGTTATGCAGAATTATCATATATGATCATATCATTTGTCAGGAAATTGAATCAGGCAGAAATACCTATGCATTCTTTCGGTCCAATTTCGTATTGAGTCTACGCAAGAGAAATGGAAACACACTCCCCCAAAGTCAGGCAGAGCCGGGCTGGACTTCCCATCCTGTCACAACCGTTGGACCTTCGGCAAGTACTCATCGTCGCTAAATCTGTTTCCTCCCTTATAAAAGAGGGGTAATAATAACAACATGCCTTAGAGAGCTTTGCATTAAGAGGAAAGAAATTGGTTGCATGTGGTGCCTAGTGTGTAATAGGTTCTCAGTAAGTGGTGGGCTTTTTCTTAATCATGGTCCCATTTGCTAATCAGTATTTTCTTTGCTTTATTTTGGTTTCCTTGGTCTGAGGCCTTTGCCAGCCCTTACCTTACCCTAGGTTGGTTGGTTGGTTTATTTATTTTAATGGAGGTTTATTTTAATGGAGGTACTGGAGATTGAACCCAGGACCTCGTGCATGCCAGGCACACACTCTACCACTGAGCTATATCCTTTCCACCCCTCCCCACCCCGTGAGAGATTGTGTCCTGATTTGTGTTATCTTAGCATCTTTACTTCTAATGCCATGTCTGCATTTGGAAGGGAAATAAAAATAAGGGCTCTTAAAATGCTCTTATTAAGACAGCTAAAATTAAAGAAACTATAGGTGTTAATAATATTTTGATTGAGAACTCAAGGGGAAATTTCCTACTATGCCAAATGTTTAATGTTTTCTAAGTCCTGAGTTAGTCACTACTCTTTTCAAAAAATAAAAGTGTTCCTCTTTTTAATCTAAAAAAATCTTGAGTTCTGAATCTAGGGTTTTTTTTGACTGACCTATAATTAAAATGGCAACTCTACCAATAGCAAATTCAAGCACAACAAAGTCAACGTCCACAATGTATGTCCACAATGTCCAAAGTCTGTAATAGTGGCTCAACAAACCTATAGATGAATAAAGGATGCATAAGTGACCCTCTGTTTTAGGTGAAGTTCAGGTTTGGGAGGAAGGTTAAGAAGTTTCAAGGATGAGTGTTTGCCAGCTGATTGTACGTATTTAATTCTCTGATGTTTGAGGGCGGAGTAATGCTGGTTTCAGAACGGGGCTGGAAGTATGTAAGAATCTTCAATATTTTCTTCAAATCCCTTTTCACACACAAATGTTTCCTCAATTAAGATTAAGTGAATTAACAAGATTATTTTTCAAAATGGAAAATAGCACTGCAGAATGGGAAGAGAAGTGAAGTCATTTGAATGCTACCTTCAAGCACTCAATTAGAATTAGAACCACTTGCTAACTAATGTCGGAGGCAGTCTTGCACCAGGAGTCTGAAAGGCTCAGGCTCTTACTCTCATTCTTTGTACTTTAATTTAGTGCAGGACAATGTATCCAGATTTTGTTCTTGTTGCTATCTGGAGAGGCACTCTACTTCAAAAGTCAAGAAACCTGGTTTTCAAACCAAACACGTGCAGAAGTAGCTCAAAGAGTTTTTAACACAAACAGAGAAAAAAAAATTTTTTTTTATTTATAAATACCCCTTATTATTGAAGGAGGAAGGATTCTGAAAGATTTTGATCGTGAAGCACAAACAAAGCCACCCACGTGATGACATCTGGCTTCCTTAAAAGATGGGTTTGGGAAGTGAGTGTGAGGAGGTCCAGCTGGAGGACCTTGTACTTGATCCTGTTGATCTGCCTAAGGATGGAGATGTGGAGGGAGGAAGGGCTGGAAGGAAGGAGGTGGGAAGGAGAAAAGGCCACAACAAAAAGCACGAGGAAAAATCATCTGCCACGGGGAGGAAGGAGGTGAAAGGGTCTGAGCTCTGTCATATAAACCAGCTTCAATACTAACTACTACATATAAAGTAGATAAACAACAAGGTCCTACTGGATACCACAAGGAACTATATTCAACATCTTGCAGTAACCTATAATGAGAAAGAATATGAAAAGGAACATACATGTATAGCTGAATCTCTATGCTGTATACCAGAGATTAACACAACATTGTAAACTGACTATACGTCTATAAATATATATATATAAATAAACAAAATTAAAATTTCATTTAAAAAATTAAAGTAAAAAAGATATCACATTAGCAAATTATTGCTAAATAAAATTAAACCACCAAAATGTTATATTCTGCTATTTGTAAGTTATGTTGATACTCATGTGTCTATCTTATCCCCACTACATTTTATAACTAAGAAAATATTTGTAAAGGAAAAAAAAAATCTCTGAATAAGAAAGGAACGTCTGTGGCAAAGGCCAACACAGGAGAAGATGGGAGGTAGCGCAGGTTCATTTAATTAGAATTTGACGTCTGCTTTGCATTTTTCTCTGACAACAGTGGTAAACTTTTATTTTGGGGGAAAAAAAACTGACCCACAAAACATTTCAAATATTAAAAAATAAAAATAAAAATAAACCAGCTTCCCCACCAAGCCTTCACTGAAATGTCTGTTTCTCACCAATGCTTGAGGGAAGGGCTTTTTATCTGGGAAATGAGAACCTCTGAGTTCTGTTCCAAGAAAGTCATGGGGTGAGGACAAAAGCTGGACCCAGGGCCCAGCCACACCTGTCTCACATAATTATTTTAGTCTTTTGGTTCGATTTAAACCCCAAAGGGGACCGATTAATTTCACCGTTGACAGAGCTGAAAGAAAAACATAAACTAACTCCAACCGACATAGAGGTTGTACATCTTGCAGAGGTTTGCTTCTGGGAACTGATCGAAAACAGTGATGTTAGTTGGAGATAATGGTGGATGAACTCTTAAGAAGTCATCGGAATTGAGTTTAATGGGCCGCGCTGTCACGTCTCAACTGGAGCAGTTATACTGACAGGGCTGTAAATATTTCCCTTTGAAATCACAACAGTCCAATATAGGGTGTCTCTGTAGTAAAAATCCTCCCTCCCAGCTGATGAAAGCGGTTGCCATGGTAACCAGTGAAGGCAGCAAGTGGCGGAAAATCATTTTCCATCCTCAGCGTGATGCCTTCCCCTTTCACAAAATAACACCAACAACTCAGGTGAAGTAACAAAAAAGAAAAGCCTTAATTGTAGATACTCTAGAATTCATAGTTACCACCTCTTCCTTGCCCTATGAACTCATCTCCCTACACCACCCCATCCCCTGATCCCTACCATAAATATTTTTTTTGATTCATCCCTCCCCTTGCTACAAATCTCCCTTGTCTTTGGACTGATTTGAGAGTAATTGTGTCATTCCACAGTTCTTCACAAATGTTCACAGGCAGCCAGGAGCCAGGACAGACCCAGTAACACCCCCAAGGCCCAATTTATCCACACTCTAAGTCCATTTACAAACAAATCCTGCTAGATCTTTACCTGTGAAGGTGAATGCATTGCCTTCCCCTCCAAATGGACCTTCCTTCCCAAGTTCCTCATATCATCTCAAGGTGGGGCCACTTCCCCTGGTCCCAGATTCGTAATTCTGGTGTCACTTCTGTACATCTCCATCTCTTCTGTTCTTCAGGCCCCACCAGCTACTGAGTTCTCCAGACACTTTGTTGTATTGCTTGAGTCCATCCCTTCCTCTCCCTTTCCTAGCAACCTGCCAAACGCAGAACCTTCATGGCATACCCCCACTCCTTGTGCTAACCTCTCTCCTGGCTTCATATTCTTGCCCTCTGAGCTAGTTCCTCACTCTGGTATTTGAATGTAGAATTCTAAAAGCATTTTTCTTTTCTCAGCCTTGAAAAACTGGGGAAATCCTTGTAGAGCAAGACCTGCCCTTGCTGAGGAAATGATCTGAATCAGAATCAGCTGCTTTGGGATAGAAGCTCCTCCTCAAGGGCCTGAAAGTGGGCGGAACTGTTGTCCGTGGGGTGAGGGGAAGAGTTTGTCCGTTACTTCACAGCAGGGGAAGGATGTGGGAACCAGCGACATGGCAGAGGCTCTGCACCCCCAGGGTCCCCAATACACTGGGGAAGTGATCAAAGTGATCAAAATGCCTGGTGAAAGTAGATTTTGGTTTGTTTATTTTGTGGGGTTTGTGTGTGTGTGTGGCAATGGAGAAAGTGCTGTGTTCCGTCATCCAGATGGACATGGCAGGACTCAGGCAGCCAGGCTGCTCCCTTACGCAGACAGGGAGCTGAGGGAAAAATCGTTAATAAGTGAGGAGTCAGAAATTCTCAAAGCCATAGATGGGCTCTGGACTCTCCTTTGTCATGTCTGAGTGTCGGATGTCTCTTTACGTAAATATCTGAAAGATGCCCTAGCTGATGCCTGGCATACATTTTACTAAATTGATGTAATTGTATAACCTGCCATTACCCCTATCTGGCCCAAAGGAGAGCTCAGAAATAAATAAACCAACAGATAAAATTTAAAGAATGTGAATAAGGACACTTTTTTTTGCCTCTTTTAAAAAATTGAAGTATACTTGGTGATTATAACCTCATAAAAACTATTCATATGAAAAAGAAAAAACCTAAAATATCAACTGTTTGGTAGTAGAATTAAGGGTAATTTTCTCTTTTCTCTTTTTCCAACATTCTGTAATACAGTTATATTTCTTTAGTTTCACATTTTAAGTAGGTAATTATGAAGGCTATGGAATAATGTGAGGAACTGTTCATGACAGAATGTTGGGTTTAAAAAATAGAATAAAAGTAGTACTTTGGTACGTCTGCAATCATGTAAAATATAAGACAGGTATCCTCCACTCTCCGAAAGTTCACTCTACACCACTTCACTTTTATGAAAGGCCTGCACTAGCACCTGTTTTCACTAATGGCGAGAAATCCTAGGAGGATTTTTGCTTTTATGAAAAAAGGTGGAAGGCAAAATGGTGTTGAGCACTTGTTTTGCAGAGAGCTGTTATGGAGACAGTGTGCACCCCGAGCAGAGAGCGTGGCACCACCAAGCTCCCTGCCTGGGAAGCACGCTCAGCATTCCAGCATCAAGCTGCCAGATATTTGAGCTGCTTCTGTGAGCACCTGCACTTTGTCTTGATTTATTTTGGGCATCCATTAGCTAGATGTATCCTAGGATAATCGTTTCTTCTCTTTACAAGGTTCTGACCCATGAAAGCTTTCACAGGAACGCTCTACTTTGGATTTCGGGGTAACCTGTACAGTTAGACAAGAGGTAGAAAGGATGCTAAAAATTGTGCCGGTTTGATTCTTCAGGGAAGTAGACTCTGGGACAGAGGTGGGTTCAAGATGTTTATTAGGGAGCCCTTAGGATCAATACTTAGGGAAAGGAGGAAGCAGAGGCAGGGAGGGCTGAGGGAGAAGTCTGGCAGAACTGGGCCCTGAGAGTTGTCCCCGATGGTGCCAGAATCCCTGTCCTGCAAACGCCCACCGCACTTGGTCCCTGGATGGGGGCCCCTCAGGGAGGGGTGACCTGGCGAGAGGCAGTGCTCATCCTGCTGGGCACCACCCCCTCAAAAGGCCGCCTGCTGACAATACTCCTCGCAGCTGAATCAGCAGTTCCTTCCTTGAGGAGGGATCTGAGCCATACCTCTAAGGATGCTGAAGCAGAAGAATACACAGTCTGGGTCTTCAATGGGGTTCTTGAGATGCCAAACCACCCTTCTGACCTTCTCACTAAGTACAGAACAAATATCCTCTCAGCTGGGCTTTGTTATTTGCAGCTACAAACACTTCTAACTAATATTTAGGGAAGGAAACATAGATGGAAGATTGGGAGGAAAGAAAAATAAGAAGTTTACAAGATGGCTTGAGTTCTGTAAGTTGGGAGAGTTGTGTGAATATGGGAATGTTACAAATAGAACTTAATGATGAGATCACTTCTGACCATGTCTGTTTCAAATTGATCCATGGTTTAATTGTCTGAATAGCTCCCTGCTCCTGACACAAAGCAAACTAATCTCTCCTTTGCCTCTAGGCTGTATGGAGCAGGTGTGTAGGGAAAGAAAGGATACTAATGAGATTTTCTGTTACTGATGTGTACTGGTGTGGCCATTAAAAAACAAAACAAAACCCTTCCCTCAGGACACTGAGATTCCTAGAGCTTTGGTAAGAAGACCTGCATTCTGACAATTTCCAATATTATCTATACTTTTAAGCTATTTATCGTCTTTATTATTCAGCAAGGATGAGCCCTGTGGAGTTGTGGAAAGACACGTCAATCTCCATCCTTAGCGCTATGTGAGCATCACTCCCCTAGTGACAGGCGAGGGGCCATGGGGAAAGAAAATTCAGGAATGAGGAGTTTCAACCATTCGCCAGCATCCTCCCAGCAACTGAGGATGAGCTAGGAACAGACTTCAGCGCTTCCCAAATTTTTATTCTTCATCCTAACTCTCTAAATGATGCTGCTTGTCAGAGGCAAATTTCTAGCTTTTATATTGTTGTAGATAAAAAGAGACAGCTACAGACATAAAAGCTCCCAGAATTATTATTTGAGATGAGTTTCTGGGACTGGAGAGTTTTGAATTGGAACATGATGAAAAATAAGACTGACTTCCCTAGGTTGGCTCTTAAGAATGGAGTAAATCCATTTCCAAAGTGGGTGAATAACGTGATCTAAGCCCCAGGCCCACTGGGCCCACACACTCACACACACTTGGAAATGTCGGTTCGCTCGTAAGGTGCTCCTCCAAGTTAGTGAGATACTTTTGATTATACGCACGTCTTAAATTCTGTTTTGTTTTGGCTCCTAACTTAGGTTGGGTGACTGCACACTCGTCCCAGTGAAGTGATTTCTCCGTGCGTGCTGGGGGCCCACAGGATCAGCAGAACATCTCCCTTCCCGCTCTCCACACTCCCCAGCCCGGACATCCTGACACATATTTCCAGACCTGTCTTTCAGTTGCTTACGGGGTTGTGTGTTATCTTTGACCCATCAAGTGTCATGCGATCAAGTCCACACATATGACGTCCAGGTAGCCTGGCTCTACCATAAGGCTCTGTCTCCTGCTTCTCCTAGCACGTTAGGTGAATCCAAAACCCCGAGGAGGGGCACTGGGGCAGCTGGTGAGTGCAGCACCGCAGAGCCTTACTCTGACCTGAGCGTGGGCCGGCTCTCCCCTCTTCTGTTCCTGCTCCACTTGGGCCCTCTGCTCGTCAGCAGTGCCTCAGCCGAGCCCGGCATGGCGCACAAGTCAAGCCAGCACATCCTCATCTGCCTCCAGAGTGATTAGGTCAGGTGATTGGAGCAGATAAGAGGGCCCACACAAGCACAACCGTACAAACCCTGAACAGATGCATCGGTTGCATAAAAGACTGTGAGTTACTTTTTAACCTCAAGCCAAAGCACTTGGCACAGAAGGGACCCATTTTAATCCCTGAGGAAGATTAATAGTCGGCAGAGAAACAGAGTGAGTCCCTCTAACTCATATATTCCATGAATTAGTAGCAGAAGCAGAGCTGTAGGACACTTCCTCCCAGATAACACACTCTTCTTAGAGTTCTCTTTTTAGTCTAAATGTGGGCAGGACAACATTGGAGTGTTTCCCCAAGTGTGGGCAGAGGGTCGCTTTCCCCAGAATCACCAGAGGGAGGATTATTGTATATACAGTTTTGTGGACTCCATCTCAGAGCTACATCAGAATCTCTGGGGGGTAAGGAGACTGGGAGTGTGTATTTTAATCAGATCCCCAAATTTGGGACCTACAAATACAGGGAATTCAGAGTTTTACTCACCATCTCTGTTTCCCCGGTGTGCCTGGAGCCCTGAGGGTCTTGATTAACAGACTCCCAGACCCCTTCCCTGGAGAAGCAGGTTCAGTAGATCTGGGGCAGGGCCCTGGAATCTGTAAGTTTAATAAGTGTTCCAAGTGACTGCGCTCATGGGGCAGCTGGAGGCACTCCGATAGGAGGCGACTGCTTAAAGCACATCCCGGTTAAACCATAACAGGAAAGCTGACAGCGACTGCGTCCTTACCGCTAAAACTCTGCTGAATGTTTTCCTCTGTCAGCTCACCTCAAAACAATCTTATGAGATAAATGGTATTTTGATTGATATTTTATGGAGGAGGGAAATGAGATTTAGCAAAAGGAACCTGAAGTCATACAGCACGTGAGTGCTGAACCCAAGCCCGAGGGGTCAATGGTCCCTGCTCTTTCCCACCGAACTAGCCTTACACACCAGACGAGCACCAGAACAGAGTGCATCCTCTCCCGGACTGCATCTGAGAGAGTCTCCTCTACATGGCTTTGCAATGTTTTGAACCAGGACTTAGTACTCAAGGTCATAAAATACATTCATTTTGCAAAGTATTTTTCTGACCAAAGCTTTATTTTTAGGTTTATATTTTAAAAATTGTCTGATGTCCCCATTTTAAACCAAATTCACTTCTGCATTGGAACACCTGACGTTTCACACCATCAGCTTCTCTACAGTGATCTTGTGGACTTGGCCTCTATGTCACAGCCCAGAATGCAGAATTATTTATTACCACCTGGAGGCTAGCATGAACATCATAGAATCTCCCTCTGAGTAGTTGCAACAAAGCTGCTTTGGTTGTAGGTGTTCTTGATTTTTATTTAAACTGTATCTATTGTTCACATTGAAATTCTGAGTCAGGCTGATCTCTTGACCTCATAAACTGCTTTTGAAATTTGCTGAAGAAAGTTTGCAAAAAAACATCTTCAGGAAACTACTTCCTGTCTGGGGCTGCAGTACATCAAATAAAGGGCTGTATCAGGGTTAGAGAAGGACATGGGGAGGTCTGGGCAGGGTGAGGGGGTGGAAGAAGGAGATGAAGTTGGCCTTATCTTGGATAAATGGGCATAGGTGTCTTTTCTCCTTCAAATTCAAAGATGGAAAGAGGAACTTGATGGCAGGCACTCCAAGCTTGGAGTGTGGCCACCACCCTGAAGGGTAATTTGGTTCTGGGCCGTCTCTGAGCAGCCGAGCAATGGCTCATGACTAGTTCAAATGGACAGGAAAAACAAATCAGGAATTGTTCCTAAAAAGTAATTGCATTTAGGTAACCAGATGAAACAGTAGCCCGTTTAATTATTGGGAATGCCTAAGGCACTGCTCAGAACTGATTACCTCAGAGTCCTCTTTTTGTCTTTTTTCATAAAAAAAATTTTATAACCGCTTTATTGAAGTATAGTTGGTGTAGAACACACTGCACATACTTAGAGTGTACAGTCTGATGCATTTTGGCATATGTACCCAGTCGTGAAACCATCATCGCAATCAGCGTAGTGAACGCAGTTTCCTTTTACAGCTGTACAAAGTAGCATCTGTAATCCCAACCTGCCCCCTCCACCCCTTGGCAAAAACACTGATCTGCTGTCTGTCACTACGGATTAGTTTTCTAGCATTTTCTAAACATTAAATCATATAGTTTTTAATTCTTTTTTTGTCTGGCTTCTCCCATTCAACACAATTATTGAAATTAAATCCATGTTGTGTGTTAATATTTAATTCCTTTTTTTTTGCTATGTAGTGTTCCATCATATGCATATACCAAAATCATTTACCTGTGAGTCTGTTGATGGACATTTGGGTGGTTTCCAGATTGGCACTACTATGAATAAAGTTGCTATGAACATTTGCTTACAAATCTTTGTGTGATGTATGCTTTTTTTTTCTCTTAGGTAAATACCCAGGGAGAAATGGTGGGGTCATTTAGTAGATGCAGGCTTTGATTTTTAAGAAACTGCCAAACTGTTTTCCAAAGTGGTTGCACCATTTTGCATTCCCACCAGCAGTGCATGAGAGTTCCAGTTCCCCCACACCCTCACCCCACCTGGTCTGGTCAGTGTTTTTAATCTGAGCCATTCCAATAGATGTGTAGTTATATCTCATCGTATTTCCTTAATGACTTACAATGTTGAGCATCTTTTCACTTGCTTGTTTCTATGTATCTTCTCTGGTGATACGTTTGTTCAAATTATTTGCCCATGTTGTAATAGAATTTTTTTTTTGGAATTTTAAAAGAGTTTTGTTTTGTTTTGGCATTCTGTATACAAGTTCACAGGCACCCTTGAGGCTGTTTTATAAGCGCTTCCTGTCTACCTTCAAGCAGGACACCCCACTGCACGCTGGATTTCTGGTGTGCCTCCTTTGACACCATACACCAGTGAGTGAGTTCGTTTTTACAGGTCCATGGACTGGTACTTGTGTTATCCACTGGCAAATGCAGTCATGCTAGGGTGTCCCCAGATGCTTGCTGAAGACCACCCATTTTCTAAGGGCGAATATCGTGACTGGCATTTTCCTATGTATGAACGATATGGTGGCAAATGCACGTGAAAGATGTGTCTTTCTGCAATGCCTGGTTCGCATGGTAGTTCTGGGAGATTTCTCAGGCCTCCAGGTGCTTATTTAATTTTTCCTTTATTCCAGTTCTGAAGAACATTATCCCCATTGACAGCTCCTAGGAAATGAAACACATCTAAATGCCAGGTATTATGGTTTAAACAGGAAAAAGCAAGGCTTGCAACTGATCCGACAGGAACTGATTTGAAGGGTCAGCCAACAAGGTGCAGCTAATTCAAACGGATAATAATGACCTGCTTCTAGGGCACAAACTGCAGACAAAGATTGTGTGCTTTCAGGAGACAAGCCTTCTCAAGTTGCCTTTCCAGTGTCTGAAAGAGCACGTACTAGACAGAAAAGATTTATTGATCCTTGCAGACAGCAAGGCTCTTCCCAACTACACACGATTTGTAACACAACCCAGACATGTTTATTCCCAGTTGACACTTATTTTCCTTCCCTTCTTCTGTTTTGTTCCTCAGTAATTTCTGCTCTGAGAGAACACTCTTCTCAGCCTCCTTCTGATGGAACGTGAAACTGTTGTGTTTGGAAGGTAGCAGTTTCACTCATCCTAGATGTAGGCGGAATGGCCCATCTCAAAATACAGCCAGACATGACCCCATTGGGGGGGGTAAGGGTCTGTCACCAGCTAGGACTTGGGTCCAGAGAGCTGCCCACTGGGGCAGGCAGGGGCTGGGGGAAGAGGCTCTGGAAGTTGGACACCTCCACCTCCACTGTGAGTCTGACGGGCTTCTAAAGGTCAAACAAGCCGTACTGTGTTTATTTCAAATGTATTTAATAAACATAAAGAGCTTATTGTGGCCAGGCACCATCCTGATCACTTGACAAATAGTCATGAAATTCTCATAATTGCCCTGTGAAGATAATACTGCTACGATCCCCACTGTACAGAGGACGGAACGAAGGCACTGGCAGGTTAAGAAACTTGCCCTCAGAGTCACCCAGGGAGGAGGTGGGAGAGCCAGGCAGTTAGGGGCCTGAGTCCACTTCCTTAGTCCCTACTTGTGCTGCTTCCAAGAAAAGCCCAGCCTGGGAAAAGGGGCCATGGTAGCAGTCATGACAGTCAGATGGGAGCAGGTGGCACTCAGGAGTCCAGGCTAAGGGAGGGTATGCAGGAAGTCTGTGGGACAACAGGGACAGAACTCGGGCTCTCAGGCCAGCCCACCTTTGGGTGACAAAGGAAGCTCTGAACCCGAAGCACCTAATGGCACATATTCAAACCTCATCTTTGCTTCTAACTTGTCTTATAACTAAAGTGGATCTTTTAATTAAGGAATCTCTTCATTCATCCATTTGCACATTCATTCACTCATGTATTCCTCATTTATTCAGTCAGTCAGTCATTCAACAAACATCTTCTAAATGTGTCATATTCCCAGGAACCTTGCTAATCAAAACAGTGCAGTATTGGCACAAAAACAGATATATGGATCAACGGAACAGAATAGACAGCCCAGAAATAAACCCACACATCTATGGTTAATTAATCTTTGACAAAAGAGACAAGACTATATGATAGAAAAAAGATGGCCTCTTCAATAAGTGGTTCTGGGAAAACCAGACAACTACCTGTAAAAGAATGAAATTAGAACATTCTCTAACACCACATACAAAAATCAACTCAAAATGGGTTAAAGGCCTAAATGTAAGACTGAATACTATAAAACTCCAAGAGGAAAATACAGGCAGAGCACTCTGACAGAAATTGCATAAGTATTTTTTTGGATCCATCTCCTAGAGTAAAGGAAACAAAAGCAAAAATAAGTAAATGGGACATAATTAAACTTAAAAGCTTTTGCGCAGCAACGGAAACCATAAACAAAACCAAAAAACAACCTATGGAATGGGAGAAAGTATTTGCAAATGATGTGATTGACAGGGGATTAATCTCCAAAATATACAAACAGCTCATACAGCTTAATATGAAAAAACACCAAACAATTCAATCAAAAAATGGGCAGAAGACCTAAACAGACATTTCTCCAAAGAAGACATCCAGATGGCCAACAGACACATGAAAAGATGCTCAATATCACTAATTATTAGAGAAATGCAAATCAAAAATACATTGAGGTATCACCTCATACCAGTCAGAATGGCAATCATCAAAAATTCTCCAATAAATGCTGGAGAGGGTATGGAGAAAAAGGAATTCTCCTACACTGTTGGTGGGAATGTAAATTGGTGCAGCCACTATGGAGACCAGTATGGAGATTTCTTTAAAAACTAAAAGTAGATTTACCATATGATCCAACAATCCCACTCCTAGGCATCTATCCAGAGGGAACTCTCATTCAAAAAGATACATGCACCCCAATGTTCACAGCAGCACTATTTACAATAGCCAAGACATGGAAACAACCTAAATGTCCATCAACAGATGACTGGATAAAGAAATTGTGATATATACCTAATGGAATACTACTCAGTAATTAAAAAGAATTAAATAATGCCATTTTCAGTAACACAGATGGACCTAGAGATTATCGTACTAAGTGAAGTCAGACAGAGAAAGACAAGTATCATATGATATCACTTATATGTAGAATCTTAAAAAAGATACACATGAATTTATTTATAAAATAGAAACAGACTCACAGACATGGAAAACGAATTTATGGTTACCAAAGGGGAAAGAGGGGAAGGGCAAATTAGGAGTTTGAGATTAACAGATACACAGTACTATATATAATATAAACAATAATGACCTACTGTATAGCACAGGGAACTATATTCAATCTCTTGTAATAACCTATAATGGAAAAGAATCTGAAAAAAAAGTGTGTATGTGTGTGTGTGTGTGTGTGTATAAAATCACTTTGCTGTACACCAGAAACTAACACAACATTGTAAATCAATCATACTTCAGATAAAAAAATTGGCAACTCTAAACTAGCAATAAAGAATGACAACTTAATGATACTCTATATTATCTGAAAATTTTCTGTTGCACGAGACCCAGTTGGCAAATTATTAATATCTATAAAGTGAGAGAAACATAGCTTTTGTCATTTGTTTCCTTTAGTGCTTTGCACAGGCTCTTTGGAGAGTCAGAGAATTCTGTTCTGTCAGATTCCATGTTCTTCAGCACCTCTAGACGTGGATGGTACAACTGTGGGTTGTGAAAGCAAATCTGCCACATTTTCCATTTTATGACAATATCTCTTCTTTAAATATAAGAAAAATATAACTTTAAAATTTTACAATAAAATTATTGAACCTGAATGTTTTAAATAAAATTTTCAAATATAGGTTTTCAATAAAATTTTTAAAGTATTGTAAAATTGTATAGATAGTATGATCTCATTTAAACAAAATTATATTTGTATGTATATCTATACACAGAAAATACATGTAAGGATGGTCACTGACATGTAAATGATAACCATCTCTGAGTGGCAGGATTTCAGCCATTTTTGCTTTGCCTAAATTTTTACCATGTGTTTTTTTTAAAGAGCACTTAAAAGCTATTTTCCTTATTTGTTGCAGGGAGAGAACCCGTTCCCAGTAGTCACTGTGCAAACACCTTGGATGCTGCAGTGTGATGTGCTGTGGAAAGGATGAGTGGGACCAGTCAGATTTGATAAATCTGCCTGGAAGTAATTTGGGAGAGAAAATTTGTCCATGCTAATCAGAGCTTGCAAAGGTGGATTTGAATACCAAAACATGAATATTTTCATTTAATTTACAAAGAGAACTATAGCTGTCAAATTCTACCAGAATATCATCTCATTCTCTTCCAAATCACAGCACCGATTTGAAAAAACAAATTATAGAGTCCTAGTAGGCCAGAACAGGAAAGGAACTTAGAGACCATCTGGCCCAACTGTGTCATGTTACAGACTAGAACACTGGGCTGCCAGAGGAGGAATTGTGTCTTCCAGGTCATGGAGAAATCTCAGAGTGAGTGTGTCGTGAGGACCAGTGCCATCTGGGAGGCTGGGATGAAGTCTTCAGGAGAGCCCTGATTTGTCAGCACTGGAGAAACAGTGTCCCAGCTCTTACGCCCCATCTCTCCTTTATCAACATCACCAAAGCTTCCCCTAAGCTTCTTGTCACAGCTTCGAAGATGTCTTCTTTCTCGCGGTTTGACTTCATTTGCTCTAATCTTCCTGCTTCCTTCAGAGATGCCACCTCATTCTTACAAACATATGGTATCTAAGACTTATGGCAGAATGAAGAGCCTTCACTCATTGACAAATAGGCTGCTAATGCTTGTTAGCGTCAATTACTGACTGAACCCTATTTCCAGATTCCAGAGCTCAGTCTCTGCTGAACCCATCATTTCTATTCTTTTCATGTATGTGCTGTAAGGATCATCAGCCAGGGGGACAGTGACCTGGAACAGTGACCTGGGACAGGAAGCAATGGATTGGAAGGAAATAAGAGACACTCAAAAATCTACTGAAGGTACATTCATTGCCTAAAAATTGCATACCCCTACAAAATGTAAAGCCAGATTATGCTGAATGTGGTTGCTTGGCCATCTCAAAGTACTTCTGGAAGCAGTTGGGGTATGTATTAGGGTTCTCCAGAGAAACAGAACCAATAGGAGATAGACAGATATAGATAGATGATAGATAGACAGATAAGCAGGTAGATAGATCTATATACAGAAATATATAGATAGAGATGGATTAATTGACTGATTGACATAACGACAGAGAGAGACTTATGTCATGCAGAGCACAGTATATTGGTTACCAATCCCTGGTAAGGACTCCAAACATTTATGCCCATTGCATCTTGGTACTGGAGTGACCGAGGAAGACACTGCACGGTCAAGTACTATATGGAACAAGTCTTTACTCACCTAGAGAAGAGACAGAGCAAGATTAGCTCCAAGAGCATGCACTGGTCCTCGCGGCTGGTGGGTCCACCTCCACCACAGCCAACCCAGGGCAATTGGCCTATGAACCCCCAAGCCCCCGAGCTCCCCTCTCAAGGGGCAGTAGAAGGACCCTGACCAGGAGTGAAATACTGAAAGCTGAGCTGGTGCCTGAGGGCCACTGACACCCACTTAAACGGAACAAAGGGACACTCATTGCATGTGAAAGCGGGAAAGATATGCCCACACAAGGAGATAAGCAGCCCAGGCTGGGTGGGCTCTTAATCTCTAAGGCCCGAGGCCCATTCTTCTTCAACCAGACTGGGGTGGAAAGATCATGCACGTGACACTGTGTTTGCCAACATTTAGTGTAAGGAACTGACTCACAAGATGATTGGGGGCTGGCAAATCTAAAATCTGTGGGGCAGACTGGCAGGGTAGAAAGTCAGGGAAGAGTTGATGCTGTGGTCTTGAGTCCAAAACCTGCAGGGCGGGGCAGGCAGGTGGGCTGGACACCAGGCAGGGCTTCTGTGTCTTGAGGCAGAATTCCCTCTTCAGGAAACCTCGGTCCTTTGCTCTTAGGACCTTGAGCTGATTGGATGAGGCTCACCCACATGATGGAGGGTCATTTACATTATGTAAAGTCAGTAGATTAATCTGTAGATTAATCACTTCTTACAAATATCTTCATAGTAACATCTAGATTAATGTTTGACCGAACAACTGAGCAGCACACTCTAGCAAACTTGATTTTTTTAAAAATGCACTGATTACCTTCCTTATGCTCTAGATCACTGGTTCTCTGGAAGAGTATCACTGATACTTAATTCTCAAGCCATTTTCCTGCTCGAAAATGTTCAGAGGGTCCCTGCTATCCTTAGAGTTATAGACACACTCCTCAGTCTGACACATAAGACCCCCCCTTTGACCTGGAAACACACCCCACCTGCCACCACTCACCCTCACGCAGGCAGCCGAACTGCACACCTGACCCTGCCAGGCTCTGGTATTTGCTCCCCAGCTTACCCCCCAATGTCAGCTCAAAGACCATTCAAAACATCTTCTTCATTGTTCATAATTTAAAATATCTCCCTCTCCTATAATTTCAAAAAAAATTAGTTTCCTTAAATCCTTTATTTTTAATGTTCTGCCTTGTAGAGACCTTTTGCATTCATTATCACCCTTCTGGATGTAAGCACCTTGAGGACACGAAGCATCTCTACGTCCCCAGAGAACAGGCACTCATAGATGCAGGTCACTTCAGAGCCAGCGAAATAAGGAAGTGGAACAGTATTCTCAAGGTTACTGAGCAGCATGAGAATAATCTCTACTTAGAGGTGAAAAAAGCAAAGTCCTGCTGTAACTACCTGCCCTCTGCCCTCTGGGGCCACTTCATCCCCACCTGTGCATGCCAGCTGCCCCGACCCTGACCCTGGGGGAAGGAATGTGATGGGTACAAGGTCAAGTCCTCTAAGCGCTGACCCTGCTTTCGCTTCAGACTCCTACTGTGCTTCACCCTGACTGAGACTCTGCTCAGTCTGCCAGGCCTTAAAGGACCAGACTCCTGCCCCATCTCCATCCTCTCACAGCCAAGGTGAAGAGAGGTTTCTGAGAGTTACCCGAAGCCACGGCTGTGTTTAGGGAGAGGAGGTGGGCAGAGGAGTCTGATGAGCTGGCTATCAATTCTGAATGTTCCCCTTTTCTGGTGAGTTATGTAACTTCCCCTAGCGTCTCTTCCCCATCTGCAAAGTAAGAATTATTAATACAGTGCAATGTGTAGGGTTTGGTGAGGAACAGATGAGATGCAGCTCGTGGAAATGCTCGGCAGCAGTTGCTACACATCTCAGTTATTCCTGTGACTGGGGCTTACTGCAGCCCCTCTGCGCCAGAAACACTTTGAATCAGGGACTTGGTTCCAACTGACCAACCTTTCATCTTGGGCCATGTTGGAGGACAGAGCGAGTGAAAAGTGTCCACCAAACTGAGAAGGCATCTTGAGACTGAAAAACAGGCAGGCAGCTCCATGTAATCACTGAATCAGCTTATTATAGGGTAACTTACGTGCAGGGTGGCATCAGGATCGGGGAGGGAGGAGACAGTGATCTGGAAGAATTCATAGCTCCACTGTGCACGGCTCAGGGGCCACCGGGACAATCCTGTAATTAACCTGTGGTACCTGGGTATGTACTTGGAAATAGGAAGTCCATTCTTTTTTTTTTTTCAACTTTAAATTTGTATTGTTTTCCACTATGGAACTCATACTGTAAACATTTTTTTCACTCTATCAAATACTTAACAAGATATATTAAGTAATTTGTTTTTCAATTTTTAAATCAGAGATATTTAACTGCCAATAAGAGTTTATTTTTAATATGGCAGGATGTAGTGATCACTAGTAATAAGATATAGTCATCTTATTAGTTTGCGTTTTTTTGCTATAACAAATATGTACAGGTACAACCATAGGAAAACAGTGTTTTAAAAAACGTAATTTTGCTTTAAATGAGGCCACAAAGACCAACTAAAAAAGTTATATCATCTTGTTTTTTGCCTGGAGTTGGAATCATCCTGCTATGTTAGGAAGTCCATTCTTAAGTCAAGATTCATGAAAGGGTAACTAGTCTCCTGGATGCTGGGAATGTGTGAGCAAAGTTTTCCATCATTGTTTAGGGACTGACTGAGCAGAGAGGCTACCTGGTCCTAATGATTATTTAATAGTGCTTGTTAAGTACAAAGCCTGTGATGACAGAGAAGTGATTTACTGCCCAGTACATCCTGGGTGAGTCTGTAGCAAGAGGACAGGAGGAACTGTAAGAGCTCATTTGGCACCAGAAATACTCAAAGCCACACACTCCACTCTGACGTCTCGATGCCTGTACGACCTTATCTGACATTCTTCTGCATGGACCCTAGGGCCAGATATAAAGATTAAGACTTTATATCAACTGATATAAGTGTATGGAATTCTAACACAGTCTTCTTACATTTCATATGACAATAATTTTTGAAGTTATTTTTCAAATAGAACATTCTCTGAGAATGCTTATGTCCTCTATTTGCTGCCCTGATGCACATGGTGGGAGCAGTCAGCACGACCTTCATCCAGCTTCCATGTCCTAAGGCTTGGCGTCTACTGACCAGATCAGCCTTGGCCCCAATCCCTGATCTGGCTCAGCTGCTACTGTCTTCTAGAAACGACAAGGCAGGATACAAGGTCAGTGAGGAGCAGGGTCTAGACAAGGAGAAAGATCTTGCCCCCAGATCAGTCACTTGAGAGCACACGCAGCAGGCAGCCTGGCCAGGTGGCATGGGAGCAGATGGCTCCTCCTCTGTGTGGCACCAGTTGAGTGACACTACCCTCACTCTAGGTGAAATCTGAGAGTCGGTGTGCATCTTCTGCACTGGAAGTCACCACCAGTGATCCAATTAAGAAAGAGATGCTTCACCACCCACCCCTCCTCTCCTGCCTCCTTTCTCATTACTGGAGTGTTTGAGCAGATGGGAACACTGGCTTCTCCGTGGGCCTGGCCTCAGTGCCTTTATATAGCCCACCAATCAGCTCATCCCTCTGGCCTTAACTCCTTGCCCATCATGCTCATTCTGAAAGAGATTCCACCAACTTGATAATCTAAGCTTCAGTTCTTCTTCCAGGAAACCTGTTATGGTTCCTGAAGACCAGGGAGAGATTCTGTCTCTACCTCTCACAGCACACTTTGCCTGTTTCTAATGCAGCATTTAGTGGAAGGCACCCACAATTGTTTGTTTACTTAATTGTACACATTAAATTAGAAGCTTCTTGATTTAAAAAAATATTCTATTATATTGAGAGATTGACGTATCTGCCCCAAGTCGGCTCAGAGGACGTCAGAAATTCTGAGTTAACAAAGGGGCCAAGTTGGTGGGGGACAATAAAGACCTCTGTGAACAAACTCTTCCTAACAATTGCATATCACTTGGGTTCTCGCAGATGCTGGAGGTTGGGAAAACCTTGTCATGGACGTGGGCCCCGGTTTCATGAGGGTAGGGGTGTATCAGCGAGGCAAAATGCCAGAGCTCAACCCATGAACTGTGGCTTAGAAATAAATTATATAGTCATTGCTTTCTTATTTTCTCCTCCTGTAATGAGGCATTTATGAGCTCTGCAATGAATCACAGCAGTAAAGAAAACGGACAGCTTTCTCCTTTTGCCTCTGAGATTGCATAGAAATTTGTCATGCAGGAAAAACAGCATGAACCTTCTCCAAAAATATTTCCCTAGAACATACCTTTTCGGGCTTTCCAAACAGCTCAAAAGAAGGGTTTCAAAACTTTTCCTTTAAAGAACAACTTGGGCCTAGCACTTCTCAGAAGACACACCAGCCTCAGTTTTTCTTGGCTTAATTTCACTCCAGGAATAGTACATTTTCTTCTTCCTCCTCTTGAGCTCCACTCCCTAGTCCCAGGAAAAAGTGGAGTCACAGTAAAGCAGCCACAGTTAGTAGATGAAAAAAGGAAAAGCAAAAATAATGAGACTGAAGAAATAAAAATACATTTGGAAAGATGGACAAAACCAGAAAATCATTATTTAAAAACACTAATAAAATAGCTAAATCTTTGAAAAGATTGATATGAGAGAGAGAGAGAGAGAATGAATTTGCAAATAATAGGAATGAAAAAAATGCCCTTAGCTACAGATATAGACGCAATACCCAAAATAAGAAAATACTTTGAACAATTTTTCCCCAGTGAATTAGAAATGTTAGATAAAAGAAAACATTTTCTAGATAAATATGTTAGCAAAACTGACTTGGGGCGGTGGGGGGTGGGGAGCACAGAATCCCTGCTATAGTCTAAATGTTTGTGTCCCCCAAGAACTCGTACACTGAAATCCTAACCCCTAAAGTTGATGATCTCAGTAGGCAGGGCCTGTGGGAGATGCTTAAGCCATGAACGGGACCTGTGCCTTACGAAAAAGAGAGCTCTCTGGCCCCTTCTACCACGTGAGCACACAGCGGAAAGGTGCCGGCTCTGAGCCAGGAGGAGACCCTTGACCAGAATACGACCGCGCTGGCACCTTGCTCTTGGGCTTCCCAGCCCCCAGGACTGTGCGAAATCCGTTTCTGTTTATGAGCTGCCCGGTCTGTGGGGCTTTGTTGTAACAGCCCAAACAGACTGAGACATCTGCAAATATTAAAGACAATCAGCCAAGAATGTAAAACCCTATGTCTGTAGGTCTGTTTCTGTTTTGTAAATAAGTTTATTTGTGTCCTTTAAAAAGATTCTACATGTAAGTGGTATCAAAAGGTATTTTTCTTTCTCTTTCTCGCTTACTTCACTTACGGTTACAAGGGGAGAAAGGGGGTGGGAAGGGATAAATTTGGGAGTTCAAGATTTGCAGATACACACTACTATATATAAAAGAGATAAGCAACAAGTTTATACTGTATGGCACAGGGAACTATATTCGATGTCTTGTAGTAACCTATAATGAAAAAGGACATGAAAAGGAATATATATACGTTCATATATGACTGAAACATTGTGCTGTACACCAGAAACTGATACAACATTGTAAACAACTATACTTCAATTAAAAATATATATATATAAAAACCTGCCCATGAGATCAGGGGAAAAATGATGAAACAGTTTTACAAACAAGATCTACCAACCATTGAAGGAACAGATTCCTGCCACGTAGGAATTTCATCATAAAATAGAAAAAAGGAAGATTTGCCTACCCTAAAATACATGTTACATGACCAGTATTACTCTGTTATTAGAACCAGATTAGAATGATTTAAAAGATGAAAATAACAATGCTAATCTCACTTATAAACATTGACAAAATCTCTTTAATAAAAGATTAGCAAAGAAAATTCAGCGATAAAAAACAAAACAAAACAAGAATTATGACCCAATTGGGTAACTGGGTTTATCCCAAGAACATGAGTTAAGTTTAGAAAATCTATTTTTTATTTACATTTTATCTATTATCACATTAGCTGAATAAAAGAGAAAATAAGATCATCTCAGTAGATAAAGAAAAACATTTCCTAAAAATCTGATGATTTAAGAAAAACAGCACATTTGTTTACAAACTTAGAAGGAAATTTTCTCAACTTAAAAATGTTAGCAATAGAAAAATCATACATAATGTAAAAAATGGAATAAGAAAAACATTTGATAAAATTAACACTTTTAAAAATTAAAAACACAAATTCAGATATAGAGAATAAACTAGTGGTTACCAGTGGAGGGCAGGAGAGGGGGAAGGGAAATATAATGACGGGGATTGAGGGCTACAAACTATTAGGTGTCAAATAAGCTAGAGGGATAGATTGTACAACATGGGGAATACGCCAGTATTTTATAATTGTAAATGGAGTGTAACTTTTAAAAATTGTGAATCACTATATTGTACACCTGTAAGATATAATATTGTACAGCAACTATATTTCAATAAAAAAAATTTAAAACAAATGATGTGCAAACTAGGAGTAAAAAGGAACTTCCCTAAACTGATAAAACTTGTAAAGCTACAACAAATATCCTATTTAATGGCAAAACATTAGAAGCATTCCTTTCTTAATTTAAAATTAATAAGATAAAGACTTTCTAAGATTACACTTTTTTGGGGAGGTGGAGATGGGGGTCAATTTCCCACACAGGAAGAAAGAATAGGAAAATTATAGGAATAAAGATTTTAAAGGAAGAAATAAAATTACCATTAGTCACAGATGCTATTCATTACCTAAATAGAAAACTCAAGAGAAAATAGGCCAATTATTAGAATTACTAGTTGAAGCCAGAATGTATACTAGACATGAGACAAATAAATAAAAATAGGTTGCATTCCTAAATATCAAAAAATACATATACATGTAATTCTAAAGCACATTCTATATACAACAGCAACAAAATATAAGGTACTAGAAGTAAATCTAGTGAAAATGCATGTCTTCATGAAGGGAATTATAAAAATTTATTGACAGACATTAAAGGAGTTCTATATATGTGGAGATATGTATCATGTTCAAGGTTAAGAAGAGTAAATATTTTAAGGATGTTAATTGCCACCTGACCCCCCACCAAATAAGCTATAAGGCTTCAGTCATAATCCCAACAGTACTGTTCATGAAATTTGACAACTTTGTCTTAAAATGTATACAGAAGAGCAAAGAACCAACGACAGGCATGACAATTCTGAAGAACTTCAGGGTGAGGACCCTCACCCTAACAGCTATGCAGACTCTCCTAAAGCTTGAAGAGTGAAGCAACGTGGTGCAGGGAAGGGCCAAAGAAACCCACAAACCCACAGACTAGAGAACTCAGGTATTGATGCATTCCTGGATGAAAACCTGACACCCGAGAACATGACACACTTGGCTTTTTAAATCAAGGAGGAAAGGACAAACTGGTCCAGTGCTTTTCACATTTTGTTCTACCAGAGTCACCCACAGTGAGAAATGCATTTAATATTGCAACCCAAACCACAGCCATATGTCTGTAGGTAAATATATACATAAAACAAAATCAGAAGATTCAAGGAAAATTGTTATAGTGACTATGTGCAAGGCATTCCGGCATTTTCTATTTAGCCCCATTTCATTTAAAAAAAAAATAAACCCCATAAAACTGCTGTAACCCATAAAATTTATTCTATAACCATGACAGAGTTGTGACCTTCAATTTGAAACACTGCACTGTACAATGAAGTTCTGGATAGAGAATTGCGTGCAGAGTGGCATGCTGGTGTAGGTCACCAGAGGTCAGAGAAGGAGTTGACTTGCAGCATTTGCCCATGACCGTGGTATAAAAATTCCTACCATGGCCAATACGAGCTAGCAATGTGTTTAACACCAGCTACCGGAATTCCTGAGCATTTAACAGTGGACTTTCATGGGCTGGTACGAGGTAGTTCTAACACACTACTAATTCTTGGATAACTGGTTACCCATTTGAAAGAAAGAATCAGACCACTACATCTCACCACACATGCACATTAATCTCAGATGAATAACATACCTGACATGTGGAAAGCAAAGTCATTTGTGAATGTGAAATGTGAAAAGCAAGTTAGAAAAATGAAAAACAAAAAACAGTACTACATCTTTTTGACTCCCGGGGAGGAAAGGATTCTTAAATGATATGAAAAACACAAGCCACTAAGGGAAAGCTTGATACATCTGATTACATTTAAAATAAACATTCCTGAGCATTAAAATACATCACTTAAAAAGTCAAAAGTCAAAAAACAAGAAAACAGAAAAAACTCCAAACAAACAAAAAAAACAAGCCGCAGACTAGGTTACAATATTTGCAACTCACAGGACAATTCAGAATTTTAAAGGCACTCTTATAAGTCAGTAAGAAAAAGGTAACCCAACAAAAAAAATACACAGAGACATGTGCCATTAATTTACAGCAGTGATGCTCTAAATGGCAGAAGAAAAAGGCAAGGAGGGAAAGAAGGATGGAGGGAGGAAGAAAAAGAACTCAGTCCCATTTGGGTTAGTTGTATCCCTTGGGCTCAGACTGGAAAGCAACATTCACACCCAGTTGTCCAACGTAGGAAATTTAATTCAGAGGCTTTGGAAACCCAAAAGGGAAAGCAACCAAGAGCTGTAACTGCAGGAACCCCTAGGCTGGAAAGGAAAGAGAAGAGATTGTGTTTTCAGACTCCAGGTCTGGGGCCACCCAGCAGGCACTGAGTGGAGAAGGGACCAGCCAGCCGAGTGGGAGGCAGAATGGATGGGGAGAAAGATCCTGGCTTCTCTCCTCCATCTCCTACCAGTGCTTCCCATCAACTGAACAAAAATGGAAGCTAGTGGGCAAGGGACCCTGGGAACTGTCTTTTCAGAGGCAGGCTTCCCAGGATGGAGGAGAGGAAAGATCTGAGAGCAAACAGGTAAATGCCCAGCACGTCAGGGGAAGGCACTGAGACCATTCCGCACGTTAGACCTGGAATATTTCTAAAGTCAAACAATAAAAAGCATTTCAAGCATACAAACTGATGAGAACTCTAATAGATAGTGAACGAGCAGGTAAATTGACACAACCAATTTTGAAAATAAAGGGTTTTTTCCTCCAGTAAAATTGAAAGTGCAAATCTATGACCTAGAAATCCTACTCCTAGGTATAAATATTCCAGAGAAAATTCTCACACATATGCACAAGGAGACATGTCCAAGAATATTAACCATTTGGGGATGGTTAAAAAATTGGAAACAATTTCAAGGTTCAATAGGAGAATTGATTTTTAATGTTATATATTCATACAATAATGGAATACTATTTCACAGTTAAAATGAATTAACTAGGGCTACACATATTAACATGGATTTACCCCCCAAACCAGGGCCATTAAAAAAAAGCAAGGAGCAGAAGACCATATACAAAGTCGTTCGTGGAAAGTTTAAAACCATAAAAGACAATTCTGCATTTTGCATGGGGATGGTGTTTGGGACTGTGTACACAGTTAGACATGCATGGGAATGGTAAACACCAATTGTAGGATAATGGTAACCCTGGGAGTGAGACAGAAGAAAATGCGATTATGGAAGTGGCCCTCGGGGTCTTCAACAGTTTTGTTTTTTTTCAAAATAAACTCTTTATTATAAAATATATTGTTTAAAAAATGGATAGACAAAGCCACAAGTTAAAGGAAAATTTTCTCAATACATGAATATGACAATGGATTAGGGTTGAGTGAATATAATAAAATCCTCCTAAATGTTAATAATAAAATCTATTCAAAAAATAAGTTCTTCAACAGTATTTTTAAGTGCTTTGTTTCTCCAGCTAGGTAGGCAATACTTACTTGTTCATCACATTTTCTCTCCACGTTTTTGTATGTCTGAAATATTTGATTTCTATTAAAAAGATAAGGAAGCACTGGCATCAAAGTACTTTATTACTTCACTAAATATATCAATCCCAGTGTTTGTCAAAACTCTGAAATGTGTTCATAGGAATTCACAACACAAAGCTTGTGTAAGAAACAGCAATGGTTCATAAAGTGCCCATTAATTATACCCTGTGTTTCTCAGCTTACAAAAAACATGTGGTATTTCCTCCAAAAAGCTCAGCTTCTTTGTTTCATTGAATATATAAGAACCCAGAGTATTTTGTTAGTGTGTTTGTGGCCAGTATGCATTAAGTGCCTACTCTGCTCAGCCACCAATCATTCCCATTGTACAGATGAGAAAAACACAGCACCAAGAGAGGAAGTCCATTACCCAAAGTCACCAGCTAATCGGGGATAGGGCCTTCTCCACACTCGCTCTTCTGCCCTGCCCAGGGCAGCCCTTGTGTTCCTGTCTCACTTAAGTAGTTTTTAAACAAGGATAGATAAAATAAGAGTGCTTCTGGCAGTCTCTAGACCTGACCATCACGTGGGAGCGTTCTAATCTCACAGAATAGAAGACAAAATTCAGAGGGCTCTCTGGGATAAGCGAGCCCTCCCCATCAGAACCCTGACTCCTACCAGTGTGTGACCTTGGCCAAGTTAATCAGACTGACTGTTCTCCAGTCCTGGTTCTACCACTTGGTGACTCGTCACTTAGCTTCTTGAAGCCTCATCCCCAAACCGAGCATTGTATGCCTGCCTTGTAGAGTTTGAGGGTATTAAGTGAGAGCACGTGCTTGGCTCTTCCACACTGCCGGGTTCTATGACTGCCCTGGGACTCCTACCCACGGGCAGAGCCAAGGTGCCCATCTCTTCCCCACCCCACGTTCAGTCACCTCACACTGACATTGGCCCTGGCAAAGGGACGTAAACCACAAAAATTCTACACATCGAAGCTTTTTTTTTTTTTTGAGAGCTGGTTGTTCAACATTTACCAGCAACCCCTGCAGGGTGGTTGGAATTTACTTTGTCAATTAAAAAGCACTATGTAAATATTAGCTATTATTATTTATGATTTCATGACTAAGACGACAATATGGAGAATGTTTAGGGGTGAAATCACCTTCCACTGGAACGTTGCTCTCCACCTCACGGGACACCTGGGCAGGACACACACACACACACACACACACACACACACGGCTTTCCTCTGCCCCAGCTAGGATGATGGGGGGCCAGGGAACCAGCACTTTTCCCTGAGTTGGTCCAGCACAAAGGGGCACATCTCCATGGCTTCATTCCTGAGGGAACAGGTGGTGTCTTCTCTTCACCTGTTACTTCTGAGTCTGACCTGTGTTGTGCTCTTCCTGAAACCCCAGTGATTCCTGAATCTCCCCCTCTGGTTGCCTTTGCTACTTCCTAACTGGGTGAGGGAGACTGCCTCTTCTTCTGATGGTTGATTGCTCAGAATTCCCACCTTCCCAAAGGTTTAGAACAATAAATTCAAGATTTTAAAATATGAAAGTATAGTTATCAAAATACACCACTCAACATATGAAAGGCAACAAGGAAAATCTGGACATAACATGATTTCTGTGATTTTTTTTTCTAAACTGCACCTTAAGAATGTGGCTATCCTGAAAACTGCCTTGTGACAATTCTTGTATAAATAAGATATTAACTTGCTCAGAAAGTGGGAGAGCCTCAGCAGGATGAACACAACAGCTGCATGTGTTTCACTAAGAATTTCAGCAGCTTTTCCCTTAGACGTGTTTCAAGAGCAAGGGTTATCTGGACAGAGCACAAGTAACTGCGTTTCTCAGCATGTCTAAATGAGAGGAAACAGTAATGAGGCCTACGCAGGCGACCTCAGCAAACACTACAATACAACCGCATTCCCCGCGTGATTCTGATCAGCATGGGCTGAGATGGCTGATTAGAAAATCCTAAATCAGAACGTAAGATCCTTGAATTCGAGAAAGAAAGTTGACGGCATCATTTTCAGATTCACCTTCAAGCACCCAGCTGCTACAGAGCAACAGACAAAATGTGCTGCCACATGTAAATGGTTGTTCCTCCCACAGAGCCAAGCTTCCACACGGCACGGGTGGCTTGTATTTGCCTCTACGGCGGCAGTTCTGACTCTCACCATTTAACATGTTTTCCGTTGAACCAGAACTGACAGTGTCACATGAGGGTCCTGCTTGCCATTAGCTGCTTGCCTCCCTTCCAGAACGTCCTCCCTACTCCATCACTAGAGTTTCCTTCCTAGAATTTCAGTCATTCACATATCAACTGCACAGTTCCCTCCTGCCTCCCGCACTAGTATTTATTTTACATTCTTAATCTTGGTTGAATTTAAATTGATTTACATCTCTAAGTTTATTCCTGCTCTAAGCACTCCATACGATTTGCTGTCACACAATGGAAGAAACATGTTCACAAAACATGACTGATGAGGGACTTGTATCCAGATACATAAAGAATGTTTACAATTTAATAACAAGAAGAAAAACAATCCCATTAAAAATGGGCAGAAGATTAAAACAGACACCCTACAAAAGACAATGCACCAATGACTGATAAGCACATGATAATGTTACACACCAGCAGACATCAGACAAATGCAAATTAAAACCACAATGAGATAGTACTACCCACTAAAATGTAAGAGTAATGATTCAAGTTTGCTGAGGATGTGGAAGAACTGAAAGTCTGATACAACACAGGCAGGAATGTAAACTGGTACAACCAGCTGGAAAAAAAAAAGACCTGGCACTTTCTTAAAAGCTTGAAACCGTACATTCCAAAACACGATTATCTAGCTGGTATATGTCTCTGCATTAGAGCTAGAAACAGATGCAGAATAAAATAGCATTTTAAACGTAAGTTAAATATACGGTTACCATACAACCCAGCAATTTCACTTCTAAGTATTCATCCTAGAGAAATGAAAAAATATGTTCACAGAGAGACTTTGACATGAATGTTCTGGGGATGGAGGCAGTAGAAGCTTCTTGACCAGCCCCTTGCACCTGCGAAGCTTCCTCAGCTGGGTGTTGGTGACAAGGATTGGTAATATCACGTTCCTCCTGAGTACACCATTCATTCAGTAAAGACTTCGCTGTTTACAAAATATTCACAGGGTAACTGGAGACCACCCCCCACCCCCAGCCACTTATTTCTGTGAAGCACTGCTGCTACCTCAAATAAGACTGAAAAATCAAAATCAGCTTATGCTTAGCCACAGATACATCCAAAAGTTGCCTCATGGGAAGCTCATGACTTTTCTTGATACGCTTTGCTGAATCCCCCCCACCTGTGGAAGTTCTGGAAGGCTGCACACGGCCGCGGGGAGGGAGAAGAGCTGCCCACACAGCAGAGCGCAGGAGGGCCCCCTGCTGGACTGCTAGCTGCGGGGAAAGCGGCCAGCCAGGAAGTGCCATTTAGGACAGAGTGTTCCTCACTCACCCAGCTGGTCTAGATGGGCTCAAAAAGAATTTAAATTGAACCCATTCCAAAGCACCAGATGACTGTGTTAGGCCATGGCACAAGACGCTACACTTTCCTTATCTTTCCTGACACCTCTAGTTTGGGCTAAGAATCAAAATAGCTGTCCAGGGTCTCTTAAACTTTCTAACACATCCAATTCACAGCTGCATGTGTCTCCAAAACCTTTCACTGTCGCCTTTTAAAATTCCCCTCAGACAGTACCCCATATTGTTGCCTTCAAACACATTTCTACTACAAAGATTAAAAAGTACTTAAGTATTTTTTTATTCTACTCTGTGTCAAGGCCATATACACACAAAATGTTTGGATCACTTAATAAGTTATAACATTCCATGTTTCTATAGCAATAACAAGGACATAAACGATCACTTCCTGAGTTAACAGTGCAATGTAAAATTTAATCTGTATTGCTAATAAGACATTTTACAGCATAGAAACGTGATCAAAATGATCATTACTTTATCATGTCATAAAACACAAGAGCTTATTGTAAAACAGTGATACAGTTTAAATGGTAAGGAACTTTGTGATTCAAAACAAAATCCCTCATGTACTTGTTGCCATGATTGATTTTCCAGGACAAATATCAGTAGTAAAATAAGTTATGGTACAAAATAAAGTCAACAGGTTATCTATAGTGAAGGAACATTTGATTTCATTTAAGAAACTGAAACCTGGATTCTAGTTAACCTTTCAGTATATACAAAAATGTTTCTTAAAAAACCCTAAGTAATCACAAATTTAGATAAAACAGTTGAATGACAGCTCTTTATTATGCTGTAAAACTATGGATCTCGTCTTTGGAAAAGTTCAGATCATGCAGCAACCTGGAAAACATAATAAAAAAGCACATGTTTCTTAGAGAAAATGTTTAAAAATAAAGAAGTAAGGTCAAAGTTTACCATCATAACCACAGTATTTTTTCATTTTCCCCATTTGGTATATACTTTCTAAGAAAGCCTACAATTATCACTTCCAAAAGAAATTAACAATAATTCCTTGACACCATCAAATACCTATTCAGGGTGCAAATTTTCAATTGTCTCAGAAATGCCATAATTTTTCAAAGTTTGTTTGAATCAAGATTCAATTAAAGTCTACCCACAGTGACTGATTTACATCTCTGTTAGGTACCTTTTGATATTTCAGAACCCCTCCATCTCCCTCTCCCTGTCCTGCAGTTTATTTGTGGACAAAATCAGATTTTTATGTGTTGAGTCTCTCACAGTCCTCATTTTGCTACATCCCTGTGGTTTACTTTAAATAATACGTTCCCTTTTCCTCTTACCTCCCACAATTTAGTAATTGGACCTAGAGGCCTGATTAGGTACAGGCTCCATTCTTCTTGACGAGACTACTTCATAGACAGCACTCTTTCATCAGGAGGCACGTGATACGTGGTGGCCTCTCTGGATGCTAACAACCACTGACGACCTCCATACAGATCCATCAGTTCATTAAGGACTGAAGCTGGTGATATTCAACTTACTATTTTTCATTCATTTATCAGCTGAGGAATTCTATAAAGAGTAATGTCTATTCATTTGTTACATGGTTACCCAGTGGTAGAGCTCACACAGAAAAGGCAGAACAAATGCTTGATTTTTTTCCCCTTTATTTATTTATCTTTCAAAATTTTATTTATTTATTAATTATTTTGGGGAGGGAGGAGGTAATTAGGTTTTTATTTATTTATTTAATGGAGGTACTGGGGATTGAACCCAGGACCTTGTGCGTGCTAGGCACACACTTTACCACTGAGCTGTACCCTCCCCTCCTCTTTTTTCCCCCTTTATTCACCAGTTTTCAAAGTAAGGAGTTGATATCTTAGCATTCTATCTAAATTTCTCCCCACTGAACAGGAAAAGCAGAAATACTGCTTAAGTATGATTCAGCTTGGAAAATACTAGAAATGGAGACTAAAATCTTACAAGTAGCTCTGTTTAAAAAGCTGCTGAAAATAATAAACATTTACTTAGTACTTAGTATATGTAGTCACTGTGTTCAGCACTTCACACGCATTAAGTATTATTATTTACTCCCTGGGACAGGTGAGTGCTCTAAAGCTGAGAAGGATCTGGCCCTAGCACACTTGGCTAGTGACTGGAGGATGACTGTAAGTGGGAGGGCTGGGATTTAAACCCCAACTGGCAGCTTCCAGGGCAGACAAACATATTCAGACAAACGGATGGGATGGCACAGGAGTTACGAGGGCCAACCTGGTGCGGCAGGCAAGCCTCGCACAATCTGAAGGCATCCCACCTTTCCGCCATACCTTCTGTCAGCCCCTGGCCAGGGGCGCCACGCCAGCCACAGGAGGCCAGGAGTCAAGTCCCTGATCACCCAGGCCCCTTGTGTGCCTGCTTGTCTTCTCCCTGCCTGCACCATTCTCCTCTACCTCCTCTGACTGGGGACGTTTTAGTCAATCTTCAAAGAACCGGTCTTCCTGACCATGTGGCTCCCTTCGCTCCAACACCACAACCCTAGGTAAAAGCAACCTCTCTTTCTGAATGTCTGCAGCACCTCATTTCCTCTCTAGTAAGAGAATCTATAGCACTCGGGGTCACTGGCATGTACACCCATGCCCGCCGCTCGGCTGTGAGGGCCCAAAAGCAGAAACTGTTTATTCATCGATGCAATACACAAAGTGGCTTAGTTAGTGGATGAAAGGACCTTTATCGGCCAAATAATTATAAGCTCTTTATCTATATTGAAAAAAAAAGTTTCTGAGTCCTTCTCTGTTACATCATACGAATTTGACAAATTTTTACCTAATATGGACAGCACGTTTGGAATGTATGTTACACTTACATAGCAGACATGAGGGTGCCTTTGGAGGGTCCTGGGAGTGGGCAGCCCAAAGAGCCGCCATTCAGGACAGCAGGAACTACGACATGATGAAAGACCCACGTAACTGCCTAGTGAGAGCTACACCACACCTGGTAAGATGGTGAGGATCAGGAAGTCAAAGAAACAAGGAAATAAGGAATCCTAAATTGAAAGTCACAGGGCAGATGCTATGAAGTCCTGACCTGAACCAAGCTACACCTCACATGGCCGCTCTACACAACACGCTCGGGGTGAGTGGCAGCAGGGACCCACATATGATGACAGGTCAGACTCCAGCAGTTATGGGCAGGCCAGCGAGCACAGCACAGGAAGACTTGCTCGGAGGGAAAGCTGAGGAAATAAAGCTGTAGAGACTACAGTCAATCTAAAAAATGAAAAAAAAAATACTAGAATCTTGGCTTCCTTTGATTCAATTATACGTAGACTGAGGCTCCAGTAGGCAAGGAATTGGCTAGGCCTTGCCTGGAACCCAAATGAAGAGCCTGCAGGAAGCCCAGAACTCATGGGAGCAAACAGCACACTTCCATCGGGGGTGCTGTACCAGGGGTCCCTCCTCAGTCAGTGGAAAATGGACCAGGTGGCCTTACACGCAGTCTCTTTCAATGATCAGAGTTCATGATTCTCATGATTTAAACGCAGGGTTAGACTGCAATCTATAAACATCTGGACACTCCTAGTGGGCAGTGTCAACGAAGGAGAGGAGTACAGCTCTCAGCCTTTTTTTCTGAAAATTATTTTACTTCCAACCTTATTGTTAGTCTTCACTATAATTTTAATAGTTCTGTTTGAGCTTTAAAAGAGTGGAAGTTTAAATAGCAATTAAAAATTTTTACTGAGAGAGCTTAGACAGATGCACATTTTCCTGAAAGTATTAACATCCAGAAATACATTGAAATTTAATTAAAATATCTTCTAAATACAATGTGGAGAGAAACACTTTTTAGTGTCTTCATTTATTTATTGACATCAATCTTTTTATTAATTCAAATAAAAAATAAAATAGCAAGAGAGAAAATCATCCAGCAAAATGCTAGGTTGGGTCACAGACTAAAGGAAGCACAGGCCTTCGAAGGCAGTCATACTGTGAAGTCATCTAGAAACGGCTGCCAACAGTGGCTGCAACTAACCAAATATTTCAAAGTGTCTTTTTAGAGTTAAATCAGATCAAGGTGACTTTTAAATAAGACGGTCACTACGACCGAGTTTTCACTGTGCAGAGTCCAACTCTTATCTTGGCTTTTCGTCCTAGGTCTCTGGTTTTTGTCTTGCTGCCTGGCTTTCTCCACTGTCTTGTTTACTAACCCTCACCCAGTTGCAGAGAATGAAGAAAGATCACAAGCTACAAGGAGGAACACTGCCTATTAATTATTATATATGATAAAGCTGTGGGGGAAGAGGAGGCTGAATCTAGTGTCCCCCAAAAGACCTGACACCAATCATGTGAATGTGCCCAGACCGCCAGCCGTGAGCAGAGGCATGAGGAGCTGGCTGTGCCTCACTTCCGTGTTCACGTCTATCTCTAGGCATAACTGGGGACTCTGACCCTCCACCCGTGTGCAGCTTTAGCACTCTGTTATTTTCTCAGGCTGTAACAGACTATTAAAGTGCAGGTTCCTATGAAGAGGAAGGACTGAGAGCGAGATCAGCTGCCCTCTAGAGGAGCTCTTCATTTCACGGCACTGGGACTCTTTTTCCTACCACACTGTGACTCACTTTACTCCTTGCTCTGTAAACGGCACTGGTCCACAGATGCAGACGAGGACTCTGGATCTGTCTAAACTTCTTTTCAAAAATTCAGAAAGCAGACCTGGTGAAATGTGTCCCTGTTTGCCATTCCATTCAGAAGTAGGTGCTGAGAGGACAAATTCAACGTCAAACCTGGAGAAAAGAAACATTTAAAAAAGTCTATTATGTGAAACATTATTAACATGTTTCAAGTTCAGTAAAGCATCTTTTTCTCCCCTGGAGAACAACGGAATTTATGGAGATTGATACACTTGCTACAAAAGCACCAGAACAGATTATAAGCAAAGATATCGCAAAAGCACACGGGTAAATCCATATTTACTAAAGACATACTTTTGATACAAATAAGAAGAGTGACATTTTTTGTCGAAGTCACTAGAAAGGGAGCTCCAAGGGATCTCAGAGAACACATTTCTATTAGTAACGCGCTCGTATAAATTCCAGTCAGGAGCAACTACCAGTGACAGTTTTAATCTCTGACTCAGACCTCTCCAGTGAGTCCTAGACCCTCATAACCAAAGACCTATCTGACTTCTTACTGTTACTGTCTCCACACCCTCAATCTCAACTTACCCTCTCCCGGCCCCACACCTGACATCACTGCTGTGAACGGCACCACGACCCACTCGGCTGTACAAACCAGAAACCTGGCGCTTATCTGCCACCCCCTCCATGCCCAAATTCTCACCAAGTCTGAGCTCCTCTGTCCTCTACTTCTCTCAGCCTTCACTGCCACAACCCCGCCCACTCTCTTTCTTCTTTCTGTAATGTTTCTACCACATCCTGCTCTTCAGTTCTTGGCTCCAGCATCACTTCCACAGGGAAGCACTGCAGCCCCACCAGTCTGGAGTCCTTATTTATATGTGTTGTAGAAATGTCTTCCTTTTCCTCTTCTTTATGGCCCTTATATCAGGCTGTAAATATGTGGCCAGCAGGTTGATGGTTTTATTACTATCTACCCCATGAGACCATAAACTCCATGAGGGCAGGGACCATGTTTGCTTTGGCTACCACTGCACCCCTAATGGCCAACACCAACGGCACTCAAACACTACAGAGTGAAACAGATGAAAGAAACAGAAAGGGTAGAGAATTACAGTGAGAAAGAAACACATCAAACCAAGTCTCACAAGGTAACTACAGATCACGTCTCCCCACAGCTTTGCAGTCTGTTGAGTGAACTCCTGGTGAAGAACTGAAGTAAATTCAAAATTCTGTGTCGTGCTTGCTCCCTTTGCTCCATTTTCTCTAACACAATTCACTCTGATTGTTTTCAATAGCGTCAGATCGAATGCAACTCTGCATTTTCTGCTTGAGTAATGGAGATATTTTCTCAAGGGTGGCAGGAATTAATTATACATTCATCTCAACTTGAGAAAACGCTGAAGTGCATCTTTTCTCTTGTGAGGTGGCTCAGGGAGCCAAACATAACAGAAACTGCATGCGGCTGGCGCAGCTGTCTGCCCACTGCTGTGCGGCAGCTGGGGGACCACTCCTGGGGGTGAGGGAGCCCGTCCCCACTTGGAGTGCCAGCCGGGATGCAGAGCCCGTCCCAGTGCTCCCCAGACCCAGCCTCTAGGTGGGAAAACTCTATAATCTCAATTCTAATATTCTTACAATTCTAACATTCTGATTTTACACTTGAAAAACTCTTAAAATGACATTTTATTTCTCACTTTCAAGGTTCCCATTTAGTTTTAGCAGCAATACAAACCCACCCTATGCAAGACAGCCTCCCTGAATACTTTCTTTCACTAACATTTTTTCCTTCCTAGCACTTAAATTAAGTGTTAGATAATTCTGGAATGTGCTATTTGTTTACTGCTCCATAAGGATGGAGTCCTTGTTGTGTTTAATCCTCTATCCAGGCTTGGCCTGAGGCAAGTGTGCAAAAATTACTTGATGAATGAATGGAGAAATTTACTTAACAAGAAGCCATACAGGCTAAAAATAAACACTATTGAGAGCCATATGCTGGCACCTATGAGATTCCATACAAAAATGTACATGAACTTCGCATTTTTCTGGGAAGAAGGTCCATAACTGTCCATCAAAGGGGACCCAAAAGCAGCTGCAGAACCACTATCTGAAGGCATTTTCAATTAAACAGAGACAATGCAATACAAGGTAACAACTGCCTTATTAAATTACAAAAGACAGTCTCCTCTGGCTCCGTTTCCAGTAAGTCTGTTACCGGGATAAGACTGCTAAGGCACGTAAATCAATACTGGCGTCCCTGTCATCTGAAAAAAAATCTTAATTTTCCTTTACTGACTTGCTTTAAAAAATAAATTCATCAGTGGCACACTTTCTGCAGGCATCTACTACAGCGTGAGAAACAACGGTGATCCTTCCGTGGATGGTACACATTTCTTTCGCATTTTATATTGATTCACATGTCAGTCCCTCTGGTACACCTCTGGGGCCCTCCATGGAAAACATGACCAGATGGTACAGATGCAATTTTCAGGGTCTGGTAAGGACACAGCCATCCTACTTCTCTTCTTCACAGCCCAGAAAAGAGCTTCCAACTGCAGCGGGAGCAACCCCAAGTTAAGGCTCAAGGACACTTCAGTGAAGCATTTCTTCCACCAGATGAGGGTAGAGATGGTTACTGTGGAATGTTCTCTTCTGAATTTTTCTAAGGGCAACTTACTATCTGATATAATTACAGCCTTGAGGCATGAGGGGACCCACTGGTAAACTGTCCTGAAATTCCTTTCTGCTTCTAATGAATGCCTGAGGTCCAAATATCTATGAAAGCAAACAAGCTTGTCAAAAACAATTATTTTGAAGTAGACTGATAATGCTCTGAGATGAAAAATCTTGAAATATAAATGTATTCAGTCTAAATCATATGCAAAGCCCAAAGTCATCCAACAACTTATTCCCTCCTCCTCCAGGCAACTGGCTCCCCAAACCCACTCTTCCCTATTTCTTACACTTACACACACACACACACACACACACATCCCTGCCTTCCCATCTTTACCACCACAGCTCCAGGTCAGACTTTCCTGTCTCCTGAGCTACTGCTTTAACAGCCTGACCCTCCTCTACCTGGCACACCACTGTCATACCAGCTCTCCTAAAACCCAGGTCCGATCCTACAACTTCTTTGCTTCAAAAGCTTTCGTGATTTTGTCACTGCTCACAAACAAATAGTACTTCAGGGTATTTGGGGCCCTAGCTTTTCCTGGTTTCCCTAGCTAAAGAAAAAGACTAGAAACACAGGAAAACTTGCTATTTGCTCATGGGAGAAAGCTCACAAAATCAACAGCGAGGGGTTAAAATTAGAGAAAATGAACATCTTAAAGAAACATTTCTCAAAATGAATCTGATGAAACACTCGTGTTCATCCAAATGTTAGTGGTATTCCATGAAAAAAAGGCTGGCCTATCAAGTAAGTTTGGGGCTCCTGGGTTAAAAGAAGTTAAACAGACTTCTTTAGAATCTCTCAAAGCCTTGAATATGTTAAGTTCATAGTAAATCTTTAAGAAGGTAACATGCGTTATTTCTCAAACTTATTTAATCCTAGAGCCCTGTAGAGGGGCATACATGAACATGTCAAGGAACACATTCCAAGAAACACCCCACTGGAGGAACATCTGGGAAGAACAGAGAGTGGGAAGGGTCCAGACTAGGGGCCCACATAGCTGACGTGCATCAGAGGCTGGAGGACAAGAAACGGGTTCAGGCCTCTTGTTCAATTTACTTATGTTTCCAGAATCGTTTGCTTTTGCCACCTTAAATGGGCCCAACGTACTGCTAGTCCCAACACTGACACCAGAATACAGAAACACTCTACCTCTGTAGAATGGATAAACAAGATGATACTGTATAGCACAGGGAAATATACACAAGATCTTATGGTAGCTCACAGAGAAAAAAATGTGACAATGAATATATATATGTTCATGTATAACTGAAAAATTGTGCTCTACACTGGAATTTGACACATCGTAAAATGGTTATAAATCAATAAAAAAATGTTAAAAAAAAAACCACTCTACCTTTCTAGAGGCTATTTGTCAAAATGTATCAGTAGCCTTGGTACACTCTGACTTTGTGATTCTTCTGGTGAATTTTTATCCTGCACAGTTAGAGAAGTACAGGAAAACTTACAGTCACTATGCCAAATTGTAGGGGGTTAGTTAAATAAGTTATGGTATGAACTCAGTGACCGAATACAATGCAGCTATTAAAAGTCATGGTGCAGGGCAGGTTTTCCCGACTAGCACTATTGGCAACCTTGGGCTAGATAATCCTTTGCTGTGGGGGCTGTCCTGGGCACTGCAGGCTCCTCACAGCAATCCTGGCCTCTACCAATTAGCTGCCAGTGGCACTCTCTCCATCAGTTGTGATGAACAAAAATGCTTCCAGGTGTAAATGTTCCCCAGGGTGCTGGAGGGAGAAACAGAATCCCTCCAGGTCGAGAACCACTAGTTTAAAGCATTCTACACCCAGAATACACACAATACACTAAGTAGAAACGTAGTTATAAAAAGTATAGTCAGTGTGACTACATTATTTATGAAACCAAACAACATGTGTGTATGTGTGAGTACGTGTGTCTATGTATGTGTGCGTGTGTGTATGTGTGAGAGAGAGAGGACGAGAAAGAGAACGGAAAAATACAGACCATAATGCTAATAACTGTTCCTCGGATGGTAAGATTATGGCTGATTTTTTTTCCTTATATTTTTTTCTACATAAATATGTATTAATTTTATAAACAGAGGGAACAAACCAAAAATTCTCCCTATTTATGGAAAAGAATATGCTACTAACTTTACTAAAATAAGGTTACTGTCCCCAAAATGACTGCTTTGAAAGGAAAGGAAAATACTTGTTATATTTCTATATTACATAAGGACATCCGGGAGTCAATCTCATTGTCAAACTTTCCTGCACCTCAAAACTAACTCTGCAAAGACAGAGACCTCAGCGAGCAGCACCTCCTCCTGAGGCAGGGGAGGACCAATGTGTAAGGCTAGGTCAACCAGGCTTTATAACACTGCTCAGTAGTCAAGACAGAGATAAGTGAAATTTAATTTGGATTCCAGTTTACACAGTAATTGGCCACATCTGCTGTTGCACATATTAACCTTCTGTTTCCTCTCATTTTTCTTAAGAAAATGTGTAAGACTTTGTTAGACTTGGAAAGTTGTGAATCAAATTCCAATGATGAGAGTTAAACAGTCAAGTGTACTAACATATGTGGATTAAATTCAGGCAAGCTACTGTTTTTTCTTTTTTTTCCCATTCAAATTATATGCTTATGACATGAAAACAGAAATGAAGTAGAAACATCCTAGAAGAGTACTTACGGTCTTCCCTATGGTTTGCAATTCTGTTGAGTTTTGGCAACGTGGGGAAACGAAGAGCTGCGTTCCCTGGGCCGCATGAGAAAATAAGCCAACACGATATGCTCTCCCTGTTACACCCTGTGCACAGGCACACGGTAGAGGCTCACATGCACTTCGTGAATGAATGAATGAATGTTACAAATACGCCACTTCTAGGGACTTGGCACCTAACTATGCTATCTTATTGCCCCCACACCCAAAAAAACCCAAACAGTTCTGTGACATACAATTTGATGTCCCCATTCTTCAGATGGAAAACTGCAGCTCTGTCAGATCAAAGAACTTGCCCAAAGTCACAAAGTTACTAAGTTTCCATGATACAATGATGTTTCTAAGAATTTCACTTGCTACTGATATCATGTGGATAAACTCTGAGGACAAGCATAGCATGCTTGCTGAAAATGAAAATATTAGATCATACACCAGCCTCAGTATCCATTTTTCCTATTCTTTGTTCCACAAAGGACTGAGTGGAAGGCTGTGTCCTAATCCTTCAGAGACAAGGGTGTTTCGTTTGTTTTAAATACAGAATTTAATTATTGTTATAGTCACAATCCAAAATAATTTAACCATGGAGATGTTTTCAAGTATCACATTTTGTCATCAGAAACTTTATTACTAAAATGAGAAGTGACAGGAGAGTCAAGACATGGGAAACAGTGGTTTAATAAATTTAAAAAAAAAAGCCTTCAATGTTAACTAAAACCCAGATGTGACAAATTAAAAACTGCTTTATATTAAGTTTGAACTTTTGCTTTCCTTCTATGTACGGGACTTGACAATTACTACCAAAGCCCATCAGCAAGCCTTTAAGGCTTGGTTTCTTCTCTATCTGCACCAAGCCTCTGAACATCGAAGGATCTGATACACGTTCCAAAGCCAATTACACCAGCAGGCCCTTTGTGTTTTCCAGTGAGGGCCTGGCAGTCAGTCTCCAGGGGACACAGATTATCTGATGCTGGAAATTGGGGCCAGCAGAGGGCCTCCAGCTAAAGAGCTGTGCCTACAGAAAGTGGACAGAAAGGTAGGGAGCAGAGCACACCCAGGAGCAGGAAGAGAGAGGGTAAAGGCAGGCCAGCACTCTCACTCCTCCCAGCAGACTGGAGCATGGCACTCACCTGGTGAGTGCGGTTAGAGCCTGGCACCCGAAAGTGAGAAAAAAGCTGGGGCGGGGGGGCTCTCCTCATCCTCCTGCCTGCACAATTCCAACAACTCAAATTATGTTGACCGAAACAGAACAAAACAAAACACAGAGCTGACTCTGTTAAAGGACAACTTGTGTTCAGAAGCTGTCAACACATTCCTTTTATCAATTGCTTCTTAAATCAAGTTTAACTCCTAGGGCTAGACTAAGTCTAGACAATGTCTGTTCATGGAAATAATAGTAAGTGGATTTTTCTTGTCTAGGAAACTATCTTGAAGAATACCATGTCAAAAATTTGCCAGAAATACTTAAAAAAAAAACGAACTAAGAAAGTCTAGCTATGTCTGTTTAAATTCTTTGAAATGTTTGAACCAGGAGCTCAAGCAGTTCATACAAATCCATGTATACATAGGCCCTCCACAACCACAACCCAAATATCCGAGGTGGGCTGTCACAACTTCAAAGCATTTACACTACCTTCTCAATCTTCACAATAACCTTATGAAGCAAGGAGGAAAGATGTCACTATTCTATTTCAAAGATAAAGACACCAGCCCAGAGGGCTATGTCATTTTTGAACAAAGTTTCAAGCTAGTACAGGGCAGAATGAAAACTAGAATTTAGGTCATTTGGCTTTTTGGTAAATGCTGCTTCCAATTTTCCATCTAGAAAATTAGTAAAAAATACACTTGAAAGCTTAGGAATTTATATTTCTTTAAATTATGCTCTAAATTGCCATTTAACTACATAAATATAGTAAATATTCTTAGGTTTATATTTTCCATATGTAAGAAGAGAAAATACTTCCAGGATAATTAAATTCAGATCCTCCTTAATTTGTGCAAATTATTCATTAAAAGAGAAAGAGGGGGAGGATGGGAGGCAACAGAGAGAAAAAAAAAAACTAGAAGGAAGCACAGCATCACCTGAGGAAGGATATTCAGCAGCTGTTCAGAACCTGGAGCCCCGGGGACAGCTGAGTTTCTGAGGCCTTTCACTGTTAAATGGCCTAGAATGTTATCTCTACCATACTGTCATCAACATAACTATTTGCTTCAGATATTTTGTGTGATTTATGAAGTCCTGCAATTCTTAGAAATAGTTTTTAATGATTACAGAAATGCTTTAAAAGTATGACAGCTTGTCCAATTCACTCTTCTAAAAAAACTGTTTTGAATTCCCTACGGCTTTCAAATCTCTGTAGGGGAGATGGGGCACACATGCCTGTTCAAATTATCTTACTTCAGTTAACTGTGCTAGGGCTCCTTTCTCGATGAAACAAATTTTTACCTTGCTGTCTCGTTCTACCACTGAACTCTCTGACTCAAATTTTTTTCTATTACCTATATCAGCATTTCCCAAAGTGTGTACTGAGGACCACTAGGGATATAAATGAGTATTAATGTAAACAAACAAAAATGAAGAGAATCTTGCTAAATGATGCGTAAGGAACCCTCTTCTTGGAAAGTCACAGTGGACATTAGCATAGTAAAGAAACATGTTTATTTTTGTTAATCCATCTCACCAAATTTATTTGATTTGTCCCCATTATAATAAAATCTTGAATTACCAAATTGGCTACACTGGATCATTTTCAATGAAACCCAACTCAGTATAATAAATAACATAAACATAAAGCCCAGTACATATTTTGTTGATACATATTTGATGTCACATTGATCTTATCAAATAGTATTTCTTTGGGGGAGGTGTATTAACACTATTCATATTTAGAGGTTGGTTTTTTTTTTAAAGAGAATTATTGATTAGTTTATTTTTGTTTGAACAAGCTTCCTAGTCAATTAAAACTCCAGCCAAAGGCAGTATAAGGCCCTGACTGAGTAAACATGTATGAATATTTAAACACAGAGCTAATACCACTTTAGTACCTTTCATCCTTAAATGCTAGTTTCTCCAACTGGCTTCTCCAAATTATATCATCCTCTGTTTTATTGAAGAACATCAGCTTCACTTTCCTTAAAAGAAAAACAACAACAACAACAACAACTCAAAAAAAGTACTATTTCAATTACATTTACAATATGCAAGAATGGAAAGTCTAGAAGTGAACTAGCATGAATGATTTTTTTAGTGCCAATTAGGAGGCCGAAAGTACCAAAAACAAAGCAACTCGGAGTGAAGGAGGAAGTGTTAGAAATGATGACTGAGGATGAGGACACGTCTGTTGAACTCCACTAAGTATTTAATCAATTTAGAAAAGCTTCTACTAATGTAACAGCCTCACAGCGATAGTAATTAAGGACACAATTACATACCTGAGACTGGGTATATTAGTCAAAGCATAATTCAGCACTTTAACCATTGGTGTGAAGCCTGTTCCAGCTGCCAATAAAAAGAGATCTTCCAATTCTTCCAACTGGGTTATTTTAAAATTGCCCTCAGGATTGCTTATGGAGACATAATCTCCTAAACAATGAAATATACACTGAATCAGAAAAAAAATCAGGGAAACTAAGACAGTTAACCTAGTTGAAATTAGAACACCGAGGAGAAACAGGTTGAATGAATAAATATCGTACTACACCTCAGTTTCTAAGGTATGTAAGGAGCTTTAAGAATACTCCTTAGGCCCCCGAGTTATGTCATTATCCTCAAATTATCATTATAATCAAATTTATAATGACATTTTATTATACTCATTTCCCAATATTACTTTTCCCAAACCATCTGGACTCTCTAATATACAAACTACTGACAAATATTTAGGTACAAATTACAAATTGAAACTAAATCACTTCAAAAACAGTCTGTGTATACCTGTCTTGCACAGTACAGGGTGGAGAATATATATTCGCTACTTACATACTGATTCTTAACAATAGTAATAAGACTAGCAGGAGAGAAAACTGGAAAAGAAATGTATTCTACAATCTTATGTTAGTAAATGCACTAACTTCATTCCCATCAAATCTTTGAAAAGACACTGATTAAAACAAGAGCTGTTCTGAATTTCATTCCTATAAAGACAAAGACCAGAAACTGTACTTGGAGAATGCTACTTCCAAATCTACAGTCAAAATCACTGAAGGAACCTTTTTTTGCTATGCAATCGATATAAGTCACTATGCACCACTCATATAAGAGAATTGTCTTTAGGATATTTCAGAAATTTTCAATGTAATTTTAAAAATAAAAAATAAAGCTGTCCATATTTTAAAAAACAATTTCAAATGCCCTGGTTTATTTTTAAATGCTTGGATGCTTATAATTTTCCCCCTATTTTACCCATGGCAGGATAGCAAGAATCTCACAGTAACTGACGAATTAAATATTAGAGAATAACAGAGACCCTTTGTTACAGTTTGAAAGGGACCATAAGATCAGAATATCCTCAGGAGAAAGTCAGCTGGCTATTTACTAAACAGTCTCAGAGGATGATATTAACTTGATAACTTCTGTCCGCAGTCCTGTCCTTCCAATGTCATGAAATGATGAGACTCAGGCAGGGACCTGATGCACATTGACGAGCGATTAACACACACGTGCCAGAGTGGCAGTGGATTTTCAGCCAGCCTATCTGTATCTAGTGACCTGAAGATGTCATGCCCCATTCAGGGCATCTCATTCCCAGTATAAGAACATTGGGAAGGCCAAAATAATCACATAAGAGTTGCCTGGTGAACATGGAACTGAAACAAAGAAGTGGATAATTTTATAGGGTAGCTCATTTAGGCAACAACGAGGCTTCACGAGTTGTCACTGCCACGCCAGTGCACAGCCCTCTCGGTAACACAGTATCTGTGCCATGTCTAGATGAAGCTGAAAAACACTCATCTGGATAGTTTAGCTCTCCTTTTCCATGCTCTAGGCTAACTCTCCACCCTGCTCTCTGTTCACACCATCTCTGTAAATAGGTTATAACACCATTGGTTAAGTTTCCACCTACTATATACAATCCTGTGGTCAGTCCTTCACAAGGTGGTATCACCTTCACTAGATTTTCAGGTATTCCAGAATTCTTTAGGTTCACATTTATGTTCAGTATTTTGGTTTCTGTAACCAAAGTTGACTTATCACATGTGTTATGTATAGAAGGCTGAGCTTAACTTTCAGAAAGCAACAAATTTTCTTTATTTCCACATTTTAGTGATCTTCTCCACTGTTACCTCAATATTACTGCTATCTTAATAAGGGGAAGAGTACTTTTAGTGTTAGTCAAAAGGTGATGAAAAATTGAAGACACAGAAAAAGGAGTAGAAACAGGAAGACAGAAGTCTCCAAATCTTTACAGATTTCACTACAGTCCCTTTATTAATTCTTTCAAAATACTTGTACTGAGAGCCTATTCTGTGCCAACTGTCATGCTAGGTAAAGGGAAATACAAAGACAAGACAACTCTAGTCTTAAACTCAAAGTCCTGTAAGGAAGGAATATTACTCATTTTTATCCCAGCACTACAAACAGCTTGTTAGTTATTGAGGTGTTTGGAAGAAAAGGGAAGCTTCATAAAGGAATGATATTGTGTTTGAGTCTTGGTACTTGACAGGTAGAGAGAGGGTTGATGAGCATCCTACAAAACTCAGGTACCTATGAAAGAGGAGGACAAATGTGTGCAGCTCTGAGTAGACTATTTTGTATAGGGAGAGGTGAAGCTCTCTTCACGGTAGGCCATGAAGAGGACTTGATCAGTTAGGTAATGGACATCCACCAGAGGTTTCAAAGCTGTGGAGCAACATGATTAAATCCATCCTCAGGGCGGTATGGAAAAAGAACTGGAAAACGCAGATAAACAGCAAGATACTAGGTAGAGGCAACTGAGAGAGACCAGTTACTGATCAAGAGAGAAGTGATGCAGAGTTGATCTAAGGGGCTGGCAGAAGGGATAGAAAAGAAAGATTTAAAAGTCTGAGAGGTAGACTTAATAGAGCTTAGTGGCCGACCAGATTGGGAGGGAGAACGTGGGAAGACTCGGGCATGACTCAAGTCTCCAGATTGGGTCGAGGAGGAGCAGTGATGTTGCAATCAACAGATGAGGAATATGGAGGTAAGGATGGGTTGGGTGGGACTAAGAGAGCACTACTTCGTAGAGATGGTGAGTTTAAGGTATCTGACAGACTCCCACAGGGAAGTAACTAGAGGACAGCAAACGGGTGATCCAATCCAGAACATGAGCTAGGTTAAAAAAATATATACTAACCGATCTGAAGATGATCAAGCTCTGGTGTGAAGAGTCCAGCAGGATAAATTTTGATCAAAAAGTAGATGTATTTATTGTTGGGAAGAACTGGTTCCTTGAACTCTAAGAGTAAGGAATCAGATACAGGTGTATATGGCTTCACAATTTTAGTACCTAGAAAAGGTCATGACAAAGAAAATCAATTCTAAAAACTGAAATGAATGAAGATGAAATACACAAATTTTACGATGCTATTGATACATATTTAAACCTGTACACTTAATGTGAATATAATTTTACCTATGTCCTATAGGTATATAGTACATGTATATATACCCCAAGCTTATGTTTGCTGAAATAACTTAACAAATCAATAATTCACCCATAATACAAATAATCTGTTTTTATTAAATGTGGCATAAGATGGTAGGGATTTATGTTACTAAACTTAGACAACCATCTATGTCATTAGCATATACACTTTGTAATGGGCCACATTACAAAATTAAAATATGGCATCAAAAGTCTGCATAAAGATGCAAGAAGGTACGTACACATAATAATTTTCACTATATACCAAATTTTTAACAATGGATACTGATGGCCAATGGGATCATTTGGGTTTGAGTAAGGGAAGAATTTCCATCTTTACATATTTTGAATTGTTTTAACATTTGAATATGTCATATATTACTTTGGTAATTGAAAAGAATGTTAATCTAACTACTACTAAGAATATAATAATAAGAAACAGGGGGAGGGTATAGCTCAAGTAGTAGAGAGCATGCTTAGCATGCATGAGGTTCTTCTTATAAAAAAATAAGAAGAAACAGGATAAAATCAGTAAGAATTCATGTTATATTTTAGCTAACCAAATTCTGAAGTAAGAAGGGTCACCACACATTTGAAAGACCAAAATTTTATACCTGGCTCCCTGAATATGAAAATTAATCAACCTGTAAATTCTAATACACTGATAATAACTGCACGGGGGAGATGTCAGCTACTGAGTGCCACTTGGCATTAGTGATGATGAAGAGGATGGATGCACAGTGTCATCATAATACCCCATGTTCCCCAAATCCTGGCTGGGAGCCTGTGAGACTGACTGCTGGGAACACTAGGACTGACATGGGAATGTTACCTTTTGCAGCTTCAGAAAACCAAGATGACCTGAGACATCAGTAAAAAGGGTATTGAAAACAAGTAAATAAGGTAATTTTAGGATGAAAATGAGGGGAGACAAACCCACACAGCGAGGAATACACTTACAGAGCTTCTCATACTGGTGGCACATGCTAGGAAATCACTCATAATCATCCACCTGTTCGGAATTTCATAAATTCAATTTCATAACTGACACAACCGTAAGTGGCTGATGAGAGATGCTAGTGTGTGTTCCTGGTACTTGTCTCCATGGAAGACCATTTGTACATTCCCTCACCTCTTTCCTTTAAGGCTTTGTCAGTAATAAATTCCAATGCTAGTGGCACCATCTCTGTGCCTGGTGACGACTTCTCTGTCCCACACAGTGATACAGCACAGCCACCACACTGCATCATCCACAAACTTAGACTCTTATCACTAAATCCAGCTGCCCGGAAACATTTGTTAATAACCTAAATGGGTGCTTCCTCAAGGGATCAGTACTGGCTCTGAACGGCTGATGAAAGATGTCCCCCAGAGCCTCTGTGGGCCTTACCTGCAATAGTTAGCTTGAGGTAAACATGTTGCCCAATCGGCACCTGAAGATGAGTGCTTGGTGGCAGCATCAAGCAGAAAAGCTTCGTATCATGAGTCACATCTTCCTTGGAAATTAACTGGCACTTTCTGTAGTACAAACCTAGAAAGTCATTCATTTTTTCTTACTGATGAATACATTGAATAAGAAGTCCTACCAGACATACTAGGTGAAAACACAGGCTCAGCTCTGCTCTTCAGTGAGCCTGGATTTCACTAAAAGGCCTACAACATTTTAAAAATTCATCAGAATTTTGAAAATCTTATAGTGTTAATTTTTTTCCATTTCATTTTCTGAGATAACTATTTTCTAAAACCTGTAAATACTTCTGTAATTTGAAAAACAAGCTCTACAAAATGAGTGTTATTTCCTCACATCTGTTATTATAACACATTAAAACCATCACAGTCTAAGAAATTAAAGCCTAATTTACTTCTTAAATTTACTTTTTAAAATAAGCCCATTTTTTAAGCCTTTACTAACAGCTATATAATTAAACTGTAGATGTGAAAAATATTTGATAACCAACAAATCCAATTCTAAATTCTTTCCTTACAGACTGGAAAAGTCTTGAAACTCAAGTATTTAAGGTTTAACAATGCCAGCACTATTAAATAACTTTAGAAATATTTCTTTGATAAAAGCAGGAAAAATAAGCATTCTTGTGTCTCTGTATATGTGTACTATATATACACAAACAAAATTCACATGTATATGAATTATAGAACATTTTAACTGTCAAAAAATGATTAAAACAAAACATAAGCTTATGTTTGAGGATGTAAGTTCCAATTATCTGGAAATTTAATTTAAGTGAAAAACTGAAGATGTCAGGTTTGTGGCACTGAAATACAAATAAGCAAAAGGAATCAAGTATTTCTATAAACACTGGAAATATCTGAAATTAATATCCCAAGCTCAGGAAAGAGAATTTTGGCTTTTATGAAAAAAGATGAAAAGCACAAACAGCGTTCAGCATTGGTTTTGCAGAGAGCTGTTACAGAGGCAGTGGTACCCTGAGCAGAGAGAGGGGCACCGCCAAGCTCCCTCCCCGGGAACTACACCCAGCATCTCAGCATCAAGCCGCCATAGCTCTGAACTATGTCTGTGAGCACCTGTGCTTTATCTTGATTTACTTTGTGCACCCGTTAGCTAGATACGTCCTGGGGTAAATGCTTCCTCACTTTTTGTCATTTCTGCTTATGAAAGGTTTCATAGGAACACTCCACTTTTGGATAGCGGGGAAACCTGAAGCATTTACTTACCTCTCAATTTGCAATCTACCTTTACTCACTTCTTCCTCTAAGATCTTCCTGAACCAATTAGTGGGAGGGCAACCAACTAGTGGGACTACACACTTAAAACGCTCAAATGGAAAACAAATAACCAAAAACATACTAACATCTACAGGACTTAAAAATGTATTGCTATTCATACCTAGATATGTCCAATCAGAAAAACCCACAACTTACAGCCATTCAATAAACACCACAACCTACAGCCATTCAATTCAATAGACATTCCATTTAGAATCTGGGCTATGTAATGAGGGAAATTCAAGATTACATGAACACCTTGAAAGAGGGTCAGAGCAAGGAATGATATTGTCTCTTAGCTCAAGTTCATCAGATGCCTGAAAGGGTGAAGACATACATAGCTGGGACCACTCCTGCTTCTGGAACCTGTCAAGATCAAAAAGGAAGCCTGCACACCTGATGGGCTTTGCCCGGGGAGACATTTTTCATATGATGCGATGATGGACCGGAGAGTCATTAATGACTGAATGAGATTCTAGGAACATGTCAGTTTCTTCTGAGCTGTGTATCATTTTGGTGTAAATCGTCCATGGCCAGAGACCAAGGGGTGGGCCTGAAATAACAGAAAAAATATATACCGGTCTCTGCCCACCATTCCTGCTACAGAGCTCCTAAAACTCTTATAATTTCCCAAGTGATAAGAACTCCAGAAGCATCTCCTGTTCTTATACAGCAGTTCCCCCTTATCTGTGGGGAATACATTCCAAGACCCCTGTGGATGCCTGAAACTGTTTTTTCCTATACATACATACATATGATGAAGCTTTAATTTATAAATTTGGCACAGTAAGAGTTTAACAATAACTAACAATGAAATAGAACAATTATAACAATATAATGTAATAAAAGTTATGTGGATGTGGTCTCTCTCAAAATGTCTCACTGTACAAATTTAATTTAATAATTTTCATCTTAACCAAGTATTTATTGTGAACTGTGACCGTAACTTTTGCAGGTTGAGGTTCAACAGCAAAACTAGCATCAATTCCTTTTTCCTTCTTCACAATTTCACAGATAGAGAAGGTTCAAGCTTATGGTAGATCTTAGCAACCACATCATTCGATTTTTTTTTCTTTCCTTATTAGGTCAAGAACTTTCACCTTTTCACTCTAGGGAAGCACTTTATGGCTCTTCTTTGGCATAACAGTATTGCCACCATCACTATCCTTGTGCTTCGGAGCCGTTATTAAGTAAAATAAGTGTTACCTGAACACAAGCTCAAGTGGTAACATTTACGGTTGACCTGATAGTTCAGATGGCTACTAAGTGACTAATGAGTGGGATATGCTGGACAAAGGGATGACTCTTGTCCCCAGTGGGACACCTCAAGACTGCATCGCATTCCTCAGAAGAGTGCGTAGTTTAAAACTTATGAATTGTTTATTTCTGGAGTTTTCCATTTAATATTTTTGGACCATGATTGACCTAGGGTAAGTGAAACCTCAGATAAGGGAGACTACTCTATCTGCCTTTGACCCTCATTTCTAACACAGGACTCCTAAAACCCTTGAAAATTCCTAATAAGAGCACTAGGAGCATCTTTTGTTTTCATGAGGTGGCTCTGAGTGGGCTCCTGGATGACAGCCTGTCACCAGAAAGACCAAGCTATGATTAGAAGCTTGGAATTTTTGGCCTCACACCCCATCCTCCAGAGAGGAGAGAAGGGCTGGCAGTGAAGTTAATAACTGATCATGCCCACATGAGGAAGCCTCCATAAAATCCCCATAGCAGGGGGTTTAAAGACTTTCCAGGTGGGCAAACACATCAACACCAAGAGGGTGACATACCCCAGGGACAGAAGTTCCTATGTTTGGGACCTTCCCAGACCTGACCTCGCCCTCTATATCTTCCATCTGGATAATCACCTGTATCCTTTATCAGATCCTTTAATACACTGGTAAACACAAATTATGTGTTTCCCTGAGTTCTATGAGCTACTCTAACAAATTAATTGAACACAGGGAAGGGGTCTTTGAAACCTCCAATCTATAGCTGGTTGGTCAGAAGGACAGGTGGTAACCTGGGCTTGCCACTGGCATCTAAAATATGTGTGTGTGTGTGTGTGTGTGTGTGTGTGTGTGTGTGTGTGTGTGTGTGTGCGCGCTGAGGGGGCGAGGGGACGGACTGTGTGGGACTGAGCCCTTAACCTGTGGGATCTGATGGTATCTCCAGGCAGATAGCATCAAAATTGAGTTAAACTGTAAGACGCCCAGCTGGTGTTGCAGAGACTTGCCTGCAGTGGAGAAAAACCTCATATTTGGGACCAGAAGTGTCAGAAGTGAAGCATCCTGTGTGAATAGTAAGAGACACACGGGACAGGATGATAGGAAAGAATCAAGTTTTTCCTGATATAGGGAAGAAAAATTTGGGATTTTCCTTACAGAATCTGTCACAGTTCATACAGCAGGGGTCAGCCTGATTAGCTTTGCTGTTTCTGCCAAGACAGTGACCTTAATGAGCAATGAACTTGACTGCAGGGATGATGTTCAGAGCACTTGAGAACAAACTATTTTCAAGTACCATACAACTGTCTAACATTTTGACTACCAATAAAATGACTCAAATTCAGTAGAATATCTTCCTATGCAGAAGAAACAGCAGAGTTCTAGTTATTATATACTTTCAAAAGTATTATTTAATCGCATTTATTCTGTTATTTTTAAAAAATTATTCAGCCTTTTCACTAACTTTGATAAGGCTTCCACTTAACCTCCTGCAGTAGAGTTCTGTCATCCTCACCCAAACCACTCTTGCATGTACAAGTAAGAATACGTTCATAGTATGTCTTCAAACACTAGGATGGTAAAGGTATATGGGCACACAGCTTTCCATATACTGGGTAAAACATCATGAAGCAGGATCATTAAATTGACAATAAAGCATAGTTTCCTTTCAGTTTCAACTATTTACTGTCAGAAATGTACCTAAAGTGTGTTAAGATACTTTATTACCTCACCGAGACTGAATGAGTTGAATCATCCTTTCAAAATGAGGATTTTTGTAGACACTAGTGTTAAACTAGGAGAAAGACAGCTCTTTCTCCAAGACTAGATTCAATGGGGCCTTTAGACAACGGGGCCCACACTAGTTAGCAGGACTGTCACTGAATTAGAATATTTCTGTGCTTATCACTTTTCCTCAGTTCCATAACTAATAATTCAGCCAACATTATACACTAAAGTGCCTGAATCATCTGAATTCTAAGTTTCTGAACTTCTTCTGTTCTATTTTTTAATACAGTAAATAATTTCTGACTCAATTACAGCCTGCCCCATTTATTCTGTGTTTCTTCCTATTCAGGCCATTCTGCTAGAAATGAGACTAAGACAGCAAAATGCCAAAGCATCTTACAGTGACTGTGCAAGTGACAACTTTACACCTGCTGGGCTGAGGAGGCAATTTAAGAGAACAAAGCACAGTGAAGTTTCTATTTGCTATCCACAATATTTTTTTCTTTTCCAGTAATTCTGAATGCTTGCTTTTGGCAGCAAGGAAACAGGGATGCACAAGCAACTAAGGGCTGGGGAGAGGTGAGGGTGGTTCTTTCTATGCCTGCAAGATGAGCCATTGTTCACTGTGACAGCAGACAGCGTGCCTGCAGAATCACAGGCCCCGCAGAAAACCTCAATTAAATGACTGTTCACATAGTGTTGACAAGCACTTTTACAAGTACAGACAGTACTTCTGTGTGTGTGTGTGTGTGTGGTGTCAGCAGTTAAGAAGCACTGATGAAAGTACAGGTCAAATCATGCGAAAGTGTCATTTTCCTAGGTTAAAAATAAGTATCAGTGATTTCATACAGTTCAATTGGAATTAAAAAGATAGTTATAGATTCAATAGATTCAATATATATTTAACCTGAAGGTTTATAAATGGCTGCTGACGTATCAAAATTATGACATTAAAAAAATCTTATTTATAATTTTGTATCCCAATATTACTGAACTGTTGTTGACAAATCTTTAAAAGTACCTTTGTCTGACGATCTAAGTCCCCATAATAAGGGCAATCACAATTAAAATAAAATTTTAGGTTGGGTACAGAAATAGCTACCCAGTTATCTATTAGTTTCTGATCCTTAATAGACAAGTAAGTTCCTCAGCCATCTCTCTGACACACACAAACACACACACACACACACACACACACACACACAACTAATCACTCATAATCTTCATCTTTGGGAAGAAGAAAATAATTGGAAGCACCCAGCTTACAAATGGTACTCTCATTCATACAGTTCAAATCCATACAATTTAATTTACCATTTGGATTAAAGGTAAAAATGAAGTAGTTTCTCTTCTCTGATTATGTTCTTTGCTGTATGTGACTCTTTCATGTAAGAAAATTCTAGATTTGGCATGAGAAGGCATTGCATTAAAAGTCTTCAACTTATATGCTTATTTTCAAACTTAAATTTTTTAGCAAACAAATTTCAGTAAGAGAAAGCCAGTATGTTAATACAGTAAAAACTGATAATTTTAGTAATACATATTGAAAACCTAGGAACCACATGACAGACTGAACACTTGAAGTTACTGACAGCAGGTTAATCGTAACACTCCAATGATGTAAGTATCCAGCTTTGCTAGTGCATAAAACAATCTATACTTTTGTCATCATTTAAGGAAGAGAAAGAACAAAGAAATTATCTATGCTTACGTCAAATAAATTTAAAAAATCCCCCAAACTCTGAGTCATTTTCCAAAGTGGAAAATCTAATTCACTGAAAAATACAAGCATGGCCCCAATTTCAGACAAGAAAGCTAAAGCGAAATATGGTGGTTCATAACTCACACCAAAATCTATGGCAGGGGTAAAAGAGTTCATGGAAATCCTCGGGGAAATTATAGGGAAGGATACTTGGGCGATGTTCATTCTAACTATTTCCAAATGGAGGTCAGCTTGGTTCTCAGTATCCTTTATATCTTGGCCTTGGATTTTATCTGGTTTGCTAAGATTTTTCAATCACAAGACAGTCAGATAATTTCAGGGCAACAGATTTCACTTTAATGATACCTGTTTTCATTTTCATTGTCTTTCACTAATTCTCTTCTGATCTGCTAAGTCACACTATTATTCCTCTGGGTTCTCCCTCCCTACCTTATACCACACAACTGAGACTTCCTGCTCTGGGAAAATGCATCTATTTCAACATTCCCATACATGGCTTATATTTTTCCTTCTCTACCACCTGCAAAAGGTCTGGCACAGTAAGTACCCAGTAATGATTTGAACTGCTACCTGGAAAGCCCTTTATAGTTTTTGTTTGTTTGTTTGTTTTTTGAAAGCCACTTTCAAAATCTTGCTTGAAATTCACCTCTCCGTACACATGAAAGTCATTCAAGGTCATCTGCACCTGTTCAGAGTTACCTTAAAATACTTTCAAGTTTGCACTATTGTAACTTGCTCTCATTGGCCTGTTTCTTGATAAAAGTATCCCTCAACCTCATGTTTGTGCATGTTCCTTCTTCCACCTGGGAAAATAATATCTGATGCCTTTTATGTTTCGTACCACAGTACCTAAAATAACATTCTGCATATAATGTGTACTCAAAACAAGGCTGCCTGATACTTTTCTGAAAATTAAAATATTATCCCCAAATATATTTTTTACAATTTTAAATATTTAAAGACGGCAAACTGAAAAGATGCAGTTAGTTCTTTCTCATGTCTCCCTAAAATAACAGCAAAGTTTTTTTGTGTGTGTGTTTGGCTGTTTCTTAAGGGACAGCCTTTAAGGATAGGAAAAAAAAAAAACAGAAATAATAAAAAAGCAACAAAACTTCGGGAGCTGACAAGGCAAAGAAATGACTGGTAACTGACTCAGTAAAGTTGAATCCTCAGCTAGCTGTCGTACAAAAAGCCAAGAATCAACCCATGTAACACAAGATCCCTTTAAGGCTCAGAAATTGGCAGGACCAAGTATCTCTGGAATCAGGATGCAGGGAAAGATAAAACCACTTCTGTTGCCTCAGTAGATTGTCCTAGGAGAACACTGCTACGATTTGTATCAGAAGTGTTTTGCCTATGTTCTCTTCTAGGAGGTTCATGATGTCTTGTCTTATGTTTAAGTCTTTAAGTCACTTTGAGTTTATTTTTGTGTATGGTGAGGAGTGTTCTAATTTCATTGATTTACATGCACCTGTTCAGTTTTCCCAACACCACCTGCTGAAGAGACTGTCTTTACTCCATTGTATATTCTTGCCTTCCTTGTCAAAGATTAATTGACTGTAAGTCTGTGGGTTTATTTCTGGGCTCTCTATTCTCTTCTGTTGATCCATGTCTGTTTTTGTGCCAATACCATGCTGTTTTGATTACTACAGCTCTGTAGTATTGTCTGAAGTCTGGGAGGGTTATTCCTCTAGCTTCATTCTTTTTCTTCAGTATTGCTTTGGCAGTTCTGGGTCTTTTGTGATTCCATATAAATTTTAAGGTTATTTGGTCTAATTCTGTGAAAAATGTCCTGGGTAATTTGATAGGTATCACATTAAATCTGTAGATTGCTTTGGGTGGTATGGCTATTTTTACAATATTAATTCTTCCAATCCAAGAGCATAGCATATCTTTTTATTTCTTTACATCATCTTTAATTTCCTTAATCAATGTTTTATAGCTCTCTGCATATAAGTCTTTTACCTCCTTTAGTCAGGTTTATTCCTAAGTAGTTTTTTTTGGATGCAGTATTAAAAGGGATTTTTAAAATTTTCTTTTTCTGATATTTCATTGTTAGTGTAAAGAAATGCAACAGATTTTTGTATGTTAATCTTGTATCCTGCTACATTGCCAAATTTGTTTATCAGTGCAAGTAGTTTTTGTGTGGAGCCCTTAGGGTTTTTTATATATAGTATCATGTCATCTGCATATAGTGACAATTTTACCTCTTCTCCTCTAATTTGGATCCCTTTTATTTCTTTTGTCTGATCGCATGGCTGGGACTTTCAATACTCTGTTGAACTGAAGTGGTGAGAGTGGGCCTCCTTGTCTTGTTCCAGATTTTAGTGAGAAGGCTTTCAACTTTTCACTGTTGAGTATAATGTTGGCAGTGGGTTTGTCCCAATGTTCATATCAGCACTATTTACAATGGCCAAGATATGTAGTGGTATACACACACACACACACACACACACATACACAATAAAATACTACTTAGCCATAAAAAATAATGCCATTTGCAGCAATGTGGATGGACCTGGAGATCATCATACTACATGAAATAATCCACAAAGAAAAAGGAAAATATCATATTATTATATCACTTATATGTTGAATCTCAAAAAAAAAAAAAAAAAAGACATAGATGAACTTATTTACAAAACAGAGACAGGCTGACAGACACAGAAAACAAACTTATGGTTACCAGGGAGGGGGCAGGGGGTGAGAAGGGTTAAATTGGGAGCTTGGGATTCATAGATACTATATATAAAATAGATAAACAACAAGGTTCTACTATATAGAACAGGGAACTATATTCAATACTTCGTAATGGCCTATAATGAAAAAATATGAAAAGGAATACACATATATTTATGTATAAATGAATCACTATGCTGTACACCAGAAATTAACACAACATTGTAAATCAACTATACTTCAATAAAAAACAAACAAACAAAAAACAAAGAAAGCATCTAATACGAAAGGCAGACCAAAACAAAGAAACAAACTGCAGAAATACAGGTTATACAGGGAGATAAAAACTCTAAAATACTATCAGTTATACTTAAAAAGATAAAGGAAGCTAGTAATAACAGGATGCTAAAACAAAGGGATAAAAATCAAAAGAGTTTTTTAAAGTTAAAAATATGAGAGTAGAAATGAGAAACTCAACAGCAGAGCTGGAAGACACAGCTAAAGAAATCTAGAAATCTCCCAAAAAGTAGACCAAAAGGACAAAATTGAAAATAAAGAGAGAAAAAAATAGAGAAGTTGTCAAGAAGGCTTAAAATAAGAATATTTCTAGAAGGTAAAAACAGACCATGAAGGGAAGAAAAATTAATATTGCTCAGACCCAAGGATCTTAAATTTCCATAATGGGAAGATTAGCAAAAAGGATGAACATCCAGCACAAAAAATGAAAACAGACCCCCATTAAGGCATACCGAACTGTCAAATTTCAAAATATTTGGAACAAGAAGCAAATCCTACCAACTCCCAAAGAGCAAATATAGCATGTGTTCACTCTTTGAAAATTCATCAAGTAGAACACTTGTAATATACATATTTTCCTATAAATATGCTATGCTTACATAGAAAGCTTTAAAAAATAAAGGGAAAAAGGAAATGAATGGTATCATCCTTCAGGAGTAAACTCAGAAACTGGCTTAGATAAGCAGAGAGACAATAAATGTGCCTTCTTTAAAAGAAAAAAATTAGACATGCAAACAAGGAATATACTTAACTTGTTTTTGCAGCTTTTATAAAAAAGAATGTGAAGGGGTGAATGGCTGACCAGTCTAAGCACAGTGGGTTGTTCCATGTAGGGATCATTACCTAATGACTTTCTTATGCCAATCATTAGATAGTAGAGTCAGAAATTTAACCTCTATTAAAAAAAACAAAAAGAGGGTAACAGATACAGTGTCCCTTTTCAACTCCTTAGAAGGAGATACAAGGACCTTTGGCTCATTCGAAGTGGCCTTCCAAACTCTGGTATAACTGAGCCACTAACATGACATTTTCATGAACCAGGACTTAAAATAACAGCACAGCATACCTGTATCTTTCTTTGGAATAAATGAGTTATGATCCTCCAGGGGATGACCAAGGCATTTCCAAGAAGCATTTTCTTTTTTCTTTACGACAATCTCTATTTTTCCCACATTCTCAACAACCCGCACTGAAAAGAAGATAAATTCAATTTGCAGTCACTGATAATTTAAATACAAGATTTTATTTTTAAACCAACCTTTCTCAAACAACCCAAATGTCCCAATCTGATACTAATGACACTGATTATTAGTGAGATAAATAAAATTTTGTGTACATGTTCATGAAAATTGTTTATGCCTTATATGATGTTAAATCCAGTTTAATTTATTTTAGATTCAGACTAACTTCTTTCAAATTAATTTATCAAGAGCCAAACTAATACATAATGCATTTTCATACAAGCTCAAATAGTCATGGCAACTAATTAACACATAGCTTAAAAAAACTTAAATATACAAATTAGCCATGAATGGATCCAACAAAAGCAAATTTAATTTATACCCTTTTAACATTTCTTGGGATCTGGGGGGTTCTTATCAGTGAATTCACTAAACCAACACTGAGCCTCATAAACAGAAACAGCTCAAGGAGAATAAGTCCCTATAAAGCTCATGTCAATTTTTGATAATTAAAAATCTCTTGGATTATCTTTTTATTTTGAATGATCAAAATAGTTTAGAATATAAAATAGTTTATTATAATAACAAAATAATAAATAATAATTCATAATAAAATATAATAAACTTTAATATTCTATAAAATAAACTTTAATATTCTGATTAAATTTTATGAATTGAATGTGCTTTTAAAGATCTAAAGTATATTTCTTTTTGTCTTTAGAAACAATCTGTTCTTCACTATAAACATAATTCAGTGGCAATTAAACAACTCTGAAAGACAGATTAGTCAAATGAATTCAATTCAATGAACACTGATTTGAAACTTAACAAACATTAAAAAGTTCTTGACCTTAACGAGTTTAATTTATACAATTTATAGAACTTACTGTGTTATACAGAAAAGTGAAGGCACAGAACCAGTGTAAGGTACTATGACAGTACTTTAAAAGAAGAAACTTGTTTTAAATGGATTATTATTTAGCCTTTAAAAAGTAGGAAATCCTGCCATTTGCAACATATGATGCATCTAGAAGGCATTATACTAAGTAAAAGTAAGTAAGACAGAGAATACATATACTGCATGGTATCACTTGTATGTGGAATTTTTTTAAAAAGTCAAACTCATAGAAACAGAGAGTAGCATGCAGCAATATGGATAGACCTGAAGATTGTCATTCTGAGTGAAGTGGGTAGGAAGGAGAAAGAAAAATGCCATATGACATCATTTATATGAGGAATCTAAAAAATAACAATAATAAGGACACAAGTGAACTACTTACTACTTATAACTAAGATGACTGACTTCTTGAATATGTGAAAGCACATTTGACTGCCCGTTATGACTGGATTACTGCATAATGTTGATTCTTATTTTGTAGTTGGTTTTATTCCTTTGATAAGTATGTAAGTTTGAAAAGATAAAGTTCTAATCTGTTCTTGGAAACAATAATCAGTACATATATGTAAACTAAAAAAAGTGCAGTATACTGTATATATGTATTTACATGCAATATAATGTGTATGTGCAGTCGAACTGTAATAATTTTACCTAATAAAACTGAAAAAGAAAAAAAAGAAACAGAGAGTAGCAAAATAGTGACAGGAGTTGGGGGGGTGGGGGAAATAGGGAGAAGTTGATAAAAGGGTACAAACTTTCAGCTACAAGGTGAAAAATGTCTAAGGATCTAAAGTATAACATGGTGACTACAGCTGATTACACTGTCTTGTATAACTGAAATTTGTTAAGACAACAGAACTTGTGTTTTCACACACACACATACAAACACAAAGGTAAATCTGTGAAGTGATGGATGTGTTAATTAATTTGATTGTGGGAATCTTCACAATGTATATACCTTTATCAAATCATCACATTGTACATTTTAAATCTTTAATTATAATTTTGTCAATTATACTTCAATAAAGCTAAAGAAAAACAAAAAACAAAAACACAAGAAGTCACCATTTTCTAATGAGGCTTCTGTTGTTAAACAGCTGTGTAAAATCTGCACTGTGCACTCACACACAGCAATATCCATAAGTTAATGTGCACTGTCAATATTAAACATTTAAATACAGACATCTAAGAAAACTTTGGTCAGTATATTTCTACAAGCTGCACGTCAGGAGGAGGGCAGGAAAGAAGAATGGAGACAGGACGTTTTTCTAAGGAGAGGAAAAGGAAAGCACAAGACATGAACAGGGGAAAGAAAAAAGGGGTGTGGGGAACTGAAATCAGAGGGAGAAGAGTGTATTTAAAAATGAATGTATTTGATATGTATGCATATGCATGACTGGGACATTGTGCTGTACATCAGAAATTGATACATTGTAACTGACGGTATTTCAATTAAAAAATTAATGTATTTGTTTATATAGAAAATATTATATCTTTGTTCTGCAACAGGAAAATACATAGAAGAAAAATAAGATAAAATGCTGTTTTTTTCAAACCCTTTCTCTCTCTTCCCATGTGCGTATGTATGTATGTGTGTGTGTGTATGTATGTATGTAGGTACATACATTATTTTTTGGTAGCTTACCAGAAAAATCTTCCTGAATCTCATGGCTTAGGCCTGGAGAAAAAAAATTCAGTTAAAATCCAACTTCATTCAATTCATATGGTCTACCAACACCATATAAGATCATTTAAATGGTTCTTTTACACCCTATTTCAAATCTAACATACCCTGAGAGACCAAAAGACAGAAACTGAACACAGCCAAAATGTCGCATACAATATTTTGAGACAAATTATTTCATAACTAATTATTATATATTTCTTCAATTTTTCCATTTCTCTATTACTCAAAGAGTAACTACTCAGTTGCTCACAAGTGGGGGCCCATACTGGTCTAAGCATGGCCCCAGACTGACAAGCCTACAAACCAAGACAGGAGCAGGGCAGGGAGAGAGGCAGCACATGAAGCACATGTGTGCAGGTGTGCGTGTGAACACAGGCCAGGCCTGAGTCCAGCCCAGTTTTTCCTTTCTTACTGTCTGCTAAGTTGAATGTTCATTCAGCTATTGAAAAAAATCGCTGAGAGTCTACGTGTGTCGTGCACTTTCTCGGGTGCTACAGGTACTGCAGTTAGTAAAAGAGAAACATTCCTGCCCTCATGGAACTTACATTCCAGAAGACGGAGATGCAAGAAGTATTTTTACATACATCTGCTCTAAGTTTCACGGTGTTAATATGGTTATCTGGAACTTACAGTTTTGCATTATTTTAGCCCTACTGATCTACTGTTAGTAAGAAGAGTTTCACATTTTTGACTGTGGAATTTTGGGTTTTTATACGTGTGCTAGATACAGTTAGCTATGGTGTGAATAAAACTAGCCATGAAGTATCTGAGACATAATAAATGCTGGCACAGAGGTCTTCATTAAAGAAAAGTCATGACAGAGCTAATGAATAATGTATACTTTTCTAGACATCTGAGTTTTCGGTTAAAACTCTCCCTAAGAGGCAATATAAGATCTTACGCTAGCAAAAAACAGGAAAGGACATATTTCTGGAAGAAAGGTTTAAGATTTGAGGTTGATTAATCTAATGAATGGGGGAAAAAAGTGAAGGAAAAACATTTATCAACTCCAATCAAATTCAGGACTAAAGGCTCTTCATTAATGTAGTAAAGCCGTGAGCAGAATCGCGAGTCAGCTGAGGTCCGGAGAACTTCAGTCGCTGTTTTTCAAAAGTAAATGAAATGTTCTTTACATGAGAATGAATGCTTAAATCACCGTTTTCTTCTTGTTTTTATTTTATTTCATTTCTGCCTTCTAGCAGAATAACATTACCTTCTTAAAAAGAAGAAAGGATGAAATCTTAGTCATTACGGGTGAGAACTGGATTAAGAATCTGCTACCTTTGATTCCAGATTTTAGTGTTTCTTTCTCTTGAAGGATCTGTAATCTCTCTAAACAGCAGAAGTGAACTGCATGGGTGATCTGTGGCCAGGAAGGGCCAGCAGCGGAGGGGCACAGTGCAGCCTCACAGCCCAGGGGGCTTTGGCGTAGCCTCTGACATCCTATGGCAGAGCTGTGAGAAACAGGCCAACGAAGCGGTGTCTGGTGACGGCTGCTCCGTGGGAGCGTGTGACAGGCAGGCCTCCGGAGGCTGGTTTGTTAGGTGTTAGGTAACAGAGTCTTAGAAAGCTGAGCCAACAAATTATTTCATATCAATACTGATTTTGATCACATCCAGTTGCTTAAACTTGCAAAAGGGGAGGATGTATTGCCATTTGCAAGCACTTTCATTAGTATAAAGAAATAACAGAAAAAACTGAACAAGAATAACAAATTAAAGTGACAATACCAGATAAAATATCATAGTTACCAAGACTACACCAGTTACTACTATACTTCAAGGAAACAAAAGGTGCTCCCATTAATACAGAATAAGGTACTTACCAGTATGTATCAGATAGGAATAGTCCTTGATAAATGTTTCTGCTCTCAAGGAATCATCCCGAAGGTCAACTATTACTGAGTCTAAACTGATATCCTTAAACAGAAATCGAGAAGAGAAAGATCAAAAAGTAAACCTTTTTCAAACTTCTATCACTGTATTTCTAAGATGATCAGTGCAAACTCACACGGCACTGCTTTACAGACCTGACAATGTGCACACACAGCACTCCTGTTTTTCCCTTTCTCATACAACCCAGTTCTCCTCCTTTAAAACATACATCACAATTTTAACTACACACTTGTCTGTGCTTCATGTCTACCTTACCACGTGTCTCTAAGCTCTAAGCATAAAGAACTGTCTTCAGAATTGCTTGGCACCTAGTAGGTGCTCAATAAGTATTTCTCACATTAATAATGTGGAAAAACAATTAGAATCAGACAAGAAGCCAAGCTGTTTGTGTTCATTTTAATCTTTCCACTTTTATATGGCACAGGGCAAATAACACAGCCTCTTAAGCTCAGCTTGTCAAAAAAAATAAATTCACTAACAAATTTTCACAGAATTTCTACATAGCTTTGGGGCCAGCTATTTGGTACCTATCATTTAGACCATACACTGAACACATTATTCCATGTAGAAATCCTCCCCCTCTCTTTAGTCATCCATCCTCTGTGCCTCCTGATACCACCAATGGGAGTAGACCCCACCCTCTCCTACTGAGGAGACAATAACAAGGAGGAGCAGAAGGCGGGACCAGCAGTGCCTCTGGCCCCCTTGGCTCTTTCAGGCAGAGGCTGGTTGCCCCCGGAGAACAATCAAATCCTGCTGCAAGAATAGGGGGAACTCGCTGGCTCAGGTATGGTTCTGCTCCCACAGAAGTAGCATGAATGCTCAGAAATTCCTAGCGGCCAGAACTTGCCTCTAAATCTACATGGGTCCTCAGGTGTGGGAACCTTGCCAGTTTGCTGGAGGATGTTGTCTGGAGGTGTAAGTTGCCTGCATATTTATCTGACTTTGCAGCTGGACTGTAAGCCTGGTGAGAGCTAAGTTTCTATGAATGTGGCCCATAATTAGATCTTTGAATTCTATGGAAGTGTTGAAAATGAAGCAGGTGTTTAATAAATACTTAGCGAATGAATTAACTCCTTAATTGTAGTTTCCAGAGGGCATCTGAATCCCATTAGTGGTTTAAGCACACTAAGCCACAGTAGTACAGTCTTTCTTGTCACAAATCCCAATTTATGTGCAGGAAATTAGTTCTTATGGTGAAGTTAAACTGGGACTCCCACTTCTGTTATCCATGCTTTAAAAAAAAATTACAGAAAAGCATATAAAATACTTCCTAGTCTATTTTCTTCCTAAGATGCTATAGCATGGTTGTTAAGAGCATATCCTATGGAGCCAGCCTGCCTGGGTTCAAAATACTAGACCTATTCCTTACTGTGTAACTCTGAGTAAATTAATCTCTGTTTCCTCATCTGTAAAACAGGGATAATGAAAGGATGGACCTCAAAGAGTTGCTGTAAGTAAGTTAATACAAGGAGAGTGCTTAGAAAAGTACCTGCATGTAGCTAAATTTATTATTTACTTCTGTTTTCCTTCTGATTTTAAAGACATGTTTACCTTCTGTTTAGTATATATGACAATGGTGACTAAAGAGTCTGTCTGGAACCAGTCATAGCTGTAAAAAAGTAAAAAAAAAAAAAAGAATGAATAATTTGTGCATTAACACATATTAAATCATTAAATAAAATTTTTAAATGTATACAATTAAAAATACAAAATATGACAAAATAAATATATGATTTAAAATATATAGCTTAAAATCTACAGCAAGAAATTTACTTCTCTAGGTTAACATTTTTCCTAAATAATCAGTGGTGTTACCATTAAAACTGGCAATTATTTCTAAGTTTAAAATACGTATACTTTCATGTATTCCAACTAGTAGAGAAACAAACGATATTCTTGACAAGACACCTTATAAAGGTTACATATCTAAAGTTTCTTTTTCCAGAGCAATAACACAACACAACATGTTTTCTGAAGGAGTATGACAAAATCTACATGCTCATCACCTTCACTCTTCCCCATCACAAATATATTACTCAAGAAATTAATTCACCAAGGATGTTTAATGGGCAACGGTAAAAACTTAGGGAATAACTAGGTCTTCTGGTTTGTAATAGCTAGTGATCAAACTGGTAACTGTTTTTCAATTTATTACCTGCATACAAGTACCCAGTGTGAATCCTAGGAGGAGGTATCCTGAGGCCTTTAACTTAAAATTGGATATGAAATAATGTAACAGATATAAAAAGTGCAGCAGGGTGCTGCTTGTTACAGAGTCGTGATTAGGGGAAAGGTGACAAGAGAAAGAACTACACATTAACACACGTAGCCTATGGGCATCTGGGATACCACTAACAGAAATATACACGGATTGATTGTTTAACTTACTAAGACAGTGAGCAAGACATTCTGAAGGATTTCCATGAAAAACTGATCAAACAAACTAGATATACAAAAAACAGAATAGCTGAATATACAAAAAACAGAATAGCTGAATACACTATGGTATGATCACATGATGGAATGCAGACAAAATGCTTTTGCAGGATATTTCATAACACAGGAAATTGATCATAGGATATATTGCAACACCAATACTATCAAAATAGAATAATATGGAAATAGGTATTACATGAATCAGGTATTAAGAGTATGTGTCTAGGGTTGATGGGATTACAACTGATTTTTATCACTTTCTTTTGTATTTCTCTCTACTTTCCAAGTTTTCTACCATGAATGTGTATTTTACAATCAGAAAAATATTTTTGAATAATTTATTTTCAAAGTTGTGGTGTTTAAAATGGATTAAACTTTAGTCCTGTTAAAAATTCACCTTTACAGAACAGTTCATTCTCCAGCAATGCTTGATAAATGAGGCACTACAGTTCTTGTGTTAAAGAAGCATGATTAATATAAAAAGCAATACATCAAACTTGGAGCCATCTTTTATTTTTTTTAATGTGTATATTTTGGTGTAGAACTGATTAAACTTTAAAAAAGTAAAACAAGAATGCATACCTCGGAGAACTAGGACCTTCTTTGGCAAGTGTATCTGTCACTTGGCTCCTGGGAAGCATGCCTTCGCAAAGAAAAACAACCAAAACAGCTACAGTTTATCTAAGCAGCATTTTTCTCTCTTTTTCCATCTTTTCAGTAAACTTTTTATAGATATATGATAAGAGGTCACAAATCATAAATGTATTGCTCAATGATTTTCCATAAGTAAAACATACCCTTGGGGCCAGCACCCTCCCAGTACCCCTTCCAATCACCACCCCTACCCCAAAGGTAACCACTATTCTGACTTTTAACATTATGATTAGGTTTTTAACATTATAATGAGGTCTGTATTTGACCTTTATTAAAATAGAATCATAAAATATGTACTCTTTTGGTCTGGCGTTTTTGGTCCGGCTTTATAGACATAACAGTTAATGTCAAATAAGCATGATTCTAGTAAACAACAAATCAAGGCTGGAGCTTTCTGAGATTTTATCCATGCTGTTGCATGCATTAGCAGTGGTCCCTTTTTATTACTGAGTTATTATTACACTGTATGAACATGTCGCATACTGGAATCTATTCATTCTCCTGGTGACGGACTTCGGGCAGTTTTTGGCTATTATGCATAGCGCCGTAATAAATATTCTTGTGCATGTACACACGCATTCTTAAAGAACACACGTCTGTATGGGACGTGTATGTTTTGCTTTGGTAAATACTGCTAACCAGTTTTCCAAAGTGGTTGTACCAATTTACACTTTTTACCAGGAGTGTATGGGGGGCCTGTTGCTCCACTACTTCACTGACACGGGGTATTCTGTCTTTTTTCATTTTAGACATTTTTGTGCGTGTCCTTCAACGTCGCATTTTCAAAGGCCACTAATGCTCTGGTTTGTGAATTGTTTTAGAAAACTCTGAGACGTGGAAGATCTCCAGAGAGTCTGTAAGCATTAAGTATTTTCCTTCCACCATAAGAGTGTATTCTTTGGATCTGTAAGATTTAGTTTGGGGAAGGAAAAAAAAAAAAGAGTACTTCTGCTCAAAGACTTTGGAAAATAACTGCATCAATTATGTTTCTGTTTCTCCAACAGCACAGGGTAGGGGATCTATAAAGTTCTGTCCAATGCTCTAAATTTAGGCAGGTAAAGACATCCTTCATATAAAAACTATCTAAATACCCCAGATAATTCCATGAGGCAACATATATAATCATGTGAACGAGATTCATTTTGTATTATAAATGTATGACTTACCATTCAAGATTTTCTTTTCCTCACGATAGTCTGTACAGTGATTTAGAAAAAAAGAAGTCAGATAAGAATACTGTAACATCAGAGAGAACAGTGGTTAACATTATTGATTTAAAGGTAACTGCCCTCCTCTTGAAGGGCTTTCTTCCAAGGCCTGACAAGATAAATAAGGCTAATAAACAGATGGCCTATTTCTCAAATAATTAATTTCATCTCTGAAGACTGCCAGGCCATTTCTGCAGGCTCCCACTTCACTGGGCTTTTTCCTCCTTCTTTGAACTTATTTTTCTAATATCTTGGTTAATTTCTTTAGTAAACACATAAAAACCCAAGCTTTGTCCAGGTCATCATATTCTAAATGAGTCAAAACTATCCAAAATTTATTATATTACACTTTATAAATGAATCATATATGTTAACCCAAAGAAAGTTGCCTGATTATCTTTCTCTTTCATCTAGGTCAGCACTTAACATGATTATTGTTACTTTAAATTTAAATGGCCAAAATGCTGAAAATATGTAAAGACTTCCACTTGTATATCAATTCATTTATCAGTGTTAAAAGCCAGAAAAAATTTAACAGGTATTTTCTTTCAGGATGGCAGCCAGCTCAAAAACCTATATTATGTCTCGATCACAAAAGTGCTGTACTGTATGTCAAAATAAAACCCTCAACAAGTTGTCAGAGCTTAAAAAAAAAAAAGCCAAACTAACACAAAATATCCAAGTAGCAAATTTATAGACATCACTTGTTAAGGTAACACCTTGTTTTAACAGAAAAAGAAACCAAAGTACTTAAAGCTTCCAAATTTTTCATGTTCTGATTTTCAATTAACCAGATATCCTATAATTACTTCCACTTCACTCACATGTCATAAAATAACCATGATTAAGGAGAACAGATGACCATCCTTTTTGTTTATTTTCCCCATTTGACCAAAATAATTTCATAGCTGAAAGGAATCTTAACAACAGACAACAAATTATCATCCAATCCCCTCATTTAAGACTGAAAATCAGAGGTCAGGACTTGAATGAAATCCACACCTCTTCAGCAGCAAAGCCAAGATCAAACTTCTTCCGTGAAATTTAGCACTATTTTTCTTGGTATGTCATTGTGAGGGTTAATACTTTCTGAAAAAACACAAGCCCTAAAAATCATTTAAATTAGACCTCAAAATCAGCTTTGTTTCTCACTGCCAGATAAAAATCTCATCATTACAGTTTGCAAGGGATCACCGATGTCCCCACTTGTTCACTTACTTTCATCCGGTTTCATCTGTCTTTGCTACTGTAGTTGTGATTATTTGTTTTATCTTAGAACAAACAGCGAATTCACAGTAACATAAGTAAATTAAATCTATTTTCACTGTACAAGCACAGTTGGCAGTTTGATGAATCTCTTTATCATGGAAAACAATTTGTTTTTATCTAAGAGCAGCACAGATTTTGAAAACTTACCCCAGGTAATTTATTCCTAGGGAGAAAGTATGTCATCTCATACGATTACCTCCTGTCTGTTTGAATCCGTCAGAACTTTCTGGATCTTGCTAAATTATTCATTTTTTTCCTGAGTCTTGTTTAATATAAGAAGTACCAATAGGAAGAGAACACCTACTTAGATCTAAAATATCATTAAAATGCTACTAGTCTACTTGTGCAACTCTTCAAAAACTGAGCCATAGAAAGAAAAAAGCCTTTTTTTTTTTTTTTTTACTTTTAAGCATATTTACATCTGAGTCACATGAGACCCTTCCTGCTCTAACAAGAAATGTCTTGATAACTAACTCCATCATTTGGTTGGCTCCACGGCCAAGAAAATTCACATCTTCTCATAACATTGGTCAGACAGCATTACTCTGATAAGAGCCTGTGCTTTCTGAAGAGGTCAGAGTCATTTAGAAGGCTGGAGCTGTGAACTATCAGCACTCTATTCTTCTGAGGTAAGAGGGCTGGGTTAGAATTTTTAATTGACTCCATTCTAGCTTACCTCTGGTGAATGGAACCACAGAAGGATCCCCTGGGATAAGGAAAGTTAAAAAACAAAACAAACCAAAAAACCTGCTTTACTAATATACTCATTCTTTTAATAAATTTCTGTTACCATCTTAATAGGGATATTGACATAATATGAAACCATTTGGATAAACAGGAAATCTGACTTTATATTCAGTTTGTCTATACACACACAAAGATAATATGGAAGGATACACAATCACATGGTTACCTTTGGGTGTACACAGGAGGGAAAAAGAGCAGATGGGAGACAAAGGTATGACCATGGCACTTGTCATTCTTGAATCATGTGAATGTATTACTTACTCAAAAAAATGAAATAAACTAAACTGAAAATGTCAATATGTCCTTTTTAATATGATACACTAAATGCTTTAAAAGAGATATATGAATGGTGGTAAAGGAAGCATGGGGGTGGGAAGGGGGGCATCACTACTTGGAAGGCATTGAAAGGACTCCATTGAGGAAGTAATGTTTTAGCTACATTTTGAAAATATGTATGCATTTGTCAGAAGGCCCTGGAAAAAAGCATTCTAGGAAGACAAACACTGCACATTTATATTTAAATGTCTTATGTTTATCCACAGCTACATACCCTGTCTTCCTTTTTGACTCCAAAAGGCGGATGTCACATAATCATCAGTCAGGAGCTCAGTCTTGTGACCAGGGGTCTCAGTCACAAACTCCAGTGTGTACCATTCTATGTTCCCACCACTGCTTAGTCTTGCCAGAAGACTCCCTGGTTCTCTACAATATGTTTAATAATCATTTTTTCTGTAGAAATTCTTCCACATCTCTAAAGAGAACTCCTTATAACACAATTGAGGCCTAATTCCTGTTTTTGTATCAAAAGCCATATACTCATTTCCTAAACCCTGTAAAATTTAATAATTTCTGTATTTCTAAACTAACTTTATCTTTTACTTTTCTTCATTCATCTTTCTAATTGTCTTCTGAATCATCTTCAAATTTTATATAGCTCTTAAACTTTAAGGCCCAGAATTACTCCTTGTACTTGAAGTAGTTTACCAGCAGAATTAACCCCCTTCTACCTTTATTCTACTGATCTATGGTTCTAAGCACCTTATAGGTAGTAATTGCTCAAGACAGTGGGCAAGAAAACAAAAAATGAAGTATTAGAAACCATGATAAAGCAATGTGAAATTAAGAAGGAATATTTCTAACACTGTGCCATGCCATTAGAAAATATGACTATTTTAAAAATGTGACTTATTAAAAAAATTTTAGTGTGTTTTTGGTCTGGAACAGGGACCTATGAGATAAAATTAAAATGTCTAGAGTATGTTTATTTGGAATTTCAGAAGGAAAGAAACGGGAGAATGGAACAGAAAAATATCTGAAGAAATACTGGTCAAAAATTTTTCCAAATTTGGTGAAAGACATAAAGTTGTCAATCAAAAAGCTTAGCAAATTGGAGTATGATCAATACACAGAAAATCACATGGGGCACATCATATTCAAATAGCTAAAAGCCGAAGATAAAGAGAAAATATTGAAAATAGCCAGAAGAAAAACACCTGGACACAATAAAAATGTGTCTGGCAATAAGACCTTGAATTACAAATCTCACTAAAAATAAACAGTAGAAGACTCAGGTCACACAGGCCAACTTATTTCTAATTTGGATGTCAAAATCAGGAGTTGCTCAAAAGAAACAACTTCATCCCATCCATAGTAAAGGATTAAGCAAAGTACCCCTGCTACTCCTACTGCAAGCCCATAAATTTTTCAAAAGGTGGTCTTCTGAAAAAAGCTCAGGAGGAAAGAGATGATCTCCAACACCATGCTAGGTGTAGAGCGGCAGTTTGGAAGGTAAGAAGAAATGGTTTTTTTAAAATATAGTTTAAAAACCAGAACTTGGTTTTCTATGGTAAAAGGGAAAGGAGCGGAAAGGTTCAAGGCAAAAGGGAGACAAAGCTGGGAGAGAAAATTTCACTGTATAATTTTTTTATATTTTCTCATTTTTTTGGTATATATATGTATTTTTATTGAAGTACAGTCAGTTTACAATGTTGTGTCAATTTCTGGGGTACAGCATAATGCTTCAGTCATACATGAAGACACACATATTCGTTTTCATATTCTTTTACACTGTAAGTTACTACAAGATATCAAATACAGCTCCCTGTGCTGTACAGCATGAAGTTGTTGTTTATTCTATATATATATCAGTTAGTATCTGCAAATATTTTGATTTTTTGAGTCTCATGAGTGTACTAGATGTTCAAAAAATTAAATTCTAAAAAACTAGTCTAAAAGTTAACTGGAACCAAGTGATCCAGCTAATCTGTATAACAATAGAATAAAAGACTAGTGAAAAGTAAATAGAGTAAATAAAATTCCTTCACTTCCATCATGCTTATTCTTCCCACTATGAACGTATCTTAAAATTTTGACATGTTTCAAGAGAAAAGTCATTGTTCCATTCTGAAGAACCAAAGTAAAACCTTTACAGTGGCTAGACCAGGAGGCCAGTAAAAATGAGAACAGTTTAGGGATTTATTTAAGCTTTTTTTGCCAAAATCCACGTAAAAGACAGTACACGTGTTAAAGGATAAGGAAAAAGAATATAGATATGTACACGTATAACTGAATCACTATGCTGTACACCAGAAACTAACACAACATTGTAAATCAACTATACCTCAAAAAAAAAAAGAGACAGTACATGCATGTCACACATCAGTGCCAGTTTCGCCCTGGCACCACTTACCTTTAGGAAGAGCGGGTTTAACTGCCATCCTGCCAACCAGGCATCCTTTCAGCATGGATTCATAGTTGACCCAACGATGAACCTGGTGTGGAATAAAAAAGACAGAAAAGCAACATGACTCTTCACTCCATGAGATGCTCTAATTTTCTTCTGATCAAAACTAGACATTATGACACTGCTCTGAAAAACTAAGAAACAGATTCAATTTGCCAACAAGGGAGTGACAAACAGCAGCATACATAGGGATTGTTCAAAACAATGTCCTCAAAGTGCTGTCTACACAACTCTGAGGTTCCTGACACCCTTAGTTTCATAATAATACTGTGACATCACTTGCCTTTTTCACTGTGTTGACATTTGCACTGATGTTGAAAACGCAACGTTGGGTAAAATTGCTTGCATTTTAGTACAAAGTAGTGCCAAAGCAGAGGTTTCAGTCATTATATTCTTCACTACCACAGACCCACAGGGGTGGGGGAAGTTGATTTCATTTAAGAATATCCTTCTTGAAGTAGAAAAACCAATTAATTTCCTTAAATCTCAACCCTTGGTTACAGGTCTTTTTTATATGCTGTGTGACAAAATGGGAAGTTCTCAAAAATACTTCTGATTCAAAGATGGTTGCCCGAAGGAAAAACACTTAGGCTACTGTTTGATTTGCATATTACATTGTGCTTTTTTTCTTGAAAGGCTATTTATATGCAAAAGAAAAAGAATGACCAATAAACTAGTTATTCAGACTCGAGTATGCGATAGAAATTTTCTTCAAAATGAACAAAGTGAGACTGTCACTTCAAGGAAAACAACTGACAGGATTTGTTGCCAGACTTAGCGGTGGGAATTAAATGTAAACAGCCTTGCTGGAGGGCACCTTCTCAATATACATTAAAGCCTCACAACATGCAGCTCTTTCACCTAGCAGTTCACTTACTTGAGAAAATATTTATATAGACACAAAGATGCAGGCACCAGAATATTCATCATAGCAATATTTATATTAGCAAAATATTGGGAGCAACTAAATGTCCAATTATGAAAGACCAGTGGAGGAAAATCATAATATATTACTCAATAAAATACTATATAATCACTAAAATAATCAAGTCAAAAAAATACTGATACCAGCATCTTTATGTATATTCCTGAGTAAATAAATATATACCAAAATAGCAAATGTGTAAAATATATATATGTAATTATAAATGGGCACTCACTAATTAATATAAATTGAAATTTTATTTATCAAATATTTATGGAGTATCCAGTAATGTGTCAAGCACATCTCTGGGGCTATGGGGTTGGGGAGCATTCTAACAGACGGATGAAGGAGAAAGATATTCAAGGAGGCAAAGGTATGGAGTTTGTCAATCATGGAACTAGTGATTTACTCAAATCTATATAATAACAAAATAAAAATTCACTCAAAGCAGGTTGCATATTGAGAATAGTTACCATGATACAGTATTTTGAGGCCCTCAAATGCTGGGTAATGACTTTAAATTTATTACACTCAATGGTAGAGCAAGGTACTAAGACAATGGTCTTTAAGAATACTACTCTAGCTGCCATGTTATCTAAATTGGTACTGAAGGTAAAGATATCAGGATGGTATTAAAATATTAGGGTTAGAGAGGGTGATGATGACTTAAGGTAGTGGGAGGAGAGAAAAGGGAGCAATGTTTAAAGATAGCACCATGGAATTTCACCAGTCATTGGATATTGAAGCACATCTGTTACCAAGGCTGCTGCCCCAGAATCATACCACTGCCCCTCCCTCATGTGGAAACTAATTGCCCTTATCTGAGTTTCAGGCCCAATTACAAAAGGAGGAAGCAACAAAGAGAAAAACAAGAGCTGGTTACAACTAACTAGTCCTAGTTAGTTGGACTAGTGGAAGACCTTACCTCCAGTGGACCTTGAGCTTCATTATAAGCTCATTCTAATATATTAGCATGCTAAATGACACACCCACCAGCGACACAACAGTTGACAACTGCCATGACAACCAGAAAAGGACTGAAAAGGAGTGTTGCCTCAGTTCCGGGTCCAAACCACACCCCTGTTCTTGGATAAGTCATGAATATTCCTTCCTCTCTTTACTCAATTCCCTCCTTTTTTTCTTGACCTTCCTATATATATATGGTGTCTTAGTCGAAGTTAAGTTGAGAATTTAATTTGCAAACTAAGTTCCCACTTCCCCATTCTCTGGCCATTGAATAAAGTTTGTGCTATGCTCTCAGCATGGGTTTCTGCTGGCTGAGCAAATCTGAGCAGAAAAAGAACCTCCCCAGCCAAGAAAGGGGTCTGGGCCCAGGCTAGGATCCTGGTGTGCGTTTGGACGACCAATTTGGTAACAGAATGAGAGAAGGCAAAGGTTATTCAAGTGCTTTCAAGTCCCCCAAAACAGGAAACAGACTAGGGGACAAGAAGGGAAGAAGAGGATGAGTTGATATTATTTGAGGGCACACTGAGGTCAAGTGCCAACAAGTTATCAAATTGCCCACTAGGCATTTGGAAATGCAAAATAAGAAGTCAAAGTGAGATCAAAACTAGAGACAGAAATCTGACAATCAAGAGATTACTTAATATTCTTTGTACATCAAACACTAGACACGAATTGATTCTCAAATATTTAAAAATAAAAGAAGCTTTACCACAGTTTCTAGACTATAAAGTTGTTCACTTCTGCAGTGAGTAAAAGTCATTAATAAACATCACTGGTCTTATTAAAGCCAAGGGGAATGTAGCAATCTGGTAACTAAAGCGTGGACAAAGAATGCAGCCTGCCATTTCAGTAAACAAAGGATGTCGCAGCCATAAAGCCATTGGGGCCATTCCCTCTGGGGTGCCCTAAGGAAAAACAGAATACTGGTCCTAGATAGGCTACGTGCATATCAAAGAAGTCATTTCAATAGGCCCAGACTCTTGCATCTTCCCATACACAGGAAAGCACTAAAATCATTAACATGAGATGTGTTTTTTGTGATCAGTAGTTATCTTTTTTTGATATTCACATTTTGTTTTGTTTTGTTTTCCAGCAAAAAATTCCTGTATATCCTGGCTTCTCCCTTTTCTCTTTGGAACGGTTCCTCAAAGATATCTGAGAGGTTGTTTCTAGCTATAGGCCTCAGGAATGTCCCAAATAAAACATAATTCTCATCTTTTCGGTTGTGTGGTTTTTTTTTAGCAGACAAAAGTACTGCTGAGACTGCTAAAGATCATAACAAAAATAGCAGTTCTTGTGACTTCCCCAAAACAAGCTTACCTAAATAAGGTCCATATAACCACACAACACTGAGATATATAAATAGGACTAGATGTTACTGGAAACTCTTCTCGTAGAATGTACTTGAAGAGTACATGCAGCATCACAAGGTTACAGCACAGACAAAAAAGTATAGCAGACAAGTTTTCTGGCAAATGTTCCCAAACTTTTCTATTTGGCTCACATTGCTAGCCAATAACAAACCCCAAATGATAATTGGAGTTTACTTCAAATCAGCAATAAGAACCCCCAAGGAGAACCCAATCATCACCAATGGGCAAAAATGACTTTTCTCCAACTCAGGAAGAACATTAATAGCAAATGGGATTCTGCTATTTAAGCAGATGCATGTAAGTACATTTAAATAAAAAACAAATTATATTTCTGGTAGCTGGTCAAAAAATAAATCCTAAAATGGATGAGAAGATAAAAGGAACAGAAATCAAACTTCATTATTCAGAAGACAACTCAAAAGTAACCTAACCTGATTCAGGTATCTTAAATGGTAAAAATCCAGTACTAGAACATGGTTAACCAGCACTAAAACAAAGATAGAAGATAAAGCATATGTGAGACAGAGGCAAATTTCTATTCATCTCAAGATAGTTGTTTCAAAATAATAGTTCAGCCAATTGATAGTAATTAACGTATTCTACATAACTTTAAAATAGTATAAGAGCTAATAATTGTTTTTAATAAATATAAGGGGGAAAGTAACTAATTTAGGTATCTTTTGACACATACATACAGAACCTCTGCTATCACTCTAGGAAAAAATTCGTTTTCTGTTTGTTCATGATCTTTCTACATAACACGCGGATTCAGTATAAGCAAGACAGGCTGATTATGCAACAATCCCCAAAAGAGAAAAGACTAAGAGCCAAGAAGCTAAGTGACCTGTTGTTCCCTCTAACCGTCACTACCTCCCTTAAGGCAGTCATCACCATTATCAAAACTGATCAAAACTGAGTAAACGGTCCAGCAGAGGCAGCAAGCACTAAGAATAGACTCCCAGATACAGATTTTAAACCATCTCTAAAATGTTAGTAAAGTAATTCAAAGGAAAATTAAATAAACAGTTGTTACTTATGAGCATCTACCCACACTTTAAGATTCAAGCCAACATACCTGAAATTTATGTTAACTATTTTTTTTTCCTTCTACCACCATCACACTACTAAACCTAAGGGTACTCTCCCACTGTGACAGAATGATTACTTTCAGCAACTTACCTGATCAAAAAGGTCAGTGCCATCGGATCCTGCTGCTCTCATAAGTTCATCTTCGCCACCAGGATGATACTCCATATACGGGCTGACATTATAAACAAACCCTACATCAAATAAGGAGAAATAATACCCTAAATGAACTTCTTAAAAACTGTACAAATTAGAAATATGTTTCAATAAATCTATCCAAAAACATTCCATTTAACAAACGATTATTTAAAGTTTTAAGAATATAAAAGGTCTGAGATTTTACCATACTTACAAGCTAACAAGTTAGCCTGCCAGTTTCATGGGTCCTGACAGAAAACATGGGACTCCTAGATTAGAGACAAAGGATAGCTTCTTACATCAACAGCAGTAACTAAAACAGCAGCCTCTGCACGAGTTCCCTGAATCCCAGTTCCCACAGAGCCATGTGAAGAGGTCCTGATAATACCCGCACACTCAATGTGCTGTGTGATGGAAAAGGCATCTTGAACTTAGGAAACTCGGATCCTTTATAATAGGCAGTAAATATACCTGCCCTTTGTTCTGGCAGGAGACATTATCTTTATTGTATCGAACAGTAAGGAAGCCTGTCCTTTGCTCTAGAGGGAGACACTAGCTCTACCATCTAAGGTTGTTCACTATGCAAACATCCCTGAAAAGACTGCCTGGAGCAAAGACAGTCAGTGACTCTGCTTGCAAGATGTGCAGATATGCAAAAGACTTACAGAGAACTGCAATACACACACACACACACACACACACACACACACACTCTAATGTTGATGTACATCATTTTTTAAATGCCCTAGCAACATTCAGGGGTACATTTTATAGCTAATTCATACCAAGAGAACTGCAGTGCAACTGAAAGTACACAAGTCAAATCAACAGCTACGCTGAGTTCTTTAGGCAATGTACGGTGGTACCTGTTCTAGTAAGTTTACCCTAAATTATCTCTTTTGTGTTGTATGTCTGGAACTCTGAGCTCTCAAATAAGTTCTTAGAACAAAAGTTATGCGCTTTAAAATGACCACTTAGTGCTTTGTATTGTCAGAAGCTCATACTGCCAATTTAATCACAGAATGAAGAGTCTTCAGACTGGGAGGACACTAAAGGCAATTTTCAGTCTGCTCTCTCATCCAGTACAGGATTCACGTCTACAGGATCTGCAGACAGACCATCATCCAGCATCTGCCCGAACAGTAGCAGCCTCTAGGAGCTCACTGCTTGTTTAAAGCTCAGCTCAACAGTCAACATCATTTCAGGTATAACCTGGAAACTGATGTTGCCGTTTTACACACAAAGAGCTCTTTTCCTTCTCGGCAAATGCTGCCTCTAGTTTTTCACATATACTTTTTATATCTGCTGTAATTTAAACCCCAGCTGCTTACTGATAAGGACTACAGGCATCTTAAAATAAAATATTTAAGTTTGTGTAAGTTTACACGTAAAAATTTTAAAAACCCACAATAAAACATGTAAAAGAAAAGAAAATATACCAGTTACCTAACCTAGCTAGTTACTGTGATTGAGCAACTAAGTACAGTCCTGATCTTCCTAGCAGCCAAGGCCAAAAGAGACACTAGTCACCATGGTCTCATTATCTGGTCTTAAAAAGTATTCAAATGAAACAAACAAACAAACAAGAGAGACTCATTCATTAGTTCTTTAAAGGGGAGAGACTCCCTTTGAGGCTTTGATAATTGATATCGTGAAGAATTATGAGTTCCAATATAGGGGCCACTGGCCACATAACAGATACTACAATTTAACCACATGCAGAAACATTCTCCAAGTACCATTCCTCCCACCCTCCCCAGCCCTAGGCAACCAGCAAGGTACTTTCCGTCTCTTTAGACTTACATATTTTGGGCATTTCACATAAATGGACTCATACAATACATGGTCTTTTGTATTTGCCTTCTCTCACTTAGTATAGTATTTTCAGTTTCATCCATGTTGTTGCATGTATCATTCCTCTTTATGACTGAATAATATTCTATGTATGGAGAGGCTGCATTTTGTTTATCCATTCATCAGTTCAGGGACATTTAGGTGGTTTTCACTTTTTGGCTATTACAAATAATGCTGCTATGAACATCTGTGTACATGTTTTTGTGTGGACAAATATTTTTATTTCTTTTAAGTATATGCCTTGGAGTGAATTTGCAGAGTCATATGGTACCTTTATGTTTAACCTTCTAAGGAACTGTCAGACTGTTTTCTATTCTCTGCAGCAATGTGTGAAGGCTCCAATTCCAGAGAACTCTTTCTTAACTCACTACTCCAACCCCCTTCAGAGAGGAAACACCTTTTCCCACCTATAGAAACTGAATCACACCTTGTGTCTCAGATAACTGAACTCAGAACTGGACTGCGGCATGCACTAAACTATGCTCAACTCCCAGTCCTATATGAGACAGACAATGTAAGATTCAAATACCTATTTCATATCTATTAATCTATCTCCCAGATGAGGCTGCCACAATTTTTCAGGTTAGGTAACCATGTATGTGAAACCTAAGAGCCCACCAATAAGGAGTGAACTGCATCCTCATGGTTCAGGCCACACATTCACTATTAAGTTTTCACTTTCCCTTTGTTCTATTTTGAAAGTCAGAGAGTTTCACAGTGTGGTCCAGGGGCTCCTGCAGAGCTCAAGACTCTTTTGGTGGTCCAAGGCCAAAACTTTTCATAATAAAACTAAGATGCTGTCTGCCTTTTTAAAAATCTCATTTTTTTCCACAAGTGTATAAGATTAAATGCAGAAGGTGATATGAGAATATAGTTGTCATCTATTAAGCCACATATTAAAGATATTTGCCAAAATGTAAAACAACGTCACTTTCTCATATTTTGTTAAAATTTCATTTTCCATGAAAATATTATTGTTTATGATAACACAGAGTGAATTTACTTTTACTTTTAAATTAATTTTAAAAATTATTTCCATTTCTCAATTTTAATTTCTAAAGGGTAAACATTATTAGCCATAACCACCATAAACAAAGGTTCTTTGGGGTCTTCAATAATTTTTAAGAGTAAGGGATCTTAAAACCAAAAAGTTTGAGAACTACTGCTATAACTAAAAGTGCTTTTTTTAATTAGATTTTAAAATAATTTGTTTTAAAATTCAAACACAAATGTAACTCCAAAGCCCAACATTATATTCATTCAACAAAAATTTATTTAATATGTACCATGTATGTGCAATGTATTATGCTACTACACTGCGGTATTCCTATTTGTTTCACTAATCATCACTGTTCATTTTGTTGGTTCTAAAATAAGTGAAGGAAAAAGGTGTGTTCACCTAGTAAAATCATGGCATAGTTCACTGTATTCAAATGCATGGATCCATTTTTGCAAGTACTGTGACTACTTTGCCATCTTGTGTTCAGTAAAGGAACTGCATATTATTTTTATTATCTCTAATGTTTAGTTCTTCTAACTGCTAAGAGGGGATGATAAAGTATGCAACAATGGTTATTGATTTGAATTCTAGCTTTCAATTCTATTAATGTTTGCTTCATGTATTTTGAAGCTTTGTTATCAGGCATAAACAGTCTTCCTAAAGAACTGTCCTCAACATTACAAAATCTCTAGTCTAAAGATTCTTTGTCTGGTAATAGATCTTACCTAATATTAATATAGTCTAACTTTACTATATTTACTGTTTAGATAGTATACTTTTTTCTACACATTTACTTTCAACCTGTGTCTTTATAGTTAAAAGTGTATCTTTCATAGATATCATGTAGTTGCGCCTTGACACAGAAACACACAAAGAAAATTCCTTTCAATTAGAATAACTGGTTCATTTATACTTGAATTAATTATTGATGTGACTGAATTTTGAGCAACCATCTTATTAGGCTCCCTTCCCAGCCCCAAGTTTTCTTTTTTTGTTATGCCCTCCAAGTTTTCTATTTGTGTCTCTGTTCCTCTTTCCCTGACTTCTTTTGGGTTAACCAAATTTTTTTTTAATTTCATTTTACTTTATCTATTGTATTTTTAATGTAGCTCTTTGCATTATATTTTAAGTGATTATTCTAAGGTGTATAATATATATCCTTAGGTTTAACCAACATTACTTGTGTTAATGTTGTACCTCACACACGTAAGAACTATTTACTGCTCTCCATTCCTGATACTTTATGTAACCCCACAATACAATGTTACGTTTTAGCTTTTATTTTTTAATTTTTTTGAGGTTAATTTTTGCTTTTATTTGCCAGTGTAACTTAACTACAGTGGCTTACAAACTTTTTTGATCTAAAAAATACATTTTACATCACAAGCCAGCACACACACACATATATGTATATAACTGAAACCAGTTTTGCCCAAAATGCCTACCCTGAGTTTCCTTGTTTTTAAGACTTTTTTTTTTAAAGCAGTTTTAGGTTTACAACAAAATTGACAGGAAGGTACAGAAATTTCCCATATACCCCTTTCCACACATATGTGTAGTCATTATTTTTATTTACTAGAGTGGTACTTTTTCTTTTTTTTAACTAAGGATGAACATACATTGACACATCATAGTCAAAATCCACAGTCCACCTTAGTTTGGACAAAAGTAAAATGACATGGATAGCCATTGTTCTAATGTCATACAAAGTATATTCACTGCTCTAAAAACCTTCTGTCCTCAGAATGGCATATGGAATCTCTCTTTTCCCTTGAAAAGAGGTTCAAAGCCTTCATGTCTGTAAGACCACTCTTGGCCCGCCCATGCATGGACCAGACAGGCTCTAGGTGGCAAATTCCCCCACTAAATACTGTGGCTTTTCTTCCAATAGTGATCCCTGTCCCACTGGTCCTGCCCAGCAGCCATGTGGAGGTGCAAGGGGACACGTGTAGCATATGTGTTCATAGGAAGGCCCCCAGTTTGGGGCCCCTTGTCACAGTGAGCCCAGATTCCTGTCGGGTGTGTTGTGAACAGAGGAGCTCTCTCTTTAGGCCCCCTGCTGAGCACACCCCCAGTTTTAGCTTTTAAAAGTCACATATTTTTTAAAGGAGGAAGAAAAGTAATCCTATGTCTTTCCTTACATATTTACTATTTCCTGAAGACCTGAGCTTGCATCTGGTATCACTACCCTTTAACCTGATGAATTTCCTTTAGAACTCCTTATAGTGAACTCGTGCTGATACAAAATTCTTAAGTTTTTGTTAATCCAAAAAGGCCTTTATTTCATCTGCATCTTTAAGGTGTCTTTAAGGATACAGAATTCAGTGTTGGTGGTATGATTTTCTTCTCTTCAACATTTTTATTGTGTCCAGGTGTTTTTCTTCTGGCTATTTTTTTTAATTGACAATTTTATGTCTTTCACCAAATTTGGAAAATTTTTTGGCCAGTATTTCTTCAGGTATTTTTCTGTTCCATTTTCCCATTTCTCTCCTTCTCAAATTCCAAATAAACATACACTAGACATTTTAATTTTACCTTATAGGTCCCTGAATCTCCATTCATTTTAATTCCAGTAATTTTCCTCTTTGTTCTTCAGATTGGATAATTTCTATTAATCTATCTGTAAGTTCCCTAAGCTTCCTTTTGTTAGGTCCAATCTGCTATTAAGCCCATTTGGTAAAACGTTTTCTTTCTTTCTTTCTTTCTTTTCATTTATTTATTTATTTGTATTTTTTCATTGAACTATAGTCAGTTTACAATGTTGTGTCAATTTTTGGTGTACAGCACAATGCTTGTCATACATGGTTATACATATATTCATTTTCATATTCTTTTTCACCATAAGCTACTACAAGATATTGAATATACTTCCCTGTGCTATACAGTATAAACTTGTTTATCTATTTTACATATACCAGTCAGTATCTGCAATCTCGAACTCCCCAAATATTGTATTTCTCAGTTCCACATTCCCGTGTTTTATAGTCTCCTGTTCATTACGAACACAATGTGATTTCCTGAGATTTTGTATTTGTTCATTCATTACATACCTATATTCCTTTACTTCCTTGAATATTGCTATAATAGATGCTTTAAAATCCTTATGAACTAAATTCAACATCTGGATCATCTCAGGGTCAGTCTTTAATAACTGCCTTTTCTCTTGAGCATGTCTAGAAACTCTGGATTATATCCTGGCCATTGTAAATAATGTTTTAGAAACTCTGGATTCTATTACATTCCTCTAAAGAGTACTGACTATTTTAATAGGCAATTAACATGACGGGACTCACACTCCAAACTCTGTTTTCCTTTCAGAGGAGTGAAAACTAAAACATCTGTTCAACAGGCTGCCTAGAGTCTGTCCGTATACAAGATTTAAACAGTTTATATCCCTCTCTGGATATCTCTTTTTCTAGATTTTCTTCCTCATTTTCCAGTTAGTACAAATGCCCTAAAATTTGTCATCTAGTTCTCCTAGCCAGTAAGACTGGGAGTCTCAACCTGAATTTTAGCCACCCTTCACAGTACCAACTTGGGCATGACCTCAAGTTAAATGCCGTAAAGAAATGGCAATTCATGAAGTGACAATTCCTTCTAAAAATAGATAACCTTTACTCTCTAGTTTCTGTCTGCTTTTGGTTGCTCACTAAGTTTTTAGATAGTTTTTTTTTTTTCTCAAATACGTTGTCCTGAGTTTACAGTTGATATCTGCCAGAGCATTAGTTTAATAAGAGCTATAACCAGATCAGCTATAACCAAAGCAGAACTCTGCATATTATTTTAGAAAACTAGGCAATTACCTTGCTAATGTCAATGGAGACAAACAGAAAGTAAGTCAATAAAAGATAAATGGATTTTATAATGATTTAAAGTAAATGTGGCCATGGCACTTAAGAATAGTAATTAGAATGCAGGCTTGCAAGGTGTTTGATAATAGAGTATCTTAGGACTTTGGGATTAAAAGCATTCATTTGTCTCCCACATTTATGAAAACTTTCTAACGACTGTAAGCTAAAACCACAGAGACACAGAAATCAGAAGAGGAGATGACAGCAATAAAGTTTTGGAAGATTGAAAGCCAAATAATAAGCAGTAATATACTTAGCAGAATGAAGAAATGTGAAATAAGGCCTAGATGTAAACTGGAGGGGAACCTATTTGAAAAAAAAAGCTAATATGTGCATCAGATCCCCCAAAAGGTACAGTAGTCAGAGATTCCAGGTAGTTCTGAAAGTTAGGGTGCAGGAGGGTCAAATTCAATATAAGCTGTATGGCCCTTAAATCCTCTCCCCACCCCCCACAACCACGTAACAAGCCCCTTCCCAACCCACAGGAAGTGTAGGTTTTCTTTGTAGAGATAGTGAACCAGAGAGACACTACACTCAGGGAAACAGCACACAGTGGAGGAGGAGCTTGAATTAAAAATGAGAAGTAAAAGTCTACATGTCAAAATATTAAGATCTACCTCCTACCACCTACCACAGCAGAACACCTATTTGCAGGTGACTGGAGGATTCTAGCCCAAAAGAAAAGACTTACATTAGTAGGTTAGGGTGCCCTGGCACTGCCCCCAGTCAGTTCATTAAAAAAAGTTCTGCCTCTACACATGAAACTTCCATTTAGCTTTCTGGTCCATCACTCTCACCATGAAGGGACAAACATTTGGAGAAAGCCACTAAAAATTAAATTAATGTCTTAAGCATTTATTAAATTGTCAAGGTCTGATGCACAGTTTTTAAGAGCTTAAAAAAAAAAAGGGAGTAGAAATGAAACCAACACTACTTCAGTGAAATTAGAACCAGGAAAAAAACTGTTCTGAAGACAACTCAGAGCTTCAGATTGCTCCAAACAACTTCAATAGTGGTCACTACAATTTACAAAAGAACTAAAAGCATCTGGTCTGAATGCCTCAGTTTGCCCAGGAAGATTTAAACGGAATGTGATAAAGGGCTTCTAAGCATTTCAGAAGGTCAACTGGCCATAATTATCAAGGTCAACTTATGTGACATTATTAGTATCAGGAAAAACAGCCGTGACATTTAACTAAAAGGAAATTGACCGGTAAAAGCATTAAAAATTAACCAACAGTCTGAGTAGTCAGTTATACTCTGAGTATTCTGAAAAAAAAATCCACAAACTTCCCCTGGAAAGAATAATGATCAAACATCATTAGCAACAGCCACATTTACTATTCTTAAACTAGATTTACAACTTATATCAATATTAAACAAGGCATTCTATCTCTAAAAGATCAGTCTTCCTACCTTTCCCCACCTCTTTCTTATTCTATGGGATCATTTCCCTCCGTCCGCCTGTGCCTTAGGTCTACCAATGACAGCTACCAGCACTCACTGCCTTGCAATTAGTAACCTGGGGGTAGGGGAGGGAGGCTAAACATGTCCTTACGCTTTGGGTTATTTCCTATTTTCCAAAACAAGCCAGTGCAAAGATCGATTAAGATGTAATGATGAACTTAAGAAGTAGAACCCATTGCAAGATTTATAGCATATGGAGAAAGACAGAAATATAAAAAGTATCTCCAAAATGTTATAGATGGTCTAACATCAAATGCTGAGGAAGAAAGCCCAGAGGAAGAAGCAAAGTCCAAGACGTCAGGATAAGATGAAGAGAGTGAAAGGAAGAAACTGTTGGAAGAAAGGAAGGAAAGAACTGAGGATGTTATGTAAGATAAGCGACTACCCGAGATCACAGAGGCGGCTGGGGAGGATTGATAAGAGCACACGAAGGGTCAAGTCTTAGAAAAAAGTGTGCCTTACAAAGAATGATGCCTATGAAAGGACTATGTCTTTCCAATATAAGAGAGAGAGAAGAAGTTATACAGATATCACTAACTTTAAGTTCCTTATATTCACAGTGAACACATAACGTATGTGCACTTGGTCTGTCTCTCTCTCATAAAATCACCCCATCCAGCCTCCACACATGCTTTTTCCAGAACCTGTAAAACAGTTCCCCTTCCTCTGTGCCTGGTTAAGGGCCATTTAGATTCCATCTCTGCTCAATCTTCTGGAATCTTCACTCTTAGCACAGCAGACCTCTCCTTCACAATGCTTGTCAGATTTGATTAACACTTTGTGTTCCCCACCAGATTGTAAATTCCATAAAAGCAGGGGCCAGCTCTGTTTTAAACTTCCATATTACTCTCCAGAACCTGGTACAGTGAATGACACATAGTAGACTCCGAGAAATATTGATTACATGAGTGAACCAATACAGAGAAAAAGAAAAAACATAGAGTCTCTGTTTTCTATGAATGACAATTACACACAAAGTCACAAAAAAAGCAAAAGCTATGTCTCATTAAGTTACTAAAAATAAAAACTGTCTCAGAAGGATATCCTATATGATTGTTAATTAGCCATGTTAATTATCACAAGAGAAGAGCTACAAGTTAACAGGCACTTCATCGTAATTTCTTAATGAAGTTGCATATGGTATTCAAAGTGAGTTACACACAAATGCCAAGCCAGGAGTTGGATATGGTAAAAACAGGAGGCATTATAGTGCAGTTTAAGCATAACAGCTTACCCTAGATCAGGTATCCAGAGGTTTTTACTCCCTGACAGGCAGGGTCAATACCCCTACTCAGCCCTGAAGCAGCTGCAGAAGATGGACTGTTGCACTTCTGTCTCCCATAAGATTGTGGGAATAAAATCTCTGAAGGGAGTGAGACAGGAGGGAAGGGGGCAGGGTACAAGCATTACAAGAATGCCACAGCTCTTGAGGATATGATATAAACTGGTTAGAACCAACTTGGCCCAAGATGGCTAAAGATTTGACTTCCAGTAGACCTTGAGCCTCATTATACACTCACTGGAATACATCAGCTTGCTAAATGACACACCCACAGGTGCCATGACAGTTCCCAGGCTGACCATAAAAGGCAAAAAAGTAAGCTGGGCCAAATTCCTGGAAATCCCCACTCCTTCCCCAAATAGCTGGAATAAGCCTCCCTCTTGTTAGCATATGCAGTTACCCAGCCGATAAAAACTAACCCCCCACACATATCGGGGCCACCCCCTTGCCTCCTGAGACAGCAGCACTCTGTCTATGGAGTATGTATCTCCCTGAATAAATCTACTTTCACTTAAAAAAAAAACCCAGCATAATAGCTTAAAATCAAGTTGCCTAGGTTAGAACAGTGGCTCCATTCTCATCAGCTATGGCTTTAGCAAGATGGTCTCCTCTCTGCAGTAGGCATTTTCCCTACCCAGGATCCACTCCTCTTCCAGCAACAGCATCACTTTTTCATCAAGGAGGCACATCTTTCCCGATTTTTCAGTCTGGTCCCTCTCTAGGCTACGGGATGAAACTGCGGCATAGGTTTAAGTGATTAAGTATACATTTTCCCCTAAATAGAACTACTGTTCCAGCAATGAGAATATGATTAAAACTGTGCCAATCAGAGCCAATTCCAAGACTTTTATTTTAGCGACCAAGTAAAAGGAATAGAACCTGAAAATAACTGGGGTTAGAGTTGACAAGGTCATCTTGCTGCTATGAAGAGTGAGTCCTACAATGGAGCAATCCCAGAAGGGAAACTAAAAGACAGTGTGAAGGCAGATCCTGGGGACACTACCTGAGCCCCTGTACCACTCCTCACCTCAAGTCAGCTCTATCTGTTACTTTTCAGTTGATCTTTGCTTTCTGCTTAAATCAGGCTAGGCTGAAATTTCTGTCACTTACATCCATGAGTCCCTAGTAATTATACTTTCTCAATTTCAGTTTCCTAATTTGGAAAGTGAGGATTCTCTAAGCTTCAGTGCCCTCATTCATGAAGCAGAATACCGACCTCAGGTTTGTTGTGAAAATTAAACACTTAGCACATAGCACAGATCTGACAGATCACCAACCTGCTAAGAGATTTAAAAATAGAAAACACTTCTTATAAAGAATATTGAGCTATACACATGATTTTAATTAAAAAACTGAGACTTATGTGACTGGATTATAAGTTCAAGTGAGCAAAAACCTCTGGCAAAAAGAAAATGGCAATAGCTAAAACATAACTTGGGATAAAAATCCCAACACTGAGTTTGCTGTCACCAGGTAATTCAGACATTAACTAAGCCTACAATGAGAGTTATTGCAAATTATGTCCATAAAGATACTGATGCCAATGCGAAAGGAAAGAAATTCAGTCAAGCCCCCACCAGTAACAACAAGAGTAGAAATCAATGAAATAGAAAAGAGACAAGCAAACAGAGAAAATCAAAACCAAAAGTTAATAAAATTGATAAACCTCTAGTAAGATTGATCAAGTAAAAAAAAAAGAAACCAAAAATTATCAATATCAAGAATAAAAGAAGGTATATCACTTTATGAAGTATATCACTTTAATGAAGACATTAAAGAGACAATAAGGGAATATGGTGAACAACTTTATGGTCAATAACAGAGATGAAATTAACTTAGGTTATGTTTTGTTTTTCAGTGAATGTGTCATTTCTGACACAAGAAAGAGAGAAAACATGAATAGCCCTATAAATTTTTTTAAAACTGAATTTGTAATCAAAAACTTCCTTACAAAGAAATTTTCTAAATGTTGGTTGAAGTCTGTAAACCACTGTGTCAATCAAACAAAACACTTGAGGGTTAGATGAGGTCCCAGGAACACCAGTTTTTTTTTCCCTCTATTGGATTTTTAGTGAATGGAAGGGAGGTACAGAGAGAGGAAGAGTCAAAAAGAAAGAGACTGAATGACAATTAAGGAGATAATGACAGATAAAAGTAAAAGAAAGCAAAACGTCTGGGATGTCAGTAGGACAGAACTAATAAAATCAACAAAGACTAGATTACATGCATTAATGATGTACACTGGGCAACCTGAGAACCTATGGGGTGGATTAGAAATGGATGAACAAAGGGGAAAAGATCTGTAAAAAATGTTGGTTTGTATTTTCTAAACAAGCAAGAGATAGGAGAAAAGAGTTGTTCATAAATCTGCAAACTGTCAAGACGGAGAACAGTCTACAAAGCAGACAATCCACAGAACAGCTGAGCTAACTGTAATGACACATTAATGTTTAGAGGCACTTTATATTACTGGATGACATCTTGTGTTACATATTAAAACATTAGTTCCAAACCTGAAGACCTGCTCCTAGAAGAAAATTTTCAGATAGAAAGTTTCTCAGTTGCGGTTTCTCAAAACACAATTGAAGCAGGGAGCTAAGGAAGCCTGGAGAAAAGAACTTACTGTTGGAAAAGTCAGCTCTATTCTTAGTGGGTCTGACTCTAACCTAAAAAGCGTAAAACTTACTTTACTTTATTATTACTGCAGTATAAATAAAAGCCTGGAGAAGTACAGTCAATTCTTGTTACTCTGGGCAGTTGAGTCCCATAAATTGACTTCGAACACTGAATTAGCCAACACTGATCCACTGCTTCTAAGGAGAAACACAAGGCGAGGTTCCAGCCAGCCTCTGGTGGCATTTCTGTCAACCAACCAAAACATGACCTGTTTAATGTGTGTTTCTGTTTAAAGACGTCTTATTCAATACACATTGCAGATTCATGAACAGTGAATTCACAGCGAACAGCACTAACAACTGTGAAAGCACTATGAGCACTGACTTGGGGGTTACAAGTTAATTTTAGTGAGTAGGCAAATTTGCAGATTTAGAACAGAATAATGAGGATCAGTATACTTACAAAAAATTACACTATGAATAATTTTTTTAAAGGTGTACTCTAAATGAACCTAGAAATCTAGAAAACTGTAATGGGAAAAATACCATTTCTTGGAATCAATTTGCCAAGATTTTTTAGTTATGAAACATTAAAAATACAAACCCATGAAAAGTCACTTTTACAATGGTCTTAAGCAGGCCTCTTCAATTTACTAGCATATGACAATCAGCTTTAGGAGAAATCAAAGTATGCTCATTTCTAAGCTATAAATGAAATCCGTTAAATCCCATTTGGGGAACTTAATTCACTAAATTTTTAACAGCAGAACGGCCAGTATATTGACTGTAATCAACTTTTTAGAAATACCATTTACTCAAATGGACTGTTATTGAGTATCAGGCCACACTTCCCGCACCCTAAGATTAAAATGCTGCCAAAAGATGATTTCATGACTTAATACATCACTACCCACGTTGATTATACACTACTGTAAAACACACTACAGAAAAAACAAAGTCTGATCTAGGCTCAACAGAGCTCTCACAAATGAGTGATTTAGATGTTTACTCAAACACCTAAATGTCATGTTCAAAGCTTCACATATTTGTAAATCACCTTTCATTATTGCAGGGGGTGAGGGTAGAGAAACAGCAATAAAGGAGAAGACTACAACTGCATGAATTAATGATACATTCAACTAAATTTTTGAAAAAGCAATCTCTCTCCCATCAATTCCCTTAACATTCCAACCAACTCCTATTGCGTTACAGTAATTACATACTTTACGGAGAAAGGTGAGAATTAAGTGCACAAATTAGAAACTCTATATACCTGCCTTAGAGATCATTCCAGGCCAGTGCCCATGTTTTACAGGCGGCTGCCAGCCGGTAGTGCTCCTTCTACACCACCATTTTTAGGAACGTGACCAGACTCAGCATAGCTTAACATGAGACAGACAGAACTGCTGCTTTGTACTCAAAAAAAACAAAAACAAAAACAAAAACAAAAACAAAAAAAAACCTCAAAATATTAGCTATAAAAACCCATACCAAAATGAGTATTTTATAAAGAGACTGTGTCACTCTTGGCTCAATCAAGCCAAAATCTGAACTAATTTAAAAACAGGGCATTTGTTAGAAAGTGAAGAATTCAATATTTTAAAGAAAGAGAAAAAAATTATACTATGATACCATACTTCCTTGTGGTACAGCTTTGATTAAAACTTGGGTCCAAACATTAATTAGCGCCGACCTTTGAAGCTAAATTTGGCATACAGTCCCTTTAAGAAGATATCATTAGTATTTTAAATTAGAACAGCTAAGAAAAAGACAATTACACGTAGCCTGTGCTTTCTTCTACTTTTACATAGGATTGTGTTAGAAATTACCAGTAATCTGTCTCACGTTCATCCTACTTTGTTGCCTTTGTCAACATCCTGGTTCACCTATTAACTCCTGCACTTCCGTAAGAGCTAAAAGCTTTTCTAGACCCATCTCAATCCAGTACACCCACCGCAGACTGACCTTTCCAAAGCCTTCTCCGATCACCTGTCCCCACATTCGAACACCTCCAATTGTTCACACTGCCATCAAAACTAAGAACACATTTCTTGGCTTGGCTTTCAAAGTCCTCTGCCATCTGCCCGAACATGCCTTCTTTCTTATAATCCTGCAGCAAGTAACCTAAACTCCAGAACATCTCCAACTTTTCTGTCTTGACCCTTGGTGAGGCATGTCCCTTCCCTTGCATGCACTTCCTCCTCACGGCCTGTTGAAGTCCTGCCCACCACTTCAAAGCTTATCTCTATCACAGAAGTGTCTCTGATTTTCCTAACCCACGTCTCCCACCCTGAAATACGACATCACTTTCTTTACGTCCCCTGTAGACAGCCAGGCTTGTCTAAGAGTCATTCACCCTCTCCTGCCAGAGTGGAGGGTCTAAGGGCAGAACCTAAATCAAGTGTTTCTTTATTAAAATTAAAAACCAAACTCTTTCAAAAGGAGAAAAAAGGGACACATCTTACTTTGCAATGAGGGGAAAAGCCTTATTATTAATAGGGTAGAACATATTCTCCAACAGAAACTTTAAAACAATTTATCCTTAAATCAGCAATCTTACCGGAAGAGGGCCATCGATACAAATCTTTATGGGAGGTATGGAACTGGGAACAATGTGTATTACTTTTCAAACAGAGCAAATCAGCCCCTTATCTCCATCAATACATCAAATGAAAAATAAAGTATGACTGTATTACAGCAATGTCTCATTTATCTAATAGCACTAGGATGTGAAGGGTTCACATGAAAGAGTTTTCTGGAAAAGTGGCTTCCTACTGCAGAAACAGCGCAGACATGCCTGTCACATGGACCAGCTGAGAGACATCCTGGGGAAACTGTCCTCCACTTCACCCAGTCCAGCAGGAAACCCCTGGGCAGAGTGGGAAGGTCATTTTGTACCAGTTACTTGCACCTGGTAGACAGGTATGCAGCATGAAGAGAAGGCAAGGGGGCTATTAAAAACCCTGTAAAATGGCAAAAGGAGCTTTTTGCACCTGGCAGAATCCTTATTCCAAGTTACTGATACTATCCACAGCTGTATTTCCCTGAGAAATTTCGAAAAGTTGAACAGCTATTCTTCTGTCTTGGAACAAGCTATATCATCACCTGCTGGAAGATTCCATACCCTCTGCCACTGAAAAAAGAAATTCACACTCTGATTGTATCTGTTATAGATTGAATTGTGTCCCCCCAAACTTCATACGTTGAAGTCGTAACCACCAATACTTCAGAACATGACCTTATGTGGATACAGGGTCAATGCGGATGTAATTAGATGAGGTCGTTCAAGTAGGGCAGGCCCTTAATCCAATACGAATGGTGTCCTTATAAAAACAGCCAATTTGGACACAGACAAGCACACAGGAAAAATGCCATATGAAGGTGAAGTCAGAGATCAAGCTGATGCTTCTACAAGCCAAGCAACTTCAAAGGTTGCCAGCAAACCACCAGAAGAGAGGCGCGAGGCATGGAACAGATTCTTCTTCAAGCCCACAGAAGGCGCCCTAATCTCAAACTTTGGCCTCCAGAACTGTGAGAGAATAAATTTCAGTTGTTTAAGCCGCCCTGTTTGTGGTACTTTGTCTGGGCATCCCTGGCAAACTAACAGTGATACTGGTCTCTTTCCATTCACCATATCGCTGGGTCTGCTGTGCCAACCACACACCTCCTCGAGGAACCAAGTTTCATCAAAATGGTAGGTGCTGCATTCATTCAACAAACACTTATCGATGACCTCTACGTGTCGGGCACTGAGGTGACTGACATGGTCCCTCCCTGCCCTCATACAGGTCACAGTGTCATCAGGATATCTGACAACAAACCAAAATGATATAATAATAAAGTTACAATTGTGATAATAGCCATAGATGACACACTTCCTTTCTTTTTTAAACAGAGGACAGTGGAGGTACTGAACCCTGTCTGGGTGACTCAAGGACATTGCTATGGAGGCCCAGGGTACAGCTGCAAGTGCCTTATAGTTTTTGCTCCCCTCCCAGATGCCAGGTTGTAGGACACCAGGAGATCTACTTTCCCCAACCACCATCCTATTTCTCCCTATTTCTCTGCTCACTTTTTCCAGTCTATCCATTTCTAGTTTGGGGCTTCTAATTTGCTGTGGACTAGAAAAATCAGGTAACTAATATTGCTAAGAAACATGAGTTAAGAAATAAAAATTGCTGCAAGCGAGAACTAAAGATTTGGCTTTAATGTGGCCTTTCTGACTTTAGATTCTCAGAGATACTTTTCCCTACTGAATCCTGTTACACAGCACAAAGGTGGAACATTATTCCATATAAACTATGTGTTATCGAATAATTTTATTACTTTGGTATTAATAAGCCTGGCAAACACTTGTTTTCTTTCAAAAGGGGAAACACTAGGGGGATACTATGTGAACAGTGACTTAGGGAAGAAATACTGTCCAAATTCAGAATTAAGAGAATTTATTACTCATTGGAAGGCATATTTTTGTTATCTAATTGCAAATCATATCACCAAGTAACAGGGCCAAGGGGTTATACAGCATTACAGCTGGAAAGCCCAGACAAAATGTTCTACAGTACATAATAAATGCTACCTACCTCTTATGCATATCCAACAATCATCTTTTTTATTGTGTTTTTTAAGTTCTTCTTCAGTTACTTCAATTAATCTGCCTTTTAATCCCGTTAGGTCTTTTCCACTTTTGGTCAGTCGAATCCAATCCATGAGACTTCTGCCCTGCTTCAGAGGGACCTCAAAAAGGAAAAGGGAAGAACTCAATGTGGCTTCTTCGAACAAGCTGCTTTCCCTCCCCCTCCTGCTGATGGTCTTCAGGCCACTTCATTACTCTGATTCCCACTCAAAAAGATAAGAAAACTCAAATCCAATAATTATAAAATCTTCTTACAGCTTTAGGAGGTTGCATTAGAATTATAAATGGAACACTATATAAAATACCTGGGCTATGAGGCAGGACTTAGAAATTCTGTCACACACAATGCTGTAAATCAACAATACCTCAATAAAGTAAGAAAGAGAGAGAGAGAAAGAGGGAAGAAAGAGAGAAGAAAGAAAGAAAGAAAGAAAGAAAGAAAGAAAGAAAGAAAGAAAGAAAGAAAGAAAGAAAGAAAGAAAGGGAGAGAGAGAGAAAGGGAGAGAGAGAGAAAGGGAGAGAGAGAGAAAGGGAGAGAGAGAGAAAGAAAGGAAGGAAGGAAGGACATTCAATTGCCTCCAAAATAACCAAGTTAATAGGTCTGAGTGCCCTTCCAATTTCACATTCCTTCTTATCAATCCACACATCCCATTCTTACCATCAATAAAAGTCTCTAGGTCTCTTGGTCTTCATAAATGAAATAAAGTGTGAGAACATACATGATCTCTCCCATCCCAAACCAAAATCACTTTACTTTCACCATTCCATAACTGCAGCGTAGTTAAAAGTAATCTTTTGGAAATGCAAATCTAACCAAGGGTCCTCCCTCCTTCAGTGGTTCCCCATATTCCTTATAATAATGTCTCTAAATTCCCTAGAGTGGTTTACCAGGCCCTTCATAATCTGGTCAGAGTTTACTTCACTAGCTCCATGTTTTAACTTTTGCCCCTTCCCATCATATGCCTTAGGTAAATGGAAACGGATTCCTTGATTGCTATGAAAATCCTGTCCCTCTGTCTGCAAAGATTCCCCCGTCCCCCACCTCCACAGACATTACTTCCTCCAGAAGCCTCCTTGTGGTCTTAACAGGCTGTTACAGTACTCACAGCATTTACAACTGCCTCTTTACTAGTCTATCAAGCCTACTGGACTAAACTCCTTGAAAACAGATGTTGGGGTCCAGGGCAGGCCATGCAAGAGCAACACTCTGACCATCCTGTCTCCCTGAAAGCAGGAAATAATCTTCCATTGGACGGTCTCCTCCCTGTACTAGGAAGCAGAAAGACATCCTTTTCACCAGAGATAGGAAATTCAGGGCCAAGAAGCCTGTATAAACAAACCTTGTTACTTCTTTCCTCATTTACTACCCAAACCCAAACTTTGCTTGATTTCCTTACTAATTAAAGACCCAGGCCTACATTTCTTTGTCCCATCAATTCCTCTCAAATTTATTGTTTGTCTAAAAAGTATAAAAGCTGCCTGCTTCGGCCACTTCTTAGGTCCCATTTCCATGAGACCTCTGTGTACGCGAATTAATTTTCTTTTTCTCCTGCTAATCAGTCTTGTCAATTTTATTATTATCCTAGCCACAAGAATTCAAGAGGGATGAATAAAAGTGGAAACTTCCCCCTCCCCAACAGAGACCACATCTCTAGCATATGGTAGATTCTCAATAAATATTTACTAGCATTCATAGAAATAATAATAGCTATGAAGTCTTGAATGCACACTCTGCACCAGGCACTGTGCTAAGGGCTCTTTTACACAACAATCTATGAGGTCTGAATAAAAGCGTAAGGGCTAATAACACTGAGTAAGTGCTTACGATATGCCAAGACTGTGCTGAGAGAAATACCTCATTCAATCCTATAAAATGGGTACTATAATTCCCATTTACTCCCGAAGTAACAGAGACTCAAAGAGGTTAAATGGTGGAAGTGGAAAAAGAATGGGTCTTTGCCAACTCAAAAGTCTACTCTTCCAACAATTATGATATACAACCTCCCCCAACTAAGTTCTATTTTCTCACCCTCTACCATTTCATACAATCCTAAGACAAGTTCTAACATGCTTAAGATTAGCTTATTCTGCAATAAGCAGGACCCCACAGGACCCTCCCTGTTCCTTGTTTGTAGAAAAAGTTTTAGTCTCCTAGGCCTTCCCCAAGTTTCAAAGAGCAGATTCAAACAGTTAATGATTAAAGAAGTGGGAAAAGGCAGTGGGACTCCTAGTCCCTCCTGAAGGGATATAGATAACAACTTGATACATATCCTTGGGTTCTACAGAAATGAGAGCTCTCATGGGATAGAAACCGCTAAAACCACAAGCACATATAGACCCCAGACTGGTTGGAACCAGAAGGCTGATAATTGAGATTTCTAAAATATCCTCATGTTACCTCACCACCAATCAGAAGAATGTCCATAAGCTGATCACTCATCCTGTGACCCTCACCCCTAATGTTGCCTTTAAAAACATCAGGAGTTGCCTGAAAAACATCAGGAGTTCAGGTCTTTTGAGCATTAACTGCCTGTTCACCTTGCCTGGTGCCCAGCAATAAACACGGTACCTTCCTTCCCCACTACCCACTGTCAGTAGGTTGGCTTTACTGTGAGTCAGGCAAATGAATCTGAGTTTGGTTTGGTAACAAGCGGGAAAAAGTCTAAATTTTCTCTTGATTTGCAAAATGATCTTATTTTGTTCTCTTTTTGGACTCAAAGACTCACCTTTGCCATCACTACCTGTGGACATTTTGTCTTTGCCTCTAAGTTTACTCCTTTAAATGATACTGAGGACATGGTTGGTAGTTTTAATGGAGAAAGGCAGCAACTCTCATATTCTTATTCAGAAATTCTTTCTGTGGAAAGGCTATACTATTTCAGCCAGCACTTAATTTAACGAGAGAAACAGGTCAAATGCCAAAGAGGAGAGGACACACAATTAGATGGCCGAATAATATACAGAGCGACAAATGAAATGTCATAGAGTCATATCACATGAAGTCTATAGCATCCAGTGCAGCATTTCTCAACCAGTTTCCTTTTCTGTGAAATGGAGATAACAAAAGCACCCACTTCATAGGATCATGGGAAAGATTAAACAAATTAATACATGTAAAGCACTCAGGCTGTCAGTAAGCAATGAATAAATCTCAGCTATATTATCATCACAGTTGGGGTTATAGACTTCTGAAAAGTTAACAAAAGCTACAGATCCCTGAATCTATAATTCTGATCTAGGGTCAAACTCCAGGTCCATGTGGAGAAAATAAAGAAAGTTGGTGAAAGTCCCAAATGATGCTAATAATGCTAAGACTCAAGAGTCCAGAAATGAAAAAGGGTGGCCCAAGTAGGTGGAAGTCTTGAAAACAAAACATAAAGATGTGGTTATTGAATGAGGAACTAACAAACAGGCGCAAGCAACATTCATGCTGCAATAAACACAGGAGCCAATTTTATTAAATTCTGTAAATATAAAACACATTTGTGCTTCACCTGTTGGTAACAGTAACTATGTTCAACAAAAACTTGAAGAGTATTTATAACAGCTTCAAAGTCAGCAAGTGATACCAGTAGAAAAGGCAGTGATAAAACAACGAGGTACCAGAGGAAGAGAGAAAGGGAGTGTGATTTGGAGAAGTGTCCGTAAACCTAACCGCAGGTTTGCAGACATTTGTTCTCGCTTCTCCAAACTTCCCTAGCTCCCGGAGTCCCCACCCTTGGCGGGATGATCACTGCTCACTGTCGCTACAGCCCAACCTTTCCCTTTTTCTAGGGAACCCACATCGCTCAGAACTCCTTCGTCAAGTGAACGAAAGAACAGAGATTACGTTGAGGGAAGGAAGCCAACAATGAGTGCCTACAATTTGGGAAGCACAGTGCCCGGCCCTAACATACATCTTAATTTAATTAGCAAGGAAAGACTTGGAAGAAGGGAACTGACAGAACAGGATCAAGGGATGGGAAAGAGAAGGGGCCAGTAGGTAAGAGGGAGGGAGGTTAGAAGAGTTCGAGGACTGGACACTGCCTGGGATCTGAAAGGGATCGCCAGCAAGGGCAGGAGGGAACGAAGGCTAGAGAAGGGGACAGCAGGTGGGAGAGGGGACGGAAGAAGAGAACAACGGACTGTGCCGGAGCACGAAAAGCCGGCAGCAGGAGAGAGCTGCTGCGTGAGACCAATAGTGTCACCCGCTTACCTTGCTACGCCCCCCGGAGGCGACGCGCTGCTGCGAGCTGAGGCCCGGGAAAGACTGGGAAGGGACGTTCAGCATCCTGAACCCCTGACCCGGGCCCTGCCCGGGGTCCGCCGCGGGACCGGTTAGTTCTGCTCGGCTCCTCCTCCTGTAACACCTCCCGCTCCGGCTCCGAGGCCGGGCAGAGGCCAAGCCCCCGACCCACTTCCGGGGTCGCCCAGGGTGAGGCGCGTCATGACGCAGCACGTCGAGCCGCTGGGGGCGGAGCCAACGTAGAGCCGGCAGGAGTGGAACCTGGGCGAAGTACGCATGCTCCGTTAGTCCTGCACCCTGAATTTCAGCACCGCAGGGAGGTGACAGCTATTCCGTGGAAAGATTAAAGAATGAAGCTGTTCCTTAGCCTTGGTGCTGACTGAATCGGAGAATAAATTCTTACAGACGCCTGTTAACCCAGAACACAAGTGTCTGTCCGTTGTTAAAGCACTACCATCACACTACTTGAAATATGGAATAAACTAACACTATTAAGGCATTTTGATTTCTCTGAAACTCTCTCCTCTAAAGCACCAGGCTTTATAGGAAAGAGAATCTTTAAGAATTAAGATGCCGAATGCAAACAGCCACTCCTGCGAGGTAAGGAGAAAACTTCACCTTTAAGAGCTCTCGCTAATGACTAACGAATGAATCAAAAAGGTTAGTAAAGTCTCCTTCTGCTCCATTCACTCACTCACAAGTTCTTCCTCCTCATCTAACTTCCTCTTTTTCCTGAAAGATAGAGGGAATTGTGTACTGATACAGCCAACCCCTAAATGTAGTGTTGAATAGCTAGCCAGGTTTACAAATCATATAGGTTTAATTTGGATGCTATCCCCGCACTTAATAAATGAGCAGCCTTATGCAAGTTACTTTAGTATCCCAAAGCCTCATTTTCCATCCGCATAATGGGTTTAGGTTTTAGTAAGGATTAAATGAGATGTCATATGTAATTTACCTAGTAGAGTGCCTGGCTAATAGTAGGCACTCAATAAATGTGGCTGTGGTTCTTCATACTACTCCAACATACTAATGACAGCAGCACAAATACTGTGCAGGTAACACAAGTCCCTAATGCTCAGAGTCCAGATTGGTGACCTGGTGGGTTTTCTGCGTATCTCTTGGGGAACACGCACAGCCTTGAGAAGAATCCAGTGAAAGGAGAAAGTCTTCAGAAGAAATATAGTTCTAAGTAACTTTCTCCATCCTCCTGCCATGACTAACTTATCCTGACTCTGAAACATGGTTTGAACTTGCGCTATTTCAATTGTCTTGTCCTTAACGTGGCGGTAAATCAATGTTTGTAGTATCTTCACAATTAGAAGGAAAAGTGTGCAAATGTATGTAGTCATTCAAGTAAGGGGCATTTCTTAGCTAGACAACCATCTCTGACATTCACCTCTGCTCATATCATTTGCAGTGGAAATGTGTATTTCAATTGCTTGAGATTGAAAAGATTATATCTGAGCTAAAAGAATTTCATGATCATAGCTTACAATATTACCTTTACCATGCAAAGTGCTCCTGCTTTCTCTTTCATTAAATGATGTATTCTTCTCTATGTTTTGAAAAAATGTAATCACAAAGAATGTCTTATTTCACTTCCCATGAGAAAATTTTTACATGAGAGTATCAGGAGCAAGAAACAAGAGCAACAGAAGGTAATGCTGCTGGAGAATGTTTCCTATCTGCAAATTTCTTAGCTCCCCCATGGACAGAAATGTAAAAATACTATCAAATTCTGGCCTTTGGGATCCCCCTTTTTAGACTCCATGTAAGCCACATCCACTTAGATGTTTTGTTTTAATTATGGGGAATCCCTCAATGTAGTGCTATAAGGACTGAAAACCTCTGCTATTTTACTTCTGGATTTAAGGACAGCAGAAGAGTGTTAATGTCAGAATTACTTGACTCACCATTCATTAAAATCTGTAAAACTTAATAGCCCTAACATTGATTCCCAATCTCAATTATAGAAAATGATTTACATTTTTCACCATCTGCTAGCTAATACATAATAATAATGTGTGATTGGTAACATAAGGTGCTTTTCCTCATTAGCTAATAAGATAATATTAGATATTATATATATTATATAGATATTATATATTATTAGTTATTTGTAACTACAACATCCAATGGGGATCAGTAGGGAATACCAGCTGTTACAAGATTCAGTCTTGAAAATTAAATAATGTCATTCTTTGACAAGTCATATATAAACATTTTCAAAGTTATAACTAAAGATAAATTTGTAATTTGATGAAGAGATCCAAATTATCTTTTGTAAGCCCCAAATGTTTACAGTACAGTCAAGACATTTGTAAGTGGAACCTATCTTTAAATTCCAACACTGAATTATAGTGTAGGGATAAAAAAGGCCAAACTCCCATAGTAAATATTTCATTTTATTAATAATTTATATACAAATAAATTAGTTTATAAGAATTATGATACATTTGTACACTAATCTAATTTGTACCTACAAGCTTTGAATGTCATCAAAATAGACTAATTTTCACAGATCAGCTCCTCAATTTCTTCTTCACTATCAGAATCTTCATAAATTGAAATTGTGGCTTGAATTGGAAAATTTTTCAGAAGAGCTTCTGCTTCTTGATATAAGTAATCACAACACTTTGATTTTGGCCAAAACAGTCTGAAAGAAGCAGACAACATAATATGCTTTATTTTTTTCGCATTCAGAATCCTTATGCTCATGAAATGTTCAAATTTCAAGAGCTCCATATATTTAACAACTGGTTTATGCATTTAGATAGAGAGTTTTAAATGCTACTAACAGAGCTTTCGTGGAGTCTACTTGACAAAATATCAATAACTGGTTGATTATTTTAAACCTTTATCCAAGCTGTAAATTGGGTCAAACAAATTCACACCGAATCCTTGAAGTGCATAAGATCAACATTTAGCTTATGTCAGGCATTATGGGTACATTTATTCTCACAAAATATAGAAGAAGGTTTGTCTTCCAATTTCCAAATTCCTTTGGGGAAAAAAATAAATCCTATCAGGACATTAAAAACTGTGATAATAGCCAACTTTATAAAGATGACAAGATATTCTGCACCTTACACCAAGGCAGAAATTACCTAGTATCTTGCTTGAAAATCAGACTTAGCTCTTAGTTACAGATGTAGCCAAAGCAAGTTTAGAAAATTTAAAAAAGCAACATTTTAAAAAGCTTACCTCTGACCCCAACTTTGATCCCATCTCTCTCCCCTTTCCCTACCCAACTAAATTTGGGAACAACATATTGAGATATTGTGAATGATACTGGTTTTATACAAATTAAGTTGCATGTAAATGTGATTACCTCAAAATTTCAAATTTCTGACAACTATTAATCTTGCCATCTGGTCTTCTATTATTTTTCATCCAAGGAAAATAAAAGAAGGACAAGGCTGAATCACCAATTACAGTGCAGTCATTTTAGTGTACAATAAACAGTCCCATGCACCCATATAATAGATTGATTCTAACAAAGAAAAGGTTACATTATGTTCAGTATACTTCATTTTAAAAGGCAGTGTAGTTTATAAATGTTGCTAGCCAAATAGTCTGTTTTTAATTTACAAATTTGGTGCCTAAATAAACAACCATCAGTAATTCGTCATTTAATAAACATTTTAGGGACCTCTTGTCCCAAACATAATTCATAATTCAAAGATGAACAAATCATGGTCCCAACCCTCAAGAAGTTAACAATGGAGTAAAAAGAATCAGAAACACACAATATTACTCAAGACAGAACCTAATAAAAATAAACTTGAGAGAAATATAAAGATATTGCTACAGTAGTTCAGAAAAGAAAGGAATTGCTTATATAGGAAACAACTGATTTTCTAATGTGTAACTGAAACTACCAAACCCAAAAAATGTAGTTTAATTGTCACACTCTCTAAATAGCACACTCTCTCTCTCTGGAATCTCTCACTGACCATTTTTCTTCCAGGGGCTTCATACTTCCCTGAATTTCCCCCTATTCTGAGTAATTCTTCCCAGCCATCCTTGTGAATCTCTCTTTGTATGCAGGTTAGATGTTGGCCTTCCCCCAGTGTTTTATCAAGACTGAGCAGCTCTCATCTGTCACTCCTCCAGATGACCTGACCCACTGCCATGATTTCTCCAATTGTTTATTTGCCAAAGAACTTAACTATGACCACTGGCCTATATATGCAGCTCTCTATTGGATATACCTATTTGAAGGCTCCACAGGCACAATAAACATGATAAAGGGAAATCTGATTCATTATCTTGTTCCCCAGATCTGTTTTAAGCACTAATTTCCATTCTGTTGGTACAGCGTTCACCTGGTCATCAGCCACCAACTTGGGAGACATTCTGTCTTTCTACCTCTTCTTTAACTACTGTATCCAATACATTATAAGCCTAATCTATTCTATCACCTAAGTATTTCCCAAATTCACCCAGTCCCATCCCCATTTCCAGTGCCTTAGAATGGCTCTTTATCATTTCTTGTCTGAATTGCAATAACTTCCAGTTTCACTTTTGGTGTTCTAAGCCTTCATACCATTTCTTTAGTGACTGTTCTGAAACATAGTTCTGATCACACTATTCTTCTGGTTAAAATCCTTTGAGTAACCCCCAGTACCACTTACAGAGTAAAGTTCATGCATTCCCAATGCCACATACATGATCAGAACAAAATTCTTGTACAACATCTGTACAAGGTATAGAAGATCTGGCATCTGGCTCCCCTGCTGGAATGACCACAGCTTCACACACCCAAATTCTAATTCCTTGATGGTCCCAGAAGGAACCATGCTATTCTCTTTTCTGTGCTTTTTTTTTTTTTTTTTTTTTTTTGCCCCACCACTTCCCCCACCTACCATCCATCTGGCTAACTTCAAGGCTCAGTCAGGTAACCACACCTATGATACATACTTCCCTGCCTCTTCCCTACTCCCTCTGGCAGTTAGGCATAAAACTGACCAAACTAAACTATTGCAACACTTCCAAGGGGCTGTGGTTATTTTTAACTTGAGTCCTTCACCAGTGCTAGCACAGGGCAGGAAATTAATCAACATGTATTGACTACTATGTGCTCTTATAAACAAATACATGTTCTACAAACGTTATATAGCTCTTCATTTAACAGCTGGCTGAAGCAGGCAACTGCAGAATTAACCTTTCACTTGATTAAAAGCTACAAAGAATCTCGCAGAAAGGCTGACTTTCTGTAGCAAGGAACAGTAAACCAGCTCCTCCTTGTTAGGTCAGATAACTTTTGATCCCTTTTATGATCCTTAATAATCTTTAGGATTTTCATCACATTTCCATTTTCTGTTACATCTCAAGCTCGATTTGTTCGATTTGCTGTAATCCGCAATTGTGAATACCATTTTTTCTTCTGGTTTGCAAGAGAATAAGAATATACATACTCCGCCTGGTGTGAAGTCAGTTTCACATGAACTCTTTGGCAGTAAGAAAAATTGCTTTGCACGCACAAGATGTCACCGTCCTACTTTTATCAATACCACCCACTTTCCCACTTTATAATATTTCTTTAAGTGTTTACTGAGTGTGCACTGATTAACAGTTCTTTTAGGTGAGAACATGGGCTCCTACATTTTATCAGTTCGATGAGTAAAGGACCTCTGGGACTAGGAAGATAAACATTGTAGATAGATTTTCCCAGAGAGAAAAACTTCAGGGCCAGAGTTTGAGCTGGGCTATGTGATGCCCCAGGCTCTTCCCTGGGGCTGCAGGCGCAGGAGACCCCTAGTGAGGCCTTCACTCACCTGACGGGGTGTTTGTATCGGGAAAGCTTTCCTAAGGCGTCCGTTATTCCGGGGCCATCGGGAATCTGGGGGTGTAAGGAGATGAATCGCAGTTATTACTCACCTTCTTCTAAAAGCTGGAAACCCAGACGACCAAGCGTTTCTCGCGCCTGCAGGGAATGTGACCCCGGGGCTCTCAGGAGCCTTGCTCCGGGCCCAATCTGTGCATCCCAGTTGCTCCGGAGGACGCACTCGCCGCATCAGCACCGACAGGGCCACCGGTACTGCCACCAGCAGGCGCGATCTTAAGCGAGGGGCAGGCCAGGCGCGAGTGCTCCCTGGGGCCAGGCGTACCCAGCCCTGGTGGATCAACTGCGCGGCTGGCAGGCGCGGCCCGCCTCGCGTGGCCCACTCACCGCCTGCGCGGCCTGCTGCGGCGCCTCCTCCGCCTTCTCGCCCCGGTCGTCCACCCACGGTCTCCAGAAGCCTGCGGATCTGCGAGGTGGGGAGCACAAAGCGCGCAGAAGAGAAGTGAGCCCAGACCCGCGAGAACCGACCGCAGCCGAGCGAGGGCCGGGAGGGTGTAGGGGGCGGAGAGCCGAGGGGAGGAGCTGGGGAGGCGCGGACAGGAGGGATGGGGTGGGGGAGGCGCAGGGCGGGGCCGAGGCGCGGTACCCGGAGTCCGCGCCCCCGCGCCGCGTCGGGCGGTCCGGGGCTGCGGGCGGTTGGCGGCGGCGTCGCGCGCACTGGCCGGCTCGGCTCTCCGTGCTCTCCGGGATCTCCATGGGCAGGCTGGCCCCTGGCACCCACCAGGCCCGAGCCCGAGCCTTATATAGCCCCCGCGGCCCGCTGCATCTTTACACACTCGCGCCCTCTCCGCCCATCTCTCCCCTGCCGGCCGCGTAAACAAAAAGGGAGCGCGTGAAGGCGCCGCGGCCTGAACCCCGGGGCGAACGCGTGCAATGCCCAAATGGCCCGGGAAGCGGTTTGCCGAGAGAGTGTTAATCGCTCTTCGACACTTGGCTGCGGGGAATGGGGAGTGGGGGACAGCGTTCGCCCGAGCAGACAAATTCTAAGTGAAGAGGCTGGGAGGGGTTAAAATTAAGCGGTTCTACACGTTTTGTGTATTTCTGCAAAAAAAGACCAAGTGGCAGCTAATTGCTTGACTGGCCCAGTCTCATCACTTCTGGCCTTCGGCAAATGCAACTGATTCTGGACTCCTTACAAAAGGAAGATCAGGTCTTGGGGTTTTTGTTTCTTTAATATATTGACAGATTAGGTTCCTAATCTGCTGCTACTTTTGAAGATAAAAGATTCCCAAGAGCTGGACTGTGAAAGACTGAGTATTCCAACCTAGAGGGCCAGAGACTGGAGTCGTAAGATTTGGGCATATATCTCTGCTCTCTCTTCCTGAATCTTTGTGATTTTCCCCAGCTCCTTATCAGTGTCCTCCGAAGATAAGTCTTGAGTTTCATTTGGACAATTCTGTGACTGTTGGCATTCTGTCACTCAATGATAATTAGAAACGTCTTTCGTGGGTGTTGGGTGTGTGTAGAATAATAATGAAATCTTGGAAAGTTATGATGTGGGACAAGTTAGTCAGCCTCTCTGTGCCTTTTTCTCTTATTTAAGTTACCCCTTACTTACCAAGAAGGTCCATTAAACTTGGTTTAAAAAAAATGTTATGCTTCAAAGGAAAGATGATATATAAAGGTCATAATTTTTACTCAAAATGTTTTGAATAATAGAGCTTAACTTCCTCTTGAAAGTTATGGATAAAAACCCCGAAAGTAAGCAATAGTGTCTCTGTTATTCTTTCAGTTACTGTGTAAGAAAGTAATCCTTCTAATTAATACCCCAGGGCCTATAATGATCAGGAAGTGAGATATGGTTTGTTTCAGTTAATGAAGTCAGTAAGGATAGGTATCTAATGCACGTCTCAGGGCCCTAGAATTATGGTTAGGCTAAATAAAACAAAACTTAAGGAATGCTTGATACAGTGCCTGACGCATAGTAAGCTCTCACCAAATTTTAAGCTATATAAAAAATAGAAGCCCTTAACAAATACTAAGCTATCTGATGAAATGGCTTATCATTTCAGTTTTGTAAACATCGTTAAGATGTCTGTATTGTGCTAACTGGGGTGCTTTCCAGATATAATTGTGAATAAGATATCTCCCTATTCTCAAGAGGATTACTGTCATTGTGATCTATGGCCATCACAATAGCCACATAAAGAAGGTTTTTTTTTTTTAATTGCCACATTCAATAACAAAAGCACATTTTAAGCAGAGAAGTAGTACAAGAGAGAGAATTGATAAATCTTTTTGGGACAACCCAGAAAGCCTTCTTAAAGTAAAAGAAACCTAAATTGGGATTTCCAGAAGGATCAGTTGAGAAATAGTGTAGTCTGTGTGTGTGTGTGGTGCAGGAGCGGGAGTAGAAGGAATAGTGCTTCCGGGGCTGGGATACTGCTGAAGCAGAGATGTGGCTGAAGAGATAGAAAGGGCTAGGACTATTGAGAGTCAAATATACCATGTTAAAACATTTCAGCTTTGTTCTGGAAGCACTGGTGAGAGATTTTAAGCAGGAAAGTGGAGTGATCAAAGTTTTCATTTTATAACAGTCACTCTGGCAGCCACATACAGGGAAGACAGATTAGGGAAGTCCGATCCTGGAAACAAGGAAGTCATTTACAAACTCCTTGCAGTAGTTCAGGGAACAGATAATGAGAAGCTATGTACTAAGGATGGAAGTGAAAGAATGTATTTGAAGGATACTTAGAAATAGAACCTCCAGGACAACCTGAATCCTAAAATGTGGGTAGACATGAAAGTGAAGTCTAGATGTGCTTCCAAGTTTGTAGCCTGCTGAAGTGGATAGATGGTGATGGCTCAAAGAAAGACGCAGAAAATGGGACGTGGGAGGAAGAGCAGGTGAGATGCTTTTATGTTCTTTTATTCTGTTAATAGTGCTCAAGGGAAAAAAACAATCAATTTGGTTTGGGATCTTGAATCAGTCAGGTTGGGCTAGGCTAGATGGCAATAACAAATAACTCCAAACTCTCACAAGTGTAAAATAATAGAGCTTTGTTTCTCACTCAAGTTATATGTTTCTTTTTGCTTGGTGGGAGATCACTGCACATCATCTTCACTGAAGGACAGAAGCCTGTGAAGACTCTTTCCTCTGGAACAGTATTAACTGTATTATCAGGCTGTGCATTACATTCCTAGGAATTCCTTATTTTCTAACTTGAAGACTGTACCTTTCAACCACCTTCATCCCATCCACCCACGGACCCCTCCACCTCTGACAACAGCCAGTCTGTTTTCTATACCTATGAGTTTGTTTTTTGGGGGGTTGATTTTTTTTCAGGTACCACATGTAAGTGAGATTATATGGTACTTAATCTTTGTCTGACTTATTTCACTTAGCCTAACGCCCTCAACGCCCATTCACATTGTTACAAAGGTCAGAATCTGCTTCATTTCTATGGCTGTTCACTTGGGAGGTTTTTGATTACTGAGTCACCCACATTACTGGTGATTGGTCCGCTCAGATTTTCTATTTTTTCATAATTCAACTTTGGTAGGTTGCATGTTTCTAAGAAATGATCCATTTCTAACATGTGGGCTTTATATAATATATCAACATGCTTTCCGTAACACATCAATGAGGATTAAAAGTACGATTAGAAAAATAAAAAACCTTAATTCATACAGCAAGTATTTATTGAACACCTGCTATGTACCAGGCACTGTTCGGGGTGCATGGGATGTGTCAGTGAACAAAACGGACAAAACTCCCTACCTTCCTGGAGCTTCCATTCCAACAGACATTTGAGCCACCAGCTTTTACATTTTACTAAAAGAAAATATTACAAATTCACCTTACACGTGGTGCATGTGTACCCAACATGCTTTTTTTTTTTCAATCTTTGGATTTTTGAATGACTATAAGATGAAAGATGTCTTGGAGAAAGAGTGCTAGGTGAGGGTTCCTGAGAAGAAAGAAGGGAAAAAATCAAGACCACAGAAAAACAATGGAAAGATGCTTCTGTCTTATCCAGAAAATGATAAGCAATGAAAAGAAATATTAGAGCTTGAACTAGGTTCCCATTTTGAATGTGACCCGATGTTTCCCTGCTCTTTTCCATGGATGGGATGACCTCAACTCGGGTATGACATCTTCTCCACTTGGAGACTGAGGTGAGAAACAGCAGTGTGAAGGAGTGAGGGGGAGTCAGTGACTCACAGCTGCTGTGGTCACCATGGGCCTCCTGAATGAGGCTGCTTTCACTTGTACCAAAGCAGGGCCAGTCTCGGTTCCTACATGGCTCCTTTTAGCCATGATTTTATGAATATTATTTTTTTTAAACTGTAATATCTGCCTACTTAGCTAGACTCCTTTTAAAAAGATTATCTATACAAAATGTGCTCCTTTCTGGGAAAATTATTTATTTGTCTGAATGCCACCAGAATCAAACTTATTAACATTTTCGGTGGTTTATTTCGATGATGTAATTGTGTTCTCACACAGAAAAGTGAAAAATGCAAGACAAAACCCTAAATGTATTATGCATGAGGGATCTATTTGAAGGGATGTTAACGTTCTAAAACTGGATTGTAGTGATAGTTGCACAACTCTGCAATTTACTAAATATCATTAAATTGCAGTTAAAATGGGTGAATGTTATGGTGTACAAAAAGTATAGCTCAATTCAAAAACTTTAAGTATGACATGAAAGGACAGATTCCTAACCAGACTCAGCCCAGGCTTTAAGAACTAAACACCACAGTCAGAATCAAGCCTAGTTTAGATGTTTCTGATTTGCTGGTTTTTAAAAATATGCATCTTTGGTAGAAAAAGTGATTGCTGTAATGTCTGTGATAACTTGAGAATTCATTTAAAGCAGACATTGTATTTACGCTGGTCTCTGGACAGTCTCCCTGAGGCTCCATGTGGATGCCCTGGTCCACGGCAATCAGAGCAAGTTCTTTAGAAAAAATCGTCTTGGGTCTGCAGTAAGGACCTCGGCTTCCAAAGCATTGAGTGCAGTGACAAACTATCTGTCAGGCCTTTGTCAGCAAAGACTCCACTGCTGCTGATTTGCCAGAACCCAGGACCTCACACTGAGGCCATTATAAAAGGAGCATTTGCATCACTCTAACTTGAGACTGAACCAAAGATCAAGCAAGTGTCCTCAACTGACTAGGAATTTTATTTTGCATTATTAGAAAATTGAACACGTGAATGTGTTCTAAATTGAAAAGTAAGCTGCAATACTCCTTTTTTTGACCCTTACAGTCAGATTGGCACTTCTATGGTCAACATTTTCTGCCAGTAAAATCTCATTTGAGATAGTTGACTTAATAGAAATCAACTTGTTTCAATTTGAGGATCAGATTCTCAGTGAAAGGTGGTGTTTCCAAACATCAGGCATTTGAGAATCTTCCCAGGTTTAAGATAAAGATAGCAGTTGTGGTAAAAACTAAGAACTGAGCAGAGCTAGCGTGTGTTGTTTTATACCAAGAAGGTGCTCACAGATGGCTCAGAGAGAGATTTAGCAAGTCTGTGCTAATCACACTCATACATGGGAATATCTCCGTTGAAAACAGCCAGATTTCATCATCCTCCTTCAGTAACAAAGAAGTATAATATTTAATGGCCTAAAATATTCCATGTTTTATATTATAGTTACAGTTGGACGTTTATTATTAAAACCACAATGCAAGTTCGTGAGAGATGGTTCCCATTCAAAGTATACAAAAGGAGTATTCAAAATATTTTGAGGATACAAAATATTTGCCAAAGTCTAGATTTCAATAAATTAAGTCTTATGAGTTCTTGGATGTCTTCACTTCTTGACATTTCCAAACTTCTGTGTTAGCCTCAAATAGGTTAATTTCTCATACCTAATAAATTATACAAAATAAAAATACAGTATATAAAAAGGTATCCATTTGACATACAAATAGATTTATCTGTCCTATTATAAAACTATATTTTACCACATCTGACACCTTATATTAAATGCCCATTAAGTATGCAATTTTAATATCATATATTAGTAAGTATCAGTGGCCAAAATATGACAAACACCAAGTTTAGTTTTAAATTTTGCTTTCAGAATATAACACAAAATAAAGAGATGATTCAAAAAATGATTCAATAAATATCTATTGACCACTATGTGCCAGGCATTGTATTAAGTTTTGAGCATAAAGTGTAAAATAAAACCAACAGGTTTTGCAGCTCTCATGGTGCTTATATTCTAGTTGGGAAACAGAAAATAAACAAATGCATGAACAAGATAATTATAGGTTTGCCAGAGTGCAACAGACAGGACTAGAAGTGTGATTTATAAAACGTAATTGGAGGAGGCTTCTTTTAAACAAGGTGGCCAGGGAACACCTCGGAAAGATGACATTTAAGTTGAACCTTGAAAGAAAAATGACAGTGGACTAATTCCTAAATGATCTATAAGTCATTCCTGCTATAGCCAGACCATACAAAGTCATAGCAGAAAATGCATATCTGCTCCGGTTGGCTCTACTGTTAGTGAGAGACCAGACAGCTGGTGTGTGGGTTATCACAGAAAAAGAAAGACACATTAAATAGTATTTTTCTGTATGTATTTCTGACTTTTATTAATTACTTAGAGAATTACTTGGACTATAGAATGAAATTTAATTCTTTTAAAATATACATGCTCCCAATGTAATGGAGAGTCAAATTTTAACTGAAAGTGTTGAGTTTAAAAGGCGTGATAATACTTGCCAGCAGCGACGTGTGTGATAATTTAAGTAACGAAACAAAAATGTGGCAGTATTAAACTGAGTAGAATTGACTTTTTTTTATTTTGAATGAATTGTAGAAGACTACAAGCTAAGAACTGAACAATCGATAAAAATGTAAGAAACTGAGACTTTTTCTTTAATGCTGCTAGGCATTCATTAGGTTCTCAATGACTACTGATTAATTAAAAGAGGGAAAATAGGCAAATATGATCTTTATAAAACTTCTCTGAATTTCATCAATTACCATAATAGTCTAAGTTACCACAATGGGACATTTCACAATGAGACACAGATTGTGCAGGAATCTACTGCTTGCCTATCCCATAGCTATTCCCTAACCCCACCCTCATTCTTGCTAAAAAGAACCCCAATGTTGTGTAGATATGAAGAAATTAAATGCTTTGGAAGAGCTAGGTCCTTCCTCAATCACAGAGAATCATGATTGGTCTAAGCCAATTGGTAACCTCAACTCCACTAGCCAGTGACTGGTTTCAGCAGTTACATGATTCAATTCTGACCAAAGATACTTGAAAAGGAGTCAATGTTATAGTGGCACGGTGCTTACAGGAAAAGTCTTTCTTGCTTCCTAAAAGAAAATGATGGGGGGAAATACGCCATGCGTCCATGTTCTTGATCTTCTGTTTACTTTTGATATCAGGATTTGGGGCTCATAAGAGCTTATATGAGCCAAGATCCCAAAACCAGCAGGTTGGAAGGATGTAAAGATCCTGGGAAAGTTTTGACACTGTTGAGGTTGTCAAATAATCATCTGTGGAAATATCCAACAACTAGACTTCTCATATGAGAATATGAATTTTCTTATTTATAATGTTAGCCTCTTTTTAAGTGAGTTTTAGTTATTTGCATCTGTGTTTATCTTCATTCAGTGACTAGTTCTAGTCTCAGGAAACATTCAGTAGATTAACTGAACATACTCTATTGTAATCCAAATATACAGTTGACTTGGTATTTCAATGTAAATAGTCAAACCACTCTTCCCAGCAGCAGGATGAGTATTCACAACACAGTGCTCCTTGTGTAGGTAAACGCAAACTGTTTCCCTTATCTCACTGATCCTTAAAATCTTCATTGTAGAGAAAATGTTTACTAGTTCTCTCTTCTGAAAGATCAAATTGACATTACCAAGCAGCATATTGTCTAAGGCAGTGGTTCTTAAGCCTTTTAGTCTCAGGACTCCTTTAAACTCTTAAAAATTATCGAGGATAATTATTTCAAAATGAGAAGTTAAAACAAAAATTACTGAATGCTCCAAAGACCTTTACTTTATGTAGATTATATCTAACAACATTTACTGTGTAAAAAATTAAAACTGAGAACATTTTAAACTATACATATACAATTATTAGTTCCTTAATGGATAATGGATAATTAAGGAATGGATAATTCCTTAATGGATAATTCCTTAATAGATTAATGGATAACAATTATCCATTGCATATTAATATAAAATATGTTTTTATATAAAAATAACTATATTTTCCAGAACTAATTTCTTCTGCAAATCTCTTTAATGTCTGACTTTGTTGAAAATGACTGGATTCTCACATCTGCTCTACATTCAATCTGTTACTGTATGTTGTCTTGGTTGAAGTACATGAAAAAATCTGGTCTCAAACAAATATGTTTGGTAAAGAAAGCATTTTATGAACCGCTAACTGAATTCCCCAGAAGTCCTGCACGCTTCATGAGCCACTGATCTGAGATAACATGGTCACACTATGACTCGTTTTTTCATTTTCCATCATCAGGAAGTCACAAGCAAACACTGGCAGATTAGAAGCATCAGAGTCAATCCTCTGTCTCTTTAGGAAAATTTCACTCTCCATAATCATGATAAATGGCTCATTCTATTAATCAACCAAATCTATCTTAGCTTTTAAAATTATTGAAAGCAAATTCAGGGGAAGACTGAGATGAGAAGCCATAAGCACAGAATTAATTGTGAAATGCTTTATCTGGTACTCACTAGTGTTCTCCGGTGATTCTGGGATGCCCACCCTGAGTGGGTACATGGCAGAGTGCACTTCCTGCCTGTCACTTGAAGTCAAGTGTGGCCTTGTGATGTATGAATGGAAGCAATATGCCTTGTTTCTAAATGAAAGCCTTAAGAACCAATGGGTGATTTGTCATGTTTCTTTCCCCCATGTCTGGATGGAGGATAGTCCATCAGTCTGAACAAGGAAGATATGGAGCAGGGCCTCCCACTGACCAGAAGTAACTCTTTGTGATTTTAAACTAGTGAGATTTTGGAGTTGTTTGTTCCTGTGGCATAGCACTGTGGTACCTAATTCACTTTACTTTTTGACCCATTAATGAAGAACATCATGAAGGGAGAGAGTATAGTTCAGTGGTAGAGCACATGCTTAGCATGCACAAGGTCCTGGGTTCAATCCCCAGTATCTCCTCTAAAAATAAATATATAAATAAGTAAACCTAATTACCCCCCCCAAATAAATCAATAAAATTTTAAAATTAAAAAAAAAAGAACACCATGGAAGCATACAGTATAATCATAAAATCCTTTCTACAATTCTAACAAGTTGGAAGACTAGATAAGGATTGTATTGCTTTTGACTAAAGGTTTATAGGGAGAGAAATACATTTAATGTGATCTTTGAAGAAAATTATAATTATCAAAACAATATAAAATTGGGATGAATTTCTAATGCCAAAGGCAACATTTTGGAGTTTTGTTTTTTTTTTAAGGATCTTCATTCATTCTAAAAATATTCATCTACTGAAACAATGTGAAGACTCTGCTAGGCTCTAGACATACATTGATGGGATCCACCCTCATGGAGCGGACCATCTGAAAACTTCATAGAAACTATGAGTCTAAGTCAGACCTTAGCTGCTTATTTTATTTTAAAAAAATACTGTTTTATGATGAATAGTAGAATATCAAATTATCAGTGACTTAAAGTTGAAGTTTATTTTTCTCTCATGTAAAATAGTTTACCAGGTAGACATTCCAAAGTTAGTATGACAATTCTTTTTAATCAGAGACCCACACAGTTTCCTTTTGTCTCTTTGTTCCACTATCCCCAGGGTATAGGCTTTGCCTTCATTGCCCAAGATAGCTGCTAGAGATCCAGGCATCACATCTATACTCCAGGTAATATTATGATAGAATAGAGAAAGAAGAAAGGTAAAAGAGCCTATGACTGATTCTTTTAAAGAAGTGTCTTGGAAGTTGCCATATAACTTTTCTTTTTATTCTCGTTGGTCAGAATTTAGCCACATAACCACACTTTGCTGTAAGGAAAACTGGAAAATAAAGCCTTTATGGTGAGCAACCCTATCCCTACCTAAAAATCAGGGGGATTATTGCCAGGGAAGAATGAACATTGAGGTGGCAACTACCAGATTCTGCCACACTGTTCTATAGCAATTGCTACATAAAACTGCCTGCAAGAAATTTATCAGAAGACTAATTCATATATTTGCTGATTCCCTCCTTCCTGCTTACAGATTCACTGGGCTCTGGAAGTCTGGAGCTGTCATGCCTTTGATCATAGCATTGGATATGGTTTGAAAGCGAGTTTTCTCTAGGTTTGGAAAGGTGAATGTCAGGATAAATTGGTCTACTGGGATTACCCTTAATCATTGAATGATACCTAGACAAGATTATGTCCAGGAGGCAATCTTTTGGTCATAGTGTATTTATTTTTTATAACTTTTAGTATTGTATTATTTCAAACTTACAAAAAGATTACAAGGATTCCTATATTCCCTTTACCCAAGTTCACTAATTGTTAAACATTTTGCCTCACTTGTTTTATGGTTGTATGTGTATATTTTTCCCAATAATTTGTTAGTAAGTTGCAGACATCTTGCCCCTTTATCACTAAATGCTTTAGTGTGCAAATGCTCAAGTCAAGGACAATTCTTTAAAAACCATTGTACAGTTAACCAAATCAGGAAATTCTACACTGACACAATGACAGTTATCGACTTCCAGCCAGTATTCAGATGTCACCAATTATCCCTATAAGACCTTTTATTCCTGTTCGTATTTTCCTGGCCCCGGATCCAATCCAGGATCATGCACTGAATTCAGTTTGCACGTCTCCTTAGTCCCCTTTCATTGGTGACAGTCCCTCAGCTTTTCTTTGTCTGTCATAATCTTAGCATTTTTTCAAGAGCACTGGCCAATTATTTTGCAGAATGCTCCGCGAATTAAGTGTGTTTGATATTCCCTCATTATTTATTCAGATTATATAAATTTGGGAGGAATAACTCAGCAATGATGTTTTATCTCTAGCAAGGCATCCTAACAGGGGGTACATGATGTGGCTTTGTCGCATTATTGTGATTTTAAATTTAATCACTTGCTTAAGGTTCCTCCATTGTGAAGTTGTTTCCTCTTTGTAATTAATAAGTAGTTATGGGACTATGCTTTGAGACTATATACATATCCTGTTTCTCACCAAATGTTCACCACTAGTTTTGGCATCCATTGATTCTTGCCTAAATCAATTACAACGGTGGGTTCAAATTTCTAGTTCTGTCATTTCTTCTACATCATTAGTTGGCATTCTACACCATAGTACTTTGATTTTTTAAAAATCCAGAGATGCTATTTCATTCAGAATTCTGTTTGATATTTAAGTCTATAGGCATGGAAAATAATAAAATAATTTATGGTTTTGTAAATGAAGTATTTTAGTCAGTTTAGGCTTCTGTAACAAGTTGCCATTGATGGGGTGGCTTCTAAGCAATAGGAATTTATTTCTCTCAATTCTGTAAACTAGAAGTCCAAGATCAGGGTGCCGGCGTAGTCAGTTCCTAACGAGGGCTCTCTTCTAGCACGTGGACCACCGCCTTCTTGCTGTGTCCTCACCTGGAGGAAAGAGCTAGAGAATTCCCTGTGGTCTCTTTTATAAGGATGCGAATCCCATTCATGAGGGCTCCATCCTCATGATTAATCACCCTCCAAAGCCCCACTTCCCAACAACATCACACTGGGGTTAGGATTTTAACATATGAATTTTGAGGAGACACAAACATTTACTCCATAACATGAAATTCTTGAAAATCTGTCTTTGAGCACAGTGTAATTTTGATGGGTGGCTTTTTATAGACAACCAAAGTAAGTCATAGGTGTATTATAACCACCATTATGTAACTAAAACTGTATTTTTATTGAAGTATAGCTGATTTACAATGTTGTGTTAATTGCAAGCGTACAGCAAAGTGATTCAGTTATGTGTATGTGTACATATATATATATATTCTTTTTCAGATTCCCTTCCATTATAGATCATTATAAGATATTGAATATAGTTCCCTGTGCTGTACAGTAGGTCCAAGTATTGTGTATTTTTTAATCCCAAACTCCTAATTTATCCCTTCCCACCATGGTTATAGATTTACCCTGTTCTCAGAGCCAAGGATTATCAAGAGCAAGGCAGGCTTCAGTCCTAGGAGGGCTGATAGCCAAGCAGTGATAGGTAAGAAAGGTTATATTAAAATAGATAACTTGATATTAAAAATTTTGGAACGTATGTGACTGATTACTTACGGTCTACTAAAGTTTTTAGAGGGTAAGATGCTTCCTTGTAACAGGGACATTTAGCCCCCGTCATTTCAGTACGGGGCCTCCTCCCACACACTTCAGCTGTGCCTGTTGTCCTCGGATCCAAAACTTGTCGGGTCGGCCTTTCCCGGCTTCAGCTGTGGTGGAGCAGGGGTGTTTGCCTGGGGCCTGTGCTGGGGAGGGTGGGGGTCTAGCTTCTGCAAATACAGCCTTTTAACTATTACTTCTGTGTTCAGCATCTCTTTACATTCTCATCTTCAGTGGTGCTGGTACCTGCAATTCTTGGGGCCTCCCAGGGTTCTGCAGTGTGAATCAGCTTGTTTCTGGCTGTGACTTTCCCCACTGCTGGTTTGGGTGTCAGCTTTCTTCAGATCGATGAATCAGTCACTAGTTCTCCACTCACTCCCCTTCTCTTTGCCCTTGAGCATGTACGCCTTTTTTTTTTTTTGTTCTTTCACCATCATGCTGAGTAGGGTTTTAGGAGAGAACTGAGATAAATGTGTGTATTTAGTCCACATTTCCAGATATCTCTTTAATTATGTCATTAGAGGTAAGCTGGATTGAAGCAGAACCAAGAACAACCGCCTAGTCAGTATAAATTCAGAAGCATATACACTTATTCTGGAATAAAACTATTATTGACAATCTGCTATATGAATGCTATTTCTTAATAAATGTTAATTCTAACAAGATTTTTCCAGAGCTAGTTTCTTTTTTCATATATATTTTATTTAGTTAGTTTGTTTTGGGATTTTTTTTGGGGGGGGGGGTGGATAGGTAATTAGGTTTCTTTCTTTTTTCTTTATTTTAATGGAGGTACTGAGAATTGAACCCGTGGCCACAAGCATGCTAAGCATATGCTGTACCGCTGGGCTATATCCTCCCCTCCAAAGCTAGTTTCCATAGACAATTTAATACTAGTTGAAAATGTACCATAATGCACATAATGTATACTTGATGTCAAATCCAGTAATTTGTTACGCAAACTAGCAGAGGGTCACAGGATGTTTGAGGAGGGTGACAATGCTACTTCTGCAGCCCACCCCACTCCCCACGTTGTCTTCTGCCCTGTTCAGTGATTGCTCCATCAGTCTGACTGTGGCTAACTTAAGGAAAAGAGAATCTGTTGGAAGGATACCAGGAATGCATGGACTCAAAGGGAGGCTGGAATTTGAGAGAAGGAAGGACAGGAACGAAGCAGGGAATACTGACTATCACCCACACAGAACACCCTGGTCAAATGTTGCAACTGAGGCCACTGCTGTATAAGGCTGATCATTAAAGTGCCCCATCCTTGGTACACTCCCTCAGGATTCAAGGTCCAGGAATATCCTTTGTCCAGCCCAAGCCATTGCAAAGGGTTGATATCAGGTTGCTCACAACCGTAGGAAACTGAACTTGATCCTTCCGGTACCTTCCAAGGCGTGTACAGCCTGCCTCTCAGAGGCATCCACTTACCCACCAGGTGAGCTTCAGTCAGGCAGAGGACAGATCTGTATCCTTGGCTTTCAGTTTCCGAGAAATGGGAGATTAGAACCATGAATTCCTGCCCCCAAGAATTCCCCTTAAGAAATCAGGGTTTCATCGGAAAGGGGGCTGTGTATCAGACACCTGTTGGGCCCCGCCTCACATCCTCAGCCTCAGCGCTGTTTGCACCCGTGGCTTTGACAAACTGCTATGTGGGTTCAAATGGGTTCATGCTGCCGGCACCTTACCTCCAGCCCTATGAGCATCCTTTACTGCCTGCCCGGGGCTGCTGTTCCAGCTGCTCAGGAGACTCCTCAGCATGTTCCCATGTACATCCCTGAAGTCAGGGGGGTTATTGCCTCTGGGGCCACCCTCAACCAGTGGGTGATGGATAAATACTTCTCCTGGTCAAATTGTTCAGTGGACAGTTCTGGAACTGTCTATCCCTCCTCAGCAAGTCCTGGGGGGATCAAGTCCCAGTTGCCCACTGTGGTGAATATCTTGATAAAAGAAAAAGTAGTTTTTTCTTTCTTTACTGTATTATGCTTTCTGGTTCCTTACTCTGGCTCCCCGAGACCACATGCTAACTAAACTGCCTGCAGGCAAGTCTTTGTTTCAGGCTCTGCTCCGGGGGAAGCCAGGCTAGGACAGAATGAAAGCTGACGAGACAAAACAAAGTCAGCTTCAGGGGTTACGTCCATGAAAGCAGCCAGCATTGTTTATGTGGGTTCTGTTTGTTCTAATTTTAAATGTTAGAAAAATAATAGTACAGTGTATCCAAGGTGTTGGTAACTGTAGTCCCATCTCAAAGGTCCCTTGCATGCACAGAACTTGCATGTACGGTTCAGTCCCCCAAGTACAGTCCAGACCTTCCCACCACTCCCACTATCTTACTAGGTGTCCAGGATCTGACATGTCTTGGGCTCACTGGCATCCTGAGGTACAGAGGGGGTAACCGGGGGACAATCAGAAGGAACCCCAGAGAAGTCTTTCTTTCTCATATGTCCCCCCTACTGTAAACTCACTGGGGCTGGTGTCAGTGCCCTCATAGTGATGTTCCCTTGGGGATGAAAAGCAAAATCAATTGATGTTTTATTCATGACAGTGCTGCATTAACCAATATACCCCAGACTTCAGTGGCTTAATCCAATAAAGTTTATTTCTTACTTTTGCAAAGTCCAATGCGCATACCCCTCATCATGCAGCTTTCCAGGGTGGTGTCCTCCAAGCCCTTTCCATCCTGTAGATTCACAGAGTGCAGTGAAAAGGGAAGCAGGGTCAAGCACTGATGATTTCTCATAGTCCAGGCCTGGAAGTGGTACTCGCTACTTCCATCTAGTCCCATTGGCCAGAACCAGTTACGTGGTCTCACCTGAATGCTGTGAGCTGGAGACTGTAGACTCCTTGTGTGACCAGGAGGAAATGAAATGACTTGGAGAGCTCAGGAGTGTCTCTGCCTCATCTGGCAGGAGGTTCTTGCTCAGTAATTGCTGGACCATCGTAGAAGAGGACTCAGATCCCTCCTCAGGCCTGTTCTCATGGCATGGGACTTTTTCCCATCTTGGGCTACTTCTCCCAGTTTAATTCCCAGGCTCCTGGGGTCCCAACTGGTCTTGCTCATCTCTGGCCCCTCTCATCAGTCTCCCCCATCCCCACGGCCTCCATCCCTCTCCATGCCCTGGGTTCTCTTCCAACAGACTTCAATGACTTTTGAAATCTAGGGCCTAAATCAAAAGCAGCCAAAATAGTCAAATCCCTTCCTTGAGGGAATGGAAGTTTCAGTCTTTGAACCCTCCCATAGGGTAAGAAGTAATTACATCCCATCCGTCTAATTCAGTAAAGAAAAGGCTGAGAAAAAGAGCAAAGCAGCCAAGTTTTCACATGCAGAGTGACTGGATATTTGTATTCTGCCATGACTGTCTCACATCCCCTTTTCTCCATCCACATTGTCCCCTTCCTGGTTCAGGTCCTCACCATCTCCTACCTGGACCAGTCGGGAGTCTTTGTATGTACCCCTCAGTCATTGTTATCTTACAACATGAAAATCTGACCAAGTCATTCTACAGTGTAAAAACTTACAATAGTTCTCCACAGGCCCATCAAAATGCTTGTACTCAATGGCATGATACTTCTGGCAGGAAGAGTAATGCATCTTCCCACCCTGTGAAGGTGTCCACACCCTAATCCCCAGAACCTGTGAATATGTTTTAGTAAAATGATCTTGCAGATGTGAGTAAGGATCTTGAGACAGGAGATTATCCTGGGTGATTTGAGTGGGCCCGAGGTAATCACAGGAGTTTTTGTAAGAGGAAGGCAGCAGGATGTCAGTAATAGGAGATGTGGTAATGGAAGCAGAAGCTGGAAGTGATGGGAAGAAGGGGTCATGAGACAAGGGATGCAGGCAGCCTCTGGAAGCTGGAGGAAGCAGCAAACGGATTCTCCCTCTGGAGACTTCAAAAGGAACCAACCCGGAGACACCTTGATTTTAGCCCCGTAGACTTATTTTGAACTTCTGGCCTTCAGAATGGTAAGAAAATTAACTCACGTTGTTTTGAGCCACTAGGTTCGTGGTAATTTATTACAGCGGCCATAGCAAACTGTTACGGTTCCCAAGGCATTTTCCATGCTGGTCCCAGGCTACTGTTCCAACTTCTTGTTCAACTCCCCCTTCTACCCCCTCCACCCACAGTGGAAGAATCACTGTTTTTCAAATATTTTGAAACCCTGCTTCTGCTGTCCCCCTACTCCTGCTCCTGTCCACATGATAACCTGCTAAACTCCTACTCAGGCTCCAAGGTTTGGTCCAAATGTCCTTTACGCAGGAGAGCCCTGCCCTGTTCTTCCTTCTCTCACTAGGATTCCACCACTTCAGAGATAACTAATCATTTACTTGGCCTTTCTCCATTACCAGAGCGTGAACTCCTCCCCAGAAAAGATTACTGAATATTTCTAGTTTTTAAGCCGCTGCCTAAACTACAATAGGTATTAATAAGTGTTTATTGGGGAGAATTTAATTATACACACTTGTCCATATGTGATGCTTTAGGTGTAACAAAGGGAACTGCTATCAATCAGATGAGGAATTTTCCACATGTGGACTTCTGTTTCTATGCAGAGTTAGGCGATCTTCTTACCTGTACTATCCAACCCCCACCCATTCTTAAACTATCATAAGATGAGAAGTAATAATGATGTATTAGATAAAATCATTTGTTGGATCTGGACCAAGCTTTATAAATCTACTTTTAGGTAATAGATAATATTTATATATTTCCACGACATCTGCATCACTTGTAAACTCAAAAGTGTATGAGGGCTTCAGAACAATATAATAATCATAGCAGAGTTTCCTGCAATGACATTAACTAATTTTTTGAGTGAACACTTTAAGCAATTAAAAACAATCTCATCACTTTACTGTACACCTGAAACTAACATTGTAAATCAACCACACATCAATAAAAATTTAAAAAAACTTCTCAGATTTTAACAAGTCAAATTCTAATTGAAAGATAGTTATCTTTCAATTAGATAAAACATTCAATTAGATAAAAAATTAGAACAGAAATATGCTTATACATCAGACATCAGGTTTTATTATCTAGACACAGCTGCCAAGGGACTAATCTTGGGCAAGATTTTCCAAATCTCTGACTTAAAACATCAGAACCCTGAATACTTACAAAAATATCACTCCAAAGAAAATTCGGGGACTCCCTACTGTTGTTTCTTCTTTTGAAGGAACAGGAGAGGCAAACTTTGGTGACATGCTGCTGTTAGAAATCTGACCTTTTCAGAATTTACAAGAAGAGCAAAGAACATTGTACAATCACAAATCCATCCACAGTCTTAACAACCCTGAGGACAGAGGTTAGCACAGAGTTTTCGTGATAATTTTACCTTCATCTTAGGGATGAGGAAACTGGCACCAGCAGGCTAAGAAACTTACCTGCGGGTCCCACAGCTGGTAAATGACAGGGCTGGGGTTTGAACTCAGGCAATCCGGTGCTGCGTCTGTGGTCCCAGCTATGAGGCCATCCTGCCTTCCATGGCAGGGCATCCATCAGCCTGCTGCCCCCAAATAGCGTCTCTGTTTCCGAGGTGACCTCCACAGTAGGGTGGCTTCTCAACACCCAGATGATCACAAAAGGTGGGTCGGTGTTGGACAGGGCTAACCAGAACATAGCAGGTGTACACACTCCTGCTTCTACTGTTGTCTGAAGCTGTTCCAGGCTGTGAAGCTCTGACTGCAAGGTCCAGAGGCTCCAGGCCCCTCCGAACCAATAGGAGGTTTCTGTCCCCAGACAGATGAGTGGTGTGTGGGAGAACTGTTTCTGTGAGAACTCATAGGCTCCAGCCTCTGCTCTTCATGGCATAGCCACTCCGTAATATAAGATTTAATTATTTAAATTTAATTTGTTAATAGACTGAAGTTTAATTTTAAACATAGAATGAATTTTATCAGTGAGGTTCCAACTTCTTTAAGTTCTTAATAACCAGAATTGTTTCATCCAATGACACAGTCAAGTATGACCTCTGAGAAATTCCTCACCTTTACCAGGTTCTGTCCTAACCCACACTCCTGGTTCTCTCTTTACTGTCAGCCTTGACAGTGGAACCACCATCTTTGGGTCTATAGTTGGATATGGACACTGCTCTCCCTTCCCCAACCCCTGACCTGGGGAGAACTGGAGATAATGATGTCCCAAAATTATACACAATAAGTCTGCTTTTTGTCTTGCCTTTGCTGAAGATTTAGCTTTGTCTCAGGGTCTGCTTATGGGAAATGAAAACAAAGACAAAGGCCAAATGAATCTCCATTGTGGGTTCAATCCATGGCCTTTCTGAAAATTGAATCTTCAACCCAAAGACATCATACTTCATTTCTAGGCTTGACTATTTGTCTCTAGGTTAAGAAACCTTCTGCAGAGGCTGGAGGCTTACCTGCAGTCCTGGGAATTAGGGTAGCCAAGCCCCGCTATTGGACACTAGCTGGTGACTGCTAGGACCTGGCTCTGGAGTCAGACAGCTCCAGGGGTGCACAGGAGGCCAGTGCATGGAAAGAGCAATAGGCTTGGCTGCAGCAGGATCTGCTGCTGTATGAAGCCCTCCCTAGTCTCCTCATCCCCCAAGGAGGAGTAACTCACCTCCTCCTTTGTGCCACCCTCACCCTGGACACAATTCTGGCCTAGTACCAATCACATGGGATTATACTCTTTGTACACATATGTGTCTTCATATAAACAGCAAGCTCCCTGAGAAAAAAGACCGTAGTTTCTTTATCATGGTGTCCCTGCTTCCCAACACGATGCCAAAAATCAATATTATGGAGGCACTTTAATAAATGGATGATTGATGAATGACTGGATAGATGAATGGATGAATGAATGGATTTTCTATGATCCCCTCCCAGGAGCTCCAGAAGTAAGATATTATGAATGACGGGTCTGCAAAACTGCATCCATCCATCATGCTCACTTGAGACATATCGGGCAGGTGGCTGTGTCAGTGTGCAGTCCAGTCAGAGCACTCAGAGGCAAGAGGTGAAGAGGGGCTGAGCAGCTTCTGCCTGCTGTATATGGCCCCTTGAGCTATTTTCCCGGAGGTAGAAACCAAGAACCTTCTGGCTGCACAGGCTTTGGGGTTGTCCTTGGAGTTTCCTATGCTGGGAACAGGGCCAGCCTGGCCTCTCGGTGTGGCCAGTGGCAACCTGTTCAACTGCTACAAGCATTAAGCCACCAGTTCAGCAAAGGACAGGCTGCAGAATGGTGTCTCACCCCTCTCCTCCCTGCTGGAGCCATGAATAGCTGTGCTCCTGTTCTCTGATTTCGGACGAGGGATGGGAGAAGGCTGTCAGCCATCACCTGCTGCTTTTTCAGGAATCCTGGGCTGTCGTTTCTGAGCATGAGGACGGGCATATCAGAGCACCTTATTTTGCCCTTGGCTGTTCTGTCCAGTTTGTGAGAACTGTGCTCTTAGCTGTAGAACAGAAGCCGCTTCCCTTAGAAAAAGACATAATGGAAAATTAAATCCATATTTTACATTCAGTTAGAGGGAAGATGCGCAGAAAAGACCAGAACCTCTTATTCATAATGAGCATCAAAATATACGCACAAGAGGGTACAGAAATAAAGACATGGTGAGACAAACTACACAACACAGCACCCAAATTTCATAATACTATGGAGGTTTTTAATGAGTGAGGAATGTCTGTTAGTACTGACAAATAACTATAATATACTTTAAGTGAAAAGGCAAATGATATAATTTATGTTTTAAAAAACACCATAAGGATAGACTGGGATTTCAAAATGTAGAATAGATAAACAAGATTATACTGTATAGCACAGGGAAATATATACAAGATCTTATGGTAGCTCACAGAGTAAAAAATGTAACAATGAATATATATATGTTCATGTATAACTGAAAAACTGTGCTCTACACTGGAATTTGACACAACATTGTAAAATGATTATAAATCAATAAAAAATGTTTAAATAAATAAATAAAATTTAAAAATTAAAAATACCCTATGGATGTGTATGAACGCTTGTGTATTTCATAAACACACAAGCAAATTTCTATAAGAAATATACAAACAAACTATATTTGGGAGAGGAGGGTAGAAGGTAATTTTCATATTTTTATTCATAATTTTATTTTCTTTAAATTTTTATAACAAGTATCTGTTTTTATTTTAAAACCAAAAAAAGAAGAAAAAGTTAAGTTAATAGAAAAAGAAAAAGGGACAAAGAAAATGAACAATTCTTAAAAGAAAACAAATTTAAACCTACCAAATTTTAAATGTATATTTTAACTAGTTTTAAAGAAAAGGAAATTAAAGCAATAGTGAGGTGCTATTTTTGGTACATTAAACTAGAAACCATTTTTTTTTTTACACTAATAAGTTGTCTGGATGAGAATCTGGTAAGGTAGATAGCCACATTCTTTTCCACTGATAGTGGGAGTTAATAATTTACTTTGGCACATTAATTCAGAACAATACAGGCGAAATATATTTGAACCTGAAGAAAGTTTTACTTTTATATTGTACTCACCAATTCCAATTCTACAGCGTATCCAAAGGAAATCATCAGAGATGTGATTTAAAAACTTATGTATCAAAATGCTCATTACTGTATCATTCTTAAAAACAAAAAAAGGAAAAACAACCTACACGTTCAGTAATAATGAGATTGTTAAAGGGTAATATTATGCAGCCATTTAAAATCTTGTGCTCAAAGAATATTTAATGACATGTTAAAATCTCATTTTATAATTCAATGAAATCAAAGACAAAAAGTATTTAAGGTATGAATTCAATTTTGTAAGTTAAAAACAAATCTAGATATGCATATACATTTATATAATTACAGACAAAAGACTAGAAAAAAAAGACCAAAACTTTAAAATTTGTGATAGCTGATATAGTTGCAATTACAGATGATTTTTATTTCTTTATAATTTTCTAAATTTTCCAGTTTTTAGCAATGTTTTTTTTTCCCACTTATAATCAAGAAGAATGGTAAATTTAAACTAAAATAATACCAAAAGTAAAAAGGGGAAAAATTTCTTTTTGACTAACATCAAACAGATAAACCATTGACTAAGTTTATATGGTGTATGACTCTTAGTGAAATATGTTTTAAGGCAGAGAAAATTTGAAAAGCCAGTAATGTCTACTTGTAATTTTCCATAAGCTTTCAATGTAGAATATATTGGGTTTTTTGAATTTGGAATCGCATAGTTCAAATAAACATATAACTGCTTTGAAAGGTCCATAAGTATTTTTACAACATCCCGAGAATTCAAATAGATTCAGTTGAGTTGTACCTGCTAAGTATAGCCAGTCATATACATAAAGGCCCTGTTACAAAGGATCTGCGCTTTCACGGTCCAGCTCCAATTCGCTTTGAGCTATACACTGAAACGGGATTGAAGGCGTCTGTATTTTGGATGCAGAGGATAAAAGAGCTCACTTTATCTCACCACGCTCTCCAGGAAACAAATGCTTCAGATATCAGCCTGGCACCAGCAAATGCTCCCCAGTTGTTTCACTAATGCCTCATCTTTACGGAAATGTTACTTTTGCTGAGAAGTTTTTTGTTTTGTTTTGTTTTGTTTTAATATGAGGAGAGAAGATTCTTGGGGAAAGTATTTTTAAATGACTTAGCTTTAAAAAGTATTCCTTAAAAACCTAACCTCTGTATGTATTTCTTTTCAGTGAAGTATAGCCAGTTTACAATGTTGGATTCATTTCTGGTGTACAGCATAGTGATTCAGTTATACATATTCCTTTTCATATTCTTTACCATTATAGGCTATTACAAGATATTGAATACAGTTCCCTGTGCTGTAGGATGTTGTTGTTTACCTATTTTATATACAGTAGTTAACTCTGTATACTTTACACGGGTGATGCTACATAGTCACCATGCTTGATAAGAACATTCCTGCTGATTCCCTCATCTTTCCTTGGGAGGTCCAGATCATAAGAGAAAAAATTATTCAAGTGAATCTCACTATTTTCTGTCCAAATTGCTCTATTGATATTGAAACACATTTAATAAAACGATAGAAGCCATGGCCAAACTCTCTGAAGACTACGCAGTCTAGTCCAGATTTGGTAAACATTTATGCTTTGCACTTCCTTTAAAGTAAACAGAACGCTCTGGTGTTGGCTGGAGATCCCTCTCTATGTGCTAATGAAAACACCCCACATGGTCCAGGTGGTATGTGACAGGAGAGTGTTACTCACACAAGTACCTGGGAAAACACAGTGCTCCCACACAGCTCAGGCAGCTAGCTTGGTCCTGTTAATGTGATTTGTCAAGATACTTGAAAGTTTCCGACATTCAAACTGGTTTCTTTAACTCGTCCCAGTGTCTATTTGACTCTCTTTGCTTCTGATTTACAATGTCATACCATACTTCACTCTCCTACCATTTCACAGAGAGTGAGAAACTATTTGGGATAAAATAGACCGTAACTTAAAATTTTCTTTCATTTGGCTCAATTTCTATGTATTTTAGGCTTTTTTTTTTTTTTTTTTTTACCATGGAGGGTTCCTCCTAGAAACTACTATATCAAAGGCACTTTGTAAGAACTCTCATTATTCTTTGTGCAATATTTATCTTAATTTCCAAATTATGTAATCAGTTCCAAAATACTCCAAAGAAGAGGCAAGGTAGCTAACCAAGATGTGTATAAGGGTAACCAGTTGCCAATGGCCCCTTGGCAAACTCATGGCATATCCACATATGTGGTACATGTGACGTGTCAGCATGGACACTCTTCTCTGGGGCTGTCAAGTCAGTCAGACTGAGGGTTGGAAGAGTACTGACTCCTGGGCACATGTTCTTTATTCACCGGACTTATTCCAAAGCTCTTTGAAGATCCTAAGTGATCAGAAGCTCTTTGAAATACAGTCTGGATTCTGTTTCTATTGGGTTATGTAAGTCTAATGTTTTCATCTTTTACCTTCTGATCATGATGTTCTAGTTAATCAGATAAAATGGCCTTTTGTCAAAGAAATTAGATGTCGGTGCAGTTATGACAGGCCACTTCTTTTTTTTTTTTTTTAATGAGAAACAAAAATGGAAATAAAAGTTTCCAGTGGGCTCCAGAGGCTCCCTAAAGGCACCATTGTGGAAGCTTGAGTGCCTTGAGCTCAGGGACCTGCTGCGTGTGGGTCACCCTCTTCCAGAGCTGACCTGCCTTACAAGTGTTCTGTCTCCAACGTGACTGGATCATTAACTGCGCTGTCCCTGGAAGGGTGGTCCAGATACTCTTCAGTTGTCTAAGTCCACTATTTTCCAGGCTCATTCCTCCTAGATCCAGGGGGTCAGAATTGGTTTGAACCTGATTCTGCCGTGACTTTGTATAATTTATTTAATCGTACTTTAAAACCTGAGTTTACCTGTCTGTAAAATACCTGTCAGGTCTATGAGATAAAGTGTTTAAAATGTTGTCACAAAGCTATACAGAAGGCCAACAAGTACATGAAAAGCTGCTTGATGTCATTAGTCATTAGGAAGATGGAAACCAAGAACCACAGCAAGACATCACTTCACACCACCTAGGAAGGCTAGAATCAAAAAAAAAAAAAACAAAAAACAAAAAAACAAATGTTGGTGATGATGTGGAGAAATTAGAACCCTTGTATATTGTTGCTGGTAATGGAAAATAGAAACTGTGAAAAAGTTTGGCAGTTCTTGAATAAGTTAAATATAGAATTACTGTATGACCCAGTAATTCCACACCTGGATTTATACCCCAAAGAACTGAAAACAGGTTCCCAAATGGAAACTTGAACATGAATATTCAGAGCAGCACAATTCCCCATAGGCAAAACATAAAAACAACCCAAAATGCTCATCACTTGATGAATGGATAAAGAAAATGTGGTATATCCATAAAGTGGAATGTTATTCAGCCATAAAAAGGAATGAGGTGCTGATTCATGCTACAACATGGATGAAATCTCGAAAATATGATGCTAAGGAAAAGAGGCTAGATCTAAAAGGGTTCAAATTATATGAATCAATTTATATGAAATATAAATTGGTGGTATATGAAATATAAATAGGCAAACCCACAGAGACAGAAAGCAAATTAGTATCTGCCAGGGATTGGTGGGAGGGGAGACTGGGGAGTGTAATGTAAGTAGTGTTTCCTTTTAGGGTGATAAAAAATGTTCTGGAACTAGATAGTGGGGATGGTTGCACAGCATTGTGAATATTAAAATGTTACTAATGGTAAATTTTATGTCACATGTACTTTCCCACATTATTACCCAGCAGATATTACCCAGCAGTTATTACCTCACAATATTATGCATTGGGTTTTATTCTATTATTGTCTAATTCATGTAATTCTCATTTCTCCAACTAAATTGTATACTCCATCAAGTCAGGATAAGACCTCATCATCCCTTGCCCAGACATCCCTCTATGTAGCCAGGACTTCCTGTGCAAACTGATTTGAGAGGTGCTGAACATCTTCTCTGCCCCAAGGTCTTTACCCCGTGGGCCCACTCTGAGCTCTGAGATTCCATATAAGAAAGACTCCTTTGCGTAAGGCACTGTGTCTCTACAATTGAAATGCAGGTTTATTATCTGGGAGAGTTAATACAATGTACCACTCAGACCCGAAGATTTAACATCTTAGCATGAATTAAGTCAGTCAGCATGGAAAACATCTGAGGAAAAGGGACTTTGCACTGGACACTTGGTGGGGGGATGATGAGGTAAGAGGTTGGCTTGTTAAGGTGACCTTCAGTGAGTGGCTCTGAGACCCCTGGGTGGAAGTGAGAGAAGACAAGCCTGTGGAGGAGGGCAGATGAAAGGGAAGTGAGAAATTTGAGAAGCCAGTTTCACCTAATTGAGATTTTACCAAGATCTTGTATTGTACCCAAAGCCATTATGCCTACCCCAATTGGTGGGCACTCAATATGACAACCAAGGTACTTCTTTTGAATGAAGAAATGAGTGAATGAATGATATCTGGAATACGTTTTAAAAGACCCACTTCCTGAACCCCTCTCTTTTATCACCAGTATAATGGAAGTAATAATAATAGTTAACATTTATAGGGCTTATCATGGGCTAAACAACGTATATGATAATTTCATTCAGTCTGCCCATAATCCTCTGAGATACTTAATATGTTTACCCCCCGACTCTCACACACACAGAAAGGAAACTGAAACTTAGAAAGGCTAAGCAGCTTGCCCAAGTTACAGCCTACAGCCTGGTAGGGCTGGGTTTCAATCCATCCAGCCCCTCCATTGTAACCACAACACTGACTATTCTTGTTCCTTCTGGCACTCTTGGTGGGAACATCAGCGTGGGTTAAATGAATGTGAGAGAATGAGTCAGAGCCAACAGGAGCAGAAAGCAGCCCTGCACACTGTGGGGCGCAGGGCCACATTGATCCCTTCCCTCTCTGCCCTTTCCAGTCACCCGCACCTCCCACCAGAGTCTGGGAGCTGTCATTGTCAATATCAAGGTAAGATCATCGCAGCCCCTGTAAGGAGAGCCTATCGAGTGCTCGCTCCAGTTGGGCTGGCATGCTCCCTCTGCGGAAAACAACACTAAAGAAAAAGGCATATTGAAATAATGGTTGGGGGGAAAGGTATGACTCAAGTGATAGAGTGCATGCTTAGCATACACAAGGTCCTGGGTTCAATCCCCAGTACCTCCTCTAAACACAAATAAATGAACCTAATTACTTCCTCCTCCAGCAGAAGAAGAAGAAGAAGAAGAAGGAGGAGGAGGAGGAGGAGAAGAAGGAGAAGGAGAAGAAGAAGCTTGATAGCTTGTATCTTTTCTTTTGTCTCAGCATACCTACCGAATGGCCATACATGAGTTATAGTAATATGTCTGTCATGTCATCTATCTTTGCTCAGTGATTTCTCAGGGGAGACTATCACCAGCAACTCCAGGCAATCTAAAACCCTGTGTTTAATATTTCTTAGCATTGACACGAACTATTGTATAATTACTCCCTACACCTATGCAGACTTGTTTATCAGACTTATGTGCTTTCAAAGCAGATGAAAGAAAAAGATTTGGGGTCCAAAATATCTGGGTGTACAGTGTCGTATAACCAAATCATCTGAGGATGCTTGGAATTTTTCACTTTCCACTCCAATATTTGGATAGTGCCTACAAATTAATCTCCACGTGTGTAATTTGGGAAGACATAAGTAGTCTGAGTCTGTTTAGCAATCACTTTTCTTTTTCTGTCATTCTCTCTAATAGCTCAAAAACTCAGCGTGGCTTTTATCTAGAATTGTCATTATTTCTTTAACCTGTAGAATTTTCCTTTCATTGCTAAGGAATTGCAAGGCTAGAGCTTTGCATCCAATTAACTGTAAAACCGTTCTCTCTTCCTCACTGTGATGCTCTGTGGAGGCACTGAGCAGGGAATATATCAGGATTTCAACCCAAGCGTGGTGTGACCAGGAGCAGCTGTCCTTTTCTTACTTGAGCAGAGGCATGCAGTGACTGCGTACACGTCAAACCCGTCCTATGCACATGTGGTAACGTGTTACTCCAAACACCTGACAGCCCTCCGCTCCCCCCTCACTGCACACACAAACCCACATGCTGGCAAATGGCAAAATCAATGCAGCCAGATGGGTGAGTGGCCTGAGAGTTGCTGAGACCATATGATGCAGTCAGAGATCTTACTTGATGGAGATGTTAATTACTTTGTGTTCACATAAATATATCATGTGTCGGGGAAGGAACTATTATTTGGAGTTGACTCCTGTTTTAGAGCCTGGGCTGTCAGGGGGCTGCTCTGGTTGGTAGCTTTAGGAACTACACTCACAACAAGACTTCCTGAAAAGATAATTAAGGGACTCCCAGCTCAGCTAAGTGCATAATGTTTACATCAAGCAGATAGTAACCAAAAAAGCTTCTCCAAATTTTTATTTTGGTTTATGAGCTTCTGTAGAAATCCATAGAAAGTGGGTTAAATTTATGTGTCTGTTAGCTCACAGTGTGTGTGTTGAACCTCTCTTGCTTACAAAGTAGATAGCTGTCTGGGACTCTGGAAAAAAAAAAAAAAGATAAAGCAAAGATATAAAGAGAGGGTGTAGGGGTTGCCCTGAACAGCAGTTAAGGATTCAGCAATCACTCACTTACTGAACGCTGCTATGTTTTCAAGACTGTATTGTACACTCTGGGAAGTAAAGATGTTGTTTCTCCTTTCAAGGAAACTATAGTCAAGAGTGAAAATGCAAGAGAGAGGCAGGCACCAACCAAGATGCCTATTCAAAAGTCATTTCTTTCTTTTTCCTGGGAGAACTCCCATTTCATTTGGGTAGCAAAGTACCCTGCCTTGAGTGAGGAATTATCTATCCCAATTATGGCATCCTTTTTCTCCTGTCCCAGACATTCCTTTTGCTAGCCTCTCCAACAAGAATTGACACACTTGCCATTGATTCTTTCTTCCACCTTGGGACACTGAAGAGACAATGTAATGCCTGGAGCTACAGCAGCCACACTGTGATGGTGAGGTAAAAAAAAAAAAAAAGACACACAGATGAAAATCTGACAGGCTCAGACTGTTGAGACCAAAGGGCAGAAAGACATTTATAAGTTGTTGATGAAACTTTGGAAGCAGACAATAAATATTTTAAGGGTTTAGCTTTCCATTAATGTGGTCTTCTGTGACATGTAACTGAAGGCTTTCTAACTGTTACAGCATATATTCATAAACTCTCAATCAAGCAATAGACAGTTCTAAAATCTGTGTTGCTGAATACTAGAGAAAGGACAATTAAAACTGGAATATTTATCAAATGCTTACAATATGCCAGGCATTCTGCTTGACATTATTAGACACAGGAAAAGCACAACTGCTGTACAGAAGAGGTGGGGACTTGAACTGGGACTTGAAGAACTTGAGTTGGACCCTGAAAAGTGGTTAGAATTGAGAAAGGTAGAAGGTAAGAAAGCAGACCTTTCTAGGGAAGAAAAGCAACCTAAACACAGGTAAGAGAGTACATGTCTTCACTTCCTCAGGAGACAGGAAGTAGGTCCTGTTGCAAGGAGAGGTGAAGCACTGGGGAGCAGAGAGGAGTTGAGTTGAGCGGGTGGGGCTTGACTCCTGAAGGTCGGGATAGTCAGACAGAGGAGTCTGAGCCTGATCATCAGATCAGTGGGGAACTACTGAAGATCAGAGTACAGTTAAGATAACGGTTACAAAATTAAATGCAGAATGGAATGGAGGGGATAGATTCTTGAGATAGATGGACTAGTTAAAAAACTGTTATAGAAATAATAATATTAATATAGCACTATAATAACAGTAGCTAATGATGTATAGCATTTATCATATTCCAGACTCTCTTCTAAGTGCTCTCCATTTATTAACACATTTAATCCTCAAATGACTATGAGATGGGTATGAACACTTTTACAGATAAGGAGGCACTGAGGGTTTTCCTAACTTGCCAAAGGTAACACAATTAAGACAAAGCAGTAACAAAGTAATTTAAAAATATGGGTGTAAGGGCTTAGACTAGGGTGATGTAGCAAGGAAAAGATAAAGCCAGTCTAGTGAGCTCTGTAGTCTTAGCAGCACCCTTCTTGCCCCTAGAAGCACCAACAGAAGCTCATAAAAGTTCCTTTGCCCTACATCCATGCTTCTAGAACCCTCTATAAACCTTGCCTCTCAAACTTACTTACTCTGTCTTGCAGTTTCTACACTGTACCCCCCCCCCCATTTTTCTCATTGCTGTTCTCTGTCCTCTCCCATGGACTTGCTGCTTTGACCTCTCTTTGGTTCATGGAACATGAATCCCCAGTGCCCTGTGCTCTGATCCCATGGTCACAGCCAACCTCCTTCCATCCATATGCTCAGCATGCCTTCGCTCTTAGAACCCCAAGCCTCCAGCTTGCCCTGTAGGAAGAATAGGCAGAATGAATATGAAGGACATGTATCAAAGAAGAACTGGTTTTTTTTCGGTTTGTTGATGTATTGCTTTCAGGGGGTGAATGAGAGGACAATGTGATAGACACCAGTATCCCCAGTGTCAAGAGTAGAATAGTGTTACCACCGACTGAAGGTAAGATGTGGAAAAGGGCAATGATAAGATCAATCCGGATATGAAATGCTACACCTGTAGCCTAATAGTGTCAGAGGGTATCAGAGAGATATTGAGCTAAGTCCTCTGATGTTGGGTTTGTATGGAGCATTCAGGCAAAGGGTCCTGGGAAGTCAGCAGCTAGGATGAAGTGGCCCAGTGTGATGTCTGGGGCGCAAGTGCTGTTCTGGGAGTCAAAAATACAGTTTTGGGAATGGAAAGTGAACTGAGCCTCGGTGGAGCAAGCAGATATCAAGTTTTTAAGGGACTGGGGGTAAACGGGAGGCATGAAAGCAAAGAAGAACCTAGGAACCAAAAATGGAGGCTGAGAAGGAATAAGAGCAGGAGGAGAAGCTGGACACCAGTGCCAAAGAACTCGAGAAGAGAAGAGAGTTTCAAGGTGTTTTTACCTAAGGCAAAGTCTCAGAGAGGTCAAACTCAATTGAAAAAAAATATTTTCCTAAAAGGATCTTCAAACCTTTAGAGTTAGAAAATCAATATATTTAAAATCAATATATTTTAAAAAATCAATGTATTTCCAGAATATGCCCATTGATTTTCTCCATTCACTTAGTAAAGGACATCTTGGTGGCTTCCAAGTTTTGGCAATTGTGAATAAAGTTGCTGTAAATACTGATGTCCAGACTTTTGTGTGGACATAAGTTTTCACTTCCTTTTGGAAAATGCCAAGGACCACAGCTATTGGATTATATGGTAGGAGTATATTTAGTTTTGTAAGAAACCACCAAACTATCTTCCGAAGTGACAGAACTTTTTTGCAATCTCATCAGCAATGAATGAGAGTTCCTGTTGCTTCACATCTTTGCCAGCATTTGGTGTTACCAGTTTTCTGGATTTTGGACCATTCTAATAGGTGTGTAGTGATATCACATTATTGCTTTCATTTGCATTTCCCTCATGGCGTGTGATGTAAACTATCTTTTCACATGCTTACTTGCATACATACATCTGTATACATTTTTTGTGAGGTATCCATTAAAGTCTGACTCATTTTTTTAGTCTCATTGTGTTCTTATTGTTAAGTTTTAAGAGTTCTTCATGTACTTTGAGTAATGGCTCCTTATCAGATGCTTCTTTTGCAAGTATTTTCTCCATGCCCACTGATTCAGAATCTCTGATTTTATCTCACCCCTGTCACTCTCTACTGTAATTTTTCTTTGAGGATCAAAAATGATTTTTTCCCTAGAACCATGTTGTGCAGTATGGTAGCCACTAGCCACCTGTGGATATTTTAATTTAAATTCATTAAAATCAGATAACATTTAAAATTCAGCTTTTCCATAGGACTAGCTATATTTCAAGTGCCATATGTAGTTAGTGGCTACTGTATTATAGGACAGAGCAGATATAGAACATTTCCATCATCACAGGTAGTTCTATCAGACAGTTATGTTCTGTAGATTCAGAGGATTATATATTTATAGGATAAGAGTATGCTACATTTTCTATCTGCAGATCATAAAGTCTCTACCTAACGTCAGAACGCTCTGATACTTCTGTTCTTTTGCTCCTGTCTTTAATTAAAATGTCTACCTAAATGGATCATTGTTAGAAATAGTTAGGGTAATTTGTCACCTATTCCCAGATGTTTCTGGCAATTATGAATGTCTGTAACGTTGTTATTATCTTTTCATAATTTTTTATTCATATTTAAGAATCTGGATTCCCTGTGTATTCCTTGAGTCTCAAACTCCAGTTTAGGATGTGACAGCAGAACCTGAGTTTTCACTAGGAAATCAGGACTTGGTGGGCATCATTTTGTCTGAATGGACTATCAGAGCATTTCACAGGGACGGCATGCCCAAGAGTAAGTAGAACACAATCTCTGTCTTAAGTACATACCCAACAGCCTGTGTCTAGTAGACCATATAGACTAAAAGACATGTGGTGCAGATGAAATTAATGAGAGCCTTAAAAAAAAATAATTGAAGGAGCTTCAACTAACCCAGCAAAGTAAATAAATAAACCCTAAATTGGCAGGATGCTGTCTTCAATCCTAAATCCAATCAGTGTTTGCTGATTCCTAGTCTTCCTGATGCAATTAAAACACAGTAATGTGCATATATTGTGCTCTGAATAACATTTTTTTATAGGAATGCATGCTCAAAGATGATTCAATGTAATGCTTAGATTATGAAAAGTTGTCATTGCAACTTTAATAACTTTGCTGTATTTTGCTTTTGCATTGTAATCGTAACCTATATGTTTATATACTTCAAACCTTTATGATGTTTCTTTCCAAAGATACGAAAGAGAAATGCATAAAAAGCCTAGGGATAAATATTAACAAGTTTTGTTTTCCCAGTTCTCTGCTCATGCCTTTCTCTTTTACACGCACACACGCACACTCACAGGTGCATACATACCCTGGTGCTTGATCTGGAAAGAAAACCTCCCAATAAATCCACTTACAATGTAACAGCAGCTTTTCATACTTTGCTGCATAGACCAGAGAAAAATGTCACTATTTCAGTCCTCTTCAGAACCTGATGGGGATTATTGTGCGGTGACTGTGGGAAGACATTTCCTATCCTTTTCCTCTTATCTTCCTATCTTTCAGAATGCTCAGAAAAGGAGTGCTATGCTTATTTTTCTGCTTAAAAATCATTCAGTGTTTCCTATGAGTCATCAGCCAGAGGAGTAATGTGATTCCATCTTCTGGCTGAGTAAACACAGAGATCTGATTTCAAGCTAGGGACAAATTTCAAAGTGCGAATATAAATCGCATAGTTGATCCTTTTTTTTTTTTTTTTCCTCTTCTAAGCAATCCTGTGAGGGTGAAAATTACACTTCTGGTACTTAAGCATGTGATTTCCCCACTTTTCATCACCTGTTTTTGTTAAAAGCGTGACATTTCTTTCTTGAATGTCTTTTTCTCCCAGTTTGGGGAATCTTTATAATTGATTTGTCAGCGTTAAGAGATTTTGATTATTAGTGTTTGGATAATGAATGAAGATGCTTCAGGACAAATCATCAGGGTATGTTCTAAGGAATAGTTTAGTAAGGGAAGAGCTGGAGCAAACTAGAAGGCAAACAAATTAATCCATTTTTCCATCTGTGTAGGCATATGGCTGAGAGATAGATGAATAAAAACAGGGTACAAGGGAAGGTAGAAATGGTCAAAATGTTCTTTGCGCCTTCTAATCCCATGAGAGTTTATTTCATTCCCTCGTATGTTTCACTTCTGAGAAAGTTGGATGCAGGTCATAACCTATAGCCAAAATGAAGCAAGAACACTAGAAAAGAGAAACATCTATCTGGCCATTTGGCCATTTGGACAATTTGGGAGCTTTTATGTGAAAGGAAGGAAAGGATGAGACAATTAGGAGGTGGGTGAGAATGCCCTACCTTGGCTGTAAATCCCCACTTTTCCTGGTTGCATTCAAAGTTGAATCTGATCTCTTTTTCCAGTTGCAATAGTCTTGACATCTATTGTAATAGTCTTGAATAAAGTCTTCTTCACTGTTTTAAAAAAAGAAGGTAGGTGAGAATGGAAACATGCACAACTTAGAGGAGAGTGGGTGACCTGGAGCAGATTTCTTACTCCAAATCCCATCCTCTCCTTGACCGTGTGGAATCAGTTCTGGTCCTCGCTGGACCATTGACTCAGTTCATGACTAAGAATAAGCCACTTGACCTCTCTCTGGGCTGCAAATCAACTTGTCTCATAAATTAAGGATTTGGAGACCCACACAACTTGAGGGTTTTGTGATTATTTAAGTAAGGAGGATGACCATGAGGTCTAATAGTAATAATCATCTTGCTTCGAGGGCTGGAAGAGAGAGTGATTTCCCAGAAGGCATCTTGAGAACCTGGATCAGTGATATACACCCAGCAGATTCGGCTCCTGGCGCACATCTCCTTTCCCACTAACTCATGAGCTACTACTCCATGCAAGGAATGGTGCGTTTGATCATCAGAGCAGATTGAAACAGGGAGCCTGGAGGATTCTCTCCCTGGGCTCTCACAAACCAACATGATGGAGTCTATTTGTAGGATAATTTGATCTTTTATTTTATTATTTCCAAGAATAAATGCTGTTTGGATGTAAAGATTTAGAGACAAACTAATATCCTTTAGAGTGAAACGTAAATGGAGGAGAAGTGTAGCAGATGCTGGTGCCTGCACACTGGCGGGACTTCCTCTTGCTCCTGGAGCCTGCTCTGCCTCCCGCAGGGCAGGCCTGGCACATGGCGGAGTCATTGCTCCTCCCCAGAGCAGCCCTCATTCAATGACTGAAGCAACAGCTGATGGTGTGTCAAGGTCCCAGCTCCTTCACTCTTCTGGTGCCTGGTGTACACTGGCTTTCAGGGTTTTCCCACCACTCATACGTGGTGATTGCTGGCTCCGTAATGTGTCCTTTGTTGGTTACCTCCGTCCTGTCTCACTTCCCCATCCTCCTCTGGTCACATCCTTCTCCTCTCAAACTATTTGCTCTTGAATCCCTACTTCAGGGTCCTTCTGTGGGAGGCCAAACTAAGACATTAGGCTATTCAAATTTTAACTTCTCATATATTAGTTTTATTTAAAGACTCTTAAAAATACCTATGCTAGGTGTATTTAAGTACTTTGTGGACCTAAATCCCATCAACCCTTTCAAAACTTTCTGAGTTGAGGTACTAAATTAAATTTGTATATTTGAATTTTCTGCAAGAGTAGAAAATATTTTCAATGTTTTCTTTCCTTTTTATTTTCAATGAGTTAAATTTTAAAATGGATAAGTCTCTAACATTATTAAGGTTTTAACTTAGTTGTGAAACTCTATACAATCTGAGCTCACCCGGAGACGAAAGTGGTATGTAATTAAATATCTCATTATTCCACATTGACTTTTAGTTATAGTTCATTTATGCACCAGTTTCTCTTACTAAAACTCAAGTAATTATAACAGTTACCACCTACTTTTATGGCATTTTTATTGTTTAAAGTTTTATTGTTATTATAATAATATAGCTAATCTGTACTATTCTGTTTTTATGATAACAAAGTGGTCTAAAATGCATTAAAATGTGCTGTGGTACAACAGCATACAATAAGAATGAAGTTTCTTCATTAAGATATGAAGCTTCAAATCAGATTACCTGGGTCCAGATCCTGGTTCTGATACTTTCATCTGTGTAATCTTGGGCAATTTACTTAACCTTCCTGTGCCTGAGTTTCCTTATCTGTGACAATAACTATTTCAAATAGAGAAGATTCCTGTGTAGGTGAGTGAAGCATAATCATGGAGCACTTGGAGATGCCGGGCACATAGTAATACTCAGTAGATGGTAGCTATTTACTCTCATTGCTAGGACTGTAACCAAGCAGGACCCTGTGTGGCCTTCCAGGATCAGACCCCTTCCCCATGTCCTCTGCTGTGGCTCCTCTCTCAAGCATCCAGATAATAGTATCTCATGTATATTTCCCTGAGTTTTCAGATGCTGTAAATTACCACCAAAGGGTAGAAATTAACTACTTGATGATCAAGAATGTGCAGTCCCCAGACCTCCTGGCGCCTAGAAGTTGATAGCGTTGACTGCCCTGTTACCTCCACATCAGCCAATCAGAGAATTGTGCATGAGCTAATCAGGCACCCTGCGACCTCCCTCCCTCACCTGGGCTTTAAATAGGCTTTGCTGAACCCCTTTGGAGAGTTCGGGACTTTTCTTGGGCATGAGCCGTGCTGTCCTCCTTTCTTGGCCCTGCACTAAACCTCTCTCTGCTTCAAACTTCGATGTTTCAGTTTGTTTGGCCTCATGGTGCAGCGGGCAATTTTGGCAAGTAACAATTTTGGCGAGCCACCAGAAGTCTGTGCCTGTGGCAGAGAGACCCCAGCCCAGGGCAGCCCCTTCCCTGGGCCCCAGCAGCTTCCAGAGCTCACTTGGCTCCAGGGAACAGGGAGGGACGTCCCTCGACAGGCACCAGCAGCCCTACGGCAGGAGGCTGTTTGGAGCCAAGAAACGTCTGGAGCTACGGTCCACATTCGGAGTCTCCTGGGGGTGAGTCGCTCCAGCTCTAGCACAGGCTGGGAATTCTTTTCACTCCGTCTGAGGTCTGGGCTCATTCCCACGGGGAAGTGAGCCACTCTGGGCTCATCAGGAACCACTCTGGGTCCGTTCTTCTTCGGGAGCTGGGCCTGTCTGTTTGGAGGCCTCCGTTTGGGAGTGGAAGTGAAATTCTTAGACCACACCTCCTCTGATTTTCTGTCTGTGCGACCGCAGCTTATTTGCTGTTTGTGTTCTTGTGTGTGTGGTTTTAGGGTGAGCCACTGGTTGTGCAAGATGAGAAAATTCTACCCGCTCCATCTGGGCTCCTTCCCCTGCAGGGAGGGAGCCACTCTGGGTCCATCCCTTTTGAGAGACAATCTGTTTGGAGGCCTCCGTCTGGGAGTGGAAGTGGAATTCGGGGGCTACACCTTGTCTAGTCTTTTGTTTGTGGGACCATTTTGTTATTTGTACATGTGTGTCAGAACTTGCTTTGGTCTGCTGAGATAACTTTAAGTAACAGGCTCGCGTGTGACGACACCAGGGTACCCTTCCCTATTGCGTTGGCCTGTCTGTGGCGAAGCGTTGGTTGGGATGTTCCCTTCCTAGCCTTGGTCTTTCAATGAGCTTCGTCTCTGATGGGGCACTGGTTGGGGTTCTCCCCTTGTGGACTGGCAGGACATTGGTTAGGAGTTTCCCTTTTGGGCTGGGGAACTGTGACCCTGAGAGACTGTTTGAATTACTGTTCGCTTGATATTTGATAACATCAGCCATGATTAATTGTGTGGATGATCAGAGCTCTGTTCTATCTTATATATAATCCTCCTGGAGTACATTTTGCAAAACTGGGAGATACTCAGCTATGCTCCCATAGATAAAAGAAAATGATGTATTTTATTGTAACACTGTGTGACCTCAGGACTCCCTGAGATCTGGAGAACAATGGCCTTAATGGCTCTGCCACTGTATCAAGTGGGCCTTTTGCAATCTGGCTTTTATCGTAGGTATGATGTGTGTATGAGTGTCTTGGTACCTGAGTCCAAGTCCTGTTCTCCTTTCCTAGTTTTGCTGAAAGTGAGGCATCTGAATGTTAGTGAATGATATATATCTCATTGTCTGCTACTGTTACTCTTTAAACTGGAGTGGATATTTGGGAATTGGGGGGAAAAAAAATCCCTGAAAACAACCAAGATGATTGGGTTTTGTGTAACCATTAGAGGAGGAATTTGTATTTCTCTTTCTGTGCCTTCGAGATGTAAATGATCCACCTGCGCTCTCAAGGAAAAAACTCAGGCAGAAAAATTGTGAGATCTCTGGTTCTATCTGTCTTTATGGAAAAATTAACATGTAAAAGAGCTCTATTTAATTGACTTAAAAGTAAGCACTACAAATTGAATATTTCTAAGTAGAAAAGAAGCTGGACAACAAGTTTTAGGCTCATATGAGCTAGGAAATATTCAATATTAAATTAATATCTGGTATTAAAGCTTGCTTAAGCTTGTTGGTATAATCAACACAGGCACGTCTTTTATTGTACCTAGGTTTACAGGAGGTCAATAGGTTCGTGTTGTTTCTGTGGCAGAGTTTGTCAGAAAGAGAAAAGATTCAATTAACTTGGTATGACAACATTCTTGTAAGTAAATTGAATGCAAATAACATAAGAGTATTTGGGTGAACTCATTGCAAATACTTCTGTTTTAGGAATGTCTATTTTTAAATGATCTCTCCAGATATTTGGTAACTTAAAATTTTAGAATTGTACTAACTTAAGTTAAATGATGAAAGTTTGTTAAGTAACTAGGTCATTCCCAAACAAAATAAGACACTAGAACATTACTTACTGAACACTGGCTTCCCTTTACAGGTAAACTAAAGGTGTTTATGAATATTACTCAATATATTTGGTGTCACACTGAGATATATTCTATAAAAAGCAATGTTTTTAGAAATTATTGGTACTTTTGTTTGCCAATTACAGAATGCTAATGTAAAAGACAGCTCATAATTGCTTACTTCTTGGTTTTCACTAGAAATTATGGTTTTTAAGAGTTGAGGATTCTAATTTAACTATGTCATGAAAGCTACTAAAAATAATAAAGGAAATATTTCAGTTTACAGTGGGAAGGTAAGATACATGTTTTGAGTAAAAAGTGTGAGCAATGGGATTGCATCTTGTCAAGGGAAAAGTTTGTAGAAAGGGATCATTTAAAAAGGAGTTTTGTGCATGGTCGCGCTGAGATTAAACTTAAGTAAATGGTAAGTGGATTTTGTTATTAAAAGAAGACTGGTGCAGGACTAGATTTGCTCCCTCTCTGCTAAGAGATCAGGTTTACTTGCTTGTGATAACAGATGCTTCTGATAACAGATGCTTCTGATAACAGATTGTGTGAAACTTTTTGATGTTGTTGTAAAACTTTCTATCAAATTTTTGACTTCAGCTAACTTTGGGAGGCTTCAGAGGACCCCTGAGACAGCTCAGAGTAAAACATAAAACTAACTAGGATTTGGTTGCTATGTTAAATTACAGGGTGTTGTCAGATAAGTAATAAGCCTTCTCAGATTATACAATTTGGATACATGTTATTAACATAGATGTTCTGGAAATTATATAAGGTTTCTGAAATTTAGATATGCCCTGGTATAATGCTATCAGTCATAATTCTTGTTGTTCTGGCCATAATTCTAGTTCCAGTCTAGTTATCTTAAAATGTTGTATGCCACAGCAACTTGATTAAACTTCTTTGTCAAAAAAACATGGCAACCATATCTTTAACCTTACCTTTTTAAGTCTTTTGTGATTCAGAGACAGTTAAGCTGGTGCTTTGCAAAACTGCTTCATCTCCAGTAAGATTCGTAAAAAGGACTTTTTGACAAGTACAGTTTTCTCTCAAATCATACTGCTGAACTGGGTAAAACATATTAAAAGTTTAATGAAAACTCTGATTTTGTAAAACTGTTAGTAAAAAGGATTAATTACATAGGATTGAGTAGACTGGTGAACATGGCTATAGTTTTTTGGTTTTGTCTGGGATATTACCGGCTTTTAATCTACATTTTCTAATTGAATTGTTTATCAGATGTTTGTCTTTCTATCAGTATTATTGTTTTACTTCCAACCACACCGTTGCCCCCAGTGTGTAGGATAGAAAGAGAATTCTCTAATGGAGCTGTCACAGAGGATAACTACCCATGATGTATGACAATGCCTGGTCTATGTCTGTTGCTAAAAGCACATGTACAACGCTCATGTAACAGTTGGGTATAAGTGATAAAATGCATTGCTGATAATGAGTTTTCCCATTAACATACCTCTGAGCCTGCCTTTTCATGATATCTGATTAAATTTCCCCCAACAGGGATAACTAGGCAGATATAAAGAAGGCCTCGCACCGAGGGACATGATATGAATCTGGGGCAGGAGCCATCGCCCCAGCATTGAGGGATGAATATTTTGATTATAAATGCTTTCTACTGAAAAATTTTGCAATCAAAAGGGGAAATGATGGGAAAATCTACATCTACTGAGGTATGGGGAAGTAATTCTGGCTTATAAATATTGTTTAACTTGAACTTTACTGACCAAAGTGGCCTACTTTATGGCCTGTTGGGCATGCATTGTACATCTGCTTTGGCCTTGAGGAGGGGAATGCACCTGAAAGTCAGAATGGAGTAGCTGTGATTCAGACATCCAAGGTCAAACTAGGTGGCCATTGGGGGTGTGACTTCAGACATGTTCTTGTATCATTGAGAACTCAAATTTTCTGAGCTGTGTCATACTTAGGAGACCACCAGCCATTCTCGAAGCAGTGCCTGCTGGCAGATGCAACCTTATGACTTCAAGGTCTCCTCTTGTACCTATTGAATCTTAGACATTAAATTGTTTTAGATCAGATGTTAGCAGAAAAAAAGGAGATGTGTAATGGCCAATAGCTCCTGTTGTGTATATGTCAATACCACATCAGAAGTTAAAATCTACTTAGATAAAAGTATACAGCTGGCTACCTGGCTACAAGTCTCCCCTAAAGTGCCAGGTCCAGACTGGTTTTCATGCTCATTCCCCTGAATTCTCCTGGGAATGGGGAATGAGATCTATTCTGTATATTAAATTACTAGTTGTCACTCCTCCAACTATTTCTAATAGGGTTTTGGGGTCTGTTAGTTTGCCAAAAGGGTGCACTGAAGGACTGGGATCTTAATCATACAAGACTCAGATCCAGGACTTGAAACTCAGAAATATTTTCAATTCAGTGTCCATCCCCCAAATTAAGGCAGAACTACACCCTGTTTCAGCAGGAAGTACCAGAGCAGCTGTTGCCCTACTCCCTGAAAGATCTGAGGAAGGGTGAAATAGGGTTGGCGACTGAAACCAAGTCCTCTTAAAACCAGGTTCCCCTGCTGAGTTTATGGTTAACCACTCTGTCCAAAACATTATTTCCTTTTTTGTTCTACCCGTTCTCCTCAAGATTGAGGAATATCAAAGAAAAGAGGGGAATAATAAACAAGCAGGACCCTGTGGAACCTTCCAGGGTCAAACTCTTCCCCTGTATGCCCTGCTGTGGCTCCTCTCTGAAGCACCCAGATAGTAGTACCTCATGTATATTTCCTGAGTTTTTCAGATGCTTTAAACTACCACCAACGTGTAGAAATTAACTACTCGATGACTGAGAATGTATAGCCCCTAGACCTTCTGGCGCCTAGGAATTGGTAGCATTGACCACCCTGTTACCTCATCAGCCAATCAGAGAATTGTGCACCAGCTGATCAGGCACCCTGAAACCCCCTCCCTCACTTGGGCTTTAAATAGGCTTTGCTGAAACCCTTCGGAGAGTTTGGGGTTTTTCTTGGGCACGAGCCATGCTGTCCTCCTTTCTCGGCCCTGCACTAAACCCTTCTCTGCTCCACACTTCAATGTTTCAGTTTATTTGGCCTCATGGTGCAGTGGGCACACCAACTTGCCAGTTTGGATCATGTGATGTCAGTCTCCAGCTCTTTTGGGGAGCAGTTTTCTTGTCCTGAGCTGAGTTATCCCCTGAGAAAATGTGGACAACCATAGATCAACGTACTTCTGTTAGAGTGTGACCACGTTTTTGTGAGTAAATTGGAGGTTCTCAATCCTTTCACTCCCCCTGCCCATTGATCACAGATTTAACCAAGAAATGAAAGACAACCAAACTACTGAAGCACAATAAGACATCTTCCTGAAGTTAAATCCTTTCCTGAGTCTCTGCAGGAATGGTGAGGGAAGAGAATAGTTAATTTAGTTAGTCATCTTCCCCCCCACATCTTCTTGTCTTGTAGCTTGGCAGTGACATGGCACTGCATAATCACCATCAGACCTCCCCCACCTCCCCCCTCCTCCCTGCTTTGCCATTGTTTTAGACTTTGTTACTCATTATATAATGTGTTGCCTTTCAAACGTGTCTCCGTTTTGTGAGTCATCTATTGACTTAGTGTGTGTGTGTTTTTTAGTCTTATTAATTCTTTGGATGGCAGATGGTAGCTTTTGACAGATTTTCTCATCTTAACGAAGGACCACACTATTAGTGTGTTGTGCATATGTCATTCTCTTCATAAATCTTAGTGGTTTTCCCCTTATTTTCCCATGTTTCAAGATTTCTTGGAAATGTAATAGGTACTAGTCTTGTAAAGTCAATTTGGGCAAATAAGTTTGAACATAAGAAACAGATGTGGGGGGGGGGGTTATAGCTCAAGCGGTAGAGAGGATGCTTAGCATGCCCGAGGTCCTGAGTTCAAACCCCAGTACCTCCTCTATAAATAAATAAATAAATAAATAAATAAATAAATAAATAAATAAATAAAATGAACTTCACCCCCAAAAATTAAAATGAAAAATAAGTTTTTTTTTTAAAGAAACAGATGTAAAGAATTTTTCTCATGTTCTAAAAATAATCCTTTAAATTTTTAATCTGGGCATATTTACTGAGTAGCCATTATGTAACCAATACCATCTGAGAATTCAAAGAAGAAGGAGGAGAAGAAAAGGGGGGCCGGTGGGGGGGGGAGGAAGTGAAGAAGGAGGAGGAAGAGGAAGAGAAGAAAGAGGGCGAGGAGAGGGGGAAGAGGAGGAAGGGGAGCAGACATTTCCAGCCCTTCATAAGCTTCTAGTCTTTGGGGAGGTAAGACATATCTCAATATGTCAATAAAGAATTACATCGCACAAATGGCATAGTACATTAACTAAATCCCTGCCCCCACTGAGGCTTGAACTCATATCATAAAACGGTTTCTCCCTTCTCTCAGTCTGTGGGCTGATGTGTGAGACCTCCATAAAGCAATCATTTCTACAAGCTCTGATTCTGATACAGGATCTCTGAGAAATGTGAAGAGTCATTAATTCTCCCACCTCCCTCCTTCCTCCTCCCCAAAATACAGATTAGAAGTGAAGTAGAAATCCAGAAGGGTGATGAACTGCATTCTAGAAGATCCATGGTCAAATTCTCCTGAGGATTTTTCCTCGCTGTTGAGAAATGAACAGAATTAGCCGATTGTGATTGTTCATTATTGAAATAAGGGTTGGTGGGTGCCTTTTGGGGGAGATGAATTCCACAAACTGTAACAAGTGGGACAAGCTGTTTCTCTTTGCTGTTTTGGGGTCACTTTTAGAGACTAGAGGGGGCCTGCCCATTGAACCGTCCTCAGATGAAGATGTGGAGTGGTCTGTAGCACAATGGCCCGTCATTTATGTCACATAAGAGGTAAGACAGTCAGAACACCACCTCTTCCTGTGAGGCAGTACCCTAGATGTGCATATAACTCTGTGTCCCCCCTCCAAAATAGAGGTTCAGGTCTGTGTGGGCATTTGGGGGAAGAGAAATCTCACTAACAGAGGACCAAAAACCCACACGGGTAATATCAAAATGTGTACGGCATCATTCTGAGTAGAGAATGAATAAAGGAATGGAAGAGAAATTAACTGACCTCAAAATTGGGGTCCTCAAACTTTTGTTTCATTGCCTAACTTAGAAGAACCAAAATCAGGCCCGGTTCAAAGAAGGGAGTTGTTGCTGATTTTGCCAAGTGATTAAAATTAATGTGAATGGGCCTATTTAGGAAAGTTTTAAAGGAAGATGTGGTTTGTGAGCTAAACTCTGAAAGATGGGTAAGATTTGAATATTCCAAATATATGATTTGGGGTTAGGTTCAAAGCTTATAAATAAGTGGAAATGGGGATTTATACTGAGAGTTACAGAGGCCTTTTCAATGAATTGCCTTGGAGATAGCCTGAGATTTAAAATATGAGAAAGAGGATCCTGTCAAAATTACTCCAAAATTTATATCCTAGAGACTGATGTGGAGTCCATTGAGGAAGGGAGAGTATGAAGCAGATTTTGGACATCTCATTTTAAGATGCTGATCTTTGAAGAAGGTGGGAAAATGGGTGGAAAAAAATGAAATTGGAGCAAAATGAAAGGGTAAGAGGGGAGTTAGAGATGGAGAGATGATGATGACACAACCAGAAAATCCAAGCGGTCTCTCTGGAGTTCACAGAGCAATGAGCACAGAAGGCAGATAAATAAAGGATGGTCGGGATCCATGTAATGTGGGAGGTAGAGGAAGAGACAAGCCAGGATAGAGCAGAGAAAGAAGATTGCAAGGTGGAAGGACAAACAGGGAACTAAGGAATCGCCAAGAAGCAAAAAGGAGGAAGAATTTCAGGGAGCATGTGGTCAATGGCCTAAAATGTTATAAGAGCAAGTCGGATGGGAACTGAGGAAAAGCTATTGAATGTTATCACATTTGATGGAGCAATTTCAATCTTGACCAAAAATCAGAACAGGGTGAACTGAAGCAATGAGAGGATACAGAGAAAGAGATGGCCAGAATTTGAGCAGAAAAGGAAGGGAAAAGATAAAAAGCAAAGGCAATGTGAAGGTAATGAAGTGTAAGCTTCACTGCCCCTCACTTACCTGGACCCCTTCCAAGGCTCTGGGAGGAATTCTAGCAGTGGACCCAGATGGTCGTGTGTTTTGTAAATTTTGCAAGAGCAAGATATTTTTATTGCCATTTATCGTTGAGACCATTTCCTTTCCACTTCAACTTCCCCTCCTCAGTATGAGATGCAATTAGGGGAAATTGAATTGAAGATACATTTAGTTTGGATTTATTGGAATCATAGGGTTCAAAGTCACATCTGGGTATAGTTAAATTACTGCTGGTTGACCAGATATAAGAATAGCTTTCAGAAATAGCTTCTGCCTACTTTATGCAGTATCATGACATGAGGACATCAACAAAAAATAGGTCAAGTGTTGCCAATGTAAAATATCCTTTTAAGAGGGTATTTAAAATTCGTCACTTAGAGAAAATCTGAAATTCCCTCGTCTTGCAACTCACATAGGAAAGAAACTTGAAAAAAATTCTCTAAAATTGGCAACACTTTTAAAATTGAACATGTCATTACCAATAACAAATTATGACCCCCCCACCCAAAATCTTTCCCAGACTAGTAGTATAAAAGCCAAAGTTCCAGCAACCATGTAGAAGAAAATCTGAATTATTTCCCTTTTCTCGATATGGGAAAATCCTATTACAAAATTGTTGTCATAGGAGGCGGCTAACAAAGAACATGATCTTTCATCTGAGTTTTTAAATCAGCTTTTTAAAAACGTGTAACTTGTTTATGATTTATTTTCTCCTTCTAAATATATATTTAGTTTTAAAACTAATTGTGTATTCTTGAGCTTCATACCACTCAAAATTACAATACCCTCATGATGTACTGGGTTTTATTGCTTTGTTGTTCTGAGGGTAGAGGGTGAATTTCAGGCGAAGTAACAGCTATCGAACGCCTACTCATGAAGTATGACAAGCAGCGTTTCCTGATTTCATCTTCGTAACAACCATCCAAATTAAATATTACTGTGCCTATTGTAACAATGACGGGAACTGAGCCTCAGTTTCCAAGTTTCACTAGTAAGTGGTAGAGCTGGATTTAAAGGCAAGTCTGTCCAATTTCAGAGCCCATGCCCTCTCCATTATACAAGGTAAACTAGAAATGTGGATAATTAGAACAAGATTGGGGATTTTAAGCACATAATACACTAATGAAATGTAATGTGGATTATTTGCAGAAAACTCTTTTGTTTCTTTTTCTTTTTTCCCTACTAATTTTGCTAATTGATACTTCCCGTGCATATACACAGGTTTCTCAGGCCATCTCAAAACAACAGTATATGCCTCTAATATTGAGATATTTAATGATTCTGGCCACATACCATGTTGCATTACATTGATTGGTCTATAGTAAACACAACCCCATCACATTGATAAAGGTGAATATATGAATTGCTATTAAGGAACCACAGAGGAGGCAATGAATGTGTTAATAAAGTCATAAGGCCTATGTCAAAAACCAGAAAACTCGTTGCATATCTTCCATTATAGCAAGCGTTTTGTTCGTAGTCAATATGAAGTGTGCCAATTTGGGCTTCCTGGCTTATTTCCACCTCTACTCAGTAGACATCTGTCTGTTCTCTGTGGCAAGATGTCTACTGGCTGACTCCCAGGTCCTTATGTAACAGAAAGAAAACAGCTCAGGCAAATGCATGCCCTTCTCAAATGAGAATGTCTATTGTGTGTAATGTGTTTTCTCCAAGGTCTTCCATTATAGTAAATGCTTTCACCTCACAATGGTGCATTTAGTACCTCATGCATTTGATATTAGAATATTTCATGAAAGTGGATGTGATTATTCTTTTGGGGTCATTTAGCATTTATAGAAAGGACAGGTTCAAAGTCTGTGATTTAAATATTATTGGTTTATTCAAGTCAAATGGCAACCAGGATACCATAGTGTGGCATTTTTATTCGTGATTTTATTTATAGAGTCTGAACCTACCCGTATGATGAGAAATGACCTGTGACAGACAGGTAAGAACTTTATAGGTGGTAATTATTATTGGATTATGACTAATTCTTTCCTGAGATGGATTACATGTGAATTTCAGGGAAATTGAATCATCTCATAGTATGTTATGTTTCCTGTGCTAATCTATATAGTATCCATTTTTAGCATGATTTTGTCAAGTTAGGGTATTTTCGAAAGCTTATCAGCCCGTAAAGTGATTCATTTCCACTAATATTTTTACAAGATAGAGATAATAACCAAAGTGCTGCTCGGAGAAACAATCTAAATATAGATTGTATTTACCTATTTGTAGCTGATTAAATGCAGAAACTTGATCTGGGGGTCTACATGGCAAATTCTTCAATTGCTCTTGGCTTGTGCCTTAATATAGAACTGTGATGCAGATGGTTAAAGCTTCTGTAGTAAGCTGACTGTTAAATATCCAGACATGGATATTTTTCATTAGCATCAGGGACAGGCACCTTACTAACCTTATTTTGATGATGTTTAAACATTTGCTTTCTGTGTATATGAGAAACTATTAAAATTTCATTATGTTACAGCCACGTACTTGGTTTGCTGTGAATCCAATTATAGTTTTGACGGCAGTGTTTTCTTTTTTCTTCACTGACTTTGTTCTTGAATTTTATTTAAATTTTGATTACACGTTGTCAGGCACTATATTGACTGAATCAACTGTTTAGCTTGGTATCAACTAGTTACCCATAGAGCTCGTTTTGTGAAATTAGGGACAATAATAAAACCAGAAAAGAGCAAGCTTAAAATATTCACTAGGCTGTAACCCTAGCATTTACAATACTGCCCAGAGCCTACTAGGTCCTAATAACTATTATTTAAACAAAAGATTGAAGGGTGAGGTTATGACTCATCCACATCTACTAGATAACCATGGTGAGGTAAAAGCAAACCAGAGAACAATGGAAATTTGTGTGTATGGAATGGGGAATCAATGTGTAGAATAAAGTATGAACGTTAGTCAATTTTTCATCCTTCGGTCGTGTTTTTCCGCATGGTATCCTGGAGTGCAGGGTGGGGTCAGAAGAGGCAGCCAAACCCAGGAACGTGAGCCTTACTAGGAGGACTGGGGGACTTACTAGAATGTGGAATTTTTAAATAGATCAACATTCTCTTTCCGCCCAGATAATGGAGCACGTAGGTTTAGCTGTGGGCAGAGAGATGGACTTAATCATTTCTCAAGGAAGCTTTCGTGCCATTGAGTCTCACCCTAGCCTTGCCTCATTTAGCAGGATGTATCTCTTATATTAATTTTAAAAAAGAACTGAAAATTGTTACTCCGAATTCACATACATTTTAGTATGGCTTAATAAAAACCCTTATGCATATAGAGATATTTAAATCCATATATAAACATTTTTATGTTGTCTAATATAGACTTACTATTAATAATGAGAAAAATGTGAACAATGATTTCCTATGCCAAACTGAAGGATATGGTAAAGATTCTGACAGAGTCTATCTGTATCTGCATTTGCTTATCAAAAACAAGAAGTGCCTATCTTGCAAGAAGGCATTCTTCCTGTTCGGAGTACCATAAACCTACCATCAGTTACTGAATTCCAGTGAGCCAACAGAATGTAAATATCATTAAAAAATGGTAATGTCTGAAGAACATTTGGTGGTGGCCCTCATTTGCCTGAATGATGTTAACAAGTATCTGGTGCTCAGTTTTAACAGGGTTAAAATGATCTTCTCCTGAGATGAGAACAGAACTTTAAATTAATATAAATGTTAAAACACCTTAAATTTCTCACAGATTTTCAAGAACCTGGAAAAATGGGTTTCTACATGTGAACAATGCCATTTCGTAGATAACATCAACTCATGAACCAAGCAACGAAGAAATATTCGGCCAACCTGCCCGCTTGACGTATGAGAAAACGGTCTTTCTGGGGGTCCAGACTGTTGCTGCCTCGCCCAGTCTCTCTGCTGACTGGCGAAAGAGCACAGGCTAGAATCCAGATCTCTTACCTCGCAGCCCTCCTGCTTTGCATCTTTGCATATCTTTGAATCTGCACTGGCTCTTGATGTTTCCCTTCTCAAAAACACACAGAAATAAATATGTGCTATAATAAAGGAGAATGCAATAGAAATTTCCCATGCTGGATTGTCTCTGACCCCTGAATATTATTGGCAGAACATGGCTATTTCCCACAATGGTGTGGTATTGCCGCATCCTAGAAGAGATCTATTTCAGCTTCTAATTAAATGATTTGACTCGTAAAGAAACAGTTGTGCATAGTGGCTTGTTAGTAGTTATAATATCCATAGTGGCCCATGAAAACTAATCATAACATCTAGTACAGTTTCATGCACACAAGCCATGCTCTGTAAATATTTGACAATCATGGTGTTTAACCTCTATTTGAAATGTTCTCAAAGTGAACACAAACATGGTTATGATGCATGATTCACACCTTCTGTCCTTCAGACGTATGTCTACAGTAGATCTCTATCTACTGGATTGTCTTGAGTGAACTGCCAATTAGAGGCAGTGGAATGAACTGTTTATCTACATGCCCTTTCTGGATCTATGCTCCTTGTACTCAAAAAATTCTCCAGTTTCTTTTAATGTGAATATTATGTCATTGTATATTTCAAATTAATTTCTGCCTCTCCTTGTCATGCCCCCACCCTCCCCAAAATGGTGGGAAGGTTGGAAACAGAACTGTTTGTAATTCAAGTAGACCCCACTAGAGTGCACCATATGATTCAAAAGCTAATTTAACAAGTTTTTAAAGTCTCAGAATGAAATCATAACCCTAACCATCAAGGAACAATTTCTGAACATTTAAGAAGATAGGTGCATTGAAAAATAGTGGCTTGGAAAACTATTAGAAACAAGACCACAGAATTTATGTTGACTGAATTGATAATTATTCTGTGCCATATAAGTTGGTTCCATGGAATGCTAATGTTACATTTTGCAGAGGTAAAAATCATTTTTAACATTTCTGTGTCAGTAATAAACAAGCACACAATTCTCCAAAGAAGAAATACAAATGATCAATAGGCACATGAAAAAATGCTCAATATCACTAATTATCAGAGAAATGCAAATCAAAACTATGATGAGGTTATCACCTCACACCATTCAAAATGGCCATCATTCAAAAGTCCACAAATGACAAATGCTGGAGAGGCTGTGGAGAAAAGCGAACCCTCCTACACTGCTGGTGGGAATGCAGTTTGGTGCAGCCACTGTGGAAAACAGTATGGAGATTCCTCAAAAGACTAATAGACTTACCGTATGACCCAGTCATCCTGCTCCTGGGCATATATCCAGAAGGAACCCTACTTCAAAAAGACACCTGCACCCCAATGTTCATAGCAGCACTATTTACAATAGCCAAGACATGGAAACAGCCTAAATGTCCATCAACAGATGACTGGATAAAGAAGAAGTGGTATATTTATACAATGGAATACTATTCAGCCATAAAAACTGACAACATAACACCATTTGCAGCAACGTGGATGTCCCTGGAGAATGTCATTCTAAGTGAAGTAAGCCAGAAAGAGAAGGAAAAATACCATATGAGATCGCTCATATGTGGAATCTAAAAAATGAAAATAAAAAAAGAACATAAATACAAAACAGAAACAGACTCATAGACATAGAATACAAACTTGTGGTTGCCAAGGGGGTGGAGGGTGGGAAGGGACAGACTGGGAGTTTGAAATTTGTAGATACTGACAGGCATATGCAGAGTAGATAAACAAGATTATACTATATAGCACAGGGAAATATATACAAGATCTTGTGGTAGCTCACAGAGAAAAAAAATGCAACAATGAATATATGTATGTTCATGTATAACTGAAAAATTGTGCTCTACACTGGAAATTGACACAACATTGTAAAATGACTATAACTCAATTAAAAAATATTTTAAAAAATAATAAACAAACACGGATCTCTTTCTTCAATGTGGCATACTACAGAATCTCGGAATCTCACCCTAAGAGTTTGCTGAGCATCCGTTTTCCATTCTGATAGAATGACTGAGAAGAGGTTACCTGTTTCAAAACAAAGAGAAAACCAAAGCAAGTGCCAGAAAACCAGGGCATTGAAACAGAAATTGTGGAAGTCTAAAACATCTGGTGGATCACAGCATTAAAAGTTGGTCTATAGATGTAGATGGTCTTAAATGAGAAGATAAGTGTCCCAGAGCCCTTGAGAGAAACAGTAAGGAGAATGAGATACCCAGCTGCTTGGACACTACAGCGGTTGTGAGTGATGGTTTGGGCCCAGGAGGAGCAGAGGCCAGGAGGATCCTGGACACAGCATTATCCTCTGGGCTCTCAGAAACCTGGCGTCATTCTCATTGTTGCAACAGCCACAATGACTTGATACTGGGGAATACATCAGGGCAGAAAAAAGGAGAGAGAGTTGACATTTGAGCTTTTAATGCCAGAAAAGGACTCGCTTCTGTAAACCCCAGCCCAAGAAATCTTTACACTGCTGGGGCTTCCATCAAATCACTGAAAGGCTGCTCAGGACACCAGTCATCCACCTGGAAGCTACTCTTCTGGAAGAGAGACAGTGTGGTCAAGACGCAGAAGGAAGTGAAGTCAGGAGAAACGGCACCCCAGCCACTTCACTCTGAGAAGTCTTGGAACTGCTGAGGACTCCGTAAAAAAGTGCTTCTCCAGGTCCATGGATTTGACCGTGAAATATACCAGATGTGTGGAGAAATAACAAGAATTTACAAAGAGACTCAGAAATTGAAATGATGAACATCGAAAGCATAAGCCTTTCAAGAGCAAGCTGTGTGAAAGCAGCCGCCATAAACACCCCCAAGTTTTCAGTTAATTGTTACTTTAAAAATTATCTTTGAATAGCTAAGCCACAGAATCCATGTGTCTGGGTGTGATGACAGATCATCAAATCTTTGTGTTTATTTTTTAATTCTGTGGAGTATTTCACTGCAAGGGGCTTCAGATCAGCCACATATGTAAGAGATGAGTAGCCCAGCTTAGTTCATCGTAAAGGCAGGAACATGATGTAGCACAGTTGTTGAACATGGTGGAATGGCCAGGTGAATTTAGAAATGTTGAAACCAAGATTATAATATGGAATGAAAACATTCATTATCTGATAGTTGAAGCATATCTCCCTAGACGAGAAGAAAAATATAATTTCAACAGCAATTGAAGTGTTCCAGCAATGCTTAGGAAGATGCTAAAAGAACTGACTGAGACACCAGAGACACCTCTGAGGCCTCCTGGGGAAAAGCAGTAATTCTACACTGGGGTAATTCTACTGGAGGCCGCATGGTCAGGGCAGACATCTCCAGGTGATGGAGAAAAAAACAAATAAAACAGCACAAGAGGCCTTTTGTATGGAATCATCTGCAGGGAAATCTCACAGTGGTACGTCCACCAGAATGGGACTGACGGTATTCAGTGGGCTTCCCTGCCCTGGAAAAACCATGAAATTTAGAATTACAAGTGATTTGGGGGAATCATTCTGGGTTACATTCCTTGGGACTGTATTTTCATAGAATGATTGCCTTCTAGATACTTGCATGTTTCACCCATAGGAGTGTAATTACAATAGCAATTTATGAATAATTGAAGTCAAATTGAGATATAAGTCACAAGAGCTCTGAGACAAGTTGGGAATTGGAATGGTTTGTTTTTATTTAAAAATCAGGAAAAATGTTTCAAAATGTATCATTTTGTTTCTAATCGACACTTCTCCAGTCTTAGTCATTTTGCCTGTGCTCTTTGCCTGCCTTGACACTTTCTCAGTTAAAATTCTTCATAAACCAGTGGAACTTAGAATGAGGCTATTCAAAAAACACTTAAAAAACCGTGTGGTGGGCCACTAGGTATAGCTCAGTGGTAGAGCACGTGTTTAGCATGCACAAGGTCCTGGGTTCAATCCCCAGTATCTCCATTAAAATAAATAAAAATAAAAATAAATTATTTTTTAAAAACCATATCAGATAATGCAAAATAATTGAATGTACAGTTTTAAAGAGCAGTCAGATCATTCTATGAAAGGAAAATGAGGGAAATGAAAGAACTACTTGAAAGTGATTCTGTTCAAGACGTCTATGACATATTGTTGAATGAAAAACGGAAGCCACCAACAGTATGTGTGGTCTGACCTCAACAAGAGATAGATAATAGGTAGATAGACAGATGACACATGTACAAAGTTTAAAGTATAAAAGGACACACTCAAATTATTTTATATTTTAAAAAACTTACATATAAGTGGCATGTTTGTGGCCAATTCTTGTTTCTTCTTTTCACTTATTTGTGTTTTCTTAATTTTCTACAATTACCATACATTACCTTGAAATAAGAAAATAATCCAAAAAATTATTTAAAAATGAAACGACTCATTTTCACATAAGAGCCCCTGGAATGGTTAAGGATGCCAGGACGGGTGACTCAGTAGGGAACTGCTGGATCTGATGGCTGTATTTGGGGAATTTTGTTTTCTCTCTAGTGAGTCATGGCACTTTACTCAGAGTGAAGTCAGTCAGAAGCCGAAAGGCAGGCATTTTGCTGCTGGAGCACATCAATTTAGGCTCTTCCCCGACCCTACCCAGATCCTCAAAAATACCCCAGATCTGGTTAAAAGGGGCCTGCTGGCCTGAGGGTCCCATCAGCGTGACTTATTTTGTACAGAGCCTGCTTGGCCGCCAGGCCTTGCTCCAGCTCTGCCTAATTTGTCTTGACACCTAACAGTTTTGTTTCTTCAGTTTTATCTCTAGTCTTGACACCTCCATCTTTGTCTCTTAGGTTGTAACTTAGGTCTTTCTGGTTGGCTTGGCTCTGTTTCAACTGGACATTGCATCAGATGTCCCTCTCTTTCTGAAGATTTCCTGAGGAATCTTTCATCGGGTAAAGGATTTTGGTGTGCAGCTCCTGGCCTGGCTGTCTTGTCTAAACGGCTCGCTTTGAGATTCAAGCAAAGAGTCAGCCCTGGGTAGAGGATGTCCCAGCTGTAATGAGATGTCTCAGCAGGCTGAGGGAGCTGGCAGGGAGATGGGGAAGCGCAGGTGTGTAATACCAGGAAGCTAGACGGTGTGGGCAGTGGTTCCTGGGGAGATTTGTCCACAGGATCAAAGCTCCAGCTTCTAGGCTGGGTTTATAGGACAGTCTCCAAACTTGAGGCAACAGCCAAACGAGAGAGGCAGAGCCCTGGACCTCTTTTTATAGAACTGATGAGCTAAGCAGGTTAATGCACGAAGGTATCTGCGAGGCAGGTAGATGCTCAGTGCTGAGAAATGGAGCCACAGGAGAGCTCAAATCCTGGGGCTTCACTCTTGGAGTGAACATACTACAAGAGGCAAGTTGCAACTCAAAGATGGGGACAAGAGCTTAGGAACTGAGTACCAAATCTCACCGGAGGGGGAACAAGGCAGAGAGAACTGGCTCAGGAGCTGGGAGAGGTGAAAGAGCAAGACCAGAAAGAGACGTGGAGAAAAAGTACGGAGCCCACATTGAGGCTCCAAAGGGGAAATGGACAAGAAAAATTAAAGTGGACCCAAATCAGAGAATTCTGGACGATATGAGTATTATGCAACCATATCAACTCATTTGAAATTAATTTTTAAGTCCCCAAGTAAATTATAAATACATGTATTTGTTGTAAAAATTCTAAGTTATTACAGATGAGGTTAAAGTCCTTTCTTGAAACCATCACAACCTGGTCCTCACTCCTCTCCAGTGATATCCCAGAAGTATTACTTTTACTAGACTTCCTGGCTTTGTATGAATTTATATGCAGATTTTTAAAGCTAATTATCCCCAAAGAAGATCTTTCCAAATATGTAGCAATTGGAAACATGACTAAAAAGTAAGCATTTGGCACCCATGTTGAATGGCGTTTGATGAGGCTGTCTTGCTGTTATTACTCTTACCAGAAAGCTAGCTTCTCATCTTACTCCCACACACTGTGCTGGATCACCAAAGGCAGTGCTAAGCATCTGGCTTATGGCTTCAGAGATAAGCAGAGACCCAGAGATGATGACAAAACAGCATGCTTGAAAGTATTTCATTGATATTAAAACCAATTCAATTAGACCCTATTCGAAAAGCCAAAACTTTGTTGGGCTCCTTGCATTTATTTTATATGTTAATATTGCTTTGCTTTTAAATTACAGATGGAGAAAGAAATCCCATTGTTTGGAGTCTTGGAGATCCAAATCCACACACATATACAAGTCACAGGGTGTTATGTTGTGATGTCATGTGGTCACACGCACACACGCACCCAACCAAACTGACATGAGAATTTCTTGCTGTAAATTTTTTTCCATTTAATTTAAGGACTTAATTTTTATTAAAAAGTGCAAATACTTTATAAGATGAGTAATACACTAAAGCCTTGTCCACTGTGGATAGTGGGAAGGGAGCAGGACGATCCTGGGAAAGAACTAGTGGAGGAAGTGAATGAACACAGTCATTGCCTCCCTTTCATCTTGGTAACATAAATGGAACTATCAATCAACATGCACGTTAGAGCTACCCTCAGAGAACCAGCTGCTGAGCATTTACCATCCAAGTTACCAGCAAGTTCACACAGCTAATGAGTGTTACATTGGTGATACAAAATCAGACGCTGCATCCCAGAATCAGCATTTTCCCCCCAAATCCCTTGACCCTTCTCTCCAAGAGAAATCGGACAGAGAGATAGGACTATGATTGTTACTTGTAGACAAACATCTGGTTCCTTTCTTCACATTACATCTTGTAGCGTTCACTTCATTTTAAAAAGTTTAGGTATCAGAGTAGTCTGAACGTGTTAACCCATAAGAATTTCACATTTTTATTTTTAGAAGAAAAAGAATCTCCAAGCCCACTGTTCACACCGTAGCTCACAACTGGGGGGCCAAATCAATAGTTATGAAGTTCACGGACTTTTCATTGGGCCAAATATGCACCCTGCCACTCATTAGCTATACAACCTGTGCTGGCCATGCCTCTCTCTTTTCTCAACATGAAAATGAGAATATTAATAGTAACAATGAGGGTTACTGCATGGGATTTTATCAGGTTTAAGTGAAATAAACAGAATTTACTCTGTATCATGCTCAGAACATCCTGAATAATCAAAACATGTTAGGAATCACTAAAACTACTCTTTCACTAAGATGTAGCATGTGGGGAGGAAGTACGTGAGTGTGGCAAATGGTGTTGCTTGGTTGAGCTCATCCCATGTGCAGCCTTTCTCTCTAGTCACCTTCCAATGATTGGTGTGGGGATGCCAATGTAACCCATTTAGGGCCAGTGAGGTAAATGAGAGGTTTCTTTAAGGGACAGATATGACTGGCATGGCCCATTGGCCTTTTGCCATTCTCTCCTCCTCTCTGTCCCTGACGAAAGGTGAGCAACCATGAGGCAGTTGTCTTGATCACAGAAGCTGATCACTGAATGTGGTGGTGTGTGTAAGACAGAAAGAGCTTGGATTCCTGATGACATTACTGAACTGCCAGATGTCCTGGACTGCCAGCCTCTGGACTTCTTGATATGTGAGAAAAAAAATGCACTCCTGTCTGCTTAAGTGTTTTCTATTATTTGCCACTGAAAATGTTTTTAACTAACAAAACGTGTCAAAATTAGAAGTAGGGGTCAGGGAGGAGGAAGAACAGTTGGTGAGAAATTGCGTTCATGAAAAACAGTTGTTTGTTTGATTTAAGAATAAAGACCTTAGCGTCATCAAGACAATATATATGTATTTCATTATAAAGTATGGATCACATAGTCAGGAATGTCATAAATGGCAGAAAATATCAAATAAAAAAGATTATATAATCCAAGAGAGTTTCCCGTGGAGAAAAAGAAATCCATTTTGCTCCTAACTCTGATTGCATTCAAGGATAAGGAAAAATAGATGACAGTAGATTGAAAACTTAATCTGAGGAAAGATTGCCTAAGAACAGAATGGACTGTCAGGAGGAATATTCCATATATATGTAAATTTATTCTATGTATTACTTAACTTCATGAAGTTCTTCTAATAAAGAATTTGTAGGAAATATGGGCTACAGTAGTTGGTACAGTCTTGCCAAGAGTAACTAATTTGGGGCAAGTTATTTTTTTAAAATGATGTTGAAAATAATAAATTACATTCACATTTGCTGCAATTAATTACGGAAAGCATGTTATTCTGTTTCTTTCCTAATATCCTTAATTTAAGTTACAGGGGAAAATAGCATTTAGCCAGGCAGGACTTCCTCTGCGACACTTGTTTTCTGCCTACAGTGATGTCTAGAAAGGAAAAGTCTTTTATTCTTGGTGACTGTGAAAAACTCAGGGCTTCCCTTGAGGCAGCATCTTAAATGATTCTTTTCTATATGTGTATATATATAGCACACAAAGAAAACAAAAACACCTGTAGGATGCTCTGAACTGAGAACAGATTGGGAGGACTCGTTCCCAGGTGTGTCTGGCCCTTTAAATGGAATATGGCCCCAGGCAGCTTAGATGCAGCAGAGTCAAAAGCCTTAAATATTCTGGCTAGTAGTGGCTGGTGATGGCCTTTCCTAAGTGTTCCCTGTCCATCTTTTTCAATATCCCTGCTAGAATTTTGCCAGGCATTGACCTCAAGTTCATTGATCTGCATTTCCAAGGTCCACCCTCCGAAATCTGACTTTTTAAAAATCTTGGCTACATTTTCCTACTTCGGGCAACTGAACTCTTTGCCATGAACCTACAAGCTTACCCAAAGAGGTCCTGTGATCATATCTCTAGGAATCTTGGGTATATTACATGTCAAATATCTTTCAGTACAGCTGGAGGAAAAAGAAACTTGGGTATGATTTGTGTGTACCTGGAGTTTTGAAAACATTTAAAGAAGCAAGTGATTTTCGATGCTCACCTCTCTGACTACACTGACTCGCTGAGTCCCAGTTTAAATACCATTTCCTTCAGAGAGAAATAAAAAGAGAGATCGAGTTCTGTCTTTTTTTTTTTTAACCATCTGTTAATCTTATACCATCTGCCCCAAGCCTTGGCCATACCTCTTTTTTGTTCTTGCTCTGAACTTAGCTTCATAAAGAAGACCACTTTAAACCCTTTAAAAAATATTGTTAGCGTTTCTACAAGGTTCAGCACATCCTACATTTGAGCCCTTCTGATAGTCTTCTCCTAGGTTTATGTCACTCCTACACATTAACCCTTGATATCTGAGACCCCCTTTTATCTATGTGTGGTTCCCTTGAAAACATCTATTAATCGAAATTCACTGTGGGTAGAAGCAAACAAGAGGATCTGCTTTGACAAATCCCAGAGTTTACCTCTTGGATATTATACACTGTATTATGATTTCTTCCAAGGTTTGTATCATTTCCATTTAACTAAAAATTCTGTTGTAGGTTAACGATAAATGTATGTCAGAATTTGCTCTTTTTGCTCTCTCAAACTTCTGCGATATTATATTGTTAACAACAACAATTATCTGCTGTTCTTCACTTCCTGGACTGAGGCTTTCTGCAGATGGCTAGAGTTGCAGACTCCATTGCTGCCACATGGGCCTCTGTGTGTGTCTTAAGTCTTCCATCTTCTCCATCTAACTGGATGTGCTGGGAGACACTTAATATCACTTCTGCTTTCTTTTGTTTTCTCTCTCCTTCTCTCTTTACCTCAATGCCCTCCAGACTTTCAACCCTCAGAATCATAGATTTCCACATTTTTACCCTGCCTTTTATATTCCATTGGTTTCATCTGAGCCAGGCATGTCCTTCCATGGCTTGATTTTGGCCGCAGGCGCCACTCTGCCACATTGTGTGATAATCATAAAATCATCTTTACCCTCTAATCGCCTTCACCTTCTCGTGCTGTATTTCAGATTCCCTTTCTCCATTCTCTGTGATCATGTAGACATCCCAGGCTGTAATTAGTCTTCCATCCCCCCTCCTCTTTCTCTCTTATCCTTCCTTTTTTCAAATGTTTACTCAGCGCTTACCACCTGCCAGCTACACAGGATACATCAGTGAGCAGGAACTTAGAATCTTAGGGGTTTATAGATTTGAATCAAAGGGGGAACTTTTGATAGCATTTAATGGGCGTATTTATACAATTTAGTAAGTATTATTATTGAGTTCCTAGCACAAACAGTGCATCAGGCTAGGATAAGTTAGTCCCAGTCTCCTCACCTATAAAAGGGTGATTACCACCTTAAAGGATGGTTATGAGAACTGGAGATGTGTGCTTGTGTATGTAATTATCTCACGTGGAATAAGACTTTCAATATAGTATCCACATGATGGACCAAAGTATAGTCTATATTTTATGTACAAAAAGGGAAACTCATGTTCCCCAAATCATAAACCTGTCTTTCAACTGGATATTCCTCTTAAAGTGATCTGCCACTTTTCTATCTGATAAATTGAGATACAAGTTTCTCAAGCTAATATCCCACAAGAGAAGTCATCAGGTTTTAAGTTTATTGTACCACTGAGCATTATTGTATGGTCTTAACTGAGGACATTTTGTATCAAATGTTTCAGTTTATTTTTTGAAGTGTTTAATAGTGTGTTGTCCTTTTCATTTCGTGGACAAGAATTATATATAAGAGAAAATGCTGTGATTGCAATAGTGATTTAAACATTTAAAACTCAATGAGAATCTTTATTACAGTCTCACCACATGAATCAGGGAGGGCAGAAGAGCCTTTCTGGCAACATGATGTTTTTTTTTAAATTGGCATAGAACAGGATGTTACCCTAGCCCCTCTCACTTTTTTTCAAAGTGTACTTCATAATTGGGTCAGTTTTCAGAAAACAAGGCTGCTACCTTCTGTGGTTGGTTTTGCCAGCTACCACACTGGATTCTGTATCTGTAACTCTGTATCAGAAACACATCTCTGCTGCACACATCTGCAGACCTACAGAGGTTAGCCAGTGTCATCCAGTGGTTGGCACGCCTGTCCTCATGGGCCTTCCTCCCTTGTGCCCATCTGCCCCTCCTTTGACTCAGTCTGGTTTCTGGCCCACTCCTCCATCACTCGTGTGTGATTTTACACCTGATCTTGAGACTTGTGAGTTTCTGGCCCACACCTGATCGCCCTCCAAGACTCTGGCTGGCACTAATAGCTCTCTTCAGCTGAGGTTTTCCCAGTAGTAAAACTCACACCACTTGGGCATTCATTCATTCCATCTGTATACATCAGCTAACGTGCGTCAAGCTTCCTGACTTGAGACCCAGTTCTCAGACTTGTTCCTAACTCCCCAACGAGAGACTTAGACAGCCCTCCTCCCAGCCCCTGCCATCCCTAGTTACAGTGATGGCTTCCGCCTGTCATGCAGTCACACCCAGCTCTTGAGCCAACACTGACAGTCACGAGCGTCAGCACTAATGGTGGATTGAATCTGTGGTCTTTCTGTTGTGGACCCAGAATGAACCCACCATGTTACAGCTCTCTCTTACTTCCTGCCATACTGACCAATCCATACAATGAAATCTATGTCTCAGTTTTCTCAACTTGCAACCTAATCTGCCTCCCAGATCTGGGATGTGGCCTCTGTCATAAGCCAGTCCACTCTGGGGAGTCTTGATGAGCCCAGCTCCTGCCAGTATGTCTCCAGCATCACTACCACAGCCAACTGTTCTGTGCACACTCACTCACACGGAGTGTTGTCCTAAGCAGGACTGGACCATATGCCTGGTTTCGAGAACGGCCTATTGCTGGTACCATCCACCAGACTGGATTTTGTGTAACTTCCTCTGGAACCAAATACACCATTTTGGACCTGTTTGGTGTGTTATGGTTTCTTGAGCTCCTCTACTGTCCCTTCAAGTCCCATCCTGTTGAGGTTTTCTTTCTGGTCCCCACTTATCAGTCACATTGCTCAGTCACTCCACGTCTCAGGCCGAGCTGGTCTGAGTTACAACACGTGCTGCTGTCAAGGTAATCATATAACTTGTCATCCAAACCAGGAAAATTCTGAAAGTGAAATGGGGTCCTATTAACTACACCAGGGCAACAGGTATCAATATGAACTGTCCCAGGCAAGCTAGGTGACCCTAGCGATAACAAATATAATGATAAATATCCTCTATACTGATGTTATGACTTCCTCTTTCAGCACTAAGAATGGCCTTATGAGAAGGTCATCATATTTTTAAAAACCAAAATATTAATTTTACCAAAGCCCAAATAGTCATTTTTGTTAAAAATGCTTTATCATACTAATGAATGTTATCAAACAATTGTACTTAACAGGTCAGGTCATTAATTTGCTCAGCGTTTATCTTGTAGCTAACGTTATCTGCCACAGATGCCAGCACGCTGTGGTTGCCCAAAAAGTGTCTAGTGAATATGATAGGCGTGTAAGTTTACATTTCTGCACAAATAAACACGTGAGGAGAATGCGGTTAAAGTTTCATCATTGTCATTATAGTCAGTCACGTGAGAATACGTGGGAGTGAGGCTATTTCACGACTCCAGTCTTCACAATTTTCTAAGCCAAACCTTTTCTCCTACATTTTATGATCAGAACCTTGGGCTCAAAATGGGTACCCATTTGTGCCTTTAAATAGACATGGGATTTGGAGGTGTAGCCTGAGAAAATTTTATCCTTATGCAAAGACAATTCATCTATCTTCAGCTTGTGGAAGTTAGATTACGCCATGTCTACATTAGTGCAAAACTACCTGTGAATATCTTCCCTAAATCTTACCATAGAAAAATATCTTTGCCAACCAGTGAGCATCTTCTTCCCTTCAATAACATACCTACCAGTCAAACATGAGGGCTGTTACATTTTATGAGTGTCCTGATGAACTTTGTCACAAAATTAGCTGTTTCAATGCAATATGGAGCTAATTTAGAGGGAGATCATGATTCTTTCTTCAGTGTATGAGGCTTCTCAGAAAAGGTTTGGAAACAGAATCCATGCTGTATATACACACACACAAAATGCCCACAGCCTAACATAATCACATCTGAGGTATGTACTTCTTTTGAAAATTTTTCCATTTTTCTCCTTGTGGTAGTATTCGGTTGTGTTCTAAACACTGAGTAAAGTGCGTTGCTGTACCCTCCCACGAGTTCTTGGGATGGGCTGATTTTCTGCTGTTGGGTTAAAGAGATGTAGGCCATCTTATTGGGCCTCTTACTAAAGCAAGTACGTTCAAAGCAAAATCGTTGGTCAGGTAATAGCACAGCTAGTGTCCTTGCTGGGGAAGAAGCGAAGAAACAGCAATGAACTCCACAAGCCCACAGTCCCCTAAAACGCTCCAGTTTATGCTTTTCAAAGACTCATATCTTGGAGACATGCCATTTCAAGCTCTCTTACAAGAAGGACTGAGAATCTCCCTGCCCAAGACCATCAGTTTGTCCCTTTAAGGAAAGGCCATGGCAGATGCCTGAGGATTTCAGAGACTTCAAAGTCTCATAAGCTATGGTGTCATTGTTGTCCAAGAGACAACAATGTTCTCAGTGAATAAGTCTGGACAGTGTGCACAGTGGTAAATCTACAAGCCCTGGAAAAAGACCACCTATGTTTAAACGGACCAGCTGCTGATTAGAGACACAACGCTGAGCAAGTTACTTAACATCTCTGGGCATCCACTGAACACATATTAGGCATTATTCATATTGAACATACCCAACAGAGAGGGCAAACCATTGGCCAGTGTACTGACACAGCCTGTGGCAAGGGCGCACTCTTCTCCTGAACTCAGACACAAGCTCAGAATCCTTCTACATATGATGCCCTGACTGGCCACTACCATATGACCCAGAGAAAACCTACATTACGAGGAGTGGACAGCTAGAAATCGTGTTCGCTCAGGAGCACACCCCAAAAACACCCATTATGAACATAGTGTGTACGGGCATTTGTGGTGCTTTTCATGTTGTGGCGGGGTGAGTTGCCTGACGGAAACAGGGAAGGTAGGATCCACCTGGCAGACTCGGACCTGTGGAACTCCTTTCGTGGTGGGAAATCCACGTGCATAAATGTGAACCTTGATGGTGATGGTGTAAAAGGCCTCTCCTGAATAAGTCTGCTACTGATACTCCACAGAGATTTTGTCTGTAAAATGATCACCTGCACTTTGCATCCCCCATCTTCCCTCATCACACAAGGCTTATTTTCAATCAAGATGTGGAAAAACAGGCACCAGGCTTTGTACCAGGGCCTTAAACAAGTCAAGACAGGCCTCAGGAGAATTAGGCGCTCCCTGTAAGATCTTAGAAATCTAGATTGGTCAAATAGGTTTCTCAGTGGAAGTTCTTTTATCATTTACTGTGTATTGGTAATAGGGTTATGCATGAGTAGTGAATAAATTCATGTGATACAGTGCTTACCTTTGAGAACAAAACTTTAATAGGTGAGAGAGAGACATAGGCAAATAATAAGAATGAATTTTACTAAAAATATGATGGGTTGGGTGTTGGACTAGTTTTCAAATAGACACAAAAACAAAGAAAAAGATCCAGTGCCTTTTCTAGAATCACCTAAGAGGTAAGTGACAGGGCTGAGTCTGGAGATAAGCCCTCTGCCTTCCATTCCACTGTCCTTGCCTTAACAAGACCTAATAACAATCTAATACCTTGGATTTACATTTATGCTATCTTATGCTGCAAACGCAAATCACTCCCAAGAAAATGATCTCGCTTTTCCTAAAGCAACTGAACCCTTCCTTTCTGGTTTGGTTGGCTGAGTCATGGGCACCTGCGCGTATCTCGATGTAACTGCTTTCGTAAAGCCTGAGCACTCTCGTCTTTAGCGATGAGAAGCAGGGGGATAACCGGGAGTGTCTGGAAGGAGAGATGATAAACTTTAAGAATGGCCGATGGATACACAGTTTCTGCCACCTAATGGTTTTTCAAAGTTATTTGCATGCCTGGTGTCAATCCTTTATTACTAAGTGTGAAGAGGACAAATGATGGAAATGAACAATTGCTCAGGGAACAGCCTGATCAGTTCAGCAATATGAGGGACTGTGACACAGGAAAAGAATGTTAAATGATGTATCCTTGGCAATGACAAAAGGAGTTTTTACAATTGGCACTAAATTTTTGAGATTTGATAACACACGTTCAACAAGCCAATGCTACCTGACATAGAAGCAAGGAATAGAGGGGGGAAAAATCAATACACTGCCTGCTTGAGCTACACCATAGTGTGTATTTGTTTTAAAATCAAAGTGCTGCTTTCTGTAGAGGATTTGTCGGAGGAGAAGTTAAAATTAGAATAGCTGTTTGAGGACTGAGCAAGAGAAAGAAATGTCATGTGGGTAGATTCAAAATATTTGAATAAAGTTCAAGGTGGGGAGCCTTCAGGCTTGCTTTTCAATAGAAATCTAAAAACATCTTAACGAAAGTTCTTGAATCCTCTTTATTATAGATGGCAGGTAAATCAATGAATTGTGTGATGTGAAAGGAACATTCTTTCTTTAACTTGAAGGAAGAGTCATCTTAGGGAAAGGACACATTGGGAAGCTCAGATAAAGAGAATAATTTATTATTTACCTGTTTCTGGTGAGGATGCAGTCTGTGAAAACTGATTAACCCACTGATAAAAAGTATTGTTTCTCTTCTTTGGGACTTCAAACAACTACAGTTTTGTTTTGTTTCTCCTCTCACAGGATTTTAATGTGGTATCTGTTACATACCCAGTGGAACATAATGCACCAAATAGAATCATACTCATGACAAACAAATACTACCTTCACATGGTGGTGGAGAGAAACCACAGAACAGCATGTCATTAAATATTCAGCATACTTCCTCACTTCTCTTTGTCAGGAACTGAGTACTCCATTGGAGGGGACTCAGTGTCAAGTTGATGTGTTTTCCCTAATAACACACCTGTTCTCTAAATAGAGCTGGCTTCTATTTAAGGGGAGACCAAAATGAAGTCACATCCTGCTATAAATTCCTTGCTTCTCTGAGTTGTGTTACAGCGCATTGCTACTGCAAGCGAAGCCCAAGAGAGTCTGAATTGGTGCGTTAACTCTTTTTGGTTAAATTAGTCACTCATGTTGCTCAAAATGTTAATTGGTAAAAGCCTAAATCTTCAAATATTCTCTGATTTCCTTTTTGAGGCTAACACTTTGCATTCTGTCTACTCAGAACTCTATTTATGGAGTCAGGAGAACTGGGTTCTAGCCTCAGCTCTGCTGCTGATTAGCTAGGATACCGTGGTCAGGTCACTAAGGTTACTGTCACTCAGTTTCCTAACCTGTAAAGGGAGGTGTTTTAGGGGATGATTCTTAAGATCTTTCCTACTTCTGAAAATCTCACTCAGTTCATGACATTCTCATAAATACATTCTCTCAGCATTTCTGTGACTACATAAATAATAATCAGATGTTGGTAAGTTAGGGATATTTGCAAGTCCTGTAGGCCATGTAAACCAAAAAGTAAGTCATGATTTAGAATTGGATCTGGATCAGATTATTTAGAGGCCTCTACCAGTTTCAGGGGAAAAGAAATTTTGACTTGATTCAAAAACTACCACGATGCTAAAACATTAAGCCATGGTTGGGTTTCATCTGGTCCTGTGGAGGTTTTCTAGTTAAGCGTCTCTAAAGGACAAATTTCTTGTCATTAAAATCAGTAGAGTTGTTGTGTGGATTGAAAAACTGCTTTTCTAAAATTTTTCAGGACTTTTCTTTGAATTCCCTCTGTTAGACCTCAGAAAGAATTAGGCAGTTTTGGAAGTTAGGACCTTCAAATAGAGCAAGAAGGAAGAATGGTGATGGGGGCAGGGCCACTTCTCTCTGAACTGGTGGTTATAGCATATAATAGAAACATGTACTGTTTCTCGTGCTTATTGAATAAAATTCTCTGGTCATTTTTTTTTTTTTTTGCAGCGGTAAGCTTCACCTTTTAGAGCAGTTTTAGGTTCACAGCAAAACTGAGTGAAAAGTACAGAGACTTCACATATACCCCATGCCTCCAACACACACAGCCTCTCCAACTACCAACATTTCACACCAGAGTAGTGTCTTTGTTACATCTGATGAACCTACACTGACACATCGTTATCACCCAAAGTCCACCATTTACATTAGGGATCATTCTTGGTGTTGGACAGTTTATGGGTTTTGACAAATGTTTAATGACACATTTCCACCATTATAGTATCATACAGAATAGTTTCATTGTCCTAAAAATCTCCTCTGCTCTGCCTATGCATTCATCCCTCCCGACTGACATTTGGCAACCATTAGATTTTTTAATTGTCTTCATAGTTCATTGCCTTTTCCAGAATGTCATATAGTTGGAATCATATAGTACATAAATTTTCAGATTGACTTCTTTCATTTAGTAATATGCGTTTAAGTTTCCCCCCCATGTCTTTCCATGGCTTAATAGCTCATCTCTTCTTAAGCTGTATAATATTCCATTGTCTAGATATACCACAGTTTATCCATTCAACTATTGAAGGATACTTTTGTTGCTTCCAGTTTTGGCAGTTATGAATAAAGTTTACTATTAACATCCATGTGTAGATTTTTTTATGGATATAAGATTTCAATTCATTTGGGTAAATACCAAGGAGTGCAATTGTAGTTTGAGAGTATGCTTAGTTTTGTAAGAAACAGCCAAACTGTCTTTCAAAGTGACTGCAACATTTTACAATCTCACCAGCAATGAATGAGAGTTTCTTCTGCTCCACATCTTCACCAGAATTTAGTGTTAGTATTTTGGACTTTGGTCATTCTGATATATGTGTAGTAGTATCTCATTGTTGTGCTAATTTTCATTAACACATGATGTTGAACATCTTTTCCTCTGCTTACTTGTCTGTGTATCTTCCTTGGTGAGGTGTTTGTTCAGTTCTTTTGATCACTTTTTAATGAGGTTTTTCATTTTCTTACTGCTGGGTTTTAAGAGTCAGTTCTTCGTATATTTTGGATAATAAATCTTTATTAGATATGTTATTTGCAAATATTTTCTCACAGCCCATGGATCGTTTTCTTATTTTCTTAACATTGTTTTTCACAGAGCAGAAGGTTTTAATTTTAATGAATTCTAGCTCGTTGATTATTTCTTTCATGGATCATGTCTTGGGTGTTGTATCTAAAAAGTCATTGCCATACCCAAGTCATCTAGGTTTTCTCCCAGTTATCTTCTAAAAGTTTTATAGTTTTGCATTTTACATTTAGGTGTGTGATCTACTTTAAGTTAATTTTTGTGAAAGGTGTAAATTCTGTGTCTACATTTATTGTTTTACATGTGGCTGTCCAGTTGTTTCAGCACCATTTGTTGAAAAGACCATCTTTGTTCCATTGTATTGCCTTTTTCAAAGGTCAATTGGCTATATTTAATTGGACCTATTTCTGGACTCTCTCTTTTGTTCCATTTATCTGTTTGTCTATTGTTTAGCCAGTACCATGCTGTCTTGTTTACTATAGCTTTATAGTAAATCTTTAAGTCAGATAGTGTTAGTCCTTGAATTTTGTTCTCCTTCTTCAATATTGATTTATCTGTTCTAGATCTTTTGCCTCTCCATATACTTGGTTTGCTGATAGTGACAGAATAATTTACTGGAGTTTTGATTGGGATCACATTGAATCTACAGATCAAGCTGGAAAGGACAGACATCTTGACAATATTGAGTCTTTTTATCTATGAACATGGAATATATATATATATATATACACACATATATATACATATAATGGAATGTATGTATATTATATATATACATATCTCTATATGTATATATATAATATATATATACATATGTATATATATTATATATATACATATCTCTCTTTAGCAATGAGAAAGAAGGAAATCCTGCCATTTGGGACAACATGGATGGACCCTGAGGGCATTATACTAAGTGAAATAAGCCAGACAGAGAAAGACAAACACTGCATGGTATCACTTATTTCTGGAACCTTTTTTTAAAAAGTCAAATTCATAGAAACAGAGAGTGGAAAGGTGGTTTCCAAGAACTGGGGTGTGGGGGAAATCAGGAGAGGTTGGCAAAAGTGTACAAACTTTCAGCTAGAGGATGAATAAGTTCTGAAGGTATAATGTAAAATGTGGTGACTATAGTTGATAACCCTGTATTATATAATTGAGATTTGCCAAGAGAGCAGAACTCAAATGTTCTTACCCCAAAAAACAAAGAGATAAATATGTGAGGTGATGACATGTTAATTAACTAGATGGTAGAAATCCTTTCACAATGTGTATGTGTTTCAAATCACTAGGACGAACACTTTAAATGTCTTATCATTTTATTTGTCAATTATACCTCAACAAAGCTGAAAAAAATATATATGGAATTCCCCAAAAGGATTTGTTTGATTTTACATGGCACACCCATCATTCTAGTTGGCAGTTTTCTAGCTTCTGCTTTTTATAAGGAAAGAATTGAAGAATTAAATGTGAATCTTTCATATAACAAGTCAAAAACCACCCTTCCTGGAAATTTTGGTCCCCTCCACACAAATATGCTTTGGGAACTTTTTTCCCCTCAAGATAGTCTCTCCATGGCAGCTGTTACGTAGCTAATGAATTTGTGCCAACATCTAACATTTTAACACAAATTCTCAATTATTTCCTAAAATTTTATTAAAATATTAGCCATTCTTCCAACTATACACAAATCATTACTTTCTTCTATCAGTTTTTGAAGTCTAACATAATCATATTGATTATTATTTACCAACTAGTATCTGAAAATATTTTGAAAGTCCTTGTAAGACATTCTTTCAAGATATTCATTTTGAGGGGGGAGGGTATAGCTCAGTGGTAGAGTCCATGCTTAGCATGCACGAGGTCCTGGGTTCAGTGCCCAGCACCTCCATTAAAAAAACATTCATTTTGATAAATCCATAAAGTAGTAAAAAAAAAATGAGTTCTATTTCTTGGCATTATGACATTAAGTCACAATGTAAATTTTGCAACAATAAAGCAATTGTTCAGATACAGACTTAGGGAAAAAAACTTTGTCTTTTATTTATTATTTTACAAATTCTCTCTGAAAGCATTTATATTTAACCCCTGCTTGCTTATTTATTTATTTATTTATTTATTTATTTATTTATTTATTTTATTTATTTATTCATTCATTCATTTGTTTATTTATTCATGCATTTATTTATTTATATGGAAATACTAGGGATTGACCCTAAGACCCTGCACATGCTGGGCACATGCTATACCACTGAGCTATACCCTACGCCCCCCAACCCTTGCCTATTTTAAAAACATTTGGTTGTTCTTGACTGCATTTTTTTTTTCCACATACAGTAGTTTTAATGACTGTTTCTTTTTTTTTTAAACATTTTTTATTGATTTATGATCATTTTACAATGTGTCAAATTCCAGTGTTCAGCACAATTTTTCAGTCATTCATGGACATATACACACTCATTGTCACATTTTTTTCTCTGTGAGTTATCATAACATTTTGTGTATATTTCCCTGTGCTATACAGTGTAATCTTGTTTATCTATTCTACATTTTGAAATCCCAGGCTATCCCTTCCCACCCTCCACCCCCCGGTAACCACAAGTCTGTATTCTCTGTCTGTGAGTCTATTTCTGTCCTGTATTTACGCTTTGTTTTTGTTTGTTTCTTTTTGTTTTTGTTTTTTAGATTCCACATATGAGCGATCTCATATGGTATTTTTCTTTCTCTTTCTGGCTTACTTCACTTAGAATGACATTCTCCAGGAGCATCCATGTTGCTGCAAATGGCATTATGTTGTCAGTTTTTATGGCTGAGTAGTATTCCATTGTATAAATATACCACTTCTTCTTTATCCAGTCACCTGTTGATGGACATTTAGGCTGTTTCCATGTTTTGGCTATTGTAAATAGTGCTGCTATGAACATTGGGGTGCAGGTGTCATCCTGAAGTAGATTTCCTTCTGGATACAAGCCCAGGAGTGGGATTCCTGGGTCATATGGTAAGTCTATTCCTAGTCTTTTGAGGAATCTCCACACTGTTTTCCATAGTGGCTGCACCAAACTGCATTCCCACCAGCAGTGTAGGAGGGTTCCCCTTTCTCCACAGCCTCTCCAGCATTTGTCATTTGTGGATTTTTGAATGACGTCCATTCTGACTGGTGTGAGGTGATACCTCATTGTAGTTTTGATTTGCATTTCTCTGATAATTAGTGATATTGAGCATTTTTTCTGTGCTTTTTGATCATTTGTATGTCTTCCTTGGAGAATTGCTTGTTTAGGTCTTCTGCCCATTTTTGGATTGGGTTGTTTATTTTTTTCTTATTGAGTCGTATGAGCTGCTTATATATTCTGGAGATCAAGCCTTTGTCGGTTTCACTTGCAAAAATTTTCTCCCATTCCGTAGGTTTTCTTCTTGTTTTACTTCTGGTTTCCTTTGCTGTGCAGAAGCTTGTAAGTTTCATTAGGTCCCATTTGTTTATTCTTGCTTTTATTTCTTCTAGGAGAAAATTTTTGAGATGCATGTCAGATAATGTTTTGCCTATATTTTCCTCTAGGAGGTTTATTGTATCTTGTCTTATGTTTAAGTCTTTGATTCATTTTGAGTTGATTTTTGTATATGGTGTAAGGGAGTGTACTGCATTTATTTTTTGGTATTGAAGTTTGACTTTTATGAATTACATCTGAAGTTAAGTAGACTCTTTAACATTTTTAACTTTCTTGATTAACTCATCATTTCAGCCACCAAGGATTTACAGTGTTCCCCCAGACTTCTGTTCATTTGTACAGAATTCACAATGACCATGGAACAGAGTGATGACCAGAGTGAGGCTACAGAGGGAGGACTTGGTAGGGATTGAACTCCCCGGGGTCTGGGCTAGTGGAAGGGGGCAGGGGGCTTCTTTGTTCATTTCTGACATGAGTAAATCCTGAAGCAAGCAGAGAAGCCTATGGAAGAAGGAAGTTGATGTCTAAATAAGTCTTATTTGCTCTTTTCCTTTATTTCCCTCCTCTAATTCTGGTCACCAATTCCAACGTGTAGGAGTTTTTCCCACACCACCAAGCAATTCTCCGACACCAGTTGAGTGTCCTACCATTCAACTCAATTCTGACACTGTCTATCTGGAAACAGCAACAGATCCCACAGGTTAAGGACTCAGTCCCTCAAACTGCCCCACCCACCTCCCCTCACCACTTTAGACCAGGTTGTCACCTATGCTTCTAACCAACCGGCTATACATTGGAGGTCCCAATGACCCCCTCCTTTCATTAATTTGCTAGAGTGGCTCACAGAACTCAGAGAGATATTTTCCTTACTAGATTACCAGTTTATTATAAAAAGATATAACTCAGGAAGAGCCAGATGGAAGAAGTGCATAGGGCAAGTCCTGGGGAAATTACGCAGAGATCCCACGCCTTGTCTGAGAATGCCGCTCTCCTCAAACCTACAAGTGTTGGCTCACGTGGAACTCTTCAAAACCCTTCCTTCTGGGTTTTTATAGAGGCTTCATTACATAGGAATGGTAGATTACGTCACTGGCCATTGGTAGTTGATTCAATCTGCAGCCCCTTTCCCCCTCCTACAGAGATCAGAGGTTCTAACCCTCTTTTCACAGGGTTGGTTCTCCTGACAACCAGCCCCCATCCTTAGGTGCAGTCTAGGTGTCATCTCATTAATGCAGCAAAAGACACTTGTGTTGCTCTCATCACTTAGGAAATTCCAAGGGTTTTAGGAGCTTGGTGCCAGAAATAGGATGAAGAACAAATACATGTTTCTTATTAAAAATCACAGTGTCCCACCTTCTCTCCTCTCCTCACCTCCTCTCTCCCTGTTTCAGTTTAGACTCTTTAACTTTCAAGGAACAGAAATTCACTCAGATTCATTCCCATAAAGACTTAATGTTGGAATACAGAGGACACTGGAAGTAAAGGAACCACAGAAGCCTGTCTATCTCTCCCTCTCTCTCTCTCTCTCTGGTTGTATGACTTCTCTTTCATGACATCTGTTTTTCTTTGTGCATCTGTTCTATTAACTGACTTCTCATTACTGTTAATTTCTGCTACCACCATGCCTGTGTCCTGACTGCATCATGCCTTCAGCTCCAGTTTCCTTTTCCTAATTCACTCAGTTTCTCATTCCTCAATGCTGAAGCCCCCCAAAATGAATTTGACTTGCTGAGCCCATTTTTACAAGCCATACCATCGATGGTCCTAATCCATTGGAGCTGAGGAATAGGATCACATGGTGCAGAGGGGGTATGAGCCAGGCAGGCAACAATCAGCTCTCTCGTATAGTCTTCTTCTAACTTCCTCTCTTTGTTTCTCTGTTTTTTGAAGTAGTTGCTGAATACTCATGATGTGCCTATTACTGTTGTAGGCAATGGAGTTTTAAAGCCTCAGTCTCTGCTTTTGAGAAGCTATGTGTCCATAAGGAGAGAAAAGCAAGCTAGCAAGGGCTCTCATGCTCTGTCATAAGTGCTACAAAAAACAGTGCTAAAGAAGCCCTTGGAAAGGGCACCCCAGCAGACGGGAATGCTAGGGAGATTCCCCTCAAAAGATGATGCCTGAGCTAATTCTAAAAGAACAAGTAGGAGTGATGGGAGTGGGAGGTTGGTGAAGCAGAAGGACATAGGGGATTCCTGGCAGGACCGCTTTGTGCAAAGGCGCGGTAGTCACTGACACACTGAAGACTCCTGAGGCTGCAAGTGGTTTGGTGGTGTTGGGCACCCGGCAGGAGGCAGACTGACAGGTAGACAGGGGCTAGATCACGCAGTGTCTTGTGCATCCTGAGTTTGGAAGACGGTGGACCATTGAAAAATTTTTAATATGGTAGTAATACAATCATATTTGTGTTTTATAAAGTTCTCTCTGGCAGCAATGTTGGCAGTGGATGGCACAGGTGCTACTGGAGGCTGGGAGACAAGTTAGAAGGTCACTCTAGAATTCAAGGTAGGACATGATGCAAAGGCCAGAATTAAGGATCATTAGGGTGGAAAGGAAGAGAAGGATTTAGAAAACAGAATCAACACATACACACAAAGGACCTAAAAGTAAAAGGGCTCGGGGATCTGGCAGCTTTACCTCCTCAAATACTCTCCAAACCCACTAACATACACAGATCCTAGTCAAATGCCCAGTTCTTTCTTCCATGTCATCAATGGTTCAGTCGTATGGGCACCATTGGTGTCCACAGTGGATGAGAAGAATAAGGAGGGAGGGAATAAGGCTCCGTCTCAAACATGTGGGGAGAACTATTTTAAGAACTCTCCAACTCCTTTTGCAAAAATCTAATCTACTTTCATCCCTCAAATCCCTTTCCAGTCAGAGCTCTCTGCCTCCTAGCCCATTCTTCCATGCTCTATTTTCCTTCCTTGGCTGCTCTGCAATCCCACCCCTCCTTGACTGATACTGACCAGAAATTCCTCACTCATCTATTCAGTCAACATTTATTCATTTCCTGCTCTGGTCAGAGAGGAGATCATGATCAAAGATCAAAAGATCAGGGTGGGAGTATGTGAGTGCACTGGGATAAGCAAAAAAAAAAAAAAAAAAAAAAAAAATTACTGTCAGCAAGGCTCTCATGAACTTAGTGTGGGCCCAGAGTTTGATTGGATCTCACGCCATAGGAACCAAAAGGGCGTTAATACAGGTTTCTATATCTTACTGCCTACAGTCAATAGCAAGGGTAGGGACAAATATAATTTGGGACTGCTTCCTTTGGAGTCCCCTCTGGCCTGTCTCACCTGCATGATCTCCTAGATCTGCAGTGAATAAAATTATTGTTCTGGAGTAATAAACATAACTTCCTCAGAATTATCGGCAGTTACCATCTCCAAATGGAAAATGGGTATACTGCACTCTTCAAGCATCGCTTGGTCTTCAGCCATGACTCCCTGCCAACAGATTTATCTCCCGCATGGACCATGAAGGTGGCCCGGGGAGGGGGAGAGAGAGAGAGTTGGGAAGGAATCCTTGTTTGAGTCTTATCCTAGAATGGCCTCAGGGGGACATGCAACACTGGAATCAAGCTACATCTCTCTGTCTCCTAAGGTGCTTCACCTCCAAAGTCTGAGCAAAGGACGTCTGGTTTATTTCTGGAAAGGAAGTAAAGGTGTGTGAGAATTCAGGTCATCCAATGAGGAGGGCCCAGGAGGAAGATCAATTGGCGAAGCCTGCCAGCCTGTGCCTCACAGGGACCAGCAAGCAGGGCAGGGCAGGGCATCAGCACATCAAAGGGGCTGATGAAAGCCTCAAGGTTCCACTGACAAGCAGTTGGGAACAATATACAGTGGTTGTCAGCAGCTGGGAAACATAACATCTGACAGAAAATTCCAGAGGGTGAGAACAGGGCCAGAGGTTTTCTGTTGTGGATGAAGCAATTCATAGGCTACCAAGGAGGCAAAGTGGACAGTCTTGCCCTGGAGGTCAGGACACTGACATGAGGGGACACACAGAACTCTTACAGCCAACCAAATCGGACTCCCATAAGTACTTGGTAAACAATCTCTGTCTTGGCTGCTACGTCAGAGCAATATTAGGTGGCCAAGGGCAGTTACAAAAAGGCCTTCTGCATTTTCACTTAGGTTGCCTTCTGCCTCCAACTTCCTGAAGACCAGAAGGTTCCTCTGAAGAGACCACACCCCTTGGATCATGGCCCCTCCAGCAATCCCCTCCCTCTCTTCCCTCAGTGTTCAATCAGCTTTATAGGATACACGGTCATCTCACCACACAGAAGGCAGGTGGGTGACAGGTACGTGAATTTGTAACACAACGTTCCTTTTGACATAAATTGATACCTGCGATGGCATTTCATGGTAGTTTCAGAGACCCTCTCCTAATTCGCTAGTACTACCACCTTCCCTGTAGACCAGAGCACCGTTTCTCAGCTTCCTTGGTTAGTGAGAACATGATACCCCTTCTCTTGGCGCACCAGGTTCACCCCTGTTTCCAGGTCACATCCACTTAATGTCTTTTTGTTTTTAAACATTTTTTTATTGATTTATAATCATTTTACAATGTTGTGTCAAATCACTTAATGTCTTGATTCCACTTAAAGTGTAACTTAATTTGCTTATAAAATTATCACTAATTACATACCCCTGGGTCAGATGAACTCAATGTTACCCATGCTGTAACCACATCTTCCCATTCTAAAACCTTCACTAAAAGCTCCCGAGTTTTCTTCCAATTTTTCCAGTAAGTTTTTCCACCTCCTAGGGTCCCCTTGGTCCCCAGGGAGCCCTCTCTCCAAGGCCTGCATCTGGTCTGGGCTCTCGCCTCGACAACACATGAAGCGTCACTGCAGCAGCGCTTCAGACCGACTTCATTAGTTTATTCTCTGCCGTTGGAAGTGTTATGCAATCTAGTCTTCCTTGGATTTCTTTGGAAGATGGGAGTTTAATTTGTCCCATGTACTGAAGCTGTGTTGACAGAACAGATGGGAGTCAGAGAGGTCCGAAGAACTGAAATACAAGTATAGAAATTCAAAGTTGTGAGAACAAGAGAGATAGAGAGAGAGAGTCTCTATAGAAAATCCCCACCTGCTGTAATAGTTAATGCTCTTCAAGTCACTTAATATTGCTGTTAATGGAGGCAGTGATTTTTTTCCCCATCTTCCTATAGCAAATAGTGATGATTTTTTTTTTTTTTACAAACCTGCTTATTTATTCTCTATTCCTCTCCTAAACAGGACTACCGTCATCTCTCTCTGAAACAAAACTCTCACAGTTCAACAGCTTTGCCATTCCGTTTATTTAATTACAATGCTTATTTTTACCAACACCCAGCCGTCTATTAGTGAAGACACATTTTTAGAAATCTAACAAATAAGCAAATACCTCCTTAGATCACAGACACAGCTATCCAAATTTGTTTTGTACAAAAGGAAAAGAGCACGTATTCCACCTACACATAGTTTTTTCCCCGTTTCATCTACTTAAGTGCGTTTTCTGGAGAAATGACACCTGATTTCTAGTTTTTTAAAACGGTAACAAAAACTTCCTTCTTGGGTATTAACATGAATACCTTCTAAAAGTCTTCTGTAATTGTCACAAATTCTTCTTTTGTGCTTTAAAATGGCTTTATAACTGTCAAATAAGCTTTAAAAAATGTGGTCCCAGGTAGGATAGAGAATAACTGGAAATATATGATGGTCACCCAGCGAGACTTTGATTTGGGAAGTGCCAGACATCTTCACTGGTGAATTCTTCCCACGTTTAAGGAAGAAATAATACTAATCTTGATCAAACTTAGCGAGAATATAGAGAAACAGGAAACATTTCCCAACTTGTTTGTGATGTCAGCATAACCCAGATAATAAAACCTCACAACGACATCTTAAGAAGAGTAAATTATAGCCCAACCTATTTCAAGAACATAGGTGCAAGGAATCTCTTAAATAAGTGGTTGGAAACCCATATGGAAAAAAGGAACCTTGAACTTTAACTCACATTAAGTCCAAATGGATTGGAGATTCACATGGAAAAGCACTGACACTGATAAATCTGGGAGGAGAAAACATGGACTATTCCATGGCCATCAGGTAGGTAAAGATTTTGTAAACTGGACACAAAACATCACTAACCATAAAGAACAACAATGATAAATTGGACTTCATCAAATTAAGAAATTCTTTTTATCAAAAGACAACAAAGGAAATGAAATGGCCATTCACAGAGAGGGAAAAGATTTTTTTCAATACATATATCCAGTATGGGTCTTGTATCCAAAATCTATAAAGATCTACTATAGCTCGATGAAGAAAAGACAAACAATCTAATTTCTGAAATGAGCAAAATCTTGATCAGGCATTTCATGAATGAGGATCCCTAAATGTCCAATGAGATCTTGAAAAAAGTGCTCAACCTCAGTAGCCAATAGGAAAGTGCCAATTAAAGCCACAAAAAAACATCATGACACATTTGCCAGATTGGCTAAAAAAATTTTTTAATGACACCATAGGTCAGAGAGTATAGGAAATAACTGGAAATAGGTCAGAGAGTATAGGAAATAATAGCATTTTGGAAAACTGATTGGCAATACCTATTAAAACAAAAGATGCAAAATCCCAAGGACTCAGCCAGTCTACCTCTCTGTATCTACCCCAAAGAAATGAGCACACATGTAGACCCCAAGACAGATCAGAATTGTCATAGCACCGCCACACACAAGAGCCCCCAGCTAGAAACAGCCCGAATGTTTATCAACAGAAAAGGGATAAATACCTTATGACATGTTTATACTGTGGAAGGTTTCACAGCAATAATAAAGCATGAGCTACTGGTATGTGTAACGACAAGGATGATTTCACAGAAATAGTGCCGTACTTGAAAAGCTGGCAGAAGAGAGTACATTCTGTACTCTTCCATTTTACAAAGTTCAAAGAAAGGCAGCACTGATCTGTGATGACAGAATTTTCTTCTTCAAAAGCTCTTGAATGATTCGAATGTGCCTCTAGGTTTGAGAACTACTTATATGGAGGAGGTAACCGAGGTCCCAAGAAGTAAGGCAATTTAGCCAGGTTTTCTTTGTTGTTCTTAGGAATAACATTCCTAGTTTCGTTCTACTTGTGTAAACAATACTGCCTCTTCCATAGGGAAAATTGATTCCACCAGAGCTTGATTCTAGGTAACACATGGATCCCAGATCAAACTCTTTACCTTCCCCAAGGAACCCACTCAAAGTAGATTCCTTCCATGGGCTGCCTGAGAGATCACTTTCATCTATGGGTGAGTGAACATTTCTGTCTCTTTTTACATGAAAACTTTCTTAGATTTTAAATTTCTATTTAAAATGACAAGTGCATAGGAGTATCCATAAACATGAAGGAAGTTTTCTACCTATCTACCTACCTATCTATCTATCTATCTATCTATGTATGTCAGGTGTCATTTTATGTCTCTACCTGTTGCTAGTTAAACCAATGTTCTGATATCCCTAGGATTCATCTTCCCTTGTTTTCTTTTGGCTTTAACTTTTTGCTCCTTTTTAAAAATTGAAATATAGTTGATGCACAGTATTTCTGCTAGTTTCAGGTGTACTGCATGATGATTTGATATTTGCATACATTATGAAATGATCACAGTAAGTCTAGTAACTATCTGTCCCCCTACAAAGTTCTTAGAATATTATTGACCGTATTCCTTATACTGTATAGTACCTCCCCCTGACTTATTTATTATATAACTGGAGGTTGCTACCTCTTTCTGTTCATGTTAAAAATCATTTAGAAAGATTCTGGAAAGGCTTAGGAAAAGAAGAATTTCAATCTCCATCAGGGGATTTAGAAACATGGTTTTTGGTCCATTACAAAATGCTTATTATGGTCACTCCATACCTTAATTTTACATGACAAAACAATAAAGGCAGAAAAATGCTCACATTCTCTGCTTTTTGGCATGAGCAACATTGAACATATTCAGATTAATAAAATTCAAGAGTGTTGCCAGTATAAACAAAAGAGATGTATTATCACCTTGCACACCTAGTTGTTAGCAGTCATGACAAACAGTGAAAGTCAACTGACATATTTATGTGTGAAAGGATTTGAATATCATAGCTGAAAATCACAAAGATAGATGCAGATAACCACTAGAAAACCACAAGGAAAGGTAGGCAAGACTAGTAAAGAGAGTGATCAACCATAATCAGCTTTGTTGAAACAAGTTGTGTTAATGGAGATAACGCCTCATTTTTTTACTTTTCTGAAATCTTTATTCTCCTCTTAACTCCTTCTCCTCTTCCTCCTCCTTTTTTGTCTTCCTGAGTGTTGTCACCTATACGAAATGCTCTGTGGGCCTCAAAATGTGTTTCCTGATTAGTTTATCTGAATCTCAATTCATTTTTCTATTGGTGAGAACACTGGTTCTTAACCTGTAGCTTTTCTTTATCTTCTGGTGTAGCAAGGGTATAAGTAACAGCCATCCTACACCATTTTCTTTATAGTTACTTATCATGCCTGATAAGTCACACCTGCTACAAGTTTCCTTCCACCAGTCAACCATCCTAACTCACAGCCAGACCAGGGGCTCTCTGCTCCACCCACCACCAGTACTGGAGTCCTCGTGACTAGTGAGTCATTCAACTGCAAAGTCTCATTGTGTTGCCTCTATTCTTGGACCCCTGCTGGTGCCATCTCCGATTGGTGTCTCTGGATGCAACAATCAACACACGTGTAAGGGAGGGGTAATCACAGCTTGGGCAGAGGGAAACGTCAAACTGTGATACAGGATGACAGAGACTCAGCCAGCACCCCATACTGTTCAACACTGGGGTGCCTACTGAACCCTTATACCCCCCACCACCATCACTTGCTGGATGGGAAGTGTGCGCCTGGAGGGAGAGGGCTGATCTGCAGCTGAGGCAAACCCAGACGGTACCGGAAGCTTGGCATTGAGTCCTTCCTGGAAAGGGGATTGTTTCCATCGCAGAGATGCATAAGAACTAAATGCAGATTAGGTCAGATCTGAGAAGGATCCAATCTTCCAAAATGACCCCAGATTTCTTTTGAAAGACTATAAGTTTCATTCAGGCCTGATCTTAATTTGCAGCCCAGAGTGTGGGCCAAAATTTCTCCATTTACTTTGGAAAACACTCCCAAATTTCACTGACCTAAATACTTGGTACACTATAAGGTCATTAAGATGGCTTTCTAAATATACTTTTGAGGAGGGAGGGTATATATAGTTCAGCGGCAGAGTGCATGCTTAGCATGTCTAAGGTCCTGGGTTCAATCCCCAGTGCCTCCACTAAAAGTAAATAAATATACCTAATTACCTCCCTTAAAAAAATAACTTTAAAACATAATTTAAAAAAGAAAAAGCATTTATAAAATGTACTTTTGACAGAGATTTCTAGTTTGGTTTTCAAGAAAGATTGTGTATGATAAAAGGTTCTGGAGGGAAATGATGTCACTCTGAAAGAAATTTAATATCAGCAGGGGAAAAAGGGTTAGGGAAAAAGGAAACTGATGGCATCTCATTGAAAGTGTGTTTAACCTTAGGTTCTGCTTCAGATATTAATTTCTGAGTTTATGATGTTTGGCCAGATTTTTCTAGGGATCTGGGGACCATTTTCCAAAACCTCTTTAGCTTGATCCTATCTCCCTGATTCCAGACCAGGAACTTATAAATCTGTCATTTAACTTCTGTCCTGAGCACGTAAAATTTTAACCACTACCATTACATCTAGTAGACAATTTAAAAATCTTATTTTCAGAGCATTAATCCTTTCCTCTCCTGAGAGCTTTCCATACTTGGCCTCATCACAAAACTGAGCACCCTGTTATCACCAAGCTTTCCCTTCTTGAAATGGTTCCCACTAGCCAGCAGAATAGCCTGAAGAAGAAGGAGGTCCCCCAGGCAGAGCATAGATGCTATCTAAGGACACCAGAGCTTGGCTGGGAACGAATTTAAAATCAATTTCCCATACATGAGGCTTCATAAGGTCGCACTGTGTACTTCTGATATCCAGTCAGGAAGGGTATTTCCAATAACCGTTTCAACAACACAAGTGCTAAAATGCTAAACCTTTGTTTTCGATTGCCTTAGCAACTGTCAGATCGAATTCCTTCATTTCTCTGGTGGCCAATAAGAATTATATCAAATATACTTCCTTTTTTCATTTGTGATTTTTTCTAATTGAGGTGTAATTGACATGCAACATTATATTAGTGTCAGGTGTATAACATAGTGATTCGGTATTTGTATATATTGCCAAATGATCTTCATAATAAGTCTCATTAACATCCGTCATCCATCACTATACGTAGTCACAGAACTTTTTTTCTTGTGATGAGAACTTTCAAGACCCACTTTCTTGGCAACTTTCAAGTACACAATACAGTGTTGTTAACTATAGTCGCCATGCTGTATGTTACATCCCCACAGCTTACTTATTTTGTAACTGGAAGTTTGTTCCTCAAATATATTTCTTGAATTAAAAACAAAAAATAGTCTAGTATTGTAAATTTGGAGCTTGTGTCATTGATAATCCAAATACTATGGTTTGATCCTATCAATGATGTAAAAATGGAACATCATTCTTATTGTTAGAACTCACCTTTCATTCAAGAAAGGTATGGAGGGTTTCTTAGGGTCTATGGCAACGAAAATAAATGTCCTCCATCAGTACTAAAGGTATTCTTGGAACTCTTCCCTTTGTTCAATTAACTTGATTAGGAACAATTCAGATGCAGTTTCCTCTTATTAAATTCATACCACCCGAAACTCTTCCAGCAAAGCAAGGTTAACATTTTGTCCTCAGTCCATCAGAGCAAGTGACAATATGCAAATTCTTCTCACTTTCTCTTCTTGCTTCTTCTCCCCCTTTATGTCTTTTTCAACCAGAGTGTAACCTCCTCCAGAGAAAAAAACCAAGCCTCATTTTCTATCGCCATCAGTGCCTGGCATGAGTCTAGTAGGTAAAGTAGTCCTCAGGGCTTGGACAAGTGGGACAGTTAAATGTAATTTTACAATTTGGTGGGGTTGAAGCTGTATCACATATCTGCCTGACAGGCCTATTTAATTAGTCCTGGTGAGAAGTCAGGAGAAGGACGCAATGTCAATAAAACAGAACTCAGTCAGCGACCGTGACTCACGTCAGCATGTCATTCCCAGTCTCCCGCCTCCACTGTCACCATTCAGCCATCTTTTCCACACTGATGGTCACAATCTGGCAGTTATTTCTTCCCACCTCTGCCCTCCAGCCAAAGGACTCAAGTGGATAAAACTGTCAGTGGAGAGGGACTGAAGGAACGGCCCTCTGCAGCCTAACCAGCCCCACTCTCCACACCTCTGTGGGAATCACTGTAATAATAACGGATGGAACCACAGGCCCCTGAAACTGCTGGGGTTTGGGGCGCTCAGAGATCTCTAGAAGCCTGCAACTAACAGTAAGTGTTAGCTAGAAATGCATTCTCTCAGGCTCTACTCCCTTCCTACTGAACCAGAATCTGAGGTTTAAAAGACCCCCAAGTCGTTCACATACACTGAAAAGTCTGCAAAGTACTGGAGCATCCGTCATGTGTGCCAGAAAACTGAGCCCGGGAGAAGCTGGGTAGCTAAGTAAAATGTGTCAGAATAGACTTGCAGATCCATTAATTCATTGACCCTGAGAAGCAATAACATCAAAATGTATAACACATTAGTAAGAGCAGAGCTTTAACCGAAGACTAACAAGAGATTTACCAACAATTAAATGAGAAGTCCAATTGCATGACAATACTTGGGAGTGTTCACTGCAGTTCACTGATATTTCTAAGCACCATCATAAGGTCTACTCAGTAAATACTTGCCTTAAATTAAATAAAAATATTGTTTTTGTTTATTTTTCATTTGTTGCTTTGTTCTGTTTTCATCTGGGCGAGGTCATACAAATGCTAAAAGGCAAAATTCTTGGTCATTTGGCAAGATTTTTAGTAGTTTCTAGGATTCCTAAAGTTGTTATGCCCTTCATCCTTGGAGTTCCTGCCTGGTCTGTTATTTTATGTCCGGCCATGTGCACATCCCTGTTTTTAATTACTTGTTAATAAAAGGTAACATATGCCCTACATGGAGAATACAGGAGAGTATTTCAAAGACTAGAAATTACCCACAATCCCAGCCCAAGAGAAATACAGTTAACTTGTTCTGATATTTTCTTCCAATTTTTTAATGTAGTTAAAATGATACTGTATCTATAGTTTGGTATGCTGATTTATTTTATTACTCCTTTTTTTTTTTTTTGGCATTGGGGGTAGGTAATTTGGTTTATTTATTTATTTTAATGGAGGTACTGGGGATTGAACCCAGGACCTCGTGCATGCTAAGCATGTACTCTACCACTGAGCTATATATCCCCCCCAGATTTATTTTAAATTATGACAAAGCATATTCCAGTTATTACCTGGAATGTAATCAAAACTTCATATAAGCATAGTCCATAGTCATAATAAGATCCTTTATAAGCATAACTTTAACAATTGCATAATATATTATTCGGCACCATTATTTACTTACCCATTTCTTCCTATCGGACACTTAAACTATTAGCAATTTCTACTTTTCAAATAAAGGGGTGAAAATCATCATTGTGAATAAAATTTTGTTCATACTTTGGCACAGAGGCATTACAAAACTCTTGCTACAGACTGCCAAACTGAGTACCAACTCTTTAAAGACTGACCATCTCATCAGAACCTCACAGATGCTTAAGGCATTTACTGATCAAATCAAATTTCATTGTGTAAATAGAGAATTTTAAATTTATATTGTATTTCTTCTTTGGTGAATAGAATAATTCATTTTTTCCAATGCTCACATATCTACTGAAGTTCATGGCATTTTTCTCATTGATTTTGGGTGATAGTTATAGATATTATCTTTATTTGAATCTACGTTGCAAATTTTTTATTATAGGCATTTTACTGTACAGAGATTTTTTAAGCAAAACTCTGTATAGCTAAGTCTGTATTTTGCTTACTGTATCTTTTGTTGCTTCTAGGATTAAAAAATATTCTACTCAGACATACACTATTTATTTCTATTATTGTCTAGTTATTTTCTGTCTTTACTTTTAGGTTAAACTGTTTAGTCCATCTGGAACTGATTTAGGTTTATAGCGTGAGATGAGAATATAAAGGAATTTTTCCAAATTATGAACCTCTTGTTTCAATACAATTTACTGAATTTCTATTTTAATTCAATTATTATACCACACACAAATATTAAAATATATAAATATATAATTTATGTAATTTATAAGATATATATATAAAGCATTCTATTGTCTGTCTGTCCTGGGCTATATATTCTTGAATGGGAAACACTATTTATATTATTGTGGCTTTGTGGTGTGTTCATGTACATGATTAGCAACTCTTGCTGTTTTTCTGTTTCTTAATATATTTTCCTATATATTTTCAATGTTCTGGTTTTTTAGTTGTTAATTTCTAATATTCTATTATGGTGAGAGGATTTGATGGACATTGCACTAATTTTTTGGAATTTACTGGAATTTCTTTTTGCCTTGTAAAGGGTCAGTTCTTATAAAAGTTCAATATCATTGGAAGGTACAGAGTTCTCTCTATATCCATTATTTCAAGCTTGTTATTACATCATTAAGATATTCCATATTCTCACTAATTATATGTCTACTTCATCTATAAATTTTTGAAAGCTATGTTAAGACACCCACTATGATTTTGGACTTGGCAAATTTGCTTTATTATTTCTTAGCTTTTGTTTTATATATTTTATAGCTATGTGGTTAAATACAAGCTTATGATTTATGTTCTTTTTTATTGAATTATAGTTGATTTACAATGTTGTGTTAGTTTTAGGTGTACAGCATAGTGATTCAGTTATACATATACATATATATTCTTTTTCAGATTCTTTTCCATTATAGGTTATTGCAAGATGTTGTATAGTTCCCTGTGCTATACAGTAGGTCCTTGTTGTTTATGTATTTTATATATAGTTGTGTGTGTATGTTAATTCCGAACTCCTTATTTATCTTCCCCCTCCTACCCCTTGTCCCTTTGGTAGCCATAGTTTATTTTCTATGTCTATGTCTTTTTCTATGTGATTCTATTTCCAGTTTGTAAATAAGTTCATTTTTAAAAATGAAAAAAAAATGATACAAACGTACTTATTTATTTATGATTTATGTTCTTGATGGATTTTTCTTTGTATTGTTATGCCAGGCCTCTTGATTGCTGTTAATACTTTGGCTCATATTCTGTGTGTTAACATTGATATGCATTGACATAGAAATAGTGTGTGTATCTTTTTTCATCCTTTGATTTTCAACTATTCTGTATGCTTTTGTTTAAATAGTGTCTGTTGAAAGTATTATATTGCTGGATCTAAGAATCTAATTAGGTGATTCTTTTCTTTTAATTAATGAGTTTAATCATTGGTATTTATTTTAAATTATTGATCTATCTGAATTTACTTATATACCTTATTTGAGGCTTTGTTTTTATCATTCTTTTTATTTACTTCTTTTTTTCCTTTTTTAGGGCCTTTTTTTGAATTAATATTCTTCACATTTCCCCCTTTTCCTCCTCTGCTGGTTTGGAAGCTATAGATTGTATTTCTACTTTTTGTTGGTTACTCTTAAATGTTTATATGTATTTAAATATTTCTTTTTTCAGTACTTCTGTCTTCCTCTCAAATATAAGAGTCTCATTGCAATTTACCTATTCAGCCACCCCATCTACAACCTTGTTCATATTATCTAGAATTTTATTTTTCCATCTTAAAGGCAACAACTATTAATTATGTTTAAATAGCCAATTACAGTTAAGAGGTCCTTTTATCATTTTCTGAGCTAACATTTGTTTCCTGGATTCCATGCCTCTACTCTCCATTCAGTGTTATTAATATTTTTATAATTTAGAAAGAGTCTGTAGGGGGTAAACTCTTTCTGAGTTTGTCTGATTTTCTTCTTGTAGTGTTACCCCTTTTTTAAATAATAGTTTTGCAACAATTTTAATTTGGCAAGTATGTTCCTCTAGCACTTTAAAGATATTATCCTATTGTTTTCTAGCATCCATGTTTGATGCCAGTTTCATAGTATTTATTTCAATATAATTTGCCTTTATCCTTTGGTAGCTTTAATAATATTATTTTTTCTTTGATGTTCAAGAGTTTCACCATGATATATCTTGTGTTGAATTCATTTATCCTGCTTGATATTCACAGTGTGCTTTTGTTATGAGAACCCATATATTTTTTCAGTTCAACTATTGTTTCTTCAAATGTTATTTTTCCTCCATTCTCTTGTTCTGGAACTTCTATTAGATGTGTGTGAGAACTGCTATACACATTCTAAGTGTCTCAGCTGCTCGTTCATATACCTTATCTCTTGGAGAAAATTCTTCAGTACCACCTTTTGCTGATTCTCTCTTTGACTAGGTCCTATCTAGAATATATGCTATTTTTAGAGTTTTTCATTTCAAGTGACCATCTTTTACTTTTTTAACTTTTGAATGTTTATTTTTCTCCTGTCCATTTAATTTTTAAATTTTGCCATTTCACATTCTTTTTGTTGTTGTTATTCTAATTACTTCATTTAGCTCGTAGAGCATTCTACACATATTTATTTTAAAATTTTTGTCCAATTGATATATAATACTATTTTAATCTGAGGTCAGTCTATGTCCCATTGTTGATTTTTGTTAGTTGGCCTTCTGAGATTAAATTTCTTGGCACATTGTAGAACTTTGGCCATATTTCCAAAATTAAATTACCTCGTGTATGATAAAATTTTGGTTTGCAGACTCATTCTGAATGCAAAGTTTGGGATTTTTTAGTTTTTTTCTCACTCTCTTAGTTATTTTCTTTTTTTTTTATATTATGTTTTATCTAGAATTCTATATATTTGAAGTGAGTGGGATGAGGAAATAGGTCCTCCTCAGTTAATTCTGTCACATGCCATATTTTTATCTTTATTAATATTGATGTAAATTTCTTCAAATATCTCTGGGACTGTGTTTAGACATGTTAAAACTTTAAATTAATTTGGGAAGAATCGACCCTGTTGAGACTTCCCAACCAAGAACAAGGACTGTGTGAGTATCCATTTGATCAGGTCCTCTTTTCTGTTTCTCAGTAAACTTTCATACTCTAATGCCTCTGGAGTAGTAAACCTATAATATCCAAAACACTTTTTTGGGGGGTAAGTAATTAGTAATTAGGTTTGTTTGTTTATTTTTCAGGCTTATTTATTCATTTTTTTAATGGAGGTACTGGGGATTGAACCCAGGACCTTGTACATGCTAAGTATGGGCTGTGCCACTGAGCTATACCCTACCCCCACCTTTTTTTTTTTTTTAACTTAATGGAGATACTGGGGATCAAACCCATGACTTCATGCATGCTAAGCATGTGCTCTACCACTGAGCTAAACCATTCCCCAACAAAACACTTCTTGACCAATGTTGCTAACATAAGATTTCTAAAATGTATCTCCACAAGGTCTCTTCTATCAATTAATGTTACTCTTTATTTATTTTTTGCCATCAAAGGATGCTATGAGCAGTGCCTCAGGCTTTGTCAGGACAGGAGTGCATTTCTCTCCCTGGGATTGCTGGCTGTTTTGATAATTTAGACCTACATCTTCTTGGACTAGTTTCCTACAGTCATCTGTTTTCTTTTTTAAGGACAATGTCAAGGCCTAAGGCCAGAAACACATGGCCATAAGCCAAGAGTAGAATTGGTCTATAGGCTAGAGTAGCAGCTGTTGCTGATGGAAGGCATGTGTGAGTGTGAGTGTGTGTGTATTTATGCATGTTAAGGACACCTGCTTCTAAGTCTCTGGAGAAGAGACTCTTTTCTCGTAATTGTTAAGCTCTACTTCCCCTATGTTGCATTTTGTTAATTATAAAGTATTTATTCTCAATGCCAATTATCTAGCAAGGGTGGGAGAACTATAGCAATCTAATAAATAAACATACCATTGTATTCGTATTTAATTCATATTTAAATTTAGCTATGTGTTTGTTCAGCAATGGAAGCTTCCAAATGTTTTTGAGTACCAACATGAAATGCCTGAACCTAAAACTCTTTTCATTTAAATTTACTTATATCATGTCTTCTATCTTCAAAAGAAGTGTCACTTGGCTTACCACTCACCAGGGAGAAACAAATTTAAAATATAAATAATTTGTTCTGAGATTTGCCCATAAAAATGTTTATGAAATGGAATAATTACTGAACTGTTTTAAAAGAACAAAAAATGGATACCTGTATTTGATATATATACATATATAATATTTTCCTTCCAAATAAAGATCATAAAGTTTAAACTGAATCAGTGTTTCAAGATCTACAAAATTCCTGAGAACAACAATAACAACAGCAAAACCCAAATCAAACCAAATCAAAACAAAACAAAATTTCATTAGTTAGGAAGGATAAAGCCAAATGTGTGCTTCCTGGGTCCTCCCTTTTGGAATCAATTCCCCACGAGATAAAATAGTTTCAATCAAGCACTTTTAATTAAACTAGTTTACTACAGAATCCCATTACCTAATTAAAGAACTAAACATAATATTTATAGAGAACTCTTAAGAATTTTAAAGAAAGATACCAACAATTATACTTAAAATTCCACATTAAAACAAAAATCCTAAAATCCAGTAGATTAAAGTGAGTTATTATAAGAAAGAGCCCCTGAAATGTTAGTTGTTCCTTGCTGATTACACAGTGCAACTGGTAAAGGGTCCTGAGAAGACAAACCAAGATTTAGAACATTACTTTGGCTGAATTATGTCCTTGTAATTTGCCACAAGTCATTCAGTTAAAACAAAAAGCCCTAAATTATTACAATAATAATAATCTGAATCTTTGACTCTACTCATGTTATTACTTCAAAGAAATGAATGCTGTCCTATGAAAATCATTGAAGCAAAAATCACTAAATATGCTGTAATATTCTTGAGGCTAGGTCTTTGATAAGCAACCACAGAAAATCCCTAATTCAGAAACCTGCCTTTTAAGAATAAAAAGAATCCACTTTAAAATAGTTTTTAAGTGTATTTTTCATTCTCAAAACCCAGAAAATCTGTAAGTCCATAGCTATTGCTCTAGGTTCTGCAATGTTCCTACAACATTCCTTCTGAGGATTTAAATGGATTTAGTTTCTAATGGAATGAAATTTAATAAAACTATTCCTCATTGCAAAATGTCAGTGATTGGAATAGCTACTGTAACACAAGCTTGCAGCTTTTCATCCAACTTTTCATTACTAAAGGATTTCATAGTAGCACCTTTTTCAAATCATGCCGTTCATCCTTGAATAACAGCTATTTTCATTTCAACTGTCATTCTAACATCTTACCCAGCCCTTTTTCATCCCTAATCCTAGCATCCAGTTTATCATAAGCATAATACAAAAGAGAAATAACAAATAGGTTCTGCAGGTTCAAGAGAACATGCCAAGCTGTGGATTTCTTCAGAGAACAATTTGAGTTATTGACTTCCAGGATTGGAATGGATGTTAACAGACTTTTAGTCCAAATGTTTGCCTTCTCTGTAATATCCTCATCAGACTATACATCATCTAGCTAACCAACCTAATTCCAAGGAATTCATCATCTTTCATGATTGACCATTTTATTTTGAATAGTACTCAAGTGACTATTCAAGAGACTCTTGGATTTACATACAGAAAATCTATAGTCTTCTCCAAGACAACACAACATTTTTGAACATAGCTATGATGTCTGCCTATCTCCACATTGCCTTCCCCTTTCTGAGTAAGAATTGGCACATCGTTCAATTCAATTTCCTCACTCTTTCTTATTGAAACGTACTCCAATTTGCCTAGATCTGTCCTACAATGTGGCTTCCAGAACAAAATAAGTCTCAGACAGTCTGATCAGTGCCAGCTAAGATGGGGCTGCCACATTCCTTTTATAAATCCTATTCTTGTAGTTTTGCTCCTTAATATGGAACTGGCTTTTGGGAGAGTGACTTCAAATTGTTGTTTCATTTTAAATTTGTAGGTAAAGTCTGTGGGCCTTTTTATCTGATGTATTGTCAAGCTGTTCTCTTTAATCCAATGTTTATCTTTTTGGACTTATGTGAAGAAGTTTTCATTATTTTCCTTTGCACTAAAGTTAACTATCAAAAATAGAATCAGAAAAGTACTTAAATAGCCACAATTCCACTATTCTATGCCCGTCAAATCAACTATTTAAAGTTTCCCCTTAAGTCTTTCCTATATGCTTAGTTGTACTCAGATCATAGATACCATTTTGTTATTTCATTTTAAATTATGATATCATAAGTATGTTTCCATATCTCTACTTGGATTCCAAATTTTTCATCTTATTTAAATTTTCTGCAAAATTTTCCATCAAGTTGATATACCACAGTTTCATTAAGCATTTTCAGTTCTTCTTATTATAAATAATCCTACTTATTTCCTTGGAATAAACTCCCAGGATCATAATGTTAGAGGAACCCCTCTAGGAACCTGTAGTCCTACTGCCAAACTGCTTCCAAAATGGAAGGAGATGCAGGTGCTAGGTTTCCCCTAACTCTCCAGGAATGACCATCCCAAGGACTATCCTCTAAGCATTTAAGAATATCTTTGTTTCCCTCTGAGTAATGGATGGGTGTTATGGATATTGAGTTTAACTTCTTCTTTAGAAAACAGAGAGCAGTTATTATCTTTTTCTACTTTATGCCAAATTTCCTAGCAATGCTATGCAAGCATTTGTTATAACCTGGCCTCACCTTACCTTTCCTAGATCATTTCCTCCTACTCTTCTCTCTTCCTCCAGACAGAGTTAGTAACCTCCACCTGTGTGTTCCAGTAGTCTTTTGTACCTGTGTCTGAGTAAGATATACAATTCATCACAGTGTTTCATAATCAATGTCTGCATGTTTGTGTCTCAGCTAGACTATGAGATTTTCAAGGGAAAGATGAGGTCTTCATTTTTCTGTCATCAATACCTACAAGTGTACTTATTATAAAGTGTAAGTGTTTTATGAAGGAATAGAGAAACATACTCACTCCCTCTTGTCTACAATGGTATTACCATTTGATGATATCTTTTTTTGTAATATGCATCCATTGATTATGACTAATGTTGAATATTTTTCCATGCTTATTCAATCATCAAATCATCTGTTGTGTGACTGTCTATGTTCTTTGCCCATTTATATGTTAGGATAAGCTTTTATATTTCCATCATCAATCAGAATGTTCATGTTCATTAGCAGATGTTTATATAGCATTTATGATTTGCCAGGTATTGCTCTAAGTTCTTGACAAATATTAACTCATTTAATACTTGTAGAAACCCTCTTAGAGATGTGTTATCAGAGGCATAGAGGAATTAACTCACTTGTCCAAAGTCACACAGCTAGTAAGGGGTAGAGCTGGGATATGAACCTAGGGACTCACAGTCTGGAGTCCCAACCCCTATTTTATTACTATCCCTATTTATATTTTAAAATTAATTTTTGTAATATTGCTATAATCAATAAACTAGTCTGTGGTTGTGATCTTTACTTTAGCTACTTTATTTTTAATATTTTGAAAACAAAACAATTTCAGTGTCCAGGACAACCTAGACCAAAGCTGGATTATGATCCTTAGAGCCCTGCTCCCTCAACTAGGTTGGTTGTTTTTAATGTTGATTTGTCTAGCCTGGCATCTGACACCCCAGAGAGGGCTCCAGGCAGCCTCACACCCACTGACTCTTCTCTCTCCTTCCCCACCTGCAATCCCGATTGTGAAGATGTTTACCTTTGTTTCTAGAATGTAATTCACTTTCATGACTAGGACTGATACTCGTGTATTCATAGGACTAACTTTCTCCATGGCTTTTGCCAGCCTCCCCTGCTGGGAATTCTGCTGCTCCTTGGCTGGACGTCCTGCTCACCTCATTCAGGCCACCTACACACTAGAAGTCAGGCTGCACCTTCCACTGAGAACCCCGCCCCAGCTTGCCCCAACTATCAGACAGAACCCTTTGTCAGACTGTAAAATGTTTCCTTTGAGCCTAAGGCCACCTCACCTTTTGGGTGTCATGATCTTAAACTGCTGTTAACGCCCACAGAGACCACAGAGTTTCTTAATGTGTTAATGCAGACCCCCTACACCTACTTCCAAAGCACAGCACAGATCCAAGCCAACCTCCCACCCCACCTCCCCCTAGCATCCTCTGCCATTTCTTGGCTTATTTCCCATTAGTCACTGCCCTTCTACAGGGATTCTAGCTCTCCTCACTGCATTGAGAGAATCTATCCATCTTCACAGTTTGTTCTCTTACTTCAAACCTGAGAAAGTTGTCACAACTCGGAAGACATTGGGACTGAAAGGCAAGTGCCATGCTCTTCTTTTAAAGTTTCATCTCATTAATTTGACTGATTAATCCACCTATGACTGAAGCATTATGCTGTACACCAGAAATTGACACAACATTGTAAACTGACTATATTTCAATTTTAAAAAGTCCCTCACTTTATAGTTTCCCAAGTTTCCTCTAAGTCCGGTAAACTTTGTCAGGAGGACCATAAATAGTTCAGAAAGTAGAACTGATAGTTACTAAGTTGAGTTCATCAGATATTTGTTGATCACTAGATTTGCACAAAAATAGCTTTCCAGTAAGTATTTTCAGTAGACAGCTGATTTCTTTGTAGTCATCAAGAAATAGTAGGAATTATATTGAGAATAATACAATGAAGGCCTTTTCTTCACAAAAAATAATTTTGTTTTCATAGTTGAGCTATTTCCACTGTTTATAAAGATAGAACTCTTTCCACTTTATCCCATGTGGCCTCTCTCATCATACGAAAGAACTTCACCCCTCTAGTCCATCATTTCATTTACCTGTTTAAAATTGATTTCAAGTGAGACTAGAAGCACAAAATTCTGGGTACATTTAACAAACAATTCAGCATTCTAATCACTTACAAAATTCAACTTCTGCCTCAGCCATTATTTTGTATTACAAAATGATGGCTTATTTATACGAAAGTCATTTCACAGCCATGATCTTAAAATTTGGAATGAAAGTCCTAAAATGATTACATGTAAAAAAAAAAAATCCATCCTTCCCATTGTTAACCTGAGCAACAGGGCAAACATAAGAGAAATGAAAATCTTTTACCTCCACTGTTAAAATTCTTGATGTTTTTTCATTGCTATGGGGATTTTTTTAGCATATACATGACTTGAAATTAGTGCTTTCCCTTAGCAAGTTCTCGTATTTTTCTCTGATGTTCCAGAGCCAGAATTGTTACTTTAACTTCTCACCATTCAGAAAACAGAGTCTAATATAGATTTTTATTTTTTGGCTTATGTGGTTTTAGGGCAAATTTACCTTACTGCTCTTGGTTTTCGGTAATCTCTCATTCCACAGAATAAGACTGAAAAGAATGAACAGTTTGTAATTAGGAAATTCAGTAACTACAGCATTGAATACTACGAAGTATAAAATGAAAAGCTAGTACTAGTTTTGATTCCTTAAATACAATGTTGTAGGGTTTTTTTCTGTGATTCATTGGCAACATTAAGTGAGCAACTGTTTCTCAGTATGAAAGGCATCTTTCTACTTTAACATGTTACCAAAAGTAACATGTTCAAAACCTACTCTCTCAGTTTTAATTATCAAGTACTGTTTCATTTGTATGTTTTTGTGTAATATGTGAAATTCTAGCCATTTTCCTTCAAACCAATCATAAAAATAAATGAGCAATATATATGATATCTCTGTCGTTACGTACATTTGAGTTCAATTTAGTAATGCTTAAAAATAGGCAATTAACAATTTTGCTTACTTAGCTAAAGAGTCAGTTTAATTGTGATATCAATTGTCTACCTTTTGTCCTAATCCATTATAGTTTAATGTAGGCATCAAGCAAAGAAATAAAACAAGAACCTGTCAAAAAGATAGTTGTGGACACTTAGAAAACATCAATGTCTTTGGTATCTTTCATCTGATCATCCATATCAAATGTTTCCATTCAAACATTACCCGGTATCATGGTTTACAAGTTAAAAAAAAAAAAAAAACCAAAACTGGTTCTTATGTCTAGTGGCACTTTAAATCTGTTATACCAAGATAGGCAGCAGTCTCAAGAAGGTTTTTTTTTTTTTTTTGGAAGATTGGGATAGTCTTTGTGAGCAAAACTAACAAAAGACAAGAAGACTGAAAAGAAAAAAAAAGAAAAGAAAAAACAATGTCTTCATTTATATGTATTACAGGGTGATGAGTGGAATGGAAAATGTTAAACCCCTATGTTGTCGTGATTAGTCAGTTTTGCTCTGTGGCAATAGAAATAACTGAATAAAACAAATTTGCCCTTTGCTATGTGCTGACAGAATTACCACTTGTTCATACACCATAATTAGTGACACTCCACACTCCCAGGAATCTTAGCGTGTAGAATGCAAGTGGAAAAAGAATATTATCTAATGCACCAACAATTCAAATGCACATGTGATAAAATGGTTGCTTTTAGTACAGCACGCATGGAATGAGATCTTGAGAATTTCTCAGTAGCAGGTGTTGGATATATAAATACAGATTCAGAACTGTATATTTGGCCTCTGTCTATCTTTTCCCTGTCTCTGATTCTCTTCTTTGTTAAGCTACTGACTTTACTGCTTATTCAAGAATAACCTACCTAAAGTGACTGTCATTTTCTTCAGATTAGAATAGCAAATGTATATTATTTTGTGCTACCATTAAATCCATTTCAAATACCTCTTTTAAGATGGATGAATTATTTATTCTTTTTTTTTAAATATTTTATTTATTGTTTGTTTTGGTGGAGGGGGTAATTAGGCTTATTTACTTTTTTTTATATATACTTATTTATTTTAATGGAGGTACTGGGGAATTGAACCCAGGACCTCCTGCATGCTAAGCACACACTCTACCACTGAGCTATATCTTCCCCCTGTTTATTCTGAAATAGATAGCTCTATCTATTTGACTATTTTTGGATAAAGAATTCATTGACTAGTATACAATCTTCTCATCAAAAACTCTATGAAAAATACACTTTGCACAGCAAATACTTTTAACAAAATTACTTATTGACTGTTGTGGGTCATCACCTGCTCTTAAGCAGGATATTTTGCAAAGTTTGAGAAGTGACATATGCCAGATAATCAAATAGACATTTTCTGGTTTGTTTCATTTTGAAGAATTGGAGTATCACTTTATAACCCATACCTATACTACACATGTGGTGATTGATAAGACTCACTTCAAAAATGTAACACCACACAGGAACTTCCAAATAAATTTCTATTAACAAGTGCAAGCTAGGCTACTAGTGCCCCAAGAGCAGGGGCAGAACTCTTGCTTCCTGTATGTGCAACATCTAAAATAGAGTCCAGCACACAGCAGGTCATCGGGAAAGTCGTCTCATTTGTCTACTGGGTGAAATTGATGGACTGATCAATTGTAGTTATGACTGAACCACTTGGTTCTTCCAAGACTAATAAGAATCTTCATTGTCCCAAAAAAGGTAAGAACTAAGTGTTCCACCTTAGATTCCACCTCAGGTAGGAGGGAAATCATATGATTTGCTGATGCCTTTATCTGGTTTCTGAACGGCCCCGTCTCCTACTGACATGATACATCAGACTGGACTATAGCAGAACCTTCAGTTCTGACAAAACTACTTGTTCTATGTTGACCTGTACAAATATGCCTTGTAATTAACCTCAGAAGTTAAAAAGGCCTCCCCAAGCTCAGCGGTAATGCTATTTTGCCATCATCAGAATGATACTTACAGGTTAGTGAGTTATAGGAAAATCTCATTTCAGACAGCATAGGAAAATTAAGATATCATATGATCACAGTCATTTTTTTTAATTATTAGAAAAAATATACCTTTATTATTTTTTTTAACCTAGAAAGACATCAAAATAATGAGTGGTTATCTCTGGATGATAGGATTATTGGTGAATATTTTTCTTATTTCTACTTTCTTATCTCTTCCAAGTTTTGTAAACGGATTCTATATGTGTAATTTTAAAACTCTTATGTTTGAAGTGTTGCCAAATCACTATTCATGATTCACTTACTTCATTTCTAGATAATTGTTCAGGTGACCTCTGCAGCTTAATTAAGATCTATATTTTCACAAATGGCTGGGATAAGAACATAATTTTATTTGTATGAATACGTGTCGATGCTTTTCTGGAAATAGGAAGGAAGGCTTATGCTAGAACCTGCCACCACACAAAAAAATGAATATACACTTAGAAAAGTTAATCTATTTCTGAGTTATTCCTTTTCATTTTACTTAATTTTTTATTCAAGTATAGCTGATTTACAATGTTGGGTTAGTTTCAGGTGTACAGCAAAGTAATTAATTTATACATATACATATATATTATTTTTCAAGATTCTTTTTCATTATAGGTTACTACAAAATATTGAATATAGTTCTCTGTGCTATACAGTAGGTCCTTGCTGTTTTTCTATTTGTATGTAGTAGACTGTATCTGTTAATTCCAAATTCCTAATTTATCCCTCCCTCCCTCTGCTGTCCCCTTTGGTGACCATAGTTTGTTTTCTATGTCTGTGAGTCTGTTTCTGGTTAATAAATAAGTTCATTTGTATCATTTTCTTTACTTACTTCTTTTTGGAAGAAAGCCATATGGATATCGTATCTCTGTTCTATTTCCCATGTTAGCCTGAATTCATTAGTTATCACCTTAGTATGTGGTGTCTGGGGAAGAATTGTAAGAATTGATTTTATTATTATTTTTAGAAAAGGAACTCCCATTTGAGGTTGCTCAGAGTTTCAGTTCCTAAAGTTGGAAATATCAGTTAAGTCTGGTAACAAATTCCCTTTGTTTCGGGAAAGTCACCAGGATGGAACTTTTAATCACATAAAAGTCCCTCCCACTGTTCCTGGAGAGAACTGGGAAGTCACCACAAATCTGAATGTAGTTGCTGTGAAATGAGTCCTTGTTCTGTCAAGTAAACGCAAATGGCTGCTTTTTCAAGCAGACCTTGCCTTTGCAGATTAGAAAACTATTTTCCCCAAATACGGATTTACGCTGAGTGTTAGTGCCCTCCACATATCAAGATTGAATTACCCCAAATTTGGGGAAATACATTTTCAACTAGTGTTGTGATCGTATTATCTAAGCCTTGACTGTCAGCCAAGTCCTGCTTCTTCTGCTGAAAGGAATGGGAGTTTCCAATGGGGGTCTAGCTGGGGCGAGAATGGGTGGGCCTGGTTCTTGGGGAGGGAGAGGGTCTTCCCTGAGACACAGGGCTTAGGAAGTAGGGGGCTGGAGTGAAGGAACATGGAGATTTCTCCTTGGCTGGAGTAGTGAAGTAGCTTCCAGACACACAGGAATCTGCAGGGGGCTGGGCTAGAACCTTCACCTGGGGTTCAAATGTCCAGGGTAAATCACTCTGGTACCAGAGAGCTTTATCTCCCAAACATTCAGTAAAGCCTGACTGAGCATCATTGTCCTGCACCTCAAAGGGATTTGAAGGGTTCAGAGAAAGGTATGTCTGTACTTGGAGCAAATCAGTCCCGCAGCACAGTGTCAAGTCTTACCAGAAGCAGCCACAGGTGACTTGGAGAGCCCTGGAGTTCAAAGTGGCTGTCGGGCTGGGTTAGAGAGATGTGGAAGCATTCCCTAGTGATTCCCAGGAGTATGTGAGGAGAGGAATCCGAGGAAAGACTGCAGACTTAAACAGTCTGGGCAAGTAGGAGTCACCAATAATTATGGCTTGAATAGTAAAGTAAATCTGACCCCCAGCTGGTGGAGAGAGTTGTGTTGCCTATGGATGTATAATTGAGTCTTTTTAATACATTAAAACATGGAGTTAGAGACTTTTAATCGGATGACCTACTTTGGGTTCTATGTTTCACTTGTTGAAGTGTGTTTAGCAAATGCCTCACTAAAAAAATCACAAAGTTTTCCATATTGTGCTTTCAATTCTACCTAATTCCCAACATTTTCTTCTCTGGATTCACTAGGAGAGTAGCATTTCATTCTTGTAAGTCTCCTGTTGTTAGAAAGTTCTTTCTTATACTTTCCTTTCCTCTAGGCTAACATTCCTCTCCTATTCAGAAGGAGAGAATTGTGCTCTCTACTGCAAAGAACACATCAAATTGCTTCAAATAAGATAGAATAAGTCAACCTTACATTCAGGCTATGGAAAGAGTCCATAAATTATCGAAATCTTGTTAAAAGACCCAGTGTACTTCCGAGGAAAGTGGCCTGAATCACTTCTCCGGCATGAACATTATGGCTCCTAGCACATGGTTTTTGTGAAAACAACCCTGGTTTCCACCTCCGGGAAAGTCTGGCCCTGAGGTAGAGCCAAGGTAAACAGTGGCAAGTGACTAAGGACCACGGGGCCAGGGCAAGCATCCGGACTCCCTTTTTATGTGGTTGGACGAGACGAGACTGGCTTCTCATACTTTCTGAAGATCTGAGGCAGGCTCCTTCATTCTCGTCCACCCATACCTGAGATCCATTGCATCACCTGTCAGGTGGGGACCAGGAACAGTCTCGACTTTATCCTCAATCTAGGTAGCCTGGAGGGTCCTACGTGCTGCTATTATTTGGGGAGTGTTGGGGGGCACACAGGAAATGTACTTTCTCCCTCAGGGCTTTATGGATGAGACAGGGGGAGTCATGGGTCTGTATGAACCCTCTGTTCCGCTCTTGCCCTCTCATCCCAGGGACTATGGCTTCCACACTGTCAGAGAGCAAGCAGTTCACCCATGGGGATTCCAGGACTGTGCCAAGGGACACAAAGGGCAGTGACCTTTTAGCAGTCCAGCATTAGGAGAAATTAAAGTCCAAGCTGAGGACCAAAGCAGGTGAACGGAGAACCAGGAACCAAGTCAAGCAGGATGGCTGACTGGAGGTGAGCAGATGAGGGGATAGAGGAGAGCAGGGAAGGGTAAGACTGATGGGCAGAGAGCAGGCATGGTGGGAGTGAGTGCAGCTGAGTCCCCTTGGTGTACCGTTTATCCACAAGTCTTTGAGATGCATGGCTGCACCTGCCCTGGATTATCCAGATGGGTGGTGGTTACTGAATCTCTGAGCCTCTGAGGGCTTTCTAAGGCCCTGCAGCTAGCACCTTTCCCCTGAACACAAGGGCGTCTGCCACAGAAACACATCACCCAAGAACGTACCTCCTTTTAGGGACGAGGACCAGCTCGGGTGTCTCGCAGTTAGGGACTGTCACTACTTCCTGCTCTGTGAAGTCAGGAACTCCACTTCTTCAGATGTAAGGAGACTTCCATCACAGAGTGAGCCTGGTGTTTTTGCGTCACCCCAATATTAACACTTTATTTTCTCTTTCGAGACCCACTCACTCACTTCACAGGCATTTTCCTTTCCCACTGCCCTTCACCTCTGCTTCCTGATAATTCTTTTCCTCAAACTTTATAGCTTCTTTCTTGAATTGGTCCTTTCATCTTGTCAACGTGCACTTTCTTCTTCCGTGTAAGTGGGAGGATACCAGTCAATGTAGAGCTCAAATATCCCCAAGCCCAGACATGGGCCCGCCCACACTCAGAGGATCCCCGTACCCTCACCTCAGTTGCCACATGCTTCCTGAATCCCAGTATCTGGGGATGAGATCGAGGAATCTCCTTGGAAGCAAAACCACTAGGTGAGTTTTGTGAAACCCTTGCATCAAAGCTGCTTCCTTCTAGGGCAGAGAGTCTGTCCTTTCCAGATTTGTCACCTGATGCTCAGAATAGTGTTTGATAAAATAGGTGCTTAGTGGGGGCAGGGTTATAACTCAGAGATAGAGCGTGCTTAGCATGCATAAGGTCCCAGGTTCAATTCCCCAGTACCTCCATTAAAAAAAAAAAGTAGGTGCTCAGTCACTGCATGTTGAATGAAGAACTAAACTAAAGCAATGGCCAGACTAAATAAATAATGAAGTACCAGCCCTTGGCAAAATAGTAAAAATATATTCAGCTTTTCAGCCTATCATGTTTATCAAATCTTGCCTGACCTCCCAAAGCACTAACACCTTCCATTATACGCTTGTCCTCAGTAACCCAAAGAAGAGGTTCCACTGAATCCTTGTATCAACAAGCCAAACATTTTGATTCCATAATTTGCCTTTTAAAAATTTTACTAAAACTTAGTCACATGTTATCTCTTCGTCTAGGGCCTGGGTCTCTGTGCCTTTTATGATGACAGCTCCCTAATAAGATAAATAAATATGTATATTTGGTAATTGTATAAGGATAAATAAGTTTCCTGGGAGCATTCTCCCTCTCCTCGTGGGTCTTGTAGATTCATTTGAATAGTGTCTTCAGAAGACAAGCGTATCTGATGTCTTTGCCCTGATCCCCAGCTGAAACTCAGATGATGAAAATTGTAGGCTTCTTGGGAGGGAATCTCAGCAGACAAGCAGTGGGAAAATGTACTGGATAAAATTAAGCATTTCACTTGTAGCACCTGCTATAAATAAGAAAAAATCCTTTTCATGTTTTGTAAGGGTCTTTCAGTCTCAACCATTTAGTTTCTTAATATAGTTAGTTCATTCATGGAAAGAATAGTTGTCATTATTTTTTTTAATTGAAGTATAGTCGATTTATAATGTTGTGTTAGTTTCTGGTGTACAGCATGGTGATTCAGTCATACATACATATTCCTCTTTCATATATTCTTTTTCAATATAGGTTATTTCAAGATATTGAATATAGTTCCCTGTGCTATACAGTATGACCTTGTTTGTTTACTTTATAGGTAGTAGTTAGTATCTGCAAATAACAAAATTATTGTTTTCCCACCGTAATCTGGGTACACTCTTTCTCCCTAGCTCAACAACATGAATCCCACCTCATTTCAAGCTTGCTTTGTTCATTCAACAAATATTGACCACCGACCATGTGCAGGCACTAGAGATATAGGAATGAACAAGGCATACATCAGGCAACATCCCCATCATATCGCTTAAGGTCTAGCAGGAAAAACAGAAATTACACAAGTAATTACACAATTTTGCTTATTGTTGCAATAAGGACCAGGAAGGCAAATAAAGTGTGTGGTGAGAATCTAAGAGCAGGAGATAGTTTGGAAGATGAGAGTGGTCAGCTGGTTGGGAAGTTGGTCAGGTAAAAGTCCGGGAATGGTTACAGGCAGAGAGAAAGGTTTATGGGGAAGCCAGAAATTGGGAAAGCCATTGGTACTTGAGAGAGAACTGAGATAAACCCAGCATGGTTGAGGCAATGTAAGCAATAGAAAGAGGCAAGGGGCTGGAGGCTGACGCAGAAGTGAGATCACAGAGGTTGTCACAGAACAAATGAAGGAGATGGCACATTATTCTAAAAGCAGTAGGAAGTCATTGAAGTTTTAGGCAGCACAATGACATCATCCATATAGATGTAGGGACATGTGAGGGCTGCTCAAAGGGAAATGTACTTGAGGATCTTTCAATGTATTGGACACAATAGTGGTTCATTGACCTTCCTCGAGTCTTTGCCCATATGTCTCTCCTCCGTGAACCCCCACCTCTGACCATCCTTTCTACGATGACGTCCGCGCTTCTCTCATGTCAGCCTCCAGACCCCACTGACTCTTCTCTTCTTCCATAGCACTTGTCCTTTTCTAATATATTTGATCATTTACTTATTTATTAGTTTATTTTCTTTCTCCTCTTGCTAGAGTGTAAGCTCCACTGGGACAAAGTTTTTTTTTTTTCCTAGAAAGTGCCTGCCATATGGATTCCCCACAAATATTTGTTGAATTAAAAGCTTATCACATGATTATTTAAAGCTCAACTGTAAGATGATTTATCTGTCGGTGTTTATACTTTAACATACTTAGTTTAAAACAACTGTTTCCTAACTAGGCAAAGTATATACATTGATTGGATTTTTAAAATGAAAATTGCTGCTGTAGGAGAAATGGATCATCTGCTTATTCAACTTTATGGGAAAATGGTTTTAGTTGATAAGATATCAAAACATTGAGCAAATTTTAGGAAAGAAAGATTATGAGACATGGTCAGGAATCATGAGTCACCGTGACAGCTTAGCTATTTTACAATGTTGCTACATGTACCAATCAAAATGTTCTGCTATGCTGACAAAATTATAGTATTTTCGTAACACGTGGTGATTAACCCTTTAAACCTACTTTTGAACAACAATTGTGGCCTTACTTGAAGGTGTTTTAAGGACTAATATGCAGTTAGCAAATTAAAGCTTGTCATAACGTCTAGAATTTCTTGGAGAAAAGCCAGTTGATTTGCAGAAAGTGCCAGAAAGTTTCCCTTTAATTTCTCTGTGTATCTGACCTCATATAATCAGAGAGACCTTAAGAGTTTACAAGTTTACTTCACAAATAAAACTTCTCAGAAAATGTCATTTTCATTGTCAATGTCATAATTTCCCATAATTTCCCATTCACTGATTTGTTAAACTCATTTATTAACATCAATTATGGTTTTGGTACCATGTTAGATATTGGTCCATTCATTTATTAGCTCACTCATCAAATATCTGTTTATCTGTATTGAGGAGAGACACAGATTTTAAGAGGTAATATGGGACAATTACATAGTCAGGAAATTAATTTACTTGGGAAAAACTGAGAAGGCTTAAGTAAATACAGGAAGACATATTTAACTTTTATAAAAAGAAAATGCATTCAATTAGCTCCAATTTTAGAAGTTATTTTGGCTGAAAGCAAGACAATGAGATTTTAATTGAAAATCTTCCTTGCATAGAAAACAAACATGGTTTCCAGAGGGAAAAGTGGGTGAGGAGGGTAAATTGGGAGTTTGGGATTTGTAGATACTAACTACTATATGTAAAATAGATAAACAACAAGTGTCTACTGTAGAGCACAGGGAACCATATTCAATACCTTGTAATGGCCTATAATGAAAAAGAATATTAAAAAGAATATATATGTATGAATATAAATGAATCACTATGCTGTACATCAGAAATTAACACAATGTTGTAAATTGACTATATTGCAATAAAAAAATAAAAAATTTTGAAAAAAGAAAAAAGAAAATCTTCTTTGTATTAAACATATCTAGATGTATTAAACCAAATATAAACACCAAAAATAATTATATTATCTCATTTATATATCAAGCACTATAAAGAAATCTATTTGCATATTATTAATTGTCTACTTTCTAAACCACTTGAAGACAGCTTTCACATGACATTACAGTGCAAAATAATAAGACTAAAACAGCGCACAGTTCTTGCTAAGTTTGATTTCTTGCCTCTGCACCCGTCTTTGGAAATGGGGCTCCTTTACTCAGACTTGCAGAATCAGTGCTATTCCGAGTCCGAACCAGTCAGGTAGTATTAAAGAATGACTTTTAATCCCTGCTCTAGAATTTCTCTTACCAGCACTCCTTCCCATGTTGGAATCGTGTCCTTGCCCTTAACCTGCTGACTGGGCTCTGCTTCCTCTTAGCGCACTTACCTGGATAACCAGGTACTGCCTGCCTGGTCCTCAGCTTACCAGGGCTAATGAACACCAAACATTTTCTGGCATGTTGAATGTTACCCTAATATGTGCAATTTGGGCTTAGGTACCTGCACTTCGAACCCTAGAGATGGTCTGAGGGTCATATCCCATTCTTTTCATCCTTCTGTACCTAGATCAGCTTGAATAAAGCATTTCAGTACATACTTTCAACAACAGTTAAAACAATCTATTCTACATCAACTTGCTCATAGTTGACAGAAATAGACATAGACAGTGCCAGAATATTCTTTCATGTAAGAAAGTTATTCATTCCACTAGCCCAGGATATCTCTCAGGATTGTGAAGGTAGCTTGTGTAATTTTATTTCTCAAATAATTCTGTTAATTGTTATTCTTCTTGAAGTTTCCATGCAGGAAGGAATTTGCTGGCCATGGAATGAGCACATTTCTGCTGACCTGATTTCAGTCAAGCACCCGTGAGGAAGCCCTACCACAATCAGGACCTTTCATCCACTCTGTGGAGCCAGAGGTCAGAGGGCATTGTTTGATGATAGATACTTTGGTTTCCTGAATCAAAGAGGCCAAGATGAATGAAGCTGGTAGTGTTTAGAATTGGTGAGTTAACAAGCTCCAGTGGTCTGGGTCTAAACTTCCAGATGCCAGTAACAGTTCAACCTCTCATACATATCGCATCCAGCCTTTGAGATGGTCACTATGGAGACCAACAGAGATGCTCCAGCAATGAATTCCTTGACTGTGGACAGACCCCCCTGACATTATGATTCTGGCGCACACAGCTGTATGGAAGGAAGTGGATGAGCACGAGGACTTGGAAATGCCTCCACCACGGCTGGCTGAAGCCCAGACAACTACAACTAGAAAAAGCACAAGACATGTTTTTAAGGACTTGCTGATGCCTAGTTAAGTGTCAAGGTTGTGGGGGATTACAGCCCATGAAAGATAATGTACTTAAGCAAATAGAATCATTATTCAGGGATTATAAGCTGGTGTATCTGAGGCAGGTCTCAAACAGAAGCAGCCACACAAACCATTACTATAGTTGGAAATCAATCAACAATATTTATAAGTACAGTTCAGAAAGGGCTATGGCTCCCTAACAGGGTCTGTGTTGTGACAGTCAATAATATCTCCAAAGGCAAAGGACAACAACCAGCCACAAACCATGCAGCTGCCAAATAATGTCCGTCACTGGATAGCAGCAAGCTAAGGGTTAGAGCTCGTAACAAAACTTCAAAGACACAAACAACAGGCTATGATACCTCAGAGTTATGTACATCTTCAAAATTTTGTGGATTATTAGTGAGAAATATTTTGATATCCTTGGGAAACAATGAGACATAAATACTAAGTTTATTGACTTACTTATATGATTCCTATTTCATTGCTTTTGGCCATGAAATGGAAACTTTAGGGTTTTCTTGTAGTGTCAACGTTCATTCTTTCTTATCTTCAAAATCCTAAGTGAACTTGACAGGGGCTGTAGAATAAAGTCAGTCACAATGGAAATAAATTGGCTGTCTCTCCACATCTAACAGACACAAGAGATGCACCATTGACCCTGACGCAGGTGCCATTAAGTCAAACACACATCTCTGATGATACCCATCTAGAAGCATCTGATACAGAGATGTAACAAGCCTCCATGTCCACTGGTGATGAGTGATGATGCCAGAGAATTTCCTGGGTTTTGTTTTTACGAATACATCTAAAATCATTCACGATGACAATAGAATTAACCCAGTTTGGGTTGAATAAGATAAAATTTTAAGGTCAAGACATCCATTGATCAAGTCAATAATGGCCATAAATTTGGAGAAGTACAACAATCAACTTATTGTGTAGTTTCTCCATGAGAGAGAGCTGGCATTCCAGCATTATTATTATAGTTATCTTATTATTTACCTATTTTCCTACTTAAAAGTAAAATGGGATCCTCCACTGAAAACCTGTTTTTCCAAACTAAAATTTTTTTAAAAGGAAATTATGTATTTTGTTTCATTGTACTTGTATTGGAGGTTACTTTGGGAACATTCTAACATGAGGCTCATGTAAGTATTTGAATAAACTATAAATGTGGCGACTTCTAATTTTCTAAACCTGGCATGCCAATCCTCTTTCCTAGGTAATGACTCCCAAATGCCTGAAGCCTAAGTCCTTGAACAAAGGAAAGTACCTGAGGCAAGTAGAGAAGAAATTCAATACTTTTAAATGCATTATGCTCCAGAAAGAGTAAGGCCTTTCTTGTTTCAGTCAAAATTAGTTTAAACAGTAACACAGCAGTTCATTCTCATCTGGTTATACTGAACATCAAATAGCCTAAACTTTCCATTTCCCTTTAATGTTCTCTTTAGTGGAGAAACAGAACTGGTTGACTGATGTAATTATAGTTGATAATCACATGATTATAATTATAGCTGATCTATATCATTACTTTTGCATGAGAACTTTTGAAATTGAGCAGCACCATGTGTATGTTGCAGTTACACAATTTGAAGGAGGATGAGGACCTCCGGTCTCTCCCAGTGCACTGCTGTGTTCCTGACCTGGACAAAGACAAATGCATGGCCTTCTAGAAAACCCGTTCTCAAGGGCAGCCTGAGTCACTCACCCTTAGCAGCTCAGAATATAAGATAAGCTGTAGACAAATACAAACAACAACCAAAAATAGTGGAAACAGGAGAGAGTAAAATAACAAGATGAAAAGTTAAAAAGATACACACTGGAAGGTGGGGGCCCTGGGCTAAGCCCTCACAAGCTTTTTTTAAAAATCTTTTTTAAAAATTATTATTATTATTATTTATTGAAGTGTAGTCGATTTACAATGTTAGTTTCGGGTGTACAGCAAAGCAATTAGATTATACATATACATACATACATATTTTTTTTTTCAGTTTCTTTTCCATTATGGCTCATTACAAGAAATTGAATATAGTTCCCTGTGCTATACAGTAGGTCCTTGCTGTGTAACCACTTCACATATAATAATGTGTATCTGTCAGTCCCAAACTCCCAATCTATCCCTCCCCTTGCCTGTTCCCCCTAGTAACCACAAGCTTTTAAGTTAGAAGTTTATTTGGCAAACTTCCTTCTCTGGGCAAACTTTTCTGCTTAATCTTCTCACTGTTTAGAATTCCCTTGAAATCATCTCTTTACGTTGGAAAAATAGAAAAACTGCTGTTCTGAAAGGCATTACTGTACAATGACTGTATAAGCATATATTTTCTATGCATTTCCTGGGAATGACAAGGGCTCAGTCCTAATATTTGAAGTCATCTGATTTCACATCTCAGGAATCAGGTAAATCCTTAGTTTCTTTTCTCCCTTTAGAGACGATACTAGTAGAATAATATATTTAGCAGATAACTGTATAAATTTATAGTTCTAAACAATAAAATAAAATAGGAAAAATATAATAACATAACCATACATTAATAATGAAATCCGTTACTCCATTAACAACTCTGCATACTATTAGTCACATTTATTAGGCTTTTATTGTGTGCTGTATACGGTGCTATTGGCTTTATATGCCATTATCTCGTTCAATGGAAATGACAATTTTCTGAGGTGGATGTTACGATCATGCCCATTTTACAAATGAGGAAACTCAGCCTTAAAGACTACAGAATTTGCCCAAAGCCATACAGCTAGGAAGGCTCAAGGCCAGGGATTCAAACCAATTCCATAACCTAAGATATTAGCTACCACACTTTCTAGCCCATAAATTTTTTAAAAAGACTTTTCTGACCAAAGAGCTAATTAATATTATGAAATAAGGGTCTATCAGAATACTCTTATAACTTTATCAGAAGCAGTGAGTCCAAAGGAAAGAACAGCAGATTAAAAGTTGGACAACTGGAGTTTAGGACTGGTTATGCCATCATCTCACTGTGTGGTGGAGGGGAAGTCACTTAAACGCTCTAGTCTTAAATTTCCATATCTGTGAAAAGAAGGCGTTAACAGAGAGGATTTGGAGAAAGATTTGCAGATCATGTACAACTTGATCTGGTGTCTTGAAGTATGAGTTGGAGTTTACCTGGTATGCAAGAGAGAATATTCCAACCAGAGGAAATAATTCATTGCATTATTTTAGTTTATGCTCAAGTAATTTTTTTTTTATTATCTGGGGGTGGGGATAGTACTCAGTGAATCTTAAATGAATCCCCTTAACCTCATATTTCTGAGAATGTAGGTTTCTCTCTGTAGGTTCTTCACAAGGGTTTGGTTTGTGTGTCACTGTGGTAGTTGGTTACCAAATGAACCTCCTAGTAAGAGTCTCTTCCCCTGGAACCTGGGCTGTCTCTGTAACTTGCTTTTGACCAGTAAAGTACAATATGACTGATGCTGCATGACCTTGGAGTTAGGAGAGGAGAAACCTTACAGCTTCCAACTAGGTTTCTTGGAACACTCACCTTGGAATGTTCCCTTGTGGAAGCCAGCCAGCCTGTAAGAAATGCAACTATTCTGGACCACTTTCCCATGAGGAGCCCAGGCCACATAAAGATGCCCTGGGTTGATGCTCCAGTAGAAAGCTCAGCCGAGCTCTCAGTAAGCGGCCAGCATCAAGTGCCAGGCATGTGAGGGAATAGCCATCTTGGGAAGCCCAGCACGGGATTCCGATGACTACAACCCTGGCTGTCATCTGACTGCAACCACCTGAAAGACTTCAAAGGACAACTACCCAGCACAGCCCTGTTCATTTACAGAACTGTAAGAAAGAATTAACAAAAATTTTTTTAAACCAAAGATTATTGTATCACCATAAGTAATCGGAATGACCACATTTGATTTAAAACAGGGACACAAAATGAAAATACCATATTTAAATTGTTTTAATTGTTATCATGCACTGAAATGTACATATTCTTTCAAATAGGTTAGTTGCCATGGAATTCACTTCTAGCCTGAACATTAAGGAGAACAAAACTTAGTATGTTTGTCCTATCTTGGATTGTATGGTCTCATTTACTTTCGTTCTTGAACAACTTGAATGGATGAGATGTTATGCTTCCCTATGATGGTCTAGTTGTTTGCATCTCAATCTTACTGATATTTTGTGCAGCCTACTATTTTTTTGCTACATTAGAATGCTCATCAAGTTTATGGTCTCTTTCCTTTGCCATCTTATAAAAGAGAATTATCTTTTTGTCTCTCTACAAGGGCATTCAGGATATCAAAACATGCTTTTTGAGTTTGGATAGACATGTCACATTTGTGTGTAAGGGTAGATATATCCCAGTATAGTTATATTTGCACCTTGTATTTTTTTCTAGTTTGACAGGAAATCATCCCTGGAATAAAATCACCTGGAGTTTTACCTGAAAAAAGACATTAAGTTTTGGGGGAAAAAATATGAATTCCAGTTCCACCTTAGGTTGTTGCCTGAGGTAATCAGATTGCCCTTAGCTTTTTCTGTTTCTTACCCTCTTGTTGTATCTTACTCTTGTATCTTGAAGACATTTGCCCTATAAACTGTCAGTCTACGTGAAGTTATCATTGGTTTGGTTTTTCTTTATTAAATCTGATACTCGGAAGAGAATGTGTATTAAATCAAAGATACAGAAAGAAACGTACAGGGTGACATGTATGTATATTGGCTCAGAAAAAATAAATTAAATATATTTTCTAAAAATATGCTTTGAATATCTACGGTAGTTAACTTCTTTTCTGACCACTGAGAGAGATCAAGAAATCTTTCAATTTGTAAATATATTGAGTGTCAATGCTTATTCTTAAGATTTATTGAATATTATTTATTTATTGTGTCCTTGGGCCTTAAGAGGAAATATATTGATAAGGAATCCTTTTTCTTTCTCTCAATATATTTCTTTTAGTCAGTTTTCTTTATTTCTATTTAGTATACAACATTCATGGTTCTATTTCTAGGTTTTCCTGGAAATAAAAAACTGGCATTTCTTTTTTTTAACATTTTTTATTGATTTATAATGATTTTACAATGTTGTGTTAAATTCCAGTGTAGAGCACAATTTTTCAGTTAAACATAAACATATATATATTCATTGTCACATTTTTTTCTCTGTGAGCTACCATAAGATCTTGTATATATTTCCCTGTGCTATACAGTATAATCTTGTTTATCTATTCTACATTTTGAAATCCCAGTCTGGCCCTTCCCACCCCCCACCCCCTTGGCAACCACAAGTTTATATTCTATGTCTGTGAGTCTATTTCTGTTTTGTATTTATGCTTTGTTTGTTCTTTTTTTTTTTTTTTTTAGATTCCACATATGAGCGATCTCATATGGTATTTTTCTTTCTCTTTCTGGCTTACTTCACTTACAATGACATTCTCCAGGAGCATCCATGTTGCTGCAAATGGCATTATGTTGTCGGTTTTTATGGCTGAGTAGCATTCCATTGTATAAATATACCACAGCTTCTTTATCCAGTCATCTGTTGATGGACATTTAGGCTGTTTCCATGTCTTGGCTATTGTAAATAATGCTGCTTGAACATTGGGGTGCAGGTGTCATCCTGAAGTAGGGTTCCTTCTGGATATATGCCCAGGAGCAGGATTCCTGGGTCATAGAGTAAGTCTATTCCTAGTCTTTTGAGGAATCTCCATACTGAAAAACCTGGCATTTCTTAACCTTTGCCACTAGGCTACTATTTTCCAAGCTCAGTACGATCTTCTTTAAAAACAATCAACAACATTTCAAATGTTGGTTCTACCCTTGATATGATTCACTAATCTGTATATGGTATTTCTATATTTGGGAGGTTTTTAAACATTTTTCTGTTACCACCCATGACAGAGGATGTCCATGTGTCAAGATATTCATCCATGCATAGTAACAGAGACAAGATTAGAATACTGAAGACAGAACTATGGCTTTCCATACTTCCCAGTGTTATATGTACATAATTTACTGTAGATAATTTTACATTATTGTATGATTACTACAAATCCACTCCAATTTATTTTTGAAAAGGAAATCATTCACAGGTTGTATTATTTTAACCATTATTGGAAACATGTTAATTGCTCAAAACCTCTTAACTTATAGTCATGTATGTGACCCAACATCATTATTGGACTATTGGGGAACCACTATTCTACATTATTTCCTTAATTCGTGACAATGGTCCGACTTATTGGCATAATGCTCATAATAATCTCTTATTCTTTTAATGTCCATAAGAACTATCCTTCCTTTCATTCCTATCATTGGAAATTTGTGTTACCTCTTTTTTTCCTTTCTGGCTATGGAGTTTATCAGTTTTATCGATCTTTTCAAGTGATAACTTTTGGTTTCATTGAATTTATCTAGTATTTGTCTATTTTTACTTTCATTTATTTTTACTCATCTTCATTATTTCTTTTTGCTCATGCTGAATTTCATTTGTTCTTTTCCTCATTTTTTAAAGTTGAAACTTAAATAACTGTTTTTTGGTCTTTCTTCATCTTAAAAGCATCTTAATGCTGTAAATTTCCCTCTAATTTCTGCTTTACCTGCATCCCACAAATTTTGATATGTTGCATTTTCATTATCATTTAGTTCAAAGTAATTTCTAATTTTCCTATGGAAAAGTTAGACCCAAGGATTATTTAGAATATGCTGTTTAATTACCAAATATTTAGGGATTTCCAGATATCTGTTATTAAATTTTAGTTAAATTCCATGGTAGTAAGAGAACACAATTTGTATAACTGAATTCCTTTTAAATTTATGAGACTAGCATTAGGGCCCAGGATGACTATTCCATGCTCACTTGAAAAGAATGTAGTCCACTGTTGTTGGGTGGAGTCCTTATAAGTGTTGACTAGGTCAAATTGATTGATATGGTTATTTCAAATCATCTATAACATTACTGGTTTTCTGTCTACCTGTCCTATCAGTAGAAGAGTGTTGAAATCCTTAAGTATAATTGTGGATTTGCATATTTCTCCTTTTAATGCTATTAGTTTTTGCTTCAGCTCATTTTGAAGCTCTTTTCCTCAATATATAAACATATAGGACTGTTACATATGCTTGATGAATTTTTATCTTTATGAAATGTGCCTCTTTAACCCTACTAATATTCCTTACTGTGTAGTCTACTCTGATAATATTGCCACTCCAGCTCTTTTTATCAGATTTATTGAGGCACAATGTATATACAATAAACTCACCACTTTTAAGTGTACAAATTGATGTTTTGAGAAATATATGCAGTTGTGTAACTATTGTCACAGTCATGATACAGAACATTTCTATCACTTCAAAAGAGTTACTTTCTGCCACTTTACAGTCAACCTCTTTCCCCATCCTGGCATCTGACATGCTTTGTCTCTATACTTCTGCCTTTTTTGGAATGTTATATAAGATAATCACAGCAATAAGTAGCATTTGGGGTTGGGCTTCTTTGATTTAGCATACCGCATTTGAGACTCATCTATGTTGTTATTTTGTTCCTTGTTATTGCTTAGTAGTATTTCACTGTATGGTTATACCACATTTTGATTATCTATTTACCAGTAGAATAACATTCTCCCAGTTTGGAGCTGCTATATATCGCTACTACAAAATTTGAGTACAAGGTTTTGAATAGAAGCATGTTTATTTCTCTTGTTTAAATACCTACGTGTGGTATTGCTAGATATTTTAAGACTGGCATTTGAAACCTGACAAAGGCAGTCTTGGTCTGTCTTTCTTTAGTCATCAGGCTTCTAATTAATGCTAGAATGAGTCCGAAGAGTTACAAAATCATGGCTTCGTACTCTGTGTTGTACCAGGTGAGAGGAATACACAGCAAAACCTTGACATCTACAGGTACATATTTTACAGCCTCAAGGCCTAATAGAGGCCACCTGTAGCCAAGAAAAACGTCAAGAAAATTCACAAATGAAGTTCTGATCTTGATTCTACTGTGAAAAGTTAAGATTTTTTAGGTTAAGGTAAATAACAATTCTTTGAAAATGTCAACATGTGAAACTGTTAACCTAGCCAAATCCCGAACACTATATTTAATTGGCAGAAATTGCTAAAAGGTACAAAGAATTTTCCTTAAACACCCAAATGATAATGTGATTATGATCTAGGACTCGATTGATTATTTTGTTCATTGTTCGTCCTTGTGGCAGACTTCAGTATCCGTTTAGACCAAAGTGGCTAGAAGTACCTGCCCACCCTGGCTCCCAGCAATAACTGAGACAAGTAAAGGAGATACAAGGAGTTGAGGACGCACAGGTTACGGACGCGGTTGGCTAGCAGAATCTGGTATTTCAAATCGCCCTGCGGATCTGGGCCTCCGCAGCCTTTAATAGGCGGGCGAGTCAGAAGTAGAGGAGAAGGGGCTGGTTTGCCAGGCAGCGAGTGACGACGCCCCAGCCCCGGCCTTTGCAGATCAGAACTCCGGAAGCCCACTCGCTAGGCTGCGCCAACGCCCCCGCCACCCCCGACGCATCCCGCAGTCCGCCGGCAGGTGTGTGAGATGCGCGCGCACGCCGTGCGTGCCTCGTGCTGATCCAGCGAGCCGAGGGGGCTGCTGGGCGTCTCACAGAGTAGTTGGCCGAGTGACTGTCGGCCTCGCCCCACCCCCCGCCTCCTTCTCCTCTCGCGCCTGCTGGGGATGCTCGCGCGCGGCGCCCCCTTGCCCGTAAGCTCGCGGCCCCGGGGGGTGGCGTGTGTGAGTAGCTGGGAGGGGGCCGCCAGGCGCTCCGTGGAGAGCTCGCCCGGGTTTGTCCGCCGCCGTCACCTGACTCGTTGGAGCAGCTACAGCTGAGGTGGGGGCGGGGATGGGGACGCAGCGCGGAGCGCTGGAGAGACGCGGCGGCGGCGGCGGCAGCGGGCGGGTGCGGCTGGCTTCTGGGGCCACGGGCGACGGGCGCAGGGACCGCGGAGCTGAGGGCGTGGGCCAGGCATTGGGGGCTGGAGGCATCGCGCCCCGGGGCACCGGGTCCGCGCGCCGCCGCACACACCCACCCGGCGCGGCTAAACTCGGCTGCCTGGGCTCCGCTCGTCCTGAGGCGGACGGCGCAGCTCCTGGGGCGGGGTGAGTACCCGCGGCCCCCGCTCGGCCCCCTCCTCGTTCTAGGGCCGCGCGGGGATCGGGAGAGGATAATCCTAGGGCGCGGAGAAGGGCAGCGGACGGGTGACAGCTCCGCGGCGCGCTCGAGGGCGGGGGGCTGGGCTGGACTGTCAGCCGGTCTCCGCTCCGCTGTCGGGAAGGGCGAGGCGCTTCGAGACTTGGTCGCCTCCGCAGAGCCCCCGGGCGGCCCCTGCGGCGGGGATTTGGGGGCGAGGAGAGGGGGCGCCGGCGAAGGGCCTCGGCGGGGCTTTGGAGACCGCGACTAGGAAGGAAGGGGAGGCGGGCGCGGAACATGGCGCAACGCTAGGATAATCTCTGCCGCGACCGAGCCCATTGCTGCAGTAACGCGAGGAGGAGGAGGAGGGAAGCGGCCAGGGCTCGGGTAACCGATCCATTCTCCGAGGCCTGCGGGCTGCTAGGAGGAAACGCTGCGGAGGGGAGGCGAGAGGTGGGCACACAGTGGGCACGGCGCCCAGGGGATAACCCCGACGCACGCGGGGGCCAGTCTGGCACCCGGAGATCAGGTTGCAGGGAAAGTGCTGATTGACAGAGCGAACGCAGAGGGGTGAGGCGGGTGGCATCAGGAGGTGGAGTGTGGGACGGGGACCACTGTCACGATGCTGGGACCGGAGTCCTCGTTGAGGTTCCGGGAAGACCTAGTCTTCTTCGAGCCCCCCCTAGACCGCGCCGCGGGAGCGGGGCTTAGCGCGGTGCTGGCTTGGAGAGGTGGTACCAGGGCGGGGACCGAGAAGAGAGCCGCCGTGCGGCTGGAGGAGGCAAGGCCTGGATGCTCTAAGGGTAGGGTCTGCGGCTTAAACCAGGACCGTCTCCCCTTCTTTCCCGCAGAAGAGGAGGCGGTAGACGCAGCCAGAGAAGATGTCGGGCCAAACACTCACAGATCGGATCGCTGCCGCTCAGTACAGCGTGACAGGCTCCGCTGTAGCGAGAGCGGTCTGCAAAGCCACCACTCATGAAGTGATGGGCCCCAAGAAAAAGCACCTGGACTGTAAGCATCTCTTTATATAAGTGGGACATGCGCAGGGCAGAGGCGCCCTGGATGCGGGCGGTGCGACCTGGGCTTGCTGTCGGTAATGCTGCAGCCTTTTGGATTTCCAGCTGGGCTGCCCCTGAGCTCGAAATCTCCCACCGTGGAGGTGTCGCCTTAGGTCAGCCCTGAAACCTTGTCTTTGAGCCTTTTGTTTTCCTCTTGTTGACCTCCAAGGTCTTGGTGAAGAAAAAAAAGATCGATAGATAGATAAATAGATAGAAAGATACCGAGAAATTGTGCATTCTGGATTAGGAGCTTTTCACCTCTTTCTCTCCCCCCTTTCTCCACTGCCCCCTTCTCCAGTCCACGTTAGAGGAAACCAGGGGTTACACAGTCATAACAACAATAATCACAAAAATAGATTCATGGAAGGTCACACTTATCACCCTAGCTGTTTCCTAAATACATTTTGGATGGTTGTAGAGTAATGTCATCTTTTTCAGTGCTGCTGCTGGCGATTTGGTGTGCGAGTGTCGGTGTGTGTGTGTGTGTTGTATGTAACCACAGCAAACTGAAATCAATTCAAGCTCTTGAACGAGGAAATTGCACTTCGTGGATAATGGCGATTTCATCTGACACAACCTGGCACACTTCTTTGTCCCATTCTCAGAAACTGCTGGGCAGAATGACCACGCTGTGGGCACAAAATGGATGTGCTTTCCCAGCATTTGAGATGGTGCAATCTTAGATGAAAACATTAAATTCATGGGGTTGTTTTTTTGTACTGGTTATTTAATGGGGAAAGGCTTTAATCTAGTTTGAAATCTATATGTTTATGAAATAAATATTTCATATGATTAGTATAGTAAATCTTATGTTATTGAAGGGCGAATACGGACCCTTAGAAAAAGGCATTCACCTGCTTTGAGCAATGAGACTCCTTACAAATAAGGCTTCCTCAGAATATGTTCTGTAGTCGCTATTCAGTGTTTTGGACCTGCATAGGATCTGCCCTGCTATGTTGTTTGTTGGTAAAGGTCAGTGTTGACATGAAAGACAGGTCTAGCCATATCCATTTCCCATCTGGCTTCCTTTGCCCATTTTCTAGTTTTCTTATGCTTCAGGTCTTCCCCAGTGTCTGCCTTGTGCAGCTGAGAAAATGGCACCACTGTTAGAGTTGACTCTGGTCCTATGATCAGTGTAAGCAAAGCTTGATGAAGCTTATAACTGGACACTAAGTGTTATCCAGCCTTGCGACCCTGTTGTCTCATAAAATTGGATGCTTTTGCTACTAGAAGCTTGTCTGAGGGGAAAACACCATTACTCCTTTCCTGAGGGAATTTTTAGCAAACGTTGATCATGGTATCGTGTGTTATATGTGCAGTACAGGATGAGAGAGGTCACCGGGGCCAGGGTACCTAACAGAAGTTGAAGAGATCAGGTCATAACCAGCTCGTTTTGCTGCAGTGTGCTGAATCATTTAGCCATCGTTCCATCAGTTTCCCCAACTCTAAAAGAATGACTCATGTCTTAAAGTTATGTGTCAATGTAGCAAGTCCTCATAATAAAAAAGCTATAGTTATGGATTTGCTAAATGATTTGAAAATGATAGCTCAATATATTAATACATTTCAGAGAACATTCACAGGTATAGGTTATGGATTCTCTAAATTATTTGAAAATGATAAATCAATGTATTGATACATTTCAGAGAAAATTTACAGGTTGGAGCATTTCATTAAACACGATTCAGATAAAAACTGACTTTCCCATATCTAGATAGTCACTTTAATCTCTAGATCTTGACAATTCTTTCAAAATTTTTCCAGATCGAGGAGGGTATAGTTCAGTGATGGAGCGCATGCTTAGCATGCACCAGGTCCTGGAGATCCTGGATTCAACCCCCAGGATTTCACTTAAAAAAAAAAAAAAGTCCAGTTGGGAGGTTTTTCGGTATCTCCAGCCTGTGTTAGTCAGTTAAGGTGATTTGAAGATGTGGAACATAAGGGGAATGATTCCATATTTAAAGAAAGCAGCTGAAGTAGGAACTGGTATTGAATTACTAACATGAATAATCATAAGAGCTAAACATTTATTGAGCAATTACTATATGGTAGGCCCTGGACTTTTATGTTATTAATTTATCACTGCTTAACAGGCTCAGGAAGCATAATTCCATAGGTTTTAACCACTGCACTTAACAGCCATCTGTGGTTTATTTAGTAATATTCTCTAATGAGGGGGAAAAAAGGAACTGCATGAGCCCAGATAGTCTAATACTCAAAACACCTATCCTGTTTGTATGGCTTTGTGTGAAATTGGCGTCACAGCCCCACACGCTGTGATTTCTATGGTACACACGAAAAACATTTAATTCTGTCACTTAAAAGAATGAGAAAAAGCCAGGCACTGAGGAATACTGGTATTTCTTTTTAACATTTTACTTTTCCAAGAAGACATAAAATAATCTTCACTTAAAACCACTCTTAGTGTAGAATTTATGTCCTATTTCAGGAAAAGATGATACAGAAAATCTGAACATATAAATAATGTTGAGTGCAATACAAAAAATGTTGTATTGCACTCTAAAAGGGCATCTTTGCACAGAATTCCTTATAATGTTTCTTTAAATAGCAGTAGGCTACCTTAGTAATTTATTTACAGGTTTTCAGTAACACAAGTTTTAAAAGTGAGTCACACCAGTTGTTAAAACATGCAAACATATAACTAAGTTTCACTTAGGCACTGGAATCAGCTTAAGTAGTTAGTGTTTTAATTTTGAAAATGTTAAATACTAATTGGGAGGAAAAGAGCACAAAATGTAGAGTTGGGGACTTGAAACCAAAAAAAATTTAGTTCTTTTGATTTGTGTGTACTTTGTAGTGTGTAGTTCAGATTAGAGGATTATAAGAATAGAGTTTCTGGTTCTGTGATGTTTTTAAAAAACATAATTGAATAGGCTCAGAACCTATATGAAATGTGCATTTAATATTATTTAAATTACTGGTTTAAAAGATAGCTTTTTATGTTTAGTCAATAGACTATGAAAATTATTGTTAATTATGGTTATTTATAAAATGATGCTTCATGATATATGGTTTATTCATTTGAAGAAATGACTTGTTAACATCTGGAGGCAGAATTGCATACAGTGAGAAGGTAGGGTTAAGGAAACTGTAGACATATATTCTCAAAAATGTTTTACTTTTTTCCCAATAATAGTATGTTTCTTGGAGGAAGAATTTACTCAGAAAAGCTCCACCATAATCAGCAGTTATAGATGAAATAAACAGGATGTGGTTAACCTTAATAATCTAAGTAAAGATTACATATTTTAAGGTACTTCTGGATTATGTAGAACTTTTATTCCTCTACTATGATAGTGTTGCCCTTTGCACATGAAAATTAAACACCTAGCCAATGTTAGTTTGACATTAGTTTTTCTAGATCCATCTGTGCATCTTCACTTCCTTTCCCTGTAATACGGTGTGCCTATCTGATAGGACAGGAAACATCCAGGACTTGGCAAGCCTTCACCTTCTTGGTTACGTTACATTACAATATGTAAACTGTTTTACATTCCGGTTGCTTTTCCTCTTCTGTTTTGTAGTTGACACATTAAGGGATGGCCCAAGTCAAATAAACAAAGTTGCAGCATCCGGTAGGGCATGCAGCACCTACCCACGTGCTGTCTCAGGGCTGAAGAACTGCAACGACGGCAGAGCAGGGCTGGCCCGAAGTAACACCTGCAGGGAGGACTTGGAAGATTTTGTGGCCCTTATATAAGATTCATTTCAGTTAATTGCTCTATGAACAATTTCTGTTAAGCCCCAACTTAAGCCTAGCTCTGTCCGTGATCCATCTTGTATCTTGAGATAAGAATCTTCATCTGTTTGAGTCTTAATTTCTTCATTTGAAACTTGCGGCAGATAAGACCTACCTTGTTTTGAAGACTGTAGATTATGCATATGTAGCGTCTGCCACATAGTAGGTGCTCTGTGATGGTCACTAGGTTCTTATGGAATTATTTAAATTGTGGACACATTCCATAATGGCTGCAGAAAATCTGAATAGAATGTTCATTGTAGATTTCTCCCTTTAAAAAATTACTCTATTGTTAAAATACCCTATTTAAGATGATCAAAATTCCAAATTTAGACATTACTATTAACATCACACCAGACTTTATGAAAAGCCAAATTGGTTATCGGTAATCCTATTTGTTTTCCATTCTAAACCTCTTGCGAGTTTTTAATAATGAGCTTATTCCACATAATAAACAAGTGATTCAAGTCCTGAATCTCATGTTTGAGAGATACTGGTGTTTTTATAAATGATTCTTTTCCTCCAAAATTAAGAAAAAAATAAGATTGTCTCTCTTACAAAAACAACTGGTAAAGGTAGTGGGAGATATAGACTGTGTTTTGATTCAAGGCAAATTACCACAAAATTTCTGCTGCTTTAACTGTATTTATAAAATATCTGTTAATAAATAAGAAATTTTGTGAGTCGTCATAGAATGAAAATTTAAACCAAAAAGATTATTTGCTTTATATAAGCTTGCTTAGGATATAATATATAACACATATTTCGATTTATAGTACTATGATTTGCACTCTCATTCTGTTGATACCATAGCTCCATTTCTGATAACTTACAGAGATTTCCATAGTGCTAAGATCCAAACTGTGAGCTAAGTTTATTGAATAAAATTAACTTGGGACAATGTATGAAAATTGACCAAACACTAAGGTAGCTTTCAATATGAGAAGTATACTAACTTGCTGTAAATATGTTTTGCCTTGATTCCAGTGGTCCTTGTTTCACTATTTGTCATTGTCTAAACATACCCTCTAATTTTCTATACCAATGCGTACTCTGTTTCTCCTTTTTGATTTCATCAGAAGATCCACCCCAAGTGTGGAGATGGTTTAGAATAGTCTCTATTATTTTTTACATAGTTAGGAAGAGATGAAGGAAACAGACTCCTAAAAAACATTCAAGCCGATTATCATGCAGACTTCAAATCTGTAAGGAGTCCCATCTGTGTGGTCCTGTGACATTCTCAGATGATGTTCAGCATCCTCGGAGGGGAGAAAAGATCATGTGAGGTCTAGGAGTTGGCAGGAGCAAGGGAAGTAGAAGAGTGGTAAAGAGTCTTAGGTACTAGTAGGGAGTGAGCTTTAGAAATGACTTAGAATAATTAAGCAGGCTTTATATCAGCTACTGGAACAATAAGGATATTTTTCTAGATCTTTTTACTTCCACGTTTTCAGAGAAATCTTTTTTTTTGTGGGATAATGTTAAATATATTTGGGTCACTTAAGATATTTTTTCCCCTTTGTGATCAATGTGTTAGCAGATAACTAACTTAGAACCAGTACAAAATTGGTAACTCAAGTTGATTTTTCAGAAGTTGCACAAGTGATTTAAAAGATTGTACGTATGGGAAAATATATAAAACTGTGTATACAGTAGGTCAGTTCAAATCTTGCAGTGTTAGCTTGCCTCATTTTAGATTAAAATCTAGATTTTTGGTACATTGCCATATTAGTTTTAATGTTTATTAAATGGCTACTGAAGTCTTGTTTGAAATTTAATCTGTGCACTTAGTTGCTGTGGGCCTTTCGCTTAGCTTTTCACAAGTAAATATCCTTTAAATGTCTTACCTCCTCTCTTGAAATTGACTGATGCTGAGATAGGGTGTTCTTTGACAATTATCTTGGTTTCAATAACTTGGTAAAGAAGGTCAGGAGTGACATATAACCCTGCTCCCTGGGGGCCGAGGATCCTTTCCTTACAGAGTTGAATTTTAGGTGACTCAACTCCTGAGCCAGCAGCTCTTGAGAGAGCCTTCGCATATAATCTTAGTGCAGTTAATTAATTTGAAAAGCCACGTGTCTTGCCATTAAAGATATTTATTCCTCGGTTCCACTTTGTAAATTCCTTCCTCTTCAGAGAAATATATTGTTTGAAGGGAAATGTTGGCTGGCTGTTTTTTCTTAGGTGTTTATAGAACGTGGAAGTTTCTCTATCTTTTGTTTCTCATCAAGAAGAGGATAGTTGAGTGGCATACCCCCTGTCAATTGCATGATGACCTATAAGTGAAAAATGGTGGAGTCTTCCTTGGAGCAGTTGGCTGAAAGCACAGACCAGAGAGAGTTATACCCTGAAGCCCACAGTCCTTCTAGAGCTGTTTTCCTGCTCTCTCTCCATTTGTCCCAAGTATGTGAGGACCACCCCTCTCCACTGCCCTCACACGTGTACATAAGATTTCTCTATTATGCATCTTTGAGAAGGATCTTGTGTCTTCTAATAGATTTTGTGATGTGTCATTCCTGGCTGCCCAGGAGAGAGAAGCTGGATGTTTGCCTGCTTTGTATGGTTTTGCTTTTGGCCCTGATCATTTGATTATTCTCCTAGGGCTACCACTTTTTTTGTAAGACAGAACTCTCCTCCTTTCTACACCAATTATCCTGTCCTCTGTATCTTTAAACTCTCCCTTTAGCTCTTGTACATAGTTTTCAAGTATCTCGATTTAAAACCAACAAACAAAACCTCCTACACACAACTCTCCTTGGACTCTGTGCCCTCTTCCAGCAACCAGCTTGTCATCGCTTGCTTTTCTTTCACAACCCAACTTTTTGACACAGAGACTCACCATTCCAAAGAAAACAAACTCATCTCTACCCAACTTTGGATAGTCTGTGCCTTTGATTGGCTTAATTCATGCATGAAATATTAGAATCGCTGTGAGGCGCTAGGTGTTGCCCTGGCCACTGCCCCGAGGATTCTCCCTTCTCTCTCAAATACCATGGGTGATCAGTTCTTTTAAAACTCTCTGAAATCTTCTTTAGCTGCCTCTGCTTGGTTTCTTTAGATCAGTAATAAGCCTCACCTGTAAAACGATTAGTGCTAGTACTTACCTCACTTTTGGTGAGGAGTAAGAGGGATAATGCATGTAAGACACCCAGCCCAGAGCTGACACACAAACATGCAATGAACACGAGTCATTACCGCTACTCTAGTTAACTATTGCTAGCACATTTGCTGTCGTTGCTACTGTCGCTGCTACTGGTACCATTACTTCTACTCCTACCGCTATGACAGCTGATACATGATCCTTCCTGATTTCTCCTTACTGTTTTTTTGCCTTTTCCTTTCAGTTCCTTCAGTTTCTATTTTAATTCCAACTTTTCCCTTCCATAGTTTGCAAACTGTATTTACTGTTTCAGTTCTCTTAGTGATTGCCCTTGAAATATGCATAAAGTCAAAAATAGATCAGTATCTCTTTTTACCCCCTCAAAGAAAAGAAATTTAGAAACTTTTCATTTCAATCTCCCACTTCTTATGCACATGCTATTATTGCCCAGTGGTTTAGTTTATCATTGTTTTAACTTCTAGAGCTAGACGTTATTATTCCATATGGGCAGTGTTTACTTAGCTATATACACCTTGGCTTCTTTGCTCACCATTCCTTCCTTCTTAAGATTTTCTTAACTATATCCTTCTGAAACTCCTTCAGTGAGGCTCTTTAAACTCTGGTTGAGTGTTTAAAAAAAATCTTTTACCCACATTTTTGAAGGATAATTTATCTGGATATACAAATATTTTCTCTTTGAAGATAATATTTGGCTTCTGTTGTTGCTCTTAAGAAGTCATCTGTTAGTCTGCCTGCCTTTAGGTAATCTCTGTTTTTGTGGCTGCTTTTAAAATCTTATTTGTTGTCTTCTATGCCATGTGTGTGTTTAGATGTAGTTTTCTTTTTATATATCCTATTTGGAGCTTGATGGGTTTCCTGAATTTGAGAATTCATGTCTCTCATCAGTTCTGGAAAATTCTCCATCTTCCTGTTACCTTTGATTGTTGCCTGTGCCCATTCTCTTTCTTCTCTCCTTCAAACATGATTATGTAATATGCTGGGTTTTCTCACTATATCCTTACATCTCAAATATACCTTCCATCTCAAATATACCTTCCATATTTCTTAACACTTTCTTTACTGTGGGACAGCCTTTGTTTTTCAGATATCTTCCAGTTCATTCATTCTCTCTTTAGCTGTGTCTTGTCTGCTTTTACTCACCCTTAGTTTCTCATTTTGTTCATTTATATTTTTCATTTTTGAAGTTTTTCAAAATTGCCTTGTTTTTGGATGGCATACATTTCTCGCTCGCATTTTTGAGTTCCTCTTTTATATCTTTACCATTTGAACATGACTTGTTTTATATTCTGTATCTCACAGAGCCCTCATAATGAAGCTCTGTATCTGCTGTTGTTTATGCCTGACCTTCAATCATGATTTGTTTCCTCATGTGTTCTGTAACTTTGGACTCTGATATCACGCTGGCTAGGACTTCATCCATGGGGATCCTGGGAAGCCTCAGATCACCTAAAGAGGATTTGCGTTTGCTTCTGCAAGGTCCCACAAGTGCTACTATCCTGGGAGCACCATAAGTGGATTTCTGCTTTTGGGGCTTCCCATCTAATGCAGGTTCAGATCTGTAATCCTTATCTATAACTTGAAAATCCAGAAAGCTCAGAAGAGCAAAATTCTTTTTGTAAATAATTTGGTGGCAAAACTTGATTGGATATAGCTGTCATATTACCTACCATGAAGGTTCATACACTGAGCTACGAAACATTGTCGCATTATGGTGTGTTGTCCAGGTTATACTAGGTTACTTTGTAAAATCTGGAAAATCCTAAATTCTGAAACATATATGGGTCTAAGGATCTTGGATGGAGGAGTGTGAATCTGTGATGTAAATTTGAATCACAAACTTGGGCAAGGTGAGAAGCTATGATTATAAATGCCCCTGTGTCTACTAAGAATGTAGGTTGAGTGAGTTAAGTTTTCCTGTTGTCTTCCCTTGCTTGAAGGTGTTTTTTTTTCCCTTCCAATTTTAGTAAGGGAAGAACTCTTTGAGGATCCCAGTTTTATGTAGATGTCTTAGTTCCAATTAACCATCTTGCTTAGTCCCAACAGCCTTGTCTTCTGTTCCCTACAGAGCTGTTAAAAATCTAAGCCTCTGACCACTCAGATTAAAACGTGGCCTCAGGGCAGCCTTCTCTTAAGTTTCAGTTTTCCTTGTGATTTTTTACATTTTTCATTTCTGGCCCTGGGGAGTGCTTTTATGTCCTCATGAGTATAGGCAGATGGGTGGAAAAATGCCTGTGATATTTGTCTAAGTTATCAAGTGTTCCTTTTTCCTCGATAGTCCACCAGTATGCTAGAAATGGAACCAGCCTGTTTGCCTGTCCTCTTCCTCCCACCCCTTAAACACCCCGCAGTTCATCCCAGAGCAACTTCGACATTCATCAGCTTCACTCCACTCTGCACTACTTTGGGGCCTTTGCACATGTGCTTCCTATGTTTTAATGTATTTTTAAAGTCTCATTTCTGAAACCTAGCTTCAGTCAGTTCCTCCTGAAGTCCTCCTTCAGATCATTGGTCCCCTGTTGTTATGTCCGTGTCACATCACTCTTGGGGCTGTGGTGGCTTTAGTGGCTGGCTCTGATCTACAGTTTGGTTGCGACTGCCTTATCCCTAACACCAAACGTAGCACTTTAGCAGGTTTAGGTAAACACTTGCTGAGTGATTTTTTTATAATACCTTTCCCAAATTTTAGACCTTTTTTTTCTTATAAACTTTCTATTTAAAGATTTTACTTTTACTTGCTAACCTTTCTTAAGAGCAGGGAGTTAAATTGGATCCATTTTCTCTCAAGTTGAGGAAAGCAATAGAAGAGTAATATTGAAGGAAAACAAGCAAGTGAAAGAAACATTAAATTGCTTACTGTGCGTAGTTAACGTGCGTTTTCCTGACAGTCTGTTAACGCTTGCATTCTTGTGACATGATGAAAATTTAATTTGGGGAAAATTATATCCTTGATGTGAAGCATTTTTTGGTTGTGGGTTTAAAACACATGTATGGATTAGATATTGGGTACTACTATTAGAGAAAATTCTTCACTAGCTTCGTGTGTGTGTGTATGTGTGTACCCATTTGCTTTAATTTGTTTTGAGCTGGATACACTTGGGTAGCATGGCTTTTCAATAACCAGTTTATAATGTATAACCACCTACATTATGAATGGTAAAGGTAGTTATGGAAGAAAAGCATTATTTCAGAAGTAGCTGTAGATTTTCACTGAAGTGGTATTATTCACCAAGTGTATAGTGATGCGATTCACTGACATATTAGCATTAATGACTTGAGGGTTTTAGAAAAGCAGTGAGGAAAAGGGACAAGCTTAAGCTAAAGCTTTGAATTCTTTTGCTTCTGTAAAGAGAGCAATGACTGAGCATATTTAATTTGGCTTTTAATGACCTGTTTGGAGAAATTAGAAATTACTTTTAGTCTTGAGATGTTTAGTAGCTTACTAAGCACAATCCCATTATTTGTTCATTTAATAAATATTTGGGTGTTTACTAACTGCCAGGAATTCTTCCAGGAGGCAGGGATACTATGGTGAACAAGATTCTGGGCACCAAAGAGCTCGCAACTTACTAAGGTACTCAGAAAATGAAAAAAACTAATTACAAGTGGTTCAAAAAGAAGTTTTAACAGGGAGATGAGGACTACCATGGAGGTGCATTGCAGAGGAAGCGATGCTTAAGCCCAGCCTCGAAAAATGATCTCAGCTTACCTAGGTGAGGTGAGGGCAAGGGCTGCTGCAAACTGTTACGTTCAGAGATGCTCAGAGAAAGCAGGATGCATTGGGGGAATTTAGAGAAGTTTAGGGTTGCTAGAAGACTGAGAATGTTAGGAGATAGGACCTGAGCTGTGGGCGGGGGCCAGATCTGGAGGACCTTCTAGGCTGCAGAGAATATTAGAAGCTGTCGAGCCTCTTATTTTTTATAGATGAGGAATCTGAGTCCCAAAGAGACAAAAAATCACACATTCTGCCTGTATTAATACTGAATAATTCTCATCTGTCCACCTTGTGCAGGTGCCCTGATGGGTCATTGCTTTGTTTACCTAGTTCTGATTGTGTGTCTATTCCAGATAATATGGTGTGTGGGTCATGTGGGAAATGTAAAATATATATGTGTGTGGGTGTGTGTATATTTTTAACATACACAGACATGCACACACACTTTAATAGTGTGAATTCAAGTTCACCATAAATGCAGACATAACCCTGCGCACTTCTGACCCCAGAACAGAAGCAGGGAGCGGTCCTGATTAAGTGTTCCAGGACTCATCCTGCCAGCCTGAACCCTTCTTATCTTTTTCCTCTCCTTGTCTTTTGCTTAGTTCTTGGGTCCTGGTGCCGACAGCAGAGAATGCTCCCTGTGCTACCAGTGACAATGAAGACTGTAAAGAGGACAGATGTGTGTCATTCAGTCAAAAGTCTTCTAAAAACTATGTATTAGAACAAACTTTAGTTTAAAGGCCATTTAGTTTGGTCTTCTTATTGTGATAGCATAATTTATAACAGCCCTTAACTATCACCACTTAAATAATGGAATTTTGTAAATCAGGCTTCCTATTAAAAAATCCAAAACAAAAACTGAAAATAACTTCCCCAAATCACTATTTATATTAAGTATATTTCTAAGTATGTTCATGTCATGCTTCACTGGGTTGGTTTGTTAGTCTGTTAACACCAAAGAAAAATACAAAAGTTATTCAAATTTAGGTTAATAAAATATCCAAGGGAAGAATGTTACCCTTCTTCTGTTCTTTCCAAAGCCAGTTGCTTTTACATCAGTGTCCTTTGTAATTTTTCCTCAGGGTAAATACTAAAAAGTAACATTCTCAAGATATTTCTCAAGAGCAATAATAGAATTTTTAAAAACTTCTATAACCTCATTATCAACTTGGTGAGCTTCAAATTATACAGTTTACAGACCCTCCATCATCTCACTAAATAATTCCTTTAGAGCATGGCTTAATGAAGTCTTGTTATTTTTGTCTCCCTATCCCAACAGAGTTGCAGTGTGTTTATGGTTTTCTGGACTCTTCATTAAGCATTTTAACATTTAATGTTCTGGTTTTGGCCACTGTTGAGTGAGCATGCAGGTACTTATGGAAGGTTCCGTGGAAGGCTGATTGGAGGCTGTGCTAATGAACAGGCTGCACCAGCTGTTTCACACCTGCATCTCCTCTTTGCTTTGTGGTTCTCGGCTTGTTTTTTTTTTCCACACAAGTTCTCATTATGGTTCCAAAGGAGTCACTTGATTTTTAATTATGCTTATTGCATTTTGCGAAGAACAACGTGCTATAGTAACATCACTATGCCAAGGGTCTGTTCTCTGTGTGTGTGTGTCTGTGTGTGTGTGTGTGTGTAGAGAGAGAGAGAGAGTAGAGATTTGATTTTGGTCCTGCTTGTAGATTGTACTAATCATTCCATGGAGTAATGCTGTGAATTCAGAAAGAAGGGCTTCTTTAGTTGAGTTCTGCATTGCTTTCTTAGATGGAAGTAGAAGAGTGTGACTTGGGCACTCCATTGGTGGAAGTGTAAATTGGTACAAACTTTTGGGAGGGCAGATTGGTGATACTGATCAAAACGCTTGAAAATCCTTTGACCCAGAAAATTGACTTCTATAAATTTGTCTCAAATAATTGGAAAATTAGACAAAAGTAGGCATTCAAGGGTGTTTGTAGCAATGTATATAGGAATACAAAATAATGCACCTAAATACTTGATTAAAAGAAGGATGGTGTATGCAAATAATAAGACACTGGGCAACCTTGAAAAATGAGCTTCTTAAAGTACATTTGACATGGAGAGACATTTATGAGATACTCAGTTTTCATTTTTTTAAAGTATGTTTATGACCATATTACATATTTTGGTAGGACATATGCCAAAATGTTGTCTGTGAGTTGAAAGATTTTTACTTTCTACTTCATCCCCGTATTAATCATTTCTGTTTTGAAATGTGGGTTACAAGAATAAAGATCAAACTAGTTTGGGCAAGAAGAGGAAGATCTTGCCCTGATAACCAATCTGAGGGAAAGGCAGGGAGGCAGCTGGGCTTCACTGGTCCAGGATTCTCCCTTCACCCCTGTTTCTCTAGCCTCTGTTCCACATGACAGTGGTGGAGCACTGGCTTCATTCTCACAAACTAACTTCCTCAATAAGTCTGGAACCATGTGGACTAAAGCTCCCAGGCTCACATCACCACCGCTTCACCAGAAGAAATGGATGGTCTACCTAGAACTAGCATTTTACCAAATCTTAGGGAAGGACCCTGATTTGCTTTGCTCATGTCATGGTTGACCTGTGTGACTACATGGCACGATACTAATGATTATCAGTCTAACCAAAACTACTTAGTTGGGAATCCCAAGAGCTAGTGGCTTGATTCAAATTCTATTTCTTGCTCACATCACGGTCTGCTGCGGATAGCTCATTCTGCCCAGGGATTTCATTACCTAGGGTTTCAGAGTTCTCTGCTGGATTCTATGTATCTATCTGGTGGAGGAAAAACGGGAAGATATAGGTCCAGGTCTAAAAACATCATTTCTGCCTATTTTCCATTGGCAAGAACTCTGTGATGTCACCAAAACATAGGCAAAGTTAGGAAATGAAGTCTAGCTCTGAGTCTAGGAGGAGAAGGAAATGGGATGTGAACACACAGTGTTGACTTCACCATGCCCAGGAAAAAGAAAATGGATTATGGCTTGTCACCTGTATCTTAAAAACACTTATTTTATGGCACTGAAATCTCCAGAGATTTAACTGGTATAGTAATGTGGTCATTAATATCTAGTAATCAGCTAGGTGCTGATAATATTTTTTTCAGTGAGGCCAGGTAATTCTGGAAACAGATGACTAATGGCTGACCAGTGGGCTCACCACACATTCCTTCATCCTCAGCAGACACTGCAGATTGATCCTGGCACTCTTTTTTCTTCAAAGCTTTGATTTGGCCTCAAATCATACATATATATATATATATATATATATATATATATATATATATAAAACTTTGAATTTCACAGTCAGTCATAGTTGACATTTAAGATGAAACAGATTTGTCATGTATCTATGCTGGATACTGAGGCAGACCACTCTGGATTTGTCTAGACACCCAGAGTTGACATTCACCTTGGCTGATTCCAAGCCCAGGATTCATCTGCCAGTAACCTTGTCTTTAAGAGCTAGTAATCCAGTGATTTGTGTGGTTAGGCCATGGAGAGAAGTCCTTCCTTGCTCCATTTAACAGCAAAGGGTGGTGGTTCTTGATTTTATATTTTGCATTAACAGAGACAGTTACAGCTATTCTAAGACAGGGAAAGGATGTTTTGAATTTTTGCATTTAAACATCTAAACTTTCTCTAGGCATCAAGTCTGATATTAACCAATTGCTTATTAAAATATAAGCTATTCAAAGCACATTAGAATTTTAGTACCAAGAAATTTTCTTTCAATTGCTGCTTAGGTACCTACGTGGATATGGTTTCTTTTTTAACGTAAGATGATTTTTGATCCACTTGTTTGATGTATAATATATTAGTAGTCTGTCTTTTCCTGTAAGATTTAAGTGAAGAAGAATAAAGGGGCCCTCTAGGGCTGAAAGATGTGAGCACTGGGCCTGGCACATGCACACGATCAGTTGCTCTTATCCTCAAAAACCCCTGTAAAGAAAATACTCTTACCAAGGAGGTTGGGAAACTCAGCTAAAGTCCCACAGCTAATGAGGGGAGGAGCCAGGGGTTCTAACTGCAAGACTTACAAGGTTTTGGTTTTTTTTTTTAACTTTGTATTATGTTTTTTACATATTGTCGGTGTCTCCAGTGTCACAGGTGGCAAGAATCCAAACAAAACAAGACCAGTTAAAACACCATATGATTGTTGTAGGGAGCAAAAAACCGTGTGAGCTCTAAAGACAGTTCATTAGCTAATTAGCTTGATGGACAAAACCCCTGAGAAGATCCTCTTCTGGCTAATAGGGAAGAAAAAGTGGAGGAGGTGGTTTCAAATGACTGTCCTTAACCCATTCCACCCCTCATCAGCATGTCTTTCGATGATTTGCTACTGAAGCCTAATATGCTTGTTCGTTAGGGACTTTCCCTGGTGCTGGAAGGTACAGCAGGAGTACTGATTTGTGATCAGAGGACCTAGTGCAATTCTAGGATCTGTTGCTTTCTGGCTGAGATTTTGGCCAGATGAACTTCATTTCTTTGGGTCTCAATCTCCTCTTTTCTAAGGAATCATGGCGTTATGGTAACATTTAAATAAATAGATTTGTTAAAAACAGCAATAATAACAAACTTCAACCCTAAATTCCTCTGCAAATTACTGTTATTAGAGGAATAAGCCTTGTGGGCCCCAGTAGTTACAGTCCTAGGTATCTTTCCGGTACGGAATGCAGCAATAAGCATGCGAAAAGAGCCCAACCTCACCTGCCCTCTGCTTATCTTTGAGAGATGATAGTTTATTCCTAGAAGATATGAAAAGAGAATTGGGCAGTTAAACTCTCACTGTGTTGTTTCATGATCTTGTTTTTATTCTGTTGACAACTGTTAGTACTAATTATCAAAATAAAAGTATAACTTGTGTTTGATTGAAATCATCTACTAAAATGGATTCTTGAGACTTGGTGGTATAGGTCTAAATTTAGCAATTTTAGATTTTAAGCTTTTCAAGTATAGAGTCTTTGTTTACTTAGTAAAAGAGGTTTATTGCTTCTTTAAGAAAAATGGTGGTGGTTGTCCTCTGAAATGTTTAATAAGATATGTAGGAAGTCACAGAATTGAAAAATGTGAAGTGACTTTATTGTTGGATCTAGATTCTTCATGGTCAGCATTTTGTCCTGTTCTCAGTTTGTGTTTGAACACATGAGTAGAAATGGAAAGATACTAAATATTTTTCCATTAAGCATTCATGAATTTGAGGAAAGTTTTTTATATATTTTAAAAATTTTGAATTGATAGTAAAATTGATTTAAAAGTGAGATCAATTTCATGGTAAATCACAATTTATCTTGTATATAAATAATAATGAAATATATTTGAAGGATTTGACAATTTTTAGTACTAATAGAAAGGTAAAACAAAACTTAGTAGAACCACATAGCAAAATGTAGTCAATAGGTCATGTTAAGGATATCGATGTTTGTTGTTTGGATTGAAGACACTCTGAAAAACTGTTAGCTGGATAATTAAATCATTTAAAATTTTACATGTAGGAATTTGGTGCTTTTAGCTAACAGTAAGCTGTGTAGGTGTGGTTAAGAATTCATAGCATTTAATAAGCTATTTGACCAGGTGCAGTGTAACTGTAGGGAGGTTGTAATACACAGAGCTTGTCAAAATCATAAGTAGGTCATAATCATGATCTGTTTTATTTTTAAACACTTTTGTGTGTTGTTACACATTTCTTAAAATGTCTAAAATTGGGCAGCCTCTATTAAGAATGTGAAAAGGAGAAACACTTGTGTTCACTTGGGAGTACCATTTTTGAGTTAAAATTTTAATCTTAAAAACCAAAGAATTAATTATCTGTAGTAGAGCATTGGAGTTGAAATGTATGAGAAATGGAATCTTAGCAATGTCTGCATCATAGTATGATTCATTACATATACATAACTGTATATATATACAGATATATATATCAAATCTTGGTTATATTATATAAAGCTCTGTGTTATTTTGTAGTTTAAATAATTTCCTTTATATGACATGAAACTTCTTAGAAAAATCAATGCCTTCCCCATTCTAATTTAATACTTATTTTTGGACTGTTAATATAGGAACCAAATTAATACTACCCATCTTATTATTCTTATAGTGTATAACAGAAGTGATAAATGGAAGGGTATTAGGGAATGAGACAGAAAAGCAGAAATTGCCAAAGCTGTAAGACTTACTCTGTTGAGCTAAAGATTCACTATTTGTTTCCAAACTTACTCCTATGAAAACACGTGAGGTTTTATACTATCAGCCTTCTTTTTCTTTGCTGGCATGTCAGTCAGTTAGGCTATAACCAGCCAAACAAAACAACTTGTTCAATGTATCTATCGCTTTAACAGAGAATTGGGTATTTTATTATTAATGTGTAACTGAGCTGAATTGTGTTTTCCTAGACCTACAGACCTTCTTTCAACAAGCGCTTCTTAACAAATTTTGATGTCTTAAAATATGTCCTAGTCTGTTTTGAGTTAAACAGCAGAAGAAAGATAGTGAGATCATAGTTCTCTTAAAAAGCTGTGCTAAAGTACAGGTACTTTAGAAATGTGTTACATTTGTCTTAATCACAGTATTATTTATTCTTCAAAAAGGAATTTGTTCATCATAGTAGTTTTCAGAAGTACTTCCTGGAAAAAAGTTTAAATACTCAAAGTAAGTTATTGCTCTATATCTATAATCTTTAGGAAAACCTTCAATATATGAGGTTTCTTTTTATCCTTAGTTCAAGAAAACTTACCTGAGAGCATTTTTTAGTATTAATTACAAACACAAAGAAAATTTTAACTAACTGTTCAGAAATAGGGTGGAGTATGAGGAAGATGTTGTGGTTAATAAAAAATTTTTAACATGTAAAATGAAATAAAGGATGAGAAATAGAAAGGAAGTAAAAGGAAGAAATGAAGACAGTTATAGCAAGCCACTAAGACAAAACTGTATACTCTGAAGAAAAGCTGGAGAGTTAAATGTCAAGATAGAATGTATAAGAGAAAAAAGGAAGTTGAGCCAACTGACATGAAGAAATGGGAGGTTTGAAGACTATTTGACATGAGTTAATAGAAGACTAAAGGTGCGATATTAATAGCTGTACTTTTTGGAGGAGTGATGTCAAAAATTGTTTTCAGAATTTGAGACCTCATTCTTTTTGGTCTTCCGTCTTGATCTTTATACTTGGATGACAGAGTAGAGAGAATACCATCATGCTGAACTTGGGTTAATATTTACCAGATTTAAAAAATATTTATCCCAAAGTTATTTGAAAGTTCCATTTTTAGCATTTGTTTTATATTTTTTTTTCCATTAATCTACCTTTTTTTTTTTAACCATTCTTTGTATGAGCAAAATGTATTAAGATTCATTTATCATTGCTATGTTCAACAAATGTTTATTGAGGACCATGGAATATTCTGCTAAGTGTTGGCTTTCTTGCTCTTACAGTTTTATAATTTGGTAGGAGGGTCAAAATAGGGCATTGGAGGCAGAGGGATCCATGGGGGCCCTGGTGGAGACCCGCTTGACTCGCTCAGAAACAGTAAGGGGACAGCGTGTCTGGAGCCCAGTGTGAGGTGGCAGCAGTAGGGACAGAGGTCAGATCCTACAGACCCTGGAGGTCATTACAAAGCCTTTCAATCTGGGGGTAAGAGGAATGGAGGTTTTGAGCAGAGCAGTGCCATGACTAGAACTGCATATAAAAGGATCATTCTAGCTGCAGAATTAGGCGGCTGTTGGAGGAATCCTGGTAAGAGATGGTGGTGGCTGGGAATGGAAGCCAAGGTGGCAGTGAGTGGTTGGATCCTTACATGTCTGCAGACAGGTAGGGCCAACAGGCCTTCCCAACTAACAAAATATGGGGTAGGAGAGAAAGGAGGGAGTCAAGAGTGACCTCAGTGACTTCAGCAAGGGAATGGATGGAGCTGCAATCAACTGAGACTCTGATGACTGACAGGAGATACAACAGGTCTGAGAGGAAGATAAACAGTTCAGTCTTGGATGTGCTGAGTGTAAGCGTCTAAATATTTTCAAGCTCATTCATTTCGCCTCCGTAGTTAGCCAGCTTAAAAGTTTAGGTTTCTCTGGTCTCTAATCTTTCCTCTTTACCCTTCAAAAACAGTCCCAGAGCTTCTGCAGCAGAATTTCCCTTCAGATCTAGGCTCTCCATTTTATACCCTTGGCAATTTCCTTGTTCAGATCCTCATTGTCACTTAACTGACTCTAATGTCTCTGTCTAGTCTCCATTCTCCCTAGTGGAGCAGAGCCCTCTTCTACATAACCAGATGAATATTTCTAAAAAATAAAGCTGATAATGGAACGCTCCTGTTTACAACTGCATTGTTTTCTCACTGCTTTGCTTTCCCCCCAGTATCTGCCAGTGAAATGGCCTCTGCCTGCCAGGCGCTCACAGTATAGTAGGAGAAAATGAAATGTATGTAGCAAGAAAATATTATTAATCACATTATTAATTTAAGTTCTTGGGTGTGTTGTGATACAGGTATGGTTTGGAAGTTCTAACCACAGTTATCTCTTAGTTGAATTTCATATGAGCTTCATCACAAACATATAACCCATTTAGGATTTTTTTTTTTAATTTCCTGAAGGGTGTAGAATAATTTGCTGGATTTTTCTTAAAACAATGTTTTTCATCATCACAGTATTAGGTAAGGACAACTATGTCTGTACAGTAGGCATGTTCTTTGGAGGTGAAAGGTATTTAACCACAAGCCCCCCCAACACCTCACTCTGCCTGCATTGCACCCCATCTGGACACAGCTGTCTGCTTGTACCCTTAGAACAAGACTGTCAAAACCCATCTTCAGCATCCCCAAACACAGTAGGTGCACCGGCTCAGGGGTCCAGGCCTCCTTCCACATGGGAAGACATCTAATTTCTGGCAGAGGTCTGGAAGTAGCAGGAGCAATGCCTAATATGTCACGTGGCATAGACTAAGAGAGGAAAGCATGAACTCTTTGATTTTCCTTGTCCAGAGACATTCACCCCACTGTGATTAAGAAGAATTCAAGTGGGGGTCAATACGAAGAGGGATCACTCCTAACTCGAGTAAGTTCAAGATGATCACACAAGCAGGTTGGGTATGAAGTAGCAGGATGTGATGGAAGCTGGGCAGCGGGAAATCTGTTCGTCTCTCTCAGTCAGAGACTGAGCCACACAGAACGTGGTACTGTTCACTGACTCTTTCCTCAACTCTCTCAATGATAGTCTCTAATACCATTCCAGATGCACTCAAGAGAAGGTGATTTGTTACATCAAATGGCTGCTTTAGGGCCTTGGGGAGCCCCAGTTGAGAAGTGCTGAATTTTAGGAAATTCTTCATTTCCTCAGTAGGATGACATGATCACATTTTATCTATCTATCTGTCTGTCTATCTATCTATCTATCTATCTGAAGTACCATCAGTTACAATGTGTCAATTTCTTGTGTACAGCACAATGTCTCAGTCATACATATACATACATATATTCGTCTTGATTTTTTTTCATTAAAGATTATTACAAGTTATTCAACGTAGTTCCCTTTGCTATACAAAAGAAACTTTTAAAAAATCTATTTTTATATATAGTGGCTAACCTTTGTAAATCTCAAACTCCCAAATTTATCCCCCCTCACCCCCTTTCCCAGTAACCATAAGTTTCAGAGTCTGTTTCTGTTTTGTGGATGAGTTCATAGTGTCCTTTTTTTTTTTTTTTTTTTTTAGCTTTCACGTATGAGTGGTATCATATGGTATTTTTCATTTTCTTTCTGGCTTACTTCACTTAGAATGACGATCTCTAGGTCCATCCATGTTACTGCAAATGGCATTATTTTATTCTTTTTTATGGCCTAGTAGTAGTCCATTTTATAAATATACCACAACTTCTTTATCCATTCATCTGTCAATGGATATTTAGGTTGTTTCCATGTCTTGGCTATTGTATATAGTGCTGCTATGAACATTGGGGTGCGTGTATCTTTTCAAATTAGAGTTCCCTCCAGATATATACCCAGAATTGGGATTACTGGATCATATGGTAAGTCTTTTTTTAGTTTTTTGAGGAATCTCCGTACTGTTTTCCACAAATTTGTATTTAGAATGAAATTTTTGAGAGCAGATTAAAAACAAAGAGAGAAAGTATAGGGAAGCAAGTTAGGGGGTAATTGTGATCATGATCCAAGTAGAAGATGGTAAGGGGATAAAGGCAGATCAGAGAAACCATTTCCGGTATATGTGGGAGGTAGGAGCTCTTTGACTTGGTAATTAAATACAAAAGACAGAAAGGACGGTGCTGAGCTAGAAAGCTGAGGTTCCTCTGTGGATTACGGCACCACTGTCCAGGCTGGGCAATGTAGGCTTAAAGAGAAAGTGTTGACTTTTGTCTTGCTGGTCCATTCCAAATGATCCATATCTGGTAGAAGTCTAGGCATGGAAGAGGTTGCTTAATAAGAGACTCTTGAGTGAGAAAAGTGATCTTGGGGTCACTCAATATGTAAGGGATTAGAGTAGAGGAAGAAAAGAGCCAGTAATGGAGATTGAGAAGGAAAAGCAGAGATTTAAAAAGGTAGTTCCCCAAATCCCAGAAAACTGACTTGAAAAACTATAATCTTCTGAAAAAAGTAATTGCTCAGTGGCACATGAAATGGAATAGGATGAGAACTAGAGGGTGTCCTTTGGTTTTTGCCAGTGTAGACATCACTGCTGACCCCAGAGCAGATTTGGTAGCCTGGTGCGTGTTGTTATAATGGGTTCCAGAGGCTTATGTGAAGAAACGGGGGAAGAGAGAGAGAGAGAGAAAGAGAGAGAGAGAAGGTGTGAGTTCAGGGAGTCTAGAGTATAACCCAAGGTCAAGAAAGGGGTTTCTTTTTTCTTTACCCTACAAAATGGGCAGTGTTGAACATGTATTTAGAAGATACAGAGGAGGGGGTATCCAGAGAGAGCAAAGATAGACACAGAGTAGGCAGAAAGGTCTGGGGGAATGAAAGCCCAGGATGAGGTGTGGCTTCAGGAAGGAGAAGACTCATTTTTCTCCAAGGTTGAGGAGAGAAAGCAGTAGACTGTCATGTCACCAAATGGCCGGGGGCTCCGGAGGGCATCAGCAGAAATCAGGCGAGCTTTCATTACCCTGTGACTTAAAAGAATATTGTTGTGTGCCTCTTGTCCCCACTTCTGTGACTTGATGATGAGCTCTCTGTGACCCCTAGAGCTTGAAATTTAAGTTCTCTATCTCCGCTGTGTTTTGAGTCCAGGACTCCCACCACCACACCCCATTTCAGAGCACTCGGGAGGCATGGTCAACCATGACTGGTGATCTCTGGTACAAGTTCATGTGTGCAGAGTTGATCACTGATTCCTAGATAACCCTCTCATCTACCTCTCCACCCTTGCTGTCGTCTGTGATGGAGAATTGCAGCTCAAAGCACCCATCCTTCGGTTCCCTGCATTCTCTAGTCTTGTTCACCTCCAACATATGCACTTCTTTTTCTTTCCTCATCTGTTTGTCCCTTGATGTTTTCTAACTTTTTTTTTCCTGAGCTGGCTAGCCATATTTGTCATATTGTAAAGTATAGATGAATCTTAAGCGGACTTTTGTATCTACCAAGACGTCTCGCTTGTCTTTATCTTGGGGATCTAAATAAATGGGAGAAAAGAGCTGAAGAGAAACCCAGGGAACAGACCTCTCTCTCTCTCTTTGGACTGCTGGGTCTTAGAAAAGGTGTGAGGCGGTGTATTTTTCCACAGGGTGCAGAAAGGTGGAAAACCTCATCAGGAACAGAGACCGGTCTCGGTGAAAATGAAAATGCAAGTCAATAGCACCTGAGGACTTTGAGGAAGCCGGGCAGCCGGAGTAGAATCGCTCAATAGGATTTTGTGGAAACCTGTTGCTTCAGAAAGAAATTAGTAGGCTGACTTCTATGAAACTGCCGATGTTGTTAAACCATTTTGATTGACAAAATAGACATTTTGATAGTTTGACTGAATGTGTCCCTGATTCAAAATATACTTGTAAGCTTTTAAAGCACAACAGTCATAACCCTTTTGAAAGTTGGGAGCTGCCTTCCTTGATTAGGTGTGAGAGTCCCTTTCTGTAAATCTTCTTTGGTCACAATAGTAAATGCTATACATGTACATTCAGTTCTCATGGACCGTTACTCATGCTGCGTGGTCATGTACCCACAGCTGAAACTGGAGAAGATGTTGGTCACACGCTGGGACAGCTTCCCCGGGGACCGGCCCTAGCCTGACTTCAGCTCCTGAGATCTCCAGATTCTTTCTCTAGACAAGCAGTTGTTACAAAGGGGCGATTTTGCCCCAAAGGGGAAATTGAACAACGCTTGGAGGTGTATTTGTCTTGGCTGGGGGTGGGAGGCTGCTTCTGTCATCTTGTGGGCAGAGGCCAGGGATGCTGTTAAACATCCTGTGATGCCCCCCACAACCAAGAATTTTCTGGCCCCAAATGTCATCAGTGAGAAGGCTACGAAACTTGTTCTAGACTGAGCCATCAGGGAACTTAAGAAAACACACACACAAATCGTAGTTCTTAGTGGTGAGCGTGAAAAATGGGTAAGGAGATGGACAGAACTTGGGAGAAGGTTTGGAGAGAATCTAAGAGAGCAAAACTGATGGCTTAAAGCCTAGACTTGTGAGACCTCTCATCTGCAGAGCATGCTCAGAGCACTAAGACCCGGACAGTTTTAAAGAAGGGCTGGCTCACACTGGGGTCTGGGCTTTGAGGAGTTGACTAACCAATTTCCCTTTCCGCTACTGCCACCTGTCATGTCGCAATTTCTGACCGTCTCTCATTTTTATCTCCATTAACTCATCAGTACACGTGGTCTCATCAGCTGCTTTTCCATGTCTCTAAAGCAAACAGAAGGCCTTTTTTCAGCTTTTCCTTTATTTACCCCCCCTTCTTCCCCTAGGAATTAAGGATATATATGAAGAAGAGGCTGAAATATTCTTATTTCACTGAAATATTTTTTCTCTTTTACTGCAGTAAAGTGATACTATGTATATATTTATATACTATATATATATATATATTTATATACTATATATTATGTATTAAATATATATCGTGTTAAGTGATATATATTTATGTGTTAAATAATACATAAAATAAATATGTATTAAGAACTAGAGTTGTATTCCCTGGTATTTCAGAAGGAAAATAGACTTGGGTCTCTTTTGGACATTTCCTTCTAGGAAATTCTGTAGAGGGTTGTGAAGGATAAAGACAAAGAAGGCTTTGGGTAAGGCCAAGGGGATGGGATGGTGCTGGGAGATGTTGCCACAGATGCTCACCTGGAGAAGGAGCAGGAGTGGAAGACGAGACCCAGCCCTGTACTAGCCTTGGGGTGAAAAGTGCGTGAGAATTTGGGAGAAACCCTGAGGTTAGGCTGTAGCCTCAGCAAAGGAGGAAAGTTCTACATGTCTGCAGTGGGAGTTGTCGCTTCTGGATACTGTTTATTTCTAGGAAACACAAGCTTCTCATATGTGGGTCGGGGGCTCGAAGGGAATCAGAAAACTCATGTCTAGTTTCTGTTGCTTGAACCCTAACTATGCAACCCTGTGTTTCTTTATGGCTCTAGAGCACTCCAAGAGGTGATGCTGAATATAAAGAGCTAACTGGGGATGAAATGACTGTTCTTTTCTGAGGATGGAGTAGGAAGTGATGGGCTGTGGTTAGTGCACAAGGGACTTGAATTAGACATTTAAAAAGACGTGCAGGGTTGATCAGGGTTGGGGTATGGTAATTTACTAACATGGCAATTTTTCCCAAGAGACTCCAAAAATGCTGTTTGGGGATAACTTAAATCTAAGCCCTTTAAGCTTATTTTTAGTCCAACTCTCTGTGGAAAACAAAAACAGAAGTTAAGAGCTTCATATAAATAGGACATGAGTTCGTTTACCTGACACACTTGAAGACTAGACACAGGTAGATCATCGTGTGGCAGTAGCAGGAAATCAGAAACCCAAGGTGCACGTATCTTCTAGAATCTCCCTGGCAACGAAGTCAGCAAAGGCCATCCTTCCAGCAGTTACTGCCAGCTTAAAGAACTGGCTTGAGATTCTTTGCGGATTGCCCAGAACACCGTGATCTTCTGTTTCAGTGGTTCTGTTACAAAGGTCATCTTCTACCTCTATAAGACTACCTACTTTTTAGTGCATCCTTTTAAACTTCTGTTCGTATCCATTGTCATCTGGTTCTTAAAGCATAGAGTTCTTTTGAGAACCCTGTGATAAATTATAAGAAAACAACTGAAAGAAGATAAAATATAAAAGCAACATAGTACTATGGCTGATGGACATACGTGATTATTTCTACCTCATGAATGAAGACTCCAGGTTAAAGAAATCCAATGACTTGCTTAAAGGTTACATTGTTAATGCCAGAACTGGCTGTGTACAGATCCTTAAAGACACAAATGTAAACTTCCAATTTTTGTCCAAGGATTTCTACTACCCTAGAGTTAACTGAGGGTGCAATATTTGGTACATGGACTGCTTACCTGCCCCCCAACCCTGCAATCTGAAGCAATCATGGTCCATGCCCTGGGTCCAGGATCATGCAGGCAGTTGGGGGGGCACATGTGCCGGCTCCTTGAAGCTCTACGAGTCATGACCCCGCATTCGGGAGGCAGCATGGTCAGTGTCTCCTCTACTCCAGTTGGTCGGAAGAATCACAGTCAGTGATCTATAGTGTTTATTTTGAAAAGTTATTAGTGCCTGCATCTCAAACCAATCCATGTTTAGAACACTGCTGGGTATAGTTTCCATGATGCTTACATGACTGACATAATTTGTGGGACATCCTTTTATGTGATCCATGAATGATAGGCATACCTTTGGATGTAGCTCAAACATTGTGCAGGGCATGGGGCTCTCTGTGGATGGGAGTGAAGTCGGAGAGGAGAGTGACAAAAGAGGTGGAAGTGGGTAGAAAGAGAAACAAGAACACGCGTACAAGCGTGTGCCTCACCTACACTGCTTCTCTTTCCCTGAGGGTACGAGGGGCAGTTCATCCAGTTGCTCAGATGCTACAAGCTTATCATTCTTGATGCTTCTCTGTATCTCATGCCTCTCATCAAATCCGTCAGCTAATCTTCTTGGCTCTACCTTGGAAATACCCAGAATCCTACCTTTTGTTTTCCTGCTTCTGTCCCATTGTCACACGGATACAAATTCATTATCACCTCTCACCTGAACTATGGCAGCAGCCTCCTTTACTTGTCTCCCTAACTCCACTCCCTCTACCCAGCATGTGCCTATTGCCACTGGAGTAGTTCTCCAAAATATAAGCTGGATTGTGTTATTCCCTTGATCAAGCCCTCTAGGGATTCCCCATTGCATTTTAATGAAATACCAGATCCTTCCTGTGACCTGTAATGCCCTCATGTACTGAGTTGCCCTGTCCAGATCATTCTCCATCTGCCATGCTCTCCCTTTTCTCACTCTTCTCCAGGCACCCTGACTTTCTTGCTGTTTCTGGAATCCATCAGGCAGGCTCTTACCTCGGGGCCTTTGCATTTGCTCTTTGTGCTGCATAGAACATTCCTTTCTCACTGCGTGTAGGTCTCTTTAAATGTCACTTCCACGGGGCAGCCTCTTCTGATCACCCTACCTGAAAGTACCCACTATTACCCTTTATCCCTTTATTTTATTTCTCATCACATCACTTAGCTTTGCCTGGCACGTGATAAGCATTCAGTAAATATTTGTTAATGAATGAATCGATTGAATTAATTAACAGAGTATGCCAAGTCCTTTTGTGATGTAGCTCGCCAGAGTGCATCTAATTATAATTGTGTTTGTGTATCCATCCCTTTTAGTGTGTATTTTACTATATATGTGGTAGAATATGTATATATGTGTGTGTATATGTGTGTGTGTACATATATATCAAGCACAGTATCTAGCACACAGCCCAGTATATTATCAAAACATCCATTCCTCATAGTGTATCAGGCTCTGTGCTAGATAGTTTGCTTGCATTACCCCCTTGAATAAAACAGCTATCAGATCAGTGCCATTACTCTCCCTATCATAGTATTGCAGAAGTGGAGGTTAAGAGAGGCAGCTTGGCCCAATTATTAACTAATGGACGCTAATTGAACAGGATGCAGTCTGGCTCCAAAACTTTAACTGAGTGACTTGACTGTGCTATCGGTAGATGACGTCTCCTCATTTTGAATTTGCCTGAATCCTTCAGGGGAACAAATAGGATAAGAAGGAGACTTTTGTACTATATATTTCTACAAAGGACTACCAAAAATTACAAAGCATAAGTATTTTTCTCTAAGATGAACGAAGTCCCCTTAGTAGTTTAGGAATACGATTAAAATTCACGTCTAGTAATGTGAAAATGCAAATAATGTTTTTATTCAGCTGTATGGACTAGATTAAGTGAAACATTAAACATTAACATTTTCCACCTTTCTATTTAAAGAATTTGTTTGAAGAAGGCGACCTGTTGCTACATTCTGCAAATCCTATTCATCGAATGGTGGACATTTACAGACTGCTCCCCTGATATCTGTAAACTCAAAGGTGTTTATTCTTTGATTTCCTGCTCCTCCATCCTTGTCACCTACAGTCGACACCTGAGGGGCATCCTTCTTACTCTTGCTGTCACTGCCTTTACTGTCATCTACATAGCTCTCAGCACCTCCCCTTTACGCCTCTCTCCCCATTCAGCCCTCACGAGATCATTCGTTTTACATGCTCAGTCCTGCCTAGACTTGCCACAGTTCTCGCAGCACCTCTCATCAACCTCTTCTCCTTTGGGATGTCCATGGGATGCCCCAAAATATAAAGGAATATGCTCCTTCATATTTTTGTCCTGATTGTTTTCTAGTCTTGGCCCCATGCTACCCCAGAATGTCCATATGCAAAATATATACTTTATAAAATGACTTCACATCGTTAAGTCTTTCTGCGTGGGAGACAGACAGACTTTCTTTCTCCTTCCCCAAAATATCATCCTTTCAGTGGTTTACTCCTCTATCCTAGTCCCTGTAACCAGCTCACCCGAAACAGAACTTCTATGCACAGGGCACTTATCTCAAGGGAAGGCATTGCTGGGGTTGTTGAACACTCTGTAAAAGCACGGAAGCAATGTCATTTTGAGGAGCAGTGAGACACTCAGAGGATATTAGAGCTGGAAGACACTGTGGAGATCATAGGCCTGGTTCCTTTTGTTGTGTTTTGTGTGGGTTGTTTCACTTAAGATGCTTTTGGCTGCCTGTAACAGAACATCCTAAGAAAGGAATGAACAAGGTTATTGACCATCTGTAACAAGAAGTCTGGAAGTGGGGCAGTTCCTGGGTTTGATTAGCAGCGCAGCGACATCACCACAGAACCAGGTGCTTTCCGTGTTTCCCCTCTGCTGTCTTCAGCCTGTTGGTGAAGCCTGTACTTCTGTGTCAAGGTGACCATGATGTCACAGGCATACTCAGCTACATCCACTGAGAGAGAAGACATGTGTCCAGTCTGTTAATCATACAGCGCTGCTTACTCCAAAGGGAAAAGTTTTCCCAGGTGGTCCAGCATGTCCATGGCTAATTACAGGGGAAGCAGGGATTGTGCATTTCGAGCATTTTTAGTCTTTCTGGTGGGTCAAAGGGAAGACTCTGACGGTGCAGAAGAGAGAAGGAAATAGCTATTGGTGAGGCAACCATTAACGTCTGCTGTTAGTACTGAACTTGAGAAGAATTCTTGAGTTCTGAACCATCCTGCATCATTCTCTTTTTGTATTGTCCAAATTGGAAGGATTAGTTTCTCTTTACAGATGTTTAAGCTCTCTGATGTTAACTAGCAGGAAGGAAGGGAGGGAGGAAGGGAGTGAGGATGGAATGAAAAAATATATACATTTAAAAGAACTGTAGTTAATGTATTTACATATGTATTAGTTCATGGGGCAAAAACTCTGAGATAATATGATGTATCAGGAATGCTTAAAAACTGCATATTAGTGTGTTGCTGGACTTCCATCTGTAGCATCTCGTTTTCTTTTGGGGGCTCAAGTCTAGATGATGATTGTAAGATAAAAGAATGACAAGTCTTTGTTGTCTTTCCTGGCATTTAGTTTAAGGAAAATTGCTGTTTTACTGGGTTTTGACAGAATCATGTAATTGAACTAAGGGAGAGATTTTTTTTTAAGTACAGTTGATTTACAATATTGTGTTAGTTCCAGGTGTACAGCAAAGTGATTCAGTTATTTTTTTCAGATTATATTCCATTTTAGTTTATTACAAGATGTTGAATATAATTCCCTGTGCTATGTAGTAAATCCTTGTTGCTTGTCTATTTTATGTATAGTAGTTTATATCTGTTAATCTCACACTCCTTATTTGTCCCTCCCTCCGCCATCTCTCTCCCCTTTGGTAACCATAGTTTGTTTTCTGTCTATAAATCTGTTTCTGTTTTGTATATAGATTCATCTATATTCTTTTTAGATTCCAGGTATAAGTGATATAATATTTGTCTTTCTCTATCTGACTTACTTCACTAAGTGTAATGTTCTCAAGGTCCATCCATGTTGCTGCAAATGGCAATATTTCATTCTTCTTTATGGTTGAGAAATTTTCTATTGTGTGGAATGATATCTGTATCTATATCTATCTCACATCTTCTTAAGCCAGTTGACTGTTGATGGGCACTTGGTTTGTTTCCATGTCTTAGCTGTTGTAAATACCGTTGCTGTGAACATTGAGGTGCATATATCTTTTTGAATTTAGAGTTCATTTTTTCTAGATACATACCCAGGAGTGGGATTACTGGATCATACAGTTTTTTAAGTTTTCAGTTTTTTAAGAAACCTCTCTACTGTTTTCTACAGTGGTTGCACCAATTTACATTCCCACCAACAGTGTAGGAGGATTCCTTTTTCTTCATACCCTCTCCAGCATTTATTATTTGTAGACTTTTTGAAGAGGGCCATTCTGACCAGTGTGAGATGATCCCTCATTGTGGTTTTAATTTGCATTTCTCTAATAATAAAAGGTGTTGAGCATCTTTTTATGTGCCTGTTGGTCATGTGTCTTTAGAAGAGTATCTGTTTAACTCTTCTACCCATTTTTTGATTGGGTTGTTTGCTTTTTCAATATTATGTTTTATGAGCTGTTAGTGTATTTTAGGTATTAACTCCTTGCCTGTTGCATTGTATACAAATATTTTCTCCCACTTTATCAATTGTCTTTTTGTTTTATTGATGGTTTCCTTTGCTGTGCAAAAGCTTTAAAGTTTGATTAGGTCCCATTATTTTTACTATTATTTCTCTTGCCTTGGGATATTGACCTAAGAAATTTTGCTACGATTTATGTCAGAATGTTTTGCCTACGTTCTCTTGTAGGAGTTTTATTGTATGGTGTCTTACATTTAGGTCTTTAAACTATTTTGAGTTTATTTTTGCATATGGTGTGAGGAAATGTTCTAATTTCATTGATTTACATTTAGCTGTCCAGCTTTTAGGGAGAGATTTTTAAATGAAATAGAAGATACCTGTCTAAATGTAGGCTGTGACAAATGCATATGTAACAATGAAATAGAAAGTCATTCTTCCTGTCTACTTTGGTGACTCAGTCATGTCCATTAGGAGTTATGGAAAGAAATAGCCTCTAATACCTATCAATTTTATCATGAAAGTGTTTTAGATTGAAGCAGGTAATATTCAGCCAGTCACGGCCATCTCATTTAATAAGTTTCTTCTATGTGCCAGGGCCTATGTTAGGTACTGGGGATCCAAAGATATAGATATGACCTCGTTTCTACCTGTTGGACCTGGAGCTCCGATGGGGCAGAGACATATGTAAGCAATTACAATTCTAGGTAATAAAACTGCAATAGAGATGTGTAAAGTAAGGATTAGCACAAATGACAGTGCTGTCCTATGAGGTAGTGAATATTATCCTCATTTCTTGGTGAGAAAACAGAGGCCCAGAGTGGTCAAATTAACTTGTCCAAAAACAGCAGAGTCAATTTGTGAGCTGGATCTCTGGCCCCAAGTCCAGTATCCTTTACATCACTCTGCATGGAAAAGAAAATCAAGCATCACTTCCATTTGAGGACAATGTCAGGAAAAACTGACGGAGGTTGTGGTATTTGAGAGTGTCCAGGGGAGATGAGATTTCAGCAGGGTGAGGATGGAGGCATTCCGGGCCCACGAGGACAGCAGGAAAGGTTCAGTACCATACTGTTGGCGCGCAGTTTGTAGCCAAGAAAAAGACATGGACGGTAGCTGAGCCTTCTAATGAAAGGCCCTGTATTTAGGGTTGAGATGTTTGTATTTAATTCAGTGGACAGCTTGGGACAGGCTGGGGGAGTGAGGAGGTGACTGCTGTAGTCAGATGGCTACACTCTGGCAGTTTTTTGCCCACAAATATGTCTAGTTGGGCTGGAGGTGAGCCAGAGAGCCGGCTGTAGAGCCGTCCAAGTGAGAGGTCACGAGGCCCATACCCTGAGCTACCTTCTCATGTGGCTCAAGTGGATGAGAGTCTCGCATAGTCGTGAAGAGGAAGCAGGCGATTGCAGATTTGAGAGTAATTCAGGTTTGCTGCTATTTCCTTATTTTAGTGAACAATTATTTACAACTCCTTAAATTTGTTTTCCCTTTGACATCTATTTCCTTTATTCTCTTGATGATGCTATCTTGCCTCAGAGAGATTTTTCTAAGACATTTTTTAATTGCTTAAAACTACCGAAAAGAGAGAGAGATACTTGTATTTACCCTCCTGCCTGAAACAGCTCAGAAGCTGGACATAGCACATGGAATAACTGGTTTCAGGATGTTGGACATTCAACAGTAAAGGACAGTGATCCCTGAGAGATGGAAAGTGGATGAGGTTAGCTCTTGGACTGTCCCAGTCCACTGTCCTGAGAGGGTCCTGTGCTGTAGCACTGGGTGCAGAACCCCAGCTGGATCCTAGTGGTCTCCTGAATGGTCGAGATGGAGCAGGTTCTTTGAGAACATCTATGCAGTTCAAATGCCTTTACCCAGACTGAGCAGAAAAGAGGAAAGGAGATGTAAATGACCAGTATCAGATAATTAAGAGAGGGGATGACATCACTACTGATTCTGTAGATGTTAAAAGGACCATAAGGGAATACTGCTGATGACTTGAGGCCAATAAATTCAGCAACTTATATGAAAATGACAAATTTGTTAAAAGGCACAAACGACCAAGCCTCATTCAAAAATAAAATTAAATCCTGAGTAACCCTGTATCTATTAAAGAAATTGAGTTTATGGTTATAAACCTTCTAACAAAGAAAACTATAGGCCAAAATGACTAAATTGGTGAATTCTTTCAAAACTTTATTTATAAAAGAACCTCAAACTTTCTGGAAGAATACATGAACTCTTCCAGAAAATTGAAAATGAGAGAACATCTCTCTACTTATTTTGTGGGGTCATCATTACTCTGATCCCAAAACCAAAGATGTTACAAGAAAAGAAAAACTATAGACCAACATCCCACACGAACACAGATGTAAAAATTCTTACATTTTAGCAAATCAAATCCAACAACATTTAGACAAAATATCATGACCAAAGAGGTTTATCCCAGGAATGCAGAGTTGGTTTAGTACTTGAAAATAAGCCAGTGTAATTTCAGTCAATAACAGACTGAAAAAGAAAAGCCATATGATCACTGTTTGACAAAATCCAGTATTCATTCATGAGAAAAACAGTCAGCAAACTAAGAAGGGAATTTTCTTAACCTGATATGGGACATCTCTGAAAAATCTACAACTAACATGATACTTACTAGCGAAAGACTGAATGCTTTCCCTCTAAAACCAGGAAAAAGGACAGGGATGTCTACCACTTCTACTCAAATTACACTGGAGATTCTAGCCATTATCATTAAGTTAAAAAAAATTTTTTTTAATTTTTAAAAAAATCAAGAAGGAAAGGGTATTGAAATTGGAAAGAAGTAAAAACTGACTTATCACAGATCACATGATCATATATGCAGAAAATGTGATAGAATCTACCAAAAAGAACTGGAAAGTGACTTCAGCAAACTTGTAAGATACAAAGTCAGTATACAAAATAAGTTGTATTTCTCAATACGGCAATGAGCAATTAAAAATTGAAATGGAAAATAAACAAGATCATTTGCCATATCATCAAAAAATATGAAATACTTCAGAATGCATCTGACAGAATATGTGTGAGACTTATATACTGAAAGCTGCAAAGCATTGCTGTGAGAAATTAAAGCAGATCTAAGTAAACTGAGAGACAGACCATGCATATGGACTGTAAGTTGCCAGTTCACCTCCAATTGATCTGTAGATTCAACATAATCCCAATTAAAATCTCAGGAGACGTTTTTGTTTAAATTGATCAGCTCCATCTAAAAATTATATGGAAATAAAAGGATCTAAAGAGCTAAAAACAACTTTGAAAAAAGAACAAAATTGGAAGATTAACTTTACCTGATTTCAATAAAAAAATTGGAAGATTAGCTTTACCTGATTTCAATAACTACCATAAATTTATAGTAGATGAGATAGGGTGATATTATTGTAAATATGAACAAATAGATCAATAGAACAGATTGAAAGAATAACTTAATAGACTCAAAGATAAGTGGTCAAGTTGATTTTTTTTCCAAGTTGGTTTTTTAACAAAGATGCAAAAGCAGTTCAGTGGGGAAAGAATAGTTCTTTCAACAAATGGTGCTGGAGAAATTTGATATCGATCCATTAAAAAAAATGACCATATATCCATTCCTCATACCACTTATAAAAACTAGCAATGTATTATAGACCTAAATGTACAATCCTAAAACTGTAAAACTTCTAGAAGAAACATAGGAGGAAATAATTGTGACCTTTCCTTAAGCAAAGATTTATTAGATATGACACCAAAAGCATAAACCATGAAAGACAAACTTGATAAATAGGGCTTCACCATAATTTCTGTTCTATGGAAGACACTGTTAAGGGAATGAAAAAGCCGTAGACTGGGGAAATATTTACAAATCATGTATCTGATAGAGGACTATATCCAGAATAACTCCATAATGAGAAAACAATCTAATAAGATGGGCAAAGACTATCCACCAATGGCAAGTAAACTAATGAAAAGCACATGAAAAACACTTTCAACGTCCTTAGTCGTCAGGGAACTGCAAAGAAAAACCACCGTGAGATACCACACTGTGCCTGTTAATGGTAAAAAAATGAATACACTGAAACACTTATATACTGGTGGTTGGAATGTAACATGATACAATCATTTTGGAAGTAGTTGGCAGTTTCTTAAGTATTTGCTCCCAAATGGCTTACACATTCTACCCCTGGGCAGTTACCCAAGGGAAAGTAAAGCATGTGTCCATACAAATACTTGTATGCAAATGTTTATAGTAGCTATATTTGTAACCAAAAACTGGATGTCCATCAACAGGTGAATGGATGAACAGTTTTGGCATGTCTATAAAACAGAACACACTTCAGCTATAAAAAGGAATGAACTATTTTTAATTAATTTATTTTTTATTGAAGTAGTCAGTTTACAATGTTGTGTTAATTTCTGCTGTACCACATAGAGATTCAGTTATACATGTATATTCATTTTCATTATAGGCCAGTACAAGGTATTGCATATAATGCCCTGTACTACAGCAGGACCTTGTTGTTTATCTATTTTTTATATAGTAATTAGGATCTGCAAATCGTGAACTCCCAGTTTATTCCTCCATGCCCTCCCCTCTCCCCTCTGGTAACCATAAGTTTATTTTCTATGTCAGTGTGTCTGTTTCTGTTTTGGAAATGAGTTCATTTAACTATTGATACAGTCAACAGCGTGAATGAGTCTCAGAATAATTAGGCTGAGCGAAAGAAGTCAGACTTCCCCCTACCCCTGCCGAAAGAGAAAACTATGATTTTCTTTACAGAAAATTTAGAAAATACAAACTAATGTATATTTACTGAAAATAAATTGGTGGTTGCTAAGGGACAGTGGGGGAGGAGGATGGGGTGGATGTTGGAAGGCAGATTTATAAAAGGGATTGAAGAAGCCTTCGGGGTGATGGATATGTTCATTATCTTGATTTTGGTCGTAGTTTTACGTTTGTCAAAACTTATCAAAGAGTATGCTTTAAATACATGCAGTTTTTTGTACTCAGTTATACTTCAGTGAAACTATTTTTTAAACTGCCAGAACGATACCAGAACTGTCTTCCTAAGTTCAGCTGAGACTTTGAATTCTAAGGAATTTAAGTATGATAGAGATTCAGCATTTAGAGTCCCACAATTTTCAAGAATATTTTTCCACATGTTTATGTCTTTGTTTTGTTTAATTTTTTGAAATTCTTTACATAGAAACCCTTTATTTCATGAAGAGGTAGAGCAGTATAAACTCACATAAACTACTGGTGAGAATTTAGATGGGTGCAATCACCATGTAAAGACATTTCATGATGTAAAATATGTGCTTACTGTACAACCTAGCAATTCTCTTCCCAGGTATACACCAAGAATAGCAGCTTTCAGATTGCTTGTCTCAGGACTCCTTTGTATTCTTAAATTATTGAGGAATTCAAAGAGCTTTTGTTTATGTGAGTTATATCTTTAGATATTTCCTGGTATTAGAAATCAAACTGAGAAAGTTTAGAAATATTTTTCATTTTAAAATAACTATAATAAACATACTGACATGTTAACACAAATAATACTTTTGGGGAGAATAATTGTTTTCCAAAACAAAAAAAAAGTGAGAAAAAGGTATTGTATATTTTTACAAATCTCTTTACTATCTTGCTCAATATAAGATGGATGCTTATATCTGTTTCTATATTCAGTCTTTTGGAATATACTGTTTTAACTGAAGTGTATGAGGAAAATTTGGCCTCGCAACGACAATTTGAAAAGGGAGAGCCTCTTCAGATAATTGTGGATATTTTTTGATACTACATCCTAACTCTCTAAGTGATAGTTTCTTAAATTTCAATTCCAATGTTGAATGTGAAACCAAATCAGTGAACTTTTTGTCCTCTGTTGCATTAAAACCCATTGGCATTTGTTGATCTGTACTTTGAATGTATTGAACGCATTATTTTATAACATTATTCACTAGTCATTTGGAAAATATTGGCTGAGTTATTCACATCTTCCAAATGTTGACACATTTCATTATATGTTATCAACAAATGATACTCACTAATATTACCAACAGTCTTTATCAGAAAAATCTCAAAGACCTGGAAGCTGCCAAGCTTACCATGGCAGACATAAGTCTTCTAAAATTCTAATTTTTACTTGAAACCAGATTGAATTTTATCAGTGGCAACCAATACTGCTATTCATTTTCTTTGAAGTGACAGTCTTGCTTTCTTTATTTTTGAGAAAACAACTATTGAATACTATGTCTGACTCATTGATGGTTTGAAATCTGTCGATCATTCTTTCAAGTAAAAATGGTAGTCTGTGAAAAAAGTGATTAGTTCTGCTCACAATTCAAGCACACAGTTGCTTTTCCTTGAGATAGGCATTGTTCTTTGTTAGGCATAAGAAGTGCTTTATGCATACTTCCCATTTAGGGACAGAACAGAGTCAGCAAATATTTTCCATAAAGGATCAAAGAGTAAATATGTTAGGTGCTGTGGACCACTGAATTGAGTTTGAGTTGAGTGTTGTAACCAGTCAGCTACATCACTGCATTGTGCAAGCAGCCTTAGACAATATGGAAACAAATGGGCATGACTGTGTTCCAATAAAATTTTATTTACAAAAACAAGCAGCAGACCACATTTGCCTGGCAAGCTGTAGTTTGCCAGCCCTGACATAAAAGTTTTAAAAAGATGAGAATACTAAGGTTAAGACTTGATAAAATTAATAACTCACTACATCGTCAAAGACATGCTTCCCAGTCATGCTGTCATCATTCTTCCACCTCCACTAAAGAGCACCTGCTCTTACCTCTCTCCTTTGTGTGCCCTCCTCTCTGAGGCTAACCCCAACACTGAGCTCCAGATTCTAGAGCTTATCCTGCCTTGAGAACTTCTGTAAATTATCTCTGCTCTCTTTTCAAACTCACCTTTTTGGCTTTTCCTTCTTGGTCTCAGATGTGCTTAAGTGTCTCCTATCTTTAAACCATTAAAGTCTTCCTAGTACACATTTCTTTTTTGGAGGGATGGGGGAGAGGAGTGGTAATTAGGTTTACTTACCTAGTTTTGGAGGAGGTACTGGGAATTGGACGCAGAACCTCGTGCATGCTAGGCGCACACTCTACCACTGAGCTATACCCTTGACCCTCCCCCCCGACACACACCCAGTCTGTGTTTGGGCTTTGCCTCCTTTACAAGGCAGCAGCCTCCTACTTGTATGTTCTGTTCTTAGGGTTCTGTTTGCTGGGAATTTATGTGGTATTTGATCCCAGTGACCACTGATTGCTTCTTGAAATTTTTGGAAGCTCTCTTCTTCGTTCGTTCCACAGTTTCACTTTCTAGGCTTCTCTTTACCATTCTGACTTTTCTTGCTCTCAGTTTTCCTCCATTCATCCCTTAAATGTTGATCTTTCTTGGTTTTGATTCTTATTTTCTTATGTATAATATATCATTTTTACCGTTCTTTGTATATGTAGGTTGCCTTGTCTACTTGCATGATTTCAGCTCCCATATCATTGCTGATGACTCCCAGATTTGTATCCAGGCCAAGTGTTTCCCCTGACCTCTAGAACACACTTCCAGTCCCCTGTCAGACATCTCAGCTTAGAGCTCCAACAGCTACTTCCTGTGTATCATGTCCAAAATAGTGTGTGTCTCCTTTGAAATCAACTTGCCTCCTATTTAAGTAAAAAGCATTAACACTGGGCCCCAACTAGAACTCTGGAATTAGTTAAGTTTCCTTTCCCCCTCACCTCTAACATCTATGTGCTCACCTGCAAATCCCCGTCAACCATACGTCCTCAATGTCTTCCTGCTGCGTGTAGTATCTCCTGTGCCTCCCCTGCCGTTTCGTTAGTTCAGGTTCATCTCTCTGGCGCTCAGCTGGGCTTTCGAACTTCCCCTTGTCCTGTCTTCTAACGTATCTTTCCACACAGAGGTGATTATTCCCGATTTGGCGCCTCTTCTTACTTGCAGGTGTCACTGAGTAATGTGATTGACTGTAAAAGCCAAATCTTATTGATACTTTTCTGCTAAAAGACCTCCAGGGCTTCCCTTGGTCCATAGGGTGAAGCCCAGACTCTTTAATGCCACATGTGAGATCCTCACTGGCCAGTCCCCGGGTCTTTAGTTAAGTTCCCCTCTTCCATCTGCCCACACACACCCAGCCCCCAGAGCACCACAGTTCTCTAAGGACACGTCACCTCTTAACAGCTCCACCCTTTGCAGATTTGCCAAAAATGTCTCCACTCCCCTCCCGTGTCATCGCTGACTTTAGGGTCCCACTCAACCCCTTCCTCCCCATGGAGTCTTTCCTAATACCCCACCATAGTCTCATAATGTCATGCATCTATAACAGTATTTACAAACATCTATATTGGGTGCCTACTTTGTTCAGACCGTTGATGTTCTTTACAATAACCCTGAAAGGTAGTAATTATTACCCCCATTTTACAGATGAGAGCCTGAGTCGAACTTGTATTAAGCAACTTGCCTGGAATTATGCATCTAGACAGTCTAAGCTGGGCTCTGGACATGGGCTCTTTCTGCTCTATCATCTACCTCTCTTTACTCTTCTAGGGATTTCCTTATTATCTGGACATGTATTCATCTCCTTTGACCAGCAGTATGTTTCCATATCACCAGTTCAGTAGCTAAAGGAATAGAAGAATTCGTGACTGACACAGAGTTTCAAGTATAAAGCAGTCCCATGATACAGTCTCAGGAAACAATGTTATAGCATAGTGATTTTTCTTTTAAAAGAGCTGTTCATTTATATTTTGGGTCAAACATTTTGGGTTTTGTACATTTTGCTCCACACATGTTTACTGGGCACAGCGTTCTCTGAAATCCTGCACAGGAAACAGATATTGGTATGACAGTTTCCATCCTCAGGGAGCGCTGGTGCAGTAGGAACTTGTGACAGATACACATCTAATGCTGAACAGCCAGCAGGAATAAATAGCCTTAGGTTTTTAAGCAGAGGAAGGTCACATAGTACTGCATGCAAATGGGACCAGGAAAGATTTCCTAAAAGATGAGTAGAATTCCAATAAAGGAAAATCTTGAGGGAGGGCTCTTCAGGGGGATAGAATGTTCAAAATAAATGTAAAGTAAGAAAGAAGCCTGGTTTGGTCCATTTATAATTCAGATCAATTACTGATAAACTCTTTAGTCTTAGAGTTAAGAGCCATTTCAGTGATGGAGTATCAATTTCTTAAAACCAATTTATTATAAAATAAAGAAATGCATAAAACAGGTGTTTTATGTATTTTATGTATATAGCTTAATGAGTACTGAGTATGGATTTTAAGTAAGGAACAGGATGGGCTTGTCTTTGTATTTGTTGCCTGGGATTTCCTAGGCACTGAGTATCCCATGCAGGTCTCTGCAGAGTGGATGCAGCCTGTAGGAGAAGTCCTGAAGTTCTGCTGTCCTGAGGAGGTCACCTTGTGCTGTGGGAAGTGCCTTTCTTAAGTCCACACTGCCCCAGGGTGGCTTTAGCTTCTGTTCATTAGGACATGATCTTTGGCTACCTCAGCTAACTTTTTGACAGTACTCATTTTTTTCTGAATTCTGGGCAGCCCCTCTTGGAACCTATATACATTTTTTTCGTGAGGTATACTTGGAATCATAGCTAATATGTAGATGTGGACAGTGAATATATTGGAAAGATTTACTCTCTTATAAACTCAGGTCAGATCATAGTGATATAATGCATTCATGATGTTCTGTGAAAGCTTAGACGGGCACCATGGAATCTTTCCTCTTTTACTCTTTGTTCTCATTCTGCCACTTACAAGACAAGTGTATTTATTAGCACTCATCAAAACTAAAATACAAGTGAAGTATGCTTTTAGGTAGAGTGTTTAAGAAAATACATTTATGTTACTGCTGTCCAGTGGTGTATAGAATAAGTGTGTGTGTGTTTGAGACATTGTGTGAGGAGTGATAACCCAAAAAGTAACACGAAGCTTAGCTTTCCTGGGGTTTAGAATTTTTAAAAAGTGACATCAATACCAGAAAACGGTGGAAATTTAGAAGAGGATACAGAAGAGAATTCAATAGAAAAAAATAAGCTCCAGAAAAAATAAATACTTCAGGTGAATGTATTTAGGTGTAGGTTTAAATGTTTAAAATTTGAGGTGAATTTTTTTTGCAGTGATTAGTATCATTGACCAAAACCTTCTATTCTCGTAGATTTGATCCAGGCCACCAATGAGACCAACGTTAATATTCCGCAGATGGCAGACACGCTCTTTGAGCGGGCGACCAATAGTAGCTGGGTGGTTGTATTTAAAGCGTTAGTCACGACACATCATCTAATGGTGCATGGAAATGAGGTAAACCATGTGAACTTAACTTTGCCTTTTTTGGTCAGGGATGGAGGCTTTTATAGAGAAGATGGTGCTAACTGAAGGCCCTTTGGGCTTTCATTAATTAGGAGAAAAATAAGAGGAAATGTATGGTTCAAAATCATCTGGAGTACAATTTTGATTTTCTCTTTACCTATTTTTCAAAAAAAAGTGTTGTCAGACATTGTCTTAGCAATATTGAAGTATTAGCTATGTATATGCCATATTTAATGGACAAAGATGATGGGACAAAGGAACAACAAAATTATCTTTCCTGTAGGAAATATTCCTTTGTGCCTCTAAGTGACAATTGCTTTCATAAAAATGTTTAATTTTGGAGAATACTGACAGACTAAAACTTAGCCACTTTATTTAGGATACCTACTAAATCCTATTAAACTGCAGTGTTTCTGTTATATGCAGAAATGAAAGAGCATATGATTTAATTCTAATTCATGAGTATGAGTCAGTCTTTATTCACCCTCAGAGAAAGCCCGCAGACCAGGAAACTTCTTTCCAAGTTAAAAAGATCACAATGAGAATTTATATTTTAAAAAATTCCCTTTAGTATCAGAAATCGTTTAATGATTTGAGAATTTGATAATTCTAATTTTTGTTTTTCAGAGATTTATTCAGTATTTGGCTTCTAGAAATACACTATTCAATCTCAGCAATTTTTTGGACAAAAGTGGATCCCATGGTGAGAATATTGTGTTTTGACATTTTTTTGCTAATGCTTTTTTATAAACATTTTTTTATTGAGTTATAGTCATTTTACAATGTTGTGTCAAATTCCAGTGTAGAGCACAATTTTTCGGTTATACATGAACGTACATATATATTCATTATCACATTTTTTTTGCTGTGAGCTACCACAAGATCTTGTATGTATTTCCCTGTGCTATACAGTATAATCTTGTTTGTCTATTCTACATATGCCTGTCAGTATCTACGGATTTTGAACTCCTAGTCTGTCCCTTCCCACCCTCCTCCCCCTTGGCAACCACAAGTTTGTATTCTATGTCTATGAGTCTGTTTCTGTTTTGTATTTATGTTCTTTTTTTTTAATTTTTAGATTCCACATATGAGTGATCTCATATAGTTACTTTATAGTGGCTTTCAAATATTTAGTTTTTAGACAATTTAGCATGTGAATTATGTATCTTTTTTTTTATTGAAGTATAGTCAGTTTATAATGTGTTTATCTGGTGTACAGCATAGTGATTCATTTATATATATATATTCCTTTTCATATTCTTTTTCATTATAGGCCATTACAAGGTATTCAGTATAGTTCCCTTTGCTCTATAGTGGGATCTTGCTGTTTATCTATTTTATATATACTAGTTAGTATCTACAAATCTGTTTTTATTGTTTTGTCTTTTTCAATGTTTACCTTTAAAAGTAACAGTGAGTATTCTAGGCCCTCAATTGTTTGTTTATGAAGATGTAAGAAAGCAATGAAATGAAAAATACTTTCCCAATTTAAAAAATCCAGTTTTTAATGTTTTTTGTAAATTAATAGAATTTGAACTGCAATCATTTGTCCGTTCGTCATATTTACTGGTTGCCCATTGTGCGTAAGGCAAGCACACCAAGCAGGTGGATCGTTCTCAGACAACTACACGTATTAAGTCTAAAACAGGTGCTTATTTGAAACAGTGAACAAAAATGCAAGGAAAAATCAGAAGAGGAATCTGTACAAGGATAGTAGCGTAACGAAATTGAATAGTTTCAGAATGTCTCATGCCTAAAATATTTTTCCCTGAACTAGGACTTAACTGAGGCCTGTCTGATACACTTGCTGACCTCATTTTAGAATTGTTTACATTTAAGGAACTTAAAAAACTGGTACTAAGCAAAGCCCAGTTGAAGGTATTTTATTAATTTTATTTCCTCTGCCCCTTCCTCCAGGTTATGATATGTCTACTTTCATAAGGCGCTATAGCAGATATTTGAATGAAAAGGCTTTCTCTTACAGACAGATGGCATTTGATTTTGCCAGAGTGAAGAAAGGGTATGTTTTCTTCTTTCTCATACTTCCCTGAGCAGAGTAAGTCTTTGAGGCATACTTGATTTATCTTAACTAAGTTAAATGCCAACTAATTTCAGTCATGAAGGCCTGGCTTATAATCACCTGAAAAAAGAAACTCAGTATTACAGAGGTTAGTCTTGAGGTTGCAATATGTGTTCCTTTGTTTATATTTTCATGCAGAAAATTGATTTCTGCTCACAGTTGACGTGCTATACCATTTTATTTGCTAAAATCAATTCAGAGTTCTTGAACACCTTTACACCTTTAAATAATTTTAAATGGAGAGAATTTAAACAAGGTTCATTTAAAAGTACAGGGGGAGTTTGGGCTGTAGTTGACGATAGTTACTTCAATGTGGCTTTTTAAAAACTTCACGTGTTTTGATTGGGGTGAAACTGAACTTGGTGAAGTATATGGTGAAGATCTGTAATACTGTCCTATTGTTATACACACACATGTGTGCACATGCACACACACCATAATTAAACTAATTATTAATACTAACCATTGATTAAGAAAATCTCATTGAAATAGAAACACTTGCATTTTAGTTCATAATTACCATTTATTTCCCTCTAAATTTAATAGTTTGAATTTAAGCAGAAGTGTTCAACCATAAATTTGTGCAAATCTTGAACCTGCTTCTAACTTGAAATAAGGGCAACATATTGTAGAAGGTTTAATATTATAGCCTCAAGAATTCACACAAAAAGATATAACTCTTGTTTCTAATAGTTGACCTAACCTTAGCTTTGAACTGCTTCTTTTTTTTAACCATGGTGCTGAGAAAGATAAACTCACCTATTCAAAGTATATTGGCTTCTCATGGGTGAACATTTGATAAAATGAAGGTTTTGACTTCATGGCCATCTCATTTGAGATGGTTCTAGTTCATATGCCTTGCTCTGACTTCTTACATGCCCTGGGCAACCAGGCCTGATATTCTCGGCTGGATTGTGACCTCACCACAGTAGGTCCACTTCTGCCCCCGTTTGGGTACATAAGGGCACTTCAGGGTGCTTTCCCTACTGTGGAAGTGGGAGGGGCCCTGATAGCTGTCTTTATCAGCCCATTCCCACCGCCTGGGCGTTTTCCTCAGCTGTTTCAGTACTGCCGCTCCTTGACCATCACTGGGTACGGGGCTCCCTCAGAGGCCTGGCAGTTGGTAGAGCGTTCAGTGCCCCCTGTGCTGCCCCCTTCAGCACTGACCTCCAGTCGCATTCTCTGCAGCTGGTGAAATTCAGCTCTGTTTGGCCAAACTGCGTATCAGAATGCATTTTTCTTCACTTGATGGGTAAATTGTATAAATTTTGTTCCTAGTCCTATAGGTTTTGGAGACTTCTAAGACACATTTTCTCTCTCTTTCTCAAAAGCAAAGAAACTGGGGTTTAGGAAACCTAGACTTTTAATACTAGTATTTCTGTTACAGATGTAGAAAAATCCACTTATAAATTCAGCTGACCTCCTTTATCCAGACCACATAGCTTTCCTTCCTGAAGGCAGTGCATAGAGAGCCTTGCCTGTGTGGTTGAGGAGAGACAGTGGGTGAGGGAGGGAAACCAACCACAACCTCTTCACATCTCGAAATCACCGCATGAGATTAACATGGAAATGGGGGGGTGCAGCTCAGAACAATGCACGTGGTCTCGAATTTTCCACATACAAGTAAATTTTACCTTTTTCTTTTTTTTTTTTTTAATCGTAGGGCTGATGGTGTAATGAGGACCATGGCTCCTGAAAAGCTACTAAAGAGTATGCCCATACTACAGGGACAAATTGATGCACTGCTGGAATTTGATGTATGTATCTCACCATAAACTGTTTCTTACACAATCAGTATTGCCTTTTATTCAAGGGTGGGCTACAGATAAAGCATTTTCTCAGGAAGCAGGTTTAGCTCTCCCTCATTGAGATAAATTAGATGAGCACTTACTTTAGGCTGTTAGCACAATAAAGGTGGTTTTGGTTGTCCAGATGGTCAGAGCCGTTTACCAGGTGTTTACTTAAGTCATGGAAAACATGAGTGGTGCATTCTTGTCTTTTTCCCCATGTTCAAAGCAGGATTGCGGCCTCCTGTTGTGTTTGACAGGGTGAAGTAGCTGCAGAAAGTACATTCAGGCAGCTGAATAACCCAGCCTGCTGTTAGAAGTCATTTTATAGAGACTGCTTAAATAGCACCATCCACCAAAGAGAATAATTTTTGTGGTGATGTGGTCCTTCTTCCTGGCAATACCAACATGGCTTGTTTCTTAAAATCTTACCTATATCTTAACTGTGGTGGTAGATACACTAAGTTACACGTGTAGTAAGATTATATAGAATCAAACACACACACACACACAACAAGTAAACCTGGGGAAACCAGGGTAAGATCAGTGGATTGTATCAATATCAGTTTCCTGGTTTTGACAGATTTTACAGTAAAGACTTCACTAGGTGTATATGGAATTCTCTTAACTTTTTTTCTTTCTATTCATTCATTTTTCTTTGCTTTCCTTACCATTAAGAATGGTACTATCTTAATTAAAGGAGAAAAGTCACAAAAGGAAAAAGAGCAGAGCTTGGGGAGTTGTGAGCAAGGATTGGGGGATGGAGAGAAATTATGCTTTGTGTTGGCGATTGGAGTATTTGGTGGGTAAATGCACGCTCTGAGTCTCAGGAGTTATTTTAGGGGTAGCTGGCTCGGGTCTCTGTCCCCTACTCTGTGCTTCCTCTGAGTCCCTGGAGCCTCCACCCCTCTATAGAGAATGTTACATCAGGGAAGGAAGAATGCAATATGACATAGTAAAAGCAACAAGAGTCCAGGTGTCCAAAAGTTGGATTTCATTGATCTGTGGATCACTGATCACATAAACTGTGTATATGTCTTATTAGAGTTAATAGGACTAACTCCCATTGACTTAAACTGATGCAAAAAAAAAATGGGCAGTCCATCTTTTGACATTGGTAGGGTTCCTAAAAGAGTTATACGTTTGTTGAATATGAGTGAATTTCTTGGTAATCATTTGAGACATCTTAATGTGCTCTGAGAAGAATTGTCATTTGATGATATGCCATTAACATATGAAATTTTCATCTTTTTCTAGGTACATCCAAATGAACTAACAAATGGTGTCATAAATGCTGCATTTATGCTTCTTTTCAAGGACCTTATCAAACTTTTTGCTTGCTACAACGATGGAGTTATTAACTTACTTGGTAGGTAATTTACTGACTGGTGTCTGTGAGTCGAGTCTGTATCAGAATGCAAAGATTTGGACACTGCAGACTTCATAAAAATCTACATACATGACTCATTCAGGTCACGTTTCTGCGTGAATTCTTCTGTCCAGATTTGATGCAGGGAATGGAAAGCCCGCCATATGTTTTAAGCAGAAAGGGGTTTCAGACAGAGATTTTGGTGCTCACAGAATTTTGGAGTGCCTGAAGGAGCAAGTTGTAGGCTCTGCCTCTTGGAATGAGTCCCGTAAGGATAAGTAACTCTTCCGCTGTGCTTTCACCTACCTCTGATACCACCCCTGCAGCTGCTCATATCTTGATGGAGTTCCGTATGTCTCACCATCTTTCTTTCCCATAAAGTGAACATCAGATAGAGAGACACACTTCAAGTTTGGCCTACAAGAAAAAAATTTCTTCCTGCTGACAAGGTCACCCCTTTCTGGGACATGATGATTCAGCAGACCACTTCCAGCTGCTTCCAGTATGAGAAAACATCTCTAAACCCAGCCTGAATTCTTTTGTCCCTCTGTCAGCTGGTCAGAGGGAACTCCTCAGAGACCTCAAGTCATGCCTGAACACCCACGTAGGTTGTAGAAGATGTAAGTGCCCTGGGAACACGAGCCATCTCTCCACACGGCCTACATGGGTGTTCAGGAGCTGCTTGAGATCGGTCTCATCTATTACCACCTCCATGTGATGATGGAGAATATTCTCGCACTTGTCCACTCTATGGTTTGGTGTATTAGAGATCGCCTGATACTCCATGGTCAGAACCTCAGTCTCTCGAAGCAACCCAAGAGCAGTTTTTTCCAAAGGAGATGAGTTACTGTCTGAAAGAGACTTGGCCCCTGTCCAAAGTGCCAGAGGCTTCTGTTGTATTTTCCAATTGGAGTGTATTGGAGCCATCCTGCAGTGTTTGGATCTGCCGCAGACACTTGGAGGACCTTTAGATCTGTAGGAACAAAGGCCCACGCGGCTCTGGTTTGGAACAATTGCAGTGTCTTCCTTGATCTAGGCCCTGCTTATATCTGCCACCATCCCAGATACTCTGTTTAGACAGCACATATGCATGTTGTATATATTACCGCCAAAACCAGAGAAGCCCAGCAAAACTTTTGCCTGCATTTAGTGAGAGGGGGTGCAAGGTGAAGCAATGTGTCTTCCATATGGAGGGGGCCTTTGGACCCTCAGAAACTTCACTGGGGTAGCAGGTCCCTGAACTTTAATAGATTCTGTCTCCTACCCTTTGACATGCATGTGACTTATTAAGACACCTAGCATACCTGAAATTCTTGCCCTCTAGGTACAAGCATCCTGATGTCACCAAATGATACCCAGTAGCATTAAGACAGCCAGAGAGGTTGATATCCTTGAAATAAGATAATAAGTGTGTCCCAGCATCCCTGCCAGATGAAAGCAAACTGCTTCTGACAGGCTCTGTTTATGGGGGTAGATATAAAAGCATTTCCTAGTTTAATAGATGCCTGTCAGGTGTCAGGAGCTGTGCTGATTTTATGCTGGAAAGGAAGACACATCTGGGTCTCTGCCAGTAGGAGTCAAACTCACCTGGTTGAGTTTATAGTAACCCACTGTTAGTCTCTAAAATCCGTTCATCTTTTGCATGAACCAGATACGCAAGTTAACTGGGAATACAATGGAATTGCTACCCTGTACCTTTGCAGAGATCAAGAAACCAGTGTGGGGATTCTGCTAGTTTTAAAGTATTTCTATTTCAACTATATATTCAGGAAACTGGGAAGATGGACCACTGATTGTTTTGTGTACCCACTGGATCTAATTTTTTAAATCTCCTAATCCCCAGACAGCCTCCACTCAAATTGGTGGAAGACATAGTGAGATTTTGGATCCCTGGAGAATAGCATCCGCTTAGAGTCCATGTCCCTGAAAACCCTGGGTGTATCTCTTTCCCCTGTGCATAGTCACTCTGGTAAAGGTCCTTTTGCAGAAGAGTAGGAATAAATGCTTTTGGCTGTGTTTGAAGGCTCTTGTTCAAGAATATCTGAAGGGCTTATTAAAATTCAGGTTGCTGGACACTAACCCAGAGTTTCTAATTCAGTAGGTCTGGGGTAGAGCCTGAAAATCTGCATTCCTAATGAGGGCCTGAGTGCGCTGGCTGCCGGTGTTGGGGGGCTTCAGTTTGGCTCAGTGTTAGAGCTACTTCCAGATGCCCAGGCCAGCATTTTGAACCTGTGCTTTTGGGCATGTTCACGCAAATCGATACATTTTCAATGACATCACAAAATATAACGTAATACTCCTCTCCTGCTCAGAAACCTTAGAATTTATTCAGATCCTCTAGGTTTTTTTCCATTAGGATTTGCCAGATTCAAGAGGAGAAAAATACAAGACACCTGGTTCAATTTGCGTGCAGATCAACATGAATAACTTTTTTAGTATTAATAAGTCCCCTGGAATATTTGGGACATACTGATGCTAAAAATTGTTACCTACAATTTAAATTTAACTCAGTGTCTTGTATCTTATCTGGCAACCCTCCTGCCAACATGAATTTGCACAATCTTATACTTTTTTTTACCATGTAGGCTTTTTCCCTCTTGCGTCAGACTTTGCACTGTCCCCCGAGGCCGTGCAGGATTGCTGGATTCTACACCTCGTTCTAGGTATTGAGGCAGTTGGCAAGGGGGGGAGGGGTTAGGAAGTAAAGGGACAGGGCCTTGTGGAAGGTGGGTCGATTACAGGATCTCCAAGCAAGGCAAGACCAGCCCCTTCAGACTGAGAAGAAAAAGCTTTTTCCAGTGAGGGCAGCTCACTTTGGTTTGAATCCACCCAAGTACTTTCCAGTTTCCTGTCTCAAAAACAGTCCTAACTTTCACAGAGGAGACCATGGTGAGGCTGGAAATTAACCCACATATGTTGTAATTCAGCAACTCACAAGATTATAGACGCTCTGACTTCTAGCGACGACAGCCCTGTGTCTGCAGGGATAAGATTATTTTAGGGCAGCTTGGAGTACCACCGTCTGACTCCAGCCCTGAGCCAATAATTTTAAATCCTGTGTGTCATTTTCCTTTTTTAAGCTCTCCAGTGGAGTCTGAAGCAGCCCTCCACCCGACAGTTCTATCTGCCTTGTCCTCATTGTGGTCTATCCCAGCAGCTGCTGCTTCTGATTAAGCTTCATTCTAGGTGCTCATTTCAGAAAACCATAGGTGATCAGTTAAGTAATTATTTTTGCTCCTTTAACAGCACAGATTCTGAAAATCCAATTCTCTGTTAGTGGCAGGTGGTCATCACTGCCTTCAAATTCAATCAGCTTATGTATCTAATCCCAGAATCCCGCCTTTGACATTTTCGAGGGTCTTGATTTATACAGGCATGTCAGCTACCAAATACTGTTGTCTATTCAAAAAACAGAAACCCCTCTACACATTCGAAATAGAAAGGGATTCATTACAGGGGTTTAGGTGCGCATGTAATTACTGGAAGCCTGCAGGAGGTGGCTCTAGGCTCCACCTCGGGAGATGCTCCTGGAGTGGTAAGTTCTGGCACACTGGGGAAGGGAAGCTGCCACTTCTGAGGCCATTACTTTCAGGCAGGCTAGGGACGAGAAGCTGCTGCCACCACCTCAGCTGCCTTGCAACACTGGGAGGATGGAGGATGGACCCCTGAAGCTATCACTCGGGGTAGGGAGTCCCATCAAGTGGTTGTGACTGTGACCATTACTCCTCAAAGCCCAGGGAGCCGGAGGGAGGACAGTGGAATGCGTGGAAGATACCTCACCTTTCCGGGGTCTTATCACTTGTCATTAGAAACCACTGGGCAGACACAGGAAGCCCACTGCTGCCCCAGTTTCACCTTCCAGATCCTCCAGGTCTGTCTCATGAGCAGAACTCAACTTGTGTCCAGATCCCTGACTTCTCATCAGTCTAGAAAAAGATAGAACAGAGTTGGGTGAGCCAGTCACCAGCATCGAATCCAGTGCCCTTGGAGGTCTTGCCTTTCATGGGGAAGGTTCCTGCCCATAGCATGTGGTTTGGAAGCAGATCACCTTTATTTCAGGTGGGCAAGTTTTGTCAACAAGCCAAGCAAGATAGATTTCCCCATTCTCTCTTGCTGGCTGAAGCTACTCTTCCTTACAACTCACAGACGTGAGCTTCGCCTGGAGTTCATTTCCGGCTGTCTGCTCTTCTGCTTTCTCTGTGTGTTCGTCACTGGAAAACTTACTATCACCATTATGATGAGTCTCACATATATTATTTCAGTTTTTCCCTTCCTTCTGAGCTTCAGTTTTGTCTGTCTTCTTATTTGTAGGCACTTCAATTTAGATACTGTGTTCTCACCTAAATGTCGGCAGTCTCTGAAACCGAACTCTTGAAACTACCCTTCTGAATCTCCTTTATGTTTGTATGTAATTAGTCTTTTGAACCTGAAACCTCAGTTATCTTTGAGTTGCCTGTTTCCTAAAATCCATGCCAGTCAGAAGGGAAGTGCTACTGATTCATCCTCATCCTCTCTCCCCAGTGCACCCTGTTTTTGTGCCCACTTCTGCTTCAAGAACATTGTGCTTCTCGCCTTTACACCTGATTTAGCAGCTAAATATGTTAAACCCTGGGAGTCTCCTCTGTTGTCTTGAACCACTCTGTAAATGCTGCTCTACTTTAATGTTTCACTGTGTTGCCTTGACAGACAGGTTGTCCTAAGAACGCATTTTCGCCTTGTATTAAAATAATAACCATTCAATATATATTTTTATTTCATTTAATTTGAAAAAGATAGTCTCTTGGCTAAGATTAGGAGCAGAAAAGAAGAAGAGGTGTACATTTCCATCTCAGAGACCTGACTTCTCAAAGGCATCAGTGCTACATTCTTGCCTCACAGCACTCTGGCGTCCAGTGGCCTTCATTTAGCATTGTTGTCAAATGGCTCTTGTAAAGTTAACACTGTAGAAGGTACATTCAGTCTCCCAAGTGTTTTGAGGCAGGTCTTTTTTGTTTGTTTACTAAATAGTGCTAGGAATTAACTTTATACATGTATTATGGGTCAGTTTCAGTCAAGGACTTCACAACTGATTCTTTACATCCAATGTTGAAATCAGTCGAGGTGCCAGCCTTCGCAGACATTTTACCCCAGGAATGAAACTCTGATGTGTGAATAAGAAGGTGCTTCCCTTCCTGACCAGTGGTCATTAGTCCATGTGCAGAGTCTCAGTTTGTTTCACAAGGACGAGATCCCTTTCATCTGGTTCTTTTCCCAGGACAGTTACTCTGTGAAAGTACCAATATGACAAGGGAATTCGTCAGCGCGTTATAAAGATCTATGTTACAAATATCCATAGTTGATCATTTTAAATACTGAAAACCAACATATGTTATCTTTGGTATGAAGGAAAGACTGAGGCTCATTTCTGGGTGGCCCATCCCCTCTGTTAGAAGTGTTGACTTCTCTGATCTCGAAAAGGACAAGGGAACTTCATAGCTTTGCATAGATAGTGCATGTTGGCTTTCTGTGTCATTACCAATGTTACAGAAACAACAATGAGATTATAACCTAAAGCCATCATTATTGAATCTCTTGTTGCTGAATCCTAAATTACCATGAAAGATACAATGTTTAAAAAGCATCCATCCAGAGGAGACAGAGAAACGTTGCTTAAAATTTCCGTGCATTAATTCTAAAAGGAAATTGAGATGATTCAGTTTAACTTCTCTATTACAAAGAAATAAACTTAGATTGTAGTAATTTAGACATTTGGGAAAAAATTATTTATGTGAAGATTGTTTAAAAAGAAGGAGAAGTTTATTTTACCCAAATAAGTCCTTCTTTTCAAAAGTTTAAACTAAGAAGATTTGTTCCTTTATTGCACCATAATTCTATCTCTAACATGAGAAAACAGGAGTGGATAAAAAAGATATCTTTAAAATTTGGCCTTTTTTTGAAAGACTCACTTCTGTCTCAAATCTTAACAAGTGGGAATCTATATGTGTTTTCTTGATCTTTTTGCTTCCCTTGAATACCTGACAGGGGAGGTCCATGTTAAAAGTAAAATTCCCAAAAGACTGTCAACAGAAGGTAATGAGTAGCTACTGTCAATAATTAGTTCTTTGTGTAATTACATATTATGAAACGTTTCTTAAGAAAATTAAAAATGGTTTTGAGGTAGTAAAATTACATGCCAAATGAAATCCAGAACTTTCAAATGTGAGAGAGCACAAAAATAGCATGTGTTCAACCACGCGCAGATATAAAATCCTGACGATACTGAACCGTGGGTTATGATCCAGAGCTGCCCGGGAGCTGCCGTAGACGCTGGCTGACTGTGTCTCTATCTGCAGTGTCAGTAATTATTGACTGTATGAACTGATGAATGACAGGCTGGGGAAAACACTCTCAAAGTGCTTGTTTTCTCCAGAACGTGTATGGAGAAAATATACTCTCACACCACAATTATAATTCGTGGCTGAATTCTAGGTTGGTTTTTTTTTTTTTTCTTTTTTAGTGGAGGTACCTGGGGATTGAACCCAGGACCTCATACACACTAAGCACGTGTTCTACCACTGAACTGCTTCCTCCCCACTGAATTCTAGTTTTGGGACACAGAAGAGAACAGCAAAAGGAGCCTCTGTTTTTCTGTCTAGATATCTAGAGGTTGAGAAAGAGGATATGGTTATAGACTAGAAAGTCACAAAACTCCACTGTTTTATACCTGAAAGACATGTTATAATGGTTGAAAAAAAATAACTTATGACCAATAAAAGCAAGAATCAATTTATACAGAGTGTAAACAGTTTAAAGAATACTTTATTTCATGGAAGTTTATAGATTATTGCTTTATAATGAACTAGTGAGAAAATAAGGATGCTGTGGAATGCAGTCATCACTTTTGAGATTGTTACTGGCAAGAATTTGATGCTATTTTCCAAAACAGAATACTAGGATACATGGATCGTGAAGTAAGCCTGTTGTGACAGCTAATATATTCTTCTCCTTTAAGTGCATTTTCATTATTTCAATTGTTTTATGTGAGATACCTTACAACATAACACCGTTCCTAGGCATCCCTTGTTTACGTTTTAATACTTCATATAAGTTTTAGTGTCAGGTGTTTTGATTCAAACATTAAAGTTTTAAGTAATATCAACATAAGTAGTATCAACATAAACTTAGTAGAAAATTGAATATAATACTCTTCTGGAATGCTTATCTCTTCTAGAAAAGTTTTTTGAAATGAAGAAAGGACAATGTAAAGACGCTCTGGAAATTTACAAACGATTTCTAACTAGAATGACACGCGTGTCTGAATTTCTCAAAGTTGCAGAGGTAAGTAATGTAAACTCACATATCTGGAGTAAACAATAGAGTTTATAACCTGGCAAGACGTTCTGCCACAAAGTCGCAGTGTATTAGGGTTGGAAGTGACCTGAGAAGTCACTCAGAGCTGTGCTCTGCATGCCTGCATTTCAATCAGAGGATCTTCTGTGTTCAAGTAAAAGTTTCATGGGTAATGAGCTCTTTTACAGCTTTGCAGGGTGGTCCGTGCCTCTGTTCCACCTAGTGGCTGTCTCTGATTGTAAGGAAGGTGCTTCCTTTGTATTGTACCCTGGGAAGAAAGCCCTCAGAAATGTCTGTCCATTGTTCTTAGCATGTAAATGACCAACCATAAGATCTGACCTTTCTTACTTTGTCACTGATTTAAACAGAATGAAAAAATAAAAATATAATTAATTGTATAAAGTTTATAAATTGTTTCTTAAGAATGCCTCTGTATCTTAATCACAGTAGCTATGTAACCATACAGTGGTTGTTCCTGAGGTTACCTGTAAACTGGTGTTTCCTCTTAGGAAATCCAATGATTGATTCATACTGATAGTGGAAATTACGATGTTGTTAGTAATAGTTCTTTGTCAGGATGACAAATGTGTCCTTATTTTACATGTTAACTAAGTGATCGCTGCAGTGACCGGAGTGCTTTATGACAGGGGTTCTGAAGATCATCAGCAAAGCATCAAACACTGCGGACATGGGACATTCGTGCCATGTTTTTGCTGTTTTTGTCATTGGAGGATATAGCAAAAGAACAAGCACTTTATACACATCATTTCAAAAGCACTCTAGTCCATGCATTATTTTTTCATATTTCATTTATTCACAAGAGTGATTATTGTCACACTAATTCCAAAACCAAAATAATGTTGTAAAATGCTATCTCTTGAGCTTAAATCCATATAATTTATAATCAGAACTTTTTAAATTATATAGTATGGGAATCCAAAGGTAAAGATTAGGTTATATAAATTACATACACATTAAAACATGTTCATGTGTATTTCCATGGCTTTACTGATGGTGGTCTTTAAGGAAGGATGGAATGGGCTTGAAACTTTTGCTGTTACACAAGTTTTATTTTTTGTATTGGATATGATTTTCCCATTGCTTAACCTTAGTTATCAATATAATCTAGTAAAATTTGCCTAATTCCTTTCTGTGAAAGGATCGATTATACCAAAGCACCCAGGGCAGAAGGTTATTTCATAGTTCAACTAATTCCTGGTGCACATGCTTCCCCATTTTCCCATCTGATATTTTTAATTGAAATATAGTCAGTTTACAAGTTGTGTCAATTTTTGGTGTACAGCACAAGACTTCAGTCATATGTGAATATATGTATATTCGTTTTCATATTCTTTTTCACTGTAAGCTACTACAAGATATAGAATATATTCCCTGTGCTATACAGTATAAACTTGTTTATCTATTTTATATATACCAGTCAGTATCTGCAAAACTCAAACTCCTAATTTATCCCTTCCCACCCCCTTCCCCCTGGTAACCATAAGTTTGTTTTCTATGTCTGTGAGTCTGTTTCTGTTTTTATAAATAAGTTCGTTTGCTTTTTTTTTTTTTTTTTTTTTTTTTTTTTAGATTCCACATATAAGTGATATCATATGGTATTTTCCTTTCTCTTTCTGGCTTGCTTCACTTACGATGATGATCTCCAGGGCCATCCATGTTGCCGCAAATAGCATTATTTTATTACTTTTTATGGTGCCATCTGGTATTATATACGTCGGAAAAGTCAGGAGCTGGAGAGGTTACAGTTTGGGGTGTATATTTCTCTAGTCAGCAACATAAGGCTGGGCTCAAAGTCTCCATGAGTAACGGGGTGCTAATTTATCAATTCCGTCTGTTCTTACATGTAAAATTATGCTTCGTGTCTCTTGATAACCTCGTGTTACCATAGGCCCATTTGAGGCTGTTGAGAAGGAGATATACAGAAATTAGATGTCATTTTGAGAGTCTTCCTTTACATTACATTGTAATAAATATTTTACTTTTATTTGAACATTATGACTAAGGCTTTTTTGTAGAATGGATGCTGAGTTACAGACATATGTTTAAGAGCATAAACATCACAACAGGCTGACCATAACTTTGTGTGTTTTCTTTCTCATTTAAATTGCATTGTTCATAATTTAAACACCACTGGTTTGAATACCAATGTTGAGTGGTTTGGTTATGATTGGTAAATACAGAAATTTTTCAACAAATGTGGAAAGCTTCTCTTTCTACCAAATGGTACTTGTGTGGTGTGTGTGTGTACAGACTGATACCAGAGAGTTCCCCTGTACTTAGTACTATTTGCCTGAAGAATGTGTGGAAGAATTCTAGAATGTCATTTTAGAAATACCACTATATATAGGCTATTGGGCAAATGTTAACATTAAGGTGCTCACAGTATTAAATGTAGAGTAGTTGAGTAATTTCTATGGAAATATCCAAATTTTGCAGAGGATTTGCGTGAAGCGTGGAAAACTTCCCATGTTTCAAATTCTAATACTGAAGTCTACTAAAACAGACAACTGAAAGCTTGTAAGAGGGTTACTCTGCAGGTAATAGGCATTTCTGCTAAACGCGCTTCCCTTTTACAGAGCTAAGTTATTCTTAGTTTGCTATTCTAAGGTAAATACCAAGTCGTAGGAGCTATGTCTCCCAGAATACTTGCAGACAGAGAGTGATGAGATCTCTGTGATACATTCACACTTCAGCTCCATCCTCCAACTTCATTGTGGTTCAAGACAGTAAAAATAGCAGTGTAAAGAAAGAACACCTAAATTTTGTCTTTTACAGAATTATCCATTTAATAGAAACACATCACTTTTTACCAAGTTGATTCCAATATTAAGGATCCGTTATGCTTTAATTTCAAAAATACTTCATTCATAATAATATTTTAATGGATCATCTCAAGAGGTATTAAAATACGGAAATAAACAGAATGAATTGCCTTAGTTTATAATTTCCATAATCTGAAATAACAGAAGTGAGTTTAGGGAAGCATCAGGACGTCCCTAAAGCCAGACTTCAGTCATTAGCAGATAACGATTATACTTCTGGGAGGAATCTCCAGCCTGAGACATACAGAGGGATAAGGACCGGGGCTCTACACTAGTGGTTCTTTACAGCGGGCAGTTTTGCTCCCCTTTCTTCCCCAGGGGACAATATCTGGAGGTATTTTTGATTGTCACACTCGAGGAGGGAGAGGACTGCTGGCACCCAATGGGTAAAGACCAAGGATGCTGCTGACTTCCTACCATGCACTCAAGACAGCCCCCAACAAAGGATTATCATCCCCAAAGGGCAGCAGTGCCTAGGCTGAGAAACCCAGCTGTAGATACAGAAAAGGCAAAGGAAAGAAGTTAGCTCAGCATTTGACACACAAATGGGTTTTCCACTCTGCAGTTTGCCTGATTGTCTCTGTAGGAGCCCAGCACTCACACTTCATGTATTTCCTTCCACGTTTCCATCATCACAGTTGAATCACTTCATTTCTCAGAGATAGTCTTGGGTTAATCCTCTTTGTTTCTTTGAGCCTCAATCTTATCATTTATATTAAAAAAAAAAGAGCAAATTGAAGTTATGATTTGTATTTTCCCCAACTTTTTATTTTAAGTGATTTTTCAAACCTACAAGAGAATTGATACAGTTGTGAAGTGAATACCTATATGCTCTCATTTATTCACCTCTATTAATGTATTCCCATGTTCACGTTCTTGTTAGTTCTCTCTTTTTCTGCCCCTCCCTCCCCTCCTTTCCTTCCCCAAGCTGCCCAAAGTAAAAATTCACATATGCTTTTGGCTAGTAATTCTACTTCTTCAAAGTGTCCTGCGGACGTGTCCACACAGGTGCAACATGATGCGTGCAGCACTGCTCACAATGGCCAGCGATTGGAAGCAGCTTAAATGTTCATTGATGGGTGACTTGTTGCGTCACAGGGCAAGGAAGCTGTTTAAAAGATGAGAGAACTCTGTGTATTAACATGGATATAGCTCTAAAATATATTGTTAAATGAAAGTATAATCCCACTGTATGTAATACACTATTATTGTATAATAATGTGGACATAAATATGTATTTACCTACTTCCTATTTCCTTGGATATTCATAAAGAAACTCTGGAAGGGTACGTTAAGAAGCTAACAAAATGGTTCTCTCTATATGAGGAAGTGTGGAAACTACACCCTGAGCAAGTTACTAAAATTAAATGAACCTTCCCTGGGTATAATTAACAATGTAAATTTAGTCTAAGCATTTTTTTTTTAATTTTTAGCTGCTGTTAACCATGGAGAAAACCATTCACACTTCAATTTCTTAATTGAAATGTCCTTAATTCTTTTTTTGGCTTCTAGCAAAGTTCTGTACATTTGTTATGTATAACTCTGTTACCAAAATCATTGCTCTTAGGTTGAGTGGAAAACTATAGAAAGAGCATATATTCAAATTGAGATTGGTATGTGTAATAACAATTATTTTACACCATGATTGAGCTGTGGTTTTAACCCATTCTCTTAGTGATCTATAAATGTAAAGAAATTAATTTTAAATATCCTATTAAGTAACTTTTTTTTAAATCCACAGCAAGTTGGCATTGATAAAGGTGACATTCCTGACCTCACACAGGTAAGTAATTCTCTGAGCGAAAAATTTAGTATGCATGAAATTATTACACCATAGTTTACCGTAAATGTTCTGACCTAAGACAGAGTCTTGTAAGCTTTAATGCATTTTGAAGGTAGACCAATCACCTTTCCTGGGAATCATTCAAGCTTATTTTTTCTAGCTATTGAATACATTTCTGGAGGTAATACAAAGACTTTCCTACTCTTATAAAAGTAGTTTCTTCTTTAAAGGCAACTGAATTTACTTATTGAGCTCATTTTTTCATTCTTAAACTTGAATCACAAGGAGGCCTTGAATACTGGTTATAAAGTGCTTTCCCCATGAGAAGTGACTATTCGTGGGCATCTAGTAAGAGCGTTTGAACTGGTCTTCCTGCTGCTTCTCCTGGTTTTCAGCGTGTCCCAGGCGTGGAGGAGGGGCGTGAATGGGGAGGATCCTGCTGTCACAGTCCTGCTACACTGATTCTTGTCTCCCCTCTCAAGTGAAGGAATTTCTATACACAAATGAACCTTTTTTGTAAAAGGTAGTAGTGGTAGATGAGAGGTTTTCTGGGGACGATCTAGAGAGCCAAAATAATAGTAGTGCTTCCTTATCGATCCTTTTATCTGTCAACAGGGCACATTGTACGGCTCCTCAGATACAGAATCAAGATCAGTCACACGTGCAGAATTGCTGTGTGACCTTTCTCATAAATGGCAGGGGCTGTTTTTATTTAATTAACTCGTCAGTCTGTTATGGTCAGTTTCTGTCCCTAACATGTTCTAGGACAGATGACAGAAAACACACGTAGAGCTGCTGTAGATACCACTAATGAATCTATGGGTTTTCTATCTTTGTAAATAAAAAAAAAAAAGTTACTGTAATTGAATAAAATTGTCATAATGAAAGATTACCCGCTTTTAAATAGTATCAAAATGTGTTTAATAATTTACTATCGTTATAATCCCTTAAAATGTTTCCATATTTAAATAATGTTAACCTTAAATTTTTATTAAAGATTAGAGAAACCCAAAGGAATGGTCTCTGTAATTACATTATTCAAAGGCCAGTTAAATACCAAGAATTCTTCATAAATGAGATTCACAGAACAGTTTAGAACATGATGGCATTGTATTTTTTGGTTTAAAAGTTGGGAGATAGCACCTTCTAATAGACAGAATATTGGTTCAAAATATTTTTGCTGCTTTGAGATCAGGTACATACCTAAATAAGAGTGTCATCCTGGATATAGCTAAAAATTAAATGTGCATAAGATTATTAAAAATCTCTTTATTAGATAAATATTTATGAATTTTGTAATGCTGTAATAAAAAGCAAAGAAAATCAGTGTGCTTTGATTTTAAATTATTTAATTATAATAAACATTTACATTGCACTTTTTAAAAATAACCCAGATAAATAATACATTGTTTACCTAAAAAAAGTAGATATTTAAATACTTAAGTCAGTGAACAGCTTTTGAAAATGGTAAATCATCTTTATTTCAGTTGTATAGACTGCTTTCACTATGGAGTGGCGGTAAAACTAGATATGTTGTTAGGCTGGCAGTTAAGAAAATAGGTCCTTGGCGGGAGGGTAATAGCCCAGTGGTAGAGCACAAGTTTAGCATGCTTGAGGTTCTCAGTTCAATCCCCAGTACCTCTGTTAAAAATAATAATAATAAAAACTTTTCTAAAAGAATGAAAAAAAGATAGAAAATAAGTCCTCATTTGTCTCCGTTTGGGTAGAGTCTGAAGGGAAACAAGGAAACATTTAAAGGAATACTTAAATACCTTTTTGTTTTTAAAATTGGAAAATTACAGTACTTCATTGAAAGAAGGATTTACATATTTGGGTTTAATTTTTAATGGTCCTGTAATCCTCATTATAATTTATATTATCTTCTCTTAGCAAGTCCAGAGATACAGTATTGCATATAATGATGTATATTCTGTGTTATCATAATTTGGGGAACAGAGACCCATCCTTAAAGAAGATAAATCTTGCTCTGGGTCCAATAGAAAGCTCTTCTGTGGTAGAGATTCATTAGAAGGGTAACTCTATATCCTCTGCTTTTGTGATGGCCTTAAGAGCCACATAAATTTCAGTATTAAAAGATTAACTTTTAAATTAACCTCCTCATAAAAAATTTAAAAATTCTCTAGTTCATTTCTCCAGTGTGTGTTTAAATCTCAATTCAAGAATATTGTGTGCTTCTGAAATGTCTTAATAAGTAACCTAATTTTGATTCCTCTTGGGATCGTGAGCAATAGAGCTAATGAACATACTCCCTAATTTTTATTTAGAGCCCCTTCCACAGGTCTAATGGAGACTTGTAATTGAGTTGGGGATTTAGACCCACTGCGACAATCCAATCAGTGCTGAGCTGGACAGTGAGCTGTTCTAGGGTTAGTCCTTCAGATAATGTTGGACCAGGGTTAATCTGAAGATGAGTCAGAAATGCCAGGTTGTGTGGACTCAGCTTGAGATCCGAGACTAGGTTCTGCTCTCTGTCAGGCTTCTCTGTGGCCGCCACAGCCACTGAATCTAGCTGTGACAATGAACAAAATACCTAACAAGGAAGAGGACTGAAGAGGGGATGGGGACCTGAAGGGCCACCTATTGACGAGGAGTAGAGATAGGCTGCTCCTAACTGAAAAATATTAGAATTCCTCTTGCAGCAAGATGAAACAGAGGAACTGAATGAATATCTTTTAGGTTAGAAAATGTGCAATAAATACCAGTGCTGTGGTCATCTGTAGCCCTTTTAAAATTGTGCGTATGATTTTATCATATTTATTTGATTTTATCCAGTTATCACCTTAACTGCATTTTAAATGACTTATAAATATCATTGAAATTTTTTAAAAATATTCAGAAATACTTTACTGGGTAAGAAGTGAATATGCTACCAGAACTGTAATATTTCTCCTCAGCACTTTCCAGTGGTGTCTTAGATCTGATGATTAAAATTTCAAATGATCTTTTGACTTTTTTTTTTCATTTGGTTTTAGTGATGCTTTAGAATCTAAAGCATCTGAATTGTGGTTCCTTTTTGATCCTGTACTCACAATCAACTATGAGTTGATTCCAAAAAAAGGATTTCCAAAATATTATTTCCTGTTTGGTTTGTGTGTGTGTGTGTGTGTGTGTGTGTGTGTGTGTGTGTGTGTGTGTGTGTGTGTGTGCATTCCACATTTAATATATCTCCATTTATGAAAAACATCTCAGGTTTTGATGTCAGGAATTCTGGTTGACCTGAAAACTACTGGTAAAGAAAAGTCTCCTTTTAAAGGCTGTACCACTGACGACTCGGTAACCGTGATCTATCACTGTCATTTATTAGCTTTCATAGGCTAACTCTTGTTCTTTGGGTTGGTATTTCCATCTGATTGGTCTATTGACTTTGGCATTATTTAAAATAAATAACTAAAGATATTGCTAACTCTACTTTGTTAACCTTAAGCTCCTTTTACAACAGCAGAGGCATTCTCCAAGTTTGGCCCCTTGGAAATTTGGGACAGTTTTTATTTATTGTGTTCTGTGCTTGTCAGGATGTGCTCAGTGCCCTAGATACAGTTGAGAAGAAGGCTGATATTTCTGGATTCTCAAATTTTACTATCAAAGTAACTTTTTTCCCTCCAGCAACATTTGAGGAGTTTATTTCTGTTAGATTTTGCATGTCCTTATAAGAGGTATCAATGGTGGCGCATTTTTAAACCTCTAAGATAAAATTCTCTCAAGTTAATTTTATGTTCAATGCATTGCAAAATTAACTCCCCTTAAAGACAAAGTCAGTTTTGTAGTCTTTGTTCTTGGTCCAGTTTCTTTCAACTATTGTGATTTTTGTGACTACTACATTATTTTTCATTTTTTCTTAAATTATTAAGAAACTTTACAAAAAGAATGAGATTGCAAACTATCATCCTAGTTTTAGGTCTTTTAGTTTAGATAAGTAAGAAACTATGTAGGGAAAAATATGGCCTCTTTTTTGTTATCCCATATTGTTCTCTACTTTGCAGTTATAAATAGCATTTTTTAACAGATTTAGCACAGAATCGCATTTCTTTTACATTGCGTTTAGTAGACAGAGGGCCTAGGTCTTCCATGGCTTCTACTGGAGAGAGGTTCTGTGGTTTGATATATATTTTTTCTTACTGTGATCCCAATGAAAAGAATGGGAATATGAAAAGTTTAAAGTTATATGCCCAGACCTCCTAGGTTCCATTATTCTGACAATTATAATTATTATGACAATTAGCATGACAGTTTTAAAGTTAGCAGGTGTGAATTCATCTAAGAATTGTGAAGTCATTTATATTTTCTTCTTCCTTTTAAGGTTACAATACACATTCTCTTTATTAAATGAGCACATCTTTATAGTTTATTACTTGTTCTATGGAGCAAAATTTCCTTTATCTCTTAAAAATTTATTTTTCAAAACTTAGAAGTAGACTTTAGTTGTAGTTTACTGGAATTTGCTGAGTAAGTCCACTTTTACCTAAGATATATTTTAAAATTCTAATTTTTATACTTAAAATTTGTTATATCCCCTGATAATTATTTTTTTTATACTCTGTAGTCCATAACTTTTTATATAATGCTCATAGGGCTGTCCCTTTCTACCTCTAGGTTAGAAAATGCGCTATAAATACAAGTGTGGTCACCTGTAGCCCTTTTAAAATTATGCATATGGTATTATTATAACTGTATTTTAAATTATTTTTTGCTCATTTACTAATTTATATTTGGCTCACATTCACCCTGATAATAATCACATAATTACATATATAATAAACATTATTGTTAAGGCAGTTTATGAGTCTGTTACTGAAATGAAAGTGAACATTAAATGTCCTGGACTTTCAGAATTAAAAATTTTAATAAGAATTTTATTTTCATTTGTCATTATAGGTGCAATGTAAAATGTACAGTTATATGATTTTTTTTAATTCCTTGAGCAGTTTTAGCAGTTAGCATAGTTACTTTAAAATCCTTCAAAATTAATTTTATATTATATAAAGAACAGTTGTCAGAATTAAATGCGTCTATAAATGTTATGCTAGTCTTTGAATGCCTACGCTGCTGTTAAGGTCTAATTTGGGTAAAGATTATTTAATAAAGATGAAATTAAACTTCTAATGCTTGAGGAATAGATGGGGTGGAATATTTATATGAGCCTATTATTTCTCCTAACATACAGTAAAATACCATCACTTTATATTTGTCTAAAATGTTATTATAAAACAAACATTCAGATACTTCTTAATAAAAGAGTTGAAATATATTAAATTTGCCAATACATAGTAGTCTTATTATAACATTAGTAATATTTGCTGAAGTTAGTTTATTATATATAAAATTATATATATATTAAATAGCTCAATAATAAGAAAATCTTAATTATGGTTGACTGTTAAAGTTATATTTTTCCCCCACAACTCTCACCCCGCCCTTTTTTAATAAAGTAGTAATCGTCCCTAATATTTAAGTCAAATGTGGATAAGTGAAATTTTACTGTATTTTCATATTTCTGTAAGTTTGTATTTGGACATGTATATTTTTGACTTGGATACAAATATTTCTACTTTTTTCACTGTGATCTTATGGAAACATATGATGAACTTGATTTAATTACGTTTACTGCATTTAAGTAATATCTTAGAAAAAGTTTATCTGATGTATCTCTACACTGAAACCACGCTGTAACACTGTTTGTTATGCAGAGAAGTTAAGTCTGTGTAAAATGGGCCTGTCTGAGATTCCATGGAATTTAAATACTTAAATACCCAAAGAAGCTGGAATGAAGTTATCTCCATATGTGTTGGGGTGCACCCACAGACCTCCACCATGCAAAGTTACAGTGATGTTCCAGTGTATTTATTTTGAAAGAAAGCAACACAGACATTCATTTCTTACTTTCTTATTGTAGGCTCCCAGCAGTCTTATGGAGACCCTTGAACAGCATCTAAATACATTAGAAGGAAAGAAACCTGGAAACAAGTACGCATTAGTTGTATATACTAAATAAGATGGAAAATCCTATAGTCATTCTTTATAAAATGAGTTTTCTTGTGCTACTACAGTTTAAGGATGTGCTTTATTGTAATTCGTCTGAGTTCCCTCAAAACCCCCTTCCTTCCTCCTTGACTTGTGACAGCCTGATCCCGTGTAGAGGTGACCTGTCTACAGCCTATCTGCGGGCTAAGGCAGCAAGTCGTAGTTTGTACCTGTGTTGACTGAACTTGCTGAGTTATTTACCTGCCCTCAGAAGGGATTTACAATACACAGAAAAGGAGTTGCTCATGTCTAGAAATTGAGGCCCTCTCCTTTGGGCACGAGTGAAAACAGTCTCTCACGCAATCTTAAACACTCTGTTAGGGCACCAACCCCGCTGTGAAAAAACAAAGCCTTCAGGTGTGGTCGTCTGGACTCCAGACTCTCCCCACTTGGACCCTTGGTTGTGGCACTCCGCTGAAATTTCACTCTGAGATCTTTTTATAGACAGAGTAGCAATCAAGCAGCAGTTAAGTGTAGTTTTGCTAGATTTTCAGCTTTTGTGTTTGGTCACTTAGATGTTTGACTCTTTCTCCTCATTGTATGTAAAACATGTCCAGGTTCCGTTTCTGTTCTTCCCTCCAGCCGGTGTCACGCTTGTCTGTTCACCCGACCTGGTGCTTTCCGGTCTCTGTGTTTTGCTCAGACTGCTTCTGCTGATCTCAGATGCCTGCCCTCCGTGTCTCTGCCCGTGTACATCTTTCACATCCTGGGAGGGCCATCTAGAGAAGCCTTCCTTAATCGTGCCCTGCACTGTGTTATGTCTCCCCTTTCCCCCAACGCATGTGGTTTAACTAGATTTTCTTTTAGTTCAAGGATTATTTTATACTTAATTATCTCTACCTAAAAACTTAATGTGGCTCTCTCCACAGAGTCAATATGAAATCTGTTTTTGTTGGTGATCCCAGCTTTGTTGATTCTGTTTAGATTGACAGCAGAAAGTGGCAGAGACAACCTATCAAATGTTCATTGCAGGGCTGTATAGGCTGGTCTTGGATTTTACTGGTGATACAGCCATCAACACGCACCTCCTTTCTGCTTTCTTTTCTCTGAGAATTCTCCCAGAATCTACAGTGTCATGTCTTGATGTCATTTTTTGCTTGTTGTTTCATCACCTAGGGGTTATTTCTGTCATCTCTCCTAAGTTGGTATAAAAATGTTTGCATGTCGTTTAAGTTTTCGATGTTAAGCACCGGTGTGGGACTTGCTCAGGTGGTTGCCGCAGAGATGTTTGAAGTGATGGACAGCAGGACCCCTCAGAGGCTCTGGCAAGGTTGTACCAGAACCCAAGGTCTGCCCCCGCTTCAGTGTGGCCATGGACGAGCAGACTCTTGTGTGTAGACTGATGTCAACTAAGAAAGATGTGAGCATATATTACGTCACAATAGAAGGTGCCCACTTCCAGAAATTGCTGCCTCCCAGCTCCGCGATATTACAGTGTCTGGGAGGTCAAATAAGTTGCCTAGGATTTGAGCCAAAGGAGAAATGTCCCTGCTCTTGTGGCAGGAAGATCCCTTTAGCTAAGGAAACGTGCATCTCCCTGAGTTAGAGCCTCTTCCTTGGGCCACGTGGGATGTGCATTCATGAAAGTCAGCTTCTCTGCACTCTTTCCCCTCAGGTCCCCACACCCTGCACAGATCCACCCTTTGCCCTCGTTAAATCTGCCAGTGCTGCAGTCATGTGGGAAGCCACCTTCTAGAGTGGATTTCCTTAGCCCTAACTTCACATCTAAACTCGCCCTCTAGTGGCTGCCGCAAGCTATTTTTGGACTGCTTAGCTATGGACACTTCGTTACATTTCTAAGAGTGGTAAAGTAACTTAATTCTGTTTGGAATTACCTTTTGCTGAGCATAATTTTCCTCTCGCCTTTAAAATCATTTTATGCTTATCGGATTTCTTTTCTGAATTGGCTGAGACCACATATGAACTTGTTTTTTGCTTATTCCCTATTTTTCAAATAAATGAACTACAGTAGTTAACTTTTCTCCTTTGTATATTTGTGCTTACCTGGGAACTTAAGTGAAGGGTGAGTACTATATTGAGTGACTTTTTTGCATTTGGTAATTACGAAAAATGCAAAAAACACTCCTAAGATTCCACACTTTTTAAAATTTAGAACATTTAAAACTGGTTCTGCCCATTTTACACATCTGTGTTCTTTCATTATACTTTTAAAATTTATCTCCCAAGGTGACTGGCATAAATGGTTTTACTTTATTTTGGTCTTCCTAGATGAAGACTAACAGTCTCTCTTAGATGTATATATACGTATTCCTCTTAAATTTTAGAAATCAAAAATTTTTTCATTTGTTTAGTAAACAAAAGATTTCCCTGTGGCACATGGCAGAAGTGTCAAAAGGCAATGTTATAAAGAAAATTCATTACTTAAAGTTGTTTTGTCTTCTAGTAGCAGTATAAAACTGTTCTAACCTTTAAGTCAAGTAAATGCATAAAATGAAGCATTTTCCAATGTCCACTAAAAATGTGAATGCCTTTCATATTTAGTGCCTTATATCCACTGGTACTCATTTTTAAAATTCTATGCAGTACTGATAGGCCTTTGCATATTGTCTGTTTCTATAATTCCACAGAACAAAAGAGAGCAACTAAGTTTGTTTTTACATGTGGGTTTACTAAGCATTGAGGGTGCAAGAAACTCAAGATCAGTTTATTGTAACTAAAATAATTTGGAACACATAAATAGGTTTTTCACATCTGTGTTTTGTTTGTTTATTTTTCTGGCTAACTTTTATAACCAAAACTGTATAGGGGTTAAATTTGTTGTGAATAAGAAATAACAAAACTTCGTATTTTGATAGCTTATTACATCTTGGAAGTAAACCTTTTCTGTGTTCTTCGTAAAAAGCCATGGATTTGTTTGTAGCATTTTACAGAATTTCTGATAGATTACTATGGATCATACATTGTCTTAAAATTACAGTTATTCTTTGTGTTTCCCAACATGGTTCACTACATACTAGATTTCCCTAGCTGAAATTATTAAAATTCAAATAACTATTGGTCTTAAATTAATGTCATTATCTATAGATAAAAGATGGTAGCATTTTCTTTTACAAGGGGCAGATGACCTGTGGTAGGGTAGGAAATCAACTGAGGAGCAGATTAAAAAAAGCAATATATAAGTGAAGAATAGGTGCCCTGGGCTCATCTGTGTTATCGTCAGGACAGGCTCAAAGGTGAGACGTGAACAAGCCCTGGGCTTCAGACAGACTTGGACCAGAGTCTGCAATCCACCATTAAAGAATGATGAGACTTTGGCAAGTTATTTACCTCTCTGAGCCTCAGAGCCCTCAGACTTTAATCAGTGATGAATGATGCTTTTTAAAGCTATGGCCCCAAGGGGAGCACCTCTGGTTCTACCTTTTTGATGAAAGCATGGCAAAACCTGGATCTGGTCCATGGGAACAGAAGTCATCCATCCTGACAGTTTAACATCACCCGAAATAATTTTTAAGATGTTCGGTTAATTCATTTTTTACACAAAGATTACATAAAGGTAGTATTTTCATTTTAAAATTCAGATAATACCAAAATATATTTCAGTGGGCACAAAATGCCAAGTGCTGTTGTAAAGTGCTAGGGGGATAGAAACAATGGGATGGGTTCCCTTCCTTCAAAGAATTTAGCATCTAGTACAGAAGACAGATAACTAAACAGACAAAAAAGATACAGTAAGGTAAGGGGGGGGGGTGACAGCTGGACAGAATCAATAGAAGAATTCATTTGTTTGCTTAATTAATCTACAGGTTAACTACAAGTGTCATTTAGTAGTAGTGTTCATGGGGGTTCAAGAGCTAGGCAGACTGATTCTTGTACCAGTTATAATATTCCGTACTTAGGTCTGAGCATGATATTCTTTAATAGCAGGTAGAGAAATTCTTTTTTCACTCTATTTTGCTACAGAGTATAGACTATACTAGGAACTTTTATGTATTAGTTTGGAAATATAGTTCAAAAAGTTCTTGTTCATCCTCAGTTCTCTTTTCCATATTAGTATGTCCCACTAAGAATTGGTTCATGAGAATCCCTTGAGAGATAAACAAATTAATTTAGTGAACTCATTATTAGAAAGTGACCATGTCAGATGGCTTCTCGGTTTCCTTTACAAAGTTAAGGCTATTTGGGGGGGGGGGGATTTTGTTTAGACTTAACTCCCTTCCTTTTCTGCATATATAAAGAGAAAAAAAATGGTGGGGGTGGAGAAATTATTTAGCCAGAAATTCATTAGGGAATTTTTAGTCTTATGCTATACTAGATTTTTAGGTTCCTAAGTTTCTGGGATACAGAGAAAACTATGATTCCACTTACTTCAATAGATCCTTGAGAGCAATATAGATGAACATATATCCTTTTCTTCATAGGATATGTTTCTCTGAAGAGAACAGCCAGACTACACCTAACCTAATCAAGTTCTACCCCTAGGCTTCTGTCTTTCATTATATAACAAAACTCTCTGTGAGCCCTTGCTTTCATCTTCATTTTTAGTAAAAGGTAAATTTAAACGAGAAATGGCAGGCATGTGTTTGCACATGAAGTTGAACCTAAAAGGTGTTAATCTGACATATAATATTGTAAAATTTCTTTTGCTGTAGCCAATGAAACAAAAATTTGTGAGATTATACAAAACTCCAGGTACTAAATCTCTAATTTCATTTTACTGCTGCCACATGTGATATTTTCTCTGTAGTTGAGTAGAAAGCCATCAAGCCATCCCTGCTGTCCTGTAAGACCCCGACGATAGGTTTCTTACTGAAACATTTTTTTCCCTTCACTTTTGTTTATTATTAAATCGTTTCCCACCAGCTCTGGTTAGTAAAATCTAAGCTGTTTAGGCAGTTGTTTCTGAAGCATTTTGCGAGAAATGATACACAATAGTCAGTGCTACTAGTCATCTAACTGAAAAAAAAAAAAATTCCTTCCTGATTTTTCCTCACTCCCTTAGAAACAAGCACTGAGATTACTGTTCTTTTTCAAGCTTCCAAGTTCTAACAGGATACGGGGGATATTTTTCATAGATAGTTTTCAATTACAGCCATGAAAAAAAAAAACACTCTAGAGGGTTGCATACGGAAGCTGAGACACAATTCAAGCATGGGGCTTGTAAGGATTTTTTTTTTTTTTGAATTCTAGTGTTCCTTTTATATTTCACAATTACGATTAAATGAACTACCATGTTTTTTAACATTAATGAGTTTACTACCTGTTGAAAATGATACCAGAGGGTTTTTTTCAATTCCATAAAGCATCATTTTTCCCATGTCTTGGTAAAGTTTTTAAAATTCCAGTTTGAACAGTTTATTTCCAATGGACATAGGCACGTAAAGATCAACTCGAAGAACTGAGTGACTGGAGATGCAGAAAAGGTTTTGAATTTAATAATTCCCAGCACTAGAAACTAAGTGGATGGGGAACACTGGGAGCAGGTGTCAAAATTGAGTAAAAGCTAAAAATTATTTTTAAAAAATAGTCTATCCACTGCTTAAAAAGTCTGTGTATAAACAATTTAATGCTTGACCAAACATCAAGCTTAAATGCTTCTACAAATGTCTTCATGTATATTCAGTTTTCATTTTTTTTTGATTGCCTTTTAGATCTGGTGCTCCCTCTCCATTAAGTAAGGTAAGTTTGTTTTTGTTTTCTTTTGACCATTTTAACAACTTTTGATTGTACAGTTCTGTGGCATTAAGTTCATTCACATTGTTGGGCAACCATCACTATCATCCATTTAGAGAACTTTTATCATCTTCCCAGACTGAAACTTGGTGCCCTTTAGACAGCAACTCCCCACCCTCCACCAGCATCACCACCCCCAGCTCCTGGCAGCCACCATTCTACTTTCTGTCTCAATAAATCTGACTATTCTAGGTGCCTCAGATAAGTGGAATCATTGAGTATCTTTCCTCCTGTGAGTGGCTGATTTTACTTAGCGTAGTATCTTCCAGGTTCATCCATGTTGTAGCGTATGTCAGAAATTTCCTTCCTTTTTACCTGTGAATAATATTCCATTCTGGGCATACAGCACACTTTGTTCATCCATCCGTCGAGGCCTCGATGGTCACTTGGGTCACTTCCACCTTTTGGCTGTTGTAAAGAACACTGTTTGTGAACACGGTGTACCAATACCTATTTGAGTCCCTGCCGGCCGTCCTTTTGGGTGTGCACCTGGAAGTGGGGCTGCTGAATCATATGGTCATTTTATTTTTAAATTTTTGAGGAAAGATAAGGTAAGTCTTTATATATTCTCCTTTATATTAGTTTCTCAGTCCAATGTACTATACAGTGTCTTCTTAGTCCCTTATTTGGACTAAATGTTTTTAAATAGGAGAATGTTCATACACTTATATTACACCTGAAAACAAATGTATCAGTGTAACATTTTACTAGTTACAGAGCACTTTCACGTACTCTGAATCACAGCCCTGTGGGATGAATAAGGCACATAACATTGTGTGTTTTGATGGTAGAGAAACTAATGGTCCTTAGGTATCCTCACAAGCACGCCTTTCAGACAGCCTACCGTAATTACTGTCATAACTCCATCACCTCCCTCTGTCCTCTTTAGTATCTTAAAGGACAGGATTAGGGTTTTCAGTGACAAGAGTATGTACTGCTGTAGGTTGGTAGATCACATTTGCTGTTGTATTTTTCAGGCAAAAAAGTGAAATAAATGTGCTCTTTCCTCTTTGCCAAATTTCTATTGTATAATTACCATTATCACAGACATGAAGGATATTATGATTGCACAGGATATTCCAGGCACCCTGCGCTGTGCCAGTATTCTGCCTAAGAATCCCTCGGGGAGCTCAAACAATCAAATAAAACAAACAAACAACCTAAGCTCCTTGGTGATTCTAATACAAAGCCAGGTTTAAAATCATTCTATCTGTGGGAAAATTCCAACATACAACTGCTGAGTAGAATGTGGTAAAATTATGGGGCATCCTTTGGGAAGGTCTGCTTCTACATTTGGCCAAATCAAATTCTGACTTTTTCTTTGTGTAATGTCAGGATTATTTTGGTTCTGTTTTCCTACCTTTCTTATCTCTTCAGAGTTTATTGCTACAAGGCAGTTTTTAATGGGCCAAGACCTTCATTTCTGCATTTATGTGGTAGATTCATTGCTAGTTTCATAAACATCACTTTCCAAGCTTATTTGCATATATTGGTATAAAAAAAATAACCCACTGATTTTTTTCAGAGTTATCAGTGTTCACAATGGATGACATGCACATTAATTTTTGTTAGTTCTTTCTGTTCTCTTGATAATCTTTCACATTACATTTGGAAAATTTGAATTTTTGGTTGAAGAACAAAGCTTGAGTTGATGTTTTCTGAGCAACAGTATCCATTCTGCTCCCAGATTTCTCTTTCTTGAAGTGCTGAATGCTCGGCACTTGTGTATGTATTGAATTTTGACTCCTTGATTAGTTATGTTCTTTGCCCAATAGCTATCAAGCAAATACTATCTAAGTCTGGAAAAGCCTATACAGTTCTTATCTCCTCAGTCCTTTTTCTTAACTTATTCTTTTTAAAACTTCCTCTAAGTTTAGTCTACTTGAAATTAGATGTCCTGTCACAGCAGTGTCTCATGGCCCTTGCCTGATCTTGGTCTTCGTGCACTTTGCTTTCTGTTACGTCTCATTTCCACTTGAAGAACTAAATATTGGTGCACTGGTTTGAGATGTTCCATTCATCTTTCTTTTGTGACTATGTAGCTAATTAAATATACCAAGTAGAAGAAAGCAGAATTAGGGTAGTTGCTAAACAAGTGATTTATTTTTTAATATTTTAGCTGAGTATTAAGTCCTCTTCTTAAAACTGTCCGAGACAGTAAGTGTTAAATTTTATTTCACTTTTTAAGTTTTATCTGTGTCACATTAGTGATGGGACATCATCAAGCTGTCAGTGACTTCAATCTTGTTTGTGAATCATTCTCTGCCACCCGTGGACTATTTGTAAGTCAGATTTCTACATATTTAAGGCACCTGAGAAGATGTTACATGAAGTCTTTTTAGGATATAGAAAAGAAAAAAATGGCCTGGGTTTCGCAGTCATTACAATTGATTTTTTTTTTTTAATTTTCAGCAGTTAGCAAGATCTTTCCCACTAATTTTATGTTTAGGAAATATGTTTGGCTTTGATTTTTAATACATGCATAGAAGTCACTGCCATGTTAGACCAAATTTGTTTTTCCATAATTTTGCATTAATGACATGTAACTTTTAAATTTTGAAACATGTTTTGTCCAATATTGATTATTTATTACAAGTCTCAATTTCAAATTTTCCTGAGTTTTTTCCTCCCATGAGGAGTTACCAAGAAATTGCTGGTGGGTCTGCACAGCAGAAGCCCTGTTGCTTTGTGTCCTGCAAATCCACGTTTGACCAGAGCATGTTGTGCGTCTTCCTTTTCAGTCTTCTCCAGCCACAACTGTTACATCTCCTAACTCTACACCAGCTAAAACGATCGACACATCCCCACCGGTTGATTTGTTTGCAACTGCATCTGTGGCTGTCCCGGTCAGGTTAGTTAATGACAATGCAGTGAACTGTTTGTTAGTGTGTTGATGAGGTTTTTGTTTTATGTACTGAGCCCAGATGATTTCACAAAATGAAATGGAGTCCTAGTAAGCGTGTGATTTGGGGGTAGGGTTTATTTTCAAGTCCACAAGGTAAGATCTTCTACACTTACAACACTTTCGTAGGATTGTACCTCTCAAAGCATAAGATAGACCTAAGCTGTAGAAATCACCTTGTTGCTCACACATTTGGGGAAGGAAGTAGAAGAATGGTGCACACATTTCAGGTTCTTCTGAAATCAGATGTCGTGGAAAGGGTTTCTAAAATCAGTTTCTTCTGGTGTGAAATTAAAGGGTGTCTTAAAGTGCTATAGAATTGAATCAAATCGAATAGAAAATTTTTGAATGTTTAAAAAAATTTTAAATAAAAAAATAAAATAGAATAAAATAAAACTTGCAGTTGTAGGCCAGTTACCTGGTGTGTATGAGGAGCACAGACTCTGGTGGTAGGATGTTCCTAATTGCTTTTATAGCACCTAAAGGTCAGAACAGTAATGAGAAAGGTAGAGTGACCGTGCATCCTGTAAAATCTCCAGGCTGCCTAAAATGAAGCCCCCAACTCATAGAAGCTTCTTCAGATAATGATTTTAGGTTAATTCTTTGGTTTTTTAGCCTTGAGAGGAATCTAGTCCCATTTTGTAGTATCTGTGACACTGATGATGAATGCCTTGTTTGGAGGCTTGAGTTGTGAACTGAACAATAGATCCACATAAGGTTCCCATGTTAACTATGTAGGTTCCCCTCTACTGGCTTAATTCTGCGTTTTTAATCACAGGCTTGGTCAAACCAGATCCTTTCTGCCTCTGTAGTGCGATAAATTGCTTCTTGTAAAAGCATTGATTCAGGTCTTAATAAGTCCCTATTCTGGCTCTTAGAACAGCTGTATTTATGAAATGAACATTAGGCAAGGTGCAGAGGTCTTGGAATTGCATTCCTGACAAGGCCCCGGGATGCTGCTGGTGAGGAGACAGCACTTTGAACAGCAAAGCTCTAGACTCCTCCTTGGAACGTCTGCAGGCACGGGAGCTTTGAAAAGCACAGCCCCAGCTGAATAAGTGTAAAAAATATGGAAATATTTTTAGGGGAGGCCTCTGCTAGGCAAACTTGATATATTGTAGTTTAACTTAGAAAAACAGATACATTAGTGAAGATTTATTTTAGGATTCTTTGGTTTATAAATAAATTCTTCTCAAGACAAGAATGATTTACCATACAAAAAGAAAAAGAAAACTTTAGAAAATAAAGAAAAGGAAAAAATCACCAATCATTCTCTTACCTTTAAGATTTGGAGTATGTTTCCTTTTGTCACAGTCCTTATTACCAGTGTTTCAAGTGCTACCTCATGGACCTAACATGTTCAACATTTCTCCCTACTTTGGGGCATTTGGGTTTTCCCTTTTAATTCTGTTCTACGATATGAGTGACCTGTTGCTTGAAGTATGGTTTAACTTTGTTGTCTGTGGAGCAAAAGTTGGCCAACTATGGCCCATAGATCAAATCTAGCCCACCATCTGTTTTTGTAAATAAATCTCTGGAACAGTGGCATATTCATTTGTTTACATATTGTCTCATATGTCACCTATATCTTTCATGCTGCATTGGCAGAGTCAAGGAGTGACAGAGACTGTCTAGCCCACAAGCGTAAAATACTTACTAGCATCTGGCCCTTGGCAAACGCAGTCTGCCAGCTCCTGGTATAGAAGAACATATGCCATACTGCTGTACTTCCCAAAATATTATTCTCTTATTGGATTTAAAATACCCAAAACCTGTGACGTTTTCCGTATTTAAAAAAGCATCTTCACATTATAAAATTTCAAAAGCTGACTTCAAAATTATGTTTCCCGTTCAGCACTTCTAAACCATCTAGTGATCTCCTGGACCTCCAGCCAGACTTCTCCGGAGGGGCGGCCGCAGCCGCGGCACCAGCACCACCACCACCTTCAGGAGGTGCCACTGCGTGGGGAGGTGAGTGACACCAGGTGGCCATGCCATTTTTCTATTTAGTTGTTTTTATTCAGGCTGTAATTGTTAGGCTTACCTACTGATTATCCGAAATGGTGCTGGAAACTCATTCAGAGAGCAAATGCCAAGAATGGCGTCTACTGATTGAAATACATATTGAGAGAGAGAGAGAGAGAGAGACAGAGACAGAAAAAGTACTCATAGTCTGGTTTAAATAGTGAAGGAATCATAAATTTTTTAATTTTAAAAGTTGGAACCATGGCAGTATTTTTCTTTGCTAGTCTAAAATTCTGATTATTTTTAGTAATTGCTCTCTAGAAATTTAGGCTGTAGAAGGTTGGGTGTTCCCATGAACTTATGCGGTTACTCCAAGGCAGCATTTCGAAAATCTGATTTGCTTGTATGTGGTCTCCTTCACGGATTCCTTTAGACCTGAATTGTCATTATTCACATTGTATTTGGCTTCATGCAGTTGAAATCTGGGATAGATTCTCGTTTGCTGAGAAAGATCCATACTAAACTGATTAAGAGGAATCACACCTAAGTGCTTGATTCCCATTTTATTCATGGGGATTTTGGAAAACAATTAAGCTTTTGTATGTGTTTGATTAAAATACCAATATTTCATAGCAATATAAAAATTAAGTTGATTACTGGTTAATTCTCAGAACTGCACAGAGTTGTTTTTAAGTCTTTTACCCTACTACATCAGACTATCAAAATAAGATTTTTTTTAAGTTTGAAAATGGCTCATACAGCTATAGAAACCACACAACCGAGAAAATGACATAAGCAAGACAGTGGAATAGGAGGTATCCCATCACACCTCCCTGCCGCACCAACCATTGGCAGCCATCCACAGATAAAAGTGCTTTTGTGGGAGTTCTGGGAACAGGTAGGAGGTTGCAAAGCCCAAGTGGAGCCCAGGACCTAAAGGCTTGACTTGAGAAGGCAGGTCTATGCCCAGGTAGGAGGCTCACCAACCTTGGTCCTGGCTACAGACCTGAAAACACTGCCATTCCCCTGTGGACTCACTGCAGTCCTGTTTTGCTGTGACCCTGCCATGAGCAACATCTGCCAAGGGACTGGGGAGGAGCCGCACACACACATGCCTTGGGTAACAGGCCTGCTGACCTTGGTCTCAGCTGTGGACCCTGAAACTGCCTGTGACCCAGCTCCAGCCTCTTTCAGTCATGGTTCAGAAGCAGTCCTGCCTGCGCAGGAATGCACCAGGAGACACCTGTCTGTGCCCCCAGAGGCAGGTCCAGTGATCTTAGTCCAGCCTCAGATCCTGAAGCAGCCTTGTGACTAGTCTCCAGCCCCTCCCAGCCCCAGTCAGGGAGCAGTCCCGCCCACCCAGGGAGCATTTGGGAGAGACACCCATCCATGCCCCTAGGGGCAGACCTGCAGACCTTGGCCTCAACCATGGACCTGAAAGCAGCCCTCTGACTCAATAGACCCAGCAGGAGCTATACCCAAACACACACCTGATAACAAGCCCACCATCTATGGACCCAACTGAAGACCCTGAAGTGAACTCTTATCCCAGCTCTAGCCCTGCTGACCAAGGTCCTGAAAGCAGTCCTATCCACCCAGGATAGGATCCACATCCACCCAAGGCCCTGGTAACAGGCCCACCGACATGGATACTCCAGCAGACCCAGCAGCAGCTACGTGACACAGCTCCAACCCCACTCAACTCCAGCCTCAGAGACAGAATCATCAGCCCATGGACCTGACAGGATAAGGTCTTTACCTGCCAAAACAAGTCCTCAGAACCAGGAAGAGGTGTTTACTCTTTCAAATTCACATACACCAACACGAGGCTACACAGAATACAAAGAGTCAGGCAAACAAACATGACACTGGGACACTTCCTCGGGACACTGCCAAAGGAAACTAATAAAGCTCTAATAACTTACCCCAAAGAAATGGAGATCTAAACATTGCCTGAGAAAGAATTCAAAATAATCATCTTAAAGAAGCTCAGTGAGATACAAGAGAACACAAATAATCAACAAAATGAAATCAAGAAAACTATACATGAACAAAAAGAGAAATGTAATGAAAAAGTAAAACCCATCAAAAAAGAACAAAACAGAACTCCTGGAGCTTCAGAATACAATGATTGAACTGAAAAGAAAAACTTAATAGGGAGCGTCAAAGGAAGACATGACCAGACAGGATAAAGAAATAACAAACTGAAAGATAGATCATTAGAAAATAGCTAATTAGAGGAACAAAAAGGAAAAAAAAAATTGAAGCATACAGGACCTATGGGATGTCATCAAGTGAATGAATATATGCATTATAGGAGTTCCAGAAGATGAAGAAAAAGAAAAAGAGCAGAAAGCTTATTTAAAGAAATAATGACTGGAAACATCCTAAATTATGGTAAGGATATGGATTTTTAAATTCATGAAGTTTAAAAGTCTCCAAGGAAGGTAAATCCAAAGAATATTACTTGAGACACAGTATATAATCAAATTGTCAGAAGTCAAAGACAAAGAGAAAATTTTGAGAACAGCAAGAGAAAAGCAATTCAAGGAAATCCTGATAAGGCTATCCTACATTTGTCAGTAGAAACCTTGCAGACCAGGAGGAAGTGGGATGATATATTCAAAGAATGAAAGGAAAAAAAAAGTGCCAACCAAGAGTACTGTACCTGGCAAAGTTGTCCTTCAGAAGTGAAGGAGCAATAAAGACACTATCCAACAAACAAAAGCTGAGGGAAATCATCACCACTAGACCTACCTTAGACAAAATACTAAAGGGATTTCTTCAAGTTAAAAGAAAAGGATACTAAGTAACTACATGAAAACATATGAAAGCATAACTCTTGAACAATGCAAGTTTGAACTGCTTGAGTCCACTTATATATGGATTTTTTTTCACTAAGTAATGCGGTACTAAATGATCCACAGTTAGTTGAATCCACAAATGCAGAACTGTGGATATAGAGGGCTGACTGTAAAGTTATAGGTGGATTTTTCACTGCATGAAAGGTTGACACCCCTAACCCCCATGTTGTTCAAGGGTCAACTGTATAAAACTTACTGGTAAAGGTAAATATATAGTCAAATTCAGAATACTCTTAACACTGTAATGGTGGTAGATAAATCACCTTTAACTCTGGCATGAAAGTTAAAAAATTTAAAATAGCTAAAGCTACAGTAATTTGTTATTACATACACAGTATAAAAAGATGTAAATTGTGACATCAAAACATAAAACCCAGAAGGTAGGGAAAAGTAAAATGTCTACACTCTTTGTATGTTGTTGAAGTTAAGTTGTTATCAGCTTAAAATAAACTGTTACAGCTATAAAATGTCTTACAGCTATAAGATGTCTATGTAAGCCCCCATGGTAAACACAAAAAACCTCTAGTAGTTATTAAATATAAAGAGAAAGGAATCAAAGCATACCACTAAGGGAAACCAGAAAGTCAAAAAGGAAGACAGCAAGAGAGGAAGAAAGGAACTACAAAATGATCATAAAACAGTAACAAAATGACAGCAGTGAGCCCTTACCTATTAATAATTACTTTAACTATAAATGGATTAAATTCTCCAATCAAATGACAGAGTAGTTCGAAGGATATTGGAAAAAAAACAAACATAAAAAACAAGATCTGACAATATGGTGCCTTCAAGAGACTCATTTTAACTTTTAAGGACACACATAGGCAAAATGACGGGATGGGAAAAGATTTTCAGTCAAAATCTATCATAAGAGACAAAGTCATTATATAATGATTTTAAAAATGAATTCAAGAGGATACAGCAATTATAAGTATATATACACCACAATTCAGAACACCTAGATATTTATAGCAAATATTAACAAAACTGAGAGAAATAGACAGCCATACAATAATAGTAGAGGACTTCATTATGCCACTTTCAACAGTAGAATGATCATCCAAACAGAAAATCAATAAGGAAATAGCCAAACTGAATAATACATTACCCTAAATGGACCAAACAGGCATATAAAGAACATTTCATCTAACACAGCAGAATAAACAGTCTCCTGAAGGACACATAGAACATTCTCCAGGATAGATCGTATGTTGGGAATGCTAAAAATTTCTGAAAGAAGACTGAAGTCATGTCAGATACCATTTCTGACCTCAGTGGTATGAAACTATAAGTCAGTAACAGAAGGAAAATTTGAAAATTCATAAATATGTGGAGATTAAACAACATACTTATGTCCAACTAGTGGGTGAAAGAAGAAATCAAAAAGAAATTTAAAAGAATCTTGAGACAAAGGAAAATGGAAGCACAACACACCAAAATTGCAGAAGCAATTCTGAGAGAGTTTATAGCAATAAATGCCTATATTAAGAAAAATAAAGTTCTCAAACAGTCTAGCTTTACATCTCAGGGAACTAGATGAAGAACAAACTTAGCCCTAAGTTAACAGAAGGAAGGAAGTAATAAATGTTAGAACAGAAATAAATGAAATAGACACTAGAAAAACAATAGAAAAGATCAACAGACCTAAGAATTGGTTTTTCAAAAAGATAAAATTATCTTTAGCTAGGCTAACCAAGAGAAAAGAGCAATGACTCAAAAATAAAGCTGTAAGTGAAAGAGGAAACATTATAGCTGATACCATAAAAATACAAAGGATCATAAGAGACTACTGTTAACAATTATATACCATAATTGGATAACCTGGAAGAAATGGATACATTTCTGAAAGCATACAAACTGACCAAGATAGAATCAAGAAGAAATAGAAAATCTGAACAGACCCATAATGAATAAGGAAATTGAAGTAGTAATAAAAAACCTCCTAACAGAGAAAAACCCGTGAACAGATAGCTTCCCGGGTGAATTCTACCAAACATTTAAAGAAATCTTAATGCCAGTTCTATTCAAACTCTTCCACAAAATTGGAAAGGAGGGAACACGTCCAGACTTAATTTTGAGGCTAGTTTTACCCTCATACCAAAGCCAGATGAGGACACTACAAGAAAAAAAAAATTATAGGACAATATCCCTGATGAACATAGCTGCAAAAATCCTCAACAAAATATAAGCAAACTGAATTCAACAGCACATTAAAAGGGTCATACTGCATTATCAAATGACATTTATCCCTGGAATGCAAGGATGGTTCGATATATGCAAATGATACACACCACATTACAGGATGAAGGATAAAAATCATATCATACATTCAGAAAAAGCATTTAACAAAATTCGCCATCCTTTCATGATAAAAACGCCCAACAAATTAGATATAGAAGGAATGTCTCAACATAATAAAAGCTACATATGAAAAGGCCACAGCCAACATCATACTTAATGCTGAAAATCTGTAACCTTTTCCTCTAAGGTTAGAAACAAAACAAGGATGCTCATTCTCTCCACTTCTGTTCATTAAAGTGCTGGAAGTCTAAGCCAGAGCAGTTACTCAAGAAAGAGAAATAAAATACATTCAAATAGGAAAGAAAGAAACTTGTCTCTGCAGATGACAGTTTTATATGTGGAAATCCTAACGCCACGAAAATAATGTTAGAACTGATAAATGAATACATTATAGTTGCAGGAGACACAATCGCATGAAAAAATCACTTGCATTTTGATACACTAGTAGCAAGCTATATGAAAAACAAATCTCATTTACAATAGCATTGTAAAGGGTAAAATAGTTAGGAATAAATCTAACCAAGGAGGTGAAAGACCTGTACACTGGAAACTATAAGACATTGATTAAAGAAACTGAAGACAAAAATAAATGGAGCAATATCCTGTGTTCATATATTAGAAGAATTAATATTGTTAAAATGGCTATACTACTCAAAATGATCTACAGATTCATTGCAATCCCCTGAAAACTTGCAAAGACATTTTCTTATAAATAGAAAAAAATTCTATCATTCACACAGACCACAAAAGACCCCAGATAGTCAAAACAGTCTTGAGAAAGACAAACAAGGCTGGAGGCATCAAACTTCCTGAAATCAACCTATATTACAAAGCTATAATAATCAAAACAGTATGGGACTGGCTTCAAAACAGACACCTCAACCAACAGAACAGAATAGAGAGCCCAGAAATAAACCTAAGTATTTTCAGTCAGCTAACGTTTGACGAGGATACCAAGAATACATAACAAGGAAAAGATAGTCTCTTCAATAAATGGTATTGGGAAAACAAACGTTTTGAGGAAACATCTACATGCAAAAGAATGAAATTGAAGCCTTAACTTACATCATACACAAAAATTAACTCAAGTGGATTCAAGACTTAAATAAAAGACTTGAAACCATAAAACTTCTAGAAGAAAACATAGGGGAAAAAAATCCCAGAGCTTGATCTTAGCAATGATTTTTTTGGATTTGACACCAGAATCACAGGCAACAAAAGCAAAAATAAGCAAGTGGGACTGCATCAAACTAAAAAACTTACACACAGCAAAGGGAACAATCAACAAAATGAAAATGCAACCTGTAGAATGGGGAAAAGTGTTTGCAAACCAAACCATATGTCTAATAAGAGATCAATATCTAAAATATACAGGGGATGCAAACAATTCAGTAACAAAGGAAACCCCAAATAACTTGATTTAAAAATAGACAAAAGACTTAAATGGACATTTTTCAAAGAAGGTATGCAGGTGTCCAACAGGTATATGAAAATGTGTTCAGTATCACTAATCATCAGGAAAACACAAATCAAAACCACAAAGAGATGTCACCCCACACTTGTTAGGATGACTGTTATCAACAAGACAACAGATAACAAGTGTTTGGTGAAGATGTAGAGAAAAGGGACCCATTATACACTGTTGGTGGGGATGTAAATTGGTACAGCCATTATGGAAAACATAATGGAGGTTAATTACCACATGACTCACCAATCATACTTTTGGATGGATGGATATCTGTACTCCCATGTTCATTGCAGCATTATTCACAACACCCACTGTATAAAAATAATCTAAATGTCTGTCAACAGACAAAAGGATAAGAAAAATGTGTTGTATATATTCAGTGGAGTATTATTCAGCCCTAAAAAAGGAAATCCTCCTGTTTGTGATGACATGGATGAACGTGGAGGACCTTATGCTAGGTGAATAAGCCAGACACAAAAGACAAATATGTGTGATCTCACTTGTATGTGGAATCTAAAAAAGTCAAACTCATAGAAGCAGAAAGTAGAAGGGTGCTAGGTGGTGATGAGTGGTGGAGGGCAGGGCATGGGATGGGAAGACATTGATCAAAGAGTACAAATAGTCAGTTGTAAGATGAATAAGATCTGGAGATCTACAGTATGGTTACTATAGTTAAAAATACTGTATTATATACTTGAAATTTGCTAAGGTAGTGAATTTTACGTATTCCCACCACAAAAGATATAGTAAAGATAGTAACTGTGTGAGATGATGGATGTGTTAATTAGTTTGATTGTGGTATTCTTTTCATAATATGTATGTATATCTAGATAGAAATGGCTTACATTTAAGTCATGATAATTTTCATTATAGGACTGTGAATTTCAGAGTTTCCATAAATCTTTAAGACTGTGTGTACGTGTGTACACATGAATGTATATGAACACAGCCTACAGATTCTTCTGACTTTTGGCTTTTTGTTCTTCTTTTTGTGGTTCTTTTAAGTGTAAGGTTAGGTTGTATTTGAGATTTTTCTAGTTTCATGAGATAGGCTTGTATCTAAACTTCCCTCTTAGAATTGTTTCGCTACTGCCCATAGATTTTGGGTTGCTGTACTTTCATTTTCATTTGTCTCCAGATTTTTGTTTTATTTCCTCTTTGATTTCTTCAGTGATTCATTTGTTGTTTAGTAACATATTGTTTAGCCTCCATCTGTGTGTTTTTGCAATTTTTTTCTTGTAGTTGATTTCTAGTCTCAGCATTGTGGTTGGAAAAGAATGCTTGATATGATTTCAGTCTTTTAAATTTACTGAGACTTGTTTTGTTGCCTAGCATATGAACTTTCCTACAGAATTCCATTTGCTCTTGAAAAGAATGTATATTCTGCTGCTTTTGGATGGAATGTTTATGTGTGTGTATGTGTATGTATATATTTATAAAGAATGTTATATATAAAGTCCATCTGATCTAATGTGTAGTTTAAGGCCAGTATCTCCTTACTGATCTTCTGTCTGGATGATCTGTCCATTGTTGTGAGTAGGGTGTTAAAGTCTCCTACTATTAGTGTGTTTCTGTCTGTGTGTCTGTTAATATTTGCTGTATGTATTTAGGTGCTCCTGTGTTGGGTACATATATATTTACAATTGTTATATCTCCTTCATGAATTGATCCCTTGATCATTATATAATGTCTTTCTTTGTCTCTTGTAGTGGTCTTTGTTTTAAAGTCTATTTTGTCTTACACAACTATTGCTACCCTGGCTTTTCATTTCCATTTACATAGAATACCTTTTTCTATCCCCTCACTTTCAGTCTTTGTGTCTTTATATCTGAAGTACCTATGTTTAATGTCAAATTTATGTTTCTCAATCTTTTAAATGTCTTCTAGAACTTTTGGTTTACTGAGTTCTCATATTGCTTCTAAGGCTCTGAAAAAAAAATAGCTCCCTAATGAGTTTTGACAGTTTCTTCACAAGTAAGGTAGATTTCCGGTAACATTCATGAATTTGAATGTGATGCCTGAGATGTGTCATATGAATGAGAGTAGAAGAATGCCATTGGACACTCTAAATGTTTAACCTAAAGTCTTACTATGGTTAGGAATAGCTCCTCCTAGGCTTTTAGGATGCCTACTGTAATCCCATTGTTGAACACTAAGAAAGTCTAAACCCTAACCCTAACCCTAACCTGAACCGAATGGAATGCTGACCTCAGGAAGGCTGAAAAGTTTTGATGCTACATAATCTCACATTCTTCTTAAAAATAATTCTCAATAAAAATAATTCTCTCATAATGAAAAACATCTGGTAATGGAAAACTTATGAGGAAGAAAACAGTTTAGGTTAGAGTTTCTTTCCTCTAACCCCTAAACTTGTGTTCAGTATAGTATATTCTACAGTCAAACTACAGCTATTATAAAGCCTCTATCCATGCTCTGGAATTCTGCACTGAAGTGGCATATCAAATAAAGATGATGAATAATGGTCAGTTAACTACAGTTTCTTCAGAATTGACAGTTACAATAAAATGAAGTCAACCAAAGCAGATGAAATGGTAAATCTGATAAGAAATAAATCGAATTTGTTAAGGTTGTTTAGACCTAACTTAAGGTAAGTCTCCTGACCTCGCTTGTTCTGTTTTTCCACCTGTGAAATTGGAAGTTTGAGCAAGAGGATCCCTCAGGTCCCTTCCAGCTCAAAATTCCATGATTATAATAGGTAATACATTTATTTTTTAATTGCACATGGTCCAGAAAGGTACATAAAGCTCAAGTTCCTTCACTTAGTGCCTCCCCCTGCTCGGACATTGGTGGGGTTGGATGTTTCAGCTTTATCTCTTATCTCTTCCTATGCTGACATGTGGATGTCGACAGACCTTTTGGGAGAGGGTGAGTAAAGCTTTATTTTTAAACCTCTGTTTTGAGAGATTTCCATATCATAATAACTGTCCTTTCATTGATTGTCTGGAGCCTCGTATATCTTTTGTCCTTTCCTTTCCTTCTCCTCCATTTATTCTCTGTCTATGGTGCAACGTAGACTCTCTGGCTGCGCTGTCCTCCGCTCCCTCTGAAGCACAGATTTCAGATCCCTTTGCACCAGAGCCCACTCCTCCTACTACAGCTGCTGAAATCGTGACTGCTGCGGCTTCTGCCTCCACTACTACCACTGTCACTGCCGTCACTGCCGAAGTGGATCTCTTTGGAGGTTAGTTAGCCACATCACTGTTCTTTCATGCTCCTCCCAGGATTGCGAAAGTTACCCTAGAGTTAGGGCATTCAAAATGTTTTACATTATATAACAGCATGTCAGCATGTTTAGGTACTTTTTAAATGTTTATTCTGATGTATTTATCTTCACTCAGTTTGTCAACTTCATTTCATATTCATTTAATTTTAGTGATTTCACAGTAGAGGTCGCAATGCTTTTGGACCTCTTTGATTTTCTGTCTTTTGCAAAGTTAGGATTTAAGTTGCTACTAGAACTCTTGTCACATGTGTGCTCCAGCCCTGCAATGTCTATTTAAGAGTGGTACCAGATCCTTCTATCATCTGTAGAATTGGCTTTTTGGATTTTTTTTTTCCCAGTTCGAACTAGCTGAGAGGAAAAAATATTTGGGGAATATTGAAGGGGAAATCTTGGCCTAAGTTATTTCTTAAGATTTAGGATAAAAAAATTAGTTAAAGGTAGTTCATATATAGAGGTCTCTGAAGAGAGTTTAGGGCTATGCACGTTTTTGTAACTTTAAGCTTATTCTGTCCGAGCGAAAACTGGGATCATCTTTGGCTTTGGAACCTTGAGAAGTTATTTGAGTCAGCACTTGCAATGCTGATTGAAAACAGGTTTAGATCAGTCTCTGAAATGATGGTCTAAAAATAAAGATTTTTTCCATCCAAATATATATTCTGACACAGAGTTGACTTACAGCTTTGAGCCTGAGTCAAATACCCTAAACTTTGCCAATATATTTGTGGACCTGATGAACCATCTGAAACGAGTTTATTTACATCTTCCCGTCTGAGTGGTGCTAATGTCCAGACCTGGAGAAGTGCTCATATCAAATGCATACATCAAATAGTGTTATAGTCATCATAGTTTTGTGTTTCTTCATGACAGTATAACATCTTTCCCAGGGCACTTTGAGAATATGGTAAAGAAATTGGAGGAAGCAGATGAAGGGCGAGGCAGGGGCAGGAGAGATTTGGCAGGCTTTGGTGGAGTTAGTGTATTTCCCTGGGAACATACACGTACACACACTGTCATGTGCCACTGTGCTCCAAGCCATGCCCCAGTCCTTGAGGCTTGCCCGTGTTGTCTGAGGCAAGGAATACTCAGCTAGACACAGCATGGTTACCTCTGCTTCACGCAGGGACTTTGCTGCTGCCTTGAGGCACTGCCATTCTATTACAGGAAAAAAATCTGTTTTTAAAAAATGTGTTGGAAGGGCTCTGCAGACTCTTGAATAATTTATTATAAAGAGTCATCCACTAGATAAAGTCAGTTTTCCAGCTTTGCCTCTATAACTTTTGAGACCAAAAATTAGTTTTAGCTTAAATTTATAAAATCACCTTCTTCACCCCCTCCTCCCTCCCCCGTCATTGGTCTTGTGGGTGGATGGTTTCTTATAGGTTTATGTCACCAGAAAAATTAAAGAAAAATACGGATTTTTTTATTTAAACATTTCTATATCTTTAGCTATTTAGATTTTTGTTTTTCAGTCCATATTAAGAATTAATCCCCCCTGTGAAATTAACCAGTTCCATCTTGCTTTTCTCATGGGCCTAAGATATTTCTCTGAAATATTCTTTGTGCCATTATGCTATTTTGTGTTACTGCTTTGACCACATTCATCAAGCAGAAGAATCCATACGTTTGGAAATACTTTCATGATGTCGTTCTTTCTACTCTGAAATACAAATTTAAAAGATCAGGGCTGCAGAAAATCATATAACTTCATGCCAAAGAATGGGGGCTCTCCTTTCATTTCACCAACATCCTTTCCAGTCATCTGGCTGGAGGCTGAGTAAAGATGAGAACATCCCCAAATCTCATCATTATTTTTATTAATCTGTATAGCTTTGTCAACTATCTCCTGGCCTCTAACAGCTTTAAAATGTCTAGCCTTTATGTTCAGAAATCTATGTGTCACTGTTGGTTTTGTAGTTTTCAGTGATATTCCCTAATTTCTTCCATGCTCTTTATGGATTTATAAGGAATCATTTAGAGGTAGGATTTTAAATAAAAACTTAAACTAAAATTTCTTTGGCCATGTTGTGTGGCTATTTAAAAATTTTTTTGTATCTCTACAATAGGCAAGTGGTAGAACTTTTGAATACTAAGAGCACCAGTTATTTTGTTTATATGACTTTAAAATATGCCCTTTTGAGGTTTTATGTAGCTAGCACAGCAGTATTAAGTATATTGCTTTAGAAATAAGGTTAATGAATTTTAATTTCTGAAAAATGGCTGTTTAATTTCATGAATATGAAATATTAAAACATTAAAATTTTCTATATAGTTTCATCTCATACTTTCATTCCAAATTTGAAAAAGAGGAAATATCTGTTACTTTAAAATATTCCTATCAATACCCACATAATGTAGTCATTTCAGTATAAGTCATTTAAAGGTATTTTTTAAGAAGCATTTTATTTACTAAATGCTTTATTTTTGAAAGGGAACTTCTAGGAAATAAAATCTGCCTTTTGTGGTCATGTAGAACAGGACTGCAAGGCTAGTTGTGCTTAAAAAGTTCAGTAAAACTTAACAGATATCCATAAAGATAAAACACAAAATCCTTAAAGGCATTATTTTTCATTTAGGTAAACTTTGCTGACAACAGCACATTAGTTTGTAACAGCACAGTATTTTTCTAAGCAGTATAATGCTGAGTTGCTGCTAATTCCTCTGCACATTCACCAGCGTACCCTTTCAATCAGCCGTGCTGATTTTTCAATCAGCAGTCCATGCGATGAGGACGGGAGGTTGTGAGCACAGAACCAAGTGGCTGGAAAACCAGAGAACTTGCCTCGTAAGCTTGACTTCATTTGCACAAGTTAACAAACTAAATCAATCAACCTTCCCTGAAACCAATACTTAAATACAAGCACTTAGAACTAGATTTCATGTAAGTGTCTTATCATCTAGAACCTTTGGGGAAGAAGATGAGCTTGGAATGGTGACTCTTGGGCTGTTGAGAATGATTGAAACCTTTGTGCCCAGTATGTGATTTAAAGATGGCTTACATGCCTGGAGGAGGCAGGGAGAGCAGTGCAGGCTGGGGGAGACAACAGCAAAAGGACCTTTTTACAAAGATAGTCACATGATAAAAGGTTAGAAAATCCTTCTAGGCTTGCCGGAAGGGAGAGAAGGCTAGTCCCCTGCAGTGTCAGAGAGAGACTGCTTTACTGGGGAGGCCCTGGACTGAGTCCGTAACTGCAGAAGCGCAGGAACAGGCATTTCCAGGACATAGCACTGGTTGGTCTTCGGCAGAATGTGGACATGAACTTCAGATGAGTAACACGGGGAAGAGAACTAGGTTGGAGATAGCTTTAGTTTTCAATACTGGGATGATAATACTGCATCAATAACGAGAGAAGGCTGGGTAGCTAAGAACTTTTGTTGTTTTGTTTTTAACGACATCAGAATTGTTAATATCTCTCACAGTGCGGGGGGCCCTCTGGGCTCAGCTGGACAGTTCTCTCTGGGGGTCCCTTTCGTGGCTGCAGGCAGACAGCGGCTGGGGCTGGGACCATCCACAGTCTCTCTCATTCAGGTCTTCATCTCCTGGGCTGGGAAGACTTTAACAGGCAATGGCTGGAGCAGTGGGTGCCCCTGTGTTTGAGAGGTTTTAGCAGGAGTAGATGAGTTAAGTTAGTAATGTTTAGTTTTGAGGAACAAGAGACGTATTCAAAGGAGATGACTTGCTGACAGGAGGGAGAGAAAAATACCACCTCTCCTGAGGATAGAACTACAAATACGGGTTTCACTGACTTACCCAGAAGTGGTCATTAAAGAGGCGAGCCCATGAATATTCGTTTGAACTCTAGCACTGACATGACTGGTACTTATTCCACCCTACAAGGAGGCAGCAGCATAGTATGTGGCTCAGTTCATAACAGCAGAGTGGTTAGACACACAAACCTGAGTCGAATGACTTACAGCCAAATCCTGAATCTCCATCGTTTGCTGGGCTTTGGTCAAGTCCTCAGACCTGGCAAGTTTCCATTCTCTTACCTACAAAGTGAAGATGATGAAACCTACCTCACAAGAGTTGTAGGAATGAAATTTAATAATACAAATAAAATACTTGCACAGTGACTGGCATCTTAATACTAAATAGTGATGGCTGTTACTGTTCCTACAATTTCCAATATTCTGAGCCTCATTTCCAGATTTTATAGGAATAAAAAGAAAACAGACCTGACTTGTGGCAAAATATTTTCAGCCCTCCCAGCCTCCTCTTAGACTTTTCTTGTGCTTAGTGCTTTCATGTTGCTCCAGGTTCTCTGGGATAGTATCCTTAACGTGGCATCTGGGGAGGTAGGTCTCTGTCCCCTGTGTTTTTCCTATTTCATTATTATTATTTGACCTCTCCCCTGATGGAACCCTACTCAGAACATAAATTCCCTCAGTGTAGCTAAGGGAAGCAGTCCAGTCAAGTCAGTCTGTAACATATGAATAACTGAATGACCCATTGTACCTTCTAGGGACATCTCTGTTTTTGTAAAGGACTTTTTAGCCCAAGTGATTCTCTCATATTTCATGATTGTTAATGCTGGTCTTCAGGACGTTGTTACCATAGTGTATCTCATACTCAGATCAGTTTGGAACATGCTTGGTTAAAGTGAGAAACAAGTGTCTTGACCGTAGGACTTCCTGCAGCCTAATATACCATGTAAACCTCCGAGAAACGCGATAGACTGTGTCACATTACCCAAGCATGTTTGGCAAATTCTTTTTAATGGCTAGAGGAAGAGTGTTCTAAGGAACACTGGTAGATATTGCAGATGGGAAGTCTTGCAGGTAAGTGGCAGGTTCTGAGTGGGTGTTGGTCCCTACTTTCCAGGGGTTTCTTGTAAGCAGGTCATACTTAGAATGGCTTCATTCCTTTTGTACTTTGGAGCTAAAGAGTCTCTTTGAAAACTCCAGCAATTTTTACCATAATTAATCTGGTATGCTGGCAGAAACGTTAGAAATTATTTGTACACATCGGCTATTTATAGATTGGACATTTATAAACTGGGGCTGCCTGTATATTAATGGATCTTACTATATGTTATTATAATCTACTGTAAATAGTTATACACCTGTAGTCTTAAAAACATGCAACTATACTTTTAATCTGTTGAAAATACATCATTTTCCACATAATTGGAGCAATACAGTATTTGAAAAAAACAATAAATTTAAGTTGACATAAAGGTATTATGGTGTCATCTCCTAATTTTCTTTCTTTAAAACAAGCAAATCCTTGGTTGTGTCCGAAAATGTTTTTCAAGGATAAGGAACACTTAACTTTTATGAATATTTAATATACTTCTCATGTTACCAGTGTAATTTTGCCTGTAGTAGACTGTGAAAGAGCATTTATGCTAGAATTGTTTGCATTATCGCCGTATATTTAATTTGATTGGCGTTGATCATGTTTTCTAGAAACCACTAGTCAGAGACATCATAGTAACACAGTGTCTAAATGTTATCTGGACATTAAAGATTAATGTCTTAAGTTACATAATAAAATTATTTTTGTGTTTTAATTTTCACATCCATTAATTTCTAATGATACATGAAACATGCTTCTCAGAGCCCTTATACAATGAGAATCTTGTTACTTTTTAGATGGCAATGGGCCTCCGCAGGAGCAACACTGTACGACTTGCATGTAGCCAACATTAGGGGCGCCAAGCGTCATTGGGGACCGCCAACAGTGCATGGGCCACACAAATGCATTTTCAGAAATTCATGTTGTATAAGGGAGCTTTCTTCGCAATTTAACTTGGTTCTTTTACTATATTTTCTTCTCTTTTTATTCCTTTCATTTCTGTTGTTGTAAAACCTGCACCCAAGATGCCTTTGCAGCTTCTCCTGGGGAGGCCCCTGCAGCATCCGAAGGGGCCGCCGCACCAGCTCCCCCAACCCCTGTAGCAGCGGCGCTTGATGCATGTTCAGGAAATGGTGGGTTTCAAGCCCCGAGCCCGTCTGTCGTTGTCCTGTCCTCACGTGAAACTCCCGTAGTTAGACGTGGCCACGCTGTGTTTCGAATTTTACTTTCTCTGAAGTATAAAGTATCATTCATCATAACCAAATAAATAATGCTGGCACTTAAAACATTAAGAAAATGAAGGGCATACTTATCAAAATTGACAATTTCTCAGGATTGACAATTTTTGTCAGTGCAAGTATGCTCTCTTAATGTTTTTTCTTCCCCTTTCCTCTAATGCTAGATGGCACTCTTCTGCAACACTGAGTTCAAAACTATAGGGATGTTTTAATGAATTTACAAAGCTACCAGATGGACCAGATTAAGTAAGGATTTGAAGAATGGTCTCTGATCCCAGACCCTAGGCCAGTCGGACAGTTCTTCGGAGTGTTTCAGTCTCTTAACTCATGGTCCCTACTAAAATTTCTTTTCTCTTTGGAAAAGCATCCTAGTCATTGCCCACTGCTCCTGAGATAGTAGTTCAGTCCAAGCAGCCTAACGCCTAGCTAGCGTGTGAATGGCTGTGTCAGGTGCCTCCCACCTATAGTTATGATGCCTCTCTCTTGTCTGTTTCCTGACTGATGCTGTGTGTCTCCGCTTTCCTTTCCAAAAGACCCCTTTGCCCCATCTGAAGGTAGCGCAGAGGCTGCACCCGAGCTGGACCTCTTTGCAATGAAGCCACCTGAGACCAGTGTTCCTGTAGTTACCCCTACAGCTAGCACAGCCCCTCCGATTCCCGCCACCGCTCCTTCTCCTGCTCCTACCGTCGCAGCTGCCGCTGCTGCCACTACCGCTGCCACCACCGCCGCCGCCACCGCCACTGCCACCACCTCTGCCGCCACCACCACCACCGCTCCTCCTGCTCTAGATATCTTTGGTGGTAATTTCTTGTTGTTGTTGTTGTTGTTGTTGTTGTTGTTGATGTTGTTGAACTCTTTCCATCTGGTGGAGTGAATTCTGGTCCTTGCGATATCCCGCATACCCAAGGATGACTGCAAGGATCCTGTGTAACTAAATGGTTCTCCAGAAACCATTTGCCGCTTGCAGTTTCAGAATCCTCCAAACTGCGAACGCAGAACTGGAAAGTGAGGCCGTCTCAGGCAGGCGAGTCAAGCTGAGTAAAGGCATGTGTGTTCTTGGTCTTAGATCTCTTTGAGGCCGCTCCCGAAGTCACCGCGGCGCCCAAGCCGGATGCTGCGCCTAGCATAGACCTGTTTGGGACAGGTAAACTGGAGCCACCCTTCCTTTACTGTAGTTTGCCTAGATGTTTTCACCCTTGGGCTCTTTGTGCTCGCCTGTGATAATAATGCCTTTGTTAGATTTGTGACTTTGATTTCAGCTTTCTACTCACCTCTGCTTGGTTTTGGTTTGTTTCACTTTCGGAAGATGCTTTCTCCTCTCCACCACAAGGGGCCTCTCCCGTGCCTGAGAGCTCTCTCACCGCTGACCTCTTATCTGGTGAGTGCTTTTGTCAAGGTCACGTCTTCCGAGATGTCTTGTGGGGGTTCTGTGTGCAGAGGTGGATACGAAAACAGTGCGGTTCCTCCCGAGTTCTTTTAAACTCAGAATGCATTTTTTTTTTTAAAAAAATCTCATTTTTGGTCCATCACTAACTGATGAGGCTTACTGTTTCAAATCTACTGCTGGTTGAAAGGAGACAACTTTTTCACACTAAAACCTCTGGCCTCAAGAAGTCAAATTGTATTTCCTTCTGGAAAGCATGTATTTTAAAATCTGTTGGCTTTCCCTTAATTGTTAAGATTGTCTGCTGTTAAACATTGAATCTCAAGAATCTCAAGTTTGTCAAGGCTTGTGGTTCCATTATCCTGTGGGTGACATGCGATTTTTCCTGTTCTGTGCTTTGCTGTAGTGGATGCATTTGTAGCACCGTCTCCTGCAACCACTGCCTCTCCAGCAAAGGTGGATTCTTCAGGTGTGATAGACCTTTTTGGGGGTGCGTATCTCTCCTCCTTCAACACTCACAGAATCTTTTTTTTTTTCCCTCTGAATAGTTTTTGGATTTTCTGTTTCATTCTATTGTATTATTTTTTTCTTTTGACCATATGAAGTTATTTCCATCTTTTAAATCTAAACTTACATTTTTAAGATCTTTTCCATTTCTTTGTCATCATCTTCATCCTTCTCAGTTCATCATAATTTTTAGTGCATGTCCTGACAAAACCAGATCATTTTTTCATTTGAAGTCCTTGTGTTTTTACTTTTTGTTCTTCTTAATGTAGAATCCACTGGTTGGAATTGCCTTTTGCTATTCTTTTTTCACTTCCTGCAGGGGACCCTGATCTGTTGGCTAAATCAGTGTTTTTAAGTTCTTAAAAGCAGCATAAACATAGGTAATTCAGAGTTGAAAACAAATAAGCCTGTCAAAACGGAAAGCTCTTGATGTCATACGTTATTCTATAGGGTTTATTTATGTTGAGTTTAATGTTTCTAAATCCTTCCAGAGGTTTCACTGATTTAAATGCATTTGCCTTTTTCTGTGTGTTATCTGAAGACAGGCAGATGTGCTGAGTTAACTCTTGAACTGCTCATTTGGATGAGACATTCAAGGTCTTCTATTAGCAGTAGATTTAGAGGGGAAAGTACAGGTTTGAAGAGATTTCTTCATGAATAGCCATCTGTGTGTATGCTGTGGGCTAAAATACCATCTTTAGCAACTTAAACCCACACAGGGTACCACCTGGACATCGAAGCATCATGGCTGGAGCCACAATGGGTGAACCAGGGGTTCAGAGATGTCACAGCCTCGGGCATTCAGAGTGCAAACAACCACTCAGCTTTGATATATAGGTACAAGTCAAGGCTGCTGCTGCTCAAATTAAGCTGGGGGTTAATTTTTTTTTAAGTTGAGTAGAGTTCTGAGTGTGGGGATTCTTTTCTATTACCTTTGGCAAAATGTGTTTAAATTTGATCCTGTTTTGATCTATTACAGGGTTTAGTCCCAAAGTTTTACTCTTAAAAAAAAAAAAAGAGAATTTTCATAGATAGAATCCATTAGAATATCTTTATAGTAAAGATCATTTTTCTCCTAAAATTTGGAATTTTAAGTGTTTAATGCAATATACTTTACATTCACAAAAATATTCAGAACTCAACAGCACTGACACTATTTGAACATTTTGTTGTATAAACTTTTTTAACTGATTCAAATAAATCTGTATTTAAATTTCAAGAAAAGAATTTTCTTACTCTTTCAAAGAAGTGTTAATTCTTAAATATTCTAGAATTCTTTTTGGAGGGGGGAAATAAACTGGTCAGAGCATCGTTCAGTTCACTCAGTCATTTCACACATCCACAAGAGATGAGTTCACCCCACAGAGTGTCATGTCTGTGCATTTCTCTGCAAAACCCTCACCTGACTTGCTGTACTTACTGTTTACACTCTTCTACTTTTTCGCTGCATAATGGATAATGGGTAGATGCATTTGGAAGTGGTGCTTCTGAACCCCAACCTGCACCTCAGGCTGCTTCTAGCTCGTCAGCATCGGCAGACCTACTAGCTGGTAATTAATTACATTAAATTAAATTAACATAGTGTTTTATGAAAGTTTACGTTTGGATATATTTTTATGAAGTTCAAATACTGTATAAATTTTAAGGTGCATGTTTTCTTTCTCTTTGGAGGCATGAAATTGAAAAAGAAGACCTTTGTATCCCAGAAGGTTGATTATTTCCCAGGATTTTATGAAATTAAAATCACAGTTGGGGAAGGGTATAGCTCAGTTGGTAGAGGGCATGTTTAGCATGCATGAGGTCCTGAGTTCAATCCCCAGTACCTCCATTAAGTAAATAAATAAATATATAAACTTAATTACCTCCCGCACCCCCCCCCCCAAAAAAAAGGAAAATCACAGTTGTACACAAGCCATTGCTGTGGCTTCTTGGATGCTCTTAACATGCCTTACTTTGTTAGCACATTCCTTTTTGTTTATAGGTAATAGGTTTACATAGTAATTCTTACCTTGTATTATCTATGCCCATCTGTTTTTTTTTAAAGGAATTTATAGGGAAAGACACCATGATGGTATCTTTTTATGGTTGGTTCTGTAATGTGTGAATCACTCTGGGAGAAACTGTTGTAGACTTCCACCACTGGGCTGAAGCTGCTGCTACGTATGCCTCTGTTTTAACCATCTGATCATTTTTCCATCTGAAAACCCCGGGAGCGATCCCAGTTCGACAGGGCCATAGCGTGAACTAGATTGGCACAGGATGCCTCAGATTAACTGCTTATGGCTGGGATGGGATAAATAGAACAAAAGGAAACATTTCAAGGACTCAAAAGATAGGAAAAGCCAACTCCCAGTTTCCCTTGGGAGCAAGGCAAGTGCGCTTAATGACAGCCAGACATAGAAATTATTATTTTTGCAGGCAAAGCATTTGCCAGTGGCCAGACCCCAGTAGTGAGTTTCAGGATCAGGTTATCAGTCAAACTCACCAGACACTGCTGGTTTCCCGTGCTTTGACTTTACTTAGAAGGGAACGTAACAGGAAGTACAGAAGAGCACCACAGAGGCATCAGGCACTCAGATGCAGCTTCCGATGTCCCTTCCCAGTCACCACAAGGGATGCATTTTGTCCTAAGGTTGGCAAGGGGCTCACGAGAGTGTGGTTCACATCAGCACAGGGAAGTCACCGCATCCAGGGTCTCTCAGCTGAAATTCCTTGCGAGCCATGTAGCCCTGGATAGGGTTAGTAACTGGTTCTCATTTCTTAATGTCATGAACAACCCTGACACCAGGGACAGCAGACTAAGGAGCTTGGATTCTTGGATTCACGATAACTAGTGATCTCATTCAAGGACCCTCATCAGCTTTCAGAGTTGTTGGAAGTCTGACACTAGGTCTCATCATCCCTCCAGAGTCTGGAGGGGGTGGTCACAGCCCAGCTGTTACCCTGTCCTTCCGCCGGTCATTCAGACTGGTTGTTTAGCAATCTTTCCCAGGGACAATGGCATTTCTTTTGTGTCTTTCCCCTTCTCTCCAGACTACCCTGGTTAAACGTGACACTCTTGTTTGCTGAATCCATGTCATACCAGTGATTGCCAGCTGGTGCTTTCCTGAATGACGAAGAGCCACTGTTCCACTGTGATGTCACTGTGGACTTTGGAAGCTGCAAATATCAGAGGCAGTGCACTTAACAGAAACCGCAGCTGGTTACTTGGGGGCAAAAATACCACCTTGCCTAGTTTCTCCTGGCCGGGGCAGTCTTCATAACAGCTTCAAATCAGTCACAGTAACTTTCAAGCCCTTACCAAACCAGTAAACTTAATTCACATTTTCAAAGTTCAGCAATAGGATTTTAACAGACCACAGAAATTGCCAACTTGGGGGAAATAACCTTGTCAATTTTAAAATGAGATTGCTGGTTATAAACCATTTGCTTTGAAGTTATCATTAAGGTTGAGATGGCACACAAAAGCAAATGTTCTGGCTTTTTGCAGAATTCTAAGTCACCTTTCTTTCTCTCTGGGTAGCCCCTTCCCCTGCCACAGACCCCAGAGAGGGGTTTAAAGCCTCCAGATAGGAGCCTGGCAAAGTGGTTAGTCACTGTTGACAAGAGCCAGTGCTGCAAAGCCACATTGTCTTCCCCAGGGTCCCCACTCCGTTTGGCCTCTCTGTGTCTCCAGGACTAGAACCTGATACACTGTGTTTCCAGAAGAGCCAATGACAACTAGAAATGGGAGCAGAGAGGCTAGTCAGAGCCTATAGGAAAATGCACTTTCCCTTCCACTCCCAGGATATCAGTGACATCAGAGCTGAGAGATTGGATCCTGGGAGATGAGATGGATCTAAAATACACCGGGAGCAGGCAGGAAGGGTTCTGTCACCTACTGCCTAGGAGGCTAAGAGCAGGTAGCTGAACGATCTCCTCAGTGCACAGCTTGGTACCCAGATGAGTCCAGCAGGGGAAGTGCACAGAAGGTGCAAGTCAGGTCCCGTCACCAAAAGTGAGATTAGATTTACTCGGTTGTGTTGTCCATCCTGAAATCTTAGTAAAATGAGGCAGAAAAGAGGAAGTGATTGGTGCTGAAAGTGAGAGTGCCATTTGCACAGGTTGTATTGACAGCGCCCTTTCCCCCTTTCCCACTGCATCTTCTTGTGACTGTTCAGTGATGGGAAAAGTACTTTTGTATACATTGTCATCTTTATTTTTTCCTATTTAAGGAAATTAAATTTTAATGTCAGTAGGTCTAAATGGGGTTTAATGTCTAATGTGTGTTCCAAACTATGTTTCTTGTAATTTAATTTGTACTTATCTGTCTGATTTACTTGACATGAGGCCAACTATTTTCATCATATATCCTGATAAAAGAAATTTTAAATTACTTCCGATTTCTCTAGGTCTTGATTATTTGGGCCCGTTTTTCATGCTTCCCTCTGTTTTGCTTGTAGAAAAACATTTGTCGTGCTTGTTCAAGTAACAAAACAGCAAGAAGCCATGTTTTCACTGTAGAATATCACAGACTGTTAATATAATTCTATCTTATGAACTAGAAGTGACTATCCTAACCAAAAAACAAAGAAACAAAAAAACTGCTAATACAGACAGTATAAAATCACAATCACATTTATGTGTGTAATCTAGTTGATAGTGGCTATTTCTGAGTTTTCACATCGCCTAGATATTTTTATTTGATGAATATCAATAGTGGAACAAGTACTTGGGGCACTGTGTTATGGTAATTTGCAGTGAAGCTTAACACTTGGGTTATAGTTGTGTGTGTGTCTAAGTGTGCAGGCCATTGGAATAAATAGGAACATTCTTTTAAAAGATAAATGAGCCTAATCATAGATAATAAGGAAGTCCACAAGTATGATCAGATTCAAAGTAGGCATTTGAATTAAAAAAAAAAGAAAGAGGGAGAGAAAGTTGCTTTTTGTGAGTCTCTAGATTCTTACTTTTAGTAATAAGACTGTTGTAAAAGAATGAAAATGGAAAAATAATACACCAACATAGCAATGAGAAGTTTAGACTGTCCGAAAGTAATGATGGTTGGTGGACTGGGGACTCTTCCCACCCTCCTGGTTAAAGTTAGATTTTTTGAAGGCATGAACTTACATGTAAATAACAAGGGAAATGTAATAAGATGTAGAATAATTAAATATTTTAAATGATTTTGAGAGATTTTAAACTAAAAATTAAGAATCATCTCAAAATTGGGGAGAAAACTCTGTCAGAAATAGGTTTGTAATTTAAAGCTAAAAAAATGGAGACTAAATGGATACTCTCTTAAAAATGAGTCTATCTCTCATAAAAACTGGTTATCCACCTTTATTCAAATTTATGTCTGGAACTGTCACATAATACCAGTCCCAGAATAAAACTACATGAAATATCATCTTAGTCACCTTCTACCCCTTGAGTTAAAATTTCAGGTTCTGTTCGGTGCACCCAGTGTGGGGAAACTAGAGAAAGTTCTCGAAAAGGCAACCGTCGTGGCCAGTGAGGACAGAATGAGAGAATAACTCTCTTCAAGTCATTGAGATTACTGGTGGGATGCAGTATTACCCATATCTGAGATGAGTCTGGCGGGGAACTTGAGAGTCAAGTTTATAACAAATAAAAGGAAATACGATTTCACCCGGGGAGGAATAACGCTGTCACACTCTTCCCGTGATGTACCAGCTGAAAATACAGGTGTTTGGAAGATACAGACAGATGCCTGGCTGGCAGTGTAAAAAATGGATTATTGAGGGAGGTTAGGTTTGCTGAAGGATATGCCTCACTTCTGAGGTTGACAGCAAACAGGAAAACCATGTTCTTCCATGAGAGACACAGTTCTGGGGCAGCAGTACCATAATCTGTACTACTGTAGGAATGTGTCTCTTCTTGTCTTTAATTCCATAAACAGGGGAGACTATGGGCCTGCCTTCTGAGGCCTTTCATAATTTTACATTCTCTGTTAACCACATGACACAGATGGTTTCTTAGCAGAGCCACAGATGTCCTTGAACTCATTTAAAATATAAACATTTTCAGTGTGGGATTAATAACTAACGGTGGCCACTAAATGGGAAGATCTATTGAGGACCAATTCTTCATCCTCCATGGGGGTTGGAAACTGGAAAGTGTAGGCCGCGGGCTCTCAGGCAATTATTCCTAGAAATGTTGACTATCTCAGATTGATCTTAGTAAATGGAATGAATAACTGACTGTACCACTGAGAATAATGGAAATGGCGGCATCTTTAACGTAATGGAGCAGATGAGTGTGGAGGAGTATGGGCGGGAGGGTGTTTATCTGCCAATAGTTTTTAAAATGCACTCTCTTGACCCAAGTGATACAATGTGTTATGTAAGTCTACAAAACTACTATGACTGTGGGTTTTGACGTGTCTGTATTAATAGAACTTCACTAAGTGTGCAGGGTTGAGAAGGTTCCATTCATAGGACTAATCACCTGTGACCCAAGGCAGTGTGTCTGAAGATGGGTGAGGACCTGAAGATAGCTGGTGATTCAGTTATTGGTGATTCAGTTGTGGGAAGTTCAGACATGCCTGCAGGACATCCGGAAGCCTCGTGATTATTACTTTATTTTCAGTCCCACAGAATGCTTGTCTTAGTATAACGTAGAACCATGTAGAAAGATTCATGGTTAGGGTTCTCCCGTTGCTTTCCTCTATTCTTGGGCTCAAAAAGTTTTCACTCAGCAGGAGGAGTTCCCCAGACTCCCTGCTAATGCCTGTGATTTTCCTGGGTAGCTCACGGATTCATTTAGAGTATAGCAACAGGTTTTGTTCCTTGAACATAATCAGTTGGTTGTTTTATGTCACTTTAGAGCTTTTAAGTTAGTCTAGGTTTGTGAGGGCACCTGTTTTGTAAGAACTGAGTATTAACAGAAGGCCACCATCTCTCCAGATCTCTGCACAGTTTGTAAGCCTCTCAGAAGGGGACAGTTCTGGTGTTGCTCCTGGCTGTGGGAAGGAGGCCATGTAGTATCGTGGTAGAGAGCCAAGGCTCTGGAAGACTCCTTTGTGGAAATCTGGCTCTGCACCTGCTGTTTGGCCTTGGGCAAAATTCTTTAACCTCTCTGGCTTCCGTATCCTCACCTGTAAAACTTCGTTAAGTTGTCGTGGGGCTTAAATGAGCTAGTATCTGTTTTAGGCTGAGTGATATAAAATTGTTTCTGTAGGACCAAAATGGTCAAATACTGGCAATTATGTGGTTCAGAGGATTCAACCTTAAAAAAATGCATAGAACAGTGCCTGACACCTGGTGGGCTTTATGCCAATTTTCACTCTACCTTCACTTTCTTAAAGGTAGCAACTTTTTTCATTGAATGGTGTTATTCCTTCACCCATGGAAACGGTCTGCTCATGACCCTCCATGGCACTGAGCAGATGAGCCCCGGTAAATGCATACGTTTTTCTTTTTCTGCTGCTGAATTGTGAACAGGTGTGTTCACTTCTCTTTGCATCTTTTCTAGCTGTGGAAAGATGGGATTGAATCAGAGGCCCTTTCCAGCGCTAAAATGCTGTGATTTGAGAGTAAATTGTCTCTTCTTGGCCACATTTTAAGAAACTGAGAGTCAAATACAGTTGTTTCCACGTTCACCTGTAACAAAGAGAACCACACCCTCCAATAATTGCCTAAATTAACCAGTCATATTCCAGCTTGAGGCGTGGGATGTTTCTCAAAAGTCAACATTAACAGCCACCAATCTCCCTAAAACCAAAATGGTTATATCCTCAAATAATTACATCTAGCAGGGGAGGGATAAATTAGGAGTTTGGGATTAGCAGATACACACTACTATAAAAAATAAAATAGATAAACAACCAGATCCTATGGGATAGCACAGGGAACTGTATTCAGTATCTTGCAGTAACCTATAATGAAAAAGAATAAGGAAAAATGTGTAATATATGTGTGTGTGTGTATATATGTATATATATATATGTATAGCTGAATCACTGTGCTATACACCAGAAACTAACACAACATTGTAAATCAAAATATACTTCAATTTGTTTAAATCTAAAAATTTAAAAAAATAATGTTACATTTAGCCCATCCCTGCTTTATAATATTAGTTCTTAAAGATCTAGGCAATGTCTTGTCTTCATTTAAGAAGGTTACATGATCCTTCTGTCATTCAATACAGCTAAAACCACTTACAGTAGCCACCATGAATTTTAAAGACCATCTTTGAATAGGTAACAGTTTTCCAAATTGCAGTGTTTTCATACATATACAAGGAAAGCTTAAACCTGTGTCACTGTCAATTTCCAGGGATAGCATGACTTTCTGGTTAGAAAAATAGTAACTGGAGAATTTCAATGGAAGTCATTTTCAAAATTATAACTTGGTTTTTATGAAATGTAAGCTTAAGGACTTTTGTAAGCATTCTCTATGGTTTTTTGCAAGCAGTTTGTGAAGAAGAAAAGATATGGGTAGCTTAGAAAGGAATATACACATACACACACAACACACACACACACACACACACACACACACACCCCCAAACTGAGAATAACAAAGACTTCTGGTAGTAAGACATTTTTGATACTAGAACATCATATGATGTGTTGTTAAGAAATCACTTCCTTCCCAGATTGCATATGTTTGTACAGAAGCAATACCAAGTGAGCTCTGCCCCTGTTTTTATCTGTTGACTGAGAGAAAAAACTTACTTCCAGACTTCAAAAGATAAATATTTAATTTAAGGTTTGGTTACTTACAGTAATAGTCCTTTGATTTCTCCTCACCTTCTATATTCAAAAGTGCCCTTCATTCAATAAACATTAATTCAATGTTTTAGGCATTTTGCTGAATATTATTGGAAAAGATAAAGACACAGTTCCTGACACCAGAAAGTCATTCCCAGGGTGGGGCTTTGGGGGTGGGAATAAAGCGTGATGGGAGTAAGGCAGAGAGATGCACCAGGTGCTGAGGACGCAGAGACAGAGCGCCTAACTCCTGGGTCCCGGGGGTGGGTGGGGCGGGAGGGGCCAGGGGAGTTGAGGCTGCCAGCAGTGGGTGGCAGTATAAGGCAAGGAAACCCTCCCAGAATTGGCTCCGGACTCACCGTGATGTCTCAAGGCTACAAGCGAGTTTGCAGGGATGGGGAGGGGAGGGGGCCAGAGCCAGAGGCACTGTTTGCTGTAGAACAGAATCTGCATTACAGGAATCTAAAAGTTACGGGTGCCAGTGAAGGATTTTAGAGAAATAACTTTGTCGGCATTTTTCACTCAGAAAGATCACTCTGGCTGCATTGTAGAGACTAGATTGGAGGAGGTACAGATTAGAGGCAGGAAGCCCCCTGGGGTGACTACTTCAGAATCCTAAGAGCTGGGTTGGTGGAGCCTCAACTTGTAGCAGCAATGGGACTAGAACATGTAGGAAAGACATTAAGGAGGATTTGATGGCAGAGTACGTGCATATTTTTCTGATTTGCATTTAGTTATTACACTGAGCGAACATGTACAACTAAGCATTTTCTAGCTACCTGATACTGTTTTGAAAAAACAAAATTTAAATATGATGAAAAGAATTGTCTGACTGTTAACTCTAGTGAGACCTCAGCTGTATATACTCCATTAAAGCAGAAGATTACGTTGCCCCGGGTTTATCTCAACAAGGGTAGATAGTCTTGTGTGCTGTCTGATTTCAGTCAATTTAAATCTCTCATTAATAAATGACAGATATCACGATACTTGAAAAACTTTTTAAAAACGAACTTCTCGGATCCCATTGACTTCTCTTCCATACTCATTCAATTCCTTTTTGGTCTTCTGTTACTTTTTCTGACTCTGTTTGTATGGCCTTTTCTTAACTTTAGTTGTTTCTGCTTATACTTTACTGGAACTATTCTTTCCCCAGGATTTGGGGGTTCTTTCATGGCCCCTTCTCCATCACCAGTGACTCCAGCTCAGAATAACCTGCTCCAGCCCAACTTTGAGGCAGCTTTTGGAACAACGCCTTCAACTTCTAGCGGCAGCTCCTTTGATCCGTCAGGTGAGGCAGTGATTTTCAGACATTCTTTTGATTTGTTCTGATTATAAAATACACCACCTAAGGTTAGTGTGATATCCGGAAATTTATAAGCAAATACTAAGTAATGACCTGGTTTTAAAACTGTTCAGTAAATCTCTTACTCTGCAACTTAAGTAAAGATTTTCCATACATCGTGGTAGCTTTAAGAATAACCTATGATCCCTTTCTGTGTTTTTCATTTTTTAGCGGAAATCTAATTTAGCATGCACACCATCTGTTGCAATGAGCTTACACTCACAGGGTTTGGAGACGGTTAAGGGAAAACAAATACTTTGTGCTAAATCTTTGTGCAGTATCTCAGTGTGTGGACACTCCCACTGCTGTTGCTTACGCCCTCTGAAGCTTGCCTGGCCCTCGGTTTTATGAAGTTGACACAAATAGTATTCTCTGCCTGCCTTTAACCTTTCATCCTGCTGTCGTTTTGTTTGTATTCTCTTCCATTCTACTCTTCCCATGCTGGGTCCTTACTACAAATTTTCAATTGGTGAGTTTTTGGCAATTAAATGTGTTTCAGAAACACCCTAAATATATCCCCTGCCTGACAATTTGGTTGCTTCCATTGCCAGTGCCTAGTGGAATGCTGTCCTTTTTTCAGTTTAGACTTATTGCATAGTGGTGTTTATGGTAGATATGCGTAGGTGTTTTTTTGATAAAAATTAACAACCATAACATTTTTGACATAGATATTAGCAGTAACTTTTGTGCAAATCCTATGAGCCTGCATTTTGAATGGTCTTTCTATATTTCAGAAACTAAACACATGGTCATTTGCTATATGGTGATTAGGAACCATCAATAATGGCATGACTCCTAATACTTAAAATAGTGTTTACTGTAGATATACCCTTAAAGTTAGAGCCAAAAGGGAATACTGTAATCAGAGAAAAGAATCAAAACTCTTGCTTCTACAGTGTGGTCAACGGTTTTTCAGACACTTATTACCAGGTTCTGACCATTCGATCTGATTTTATTCCAGCACTGACTTCATAGGAACTAGCAGACTCAGCCTTCCTTTCTCATTAAAGAGCTGTTATAAAAGCAGGCATTGTAACTACCACGTAATGAATGCCTGTAGAGAGCTAACATTATAATAAAGGCGTGACATGTATTGTCTGGTTTAATCTTCCCAAGAAATCCACGTAGTAGTGGTGCTCTCCCCATTTACAGATGAGAAAACTAACTCTCAGTCACTTTCTCAGAGTCACACACTAGTGAGGCGTGCAGCTGAATTTGAGCCCAATTCTGATTCCAAACACTATGCTCTTTGCTGTACGTGACACATTTATTTTTTCCGTCTTTGTTCATATTCATTAGTATTTCCATACTTTATGAGTAGACATATGTAGAGATGTTTTTCTTGATGTTAGTCATTAAACATGTGAATTAAATGCCTTCTTTTGTAAGATTGTACATTCACTTGTTTCCATAATTTTTCAAACGACAGTTTCCCTTTAATTCTGCATATCTTTTAAAATTATCCTGAACCTGGTCTATTTGATTTCCAGTGTTTGATGGTCTAGGTGATCTTCTGATGCCAACCATGGCACCAGCCGGGCAGCCTGCACCCATCTCAATGGTCCCTCCCAGTCCCGCAATGGCAGCGAGCAAAGCCCTTGGGAGTGATCTTGACTCATCGCTTGCCAGCTTAGTAGGCAGTGAGTAATACAGCTTTCTTTAACTGAATCATATGTGAACTTTTTTCCCTATTTTTTCATATGTATTGTTTCTGGGTTCACTTAGAGGTGAGAGTATCAAGGATTGGACAGAAATTCTTAGTGCTTTACCCAGTACAGTTCCTTGGAAGATACTCAGTCACTATTGCATTGTCTCCCAAGCAGTACCCATGCCTCTCGTAAGCTAAATTATCAAAGGTGTAATAAGGAGCATATACAAGTATGAAAACAGATGTATTACGTATAGTAAGTACTTAATTTTTTATTTCATTTGGAAATAACACAAGGTAACTTAAATGCACTGTATTTACCAGTTGAGTATCCAAGTTAGTTTCACTTATTCATTCAACAAATATTTATTGAGGACCAGGCACTCTTCCAGGCTCTGGAGATAAATCAGTGAACAGAATAGGTATAAATATCTGTTCTTGTGGTGATTGGGAAGGGCAGAGACAAACATTAAACATTTTCAAATAAATAAATTCTCTAGTTTGTTGAGCCATAAGTACCATGGAGGAAAAACAGAACAGGCAAAGACGGATAGTGAGTTCTGCAGAGTGGTAGTTAAGAGTAGGCCTAAAATCTGAGAAGGTAAAATTTGAGCAAAGATTTAAAAGTAAAGGAATGACCCATATGGATATCTGAAGGAGAGTATTTGCAGGCAAAGGAGATAGCTAGTGCAAAGGCACTGGGGCAGAGATTGCCTGGCATTTTTTCAAGGAGATGAGTGGCTGGAGCTGGGTAACTGAAGGAGAGACTCTTAGAAGATGAGGGCAGCTATTATAAAGACTGACCTTTTTCTTAAAAACTTTGAATTCAATTTTTTATTAAGGTGAATGGATTTACCATTGCAGATACCTTTCATTTTACTCAAGGCTATCTCAAAAGTTTAGCAGATCCCTAAGACAGACCTCTTTTCCTCTGCATTATCCTATGGGCATACTTTTGTTTCCCATTGATCATCCTTGGTCTGGACATTCATGAAAATGCTTTGATGACACCCATGGAGAGGTTATTTGAATATTTCTTCCTACTTTAAAATTTCATCTTACTGATGGATAGTCTGCAGTGGTAACTGCTTTTGCTGAACGCTGTAACATACTGTCCAGATCGTCCTTCAGAAATAAATGGTGTATACCTCCAGCTGCTGAGAGGGTCTCCAGCACACAGCCTCCAGTGGCAGCCACCTTGGACAGTTATCTCAGCTGAAGAAAGCTGGCCCACTAGAGGAGTAGCCAAGCAATCTTGATAAAGAAGAACAAATTTGAAGTAGTCACATCTTGCAGTATCAGAACTTCTACAAAGTACAGTAATCAGGACAAATGGTATTGGTGTAAGGATAGAAAGATAGGCCAATGGAATAGAACAAAGAGCTCAGAAATGAACCTCATATACATTGTCAAACAATTTTTTCAAGGCTTCCAGGACCATTCAAAGTGGGAAAAGACAATCTTTTTCAAAAAAACAACAACAAAAAATTACGTTAGGATAACTGAATAGCCATATACCAATGAATGAAGTTGGGCCTCTTCCTTATACTATCCACAAAAATCAATTCAAAATGAGTCAAAGAGCTATGTAAGGGAAAGCTATAAAACTCCTAGGAAAAAAAACTGAGTGTAAATCTTTATGACCTTGAATAAGGCAGTGGCTTCTTAGAGATAATGCTGAAAATACAAGCAATGAAAAGAAAAATAAATTAGTAAAAATTTATCAAAATCAGAAACTTTTGTGTTACAAGTTGATACCATCAAGAAAGTGAAAAACAACTCACAGGAGAAAATACTGTCAAATCATATATCTCATCAGGGACTTAGCCATAATATATAAAGGATTCTTACAATTCAACAACAAAAAGTAAAATAATTTAAAAATTGGAAAAGGAAAAAAATAAGCAAAAATAAAATAAACATAGGAAAAGGATTTGAATACACGTTTCTCAAAAAACGATGCGCAAGTGGACCATAAGCATATGAAAAGATATTGAACATCATTAACCATAAGGGAAATGCAGATCAAAACCACAGTCACAGGCTACTTCACACTTGCTAGGAAGGCTGTCATCAAAAAGATAGTAACATGTTGGCAGGGATGTACAGAAACCAGAACTCACACATTGCGGGGTAGGGATGTAAAATGATGCAGCCACTTTGGAGGACAGTTTTATGGTTCTTCACAAGTTAAACATAGGGTTACCGTGTGACCCAGCAATTCCACTCCTAGCGATACGCCCGAGGGGATTGAAAACATACATCCACATGACTTGCACAGAAATATTCATAGCTGCAACTTTGTATAACAGCCAAAAAGTGAGAACAGCGGAGAACAGCGCGATGTCCATCAGCTATTGATCAGAAAAACAAAATGTGATACACTCATAAAGTTATTTAGCCATAAAAAGATGAACCTTGGAAATATTTTGCTAGGTGAAAGAAGCCAACTACAAAAAGCCACATGTTTTATGATTATATTTATATGAAATGTCCAGAACAGGAAAATCTTTAGAAACAGAAAGTAGATGAGTAGTGCTCAGGGGTCTGGGGGAGGAAGGAGTGGGAGTGACTGCTGATTCCTCACAGGGGTTCCTTTAGGGTGATGAAAATGTTTTGAGTGTGATAATGACTTCACAACCTTGTCAACATACTTTTTGCACTGAATTTTACTCTTTAAAAGTATAAATTATATCAATTTTTTTTAGAAATCTCATCTCACTATACACTCATTAGAAACACTAAAATTTTTAAAAGAAAAAAAAAAAAGAACTGACATTTCTATGTGCTTACACGGGAATGCACCCTCTGGAATTCTCACACTTGGCTGGTGGGAATACAGAATGGGGTCAGCACGGAAGTCGTGCAGACTCTTACGGTTAAATCTGTACTTGTGTGACTCAGTAAGCCCACTTCTGGGGATTTGTTCTAGAGAAATGAAAACATATGTTCTCACAAAAATCTGTATATGTGTCTTTATAGGAGTATTATTTTAAAGTGTCAGAAATAACCCAAATGTCCTTCAGTGGGTGAATGTGTATAAACAAACTGGTAACCCATTCAATAGAATACTACTTAGAAATAAAAAGGAGTGACCTGTTGATGTGCAAAAGAACACAGATGAATCTCAAATACATTATGCTAAGTGAAAGAAAGCAGACACAAAAAAATTATAAACTGTATAATTCCATTTATATAATGTTTTTGTTAAGGCAAAACTATAGGGAATATATTAGTGATTGCCAGGGTTAGGAGTCGGGGCAGTTTTAATTGCAAAGGGCAGCAAGACAATATTTTTGAGTGATTAAAGTGTTGTGTATCCTGACCGTAATGATGATTAAATGAACCCATGTATTTGTCAAAATTTATAGAAATGTACCACTCCCCCACAGAAAGGCCCATTGAACTTCACTATAAGTAAATATTTTATTAACTAAAATATATTCCAAAATGGTGGAGGAGGGAGAAGTACCTACACACTCCATATCAATATTGCAGCTTGCTGCTAGACCTCTTTGATCTTTTAAATGTCATGTCATTTAAGATGAGTATAGAGGTCTAAATTCTTTTTTTTCTTTTATCCATTTATAGATCTTGGAATTTCTGGTACAGCATCCAAAAAGTAAGTTTTTGAGATTGTCTGGTTTTCTTATGACAGTGTGTTTGTTCTTATTTGAGACTATCAAACGTGGTACTTATTGGAGTAATCACTCATTCTCAGGCTAGGTGACCTCAAAATTGGTTTTTATTTCATTCTTAATTTTTGTTTTTATTGTTATTCTACTAGAATCTACTAAAACCTCCAAACTGTTGGCTCTGCAATGAGAAGGAATAATCTATTTCAGTTTCCTAATTACTAAGTTACATCTAGAAATACTGTGGAATTATGGTTTGAATACTTGAATAGCTTAAAATTCTAGATTCATTAGAATATTTCTGGCTAACATTGATTTTAGAAAGTCTCTCATGGGGGATCAATTTTAAGGAAAGATAGTAAAAATGACAGTGCATACTTTTTTTTAGAAGCATATTTCAGCATCTCTGAAGTTGGGATGCAATCTACAATAGATGGTATCTTACAATCACTATAAAGCAGGTGGTGGTCATGGTATAAGTTGTGTGAAACCTTCTGTTGAATCCAGAAAGTACTATCATGGACGCATCAGATTCAACAAAGGACAAGTATACAGTATTTATGGTATACTTATTTGGAGTTTTTTATAGCCAGTGAAGAATTCAGTAGAGTTTTGTGGCACATTTTTTCATTAGAAGTGATAGGAAGTTGCTGTTTTCCCTAAGGTCTAAACTCATCGACTTTCTGTCAAATGCTCTGAAGCTCTCTTAGTTACAATATTGTGAGACTGCACCATCAGTTTTAATCCGTTCTCTTTATTACCACCTGACTCAGACTGCTTCTGACTCCAAATAAAAGTATCTGAAGAGCTAGACACCATTCTTCCCTGATAAGTGTTTTATTTTGTTTTTGTTTGATTTAGGGGAGATCTTCAGTGGAATGCTGGAGAGAAGAAGTTGACTGGGGGAGCCAACTGGCAGCCGAAAGTAGCCCCCGCAACCTGGTCAGCAGGCGTTCCACCAAGTGCACCTTTGGTGAGTAGCCACCAGAGGGCAGCGCAGGGCGGGCACTTTGCCAGTTTCTTCGTGTATAGTGCAGGGTGCATTTTGCTGAAATTTGCTACTGGCGTTGTACTTTTTTATCCAAACTAAAGAAATAGAAGCCAGATGCAATATTTGCCAACATGCAAATTTCACTTACTTTCTATTTAATAAAGGTTATGACCTATTTTTTTTATCTTATTCCCAAACTAAAGCTTCTTCAGATATTATTTCTTTAGTTGTACAATTATGGAAATGATTTTTCAAAACATTTACTATCATTGATCTGTATTTTTATCAGATTTCTTGCCCAGATTTTCCTGATTGTCTTAATAAGTAGTGAAAGCTTTTTTTCTTACCAGAAAGACTGGGCAGTTTTCTGTTGTATAAGTGAAATGCCATTTTAAAACCCTATTATTTCTTCTTACCATTTTTTTATTGAAGTATGGTTGATTTACAATGTCATGTTAGTTTCTGGTCACAGCATAATGATTCAGTTATGCATATGCATATATATATTCTTTTTCATTATAAGTTATTAAAAGATATTGAATATAGTTCCCTGTGCTATACAGTAGGACCTTGTTGTTTATCTGTTTTGTATATAGCAGTTTGTATCTGCTAATCCCAAACTCCTAATTTATCCCTTCCCCACTTTCCACTTTGGTAACTGTAACTCACCATTTTTTTTTTAATTGAAACTAGTACCACCATCTTTTCTAGCAAATTTAAATAGATTTCATTTCTGTTTGTTAAATTTCTATTTCTGTTAATATAGTAATACCACCATTCACTCTATGGAAGAGCATAATGCCGGAAATAAAGACTTAATTATTACTTAGGGAAATTTGCCACCACAAAAAACACATTTCCAGGATGGCAAAATTTACTGTTTTCCTATAAATGCCCCCATATTTAGCAAAATGAGGCTAGTTACTGCTTCCCAGGCTCACCTGTAATATTGCACCTTTGTTTACATCTTCACTTGTATAAATCACCCGGTCCCTAAGGCTTTCTTAATGCCATCCTCTCCTTGGTGCCTGAATTAATTTCTAACCATCACCCACCAACCCTGGCCAAACAAATACGCATAGAAGTGAATTAGTATGAATTAAAATATAAATGTTTTTAGATCGACTTAATTAAAAATGATATATTCCAGAAGTTTTTTTAAATACCTGAGTTTTGGAATTTAGGACACATGTTCTTTTAAATACTTCTATAAATAGTAATGTTTTTATATATGAACAGTTTTATAACTGTTTTATAAATAAAAGTAAGCTCAAACCAATCTGAAAGGGGCCTTTTGAACCAAAATTTGCCACTAAACGGTACTAATAGTAGTAATTGAACTACAGTTTATACCATAGTTTCTATGGGAAAATACATTCTGTGCTGAGACTTGGGTTCTCAAAACCCATTTCCTCTGGTCTCCCCGCTCCACCCCTGGTGTTGGTAAGAGAGGAGAGAATTCAAGGACTAGTATTCTCTGCCTTTGGTGAGTTCAGAGTCTGAGAAAACTTGATTTTAAGAAGTTATTTCTAACAGATAACAATGAGAAGATTGCCTATTATATCTAGGTATTTATCTATTTAAATCTTCTTTGCATCATTTAAAAATAATGCTCAAAAGGGCCATTTTGGGGGCAGAAGACCTAAACAGACATTTCTCCAAAAGAGACATAACAGATGGCCAATAGACACGTGAAAAGACGCTTGGTATCACTAATTATCAGAGAAATGCAAATCAAAACTGCAGTGAGGTATCACTTCACACTAGTCAGAATGGCCATCATTAGAAAGTCCACAAAACAGTGTATGGAAAGGATATGGACAGAAAGGAACCCTCCTACACTGTTGGTGGGAGTGTAATTTGGTGCAGCCACTGTGAAAAACACTATGGAGGTTCCTTACAAAACTAAAAACGAAGTTACCATATGACCCAGCAATCCCACTCCTGGGCATATATCCAGAGGAAACTCTAATTCGAAAAGATACATGCAGTGTTCATAGCAGCACTATTTACAACAGCCAAGACATAGAAGCAACCTATGTCCACAAACAGATGACTGGATAAAGAAGATATGGCATGTGTGTGTGTGTGTGTGTGTGTATAAAATGGATTACTACTTGGCCATAAAAATGAATGAAATAATGTCATTTGCAGCAACATGGATGGACCTGGAGATGATCACACTAAATAAAGTCAGAGAAAAATAAATTTCATGTATCACTTATATGTGGAATCTAAAAAATGATACAGATGAACTTATTTACAAAACAGAAACAGACTCACAGACATAAAAAGCAAACTTATGGCTACCAAAGAGGAAAGGAGGGGAAGGGATAAATTAGGAGTTTGGGATTAGCAGATACAAGTACTATATACAAAATAGATAAACAACAGGGTCCTGTTGTATAGCACAGGGAACTATATTCAATATCTTGTAATAAACTATAATGAAAAAGAATATATATATGCATTACAGAATCACTATACTGTATACTAAAAACTAGCACAACATTATAAATCAATATGTCAATTAAAAAAATTTTTTTATTTTAAAAGAGGGCCATTTTTACTTAACTATAAAATAAGGAGTTCCATTTTAATTTTTTAAAGGATGCTCAGTAGAAAACTATATACCTCTTTTAAATTGACCTCTGCCCAGGATAGCTATATAATTTATTGCCCAAACTACAACTTCTTTAAGGGTGAAAGGAAGCATAATTAGTACCCAGGGGCCCCAAGCATGTACCTGTGGCTGGGGGTCCACATAGACACTGAGACCATGAACAGGGAGCACTCCACTCTTAGATGTAAATATATTTGCGAGCCACTCTCTTATTGGGGTTAGAGGGAGAGAAATTCAATAAATGTAAATAAAATCCCTAAAGAAAGAGAAAGCTTCTCTCTTATAAATCTACTAATACTGCATATTGACATTAAATCTGCCAATTTATATTCTCATCACCAAATTAAAGGAACTAATTTTCTGTCCTTTTCTGTGCAAAATTAGTGAGACCTTATATCTGGTCCTAAGATGTTTGTACTATAGTAATGTTGCCCTTATCAGCAGGATAAAGCTTTCACTTTTTTTTTTTTTAACAGGTTAGTTTCAAAACAGTCATGGTGGGAGCAAAGTCTAAGGGGAGCAGAGGGGAGTGGAGGGAAGGATGGTGAGAATGCTGGTATCTAGCAGATCAGCTGTAGTTTAAAAAAAAAAATTTGAGAGCCTAAGGTGGAAAGAAACACAAGAAAGAAAATTCTCAAGTAGAATCCACGCAACTGGGGATTATTGTGAATGAACCCAGAGACACTGGCTTCCCGGTTTCCATGTGGGGCCTTTTGCTAAATAATGAGACCATTACCCCCAAAACAAGGGAGAAGTACTTGAAAAGCAAGATTGAGTTGCAGACCTTCCTTGGCCATCACCTCCCCTGAGGTGATGCATGGTTAAGAATGCATCAAATACTTAATTAACAGCTGTTTTACTTCTTCAGGGCACAGGTTGTTATCTGATTGGCAGGAACCATCTCTGAGACTGAAACTAGCGCCCTCATTTTTTTTTTAACACCCCCGCCAAAGTCCTTATTTTCATTTATGAAACAGAAAAATAAATTGTTAGTTCTGAAACCCGAAAAAAGTTGAAGACAGTAGGCGCTAGCTTTGTGAAGCATCCACAGCAGCTGTGGAAAGAGAAATTAGAACAACAGAAAGAATTTATTAGGAGACAAGAGTTACATGTAGATCTGTTCTTTGTTTATTTACTTCACATTTTAGGTGACAGTATGAAGGCTGCCCTGTGCAGTTGTGTTATCGTTATTAGCTCTCACTTAGTGGTATATAAACTCACTACCATTCACTCCATTCACTGCAAAGCTCTTCTTCCTGAACAAAGCTCTGGCTTTACTTTTACTTAAGAAATCATTCTGAGGTCGTCTTGTCACCAAACTCAGGTTCAACTGCTCACCTCTCAAAAGCCAGTAGTCAAGAGACAAGTGTCAATAGAAAGGAAAGGTGCTTTGATCAGAAAAGCCGCAGTGTGGGGAGATGGTGGACTCCTGTCCAGAGACCATCTCTGAAGGTTCTGCTCAGCCATGACAGTTTTTGAAAGGAAAAAAGTAGGTGTCGGGGAGGGGGATTTGCTGGGCACCGTGGATCTCACTGAATCCTCGAGCCAGGAGGTTGGGTTTGCATCTCCACTGCATGCAGACTGGCTGACTCTTTTATCTTGCCCGGTGATCTGCCTGCAGGATTGCTAAGGGGCTATTGCAGAGAGAGAGCTGATTATTCTTTAACTGCCTAAGTCTTTATTTTTGCTTCTTTTTATCTAGGGAAGGAATCAACGGGTTAGCCAAGGCATGGTGTGCATTCAGGGAAGCTTAAGTCAGGCGTTAGTTTCAATTGCTTAGTGATCACATTCCTATAATTAGGTTCTTTGAAGGTTAAAGGGGGACAGAAAGGGGGCAAAGAAGCTGCTTGCAGTTTGGCTTCCATCCACCCAATTCTCTCATAAAACCTCTCTTCCATTTTTCTATTTCCTTAAAATATGTTTGAGTCTCTTTCTCTAAGAATGTTCTAGAAAAAGAAGAAAGACAGCCAAAACGTGTGCTTCAGAAGTAGCAAAACAGTGTTTCAAAGTTTCGCTGTTCATCTGAAGGCCTTTACTTTTGAGTAGGAGACAAGGGGGCAGACGTGGGGGTGAGAATCCTTGTGCTGCTTTTTGAAGTTTTTGTAGGTAGAAGAGAGCTAAGGTTACTTTTCCCAATTTCTTTCAAATCTCTGTCAAACGCTGCTTGGGGGTGCCGCTCTAAAAGTTTTCAGATCACAGAACCCAAGTGAGATCTAAAAATCTGTCTCCGGGTGAGGCTTTATCACCACGGCCATCAAGAGCCCCGTGTTTCCAGGGTCACTCATTCCTTGTTTTCAGTGCACAGCAGACCTGTTAAGTTTCCACCAGACAAACTAGGAAGGTACTTGCAATTCAGAAATGTGTGCATTTTGCAGGAGGCCACTGAATCCACAGTTCTCCCCCTAAAAACATCAAATCTTTAGATGCCTAGAGATAAAACATTTAGCTGTGTGTCGGAAAAGAAAGCAATTTTAAAACCTTAGGATAAATAATATTGAGGGAGTAAATGATTAAGAGTTAATCTACCATTTGAACAAAACAACAAACTTAGACTACACTCTTTAAATTTCGTGACCCATTTATTTGATCAGGAATATCTACAAGTTCATTTTATTTTGATAGCTGATAAAAAACCCTCTTTCTTTCACACGCTTAAGTCCTAATGACACAACTCTTGTAAATAATGCAATTATTATTGTATGGTACAATTCTGATAAATAATGCAATTTTAATAAATGATACAATTCTGGGGTGATGTATTCACCTAGCCTACCACCTGTCCTGTTGAAATGATGAGTAAAGAGTGAATCTGAAATATAACACTTGTAGGGGAGGAAAAATAACTTTCCCTCTACCATTCTGAGTTCTTAGTAGACTAGCTCCTGTAATAAAACACATATTAACAAGAGAAAAACAGGAGTTTATTAATGTGTATGCCTCATGTACACATGGGAGATACCCAGGGGAAAACGAGTAACTTCAAGATGTAGTCTAAACCACTGGCTTACATATGACCTTTGGCTAAAGACAGAAAAAAGAATGGTATGGAGTGGCCAGTTAATAGGGAGGTTACCAGGAAAAGCAGGGTCAGTGAACATAAGATTTGTTATGTGGGTTTAAGTCAGTGCCTTCTTCATTGATAAGAGTCTCTTGTGATTCAGTCATCCTTCTCTGCCTGGTACAGAGAAGGAAACACCCTCACAAATGGGGGTTTCCTTTGTAAATCTAAATGTCCCTTACGAAAGTTTACCTTCTACTCTGTTTTCAGAGCTGCTTCTGCATCTGCTGCTTCTCAAAATAGTCAGCTCAAAAGTAATCCTTGTTCCAAAGAAGCCTGTTTGGGGGTGGCATACTCTGCTACCCTTCAGTATTTTCTTTCTTTTTAAAAATGTTTGAGATAAATTAATGTTAAATTCACTGTTTTCACAATTTCCAAGTGTACAATTCAGTAATTTTTTTAGTACATTTTTGAAGTTGTAAAGCCATCACCATTATCTAAATCCAGAGTATCTCCATCACCCCATAAAAGAACACAGTCTTTCCCAATCCCCCCCCCCACTCCCTATCCCCTGACATGCAAAAGTGTACTCTGTCTCCATGGATTTGCCTACTCTGGATATTTCATATAAACAGAATCATATAATACGGAGCCTTTTGTGCCCAGCTTCTTTCACTTAGCATAATGTTTTCAAGGTCCATCCGTGTTGTAGCATGTTCATTTTTTTATGACTGACTATTGTATTGTTTGGATAGACCACATTTTGTTTATTCATTCATCAATGGATGGACATTTGTATTATTTCAGTTTTTGGCTATTATGAAAGATACTTCTATTATTTGTATACAAGTTTTGGTTTGACTGTATGTCCTCAGTTCTCTAGGAATGGAATTGCTAGGGCTTGTGTGTGTGACTCTTGCGCTGTATGCAGTTCCTTAACGACTAATGATCTTGAGAATCTTTACACATGCTTATTGGCCATTTGTATATCAAGAAATATCTATTTATAACCTTTGTCCATCTTATAATTGGGTTATCTTTTTATTGCTGCGTTCTAAGAGATTTTTATTATTCTGGAGATGAGAAGCTTATCAGATACGTGATTTGCAAATATTTTCTCCCATTCTGTGCATTGTCTTTTCTTTTTCTTGATAGTGTCTTTTAATACACAAAGTTTTTAATTCTGATAAACTCCAGTTTATCTGTGTTTGTTGTTGTTGCTTGTGCTTTTGATGTCGTATTTAAGAAATCATTGCCTAATCCGAGATCTTAAAGATTTACAACTAGATATCTTTTTAAGAGTTGTATAATTGTATCCATTACATTCGGTCTTTGCCCTATTTTAGGCTCATTTTCATGTATGGTATGAGACAGCGGTCCAAATTCTTTGTATTGCCAGTACCATTTGTTGAAAAGACTATTTTTTTTCTTCATTTATTGGTCTTGGCATTCTTCTCAAAAATCAGTTGACCCTAGATGTACAGGTTTGTTTCCAGAATCTTTATTCTGTTGTGTTGATCTATATGTCTATCCTTATACTGGTATGACAGTGTTTTGATTAATGTAGCTTAGTAGTGAGTTCTGAAATCAGAATATGTGAGTCCTCCAAATTTTTTCTTGTTTTTCAATATTGTTTTGGCAATTCTGGGTTCCTTTCCCATATAAATTGTAGGTTCAGATTGTCTATTTTTCCAAAAGAAGTAGTTGAAATTTTGGTAGGGATTGTACTGAATCTATAAAGCAAATTGGGAAGTACTGTTATCTTAACAATATTAAGTCTTTTAATCCATGAACAGAGGATGTCTTTCTATTTATCTAAGTCTTCTTTAATTTCTTTAACAATGTTTTATAGTTGTCAGTGTACGAGTCTTGTACTCTCCTGCTAAAATTATTTCTAAGTATGTTATTATTATGCTTTTGTAGATTAAATTGTTTCTGTAATTTCATCTTTTATTGTTCATTGCTAGCATAAGGTAAACACCACATTGATTTTTGTATAATGATTTCATATCCTGCAACTTTGCTAATAAAGTTGTTTATTAATTCTGATAGTTTTTTGTATGTGTGGATTCTCACGAATTTTCTCTATATAAGATCACATCATCTGCAAATATAGTTTTATTTATTCCTTTCTAATCTGGATGCTGTATATTTCTTTTTCTTACCTAATTGCCCTGACTAGGACTTCCAGTATATCTTTGTCGTGTAGGGAGAAAACTTTCAGTCATTCAACATTAAGTATGATGTTAGCCATGGGCTCTTTGCAGATGCCCTTTATCAGGTTGCGGAATCCCCCTTCTATTCCTCATTTATTTAGTGTTGTTTTATCATGAAAGGATGTTGGGTTTTGTCAGATGCTTTTTCTGCATCTATTGAGATAATCATTTTTTTTCATATATTCTCTTTATATGACATATTACATTGATTAAGCTAACCTTGCATTCCTGGGATAAATCTCTCTTGGTCATTGTGTATAATTCTTTTAATATGCTGCTGGATTTGATACGCTAGTATTTTGTTAAGAATCAATGTTTGTAAAGGATTTGGTCTGCAGTTTTCTTTTCTTGTGATGCTCTGGTCTGGCTTTGGTATCATGGTAATACTGACATCAAAGAATGATTAGAAAACGTCCCCCCATCCTTTTTTTGGGGACAAGCTAGAGAAATACTGATATTAATTCTTCTCTTTATACATTTAATAGAATTAACCTGTGAAGCCATCTGGTTCTGTGCTTTTCTGTGATGGAAGTTTTTCTGTGATTCAGTGTCTTTACTTGCTATATATCTATTTAGATTTTCTGTTTCTTCTTGAATCACTTGTGGTAGTTTGTATCTTTCTAGGACTTTGACCATTTTATCTAGATTATCTAATGTTTTAACATACAATTTCTTACAATATTTCCTTATAATTCTTTCTATTTCTATAAGGTTGGTAGTATTATCTTCACTTCCTTTCCTGATTTTGGTTATTTAAGTTTCTCTTTCTTTCTTGGTGTGCCTATCTGAAAGTTTCTTAATTTTATTGATTTTTTTTCAAAGAACCAACTTTTTGTTTCTTTTGTTTTTTCTTTTGTTTTCTTATTCTCTATTTCATTTATCTCTGTTCTAATTTTATTATTTCCTTTTTCTGCTTACTTTGAAATTAGTTCTTTTTTCTGGTTCCTCATGGTGGAAGTTTAGGTTATTGATTTGAGATCTTTCTCCTGTTCTTGTTTCTTTGCATGGCTCATAATTTTTTGTTGAAATCTGGACATTTTGAATATTATAATATGGCAGCTCTGGAAATCAGATTCTAAACCCCTCCGCAAGGTTTGTTGTGACTACTTTTAGTTGTTGTTTTGATACTTTTGTTGTTTGTTTAATGACATTCTGAACTAATTCTGTAAAGTCTATTTTTTGTCATGTGTGATCATTGAAGCCTCTGTTCCATTAGCTAAATGGCCAGCTAATGACTAGACAAATGTTACTTAAACTCCTGGAACCAAAAATTATCTCCCCTGCAGAGGGGCTCTGAATGTGTGTTAGGCATGTCTTCAAACTTAGCCAGGCAGTTTGCAACTCTGCCTGAGCAATCACCACTGCTTGCTTAAAACCTCAAGGTCAGCCAGAGGCATCTCAAGTCTTTCCTGAGCATATGCACAGCCCTAGGCATGTGCATGGCTGTCTAAATTCTTGTGAGTATGTCTAAGCTTTCCAAACCCTTAATCCTCAGAGCATCTCATTCTCCTCCAGTCTTTCCTTCTGAGCATTTTGTTTAGTCTGCTATTTGCCCTGACTGTTACCCATTGCCTCAGACAGCAACAACTGGAACATATGCCTGTAACTATTTTCCACAAATGGCTTTAGATAACAACTTTAGCATAGGTGCCTTCCCAGCTTGGCAAGACAAAGACAAGCCTTTTGAGTCAGTGTTGCCAGGGAACCACCCAGAGGAGACAAAACAAACAATTAAATATATTCTGGTACTATTATTGGGCATATGTGCTGTTATTTTCAAGGTAATAGCTGAACTGGAGAACAATGGCTGGACCTGAGATCAGTTAAAATGCCCCAAAGCTCACTGTTCTTACCAAGTTAAGCTGATTTTCTTGATTAAGTACTTTTTAGTTTGCTGCAAGCTTTTAATAAGTTCCCAGAGTTCAAAAAAAGTTGATTCTGACTGTTTTTGCCTGTTTTTTCCATTGCTTTTATGGATTGAGGGACTCCTGGAGTTCCTTACTCCACCATTTTTGCTGACATCACTATAGTGTTTTCTTTTTCAGTTAGGATTTTGGGGGGAGGGTATAGCTCAGAGGTAGAGTGTGCTTAGCATACACAAGTCCTAGCTTCAATCCCTAGTACCTCCATTAAAAAAAAACATAATAAATAAATAGACCTAATTATCTCCCCCACAAAAAACCAAACAAGCAATTAGCATTTTGCTCTGATGGTTAACTTAAATTTAAGGGATTGTACTATGGTTAATTTTATGCATAAGGAGAATACTGGGGGTTTTGATGTATGACTGAAAACTATCAGGCCTGTGCCTGAAATGGGGTGTGTGTGCTATATTATGTGCAGTCTTCTAAATGCGTCCTAAAACTTAGAATTAATTTTGGTCCTTATGCAAATGTACAACAGTCAAAAAGTCAGAAAGAAGCAAGGATAACACAGAAAAGAATAATATAACATTGCGGGGAATGGAAACCAAGCATTGAAAAATGTAAATGAAAGCATTCAGCAGATGTCTAACCCAGTATCTGTTGGAGGATATAATGATAGGCAAAGAGACGCTTAGAGAAGTTAGATTTGTTTACGGTGCGGGTGGTATAAAGAGGTAGAGAGGAAGGCCGATGCTGTGTGTAAGCTGAGCCCGAATAAGTGATCGCGAAAAGCACCACCGCAGTGAACAAGTGAGGAACCTTCTTCCTGTCATTGGCTTGGTGCCAGAGCTTTTTTTTTTTTTTAATTTCAAACTAAAATTTGAGATTTCTTTACATATTTACACACACCTAACGAGCACGCATTTTTAAATTATATTCTGTTAATTTAAAATCAAATTATGTTGGTTCTTTTTGTTTGTTGTTGTTGCCACTGTGTGTGTGTTTTGTGGGTTTTTTTGTTGTTTTTTTTTTTTTTTCCCTGTAGCAAGGAGCTGTACCTCCAGCCAGTTCGGTTCCTCCTGTTGCCGCTGCCCCATCAGTTGGACAACCTGGAGCAGGATTTGGAATGGTGAGTGATGGCCGGTGCTAAAAATTGTAACTGAGACTCCTGAGGCGTTTGCCAGATCCCGGATTTACTGTAGAGTACAGTTCCTGCCAAAATGCAGTAAGGTTAAAATTTAAAACCTGAGAATGACCTAAGGCGTCTTACACATGACATGATAAAGTAGTTACAAAATACTTCAAATAAACTCCGCCATCAACAATTTTTATAGTACCTGTTACGTCATTTTTGGCGTACTAGTTACGAAACCGGTTCTTAGCTCCGTCATCAGAATCAGCCCCTCATCACTATACTAGGTAGGACTTTTCCCTTCTCACTTTTATCACTAGCAAATTGTAGGGCCATCTTCCATAAAGAAACAAGTGTTTAATCCCTTCAAGAACTACGCTTACAGAAGACGAACAAACAACACAAAGCCTGGTGAGAGCGAGGATGCTGCGAGGCCGGCCAGGCTCCTACCGCCCCTCCCTGATGCTCCACAGTCAGCCGGCCTCCCGATACCCATGGTTCAAAATGACAGATTATGCATTCTCACAGACCTGGATTCCTCAGTAATGTTTCAGAAGCATGTTAAAGACATAAATGTCAGGGCATCGCCAGAGGGGGCGCCACTCACGCTGTGAATGCCTCTGCCCCCCAGCCTCCCGCAGGGACAGGCATGCCCATGATGCCTCAGCAGCCGGTCATGTTCGCACAGCCCGTGATGAGGCCGCCCTTTGGAGCTGCAGCTGTTCCTGGCACACAGGTCAGTCTTTCAGGGTCCACCCAGGAGGGATACTCATTTATGAGTGTAAAACTGTCACGCGGCAAACGGTTTAAAAATGTTTTTACCGGATGCAGTCTTCATATCTGTTGCTTCCGATGTAAAGGGAACATGGAAGACAGATTGGCAACAGTGTGAGGTTTGGAGGAAATGATAGAAATAACTGACTGTTCAAAGGTCCCTCTGTGGCCAGAGAATAGGTTCTTGCCTAACGCAGGAAAGAATTCAAGAGCAAGGCATCTTAAAGTGGAAGCAAGTTTATGTAGAGAGAGACACGCCCATAGACAGAGTGGGGGCCGTCTCAGAAGGCCAAAGAGAGCGACCACGAGATGTGGGGTGGTTAGTCTTTATGGGCTCGGTAATTCCACATGCTAATGAGCAGGAGGATTATTCCAGCTATTTTGAGGAAGGGGCAGGATTTCCAGGATTTGGGCCCCCTGCCCACTTTTTGACTTTTTGGTAAAAGGTTTAGGGTCCATGAAGGGCAGTGGGGTTCGTGAATCTGGCAAGGTGGGCTGAAATAAGCCAGCCCTAGCTGTTGTGAGATTAGGCATTACCTCGGGCTATTTGTAGGGGAAACACGCCCAGTTAAGAATGTACTTTATCTGTTGAGGGATCACTGGCAGGCATCTGAGAGCCAGGAGTGGGGGTTGTTGGACTTTGAAGGACAACAGTGGGCCCAACACACAGGACCATCAGATTAGTCAATTTTCTAGAATGAAAGCAATACCTTTATGACAGTTTTATCACATTGAAAAGAGACCAGTAAGATGCAGCCAAAAGAAGAGATGCCTGGGGGGACGTCTGGGAGGGTTCCCCACTTTTGCCCTCAGGGGTGCACACCCAGCATCAACATGTGACAAGACGCACGCACGCACGCAGCCCTGCCGGCCCCAGAAGCTTACTTGGGCTTCAGTGTGCAGAGTTTTTATTGACGTTTCATGATATGGCAACCATTGATTAAATTATTTTCCATGTGGTTAAATTCAATCTCCAGCCCTCTTCCCTCCCTGAAGGTCAAACTCATATCATGTGGCCCAAAGACTTAACTCTCTAGTTACATGGTTGGTCTTTCTGACATGGCTAACCACCCACCAAGTCATCTTGTTAGCAGAAACTATTAGGTGTGGTTCCAGGAACCCACCTGAATAACAAAGACATTCCTATCACTTGGGAAATTCTAAGGGTTTAGAAGTTACCTACCAGGGTCCAGGGCAAAGGGCAAACCTCTCTTTGGATGAGGCCAAATTTCTTACTACACAGTGTGCTACCTTTATTAACAAAGATGCTAAAATAGATGCACTTTGTTGAACTGTTCTGCTGCTAATCGTTATAGTCACACTGATGAGCCACCCTTTCTCTATTCGTCTTATAAACTGCCGGGCCAGAATGGAGGTATGTGTGGAACCAAAGAGGTTTTCACCATGAGCAGTTGATTTGGATGAAGGCAGAACACCAAGTTATAACTTTGCTAGCACGGTGCTGAGCAAACCACAACACATAGCTCAGAGTATTTTAATAATATTAGTACATGGTTTCATTTCTGGCATATTTTTAACTTCCCACATGGGTACTTACATTGTCTAATCAAGAGGACCCTACTGTGAACTTTCTGAGGGTGCTTTAATCCCCTCTGCTTCCTTGAATCATCTGCAAATTTATTCTCTACCTGTTCCCAAAATTTGTTTGCAACTTCTTTACTTTAACCCTTCAAAAGCCATAGGCCCAGGAGAGAGGATGGTGGGGTGTTCAAAGAGATGAATTTAGATATTAGAGAGTCTAGCCTTCAAGGCCATAACCAAACCATTGGCTTCATGAGAAATTTCCTATTCTGCTCTGAGACTAATGAATGCTGCCTAGAGTAGTTTTGAGAGGGGAGTAAGGAAGGTTTGGGGTGTACTAGTTGGGGTTACCCTAGATATTTAAATTCTAAGAAAGATCTCATTTATTGTGAATGTTTTCTTAATGGTTGAATATATTCATGATTACCACCTTTTTGAAAAAGAGGAGAGATGTTTCTATTTTTACGAATTTGGAAAAATGTTACTGAGGTTTTTAAAAATCTTACTGTATTTGGTGTGCTGAAAGCTTTAGAAAAAATCAATACAGTTTATTATTTAAGGTAGTTTCCCTGCATGGTACCAGTGTTGCATAGTATCAATTTGTTTACTTAATTCAAAGAATGAAAATGAAAAAATAGAGGCTATGATGAGAACACAGTGCTTTTAATCATTTAATTGGATTTATGGTAATTTAGGAAATGGTGTGCCATATTAATACAATGTTTAGATTGTACTTCCTGTGTCTAAGAAACATAGCTGATTATATACTAGATCAGAAAATAAGCATGCGTTTGTAGCTGCAGAAAGCAGGGCAGTTTTTCATCACCGATGCCTGGCCTGTCCCACTGTCCCTCAGCTGGTTGGCATCGTGATGATGTCATCTTACCTAATTGTTAATTAGGGACCAATCCTGGAGTTCCTTATCTTCCAAACAACTGCAACCCTTACCTTTATTTTTTCCTGGTCTTTCTATGAAATATGATCCCGGTTTCAAAAAATGGAAATTTGACTGACAGATACTATAATCAGTCAGTAGTTTCTGGACCTAGGAACAAATCTAAAACTCCTTACTTCTGGAGCTCTGTTTACTGAACCAATAAAAACATACCTCCCTGCCCTGTGATCCCAGGTTTCTGAGGTTTCCACCGTGTTCCAAGCACAGGAGAGTAATTAGACTCAAAGGGTACACGTCAGCTATTACTCTGCGTAGATTACATGACCTTTTCAACACCTTGTATCCTACCATTCCTGCAAAAGCCTGTTCCCAGAACTGACTTCCGTCACACAAAGAAATAATTTAGGTATTAATTAGACAGAAACAAGGTAAGTAAATTTCTGTTGCTTTTGCTGCAGGTTTAGTGTGATTCTTCCCTGTAGGATATGACAATCTTCTCCACACGCTAGACAGGCAGTACTGGAATTTAGTGACATTTGTAACTAGGAGACTCTTTGCTCATCTGAAACAATCCGTGCCCCCAAACTTGACAGGTTTTCACTTAAAATACTTTACATGAAACCTTAATATATTTAGCTAATACTTTTAAGTAATTTCTTAAGTGGCTTTCTGCAAACTGTTTTCTTTCCAATTTTCCTTCAAACTCTATTAGAAAAGTCATTCCTATTCCTTATTAGTTTAGTGCTACTAATAGCTCAAAGTAAAAATGCTTTTGTGTAGAAACGTTGTTTGAGTTTTTTTTTAACTATGTGTTCATAATAGCTTTATGTGACTAGTTTTTCACATCTTCCCTGACTAATACATTGTTCTAACAGAGTCCTCAAACTTCACTTTGGCTAAGTTTGATGTCAAAGAATGCCAAGGAAGCCAGTATCACTTGAAGTATGTTTTATAAATCAACATCTAAGACAACACTGTGGCTAAGTAGAGCAAAGTCGATTTTGTAAATTTTTAGCCGTCTGATCCTCCGCATGTTTGTTTTCTGTAGTATGTGCTCTGCCTAATGCTCATCTCTCTCTGTTTGCTTTCTGTTTCCACTGTCTTGGGCTGGCTTTTCCCCCGTTAGCTTTCTCCAAGCCCTACACCTGCCACTCAGAGTCCCAAGAAACCTCCAGCAAAGGACCCATTAGCGGATCTTAACATCAAGGATTTCTTGTAAACAACTTAAGGTATCTAATATTGAGCTTTTCCTGTGGGCTTGTAATAATGACCTATGCTCTGCTTAGTTATTTTCGCTATGATGTTTATACTTCTGTGTTATGAATATATGTATACAATAATAATAATATGAGTATTTATGCTTTTTAAGTCAATGTTGAAAGCTACCTTTAAAAATGATTTTTAATCATACTTAATTTATAAACCTAAGAGAGAGAGAAAACTCTAAATTGTCCTTTCACTGGAAAGCACAAGATTATACTGATAAAGCAAAAAGCTGCCCAAGCTACATGATAAATTAGAAAATTACCACTTCATTACATGATGACTGGAGTTTATAGAAAGCTAATATTTATAATATGGCATTTAGAAATTGTCTAAGAAGAGGGGAGTGATACAGCTCAATGGTGGGGTTCCTGCTAAGCATGCACAAAGTCCTGGATTCAATCCCCAGCACCTCCATTTAAAAATAAATAAATAAATAAACCTAATTAACCCCCCTCAAAAAAACAAAAATAAAAAAATAAAAATAAGAAAAGAAATTGTCTAAGAATGTATTTGGCTACATACTTATATTTTTATTTTATTAATCTTTATTTGGCCTCATCAGATAAAGCTTAGATTATTATTACCCTTTATATTTATGCATTCAGGCAGAATTTTAAATTTCTAGCATTCTAATTTAATTTGATGTAATTTATGAACTGACTAATAGTGGAGTTATGGGAGGAAACTGATGGAGGAAGATGGTTTACTAGTAACCCCGCACTTCACACAGTGGATGAGTTCTCAACAAATACTTGCTGAATGTGGATGATCCGTAATAGTGATGCTTCTCATTTACATGGTCGTTTCCGTATCCACTTCCCAGTTATTAACTCTTTTGATCATCTCTGTAGGAGATCAGACCCTGTGAGATAAATCACCAGATACTTTTGTCTCCATTTCACAGCTGAAAAAACTGTTCCTTGGCATTAAGTGATTTGCCCAAGGTCACGCTGTAGGAGTGTCCAAGTTTTTGGACCACTACCCAGGGCTATTTTTACCATCCATCTATTACCTATATTTTTTAAAAGCTTCCTCTAAAGTCGACTAAGATTTTTTTCTGGATTCCTGTTTTAAGGTTTTTTCTTCATGCAAAATTAATACCTTATCATTTGAAGACCTTGACATCTCAGCCAAGTGGTTTCTCCTTGTGCCCAACTTTCCTGTTCCACTTTGCGTTGGATTGGGCTGAGGCAGGCATATGGGAGACAGAGAGTACTTATTTCTTACCAGTTGGAGTTTCAGGAATGACCAGGGACACTGCAGAGAGCAGCCTTTTATCCACCTTTTATTCAGTAATATTGCTGTCATCATACGCCAGGAACTCTGATAAGTACCTGAAACATATGCTTGAGGCAGTCCCTGCCCTCAGAGGTTCAGAGTTGAGAGACTGATGCAGACGATGTTATGAAGAAGAGTTACCCCCATGGCTAAGCCTTAAGACCCCAGGAAAGGTTTCCTGGCAGAGATGACTGGTGAAGGATGGGAGATAGCCAGGGAGCTTAGTGGGGAGTGGCGTCAGTGAAGGCATTGAGTCACCAGGGACGTCTCACTTCTCTTCTGTTCTGTCACTTGTTCAACTGGTTAGCAGCTCATTGAACACCATACCTGAAAAGAACCCAAAGAAAAAAAAGAAATCCCTGCTATTCCCACTTACTTCACTGCCCTTTTTTTTTTTTGAAAGGTTAACTGTTCTTAATTGATAGTGAACATCTTACTAAGATTTCTAAGTATCCAAATTTCAAAATTTCACTGATACAATTTTCTTATCTAAAATGAAGCTATACATTAAAGGGTTTTTTTTGTTGTTGTTTTTCCTGGCTGAAATTTTAAGCTTGTTTTAAAGAACTGTGAAGTTTCTAAATGTGAATTTGGTAACACAGAAACGTTTTGTGTGAAGATTTTTCACTGGGACGTAAAATAGCAAGGAAGGGAAAATGTTGGAGGAGTATGTAATACTGTTTGCTAATTCAAGTGCTTTTTATCTTTACAGCTGCAATTTTTGTGACCGAATAGGAAAAAAAAAATGAGTTTGGAGCCTTCAAATAAGATTGATGCTCAGAGTTTCAAAGTGAGCCACCAGTACCAATCCCAATGCTTAGTCATAACTTCTCTTCCAAAATGTGTAGCACAGCTGTGAAAGTGAACACTAGGAATGTGTACTACCTTAGCTGTTATCCCTACTCTCAAAGCTGTAGTGTATTTGGGTTATTTGTGTGTTGTACGATGTAAACAATGAATGGATGTTTCTGATGCCTTTAGTGCTTTTCTGGACCTCACCCATGGACGAATGATGCAGCTGTTGTGTGGTGAGCCATTTGGAAAGATGTGTCTGTGTTTTTGAAGGTTTCAATGTATATATAACTTTTGGACAAACCGAAACTCTCCCTGTCCATAAATTCTCTTTTCTTCTGTATCTATGTTACAAATATAGTGTGATAATATCAGATAGTAAGGAAAACACTCTTAAATATACAAAACTTTTTTCGGTGTGGAGTACATTTTTCCAATCACAGGAACTTCAACTGTTGTGGGAAATGTTTATTTTTGTGGCACTGTATATGTTTAAGACATTTTATTTTAAAAAATATATAAAGGTTAATGTCCAGGATAAATATTTCTCCTTGAAGCTACCTTATCAAGAATGAAAAATCATATGAGAAGAATTCCCTATTTAATCACTGCTGTATTAAAATAAATCTGTTTTAATGATATTTGACAGGTTTTGCACCTAAATTGACCTATTTATTCATTCTTGATTAAATGCACTGAAAAGCAAAGGGTCCGTTTCTATCATGCCCGTGAAAATGAAATTAGACATGTGCTATTCAAGTGATGCTGAAGGCACGCCCAAGGTATATCTGTAATTTAAAGATTACTGCAAATATTTTTATTTTCTTGTGGGTTTTATGTACATCTGTTAATTTGGTAATTCTTTGTGTGTTCTGTAGACTAGTGTTCTTCCATCCCTCAACAGAGCTCAAAGTAGCTTTTGTTGTACCATTGTGATTAGAATTTAAACTAATTCAGAGAATTGTATCCTTTGCTGTACATACTGTATTCTTTGATTTTTAATTTGTTGTCACACTGTCTGTGCTGATGGCTTGGCTTAAGATTTTGATGCATAAATGAGGTCACTGTTGATCAGTGTTGCTAGTGGCTTGGCAGCTCTTCGTCAAAGCATATTGGGTTGGAAAGGTGTTTGCCTTTTTTTCAAATTATTTAATAGATATATGGTACCATTCAAAAGTGGTTGTATCTGAATTTACTGTGGGGATAACATACACTGTAATGGGGAAAAATTACCTAAAACCAATTTCAAAATGGCTTTTCTTTGTATTTCAGTTTAAAAACCCAGTGCATGTACGCCCTCTGAGATGCAATAAACACCTTGAACAAAGAAAATGCAAACCTAATCTTTCTCTCTTTTATTATTTTTTACGGGGGAAAGTCTTTCAAATGACACAAAATAGTGCAAATTTTAAAGCATTTGGGGTGAGAAATGCTGTCTGTGCCAACATAGTTTTGATGATTTTTCAATAAAGTGAAAAACAAGGGAAAAAAGAACAGTTTTAATCAGCTGTCATTAAACTTGGGACTCTAAGTGGCTGCTACCAAATAAACTGAAATTCCATATTCCAGGGGGAAAAAAGGATGAACTGTCTTTTAAAATATGCAATTAAATTCTTTTAATAGTTTTGCAAGAATTCTCTGTTGACGGTGAAGAATTATATGACTTTAGGTAATAGTTTACCTACTCACACGTGCACAGATGCTCAGACACACAATCTAGATTAGCCAATTTTAGTAAAATTGGATGACTCTGTGCCTTTAACTAGATTGTTGCACTGTCTCTGAAAGTAGACCCATCTCCAATAGAAGTATTCTTCAAATAGGAACATATTCTTATTTCTAAAATTGTCTTTCCCTGAGTTACCTAGGATTTGTGTCTTTAGAACTAACTTTCAGAAGCTACTATCTGATTATGTAATCTGGTTTTTATAGGTTACACTTGGATCATATGTTACTTTGCGGGCATAATGTAATTAAAATGTGTTTTAGATTGTAAATAATTTTAAGCTTAATATTACATTTTTAACATCCTTTTTCCCTTCCTTCAGTAGCCCATCTGCTGTAAATTCTTAATAGGCAAGGCAGCAAGAACATAGTTTTTAAATCGGACCCTGGAACCTTGCTGTGGTGAGCTTCTTGATGTCCCGGTGGGGGAATTGTCTTAGAGATGATACGTGGGATGAGGTCCTCTGCTCAAACAGTTAATGTCTCTGGAGAATTTCCAACACAGGTCCAGTTGACCCGTGGTGTCCTTCCTCTTGGTGAGCATGCCTTTTGCTCTCGCCCCTGGGCTCTGCATGCGGGCACACGTGCACACAAGCACACTATTCTGGGTGTGACCACACCACTGCTCACACCAGGGGTCACTTTGCCAGCTAACACAGGGCCCTCTGCCTAAATTCCCTCACCAACCCCACAGATGCAGCTCCTACTTGTCCATCATGGCTTCCCACCCTCCTCTTCTCAGGACGCAACTTCCATCAGCCTTCATGGCAGTTAACAGGCTGTGTTATCATGAGCTTGAAGGTGGCATCTGCTCTGGCCATGCGTGAGCCTCAAAGGCAGGAAAGTCTCCTCTTGTTCATACCCTCAGCAGCTAGGGCTTCAGGAGGTAAGTGTCTGAGGGATGAACACGATATGTCAGTTGTTTGAGGTCCCTTCACTTATCTGGGTGCTGCCAGGCTGTTGTATTTCTGATGACTGAAGAGTAACTCACACAGTGCGTTTGTTATCAAGTGTTTAATAGAGTTTTAATAACTCTCTCTCTCTCAGCCATTGTAATGGAAGAATTAACACCCATTAAAAACCTGACTATACTTAAGTAAAAACAAAAAATCATTTTGAGTTGAAAGTTTGAGTCACTTTCTGTTTGATATAATGATTGCTAGTGGTTTTCTCAGTACTAAAGTGTTTCTTCTCTGTTTTTCATGTTATTTATTGTAGTTTAAAAAAAAAAAAAAAGAACAAGAACCAAAGACTTTTGTGGTGGAGTCACAGGGTTCAGAAAAGGAAGAAAGGAGTGGGCATGAAAAAATAAATGAAAACTTGATTGACAGAAAGATAAAATGTGCAGAGCCCTCTTTCTGCCTCTTAAATATACACACACCTTTAACAGTATCTCCCCAAATTTTTGATGGTGGGAAAAGGGCATGGTCATGTAGCAGTGATGACAGTGTTTCTTGTGTGGAAGTAGTTGATGAAACTCAAAATGTGTTTCTCAGTTGGAAAGTCACGTTGGTCTAGCCTTTTGAGGCAGTGGGTTTTATGGTAGCTTGTTATTCATCCTCTTGGGCCATAAGAAAACTTCTGTTTCTCATAACCTGGCTGATGGCAGATTTCACTAATGGATACATTATTCAGATCTCCTGTGTGAGTGGAAATATATGAGGGAGTGATGTCTTGTGATTCATTTGTATGGGAATTAACCTTAGCTAAACTCTCAGATCTTCTGCTACAGCAGAAAATCATCCAAGTTCATTTCCACTTATGGCATGCCTGTTCAAGCAATTCTGAAATAGGAAGGTATACTGAAGGTATACTGAAATAGGAAGGTATACCGATCATTGAACAGAAGTTTACAAACTCTTTAGTCTCAGAACTGAAATTTAAAATGTATTGAGGACCTCCAAAAGCTTATGTGCGCTATCTATGTCTGTCAGTACTTACTATGTTAGAATTTATAACTGAGAACACTTTAAATTTTTGCTTAATTCATTTAAAACTAAAAATACTAAAACTGTTCTATATTGTCAAATATTTTTGTGAAAAATTCTAATTTCTAAAAAAAAATTTTAAAAAGTGACATTGTTTTGCTGTCTTTGCAGATCTCTTTAAGTTAGACTTAACAGAAGACAGCTGCATTCTTACATCTGCTTCTGCATTCAGTCTGTTGCAATATCCCATGTCATGCAGTCATTGAAAATTTCACTGTGAGCGTACTTGTAAGAAAATGAGCATCTTAGCAGTCTTATGAAGGCAGTTTTTCCCTCACAGTCTTGTTATAAAAGTAATTTTGACCTCACAGACCCTTTGAAAGGGACTCCAGGTCCTCAGGAGTCCCCCGACCACACTTTGAGAACCGCTTCTTTAGATCAAAAAGAATTGTTCTCATGTCATTTGAAAGAAAAAATTTACTGGGTAACATAAAAACACAACCACCACCACTATGTCTTGTTCAGTGTCTTTCCAAATGCCTTCATCACCCTAACATTTGTTTTTGAGTGACCACGAGGCGTGTACAGGAATGGGAGTTCTGTATCAGCCTCCACGGAAGAGCATCTCTGTTCCACCATCCACTATTAGATGAGTTACGTAAGATTTCTAAATTTGTTTTCTTGTCCATGGAAGGGAGAAAATTTCTATTTGTGTACTTACTCTTAAATGAACTAATACGTAGAGAATGCTTGGTACAAAGGTAGTGCTTGGTAAATATTGCTGTTGCACTTCTAAAAGTATTATGGTTATTTTTGCTATAGGTTTTGTCATTGGTCTAGAATTGTAGAACACAAAAAGATGGAGAAGACAGAAGCATGAAAAATAGTCAATAATAGGAACAGTCCCTAAGAAAGTACAATCACCAGAAGTACTCGATGTGTTTTAAAATTTGGTAAATGTAAGTGCCTATGACACATGTAAATACCACTCACTGTTCAACACAGAGCTGGAGGATGAGGTGTCTGGGCGGGGCACAAACAACAGCCACCAAATTGAACTTGATTTCCTAGTTCCTCCTTCTTAGCACAGTTTGCAGTATCTAAATGTCACTTTTTAAGAACATAAATGAAAGATGATGATATGATAGATGCTTTGGGCCCATACTGGAATTATTTCTATTGGCCAAAAGTGTTTCTACTTGGAGATCAAGTATATTTAACAAATATACTTTGACAGTGATTTAAAAAAAAAAGAACTAGGATAAATATTTAACGATTATTTGACAGAGATGGAAGATACTATTGAAGTGAAAATATCCAGACCGGACATCGTGTGTGTAGGTTGTAGCCTTCAGGGCTGGAGTACGGAGATAGTTTTGAAAAAAAGCCTATGGTAGCAAGAGGCAGTAGCCTGGAACAGAACCCAGGCCTGCAGATGGGCAGGAGCTAGCACGCTCCCCTTCCAACAAGGGGAGGGGGAGGCTGTCCTCTCTTAGTGATGGGATTCCCTGCTGTTAACCCACTCTTTAATAAAAATTCATCTCCAGATACCCGAACAACCCGTGGTTCATCTCTCTTCTTCAGAGTAGGGAACATCTTTGGGGTAAGTCAATGAATTTTATAATAATTGTCTTTATAAAACTTAAACAGGAAGTTCAAACTTACAGCCTGAAGGGTCTTAACCAAGGAAATTTGGTGTTATTTCTTTAAATCATCTGCTATTTTGGATCACATGACTTGACACCTTATTGAAAACGGGACATGGAGTTGTGACCATGTATGTAATGTTTTAGATGTAAATCTGGGGTCAGATTTTTTTAACAACCTGTCTCTTCTCTCAGGGGAAAAAAGATATGGCTTCAAAGCTAAATTAAAAGGAACATTTAGATGAAAACAGACAAAGGTGTGGTTTCTATTTGATTGGGTACAAAACAAAATATAGTTACGTAACTGACAAGTTGGTTATGTGTTAACTAATGGATTAGTTCACTATAAAACTACATAATATTTACTATTTAACTTTTTTGTTGCTTTCTTTGTGTCTGGGTGTTATCAAATTTGTTGATAACATAGTGTACAAAAATGTTTAACATACATGTCTAAGAGTGAACTCATTATCTGTTTTCCTCAAGCCTGGTTCTTTAGTCTCGGTTGGGGGTCTCACTGTCTACCTAGTCTCCCATGCCAGGAATTTGGGGTGACATGACCTCTTCATTTCATCTCTCCTACGTTTAGAGGGCCACTAAGTATACTGAACATTCTGCCCTCAGAATGTCTCATGAGCTGCCTTCTCCTGCCATTCCTTGATGCCACTTCCTTAGGACAGCAGCTCTTTACTGGACTCTATACCTCTAGTCTAATCCCCAGCCAAACCCACCCCAATCCAGCCTACGTGGTGCGGCCAGATTTCCCTCTCAAAGTACCCATATGATCACATGACTTTTCCGTGACTTCTCCCTGTGTCAATTCCTGGTCATCTAAAGGTTAAAGTCCAAGCTCTGTAGCATAGCATTCAAGGTCAAAAGTCTATTCAAGGGTAGAAGTCTAGCTTGGAACCTGATTTCTTGCCATTCCTCACCACTAGGAGGAGCTAACCTCCTACAGCAGCAATCCCCAAACACTACCCTAAGCACACCGTGCAGTGGCAACACTTCCCTGCCTTTGCACAGGCTATTTCCCCTCTCGTGGGTGCCCTCCCCTCCCCTAGGCTCCCCATGGATAGACTGGCAAACTTCAACTTATCCTTCAAAACCCAACCAAGATATCACATCCTCTAGAAATCTTTTTGTCACGTGTACCCACCCTGATAAGAGTTGATTCTTCTCAAATGTGTCCCTTCAGCACTTTGTACTTGCTTCACTTTTTCCCACACTATTTTTTTAAACATGTGTCTGACTTTCTTACTGTATTATGAATTCTTTGAAGGGTAGAATCTAGGACTTAACACTCTTGTGTGTCTAAAATTGGACTCAGTAAGTTTGTTGCACTATATTGATTTGATCTCACCTTTAGTGTAAAGCAGATTAGGAATAAAAAATATATAGTATCTATTAATTTCCAGAAAGTAAGTAAAATTGAATTTTGTCACTGATTGTAACATGATTGCATATGTTCTGGAGTTTTGTAAATTTGATTCATTTCTTATCATCATAAAATAGTATTATGACACTGTTACTCCTAAAATGTATTTCCACTTTATAAAACACTGGAAAGGATACCATTTATGCATTTGATAGTTTTACCACCACTTTCCTTACCAGAATACTTGAGGAAGTTTACAAGAAAAAATACAAAGGTAGGTAAAGCTGAGAAAGCATTTAATCCAGGAGAAGAAGAGAAACATCGATATTGTGCAGTGAGGGAAAGCTGTGGTAGCTGGAGGGAGTTAGTTGGGGGAAGACAGGTTATGATGGTGGGTCCCAAATCAATTCAAATTATGATCATCATAATTACATGGAGGGCTTCATCAAAATCTGGGCCTCACTCTTAAGGGTTCCAGGGAAGACCTCAGTGGAGCCCTGGAAACAAGCTTTCTGAAATAATTCCCTAGGTCATTCCGACGATCAACCCAATTGGGAAACCCCAGAAATACCATAAATCTGGTGGACCCACAGTGTGTAGCTTTGTTTGAAAGTTATAAATGATTCCAGCAAAAGAGAACTGTCTTAATATTTCAAAATAGGGAAGCCACTGAGTATTTTGTTTCATCTAGCCTAAAAATTGAAACATTTAGTTCCTAGTCATAAAAAGATGGTCCATGTGGCATGATGATGCATTGGTTTCCACCAAAACCAAGCTTTAATTTGGGGGTGTGTGCAGGAGAGAGAGCCTGGGCCCAGGACTGCGAGGCCAGCCTCCATCCATGGGGCCACGTCAGTCACGTACCAGTCCCCATGAAGTGGCACAGCAGCCCACTGGGTGGGTACAATGGTGTCGCTGATTTTCCCAGGCCACAAAGAGAGCTGTTTAAAGTAAATGTTCCAAGTACAGTGGCAGAATACTAAATTTGGTTCTGTCTCAAAGATAACATGCTTTTATTTTTAGGTAATTGCTTGATTGAGTTGTACTTTTGATGGCAGTAGAATCTTGGCATCAAGCCCACCCTGATTTTTACAAGAAAAAAATTAAACGGCACTTTGTAGGTATTGTAAAGAAAAACTATTGAAAAAAAATGTAAAAGGTGCATCTTCTAAGATTATTAGCTGCAAAGTTTTCTAACAACCGATCCATTTAGAGGAGTTTTGAGGGGGAAAATATTATGTCCTCCCAGATCTCTCTACAGTGTACTCGTGTATTCTTTCCTCTGATACCCTGAGACTTATGTTGTTTTGTGACCTGGTGTCTGGGTCAGTAGCCATAGTTCAAATCTTAAGTAAAGCAAAAATTGCAATCTCGACTCCTGTCAATTTAGGAGAGTGGAACGGCTGGTAGGGGGAGCATGCTTAGAACAGAAAGGGACTTCTCGTCGACTTCCAGAAGCCTCAGTGTCTAAGGATTCCTCTCAGGAAGCCTCTGAAGGGCTTATCCAGCTGTGAAGAAAGAACTTCCTTAATGGGGAGTTGGTAGAAAACCACTGTATTGTTGGCTAAATCCCAGGAAACTGGAAGGGTCAGAGTAACATGGTGGTGGGGAGGGGAGGTTGACTGGTTTCAGAAAACAAGAGTTGCATCACCCCGGTCCTCCCAGTAAGTGCACCAGCACACACACACACACACACACACACTCACACACACACACACACACTCACACACAGACACACACACACACACACACACACACACTCACTCGCACTAGTTCTTCAGGGATGCTTGACTGCTTATCTCTGCCCTTAGGAAGTTCCAGTCTTTCTTTCTTTCAATGATAGTAGGTAATTTCTAAAATCTTATAATACTGATTACAATTATGAGCATATTCTCTTTGGTAGACATTTACTTTTATACAGAGAAGTTTACTATGGTTAGATTATCAAATAATTGATATAATTAATATAATTAATAATAATGTAACTAATAATAATTAGTTAGATAATTAAAAGTATTGTATTTTGCATCCTGAATTTTTTCCAGTACACCTGAGTTGCTGTATCTCTGTGTCATAGTGCTAACTATGCATAAATGAGGTACAGCTATATGGCTAATTCTGAACTTTCAATTAAAATACACAAATATTTTAACAGTTAAAGATTTATGGGGGTTAACAAAATATTTGGGAAAGATTTCTTTTCCTCAGCTTTCAAGGTTAGAATTTCATTTGGTACAAAAGCAAGTCAATTCTATAGACCACTGATGTTTCTCTTCTTTTAAACAAGGTTTAAAAAAATAAATGTGTTAAGCTTTTTGGATGAAGAATTTTCTGTAATGTAATGCCTTCCAAAAGTCATACTGAATGTAACTAATTTTATATCAATTATTCAGTCAACATTGTGCGCATAACATATATGGTATACTTTCACAACTAGTGTGGTTCACATAGCTCCTAGCACCAAAACTCAGTAGCTCCAAACTACTGCAATTTTGTAGTTTTTTAATACGCATGTTGTTGTTATTGTTCCCATTGTTTAGTAGTTTGTCTGCACACTCCGCCTGTGTCAGGCTGTCACTTTTGGGGACTGTTTTAGACTTGCCTTGGCAGCTACTTTCAATTATAGTTTGGGAAAAGAGAGAACCAAACTTGTTAAGACTATTTCCAGAGTAAAACTAATTTCATGTCATCCATGTTGGTTATCAGAGGATAACATTTTGGGCTTAATATTTTTTGTTGTATTTTGGATACTTCAAATTACCAGCAAAGGAAATTCTAGATCAGAGAGACATTCATTGTATGGTATATTACAAAGCACTGATGAAATTGAAAGTAAAATATATAGAGGAATAAAAACAAGAGTGGTAGTTATGCTGAACAAAAGGCTAGAGGAACTTTCCAAACTCTGTGTTTAGCCTTATGAACATTTGCCGAGTTTTGCCCTGAAGTGTCACATGTGTGAGTATACACTACAAGCGTTTCAGTATGTGAATGCATACACGGAGGGTGTCAGTAGCATAAATGTAAGTTGTCTTAGTAGTAAAACATTTACAAACATAGATTAAAATGGGATCATACTGCCCCAGTTTGGTGAATCCACACTGGAAGGCAACAGTGGATCATATGATCACGGCAACTGCAGTGTGGATTAAGTAGATATTCTAAGTAAATGACTTGTCCCCAGTGCCTGGGAAAAGTGAATGAACTTTAATAAGTCATTGGAAATTTTAAAATATTACTAAAACGAAAGACTCTGGAGGCAAGTTTTGAAACAGAGATTATCTGATTAAATATTTACTGGACAGATCAGGGACAGGGCATAATAACTCCAGGAGCCTGGCACCGTGTTTGAAGGCACTTTAATCAGAAACACCTGAGCTAGTAGGGCACGTGGCAGACGTCTGGTTCCTATGCCATGCTACAATATTCTGATACTAAAACTCTCCTTACAAATAAACATTCCCATTATTTGAACATGTAGCTTATGCAATATGCGGTTAAGACAGTACCTCTAGCGTTCTGGAGCCTTGCCACGGAGAACAGAGCAGATAATGCCCTGAAAGGGTAAGCCTCAAAGACTCGTAGGTGACATTTTAAGCGTGTGTTTATCACCTCCTCTGTGCCAGGTGTAAGTACTTGAGATGGTCAGGAAAGTGGGGAGAAGGAGACTGGTTGGCCTGAGTGGCCATTCATACCCCACTGCCTAGTTCCTCTGGTGACTGCTGTGCTTATGGCCCAAGGTGCAGCTTGAAGGTTTAGATACACACTTGTTATGGACTGATGTTTGTGTCTCCTCCAAGTTCAGATGTTGAAGATTTACCCACAATGCAATCGTATTTGGACATGGAGCCTTAGGGAGGTAATTGGGATTAGATGAGGTCATGAGGGTGGGGCCCTCATGCTGAGATTCGTGCCTTTATAGGAAGAGACACCAAAGAGCTTGCTCACCCTCTCTCTCTCTCTCTCCCTCTGTCTCTGAGAACACACAAAGAGGAGGCACGTGAGCACACAGCAAGATGGCAGCCACCTGCAAGCCAAGGTAAGAAACCTCAGAATGAAACCTCCCGTGCTGGACTTCCCAGCCTCCAGAACTGTGAGAAATATTTTTCTGTTGTTTAAGCCACCCAGTCTATGGTATTTTGTTATGGCAGCCCAAACTGACTAAGACAATTTGTAGCCTGTGGGTAAAAGAAATTGGCTGAGGGTAGGATCACAAGTTCTTGGCCACCACGCTCTAGACAGTTTCACCAACTGGATCGAATTACCAGTTATTAAATATAGAAAGGAGTAGACAGGGCATTTCCTTCCTAGACTTTATTTAGAAAAGAAGACCATCTGAGGGTGATTTTTTTTCCTTAGTTGAATGATGAATCAATAAGGAATCTTGAATCTGCCTATACACTGACCCCTCTGATAAGAACATGATTTCACCACCCATTAGACCAAGTCTCCTGAGTGTCTATGAACTTTGTGATTTGGCCATTGAAGAAAGAGCTAGGAAAATAAGTTCATTAAAAAGATGCTTGTGTTAGTTAATTGGAGATTTTAAAAATTGGACAGGTAACACTTCCAGTTTTGAAAAAAAAATCAGTTTTTATAAAAATATTTTTAAGCCTTGGCAGGTACTTTTTAAAATCAGTAGCCAAAATATATGTTATAAGAAAACCACATTAAAGAAGAACAATGCTATTTCCAGGCTATTTATAGCTATGGACCATCATCCTTGTAATGCCCAGTGCTTGGTTCAATTGCCTTGTCCGAATATTCTTAATTAATGATCACAGTTCATTTTTGATGGGAGTGAACACTTGATTTACTAGCATAAAGCCAAAGAATTATGAGTAACTGGAATTGTCAACAATGGAATAAAATGGAAGATAAACACAATACAATTTGTGTAGTATAGAGCAAACTGGACTAGTCATTTAAAGCAATAAATTATATTCCTGAATTAATTTGAATAGCTGAACAATATTGAAGTGGTGAAAAGATTTCTCTTATTACTGGACAGCTCCTTGAAATGGAATGCTCTGGAGGGAAATTTAAATTATGGAGTTAAAGTAGACTCTGATCTTGGTCATGTGTACATTTAAATCTTTTTCGAAACAAACATTTGGGATTTAACTAAGAAGCATATCAAGAAGGGAAAATATGTTAAGTCTCTTCTTAAGAGACAGACTTATTGATTTGAGCCAGAAAAAAATATAAATAAATGTATTATTTGGGTAAAGAAAAACCCCACAATTTTAAGTTTCGGTTGTTTTATAAATAGGTCTTGAATTCAATTATTGATAAGTCCCTCTAAGCAATAAGTTGATATCGTCATTTGCACACAGTAGGCAGCATATGTTCCTGTGGGTATATCTGTCTAAGTGATTTCAAATTAATTTTCTATTTCAGATCTGATAAGCGTAACAGGAAAAGGAAGTGAAGTAAAGCTTCTGAGTAAGGTAGTCCATTTTCGTGGTCCTAAATAGGTCTTACAAGATTCATGATTCTCTTGGAAAAGAGAAGAAAATCAGAGCATCAAACCTCTGCCAATAAAATGAGCTAAATTTTATGTTTTTGAAAAGTATATTGTGCAATGATTTTAAGGAAATCGTGTGTATTCAAAATTTAACCATAAGCACCACACTATTGATGCTAAGCATCCTGAATTACTCTGAGCTGACTGAAACCTGGAACTTACTTTCCGTGAATCTAAGATGAAGATTGTGTGTGTGTGAATGTGCAAAATTCACCTTTTAGTGAGACAGTGAAGCATTTTTAGTCGCAGTGATCATATAGATATTTCCTCAGAAAAGATTTGATGAACACTTTTGAGACAATAGCCATACTCCACTGCCAACAGTGATGAAATGCTACCCAGCAAAATGTGCTTAGAGTTAAATAAAATCATTTTTTTAAAACAAACAACAGTTAATTACATACTTGCTAAAACCTTGTACATACATAAACACAGTAAGTTATAGTTGATTGATTTTTTAAATTTTTATTGAATGATTTTTGACAGATTCACATTATAAAAGAATGTAATGTATTAAATTTCAGCTATTTTCAACATCTTTTACAAAATCATTTTTTATCATAATCTAATCACGTAGTCCTTTGCCTACTAGTCAAGGGTATAACTTCCCATTGTTAAAGAAAATTATAAGTAAAATGAATTTGAACTCAGGCAGAATAAACGATGTGGGTGTACCCCAAGAGACGAGAGAATGTACTCTAAAAACTGTCAGAAGACCAGCCCAGAAATCAGGCCTGCAACTCCTGAATTTTATGGTGCGCTCAATTACAAATCACTAAGACCCTTTCATCATAATGGGCTGAACTAACCGTCTTTTACAGCCATTCAGCAAATACCTGTTTGTGCAAGAAATATGTATTGAATGTCTACTCTGTGTTTGATCTGGACTCTGTTCAGGCTGCCAAGATGGCCCAAGTGAGTGCACAACCTTGGTTCTTAATGAAAATAATCAGAACTTCCTTTACAAATCATATTCATAAATTATCCTCATTTTGTTAAAAGGACATATCTAAAATTACCAATCAAAGAATTCACCAAAATAATATGCCTATGGCCCTATTAAGAAAGCTGAACTTTGTCAAGGGGAAGAGAGGCTTTCTCTTGAGGAAGACTATAGAATCCTTGTCTAAAACTATAATACCTCGTACATAGGAGACTGTAGCATCAAATGATGGGGCTTAAATACATGATCATTTATAGCTTTTGAACTGTCTTCCCTATGCATACTTGGAAAGTGCCCATTTTGAAAACTAAATAAAAACTTGAGATCTTAAAAATTCTCAGCTTCCCTATTTCTAAACTAAATTTATTTCATAGAGCAAAGTGTTTCTCCCATAAATAATAACACTTTCGTTGGTATTTTTAAAGCAGTGAAATAGTTAATAGTTTGTCTCTAAAGCTTGCTGTCTCTTGTAATTCTTAAAATAAAAAAAAAAAAGAAAGAAAACCTAAAGTTTCTCAGACACCCAAAGGAAAACACAGTATAAACATAGAGGTCATGAGCTGAATGTGTCCATCTCAGAACAGCACAAACTGTGTCTGTAAATTAGTGTCTCTAACCCAATTCTAATCATGTTACTTTCCACCTCTGTGTATGTAGCTTCACATTTAATATGCAACCAGCACCTTATTAGTCTCTTCTGAAGAGTAGGACCCTGAGAACTAGTCCACTGAGAAATCACATATTATTTATAACACCAGCTTGACTTTTAAAGAGTGTCTAATCTTTAAGAAGGCAGAAAGAAACAACATATTTCCCACAAGTGAAACTTATCACCATGTAAAGAATATATACTTGGCATTGAAGTACCCATCTAGTTTCCATATGTATACCTAAACTTTTTTTTAAATGGATGAAAAGCACCTAATTTTGAAAAAGTAAATGTAGAAAGATTGAAATGCTATTGATAGGGTTCAAGTCAAGGCATAACCTATGGCGTGATCTTGCGACAAGCATCAGAATTGGTTTTCTTGGCTGTTGAGTAATCCACGGACTTGCTTCAGGTTTCCGTTAGCCAGAAGTACAGTTGGCATCATCTCCGTGCATCCAGAGGCAGATCTGGGCGTACTTGAGGGGCGTGATGCGCACCGCCACGTTATAGTCCTTCTGAACACCATGCACGTCCACCCATTGGTGGCCTGAATAGACCGCAATGATTTTGCGCTTCCAACTCTTTTTGTCTGGCTCTTTCAGACGCAGATAGACCCCAGAGCCGGTGGAGCCCGACTCGGCATCGCAGTATTGATAGAGGAGATCGTTGGATTCATCAGACACGCTGCAAAACCGGTAGACTAACTGATCTGGCCGGTCGTGATCAAAGCCTGAGAAGTGGATCATCCCGCCGGGCAGCTTCTTGATGGTAGGACTGATTCCCAGCTCCATGTATTTCTTTCTGTGAGGGCGCTTCAGCTCCAGAAGGGCGTAGTCGTAGTCCAAGGCAGCGTCTCCCTGCCCGCCTCTGGCCCAGCCTTTGGGAATGTGGGTATTCTTGACTCGGGTCCACTGGAAGGAGGGCTTCCCATCAGCACCTCGCTGACCCCGAGCAGATTCCTTCCTCCTCCTTCTGGCGCTGGCTCGCTCCTTCAGGTTCTCTTTGGTCACCTCGCTTTCATCACCACCACTTGCGTCCCTCCTGCTCCTCCTGGAACCCCGACGTTTCTTGCCACCACCTTTCTTTCTCATCTTCAACAACCCTACCCTTAGCCTTTTACTCCCTTTGATGTAGTCCTGTCCGTCGTGGATGCAGTGGGCAGCTGTTAGGACGTGATTGGGGGAGATGAGGATGCCGCTGCAGCCCGTGGAGAGCTTCACGGCAGTATTGAAAGGGAAATTGGTCAAGAATCTTTTGTCTAAGATGCTGAATCTGCTGTCGGTGCCGTACACCTGCCTCTTCCTCCGAACAGGTGCTCCTTGTGTGGTGAGATTTTGAGTTGGCTCCAGGACCCAGCCTTGAACTTTGACTCTGGTCAAGGTTCGGGTGCCATTCTCAAAGACAGTCTCATATGAAAGAGAGTCTTCGAGGTCAGAAAGGCTGGGAGCGGGGAGTTCTTTCTGGCATTCAATGCCACACACTCTCTTTAACACCATCCTAGCATCTGCCTCAAAGTTGGGGCTGGTGAGACGGAAAGTCCTCTCACTGACAACCCGGGGTATTTTTCTCAAGTGCCACATAAAATCCTTTTCCGTTTCTGATCCATCAATGATGGTCCACCCAAGGGTGAAAAATATCAACCAAAATAGTATGGTTTCCATCTCGTTCTTCTCTGTTGTCCTTTAAAATAGAAAAAGAAAGAGAAGTTTTATAATGTTTTCTTTTTAAATATGTTACTTATTACTCATTTAGGCCTTGGGTCCTAACACAAATAGGGGTCCTTATTTTCACTATACTTAGATTTTACTGAGATTCAATAAACACCCTGACTATGTAGGCTCATACAGATGTCCCAAATCAGTAATTTGTTCTCACCCAAACTTCCCTCTACCAGCCCTAATATGTGGATACGTGAACCACCCCCACCTGCCATCTCCCCTCTGCCTCCCTAGACAACCTAACACATGGGGGAGTAGGATGGGGGGACAAGCTGGGATCACCTGCTCCCTAGGTAAAACCGTCTTCCTTCCAAGTTCTCCTACAATCTTAGCTCCAGATGATTTAGAAATAAAGGTAGCAGAAGATGTCTGGCACTTTCCATGAATTTAGCTTCTTAATCAAAGCAGAGATCATAAATTCCTCATCTTTAGAGTGTAAGTGCCTAGCATAGAGCTCGAAGAGACATTCACTGGAATCCAGTGAATTTCCCTGTATCACGGTTTGCAGACCAAGCTAATGGATGGCACAAGTGAAATCATCGGATAATATTCTAAAATATTCAGTAGAGGTTTTAGAAATAAGTAAATGGGCCCATCTGCTATTGAGCTACTTTTTTAAAAAACTGTCAGATTACGATGTATCACTTTCTGGTGTACAGCATAATGTTTCGGTCATATGTATACATACATATATTCATTTTCATATTCTTTTTCATTATAGGTTATTGACTTGGTTTGATTTTTACAAGCAGAACCCTTTATCAAAAAAAAATGCACAGCACAGGCCAGTTTATTCAAAAGTAAGGAAAACGTACCCCATGGTTTTTTTTAAACAAAGTTGTGCTTAGAACTACCACCTAAGCAAAGCAACACACACAAATGCTTTATAGTGACATTTTATGTATAGTAAAATTGTAAGGATTTATGGAGCACAGGCTATGGTTCTGAATTTACGACTTGGGGGAACATGGTCATGATTAATTATAGTCCCTTTCATTGTGGGTCACATCACCTGATAGCGGTTTGCAGTTGCCAGTACCTGGCATGGTATAATACCCTTCTAATGTTCACATCATCTCGCTCTCTCTTCCTGCTTCTCTAAGCTCACTAGTATGTAAATTTATTCCTAGACTTGATTTGTTTGTCAGTTGTTCCTTTGTGAGGGTACGTGGGGGTGTAGCCCTCCCTGGAGCAGCAGTTTTGACATTTGCAAGCATTGCGGCAAGTTGTTTTTAACTAATAGTTAAAATATCCAGGCTTTGCAAATGATTTGCATTGTGTATAAAGCAGAGGCAATTCAAAGTTAAATTATTCGTACAGTACCTTCATTCTCAGTGCTTTCTTCTAAACTCTTTTTGCCTGGAAAAGAAAGCTGCTAAGAAATGTTAGGAATGGCCCACAACCCTGGGTGCACCCATAAGAACCTGTGTGTTGGCAGGAAAAGCAAAAGTTGTTTCTGCTGCAGAGCTGACTATGGGCATCTCCTGATACAGCAGAGTCCATTTTGCTATATACAAGTACAGAAGTTTATTAACAAACTAAGAGCATTCTTTTGAGAAAACAAAAACATACCCATTAACCACCTTTTTGTTTAAACATTATCCATCAAAACAGGACATAATCAATTTGAACCATCGTACATTATACTTTTGAACGTATTAAGCAAGTTTAAAATAATCTTAACCATGACTTGGCTTCAGCAGAATGACATAGAAATTTTACAGTTTTCATTTCTTCATTTGCTCACACTTGAATGCTCAGTAATGGTGATTCTGGTTAACATTAGACTGTTCTTTGCTAAATAGTTTGTTTTATTTTGGAGATGGAGCATTATTCTGTAGAGTGATGGATATTCTCCAAAAAATCAGTAAAGAATATGTCAGAAAAAATCCACAATCATGTCACAATATTTTCTAATCACCACCGTGGCAAATGTGACTTTATACAAAGCAGTAATAATACTGGTAACAGTTTTATTGAACCACCTATTTTCTTCTGTGACCTTCTGTGCAATTTTCATAATGAGTTTTTCATCCAGTTTATTTAATTGGATTGGAATGAAAAAGGCTAACAACTTGGTAACTATACTGAGACCTTGAAATTGTGTTTAACTAGACGGTTCCAAGTTTGAAAAGTTCTATCTTTCCCTTAAAAAAAGCTAAAATAAGAGAGTTATTTGCTGCCTCTTAGCTTATCAACAGCCCCAAATAGATGATTTTAAAAGAATATAGGGGTGGGAGGGTATAGCTCAGTGGTAGAGTGCAGGCTTAATAAGCACAAGGTCCTGGATTCAATCCCCAATACCTCCATTAAATAAATAAATAAATAAATAAATAAATAAATAAATAAATAAATAAATAAACAAACAAACTTAATTACCTCCTTCCCTGCAAAAAACAAAAAATTTTTAAAAATTAAAAATATATACATATCTTTTTATCTACTTAATTCTTAGCAAAATTCATTCAAGGGAGCTTTTTGGTGTGGGAAATAAAATTTTTAAAAACTGATTTTTCATTTAGCCCTATATGATAGCAGCTGTTCATTGTATACTTAACACATAATTACATCAAAGACTGAAAGCCACTTACCCTCATTAAAAAATACATAGAATCACTTTATACATTTTAATAACTGATAATAATGATCTGTGGAGTAATGAATGTGCAAAAGGCATTCCTAGGCAAAAGTGAGGATGTAAATCATGGTCCTGTGGTATTGCTTCCACAGTTAAGTTTTAGTTTGGGGATTTGGGTTTTTGTTTGTTTGTTTGTTTGTTTGTTTTTCAGTACTGTTTAATTTAGTGTTGCAAGTTTTCAGATAGTTATGGTTTAGATAGGCAGAATGCAAATATTAAATTATAACTGACATGATGACCTTTTACCATACAAATCATTGAATGGGAATATAACTCTCAAATGTAGAAGTCCCCCATTCTTTACCAAATAAAACACATACCCTGTGCCATAGTTCTGTAGGTAGACTTTTAAGAGCCCCATGTAATTGTTAGTTTTATGTGTCAACCTGACTGGACCCCTGGATACCCAGATATTTGGTCAAATATTACTCTAGGTGTGTCTGTTGTGGGGAAGGAGTTCTGCATAAGATTAACATATGAATTGGTAGACTGAATAAAGCAGACCTCCCTCCCTAGTGTGGGTGGGCCTCATCCAATCAGTTGAAGGCCTGACTAGAACAAAAAGCCTGACTCTTCTGTGAGTAATGAAGAACTCCTACCTGACTGCATTGAGTGGTGCCATTGGTTTTTATCCTGCTTTGGATGCAAAATGAAACATGAACAACTCAAAAGAATAGTATTAGATTGTTAATAAAATTCTTGTGTGTGGTAAAATAAACTCTGTCACATCAAAAGATGCCTGGTTGTAGTCCCCAAACCAGCAGTGTCAGCATCCCCTAGGAACTTATTAAAAATGCTAAAGGGGTTGGGAGTGTAGCTCATGGTAGAATGTGTGCTTAGCATGCATGAGGTCCTGGATTCAATCCCCAGTACCTCTATTTTTTTAAAATGCTTATTCTCAGGGCCATACTCTCCTGAAGGGGCATGGGTTCCCAGCTTTGTGTGTTTTAAACAGCCCTCCAGGCAATTCTGATACTCAGTACAGCCTGAGAACCACTGCAGCAGCCAAGGCCCTGTTGTACCAGCTTGAGCCCTGATCTAAAAAGTGGTCTTTCCAGGGCTCATTGCTTAACCAGGTTTCAAATGACCTCTGCTTCATCTTTGTGTACAAAATAAATTTATCCTGAACTCTGCTCTTTTACTGTGTTAGGAACTGCTAATATTGAATGGTTCAGCCTTGAATAGAAAAAAAACATACTTTTATATAAGTTAGTGAGCAATGTCTGAAAAGATGCAAATTCAGTAGGCTTGTATGTAATACCTCCAACATCTGATGCTCCGGATGATGCAAGGGCATTGGCTGGCCAGCCCTGTCTGGAGCCCTTTGAGGGATTCAGCTGCAGTGCAGCCCAGGAGTAAAAGCCATGCCCACATCTATCCTTGGGCACAGGAAAGGCAGAGCCTTGTAATAGAATCTCAGAATCATAGTAATAAAGGACATGGATTCAGTTAGCCTGTCTAATTTGGCCTGTAATTTAAAATTTGGACAAATGTTTCAGGACACTTTCTTTTGGAAAACCTGAAGTTTGCCTTGTGGTAAAATGTCAATGTGATGTAAATGATAGCTCTTACTGATAGAGCCATCCATGGTTCAGTGGCTACATCTACAGACGCCTGTCTTCCAACATCACTAACTAAAGGGATGTGGTCCCAGCTCGCGAAGCAGCTATAGTATTTTGAAAGCTTTAATGTCCCTTGTCTTCCCTCCTCCTCCTCCTCCTTCTTCCTGTCTTCCATTATAATTGTGACCTTCCCTGGCACTTTCCAGATGGCTTGCATTTGGGGCTTCAAATTCCAATTTGGGTTAATGAAAGGGAGGCTGCAGTCATGGCCCCCACCATGGGTCAGTGTTCAATAGCTGATTATGGGTTGGATCATGGAGACAAATGGAGGCGAAGGGAATTAGGGAAGAGGCAAGCCTATCAGGATTTATGGATGAACTCCTACCAATGGAGTAAATCTTACTCCACATTTGTACCTGGTCTGTACTATTAACAGAAATGGCCACACATAACTACAAGGGCTAACTTACTATGGCTTTGGTTTGTCTGTGTGCTTATGCTTTCTCAGAAATGTGAGTGCTGATAGTATTAAGAATATTTGAGTGTCTGTAGCAGCATCATGGTTACAAAGGCAGACCAAGGAGTAAGACACCTTGGGCTGAGTCTCACCTTTACCACTTATTAGGCATCTGAATTGGGCAGTTCATTAAGTTCAGTTAGGTTTCAGTTTCCTCGTCGGCAAAGGCGAGATGGTAGTAATCTCAACTTCATAACATAATTGTGAGAATTAAGTAAGTTGATACATGCAAAGAATTACCTCTGAGCCCAGAACATAGAAATAATAAGTTCTTTCATAATTATTATCCTACCTTAATGGGTGAATTAACATCACTTTAAAACAGTTTATTATATAAGGCAAAGTTATAGCACTTGTAGTTTTCAAAAAAGTCAGTTTTACAGTCAAGCAGTTTTATTTCAGGATAGTTTCTTATGCCCTCTCAAGCTCCCTTTTTCTTTGTTTTGTTTTTTGTTCAAGGACAGCTTCACTTTAGAGACTTCCCAAATGAATGCTTTCCTAATTACTCATTTCTATGAATATCTGTGGCTCTGTGATGTATTTTTTTCTTTGCTGTTAAACTCAAGTGTGTTTAAACATTACCCAGCCACAGAACACTTGAATTACATTTCCTGTGTCTTACTTTTAGCCTGGATCTATCCTAAGAATTCTGAAACTGCCAACAGGACCTAGGCCTAAAAGGACACAGAGTCAATGTCAAAATAACTCCTCAAAGGAAGTGATTTACAGTGAAAGAAAAACCTAACTTTTTGACTGAGTCTATCTGGAATGTATAGAATTTTACTATGGCATGACATAATTATATCCTCAGGCTGTTCCTCTTTTCATTTTTTGATTTGTTACCCTGAGAAGTTGATATTTTAGCTTAGGTGGGGCAGGCAGACGAATGAAAGATGAGATGAGTGCTCTCTATATTAAAGGGTTTGAATGAATTGCTTTGTTTGTAGATGAAAATGAGCTGCCTTATTTATCTAGCAGCTGTACCAGGTGATAGATTTCACACTTACTCGGGCCTTTCTTTTTATCTGGTCCCTTTTTTTGTTTGGTTGGGTTTTGTTTGGTTTGGAGTGGGGGGAGGTAATTAGGTCTATTTATTGATTTTTTTGAATTTTTAATAGAGGCACTGGGGATTGAACCCAGGACCTCGTGCATGCTAAGTATGCGCTCTACCACTGAGCTATACCCTCCCCGCCCTTTACCTGCTCCCTTGTAATGTACAGTGAGGTATTTGTCCAAGTTCACATGTAGAGCATACTGCCATGGAACATCATTTTGCATTACTGTCAAACAACTTTGGGGGGGCTGTCATGAGTCAGAGACCACTCAGTCAGATCAGTGGCCTGGTAGGGCCAACACCAACTTCTACCATAACGTCTATGTTAGGACACAGCAGTGATTGCATTCCCTGTCCTTTATTTAACCATCCATGATTCCAACCTGCTCCTCCCAACATCACTGCCTACATTTACACATATGCACGGATGTGAAAAAATGCTTCAGCCATCTCTCTCTTCCTCCATTGTCATCCTCCACCTGTTCAGTCAAGATCGACACACCACAGGTCGACTTTATGGCCTGGCCCATATTCTGCACACCTGCAGGGAGAAGTACTGGCTTTGGCAGAAGGCTGGGGCAGGAGAGGAGGAGGATTGCTAGTGAGAGCACACAGGTAGAAAGCAAGCATTAATGGGTTAGGGTTTGGAGAACGCTTGTAACACTTTAATAGTCTCTTTCACAAATTGAGAGCAGATGCAGAGGAGAATAGGTATTTTCCTAAATTCAATTCCTGGCCCACTTGAAGCCCCCACTGACTGTCAGTCACTGAGTGGAGCATTGAATGGAGGCCAGATTTCAGCTAAAAACGTATGGGATCAGGATGATGAGAAAGTGTTAGTGATGTGGTGAAGATGACTCGGGTGTTTCAATGATGATGGAGGCAGTGGGCTTTGAAGCCAAACCAACAGCAGTCCACTTGCAACTTCTTAGCAGTATGATTTTGTGAAGGTCACTTAATCTCTGCAAACATTATTTTCTGCATTTGTTACAGAGGGATAATATTTTAGAGTATTTTTGTGAGACACTTACATGATATACATGTAAACACAATGCCCAGAGCACAGCGAGCCCCCAGCAAATGGTAATTAGTTTTATAATATCAAACAGTAGGAGTCAACACATAGGCAGGTATTTATAAGGGATTTCATGCATCCCTGAACCTCCTTGTGGTATGCCGAGTACAGACCTCATTCCATTGAACTTTACTGCACTTCACAGATACTGTGTTTTTTACAAATTTAAAGTTTGCAGCAACCCTGCGTGGAGCAAGTCTACCAGCCATTTTTCCAACAGCATTTGGCAACTTCGTGTGTCTGTCTCACATTCTGGCAATTCTTTCTCATTATTATTATATTTGTTCTAGTGATCAGTGATCTTTGATGTTATTATTGTAACTATTTGGGGGGCCCACAGACCATGCCCATAGAAGTTGGGAAACTTAATAAGGTTGTGTGTGTTCTGGCTGCTCCATGACTGGCCCTCTCCCCCCTCTTTCTCCTCCTCAGGTCTCCCTGTTACTTGAGACACTCAGTATTGAAATTAGGCCAGTTAAGAACCCTACGGTGGCCTCTAAGTGTTCAAGTGAAAGGAAGAGTCACAAGACTCTCACTTGAAATCAAAAGCAAGAAATGATTAAGCCTACTGAGGAGGGCATGTGGAAAGCCGAGACAGGCTGAAAGCTAGACTCTTGTGCCAAACAGGTAGCCAGGTTGTGAATGCAAAGGAAAAATTCTTGAAGGAAATGAAAAGTGCTATATTCCAGTGAACACATGAATGATAAGAAAGCAAAACAGCCTTACTGGTTATATGGAGAAAGTTTTAATGGTCTGGATAGAAAATCAAGCCAGCCACAACTTTCCCTTAAGCCAAAGCCTCATCCAGAGCAAGGCCCTAACTCTCTTCAATTCTGTGAAGGCTGAGAGAGGCGAGGAAGCTGCAGGAGAAAAGTTGGAAGCTAGCAAAGGTTGGTTCATGAGATTTAAGGAAAGAAGCCACCTCCATGACGTCAAGTGCAAGGTGACACAGCAGGTGCTGATGCAGAAGCTGCAGCAGGTTATCCAGAAAATCTAGCCCAGAGAATTCATGAAGGTGGCTATGCTAAACAGCAGATTTTCTTTTCTTTTCTTTTATCTGTTGAGCATTTTTTGTTTATTTTCTTTGTGTATATTTAAAAAAAATTTTTTTAATTTTGGGGGGTAACTTTTTTGTTTATTTTTATTTTAATGAAGGTCCTGGGGATTGAACCTAGGACCTCATGCATGCTAAACAGGTGCTCTACCACTCAGCTATACCCACCCGCTGAACAGATTTTTAATGTGAATGAAACAGACTTATATTGAAAGAAGATGCCATCTGGGACTTTCATAGTTAGAGAGAAGTCAATGCCTGGCTTCAAAGCTTCAAATAATAGGCTGACTCTCTTAGAGGCTGATGCAGCTGGTGACGTGAAATTGAAGCCAATAATCATTGATCATTCCAAAAACCCGTGGATCCTTAACCTACTCTGCCTGTGCTCTATAAATGGAACAGCAAAGCCTGGTTGATAGCATATCTGTTTATAACAGGTTTTACTGAATATTTCAATCCCACTGCTGAGAACTATTGCTTAGAAAAAAAGGATTCCTTTCAAAATATTACTCCTTATTGATAATGTACCTGGTCTCTCAAGAGTTCTGATGGAGATGGACAACAAAATTAGTGTTATTTTCATGCCTGCTAACACAGCATCCTTCTACAGCCCGTGGATCAAGGAGTCATTTTAACTTTCAAGACTTATTTTTAAGAAATACATTTCGTAAGACTACAGCTGCCATAGGTGTGGTTCTTCTGATGGATCTGGGCAAAGTCAATTGAAAACCTTTGGGAAAGGAGTCAACATTCTAGATGCCATTAAGGACAGTCCTGATTCACGGGAAGAGGTTAAAACATCAACATTAACAGGAGTTTGGAAGAAGTTGATTCCAGTCCTCATCGATGACTTTGAGGGGTTCAAGACTTCAGTGGAGGAAGTAACTACAGATGTAGTGGAAATAGAAGCAAAGTAGCATTGGAAGTAGAGCCTGAAGATGTGACTGCATTGCTGCAATCTCACGATCAAACTATAATGGGTAAGGAGTTGCTTCTTATGGATAAGCAAAGAAGGTGATTTCCTGAGATGGAATCTATGCCTGATGAAGATGCTTTGAAGATTCTTGAAATGACAACAAAGGATTTAGAATATTACATAAACTTAGTTGATAAAGAAACAGCAGGATTTGAGAGAACTGACTCTAGTTTTGAAAGAAGTTCTTTGGGTAAAACGCTATCAAATAGCACTGCATGCTACAGAGAAATCGTTTGTGAAAGAAAGACACGATCGATGCAGCAGACTTCACTGTTGCTTATTTTAAGAAATTGCCATGGCCACCCCAGCCTTCAGCAAGCACCACTGTGCTCAGTCAGTAGCCATAAACATCAAGGCCAGACCCTCCACCATCAAAAAGATTATGACTTTCTGAAGCTCAGATGACAGCAATCATTTTTTAGCAACAAAGCATTTTTTAAATTAAGTTATATACATCACTTTTTAGACATCATACTATTGCACAGTTAAGAGACTACAGTACCTTTTATATGCACTGGGAAACCAAAAAAAAAAAAAAATCATGTGACTGGCTTTATTGCACAATTTGCTATATTGTGGCGGTCTGGAACTGAACCCACGGTATCTCCAAATTGTGCCTGTCATGGCTCCCAAGGAAAGCCACATCCTAGTCCCGGGGACCTGTGAAAATGGTCCTTACCTGGTAAAAGAGACTTTGCAAATGTGAGTTAGCTAAGGATTCTGAGATGAGGGGATTAGCTCGGATTGTCCAGGGGAGCCCGTGTAATCCCAGGGATCCTTATAGGAAGGAGGCAGGAGGGGCAGTAGTAAGACGGAGCAGTGAAGATGGAGGCAGAGGTCAGAGTAAGGCGGGGTCACAAGCTCTGGAATTGGGGTGGGGGGTCTAGAACCTGAAAAAGGCCAGGAGACAAATTCTCTCTAGAACTTCCAGGAAAAGAAATGCAGCCCTGCTGACCCTCTTTAGACTTCTGGCCTCCAGAACCATAAGATGATGTGTGGTTTTAAGTCACTAAGTTTTTGGTAATTTGTTACAGCAGCAATAGGAAATGAATACATTTGGGGGGGGGAGGGTAATTAGTTTATTTATTTTATATTTTAGAGGAGGTACTGGGGATTGAACCCAGGCCCTTGTACTTGCTAAGCATGCACTCTACTGCTTGAGCTATAGCCTCCCCCCATACACTTAAAAAAATTTTTTTTTCAGTATTTGTAGCTTTTTTGTTTGTTTGTTTTATTTGGAGGGGTAATAATTAGGTTTATTTAGTTATTTATTTTTTTAATGGAGGTGCTAGAAATTGAACCCAGGACCTCATGCATTGCGAAGCACGTGCACTACCACTGAGCTATAGCCCCCCCCCCCCCGGAAATGAATACCCTTATAAAGGTAAAAATCTAATTTTTTAAATTGTCTGCCTTTGATGTTTAGAAAGGAAGTAGTAGGGACTGATATAAAGTGGGAAAGAATGTTTGGGTCAGAGACATACACTTAAATGGAAATTTTCTTAGGAAAATTATACAGACACACAATTCTAGAACTAAACCCAGAAAATCACAACAAAACATTATGGGGCCTGGAGAAGTACTGCTTAGAAGAAACGAGAATCAGAACAGGGTAGATAAATTCGTGTGTTCTACAAATGCACACAGAGCTTAACTATGTTACGCCCGCATCATTTCAAAGCCTCTTTCCTCATTTCAGAATCTCTGTGATACTCTTCCTTGGCCATTGAGTTGGACTAGAAAATTCCTAAGATATCTTTCAGCCCTCACGTCCTACATTAAACCACAAATGAGAAAAACACAAGTAATTTACTCATCAATGATCCTGAAGGAGCTTCAATTCCTAGTCCTGGGAGGGTAGGAACTTGCCTGCTATCCATATTGCTACCACGAGATGGCGAAGCTGGCCTATTGATGCCAGATCTAAGAGCCCACATTTAAATTGTTTACATTCACTGAGCTAGGAAATCGAATTTATTTTCGAGGCAGGTAGGCTTCATGGGAGGGAGAGAAGTCTCACTGGTTAATAATACACTAGACATTGTCACATGTGGAATTGATCACATTTAGCAAATCCACCTACAGACCACAGAGACGGTCCTGATGAGCTGAGGTTGATGATGATGTCCACGGCCAGACGATTTCCTGGCAGGTGGTTTCCCAAAACCACTGCCCCACCAGCACTTCCACTCTGACCTACGGCACCGCTAAATCATCCCCCAAATGTGCTGCCGTTCATTCCAACACGAAGAAAAATCTTCAACCCACCAACTATTTCACATGTTTATCAAATACTTTATAATCCATTTCAAAGGATAAGCTCTCCACCGATTCTAGGCTGAAAATAAATGGCAAGGAAGTTCACTGACAATGTGCCAGTTTCTATGCAGAATATCATACCAATAACACCATCTTCAAGTGTAGTTTCAGGAATGGAGACAAAGTAATGTCTGCTTTAAAAATTTAGCAGTACTTGAGGGAAAGGAAGATGGTAAAGTTACACAGCTGATTATTTTACAGTAACCCACAACTTCTGTTTCTCATCACAATAAAAAAAAAAAAACCTCTCTTTTTGTTTTAGCTATTTTTCCAGGACCTGTACATTTCAAATTATGCAATGGATATGCTGTGTGTAAATCAAATTCGGGGTGAGTGGCACTAAGGGAGCCCCTAGAGAACCCTCTGCTGGCTCTTTCATCCACTGGCATAGGAAGTATACAGCATATGGCTCCTAACTTTTTATCTTGCAAGTTGGCCTTTGAAAGCAAAGAATCTCTGTAAATGCATTAGGTCTGCTACTCTTCAGGCTTTAAAGCTTATGCACGGTTGTTTTCAGCTCAGCAAACATCTGTTAAAGCTTCTGACGCTCTTGAAAAAACTTGAGTTACGCAAAGTCACAAAATAATAACCTGTGTCCCGCTGATTTAACTTTCCCACCCTCCTCATCTCAGATTTCTCCTGGGCAGAGTTAACTCCCTTCTAGGTGAAGTAGCTTCAGCCTCCAGAAGTCTCAGTCTGAACCCACTGTTAAAATGCAATATGCTTGCCTTGGATAGTTGAGCATTGGGCAGAGAAAGATAAATCATTAACTCAACAGGGAAAATTAGCTCACATTAGCAATGGTTTATTTTAACAAATAATGAGCACGTCCTGTATGCCAAGCACTAGGCTAAACAATCTCACATTTGACACCACGAGAAAGATTCTTAAAAGCGTGCAGACCTCCAAGCTGTCTGGAAGGAAAGTAGGAAAAGTGTCAACATTCAACCTCTTCTCACATTAAAGGAGCTCCTCTAGTGTTTCCTAATAAAAATAAAATTCCATATGATGCTTGAGCACTCCTTTCAAGCCTAACTGACTTCTTTGGCTGGAATTTTCACATTCCCTCTTCTAAATTATAAACCAGATTCTAAGCATAGTTCTCCAAGCAGCAACATAGGACTTTTATAGTTCTCTATGGAGACACATGCACTTGGGATCAAATGAGAATTAATTTCAGAAGTGAGAAGGGTTTTAATAAAAGGGGGAAGGGAGCATCTAGATACAAGATTGACAGCTTCTTTCACGTCAATGACAGTGCGAAAAGGTCAGAGGAATGAGGCAGGAGGTGTTTCTACAACTTTTCAAAGACTTTTATTGTAGAAAATTTCAAACTACACAAAAGTAGAGAGAAAGCTATTTTTTAAAAAGTAGAACAGTAAACCCCACGTGCCCATCACCCAGCTGCAATTTTTACCAATATTTTGCCAATCTTGTTTCAGTTGTCTCCTCCACCTTTTTTTCTAGAGTATTTTAAAGCAAATCCAACACTTTTCAATTTTATTTCACCTTCTCATTTTAAAAAAATGTTTTGCACTGCTCCTTTTGCTGACCTGTGCAGCCAAATTGATGAGAGAGAGAGGAATTCCTAGCTGTCATAGTAAACCTGCCAAAGAGGCTTTCAACCAGAGTAGACTTTCCAGGAATGCGTTTTACACCTTTTTCAATGGCATCTGTTAATAATCACAAAAAGAAAGACGGTCCCCTCTGGTAGTACTTAAATAGAAAGAATTCCATTTATATTCCAATGCAAACATTGTTACTGTTACTATTAAACTGTGCAGAGGCCGGCACGAAGAATCGCCTTTCTGAAAGAGTCGTTTCTTTGATGACTTAAAAGTGCTGAGTTTGATCCCTAACTTTAGAGCCCTTCAAAGTTCTCCCCGGGTAGGTCCTGTCTTTCTTAAGGAAATGTCCAGGTTCTGGGGTCTCACCCTATCCAGGGGGGCTCCATCCTTACCTGTTCAGCTGATTCGGTCCTGGGGGCGCTGCCCAGCTCGAATCAAAGTGTCCCGAGGTTGTCACCAATGCTGGTGAGGCAGGAGGGCGGGGGCGCGGCTGCCACCAGCCTCGGGACAGCCAGAGCCCGGGACGCCCGGTCACCGCCCGCCAGCACCGTCGGGAGCTCAGAGCTCGAGGCTGAGACTGCGAGGAGAGAGCAGAGCTGAGCGCCCGGGAGGGGAGATGGGAGGGGAAAGGGGGCGTTGGCGCCGGGCGGACGCGGGGGAGGCGAGGGGAGAGGAGAGGGGAGAGGAGGTGGGCAGGAGGAGAGAGGGGAGAGAGAGGAAGGAGAGGGAGGGAGAAGGAACCGGGACGCGGAGCTCGGGGGGGATTTATTTGGAAGTGTGGGGTGAACCAGGCAGCCTCTCACCCCAGCATCTTTGACCCCAGAGTGATTAATTCAGCTCTAGGAAAAAATAATGAGATCACAAGAGGTGTCTGTCTCCGTAATAGTATGCATCCCAAAAATAGTCTCAAGAAGATACCCCGAAATGTGTGCTTGGAGGGGAGGGATCGGGGGGGTGCGTGGGAGTGGTTCTTCGAGTCTCAATCTCCGTGCTCGAGATTTAGACCCCAGCCGTCTAGAATACACATGGGCATTTATTTCCCTAACCCCAACCCAAGCCAGTCTCCATCCGGGACCTCGCAGGCGCCCACATCCGCCGTGAGGACTTGCGACCCTGGAGGGCTGGGGTCTGGGTCACCCCGTGAGCATCCTGTGGGGCCTCCAGGGGGAGCCCGTCAGTTTTCCGTCTGTCGCGAGGCTAGGAGGCGCTTTTTTGCTTTTTGGCGAGTATCGTTTAACATCCTTGCCCACCTCAGTCCCACCAAAATTCTAACTACCTCTCTCTTAGACTCTTCTCTGCTCCTTAGGAGAGTGCTCCTTTGGGGTGGGGACCCCCCTAAGGAAAGTATTCAGCGACTACTCGTCTTCTGCTGGGGGTCAGGGCTGAAGCCAGATGCACCCATACAGAAATGAGTACGAAAACTTGGTCCTGGCCCCCAAGGAAGAAATCAGATAAGTGCACAAGTATTTATAACACAAGGTCTTAGCATGTCCCGGAACACTTGGCTCAATCGTAGTACATTGCTTTTCTCAAGTTTCTATGTATTTTTTTTTTTTAGCAGAAGGAGATCAGAACATATACAATCATTTCATTTCCCCGTTTTTACACTTTATTTATGCACTTACCCATATAATTAAAATCTATTAATAATTTTTACCTGGTATTGAATAATTAGTTCTGAAGCTCTCGGTCTCACCAGTTAGATCATAATCTTCAAATGCATCTTTGAATCTCCACCCTCCACCAGAGGGCCTGGCACTTAATGACTGCTGACTGAGTTGAACTAAAAAAGTTCACCAGTGAAATGGAGTGTGAGGAAGTGGTAAAGAAAGCCCAGAACTCAGAATGCGGAGACCCCTCTGACCCTGCATAGTTGTGCCCTGGGCTTCAGCCTCTTCATTAGTAAATTAAGGTTATCTGGAGGAGTTTTATAATCTATACTTCTCAGACATTTTGGGGAATTCTAACACTGCATAAATCCAGGAGGATTTAGTGTGGATGCAGGTCTGATTTCTTTAATTCTGTCACCACCCCTCAATGACAACTCGTAAAGTCAACTTCAGTGCTCTCCCATTCAGGGCCCCTTCTTCCCGAGCCTTTAACCCCAAGCCTTCTTTTTCCCTGCAGCTTTACTGAGATATAGTTGACATATAATATCATTTTAATTTAAGGTGCACTATGTGATGAGTTGCTACACCTACAAGATGTGGAATATTTACCACAGAAAGGTCACAGAATTATCATTGTTTTGGTTGTCATTAGGGTGAGAATGTTAAAGCCTTACATTCAGAACAATTTTCAAGATTACAGTACAGTATTATTAACTATAATCACCATGCTGTACATTAGAGACCTGAAATTTATTCATCTTGTAACTAAAAGTTTGTACCCTTTGACTAACTTCTCCCCATCTCCCCTGCCCCTCAGCCCATTGAGTATTTCTGGCTTCCTGTCAAATATTGGTTGACTGTATATGTGTGGTTTTATTTGTGGCTCCCAATTCTATTCCGTTGGTATAGGCATCTGTTATGGGTGTATAGATACTTAGTTTGATTGGATAAATGTATTCCTAAGTATTTTATTATTTTTGACATTATTGTAAAGGGGATTTTTAAGAATTTTGTTTTCAGATATTTCGTTATTTGTTTATAGAAACGCAACAGATTTATGTAGGTTGATTTTTGTGTCCTGAAACTTTACTGAATTTATTTATTAGGTCCAAGAGTTTTTTGGAGTCTTTGGAATTTGCTCTGTACTACTCCATACAAGATAATGTGATTGCAAATACAGACAGTTTTACTTTTTCCTTTCTGATTCAGATTTTTTTTCTTGTACCTAATTACTCTAAGACTTCCAGTACTATGATGAATAAGAGTGGTGAGAGCAGACACTCTTGTCTAGTTCCTGATCTTAGAGGGGAGTTTTTAGCCCTTCACCATTGAGTATGATGTTTCCTGTGGGCTTGTCATGTACTGCCTTTATTATGTTGAGGTATGTTCCTTCTATACCCAATTTTTTGACAGTTTTTATCATGAAAGGATGTTGAATTTTGTTAAGTGCTTTTTCTGCATCTATTGACATGATCATGTGATTATTATCTTTCTATTAATGTAGTATTTCACATTTATTGATTTGCATATGTTGAACCATCCTTGCTTTCCAAGGATAAATCTCACTTGATCATGATGTATGATCATGTTAATGTGCTCTTGAACTTGTTTTACAAGTATTTTAAGTTTACAAGGGTAAACTTGTAAAATGAGTTTAGAAGTGTTCCCTCCTCTTCAATTTTTTTTTGAAGAGTTTGAGAAGAATTGGCATTAATTCTTTACATGTTTGGCAGAATTCACCTGTGAAGCCATCTGGTCCTAGGGTTTTCATTGTTGGGAGGGTTTTGATTACTGATTCAACCTCCTTAGTTGTTATTGGTCTGTTCAGATTTTCTTTTTCTTCATGATTCAAACTTGGTAGATTGTATGTTTCTGGGACTTTATCCATCTCTTCTAGGGTGTCCAGTTCAGATTTTTTTTTTCTTGTACCTAATTACTCTAAGACTTCCAGTACTTATAACTGGCATATAACTGTTCATAGTACTCTTATGATCCATGTATTTCTGTAGTATCAGTTGTAATGTCTCCTTTTTCACTTCTGATTTTATTTATTTGAGTCTTCTCTCTTTTTTTCTTGATAAGTCTAGGTCAAGGCTTATCAGTTTTGTTTATCTTTCCAAAAAAATCCTAATTTCTTTAAAATTTTCTTTTTTTTTCTATACTCTATTTCACTTACTTCCACTCTGACCTTTGTTATTTCCCTCCTTCTCCTATCGTTGGGCTTAGTTCTTGTTTCTATAGCTCCTTGAGATATAAAGTTAAGTTTGTTTGAGATCTTTCTTTTTTCTTAACGTAGGCATGCATTGCTATAAACTTCCCTCTTACCAGTGCTTTTGCTGCATCCCGTAGGTTTTGGTGTGTTGTATCCCCATTTTCATTCTGTTTCACTATGTTTTTTATTTCTCTTTTAATTTCATCTTTAGCTACTTGTTCAGAAGTGTATTAATATCCACATATTTGTAAATGTTTCAGTTTTCCTGCTGTTATTGATTTCTAGTTAAACCATTGTGATTAGAACAGATACTTGGTATGATTTCAGTCTTATTAACTTTGCTAAGACTTATTTTGTAACCTAACATGATCTATCCTGGAGAATGTTCCATGTGTACTTCAGAAGCATATGTATTTTGCTTCTTTTAGATGGATTGTTCAATATATGTCTGTTAGGTACATTGATCTAAAGTAGAGTTCAAGTCCATTGTTTCCTTATTGATTTTATATCTGGATAATCTGTCAATTGTTGAAAGTGGGGTATTAAAGCCCTACTATTATTGTACTGTTTTCTATAACTCCCTTCAAATCTGTTAATATTTGCTTAATCTTTGATGTTGGGTGTATGTATTTACAATTGTTAGATCCTCTTAATGAATTGACCTTTATATCATTATATAATGACGTTCTTTGTTTCTTGTTATGGTTTGAAGTCTATTTTGCCTGATATAAGAGTAGTTACCCCTGTTTTCTGTTGGTTTTTATCTGCATAGAATGCCTTTTTCCATCCCTTTACTTTGTACCTTTGTGTGTCCTAGAAGCTGAAGTGAGTCTCCTATATAAGCAGCATATAGTTGGGTCTTGTTTTTTGATGCATTTAGCTACTCTCTGTCTTTTGGCTGGAGCATTTAATCCATTTATATTTTTTAACTTTTTTATTGAATTATAGTCATTTTACAATGTTGTGTCGAATTCCAGGGTAGAGCACAATTTTTCAGTTATACATGAACGTGCATATATTCATTGTCACACATTAATCCATTTACATTTAAAGTAATTATAGCTAGGTGAGGACCCACCATTGCCAACTAGTTAATTGTTTTCTGGCTGTTTTCTTTTATTCCTCTCTCCTATCTTTGTGAACTAATGATTTTTCATAGTGGTATACTTTGATTCCCTTCTCTTTACCTAGTGTGTATCTACCATAGATTTTTGTTTTGTGATTACCTTGAGGCTTACTTGAAACATCCTATAGATATAATAGTCTATTTTAAGCTGGTAACAACTAAACTTTGATCATATACAAAAACCCTGCCCTTTTATCCCCCTCCCACCACATTTTATGTTTTTGATGTCACAATATATGTTTTTTATATTTGGTATCCACTTATAAAATTACAGTAGCTATAAGCTATTTTTAGTACTTTTATCCTTCACCCTTTATACTAGAGTTAAGTGGTTAACACATCACCGTATTACAGTATTAGAGTATTCTGAATCTGACTTATATACTTGCCTTTATTATGTTGTTTATTTTCATTTGTTGTCATGTTTCTAGTTAGCATCTTTTCATTTAAGCATTTTTTGTAGGGCAGGACTAGTGTTAATGGACTCCTTCAGCTTTTGTTTGTTTGGAAAAGTCTTTATCTAGCTTCCACTTCTAAAGGAAAAATTTGCTGAGTAGAGTATTCTTGATTGGCAGTTTCTTTCTTTTAGCACGTGGAATATCATCCCATTCTCTCCTTCTCTGCAAGGTCTCTGCTAAGAAGTCTGCTGAGAGCCAAGTGCATAGGTGCGTGGTGGTACCAAGTCCTGGGGGGCACAGTAGCTCATCAGTACAGGCCATTGGGGCCATGGCACTGACAACTGCATGTCTTTGGTGAGCTCTGCAGAAGGTCTTCAGGGGCTGTAAGGGCTGTGTGGGTCCCCAGCAGCACCTCCGGGTCCAGCAGCTGCCAGTAGTGACCAGGACCAGTGGTACCCGCACACTTGGCTGTGGGGTCAGCTGTGGGCCCCTGTGTAGGGCAGGGGCTAGTTGCAAACACACGCAGAGTGGTAGGGGCCAGGGCAGGCAGCAACAGCTGGGGCCAACTCCTGGTATACTGGCAGCTGTGGAGGCCCTGGCTATTGGTATGCACCACTGTGGCTGTCAGGTCTTGCCATGGGCACATAGCAGTGGAGGCTGATGATGGAGGATGGACCGGGGGCACGCAGGTACACAGCTGCAGGTGAGCACAGTACAAGCATGTGACAGGAAGACAGGGCCAGACCTGGGCCCACAGCAGCTGGGGCAGAGGGGGTGAGGTGGGTGAGGTGGGGGTGGGGTGGTGCTCTGACTGTTGGCATGCTTTCTCCTGGCCCTCAGCCTTCTCCTGCAGGCATGTGCATGGCAGTGAAGGCCGGTGATGGGCATCAGCTGGCTGTGTGCATTTGCACAGCTGGAGGGGCTAGCCCTGAGCACATACACAGTGATAACAGTCAGCCACTGGGATCTAGGCTGGTGTCTTACACTCACACAGCCTGAGAGGCCTGTACTAGCTGTCTGTGTGGTTCCTGGACTCTGACAGGGTTTAGGGGAGGGAGTGAGGAGCAAGGAGAGACACAAGTAGCTGGTATCAGCAAAGATGAATACCTGGGAGATGAAAGCTAGTGGAATCTGCTGGAGGTCCGTGCTGGGTGTGCTGGCCCTTGGCTTCTTTCATAGTTGTTGAGTTATCTGCAGAGCAGGTCACTGAGAACCAAGATCACTCCCACTGGCTGCCTACTACTGGGAGCCCCTGCTTTTCTTCCTTATTCCTGGCCATCTCTATTTGTCTAAGCTCTGTGGTCCCTGGTCAGGGTGAAACCGAAGCAGGACCTCCATGTGGTACCCTGAAAGGCTGGGGAAGATGGTAGCTCACCTCACTCATCCTTTCTCTACGAGGGCAACTCTTTCTTGCTGGGGTCTTCCCCCTTCACACTGAGCAGTGCCAGCTTGGGAGGGGGAGATGAGAAGGTGTGGTGCAACGATGCAGGCAAAATGAAACTGTCTTCCTTCCCTTGTTGTGTGGCTCCACCATCTTGCTGAAATCTCTTAAGTGGACTCCAGAACTCTTCCTGATCTGTTTTTGTTCATGGGTGTCTGTCTAATTTCTGATCTTTGTGTGGATCCAGGGGCTGGAGCCCACCATCTTGGTGACATCACTCCCTGGTCTATCTCAAGCCCCTCTCCTTCTCTATTTCTGCTTCTGTTCAAGGTTGTCTTAGCATTAAATTGACTTTTTAAAAGTTAATTAACCAATTCATTAATGAATTCCTGGCTTTACCTCATCTGGCCCTGGTGGTGATAAATACTGCTTTTCTGGTTCTAAGGTTCTGGCTTCTCGTTACCAGCATTTCTTCACCTGGCCTAGTCCAGTCCCTCAGGTTTTCTGTGGCCTTATGTGAGCAATTCAGACACCCATACCCAACTGTATCACAAAAGAGCCCTTTGCCAACCCCTCAAGGTCCCCATTCTGGTCATGTTACAATGATCTACAATTTTCCAGTGCTCCTCAACCAGTTTTCTACGTGAGAAAGAACACTTCATACAATATGGCTGACTCCTACCATTTTAAGAAATAATGCATTGTAGGCAATGTCATTGTCAGTTTAAAATAAAACATGAATAGTGAAGTTTCTAGGCATCTTTTCCCAATACTCATAGGCTTAGTCTCCCAGTACTGTGGCTGTCGTGACCAAAGATTTTATCTAATTGTCTTCAGTACAACCCAAGCCCTCCATTAATGCACCAGTAGACTTCATAACTGCCCACCCTGTGTGGGGCCCCTAGGTTAATGGGGTCATTTGTATACCCCTCCAGAAATGGACCCCTCCAGAAATGGACCAAGAAATGTGACATCTCTTGTCACATTTTAGGTCATTAGGGATATTGTAACCTTGGGAGAAGCAGTGGCCCCTGCCAGGCCTGGCCATGACTAAGGCTGTATCACTTAGCTTTCTTTCCTAAACTTGATTTCCCAAGAGACTCAGGCCAAAATAGAACAGCTCCCTTTCTAAGGCTGAATCTTGTTTGTCATGGAAATGTACTTGGAAAGTTTTAGCAATGGAAAGACAGGAAGAGGAGCTGCTTCATGGTCTCTGGTCAGATCTAAGCGATGACTCAACCTTGTAGAAGGGACATGACTTGCTGTGGCTGGAATCTTCTTTGTTAACTTTTAATCCCAAGGTTTGATCAAAACCTTTTTCTCATTAGGTAGTGTAGATATGGCTCTGCATGTTTAAAAACCCAGGGCTTCTGGAATAACACAGATTGAGAAAATAAGCAAATATGATGATAAGAAAAATTAAAAGGTAAGGTGACATTTACCCTCAGTTTACATTTACTCTGATGGGAGCCACCATGATCAGGTAATTTGAGGAACAACTGCTGGCTCTCCACAAACCTGCAGAACCATTGACTTTCTCCATCTTTCACTGTGGCCCAAGGAGAAGCAATGATGTGTTCCCCAAAGAAACCTGGCAGTCGGGTCCCTCGGTGCTGCCCTTCTCTGTTTTGGACCTGCTCTCTGATAAGCGGTTTTGATCTCGCCCTCCTGTGTGTCCACCATGGACCTGGGAACCTGTTACCCCTTTACAGAATTATTTGTTTCCATATCCGCTTCCCAGACTGGACTGTGAGAACCTCAAGGGCGTCGAAGCTTTTCTGTCTCCAGCACTAATTGCAGTACCCGTAATTTAGATGTTTCATGTTAACTGAGAAAATGAAAAGGTCTCCAAAAACGGGAGCAGAATTAAGAGATTCTCTACCACTGCCATCTGTGAGTCAGGGAGAGTAGGCAAGATTATCAGAAGAAATCAGATTTCCCACAGAAATTCCTAAGACCCAACTTAGAGCCATCACAAATAAGTATAAATAAAAAACCTGCAGAGGATGTGGACCCCAGGGAAGGCAGCTAGGATGAAAACACTGGACCCCAACCAGAAAGTCTCCCCGAGATGGGATTTCATAGGGCCTTGCTGGGGGAGAGAGACTCTTGTAAAGCTGAGTTTATAGACATGTAAATTGAGGCTGATGGAGCAGAACCATTTATATATCAAGCTTGGAAGCTCATAATACCTTTATGTCTATTATTAGTAACTTTTTTTTTTTGGTTTGGGAAATATAAATAATTACATGACATGAGCAAACCTTCCATAAAGATCTTTAACAAGATCAAGACAATCTCGGGCAAACTATATTTTCCATCATGTATCCAATGAGTAATAATAAAGGCTATTCTCTGAATGTGGCACTGAGTCACTCTCGGGCTTGTAACAACAGTGCCCTCGATGGAAATGTACTTGGGGTTGGGAGACTAAGGTTGGACGCTGAATGCTGCCACTTACTAGTTACATGATTTTGGTCAAGCCAATGAACCTCTCGGTCCCCCTGTTCCCTATGTGAAAATTTGGTGTGACAACACTTGCCTGGGAGAGTGGTGGTGAAGCATCACTGTGAAACTGTATGTGAATGTCCTAAGCTGCGGTCTGGCCCATGATAGGTGATCAAGAAATGGAGCTGGGATTCCGACTGCACAGATCAGAGATGTAGGCCCAGAGTAGAGTGTAGTGGTCACTTATGGCGGAGGGCACTCCCTCACTCCCCATGTAACCGGAAGCTGATTTCTGTGCCTCCACGTGACTCCCAGGTGAGGCAAGGGACCCCAGGATCTCTAATGTCAGCTTCCTCGTTCTGCTATGCTTTCCCTTCTGTTTCCGTTGTACCCCGACTCTGACCAGATCCAGAGATGAAGCACCAATTAAATCAAACATCCTTCATAACGTTTAAGTAGCCTGGTAGAGGGTGAATGAACAGGGAGTGATCACCAACGTTTAGAGTGAAGGGTAACAAACAAGGTCCCACTGTCTCGCTCAGGGAACTATATTCAGTTCCTTGTAATAGCCGCTAATGAAAAGGAACATATATGTGGACAACTGACTCACCGTGCTGTATACCAGAAATTAACACAATATTGTAAATCGACTATACTTCAATTAAAACAATAGATTGTAGAGTGGAGGGTAGGAAGGGAGGGGCAGTGAGAGATGGGGATAACACACAGATCTTAACAATCAACATTTGATCTTAGGACCAATGCTTCAGATTACAGAGGATTTGGTGTAGCTAGTAAATCAGGAGGTTACCATGAAAATCCTAATTTCTAGGGTTTTTCTGCAAAAAATGAAAGTACACAAGTCTAGTTCACATTCCCTTGTGGCAGTAGTCAGTGGAAGCTAAGTTGGAGCTGACAAATGAGGTGGCACAGGCAGCCGGTCTTGAGTGTGACCATGGTCCCCACTCCTTCTCACCGGCCCTGTATCCAGTCTGAGTGCTGGTTTCCATGTGTTGCCTCAATGCGTTACTGTTTCTCTCAGCCAGCTGTACTGTGTACACATAGGGAGCTACCAGGAAAGATAAGGTCAGTTTGTGCTTTGGAAAGATAATCTTGGAAGCTGAAGGATTTGTTCTTGTGAGAGGGAGATAAAGTGAAAGAGAAGGATTAAATATCAAACGTAGAAAGATCAGTTAAATGCCAACTACAATAGTTTAAACTAAATGTCATGTGCGTTCCAGCCCGGCAGTAGTCCTGGAGGCGGGGAGAGAGCAGATTCCAGATGGGGTTGGAGATGAAATTGAGGGAGCTGGTGACTGAAGGAAAGGGAGAATTTCAAGGCTCAAAATAAAGCAAGGCTACCTCGACGGATGTTTATGACGACAGTTTTGATTTCATGGCAGAAAAATAGAAACAAAGTGAGCGCCCGTTAAAGGAAGTCGGTTGAATATACCGTGGCTTGTCTAGACTCTGGGACATCAAGCTGCCATTGCCAGGAATAAGCCTGGTCCAAACCAGCTGCTGTGGAGGGATTTCCTCTGAGTGTAATTAGGTGGAATGCACTGAGATGATTCTGTCAATTAAAAAGCAACTACCCCCAAACCTGCATGTGTACGTATATGCAGACATGATTGTATTCTCTTACATGAACCTGTATGTTTGGTTATAATTACATGAACGAAGAAAGAAGTATGGGTAACATGTTATTGATAGAATGTGGGAGTAAGTGGAGGATGAAGAAAGTAGGAGGAAAGTAAAATAAAACCTATATTATTAAGACACGGTCTTTGAGTTTTTAAAGAGCGTGGCTTTTATTTCTGCCAAATTGGGTATGTGTGTGTAACCATAGAAAAGGTGCAGGGAATGGTTATATGGAGTTTGAGAGATTCCAACTGATGGTCATTTTCTTGTGTGATTATAGATAATTTATAAATATATGTACCTGAAACTGTTTAAAAAATGAAGTTCATTCATTGTGTAAAACCTACAATAGCTCTATTTTCATTGTGGACAAGCATGTATCAAGTTTTAGTTTTCCGTCATCCCAACATTTCTCTCATTTTAGGTTTAAGTCCCACCATGGCTACTTATCAGCTGGGTGAACTCAAGACAATTTACTTAATCTCTCTTTCTGATTTTTCTTATTTGGAAAATGGGAAAGATAATCTTAACCCTGAAAGGTTGTTGTTAGGATCAAATAAAAGAATATTTATAAAAAGCTGGGCCCCTGGTAGGCTGGCCTCAGGAGGCAGCTACTATTTTTAGTATTTTTAGAAAACGCTTTACCCTGGCTCACAAGAGTGACATAATTGATGGTTTCAGCCACGGCCTTCAGCTCCTCCCTAACCCCCAGTGACATTTTTCTGTCCAGTTCCAGTGATAACACTCCCTCTCATTTTCTCTAGACTTTAATCAGTTTCTTGAGGCCAAGGAACAAATTCCAGGCCACTGGCCAGTGAGCAGGCACACGGGCTCAGTTTCTTCCTCTACTTATTTTAAGCTGATCTGACTCCTTAGTTCAAACCTTATCATCAAATTCGAAGTAATTTTCAAGGCTCCTGACCACATTTAACAAGCAAAAGCCTTTGAGAGGGCAAATTTTTGCAAGGTTGGCATGTTTTATTTCTGCAAGTTTTGTTCACAATGTAAGGAAAAAGATGAAACAAATGTGGGATCTAAGGTGTGGTAACATTACTAAATGCTAGGTAATGTATTTATAGAGCCTTCCTCCCACTGAGCTCCATAAAATAGAATAGAAATTCTTTGAATTTTTGACAGAAATAGGTCAAATTGATTTAGAAAAACTACAGTCACCTTATCTTTGCATCTTTGTTTGGTGTCTGTGCTCCTAGAGAAACCAGAGATACTGAGATATTTCAGATACAGCTGTACTATGTACGAAGTTGCTGAAGGTTTTTCAGTTTTATTTTTAGCTAAGAAATTCCATGTAAGTCTGGATCAAACCTAACCATTCAATGGGCCATGTTGTCTGTTTTATTTCCAAAATATGTCATCAATAGAGGGGAAGTGTTTGAAAAAGATTATAAATGTAAATCCCAATCAGTTCAAAGTTTCCCTCAAAGGTTGGTTGATCGCATATAACACCTTAGAACTAGTCTGTCATGGCCCAGAGCTTCTTTTTTCTAATTATTATTGATTTGATTTGATTTTTTAATGGAGGTACTGGGGATTGAACTCAGGACCTCCTAGACCTCATGCATGCTAAGCATGCGCTCTACCACTGAGCTATACCCACTCCCCACCCAGAGCTTTTTAAAATGAACTACGGAGGCCTTTATATAAGGAGGTGTTAGACTTTGGGTATTTCTTGAATTTGTTGATCTTTTTCCTATTTTATTTGTGTAAGAATTTTATTTCTGGATAGAGTCCCTTCTCTCTTTTTTTTTTTTTTTTGTCTCTAAATTACACTTTAATCTTCTTCAAACAACAGAGTACTTGAAATATTTTAGAAAATAAACCATCAGATGTAGCCACTTATGGGTAAAAATTCTACTCCATTTGGTTTGCCGTGATTAATAGAGCAGCAGAAACCAACATGTAGTGTTTATGATGCCTCAGGCATTGTTCTAAGCAGGGTGTCTCAACCCTGGCACCACTGAAGTTTTGAACTGGGTCATTCTTTGTTGGGGTAGGGGACGCTGCCTGTATGTTGAATAATGTGTAGCAGCCTCCCTGGCCTCTACCCCAAAGATACCAAGAGCACTCCTCCACCCTCCCTCCACCAGTTGTGATAACCAAAAATGTCTCTAGACATTGCCAAATGTTTTTTAAGGGGCAAAATCACCCCAGTCAAGCACCCCTTACTGTTCTCAACACTTTTACACAGGTCATTTTATTTACTCTTTACAACAGAGACTATGAGAGTTTATATAGTTTTCCCAAGATCACATAGTGGGTTGGTGAGTGGGTTCCTGGGATTCAAACTCCAGTTGGTATAATTCCACAGTTCCTCCTTTTTTAGAAATCATGCTTTGGAGGGAGTGAGAGGGGAGGGGAGGAGAAACCCAACTTAGGTTCAACATTTCTTAAAAAATAAAAAAATCATTCTGAGTTCTAATACTTTCTGCATTCTCAAACCCCATCCTGGTCCCCAAAATGTGCCTTTAGCTGCCACCAACCCCCAGCCCTCCGTTCCAGCAAATATCTTATTCTCCCCTGAGAGACAGAAGTTGTCTGACATGAGTCTCTTTCAGCTTTTTCCTCTTCATCTCAAAAGCCTTAACCTATGACCTAACCCATCCTTTAGCATCCTTCTTTCTAAGGACAACCCCTCTTGATCATAGCCCACTCCCTTCTCTCTAACTTTGCTTTGTGAATAATCCCTACTACAGATGATCCCTCTTACAGGTCTTCTGTTCTTCCCCAGGCCTGACAATGTGCTTCTCCCTTTGTGATGGGCCATGCATGGTACCCAGTTATTTGGTCAAATACTATTCTAGATATTTCTGTGAAGGTATTTTTTTAGATGAGATAAAATTTAAATCAGTAGACTTTGAGTAACACAGATTACTCTTCATAATGTGGGTGGGCCTCATCCAATCAGTCAAAGGTTGACCTCTCTAGAAAAAGAGGAAATTCCTCCACCAGACCACTTTAGGACTCAAACTGGAACTCTTGTCTGCATCATCAGCCTGCCAGCCCACCCTGAAGATTTTGGAGATAAGCCAATTCCTTAAAGAAGTCTTTCTCCCTCTGTATACACCTTTTTTTTCTATTTCTCTGGAAAACCTTAATACACCCCCTTTCCTAAAACACTTTTTCCTTGAAGCTGCCTTGCCTCTAAGCTCACATGCCCTCTTCTCTACAGTCAGCTCTACTCTCCCCTCTCCTTCTGCTGGTTGCCCTTACAGTCTGCATTGGGGGATGTTTGAAATGTTGAGATTTCTGCACTACAAAATAAGGACTTCATCTATTTCATTGTTACATTTCCAAAATATGCCTAGCACAGTAACTTGAATATTATGGATACTTAAGCTTATTCATCTGAAATGTCAAATCTTTTCTCTAAATAAGGCTGAAAAACAACTGAGAAAAAAATGCAACAGTAAACATTTCCTTTTGATATTTCTGGACTTAAGATGTTTGAATTTAAACTCTGTTTATTAAAAACATTCTTGTTGGGTAATTTAGTCCTCTTTTCTCTTAAAAAATGTTTTTCAGAGTTACAATAAAAGAGCAACCCAAATGTAGAACAAGAGCAGAGAAATCATAACCCAAATCCAACTGGTGATGAATAGACATTTGGTAAGTTGCTGGTGGACACTTTTTTACTTTACTACAAGTTTAATTCCTTCATTCCTGTCTGTATTGCCTGCCCTTATGAAATTAAAACATTAAGAAAATATTTAATTAATCGTGTGTTTAACTAGAATTTAAGTCATAAGGAAAAAAAAAGCAGAGCTCAGAGGAGTATTTCTGCTGCTAGTGAAAAACAGTTATATTGGTTGGAATTTTGACCTTTAGGCCGAGTTTTAAAACAAGAACATATTTTTAGGGAATTAAGGAGCTTTTAAAAACCCAGTGGGGATTTACCACTGATTTCTTTTTTTTTTTTTTTTTTAATTTTTAGCAACATTCAGAGTACTTCAAATTGAAGAGAGAAAAAAATTAGCCACAGTAACAAAAACACCATAAATCTAATCACTTCTGCTTTTATATTTGTATTTGTTACTACAGTCCTTGCCCATATAGATTTATAATGTTTTCCAACATTTTATTATAAAATCTTTCAAACACATCACTCTATCCATCTAATTTTTTTTAACACATTTCAGTTAGTTGCAGACATCAGTATACTTCACTACAACCAAATGAAATTTGTTCCAGGTATGCAAGGCTGGTTCAACATTCAAAAATCAACTATTTTGATTCATCACATCAACAGATTAAAGTAGAAAAATCATATAATCATATTAACAGATGCTGAAAAAACATTTGACAAATGCAACATCCATTTATGAGCAAAACTCTCAGCGAGCTAAGAATGCAGAGGAACTTCCTTAACTTGATAAAGAACATCTGTATGGCTAGGGTTATACTTAATAATGAGAAACTAAATGCATTCCCCCTAAAATTGGGAATAAGGATGTCTCTTCTCCTATTCAACATCAGATTGGAGATCTTAGCTTATGCAATAAGACAGGAAAATAAAAACAAACAAATATACAGATTGGAAAGAAAGAAATGAAAGAATTTGTTCCCAGATGGCATGAATATCTATGTAGAAAATACCAAAGAACCAATCAAGAAACTGCTGGAATTGATAAGCAGTAACATCAAAATTGCAGGATACAAGGTCAATATTTAAAAATCAATTATTTTCCTATATGGCATCAAAAAACAATTGGAATTTGAAGTTAAAAAGACACTGTTTACATTAGCACTAAAATTTTTTAAAGAAATACTTAGGTATAAATATAAAAAGTACAAGATCTATATTTTTAAAAACTATAAAATGCTGCTGAAATAAATAAAAGAATAAAATTTAAAAATACCTAAATAAATGGAGAGATATTCCATGTTCATGGATAAGAAAGCTCAAATTCACCAAGATGTTAGTTCTTCTCAACTTAATTTATTGATTCCACACATTCTCAGTCAAACTCCCGGAAAATTACTTTGTAGATATCAACAAACTGATTCAAAAGTTTATATGGAAAGGCAAAAGACTCATATAGAGCCAATACAACACTGAAAAGGAGCAAAGTCAGAGGACTGACTCTACCTGACTTCAAGACTTACTATAAAGTTACTGTGGTGAAGACAGTGCAGTATTGGTGAAGTAATAGACAAATAGATAAATAGAACAGAATAGATAGTCTGGAAATAGACCCACACAAATATAGTCAACTGTTCTTTGACAAAGGAACAAAGGAAATTCAGTGGAGAACGGAAAGTCTTTTCAACAAGGGATGCTGGAACTACTGGATGCCCACATACAAATCCTCCTCCTCCTCCTCCTCATTATCACCATCTAGCCACAAACTTCACACTTTTTAAAAAAATTAATTCAAATGGATTATAGACCTATGAATGCAAAACTATAAGATTTCTAGAAGATAAGAGAAAATCTAGGTGACCCTGGACTTGGTGATGAGTTTTAGATACAACATCAAAAATATGGTCAATGAAAGAAAAAATTGATAAGTTGGATTTCACTAAAATTTAAAACTTCTGTTCTGTGAAGGACACTGTTAAGAGAATGAAAAGATAAGCCACAGACTGGGAGACAATGTTTGCAAAGCACATCCCTGATAAAGGACTGGAATCCAAAATATAGAAAGAACTCTTAAAACCCAGTAATAAGAAAACAACCAATTGAGACATGGGCAAACAATGTGGACAGACGTCTCACCAAAGAATACATACAGATGGCAAATAAGCATATGAGAAGATTGCTCAACGTCATATATGATTAGAAAATCACAAATTAAAAAAACCATTACATACCTCTTTGTATGGCTAAAACCCAAAACACTGACAACACCAAATACTGGTGAGGATGTGAAGGGATAGGAACTCTCAGTCGTTGCTGGTGGGAATGCAAAATGGTGTTGCTACTTTGGAAGACAGTTTGGTAGTTTTTACAAAAATAAACACAGGCTCCATAAAATCCAGTAATTGTGTTCCTTAGTATTTACTTAAATGAGATGGAAACATGCATCTTTGCAAAAATCTACACATGAATGTTTGTAGCAGCTTTATTCATGATTGCCAAAAAGTGGAAGCAACCAAGCAGTCCTTCAGTTGGTGAAAGGATAAACAAACTTATACATCCAAACGTGGGAATATTATTTAACTAAAAAAAGAAATGAACTATTAAACCATGAAAAGACATGGAGAAACCTTAAGTGCATATTGCTTTGTGAAAGAAACCAGTTTGAAAAGGTTACATATGGTATGTAATGGACTGAATTGTATCCTCCCAAAATTCAAATGTTGAAGTTCTAACCCCCGATTTGACTGTATTTAGAGATAGGGCATTTGGGGAGGTAATTAAGGTTAAATGAAGTCATAAGGATGAGGCCCTAATTGGATAGGTCTGATGTCCTTATAAGAGAGGAAAAGACAGCAGCACTCACTCTCTTTCTCTGCACGTGCACAGACAAGAGGCCACGTATGGACACAGAGAGATGGAGACCATCTGCAAGCCAGGAAGAGAGGCCTCACCAAACACCAACCCGATGGCATCTTGATATTGGACTTCTGGCCCCCAGGACTGTGAGAAAAAAAATCCACTGTTTAAGTCACCCAGTTTGGGTTATCTTCTCTGTCAACGTGAGCAGAGAAATACATGACATGACTCCAACCATCTGCCATCTGGAAAAGGCAAGACTATAGAGACAAGAAAAAGGTCAGTGGTTGTCAAGAGGTTCAGGAAAAGGGAGGAAGGTTTGAACGGGTAGAACACAGGGCATTTTAGGGCTGTAAAACTATTCTACGTGATGCTGTAATGGTGGATATATGACCTTATGCATTTGTCAAAACCCATAGACCTGTACAACACAGAGAATGAGCCCCAGTGTAAACTATGGACTTTAGTTAGTAATGATGTGTCAGTATCGGTTCACCAGTTTTAACAAATGCACCACACTAATGCAAGATGTTAGTAATGGGTGAGACTGTGTACAAGAGTACTTTCTCTGTAATCTTTCTATAAACCTAGAATGACTCTAAAAAAGTTTATTAAAAATTTTAAAAATTAAAAATTAATATTCCTAATACAATACTGAAAATTAATACCACAGATAAGTATGAGTTTTTTTCTTGACAATTCTGTGTACTTTAAAATAATACCTATATTATCCAGTTGTCTATCATAGTCTTGAAAATATTCCTCTGGTTTGCTGTTGACATTTTAAAATGAAGGGTTTTTTGTTTGTTTTACAGAAGACTTTCCCCTAATCATCTAAACATGTAGCATATTTGTGACCTAATGATGATGATTGAAAAGGTTGGTCCACTTTTCAAAGAAAAATAACATTCACCTGGAACATCTGAAAACACTACATTTTTAGTGATTTTGACATTTGCTGATAGTCTACCACGTGAAGAGATTGAAGACGAGGAAGGAAGTCAGTGTCCAAATCCCCTTCACAAGTAGCAGCACGTCGCCAAGATGGGGCGAGCCTGCCTGCCAGCTAAGGCCTTGCTTGAAGTGAGGGTGGTTGCCGGGGAACCGTATGTGGCCCAAAGCATATATACCCCTTTCTTCAGAGACATTAAGGAAAGATTCTGAATGTATCCATATGGAGGATCTACAAAGCCAAAAACATCCATTACCCCTTCTAAGTGAATTCTCAGGACTACTCACCTTTCACTGCCACCCTCCTCATTTACTCTTCTTCCTCTATTTTTGTCCCTGGTCCTACCCTCCAGTTTTCAATACCTGCTCCGGTCTCTCAACTTCCTTTTTCTTCCCTCTGCTGCATTCTGTATAATTTTCCCCAATATATCTTCCAGTTTATTTTATGTCATTTATTGTTAAAACCATCTATTGGTGTTTTGAATTTTTTAAAAAATCTTTTATTTCAGAGAATTTCACAATTCTCCAAATATATACATATACAGAAATAGACAGAAGAATATAATGGATGCCCATGTCCCCATCACCTGGCTTTAGTAATTGACTTTTTTCATTTATACTCTCATACATTTTCTCCACAACTGAGTGTTATTTGTAGCAAATCTGATGATTTTCTTTCAAAACTGCTTTGAAACATGTGGCTACTTCTCTTTGTTAGTCATCCTCTGGCCCCAGCTTGTTTGTTCCTCCTCTGGGAGATTCTATTGGAGCCTCAGGGTATAATGAGAAAAGACAGGGGACATGTAACATCCCCAGGCAGAGACAGGAAGATGACGCTAGAGGTCTCAGGGGCTGTTGCCTCTCCTGGGAGTCACGTGGCATGGTGATCAGTTTGTAACTAGAGTGTAGTAGTGACCTCTGTCATGTGTCATCTGTCTTATTCTGCTCCTGGGGCCACTCCTCTGGGTCCACTTGGGATTGTGGCTCCAGATGTTGGCGTTCTGAGTCTCTTTATTATATTTGTACTTTCAAGATAGACCTCAAAAAATTCCTTCAGACACATTTCTGAGTATCGTGAGCTCACAAGGAAACAGGACATGTGCACAAGATCCAGGAGGACCAAACCTACAGAGATTGAAGACATTGAAATTAGACACAAAATATTAAATAAGCCTGTTTACCATGATTAAAGAAATAAAAGAGGGCGTTGAAAATATGCATAAGGATCAAGAGATTAGTTTTTAAAAGACCAAGCAGATTTGAAAAAAGAACCGAATATAATTAAATGAAACCATGATAACTAAAATTAAAAACTCAGTGGATATTGACATAAATGAGACAGTCATGCCAAAACCTTTGAACCTGGGTGTGATTAAACCTCTAATTCTATCTAAACCACAGATAAGCAATTGGCAAAATCCAAACTGTAGAAAATTCTGTAGGACAAACAACTCATTAAGAAAATAGATTGCAAGGGAAAAAAGTATAGAGGAGAACCTATTGATTAAATGGCAACTTAGAGGACATATTTATCAATTGCAGTATTCATACTTTGGATTCTGATTCAAACAACTTGTAAAAATATGGTATTTATGATACAATTGGAAATTTTAACAGTTCCTGGATGTTGAGCCTACCCAGGGATATTATCCTGTGGATAATATGGGATTGTTGTTAATTTGGAGTGTAAAAACAAGACTTACTGTCTTTTATAGATACAGACTGAAATACTTACAGGGCTTCTGTTTTACTTGCATTATGGCCAGAGAATTAGTGTCCTTAGTCATCCTGGTTCACCCAAGACACTCCCCATGTTAGCACTTAACCCCTTAGTCCCAAGCAAACCAGGGTGATTAGTCACTCTAGTCTGATGTCAGTCCTTTAAAATTGGTCAAATTATCAAAGTACCATTAGATTATTCCTATTAATTATTTTGTCTCTTTGAATGTTTTTGAAGTGACACTTTTAATATGATTTTTTTCATTTTATCTTTATAAGTCTGTTGGTTTTTGCTATACATAATTTGAGGCTCTGCTGTAGGATACATAGATGTTTATAAATGTTTTTATCTTCTTGAATCCTTTCATTTCCTTATAGTCCTCCTTTTAATCCTAATTAATGCATTTAATTCTAAATTTTATCTTATTATATATCAGCATTGCAACATCAGTTTTCTTTGGTTAGTACTTACTAAGTTTATCTATTTCCATACCTTTATTTTCAACCTTTCTGGATCATTTTCTAGTAGTTTTGTTCCCTGTATATAGCATATATCAAGATTTGTTTTTTAAAATCGATATGATAATATTTTTTAATAGGTGAAGATAGTTCTTTTAAATGTATTAGAATTTTTCTCATTTCTGCTGTCTTAGTTTGGGTTTTCTGTTTCACATCCTCTTTACCCATCTTCTTCCTCGTCCTGTATTTGCATTAAATGAAAGAGTTTTCTATGTACCCTTTCTATCCTCAGAGACTTTGTAAGGTAAGGGTGATCTTTCTCCTATTATTTTTTATTTTCACTTTTTAGTAGTTACTTTGAGCCCCAGCACGCCTATGGTTTCAGCAGGCCTCTCCCTCTTTCATGTCCTGTTCCTTTTCTGGTTCCTGGAAATGTTTATACTCTGTTGAGCCTGATTATGTCTTTGTCAGCCTCCCTTTTTCACATTTTACATAAATTTCTCTGTAGAAATCATCGCTATCCTTTAAAAGTAAATATTGACCTTCAAAGCATTAACTTACTATGAACAACCCTGAGTGGAATTCAGCCATTCGAGCTACTCATTTCTCACACTACAAGCTAAAGATCCTTTATTTTTCTTTCTCCTTTTGTATTTGAGGTAACACATTGTCAAAATTTTACAAATTTACGTAGTTTATAGATTATTTTTTACTATATCACATATTCAGTATGCAAAGTTACTTATTAAGGTATAATTTGTACAGAGTATAGTATACAAATCTTAAAAACACAGCTTGATAAACATTTACATATTTGTGAATCTGTGTAACTACCACCAATCAAGATGCAGAACATGTCCATCTCCCCGAAAAAGTTCCCATAGTATCTTCCTGGGCAAAACCAACCCTGAGATAACCACTGTGCTAACTTCTATCAATCACTGTGGAACAGCTTTGCCTCTCCCGGAACTTCATATAAATGGAATCCTGAACTACATACTCCTTTGTATCTGTCTCCTTTTGCTCTCAACATCTTTTTCAGTTTCATTCTTGTTGTATATATCAGCACATTCTTTTTTATTGATGTGTTCCATTCCATTGCATGAGCAGACCTTGACTTACTCCTTCATTCTTCTTATGATGAATATTTGGGTGGTTCCTAATTTTTGACCATTCTAAATTAATATGCTATGAAAGGGTCTGGCATAAGTCTTCTCATGGACAAAGCTGTGCCATAGAAAAGACACATGTTTAACTTTGAATAAAAACAGCCAAACAGCAATGTATGAGAGTCTCAATTATTCCACATCTTGCTAACACTAGAAGCTGTCAGTCTTTAACTGTAGAACTTTGGTGGGTGTATAGAAATATCTCACTGTATTCTAAATTTGCAGTTCTCTGATAAGTAATGTTGTTGAATGTTTTTCTTATGCTTATTGACAATTTAGATATTTTCTTTTGTAAATTATCTCCTTAAATCTTTTGCCTTTTCAAAAATTAGGTTGTTTGCCCTATTATTATTGAATTGTAAGACTCCTTCATACATTCTGAATACAAGTCCTTTGTTAGATATATGTCCTTCCAGGCTCTGGAGTGCCTTTTCACTTCCTAACAGTATCTTTCATTAAATAGATTTTAAAATATTGATGAAGACCAACTTATCAATTAAAAATTGTTACAGTTAGTGCTGTTTGTTCCCCATTATCTCAAGGTAGTTTTACCTTTCAAATTTACACCTGCTCTACCCAGAATTGATTTTTGTATATAGTAAGAGATAAATGTCAAATTTTATTTCTTTTTCGTATGAATATCCAGTTGCTCTAGCATCACTTATTAATAAGACTGTCATTTTTCTTTGAAATGCCTGAGTGTCAGTGTTGTAAATCAAGTGACCAGATGTACATGGGTTTATTTCTTGACTCTCTCTTCAGTTCTGTTGCTGTGTTTGTCTATCTTTTTGCCAATACCTCTTTATCTTAATTACCAAAGCTTTAGAGTCAGTTAAATATGTGTCAGTATAGGTCTTCCAACCTGGTTCTTTTTTTTTTTTTTTTTTTCTAAGGTTGTTTTCACTAGTCTATGTCCTTTGCTTTTCCCGGTAAACTGTAGATTCAGATAATTCATTTCTATGCACAAAAAATTAAGCCCTCTGGGATTTTGATTGGAATAGTGTTAAATCTATAGATCAATTTAGGAAGAATTGCTGTCTTAATAATATCAAGCCTGTGGTATATTTCTCCATTTATTTAGATCTTCTTTAATTTTTCTGAGCGATGTTTGATAGTTTTTAGCATATAGATCTTGCACACTTTTTGTTGATTTGCTTTTCTTTTCCAGGTTCTTGAAGTAGAAGCTTATCTCATTGATTTTAAAACTTTCCTCTTTTTCAGCATACGCTTTTAGAACATGTAAATTTCCTACTAAGCATTGTTTTATTTGTATCTCACGATTTTTGCTAATTTGTGTTATTATTATTCATTCAAAATAGTTTGTGAATGAAATAATGCCATTTGCAGCAGCATGAATGGAACTGAAGATCATCATTCTAAGTGAAATAAACCAGAAACTGAAAGAAAAATACCATATGATATCACTTCTATGTGGAATTTTTTTAAAAAGACACAAATGAACTTATTTACAAAGTGGAAACAGACTCGCAGACATAGAAAACAAACTTATGTTACTGGGCAGGGGAAAGGGGTTGGGGAGGAGTAAACTGGGAGTTCAGGATTTGCAGATACTAACTACTATATATAAAACAGATAAACAACAAGGTCCTGCTGTATAGCACAGGGAAGTATATTCAATACCTTGTAACAGCCTACAATGAAAAGGAATATGAAAAAGTATATATATAATTGAATCACTATATTGTACACCAGAAACTAATACAACATTGTTAGATGACTATACTTAAATTTAAAAAAAAATTTCTAATTTACCTTCTGATTTCTTTTTTAACCAATAGATAATGTAAAAGTATGTTGCTTGATTTCCAAATATTTGAATGATTCCTATTTTTTGTTACTGATTTCTAACTTGATTCCATTGTCACAAAACATATGTCATATGACTTTGGTCCTTTGAAATGTATCGAGACTTGCTATATAGCCCAGTATATGGTCTATTTTTGCGAATGATCTTAAACGGCATATGTTCTTTTTTCTTTTTCATGGTTGTTGGCTATAATATTCTGTAAATGCTTTGTAAATGTCTGCTTAGGTCAGATTATTCATTTTATTTATTGAGACTAATTTTTGTCTGCCTGTTCTATGAATAACAGAAAGATATGTTTTTAAATCTCCAATTCTAATTACGGATTTATCTATCCATCCTTTTATTTCTGTCAATTTTTACTTCACATTTTGAATGCATGCTATCAGGCATGCATTCAGGCACATACACATATTAAGAATTATTATATTTTCCTATTGGATTGACCCTTTTATCAATATTAAAAGCCCCCGGGAATATCTGGGAATACTTTTCACCTTAAAACTTAGTAACTTTAATTTTCAAGCTTTTTGTGGTTAGTGTTTACATGGTACATGATATGTATGTTTCTATCCTTTTACTTTCAACTGTTCTGTGTTCTGTAATATTCAAAGTTTGTCTTATAAAGAATATTGTCAGGTCTATTTTTAGTCAATCTAATAATATCTGCCTTTTAGTTGTGATGTTCAGTCCTTTCATATTTAATGTAATTACTGACATAGTTTTAAGTCTGTCATCTCAGTGTTTGTTTTCAATTTGTCCTATATGACTTTGCTCTTCCTTTACTGGATTTGTTTTTTGGGGTTAATCAAAATTTTCCTTCCTATTTTATCTAACCTTTTATATTAACTTGAGGTGTTTTGATGATGTGGGGAATAAATTACTAACTCAAAAACCAAAATTCACACAGTCACAGTTCTTACCCTTGGACTTTTGCATTGTGGTTATTATTTTTTCCTACGTGAAGTAATTTGGTCTCCTATTACAAGGTATATGTGGGTGGTGCATATGTGTAGGGGTGTGTGTGTGTTTGGGGGGGTGTTGTGCATATGTGCGTGTATCACACATGCGCATGTGTGTGCATGCATGTGTGAAAGCATGTATGCTTGCACATGTGAGGGTTGCCTTTAGTTCCCAAATAACTCAGTGATGAATTTTAAGAGCACAGTTCATAATTTAAGGATATCACTTCATTAAGTTCTAAATACAAAGAAGTAATCGGTTAAATGATAACCTACTAGTCTATCAGAATAAATAGTTCTGTGAAACAATTTTAACTTGTAGGCCAGAATTGAACTCAAGTATTTGAAGGAAAAAGTTGTACATTCATACAATCTCTTAAGAGACAGATGAATGATGTCCTAATTTAATTAAGTATTTATTTCCATAAAATCGTACAACAAAATTCATGAAAACCATAGTATGAGATCATGTCAGCCACTTCTAGCATAGGAGAAACATACGCTGTTTTGGTTTCATGTCAACTTTTTTTTTTAACTGATTTCTTAAGGAAATACCTTCCTCTCGCTCTGGTAATGTGCTTGAGCTTTGTTTGGAAAGTTTCAGGGAAAGGGAGGTTTTAAGAGAGATTTGGAGCAAACTCCCTAGAGAACTTCCTTCCCTTGGTGATTGATATTATCCAGGCTTACAGCAGGAAGGTATGATGCAAGTCTCTGCATGTGTGGAGATTATGCTTGACCAAAGATTTTTCTTGGTGAAGTGTTGAAACTGAACTCTGGGCAATTTTCAGAAATAATTCTGCAACATATGATTGTAACTAAGGTCTCTTTGATGTGGCTAAAATCTTCTCTATTAGCAATAATTATCTTAATTTCTTTCACCTTGATTTTTGCACTGTGTTAAAGACAAAAAGACATAGTCATTACAAAACGTTGTTGAAATGAACTAAAAAAAACTCAATAAATGGAAAAACATCATATAGTCATGGGTTGGAAGACTCCATTAACATTACTAAGATGGCAAAACTTTCCAAACTGATCTACAGAATCAACACAATGCCTAACAAAATCCCAGCTGATTTCTTTGTACAATTTGACAAGCTGATTCAAAAGTTCATATGGAATTTCAAGGGATCCAGAATAGCCAAAACACCCTCCAGAAGAGGACTAGAGCAGGAGGACTCACGCTTCCCAATTTCAAAGTTTACTGCAGAGCAATGGGATCAAGACGGTATGGTATCAGCCCAAGGCTAGACATTTAGATCAATGGAACAGAAGTGAGAGTCCAGAAGTAAATCCGTATATCTGTGCTCAACTGATTTTCTTTATTTTTTTTCTAATTCTTTTTTTAATTAATTTTTTTTTTATTATTGAAGTATAGTCAGTTTACAATGTGTTCATTTCTGGTGTACAGCATAGTGATTCAGATACACACACACACACACATATATATTCCTTTTCATATTCTTTTTCATTATAGGCTGTTACAAGGTATTGAATATATTTCCCTGTGCTCTACAGCAGGACCTTGCTGTCTAACTATTTTATATATAGTGGTTAGTATCTGCAAATCCCAAACTCCCAATTTATCCCTTCACACCTCCTTTTCCCTCTGGTAACCACAAGTTTGTTTTCTGTGTCTGTGAGTCTGTTTCTATTTTGCAAATAAGTTCATTTGTCTCATTTTTTTAAGATTCCACATATAAGTGATATCATATGATTTGTCTTTCTCTTTCTGGTTTACTTCACTTAGTATGACAATCTCCAGGTCCATCTATGTCATTGCAAATGGCATTGTTTTCAGTAGTGGCCATATATCTCCTAGATGTTTAATATTAAAGATTGGCTTGTATATTTGGCTCATGAAGTTCTGCATGCTTAAAAATTAAGGGAAACGAACAAATGTTATGGAAATCTCTATGAAGCTGACAGTCGAAAGCTCAGTAAGTAACAGATACTACAGGGAGCTGATACAGATGAAGGTAGCCATAGGAAAGTTGATGGAAAACTACTTTGCCATTTGAACCATCTCTCCAGTTAATGCCAATGGAAATGATTGATAGGTAAGTATAAATTCAATAAAAATACAAAGTTAAATATAAACATACCTAAATATAAATATAAACAAAATGTTTTTTAAAAACAGAATATTTATAAAATTGAAAGGAGTGGAGACAATTTTAAATTGGGGTATCTGAATTGCATTTTATTTCCTATACACATATAGACCACATTTCATGCTTCTATGTGTTTACACTGCAGCTGGTCCTATTTCTGACACATGGTGAGGGGAATAATAAAAACTGAATTGTTTAGTTAGTAGTAGTGATAGCTTGGCATTTAACACTGTCCTCGGTATAATCCATCTTATCTTTCCTGAATTATCTCTTACTGCTTTCCTACTTGTACTTCATATACCAACAAAAGAAAATTGTTCCTTTTCCCCTAAACCCATCGCTGCACCTCTGGCCGTGTGTCTACACCTAATAACACCTGCCACTTCATCAGTAGCTATCAAGTTTCTACCATCCTTTAGGGTCCAACTTAAATGTCCCCTCTTTCATGAAATAATCTTTGATCTATCCCAGCCTCTGTTGTGCCAATTTAAGGTACTTGTCAACTAGTAATTCCCCTGGCATTGATCTTCTATTCTGTATTCTCCCTAGTTCTAGTCTGTGGTAGGTGAAGTTTGGTTCCCCAAATTCCTGAGTGCTGGTGTACACACTTTCTTCCAGCTATTCTATCAAACACTATCTAGGTATTGCCTTGAAGGAATTCTGAAGATGTAATTTAAGGTCCGAAATCATGGAAAGCTTGTCTGGGTGGACCTGACCTAATCACATAAGTCCTTTAAATCTAGCTCTGGAGGTACGAGACGGGGAGTCAGTGCGATTTTAAACATGAGAGGGAGTTCACAAGGGAGAAAATCATGGTTAATGGCTTCAAAGATAGACGGGGTCAGGTAGCACAGCATGGGGCCTCTAGTTGCTGAGAGTGGCCCCCAGCTGACCACCACCAAGGAAGAGGGAGCCTCAGTCCTACAGCTCCAAGGAACTGAATCTTGGCAACAACCTGAATAAGCTTAGAAGAGAATCCTTCCCCAGAGCCTCAAGACATGAACTCAGTCTGGCCAATACTTTGATTTTTGGCCTTTGAAATCCTGAGCAAAGAACCCAGCCATTCTGCACCTGGACTTCTGATCTGCAGAAATGTGAGCTAATCAGTGGGTATTGTTTTAAACTGCTAACCTCGTGGTCATTTGTTACATGGCTAAAGGAAATACATACTTGGTGCATTTCTCCTACCATCTTCACCCCCTTCTCCTTAGTCAGCACAGCCTATTGCCTGCACATTGTCAGGCCTTCTTCTTGGCGAAAACCACTTGCTTAAAGACCCCGTGTTCATTTTTACCAGAAATATTTTACTGATACATCTTTCCAATAGGGCCCTCCATTGAGGTGTGGTCTGGTTTCTAAATTTGTCCGTCTTATCTTTCTGTTTAAAAAGTATGGTATATTTTAAGCATAAAATTCTAGGAAATTTTGTACCCATTATTTAAGCTAAGAAATAAAATATTACTAAAAAAAAAAAGAAAGAAAATATTGCTGACCCATATGAAACCCCCGTGTACTCTGCCCCAGTCCTGTTCCTCACTTCTTAACCAGATATAATCACTACCTTACATTTGATGTTTCTCATTCCACATGTGTTTTTTATACTTTCTTTAACATGTTTGCATCCATAAATAACAGTTAATACTCATTTGTATGTTTTTAAAACTGTATGTAAATGGTATCATGCTGTCTGACTTTCTGCACCTGTTTTGTTTTTTTTTTTTTTCTTCCTACTCGATACTATGTTTTTGAGAACAGTGTTATTTTATTTGGGCTCCTAGAACCCCTGGCTGAATGCTGGGCAGTCTGTCCCTCAACCAGGAATTTATAAGGATGCTGAGAGGGATGACACACAGGTACCAAGGGATATGGACTAAAGTTTGCTACTCACACAGAAAGGCAAAAGGATTCGCTGAGAAAGGTTCTGGCTTAGTCAGAAGTGAAGCAAGAGTGAAGCTAAAAAGGATGGATTCCGCTCTTACAATGGGTGGTGGGCGGGGGTTAGGGGAGAGTTCTCCTGCACAGGCTGGGGGTGTGTAAGGGTTGAACTTCCTGCTGGTACCCAGGGATCGGGGGTGTGCACTGGCCCTCTTATCAAGGTTGCCCAAATTTGAGACAGGCAGAGAAGAGAAGTAAGAATCTAAAAGGTAATGGTCTACCATCAAAAATGGAGTCTTCATTAGAGTCATGTTGGGAAATATGGCTGCTTAGCTCATTTTTATTGTATAAGATTCTATTTTGTGATTGTATCACTATGTATCAGTTCCTCTTAGTGACTATTTAGGTCATTTCTAATTCTTAGCTATCTCAAACAATGCTGTGGAACATTCTTGTAACGACTCCAGGTACAGGTGGAAGCATGTCTCAGAGTATATGCTTAGGAATAGAGCTGCGGGGTCATGTATGCATATTTTCAACTTCATGAAATTCTTTCAGTAGCTCTTCAAAGTGGCTCTACAGGTTAATAACTCTTTCTGGCTGTGTAAGAAGTTCCTCATACACAGAACTTCGTCGTATCCTTCCCAATACTTGGTATTGTCAGACTTTTCAATCTTTGCCAATCCAATGGGTGTGATGTGGAATCTCATTTTTTAACGTGTGCATTTCTTATTTACCAATTGCCAATAAGATTGAACATTTTTTCCTATATTTATTGTACATTCAAATTTCTTATTCCATGAAATGACCCTCTATCCTGCCCTTTGATCTTCTTTCTATTGAAATATCTGTCTTTTTAAAAAATTTATCTATAGGATTGTTTTTATGCATTTTAAATACTGATTCTTTATCAGATAGGTGCCTCGTAATAAATTCCTTCAGTTTGAGGTTCATCTTCATTTCGTTTATGGTACCTTTGGGTGTCCAGAAGTTTCAAATCTTAATTTAACCCTGGTTTATTAATCTTATCATTTATGCCATATAGTTTTAAAATCCTGCCTAAAATCTTCTTTCCTAACCCAAGATCATAAAGATATTTTCCTGTATTTTCTTCTAAAAATTTTAAAGTATTTCTGTACACATTCACATCTTTTATTCACCTAAAATCTGTTTTGGGGAGTGATATGAAGTAGAGATTGAAATATTTTTCCTCTGTATGGACAACCAGCTACTCCAGCACCCTATCCCCAGTCATTTACTATGGCTCTTCTGTTGGATAATGAGCTTCCATATAGAAGTGGATTTGTTTATAGGCTTTCCATCAATCTAGTTTTCTATCCCTGTGCTAGCCTTACTCGGTCATAACCACACTTTCCTAAGTACTGTGACTTTAGGATACAAGATGCATGATATGTTAAAGAGCGGGTCCCCCTTGTTCTTCCTCAAAATTATTTCAGCAACTCCTGGCCCTTTGGGACTTCAGGGTAATAACGGATTACCTTTCATCCAAAGTAAAAGCCTGTCAGGAGGACTGATGTCTGTATGTGATTGAGACTTCCTGAGCATGACGTTCCTTTCTTTAATATCTTTCAAAAAGTTTTTCCTTTTTCCATTACAGATATCTTACACACTTGTTTAAGATTTATTTCTAGATAACTCGTATGTTTTGTTGCTATTATAAATGATACCTTTCTAAGTTATATTGTTGAACCATTTGATGCTGATTTGAGGAATGAAGTTGGTTTGCATAATCATTTATCTGTTGGCTCCTTTGGATAATTTTACATAGAAAAGCATGTGAGTTGAAAATAATGACAGTTTCATGACTTTTTCCTGATCCTTATTTCTCTTTTAGTTATAAAATAGCTATACATGTGGTATTACTATATATAATATAGTATATCATATACCAATCTATTGGTATACAGCATATGGTATGGTATACCTATTTATGGTATTACTATAGCAGTATTATAATATACTAATTATATATTTTATATATAATTATACATACAGATACTATAAGGAGAGAAGCTGTCTAACTTGTAAAGAGCTATCTGTGATAAGCCCAGGAGCTGATTTAAGTAGCTATATTCAATAATTTACTACCAGAATTAGACCTGTAAATACAATTCAATAATGCCTGAAATTAAATTGAATATGCTCTCTATCAGGATCCATTCACTTGGGCTCTGCACTTAGTCAGTTTTCCAGAAATGGTGATAAGTTTGTTCTGACCCAACTCAACTTTGCTGTCAAGTGTTCCTCAGGACCAAAGACATAGTATTAAATGCTAAATACAGAAGTATAGTGTATTCATCTGCGCAGGATTCCATTACAAAATATCATAGACTGGGTGGCTTAAACAATGAAAATGTATTTCCGTACAATTCTAGAGGCTAGAAGTCCCAGATCAAGGTCCAGCAGGGTTGGTTTCTGGCGAGATCCATCTTCCTGGATGGCAGACAGCTGCCTTTTTGCTGTGTCCTCTCTTGGCGGAGGGTGAGTGAGCTCTCTGGTGTCTCTTCTCATAAGGACACTAATCCTCTCAGATCAGAGCCCCACCCTTAAGACCTCATTTAACTTTTAATTACTTTCTTACTCCAAATACAGTGACACTGGGGGTTAGGGCTTCAACGTATGAATTTAGGAGTTGGGAGATACATTCATTCCATAACAGATAGCTATTTAAAATCCTTCACTTAACTTACTTTCCAGGTTAACTGATCCCCTCCATTCCCTTTGTAAAAAGCATAGATACTTATGGCCTGACAAAGGCTCAATGCTAGAAGACCACTCACTTTATGCCCCAAACTACTATTCCCACATGTTGAGTGTTCAGTTGTGGTGATTCCAGACTTGTTCACGCCTGCTGAACTTGTTACTGTCGTTGTGTGATTTAATTTAACATAATGCAAACTAATGAATGTGAATGCAAAAAGGAGTCATTGTTCCTATGAAAACTGCATTGGCAATTTCTAGAAAGATTCAGTAGTTTTAACGTGTTGTCAAAATAGTTGACAAGGCAACTGTAAGAGATTGGAAAACAGTAAGTGAAAAATCTAGAACCTGCACCAAGATTGTTTCACAAGGGTCTTTAGTTCTCATTCCGCTTTAAAGAAACTGAAACTGGATATCATAGCAAATGTGTTATACACATTGTTTATGCAAAGATCTTGTGGAATCCATAAAATCAGCAGATTCTAAGAATGGACATTAATAAGGTTTGACACATCACATGCATTTACACATTTCATATTAAAATAAAATGTTAAGGCATGCTCTTTAAAAATTATTTTTAACTGCCTTTATTGACCAACTGCTTTTCCCAATCACATCAAAAAAATCATTCTCTTCTGCTGCTGACCAGGGCTCCACCGGGGTCATAATTAGTACACTATTGATTGACGTGGAGTCTAAGCCGCAGACAAAACTCCAGTCTTCAACATTGTCCCTCTTGTTTGCTTAGCTCAGCAGCCAGCCACCAGCATGTATAGAGGCGCTTTGTGCAAGCACCAATTATCAAAAGGCTGTGCTTTCATCCACACCATTAATTTCTGAAGCCAGAAGATAGCATGGCGAGTGCACCGACAAACACTGCTACTACACAGAATCCCCAGACAAATGATCCCAGGAAAGATAATCTCCTTGGGGATATAAAAGACCTTAATTTCTTAACCTGGGCACCTGTAGCGTGTGTCAAGTATAGCACGAGGGTAAATACTAACAGCGATTTAGAGATAGACGCTACCTTTTCTCCAAAAGTTCACATTTTCCAATAGATGCTTTCCTTTGTCCTGACAGCACTACAGTGGGATAAGCAGCAATTAATTCATGCTTTTATTTTCTAATAGGGACACCACACACAAAGCAGCGCAACTGTTTACTCAGATTTTCCTGCGGTTCTACGGGTTCCAGCCTTACTTAATCTCCTTCACCAGGCCCACATACTCAGAAAGTTCTCAGTGCAGTCAGGTTCACCAGACCCTGATGGCGACCCGCCACGTGTTTGCTGCCTCTTTAGAGACAATTTTAGACAGCTGCTGGCAACTGCATCTTGGCCAGTGTTCCTACTCCCAGTGAACCCAAACAGGACACAGGTTCTGTGAGAGTGGGCAGAGAGCCACTTCAGCTAAAATCTGGCAGGGCCGTGATTGCCCTTAGCTGCTAACTAGTAAGATTTTGCTGACTATAGTGTTTCCGGACTGTTTTGTGTTATCAGCATCGTAATGGCAAATACATTAAATTGACTAAAAGGGCTCTTTGAATTCTAGCCAGAACAGGCAGGTTGCATTTAACGTGGAGTGATATGAATTACGTTCATTAAGTTTATTCTCTGTGACTGGTCCCATGGGACTGTCTCAATGATAATGACTTGGACTGAGAGCAGCCGTAATTAGGAGGGAAAGGCAGCACTGAGAACTCTCTAAATTGGCGCAAAGACAGTGGTAGAACAAAAGAATCTGAGAGCTGGGAGGAACACTGGAATTCATCTTGTCCAAACGCTTATAGCCAACGTGTTTCTCGTCGGGAGCACCGTTGGCGTTTGGGCTGGACAGTTCTCTGAGGGACCTTCCCACACACTGCAGGCTGTTTAGCATCCCTGGCACCTGCCCACTACATGCCAGGAAGCCTCAGTCATTATGTTATGACAACCCTAATGCCGCCACCAACTTCCCTGTGTGCCCGAGGGAATGGTACCCTCCCTGTTGAAAACCTCAAAGCCAAATTGCTCATAGACAACCAGGAAACCTCTGCTGACACCACTGATTCACTGACAGCTCTTCTTAAACTTTATTGTGTGTGAGAATCAAGTAGGGATCATGTTAAAAATGCAGACTCTGACTCAGTAGATCTGGGGTGGAGAGTGCAATTCTGCTTTTCCAACCAGCTTGTAAGTGTTGGCAAGACTGTTAGTTTATGGGTCCCACTTTGGGTAACAAGGATCCAGGGATCTAAATGAGAGGATGTCTGAACTGTCCCAGTGTCCTTACCAGTTCACTTCCTGCCCACAGTTGTGGCTGTGGAATGTGACAAAAGGGGGTACCTGCTCTATGCATAAGCTTCTCAGGAAATCTGCCCTTTCATTGCCTTGGAGAGCCTGCCTTAATCTGCTTTCTCCTGGGTGACCAGATAGCAGACTCTGCCTTTCCATCCCTGCATGGCAGGCTTCAGATTATTGTTTGTTTGTTTGTTTCCAGAGCCTGACTTCACGGAAGACTCTCTCTGAGGGTCTCATGCCCTCACCTATCCAGCTGCAGCTCCTGGGAGCCCAACTGAGACCAGAACCAAGGCGCCTGCTTGTTAGGTGAGCTGGCAGAGATGGGTGGGGGCTGGAAGAGCCTGTGAGCTGTTATGTGTCTCTGTGGCAGAGCTGCCCAGAGCCGGTGTTTCCTGACTCCTGCTCAGAGATCCTCCCCAGTGGCCCAAGTTCTTGTTTTCCTTCTATTCCTACCCTTAAGTGAAACTACGTGTCACTCAGTACATCTGTTTAACTTACCAGGAAACTGCCACCTACTCTGCTTCAGCAAGAAGCCTCCTTGCAGACCAGCTTGTTGGTTGACATGCAGCCTAGAGAACTCGCACGGTGATTAACAGACGGCAGAATAAGTGGGTCCCTGCAGGCATTGTCCTCCATTTTCTTTCCATTCCTGGCACTTGGAAGTAGTTGGTGAAAAGGTTTTGAGATGTGTCCCTTTCCTGTGGTGATAAAACAATGAGATAAAAAGAAATTCAATTTCCCCCATCTAGAAAATCAGCTCTATTTCTCCATTATCTTTTCTGGTTCCCTCTATCCCTTTTCAGCCAAAGAAACAAGGCAGTAGGCCGTCCGTGTGGATGGGTAGGCAGGAATTTGAGGAGGAACAAGGGACTCTGTGATTCCACAATGCCGATCTTAGCCTGGGCTACCCTAAAAGCAGAGTCTGAGACAAATGCTTGTGTGATTGTGCTTATTGAGAATGGAGATTCTGTGGAGCAGCAGACTTCCCCCCCAGGGCCAGCGGGAAGTCAAACAGAGGGTGAGGGGAGGAAAAATACGGATACGTTGTCAAGCTGGGCCCCGCTGCAGGTGATGGTGCTGGATTCCACCGGGACCCTGTGAAGTCACCTGAGAACTCTCTAACTAGAGGATGAAAGGGGGAAGCATTTACCCCTCACCTCCCACTCTCCATGGGTCCACGGTGGGCCCAGGGGTGTTGACTCCCCTGAACCTCCCGGTTGTGCAGGGGTGAGCGCCCAGCAAGGTCCCGAAGGACCTCAGAGCCACTCAGAGTCTGCGAGGAATCCTATAGCAGGAGGTGGGGTTGAGTGCAATTTTAAGTGTTGCCTAAGAAGTAATAATCCTTAAGACAATGGAGGATACTGAGGATAGCTCTGGGAGTCCTAGGGAATGGAGACATCCCACCTGAAGCATCTGTGGCATGCCAAGCACGGGCTCTTGTCTTCATATGGGAGAGGTACTTTTGGAAAGTCATCCTTCCAGCCTGCGTTCTAGAACCCTGCATCGTCCCAGCAGGGCCCACATGGGGAGTCTGGACACTTTGCTTTTGGAGGATTATAGGCTTGGCTTAGACCATTTCCCAGATGTGGGTTTCTCATCCTCAACTTTGAGTTTGGGAAGACTGGTCATAAAACCCAGATGTGCACATGCAGAAGAATGAAGTTGGGCCCTGCTCACAGTACATACAAAAACAACGCAAAATTGATCAAAGACCTAAACATAAGAGCTAAAAACTATAAAACTCTGAGAAGAAAACAAAGAGGAACAACTTTATGACACTGAATTTGGCAATTATTTCATGGATATAACAGCAAAGATAGGTTAAAAAAATTAAGTAAAAATAGATAAATTGGACTACATCAAAATTTAAAATTTCTGTGCTTCATGCAACTATCAACGTGGAATAGAAGAAAATATTTGTAAATCATATATCTGATAAGGGATTGACATCCAGAAAATGTAAAGAATTTCTACAACTCAACAATAAAGAAACCAACAACTCGATTTAAAAATGGGCAAAGAACTTGACTAGATGTATCTCAAAAGAAGATATACAAATGGCCAAAAAGCACATGACAAGATGCCCACCACAACTCATTAGGGAAACGCAAATCACAACCACAATGAGACACCACCTCATACCCATTAGGACGGCTACTGTGTTAGTATGGCTGCCATAAACAAAACACCGCAGGTGGGGTGGCTCAAACAACAGAGCTTTATTTTCTCACAGTTTTGGAAGCTGGAAGTCCCAAGGTGTTAGCAGGTTTGGTTTCTTCTGGGGACTCTCTCCATGGCTGGCAGGTGGCAGCCTTTTCACTGCATCCTCACCAGGCCTTTCCTCTGTGTACACACATCCTTGGTTTCTCTCTGGATGCCCCAATCTCCTTTCCTTATGAGGACACCCGTCAGATTGGATTAAGGCTCACCCTAATGGCTTCATTTTAATTGAAGAACCTCTTAAAGGCCCTACTTCAGAATATACGTACATTCAGATTTACTGGTTGAATCTTGACCTCTTCCCCAGGCTTTGCTCACTAGTCCATACTGTGTGGTACCTACAGTCAGGCCATGCACTGTGAGAGCAGTAAAAAGAAGCATCCCCAGGGCTTCAGGGGCTGCACATCCTCCGGGTTCCCTTTGGGAACTGCTGGTGCAGGAGCCTAATGCGCTTTGCCCAACTGAACTCACCTGAGTAATGAGAATAGCATAAAGATGTCAGCTTGCAAGCCATTCAAGCAAAGTGAAAAATCTGGAAAGATGGTTACACTGGTGGTAGTTGTTAATGCACTAAGTCATAACCTCTAATGCTAGCATTACATTACTTAACATGCAATCACCTTTGACAGCTACCAGAAACTAGGAGTCATTGCTGTGTAAAGCAACAGGGAAGGGGGAAATACAAAACTCTTAACAATTGTTTGATGTTTTGAACAGACTGATTTTTCCACTTGGATTTTGCTGATGTCTATGCCATCTGCCGCAAGATTTTACAGACATTCTGGGATCTTCTCCAAAGACGTAAATAAGATAGTACATAATTCACTTTAATTGTATGCTATTAACTTTTAAGTTAATCGATTTTTGTAAATATGGTAAATAACGGTTTTTCTGACTGATAAAGTTATTTTACAATAAGCACAATAAACGTTGGCATTTGTGAAGAGTCTAAAAGAGGACAAAGCTCAGAATGAAGGGAAGAGAAATTCACTGGAGTGACTAAAACTTGAGTTCCTACTACACTCAGAGTTCTTGCTATGTGTTTTTGTTTTTGTTTAGAACAATTATTCCCCATTGTTTTAAAAGTTCTTTACAAGTGGGGGAGGGTAAAGCTCAGTGGTAGAGTGCGTGTATAGCATGCACGAGGTCCTGGGTTCAACCCCAAGTGCCTCCATTATAAATGAATAAATAAATACATAAAAACCTAATTACCTCCCCCCTGAAAAAAAAAAAAAGTTCTTTATGACCTTAGTGTCAGGAAAGATTAATCCCATTTAGCAGAGTAAAATTTTTATATAAAATGCAAAACCCAGTTTTGAGCACTGGTTTTTAAGAGAGACAAATTTACTTCAGTATGTACAGATAACAATCACTACAATGAAAGGGTGTAGAATCGTTGTATGTACTGAATGATTAACAAACCTAGCAATTCTAACTTAGAGAAAATTTAAGACACAGATTTTCATGTTAAAATACTTGATAAGTTATTGGACAAAAGATAAATTATATTTCTATGACACTAGTGGGTAGAAATATGACCACTGGATAGAAATTAGACTAGAGAAACACTTGGAATATTATAAAGATAAAAATTCCTATAGCCTGTAGGAATTTTTAAGTCAGATACTAAGAACTGCAAAACGTAATTTTTTTTTGTCTATCAGATTTTATCTCAAACCCCCAAATGCAGAAAAAAGTCATTTCAAGGCACATTAGAAAAGTTCAAGATTTCTCAGAAGGGGAGCCTTTTTCTTCCCACACATGCACCAAGCGGCACAGGGCACAGGGGTTAGTTAGCGAGTCACAAGCCGTCCATTCACAAACAGTAAATGACAGGTCCTGGGGGCGCAGGGCAGTGGCGGCTCAGGGTGAGCAGGGCCCAGGGATACTTAAGTCTCACACTCTTTCTTCTCTGTCTGCCTCTTCAGTCCCTCAGATCAGAGGATCTTTATATTCGGGAGATGGGAGGAGGCTGGATGGGGAGGAAATGGGTCACTTATTCATCCAGATCCTTCTTGAAGAACTTGACATTTTGAAGGCTTTTGTTTGAAGTCACCCATTGGAGGCAATGGAAGCTTCAGATGGCACTACTGGTGGCCCCAGTGGGTGAGAGTCTTGAGGTGAGAGATATGAAGAGCGAACCCACCATATATGGCGATAAAGGTTTACCTGGCTACCACTGACCGCTGCTCAGTTTGGCCAAACGTTGTTCTAGGCATTTTACGCTTAATCTTTCCAATAGCCCTGTGAGAGAAATACTTTTTTATAGCCACAATAATGCCATTACCAAAACAAAACATCACCACGAATATCACTAGCATATAGCCCATATTAAAATTTCCCCTGTTATCCAAGAAGTGATTTTTATAGCATTTCTTTAAAAACCCAAGTTCCAGTTAAATTTTCACATGTCACTTGGTGGTTAAATTTTTTTTTCACTTATGCTGATGATAATCTCTGAATAAATTATTACATTGAAGATTCAAAATGCTGGTTTTAAAATTATCATTCCTCCTGTGCTTATTTGCCTTTTTTTTTTTTTAAAAAAAAAAAGTAAACTTCAAATTTACTTTAAGCTATAGAAACATAGCAAAATATATTTTTTTTACTTTTTAAAACTTTTTTTGGTGTGCTTCCCCCCCCTCCACGCCCAGTTTTACTGAGGTATAATTGACATACAGCATTATGTGAGTTAAGGTGTACAACATAGTTATTTGATTGACATACATCATGAAAGGATTACAGTAGGTTTAGTGAACATGTATTATCTCATTTTTATATACAGCATAAAAGAAATAAAAAAAATATTTCTGTGTGTGATGTGAACTCAGGGTTTACTCTCTTAACAACTTTCATTTATAATGTACAGCAGTGTTAAATTATCTTTATCATGTTGAACATGACATCCATAGTACTTAGTATCTTATAACTAGAAGTTTGTTCCTTTTGACCACCTTCCTCCAATTCCGTCTCTAGCCACCCCTGCCTCTGGTAACCACAAATCTAATCTTTTTTTCTATGAGTTTGTTTGTTTGCTTGTTTGGTTTGTTTTTGAAGTATTATGACCTACAACAGATAAATGTTTTAATTGCATTTTATAGATGATTAAACTGAGGCTTACAAGATTAACATCTCCAATATCACAGCTTTAAAGAAGCAGAACTGGGATCTGAAGCCATAACTGCCTGATACAAAGCTTGTAAGTTAATATTTTTAGTTCTACTATGTGCCTGCCGCTGCTGTGTATACTAGAAATTAATCAGCTTTAAACCACTATGCACCCTTAAAATAGACTGTGTCAGAGAACTGAAAATTCTTGATCACCAGAGGTCTGTAGGCAACACTAGAGGCCATTTGGCTGAAATAGTCTCTATTGGACAAAAAATCTATAGCATTCATTTCAACTAAACAAAACATTAAAGCTTGAAGAAAAGAATCATTTAATCCAACCAGCCATGAATTAGAAACATAATTTTCCCTTCTAATTCCATAAAATGCTTATTAGACTTTGGGTACCTAACAATATTCATGAAACTGCACTACTGCTAAGACTGCACTACTGCTAAGGAACTGGGTGTGGTCACACTGTGGCTGGGCATCAAGCCCACAAAAAAGCACCTTTCCAAATGAACAGCACCCATATCTGAACAATGCTGACTACGTTCTGGAGTTGCTTGACCTGCTGCAGCGTAATATTCAATCTCATACAAAGGAGATGTTATCAGAAAATATGAGCAGTGGAGATCAGACATAAGCAACCATGGCAGGCCTGCCTACTGGTTGTGACAGGCTCAGCTGACAGTCTCTGGGGCTGTGCCATGGGAGACTTGCTTCAATTACACAGAAATCATAAATGGCCCAATGTGCCATAGCCCCAGATGAGCCATAGGAGCAATTCGCCTCCACCCTCCTTTCTCCAGAGGTGAGTGTTGGCTAAAAGTCACTGCATTTACTATAGTTGTTGCATAAAAAGGCAGGAATGCTCCAGGAGATGACAGATACTTCTGTTCTCTGCCTTTGTACCAGTAAGTGTACATTAGCATATGAAGCACTGTTGATTTGAAAAATTGATAAATACTTTTGAAGATTACAACACCATAAAACATACAACATAATGGCAAAGTCTCTCTCCCTGCCCCCATGATATTTATAAGTTTGCCCAAGGGCACACTTAACATATAGCATATAAAATGTACATACACAATACATAATAAAACTACCACTAAATGTAATAAGTAACATAGACAAGTATATTCACCTCATCTGCCCATTCAGCTAAAATATTTCCATTTTGGATTCTGTTTTGTGTTCCTTGAATCCTAAAGGTCATGTGTTTAAATACTGTCTATGTGTTGATGACTCCCCAATGGACATCTTGAACTTGAACCCTTTCCTGAATTTTAGATTCATATGTGCAGTGCCTGGGTGACACCTCGTTTTAAACTTAACTCTCATCCCTGACCTTAAACCTATTTTCCCCTAGTATTTCCCTCAAGCCATAAATCAGTGTCTTCCTTTTCCAGAGTCCAATCCATTCATAAATCAGTTCCCCTTTCAAATATATCCTGAATCTGTTCATCTCTACCCTGTCTCTTCATCTCATTAATCTTTCTTCTCTACCACTACCACCCTAATACAAGCTTCCATCACATTTTCTCCAGACTTTCTAATACCTCAAAACTGCTTTCCTATTCCCACTTTTATCCCCTGCCATTCTTTTTTACACTGATAATCAAAGTGATTAAAAGATAGATAGATAAAGAGAGATTATTATTATCTGTCTGTCTATCTGTCTATCTATGTTGTTCTCACTCCCCTGCTTAAAATCCTTCCTGAGTTTCCACTGTACTTAGAACAAAATCCTGACTCCTCATGGCTGCCTCTGATGTCCTGTGTAAACTGACTCTTCTCCATCCACATCTCAGACCACTCCCAGCTCATTCACTATGCTTCAGTGACTCCTTTCTGTTCAGTAAACTCACCAAAACTACTTCCACATCAAGGCATTTGCACATGTGCCAGGCATTTGCACATATGCCCTCTGTCCAGCATGCTCTTCCCCCAGATCTTTGTGTGACACAGGATCATTCAGAGCCCAACTCAGATGCCTGCTCAGAGAGGTTCCCTGAGCTCCACACCTAAAGCAGATCCCTCCCAGACCATCACACTCTGTCTTATCACCCTGTTTGAATTAATGTACTGTAATTTTTTATAAAATGGTCTAACTGAAATTATCTTATTTGTTTACTCATTTATTGTCTGTCTCTCACTGTTAGAATGAGAGCCCCCTAAAGGCAGAGGTCAGTTTGTCTTATTCACCGCTGTATCTTCAGGGCCAAGAACAGTGCCTAGCATGTGGTGGGCACACAATGAATATTTGTTGAATGATTTGGCTTTTCCTTAGAGCACAAGGCAAGTTTCAAGGTAAAATACGTTGGTAAGATACAAAGTCCATTTGCTTACTTATGATAAAAGATGCAAACCAAAGACAGAGATAGCAGAGGCCTTATCACTTGCTTTTCTAATAAACTCCTTTCTCAGCATCTTAGCCCACTGATAGGAATTAAATTTCTGCCTCTTGGACACTAGTGATAAGAGACATCTCAAGTTTTTTGAGTCTGACTCTTGCTTTTCACAAAAGGCATATGTCTGGACTGTTAGGTATTTTTGAAATAGTGAAAAATTAATAACTTGCATTGTATTCTTTGAGAATATTGGTATTATGAGAGGAAATTTATATTAATTCCTATAGTCATTGACAAAGACTTTCTTCTTGGCCAAACTTTAGTCAGGCTCCTCTGAGCCTTCATCTTGACTAGGCCTCCACTTATGCCTTTAAGAACTGTAACTTTTAGCACAAATGATTTCATCCATTCTTCATACTAAGAGACTTGGACAAACACTGACATATTTTCTATCAGCTCAAAGTGTTCCTAGGATGATGACCCCAGTCCCCTTAAAATGCCATGCCTGAAAAAGCTCAATACTGCCTAAAGAACTTATTGTTTGTTCTAGCAAAAACCTGACTGTAGGCCCATGACCTCACTTTTCTTAGAGCATTGACTTTAGAAAGCTTGCCATTGCAAATCCTTTCTCTGTCTCTTTGAGATTGTATTTTCTACAACCCAGGAATGTCTTTCTCAAGGATCTGGGAGCCATCCCTTTGAAATGTAATCATCAAGGACAGGGCCCTGTCTCCTAGGCCCCTGGGGAAAATAAGAGCCTACCTTCAGTACATGCCAGTTAGCAGACACAGATGGCCTAGTCACAGCCCGAAGCCCCCTGATGGCCTTCAAGACTTTTCCTTTGACACACCCAGCATTGAAAAAGCCTCCTGCCTTTTGTTTTGCCAAGTTTAGCTCAGTTCTATCCTGAAGTCTTTCTCTTCTACTGCAGTAGCTCACATAAAATCTGTCTTGCTACTTTCAGCAAGAGTAGTGAATGATTTCTGGTGAATAATTTCTCTTTAATATCATGAACTAGCCAGTTGTTACATGTGGCATATTTGGCTCTATTTTAGTGTGGTTGAATTCTCATAAATTGTGTACTTTATCTAGCCAGTATTTTAGGCTCCCCAGGGTGATGCTACTTCACAGGAATGATTATTGACACTGCCTTAATCGGGATGGGAGGTGGGCTCAAGGAAGAAACCAATGATGGACCTCTGCTTTAAAGAGGAAAATGTTTGAACTATGCCCAGAAGCAATGCCCAGACACCTACGTCTCCGAGCTCTCTTGAAAATCTAAATTCAAGCCACTCTGAATTCCCTTTATTGTGTCCCTTGGGTCTTGTACTCTTGAGTGATTGTGGGGACTCCAAGTTCAGCAGACAGTTGGATATAAGGTCTGGGGCTCAGGGGAGAGATCTGAGCTTAGAGACACAGAGTTGAAGTAATAAACTTTCAGATATAAATTGACTAGATAAGATTACTCAGCAAGGATGGGTTCACTGAGAAGACGGCCAAGGACAAACCTCCTAGGAAATGTCAATGTTTTCAGAGAGTGGAGGACTGTGTTTCCCAACTTTAAACATATCAGAACACACATAGAAAATAGTATTTGAATATTACTCAGCCATAAAAAAGAATGAAATAATACCATTTGCAGCAACATGGATGGACCTAGAGGTTATTATACTATGTGAAGTAAGTCAGACAGAGAAAGACAGATATTATACAGTATCACTTATAAGTGGAATCTTAAAAAATGATACAAATGAACTTGTTTATAAAACAGAAACAGACTCACAGACACAGAAAACAAACTTATGGTTACCAAAGAGGAAAGGGAGGGAGAGGAGAGATAAATTAAAAGTTTGGCACCAGAAATTGACACAACATTGTAAACTGACTATAACTCAAATAAAAAAAAAAAAAGTTGAGGATTAGCAGATATAGACTATTATATATAAAATAAACAACAAGGTCCTGTATAGCACAGAGAACTATATTTAACATATTGTAATAAACGATAATGAAAAAGAAAATAGCATTTGTGTGGCACACTGCAGGTAAACTGTAGGAGATTCAGGGGTGTCTATGTGGACTTGGTGAAACTTTTCATTCCCTTCAGTATTGGTTTCCTAGGGCTGCCACAACAAAGTACCACAAACAGGGGGGCTTAAAAGAACAGAAACATATTGTCTCACTGTTCTGATGACTTTTAAGTCTAAAATCAAGGTGTCAGCAGAGCCAAGTTCCTTTTGAGTCTTATAAGGGAAAATTTTCCTTGCTTCTCTCTTGCTTCCTTGCTTCTGGTGGTTTGCCAGCAGTCTTTGGCTTTTTTTTTTTTTTTTTTTTTTTTTTTTGCTTGAAACTGCGTAACTAGGATATCTGCCCTCGTCATTACATGGTGTTCTTCCTGTGTATCTCTGTCTTCATATAATCATCTTTTTGCAAGGACACCAGTCATATTGGATTAGCAGGTCCACATTTCTCCATCCAATATGACCTCATCTTAACTAACTATAGATGAAATGACACTATTTCCAAATAGTATCATAATCTGAGGTACTGGTACTGGTTAGGACTTCAACATATCTTCTGGGTGGGATACAATTAAATCCATAATAATAATTTCTTTACATACCATAACTATAATAAGAAAAGAGAAGAAAAAATAGTAGGGATGCAAATGAAGAGAGGGGAGGGTATAGCTCAGTGGTAGAGTACATGCTTAGCATTCACAAGGTCCTGGGTTCAATCCCCAGTACTTCTGGTAAAAACCAATCAATCAATCAATCAATCAAACAAGCAAACAAACCTAATTACCCCCTCAAAATAACCCAAAAATAAATGAGGTAGATATATATGTAAAAAAAAAAATTAGTAGGGATGCTAAATATTGAATTTATGTAATATTTAAGCTGATTTTTTAATATCAGATTTTATGTTTGAAATGGATATACCTTCTTTCTAATTATACATGATCTCCTCAAATTTTTTTTTTCCTCTTCCAAATCACTTTGAATGAAACCATGGGTAGCAGAATACATAATGTGGCTTGGGTACATAGTACAGCAGGGTCTAGATAATGAGATCATTTCATCCACATCTTGGGAAAAAGTGATACATATTTCTTTGTGAACACTATGTTGACAATATAAACTCCTCACACCCTTCCCCAGGAGCTAGAGACCAAGAGACCCCACTGGGGATCCACCATCCGTCAGAGGCGATCTCTAGGGAGGGGTAGGGAGAGTTTCCACAGTCAGGAGGGGCTGCAGCAGCCCCGACCTTTGCTGGGAACATCAGGCAGTGACAAGCAGTAATGAGGGACCAGGGCAGGTGGCAGCAGTGTTTGGCAGATCTTCAGCATCTCCATCACAAATACCCTGTCAGACCCAATCGGTGGCATTGCCAGTGGGGCCAAGGAGGTGGGAGGAAACTTTTCATTCAAGGGGACAGGGAGTTGGCTTGAAGGGAAAGAGGAGGGGGTGATGAGGAGCAGGGAAGGGTGCAGGGGGCCCTCAGAGGCTGCAATCTTGGCGACATCAGCTGGACCTCAGCCACAGCACCAGGAGCAGATAAACCCGGACACTGTCAGTAGGAGGATGCAGAGCCCAGTCAGTGACAGGCTTTGGAAGTTCAGGTTCATGTCTGTCTCAAAGTTTTTCTCTACCAACTTGGCATCACAGGGAACTCCTGAGCTGGAGTAGGCCTGGTTGGAGGTGATTTTGCAGCCAAAATTAGTACTGCTCCAAGCCAGGCCCCTGTTGCTCTTGGAACCCATGGGCCTCCTGTCCAGCACAGTTCTACTGAAGCTGGACACCGTGGGCCCTGTGACTTGTGGCACACTGGCTTGAGAAGCAAAATCAACGAAGAGCAGTTGGAGTTGGGAGTTGGATTTCAGGCCTCTCAGCAGCTACGTGGTAGGTGAGGTTTTTGAACATCTACTTGCCATTTAGTTTTAAAACAGACATGGTTTCTTTCCTCTGCTCAGGGAAATCTGATTCTCATATTTTTATTTTTTTCCCCCAAGGAACAGAGTAGTTTGTTGAATTTTCTGATTAACTCTTTTTTCATATTTCTAATATTTTTTAATTGAAGTATAATCAGTTTCTGGTGTACAGCATAATGTTTCAGTCATATATATACATACATGTATTCCTTTTCATATTCTTTTTCATTGTAGGTTACTACCAAATATTGAATATAGTTCCCTGTGCTTGATTCTCATATTCTTGATCATTACCATTGGTGGTAAATGTTCACACAAATAGGTAATTAAAAAATGTAAGGCCATTTTTACACCCACTCAAACATTTGTGATGGCTGATATTCTATTTAAAGGCTCTATCAGCCCTTTCTTTTTTTTTTTTTTATTTCATTGACAAATGTAGTAGTAAATTTCTTGCAAAGATGAGACTGGATTTATAATCCAATCAAATTTTCTCTTGGTGAATAAGCTTGCATCCTGCAGTGACCTTGGAGAAGATTAAAAGTGGAATTGACCCTAATACATTTGAAGATTGAATTTGGTCCTCTGATTGCTTCTCCCACAGGAAGGAGCCCTTACCTGGCTTCCTCACCACCACCAGCTGTATCTTGAGCCGTGCACTCCGCCCTTTGGGCTACTAAAGTTGATGCGCAACTTGGCCCCTACCAGAGCTACTAGTAGAGAAGTGAGTTTCATATACTGCTGGGAGGGAGAGTGGCACAACTTCAGATCCACTCTTCTTAGGTGAAAATGCTTGTAATCACGGCCATCGGCTAGGAGGGGGTGTACTTCCAGGACCTGCCTGAGTAAAGCAGTCAGTCTCTTTGCTTCCTGCCTGTTGGGAAGCTCTGAGGTGGAGGAAGTTAAGTCCTTAAAAGGGCAGCTGGTTAAGCAACTGAAAAGACAAAGGAATGTGGTGTCCCAGAAACCATGGAGGGTGTGGCCCACAAAGTCAAGTGCTGAGGATACTCTGGGTAGATAAGGACTGGAAGGTTTCCACACACAGGCTGTGGGAGACCTTGGAGGGAGTGGTTTCAGGCAGTGATAGGAGCCCAGGCACAGACTGCCATGAGTCACAGAGAATGGCAATGAGAAGTGGGGACAATAGTGACAGACCACCCTTCTGCAGGTTTTGCTTGCCACTCAGTGTCTCTAAGCTTCCTAGTGTGTTTTGTTTTGTTTTTGTAAAATGGGAAAATACTAAAACCCTCCCCCACAGGATTGTTGGGAGGATTGAAAGAATCAACATGAAAATTTTCTGAAAATTATAAAGCACCAGAAATATATAAATACATCTGTATATTCTCAGGTATCTTTAGTTCTAATGAAAGTCCGTGATTCCTCTCACGCCCACCCCAACCTCCACCCTGCAAAACCATCTCTCTCCAAATCTAATTTTTTCTTTAAAAAAGGATAGTGAACCAGGAACAAAAGCTGGATGGAGTCAACATCTTCTGACTCCCTTTGGTGCTCAGGTGGTAATGGAAGTAAATGTCCTGGGATATCACTGAGAAAGGAAAGAAAATCACTTCAAAGAGCTGTCTCTCCACAAGCTGTCGGACTTACTCTCTGAGAAGAAAGTGCTTTTTATTAATCGTGATTCAACTTTGACAAAATGCTGAGAAAAAGCCGACAGATATGATGATTACTTCCCTGAAATCTGCAGAGAATATAAACTGGAAGAACACCTGGGAGTGTGGATTTGGGCTACAAGTGACCTTGGTTGGGCCTGGAAATCCTAATGGTAATAGATCACCGGGAGGACCCACTGGTGAACCCAGCTCCACCGTTCCAAGCCTAGCTGGGGTTTCCTCTGATGTTCAGCTAGAGGAAGAGCATGTTCCAGAAGGAAATGTTCCTAGATCAGAAAGCTTGGCCTCCTTTCCCATCATGTTTTCATGGTAGAGCAGTTAAACTGGGTTACAGGTATGTGTACTGTTGAAGCCATTTCAGGCATGGCTGCATGTAATTGCAAGTCTGTACCCTTAAATCCTGGAATTGTATTCATCTCTGCAATCAAACCATTTCACCCTGCCCACATAACTGATTACCTGCATGGGCCATTCAACAGGTGGTTTACCTTAAGAAACTTATCAAAACTATTTTCAGTATAAACTAAGACACTAGTTTGAATGACTGTTTTCATCATTTTCCAAAAACTTTTGTCAAAGCAAAAGTTGCACCAAAGTTAAATAGGCAGGAAAGACTTTATTCAAGGCTATTGCATTAGGGGAGAACTAACTCCAAGTGTCAGAACTAACTCCGAACTCAACTTTGCTGGAGAAGGGGTAGGTTTTTTTAAGGACTCGGGTGAACTGGAGAATGTTGGAGGGAAGTGACAGGCCATCTGTGTTTGCTAATTGGCTATATCTAAAAGAAAAATAAATGTCTCATACCTTTATGACAGGAGGTAGTTTAGCAACTTGGATCAAGGTGCCTACTAAAGTTGGGCTCCTCCCCTCCCCCAGGACCTGGGAGACAGAGGTGCTGTCTCCTTTGGTGATTACATTTCAAAGAGACAGCACCCAGGTTATGGAGAAAGATATTCCTGGCTTGTAACACTGGCGAGCTTTTTAAAAGGCTTATATACATCTCAGGGGGACAGAGAAATGATTTACAGTGACAAGTTTTCTAAAGACAATAATTTGAGGAAAGGGATTTCAGAGGAAGGAGCCTCTCAAAATTTTAGTCAGGCAAAAGGAATGTTAAGGCCCTCTTAAGTCACTGGTCACATGATAAATGATCGTTCAATATTAAAATGATTTTTGTCCAATCTCAATTGTATATCAAATTCCATTTTTGTTTTCTCTAATGAAATTGCCATCTGGTCTAGTTGTTGTCAACCTCCAGTTAGCACTGTCCAATAGAACCAGCTACAATAATGGAAATGTCCTGGGACATTGCCAATTTCTGTTTCTTTTTCTTTTTCTTTTTTTTATTGTTTGACTCCTTTGCAGAGTTCATTATGTAAATGCTGCTTGGACATTCACCCTGAACAATTACGGGATCACTAAAGAATTTTCTTACTTTATTTAAAACTTTCCATTTTATAGTTTCAGTTGTTATTTTTTACTTATAGACTATAGGAACTATCATATTTGAAACATAAATATATTTCTGTGTTCACTTTCCACACCATCAAGCTAGGGTTAAAGGATAATGTCTCAGTAATTGTGTAAATTCACATTCTTGGGTCCCAAGCAACATTTTCAGAAAAGGTTTCCTTTCTTCTTTGTTATTTCCCAAATAAAGAAATCCTGTTACAGAATCAGTTCCCATTATGAATGGGCTCCTTCCATCATGGAATTGCAGAATCTTACGGTTGGACCTAATCCAACATCCCACCCAGTTAAAGAATCCATTATTTAGTATAACTTAACACCCTGATGGCTGGTCATCTATCCCCAGCTTAAAGTCCACCAGTGATGGGAAATTCATCATAAAAACCTTGTTCCCTTTATGATAAACTGTAAAGCCCACTGATTTTGGAAACTGACAGGTTGGATTACAGTCCGAGTTCTAGCAACACGGGGTAAAGCAAAGTTAATCACCTTCTCTGAGCCTTTTCTTCTTTGCCTGTTTCTGCATATAAGTGCTCAAAAAATCTCTAATGACAAACTTTGAAGATAAAACTGGTTAATATAAAGTATGCTCAGTGACTGATAGCCCTCCCCCTCAACTCTTCTATCTTCACAAAAAAGAAAAATTTTTTTTCTTCTGTTAAGTCCAAATCTGCTTCTTTGTAAACTAATTCAATATTTATAGGAACATTGTTCCAGCTACTGTATATAACTTTGAACAAGGCTGAAGTGACCTGATTCTCAGGGAAATTATATTCTAGTGAGAAGAAACAGACCAACAGACAAAAAATAAATGAAATAATTATAATTTGTAGGGGGAAATTAACTAATAGGTAATGATATCTGTAATATCAAAACTTAAAATAGGATTACCTATTGGTCCTGGGTGGCTACCTCAGGCAAGATGTTGCTGAGGAGGCTTCACTCATGCTGAAATCTGGACGACTGTTCTTCCACCCTTTGTCCTAGTGGTGATATCCTCTGGAGCAATCCAGAAAAAAGCCTTTTCAGTTGTGGAAGACAGCTAGCATGACTTCCCTTAGATTTTTCTTCTCCAGGCTGAATATCACCAGTGTCTCCAACTGTTCCTTCTATAACATGATTTCAACAAAAAATTCCAGCTGGGAAGACTCCAATTTTCTCGACATTGTCTTTATATGTGCCCTTAGAATGAAAACAATGCTCCAGATGTGGCCTGAACCACGTGGCATAGAGCAACATTTCTTCCCCTCGTCAGAATTCTGTACTTAACTACTGGGACATAAACTCACATTATCTTTTTTTTTTTTTTTTTTTTTGTAGTGACTATAGCCCAATACTAAGTTGTCAACAACTAGAAGGATCTGGTCTTTTCCAGAGGAAATCCTAAATGGACACCTTGCCTCCTTCAGAGCTGTGCAGTTGTTCCCGTACCAGAGCTCTAAGGTTGCTTTTGCTGCAATTACTCTTGTTAGTTTCAACCTAATTCTTCCAGCCTCTGGAGAGGTTTTTCTGGTTTTTTTTTTTTAATTGAAGTATGCTTGATTTACCATGTTGTGTTAGTTTCTGATATACAGCATAGTGATTCAATTACACATGTATATATTCTTTTTGATAGTTTTTTCATTATAGGTTATTACAAGATATTGAATATCGTTCCCTGTGCTATACAGTATGACCTTGCTGTTTATCTATTTTATATATAGTAGTTTGTATCTGCTAATCCTAAACTCCTAATTTGTCCCTCCCTCCCGCTTTCGCCTTTGGTAACCATGTTTGTTTTCTATGTCTGTGGGTTGTTTTCTTATTTTTTAATTGAGGTATAGTTGATGTACAATAATTTTTAAGTTGAGATATAGTTGATACACAATACTGTGGAGAGGTTTTGAATCTTAATTCTCCCCTTTACATATTAGCTATTCTTCCAATCTCCATATCATTCAAAATTTAGTTAATATGTTGCTAGGCCTATAACATGGACATCTAGGAAACACAAAAATACTTCAGATCCATGCTAACTTGTTCAGGAAATATAATTTGCCCAAGAGAAAGAAAAGTCACACTGTGATGAATGATTTCCTGCTGTGTTTTCTAAATTGTCTATATTAAGTATTAACTTTTTATCATTTAAAAAAAATTTTTAAAATACATATCACCTTATTTTTAAAAAAGGTATGCTGTCTACATTTTCATTTAAGAAGTTGAAGAGCCTTAAAGAATAAAGACAAGGATAGAGCACTGTGTCATTCTATTAGTGATTTCCCTCCAGGCTGATACAGGGCTGTTACTATTTTTAGGATTGTTAATTTAAACCCAACTCTTCTGAGTAATAGTAATGTATCAATAGTTGTAGTAATACAGTATGACAGCAAAATAATGAAGATACAGGCCTTTGATGCCATGTCCTCATATCGGTTATATTCTCAAAAAATGAGATTGTCTGGTGGAATTTCTCCTTCTATGTCTTAGATTAAAAGTAATTTTCTCACAAACTATGGTTATCAAAGGGGAAAGTGGAGGAGGGATAAATTGGGAGTTTGGGATTAACAGACATATATACTATATGTAAAATAGATAAACAACAAGGACCTCCTGTATAGCACAGGGAACTATGTTCAGTTTCTTGTAGTAAGCTATAATGGAAAAGAATCTGAAAATATATATACATATATGTATGTACATGTATAACTGAATCACTTTGCTATACATCTGAAACTAACATTGTAAATCAACCACAATTCAATACAAAATAAAATGAAAAAAAGTAATTTTCTCAAGAATTCATAGAAATAATGATTAACTTTTTTTGAGTCAGTCAAACAAAAATGTTCTCTTCTGCTATAGAAATATGCTAAGGAAAAACTAAACAAAAGAGTTTAGAACTAAAAGTTTGAAACTTGGCATAGCATGATTACTCAGAGGACCAAGAACACATTTCTGAGTGTGGGAAAACATCTGCCTTTGAGAAAAATTTTGAATAAAAAAATTTTGCTGCGTGCGGGCAGAGGATTAGTCCTTATTCAGAGAGAAATGGTTACATGATATAATTGTTTTGATACAATATACACATAGAATACACTGACCTTGGGAAGCTCAGTTTGATTTGAATTTTTCTATTTCCCTGAAGACCTGACACTTGAATCTGATTCCTTTTTTGTAAAACTTAGCTTAAAACTTAATCTGTGCCTTTCTTCTAAAACTTGCCAGTGAAACAGACAAAAGCAGAGGTCATTGCCTTAAAACACTTTTCTCCATTTCCCAGGTCACTTGCTGACCTAGGGAAAGAACGGAGGTGGAGCATGATGGGTGGAGCTGTAGTACTGTCTCAGGTCAGGAAAGAGGGAGAGGACTGAGATGAAGAACGAGTCTTGGTTGATAAAACACGGCAATGTGTTTTTAACCAGTGTCCCTCAGAAAGAATGCATGTGATCTTGATAAAGACACTTCTTATGTCGTATTCCATCTCATATCAGTGATATTCATTGATTTTGATTGAAACCTAAGAGAGGAAAAATGTCAGTCATTCAGCATCTTACTGCTTAAAACAGAAGTTAGTGGAAGTCCTGGGACAGGTGCAATCCCTCTATAGTTAGACTGCCTCTGCAAGTGCAGATCAGTAAACATATCTTGAACTACTCTGCCCCAAGCACTGGGGATTCAAAGATAAGTGAAATGTATGTCTTGCTCTCAAAGAGCTCATAATCAAGGAGGACAGAGATAACATTTAAACAGATTCACCTTGGAGGTAAGCACAATAAAGCTAACCCCAGGTTACCGTATGATCGCAGCGGGGGGACGCCTAAACCAGCCTAGAGGGATTCCTAGAGGAAGTGATCCCTCTAAGCCAAGATAATTCTCAGAGCAGCATGCCTGTCTCCGCCTCTCCAGCATCCAGCACAATAACTAGCCCATAGCAAGTCAAACATTTGCTGGACTGAACTGAGTGTATTTTACTGATGTTAGAAGGTTTTATGAAAGATCAGAAGGGATGACCTAAGGTGAACTGTATAGTCCCATTAAAGCTTTGGAGAATTCAGGAATATTCTGCTTATATCTCCACAACACGTATCACACCTAATACTGTATATTTTACTGTCTCCCACCCCCATACCTTCAGGAATGTGAACCCCTTAAAGATGGAACTTGTATTTCAATTGCCTAGAACTGTGGCTGGTATCTAGTAGATACTCTATAAATATGTGTTGAATGAATATGGAATCCAGCACTAGTTCCACAGATTAAATGAACAGTTAAAAACTTCAGTAAATTTTGCTTTACCTTTTTTGTTGTGTATATGAAGCAAATTCATGAGACTCTGTATGAGAATTCAGTGCCTAAATTCTTGTTGACTAGGGCAGTGGTTCTTGTTCTTTTGAGAATCTCATGAATACAATTAACTCCTACAGAGAAATGCACGTACACATCAAGTTTTGACATCTATAAATGTACAAAAGTATCTGGTTGAGAACTCTTGACCTCATGGAGAAAAGGAAATTTTTTTTAAAAAATTGACTGGACTGTTTTATGGATTTGCTTATTTTTTTGGAAACAATTTTACTATCCATCTATACCTGCCTTTATCTTTCTTTTCCTTTTTATTGAAGTATAGTCAATTTACAATGTTCTGTTAATTTCTAGTGTACACGATAGTGATTCATTATACATATATATATATTCCTTTTCATATTCTTTTTCATTATAGGCCATTCAAGATATTGAATATAGTTCCCCATGCTATACTGTAGGACCTTGTTGTTCATCTATTTTATATATAGTAGTTAGTATCTACAAATCCTAAACTTCCAATGTATCCCTCCCTATCCCCTTACTCCCCTGGTAATCATAAGTTTGTTTTCTATGTCTGTGACTCTGTTTCTGTATCGTGCATAAGTTCATTTGTGTCCTATTTTTTTAAGAGTCCACATATGAGTGATATCATATGGTATTCTTCTCTCTTTCTGGCTTACTTCACTTAGATGATCTCAGGTCCATCTATGTTGCTGAAAATAGCATTATTCTTTTTTATGGCTGAGTGGTATTCCATTGTATATACATATCACAACTTCTTTATCAGATCATCTGTCAGTGGACACTTAGCTTGCTTCCATGCCTTAAGTAAGTGCCCTTTGTCTTAATTTATTTGTAAAATTGGAGTTATTGAACAATAGATGTGTCAAATAAGCTATATTCCATGATATTATCTAGTTCAATACTGAACCAATTTTGAAAAAATATATTATTTATCTCAGTTTTCTTTTCACTCCCTTTAATTTTGTTTAGTCAAAAAAATATTTTAGGTATATCAAGTGTTCAGAGAGATCATTAATAAGTGAAAACTAGGCAATTATTTTTAAATGTACATAGGAAATTTCTCCCTTCCCCACATTTTTAAAAATGTTAAAGTACAAAATGGACCGTGTTTTAGGAAAATAAAACCCCCTAACCTTCAGAAACAATTATCCAAAAGTGTTGAGATATGAAAAAGCCCTGGAATTATAAAGAATTTCCCACGTCAGGTATGGTAGGCAGTCTCTAAAGTGGCTCCCAAAGAGCCCCACCTCCTGGTATTCACACACTTTGTGGAATCTCCTCCCTTTGAGTGTGGAAAACCCAGTGACTTGCTTCCACAGAATAGAATAGGGCAAAAGTGATGCAAGTCAGTTCTGAGATTTGGAAGCTCGTGCTGTACTCTCTTTCTCTCTCTGGCTCTTTTTACTTGCCTGTTCTGGTGGACAAGTTGCTGATGGTTGCTCTTCCCTATGGAGAGCCCCATGTAGCAAGCAAGACCAACCAGGAAGCGAACCCTGCTGACATCCATGTCAGTGAACTTGGAATCTGATTCTCCCTGGTTGAGTTTTGAGATGCAAGCAGCCTTGGGCATCACCTTGACGTACCTTCAGTGAGACCCTGAGCCAGGGTATCATGCTAAGCTGCCTCCAAATTCCCAACCCACAAAAACTGTGAGATAAGAATGGTATTTTGAGTCACACAGCCAGCAGAGCGAGAAGATGAGGGGCTACTATCCTAGAGAACCATCTACCTCAAGTCAGAATTCAGGCTCCTTTTATACTATAAAGAGGGGGCTTTGGGGTTGGTTGTTGCAAACTTCTTGGTGTCTGAACCCTTTGTTTTTGTAACTGTCCATGTGGGTCAGGTCATGGTGTCCCTGAAAACCTCCAACAAGACAAATGTTATTTTCTCTTCTGCAACTTTTTAGCCTTATATGAATGGGAAAATGTTAATATCCTTAAAGGTTAGAGCCTTGAGAATGGGCTATCGTGTCCATTTTAGGCTCTAGGCAACATTTTTTTACAAAAGGTGGAGAACCAGCATGACTAAGCACAGGAAACAGAGCACAGGGTTAGAGCCAAAAGAACAGATGTAATACAGAGTCAGATTTGTTCTTTTCTGTTGCACCTCCACAGTGTAAGGAGAGAAAAGTGCTCTGAGGATCCACCTTTCAGGCTCCAGTAGCCTCAGATGGTAAGTGGCTATGGGGGTGGGGAGGTGCAGGAGGGGGAAGCACAGGGAAAGTGATTGGTTACTTCTTCCACCCTTTTTTTGTGTATGGTTCCAGCAAAGGTTCCTTATCTCCAAATCTGAATATAAACAGGCCCAGAAATAACACTATTACATCTAAGGTTCCTGTGTCAATATAAATTCTACCCTAATTCAGAAATTTTGCATGATTTAAATGGATTTGCGTGGACAAATACCCAAAGCCCGGTTATTGTCAAAACCCCAAAGTGACTTAATGACTTGCCTACTAAATCTATACAATTCTTTTCTCCTGCCCAAAGATTCCCAATTTCCTTTCAGAAAATAGACCATGTCTTTAGGAAAACAGTTTGGTCCTGCTGTTTCCACTAGAGCAAAGTTTATTTTAGTACTCCAATTTTCCACCCTGGCCTACGTGCTTCCTACCAAGTCTCTTCATCTGTCATGAATGAATCTCTTGTATAGCTCTCCTGAGTACAGACTTTCATCCACATAGTCTCCTTCTCCCATAAACCAGAAGGTCTGGAGCTCTGCCACTGTATTAGAGCTTCAGCTTAGAACTAGATTTGAAATGCCACGTTTCTGGTGGCATTACAGAGTGATAGTTGGTGCCTAATGCTGGCTTAGCTGTATTTCTGGCAGGTTGCTGGATGCTAACCACTAGATATAGCCTATGGGCTCCAAGTTAACAAGGTCAATGTATTTTGACTCGATCTCCAAAAATAAAGAATATTCTGTCTCCTGAAATTCAAATTAAATACAGCAACCCAATAAGGCTAACTTTTTTGCATGTGTGGTTTTTTGAATTATTATTTTTTATAATGTCTGTGATATGAAGGCAAATAATTTAAGGTAGCGTCAGGAACCAGTGGCAATTTTAAAGCAATTACTAGTTATTCATGAAAAGGGGAAATTTAAGTAGTTTTTGGAACCATTTTTTTTGTGATGGAAAAACTTTACTTAAAAATAAATCATATTTAATGTGTATTTTCTCTAATTGTAACATCAAATTTTTCCAAAAAATGAAGCAGATACTGAGAAGTAAAAAGCCATGTAACATTGCCATTTAGAAAACTGTGATTAACATCATGTTCTCTTTGAAAATCAATTATTTGTTAACTAAATTAAGTGATAATCTGTTATTTGGGTGAGTCAGGGTTAAATGGTAAATTTAATGTATATTGTCATGAAAAAAATGGTTAAATTTCTACAGTTTTTTAACTTAAAGTTTTTATCTTTAGATCTTTTGTTTGTTTGTTTGTTTTTAGTCCAGCTTTTTCACAGTTAGAAGAGGAAGGTGGGTCCACACAGGTATTTGGCCGAAGAACATATAATAAGATTTATCCTTCCTGTCTCAGAACTGCATTTCGTGACTGGCTTCAATGCCTACTGGCAAGCGGACATTTTAAGGTATCCATACTACAGGAAGGTAATGAGGTATCGTTTCAAATCATCATCTCAAATTACCTTTGGAACAAAGGAAAAAATTGAGATTGCCCACGTTTTACAGTATATTGCTTTAATTATATACACCCCCTGGTTATGTTCCAAATTTTAAAGTTTTTTTTTTTAAGTGTAAAAGTAATATATATGCTTTACACAAACTTCCAACATTACAGAACTATAAAATGAAACAAACCATCAATAGTTTTGGAGCATATTTTTCCAAACTGAAGGAAAAAACCTCTACCTATGCAGTATTTAGCGTTCAGTGTTACTTTTAATATTGTATTCTTACTACAGCTAAACCAACACACTGTTCCAATTGGCCCAAATGCCTTTGGTATCTAATATTTAATTCTTTCACTGCTCCTTGTTAACAGTCTATGAAACTAGCCTAATTTAGTAACCTCCTAACTATTTAAGATAATTGAGATATTGGAGAATAATTTATTATGGCTAATTTAATATTCTGGCACTAATATATGTATATTTTCTACAAATTGCCATCTTTCAAAGCATTAGAAGAAACTAGGCTGTGTTAAACCACATTGAAAACAATTGACAAAGCACTTTGAGATCTCTTTGTTTTCAGAATCATCCTCAGTGACTCCAAAATCTGATACACTGAAGATGTAGTAACAGTTAGGGTCTGTATCTACACTCAATTATGATGTACCCCCGAGGTTGCTTTTCTGGAATAAGTTTTTCTCCATTTGTTTACTTAGGCACATTTTATGTTGGTGTCAAAACCTTGTCTGTGTCAAGTCTTCCACACACTGCATATTTTAGGTGAACTGGTGATCTAAAAAAAGTGGTGGGAATAAATAGTTTAATAGATCTCTTCACACTCCCATGTGGTAGGCTGTATTTTCCAAATAGCTGCAACATACCTCCCAGCACACAAGCTCTTCTTACAGTGTGGCTTTGGCACCCCTCCCACTGAGACAGGCTTTTGGGTCTTCCAAGGCTAGGTAATCAAAAGGAAAAGCACTTTTTCTACCCTGCTCCCTGGAATACTTGTCCTGGAAGACTTCAGCCTTCAAGTAAGGAGTTTGACTGCCCTGAGGCTGCCATGCTCTGAGGAACTCAATTAGCCCACAATGAAAGACCCCATGGAGAGAGCCTGAGGGTACTGAACAGAGAGGGAGAGAGGGAGAGAGAGGGAGAGAAGGAGAGAGGGATGCCCTGCCAGCTGCCAGCTACTGTAAGAACAATCCCAGCCACTGTTTAACTGCAGCCACGTTGAGAGATGCTGAGCCAATACTGCCCAGCTAAGCCCATGAAAGATAATGAAATGGTTGTTATTGCTTGAAGCCACTAAATTTGGGGGTAATATGTTACATACCAATGGACAACTGGAATCCCCTACAAGCTTCCCCAAATTTCTCGTAGCACAATCTCCCTGCTTCCTGTAGAATCTGAATAGCTCTACTGCTCAGTCTAGGGGAGAGGTTTGGACTGGAATAGGTACAATGGACAATGAGAATGGTTAGCTGTAACATGCAACTCAGAGAGAGTGGACCTAGATCGATAAATGATGTATCGTGGAAGCTGTATTGCTGTGCTATCTTGGAAAGATAAACCAACCAAGGAAACTTCCATGGATTCAGCTGTATTTTCAAGCGTCTTCCTCTCCACGTTTAAAAAATGGAATTTCAACAAAAACAAGTGATTTTGAATCATATTTATTTTGTTATGAGAGTAAAGAATACAAACAGAAGAATCTAGTACATTAGATAACCCCTCAGAATGAATACTCAGCACTGGTCAAGTCACTTAATTCTGCTTTCTAATGCCCAAACTCTAGTTGCCGAAATTCTAACTAAAAATTATATTCCTGGGACACTTTAGTTTCTTCCAGTGACAGGGGTGGGTGGTATTTTCTTTTTAAAAGTTCAAACTAAGTATATAGAGTAGTGTGCCTGACTTACTCATCTGGGTTGTTCTCATTTGATAAATATTCATATAGTGCTTATTACTCGTGGGGATAAATCATCTGAGGAGACGAGGGGAGGTAAGTAACTTAAGAGAGGCACAGAAGCTGGAGGTGGCAAAGCTGGAAGAGGCCCCGGAAGTGTGGCTCCAGACTCTATATCTAAACCACTACTCTTGCTGCCTCTTGGACAAATGCATTAGCTATTACTTGCTTAAATGAGTGTTTTCCCCTTCAAAGTTGATGATATATTTCTAGGAATATCCTCAGTGCAGACAAACTGCTATCACCATGTAAGTGATGCCTGATGGAAGCTATCTTTAGTTACACCTGAAAAAAATGCAGCTGTTATTTAGAGATATTTCAAAGTACTTAAATACAAAGCAATGCAAGTATTCTGAAAATATATAATTTAAAGACATTATAAATATTTTAAAACGAGTCTTCATATTACTGATTGCTGAAGTTCATGTTGATTCCTTCCACACTGCAGAGTTTGTAATTATCAGCTTCTTTATTTGTATGTTGGCTGTTTCTCCTCATAAGCCTATGTCTGTATACTAGTGCCTGGCTTGAGGCTTAGCATATATAAGTGTCCAATAAACCTTTTGAATAAGTTTAGGGATCCGTAACTCTGTGACGGAATGAGGGATGGCTTCATGAGATGATGTTTGATCTAGATCTTGAAGGAAAGGGATGACATTAGTTGAGTGCTTACTATGTGACAGGCACTGTTTTAAGTACTTTACATTTTACAGTAAGCTCTGATATGATGTAGATAGCTTGCATATATAGCTTGTTTATTGTCCCAGTGGAATGTAATTTTTAGAGGCCAGAGACTTTGTATTATTCACTACTGTTCTTCCAGGGCCTAGATCAGGTCCTGGCGTGTAGAAGGTGATCCATAAATATTTATTGAATAAATAAATACACAAATTACTACTGATTTAACCCCTATGACAATGCTAAGAGGCAGGTACTATTATTAGCCCCATTTTTCAGATAAGGAAACTGAGGCCCAGACAGAATAAGTGTCCCAAAGTCACAGAGCTAGAAACTGGTAGGATAAGATTCAAATATGGCCAGTCTAATTCTAGACTTCACACTTGTTCAGATTAAACTGTGCCTTTCCAAAAGATATGTTGAAGTTCTAAATCCCTGGTACCTGTGGATGTGAAATTAATATATTCTTAAATGGCTGAGTGCTTACCCAGAGAGGATAAGAAATAATTCAAAAAGAACAATTCAAAAAAACATTTCAAATGATGGCAGCTGTCGGGAGTATGTGCAAAATTTCTCAGTGTGACTATTTTGAAGATATTTACTTGGACATCTGAATTCTAGAGGTTTGTTTTAAATACAGTCTTAATGTTGCCAAATGCAAATTCATGCACCCAATGCACTGTGAGGCCAAAGAAACAGAAACATCGGAGTTTGGAACAGAGAAAGCTTTATTGCAGGGCTGAGCAAGCAGGATGAAAAAGCTCATGCCCAAGAAAACGCTGAACTCCTGGCAAAGCGTATTTAAAGGCCAGGTAAGGGTGGGGGACTCAGGGTATAGGATCAGCTTGTGCACAAGTCTCTGATTGGTTGATGCTGAGATAACAGGGCGATCAACACTATCAACCCTTAGGTGCCAGGAAGTCTGGGGACCACATGCTCTTGATCATCAACAAGTTCATTTCTTCCCTTTGGTGGTACTTTTTAGCATCTGAAAATCTCAGGAAATATACATGAGATACTATTATCTGATTACTTCAGAGAGAGGCTACTGGCCGAGGATATGGGGGAGGGGTCTGTCCTGGGGATGGCCCCACAGGGTCCTGCTTGGTTACATGAATGTTTTAGAGTTTTATTCTCTATACCATGTTATCAATTGAGACATTGTAAAGGTTAATAAAATAGTTTGAAGAATTAAACAATGAAAGTGACCAGAAGGAGGAAAAGAATAAGTATATTGTAAAGGAAATCAAGATGCTACACAGCATTTAAAGTTATAAATAGCTACATAAGTCAAAGATAGTCTAGGTAGTATAACTGGAGTTACTCTGAAAGTAATGTAACAACTCCTGTGCGAATATCACAAAAAAAATAGGTGTGTGTGTTTAACCTTCTCAACTACTTAAAAAATTTAATTAAGGACCCAAATGCAATGAGTTAGATTTGTGCTCTCTAATTGGATAGCCACTAGCCACATGTAGCCATTAAGTGCTTGAAATATGGCCGGTGCAAATGAGGCATTCAATTCAATGTTCTTAGACATACAGGTGGCCAACATGTACGTGAAAAGATGCTCTACAGCTTAACTATTAGGGAAATGCAAACCCAAACCACAATAAGGTATCACTTTACACATGTCAGAATGGCTATTATCAAAAACTCAAGAAATAACAAGTGTTGGTGAGGATGTGGAAAAAGAAAATCCTCATGAACAGTTGGTAGGTGCAGCCACTAAGGAAAATAGCATGGAGGGGCCTCAAAAAATGAAAAATAGAACTACTATATGATCCTGCAATTCCATTTCTGGATATTTATCCAAAGAACACAAAACACTAACTCAAAAGGATATATGCACCCCATGTTCACTGTGGCATTATTTACAATAGCCAAGATATGAAAACAACCTAAGTGTCCATCAGTGGATGAAAGGATAAAGTGTTGTATGTACATACTGTTGTGGGATTCAGTGGGCTGGTGTGCAGGCAGTAAAAGAATTTACCAGAGACAAAGGAGGAAGATGGTAAAAGTTTATTAGATATGCTGCTATAGGCTGCAGTGGGCCACAGACTAGAGGTGTCTGTGAGCCCCAAGGGTTGGTCGCTGAGGTCTTCTAGAAGGGAGGGTAACCTTTAACTCCTTGTGCTTACGTGACAGTGGGCACAAAGGGGGTTGCAGGTGCATGATTGGCTTGTGCACAATTCTCTGGTTGATGCTGAGGTAGCAGGGAATGGGGGGTTTGTGAAAGGGTAGGGCTAGGGATTTGGGTAGGGGGTTGTGACTGGTCATTGGTGGCTAGGCTTCTGGTCATTATAAAGTTGATCATTGTCTGGAGTAGTTAGTTCAGCTAAGGCAGGTAGGTATTAAGAAAAGAATGTTCTTTAGTATCTTTAAAGCAGCAACTGGATGCTTGAAGGGCCTTGGAGCAGGAATCTGCCAGATATCCGTGGACCCCACACATACAATGGAATACTATTCAGGCAAAAAAAACCCACAAAGGAAATCTTGCCATTTGCAACAACCTGGGTGGACTTTGAGGTGGTTATGCTAAGTGAAATAAGTCAGACACAAAAGACAATCATACAATAATATATGATCTCTCTTATATGTCGAATCCATAAATAAATAAAACCAAGCTCATAGGTTCAAAGAGCAGATTGGTGGTTGTCAGAGGTGGTAGGTTGGGAGGTGGGAGAAATGGGTGAAGTTGTTACCGGGAAAAGGGAAATAAGGATTACCTCAGTTCTTAATCACCCAAAAAAAAAGATTTTTGATGAGAGACAGGAAGCGTGATCTAAGCAAGATTTTTATTAGTGAAGTAAAAGAAGTAAAAGATAGTGCACTCCCGAGAATTGGGAGTGGGCCAATCCAGGAGAGGAAAAATGGCGCCATTCCCTTGTTTTTCCTGTTTTTATATCCTTGATTTGTGATTGGTTAATTGATTGATTGATTGACTGATTGATTGATTGATTGACAACTCAGGTTCCTTGTGCTCTGGTTAATTGACAGCTCAGGTTCTTTGTGTTCTGGATTGTTCCTTTCCCCTTCCTCTCCCCCTGCCCAGTGCTCATTTCTATCTAAACTACCTAAGTGTTTTTGTTTTTTGTTTTAGTTTAAATATATTGAATGTAAAAAAGTCACACCAATAAATGGCAGAGTTGCTATACTAAAAAGGACTTGGAAGCAATGATGTAGATTTATTCATAAGAATGGTGAGAGTTGGTTTTTATCTAGATTAACTGATAAAAAGAAAATTTCAGGAAGCATTAAAACCTTTAATTCAGTGAAATCAAATCACAAAAATCATTGAACCTGATCTTTTTCACAATAGATGTAATTTTAGGTTTTAAGTAATACAATACATGCTATTCATGAATGGATACTTTATTGACTTACCCTGTATATTATATTTAAATGTGAAAAGTTACACAGAGAAAAATTAAGGAAGAAGGACAGAGGTAAGGAAGGTAGGAGAAGGAAGAACAGTGATTGCTGTCTTCCGTGGAACACTCGGTGAAAGCTCCAGCTGAAAAAAAGACATTTGGGTAAAGGCTTGGAAGGACTGAGGAAGCCATGCAGACATTTGGCGGAAGAGCTTTCCAGTTAGAGGGAACAGCAAGAGCAAAGGCACGAGGCAGGAATGTGCCTATCCTACTTGGAGAAAAGTAAGACAGTTAGAGGCTGTTGGAACAGAGTGAGAGAGGAGGGTAAGATAAAGATAACAAAGCCACAGAGCTAAGGGGATGGGGCAGATAGTACCAGACCTCGTAGGTCATTCAATGACTTTGACTTCTACTATGAGTGAGATGGAAGCCACTGGAGAATTTGAGCAGAGGACTTAAATTTACAACTCAGTCTTGTTTTTGTTTCTAGTATAGTAATTCTGAACTGTATCTTGCATTTGGAAATATTCCTGTGATTTTTTTTTAATGCACAGGTTGTATGAATGTCCTTTATTTATGCAGTGAGGTGAAAACAATTGTTATTTAAAGCCAAATGTGACTGTAGTTGATTCTACCTTTTAAAGCAAGTGAAGTAATTCGTACCTACTGGGAAATATTCTTTATATTGCTCTTTCATTTCCCAAGGACATACAGAACAATTCTACTCGTGGAATACTGAACTGGAACTTGTCAGACATTTTATCCAGAAACATTTTATTTTTTAAAAACTTCAGGGAAGTATTCGTTCGTTCTTTGCACAATATTTCAGCCATTATGTGTTAATGCTTTAAATGCTACCCTGGAAACATTTTTTGAATTATTTATATGAAAAAATGCAACCTGATTTCTAAATCATTGACTTACATAGGAACTTTAGGAACACAATCCATTAACAATATGGAAATTGCCTATACAAACAGGTAAAAACAGGTAATGTCAATGATCAACCTTTAGTAGATCAAACAGTCTTAAATTTTTCAAGTAGGAAAAAGAAATTTATTCGACTTTAATTTAAATATAAAACTCAGTTTAGTTATTAACGAACTTTTAAGTATGTTGGCAACAACTTGGATATACGAATCTCCTATTTCAGCTGTAAATTTTATAAAATCTAAGTACAGAACAAGTACTTCTGATAAAAATTTGGTGTCAAAATTGAAATGTGCTGTGTGTATAAAATACACGTTAGTGTTCAAAGACTTAGTACAAAAGAAAAAAGTAAAACATCTTATTAATAATTTTTATATCGACAACATACAGTCATACTAATATTGTGGATATAATATTAGGTTAAAGACATTATCAAAACAAGTTTCACCTGTTTCTTTTTAGTTTTAAAAAAATGTGGCTCCTTGGAAAACTTTATACACATGGCTCACATTCCATTTCAGTTGGATAGTGCTGCTCTAGACCAGCATTTCTCAAAATGCGGTCATGGTGCCATCATCAATAGCCTCACCTGAGAACTTATTAGACCTGCAAATTACGGAGCTCCACCTCAGACTTAAAGAATCTGAGACTCTGGGGGTGGCGCCTGCTTCAACAAGCCTTCGCACTGATTCTGATGCAAGCAAAAGTGTGAGGACCATTATTCTAGACCGTTGGTCCAGAATTCTAACTTGGCTGTAAATTAGAATCATCTGGGGGCCTTGCTGCACAAACTCCTTGTGCGAAAGCTATAACCCAGACCAATTAAATCAACAACTTTGGCCCAATCCAGAGTGTTTTTGCAGCTCTCCAGGTGATTCTAATACAGGATAAAGGCTGAAAAGCACTGGCCTAATCCACGCCCTCTTCTCAGCTTCCAACATGTCCGCCCGGCGTCCGGCCCTGCTCGCCCGGGAAAGGCCACCGCTGCCGTGATTTTCCTTCATGGACTGGGGGACATAGGCCATGGATGTGCAAGAGGCCTTTACAGGTACCGGAAATTCACGTATCAAATATCATTACCCTCTCGTGTCAGTTAATGCCTGATACAGTAAGTGTGAACATCGCTACGCGTTCGCTACGCGTTGTCGGTTTGGTATTAACTGGGCTTTGGCCAGGTTCACAAGAGGATAAACCTGGAATTAAGCAAGCATCAGAAAATGTAAAAATGTTAATAGAGCAGAGGTGAACATTTTTCCTTTTAACACTATTATTTTGGGAGGTTTTTTTCAGGAAGGAGCTTTATGCATTGCTGTTACCACACAGCAGAAACTGGCAGGTTTTACTAGGTACAGTTGCTGACTTCCATTGGGGGCTCTGATTCCAGGGGGGCCCATCAGTGGTGCTAACGGAGATATTTCTATTCTCCAGTGCCATGGAGATTACTATCCTTAAGTTGCCCTAATAGTTGGTTCTCCTACTGCAGAAAAGCTAAAAACATTGGTAACTCCAGTCAATGTCACCTTAAAAACCTATGAAAGCAAGATGCACAGTTCATGTCACCAGGGAACGATGAATATCAAGTTCATTGAAAATTCCCACCTCCACTTGATTGACATCATAATGAAGGCTTCTGGAGAAGTACCCTGCGTCAGTGTAGTAGAGCGTAAACCTTTTCCAGTGCCCCATCTTGAAACTTCTAATGTTTGCAGTCTTAAAATGTTTTGCAAATACATACCAATGACATAGACTAAATAATACCTCCTTGTAGGAAATTTGTGATCTTTTAAATTTCTATCTCTGTAGAATATGATCCAGAATATACTAATATTGAAATAAGTGAAACAGCTAGCTTCTTTTTCCCAAATGCAGTTTAGCCAAATAAAAATACTGCAAGCAGCATTTTTTCATTACATCATTTGAAAATTATTAGTATGCTTAATGCAAATTTGTTCAGGTATAAATGAATAGTTAAGATATAAATGATTTATGCATGTCGAGACTTAGTAATTTTGGAATAAATCCATAGACTAAGTCACCATGCAGTAACTGTGTTTCATCATATGTATTCACATACTTAATGACTGACACAAAATAAGAATTCAGTGGTATTACACTGTTCCTAATAGTAGGGCTAATGCTTTTAAGGGTTAATAAAGAGGAATATTGCTTTCTTAAAAAAATTATGCCTTATAGAGCTCTAGACATTCTGTAGGGTCCTCTAGAGGATAGGGCTTTGGCATAAACTTTTGCTTAAAGAATACAATAAAATAAGGGTACATCTCTTTAAAGCATTCTAATGAAATGACTCATACCCATTTCACCTGTTACTACAATACTCAAGTACCAGTAACTTACAGTTTGGTTCATCAGGCTTATTAAAAGTCAGGTATAAAGCCAGGATATGTCAGCCCAGAAAACATATCTCTGAGGACCAAAGGAATCTGCAGACAAACCTCATTCCATTCCTTGCCATGTATTTATCTTTCTGTGGTTTGCCACCCTTAGAAGCTTAAAGCTGCTACCTTCGTCCTGTCATTTCTCTACAAATGTATTGCTCTATGTTGAAGATGCTTCATACACTGCAGTTCTAAGCTGTGCTTTGAGCCACTCTTCGTCTTAGGTTTCTCCTGCATGATGTGTACTGCATGCGTTAATACATGTTTTTCTTTTGTTAACATGTCATCTTGTTAGAGTCCTGGCTGACAACCTAAGGTGGTAGAGGTAAAGTCTGGGCCTCTACCACACAAGTGCTCATTTAAGCTATATCCTCACTGCAATGTGCAGGGGGAAAGTCAAGTCTCCAAGGTTGGCAATTACCCTGGGGCTGGCCACTCCAAGGATTCAGATTTTGATTCTGAACTTTTAGGTTGGCCACTCGTACAAACTTTCTCCTCTCTACTATACTGAACACTGGAATTCTCAAATTAGAACCCCCAGAAGTCAAAGGTCTTTCCTTCATACAGAAATGTATGAAGAACCAGGCATAGTAAGATTTTTCAACTTAAAAAAAAATCGAAACTTATTTTCCATAGCAGTAATGTGTTTTTGTGTGAAGAAATACAGGATCATTTACTTCATACCACAAACCATCACATAGCTACATCTTTTTTCTATTACATCATCATTCTTCTCATGAAAGTTAAATTTGAAATGTTATATGTGCTATGAGGTATTTCCTGAATTTTCTCTACTTGAAATCTCAATGACATTAGATAGGAATGCTAAAATCATATTTTAATATTATTAAAGCTAATTGTGCATTAAACTTGGGCAAGAAAAATTGATTTTGATAGAGTATTCTCACTGTGTGACAGAAATCTACACATCCTGGTTCCTTCGTTTGTCACACCCATTCTTAACATCCATTGTGTGTAGAATGATTGTTAAGACTGTAGTTTCTTACAAGGAAAATTATAGCAAAAGTTTTTTTTTCTATTTTTTTTTAAACGGAGGTAATCGGGGTTGAACCCAGGACCTCATGCATGCTAAGCATACCTTTTTTTCACCACTGAGCTATATCCCTACCCCCCTCAAAAGTTGTATTCCAGTGTATTTGTTCTTACACGTTTTTGGTTTTTTGCAGTAAAACCTAACCTCACAAACCTTTAAAAAGGATTGAAAAAGCTGGTGTTCTCACTAACATTTATGTGGGGAAAATAGGTTCTTTCCGGCACTCTTGGAGCTGCACCCGAATATACAAAATATATTCATTCAAGAGGACTGGAGCTCTTTTCATGAGAAGTAACCATATGGAAGAGAGATGTGAACTTTACCTACATTGGCAGGATCTTATAATCTCTTTGTAATGATGGCTTGAGGGAAGAGCCCACACACTCTTTTTAGGCTACTCCCTGTATTTACATCAGCTTTTCTATCTATAAATATTTTATGACAGAAACAGGAATAGACAAATAATATGTCTGAATTCACATAATACGAGCTGTATTCTAATAAGGTTCTGTTGTACTAACATTTTTGTTTCTTCTTCAGCATCTTGTGTTTTGTTTCTAGGCCTGTTGTTAAACTGTTTTTGTCTTGGATAAAACACTCTTAATTGCAATGTGCCTCAGTTAATTCAAAAGAGTGAGTTTTGTAAAGTATACCTTCTTCTCGGATGTTGTGGGGTTAATTATTTATGGATTATAGAATTCACAGTGAAAAGTGTTACTTACATGCAAGGACTCTTTAAAGAACTCTAATGCAAATACAGTGTTCTCTATTAAAAGAACTGATTCTAGATAATTTAAACACCAGGACTAAGGTTTCTGGATATAGGTGTGGCTAAAAAACAAGACTGTAGTAAATATTTCTGATAAGGAAAAGTAATATAATTAGAAATAAAACACTGTACTGAATGTGTCTAGTTTATGGATATATCAAATCAAGTCCTCAATTCCAAGCACTATCTTTTCTAATATCATTAGGTAGGAAGAGGGCAGAAACTAGCCATCCTATCGCCTGCAAAGGAAGCTGGGGCACAGAAAGCCCTTAGTGTCTGGCGTAGTGTTAGATACTCTTTCTGGCTGGGGTATGACTGCTCCTCCATTCCTTGAAACTTCAAGTATAAATATCAATAATAACAGAATTTCAGAACTAGGAGATTATTTATTCTGACCTTTTCGTTTTACCAAAGAAGAAATTGAAGCTTTTAAAGATTGAATTAACCATCATTAGAGAGAGGGAGAGAGATTCTTCAACACCCCGGCTTCTAGAACTGTTAACATATACAAAATAAATGTGGCTGTTCATTGGGCCCTGTCTTTCAGGGGGTGTTAAAATAAAATTCCCATGGATGATCTACAGGGATTCCTGCGGATCCGTGGCCCTGAGGCCCGCACTCTCCTCTCTTGCCTTTTTCCCAGTTCTTCACGGGCCTGGGCTTTCTGGGTCAAGGTTGGTTTCCTCAGGCCCCCGGACCTGGCTGGCATCCAGGGCAGTGGATAGAGCGTTTTGAAGAACTGATAGGAAGGGCAAGATGAAGTCTGACTCTCATCAATCAGTTGAGGTCTACTGCAAACATCCCCCAGGTCCCCCTCCGTGCCTCAGCCCCTCTGCCCTAAGCTCGCCGTTTCCCACCCTCTCTACCTCCCTGCGGGTGGGGCTGAGGGGCCACCTTGGCCAGGGATGATGGTGCCTGCGGGCTGGGCGGGGGAGCCTGACCTTGCTCCCCACTTAGGTCTCCGGAGCAAAGAGGACTGCGTGCACAATACCGAGCCACGTCCCACGCAGGGAGGGGCTGGGCCAGCTGTGGTTGTAAACCGATGGCGAGGCGTGTAAGGAACGGTGTCGCCCCGGCCTCGCTCTTCCTCCTCCTCCACCTCCTCCTCCTTCTTGCTCACCGCTCGCCTGATCTCCTACCATGACTCAGCGCTTCTCGCAGGCCGCCCGGCCGGGGACACCGGCTTCTTGCCGGCTCCTCCCGCCGCGTCCACCCCATCTCGCCACTCACGCCCGCCCCCGGCCGCCGGCCCTTTCCCCGCGCCGCCGCCGGCGCAGTCAGCTCAGGCGCCCCGAAAGCATCGGCCGCGCGGCCCGGCCTGCCCCGACCCCGCCGTCCCCGCGCGCCGCCCGCCATGGAGCCCCAAGCCCCCCGCCGCCGCTATACCCAGCTGCGCGGCTACGCCGTGACGCGGAGCCCCCACCTCAACAAGGTAAGCCCGCCCGCACCAACCCCCCCCCCCAACCCCGGTCACGGTCACCGGCAGGCAGGCCCTCCCGCCCTCCCGGGACGCTGCCCCGTCAGCAGCCGGGCGAGCAGGGCGGCCTCCGGGGTGCCCCCCGAGCCTCGGTGCGGGCCGGGCGCGTCGGTACCCGGCAGCGCGATGGGAGGGCGGTGCTGTGCCTTGGCATCCCGTTTGGGGAACCATGGAGAGGGAACTTGTTTAAACGCTTCGCGGCTTCTCTTCTCCAAAGGCAAGAGCCAAGCTAAGGAAAGTAGGGTCAGCAAAGCGCATGAATGGAATGTTTTTTGTGAAGGTAGCAGGTGGCCTGCCCGCTCAGCCTCAATGTGCCTCCCACGTACTGGGTCCACTCAGTGTGGCGACCATAGGAGGCTGCTGTGGAGAGAGGTGGCCCTCCTGGTCCAGCCTGCACAGAAACGTGTTCAGAGTCTTGGATCCCATGAACAACCTAGAAGTGGGGCCTCTTGGTTTCTGGAGGTTAAGAGGCTGGGAATTCGTGGTGGGTGGCTTCTGCCTTGGGCACCGCATGACCTGGTGCAAAATCCCTGTCCCAGATATGGCTCTGTGGATGAAGCCATTACTATTTTTTTTTTTTGAATCTGGCCTTTGGGAAATTAAAAAAAAATTTTTTTTAATAGACCTCTTTTTATTAAAAGGGGAATTTTAGTGCACTGTTCAACAGGCCCTTCTTCAGATCCTGGTAACATTTCGTTTTTCTTCACTGATAATGTAGTGTAGGTATACCTAAGAGTTCTTTCAATTGAAAAACACTTTGGAATTGATAAATTTGCTTCTCTAGATACTTAGTAGTCACACTTATTTTATAGCCAGGTTTGTGTGTGGATTGACTGTTCCTTTTGTGTAAGTGTGTGCTTCTGACGATTCCTTTTTATTGAGTACATGGAAAATGCCATCAGTCAGCACAGAGGCCTGTTGAGTCGCTTTGGGTCTCTTTACTAGATACCTTTTTGCATTAAGAACTAGACCTCAGCACCGGCCTCCCCCACCATGGTGCCAGTGATTTGTTGATCATTATTAATGACTTGAAGACTTGTGATTTGTTTTATTGTATAAATTATAGCTACTGCGAGTTCTTTTTGATTTTTGTGGCGACAGGCAATTTTTACCTTTCTATGATTATTTAGTATTTGTGGTCATAAAGCATTATGAAATTTTAAATATTTATTTTTTTCTTCAAAATGAATTTAATTGCTAGTTTGATTTTCTTTCCTCCTTTTTATTATTCTGCAGATTGGGGCCTATTTTCAGTAGGAAAAAGGGAAAATTTGATGTGACAAAACAATTTATGACTTTTTTGTGTACCTGCCTGCTGTAATTTATGACCAAATAATGGGTTGCCACTTAAGAAGAACCACTTAAGAAGGTTATACCTGAGTGGTATAACCTGTTTGAATTTCCTCAAGTCAGGGGCAAGAATGTCTGTTTCAAGTGGGTAGATGAAATAGGCAGTCCCTGAGCAAAAGCAATTATGCCATTACTGTCTACATCAAGAATTTATGATATTGAAATCCTTTTAACTCCCATTCATGAGTAAGGATTAATTTCTACTTAAGAGTAATAATATCACAGAGATCTTCCATCAAGGACATTAAGGTGAATCAGTAACGTGTTAAGAACATGTTTTTTGAATTTGTAATTGAACTTTACTGTCTGCATAGTGTCAAATTGGATTTAAAATCTGGTTCACCAACTTGGGGGTGATCACTGGAATAAACTTGACTCTTGTTAGTTCTGAGACGGTTGTGTGGTACCTCATGGAAGTAACAGGATGTCCTCATTTGTACCACTGAAACCATAGCAGTGGGATCTTGATAGGCTCTATTCTGAAGACCTCTGGGCCTTTAAATTTTCCAGTAGCCCAGGAATTTTTACTGATTTTTGTGATAACCTTGGCTGCAAAGAAATCATTAGTAGATCTTACGCCCTAAAACAGTCCAGTCTGTCACCTGGCTACCCTAAGCCTTCTTCACTTACAATCCCACACATCTTAATTGCCTCACCTTTTTGGTAATTGCAACAGCTTTTCTGGTTTTCAGTATTCTAGTCTGTCTTACATGTGGGTATGAGAGAAATATCTTCATCAATTAGCGTTTTCTTCCTGTTACTCTTCTGTTATCCAAGTGTTTTTAGGATGTCGTTTCCTGTTATGTTGAATGTAAAATCAATCTGCTAATTAGGTTTACTGTCTTCTCCAAATTTATCTCATTAGTTTACCACCTTAGCCTTCCTTTTAAAATATATTTGCTGAATCTCTTAATACTTTCCTTTTATCTCTGTGTAATTCCTACAATTAAAATGTCATTAATTGATTTAATGATCTCCTGGGGGAAGACTTTCCTAATTATCGGTCCTATTAGCATTATTGAACACCTCTTTTTTGTGTAATCAGTTGTACCATGTTATTCTATATTTACTGCATTGTATTTTTTTTTCTTAGTTGATCTTGATTGTCTTAGGGTGGGGATCATAATCCTTAGTACGGAATTTTGCTCAGCGGACATTAAATAAATGTTTAATTAAAGAATGAACCATATTTTTAAAAAATTTCTTTGATTTCCAAGCAGTACTCAGCTTTTGAAGCAGGTAGCTTTTCAAATGGTAGTTTGGGCATTGTTCTAAGACATTTATCCTCTTTAGTGTAATTTCCTGACTCACATTGAAATCTGAAGTTCAGCTGACTCCATAAACCCTTGTATTGTATAATGGAGTGTAGTCAGAAAAGTTGGAATTTGGTTTAAACCTGACCATCCCATGAAATTTTAATTATTTTCTGGATAACCTTTGGGAGGTACTCAGTCTTAGTAAATATCAAAGTTAACAGTAGATGTGATCTGAATTAAAAAAAATAGAGAATTTTGAAAACCTTAGAGAAATAGGATCTTTCTTTATTGGTAGTAATTCATGTATGGTTCTTACTATTTGTATACTCAAGTTTGCATCATTCCAGGTAGGATATCATCATAGCATTTGGAGAAGCATTTCTGCCTCACACTTAGGAGGTTCAGTATCTTCCTGTTCACAGTTCAAACTACTTTTCAGGCGCTTATCTTTGCCTTCATTACAGATGCTTATTTAATTTAATGTTTATGATCTTCAAAGATACCTTCTGATTCTGATGAGTTGTGTTTCAAATTTTCTTAGAAATTTTCAATAATCATTAAAATAATAATGTTTTATTCATCAAAATTAAAATTCTACACACAATAAAAGTAATCACACTTAATTCTTTATTTTTCAACTTACTAGTTTGCTGTATTTCTCTGTGCAATGTCAGTAAACCCTAATTGATACGTCTATCATAATTCAGTTGAGTTTACATGGTTTCTGTATCTTTAAGATTAAGTGATATTGTGACCTACAAGTAAATCTCTCAAAGATACCACTCTTCAACATTTAAGGCAGTTAGATCCAGTTTCAGATAGTGATGGTGTTTTATCTAAGTCAGTTTTGGTGAGCATGATTAACTTTTAAATCTGAAAAATGAGCTTCTGGGCAAGTGCATTTGTAGACGTTTGTCTTGATAGGTCAAGACCTAGCTGAATGTGTTGTAGGGAAAAAAGGAAACAAGGGTGATGATGAAGGAAAGTTACCTTAAACCTCCTCTTTTTTCTTCAGTGTAAATTATACTAGAATGAATTATTCAAAAACTTTTGTCAGTACATACAGTTCTCTGGAGTTCCCTCAGTAATATGAGCAACTGATATACATCATTTAACATGGAATCCCACTGATGGGAAAGCCATTGTAATGAAGATGTACAGCCATATGCCTCCATGTTTGTTTGTTGCATTGGTAATATAGGACAGCACCAAACCAGAACATGTTGTGCCTTAATGAGTAGAAAGATGAACTTGATTTTGAGAACTGGTGATAGGGCCCCAGAAGATATGGCATACAGAAAATATTGAAGAGAGGAATAGGTTTGAAATTTTTCATTTTGTGTTCTGATTTCCTTCTAATTTTGGAAAATGCAAAATAATGGAACGAACCTTCTAAGACTTTGTGTCTAGAAGAAATGAGCCTAAGTTGCAATTCTTTTCATTAGCAGTTGTGAGATTTCAAGTGAGATTTTCTTAACTAGCTTCAGTTACTGTCCTTGTAAAAGAGAGTGATAATTTTAGTTATTTATCTCTTTTAAAATTTAACAAATATTTATTCAGAACCTACTGTATGCTAGGTAATATTCTGGGTGCAGAGGACATAGCCATGAATGAGTCCTGTGAATGTGCTTATATTCCATTGTAATATTTATGTTTTACCTCTCTACTTAGATATTAAAGAGTGTATATTAATTTTTCTAAACTATATATTATAAAAACAGGTTTTTTTGTTACAATAGCTATTAATATGATAGTACTTTTATGTAGTCTGAACTCATAGCTAGAACAATTATAAAGTACTTTTTTAAAGTGTAATTGTTACCCCATCTCTCGAATTTTTGATTTATATCAAATCAAACATGATTGTGTTGTCTATTAAATTTATGAATTTCATAGTAAAAAAACAAAAATATATCTTTCTGGAAGAGGCAGATTTACATTTTACTCTGAGATGCATATAAGTGAGCTTGGCTGATACCACGTGACCTTTGCAACCTATCATGGATTTTCACAGAATGCTAGATGTGGGTTAAAGATAGCTCTGCAAAGGAAAACAACAAGGAAAGCTTTTTGCTTCTTGGGACTCTGCTCACAATGTGTAAAGACGTAGAAGTATGAAAGTCTATGGCTTATTTGAGAAAAGTAGAGGTATGCCCTGGGTAGTAAAAATTACTGGGATAAGAGCGGTGAGTTGCAAAGAAGGGAAATTTAAAACTTCCAGTGGTGTGAAACCAGCCTTTACTTTAATATGTTTGACTTTGAAAGTAATCAGTTATTCTGACAGAACAAGTATTTGGACTGTTTTCCAATGGTTTTCAAAACTGACATGACCCAATACTGTTACAGACTCCAGGTGGCCTGATATGGCCTACTCATAACATCATTATTTATTTTATCTTACTGAGCCAACTCAGCAAACTTGTTGACAGTATATGGGTCCAGAATCAATCATCAGATATGTTAAAATTCAGTAGAACTAATTTGGGAATGTTTCTAACCTAAATTATTAAGAAATTTTCTTAGACATGGGGGCCTAAATATAAAGTGTATTGGTAAAACTGATACAAAGTGGTATTTGAAATATTTTATGGATAATATGTTGTTACCTTTCTTTAGCTTGATGTATGTAATACAGTACACTTTTTTAAGTTTTCTGTTTTTTATTTTTATTGAGTTATAGTCAGTTTACACTGTTGTGTCAATTTCCAGTGTAGAGCACAATTTTTCAGTTATACATGAACATACATATATTCATTGTCACATTTTTTTCTCTGTGAGCTTACCATAAGATCTTGTGTATATTTCCCTGTGCTATACAGTATAATGTTATTTATCTGTTTTACATATGCCTGTCAGTATCTACAGTACACTTTAAAACAAAGGATTATTGTTGCCTTCAATGAATTTAGAAAATTTAAAACATCAATATTTTTCCTTAGGCCCTGAAGCTGTATCTAAGTTAGCCATCGACTAAACTGGTTTCAGATACTTGAGACCTTTGAGATTAGAGAGAGGGGAGAGACACTATCCTTTAAGTTTCTGTAGTTTAATTTGGCAGTTTGGGAAGTCAGTATAATAATTAATAATGTTCTCTAAAAACATAAAAACATTAACTCGCTCCTATAGTAATGAACAAACCCTTGGCCTAAAACATTAATACTATTTTTTAAATAATCAGGTGTGGGTTTGCCACCAGTTGTGGGTTCTGGCCAGCAGAAGTCCCACCGAGACAGAATGAATTACTCAAGACTCTGTGGAAAAGTCAAGAGAGTGAGAGGGAGTCAGGAGCTAACTCCATGAGCCTCTCAAATCTCTCATATTTATTGAGTACAGTCAAAGGAGGAATGCAGGAATTTAGGGAAGGACAGGGTGGGATCACAATGAGTACAAAGGCTTTGTTTATTGTTGGTGTTTGGCTCAAGGCCAGAAGACCCTTTTGGTGAATCATGTTCCTGTGGAGCCTTTCAGCTTATCAGGGCGGAACGCATGAGAATCAGCTGCTTAACAAGATTTTTCTTGGACTCAGGCGGCTGTGCCTGGCTTAGGTTGCCCCCCTCAGGGGATCTTACCCATCGTTGGTTAGCCAGCCTTCTCACCTCTGAGTCTGCAGCTTTTTATAAGTTGTTTACCATTCCAGCCCAAGGCTGTTTTGGGGATAGAAGACTAACAGCAGGCACAGGCACGCCCAGCGTTTATAGCCGGGGGCCTGGGTCATTGCTAAAGACTCAAGGCAGTTACCAAGCACATCTTAAAAGAGGTAAGCGCTGGGATTGTTACAGTTTGTTAACCCAGTCATGGGCTCCCACAATCAGGTAATGGTTGAGTTAGAACATCCGCAAGAGTACTTGCATGTTCATAGGAATGCTCATGATTGCACTATGAGTATCCCTGGGGTTGTTGAAGTCTAACCTGTCTCTCTAGGATCTGGAGACTGAAGGAGTCCTAAGGCTCCATTGTAACATTAGGACTAGGCCTCTTAAGCTTACAGTATATTAAAATACATTTAAAATATCTATACAGAGTCCTCTAAGATATTTTCAAACTTTTTTGGTTGAGATACATGTACAGACACACACACGCACACACATACACACATACATACATGCATACATACATAGTAAGCATATTGTTACGGGCTGAATTGTGTCCTCCCCAAAATCCTATGTTGATGTTGTAACCCCCAGTATCTCTGAATTTAACACTATTTGGACATGAAGTCTTTAAAGAGGTAATTAAGTTAGAATCAGGTATTTAGGGTGAGCCCTCATCCCGTATGATTGGTGGCTTTATAAGAAGAGGAGATCAGGACACATACACGGAGGACAGCCAGTGTGAAGACAGTGGGAGAAGATAGCCACCTTCAAGTCAAAGAGAGATGCCTCAGAATGGAAGCAGCCCTGCCCAGACATCTTGATCTTGGACTTCTAGCTTCAAGAATTGTGAGGAAATAAACTTCTGTTGTTTTAGTCACTCAGTCTGGTACTTTGTAATGGCAGCTTTAGCAAAGTAATACATTGATGGAATTGAAAGAAAATTTCATACTGCAGTACTTTTCCCTTGCTGTGTATAGTGTACTCTAATAGATCCCATAACAATTTTTTTCTTAAATGTTGGCTATGATTTACCTGTGAATCACAATTCATTTCATCCATTTTAAAATCCAAGTTAAAAAAATTCTACTCTAAGACTTAAGTAGTGCATTCATATACCTGGGGTGATTATTACAGAGTAACTTACTTTTCTGGGTCTTAGTGTTGTGGATGGGGCCCAAGTTTGCCTTGGCAGTACTGGCTCAGCCTTCTTTTGTTTTTCCATCTGCGTGTCCAGATCGAGGTATCTTTTAAACCAATAATCTTGAAACTATGAGAGCATTACTGTTGTTACTAATAGTGGCAGGTCTGGCTAGTCACCAGAACAGTAAGTCCTTACTTATATGCCCAGAGCCAGAAAGAAATTGTAACTTGGCTAATGAGCATTTTTGTTGGTCTTTAAAATTTTTACTTATTCCAAATCTTGCTTATATTTAATTTTTATGTATGGTAACTGTAACATGACAAAATTGAAAGCAAATAAATTGGTCATATCGATAAATATGAATGAAGATTAACTCACCTATTAATAAAATTATTTTCAGATTGTTTCACAAAGCACAAGCAAACTATGCTGTGTATAAGAAATACACTGAGAACAAAATGTTACAAAAAGGCTAAAAACAAAGGTGAGAAAATGCAAACATCGGGAAGTCAGGGTTATCCTGACATCAGACAATGTGGTGGTCACATCAGAAAGCATTAAATGAGACAAAATACATTTATAAATGTTGAAAGGTACAATTCTGAATGAAGTTATACATATAATGAATGTCTGTGCACCAAATGACACAGCAGCTACCTTCATAAAAAACACTATAGGGCATGCAAAGAGAAATAAACACACAAATACTGGAAGACTTTAACAAATATCTCTCAGTGCAGGACACATCATAGGGGAAAAATAATCTTTCCATACAGTAATTTCTTCCTCAGATTTCTTGGGAAATTTATGTTTCTCCAAATCATGAGAAAATTCAGTTGAGAAATTGGGAAAATGAGAAAGCTTAGTAAATAATACAGAGATGTTACTGATTTGAAAGATCCAATGACATAAAGTCAAATGGAGGAGTTGGAAAGGGTGACTTGTAGAGTCAGAAGTGAAGGTCGACATTTCCTGGATCTTCATAGGAACATTTAGGTGAGAAACAGTAATGATCTAAGCAGTCAGTTTTTCTTATAGCCGTTGTCAATTTCTGATATCGGTCTTTTAATTTCTGTGTTTAGACCATTTACATTTAATGTAATTATTAATATGTTTGGATTTCTGTCCACTATTTTATTATTAGGTGGTTGGCTATTCCCTCTGATTTTTTATTCTTCTTTCCTGCCTTCTTTTATATTGTTAGAATATTTTTATTCCTTTTTAATTTCTCTATTGAGTTTTGACAGTATCTCTTTGTATAGTCTTTTTATTAGCTGCTCAAGGAATTATGGTATACATCTTTTCACAGTCTACTTAAAATGAACATTTTGCCACTTCAATTGGAATGTAGAAATTTTACCATCATGTAAGTCTCATTACTTTCCTCTGTTTATGTTATAGTTGTTTTGTGTTACATGCACTTACATCTTTATACATGTATTACATAATATTTAAAAAATTGAGATAATTGACATATGGCATATTAGTTTCAGGTGTACAATGTAATGATTCGATATTTGTATATGTTGTGAAATGATCACAGTAAGTCTGGTTAACACCCATCATTGTACATAGTTGCAAAATTTTTTTTCTTGTGATGAGAACTTTTAAGATTTACTCTCTTAACAACCTAACATTCAATACAGTATAATTAACTACAGTCACCATGGTGTACATTACATCCCCATGACTTATTTATTTTATAACGGGAAGTTTGTGCCTTTGGCCACCATTGCCTGTTTTACCCATTCCTCACTCCCCACCTCTGGCAACCACCAATCTGTTCTCTGAATTTCAGTTTGTTTTTTTTTAATTCCACATATAAGTAAGATCATTCAGTATTTATCTTTCCCTGTCTGACTTACTTTACTTGGCATAATGCCCTCAAGGTCCATCCAGTTTATTTCAAATGGCAAGATTTCTTTCTTTTTTAAATGGCTCAGTAATATTCCATTGTGTACATTTACACCACACTTTCTTTATCCATTCATTCACTGATGGACACTTAGATTGTCTCCATATCTTGACTGTTGTAAATAATGTTGCAGTGAGCACAGAGGTGCATATGTATCTTTGAATTGGTGCTTTTGTTTCCTTCAGATAGATACCCAGGAGTGGTTCATATAGTACTAATATTTATAATTTTTTAAGGACTCTCCATACTGTTTTCCATACATTGGCTGCACTCACTTACACTGCCACCAGCAGTGCACAGGTGTTCCCTTTTCTCCACGTCCTCAGCAGCTCTTATTATTTCTTGTCTTTTTCATAATAGCCATTCTGACAGATGTGAAGTGGTATCTTACTGTGGTTTTCATTTGCATTTCCCTGATGATTAGTGATACTGAGCACTTTTTTTATGTGCCTGTTGGCCATCCGTATGTTTTCTTTAGAAAAAAATCTATTCAGATCTGCCCATTTTTTTAAATTGGATTCTTTGGATTTTTTTGCTGTTGAGTTATATAAAAAAGTTTTTTGATGTAATAATTTAATGTAATGTTTATAACTTTTGATTTTAACTGTCATACATATTTTAAAGAATTTAAGAGGGAAGGGATAATCTATTAGTTACCCCAGATATTTACGCTTTTTCTTAACTCTTCTTTCATTCCTGATGTTTAGGTTTTCCTCAGGTATCATTTCCCTTCCACCTGAAGAAATTCCTTTGACATTTCTTTTAGAGCATTTTGCTGGAGACTGCTTGTCTTCGTTTTCCTTCATCTGAGAATGTCTTTATTTTATTTTCATTTCTGAGAGATGTTTTCACCAGTTATGGAACTCTGGGTTGACATTCGTTTTTCTTCAACACTTTAAAATGCCGTTTCTCTTCCTCCTGTTTCTGATAAGTCTGCAGTCATTTGAATTATTGTATGTATATAATGTGTCATTTTTCTCTGGCTCCTTTAAAGATGTTTTCTTTGTTGTTAGTTTTCCACATCTTGAAGATAATTTTTCTGGGTTTGTATTTATTTGAGTCCTTCTTGGAGTTGGCCGAGCTTCTTGAATTTGTAAGTTTATGTCTTGCACCAAAATTGGTAAGTTTTTAGCCATTATTTCTCCAAATATTTTCTCTCTCTCCTCTTCTTTTGGGCCTTTTGGTGTTGTCCCACAGGTCCCTGAGACTCTGACTTCTTTTTTTTTTCCCAGTCATTTTTTCTCTTTGCTTTTCAGATGGTTAATTTCTTCTTTTTTGGCGGGTGGAGGAGAGGTAATTAGGTTTACTTATTTATTTCATTTTTAGAGGAAGAACTGGGGATTGAACCCAGGACCTTGTATATGCTAAGCATGCGCTCTACTACTTGAGCTGTATCCTCCCCCATCAGATGGCTAATTTCTAATTATCTATCTTCTTCACTGACTCTCTGCTCTTTATCTACATTCTGTTCTTGAGCCCATCCAATGAATGTTTTACTTCAGTTATTGTATTTTTCATTTCTAAAATTTCCACTTGGTTCTTGATAGCTTTCTTTCTTGGCCAAGAGTTTCTATCTTTCCATTCATTTCCAAGTATTTTGCCCTTACGGTTTGTGGCATAGTAACACTGATTGTAAATCTTCATCAGATAACTCCCATTATGTGTGTCATCTCAGGATTGGTGTTTGTTGTTTTGTTTTTTCCTTTGAGAGTTCACATTTTCCTGTTTCTGTGCATTCTAAGGAATTTTTACATGTATTTTGGATATTTGCATATTAGAATATTCTAGGTTATGGTTAAATCCTTAGGGGTATACTGTCCTTTTTTAAATTTTTGCAGCCATTCAGCCTGGTTAGGGCAGTTCAAAAGTTGGGCCCACCTTCTGTGGGTTGTGGTTCCAGTATCAATTAAGTTTTCCAAGCCTACTTTGCAGTACTATTTAGATCTGTTTATCATGTGTACCACCCAGTGGCCAGTGTGGGATCTTTGCAGTGGTTTACTCCATGGTTTAGTTCTCAAATCCTTTGTTACGCTGTTTAAGCTCAGATCTAATCATGCATAGCTCAGAGGTGAGCCCCAGGAGTTCATATACAACTTCATGGGATTGCTCTTTTGAGTTCCCTTTTTCCTGTGATCTTTCTGATACATTTTGTCTTCTTGAGGTGCCCCCTGTCCAGCCCACTAGCCAGAAAACTGGGCCTTCAGTTTCCCTGCTCTACTGTGTACATCCTCCAGCTGCATCTGCATGTGGCGCCTAGTTACCTGAAGACAGAAAAATGCAACAGACACTTGACCTGTGATCTTGGGACCATTGCTCCTCTGGTTGAAAAGAATGATTTTCCTCCCTCAGAATTTTAGACATCTGCAGTGGCCATGCTCCTGCCACACACTGCAGGATTACCCCAGGGGTTGGGGCTGGAGAGGATGGAAAACAATAGTGAATTTCCCTCTTCTGTGACCTTTAAAAAGAGAACCCTTTTCTGATTTCTGATATCTTGGACTGGAAGGAGAAATCATCTCTTGGCACTATTTTTTTTGTCTGCATTTAGTTGCCTTTCCAGCTTTTATGATGCTTTTTGAGTCAAGGCCAGTTGATTACAGAGGGGGATAGGAAAAAAAAAAAGCTAGGTCATACTCGAGGGCGACTCTCCAGGAAACCTCACCGATGATTTGGCTTCTGGTCTTCTTCCCCAGTTCTTCTGCTACTGTTTACTTTTCAGAATCTTCAGATAGCTCAGAGCATTCTGTGCAAGTTTTATAGTTGGTTCTAGCATGAGAGACTAGAAAAAGAATGCTTCTACAATCTTGCACAGAACCAGAACCCTCAGATTATTAGTTTAAAGGTGTGAATGTGTGAAACTTGATTTGAAGTTTCAGAGGAAAAAACATCAGGGTATCAGCTCTCAAATGTCCATTTATATTTTTGCCCATTTTATGGGGGACATAGTTGCTATAGCCAAATAAAAGTAATAAAGGTTATTCTGTGGACTGTGGTTCATATAAGATAAGAACTTTACATAATTTCTATGTAGAGTTCTATAGAAAAAATTTCTATATTCTAAGAATTTAGAAAGAGGTCTTTTTGAGCTCTATGTAGTATTTCACTTCTCTTCCTCCTCATGTTATGATGGAGAAAATATGACAGAAATTCCAAGATAGTTGCTCACAGGACCTGGAATACAGTTAAGTAATCTGTAAAAGTTTGTTGAAGGGATAAATGAAGGGTAATTCTTGAAGTAACATTCTGGTAGCTCTGTTCTACCTTTCAGATGTGACTGTAACCTCTCTCCACAGGTCATATTCCACTTTGGGGGCTGAATATGCTGTTGGGTGTGTGTTGGAGAATCTCTTTCCTTTAGTGGGGATGAGGATGACTGGTGTATTGTTTAGAATTAGGCTTTGCTACATACAACCAACAAACAAAAAGCAACAAAACAGCAGTGACTCAAAGTCTACCTTAGTTCTCTTTCATACATGAAGGAAATTGCAAGTGGACAGACTAGGGCTGTTTGGTGGGTCCAGCCAAGTCATCAGGAACACTGATGCTCTACTGTCTTAAAGAGCACTTCATTGTCCTCTGTGACCGTAGGTTTATAGACATGATACACTCATTCCAAGCTGGCCGCTGAAAGAAATGAGAGGAACACAGGAAGGCCTGTTTCCAGTGGCCTCTTTAAGGAGCCTTCCCCACACCCCCATCCAACACTTTCACTTCTATATCATTGTTCAGAACTTAGTCACATGACCGCATCCAATACAGGGTAGACTGGAATTATAGTCTTTTTTCTGCTGCGTCACCATCCCGCAGAATATGAGGATTTTCTTACTGGGGGAAGGGGAGAACAGATGTGGTAAGTAATTAGCAGGCTCTGCTGTAGCCAGAGCTTCCAGAAACATAAAGCTAGAGACAGCCAATATAAATAATAAATGTGGTGATACTGTTCTTGAAAAATGAGATAAATGGTTCTTAATAGTTCTTAGTATTTTTTTTTCTTTTCCTTACAGATTCACTATATAAAAATAAAAATACAAAAATATGAAAAGTTTGTTTCCCTTCCATTTCTGTGCCCCTACGAGCTGGTTCCCCTTCCTAGAGGCAACTGCTGTTTCTGGTGACCAGTGTTTCCATTATGTATTAGGAATGTCATATGAAGTGTATCGTTTAAAGTTAATTTTCATATGTTAAAATGACATTGATGTAGGACGTGAATCCAATATGCCCTTAGTGCAGTGGAGAGGGGTGGTGTTTGAAAGAGAACTGTTGCACTTGGGAGCATGTGTGTGAATCATGGAAAACAGGATGAGAGCCCTCTATCCTCTGCCTGGTCCAATAAAACTCGTTCTGAAGCATTGTCTCCTCTTTCTTTACTGACCTGGCTTGAGAATGGGGACTCCTCAGTATGAGAGTCACAGATCTTGTGGACTGAGTGCTCCTAACTCCTTTGTAGCATTTTCATGAAAGGGCATAACTAATCAGGGAAAACAAAACAAAACTAGGTTTAGGGTTTAAAACTTTACCTGGTCAACAAGGTATTGCCTGCTCTGGTTCCTGCCTGTTTTCCCAGTGTCATATTTCATTATTCTTCCCACAGCTGACGTTTCCTTCCCTATACTTTCTCCAAGAAGCCATGTATTTCTGCATCAGGATTTGTGCCCCTGTTTCCTGCATTACCACCCCTAGACTGTCACCTGCTCGACTTCTCCTCTTCTACTTGTCCTTCTGAATTCATTTTAACCTCCCTGCTCAGTGAGCTCTTCCTTTTCAACCTTCTAACTTAAGTTAGATCTTAAGTTTTTCCTTTTCTTTCCCCTGTACTTATCATGTTGTTATTTTATAGTTATTTGTGTGGCTATTCATGTTACATCCTGTTAAGCTGTCTAGACTGTAAACTTCACGAAGTTCTGGACCATGTATGACATGTCACTGTTCTGTTGAGTTAGCGCCTATAAGCACTGTAAGCATTCACTCAACATACATTGATTGAAAAATATTTGAGTATGATGATTACTTTTGTGTCAACTTGACTGGGCCACTGAGCACCCAGATGTTTGGTCAAGTATTACTCTGGGTGTGTCTGGGAGGGTGTCTCTGGAAGAGATTAACATTTGAATCTGGTAGATTGAGTAAAGCAGATGTCCTCCCTGATGTCAGTGGGCCTCATCCAATCAGTTGAAGGCTTGAGTAGAACAAAGAGGTTAACCCTTCTGTGAGTAAGAACGAACCCCTCTTGCTGGACTGCCTGCAAGTGGGACATTGGTTTTTTTTCCCCCCTACCTTTGGAGTGGAACTGAATCTTTGACTCTTCCTGGGTCTTGAATCTATTGGCCTTCACACTAGAACCATACTGTCAGCACTCCTGGTTTCTCAGACCTTTGGACTTGAACTAGAACTAACACCACTGGCCCTCCAAGTCTTCACCCTACCAGATCTGGGGACTTGTCAGCTTCTATAATTGCCTGAGCCAATCTTTATAGTAAATTTCTTCATATTTGTGATGCACATACACACACCTTACTGGCTCTCTCTCTCTCTCTGGAGAACTCTGATCAATAAATGCAGTAAACTTCCTAATCTTCCATAAAGTAACTATAATAGAAGACACAATGTTTCTGAAAAATCTCAACTGTGGATCTAAAGTAAGAAAGCCATCTTGTGGTGTTTCTGGGAATATCATGTTGATATGTGAAGTATATATATATCCCTTAGAAACTGAAGCATAGTTTTCTGCAATAGTTCTTAACATATTTTTTTGCCAAAGTCACCTTTGGAAATTTGGTGAAATCTGATGACTCATTAAAGCAGTGTTTTTAAATAAATAGGATATATAATGTTATAGAAGAAAACAATTATAATGAAATATGGATACCAAAATATTGAAAAAATAAATGTGATTTTGTAAGATATATTCCTCTTCATTAAAGACTTAATTAGTAAGGCAATATAATTAAATGTGGGCAATTTAAAATTTTATTTTTTAAAGAGATAAGTATGAAGGTCATTGGTATGACTAGACTGTATGCCTATTCATGCTATAAAACAACCATATCGTGAGTCTAAAACTATTGTAATTTCAAAACAGAAACAGACTCATAGACGTAGAATACAAACTTGTGGTTGCCAAGGGGGCGGGGGGTGGGAAGGGCCAGACTGGGATTTCAAAATGTAGAATAGATAAACAAGATTATACTGTGTAGCACAGGGAAATATATACAAGGTCTTATAGTAGCTCACAGAGAAAAAAATGTGACAATGAATATGTATATGTTCAAGTATAACTGAAAAATTGTGCTCTACACTGGAATTTGACACAACATTGTAAAATGACTATAACTCAATAAAAAATGTTAAAAAAAAAATAAAACTATTGTGATTTCAAAGTAATGATAAATGGTATCAAGGTATACGCCACAGATGTAGTGTGATACAAAAATATTTATTTCTGACAGTCACAGGAACTACTGCTAATAATTCTCTTGTTTGTTGCCTTCTTTTTAATAATGGAAGGAAATCCGAAGTTTCATACTGTGAGAAAAGATGTCCACATTTAAAGACTCCTGAATTATACCCATTGATTCCTTGACAGTCTGTGATTAGGTCCATGGACCTGAGGTTCAGAATCCTTGGTGGGGAGTTAAATTGGATCTTAACAAAAAGCACGAATAGGGGCTCCAAAAGTTGATTCTAAAATTCAGGAGTTTTCTGACAATACCAAGGATGCGTAGAATAAAAGTCAGTATTTACTTAGCTCTTCATATTCATGATTTTGTTTTAAAAGTTATTATTAATACAAGCATTTTTATAATACTTTATAATGTACATAGGATGCAGAAATAGCTGGTCTCATTTTATCCTCTCAACAACCAAATGAGACACAGATAACGTACACATATACTCTGTGTTCCGTATGTTTGATTACTCTTATTTAGCAAGTGCAGAAGTTGAGGAGAGTCTTGATTTAACCCCAAATGGTTTAAGTACCTACTCAAGATCACAGTGTTAAGAATATCTACTTGTAATTCCAACTTGGGTCTAAATCCAAACAGTATGCTCTTTAGACTCAGTATGTCGCCATGAATTCACGTTTGCTGGTGAAATATGCTTGTACATTTAAAATGTATGGATTAACACATCCTATAATATATTTAAAACATACTGGAGAGCTGCCTACAATAAAGAATCATGGAGCCTAAAATGTCACTAGTGCTGAGATTGAGAAACCCTTGTTCAGAGGAAGATACTTAAAAAAATCCCCATGAGCTCTGGCACTTACGCTGACACGCAGATATGTCTTTTTGTCAAACCAAGTTGATCTTGAATGCCTGGTTAAAAGTCAGTTTAAAAAGCTGCTACTAGCAATGTTTTTCCTTGGGTAGTCTAACAAGGCAATAGAAATAGAAGCAACCTTAAACAAATAGGATCTAATTAAACCTAAAAGCTTTTGCACAGCAAAGGAAACCATAAACAAAGCAAAAAGGCAACTTACAGAATGGGAGAAAATATTTGCAAATTATTTGACTGATAAGGGTTTAATTTCCAGTATATACAGACTGTTCATACAACTTAATAACAAAAAAGCAAACAACCCAATCTAAAAATGGGTGGAAGATCTAAATAAGTAATTCTCCAATGAAAACATACAAATGGCCAATAAGCACATGAAAAAATGCTCAGTATCACTAATTATCAGAGAAATGCAAATCAGAACTACAATGAGGTATCACCTCACCAGTCAGAATGGCCATCATTAAAAAGTCCACAAACAATGAATGTGGGGAAGAGTGTGGAGAAAAGGGAACCCTTCTGCGCTGCTGGTGGGAATGTAGTTTGTTGCAGCTATTGTGGAAAGCAGTATGGCGATTCCTTTAAAAACTAAAAATAGACTTACCATATGATCCAGCAGTCTCACTCCTGGGCATATATCCAGAGGGAACTCTTAATTTGAAAAAAATACATGCACCCCAATGTTCATAGCAGCACTATTTATAACAGCCAAGACACAGAAACAACCTAAGTGTCTATCGACAGATGAATGGATAATGATGTGGTATATATACACAATGGAATACTACTGAGCCATAAAAAAGAATAAAATAGTGCCATTTACAGCAACATAGATGGGCCTGGAGATCATCAGGCAGTAAACCAGAAGGAGAAAGCAAAATACAACATATCACTTCTATGTGGAATCTACAGAAATGACACAAATGAACTTATTTACAAAACAGAAACAAACAAAAAAAACCCAGAAAGACTCACAGACATAGAAAACAAACAGGGTTACTATAGGGTAAAAGGGAGTGGAAGGGATAAATCGGGAATTTGGGATTTGCAGATACTAACTAATATATATAAAATAAACAACGAGTTTCTACTCTATAGCACAGGAAACTATATTCAATACCTTGTGGTAATCTATAATGAAAAGGAATATATGTGTGTGTATATATATGACTGAAACATTATGCTGTACACCAGCAATTGACACAACATTATAAACTGATTATACTTCAATTAAAAAAAAAGCTGTTACTAGTGGATTAATTTAATTAAATAATCTAATGTATGTGTGGAAAGTGCAATTGTTACTATTTGAGATTTCAAATCCTGAGCTGTTTGTATTATTGCATATATATTAAAAAAATCTTAGTTTGAATTTGAATCGAGTGGGTTGGTTATTCAAAATAGAACTGCACAGAACTGTACTGCATGAAGCTGAAAAGTTGTTTCAGATTGATGTATTTATTTAGCCATTTGTTTATTTAAAATTTATCGAGGCACTGCTCCGTCCTGACGTTGGATTAGGTGCTGTCATACAAATATGAATAGCATAGTGCCTGTCCTTCAGAAGCACCTAGACCTCTTGGTAAAATACCAGATAAGCAAAAACAGTGAAGTACAGAAAATTCCATGTTAGAAGCACATGATATTGTGGGAGTATCATGAGAGGACACCTCACTGATTCAGAAAGAAGGAGGAAAAGCGTTCTTGAAGGAGACCATTAGGATTAGGCAACGGTCATTTACAGATTAATTGGTAACTAAATGTGTGGAATTGCAGTCCAATTTACATAGTCTGGATTCTTCTACAACCTCAAAGAGTTAAGAAATCAAGTGAAGGCACAATAGGCAATTGTCTTGTAATCCTGATCTTTTTGGTTCACTACCTGTGTAATCACTTGACATATTATAGGCATATTTAGAGGGTTTTGTCTGAGTCACATATATAAGATTTTTTTTTTTTTTTAAGAACGGTGTAAATGTGTGTGAGACTGGAGGTTTGGATGTCAATCCAAGATTTTAGACTTGGTTTTGTCATTTGTGTACATTGGTAGTTTGAATAGTTTGCTAAGAATTACCGTTCTGCCTGCTTAGCATGTACTTTTCTCTATTGTGAAATTTGCCTTTCTTCTTTGGGAACAGTAGCACTCCATCTTGCTGAAAGGATTTTAAAAATTTATTAATGATTTTAAGAGTTATGTTTGGAAATGTAGTGTTGACATTGATGGTTAACAGTCTCTCAGCCTGATATGAAATCTGTAAAGTTTCTGACTTTTAAGCAAGAAATACTTTAATTAAATATCTCATCTGATACTTAAAAAGTCCATTTTTCTTTCTTAGGTAGAGGTGTTTTTTTAAATTAAGCAAAGATCACTTAAACTACAATATAGTATACTTGCTTATACCCTTTAATACCTAGATGAAATAAATTTGGGATGTTATAAAATTATGATATTTTGCTGTAAGTTTTAGGGTATCTAGGGCCAAGTATATTTTAGATATATTTTTATGATCATTCTTATGCCAGTTTAGATTACTTTATATCAGATATGAGTAAAAATTAACTGCTATTAATAAAGTTAAAGGTTTTTCTTAAAGCTGTTAATATATTATTGGTTTTATTTAAAAAAATTTTTTATTGAAGTATAGTCAGATTACAGTGTTGTGTTAATTTCTTGTGTACAGCATAATGTTTTAGAGATACATATATATATTCCTTTTCATATTCTTTTTCATTATAGGTTATTACAAGATATTGACTATAGTTCCCTGTGCTATACAGTAGAACCTTGCTGTTTATCTATTTTATATATAGTAGTGTGTATCTACAAATGTCAAACTTCCAATTTATCCCTCCACCTCCTGCCCCCCTTATTCCCCTGGCAACTATAAACTTGTTTTTTATGTCTGAGTCTGTTTCTGTTTTGTAAATAAGTTCATTTGTGTTGTTTTTTTAGATAGATGCCACATATGTATGATATCGTATGGTATTTGTCTTTCTCTTTCTGGCTTATTTCACTTAGTATGATGATCTCCAGGCCCATCCATGTTGCTGCAAATGGCATTATTTTATTTTATTTTTTATGACTGAGTAGTATTCATATATATATATGTGAATATATAATAATAAATAATAATGAAATATATATATACACCCCCCCATCTTTATCCAGTCATCTATCCATGGGCATTTAGGTGGTTTCCATGTCTTGGCTATTGTAAATAGTGCTGCTGTGAACATTGGGGTGCATGTATCTTTTTGAATTAGAGTTCCCTCTGGATATATGCCCAGGAGTGGGATTTCTGGATCATATGGTAAGTCTATTTTCAGTTTTTTAAGGAATCCCCATACTGTTTTCCATAATGGCTGCACCAAACTGCATTCCTACAAACAGTGTAGGAGGGTTTCATTTTCTCCACTCCCTCTCCCGCATTTATTGTTTGTGGACTTTTTAATGATGGCCATTCTGACTGGTGAGGTGATACCTCATTGTAGTTTTAATTTGCATTTATCTGATATTGAGCAATTTTTTTCATGTTCCTGTTGGCCATTTGTGTGTCTTCATTGGAGACATGCTTGTTTAGATCTTCTGCCCATTTTTGGATTTGGTTGTTTGTTTTTTTGTTATTGAGTTGTATGAGCTATCTGTATATTCTGGAAATTAAGTCCATATCAGTCACATCATTTGCAAATATTTTCTCCCATTCCATAGATTGCCTTTTAATTTTGTTTATGGTTTCCTTTGCTGTGCAAAAGCTTACAAGTTTAATTAGGTCCCATTTGTTTATTGTTGCTTTTATTTCGATTGCCTTGGTAGACTGCCGTAGGAGAACATTGCCAAGATTTATGTCAGAGAATATTTTGCCTACGTTTTCTTTTGAGAGGTTTTTAGAGTGTTGTCTTATGTTTAAGTCTTTAAGCCATTTTGAGTCTTACTGGTTTTAAATAATTGATTTTTCTGCCTCTTAAAGGAGACTATCACTAGAGAATTTGGCTGTACAGCTGAATGCATGCAAAATAATCAATTTTATATGATTATTTTTCTGATATAAACTTTACCTTGGAAATCTGGCTGTTGGTTTTTTGAAGACATGAGATTGCATGCCAGAAGGAGAATTCTAAAAGTTGTTATCTATATTGTCAATTACAATTTTAAAAAGTCAATTTCAAAGAATAGTTTTTGGCTCTGGAAGGGTTGGGGGAAAGAACCATTCAGTGAAATGTGTCCAGGGCAAATGAGTATCACTTCTTATTCTGTAGATATGCAATATGCACATAAACTATGTTAACACATTTGAAAATGTTGTATTTAAAACTGAAGCTCAGTTTGATCTCTATTTTAGAATAATACATAATAAAAATATAAAGCCCCCTCCTTTTGTACTCTTTACATATAAATAATTTGTCCCTGAAATTGCTATTAAAATTAATTATAAAACCTTTTTGATATGAAAAAATACCTTTTAGGACATATGTGCCATATTATCTTTAATGTCATATTTATCAAGTATGTATGTAGTTCAGTTGAAAACACAAATTATTAAAAAAAATTTGTAAAGAACTCAGGACGAATTAGATTTTAAAAAGGATATTTTAAAATTTGGAGTGTGAAATATATCCATAATTTGCTAAGACTTTTACTCATTTTAATTCTGCTCTTTTCAAGCAAGGAACAAATTAGCTGCTGAATTGACTTTTTATGGAAACTATTAAAATTTAGCACAGTGAAATTCACTCTTTCTGGTGTACACTTCTATTAGTTTTGACAAGTGTACAATGTTGTATAACCAGCACCACAATCAAGAAAATTCCATCAAAAAATTCCCTTATCTTTCCTCTTTGCAGTCAACTCTTCTCTCCACTCCCAGGCTTTTGGAGAACTACTGATTTTTTTTAATCCTTATAATTTTGCCTTTTCCAGAATGTCCAATAAGTGGAATCATGCAGTATGTGGCCTTTTCTGAGCCTGGCTTCTTTCATTAACATAATGCATTTGAGATTTATCTGTGTTTCTTGTTTCAGTAGTTTATTATTTTTTTTACTATTAATGTTCTTGGGTACTGATATAGCTTAGTTGATTCAAGTTTTTTGTGATTATTGCTTTCTACTTTTTAAAACCTTCTTTCTTTACTTTTTTGCTTTATCTTCTCCAAAACATATAATAGCAATTGTATAGTGATAGCAAATCATTAATTAATAATTTATTCATGATTAATGTGTTAAAGTGTTCATCCAAAACATTTTTTGTTGATTGCCTACAAAGTGGCAGGTATTGTTCTGGACACTAGGGATTCACCAGTTGAATAAAACATACAAACGTCTCTGCCCTAATGTATGATTATGGCTTCAAACATTAAAATTAATAAATTCTGTTATAGTGAATTACCACACATGTATAGATTGTCTTGAAGATTTTTGTGATTTAGATAATGTTTCCATTTTTGCAATTCTGCTTGATTATTTTAAGTCATTGTTCAGGGGAAAAAGAAGGCAAACTATTGAAGTTTATTTGAAACAACGAAGATTATTAGTGTGGAATATAGATCCTGTTTGTTCTGTTCTTATGGTAATTGTTTCTCATAAATTAGTCTGGACAAAGTTCCTTTCTCACTTTTGTTTGCTCTGTGCAAACATAGTTTCTAATATAAGTCTCCTGTTATGCCAGGAATTTTGTTTTCATTTCTGCTTGATTGTCTCAGTTTTCTCAAGAAGACATACGTAGATGAATTAGTAGAGTCAGAAGAATAGTTGTCCTGTTAGCTGCCCTCAGCAGTGAAACAACATACCATTCTGCTGTCTAGGGATCTAGTCCAAAGGGTTTTTAAGGAGTAGGTAAAGTAAAAAAAAAAAAAAAAAAGACAGAAAAAGAGAAAACCAGGGTTGAACTAGAGTGTAAAATGCTTTTAAGGAATTACAATTATAGGTGGTCTGGAAACCTAATATATGTGTAGCTAAGCTTTTAAACTACATGAAAGACTCAGTAGAAATCTGACTGAAAGTTAGAACCTGCCTGTCTACTTTTGATACACTGTTCTTTGTTGGATTGGCCCTGCAGGATAACCCTAAGGGAAAAATTCTTTGTAACAGGTATATGTTACCTCAACTTTTAATGGAGAGAATATATTAGAGTGTCACTGTCAAGTTGGAGACATAACTACCTGTTTATAAATTTCTACAAAAGATATCTATTAATATGTCTGTGTTAATATGAAAAAAAATATAGAGCCAGGATCCTTATATTGTTCAGAATTCCCCTGGCTGCTTCTCTGAATACTTTTTGGGAAGCTGCTGGTTGGTAGAAATCACACTGATGTGTGGCCTTCTTGAAAATTGCCATACATATTTAAAATTTTTCAGGAGTTTTAGGACTAAAGTTTACATATTCCTTGGTTTGTTGTTTTTTTTTTTAAATTCACAGAAGGTAGTGTTACCGGATCCAAACTCGTTCTGCTTGCCGCACGACAGGCCAGTGAATTGGGAGACGAGGTGTTAGGGCAAGGAATAATGACTTTATTTGGAAAGACAGCAGACCGAGAAGACAGACTAACATCCTAGAGAACCATCTTAACCGAGGTAGAATTCAGGCTCCTTTTATAGTGAAAGGGGAGGGGGCGTGGCTGGCTGTTGCAGACTTCCTGGTGCCAGCCAGACCCTGCAGGGGATGGGATAAGGCTTTGCTTTTGCAGCTGTGCATGTAGGTCAGGTCATGATGTTCTTGTAAACTCATAATAAGACAAATATTATCCTCTGTTCTGCAACTTTTTATCTATGAATCGGAAAGCGTTATACCCTTAAAGGTCAGAGCCTTGAGAATGGGCTCTCCTGTATATTGCAGGCTGTAGGCAACATTCTTAATTCGAAGCAAAAGCAATAGAATACAAAGGTTAAAATAAAAGAATCAGGTCTAATATGGAGTCAGATTTGTTCTTCCCTGTTACAGTAGTAATAGAATATGAACCCAGTCGTAGGACTTTTAACTCTTAACTCAGCCCAGTTCTCCAGATTTCTAAACCCTGGTATTGTTTGCTTTGGGTTTTTTTTTTAAAGAGTTGAATTGGCACTTTAGTGTGTCTCGGAAAATTTGGCAAACAGTTTGTGGGAGTTTGTAGTTACTAAACATCAAAGAATATGAAGAGATATCCAGATGGCATTATCATTTACATGGTGTAAGTTATGGCAGACCTGTTAGACGGAGGAATTAGCTTCAGACCAGACATTGGAAAATTCATGTAAAAAAGTGTGGCTAATGACACTAGTAAATGGTTAAGCACCACTATTAAGTAAACGAAGGAGTGTACGTATGTCAGTACTTCCGATACCAGGCCTTATTCTCAGAATATTAATATTTTGATTATTATTTTTGCAGGCAGATTTTCAAGGGCACAACATACCAGTTTACGCTTCTTCATATATGTTTGAGACTTTAACTTCAGCCTAGCTTTTTCCCCCCATTTTTGATTTCCAAGTTTTCATTTCGAGTTAGAGAAAAGTCTATTGAGTTTTCTTTCTTGTTCAAATATATTACTGTACATAACTTCCATTTCTAGGAGTTATTTCATGACATTTTGCTTTATATCTTCATAAAAAGTTGTATCTTTGAACAGGTGAAGTATGCCTTCCAAGTTTTTAGATTACTTTTTTACAAAAATATCCCTTTCTGGCTGCTTCAAATTTTAAATGTTATCTTACCGGGATAAATATGCTAATTAATGTGTTTCCTGAGCAGCAATTTTAATGTTTTTAAAATTTTAATGTTAAGTCTCTAAAATATTTTAAACTTTCTATTTTGTTCATGTAGCAAATTACTGAGTTCTAATTATGTCAGCTAGTGTTCTGAGCACTAGGCATAAAACAACAAAAACAAAAAAAAAAAACAGACAAAATTCCCTGACTTCATGGAGTTTGCATTCTGGAGCAGGGACACAGACCACAAATAAAATAGAAAATGGCATGCAGAAGGTTCCAGGAGATGCTGTGGGGTTAGGCTGTGGACTGGAACTCCAGGCAGAGGACAGAGGGGCTGCGCTGGTGTGCCGTTCTCCAGGCGCCCAGGAGAGGGTTATGGCACCGGGTCCAGCTGGACACGCTGGATTATCCTCTCGGAAAGGGACCATCCTGCTGCTTTCCACACGTATTAGAACTCTGGGGGACCCCCAGCTGAGCATGTAACAACGGGGGCTTTTGCAGTGATGGGAGTGGCTGGCAGGGGAGGACATGTTGGAAGTGGACACCTGCTGTGCTGAGAGCTCTTGGAGCAAACCCACCCATCTTCATGTTGGCGCACATTTGCCATCCCCGAAGGAACAGCAGCCACAGTCTAGTCAAAGAAGCCGCTGGGGCTTCAGCATCTCCAGGGAGAGTCCTCATCGCCGTCTTCCAGATTAAAGACTACCGGAGTTTCTCTGCTGTTACTCCCCCTTCTGTCATATCCTGGCAAATCTCTTAGGTCCATTCTGGGTTTCTGAATCAGCTCATCAGTTACATATATATATATTTTTTGCTTGTTTTTGACCCTCATAGTTTGTAATACATTGTTTTATACAGTCGATGTTGATATAAGTACATAGCATAGGTACAATAAGGTTCTAATAGGCTTACTGGGTGAGTCTGGAAAGGTTTCAGAGAGGAGGGAGCATTTGAGGTAAAGCTAGAAAGGAGAGAAGCAGGGAAGAAAGATGTTTTTGACCATAGTATTGTGGAAGAAAAAGGGGTGTGGTGCATTCAGGCCATGGTGAGAAGTTCTGTGTAACCAGGAGTGTGTAAGAATAGCGGGAGACAGCGTGGCAGAGGAGTATTGGAAAAGGTACCTCAGAGTCATAGATAAGGCATTTCCTGACCTATTTTATGCATAGAAGCACTGTAGGTTATAGGTGAACTACTCATGTTCATAATTTGAAATCTCACAATAACTACTATTCATTTTATATTTAATGATACTAATACTGATAATTATATCTTCTTTTATTTGCCTGTCTTCAAATAATTTCCACCTATCCATTACCTGGTTTTATCCTAACTATCTGAACGACACAGATCTGAAAATATTATAGTATCCGTTTATTTATTTATTTAATTTTGGGGTGGGGGAATTTAGGTTTACTTATTTATTTATTTAGAGGAGGTCCTGGGGATTGAACTCAGGACCTTGTGTATGTTAAGCACTCTACCACTGAGCTCTACTCTCCCACCGTCCTTTTTTTTTTTTCTTAAATTGAAGTATAATCAATATGTCAATTGCTGGGGTACAGCGTAACTGATGTCCCAGTCATGTGTATGTGTACATATATTCATTTTCATATTATTTTTTATTAAAGGTTATAAGATATTGAATATAATTCCCTGTGTATAGTATCCTAATATTTAAAAATGAGGAAACAGGTATGGAGAGGTTACATGATTTACCCAGTCACATGACCATGCTCAGAGGGATGTCAGATCTTCCGATTTTTAATTCCATGTACTAGTTGGATTTTATTGGTATGTATGTATGTCTTTTGTCTTTTTTTTTTCCTCTGCCTCAAATTATTGTGTTTTCCTTTTCTCCACAGGACTTGGCTTTTTCCCTGGAAGAGAGACAGCAATTGAACATTCATGGATTGTTGCCACCATGTTTCGTCAGTCAGGATATCCAGGTCCTTAGAGTAATTAAAAATTTTGAGCGCCTGAATTCTGATTTTGACAGGTAACACATTATTTATCTTAGGCAGTTGTCTAGTTTCTTTTATTAGATGAGAATGTTAAAATATTTAGTGCTTTGGAAAGCGTGGTCAACTTTGAGTAGGATTTGCCTGTAAATAGAACGATATTTTTAAAAACCACCTGCAGACTGTGTAGTATTTACATCTGAATAAAGTAAAATTTTCTTTTCTAAATTCTATCCTCAGAGAGACTTCCTTTCTCTTGTGGTAAAATCGGTGTTTTAAAGGTAAATTGCCAGGAAATGCCATTCTAAACTAGGTTAAAATGGCTTTGAGTCACACTTCTAGTTCATTGTAAGTGAAAGTACACTTTTTCAGCTTCCAAGCGTGGTTCCAACACTATTGTGAATTTAGGTCAGTTACTTTGATTAGAATCCAGTTTCCATGTTTGTACAAAGATAAAGGTAACATTCTTCCATACCTTTGGAATTAGCTAGCCCTAAGTTGAAATTCTGGCTGTACCTTGCTAGTGGCAGGTCCTTGAGCAAACCACTACAGCCAGTGCTGTGAACACTGTGTATGACTTACCCTCTGCTTTTGACTACCTTTTCATATTAAGGTGTTAAACCTTGTCAAACCTCAGTTTTTTTTTCATTTGTAGGTTGAAGAGAATAGTAGTTATTTGAAAATAGTCTTGCAAAGGTTAGAAGAGATAACGAACACAATACCTAGTAAGTCTTTGTGTTAGTCAGGGTTCTTCAGAGAAATAGAACCAACAGGATGTGTGTGTGTGTGTGTGTGTGTATACACATACAAATATGAGGGAGAGAGGGAAGAGAGAGGGAGGTAGGGTTGATTGATTGATTTTAAAGAACTGGCTCAGGTGATTATAGTCTTGGTGAGTCTTAAATCTGTGAGTAGACTGGCAAGCTAGACGAGCTGCAGTTGGAGTCCAGAGTTGTAGTTTGAGTCCAGAGGCAATCTGCTGGCGGAATTCTTTTTTAGCTGGAGAGTTGGAGGGAAGGCCAGTCTTTGTTCTGTTGAGGTTTTCAACTGATTGGATGAGGCTCATCCACTTTATGGGGGGGTCATCTGCTTTATTTGAAGTATACTAGTTTAAATGTTAATCTCATCCCTGAAACACCCTCCCAGAAACATCCAGAATAGTGGACCAGATAATCTGGGCATTGTGTCTTAGCCAAGTTGACACAAAATTAACCACTCCTTTTCAACTTGGCACCCATACACATCTCCTTAAACCAATCTTAATCTCTGAATAAAGACAATAAAAAGGTCATACTTCTGCCTAATATGATAGAACTATCCCAGGTACAACCGAAAACATACATAACCCTTTCCCCAAAAGAGGATGTGAGAAAGCCCTTGGGTGATGTTTATCTCTCTCCTTGACATCTCTCAACTTTAATACTATGATGTAAAGTGAACAATACAGTTGGCCCTTGAACAACATGGGCTTGAACTGTGTGGTTCCAGCTATATGTGGATTTTTTTCAATAAATACATAGCACAGCACTATATAGTCTGCAGTTGGTTGAATCCTTGAATGTGGAACTGCAGATATGGATGGCCAACTACAAGGTTATACGTGGGTTTTTAAATGTATGGGCGTTGACACCCTTAACCCCTACATTGTTCAAGGGTCAGCTGTATTTAAATACTATGATATAAAGTCGGTACCTCTATGTCACACAATAAAGGGATAAGAGGAAAAAATTACGTTTGTTTTTATATATTTGCATATATATTACAAGTATATGTATATGTGTGTATATATATAAGAAGTACTTATATATAAGAATAAGAAGTACTCATGATAATTACAGTCCTCTTTTCTGTAACTGGTCATGTGATCATAGCTGATATTTATAACCATCTTTTTTCCCTTACCCATTTTATTTCATTCTGAAGGGTCTGGGCCATTAGTAGTCCTGTTTGAATTGGGTTGTTGTAGTTTTCCATTGACTTGATGTCTGCCTGTATTTTTTTTTTCCATTTTTTATTTTGTTTTTTTTTAGGGGGACAAGGTAATTTCTTTAATTCTTAATTTATTTTTAGAGGAGGTACTGGGGATTGAACCCAGGACCTCGTGCATGCTAAGCATGCGCTCTACCGCTTGAGCTATATCCTCCCCCCTCCATTTGACTTTAATCACAGAGACACCCTAAGGGATCTCATATATTCTAGACATCCTCTCGCATTCCTCCATTGTGGAGGGGTAGTCCAGTTTCCCCTTGGTGGTCAGGATTAACCGCCCCAGCCAGCACAGTAACTCTCTTCTCTGCCTGTTGACTCAGGTGCACATGGTGCCCCAAGTGGCCAGTATCAGTCTTAACTTCTAGTTCAATAGCATCCTTGTCTCCTGGTGGAAACAGTCCTCCCTTTGGAATTAACACTTCTGGGCCAGCAGAGCATAAGGTCACAGGGACAGAAGGCAGAAATTTTGCTGGTGGGTCACTGGGGGCTGTAGTAGGTAATGCTGCTTCCATTTCTGCCTCCTTGATTCTTGGATGGGGGAATCCTGGCTATGGGAGAAATAGAACCGTTTATTGGACACTGATTCAGATCATGTGTAGCCTGCTGGATAATGTTGCCGCAGTTTTGCAAGGTGTTGCTACTTAGTTACTGTCAGAGAAGGCCATTCCACCATTCTGTCAAGCCAGCTGCTTCAGGATGGTGGGGAACATGTTAAGACCAGTGAATTCCTTGGGCATGGGCCCACTGCCCCACTTCATTTGCTCTAAAGTGAGTTCCTTGATCAGAAGCAATGCTGGGTAGAATACCATAATGGCAGATAAAGCATTTCTTAAGTCCATGGAGGGTAGTTTTGGCAGAAGCATTGTGTGCAGGAAAGGCAAATCTTCATACAGAGTGTCTGTTCAAGTAAGAACAAATACTGTTCCTTCCATGATGGAAGCAATCCACTATAATCCACCTGCCACCAGGTAGCTTGCTGATGACCCCACAGAGTTGTGGCATATCAGGGGCTTAGTGTTGGTCTCTGTTGTTGGCGGATTGGGCGCTCAGCAGTGTCAGTCGCCAAGTTGGCCTTGGTGGGTAGAAGTCCACTTTGCTGAGCCCATGCATAACCTCCATCCCTGCCATGGCGACTTGTCTTATTGAGCCCATAGGTGATGACGGGGGCAGTGGGGAAAGGCTAACTCAGTTTGTTCAACGTGCATATTTGCTGCTGCTTAAACTCCTTTACTATCCCTTTCACTTGTTTCTTAAGTCCTTCCTTCAGTGGCATCTGTTTTTACTTTGTATTCTTTTCCTGGGCCATTTTATCAGCTGCCTTCTTAGAGCTAGTGACTTTCTTTATCACAGACTGTTCTTCAAAGATATATTGAGCATCAGTTCAGTGTCACGTGCTCTTTTATTTGTTTGTTTTTGTTTTTTAGGGGAGTAACTAGGTTTCTTTATTTATTAATGGAAGTACCAGGGATTGAACCCAGGACCTTGTGCATGCTAAGCACGTGCTCTACCACTGAGCTATATCCTCCCTATCAGGTGCTCTTTTAGATGCTGGGATTACAGACAATGATCTCTGCCCTCACAGAACTGATGTAGTTTATTTTTTTTTAATTATTTTTTAGAAAGTTGTAAATAGTAAAATAATAAGTAAATTATTTAATATGCTAGGAAGTATCAAATGCTAATAAAGAAAAGAAAAGATAAGGTAGGGTAAGAGGGACTGAGAATGCTGGGGGGTGGGTATGGTCACTTCGCATTGTCAGGATGGACCCAGTTGCGTGGCCAGGATGGACTTCATTGAGAAGGTGAGTTATGAGCAAGTAATAAAAGGTAGTGGGGTGGTTAGCCATGACGAAATCTGAGGAACAGTGTTCTTGTGCTGCTGTGTTCAAGGACCAGCAGGGAGACCTGTCTGGAGCAGAGTGAGCGAGGTGAGGAAGGGAGGTTAGGAGAGGAAGTTAGTGAGGTCGTGGAGGACAGATCATGTAAAGACAGATTAGGAAGGCCACTGAAGGACTTCTGCTGTTACTCTGAAAGGGGGCGCCATTCAAGATTTTGAACAGAAGGTCAGCATGATCTGAGCTGTATTTCCAGAAGACAAGTGCAAACTGGAGAATGGAATGTAAGAAGGGAGAGTATTAAGACTCTCACAGGAATCCAGGCAAGAGATGATGGTGGTTTAGATCCAGGGTGGTAGCAATGAAGATGTTTAGATTTGGACTATCTTTTAGCAAATCTGGCATAATCTCCTAATAGATTAGAGATGGCTATTAGAGAGCTTCCAGCGAAGAGGAGAAAACAGCAAAGAAACAGAGAAAGAATGATCAGTGAAATAGGAAACCCAAGAAAATACAGGGGCCTGGAAGGCAGGTAGAGGAAGTGTGTCCAGCCCCAGAGAATGCCATTGGCCTCAAATATTCCAATAAATAAAGTAAGATAAGGTCTGAGAATTGATCACTGATTAAGCAATGATGACTTCCACATTGCTGAATCAATTTTAGCATGTCTAAAAGTCATCATCTTCTTCCCAAATGTTACTTTTTTGGTTTGGAATAACTTGTCTATTTGCCAAGCATTAGAGTCCTTGTATCTCTGACTTCAAATTCTGTGTGTTTTCAAGTATTCCAGGGAAGGAGAATCAATCCAAAAAGGCTGGTAAAACTATTAAGGATAATGTTGCAAAATTCTTTTAAGTTGTACCAAGCAGCTTGAGTTTTATTCTATAACTGATTGAAGGTTACAGGTAACACGATAAGGTTGATATTTAGAAAGATAATTCTGGGTCAGAAATGCCTCTAGAAAGAAAAAGACCATTTGATATAAACAAGAAAAGTCCCTTGAACTTAGGAATTTTCAGGGTCAGTGCTACATTCACATTTTCTGCTTGTCATTTCCCGTGACTATTCAGTACTGCAAGTTAAAGAGTGGTCTTTCTATTTACTTACTTAATGTTTAAACTATATTTATAATGATATTTTCATTTGTCTTTCATTTTAAAATAGGGATAAAGTCTTTCCAAATATTAAACAGAACTGCTGTTTCAGCACTGATTTTAATGTTTGGATGACACTAGTTCAGGTTTTAGGGTTCTTCATCCTTTGAGATTACTAGGAACATTTCTAAAGTCTTTTTCCATCAGATTTTTTCTGTGTGACCTAAAAAACATTGAATACTTTGTTCAAAAATGTTTAGTTAGAAATCTAAACAGCTGTTTTATGACTTTGTTGGGATATAGATCTAATTATATACAATTTCCACAGGTATCTTCTCTTAATGGATCTTCAAGATAGAAATGAGAAGCTCTTTTATAGAGTGCTACTGTCTGACATCGAGAAATTCATGCCTATTGTCTATACCCCCACGGTGGGTCTGGCATGTCAGCAATACAGCTTAGCCTTTCGGAAGCCAAGGTATGTAAACTTTTATTTTAAATACAACTTGTGTCTTTATTTATTTCTTTGCAAGAGTTTTGTAATTTAAAAATTATCGAGTGGAACTGAAGTTTGGAAAAATCTAAATCAAACTTCATTTAAAAGAATATTAAGTATAAAAATATATATAACATTAAAAAACAGTATTTTCTTGATTTAAGATCGTGGGAAGATACTTTTTTATAAACCAATTTAGGTTTCCTTTTACAGACATTAAATGAACTTTTTTTGGTAATAGGTCATAATTTTCTAAATTCAGTGTTGGCATTAACACTGGCTCTTTTGTTTTCTTTTAAGTGAAATTATGATCACCTTTGAAGAGATGTGAAATATAATATACAGTTTTTCTAATTCATAGCTTTACTTTTTTCATTTTATTACTTTAATACATTTTATAACTTTAATACAATTTTCTAAAACTCTACCTTTATTTATTGTATTACTTTAAATACTTTTAGAACAAGGAACAATTGAAGTAAATAAATACTAATGCTTTTCAGCAACAGCAAAAGCTCAAGTTGAACATATTTGTGCTACTTACGGTTTTGTATGTAAAGATAAAAAAGAGTGTTTATTAGTTTATACCACAAATATAAAAGCTTATTGAAAGTGCTGTCATTGAAAGGGGTATTTCAGAGGTAATGTCTGAAAGTTAGATTGAATATGTAGGTTTCACGAAGATACATTGCTGTAGTGATAATATTTAGCACACTGCCACAGTACCTTTTGTATAATGATATTAGCCACATTATCCCTTGTATAAAGAGAAGAATTAGATAAATATTTGTAGATGGTTGGTTAAATTACATTAATAGCACAGATCTATGTTGCATTTATATATTTATACAATTATAAATAATTTATATGTTAACAATGAATGAATTTTTTTCCTAGAGAAGTAAGAGTTAGAATTTAGCTAGTAATTATATTGTGATGAATAATTCTGTTTTGGGTATTATAAGTATATTCATTTTTAATCATACAAATTATACATATTCATTACTGAAAAAATGAGGAAATATGAATATACGTAGTAGGAAGAAATATTTTAAAAATGCCTAATGTCATCATGCCAAAAAACCTGATACATACAAATACATACTGTTTTCCTTATAGAAAGGATTATACTATTTAAATTATTTTTTACCTGTTTCTCTGAGTGACATTAACATCTGTCCATGTCTATAAAACGTATTTCTACATAAACAGAGACTCTTAATAAAAGCATTAGTGTATAAAACTTAGCTGTTTTAAAATGTAATTTAAGTATATTTATTGAAATTCTAACTTTTCTATGAGATACTGAGAAATGCTAACAGCTGTAAGAAATGTACAAGAACTTAGCTCCAAGTATTTGGGTTGAAGTTTACGTAGAAATCTCAATATCAACAATTACTTTTTGAACACCTACTATGTACTAGATGGTTTTCTAAGGCCATAAGATACATGGTATATATATAAATTCAGGAGCAGAAGAGACAGGCAGGTGAATAAAAAATAAGTAAGTTGTCTAGAATGTTGGAAGGTAACAAGTATTATGAAGAAAGAAAGAACAGAGCAAGAAAAGGGGCATACGGAGTGCCACTTGCTTTGTGGGAGGGGCAGTAGCAATTTTAAATGGAGTGGACATTGTAAGTATCATTGGAAGATGTCATTGGAGGAATGAGAAGGGGAGTCATGTACATTCAAGGGGAAATGTACCAGGCAGGAGGAATAGTCACTGCCAAGGCCCGCAGCGGGAACACGCCTGGAGACCAGGAGGGGCACAGAGACAGGGTAGCTGGAGTGGAGTGGGAGAGGGGAGGGTTGTCGGTGAGGTCACAGATGGACGGTAAAAGGGAGGATGCAGAACCTATAGTTTCCTGTGGGCTATTTTAAAGAACATTGGCTTTTATTGTTAGTTAAATGGGTAGAAGAATCGGGTAACCTGGTTAGCAGGCTATTACAGGAAGCCCAGTTAGTGAGAATGGTGGCTCAGATTAGGAGGAAAACAATGAATTAGGGTAAGAGTTCAGTTTCTGGATCAAGTCTCGAGGAGTTCCTGTTGAATTGGAGGCTTCCTGGAGCAGTAGTGAGAAGTATGAGTAGATTGCCTGCTTTCACTTACTGGTTTTGCCACTTGTTTTAGTCTCGAATAAATTAGTTAACCTTTCTGTGCTTCAGCTCCCTCCCCTGTAACGTGGGAATAATACTACAGCCCAACATCCTTTATCCACATTTTTTTATATATATATCTTTTATTGACATATAGTCAGTTTGTAGTGTTGTGTCAATTTCTGGTGTACAGCATAATGCTTCCATCGTACATGAACATATGTATATTCGTTTTTATATTCTTCACCATAAGTTATTACAAGATATTGAGTATAGTTCCCTGTACTATACAGAATAAATTTGTTATTTATCTATTTTATTTATATTAGTATCTGCAGTGAACTCCCAGTTCATCCCTTCCCACACCATTCCCCGCCGGTAACCACAAATTTGTTTTCAATGTCTGTGAGTCTGTTTCTATTTTATAAATAAGTTCATTTGTCTTTTTTTTTTAAGATTCCACATATAAGTGATATCATATAGTATTTTTCTTTCTCTTTCTGGCTTGTTTCACTTAGGATGACAATCTCAGGTCCATCTATGTTGCTACAAGTGGCATTATTTTATTCTTTTTTTCTGACTGAGTAGTATTCCATTGTATAAATATACCATAGCTTCTTTTTTTTTTTTCAAATTGGCCACCTTTCTTTTTTTTTTAACTTTTTTTTATTGATTTATAATCATTTTACAATGTTGTGTCAAATTCCAGTGTAGAGTACAATTTTTCAGTTACACATGAACATACACATTCATTGTCACATTTCTTTTTTCGCTATGAGCTACCACAAAATCTTGTATATATTTCCCTGTGCTATACAGTATAATCTTGTTTATCTATTCTACATTTTGAAATCCCAGTCTATCCCTTCCCACCTCACGCCCCCTTGGCAACCGCAAGTTTGAATTCTGTGTCTATGAGTCTGTTTCTGTTTTGTATTTGTTTTTTTTTTGTTTGTTTTGTTTTTTAGATTCCACATATGAGCGATCTCATATGGTATTTTTCTCTTTCTGGCTAACTTCACTTAGAATGACATTCTCCAGGAGCATCCACGTTGCTGCAGATGGTGTTATGTTGTCATACTGATGGTGGGAATTCAGTTTGGTACAGCCACTGTGGAAAACAGTATGGAGATTCCTCAAAAGACTAGGAATAGACTTACCATATGACCCAGGAATCCTGCTCCTGGGCATATATCTAGAAGGAGCCCTACTTCAGAATGACACCTGCACCCCAGTGTTCATAGCAGCACTATTTACAATAGCCAAGACATGGAAACAGCCTAAATGTCCATCAACAGATGACTGGATACAGAAGATGTGGTATACTTATACAATGGAATACTATTCAGCCATAAATACCATAGCTTCTTTATCCAGTCATCTGTCGATAGACGTTTAGTTGTTTTTATTGTACAGTGTTGTGTTAGTTTCAGGTCAAGAAGAGAGTAATTTGACATTTAAATATATTATAAAGTGATCACCACAATAAGTCTAGTAACCATCTGTCCCCGTATAAAGTTATTGCAATATTATTGATCATTTCTCTTATGCTGTATATTACGTCCCTGGGACTTATTTATTTTATGACTGGAAGGTTGTATCTCTTAATTCCCTTCACCTATTTTGCCCAGCCTCCCGCCTCGCTCACCTCTAATAACCACCTGTTTATTTTCTGTATCTATGAGTCTGTTTTCATTTGGTTTTTCAGATTCCAGATATAAATGAGATCATACGGTATTTGTCTATCTCTGACTTACTCACTTAGCATAATACCCTACATCCATCCGTGTTGTTCCAAATGGCAAGATTTCATCCCTTTTTATGAGTGATAACCTATTGTATATATGTATATATATTTATATATATATACATATATGTGTATATATTCATATATATACACACATCACATTTTCTTTACCCATCATCTATCAGTGGACACTTGGGTTGCTTCCATATCTTGGCTGTTGTAAATAATGCTGCGGTGAACATAGGAGTGCATATATCTTTTTGAATTAGTGTTTTTGTTTTCTTCAGGTATATATCTGAAAGTGAAGTTGCTGGATTGTATGGTAGTTCTATTTTTAATTTTTTGAGGAACTTCCATACTATTTTTCATGGTGACTGCACAATTTACATTCCTACCAACAGTGCATGAGGGTTCCCTTTTCTCCATATCCTCCTCAACACTTGTTGTTTGTTGTCTTTTTGATGATAACCATTCCTATAGATGAGGTGGTATCTCATTGTGGTTTTTTTTAAATGAAGTATAGTCAGCTTACAATGTTATGTCAATTTCTGGTGCACAGCACAATAGTTTAGTCATACATACATATACATACATATATTCATTTTCATTATAGGTTCCTACAAGATATTGAATATAGTTCCTTGTGCTATGCAGTATAAACTTGTTGTTTATTTTATATATAGTACTTAGTATCTGCAAATCTTGAACTCCCAATTTATCTCTTCCCACCCCTCCCCACCCTGTAACCTGTAACTATGTCTGTGAGTCTATTTCTGTTTTGTAAATAAATTCGTTTGTCTTTTTTTTTAAGATTCCACATAAAAGTGATATCATATGATACTTTTTTCTCTTTCTGACTTCCTTCACTTGGAATGACGATCTCCAAAGTCACACCAAAGATTTTGGTGTGAGTCCATGTTGCTACAAATGGCATTATTTTATTATTTTTTTATGACTGAGTAGTATTCCATTGTATAAATATACCACAACTCCTTTATCAAGTCATCTGTCAGTGGGCATTTAGTGTTTCCATGTCTTGGCTACTGTAAATAGTGCTGCTGTGAACACTGGGGTGCATGTATCTTTTCAAATTAAAGTTCCCTCTGGATATATGCCCAGGAGTAGGATTGCTGAGGTATCACCTCAAGCCAGTCAGAATGACCATCATTAAGAAGTCCACAAATGGTAAATGCTGGAGAGGGTATGGAGAAAAGGGAACCCTTCTACACTGTTGGTGGGAATGTAGTTTGGTATAGCCATTATGGAAAACAGTACAGAGATTCCTCAAAAAACTAAAATAGACTTACCATATGATCATTGTGGTTTTGATTTGTATTTCTCTGATGATTAGTGATGTTGAGCATCTTTTTATGTGCCTGTTGCCATCTGTATGTCTTCTTTGGAAAAATGTCTATTGAGATCCTTTGCCCAGTTTTTAATTGGATTGTTTGTTTTTTTGATATTGAGTTGCATGAGTTTTTAATATATTTCAGATATTAATCCATTATTGGATATATCATTTGCAAATATATTGGGTGATTTTCATTCTGTCTGTCTTCCAGATTGCTGTTTCATTCTTATGTATCATCTAATCTACTGTAATCCTCATAGTGTATCTTTTGTTCTGTTGTATTCTTCAGCTCTGATTGGTTCATTTTTATATTTTTTAACTCTTTGTTGAAATTCTCACTGTGTTCATCCATTCTTCTCCTGAGTTGGTGAGCATCTTTGTGATCATTACTTTGAACTCTTTTGTAGATTTATTGCTTATCTTTGTTTCATTTAGTTCTTTTTCTGAGGTTTTGTCTTGTTCTTACAGTTGGAACATATTCCTCTGTCTCCTTATTTTGCCTAATTCGTTGTTTATTTCTGTGTATTAGGTAGGTCTGCTATGCCTCCTAATCCTGGAGAAGTGGTCTTATGTAGGAGACATACTATGGGGCCCAGCAGCGCACTCCCTTCTGATCACCAGAGCTGTATGGTGCCCCCTGTGTGGGCTGTGTGTGCCCTTTTGTTGTGGTGGGGCTGACTACTGTGGGCATGCTGGTAGGTGGGGCTGGCCCTTGGCCCAGCTGACTGCAAGGCCCTGCCCTGTGTGGTTTCTGTGGGTGCACTGGTGGGTGGGGCAGGGCCCTGGAGTTCATAGGCTTGAGGGAGAATTCCAAGATGGTGCTTGCCAGCACCTGTATCAACACAGTACAGTGAGATCCCCAAAATGACTGTTGCCAGCATCTCCAACCACACGGGGATTCCCAGCTGTCACCTGCCTCTCTGGAACGCTCTCCAATATCAACAAGTGGGTTTCACCTAGGCGCCTTTCAGATTGCTGCCTCTATGCTGGGACTCAGCTTATGAGTCTGTGATTCTCCTTCAAGAGAAGAGTCTCTGTTTCTAATATTGCTCCTGCTCTCCCAAATGTAAAGCCCGCTGGTTTCCAAGCCAGATGCTGTGGGGCCTCATCTTCCTGGTGCAGGATCCCCAGGCTGCAGAGCACAGTGTGGTGCTCAGATCTCTCACTCCTCCGGGACGACCTCTGCAGCTGTGGTAGCCCTCCTGTTTGTGGGTCACCAGCTTGGGCATGTGGGTCCCAAGTAGACTTATGTCTTCTACCCATCTCATTGTGGCTCCTTCTTTGTCTATCTTTAGTTATGGAAAGTCTTTTCTGCTAGTTTCTAGGTTGTTCTTGTGGATAGCTGCTCTTAAGTAGTTGTGATTTTGGTGTGAGTCCATGGCAGGGGGTGAGTTCAGGGTCATCCTACTCCACCATTTTGATCCCACCCTCCTTAATTCTTTAGTAGAATAATTCTCACAGCTTCTTCCATGAGTATTTAAAAAAAAAAAAAGAAAGAAACCTGTCTGAAAATGTGTTATGTGGCATGTATTTAGATACTGTATTTAGAAAGGAAGTTGTGATTGTATTTGAATAACGATGGGTCTTTCAGGCATCAGTTAACATATAGCAGTTTTTTTTAAGCCAAAATTTACAGATGTCTCTTCAGTCCTCCCTGCTGCAACAGTACATATTCTAAGACGTTTAGAAACTAAACAGGAGGATTACACCTCTTATTATATTTACTTTGTGGGCTTGGTGGTAGCAATTAGGAACATAATTAGTGAAAGTTAAGGGTTAATAGTACAAGTACTGAGCTTAATACAGTTGCAAACAGACATATCTTTTGATCTTATACTTCTTAATTTATCTTAATGGCATGATACTTTTCTGTGGCTAGATAGTTATTTTTCATTTTGAGTATGGCATTAAAATCTGGCTCGGTGTCCAAAAATGAATTCTTATATGAATAACTCTACTTCTAACATTCTTAAGGTATGATGCTGGAATATTCATTTGTGGGGTTTGTGTGGAATTTCTTTTCTCTTTGGCATAGTACTTTGTGTGAGTTTTTCAAGATGTCATGGATAATGATTTTTAAGAATGTTGTTGAGTTTGCTTAGATTATCTTATTCCCGTAACATTCAGTTCTTGCAGAATTTTCAGGATTTGGTAGGGTATATGTCAACACATCTAACTGTGGCTAATTTGTAGACAGAGTTGTGATTTTGGGAAGCTGAAGACAGTTCTTTATGTTTTTGCTCAATGCTGATCCTACTGTGTTACTTAAATTACTTGTGTTCTGTGAAACTTTCTTTAAGAAAAGTTTTGTGCAAATTGATACTGCAGACATATGTAAAGAACAGCTAAAGCAGATTTAGGTAATTTCTTTGGAAATATTTCTAACTGCTGTATTTTACACTGCATTTTTTTCCAAGAATCATCTCCCTCTCCTATGAGTTCTTATTGGCTACATATCATTTCACTATGCCTTTAGCAGTTAATCATGTTCCTACTTTGAATATTTCAAATGTTCTATCCAAGTACTCTTGGTCTCTTTTCTTTTTAAATTCAATTTATTTCAGTTTTTAAATTGAGGTATACTTGACATATAACATATTAGTTCTGGGTATATAACCTAATGATTCGCTACTTATATGTACTGTGAAATGATCACCACAATAAGTCTAGTTAGCATCGGTCACCATGCATAGTTACAAATATTTTTTCTTGTGATGAGAACTATTAAAATCTACTCTTAGCAACTTTCAAATATGTCATACTGTTATCACATAGTATTGTATATAGTGATGCTTTATAGTTAATAATACTATTATCAACTACAGTCACCATGCTGTTTATTACATCCCACGACTTATTTTATAACTGGAAGTTTGTAACTTTTGACCTTCTTCATCCACTTCTCCCATTCCCCAAACCCCCCACCTCTGGCAGCCAACAATCTATTCTATCTACAGGTTCTTTTTTTTTTTTTTTAACCCCTCTTGGTTTCTTTTGTTGGCATTTTACTTTCATTTAGTCCCAACTAGATTGCACACATCTAAAGATTTATTCCTGTATTTCCCATGCTGTTTAAGCTTCATGTCTGGTTGGTGCTGGATTAATGTGTGTTGTTTGCTACCTAGTAGAGATAGTAACTTAATATTACTCTGTTCATTCACTCACAAAGAAAAATTTGAAGTATTGATATGTTCTTTATTTCTCCTACTGTTTTAAGCATATTGTTCTAATAGGTAAATTCTCGTATATAATAAATCTGAAAGAAATTAGCTTCATTCCAAGGAATCAAGCAGTGAAGAAGTAAAATTTTGGTGAAATATAAACAAGTTTAAACACATATACTCCTTTCAACTACTCATCTTTATGCAGTACATCACTGATAATTATTTTGGCAAAAAGGAGGAGCTAATACAGCAGTTTGTCGGTGATAGTTTTTAAAAAAAGAGTTTCCAAAGTTTGATCCTACTGATACCAATTGGTTTGCCAAAAATTAGGTGAAAAAAAGCATTCAGTGCTCAAATTAATTGGAGAAAACCTGAATTAACTAAAATTAAACAGATTCTTTACTGTAAGATTTCTCAGAATAACACCTGTTTTGCAAGGTGTTTTGAATGGCAAGATTAGATTCAATATAGATAACATACCTACCATAATCTGGGCACAAGGTAGCTTTTCCCGAAGAGTGGTTATTACAGCTAGTTTTATTATAGCTTCTGGATTTCTTGAAAATGGATGATGGTGTTACTCACCGAGCTTCAACAGAATAGAATGTGTTTGTAAGAGAGATGGATAGTTCTTTTCAGGACATGCTGAGTTTTAAATGTCTCTCGGACGTCCAAAGTTGGGGAGTGGTGTCTAATAGGCAGTTAAATGTATGGACGTGGAACTTTGTAGATAATATTTTTAAAGATCCTAGTATTTTAACTCACACATTATATACACTACATAAATGGTACCTATTTTGAATTTTGACATTGACTAAGATTATTAGCAAGCTAATTGTCAAAGAAAGCAATCAATAAGATATTTTCTTTTTTTTAGTTTATTTTTTCCTAGAAAATTCTTAGAGAAATGCTTAAAAGGAAATACTAAGATGAACCAAAACAAAAACCTGAAATAATTTTTCTATATTTATTGTTCATTTGTATACCTATTTCCTTTGGAATTCCAAAAAAGAATTTGAAGTACAGCATTTGTTATTTGAATTGTGAAGAGTAAGCTTTCTTTTTTAACCTCATGTATAATTTCATATGAGGATGTATACCTAGTAATACAGAAACAGTCATAACCATGACCGCAGTTAGACTGTGACTATAAATGGAGTTTGTTTACTCATAACGGAAACATGTAGTTTCTGCTGATAGGCCAAAAGTTCAGCAAATTATGTAGTCTTATAGGGTGAGGGTATCCGTTTTAATTGATATTTGGTTTGTGAAATAGCAGTAAGAAAAGAAGCTTCAAAGGAATAAATATAAAAAGAAGCCTTCCCAAAGCTAATACTTTTTTAACCCAAGAATGCTCTCATTATATGCTGCAGCTTATAACTATCAAATTAATTGTTAATAGAATGAACACTTTCATATTGTATCGTTTCATAAACGTTCTCATTTTAAATCTACCCAGTTTTCTTAAACATAATCAATTTTTATGATGTGCTATGTAGGTTTATGATGGCAATTTTACTTTATCAAGCTGTAAGTACTTTAATAACTCATTAATCAGTTATACATAAGGAGAGTGTAAGTTGCTTATGGAAAAGAAATAGGGTTATATGGTTTCTCAGGCAGTTTTAAAAGCGGAAATTAAATGTTTAACCCCACAAGGCTGTGGTATTTTTAATAGTTTTATCTAGTTATCCGTCGTGATCCATTGTGATGTAAACTATCAGGTGGTTCAGTGCCCAGAGGTTAACAGACATCTCTCGCCCTCCTAGGTCATGTCACTCTCAGAGCTGTGGAAGTTTCTGGGAAGGGGTTAGCAAAGGGTCCACACCTCTAAGTGGTCTTGGATACAGATCTGCCCAAGTGGACCAGGACTGTTCTTGATTGGACTTGGCTTTCTTCGGTTAAGCCACTTTAGAATCTTTAGAAATATTTAGGAGACTTTTGAAAACCAGAGAATGTTTTTGGCTTACAGCCCTGGTTCAGTTTGTAATTTTCATTTTTTATTGTGTTAGAATTTTCTGTTTCTACATTTTCATTATATTAGAATCTCTAGAAATTCAGATGGTTGATATTTAAGGGAGCAGCTAATTTTTTAAATGTGTCTAGAAAAGTGATCATTTGAATGTCAGTTATTAATAAGCCTTTTACCCTTTGCCTACAGTAATAAGCCTTTGATTTTTGACTTACGCTTATTCAAAAATATTCTTTCCTTCATTTGTTTCATTTCCCTTGAAATAGGTGTAATACATCTACCCTGTTTTAAAGTATGAGAAGCAGCACTACATGGTATAATTTTTTTTCAAAGATACTATAAGACAAGTTAGATAAAATATCTCGGCTAGGTCAGGTCTCTTATTACCTCAGTTGATTATTTTAGAGATAATTATTTGCAAAAAGTGGATTTTCATTATAATGGAGATTTAGATGATGGTGATTTCTTGAACTACTAATTAGTTCACATTAACTATTTTTTTTCTGAGCAGACTAAATGTCGTATTTATGAGAGTGTATATGCAATTTGTGCTGAATAGAACTGAGGTAGGGTAGCCTGTATCTTAAGTACTGGAAATTCAGCGTGCCCAGAGGTGGTTTAAAATACCAAACTATCTTCTTTCCTAAGTATTTCCTTAATTAGGAAAAATTTGGAGAATGGAAAAAATGTAGGCATGATTCAAACATTATTTTTTCCCATCAGGATCTAAGGATTGTCTAAATGCATGCATAGACGTATAAATCTCTTTTGCAAGGCATTGAAACTTTTACTGTAAAAGACCTTTAAGAAGTGTAAAGTAACAGTTCATCGAGTCTCCATATACAGCTAGAGACTTTTAAGTGTGGAGAACTTGAATGGAAATTTAAGTTTAGGATCCAAAAATAACTTTACTGTAATCTGTGTGGTACACCCAGGTGTTTTGATTTAAGTTTACACACAGCATATGGAAAATTACAAAAAATTACTAAGTTTTATCTCAGGTAGTATTTCTGAAAATACATTAATTTGGGTGTTGTTACATATTTTTAGAAGGATTATAAACTCCAGTTTTCACTAAAAGTAAGGAATTCTTTTAACAAGGAGGCAATAAGTAGCCCTTTACATTGCATAGCCTAGATCACATCTGGAATATTGTGTTTATTTTTGGATGCTGTATTTTTGAAAGGTCATTGGCAAACTGAGATGATTCCAGAGAAGAGTGACCAAACCAGTGACAGTTCTTGAAAAGTTATTATATGAGAAAGAGTTGGGGGAAATAGAAGTGTGTAGATGAAAAGAAAAGACTTGAAAGGGAAGTAAGTTTAACTAAGTCATGAGTTATTTGGAAGATTTTCATGTGAAAAAAGAGTGTACCTGCCTAGAATCGCCTCACAATGTAGAACTGAAATCAGTAGGTAGAAATTATTACAGGGATGTAGACTTAACTTCAATGTAAAGGAAACTTTTCTGATAGTTTATCTGACTTTGGGATAGACTTTCCTTATTCTCCATCACTGGAAACATTTGTGTGGTTTGGATAATCACTGGTCATACACATTATGAGTGACATTCTCACATTGGGTGTGATTGTGCACTTATAACTAGAAAATTCTGTGAATTTTTAAAAGAGCAGCCTGTACAAGGTGTATAGCGTCAGATATTTGGAACATCTTACAAGTAACTCACACATCATTTCAAATAACCCTGCTTTCTGATTCAGAAAGTTTTTAGTAACAGCTTTAAATCACCATCTCAGGGTTTATTAAAAATAATACGTTTTCATATAAGATGGATTTTAAACAGATTTCAAGTGATGTGATGACTCATCTCATCAAAATTCCTACTCCCTCCCCTAGACAGACACACAGGCACAGGTCAGTCCGCACAGCTGTATCCTGCTTGTAATGTTTCGGTTTCCTCATTTCTCCAGTTTGAGTGGATAAAAAGTTTAATGTTGGCATTTTCTCATTTGAGGTAATTACATTCTTCTGATCTAATTTTAAAATTTTTTGTAGTTTTTTTCAGACTATTTGTTTTTCTATGTATACTTTTAAACTGTTGTATATTTTTATGTGTTTTCTATGCCTTTGTTACAATTTTAGTTAGTGGAGGAATTATTAGGAAGAATCTCCCCTGAGGCAATGCTTCTACCCACCAATGCCCCCCTCCCCTAATCAGTAGTTGAGGGGAAATAGCCATGTTAGAGTTTGTTTTCATTATTCTTTCCAAAATTTCCTACATGCTTCTTAGGTATGCTTCTGAAAATGCAAAGATCTGTTTTCATCAGTTTTAATCTGTATTTAATGTTGTCTAAGAATTATTTTATAACCTTTAAACATGTTGGATATTTTATACCTAGGTTATTTTATAGTATAAATTTTAACTCTTTAAAGTTATAATTGAAGTTGTCAATTTTAGCTCCATACTATATATTTTATAGTACATTATATTCACTGTAGTAAAATTTATAAAATATTTGATAGAATTCCAAATTAAGTCATTATCTACTTAAAATAAGTCATGAAAGTGATTGAATTTCATTTCTTTCTAAGCAAAGAAAATGTTCATTTATGAATATAAATTCTAGTCTTATTAGAATTGTCTGGTGGCTGAATGAATGACATTTATAATTTGGAAGGTATCATTTTACACATTTTACAAAAACAGTTCTGCTTTGTGAAATAAAACATTTTCATTATGTAATGAGGTAATTTATTTTAAAAGCTGAAAATGTGTAAGTATATTATTTCCCTAATGGAAGAAGTTAATTTTTATGGACAGTGTGCCAAATAAATGCCATGTGTTTGATGGATTCAGTGTTACCTTAGGATTTTTTCCAGCATTTTCTACCATGGAAAGTACTTTGGATTTTAACTATCAGAACATCTATTAATTTGTGCTTAATTAATTGATATACTCATACTAGTTTTAAAATGAGTAAATAAAGAAGAGCTTAGTTAAAATTGCTTTTATGTACATTTTCAGTTCACACTTATTTGGAAACAGTGATTGATACACAGTATATGGAGATGGAGTCATTAACACTTGGTAGTTGTTGGTTTTTAAAATCTATTTATTTTATAGTTGAAAACAATCATCCAAGGAAACTCAGTATCACGTAGGTTGTAAATACCAGCATTGGGACTTGAATTCATTTTTCTACCTTGTAGTCCTCTGTGTTAGGGTTTTCCAGAAAAAGAGGACCAATAATGTATGCGTGTGTAGAGAAAGATTTATTTTAAGGGTTTGGCCCACACAATTGTGGAGGCTGGCCAGTCCAGAATCTGTAGGGGAGCCCGCCAGGCTGGACACCCAGGGAGGAGCTGATGCTGTGTTTGACTCCAAAAGTATCCCGCGGGCAAAATTCCCTCTCCCTTGGCAGAGGTCATTTTAAGTCTTTTCTAGTAAGGTCTTCAACTGACCGAATGAGGCCCATCCACATTATGGAAGGTAATCTGCTTTGTTCAAAGTCTACTAATTTAAATGTTAATCTCACCTAAAAATTACCTTTACAGAAACATCTAGACTAATGTTTGACCAACTATCTGGGTACCATGCCTAGCCAGGGTGGCACATAAAATTAACCATCACATTCTCCCAGACTAATGTTGAGTCTTCTTAGACTCATTATATTTCCTCCCGTGGATCTGAGTTGTTAAGAGAAGCTGCATTCTTAACATACAGCTTCTTGGGCTTCTCCTCATTGACTAATATGTACTCTGATTCTCAAAAGCTAAAATTGTATATTGTATTGTTAATTAAGATTATTCTCCCAAATACTGGAGTGTTTACTTATAAAGAATTAATTCTAATTTAAATTCCCTAGAGATATTGTTTAAATATGGTTTCACTTTAAAAAGTTTCTAACAGTGATTGATTTAATGACAATAATTTAATGTTTAAACCTAGTTTTAGATATTGTCAGACAACATTGTCAAACAACTCAGTTCTGGAAGGTCCTCTCTCTCTTTTTTCTTCCCAGCTCTGCCACTTCTACAGAATCTTTTTGCTGATTCTCTGTGTTCATGATTTCTTCTCCCCTTCCTTTCTTTAACAAATTTACTGAGTGTCCACTGCACGCCAGGCATTTTACTAATCTGAGTATAGGTAAATAAAAGTTGTATTTTCTACCTTTGTGGAGTTTACAAGTATAGAGTATCTCACAGATACTGCAGGTTTGGTTCCAGACAACCACAAGAAATTGAATATTGCAATAAAGTGAATCACAAATTTTTTTGGTTTCCCTGTGCATATAAAAGTTAGGTTTACACTGTACTGTAGTCTGTTAAGTTGTGCAACACCATTATGTCTAAAAAGCCAATGTACATACCTTAATTTAAAAATACTTTATTGTTAAAAAACTTTTAACTGTTGTCTGAGCCTTCCATGAGTTGTAGTCTTTTTGCAATAGTAACATCAAAGATCACTGATCACAGATCACCGTAACAAATAGAATAATAATGAAAAAGTTCAAAATATTGGGAGAAATACCCATATGTGACTCAGAGACACAAAATGAGCAAATGCTACTGGAAAAATGGCACCAAGGGACTCATTCAATGAAGAATTACCACAAGCCTTCCATTTGTAAAAAATGCAGTATCTGCAAAACACAGTAAAATGCGGCATGCCTTTGATCTTTGGGTGAACAAAGAAAGACGTGAGCACAGCTTGTGTTATGAAAGAAGTGAACAGAGGGCAGAGATAAAGACTAACAGGGAGACCTCCTTTCGTGGTGTAGTCAGGGATGGTCTCTGAGGAGACAGTGTTTAAGCTGATACATGAAGGATGAGGAGTTTGCTTGTGAAAACCAGAAAAAAAGCATTTGAGTTGAAGGAAATTGTGTCTTCAGAGGTCTGAAAGTGGTGAGGGTGGCGTGAGATGAGGTTGACCTAGGAAGGAGTCACATGCTGGCCTTGTGGGTCATGGTAGAGTTTCATTGTTATTCTCCATCCATTTGGGGGGCCATTGAGGTATTTGAAGCAGAGGAATGATGGTATCCAATGAAAGATTTAACAGATGATTCTGGCCACTATATGGTTAAAAGATTGGAAATAAGGGACTAGAATGGAACTGGGAGGACCAGTAAGGAGACTGTTGGAATTTTGACTTCCCCTCCATCAATCCTGATTTCTTTGAGTGGACTCGATCCCCTTAGGATGTGGAGCGAGGAGATCAAGCAAGGCTGTAAGCTAACACAGTTGCCAACAGTGGTAACCAATTCACATGGGAGTAACTGCACATTCTCCTAGTCCTGCAGTGACGGGTGTATGTAGGTGCAGTGATGCAGATATACAAGACCAAGTTTGTTTGCACTGACCCAAAAAACATTAGCAAGAGAGAAGATATGTTGTACATAAGAATTCCTCAGGCTTGCAGGCTTAGTACAGCTGATTGTATTTATAACCCAAGTCAGTTCTTCTATGATCTTATCCGCTGTTCACTGCACTAATCCATCCTCAACCAACTCTTTCTTCCCCCTCAGGGAAGAGCCAGCTAGACATTGTCGTTACATACCGTTCCTTTCTGTACACCTCTTTGTTATCAGAATGAGTGTTGGGGTGGAGCTCTGTAACTGCCTGCATGGCTCAGTCTCGCCTGAGCCTTCTGCTGCACAGAGGTGGACTCCAGCTGTGTTCTTGGCTCATCTCAACCTTGTGGTTGCAAGAATGTAAGCACTCTGCCTTTTTTTCCTTATCTCACACATGCCTCTCCATTTCCCCTATGAATTCATTGGCTTAATTAACATTTTATTTCCATGAACTAAACCTAATCCGTTTCCCCTCCTCAGTATATTTCCTTCTTAATCTACAACTAAGTGTCGTGAGCCTCTCCACCCACTCAGATGTCCGAGCTTTCCAGTGTTTTCTTCTGGGTCCTGTTTTCTTTTTATTCTGTTATTCCCCAGCCTAGCTTCCCAGTCCCCCAGATTTCTTCACATTTGTAAGATGCAGTGCCATCCACTCAGTCACCTAAGTCAGACACCTTGGAGATATTCAGGATTCTAACCCTCTTCCTTTCCCTGTTTGAGCCTCGTCAGTCTTACCTCTTAATTATCTGTTGAATCTCTCCTGTCCATTCAATCCCATTGCCAATCTTTTAGATTAGGCCCATCTCATTTCAAAAGGGAGTGAGTTTTCAAAAAGGGATGCCTAACTATGTCACTTCCCTGACTCAAATCATCAAATGACTCCCCAGACTTCTTAGTGTGGCATTCAGGGATTTTTTGCCTACCTCTCTGTCTTCATGATTACCCCCTTCCTCTTCTTCGCACCTGGTTCTCCACCCCAAACTGAGTGCCCCCTGAATTCCTGGGTGCCATCATAGTCTGTATCACACTGACATATAGTAACTGGCTTTCTTTTCTGTCTGTCTGATTGGATTTTTTTCCTATAGGGTAGCAACTCTGTATCCTTCACCTCTACCCAGAACCTGGTGGAACTAGCAGTCTTTACTGAGAGGATATTTAGGTAATAGATCATGAATAAATGTTGCCAGCCTAGCCTGTGCTTTGGACCGAGAGAGGCTTGATATAAGTCTCTTTATTGCTTCTAATTACTATGTGGTGTCTTGGGTCTGTAACATAAATTCTCTGATCTTTAGCTTCCTCATCTGTAACATGAGCATTGTTATTATGTTTAAATAAGATGATCTTTCTTAATAACTATCTTTTGACAGGAGATGTACAGTAGGAATTTTAAAAAGTAACTTATCTGAAATTCAAATGCAGTTACAGTTCTCAAATACCCACTTCTGAGCTTATGAAGCAGAAATTTTCTGTTTTTCTATATGGAAATTTAGTTGAACACTAACAACAGTAGTTATAACTAAAACATAATTAGTTAAGATGTTGTAAAATGAACTTAGTGAAATATAAGAACAGAAAAGGATGGGTTTCATATGAATCATCAACTCGAACTATTTTTGGGATCAGAAAGGTTCAAAAAAACTGTACGCAGATAAAAATTGTGTATTATAACTAATGAAGATAATTCTAAGGCACTTGCAAATCAAGACTCGTAAAAAATTACCCAAAACATGGGTCTATAAGTATTTGTAGAACACAAAGGAAGTTTATATGTTATTTTGCCTTATGGCCAGTTTATATGGTACAAGTATTTCTGAAAACAGATGGAAAGTGTTAAGTACAAGCAATAATTTAAACTCCGTAAAGTTTCTCAAGGAAACACTCACCCAGAAAAAAACCTATCGGTGATGGGGAGTTCTCTCTCTCTCTCACATGAAAAGATGAGCTCGTTAATTTTTCCAGTAAGACACATGAGATACTGACATTGCATACTTCTTTTTGCAAAGATTATTTCTATACCAAATTTAGCTTCTAATTTATTGTCTTGTAGTTATAAGACATTCCTAACATGTGACTTAAAGTCTTGGACATGGTAATGTGGTTTCTTTTTCCTTTATTACCCTTCATTATTTCTCATGTAACAGAATAGAGCACAAAGTTCACTAAATAATGGGAAAGGTTGTACTAATGAAACACAGTTTATTAGTAGTATAAATAAGGAAGTAACTTGAACACTGTGTATATTAAAGTATGTAACACTGACATGAGCAATCCTAAAGAATATATATACAGGACTGCTTTCTTCTTGCTTTTTTTTAGGAAGAGATACATGCCCCCCCCCCAAATAAAAAATTCAGAATAATTTCAGAGGATGATCATCACTCTTTACCCAGAGAAAACCACCAGTGACTATGGTGGGAAGAATTCCTTGTGGTTGGAAAACAGATGAATAAGTTGCACAAAGTCTCATTTATGTATTAAGCTGGTTGAGTCAGTTTAAGAAAACTTTCACATATGTATGAAGGATTTCTATTGTGCAAGTGTCTGCTGACTGCCACCTTGAGTTGATATAAAACCTTCCCTCCACTCAGATGCCCTCAGTCAATAGACAAATGATGACTGAGCAGAAACTATACCTCCCAGTTTGATACTTTAACAATACAGCAAGCTGTTAGCAGTGAAGTTTGTTTTTGATTTATTCAACTAGGTTGGCAGGTATTCATAATTTAACATGATAGTCTGTTTTTATTAGGGTCCACATGAAAAAGAAATGCCAGATAGAGAAGATTCTTATATGTCTTTTATTAAGACTCATATTGCAAACAGTATCCAATATATTGTTCAGTGTCCCTTTATATAGAGACCCATTTGATAAATTCCTGTCAAAATTGAAAAACTGCCTTTTTTTTTCTTTCCCAGATACAGCAGTATGCTTCCTTAGATTTGAGAACTAACTCTGCTTTCACTCTTGGGCTTTGGCTGTATTTGCACTCAGCTGTGGTTGTTTTCTTTAGATGGTCTTTTTCCTGCCCCCCACCCCGCAATTGTTATTAATTCTCTGTAGTAAATATGTCTTGCAGACCCAGGTTTTAGGTAGTCATTAGCCCTCGAGTTCTTCCCAGGCTAAGTGAAAAGCCCAAGTCCTCTAAAAAAAAAAAAAAAAAAATAGCATCTTCTCGGGTAGGATTCCACACCTTCTTCCCTCTCCAGGACGGGGTGGCTTCCTGCACCCCAGAGAAAACAGTAAAGCCTGCCAGTCTTCTGGATCTCTGTGTTTACTCTCATTTTTCTATGATTTGCATGATTTCATGATTTTCCTGAATCTGTAACTTATCTTGGTTACTGCCTCAAACCTTTACGAATGTAATGAAAACACTTTATCAGTATATTGATTCTGCTTTATTTTTTGTTTAAAAGGAGAAGAAAACAAGAACAGAAACTAAAACTGTCATTTCAGTCATTGTTTTGTTTTAATACTTTTTGAGCACCAATCTCTGTTTTCCCAGCAATGAACATGTGAAATTAGTTAATTAGCAAAATCTTCAGGGAGCCTAATGGCTGAGATCTGAAAGGCTTCATACATTTTCTTTCAAGTGATTTGATTCTTCACCAACCTGTTGACTCTCCCTTTTGAACTACTTTGTTAAGTATTTGGGAGCTTAAAAGATTAAATGCTTTTGATTGTTGCCAAACATTAGGATAAATTTAAATATTTCTAATAACTGTACTCTCAAAGATGCAATTGCAGGCTTTAGAATAACTGGTAATTTCATCAGTGCCAAATGATTTTCTTTTCCCTTTCTAAAGAAACATTCTTGATAGGAGTGTAATTTGTTCTTTTCCTTCATGTTGTATTATAAATGTGCCACCGTGTAACAGTGCACCATTGAGAGAGTTCTGTAGCTATTCACAGGGTATGGGAAACACAAATCCTTAATTTAATGAGAACAGTCTAGAAATACTAAAAAATAACTTTCAAGATTCATGTTTCATTAAATACAGCGAAAACTCTACTTCTTGGGTTCTAAAATCATTGGCAGTCCCTTACTGAAGTACACGCATTCTTGGTATGCTACTCAGCTGATTTGTTTAAGAATTTTGCTCAATTCTGTGGCCAGTCACATTCAGGAATAACTGTTACTTACACTGAACTTTTGCATCATACGGGAAACTAAGATGGCACGTCTGTCAACATCAGTAAAAACTCAAGAGTATGTTTATTATTGTAGGTCAGTGATCATCATACTATTTTGCCTGCAACCCTTTAAGAGAATTTTGAAAAACTGCACCCTTTGCCCTTTCTAACTTGACATCTAGAAACTTTCATCGTAAGTTTGAGTAGTTGCAAGGAGTGTAGTTTCTAAAATATTTAAATTATTGACATATCAAAGTAAAACTGTTGTGTCATTTATTTTAATGACTCCAAAGGAATACAATCTTATATATTCCATCATCCTTTTAAAATATGCAAAAAACAAATGCTTCTTTAACAGAAATATTGTCATGTTCCTTTATCTTCTTGAATTTATATTTTTATTCCACTGCTCTTGATGATTTTATCCTAATGTAATACATTTTAAGGCTTGAAGGTCTTTTACTGATTAAATATTATACTTCTATGCAACAAAACTATGTGTATAAAGTGACATTAATATTTTTATTCCCTGTAATTAAGGCTCCAGCCATTAAAAATATCTGTCATTAGGGTTATGACTAGCATACAATTGATCAAACAGCAGATATGTGTTGAATTTTGATTAACACAAAAACAGTTTTATTGGAAATGGATCATTTAATGAAGTGGAGGTTTTGTTTTCCTCCCACTTTGTGTGTGTCTAGATGTATGTTATCTACAGGTAGAAGACAATGTTTAGGATCAGTTTCATTCCTGTTTTCTATGCTTGTACATACAGGTGCAGCAAACCCTTACTCAAGCAAATAAGTAGATGGGATAGGAAATAATTTTGTTATAACAGTATTACTTAATTCTTTGAACTCTTTCCAAGTTATGTGTCAAAAATCACGTAGACATATGTCATGAAAACTTACTTTCATTGATCCACCAAATGACAACTGTTACATCCTTCTTCAGCATTTTTCACAAATGTTGAAAGCAAAGAATTAGAAACCACTTGCATTGCAAAAGGTTTTGTTATCCCATGGTTAGAGTTATAACTTTTTTGATTTCTAAGAAGTATCCTGAAAAGTTGTTACCAGGACTTTTCAGATAGCCAGTAATGCCCATTCACTTAAAGGCATTTTATTTAACCTGATATACTCAGAAAGAATTGGGCAAATTGTAATATTAATCTCAGTATATCTTGTACAGTACAGACTTTTTCAATAGGAAATGTGTTTATCTTACACTTTTGTTACAACTTGGAAGTTGCATATTTAGCTCATTTACTTAATGGAAAATAAACAGTCCTTTTTATCAAGTCTTTCAGCCAAAAGACTTTCTGCCAGTTCAAATGGATGTGTTAATATTTAGAATATTAAAAATACCACTGAGAAATAATCTAGAGAACACATACTACATGGTTGATTATTAAAATTCATAATGCCAAGATTAAAATGGTACAGTTCAATTAAATTTATTTATCCATTAGAAACAAGTTATAAAACAAAGTAATTGTATCTCATTAATTGATTTATTATGAAGCAATATAGTATGTAGCTAAAATTACAAATTTTTCTAAAGTAAAGAGTATGAAACAAGACATGATATTACTTTGGTAAGAATGTATGTATGCCTATATTAAATTCTGGCATTGGACCTTTAGAAACAATTAGGTAAGAAATGTATGTAAGTAATAAAAAATAAATTCATTAATTTTGTTAGACATAATGGTCAAACTTACTGCATATTTAGTGAAATATAAAAATACATGTTGCTAAAAACAAATTGAGGTGGTGGATAATAATTTTGCCTTTTAGACAAAGATGTAGAAAAATACGAAACATTCCATAAAATAATAGTATTAACTATAATAGGAATAAATATTTGATAAATTTGATAAAATTATATAATATCTAATTGTATTATCACCTTTTATTTTAATGAAGTCATATTAAGTTTTTACCTGCAGATTTTATCCAGTATATCTAGAAATATTTAGTAGTTTGGAAAATATTCAGTTATATTTAAAACAATATCACTAAGCATTTACTGTTTTCAGCTGTTTGAAAATTTCTTTCCAGTAGACTTTTTTTCTTAATTGAAGTTTACAATGTGTCAATTTATGGTCTATAGCATAGTAGTTCAGTCATACATACACATACATATATTCGTTTTCGTACTCTTTTTCATTATAGGTTACTACAAGATATTGAATAGAATTCCGTGTGCTGTATGGTATAAACTTGTTGTTTATCTATTTTATATATAGTAGTTAGTATCTGCAAATCTCGAAGACATATTCTAACTATTGAGAATGACAGAAATGTATGCTTTTCATTAAATACGTGAAAGGAAAAAGGCCATTTTCAATGTGTAGTTCTTTGGCTTTAATTGTTTGGGTGTCTCCGTCAAGACTAAAGTCACCTCCCACTGATCCACACTTTATTGTATCTAAATTCAGAACCAGAACACCCTCGTTCCATTGCCATAGTTCACTTTTAACAGGAATATGTGAAAAATAGGGTAAGACAGGCCTCATCAGAGCCAATAAAATCCCAAAGATTTTGCACTCTAGGATAATGCATTATAGTAAAATTCAGGATAGATAGTTTCATGTCTTTTTTTTTTTCTGAGATAGAAGGTCTAGTGTGAAAGGAGAAAGGAGTGGAGAATCAGCGTAAATTTGTCTTTGGAGAACCACACCAGGTCTTAATAGATCAATTTTAGGAAAAAGAAGCATGGAAAGTAAATACCTGGAAATTGATTCTCTTAAAAATATTCATGCATTTGTACCCCTTGGAAAGTCTAAACCATACCTGTTGGTTTTAGGGCTCAAAGAGCAAGTGTTCTAAGAGATAGGAAGTGGAACTGCTGGTTTCTTAAGAATTGGTTGGAAATTATCAGTGTTACTTCTGCCATATTGGTCAGCACAGTTACAGAGGCCCTCCGGAATCAAGGGGGAAGCTTAGATCAGAGTGTCGAAGAATTTGTAGCCATCTTTAATCTGCCTCAGCTGCCATGCTAAACATTGTGTTGGGTCACGGTAGTAAAATAATGAACAGAACAGATATTACTACGGTTTGCATCTTGAAGCATGTGGTCTAATGGAGGAGAAAAAATAACCAATTGTAGCACTGTGTGATAAACACTATGGTAGGAGAGTAGAAGCTGCTTTGGAATCGTAGGAGGGGCCCCTGACGCAGACAGAAGTGGGATTTAGGCGCAACTCCCCAGAGGGAATAGCCTGAGAACCCTATTAGGAATCAGGTTAACACTGTCTCATTTTGTTCTATAATTTCCCCAAAGCCTTATTGATGTGATAGCACCCCCGCTTCTGCTTTTTGAGGGCATATTTCTCATTTGTGCTTGACTTCCAGGAAATGTGACAGATTTCTAGTGATAATATAAATAAGAATTTGTGGAGGGATGGTCTAAACCTGAGGGAAAATGGACATTATTTAGTTTACTGAATAGTATTAGGGGGATCAGTTTCTTAGGCCCCAGCGGTGACCCACCTCCTCTGGAAAATTCTTTTGTCAAGTGGCCTCACATCAAAGGAATTTGCTTGAACTGTGTTTGGCAGTATACCAAGTCGGCCCATGTGGCTTTTATTTTTCTACTGATGAATTTTCTGTCTCTGAAGAAAAAAAAAAAAGACTACCTAGGGACAATACCTGTACACAGCAGTTTTTTTCTTTTGGGTTAATAAAGTCCTGTTGTTATAATTCTCAGCATATGTGCATACATTTTGGTCAGTTTTCTTCAGTATTAGAAAAGGAACTGGGACTAACTGGTTGAATAATCTGATGACTAGTTTGGGGTTTACATAACTCTTCTGCAAGAATACAAACTTCCAAAGTAAAGATTAGCAAAAGGAGAGACTCCTGGATAAAGGCCCAGAGTTAAGGCTGTGGGATTTATTTTATTAGCCGTTTGAAAGGAACCTGAAAGCAAAGTTTCATCTAAGAAGCTCTTGCTATCCAAGAATGCTGTTTATCAGAGAAATGAGAACGAAAGAATTAGGATAAACTTCAGTCAGTTTATAGCAACAACAGCATGATTAATGGAAGTTGTTAACATTCATGTCCAGATTCCCTAAAAATTTTGAACATGAGATGAGTGGGTAAATTTCATGTAAATATGGGGACAGATCTGAATGGTCTGAGTAAAGCATTATATGAATGTATAGAAATAATTGAATTCTTCTGTGTCCTTAGTGCCTTAGACTTCTTGCCTCAGAAGCAGGGGCATTACTCTAGTGCACTTCCATCATTGAGTGTCTCTGTTATTTCCGCTCTGAGATGCCATAGCATAGTCAGTTTATATTGGCTGCAGACAGAACCCTCATTCCACAGACATCAAGTAATTGAGGGATTTTTGTCCTTTCATTGCCAATGAATGTTTGATAGGATCTATGTATTTTCCCATAACAGAAGAAAAGTGCTCCCCACCCCCTTTACTTCATTGCTGTTATTTGTAATTTTGGCAGGGAACCTGAGATACCAGCTTAGATGTGAGTCTAAGTAATTTTTCTGCTCTGATAGAATTTTCTAATTCAAGCAGAATGAGTCAGATGGACGCTTGGCAAGTTAGTTGGTAATAACACAATTGTTTTTGTGTGTATAGGAGCCTGCCGTTCTATGGCTGTTTCTCCATGTTTGTCTATTCTCACTTTAGCTTCTGCTTCATAGCTCTGGGTATTTCTTATTTTCCTCACTATCATGTCATATTTGAAGAATTTTAGACTATTCTATCAGATATTTTGTTGTCTCTGCTTTCTTTCCTAAAAGGGAGTTTAGAAGAAGCAAATAACACCTAAGGGATTGAACACAAGGTAGGTAAGGTTGCCTTTTATTTCTTGCAAAGTTTAACTGTAGAATGCTCTGTACCTTTTCCTCTCAACCACATAGTGTCTTGGAATAATAGCAGTACAGACCGAGAAAGACCTGGACATGTCAGCTGCTTCATTTCCTTAATTTCTAATATCACAGAAAACTTTAAACACATCTGTGATCTTCTTAACCTGAGTCACTTACATTTCATCTAAGATTTTATTCTTGCTTAAAGTTTTAAAAATAAGAGTTCTCATACTCTTTGTAATAATCTGATAAGTATTTTAAACTGTTGTCTTTCTTTATGTCTTCTCTACTATATCCTTTTAAAACTTTTCCGTTAGAGGTTTCCTTTTAAAACATTGAATCACCTTTGCTGTCCTTATAAGATCCTTTAAAAATTTCTCTATAATCCCTTTAAATCTTCTTAATCTGATTAAAAATATATAGGAATTTGATATAATGACTGCCAGGTTTTGATCTGAGAAAACATATTCCTTCCTCTCAGATTATTATTAAAAAAAAAACATTGTTTTCTATGGCTTTCATTTTTTTAATTTCTTCTTTGATTTCATTGTTGACCCATTGTTTTTTTTTTTAGTAGCATATGGCTTTCATTTCTAATAGTAGTAGATATTCTTGCTCTTTCCTGGTATGACATTTGCAATAAATGAGAACATCCTTTCTCCGGATATTAAGAGTTCAACTCTTTGTCACTGAGTGTGCAGTCAGCATAGGAGATGTTTGTCTTGTTCCTATAAGGTATAGATAGTTCAGGATAAGGCCAAAATACGTATATTGCCTAAATAATAGAGAATAGGGAACTTACATTTTCTGAAACAACCAAAACAGTATCATCTATATAAAGAGTGCTGCCAGTTCAGATCAGTTGGTATGACCTGTGTAGAAGAACCAATGATATTTTAAAAAAATATCTTTGTTCATAAGGAATGTGTAATGATCGACATATTATCCATTTGTACTGATGAGCTGAACAAAAGGAGAAGTAGTCTGTTTTGCTTGATGAAACAGTCTTAAAAATTATCACCAATTGTGGTTAATACTTGTAACAATAATAATCAACGTTTTCTTCTTAGAAAATAGAAGGGTTATTTTTCTACTAGTCACTCAAAAACAGAAGATATTATCTCCAGCTTAGGAACAAAAGTATTTTTATTATGTGATAGCAGACTTTGCATTTACGTAAAAAGGGAAAGCAAGGTTATTGACTTGCTGGAAAAGCTGAGGAATTGCTTTAAAATAATTTAATCAGCCAAAACTCTAAATGAAGGATTATTTTTTAAAGTATGAAACAATCATATCTCAGTTCACTTCAGTAGATATTTAGAGTGCCTACAGTATGTTTGGTGTCAGGGATAGAAATGAAATTTCTAGTGACATCTTCTCTTTGGGGTGCCAACAGTTCAATAGGTCTGTGATTTTTTACTCATCATCCCTCGTTTCTCTTCAAGTAATGACCCACCTGACCTGATTCTTTGTTTTCCTACATGAATATTCATAGCAGCATTATTTACATTAGCCAGTAGGTAGAAACAAAATGTCCATCAGCTGATGAATGAATAAATGAACTGTGGCATATGCATACAATGGAATATTATCCAGCTGTTAAACTTGATTCTTAACTATGTGCCTGCAACTAGCAGGAAGAGGGGGGAAAAGTCAGAGGAGAAAATTCTATAAAGCATACATCTGTTTTTATTTTTTTTAAGTCTATTTTCTTTGAACAGAGAATTTCTCCATTCAGTCTTGTAGTTCTGCTGGTAGCTAGTATATATGGCAGAGGAAAAGGAAACTGAGGTTGGAAAATCCTTTCTATTGCCATCTCAGGATTGGGAAAGACACCATCATAGTTGCAGAGACTATCGAGACACGGCTGACGGATCATCCTAGACCAAATCATCTTTCTTATTTGTAAGTTACTGAGACTAGAAATGTTAACTCACTGGTCTCAGGTTTTGTAGCTGTGACTAAAATTCCTGTTCCCATTCAGTGCTCTGCTATCGTATGAAGCCAAAAAGTATGTGTATGGCCCACTCATTAAACTGCTATGTGCATTAGTTACATAAACTGTGAGATCAACATATATAGCTTTATTGTATTTTAATTCACTAGATAATATTTAATGCCTTTGAAATTGGAGAACTAACTACAACTAAAATTGGAAATGTATAAAGGCCAGAAAAATAACAGAATTAATATATTCTGTCAGTATTAATAAATATTGCTAATTTAAAGCACATGGAAATAAAGATCTAAGCTTATTAATGTGTGTACAAATCATTAAAATATGACTTTTATGCCATAGTTTTACCACTTTAGAGATTCATTCCCTGGCAAGGAAAGAGTGTCAAGGCAAGAGAATGTCACAGAAAGGACCATTAGTTCCCAAAAAGTCATCAAATAATCCACATCTCTACACCCTCTTGTCCACTCCACTTCTACACCTTCTTGTTTGGCAATTGATTTACTCCCCCAATCCTCAGCCCTCCTACTTTGATCATTAGTTCATAGTGTTTCTCTCTTATCATGACGTGTGTTCAGACTGGCTCCAGACCTCTGACCTGTGAATAGGAAGCCCTGACTGCTCATGGCCTGGCCACCTGGCTCTACCTCATCTGCTCTCTCACTGGTCAGCTGGGTGTCGACTCACATGGTTTACAGAGTCATTCGTCCTAGTGATGAGAAGGAGTTTATGTCCTCTAGGAGTGCTCTAGGTCTCATAAGATCAGAGTTTTTGTTCTACTTCTGCCACTAAGCAGCTCTCCAAGCTTGAAAAAGAAATCACTCATCTTCCTTCTCCTCAAAGAGAACTATATTTGCTTTACTTCACTCTTTTCTTAAAGATATGAAATAAAATCTTTTTTTTTTGAAAAAGTCAAATATTATGAAAATTTCAAAGACTAATTATAAACACCCGTATGTCCATCATCTAGAACTGACATTTGTTAACATTGTGTCCCATTTGATTTTTTTAAATTAGCGGTAACATTGACGGCCTCTTTAGCCTCCAGGATTACTCCTATTACCCTCACCCCCTCCTCAAGGCAGTTATTTATTCATTCCCCACTGATGGCGTGAAATCAAACATCTTAAAATATCTATACTAGAGCATTAGATTAGATGAACAGTAAGTTATAATAATACAGTTGTTTTTATTACTCAACCAAGCTGCAAAAAAGAAATTCTTTTTTTCCCCAGTGTATAGTTCTTTTTTCTGTCTAAATGTTCCCGTTTTCTCACATAATATTTTGGGCCATTACCACACTGTATCTGTATTCTATTAAAGGAATGCTTTCTTTGCTTTCTTTTGGAATTCTAAAAATTGAATTGTAGTAAGTTGCATGCTACCACCACTTGTAAGAGTATTGCTAATCATAGTAGTCACTTTTGATTTCTGGAAACTGCAGCCATCTATGCTAAATAGTGTTATGCATTGGTAATTAGGTCATGGAAGTGACAACAGAGCTATTTAGCAATACATGGGTAGTCCTCTTGTATTTTCCCTAACGTCTAGCACTGTGTCATGTCTTTCATAAAATAAGTCTGAATATATGATAAATGATGGAATGAGCACCTGAATTTCTACCAGTGTTGTATTACTTTATAACAAATTAATTACACAACTTAGCTGCTTAACGCAACATCCATTTATTAGCTCGCAGTTCTGAAATCTGGCGTGGTGTGGTTGGTTTTATGTTTTGGATATCACAAGGCTAAAATCAAGGGGTCACCCAGACTGAGTACTTATCTGGGGGTGTGCAGAAAAATCTACTTCCAACTTAATCTTGGCAGAAGTCAGTTCCTTGCAATAGTAGGACTGAGGTTCCCGTTTCCTTGCTGGCCCTCAGCTGGGGACTGCTCTCAGCTGTTAGAAGTAGCCGTTATTCCTTGCTACTTGGTGTCCTCTAAGTTCTCAGCAGCACTTGGAATCCTTCTCACTTTTTTTTTTATTTAATTTAATTAAAAAAATATTTTCATTATTTTTAAATATATTTTTATTGAAGTATAGTCAGTTTACAATGTGTCAATGTCAGACATAGAAAACAAATTTATGGTTGCTGGGGGAGCTGAAGATTTGCAGATACTGACTACTATATATAAAATAGGTAAACAACACGTTTACACTGTGTAGCACAGGGAACTCTATTCAGCATCTTGTAGTAACCATCTCACGCTCTGAACCTCTGACTTCCCCTTCTGTGACCAGCTGGAGAAATTCTCTGTCACCTTCCACTGGCCCCTCCACCTTCCCTTGAGTCTCTCCCAAACTACAGGTTCTGTCTCATCCTAGTTTTGTTTCTAAGCTCCACCAGAATGAATCCTGAAGCACTTAAACCACCTTATTTACCTTTCTTCAAAGCTGATGTGACCTGTCATTTGTTTATTCTTCCTCAGACCGCATGGCTCTGAAGCTGTCAGTTGTTTCTCTCATTATTTCCTAAGTCCTTTGCCATCTTGAAAATCGGTTGCCGCCATGTTAACACTAAGATCTCAGATTGCTGATCTCTTAGCCCCAAGTGCTCCAAGTCCTACAACTGGGCATTGGCTCTGGTTCTTGTGTACTTTTCCAGGGGCCTCCCCCATAATGTTTGATTTCTTCCATCTTTTCTTTGACCTTGTCATTTTCAGGGGACCCCCAGAATTGTATACATTGACCACATAGTACCTGAGTGTTCTTTATCCCAGATTTTTTGCTCTAGTGTTTTACCCACCATTGGGTTAGCTAGTGCCATAATCATATCTGAACTGCCTTCCTTTCTCTCTGCTTATTATATTCTGTCACTCCCCGTTTCCTTCTTTTTTTTTTTTCCTGTAAGAAATGCAGATTTCCTGACTTCAAGAGTTCATAATCTAGTAGAACGGACATATAAGAAAGTGAAAAATTACATGACAATATGGTAAGTTTTATGTTACAGAAAAGCAGCAAGAGTCTGTGGGATTACAGAGACATTCCAGCTCAGCTTGAACGTTGGTCAGGAAACATTTCCAACAGGCGGTAACACTTGCACTGTCTCCGATAAGCAAGTAGGCGTTGGCCTAGCAAGGAAGAGGGGCTGGAGGGGCTGGAGGGATGCCTAAATGGATCCTTAAAAGACCATCCAGAGTTGGAAGCTAGATAGTTCTCAGGCTGAACGGTTGATCAGATGCCAAGAGCAAGGATGGGACCGAAAATGAGAGCTAAAGCCAAAAGATCAGATATTCAGCAGGAGCTGAGGCAGAGTGAGCCTTGACAATGAGGAGGAGCAAAGCAGAGTCCATAGACCTTCCCCGTGCATGAGAGCGAAAAAGAGAACTCTTTCTGAGCCTGGGGAGTGCCAGCATTCAAGGGTTAAGGAGAAACAGGAGCCTGTAAATGTGACCAGGAAGTGGGCAAAGAGTCACAGCATGAGGACAAACTGGGCTCGAGGACGGAGATCCTGACACGTTATTCAACGATGAATCAGGAATAATGAAAGGAAGTTTATAGATGGATAGCTAGAAAGGGAAAGTCTCTATTTTGTCTTTGGAGTAAAAGACTGTGTGTGAATCTGATGAGAGGGTAGAAGAGATGGAGAAATAGGAAGTAGCTCTCTTTGAGAGTCAAAGAACAGGCAATAGAAGGTCTGGAGGGAGTCGTGGTGCCTTGTGAGGACCTCCCTGACGCTGGAGAGGCCACGAGTGTTTGATGGATCTAACCCACGTGGTTGAGTGCCTGTGTCCAGCGTCGTTCTGCAGTAGGGCCTGAGGAAGAGAGAAGGCAGATGGATTGATTTATTTAGATTTGGGGGTTTTCTGCAAGGGTGTGATGGAAAGAGAAAAACACAAGGGAGTTAAGAATGGTTGGCAGAATGGATAAAATCTAACTGAATACAGAAGGAAGTTCAATCAGGATAGACTGATAATTTGGAGGGAAAAAAAATAAAAGCAGGTGCCAAAAGTCAGGAGACATTCACGAGGTCAAAGTGTGGTATGTGGAAAAGTATGACGTGGGTCATTAGATCCTCACGTCACAGACTAGACTAAAATCTTAGATGGGTTTAAAGAACTGGGTCAAACCTAGGAAAAAAAAGAGAGACATGATTGATGAGGAAGGACTTTGTATACTTAAAAGAAAGGTTAAGAAATCTGAAAGGAGAAACATCAGTTTGTTTTACTATATATAAATGGAAAACAACAACAAACAGAAAGTGAGAGAGAAAATCAGGAAACAAATTTCTACAAGAATGCTAAGCAAAGGGACAAAAACCCTTAATCTGTAAAGATGGGATCTAGGTTGGTACTTCTTCAGCAGCCGTGGGTGATGATAGCTTCTTTTTGCACGTCCAGCACCAGTTTCCTCAAGTTCCTCAGAGGTAACAGCAGCTGTCAGGCTGCACCCTCTCTCTGCTTCATGCTCCTTCTGTCTCTGGATTAAAAGGGTTGGGGACCCAGCCTGGTGTGTTGGAGCCTGGGCAGGAGCCAGAACACCTGCCTAGGAGGGCAGCCTGATTCAGGTGTGAGAGCCGAGCAAGGTGAAGGGAGGACCTGGGTGGGAGGATGGTCCAGCGCTAGGTGTCAGGGCCCCAGCGGGGTGAGGCGGGCATCTGTGTAGGAAGCTAGCCCCCTACTTGAGAAATTGGGGCCTTAGCAGAGTGCGTGGGGTGTGTATGTGGGAAGAGAACAAGATTGGTGTCATGCAGGAGGACTGATCAAGTAAGTAAATATATTAGGCATAATGGGAGCTTGGTTTCTCACTAGTGGAGAAAATTATTATAAATATGAAAACTGAGAACAGTAGAAAGAACCCTGCGGTGGTGTTGGAATTGGAGGTATTAGTGTGAATTTCTGGTTTTCAATGTATAGGTAGAAAATGGATTAGCTATAGAAATACATACATAGAACTAGATGTGTGTGTATATGTATGTATGTATATATACACATACATGTAAAAAGTATGTGTGTACACACATCTGTTCTCTATTTCTGTCCTCTGAGTTGGCTTGGGAGCAGTGTCACCACTGTAACAACGAGCACACCTAGCACTCCAGATCTAAATGCCATTCTCTGCCAGAAGGAACCAGATCTCCTTAGAGAAATGGTTGATTCCAGGGCTGGGCCAGGATAAGCAAAAGATGAGCTTAGAACATCTTGTACCAGAAAGTAAGGAAGTGCTCAAAGAATGATTGGGGACGTGTCAAAGGGATGGAGAAGCCAGCTCGAAGGGGCTCCCATTGGCCAAATTTGGGACATGAATTTTAAGCATCAAATAGTGTTTGCAACAGATGAGAATCCACTGACTGAAATAATAAACATGAGCCCACATTGATATGAAATAAATTTAAACTTGAATGGAGAAACAGAATATTTACAGAGTTTTGAAGAATCTTCCCTTAAAATACTTGTTAATTACAAAGGGGAAAAAAAAAGACTATCTTGCAGTGAAGAAGCCTGTGATCAAAGTGAACACGGGACAAAGAGGGAAGTTGATAGGATGCCATGAGAAGAAGCCAGCTTCACTTCTGTCACCTTCCTGCAAAAGATGTACAGTCTGAAGCTAATCGTGAGGAAACAGCACACAAGCCCAAGTTGAGGGACAGTCTACAAACACACTGACTTGTAACTTCAAAAGTATTAAGGTCATGAAAGTCAAGGAAAGACTGAGGAAATGTTTCAGGTTGAGGAGGACCAAAGAAACATGACAGCTAAATACAACGCAGGATTTTGAACTGGACTCTTGTTTTGAAGGACATCATTGGAATGAATGGTGAAATGTGAGTGGTGTCTGAGGATTAGATGGTAGTAAGGTGTCAATATTAATTTTCTGATTATAATTATATAGGATAATTTTTTTTTTATTGCACTAGAAGTTTTGGTAATGATAAGGCATCAGGTTGGCTACTTAACTCTCAGATAGTTCAGGAGAAAACAATTCTTTGTAATATACTTAGAAGAATTCTTTTAAGCATTTACTGAAGGATATACTAATATTGATATTTGTAACATTGTCTTCCCTTGACTTCCTGGCTTCAGAAACACTGGTTGTCCTATCTGTTAGGTTGTTTTTTTCTTGAGGACTCTTGTTAATCATCCTGTTCTTCGATAGTGGGTATTAATTTGTAGTGCTTTCCCCTTAACCTTCTTTTCTTTCTCCTCTTCTACTCTTTTTTTAATTGAAGTATAGACACTCTGTGTTGTTGCATCCGTTTCTGGTGTACAGCATTTCTGCTCCTTTCAACTCTAGGCATGTGACTCCTACCTCTGCGTCTTTACCCTAGGTCTCTCCTGATCTTTAGACTTACGTTCTGCCTGAACTAAGCTCTCTTTAGTAGGTGTCTTTTCTCATCATCTCAGCCCAGATCTGCTGGTATAACCCAACTTTAGGTTAACTCCCAGGGCTTGCTAATGTATACTTAAATTTTATGCAAAATATGGGGTCTGATTTTCTTCAGCTTCTGTAATACAAGAGAAGATTATTATAGAAAATTTTAGCATTGCTGCCTCCCCTACTGGGTCAGGAGTAGGGTCATGAACCCATTTCCTTGAGAAAATAGAAGTCTGGTAAAAACAGAAAGTTGCATGTTAGAAAATGAACTCTATTTTGATATGAAATAAATTTCACTAGGGATGTTATCTGAGACAACATGAAATAAGAAAATTATCTCATCTAACATCTATTTTGAGAGTGAAATATATATACAGTGTCAGAGGTTATGAGAAAAGTTGGAACTCAGTATATGAGAAAATGATCTACTGGGACATTTAAAAATGTCCCAGTTCTAACATGTAATAGACACAAAAGCATGAGGATTTTAATTGGCATGTTTAGTATACTTTGAATAAAGATTAAATACTTTAAACCAATTGATCAACAAGAACATGGGCCAAGAAAAGTTGTTTATTAATAAATTCCATTCATTTAAAAATATCATTGACAAATAACTTTCTTGGCTAAACTGTTCATTTTATATATACATACATACATATATATATATATATTTGAGAATTAATGTTTCATGTCCAATTCTACACCAGGAAGCATGAGTCATTCCTGTGCTGAAACACTTGGATATCATTAGATTTCTGGTCAAGGAAAGATTCCAGGAAGTATTACAAATTATCCTATCAAAATGCTTGACTTTGGTGGAACATGACAGATTGTTCATTTACTGAGTTCTCCCCAAATGTAAGCACTTTTGCCACAAATGAATGTCTGCTCAGTGCAAGAGACTACCGGTGACCAAATGGCTCTCCACTGAAGTAGTACTCAACTGTTTGTGTGGTAAACTTCGACATTTAATTGATGCAGATTTTAATACATTCATTGTCTCTCTCATTTAAAAAAAAATGATCCTGTTTCCTGAGACCACTGTTACTTGGAGAACTTTGGCTAACTAACAAGTTCCCAAGGAACATTACTTAATGGTGTATTGCCAAGAACCTCTTAGAATAATTTAGCCAAATTGCTGTCTTTAGAAAGTCCAAATATATTTCATTTAAGTTTGACAGTTATTTATTGAGATCTTGTTAATTGCACAGTTGGATATGACAGGGATCCAAAAGAAATATACAACTTATAAAGAGCTTATAATTATTTTGGAGAAACAAAATAAATTCATATTAAACAGCAAAAAAAACCCCCAGGAAGTGGTGCAGTTTAGGGCCAGCTTGGTAAATTAGTGTTTTTGTTGAGTCAGACCGTTGTCAGTAATCTGCCTGTGGCACTTACTATCATAATATAATTTTTGGTCACTTAATAAGTCAGTGTAAGCCTGGGTTTACTTCATGCTTTCTGTACTTAAATTTTTTTTGACTCCAGAAGCCTTATTTTTTCAGCCCTGAAGTCAGCACATACTGTTGGACACATTGCCTATGTTACACAGTTAGAGGCATCAGGCCTACAAATGTGGCAAATAGAGAGTCTCTGCACTTAAGGAACTTGCTGCTTTGTGTCCGTGCGTCCTGGGGCTGGTGGCAGGGAGGAGACAGACAGCAGACCTATGAGAAAATAATTAAGATGATTTCGGATACTTGTAAGTATCAGGAAGATGGTTAGGTGTTTGCACAGCTGTAATCAGAGAAGGCCTTTCGGAGGAACTTAGGTGTGGGTTGAGGCCTGAGTGATGAGAGAATTAAGTGCATAGTTAGATGTACAGTTTGGGGCTCAAGGGAGGGGTCAAGGTTGAAGATAGAAGTCTGAGAATCTTCATTGCACACCTAACACTGAAAGGCACGTCAAACATAGTTGAGATGTCGAGTATGGTGAGAGTTGAGAGTTGACCTTCGCCTTTAATCAGATGTCAGTCATCGGTGCCTTTGTTGTTTTGCGGAGAAGTGAGGGGAAAACGCCTGTTTAGTAGAATGAAGGGAGAACAGGAGGTAAGGATACAAAGGCAATAAGAAGACCCAAGTCTTCCGAGGGTTTTGCTCTGAAGGAGAGAGGGTAGAAGGGTGGTTGCTGTAAACAGTTCTTTAAGCTGTCCCCTTGTACGTGTGTGGTTCTCTGCACTCGAGTCATATTTCACAATACTAAAGCAAACCTTTTAAGTGAGGTTAAGAGGTTTACAAGTTTTTTATTTTAATTTGTGAAATTGTGTTAGGCTTTCATGGGAAATGGGGGAGCAGTCGGGGAGCAGTGTTAAAGACGACAGTTGACGGTCTAAATAACAGAATTGCTGGCAGCTGAGACCACAGATCAAAGAATCAAGTGAAACCGAACAAAAGACTCGTGTGCCTGCTTGCCTGGGGCACAGAAAGCCGGACTTTGCCAGCGGGAGTTTGCAGCTAAGGAAGGGTTTCTTGCAGGGTGCCAAGAAACGGAGTAGGAGACAAGCCCCAGATCCACTCCTGCTTGGTCCTTGAGTTAAGGGTGTTTTTTCAAAAGGGGAAGAACAAAGAGGCTGGGGTTAATCGCCCTCCTGTGACGTTTCCGAGATTCAGGATGTATCTGGTTTAGGATTCTCTGGCCAGGTGCCCCATGCCTTGGGGGTCTGTTAGCCCGTCTTGCCCTGGAGAAACAACCTGAGTTTGTTTGTTAGTAATGATATCCTTAAGAGCAGTTTTAGTGCATCAACCAGGTTATCGACAACAGCAGTGTTAGTGTGTTAGCAGTGTCATCAGAGCATCCATTTTTGTCAGCTGACCCCAGTTGATAGGTGTTCTGGGAGCACAGGATTGAGGTCAGAGGGCACAAGAAAGAGAATGAAGTTTTGGATAGAGAGATGAATCATAGACTCAGTAAGGGAACTTGGTTTTGTGGGGACTCGGTTTCAGGGTTTCACAAGTCAGTCCTGGAAGGACTGCCCGGCTCACATCCCATCACTTCAGCCCTGAAAATGCCTGTCCACACGCGCTTCATGCTGTTTTTCAAAGTGCTTTTCTGCGTATTATCTTATTTAGTGAAGACTGTAAATGAATATGAGCGGAAATGATAATGTTATCTAAATTCTCTGTGTATGAAAGTAGTGAATGTTTCTTTAGTTAAAAAATATTACTTGTTACGATCACTGTCCAGCTGGTCCGTCCCTCAGTTCACTTCTGTGGGAGGAAAGGAAGGCATGATAGAGGAGTTACTGAGTCGCCGAATATGTGAATTTAAAGACTTGGCACTGGGAATCTCTAAAGCAGAGTTTTGAGAAATTTGCCTTATTTTACAAACGGTTTTTGATTACCTGTTTTTATTGCATGCTCTGTGTACCTAATTCAGGAGTCAGTAAAGTATGGACCAAGGGCCAATCTAGTCAGCTGCCTGTATTTGTAAATAAGGTTTTATTGGCACACAGCCACACCCCCTGAAAATATTTAAGAATATGTAATAAAAGTATGAACCTACCTGTACTGTAGATGTTAATGTATGGTTTAAAATAATGTTTTCCTTACTTCTAAGTGTCCTGTCCCTTATTGTTTAAGGAAATAATTTTCACTAGTTTGATAAAGATACAGATATAGTAAGTGGGTTTGAATACTTTTTTAAATGTCCATGATAGGTTGACACATCTGCAGTGAGTTAAAATGACTTCTTTTTTTCCTGGCAGAGGTCTCTTTATTAGCATCCACGATCGAGGGCACATTGCTTCAGTCCTTAATGCATGGCCAGAGGATGTCATTAAGGTAAGTTAGTTACCACCCTTTCCACTGTGGCAAATCTGTCCTGTTTCATAGCATATGGACACGTCTCATGAGCTGTGAATACTCATGACACGAGCATTCACAGCTTTTCTAGTGAGTCACCTAATTTATATGCCTTTGATTTTGACGTAGTGGATAAATTTTATTCTGAGACCATTTAGAGACTGTTTTCCCATTATTGCTATCAAATTTCTTAGTATATCTTTATTCATTATAAGTGATGTAGATATTGAAAAATGTTGAAGTGGTGTCTGAATTTCTTTAAGCAAACTCCTTTTTCATACCTTCTGTGTGTAATCATCCACTAAGAGGAATCAAGGCAACCGAGAAAAAAAATCTGTTCATTCATTTCCTTTGTCATGGTGATGAAATTCCTCGCCCGACCTCCCTCTGGGAGTGAGCTAACGAAAACAAAATAACAATAGTATTGACGTTTGGTAGCTTTCTGAGTGAGACACTTTACCTGGATTAACTCATGCAGTGTCATGATAATTCCATGAGGAAAGGAAGGCACAGATCGGGTACATGGTGGTGCACAGTGGTAGTGGTGGTGGGAACTGAGTGCCGGCCTCCCAGCCCTCGCTCTCCAGTGTGGCGCTCGTGGTACCACCTTCCTGGTCTAGGGAACGTGAGATGTACTTACAACCTACCTCCTTGGCTCCCTTTTTCCTCTCTGTGGTATCTGGTGCCAAGCAACTTTGTGGTATCTTCAAGGACTAAGATTGAATAAAGTTATGCCTTTTTTGTGATACAAGGCACTTCAGCTCTGGTTCTGACATATGACGTCCCTTAATCATCTTTCCTGTTGAGCAGCTGTGGCTTGAACTGATGCAATCTGCTCTTTAAGGTTCACGCTAGGTAAACTTGTAAAACAACATGTTGTCCACTGTTCCCAGTCTTCCCAGCTATTTCACTCTCCCCACCTAAGTTGCTCCCTCACCGTTTCTCCCACCAAGTAGACAGCATTGTCCACAGACCCTTTTCTTAGGAACTACCCTAAGGATGTGTAAATTCTGTGAAGTATGAATGTCTGATTCTCTAAGTGGAAGGGTACTTACTTTTTTTTTTTAACCAGGACTCTAGAGATGATTTGAAGCATGAGTCAATATAGGAAATAGTTCTGGGGTGGAAAGGTCTTAACTAATATCTCTCCAATCCTAACAGCTGGGCAGTAAGCAATCATCTTGCTTCATGTTCTTGCTACTAGCGATTTCTGAATATTTCACTTCATTGATAGTCTGCCTTTATCCTTTTAACTCCTATTATGGGCCCCTCACTGAATTTTTTTCTTAAATGGAAGCACTGGGGATTGAACCCAGGACCTTGTGCATGCTAAGCATGCCCCCTACCACCGAGCTATATCCACCCCCCTCTCCCTGTTAGTCTTGATCCTAACTATACCTACTGTCATTTAAAAAGTCTAGCACAGTGCCTGGTACATAGTAGGCACTTAATAAATTGCAGCTGTTTGTTGTAATAGGCAATTGAAGAGTGAGATATGTAGTTGATAGCACATATGAAACAAAGGCAATCGATTATGAGACAATATGTAATTTAACTGTCTGTATAAATTAGAAGTGCCATATTCATTCATTCAGAGACGGCTGGAAAAGTTAAGAAATTGTTCTAGCAAAGTTGGAACTTAAATCTAGCCTTTGATATTAGAAGGGGAAGAATATACTGCCCTAAGAATGAAGCATATGAATGAATGTAGGTATTAAGTTCGGGAAGAGAATGATGTGTTCTTGTGCAATTGGAACTTAATTATGATACAGAAAACCTCCAACTGCTCTATTTTTCTTAAGCAGGAGATAAAGCAGATAAAAACAAAAGCAAGGGAATATTAATTTGGTGATAAACTGTATATATAACACCTTTTTTTGAATTTCAGAGGATACCTTCACTATTAAAACCTACTCCTTAATTTTGAAATGTTTATGAATTAAATAGTATAAATGTATATTTGTAATGAGGCGAAAAGTGAGCTAAAATAGCAAATTCATCAAAACAGCTTAAAGATTGCTCAAACAACTGCCACCTCTATAAATATGCATGGTATTATTTATATAATTTAACAGCTTAAGATGAGAGAATTGCTTAGGGAATAGAAAGTATGAAAAAACAGAAAAGAATAATGGTTTCCTTTGACTTTGTATTCAAGACATATATTTAGTTTAACTTAAAAATATTATCAAAAATAAATGAAAATGCTGTTATTTTAAATGCCTCTTTCAAAAAATCAGAAACAGATGAAAATGATAAGTAACAACTCTTTGGGTTTAAATATCTTTAAGGAAACCTGGAAAGCATTACATAAATTATTCAGATCATAACTAAGTTATATGACAATGTTGTTCTCCTTATAAAATATCTTAGAAAAATATTTAAAAGTCTGTGTGGGCCAACTGGACTTTACTTGTTTAAGGAACACATTCATAAAAGTATACATTATCAGTGTTATATGAAAGTGCCTCTATTTGTGATAGTACAATCAATAAAATCATTATATATTACACATTTGGACTTTGAAAATTTGGCTTGAATTTAAAAAGCAGGGGAGGGCGGAAGCTCAGTGGTGGAGTGCGTGCCGAGGTCCTGGATTCAATCCCCAGTACCTCCCGATAGATAGATAAATTTACCTACCCCCTCTGAAAAAAGAACAGTAATAATAATAATAACAATAATAATAATAATAATAATAATAATAATAATAATAATAATAATAATAAAAAAACCACAGCTATAGTCTTCTGCAGTATTTATTTTTCTTAAACTAACTCAGTGGTATCAAGTTTCCTTCTTCAAAGCAACCAAACATATTGACCCTTTGCAATTAGACATGGAAAATTTGACAAAGGTCAGCTTTATGGAAAATGCAAAAATAATTTTAATCCATCTCTCAGATGTATTTACTTTTAAGGCAGTTCTTTAAGAGCTGCATAATATAAGTGAATGGAAAACTAAATGAAAAGACCTCAAAAATACTTTCAATGTGTCCTGCAGTGTAGTATGGTAGAAAAACACCGCACTAGGAGTTAGCACACCCAGGGTCTGGTTCTTTGATATTAACCAGGTAAATCACTTGAGGTAAATTATTTCAGTTCTCGAATCTTCAGTTTCCTAATCTATAAGAGGGATAGATTGAATGTACTCTAAATTCCCCTTTACTTCTAAAGTGCCATGACTTTGTACATTAGTCCTTATGATAATAGTATTAATACCTACAATTTTTGAGAATTTGTAATGTACCGCATACTATGGTAAGTCCTTTGTGTATCATGATTTCAGTTTATTGAATCATAGGTTTATTCAGTTAACTAATGTTTATTGATTGTTTACTGTGTGCCAAATGCTGTGCTAGGTGTTGGTGGAAAGTAGTGAGCAAAACAGAGTCAGTTCCTAATTTTTTGCAGCTACTCTGAAAAATACCTTTATTATTCCCATTGTTATAAATAAGAAACAGAAACTTTAATTCTTTAGTTTATCTAAGGTCGAACAACAGACACTTTTTTCAAGGCTATATGGATATAAGGGTAGCAGTTTATAGAAAATCTGATAAATTTCATTTCACAAGATTGGTTCTACTTAAATTCATGTAATGGCCATGAATCACAGAATAAAAGTGATAGGTGCATTCATTTCAGTAAAGATATCAGATTTCTTAGAATTAAAATCCTCACATGGTTAAAATGTATGCTTCATAGACATTCATGATGATTAGAAACAAATTAAGCACAATTCATTAAGTCTACTGGAAGGTTTTCAGGTAAGAGTTGTAGCAGACCATGCTTGGCATATTTCAAAGATGGTAGAACAATATCCAATGGTTATAGGAGTTAAAGAGGGTGGATCAACCTCGTGAAATTAGGAGGATGCATAAAGTAAAGATCAGATGATTGTGGACCAATGAGCAATTACGCATTCTTTAGCCATGGGCACTCCTGTAATTGTGCTCAAAGTGGATGTGCCTAATTTCAAACCTGTTCTAGGTTTCACTCTGGTTCCCAGTTTGAACTCTTATTTACCTGTATTCTTCCCTCTTGCACTTCTTGATTAAAGACTGAGTTGTTTGGGTTGTTTGAATCTTTATGTATGTACCTTCTCTTCTTTTTTCAATAAATAAATTAATCATACATGTATTTAAAATACATATGTCAAATTTATTTAGTCTCCCCACTCTTCTACACTTATGATCATATAATTTTTTTCATGTGTATTCAATTTATGGTTTTTAAAAAATTTTTTATTTTGGGGGGGTAATTGGGTTTATTTATTTATTCATTTATTTAAATGGAGGTACTGAGGATTGAACCCATGACCTCGTGCACACTAAGCATGCACTCTGCCACTGAGCTATACCCTCCCCTCCAATTTATGTTTTTTGACAGCTTAGTATTTCAATGCAGAAGTATTAACTTCAGAAAATAGGAACTCTGCCCCAGGATTTGCAAACTTCTATTAATAGATACTTTTTCTTTTTCTTCGAGGCTATTGTGGTGACTGATGGAGAGCGTATTCTTGGCTTGGGAGACCTTGGCTGTAATGGAATGGGCATCCCTGTGGGTAAACTGGCTCTGTACACAGCTTGTGGAGGGGTGAATCCCCAAGAATGTCTGCCTGTCATGCTGGATGTGGGAACAGAAAATGAGGTAAACAATTTAAGTCTGTCACACAGCCATACACCTTAAAAAATAGTACCAATGAATGCATTGAGATTATTTTAGGAACTGCATGGAATTCACCTTTTTTTCTGTTCGGTTCTTTCTGTCTCCTCAAACCCATCCCCCCAACTCTTATAAGAAAATTGTTCTCTTTTCTTTTTTCTCTCTCCTAGTCTATAATATGGTTAGTCTTTTACCAGCTTCTTTAGTGTTTTATTACCCTTTGATGAGCACTTACACTATTATTCTATGGAGTCTTTGTTTTATTTTAGGATATCATAGTTACTTTTGAAAAAACTATTTTTATACTAGGCAGGAACTAATCCCGAAGAATTAAGTTTAATCATTCTGAAATCTTGTTCTAAAAGTTTGTATTGAATCTGAGGTAGATGGTTTGAAGTTTAGCATTTCTCTTCCCTGCATCAATATTTTAGAATCTTGAAGTTATATATTAAGTAGTATACATTTTTTGCTTATCCTTAATTGCTAATATTTGGATTAGTTATGGGTGATAGATACTAGAATTTATGGTGTCTCACGTCAGTGTGGTGTCTCACATCAGTGTGGTGTCTCACATTGACTTGTAGATGTTGAACCATACTTTGCATTCCTGTGATAAATCCCACTTGATCATGTTTCATCCTTTTAATATGTTGTTGAATTTGTTTCACTTATATTTACTTTAGGAGTTTTGCTTCTATGTTCATCAGTGATATTGGCCTGTAATTTTCTTTTTTGTGTGACATCTTTGTCTGGTTTTTACATCATTGTGATAGTGGCCTTGTAGAATGAGTTTGGAAGGATTCCTTTCTCTTCAAGTTTTTGAAATAGTTTGAGAGGGATAGGTGTTGACTCTTTTTAAAATATTTTTAGAATTTTCCTGTGAAGCCTTGTGGTCCTGGACTTTCTTTTGTTGGGAGTATGTTTTATTATTGATTCAATTTCATTACTTATAATAAATCTGTTCATATTTTGTATTCCTTCCTAATTCAGTCTTAGGAGATGAAAATTTCTAGTAATTTATCCATTTCTAATAGGTTGTCAGTTTTATTGCTGTATGATTGGTCACAGTAATCTCTTACGATCCTTTGTATTTTTATGGTGTGTGTGTAACTCCTCTTTTTTTCATTTCTGATTTTGTTGATTTGGGCTCTCCCTTTTTTCTTGTTGAGTTGTGGTAATGGTTTATTAATTTTATTTATCTTTTCAAAGAACCAGCTTTTAGTTTCATTGACCTTTTCTTTCTTTCTTTTTTTTAGTCTCTATTTCATTTATTTCTACTCTGATTTTTATGATTGCTTTCCTTCTACTAACTTTGGATTTTCTTTCTTTATTTTTCTAGCTCCTTTCTGGATATAAACTTCCCTGTTAGAACTGTTTGCTGCGTCCCATTGATTTTGGATCATTGTGTTTTTGTTTTCATTTGTCTTGATATATTTTTTGATTTCCTCAGTGATCCATTGGTTGTTTAATTTCATATTGTTTAGCTTCCATGTTTTTGTGGGTTTTTGGCAGTTTTTTTCTTACTTATTTTTAGTCTCATAGCATTGTGTTCAAAAAATATGCTTGATATGACTTTAGTTTTCTTAAATTTACTGAGGCTTGTTTTGTGGCCTAGCATGTGATCTGTCATGGAGAACATTCCATGTTCATTTGAAAGAATGTGCATTCTGCTGTTTGGGGAGTGGAAAGTTTTATGTATCTATTAAGTCCATGTGGTCTAATGTGTCATTTAAGTCCAGTGTTTCCTTACTGCTTTCTGTGTAGATGATCTGATCTGTCCATTGATGTAAGTGGGGTGTTAAAAGTGCCCTACTATTATTGTATTACTGTCAATTTCTCCCTTTCTGTTGTTAATATTTGCTTTATGTATTTAGGTGCCCCTATGTTGGGTCATATACATTTTTAATTGATCTATCTTCATCTTGGATTGATCCCTTTATTATGATGTAATGTCCTTCTTTGTGTTTTATTACAGTCTTTGTTTTAAAATCTATGTTGTCTTATATAACTGTTGCTACCCCAGCTTTTTCATGAAATGACTCTTTCCATCCCATCCCTTACAGTCTGTCTCTGTCTTCAGATCTGTAGTGAGTCTCTTTCAGGCAGAATATATATGAGTCTTGTTTCTTTTTCTTTCTTTTTTAGTTTTTGTTTGTTTATTTGTTTGTTGATCTATTCAGCCACTCTGTGTCTTTAAGTGGAGCATTTAATCTGTGTACACTGACAATAATTGTTGATAGGTGTGTACTTATTGGCATTTTAAAAATTGTTTTTTGGTGGTTTTTGTAGTTTTCTCTGTTCCTTTCTTTTTCTTTTTCTCTCTTGCCTTGTGATTTGATGACTGTCTTTAAAGTTATGTTTGGATTCCTTTCTTTTTATGTTTTGTGCATCTACTATACTTTTTTTAATTTGTGGTTTTATGAGGTTCATATATAGCAACCTATACATAAATAGGTATCTGTTTTAAGTTGATGATCTCTTAAGGTCGAATGTGTAACAGTCCTACATTTTTACTCACCCCTACCTCCACGATTTATGTCTTTGATGTCATATTTTACATCTTTATTGTGTGTATTCCTTACCCACTTATGTTAGATACAGATGCTTTTTACTACTTTTTTTCTTTTAATCTTCCTACTAGCTGTATAGGTAGTTGGTCCATTACCTTTACTGTGTTTGCCTTTACCAATGAGAGTTTTCCTTTCATAATTTTTGTATTTCTAGTTGCGGCTTTTTCTTTTTCACTTAGAGAAGTCCCTTTAACGTTTCTTGTATAGCTGGTTTAGTAGTGCTCAACTCTTTAGCTTTTGCTTGTCTGTAAAACTCTTTTTATCTCTCCTTCAAGTCTGAATGATAATTTTGCCAAGTAGTGTATGCTTGGTTGTAGGTTTTTTCCTTTTATCACTTTGAACATATTGTTTCACTCCCTGTGGCCTGTAAAGTGTCTACCAGAAAGTCAGCGATAGCCTTATGGGAGTTCCCTTGTACACAGCTAGTCCCTTTTCTCTTGCTGCTTTTAGGATTCTCTCTTTATCTTTAATTTTTGCCAGTTTAATTATAATGTGCCTTGGTGTGGACCTCTTTGAATTCACCTCCTTTGGGACTCTCTGTGCTCCTTGGACCTGGATGTCTGTTTTCTTCCCCAGGTGATGAAAGTGCTCAGCTATTATTTCTTCAAACAAATTCTCTGCCCTTTCTCTCTCTTCTTTTGGGACCCCTATAGTGTGAAGGTTTGTATGCTTGATGTTGCTTCTGAGAATTCTTAAAGTCCTCATTTTTTTTCAATTCTTTTTTCTTTTTTCTGTTCAGCTTGGTTGATTTCCACAGCTCTCTTTTCTAGGTTACCAGTCCATTCCTCTTTAATATCTAATCTACTGTTGATTCATTCTAGTGTATTTTTATTTCAGTTATTGTATTTTTCAACTCTGTTTGGTTCTTCTTTATATTTTTATATTTTCTAACTTTGTTGAAATTCTCACTGCGTTCATCTATTTATCTACCAAATTCAGAGGGCATATTTATGATCATCACCTTGAAATATTTTGGGGGTATATTGCTTATCTCCAGTTTATTTAGTTCTTTTTCTGATGTTATGTCTTGTTCCTTCATTTGAAACATATTCTTCTGTTTCCTCATTTTTCCTAATTTGCTGTGTTTATGTCTATGTGGTAAGCAGGCCGGTTATGTTTCCCAGTGTTGGAGAAGTGGCCCTATGTAGGAGATGTCCTGTGGGGCCCAGCAGCACTCTCCTCTCTGGTCTCCAGGACTGTATATTCTAGGCGTGCCCTCTTTGTGGGCTGGGTGCATCCTCCTGGTTTGGCAAGGCCAGCTACTGTGGGTGCACTGGTAGGCAGGGCTGGCTAATTGTGAGGCTGTGCCTCGTGAGGTGGCTGTGGGCCTGATGAAGGGGAGGGTAGGCTTCCTGGGTGTTTGGCTGTGCAACCTGGTGGGGTACGGGACTGCTGCTGGTCTGTTGGTGGGCAAGGCTGGGTTCCTGTGTGGCTGTCTGTGCAGCTGGGGGTCCTGGGGCCAGTGTTGACCTGCTGGAGTGCACGGCCTGGCCCACGGTGCTAATAGGCTAGAGGGAAGTTTCCAAAATGGCACTTGCCAGAGCCAGTGTTATCATAGTAGAATGGGTTCCCCAAAATGCTGTTGCTAGCCCCTCTTTCCCCAGGGGCCATCTTAGCTGCCTCCTGTATCTCTACGTGGCTCTCTAAGATCAGCAAGTGGGTTGGACCCAGGCCCCTGTCACACTGCTGCCTCTGTTCTGGAAAGTGGAGTGTGTGAAATTTTGCCTATACCTTTTAAGAGCCAAGGGGCTATTTCCTACAGCCCTCCTGCTCTCCCAAACAGAAGCCCCACTGGTTTTCAAAGTCAGGTGTTCTAGGGGCTCATCTGCCCAGTGTAGGACTCCTGGGCTGGGGAGCCTGACATGGGGCTCAGACCCCTCGCTCGTTGGGGAGGACCTCGTGATGGTGCTGTTCCTCCTGTTTGTGGGTCCTGACTACCTGAACTCTGCCCCTCTACCTGTCTCATTGTAGTTGCTTCTTTATGTATTTAGTTGTGGAAAATCCTTCTTGTTAGTCTTTAGGTCTTTCTCATGAATAGTTGTTCTGTAAGTAGTCGTCATTTTGCTGTATCTGTGGGAGGAGGTGAGTTCAGGGTCTTCCTACTCTGATATCTTGGCCACCTTCCAACATTTTATTTTTATTCTTGCCCTGCTGCTTTACCTAGATGAATTCACTAAAATATGACCAAGTTGATGGGTTTATGTAAAAGATGTCATTTTTATGTTCTACTTTCACATGTGGAAAACCATCCTGTAGTACTAATTTTTAATCTCATCCTTTTTGTGAATCTCTGTCCAGTTTTTACACTTCATAATAAAAATATAAAAGTAGTTGATAACAGTGCTTAGTTTCTTATCCAGAATAACCTAGCAGAGTTTCATGAAAACTCGATCCCTTTTTTATAAATTATAAATGTTTTCCTCTTTTATCATAAATACCTATATTGAGTAGTAATAAAGGTAGAAAAGGACTTAGCAGCTTGATTGAAAAGACAGTCCTCACTTGCTGTTAAGTCACACTAGCCTGACTCCTTAAATCTCTACAACTTTCAGCTAAAAGAACTTGAAAGATCAAAGATACTGAAACTGAGTCACAGAAGTGCGTGGCTAAAAAATACTCATTTTTTATGTTAATGATGGACCACATTAATTTAGGTAGGATGTTTGTGTTTTCGTCTTATCTTTCATCTGTTATTTCACAGTCCATGTTTTCCTCGGTTAACTTTTGAAGCAGTTGCTATATAAAATTTGCTTCTGTTACCTGAAGTAAATTGTCTTCAGTTGTTTCTTAAGAGCACCCCATACTTTATTTCTTCTTTTTTCCCTGTTACTGCAAAATCCTATCATAGACGCTAGGGTTTTTATTTGCCTCTTCTTTAATAAGTGACCAGTATCAAAGCTTGCTATTTAACCAAAGATGTGAGTAGATGTTCCTTGTCCCTCCATGCTCTTCCATGCATTATTAGGTCTTAAAAACTGCTACCTGTATTGTGGGGTGTATTACTTTGCTAGGGCTGCCATTACAGTACCATAAACTGGGTAGCTTAATCCATGGAAATTTATTTTTTCACAGTTCTGAAGGCTCCAAGTCCACGATCAAGGTGTCAACAGAGTTAGTTTCTTCTAAGGTCTCTCTCCTTGACTTGTCTTCCTTCAGTGTCTTGATGTGATGTTTCCTGTGTTTGCAGCCGTGTCCTGATTTTTTTTTCTTATAAGAGCATCAGTTATGTTGGATTACGGCTTGCCCTAATGACCTCATTTAACTTAATTTCCTTTTTAAAGACCCTGTGTGCAAATACAGTCATATTTTGAGATACGAGGGTTAGGACTTGAACACATGAACTGGGGAGAAGGGGACACAGTTCAGCCCTTAACACTTGGTCAGTCTTCAAGAGGGCATGGGCAGTTTGAGCAGGAGAGTATTGTCTACATGGTCATTCTTTGTTTATTCAGCCCTTGTTCCAGGTCTCAGCTTTTCTGATCCTGGTTTTATGCTTGGCCTGGCCGTCAGTGCATGTGCACAGTGTATCTAGATCTTGCATCCCTCCTGGAACTTGAAGTCTCAAAGTTGAAGCTTCTTCCCATTGAGGAGGTTCCCCCTTGTGTTCCAGAAAGTGCTCTGTATGTTCGGCATGAACCAGCTATGTTGGAAAGAAACCGAACAAAAGAAAAACGTTACAGATTTTCTATCATCTGTACCTGCCATACGCCTTTCAGCACTTGCATAGAAGTTGGTGCTGGTACTAGAATGTGGCTGGTACTCATTTTCACTTGCTACCATAACACATTATTACAAATATAGTGGCTGAAAACAGCACAAATACATTACCTTATAGTTCTATAGCTCACAAGCCTGACACAAATCTCAAAAGGCTAAAAGATGTCAGCAGGGCTGAGTCCCACACCCTTGTCTTTTCCAGCTTCTAGAGACCACCTCTATCCCTTGTCCCTTTATCCATTTTCAAAGCCAGCAGCGTAGTCTCTCTGACCCTGCTTCCCTCATCACAGTTCTTTCTCAGACTACAGCCAAGGAAGGCTTTTCACTTTTAAGGACTCACCCTTAATCACATCTGCAAAGTCTCTTATGTCACATAAGGTAATATATTTACAGGTTTGGTGGGGGGGAGGAGTGTGTCATCATTGTGCCCTCCCCACGGTCCCAGCAAGAATGCCAGCATTTCTCCGCCAGCGCCCCCCTCACTTCTAGCCTTTGTCTTTTCATATCATGGGGACTGCCTGCCCCTTCCGACAAGGGAGCCTGCATTTGATGAGTACTAATCACTAAAGTGAAGCAGAGAGAAGGAGGAGAGAAGATAATGCCTCAGTCCCCAGACTTCTGGTTGTATTGTCACGTGCTTACCGTTCAGTGGTCTCCTCTTACCTCACTGTCTCTAAATTAGAAGATGATAATGGATTATATCAAGAACTTCTGAATCTTATCTTTTGAGACACTGCACCAATGCCTCGGGAAAGAGAATGGAGTCTTTTTTTCTTCATTTTGGTTTTATATGTACTTTAACTATCAGAAACTCCTCAAAGTTTGCGGTAAATTTTAGAAATGCCCACAATAGAAACTAAAATAGAAAAAAAATTTACATGAGATGAGAACATTTTGGGAAGTAGAATAATTTTATTTTAAATTAATATAAGTTTGAAATGAGTGGTTCTCAGTATACATTCCATGAACCAACCACTTCAGAATTACACGGGGCATGTGTTAAGAATGCAGAATCCTGGGCTCCCCTCCAGACTTACTGAATCACAGTCAAATTTTAGTCATTTTTTTTTCCATTGCTTTTTTTTTTTTCAACATTGATGCCAGCTCATATGCAAGCTGACATTTTAAGTGTTGCTTTAGACTGAACGTTGGCACTTAGTTTGCTTAATCCAAAGTTGATGACGTGAATCAGCAAAACAGCAAAAATTTTCTGTTATTTCTCTACAGAATCTGGCTTTTCATTTGAGAATAATGAGTAAATAGCAGCGAAGAGAATGATTACTTGTATATTATAAATAAAATTTTAAAATAAATATTGAAATGGGGGATAGTAATAACGTTTATGGCAGATAAAGGTTTAAAATGTTCTTCGTATTCAAAGAACATTTTCAACTCAGTAAGAAAATGTTAAATGTGCAGTATACAGATTGCTTAAGGAAAAATGGGCACAGATAATTTAAAAATGAAGAAATGAAAATGGTCAATACACTTACGAGAAAATATTTAATGATATTAGAAAAGAAATACAAATGAATATTCGTAACATTATTTATAAATATATTTTATGGATTTCATTTTATTATACATTTAATTTATTACATATATTTACATGTATATTTCACATATATACACACATATATATGTGGAAAGATAATATTCTTCCTTTGGCTGCAAGAGAATAAACATATTTATTATGTCACTGGTTGGGAAGATTGTTAATTTGTTCTCTCGAAGGGTAGAGTTCCAATACAGACCACAGATTTTGAAAATATTCATCTAGTGAGTGACATGAAAAATTTCCACAGTGTATTCCTATGTCAAAAGGGATTAGGAAAGTCTATGATACTGTCCCACATTTGGGCACGTAATATTATACACTCACAAATGTAAAGAAAAGGATCTAGAAGCATATGCATCAAGGTGCTAGTGGTGGGTAGTTTAGAATGGGTAGAGATTATTGGTTTTCTTTGCTGTTAATTTACATTTCAGTGCTCTCAAATTTTCTGATAGGAAATCCTGCTTTTTGTAATGATAAAAACCTTACATATTAAAAACGTACTTTTTAATTCTCAGAAATGTCAGATTGGAAAGGTAGGAATGTGAGAGACAAGAATAACGTGAAAGTTGATAATGATTATTACGAATTTCAAATAAGAATTTCCAAGGTCCCAGAATTGAGATAGTGCTTACAAGTAAGGTAATTAACTTTACCAATATATACCCTCTGTATTTCCTTTTTGAAACTCCCTTATATTCCTGTATGCTTTGTCCTTTACTCTTTTTTCAAACCCTAATCTTTTTCTTTCTGTCATGCTCCTAAGTCTTCACTAGTCTTCAGTGACTACAAATGCACTGCATGTGACATCTCTTGTTAAAGAAGGTCTAATCTTTTTTAAGTGTTTGCTTAATACCAAATCTTTCGTTTACTTTCCACCAAAGATCTGTTAAGTGTTTACTGTTGGCCCCACCAGAAGTTTTTAATCCAATGAATTAATGTCACTTCTGTGCCAGGCTACTTGGTCTATGGAGCCATTTTCAAAATTGGGTAATCTTTTAAATTGCTTTTTTTGTAGATATTATTTTTTTGTCAGTCAAATCTGAGAATGCACTCATTATTAAATCTTTAATTATCATGAAATTTTGAAGAAACAGTCATTTTTAATAGAGACATTATGGCTGGAGGAATTTTATAACTTCCTGACTTAACTCAAAAGCTTTATCTTGTTTATAAATCTTTGTAATTGACTCTTCATTGTCATCACACTTTTTAATGATATACACTTTAATTATTAGCATGGGAAAGAATGAAAGGAAAGAGGAGGAGAAACATGTAACATCTTTTCTCAATTGTGTTCTTTTTCTAAGTCACGTTTTAGAAGTCCAAATATATCCCAGACATGGAGAAAGTATTTTAATTCTGGCAGCCATTCGTAGCTCGTTGGCACTTCAACATCAGCTGTTCAGAAGCCTGCCAGTAGATTGTTTAAAATTTTGAGGCCTCAGGGAACAGCTGGGCTTTAAAGTAGATTTGGTTTCAGATTTTATATTTCATGTGAAATACATTTATATGATCTGAATGTTAACTTCCAGCTAGCCAAACAGCCTTAACTCATTGCTGTGCAGTACATTATAAGTAGGATGACCGCTTTGGCTGAACCAAGACACTTTCACAGTGAAAGAGGATGCTGTTGGTAATTACACTAGGACATGTGTGAACCAGGCTGTAATTGCTGTTGGCTTTAGGCAAATCCTAACTGAGATGATTCAAATGGTTTAGCCTTATTAACAACATTCTAGACCTGCAAAACCATGTCATTTATCTGTAACAAACCACATCTAAACTTAGTGACTCAAAATAATTACAGTTTTATTCATATTGATGTTGCTGGGATGGTGAGGAAGGCTGGGGTGCTTGGGGCAGCTTAGCCTTTCTCCATATAGATTCTCATCCTTCACATTCCACATGTACAATGTACTCCTCTCCATCCTAGGTTTCTAAAAATTTCATCCGAATAACAACAGCAGGCCCAGAGTTCAGGATCTGGTCATCTAAATCACGTCTAGATTCCAATGAAGCTTCTTGTGTTTTGCTCCTTGGTGTGGCTCTTCCTATCTGTTTCCACACACCAAACATACAGGTGGTGAGTCAGGGGCAGAACAACCATAGTCAGCCCTCACATTCAGCATGGGAGGAACAGGAATCATATGTCTGTAAATGGTTCATAGCAATCTGAAATCCCACTGGACATGTGTTGCCGTGTCACCTACTTGGTGGGGCAGGGAATGTTCTTTGAATAGGGCCCAGTTCTCTTTCCTCAGAGTGGTTCTGTAGTTCTAGGCTTTTGGCTCTGCTGTCTAGGCTCTTGGCTCTGTCCTCTCAGATAATCTTCCTTTTCCATAAGAAATGGCCCTGTTGCATCAGAGTAGCTTTCTCAGTCTATTTCCTGCCGGTGGAAAGTTGAGGACCCAATGAAGTCTTCTCATTTTGAAGTGTCTCTGTGTCAATTAATCCAAGTAGTATAGTACCCTTAAATTTTTTTTTTAGGCTTTCCATGTATCAGAGTATAGTCTACTCTATTAGATAAAGCCCTACTCACACTTTTCAAAATAGGCCTTCTCCCTGTATTGGTTGGCATATCGGAGTGCTGTGGGACCAGTTCCATTTAACTAGGCAAGATGGTCTCCGCTTTAAATCATTCAGAGGTTTTCAAAAGAATTGTTAGAACCACACACTTAATTTGATCTTTTACTGCAGGTCTTAGTTTACTTTGGAAATCTTTTACAAGCAAGTCTTGTGTCCTCTGTATTCTCTTTACATTTTGCTCATAAGGTGAACATTTCCTTTTTCAATTCTTGTCCATTTTAACCTTAGCATACAGCTATGAGAAGTCAGTTTACACATTCAACATTCCTTCTGGAGATCTCTTTAGTCTGATTCACAAGTTCATTGTGTATATTTTCTCTATTCTAGGTTACTAAAAGTGACAGTTTTGCCAATTGTTTCCCTATTATATGACATAGATTGCCATTTTTTCCTAGTCTGTAAAAAGTCTGTCTTCGTAATTTCTTTCAGCAGTATTTTATAGTTTCCAGTATACAGGACTTACACGTATTTTGTTACATGTGTCCCTATGAATTTCATGTTTTAGAATGCTATTGTAAATGGAATTGTGTATTTTATTTCATTTTCAACTATTCATTGCTGGTATATAGAGATACATTTGATTTGTGTAAATTGACCTTTTGTCCGACAATCGTATTAAATTCACATATTTTTTCTAGTGGTTTTTTTTTGGGTAGTTTCCTTAGTATTTTCTATGTATATGATCTTGGGGGTACAAATAAAAACAGTTTACTTCTTCCTTCCCAATCTGTGTTCCTATTTTTCTTTTTCTTGCCTTATTGTAATGGCTAGAGGTGTTTAGTACGTATAGCGTTGACTACAAGTGGTAAGAATAAATATCCTTGTCTTGTTTCCAATTTGGGGGAAATAGCGTTCTTTCTTTCACTGTTAAATATGTTGTTAGTTGTGGGTTTTTCACAGATGCCTTTTATTAGATTTAGGGAGTTCCTTTCTATTCCTAGTTTACTGGGAGCTTTTGTTAAAAATGGGTGCATATTACTGTATGTAAATTATACCTCAATTTAAAAACTGATTTAATAAAAAAACCCTACCTATCCTAAAACATAAGCAGAACAATGTTGACTCATATATATCCATTTTAGAAAAAAACTTAAACTGTGTAGTTTTAAAAATTTAAGAAAAACTTTATTCAAAGCTTAGAAATTTATTTTTAACTTTTCATCAATCAACTATCATATTAAAAGTATAATTCAAAATGTTGATTGAAGATTTTTCTTTCAGAAACAGAAGTTTAATCTAAGAAAGGAATTGCTCTCTTTCCATTTCCTAAGCCATTATGAGACTTCAAAGCTCAATGTTATTTTTTTGTGTGATAAACTTTGCACGTAAAGTCTGAATTTGGCACAACTGAGGGATTTTAATACCTTTTCTTTCCTTCAGAGTAAGATGTAAGAATACTAGTAAAAGTAAGAATTTTTTTAATGTTTAGTAATTATATTTCTTATTTTTACTTATAAACACTGTAGGTATATGTGGTACTAAATAATAACTCTGTAGGTTGATTCTAGATCAGTATAGCCAGATTTTATTTTCATTTCTTTCCTTAATTATACAGATGAGGAAATGAAGCTCACTCAGAAAGAATAAATGACCTGCCTTTAGTTATTTCTATATTTATGATAACTTTCTTTAAAAAATAGGAGTTACTTAAAGATCCGCTGTACATTGGACTACGGCAGAGAAGAGTGAGAGGCCCTGAATATGATGATTTTTTGGATGAATTCATGGAGGCAGTTTCTTCCAAGTACGTATAATCTTTACCGATATTTGAGTAGAATTTCAAATACTTAAAGATAACCTAACAAACTATAAAAATATCCCGGTTTGGTGCAGTATATTTAATAATTAGAAGTGATTTGAATGAAATACACACACACACATATATATATATATATCCTTATAACTGTTGCTGGCCAAATGATAATGTTATGTGTCTGTCCCCAGAAAAGCTGTCTCTGTTGCTATCCCTGAAGATACCTTTTTCTTACAAGAATCTTCAGATTCTGTGGTTTGGAATGTGTGACTATGGTGAATGAGGCAGTGGCCAGTGACTAAATTACCCGAGCAAGCCTTTTTATGGTTATTGGCAGTCTATACTTTATTTCTGGCTGCTGATAAAATCTGGTCTTCGCTCATCTTTGTGGGTGGCTCTGGCCCTCTCATGCTGGGAGAAACAGAGGAAGAAGTGAGCGTGAGCTGGTACAGTCCACAAGGGTCCAGACGGAGCAAGAACCAGGACATCCAGTCACACCATGAATCTGATTAAGTCCGCTGTGTTTGATGAAGATGCAGTACAGTATTTCACCTCGTCTAGTTAGCACTTAATTGTGGGCCAAGTGCTACTGGAAAAGTTTTCTAGTATTTTTCCTTCAAAGGAGAAACTCTACCTTCAGTTCCTAATATATTCTGAGAGAATTTTGTCATACTAACAGTCATCCCATATGTAAGTGTATAGCCACAGAAACCATGTACTATTTAAAAACATATATGTTGCTTTGGTTTTTCATAGAAATGAACTCATCACTAGAATCAACTGTAACTAGAGACTTACTTTGGGTTTCTTTTTATTATAAGGTTTAATTTTCAGAAGTTGTATTCATCAGTTTGCACAATATTTAGAATATATTGAATCTCTTATACCCAAGGTTTTAGGGAAGAGTATGTTTGCCAATTAGGATGGCCTACTTCTTTTTAAAATCAGTGCCTGATTTATTTATTGTTATTATTTATTAACTTATTTAATTAGACTGTACTTACTCATAGAAATAGTTGAGAAACTACAGCTTAAGTTCAAGATTGCATTGTACAGTTAGTTGATAGTAGTTTTTCATACTTAATTTAAAATCCCGGTAAAACTTATGTAAAGTTTTGAAATTCTCTGTAACTTTCTAGGTAGTAACTTTAATCAAGAGATTGTATAGAGAATACTGTGAGGCTATATAAAAGGAAAGAAAAATGAAATTCTCAACATTTGTTTTTATTGTCTGTGTAAATAAAATCTGTCTTTATATAGATAACTTTAATATACTTACCAAGAATATGTTAAACAAGCTGTGAACATAGCCTATATACTTGAATGCTATTGAAATCAAAAGAGAAATAATTCCATAATTAATGAAGAGCTTTCTGGATGAAAAGCTAATTTTAAATGAGCCTTGTCAATCTAGAATCAGAAAAATTGGTTTGTTTGCTTTTCAGCGTTGAATTGCGAGGTTACCCAAAATCTATGATAAGGAAATGGGGATTGATGAGAGTCAACAATAATTGTAAATGCAGAGACTACCTATAAATCAGGAATTACACTTTTGGGCTCTTCCCGCAGAAAAATCCCAAAGACTTTCCAAAGATACTTTCTAGCATGACACTACTTTGAAAAATTCTTTCTAGAAATGAAACCTGGCATTATCAAGTTAAATTGGCAGATAGCCCTGAAGATAAGTCCAAGATTATGTAAAGAGGAAATATAACTTACATTCAAGGTGGAAAATGACTGTTACAAATTGGCTTAGCCAGGAATCTGATTCCAAGATGGAGTTATTAAGGAGTGCACTTGGAATCAACCCCTTTGGAAGGAAGGGGACAGAAAAAGAAGTGGATAAAAGGAAAAGGTGAGGTGCAGTGTAGACCTGCCAACAGCCTTCGATAACCTCGTTGGGACCACTCTTGCATGCTATTTAGATCCTTAAGGGAACACTAATGTTTCTTCCCCACTCCCCAACCAATGTTATGTTGGTTTTTTAATTTACTGTCTTGTCAGGATTGGGACAAGAGCTTCTTCCTCTTGGCTGTCTCCACAATTGGAGCTCTTATCTCATAGGCCAAAGTCTTGATATGGGTGTTACAGTGTTACCAAGTGTATGTCTACTCTGGTTATATATTTGGGGACTGAGGAAATCACCACCAGGTGGGTCTGTGGTCCCAATGGACCCATTATGAGCTAGACCTTGTTCAGGGCTCCGCTTACTACTGGCCTCCATGTGCTTCTAGTGAGGAGGGATGGCATATTGATGCTTCAGGTCTCCTGGTATCACTGTCAACTCGGTGCCCTCAAAATGTTTGGGTATTCCCCATCCTCATGGTACAGTTGCCCAAGTAAAGGGCCGTAGGTCCCTTTGGAGAAAGATTGGGGGATTTATTACCTTAAAATCTTACCTCGGTGTTGGAAGGTCCTTCCTTCTGGAGACTAGGCTTCTTCTTCAATTAGTGAGTTCTGGGTCCGAAAATTAGCTAAGGTTTGGAAACTGAGCAAGTATTTGGGACTTTATTGGGGCAACTACCTCAATGTTGTGGCCACCATCTTTGATTTCTTTTGAATGTACATATTGAATAGTAGCCTTGTTAGCTTTTTATTTTGTCTCCAAGGATGCTGTAGTCTGTTAATTATGCTGTAACTCTCTGTGGGTCAGCACCCCCTCCACACACACCAACCTGGCTGCTCTCATGATAATTGTGCCGACTTGGCTTCCAATCCTCACTGGGTTCTATTACCCCCATTGCTATTAATGAGCCTGGTTCTCTACCAGTCTTTCCTCTTTCAGTTCTGGCTTTCAGAAGAGAACCACCACACAGAATTCAGTCATGTAGACGGCTTCCCGCTGGCACATTCCTTCGGGCTTTGGTAGATAGTGTGTTTTCTGGCCTTAAGTAGTATATGCACCCCAGAGTGCACTCTCTGACCCTTGTGCTCCCCTCTTCTGCCATGTGTCACAGCATTTCTGGCCTTTCAGCCATATTTAATATGCGTTGTTACTTGGTCCCTGTTTTTAGGAGCCATTCTTGTAGCCAGTTTGTACCATCTCCTAAGCTGCTTGCTAAACTGTTCACTTCTACTGTTAACGCCAGCCAGCCTTCCTCCAGTGAGAGCTTCAACAGTTGGACTGCCACGTTGTGCCGGGAGTTCTCTGCGCTCCGCTGGGGATTGGGTCCTCATTGCCAGCCAGGCAGCTAGTGATTTAGCTCCAAAACCCAGTCTTACTACCTGCTTTTCAGACCCCTCCTAGTACCAACTGTCACAGATTAGGTGACTTGGGAAACTGATTCTGAAACGAGCTTTAGTGTTCAAGAGATTTATGAGAAGTGCCCTAGAGATCAACCCAAAAGGGGTACACAGAAAACAGGAAAGGGCACAGGGAAAAATGGAGCTGTGATGAAGTCCAAGACACCTTCTCTGACCCCATGGGGACTCTGGAACTACAGTGACTTTTCAGAGTTATCCCCAGTTGAGCTGAGGTGGCCAGTCCTTTTTGTTCCTGCATCACTTAGTCAGGATGTGCGTCACCCTGAGAAAGAGGACGACCCACAGTGCAGTGCTCTCTGTAACTGATGCAGTGGCAACAGTCGGGGATCTGAGCGCCGTATCACTGTATTTAGCATAGTGACATTTAAATAAAAGTAGAAACTGAGCTTAAAACCGTTTTAAGGTTCGTAATAAAGGCATGTTCTAGAATACGTAGGATGGAGTCTATTTCTGATAGTCGGCTATCAAGTCACATGCCAGACACATGCTCGCCTCTGCATAGTATTTTTGCACTGGAAAGATAGGCCATTAGAGCAAACCATTGAGTTGCCCCAGGCAACTGTGCCCTAACAGAAGCTAGCTTTCTCCAGTAAAAATGTCATGTCAAACTATTTTTTCTTGCTCATTGTTTTGATTCATTTATTCATTTGATGAAAGCCAGGCATTGTGTGTGGTGCTGGTGATATGGGGCTGAATAAGACAGAAATAATCCCTGCCTTTGACATAGCTTTTCTACTGATGGGGGCAGGTAATAAACAAGTAAATAAGCAATAATCAAATGAAACAATGAAATTTGTGATAAAGGCAATGAACGAAACAAGAAATTTCTGACCAAGAGTGCTAGGGAGTGACTTAATTGACATAAAATCAGATCACTGTTATGGATACAGTTAGCTCTTCTAAGAAGTCAGTTGTCAAAGTCATGATCCTTTTTTAGTCATGATACTTTTGTTGGAAATTAGTGTGAGCTCTTTGATGATAGTTAGATGAATTCATTAACAATGGAAAACTGAATCCAGAAAGTATTGATTGGTTAGCCCGGAGTTTAAGTGGCATCTCCAGTGGAGTACCACTCATCTGTTTCCCTAGTACTTGCCTTTTACACAATTTTATTAGTTGGTCCTAGTAATTCTACATCTGAGAATATAGGTTCAGAAAATAATCCTGAGCAAGAAATAATCTCTATGCCCAGATGCGCTCACTGAGCATTTTGATGACATGATTTTCTTCCCTCTGCTTCTGGAATAGCACACCCTCCTTACTTTCCTGCTTCCTCACTGGTTGCCCCTTCACACTTCCCTTGTCTTCTTCCTTCTCAGCCCCCTAACCTTTATACATAACAAAGCTGCAAGACCAGGGGCTTTTCTCTTTCCTATTTATCCCCACTCCCTTGGTGGCCCCATCTGGTCATTCATCTTTACATTTGTGACTCCCGAATCTGAGTCTCAAGTCTGTACCTCTTCTCTGAACTCCAGGATCATGGTTTGTCTCCTCCTTGACCTCCCTCCATAGCACTATCATAGAGAGAGCCTAGGTAGGAAGTCCAGAATTGGGCCCCTGACCTCTCACCCTCCCCCAACCCTGCTCCCGCTGCAGTATTTCCTGGTCTCAGAAAACGACAGCCCCATTCTTCCTGTTCTAAGATGAAAAACATTGGCGTTACCACTCCATGCCCATGCTACCTGCAAAACTTGTTAGCTTGAACTTCAAAATATATCCAGAATCTCACCATTTCTCCTTGCCTGTATTACTGCTTCCCTTATCTGAAACTCTTTCCCCCTAATTATGGTAACAATCTCTTAACTGGTGTGATAGCTTCCTCCCTTGGCGTCCTTTAGTCTGTTCTCAACACAGAAGCTAAAATGATTGTACGTTAGGTAATTTCTCTGCTCAAAACCCTATAAAGGCTTACCATTTCCTGCAGAATAAAACTAAATCCTTGTCATAGCACAAAAGGCCCTGGACCCTCTGATTCCCTGTTTGCTGCTTTTTTAATTAAAGCCCGGTGTGCTGATGCCTCAAGGCTTGTCATTTCTCCTGCTTGGAGTCCTCCCCACCCTCACCTTGCCCCGTTTTCCACGTGGCTGGCTCTCTCACCTCCTTTAAAGAGATGTTTAAGATGTCTTTGAATACCTCTTTCTCAGTGAGGCCTTCCTTGACCAACCTGTTTATGATTTTGCCCCCAATTCATGTTTCTGCTTCCCTGTGTGTATCATTATCTGACATATTTAATTGTTTATGTTCTGCCTACTTCCCTTTACCGTTAAGTCTTATGAGCCCAGGGAGTTTTCTTTTTCCTTCACAGCCATATGCCTGGCTTATAAAATATTATCTAGCATGTGATAAGTACTCAGTAAGTATTTGTCAGATGAATGATTGAATTTGATTTGTGTTTTGTTTATATAGCTTAAAGCGATAGGTGTGACTGGAAGAACTCTGATGTTCTAAAGAATTCCTTCTTTTCATGTGGTTTAATTTCAGGAAATAGTCAAGCTCTTACAGTCATTGCCTGCTGTCAAGTACGTATTAAAATCACTATTTGTATGCACTCCTTAAATATTTGTTTGCTTCTGTGATTGTATTTTTCATAGTAGCCTTTTTCCACCCAGAATCATTTGCCCTAGAAAGTAAATTTAAAAAAGTAGTGACAGCTTCAGCTTTGATCTGAAGTCTCTGTATCAGAATTTTGTTGATGGTTATTAACTAAATGAGAAAAAAAAGCAGTACTTCAAATAAGATTTAAGAAGCTAGTATTAAAATTTTTCAATGAAAGAAAGAAATTATTCAGCAATGACTGTATTTAAGTTTTTTTTTTCCTTTCTACTTTGATTAAAATAAACAATCACTTGGAAGCACTCGAAATGAACAACAAAGATGATTATTATATTTAGACAACCTCCGCCAGCCTTGGCTCCCATCACAAATTTTGTTACGATCTGTCATGTAGCCTTTAAGAGAATTAATCTTAGCCTGATGCCATACCATCTGCCATTTGCTGCAAGATGTGATGATGGTGTTTTCATAAAACGACCCTTTCTTCACTGATTCTGTATTGAACTAAAGCTTTGACTGTGTGCCTGAGACAGACCCTGCTATTCAGAGGAGCTATAATTTGGTCAAAGCTCTTGAGGGTCACATATCCGATTTCAAAGGAATAAGATATCTATTCCCTGATTGTCATGGCCAGATTTAGTAAATTTGTTTTTATTATTAATAATATCCTCTCTTTCTAAAGATGTCATCGGATATGTAAGTTTATGCACTCTTTATCCTTGCACAAGGTACAGTTCAATCGCTTCTCCACCACTCTGCACTAAATCTTCGGCTGCCGCATGGGGAAGGGGCCTTTTACTGCCCTGTTATCCTTCTTTCTGCCATTTCTGCTGCAGTTAATTTCATGGCTGACTTTCTGTGCTGCCTTCTTTCACCTGTTCCAATCATTGCCTTTTAAGCCTGGTCCTTTTTTTAGACGAACGGGTTTATTTATAGCTTAGATGATTTTATCTGTAAATCTGTGAGGCTCTTTGGGGTCCACCTGTCACTTTGATCAGCGTAATTTATGTTGGTTTCCATAAGGAATCTAATGAAAACACATGACTCTATGGGACACCACCTGCTGTTCTTCCCTGTGGTCCAAAGGTGATGTAAACCATTTGAAAAAAAAAATGTCAAATGGAAAGAATGTCTGTCAATATGAGAAAAATCAGCAACCATGTTACTAAGGAACATGACTCAAATCAGATTTATGACTCACATTTTTTTTCCATTTTCCCATCCGAAGGAAGATTAGGTTCACACTTTAACTATAGCCATATTTTTCTTGAAATGCCAACTACTTCTATTTGTATCTTTCCACTTTCTTTCAAGTAAATGAAAAAGATAGGTCATGTAAGTATTAAAAATCTGTAGGCCTACATTATGTGTGTGTAAGTGTGAGTGTACATAGAGTTTTATTTCCTAAAAGATTTAAGGTGGATATATGCTTCAGTATTTTTATGTTAGTTTTGCTTCTTTGCCCGTATTCCAGCCCAGCCTTGGAGGAGCCAATATTACTTGGAGGAAAAAGTCAAACTTACCACCTCTTTCTGAACATGGTTTACAACTCTTTCATTTTAGTTGCTTTCCTTGCCTAATCCTGTTTTATTCTAATCATTCATTCTAATTGCATCAATTCCAACATTCCTTTAATAGGGGTGTAAATTATTTGCACTGGTTTTATTCTATTTATCTGAGTCATATGTATGTATTGTGTTATTGTGCCCTATTTTCTTTACTAGAATGTGAGTTTTGTCCAAAAAAAGAACTTTATTATTAAGGGTTACTTTTTTTTCTGACTGTCCCATGTTATGCTGTACCACATAGTGGATATAAAATAAAACTGAAAGTGTTGCTTAAACTTTGAAGCTAACAGTCATGAAACTACTGAGATGCCTGTGAAAGGTGACTTCCTAACGTAAACCAGAGAACCATACAGTTTTCCAAATAAAGTGGCTCCGCCTTCAGTAAACAAGAGATTTGGATTTTAATTATGTAGATTCATTTATGTCTTAGATCTTAAATTTTCTCTAAAGAAAAGTGTTTTAATAAATTCCTGTGTTCATTATTACCCTTCTATTTCTCTTTGAATCACCAAACCTTGAGATCTATATAGAGGAATTCCTTAATACTTTATCTGAGTTTATTAAAGCTAAATTTTTATATTTATTAAAGATAATCATTCTGGTTTGACAGTTTGTATACCATGTCTCCCTGTGTCTTTCTTCTTTGTCTATTCTGCTGACTTTCATTTAGCTAGGTGAAGCCCATTTTTTTAAAACAACTTTTTATTGAGTTACAGTCATTTTACAATGTTATGTCAATTTCCAGTGTAGAGCACAATTTTTCTGTTATACATGAACATACATATATTCATTGTCACATTTTTTTTTCACTGTGAGCTACCACAAGATCTTGTATATATTTCTCTGTGCTATACAGTATAATCTTGTTTATCTATTCTGCATATGCCTGTTAGTATCTACAAATTTTGAACTCCCAGTCTGTCTCTTTACCCCCTGCCCCCCTTGGCAACCACAAGTTTGTATTCTATATTTATGAGTCTGTTTCTGTTTTGTACTTATGCTTTGTTTGTTTGTTTTTGGATTCCACATATGAGCGATCTCTTATGGTATTTTTCTTTCTCTTTCTGGCTTATTTTGCTTAAAATGACATTCTCCAGCAACATCCATGTTGCTGCAAATGGCGTTATGTTGTTGTTTACTGCATTCCCACCAGCAGTGTAGGAGGGTTCCCCTTTCTCCACAGCCTCTCCAGCATTTGTCATTTGTGGGCTTTTGAATGACGGCCATTCTGACTGGTGTGAGGTGATACCTCATTGTAGTTTTGATTTGCATTTTTCTGATAATTAGTGGTATTGAGCATTTTTTCATGTGCCTATTGATCACTTGTATGTCTTCCTTGGAGAATTGCTTGTTTAGGTCTTCTGCCCACTTTTGGATTGGGTTGTTTGTTTTTTTCTTATTAAGTCGTATGATCTGCTTATATATTCTGGAGATCAAGCCTTTGTTGGTTTCATCGTTTGCAAAAATTTTCTCCCATTCCATAGGTTGTCATTTTGTTTTACTTATGGTTTCCTTTGCTGTGCAGAAGCTTGTAAGTTTAATTAGGTCCCATTTGTTTATTCTTGCTTTTGTTTCTGTTGGGTGTGTAGACTGCCCTAGGAAAACATTTTTGAGATGTATGTCAGATAATGTTTTGCCTATATTTTCTTCTAGAAGGTTTATTGTATCTTGTCTTCTGTTTAAGTCTTTGATCCATTTTGAGTTTATTTTTGTGTATGTATAAGGGAGTGTTCTAGCTTCATTGATTGACTTGCTGCTGTCCAGTTTTCCCAACACCATTTGCTGAAGACACTGTCTTTATTCCATTGTATATCCTTGCCTCCTTTGTCGAAGATTCGTTGTCCAGAAGTTTGTGGGTTCATTTCTGGGCTCTCTATTCTGTTCCATTGGTCCATATGTCTGTTTTTGTACCAATACCATGCTGTCTTGATGACTGTAGCTCTGTAGTATTGTCTAAAGTCTGGGAGAGTTATTCCTCCAGCCTCTTTCTTTTTCTTCAGTAATGCTTTGGCAATTCTAGATCTTTTATGGTTCCATATAAATTTTATCATGATTTGTTCTAGTTCTGCGAAATATGTCCTGGGTAATTTGATAGGGATTGCATTAAATCTGTAGATTGCCTTGGGCAGTGTGGTCATTTTAACAGTATTGATTCTCCAATCCAGTAGCATGGCATATCTTTCCATTTTTTTAAGTCTTCCAGTTTTTGTGTTTTTTTTAAAGCTTGTGTTTCTTATTGTTTTCCATCAATATTACCAAATGTAATAAATTAGGGGAAAAAAGAATGAATATATCTGCTCTCTGACAGTATTAATAAAAGAAGACTCCATGTAGATTTCCTTGGTTGCACTCATAGATTAATCTAAAAACAAAAGCAAATAGCATTGCTAGTAGCAATGTTTTGTGAGTCAAAACAAGGTCCTTTGTTATGATCTTCTTTCCCTGCCATCTTAATTTATGTATTTGTAAACAAAGATAAAGCACTTATGTCCCTAAGAAAGCAGTTTAGTTTTTATTTTTAAAGACTATCTGTAGGGCTGGGTTTGATGGAGAAATAGTGTAACAATCTTTGAACGAGATACATATAATTTTATTACCAGAGATTAGGTGGGGCAAGGAAGAGAGGAATTAAGGAAGCGAAGTCGAAAAGTTGGCAGGAGGTAAGGTCAGAAATTAAGGGGACTTTTTTGTTCTCCAGGAAACGTGGACTCTAATTTGCCATTAATATCGTAGCTCGACCTAACCTTACGGCTGCGGGTCAGTGCATTTCAGGAGTAAGAGCCAGAGCCCTTGCGGTGGTCCGTCCTGACCTCCCTGGTTCCCCCTGCGCCCCCAAGCCCTCAGCACTGCCTTCCCGGTCATCGGACTACAGGGCTCATTCCCATCTTGCAGCATTTGCTCTTGTTCTTCCTTCTCTCTGAAATACTCTTTCCCTGAGAAGTCTGCTTGGTGATGTTGGTTTCTCAGTATCTGTTGAAATCTTACCTTTCTCTGAGGCTTCCCCTGACCATCCCAGATAACACAGGAATCAGCCCCACCTTCTCACCACCCCGGCCCTCCTGATATTCTTGCTTTGCTCTCTTTTTTCTTATTCTATGGCTTTATTTTATTTTCATAAATTATATCATTTCATATATTTTAATCATTTATTACATGTATTGCTTGTTGTGTATCTCACCCACTAAAATGTATGTTCCCCAAGGACAGGAAATCTAGTTTGTTCATTTTATGTGCATGTTCCTGTACCAGTTCCCAGCACACAATAGATACACAGTAAATATTTGTTGAACTGAACTGAACTACACTCAAAGGGAGGCCGCACCAGAGAATATGAGTGAATTGGCACAAAGCTTTCACTATTACTAGAAAATTAAATTTTAAACATGCCTTACTTTTGATGAGTTACTGCCGTCATTTTCATGGGGAAGGAAAGCCTTACAGACGTTGTGAGTGATGAACACCTGATCTTCTCATGGACAGATTATTGCTTGAGGGGCTAGAAATAAATACTGATGTTGGTGTGTTACATAATCTACATTTAATGCAAGTTGGTAGTTGATGTTTTTTGAGCTGATAGATTTCAAGGTTCTGTTATTTAAAGCTGTAACAAAGTTTGTGTAAAATTTGCCATAATCAAGACATAAAACAAAACTGCAGATACTAACTACTGTATATAAAATAGATAAACAACAAGTTTCTACTGCATAGCACAGGAAACTATATTCGATATCTTGTAGTAATCTGTAATGAAAAAGTATGAAAAGGAATATAAGTATGTATATGTGTGACTGAAACATTATGCCGCACATGGAAATTGACACAACATTGTAAACTGACTATACTTCAATTAAAAAAAAAAGACTAGGAAATTGGGGGGAAAAAAGAAGAAAATTAATCATCCATATTGCCAAGATGATCACATTCTGGCTAACTCAGTTTTCCATCATTTGACTATTATTTTTAACACAGCATGCCATGAGTTTGATTTAACCATGATGGAGTGATTAATTCTTTAGTCTGTTTTTCTTTGTGGTATCCACAGATGGTGACCCATTTTTTTTTTTCACATCTTTAGTCAAAATAATACCACATCCTATGGTATACGTGTAAAGACTGCCACATTTTCAAGTAGAAAACAAAATAAGCAGCAATTAGGTTGATTGTTAACCAGTATGGTTAGATTGGGATTATAGACATTCAAATAGAAAAAGGCTCAGTCATTCTGAGCACAAGTTGGAAGAGGGTCGCCTGGGATAGGTTTGCAGCTCATTTCTTCATAGTCTTCATACAATGACATTTCTTATTTCAGTGAGTTCACCATAGTTTGGGATCTGATGCTCAGCTTAGGAAATTTAGAAACCCCATTTTGCCTGTGTACAAAGCCCGTATTTCAGGAACATGTGATAAATTAAACCTGGGCTTTGAAAAGTGCATGGGCAGTATATAAATTTCTGTCTTAAGTGAGAGGCTGGATTATATATAATTAAACAGTCTCAAAAGCATTCCAACTTGAGGATTTTATTGAAGTTCTAAAGAAGCTGTGTTTCATTTAATGTTCAGGACTGATCTGTATCCTAAAATTTAGTGATTTGAGGATGACTGTGATCATTATGAGTCAGTTGAAAATGTTGATCACATCATATAATTATACTTGACCCAGAGGAATAAACTCATTCAGTGTTTTAAACTACTTTGTTTTGCATAAACTTTAGCTTTTCCTTGCTGCCCAAAGTTTATCAGGAGCTCAATTGAGAATTGGCAGTGATTAATACAAGAGAAAAGAATTTCACAAAAGGTTTTTTATTTGCCTTATGTTATATTCCCTATGCTATATATTAATTGTATCATCAGCTTCAAGTCAAGTTCATGATAAAAATTACTTCCACAATAAAAAAATGATATTAAAGATACTAAAAGCTGTCGAATTAACTGTGCAAAGATGAAAAATGAGACTTGGACTTCCATAAGCCATTTATGCTAATCAACTAGACCAGTTCTTGACTTTCTCTCTCTGTGTTTAAAACATTTGTGTCAGCACCACCGAATTATATCCCAGAGACAAATTTCTTCTGGAGTCTCTTCTGTGACCCGCCCCCAGTGTTTTCCTGTGCATTTAGCTCAAGAACAGATTTCATTACTAAATCCATCGGGCATTTCCTCTGATACGCACTTGATCCGTGCCCGGCTCTGTTTCCATCACCGGAACCCACCTTCCCCAGACCTTGACCAGTTTCTATCTTTATCACCATACAGAACCCTGCAGTAACTTCTAGCTGTCTTTTGTGTCATGGTAATAAGTCTTCATGAACTTACCTCTCTACCCCTTTATTAACTCTTTTCACCTTCCACATATAAACTCCTTTCTGATGTGGCCCATGCACCTAGTCTTCCTCTCTGGCCACTCTCCACCCTCTGTATCGTTTCAGCAATTTACGAAGAACTAGTTTTAGTTGCCTGTACACATCCCTGTCTGTCACACCTCTGTCTTTGTACATATTGCTCCTTCTTGCCGCACTATTTTGGAGTATTTAATTCGTGCTTGTCTTTCATAAACCAGCTTAAGCACATAGAATGTCCCAGTCTAGATAAAAGAAGCTTTCTATGTGGTTCCTTAGCATGGATACACCCTAATAGCATGTATCACACTGACTCGTAATTACATCTATTCATCTATGGTAGCACTGAGTCTTGCAAATACTAGGGGTCAAGGACTGGGTCTTTTTTTTCTTTTCCTTTATAATACCTATCATTATACATAGCAGGTGCTAGAAAAATGTTTGCTGAATGAAGGCTGAGGTGAAGTCTTACGGTTCTGCAGTGTCAGAGTTGTTCCTGAAGACAGTGTATAACTTTAAGGGAAAGTATAGTGGATGATTACTTGAAATCAATTCTAAATTCCATAGAGAAAATATTTCTACTCTCTATGGCTTTATACTGTCAAACTAACAACTCTTTAAAGATGAGCAAACATACATAGAGTTGATTGTATGTTTGTTCGGTATTTTTAGGCAAACTTTAGTATTTTATATGCATTTCGAGGGCAAAAGGATTTTTTGCATAGAAAGTAAAAGTTTAACCATATGTATGTCTCATACATGATTTAATCTGCAAGAATTTGTGTTGTTTTCTGGTTACAGATAGTTAAGGATATAAACAACTAATAAATCTAACCTTTTTCAGTTTTACAAACTAAACTCTGGATCATTTCCAGCATTTGGATCACTCCAGACCTATAGTCTCTGCCCAGAGAATTTACAGCTGTTGAAAATCATGTGTGCACAGACAGTAAATAAAAAGCAGTTACAAGTTAATGCAAGAGAATGATTAAAACATTTAGTTCATTTTAATGTTATTTGTGATAAGTGACCCTGGAGAATTTGTATGGTAGAGATGCTAATTAGAAATAGGAATTGGACAACAGGGAGATTGAGGAGAGTCCTAGAACGAGGGCAAGTGCAGTGGAACACAGGACCCCGTGGCAGGCCTGGCGTGACGTCCCCTTCCCCCTCCTGCTTCACCCCATGCCCCGTGCCCTGTGCCACGTATACACGTGGTTGATTTACCAGGCAAAATTCACTTCTGTTAGGTTTACTTTAGAAAACATTCATTGTCCAGGTTAAAATACTAGATACTAAGTCTTCAATTTCGATAAAACATACCTAAATAAAATTTTGCCCATGAGAAACTATGAGTGTTTGAGTCTAATTATATGAAGTATCTAAAGTAGTCAAAATCATAGCAACAAAGTGGAAAGGTGGTTGCCAAGGGCTGGGGAAAGGAGAGGAGGAATTAGGGTTTAAAAGGTAGAGAGTTTCAGGTAGGGAGGGTATAGCTTAGTGGTAGAGCACATGCTTAGCATGCATGAGGTTGCAGGTTCAATCCCCAGTACCTCTATTAAAAAGCAACAACGAAAAAAGAAAAGAAGGGTATAGAGTTTCAGCTTTGCAGGATTAAAAAGTTTCTAGAGATCTGTTGCACAACACTGTAAACATACTTAAATTATTGAACTGTACACTTAAAATTGGTTAAGACAGGAAATTTAACGTTAGGTATTTTTTACCACAATTTAAAAAAGAGTCATTGTTAGTAATGTTTTTATAGGTGAAAACTTCAGTGAAAAAGCTTTTTAAAGATTAGGAAAATACCATTCAGTGTTAGAGACTAAAATGTTTTATTTAGGATTAAATGAAATGTACAGTCCATGTAAAGTGCCTGGAATAGTAAAAAGCTCAATTCAATTGTAATTGAATACAGTAACTTTTCACTTTTCAGTTCACTCTGATGCAATTTGTTGTTAATTCATTTTAAACTGCTTTTACTGACAGGATACTGGCACTGTAACTCAATGTGATGTGATGTATTTCACAAGGGCTATCTATATAGACACAGAGAGAACACCTTACGGCCAAAAGGAAACTTTGGCCTTAAGGAAACTGTATTTTTCAGGAATATTTTATGCTTTGCAAATTTCCTTGGAATAGCTACCCTGCTCCTCTGTTAATCACTTGTTTGTATTTTCCTCCTAACTGTTATAAAATACAAAAGAATTTGCTTTTAAATATAGCTTTCATATACTACTGAGCACTCAGAAATATTAAAAGGCATATTTTCTTCTAACTTAGAAATTATCAGAAGGTGGCTTGATTTGATTGCAGCATTTTGTTTTCTTGATATTTAAAACTATTTAAATACAAGAATGAATACTGGACATGCATTCAAATATTATCATGGATATGAATCTTCAAAAATTAAAGACTGGTTTTTTACTGTTGCCATCAAGAGAGAACAAAGATTAAAAATTAAGGAATCATAATTCCTTCTTAATTTGGTTATGACACATCAAAAAAAACCCACCAGATGTTTCCCATCCTTATTAACAACAACAACTACAACAACAGCTACTCTGTTTCTGAGGATGTACCAGGTTCTGTTCTACGTGCTTTTACATTCTTTTTGGGGTGGGAGGTGGTAATTAGGTTTGTTTGTTTATTTACGTATTATTATTTTTTTAATGGAGGCACTGAGGATTGAACCCAGGACCTCATGCATGCTAAGCAGGTGCTCTACCACTGAGCTATACTCCACTCCCCTCTTTTACATTCTTTTAATCCTCACAACAGCCCTATGACGTTCTTACAGTTATTTATCCCCATTTTTCAGATAAGAGAACAGAGGCACAGAGAGATTAAATACATTTCTGTAACTACCCAACTGGAAAGCAACAGGGCTGAAATTCAAATCTAGACAGTCTGGCTCCAGAGCCCAGGCTTTTAATCATTGTACTGCATTCTTCTCTGATTTAAAGGAATGTTAAGGGAGGGGTTAGCTCAGTGGTAGAGCACATGCTTAGCATGCATGAGGTCCTGGGTTCAATCCCCAGTACCTCCATTAACAAATAAACTTAATTACTGCCCCCCCAAAAGAATTCTTAAAAATATATACTTAAAAAAAATGAATGTTATCCAGATATGTCAAGTGCAAATAATGTGGTATCTATAGTCCATTCTGAGTTCAGACATCTTATAAATGCAGCTTTTGGTATATCAGTAAATATAGAAGTGACAATAACTCTTAAGCTCTTGGCTGAATTTTAAACACGTGGCCATGAAGATAAGCAGTTCCCTAGCACCTGTGAAAAAGCAATTATGGAAAACTAGGTAATTTTGTTTGAAAACTATGCGTTTTCCTCTTTCTCTAAGCATTATAACTTCCTTAAAGAAACAAAGTGGTTTGATGATATTTTGTGGTATTTGAATTACAAACAAAAATTTTGTGAATTCTGGAGAATTTTTATTCCATAGGAATTCCAAATCTTGCTGTTTCAGGTACATTTCACATGCACTCCCACCTCGGGTTCATTGCACGTGCTGTTCTCTTGACCCTACAGGCCTTTCTCTCCCCTCTTCTGAGTCTCTTGTCACCTTCTCACTGAAGTTTTTCCTTCTTCATTCTGTTTTAAATTGTACCCCTCATGCGGGCTGGCTTTCTGTCTCTCTTCTCTGCTTTATTTTTTTCTACACTGCTTGTCACTTTATAACATGTTATATAGTTTACTTATTCTTATTTGTTATCTTTCTCCCATAAATACAATATAAACTCTATGCGGATTTTTATCCATTTAGTTCACTGCTGTATCACCAAAGCCTGACTCCTAGGAAACATTCAGTAAGTGTTTGTTGAATGCGTTGACTTTATCTCTAGTTTCTAACTAGTTCACTTTAAGATTTAGCTGGTAGTTAACTAGAATGAAAGCTTTCGTTGTTTGTGTTGCAGGTGAAAGAACAAAACAGAAGAAACCAATCCACTTGTCCTTGAACAGTCCCTAACACATAAGAAGTTTTCAGTAGCTGTTAAACACATGTTACTCTCCAGTGGTTCAGGTTGTTGTGTTAGTCAGTTTTATAATATGTTGTACTCCAAGTCCCATTTTTTCATTCTTAACATTCTAATGTTAAGACAAGACGAGCGAATATATGCCACAATGATGCATATTAAATTGTAAACACATAATAGATTTCTTCTGAAATTACATTCTGCTTTACAACACTTCACCCAGCCAAAGCACTGGAAGTCACCACGTTTCTTTTGCCTTTCATTCTTCAATTTAATCTTTAAATTAGATTGATAGCTATACGTCACCATGACAAGAATTCATTTTATTTTTGTAAAATCTGAAAAAGAATGGAAGTCATATTTTATTTTTCTTTAGAATCACCTTCTCCCCCTACTAGGCATTGGTTGATTTACAACTATGTATTATTATTCAGCAAGTGAGAAAATCATTGGTTGTCTAGAATTTTAAATGTTGGAATGCCAGCCTAGAGAGGTAAAGAATTTCCCCAGACATCTTTGGAATAGAAAGGTAGCCATTTAAATTTGATAGGTCAGTTGTTTCAGCAACATAATGCCATATATAGGAAGAGGGCTTGCCATAACCAAATAGGACTTAATATGAGCTTCATCGAGGGTTCACAGTCAAACCAGTATTTTTATGATTGTCTGAGTTACACTTTTTCTCCAGGTAAGCTATGTTGATATATTGGAAACAAATAAATGTTAATGAGGGTAAAGGAAAAACAAAACCAAACCAAATATTGCTGACTGGCATACGGAGAGAGTAATTAGCCCTGTCTTCCACAGCTGTCCACAGGTTGTTGTGACTGACTAACACCCTGTCAATGATTTCTGTGAACTTAGTCGAAAAAAATAGGGTACCTTGAATTATCTGTTCATCCAGCAAGCACATCGAGCACTTACATGTGGCAGGCATTCATTTTGCTAAATTGTCTTAAGGAATTCTGTGTAGTGGTGGAGAGACAGAAATAAACAGTCATTTTCAATAAGCTCTGTAGTAGAAGTGAGTTGGGTATTGTAAAGAATACAAGAAATGTGCTTAATAAGTAGTGTGGGGGGATGAGTTTTCAGAGAAGACTTACCTCACTTGTCTCGTCTGGCTTTTATAGGAAGGATGGTTTAGTATGAACTGTTCTTTTTTCTTACGTGCCAAACGTATGAGATTACAATTAGGGGTGGATTTGCTCACTTTGTTCATTTTGATTCACCATCATCCCTCAGTATTTTGAAATTATATTAAATTTCCATGAAATGGCTTTAATCATGGGTAAGGCTGCCTAAATCTGCATACATATTTGGAAAGCTTTCCAAGTGTTTTTTCACAAGTGAGTGTTTTATGTTTAAAGACTTGGACACCTGGCCTCTACACCTTTTAGTATGCCAGATGTAAGATCTTTCCCAGGCATACTTTTAAATACTTCTACAATGTTAGATTTCAGAAATGCAAACCAATGCAAGAGACTTCACTTCATTTGTGAGATGGATATTAAAGAAGGTTGACAAATATTTTTAAAAAACAATTTTGTTGCTCCTCACCAGGTATCAAATAGTCTTCCTTTTATAACATTGATTCATTTATTCCTTGACTAAACTATGTGCATTTGCTATATGCCAGGTATTGTTCTAGGCACTAGAGACATCGGTACATTTTTATTACTAGTACTTTCAGACTCACCTGCACAGAATGGCTATAATCAGCTAACACCCAGTTATATGGTCATGGTGAGGCAAGGGTTATAAAAATTCTGTCATATTTCCATGTGTTTAGCCAATGTGGTGTTGGATCTATCCTTTCACTATTGTGAGCAGTCTTTGCTGTTTGTTTAACCTATTCACTATCTTGCCAAAACATGAGCATCGAAAAAATAGACCAATGGGAAGAGCCAAAACATAAAGCTCCAACAGACACATCTAACAGGTACTACGAGTAGAGGAAGGCCAAGGAGTTAATTAGTAGAAGAAACAAGTACTGACATACATTCATTTTTCTCTCATCTATTAGTGTATCAGTTATACTTCTTTTAAAACATTTTTACTGGTTGCCTCAGAATTTGTGATACACATTTACAACTAGTACAAGCCCACTTTCAGGTAACTGTATTGCTTCATGGGTAATGTGGGTACAGTGTAACAGACTACTTCCAGTTCCTCCCACCATCCCTTATAACATTCCTGTCATTCATTTCACTTACTCATAAGCTATCATCACCAAATGCATTGTTACCCCTGTTATTTTTTTTATTGAAGTATAGTTGATTTACAGTGTTGTGTTATTTTCTCATGTACACCATGGTGACTCAGTTATACACACATGTATTCTTTTTCACATTGTTATTTTGAACAGACTGTTATCTACTAGATTGGTTAAGAGAAAGAAAAAAAGATTTTACTTCACCTTCGCTTATTTCTTCTCTAATGCTCTTCCTTTCTGTATGTAGATCTTAGTTCCTAACTATCATCATTTTTCTTCTCTCTGAAGAACTGTTAACATTTCTTGAAAGGCAGGTCTACTGGTGATCAATTCCCTCAATTTTTGGCTGAGTCTTTGTTTCTCTTTCTCTTTTGAAGGATAATTTTGCTGGATACAGATTTCTAGGTTGGTGGGGTTTTTTCTTTCAGCACTTTATTATTTCACTCCACTTTATTCTTGGTTGCATTGTTTCTGAAGAGAAATCTAGTGTAATCCTTAACTTTCTTTGTAGGTAAGGTGTTTTTCCCCCTCTCGCTTCTTTCAGAGTTTTCTCTGTCTTTGATTTTCTGTAGTTTGGATAAGATATACCTAAGTATAGATTTTTCTGTTATTTATCCTGCTTGGTGTTCTCTGAATTTCCTGGATCTGTGGTTTGATGTCTGTCATTAATTTTGTAAAATTCTTAGCCATTATTACCTCAGATATTTCCTTCGTTCCTTTCTTCTTCTGGCATTTCAATTTTGGAAGTTCCTATGGACATTTATTCAAGCTCAGGAATTCTTTCCTCCTCCATGTCAAGTTTGCTGATGAGCCCATCAATGCAGTCTTCATTTATGTTTCTGTGATTTGCATGTCTACTGTTTCTTTTTGACCCTTTCTTAGAGGTATCATCTCTCTGCTTACATTACTCATATGTTCTTGCATGTTGTCTACTTTTTCTGGTAGACCCTTTAGCATATTAACTATAGTTATTTTAGATTCCTGATCTGATTATTTAAAAATCCCTACCCTATCTGATTCTCGTTCTGATGCTCGCTTTGTCTTTTCAGACTGCACTTTTTTACCTTTTAGCATGCCTTGTAATTTTTTGTTGAAAGCTGGATGTGACATATGGGGTAAAAGGAACTAAGGTGGAAAAGCTTATAGCGTGAGGGTTTTTGTTCATCTGGCTCGAGTTAGGCTGTGTTTCCTGTTTGCTGTAGCTGTGGTGTTAGAGGCTGAAATTTCCTCAGTGTCTTTGTTTGTGCCTTTGTTTGTGTTTCCCCACGGACTCGGGCAGTGGAGTCTGAGGCTTGCAGTTCTTTTAGCTGTGATCTCTTGTTGTACTGGAGCCCTGTCGAGATGGTACTAAGACGCAGCGGGGAGGAAAGTGTGTCGTATAGTCCTGCGTTTAGGACTCGGGCTTTTAGTGACGTAAGATGGGTATTTCTCTTCCCCTCATTTGAAGGCTAGAGGGAGCTGGAGTTGGGTATCTCCGTTCCCCCGTGTTGAAGGCTACAGAGGCCTTTTTAAGGAGAACAGAGAACTCTGGGTATATCGCAAAATGCTTGCTTTCCCCTTCCCTCTGCTCGAAGTGCGAGGGAATATTTTCTCCAGTCTCACAGTGAGAACCTTGTGAGGCTCCTGGAGGCAGAACCGTGGTGGGGGGTCCCCGTAAGCCTGAGCCCCCTGGGAATTTTCACCCTCAGGTTAGTGGTCTGTCCCGGGCTGCCAGCAGGTCATCAGTGACAGTGTGGAGCGTGGGCACAGACACTGGCTCCTGTTGGAGGGTTGCTCCTGGCCTTCTGCTCCTGGCCTTCTGCTCCCATTTCCCGGTTTGTCTCTCCAGTTTTCAGGGCAGCAGGACTGTTCTAAGAAAAGTTACTCATTTTGAGTTTGTTCAGCATTTCTTCTGGTTGTGATGACTGGAGTGTTGAATTTCAAGCTGTCTGCGTGTCAGACTGGAAACCTTGACCCTAGATTCAGAAATCTGGGATGCAGATGGCAGGAGGTCCGAGAACATAAGGAAGCTTTCTGGTGCACTGAGTTGAAATTCTCAATCTTATTTCTGTTCTGTTTTAGTTTGACAGTCCAACATCACCTTGCCTTATCATGTCCTGTATGAATCCTTTCCCCTTGTTCTATGACGTTAAACTGCAGCATCTTCTAACTGTTATGCCACAAGCCCAATTTGCCTTTGATCTTCCATGACCCAGAATCAGCATGCTGTGGTGGGCCTGTGGACACTGGCTTTCAGGTGTATTTTCTGCACATAGAGAATTATGGTTGATTCTGATTAAAGTGTGGAAGCAAGGCCTGTTGGGGGATTTATACCCAGATTCCAAAAGCCATTAAATTTTACACATCATTTAAAAAGTTGTAGTAGTTAAGTGGTAGACTTTATACATCTTGGCTCTCACAGTGAGTGAATCGAAGAATATAAATATTCTGGGTTTGGGAGAGGGTACAGCTCAAGTGGTAGAGCGCATGCTTAGCATACAAAAGGTCCTGGGTTCGATCCCCAGTACCTCCTCCAAAAATAAATAAGCAAACCTAATTATCTACCCACCCCCCGCAAAAGGAAGAATATAAATATTCTGTTTACAAAAGACAAGGTAAATATCTAGGCTTATTTTAATTATTGAGTTCACAAAATATATTAAAAGTTGTATTCAAGAGAATGTTTATTGCTGTATTTTCTTCTAAAGGAATGCTATCATTCATCTCTTAAGTATTTCTTTGAGGTTTGGTTTGTTTTGTTTAAAAACAGATGGTTCTCTATCTTAAGACTTAATGCACTGGAATTCCTTCTAAAAATCTTCACTTTCTTAACTGTTGTAGAGCTAAAGAATTGTAGCATGTAAGCTGGACTCAGAATTAGTCTCTTTTCCTGTGGCAGTTTAACAGATAATCTGTTACTAGATAGAAATTTTTGCAGTTCATAAATGAGTAAAAATGTACTTTCCACCCCGCTTCCTTTTTAATTTAATCATGGACATGAACAATTTCTTACGAGTATCATAAGAGAGATCAGAATGGATATTTAAAAAATCAGGTCATAAGCATAAAATAATACTAGGTTTTCCTTCTCTGTATTTCACTGCTCACAGAGCACTGGGGGAACACCGATATTTGAGAGTTGTTAGCCCAGCAGAGGGGAGGAGACAGATTCTCGAACAGTGGCAGTGAGGCTAGAGATAAGAGTTTCAGGAAAGAGGGATTAATAGGGCCAAACACAGCAGTGGATCCAGCCAGGTAAGGATTAAAATTTTCCCATTGAAATCCCCCCCCCCCCTTTTTTCCATTATAAAAATAGGATACTTGACATGAAGGGGTTAACAGGCACTTAACCAAATAAGGTCAGTAGGACACACATGGGAGTAGAGTTAAAAGCCTTGGCAGAAAAAGACTTAACTGAAGCAGCAGAGATGGTGTCGTATGACTTTCATCTCATAACACATACCATGAAGTAGGTTCTTGTCAGCAGACAAAATCTTTGCAGAATGGTAGTGATTTTTACCTGATTCGACACTGTAAAATCCATCATCTGAATATATTAGTCTAATTGAGTATAAGGGGAAAATCAACCACTGTCTTTTTTTTTTTCCAACCTCTGTCTTCTTTTAGATAAAAAATGCTTCATCATAAAAGACAAACTTCTTTGCAATCAGGGAATGTTGCTTGCATTTTTTTGAGTCTTAAATTATTTTTATTATAGAAAATTTCAAACAGACACAAAAATAGGAAAATATAGTGAACCCTAGTTTACCTATCAGGGAATGTTGTTTTTGACCATAGAAGAAAATGACTTTTAGGATTTTTTGTTGAAACTATGTTTTGACTTGAGATAGTGGATTATTTTGTAATTTGTATTTTGTTAAAAGTTGGTAATAGTGGAAAATTGGAAGAGCAGTCTTTAAATAAGTTTCTTGTGAATCCAACCTAGGAAAAAACAGTATTCCTATATAATATGTTTAGTTATCGTTTATAGTTAACTGTGGTTTTGCAAAAGATTAGCTCGTAGGAATATTGAAACTTTCTTATTTTATGTCTTCTTAAAAGAGATCATTCGAAACTCATTTTAGAAACTGATATCGCAGCTTTATATCTTGTCTTTTGCCTTTATTCTGAGAAGCTAGTAGTTGTTTTTACAGGATTAGTCTACATGTAAAGATTAATTATATAAACTGATATTTAAATATCTATGAATTCTATAGATATATAAAATTGTTTGCATGAAGATACAGATGTGCTAAATATACGCATGCTAAACCTGCCAATAGAGGCAGACGCTGGAAATGCCTGCTGTATATGTCCTCAGTTTTAGAGGAAAGCTTCATCTTGACTTTAGTTGTGTGACTCCAATCCTCGGATTTACGGAGCTGGCTAGAGTTCGTAACTGACTGCATTGCTTTTCCAATTATCCCTGAAAGGAACAAAGCACAGCTTTCCTGATACTCAGTACCATAGGAATACTTGAAAGCAGGATATGTAAGTCTCTCCAACTTTAGTCCTGATATTCTTTGTTCTACCGTCTTCTGTTTCAGATGGTTTTAAAAAATGTCCTATACTTCTGTTTTTAGGCCTAGAATATTGTGTTTAGATACAAAGTGTGTTACATGTAAGTTATCTTCTATAACATCTGAAAGTGGTATCTTTTACAATTTAACACATAGCAATGTGAAGTTTAAGGTAATGTCAGTAAAAAAAATCCTTGTCTTTATTTGTTAGGATTTCAAGGCAACCTTCAGACTTTTCTGGGCTATAGCGTCAAGGAGTATCAGGGCTACTTCACATCTCTAGGGTCCTTTAGTCTGTCTGATGAGTTGGTTTAATGATGTGCATGTTTTAAAATGTTGTCCTTACTGTCTATTCTGATTATGAAGTTGAAAATTTGTATTTGAAGTTACAACCTCTTAAACTCCAACTTTTCATATTGTCTTTACATTTGCTTGGTATGGGGAGAATTTGGAATTGTCCCAGAGTTGATAGTTTGCTTACAGCCAGCACCGTGCTCTCCATCTGTATTCTCTTTTATTGAAAAATTTCATCTTAACTTTGGGTTTGAAATTTAAACTTTACCCTTTTTTCTGGATCCCACAGAATCCACAAAATGTTATTGTTATCAGCTTATGGGAAAACAAAGTGACTAATACAGCTCATATGAGAAAGATGAGCGGGGGGACATCTTTACTCCACATACGCTTATGATTTAAACATTGCTAACTTTCAAAAACCCCAAGGCAGCCTCCACATGACTCAGTTGTAGCCACATTCTCCTTTTCCCCACTAAACTGCTGTCTACCTCTTTTCTCTTATGGTTTGGTAGAGCCACCCTTAGGGAGAGAAAACTCGGTGCATTCAGGGGACTATGTCTATAAATTGTCAGTTGACTTAATTCCTTTAAAAAATTTTATCCCTTTTGAATTTTGTGCAACTTTGTAAAGTTTTGTACTATTTAACATGTCTAGCTTTGAAAAGAGTTAAAGCTATACCAGTAAATAATCTTGAGATAGAAATATCCTCAAATCATGTGCCCATTCTTCCTTGAGGCCTTTTTACTTTGTATTACCAAAAAGTAGAAGGTCCTTTCCTGAAGTTTTGTGTGGAGTCCCTTGTTAGATTTTTTTTTTTAAACTTCTTAGCCTAGCCACAAACTTTTCTTCATTTGAGATCAGTTGAGTGTTTTGGTATTGATGGTCCTCATACCTTGTTTTGATTTTTAAAGTTTCCCCTCCAAAAAATGGCGTCCTTTTTCTGTTTACTAGCATAGAACAATAATTAACTCTTAAAAATAACTCTTTTGATATTTACTATAAACTGTGTATATATATATAATATATATATATAATATATATTATATATATATATAATTGAGGTATAGTCAGTTTACAATGCTGTATCAATTTCTGATGTACAGCACAGTACATTAGTCATATAGGAACATACATATATTCATCTCTGTATTCTTTTTCACCATAAGTTACTACAAGGTATTGAATATAGTTCCCTGTGCTATGCAGTATAAACTTCTTGCTTATCTATTTTATGTATATTAGCATCTGCAAGATCTTTACTATAAACTGTTGAACAGCTTGGAGACTTTCTTACCCTACTTTAAGTGTTGCATGTGTAGGCCTTTCAGTATTCTTCTCAACTCTTTTTGAAAAGGCTACGGAAAGGTTTTTTTTACTTAAATAAGAATGATACATTCACATATTTTGCATTTTCTCAGAGATTATTAGTTTATAACAGTATGTTAAAGTTCTGAAAACTCAAGTGCTGAGTGGAGAGACCTGTTTTATTCTGTTTTGCCTACTGGCTCTCAAAACCATGTGGGCAAGAATTGCTGTTTTTACAAAATTCCAGATAACTCACTGTAGCACACAGTTCTAAGAAACCCAGTTTCTCAGATGTTCCTTATCACTAAAGTAGTGATCACTTTGGCAGAGGGAAGTGTAATGGTTAAATAAGGTTTGTCCTGCATAAAGATCAAGCTTTTTAAATTTTATTTTGAGGGGATTTTGATTATTCATCTGGAAATCTGGAACCTGATCTGTTCTGGAGTTTAGCCAACAACTACAAAAAGAAATGAAGAGTGGTGATTTAGACGATGAGTTATAGTACATAAAAGCAGATATAGCCTGATTAAAAATATATTTTAATAGTATGTATGTCTTAGAAAACTACATAGGAATGAATTGATTATCCAAATCAGTTGAAGTATGGGACTGTTACTTACTTTACTGACAAGATGGTACAAATCTTTTTCTCTTCCTATACCACTTACTTCAGCACCATTTTTTGAGTCACTGTCTTGGTTTTTCATTCCATTGGATGGATAAAATATGGAATATATGATCTTTTTGCACAAATGCATTATAGAGGTCTGTAGGCCCAGACTTCTGGGTATATACTTCATATGTGATTTTGGAACAATACACTTTTTTTTTTTTTTTTTTTGCTATGGAGAAATAACAATTTTGCAATGAGGCAGAAAATACAATTCACAAAGTTAACGGAGACTTTCATTTTTACAAGTAGCTACTTATTCTAGAAGTTTGCATTTGGCCAAACTCCTGGTTTTAAAGCTGAAGATAGGGAATAGAAGCTTATTACAATAAACATTTGCCTGGGTCATTCTTAAAGATTGAATGCTCTTCCAAATTCTCATTCACCTGGTCTCTGAAGACAGGAACGCAGGAGGAATACATTAGTTACTACTCTTCTTTCCTGATCTTTCTTCATAGATAGATGCATTTTGGACTTTAATTATTTGAATTGTAGAAAATGACTGATGAAAAAAGAGGGAACTGTTATGCATCTCTGGGAAAATAATTTCAGGGGGAAAAAACCAGTTTGAAAAAGAATACTCACAATATTTTGACTTCTGCATTGTCTTGGAGACTGTTTATGATACTGTGTGGCTGATTCTTAATATCTCCCCTGAAACTAGTATGACAGTCTCAAGATTTGTGGACTATGAAAGCCAAATATGTGCTGTACTTTATGATAGAGAAGACATTTAATCAAAGCCCCCCAAGAATGTTTCTCAAGTTTTACAGTTTGTTACTTTAATGTTACCTGTATGTGTATTTTATCATAAGCAAAAAAAAAAAAAAAAAATCAAAAACACAAATGGTAGAGAAATGAGTTTTGGGGTATAGGTTCATTATTGACCAAGATAATCAGCCTGGAACTATGTATCATCACTGAATATTTTATTTGAGATGACCCTACCTTTACACACATGCTGTAATAACACCTGTATAAATATACACACATATCTGAGGAAGGGACCAATAAGTACTCCCGGGTCGTTGTTTACTCCATCATGGTTTCACATATTCCCAGGCCTAGTCGCAGCTCTTGTGATAAATAAGGAAATCACACTGGGCAAACAAAAACTAGTATTTAATGAAAACTTATGTGCCGGAGATTGTTTTGGGGACTTATGTTAGTTTAATCTCTCAAACCTATGAGATAGGTACTACTATTACTCCCACTGTAGAGATGAAGAAACTGAGGTATAGGGAAATTAAATACCCTCTTCTCCATGTCCAGAGGTAATAAGAGGTAGAGCTAGGATACAGAATCAAGCAGTTTGATTCAGTAGAGGCTTGAGCTGTAATCTACCCAATCAAGATACAGGTTTGATTTTCCATGAGCAGTTCCTAAGATGGAGTTGGAGGATGTGGAGCACAGTAGGGGGAATGTCTGTGAAACAGGGAGGGAGAGGGATTGGGCAAGGATAGCCTTCAGACCAGTGCACATTTGGGAAGCAGAACTGGGCAGAGAGCATCTCAGATTGTAATATGTGTCTGACAAATCTCAGCCAACCCAACGGGAGCTGCAGAGCAGAGATTGCTTGTGTGATGAGCTCCACATTGAGTGGAAATGACCAGGCCCTGGTGCTACTGCTGTGCTCAGTCACTGACCAGGGACTCCCCGGGAAGGGCACGGCCTTAGACTGAGTGCTGCAGCTGAGCTTAAAGCATTGTGGCTGGAGACACTGATCCAACTACACTCTTAGGCAAGTTCTTTCTTTTCTCTCTTTCTTTGTTTCTTTGTTTTTTTCTTTCTTTCTTTCTTTTTTTTGAGTGCGTATTTATTTATTGATTTTTTTTATTGAAGTATACTTGATTTACAATGTTGTGTTAGTTTCTGGTGTACTGCATAGTGATTCAGTTACACATTTATATGTATGTATTCTTTTTCATATTCTTTTTTATTATAGGTCATTACAAGATATTGAATATAGGTCACTGTGCTATAGAGTAGCACCTTGTTGTTTATCTCTTTTATATTCAGTAGTTTGTATCTGCTAATCCCAAACTCTTAATTTATCCCTCCCCTCACCCTTTCCCCTTTGGTAATCGTAAGTTTGTTTTCTATGTCTATGAGTCTGTTTCTGTTTTGTAAATAAGTTTATTTATGTCATTTTTTTAAGATTCCACATGTAAGTGAGATCATGTGATATTTGTCTTTCTTGAAGGGCATTCTGAGCAGTACATTTCCATGGCTCCTGACACCATACTGCCGTTTCACAGACACCAAAGACCATTTCACATCCATCAGATCAGCAAAAACATTTAAATCTGACAATGCCAAATGCTTATGAGGCTGTAGATGGATATGTACACTACTTGCAGGGGTGCAAATTCATAAAACTCTTAGGCAATATAGTTCAGAGTGTCATAACCTACAGTATAGCATGTGGACCCCAGAGAAGCTCCTTTGTAAGGAGACATGTACAGAAATTTTTGCAACAGCATTGTTTGTAGTGGTGAAAAATTGGAAGCACTTTGGATGTCCATCAACAGGAGAATTGATAACTTGTGCCATATATATATATATATATTTTTTTGCAATAATGTACAGTACATAAAAATTGAACTGCTGCTTCATGTGTCCACTTGAATATATCTAAGAATAATAGAACTGAGGAAAAAAGTCCAAAAGAGGAGACATTTTAACTCACTCAGCCTGAACTCTTAATAGCGCACCACACTGTCATTTCATAAGGATCAGATCCCGTTGAACATCCATCAGATTCATATACAGTTATCTATGTAACGTAAGTTTAAAAGCAATGTCTTGTTTGCTTTTGGATATTATACATTTGCAACATGCATGAGAATGATAAACATCACATTTAGGTGAGTGTTTACCACAGGGAAGTGGGATCCAGGAGGGGCAGAGGGGTTTCAAGTCATGTGTGACCTGTTTTGTGATCTGAAGTAAATACAGCATAGTGTTAATAGTTCACAAAATTGTGTAGGGGAGCACACAGATGTTAATGTTCTCTAATGCTTTTCTCTATGGTGAAAATATTTTGTTACTATATACGTAATTATTATTAGTGAAACAGTAGGTATGCATCAGAAATTGACTTTCTCATGCAGACATTCTAACTACAGATCCAAATAGAATAATACAGTCAAGGCAGCTCAGTGCCATTCTTCTGAAATCCTGTTAAAAAGTTTGATGATACAAAAACATAAATTGTTTTTTTAAAAATACTATTTAACCTGGCAGGCCTTTTATAGAAATTAACAAGATGGCTCAAAATGTTTATGGAAATATTAAGGGCCTAAAATAGCTAAAACAATTTTGAAAAAGAATAAAGTTGGAAGATTTACAGTCTTTAATTTTAAGACTTACTGTGAAGCTACAGTAAACCAAGAAAGTGTGATATGGAATAAGACAACAGAACAATAAAAGAATGAAAAAATCCAGAGGTAGACCCACGTGCAGGTGATTAATTGATTCTAGATAAAGTGCCAGCATAATTCAGCATGGATAGGGTAGTCCTTTCAAGAAATAGTCTTAGAACAATTAGATATCCATAAGGAAAAAATGAATCTCAACCGTTATCTCATAGTTACCCCACAAAAATTAACTCAAAATGGATCATAGACCTAAATATGAAGCTAAAACTTTATAGCTTTTAAAAAATATAGGAACAAATCTTTGTGTCCTTGGGTTTGGCAAATATTTCTTAAAGAAAGCATAGATCATAAGAGAAAAAGTTTTTACATTAAACTTCAGCAAAATTAAAAACAATGGTCTTCAAAGGATACTGTTAAGGAAATGACAAGCCGCAGATTGGAGGAAACACTTATGATACATACATCTGATGAATGACCAATCCAGAATATATTTTTTTTAAAAACTCTTGCAACTCAAGATAATGAACCCAATTTTTAAAATGGACTGAAGATTTGAAACAACACTTCACAATGATCGTTAAGCACCTGTAAGCTCATTAGTCACCAGGGGAATGCAAATTAAAATCACAGTGAGATACCATTCCATGCCTGTTAGATAGATGAAGCTTTAAAGACTGATGACAGCAAGTGCTGGCAAGCATTTGGAGCAACTGGAGCTCTTATACACTGCTTGTGGGAATGTAAAATGGCAGAACCCCTCCGGAAAATCATTCAGCATTTTTTCTTTATCTACCACACTACCAAGAAATTCCACTCCTTGGTATTTTCAAAAGACAAATGAAACTTAAAAATATTAATAGCAGCTTTGTTTGTAAGATATCCTACCTGCAGCCAACCCAAATGTCCAGCTATAGATGTAATACAGATATAGTTGTGTATAGGTGTGTCCAGATACAATATATCCAAATTGTGTTATAGCCATGTAATGGAATAGTATTAAGCAATAAAGAAAGAACTACTAATGTATATAGCAGCATGGATGAATCTTAAAAAAAATCATGTTGAGTAACAGAAGCCAAATACAAAAGATTTCATTTGTATTATTCCACTTGTATGAAAATCTGGAAAAGACAAAACTAATCTGTAACAACAGAAAGTAGATTGTGTTTGCCTGGGGTCAGTGTTAGGCTGGGGATTGACTAGAAAGGGCTTTGAGCTTTCTGGGATGTGGTGAATATTCTGTATCTTACTTGTGGAGGTGGTTAGACAGGTATACATGTATCAAAACTAATCAAATTATATACCTAAAATGGGTGCTTTTTACTATATGTAAATCATATGCATTAAAGTTAATTTTCAAAAAAGCAAGGCACAGAAAAAATCTTAGTCTGACATAACACTGTAACAGTACCTTATCATTTATCTAGGTGACTTTATAGATTTTGTTGTTATTCAGTATTTAGATTTTCCAGTCACTTTATTTTCTCCTTTTTAAAGAATGTCCTACCTTTTGACAGTTTTACTGCTCAGTAGAAAACCTAATGGAGTTTGAAAAACAAAATAGAACAAAATATTTGAATTGATCAGTTAAGGCTGTTTGAGCGAGGAGGATGTTGAAACTACTGGCTTATTATAAAAGGTTATCAGATATCATGTATCTGTGTTCCTCTTCTCTAGATATTCTCTAATGAATTATCAATGAAGTGGGTCACAATATTCATGCATATATATAAAAATAAAGATTTGAGAAATTTATTCAGTATTTCTTTCGACTTTATAGTCTACTATTGATCGCAAGTAGGAATGGAATTCTAATACTCTTACAAATGTCAACCGTAATTATCGTTTTTCAGAATTTATGTTTCTTACACATCTATAGAAAACAGGTGTATAAAAATATTCCTTTCTGGACAAGGCAAAATTTATACATCTTGCCATGTATGCCTGCCTCACTGGTAGTCAGTTTTATTCAGAAATCTCTATAATCAGAGAGGCTCCAGGTGTTCTCCACTTGGACTGTACTGAGAGCAAAATTATCAGATTTTTATTTCCTCACTTTCACTAATAAGATTGATAGCAGAGTCAGACTTTCTCAAAGCCTGAATACTTTGCATAGTAATAGGTGATCTGTATTGTTAATCTGACCTCTGTTGGGTATATTTTTAAAAGTCTTTTTATTGATTTAGAATTGAAAAAGGAGTTCTCAGAAAGGTAGTGGAAAAACTGACCATTTGGCCCAGAAGACTCAAATTTTAAATAAAGAGGCAGAACTCATACCTAGGTAGTTAGATTCTAAGCCCATTGGATTATTAACTTCATTGTAACTGTTCTTTTTCAGTAAATACTGTTTTAGGCCCAGAAGTACTTGCCTTAGCTTATATTTCTCAGTGATACCAGAATAAAGTTTACAAATGATAAATTGTCATACTTTCACAGACCCCTGTCCAAAATCAGATTTTGGAAATATGTCAGTTTGGCAGAGAAATAGTTGCATTCTTGGAAACTTAGACTGAAATGTAAGTGTGCTTGTTAATTCAAAAAAGTATCAGAGTCATTTAAAAATGGTTTCATGTGAAAGGAAGTCAAAACAATTCTTAGAACTATGTCAGGTTTTGTCCCTAAGAATTGTTCTGAATTAAGTAAGGACTCTACAGTAGAATTCTCATTTTAGAACGTTAGATAAAAATCTCTTCAGCTAATTATTGAGCTATTTCAAGGGGGAAAAAAGGCATTGACGTGGAGGTAAATGTACCCATACAGGTGCCAATAGAAACAATCTTAAAGCAGTTTGGGCTTAAAAAACATTCAGTGCCACTGGAACATATGATGGCTTAGTTCATGGACTCCCCAGTGTGTGGGAAGAAAAGAGCTTATTAATAAATCAGGGAACATGATATTTTGGCATTTTTATTAGTATTAGGCAATAATACTCCCATAAGAAATGCTGTTAATATGGAAATATAAATAGACATAACCTCAGGACACATTATTGGTAGGTGGATTCTAGTTATGGAACATGGTTAGTGTTCAAATTTTGACATTTGTCCAGTTGATTGTGCCAGAGAGGCCAGATTTATAATTGACACTGGATTTGTGCCTTTAGCTATTTCCAAGCGTCCAGTTCTCAGGTTTTTCTTGAATAATACGCATAGATATCTGTGATTCCCGTGGCATGAGAATGGTTATCATCTTTCAAAGTTTTTATTTTAAGTAATTATACATGCAAAGTCCTTTTTCATGTGTACCTTGATTTTGAGGTTTCACTGTAAAATAGCGTAACTGATTTTTTTTTAAAACAATGTTAGATCCGAATGAGTGTTACCTCTGCAGGTAATGCTCTGGAACTCTGTACAATGATTACTGCTAATGGTCACAGTACTTTTGGAATGCTTCTTTGAATATGGTCTTTAGAACTTATGGCAATTCTGTTAAATATCACAGGATGACACTTAACGGAAAATTGAGAGTAGTCAGAATGAGAATATTGTTACAAGTCAGTATTTGGATCTAGTTCTTGTTCATGAAATATTTCCTCACATTTTTTTTTATTGCTAGCAAAGAGAGAAGAAAATTACCTGCAAAATAGAACTGTAAAGTAGTGAAACTGAGTTTTAAACTCATTTTGAAAGTGGTTGTGCAGTTGCAGCGTCATTAAAAAGAAAGAATAAAGGAACAGAGTCTGAAGGTGGGCACTCTGAGGGATAATGGTCATATTCATTTGCATATGTAAATTCTGACAAACCACCCCAAAAATATTCTGTATTTTTATAGTCCGAAATAAAATAGAAGATATTTTCCTACATCAAAAAAAGACTGCTGGCGTCATAAGTGGCCACTGTATTTGGACTTTCTGGCTTTTCTCTTGGGTGGTAATACTCACTGTGTGTCTGCCCCTGGTGTCTTCAGTGTTACTAAATATCCTTTCTGGGCAGAGTACTTGTTGCTAAGTGTCCTCCAAGGACCTTTCTAGCTCTAAAATTTTATGACTCTGAGAGTCTGCAGCAAAATAACACACGATTCTCTTTGCTGCTCAAAACTTAATCCCTAGTGCTTTGTGGAAGTTGTTGGCTTTTAGAAATAAACAGTTTGATCTAGACTAAATTGGGAAGGAGACATAGATAGATTTAGTGATTTAAACTACAGAGCTAAATGACATAATTGAGGTTGGGGATAAGGCATTTACTGGAACATGCATTTGAGGAGACTTTTAATTCTCTCTGGTAAGTTTGCAGACGGAGTTTATAAAAGCACTTTCTAAATTTCTGCATCCTTTCTATGAAGGCATTCAGGGCATGAGAAATGGTGCAGACTAGAAATGGAATGTCAAAGTGCAATGGCATGTTGAAGCACAGAGCCGTCCTTTAAAACCAGGGCTGCCCTGAGGATTTTAGCCGATAACCAGAGCCGCTTCTCAACTGGTGGAGACTGGGATGCAGCCTTCCCCCACCTCCACCCAAATACCCACCTCTTTGCACTCCGCCTTTGCAGTCCATCAGGTGGCCTCTGGACATAATTCTTCGAAAATCTTGCTTCACATTATTGTCGTAGCGCATGAAGGTGAAAGAGTAAATGGAAATAGACGAAGGACATGTTATTTTTACAACATAATGTAGAAATGTAAATATAACATGCAGCATAAAAATAACATGCCCTTTGTCTGTTTTCATTTACTCTTTCACATACTTTGTGCTTTTTCATACTTTGTGTTTTGTGTTTCATCTCCCCTAAAGCAAACTTCCAACACTCCCTTCCCTCTCAAAACTTTCCGCTCTGCCTTTGGAAACCTGTTCCTTCATGAAGGCTCCCTTACTTCCTCGCTGGAAGGAAGGATCTTTTATTTTCCTTTTTAATTTTACTCCCGTTTAAGACCTCCATTTTTCCTACAGTGCTTTCAAATAGGAATGCCTGTTGGTCCATGCAACATTTTAAAGTTGGGAGATGCTATCAGCGTCCCCTCCCCTCTGCCCTTTCAGACCACTAGTGTTCCATCCATATGTAAGCCCCTCCCATTGCTTCTTTGATGCTTAGGTCAATTAGATGTATCATATCCCTGTCTTGTTTTTAACTACCCTTAATTCTTACCGTTTCAAAGCCTTGCTCTCAACCCACTTTAATTGCCAGGTGGATGACGTGTTTTGTGCATTGGGCTTTCTGGTTCTTAAGATCATCATTTCTGAGGCCCTGTGGTACCACACCTCTTTAGATTCCCACTCATGGCCATATCAGGGGACTTATCTTCACTGGCAGCTGCTCAAACTCTGAAATCCTCAAGTCACACATCTTAATCTCGCGACAACTTCCTTTGCTTCCGTATCTCTAAGGTTATTCAAAAACGGCACATCCAAAGTGGAGCTGCATCTTCTATTTTTTATTACTCTCCATCCTCTACCAAGCTGCCCAAGCTAGAAACTGGGAATTCGTTCTTGATTTCTTCTCCCTTATCATCTGCTTCTCTTCATTTAAGTTCTGTCTCCTGAATATTTCCTGAATCCGCCTCCTATTCATCCCCGTTCTCATTTCCAGAGGCAGGCCTGGAGTTTTGCAGCCATCTCCTAAGTAAACTTCCTGCATCTAGTCCTGCCCCTCTCATATCTATTCTTCACCCTGACCACGCGGAGTTCATCTAAAATCAAATTGATCATGTCACACTCCTATTCAATATCTTTTTTTTTTTTTTTAGGATCAATTACAAAGCCCTTAACACAGATTAGAGGTCCTGTATAATCTGGCCCTACTTACCTCTCTAGCCTTAATTCTTGTCTCTTTCCCTTCAAACCTTGTGGTTCAATCATATTTAATTTATTTCAGTTCTTGAAATATGCTATTGATTTATTCAACCCTGGACCTTTGAGCATGTTCCCTCTGCCTCACAAATTCTTCCTCTTCCTCTTAACTTGACCAGCTCCTACTCCTCCTTCAGGCTTTAGCTTCCCCTGGAAATCCTTTGCTAACCCTCTTAATTCTGGGTAGGTGCCCCTGCTGTGCTGTGGGATCCTGAATCTCCTCTGTTACATCACTTCCCACACTGCATTATAACCTCTTACTTACTGTATCTGCCACAAGACTGTCAACTCTGTGAGGGCAGGAGTGTGTCAACAGCACCTGGAACAATTCCTGACCCCTACAGGTGCTCAGCGTATTATTTGATAAGTGAATAAATAAGGGAAGAAAGGAAGGATAAGGCTCCTTTATGAGAATAGAGGGAGGTAAGTTTAGATGAGATCGCATTACATAGGGCCTGCTTTAAAATAGCACGAACACATTTTTTACTGTCTAGACTGATTTCAGTGGGGAAGAAGACAAAAGCAAGGAGGCTAATCAGGAGATTGTAGTACTATTGCAATGATATGGTCGAAAGAGCCTGGACTTGAACTGACCTGCTTAGACTAGAAAGCGTAATAATTAATACGGAAGGTGTTTCAGGAGAAGGCACAACAGAACTTGACCACTAGGGTGTAATGTGGAAAGCAAAATGGAAATTGATTATTTTGACATTGGTGGACATAGGAAAAATTTGGATAAGTTTGTAAGGAAAAAAGTCCAGAATTTCTACGAGTTTTATATGTACATATTAAAATCATAGAAAAGTTTTCACTGATTTGGGAAGCAGAAGTAGTTTTTAAATGTCTTACTAAATAGAAATTTAACTTATAAATGCAGTTTCAGAATTTGTTGAATTTTAAGGAACTCAGAATCTTACAAACTCTAATTTTTTGAGAAACAGACAACCAAAGAAGATGACTTCATTTTTGCTTATGATTCATTGTTTGTCCTTGATGTAAAACAGTTGTATAAATCCTTTCATCAAATCCTTTTAAATAAATCTATAACTGAGTTAGAATGGTTGACAAGATATAAAAATATTATCTCATGAATATTTATTCCTCATTTAAAGAAAAATGATACATAATATAACATTTCTCCAAGTCTTTCTTACTATCATTTTGGCAACAGAGAGTTGGAGTTGTTTTGAAAGATCAACAACAGAGATGATAGATTTAGAAATTATTTGTCTAAAGATGATTACTGAATCCCTAAGAATATGTGAACTTGATAAGGGGAACATTATAGGAGGAAAAGAAGGAAAAGATGGATGATCACTGCTGAATCTTTACAGTCTCCAGTGTCACAGAGAATAATTAAGAAGTGACAGCAACGGGGGAGGGTAGAGCTCAGTGGTGGAGTGTGTGTTTAGCATGTACAAGGTCCTGGGTTCAATCCCCAGTACCTCCATTTAATAAAATATAATAAAACCTGATTACCCCCCACTTCAAAAAAAAAAGAAATGTCAGCAAAAATATAACAGAAGGAATGATAAGGGAAGGGAAAGGTGTATTTAAATGTTACAAAATAATACAGAAGTAAAGTAGCAGGAACTGGAGCCATCTACAATGGGTCGACAGAGGAATGAAGACATTTCTGTTCCTAATTGTTACCTACAAGGAAGAATTACAGTGGAATGGTTCTTGGCCAAAGAGAACTTCAGTCAACTTTCAGTTATGTATCCTAGCCTTCAAGTCTATTCATAATCTGAAACTCAGGGACTGTACTGATCTTCTGAAGTTCCTCCAACTAATGTCCTCAGGGTCCTCCAGCACAAACTCGGAGACGTGTGTGGTTTTATTTCCCACCTCCCTCTTTTCCTCATTTGAATCCTACCCAGAGGCCCAATTTAAGCCTCAACCTAATTCATGTTGTCTTCCCGGAGTCCTGTAGTGAGCTCTTTGTGTACCACTGATTCTGCTTTTAATTTGAACCCTCTTTTAATTGCTTGCATCTTTGTCTTCCCAGTGAGACTGTAGGCATTTTGAGGGCAAGATCCATGTTCCCTATTTGCTGTTAAATTTTCTCAAGTATGAGTAATTTGGAATGCATTATCTCTAAGGTACCCATCAGAGCTAAAATACTCTGGATCTTGAATGCTACATAATCCCATGTATGTAGTAAATCCTAAAAAACCCAAAAAACAAACAAAAAGAACGGTTTATTAAATCAAAATGTCCTTGCTTGACCTGGTTACAATGAATTCTTGATAGTTTATAATCAGAGAAAGACTAATGTTTTCACCAGCGTCTATCCATATACTTTCTATAATAAAAATACCTAGGATATTGAATGCACACCAGTGTTGTCTTGCTAGTTTTGTGATAAGACTGTAACTCCCTTGTTTTATCAGGGCAGTCCTTTTTTTCCCCTAAATAACACTGTTCACTTAGTTGACTTGATGACGACATTGGTGCTCTGTGGGACCCAGTAAATAAAGTAGTTAAAACCATGGGCCCTGTGGTTCAGCCCAGACCTTAACCACTTGTGAGCAGTAAGAACTCAACCATGGCCCTTAGTCTCTCTGAGCTCCAGTTTTTTCATCTGTAAAATGATAATCACTATACTTTCTTCACTGGGTTGCTTAGAGAATTAAAGGAGAGAAAATCCATATAAAGTATGGAGCACTGTGCCTGACACCAAGTAAGTGCTAGGTGTAGGGACCAGTCCCTGTCATAAGGTTATTGTCTAATTTGACAATACCGCAAGAGAAGGTTCTCTGCAGTTTTTACACGTTAATTTTATGGGTGGCATTTCTGTTAATTTCTAAGACCATTTACACCCGCTATTTTGTGTGATATTTTGATCGTAAAATAGTAGGTACTTTTCGTAGTTATGTATTCTGCGAGTTGGCTCACTTCCTTGTGTTCCACTACTTATAATCTCATAGCGACCAGGCTGGTTCATTCTGGAACAAAATATCCCTTACATGGCTTTCTTTCATTGTATGATGCAAGACGCTTGTATCACAAAATGAATTCAGGATGCCTCTCCCCTAAGTCTTTAGGACTGAAATCAGAGTTAACTACCAGGTAGAGAAAATTCTTGAAATTAAAACTGATATGTGGTATTCTCCAAGGGGTAATTCTAAAATACACTTCTGTAAATGATAAGGTATCTTGTGCACCATTTTACTACCTATGCTTATTCCCAGATTTCTCCTAGAAACATTATAAATTTATAGCCCGACCGCATTGTGTCCTAAACACTGAAGGCAAACCATACTGTGGGGATTTCATTTTAACCACAGAAAAATTGTAACAAGCCCAAAACCACAGGACTAAGTAAGTAATAGGTCCGGGAATAGAACTGAGAAGGCTCTGATTCCTCCTCACATACTGTAACCACAAGGTTCTGCTGCTTTGGAACATAATGACAGATCATCTGGTGCTGCTAGACCGCAGGACATGACACATCAGGAGCGAACCATCTGAGGGCACTGTCTGAAAACGCGCTTTCCTTTCTGAAGGCTGCTTAGAAACCGGAGAAGTGGGGAGGGAGCCATTACAAGCACCAGATGATTATCGACTGATACTTGTGTTTGGGGTAATCAGTTGCTACCACAAAGTTGGCTTCTCCACCAAGGTTGAAAAAAAAAAGGATCATGATTTATAACCATGGAGATGCTTTTACCCATTCTTAACGATTCAGTAATTTTTAATGAAGACAGCTAAAGAGTGTCCTAGAATGGCATCATATATACGAGGGACGTAAGACTTTTATGCTCCTTTCAATAATTGACCCGATTCTCCATTTTTTTTTTGATCTTTTTGTTGGGGGGAGGTAATTAGGTTTACATATTTACTTTTGATGGAGGTACTGGGGATTGAACACAGGACCTTGTGCATGCTAAGCACACACTCTACCACTGAGCTATACCCTCCTCCCCCGATTCTCCATTTTACTGTAAATTTTTGCTTCTTTGCCTTTACTTGATTTCCAGAGCACTGAAATGGTTGTACTGAAGGATTTGCTTGTTGCTATATTGTTGCTGTTTGGGAAACAAGTTTGCCAACCTCCTCATTCTGTCATGCCAGGAGCAGCCTTATCTGTTGTTACTATTTTATGTGGAAAATATTACTTGTATTTTCTTATATTTTATTTTATTGTATCACAGACCTTTTTTCTGAGATCACTTCCTTTTTCTCTGAAATATGCCCTTTAGAAGTTCCTTTAGTAAAAGCCTTGGTTTTTATTTATCTAAAGATATCTTTGTTTCAACTGTACTCTTGAAGAATAGCTTTGCTAGATATACTATTTGAGAATGACACTTTCTCTTAGGCTTTTGAAGGTATTAATTCACTGCCTACAGCTTCTATCATTGCTATTGAGTAATAAAAAATATTTAGTGATTATACAGCGCCTGTGTGCCAGCCTTCACACACTGAACACTGACAGTTATCATTTCATTGAATCCTGTTAACCATTTATGATCATATGCCATTATTATTATTATTGACTGTGATGGATAAACAGAGGTACAGAACAGTTAAGGATACAGACTGAGGACAAAATTCCATCCCGGGATCTCTGACCCTCGAGTCTGTTTTTAGTTTTTTTTTCAATTAAGGTATAATTGACATATAACACTTAGCTTCAGGTGTACAGCATAATGATTTGATGTTTGTGTACACTGAGAAATGATCACCATAATAAGTCTAGTTAACATCACCATACAGAGTTATAAAAAATTGTTTTCTTTTAAAGTCTATTCTCTTAGCAACTTTCAAATATGCATTACAATCTTATTAATTATAGTCACCATGCTGCACATTACATCCCCAGGACTTACTGTTTTGTAACTTGAAGTTTGTAGTTTTTGACCACTTTCCCCCATTTTGCTCACCCTGTACCCTCACCTTCTTGACTATCGTAAAGAGTGCTGCAGTGAACATGCGGGTGCAGGTATCTTTCTGAGGTAGTTGTTTTCATTTTCTTTAAATAAATACCCTGAAGTGGAATTGCCGAATCATACAGCAATTGTATTTTTAATTTTTTGAGGAACCTCCCTGCTGTTTTCTATAGCGGCTGCACCAGTTTACATTCCCACCGATAGATAGTGGATGAGGATTCCATGTCCTTGCCAGCACTTGTTATTTTTATCTTTTTGACAGGAGCCATTCTAACTGATGTGAGGTGGTGCCTCGCTGTGGTTTTGATGTGTGTTTCTCTGATAATTAGTGATGCTGAGCATCTATTCATGTGCCTATTGACCATCTGTATGTCTTCTTTGGAAAAATGTCTGTTCTGATCTTTGCCCATTTTTTAGTTGGAGGCTTTTGGGGTTGTTTTGTTTTGTTTTTGTTTTTGTTTTTGTTTTGCTATTGAGTAAAGCCTATGTTTTTAAACTGCTGACACTGCCAAGCAAATACTTAAAAAGAAGAATGAGTGATAAATAACATTACTAAATATTAAAGTCACCTACAAACTCTAGTAATTAAGGTAGAGGCATTTTTTATGGATAGAGTAGTAAACTAACCATTACTCTTAGGCTGCCATTACCCACTTGGTGTGCCTGTCTTCTCATCTGTGAGATGAGAATAGTGATAGCATCTGCCTCAGAGAGTAGTCGTGAAGAGTGAGTGCACGCACACACACACACACGTGAGTGTACACACATGTACACACACATGTATTACTTAAAAGGTAAAAAGTAGCTTTTGTCATTTAGCCATAGTAGAATAAAAGAGAAAAGCACAGAAAATGACTCTGCTATGTATGAGAATATAAAATCTGATTACAGGTGATGAGGGGAAAGGATGGGCTATTAAATAAATGACACTGGTGTATTTGGGTGAATTATATAGAAAACAAGACATTTTAATCTCTATTTTTAACAAATCTACATCTATGCAGTAAAAAATAATACGAAATATAAAGGTTAATTGTTTTCTAAATCCATAATATCATTAGAAGAAATGTTTGATTAGTGTTAAATAAATGTATATGGAGAGGATTGTAATAAGCAGACCCTCAAGGTCAGAAACTGTAAATAAAAAGAGGAAAGATCTGACTACATAAAAATTTTAAATTCCTTTTGTGAAAACAAATAGGAACACTGTGTAAGTGATTAATGATTAATGGCACAGTATACTAGAGTAGGGAAACCATGTTCAACACATATAACAGAAAATTAATATTCTTAATGTGTGAAACGCTCTTATGAAGTAATAAAGAAAAGTAAAAATGAGCCAAAGACCCTATAATCTTCCAGAAAGAATTACAAATGGCTGATAGACATAGAAGATGCCAAGCTTCATGAGTAATCAAAAAAATACAAGTTAATGTAGAATAGATAAACAAGATTATACTGTATAGCACAGGGAAATATATACAAGATCTTGTGGTAGCTCACAGTGACAAAAAATGTGACAATGAATATATGTATGTTCATGTATAATTGAAAAATTGTGCTCTACGCTGGAATTTGACACAACATTGTAAAATGACTATAACTCAATAAAAATTGTTTTTAAAAAACAAGTTAAAAATTCAGGTACCAGTTTTCACCTATGAATTTTATGGTGATTTAAAAAGATAGACCTTCAAGGATACATATATAATAGTATATAAATAACCACAATGGAGTGAAAACAGCTGACTTACAAAGTGTTTTGTTGAATCAGAGGAAAGGGACCTTCTCTGCACTGTGATGTCAGGATGTGGTGGCTTAAGACTGTCTTTTGAATTATAGGCATAATGTTGAGAAGAAGTGGAGAGTGAGGGAAGGTTGATCACCTCTTCTAAGAATTTGGCAGTGGGTGGGAAGAGGGATAAGTAGCCACAGCTGGACTTTGTCACGGCTGAGGGATATGGTTTTAAAATTGAAGTCCTGAGAACCCACTTGGAGACCAGTGGAGAAAGAGAAACTGAAGCTGTTAGTGTAGAGAGGTAAGTTGAGGCTGTAGGTTCTGTAGACAAATTAGAAACAAGGAGGTAAGAATACATCTCAGAAGCGAAAGGAAGAAAAGAAATAAAAGCACAAATATTTTTAAATATGGAGAAGAGCTGAGGAAACGAAGGTTCTTCTCTCTGGGTGGTGTTGATCTCAGTGAAGTAGTGACTGGTAAGAGGTTGAGTTCTGTGAGACAAGGAGAGTAGAAATAGGTTTGCAAATGCTGCTTTGGGATCATGTTGTGAACCAGGAAGCAATGAAAACAAATACTGCAGGACGTGATTGAGGTCCTGGCTGAGACCCGATGTTATGGATTTCTGTGCTGTCTAAGTGGCGTGAAGGAGAGAAGGGGCTGGGGGAGCCTGGGGAGGCGGCTGGTGCACTAATGGGGTGTACCTGCCTTGGCGCACAGAGGTGAGGGGAAGAGTGAGCTAGGAGGGCAGGAAGGACTGGAATGAAGAGCGGATTGTGTGCTGAAGAAGGAGTCAGAGGAAGGGAGGGAAGACAGAACTAGGGGCTGAGAGGAGAATATTTTAGAATTTAAGATATTGGCAGTAGTACTTTAGATCATTAACTTTTTATTATTAATTCATATTTTATTGTGAATTCATATTCACATTTTTTTTTTGCTCATATAGGAATTTTCTAAGGTTTATTTGGATTAAAATATTTCTTTTGAAGACCTGGAGCACTATTGTAGAAAGTCTTCTGAGCAAATAATTAACATTTCCGAAAGGACTTTGAGAGAAAGAAAGACAAGGCAAGAAAAGAGGAATGTATAAGGGAAAGAATTTTAAAGTGCTGATGGGAAAAATAGCAGTTTCAGAGGAATTTGTTTTCTTAGGAAACTGTAGAAAATAAATATTTTCAAAGAAGGGGCAGATTAATATGATGAAAAATCATAAGGATAACCACGATTTACATGATTTAACATTTAAATTCCTGTTTGTATTTAGGAATTCAACCAAAAGAGAAAATTATGTTAAAGTCTTTTAGTACTAAATGAGTTTTTTGAAAAATCTTTGATGAGGCTAACCTTTTTACTTCTATTAATAGAAACTATTGATACTGAAAACTTCCATAACCTACTTAGTGCCTACTCTTTAAAAAGTAACATGAAAGGGATTTGATTTTCTTCCTTGCCAAATAGTAGAGACATTCTAGAATAAAAGTTGTATCTGTTTAAATAATATAAAGATTACAATTTTTTGAACTAGTATAAAAAATGCAGAACATGAGAACTTCTGGAATTTGGGGGAATAAATGGAAAACCTACTCTGATGCAGCTCATTCAAACCAACTGATAGTCGTAGTATTCAGCAGTGCAGATTATTATTAAGCAATTGGTTATTCTTAATATATGAAATAAATTTTTGCTTATGTATTATATTCACTTTATGTTCTCTCTACTGAAATTGTACTGAGTTTTAAGTCTCTCTTAATCTAGTTGATGACACAGTTACATGCTAGCAGTTTTAGACCCAACATAAGTAGTATAGAAAATATTTGCCAAGAGGTTTTTGGTTTTGTTTTTTTTTTTTTTTAAAAAGAAAGATCACTTGAGTTGGAAAAGATTGAGGAAATTCCCAGAAGAAAGTAGCTTTTGAGTAAATTCTTCACTAGAGACTGATTTGCAATGGCAGTGTGTTCATGACGCGGAAGGAGATGGATACAATGTGTTTGCAAGAAGAGAGAGAAGGGACTTTCACTGGAATGTAGGGAGCGAGAAGGTGATTGGACAGGTAACAGGATTATAAATCCTTGAGTTGAAGGAATTTGGGTGCCATTATTAGAGCCATCCACTCTGAATTTTGAGCAAGGGAGTAGCTGGAGGAAGTTGTTTTACAAAGACTTGGCAGCTGTGTGTTATATGTTTGAGGGGGACACATGGAGAAGCAGAGAGACCAACAGACTTTTTGTAGCCCTAGCAGGGGTGAGACTAATTTCTTTGGCTACAATAATATTTAAATAGTAGAAATGATAGGCTATGGCAGTTAACTGAATACTATGGGTTAAAAAAAAGGAAATAATAAAATGACAGCTTTGGTCTTTTGATCTCTGAGATGTGGAAATGTGTGCTTTCGTTATGGAAAAAAATTGTTGAAGTTGAGAGTCAGGAGTCTACCTGATTTTAGAAGTGTTCAGTGAAGATGATTGAGTTTCAGTAGGCTATTTAGATTGGAAATACAGAGTAAATAATCTGTAAGAAGTGTTGGTTTAAGTCTTGAGGAGACAGACTTCACCATGAAGAGGTGGGACCACCATGAATGTTAAAAGGCCAGACCTCTGCCTAGGAGCTTTCTGCTGACCGCTGGTTTGCAGTAAAGTGTAGCCCCGAAGACGCTTCATCTTTTCACTAGTTTATTATTCTGATTAAATTTTACAAAACTTTTCTGTTATATGGCTCTTTATTTTTATCTTAGAACTTGGTGTTACTCAAAGGGACATACTGGAAGGTATAGATAATAACCTACAATATAACCAAAGAATCAATGATAAATGTAAAGCTTACTTTAAACAGCAGGCAGACCTGAGTGCAAATCTCCCCTCCCCAACTTACCAGGTGACCAAGACTTTCCTCATTTATAAAATTGTTCTTGAGATAAAATGAAAAAATATCTATAAATTATGTTCATCCAACAAATATTTGCTGAGTGCTTATAGGTACTAACGGAATATAATGAGTTTAGTTTTGGCCTTTTCAGTTTGAGGTACAGTCAAGTAAAGTTATCCAAGTGGTCATGGGATTTAAAAGTCTGCGGTTCACAGGAATAGACTAGAAACACTCATTTGGGAGTTGCTGTAAATACCTGGTGATTAGGGGGAGGGTGTAGCTCAAGTGGTAGAGGGCATCTCAGCAGGCATGAGGTCCTGGGTTCAATCCCCAGTACCTCCTCTAAAAATAAATATGCCTCATTACCTCCTCATTGCCAAAATAAAATAATTAAATAATAAAATAATAAGTAAATGAAATATAAAAAATACTTGGTGATTAAAATATGAGTACAATTGAGATTCTGTCAGGATACACACACACGCACGCGCACACACACACACACACACACTCAGTAGACCAAGAGTCATGGAAAACACCAGTGTTTTAAGTGCTAAGATTTCCCTGAGGGAGAAAGAATACATGATCAGTGGTTTAGGAGAAGGCACAGAGAAGTGTGGTATCACAGTAGCCTAGGGGGAGTTTCAAAAAAAAGATAAACTGAATTAGTGGCAGTAGAGCAAAGAGCTCTAATAAATGAAGGATTGAAAATAGTGTTCCTTGAACTTTAAGTCAGGATATACTGTAACTTGAGAACATCAAATTTTAGTAGAGTCGTGAGGGCAGAAGGTAAACAACAGGAGACTATTAGAAATAAGAGCTAAACTGTAAACTACTATTTCAAGCAAATTCAGTGGAAAGGATAGGAAAAACATGGGGTCAAGAGAGAACTTTTCCCCTCTAATTAGAAACTGAAACTCAGTTATCGAAAAAGACAAAGGAACGTGTCCAGAAGAAGGAGTTGTAAATACCAGAGAGGGAGCTAATTAAGAAAGAAAGGGTGAATGTGTGGGCAGCAGCAGTGAGTTACGTTGAACTGGAAGCGGAGCACCTTGCTGACTGATGCCTGAAGGGTGGCTCTGAAGACAGAGAAGCGGGGTGAGGAGCAGGGAGAACAGGTGAGGGAGGTCACACATTATGTCCTCACTATGCCAGGAAGTAGGAAAAGAGGTCACGATTTAAAACGATTGGGAAAGATTAGGAATAGTCTTTGGGTGCAGTAGAAGTGGAACCCAAGGACAAATAAAAGGAATCACAATAGGGCCGCAGTGGGAATCTAGCCGAAACTGGAGACCATAAATCTCTTAAGTCCTCTAGAAAGGATGTTCATGGCTTTAAGGCTTTCTCTGGCAACTCTCAGGTACTTGAGTTATCAGTGATGTTAATTTTCCTTGCCTTGGAGGGATAGGTAATGGATGATCATAAGAATAAAGTGTCAAATAAGTTAATTTCAGGAATAAAAATCTATCCTGTAACACAGGGAACTATATTCAATATCTTGCAGTAACCTATAATGAAAAAGAATATGAAAAGGTAAATATGTATGTATATGGATGACTGAAACATTGTGCTCTACACCAGAAATTGACACAATACTGTAAACTGACTATACTCCAATAAAAAATGTATTTAAAAAAATCTATTCTGTATATTTCAAAACTCCAAGCCTTTCAGAGTTTGGCCATGTCCATAGAATAAAAACCAGAATCCTAAGCTAGAATTTTTAAGGTTTCCAGCATAAAATTCTGACCTTATCTTTAACTACACCCTTACACGTATCCACTGTGACATTTTGGCCAAAGGTGCCTCTTACTGCGTTTTGAATGATATTTTTCTTTCCCAGATTTCTCTTCAGTTACTTTACTTCTGCTGTTTTCTCAGCTTGTAAGACCCTGTATCTATACTTTTGAAACCATGTCTTGATTAAAACTCAGTTCATTTATTACCTGGCCTGTAGCCCCAGTCAGAAATAATACCTATCTTCTCAACATCTGTAATTCCTTGTTTATATCACTCTCATGTTACTTTTCATGCACTTTCCATTAATTTGAAAATATTTTAGTTTCTACTAACTTTTAAATTCCTTGACTGTAGGTACCATATTTTTATCATCTTTGTATGATTTCACAGTGCCAACACAGAGCTTTTTCTGTAGTAAGCGTGTAGTAAATATTTGCTGAAGAAACATTGCATTGCATATTCATACTAAGTAGCAAGATAGGACCTTTACAAGAAAATAATATTTTGTGTTTTCTATAGGCTAATTTTAAAGGTTGATTTTTAAATGCTATTTTCTTAACCTCTTCTCATATGAATGTTTTGTCCCATAGGTATGGCATGAATTGCCTTATTCAGTTTGAAGATTTTGCCAATATAAATGCATTTCGTCTCCTGAAAAAGTATCAAAACCAGTATTGCACGTTCAATGATGATATTCAAGGTAATCAAATTTTACCGTAAGTGTATGGATCAAGAACAACACATCCTGATGTTAGTTCATAATTTTCTAATGATTCAAATTCAGTCAATGGGCACTACATACCTATTAAATGCCAGAAATTGTGCTTTGATGATTTCACACATTATTTCTCATTTAATTTTATGTATTTGAGAGAAGCACTCTGTGACTTTAGAATGTACTGTATAATCCACAAGGTAGAGAATGAGCCCTAAAATCTGATAAAATCCCCAGTGATTATGGCTGAACAAAGAATGAAACGTATGAAAATATAGTCTCCATTGTTTAAAACTGAGAGTGCGTATACATCTCTCTTCAGCCTTCACCTCAGTTGGCCACCGTTTCTGAACTTCACTCAGATGCTGCCTTTGTACACAGCGTACTACATTCTGCTGTTTGTCCTTGATTGGTTGGAGATGCTTGGCTACATGCTTTTGTCTAAGTTACCTGTTTTGTTTCTAAGAATTTTTTTTTTTTTCCAGTTCTCTCTAAATCTACACCCAACCCACCTCCCCAAATCCAAAACCCTCCTGTGAGAGTCTTACTCTTCTTGTTTCATTAAGGGCAGGTGGATTAAAAGCACAGGCAGGGATCCAGAGGAAGAAGACCATAATGAGTTCTGGCAGCTTGACAGAGGATCGCAAATGGCTTCTGTTTCACTGATTCCAGTGGACGTTTTTCAGTATTGATCTGACTTGGATTCTCAGCATTTAACGCTGTTGACCTCACCGTCGTCTTTGAAATATTTCCTTCTTTTGACATCCATGTCACAGCACCCTGCTGACTGTCTTCTTGCCTCTTTGGGTTTTTACCTTTTTCCCCCTGGGTTCGTCCCTTTCTGACTAGCTAGTAAGTGACAGAGCACTTCAGCACTCAGGCCCAGGCCCTCTTCTTTTTGTTCTTTCTTCTTAGGGATATACTCCAAGGACACACATTTCATTAGCAGATTCATACCTCTAGCCCAGGCTTCTCGGAGCTCCGGGTCCATATACACATCTGGTTATTTAAAATTTCTTCCTGGATATCTCAAAGTTATCTCCTCCTTAACATCCCCAAAAGCAAACACTTATTTCCCCATAGACTCGAACTTCTTTATGTGTTCTCTTTCTCCGTGAATTCCTGATGTCTCTGTCTCCGTCTGTCCCAGCACGATTACAGTCTATCACTGCATCCTCCTGACTTTCTGTTGTAAAGGTCTGTCTCTTCCATAGATTCCTCTCCATGACCCTAACGTGAGTTACCATCATCTCTCCTAAATAATGGATATTTCTAAGAAATCTCTCCACATTTGCTGTTACTTCCTCTTCTTACATGTATCACTACAGTTTGCTTGATGTAGACCTCGGTGCTGAGGATTTAGTGGTGACAGGACAAAATTCGTTTGTTCTTTCTTTCTTTCTTCCTTCCTTTCTTCCTTCCTTCCTTCCTTCCTTTTCTTTCTTTTCTTTCTTTCTTTCATTTCTTTCTTGTACAGTTAGTTACAGTGTGTCAGTTTCTGGTGTACAGCACAATGTCCTAGTCTTGCATATACATACATGTATTTTTATGTTCTTTTTCATTAAAGGTTATTACAAGATATTGTTCCCTGTGCTATACAGAAGAAATTTGTTCAGAATTTTCTTTTTGCTGTAGATACCTAGTCATATCATCTGTTCTTTATAATACTTTAATGGTTTCCCATTGCACTTAGGATAAAGGTAAAAAATCATAAATATGGTCCAAAATGCATGGTCTGAGCCCTACCTCTCTCTCCAGTCTTTTTTTTTTTGCCATTCTAGTCATAGCAACCTTTTCCAGGTCCACACACGAGCCAGGTTTCTTCCCAGCACAGGATCTATACAAATGCTGATTCATCTTCCTAGAACACACTTCCTCTCTCCTTCAGCTCTCATCTCAGTCATGGCGTCCCTGAGAAAAACCTTCCCGATTCTTGCGCTAGGTCAGATTCACCTCTCATAGCCACTCACAGCACTATTTATTTTTCCCTTGTTGCATTTATCACAGTAACAATTTTATATATTTACATAATTTTAAGTATTAATGTCTCCCTTGCCACCACACTTTAAGCTCTGTGAGGGACAAGATTATGCCTGTTTTGTTTATCACTGTATCTCTTGTCATTAACACAGTGCCCAGCCCATAGAAGGGACTTAATATTAATGAAACAAATGACTATAACATGTCCAAATCAGGAGCTGGCAGACTACAGCCTGTGGGCCACAGCCAGCCCACTGTCTGTTTTTGTAAAGTTGTATTGCAGTACAGCCATGCCCATTTGTTTATGTATTATTTATGATTGCTTTTGTGCTGCAAAAGCAGAGTTAAGTCTGGGGCAGACACCACATGACCACAAACTCTAAAATATTTATTATCTGACCATTAGCAGAAAGAGTTTGCCAATCTCTGGTCTAAAGGATTGAGTTTGAAAGAGTTGCTGAGAGTTGAAAAAAGGAACTAGGTGGGCTAAGGTAGGTTTGCATTTTGGGGAAATCACTCACCTCGTTTCCAGTGTGGAGAATAGACTGAAAGGGAGCAAATGTAAAGGCTGTTGCTGTGGTCCAAGTACGTGGTGATGGTGCCTGGTTCTTTCAGAAGGATGCCAGTCAGGGCTGAGAAAGAGACAAATGATTAGTTATTGATGATGAAGACGGGGAAGAAGCCAAGGATGGAGCCTAGGTTTTTGCCCTGAAGAACTGGTAGAATGGCAGGGCAGTAACTGAGAAAGAGAAAATGAGAGACGTTGTAAATGGAGACGTTAAGAACTCCAGGGTCAAACTGACTTGCTTTGCTCCTCATTAGTTGTGGACCTGATCCATTTACTTAACCTCTCTAAGTGTTAGTTTTCTCATCTACAGCAGGAATTTACATAGTAGCTGCTTTTTTTTTTCCTGTGAAATAAGAGATAGGATTAGAAGTTTGATTTGAGTAAAGGAAATTTGAAAGAATTGCAGTAGAGGACCTGAGAGCCATCTGACCAGGAAACACAGGACTCAGTCATGGGTGTTAAGGATCCATTGAAGTTGGATACCACAAATATATCCCCGCACCAGGCTGAGCAGCTTGAGTTCAAGATCCCAGGAGTAGGCAAGGCCAGGATGGTTGGGTTTATCTGTGCTGGGTATTGTACTGTATTTGTGCAGGAAAGGACAATGGGATAAGAGTTAAGGTTAAAGTGACGACCATAGCACCAAGTTGGACAGAGAAGGAAGTGAAGATACAAAAATGGGTGGACAGGCTAAAAGGGCCTGGCTTCCATGGCGTTTAATAATAGGTGTAATGGGGATAACTGAATAAAGAACTGGGAAGGTAGGATTATAGACCATGGAGAGTGAGGTATTCTCATGTAGTTCTTTCTTCCAGGAGGGATCAGTTCTGAGTGATGGTAAGCACCAAGGTGAAACTTAGGAGGAAGGGGGCCAAAGAGGGGTGAGATGAATGCCACTGAAAATGAGGTGGTCAGGGGGAGGGGACAGCTCAAGTGGTGGAGCGCATGCTTAGTAGGCATGAGGTCCTGGGTTCAGTCCTCAGTACCTCCTCTAAGAATAAATAAATAAGTAAACCTAATTACCTCCCCCCACCAAAAAAATAGAAGGAAAAGAAAAAGAAAATGATGTGGTCAAAGAAAAGTTTAAATGTAAAATAGGACGATCATGTTTCTCCCATAGACTTTATGTTGTGGACAAAATAATTATTTGTGGAAATACACTACCAACAGAAGTGTGCTTTATAACTATAATTTTTAAAATTCACTATACTGAAGTTCTTTAGTTTGACATAGTTATATAAATATAATGTGTTTAAAAATAGTCTCCTTACACATTTTGAGGCACACCAAAGTAATTGGTCTAATCTTTCTTTTCCTAAAATCCTTTGTGATGTTAATTACACTATTGTGTTCCATTTGCATGACAGAGATGCTGTTATTTCAACTGTATTTTCTTCTTTTTGTATTAAATTTTTTTGAGTATTTATGCATGAGAAGTAAATATTTGGAGGATTTCAGAAAAGAAATGAAGACAGTATAATTTTAATGTGCTTCACCCCTAACTTGAAGATACAGTGTAAGAATAAGAGTGCCTTTGATCCTGCAGACTTGGGCTTTGAAGATCAGTGTCCAAGTCACTTATCAATTCATTTTGCAGCAACCTCTTAAATAGCTGCCAGTTAACTGTTGATCAAGCCCATACTGTCCTCTCTTTAATATTCTATATGTTTTGATTTTGTTTAGGTTTCACAGAAATGTCTGTATAGAAGTTAAAGAACAGTAATGCATAATTTTGAGTCATTATGCAGAATTAATAGGTATCAGGGTTAGTTTAAGAAAAAGAATACTAAATCTTAGTCATCAAACAAAATGAGCAATTAGGAATTAGGGTCAGAATTTCTATCAACTATGGCCAAGAATTTAGAGGTCAAGGGCTGGGCTCCATCAGAATTAAAGCTGGTAGCACAGGAAATTGGAGTCAGTGCCAAGCCAAGGCCACAAGCACTGCCTGTGGAGTTGCCCTGAGAATCCACAGCAGAACATCCCCCAGCAAGTCACCACTGTGGAGGCGTTAAATAGCTCATTTTTCACCCACAACTAATCTCCCCTAAAGTACAATCTGCACACATACAGTCCACATATTTCCATGTAGGAGTTTTAGTGTGCTCCTGCCTTAGCCAACAGGAAGTTAAGTTTGAGAAAAGTGGTCTAATCTCTGACTAGAGAAAAATTTTGGAAAGTTACAGGGTTCCAACAATAACCTTTTGGTTTCTTCACACCAAACTAGTGTCCTTAGTGATACATCATCCCCATATGTTTCTGTTTTACCTTTTTAACCTTATGTTTTTACCATTTTGCCCACAAATGTAATACTTTCCTCATTGTGGGCATACAAATTGCATTCTATTGCCAATGAAAATAATTATGTAACTATTAGAGCCTTACCATGTAAATAAGTGTTTTTACACCAGACCCTTGGGCGAACCTTTTTCGTTTCTCTTTAACAGATGTGTTATTTACATTTATTAGTATTTTATGAAAAGTACTTGATTTTTAAAAATCTACTATATTTTAAAATTCTAGTATATTGTTATCTAAAACAATCTTAAATGATAGAGAATTTGGTTCAAAAATTTATTTAGACCTTAATGCATTTTAATTATAAATTATTTTTAACTAGAAAAAATGTGCAAATGAACTCTGTTAAGAAACTGGAGATTTAATTAGGTAATCTGGAGACCATCAGAATTCAGCAAATTCATATCAAAAGAATAAGGTCTCATCCTCTAGTCATTTAAAATCAACTTCAAAGAGAGATTTTTCTTTCTATAATACCCTCTCTGGAATGGCTATTCTCTATTGTGACATTCTAAGTATTTTACATAGAAATTTTTGCCGTGATAAACTAGTTTGATTTTTTTAGGATTTTTAAAAATAGGGTAAATGTAGCCTAATCTTATACTAAATGCTATGATAATTGAAGAGATCAAAATAAGACATGATAGAACAGACATTGCACAAAAGAAGAAATACCATTGGCCTGAAACATGTTTTAAAGTTTTAAAGAGTGTATTAAACAGCAAATGAGAAACTCTTTTTTTCTATCAAACTGGCAAAGATTTTTATTGTAATCCCACCTGTTAATGATGCTTTAAGAAAATGAACATTCTTCAAAAAAGAGGACACTAATGAACTCATCTGCAAAACAGAAACAGACTCACAGACATAGTAAACAATTTTATGGTTACTGGGGAAACGGGGTGGGAAGGTATACATTTGGGAGTTTGAGATTTGCAAATGTTAACCGTTATATATAAAAATAGGTAAAAAACAAACTTCTTCTGTATGGCACAGGGAGGTATATTCAGTATCTTATAGTAACCTTCAGTGAAAAAGAATATGAAAATATATATATGTATGTATGTATATGCATGACTGGGACATTATGCTGTATACCAGAAATTGACACATTGTAACTGACTATATCTCAATGAAAAACAAAAACAAGAGCAAACAGAAAAAGAAAATGAACACTCTTGTACATTGATGCTGGGAATATAAATTGATACAACTCTTGGGGAGGCAACATGTGTCAAAAACCTTAATAATATACAGATCTTTGATCTAAGAATTCTGTTTTTAGAAATTTATCCTCAGCAAATAAAGGTGTGGAAAGCAAATGTACAAGGACATTTGCTTAGGTAGTTTAAATATTTATTATTTATTTAAAAAATTGAGATACAGTTGACATATAACATTGTATTAGTTTTAGGTATACATTTAGCATAATGATTTGATACATGTATATATTGCTAAATGATTAGTTTAGTTAACATCTAACACAATAAGTTTAGTTAACATCTGTCACCACACATAATTACAAATTATTTTTTTCCTGTGATAAGAACTTTTAAGATCTGCTTTCTTACTAACTTTCAGTGTACAATATAATATTATTAACTTAGACACTGTGCTGTACATGACATCACCAGGACATAATTGTCTTATAATTGGTAGTTTGTACCTTTTGACCCCTTTCATCCATTTTGCCCCACCTCTGTCAATCTGTTCTCTATATTTTTAAGTTTGGTATTTTGTTTTTGTTTTTGTTTTAGATTCCACATGTAAGTGAGATCATACAGTATTTGTTTTTCTCTGTCTGACTTATTTCAGTTCACATAATGTCTTCAAGGTCTACCACTGTTGTCACAAATGATAGAATTTCCTTTTTTATGGCTGAATAATATTTATATATATCTCTACCTCACATTTTCTTTATCCACTCATTTTTCAAATAACTTGGGTTGTTTCCATGTCTTGGCAATTATAAATAATGCTTCAGTGAACATAGGGGTGAATGTATCCTTATAAGATACTGATTTTGTTTCCTGTGAATAAATACCCAGGAGTGAGATTGCTGGATCACATGGTTGTTCCAGTTTTAATTTCTCAACGAATCTCCATACTATTTTCCATAGAGGCTGCACCAAACTACATTCCCACTGACAGTGCACCAGGGTCCACTTTTTCCCACATCCTGCCAACGCATATTATTTTTATCTTTTTTTTTTTTTTACCAGGAATTAAATTTATTCAGAAATAGCAGAGGAATTGCAATTTGGGAAATGCATGATACAGCAAACTACATGCGAGTCCCTTGTCTTTTTGATAAAGCCATAAAGACAGGTGTGACGTGATAGTCCATTCTGGTTTTGATTGGCATTTCCCTGGTGATTAGTGATGGTGAATGCCATTTCATATACCTGTTGGCCATTTGTATGTCTTTTTTGGCAGGATGTCTCTTTAGCTGAGGATATTTATTGTGATGTTATTTTTAATGACAAAATCAGAAGCACTCTAAATACCCAAAAATATAGGCTTGGTTAAATAAATTATCACCTGTTCACCCTATAGAACATTATAACTATACAAAATAATATTTTATATCATTGACAGGGTAAGACAGTCACAGTATATTTTAAAGTAATAAAAAGTATAAATAGGAAACATAGCATGAGATTTTTATTATAAATTAAAACTTGAATTTGCATATGTCACATGTAGAAAAAATTTGTAAGAATGTATATCAGAATGTTCAAAATTATTATACCTAGACAGTGGGATTATAGGCGATTTGTTTATTATTATGTTTTTCATTATTTCTGCCAGTATTGATTTTCTGCCAGTATTCTTGGGGCCAAGTAGAGGATTGGGGTCTCCATATTGAGAATTATATTTTTTGTTTGTTTGTTTTTGTTTTTTTTGGGGGGGGAGGGTAATTAGGTTTGTTCGTTTGTTTGTTTGCTTGTTTGTTTATTTATTGAATGGAGGTACTAGGAATTGAACCCAGGACCTTGTGCATGCAAAGCATGCGCTTTACCACTGAGCTATACCCTCCCCCCATATTGAGAATGTAAACTTTCATTTAATCTTCTTATTTTCAGTGTGGCGCCCTTCCACCCAGTGATCCCTGGAATCTTAGTTATGTCTGGTGCCTTACAGTCCGGAGACCCTCTCTAGAAAATAAACCTCTAGTGTCTTTCCAGACGCCAGAGTGTGGGAGAGTCAGCTGTATGCCAGAGGAAAGGGAGATGGACCTTGGTTCTAACTGCTGAGAATTTGGCCAGCTTCCTGTGTTTTGCCCCTCTTATCTCCCCACTTCCGGGCATACTTCATGTCTCCTTCACCCAGGCCTGTTGACAGTTTTGCTGTGTCAGTCTGATTGTTTCTTAGCATTCCCCATGGCCAGCCAAGAATTTAGCTTTCTCATGGCCTGTCGTCTTCCAGCTTCTAAAATTTTCTTACTCTCCTCTTCTCCTGGTCTCTTTGATTTTCTTTTTTTTAAACTTTTTTTTTTTTTTTTTTTTTACTGAGTTATAGTCATTTTATAATGTTGTGTCAAACTCTTTGATTTTCTTAAAATCTTCTTTCTGTTGTTTAAGTAGAATTTGTTGGGGGGAAGAAAAACTAAAGTATGTGTTCAGTCCCCGATTTAAAAATCATTAAACAGTCATCCCTGCCTCCATGTGTTTGCACGTGCCTTTTCTGCCTGGGGTGTCCTCCTCCCTGAGGTCCTGGGCTTCTCCCCTGAGTCCTCCATTGAGTCTGCACTCGGGTAGTCTGTGCTCTGAATGCCGCAGTCCCTGCCGGAGCAGGTCTCCTCCTCCTCCTGCTGCTTCTAGTTCTTGTGCTTCGTCTGATCTGTTTATTTATATTTAGTAAAGCAGATGAGGATTATCATTATTTGATTACACAGAAGTCTCCTCTACTAGCTTTATATAGTAATTCTCCTCAGATTTAACAAATTAATTGCATTAGTAGAAGTCATTCTTTGATAAAAGATGAGACTGATATTTAATAACCACATCAAAAGCACAGCATAACTGGTGCTGCTTTTAATGATAAGGTTGTTTATTACAGATACAAAGAGAAGTTTCTGCACTTTTAAGACTGATCCTTTTTAGCATCTCACTAATCATGTTAAATATTAAGTACTTAAAAATGACAGTACAAGGATAAACTTTAACCTGTCTTTGGTTTACTAAAAGTTTAGTTTTCAATCTCAAGACAAAAGTTGTTTTGGAACATTTTATTGTGGAGACTCCCGTTTTGATGTAATATCAAGTTGCCACATTGACTCCCTTGGCTGCAATGAAATTCAAATCAAGGTAGTACCAGGCCATGTATAACATTCATGTTCAAGGTAACTTTTTGGTAGTGCTAAAAATATCTTTCTAATTTTACTAATTAATTCTGTAAAGAGAGGTTTAGATGTTTCATTTTGTCCTCAGGAAATATTATAGAATATACATTTAAATGTAAGACTCTGATACCCAGTGTAGATAGAGACTTACTTTGCCTTATTTGGGGTCATATGTCTAAACTTAAAACATTGTGAGTTTTAATATACAATGATGCGGCATAACCGTATTAAAATAAGTCACACAGTATAGTTAGGATCATTTAGAATATTTTTTTCTGTCTACCCTTAAATGCCCAGTTCTGTTTAAAATCAATACAGTAATACAGAAACCGTGATTGCTGATGGATACCTTCAGCTTTGACTCTTCAGCTGGTTAAATCTTACAGTGCTGGTGGATTCTGCACTCTTGAAGTTACAGGATCTCAGAGTTGGAAGGAGCTTAGAGTCCCTCAAATCCAAACTTCTGGCCAACTTAGACAGCTTGAGGTATTATTTGTGAATGACTATTTATCTAGTGACTGGATAGATATGCCTCTCTAATTAAAACTCTCTTTTCACCTATTTAACAACTCTAGTGACTCTTCCTTGATGTATGAGACAGATGCATTCTAATCCTGCCATGGTATCTTTCCTACGTAGATCAGCCACATTGTTATGCAGGCATTCATTTAAAATAATGTATAGAAGAGACTCCTTTGTGTAATATGTGACTTACTACAGTCCAAAATTTATTGTTTGGTGAGTCAAGATTACAAGCATTTTATTTTTGTGATCCATGCTGTTGTGTTCCTAAATAAAAAACTTGTAAGAGACATGCAGGTCTCTGTAATTATCATTTATTACAACCTTATTTATGACTTCCAAATTTTATAGCAACCAAAAGGTTGAAAAGAAGAAATCTACTGATGGCAAAATGTTTAGTGCATCTTTGGTGCTTGGCTTACATAACACTTCATCACTGTGTCATTCATCAAACCTATTCTAATCTATGTTTTTTTAACCAAAGGAGGGTGTTTTAAATTTTGCTCAGCTTTAGTGCTGAGCTGAGTGATCTGGGAATCATAGGTGGAATGTTACTTTAAAAGAGTAAATTGTAGGTACAGCTGGGAAGTACTACAAAGAGTGACAGAGTTTTGTTTCAGACGTGAACCATGAAGAAGTTGAGCGGTGTAATTATGTTCAAAGCAAAAGAACTGCTCTGTGATCTATGAAAGCTTACATGGAAAAGTAATAAAATTAGAACTGATGAGGTTTCTACAACAATAAGACATGAGGAAAACTCACTTTTTTTATCCTAAATAAATTTTATATTCATTTTGTCCAGCACCTTTGGGAACCACCAATGACTTGTCATAGGTAGGAAGCCAATTAAATAAAGACCGCAGTGTAATTTGACACAACATTGTAAAATGATTATAAATCAATAAAAAATGTTAAAAAAAAGAAGACCGCAGTGACATTAGATTCTAATTGCTACTAATTGTTCATTTTTCCAATAGAAAAGCAAAGCATTTTAATTTTCTAATAGCACTTGGTACTCTTTGGTCTCAAATAGTACAACTATTTTACAGCTGAAGAAATTGATACACACAGTAATTTCTCTAAATTCATTCAGCTGGTTAGCAGGTGGAGCTGGAAATCCACATCAGAATCCAAATTCCACGTTCTTATTTGTTGCATCACCAAATTAAGCCATGGAACTTTCTTTTTGGAGAGTTTTCAAAAGTAGTAAGTTGCTATCTTAAAAGACTGATGTCAGCAACCTGAGAATGTCACGTACCATGCCGGCATGAGATCGGACAACTGCAGTTTCCCTTTCTGCACCAGTTAACCTGGTGTGTGATGATTTCAAGATGTGAGTAAGGACGTGAGGCTTGGGACTCTGCAGCGCCCGTTTGAGGATCGCTCATGGCGTGTCTTACTTGTTGTAGGAACAGCGTCTGTTGCAGTCGCCGGCATCCTCGCAGCCCTTCGAATAACCAAGAACAAGCTGTCTGATCAAACAGTACTATTCCAGGGAGCTGGAGAGGTACCTGCCTTATACAGTGCTTACATTCTTCTAAGCCAGTGAGCATAACATTCACTTGAATTGTTCATTAATTTGATGTTGGAGGTATTCTTTCAAATTTTTAGTATATTGCAGCTGTAGGTTTTATTGAAAGATTCCCCCAATTAAAAAGGTTTCCATTGTATGATTAATTATATAGAGAAACCTTTAAATTTAAGCTATTACAGCTGACGCTAATTTTTAGTATCCTCCAGTGTCACATACAAAAATTTTCTTACCTTGACTCACAATTCAATGTGCATGAATATAACTATATACAAGTTTTTAAGAAAAAAATATTTTGAAGTAGAGATTCATTATGCATTATAACCATTCACATGCAAAATAACTGACACATTTTAAATTGTTGGAAGGTGTGGCAGGAAGACAAAAAAACAATACTGTTTTCTGTTATCTTTAGAAAATTAATAATATGAAAGAAGAAAATGAGACTCCAGCAATTATAACTCACCCCCCAAATAGAAATTATACTGTCAAGTTTAGTTTAGGCTTCTTGTAAGAAAACTGCCAACGTCTTTTTAGCACTATGGAATGCAATAAATGGAAAAATACTTTGTGGCTATCCATATTTTAAGAAGCTTTAAATTTTCAAATTTAATATGATTATGAATAAGAGTATTATACAGCTGGAAATTATGTATCTTGTGTTGGTTTTGAATTTACTTGTTCTTAAAATAAAACAAAATACATGAAGCTGGTATTTACATGCCAAAATACAAATATGGGAAAGTATTTAGGATGGAAGTCAGATTTATTCTCATATCAGAATAAAAATCAAAGGTAAATTATAGCTCATTAATATTTGAGTTTTTTATTTCTGTGAATTGTTACATGCTGTACTTAATTTTAATGGACTTCTTCAAATTTCCAAAGGGTTTTGTTGAGTGGCACAGGCCAATCCTTGGTCCTCAGCAGGACAGGAGGTGTTCATGGTTGGATGATTCAAAACTGACATTTGTTTGTCCCTATAAAGGTTTTGGAAATTTCACAAATTATCTCAAAATCTATCATATACCGAAGATGTTGATTCTTTTCATCTTGCAAAAAATTTCACAGTACTTTCTTTGTCCAAATGAAGAGAGTAAATAAATGTGGGGGAACACAGATTTTATGTGTTTCATTTTCTTGCCTAATTGGTCAAATTCCCATCCAAATGACCAGGCTTCATTTTTCAAGTTCAATTAGCAGTACCTGAACCGAACAATAAACAGTGTAGTCAAATAAAAGGTTGAGCAGTTCTTTATTTTAAATGCAGTGTTTTCTTGTTGGAGAAAATCTTAATTGTATGAACAAAATTAAAAATGCTGACAGTCAAGGGTATCACTGGTTTATCTGTGGCTGAATATCGGCACAAAATAGTGGTTCTGTTGTAATAAGAAGTATAAATACTTATCACTTAGCTTAACCTAAATGTGACAGGAATACTTTGCTCCTGGTATAAATGAATGAATATAACTCTTTAGGTCAACAGACAGAGCAGTTTTGTACTTTCTTATTAAAAGAGACAAAATGAGGTGAGGTGGAACTCTTGCTAAGAGATTATTATGGGGAACAACTTTAAATTTTTGTTTTCAGGCTGCCTTAGGGATTGCACACCTGATTGTTATGGCCATGGAAAAAGAAGGTTTACCCAAGGAGGAAGCCATAAAAAAGATATGGTTGGTTGACTCAAAAGGATTAATAGTAAAGGTAAGAATTTGTCATTTTTAACCAGAATAAGAATCAATATTCCATTCTGAATGCCCATCTCAAAGATGACTGTTTGCACCCACCTCCCACCCAACACTGTGTGAAAAGAGCAGCCATTACACACCAATGCCCATGTCAGTGGATACTGACACTCCTCTGAATAAAGAAGAGCACTGTGGCTCAGCTCTGGAAGCTGTCTGTGCTGTGAGTAGGCGCCTTACAACTCCATGGGTTGTCAGTCCACGTGAATGAGTTTAGTTTCCAAGTGATGCTGTCTGATACGGATACAGATGAAACACAGAGTACACTGGGCTGTACTTAAGGATGTGATACATTCAAGAATTTGAAAAGTGAAAGCCCACGGTGGTGGTTTTCTTTTGTGATTTCTAATGACATTTTAAAGTGAAATCTTCATAAAAGTGCATAGATTTTAGCATCTCAAATTATTCTAACATAGACTTACTGAACTGAGTGGACTCCAGATTCCATGGGTTACAATACTTGGAATAACGTGGATCATAGCATGACTAGTATTTGGAGTAACTGTGAAATTGTTGCCTAGACCTAATCAGTCACTCTTACTTCATGTCTTTGACTTGCCAAGATAAAGAACTGGGTATATTCTGCTTGCCAAGGTAAATAAAGTTACGTTTTAAAAGATTGTTATATATGTAATAGCTTGTACACTATTTAATATAAAAGAAACATATGAAGCTTCAGTTAGCCACTTTTTCTTTAATGTTTTTAAGAAGTCGAAATTATGATGTTGATTTTTGTGGCAGAAATAATAAATCTTAGAGTAACTACTAAATTAGTATAATCTTGCTTTCAATTTTACATTTTTTTGTGTTTGTTATCCTTTATCCTTTGTATTTTTATATCCTCTCTTGAGAACCAATAATAATCATTTTACTCATTTCATTAACTTGAAATACGATTGTTTATAATGTATAAAAATTATCTTAAGGCTCTAAATAAAAATTTTTATTAGTCAAACTCCTTCAGTCTTTAAGACATAAAACCAAGAACTAAAAAAGTAAAACTGTGAGGTTAGCTCATTTATGGAGTTACATCATCATCAGACAAGATGATCATTATTCTAATGTGTTTTCTGTTTTCAGTTCTCATTTTCAGTATCACATCTGTAGCGTTTTCCATCATTTACCTTATATTCATATGGCTATAAATATCAATATTTTAAATAACTCATCAGTATCAGTGAGGTTGATTGAAATGGATTATTTGGTCATTGGTAATATCCAGATATCTTAGGTTAGCATCTTATAGCAAGAAACAATTGACATACCTATTTAACCAACTAATACTAGTCCATTTTAATATAAAAATCCAATTCTTGGTTTAAAAGAAATCCTTCCAAAATAAAAATTAGAGGGAGAGTAAATACAGTAAAGAAAGGATGAAAAAGTGAACACTGGCAGCATGACTAGTGTTTGCATTTTGCAGTGATAATTTGGAGCATTTTGGGGGAGGACAAGAAGCCACAAAACAAACCAATCCAGGCTTAATCTATTCCTTAAGTAATACATTTTATCTTTCACTAATAAGCCAAATGAATACTAGGATAGAAAACTCAAAAATAAAAAGTAGTATATTAGTAGAGATCCTGAAGGATACCCTTCATGTAACCTAGAATGAGACTTAAGACTATGGTGTTTTGTTTTGATTTTAACTTTATTTTGTTCTGTTTTACATTATTCTGTTTTCAATTATTTAAAAAATTTTTTGCTTTATATTTATAGTTAAAAGTTTGGCTCCTGTGAAAGAGACAGTGAGTAAAAATATTTTATATGTTCTAAGAGTGGTTTTGACAATATAGTTATCTCCTTCCTGAGAGTTTAATCTTTAGGTCTAGGGCTTGAAACTCCATGCTGTAAAGAAAAAGTTTTCCTTTCCCTTGTGATTTTATCAGAATTTTAGCCAGTAGTACTATCACCACCTTGAACGATGGTTAATGTATTTCATACACTGTGGTTTAAAAAAAAAAAATCTACACCGAAGAGACTTCGAAGCTTGGTAAAAAGTACCTGGCTTGATTTTTTTTTTTCTCCCTCTTTTCTGTTTCTTATAGAGTATGATCGATGTATCTGTAGCTGTTAACAAGAGCAGAGGCAGAAGGTTATGTACACGAGTCTTGTAGACAGTCAGACAATTGTGGATGTTTTAACCGCACAAAGTTAAATGCTGATGGAGTTAACCACCTATTATCTTAAATTATGACCACTCTGCACCCCTTTGTCAGCCTCTAACATGGAAAATACCTTCGTCACATCATTTATCTCCTTTTAATCTGTCCGGAGATGATGAAACCCAGCTCTCAGCTCTTTAACAAGCGCACATACTTGTGTCGTAAGTGGAACGTTCCTGACAGACAGTGTGCTAGGAGGGTTCTGTCTGCAGATAAAGAGGGGTCAGGTTTGACTCTGATGAACTCATGATTTGACAACAAAAACAGGCCAGGAAAATGGGGCATGTTGTCCAAGCAGACGTGCATTCAAGAGTTCTTCTAGTGCCTGTGCTTAGGAAGGAATGCACATTTATCAGTGTTACACCTTTCCTGGGTCATGGAATGCTAACTCTTGACATTCTTAGCCACCTATCTTCCCCACCCCCATCAGAACCTATGTGCTTGTGAAATGGAGAAATTCAGTGTGGTTGTGTCTTCTATCCTGTGCTAAGAATCAGCACAAAACAAGGAGGGGGTAGTGGAGAGACTAAAGAAATAATAACATTCAGAAGAAATTCCCAGCTACCTATAATACATTTGGTTTAATTAGAGACTCTTAAAAAAAAAAGAAAGAAACACCGTAAGATTTGGGATTTCTGAGATTAAAAAGTGTTCACATGCCCTTTGCCAAAAGAAGGCAAGAAGCATTTCAGCAAGGGGTCCTGAAAAGGGAGAGTGAAGAGAAAATAAATTTTCTCTCTCCACTTCCAACTGAAGTTATTGGCACCAAGAAGGTGGATTCCAAATTGGATCTTGAAAAGAGGAAAAAAGCGAGACTTAAATAGAAGCCCAGAGGTAAAGGCGTTTGCCTGAATATTATCAGATCTACAGAAGGTCACATTCCAATAGTTTTTTAATCTAATCCAGATTGTCACATCAACCTTGAAAATGGTATAGAAAATACTTGGGGAGAACTTTGTTTTGTCTTTTGATTCTTCTGTTTTTGGCACGGAGAACCCGTCAGTCGTGCCAGCAGGCATGACTCCTGGCCCTCTTTCAGTTATTCTCTCTGCGTTCCTAAGTCACTACCAAGAATTAAGCCCTTGGGGGTGAGGCTGTAGGTAATTTGTTTCTTGCTAGATGAATGTCTTCTGGCAAGTCTGGCTTTGCGGCTAGGAGCTGCCAGTGCTGTTACTATGATTAATAAAGTAAGATGTTCATGATAAAAGCATACATCTTTTCATACAATGTTTACTACGTTCTTTATGATTTGCTTCTTACGCCAGGAAACTTAGGGGGTTTGAGCCACGTTAAGTACTTTTCATTAAATCTCAGGTTGCCAGCCAAAAGTGTAGTCCTAGAAATCTGTGCTTTTACGTTATTCTGTAGCTTGTTTTCTTTAGAAGTCATCATTTTATGCTGTTTTGAAAATATACCCTGTACCTTTTTAAAAATGCATCTGGTAGAGCTCTGATGAGTCCTTCAGTGCAGTGATTCTCAGAACTGGCTAATCACTCAAATCACCTGAGAAGCTTTAAAAAAATCCAGATTCCAGGGCCTGATCCCAGAATTGAATTAAAATATCTGGCAACGAGGCTGAGGAATCCATTTTTCCTCAGGTGAGTCTGGAGCTTCGTTAGCTTTGGAAAGACCAGATCAGGTTCGTTCTCATCATGTTGTCATCATCACCAATCTCCAATATTTGCAGATGGCATTTTCTGTATCTAAGTGGGAAGATTTTCTTTATATTTTTTGCATGTCATTTAAGATTTTCAGAAGTAACATCCGTGTATTTACTGTTGGCTGTTAGAATGCATTCTGCTACTAGTTATTTATTCATGTCCCTAAGCCAACAAAATGTATCACAAACTAATGCTCTATTGACAGCAGCCAGTAGTTGTGAGGACAACTTATAAAATGCTTCTAAATTTTTAAAAATTTGCTGTTCGGGGTAATCTTGGACACTGCACTCAGGAAAATATTTTGAATTATTGAACCAAGAAAATAGGGATTGTGTCTCTTTCACGCTCAGATTATTCAATGTCTTTTAATATCATTCCACACTATGGATTTGTGGATCCACATTCAGTATAAACAGACTAGACCCTCTTCTCTTATTTGCATGTTACTTGTAGCGGCAGTGTAATTCGGATTATTCAAGGTCGAATTTGGTTATTTCAGGTGCCAGTAAAATAATTTTTAAGACTTTTACTCATGCTAGTTTTATTTTCTCATGTTGGAGGCTACTTCTTGGCTTGGTAATATAATGAAAATGAATCGATTTCCATTTTTTATGGAGATCATGTGCAAATGTATTTAAAACTCTATACCGGAAGCAGTTTGGATATAGTCTCATTGTCATATTGTTTGTCAGTAGCTGGTCAGGAATCAGTTGTTTTTTCAGACTGGAAACACCCAGATGTTTTTAGGAGGCCTTCCCTGTGAGCTTCTAATTCTTCCATTTTATGCTGTGGGCCACCCTGTTTTACATGGATTGTGTGGAATCATACTGTTTTGTGAGCCCAAGCATTTTTTAAACAAGTTAGTGGCATATTTTCCTCTTAAAACAATTTTTAGTACTTCCTTTTGTTATTCTGTTAATAATCCTGAAACTCGTATAAATGTCCTTTTTGCTCACAATCCTTTCAGTGGGGTTTCTGTTTTCTATTTCAAAGAATACCGCAAGTATAGATGAATTACAATGTTTCACTGTTATTAAAGAAGAAAATATGATTCTAGAATGCATTAAGATAACATTGAAAGCAAGATCTAGGAAGTATGGTAATTCCTGGACCATATTCAGTGTCGGTTACTCCTTTAATGGAGTGTATTCACATAATACTTAATCCTTGTCAGGTGGGAACCAGAAGACCAACAGGTAAACCGTGTGATTCATACTGTCTTCACTAAGAGATTCGCGTTTTCTTGGCAGCCTTCAAGATTACATAACATTGAGTTGAGATGACCATAGCCAGTTTGGAGTAGGTGAATAATTTTTCTGAGATCTTTTTTCTCTGTTAGAAAACCTAGCAGAGGTTCTAATATTAGACAGGTTTCCTGGTCTATGAAAACACCCTAAAAGCAAATCTCTAAAGCATTACTTAACAGCCACCTGTTGGCGGTGGATTAAATACTAGAGATTGCCACATCTGCCCTAAAATGAACACTGCCACCACCACGAGCTTCCAGAAGAGCCACATGGCTACTCCTTCGTGATGCCCATTTCTCCTTCAAGGTCCTGGGAACTTACATCAACTTGGGGAATGCAAGATTTAAAGCAGACCCTAGCTGCAAGGGAGTCTGGGAATATAGCCTCCAGTGTACTGGAGGTCATGCTAGGAGCAATTTGGAGTTCTGCAATAATTGCCATGTAGGGCCTCAGATAAATTTTAGGGTAGTGTACCTACCTTTACACCTGCAGTTGAGTATATGCATTCCTGGGAAAGAGAAACAAGCCAAAATTGTGTCGTGTTTAGTTTAGAATTCTAGAAGCTGAAAGTTACTATTTCCAGGAAACATGTCTCCCCAAGCTGCAACTTTATTTAGCACCTGTCCTACAGAATTTTCATTGTTGTGAGAATGAAAATAGTCATGAATTTTAATTTACACTACTTCCAGAAATAGTTCAGAAATAATTGAGATAGTTAAATACTGTAAAGCTATCTAATGGTTCTAAATTCTTACTCCTATTCATGATCAGAATTTCTCTCTCTAATAATGCAGGATTATTTTTTGCCAAGTAACTAAGCAGTAATAAGGATGTTGAGGTAGCAGATGGGTTGCAAAAGCATTCTTTTCATCAAAGCATTTCAGGGAAAGGAAATTCATATTTTCAAAGCAGCTGATAGGAAGCACATTGGGTAAAAAGAAATAGTGGAATATGTAATCAAAATTAAAATCATCCCCCATATTAGTCAGCTATCTCTGTGTTACCAGAGGCCACAAAATCTCAGTGATGTACAACAATAATTATTTATCTGTCACACACCTGTGGGTCAGAGGGGGTAGCTCTGATGGTGTTGCTGTATGGCTCAGGTTGGGTCCAGGTCTGCTCTCATCCTCCTTGGACCAGCAGGCTGGCTTGCACTTCCAGAGCAATGGAAACGGCATGAGAGAGCAAGCAGAAACACCAGTGACTCTTAAGGCCTAAGCGTGGTTGACACACTGTTATTTCAGCCCACATTTTATTGACCAGAGCAAGCTGCATGTTCAAATCCAAGGACAAGGGGTAGGGAAGTATCCTCTGCCTTTTATAAAGGGAACTGTCAAGTAACATGGCAAAAGCATAGACACAGGAAAGGGATGATGAGGACCTGGGGCCTAAGTCAAAGCCTGAATGATCAAAACATTTGGGAGGGGGCATTCTGCGGCACCCGGCTACCTCTCTTTTCTTTTTTGTAACTAATTATCATTAAGCCTTGGCCACTTTGTACGTGCTAGGATGATCCTTAATTAATCCTGTGAGTGAGATATGAAATGTCTGAGATTGAGTCAAGGAAATAAACTTACCAACTGTGAAGCTAATAGAGGTGAGGATGGATGGGGGTGCCTGGTAGCCCTCAGCTCCCATTTAGTGAGAATTGTAAAGATTTTGGTACTGTAATAAAATTTTTTTTATATCATTGAAAGGCAATTTAAAAAACCTTATCTCATAAATACAAAAGAATTGTTTGACAATATACAGTGATTACTCACAAAACCATTCTAGGTTTACATCAACTATTTGTTGTTAGGCTTTGGCTGATTCTAAAAAGGCTTTGCTGATGTGTTATATTGAACAATTTGATGCTTTCTGATGAAAGTGGAAACCGAATTTGTATGATCCTTTTGACTAATTTTTTTCTTTAGTAAACATGATGAAACTAGAATGTTCCCTCCTGAAGTGAATATGAAACAGTAAACTTCAATTCTGATTCTGGATGAATTAAATAATTTTTTAAAAATTGAAATATAATTGACATATAGTGTTATATTAGTTTCAGGTATACAACATGATTTGACATTTTTATGTACCGTAAAATGATTACCACAATAACTCTAGTTGACATCCATCACCACATATAGATACAGATTTTTTCCTTGTGTTAAGAACTTTTAATATCTACTCTCTTAGGAGCTTTCAAATATACAATACAATGTTACTAACTATAGTCACCATGCTATACATGGCATTCCTAGGACTTACTTACCTTATAACTGGAATTTTGTACCCTTTGACCTCCTTCATCCATTTGGCCAATCCCTTACCCTCAGCCTCTGGCAACCACCAATGTATTCTTTCTATCAATGAGTTTGGGTTTTTTTGTTTGTGTTATGGTTTGGGGGGAGATTTTTAGAGTTTTTTTTTTTGTCTTTCTTTACCTGATTTATTTCTCTTAGCATAATGCCCTCAAAGTTCATCCACATTGCCCCAAATGGCAATATTTCCTTTTTATGGCTGAATAATATTCCTTTGTCTGTGTGTGTGTGTGTGTGTGTGTGTGTGTGTGTGTGTGTGTACACATTTTCTTTGTTGATTCATTCATTCATGGAAACTTAGGTTGCTTCCATGACTTGACTGTTGTAAGTAATGCTTCAGTGAACATGGGGGCACATTTATCTTTCCAAGTTAGTGTTAAATAAGATTATTATTCACAGTATCTCAGGTGTAGTATGTTTTGATTGCAGGGGAGAAAAGTTAAGATAAAAACCTTTTAGAACCCAGAAATGAGTAGTGGTGAATCCTGTTCTTAGGAAGCTGTTAGCTCTAAAAAAAATCATTTTTTTCTTCTCCAAAATACTTTTAATTACAGCAATTAATTGAGCTCTTGTTAAAAATTGGACACAGTCCTAAGTACGTTAGACGTATTATTTAGTTTAGTCTGCAGACAACCTGATAAGGTAGAAATTCGTTTTATAGATGAAACAAGTGCAAAGAGGTTTGTATGTTTCAAGTCAATCTACAATTCACATGTATTACTTTTTAAAACAGAGGTAAAATGATAATAACCTTTTAAAGCAAGAAAATTGTACCATCTTCAGGATCAACAATTTGCAAACAATCTAACATACGCTATTTGTAAAGCATTTTCTCCAGGGCTGTGCTGTGCTGTTTTACTGGAAAGACTGAATTCCAATACCTGCCTTGGGCAAGTTGCTTAACATCTCAGAGCTTCTGTTTCCTCCTGCAAAAAACCTAATTATGCTTCTCCTACTTTTCAAAATTGTGGAGGGGATCAAATGAAATAGGTGAAAAACACTTACAAAGCACCATATGAAGTTAGGCAGTGATTTAGTATTATAGTCAAGATCTTAAAAATTCGTAGCTAGGGTATTATAATTTGATGTTTCGTAGGTAACACATGGTACATCTACAATCAGAACATTTAAACATTAAAAATACAAAGCTAGTACTTATTCAGAAAATCGAAGTATGTTATAAATATGACATTGAGTTCCATTCTTAGGGAGTGGTCCATGAATTGGTTGTGCTGCAGCCCAAGTCAAGCCTGCGCTCTCAGACGCTGCTCTGTCAACTCAAATCATGTCTAGGAAACAGTTACTTCATTTAAATGGCATTTTGCTTTACCATTTATTAACACCCATTTCACAAAATGTCCGTAGAATTAGGATTTTTCATATTAAATAATAGTTAAATATGGGAAAGACTTTGTTCACTGTTATATCCCCATTGCCTAGAACATTGTCTGAGACATAAATATTTGTCGAGTGAGTGAAATAATACTCTGATAATTGGAGAAGAGACTTGAAGAACAGCTGGAAGACGTAATACATAAAAAATGTTAAGCATAGATACTAGTAATACGTGTGATAGCCTGAAATTTCTTTGACTCTCATACGTTTGGCAGATTTATCATTTCTTTTTATTTCCTTTACTTAGGGACGTGCTGCCTTAACACAAGAGAAAGAGGAATTTGCCCACGAACATGAAGAAATGAAGAACCTAGAAGCCATTGTTCAAGATATAAAACCAACCGCCCTCATAGGTAAGCCTCTGCTTCTCCCTCCCTCCAGAGACCCTACCCCTGCCCTGTTTTGGCCTGATTATCATTTTCTTACTGCTGATTTTTGAGACACTATTTAGCTTTTTGAAGTTCTAACCTTGGGAATTCATGAACAAAATTCCCCATTCCCTGAGGCAACGGTACCCCGATAGACACCTACGTTTGTAAATTCAGGGCTGTCTCCTTTATCTCACTGATCCCAACTCTGCTAACTCTGTCAGCCTGCTAGTACCTGGCATATTCAGCACTTTACCAGGCTTGAGTACTCCAAATGGACAGTGGTTCTCAAATGGGGGTGATTTTGCCCTCAAAGGAAACATTTGGCAATGTCTGGAGACATTTGCAGTGTTCACAGCTGGAGGAAGAAGGGGAGGGAGGTCAGGGCTACTGACATCTAGTGGACAGAGACCAGGGATGCTGCTCCACATCCTTCAATGCCCAGGAAAGCCCCCCAACAAGGGACTGTCAACCCCAAATGTTAATGATGCCAAGGCTGAGAAACACTGAGCTGGACCCTCCTTGAAGACAAGGACCAAACTTCACATATCTATGTGTTCCTCCTACCACTGAAGACAGTACACTTGCGCAGTGAGATGTTTAACGTGGACAGATTCAGTGTGGTTGAAAACAACTCAAAGTTATGAAACTTTATCCCTTATTTTGTGAGTAGACAGTGACGGCCCTTACTTTGTATTATAGTCCATCCCTAGAAACTCTTGTGAGACAGATGACACTTCTGAGGATAATGATGATAACCATAGTAAAAACAATTACTCCAAGACAGGAATTGTAGTAAGCCTTTATTTATTATTACTTTTTAAATAAAATATATTCTATCAGGAATCTTAGTTTCCATTATGCTAATTGCTTTATTCATCTGTTAAAATTCTTCAGTGAGTCATACTTCAGTTTTACAATTGAATTGGATGATTGTCTTAAGTGTTAACACTGGATTATAAAACACAATTACTTTATAGCCTGAGAGACTGAAATGTACTTCTGTAATTGTTTATAGAGTGATAATCATATTAGACACATTTATTTGCTGAGAAAAATGCCTGTAATCAAAATTCCTAGTGATTGGTCACTAAATCTATTTATAAGTTAAACGTTTTATCTGTGATCTTTTAATAATAGATACTTGTAGATTGATAACCCTAAAGATTGATGGCGTTAACCAACATCTCTTTCTGTCACTTTAATACAAATATTCTGTATTTTGGGTAAAGTGTCTTAGACATGACCTGACACGTCTCACTGTTTTTGGGCATTGGATTAACTAACCAATGATAATCCTGTTCACTGGTTTCTCATTTCTGCGTTAGGAGTTGCTGCGGTTGGTGGTGCATTCACAGAACAAATTCTCAAAGACATGGCTGCCTTCAATGAACGGCCTATTATCTTTGCTTTGAGTAACCCAACTAGCAAGGCAGAATGTACTGCAGAGCAGTGCTATCAATTCACCAAGGTAAAGCAAAAATACGCCTGATATTTTAATAGTCAAACTTTGATTCTTTAGAGGGAAGCCCAGGGTATCTCAGGTACTTACCAGTTAACCTTTAAAAGTGATACACACAAGACTGAAAGAGAAGTGACTGCATCAGAAAGGATAAGAGCTCTTTTCTTTTTTTCAGATGTTGTGTAAATTATCTTCTTCAGTAAAACAAAATAAACTGTGGAATGTTTTATTGATAATTTTCCTCAAGTGATTAGGGAATAGCTAAAATTTAAACATAAAAGTTAAAAAGGGAAAAGCTTGTTTCTCGATGCTTATTCAAATAGCTTTTAACTAGCTATTCCCAAACATTGAGGCATACAGTATAAAACCACAGTCTTATTTTTGCTTTGCTAATTCCTGGGTTTGGATTTTGATGCCATGGTTGGAGCTTTTGGGCATTTATGTTGACATCCAGCCATGCTGGGACGGGAGTCCTCAAAGCTCTGATACTTTACTGTTTCCAAAAAGTGATTTATTTTATACTCTGTTTGTATTAATATATATTTGACCAATACATTGACAAGAGCCTTTTTCTTCCCTTTAAAGACTTGAGAATGTCATTACAATAAACCAGAGGTTGACTCATATGTATCTGAGACTTTTATTTTGGAAAGAAATCCAAAATGAACTAGAAAAGATAAATAAGACAGAGTGAAGCCACTCTGCATAAATCAGAACTTGATGGCTCTATTTCTGTCATAGTATATCCTTTAATGCTTATTACTAGAATTAATGGAATTTTGCAGAGGAGTTATTCCATTGTTTCTCTATTTGGGAGGACATCAAAGTCCTCAATAATTTAAATTTTTATCCCATCTCTAGATTGAGGAATTTGCCTTAGATTCCTTAGTCCTTAAATCCTTAAAGGAGAAAAAATAATTTCTGAACAGTAACAATGTTTAGCATGGTGCATTGCACATAGAAGATGCGTAATAAGTAAGTGTCGAAGTGATTATTTTGTTTGGGTATATTTTAATAGGCCTCAAAAATTGATAGATTCACCTGGAATCGATGTAAACAAAATTAGCCAAGCTGATATAGTTGTGTTTTTAAGTCTGACTGTGTCCGATACAGATGGCCTAAACACTTTCTTATGGTCTTGCCGAAAGTTCTGTATCATTATACGTAAAATTAAAAGTCATTTTGCAGCTGAAAACTTAAACCCTGGTTCAGCTGAAGGATTAAGGAACAGGAAAGGGTCTGCCTGTAACAGCTGGATGTGAGCCTGTACTGCTGCAGGCGCAGAAAGGACTGTTAAAAATACAAAACACAAAAGGATGATTGAACCCCAAGAAACTATAATTATACCAAAAATATATATATAATTTTCTTCTCCATGTTAACAATCCATGCATATGAGAACATTTAGCTGTCTCTCATTCATTTAATACCATTCCTCCATAAACTATGATGATTATAGAATGATTAGCAGAAGAGTAGGAGGGAAGGAGAGGGTGATAAATGTGGATATAATGTTGTGGGTCTCTTTCTCAAATATAATTTTTAAAGTTATATATCAAATTATATATATATAAAATATGTATATCCAATAATAATTTAGTTACATTAGGAAGCTGCTTGTAATGAGACATTTTATCTGCTAAACAGAGCTGACAGTGTCTGAAAACAAAACCCAATTTTGTGCAAAACCCATCAGTGTCTTAGAGACACCTAGATGAGAGTTAGTTTTCTTTCTTATCTGTTTTCATCTTTTTATATCCTGAATAAAGCTGAATCATATTATGCTTTTTATAGGAAAGGTGTATTATAACATTTGTTTGAAATGAGGAAGTTAAGATTACTAATACTGTAGTGGACTTAGACTCTAGGTATGGAAGAGATGGAATTTATAACCCTGTCTGTCACCATGTAAGCTATGCTTTGGGGATATAGTGCTTTAGGTCTCAAATGCATTTCTTAGATTGCGATGCTTTATTTGTTGAGGGCTTCCTGTTCCTACTTGAGAGGCCTGAGTGCCCTCATCTGTGTCTCCACACTCACCCTTGCAGGTCAGACACTCCCCTTTTGGTGAGCAGTGTGGAATTCTGCACCTGACCAGCCCTGAGTTAATGCCGTCTTAAATCATGTAGTACGTGAGGTCCCTCAAAAATGTTATGACAAAATAATAAGACTAGGGAAAAATAGACAGTTTTTGACAATTACTTATAATTTAGTCTTCCTTTATTTTCTAATCCCACTTGTGCTGGTTTTTTCCTAGATGATTTTCCATGTAGTTCTTCACAATATATAAATATATAAAACGTACCCCAGTGATTACATTGAAATGTGTTGATCCTCAACTCTAACTTAAAATGTCAGTCTTTCCAGTACTCAAATATTAACCGATCACTTTTGTCTCCAGAAGCCTCTGAGTGGAGGCTGCTAGTATAGGAATGGTTGATGGGCCTCAGCAGACAGCAGAGCGGTGGTCTTGGGGTCCCCTGTGCTTTGCACACTCCTCCTGGAGTGGAGAGAAGAGTGGTAATCACCCCTCCAGAAGTGATTGCCAACATCAGTAAAGCTTGCTCAGACTTATTAAGGAGTTATTGAAAAACCAGACTGCTTTTTAAATGCTCCGTGCGTGAGCTATTCTGTCCTGATGCATTTGTTTGAAGATACCCTGCTGCTTCTTACAGCTGTGTGTCTGTGTTGCAGGGTCGTGCCATTTTTGCCAGTGGCAGTCCTTTTGATCCGGTCACCCTTCCCAGTGGACAGACCCTCTATCCTGGCCAAGGCAACAATTCCTACGTGTTCCCTGGAGTTGCTCTCGGTGTTGTGGCTTGTGGACTGAGGCACATCACAGATAAGGTCTTCCTCACGACTGCTGAGGTACTGTCACACACTCTTAAGTTTGCCAAGCCTGTCAGAGCCCAAATCGGCTCATTGTAGGTTGTCCGACTTTTTATTTCTCTAGCATCTCAGCTCATTCCCTAGAAGGTGTAAAGTCCGATGAAAAGCAGATCTTTCCCAGTGGAGAATAAGGGGTGGGTAGTAAGTTCACATTGATTTGCTAGGAAATGATTGTTCTTCAACAGCCAGCAGAAGAATTGTTTCAAAGGTTATACTCCATCTATAAGCTGTTATAAAATATTGGCTGTATTCCCCATGCTCTACAATATTTCCTTGTAGCTTATTTTATACATAATAATGTGTTCCTCTTAATCCCCTCCCCCTGTCTTGCCCCTCCCCACTCCCTGTCTTGCCCCTCCCCACTCCCTCTCCCCATGGGTAACCACTAGTTTGTTCTCTACATCTGTGAGTCTGCTTTTTCTGTTATATTCATTAGTTGTATTTTTTAGATTCCACATATAATTGATATCATACAATATTTGTCTTTTTCTGCCTGACTTATTTCACTTAACGTAATACTCTCCAAGTCCATCCATGTTGCTTCAGATGGCAAAATTTTCATCCTTTTTTATAGCTCAGTTGTATTCCATTATGTATGTATATATACCACATCTGCTTTATCCATTCATTTGTTGATGGACACTTAGATTTCTTCCATATCATGGCAATTACAAATAATGCTGCTATGAACATTAGGATCCATGTATCTTTCCAAATTAGTGTTTTTGGTTTTTCTGGATATATGCCCAGGAGTGGAATAGCTGGATCGTATGGTAGTTCTATTTTTAGTTTTTTGAGAAGCCTCCATACTGTTTTCCACAGTGGCTGCACCAGTTTACTTTCCTATCAACAATTCACGAGAAAAGGAACCTTTTTTTTTTTTTTTAAATCTTCACACTCCTGATCAAATTCTGTGACAGTAATGACACAATTAAAAGTTTTGTTTCCAAATCATGGAGTAAGTGGTAAATATTTCTCCATGGAGAACCTTCCTAAATAACAGCGTTTTGAAGATTTAAAATAACAATCTGAATCGGTATGGTGAAAAGACGTTAATCATTCAGTGCGGAATACAGAACACTCTCATATTTTAAGCAGAGAAGAAACTAAAACGGGGAATTCAGTGGTTATAAAATCCAAAAGTTATAAAGGACTGCAGTGGGCTCTGCTGTGGGTCTTAAGGAAAGATTCTTAGAACGCCGCAGAGGAGAACCATTAGTGATGCTCTGTTAAGCTACTGTTGAGAACTGTGAAGGATGTGAAATTTTACCTTGCTGGCATGCTAATTAGTCAGCTTGCCACCGTTTTTTAGATGCTGGTGAAAGACACACAACTCTTAGGTCAGAAACTTTAATAATAGTAATAATTATAAAAATAATATTGATGTTTTGTATATGAAATTTATATTTATTATAAATAATAATAATATTTAATAATAATAAGGGACTTAATATTATACTCATGGCATGAGAAGTGCTACAAACCTCAGGCTCCTGTCAGTGCCCCTGACCCCCACACCTCAGCGGGATGACATAGTGATTGGATACGTATCTGTAAAATCATGAGCTTTTGATAATGAGACTGTTCACGTGGTTGATGTGTTTGAGGAGAATGCAATTCATCAGTGACAAATTTGGATTTCTTCTCTAAGAATTATACCACTGGACAACGTGCTGACTGAACTGAACCAAATAAACATTGAGTAATATTCACATGTTTTCATCATGCACACGTACTGTACCTTCCTGCACTGCGAGAGATTCCTGTGTTGGTATGATCTCAAGAAGCATCATCCGAGGGCTTAGCTGTTGGCATCGTTCATGAGAACAGCTGTCTGCCAGCTCTGCTTCCTTCTTTGTCTTCACTGCGTTAAGAGCATGATGGCTGGCGTCTCAGAGCGTTTTTTAGCTGAATAAATCTTGTTAAACATAAGTAGATGTCTAATTACTAAGAAAGCTTTTCAAAGTTGTCCTTATATTAAGGGAAAGATAGTCCTTGTCTTTTACAGCAGACACATCAGAAGAAGAAAAATGATCTTTTTTCTTCTTGGGAGCCCGTATTTTCTTTCCTAAATGACTCCAGCACCCCCTAGTGACACATTTCATGAAAAAATTCTCTCTGGTAAATCTCTCCAGACAAAGTAATAATCACTCCAAACAGCTTTGAAGGAAAACAGTGAGATGTGGTGATGTCAATAGCGTTATTCTTTGTGTTGTTTTTGTTTTTCTTTTTCTTTTTTTTTTTCTTTAGGGGGAGGTAATTAGGTTTATTCATTTTAATGGTGGTACTGGGGATTGAACCCAGGACCTTGTTCATAGTAACTACACGCTCTACCACTGAACTATATCCACCCCCCTCAATAGTATTATTCTTATTATGGCTGGCTATCTCTCGGGCTGAACCTTTTGGACTTTCCCCTCCTGTTCTCTTAGGCATCAACACAACATTCCTGTTTTCATACCTTCTCATTGTTTTCTTTGTCTCCATTTCATGTCCCTTTTGACTAAGTTTTTTCTAGTATTCTTTTTTTTGTCTTCACTTTTTTCTTTGAATTATGCTTTAAGAGATCCGACCCATCTTCTTTTTTAAATTTTTTTTATTGTAGTACAATTACAATGTATCAATCTCTGTGTACAGCACAATGTCCCAGTCATGCATATACATACATATATTCGTTTTCATATTCTTTTTCATTAAAGGTTATTACAGGATATTGAACATAGTTCCCTGTGCTATACAGAGGAAACTTTTTTTCTAAATCTATCTTTATATATAGTGGCTAACATTTGTAAATCTCAAACTTCCATTCTCTTCATTCAAAAAGTGGCCAAATCTGTGTATCTCTCTTCTTATCTGTTACCACGTCTCTTCTTATCTGATGGGTATTTGCACAGAAATGCCCTGCTCGTTCCTTAAACACAGTTGTGTAAAAGCATTTCTCATCTCCCTTCACCCTCAGTTCCTCTCTTTGTGACACCCCGTTTCTAAGCAGGCACTGGAGCTTGGAAGCCTGGCATTCTTTTTATTCTTCCTCATCCCAAAGCCATTAAAACACCATGCACATGAACACCCGTGTAACTGCGAACCACCTCTTGGAATGCTATGTCGTTCATATTTGCTGATGGCAACAAAACAACATTTCAGAAATAATTTCATGATTTTAAAAAATCTAAAAGATATTAAGAGACCCTGAAAAAGAAGTGTTTGATTATTCAAAATATCTCAGATGAGGAAGGTTCTCTATTTCCTCTCTACACCCACAGTTCTATTAAATACCCAGCTATATATTACTGATTTAGACCCACTCCACCAGAAGAATTAGAGCTGGAGGGGGCTTCAAGGTTGCTGAGTGCACCTCTGTGCCCTGTTAGGTTCAATAGATAATTTAACATATATAGTATTATATTATACCATAAAATGCTAACTATGTGTGTATGTATTGATCTATCTATAGTATTTTATTGTTGAATTGTTTATGAGCAACTTACAGATATTATGCCCCTTTATCCCTAAATATTTCAGGACGTTCTCTTACATGATTACAGTGCCATTATCAATTCAGGAATTTTAATGTTGATATAATACTATTATTGGATTACAATCCAAATTCAGATGTTGCCAACTATCCATAAGGAAAACCTTTTATAGCCTCTTCTAATCTTCATCTGCAAGACTGTCTCAGCCTTTGTTTCTTTGGTGGCAGTGACACTCGGAGAGCACAGGCTAGTTGTTTTTTGCAATGTTCCTTGTGATTTAATTCAAGTTGTACAGTTAGAGGTTTGGTAGGAGTACTGCACGCCTGATAATTGTATTCTCAGTGCATCACATCAGGAAGCGCGGAATGTCAGTTCATCTCATTTTTTAAGCTACTTTATTGAGGTATGATTGACATGCGGAGAAGTATGTACTTAATCATAGAGCTTCATGAGTTTGGAGGTAAGTGCACACCTTTGAAGCCGTCACAGCATCTATGCTGTAAACAAATCCACCACCTCTGAAAGGTTTTTCCCACCCTCTTTATTATTATTACTTATATGTGTGGTAAGTGCATTTAACATAAGATCTGTCCTTGCAGCAAATTTTTACATATATACCATTTCATTTAGAAATAGGGAAGGGTTTGGGCAGCAAATGCTGAGGCTAGTTAGGTGATTCAGATAATCCAGACTCTGTGTAAGATTAATATGACATAGAAATAGCTTTCTCAGCCTCCTGCTCTATCTCCTGTGCAAGGGGATGCGAGCTGGGAGTGATGCCCTGACAGTCTTCCTCTCTCTACTTCCAAGGTCCTTTTCCATCACTTTTCTCATCCTCCTCTGCCCTCCTTACTTCTCTTTCTCCTAATTCCTCTAGTGCATCAAGTAAGAAAGCTGCCAGCATTTCATGGTACAGTAAGTAGAACAGGAACTGGGTTAAGAGGAAACCTAGAATGTAGTTTGGTACAGCCATTATGGAAAACAGTACGGTAATTCCTTAAAAAACTAAAAATAGACTTATCCTATGATCCAGCAATCCCACTCCTGGGCATGTATCCAGAGGAAGCTCTAATTTGAAAAGATACATGCACCTCAGTGTTCATACAGCACTATATATGATAGCCAAGACATGGAAGCAACCTAAATGTCCATCAACAGATGACTGGATAAACAAGTTGTGGTATATATACACACAATGGAATACTACTTAACCATAAAAAAGAATTAAATAATACCATTTGCAGCAACATCGATGGACCCAGAGATCATCATTCTAAGTGAAGTAAGCCAGAAAGAGAAGGAAAGATACCATATGATATCACTTATATGTGAAATCTAAAAAAATGAGACAAATGAACTTATTTACAAAACAGAAACAGACTCACAGACATAGAAAACAAAATTATGGTTACCATCAGGGAAAGGGGATTGGAGGGATAAACTGAGAGTTTGGAATTTGCAGATACTAACTACTGTATATAAAACAGATAAACAGCAAAGTCCTACTGTATAGCACTATAGTCAATACTTTGTAATAGGCTATAATGAAAAAGAGTATGAAAAGGAATATATATATATAATGAATTACTATGCTGTACACCAGAAATTAACAAAATATTGTAAACCGACTATATTTCAAGTAAGAAAAATGGCTTTTTAATCTTAGAAGTTCATAAGGAAAAAAACCCCAGGAAACCCAGATTCTAGTCTCCATCTTTTTCACTAATTATGTGATTCCCACTGGTCACCAAGACCCTCTGAGCTCAGTTTTTCCTTTGATAAAGGGAGAGATGAAATTAGATGATGGCCTTAGTGTGATCCACTTCTGTGACCCTGAATGTGACTAATCACTGAGTTATCCTCACAACCACCACGTTGTATGATCTGAAGTATTTTTGTCTTTTTTTTTTTTTTTAAGGTTATAGCTCAGCAGGTATCAGATAAACACTTGGAAGAGGGCCGACTTTATCCTCCTTTGGACACCATCAGAGATGTTTCTCTGAAAATCGCTGAAAAGGTAAAACCACTCTTGTGCAAGCCTCATTGTTTTTCCCTTCTTCGGTTGCTAAGTGTGCATTTTTAGGTATTAAAAATCCACTTTCTTGAGGTAGCTGTATCAACTTACGATGTCAGAAGCCAGAGGAATGAGGCCCGATGCCTCGGCAGAGCTCGGGAACTGTGCTTGATCCTTAAGAGTGGGTTGAATCCTTCATCTCCCTGTCATTCCTTTCCTTTCCCAGAATTTAAATTCACCAGGGTTGTTCATTTCTGCTAAGCTTCCTCCACTTCACCTTTTTCTCATATCACACTTGGGACAAGTCACTGCAGTGTTGCCATATAGTAGAGTGACAGTGAGACCTTGAACCTCCTGCCTTCTCCTTGTCTCCATGGTGTCCGGCCTCTTAAAGATCACAGTTGATTATACTAGGCAGAAAGCAAAACCATGAGAACCAAGAACCCAGAGCTCTTAGGGTGGCAGATGAGCTCTTGCAGGAACTAGCCAAGAAGAACCTAATGGCAGGGAAGCTTTCTGTAACTAAGATGAGAGAGAAATGGACATTTTTTGCAGGACAGTTGTATTTGTTTACTAGGCCTGCCATAACAGGCTACCACAGACTTGGTGGCTTAAACAACAGAAATGTCTTTGCTCACAGTTCTGGAGGATGGAAGTCTAAGATGAAGGGGTTGGCAGGTCTGGTTCCTTTGGGGGCCCCTCTTTGGACTGTAGATGACAGCTTCTGGCTGGTGCTCCTGTGGTCTCTCCTCTATATGAACATTCCTGGGGTCTCTTTGTGTGTCCACATTTTCCATTCTTATAAGAACACCAGTCACCTTGGTTTAGGGCCCACCCTGACAGCTTCATTTTAACTTCATTATCTCTGTAAAGGCCCTGACTCCAAATGCAGTCCCATTCTGAGGTCCTGGAGGTTAATTAAGGCCTCAACATTTTGGGGTGATGTATTTCAGCCACGATAGTAGTCATGTGTTGAAACTAGGGTTTCTCAGCCTTAGCACTGTGCACATTTGTCTGGGTAACTGTTGTGGAGACTGTCCTGAGTATTGTAGGATGTTGAGCCACTTCCATGGCCCTTATTCACCAGACGCCAGGAGCCTCTGCACAGTTGTGACAATCGAAAATGTCTGCAGACATTGCCAAGGGTCCCCTTGGAGGCAAAACTGCTCCCTGCTGAAAATTTGTATATTAAATTATTAATAAATGTTAACTATTAAAATTAAAAAATTTTTTAAATACTAAAATTTTTTTTCAAAATTTAAAAATATTTAAAAATATTAATTATTTAAAAATATTAACTATTAGCAAGTTTATCAGAACAACAACATTTAGGATTCATTTGTCATTATTTTGTTGACTAAGGGTAGACACTTCAAAAACCAAGTAATCCTTCAAAAAAACTTCAGATAATCTGCTTGGTCATCTATTTATGAAAGAGCATGCTCATATTTTCTCCTAGTTTGTATCTACTAGTTTTAAACTAATTTGAATTATGAATGCACATTATCACTTTAAGTTCATCTTGAAGATTTAAATGACAGAAGGGAAAGTAAGACAAGGGATGGCAAGGGAGAACAAAAGACTCAGATGTCACACCTGGAAAGAGGAAAGAATGCTGAGGGCATACACAGAAGTTGGGAAGTCAGGACAGAGAAGCAGCTTCAGGGAGGAAGATGACATAAGAGGACCACAGGTTTGCAGTATCCATGGTTCATCCAGATGTTCAGTTCTAACAAGTCGATGGCAATGGCTGAAACTTAAAGAGAAGCTGCTTGTAAAGATCAGGCATCATCTACATGTTGTAACAGGTGAAACTCTGGGGGTGCTGGGTTACCAAAAGAGCAGATAGAAAGGAAAGAAAACTGAGGCTAGAACGCAGTTTGTTATTCTGTCCAGAAGACAGAAGAAAGAAGCCAATGATAAAGGGAAGTGGTCAGGATTTTAAGAAGAGACTCAGAATTGAACTGCTGGTCAGAAATTAAGAGAAGGCACTGTTTCAGGATGGGGGTGGACGTTTGTGATTGACAGAACCAACTCCTAGCGAGGACAACACAGGAAGACTTTTATTTAGTAGTTAGGGAATCTTTCAGAAACTTTTACAAAAGCAGTTGCAGTGGTACAAGAAGTGGAGAAGTCCGAGGAGAAGCAGGAAAGCAACAAAAAGATAAGCCAGTCCTGTGGAGCCTGGCGTGGAACAGAAGGAGAGAGTGACGATTTCACTGAGTGAGAGAGGTTCATTAACACAGTGTGTCCTGGGAGCAGAAAGAGGAATGAATTTCCACATACTCTGTATCAGGAATGAAACGAAACATTTTATTATAAAAATAATACGGCCATTGCAATTCAGGCACAGGGGAACTTTCAGGGCGATGGAAATGTTCTGAAACTCGCTGTAGTCGTAGTTGCACAACTCCAAATTTACAGAAGTAATCAGATTGTGTGCTTAAAATGGGTGAATTTTGTGGTCAGTGAATTGTAACTCAAGAATATCTGTTAAAAACATAATAATGCCACATCACAGGCACTCTGGAAAATAGAAAAGAGGAAAATAGTGATATTCTACTTTTCTAAGATAAACATGATTATCATTTTGGTGTGTGTGTTTGCTTGCAGGCTGTTTCCATTTGTTTGCTTTCTTTTCTTAATTGTTATAATAACCCATAAGGGTGTGTATGTACTTTGGATCTCTGCTTTTTGTCAGAAACATTTGTCATATTGAGATGGCACAGTCTTCATAACCATAATTTTTCTTAAGTACATTATTTTACATTGAGATGAGCTACTTAATCATTCTCATACTCTTCCAAGTCCTTCTCATTCAGATAAGTCTATCATACATATAGCTCCTTAGGGATTGTTTAAAAAAAAGAAAAAGAGTGAATTAAAGAGCACCTGTGGAGTGATTATTTTTGATGTGAGGGAGAATCTTTTTTTCCTCAAAGAAAGCAGGGGAAGAGAGAATGTTTGACAGTACAGAGGCGATAGTTTGAGCTGATGTAAAGAGAAATTGAGTTGGTTTGCTCTGGTTACTTGGCATTTTCTCAGTGGAGTGATTAGAGTCAAATGGAGACTTGACAGGGGAAGGTTTGAAATTGAATTGTGTGAACTATGAAAGGAAGTTTTTGCTTTTGTTTTTTTCAGGATAAAAGTGTAATGTGCAACCACAGAGGCCCAAGGAAGGTTAGGAAAGTAGGATATAACAGGAGGCAGCTATGAAAGGAGAAAGCCAGCGCTGAGGGTTCCCCAGTCTACGGGGACCTGCTAATTAGAGTCAGGAGACCCTATGATAAAGAAAGATTTTGTAGGAGGCTGTGGTCAGAATCGGGATTATTGAAACTGCAGGGTATCTGAGTTCAAACTCAGCAAGAATTTTAAGGTATTGAGTTCAAGTTAATTATCAGGTAATTTCAGGGCTTTTAAGACTGGCTTCTCGGAGAAACCCTGGTATGATCATACATGCGTAAGTCTCCACTATTCACACTGTTGTTGATAATCGTATTCTCCTCTTGTTACGTGATTTATAATTGCATGTTTACTTTATATCTTCTTTGTGATTGTTTGCTTTTATTACAGTACACTTAATTTTTTTTGAAACAGGCACGATGTGAATTATAACTTAATTTTTTGAAATGGGTAAAAAATTTCTGACCTGTGCTCACCATCACCTCTATTCATTAAAATAATCAATAATCTCTTCTTGTTTCCAGATTGTGAAAGATGCCTACCAAGAAAGGACAGCCACAGTTTATCCTGAACCCCAAAACAAGGAGGCATTTGTCTACTCTCAAATGTATAGCACTGATTATGACCAGATTCTACCTGATTGTTATTCTTGGCCTGAAGAGGCCCAGAAAATACAGACCAAACTTGACTAGTAACATAATAGCTGGCATTTCTAACTCCATTAGTGAGATCTTGAAGTCTTTCATAATTTTTAAAGATTGGAATCTTTTATAATGATTCATAATATGCTAGATCAAGATAATTTTTCTTTAACAATTTAAAAATTTATGGAAGAATATTCATATAATTTAGGGTAGACATCACACTAGACAGCTTTGCTTCATTTACTTTTTGGTTATTTATGGTTTCTAGCTTAATTATTTTGCCCAAGTTCTCTTTAAAAGCTACCATCACTACTACTGAGAAACCCATCATTTTTATATAGGGGACTAAAAGGAAGACCAAAATTAGTAATAAATTGGTATGATCAGTATTAAAACCCATAATTCTTTGATCATTTTATTAAAAATACTTTGTAAAAGTAAAGGTAGAAATGAATTTGGGCATAGGTGAACTTTTGGTAAAAACAGAAACAACACTTACTTCGTTGCCTAGAGAAAAAGAACTTCTCAGGTATGTTTATTCCAACCCTAGATGGTGTGTGTGCTTTTTGTGCTACTGAACTCAAACATTTCTAAGACAGCTTATTGCTGTTTACAATGCCTTGTGCAGCCTTAGATTTTCATATTCTTTTGACATTGTCACATCTCCTTATCACCTTTGTCCTCAGTCAGAAATCCCTTCTTAAAAGCACCTTGCTCTCCTCCTGACCAACTGTACCACCCTTCAGCTCCACGCCATTGCTGCTGGGCCTTTTGTGGACGGTGGCCCTGTCCTGAGGTTGGTACCTTCAGCTGAGCACAGCCCGCGCAGTGGGCAGACCTGAGAGAGGAGGGGGAAGGCTCCTTGAGAAAGGGCTGCCTGTGGAGTCGACCTCTGAAAATACAAGTCCCAGAGTCAAGGGAGGCTGGGTTCCCAATTGAGTGACCTACCCTGATGCCCCCTTGATTAGCTCAGGTAAATAAGAGCTCACTGTGTTATAGTCATCTCACTTCCCTCTGAGTTTGAAGAAAGTTTTGTAACCACTTCCCCAATATCAGAAATTATCTTTACATAAGATATTAAAATACATAAATTAATCAGTAGTTACAGCCCAGAAATTAATGTTAATTTTAAGTTTAATTTAGAAATGAATCATTGAACCAATGGAAACAATTTTACATTCTTAAGCTCAGGTGCAATAACAGTTGCTATTTATTTGTGGAATTATGGGGAGGATTTTTTGTTTTTGAAGTAATACTTTTAAAAGCGTATTAAGAGGCCGTTCAAGATAAACCGTACCATAAAATGATTTAATTGAAACTTGAAGGTTATACAAGGTGTTTTAGGTGTCAGTAGAAGGGGTAGGAGTATTTCTGAAGGTAACATTTAGTCAAGAGTTCGCTCAATATAGTTGTTTTGAAAAGATCCAGAACGCCTGTTTCTTGTCTAGGTTCCACGTTGTCTTGTAGCTCTGACTAAGTGTGTTTACCTATGCAAAAGATTTATTAAAGCATAGAAAACGTGAATGAATAAAATTATAAAATAATTGTCTTTTTTTCTTAAAACATTGTTACACTTAAAAATGAGAATGCTGGGTCTTGGTGGTCACATGACAGGGAATTTTGAATTTTAAAAATATTCTGATCACTAATTTCAGGGTGAACTTCATTCGTTTAATACTTGTGTAGTCTTATTTGCTGTACACTGTGATGAATGAGCTTCCTTGTCCTCAGAGAAAGAAAATGAAACAGGCATTGGATGATTACTTACCAGGTATCATTCTATATACATCATCTTATTTAATGTAGCCCCCACAGTTCCTTTATGAAGTAGATAGTTTAAGTAACTTGCCAAGTCCACAGAGCTACTAGGTGAAGGAGGGGGACTCTTAAAACATGTTTATCTTTCTCTATAGTCTGTTTTCTACTTGCTAGAGTACAGTTAGAACAGTACCACTGAATAAAACGTAAAGTGAGCCACAGGTGTAATTTCTGTGGCCTCATAAAAAGGAGAAACAGGTGGAATTCATGTTAATAATGCCTTTTATTTAAACCAACATATCTAGAATAATATTCATAATAGTATTTATAATATTCATTGAAAGTATTGAGATATTTTACATTGTTTTGTTCATACTAAGCCTCATATTTTAATATACATCAAAGTCTTGCAAACATACAGAACAATGGAATAGAACAGCTCACAGACAGATGCTCCTGCGTGTGTTAGTTACAGAGGTAGCACAGAAGTCAGCACATAGAGTGTTCAGTAGCACGACTGGGACAGCTGACCTACCGCGTGGAGAAAATTGGAACTGGAACCCTACCTCACAGTGTATTAAAAAGGATGCCTTCAGCCTTCAGATGGGTTATGTTGGTGGGAATGTAATTTGGTGCGGGCACTATGGAGAACAGTATGGAGGCTCCTTAAAAAATTAAAAATAGAGTTACCCTATGATCCAGCAATCCCACTCCTGGACTTGTGATACCCTAAACTAGGGTGGATGATAGCTCAGGTCTGAGTATTGAAAGTCCTTTGTCCCAGGAAACCCCTCAACCCCAGGCAACCCAGAATGGTTGACATGTCCTCCCAGGCTAATCAAAGCAGAAGCTCTTCCTGCCTAAAGAGGTTGCTCCTGCTTTGCGTGAAGATCCTGTAATGACCTCACTCAGTCTCCTCCTCCTCCCAGATCACTTCTCATTATCCCCATAGGCATAATATCAGATTCCAGCATGGAGAAGAGCTGAGGTGGAAACAATTAAAAAGGCAACCCCAGGAGAAGACTCCCACCAAGAGAATGCTAGACTTTGCTATTTATGTTGGCAAAATCTGAGGAAAATGTATGGGATTCTGAAACTTGCACTTAGGAAGGAGAAGTGCAGTTATAGACTGGGCAGAGTTGACTGATTGGGGTGCACCTGCCACAGATCCTGCATTTAATGTGCTGCCTTGAGCAACTGAAAGTGATTCTACTGGTTGGCTCTGTTAGTTGACTGAAATCTCTTCTCTGTATCTTTGAGCTTGTTTTGTTTTTGTTTTTAGATTCTACATATAAGTGAGATCATATGGTATTTGTCTTTCTCTAACTGACTTATTTCACTTATAGACTTGATAAGGACCCACATTAAATGAAATTGAGAACACAAACATTTCCTTGCAATGATATAAAGGAATTCAAAGATTTTCAAAGATGGGAATAATGGAGTGAATCTGTCATGTGCAATTGGACCATCTTAATCCCCTAGCAGTCTCCCAATAGGATTTGTAGGTGATCTTCCTTTCACTAAGGTCTTGAGAAATACATTGGTGAAGGGAGAACAGCAGCATCAATGAAAAGCATTTTTAAAAATTTGAGGTTAGTTAACATTGTATTAGTTTCAGGTGTACAATGTAATGATGTGATATTTGGTATATTGCAAAATGATCACAACAAAATTCAGTTAACATCTATCACCATTTCAAATATGCAATACAGTATTATTAACCATAGTTACTGTGCTATACATGGTATCCCCATGATTTATTACTGAAAATTCATACCTCTTGACCCCCTTCACCCATTTTGCTCCCCCTAATCCCCCACCTCTGGCAACCACCAATCTAATCTGTTCTCTGTATCTTTGAGCTTTTTGTTTTGTTTTGGTTTTAGATTCTACATGTAAATGAGATCATATGGTATTTGTCTTTCTCTATCTGACTTACTTCATTTAGCCCAAAGGTCCATCCATGTTGTTGGTAATGGCAAGACTGTATCCTCTTTATGGCTTGTGTGTGTGTATCTCTGTGTGTGTTTCCATTCATCTGCCAGTGGACAGGTTGTTTACATGTCTTGGGTAAATATTGCTGCAGTAGGGCTATATGTGTCTTTTTGAATTAGTGTTTTTTCTTCAGACAGATATTCAGCCGTGGAATTGCTGGATCATTTGGTGGTTGTATTTTTAATTTTTTAAGGAAACTTTGTACAGTTTTCCATAGTGATTGCACCAATATACATTCCTACTAGCAGTGCACAAGGGTTCCCTTTTCTCCACATTCTCACCACCATTTGTTATTGTCATTTTGATTATAGCCATTCTAACAGGTGTGGTTATCTCACTGTGGTTTTGGTTTGTGTTTTCCTGATGATTAATGATATTGAGCATCCTTTCATGTACATGTTAGCCGTCTGTATGTCTTCTTTAGAAAAATATCTCTTCAAATCCTCTGCACATTTTAAAATCAGATTGTTTTAAAACCAGATTGTTTATTTCTTTGTTATTGAGTTGATGAATTATTTATTTTGAATATTAACCCCTTATCAGATGTATGATGTGCAAATATTTCCCCCCTTTTAGTAGGTTGCCTTTTCATTTTGTTGATGGTTTTCTTTGCTATGCAGGAGCTCTTTAGTTTGATATAGTCTCATTTAAATTTTTTTTTACTTTTGTTACCTCTGCTTTTGGTGTCAAATCCCAAAAAAGTCATCACCAGGATCAATGTTAAAGAGCTTACCACCTGTTTTCTTCTAGTTTTGTGGTTTCAGGTCTTAAATACAAGCTTTTAATCCATGTTGAGTTAAGTTTTGTGTATGGGTAAGATAGTAGTCTAGTTTCATTCTTTCACATGTGGCTGTGCAGTTTTCCTAACACTATTTATTAAGGAGACTGTCTTTTTGTTGTTGAATATTCTTGCTTCATTTGTCATAATATAATTGACCATATATGTGTGGATTTACTTTTGGGCTCTCTTATTCTGTTCCATTGATCTATGTATGCTGTTTTTACACCAAAACCATACTGTTTTGATTACTGCAGCTTTGTAGAATGGTTTGAAATCAGGGCACATGATGCCTCCAAATTTGTTCTTCTTTTTCAAGATTTCTTTGGCTGTTCAGGGTCTTTTGTGGTTCCACTACAAATTTTAGCATTGTTCTATTTCTGTGAAAAATTCCATTGGAATTTTGATAGGAATTTAACTGAATATGTAGATTGCTTTGGGTGTTATAGACATTTTAACAACATTAATTTTTCCAATACATGAACATATAATATCGTTCTATTTGTGTCATCTTCAGTTTCTTTCATCATTGTCTTATAATTTTCAGTGTACACATCTTTTACCTCTTTAGTTAAATTTATTCCTAGATATTTTATTCTTTTTGATACAATTGTAAATGGGATTTAAAAAAATTGATAGTTTATTATTAATTAGTGTATAGAAATACAACAGATTTTGTATACTGATTTTGTATCCTGCAACTTTACTGAACTGAATTTGCTTATTAGTTCTAACAGATTTTTGGTAGAGTCTTTAGGGTTTTTAATATATAGTATTATGTCATTTGCAAATAGAGACAGCTTTACTTTTTTCTTTCCAATTTGGATGCTTTTTATTTCTTTTTCTTGCCTAATTGCCCTGTCTAGCACTTCCAATACTATGGTGAACAAAAGTGGCAAGAGTAGGCTTCCTTATCTTGTTCCTGATCTTAGAGGAAAAGCTTTAAGATTTTCACCATTGAGTATGATGTTAGCTGTGGGCTTGTCACATATGCCTTTATTATGTTGAGGTATGTTTCTTCTATACCCACTTTGCTGAGAGTTTTTATCATAACTGGTTGTTAATTTTGTCAAATGCTGTTTCTGCATCTATTGAAATGATCATATGATTTTTATCCCTCATTTTGTTAATTTGGTGTATCACACTGATATTCTGATGATGAACCATCCTCACATCCATGGAATAAATCCCACTTGATCATGGTGTATGATCCTTTTAATGTATTGTTGAATTTGGTTTGCTAATATTTTGTTGAGGACACGAAAAGCATTTTTATGACTCTTCTCTGTAAGCTGGGGAGGACTGTAGGAAATGCTATAGTTAAAATGGGCTCCTTATTTCAGTAGAAATGTCAGGATCTTGGGGTTACCAGAGGCTTAAAAGCAGCATTTTGGGCAATTAACAATTGGAGACAAAGTAGAAACAGTTATAATATGAACCAGGTCCAGTATAATTAGAATCATTTGGCCTACAGAAATCTTTCCTGGTGACCAGTAAATCACAGGATCCCAGAGCCTGAAATGATGTTGAAAAATTTAACAACTAGGATAGCACAAGAAAAATGGGTGCCAGTGTATACAACTGATACAGCCACACCACTGTATAGCAGCTGAATATCAGTTGGGCTTAGGACCAAAAATGTGGGCAACCCATGTCAGTACTACTGATCTGTGTAACAACAACAGCAGGAAATCCTGACCAGACGTCCCCAAATTGCCGTGCACAGATATGAATGAAAGATACCTAAGGTGAGGAATTCTCTAATATCATAAATATGTTTCCAAAATCTTCCTTTGAGGCTCCGTTTACAAGGATAACAATGCATTACAGAAAAGAAACTACTAGGCATTTTGGAAATCATCGCCACATCTATGAACAAATACAAATTTCTGAAACCACTGTGGTCTGTGGGACAAAGTGTATGCTATAGGAGTGAGTCCATTGTTTAGTTAATTTCCCAGTGAAGAGCTGGAATTGATTTCTTCAGTTCTACGACGATATCCCCACATTGGATCCGTGATGCACAGAAGAGTTATTCTGGCTGGAAGTACCAAATGATTTGCCGAGATAAGCCCCACCATCAAAAGCTTTAAAAGAAGCAGGGGTGTGATTCTTAATCACATCCTGACTTAGATGATCTTTGGCATGTGCAAGAGACCAGTAGTTTCTTTAAGAGTGATAGCATTTTGTTCATTAGCTTAATTAGATGGTGAGTCTAACTGTAGCTGTTGTCAGACAAGTTCTCGTTCTTGGAGCAAATCAGTAGGTAGCTATTAATGGGGCCAGAGCTTTGTTTTTTATTTATTCCAGGAAGGAGAGGGCACCTATAGCAGCAATTTATCAATAAGCAACATTAAAGATTGTCTTCGCTTGATGTTCCATGAACTCTCTATGTGCCAAATATAACTCCTGATACTAGACCTTGATCATCTCACCATTGTGCAGGGCATCATGCTGGTCTAACACATGCAAAATGATGTATGTTCATAAGGCTTGGAGCACAGGTGCATGAGCTTCTCTGGATCTCTCCTAAGATACATCCTGCTAGAGGGTCGAAATTAATCCCGTGAAAGCACAAGAGCTGGCCACCTCGGGCAAATTTGTGCTGGTCCAATGTCTGGCCTATGTTGGAATATCCCCTCCATAGTGAAGAACAAGCTACACTTTGTACCACCTACAACTAAGGAGGAACTTCAGTGTTTGGTGGGCTTCTTTGAATTGTGTGATGTTCAAATCCATTGATGGGTTGGTCTAGATGCTTCTAGATTTAACTGGGCTCAGAAAAAAAAAAAAAAAGGTCTCTCCAACTGATCCAGGCTGCCGTGAGGCTGTTCTACCATGTGGACCTGAGGAGGGAGATCCAATGTGCTCAGAGTTCTGAGGCCAATCAGGAGTCTGTATAAAGCCAGGATTTTTGAACAGCCGTGCCCTCTCCAGAAAATACCTATTCTTTCAACTTACTACTGGGCTACTTGAGGTAAAAGCAAGTGAAAGAAAATCCTCCTGTGCAAGAGGGTTCTGTGAAGACCTCAGGCAGGCTCCCTCAAAGCCTTCTCAGAAGGGTGGCATGTAAGTAGTCATAGAAAGTCAAGTTCACAGGCAACGTATTCCTGATTTAACATAGGGATGTTTAGAAGTCCTTGCGTGATGGCGCGTCAACTCACCTGGCCTTTTCTTCAATCCATTACACAAGTATGTTTGACCCTCAGTCTAACGTAACAGACCAACAAGGAGTGACGAGCAAAGAACATAATTTGAAATATTGATTTAATTCAGTAAGTTTTAAAAAGAGACATTTATAATGAGCATTCTTTCCAAATAACCATTTAAAAATATAATGAACACAGTATTAGGATTCTTGAATTACAAGCAATAGAGACTGATTTTGATGTTCAAGAAAAAAAGGGGTAGATGTTAGGGAGCTCAGAGGAGGTACTGGACAGCTGAGCATTCTGTGGAACAGAAATGAGGGTGGCACTAGAGATTTCAGCAGCAGGAGCCCAAAACCATCTCTCCAGGAGGCTACCAGAGGTCAGCTTGATTCTAGTCACTTCTCCCAAGCCAGAGAAAGGGCATCTCCCCAAAGTAAGTTTTGAGTGTGTGTCTGTGTAGGTGGGAGGAGGTTCCTGCTCCCATCAGGTTGGGCAAACACCACCAGCAGTCTATTGTATATATAAAGCTGAGCTTTGAATGAGAATGACATACGTATTTTTTCTATAAAACCTACACTTCTGTTATTAATGTCTATCTTTAGTACTTCTGATAGGAAGAAAGTACTGTTGTGTGCTCCTAGTGAACATGTAAAAGCAGGTTCTGAAAAGTTAGCATCAGAAACAGCTCCAGAAGCAGTAAAGCATGCATAAATTAGAATTTATTCCCTTCATTTGAGTTATATAAACAATCTTTTTTGTCCATATTCTTTAGACCTATCTTTCTATTGCTACTTTAATCATAGAAAAACCTCTGTGAGTGGCTTAGGCACATATTAGGTGGGGGGTATATATTATTGTCCCATTTCAAAGGAAAAAAAGTTGGTGGGGGAGAAAATAGCTCAGTGGTAGAGCGTATTCTTAGCATGCCCGAGGTCCTGGGTTCATTCCCCAGTACCTCCATTAAAATAAAAAAGTAAATAAACCTAATTACCGCCCCCCCCAAAACAAAACAAAACAAAACAGAAGTTACGTCTATTTAGGGCCTAAAAGCTTGGGAATGCTTATTTACTTATTGATGGTTTTGGGATTATATGGGAACTTGACTCCTATACTGTTTTCAGTCCTAGTAAAGATTGAGAAATAAGCCTTGGGCATCGTAAGACCTGTTTCTTTCCTTTGTATAGAGGGAACTTGAGGCTTCAGTTTGAGTCCCGGCCACGTGCCGAGCTAGGATTAAAACACGAATGGGCAAGCTGGGTGATCTGGCAAGATAGGTCCACGACAAGAGCCTTGGTTTGAGGGTCTGAGTTGTGCCCTGAAAGGAAATTAGTTCTGCACTCAGAGCGCAGGCAGAACCAAGTGGACCCCATTCCCAGGCCTCAATCAGGAGAGCAAGCTTAGTGCAAGGTCGGCTGTTCTTTATGTCCTAGCCCTGCCCAAGGACACGAGTCTGTATCCTAGACACCGAGTAAAACCAGAAACTACAATGTACTCTTTCATCAAAGATTCTGTGAGTTCCGCCAGCCCATGCAGCAACTTTGACATCCAACATCATCAGGAGATGGGGAGTGAGGCGTCCTTCTCCAGGTCACTAAATCTTGGCACTCAGCTTTGGTGTCCTGAGGGGACCAGTACATCTGTGGGGTGCTTGGGACCCAGCAGAAAAATGAAGGCTCCCTGGGAAAGGGCAGGAGTAGCTGAGGACAGACAGGGAAACCAAAGAAAGATTCAGAGAGGACAGGTAGTGGAGACTCCAAGAAATTCCTGGGGAGGGGTAGATACTTTGTAATGAAAAGGTTTGGCTAGGGCCACTTAAATAGGGGCTCTTATCATGAAATTAAACTCCCCTTTTGAAGAAGGTTGGTGACACCTGTGGAGCTTGGAAGTTTCAGAAGAGGTGGCAGTGACTTATCATGAAAATGTGGAGCTTGGCTTTGGTGCCCCAGTAAGGTGATAGTGCATAGCTGTTCCCAGGGGTCCTCTCCCAGTGCTCTTGCCCCAGGTAGCAATGCATATAGGCACAGGGATGAAGCCTGCTACGCGCAGCACCTGTGGGACACTGCGTGGACCAGAAACCATATCTGGTTCTGTGGAGAGAACTGAACTGAGAAAACTGGTATCATTTTCCTTAATACCATTAATCAACTGATGTAAGCAGACAACACTTAGCATGGTGAGTCTTCATTACTCTCCATTCCTTTACGATTACAGTTAGGATTTGGTTTTACTAAAAGAGAAAACCCAAAATGGGGGTGGGGGTGTTAAGTTCAAGTCAGAAATGCAGTACACATGTGCTCTCTCCCCGTTCTCGTTTTAAACTTGATTTAGAATTCCTCTTCAATGGAAGAAAATGTGGTGTGTCACCTGCGTGCTAGCAAGGTGAAAAGGGGAAATACTACTCATATTTATGACTTCAGAGCCGCAATTTGACCACTGCTGTTAAACTGGGCTTTGGACTCCTTTTTAATCAAATCGGCTTCACTGGTTAAACTGTCTTTTATTATTTTACAATTAAATAGTTTTCAATTAACACAAGAACATAGCAGTAATGTCACAGTTACACTGTTGTAAAGTTAAAAGGCCTGTGGTGTTTCATTACCCGGGAGAAATTCTGGAGATGGGTTTCCCACAGAGGAAGCTAATTGGCCACTGGTACTTCTACTTTGGTCTTATTGACAGATGCACTAACTTAGCGAAATGACAAGTGTAGGCCTCATATCATAGCTTCCTAGGAGTCAGAACTTTTGCTTTCAATACCAAATAATATCTGGAAAACATGCTCACTTTTGTGTTTTTTGAGAAACTCTAAGAACTGGCCGAGATTCATGTGATAGTCATTCCTTAATCCGTAGTCACCATGGGCCTCCAGGAGTAATTCCTCAAAAGAATGGAAGAGGCGCAGGTCCTCCCCACTTCCCTCGGTTTCCGTGCTCTCAGTGTGCTTGCAGGAGATGTGTTTCCAGTTGGGGTACCTGATTGTGTGCCAGAACTCCTCACAGTGATCTTTGAAGCCCTCCACACAGATGATGCCAGGCTTTCCTGTCATGCAAAATCCTGTCACCTCTAACCTTTTCCCAACTTCCAGAATCTTTTTCCTTAGGTCCTGCTGGTATATGTGGTGACTGTAGATCCACATCCGGAGGAATGTGTTCTTGACTGGCTTGGCTTGCGTAGATGGTTCGTACACGAGCTTTCTGTTCAGGAAATAGGAGGCACTGTTATCCTGTAACCACTGGATGGCTGCGCAGACGCAGAGCTCACCTGGATCAAAAGTCCCTAGGTAAGAAGTGAGACCTTTGTTGAGAAGCAGCTGCTGTTGTCTGTCAAGTTCAGATGATCGTCCAAACAGCTGCAGTGCTGCGTAGGGGTAGCTGTGAGGCATGGTTACTTGCAAATCAATTTGCACCTTAGAATGAAAATCAAACAGATTTAAGAACCAAAAAGTCACATAAGCTGGTTTATCATTGGCCACTGCATGATACTGATCAACAGAATAGTTGCTGCCACTGTGTGCCAGACACTACAGGATTTTACACACACAATTATACGTACATAAATTCCTTCCATTTATGGGGGCATTCATTCATTCACTCCCATATTCATCAAATACCTACCATGTGTCGGGTACCCTACGGTGAAATAAAGAGGTGAAGAAGCTAGACACTAAGTCTGCCCTTCATAAAGTCTAGAGCCTAGTGAAGGAGACAGTAAACAAATAATGACACAGAGTAAGTATTTAATTTCAAGGGTGAGAAGCACTGCCATGGAAAAGTACAGGGATCCACCGAAATGTGGAACCAAATGTGGGGCGGTATCCAGCCTGGGAAACCAGGAAAGTCTCCTCTGAGGCAGTGACAGCCGAAGGCTGAGTAGGAAGTAGCCAGCACAGTGGTTCTCAAAAACCTAGTCCACTTGTTACCTGTGCTATGCTAATGATGTTGGAGATAAATGGATCAGAAGATGAAGGTAAATTCATTTTCTGGTTTAGATTTCCTATCTATATTTGCTTTCAGTGTCATGGTGCCACCAAAGAAAGTCATTCACTCCTTTAAAGCCAGTTTTGCTAAAAGCAATATTTAGATTTGTGCAAATCATAATATATGTACAAGATAGACCATACTACAGTAGTAGGATTGGTAAAAAAGGTGGATGAGTAAACAAAATAATAACAGCAGTGTAAGACTGCAAGATGTGTTTCATTAAACACTAGGCATACTGGTTTAAAAAGTGCACATATTTATGTAAAATTTAAGATCTTTATTGATGACAATTTATTGATGACAGGGCAGCCCATATTTTGCTTTCAAACAAGTAAATATGCATCTAGAATATTCTCCATTTGCTTCCTGGACAGGAAGCTAGCGTTCCCAGTGTTTCCAAAAAAAAAAAGGGCACCTAGCAACAATTAAAACAACTCAGGACACTTACCTTGGGCTCCTCGATCTGGAGTGTAATCACAAATTCGATTTTTGGTGGCAGCGCCTCTCTGGTCCCTTCCAAGTATCTCTTTATATTCGTCAGAACATTCACATCTTCAAGTTTTACTTCTCCTTGGTTAGGAAACATAGAAAACAGCATTTCCATCTCCAGCAGCTGAAGCTGAAGACATTCTTTCATTGAAGCAGACATGTTGACTCGAAATCAACCTGCTAGGAAAACTGCAAAGGCCCAGGGACATGGGGTTTGCAAACGTTCGCGTATCCAGCGAAATTTCCCGCAGCTGCCTTTACGTGGAAGCAGTTTTGCAGGGACGCTATTATGCACCGAGAGCTAGGGGCACAAACCGGGGACACTTACACTCTTCTGCTTTATCTCCCAAGCCCCACATCTAGTATGCATAACATCCCCCCAGATACTTCATTATAATTCAAATTCCCAGTCCCTTCCCACCCTCCCCACCCCCGCGCCCGCTTGCAATCTGGATCCGGGAATCTGGACTTTCAACAAGTGTTCCGAATTGTTCCGTTGCAGGTGGTTGGCAAATACCACCTGCAGACGCTCTGTAAGCCTGAATTCTGGGAAGGGAAGGGGGCCTAGCTCCCGAATCCCACCCAGGTCTCGGGCGTGGGCGGAGCTGGAGGCTGCGGCGAGGGAGGCCTGCAGTGCCGGCGGAGCTGAGCTCTGGGTCCTCCGGATCTGGGATCTCGAGGGCCCCGCGGCTCTCCACGCCAGTTGCCGCCCCTGGGCCCCAGCGACACGGACTCCTTCTGGGTGGGACCCCCTCTCTCGGGAGCCACACTGGCCCGGGACGGCATCCCGGGAGTCCGGAAGATTTGGATTCACCTGGCCTCTGCTCCGAGGGGCCCAGGGTTGGTGGGGGTGTCTTACAGGTAAATAAGTAAAACGACGTTTAGCGCGAGCTGGAGCGGGGGGATGGGGAGGGGGTGGCGGCCAGGGAAGGCTTCCCGGAATCAAACGTTTGGGAGATGAACCTCGAGAATCGAGAACGAGATGCCAGGGGCAGGATGACGCTCACTGGGGCCAAGACCTTGTTAGAGGCCCCATAGCCGTACTGGTACCCCCCTATCCAGGACCACTTGGAACCCCGGCTTCCCCAGAACGCGGGACCTTGCACCCTCTGAGACCCAAATTTGGAGTCAGGGACTGCGTATGTGTCGGTTGCAGTGCTCTGAGGGCCCGCGACCCTCGGCCCCAATCCCCGGGCCACCGCGGGGGCCTCACCCTTCCTGGTCATTCAAAGGCAACAGCCCCAAGCCCTCTCAGAACGCGGATCCGCAATTCTGCAGGCGCGAGCTGCGCGTGCCCGGCGAGGAGGCGGGGCGGGGCCAGAGGGCCCTCCCCCGCCGTGATTGGCTGAGGGGCGGGGCGATGGGCCGGAAGCCACGCAGGGCCACGTCTGCGAGTCCGGTCTTGTTCCAAACGCGGCGGCGAGGGAGTTGGTCCGCGCGGCGGAGGTGAAGGGGAGTTCCCTGGCTGAGGTGAGCTGGGCCCTGAGGCGAGCGGGGCCCCGAGGCGAGCGGGGCCCCGAGGCTTGGCGGCGAGAAGGGTTCACTGGAGGTCGGCCGACCGACCCGCGGGCCGCGCAGGACACACCTACTCGCCGGGGCGGCTCGGGACTGGGCTGGTCGCGCGGGCCCGAGGGTCTTGAGCCGGGGGAAGGGTCTCATCCTTCACCTAGGTGGAGGCCTCAGGTCTGGGTGCCGGGAAACATGCTGCGATTCGGGGGCGGCGGGGAGAGGGGAACTAACGAGATGTTGAAGATTGAATGGAAGGAAGGGGGGTATTCTTAACTTTTTTTTTTTAGCGTGAACACAATTTGGACTTGAAAATACTTTCAGTAAAAGCCTTCGCACACTCATTGAAAGTAGTTTTAGGACCTAAAACGCATTAAAAGGTGGAAGCGTTTTATCTTCTTATTTTTTTAAAAAAAGACGTTCTGGATGTAACAGGACTGGGTTACGCCCTTACGAATAATCATGATGTATTACCGACTGGCCAGTTTCTAATAAAATGTCTTCATGCTTGTGAAATAGATTTGATCACTCTGGGCCAAGCTAAATTAGCTTCTTGCACGTCAGCTTTTTCAGCTGGACAAAACCGAACATTTTTCACCATTTCCTTAAACTTTTTGTGCATTGAAGCAATGAAGGACAGTAAAGAAAAGATAGTGAGGCTGGTAGCTATGGGACTGTTTTTCATCAAGAACTAATTGGGAAGTGAGAAGTGCATACACCTGAGATTGGAAGCCCCAGGTTCCACTTAATGTTGGAGTATTCCAGAGAAGGAAGTACCAGTGAGCTAAGGGCTGATGTTTGATTTTTAAAATTAAAGGTGAGAGGAAGATGTTGCTAGTTTCAGAGCTTAATTTAGAAGGGTGTCCTCATCTTCCCTTATGAAAATACAAAACCCCACTGCAAGGTATCAGGAGGTCTGGGCAATCAGTCTTGGAGAGACTTTTGCCCTTTGCTTTTCCTTTGGGAATATGTCTCTGTAGCCTGGGGAAATAGCAGAAGAACTACGCAGATTTCCCAGATTTTCTGTATATTTAGTCCCAGTCCACTTGAGAATGTGACCCTAGGCCTCAGTCTGTCACCAACTCCTCATGTAAATTTAGACTGTTTACCTGAGACCCAGGATTAAGTTTTCCCATTTGTAAAATGCGATGATCCCTGATCTTGTAGGATTTTCTGAATCTAGGTGTGGATTCTTCATCTTAGTTGGGAGTGGACCATTTTAAGTTTGCCCTGGGTTCAGGAATTGTTCTGGACCATCTGCTTTCTGTACTGAAGTGGACATTACAGGTAATGCTAACTCCCAGAGCTTATTCTACCAGTGTTTTCTCTCTCAAGCATAGGGTTCTTTGAGGAGGTTCAGAATGAGAGGACAGATCTATTAGTTTAGGTTGGCAGTTTTTGGAGCAAATGGTCTTGGAAAGATTTCTTATTATGCATGAAAAATATTCCTTAATTTTGTAGACATGGATTTAGATGCTCTTACAAAGCGCTCAGCATTCCATGCCAAGCCTGATGGACTCATTCTTCAATATGGGACTGCAGGATTTCGAACGAAAGCAGAACATCTTGATCATGTCATGTTTCGCATGGGATTATTAGCTGTCCTGAGGTCAAAACAGACAAAATCTACCATAGGAGTCATGGTAACAGCATCACACAATCCTGAGGTAATGTATTTAGTGCTCCGATAAAGCAGACCTTTATTTGCAAGACCATACCATAGTGCCTGAGCACGTTGACCCAGAGTACACATTCTAATTCTAGAAATGTGCATTCTCATTGTTATATGCCTTTGGATTTGATACAACTCTTAACAAGTGGTCACTTAGCTGATGACTCTTTAAAGGGTATGGAGAGAGTGAAATGAGACTGTCACTTTTTGGAGCATGTCCATATTGAGAAATAACAGAATGTCTCCAAGTTAGTTGTATGGAGACAGCATTAGTAGTAAAAAGTTACCTTCTGTTAATTTAGCAGAGATGAAATACATTGGAGGCAAGCTGGGGAAGGGGAGAGGGCAAATACTTGAAAAGACTTAGGAATTTTGAAAAATTTCAGACAGATTTTCCTTCCTTTTTTTTTTTCTTCTTTAGTGGAGGTACTGAGGATTGAACCCAGTACCTTCCTTGTGCATGTCAAGCATGTGCTCTACCACTGAGCTATACGCCCGCCCTCCAGGTTTTTGTAGCTAGGGAATGAACAGCCAGACATGTGGCTCCAGGGATCCAAAAGGGAGCTTATGGCAGAATATCGATGAGGCCCAATGGTTCTAACAAGTAATGTTTATGACAAGTAAGTTTTTAAAGTATTCCTTTTGACAAAATTTAACTGTCTTATTCTGTACTACCTGTGAGTCACCGGACATGGTTTGAATGATATGCTTCTCTTTGGTTGCAGGAACTTGAGACTTTTGCCTTTGTAGCTAAATCAGCAATAAATCGAAGCCATGTGGGTTAATGAAAGACTGAAACCTCCTTTTCCTCCCTCCCCACCCCCAAAACCAGAGGACATTGATTATTCAACTTCTAAATGTCAATCACTATAAATGTGTAAACATCTAAATGTCTAAATCACCATAACTGATTGATGACTTGTAGGCAGAACCCCAAATTTACTGTTTGTTCTGGAAGCACTTCTTAAAACAGTTCTGAGCTATTTCTTCACATTGACATTCACTCTGAACTAGACTTTAGGTCTTTCCAGAAATTTGAGCAGACCAGAATTGGGTGTCAGTTTTCAACTTCTCTACCACCCACTGGCTGACACACTGGCCAGTCCAGTCATAGCGAGAAGGCTCTCTCGGGACTGTCATTCTGCTTCTGATGTGCCGTGTCAGTTAATTGATAGTGAATGCAGAGATGACTGCCTTTTAAAGAAGCTAGCGTAGCCCAGTGGCTCTTGAGTTTAAGAGTCAGGTAGACTTGATGTTTGAATTTCAGCACTGACGCTTATTAACCATGTGAACATAACCGAATGCTCTGAATCTCAGTTTTCTCAGAGTAAGGTGGAAGTAATCATAGAATTATTAGGTAGATTGATGGCATGCCTTGTGAGGGTTTACTGAGGTGATGTATTTACGACACCTGGTCCAGGACCCAGCCTTCAGTAGTGGTCACCAGTAACACCGCCCGGCTGTCACTCTCCTTTGCCGGGGGTGAAACAGCTTGAGTTTACGTCCTCACCTCACCCCATGACTGCAAGGAGGGCTTATTACTTTTTTTTCTTTTAAGGAAGACAATGGTGTAAAATTGGTTGATCCTCTGGGTGAAATGTTGGCACCATCCTGGGAGGAACACGCTACTTGTTTGGCAAACGCTGAGGATCAGAATTTACAGAGTGTGTTGATGGACATCAGCGAGAAGGTGGCTGTGAATCTGCACCAGGACGCCTTCGTGGTGATCGGTAGAGATACCAGGTGACCCTCAGAGCTACTGGCCACAGCTGCTTTGGGGATGCAGCATAGATGATTGCCCTCAGGCTTGGCACCTGGGGCAAATTGAATGAATCAAGTAAAGTGGAACCGCCCTGAGAGGCTTCGCCACGTCCTGGTCCTTTCAGTAGGAAGTGGGAGCTAAGTCACTGCTGCAGCTTGGGCCGTGGAATCCAAGGTCCAGCTCTCACACTTACTGTATGGTTGAGCAGGTCACTTAACCTTTCGGAGCTGACCTTGCTCACCTGTGCGGTGTTGATGATGCAGTCTACATCATGTAATCCTTCCTGAAGACTGCATGAAATAATGTGCGCAACATACCGGCACAAGAGAAGCCCTTACAAATGTCTCCCATCCACTTCTGTAGGTTTACTTTTTTTCCTGTAGAGAGTAAGAACACCTGCTTTTTAGAGAACTTATTATTTTTAGAGATTGACTTGATAACCTGTGTTATTGTTAGTTTGTAGATTAATATTCTTTTCCCAGGCTGGGGTTCATTGGAAAACATTAACAATCTATATTATTTCTACACACTTGTCTTTTTTGGCAAATGACAAATTTGTAGCTTTTGCCTTCCTTTACCAAAAGATATTATTGTCAAATATTAGATTAAAAGGGTACATGGATACACACTTTTCATATGTAACTTTTTTACACATGAAAGGTGTTGGCCTTTCCACAAGTTCTGATGAAGCTGTTTTCAGCCAAGTCACATTTAAGTGTAAGTCACACGCAGCCTAGGGCTATTTCTAGGCAGACAGCTGATGTCAGTAATAAGTCCTGGATTCGTTTTAAAAGTTGAGTTTGCGGGAAAAAAAAAAGGGGGGGGGCACCTTGAAAGAAAAGAATTCTCTTTTGCATAAAATCTGGTTTTAGCCAGAGATTATTTCTAAAGGAAATTGCTACTCAGTCTCCCAGTGGCTTGGGCTGGTGTTTTACCCTTGATATGTTACCAGAGGGATTTACAAATACCTCTGTGGATTTATAGAGAGCAGAAATGGCCAAGTGACTTGTGTTCTGAAGCAAATTATTGTCTCACAGTATAGCCATCCACTTATATTTGCCTCTTACCTATTACCTAGTTTAAATGATATAGAACATCTTTTCCTCCAAGATAGTTATATATTGATCTGCTTTATTTTCAGATAGAAAAATAACTTGTTTTGACTTTTTTAAGTGAAAAATAGGTTCTATACTCTTGGTGGTTTAACACCCCGCCCTGCGTTTTCGCACACTGTGTGCATTCAATATTTACTGTTAATATTTTCAGGCAGTATATGTGTTTTTAGAGTCAAACTTGAAAAGGTTTTTGGGTTAGATGTAATTAGGGTATCCTTTATAGCTATTCCTAAAGTCATTTAAAAGCCAAAGTTTCTAAGAAGTATATTGTGAAAGGCTCCTGGAAAATGCTTACACTGTACCCCTATTATCTTTTCAGAGTTTTCAGGCTTGGCAGGTTTCATTCAGTTCACCTACAATGGACTTACTATTCTTAAACTTGTAGCACATAATCTCTGCATTTACTGTCAGAACTAGCAACTCGTTTGGTCTCAGGATGGGATATATCATTTTCTTTCCTTTCTTTCCTAGGCCAAGCAGTGAGAAACTTTCACAGTCTGTTATAGACGGTGTGACTGTTTTAGGAGGTCAAGTCCATGGTATGTAGTTATTCGTTATTCAAAGTTGTAAATTAAATTAATCTTTGAAAAAACTTTAAAAAACCACAAAATTAATACGTACTTAATTTAGAAAAGTTTGAAAATACAGATAAACAAAGCTTAAACAACGAACTCAATACAAACTACTAGCTTTTTAAATTAAAAAAAAATTGAAAAAAACTTTCTGGGCATACATATTTTATTTTACCTGTAGGAGAGTATATGTAGGAAATGCTGATCTTAAACAACTTCCTCTACCTTAGTAAGACTGAGTTTTCTGATATAAAAACCCTCGGAGTGACTTGAAGATGTTCATTTTGGGGAGTTTTTGACAATACCAGGTATTCCCTAATAGCTGGTCACATTTGGACGCTATTACAGGTCAGATAATGATGGAAAATATCTTTGGCCTACTTGTAATCATGATTTTAAGTTTTGACAGATTTTTTTTCCATTTTATCAAATGAAGAAGAATTAAATGCAACAAAACAGGCCAGAATCCTTTTCTCACATTGGTTGTTCATTTTGTGAATGCAGTAACTCCACTGTGCTTAGAGGTGAATTTTCCTAGTGTCAGATCTTTCTCACTTAAAAATCTCTCCTCTTGACCTCTTCAGTCTCCTGTGAGTTCTCTCCTTTCTCAGTTAATCTGGCTGCTTCCCAGAGCTTACCCGGTTTCCGTCTCTGTTTGCTGTTCTGGCCATTACTTAGCCTGCTGTGGGCGAGTCTCCATCCTTGCCCCTCTGGGGAGGTATCCCCCCCCCACTCTCATCTGGTGTAAAGCAGGGATTAACCTGGGGCCCCGGCCTCCGGGGCGTGTTGGGTTAAATTGCAGGGACCCTGTGGACCCCTTGATACAGTGCGCCGTGCCACCTGCACGTACGCTTCCCTAGGGAGAGGAGTCGAGCTTTTGCCAGATACTGAAAGGGATACTGAAAGCTAAAAATAACTTTCTGAATTTTTATTTTAAAGTTCTTACTTCAGTTGATGTCTGGGCAGCTCTCCACACTGCGACCTCCCCCTTTCTTTAACTTCTGCATCCTTGGCCACTGCTCCTTTTTGGTCTTGTGCAACAAGACAAGGCTCTCTCTCTTAACATGGGGCGTTTCTCACCTCTTGCTTTCATTCTGCCTCAATTCTAAATGAGCATCTTTACCGCCATTGCTCCAGCCATGTGTATTCTTTTATTCATGCACTCATTAGTTCATCAGACATTTTTTTTTTGATTCCCTGCTATGCACAACCCTCTGGGAGTCTGTTTCACTGCATATCACAATCTATAGGAAGAAAGCCATTTTGTATTATGACGTGTGTGCTTGTGTGTATAACTGAAATGAGTTTCAGTTAACAGGCCTTACCCCATACCACACAACATGCGTTCATCTGTTTCATTAAGAAAATGCAGAAATATGCTGGTCGTATCTCACTAAGTAGATTCCATGACCCGTTGACAGGCTCGGGCCCACAGTTTGAAAGCACGGATCTGAGTGATGATGTCTGCACTTGGGTAACTGCCACCACCCCTCACCCCTGATCCACCCTGCCCCACACTGTGTTCTTTCTGCCGTCCCCAGAATGGTGGACCTTTTCAGCCCTGTCATTGTAACTCTGGAACCATCACTTTTCAAGTGTTTTAGTCTAGAAAAACTTGAGAGTGATTTCTGTTTTAAACTTTTGCTTATTTCTCTCTTCAACTTAATGTATTTCGGCACAGGGGGAAGTGAGGAGAAGATAGGGTTAGGGAGGTAAGCAGGGCCCAATCGTCCCACACCTTACAGATTGTGGTAAGAGTTGGGGTTTTACTCAAAGTGTGGTGGGTCTCCATCGAAGGATTTTATGTGTGAAGAGTATGATCACATTTTCATTTTAACCCAGTCACTCTGGCTATTGGGTAGAGAGAGAGGGAGGGAGGGAGGTTGTAAGAAAGGAAGAGAGACCAGCTCAGAGACTGGAAACTCATGCAAGACTGACGGCAATGAGCGAAATGGGAAAAGTTGAAATTAGTAATGAGTGCACAAGATTCTGTGATACGTGGTGAGACTGGAACTGTGAAGGGCTTCGAGGTTTCTGGGTTATCAGTGGAATAGATGATGAGGCTTTTTATTGAGTAACTGTCTATAATAGTCATTTAGCAAATGTTTATTTGGTAATTTTGTTGGTCACAAAAATCCTTTTGTTTTATTCTTTCATATGTCTTTTTGGAGTATCGTTTTTCTCTCCTTACACACTTCCACTAAACTAGTCTAAGCTCTTCTCCACTTTTCTTGAGCTCTTCCACCTCCTCCCAGCTAATCTTTGTACCAGAGCCAAAGGTGCCTTCACAGAATACCATTTCTGGGCTCGAGAATTTAAAGTGACTTTTGGCCTCCAGTCCAAACTCTTGTGCTTGACTTTGAAGCTCATTGATGAGTTTAGTCAAGGAATATTTGCTGGATCCTGGTCCATCTTTGCTGTTTCTCCTGTTTCTTGCTTTTGGTGCCTTTCTTGTGTCTTCAGCTATTTTTGCCTAGAAGCTGTTTGTTTTTCTTGGAAAATCATTTGTAGGACATCTTTGAGGTGTATTTCCCTGGCGGAGTTCAATGTTTGCTTTTGCCAGGGGCCCTGTGGCTCTGCCTGGCTGCTGGATGATGAGGTTCTTTGATGACAGGGTGCTTTTGGATTCTGTGGTTCTGTGAGCATGGGCTGGAAGTCCTTGGGAGGCCTGTGCTGGTGGTAACAGCCCTTCAGGGGTGGGTTTTCCCCTCTGCTCTGCTTGGTGCCAGGACAGCTTTCCAGGGAGTGGGCTCTCGGGGTTGATTCACTGAAGAATGGTCCTTTGGGGCCCTGGCCTCATGAGGGCCTGGTCTGCCAGCTTGCATGTCTTAGACCAGCATGGTATTTTTGCACTAAGAACCCTAGCTCCATTTCTAGTTAGAGCAAAACCGGCTTCAAATCCTGGAGTTCTCCCTTCACATAGATGTTGGCCTAATTCCTTTGTAACGTTAGTACTACAGTTCTTTTAATTTTATTTACTTATTTTTATTTTTATTATTTAAAAAATTTTTTTGACTGTACATACAGATTGTATTACATGTAAATACATAGTGCAGTATACTGTATGTTTTTTTAGTTTACATGTATGTCCTAATTATTGTTTTTAAGAACAGATTAGATCTTTACCTATTGTACTTACATAGTTATCAAAGGAATAAAGCCAGCTACAAAATAAGAATCAACAGAATGCAATAATCCAATCATAAAGGAGAGTCAAATGTGCTTACACATATTCAAGAAATCAAAATAATAATTATTAGTCGTCTTATAATTTTTTCGATTCCTCATATAAATGATGTCATATGGCATTTTTCTTTCTCTTTCTGGCCCACTTCACTTAGAATGTCAATCTTTGGGTCCATCCATATTGCTGCAAATGGCATTATTTTATTCTTTTTTATGGCTGAGTAGCGTTTCATTGTATATTTATATACCATATCTTCTTTATCCAGTCATCTGTTGGTGGACATCTGGGTTATTTCCATGTCTTGGCTATTGTAAATAGTGGTGCTATGAACACTGGGATGTATGTGTCTTTTTGAATTTTATTTTTCTCTCGATATATGCCCAGGAGTGTGATTGCTGGATCACATGGTAAGTCTACTTTTAGTTTTTTAAGGAACCTCCATAGTGGCTGCACCAATCTACATTCCCACCAACAGTGTAGGAGGGTTCCCTTTTCTCCATACCCTCTCCAGCATCTACCATTTGTAGACCTTTCAGTGATGGCCATCTGGCCGGTGGGAGGTGATATCTCATTGTAGTTTTAACCAGCATTTCTCTGACAGTTAGCGATGTTGAGCATTTTTTCATGTGCCTATTGTCCATTTGTATGTCTTCATTGGAGAATTGCTTGTTTAGGTCTTCGGCCCATTTTTGGATTGGGTTGCTTATGTCTTTGATATTAAGGTGTATGAGCTGTTTGTATATTTTGGAAATTAGTCCCTTGTCAGTCACATCATTTGCAAATATTTTCTCCCATTCTGTAAGTTGTCTTTTTTTGTTGTTGATGGTATCCTTAGCTGTGCAAAAGCTTTTAAGTTTAATTAGATCCCATTTGTTATTTTTGCTTTTATTTCCAATACTCCAGGAACTGGTTCAAAAAATACATTGCTGTAATGTATGTCTGCGAGTGTTCTGCCTGTTTTCCTCTAGGAGTTTTATGGTATCTGGTCTTACATTTAGGTTTTTAATCCATTTTCAGTGTATTTTTGTATATGGTGTTAGAGAATGTTCTCTAATTTCATTCTTTTACAGGTAGCTGCCCAGCTTTCCCAGCACCACTTATTGAAGAGACTGTCTTTTCTCCATTGTATATTCTTGCCTCCTTTGTCATATATTAATTGACCATATGTGCGTGGGTTTATTTCTGGACTTTCTATTCTGTTCCATTGATCTTTGTGTCTGTTTTTGTGCCAGTACCATGCTGTTTTGATTACTGTAGCTTTGTAGTATAGTCTGAAGTCAGGGAACATGAGTCCCTCCGTTCTACTTTTTCAAGATTGTTTTGGATATTTGAGGTCTTTTGTATTTCCATACAAATTTTAACATTTTTTGTTCCAGCTCTGTGAAGAATGTTGTTGGTAACTTGATAGGGACTGTACCGAATCTGTAAATTGCCTTGGGCAGTATGGCCATTTTAACAATATTGATTCTTCCAACCCAAGAGCACAATATATCTTTTCATTTGTTTACGTCATCTTACATTTCCTTCATCAGTGGCTTACAGTTTTCGGCATACAGGTCTTTTGCCTCCTTGGGTAGGTTTATTCCTAGGTATTTTATTTTTTTTGGCACGATGGTAAATGATATCATTTCCTTAATGTCCCTTTCTACTATTTCATTGTTAGTGTATAGAAATGCAATTGATTTCTGAATATTAATTTTGTGTCTTGCAGCTTTACCATATTCATTGGTGAGTTCTAGTAGTTTTCTGGTGGCTTCTTTAGGGTTTTCTATGTAGAGTATCATGTCATCTGCAAACAGTGACAGTTTTACTTCTTCGTTTCCAATTTGGATTCCTTTTACAGTTCTTTTTAAAAGGAGATTTTTCTCTTGTCTAGCATTTTTGGTTGTTTTCAGGAGGAGGGTTCATCTGACTTATGTAGTTTGTAATGTTACTGGAAATAGAACTCAGTTGTTTCCTATCTTGGTCTATTTTTACATTGTTACTTGTCTATACTGAATGATTGGGTTTTGCAATCAAAAGTGGTACATATTTCTTTTAGAATTGAATATCTGTCCAATGTGAGTCTTTTCGGCCACCACCAAACAATTTTGACTCTGTCTACCTGGTAGGGTCAGATCCCACAGGTTAAGGGCTCAGTGGCCCAAGCCTTGCCCCTCCCCCGCTTCAGATGCCCATCACTTGGGCTTCTGACAGCCCTCTGCTTGGGGTCAATTCATGTGCTTAGATAGGCTCATAGAACTCAGGGAAACACTTTACTTACCAGATTACCAGTTTATTATAAAGAGTATATTAACTTAGGAACAGCCAGATGGTAGAGATTTTTGTGGGAAGGGGTGTGGAAAATCCATGCTTTCCGGGCAGGCCACTCTCCTCAGTCTGGACCTGCCCACCAACCTGGAACCCCATCCTTCTGGGTTTTTATGGAGGCCTCATTACATAAACACGATTGATTAGATCATTAGCCATTGGTGTTTGAGCTCAGTCTCTAGCCCCTCCCCCCTCCCCTCTCCACTCCTTGGAGATGAGGGGTGAAGCGGTGGGGGGGGGCGGTGTGGGAGGGAACTGAAAGTTTCTGCTTTCCAATCACAGGGGTGATTCCCCAGCAACCAGCCCCATCCAGAGGTTTCTAAGGGCTTTCCAAAAGTCACCTCATTAACATAACAGAAGACACCTTAATTGTTCTCACTAAGGAAATTCCAAGGGTTTAGAAGCTCTGCCAGAAATGGGGCCAAAGACCAAATATATATTTCTTATATATCACAGGGTGATGTGTAGTTATAGTGATTTCAGTTGATGTTTGTGCATCTTTCTGGATAGTTTAAAAGTTAGTGTTTTTGTGTTCACCGAGATGTCTTTTTTGGAAGAGGATTTGTCACCCTGGAATTCATACAGTATGTATGAAACTCTTTCTTAAGTAATGTGGTAAATTGCCATTTGTGTTTCTGTGGCAGATTACGGCTTGTTAACAACGCCCCAGCTGCACTACATGGTGTACTGTCGAAATACCAGTGGCCAGTATGGAGAGGCCACCACGGAAGGATACTACGAGAAGCTCTCCAAGGCCTTTGTGGAGCTTACTGGACAGGTGAAAAGCTCTTGAATGTGGGTAGAGTTTGATCAGATGTATAAAGTAACATCAGTGGAACACTTTATTTTAATTAGATATTTGTTTCTCCTCCTACTTTTCCAAAAATGCGGCCTATCTCCTTTTTCCTTCTAGGGCTACACAAGGTCTGGCCCTTGTATCCTGCTAACTCCGTGTTGGCATTTACTTGGCAAGGCACGTAGTGTGTCCTGAGATCACTGCTGGAGAAACCTGGTGGTGGTCTTGCGGTTTTCACACATACTCATTCAGATGCATGGCTCGTAGAATTACTGTAGGTGCTGTTGGCCTCATGCTTGAGGCATCTGTGTTGAGAAAGCTTTCCCTCTTGTTATGTTAGCTTCCTAAACCTGAACGAGACTTGAGGGGCACAGTTCATTTGATCAGCAAATACTGGGTATGTATATGTTATCGTTAGGCACAGTTAACCAAAACCAAGCCCTTGCTCTCATAGGGCTTCTATTCTGGGGAGAGGATGGATGGGAGAGGAGACTAACAGGAAAAAGCCGAACACTCCCATGCCGTTCCCTGCCCTGAAGAGGACGATGGGTGTTCCTGCTGCTCACTCATCTCTGTTCACTCCCACATCTGAATGGCTGTCATGTAATGTGGACTGTGGTCTTATTTTTAAGGGACCCTGCTTAATTGAGGCTAAATGCTAATAAAGCGCCATTTCCATGATTTGTTCAGTCAGTGAAACTGTTCAGTGTCAGGGTCCAAAAAATGGTGTTTTAAAATTTTACTCTGGTGTTTTACAGTTTCTATCTGAATGTGTTTTGTTTCCTGGGGTAAAATAGATGGTTTAACTGAAATAATAAAGATGTTTACATATACAGACATATGCTTTAGGTTTCACTTTTTTTTTTTTTTAATTGAAGTACCATCAGTTACAGTGTGTCAATTTCTGGTGCACAGCACAATGTCCTGGTAGTGCATATACATACATATATTTGTTTTCATAGTCCTTTTCATTAAAGGTTATTACAAGATATTGAACATAGTTCCTTGTTCTATATAGCAGAAACTTTTTTTTAGTCTTATTTTTTTATATAGTAGGCTTCACTTTTAAAACTTGAAAATTTTCTTCCGTGTGTCTTTTCCTTTCAAGGCCTTCTGCAGTGGAGATGACCATAGGAAACTTAAGGTGGACTGTGCCAATGGCATAGGGGCCCTGAAGCTGGGGGAGATGAAACCCTACTTCTCCCAGGGGCTGTCAGTTCAGCTCTTTAATGATGGATCTGGAGGGAAACTCAATTACTTCTGTGGGGCCGACTTTGTGAAAACTCATCAGAAACCTCCACAGGGTACGTAAAACATTTGTGTTTAGAGCTCTTGGAAACCAGTCTCATTGACAGAGGTGGCCCAGCGAGTGAAGAGTCGTCCAGTGAGTCCTGGCTCTGGCGCTGTCAGATGTCTGGGCCTTGTCCTTGTTGGGCCGCTCTGCCTGGGGGTCACCTGACTCCTCTCAGGGTGGAGGAAATCTGGTGCAGATCTCAGGCAGAAGCAGAAAGTGTGGTATTCCAGAGCAGTGGTTCTCAAGGGTGAGCAGGCATCAGACTCACCTGGAGGGCTGGTTAGCACGCAGATTCCTGGGCTCCACCCCACCCAATTGCAGCTTCTGTAGGTTTGGGGAAGGAGTCATGTTGAACAGGGATTTGCATTTCTATCATGGGCCCAGGCTTTGTTGGTGGTGCTGGTCTGGGGACCACACTTTGAAGATGGCTGATCTGAAGGACAGCAAGAGGAGGCAGCATTCTTTTTTACCTTAGCTGGATCAGGCGCACTGTGGGAAGGGAAGGCAGCTCTGCTTCATTCTAAGTGCACAATCCGCAGTGGGCATGTTAGGGGGAAGACTGCTCTTCAGGTAGAAGTTGTAGTCAGAGCTATTCTGTATTTGGCTGCATTACAGATCTTAAGTTGTTAGCCCATGGGCCAAACCTGGTTTGCGATGTATTTTGTTTGGTCTACTGTGTGTGTGTGTGTCAGTGTGTTTAATTGCATTAGTTGCCACCACTTAAAAATTCTGTGATTTCCCTTAAATAGTGGCATCTCAGGCTTCTCTTTACAGAAATCAGAAAGTGTCCCTCCTCATGTGGCGCTGATCATCTGCAGGGGAGTCGCCCCCACCCTCAGATGCCTTCTTCAGAATCCACCCACCTCCTCCCCTTGCCTCCCTGTAGTAAACATTGACATTTTCAGTTTAGTCAACCAGTTCGAGCTCCTTTTCATTGAATTGCTTGTTTTGACCTTTACTGACCATCCAGCTCTGTGTCCCTCCTATGTCCGTTCCCTGAGTGTTGAGCTGGTCCTCCCTCCCACTCTACAGGATGAACCATACCTTCAGTCCTTGCTTTCCTGTGGCTTGTATTCATATGCCAGACAAAAAGCAAACTTTGACTTCTTAGTTGCCTTGTGTTGAGTCTGTCCGTCTGCTGCTGTGTTTCAAATAAATTTAGCGTCACAGTTGCTGAGGTTTCAGTAACTTTACGAAAATTGTATGAGCCACTTCACTCTTGCAAGTTACAGTTCTTTGCGCTTAATTACCAGTGTCTCTTGTTATTGATGATGTGACCAAATAAAAATTACTTTTGTCAGAATTAAATCAAAGCACATACCTCACCTGTTGGCGATGATTTTTCCCTGTAAAGGACATGGTGGTACTAGGGAAATTGTATTCAGTTCAGTGCCTGTCACTTTCCAAACACTGTGGGATCCTGTGTTGCCAAACCACTGGCTGATAAGGTGGAATTTGAATTTTAGTGTCATTTCGAGTTTCTGCTTGGATGGATTTTGAATGCTTCTTTTTCAGTTAGCTGTGAAAGAATTTACCCTGTAAAAATGCCAATAAACCTGTAAAGTATTTAAAAGTTAAGACATTGGTTTTTATTTGGAAGGGTAATTTTAAATAGCTCTTGTAAGGTTATAGTGGACATGCTTCCACGTTAACACAAAAGGCCAGTTATAATCAGTACTTAACTGAAAAAATTTTCCCTAGTAACTAGTGTAAGAGAAAAACCTAAAATTTTTGATGTTGAGTTTTATTCCCAGTTCCTAGACTGAAATGGGTTTTAAATTATTCTGTGTGCTAGGAATTGAAATGAAGTCCAATGAGAGATGCTGTTCCTTTGATGGAGATGCGGACAGAATCGTTTATTACTACCAGGACGTGGATGGTCACTTTCATCTCTTAGACGGGGACAAGATAGCGACACTAATTAGCAGTTTCCTGAAAGAGCTCGTGTTGGAGGTAAGGTGGGGTGACTGGCTGCCCTGTGAAACAGGGCTCACTGGTGGAATTGTTCTGTAGCTCGCAGTCATTTGAATGTCTAGGAGGTACAGTTCATGGGAAGTTCCTTACATTTGTGGCCGGAATATACAAAAAGAAGTTGTAATTCCAATCATTTCAATGCTGGGGCTCTGGTTTTGAAACCTGAAGGTGGTACTCACTTCTTTTTCATACTGGCAAAATTCCATGATCTGAAGTTTTATAAAGTTTTGGTTTCTTTATTACTGACATTTTAATTAGAGTTCCATGAACATCCTTCCCCAGAGCCTCAACTTTAAACAGAAAAATCTCTGAGAGATTTACTTACTATGATTATGATCAGCTTAGTAACATGAGATTTATTTTGTTTTGTTCTTTTGGAAGTCTCAGGCTAGCTTTAAGTATAAAATGCAATGGTAACTATTGATTATAATCTGGAAAAGCTATACTTTAAGAATTCAGTGTGTACTTTTATTAAAAAGCTAAAGAGAAAGAGATCAAGAAACCAAAGATTTCTCTTTTAAAAAAGGATCCTTAGCAGCCAAGCTTGTCCTTCATAGGTGAATAAACTGTGACACAACCAGACAGCAGACAGTGGAATTTTATTCAGCAGTAAAAAGAAATTAGCCATCAAGCCATGAAAAGACATGAAGGAAATTTGAACGCATATCACTCAGTGAAAGAAGTCAGTCTGAAAAGGCTGCATACTGTAGTATGAGTCCAACTCTATGACATTCTGCCAAAAAAACCCCATAAAATCTATACAGTTAAAAGATGAGTGGTTGCAAGGTGGGGGGGAATGGATGCTGAGGGTTGAATAGGTGGAGCACAGAGGATTTTTAGGACTGAAAATACTCTATATATACTGTAAAGATGGAAACATGTCCTTATTCATTTGTCCAAACCCGCAGAATGTACAACACTGAGGGCAAATTCTAATATAAACTGTGGTCTAATATAAACTAGACGAGGTGATTAAAAAAAATTTATTGTAGAATTGCTTTTAATAATGCTCAAAAATTTTAGCTTCCTTTTTAGCATACATGTAAATTTTCAGTGAGTCGTTTGTTGTATAAACTAAGGCACAGCTGTACTGGCTGATAATTTGTCATCCTTTAGAACTCTCATGTTTTTTTTGTAGGATTTTAATTTTTGATGGCAAGGTAATTATCACTTTTTGTCTAGATTGGAGAAAGTCTGAATATTGGTGTTGTACAAACTGCATATGCAAATGGAAGTTCAACACGGTATCTTGAAGAAGTTGTGAAGGTATTGCACCATTTTTAATCTGTTAGCTTCTTAATAATTACCTTCTGTTGTAAGATAGTTCTGTGAGGAAAGTGATGCCCTTCATAAAAATGAACAGGTTGTAGTTAGTGCATGACGCTGAGCTGTTGTCTACTTCAGGGTACACAGAAATCAAAAGTAAGAAAAAATTCAATCGTCCCTGCTGCATAGAGGAAAAGAGGCTTTGCTCCTTCCCTCCTTAGAGCATTTCTTTTAAAAAACTTGTAAATTCTTTCTCTGTCCTTTTGTAATGAATGTCAATCTTTTTAAAGGCAAAATAAGTCAGTTTTACAGTTCAGAAATGTTTTCCATAAGGGCCTGGACTCACATCTCTGAAATGCACAAACATCAAGGAAGATAGCATCCCATCTCCCAGTCTCAAGTGTAACTTAGGCACCACTTAGAGCCAGATAGCAACCTACTTGTCAGATGTGAGAAGTTGTACTGTCTCTTTGGATAAGGGCAGTTAGCTAACACCGATGGCCACCCCAGGCATCAGGTAGATTTAGGACAAACTGTGTCTCAAATGGTACCGTGACATCATCTTGAGAAGTAGGCCTATTCAGTAGGTATATTGCCATGGGGTGTTGTAGTAGGGGAGAGAGACTGGGCTCAACTCCTAGAACAGCAAGGAATAGTGGGGATTTTGTAGCCAAAGAATAAAGTGTAGGGGGAGGGGGCTGGTGGATGGAGAATCACGAAGAGGAATATTGGGTCAGGGATTCTGGCTAAACCAATCTAAAACAGGATTTTTGCTAAAGGCAAAATGGGTGATTAGATGGTACAGGGTGGGGACTTTGATCAAGTATTGAGGGTAGGGGATTCTGGCTAAACTGATTTAGCAAAATTCTTCATAAGATTGGGCTCTTGGAGACATGGCCAAGGACAGGACCTATTCAGGCTCAGAGGAGCCTGACAGAGAGATCTCTGTTACTAGTTATCTTCAGCTTCATAAAAGGGTGGAATTTCCTCCTGTCTTGGCAGTCTCTTAGCAGATGGCCTGTGATGAGCATGACAGTCTGGCTTAGTGCTTATTTAGTAACAGAACTGTTTTCTTAGTCTTCTGTGGAGATGTTTTCTGCGTTGGTAGATTTCATTTCTATTTCCCCAACATCCACTAGATGGCCAGCATCAGCCCCACACCACCTGCCGTAAGAGTTAGAAGATGTGGGGCCAAAGTTGGGTCTGTTTGCTTTTATCCTTTTTCCCCCTGGCTAGTGTAATATTTCCCAGTATTTGTGTATCCCTTTTCAAATTCCTGCATTTTACTAGTTTTTGTTGCCATTTCATTATTTTTAAAGCAGAAATGGCCAAGTCAGATGCCTGTAGGATGAGGCTAGGGGCAGGGAATGAGTATCGTGGGTGGACCAGCACCAGCTGCTGTCACCTTTAGTCAGGTTCTTCAAGAAAAGCTGGAAATCTGAATTTTCATGTGAATTTCTGACTTTTAAAGTCTTGGCAGCAGATTCAGAATTTAAAAGAAATAGTGGGTAGGCAAAATAACACATCTAAAGGCTGCTAGTTTATGCCCTGATTTACACATATCAAACTCACTCAAGGGACTCCATCTGGGGGCCCAGTTGCCTGCCTTTCACAGGGATTCTGTGTTTGGGTTAACTGTTCTAGTATTTTCTTAATTTCTGTCTTAAAAACTTCTTGTAGTAAGATGTCCTGTTGAAGAAACAGAAGATCTGAAACTGTTATGTCTCAGCATTCTCTTATGGGTTAAAATTTTTAGCCCTAGCCATTCCTGACGTTTCTGAAATCCAGTCAAATGCCAGTCTGATCTGAGCTCAATCTCTCTTTTGTACTTTTGCTACAGTCTTTCCTTCACCATTCTTCTCAGATCCATCTGAGACTTTAGCTACCCACTGTTGCTACTCCAGCCACCATAATTTCTAACTGGGACTTGCTTTAGTAACCACCTAACCTTCTAAGCCAGGGTTTAGCAAGTAGTGGGCTAAACCCAGCCTGCCGGCTGTTTCTGCCAGGCTTGTTTCCGTATGGCCTGTGGCTGCTTTTGCACTGGAGTGGCAGAATCCAGCAGTTGTGACAGAGACTACATGGCCTGCAGAGCCTAAAACATTAGTCATCAGGCCCTTGATAGGAATGGCTTGCAGACTCCCTACTAAGCCATTCTCTACACTGTAGCTAACCTGAGCTCTGTACAGTTCGATCATGTCACTGCCCCACTTGTAATCTTTCCTTACCTTAGAAGGGGCCCCGTCTTCTCTCCTGTTGCTTCTCCCCTGGCTGTGTGCTTCTACAGTGCCATCACTCCCCCACAGTGACACTTACCATGCTGTCTTTGAATTGCTTGGTTGTCTTCGTTACTAGACTAAGCTCCAGGAGGTTTTGTTCCTTTTATCCTTGGGACGGTAGGCTCACAGTGAGTATTTGCTGACTGAATAGCTGCTATTGTGTTTCTTTATGTGTGTTACAGGTACCTGTGTTTCTTTATGTGTGTTACAGGTACCTGTCTATTGCACTAAAACTGGTGTGAAACATTTGCACCACAAGGCTCAAGAGTTTGACATTGGAGTTTATTTTGAAGCAAATGGGCACGGCACAGTAAGTTCCTTTCAACAATTAAACCTGGCTTTAGCTCCTACCCCCACTTTTTTTTTTTTTTTTTTTTTACAATGGGATTCTGTATCTGGGTAGTAATAGGTAATAGTACACTTTGTTGAAATGACTGGGATGGTGATAGAATAAGATTTAGTTAGTGTTTTTATGTTCTGTGAAATGGTGCCTCTCTTTTAGAATATAATGATCTTTGAGTGTAAAGAAATAATACTAATTTGTTCCTGTAATATAGTTTCTTAAAAAATACGTAGCTCTTAATTTCCCTACAAGCAGATGGGCGGTCTATACAGCATTTAAAATATTCTCCTTCACCTGGCCGTAGGTGGCAAAAGTCAAGTTCAGTAGCTGTGGTGAATTGAAAAGTGTTGGAAAGGTTGAGAATTATTTTAAACTCATTTCTAGTTGCTTATAACTTAACAAGAGGCATATAAAATTTTTATGGCTCTTAGCAGACAGTTTTAAAAAGTGAGATATAACTTGCATATCATAAATTTCACCACTTTAATGTCTATTAATAGGTCTTTAGTATATTCATAAGGTTCAGAACTTTAATAAATATTTTTATACTAGCCTTATTTCATAAATGGATTTCAGGTAGCCAACAATGTTATCTAGGTCAAATCCTTTTCATTAATTTGAAATTGGCTGGTAGAGGCCTTAAATAGAAGAAAAATAGTAAGTTCTTAGAAAATTCAGTTAAAATATAACTTCAGTGATCTAATGCAGTGGTTGGTAAACGATTTGAGGGCAGATAGTAAATATTTCAGTCTTTGTGGGCCACGAGATGTGTGTTGCATCTGCTCAGACCTTCTGGTGGAGGATAAATGAATGGGAGTGGCCGTGGTCCCAAAGAACACGTGACCAGCCTGCACCTTAGTTCACTGACAGATGTATTTCCTTAAGTGGCTGAATCTAGTGTGCTACTCGTCTTCAGCATGGGGCCTCCGAAGGCACTAAGGTCATGGGCAAGGCAATGCAAAATGACAGGAATCTTGAGGAACACGATGTATATTAAACTAAATATCCATGGCACTGTTTGCCATAATGTGGTATATATGATGAAACTCTTTTCTACTTCTGCCTAGCTTATATCCTTAAAAATGCAGGACAAGAAAACTCTACTAGTTGCAACGAATTACATTCTTCAAAGTAAAATGTTTACAGATAAAGCCTAAGGAACCTGGTTGCCTGGAACTGGCTTAGGTGGCTGAAGGCAGCATTATAAACTCACTGTGGGCGTTCACCTTTGCCAGTGTGATACTTGCTTTGTAATCAGCTCTTTACATTTTGATAACCAGTCTTCTAATCAATCCATAAAGGGACCCTCCTTGTAATATCTTGTGGGTTCATTCTAAGGCTGCCATTTTTTCTCCCCTCATTTTCTCCAGCTTCATTGAGAGTTTCAAAAGTAGTTTAGCTAGGATGATAGAACACTGTCTATGCCTCATTCATAAGTATTGCGATTGTGTATGCTTTCATTATAGGTCCTGTTTAGTAAAGCTGCTGAAACGAAGATAAAACAACTAGCAAAAGAATTAGAAGATAAGAAAAGCAAAGCTGCTAAGATGCTTGAAAACGTTATTGACTTGTTTAACCAGGTCAGAACTATGGGGTGGTGGGCTCTTGGTTACTTTTACTTTATCCAGAAGGTGGGCAGAATTATGTGCTGTACGGAAAACAAAGTGGAGAAGTCCTGGCAGCTTCCTTGCAACAGTTAAGACTTACACTGAAATGTGGTGACAGATAGTAGTTGAGTCTGGTGACTCCAGGTGTAGGCTACTATTACGTGACAATCTGAAGCATGTAAACTAAATATCTATGAGGCTAAATATTTTTTAATCCAACCTTTTGAGGAAAATTCAGGAAAAATAACCCTGACAAAGGACATATGTGGGTCAGACTATTGGGACTGGAGTGTAGAGTGGCAGTGGAAGAGCAAAATGTGGGTCAGCGAAAAGCAGTAGAAGTGACATCTGAGTGTCTCGTACACGCTGGGCACTTCACATACCTCACTGTGATGCCTGCAGTAACACAGGGAGAGGGGGCATTAGAATTCCTGTTTTATAAATGAAACATAGACTCAGACTCAGAGCTACTGAATGGCAGAGTATGGATCCAACTTGAAGTGTGTCTTAACACCAACTCCTGTTTCTCCATTTTACCTTCCATCGTCACAGCACAGTATCTCAGAAGGAATCTAGAGAAAATTCTGAGTCATAAGAGGGTTAATGCTCGAATCCTAAGAGTTAGCCAGTCTAATTTCATTCTATAGATTAGCAGGAAGATTGAAGGCAAGCTAGTATCAGAATTCTTTGTATACCCTTTATTGTTGTCTTCCACAGATGCCTTTCCCTCACTAGTGTTCATGTCTCCTCACACCAGTCAGTAGTGCTGAGTTGGGGAGGAGGCAGCCAGGACAGACAGAAGGCATTCACATCCAAGCTTTGCTTGTGCTCTTGTCTTCCTTGCAGGCAACTGGTGATGCTATTTCTGACATGCTGGTGATTGAGGCAGTCTTGGCTCTGAAGGGCCTGACCATACAGCAGTGGGATGCTCTCTACACGGATCTTCCAAACAGACAGCTCAAGGTTAAGGTGTGAGCGAGATTTTAAAATTACTTTTCTGAAAATTAACTAAAATAATTCTATTTTGTACATACATATTGCGTAGAAAAGACTATTTTCTCACATCTTTAAAACTTATTATAAATAGTACATATCACTTAAAAAGATTTTATTATAAATGTAGAGAGAACAAAATAATGAACCTCTCTGTACCCAGCTTCAGCCGATTTCAGCGAGTGCTCTCCACGTCCCCCATCTTACTTTGAAGCAGATCCTGGATAGCCTACTGTTTCAAGTGAAATATTTCCTCTGCATTATTCTCAGTTCACAGAGCACTACCAGAGGCTAGAAGCTGAGGAGTAGAATCTGTGGGTTGAAAGAGAGAGGAGCTTTTAAAGGCATTTCAGATAAATTGCTAATTGATTTCCATATTCAGATAAATATGCTAATAAATTTCCATAAATCGCTAATTGATTTCTTTTTAAATATTCTGTTGGTGACTATACAGAAAGATTAAAGCCAGAGTTCACAGAAAGGCCTGCTGATGAGATTAACTTTTTAGGTTTTTGTTTTTTTTTTTTAAGGAAATTTTTATCATGATCCTCTTTCTTAAAATACTTAAGACTATTTAATCAATGACTAAGTCATACAGTGTTTACTGACAAGTATAAGCCAGTCTGTAGAAATCTCAGTGCTGTCCTGTGGTACACTAAGCTGAAATGTAGGTCCGTTCCTGTTAAAATGGCCTGTTAATCTTCGGTGGGAGTTACGTTGAACAGGTTAAGCTTCTGAAGGTGAGTGTGAGAGTAACCGATAGGACATGCTTGTGCACAGGTGGCAGACAGGCAAGTTATTAGCACCACAGATGCTGAAAGACAAGTGGTTAAACCCCCAGGACTCCAGGAGGCCATCAATGACCTGGTGAAGAAGTACAAGCTTTCCCGCGCTTTTGTGCGGCCCTCGGGTACAGAAGACATAGTCCGAGTCTACGCAGAAGCAGACTCGCAAGTAAGCTGGGACCGGGCTGTTGAAGGAAGGGGCCGTGATCATCTAACGGAGCTAGAGGAAGGTGGTAGCAGGAGAGAAGCTATTTTAATGGTGTGGGAATCTCTAATGTCTTGGAGATTTATGGCCTTTTTAGGTTTTATTACTTATTTTCATTAATAGTAGGGTTACATAGTGGAACAAAATTTCCCCAAATATTTTTCTTCTGGTTTATTCTAGATTTCCTGAAAATGTCCTATTTCTAACTGTTGCATGAGTAACTAATCAATACTTAGTTTTGTTAAGCTTATCTATCCTTGAGTGGATTATACTTTTTTCCTCCTTTAAAAACGTAATCCTTTTGCTTTATCAAAACAGCCAGCTGTGAGATCCATTTCTAAATCAACTGGTACCATCATCCATGCTGCTTGAAACTCACCTTTGTCTCTGGACTTTCAATTTGTTTTTCAGAATATTCCCTTTAAATGACAGCCTTGCTGTGTACCTCTATTTTCTTCATACGGTCAAAGCCTTTTATATAATTTTCCCTCTTCACACACTCTTGTATGTCACCTTAAACCCTTGATAACAAGTGGGTGCTCGGTTGAGGCAGAGTTAAAGTGGCTTCACTAGGGACTCAGAAGGAGACATTTATAATTAATTTATACAGTAGCTGGCAGCTTTTTGCAGAATCCTAGGCCATCCCAGAATATAGCAAATAAATATGCCTGGTGGATGAGGAGAGGATAACTCGGGCCTGAAGAATGAGTTACTTTTAGGCTAATTGTAGCCTTCTTGCCTTTAAGGACTAGGTTTTATTGAATTTATTCAGAGGTTTAGCATGATAATCAAATCAGATTATAAAATTAGTTAACCAAGAACTTACCTGATTCAGAAGAATGTGACTTGTTTTCCATTTATTTAAGGGTCTTGTAATTTGTTACTGAAAGATGGAAAAAAGTTCTCATTTGAATATGTTAGTGAAGCAAAATCAGAAAGCTTCCCCCCCCCCACCCCGAGTTGCAGGTAATGTGGTAGATTCCATGTCTTTCTCATCTAATAGCCTTTCATGTAATTTTCAGGAAAGTGCGGACAGCCTTGCATATGAAGTGAGCCTGGCAGTATTTCAGCTGGCTGGAGGAGTGGGAGAAAGACCTCAATCAGGTTTCTGAGGACAATTTTTATACTCTTGAGAAACTGGTTTTTTAAAGTTTTTATAAAATAATAGTACTGCCATTATTGTGACAGCTTCAAACACATTTATAATGTTTGTTTACAGTGCACCTTACTGGTTTCTAGATCTGATTGTTTTTCTTAAACACTACCAGAATAATTCTTTAGAAATAGATAAGCTGAAAAAAATGAAATTTACCTCTGATATCAATCTCACTAATGTAAAATATTGGCACTTAAGTGTATGATTCTGTCATTAACTTTATAATATGAGCAAGGCAAAATTCATGAAGGCTGCTAGAAAATTAAATTTTATTTATTACCAGCGCTTTGTGATGTCTCTTCCATTGTCGTTACTTCACCAAAGTGTCATTTTGCAGTGCTGGTGTTCACCACTGTTGATACAAATGGGGAGGGTGGAGAAGACGTCATGCAAGCAAATTTTTCACAGCAGAGTCTTCAGAACAGTTCTTAGACGACTTACCTCTGCAATGACATCAGGATTTCAGAGGTGTGAGTGTGCACCTCCCCTGCACACTGAGGTTGAGGTGCTGCACTTACAGGGCTGCATGGCCCAGGCTCAGTCATTCTCGCTCCTCTCCGTGAAGGTATGTGGGAGAAGCTAGTCATGATACATTACCAGGCCTCTGACAGAGAACTGGCACCATTCTAATACTAGAATGTGGTTAATAAGGGAAAGAAAGAAACCCCCAACCAATCTAAATTAAACAAGGCCTGAAACCAATAGATAAAAATGTGCAGTGTATATTTGGCAGGTTTAAGACAACTCAGGACAATAAACAATGGACTGTAATGGACTCTATACGTATATATAGATCTCTCTCAGGCACCATAATCACTATGAGCCCACAATATTTAAACTTGATTCAGGCCACATTCAGACATTTGTTCTTATTTACAAATATTTAAATTAAGTACAATCTGAAACATGTTCTGTTACATACAAAAAAGAAGAAACTATACAACTCAGGGCAATGTTTGTTTTAAATAATTACATTTACATTTAAACTAAATGGAACCACTTGTGGTGCTCAAGTTTTTATCACCCCTTCCAGAAAATCTTTCTCTACCATCTCTTCTATTTTTTGCCTGGCTTTGCTGGAAAACGGTTTGTGGTTTTCCAGCTTCATGTCCTTGTTGGGGAAGGCGTTTGAGTAGAGGACGGGGCTCCCTGAGTGTCCTACGCATCGGCTGGTGACTTTGCTGTTGAAGACTTGGCTGAGCACATTGAAGAAGGGCAGGAGCTGCTCGAGGCTGCGCACAGTGCACACGGTGAGCAGCAAGTGCCCCGGCTCCCAGCCCAGCGCTCTCCCTGAGTTGTCCTCCTCTGGATTTTTCTGCAGAAAACAAAAGGGGGATTGTTATGCACAGGCAGTGTAGTACATGAGGAAACTGAAAAGAATATAACATCAGCAAACAGAGTTAAGAAAGGAATACAAATGATGACATGAAGTCTTTATTCCAGACTGGCTAAAACCTTCTAACTGAGGCCTTCTGGTGCCAATTAATTGTATATTGAGTGTCTAACACTGTGGTAATATTTTCCAACTAGAATGCACAAGTAAGCTTAGCTAGGAGAATTGGTTTTGGACAGGGAAAGTCAAATACAAAAGTTTATGTTGTGCTTTGCGTATACTCAAAAAGCTCCCAGATTTCTGGACTCCCACTAACTGTATCTAAGGACTAGGTCATTAAAAATTAAAGCAAAAGAAGGGATAGGAGTCTTACACATTTCACTATTAGTAAATCAATCAATTCCCTTTTTGCCAAATAGCTTAAACTTGCCAGAGGATAGCAGCAGGGTCCAAAGTGAGTAATAACTATCAGCACAGAAAAAGGAAAGAAACCCTCAGACGAGACTGCTGTCTGCTTCTGTGTTGTGCTAAACCATGTGGGGAGGAACGCTGGACCTGGAGTCAAAACAACTCCAGGGTTAGTGTCTTGGCTATGCCATCTGCTTACCGTGGGCAGCCTTGGGCAAGATACAGAAAAGTTCCCCACTTAAAAAATGGGGCAATATATCTTGCAGCAAAGAAGTCAAGAGAATGTATGTGAAAACTGTCAACTAAATATAAACACAATAACTTACGTAGTTAAGAGGCTAGTTTGAGAAGGCAACTATATTATGCAAACACAGTTGTAGACACCAGTCGATCTAGAGAAAGTTATGAGAGAACTGAAGATGTCTGAACTGGGGCAGAATCATAGATACAAAAACACACTGAATAAAGATAATGAAAACAAACAATGAACTGGATAGAAAAAAATTAAGTGCGACTCAAGAAGCAGAGTTACAGCCTGTCATATTTGTTAACAAATGGAGTTTGCCTTCTAAGATCAGATGTTGCTAAGAAACTTTTCACTGTTTACCTAATATTTTAATATCACTAGTTTCTTAGTGGAGAAGGCAGGTGCAAAATCCAGCTTATTTTCTTGTGTGTGCTCACAAAGTTTGCTTATTTTAAAATAGATTTAAAAGAGAAGCCTCTAGGAGCAAACAAGAAAAAATCATCTGGTTCTTCATCTATGGCCAAATTAAAAAAAGAAGAAAACAGCTATCAGTTCATTTCTTCCTTTCTCCTACCTGTAACACTGGTTCTAATGACAGTCTTGGGACTGACTACCATACTAACTGGCTGACCACACCACCTGCAGTCCCCTGAGTCCAACTATGAATAATTAAAGGGTATACAGAGATGAATTTTCTCTGAAGGGCAGTGAGTACAGTGCTCAAACCCTCTACACATGGCTGATTTCTAAGTGTAAGAGAACTATGGGGATAACCTTTTGTTTATATTCAAGATGTACCTCTGAGAGAAGGACTTTTACTAAGCTCTTGACCAAAAAGAGTGTACTTGTTTTAGTGTTTCTGCTTTTAATCAACTACATCACCTCATCAACGATAAATAAAATTAAAAAGCCAAATATGTTTCTATATGAACAATTTCTCCTTTCACTTCAACAGTCTACACTTGAAGAAAAACTTCCTTCCTGTTTACCTCTCTTGTACTGTTGAAATCCAGACCTGGGTTTGTGTCTCAAGATTTGGTCCAGATGTGGCAACTTTTGCTGCCATATCACAAGCATCAAAAAGCCACCCTCACCTGATCCTTGGCCATCTCCAATCCCTCCAAAATCACTGTCTTAAAGTCCTCTTCCTTGTCCTGTGGAAGGAAAGAGGAGAACTCATAGCCTTTGCTCCAGTGAAAAGTGTGCTTGGCCATGAAGACCTTGTGTAAGGTGTTTTGGATGGGAAAATGCTTTCCAATCAAAGCACTTTTTTTTCTTTGGGACAGGTTTTGTGCAAAAGAATGTCATGTTTATCCCTTAGATAAGGGAGGAAGCTTATAAAAACTCTTACTAGTAATGAGATCCAGGAATGACATAAAGTACATGTGCCTGGGGTCATATAATCACATTGCTTCCAGATTTGTTGTAATGATTATTTTTTTCAGACCCTGCAATATCAAAGTGCAAGTACCCGAGTCCTATCCTAAACTCTGGATTCAGCTTTCGTCTTCATCTTCATCTCTGTTCTTTTACTTATTAGTCCCTACAGAAACAACTTGATTTCAAATCAAGTTCCTCATGTCCTTCAAGTACAGCCTTCTTTTAAATCACTCCTCCATTCCATTTCTGTAGTTAGCGGAATGTGGTTGAGGAGCTGCTGCCTGAACAGGGGACCCCAGAAGACTGGAAAATTTCTGAGCACTCAAAGCACATCCTGCAAACTAGGACTCACGAAATAACCCAGATTATCCCCAAATTGTACAATGTATTTTTCAAATTTTCTGAATGCAAAGGAAAAGATGATACAAGATTCATTAAAAAGGCCTACTGCTGAGCATAAGAAATTCATAACTATTTTCTTGGGCAAAGATTTATAATTAATTAGCCTGATGCAGAGTGAAAGATGTACTTAAGATCCAGGAATATTTTACAAATTTCACCTCCTTACACTTAACAAAAATATTAAAAAAAAAAAAATAAAAGAATGCAATACCTTTGCCCTCTTCCGAAGAAGTTTTGCTAGTCGTACTACATAAGGCTTAAATTCCCGTTGATGTATGCCCTGCCTTCGGACTTCCAAACCTGAATCATCTGAGGCTTCTGGAATAAAGGCCCATCGGTACCTACATATAGAAGAACACCACCAATATCAGTAAGATGTACTCTGTGCCATCTAAGACAAAGCCATATAAATACAGTAGACACGGCGTGACCCCACCACTCACACAGGTTCAAATACCCGTTTGTAGCCCCCTCACCTTGGGCATGCTTCTTAACCTGGCCTTCCCCAGTAAATACACGATTAACTACCTCACAGGGTTGTAATGAGTAAATGATCATGTAAACTTGGAAGTATTCAACGCCATTTTTTTTCATGAGCACAATGCAAGTAACTCAACAAATGTTTCTGTGCTCATTTGTTAACAGGTAAAAAGCTTCCATGTACACTTGGCCAAATGTCCCCTAACTACATAGTTAGGGGGCAAAGAACTGAAAAAGAACTTAAGAAAAATTTAAGTAGGATTTTTTTCATATCTCCATTGGATTTTTGTTTATTTTTAGTTTTAGTTTCTTCCTTAACAAGTAAAATTAACATCTGACTATAGAAAATAATTCTAATAGTATAAAAGGGTATACCAAAGAAAGGCAGTCTCCCTCCTACCACAGGCTCCATCAATATTGCCAGTTTCTTATATATCCATCCAGAATTCATGCTTGAAAGAACACATTCACATAAACAACTCCTTCCTTTTATTAAAAATAACTGCTGTGTATTTTAATTACACCCTGGAGATAAGAGCGTACAAAAAACACCACCCTTTTTAATAGCTACATAGTGCTGCAGTGTTGGAAGGTACTGATTTAACCAGTCTTCTAGATTGCCCAATTTCTTGCTATTACAAGCAGTGCCACAACAGATACCCTTACATAATTTTGACTTTAGGGCATGTCTAAGACTACAGTGGTTGGGTAAATCCTTGGATATAGCAGAATTACTACCTTAAAGAGAATGTGTATTTTGAATTTGGTAAATATAAACTTCTTTGGAGAAAAATTAGACAATATCAATACACACTTTGAACAAGAGTAAGAATGCTTCGACTGTTAAGGGTAAAAGGAAATACACTTTTATATCTTTACCATTCTGATTGTATTAGTAATTTTAATTGGGATTTCTCTTTAAGTATGGCTGAACAACTTTTCCTGTGTTTACAAACCATTCCTTTTCTATAACTACTCATTAATTCTGTCATTGGCCCATTTTTCTGTTGGGTTATCAAAATTGAGCAAGCTACAGTTTGGTCATACACATTGCAGACATCTCCCGTTTCACTGCTGCGTTTTAAACTTTATGGTATTTCTTTAGTCACATAGAGACTTAATATTGTATGTAATTAAATTATCAAGTATTTTAAACTTTTGAAATGTATATCATGCTTAGGGAGATACTACTCTTTCAAGATTATTAAATTCTCCGTATCTTTTACTACACCTTGTAGTTTTTTTTTTTTTTAAAGATATAGTACTTTAAAAAAAACTGTAGTTAATATTACAGCATATTTCATCCCATTTCTAATAACTGTATCTTGACAAGTAAAGAGGATGATAACTCAATTTGGTTCTCATCATGGAAGCTAAGAAGTCAATACTATGAGCATGCTATTTAATACTCTTCCTAGAGCATGAAGACTAGTTTCCATCACCTTTGTGAACACAAGTATCCTAGTTAATTTTGGCCACTTTCCTACAATTCTGCTTTTCTGAACTTCAGGAGTGACATCAGTTTAATAGCTACCCAACCACTGAAACTCATTAAGAAGCAGATGTATATAATTTTCAAATGGAAAGAAAAATTAAAGGAACCGGAATCATCTACAAAAATTTCTAGTTCTTACCATTAAATTTAATGAAAAGCTTCTGAAACAGCAATTTGTAGAAATTTAAGCACATCCAAATATAGAAAAAAATTCTGATATCTTACTTTATCCTATTAATACTCCATTTCAGAAGACTAATATAATTCAGTACATTGTATAAATATACATTTGATCATGTGGATAAATCCTCAAATTATCTTAGCTCTATTTTGACACCAGGTCCATGTCAAGATCTAAGTCTTCACACACACACTTCCCCCAACCATCACTCTTCACAACCTCAGTTTAAAACTCCCCTCAGGGCCTGCTCTGACCCTCAGAGCCAGGAGGGGTCTCGGCTGTGTGGCCTCACAGCATCCTGCATGTCAGCTATCAGAACATCCATCATGTGTTTAACTGAACGTCTCCTACGCTGGACTTGACGCTGGTGAGGCATGTATCCCGCTGCCTCACATGTGGTGGGTACTCATTTTGCTGACTGAATGGTCTGCCAGTGTTAATACATCCACAGCAACCACTTTCAGCAGCTCCCTGTAACTGTGATGCCCCATTATCCCCCTGCCAAAACAATTACATTTCAAAAAAAATTATGACTATTTCAATTTACACAAAAAAATTTTAAATTAGCCTTAGATTCACTGACGAAAGCAAATGCATTTTCAAAAATCTCTGTTTAGTAACTTTACTTTTACTTACATCTGAAACTGAGGAAGATTTTCTGAGGGTAATGCCAGAGCCAAATCCAAAAATTTGCAAGCAGAGAGATAGAGGTTTAACCACCGCTGGCTGTTATATGAAGTAGAAAAGCCATTACCTCCTGTGTAGGTTGTCTCCAGACCAGCCACAGAGGGGCCTGAAGTCCTATAAGCAGGAGACAGTGCTTTCAGCAGTTACATCCACTTACTCACAGGCGACTCCTGGAAAATCTCAGAGTGCTAGCTAGTATTTTTCATAATCATTCTGATAAGTGTACCAGTAATTGCTAAGCAAGGTCATGACTAAATTAATTTTACTGTTGTCAAAATTTCATTTTTGTTCTTTAAATTTTAAGAATGTAAAAATAGTAGAGAGTAACTTGTTATACTCAAGAAGTATGAAAATACAAGCTGTAAAACCAACAGACCTCCTTACTACTTAGTGTCCTGCAAAGATGGTGAAGGAAACTTTCTGTAGTAAACACAGCTGTCAGTACAGAGGACTCTCTTATAAACCTAGTACTAAAGAAGGGTAAAATATATTCAAGAAATAACAACATTAAAGTAACTTTTCAATTTACAAACTTATTTGTACAAAAATTTCTACATAAAGAAAAATATATTTAGTCATATATTAATAAAATGCCTCTACTAAAAAGAATAAAATTATAGTACATTAAACTGAGATCATTCTGGAAGATCTAGACATACGGATACCTTAGTCATGTTACCTGACAGAATAGATTCTGCCGCATGTTTCAGGAACAAGAGCTGGCCTACTAAACCAACGTGGCTCATGTAGCTGAAACAGTATTGTTTTCAACTAAATTTATGTCCACAGGCCAAATGCCACAAATGTTGATAATTTAATCCAGTTTAAAATGCCTAAAGAATAAATGAAACTGTATCATATCCAAATATGATCAACTGGGTAATAAGAGGCTAAATATATAAAGTATTCAGATAAAAGTTAGTGTCTATACTCTCCTAGTTATGAAGCAGCATTCTGGATGATTTTAGGATATTCTACACTGACAAGAAGATACCGAAATGCATTCCATATTACCGTGAAATATCTTCATCAGCAGTGAGTTCCTGCTCCATCAGTAAAAATACCTGTACCTGAAGACCATGGAATAAATATTAAATGTTTATTATCCTTCTTTTAAGTTATCATTAAGCTATATTTTCGTTAATTCAAATATAAATTTTAGGACACAACTTCAGGATCTTTAAATTATACTTAGTCCCTAAAAGTAAAACTGCAAATTTAGCATAGAGCCTTGCTACTAATTTGGTCAAGGTGAGATGAAGGCATGTTTTTATTTGGTGATTACAGAACAGAGTTACAGTTATTAAAAAAGGAAAAATATCACAGCCAATTTCTTTGTGGGGAAATTATAAATGCTGGGTTTGCAGTATTACAGATTCCTTCCCTTTTACTCATCTCTCTCCCCCCAGCTCCCCAGGTCGTTCAGGGGAGGGTGACAAGGTTTGGTTTGGGAGCGGGAAGGACTGGTGTAGTAGGACTTAGGAAGGTTTTACTGATTGGAAGTTAACACAATCTTGTCAAAGTCTCTCTGAAGCAGCTTGCCTGGGATATGTGCTGCACTTCAAGAGTGACAAATGCCTTACGTCAGCCCATCTAAATCCAGCTAAACCATCTCTAATCACTCTAGAGGTACTGCTGTGGGTGGCAACCAGGCCTGGCAGCCATGACAAAGTAAAAAAAATCTGGTGTAGAAGAGAATGAACTGAACCAGATCAGAAAAAGTAATGATTCACAAGGAGCTAATATTGCAAACGCTGCATATTGCAAAGTATCAGCCCATATGGAGTCAGAATCTGACTTGTTTTACTATTTTCAACTGTAAAGACTGTCAATAACTGGCTGAACTAAAGTTCTATTCTCTTCCAAGGTTAGTGTCTATCCAGTAAACATGTTGATGCTAATCACATTGTTTTTATAATTTAGATTTATTATGTAACTGAATTAAAATTTACTCACAAGTTCTGTAATCATGGTAGGCCAGAGCGAGGTAAGATGTTGTGGAGACATTCTTAAAAGTAACACTCTGAAAAACAGGAACACTTGGGAGTGAAGAGTTGGCACCTGGGGCAAACGGAGACTCTCAACCAATCGCTCTGAAAGAAATACAGAATATTTTCAATATCTACATAATTAGAATCATTATCATATGAACTTTTCTAAATAACCTAGTCTGGTACTTCTCAAACTACCTGTGGTGAAGGATCAACTTGTTAAAAAATTTCCAATCTCTTGCAGATTGACACTCTCATAAAATACCATAAAAATGAATTACTAGAAAAAAATCAAGTTGAAGATATATAAAATACAAATGCCATGTTCTTATTACTAGATTCAGCAGATGCTATCAAATCACTATAGAGGTTTAAAATGCTTATTCTACATTTCTGTACTTATCTCATCATGGATGGAATAACAGACTGATACTGGTCCATGGACCACACTTTGAGTAGCACTAATCTAGTCCACTTAAGAAAACAAAATCACAGGACAAATAGTGTGCATGTTGTACACTGGACATCAGGTATAAAGCGTTAGAAAAGAAGGAGTCACTTATCTTCTGAGAGAGAAAAATAATCTCACTAAGAGATGACAACTGGCCTTCCCAACCCAGTCCCCACGCTGCCTCACAAGGCCGGCAGTGCACAAGCACACTGACTCGGCAGCAACAGTTCTGCCGGGGCAAGTTCGCTCCCATTACGGAGCTATTTGGTGGCACAGGGTGATGACTGCGCTGCTATCCTGCAGGACACAGAGGCCACCAAACCCAAATGATGAAGGTGATCAAAACCTTACACAACTCCCACCCTGGCCCCAAACTCTAAATCTCCAAATGTTACTTCTAGCCAACATTTCCTGGCTCTGCCTGTAGTTTGGTTCTCTCTTTAAAGGTTTATAACCCGTTATCCACAATAAAAAACCACTAACATGCCTGCTTGCAGCAGAAGTCTTATACCTCATTCTCAAACATGAATTCCTAGGAAATGTGACCCAAAAAATAAAATAGAGACCATGTTTAGGCAAGTCCTATAAAGTCAGTGTTTGATTTCTTTTACATACAGGTGGTGATCATTTCTGTTGTTTCAGAAGAACAAATTTCTAATTCTGCAACATTCTCCGCCTGTGTACACTTGGTATATTTCACCCCAACTTACAATTTAGGGAAAGTATTTTCAAAGGAACAAAAAAACCCTGTAGTTTAGAAAATAGAGAAAGTATTTTCCACTATTTACCTTGTATATCTGGAAGATATTTCTGGTACTGGTCAATTTCACTGCTAAAAATAGCAAATGCTAATCTTTTGAGAAGCATAGCTCTCTGCTCTAGCTCCACATCACGGTTTGCAAAGAGATTAAGTGAACTGCTTTGAGCCACAGCTACGCGAGCTGGAAAAAAAAAGGCAAGTAAGAGAGGTCGTGATACAGTCCTCCAGTGATTTAAAAAGAGTATTCTGTTATTTGTTTTTAAACATGGCTAGAAACCCTATTACATTCAAGAGAGGAGCTTAGCTTGGGGCTCCCCTCCAAGGCAGAAAACAATGCTGTGAAGATTAAAATACTGTGTCTCTTTTCCAGATGGGGAAACTGCAGCTTGTGTTAAGAACTACATGAAATCATACAGATTCATCCAACTTTACTGCCTATTTAAGGTCATTAGTTTAGTCACTTTCAAACTTAAAAGAAAAATCAAGAAAACCTTTTTGTTCAGATGAAATACTATGAGGAACTCTATAAAACCAATCAAGACAGAGTAGACGAGGGTGGAGAGTGATTCTGACCTTCTTGGCCCCTCTCTTTCTTCCTTCAGAGGAGATGGACATAGCCCCAGAATTTAAGGTGGGTTGTTTGATAGGTCTGATCCAACTGCCTGCCTTTCTCGGCCTCCCTACCCGTCAGTCTTTCATTCATCGCATAATTACTTATTGAGGGTTTACTATGTGCCAGATTCTATACTATGTGCTGGGGAAACAATTTAGAGACAAATTAGACGTGGCCAGATAGTTCTACTTATTATTCATCACAACATTCATCACAATATTTATATATGTCCTTTTTAAGTTTTAACATTATGTTCCTGTAGGATACTGTGTATAACTTGACAATGAGCTAATTCAGTAGCTTCTAGAAAAGAGCAAAGTTAATATAAGAACGGACCATACAGAAAAGACACTGCTTAGGTAGTCATCCCACAATACTCACTCATCAGATCTCTAAATGTTGTCTTATCATGTGTCATCAGATTGTCCATAATTGCTCTCCAACTGAAAGAGATGAGGATTATGGTACATAAGTAAGATTTTGTTGTTGTTGTTATTAAAAAAGTGTTCTACTTTGCAAGATAGGAGTTGATTTCAACAGACTTTGTGAGATGCATTATCATGCTGAACAGAAACAAGATGGCTTACTGATTAACACAAGACGCATCCATCTGAAAGAAACTGGGGTCCATAAAGAGGTCAAAGGCTTCTTTTTTCCAAGCTCTCCGTGTGTACTGATACCCACTAAGACTGCTGAGCAGCTGGACACAGGCTCGGTAACTAGGGGCGTTATGTGCACTAGGAGGAAGGAAAACTACCTTAATCTATATGTTATAACTTTAATCATCATATTATATTATTCCTAAGTGTTCACATTTACCTAAAGCAAGGATGGGAAAGAGAAAACACCGTAAGAGTAATAATTTCTTTATCACTATAATCCAAGGTAAAAATAAAGTTATTTTATGGTAATTCCAAAAATGGCAATGAAGGGACACAATTTATTTCTAACAGACTATGAATTAACTAAGAAATCTAGTTAAATAGTAATAGTACCTGTGATTTCGGAGGTAGGGCACAACATAATGCATAATGTTTACTAGTAAAGGAATAACTCGTTCTTTCTCATCACTGTAGAAAACCATATCCAAAAGATGAGCCAAAACCTGAAAAAACATAAGAAACTAAATGGAATGCATACACTAGGAGCTGAAAATGATAGAATTTAGGGGTGGTTTTCAGTCTGTAAGAAAACCAGAATCCCTTAAAATTACAAAAATCTAAAATCAAAGCTCCCTATTTTTACATAAATGGTTTCTACCACTATTTGTGTTTTTGTCCATTATAACTGTAGGATATAAATATGAGCAAATTTTATTATGTACAGCCAAGATAGGGAAGAATGGAAAAAGAGAGGTTAAGAACTTTCCAATGTGATGGTGAGTAGACAGCAAATTTAAGACTAGAAACAGTATTCTCTTTTCCTGACTGGGTTAAGAGAGGGAGTGGGAAAAATCCAACCAAATGAATTGAGCTGCAGCTCTGTCAATTAATAGTTGTTTGGCCTTAGTCATACTGTTTGTGAGGCTCAGTATCCACATCTGAAAAGGGGAAATAAAAATGACCTGCAAGGCTGTATAACTGGGTGTAAAAAAGAAATGTCAGACGATGTATATAAAAATGTTTGGTAAACTGTAAAATACTACAGTGGCCAGCATCATTACGCCACCTCCACCCATCCCTACCATACTGTGATACAAAAGCACTTATCGTTTTTTAAAAAAACACTTAAAATTTTTTATTTTATTTTTACTTTTTTGGGGGAGTGGAGGGGCATGTAATTAGGTTTATTTATTTATTTATTTTAATGGAGATACTGGGAATTGAACCCAGGACCTCGTGCATGCTAAAAAAAATATGTGCTCTATCACTGAGCTATACCCTGCCTAAAAAGGACACTTTGAAAAAACAGTGCATGGGGAGGCGAGAGAGATCTAAATTTATTATCACTAATATTTAACAAACTACTCATCTGAATACAAAGTCAGAACTATTTTCTAAAGTGATTTTTCTTGAAGTACAAAATAGTTTTTCAAATTAGAATCTCCTCTGTAAGAATTACTTGCTAATATTTAACTGTGAAACTGTTTACTTGAAAGTTCATGTGAAAGAACTTGGTAATATTTACCTCAGAGAGTAACGTCAATGCATGGACACTATACACAGAAGGAGTTATGTTGGAGGTTTCCATTGTAGGTGATAACATATCTAAATAAGAAAAAAGACAGGTAAAGTAAAGACATGGTTAGGTTCCCCCCCCGCCACCACTGAAAAAAGCTACTGGCTGAACATGAGAAAAGGGTAACTTTACAGTACTTACGGTGCTAACGGCAATAATTTCTTAGTGAATAGATGCCTACAGACACAAACATAAAGGTCTGAGATCAATACCTTCAACATCAGATTCCAAATTGGTTCCATCTACCATTATTTTGGGAGAAGGCTTAACTTCAAGATTTCGCCGCAGCCATGTTGTCTGTTCCAAAGAAGAACCAGCAATTGCACCAATTGCATCCACTATTTTATGAGTCACGTCCTAAAGACACAAGGAGAAACCATATATCCATGTGCGTACACGAGCACACACACAAAACTTCACAGGTGCTCTTACCTGACCTTCCCATTTTAGAGGGCACTGAGAAACACAGAGTTCTGGCAACAGCTCTCAATTCAGAACGACTTACCTGGAGGTCTCTTTGGTCTTTTTTATTTTCCAAGCTAGGGTTTTTCATAATAAACTCATTCAAAACCCTAAGAGGGCCAAAGAGAAAAACAAGCAGGAAATATTAGTGTCAAGAAATGATGCGATCTAATTTCTCACAGTGAGCAAGTGGTTCTGTGGCCTCAATTTCTATTTTATATGTTTAATGACTACATAGATAGGCATCCTGTGACTCAGGCGAGATGCATAAACATACACAAGAAAAGACCTGTACAAGGATATTTATAACATTTTTTTATAAAATCCAAACCTGGAAACAACCCAAACGTCCAGCAACAGAAGAGATACACTGCAGCATATTCATACAATGAAATACTAAACAACAATGAAAATGAATAAATTATAGCTATGTGAAATTGCATGGATAAATTTTACAAACACGTGCTGTGTGAAAGAAGCAGACACAAAATAAGGTATTTACATATACTTAGTGCTCAAAAACAAGGCAAAATTTATCTGTGGTGTTAGAAGTCGGAGTAGTGGTTATCTTGGGGAGAAGGGAAAGGACAGCTAATTGGGAGGGGACCTGAGGGGACATATGGTGTCCTGTTTCTTAATTTAGGTTTCTGATTGTACAGTTGGTATATCACTTTGTAATAACTCGTGGAGTTGTGTACTTATTATTTGCATGTTTCTGTATGTGTTTTACACATTAACAAAAAATTTAAAGAAAACTCTAAAACCCCACCAATCTTAAATTATAATATAAAAATGATTTCTTATCTTGTGTGTATGTATAATAGATTAAAAATACTTCATGAATGGAAAAAAATTCATTTCCACTGTTTGCTAAAATTCCACTCAGTATTCACCTTGACTTGATTTTATTAAGATAAATTATATGCATAATTATTTCCAAAGTAATATGTAAAGTTACACTGAATAACAATCACATCGACCTCTATTTTGCAATTAGGAAATTTTAGAGGATAAGTGGAATGGTTGGGGGAAAAATTAAACCACCAGAAATTAAAAAATATAATTTTCTAGTATATCTGAAAATGTCCAAATTTTAATTTAAACACTCAAGAGTATACACACACTGAGAAGGAGGTAGGAGCTTTCATTATCTGAGAAACAAGAAAGAAAGAAAAAAATGGATGAGGAAACAGTAAAATCTTGTGGGGGAGAAGCTAAAAGTCGTAATACATGGCTTTAATTTTTAATGAAATTAGCCAGCAGGGTATCTGTGATGATTCAAAGAAGTGTCCATATAGTCCCTTGTTGAGACTTACAACAATGCAGAGGTAGGTAAGGCAGGTACTATCATTCTGGCCTGACAGATGGGAAAATAGCCATGGAGAAGTTTACTGACGTACCCGAGGTCTCAGAGATGAGGGTTAGAACTGGAGATCAGAAAGTAAGAATCAAAAATCTTATGAGAATGTTGTTTGATTCCCAGTGTTTACAGTTATCTCTCATCACTAAAATTACCATACACACTAGTTATCTTAACCTTTGTCCAGAAATTGCAGAGTCCACTGCTCTTTTCACTAAACGTTCAACGTCTAAAACTCCTTTAACATTTTGATTTAGAAAACAGAATGATGTCTAGGGATCATCATGATCCCCGACACTCGTGAGCAGGACGGTAGAGCTCACTTGGGCTGGGCTGGGCACACAGGGCTCCTCACCTTCTGTAGGGTGATCGCTCTCCTCCAGCCCTCATCACTGTCCCTCCATCTCCCCTCTGCTTCCTCGTGGAAGACTACCTTCCCACATCTACCAGAAAACTTTAGACAACTTTACAAAAGAACCCGTCCCTTCCCTCCCCTCCACCTCAACATTTTCTACACCACTGGTTGCCAAACCAGAATCACTAGTTTCCTTAAGGACAACAGAGAAGCTAAGCCTCTGTATCTAGAATCACACAACTACATATATAAAATCACCATCAAAGCTACAGAGGTTGACTAAAAGGTCCAAGTTCTCTGCACATGGCTGAATTTACATCCATTCAGTGTGAAAACATGTTGACCGTATGCGGTAATGTAAACAGGCTGGAGAAAAGTTTATTCCCTTTCCTTCCCCTCTTATGTCTTAAGTAGTTCTTTTCAAACTATAGGTGTGAACTTTCTGATGTTTGCTTTTCTATATCCTTTGCTGGCCTCTTTCCTTCTTTTTCTGTCCTATTAATTCAGTCTCATCATCAACAGCACCCAAACTTCCTACCTCCCACCAGAATTCCTAGTCCATCGTCTTTCCCCTCTGATCCACTCTACTACTAACTTGCCAGTCATGTCTCTCCTCAAAACCTGCAATGACTTCCACCCCCATCCAAGACCAAATTTCTTAACTAAATTGCAAACTCCTTCCGCATTCTAGCTCCTATCTCCCTTTCCATCCACCCGCATTCCACGGCTGTGCCCTACTCCATAGCCAAAGCAGACAAAGCACCTTGCCCAGTGTACCCCTCCCTTCCTGCTCATACTACCTCCATTCACTGAGCAAATATTTCTTGGGGACATACTAGAAACCAAGAATAATGGAGAGCAGAAGACATTGTCCATGACATTGTGGTGTTGGAGTTAAGAAAGGGTGACTGGAATTTACCAGATCATCACGCAAATTACTAACACAGATCAGAAAACAACAAAACGCAGAGAGAAAATGACTTTTCCAAGCCTGTTTACGTTCAGGGCCCTGAACTCAAATGATCCTCCTCTATGAAGTTCCCCTTCCGCCTTCCCACGCACTCCTGCCCCTTTCAATCCCACACTTTCTCCTAAGTAACTACTCATGCAACAGTTTTATGTTAGCACATTTACATTCTGTGTACGTATAAATACACACTGTTCCCTCTGCATTACCCTTCACTTTTTTTTTTTAAATACACCTCATATTAAATATCTACTTCTGTACCTTGAGAATCCTTTGGGAAGGCAGAAAGATCACATGGTCACCCAAAACATCTGTTATTCAGCAATTAGACAATGAACATTATTCTATCATTGGAAATAATATTTTTAAGTGAAATTGCTTACCCAAGTATAAGAAACTGCCCTGGGGCCGGAAGACTCAATTGTATGGAGTCTTTCAGAAGTATCAACAGTGATGCCCAGCTATCCACTAAATTGGGCACTGGAATTCTGCAAGATAAATATGGTCTGTATATATACACAGAAAGCCACAGTAAACTTTAATTTGCTTTATATTTTCCCACAGCCTTTACCATAAAATTTTCTACTACTTTCTCTGAAACATTTCCTAAATTTTTATAGACCGTGATGGAACATTCTAAAAGCTTTATATTTTCTACTAATATTACATGTGAAAAGAAAACTAAGCACATTTAAAATACCATGTGTGATTTATTAGCCTAGATTTTGCTATAGAAATACCAGTTTTTAATCACATGAACTCTCAAAATTAAATACAACTGTAATGAATCTCAGTTTAATCACTGACATCATAGTTCCCTACTCCCTTTCCTATTCTCTCCACTTCTCTCTTCTATGAGGTCTTTTACGTTCACCTCTCAGTCTCTATCTCATTGGAGGTCCATCAATCTATCCTGAATATCAGTCTCTCATCTCTAACGAAATTACGATTATCTTTGTTTCAGGCTGACTTTAACCCTAACACCTCTACGTATCTAAATTCAGATATTAGGAAGTCCTTGCTCTAAATCACAACCAGTTTAACCTAACTTTATAAATATTGGTCACAGATCACAACTGATGCCAAGTTGGATGATTAAAATGGAAATTACCCTATAAGGTAAGAGTAAGATTCAGGTTCTTGAGTAAGAAGTTGTTAAAACTCAAATCAACTAACTTCTGTTCAGATGCCAGCTAAATGTAAAACTGGAGTACCATAACAAGAAGATATTTTCACATCATCATTCCTAACATTAAAAAAAAATCATAGGAGATTACCACATGTTCACCTATATCAAAATAATGGATTCAGTGACAAGGGACATGGTTTCAAGAGTAGGGTTTAGCTTTTCATTTACATTTAAATGATTTTCTTATAGTTCGGTGTTTTAATACTCAGTGTATTTTTAATACATTTAGGTCTTTCAGTTTGTAGGATTTGCATGACTGGGTCATTAAAAGACCAATGACTTTTATTAATAAATCCATAAGCAATGTTTTTCTGTTTCCAGCATTTATTCTTTCAGTTTTAAAGGGGAAAAAAAGCAACTTGCTGAAAGAATTCAGGTGCTTTTCTCCTATATTTCCTAACTTTCACACATTGCTAAATTAAGTGAGGAGAGAGCCATATCAGTAATCTTACCTTTGAATATAAGCATAGAAAAACTGAAGCATGCAGACTTCCAAAGAAAGATGTTTCTATAAACAAAAGAAATCAGTTTTGTAGCGAAGAAAAATGCTGCCTTTGCTTTTTCACAGTTGCAACTTCTCTGTATTTTACTTTCAATTTTAAATTAAAAAATTAAAAGAAAACACAATCAAGCACTTGGTTGTCATTAAAAAACCCCACAGCTCTCTTCCATGTAGTAGGGAAAATACAACACAACAGCTACTTAAAAAGCTGAAAATGGAAAGAAGGAATCAAAAGATTCTCAACCCCTCATCCCCATATTCAAAGTTGATATCCTAGTCATTACTTTTAAATGGTCCATTTACTCTGAAATAAAAATAGTGTTGATGCTTATAATTAGCCTATGCTTGACTGGTGCTATCAGAATCAGGTTGAGTTTTTTTTTTATAAAATGGGAATTTAAATCTATTTTACCACATGTTTCTGTTAAAACAGTGTAGTTGGTCCCAAATTTGAACTAACTCCTAATAGCCTAAAATGTAGTCTTTAACTAAAGACAGTGCTGAGTATAACATATAATAAAAAGAAAACATTCATTCTTCGAAATCAGTAATAGGCAAGAAAATGGTACTGATGTTCACTGACATTTCCCCATTTGTTACTTTTCAGTACCAACTATTGCCTTGAAAGTTTCCCCTCTTACCAGACAAAGAAAAATCAAGTATCTTCAAATGGATTCAGAATCAGTAGATTGAGAGCAGAGGGGCAGCAGTTTAGCAGGTGGAGGATTTGCTCTTACTTAGTTTTACATCCTTCACACTTGGCCCAATGTCTCTGGCACAAGCAGATGATGAAAATATTATGCTGAATTGAGCTTTCAGATGCAAATTTAAAATTCTACCACAAATGCCAGAGAAGTGATTTCCGAATAGTAAGGAAATTATTAAAAAGTTAATAAGGACACCAGCTCTTCACACATGCTGATAGTATACTCTTCCCATTGGCAATTCAAGAGAAAGGCAATAGAAAAAAATTTTTCAGTTATGTGTCATAATTCTGCTAAGGATGTGCTTAGGTCTATTTTGGATTGGCTTAAAGTCTAATGTTTGCAGTTGGTAAATATTTTTTAAGAAAATAGGGCCTCTTAGTGTTGCTGGAACAAAGAGCAGAGAAAGCAGAGAAGTCTGTAACTTTACTAATTTATAGATTTTATGTCTGCCTAACTAGAGCCAGTGCACTGTGAGTGCACAGACTGTTACTCATTTTTTGGTACCCCGTGCAAAGCACAGGTTTGTACACGGTTAATAAATGACACCGACTAGAACTAAGTATATGTGGGGAGTTCACAGGCTTGAGACATTCATTCCGAAGAGGAAGCAGTAAGAAGTCGTGAAAAGGTAGCTGAGATAAACAGACCTCAGGCTCTGGCTTCTGTGCCCTTCCTTTACATGACCAGAAAAATCTCACCTAGGAATTAGGTCCCACAGTTCCTGACTGCCTGAGATGTACACCTAGAGAGCTACGAGCAGTGAGCCACTCCTCACTGGCCACAGGGGTGATCACAACAGCAAGTCACTGCAGGTACCAGTAATCATTTTTATTAGGGCACAGGCACTCATCTCTGCAACCTGTACTACATTTAAAAGGACGTTAGTGTACAAAAAATATATTACCTACCAGGTTTATTTCTGAAATACAAGTGTAAACAAAAGCAAAGAAGAGCTCTTCTTACCTTGTCCTTGGCTATGGCTGGGGGCTGCTTTAAAACTTCCTTCACAGTCTGTATAACTGTTTCTGCTCTCATGACACTGATTGAGCGAACCAGTTCTACTAGTAAAAGCTGTTCTTCACTGGCTGCAGGAATAACCTGGATAACAAATCAGTGTATTCACATATGTGTGTGTATATATACATCTTTTAAGAGAAATCACAGAATTAAGAGAATAGTTTATGGCCTTTTCTCAACACAAAGGCCTTTTCATGTTCCTTGACTACTTTAGGTAACATTTATTTTTTAGCAATATAGTACATGTACATCATTTCAAAAAATCAAATAGGACAATAAGCCTTTGAAGAAAAAAATAGCAGTACCCTAGCACTTCAGATGCCCCAAAGCAACCATGCTCAACTCTTAGCTCTTTTCTATCATTTCTGAGTATTACTGTTTTTTCCCACTTTGTGTAATATCTTCTTCAATTTTAGACATTATCTACTGACTTCCTACTTTAGAAGACAAAGACTTAGCTCTCTTACACTTTTCTCCCTATCCTCCCAACACAGTTACATCTTAATTTCATTTAAATCAACATCCTGTGCTCACAAATCTTCTCATTATTCCACTGGATATGACCAGTATTTTCTCTTCAGAAGATTTTCAGATCTCCTTTTTATCTCCAGTGTTCTGAAGTTACTTGCTGATCTTTGTGTAGATCTTTTTCACAGTGCCTGTAGAAACTCATTTCCTTCATTTCTGGGGAATTTCCTTGTACTATTTTCTCAGTTATTTTTCTCCCTCATTTTTTTCTATTCTTTCTTCAAAAAGATATTGAGCCTCCAGTATCATTTCCCTAATTTTTTAATCTCCTTTCCCCTAGTTTCCGTATCTCTAAATTTACATTCTATTTCTGGTAATTTATCTACTTTTTCTTCTAACTCTCAAACTGATTTTGTTTTGCTTCTGCTATAAAATTTACTATTCAAGATAATTTAAAATTTTTGCAGTGCTGTTTCTTATAATCTCTTATTTCATGGATGCAATAGGGTTTTACTTCTTGAAGGACATTACTATTATTTGCATTTTCTTCTGTTACCTGCATTGTTCCTTTTGACTGTCTCTATCTAGTTCTGATTTTTGCCTATTTTTTAGAGGCTTTCTTCATGTGACTGGTATTCCTTGGCTGTCTATTCATATTTAAATGTAGTAATAATATAACTATATCTATATATTTACAGAGTGCTTATTAAGTGCCTGGCATTGGTCTAAGTGCCATATATATGTGTGTGTATATATATACTGTTTTTTCCCACTTTGTGTAATATTTTCTTCACATATATATATATGGTGTGTGTATATGTGTGTATGTATGTGTTTGTGTGTATATGTATGTGTGTGTGTGTGTGTATATATACATACACATTTCTGATTCTCACAACCCCATGAAGTTGTATTGCTACCCTGAGGTCATACAGCCAGTGAGTGAGAAGTCAGGATTCGAACCCCAGGGATTTGTTCAAAGTCTGTGCTCTTAACAACCATGTTACTATTCTCTTTCAAAAAGAAATTAAAAAGTGATGGGAAGTTTAGCATTTGTGTGCAAGACTACTGGACAGGTGAGCCTTCCTGTGTGGTGACAACAGTCTAGTGTTGTTGTTGTTGTTAGGAGACTCAAAAACTTCAATAGCTATCTCAAACTCCTACCCAAGGGACGTAATAGCTTCCCACTATCTTGCTGGGGTGAGGCTGATTACCATTTTCACTATGCAGACTTCTCCTGAATGAGGTTTTCAGCATAAAGTCTAATTTCTGCCTGTGTGAACCTTGTGCCGTTGGATCCAGAGCCTCTCTTGATGAACGTTTCAGAGTAAACTTGACTCTAGCCTACTGATGCAGTAGGGTAAGAGAAGTGGGTGGTTGCTTGGGCTGGGAAAAAGGGAACTATAAACTTTCCATCAATCCTCCAGATTTCAGCCCCATTCTAACCCTTTGCTTTTAGAAGTACCTGCTTCTTCTACTTTCAGAAATTGTCTGTAGTTTTACAGTGGGAGTCAATCCCCTTCTTGCAGCAACACAGATTAAATATCAGCTTTCTCTGCTCTACTAAGTCAGTTACAACTCAGACAAGTGTTTTTCATTTTGCAAAATTTTGTCGATACTTCTCATTTTTTTATGGTTCCCTCTCCCAATTTTTTGTCATTGTGGGTTTTGTTGTTTAAAATTTTTTTACGCTCACTTTTGGGAAGATAGCAGAGAAAAATTCATGTGTTCAATATGCCATGTTAAACAACATGTGCCTAATTAATTTTAAATAGTCCAGGATTTTAATTCTGTTCAATGTAGTTATCTACTACTGAATCTTCATATGCAAAATAGTGTCATGTAAGTGGGAATGTTTATTTTTGTTACTTTAGAGATATCAGCATGTTATGTGAAATCAACACAAAAATAACAGGTCAGAAGCCTTTAGCTAGACAAGTCTTATTTTATAGGAATGTAAATTATTTATTAATCTTAATATTCTAATGAGTCAGTATTTACAATATAGAATACTTTTTTGAGCTTTCAAACCCACAAAGCAACAAAATTTTCACATATATAATCCAGTCAAAGACAATACATGAATTACACTTAGGAATGAACTATTCAAGCTGTCATGTTGTAATGAAAACCTAGTCAGATGAAAATTTCTCCCCATATTCTTGCTCTGTACCTTGAATGACTATCATCTAAAAAACACTGTACTATATTCCCATTTCTATGCAAAATATAGCTACAGTTTTAATATCATACTAATTTCTTTTTTCACATAAGACCTTTTATATATAAGAAGTTTAGGCAATATATCATTATCTAAACCTGTAGACAAACTTGCTGCTCTTCCATTACTCAGCCCATCCCAGCGCCTCTGTAACTAATGAACTGGAAATTAGCATGCACTCACCATGTGCTTATCAAATGAAAAAACAAAACATACCAAATGGTTAAACATATACCTTGGTCCTAGTGGTAGTTTTGTTCTGTCTTCTTTCATTCCATACAAATGCAATGGCAGCCATAAAGTGAACGCCGTGATTCATTGAAATGGGCCCCAATAATTCTAGGATCTGCTGCCTCAAGTTCTAAAAAAAGTAAGCAAATGATGAGTAAATTAAAAATTATGAAAGCATTAATAACTAGGCTGCATTTTTAGCTTTTCTTGAAATAACATATAGTACGTGTATGTTTCACTACCTAAATAATGGTAGAGGAAACTCTAATAGTGTTAAGAGACTCAACCACAGTCATTTTAATTCAAAAGGGAAAAAAAACCCCTTATATAATGGCAACTATCAAACAAACAAATGCAAGAGTCTATTCACTGCAATGAGGTAATACAAAAACACAAAACACGAAATTTCAATTACGTTTGATGTAAGTTCTTTAAAAAAGGGTTTATATTTAAGTGAAATTAAACAAAAAGCATAGTGTAATCCAAACATCCGTACTTAAAATTTTCTAATGATTTTCACCCTTTCCCACAGCGCCAGGTGTGCTCCCGTGACTCCCAGATCTGGGAAGTCAGGTCTAGGAACAACATTAGGTAATTGAGGGATATCAATTTGACAACTTGCCATGGTGTAACATGCTTTCGAACACTGACATAATTTCTCTCTAAATACAAAGTAGAAAATCTGGAAAATACCTAAGAGTATAAGAATGAAAAAAAATTTTTAAAAATCAACCATTAACCTCACCATCCTGAGATAATCACTGTTAACAGATAAACTTTATTCCCTTTTTCTACAGATAAAGTTTTTTTTTACATAATTGGAAATAAAATTTGTTCAGTTATGTAACATCCATTTCACTAAATTTTTAAGCCTTTTCAATTCACTAATTCTTCAAACCACGATTACTAGTGGCTACATAATGTACCACTGAAAGAATAATTTAACTATTCCCTTATTGTTTAAGCTCTCTTTTTTGTGCCATTTTAAAAGGCTATAATGAATATTTATATATATATTTGCATAATTTTGATTACCTTAGAATTCATTACTAAAGTAGATTACTAGGTCAAAGACTGAAAGTGAAAAATCTCTGTACATATTGCTAAACTTTTCCAGGAGAGCTCTGCACATTAAAATGTCAACCTGAAATGTCCTAAAGAAAGGAACAAAGTTATAACATGTATGAATGAACCTCAAAGAAAACAGATTAGTGACTGCGGTTAGGGCTGGGAGCAGAGTGACCGCCCATGGGCATGAAGAATCTTCCTGCGGTGCTGGGTATGTTCTAATATTAATTGTGCTGATAGTACTACAGGTCTGTAAATTTACTTAAAAAAAAAATCACTGTATTGTATACACTTAAAAAGGGTGAATTTTGTGATTCAATAAAATGTTTAAGAATTATTTGATAACTAATTACATAAACCACGTAGAGTACCATAAATGCTACTCGAATTATTCAGAAATTCTGAACAGAATCTTTGGGAATGTTCTCAAATAGACTTTTTTCCCCCCTTAACGAAGGCACTGGGGATTGAACACAGGACCTCCTGCACACTAAGCACGCGCTCTACCACTGAGCTTTTACTGTCCCCCTCAAACAGACTCAAGCTTCCAGGATGAAGTGCAAATTGTCTAACCTTCGTGACTCCAAGATTAATAGTGGTAACAGAGGCCGATGCAGCCACAGTCATCTTCTCCGAAGAATCGGCCTGATGCAGTATGCTCCAAAGCAGTGTCACAGAGGACATGATCATATGGAGGATTGAGAGGATTCCACTGCGGGCTTCAAACAGATGTTTTTGGTCTACATTGACCAAAAGCTATTAAAGTCAGGGGGAAAAAAACTTATCACTTACTGAAGTTTGCAAATGGGGACTTACTAGGCCTCATCGTTTTTAAAAAGCAGTCAAATATTTGTGTGGTCTTACTTGGTGATACTGTGTAGTAGGATCCAGCAAACAGTAATGGATAATGGCTGTGATCCCTTCCAAGAGAGTAAGAATCATATCTGGTGGAATAATTGATGCCATCCACAGAGGTCTGAAATAAAATGTATCCATTTGAACATAAGTTCTGTGAAAGAAAAGTTCATGCTTTATCAACAGTAAATGTCCAGTATGTGCTGGCACACAGTTAAGTGCTCAATAAATATTACATAAATAAATGACTAAAAGAATAAACTAGGAGCTCTTATATCCTCTTCTACAAAATAACTTGAGTCACACTAAATGTACTAAGGTTCTTTCCAGATACTAAATTCTACACAAAATAGACAAATATTTACAGCCAGTGAATCTCTAGCAAGCACGCAATGGCAGGCATGTAAGTATTAAAGGATACAGGTAGTTTTCTTATATTTTACATCTAGTGCCTGAGGTTATACAGGAGACAAACCAGATGTTAGTCTATTAAACATCTGGATAATTTTTGACAGATTAAATTTAAACATGATCAGGGGATACAGATGAAATTCCCCCACCAAAACCATGAAAATACAAAATAAGAAATAAAATCAGATGGGAAAAGATCTGTTATTTTAAATTAATTTTAGTGGGAAGTTAATTTGCACTTAGATAACACAACAGATAAAATCAGGGAAACCCTTTGCTGAGTTTTTTATTACTTTAGCCAGCTCGGTCAAGAAGAGCATCACAGTGAATTTTAGCTCTTAAAAGAAAAGAGTCCTGTTTGTATATTTCTTCTCTTTCCCACTCTTGATTCTTCTGTTGATACTCTTCCTCAATTTTCTACTTTGTGAAAATAACAGACCATTTATAACCTAATGATAACCACTAATTCATTTACCCAAATTGCGACTGACTTTCTAGATGATCAAGCAGTCATGTACGTAAAAAATGTCAAGGGTAAAAAAATTAAAAATCAGCCCTTACCTACTATCAGATAATCCTGTTTCATATTTGTACTGCTGAATTAGATTATCTAAATTTCTGCAAAGTTGTAGTGTCACAGAAACAACCACTCTCTGGAGAACTTTTCCCATGTAAGGCAGAGTAGATGTGATCAAACCAATCCATTGCGGATGCATCTTACAAGCACAGTGCTGATGTAAAGCTCGTATCACTGCACACAGGAACATGCCTTGAGATGTGATTGGCTGGGCATGCAAATACTGAAGGGAAGTCATGGGCTGATGGGGATTGATGTGTTCCAGATCAGATACAACAAAATCAAAACCCGTTTCATTCTCTTCGGGGATAGTCATTACCCTGTGTTCTAGAACAATGAGCCTCTGAAGCACCTTCAGAAGTTGAGACTGGAGTGTGCTGCCATTGTCAAATTCATCTTCTGAGAAATTGATAAGGCTGTCCTCTGAGAAACCTTCTTCCACAGCAACCATGTTCTTACCTGCCATCTTTTCACTATGCCATTTCTGTGCACTAAAGATGGATGACAGCAAACAGTGAAGAATCACTTTCTGAACTTTGCACTTAGATAACATATCAGAGATAAAACTAGGGAAGCCTTTTGCTGAGCTTTCTATGACTTTTGCCAGCTCAGTGAAGAGGAGTGTCAAAATTTCTATGCTCATCATCTGCATGTTTCGATTGCCTATTAAATCTTGTGCCGTGACCTTGACATGAGTTGGGTAATGGCTACGCATGTAATATAAGCAGAGGGAAATAAGAATTTCTATGTACATAGAACTCCGGAAATTATGATTTGAGTCCACTGGAATGTGACTGTAAAAATCTTTGCCCATAACAGAAATCCGGTGTCTGGCCAAGAGATTCTGAAGCAGAGACAACTGAGGGGTATATGCGTTATTTACACTGGTGGTTGAAATGGCATTTACAAAAGCAATAGGGTTAGTTTTCAAGATGGCCTTGATGGCAGAAAAAGCATACAGAGTCCTTGATGAATCATACAACTGGAGATACAAAAGCACATGCTGATAAAGAGGATGGATGTTGAAGTTGGGAGATTTCCGTGATCCTGGAGAACCCATGTCACTCTCAATTTCAGAAATTTCTCCCTCTCCACAGCTATACCAGTTCTCTAAATCCAGACCATCACTAAAGAATACACTGGTTTGTTTGAGTTTTTCATTTGAAGTTTTTTTCTTGTCATCATCCTTTTTTCTGGCAAGTTTTACTTTAGGTTTTGCTCCTGGTTGTTTACCTGACTCCTTAACAATTGTTTCCTTCTCTGAGACTTTTTCTGATAATTTCTCCTTGAAGCTGAACTGAATACTGCTGTGACTTCTCTGTCTAGATTTGGTTTCTGCAGAAGCAACAGAAGAGTCATGGAAAGTCTGTGTGCTTCCTGAAATGCAAGGTGAGGAGCTATTTCTGGAGATGCCATTCGGCACACACTCACAGCCTCCCTCTGCGGACACAGACAGAAATGGAGAACCTTCGTTACTCAGCATAGCACTCTGGCTCTGCTGAGCAGACTGATCTTCACTTTTCATTACCTCCTCGCCTGGATCTGCATCACTGTCCTTTGGGGGCATACCTTCAACTTCTAACTGAGATGTCACAGATGCGGATTCTGCTTCAAGGCCACTTACGACCTTACATATCAGGTCAAACACGACCTGCTGAACATCATCATCTGGGGAGCTTGCGTCTGGCAAGTGGGTGTCCTCTTGGGCATTCACGTTTTCAGGATCAACTTCATAACTCAAGTTGTCTCCAGCAGAGGACTGTGAACATCCAGAGTCAGAACTCTGAAGTATTTCTATCTGTTGGTCTGGAAGATCAAACTCAGATACAACCATTGGAATTGTCTCACTGCTGGTACTCAGAAGGGACAATCTGTCACTTAATGGATTCACGGTAAGACTGAAGTTCTCTACTTCATCCATGGTAAGTGTCTTTTCACCACTTCCTTTAGATGCAATGAGTTGTACCTGGCTTACTAGCATATGAGAAAAAGAGTAAAGAAAAAATATAAAATATATTAAAATAACTGGAATGTAGACTCAACAAGATTTTTAATCATTATTTTCATTATCTCCTTACATTTTCCTATTAAAATATTTCTTAATATTTGACCTCTTAAGTTAGAAAATTATACAGATGACTTAACTAGAATTTAAGACAATAGAAGGCCCATTATTCAACTGAATTAGAACAGCACATTTAACACAGATAATATAAAACTTTGCCCTTATCCCCAAATAAGACAACCTTTTAAAATAGTTTAGTATATCATTAATATATAAATAATAATCTCTTTGATTTTAATAAAATTCAACATCCATTTAAAAATTATCTAGTTTGAGTAAGACCCTAAACCAGGAGAGAAGGGTAAGGGAAAGTAAAGACATCACTGTTCTCTCTAAGGAGTTTAAAATTAGTAAGGGGTCATAGACATTTATCCATCTCTGTACTTTTTGAGGGGCATACTATGTTGATGGCATTCTTTTAGAAAAGGTAGAAGGCTTAGCTCCATACAAGTAGTGCAAAATCAGATGCTTCAAATTCAAGGAGAGCATCATGACATGACAGGTGAGGCCTGAGAATGCTCTCAGGGGAGTGGTGAGAATTCAGCAGACAGGCAGGAACCATGGCAGGCAAAGTGCTAACACAAAGAAGTCCTGGCAATAAGCAGGGTAGAGAGTGTTCTTAGAGGATTCAGGGAAAACAGTGGAGAGGAAGCCAGAGGAAGGAATCAAGGCTCTGCAGAAACACACTAGAGATGAAGTAGCAGTGTGACGGTTCAGTCCTAGCCTCATCATGTACCAGCGCTGAACTCTGAGAAAGCCACAGCCTTCTAAGCATCAGCTGCCTGCTCAGTAAAATGACCTTTTTATTACTGACCTCACAGTGTTATTTGACAAAAGATACAAATGAAATATTGAGTCTTTTGTCCCCAAGGTACACTTATCTAAGGGGCCATTATCAATGTTTTATAGAGGACATCATTTGACAATTTGTGAAGTGTGGACTCTATTCTAATAATAGTGAATATTTATCAAACACTTATGATATGCCAGTCACTGCACTAAAAATGTCACAAACATAACTACATCCAACATTCACAGTGAAGCCTTGAGAGGTGGGTATTATCATTTCCACTGCACAGATGAGGAAAATAACACGTGAAGTATAAAGGTGCATTATAAGCTACTATAAATTCCCAGTGAAGTATCTATAGAGCCTTGCAGGACCAGGATTATAAATTCTAAAGGTTATTTGTTAAAAAACTGAACAATATTTCTGATCAGAGTTGTGCTGATTCCTTCCCTGAAAGAGTCAACTAAAAACAGAGATCCAAGTTCTCTAAGATGGTCATTGATGGGGTACATTCTGACATGGCCCACGTGAGTGCTGCTAGTGTACGCAGAGTGGAGAAAATAAACCCATGGAGAAATTCTCACGTTTGAGTCTCTTGACAGTCACTGCTGTGTTCACCTCTCACAATTTATTTTTAATAATTTAATCCTAGATAAAGTTGTTCTACTTCCATGTGATATTCACCATTATTGCAGGAAAAAGTCTGCATGAAATGCTTGTCACTCTCTTCTCCAGGATAACAGGGAACCTTATTCCAATAACGTTCTGCTTGTACACGCTGCACTGAAACCCTCTGAGTTTTGGGGTGAAGCAAGAGCAATAGCAATGGCTCCAAAACTCTCGCGATATCATGTCTTTGTAGGACTTGGTTCAGCCAGGCTTGTCCCACAGAGCTAGTAGAACCATCGAGACTGTTAAGGCTATCTAACATGATGAACAGTGACCTACAATAAATACCAATAATTAAAACAAAGAACAAAACACCTACTTTAATTCTAATACTCTAATTGCTCTGAAATTAACATTATTATAAGTTGTGTTTCTTATTTTGAATTAACTATTTTAAAGTAATTACACTTCAGAATATCTTTTGACCACAGCATTTTAATAATCTTAATCTCTACTTTCAGAAGATACAATGAGAAAGGAGAAAATAGTCCTTTCCTTTTTTATATACTTGTGTTTTTTGAAATTTCATATACAACATTTTTATAAGATAAATAATGAAGAATAGAAAGAAAATCTGAGAGAATTAGTCTTCTTTTAGCAACATATTACTGTTCATATCACCAAACACTAGACCCCCTGTAAGTCAAAACTACTTCTATGTTGGTCCATGCTCCTCTGCTCTCATTCTCCTTATGATCAAAGTGATGTGCTTAATTCCAGGAAAGACCTGTGAAAGGTGGGGAGTTATGGTTTGGAATCAGAAAACCCAAGAGTCAAATCTGGGCCATCTACTTTACCTCATGTAGGATGATCGTGTGCAAATCACTTAACACCATTGGGGCTTCATTGCCTCACTTATTATATGAGGAAAGGTAGTCATTAAATTAGAGATGGTATTTGTAAAGCACCTTGGCCTGGGGCCCAGTTCATTATAGGGGTTCAATAGCAGATCATTTTAAAATGGTAATGCTGTTTGAAAATCACCAGTTGAAGTAACATCCAATCTGATCCTGGGCGGGGCTTTAAGCATAGTTACATTTGGAGCCACCTCTCTGAGACTTGCTGGTGAGCCTGCTATCTTTTGCCAATGTATGTAAATCTATCTATAAATGGCATCTTCTCAGAAGTTACTGCAAATCTCATATTTGTGTTATGAGTCATCTATGTGGTCTAGACAAACAGCAGAACCACTCTCAGGCAGCTGGCTACAGGTTCTCTGAATCCAAGGAAGAGGGTTTGTCAGTATTTTAGCTGTAGATTTTAATCAGTCTGGCTCAGGCAGAATATCGAGAATAATTGCTAGAGAAACACTTATACAAGCTACTGTTTATATGAAATTTCACTGCATGTGAACATACACTCAAGAAGGCTGTATCTATTGCTGTATCCTTGACACCTAGAATGGCACCTGGCACGTAGCAGAAACTTGATGAAGTCATCCAGTGAAAAGGGGCACTGGGTGCTTCAGAGCTAGGAGGGGAAAATCTGTCAGATTATGAAAATGCCATGCATTTTAATATAGCTTAGATTTTTAAAAATAATTTATAAATTCTCTTTATAAAACTTGCAAACTGCTCTACCCTAGGGAAACTAGCCAGAGGATTCCCAAAAAAAGAAACATTAAGGTATCTGACTATAATATCTGAATATAAAGTGTAACCAACCTGTCAAAAGATCTTGCAAAGGATGAAGACTTGTTTATATGGAGGTCCCTCGTTAAATGCCAAAGAACTGCAAACTTTGCATGTGCCTCCATCCTTATTTTCTGACGACAAATATGAGAGATTGTTTTATTATTCTTTATTAACTGCTGTTAGTAAAATCAAAGTAGCTGTTTAAGACAGAGTATTATGTTCATGTTCACAGTACTCCACTACACAATGAAATAAGCCATATTTTTTATGGAAGTAGAAATGTAGAAAATACTTAACATATACAGAATATTAAACCTAAAGGATCATATGCTGCCACATAAACTATTATTTAGTTTAGACTAGGTCATCAGTTTACTAGGTTATCTTCTAACAGGGGATGGAAAGAACTAATAAGTGTGCATGTTATGATATCTTGAGTATAGGAAGCCTCCCCCTCCCATTTTAATATAAATACATAGTAGCCAAAGCTGATTTATGGCACTATAAAATTTACTTTAAATCCCAGAAATTATACATTAATCCCCATGAATTTGTCATTACTTATAAAACTGGTTAGATTAAAAATTTAAACACCTAAAAAAATAATCTCTTCAAGAAAAAAATTAAATCACTTTTGGAATTGTTTGAAAAGGATTAAGTGTTAGGATAACAATGGATCGAATGCTATAAAAATAAGTTATTTAGAAAGACCAGCATTTGGTATTAGATAAGGAACATGCATTAATATATAATCAAGTAGAAATTGTGATATTATCCAAAATTTTATAGTCTTTCTCTAGCATTTGTAGAATCCTTCAAGTAAAAGATCCCCGAAATCAGGAATCTTTTACCTGAAGGCTAAATTGTTTGTGATAGATTAGAGTGCTTGCTTCTTCTGTGAGCCTAAGAAATGCTTTTCCTATAAAGCCTATGTTTGTACATAAACCAATACAAACACATTAAAAAGAAAAAAAGTAAGTAATAAAAGGTATTTTAATTTTTTTCATGGATGTATAATATCCTTACTCAGAACTCAACATTTATTTAAAAATGAAATGTTATACAAGTAAACAAGTATGTAATTTGTCCTAGATTTATAACTAACATAAAACAAATTATTACAAAGCTTTAAAATTTTCTGAACAATTCTGAAAGAATGTGTTGAAGCAGAATTAGAATTTTGACATCTTTCTTGGAATAAACTTTTCATTTTTCTCATTTACTCCTTCATTTGCCACTTTCCCCTTGCCAAATGCTTCATGTACTCAGCACAACGTCTTTCTGAAAACAGCCCATTCAAACTCACAAGCATTCAGAATTTTTAAAAATGAGGGCAATCCACTCCTAAAAGCTGTTTAATAAAATCTCTGATTTATATTAAGAGAGCAGACACAGGAAGACCATAAAATTCATTAAGTTACTCTGAATAGGTCAATCACAATGATGACACTTCTTCTCAAGCCCACTTATAATTCAGCCATCTTTACTCTGACTTTTATATCATTTTATATACATTAGGATACAAAATCCTTATTTGGATACTTATTATAATGCAAATAACATAATATCACATATTAGCATTCTATAGCTTATAAATGTAACTTAACACACATTATTCCATTTCATATACGTGAGTTGATGTATTCATCAGTTCCATAACTGAGGCCACTGAATACATCTTTAAACGACCCAAGAGCTTGGACCAGCGACAACTTTAATCATCACTACCCAACAACTGGCATCCTGAGCCAAGAAATAAACCTAATATTTGATTTTGGGTTGCTTGATTTTTCATATTACTGATACTTTTGTAAAGAACTTTCCTCTAAAATGAATGTAATATATTTATTTGAAAAAGATATGACGATCACTCTGAATGAAGTTATGTTGTGTCTTATTCAGATACTAGATGCAGAAATTTTCCTAGAGTTTCAATAATTTACCTGATAGTGCAATGGGAACGGGGGTAGGGTGGGCACAGGATAAGAAGAGGAGAATTCACCTTATCTTTATGGGTTAACTGCTGACTTATAACATCCTCACAGATGCTTGAAGAAGGAACCAAGTTATGTAACTGATAAAACAGTTCCACACTCTTCTGGTGGTACTGAGGCGTCCCGTCTCCCAGCTGGTCCCACAAAGTTAAAGCTACATGCTAGTGAAAAAAAAAAATGTAAAAGTCAGTGTTACAAAACTGTAAATGAAAACTTATTAAACAAACATTTCCTATTAAGTACAAACAAGCCTCTGACTGCCAGGCCTAGAAGGTCTTTATTACTTGTTTTGCCACTGGAATGAGATTTAAAAGTGTAGCTTTCCATCTGCCCACTTTCTGGTCATCCAAGCTCTTAGAACCTCTTATGATAGTCCTTTAATTAAATTTATTTTAAACATCAGATATGTAAGCAGTTTTTACAGGCCCCAGATAAGACCCATTTCACTATTTTAGTGATGTTTAGTAAAGTGATGCTGGAATACATTTTCTTTAAGAGGATATAAATCCCACACTGAAGGCAATTTAATGTTTATAGTTACATGCTGCAAAGTAAAACATAATTCATAGTCCAAATACCTAAATTACTTATAACGTATAAAAGAGGCTGTATGTATTTCAGTGCTATGTGTGTTAACCCAACTTAATGATCTATGACAACATTAACAAAAATCCAACGATCTTTAGGGTTCACCACCACAGTATTATAGAAACCAACTCTAACCTAGCAGGGGGAGCTCTCTGAAGGGGCACAATGACTTGAAATCATATTAAGAAATTTTTTTTAATGGGTATATATCAAGAATCTAACTGCTTAAGTCAAATATACTTGATGTTCTTTCTATGTAGAGGATATCATATGTACTGTTGTGATATGAATCAAAGACTGCATTTTTTTCTGAATGACATCATGCATCACGAAGAATAATCAGATAACTGAGAGAAACTTTTCCTGGGAGTTCTGGAGAGCCGAGCTTGTCCTCTATGAAAAGCAGAAGTGTCACAACCTCTTTATCTGGAAATACATTTTACTGTGTAAATGAGCTTTCCTCTTGACCCTCACACTCCCCTCACGCTCATCTTTTTCTCTCCTCACAGAACTGGGAACAAGATTGGCAAAGCAGTGCTGATCAAGTGTGGTATCTTTCCCTATATGGTATGATATTAAGAGGGGTTCAGTTAAGCCTGATCGTCATCTTTAAAATCTCTGCTAAGTAAAGGAGATCAAGTGTCATCTTAGTCATGTACGTATTTCTTAGAACTTGCCTTGAAAAACTGAGTCTTCTCAGCTATGTATCTCAGATTGCCGGGAGTGAGGGGAGGTCTAATAACCACAGCTACTCTTCCCTGGTTTGGACTTAAGGGTTGTGTGGGCTCCACACTGTTGATGTTCTCCCCCGTGACCATGGCCACAGACTGAGTCAATCCTACCAGGTCCATGACAAGTGAAATAGCAACGCTCTGCACACTGAAATCACTTGCTTGGCTGCAAGCATTCATCAGAGTCTGGAGCCACAGTGGAGGCTGCACATGCTCCCAGTCTGAAACGGAAGAAGAAAGCCAACAGAGCTCATTACGCTAAACCTTTCCTACATACCCTCACTTCCAAGTTAATTTCAAAAAACAAAGCACCTCTACCTAACACTTTTAAGCCTTGATCTGTTAACAAAACCATGGTTTCTCACCTAGACTAGAGCTGTAAGAAAATTGAGCAACAAGAATTTCATATACTTTTTTTTTTTAAATTAAAGTATAGTCAGTTTACAATGTTGTGTTGATTTCTGGTGTACAGCATAGTGTTTCAGTTTTACATATATATATATTCCTTCTCATATTCTTTTTCATTATAGGCTATTACAAGGTATTGAACATAGTTTCCCATGCTATACAGTAGGTACTATACATTTCTATCCCTTGTTGTTTAAATCTATTTTATGTACAGTAGTTAGTATGTGCAAATAAACTTTAATATGTATTTTTCTTATGCCAAGTCATACAACCAACTTTCTGTCCTGAAAAACAGTATATTAATTAATAAGCATGATGCAGTACTCACTGCACTATGTGTGTACATACGTAAATTTAAATGAAGGCAAACAGGGATGATGCTAGTTATAATAAAGGAAATCAGTAGATATAAATGTTACGTTACTTTTCTCCAGAGAAAGGAATTAATTTCCTTACCTTCTGCTCATTTACAAGAAAACTGTGAAAGACATCAAAATCACAAAATTTTCCAACATATCAATGTCCCCATGATGACAGTATTTCATTTTAAAAAATCAACAAATTAAAATAACTTTCAAAAATTAACTGGCTAAAAAAAGAAAAAACCCAGTTTTATTATCTGAGTGCTCCTTAAAAAGAAAACAAAAAACAAAAAACAAAATAAAACAAAAAAACGTGCCATAGAAAGTATTTAAAAAGAAATAAAACAGAAATGACCTTACCAGTCTCTGATTTTTCAGAACGTAACTCTGACGTATGGTTTCCCTCAGCAATGTAAACTGGGAAACTTGAGCACTCCAGGAAGAGCTGACAGGCAGCAAGGAAGGCAGAAAGGTATTCTTTTGAAGTTTTTTGTTTACTTATGTTTCTCTCTTTTACATCTCCATGTGAATCCCTGTCCCATTTCAAGGTCTCTCCTTGCTCTCGACTGAGCTCCCCTTGATGCTCTGTAGCCAAAGCCTGAGAAAGAGAGTTACTCTGAATGATGTAGAGGTTGATAAGTCTGGTGAGAAACTGCTGGACATACTCCAAGCAGCACTGCATTGCAGTTTTCTGGGCTGTCTTCCCACTTTGGGAGGCTGATCCCTGAGTGACGACAGAAGGCGGCTGGATGATAGTTTCTTCAGATCCCACAGTGGAGGCCGTTTCTGTCTCGGAGGATGTGCTACCAGTTGGGATGGCAGCTGCCCCCTGTCCCTCATTCAGTTCTCTGTCCGTGTCATCAGTTCGGTCTGCTTGATACTGTACAAACTCAGTGAACCCACTCTCTGATGATCGACTGCTTGGTGGATTTTCTCCATCTTCAAACACTTCACTAGGATTTTCAAGAGACACTGATGATACCTGGTAGAGATTAAAAAGAGCAAAAGGCTGAGTAGCTAGATGTATATCTTAGGAATTAAAAATTAAAAATGGTCATGTTTTGAGAGAAGTCAGTTTCAGATTAGACTTACTCACAACTTTTAATTCACGTTTCACAACTTAATCTACATTATTTGGTTGAATGTTAACAGTTTCTACAACTGATTCATATATGTATGATAAAAAATACTGATATGGTTCTAATTAATATATTAAGTCATTCAATATTTATTATTCACTATACAAATAGTTTAGGCTTAGGTTCTTGAGGACAAAATGTGTATATATAGAAATCTCTAGGATCTATATCCTTGTTTTCAAACTACTAACAATTTATTCAATCTACTTCATGAAATCACTTTCCTAACGTCTAAACAATGCATGAAATAAGATATGTAAGGCTAAAAAATGACATTTTAAAAACTACACATGAAATCGAATATGTCTTCTCTCCAGGAATATGAATGTGAAATTTCTGTCTGAAATATGTAAAATAGTATTTAAATGTTTGCTTTTAATCTTACATTCTTCCAATGAACAATTACTGAACCCACATTTTGTGCCATATCAGATACCAGGAATAAAAGGAATTGTTTATGATCTAGAGGAGAAGAGACAATTAATTACAATATAAACAAAAAATGAACCAGCTACTGAAGTAGAACAGAGCTGGAATGGCTTAACTTTCCCTCTCCATAAAGACAGTATGAGTACAATCATCAAGGCTATTTTCTGGCTTGGTTTAAGCAAACAAAAGTACGTATCACAAACTCCTTGGATCACTGTGTCAGAGCATAATTTGAATCTGAGTAAGATCACTAAAAAGTGATCTTTTGGAGGATCATTGGAGATATACACCAAATGCTCTGCTGCCACAAAACTTGGCCTCATGCAGTGTTCCCGCCTCAGTGAATGACCCCACAGTCATCATACCAGGAAGGCACAAACCCAGGAGTGATTCTTGGTACCTTATCCACCTCTCCTCTCCACTTTTCCTATATCTATTTCAGTCAAGGGTGTTGGCCTTGAGTCAGCTAAGGCTCTGCCACTTTCCAGCTTGGCAAGTTATTTAAGTTCTCCAAACCTTGGTTTCCAAATCAATGTAACTGAGATGACTAAGTCGTACATCTTACAGATCCAGTGAGGATTAAGTAACACACTGTATATAAAGCACCAGGCCTAGTACTTGCCACTTAGTAAACATTTAATAAATGTTAGTAATCACTCATTACCCTACTTATCCATTACTACATCTTATTGATTTTTCCTCCTCATATAGGGCTAATCCATCCATTCCTGGCTTCACTCCCCCATCTTGTTAGTACATATTATCACCACCTCTCACCTGCACTACTGCAGGTCTGTCTCCCCACATCCATTTCTGTTTCTCAGATCCACACTCCACACTGCAGCCAGAGTAATTTTTCTAATACACAAATCTGATTATGTCACTTGCCTTTTTCCCTTCAGTGTCTTCCCACTGCTCCTAAGATAAAGAATAAAAGCCTTAGTACAGTGAGAAGGCTCTGTAAGACTTGGCTCCTACCTGCCTCAGCAACAGTGCCTCCCCTGGCCAGCTGCACAGTGCTCCTTTCTGCCTAAGAGCCTCTGCAAATGCTCCCTCCTCTGTCAAGGGCTTTCGTCTTCCTACCTCCCCCACCCTCATTCCTCAAGAGCTTCACTCCAACAAGCCTTCCTCAAGAAAGCTTTCCTCGGGCCCCACTCCAGGTCAGATTCCTACCACTCCGTATTTTCCTGCATACATTTACACAACTGTAATTAAATGTGCAATTATTTGTTTAATGTGTATCTTCTAACTGGCAAGAAAGGGTTGAGAGGGACAGAGTTCACCTAGGTGTGCCTAGTTGACCACTACTTACACAGAGTGGGTGCTGAATGAAGAGAGGTTGTTTTCTCTATTTCAAAGGTAAGAAAACTGAGGCTCAGGGAAGTGAAATACAAAACTTGACCAAGGTTATAGCAAATAAGCTTAGGAGTTAGTAGAATAGCTCAGATTAGATGATTCTAAATGTCATGCTCCTTTCACCATAGCAGATCACAGCATTAGAATTTTTCATATTACAATGCCAAAATTTAGAGGCAGCCATCAGAATTGAATTTAATTGTCAGTTTTTCTCCTTTGAAAAATCTTGTATTAATACATTTTTTAAAAAGTCTTATTTAAACGGTAAAACTGTCATTAGCTTATTATTGTTATTTCTGTACTAATCTTAATATAAGAGTGATAAAACAATGGATGATATTATATTAATAGAATTCACACTATAAATTCAGTCACACTTGCATACATTTATAAGCTGTATGGTCTAAACTACATAACCATGCTTCAGATTACTTTATAATAAATATATTTTTGGAAAAAGAAAGGAATTACATGTTTTGGACATTTGGGCATAGAAATCTAATAGACTGAGTTAACAAAAATGTACTAAGTGCGTGGAGACAAAATCACATTTTAATTTTGGAAAGAATCATTCCTTCAATTACACTTTCAAACAAAGGTATACAGAAAATACTCTCAGTTTTCAAGTATGATATATATGATCAATTTTAGACATCTTAGTGAAGATAACACTACTGTGCTTCAGTAAAAAATAGACAAGGACACAGATGCACTGGGAACAGGCAACAAAAATAAAAGCAAGGGGAGGGGGAAGGCATACCTAAGGTTAATAAACCATTATGTTAAAAAAAAGTATATTATTTCATTGTCCTTCATTTAACATAAATGGGTGTTCCCATTTACCTTACCTGTAACAATCAATAAAGTGTCTCCGGATGTTTTTTACATAGTAAATATTCACATACTTGAGTATACTATTGAGAGAATGCTGAGGTCCTTTCCCTGTTCTCAATAATCTCATATAAATAAAAATCAAAGTAATAAAAGTTCATATCTATTTTAGTTTTATTTCTGAGAAGATCCTAGAGGCATAAATTAAGGACAAACAGCACAGCAAAATGAATTGTCCAACAAGTCAATATATATCACATATAAATAATAAGCAGGTAGAAAGGAAAATAAGACAGACTAGTTTTAGTTTATGTAGGATAATCCTGGGATATATTTAAATTGATCAAAGATGAAAACCAATATATTTAGAAGGTCCAAAAAAAACATTTTAGGGTTTAGACTTCATGGAAAAGAATGTATGAAATCATCTTGATAATATATTTAGCCTGGCTAAAAAAATTAAAAATCAACTGAAGAAAAGTAAGGGCAACTACATTAACCCAGGATTTAGGTAATGAACCAAACAGGCTAGAAATTTTTAAATCTTTGTTTTAACATACTGCCCGTGTGTCTGAATTCAATGTAATTACCTAATTCCATGAATGTTTTCATTAATATTTACTAAGAAGTCCTATAATATTATAAACCTGAAAGCTTTTAAACTGTTGATTTTTCCACGACTGTTTCATAGATTTTCAAATATGTTACTAGTGCCAAACATTAAAATTTATGTTAACCCTGAGCAACGCAGGGGTTAGAGGTGTCAACTCCCTATACCGTCAAAAATCCACATATCACTTTTGATTCCCCGAACTTAACTACTAAAAGCTTACTATTGACCGTAAGCCTTACTGATAACATAAACAGTCACTTAATGTATATTTTGTATGTTGTATGTATATCTACATATATTTTCTGCATTCGTGACATACTTAACTTTTTCTTATTTTTTTGGTATTTCTAGCTGTGCATTCATCTGAGGGTTTTTTCAAATTGTCACAAATCTACACAAAATTTTCAAATATATTTATTGAAAAAAAATTTGCATAGAAGTGGACCCACTCATTTCAAAGCTGTGTTGTTCAAGGGTCAACAGTGTTACAATTCTATTCAACTTCATAAAGTAAGCATTAATAATCTGGAAGACTGAGGAAAGCAAAAAGATTCTGGACTTGAAGAACATGTCAAAAGTTTAGTGTATATATGAAAAGGACCAATAAACTTTAGATTAGAAACTCCTGTTTAGTATGATAGCTTCTAGCCACATGTGGCTACTGAGCTCTTGAAATGTGGCCGACCTGACAAGAGAAACTAAATTTTTTATTTCAATTAATTTTAATTAGAATTTAAAAAGTGATACTTAATTTAGTTATGAGAAAACTTTTAAGTATGTTGAGAATAATGTGGTTATGTAAATTTAATTTTTCAAATGTAAATTTTATGAAATTCAACACAGATCAAGTGTTTCTAATAAAAATTTAGCATTTGAATGGGCTGTAAATATAAAATGCACACTGGAATTTTGAAGACTTAGTACAAAAAAGGATGTAAAATACATGACTAATTTTTTTATATTACATCAATTTTATATTGATTACATGTTGAAATGTATTGACTATAATAGGCTAAATAAAATGTAATTAAAATTATTTTCACCTGTTTCTTTTTTTTTTAACGTAACTACTAGAAAATTTTAAATTATATCTATTGCTTGCACTATATTTCTTTTGGAAAGTGTTGATATAGACAGTTAAATTGCACTACAAGATGGTCTACTGCCACAACACTTGGATCTAGGAAAGATTCACAAACATTTAAATGATTATGTGTAAGTGATTTTACCAAGAAACTGTTTTGCCTTGAAGAAATATAACTGGTCTAATAACAAAAATAACAGCCAAAACACTACCTTTTTGTCTTCCCATTCCTTGACTGAGTTGTTCTTTCCACTTGGAAACTGCAACACACCTCCAGTGCTGGCAGATAACAGAGGAGGTTGAACCTTGCTAAGGATTTTTGAGCAGAGCCTGAGTGAATCTGTGAGTTCAGACAAGTGCAGTGTCTGGAGATGGCTTATCAGGGCAGATACCATCCTGAGCAGCAACTGGGGCAAGTGTTCTGTCTGGATTTCAATATAAGTCTCCTGAAAATAAAAGTGAAATGACCAAAGTTTATAAAGTGGACAACCGCAGTTATGTTATTTATTTTTCATTTATATAAAAAAGGAAATAATTTTACTCATTTTATATGTATCATGCTCTTAGTTCACAATGTATGGTCATTTATTATTAATGGCATAAAATCTCTATTCCCAAATTCTCAACTTAAGTACTTCAAAACATACATTATAAAAGAACCCCAGTTTTATCTGTTATATTACTGAAATTATAACAAAAGTGAATTCAATCAGTTAAAAACAAAACAGGCTGAACATCATACCTGACACAGCACCCTCATACTTCTAGTAGGCTTCAAAATGAGAAAGCAAAGAATTGAGGAGAGAAAAGGGGAAAAGATTTCCAACAGTCTTCATTTAATAGAATCATTGTATGAATATAAATGCAGCATTAGACCATTATACACTAAACACGTAAGATTTCAATAACATGCAATTATAAAGTATATTCCATGTATTATATAAAAACTGTATATGATTATATACATGTCAGAGGACAAAATACTTGCAAACTTTTATTTAAAAAGCTATGCCAAAAGGAAAAAAGTCAATTTAATTTTAAAAATAAAATTTATTTGAAGATGAGGTTTATCTTCAACATGAAATATTTGAACAATGTTATTACATCTCCCCAATATTCTTTTTTACCAAGGTGGTCTTACCAAAGAAACTATATCCAACAAAAAATCCACCAGTAAGCAGAAATTGGTTAGCTGTAACTCAGATGACTCACTACTATCTCCAGGCCCAATCTGAAGTCTGGCATGCAGTGTCCTCCTAAAAGGACAAAATTCACTTTATCAAGTATACTATCAAGTGATGTGAGTACATGTGACATTACTGTCTTTTTAATGAGAGTCATGTCAACATTGGGAGGCACAAAGTTATGTTCTTGTGATGAAGTACGTTTCTTTCCCCCCATGACACTTTGTGCCTCTGCATGGAAAATTCCCAAAGATGCCTAGGCTTACGCTCTCTCTGTAACTCCCACCTGAACTTCCAAGTGTTCTGGATGGTTCTCCTTTTTGGTATTTCCCGTTGCTACCATTACAGATCTCATCTCCTAGCTAAAATGGATTATTTGCTGCTTGATTTCTAACCTCAGTGCCTTTGTTCATGCCAAATTGTCTCCCTGGATTGTTATCCTCCCCCAACCTCATTCTTTCATATCCAGAATGCAGCCATCCTTCAGGGTTTTAGATCAAATGTTACCTTCTCCAGGAACCCTCTTCTGATCCAAGTAGTAGAGATCATTCCTCCAACATTCACATTAAATTATATTAATCCTATGTGACCATACACTGCCCTACACTCTGAAGACACAAAGTTAAGAATATGATGCAGTCCCTAGTCAGCAAGAAATATAGCATAAAGAACTAATGTAACAATATCACAGTGTAGGAGAAGTTGATAATAATGGGAGATTCCAGGGAGTCCTAGAAGGCTTCTGAAAGGGGGTGACCTCCATATAGGACTTCACCAGGTGAGCTAGGGAAGAATATTTCAGAAGAAATAGCATGAGTGAAGGCTTGGCAGTATCACTGATGGCTCAGTTAATGTTGTTCTGATAATAGTGCAGGTTAGCTAAAGAAGGGTGTATATTTGTGGAAAAACAAAGTGGAAAACCAAGCCAGGGCCAGATACAATTCCTCCACATTCTTACCACGTTTTAATCTATTAAAGCATCTGTAACCTTTAAGGTCTCTGAAGACAGGGACTGTGTGTCTAGCAGAATGCTTTTTGACTGGGTGTTCAGTAGCTGCTCAATGAGTAAACAAGCAATTTTCTAAATCATTAAAGGGATGAATGTTTTACATTTTTAAAAGACTTCTAATCTTGAGATCATAACTGCTTACTTGTTGACTATATGCTCCTGAGGCCTGAAAGGTTAATCTGGGTCTAAGAGGATTTGGTCTAAAATCCAGACAGAAATTCCATCCAGGCTCACTAGTAGTATTAGGTTTTCAGAGCACTTCTGAAGCTTACGTCTTAAAGGGTGGATGACAATATCGCCTGGTTCTATGTTTGTAAAAACACAAAAGTGACCAAGGAATTTTTTTGCTGTCCAAACTGAGGATCATTTTGTCAAGTATCAGTCACAAATTTGCTATTTTTCTCTACAACAAAGAAAAACTGGATTATTATAGATCGGAGAGGGAAAATCTTTCATCTATGCTGGTGAAGGAATAACTCATCTCTAGACTCTTTTTCAAATCTGATTATATGTGCAATGATCCTGTATTCTAGAGTGATATGGTAGAGATAGATTATGACTATTAAATAATTAATAGTTGTCAGTAGTAGTAGTAGAACGTATAAAAGAACTTCCTTTCATTAAAATCAAGAACTTAAAAAAGCAAAGATTGGCTCTGGATGCTATTAAATTAAAATGAACAAAAGAGTTTAACATACCTACAACATTCTTCAAACCAACGTGCAACATAATCCCACATATAATAAGGCTCAAAAGAATTAAAGAGAAGGTTGGCAGTTTTAATCAGTTCCGCTGTTTTCTTATTTTCCCTTAATTTACTAAAAAAAGAAAAGAAAAACAAAAACTGATAAATACCAGTATCTACTTTTTCAACTTTAAATTTGCAGGCAATATTGTTAGGGTAGTAAATACTCCTGAAATATTTGCTAGAAAACTTGCTAGTGAGAATGCTGCAGCAAATACTTTTTATCTACTCCCAGTCTATCATTTTATGTGTAATTTTTCCAAATTTGAGTTTTCTTAACTCAGTTGTATCATCAAGATCAGAAATTAACCTTGCAGAAGAAAAAAAGCTGTGCTTCCAGCAAAAGTACAGTAAGTTCTTTTTGAACTATTTTGAGTGCCTGACTGTGAACTTGGCATTAAATTCCTTTGTTTCCCTTGGCACATACAAACTGAGCAGTGATTTGATTCTGACAGCCTTGATTCTGAAAGAATTTTGTCTGCTTTCCTTTACTATTCAGGATTTGCCTGAGAAAGGTTAAGTTTATCTTGGCGAGTTTCAATCAAATTATTATTTTTAGTTTGAAAAATAGTAACAACAAAGAATACCGTGAATAGCCATTACTACTGAAATTCCTTCCAATAACTTTATCATTTCAAGTGGGAACCCTTAGCCTATTAAATACCCACCTACCTATCATCTCCTGTCACCCTCAACAGTTAAAACAATTTTTTTAATATACAGTCAGGTACTGTCAACATAACTAGCATGTTAAAGTACAAAAGGCTACTTAAATACTCCACGGGGTAAAATAAATTATCAGGCAGCATACAGAATGAATACGGAATGAAACAGAGCACAAGGATAGTCAATATTAACTTCTCAAACAAAAACTACAGGGGATTATATTTATCAGAAATCAAAAAAGTCTTAAAAGACTTCAATATATAAAAGTATATTTTAGGAAAGCCCAGGTTATCTCCAAAGTCTCACCAAGGTGACACTAATAAAGTGCAAATTAGGTAAAATAAATTATTAACTTGGATCGTTCATCATACCATAGTGGTAGATGAGATTGGAAAATAGGTAGGTTCCTTAAAGTAGAGAAGAAATGAAAAAAATAAGACTCTGTCAGCATGTATCTACCACTGACTTAGGATATGCAGGGCTGAGGATACAGGGCTTGCCCCAGGCATTAAAAAAATCTGTATCTGATAGAAGTAATAACCATTACTTAAAAAAATTACTTAAAGAACCCCTGGTACCCTTTGATTCACTTAACTCTGAGTTCAAGTTTTTTCTGATCCATGAGTTTGTTTCCTGAGTGTCTCAAGTCACTGAGAAGCACTACCCCATGCAAACAACCAGGCCTGGTTACCAAGCAAGGTACAAACTTTCATTATTAAGTGACATGTGGCAGCTAATTTCTTGTGAGTTTGCTAAGTGTAAATAAATTCCCTGGAATCTGTATCTTCACATTAATGGCCAAAATTTAGTCTTCTAACCTAGTAAGGCTGAGAACCAACCCTAGAAGGCGGTGGTTCCCCTACATAGCAGTTGTGCTATAAATGCCTGTTTGAAAGGTTGGTGCAGTTAATTATGAGAGTTAATATTACCAAAATATAGTGATATTTTAAAACAAATTTACTAATTCAGAACACAAACTTCATATAGCAATGTTTACTTTATGAATATTAATAAATAAGGATCTTTCTGTCATGCTTAATTTTTTGGTAATCCACCTGCTTAACTGAGCATGGTCCTTGCAGAAGGGTGGGTCCATTTGAAGATCCAATTCTGCTTTGCATTGAGAATATAATGTTCTAAACACTTCAATTAGAACATCTTCCAGAATTACAGGTCCTAAAATTAATATACATATTAAATTCAATAATTAATTAACATCGACAAATCATGATTATCCACAAATTGGCCTAATTAAAACATGCTTTAAAACAACTATTTTGAAAAAATGTTTTTTTTTCCAGAAGCTAAACTCCACATTCTGAGAGACTAACAGTAAAACAGTAAATAACTGAACAAATGTTTATTCAACTGCAGGCTGACTTAATAGAAATTACAGAATCAGGGAAATTGGTACTGTTAATAGCTGTGTTAGCTTAGACAAGTTATTTAACTTCTTTGAGCTAAATTTAGTTTCCTCATGAAAAATGAAGACAATAATAGCAAACTTATAGGACTGTCACTGCAAGGGTTAGGAAAAAATTTTGTAAGATGGGTAGCATAGTTCCCAGAATATAATGAGTATTCAAGAAATGCCACTTATATTGCTATTATTAATTTAAATAATACAAAAGTGCACAAGGCTAAATTTTTTTGCTTTGAGAGATGCCAATCTCCATAAAAAACTTCCAGAGCTTTATCTATTATCACATAATAGCTAAAATAAACTCAAAGCCATTGGTACAACTCAAGTTATGCTTACATTTTAAAATTTTCATCTTATTTTAAGAGTTGGTGAGAGAACATGCATATGTGCTAAAACATCTGCATATAAGTTAAGAAAATTACATACTTTATTTTATTTTATTGTTGCTAATATTTAGTTTTCCTTCATTTCTGTCCCAGGTGCCATAACTAACTTCCCAGTAGATCTAACACATGAATACACAATGAAGAAAGGGAAAGCACACAAAACAAACGGCATGTGCGGAACAAAGTTCAGGGATATAACAAAAATACTTTTTTTGCCCAAGTCCTTGAATTCTGTGAACTATGATAGCCATGACTGATCATAAATGTATCAATTTCAGTAACTTAATCAGGATGATGAAGAGCTTAGTTACAGTGACTCCTCCACATGTATGTAGTACAGAGCAGATATGCAATAACATATCAGTTGGATGTACATTTATGTCTTCTTAACATTCTAGAGTGAATTTTAGGTAACAAAATTATTGAGAACCTGTATTTAAAGGCCACACCAAAATACAGCAATTTTTCTAATGATTTTATTTTACTTTTATCATGAAACAATAGAAAACAACCACATGCGATCTTATGCATAGGACAGTATATATTACCTAGCTCAGGTTTGTCCAGTAGACTGATCAAAATACGGAAAGGTTTTAGATCCTGCATTAAAGTGCTCTCTTCTCCAAATCCATTCACTTGTAAGATCCCTACCATTGCCTTTAAAAAAGAAAAAGTACATTAGTCATTTAAGCAAACAGACTCAAATATTTGTTTCTGAAGAAAAATATTTTTATATACAACCATACGTAAACAGAGATTTGTATCTCCTATTGCTTTTCCAAAGCTCTTTTGCTGAAGTTAACTTTTTTCCCTCTGCTAGGGGAAAAAGAAGTTATATTCATTTGTCTTGACAGAAAAAAAAAGAAGTGCTTATATTTCCTCTAGAAAAAAATGACAAAATTAAAGAAAATCTAGAAAAATAAATTCATGAATTACTTGATTGATTCCCCAAAAAATAAAACATTCCCTCGAAAGTCAGCATGCCCCAAATTATGACACATTATCCCGGCAGTATTTGCTATAATGTGATTACTTTCCCATTACTTTCTCAGTTTATTTTGAGATATCTTGAATAGATATAATTGAAGCAAAAATAATATGAAGTAATCCTATGGGTCATTTTAATATCTCCATCACAATAGTAGTTTTACCACATTTAGATTCCTGTTGCAACCCAGATTTCCCTGGAATACCAGAGTTAACAACACTGGTTCTGGCCCACTTTTGGAAAGGTGCCAACTTTCATAGGTCAGACAGGTTAGAAGCTGCAACTATGTTGTAATAAAATAATGAAAACAAAGTTAATGGGGGAAAACAAAAAGATTCTGGACTTACCCAAAAATGAGTCTAGCTTACCATTCATGACATTCATTTTATGGTAGGCATTTGCTTGTAACAGTCATTCTGAGGAAATTTGTGAGTCTTGTCTCCAACTCTTAACTGTGATTTAATTCATTTAAGGCAGAACTTTGTCTTACTTGTTACTTGTTGAGTAACTGTACTGGTCACAGAGTAACCAAAAGTACAATGGAAGCATCCATTACCTGAACCAACAATTCTTTTGAAAAGGTAGTGAAATAGTAAGTGGCGTGTTCTTCAGGATTACTGTGTCTTGTGCTTCTGGGTCCTATGATAGCACCGTTGTTATCAAAACCTCCATGGAAACGAATTGTAAAATAAATTAAAACAGAATTCTTAAAACTGTTCTTCACTAAAAACCAAAACAGCAAATATCTCAAAAACAGCACTAAACACTTACCAATTAGAGCCCAATCAATGTCAGCAAGAGAGATCATTTTAGATAGTTTAATAAAGGGAAACCAATTCAATACATAAGTGAGTATCATAGTATACTTCCAGAATTCATCTTATTTTTTTCAATCTTATAAAGAGTGAAATAACTGAAGATTCAAAAAATCTAAAATAAGTTACATTGTGTCTTCTCACGCTAGGCAGTGAAGAGTTGTGAAGACTGGCCAAACACTCACAAAAAGTATGGAAGAACAAAGTTTACACAGTATCTTACTGCCTGAGTGGGAGACTGGCACCATGTGTGGGACAGCAGTATGAGTCCTGATTCCTTTTGAAGTTTTGGAAATTATGTCATTATTTTGATTATTAATTTACTCTTCTTTGTCTACATACTTATAGCATAACAGCCTCAATTTATAAGGGGAAAAAATCTTATCAAAGGGAACACGAACCATGGATTAAAACAGCTTCTTCGACTAACAAGCTTTATGATTTTTTCACACAATACACAATCAATCCTGTTTTCATTTTCCATTTAAGTAAACTTTTAGTTTCTTCATTTTGGACAGATATAAAGTTGATAATACTTATGTATGGAAATTTTCCCTTCATCCTTTCCCAGCTGAGACCACACACATCAAACACCTACCGAGAAGCCACGCGTAAAGTCTTCGGTTCAGGGACATATCCCTCCTTAGCACTACGTGAAGGGCTGCTGACAAGATCCTGATCATATCTGGTCGAGTGGCCTGCAGCAGTTGGGAAAGTTGGGAATTTCGTTGTACTTAATTATATACAAAAATATATTAATTTTTTTCTCCTTAAAAAAACAATACCTTGCAATACATTCAGAACTTTTAGGCTTATGAAGTACTTTCATACAATGTTATCTCATTTGATCTTTCACATGCAGGAATTATTACTTCCAGTTTATTGATTAGGAAATAAGAAAAGTTAGGGAACACAGCTACTTAGTCGCATGGCTAAAACTACAACTGAATTATTTTAACCTCCATTTTCAAGTTCTTTAGCCTATCTCGTATTAGCAAAATCTGACATAAAACAAGGAAAATGAAGGAAGATGGGACAGATACCAGACAACAGTAAGCCTTTAGTTTTTCACATTCACAGTGGTGTCAACTAACTATAAACTCTTTAGAAGTTCACTATCTTCATCAATTCCAAGTCTTTCATTTCTTGTTGTTGTTTTTAAATTTTATCTTGTATTTCAAACATAGAGGACTACAGAAAACAACATAATGAACCCTTTTTGTACCCATCACCCAGCTTTAATAAATCTTAATTTTTTTTCATTTTACTTCAGATCTTTTAAAGAGAAATAATTCAGTTTTGTCTTTGCCTCTTTCTTAATAGCCTCAATTACATGTTTAAAATATGTTTTACTAAAGGAATATCATTTTAGGTAAAAGGGTTAAAGTTAAAGGAAAAAAGGCAGTTAATTAAATTGCAGTCAATTTTAAGAATATTACTAGATAATCATGGTAGAACAGAATCTTGGCATTTGAGCATTAGAAGATAAGGCGGAAATCAACTAGTCTCATAACCACTTAAGAATAAAGCACCAGAGCCTCAGGGGGCCTCAGACCTAAATGTCTGGTTAGTGCCCTAGATAATAAGAGAACGATCCTCTCCTTAACCAGATTAGTCAACTTTTTACTGCACCACGCTTCTTAACAGCTTTAGAAAGGGATTTGCCCAGCTTATTTATCTTAAAGGAATCTCATAGAAATAACTGACATATGACAGAACACAAATTATCAACAGGTGACAAAATATGACCACTCATCAGAACACAGATGTCTTCTACTAACGTAAGCAATTCTCAACGGCGATCCCAGACCCCTGGGGATCCCTAAGACCCTTTTAGGAGGTCCACAAGGTAAAAGCTGTATTTGTAACAATACCAAGATGTTATTTGCCTTTTTTGATGTGTTAACATTTGCTCCGATCATGCAACAGTGGGTAAAACTGCTGGCATCTTAGCACAAAAAGCAGCAGGACCAGCAGTGGCATCCACTGTACTTGTAGTCACTGTATTTTTTATTGTCTGGTACTTGCAGTAAAGCAAAACAAAAAAAGAAAACAAAGTCAGTTTCACTTAAGAATGCTACTGATGAAACAGCAAACATTTATTTTATTAAATATTGACCTTTGAGTCATGGAGATGATGGAGATCTCCAGGAAAAGCACTTGTGTGACTGGGTGAGTTGAGAGTTAATTACCAGCTTTCGTCACAGAGTACCACTTTTACCTAAAAGAATGACTGATTTGAGCTATGATTATTCAGGCTTGGACACATGGCAGATATTTTCTCAACAATAAAGTCAGCTTGTCCCTTCAAGGAAAACAATTAATATTCCTTGTTATAAATAATAAAATTTGAGCTTCCAAGAAGAAATAGAATTTTGTAAATTTATATTCGACTTGAAATTACATGACTTCAATTGGTTTGAAAGCTTCCCAATATCTAAAAACTTTACTGATGTAATTAGTGGTGACTGTAGTAAATGTGACAATTTGTTGTGTTAATACCTGGGAGATCTGCATAATTCAGTAAACCAACATTTTCAAAACAACTCATCATGATGTCATAAAAGCATGTGCGGGAAAAAGATTCAAAGTGTAAGACTGACTAGTGGATTTTAATGAAACAGACTGAAAAGTTCATTGATATGATACTAGCTTTCATATTATAACTAATTTTTTTTAAAAAGTACAGCTCGTTGAATTTTGGTGTAGTATCAAAGAAGAATACACTATTTTAAAAAAGACTATTAAAATACTCCTTCCTTTTTCAACTGTATCTGTGTGAGAACAAGTTTAATTTATATACTTCAATCAAAAGAAGAAAATCACAACAGAGTGCAGAAGTAGATATGAACATTCTGCTTTCTACTACTAGACCAAACATTAAAGAGACTTGCAAAAACATAAAACTATGCTAATCTATAAAATACAAGCAAGAATAAACAAATGGGACCTAATGAAACTTAACAAGCTTCTGCACAGCAAAGGAAACCATAAGAAAACAAAAAGACAACCTACGGAATGGGAGAAAATTTTTGCAAATGAAACCGACAAAGGCTTGATCTCCAGAATATATAAGCAGCTCATACAACTTAATAAGAAAAAAGTAAACAACCCAATCCAAAAGTGGGCAGAAGACCTAAACAAGCAGTTCTCCAAGGAAGACATACAAATGATCAATAGGCACATGAAAAAATGCTCAATATCACTAATTGTCAGAAAAATGCAAATCAAAACTACAATGAGGTTATCACCTCATACCAGTCAGAATGGCCATCATTCAAAAATCCACAAATGACAAATGCTGGAGAGGCTGTGGAGAAATGGGAACCCTCCTACACTGCTGGTGGGAATGCAGTTTGGTACAGCCACTGTGGAAAACAGTATGGAGATGCCTCAAAAGACTAGGAATAGACTTACCGTATGACCCAGGAATCCTGCTCCTGGGCATATATCCAGAAGGAACCCTACTTCAAAATGACACCTGCACCCCAATGTTCATAGCAGCACTATATACAATAGCCAAGACATGGAAACAGCCTAAATGTCCATCAACAGGTGACTGAATAAAGAAGATGTGGTATATTTATACAATGGAATACTATGCAGTCATAAAATGACAACATAACGCCATCTGCAGCAACATGGATGTTCCTGGAGAATGTCATTTAAGTGAAGTAAGCCAGAAAGAAAAAGAAAAATACCATATGAGATCACTCATATGTGGAATCTAAAAAACAAAAAGACAAAAAAAAAAACCCAAAAAACAAAAGCATAAATACAAAACAGAAACAAACTCATAGACATAGAATACAAGCTTGTAGTGGCATGGGGTGGGAAGGGATAGACTGGGATTTCAAAATGTAGAATAGATAAACAAGATTATACTGTAGAGCACAGGGAAATATATACAAGATCTTATGGTAGCTCATAGAGAAAAAAATGTGACAATGAATTATATACATGTTCATTTGTAACTGAAAAATTGTCCTCTACACTGGAACTTGACACAACATTGTAAAATGATTATAAATCAATTAAAATGTTTAAAAAACTATGCTAATCGATTGATTTTTCTAATGTGTTGGAAATAGCTTCATAAAATATTATTTTATACTAATGTGAGAACATTGTTATTATTTTTAAATGAATTGGTAAATATTTTAAAATTTGTCAGTTTTTTAATTTATAATGATAAATACAGACAGATCTAACTTACATAGCCAAAATAATTTTTAGGATTCTCCATATTTTTGAAGAGTGTAATGGGGTACTGAAGCCAAAAAAACAGCTAATCTATCTAACATCAGATATGTATATTATAGATTTTGTTGTGAGATCTTGAAAAGTACTAATGTCTTCCAATCTAACTTTGAGAGAAAAACTACTCTTAAGAAAGCAAAAAGTCACTTCTTGATTACTACTGACATCACTACATATTTCTAATATGGAAAAAAATTCTATTACAATTTCAAAGGTCTTACTTCTAGAGATTAGGGTCAACTTTCCATAAAATAAGTAAAAAGAGTCTAACAACTCATCAACTGCTGAAGCTCTTTAACAGCAATCACTCTTTGTGGGATAATGTAATGAAGGCCCTCTTAAATTACAACTGCAATCAATACCTGTTATGAGTTTATTATATGCAAGACATGGAAAGAAGGAATGTGGGAACAAAGATTATTTTGTCATGATCTTTATTCTCAGGTAATCTAGTAATACGGTATAGTAATGGGGGAAGAGTGTTAGAACTGGGTCTGGATAGAGTATGTATCTTTAAAAAACATATTCAACATGGCTATAGTAGGTAAGGCTAGAGACAAATCTTCTTGGCTGGTAGGGATACAGAGGCGGTAGAATAAGAAAGTACGAAGGAAGCTCAGGTTGAAAAAAGGCTGAGAAACACTAGGCTAGTGACATTACATTGTTCTCCTCAATTTAAGTCTACCATGACTTAATTTCTTAGATCTTGCTGAATCATCTATCAGTGTACAGAAAGACAAATCATGTTGAATGTCTGGAAGGGAAGAAAGCAATGGGAATGCTTAAAAGCTCAATAAATTTTTTCAATAAAGGGTGAGATAATAAACATTTTAGGCTTTTAAGCCACATTCATTTCCTTTGGATATTCTTTGTTTACTTTTATGAGCATTTTAAAGAGTAAAAAATCATTCTTACCTTGTGGGCTGCTTGCCCACCTCTATATTGGTAAGTTTAGACTACACTGATATGTCCCAGCAGGCATTTCTGTGAAAAGCCAGAGGCAGAATGAAGGCCCCTGGCTTCAGGATGGAAAGTCTCAAAATAGAAACTAGGGGTGGTTTATGTCCCACCCCTTTAATACACTGTTCCTATTATTTGGAACAGCATAGGCAATGAAGTGTAAAATCCTTTAATTATTAATCCAATTTCAAACTGTATAAAGAAAAATTAAAGCATGGCCAATCATAGCGAATATTCACTATTTACTAACCACAAAACCCCAAGTAATAGTCTTTTCCGCTAATTTTAGAAACTTACTTTTCCAAGGTAAAAATTCTCCACCTCTTACTACTTATGTTAATTATATAGTTCTACCATTCTGAACACTTACACACTGGTGCTCTAAATCACCCCTCATCAGGGTTTAGAACATAAAATAATTTAGATCACTTCCTTAAAAATGAGGACACTGACTAAATTAAGTTCCAGTTTCATTCATGATTTGTTAGCTGTTCTCATGCAATGAAAGTACAGCTGACCCATGAACAACGAGGGGTTAGGGGCGCTGACAGCTACCTGCAGTCGAAAATCCAAGTCTAATTTGTAGTCAGCCCTCCGTATCTGCAGTTCCACATCCCTGGATTCAACCAACTGTGGACACAGTACTGCGGTATTTGCTACTGAAAAATGTCTGTGTATAAGTGGACCCGAGCAGTTCAAATCCATGTTGTTCAAGGTTCAAGTGTACCAGAGAATGTCACAGTGACTAAATATCTGGCTTTCAAGTTACAGCCAACTCTGCTAAGGGTCTGACATACATCCTTGAAATTACCAAACCAAGAAAAGATTACAAGAGGAAGATAACCACTGGGTAGAAGGCCTGGGTCTCAGTCTTGGCTCACTCAGAGCTGGCAATGAACACAATAGCTCTTGCTTTTTATAGGTTAGAACTTCTTTTTTTTTAAAGGTATGAAATAATTGATTTCATTTTCCATATTCTTATCCAAATCAATAAAGCTTATTTTCCCCAATTCCAATCCTTAAAAAAGGAACTTGTTTTTATGTACTTACTGGTTTATAAAACAAAAGAATCCAACTTAAATCCAAATAAAGAAAATAACTACACATCAGGAATCTATGAATTTCCAAAGGATGCCTTATATTGATAACAGCATTAATGTTTTACCTGACTCATGTGGAATGGAAAACAGAAGAGTATGAGGTCCAGCGTGCTTCTCTGTACGAGTACACTTGAATCCTGCACTGAAGTACTTACTGCTTCTACCTAAAATAAGAGAGTCTTTAGTATCTATTGTCTATTACACTGGAAAATATTTACCATGAAAATGTAACAATGCTTCATTTTCTCCAAAAAATAAAAGCATGCTTCTGAGCTTTCTTTTAAAATCACTAATTAAATGTATTTACATTGTTTTGAATAGATAAATACATTATAATGGTTTTAAAAATAAGAGTACATAGTCAAAGGTTCTCTACCATGTTTCCAACCACCCAGTTTCCTTTTTGCAAGCAACCAGTATTACTGGTGAATATTTTCTGCAAATATGATTAAATAAAAACATGCATGCATATATCCCAAACTTTGCCTTTTTCATTTAATATATTCTGAAGAGCTTTCCTTAACACTACATAAAGAGCTTCATTTTTTTTTTTATAGCCAAAGAAATGCTTCCCTTCATAGGTAAATCTTAATTTATTTAACTAGGCTTCTAATGCTGGACATTTATATTGTTTGCAACCATTCATTATTGTAAATAATGTTGCAATATAGTTATGTAATGTACAAACACACCTGTAGGCTAAATCCTTCAAAGTAGACTTGCCAGATCTTGGGACATATGCAGTTGCAATTTAAATAGTGTAATGCTTTCTCTTAAGGTTATGTATATTCATAGTCTGACCAGCTATGTGTGACAATTTGTTTTTCCTGTTTATCCATGCATTTTTTGTTTTTGCCAATTTGATATATGAAAACTGGTATCTTATTAGAATTTTAAAAATTATTTTTATTTCCTTTAGGTTAAGTACCTGTTCAAATCCATTTTCCTACTTGACTGTTAATATTTACTTATTTATAGTAGTTCTTTGCATAATAAAGAGGCTAGTCCTTCGTAGTAAATAGTTTACCAATTATGGCACTTGTTTTTTGAAGAAATTTTAAAAAATGACTTCTTTAAAGCTATCATGAAGTCATTAAAAGGAAATGCAACAATACACGTGGAAAATAGTTTGGTAGTTTCTTATAACCTTAGAACATAATTTAGTAGAAGAAATTGTAGGAGTAAGTCTATTTGACCTTAGATTAGACACTATTTCTTAGGTAATATCTAACACCAACAGCACAAATGATAAGAAAACAGATAAATGAGATTTGATCAAAATTATAATTTCTGTGCTTCAAAGGGCACTATCAAGAAAGTGAGGAGATAATCCATAGAATGGGAGAAAATATTTTTAAATCATACATATGAAAAGAATTTAATTCCCAAGTATATAAAGAACTCCTACAACTCAACAACAAAAAGAAAAATAACCCAATTTAAATAATGGGCAAAGAATATGAATAGACATTTCTCCAAAGAAGATATAAAAATGGCCAATAACCACAAATATGTTCAACATTATTAGTTATTAGGGAAACTCAAATCAAAATCACAGTAACACTTCACACCCATTAGAACAGCTATAATAAAAAAGACAGCCATTAACAAGTATTGAAAAGGGCGTGGAAAATGGGAACCCTTATATATTGCTAATGGAATGTGAATTAGTGAAGAAATCATTTTGAAAAACAGTTTGCCAGTTCCTTAAAAAGTTAAACAGAGTTACTATATGACCCAGTAATTCCACTACTAGGTGTATACCCAGAAGATATGAAAACTTCTGTCTACGCAAAAACGTATACATGAAAGCTCATAAAGAATTATTTATTAAATTTATTTAAAAAGTAGAAGCAACCCAAGCTGTAATCAACTGATAGATAAAATGTGTTATGTCCATATGATAGAGTTTTACTCAGCTATAAAAAGGAATAAAGTATCGATACATGCTTCAACATGAATGAATCTTGAAAATAGTATGGTAAGTAGAGAAGCCATTCATAAAAGGCTACGTATTATATAATTTCATTTATTTGAAATGTCCATAATAGGCAGATCTATACAAAGAGAAAGCAGATTAGTGGTTGCCAGGGACAGGAGTGAGGAAGAAATGTAATGAGATTAATGGGTATGGGGTTTCTTTCCAGGGTGATGAAAATGTTCTCAAATTAGATAGTGGTGGTAGTTATACAACTCTGTGAATATTTTCAAAACAACTGAATTTTAAAATTCAATAGGATAAATTTCACAGTATGTGAATTATCTCAATAAAGCCATTACTAAAAAAGAGTTAAACACTTATCTACCATATGAACCAGGAATGTCATCCCTAGGTATTTTCCAAGAAATAAGAACATATGTCCAAAGAAATAACTGTATGCAAATTTTTGTATTAATTTTATTCATAACTGCCCCAAACTAGGAAGAATAAACAAACTGTGGTACATTCATACAATACTACATAGCAATTTAAAAGAACTACTGATACATGCAAAAACACGGATGATTCTCAAGTGTGTTACACAAAGTGAAGGAAACCAGACAACAGCTAAAACTGTATGATTCTATTTATGCAACATTCTGTAAAAAGCACAGCTAAATGAATAGAAAATAGGCCAGTGTTTACAAGGGCTTGTGAGTGATTAATCACAATTAAAAAAATTTAAAAAAAAATGACCTTTGAGTGTTTGTTTTTGACTCCTTGCTCATTTTTAAGGGTACAACACTATAGAGATAAAAGGTTTCCTCCTGTTCTTAATCTTGAAGTTAAAAACTATAAGTAAGCAATCAGTGTGATTTTTGCAACTATCTTTCACCATCTGCTTTAGTAATACAACCTCCTGCACAGTCCCATACAGAATATGGTTATCACTTTGTCCGAAATTTGTCTCTCCCATGAAGAGAAGCTATGATCCAAGAGAAGGTCCACTTCAGAATAACAGAATGAATGTGACTATGTTAACAGTGGTCTGATCAGTTAGCAAGAAAGTAATAAAGATCATTTATTTGCTTGAATAACAGATGATGGAGATAATACGTAAATAATAATTCCTTTTCCACGAAAAAATTGAAGCTTTTCGAAATAATAATTAATAACTATTTTGGTCTTTAAGTTTCCTTGATTAAAAATGTAAGCTCCATGAAAAAAGGAACTTTGTTTGTCAGTACCTAGAACTGTGAGTGTGTCTGGCTATACAGAACTATTAGTTACATGAGCAACCACAAAGAGACCTACCATTAGCTCAATATCACTGCCAATTATATAAAGCTGATCTTCCATGGAAAGCTTCCTGTTCAAATGGGCGAGAACATACGTGATTCCAGGTAAACGCACAGCAGGACTGGTGAGAAGACTCCCCCAGAGGGCACTGTAGAATGCTGACTGGTCCACTGCTGCAGCCACCTTTTCCAGGAGTGTGTTTGTTCTGAAGGACAAAATAAAGTGGTTTAAAAAGGGAAACGTTTAGTTTCACTTTGTTAAACCTAAATCATTATCCTCTTGCAGAATGGTATGAAAGCATCTGGGCCATGGTCACATGTTCCACGCTGGACACAAGTGTGACAGAAGATAGACTACTGAGTCAGAGAACTGGATTTAAGTCCTGGCTCCACCATTTACGAGCTGTGTAATTTAGGGAAACCAGTTAATCTTTCTTCAGTTCAGTTTCCTCATCTGTAAAATGAAGATAACAACAAAAACGCCTCCACAAGTACCATCTACCTCAGTGGGCTAATAAACCCATATACATTTTAGTTCCTACTAATCTATAGCAGAACTTATCTTCTGATTTTCTACAAAATCTTAAAGGATATTCCTAAATATTTCCTTCTCTTTGAAATCACATTATGTAATTCACAACATGAATTAGACCTATGACAAAATCAAACATGTATTATTGCCTTATTAAGACCTACATTTAGAGATCAGTTACTTTTCATTTGTTTTAAACATAAGATAAACAATGTAATACACAAAAATTTATTACATTGTCATAGCAAACAGCAAAACATAATGCTATGGTCTGAATGTTGTGTTTCCTCAAAATTTATATGTTAAATAAAACCTAACCCCTCAAAGTGATGGTCTTGGAAGGTGGAGCCTTTGGGAGGTGCCTAAGTCATGAGGGTGGAGTCCACATGAAGAATAGTGTTTTTATGAAAGAAATCCCAACAGAGCTCCATAGCCCCTTCTATATGTGAGGACACAGGCAAAAGTGTCTGGCTGTGAACCAGGAAGTAGGTTTTCACCAGAACATGACCATGCTGGCACCCTGATCTTGGACTACCAGCCTCCAAAACTATGAGAAATAAATTTCTGAATTTATTTCTGAATTTCTGAATTTTTGAAAATGAATTTCTATCCAGGTTGTGGTATTTTGTTACAGCAGCCCCCAAAGGACTAAGACACATAACAAGATAAATCATAGAAATATCACAGTCATAAATATCATTATTCAATTTCTATGTTAAATTTTTAATTGTAACTAACAGTTATAAAATGGTATTGAATCATGCTTCTCTTAGGAGAATTAATATAATAATGTACTTGAATAAATTATTTAAAATCAGTAAGTGTATTCATAAAAATAAATTTCACGTTTTCTATTTCTGCCACCTTAATTCATAATTTCCTTCTTGGTAAGAATATCAGTAATATAGATATTAAAGATACTTAATGCCATCAAGTATTGTTTATCACTATTAACTTCCAAAGAAATAATAAAGGATTAAAACAGATCAAATCATTTTCTTTGAAGAGTTAAAATATCAAGAGTATCATGTAAACAGCTATTGAAATAGCACTGCCCTTGGTGCTAGGCCATTTTCCACCATTAACAATTTAAAAATTGATGGCACATGGCCCAATTACCCATTCTTATTAATTTAAATATCCTATCTATTGTGTTAGTATTTTAAATTAGGGGTTACAATTTTTGGAGTGACATATGAGCTAGGCCCTGGATTAAGTGATTTCAATATTACAGTAACACAATGAAATAAGTATCATGCTTTTTTATAGATGAGGAAACTGAATAAAGTTCAGAAATGGGGAAAAGTTTTCCTAAGCTCACACAGTGTTGAACCAGGATTTGAACCCAGTTCTTCCACCTCCCAAGTCTGTGCTCTTAATACCTAGCTAAAATTTCAGTGTGATACACAGACTAGATGTACTACAATTAATTTTTTTGCTATGGAAATTGGAAATCTTCAGGTGATACATTGAAGTGTTTAGAATAATTAGTTTCTATGATACTAATTATTACTGATCTAAGGATGCTTGCTGACAAATCCATGACTGATTACTTAGCTGCACAGTAACAGTACCATCTTACCTCTCATAGTACTCTGATCCTTCTTCTAAGCCAGGAAGAATACCAGTTAGCAATCCTTGTAGACCAGGCTTCAGTGTTTTACCCAAAGGCAGATAATACATCTCATATAAACTGAGCAACGTTGGTTTCACTGACATGGCAGCATTTGCAAGAAGAGGAAATAGTCCAGAACTATTCAAAAACAAACAAACAAAAGCAGGGGGCAAAATAACTACAAAATATTAATTCATATGTACCTACATGTGTGTATAAATCTTTTATTTTTTATGACATAGTAACTTATAGTGCTCAGCTTAAAATGACATCCTATATAGTGATGACTTCTATATCCATTAAATCAACCCAGGTCCTCACCTGAGCTTCACAGTCATAATGCAAGTGGCTACCTAGCTGTTTCACAAGGTCTTCAAATTTCACAGCTCATAAACAGAATTCTCCCTCTTTCCCCCACAAAAACCTGATCCTTCCCCTGTAATTTCCATTTCAAAATATGGCATCACTGTCTACCTACTTGATCAAAAGCTATACATCTAGGAGTGATCCTTGATTCTTTAAAAAAAATCTTCTACTCTAACTTGCAATCAGTCAAGTTCTCTCTCCAAGTCATTCTTCTAGATATTTTTTGGATACAATAAATTCTCTCCATTTCCACCGATATTTCCTTAGAAGAGACCACCATCATATCTCAATCATCACATCTTACCAAGTACTGCTTTAGTATTGCCCTGAAGCAGCTGTTCTCAATAAAACCTTTCACTGGTTTCCTGTTGCCTTTAAGGTAGTCTAACTGCTAAATGTGGCTTTTCACATCTTGCTACTATATAACTATATACCTCTGCACAGCCCTTGTATGTTCACCAATTTCACTCCTGCATCCTCTGCTCCAGCTACATTGAAGAATTCCTCTCAAGTTCATTTTACAAACTTTCATGCTCTCTTTAGTGTCCAGGCCTTTGCACATGCTCTGACAGATGTAATTCCTGCTCCCTTACATCCTCCTTGTTATCTGGATGATTTCTAGGCTTTCAGGACTCAGCCTAAGCCGATTCCCTGAGAAGACTGTCTCTTAATTAGGCTAGGTTACACTCCCTATTTGATGTTCCCGTAGTATCCAATACTTACTTATTCTAATAAGGAATTCTGTTCTCATTAACAATAAGTAATTCTATTGCTGTGGTAATAATAAGTAATGCTATTCCTCACAGTAAGAGGAACCATCAACAAAGTGAAAAGACAACCTACAATCGGAAAAAATGTTTGCAAACTATGTATCTGATAAGAGGTTAATATCTAAAACACATAAAGAACTTGTACAACTCAATAGCAAAAAACCAAATAACTCAATTAAAAAATGGGCAAAGAAACTGAACAGATATTTCTCCAAAGAAGATATATGAATGACCAACAGGTACACAAAGAGACTCAACATCACTAGTGATCAGGGAAATGCAAATTGAAACCACAATGAGATATTATCTCATGCCTGTCAGAATGGTCATCATCAAAAAGACAAGGGATAACAAATGCTGGTGTGGATGTGGAGACAAGGGAACCCTAACCCTTGTGCACTATTGGTGGGATTGCAAACTGGTATAGCCACTATGGAAAACAGCATGGAGGTTCTGCCAAAAATTAAAAATTCCACTTCTGGGACTATATTCAAAGGTAACAAAAACACTAACTCAAAAAGATATCTGAACCCCTATGTTCACAGCACCATTATTTATAAGACCCAAGACACAGAAACAACCTAAGTGTCCATTGATGGATGAATGGATAAAGAAGTTGTGGTATATATAAAAAATGGAATGTTATTCAGCCATAAAAATGAGGAAATCCTACCATCTGCAACCACAAGGATGGACCTTGAAGGCATTATACTAAGTGAGATAAGTCAGATAGAAAATGACAAATACTCATGATCTCACTTACATGCAGAATCTTAAAAAAAAAAAACCAAAAAAACCCAAAATCATAGAAAAAGAGGCCAAATTTGTGTTTTCAAGAGGCAATGGGTGGGGGAGGGGAAATTAGAGGAAGGTGGTCAAAAGGTACAAACTTCCAGTTATAAGGTGATTAAGTACTAACGATGTAATGTAAAACATGATGACTACAGTTAACACTGCCATATGATATACAGGAAAGTTGTAGGAGAGTAAATCCTAAGATTGTTCATCCTAAGGAAAATTGTTTTTCCGTTACTCTTTTCTTCTTACTGTATCTAAATGAGAAGATGAAGTTAGCTGAATCTACTGTGGTAATCATTTCACAATATATGTAAATCAAACCATCACACTGTATGTCTTAACCTTATACAGCAATGTATGTCAATTATTTCTCAATAAAACTAGGAGAAAAAAAGTAACTCTAATAGGTAATTCTGTAATACTAGAAAGTAATTACTCTGTAATACTAGAGAGCATGACTCTCTCTTTATATCCATATCCTAAGGCCCTAGAACCAAGTCATGCACTTAATGCTTAAAAGATGAATTAAGAATCTGTCTCGTTACCAGTATATACAAAAAACAGAGGTCATCTAGTGGGAACTCCATCAACTTCCTACTTTTTTGTCTTCAATTTTAGGTACAGTGTGACTTAAACGTACAGCAGCAGCCTCTTCACAGCTACCTTCCTCCAGCTACACTGCCCCACAGCCCACTGTCTGCCTTTGCCAGGGCACAGCTTTACCCCCTGTCCTTTTTCTTTCCCGTAATTTTTTTCTTCCTCCACTGACATCTTTACACTTGATCTTAGCTAAAAGGCTGAGAAGCGATCCTCCACTGATATCTTTGCCTTTCAACACATTGTGCTTAAATCTTTCCCCACTATTCTAAAAAGAGAACAAATTATAACAATAACAACAAAATCCCAAAACCTTTATCTTAACTACCTACTGGCTTGAAGACGCCTTCCTATTTCAACTTTTGAGGAAAAAACAAAAGCCCTTCCCCATTTATCACCTCCCATCTGATCTTCAATCACAACACTTCTACTTCTTTTTCAAACTGTTCTCAATACCGTCACCAATGTCTACTAACGGCTGGATTCAATCGTCTATTTTCAAAGCCTATTCTGTTTCATTTGCCTGTAATATTTGATATTATTAACCGCAACTTTCTCTCGAAACTCTTTTCCCTTTTGGCTTCCAGGTGAGTTCTGTCTCCTGTACATTTTCTATCTCTGATTCTTCCTGTTACTTTTCACTATTTTCCTCCATCTGCCCTTTAAATAATGTGACTCCTAAATAATCAAAGAATAGTCTCATAACTCCCCCCACCTTATTATTCACAATGTACTGGATGACCTCAATCATTTGCTTGGCTTCAACTACCGCCTAAATGCTGACTTCTCTAAAATTTTTCTTTAGCCTGAGGTCCACATTTGTATTACCAAAAGTTTACTTTAAATGCCCATTTAAAATTTTAAAGTATTCAAGTTGAATGTCTAGCTTTCCTAGTAACACTGTGTACTGTATCACATTAAAAAAAATTAAGCTTAAAGATGCAACATGGTATTTCATTATGCAATAGGTTATAGAACTTTAGAAGTATTTGTATTTAATTATGTTAAACCTTAAGATTAAATAAATTACCTAACAAAAAATAAGAAGTCCAACATTAATATAAACTTTAGTTTTTAAATTAGCTATACTTCTAAAAAAGGATAGAATAAGAATATAATTTTACTCCATAAGGTTAGAGAAGCAACAAATGTGCTTGATTTCTTTGCTGGGGTTGTGTTGTTATTAGATGCCATGCCTTAGGATTTTGCTGTATTTTAGAGGGAGAATATTCTTCCAGAATTCTCGTAGTAATAGAGACTACTCAATATTTGTCCAAAGCTATTTTACATTATGATTACACAACAAGAACCTAAGCAGACCTTTTTGTCTGTCTGCATAGTTTATTCATATTTAGTTATAATGTTATTTCTTATAAGAAGTGGAGCAAAGTGATTACTAGTTACTATCAGAATGGTCTTTCATGACTATCTTAATCATTTACACTGTTTCTTCAGCTATATTGTAAGCTCTAGGAGTCTATGAATGGGTTTCTTTTTTTCATCATTATATTCCCTAGTGCCTAGTACAGTACCTGCCTCATGGTTGGTACTCAATTGTATGTTGAATAAAATGAATAAATGTCATAAAAAAATAATTTTACTCTGTAAGATATGTGTGTATAAGAATGTCTGCTACTTAATAATGATACTCAAAATTACTATTTTTATATAATATACTGCTAATAAAATCAAATATACTGCAACTTTGTAAAGTAACTTTTTTATATAAGTTTTTATATTATATGAAATGTATTACCTATTAGAATTATTTTTATAATATCAAAGTATAAAATAAAATATTTATTGTTATATAACAGTTTTTAAATACATTTTTATATATAATTGGACACGCATATGCAAAAGAATGAAATTAGACCCCTATCTTATACCACTCACAAAAGTAAACTCAAAATGGATTAAAGACTTCAACATAAGACCTGAAACTATAAAACATAGAGAAAAAGCTCCTTGACAATGGTCTTGGCAATGATTTTCTGGGATATGAAACCTCAAGTACAGGCAATAAAAGCTAAAAAACAGAACAAAAGTGGGACTACATTAAACTAAAAAAAGCTACTGCACAGCAAAAGACAATCAATAAAAAAGGCAACCCATGTAATGAGAGAAAATATTTGCAAACCGTATATCTGATAAGGTGTTAACATCCAAAATATATGAGACTCATACAACTCAAAAGCAAAAACCCAAATAATTCAATGTAAAAAATGGGCAAAGGACGTAAATAGATACTTTTCCAAAGAAGATGTTCAAATGGCCAACAGGTATATGAAAAGGTGCTCAACATCATTAATCATTAGGGAAACACAAATCAAAATCACAATGAGATAGCATCACACACCTCTTAGGATGGCTATTATCAAAAGACAAGAGAGAAATACCAGTGAGGAAGTGGAGAAAGGAAAATCCTTGTACTTTGTTGGTGGGAAAACAAACTGGTACAGCCACTGGGGAAAACAGATATGGAGTTCCCTCAAAAAATTAAAAATAGAACTATCAGATGATCCAGCAATCCGATTTCCTGATATATATCCAAAGGAAATGAAATCACTGTCTTATAGAGATACCTCTACTCCCATGTTCACTGCAGCATTATTTACAATACCCAAGATATGGAAACAACCTTAGCATTCACTAACAGATGAAAGGATAGGGAAACTGTGATACACACACAGAATGGATTATTCAAACATGAAAAAGAAAGAAATCTTGCCGTTTGTGACAACATGGACAGACCTTGAGGGCATCATGCTAAGTGAAACAGTGAAATAAGTCAGACACAGAAAGACAAATACTGTATGATTTCACTTAAACGTAGAATTTTTAAAAATCCAACCTCATGGAAATAGAGAACAAATTGGTGTTTGCCAGAGCTGGAGGGTGGAGGTGGAAGAAATGAATGAAGGCGGTCAAAAAGTACAAACTTCTAGTTATACGATGAAAAAGTCCTGGGGATATAATGTACAGCATGGTGACTATAGTTCTAACAATACTATATTGTATATTTGGGAGTTGTTAAGAGTGTAGATCTTAAAAGTTTTCATCACAAGAAAAAAAGTTGTAACTACAAAGTGATTGATGTGTTAACTAAATTTATGGTAACCATTTCACAAAATATAAATATATATATCAAATAAGTATACCTAAAACTTATACAATGTTGTATGACAATTACATCCCAAGAAGAATGAGGAAAAAAATTCACATTTATATGAAAAAAGAGAGCGAAAGAATTAGTGATTTAGAAACTAGGTAAGAGGAAATATTCCACAACAGAGCAGAGACCAAAAATTTGAAAATAAAGGAGAGGATAAAATCTGAGGAAGTCAGAATGACAAGTTCAAATGTATCTTTAATCATAGTTCCAAAAAAAGGAAGAGAGAATACATGGAATAAAGACATAAAGAGATTCCAGAACTGATGAAAGGCATTGAGTCACAGATTTTTAAATTCCACTGAATCCCAATCAGGATAAATAAAAAAGGTATCTACTTCTAAATACATTGCAGTAAAACTGCAGAGTACTAAGGACAAAGATGTAGAGGAAGAGCTATTTCATATAGGGTAAATAGGCAAGTCTTCTCTGAAGAGTTGCTATTTGATCAGAGACCTGGATTAAAGCAATACAGGGTGAGGGAAAAGCAAAGAAAATGAGGAAGAATAAGCAAAAAGACCTATGTCACTGAAAGGCGTAAACTGGATAGAGAGTGGTAGGAGCTGGTGGTCACTGACACAGCCTTGGCCAAAGTATGTACAGTATTAGTAGCCATAGTAAAGTCTTTAAATTTTATTTTTAAGTGACAGGAGGAAGTCAATGGACATTTTTAATGGAGGAATGACATTATCTACTTAACGTGTTAAAAATTTACTCTGGTACTATGTAGAGAAAAAGATGCAAGAGGATAAGAACAGATACTACATGACTATTAGGAGGCCAGTAACAAAGACTAGGCTAGAGATAGTGCTTACTTACTGTGGATGCTGCCAGTGAGGGTAAGGAGAAGTAGATGTATTGGGGGCCTATATAGAAACAGTAGCTAACATTTTTTTTCATTCTTTTTTTTTTTTATTGAAGTATAGTCAGTTTACAATGCTGTGTCAATTTCTGGTGTACAGCATAATGCTTCAGTCATACATATATATATATTCATTTTCATATTCTTTTTCTTTATAGATTACTACAAGATACTGAATGTAGTTCCCTGTGCTAGATAGTAGAAACTTGTTGTTTATCTATTTTATAAATAGTAGTTAGTATCTGCAAATTTCAAACTCCTAATTTATCCCTTCACACCCCCTTTACTCCCTGGTAACCATAAGTTTGCTCTCTATGCCTGTGAGTGACAGTAGCTAACATTTATGGGGCACTTACCATATGCTGCACATTGTTCTAAGTGCTTTACATATATTAACTCTTAATTCTATTAATGATCCCATGAAATTGATAATCTTATTCCCATTTTTGCTGATGAGAATACACACAGAGAGGTGAAGAAAATGGCCCAAGATCATAGAGTGAGTTAGCTGTGAAGACAAATTTTTTGACTCCACTGCCTCTGCTCTTAACCACAATGAGACAGAATGCTTAGTGACAGAGTGCATATGAGAGGAAGGAGAATATCGACAAAGAAAACAAGATATTGGGTGTAACTGTGAGATTTCAGGTGTAAATGGATGGATGGTGGTGCCTTTAGTGCACTGCAGATGGCCAGGTTGATGGGAGGTGAGTTTAGTTTGGAGCAGGTTGAGCTTCAGTTGCCTTGAAAGATACACACAGAGATGGCAAGTAAGCCAGGAGTTTAAAGCAGAAGTCAACACTGGTGGACTGAGCTGGGAGTCAGCATATAAAAGATAAATCATGGGCTTGGATAAGCATGCCCAAAGAGAGAACAGAAAGTGAAAACACAAGGTATGGGACTAAGCAAGCCTTAAGAGACTCCATATGTAGAATTCAGGGAAAGGAGAAAAGGCTGGTAAAGGAGATTTAGAATGTAACAGAACTGAAGAATGTAGTATCACAGAAGCCAAGAGAAAAGGACTATTACAAGAAGAAATGATGCTGAAAGTTGCTGAGAAATCAAGGTATCTTTTTTCTTCCCCCTCAGGGTAGTTCTCTAGGTTAAAAGGTAGAATGTACTGTAGTCTCAACAACTTCCAATGTAAACTTTTCAAAAATGACATCTAAGAAGAAAAAAAATCTTGTATTAGGAAATAGTCTCAATTTTTCTGAAGTATGTATTTATCAAAGCATTTAAGATTGAGATCTGAAAACTTTCATTTAGAAGTTTTCAATTTTTGTAGCTTTTACTGCAAAAAGCATAAAATAGTTAAAACATATTTTATTTACAAGCAAATAGACAGTAAAATTTTTCTCACCTATATAAAAAAAGATCTTTGGCAAGTCGCTTAGGTCCAATGATTTTGAAGATAATTTCGTATGTTTCAAGTGCCTTCCGGTGAACTCCACCTGGTAGTGCTGGATGTAGACATTGAGCTAGGCGTTTGCCTATGGTCAGCTTTTTGGGTACTACTTGGTACTTTGCATTATTCTGTAAAACCTTGAAGAAAACATTTTAATTCAATTGAGGAAAAAAATTACTTTTTCTTGTTATTTCCATTTTCTAGCACAGTATTACCAAAAATCCTCATAGGACTTCTTTACACCCTAAAAAAGTTATAAAGGATGCCAAAAAAAACCTTTTGTTTTTGTCACTTATAGCTATCAATAATACTAGATTTAAAATTAAAACTAGAACTTAAAAAAATCTATTACTTTGTTTAAAAAAATAAACTCATTACATTTTAACAGAAATAACATGTTTATGAAAAATAACAGTATTTTCCAAAACATATTTGTTCAGAAGGAAGGCATTGTTGTAGATTTTTGCAAATCTTGAATGTCACTCAACCGTCAACCTATTTTTGATACACTGTTTGAAATCTGTGAAGAAAATCGAACTTCAACGTAGACACATAGTATAGCAAATAATTCTAATGCTAACAAGAATATATATGAAATTATAATTGCCCGTTTGTTTTTACTGATTTCCCAATTGGACCAAATCCATGTTGCTGTATTTATTCAACCACATTTCTTTAGAGACAATGGTCAAGGTAGAATTTATAGAAGATTTTATCTCACAAACCACCCAAAGGAGATTAATTATTTAAGTAATAAAAGACTTAAAAATGTAGTACATGTAAGTATTATGGTAAAATGCTGATAGACTACTACAAAATGAACACTTAGAATGAATACAGTATAATACACTAGAACTGTAATAAAGATGAAATACAAAAGTCCTGTATTTAAAAAAAAATGAAGAATTGAGGTTAAAATATATAAAAATGATCTAATCTACCAAAGGCAGTACAGAATAGACAACAATAGACATTCCAGTTCATAAAAAAAGTCAAGGGTCTGAGGTCCACTTAGATACAGCACTTTCAATGTTCTTCCCACTACAAGTCTTCAATTCAGTTTTAAATTGGATGTAATGAATATAAATAAAATTAGATCTATGACTACAAAGCAAATTAAGGGCAAAACACCAATAGGAATTCAGCTACAAAAAATTTTTATTCTTTCAAACTGGATGCTTTCCATTTCTAAAATATTAATTTGAATTTTGAACATAGAAACAAAGTCAGTATGTACACACATTTTAAAAAATATAATTATTTTACCAGAAATACCTCTGTAGAAGGAAATTTAATGATCTGTAACACAAAAATTTCAATAAAGAAATTCTAATACCAAATAATTTTTTAAAAAGCAAAATATAGCACAATTTTCTAAAAACATTTGAGTTAGAAAACTTGTATAAATGAGGTGAAAATTTCGTATATTAATAAACAATAAAATTTAAAACATATTTAAAGTACCTTCAACAAATTTTATATATATATATATATATATATATATATATATATATATATATTCATTCTTTGCTTTGTTGTTTCACCATGATTTTAGGTAAGTTTCATTAATGTCTTGCATATCCTACTTTGTGTTATCTGGTTACAGTGAAATCCGTTTTTGTGAATATTGGTTAACTATAAAAAACTACTTGTGCAGTTAATTAGGCAAATTAATTTCCATAATTAAATGAATTGCTTTAAAAAATAGTTCCTACTAAGTCTTCAGAAAGAGACCCTTTAGAACAAGAAAGAATCTAACCACCTTTAAACAAATTTCTACTTTTGGATGCAATTTCTTGGGGATGTTGTAAAAATTTTGAGAATTTCTCAAACCTCAAATGATAAATGTTAAAAGTTAACACATCAAACAGAAGTTTGTGCCTCTAATTTTAAGATAAATCCTTGGCACATTGAAAATGAAAGTTCTTTTGTAAGATGTTAGGGTAATTATGCATAGTAAGTATGAGGTTGAAAACTAGTGTCCTTGGTATGTATTTTAAGACAAATTTCTTTCCTAATAATTGTATGCTAAGCTCTTTGACATTAGAATAGTTACTGGAAGAGCTCGCCTTTCCTATCTGCTCCCCTAGTCCATTTATTATGTAGAAGCATTCGTATTCAGTAACAGCTATTAAAAACAAATCCAAAAAGCCCCAAAATTAAAACTATGGATGTGAAGTGAGAAACTGTCATCTAAATTGGAGAAAAAAGGGCTACGAGTTGATCAGTGATGCCACCATTACAGGAGCGAATAGAAGCCAGACATGTCAAGAAGGATCATTCAAGGCCAACTCCAAGGCTTAAGCAACTGCTTGTCACTTTTGTAGAAAGTACTGTCTACAAGAATTGCCTGGATATGAAATGTTTCCTTACTGCTACACACTGTTTAGAAAGGACACAGCAGTTACTGCTTTCCATATGCAGTAATTCATTCTGCCACCAGGAACTCCAGAACCACATCTGATGCTCAATGACAAACGTATTAGCCCTCATGGTTAGCATATTTGCCCACTAGTCTTGTGTTTATAGGTAATAATGGAATAACTGTATTTTTCAAGAACTGTTGTTGTTTTGGCCTCAAAAAAAAAAAAAAAAAAAAAAGACCACCCAGGCTCATGAAGTAAAATAGCAGAATCAAAAGTAATTCTGAGGTTTAGCTATGTTTTTAAATTCTTTACTTCAAGGTTTAGAGAAATCCAGTAAGTGCAGCTGCAGATTTCTGATTTTTGCTCCTTTTTATGAAAGTAAGTAAGAAAGACATACCTTATTAAGTTTTCCAAGTGCCGATATCAAATCTGCCCATTCACTGGAGTATTCAAAATTCTTCAGTGCTTTGTCAATTGCAGCTACATAGTTTCTGTATTTGGAGTCACTCAGTAACTCCAGCTCTTCTGTGTTCATCCTCCCACAGCGTCCCACTAGAGACCAATTCCAAAGTCATGTAAAATCATTACCTACAAAAAAGTTTGCAGGAGGAACCAAAGTTACAAAGTAAAGTATTAAAACGGGTTCTGAGTTAACAGCTAACTTTAAAATGTTAACTTGATTTAGAAGTGGTCAAAATTCTAGTCAGTTATGTAGGGACATGGAAGTATTCAAAGACAGCTTCAAAGATACCTACTCACGTGTTCCTTTCCCAGGAACTGGGAATTGGCTGTGAGAACTTAGGGATTTATAAAAGACTAAGACATATTCCCAAATCTATTTCAGTTTAGAAATGTTTTTTCTCTGTTGTATTTGCTGATAAAACATTTCTGATATAAATACTCATCTACTTTGTTTTGATCCTAAAATACGTTAAGACTGGTTAGATTAGAAACATTAAGGACATTAAAAAAAAACCCAACAACAAGAAAAAGAGAAAGAAATGAATGACTTAGAGATCATCTTATTTTATTAAGCAATAAATGGGCATATAGTATGAAAGAACATCAGCTATTTGGAATTAATAAAACTTTTAATAAAACTGACAAGTATATGTGGTAATTTAAAATATGTCCACAAATCCTTTGATATTACTTCCAAAAAGCAGTATCTAATTCTCCAGCCCCTCGGGCTGGATTTGGGGACTCAATTCTAACAGGAATAATGAGGCAGAAGTGACAGTGTGTAATGGCCAAGACTAGATCATAAAAGCACTTCAGCTTCCTCCTTACTCTCTCTTAGATCACTACCTCTGGGGAAAGCCAGCTGTCACATCACCAGGACACTTCAAAGATCCTTGTGGGGAGGTTCCTGTGGAAGGAACTGAGGTTTTTCTGCCAACAGCCATGTGAGTGAGCCATCTCAAAAGCAGATCCATCATCCCCAGGCAAGCCTTGATTTGACTGCAGAACCAACTGACATCTTGACTGTAAGTTCATGAGAGATCCCGAGCCAGAACTACATAGCTAAGTGTCTCAAATTCATGACCTACAGAAATCTTGCTGTTTTAGGCCACTGAGTTGGGGGTGGGGGGTAATTTGCACAGCAATAAAATAGATAACCAATACAGAATGGTAATAAGGATTTCAGGCTCAACTTAAAAACCAATGTGGCCTCTCCTTCACTTGTTTGGTATCCTCTCTGACTTTTAACTTTACCCTCTTCCCTAGAGCAGAGCTTACGGATCTGCAGAAGGGTCTAAGAATGGGCCTCAAGGGATGCCAATACAAATAAATGAGAGTTAAAAATAGTCTTCTCAACAAATGATTTGGGGTAACTGGGTATCCAGATATAAAAGAATGAAGTAGACTTCTTACTCACACCTACACAAAGGTCAACTCAAAATGAATTATAGATCTAAATGTAACAGCCAGAACTATACAACTCTTAGAAGAAAATACAGGAGTAAATCCTCATGACCTAGAAGCTAGGTCTTCTTAGAAATAACACTAAAAGCACCATAAGCAACACAACCCACAACCAAGGAAATAATAAATAAATTAGACTTCATCAAAATTAAAAACCCTTGTGCATCAAAGGATACCATCAACAAAGCAAAACTGACAAAATGCAAGAAAATATATCACCCATATTTCTGATAATGGTCTTGAACTAGGCAAAGAACTGTTACGAGTCAATAATGAAAGGACAAATATTAAAAATGGGCAAAGAATCTGAATAAACATTTCCCCAAAGAAGATACCCAAATGGTCAGTAAGTATATAAAATGATACTCAAAATCATTAATCATCAGGGAAATGCAAATCAGAACCACAAAGACATACTTCACACACTATAGGATGGCTATAATAAAAAAGACAGTAACAAGTAATGGTAAAGATACGGAGAAACTAGAACCTTTGTACACTGCTGGTGGGAATGTAAATTGGTGTAGCTGCTTTGGAAAACAGTCTGGCAATTCTTATAAAGTTCAACATAAAATTAAATACAACCCAACAATTCCACTCCTAGGTATGGTACATATACCCAAGAGAAATGAAAATATGCCCATACAAAAACTTGTACTGAATGTTCAAAGAAGCATTATTCCTACTAGCCTAGGGGGACAACTCAAATGTCCACCAACTGATATGTGTATGAATAAAAAAACAATGGAATATTATTCAACTATAAAAAGGAACGAAGTACTGTTACACATTACAACATGGATGAACCTTGAAAACATTATGTTAAGTGAAAGAAACCATTCACAAAAGACCATATATTTATGCTTCCATTCATATGAAATGTCCAGAATAGACAAGTCTTTAGAGATGGAAGTAAATTAGTTTTTGGTTAGGGTGGCAAGGCGAATGAATTGGGGAGAAACAGAAAGCAACTCCTAATGAGAATAGGGTTTCTTCTTGGGATGACAAAAATGTTAAAATTGATTTTAAGGATGGTTACACAACTCTGTGAATGTACCAAAAACCACTGAATTATACACTTTAAAGAGGTGAATTGTATGGTATGTGAATTATACCTCAACAAAGACATACAGCTGTATATGTGTGTGTATATGTAAGACATATACATATATCTGTGTATACATTTTATGCATATGAAAATGGACTCCAGAGATTTGTGAATTACCTCAGACTACATGCAAAATTCACACCTTACATTTTACTGGGGATATAGTCTACTTTTATAAGTCTCAAAAATAGTTTTTGAAGTAATCCTCAAAAAAGGTTAAGAATCACTACTCTAGAGAACATAAACTGTATTAGTAAAACCTGTTTGCACTGAAAAAAGCTAAAAATCTATTAATTTATTAAATCAAATTTCCCTGGCTAAGATTATGCCCCAAAGAAGCAACATATACTTCCCAATTCTCTACCTCAATTCTTTTATCCATAAAAACAAAAATAAAGACAAATCCTAAATCCCATCTTTGGAGAGAATAATCACCTTAAATATAGAGCCAGCTGACATGTGAAATTATTCATGTCAGTGTACCATATGCCAAGTACTATGTCTTAGTGCCGACTAGAGAAAATCCCTGACCTTGTGTTACTTTCCCAATTGGGAGGGGTGGGAGTTGAGAATAAGGTAATAGAAATCCTTCAAGACAATTTGCTTTTCTCTTTAAAATGGTGATATCTGACCTTAGGAGCTTAAAATAATACAAAGTTTATGAGGAAAAAACCCACTTTATCATTATATCTTCATGCTCTGGACTCTCAAAGCAACAAACCAAACATAAAGCAGTATTTTGAAGTACTCCTCTGAGAAATCCAAGATGAATGTGACATTTAAATAACTGAATCAAAAATAATCTTACTTTCCATTTCAAAATTGATTTTGTTTTACAGAAGAGTTGAATATACAATTCCTCTACTAGGACAGACGCCTTTGAAAGCAGAACTATGTTTTATACACATCTGTATTTTGCACAGCACATAACTCACAACAGTGAGGCTCAAGCTGGATTCATTCCCAGTGGTTTAAGTAAAATAGTTAAGACTGGGAATAAATTAAAAATTCTGCAGTCTGTTTTATCATCAATCTATGGTTTCAAAAATTTTTTAAAACTAGATTTAAGCATAACTATAAACAAACACACAGAAATATGTGCTTCAGATACAAAAGACGTTCTAAAACAATTAAACATTCCATAGAGCATCCAAGTTCTAAAGAGTTTTGTTTAAATGGTTATAAAAAATGAATAGTCTTAATTTCAGAGTAACTATACAAAAGATACTTTGGCTAGTTTATCACTAGCTGAGCTCTCATTTTTCCCCCCTCCTTTGCCATGAAAGGTAAGAGGAGGGCTGAAGAGAGAAATAACTCCATTTAGTATTAACAAATTCTAAAGATATAACTGGGGACTGTCCACGTATTCTATCACATTCCAAGGATATGAATGAATGAATTATTTAAAGTAGGGAAAAAACCCTACTTGTTGATCATGAAAGAAAAAGCACCTAAAAATGCTATACAGTAGATGCTTTTCCAAACTTTTTGGACTAAATGAAAAATTGTCATTCAGTAATTGTTACCATGCAACAAATGAATATGGCAATTACTGACAAATCTATTTCACTGTGGTCAAAAGTTCTGGATTTCAATGTTGACACTTTCACTAAATGATCTTTAGTAAGTCATCTATTTAACCAATTTATAAAGCTAGTTACTCCACGAAACTAGTAACTTCCCTGGAGGGCTACCAACATGGATGGAAGAAAACACCTACCAGGTATTCCCCCAACAGCGTAAGGTCACCCTGTAACCATGATGTTTTGTACTTCCCCTAATCTGACCCAATCTCAAACCTTCAAATGGTATATACACTCTAGGAAACTCCAAATATGTGATCAACAGATCTTCAGCTTTTCTCTGCAGGTCTTGCCAGCTTCTGGTCTTAATTATATCCTAAGGATAAGACCTCCTTCCAAGCAGCAGAGACAGCAGCATCTTAGCTAATGTTATACATTGTGCTAACTAAATGCCAGGCACTGTTTAAATGCTTTGCATATTTTAATTCATTTAATCCTATTCGATCATGAGTCATAGGTAACTAGCATTATTATTGATCACATTAATAGATAAAGAAACAAGCACAGAAATACACATGGTACAGTTAATAAAATGGCAGAGCCAGGGATTTAAACTTAAGCAATCTGTCTTTCAAGTTCTAATTCATAACCACTACTCTTTACTCTAATGGAGACTTTTTCCTTCTTATACCTAATCCTACCTCAGGGCCAGGGAGAGGAGTGTCTTCCTTACTCCACTATACTTACCTAGCAAAATCCAACCCTGTTGAGCTCAATTATGCATAAACCCAAGGACCTGAACATTGATGGAGAGTAATTATGCACTTTAAATTGAGAGACACGAACCTGAAACACATACTCAACACTCTTCTAATCCGCTGTTTCCTATTAAGGACCTGCCTGACACAATTATTTCATAGCTTCTCTTCTCAAAGCTCTAATACCACCTTCCCTCCACCACTGCTAAAGACCAAGTAAGAAAAGAAAAAAGAACGCTCTTACATTCCCTCCAACAAATCTACAAATCTTTCTCCCCCTACTCACATATCTTCTACTTACCCTCCTGTTCTGGTAAACAAAGGACTCTCCTCCTTTTGCTGTGCTCTGATTTTTATCTCCTCTTGCCTTCTCAAGAATTCTCCCTAAATGCTTTATTGGCCTACCCTCCTCCTTCAGTACCAGTTTCTCCTGCTCTCCCAGATCATTCTCCATCAGCCTACAGATAAGCCCTGGAATCTTTCGTGGTCAAAAACTAAAATCCTTAGTCTCCCTGTAACCCCCAACAGGCTCTCTGGCTACCAACCCATTTCTCTGTTTTCTATTGTTACAAAACTTTTTGAAAGGTCTCTCTATACTATTTCATTTCTACACGTCCTATCCACTCTTCAGCCCACTCAAAAATGCCTCATGATAATGTTCCTCCAAGGAAACCACCTATATAAAGGTCACCAGGAAAGGGACCAAGGGTCACTTCTCTAACTCCTCATCTTAATCAATTTCTCAGCAGTACTCAATACTTTGTTCTTGGCTTCCAGGACTCTTCACTCTCAAGGTATATTCTGACTTCTCTAACCAGTCTTTCTCAGTCTATGTTGGCTTCTTTTCTGTATTCAATTTTTATTTTATTATTATTATTTTTCAAATGCTGAAGTACTTCATAGCTCAATCAGGAACTCTCCTCTCCCCTGAGTTATCTTCTCTAGTTCTACAGCTTCAAATAGCACTTAACTGATATACCCTAAATATATAACCACCTCTTCTATTCCTCTAACCGCTTAGCATCATCTCCAGCACTCCACTGAATTCTGCTTCTATTCTTGAACCCTATAGTCCATTTTCCAGAGAAGCCAGAGATCTTTTAAAAATCACATTATGTCATTATAATATCCAAACTCAAGTGGGAGGGTATATGCTTAGCATGCACGAGGTTCTGAGTTCAATCCCCCCAGAAAAAAATTAAAAAAAATTTTTAAGTCAAAAAAAAGAAAGAAGAGGAAGAGAGAAATTTCTCTTGAAAAAAAGAATATCCAAACTCAAATACAGCAATGTGTTTTGTATTGCAGGGCATCTTGTATTGGCTATTCTTCACACTTGAAAATTCTTAGGTCAAACTCTCTGTGTGGCAAATTCTCTCCCATCTCCAAGTAATATCAAACCCTCAGAGAAGCCTTTCTCAAGTGGCCCATACCTGGCCCACAATCTTGACATCTACTCTAGAATATCACATGATTTCCTTCCCAGCACTTTAACTAGAGTCTGAAATTGTCCTATTTATTTGCTTGTTTCCTATCTACCCTCCCTCACTGGAATGCAAATGCCATGAAATCAGGAGCCTTATTGGACTTGTTCATTTCTGTATCAACAGTCCCATAAAACTAGCCGATACACAGTAGGCCCTCAAATGTTTTGAATGAATTAATCTATCAATGTGAAGATAGTTCACGAACCATTTTGCTTTGTTCCTCTGAGAAGTTTTGTAGAAAAGAGCAGAATTAAAGTTCTATTTTATAGCCAGTGCAGTAGCCACATGACCTCACTCCCTTCAGAGTATATTCAAAATATCTAGCATGTGCTTTAAAAAATTGAAAGACTCTCCTAAGAACACCTATAAAAAATGTGCTATATCCAATTACATTTTAAAAATTAGCTCAGTTTAAGCATCTTTACTAAGCATAACTACTTAAATGTGGAAGATGTCATTCTCGCCCTTGTGAAAGGAAATCTATTAAGTATGATACTCACAGGGGTCAAATCTTTTAAAATTAATTACGTGCAAATCTTTGAAGAAAACTTTGACAAATAATTTTACTGTGTTTTATGTATATATTTAGCTATATTTTCACTTTTGGTTACAGTAAAAACTACACAAAATTTAAATCTAAGATATGAAAAATAACAAATCTCAGTGTTCCATCAAGGTGACAAACAGCAAACTTGATTGAATTTTGCTTCTTTTTTCCCTAGTAAATAGACATATACAAAATTATACATCTATTAAAAATAGTCTTTGAATTCTATAGAAGTTGTAACTTAAGGTTCCTTGTGTTTTAAATTAGGTGATTGTTGTGATAAATAAGCAATATGAAAAGTCATTTAGAAAACAGATAAGCATGAGCACGTATTACAACTTAAAATGATCCATTAATGGGTAGCTGGGATTCTACTGTAAGCATCAAATAGTAAATATCTATAACAGTGAACACTAAACATATGTCCTTGCGTTAAAGATAACTGTCTCGTCCCCAAAGCACACCAGGCAAATCAACATTGTCCATACATTATTCAAGATGGTAATTATAGCCACTGACACTGACTTAGTCATTACTCCACGGCAGGCATTACACTAAGCCTTTTATGCGAATTATCTCATTGATCTTCACAACAAATCCACGAGGCAAGTCTGCTCACAGAGCCATGTACATACGGCACTTTGATGTTTGAGATTCCACAGAGACTAAGAGGGGGAACCAGGAAGAACTCTGGCAGCCTGACTCCTGGGCCTGGTCCTTAATCACTACCTTTCTGAACTATTTTTGTCACAGCTCTTAATTCTTCTGCCTGGCATATCTCTTCTCTCTTTTTCATTTTTCAAAAAGCTGTTCAGGCTGTGTAGCCTTTCTTAACTCTTAAAACTCCCCAGTTTTTAGACACTATACTTTCTTTTCCTATTGCACTTATTTAAAAAAAATAATATAAGTACATAGGATCTCTGTTGTTCCTTCTAGACCTTGACTGAAGCACAGGGACTAAAGCTCAACTCTGAATACCCCAAATCTAGCTCACTGCTCAATATTGAAAATGTTTAGGTTAAATTAAAGTATAAGGCTAAATGACTGTAAATTCTGATATAAAAGGGTTTTGTTCTCTTTTGGTTATACCCTGTAACACAGTGATTCTAATTCAATAAATGACTACAGTGGAAGGGGAACTACATATAGTTTATATAAGAAGGCAATCTACTCTCCTGAGAAAACAATTCTTCAGAGGTAAAAATAACGCTCTCAAGTGGGTTAAATCCTAGAGAGACGCACAGAGTTGGGCTGTGTGTCCAAAAACAATTATAGGTGTGGCTGACCTCAAATTAAAGATGCCCAGGCTGATGTATTCTGTTGGATCTGCGATAAGTTCTAGTTTATAAATTCTATTATTAAGCACCCAAGGGATGCTTTACAAGACCCAGTAAAAACAGGATTGCTTTTATTTTTCTCTTGGGAAAGGGAGATTAAATTTATAAGGGCAGTAAAACATGAGGGTACCAAATAATAGTTCAGAAAATAAATATTTCAAAGACGTGTCCCACATTTTCATGAAACCTGAGGGCATCACTGAAATTCAATTACATATTCCAGTTTAGTCATATCATATTTATATTAAATATATCTATAGAAAAAATGGTTGTATTGATAATCTAAAACTGAGAATCTCAAACAACTGAATTTTGGCTTTGGGACTTAAGCTTTTTTTAAACAAAACTTTTCCCCATTCTTTTTTATTGAAGTATAGTCAGCTTACAATGTTGTGTCAATTTCTGGTGTGTAGCATAGTGTTTCAGTCATACATATACAGACATGTATTTGCTTTTCATATTCTTTTTCATTATAGGTTACTATAAGATATTGAATACATTTCTCTGTGCCTATACAGTATAAACTTGTTGTTTATCTGTTTTATATATAGTACTTAGTATCTGCAAATCTCAAACTCCCAATTTATCCCTCCCCACCTCCTTTACCCCTAGTAACCATAAGTTTTAAACATAACTTTTTAATATTTAGCATTTGCTAATATTAAAATCTGTTTGATTTTCCTATTGATAGGGTGGGGATGAAACAAATTTTTTAGGTGGCAAGGTTAAGTCAGCCTGAAAGTAAATATCAGAATGATACACTTAAAGAAAATCTAAATTATCTAGATTTACCACATTCTGGTTTTGTTTTCAATTAGGAAAAAGGAAACATCGCTTGTTGGTTTTCTTTAATATACATAGAAGGTAAAATATGAGAAAATAATGATAAAAATGAGTGGCTACTCAGAGTGATTAGAAAGAAAAACATGAAACAAGATGAAGGCTAAGTAACTTCTGGCTATCCTACCAAGTACTTTTTAAAGCATCACTTTTCAGAAGGTATCTTTTTCAAAATAAATATGCTCATTTGCAGCTATTTTCTTCAAGCAACAATGACAAATAATGATTTTGCTTTAAACTTTGAAAGGAACTATTTTAACTAAAACAAACTACTAGAAATAAAAAGAAGCAAAATTAATCTTTACAGTACAATTAAACCCACCATATTAATTTAATTGTTTCCAATAAAAAAATTTTATCTTTTAAAAATTAGTAACTTAACAATGTTCTCAGCATTTAAAAAATCAATGAACAATTACTACCAATTACTTTTACTATTCAATTTTAAAATAAAGACCGGCTGCTACACAAATTAACATAAAAATGCCGTCCTGTATATACTAAATAGAACAAAATTTTCTGTACTTCTGTACACTAATAAGTACAGAAAATTTTATAGCCTGGGAGAAAAGATAATTTTTTTTCCAAATGAAAAAAAATCCCACACAGTAAAGTTTATTTTCCTTTGTGAATTTCATTAGAAATGTTCCGAAAGTAAAGTCATGAATAAAACACACACACATACATACTAATTAAGATACAAATTCAATCAATGCTCATGCATATAAAAGATTTAGGATCAAAATATTACACAGGCAGGAAGCCACCAACATTTCAGCTGAATAATTTTACATACAGGGATTTACAGAAAGGATTCGTGTTGTACATAAACCACCCGTGTGTTTGTGCACGTCACTTTGTTCAAAGCTATGAAAGAACGGTGCTAGACAGTAAATAGCCTTGCAAGTGTTACATGCATTGATGGGTAAAGGAAAGAGACCAGAATAAATTGTAACGGTATCAAGATACTTCACAGAGAAAAATGAGGAACTACCTACAGCAAACCTGCCTTACTTCTATGTCTCTTCCAATGTTCATCTCCTCTTACGTTTTAAGGTTAAAGGGAAAATAGAACAATAGTATTAACAACACACGTATGAAAGAACAAAAGAAACTGAGGTATTCACTCTGCAAGAGAGAGAATTATCTCTAAATACTTTGGTAGATTATGGATCCTGAAGCATCTAACAGAACCAGAGCCAAAATAAGGTGTTGCTTGGTTTTTATTCAGAGTCCCTTTACAAAAACTAGGGACTCTCCAAAGCGCTGACACACCTTGAACTGTTACCATTATTATTACATTCTCCTTACTTTCCATTTCAGTCAGTCTGCTCTGTTCAGTTTTTTAGGATACCATTCCAAAACAAGAAATACAACTTGCTAAGTACTGCTATTATTATTCTCCAAACTGTTTTTTTTAACTTCACTATTTAAGTAAACAGCACCATCATCTTTCCAATCACACAAGCTTGAGCTTTGGCTTTATTCTCTACTTTCATATTCAAATCTATTAAGAAATTCAGCTTTTTTTTCCCCCACTTCCAGCTGAAGTTGACTGTGGTGGACATATCTTTCAGAAGCCTTTTAATCATGGTTCTTGCATAGTTTCCACCTGGACTATTACACTCGTTTTCCATTTTCACTACCTTAAGCATTCTAAGAGCCAATTATTTTTACACAGAAAAAAACAGTTTGAGTGTATTACTCCCTGCTGGAAGTTCTGAAAAATATATTTATAAATCAGGCAAAGCACTTCAGCCCAGTGCTTACTTAGCATGGAAGAAGTACCCTTATCCCTGCTACAATTGACATTCAATCGCTTACAAAGTAAATGCAATCTCTTAATCATATGATTAAAGTCTTTTCATAAACTAGACCCATTCATTCAATCTTGTAATTCATATTTCTGTCCTCGATAAGCAAAACCTAGCAACAAAGATCCTTTGCTTGACCAAATTTTGGTCAGGCTTCTGAACCTTCTCCTAGACCCATCTGTGCTCTTTCTTGTAAAACGCAGTTTTAGCAAGAACCCTGCTGCGTCAGTTGAACCAGAATCCTCCACCCTCAATATCTGATCAGGTTCCTCATCCTTCAATTACTGATCATCGTGCTTTGTCTTCAGCAAAAATACTGTTAGGTCAGTTTAACCAGAATCTCCTCTTACCCCTGACGTTTCCTCTAAAGAGTAGTTTTCCATCCACTGTCCCCCAACCACTCCTTGGCTGTGAAGTCCCACTTGCCCATGCTGTATTCAGAGTTGAAGCTTTTCCTGACCATTACATCTCCCAACATTCACATACATACTTCCTTCCTATGAACTACACAATGCACTTCATTTATCATGGAACTTTATTTGCTTTACCGTAATTGAACTGTGATTCCCTGTGATACAATCTTCATCTATCATTTTAGCTTTCATATCCCCAACTCCCTGCAGTGCTTGACCTACAATAACCAATAAAGACTATAAAAACTGAATGACAATAGAATATACTCAGGTGATTTTAAAAAAAATAAACTCTAATTGATTCAGAAAATGTTCCCAAGCTATATGAAGTAAAAACATCAAGAAGCAGAATAGTGTTTATAGAACGCTACCATTCATATAACCTGCATATACCTCTGAAAGAACAAACAAGAAAGTAATAAAGCTGATAACGTCCCGGAGGCCGGGTAGGAACTGGGTGAATTAAGGCCAGGGAGAGGAACACTTTTCACTGTACACTTTTTATACTTTTAAAATATGATTTATTCCCTTTTTATGGTATTAAATAAATGAGTTCAATTTTTTAAAGGTACATGAATGAATAATATCCTAAAGAACATCAAATAGCAGCTATCTAATATGTAGCATTTCCCCCATCCTCCATCTCACGAGAAATAGCAAAAAAAATCAAAATGAATAAAATCTGTATCTTCAGGGTTACATTTGAACCCAGAGGCATCCCACCATTCCCAAAGAACCATGGAAACAAATTTTGTTGATAAAGTATTTGCTGTGTTTAGTAATCTTCAAGTGGCATTTTAAGTTAATCTCTGAAAAGTCTTTCTAAAAGCATGAGCTGTGTATAACTGCATATCAAGTAAATATATACCATTTATTACTTAGTGAATGCTCACATAGTAGCTTTCCAAGATATAGTAGCTGGTTTCCAAGATGGCCTCCAATGATCCTCAACTCTTAGTATTCAAGCTCTTGTGTAATCTCCTCCCACATGAAAGTACCGCTGGCCTACGTGAACAATAAATAGAACACCGCAGAAGTGAAAGCTAGGCCATATAAGGCACTGTAGCTTCCACCTTGATGTCTCCTGGATCACTTATTCTGGGGTGAGAGCTAGCCTTTATGCCAGAAGGACACTCAAGCAGCCCTGTGGGGAGGCTCATGTTGGGAGGAACTGAGGCCTCCCTTCAACAAGCGAAAAGAATTTCCCAGTATGTGAGTGAGCCAATTTGGAAGGGGTTTCTCCAACCCCAAGTAAGTGTTTAGATGACTGCATCACAAAAACCTCAAGCCAGAATCTCAGAAACAAACTGCTCCCTAATCCCTTCTGACAGAACCTGTGAGAGAGGTATGTTGTGAGATATGTTGTTTTAAGTCACTACATTTTGTGCTAATGTTATGTTGTAATAGGAAACTAAAGAGTTTATTCTCAAATAACTTATTCCTTTTTAAAACCACAACCTCTATTAACTTTAAAGGTATAATTTTAAAAGTAGCTATGAGATCATGTAAAACAGGCAGCCTCAAATTAAAGAATCAGGTAGTCCTGGAGCACAGTGCTTTGAAGACGGCCTTCCAATAAAGTGCCAGTTGCCGTAAAAAAAAAAAAAAAAAATCATGTTACTGGAACCCATCATTCAGGCTTAAGGTGAACTCCTTACAAACTGGTGGTAACACTTATGGAACCAGTGTTATACAATACAAAAGTCATTTAAATACTCATTTTCCTTTCAAAATGACAGACATTAACTTTAAAGCAAGTACTATGGTTTTTTTTCTCCTCAGGAGAAAAACTTCTGTCTAGAAAAATTTTAAATTGAGAAACACTGTTAATATTGTTAAAATAACCATACTACCGAAGGTAATCTACAGATTCAATGCAATCTCTATCAAAACACCAATGGCATTTTTTTATAGAAATAGAACAAAAAATGTTTAAATTCACGTGGAAACACAGAAGATCCTAAATAGCCAAATAATCTTGAGAGAGAAGAGAGCTGGAGGAATCACACTCCCTGACTTCAGACTATACTACAAAACTACAGTAATCAAAACAGCATGGTGCTGACACAAAAACAGACACATAGGTCAATGGAACAGAACAGCGAGCCCAGAAATAAACCCTTGCACTTATTGTCAATTAATCTACAATTGTCAATTAATCTACAACAAAGGAGGCAAGAACATACAATGGAGAAAGGACAGTCTCTTCAACTGCTGGGAAAAATGGGCAGTTACATGTAAAAGAATGAAATCAGAACATTCTCTAACACCATATATGATGTTAAACTCAAAATGGATTCAAGACCTAAATGTAAGACTAGAAACCATAAAACTCCTAGAGGAAAGCACAGGCAGATCACTCTTTGGCAGAAACTGTAGAAATAATTTTTTTGGATCTGTCTCCTAAAGCAAAGGAAATAAAAGCAAAAACAACAAATAGGACCTCACCAAACTTAAAAGCTTTTGCATAGCAAAGGAAACCAGCCACAAAATGAAAAGACAATCTACTGAATGGGAGAAAATATTTGCAAATGATATGACCACTAAGGGATTAAAATCCAACATATATAAACAGCTCACACAACTCAACATCAAAATAACAACCCAATTTAAAAATGGGCAGAAAAACAGAACAGACATTTTTCCATAGAGGAAGTACAGATAGCCAACAGGCCCATGAATAGATCTTCAACACTGCTAATCATCAGGGAAATGCAAATTAAAACCACAATGAGATATCACTTCACTTCAAATGACTATCATCAAAAAGAACACAAATAACAAATGTTGGCAAGGATATGGAGAAAAGGAAATCCTTGTACACTGTTGATGGGAATGAAATTGGTGCAGCCACTGTGGAAAACAATGCGGAAGTTTCTCAAAAGACTAAAAATAGAACTACCACATGACCAGCAAATTCCACTACTGGATATATGCTAAAAAAACAAAAACACTGATTTAAAAAGATACATGCACCCCAAAGTTCAAAGCATTATTTACAATAGCCAAGATGTTAAGCAACCTAAGTGTCCATCAAGAGATGAATGGGTAAAGAGGATGTGATATGTACACAAATTGGAATACTACTCAGACGTTAAAAAAGAATGAAAATTTGCCATTTGCAGCAACATGGATGGACTTGGGCAATTAGGCTAAATGAAGTAAGTCAGAGAATACAAATAGTGTATGATATCATTTATATGTGGAATTTATAAAATACAACAACCTGGTGAATGTAACAAAAAAGCAGACACAGATGTAGAGAACAAACTAGTGGTTACCAATGGGGAGAGGGAAAGTGGGAGGGGCAATATAGAAGTAGAGAATTAATAGGTACAAACTATTATGTATGAAATAAGCTGCAATGATATGCTGTACAATATGGGGAATATAGCCAATAATTTATAGTAACTATAAATGGAGTATGACCTTTAAAAATTGTGATTCACTATAATTTACACTGGTAACTTACCTAACATTGTGTATCAATTATACTTCAATAAAAAATATACATATAAAAATGCAAAAAAAATTGAGACACTTTGCAATACGTCTCACTGTGTATGGAAAGCAACTGTGCCAAGTGATGACCTTTCATCAGGCTGAAGACAAGCAAAAAGTATTACTGCAGACTGGGATGGCATTTGTGGTATATAATATAGAAATTCCAGCTATCTGGAAAGTTTGACTGATCATAATAGCACATACCCTAAGGGTTTCAAGTAGCTGATATTTTACAGTAATTTTTCATAATTAATGGCACAAACAAAAGCAACTGGAAATGTAGGGCTATTTACATGTAAAAAGCAAAGAAGTAAGACAGCTGTGCTTTTATAGTTTTCCAAATACAGTCAGTTGTCACTCATAAATGATAAAAGTTTATTGGCACTGCTTCTGCAATGCTGCTTTATCTTATAGTACAGACAATGGAAAGAAACTACTTGCCTGTGTGCAGGCTCTTTTATGAAATAAAAACTATTCACCCAAAGTGCTCTTTTCTTATTCCCAAATTGAGGCTGCATCCCAGAACCTTAGACAAACAGCAATCTGACCTCTGGTTGAGTAGCACATTATTGTGTACTGATAAACCTAATATTACCACTCAGGTAAATCAGTTTTTGGAGAAGAGTAGCACCAAACTAAATAGTCTATTTACCCGGACTCTTTGTTCACGAACACAAAATAATGGCAATTTACACATTTTAAGTGCATAATAGAGATGTATGCCTGTAAACAATCTCAGCAAGTTGAGATACAAAGTGTATTTTATAGAACATGAGTAGGGAATTTATTTTCTTGCCTGTTCATGTAAAACTCCATAAGAGGAGAATGTTTCATTACCATATAAGAAAAAAGGTCATAAATGTCTTCTGTGAGATGGAAATATTAAGATATAGCTCAAACTTAAGAACTGATGAGAGAAAGAAATAGATTTCAGACTCTTTTAAGTTTATTACCTCATCTACTTTTATAGGTTTGTCAGATAAACGTACTATTAACATTTCATCACTCCTGAATCAACAGTCACCACTTTGTCACAAAAAAGGCTCCAACTGGCTTTTAGATTTAGATTTATTTCATTACACTCAAAGATATATCTTAAAGTTAATGTACCATAATAACAAAAAGGTGTTTTATTTGTAAAATTAACATTACTAACATTAAAAATATTTTTGAAAAAAAATAAACACCTGGTTCAATAATGATCATATTTAACTCTAACAATACAAGACTAAACTCAGTACACTTTTTAATTTGCAACTGAGGCTTTATTTCCCCATTCTTTCACTGATAAAATTCTAAGGAATTTTCAGGCCCTGATTAACCCAGTGTCTCTCAAATTTTGACCACAAATCAGATGTGAGATGATTTTATGGGGCCCAAGGACAGGGCAAAGTGATACTGAATCAATTCCTCTAACTACATCAGAAAGTCTCAGATTGGTGCTAGAACATTCTCTATATGCCTGTAATTCTTGCTAATCTCCTTTTTAAAGAAAGAACAGCAAACCTCAGCTGTCTTCAGTAGGTAACAGTTTCTCAAATTTAACAAAACTGTTTTGTTTTCATTGTTTTTATCTTTTTGGGGTGTGTGTGTGATTTATTTTATTTATTTATCTATTTTTGGTGGAGGTAGCGGGGAGTGAAATCAGGACCTTATGCATGCCAAGCAGGCGCCCTACCACTTGAGCTATACCCTACCTTGTTTTTATCATCTTATCTTTATATCTACTTTCTGTTTGTGGCAAGTGATATCTGCTTTTTATTTATGGTGATTATTTCAAGTTTCCTTTAAAAATTATGTAAATAATTACATTCATAAATATGAAGAAAGTAAGTACACAGGAAGTAAACAGACATGGCCAAAATTTTGAAGATGCTGTAAGAATGTGACTCAGTCAAGTTTGAGAGATACACATTTATCCACTAGGCCAACAAACGTTAAGTGCTTACTATGAACACACTATTCATTCTGTCATCATGAAGGACAGAAAAGAATGAATGTTCAAAGACAGAAAAACAGTAATGTGAGAAGAGAAGGTATTTACTTCAAAATGAGGTAATCAAAAAAGGATTCACAGACAAGGTGGCACTTGAACTAGGACTTAATGGGTATGATTGAGACATGCAGAGACAGGGCAAGCATTCGAGAAGAAAAGTGTAACAATACAGGCCTGGTGGTGGGTGACACTGTAAATCTTGACTGCGGTGATGGTTACATGGGTGTGCATATAATGTACAGATAAGATGAGTGTACATTATTACATGTAAATTTTTCCTTGATAAACGTGATACCACACCTTTGGCCTATGCAATGAAAAATCATTGAGGTTTCAGGCTTGGATGGATAGCTTAGGGAGGGGGAGGTACACACAACAGAGAAGGGAGGGATCCAAATTCAAAGACAATGGGATCAAAAGTACTTACTTTCACATAATAAGTTTTCAGTAAAATTTACTCCATACTTCTACTTAAGTTTCATTTCAGGAGACAGCTTATCTGAATTAAGGTCTACCTAGTAAAATTAAATGTACTGTTCCCCACTCCTGCAAACAAAGGAGCACATTAATAGTACACACCCCTAACAAAGTAACAAAGAATAGGTGGAAGTAGGCACACTGATTGTGTGCTTAGTGACACACCATGATTTGAGATTGTATTCAATACTTAGATCCTGTTTGTAAGCAAATTAGAAGTAACTGCCTTAGAATTTACATTTTAACTTTCAACTCTTCAATGAGATAAGCTTTTAAAATTAGTTATTAATTATTAAGTACATTTCAAGTGGTTTTTATACATTTCATAGTAAGAATTCACGACTAGAGAGGGAGGGAAGTCATAGAAAAAGCAATGCCATTATCAAGAAGTCTTTACTTGTTAGAACTTTATAAGGGCATTCTTAATAAAGTCAGCAACTTGACCACAAAATCAAATTCCAAACATGAATTAATTACAGTTATAGAAAGGCATCAAGAGACCAGAAAAAAAGAAGATATACTTTTGCCATAAATTAAAGCATCAAAGCTCACGGAAACCTATATGAATCCTTAATATTAATACTTCATTAAGGAAACTATAAGCCGTTTGTTATACCACTGCATTGCCACTATCTTCAGGCTCTGGAAAGCTTAAACTGAAAGCCACAGAAACATACAACGTAGGGAATTTCAGAGCTGAAAGGGGACTCAGCTCAACTACAGTAATTTTCAAATTGGTATTCTATGTAATTACATTCTAGGAGATGTTAACAGGTTCGCCACGAAAAAATTTGCTCTCTGGTCAGGTAAGTTTGGGGAATGCTTCAGTAACTTCCCCCTGGAAGCTTGCACCCTAGAGGTTTACATGCATATTAGCACAGTAGTAAAGGTTTTGAGACGTCCTACAGTTAAAAGCAAATCAAAAGTTAAACCTGATTTAACCCAATGTGCTCCCAAATTATTTTCCATGGAATAATGTTTTGGGGGCAGTAAGCCTATTAATGGGTTCAGAACAGTGTTTAGGGGAAACGTAAGTTTGGAGAACTCTGATCTGATGCAATTCCTTTAAACAGATGAGGAAACTGAGACCCAGAGAGCTCATACCTGATTAGCAGGAGAACAAAGGACTCAGATGAAAATCTCTAGTTCCCAGACCAGAGCTCTATTCCACTAACATAACTATTAAATAGGTCTCCTTTGCATATAAGCAAACATTTAATTAACAACATTTAATTTACACTTAACATTTTGGTTATGTTGTTATTTTCTGGTTTATGTATTAACTTAAATGGTTTTAATTCGTCAAGTCTCCTAATAATCAGGATCACCTGGAGATTTGCTCTTGTTAAGTAATTCTGGGGAATGATTTAGTTCAGAGGGGCTGAAAGTAATCATTTTAAAATAAAGCATTTGCACTCCAACTGGTTTTGCTTTACTATTGCTATAACTTCTGTCAGCTCAACTAAATCACTGCTGTTTATCAGGTGGTAAGTTATTTAGTGCCTAAAGCTGACACATGTTACCTATAATAAAATGCATGATCTTATGTCTACATCAAGACAGCAAACAACATGGAAATTGAGAGATTTTTGTCTCTCAATAATTCAGGGCTTATTTGTCAGGCAAACACTTTTCTCCTATCTTTTTTTTTTCTGTAATTACCAAAAAAAAAAAAAAAAGTTTTGATTCCTTTAAATAATATCTCCCAATCAGATTTTCCCAAACTTTGTATTTCCCAAACTCCACAGAACTCTAAGAAAGTGTAAGAATAATCAAAACACAATTTACCTAGCTTGAAAAAAGTAGTATGCCACCCCTCCCCCCTCTGGGTAGGTGAAAAGAATGGAGGAGACCGAACAAGTGACTATTGTTATGTTGCAACTTCAAAACGCTTGAGAATCAAAGGTGATGATTGTTAACAACTTCCTTATGACTAAGCTGACTTCCTCTAATAAACTTCTACACTCCTTTCCCACCCTCTACACGGAACATTAACCAGGACAGGTATTCGTGCAGCCTCAATCTTAAAAGAACCGCCCCCCCCCCCCCGCAAGAGACCGCACGATGCCTCGATTTGGCCAGCAAAGAGGTGCGTCCGCTCGCTTCCACCGCACAGGTGCGACCTCCACCCCAACCTCGCGCGCCGTTCGGCCCTGCGCAGGAGTCTCGGCCCCGCCACCAGGCGCCCCGGCCTGGCCCCACCTCCGCCCACCCCGGCCCCAGCCATCCTCGCGCCTCCGCCCGGCCCCGGCTCCGGCCTGCCGGTCCCCACGCAGCTGCCGCCTCCACGGAAACCAGAGGGCGGCCGGCCGGCTTTGCGGCTCCAGGCGGGGCCAGGGCGGCAACACCCCCGACGCCACAGCAGCGGACCCGCGGGGCGTCCCCGCGTCTCAGGAACGAGCCGGGCCCAGGAAGCCGTCCAGGGCCGGCGGCCGGCCTCGCGACCGCGCTGGGGGCGGGGACGCTGTTACCTGCCGTGGGTTCGGCCGCTCCCTGCCGGCGCCGCTCTCCTGGCAACCGCGGCAGCTACAGGGAGGCCGGGAGCCGAAGGGCCTAGTGACAGCTCCCAGCGTGCACTGCGCCCGCGCCCACGCCGGCGTCGACGTCCGCGGCCTTCGGTCCCCGCCCCCTGTCCGTTCCTTGGCTGCCGGCTCTAGATGTCACCATAGCGCCCTCAAGCGGACGGTCGGGGAAGCGGCCCATCGCCGCCGAAAGAGGAAATGGACCTGGAATGGGTGTAGCAGGTGTTTTCAACTCGCCAGGGCCCTCCCCATCTTGATTGAAAACAGCTTTTAAACAGTATTTGAATAATGATTTAGGTACTATTTAACTAATTCTCAACATTTCATGTGAGGAACTCAAAGCCCAGAGAGTTTAGACGACTTGTGAAGTTAGGAAACAAATAGTTGTTATCACGTTAGGACCAATTTTGATTCTAGAACTCTCTAAATCATGTAGTTACATGGAGGATTGCACCTTTTTGCCTAAAACGAAGGGTCAAAAATGAGTTCTTTTGCTAATGTGTGACTATAATATGAAATATAGCAATCTTTAAAACTAAACAAACACCAATTATGAAGAGCATGCTGTGTTAAGAATAGTATATGTTTAAATATAATGTGTCAGCTAAGCACTGAATAGCCTTGAGAAGTAAAGGTGGAAGATGTGAGGTGTTGAAAATGTGGAGGGAAATAATAAACTAGTATATGACAGAAATAGAAAAGAGTTTTATTTAAGCCAAATTGAGGACTACAGCCTGGGAAACACAGATTGAAGAAACACTTGACTTGTGTTCCACTGAACTACAAAATACGGGAAGCTTAAAAACACGCACAATTTCATGAGTTATTTGTCAAGACTTAGAATTGGAGTTGGCAAGAAGTAAAGGTGCTTGTTAAGTAAGGATTGGTTGAGTTCCAAAATGGTTGCATAGTTAGAAGGGGAGAACTCAGTACTAAAAAGTTGCAGCTGGTAGCTGCTAGCAGATACTGTTTTGACAATGGCTGGATGTGTCCTTGAATCTGATATAGTTCAGAAAATACAGTTTCTTAGTGATGCAGAAATGTGTCTGAGACCATGTCCGCAATGGCCAGCTGGCTCCATTTTGATTGCTTTTTTTATTGCATTCTTTTCTTTAATGGTTAAGGCAGATGTACAATGCATATTTAGTAGGACACAAATAGGCTGTTTCTGTTAGCTTAACGTTCAAGCCAGAATGTGTTTCCCATAACCTACCTAATATGTGAAAATTTCTTCCATCAAAATCATCACCCTTCATTACCATTGTTTGAGAAGAAATAGCAGTAAATTTAATTCTGTTAACTGCATTGTTACCTCCATCCATGATTTTGAATTAATTCTGATGGATACAGGAATTTCTGAAGCAAAACAACAAACTTTAAAAACTCCAAATATGGATTTTAGAAAAATTGTCTTAAACTAGTATCTCTAGGGACACAGCTTTATTATTTATTTGGAAAAATCTTCCAATTAATATGTTTGATATATGGTAATTATGACCATAAAATGATAAATTTGAACATCAATAAATATACAATTTTCTGCATACAAGCAATCATTGTTTCTGGTTCATTTCTTTTTCTTAAGCTTCTTGCTTTAAATGAATACTTATTATAATTCTACCATGGCCTTGTATTTTAGTATTTTCCCATGATAAGTACTTACATTATACTGGATCCTTTTCTTTACTGGGTCAGACTTTCCAAAATCATCTTTTGGTAGCAATGAGATTACAACTTCCCTGAATCAGTTATTACTTTTGCTAAAGTGAATCGTGGAAATGTACATATGAAATCATTCTCATCTTCTTTACAGAGATTATAGGATGCTTAATCCTGTGATTCATACTGGATTTAACCACACTCTCTTCTGCATGGGTAACAGAAAACATCACATTTTCGCCACCATTTCCATCTTGGAGCGATGGGGTCTAAATTGAGAAACAATGCCAACTAAATCCTGGACATTTGTTGCCTCAGACAGAGGAGAGCTACTAAATGACCGACCAGCATTCATAAAAAAGAGACGCTAGTTCATTAACTTAGAAGAAAACGAAAGGTAAAGTGTACTTGGGGTGGGGAACTCGGTTCCTGGGCACAATGCCTGCCTATATAGCCCCGCCTCCATCATCACCCTTTCGTCCAGCCTCATTCCTATCCACGATAGCCAAAGGACTGTACTCGGGGTCTGATTTTGAAGGTCATTTCCAGGGAGCCTGACGCATCAGGTCAGCAGGGTGGGAGGACAGTTTGGCTCTCCCCGCCCACTTTGCTCAGCGCTCACTCCCATAGTCCGGATTTGAAAATGCTCACGCCCCCTAGATCGAGACGTCGCGGCGGCGCGCTCTCCGCCCGGCAGGTGGCGCTGTGGGCTGGCAGGCCGCCGGCCGCCGGGGTCCGGGAGGCCCGCGCGGGCGCGGGCGCGGGCGCCGCCGCCGCCGCTCGTGCTCCGGCCGCACGTGCAGCCGCGCCGGGGCCGTGTCGCTCCAGTTGGGCAGGACTCCCGGCTGGGCGGCCGCCATGGCGGCGGCTGTGGCGCCGGCGCGCGTGTTCCTGGAGGTGCGGACGCGGCTGCAGAGCGCGCTGCTGATCCTGGGGTAAGGCCGGCGGTGGAGTGCGGGCTCCCGGGCGCAGCCTAGCTCGCTTTTCTGCTGCCCGGGCCGGCTCCGCCTGCCTCGGAAGGACGGATTGTGGAGGTTTTTTTCCAGCTTCTTAGAGCCTCTCAAAGTGGAGTGTCCCCACCCCAGGGTCCTCGTTCCCCTTCGACTGGCAGTCTCGACATCACCTGGGAGTTTTTAGGAATGCATTGCTCACCCCACACCAGAAATGCTGACTCTGAAGTGACATTTTAACACGCTTCCCAGGATTGAGGTGAACCTTAAAGTTTGAGGAACCCTAATGTACCACTGACAGTGCCCTGTATTTCCAGCAAATCTGTGCCCCCAAAAAGAAAAAAAAAAGCTTTATTTGCCTCTTTTTGGGACCCTCGTTAAAAGTTCTGTTCCAGTGTGAGAGCTTCCTGTTTTGTACACGAACTCTGGTAATTTTTTTTTCTCTCCAAACTGTTCTCTATGCAGAGTTTATTGACACAGTGGTTCAATAAACACGTGTTCGGTGAACTACTAGCAAAGTTTGCAGATTTCTTGGAGCTCATTCTTTTATTCATATTCCGAGCTTCAATGAGAAGTCTACAAGCCTTTACCTTGCTATTCATTAGACAAAGAAGGAACTAGTGGGAAAAGTGTTTTTTGTTTGGTAGTATGTGGTCCGTCGACTTTTCCTTTGTGACTGCTGTTTCCAGCAGAGTAAATTAGATGTTAAAATCCTGAAAATTTTATTACACAGCTCCACTCTGAGGTAGACTGATGCTTCGCCTTCTCTAGTTTTCTGAAATCAGCTAGGAATCTGGTGTGGCAGTTTTGGATTTAGCTTGAGAACTGGATTCAAATCCAAGCTTTGTTACCGGGAAAAGGAAAATAATTACCTTGGTTCTTAGCATCCCCCAAGGAATTTTTAATGAGAGACAAAAAGCGTGATATAAGCAAGATTTTTATTAGTGAAGTAAAAAGGTAGTGAAAGATAGTAGACTCCCGAGAACTGGGAGCTGGCCCATGCAAGAGAGGAAAAATGGCGTTCCTTTGTTTTTCCTGTTTTTATATCCTGGCTTAGGGGCGTTTTCGTGATTGATTCATTTGAGTCTCAGGTTCTTTGAGTGATCAGGCTGATTGACAGCTCAGGTTCCTTGTACTCAGGTGGATTGAAAACTCAGGTTTCTTGTGCTCTGGCACTCCCATCCCCTTTTGGGCAGGTTCATTGGGTCAAGTTCCGCTGAGTTCTTCTCTTACAGGCAGCTACAGGGTTTTGATCTTAACTGGCTTCTTTTGCTGGCCCTCGTTTAGAGAAAGTAAAAGTTTCGGGAGTCCCTTATCCTAAGTGCAGACATACTGTTATTTTCTTGGTTGTTCCTTTCCATCCTCTCCCCCTGCCTAGTGCTCATTTCTATCTAACTGCCTAACAGCTTCTTCACCAGAGCAGAATCCTTTAATTTGAATTTTTTCAATTGTGAAATGAGGACAATGTTTATTACTGTTCTTTCTCTTTCTCCCCTCCGTTTCTGCCCCCGCCTCTTCTCAAATCATAAGTTCAAAAAAGTGCTGCGTGTGCAATTCAAATTCATCTCTTAAGGTTATTTGGAACCCACACCTAACACAAAGCAAAGCAAAGCAAGACAACCTCCCTACTTCCTCTCATCAAAGGGGCCCTTCACTGTTCTCCTGGATTACTCTTCCCTGTTTAAGTAAGTTAACAAACCTAACTTTGCTGGACTACTGGTTGTCCCTGTTGGTCTTTGGCTATTGAGTTTTATCATCAGTCAATCCCCCCTACTCTAAAAGCAACCACTGTTCTGATTTCATTCAGCAAAGGTTAGTTTGCCATTTCTTGAACTATGTCTAAGTGGACTGACACAGTATGCACTTGTTTTTTTTTTTTCAATTCATTTATTTATCTTTTGAGGGGAGGTAATTAGGTTTACTTGTTTATTTTTAGAGGAGGTGCTGGGGATTGAACCCAGGACCATGGGTATGCTAAGCATGCACTCTGCCACTTGAGCTATACCCTCCTTGCCCCCGTGCCTGTTTGTTTCTGACTGCTTTCCTTCAACAGTGTTTCTGAGATTCGTGTTTCATCTGTGTCACTGCATATATCAATAGTCCATTCTTTTTCCTGCTGACTAGTTTTCCACTGTGTGACTCTATGACAGTTCATTTCTCCATTCTTCTATGCTGGATATTTTGTGTGTTTCTAGAGCCTGCTTATTATGAATAAAGCTGCTGTGCATTGTTGCATACGGATTTTTGCTGTGTCATAGGGTAGATGGAGGCTTTACTTTACAAGAAATTGCTAAACCATTCTCCAGATAGGTTGTACTTGTTCTCAATGAGTGTGTAGTCTAATGGTGGCTGTGGGCAAGAGGTGGGTGGAAAATACACAAATATATGTTATAATGAATTGAGATATGTACTTAGAAAAAAAGAAACAGAAAAAGGGAGAGAAAATTCCAACGCCTTGTTCCAAACGAGAAAGCAAGATTTTAGCAATAAACTGAAAGGAGTGAGGTTTGGACTATATGATACGCAGTGGAAGACTGTTTCCCTCTGAGAGAACAGAAAGTATGCAGGGATGTGTGTGGACTGGTGGGACACATAGTTAAGGGTCTTACAGTGGTGCGCTGGTAAATGTTTAACCACCTGCTCTCCAGGAAAACCAAACAAACGGACAAAACTCCTCCCTGACTGACTGATCCTGTGGTGTAAATACTTTCACCATAGAGGATGCCATACTACTAAAGTAAGGTCAACTGATTTGCAAAATGCCTGGAATTTTAACAGCTCGCTCTGGGACCACTGAAACGGACTTTAGCTTGGTCTCAGGGTGAGATGTGAAGTTATTAGAGAGTTTTGAGCAGGATGTGACACCTGAAGGAGTACAAGAGAATAGTGACAAAAGCCTTCCATATAAAAGAAATGGACAATTAGGGTCTCAAAAACTGTTTTGGAACAGTCTTGAACTTGAGAGTGAGCTGCTGTCACTCCTGAGTACTCTACTGTGGATTTCCTACAAATAAGGGCATTGTCTTCCGTAACCAGCATGCAGCTCTCAAAACTGGGAAATGATTCTCCCATCTTTATACTCAGACCTTATTCAAGTGTTTCCAGTTGTCTAATATCTGTAACAGCACAGGAATCCAGCTCAGAATAACACATGGCATTATCATGTTTCCATTTCTCTTTCAGTCTGGGAGAGTTCCTCGGTTTCCCTTAATTTTAATGATACTAACACTTTCTAAGATTACAGCCCAGTTATTTTGTAAACTATCCCTCCGTTTGGTTTTGACTTATGTTTCCTGAAGATTAGATTCAGGTTATATATCTTTGGCAGGAATATCACAGAATTGATGCTCTGTTCTCGTTGCATCCTATCAAGTGGCACATGATTTTGATTTGTTCCGTTAAAGTTCACGTTAACTTTGGGCACTTAAATAAGGTGGTGTCTGCCAGGCTTCTTGATCGTAAAGTCACTCATTTTCTCTTCATAATCCATAAGTATTAATTGGAGAGGTCCTTTGAGGCTATGTAGATAGCCTGTTCCTCATCATACTTTGATTTTATTCATTCATTCATTTACATCAGTATAGACCCATGGTTCTGTGGGTTACTTTTTTGCTCAAATTACCACCAGATGTGGCCAGGGGGAGGCCCTTCAAGATGACTTCTCTGAAGTTTTTTTTTTGACATGTCCCTATCATTGATTTATTCTTTACTTTGTTGCACAGAAAGATGTTTCAGGCTCATCTCATTCTTTTCCTGTCTCAGCCCTTGATGTAGTTATTTTTGCAAGAAACGCTGTGTTCTTTTGTTTTTGTTCCTTTGTTTTTAAGTGGAAAATGACCTTTAGAAACCAAGATCTGGGCACTATATGTGCTCATTGCTGTTGGAGAGTCACTTCTCCCAGGCCCTCTGGTAGACAGAACTAGAGTGTGTGTGTGACATATGTATGATGTTCATGTATGTATTATGTATGAGTGTGTATGTGTATGTTTGTAAATCTGTCTTAATACACATACATATATATCTATATTTATTACTCTGTTTATATACATTGGAAACCATGACTTCACCCAGGAATTTCAAATTCTAGTCTACTGTTATAGGATCCATTCTGGTTTTCTCCCTTTTGTAACTGTTCTCCCACAGTGAGAATCTTGGCTTCCATCATCCTCATGACATGTCTTTACTCGGTCAATTCCACTCTATGTGTTTAACCTTCTGTTGGCATCCTTTGCCACTTCCCTTCCCTCCACTCACCTGCTTGGGCTATGTTACAGACTGAATGTTTTTGTCTCCTCAAAATTCATATGTTAAATGAATTGAATGAAACCCCATGTGATGGTATCAGGAGATGGGGCCTTTGGGAGGTACCTAGGTTTCTGTGAGGTCATGAGGTAGGAGCCACCATGATGGAATTAGTGTCCTTATAAGAAGAGACACCAGAGTTTCCCCTCTCTGCCGTGTCAGGATACGTGAGAAGGCTGCTGTCTGCAAGCCAGACGGGCCCTCCCCAAGAACTCAATCTTGATGTGGGACTTCCCAGCCTCCAGAACTATAAAAATAAATGTCTACTGTTGAAGCCACCCATTCTGTGGTATTTTGTTATAGTAGCTGGAGCTGACTAAGGCAGGCTCTGAAACCATGCTGAGCTGCATCCCCTCCTGCTGCTCAGATTTCTACCTCACTGCTCTTAGGATCTGAAATCCTTGCTGGCGACCCTCTTGGTGGATGCTCCTCACCCTGCTGGGTTTCTCAGATATATCCCAGGCTGTGGTGGCTCTCCCACTCTTGCAAAGATACCTGCTTCTTAGGCCCTATGTAACTGGCTGAATTTTTCAGGAAGGGGATGGGGGTAAAGGGTGGTAAGCCAGGGGTGGGTGGGGCGGGGGTCTTAGGAATTCAGTGGTTTCCCTTGAGACACTTCCAAGTGCAACTACACAGTCCAGTTGGAAAATCATTGAAGTAGCAAATTGGAAACGTTGTGTATCTTTAAAGCAGTGGTTGGCAAACTCTGGCCCACGGGCCAAATCTAACCTATGGTCTGTTTTGGTACAACCTGTGAACTAAGAATGGGTTTTACACGTTTAAACTGTGTTTTACTCTTTATTGCCTACACCAAGTGATTTGTGTTTGTAGTGGATTGGATTAGCAAGTACTTTCGTGCCTGGTATTCATACATCACTAGATTGTTTTCTTTATTTTTTTAAATTCTAAAATTGACAAAGTTTTTTTTCTTCTGTACCTTTTGTTTCACGTAGTGCTGACTTCCTTCGATCAAATATCCATGCTTTAATTTACTGTCGGTAAAATAAAACATCATTGAAATGCTGGCTTCAGAAGCAAGAATATTTCACTCACTCATCTATTCATTATTCAAATAACATTTACTTAGTTCTGGGCCTGTGGTAGTCCCTGCACCCCTCCATGTGCGTCCATAGTCCCCTGTATTTGTTGTTTTAAATTACAATGTCGTTTTAAAGCTCCCTTGATCATTCCTGTTTACTTGCTTGTTCCCCTACTTGGGGTGGAGGCGGCGAGGCGCAGAGAAAATATCTTGTTACTTAAATGTCAAAAGCATACTAGGGTCAAGGGATGCAAAGATGAAGAAGCCACTGTCTCGTGTTGCCTTGTTGAATTCTCTGGCCAAAAATACTTTGAAGAACAAGCGCGTGATGTATATGACCAGCCGGCATTTGATTGTGCTGGTTCACAGGAGCTGTGGTCGGGGATACTGGTGGGAGGAAATGGCGGGAGCACAAGGAAAGGAGGTTGTGCGGCAGAATGGCTCCAGGAGCAACCCGGGGAGAGGTCCAGGCTGGAGTAGGTGGAGGAAGCATTGAGATGGAAGACAGTTGGTACTCAAGATTCATTAGCTACGGAAAAAAGTGCACGCTGAAAAATGCACCGTTACCTTAAAAAAGCAGCAGCAATAATAAAAAATATTCCCAGAACTTGCATGTTACAGTGACAGCGAAAAGGACTCTGACCTCATCTAAACCTAGTATAGCTTGGTTTCCTTTACGATCGATTCACTGCTACTTTTCTGGGACAGTGACAATTTAGGGCTCGTCTTGAAGAGAAACAGAGGGATCCCTAGCCGTTTTTGTTTCTTTCGTCAAGTGGCTTTCATCAATGATAAATAATTTTCTTGTGTGTTATTTTCAATTCCCAGAGATCCTAGGGAAGGAGGAATGCCCCTGGAAGTTTCTGTAACACCGTCCTCGCTCCGGATGCAAACGCCCGCAGGCTGCACAGAGCTCTGGCTGCCAGCAGAGGTCAGGCTGGTGCCGTCGTCTTGCCGGGGGCTGCGGCACGTGGCTGGGGAGGGGCTGCACCTGCGACTGCAGGTGCGGGCCGAAGTTTGCAGGAGTGAGTAGCCCTGGCGTTCCTGGCTCTGCATTTGCTTTTCCATTAGAAATCAAAGGGGCTTGTCCCTTTGAAAAGTTGAACTTTTCCCAGGTGAAAACAACTGCTCATAGCTGCATGGAAAGATCTGGGGGTCCAGAAGATCTAGGTTTTTTGCTAGCTCTGCCCGTTATTATCTGCGTGCAGTTGAACTTGTCATTTAATTTTTCTGAGGCTTTGTTTCTTTTGCTTTTTTTTAAAGTGCTCCCCCCCACAATAGACTTCATTTTTTAGAGCACTTTTAGGTTCACAGCAAAATTGAGCTGAAGGTACAGAGATTTCCCACATATTCCCAGCTTTGTTTAAAAAAAAATTATTGAAGTATAGTCGATTTACAATGTTGTGTTAATTTCTGGTGTACAGCATAGTGATTCATTTATACACACATATATATTTCTCTTCATGTTCTTTTTCATTATAGGCTATTACAAGGTAATGAATATAGTTCACGGTATTATACAGTAGGACCTTGTTTATCTATTTTATGTATCCTGGTTTGTTTCTTTAATTGTAAAATTGAAGATGAAATCAGATGGCAATTACATAAGTCCTGGTTGATTTTAAAGCATTATGTAGAAATTCACTCTTTCAACTTACTAGCTCATTGATCTAGGTGCTGGGGTTACGGATGTGGACAAGCTGGGAAGGTCTCTGCCCTCATGGGGCTTACATTGTAATGGGTGGGAACAGATAATGAACAAGTTACTTGGATACAAAGCTAAGTGCTATGGGCAAAATAAAGCCGAATAATGGGACAGGGCATGACTAGGAGGGGATGAGGGTCAGGGAAGGCCACTGAGAGGAGGTAATGTTTGGCCAGAGAACTGAATGAAGGAGATGATCTCATTCATGCAGAGACATTTCCAAATAGAGAGAAGGTATAAAGATTCTGAAATTGACTTTGATGCATATTTTGACTTTGTTGCTATGCCTGTTATTTCCAATATTTCGTTATTTGCATGTTGATTCAGTAAGACAATAGAAATGTTTCCCAGAATAATTTATTGTGTAACATTATTGGTTCATTGCTTCTCTTACCATGAAAGTAATATGCGTTGGAGGACTAAAAATGATGTCAAAGGGGGGAATAGAGGCTGTAAAAATGGATGTGGTGCTTGTTATCAGAGAAGGTTTATAGTTCTTACAAGTGTACTTGAGATTTCACTGTTGCCTCATCAGCACTAAGACTTTCACTTGAGCTGCATGGATCCCAGAGGTGGGTTGGCAGGATTGTCTGAAGAACCATGTAGGAGATGTCAGGTGTTCTCTTGAGCTCTATCCTGGCTTTGGAAAGAGAAGTATAGGGAGTTTTGCTCCTTTTTTGCTGGGGAGTGATTTTTGCTCAAGTCCTGGGTTAGTGAATAGCTAGTCTGAATTGGGCAGAGTTGGTTTTAGGAACAAGGGGTAGGAAAGAGAAATGTCTTGGAGCTTAAGTGGCATGGAACAAACCTAAGAATGGCTATAGGAATAACCATGGAGAGAAGATGCCATCAAGATGGGAAAAAGACTAGCAGACTCCCTGTGTGTACCTAGCGATGGGCAGAGGAAGTGCTGTTTCAGGGAAGAAGCCGTGGGAATCTGGCTCCTGTGATGTCATCACGTGTCTTTAGCAATGATGAACAGTAACAGTAACAGCAGGAATCTTGCGTCCTATCAGGAAACTGGGGAAAGGCAGGCATGAAAACCACAGTGTTTTCAGATCTGCTGGTTTTCTGGGACTGATTTTAGGTCCCATAAGGAGTATGGAGACCTTCCAGAGACAACTGGCATGTCGCCTACCTATATTCTGTAACAGTTAATATATAAAAAGCAAAACTTGAACTATTTTTGCAAATTTAAATCAGCAAACATTATTGTTTAGTTTTAACTGTAGGACAGAATAAATTGACTGCCGTGTGTTGGTTTGCATATTCTTGGCATTCATTGGTCTCCAGTTTCTTTACATCTTTAAGACATATTTTCTTTAACTGTCTGCAAAGGAAAACATTCAAAAGCCTGTTCTGCAGAGCATGAAGGGGTATGCAAAACAGATACCTCAGTACTTAATTGCTTTAGTGCTTTCCACACAATAAGTGGTGAATAAATATTTGTTGAGTGAATAAATATCAGATGGGTGTGTACTGATATAAACTTGAATCAAAATCTATTGTAGGAAGTGAGGTTTGAATTTTTAGCGTTCAGTTGTATTCCGGGGCTTTGAAAAAGTTGGCTTTTCAACTATAAGAATGCTCTTTTAAGGACTAGAGTAGAACTATTGCAGTTTTGAATGCATAGGTCAGATCATGACCTTTGACCCAGAATGGGCTACAGTAAAAATCTGATGTAGCCCCAGCAGTAGATTCACCCCCAGGTGGCAGTGCTTCCCAGGAAGCTGCTTACCTGGAGGTTCAGACTTGAACCTGGGCCTGTGCACTGTGCTGGGTGAGCAGAAGAGGGCAGTGTTTCACTGAAAATTTGTTTATTGGTTATGAAAAGAAAATTTTAGATTGCGTGGGTCTCCTTATTATCTGCTCACAGTTAAAGATGACTGTCTGCTTCATCTTAGTGCTATAGAGCACTCCTAGAAATTAACCAGAAGGATTTTTAGCTGCCAAGGCTTAGACTTTTCTAGCATCAATTTCTTTTTAATCTTAAAAAAGTAAAATAAGCCAAAGTCAGATTGCTTGATTCTCATGAATATTACCTCATTTCATCAGATTTTTTTGACAAATATTTTTGTGGGTTTGGCTTTTTGTTTTTTTGTTTTTTTTTGAAAATGAAAGTTTCCTTTATTTATGAAAGAAATAATGGAAACTGAGTGAAGGAATATACTACCTTTACAGCTCTTTCACATAATATGGGAAATATACATTTTCCCACAGCTTTAATCAGAAATTGAGCTTTGCTCTTGGAAGATCGAAGTCTTCCTAGGAGCCATTTCATTCCCAGGGACCTGCCCAATAGAGACCAATTTCAAGACAGAATTTATTTGTACGTGCCAAAGTGGACATAAACCTTGTTTAAATCTAATTAAACTTAAATTGAAGAACTCTGTTAACCAGCAGTCACACTGATGAAAATCTGTACCTAAGCATAGCAGAGGATAGCTGCGGCTGGGGAAGCTCTGTGGATTTAGCTTGATATGAAAGGAATAGCTCTTTTCCCCTTATCTTTAGTGTTAGTATTTCTAGAATGAGAGAAATAACAGTCTGTTACGTGGATAATCTAGGGCAATACTTCGTTCTGAGACACTTAGCAAGATCTGCTGTTTTCGAAAACACTTCACAATATTTGCTTCTGGTTGAGTCATCAGATGATGCTAATTAAATGTGTACTTCTGGGTAGATCATAAGCAGTGTTTATTGGTAGTAATTTATTATGGCTATTAAACTCTTTAAGTATGTTAATATATTTGTCCCAAACCTCTGAGGTTTGCTGTTCTCTTGATTTCCTCTAGAACTGTTCTCAGTGTTTAATCAAAGCTCACAAGCCCAAGAATGCTACACGTTTTACTGCCAGTCCTGCGGCGAAGTCACAATAAAGGACAGGTAAGGAATGTGTTTAACACCGATTTACTCTGTGCCTAGCAATAGTTTTCTCTTTTTCCATCAGAATTTTTGAAGGAATTGCTGAGGGAGGATGTCCTTGCCCAGATTCCCCAACGGTTGAGGCTGCTGCAGAGCATGCCCTCTGGGACAAGGTCTGAAACGTCCTGAGGATTCCGGGTGACTCTGTGGTTTAACTAAGAGAGTGTTCCTTCTCTCAGGCTTTAGTTTAACTCTCATGTGCAGTTTCTGAAACAGGCGTGCCTCTGCAGCAGTGAGCCCTTGTGACCTGGAAGTTACAGAGGAGCAAGTTCACTTGAGTGTCACAGTATTTCCTGGTGTGCTTGCTGGAAAGGATATGCATATTCATCATTGGCCGATACTTTTGTTTCATTGGAAAAGGATGGTGGATATGAAAGCCGTTACCGGTAGCCCCCATTCGTCCTGTTCAGGAACTGCATCTTCTGTTTTGTGTCAGTCTTGTTTGCTTCCATTGCATTCTTAGGCAGCATGCCCTATGGCTCTTTGTTTGATGGGAAAACATGCTTTCTCCAGTATCTGCACAAGGACATCATGCTGACTGCTTCCTTTCAGCCCAGTGGTCTCATTTCTCCCTTGGTTAGATGTTCCATGAGGGTGGTTAGGACATCTGTGCTTAAAAAGAAGAAAGTAAAACCAAAGGTATTTCAAAGGAGGCTTGTATGTGCTGTAATCAAAATCAAGTCATTGACTTTCTCAGTTCTCCTGGCTTTCTCCCATATGTACACCTTATTAAACTTTTGTTTGATTTTCTCCTGATTTAGAAAAAAAATTCAAGTCATTAGAGGCATCCTTTCCTGGAAGGCACCTTGGAATATAGTGGTTCATCTGTAGGGGGAGCTTTTGTGTAAGGAGCAATGGAGCAGAGTTCAGATCTGCTAAACCAACTAGCCTTACTTCTTGGGAACAAGTCCCTTTAATTCTCTGGGCCTCAGTTTCCTCATCTGTAAAATGTGGAGGGTGAATTAGATAAACTTACGAGTCCTGCCAGCATGAAAATTCTTTGATTAGTGAACCTCAAAAAGTTGTGCCTTTGGTTCTGTGAATCATAATTATTTAGAAAGTGCAAGACTAATGCTTGTTCCTTTTTTTTTTTTAATGAAAAAGATTCTTGTCAAGCAAATTATAGGTACTGAAGACTGTTTAACGTATTAAGACTCATTAATAGCTTTTAATACTTATTAGCACCAGGGTGCAGGAAAGCTGCTAATTACAGCAGTCTTTTTCTTCATTAAAATCATGTGTTCTTAGCCATTTGTTTTGGTTACTTGAAAGCAAACAATGCCTTGTTTCCTTACAATTAAATTCTCCATTTTACATTTTTACCAGTTCAGCAGAGTTTTTTTGTAAAAATTGTCTGAACCTATACAACTTTTGACACATTTGCATTTTATTAGTTAAAGTAAGTGCAGTAATACTTTATCCGATTGTCTCTGAAAAATGGGCCATTTAGTGTGTGTGCATTCTTCAGACAACTATATCCTGGTCTTTCAGTGGCAAAAACCTTGATTATTTTTACCTTTTTTTTTTTAGGTGTCCTTTTTTGTTTTTAATTAATAGACTATTTTTAGAGCAGTTTCAAGTTCACAGCCTAATTGAGCAGAAATTACAGAGAGTTCACACATAGCCCTCCCCACCCACACATATATACTCCCCTACCCTCAACATCCTCATCAGTGTGGCATATTTGGTACAATCGATGAACCAACATGGACACATTATTATCAATCAAAGTCCATAGTTTACATTAGGATTCACTCTTGATGTGAACCCATACAATTTTTGACTGTTCACTCGTTGAGAAGAACAATTCTTAATATCAAACAACAGTAATAATATTTACTTCTTTGTGAATAGTCTCAGAGACAGCTAAATGGTCGTTGTATTTGGAATTTGTTATGTCTTATTGTGTCAGACTTGCATTATATTGATTGGCCAAACAGACTTTCAAACATAAGCCTGATTTTCAGTCATTTGAGAGTCTCCTGAGGTCTCTGGACAGGCCTCCCTGTTCCACCTGCACCTGCAGAGCTGGGTGTCAGCCCAGCAGCTCAGAGCGCATTCCAGCTCTAGAGGGTAACAAGCAGGACGGACTTAGGGAAACAGAAGAGGTGTCAGAACATCCAGCCGGTTGATTGGTCCACTTGACAGACCAGCTTTAATTGTGGTCTGAAAATAACTGCTCCTATGAATAGTCACTTTTCTATGAAAGAGAACAAAGAGGTGAAAAGAGAGTACGGGCACAAACTGAACTGGTAACATTGTACAAACTTTTGGGATAAAACAATTATACTTTTAAGGGTCTAATCATACTATGTACACAATGATAATAAATGCAAATCTAATTTCATGGGATTTGTAGGCCACCAGTTGGATGATGCCAGCTGAACTTGTCTAAATTCCAGCAGCTGTAGTTTAAGCTTTAGATATTTGATGTTTTTCTTAAAATTCTTATTGTCCACTTGCTTCTAATCCCATCTGTGAAAACTGTTATCACCACTGTTATTATCCCTGATTAATGGTTGCCTTTAAAGTTATGAGGCACTTCATTTTCTTGTCTGTGTTTAAGTTTTAACTAAACACACCATTAGTCAGTAGCATTTATTAAAATTGTATATTTTAAGTTATTTTCCCCAAAAGCTTATGCTTAAGAGGCATTAAAAATAACTAGCACATTTTAATTGATTATAAACATATGTTGCTGTTCATCATAGAATCTTAAGCTGAGAGAAATTTCAAGAAATCATTTCACTCTTTTTTAGAGCTTCAGGTTTTGGTTTTTTTTTTTTTGTTTTTTTTTTCTTTTTTCACCAGAAAACTACCTTGGAAAAGAAACAGTATCTATTTTATTTTGAAAGTTCTCTTGGGAAATAGATCCTATCAAAGTTTCAGGGTTTTGGGTAGATACACACTTTCAGTAGAGCCATGATTAAAACACAGCTTTTGTTCGTAAAGTTTTTATGTTTTTTCCAAACATCAGACATTTTCTTTCTGCTGTAAAAACACTTTTATCTTTGCCATGACTTGTGAATTAGGCACTTTCTTGCTCCCAATGTCTTACATAGGCAGCTGTGGGATACAGTGCAGGTTTTCTTCACTGTGCTATGGGGTCAAGTTAGGTTTGAAATACCACGTTTTGTGGGAATGTGCGTTGAGTCTCCCAGATCTCTGCCAGTCTTGGCGCGTTTCGTTTCTGTGATCACGCAGATTTTGATGTTGCGGTCTTTTGCAGTGGATTGAGGATCTGTTTGTTGGCACTACATGCACAATGTCATGGGACAGAGAATCTTTGTGATGGAGAAGATCTAGGAACCTGTTTAGGCCCAACTTTTACTCTAAACAGGCACCTTTGTTTGCCTTCCTCCCCTTCCTTTGCAAAAATTGAAATCCCCCTCGTAAAGTTCTGTAATGCTCCTCACCTTTCTGTAGAACTAAGTTGCCACCCTTGTAGGCTGGCATGTCACACCCCATAGAGTCTGCACCATCCCACCTTCCCTGTTCCCTCTACTGACCTCCTGTGTTCCCGGGAGAGGGAGTTTATTGCAAGGGAAAGAGTGAGTTTGGGAGCCCAGAAGACCAAGGCTAAGACCTCACCATCATCTATCACCTCTGGTCTGTGAACTTATACAGATGCCTTAACATTTCTGAGCCTCCCTTTCTGTCTCTGTAATAGGGGAATGGAAATTCTTATCTCACGAAGTTGTCGTGAGCATTGCACAGAATAAGGTGTGTGTGGTGCCCACCTGAGGTTAAGTTTCACTAAACACGTGGACTCACAGCACTACCACAGGCTGCGTTTCTTGCCCGCAGGGCGGCAGCAGGAGGTCCCTTTAGCAGAGGGCCTGCAGCAGTTCAAACAAATGACAGTTCACATACCCCTCCAGGGACTCCTGTCTCCCCGCATGATACAGTTCCGGGTGCAAAGCCCAAGATTCATATCAGGCAGGTGTAGGAGCTCCCCAGAGAAGAAGCCTCATGCCCTAAACAGCCAGTAGCTCTTGTGACAATCCTTTGGCATAGTTTCTAGGGTTCTCCACAAAGGGAAGCATTCAGGGAAGTCCAAAGCGTGGCACCTTCATCTGATATTTACAGCTCATTCAAACTTCCTCGTAGCCCAGATGCAGTATACCAGTCGAGGATCATTTTTGCCATAATCAGTGTTGCCTAGAGCTATAATTAATGCCTACCATCTATCTACCTGGTTTCCAGGGTAACAGGTCTAGATGGTTAAACCCAAGGTCAGGTTCTCAAGCAAGGGAAAACGTGTGTTAATCCTTTCATCCCAGTATGCAGAAGACCCAGCCAGGGGCCTCACATGTTACAGTCATCAAAACATGCTAGTTCATTCCTTTAACAAATATTTCAGAACTTACACGATGAGCCAGGCACTGTGCCTGAAACCAGGACAACAGTGGCAAGTTAAACAGACACGGTGCCTGTCCTCATAGATCCAAAACCTGTGATGCCCTTAATTCCTTTCATTGCCTGGAGAACTCCTCTTTATCCTTCACAGGTCAGCTCAGATGTTACCTTTTTTCTGAAATCCGTGTTCACTCTATTGCCCCCCAACTCTTTGTACATGTTGCCCTGAATTCATGGATTGGTTTTTTGAATCCCTGAATTACCTAGATTTTGTGTGCATGTGGGAATGTATGTTTGAAGAATGGGACTGAAACTTTCACCAGATTTTCAAAGGGATTTGAGCCATCCCCTTCTTCCCCCACAGCCCCCCCAAGAACTTAGAACCACTACTTGGTTTTGAACATTTATATCATGGTTTTATTACTTATTTATAGGTATGTATTTCCTATTAGATTGTGAATACCTTGCCAGAAGACTGTACTAATATTTTGTGTCAGCAGAATGCCTGACTCATAGCAGAAAGTGCATGTTGAGAGAATCACTTCTTAATCTCCTTAACAGACTCAGCAATTTGAATGATGCAAGTGGTGGAGGATTTCCTAATTTGAAAGGGAATGTCCTTGCTTATATTAAACTGAAATCAGCCTTTCTTGTTCCCTTCTTCTGTCCTCTGGAATTAAATGTTAAATGTCTACCTTCTTCTGTGTTATAATTGCCCATTTATAAGACTTTGTTGATTGGGGAAATCAAAGAAAAAGGGTTCACATGAGGGAATCATTAACAAATGATGCATTTGCATCTTAAATATTTTCATGTAAAACATGCAGATGTACATCAATGTACTAGCATTTTATTATGGAACTAATAACTTTTTGTTGAATATGAGCTTGCTGCTATGGACTCTTCTACCTTTTTTCACTTAAACCATCCTGAATTTGATATCCGTAATTTCCACTTGGGGTTTCTTTAAAGTGGAATGAGAAGTTAGACACTGAAGCAATTTGACTGCAGACTTGGTCTAGATTTTTACTCTACTCAGTTTTTTTTTTTTAATAGTTCTGCCTCCCACATTCCACCAGTGATTTTTTTTTTTTTAATAACTAACTTTCCTCTAGTCTGAAATCTTCAGTTTTCGGAGGAACAGCAACTCATATTTCCCTGGTTTACATGCTGTTGAATTGAATTATGTAACTAAAGTAACATGGATAAGTGGCATAAACAGGTCTGTGATCAAACAGAATTGATCCTCAATAGGCAACTGGTCCAGCCGATTGGAGCCGAAGCAAGCAAGCGTTCAGGGCGCTTGTGGTGTCAGGAAGACCAGGAGCATGTTTGTATTCTGGGTTTTTTTTTTCCCCCGGATAAATTATTTTGAAATCTCTTCATCATGCTGCCCACGTTTCTTCTCCCTTAGACTACTCATCTTCCCCGTTTAGACTAAATAGGGGTAAACTGTGTTTGGCTTTCCTCTTGGTAAAGTCTCAGGTGTCTATTTCTGTCTAGAAAAAAATAAAAACCATTAAGACAAAAAATGGCAAATATAAGGGGCTAGTTAAGTATAAGGATGTTCTAAGTATAAAAAATAATGACAGTGGAGCTTAATTTCTCTCCCCTTGAGTGTGGCCTGGACTTAATGACTCACTTCCAAGGATTAGTGTATGCAGAGGCAGAAGTAGGAGCTTTATTAGTACAAGAACTTAACAGATAACCACCTTAGCCCAGAGATCAAGTTTAACACCCTTGGTGATGAGTCATACTGATAGAGTGTCCCCTCTGATGTGGTGTAATGAGAACACTTTACTCTCTGGCAGATTTCCCCCAAACCCATAACCCCAGTCGAACTTTGAGATGATACCAGGCAGACTCAGACCGAGGGATATTCTGTAAAATGCCTGACCAGTACTCTTCAAAAATCTCAAGGTCTTGAAAAACAAGGAAAGGCTGTCGCAGAGCAGAGGAGACAAGGGAAACCTGATGAGTAAATGCAAAGTGTTATCGTGGGTTGGATCCTGGAACAGAGGAAGAGGACGTTAGTGGAAAAACTAGGGAAATCCAGAAAAAGCCGGTAGTTTGGACAAATCTCCCATGATTACGTAAGATGCTAACGCTGGGGAAAGCTGGGTGAAGTGTGTATGAGAACTGTTTTTGCTATCTTTGTAACTTTTCTGTAAACCTAAAATTACTCCAGCATAAAAAGTTGATTAAAAAATAGCAGTAGGAGAGATCACAGAAGAAAGGGTTGAATGATTTGAAATTTAAGACACGTAAACCAGATTAAAGGCAATAACACTGGAAAGTATTTGTCACAGATTTTAAATGAAGGACTGATATTCTTAATATACAATATACTTTCCCAAATGAAGAAGAACACACTAACACCTATTGGAAAAATAGTCATTGATGACAATCCACAGAAGAAACACAGTGGTGAGTAAATATGAAAGCGAGTTCAGTCTCACCAGTCATTAAAGAACTGCCAATTTCAGAACATTTTCACCTGTTACATAGGGAAAAGGTAGTATTCAGTTCTGAAGAAGGTAAGTGGAAGAATTATAGATCTGGAAAGCAATTTATCAATACGGGAATTGGGTTTAAAAATAAGCATATCATTTGTGCTTGTAATCTCACATTTGTAAGATTTCTTTCCCAAGAAAATAATCAGATGCGTACACAAATATTCTAACCAGACTGTTCATCAAAGGGTTAATAATGAAAAACTGTTAATAATGAAAAACTCAAAACCTAAATATCTTAGGAGTGAGGGAAGGATGTAAAAAGTTTGGGCGTACCTATGGAATAGAATGGAGTCCTTAAGAATCATGATATAATTAAATAAAACAATGAAAACAAGATACAGTTTGTGTATATCCTCTGATCCCAGACTCCGTGCATGTGTACAACTGTCTCTCACAAAAAAGATGGCAAGGAAATATACTATCCTGTGCAAAGTAGTTACCTGTGCTCAGGTGGTAAGGAAAGAATGCTTTTTATTTGCTTTATACCTCCCTGCCTTTTCAAAACTATCTATAACGAGTATATATTGCTACTGTAATCAGGGGGAAAAGTAACACTGCAAGCAATGTGATGAATGAGTTTCTTTCATCCTTTATACTGATTTAATTAAGAGAATGTCACAGATCCGTTTTGTTCTGTAAAACACTTTTTCCTCTTTCCACTAGGAAGCTCCAGAGGGTGCTCCCACTGCCAGCTGAGAACTGGGCTGCGCTGGTTGAAGAGTGGTGCTGTCATCCCAGCCCCTTTGCTAATAAGCCCCTTCATCCACGGGAGAGTGACTGTTTCACTGGAGACTCTTTCTTCTTGGTGAATTTAAGAAGTGATTTGCAACAGCCAAGACCTGAAGTGGCCCCAGCAGAGACGTCTTGTTTTTCTTCTGAGAACCATTTAAAATTGGTTGAGTATTTTTTCAAAATAAGTGCTCATTTAGGGTTTGGCTTAGAAACTGGCTTCTCTAATCTTTTTGATTTTTTGGGAGTGGTGGTGGAGGGGGATTAGGTTTATGTGTTTATTTATATGTTTAACAGATGTACTGGGGATTGAACCTAGGACCTTGTGCATGCTCTGCCCCTTGAGCTATACCCCCGCCGCGACCTTTTCTTAATTCAGGGCATGTTACACACATTGTTCTGAAGACCAAAATCCATCTATTGCTCTGCTCTGCTCTTTTGATATAAGAAGAGCATATGGCCTTAAACCAAAGCAGCCTTGGGGGCTGGAAGAAAGGAAAGAAGACTTCTTCCTGCGTAGATCTGGGGATGTTACCGTTTTTTACAAACCAAAAGGCCCTGCTTCCTTGTTTCTAGGACAGTAATCCATAATCCATGTACATTTTTGTTCTCTTAGTCTATTTACATTAAAAGTGTTCTTTTGCTGCAGGCTATCTGTTACACTGTTAGGCTTAGGTGTTTCCCCCTATCTGCCCATAGTCTCAACTTCTGCTGATGTCACACAAGCAGATGCCACCAAGGCAAAAGAGGAAATGAAGGAGCTCAGGCGTGGAAATAAAGCTTGTGCCGCAGGCTGGAAGTCAGTGCTTGACAAGTGAGGTCAGGTGGCTCCTGCTATAAAAGTTGCTTGAGAGAGAAGGCAATTTCCTCTCACTGCAGAGAACAAGTGGTTTACCTTATTTTAAAAGAAAATCAATGGCATTGACTTGGCCTTAGTGAAAAATCATTCCCTGGATGGCAAGTCAATACCGATGTGATTTAAAAAGTAAAGAAAATCATTGCTAGAGAATCTTCATTTTAACATCTGATTATTGGTAGGAATAAAACTGTTGTGTGTTAAATTCCATTTAGAACTCGTTTAATTTCTGTAATGAGAACTGAGCCACTCTAGGAAATATGCAGTAGTCAGGCAGCCCTTAGGTTGTAAGCTGGTTTATAGAACTGTTTTCTATTCTGAGGGAGATTAAGGAAGTTGGTCAAATATCGAGGCTGGGGTATGATCAGTTTAAATTATGTAAGTGCCTCATCTTCCACCAGGAACACACATCCCTTCACCTAAATATGGTTCATTTGAAATGATAGTACTTAAGCCTTACGTATTTTTAAAAGATAACTGGTGAGCAGTTAATATAAACCTATGTTATAATTACATTTAATATGATTATATTAAAATTATATTTTAATCTAAATTTATATACTAATACTCTTTTATGTGTTTTGACTTTCCTTTTTATGATTAAGCTGAAAGTTTTTAAAATACATGGAAGATGTGAGTGAAAGAGGAGTGAGAGATTAAATGAGAAAAAACATGTTTCCCTTTGCAGATGAGCTCTGCACTCTGTATAGAAATAGTTTCTTCACACTTATGTCTTTTATCAGTTATACAGTGCCATTTATAAGAATTTCTCTTAATTATGAACAACCTTCCCGTGTGTTAAAGGAAGACCCTTCGTATTCAGACATTATGGTTTTTGAGTATCCAGGAGACTGGGAAATTACTACCGTGGCAAAAAAAAAAATACTACTGTTTACAAGATTGGGTTTTTTTGGGGGGGTGGGGAAATTTATTTTATTTATTTATTTATTTATTTAATGGAGGTACTGGGGGTTTAACCCAGGACCTTGTGCATGCTAGACATTCACTCTACCACTGAGCTATACCCTGCCCCCAAGATTGTTTACAACTTAGCCTGGATGGAAGTTTCACTTTAATTGTGTATTGCAGCAGTTGAAAGAATATGCCTGTGGCCAAAATAGTAACATAAATTTGGAGGGACTGCTGAAACAGTGCTCTCAAGGCTCCTGTGGGAACCAGGCTGCTCTGTGCTATTGAAAACCTATTTTTCATATCACCCCGTCTAGCCATCTAGCAGGACTTTGAAATGTCACATGGTGACACAGCATCCTAATGGTGCCTCTTGGGAAGCATTTTTTTGGCGAGACGATATCAAGGGTCCTTAGAAATTGAAACAACACAAAGGAAAATAAAAACGAGGACAGGAGGCTAATGCCCCTCTCGGAGCAGCGGTGCCATCTCGCAGATATATTGATTTAATTAGTCCACAACAATGTCTGTCTTTGATGTCTGCTCCGCAGAGTTCCCACCCCGTTAGGTTGTTCCATTGGCACAACTTGCTTTGTTGTTTCCTTTAAGCATGGGTCAAGAAAAACGCACTACAAAGCAGAGTTTCTCTTTAAGAAAATGATAAGTGTTATAGTATTTTAATTTAAGAGATCAGATTTTAAGAACAGCATAAGTAAGTGTTGGACTTTTTGTTTGTTTCTTCCCTTCAGTACCCCCTCAGAGTGTAGGGTGTGTTATTTGTGCCTCTGCTAATGTGGTGATAAATACTTTCTGGGGGGGAGGTGCGGGGAGTAATTAGATTTATTTATTTATTTACTTATTTTTATTCATTTGTTTTTTAATGGAAGTACTGGGGATTGAACCCAGCACCTTGTGCACGTTAAGCACATATTCTACCGTTGAGCTCTACCCTTCCTCCCAATACCTTTTGTTTTTGAAAGACATTCGCTGGATGTTTCTCTATTCCTACAGTTGTTGTCTCTTGTGATATTTTTTGTGTCTACCAACATAATAAAAATTTTGCATCTTTATAATAGGTCAGTAAAGATGGCACCTCGATCTTTTATAAAATTCATAATATTCTAGATGTAGAAAGTATAGCCATACTTATGACTTCATCCTATATTTTGAGGAACAAATGAAATTGAACATTGGTTATGTTATAGCTGGTAAGTATGACTAACAATTTTCCCTTTTTTTTTCCTTCCCTGAGGTACTTAGCAATAATTCTTCGACATTGGTTATTTGTTTGCTTCATTAAATCTCTGAGGGTCTCTTTTTTATTTTCTCAAAGTAGTGTATTGAACTTTGTAAACATTCACAAATGTAAAAAGAATAGAACTATGAACTTTTAGTATACCAGTCACCTTGATTCATAAAGTATGCTTCATCTGTCCCTTTTATTTTTAGTTTCTTTTTGCTGAAACCCTTTAAAGCAAATCCCAGACATTATGTCATTTCATTCCTTCATGGTTTTTTCTTTTTTACATAACCACAGTGTCATTTTCACACCAGACAAAATCAACAGTTATTACTTGTGGTACAAGACCAGGTCATACACAGATTTTATCAATTTTATTATAAGTATCTTCTGCTGTCTGTTTGAATCAAAATTCACACATTTGGTTGTGTGAGTTAATTAAGTTTTTTTTTATTGATGAGATTTTTAAAATCTTGATTACCTGTCTATTAAAAACATAAAATTTTATTTTAAAAACCAACCAACAAAAACCACTTTTTCTGCTTCATTGAAAGACAAAGCAAAATGTGCTGTAAGAGCAATTATAAATGAAATACATAACAGAACACCTGACGAAAAATGTTCTACTTCGAATAGAAAAATCCCTTCTTCTGAAGCATTGCTTGTCCAATACCTGTGTTAGTTTTTAGTAAAGCCCTTAGTTTTTGGTAGGATTTAATGAGAATGGTCTGATTTAACTTGTATGAAATAAGATTCTTTAAAAAGTATCTTTAATACAACTTTGGAGCCATACAGGTAGATTTTATTGTAAGAAAGCATGAGACTGGGAGGAGGGTATAGCTCAGTGCTAGAGTGTGTGCTTAGCATGCATGAGGTCCTGGGTTCAATCCCCAGTACCTCCATTAAAAATAAATAAACAAACCTAAGCCCGTCCCCAAAACAAAACAAAACAAAACAAAATGAAACGAAAAAAAGAACATATGAAATTGCCAAAATGCCAAACTTTACAGTTGAACAAACCTGGTTTCTAAGCTGTCTTCTTCCTATAACCTTTCCTGGACCTGAACAAATAGGCACTTGCTTTAGTTTTTATGTCTGTGGCTTTTGACTTTTTTTAACCTCTAACTAAAGTAAGAAATTTTTTTACATTAAGATCTGGTAATACACACATACACAGAGACACAGACACACCTTGAATAGAAGTTCCTTAAAGCACCATTTACCCTATGTTTGAAGCACTGTGATATTTTCTGTTCTGTTGTATTTCATATTTTGTAAAAAATGCAGACTGTAACCCATAAAATTGATCCTGTGAATTGCTTTGCAGAACACTTGGCGTAGTGCTGAGGAAGCATACTCTTTAGCATCTAAGGGACCTGGATTCAGATATCAGCTGTCAATTACTAGCAGCACATCCAGGCAAAAAAATTGATCCCTTTGTGGGAAGTAATGGGTTTTCTGCCCATTTCTTGAATGATGTGTGCCAAAAGTGTATTTTATATATGTAACATCCACCTAGCTGTTACCTATGAGCCAGGACAGTGCTTTACAACACTCCTTTTTAGATCCTAATAAACAATTCTGTGAGCCTAACACTACTATTAACTCCATCTTACAAATGAGGAAACCAAAACAGATTAATTGATGTGCCCAAAGTCATGCATGTAGTAAATAACAGAGCTGGGATTTGAACTTGGGAAGTCTGGCCCCAGACTCTGGGCTCTTAACCACTATGCTATTGCTTATAATATAACCTCTTATAACAAGCTACAAGTCAGTAAGATTTTTTTGTTGTTGTTGAGGCATAGTTAACATTATATTACCTTCATGTGTACAACATAGTGATTCACTATTTGTATGTACTTTAGAATGATCATAACAATAAGTCTAGTTAACATCCATCACCATACATAGTTACAAGAATTTTTTTTTCTTGTGATGAAAACTTTTAAGGTTTACTCTCAGCAGCTTTCTAATATGCAGTATAGTATTATTAACTGTAGTGGCCATACTGTATGTTACAGCCCTATGACTTATTTATTTTATAACTGGACGTTTGTACCTTTTACCCATCCCGACCAACCCCACCTCTGATAGCCACCAGTATGTTCTCTGTATCTAAAAGAACAGTCTTTTGTTTGCTTAATAATTAGGTGAATGCTAGCTATTTTAATCTGTGTCCCCAGTGATAAAGTTGGATTTTTCAGAGTTTAAGAATGTTTCGGAAATTTGTCCCAGCATACTTTCTCTCTCTTTCCAGGTATAATGCTTGTCTTAAATGGAAAAATAGAACTATATGAATGGATTGGATATTTTTCACTTATGATGGTGGTTATGAATATAGATTACTTATACATAAGTTACACTGGACTAATAAAGTAATATGAGTTCAAGTTCTGATTCTTCTGTTTTCTAGACACATGAGTTTGGGCAAGTCACCTACCCTCTCTACTTTTGTTGCCCACCATATACCTATTCTAAATACTAAGGATGTTTGGAGGTGCTTTTTAGAAATGTAAGATGCTTCTTGTTCAGATTGCTTGGCAACATGTAGGTTATCAAGTAGGGACTAGGTTTGAAAAAATCATTCTGTTCATTATTCTGCCTCTAGACTTGAGGAGAGTGATCTCTGTGCATGTGAATTATGCATACAAGCTAAATGTATTCCCAGTATTTAGTAGAAGGCAAAATAAAATGTAAAGTTCAATGTATACTCTAGAGACTATGTTAAAATTATATATTCCTTTTAAGAAAAGCTAAATGACATTTAAATGACATTTTTCTCTTCTACAGAAACCAAAGGCAAATACCAAAGTAATTTGTAAGCGTTGCAAGGTAATGTTGGGAGAGACCATGTCATCAGGTAAGAATTTCATAATAAAAAAGCCAAAATGATTGCCTTCTTGTTAAAAAAAAAAAGTTGAAGGAAATTTTATAGGCACTATGTATGAAAGATAGATGACTAATATATGTTGTAGAATTGATGCTTTTAAAAATAGAAATCAACTATTATGTCATCCAATAAGCCAAAAAGTTTGTATATTTTGACCGTTATAAGTACTTAGTATTGAGTTTTAATCATTAAGAAGTTGGGTCATTTTCAGTATTTCTTATCTTCTTTGTAGATATGAAGCAATAGTATAAAGTTTGTACTTGGGTCTATTTCAAAGAAGATTGGAGCTTTTTTCTTAATACAGCTCCTCAGCCAGAAAAACTGGTTTCCAGAGATGATGAAGATGCTTTTTGGGGAAGCCGTCTGCCTCAGGGCTGCGTTTTGAGACTTGGAGGGTGGAGGAGCGCAGAGAACCTGTTGAAATGGAAGAAAGCACATTCTGAGTTTTATATTCTGTTCCTTGTTCTTTTTCCCAGTAGTGTTAATTATATTTTACGTAAGGTCTATGTTACACCACTTTACAATATAATAATGAAAATCCTGTTAATTAAAATGCATCACTCTTTACAAATATGGTTTAAAAATGTCTAGAGAGCTACAGCATGCTGTGTTAGCTTTGTGGGTGATGAATAATTGTTTTAATATAATTAATTAGAAGATGTGATTTAAGTGAAACTGTTGTACTCAAGGGAAGGCAGATGGTAGTATTTTTTGTTTGTTTTTTAAGATCATTAGAATCTTGTAGGTAGTCACTTGCTCAGAGTAAACAGAAAGGGAAGAATGAGTAGTAGTAAAGGATGCCACCCCCAATGTCATTTTTGGAGAATAAAGCAAGTCCCTTAAGCAAAGAGGTAGAAAATTTTATGGCTTCCTGTTAAATAAGGTGAATTGATTTTTTTTTTTAATTGTTCTCTCTCCTCCCTGAAGCCCAGTTAAAATGTCAGTTAAGGAATGAAAAAAACAACAACAAAAAAAAGTGCATCCACAGAGACAAAGAGAAACAGAGAGGAGGCAACAGGGATGCAAACAGAGAGGTGTTAGCAAACATTTTTTTGGAAGCTGTAAATTTGAGAAAGGTGTGGAAACACACTTGGCAGTGTGGAGGAAGCTGCAGCCTTGGTGTCTGCAGAAGATCATGTGGATAAGGAGTGAGCCAGTACTCACTGCAGAACTCCAGAACTGGGCAGAATTTAGAGGTAGCAGGTAACAGGGGCCAGGGGCTGAAAGCAGGATGATTAATGCAAAGTTTGTCTATGGAGCAATAAGATTCCGAAGACTCCTTCTCCACTTTCAGCTTGTGCTTATACTCTCATGATAGGAGACTGGAGTGACCTTTCTTGGAATAATGGAAGTGTACTAACCAGAGAGAAGGTTTGCAGACAGTGCTTCCTAGGGGTCATTCAACAAAACAAATGATCTTAAATTGAGCCATTCTGCTGTCAACAAGCCTTATATCTACACCCAAGAGCTTCCTCTCAGCATTTTATTACTTCACACTTAAATACAAATAGACTGCCAAGAATCAGCAAATAATAAGAGTCCAAAGCAAATAAATAATTGACCGAGTAAACAATAAGGGCAGAGAAGAAGCAAATTATGTATAAGACAGAAGAAAATCTTTTTAAAAACAATAATAAATGTTCTTGGAGTAATGAAATAATGTTGCCTCTATAATTCAGTGAATGTAGAATTAAAGATGTAATAGCTTAAAAAGAAACTAACCAAAAGACTGGAAAATAAAATTAAGAACCTATCTCAGAAATCAGGACCAAAAAACAGAGGTTGAAAATTAGAAAGAAAATTTTAAAAAAATCAGCTTTCCTGAGGGTAGGATCATTGCCTGTTTCATTTATCATAGTAATCTCTGGCACATACTGGGTATGTAGTATATATTTGTTGAATGAATGAATGAATTGAACCTTTTAGGACATTCTACAAGTAGCTAATAGAAAGTCTAGAAAGAGAGAATAGAGACAAAAGGGTGTAGGAAATGATCAAAGAACAAAAATACTAGGAACACTTCACAAGGGTATTTCCCAGAGTGAGGGCTTGAATTTTTTGACTGAAAGGGCCCACTAAGTGTCTAGTGTATGGAGGGGTGGAAGGAAAAATACTTAAAGCCACATTACTGAGTAATTTCCAGACAGGAAGGATGAAGTTTCTAGAGAGAAAAAAGCAGAAAATGTACAAAGAATTAGGAATTAGAATGGCACTAAACTACTTATCAGCAGTGTTGAAAGCTAGAAGACAATGAAGCAGTGCCTTCATAATGTAGAAGAAAGAAGATTTTCAACCCAGAATTCTGTACACAGTCAAACCATCAGTCAAGTGTGAAGATTACAGATACATTTTTGGAAATACAAGGTCTCAAAACATAGACCTCGGTTATATTTTCCTTAGGAATCTACCATAGGATATGTATCATCAAAACTAGGGATTTAACCTCAAAGGAGAAAACATGAAATGTGGGGAACATTATCTAACACAAGAGAACAAGATAAGGAGGGCCCAGGGTTGTACAGCAGACCTAGAGAATGATAGCCTGGGTTGAAGCAAGGAAGAGAAAATTGTATTGATGACTTCTTTAGTTGTCACTGAAACTGATAAATTCTTTGAATTGTTTGACCACATGTAACAAATAATCTTGAGACACGCCATTTCATCATATGGGCAAAATTAGCTGAAGGTGTTTGGACAGCTAAACACATGAAAAAGAAAGCAGTTATGCACTGCAGGAAAACAGAAGCACTTCTATGGTATCATTATGGTCACAATAACGTGAACACTGAATATTGGTTTAACCAAAAATCTTTATGATGTGATACATAAGTATATGAGGAGGTCACTATGTGTGAGTGCATGTGGGGGCTGTTGTAAGAGAGCTGTACTCATATCTACTTGAAAAGTAAGTTAGTAGGATGGCAATTCCAAAAATGGTGGCATAAAGGGGATGAACAGTTTTACTCTGCAGAAAACAAGTGCAAAACTATACCAGTTCAAAAGAACAGCTACTAGAAAATGACCAAAATGAAACAAGGATTTGAGAGGTGATAATTTATGAAAAACTGCTATTGCCTTGGATTAGAAAGGTAAATTTATGACCTTTTTGCTTGCAGGTATTGCCATACTCCACCCCAACTTGGGCAAGAAAAACCCATGGCTTTATTATCTATAGGAGATTTGGTTTAGGGTAAGCAAAGGAGAAAGTAGAAATTTAAGAGGAATATTTTGGAAGAAAGAGGGCTGTGGAAGGGCTGAGCTGGTAACTTCTTAACACAGCTCTGGCTGATGGCTAAGCTCTATATGCATCAATACATGCCAGGGAGACCACTAAGAACTGAAAGCTTAGGGAGACCTGAACATTTGTTGTGCCTTTGGTTGCATTCGTCAGTGCACACACAACTTGGGCTGTAGAAGGTGGAAACCTTAATAGGTTGAGGTATTTAAGCAGAACCTCTCCTCAGATTTTCTGGCAGCCAGACTATGCCGATAACCGTGAATACTCAAGGGAGTCAGGCTAAACAAAATAAAACTGAGCAGAGACATTAGTGACTACACACTGCAGGAAGATGTATTTCTTGGTTTAAGTCCAAGCTTGTTAATTGACCTGTAAACCAGCAACCCTTAAAAGGACAAAACAAAATCCAGAATTGCTGCAAAGTATTACATACAGTGGCCTCTTTCCTTCCAGAAATGATTAGCCATGCAAAGAAGCAGAAAGGAGTGATTCATACTCAAGGGAAAAGCAGGACTCAATAAACAGATACTGAGTAAGCACAAGTATTAAAGTAACAAAGATCTTGAAGTAGCTAATTATGAATATGGCAGATAATTAATAGAAAAAAAAACCTTTTGAGTGAACTAATAGAAAATCCCAACAAATTGGAAACTTCAAAGAAAGAATCAATTGGTAATTACAGAGCTAAAAAGTACAGTAATAAAGAAACTTCACTAGATTAACTAAACCTCATATTTGAGATGATAGAAGGAAGAAAATTGTTGAAATTGAAGATAGATGAATAGAAATTAACCAATCCAAAGGACAGAGAGAAAAAAGCCTCTCAAAATGGAGAGAATGTCAGAGATTTGTGGAACAATATTGTTTCAATAAATGTGTAAGTGGAACCTCAGAAGGTGAGAAAAAGAAGAGGGTCAGGGGAAAAATTTTTTTAAGTGGCTGAAATAGTGGCAAATTTGGTGAAACATTTTTTTTTAGCTTTGAGTCCAAGAATTGTAGTGAATCTCAAGTAGGGTAAACACAACGAGCATTTCCCCAAGGCATGCTGTAGTCAAACTGGTAAAAGCCAAAGATGAAGAGAGAATCTTGAAAGTAACAAGAGAAAACAAAACATCACATATAGGGATTTCATTAGGAATTAAGGCCAACTTCTTATAGGAGTAATGCCAGCCAAAAGACACTGAAATGAGATATTCAAAATGACAGAGGAAAAAACAAAAACACCTGTCAACTCACAAGTCTATATCCCTCAAAATTCTTCATAAATGAAGTGAAAATTAGGACATTTTCATGTAAGTAGATGGAAATAAGGCATGGCTGACAGACCTTCTCTGCAAACAATGCTAAAGAAAGTTCTTCAGGATAAAGTGAAAGATACCAGATGGTAATTGGAATCCAGAGGAAGGAATAAAGAGCAAGATAAATGGAAAGTATGTGGGTTAATTACCACAAAAGCAAACTCAAAAGAGGTTAGCATAAAATTGAAACCACCTTTTCCCTGCAATTTGCCAGTTCTATAAAATTAGAACTTTTGATTACGTTGGGAAGTAAGGACAGAAATCAAAGGCTATAAAAGTGGGAACCTAGTAGATGACTGCACAAAAATATAAGACTGAGAAGGACCACGTCGTCACTGTGAAGGTGATCAGAAGTGGGACGACCCTGTGGAATTACAGACAGGTATCAGTCTTTTGGGATTTTAGGAATTTCAAATCTTGAACTTGGTTAGTCTGCCTTGGACTAGGCATAACACCATAGGCCTCAAAAAATCAAATGTAAATCACCTCTGGAGGAAAATACTTTTCATTATAAAACTCATATTATTCCCACAAATAATTTGTCAAGTGCAGTGTCTAACTCTTCAACCAAAGATAAATAAGCACACAGGTAAGCTAGACTTTCATCAATAAGAACTAACAGAAACAGACTTCTGTTATTGGAATTACTAGATGTAAACTAAAGCAACCATACTTAATATATTTAGCAATATAAAAGACAGGTTTGAACATATCAAAAGGAAAATGAAGCTATAACAGTACACATATTTGGGAAAGATCCACAACAGAACTTCTAAAATGTATAATTGAAATTTAAAACTCAGTGGGTAGTTTAACAGCAGATTAGGTACAATGTGGAGAAAGAGTTAATGAATAGAAGATAGATGAGAAGAAAAATCTGTAATCCAGCACAGAGAGACAAGAAGGCAAAAAACATAGAAGAGAGAGTAAGAGACATAAAACACACTAAGAAGATCTAATGTTTAGTCAGAATTCTAGAAGGGAAAAAGAAGTAGAATAGAGCACAAGCAATATTTGAAGAGATAATTGCTGAGAATTTTACAAAAGTGATGAAGAACAATTTGTAGATTGAAGTCCACTGAATTCTGATTAAATGAAGCCCAAGTAAGAGAAATAAAAAGAAGTCTATAGGTAGATGTATCAGAGTGATACTGCAGAAAAATAAAAAACAAATTATCTTGAAAGAAGTGGTATATTTATACAATGGAATACTACTCAGCCATAAAAATGACAACATAATGTCATTTGCAGCAACATGGATGTCCCTGGAGAATGTCATTCTAAGTGAAGTAAGCCAGAAAGAGAAAGAAAAATGCCATATGAGATCGTTCATATGTGGAATCTTAAAAAAAAACAAAAAGACAAAAAAACTACAAAACAGAAACAGACTCATAGATACAGAATACAAACTTGTGGTTCCCAAGAGGGAGGTGGGTGGGAAGGGACAGACTGGGAGTTAGAAATTTGTAGATACTGACAGGCATATGTAGAATAGATTAAACAAGATTATACTGTATAGCACAGGGAAATATATACAAGATCTTACGGTAGCTCACAGTGAAAAAGAATGTGACAATGAATGAATGTATGTTCATGTATGGCTGAAAAATTGTGCTCTACCCTGGAAATTGACACAACATTGTAAACTGACTACAACTCAATTAAAAGAAAAAAAAGTGCTTGGTTAAAAAAAATAAAAAGATTATCTTAAAAGCACCCAAAGGTAAATAACAGATCACCTTTAAAGGAACGGCAATAATGGAGGTTGGAGACAGTGGAATGAGTGTCATTGTGCACAAAGGTTAAAAACTGTTAGCCTAGGATTTTATATCAGATGAAATTGTCCTGATATGAAAGAATCAAGACAAAGATAAATAGATTCTCTGTCAAACAAAAACTAGGATAATTCGGTTCTCGAGGTTTGGTTTCTTACAAAAAGAAATTCTACCTGTATATCAAGTGAAAGAAGACAGTCCCAGATAGAAGGTCTAAGTTCATGAAGGGTTAGTAAAGAAAGTGGTAAATATGTGGGTGACACTAAATGAATATTAATTGTGTAAATCAATAATACCTTTTGGGATTAGAATTATAGAATTATAGTTTAACAACAGCTGGGAGGAAAGTATCACTTCGTAATGTTAAAAAGTTCAATTCCGCATCTAATAACATGACTTTAAAATAGTAAAATGAAAATTGAACCTCAAGGAGAAGTAAATTTATCATCTTGGCTCTAGATGTATTATAGTCTATTAAACTACTGATTTTATTTTTTTGCCTTTTTCTTTATGTTATGTTGAGCACACCGTTTTTAATGGCTGCATGAAATTCTCTTGCCTAAATGTATAATTGTTTAACCCAAGCATCCTCAATTTTTAGACATTTAATTTGTTTTCAGTATTTTTCTGTTAATATTATTATGAACACCTTAATAAATAAATGTTTGCAGATATCTATGAGTATTTCTTTGAAATAAATTCTTAGGTGTTTAATTATGGTGTCAAAATACATACACATTTTTAAGTCCTTCACCAAATGACTTTACAGAAATCTTATTTGCAATTCTGACAGCAAACTGTAAATAAGCGTATTAATTTCTCCATATCTTCGTTGCTGCTGCACCTCATTATTTAAAAACATTTTATTTATTTGATGTTAAAAATTTCATTTTAATTTTCATTTCCTTCGTTACTAGTGAGAGTGAACATTTTTTATGGGTATTTTAAAAATCCAAAATGATTTATTTATGTCTATTAAATATTTAGTTTACTGTTTAAATGTTTCTGTAAATGAAGTAGTCAGATAACCAAATTTGGTAAGAATTAAACATTAATGCGGGCACAGTACAGCTCATTGGTAGAGTACTTGCTTGTCATTCACGAGGTCCTAGGTTCAATCCCCAGTAACTCCGTTAACAAACAAACAAACAAACCTAATTACCCCCCAAAGTTTAAAAAAAAAAACATGAATAGACTCAGTGAGATTCTGGCTAAATGTTAATGTGATATTCACAGCTTCTGTTCATGGGCTTTGGAATACTGTGATTAAAAAACCTTTCTCAGTGACTCCTAGGTTTGTTGGCTACTGTCTAGAAATGAGGAAACCAAATGACTAGTTTTGAGATTCACTGGCTCTGGCTGTCATGTGACTAGTTTTTACAACCATGTGTATGTGTGAGCAATCTTGCTGCACCAGATGCACCTCGGTATGCTCTTCTGAAACCACACCGAGCTATCTGAAGTCTCAGAGCTGTCTCCTTGTAGTCATCAGTGCTTTGTCTTCTGAAAACAGAGACATTTCTGGAAGAGTTTTACTGAATGTTAATTGTACCAATATATCAGTTATTTAATTTGGAATGTCTTAATTTGAAACCACCATGCCCACAATAGAGATATGAATGTATTGGGGAGATGTTTAATATTCTTATTTTTTGTTTCCAGAAACCACTAAGTTTTATATGACAGAGATAATTATTCAGCCATCTGAAAGAAATTTTCCCATCATACCAAGGTACAAAGAGCAAATTAAACTTATTCTGTAATTTCATATGTAAGGAAAGATAGGTGCACTTGATTATTTGGAAATTCATTTTTATTTATACTCTTCTTTGTTTGGAAAGGAAAAATAAAAGCCTTTGGAAAGGTGTTTAGACAGTTGAACCATACCATAGAAATAGAAGACTTGAGGATTTATTTATGGTTTCCTTACATAATGGCATAGACAAATGTGCTCATATGAATCTTTTAGCTCTAAAGGTTTTTTGTGCTGCTTTCTATGCCAGATAGCCAAAGTCTTATAACCTAGTCATCAATAGGTTTTTGAGTAATTATTTCTGGTTTTATTTAACTTACTTCAAACATGGGTCAGTTTTCAGATGAGTCTTGTGTTTTTACTTAGCCACTAAATCCATTAGTGGTTTTTTTTTTTCTTTGATTCTTTTTTAGTCTGCAAATGAAGTTAACTGTAGTCTGTCTATTTCAGCTCATTTATTGATGTCTAAAAATCATGGCCCTCTGAATGTAACCTTGAACTTTATGCTCCTGTAAATGCTTTGATTCTGTACCTCAGATCTGAAACTCTGAGGGGAGACAAAGAAAAAACATTAGAGATAATACTGCCTAATGTTTGGGAGGAAATTTCTCACCTTCTTTTTTAACTTATTCAAATGGAATATTGACTTGCCTAACAGTATTTGTTATTTAGTGAAGGGAATAATTAGGTTTGGGTTGAAAAATATATTAAGGATTGGTGAATAGATTATAAAAAGACTGGAGCAAACACAAATGCAGTAAAATAGATTAAAATTAGCACAGATTGTGAGGGACTGAGCAGCATATAGAACAGTCTGGCCTGCACCCACCTCTGCCTTGTAGGTACCTTGTGTGTATTTTTGGTTATTCATGCCAGTTAGTTATTATGAGAAGCCCATTGTGAAAATTGGTTTCTGTTCAAACAGGTCTCAGTTTGTGCAGAGCGTGATTGCCCAGTGTCTGGTGGAACTCTCCTCTGCCAGAAGCACTTTTAGATTCACTGTTCAAGGTCATGACGGCAAAGTGTACATCTTGGTAAGAAATTATCTCACCCAGCTTTTTGTAGCCTGGTCATCCAGGGTCTCAGAAATCCTTTGGTTTTTGTCATTTCTTTTTTCTTAATTCTCGGGTCTAGAAAATAAATGATCAAAAATTGAATTTTTAATGTCAGTTTAATTCACAAATCAAACTCCCTTAATTTAATAACAAATGATGTAAATGCCTCTACATGCCAGGTACTGGAAGTTTAGAGAGAGGAAAAAAAAAAAAACTTAATTCCAGCTCTGTAGAAGCTCAAGCCACAAAATAAAGTTTTTTGCTCTCAGTTTTCTTGGTCAGTATAACACATTTCTGTCTTTCTCACCTTTCTTTCTCCTATTTGATACGCTTATGTTTAAAATATGTTCTATTGCTTCTGTTTTTGTTTTATTGTTTTGTGTGTGTGTGGTGAGAGCACCTAATATGATCCACCCCTCTTTATAGATTTTTAAGTGCACAATGCAGCGTTGTTAATTATAGGCACAATACTTATTTATTTTGTCTGATTAAAACTTTATATCCTTTGATTAGCAATTCCCCATTTCTCCCTCTCCCCAGGTCCTGGCAACCACCATTCTAGTCTGCTTCTGGGGGTTAGACTATTTTATTTGATTCCTCGTGTAAGTGGAATCATGCAGTATTGTCCTGCTGTGTCTGACTTGTTTTATTGATCATAATGTCCTCGAGGTTCATCTGCATTGTCACATATTACAAGATTTCCTCCTTTTTAAAGGCTAAATAATACTCCATTGGATGTATGTACGACATTTTCTTTTTCCATTCATCACTGATGAACATTTAGATTGTTTCTGCATCTTGACTAGTTTCAGTAGTGCTGCAATGAACATAGGAGTGCAGATACCTCTTTGAGATGCTGATTTCAACACTTGGATGTTTGAGAAGTAGTGGCAAGTTTTGGAGAAGAGTTAGCAGAAGCATCCCCTACCTGTACCATAAACATCTAATATTAAACTACTTCTATGGAAAGTAATGTTCTGCAGAAAAGAATTTGGGGTATAATGTGAAAGTCCAAGAATGAGGACCCAAGTCTCTTCTCTGTCTCCCAATCTGTTTTAATAAACCAGTAAACATACATTGAGCACTTCTTATTTGAAAGACAGTGTTCTAGGTGCTCAAGATAGAACAAAAATGCCTTCCAGGACCTCACAAGAGAAGGTCCTTGCTAATAGGGAAGCATGATAGCTAAAAGGAGGGAGGGAACTGAGGTTATTATTACATGTGGCTTTGTGGCTGTCTATCCATCATGGGGACCCCAAACTTCTCTAATTCCAGATATTTTTTCACTTTTTTTTTTAAAATTGAGGTATAGTCAGTTTACAGTGTTGTATCAATTTCTGGTGTACAGCAGCATGTTTTAGTCATACATATACATACATATATTCATTTTCATATCATTTTTCTTTATAGGTTACTACAAGATATTGAATATAGTTCCCTGTGCTATATACAGTAGGACCTTGTTGTTTATCTATTTTATATACAGCAGTTAGTATCTGCAGATCTCGAACTCCCAGTTTATTTCCCTCCCACCATAACCAGAAGTTTGTTTTCTATGTCTGTGAGTCCAGATAATTTCTATTCAAAGCTATAATATGTTCTGACTAAAGGTGATACTAAGCATACGTCATAGCCATAGTCTGAAATCAGTTTTCATTTTCTTTTATTGCAGGGTTTTCAAGTTGAAAATCACAAATAGATTACAATTTACAAAAGTAGTTCCTACTTTTAAGGTTTACTACTAATGTGCGTTTAAATTAATAAATGTTTTCTTTTTTGTAAAAGTAATACATTCTTGAAAAACGTTATAACGACAGGAATGTACAAGAAGTGGTAGTCCCACATCTTGTCCCCTCTTCTGCCCTGCGGTCAGACTGTCCAGAGGTAGTCATTATTAACAGACTGACATGTGTACTTCAACAGTTTTTTTCCCCAAGTATTTATAGTTACATGTACATATACCCACAGGTATTTGTAAAAATAACAGAATGATGTGATTAGCATCCTTTTTCAACATGTGTACTTCACACAACAGTGTATCATGAGGATTGTTTCTTATTAGTGTAAATATGGATTGGACTCTATTAATGACCGGAGTTCCATTGTATAGCTGTTAAAGACAGGCTGCAGTGAAAATAATCTTTGCACATGTGTTTTAGTACTTTAGAAACAGGTCTTTCTAATCTTATACAGTATTGGAATTTGTGTATTTTAAACACTGATAATTGTCACTTCCAAAAAGTTATAAACATCCTTTCTCCATTAAAGACATTCTTGGTGCCCTACCCAGGTCCCTTTCCTCCGCTGGTTTCCTCGTTTCCCATTGATGAGAATGTTGCCTGCCAGTGACCCACAGCCCCCTCTTCTCCAGAGACTTCTCTGATCCTGACAGATGCTGCTTTGCCTAGGTGGTTTCCTGTCCTCAGCTATCCCCAACCCCTGCCCTGCTCAGCCCACTGCCACTGACTTGACCCTGGGCTACAAAACCTGCGGTCTCCTGTCTCCAGATGGGACAGGCTCTGTAGGTGAGATTCGTGCTCCAGCACTCCCTGTGAGATCAGGGTGAGTCCAGGTCTTTGCCTTGCTCCTTCCCTGCCTTAACCTCTCTCCCTCTCTCCCTCTCTCCTGAAAGCACGTGCATCAAATCACACAACACCCCTCCACGGGCACCAAATGCGAATACCTATTCCAAACCCCTCTTCTGAACTAGATGTTACCAGTCTTTTTGTATTTGCTAATCTGATAAGTGAAGAAGGGTGGCACAGAATTTTGCATTTCCTTATTACTAGTCTTAACATTTTCATATATTTATCTCTTATTTCTTCTGTTCAGTTCTGTTCATTTTCTTTGCCTGTATTTCTTGGGCTTTTTCCCCTCCTTATTGATTTTTAGGAGCTCTATCTATTATAAGTAGTAACTTTGTTATGTATGTAGTAAATATTTTCCCCTAATCACTTGTCTTTAAAAAAAAAAAAAAACAACTTTGGGGGCAGGGTATAACTCAGTGGTAGAGTGTATGCCTAGCATGCAAGAGGTCCTGGGTTCAATCCCCAGTACCTACATTAAGAAAATAAGTAAATAAACAAATCTAATTACCTCTCCCCACAAACAAATTAAAAATAAATAAAAATTTAAAAAAACTACAACATTGTAAAATGATTATAAATCAATAAAGGAATTTGACACATTGTAAAATGATTATAAATCAATAAAAAATTTAAAAAAAACTTTAAGTTGTCAGTGATGCTACCAAATGTTATACTTTGAAAGGCTTACCCTAGTTAAAAGTCATGTACATGATTCCTCTATATTTTTTTCTGGTGTTTTATGGTTTTGTCTTGTTTTTGTTTTTTGGGGTGGTGGTATGAGATATGGATGGATAGGGAGGTGATATTCTTATACTTGGACTTTTCTCTCCGTATCTTTAGCTATGGCTTTTAAATTCAGACAGTTTGGTGATTGAATCTTTGGAAAGTTCCACAAGTATCCAAAAATTCCCCCTGTTGGAAGACCTACCAAAGGCTGACTCCAGTTCTGCCTGGAATGCCATCAAGATCCTCTACCAGCCATACATCAAAAGCAGGAATGAAAAGTAAGTTGTGCTTTATTTTCTCATTCCACGTTATGGTTTAGTTTCTGTTGCCATATTGGTGTTAAGAAATTAATGAATTAAATGCGACTGTACCACCTCCCTGCTTCATGCTTTTAGGAATCATACTGCTACATGTTATGCTTTCAAAATAGGTTAAATTATTACAGATGACTCATGCTTATGTGCAGAAAGCTTGCTTTTACTGAAAACAATTGGTCTTTTTTGGTAATCTCAGCTGTTTGTGCATATGGCTGCAGTACTAAATCAGGCTTCAACATCTATGAATATTTACTGATAAACACTTCCCAGGCATTTGGGATACAGTAGTGAACAAAACAGAGTCCCTGCCTCCTGGGGTTGTTGTTCTAATAGAGGGAAGGAAGGCAGACCATAAAGAAAGCAGACAAAAAAATCAAAGACTGGTATGGCTCTTGCTGTAAGTCAGGTATTCATCTGAGGGCTTCCAGATCATTTTAAGCCTCACAACAACCCTGTGGAGTAGGTACACTTACCACCCCATTTAGAGACAAGGACACTGAGACACAGGTGTTAAATTACTCTAGTGAAATGTAAATAAAACAAGTTAAAGCAGTTGGGGAGTGGTCATAGGGGTATAGGAGGTTGTCATTTCATACTGAAAAGTCTAAGAATGTTCCTCGGATAAAATTACATGTAAGTGGAAAACTTGAAGGCAGTGAGGGAATCAGCTAGGTCTGAGGGAAGAGCATTCCCGGCAGAGGGAACAGAAAGTGTTCATACTTGAACAGATTGAAGTTTATACTTGTCCTGTACTATCTGATGGGTTTGATCAAATCTGTGCTAAGAATGGAAAGATCCCAGTCTTTTTCTGGGAAGTAAATTTAAAAAATTAAAAAATTATTGCTTGTCTTTTCTTTGAATTATGTAAACAGTACAAATCATAAAGTATTCAAACACTAGAGTCTTCCATAAAGTAAAATATGAAAGTTCTCCATCATGTCCCTCTCCAGGAAAAAAAAAAAAGCACCTTGGGTATTTTTCCACTTTTTTTTCCTTCTATTTTGCATCTTAACATAATTGGAATGATACATGTGCATTTTTTACACTTAAAAAAAAACAAAACAAAGAAACTCTGTGTCTTGGAGAATCTTTCCATGTCAGTGCTTGGCATTTTATGAAATGTGTGTACTTAAGTAATTTAACCATTTTTCTCTTGGTGGATATTTGGGTTATTACTTTTTTGCTGCTATAATTAGTATTGCACTATGTGTTGTTTTACATTTGTGATTATGTATACTTTTTTTATAAGAGGGATTACTAGAAATAGAATTACTAAGTCAAAGGGTATGACATAAAAAATTTTGAGAGATAATATCAAATTATTTTGTAAAAAGGCATTACAAACTTATACTCCTACTTAAAGTTTGTATAAATGCCTGTTTCCCTACACCCTCCCCTAAAATGTCACAAGATTTTTATCCACCTGATGGCAATCTAAATGAAAGATTCAATTGACAGTCTTTGTGTTTGACTGAGGCATGATCAGAGAATATGGTTTATGTATTTGATGGTTTGGGGACTTTGTTGAGGTGTCTTTGTGTGTACCTTTATATTTTTAGACTTATATAGTCAAGTTTATTAAAACCTTTTTAGTCATCTTTTTTATTTGAAATGTGGATTTTTTTGAGAGTATATGTTAAATCTCACTATGACTATAGAAAAGTCATTTTCTTCTGGTTTTGATTCCTCTTTTTGCATTATGTATTTTGAAGCTGTGTAATTAGGTACATAAAGGTTTGTGCCATAACAGCTTGACTAATTGCATATTTTATCAATAAAATTTTTCTCCTCTTTCATTTGATACTATTTTCCTTTAATTCTAATTTGCCTCGTGTTATTATTGGTATATTTACTTTCCTTTAAAAAAATTATTGATTTGTTGTATCTTTCCTTTATGTTCAGCTGTCCTGTGTTATTTTATCTTGGTATATGTCTTCTTAACATATACTTTGTAAGGTATGCTTGTAGAAGTCCGGATAGGGTTTATCTCTTAGGGGTGGGGAATGTAGTGGCTGGCGGTGGGTATGAGGGGGTTCCTGGGGTGTTGGCCACATTCTGTTTCTTGGTCCAGGATTTGATTACATGGGCTCATTGAGCTGAATACTAATGATATGTGTGCTTTTCTATATGTATATTATATGTCAAGAAAAAATTTTTTAAAGAGACCAGAAGACAAAAGAATAATATCTTCAAAGCACTGAAGAGAGAAAGTCAGCAAAATGTTTAAGTAGCATGGTAAAATAAAGACATTTTTCAATCAAAGAAATACATATACTTGGTAATTAACATGTAACTGAATGTTTTAAAACTCCCATGTGACAGTCTGTTTATTTTACTAGTGAACTTGGTTCACATTTGTGATTATTGATGTAGCTGAATTTAGTCTGCTACCTTTTACGTTGGTTGCCTTCTCTGTGCCATTTCTTTCCTGTGATGATTTGGAAGTAAAAAATACCTATTTTTGTATGATTTTTAGTGGTTAACGTTAAATTTTTAATACACATCCTTAAACATTTTTAAAGCTCTCATTATCTAGATTCAATTAGTATCCGTTCTCTTCACCAAAGCAAGAAATGCCTCCTATCAAGGTTTCACATTCACTCTCTTGCTCCCTCCCTAAGACACTCTCTCCCCTTTGTTGAGATCACTTGTGATTCTGATGATGGAGGTTATTTCTTCTTAAAAAAGTATCAAGCCAAAGCTCTACCCCATTTGCTTACCTCTTACCTACACTCCTGCATCATGACTGTAGAAGTTTTTGTATTTTTATTGTATGTCTATTTCCATAAAAGCATATAGGATTGTTTGATGTGTTTTAAAAATATTTACAAATAGTATTATACTGTAATTTTTCACAGTTTTTTTTTCTTATTATCCTTTGTTCCACTTATTTGATTTGATACAGTCTAATAGTTCTTTTAAACTTGGACTGTAGTCAGTCCTTGAATATCTGAAGATGTCTTATGCCTATTCTGTCTCTCCCAACACCCTGAGCATTTTCCCTTTATCTTTGGTTTTCTAAGATTTCATACAGATGTGTCTAAATGTAAGCGTTTATTCAAAATTTTCTCTTATGTCATAATCTGCTCTTGCCTTGCATGTGAAATATTCTCTCAATTTCTGGAAGAATAATAATTATACTTAAAGTCTCTGTTTTCTCTATTACCTCTTTTTCCTTGGATATTAACTCTTCTCTATTTGAAAAGAAATGCTGTGTTTGGAACTGCATTTCATGACGTTGCTTTCTCCAAACATTTGATGATTTTACTGGAATTCCTGCACGAGGATGTGAACTCCACACGAGCCATGACCTTGACCACCTTGCTCATTACTACATCTAGATGAGTGCTTGTAGAAGTGCTCCAAAGCGTGCAGTTTATGCTTACATTTAACAAAACATTTGTTCAGTGAATCGCACGTGGTTTTCCGCTTATCCTTGTATCTGATAGTTGCTGTTCTACGTATTAGTGACTACATAGCCTGCCTTTATGGGTTAGTGAACGAGAACTCAAAGGATATACTAGTTTGGATGTGCCAGGCTTTGGGGGGCAACTTTTGAGTGTTAAGAAAAAGGAAGTGGTTGTAGATTAAGTTATGGTGGTGAACCTTGTGTTTCTTATGAAGACTCTTTGCACTGCCTTATGAGGAGTGTTAACAGGGATTCAGTGCACCTTTCCCATCATTTCATGTATTTTAACAAATCCCTGTGACGCTGGAAATATAATGACTGTAGTCTGTTGTGTCCTGCTGTATGTATTAGTGGGCTTTTTTTTTTAAACTCCATATATCTTGGGGAAAAAATGACATCTAATAAATGAGTTTGATTATTTCAGTTTGCCTGCTTTATAGAACTCCTTTTGATCTGCTTTTCCCCCTGCTCCTGTTTGACTCTGTGTACCCCAAAAGTGGGAAAGAAATTTCACAGGTTGGGTAAGCATTCTATGACTTACTTTTATATTTCAGGGATGTTAGTTTCTTTCTTTTGGGGTATGACTGAACACACCATAGGCTCCCTGGCGTATTTTTGGCACATAGGGTGGTGTATTAACTATTTTAGTACAATTGGCTAGAATTTTTTTCTAGTGAAAGTGTGGATGGCCAGATGGCAGTCTAAAAGAGGAAGATAGCAAATGTAACTATGGTTTTATTTCCTTGAGCACATACAAAAAAATGGCATGTAGTATTTTTAGAATGTTCTTTTCTTTCTAGCAATAGACACACATGTCTCTTAACATTTTGAGATTTGTTTTTTTTTTTTTTTTAAGTCCCCCTCACCCCCCCCCCCCAGGGTTATCTTACAACTCACACTCTTTAGTTTGGATATCAGAGTTTAGGTCCTAAATATAAATTTTTTGGTTTGGGACTCTTTAAGTTCACTTCTGCAGTTTAATTCTGCTAATTCCTTAATTCACCTGTGACCTCATAGTCTCTAGATTGGGGGTAATTTTACCCCTCAGAGGACATTTGGTAATGTCTGGGGACATTTTTGGTTGTCACCACTTAAGGGACTATTCGCAGCTAGTAGGTGGAGCCAGGGGTGCTCTTTAACATCCTGTGAGTCACTACGACAAAGAATTATCTGGCCCCAAAGGCCAAAGGGCCAAAGTTGAGATACCCTGTTCTAGGTTATCTCCTGAAATTGGGCTGCGTCTACCTGTTCCTTCTGGGTGTCATAGCCCACAGTTTTCTTGGAATGATATTTATGTGAGCAAATAAGAGAAATTTTACTGTGGCATAAGTCAAAATTGCTATAATCCCACGTGTTAACTTTGTTAGCATGAACAGGATGAGTGGTAAAATATGGTGTAAACAGTGTTACACTGCTCTCTTTTTCTTCTAGGGAAACATGAAGAATCATGTACTTTATTAAACAATGATGAAGAATTTCATAGGTATCAAAGTCCTATGATCTTATATTTTTAAGAGATGAGATCTTAGGGGAATGTAATCATTAGTGAAAATAATTTTTTTAAAAGCTAAATTGAATTTTCTTTTGTATAAATTACATGAATCTTAATATTGGTAAGGCTTCTTTCCACCTTTTTCAGGAGATACAGTATCTGATTTAGGAATCTGGAGAATTTGAACTGAGATGAATTGTTCTGTGTTCTACTAGTAGTAGCGGCATTTTCTTGCCAGAGATACTGAGGGATGAAATGTGGATGATATGTCATATTTACCCCAAATTTTAGTAGAATTTAGAGATTAAATTTTATAAACTAATTAGGTTTCTCTCTGTTGGCTAAATTGGTAAATATTGGTTCTAAAAAGGAAGTGTTGTTTTTGCCTTAAGATAGTCATCATTATTGCTTTTTCTAATGAAATAAAAGCGCATAAATCACACCCATACACGTGTCATATGCAGAAAGTAGTACTTTCTGTTCGTGAAATAGTATTTTTCAAATCTTTTTTTCTCCTTTATTTTAGCAGGAAAATGGACATTTTGCTTAATTTTTCTTTAATGTGGTAAAAAAACCATATAGCATAAAATTTATCATCTCACCATTTTTAAGTGTACAATTCAGAAATGTTAAGTGCAGTTGACCCTTGAACAACATGAAGGTTAGGAACACCAACTCACTATGTTGAAAATCCACTTATAACTTATAGTGAGCCCTCTGTATTCGAGGCCCCTCTGTACCAGCATCCTTGGATTCAGCCCACCACGGATCATGTGGTACTGTGGTATTTAATATTAAAAAAAAAAACCTGCATGTAAATGGACCCATGCAGTTCAAACTCGTGTTGTTCAAGGGTCAACTGTATATTCACACTGTTGTGAAACAGATCTCCAGAACTTTCTCATCTTGCACATCTGACACTGTACCCATTTTCCCCTTCCTCCAGCCTGTGGTAACCACCGTACTGCTTTCTGTTTTTTATGGAGTTGATTGAATTAGTTTGCTGGGGCTGCCATAACAAAACAACACAGGCTGTATGACTAAAACAAAAGAAATGTATCTTCTCATAATTCTAGAGGCTAGAAGTCCAAGATGAAGCTGCCACCAGGATTAGTTTCTGGTGAGGCCTCTTTTCATGGCTTACAGATGGTTGCCATCTTGCTGTGTTTTCATGTGTCCTCTTGTCTGTGCACATGCAGAGAGAGAGAGAGAGCTCATGTCTCTTCCTCTAATAAGGACAGCGGTACTATCAGATTAGGGACGCATTCTTATGACCACATTTAACTTAAGTACTTCCTTAAAAGCCCTATCTCCAAATACAATCACTTTGGAAGTTAGAGCCCTAACTGTATTCACGTTCAACAAATGCATTTTGAGAGACCACAGTTCGATTCATAATATTGACTAATTAAGACTCTTAATGTAAGTGTAATCATACAATATTTGTCTTTTTGTGCCTGGCTTATTTCACGTAGCATAATGTCCTCAAGTTTCATCCATGTTGTAGCATGTACCGAGACTGCCTTCCTCTTTAAGGCTGAATTCTATTCCATTGTATGTATGTACTGCCTTTTGTTTATCCACTCACTCCTCGGTGAACATTTGGGTTGCTTCCACCTCTTGGGTATTATAAATAGTTCTGGTATGAACTTGGGTACAAATAGCTGGGGCCTTGCTTTTGATTCTTTTGGATGGATACCCAGAAGTGAAAATTGCTGGATCATATGATAGTTCTGTTTTCAGTTTGTTGAGGACCTTCCGTTACTGTTTTCCATGGTAGTTGCAGAATTTTACAGTCCCGCCAGCAGTGCGCAAGGGTTCTAATTTCTCTCCATATTCTCCAACACTTGTTATTTTCTGTTTTTATGTTTCATGGTAGCCATTCTAATGGATATGAGGTGGTATCTTACTATGGTTTTGATTTTCATTTCTCTGATGATTAGTGATTTTGAGCAGCTTTTTGTATATTTGTTGGCTGTTCATATATCTTCTTTGGAGAAATATCTGTTCTTTGCCCATTTTTTAATTTGGTTATTTGATTTTTTGTTGTTGAATTGTAGTAGTTCTTGATATATTCTGCTATTAACCCCTCTTCAGACATATGACCAATACTTTTTCTCATTCTGTAGGTTGCCTTTTTAATCTATTGATTATGTCTTTTGATGTACAAAGGTTTTAAGTTTTTTGATGTCACATCTAAGAAATCATTGCCAAACTGCTTAATTTTGAAGCTCTATATATGATATGGCAGAGACTGTCGTTGCCTGAAACACTGCCTTTTGGAGATAAAGTTGGAAGGTTTTGAGATTTAGAGGAATTTGTCTTTTTGATTAAAAAATAAATCAAATGTTAGTCTATGCTAATTTTATGTCTAATAGAACATCCAAGGCCTGTTATTTAACAATTGCATAAGCTGCTGAATTACTTCACATTATTTGGATAGTGTGTGAATATGATACTAGAATGAATAAATGAATAAACAAGTGAATGAATGAACTGATGTGTCACCAGCCCCTAAAGAGGACTTTATTAAACAGTCTCAGGCAAATGTCTTCTACTTCCCCACATAGTCGTTACATTGTCAGTGTACTCCAATTAGGGACATTGACTTTGCAGAGGAGGATAAACTTAAACTTCAGAGACAAATGCATAAGTCTTACATTTTTTAAGTGAGGAAACTGAGGGACAGTAAGAGAAATAACTCCAATTAGTTTGTTAGTTGGTGATGGAGCCAAAATTAGAGCCACGTTGTTGTGATTCCAAATTCAGTGCTTTTTCATTATGTCATGTAAGTCCTTCATAAAATTTTAGGCGATCTGAAAATGTCACTATAAATGTATATTCTTTCTCAAGAACTAGTCCCCTCGTAGTGTAGAATGTGTCAGCATTTTGATTACTACTCAAAATATACTGTGTGATATACTGTATTCAGTGAATATTTATGCATCTTAATATGTAACTTCAGTAACAGAAACTTCTGATTTATGGTATGTTCTTACCTGATCTTACAGATCAGAATTTAAGGATACAAATGTGATTTATTTTTTCGGAAGCCTTAGCTTCTTAGAACAGGCATCCATGGAAAGAAAGTTAATCTAAAAATACAGGAAAGTAATCAGATACCTCTAGGAAAATATAAATGCTTCTTCAGAAATCACTTTGCACATATTTATCTGCTAGTACCATACTATCACCAAGACTTATCCAACTAGAGACCATTCTTCATAATGAAGCAAGTTGAGCACACACTTCTTTGATCTGTAATTGGAAAAATTCCTCTTCTGAGTGGACTGTGTTAAGTACAGTGGCCTGAAGTCATACTTATTCTGTTTGGAGTTCCTGTACTGTCCACATATTTGTTTGTAATCACTGAAAAAGGTACAGGAAATAAGACCATGACATAAGACAAAAGTGAGTTTTTTTAATCCTAGAGAGTCCAATCAAGCAGGTTTCCTATGAAAAGCAGTTCATATCCTGGGATTGCTTTCTTGGGGGGAATCTGGTTTCCTTCTTCTGACGAAAGAGCATGAGACAAATGTAGTCCTGACCTGTGAGGGTAAAGGGGAGGCGGGGTGAATGGGACTGGATAAAGGAAGAAATGGGAATGTATATATGAAACTGCTTTTTCACTTTTCTGTGTTTACTAGTCATGTGTTAGGTATTTTTATGAGTCAGATCTGAAGTAGTTACCTTCAGCTTTCACATCCGAAGAGTTTGGGTCTCTCTTTTTCCTCTTTTTTTTTTTTAAATCTCCTACAATGTTTTATGTTGTATGCGATTCCACAACAAGAGAGCAAAGATTTCTACCAGAAAGGAAATGACAGTAAAGTTAAGGAAACATGGTAAATGTAACCCCAAAAGATTGTTTCAAAAAACCAAAATCTGCATGCATGCTGAGGGATAGGTTTTCATAGGAAACAGTATTCACTGGCTGAATCAAAGAAAATGGAAACTTAGGCAGTACTCGCCTCCACTCCATCCCGGTCCCAATAAAAGCTGAAAAGGTCTGGGCAGGGCAGCGTGTGTGTATTTGTGTGATGGGTTCTGGGAACTCAGTGGCTGCTGCTTATGGAGTGTCTTTGGGTCATAGAGGGGCTGGGCTGGGAAGGGGCAGTCATCTTCCCACAGAGATGCTCCCATTTGCTTGTTTAACATTAGGTTCTCCTCAAAAGCTTTTGTTTGAAGAAAAGGTTCCATCACTGATACAGAAATGTTTGACAGCTGTTCTCTGTGCTGTGCATTTCACCAGACTGTGTTTCACTGGGTCTTAGCAAAGCCACTGCTTAGAAAATGGATCATGTTGAGATCATTCTAATAATTAGAATGGCCTTCCTTTTATTTATCTGAAGTCTGCTTCCCAGAAACTCTTATCCAGAACTACCAAAAATTAATCTACTGATTCTTGAACAGGACAGCTCTTCAAATATTTACGTAGTCTGACACTCATTCCTAGATTTCCTCTTCTCCGAGCTAGACTCCGTCAGATGGAATGGCTTCAAGATTCCCTTCCCTTGTGCAGTCTCTTTTTTCACTTGATTCCCTTTCCTGTTCCCATCTTGAAGGACCTTGTTGTTTATCTGTTTTGGTAATGTGTATTTGTTAATCCCAAACTCCTAGTTTATCCCTTCCCCTCCTTTTTCCTCTTTGGTAACCATGAGTTTGTTTTCTATGTCTGTGAGTCAGTCTGTTTCTGTTTTGTAAATAAGTTCATTTGTATCGTTTAGATTCCAAATATAAGTGATATTTTGTGATATTTGTCTTTCTTTGCCTGATTTACTCAGTGTGATAATCTCTAGGTCTATCCATGTTGCTGCAAATGGCATTATTTCATTCTTCCCTATGACTGACTAGTATTCCATTGTGTGTATATATATATATACTACATCTTGATCTAGTCATTCATAGATTGACATTTAGATTGCTTCCATGTCTTAGCTATCAAGTAGGGCTGCTGTGAATGTTGGGGTGCATGAATCTTTTAGAATTGGAGATTTCTCCAGATACACGCCAAAGAGTGGGATTGCTGGATCATGTAGTAACTCTATTTTTAGTTTTAAGGAATCTCCCTACTGTTTTACATGGTGGCTGCACCAAATTACATTCCCACCAACAGTGTAGGAGGGTTCCCTTTTCTCCTCATCCTCTCTAGCATTTGTTTGTGGACTTTTGAATGATGGCCATTCTGACTGGTGTGAGATGATACCTCATTGTAGTTTTAATTTGCATTTCTCTAATAATTAGTGACATTGAGCATCTTTTCATATGCCTATTGGCCACCTGTATGTCTTCTCTGGAGAAATGTCTGTTTAGAGCTTCTGCCCATTTTTTGATTGGGTTTTTTTTTTTTTTTCTGTTATTGAGTTGTATGGGTTGTTTGCATATTCTGGAGTTAAGCCCTTGTCAGTCACATTATTTGCAAATATTTTCTCCCAGTCCGTAAGTTGTCTTTTCATTTTGTTTATGGTGGAAAGGAAGTACTTTGAGAAGAAGGGAGTGGTCAGATGCTGCTGAGAGGTCAGGTAAGATGTTGAATGTAGAATGTACTTTGGATTTAGATTACAGAGGTCATTAGTGACTTTAGCTGGGATTATTTTGTTGGGTGCTGAGGCTGGGAGCTGGATTGGGATGTGTGAGCTGTGAGTGAGAGGTGATGTAACAAAGACAAGTATGGATGAGGTTTCAAGGAGTTTGGCTTTGAAGGGAAGGAGAAATAGGAAGGGGATAGGGAGCTGATGAAAGGTAGGCAAGTTGGGGTCAGGCCTCCTCGAGCCTGTTTAAAAACCAACAGGGAGGATCCTGTTTAAGAAGAAGAAATTGACTGCACAGGAGAAGGAAGTGATGACTGATAAGCTAAGCGTCTGACAAGATAGGAGGGGCTGGTATCCCAAGCTCCAAGGGAGCAGCCAGCCTTTGGATGGTTCCCTTTCTGTGACAGGAGGGAAGGAGATGAGAATTAGAGAGGATAGAACAGGTTTGAATATTAGATTTTGGAAAGATGAGAGACTCATCTTCCAATGGTTTCTATTTTATCTGTAACACAAGAGTGAAAGGGCATGAGGGAAACAGGTGGGGGTCATGGGCAGTTGGAGGTTTGAGGAAAACGGAGATTAAAAACGGTCATTTGGAGAGCAGGCGAGGGGTTGGTAGGCATCTTCATTGCCGATTTGCAGTTTGCGATCATGAATCTATGGTGATAATGTTCCTTACTGTGTGACTTTCTCCAGCTTATCATCCACTTGAGTGTAAACTCAGAAAGTAGAGTTGGGTTCATCAGGGTTAAAGTTGTGTTGTCTCGATGGAAAGAGTGTTGTGTAATTCTTGTATTATTAAAATGATGGTCTACAGAATCTACGTGGCCTGTTTTAACGAAGATTGAAGGATGGAAAGTGGCCCGAGCTTCGAATCATTTACTGAGACTTTGTTGTGGTAGAGAAGAAATTTACTTTTAATTATATATTTAAAGCATCTTGAAGTGTTATTTTACAGAATACCAGGTGATTGATGGAAAATGAGCTCTTTAAAAAAGTATTAAGGCAGACTGTAGTGCTTTAAATGGAGCTTTAGCATGTATTTGAATATATGCTCTGAGTTAAATTCTTCTCAAGATTTTCTGTATGACTTTTGTAACCCCACTTTGCAAAGAAATGTATTGGCCTAATGTGGGAGAACAGGTGAACCTTTTCGATGCATAGTCCTCGGAGTCTGCCAGCGTTTTAGTTTGACATTTGTCATGTAAAGCAACTGCTGTGGTCCTGGTTGGTTCTGCTTTTGTTCTAGGCATTGGGGGTGAAAAATGAACCTTGGATTCTGAGGTCATCTGCAGTAGAAGGAAGAAGTCAGGTTCTTTCAGTATCTCTTGGTGCTTTTTATTTTTTTTTAATCTAGATGGCTGCAAGAGCCCTCCAGGTGCTTGCACCTCTGTTGAAAACCAAGATAAATTGCACATTCCATTATTGGCCTCCTGTTGCTAAGGCTGGATGCTTCTGTGACATCCACCATGACAGAAAGTGCTTGTCTCAGGGACCCAGGCAGGGCTGCAGGCCAAGGGCCTCCAGCAGTACTGCTGGTCTCCACGGGATGCCCTCGTGTCACTGGTCCACGTAAACTGCCAGAACCTTCCTCTGGCCATTTTCTCTCCTTTGTTAGAGGAAAATTCTCTCCCCACCTCATAATCATTACTTAATTCCCCAGATAAATGATAAAGCCATTCTGCTTGTAAAATAATTTCAGCATTCTAGGGTAAATCTCACATCTCCTTGGCCACCACCTGCAATTCCAGTCGCCCACCCCAATCAGTCACCACTGCATCCAGGTTGCTCTATATCTTGCCAGACTTTATCTAAACGCAGGCATATGTTTGTGTATGCCCCAGAAATATATGTAGAAATAGTTTGTGTGTTCTTTTTTCCTTTTTCTAATTGTAGAGTATGGTTCTGCAGTTTATTTTTTCTCTCAGTATTATACATTCCCACTGCATGTAGATATATCTCATTTTTTAAAACTACTGTCTGATATTCCATCATGTAGGTATTTTATGATTTCTTAAGCCATTCTGTTACAATTACTTAAAATCTTTCCCCGACACTAACAGTCCTGGAGTGAAGACCCTGTACATTCCTCCTTGTGCACTTCTGCAAGGGCTTCTTTAAAGTGAACAGAAAAAAGTAGAGTTGCTGCTCCTGGAATATATTTATTTTACATTTTTTAAAATAAACTTTTTATTGGAGTAGTTTTAGATTTATAGAATAGTTGCAAAGATAGTACAGATGGTTCTTGAATACATACCTTTCACGGGTTTTCAGTTTCCCCTGAGGTTATCTCACGTTTCCAGGACACCTTTGTCAAAACTAAGAAACCAACATTGGTTCATTGCTGTTAACCCAACTCTAGGCTTTATTCGCTTTCACCAGGTCTTCCACTAATGCCCTCTGTCTATCGCAGGATCCAGCCCATGATACCACGTTGCGTCGATTCATTGAATTTCCTTTATCTCCTCTGGTTTGTAGCAGACTTTCCCTGTTTTTCATGACCTTGACTATTTTGAGGAACACTGGTTAAACATGTTTTAGAATGTCTCTTAGTTTGGGTTTGTCTGGTGTTTTTCTTCTGATTAGACTGGGACTATAGGTTTTGAAAAGAATACCATTTCATCACATCATATTGGATGGTACGTGGAATCCACAGCCCTCACTGGCAGTTTTCACCTTGATCACTTGGCTGAGGTGATGTTGGCCAGGCTTCCTCACTGTGAAGTGACTGTTTTCTCCTTTCCATATTCTTTTCTTAGGAACGGAGTCACTAAGTCTATCCCACACTCTTAAGAGAAGGGGGCAGATAAGCTTCTCCTATAAGAATGTAGTATCTACACATATTGTTTGGAATTTTTACTAAAGGAAGAGTTGTATCTTTTCTTGTTTGTTTATTCAGTTATTTTTTATCTGATGGACTCATGTATATTTATGTCATACCTTGGGTTATAAACCAACACTATGTTATTTTTATTAATTTGAATATTCATAGTAGTTTCATCTGTAATATCCCCAAACTGGAAATGACTCAGATGTCTGTCAACAAGTGAATGGACAAGTAATAGCCATGCAGTGGAATACTACTGAGCAACGAAAAAGGAGTGAATTGCTGATCTGTGCAACAACATGGGAGTTTTTTTTTTCTATGTCAATCATTGTTTTTAATTCAAGTATAGTTGATTTCCAATATTATGTTAGTTTCAAGTATACAACATAGTGATCAGTATTTTTAAATATACTCCATTTAAAGTTATAAAATTGTGTTTCTTATGCTGTATAATATGTTATTTATTTGTTATTTATTTATTTTGTTGCTCAAATTGTTCCAGCTTTGGCCACTGGGAGCACTTTTAGGCTGGCTCCTATGTCCTTTAACATGCCCCCATACTTTGAATTTTTGATCACTTTTTCACTTCTTGATACTACAAAATGCTCCAGATTCATCTTATATTTTCCCCGCCACAGCCCTGGAATCAGTCAAAAAAGAAACCCTGGTTCTTTTTACTGGGGGACAGAAATGGCCATTACTACTGATATTTTAAATTTTGATAGATAATGCCCAGTTCTCCTAAGGGCTATTTTAATTGGTAGTTTTTACTTCTCATACCTGTTCCAATACTTCATAATGTTAGGTTTATTCATTTATTTATTCATTTTGGCCAATCTGATAGAATTGTATCTTTTTTAAATTAGTGTTTCCCTGTTTCCAGTGTGATTGAACATCTTTGTTCATATTTACTAGCCATTTGAGAATCTTCGGTGAATAACCTGTTCATGTTCCTTTGCCTACTTGATCTGGTGTCTGTGAGTCTGTGCATTTGTATGTCTTTGGTTTTAGGAGTTCTTATAGATTGTGAATATTCTTTATCTGTTGAAAATATTTTTTCCACCCTGTAGCTTACTTTTAAACTTGGTTTATGATGACTTGTGACACATAGAAGTTTAAATTTTGATCCAGTCAAAATTAAAATTGGAACTCACAGACATAGGAAACAAACTTATAATTACCAGGAGGAAAAGGAGCTGCGAGGGATAAATTGGGAGTTTGGGATTTGCAGATATTAACTGCTATATGTAAAAGAGATAAACAACAAGGTCCTACTGTATAACACAGGGAACTATACCTTGTAAGAACCTATATTGAAAAAGAGTTTGAAAAGGACTATATGTACATATGTATAACTGAATCATTATGCTGTGCCCCAGAAACTAACACAACATTGTAAATCAACTATACTTCAATTAAAAAATAATAAAATGGGAATTAGACAGCTTTCACCTTTGTATCACATTTAAGGAGATCTTCTTTCTAACACATCCATTTATGTTTTTACTGAAGTCTGCTGAAACTGCTGATCCAAAGATCTCAAGTGGTCACCTGGTAACCAAAATCGTTTGCTTTTCTTAATCTTTAAGAAGATTGAGATTCGACATTATTCACCATTTCTTCTTGGAGATGTTTGCCTTGACTCTCTCCTGGTTTCGTTCTGACCTCTTTGACCTCTTCCCTCTCCTCTTTTTTGACGTCTTCTCATCCTCCCTTGCCTCGTCTGCTTTGTCCTATGCCCTGCTAACAGTGTTCTCCCTGACTCTTTCTTCCCTTTTGTGAAGCTCATCTACTTTCATAGTAGAGACTCTGATTTCTGCTGGGTAAAAACTTCCAAGTCTACGTTCCCGGTCCTCCCTTTTACTTAAGTTCTTTGCTTCCATCTCCATCCTGTCCAGGTTGTCTCTGCCAGATATCCCACTGACTTCTCAAATTCAGTATGGCCAAGGTGGAAAAATCTCATTAACATTCCTGGTGAACATATGCTTCCTCTTATTTGTATCTCATTCAGTGGCATCATGATTATCCTAGTCAGCCAGGCTCCGATCGTAAAGTCAGCCTTAGATTGTTCCCTGCCCCACCATACCAAACTACTTATGAAGTCAGGTTCACTCTTCCTTCAAAATCTCCTTCATATCTGTTCTTTCTTTTCTCTTCGTAATTACCATCATCTAGTTCACAAGTTTGTTACTCTTCATATGGCGTTTATAAGTGTTTCCTCAACCTGTTGAAACCCTGGTCTAGCCTATATTTTGGAGCCCACCCAGTCATTCCAGTCATTTCACTCCCTTGCTTTCTTTTCCACACCCAGTCTTTACCTCCTTGGATCAGTATATAAGGTCTTCTGCAGCCTCGCTCCAATTCAGCACCCTCATCCAGCCTTCTCCTGTGCCTGTCATATGTTCTGTCATGTCCAATCAGAATGGAATTCTGGTGACGGGGTGGGTATAGCTCAGTGGTAGAGTGCATGCTTAGCATGCATGAGGTCCTGGGTTCAATCCCCCGTACCTCCGTTAAAATAAAACTAATTCCCCCTACCAAAAAAAAATGGAATTCTGCAATTTCTCAAATATTTATTCATCTGTGCAGATCATATATAGTTCATTGTGTTAGTAGTATATAACTACCCATGGGACTCTAAGCTTTCCATTTCAACCAATATTCATATTATTTTTATAATATTTCTATAAGAAAGGGATTGGTAATGAAATTGATGTCTTTGTTTCTAAGTATTCTTGTGTGAGTAAGGTCTTCATTAACAGATATATAAAATTGTTTTCTTCTGTTATCCATGGCTAATAAACTCTTCTCTACATCTTAGGGAATTAAATAAATATATAGAAACTTATTCTTGGTCCTTGGATTTTTGGATTTTTAAAAAGTCTTACTTCCTTAGCATCTGTTATTTCCATCACTTTTCTTTTAGCAGCATAAAATAATAATACCCTTACTGGTGAAGTGGCTTAACCTTACTAATTTTATCATACAGTTTGTTTTTAAATCAGTAAGGACAAAAGGGGGAGATTGGGAGGCACAGCTGACATTTTATATGCTAGGTTGTTCAAGTTAACTCTGAAAAATTTTTCAGGTATAGTTGAGTTTTCTGAATAGAAATGTCTCTAAGTTAAGTAAGATTTAGATGGACACTATAGACTACCATTCCCACTTTTCCTTCAGGGTAACATTTTTGTGTTTTCTGTGCATCATGTACTCTTCTTTTTTGTAAGCATGGCATAAATCCCCTCCTCTTTAAAGTGTTGAAGGATAAATATTACAGTTTCAATGATCTAATAATAACTACCACTGATTGAGCTTTTATTATGCTTCAGACTTGTGCTAAGTTTTGTAATACATTTACGTCATTGAACCTTTTTTTAGTATGAATTCTTTTTTTTTAATTTTTAATTTTTTTTCTTCAGTGAAATAAATAAATAAGTTTATTTATTTTAAGTACAGTGAGTTACAATGTGTCGATTTCTGGTGTATAGCACAATGTCCCAGTCATGCATATACATACATTATCATTGAATCTTCATATCATCTCTGTGCGGAAGTGCTATGGTTACCATTATTTATAGAAACTAAGGTTACTTGCCCAATGAAGCCCTGCTAATTTGGGTTAGACTTAGGATTCAAAAACAGGTCTGTCCCTAGAATTGCCAAAGCATTACTGAAGAGAAAGAGGCTGGAGGAATAACTCTCCCAGACTTCAGACAATACTATAGAGCTACAGTCATCAAGACAGCATGGTATTGGTACAAAAACAGACATATAGACCAATGGAACAGAATAGAGAGCCCAGAAATGAACCCACAAACTTTTGGTCAACTAATCTTCGATAGAGGAGGCAAGAATATATAATGGAATAAAGACAGTCTCTTCAGCAAATGGTGTTGGGAAAACTGGACAGCAGCATGTAAAACAATGAAGCTAGAACACTCCCTTACACCATACACAAAAATAAACTCAAAATGGATCAAAGACTCAAACATAAGACAAGATACAATAAACCTCCTAGAGGAAAATATAGGCAAAACATTATCTCACATACATCTCAAAAATTTTCTCCTAGAAGAAATAAAAGGAAGAATAAACAAGTGGGACCTAATGAAACGTACAAGCTTCTGCACAGCAAAGGAAATCATAAGTAAAACAAAAAGACAACCTACGGAATGGGAGAAAATCTTTGCAAATGAAACCGACAAAGGCTTGATCTCCAGAATATATAAGCAGCTCATATGACTTAATAAGAAACAACCAAACAACCCAATCCAAAGATGGGCAAAAGACCTGAACAAGCAATTCTCCAAGGAAGACATGGAATGATCAATAAGCACATGAAAAAATGCTCAATATCACTAATTGTCAGAGAAATGCAAATCAAAACTACAATGAGGTATCACGTCACACCAGTCAGAATGGCTGTCATTCAAAAATCCACAAATGACAAATGCTGAGGCTGTGCAGAAAGGGGAACCCTCCTACACTGCTGGTGGGAATGCAGTTTGGTGCAGCCACTATGGAAAACAGTGTTGAGATTCCTCAAAAGACTAGGAATAGACTTACTGTATGACCCAGGAATCCCACTTCTGGGCTTGTATCCAGAAGGAACCCTACTTCAGGATGACACCTGCACCCCAGTGTTCATAACAGCACTATATACAATAGTCAAGACATGGAAACAGCCTAAATGTCCATCAACGGATGACTGGATAAAGAAGAAGTGGTATATTTATACAATGGGATACAATTCAGCCATAAAAACCGACAACATAACGCCATTTGCAGCAACATGGATGCTCCTGGAGAATGTCATTCTAAGTGAAGTAAGCCAGAAAGAGAAAGAAAAATACCATATGAGATTGCTCGTATGTGGAATCTAAAAAACAAAAACAAACAAACAAACATAAATACAAAACAGAAATAGACTCATAGACATAGAATACAGACTTGTGGTTGCCAAGGGGGCAGAGGGTGGGAAGGGATAGGCAGGATTTCAAAATTGTAGAATAGATAAACAAGATTATACTCTATAGCACAGGGAAATATACACAAGATCTTATGGTAGCTCACAGAGAAAAAATGTGACAATGAATATATATATGTTCATGTATAACTGAAAAATTGTGCTCTACACTGGAATTTGATACAACATTGTAAAATGATTATAAATCAATAAAAAATGTTAAAAAACAGCAACAACAAAAACAGGTCTGTCTTCAAAACCCTTGGCTGTGTCTTCCACTTGTCCTCCTTGAATCATTATTTACAGACTAGCATCTAAAACTACAGCCAGTGAAGCTAAAATAGGGTGGAAATGGATTTATTTGCTAAGCAATACTTTTGAACTCTATTTATACCATGAAGCTTCCTTTAAGCCCCAAAGTAAGAGAGTAACTAATCCACTCTTTTTACCTCCTTACTAAAGCCTAAACTTGGCTACTGCTTCTAAACCTGATTTCAGTACCTACTCTTTTCCCTGCTGGTTGTGGATAGCAGTCTTAATTGGCTGCCCCTAGGCCCATCTTAGTCTGTTTCTATGTTCCCATGCACTCACTAATGGCTTCAGACCATCTTGATGCTTTTTTGGGCTGACCCTCTTCCCTCTCTTTTCCGCATTTGACTCACATGCAGGGCTCCTTTGCAAATACTTTATTTTTCCAATATGCTCCATAGTGAGCTCTCATTTAGGTCTCCTACTTCATTTTCTTTCCCTGGTCTTCCTTGGACCTAATTCCAATAGCTACTTGCATATTCACCCCACCTTTTTCCCACTGGGGTGACTGACTTAGTCATTATAAAACCTCCATATCCACCCTGGCTTACCTGCTGCTTCTTACCTCTGATGAAACCATTTGGTCTGTGTTTAAAAACAACTGCAACAACAACAACAAAAAAGCAGAACTTTAGGGTAGGAGATTGCTTAGAAATGTCTTGTTCTTAGCAAAATTCTTAACCTAAACAGTTCTTTAGATGCCTATAGATAGATTCAAATTATTAATTCCCTTTATATATTTAGCATATGTGTTCTGGAAGAGTAAAGTGAGCCTCGAACAAGATTAAAGTAACCATACTACCTTCTAATTGAAAAAGCTGAGCGTGGATCTTTATGCTGCTCCTGTTGCAGACCTGTATTTGTTACATTTAATAATCTTATCTGGTGTGGGACTTTGGCACTTAAAGTAAGACAGTCACAGGAGTGATTCCCCCATCCAATAGTTGGGAGTGATTGTTAGGGGACTTGATATTGAGATGACCTGGAATATCTGGAACGTGTAGAAGTTGTAGGAGAGCATTTGACATTTTACAATGGGAAGAGTATGGGGGCTGGGGTCAGACATGGAACCTAGTCCCAGCTTCCCACTGACAAGCTACACTGGCAGGACCATTGACAGCCTTCTCTCTGGGCCTTAATTCCCTCATCTTTTGACATACTTAACATTGTGCAGTACCACAACTGTGGGACACACATGCACATTTTAGAGTGTGATCTTGAGCTCCTTATTGTGTTTAGTCTTTCTTTTAAACTGAAGGCTTAGTTTTTCCTTACCACAAGTATTTAATGAATGCAATGCTTAGTCTCAGGTTCATTTCATGTTCACTTAGGCTTCCTGTGTATAAAACTTTCTGCTTACAGATATATAAAATATTAAATATAAATATATATATAAAATATAAATAAGACAGATTTTACCTCCAGAGTCTCAGCGTTAATCTTGGAAACTGGCAAATTACCTAAAAGCTCTAGAAGGTATACATGCTATGTCCTATGATAGACATAAACAAGGGGCTTTCTGATTACTTCTAATTAAGGAAAATTTTATGAAGAAAATAGCATCTCATCTGAGACTGAAGATGGAAAGATAATGAGGGCAGGGGGTTGAAGAGGAGAGAACCTGAGGTGGGAAATTGCAAGATGTATTTCCCAAATGTATATTTCAGAAAATATTAATAGGTGTTTTAGGGGAGAAATGATGCCATAGTCAAATATTACTAAGTGAGGTTGTTACTGTGCAGTAATTGTTGACTACTATTGTTACCATTTTGTGCTTAAACAAATTTGTGACTCAGTGGGCTCAAAGAACTTGTATATATAGAAATTTTTAGTGTTATAATGCTTAGCACCTTCATATTCTGAAGTTCAGTGTGAATTGCTTAGAGGAAAATATAGTACTTACCATTTATGAATCTTACACTAGATCCAAAGAGTATGTTTTTGAGAAATTGCACAATAAAATCCTGTGTATCAATGGAGCAGAGTGAATATAGAGAGATTTTCTGATATTAATTGAACCAAAGTTGCAAAGTAAACACTTAAGGAAGAAAGAGATTGGAAAATGTATATACATACATAGCAGCCATTTTCTTGTCGGCCAGTAGGTGTCAGTGTATGCCAAGTATAGCTTGGTTACATCCAGCAAGGGGGATGGATTGAAAGAGGCCAGTCACATGTTGATAATTAGCAAGAGCACCTGTTCACTGAAGGAAATTCATAAGAGGATTTTTTATTTATGCTTTTAAGGTTAATATGTTATAAACCACCTAACCGATGAATTGTATTTTGCTAACACACACACTCACAAGAATCCTGCCCTACTGTAAACACAAATAAAGTGAAAGTTTTGTTTATTTATTTGTTTGTTCATGAATTCATCTCATAGACAGCATGTCAGGTGATAGGTAAACTTTAGTGAACGAAAACTACAAAACTCTTGCTCTTGTAGACTATCCAGTGTGAGAATGGGACTGATCTATGTCTAGAGTTACGTATTTTGAAGAGCACCACCACTTACCTGGTGACTGCATGGAAAATACCCAAAAGGCAAAGTTAGTTCTTAGTAAAGGACTCAAATAGAAGTAATTTCTAGAATGGTTTATAATACAAAATATGTCCAAGGGCACCTCTGTTCACACCAGCCTCGCATATTGGACTGTATCCAGTGTGCTGGATTCCCAGGACTGTAGCTCAAAGTAAACTAGCCTGTGAGGAATTAAAACTACTGGGTCTGTTATGCACATCTACACAAACAGCCAGTGTCACTCACCGTAGGGCCCGTGTCCCATAAGGTGGAGAGGTAACCAGCCATCCCAAAGCTGACATTCCTGCTTCCAACTCACACTTCCATTGGAAAATCCAGTTTCTCCTACTTTATCCTCCCTTCCCTAAAGAATGCAGATGTTTTTACAGAGACTGACTATAGATCCTATTTCTTTACCTTAGAGACATGACCTATAAATGTTGGAGGGCTTATTTGACATCTTGGAATATTTATATAGACTCTGTGCATGTTTGCACTGAAATCTATTGAAACAAAATGTAATAGAATTTTTTTTAACTTACAACTTTTTTTTTTTGAAGATCTTCATTTTTTATTGATGCACTTGAAACTTTTGCAGGCGACACTAATTAATGCTAATGTGACTCATGCATCTCATTCTCTGCAACCATATTGATTATGCCTGGCAGCTCTACCTCCTGAGGCTGTGTGCTTGGCAGGTTTATAGATAATCAGAGTGTTGATGAAAAACCTTAAGGGAAAATTCCAGAAGTTAGGAATTCAGGAAATACTCAAGGGAAGATAGTTTTTGTTCAGCCAGTTTGGAAAGTAAATGTTAGTTGCTTAGAGATTGCTATGCTTTTTTTTTTTTTTTAATCTTCAAAATGGTAACTCTCTCTTATTAATAAATTTATCCTTTTTATATTCTTATAGAAGATCTTCCTTAGCCACAGTTTTCAGGGAGGCAGATTTTCTTGTAAGCCCTGGGAACATGGCTCAGAAATCATTATCCATTCTTCGTATTAGAGTTTAACTCATTTGTGAAACCTAATAACTAAAGATTCTATTTAGATACTTCTAAAAATGAATTGCTACCAAATTCATGGGATTATTACAAAAAAACTACCTGATCTCTGCCTAACTCAGGATATTAATGAATCAGTTCCAGGTATTAATTTAATAAGCATGGTGCTTGGAAAAATGAGGTATTCCGGGCAGATAAAATGTAATCCCAACTTCTTGGTGCCATTGGGTTATTTGACAGTGTGTGATGGCTTTAAAATATATCCACAAAATCTTTACTCTTCATTTGAAGAGGTAGAGCTTCTTTCTCTTGTCCCTTGGGTGTGGACTGGACCCAGAGACTCACTTCTCACGGGAAGAACAAAGTGGATGTGAGAGAGTGAATTCTGAGAGCAAGCCTTAGAAGGTACAGTGGATTCCTCCTTGCTCTGGGTCTGAGATTAGTTGCTCTGGAGGAATCCAGCTGCCAGCATGAGCACACTGGGGCCCTGGCCCAACCTTCAGATGAGTGCCTCCCTTGCTGACATCTTGGCTCCCACCTCGTGAGAAATCCTGAACCAGGGCCACCCAGCTAAGTTGTTCCCAGACTCCTGTCCTACGGAAACTATGAGTTGTCTGTTGTTTTAAGTTGCCAAGTTTTGGAGTGGTGTTTATGCAGCGGTAGATAACTGACTGCAGAGGTAAGACAGAAACCTGGAGTCTTAGGACATATTGCCTTCACCTCCAGCAATTTGCAGGGTGTCAGTGAACCCCATGAAACTGGATTAAAAATTATGTGTGTATTTGTGTATATGCATTTTTCTTGGCAAATAATCAAAGCTTTCATCAGTTTCTAAAAGAAGACCTTAATCTATGAAAGGCTACAAATCTGTTTTTATTCAGAGGAACTAGAGCAGTGGGGCCCAGAGGAGTACACAGAAAGGTTTCGTGGTGGGAAACATCTCTTATAGATAAGTAATGTGTATTTGCTGATGAAACTTGGAATAGAATCAGGCTTTAAAAAGTGAAACGAATTTACATAGTCATATGGAACAGTTCTCTTTCAAAGTCTGCTTGATTGCTTTAGATCAGGGGTGGGCAAACAATAGTCAGCAGAACTAGTCCAGGATCCCCCCGCCTCCCTTGCTTTTGGAAAAATTTTATTGAAACACAGCCATGTGCATTTGTAAACATTATCTGTGGCTGCTTTTGCCATCCAAGAGCAGAGCTTAGCAGTTGTGACAGATGTCCCAGAAGACTAAAATATTTATTATCTGACCCTTTATAAAAAAAGCTTGCTGACATTTACTGTTTTTTTTCTCCCTTGCGGTGGCTTCCGGTGTGGACCGGAAAGCCTGCTAGACACATTCTAAAAAACCTGTAGCACTGACCTTTACTTTTGAATGCTGAAGGGAAGCTGGTATTCTTGTGGCTTCAAAGTAGTAACTAAAATGCGTCTTTGCAGCTGATGAGTGAACGCACCGCATGCCGAGTAGCAGACTCTCCTACAGGTAAGTAATATATTAGCAGATACTCTCCAGGCCCCATAGGAGTAATTACTATCCTGGCCTAAGGAAGAAGTGTCTGTCTGGAGAGCCTCCTGGACAAATGAGGTTGGTAGAGCAGAGGGCAGGGGTAATGATTCTGGATCAGAGGTGAACACCACAGAGGCCTCGAACTGCTAACGGTGCCTCTTTAGCCATAAGGGACATAAGTAAGAGAGCTTGCTGTAATTTGTTCCTGTAAAGGAACTCCTGCTTCCTCTATATTGCTCTCGACGACTTGACATTTTTCTTTTTTCCCCAAAGAAGCTCATAAACCTGATCTATAAATGATACCTGCATTATTTTGAAATAAGATGCTTGAGGGCTTGATTCTCATCCATTTCCATTCTAATTCTATTTTGTGGAGTATTGTAAACTCTTCTGTCACTGAGAGTTGTGGATTGATTCTTCCAGGTAAAAGTGATAGTCACTTTTGTATTCGGCTTAATTCTGGAACTTCAAGTTACATTGTTTCCTTGAAGTCAGATTCCTAGAAACAGCTAGTTTTGCTTTGTACTGTTGGTTACCACGTGTTATAAGGTGTTTATTCTTTAGTATCTAAGACATTTCTCAAGCTTTTATAATACCCATTTTAGAAAAAGGCTAGAAAGGAGATGGCAGAGTAGTTCGTTCATGTCAGCATTTTGTATGGTCTTTTGGTCTTATTTCTGCTGCCTGTGACTGCCCAGTACTCCACCTCAAACTTGACATCTACTCTACCCTTATACGTCCTCATGTGACCATGTGAACACTGGCTTATGTCCTCAGCAAGGGAGATTCATGCATCTGTATTCAAAGCTAATTGTTCAAGAGTTCTGTCTATGTCGCTGGTTATGTCAGTAAGAGTATTTGTTTTCACACATCTACTTCAATGAGAGGGCCAGTCTCTCAGAGTATTTTACCTAATTTCCTAGGAGTTCTGACCAAACTTAAAACCTAATTAATTGCCTTTTGTTATGAACTGTTCTGAATTAGTAGAAAAATTAGAGAATAATGTAGTGAACATCTTTTTTCTTATTCCCAGTGTTTAATAAACCTTACCATATTGCCATATGTGTTACAAATAGATAGATACTTTTTAAAAATAGGACATCAGTACAGTTGAAGCTGTCTCTGAATCCATCCCCTTTTCTCTTTCCCCAGAGAAAAAGTGATACCTGAAATTTGGTGTTTATCATTGCCATGCATACTTTTATAAATAAGAAGAGTATATGTTGTTGATTACCATTCATACTTTTACTAAATATATGTAGCTTTATACTTTTACTAAATACAAATATTAAGACTAATACTATTCATTTCCATGCTTTTAAATGCCATATAAATGGTATCAGGTTGTACATGTTCTTTTGCAACTTGCTTTTTTCACTTAACATTGTGTTGTTAAGGCTTTCCTATGTTGAAACTGACAGTTTATTCATGCATTTTAATTGTGGTAAAATATTCCTTTGTTAGACTGTACCACAACTCATTCATCTGTTGTTCTTTCAGTAGACATTTAAGTTGTTTTCATTTTTTTCCATTACAAGTAATGCAGCCTTGAGCATTCTTATTCATATTGCTTCTTAATATACATGAGCTTTTATTTACACTAAGAAGTGGAATGACTAGGTCTTAGAGTACATCTTCAATATTATTAGCTAATTCCAAATAGCTGTCCAAAGTAGCTATAGAGATTTACTCCCACACTAGCATCATAAGAATTCCTACTGCTTCACATCATGGTTAGCACTTTTTAATTTTGCCAATTTGATAATTTATTCTTGTAAATAGTATTTTCCTGATTACTAGTGTGATTAAGCATGGGCTTTAACTTATTTCAAAACTTTTACTCTTTAACATTCTGTTGGAGACATTAGCTAATACAGTTAAACAAGAGAAAGCAATTATAGGCGTAAGAATTAGAAAGGAAGAAATAAAAATTTTTTGAGGGTGATATGATTATATATTGGGAAAATCCAAAAGTATCCATGAGAAAACTGCTACAGACAGTAAAATAATTTTTTGAATTAGCAAGTTATGTAAAGGTTATTGTTTTTTAATATATAATCAGAAATCACTTAGAATATATTATGGAAAGGAATATTCCATTTATAATAGCAAGAGAGAGAAAATACATAAACTTAACAAGAAATGTCCAAAACTTATATGAAAAAAATTGTAAAACACTCTTAAAAGAGACTACAAAAATTGTCTTAAACAAATATATATGACATAATTTAAGTAATTATTATGATAACCTTTTCAAGCTCCAGTTATCCCTAAGTTAATATATAAACCCAATAAAATGAAACTCAATTAAAAAAAGTTCATCAGATTTTGTTTTGTTTTCAGCCAGACAAGCTGATTATAAAATTCACCTGGAAATAAATGAAAATAGTGAGAAACACCCTGAAATCAGGAGGAGACTAACCCTACCAGCTATTAAAGTACATTAAGCTACTGTAATTAAAATAGTATGGTACTGACTGATAAATAGACAGACCATGGGAATTCAATAGAAAAAGACCTGATCTTAAATGGAAATAAAGTATGTAATAAAGATGACCTCTTCAATCAGTGAGGAAATGTAGAATTTATAATAATTAGTGTTGGGATAATGGGCTAGATACAAGGAAAAAGATAAAATTTTAATCTTCACATCCTGAGCTAGGATATATTTCAAATGAATCAGTTGTTTTAAAAAAAGATACCGTGGAGAGCTTGTAGCTCAGTGCTAGAGTACATACATAGCATGCATAAGGTCATGGGTTCAATCCCCAGGACTTCAATTAAAATAAACAAACAAACAAACCTAATTACCTCCCCCCCAAAGAAAGGCATAAAAAGTTTTTTAAAAGAGAAGACATTTTTAAAAAAAGAAAAAAAGGAAACCACATAAGTACAAAAAGAATATATATATGAGTTCTTCTATCACCTTGGAGTGAAGAAAATTTTTCTATGACTCAAAATCTAGAAGCAATAAGGAGAAAGAATGATGGGTTTGATTACATTGAAAAAAACTTTTGCACATTGAAAAAAACTTTTGCACAATATAGAAGCATCATAAATTATAAAAAGAATAACTGAAAACTCTGTAAATTAAACCACAAAGACTAACAACCTTTATGTATGAAAATCCACAGAGAAGGCTAATACATAACCATATAGAAAAATGGACTGAAGATATTTATACATATTTTATAGGAAAACAAATGCAAAGAGCTCTTCAACATATAAAAAGGTTGTTCAATATCACTCCTGGTAAAGGAAATGCAAAGTAAAACTCTCCTGAGTTTTATTAGATTGGCAAAATTCCAAAAGTTTGGCAACATATTCTACTGCTGAAACTGTGGAGAAATGGGAAATCTCATACAATGCTGGAATGCAGAATGGTGCAATCTTTACACAGGAGAATGTGACAGAATTGCACGTGCATTTCCTCTTTGATGGGGCAGAGTAAGGAAGTTATCAGATAAAAGGACTCAGGAGACAACTTAATTAGGCTCCACTAGCTAAATACTGGTCAATTTGAGAATCAATCAGGACAATAGCTTAAAAGTAAGAATAAAACAATGAATATGTTTAGATCCATGAGTTCATAGTGATACTAAAAAAAAATCAAAAAGAAATTTCAGTAGTCATTACCTTTGGAAGATGCTAGTAAACCATCTTGATGCTTTGAAAATGGGAAGATAAAGGGAGCAAAAACCTAGCATTTATCTTGCCTTTTCTCTCTGTACCTCAATGTAACCAAATGGATGATGGGGGAAAGTTTCTTTCACTAGAAAGATTTCAGCCAGTAGATGAAAAAGAAACCATAGAATTGGGATATCACCATTTCCTGACCCATCATGAAATAATGGAACTTGGAAATGATCATCTATGTTTGCTAACATCAACAGAAGAAAGACATTTGGTGGGGGGAGGTGTTGATTATATGCCTCTTGATGGAAGTATATAACCCTACTTATGAAGTGATCTTCCCTAAAGCATCAAACCTGGCCAAGTCTCTAGATCCATCTCTCAGCTTACAGGAAATTCAAGAGACAGAAACATGGTAAATCATACAGTCAGGCTGTAATCAGCAAAATCCAAGCTAGGAAACTATAAGACAAATATCCTGGTTTCTTCAACAAAAACCTAGCAAAGGAAAAAAACAAACAAACAAAAAACAGACAGGAGAATCTGTTGATTAAAAGAAACATGACATATCAAACAGTTGTAATATCTGGACTATAAGTAGATCTCAATGTTAAAAATTTAAAAAATACCTTAAAATACTTGAGGACATGTGATGAGATTGAAGAGTTATTGTTAGCTTTTTTAGGTATGATAATATTATGGTTATAGTAGTTTTCAATGAGTAATGAATCCCTAACTCTTAGAGTACATATTGAAGTATTTACAGATAATACAGTAGCATTTGTGGAATTTGCTTTTTAAAAAAAATCCAGTGGTTGAGAGTATTTGGTGGGGAACATTGCTGAAACAAAATTAGCCATGGGTTGATAACGTTGAAGCTGGATGATGGGGACATGGCTGTTAATTACTCTATTCTCTCTACTTTTGTGTATCTTTCAAATTTTTGATAAAACATTTTTTAAAAATTTGGGTTAAATGATTTTCATTGGGAAACAGAGGTAGTTTATCAGAGGCTTCTGCCTATTTGTTTACCAATCCATCTTTCTAGCAAACAATCACTAAATGAAGGAAGTCATGGTCTTAACACGGAGTTCGTGCACTAGCACGTGGTGAGTTGTACTTGAGTTGAAAATCAGCTCTCCCTTCTTCAACTAGATCTAGAATCTGCACTACTGCTTTATTCTGCTTGAAAAATGAGAATAAAATAATATTTTAAAATATCCTCTCATGCCTTAGGAAACCATGAATAGGCCTTAACAAAAGAAAGGGGGAAAAGGCTCTTCTTACCTATAAATGGGTGTATTCCAAAAGCTTCTTTCTAAGACAATTCCTTACACCTAGAAGGTTGTTTCTCATGGAATTAATGTTGTAAACATCAAATAGGCTTCCAGTTCAGTCCACAAAAATCTATGAATTCATAATATAATATAATCTAAAAAACTGACAGAGTACTAAGTGTCCAGTAAAGGCAAAAATTAAATCCTTTTCTAGGACAATGCTTTCTCTCTCTCTCTTTTTTTTTTTTTTTGAATGAAGTCTATTTGATTTACAATTTAAATTATTCTCAGGTATACAGCATAGTGATTCAGTATTTTTGTGGACTGTACTATAAGTTATTACAAGATAATGGTTATAATTCCCTGTGCTATACAATATATCTTTGCTTCTTATCTGTTTTATACATGGTAGTTTCTATCTATTAATCCCATCCCGTAATTTACCTCTCCCTTCTTCCTTCTCCCCTTTGGTAACTGCAAGTTTGTTTCTTATACTTGTGAGTCTGTTTCTGTTTTGCAAAGACATTCATTTGTATTATTGTTTTAGATTCCATGTATAAGTGGTATCATACAGAATTTGTCTTTCTCTGTCCGAGTAATTTCACTTAGTATAATATTCTCTAGGTCTATCCATGCTGCTGCAAATGGCAGGTTTTCATTCTTTTTTTGTGGCTGGGTAATATTCCATTAGACAGACAGACAGACAGACACACACACACACACACACACACACACACACACACACACACACACACACACTCTATATCTTCTTTATCCGTTCATCTGTTGATGGGCACTTAGGTTGCCTCCATTTCTTGGCTATTGTAAATAGCGCTGCTATGAACATTGGGGTGCATGTATCTTTTCAAATTAGTTTTTTTGTTCTTTCTGGACATATACCCAGGAGTGAAGTTGCTGGATCATATGGTAGTTCTAGTTTTAGTTTTTTGCAGGACCTCCATCCTGTTTTCCATAATGGCTGCCCCAATTTACATTCCCACCAACATAGTACAAGGGTTCCCTTTTCTCCACATCCTCTCCAACATTTGTCATTCGTAGAGTTTTTAATGATAGCCATTCTGACAGGTGTGAGGTGCTTCTGTAATAAATAGCTATATTGAGCATCTTTGCATGTGTCTGTTAACTATCTGTATGTCTTTTTGGAGAAATGTCTGCTCTAGTCTTCTACCCAGTTTCTGATTGGGCTGCTTGTTTTTTGATATTGAGCTGTTAGGAAAATGCTTTCTTAATTCAATTCAAAACTCCAAAATATAAGTGACTTTTTTACATCTTTATAGGACTTAGTCTTTTAATACTCATGGATTATTTACTTGCCATATGCTTTGAATTCTGGAAGCAAAGAACAGTAACATTCACATCACCTCTGACTTGGACTTCTCCCATTCATAAGTTAAATACTTGAAAAAGAGTTTATCTACATATGAATGATCTTAGTGATAAAAACCTGCCTTTTATGCTTTTTTTTTCATGTGTTATCTCATTTGATATTCACAAGAAACCTTTGAAGTTTAAAGGGAAAATATTACCCCTATTTTACAGCTGAAAGGACTGAGGTTCAGAAGCATAATGGAAAACCCTTGGAAATCAGAGGAACTGAGTTTGAGTGCTGATTCTTCTGTGAGACCATGTGCATGTTTTTTAACCTCTTGAACTTCAGTTTGCTTGTCTGTAAAATGGGTATAATGAAATCCCATTTTATAATGTTACCATGGAGACTAAATGAGCTGATATATGTGACAGTCTGATAAAAGATACTATGCAAATTTTCATTCTGCACTGAAAATGAAGACTGTGGTAGGGCTATTTTAGTAAATGGTCCCTAAGTTGAAAAATGAGATTCATCCATATGATATAAGGAAACGGGTAATGTTTAGCTTAGAGAAAGGTCAGGAGAAAGTGTTAGATGTTGTCAGATATTTTCTGAAGGGCTCCAGTTATGAGGAGTAGATTTCCTTCAATTTAAAGAACTTCTACAGATACACACTACTACATATAAAATAGATAAACAACACGGACCTACTGTACAGCACAGGTAAATATATTCAATTTCTTATAATGAGCCGTAATCAAAAATAAACTGAAAAATATAGATGTATGTGTATAACGGAATTGCTTTGCCATACACCTGAAACTAACATTTTAAATCAAGTACACTTCAATAAAAAATAAGAATTAAAAAAAAAATTCCCTTGCAGTGAGTCTCCCTGTTACTGGAGATACTCAAGCAAAGACCATGCAGTTTCATGTTAGGAATATTGCAGAGGGGCTTCACTCCTCTTAGGTTTCTTCTCTTGAGGTTTTGTCCTTGAGTCTAACAAGCTGTCAGAGTTGGGTAAAGATTCCTGATCACTAATTTCACGGTCTGAGAAGTACTAATGATGATAGTCCTGTAATGGAATAAAAATGGCAGAAAATGATTTTTAAAAGTTTATTTAGCAAATATTTATTAAGCACTTAACATATTGCAAGATGATGTGCTAGGTACCAGGGCATTTTTAAACAGCTGTTTCTGGTATTTCATTATTTGAACGTATGAGGTTCTGTTCTGTTTCCAGTCATTCTCTCACCTTTTAAATATATACTGTGTCAGTCTTAATCTTCCCAGGTCTTGTAAGGGAGGTGATAAAATGTTAACATTGCCCACTACCTATGTTCTTGTTATTCCAACTGATTTAGTTTCCAATTTTGTTGGAACTTTCCTGCATAGACTTTAATTCTCCAGGGTAGAGTCAAAATGTGTTGAAATGACCTCCTAAAAAAAGAAAGGGAAAATAGATCACCTAGTACAAAATATGTGTTTGCATCCTAGGCTCTGAGGATAAAATCTGTGGTTAGACATTTAATGTATCAGAACCTTAATGCTATTTAACGTACGGATGAGTGCATTGTGTGTGTTTTGTGTATTTAAAATTGAGATTTTTGTTTGAACAGTGTCTTTCATTTGGTGTATTTCATGGTGATTTATCATAATAGACCACTTTAAATCATCTGAAATAGCAAGACACATGAATTTCAACAATAACTTCCCCAAGGCTAGAGAAGTCAGCGGGAGCTCAAACTGCTAGGTAGACATTTTTTTTTTCAAACTCATATGCAAGTGTAAAACTTTTATGAGGCTGCTTTAACGAGGCCCTTTGGGATTTAAGGTTATTTATCTAAGCTCTTATTAAAAATGAAAACTTTTCTATGTTTAGCCCTGTAAAGCAAAACTGATCCTAACAATACTGTAAGCCGGAAGAATGAATACCGTTCTGCAGACTGACTCAAAGATAAAGTAAAGAAACTTTGGGGCTAGTGTCTTCAGCACTGACGTTATGGTAATGGGGCGGTGATAGAAGGACCAGCATTTCAAAGCCTCCTTTAATTAAAAAAATTTAGCTCTACTATTGCTGCTGATTTAGGGTTTGACATGACTGATTAAAATGACTTCCAGCCTAAGAGTCCGGTTTCACAGAACGCTCTGGTGTCTCCGTTGGAGTCAAGTTGCCCCAGGACGGTGTTGCCTGGTGTAAGGTCTATGAGCACTCTTCCTTTACGGTGTCTGCACATGTTGAAGTGTATCTTTGGCTTCTGCCCTCCCCTGCTGAGAAGTGGGGGGTGGGAGAGAGGTTGTTTCTAAGATCATTGTGCCAGAATCACTCTATATAACCCAGTGGAAGAGCTGAAACTGCTGCAGGAACAATTTTGGAATCTTGAAATATGTTCAGCTTCTTTGTAGGTATGTTCTGGTTTGATGAGTCTGGGTCCTGCAGTAAATCTATTCTCAGACCCTGGGAGCTAGGATTTCAAATAATCTGTGATGCAGTGCAATTTTTGGGAGTGAGGACATTTTGAGGGGAGAAAGCACGTGTTACAAAATCAGGGTCAAGAGCTCTTGCAGACTGTAAGAGCTTATCAGAGTCAATTTAGCTTGGATGTGACCAGTCCAGCTGGCAGAAATTTTAAGAGAAGGTGGATGGATAAATGGATGAGTGCATGGACAAAAAAAGATGGAGTAGAGAGATGGATGGACAGGTAAAACTACTTCCTGTTGATAATATGATTCTTGATGAATAGTGAATTTTTGGTGAATGGTGAATTTCTATGCTACAGAATGTGTATAAAAATTGGACAACAGACACATCTGAGTGAGATCACGGTGACCAAATAAATGGACAATATTGAAGACGTGTATGAAATGACCAAAAATGAAAACTTTCAGCCAATGAGCATTTTTGGGTTGTTTTTAAGGGTCTTACTTCAACAGTTAACCTAAACAGTACTAATGTAAGTCATCGGAGGTAACACATCACTTAGTGGAATCTGGGAACTTCTGAGTCTCCACCTCTGTTTCACAGGAAGTGAAGTTGGTTCTGAGACAGTAGACAGAAGAGCCAGAGTGGAAAGCACGCAGATGGTATTTCTAAGGAGAGAAGTACAGAACTACCAGCTGGCAGTGATGGTGCAAAGGAGGAAGGAGACAAAGGGCAAACACCAAGAGAAATGATGCTGGCAGAAGTGTTGGCTGAAGGCCGGAGGTAGAGGCAGCACAAGCATAAAAACAAACAGGTTGGGAAATGTCAAGATGAACTTAAGTTTAAGAGCTTCTTTTCTGAAAGAATCTCAAATTTGCAGTTGCAAATGGGAGGCAGAGTGTATGTACACTTGGCTTTCACTCTTCAACTTGAGCAGCTGTTTTAACAGTTGAGTTGGTAGGCACTGGCAGGAATAGAGTATTTTAATTTGGGAGAAACCCAACTGCTAAAACAGCTGTTTGGTCTGATGAGACTTAAGCTGGCTCTGCTGAGGTTACACGACTTAATAGGATAGTAGCAGCAGGCAGATTGGCTGTTATCATGATTTTATTGGACAGAACAGAAGGATGAGCGGACGCTAGGTTGAATTCTAGGTTGGTCTCTGACTTTCCAAAGAAGCCACACTCCCTGGTTTATTTTAGCAAAGTACAGAAGCGGGTAACATGGGCTTTTTACCTTGTTCCAAGTTCATGGAAATTACCTGAAATAATTTTGCCTTATGTTCTTGGGATGCAAGCTTTTTTTCCCTTGCACTTTTAAAAAAGAAGGCTCCCTTTTTTTAGATGCTAGTTTTATTAGCATCTCTTATCATCTCCTAATAATAGATAATATACCTGCTCAAGTCACCAGTCATTTGTATATATATTTTGTATTCTTTGTTATCTAAGCAAAGAATGCTATTAATAGCAGCCACCAAATTTGTCAGTTTGTAGGCAACATGTTTTTAATATCTAGAACAACTTGAGTGACACTGACAGTGATGAAAATCTTGAATTCCAAATTTGCCATCTCAAGAACCTTTTTTCATGGAAAAGACTACTGATTACATTAGTTTCCAGTAAATTTAAGATTTAAAGTACTTGTTAAGATGATTTGGTTGATTTCTTGCAAAAAAAACCCCTAATTTTACTTTATATAATGTTAACATTTTAAACATTCAGAGATAGGCTTCCTTTCATATATTTTCAAAATGAAAATGGCTTGACTTTTTATATGATCACTGAAATAGTCATATTCACTGTAAACATTTGAAACAATACAGGAAACTATAGTTATAAGAGAGCAAGGAGAATTCTTATAATTTCAGCCTCCACAGGAAACTGCAGTTAACATTTTGCCTCTCTTCCTTGTATATATCTCTTTATTTGCATATACACAGAAAGATGCGATTAGAAGATTAAATTTTATATAAATTAATTTTAGCTGTATATATTGTTCTTTATTTTGCTTGTGCTTTTTTTATAACTTGTCAAAACTTTGTGACTGTCTTTACATGTCAGTATAGATCTACAGTCATCATTTAGATCTTGACTTTGGGGGCTTCCATATTTTGAAGTAGTGACTTATTTTTCTCATTTCTAAAACCCAGTGTTGTAAGTAATTAGAATGCAGAACTGAAGATGATGTTTGAGATGTTAACAAGAGATGAACTAGGTATCAAAAGTATACTTTCACTGAAAAAAAATACATTTAACTAACTAAAGCAAGCAATTTATATATTTTGAATGTTTGTATCAATAATTTAACAAAAGTACTTCGGTTATAAATGAAATATTTTTGTTATTTAAAAAAAATTGAATATTAGCTTTTTTTTAGTTGGACCATCAAGAAACATTGTGTTGCTTTCTTCCTATTTCCTAGGCTAAAAAATTCAAGGTTTCCTCATTTTAACAGTCACAAATAATTTCTCATTACAATATAAATTTGTTCAGAGGATGGCAATATTTTTATATTCACAGTGGAATGTATTGCTGTTAAAAAAAAAAAAGGTAACTTAGCTTTTCTAGCTCAACTAACGCTGGTAAATTCAGGTGCTTAACTGCCTTTCACCAGTTTCTGAGAATAACTTTAAAACTTTTCGAGAATACTGATTTCTTAAATACCCCGTATTTAACGCCCCACTCCCACCCCAGTTACATACACATACACTATCCAGTGATGATTACCCACATTTTAAGTGTCTTTCTCACACTTTGGATACCAAATATTGAGAGGAGCCTCTCAAAAATGAACAAAATGTAGAATCGTGAAAGCCTGTTATCAGAGATAGCTCATTTCTAGGGTATGGTCGCAAGGAAAGAGAAGCTATATATTTAATAATTTTAAAAAATTGTGACTGTTGGACATTTTGATGAAATTCCCCTTACATTCCAAATGCTTTCATTTAACAAGATTTAATTCTGCCTTGGAAAAATTTAATTAAATATTTCCCTTTTTGACTTAAGACACTGATTAGGGGATACTTATTAATCCATAAAACCTATGAATAGAACTTTGGAGGATACTTACCAGTTTCTATAATCACATCTCTTTAGGGTCAGCTAAGGGATAAATGATAGATATAAAATTTAGGAGATAATATGGCTTGACCTAGTACATCTTATTGTTTATATTCATTTTAGTAAGCTACAGAAGAATCAAGTTGTTACAGGGGAATTGAATTTAAGTTTAGAGAAAGGACAAGATAACTTGGAAATGGATTCTCTTACCTTACCTGAAATGGGCGTGGCAGCCAGGGTGACATTGACATGTGACTTCTTCACAGAAGGTCTGAAGTCTTCATGAGGACGTTCTCTAAAATCAAGGACACTGAATAAGTCAGTGATCCTGGCATTTGGATTCTCATCTCTCCTCATGAAGGGGCAGAATTTTTAGTCTTTGAGATTTGTCTTTAGATGAGTCAGAGAGAACCACTTGTGATTTAGGGTTATGCAATCCAGTTGCTCATAACTAGGTTACCAATTTGGGCCAAACCCAATTCATCTGAATGAGCTGTGTACCATTGCCAGCTGCCCTCTCGTGAAGGAAGGGTGTCTGGCCTTTCAAGAGAAGGCCATCTGAGATTGGACTTGGGAAGAGGTGTGAGAGTGGCCAGGTACATGAAGATGACGGTATTTAATAAAGGCAGGGGAGGAGAGGGTTGGATGGTGCAGACCACCAGGATACACCCCTTCTGAAGCCAGGGGCTGATAGACCTCCCATAGATTACATCTCTCTTTTCTGCTGAGACCCCCCCACATGGTTTCAGTGGACATCTCAACACAGTCACAGCCAACCAACTTGAATTGAAAAATGAAGAAAACCTATTTGTTATATACCAGGGCTAGGAAATAATAAAAGAAATTTTAAACCCTTGCTTTGTACTTTATGTATCATAAACACTTGTACATCCACATTTGCAAAGGACTGAAACTGTGGGACAGAGTGGATAGTGTTGATTGATGGAAGTGCTGGCTGAGTTGGCCCCTGATGGGACAGGGGAGCTAGTGAGGCCCAGTAAGAGGTTTACTTATGAGAATGTTGTCAGAGTGGATCTAATTTATTACATCCCACCCATCATACCTTGACTTTAGTTACTCGGGAAAGTGATTAAAGGATTGAAAATGCACTTCTCAGTCACTTTTTTGACCACTTTCCTCTGGTAACGGAATGCAGGAAAATGTGAACAAGGATATCTTCTCTTTAAGAAAGCTTTAAAAATTTTTTCTAAATGTTTTGTTTAACAATACCATTCAAAAATAAATAACCCTATGGTGTATGGGTTTGTTGTAGTTTCTTAGATTTTTTTCTTTTTTTTATTTAAAAATTTAAAAAAAATTTAGTTGAAGTTCAGTAGTTTACAATGTTGTGTCAGTTTCTGGTGTACAGCATAATGTTTCAGTCATACATATACATGTATTTCTTTTCATATTCTTTTTCATTATAGCTTATTACAAGTTATTGAATATAGTTTACTGTGCTATGCAGGAGAAATTTGTTGTTTATATAGCACTCAGTATCTGCAAATCTTGAATTCCCAATTTATCCCTTCCAACCCCCTTTCCCCGCTGTTAACCATAAGTTTGTTTCTATGTCTGTGAGTCTGTTTCTGTTTTTATAAATGCTTGTATTATTGCAAGATACCAGCTGTTAAGAACATAGAACTGGCATTATCATTATCACTAAAGAAGAGAACTGACCCTATGAACATGCCTGCCAGAAACTTCATAATTAGAATTGATATCATTAGAAATGTCATAATTTATTTTCATGTTGAGCTCTTTTATACTGTATTAGGCTCTTGATATAATTGTAACTTCTGGGAGAGTTGTTATGTCATCTCAATTTGTCTTTTTTGCCTTTGTTACATTAAACGACCTCTGTTTCCTGGAAGTCTGTATCGCCTTTTTCAAGTTCTTTTTTTAATACTGATTTGTGTTTGATTCATTCTCAATTTCGTCATTTTTGATAGAAGTGATGGAAGATGACTTTTTCCCCCTTCTTGTTGCCTCTGTAAAAATAGATAGGCCATAGTTGCTTCTCTAGGGAATTTTGTCAAAGCAGAAGTTTAGAAATAAGGATGCTGTGTCCTCTGCTTGCATTTGGTCTCTTAGACTAAGGTCACCTGACTGACAGCTCTGGTCTCCTAGGAAAGCTTTTCGTCTCCCAGTACTTTAAAAACTACAGAAAAGGTTTCAATTGATGGTTAGTTCCTTATTTCATTTGAAGTATCTTGTTGATTTTATAGGGGACGATTACTGATTTAGGTCTAATTCGATTTAGATCTATGATGTCTTTATAGGAAATACAAGAAAATAATCCAGATTCTGGATTGCTATGATTCTGTTTCTTAAAATGTTTATATCATTAACAGAAATTTGTATTAATATTTGAGCCATGAGTGGATAGTCTCAAACATCACTTCTGGCTTAAACAGTACAAGCCCTAAATAACACATAATCAATTTGGTAATTTTAAGATAAAATGAATTTTCTCCTTCTTTCCTTCCTGCTCTCTTTTCTTTATTTCTTTCTTCCTAAATTAAAAAAAAAAAGTGAAAACATTAACTGAAGTTTGGGGGGAAATTTATCTGTAGTTCTAACTTTCCAAAACAACTGCTTTCATTTTTCATGTATTACTTTCTCTCCTTGTCCACGTATATGGATGTTTCATATGATTAAAGCAATATTTTATGCAATTAAAATTATAGATAAAATTTGTAAATCTTAACATTGAAAAAATATGTGCTGGGACCCATGAAATGTATACTGTGGGAAAAGAGAAGACAGGATGAGTACTAGGAATTTGAGTCATATTAGGTCCAGCTGGATTGTCTGATTTCAAAAATAAGGCTATTCAGATTATTAAAAAATGAAATGTTCTATTATATCTAAAATTTATCTCATTATTTGCCCTTGGGTCCTCAATTTGTTTTAATAGAATTTGTTAAAAAAAAATCGAGTATGCTTTACCTTGTTTATGCTATAGCAAAAAAAGTATGAGATTTAGGTAGAGAGGAACATGCTCACATTTCTTTTCTATCACTGACTATGTGATCAGGACAACATTTTTCACCTTTCTAAGCTTCAGGAGGGATAAAAATCATTAAATCACAGAATATTTTAAGATTAGGTTTAAAATGCCAATTTTGGATTCACATAACATGCAAGTAACTGCAATTATATAGAAACATGAATGACTAACATGTATAACTAATTGATTTTTTCTTTGTGACTTTGGTTATCATCAGTATAATGAGTGTCCCTTTGTGTAAATCTTGGTGGTTTGATAGGCTATGTGTAAACTCCAAGATCTGATGAGGAAACTTGGCTTGTCCAAGATCACTTGCTGGTGAGTGACACAGCAGTATTTTATTCTCTATTTCAGGGTCCTTTTTGATAGATCCCACCTTAGCCACTTATTAGCATGTTGATACCTTTAAGTAGGCATACATTCTTTTGTCTACACAATAAATCACATTGACATTGTAACAATTTGTTTCTGATTATAAAAAATAACAGTTGGAGCATAAGAAAGCATAAAGAAGAAAATGTAAAACATAGGTTATTCCTCTAATAAATACATTATTATATTTATTGTGTTGCCTTCAAATTTTTTTTCTCACCATGTAATTATTTTCACTTACCATGACATATGAGTATTTTCCCATATCCATCTTACCACTTTTCTTGTTCAAGTTTTAGAATATATATGTAATAAAGTGGCAGCTTAAGAAGGATAAAATAACTTGGTACAGAAAATGAAGATACTCTTAACTATCTTTTACAAGCTAAAGAGTTAACATATAGAAGGAGGAGGCATTGGCAGATTCTGTTGCTAAGGTCCCAATTGTGGCTTGCTTGGAGAGGGTAATGTTACGTACAGTGTCCTCAGCCATCAGTATAGTACAGTGGGTAGAGAGCAGGCTTTGAATTCGGGCTGAGTGAATCCTGGTCCTATCATCCACTAGCTGTGTGCTGTTGGGCCATCAATTAACCTCTCTAACCTTTGGTTTCCTCAACTTTAAAATGTGATGATCATGCCTGCCTTTCAGGGCTGCTCTTGGATTAGAGATAGTGACCATAAATAGAGTGCCTGGCCCCTGTCTGGATGAGGGTGAGATGATAGTCAGAAGAAACCTATGACCTAAGATTTGTGAAATTTAAGCATACCATACAGAGAGCAGGTTATAGCCACAAACTAAGACAACTCTGTCCTAAAAGTAATTTGTTTAATTCACCATTTCCCCTTTCTCTTGCAAATATAATTCCTGCCAAAAGAGGAGTAGAAAATGATGAAAAGTTAATATGCCTTGAAGATACTCTCTGATTGGCAGGATCCTTAATTATGAGCTCCAGTGGCTCCAGCCCAGGTGCCATGGTCCCTTTACCTTGGGACACCCTGTACTGATGGTCTGTGGCATGATGAGCCCTGGTGAGGTTTGGGGGATTAACAATTGAGCTCCCAGGGGACATTCATGCTCCAGGACAGTATCCAGTGACACTCGTTGAGACAAGAGATACAATTCAGAAAAAGCAAAAACCTTCTCAGTACACTTAAAAAAAAATTTCAGATTCAAAAATCCACAAATGACAAATGCTGGAGAGGCTGGGGAGAAAACAACTCCTTCACTGCTGTTGGGAATGCAGTTTGGTGCAGCCACTGTGGAAAACAGTATGGAGATTCCTCAAAAGACTAGGAATAGACTTACCATATGACCCAGGAATCCCACTCCTGGGCATATATCCAGAGGGAACCCTACTTGAGGATGACACCTGCACCCCAATGTTCATAGAAGCATTATTTACAATAGCCAGGACATGGAAACAGCCTAAATGTCCATCAACAGATGACTGGATAAAGAAGATGTGGTATATTTATACAGTGGGATACTACTCAGCCATAAAAACCAACGACATAACGCCATTTGCAGCAACATGGATGCTCTTGGAGAATGTCATTCTAAGTGAAGTAAGCCAGAAAGAGAAGGAAAAATACCACATGAGATCGCTCATATGTGGAATCTAAAAACAAACAAACAAACAAAGCATAAATACGAAACAGAAATAGACTCACAGACATAGAATACAAACTTATGGTTGCCAAGGGGGTGGGGGGTGGGAAGAGAGAGACTGGGATTTCAAAATTGTAGAATAGATAAACAAGATTACACTGTATAGCACAGGGAAATATATATAAGATCTTATGGTAGCTCACAGAGAAAAAAATGTGACAATGAATATATATATGTTCATGCGTAACTGAAAAATTGTGCTCTACATTGGAATTTGATACAACATTGTAAAATGATTATAAATCAATAAAAAATGTTAAAAAAATTTCAGGATGAAAATAGCTTTAGACAGCCCTATTGTGGGCAATGGGTAGGTGGTATAAATTCTGAAAACTTAAATTGTTTATGGATCATACAAATATAAGCGAAAAAAATAGATATTTCTTCTAGCCCATAAAAAGTGAATACCTGGGTGTGACAGAGAAACACCACCACTAGTCTAATCTTCATTTCCACACTAGCTGCAAAGTTAGAGGAATCCACAGGCCCTGGTTGCTCAGGTCTGATCTAGGATGAGTCAGGGGTGTAGACAGGGCCTAAATAAGAATACAAGGAGGGTGCCTAGAAAGTGTTGTATTAAGCAAGTAGTTAATTCTCATAAGAACCAGCAGGATGTCTCCAAGAAAATGATACCAAAGTGGGTCTTGTAGGATAAACAGAAGTTCACCGGGAAGGGTAACAGCCTTCTAGGCCGAGAAGACTGTGTGAGCGAGACACAGGGTATGTCGTGTGACACAGTTCAAGGAGTGGAAAGTAACTGGGTTGTAGGGGCACAAGGAAGGTGGAGGGGAGAAAGAACATGAAGCCCCTGCTAATTAATTAGTATGACTTGACATTTACCAAAGACAGCAAGATTTTTATTTCCAGTCCAGAGAAACATCGAGAATATCATTATTAAAAGCAGAAAGACTAACATAGTCATTAAATATAAAACAATAATTTTTAAAACACAGAAAAGGCACTCAACCGTGCAGCTTGCTGAAAGTAGGCCATTTTTTAGGAAGATGGACAGTGTCCTATTTCATTCCAGCTGGTAGGCGAATGCTTGAAAAAGGAGCTAACTCCCCACCACGTGTCGGAAATGAATCAGCCTGAGTAAGCTGATGGATCCCACAACTAAACCATCTGCTGCGCCTTGTCATGTGAGGTGTTAAAATCCACTGTGCCCTCAACCACAGAGGCTCTCTAAACTTCCAGAATTCACCACTGATTTTGTTAAACGTACCTTCACAGAGAGAAGTATATAGAAAGGCAAATATATATATATATGTATATATTTTAAGGTGTTTTATTGGTTTTTTTAAATTCCTTTTTTTTATCCCACAACTGAACGTTTTCTTTCACGTCAGATTTTTGAAATAATTATGACCAGATGCAAAGCTGAAATTGCACATCTCGGTGTGTTTTCAGGCTTGCCAGCTCATGGGAAAGTGACATCAGCGTGCACTGTCTGACCCTGCCCTCTGCAACCTGCTTGGAGCTGCTGTTGATATTATCAAGGAGCAACGCCGCACTGCCTCAGTCCCTCCGCTGTATGAATTCTTTCCAGGTAAGGAATGGCTCCTTTACCAGGGTGCGACTTCACAGTTTTACCCATAATTGTGTTTTAAGGATCCTGTCTTTCACAGGAAGTAGCCCATGGAAATCCACAGTTCCACACGATAATGATAATAAGCACAATGCATATATTGCCTTGTCTGTCTCTTCTTAAATAAATGGACAAACGGAGGCTCAAAATTGATTGGGTCATTGTCTAGTGGTAGCTGAACCTACGTCTCTCTGACTCCAGGGTTTCTGCTCTTAATCTCAGTCTTTCCTGCCTCTGAGAGAAAAGGCAGGAATATTTAGCAAAGACTCTTTCCTTTTCCCAGCTTTGCCCTAGAACAAAGATCTTCCACCATCATTAATGTCTTTGCTGCTTTTAGCTTGCAGTCACATTGCTAAATGGATGTGTTAACAGTGATCATGTCCTACGTACCCTTGGCACCTTTCCCTCTCTCCCTGGTCCCTCCCTCACCACCGTCTCCCTCCTCTGGGTGTTTATCTCTACTCCTGGTAAAAGCACATGGTCACAACAGAACAGAACAGAACAGAACAGCATATGTGGACTGACCAGCAAGAAGCCCCCTTCCCTGGTAGGCAGCTACGTGTCACTGAGGTTGCATGTGAGAATTCAGGTGTTAACTAGTCACTTAAGTTGTGACCCTATAGCTACTAAATGTTCCTGAACATCTGTGACTCTTGGCAATGGGAAAACATTCTGAAGCCCTGAGGCTGGTGAGAAACGAGTGAACGTGGGCTGGTTCTACTTCTGAAGGGTTGCTGGTGTGTCCTAAGATAACTCCAGAATCAGCATGTGTTGCTTGGTGCGACTCTGTGGTAAAACAAGGCATGTGGATTTTCCTATGAATTATAGCTCTGGAATTTGGTCAAACAAACAACCCCAAGCACTTGCTCCGTAATGATCTGCATCGCTCTCCTCCTGATAGTCTGCTGCAGTGATCATCTCTGTGACCTTCTTCCTGACACACATTGCAGACCTTGGCTGTGGGGTACTGAGTTTATCATTACTCGATTATCAACTTCACGGTCCTGGATTCAAGGACCATAGAGAACACCTTCTCCTTTTGTAGGAGAGGAAACTGAGATCCAGAGAGATGGAGTCAGGTGGCCAGGGAACACCCAGCAGATTAGAGCCAGAGCTGGACTCACCAGGCGTGTGCCGGGATGACTGCATCTGCTCCCCAGATGCAATGGTCACTGAGGTCCTGGGAGGTGGACTGAGTGGTCGTATCTACTTTGGAATACCCACAACACCCCTTACTTTGTAGTCATTTGTAATTATTTGTGTACTGCAATGGGAGCTGATTCAGAATCAGTCCATATTGCTTCTAAGTTTTGCTCTCTGGATTGAACATTGAATAACACAAAAGTTTGAACATGCCCACAAGCATTTATGAAGGGAGATGCGAGAAAATTAACAATGGTTATCTTTGGGGAGGGAGGCTGGAAGACAGTTATTTTTTATTTCATTCCCTCATACACTGTTTGAAGTTTTTATATGGTGGATAAGTGGGAAGCAAAAGAGAGGACTTTGACTTGCAGGATTTTACAGTATTTCGGGGAAGACAGAGTGATCATCCAGGTGTGATATAAATGGAGGATAATACTTATTACAGAGTAGCCTCCACGCAGGTCTTAAAGTGATGAAAGGTAAAAGAGTAATCTAGACTGGGTGTGGGGGATTTGAGAGGAGGTGCAATCTGTATTTCTTCTCCAGGAGACAGGGAATCCAGCTTAAACCCATAGGCACAGAAGCCCGGCTGCTCTTGGTGCTACTGCTGTTGGCTCCTTTCATCACAGGAGCGCTGAGAGCTGGATGTTAATTACGGGATGTCCCTCTCTCTTCATGACTGTGCTCCATCTGTTTCAGCACATTTGCTGAGTATGATTCTTAGGAGCACTTACACTTTCCCAGTTTCAAAGGGACAGAGACACTTGGCCCAGGTTCATGAACAATGTCTGCTAAAAAGAATTTGTCCCCTGCTGCTGCCCCTGGAAAGATGCCTTCTCATCAGGAACACACCAGGAATCGACTTCCCTATGCAGGTCTTCACTCCAAGATAAAGGATCGGTGAAAAGGGGAGGATGTCCAGCAGGATGAGAACGAGGTGCTCTGCTTTTTCATCTTTGCAACACTTACTTCATCTTTTATTACAGTGGCAAGGAAGGGAGCTGCTAATTTTGCCTGTAGTGGGGGCTTAGTTTTTCAATTGGAAGCTCACTTTAGTGCACATTTTTTTAAAGAGCTATGTTGGCAAGAGCTGTAAAATAGTAGAATGACACTTGGTAAAGATACCATCTTTACATTTCCAGTTCTCCAACTTTCCCGGCCGAGTCAGTCACTGTGAGCAATGCTTCCTTTTCTGCAAAAATGTTATTTTAGGTTTCTGAGGATTCAGATGGCACTCCTGCTTGAGCTGTTTTCACTGCCAAATCCCCAAAGGAAGGGTTTATCTTATTAATTAGAGCTATTAACATATGTGAAATTCTGACTTCTTAAATTACAGGATAACATTTCTTTCAGGTTAGCAGGGATCTCTTTTGGTGGGTTTGTTACAATTTTCACTTCCGCTCTGTTACAGTACCTTAATATCCCTGGTATGATTATGAGCAAACAGGAATGTAGGATTTGGTTGAGAATCACTGTTGTATCGCTAAGCATGTACTGCAGTGGTTGCAGCCCTCTGGTCTAGCCACGCTTGCCTTTTTTCCTGTTCCCCATCACTAGCAGGTCCTGGCTGGAAGGTCTGTGCATTGGCCCTTCTCTCTGCTTCCAGAAGAACACTCTGGACCACCGCTTGGCATGGCTGGGTCCTCTTGTCCTTCAGGTCTCAGCTCAGATGTCCCCTCGCCCAAGAGGCTGAAACTGAGCCCCGTCACTGAATTCCCATCTCCCCATCCCCATTACTCTGTAACCTTAACCTTGTTTTATTTTCTTCATAGCATTTTTCACTATTTAAAGTGATCTTTGTTCATATGCTTGTTTATCTTTTTGCCTCTCCTAAAACGTGTGTTGCACGAGACCAGGGAGAATGTTTACGCTCAGTGTTGCATCACTAGAACTTAGGACCTAGTGATGTAGGAAGCACTTGATAATTATTAGATGGCTGGCTATAGATGGGTGATGGATGACATAACAAGTGAAAAGCAGACTGGTGTGGCCAGCCGACATTCTGGAGAAGTCTGAAAGACTGAGCTTGGGCGTGAGCAGTAGACACACAGGGGCAGGAGCAGCAGCTTTTTCCCTGCTGGGACAGGGTGGACTCAAGAGGGCAAGTCCAGATTTAAGATATGTCAACAAGATCGAGCACTGATGCGTATCTGAAATTACCGCCTGGGGCTTTGTACAAAAGAGAAAGACGGAAGAAGAGCTCAGCCTTTGGCCGGAGTTGGCAAGTTCCAGGGCCAGCAGTGACCAGTATGCGGGTCTGCCCTCTGGGCACTGGAGACCACAGGAGGGGAAACAGGAATGAGGCTTTGGTGCCAGACCCCGAGGCAGAGGGGGCTGGGTGTGCTGACGAAATCTAGAATGGGGAGGTTGCAGCTGCTACCGCCGGGACTGCTGCTGCTCTGATTCCGGGCCAGGGCTTCAGAACTCTGCAGGGAGCGGGCGGAAGGCGGTTTCCACATCCTTCTTGCTGAGCAGCAGCCAGCTTCTCAGCCCAAAGTCCTGCAATAGCAACTTTAAATCTGAAAAGGTGTCTGGACAGTAGAACCTTAAAGGCACCCAGGTTGGATCCAGGACTGGGTAGGGGCTGCTAGTTTCAGTGGTACTATGCCTCTCTCTTAGCTTCCTGGACTTTTGTAGCTGGAAGGATCAACTCGTCTAATGACCTTGTTTTTATTAATAAGGTACAGACCTAGGAGGGCTAAGTTGATTTGGGGACTGAAATTCTGATTCCTGTCTTAGGCTTTTTGTGCTACACGTGATTTTCCCTATTTCCCTCCCCTATTCTATGGGACACAGGTTCCTTAGGATATAAATAGCTATTATAGAGAACAATCAGATATTAACTGTCAGATAATAATAATGCAGATTATAATAGCTAATATTTATTCAGTGCTTTTTGTATTTCAGGCCCTGTTGTCAATGATTTGTACTTTTTTTTTAGCTCATTTCATTTTTACCACTATGGGGACAGTATATTATTATTCCAGTTTCACAGGTACAGAAACTGAGCCAGAGGGTTGAACTTGCCTGTGCTCACACAACTAGTAAGTGGAGGAATGGGGGTACAAAGCTTGGCTCCAGAAACAGCCCCTGCCCCATTCTTAACCACCAGAAATGCTACCTTTTAAAATAAGTGTGGTTAAACAAAGTTTTGTTTTGTTTTGTTTTGTTTTTTAGCTTCAAAACTATTCAGGGCCTTTCATGTGTATAAGGGGCAATGCGACCCTCCTAGTTGAAGAATATAGTAAATATTTGGGAAGCATTATTTCCCAAATGTACTTGGTATCAGGAATACTTTTTCTAGGGGCATTTTATGGGATTAGTGCTCTCAGAACAGAGATGGGGAGACCTAGGCCTGCCCAATCTTGAAAGATTTGGATGACCGTGACTGAGGCAGAGTACTCAAGTGTGCATCCTTTGTGGCCGTCCTGTTTATCTCCAGAAGGAATAGTGTGGTAGGGTTAGCCATTGATGGTCAAAAGGATACCATCTCTCCCTGTAGTGAATAGATGGTTCTCCTGCTGGTCAGGGCCACCTTGGTCAGAATGGGACAACAGGAACCAGACCTGCCTTTGGCCCCTCGTGGTACACACTGAATCCGTCCGGAGGCCCTGCAGGCCCCTGCCTGAGCATTGCTCTCCCTGTCTGCACCTGTTGTCTGTTCTATTTCAGTTGGGTCTCATCCACTCTAAACATGGTGTAGCCATGTAATAACACAGCAAAGGCTTCCATGAATAGATTGACCATCTGAGGGAGAGCAGGGTGTAGTTCAGTGGAACAGCACATGCTTAGCACGCACAAGGTCCTGGGTGCAATCCCCAGTACCTTCATTAAAATAAATAAATAAATAAACCTAATGACCTCCCCCCACAAAAAACACACAAAATAGACTGAGCCATCTGGCTAAACTCTGTCTCCTAACTGATGCTTTACTCCCTCTGAGAATTCCCAGGAGGAGTCTACCTGGGAAATTTATAGTCAACAGAGAGATCAGAAGTGTTCCCCGCCTTGAGCCCCCAGCTCATGAAACCTCTTTTTGTCCATTCCCACACCTTACCTTACTTAACTCCAGCTCCACCCAGCTGCTCCACGCCTGGCAAACTGTGTGGGTGGGATGTTCCAGGGCATAGAAGCCCAGAATTGAAGCGTCTTCCCCTCCCTCCATACAACTGCAGAATTGAAGCATCTTCCCTCCCCCTGCCACAGTAGATTGCTGTATTCTAGAATAATTTTCAGTGTTTTCACAGTCATTATTCTTTTAAAGATCCTCACAATAACCCCCATTTTAAAGGGGCAGAAAGTAAATAATGTAAGCAAGGTCACAGAACTACCAAAATGCAGGGCTGTGTTTCCAACCTAGGTCCTCCGGTTCTGAGTCTATTATGTTTTCCATCTCATGGCAGTTGCATCAAAGGAAATGCCAAATGGATCTTTAATAGCCCTGGGTGTTGTACATCTTATTTTTACCATATGGCAGCAACAGTATCTCTTTTATTAATATCATCCTTTGGAGGACCACAACCTTCAGCCATGGGAGCAGTATGAGTAATGTTCTCAAGTGTTACAGATCTTGGCAAATAAGTTGAACTTCATGAGATTATAATTTTTATGTATCTGCTAAGTGGTTGTATAATGCGGTGAAAATATGTAGAAAAGGAGAAACAAAAGAGCTTTATAGAGCTTATGTGTTACCACCTGATAAGGCTGGTCAGGGGTATTTCCTCAGCCCTAGAGGGATTTGAAATCACACGCTATTCAGTGGGGAGAGGTGAAGCTGATGAAACACTGTGAATAAGGGTCCCATATACTGTTCCAGAGAAGGCATTCTCCACTAGTTATGTTACTTGTATGTAGTTTGATTTTAACTTTAAGAAACCCACTGATACCTAAGTGTCACCATTTCCATGATGTAAAACCATGTATGATTGACCCTTGAACAACAGAGGTCTGAACTGCACGATTCCAGTTATACACTGATATTTTTCAGTAGTAAATACCACAGTACTACACGGTCGGTGGTTGGCTGAATGCGCTGATGGAAAGGAACCGCAGATATGGGGAAGGGGCAGCTATAATTATACACAGATTAATCCCCACGTTGTTCAAGGGTCAGCCGTATTCAGCTTCTCGATTGTTCAGAAATTAATAATTTTACAAATGATTCTCTCAACCAGCTTTTTCACTGCTTGTTAATATCTGTATCAACAGAGAAGCAAACAAAATGACACAAAAAAATTTGGTTTAGTCATTTGGCCATTAGTTGGCGTGTTAGGTGAAAGGCTTTGATTGTATGGAAGTTTGAAGTTGTTTAAACTTAAGACCTTTTTTGGAGGGAGGGTATAGCTCAGTGGTAGAGCATGTGCTTAGCGTGCATGGGTCTTCCTTCAAGCCCCATTAAATAAATAAACAAACAAACAAACCTAATCCCCCCCCCAAATACTCTTAAAAAAAAACTGTAAACTCAAGAATTTTTTTTAGATGTGTAAAATCTGCAGTGGCTCCAAGAATTGGGAGGCAGAGGCCTGCAAACTTAACGTATGAGTAGCAACAAAGGGGTGGCAGGAAAAAGAGAGTGAAGTTCCTATCTCTGTACCACGTTTTCTCTATCTGCTTTTTGACATTGCACCATATAAACAGTCTTGCCTGTTGTACACCATGTTCATGTCTAGGTGGATTAAAGCCATAATTATCTTTGAAGACCATGTTTTATAAACTGATTATAAAAAGATAATCACTTTGATGAAAAAAAAATTAGAAAATACAGAAAAATGTAAAAGGAATTCAAATCACCAGAAATAACCAGTATTGACAATTTAGAGTAGTTCTTGTTAGTGTCTGTCTGTCTATCTGTCTACTCATATACACACAGAAGTACATCTGAGTATAAAACTGGCCTCGCTGGAGATGCTGGGGTCCATGACTGGTGGTATTCTGCTCTTTGCTGCGTTTCATCCCTGGCATGAAGACAGTCCCTTCCCAGGGACTGTCAAAGGCTCTTGGGGACTTACAAACAAGGGTCCTGTCATTAGAGGGGAATGAGAGGGAGGGAGGCAGGCTGAGAGCCACTCCGGATGTCCAAGGGTTACTGCACATGGAATCAGGAGGCAGCCAGAGCTGCATTGAGATGAGCAGGCACTCACCTCTGCTCAGCCCTTGCGGTGATCCCTGTGCGCCTCCCGGAGATTGGGGAGGGTGCAGCGTGGGCGCCCTCAGGCCCCAGGCCCGCCAGCCCTCTTTCTCTCCTGCTGCCGCCTGCTTCCTCAGTGGGCAGAGATAATCAGGAGGTGAGTGCCGCTCGTTGTATTTAGGGAACCAGTCTTAAAGGTAGTGATTACTGCTCTGGCTATTTTCCGTCTCTCTCCTCAAAGCAGACTTCTGAGAACTGCCTCAGCAATTTGGGTGTGAAAGGAGGAGGCTGCCGTCTTCTTTCCTTTCTGCCCTGCAGGGCCTTCTGCGGTTTAGGGAAATAAGCGGGTCTCCTTAGTTTCCTCCAGTCCTCCAGTCTGAATTCTCCATCCTCTGCCCCCTTGCACACTGGACTCTGCTGTATCGCCTGCCACACTCCGCAGACAAAGTGGTGGGGGCTGGGCAGAGAGCCCGGAGTCTCCCAGATGCTCAGCCAGCCCAGGTCACTGCTCCCTCCTGTCTGCCAGCCCCCTTTCCGGATTCCCGGATTCCCTGCCGCAGGCCCTGCTCCTTAGAAATTTCTATCCCCACTGAGGAGTTGGGCTTGTAGGCGAAGCGGGACCCCTCCCAGGCCTTCTGTGGCCTTTACTGGACTTTATGCTGAGAAGCTGCTGCCCCTGGGGTGAGGTGGGGGGCCTGGTCAGGCTGGGGGGCTCTGGCTTTGCCCTTAATGAGAGAAGTAGAAACAGGCATCGCTCAGAAAGTCAATAATGCGGTCTCTGTCTTGTCTTCTTGCTTTTAACAAGTTAACTTTTCTTCCCTGACTTTGTAGGAAAATACATACTCATGATGAAAAAATATAGCCTGGTTTTCATTAGCAGAGCAAGCCTTATTTGCACTTTTAGCCCCAAAATGTAGAATCTTCAAATTAAACCCCTCAGTCCTTCATGCCTGGTGGGCAGAGAAGGCCTGGCAGGGCCTGAGGCTCCTGTGTGACTGGAGGGCCCTCCCTGTCTCTGGGCCTCAGGATCTGTGGCTCTGGCCCTGAGGTGGGCGTGGGGAGGCCTGGAGCACAGGTGGGGATGGTACTGCTTCTTCAGTGTCGGCCTCAGACTCCTCAGTGAGAGCCCAGGAGCTTCCGAGGAGAGCCCAGGGAGCCGCATCAGGGCAGACATCCAAAGTGGGTCTGAAGAAGGTGTTCAAGAAGCAAGGTAAGAAGTAAGTGATAACAGATTAAATTCCTACTGAAGTGAGACATGTGAAGGGAAAACTTCTAATTATGATGAGCACCTAGTCACTACCTCACATAGCTTATCTTTCTCCTTTCTTCCTTTTTTCTTATGAATCTGTATGTAACACATGCCCTAAGAAGAAAGTAAACTGAATCGTTGTCAGGAAGTTTGTAGTTTTCCTTTTACTGTTGTTTTTTTTTTTCCTTCTACCATGATCTTTCCTTTTTGCACTCGGATGTTTGGTAGGATCCAGGTGTTAGTTACCTCTGTAGCTCACCTCTCTGCCCTTCAGTGTGAACCGAGCATCCTCCCTCCCTCGGAGCCGTGCAGCCCCGGTAGCCTCTCCCCTTTGCAGGGTAAGGCTCACACTCACCCTGACATCGGACATGCAAACTCTAGTCTCAGATCTGCCGCCACTGGACCTGTGACCCTGGCCTCACCAGATAACCTCTGTGGATCCCAGTTTCTTTGTGCAGCGAGGGGGTTGGGTTAAATTATAAAGTTCCTTTGAAAGTAGATTCACAGAGTCATTTGGTCTGTTCCCTGCTGTTCCTAATTTATTCACCCAGGCTGAATAAGTTAACTTTATCCCTTAAAGGGACTAGATCCTTATTTCTTTTGAACATCTTGAAACTGTTTAACTGAAGGAGAGCATAGATGTAGCCACATAATGTAATTTTCTTTTTCTCTCCAAGAGAATGAAATCTGTCACAAGACCTTTCTACGTCACAAGACCTTTCTACGCCACAAAGAGAGGTCAGGCAAAGTGGGGTCAGGGTGCTGTCTGGCCCTTGGCTCTTCCTGCCTGAGACCCAAGTCACCCCTTCATGGAGAGGCAGGTGAATGGAAAACACTGTCAGGTAGGCTGTGAGAGAAAAGGAAGAGGAGGACCCTTGGAATGTTCTCTGCACAACCTTGGATTTCTCTGCTTCTCTCTTCTCTGCTCTCCCTCAGGTTTCTTCTACTTTCAGTTTCAACTTCTGTTTCTGACTCTGGGTCCCACTGAAACACCTGTGGCTTAGGAATTTTCCAGTGGTTTTGCCTTTGCATTTATTTTATTTGTCAGTATGGTTACTCCAAGAAAGTTTCCTAAAGTGTGAGCCTCTCCCCTTGCCCGAGCCATTAACAAAGGGTTCTTTCCCACATGCTGAGCATGGCTGCATTTAGTCAGGTGGCTTCCTGGTGGTGGGTCTTGCTTCCTTAAAGAGGACACTAAAGATACGTGTCTTCTTTTAGAAACAGAGATACTAAGATTGAAATGATTGAAGTCGCTTTTCCCGTGGAGGAAGCTACCGTGTTGTTTGAAAGAGCTTTTCTGGCTAGAGGGGGAAGTAGTAGCTTAGGAAACTTTCAAGGGAGTGATGGATCAGAAGGAAAACTATTCTAAGCCTCCACTGAGAACGTCTCATGAGCCCATCTAGTAACCACTAATTGCTCAGCAAAGGGATGTAGAATAGACAAGGTGTTGGGGGCTAGGCTAGGCCAGTAGAGTTATGAGGAACAAGAATGAAGTTACTTTCTCCCTTTGGTCCTTGCTCTTGTAGACCTGACATTGATGTAGCGGGGAAGAGCCCTGATGTGGGGGCAGGAGGTGGGTCTGGGTTCTGGTCTCAGCTGCTGTACCTGCAGTTAGTACCACTGGGCACGAGTGACTTACCTGCCGAGACCCCTGGTGTCTCTTTCCTCCAGCTCAAAAATTAACTGGTTCTAATCATCGAGAGTTGAAGGAGTCACAGATGTGTGAAAGCTTGTGGGTTAAGTTAGCCTGAAGAAGACAGGTTAGCATCCAGCCAAAGGCTGGCATCTTCTTAGAGGTCAGCGCATGGCTTCCTTCCAGGTTAGGAGTTGGAAGTGAAGGTCACAGAGCAGTGATTATGTTGGGACATCAGGGAAAATGTTTCTGTAGCTTCAGTCTGGGCTCTGTGCAGTGAGCCTCAGAAGTTTGCTTTCAAGAATTTAAGGCAGGTTGACTAGTCTGTAGCATGCAAAAGGATGTCTGGTGTATTGTTTGAAGCTGTAATAGCAGAACACGGTCTAAACTGAAGTAAAGAATTCGTTAAGTCACGTTTATGTGTCGGTGCCTTTTTTCTTGTCTCTTTAGAGTTGAATGAAGTTCTTCATAAACATTTGTCCATAATCCCAGTGTTTCTGACTCTGGTCCTATTGATCTTAAATTATTGTTTCCTTCTCATTTAGCTGCAGCTTGGAAGCCATCTGTAAAGGCAATATACAGCTGAGATACTGTCCATTTGAACCATCAGCTGCTTTTTCAGCATGAAGTTCCCCAAATATACTAATGATTTTTAGCAGAAATAGAGCATTGAAATAGAAGACATGGTTCTTGCTATTTTTATTTTAAATAGATGAGCTAAATCTACTTACATTATTGTAACTAATAATGCAGTTGGACTGAAGTCTGTCATCTTTGTGGGTGGGTGGGGGATATGGTTTTTGGTTGTCACACTTGATCTTTTCTTCTTTTTTTTCTTTTTTCTTGTTCTCTGTCATCTTGATAGTTATTCCATCTCTTTGTAAAAGATTTTCTCAGCTGGCTTGGAAGCAATAGCTTACAGGTTTCTTCTTTAGAGATTGCTCTTAGAATTTTTAAATATATAAAGTGTTCTAGTAAAAACAAAATTGTTCAGTATCTTTACATTTTTCGAACAAGCAAGAAAGAAACTTACTGTATTTTAACTACCCACTAAGCACTTTCCTCCCCCTTACCCCACATCTGCCCCATTGTTATTGTCCACTGTTTTTGTTTCACTGAAAAACAAATGATTAATTTTAAATATTATATTATGCATCACATATACACCTATCTGTGTCATGCTTTATTTTTGTCTGACATCCCATATCCTTTAGTATTCTGTTCACAGATGGTCTGTGTGTACTAAACTCTCTTAGACTTTCTGTCTGAAATGTCTTCATTTTGTTCTTGAGTGATGGCTAAGCTCAGTAGAGAATTCTGAGCACTTTTTCAGTTTGAAGATCTATCACTCATTGCCTTCTGCCATCTATTTCTGTTGATAAGACAGCTGTTGTAACATTATTTGCTGTCCCTCTGCAGATGGAATCCATCTCTTTTCTCATACTGGTCTGGAAGATTTTATCTTTATGCTTGATGTTCTGTAGTTTTTCAGGGATGTCTAAGCATGGATTTAAAGAAAAATTTTTTTCTACTTAGTATTCTGAGACCACTCCAACTGAGGACTCCTGTCTTTAATTAGTTCTGGAAAATCACTAGCCATTATTCTATATTAAACCTCCATGATCTTCCCCGCCTCATTTCCTTCTGTTGACCTCCTATTATTACACATGTACTGGAGTCTTCCAATCTATTCTCCTGTCTCAAATCTTCTTTCGTGTGTATGTCTGTGTGTGTACGTGTTCAGGATAAATTCCTCACTTCTAACTTGTCCAGTTCACTCATGCTGGTGTTTATCCCAACTATTGAGTTTTAGTTCAATGGATGTATTTTTTTCATTTCCAAGATACCAATTTTTTTAAAATTGGGGTATAATTGAATATAACATTATATTAGTTTCAGGTGTACAATGTAGTGATTCAGTATCTGTACATATTGCAAAATGATCACCACAATAAGTCTAGTTAACATTCATCACCATACATAGTTATAGAATTTTTTGTCTTGTGACAAGGACTTTTAAGAGTTACTTTCTTAGCGACTTTCAAGTATACAATACAGTATTAACTGTAGTCACCGTGCTGTACCTTACACCCTCAGGACATTTTGTAACTGGAAATTTGTGCTTTCTGACCCTCTTCACCTGTTTTGCCTGCCCCTCCCCCACTCCCTGTCTCTGGCAACTACCAATCTGTTCTCTATAGATGATAGCAAGTTTGAAAAATCTTTTTGAGGCTATTAAACATACCTGCTTTTAAGTCTTTTTCATTTCTTCTGTTATTTTAATTTTGTCTGGAGTTGTCTAATCTTCTAGTTAATTTTGTCGCTATTTCAGGGTTCCATTTCCTCATGTGTTTTAGAATGTTGGTTTGCAAGCTCACCTTGTGTAAGTTTTCTTTTCTCCCCCTTAGCGCCCCCACAACCTGCTCTGCCTTCCCGGTAGTTTGTAGCTACTTCAACCTACCTCATCCAGCACCGAGGCCAGAATGATGGGTCTCTGTGGTGATCCTAGGGCTTCCTGCAGATCACCCACTAAACCAGCAGGCAGCTGGGCCTTTTGCCATTTCTGTAAATGTGGAGTCTGTGCAAGTCCTAACCTCCAGCAGGCGGATGGAAAGCAGGAACTTTCTTGGGTCTCCTTCCGTGAACCTTTTTCCTCCCACCCTGGACCCTGGCCTTGACTTCAGCCACATCAGGCCCCTGGCTGCACACTGACTTAGTGATGTGTGCTTCTGGTCCAAGGAAATGCTTAACTTGTTTGTTGAGTGTAGCTAGGACTTGGAATTTTCTTACTTTACATTTTATCCGTCATTGCCACATATTTGAAGAATTCAAAGCAGGGACTTTTAGTGTCATCTTTGGGTCTTTATAATTGAACCTTGGTTTCTAATCTCCATCAGTAGAAGGAGAATAAGAACTACCCTTCCTGTGTGAAAGCACTTTGTAAATAATAAAAGCAAGTTGTGGCCATTTTTATAATTAATGTAATTGGCATCACATTTCACCATTACTGTCTTTGGAGTCAAATTTTGTGGGGGTGGGTGAGTATCATGTTGAGGGAATGAACTACCTTAGGTCATAATAGAATTAAACACTCCTACCTTTTTAGCTGTCTCCTAAATGTTGTCAGTGGTGCAGGTCACAAATTGCAGAATGGTTTTTTGGAGGCAAATGGATTGTGGCTTTGTTTTTACTTTTAGAGTTGTGTGAAATGGAAAGGAAATTGTGTTTAATGACAGTAGGGCTAGCTCAACCGTTCACTGGATTTTTCATTTCTCCTTAACTTTTTTGTTTCTTTTTAACCCAGTGATGGTGTCCAAACACAACTTGCTATTTGGAGTTTAGGTACTTTTAAAAATCCATTTAAACTAAACTTGCTTTGGGTATATGAAAGTTTATTAAATTTCATCCTTCAGTTGATGATTACTTTCATTTCATCAGGTAGAAGGCTTGGAGAGTCTCAGTGTAAAGATGATACTTCTCAGTTTTGTAAACCAAGTTGTTTGTGTCCTCCCTCCCAGAGCAAAACTCAAAACTCTGCATTGTCAGGTGTCAAGGTCCAAGCAGAGAAGCCACAGCCTGAGTTTGACCCTGGATACCTAAATGACAGGTTTCCACGTCTCATGTTACCACAGTCTCGACAACGGTCAGCTGGAGCCCTGCTTTTCTCCTTTAACTGGCCATTTTTTTAAACTAAAAATTTTGTATCCCTCTCTTTCTCCATCCTCTGATCACCCCTAGTTTAAAAATGTTCCCAAACACCTCCAGGTAGCAGGAAATAGCGGTAGCTGTGTAGTCATCAGCCTCCCAAAGTGAAAACCATATGAAACATCTTCCCAGCTATGAAAATGTTACACAAAACCACACCTTTACCGTTACTTGGAGACAAAGAATGCCAAACTGCAAAATAACTGTGAGTTCATAGGAAAAATATCAACAGGTTCCAAAGCTCAGTTCCCTATACATCTGCCCCATTGCCACTCTGCCACAAGGCTTTTGGTGAGCAAAAGCAGGCTAATGAAAAAACTGCAGACGGTGTCAGGAGATGCTAGCAAAGGGACCTAAGAGTGAGTTGGAATGGCCACTAGAAAGATAAATTCAGCCCAGATTTTAAAATGCTAGAAACATGTCCAAGCAGATCAAAGCATGGAGTATAGAGAAGGGATTTTAGAGTACATGTGATTTAAAGGGCCAGATGTTGTAGGGGCAGGTGCACCATTTAGAGACAGACACAATACAAAGGGGCCAGCGTGATTTAAAAGGGTAGGCATCACTTAATGGAACGGTCTTTCAAAAGGGTATCTTCTAGAGGGGAAAACAAAGCAAGAAGAAATGAAGTACTTTTTAGGAATTAGAGGATGAAGAAGAAAAGGGAAATTTAGGGTCCTGTAAGATGAAAGAGAGTCACACAGTTAGAGGACTTACACCTCTTTCCCACCACTGAGACACTGGGACAGAAAGCCCCACTAAAGCTCTTGGACTTTGCTAGACTGACAGAAAAGGGCGCTTTTTGAAATGCGAATTTTATAAAGCTTGTCAATATCATAAAAATGAACAAAAGGAAAGTCAAGTCAGTAGAGAAGTTTTACAGAAAATCCGAAAATGAAAAATCACAAACATAAATTCAGGAAAATTCTCCCCACAAAGCAAAAGAAAATTGTCCGTTCACACTCCAAATGGAATTTTGGATGCTCAGATAAGTGACTGAGAATATGAAAAACTACCCTGAATCAGAAATGCAAAATGGACAAAACCCAAGATAAATGAGTTAATTGAACTCAGGAAAGAAATGGAAGAAAAGAAAAAAATTATCTCGGAAATAATTAATTAACAAGTGCCTCAAGTGAAAATACTCTAATGAAAATTTAATAAATGGTTCAAGGAAAGATAGGAAAATAACTAAGAAAATGAAAATGACATAAAGAAGTTAAAAGTTGTCTGAAGGGGAGACAGATTTTGAACCCTACCCTCTTAGGGTTTTTTGGCTGGCCCTGAGAGTTAAACTGACATAAGACAAATGATCAGGAGAAAAGCAGACAAATTTATATAAATTTTACGTGGCACAAGAGCCCTCCTAAGGAATGAAGACCCAGAGAAAGGCTCTGATAGTAAGTTGAACAAAGAGAAGCAATTATGGAAAAGTAACTATATGTAGAGAGGCTAAAGGAAGGTAATTATTTTTGTATAGAATTCTTTCAGTCTCTACTTTCCTTGATGATAAGAATGTTACTTTCCTTCTGGTTCAGGGAAGACATCTTTCATGTGGGAATTTCATCTCCTGCTTTTAAGAAAAGGAGAGTCAGTGTTTTACTTGCTTTTGCTATTTTTCAAGTGCCTTTAACTCTAAATAATCTTTATGCCACAGTGGCCTATTTTGTGCTGGCATATTCTGCCATCCATCAGGTCCCAGAGAATGTGTTGGGAATGAAAGAGGTAAAGAAGGGGTCATTAAAATTTTTTATGGTGCAGAGCTAATATTTAAAACTAATTAAAAAAAATTCAGAAATACAAAAAAGCTGAGTCCACACACCTGTGAAAATTTTCCACAAATAGAAAAAGACCTGACTCTGCACATTGAGAGGGTGCCCTGTGTACCTGGGAAAGTTAACCTAGAACAATCAACTTTGGACATATCATACTAAAACTATTAGATTTCAAAAAGAAAGGTAAAATTCTCACATTCTCTAGGCCCACCCAAAGGTCAAATAACTTACAAAGGCAAAATAATTAGACTAGCATCAGACTGAAAAATCTACACACAAATCAAGAAGGCAACAGTGGAACAGCATTAAAAAAAAAAACCCAAAAAAAACCTCAATGAAAGAAAGTGTGAATCAAGCATTTTATATCCAGCCCAGCTGTCCTTCAGATATTACGGCAATAGTGAGATAGTTTTGACTGTATGAGAATGAATCCTGCACATGTCAACCCTTCTTGAAGAATGTACTAGACCAAAGATCAACAAACTATGGCCTGCCACCTGTTTTTGTAAATAAAGTTTTATTGGAACACAGTCATGGCCATATGTTTACACATTGTCTGTGGCTGCTTTTGTGCTATACTGGCAGGGTTGGATTGCACTAGGAGGAACCACACAGACCACAAAACCCAAGTCTTTACTATCTGGTCTCTTGCAAAAAAAAAGTATGTTGACCCCTATACTAGAGGATTCCCAGGTAATGGCTGAGAAAAATCTGCACAGGACCAGCACTGATCATGGCCTTTAAAAATATAAAGATGTGCATATTAGTCTAGAATGGTGATGGGCATGATGGTAGAAGACTATTATGTACTGTGCAAAGTAGAAATAATGTAACCAAAATATGGGAGGAGAAGGGGTGGGGAAGAGTGAAAATAGAAAACATTGTTATATCTGCAATAAGAGGATGTTAAAGAATACTCTCCATGAAAGAAAAACCTGATAATCTAGATGGTGACTAGTTAAATAAAGGATGTTTAGAAGTGTAGTTTCAAAGATAAACACTAGAACAAAAGTAAGAAACTTCCCTAAATGTCAGTAGATACTTCTTGTTGGGAAAGAAAGATGGAAAAGCATGTTTTATGGTTATAAAATATTATGATTGAGTTGTGACTCAACACATCAGATATAGCAATAAATGTGAATGGGCTTAATTTACCTATTAGAAGAAAAAGATTTACAGTTTGGTTCACAATATAAAAGCCAAGTATATCTTTTATATCAGAGACCTAGCTAAAACAGATGCTCTAAAAATGAAAGATGGACAAAAGTATATTGTGTAAATGGAAAGAAAAAGAAGTGGTAGAGGTCCTGATTTCAGGCAACATAGAATGTAAGCTCCGGAGCATTAAATATGACAAAGTAGGACACTTTAATGCTAGAAGTCACAGTTTATGGACAAAAACAAAAAAGAGGAAGACTTTTATAACTGGATATTTATAAATTCTCTTATTAAGCACCTCCTGGATGGAAGGGACATACAAGTTGAAACGGCAGAGTTTTGAAAAATGATTGCAACGTGGCCTTTTGTGACTGGCTTCTTTCACTTAATGTTTTGAAGTTTCGTTCATGTTGTAGCATGTATCAGCTTCCTTCCTTTTTATCGCTGAATAATATTCCATTGTATGAGTATACCATATTTTATTTATCCATTCATCAGTTAAATGGATATTTTGGCTATTTTGGGGGGTTTTGGCTATTATGAATAGTGCTGCTATGAATAATTGGGTCACTATTTGTAAAAAAGGTAAAATTAGATCCATATCTCACATTATACATAAGAATAAACTCCAAATAGGTTAGAGATCTAAATGTAACAAATGAAAAACGATCGTGGAAAAACTGGTGAAAATGAATGAGTTCTGTAGTTTACTTAGTAAATATGTATACATATGAATTTATTGATTTTGGTAATTGTTCTGTGATTATGTACAATGTTAATATTAAGAGAAGCTGGTTATGGGCATATGGGAATGCTCTATACAATTTTTGCAACTTTGCTCTGAGTCTAAAATTATTTCAGGATAAAAAAAGTTTTAAAAATACTGGATGGCATACCAAAAAATTAAAATAAAGGTAGTCTATGCAAGGTGGTAGGCTAGAACAAGGCTTATCCTTTGAGCCCTGAGAAAGGGAACATACTGGTACCAACTAGGGAAGAAAGGTGTAAGAGGGCAGCCAGACTCCATCTGAGAGTTAGGGCCAGGAGGTAGGCAGGGATACAAATCAAGAAGTCATCACACTGGTTATAATTCATTTTATTACTGTCGTATATAAGATAACATATAAAACTTGAAGTTGAGGTGAGAAGCTTTAATATATACACAGTAACTAATTGTTTTTGAGTTTGGCCACCATTTACTTCAAAGCTTTGAAGCTTGTTAATGGTATAAATTCACACTTTAAGGGTGGATGGATGGATAGAAAATGCTGAAGAAGTCAGTGTTGGTTATCGTCATCTTAAAGACATCCTTGCCTTAACATTTTGGTTCAAAGTAGAGCTGGTGGTGTTGAGGAGCTGGAATCGTAAGAAAATCCGAAATCCTATGGTTTTTAGTTAGATAAAGCTCTTATCTAGTTCTTTAAATATAAAAAAACTTAGCAAAAATGACTCTTAAAAAAAATATTAAAGTGACCCTTCCCCCCCCAAAAAAAATCTTAGTTCCATGATGCGACAGACAGTTCTAATAGGTCAGGACTTATCTCCATTGGACAGGATTAGGGCCCAGAGTTAGGCAGGACAAACATGGCTATTGAAAAGCCACGCCTAAGAAGAAAGTCCTTAAGAAAGGATTCATTGGCTTGTCAGGTAAATGGATATCTTAACTTTATCCAAAGAAAGATTTGTTTCTTTAATTTCTGATTTTTAATGTGAAATCAATCAGGAATCATACTCAGCATAGTTTTATTATTTTGGTTGCCTAATGTTTTTGAAATTATGTTTGAAATAATGCAGAAGAGTTGATTAAATGTTTGTCATCACATATATAAAGTAGGAATGAGTTTGGTTACTCAAGTCTTTGTTATAATAGTGTTTCCATAAGAAAATCAAATTCATATTACATCAACTAACTTACAGCATTTTCCCCCCAAGAACATAATTTACCATATGTACAAAGAGTGCTGCTATTTGGATTCCCATGGATATATTTATCCAGAATTTTGTCAGAGGGGAAATTGCCTTATGCATAATCTGAAATAATTGAAATAATTGGAAGTATAATGAGAGCCAACATTTAGAAGCTCCCTTGTGCTTCTGTCTACTCTGCAAAATAAAATTATCACTGAATGCATTCATGTTTTAAAATGTAAGCCGACTTGGTAAATGAATCTTGTTTTCTAAATGTGCAGAGGGCCTAATATGAGGTGGTTGGTGTCCCTAAAACAGGTGTTAAAAGATCTTTTTAAGCTCCCTAATACACTTGCAAATTTACTACGATGAAGTGGTAATTTGCAGTATAGAGCTGATTACAGAAATGAACTGCATTTTAAAAAATTCATATTATTTCCTGTTCCTCTTTTGTTCAGGATACGTGTAACATCATTAATAATGCTTTCAGATGTCCCTGAGGGATTTGTAGACTCGTTTTTGTTTTTCATGGTTGATAGCAATTGGCTTAAAAAAGAAATTCATCCGTCTGTGTGGCTCCCAGAATCCGTTGTAGCGTCTGACCAAATTTTGCATTCTTACTCACTTTTTACAGGAGTTCCACTCCATTTCTACATTCAAATTTAGAAGTCACAGTGAAATGAACTGAAAAGTCTGAGAAAGGGCTTGGGGAAAGCAGGCTGGGATTTCCTTCTTTAAGCTTCACAGCTGGCTGGGGAAACAAGCATTCTGGCTTCTAACTTAGGGGAGTGGGACCAATAAAGACAGATATGCCTCAAACATTTCAAAGGTGTTCAAAAGGTGCTGGGCAGGCAGAAAATATGACAGTGCTCCAGGGACCTTGTTGTTGTAGTAGATTTGATTCATAAAGACAAAAATATATCCAAATGAAAAGAAAGGTGACTTTGGTTTATTATTCCTTCTTCAAATCATATACTTTATTTTTTTAAATTTTATTTATTTTTAAAATTTTTATTTGTATTTCATTTTATTTTAGGGAAGAGGTAAATAGGTTTTTAAAATTTATTTATCTTTAGTGGAGATACTGGAGATTAAACCCAGAACCTCATGCATGCTTGGCGTGCACTCTACCACTGAGCTATACCCTGCCCCCCATCTATTTTATTTTTAAAATAGGCTTTGTTTTCAGACACATCTGTGCCATTCGACCTTACTCAAATTTTTTGCCCCTATATATGTAGGACATCTTGACTTTGGTAGGCCACAAACATGAAACCTAAGCAAATTAAAGCTGAGTGGGGGCGAGATGGGGGGGACGCATTTTCCTTACCCCTGTGCTGGCTTTTATCATGAGTATTATCACTAGCTGACCTGTTTCTCTATATGGAAATACTGAAATTACTTTTCTCCTCCATGATGTGGGAACCTGCCCCTTTTTCCTTTCTGATGTGTTTCCCTTTAGACATCATTCTGATATTTCTGGTATGTTTTCGTTTAGTAATCACTTCCTTATCTTACCTACTAACCTGAAAGTTATGTCCCTAAATTGGATCTCTGTGCAAGAAAAATGAGCACGCTAGCACTGAGGCGGAGGACTGTGGTTCAGCTAGAAGGAATGGGAAGCCTTTAAAAAAAAATCAGCATCTTTCTCCAATTTTAAAAGAAATACATAGTGATTGTTGGAAATTTAAAAACTAAAAAGAAAGAAAAAAGGCAGTTCCTGCATCAAACCCTTCAGCGTTAGCATTTGGGTGTGTTTCCTTCCAGTGTTTTCTTTGATGTGTGCTTAGGAGAGCGGGAGTAGGGAGGAGCGTCAGGAGAGAAGGCAGTTGGTTTTACAAAACTAGAATCATACTGTGTGTAATGTTAAATCCTGCTTTCTTCATTGATGCCATAAACAGTTTCTTATATTATTTAATAGTAATAATAGCTAATGTTTATTGCTACTTACAATGTGATAGTCACTCTTGGAGCACTTTGTACACATGAACTCGTCGAATATTTTCAGGAGTCCCTAATATAAGTACTGTCATTGTCTATCTTTATTAGAGTGAGGAAACTTTTTTTTTACTTTTTTGTTAGGAGAGAGGTGATTAGGTTTATTTATTTATTTAATGGAGATACTAGGGTACAATGAGGAAAGTGAATCACAGAAATATTTTAAAAGTTGCCTATGTTCACAAAGCTCATAAGTGGGAGAAGAGAGATTCAAGCCCAGATCACACTCCAGAGTGACTTTTAACAATTATGCTGTTGACTTCTGTCATTCTGAAACATGATTTGTAATATCTATGATATTCAGTCATGAATAGTATTGATTTTGCTTTTTTCCCCTCAATGTTTTACTTTTGTGAACAATTTCCCTCGCCATTAATGTGATTTGCAAATGTAACACTTAATGGCTACATAACATTCGTGTGACTCTTTGTATGAAGCCTGAGGCTGTTTCCAGTTCGTAAGATGATAACAGCCCCCATCTGGGCCTAGAGGTAAGGTCTCCCCATCACAGCTAGGACAGGGGGCCTTGCTGTAGGAGTCTTTGCCAGAGGAAAAGAAGATGCTCCACAGTTCACATGGACAGGAGGTAATTTTGATAAACTGATTTCTGGAAAGTCAAGAGAAATTTGATCATTTTGAGCCACATCTGAAGGCAGGCAGAACGTGAACCTTTTATGGCCTACATTCTAGCTTCCCCACCATCCTGTTATCCTAGGCAAAAAGGCAGATGAACTAAATGATCAGGGAAACCAGAATGAAGGCAAAGAAAACATCACACATACTATTCCAGCAGAGTGCAAGCAACTTCGTGATGAAGAGATCCCATCTGTGGAGGAGGGTCCATGGGGAGATGCTTGGGCTGCAGTGGAAAAGGCACATCTTGCCTTAAATAAATGTGAGGAGGTGAAGCAGAAAGAGAAATCTCTTGTATTCGCTTAGCTACATGGAAGTGGGGATCAGTAGGCCTGGCAGAAAGGAGTCCTGTTTGCTTCTGGGCAGCAGTTGGCCTTCTACATGATTGAGACTACAGCCCATGAGATGATGCCTGCCATATTTGCAGAAATAATCCAGAACAATCTCTAAAGTGCTAAGAGTAAAGCTCAAGTCCAGGTCACACTGAAGTCTTGGAATGAAGAACCAGAAATTGGATCTTTTTGAAGTGTGGCTAAAGGATGGAGTAAACCTCCAGTCTTCTTGAAAATTCATTATAGGGGCAGCCTTAATGCAAGTAACATGCCACTGATGCTTGTGGGAAGGGAATGTCCTTTGACCCTGGTAGTAGTCATATACAGACATCAACCTCATGAAGGCTGAAATGGGAGGAGCTGCAGTATGCTCAGCCATCATGTCTGCCACAAAGTTCAGCTTGCTGCTTAATGTAATAGATCTGGTCCTCTTTGTGAACGTTACCCAAGGCATAATAAGTCCAACTAGTCAGGAGATGTCATTAGAGGTCATTAGAGCCAAGAACAGGAAGACCATACAAGTCGATAACATTGATGCTGAGCAAAGGATATTAGCTGACATTCTGTATCATGTGCACATCTTCAGCATTCATCAGAAATGTGACCTTAACAGGTGCCATAGACATAGCTTTGGTGAGGGTCATCTATCACTGGAAGTTTTACCAGTTCATTCCAGTGGCATACCGAACTATTTGAGGCCAACATTGAAATGGAGGACCACGTCTGGAGGATGTCTCTGTTTGAAAATTGCATAAGACAGGTTATAGATTGTCAGCTCACTGCTGTTAATAACAGTGGACAGTATAGATCTACAGGGCCATGTGCAGCCACAACGTAGCTGAAGGGGACTCATTCTAAATGGGCTCATTTAGACATAGCAGGTGATGACCAATGAAGATGAGATTCCACATCTTAGGAAAAGCATGACCGAGAGGCCATCAGGGACTCCACTAGAGTTCTTAGGCTCAGTCAAGACAAGGATAATGTTTAATTTAAATACTATGAAATTTCTACATTCCACCTTAAATTGAACAGTTGAGCTTCAAGATATTTTTGAATGGATGAAAAATTTTTAAAGGAAACAAGTGATGGAATTTTTTAAAATGCAGAATAAAATGAAATATGTAAGCCTTTGTTTTTCAGTTTATGCAAAGATACAGTGATTTTAGAAATAAAGCTATTATCCTGCTGGGCAAGGATTGTTTTAAAAACATATTCTATAAATGGTAATTAATTGTTTACAAATTGCTTAGATACTGACAGGTATATGTAGAATAGATAAACAAGATTATATTGTATAGCACAGGGAAATATATACAAGATCTTGTGGTAGCTCACAGCAAAAAAGAACATGACAATGAATATATGTACATGTATAACTGAAAAATTGTGCTCTACACTGGAAATTGACACGACATTGTAAACTGACTGTAACTCAAAAAAAATGTTTAAAAAATTGTTTACAAATTGCTTAATCACTTGTCAGTGTATATAACTGAATTTAGAAGCAAAATACCATGTTTGAGTTTGTGATACTAGAGACTGAACAAACTAGTTACTCAGCAGTTTTCATAAATAATATATTCAGCTTTTTGTACAAAAAATTAAATTGTACTACAGATATGATGCTTGTCCATAAGCCTTGGCCAACTCTCTAAACACTTCTGAAGTCAAAGGTTATGAATTTTTTTTTCACTTCGATACATTTTTAAATTTTTTTATTTTGATACATTTTGCCAAATTACACTCTGGAAAGTTCACAACAATTTACTTTTCCACCAAAGTATTTTGTTTTATCAGTTAATAGTTTTAAGCTCTGCAAGAAAAAGGCTGTACCTTTTTGTTTTTATTACTGTGCATCTTGTCAAGTACAGTGCTCAAACTATGTAGTAGAGGCTAAGTAAATGTTTTTGAATAAAGAGAGAAATGTGTTTAATGATGGCTGTTTTTGGACTTTTAAGTATATTTCCCCCCTGGCTTTTCTTTATATGCTCCTTTTGCATATGCATGTTTCTACTTAAGAAAGAAATTAGCCTCTTTTCAGTGCTTTATCTATTTTGAATTACCAGGTATGCAATGAGGATGTAATTAGCCTACAAAGATATTACAAAGCTTAATTTATTTTTTTACATTGACTCTAGGCTTTTGCAGCACACATTTTTTTTTTCTGCATGTACTCTGTTCATATGGTAATTTCCTGAAATAATTTTCAAATGTTAAACTTACTCTTGAGTTACCCTCAACTTGGTCATGGTCTGTAGTTTGCTTTTATTCTGTTTAGGATCTGCATTTATATTCAGAGTTGAGGTAAGCTTGTAACTTTCCTCTTCTCTGTTGTGTTTGTGGGTTTTTAGTCTCAAGGTTTTTCGTGTCAAGTGCCCCATAAAGTGACTTGGAGAGAGTATCTTACTTTTCTCTTTCTGGAAGACTTTATAATAAGATTGAAACTACCTGTTTGGTGAAACTCATTTGTAAATCTATCTGGCCTGTTGTTTTCTAAGTTAGAAAAAATGTTAACTGCTGATTCAGTGGAGGTAAAGGTTTAGGATGATTCAGACTTTCTGAGACAGGAGGGAAGAAAGGCAGGGCATAACCTTTAAAAGAATGACATAGTCCTTGAGGATACAACATAAACTGGTTAGAACCAACGTGGCCCAAGATGGTGGAAGATTTGACTTCCAGTAGACCTTGAGCCTCATTATATGCTAATTGTAATACATTAGTTGCTAAATGACACACCTGCAGGCACCAGGACAGTTCCCAAGCTGACCACAGAAGGTCAAAAAGTAGGCAGGGACCCAATTCCTAGAAATTTCACCCTTTCCCCAAAACAGTTGGAATAATCCTCCAACTCATTAGCATATGAAATTGCCCAGCCCATAAAAATTAACAACCCCATACAATGGGGGCCGCCTTTCTTGCCTTCTGAGATAGCCTGCACTCTATCTGTGGAGTGTGTATCTCCCTGAATAAATCTACTTTCACTTCACCATGGCTTGCTCTTGAGTTCTTTCCTGTGCGAGACAAGAACCTACCTACTCTCTGGTAACGTTTCTGTTTCTTCTTACATAATTTTCAGTAATTTATATTGTTTTAAGGATTTGTCCATTTCATCACATTTTTAGAATTTTGGTAAAAGTTATTCAGCATATACCTTTTGTGTTCGCTACAGTTACTATTTAGTCTTAATCACTAATCGTTCTTCAGTGATAGCCAATCTCACGTTTGGCCTTATCACTTAAATTTCTGAAATTAATTTTTATATTTTTTATTTTCAGAAATACTGTTTGGTACTTTTTCACATCTGCTTGCAAGTTTTGAAAATCTCATGTTCCCTAGGCATACTTTTGATACTTGTTTTATTTCTTTAAACACATTTACTATATATTCTTCTGTAATTAGAATTCCTACAGCCTTGTGGGTCTGGTTCTGTACCTTGTTTCTGTTGAGCTGCTCATGTATTGGGTAACTGGGCGCTGGGGACCTTGTACTCTCCTTGGAACTTGATCTGTGGGAGTTCTCTGAGGCCTAGGTGGAAGGTATGTTCCTATAGAGGGGATTATTTGTGAGGCCCTGTAAATAGGGTGAATTCTAATCCCAAACATGTCCTAGAGGGCAATTCTCAGGGGCATGCCTTCCTCCCACCCTCTCTGTCAGACTCTGAGTCAAGAACAAGGCAGGCAAGTAGCCTCACCCACTATCTGCCTCCAGAACTTGGATTTTTTTCCCAGTTTGTTCACTGCAGGGGTGGGGCAGGGATTTCAGGGGTCTCTGATCCAACCTCGTATTTTGCAGGGCTCCAGACTTATCCTCTGACCCTCAAAATTCCACTGCTTAAAGCTCACACTCTAGTCCAGACCTACACGGATGGGCCTCAGGGAAACTCTTTCTTCAGCCCTGGCTTACCAAGAGGTATAGGATTCTTTTGCCATCCAGAGGATCCAGTTAGTCTCCTGACAATTCAGCTATGTGCTTTAAAGATTTAAAAAAATTTTTTTCAGCGTTTTTGTCTTTTATACTGAGAATTCTTTTTTTTAAATTGAAGTATAGTTGATTTACAATGTTGTTAGTTTGCAGTGTACAGTATAGTGGTTCAGTTATGTGTATATATATATTCTTTTTGATATTATTTTTTCATTATAGGTTATTACAAGTTACTGAATATATGTCTCAGCTTGATAAATAAAGCTATACAGCTCCCTTAAACAACATCAACAAGTTACTGAATATAATTCCCTGTGCTATACAGTAGGGCCTTGTCATTTATCTTTTTATATATAGTAGTTTGTATCAGCTAATGCCAAACTCTCAATTTATCCCTTCCCCAACCCCTTTCCCCTTTGGTAACTGTAAGTTTGTTTTCTATGTCTGTAAGTCTCTTTCTGTTTTGTGAATAAGTTCATTTGTGTCAGTTTTTTAGATTCCACAGTTAAATGATATCATATGATACTTGTCTTTCTCTGACTGACTTCACTTAGTATGATAACCTCTAGGTCCATCCATGTTGCTGCAAATGCATTGTTTCATTCTTTTTTATGGCTGGGTAGTATTCCATTATATATACCACAACTTCTTTATCCAAGCATTGGTCAGTGGGCATTTAGGTTGTTTCCATGTCTTGACTATTATAAAAAAAATGCTGCTATGAACATTGGGGTACACGTATTTTTTTCAATTGGAGTTTTCTCTGGATATATGCCTAGGCATGGGATTGCTGAATTATATGGTAACCCTATTTTTAGTTTTTTAAGGAATCTCCATACTGTTTTCCATAGTGGTTGCACCAAACTACATTCCCACCAACAGTGTAGGAGGGTTCCCTTTTCTCCACACTGTCTCCAGCATTTATGAGATGTCTTTCTCTAACATCAAGTCTGTCATATTAGAAGAAATGAGATTTAGATCTTTTGTTTTCCTAAAAGAAATACATCTTTTAAACTTTTAAATCCTATGTAGTGACTTCTTCAGAAGTTACATTCATAGGTCAGCTAAATTTTCTAGATCACAGTCAAGAGTGGGGAAATATGTTAAAAGTACCAGTAGCTACCATTTTGAATCTTTTAATAATGCAAAAGTCTCTGTGCTAAGTGCTTTATAGCGATGATCTCATTTAATCCACCATCATTATTCTATGAGATAAAACCTATCATTCAAGTGATAAAGATGACACTGAAGCTTAAAGAGTTTCCTGTGACTTGCCTAAGACCACAGAACAAATAGATAATTCATAATGCTGACCTTGGATCATCAGGAAAAGGTTAAATTATGCTTGATGAAATCTTTTTACACTTGGTGCATTGCTATTTTTAAAGGCAGCAAGTGTGTAATATATCTTAAATTTCCATGTAAATTGTGTTGTTGCAGATCAGGATATTGTCACCATATTAAAAAGATAAGCATATCAAAGGAGTACTGAAGGCAATTTACCTTGCCTTCTTACTACTTTGCCTCCTCTAAGAAAAATTACTCTTAGAATACCTCCCAAGGATTTTCTGGGAGGTATTTGTCAGCCTGGATGAGAAGGGAGACATTGGCCAAGGACTTTAGAGGTTAATTGTTAGATGTGAATCCCCTTTGTTCCATAATTCATCCCCCAAAACTTCTCTCCCACAACTTCAGCCAGCTGTGTAGTGTTTGGTTAGAGTGTTAATATATAGTACTTCTCTCTATGAAAGTGTTGTTGTTTTTTTCAATTTATATACCTTTTTTTTTCAGTTGAGCCTTAATGTGAGGAATCAGACTTGGGGAATGAGACTTTTCTTAGTACGGCAGTTTCACATGCAGATGTTTAAAGTACTATTTTCTCAGGTGGTGAGTGTTTTACAGTGAACTTTCTTTTCTGTGTGTGACATTGTTTTCTGTTTGCCAGTGTGGGGATAGATGCTGAAACTAGAGTGTCCATGTGGTTTTCTCAAGCAAGTTTTCTTTCTCCTAAAGTAACCAGTCAATTCATTCTCTTGATGTAACCCATCTTCATCAGTCCTGGAAAATCAGGAAGATTTCTGGGAATACACTCTGCCCAAATCTAAAAGAAGCCAGTTTCCCTAGGGCTTTGACTTCCTCTGTGCTAGGCTGGTGATTGAGACCCATGCCGCTGCCTCCAAGACCTCCGCTGGTGTCCTTAGCTTCCCCTCCCCAACCTCAGGTCCTGACACTTTTTAGATCAAGCACTGAAAAAAGAATAGGAGTCTCTACCCCTTTGGAACATAACCCACCCCTCCCCTGACTTGCTTCTTGAGAATGAGAAATCTGCTTCTTCCTTGTAGGGCAGCCCTGTGGAAGCTCTAGCCTCCAGGAAGTGTGAGGGGGCCCAGAAGTCAAGCTCACTAGGGTCTTTCTGCCCTTCCTATGCACTAAGGAAGGGGAGGAGAGCAAAAACTATCTTATAATTCTTTTGTGAATGATTCCATAGCAACAAAGGAGACAGTACACTGGTTTATATCTCATTAAGTCATGCTGTTACACCCAACCTTCAGTTTCCATGATACTTTATCTAAGGTAAACCAGAAATCTCTTCTGGAAAATGCTTTGCTCTTTCTTTGAACTTTTCCAGTGAGGAAACTAAGGTATGTTTCTCAGTGCCTAATACCATTATTTTCTCCTTTGTAAAATGACTTTAAAAACCTGTGCCTTTTTAGTAAGTCATGCATATAATTAGCATAAAAAACTCAGATGTGTGAAGGGTTTTTGTGACAGATTTAGGAAAGAAAGGTTTTTGGTTTACCCTTTATTTTTATTTCCCTGGTGCAAGGGTAAATATGCATTGTTCCTTCAGAAGCTAACAGATGACTTGAAGAGAAATGTAAAATGATTGCCAAAACTAAGAATTTACCTTTGTTTTCTTCCTTCATTCACTGAAGTCTGTTTGCACTGGTCCCACCCTCTTAACTTTCTCCCTTTTTTCCTTTCTCTTTCTTCCCAGTTGAGCTTCTGTGATCTCTCAGGAGAAAGTGGACATTCATTTTCTTATAAGAATTTATTCATTTCAATGCTGGGAATAAGCATTACAAAAAAAGTTACCATTTTGAACTGTCATTTTGTTCCACATTCTTTAAAAAAGAAGGATAAAGCAGGATTTTTGAGGCAGAATCTTAGCCTTTCCTTTGCTGTCTAAGTGCCCCCTGTAGCCCTTCTCTGCAATCATCAGTGTTAGTTTTCAGATTTAATAGGTAGAAACAGACTTTTAATAACTTCAGTGTCTAATTTTTTATGGGATGCTGCAAGTGCAGGAAGCTGGGTAGATAAAAAGTAAGGTTCCTTCTCAAACGTAATAATCCAGAACTAAGTGAAGTTGACATTGTGGGGCCTGGCTGAACTTGCATAGGTGTTACCTGCAACTGCCCCTAATTAGTTGTCATATCCAGAAGTGAGTGGACCTTCAGCTGACTTTCTTTAAGCAGCTGACGGTACCTATGTAAGTGCACTGTCCTTACACTAGAGATAGAGTCCATTGTGTTTGTTTCCTGTTTAATAATTATACTTGAAAGGTGTGTAGATGTTATTTGTTCACAATAATTTTCTTAAAACAATACTATTAAATCTTTACCCGATTTGTTTCTTCTTCTTCTCACCAACATGATTTTATCCATCCTGGTACTTATATATCTCCAATTCAAGCCAGTCTTCCATTCATCAGAGCTAAATAAAATACTAAATAATTTACCAGTTGTTAATGTATTCTGAGTGTGTCAGCCTTTACTATGAATTTATGGAAACTAAATATAATGTGTGCCCCATGGTCTTAGTGTTATTATCATAAAAATGCTATAGTCATAGTCTTTAAGATACATTAATGGAAAGAGTAGAAAATCATTACATTCTTAGATGTCAGTAAAATTTCTGCAGAAATGTCTGCCTACTTTAGGAGCTTTGCTGTATTTCATAATTGAATAAGATGTCAGATACTAGGTATGTCAACACACTTACAGAATCTTGGAAATGACAGGACTCAAGAGTCGAGATGCGTTTTTGAGCTTGGGCTTAGACATCAGGCAGGTAGGTGTGAAAGCTCAGCCCGTCCACATGCTGACCATAGGACCTCAGGCAGAACATGTCTCTGAGCCTCTGTTTATTCATCTGTATCTTAACAGTATTACTTACTTTATGGGTGTTGTCATTATAAAGGCAATGAATATATGAGAAGTGCTTGGGAAAAAAAAATGCTAAATAAGTGGTTGTTACTCTTGTCACTATGTGATTATCCCCCCCTCTGTTTCTAATTCTAAACATCTACTTCTGTTACTATTGGAGACCTGGCCCCAATGCTCTGTTATCTACACTATGTGGTTCAACACGCTGTGTCATACATAGACCTCATGTCAGAAGGACAACAGTAAGATTAACACCTGTGTCTTCATCACCTCCTGCTCTGGCTGCCATCACTTAGTAGGACTGACAGCTGCTTAAATGTAGTCCCAGGGTTTCCAGTGAGATCATGAACTCATCGACAACAGGAACATCATCTTCTACTTGTATAATTCACAGTACCCAGAACATTGCTGGGTGTAAGCCCAGCGATTCGACAAGAGAATATCTTTAAAAATGCTACTTCTAGGAGAGGGCCCATGTGGCCAGGTAGAAATGGTTAGACCTGGGGAGACCAGGAGGGGTTGGTTGAGTGAGCCAGCTGGTCTCTAACCACCCCTCCAGCGCAGGGCTCTGCCATCCTTTGTAAACACATGAAGTGAGGCAGTAGGAGCAGGTGAAGGGAAACATCAAACCTCAAACAGAGAAATGTCTTTTGGAGTGCTCATTTTTCAGCGGGATACTTACTTTTGAAGTCAGATGCCTGTACTCGAATTTTGTACGGACTCACACGGGCCCAGGTCCTGATGTTTATAACCGGGTCTGTGAGAGCGATTGCTTGCCAAAGCATTCCTGCTAGCTGCTGCTCATGTTATCACTGTTTTCTTGTGATCGCCTGTAATCTACTTTTGCCGTATTATAGCTTAAGGTTAATGCTAAATAACATTATTTAGGCTGTGTCTTAGGGGCATGAAGTTCTAATTTGGGGGTGAAAACGACCAGATATATTGCTTTCTAAGCTTTATTGCTTTTTGCTAGTTCTCATTTTTCCTCATCCCAAGTTATCAAACATTCTATAAAACTTAAAACTTCTTGTTTCTAAATATATGCCCTCAACTCTTTATTGTCTGAGAAAAATGGAGGAGAGAGCATTTCTCGGGTGATTAAACAACAAAAAAGGTGGGCAGTTCACTCGGGGTTTCTGATACATCTCTGGCAGCACCAGGGCCTTCAGGACCATCATCCTGTGAGATGCCAGGGAAACAGGAAAAGTAATTTCCATTATCCTATCAGAACGACAAAGGATGTACTCAGACTCTCCTTTCTAGCCACTTCCAATGCCTGGTCCTTATTTTCTTGCCACCAGCAGGCACTCGTGAAGATGTTGGCAAGGCAAGAGGTATCTATCATCTTGATTGTTAAATATGGAAATAATGGAACAGCAAACAGAGACAGTTGGGAGAAGGGGCTGAGCAGCAGAAGCCTTTCTTTCAGCAAATCGAGCAGAACATGAATTTAGAAAGCAGGTAGAACATAAAGCCACCCTGCTTGAAGCCAAGGTGGGCCGCGGCCAGCCGGCTTCTCCCTGCCCTGTAGCCCCACCTCTGCACCAAAAGCATCCGTCCCCGCAGAGCTTGGAAAAGCCCGTCTCATCACTCTTGTCTTCCTCGTCCACTGCGCTCAGCTTTGTTTTGCTCACTGGCACCGCTGAGAGTCTGTTAAAGCTTTGGACCCTATTCATAGAAAACGTACCTCCGCTTACAATTTTGCCTGCAGTTTCGGGGCGTTCGTGGACTTCTCCGCCTCCACCACCAGACACATAAAGTAAATCCCACAGGTCCAGACCTAGGAAGTCAGACTGCATCTTTTTCACGCTAAACGAGAACAACAGACACAAAGACAAAATATGATAACATCATCCACCTGAACATACTACACCTGGGTCATTTTAAATTCTTTTTTGGAATGAGACTAAGAAACCTCAAGTCTAGCTGTAGGTCTGCGGCCATGATCTGGGTTGTCCTTGGCATGTCGTGTAAGACTCCTTTGGACCTCAGTCTCTCTGTCTCTAAAAAGATGGAATTTGACTGAATCAGTCTGAGATCTCTTCCAGCTCGAGTGTTCTGTAATTCTGTGAGCCAAATTTAGGTGAACATGCGAAATCAATAGCCCTCTCTGCAAGCGAGCATCAGTTTCTATTGTTAAGTTTGGATTGTTAAGTCCCTTTTTTTCTCGTGGTCCTATTGTCCCTGTGTCCTTATTATCCTCTTCCTCACATTTCCATCATTTCCATCCACAGACCAAAAAAAATCAAAATCAATCTCTTTTCTTCCCTTTCTTTGACTCACTTAAAGTGGTTAGCTCCTTCCAGGAGTTAAGCTGTCTCTAAGTAAGTTTGGGCCAGGGAGAGGGAAAGATAGTGGTGACAGGTGAGGGGCAGTGAATGGGGTGCTAATGCAGAGGGGCATTCATGCGGATAAGGAGTAAGTGGGGTGCTAGGTGAAGGAAGTGGGAGCACGACTCAGAGAAGACCGCAGGGCTAGGTCAAGGGATGCATTCATTTTCAACCTAGGTCTCTTCAGCCTCCTGGAAGGTAGCCCTGCCATTCCCCTTCTGAGAAAACAAGAGTGCCTTGGTTTGGGTCAGTCACGTCTCCCAGGCTATAAACTCCGATCACGATAATGATGCTGCTGAAATTCTAATTTATTGAGCATTGACTTCGCACTGGTAATAGAAGCTTTGTGGATTTTATCTCATTCAGTCAGAAGAACCACTCTTTGGGACCGGTGCAGCTAGCCCTGTGTTTCACAGAAGGACACTGAGGGTCAGAGAGGCTAAGTCAAAGCCAGATCAGCAGTAAACCACACTGTAGTCCAAGCCCACTGGGCTGCCAGTTAGTAACCAGGGAAACAGTCTGGGTGCTGCAGAGTGCTGTAAACCCACATCTGCCTCGGTGACTCTGCCTGCAGGCAGGTTTGTTATTACTGCGCCTCCTCATTTTCTGTAAGTAAATATAATTTATGAGATAACTTTTTGAAGTGAGTGGCTTGCCTAGAATAGAGGATAACCATTGACATGTTTTTCAGGATACAAAGGATTTGTTTTTATTTTTCTTTTGGCTTTCTTTTAATTCATCACTCTGCCTGGCACAGGGGAGGAACCCAGTGAACGTGGGGAGCGGAGGCCACAGGGATGCGTGCATGAATGAAAAGCTGCCTCTTCTCCAAAGTTTAAATGAACTGATTTTGCAGTGGTGAATCCAGAAAGCAAAACTTTGGCATTCTGCACCACTATGGCTTTATTGTCTCTGTTGCAGGAACAAAATATCATACAACTTTGTACATAACTCTCTGAGGCCCTTGATACTTTTTTTTGGATTCCATTTCCTAACTCCCTTTGTGCAGTTACAAGTAAAGCATTGCACCACTTTCACTGGAAAAAAGGACTAATTTTACATTGTAATGCTTGCACCTGCTCAGTGACGAAACCTTGATTTAAAAAAAAATTTTTTTTTCCAACTTAATAGCTCAAGGAGGAAGACTGTCCCTAGGGGAACTGTGATACAACTTTACAATTGACTCATTGTACCACTGTCCTTCAGGGCTGACATGGGGGAAAAATAAGGATGAATGTGGACAGAAAAAGCACAGAATAACTGACTAAGCTCGAAGGTCATTACTGACACCAAGAGGGGTAAAAATGATAAAGTGAACACAGAAAACCATATTCTATGAAAAATGAAATAGGATTGCTCTGAGCAAGAAGAAAAGAGGGAAAAAAAGGACAGAGGAAAGCTTTGTAGTGCATGATGGGGGGAAAAGAGGACTTCAGCAAATGAGGAACTCGGACCTGGAGCCAAAGACAAGAGTTCGGGCTCTTACCAACACTTCAGAGCACATTCCTGTAAAACGTAGGTAAAAATACAACAAACTAGTGGATGTAAGGAAAATGAAGCAGACTCACAGAATAAAATAGTGGTTACCAGTGGGGAGAGGGAAGGGGGGAGGGACAAGATGGGTAAGGGAGTAAGATGTACACAGTATTAGGTATAAGATAAGCTACAAGGATTTACTGTACAACGCGGGGAATATAGCCAATATTTTATAATAGCTTTACATGGAATGTAACCTTTAAACATCGTGAATCACTGAATTGGACACCTGCAACTTACATAATATTGTACATCAGCTATACTTCAATTTAAGAAAAATGTAGGTCAGTAAGAGCACAGCGCTCAGAGAAGCCTGGGGTCCTGGAGCGGTTTATGCGTTCCCCTGGAGGAGAGTCCAGCGTCACACAGCCTGAACCCAAGGGCCCGACGGTATGGGGCACAGCAGCAGCCAGAGAAGCTGCTAGTACAGGAAGTGGGTTGAGGCTTTCTGACGGACGGCAGGACAGAGCTTTCAGAGAGGTGGATTTCAGCCCCTCGATGACGTTCTCTGAGATTGAATGCCGCGGTCCCCCTTCTCACTCCTGTCCGCTCTCTTTCCCGTCTTCTTCATCCTCATTGTTCAGGAGGCAGCGGCACTAGTGAAATGCACAAAACTCACACTGTTTGCACAAAGTCTGACCGGTGGAGTTTACACAGAGGTCTCAACAGAAATACAATGTCTGTTTTATGCCCAGGCCATATGCTGAGTTTAATAGGTTGCTGTGCGAAGTGCTGTAACCTTGAGCCTCTGTGCCTCTGCGTCTGCAGCTCAGACTCCTGATCGGCGTGCTAGCTTATGGTGATTGGGTTTATTTTCCTGTTGCTGGAAATAAAACAACAGCAGAACCCCGTGGCTGCCTGAAATGTCTGAGCTCTTGTTATTCAATTTAGAAGCAGTGTTCTGATAGGGAGGCTTTTTCCCGTGTCCCCAAATACTGCATTTCAGAGCCTCATTCTGGTCCTATTACCATGTAGGAAGATGATCAGAGAGTACAGTGAACCACTGACTAAGTCTGCATTGAGATGAGAACAACGGAAAGGGTTGTGTCCCAGAACGCATTCGTGTCCATTCTGGCTTCCTTGCCAAACGTTCTTGCCGTGACCTACTTCTGCAGACAAGAAAAATGGTTTTGCCATCCTCCTGTGACATGGCACTAGCGAGCTGTTCCCGAGCATCTTGGTGTAGGAGGCCTTGTGAGGGTAAGCATTGATTATTTTCAGACTAATGATGCATCTCTTCTGATGTGTGTATTTGTCTTCTAAGAATGCATCATCGCTCTCTAATTATAGGTGATCCAATGGGATTAGATCTTTTGAGTTGAACTAGGATGGCACAAAATTGGCATGGAAAGCAAACACTTGAAAAATTGGTGAGCCGTGGTCATTTAAGATCCCAGATCTGCCTCTGTGTTCAGAATAACATGTGGAACATCTTCACGTGGTCAGCGTCCCCACCTGCCTACCTGTCTGTGTTTTAAATCACTTGATGACTGAGGTTGTCTTTAAGTTTGTGTTTGCATCATGAAATGGTTCTCACCTGATTCTAATTCTTGGACTCTTACAGTGTTACCCCCAATGAGTGACTTTTGTAAGAAACAAAACCACCACAACCCTGGGACCCCGCCCTCTGATAGTTACCTCTTTACAGAGCCGGCCAGAGCAGGGAGGGACTCTGCCCCTTGGTCTCCACTTTGAGGCCTGTGAAGCAGTGCTGGACGAAGGTTAAACCAAGTCCTTTTATGGCCAGGCTGCTTTGCCCAGTAACATGGAAGTATTAGAATACTTGGGTTGAAAATATCAAAATTCCCAGTCTATTTTTAGCTCCATCCCATCAAAAAAGAAGTAGAAAAAGAAGTAAGCCTGGATTCTATTACACAAGTCATTAATTCAATCATTTATTCATTCCAGCCAACAAATATTTTTTGAAAGCCTCCTGCGAGCAAGACCTCATGGAGGGATATACAGAAATTCAGATATAACATTACCACTCCACATGCAAGCTTGCCTTTGGAGGCGGGGGTGGGTAAGAATGGTTTTTACCAGGAAAACTAAAACACCGCGTGTCAGAAGAGGCATGTGGTCCCCAGCACTGTGTCGGTGTGCCCAGGCAAGGGCTGTTGAACAGTCCACAGAGCTGTGTTTTGTGCAAGGTTTGGGAATTAAAAATCACTGGTGCTTTGTCTCCTTTCTTGAATCCCACCCTGGAAGTAGCTCTCTGGAATCAGCTGTTCAAGCATTGAACCGATGATGTCCATAGAGCTGGAGTATTTGAACAGATCGAAGATGGTGACCAAAGTGTAAAGGTGCCTTTCTTGTCCACCGCCCACCACTTCTGAAACTCTGGGCCATTTCAGCAGTACAGTTGGAAGGCGGGGGAAGGACTGCATCCAGTTTCACTCCCCTGCTGTGCAGCAGATGTGCCCCCAGGAACAACCACAGTGTGAAGTTGTCAGGTTTCCAAAAGAATTTAGCTAATGGGCTTCATTGCTCAGAGGGCTCAAGTTCTGAAGAATCAACTCAAAGGTAGGAGACAAGTAAAGGACTTCAGGCTTCGGAGAGTGAGTGAGGGATGTCGTTTTTTTTTTCCTAACCTTGGGTATTCTCATTTGCCCCGCCCAAAAGTCGAAGCAGCTACTCTTGCATAAAGGGAAAGAAAGCAGACATGAATGCTTAAATGTGTTCAAAGCCAGCTAATTCAAACTTTGGGAAAAAGTTCTCGGCAGTGGAGAGGGCCGGAATATTGAAGGAGCTCTGCAGCATCTCCTCCAGAGGCATTTTGAACAATCTCTCTCCCTTGAATGGCTTAGGTGTACAGGTAATGGGAAAAGCTGACTCAGGGCTGCCTCCAGGCTTAGCATAAAATGTATTCTGGGTGCCACTGTCAGCATTAGGGAATGAAAATCACTGGCAGGAAGGCTAATGGTATACAGCTCAGATTCCCCCCAGGGAAAAAAAGTTTATGAAATTTAACTTTAGTAACTTGAGTCATGAGCTGCTTGTTTTCTGCAAACATCAGAGTTAATAGCACCTGTACCATAAACTAGTTCACAGCATCGCATTTCCAGATCCGTTTTCCTTTCCACCTCAGAACAACTGTTTACTTTGTACCAGAAATTTCCTTGAGATTTAGACAGAGCCATGGAAATCAGTTGCCAGCCCTGTTGCTGTGAGCTGTGAGGCAGAGGGAAGTCCTCACCCAGTTTCCTGCCTGCCACTCCCAGTGGTGCCTCAGACTGGATGTTCTTGAGCTCCGGGTGATGGGCAGGGAAGTGATATTGTGTTAGGGTGGGGAGTCTTCTGGAAAGTGGGGCTGACTCCCCTTCAGCTTGGGCCCTGTGAGCCCCACTCACACCGCTCCATCACCCAGGGCTTTCTGTGCACTGACTATCTCAACGATTGCCTGAGGCCAAAATTTAATTCCTTAAGGGAATTTTAAGTAGAGTAGCCCAAGATGGGAGTTTTACCAGTGGAAGAAAGGGACATAGGAAGAGTGGGTTTGAAAGGAGAGTTGTAAAGACGACGTTCCGAACCCCATCCATCTTTCCCCTGGGATAATTTTTATGTACATTTTTATGTCAAGTTTTAATTTTTTCCTCCCCTCCTTAGGTGGGACAGGAGGGCTCAAGTGGGCTGGAGTTGGTCATTTCCCTTTGCCTGAGTCTGTTAGGCTCCAATCATACCCAGCGAGTTAGGCTCTGGTTAACTAGTTTCCCCTGAGGGCAGACCTTGTTAAGAACAGCGGGCTCTGGTGTATTTCAGAATGGTTCCTTTTCACTTCTGGCTGGAAACTCAAGGGGATTTTTCTCCCATATTTACTGTGAAAACCTGGGGGTAAATCTCCCCAAATTGGGGGACCCAATATGACTGGATCCCCCTGCAGTTCGTAACTCTCACACTTGCCGATGTGGAGCCTGGTTTGTCAGTTATGTTCCGGTTTCCCACCTGCCCTGGTTGCCGAGGTTTTCTGCTTCTGAATCTCCACCCTAGGGAGCCTGACTCCCGTCTCCTCCTGAATCCCCAGTCTGAGTTTTCCCTATGCCCTCCTCTGTCTTATGGATCCAAGGAGAGCTGTTGATTTTTATTTAATTCTGTTCGGCTTGTTACGTGTTAGGATGGAGGAGCAACTTCCAGGCTCCTCACGTGCAGAACCAGACGTTTCCCCAATACTTTTTTTGTTTCAGTCAACATGATGTGGATATGAAACGTGTTAATTGGGCAGTTGAACTCATAGAAGTGAAGTATGAAAACATTTTTTTTTTCCAGTCTTCTCCTTCAACTGCACTTTGGGGTAAGGAGAGGGGTTATTGAGTTCTTTTTCTTTCTTCCTTTTGAGAGTAATTAACATTCAATAAAATGTTCAGATTTTAATTGTTCAGTTTGATGAGTTTTGACAGCGGTACATACTCTAGGTATCTCAGCCTTGGTGCTGTGGATGTTTTGGACTAGATAATTCTTTGTTGTAGGGAGATGCCCTGTTAATCTCTGGCCTCTACCCACCAGATGCCAGTAATGTCGCCCTTGTCATGACAATTAAAAGTGTCTCCAGGCATTGCCAAATGTTCCTTGGATGGCAAAACCACCCCTGGTTGAGAACCCCTGATGCACAAACAGCCATGTAACTACCATCCAAAAAGAAGATAAAGATCATATCCATTCCTCCGTGAGTTCCCTCAGGCCTTTGCATTACTCCTCCCTCCCCTGAAACCCATCTCTAATTTCTCTCCTCATAGATTCATTTTTGCCTACTTTTGGACTTCGTATAGATTAAATCATACAGTATGTATTCTTTTTTCGGTCTGGTCTTTTTCATTTAACATGATATGTTTGCAATTTATCCATATTACTGCATTTATCAGTGGTTTGTTCTTTTTTTTTCTTGCAGAATAGTGGTCTGTTGTATGAGTTTACCACAACTTGTTAATCTATTGCTTTTCAGGGACACTTCGGTTGTTTCTGATTTAGGGCTTTTGATAATGTTGCTGTAAACAATCTGGGGAAGTCTTTTTGTGGACATGTTTTCATTTCTCTCAGTAAATTTCTAGGAATGAAATCTCTGGGCTGCAGGGTAAATGTACGTTTAACTTTTAATAAAGTGCCGGACACTTGTGCAGAGTGGTGATGCCGTTTCACACTCCCAGCCACCGTGTGAGCGTTACTCTCGGTCCACTTCACCTTCAGCAATGTCATCATCAGGTTTTTGCCAGGAGTGTTTATTTTAGCCCTTCTGGTGGGTATCTCTGTATGATTGTTATTTGCGCCTCCCTAATGACCAGTGACACTGAGCGCTCTTCCGTGTGCTTTTTGGTCATTTATGTTCTTTTGTGAAGTGTCTGTTTTAAGCCTTTCCATGGTTGATTTGGAGAAGCCCCTGTTATACGCCCCCCCTCCTCTACCCCCAGTAGGTTCAGGAACCTGCTGTGGTTCCTCGGGGACTGGGAAACCCTTTGCCATCTGAATAAATTGGTCTAAATTATCAAAATTACTATGAAGCGTGCCCATCCGTTTTTTGTTTTCTTCCCTGTTCCTAATGTACTGTGAAGTGATAGAGTGTTTTCCTTTAGTGAGGTCAGAAATACTCCTCCTGATCAGCCAGACAGGTAGACAAAACCACTTTTCTTTTCTTTGGGGTAGACTTCCAGTGCCCATAGCCTCCACACGACGACTGTCCCTACCTCATCCTCCACAGCTTTGCCAAACAGATGAACAGCAGGGACCTGTCCCCACACAAGGCAGTGAGTCACCTTTGTAATTCCATGCCTAAGGGAGTTTCTTGGTGAGGCTTTTTCTGGAAGCATTTTTCTTTTACAAGAATGTCTTTACAGAGTTAAAAAAAATTAAGTTCTCTATCTAGAAAGATTCCTTTTTCTATCTAAGTTCTAATAACAGAACTTAACTATTTCCTTTTAGTTCTGTTGGAAAAGGAAAGGACTCATGAGCTGTCTTTGCGTTTGGTTTTTCTCCAACAGAATGATTTCTGATGCTCATGTGGTATTTTTCTAACCTGTCCTCCTTAGCTAACCAGACAGAAAAGTTTGTCTCTGAGTAGCTGAGGACCTGTTTTCTGAGTAGGGTCAGAGTGCACTTTGAAGAGGGAACATGGTGACCCCCAGAGGGAGGTGGTGTGTGTGTACCGATGAGGCAACGTGTCGAGAGCACTTTGGAAGCAGTAAGGCAGTTTCTCGTTCTTATCTCCAAATACCATTCCCCAGTGAAGCAACCAGGCTCCTTGGGAGGTTGGCTGATTCCATGTCTGGGATAAGACTGAGTCCGTCCTACCAGAAAGCAAACCAGCCAACCAAACAACCAAGCCAGAAAACCAGTGTAAGCTACTAGGATCGTGTCCTCAGGACTCAGGCTTTGAGTTGAGGTTCTCATTGACAAAGATGGGAAGATGTGAGCATTAACACGAATAATGACTGCAGTTGATTAAAACATATCAGATATATTTTAAATCCACGAGTTCATAATGACACTGAAAACACAAACAAAGCACATTCCAGTCTATGGAAAACACTACAGGGCAAAAGATCTGATTTCTTCAAAACATAAAAGATCAAAGGGAGAAAAAGGCAGAGGAGAAGAACTTATTTAAAGGAGACTTAAAAGATATATGAATCAGTTGTAACACTGCTTAGACCATGTTTGGATTCTGATTTGAACAAACTTCAGGTGTTAAAAAATTTTAGGAGCTAGTCTGGGAAAATTGATGGGTATTTGATTATGTTGAGGAATTATTATGAATATTTTAGATGTGATCATGACATTATGGTTTTATTTTTCTACCAGTTCTTCTCTTTTAGAGATAAATACTGAATTATGTACCAAAAAATAGGTCTAGGATTTGCTTCAGAACAGTTCTGTGACAGAGGTTCAGATGAGACAAATGGCTGTGTGTTGGTAATTACTGTTTCTGGGTAATATTTGTAGGTTTATTATACTATTCTAATACAGAATATATTAGTATTTGAAATCTTTCATAAGTTAGAAACAAATGAAAAACATCTGAGTGCCCTGCAAATTGTTGGTGTCATGGGTTAAAAGGCAGAAGTTTATCCAGGGAGAGATGACTACTGAAGTATAATTGACTTACAATAGTATTTTAGTTTCTGGTGTACAACATAGTGATTCAGTATTTTTGTACAATACAAAGAGGGGCCCTATCCTGATGGGTTTGTTCATAAGTATGTCAGAATGAAAAGATGGTAACCCACTGATCTAACCTGTCCCCAACGTTTCCCCCTTCACATTTGTTTATTAGCATTGTACTAATGTTAGGAACCTAGGGTTCTTGAGAAAAGGAATGAGATCGTGCACCCTCATCTCATACGGGGTCTTGGTTGTCCAAAACCCTTACTGAGGGACCCCCAACTGGGCCCACTCTCCTTTTCCATTCATTTCTCATACCTTAGAAAGGTGACCTCAAAGGAAATTTTGGAGAATTTTTTAAAAATATCTTTTCAAAGAAATTTTGTTTACCCCTAAATCAATGGAAAATAGAGAACATTTTCCAAAAGTGTTTATAGGCCTTATCTTTAAATAAACCAAGTGGAGGAGTTCTGAGAGCACGGCAGACTCAGTGGAGTTCATGTTTGTGCTCACAGCCTTTGAGCAGTTTAGGTGGGTTAAGGATGCCTAAAACAGTGGATGAGCTTCACCGTTCTCTCCATTTCCCATCAAAATGGAGCACAGTCTTTTTCTCATGGCTTTGCAGTCCTTACCCTCCTCAGATCAAAAGTAATGTTTCTGTGTCTCGTCTCAGAACTTCTCTCATCCTGAAGGAATCATCTCGCATTTTATTGTAAAGGCCCCGTAGATACTTACTGTTCATTTTGCAGCTCAGCCAGTCATGAGTTTCAGACCCCATTTAGGTGAGTGGAGGAAAGCTGTTGGCTCAGCTTTCGTCGTCATCAGTCTGGGGAAGAGATTACCTACTTGGGGCCAGTCACAGACATCACAGCGTCTCATACAGTCCTTGCCCAACCAGAGGAAGAGGGAAGCCCCACCTCACAGCTGAAGAAACTGAGGAGGCATGGAGGCTGGGTCATCTGACCGAATTGCCTCTGGGAAATACACATGCTCTTTCTCCTAAGTCAGGAGGCCTCTTTCAGCTGTTAGGTGTGCCCCCTGCAGCTTGCATGGAAGTCTGCAAGTTCTTCATCGGCCAGTGACGTCGTCTCACAGAACTTGCATTTCTGTGGGAGGATGGCAGAGGGAACTCACAGTGAGCTCTGGAGGCCAGCAGTTAGCTGATCTTAAGGGTTGCTGGCATCTCCCAGCAAAGTGTAGTTGAGCTCTGGTCATCGCCAAGTACTCAGTGCCCCAGTAGCCAGAAAAGTCCAGTCCGCATTGTAAGACACTAGTGATTGAGTGGTTATAGGTCATGTTTATGTCCATCCATTCATTTCTACTGCTCTGCAGTGTCTGATGAATAATCCGTCAGACTCTTCTTTCTAGTCAATGTTAGGATAAGTTGGATGTATTTGGGAAAAGCCTGATTATTGTAAATTCAGCCAAACAGTTTCATGCATTAAAAACTCATGGCTTAGTCAGTAATCCTGGATTCAGAACTGAGTTTCTGTGGAATGAATTCCATCACTAACCAAGGATGTGTAGGTTTGAACCCTTTGGGTTAGCTGCCCATTACCCACCTTCAGAGATGCCCCTCCCTACACAGTTCAGTGGCCCCTGGACTCGGAGTTATTTTAAGAGTAGCAGGTGATATTCTACACTAAGCCATCTACATTCTTATATTTGCAAACAGCACAGGTTTGCAGCTTTTTCTTCAGATGCAGTGTCTGCAGTTTCTGAACCTGTCCCTGGTAGGTATTACTGCTACCAGGTAGTAGAAGCAAAAGAAAGCCTTATGTAAGCCTCAGATATTTTATATACACAATCAGCCATTTGTACTTCTTCCTTTAAAAAATAATTAAAGAAGCATGAATTTATTCATGAGCAGCAGACAGAGAAGATGCATCTGTAGCAATATTTAAAATACATGAAACATTTACATAGTTATAATAATGATAGTTATTGAGCCTTGTCCATTCCCAGGCCTGCCGGGCCATTTATGTCCTTTGTCACTAGTGCCCACAGCCATCGGTGGGGCTTTCAGCTCAGAGGTGTCAGGGAAGGGATGCTGTCTCGTCTCTGCCTTAGTCCAGAGCCTGAATCTTTGCTCTCCCACGGCCTCTAGCTGCATAGAGTACCGTCTTCTCACACCAGTCTGCCTTCATTTCTGTCTGTTTCATGGACTCTGTCTCTAGCTGTACAGTCTTTCCATATCAGAGTGCAGCTGTGTGCACTTTCCTGGAATCCCCCTCATTTCTTCTGGCTTCTCCTGGAGCTTAGATGGCAGGTGTAAAAGCTACCACTCTGAACCCTGGGAGCCCTTGATTACTCCGTGCTCTTTTCTCCTCCCACGCCCTAAGCTGTTCTTGACTTGGAGATGCTCCACGAACAGTTCTATAGAGAAGAGCCCCTCTTTGCTTTCCATGCGGCTTAAAGCAGAAATCAAAAAATAAAAAGAAAAAAAAATTGCACAGCATTGTCCTCTTCAGTGTTCTCCCTTCTGTAGGGACAAGCATTGACTTTCATGTGGTAGCTATAAAATCCTCCTGCTCCTCCTTTAAACAGATTCATTACAGTTTTATGAGCGCTGTTTATTTACAGCAACTCCGCATAACAGGCTTAAGAAATAAAAAGTATTTATTAAAAAAAAAAGCACCTATTTCCATGCTTTCCTTTTTAAAGATTTGTGTGCTTTAAAATACTAGATTTTCAAAGTAATGTCTCAGTAGTAAGTGGCTAAAGAAAACAGGACTCTGGTTGCAATTCGTTCCCTCTCTCTCTGAGCCTTAACTGTGATTTGATTATTCCAAGTCGTAATCCTTTCTACTGAACTGACCCAACTATACTAGTATAACTTACCCTGCTTTCTAAACTTACAGACAAAAATTCCTTTCTGAGATTCCGGGCCAATTTCTCATTTATCCTGCTGGCTCTCCTTATTGGCCAGAAGCTTTCTCCTCTAATCAAAGAGTCATTTTCTTTTAAGGAGGAGGGCTTTAACTTGCCCTTCTGTCTTTTCTTTCTCCTCCTTACTTCTAACCCGGAAGAAGTAATCTACTTTCTTCTTAAAAACCAGAGCAACTGCATCATTTCAACTGCTACCAAATCCGGCTTAAAATTGGAATATTATGGATTCTTTCTTCCACTAAAGTTACTATAGCAATTATCTCTTACCGTAATTAGATGGAAGGGAGCGTTGTTAATGGATTGAACGCTAGGTTCAGAGACAAAGACCCAATTGCTCACCCGGCTTTGTTGCTTGATTTTAGCAGTGAGCGAAAGTTACTCAGCTTCTCTGAACCTTGGTTCCTCAGTTATAATTTGGGGACAACTAAATTAAATATTTAATTCAAGTGGATTTTGTAAGGATTTAGTGATATGAGACCATGACTGGTACTTAATTTATTCACTGCATAAAAAACATACTAACATTTACTAAAGAGTTTATACAAACTATTTAAAAAATTAACCCCCCTGTTGGTAGGTTTAAAAAAAAAAAGAACGTTAATTCACAGTTAACCAATTTGCAAGAAAAACAATTATTAAACAAACATTTAGGAGACTGTTTAAACTCACATCAATTAAATGAATTCAAAGAGCATTGAGACGTGATTTCTTTTTATTAAATTAACACTAATTTAAAAAAAAGACCTGATTCTGGTGGCATTACCTATTGGTACAGTTCATTGGAAAAAATATGCATCAAATTGTATTAATATTCATACCGTTTAAGCTAGTAATCCCATTTCTGGGACTCTGTCCTAAAGGGATATTCTAAAATACTGACAAAATCTAGAAACATGATAATAATTATTTTATTATTACTTTTGATCTTAACAAACCTAGGAACAGCTTCAATTTGTAATAGATTAAGTTGTGATGGACTACTTTGCAGCTATTATAATAAGAATAAAGACTTACTGAGCAGCACCTAAAAATGTTTATGATATAAAAAATATGCACATGTGATAATCAGGATGAGAAAAGTGCATCTTAAGGCTACATGGAAATAGACCCAAGTGATGATTATGTTAAGGTATTAATAGCATATGTTTCTTATTCCTTTTTTCCTGTTTCCCCAAATCTTTTGTACTATTACTTTTAAGATTAAAATTTGAATTTTAATCTAATGTATTCAATCTGAAAAAAATATTTGTTGAGTGCCATTATGTGTCTGGAAAATTTGCTGCAGCCATTTGGGTTTTTAAAAAAAACACCAGAATCTTTTCTCATTTTTTTACTCTAGGGCAATAAAAAAAGCAAAAAAATGTGCTTAGTGACTATTTAGAATAAGTACTTCATATGCAACCTAAGATTTAAGGTGCTATTGTGTGTAACCTAAGAGTTTAATGCCGGGCTGTCAGCTCAACTCATGTTACATAGAATGGTGTTCTGTCTCACGCTAGCCATCTGCTTTGGGACTCGTTCCAAAATTAACTTACTAGCTTAGTCAGGTCATTCCACTGAGGAAAATGGGATTACAGTGATATATTAACCATAACATCAATGTGAACAAGACTGTGAATAATACATCTCAAAGCTACACTACAGGTAACTGGATTGAAGTAAGCTAGACAAGGTCATTTGCAAAGTATTGTAGCATTATTTTAGTTGAAATTTTTATTGAAATAATTGTAGACTCACTCACAGCTGTAAGAAAGAGTATGAAAGATCGCTTGTTACACTTTGCCCAGTTTCCCCCAGTGGTAACATTTTACAGAACTATGGTACAGTTTTCCCGTCTTACTAAGATTTCCCGGGCTTTATTTGGACTCTTCTGCGTGTGTCTGTGGGTGTGGGTGTGGTTGTGGGTGTGCACGCGCACGCGTACAGGCAAGTGAATGACGTTCTATATAATTCCTGGGTAAGTCTGTGCAGCCTTCACCACAGTCAAGACACTAAACAATTCCATTGGCACAAGGATCCCTCCTGTTGCCCTTTTATAATCACACCCTCTCTCCCCTCCCCACCATCCCTAACCCCTGCTAACCGTTACCTTGTCTTCTATTTGTGACATTTTGTCATTTCAAAAATGGTATATAAATGGCATTATACAGTACGTAACCTTTTGAGCTGGATGGAAGTCCCTGGAGAATCTTCCAGGTTGTTGCGTGTATCAACAATTTGCTGCTTGTTATTGCTGAATAAGTCTTCCATGGTGTGATGTACTGCCAACCATGCATCTGGGCTGATTCCAGGTGTTTAGCTATTAAAATCATGCTGCCATGAACAGGTTTTTGTGTGACCATAAAGTCTTCCTATCTGAGATAAAAGTCCAAGACTGCAATTGCTGGGTCATAGAGTAATTTCAGGTTTAGTTTTAAAGGAGACTGCCAAGCTGTTTTCTAGAATGTCTGTACTGTGGGTTTGAGAGACATACCCCAAGTATGTATGGGAGAATTTTTTCTTTGCCAAATTATTCTGAAGTCAAGTTTGTGACACTTTCCTTTAGCTGAACTAACCAAATAGTTTTGCTACAGATACTAGATTTAGAAAACTGCATCAGGGCATATTAGACGCTCCTCCCTCCCAACCCTCCCCACCTCCAAAAAGCATTCACTTAACTCTTAATAGTCTAGCTTTACACAGTGGGTCAGTTTGAGATTCTTGGCTGCTCCAGTCTCTGGATACCTAACAAAAAGGACTCAGCTCTCCCTTGGTCAATGTTGGGCCCAGTCTCCTTCATCAATACCAGGATATTGGTCTGCACATAATTTGTTTTTTTCTTCCTTGTTTGACAATCTTACTGACTTTCTGAAGAAAAAAATTCATTTTTTGAAAGGATTTTTGGACACGCTATACCAGCATCTTCATTTTGCACTGGCCAGAAACAAATGCACTGGAGTAGGAGGAACAGACCCATGTTTGAGTCCTTCCTCTAATTTGCTGTGTCACTGTAAATACATCAGTCACTGTCCCTAAGTTTGCTCAGCAGGATAAAATGCTCTCAAAGTCTAGTGTGCATCAGAATCACCTGGAGGACCTACAGGACACCAGTTACTAGGCCCCGCCCCTGGAGTTTCTGGTTGAGCAAGTCTAGAAAGGAGCAAGAGAATCTGCCTGACTAACAAGTTCCCAGGTGATGCCAGTGAGGCTGGACCAGAGACAACACCTTGAAAACCCAGGCCAGATTACCTTAAAGTGCCCTCTGGGCCCAACAGTTAATAACATCCCCTCACCTTCTTCCTCCAGAAACAAACAAAAACCTCTTAAGTATGCTTCTGGTGAAATAAGTTATGAATCTGCCCCCGCCCCCCCCCCCCCCCCCCCGCTTTTTAAAAGTGATCCAGATATACAGTGGAATATAATGCAGCCATTAAAATGCCATAGAAGAATATTCATTGTCATGGAAAGATTACCACAGTATGTTAGGTTAAAAGGAAGCTATATACTACAAAACAGCATATACAGAAATACCAGTTATACATAGAAAATAAATCTAAAAGGATACATCCAAAATATTAATAGTAGTTATCTCTGAATAATGGAGTTAAATTTTTTTTATTTTCCTCTTTCTCTATGTTTCTGCGTTTTCTCATTTTGTCTATAATATATTTATAGATGAGTTATTAAAACAAAGTCTTACAATAAGCAATACAGGTCTTGACTTCTCTAAGTTTTAATAATTACAGTAAAGAACTTGTTGAATATCAACCAACACAAATAAGGCTGCTCAACCAAGAAAGAAAATTGTCCAGGACAGTTACAGAGGCAGCTACAACCTTCCTCAGCCTTTTTCCTAAAAACTATGGGAGATCACTTTGTGCCATTCTTTTTACTTGACAGAATTCTGCACTCATGCACCTGAATAGACCTGGCCCAGGACCACTCAATACCGCATCCCTGCCTGATGTTTCCTGGCACTTTTCCACTGTTACCTAGTGGGACCCACGGCCCCGGCCTCACAAGCTAGTCCCTCCTCCCTTCTGGACAATGGGTTGGAAAGTATTTTATGTGGATGAAGCAAGTCTCTCCTTTGGTTCCATCTCTATTAGAAATCATATTTGCAGCTAAAATAGGAGAGTTAAAATATCACAGAAATAAATCTCTTTAGATGACAGGAACCAGTTATCTGCTATGGAAAGTTGTTTTTGTCTCCATGTGGGTTTGTGTCCCCTCCTGGAATTTCTCATCGTACTGATGTCCCAAGTACGTTGTCTTCTTCAACACCCATGCTTCTCCACGTTAAGATAGATCAGAGCAAGTGTGGCTTCCTTGAGATACGATTTATTAAAGTGTCTTCACTGCTGAAAATTTTAATGAATTGATGCTATAGAAAAACAATCCATTTCTGAGCCCAGGTAACTCCATTTCTGAATAATGCCTCATTTGATCAGAGGCATGTTGCCAATAGGGTAGTGCAGTGGTGATTTTCAAAACACCACTCTTGTCCAGAGCTGCAGTGGTACCGCCGTTTCTTTCTGCCCAGTTCCCTCCTGTACACATTCTGTAGGAACGTGAAATTGAAAGGACCTTTTGATTTCTGAGTGACGGTGTATTTATTGTGGTAGCACGGTTTAACAGTATTCATTTTAACACCCACCCACATTGGTATCGTAGAATTATTATTTCTGTTAACAAATATGTTTTGTGCTTGAGAAGACATATTTTTATGTAATAACTAGACTGTTGCCATATGAACGCTTGCCTCATGGGTTTGCTATCATTAGCGAAGTTACTGGATTTGCCTTATATAACTGGGAGCTTCAGTGACTGCTCAGAACGGCTGGTTCCCTGCAGGGCTGCGGGGGCACCATCGCGCACCAACAAGGCTCCACAGTCTGCTTACCCTAGAGGAGTGATGAGAAACTTACATCTAGAACTTTCTTTTTTTGTTGAAGAATAGGCTCAAGACCCAGGAACTGCTGCATTTGTCCTCGTGTTCAGCCCCATCTGGACATGAAGAGGCATCAGTCCTCTTTCTTTCACATGTACCTCTGTCTTCTGGTCCTTCACACACTGCCGTCCGCTAGAAAACACAGCTGTGCTTTGCTTCACTGCTCCCTGGTAGATGAAAACCAACAAGCCCTTGATTGCTCTGTAAATTATCATAGTGCATCCATGGCCTAGAGAAAAGACAAAGTAAAGGTCTAAATCACGTCACAGACACTGATCTTACTTGCTTTTTTCCTCCTTTCTGAAGGCTTTTAGCAAATTCATGAGGAAACCCTGGAGTTGGAAGGCTGCCCTGATGTTTCCTTAATCTAGTATTTCTGTCCACATTTAAGAGGATGTAGAATTGTTGTCATTTAAGAGGGATGGTATCTTCCTCTTTGTATTGCTTCTCACATCTTTGGTCCTTTGTTCCCTCCTTCCTGTTTGCTACGAGTACATTTAGCAAAGCCAGCATCTTTTAGTGGAAAGAAGTTTCTGCCACCCTGGGCCATGCCAGGTGTTCCTGCCTCTCCTTGTCACAGCATTCATAATCAGAGTCACAGCTACCTCGTTCAGGCGACGGCCTTGGAAATTTCACTTCCTTTCATAACCCAAGTATGGTCTTTTTCTGCCAGCAGTTGTTAGGTGTCTGTCTTAAACCTACTCTACCCTATTATAATCCTAGTAGGGTGTTGACTGTCTCCCCCACTCACATGTTAGCACCTGGAGGGAGTGCCTTCTTCTTCTCAGTGGGGTCTGTAATGGGACATTTACTGGCACAGGGATGGTACTTAATGGTTGAATGAATGGAATGAATGAAGCCAGCCTGTCAGCCCAGAGAGGAAAATCTTACACATTTATTCAGCTCAAATAGCTGAATCCAGTTCGGGATCAGCAGATACAAACTACTATGTACAGAATAGATAAACAACAAGACCCTACTGTAGAGCACAGGGAACTATATGCAATACCTTGTAATGGCCTATAATGAAAAAGGATATGAAAAGGAATATATGTATATGTATAACTGAATCACTATGCTGTACACCAGAAACTAACACAACATTGTGCATCAACTATACTTCAATTTAAAAAGAAAATTCAAACACAGAAGTACTCAGAATGAAAAAAAGAAGTTGAGTCCAGGTGTCATCTACACAGGCCTGATTGATGCTGAATTAGTGAGTCAGGAAACACTGTGTCACCCCATTGTTATTTAAGACTTGAAATAAATAAACGGTATGCTTGAGAAAGTCATTCTCTTTTATTACTTTTATATTTACATTTATAGTGTGTATTTTATTTTGTAAATGAAGTTTGATCCTAGAAACTGGGTTTTATAATAGAAGGTATAAACTCTATTCTATGCCAAAAAAGGATTTTAATAGTTATATATATATATATATATATATATATATATATTTTTTTTTTTTTTTTTTTTTTTTTTTTTTAAGTCTACAGTACCCTTAAAAAGGAACATATTTGTGTCTGGCTCTGCTCCTTACTCTAAAGAGGCTTTTCTAAAGCGCACAGTTATTTTGAAACTCACATTTTACAGCATTTTACAGTTTTATCTGTCTTGTTTAACACACCTCAAAGCATTTATGTACCTTTTTTTCAATGTTAATTTTATCTTGTGCAGTCTGCTTCGACAGCACATCTTTTTATTGATTGAAATTGCAAATACATTGAGGAATAGAATTTCATAGTATAATTTTGTTAACTAAGATAAAAAGAACATTCAGAAGTGTTTAAGATATTATGCAGTTGTATGGAAGCCTTATAGAGGTAGCGTTCGGCCAGCTATTACAGCAGCCTGGCCCTGTTTATTGTGGTTTAAGAAGATTGTTTTTAGACGGTGACTCAAAGTAGAGACATTATTTTTAGGCTTTTTCACTCTCTCTCCCCCTTTCCATTCTCAAGTGTCCAAATTCAGGTGCAGAGACCAGAGGGAGTCAGACCTTCCAGCCAACATGAAAAGAGTCCTGTCTTCTCTAGTTTCTAATAATTACTTGTAGTTTTGTAGCTGGATATTCCAGGAAGGTGGCAGCGGAGCCTGAAGCTGTAGCTGTACTCACAGACTCTGAAAAGCGTTCAAACTTTTACTTTTGGGAATAAAACTGAAAAGATGAAATACAGGGATTTTTCTCAGTGTAGTGGAACAAAATAAAATTATCCCCTCTTAAAATAAATGGCAGTTAGGGAAAGCAATTTTTCCTGTCATGGCTAAAAGCTCGGGAACACAAAATCAGCATTTGGAATATGTTAACTCACAATGTTTTAAATAAAAAGAAGCTAGAATGCATTGTACAGTTCCTGTTCCCAAGGATGATTGCAGTTTTCTTGTTATTAAGTCCTGCAAAATGCATAGTGTACTTGGCAGGCAGCACTATAGAAAGTAAAGATGAAAAAAAAAGACGTATTAGGTCAAATTTAAAGTTTTTTCTTTTTTGGTGGGGGGCTCCATTTTGCATTATTTATTTTAATCAGCTCACCCTCTTATGTAGTTTTATCCATCTTGAGTCCATATTCACAGGCATGCGGAAAAAAACAAGTCTTTAACAGTTGAGGCAATAGTGAAGATTTAAAGTCCCCAAACCCCTGCAGCTTTGTCTCAATCATCTGTAAACTTACCGTGGGAACAGCCTGGATAAGGAATCAAAATTTCTCCCTGAACCCATCATTGCTACTGACTAGCTTTGTATCTTGAGCAAGTCACCTAATTTTTCTGAGCTTCTGCGTCATCATTGGTAGAACAAAGTTTCAAATGCCTGCTTTACCTCAATCACCAGACTGGGCCGGGGATGAAGAGTCAAAATAGGAAAGTGTTTTACAAGTTTCAGTTATGTCCTGTTTTAATTCCCATTTTGCAGACAAGGGAAGGCTGAGAGAGGTTAGCAAGCTTGTGGAAGGTCACAGAGCAATGTAATTCTAAATGTCAGCATTTTTCAGCATTGGCACTGGCAACGCTTTGAGACTGATCACTCTTATGGGGGACTGTCCTGCACATTATTGGATGTTTAACAGCATCCCTAGCCTCTACCCACTAGGTGCCAATAGCATCCCCCACATTGTGCCAACCAAAAACATCTCCAGACCCTGCCAAGTGCCCCTGCTGGGCAAAATCGTCCCAAGTGGAGAACCACTGGTCTGTATGATTCGAGAGTTCAAGTTCTTAACTGTATTTATGGAGACGCTGATCATCATCGGTTATTCTCAGAAGTTCCTGGTTTGGGATACTCCATGACATAGCACTTTCCAGAATTAAAAAGATAACTGGTTTTCATCCATCATCTTTCTGTGTCTGAGTATTAGCAGTGGCATTTGTCTTCTTTGGAGGGTCTCTGTAAACTGTTCTTGGAGAAGCAGCATCTCCCGATAAACACTATCCACTGTGAGTCAGAAGCCAGATTCAACCACCCTTACGTCTCCTTCCCTGCGGTTCCGTGATCATCCCTGGAGGCCCAGCTGGTCCCTCTTCAGCAGCCCCTTCTCATCGGAATAGTCATGGGCTCCTGATATCTGTCATCAGCTGAGAGGCCAGGGAGAGAAACCTATGTATTTTCATAACAATTGTCTCACTTACTCTTCACAATAAGCTCTGGAGGTCTGCGTCAGTTGTCCATGTTTACATTTTGCTTGGGAATCTTAACCTTCCTTCTTGGCCTGCTCCTTCCACTGGGGTTTTCTCACTGCCGAACTAGATACAGAAACTCAGCAGGAAGTTGATATGGAAACCCAGCATGTGCCTCTCCCACCAGCACGGGATGAAGAGTAACATCCTTCTGGATTACTCACCATTAAGCAGGTGCCTCCTGCCCTGCGTGACTCTTGCTTTTCCTTTTCCCTTCAACAGGGATCATTAAATACAAGCCTCCTTCAACTGTGTATGGGGACTCAAGTACCAACTGTCCAAGAGTAGAATGTTTTTGCTTCTGTGGCTCACTCTTCCCCTGACAAAAAAGGCCTGGGACCAGCTTTCCAATCCTCCCACAGCGTTTCCCCATCTTTCTCTCTCGTCTGCATTCCGCTGCCTTCCTGACACTGGCAACATCCCCAATTTATTATCACCCCTGAACTAAAACTTTCTGAACGCTTACGAGTGACTGTATTGTTAGTTTCTCCATTATCTAAAACTGTTGGGGAATTAGACTCATTTGATCTGGGCCTTATCAACTAGTCTGAAAATATTCCGTACCTAAGCCTCTAAGAATTAGCCTTTTTAAAAACAACTGAGGTTTAAGATAAATAGCTACTGACAAGCACAATGAATAGAATTATGTGCTGAATGTGATTAAAAGCATTGACATGACCTAAAGAGAGGCTGGTGTAATTACAGGTCGTGATGGGGACCTGGAATTGTCCAGGAATCTTTGAGACTCAGAATTCTGCTTATGGAAGGTCCAAAACAGCCATTTGAACCAATGGGAAAAAGAACTGGATTACTTCACATTGATGCAACTTTAGTGTCAATTAAAACATTTTTTTTCTATAAAGTGCATGTGAATGATTTTAATTACTGTAGAGTTTATTTTAAAAAGGACTCACTGGCTCCTGCTGTAAAATGGCCATGTCTGGCTGGACCAAGAGTCATTTTTCTTTGTAGACCAGTGAGCATCCTTACTCATCAAACTCACCTGATTCAGGTTTGATGCGCACTTGGCCATTTCATCGTGTTATAAAAGGAGAGCACTGTGGGTTTTTCTTCCTTTTCCAGGTGGCCTTTTTGAAGATGTAACTGCGGGGGCCGTCACATTCCTCTCCACAGCACAGGGCGCACCGGTGGCTGGCAGTCGGCCCAATGGGCAACAATGACAGAGACAAGAACCCAGCTAGAGAGTGAGGGCAGTGCATGGCAGTCTTGAGTTTACTTGTTTGCATATATTCTCTCAGAGAAGAGTTAACTTTAAATCTTTGCAAAACCCAAGGCTGTGAAGAAAGTCACAGTAGCAGGCTGAGCGAGAAGTATGGAATTCACGTCTCCATTTCCCATGGAGAGGAGCATTCAAATATGTGCTGAGTCAGCACCACCTGGAGAGATCTAGCTGGTGGAGACCCATCTGTCCCGTGTGGAATGCAGCAAGGCGCTTCGTTGGTGGAACCAAATGTTAGCTGCCCTAAATCCTAGGACATAAACTTTCAGAGAACTTCTCAGCTTCATATAAAAACATTTTTTTTTAAATAAAACATGGAATTTTGTGTACCTTATTAGGAGGAGCTGCTCAGTAAATAAATGTTTGTTGAATGTGTGATTATCAAATTAAAGGTTTTCCCAGTTATACAAACCTGCACATGTTCCTTCTGTTCTTTATTTCCTTTACCAAATACTACGGTGGATCGATACATACAGCTCACTGGCGTCCTGTTACAGAGTTGTCTTAGTCCCTGTGTGCCAGAGCAGGTGATGAGAAACCGCTGAGGAGGACAGAGCTGGCGCGGGGCCCACTGGGCACAGCCCCGTCTCAAGTTCATAGAGAAGGTTTGAGACTTGTCCCTAACCACACAGTCCCTACCGCCAGGCTGATCCTTCTTGCCCACTTCTCATTCAGGAGGACTGTCTCTATGAGCCAGGAGTGAAGGGGGCAGGGCACAACCTATAAAAGAATGACACAGCCCTGGAAGATATGACAAAAACTAGAACCAGCTAAGCCCATGATGGCGGAAGATTCGACTTCCAGTAGACCTAGAGCCTCATTATACACTCATTGTAATATGTTAACATGCCAAATGACACACCCACAGGCACCAGGGCAGTTCCCAGGCTGACCACAAAAGGCCAAAAAGTGGGCAGTGACCCAATTCCTAGAAATCCCCACCCCTTCCCCAAAATAGTTGGAATAGTCCTCCCGCTTGTTAGCATATGAAATTACCCAGCCCACAAAAACTAACAACCCCGACACCGCCGGCCACTCTCCCTTCTGAAAAGGACTGCATTCTGCCTGTGGAACATGTACCTCTCTAAATAAACTCACTTTCGCTGTACTATGGCTCGCTCTTGAATTCTTTCCTGCATGAAGCCAAGGACCCTCACTTGGCCAGGCGCGTCCCAGGAATTTGCCTGAGACCTAGGACATGACTATTCTTTTGCTCCCCCTTCTCCAGCAGCATCTGGATTTGCAGCTGTATCTGCTGCTCGTCAAGCCTACTGGTGTTAATCCTACCTTACAGGCCAACTAGTACCTCTTTACTCAAAGAAATCCTCAGTTTTCTGCCCCCTAATTTTCTAGCACCCTTAACACAGGGGTCACTGGCAGTATGATTTAGTGAACCTTTCCTGATTTCTTCTTCCTTGTAGTTTAACCAAAACATGGGTCGTACCAGCAGAGCAGTGGTGTAGCCCTCCTAATTCTGTAAGTGGTGGACAGACATAGCAATAAATCCTGTCTGATCCTGCAGAGTCATTTTATTAAGCACAGTTTGAAACACTGAAGTTCTTTTCAATCCTATGTCCAGGACTTACAGCCATAGAGGAGAATTGGTTTGACTTCACCAAAGCTACTAAACTCCCAGACACCTTGCTGACTTTTGGAGCTTTAGATTTCTAGTCTGTATAGAGCAAGGTTTCTCGACCTCAGCACTGTCTACAGTGTGGGCCAGATAATTCTTTATTGGGGGAGACTATCCTGTGCTGTGGGAAGGAAAAACATTTTGTTCTATATCTCCCTAGGTTCAGTGCCTGGGGCTTGCAAATCAAAACGGTTAGAAAGACAGATTAACAACAGAAAAAAAAAAAAAACCTCCACCAGTTTAATGACAGATACATCATCTGCACAGAAGTTTCACAGAGAAATCAGACTGTAGGAAGTGGCCAGACAATTGAGGTTTATATACCATCTTAGGCTAAACAGAGAAGAGAGTTTGGGACTTCTGGGCAGGGGAGGCACTTATAGGAAGGGGAGGGAGGAAATGTGTAGTAAATAAGCACTGTCCTGTTGTGCAGATAATAGTTTCTCAGATGAAAAGAGTTGTCTCCAGGTGTAGTCCTTTTCCTGGTACAGAGACCTCTTTACAAATGGAAATTTCCTTTATAAATGTAAATTTCCTTTACAAAAGGAGACATTTATACTTTATTTTTAGGCAGTTAAGGGGAGGTTAAAAAGCTTTTCTTGTCTCTGCCACTTTTCAGTTGTCTTTGGCTCAAAATAATCCTTCGTCAAAGTGGCATATTTAGGGATGACACATTCCGGTACCTTTCTGTGCCTTGGAGGATGTTAAGCAGCTTCTCTGGCCTCTACCCACCAGATGCCAGTAGCCTCCTCACCCTCCAGTTATGTTATGACTGCTGAAAATGTCTGCAGACATGGCTCTGGTGGCTGAAATCAACCCCACTTGAGCACCACTGCTATTGAGTCACAAGAACAAGATTTTGAACCCCCCCCCAGGTTGCCAGAAAGAAGCTGAGTCCCCCTTAAACCGAGTTCCTCTGCTGAGTTTATGATTAACCTCTCTATCGAAGACATTCTTCTCTTTCTTATCCAACACCTGTTCTCCAAATTGAGGAGTATCAAAGGAAAGAGGGGATTGAAACCAAGTAGGGCCCTGTGGGCCCTCCTGGGCACAAAAGCCTTTCTGTGTCTCACATTTCTTATTTGCAGGAAAAAGACTTCAGTCTCTTAGGTCTCCCTGAATACCAAAGAGCAGGTTCAAATAGTTGCTCATCAGGGGAGTAAGGGAAAGCAGAAACAAAGAAGTAATCAAGAAACTATAGTGCGGTGATTAAAGCAGGGTCCTGGTTCCCTCTCAAGGAAGACACATAGCAACATCTGAGTTCCTCTGCAGGAACTAAGCCCCACCTGGGTGGGGGATGGCAACTTCAGGCTGACACAGATTCTGGAACATACCACCCTGTACCTCACCACCAGTCAGAAGAAAGTCACACACCCTGCAGCCCTCATCCAGATGCTGCCTTAACTTTTTTTTAAATCTTTTTTTGGTGGGGGAAGGTAATTAGGTTTACTTACTTATTTTTAGAGGAGGTACTGGAGATTGAACCCAGGACCTTGTGTATGCTGAGCATGCACTCTACCACTTGAGCTGTATCCTCCCCCTCAAATGTTGCCTTTAAAAACATCTCCCTGAAAACTATCAGGAGTTCAAGGTTTTCAAGCATAAGCCACCCGTTCTCTTTGCTCAGCCCTGCAGTAAACCTTTCTGTGCTCCAAACTCCCGTGTTTTGGTTTGTTTGGCCTCAGTGTACTTTGGGCACGTGAACTTGCACTTGGTAACAATTTGGTGGCTGCCTATTGGAATGTGTCACACAGGCACAAAATCTGAGTCTTTTCCTGGCACGTGGCCTGACCTTAGTATACTCTTGTTTTTGCAGATGAACGCTGCTGATATTGGTGTGACTTGGTGTGACTATTTAAGAGTTCATTGTGTTTCCATCTAGTTGTTGGAGATTGGAATCAATTAGATGAAGCAGAGTTCAATCTGTGCATAAAACAGAATTTCATTCTAAGATAGTTTTTCTCTTTCTCGAAAAGAAATAAATCACTACCATACTAGTGTTTGTTTATAGTTTAGATGATAAAGATGCTTATAACTCATAGATAACTATTATTCAACAAAAGCCAGCTAGAAGAATATTCTAATTTACTAACCTTGTCTCTCTATGTCAAGTTGAGTCAAATGTAATTAAACCCCTTCACCTCTATCTGAGGTCTTAGAAGGAACCAAGCCAAAGAGAGGTAAGCCCACCTCCTTTGTGTTGGGGAGTGCAGGTGGAGGGGCTGGGAGAGACTGAGGGAGAGGCAGAATAAGAGGAAGACACATGCGTACACACACGCGCGCACACACACACAGGGCAGATTTCTGTCTACACACTGTAGTTACCATGTGTGATATCGCATCTATTCATGCCACCTAAAGTCTTGTCATGGCAAAGTTCTCAAGCTCAGTCAGATTCCATTGGTTCTCCCAGGGATGGGAACGGAGGGCCAGCACAGCTGATCCAGTGCCCAAGCTGAACCGCTCACATCTAGTCACTGGGGAGCTCTGAGGGTAACATGTCTGAACCTGGGAGAGTCTAGTTCTTTGGGGCCACAGCAGGTGGGAAAAGAAGGGAAACAGAAACCTTTCTAGCCGTCTTTCTCTTTGTGCAGAGAAACTTGCTTGTGTTGTGTGTGTGTGCATGCACGCGTGTGTGTGAGAGAGAGTCAGAGAGAAAGAGCCAGCATTAAAGAGATCTAAATTTAGTAAACCATAGAAGGGCTGGTGAGAATTGAAATAGGCCGCACAATCTTAACATTGACCTTTGAAAGTTGTTCCGTATTAACCTCCTTTGTCTTGTGTATCCAATTCCAGAATCTATGCCATAGCATTCCTAAATAATGGTGCACAGAATTTTGATATACTGTTAAGAAGTTACCAAGGACCAGAAGCATATAAAATATCAGATTTCCAGTCCACTTTTTTTTCCTCTCTCCAAAAACTTGTCACTTACAACATTGTGAGCAAAGAAAACCAAAGAGTGTTGCTTACCCCACAGCCCTTCAAGGGTTAAGGCTGGCCAACCGTGCCCTGTGAGAGGCATCCAGGGTCAAAAACAGGATGAGGCCCTCTGTGCTTTGGACAGGATGGCCCCCTAGGGTGTTAGATGTATATCTCAGGAAGAACTTTAAGGAACCTAAATTCTTACATCTTCCCATACACAGGAAAGCACTAAATTCATTAACTTGAGATACCGGTTCTTTGCAATTAGCAGTAATGTTTTACCAGGATGTACGCTTGACTGTGTGTATTCCTCAACCCGAAATCACATGATACTGGCTTCTCACCTCCCTCTTTGGAGATGTTTCCTCAGAGCTAACTGAATGGCTGTAACCTACACTGTAGTCTACAGTCAGAAAAACTTAAAACTCACAACTCTTGTGTTGTGTGTTTTCCCTTCAAGTCAACAGAGTGGTTATTTATTAAATCACACATCACTTAAATAAGTAGTTTTGTGAACGTGTTCTCACCTAGTATAATTACAGTCCCTAGACCCTGCTGCAAAGTTCTGCTGGTCACCCATTTTGTCAAACCAGTCTTCCAGGTTTGTTCATTGGACGTGTGTTTACTGCACACCTCCTCCTTGCTGGGCACAGTTATGGGTACAGGGGATGGAATCAGTGAAGCAGAATCCCTGCACTCGTAGAGCTTACATTCTCATGGGGGAGCTGGCCAGAAAATACTGTATGTTATTATAAAATAGTATAACTCCTGAAAATAATAAGTACAATAAGAAAAGCTGGGTTAAAGGAGAGTGAAGCGAGGTCCCAGTTGAGCTTAAAATGTATGTGTACCTTTGATACTGTATATGGTCAAAATATCCCAGAGTGACTGTGGAGATACATTATTAAATGCGAGCAGATGAGTAGAAACCACCACCTTAACATCATTTTGCCAAAAGTAGCTTCGCTAAACAAGGACACACCAATATTAGCGAAGCCTGTTGGATTCTACTGATGATGGATAATCTGACTACAACCCGGCCCTCAGATGTAGCTACCGCTTTGGTAATTAAACCCATCCGTGCTGACAAGGTGAAATGGTTTTGCATGATGGATAAAGTCAGCCTCGTTGTTGTCCCTGTTACACACTAGGAACGTTTGTTTCTGTTCTTAGTATATAGCAGAGATTGATTGGAATGCATTTCATTGTAATTCAGGCTGTTGTAAGGATGACTGGTACACCTTAGTCTATAGTTAGGAAAGTATGAACATTTATCTTACACACCTCAGGGGTGGTCCCCACTAATTGCTTATCTAAGAGTTCTGCACATTCTTAAATCATCTTACTCCTTCTTCAGCAGCCTTCACTGTGACTTAATATAACAATCTCTCTTTGTTTGCCTCTTGAGATGCTTCAAGCTTTTATCTGTTAAATGAGAGCTCATCATTTCTTAATCTGGGAGGAAAAGTGGGGGGGTTCTTACATGGAAATAAGTTGTTTTAAGAGGTAAATTGTCTAGTTTTAAGAAGAATGGCAGAGAAACACTTGGTCAAAACATTTTTAAAAAGCGTCCAATCTATAGTACTATTCTTTTAAAAACATGACTATTTTCAATGAAGAATAGGCAAAACCAATCTGTTCTCAATCCTGTTATAGATAAATGACGCAACCCATTTTCAGGGCTCCACGTTTATTCTAAGGCCCTTTGGCTACAAGGGACAAAAAGCAGAGTGCAGGAGTTGTGTCCTGGTTCTGCCCTGTAGTAGACCCATCTGTGACCTTCCACAGCCTTTCTGTTCGGGATGGGAGCTACTGACAAGTGACTGCATTTTCATTATTCATCTTTCTTCCCAACTACACACAGCCTGATTAGTTTCCTTCTATAAACCTTTCAACATTTTTATTGGATCTCTTAACATTCCATGGATTAAAACTTTTTCCTCCTATTTGAATACTTACTTTGGAGGCAAAAAAAAAAAAAAAAATGAGAAGAATCTTTATGACCAAAATTTGTTTATACACACTCTACTAGTATATTGGTTGCAAATTTCGACACCTCTGCTAAAAAGACCCAAATCAGGATCACAGTAAGTGAGTAACTTCATTTAAAACCTTTGCATAATATACATAAAATAGATAAACAACAAGTTTATACTGTAGAGCACAGGAAACTATATTCAATATCTTGTAGTAACCTATGGTGAAAAAGAATATGAAAATGAATATATGTATGTCCCTATATGACTGAAGTATTGTGCTGTACACCAGAAATTGACACAATTGTAAACTGACTATACTTCAAAAAATATATATTTTAAAAAAAAAAACCATTGCAGCAATAAATTGCCTATTTGAAGTTTTTGGCTGAACCTTTTCTAAAATCAAGAAAAATAGGACTTGTTACCCTTTGCCCAGAACTCTTCCAGGCTTGAGCAGGCCATGGCAGGCTCTGTGCAGTCTTCAGCTGGAAAAGGAATTGTAGACACAAAGGACTTTGTAAATGCCCATAAAGCAATGGAATCTCTATTTCTTCGCTGAGTCTTAGAAACCAGTGCTTGGACACAGGAGGCAGATCTCTCTGAGCTGGACCTCCCTTACATTTCCTCCCCCTCTCCTCATTCCTCTCTGAGCAGCACCATCTCTAGTAAAACAAACCAGAAGTGCCTGCCTTGGTTACTTGACACCATTCCAGACCCAAGACTTAAGGGCTGGAAACTGGCGTGGCCTCTTCACTTGAAACTTTCTCTTCATAGTTTGGTAACAATACCATAATTCGTCATCATTACTTTTATGTTCCCATAATAGGGCATATTAGACTCAGGAAGGAAAACATCCACTTCAACTTTCTGAAAAAAAGTTACTCAGTTACAGCTCTTCCCCAGCTCCCACAAAGATTCTGAATGATAAACTCGACAAAGGGAGCTATGAATCCTCTCAATTGTTTCATATGCTTACAAAGTTTAGTGCAAATGTTAAGGATTCTTGAAATAAGGTAAAAGTAATGAAGGAATTGAAATAAAATTCCACACCATTCATTAAAATCTCAGAAGTGATGATGTCAAGAAGAAAAAGTAGCCAGGGTTCTTTCTCATCTAGCACAGTAGAAGATGCTTGCTGTTTTACTCTTGATATTGAGAGAAAAATAAGCTGAAACATATCTTTGAATTTTTAAAAAGAAATTATGAGCAAATTGGAAATATATGTGTTAGAAATCACTAGAGGAAACAAAGAGAACTTGATCAATAAAACGCATTTCCTGTGTATCCCTCCAACCCTGTGGTAATGTTCAAGCCAATTTTAGAAGAGCCTGTTTCAATATGTGAATTTATTTTTCCCTCTGCTTTCTTCTCTCAAGCCAAGGATGTCTTCTCAAGAAAGGCTGCTGCCTGTGGCACATTTGATGGTTGTATTCCTTACACAATCAATAGAGTGTATCTGGAATGTGTACGTACTATCATTAGACCCTATTTTGAAGGGATTAAAATTTAGAATGGAGGTGAGAAAAAGCAGGTGAGAAGAGAATCCTACAAAGCAGTGAGTGGTGACCCCAAACCCCTGGTATGGACGACAACAGCTGTAGGAATCCAAAGAGGTCCCTCCCCGTGAATGTGGCTGAAGAAGTCATCCTTGTTGGGATGAGGCAGGATTTGATGTGGGCCTTTAATGATCATTCAGATTTGTAAAGACAGGAAGACGGAGGTACTCAGGAATGATAGCATTTCAGGATGGTAAGAGCGTTTGACTAGACTGGAGGAGTTGAGATGGGACAGTGAAAGATAAGATAGAAAAAGAGACCCTGTTAGACTGTGGGAAGCACTGAATGCCATCCTGAAATCAGAGATCCTTCTTCCTTCTGACTTTTTAGGGATTGAGCACAACATGAGCCAGAGACACATTTTTCTTTTGTGACCTGAGGGGACTTTTGAGCTCTGGGATCTTTAGCTGCAGTGGTTAAGAGTGAGGGGGCCCTAGAGTCACACTGCCTGGGTTGAAATGTCACCTGTATAGTTTTCAGTGAGTTACTAACCTCATCTTTAAAATGGGGTAAAGGAAAAAAGTTGGTATCCGTCTCATAGAGGTTTTTAGTGTGGCGTGGGCTCTGTACTCGCAGTGTTTAGAACGGTGCCTGGTATGCAGTGCGCCGTACATTCAGCTGTAGTTACTGTTCTATGAGTTTGTTTCTACCACGCCTCCGTCCCATTGCTTATGAGATTTATTTTCTGAGACTTCAGGTGAACGACACAAGAAAGGTGATGTGTTAGGAAAATTAATCTGCTGGCAGAGCACCCAGTAGACTGAGAAGAAAAGGAAGATCTTTTGTTGTCAAACGAGAAGAAGCTTCCCGTTCCCCAAAACCTGTCCCCAAAATGCCTGGACCCAGTACCTTTGTCAGCGCTTCTTCCCCTTCTGCTCTTAATTATTTTTGGAGGCCATTAAGAGTGCAAGAGGATACAGACTTTTCCATCTGCTGGCAGTGCTGATCTAAGATGCTGCAGGTTCACCCATCCTAAGCATTTCCCCGTAGACCTTTGACAATGAGTTCTTTCTCAGTCTTCTCTTGTGAGCAGAAAGCTTTTGCAAATAATCTTTAAGGGAGGAAAGAAATCCAGCCCAGAAGTTTCTGACCTGTTCAATTTACCTTTTATATAATTTCTGAAAGTACCAGGAGTTCTCTTCCATTGTTCAGTGTCACTGGTTCTCAGGAGAACAAGGTGGAGTCTTCAGGGTGAACAAACCCTGTTCCCTTGTATGCTTAATTCCCTTGTGTATTTGTCTCCCTCCCTTATGTTCAGCATTATGCTGTGGGGTCACAGCAGTGGAAACTAGGAATACTCGGCCAGCAATACCACAGATGGGAGAGAAGTTGCTGACTATGTTACTGCATTTCATATAAGTGAGCACTTTTCTTCTTAGAGAATAATTCAGCATATTCTTAAAATGAACTAGGACCCAATATTTGAGTAACCTATGTTTATGTATTATAGTCAACATCAACATAGGGAAGTAGACAGATTGGGCCAGATGGGCGGGAATAAACTATCTTTCTCTGGTTCTTATCCTCATCTGCTATTCAAAGTCCTGCAGCTCCTTGCAAAATTCTCTGTATCTAGGGCACACTAGTGGGCGCTCCTGTGTATCACCTACCTTCTATCACCCACCCTCCATTTTCTTCTTTTTTTTTAATCCAGCATCATTTGGTGCTGGTGATCTCCCCTGCTAAAGTGTCCAAGGTGGGGCTGTTGTGTGTGGGCACAGTTGGCATGGTGCCTCTTCTTCCTGGATGTCCCCTTTGGAGCAAAAGGGTGAAATTATCTTGGAAGCTTGGATAAGCCCACGTTCCTCTGTGTAGAGTGCAAAAGTGGGAGAATGTTGAGTTCATATTGCATTGCACTTTGTGACATGAATCCTAAAGCAGTGTTTCCCTGCACCCTAGTATCTATAGAGTTTTTAGTAAAAATTGCCTATCAGTTTTTAAAACTTGACATCCCCATCCCATGGCTGGACTTTAAGATATATTTTAAGTACCACACTCTAAAATGCCACTTTTGAACCAAGCCCATAGGCAGAATTCTTTCTTCTTTTAAAATGAATTACTCCCTGGAAGTTTCTTGGTCCCTCATATAAACAGACTCAGACCAGAAATCCCAGATGTTGGCACTGTTTGGGTGAAGTTGAGACTCCAATACATTTATATGTTCTTGACTATTCTACCTTTACAGAATTGCTATACCATGAGCATTAACCATTTTTTTCTTTCTGTTTTAATTTTCTAGCAGTTATGCAGAATTACTAAATTTGTGGCTATGGTTAGGGTGAAAATTTATTGGATTCAGTTGATTTTTCAATTACCTTCTGTCCTAGAAAAGTTTGCTTCAAGAAGGACAGGTACCATATGATATTACTCACATGTGGAATATAAAAAAGTTAAAACTGTAAAAAACAAAGTAAAAAGGTGGTTACTAGAGAATAGGGGCTGTGGGGATAAGATTGATGGTGGTTAAGGACACAAACTTATGACATGTGGTAAATAAGCCATAGAGATCTACTGTACAGTATAATGGATATGGGTAATAATATTGTACTATAATTGTGTAGTATGATAAATATCGCTACACTGGCAATATTAGAGTAGAAATGTATCAAAGTAACACGTAATATGCCTTAACTGTATACAATGTTACACATCAAATTTATTAATTAAAGAAAGATTTAAAAAATAAAATATTGTGGAAGTTCAAAAAAAGAAAAGAAAAGCTATCTTCTTTCTGTCTTAGGTCATTTGATTTTATTTTCAGAGAAAATTGCTATGAAGCAAAACTTTCGTGTCGAATTTCCAACTGAACTTCAGGATCAATTTATAATGTTCCTTGTGTTTTATTTTGTGTAATAAAATTAAACAACAGTTGGACTTTTTGAAGGGCAAAAGCTCCTTGAGGACAAGCCCAGTGCTTTATTCATCTTCTCAACCCTGTGGTTAGCATGGTGCAGAGAAAGCATTCTATACATGTTGCCTTCATTAATTACTCTGTAGGGGACACAAATATTAGAAAACTAGAAAAGTGGACAATAGGGCACGACTCATTTGAGTCAATCCATTGTTGCAAAATGTTTGTGTATCTCTCTGTTAAAAGCATCTGCTGCAAAATGTGTATCTCTTTGTTAAAAGCTTCTACAGCCTTCAAGGTTTATTTTCAGTATCACTTCCTCTCAGAGACATTTTCTATATCCGCTCAAAAATATTTCTTTTTTGAAAATATATTTTTCACAAGTAAAAATGATTATGTCTTTGGTCCTATTGGAAATGCATTGAAGACATTTACCCATGGCTATGAAATGCAGATGAAAATTCAATCTTGATTGAATTCTGTGTTCTTAGATGAATATAATGACCAGGTTGGCAAATCCACTCTGTGTCCTGACTCTTTCCTGACCTGGTTTGGAAACTTCATGTAAAGTGGCACTTTATCTCTTATTAATTCCAAAGATGACAGAGACAGGATTTCATTGTCTAGTTAGGAGAAGCTGCGTTCTCTGATTAGCTGCCTTGCCCTTTTTGAAGCTTTGATTTATTGGGGCAGAGGAAGCACTGGGTTTTGTATGTGCTGAAAGCAAACGAGGGTAAGGAATAATTTATAGTTCTCTCTTTGCAGCTGGAAAAAAAAAGGTAAAGGTTATTTTCATTACATTGCTATAGGAACTGTTCTGAAACAAAAGAAAGATACTGTAATAAGTAGAAACCCAAAGAATGACATTGAGCTACTGTTTCGGTTAACTTCAAAAAAATTGTTAAAATCATTTTGAAGCAGATCGGCCCTTCTGAACTCTTATCTTAATTTTACAGAGAACGATGTCTCTTCCAATTTGGCACTGGGGCTGTGCGGAGTTGCGTTTCTGCAGTTCCCCGGCAAAGTTCCGTTTGCCAAAACAAAGCGTGGGTGGAAGGGAGCAGGAGAGAACTGGCAGGTAGCTCTTTCTACTGGGGAAAATGCTGCCAAAGAGGAATCCAAAACACAAGTGTCAAGGGAAAAGCACTCAACTGTTCACAAAAAACAGAAAAAAAATGTAGCAAACATTAGACAACACCAAATTTGCTTGAGTTTCCCAAGATTTTGTTTTTCTCCTTTTAATACTTGATAAAGCCTGTGTTTGGCAAGGTGCTTGCTACGTGCTCCTTCTATTAAAATATGTTGGGAAAACCTCAGGGATCAGAGTATTTTCTATACTAGAATGAAGTCTGCATTTCCCCTTCTGAGCCAGCCAAGACTTTGTTCAGTCAGCAGATGAAGTGTGCATACTCTTTCAATCTCGTGGATAATTCCAAATTCCAACCATGGCTCCTAGAGTCAAAGATAAGTAAGATGTCAAGATCTTGGGTAGGGAGCAAGGTGAAAAGGAAGAATGAAGTCCAGTGGTGGATGAGTCAGAGTCAGAGTAGGAGGGCATTCTAAGCAGAGAACCACAGCAGGGGCAAATGACTGGAGGTAGGAAAGTTGGGGTGTGTTTGTGGAATGGTAAGTTATCTCATTTAATTACACTTTAAGGCAATTACAGTATGTCAGGTACTAACTCATTTATTTGTCAGAACATTATGCAGAAAATCCTTTTGTTGTCATTATTTTATGGATGAGGAAACCAAGACATGGAGAAATCCAGTGACTTACCCAAGGTCAGGCAGCTAGAGAGGGGCACGGCTAGTATTGGAATCTAGCTCGGTCAGATCCAGAGCATGAGCTTTTATCCTCAGTGTCATCTGTAGCCTCTTGGTCATGACAGAGGAGAGGCCCTTTCTTGGAAGAGGAGAGGGCAGTGAGAAGTGATGGATAATCTAGAAATTGTAGAGTCCTCAACCTCTTTTCCTAATAGCTTGCTGGACATCTCTACCTGAATATAGTATCTGCCCTTCAAATCCAACTGGTCTGAAAACCAGGCTCATTAGGGTCTTCATCTTCCCAGGCAGTGTTCCTCTGGCAGTTGGTCTCCAGGCTGCAGCATCATCACCTGCACTCAGGTACCCAAGCTGGAGCCCTCCCTCACCATCCTCCTCCCCCTCTGTAAGTCTCCACCCTCTTGTTCTGGTCCAGCTGCTGCTGCTCTGCTTCCAACCCTCACCAGACTGTCACACCTGGACTCTCACTCAGGCTGGTACAACCACCTACGAACAGAATTGCCTTTCTCTCTACCTCCTCTGGGCCCCCAACACATCCTGCAGAAGTCAGCTAGAATATTTTCAGACACCAGGGCTCTGATCATATCATTCTCCTCAAAACTTGGCTCCCTGCAGAATTTCCTTAGAATCCTGCTTTCAAGGTCCTCCACGATTGGGTCTCAACCTATTTTTCCAGCTTTACCTTGTCCCTGTCTCCTCACTGAAGTTGAATTTTTGAGAGCACCAGTTAGACTTTCCTGTGACCTGCCTTCCACTTTCTAGCTTCCACATCACTGCTTGTTCATTGAGTGGTCCCTGTCTGAAACACCCCATCTCACTTCTTAAACCTTCCCTATTCTCCCGGGTCAGATGAGTTATCCTCATGCGAACTCTCCCAGAGCATTGTGCTTATATCTCGCCCTTCAGATTCTTCCATTCTCTGCGTTACATCATAGCCTTTTGGGTTTAAGACATTCTCCCCAGTTAGACGACAAGCCCTTTGGGATGAAGGACACTGTCTTACTGATCAGTGTGATTCTACTACTTAGTAGTAAGCTCACCGAACCGAATTATGCCGAAATGAAGACACATTCACTCGGTCCTGAGCAGAGGCTACATTTGACAATGGACTTGATGGGTCGCTTCTCTGAACCAGAGGATCATCCTTGGTAATAGACCACACCTTGTGGGAGCAGGTGGTTATGAAGCTACATGGGGCCGGGTGGCTTGGAATCGTTCTCAAAGTCTTTCATCCCACAAAGCCCAAACCTGCCTAATTAACTGAATCAAGGAAGGAAGAATTTACAGAATTCTTTACCCTGGCATATTCCTAATATGGAATATTTTTTCATAAAGAGGGGATCCCAGTCATTCCCTGTGTGTGTGTGTACACAACTGGTATAGGGAAAATTGAACAGGCAGACCAGGACACCACACAGAAATGAAATCAATAGATATCATAACCTACATACACACATAATTTTAGACAATCATAATGCACTAACTTCAGTACAGACGATGTGAAAGAAAGTGATGTATAATAATAACCTACATTCCAATATGCACAGGCTTAGTTTAGGACCACACTGGAGGACCTAGTGAAGCCATCTGTGCTTACGCCGTGAGTGGGACAAGCCCAGCTGCAGACTCGTGCAGGTGGATGGCTGGTCTCAGGGACTCAAACACATGAGCAGGAAAGTGCCAGACAAGACAACGTGCAGTCTTCCCTCAACTACGTAGCAATCGTGAATGTGGAAAATTCCACATGTGCTAAAATCAGGCAAAACATATGTTATTTTTATGTATAAACAGAGTTCAATTCTAGGCTCAGGCAATTATAAACAGATGTTTCACCTAAATGAATGTCTGATAAAACATCCAAAAATGGTGTCGGATGTGGAACAGTTCTTGCTGGGCAGGTCTGTGCCGTGCCTTGTGGAATGTTTAAAATCCCTGACTCCCCCTGAATGCCAGTAGTACTTCCAAATATTCTCACAACCAAAAATACCCTCCTCACTTTCCAGAATGGCCCCTCGTAGGCAAAATCACTCCCAGTGAGAACCGCTGAGCTGTGTCACTGGGTCTGTGAGGAAGTCGACTCAAGAGGATTAATCAACCACCAAAGTTGACTTTTCTAGAAAGTAGTAAAGTCAGTTATGTAAGTATAACTCATGGCTCTCGATTCCTAATCCAGTGCTATTTTGTTAGGCATATTCACACACACACATAGCTGTATATACAAATGTCATATTAATATATATTTATAAATTCATACACATGTGACGATATTTGTTTTGTTGAAAAACCATGTAGTCGGTCGGTATTTGACTGTCTGATTCATAAAAGCCTGTTCTGACATTTTGATTAAAATTAGTTTATTCATACTGCTTAACTCAAGTAAACAGTTTTGTATGAAAACGTGGACTGAAGGCAGGAGAATGCATTTCCTCATTATTACAGGCTCTTTCATTTCCAGTCATGCAGCTGGCTGGGTAATAGGACTCCCTTTCCACTGAAAGCAATGACTTTTCACCAAAAACAGCTGCAGAGTTAGGGAAGTCCGCAAGGCTACTCTTACTTCTGACGCTAGTTGAAAGTTTGGGGCTTCTAAGATTTATAATTTGCTAGAAGGACTCACAGAACTCACTGAAAGTTGTTATATTCATGGTTATGGCTTATTATAGCAAAAACATACACATTAAAATCCACCAAAAGGAGAGACACATGGGGCAGGGTCCAGGGAAGTTCCACATGTGAAGCTTCCATTGCCTCTCCCAGCTGAGTCATGGATGGGACTGACTTCTCCCAGAAGAATACATGACAGTATGCACAGAGTATTGCCAGTCAGACAAGCTCACCGGAACCTTGGTGTCTAGAATTTTTGTCCAGGTTACTTAGACATGGTTGACAGCCTGTGTGGCTGATACCAGGGACTCACATCCCCCACAGTGGACTATCAATCAACAAAGTTGACATTTCTAGAAAGTAGTAAAATCAGTTATAGAAGTATAACCCACATCTCTTGACTCCTAACCCTAATGGTGCAACCCAAGGCCCGTAGGGAAACCAAGACACTGGTGTCAGGCAGGACATTCCAGGGGCTTAGAGAGCACCTCCCAGGAGCCAACAGCAAAGGCCAGACCCCTCTCTGAGTAAGGTTAATTCTTTACTATACAACAACCTAAAATGCTCCAAAAGATTTCAGAGCCTTCTTTTCAAGAGCATCAAAGACCTGAGAAGATAACAGAATTATTGAGCCCAAATTAAGTGAAGATGGGACCCAGTGAGGTAAGCAGATCCTTGAAGCCACTCCTGCCTTGAGGACAGCTGTTCATTCTGATGCGTTTGTCCAGCTGGCCTTAAAGGTGTGGGAAACTAGACCAAGCCCAAGACGGGAAATAAAATAGCAGACCCTTCTCTCATCATGCTGGGACCTCAAAGAGAAACCAGAAATACTCACTTCACATCCTTCTCCAAGAGCATGCAAGGATATTTACCTTGGCACCAGGCAGTGCTGGGAGGAGGGAAACATGAGACATAAAGACAAGTTGATCCTGACACAGATTTGCAGCCCCAAATCCCAGATTTGCAGTCCAATAAAACTCAGGCTGTGAATTTTGTTTAAAGTGGCCTTAAACTGGTAGTCCGTCCAAGCACTTGGAAGAAATAAATTCCGATCCTCTCCAGAGGAATGCACCTTCATCCTAGAGCTCAAAGAATTCTCACAATTTTCTGAAGGAAATGAGCATCGTATAGTAAAAGATACCTAGGCACACAGGGTACCAGACACAAGTGTAAGAACCAACAGAATAAGAAACACACCCACAAATACTTCAAATGTTGGAAGTGTGAGAGAGGTGAGAAAACAACTGTGCTGCCTATGTTTAAAGAAATTAAAACCCTAATTACTACAAAAGATATTAGGAGCGCTTAGACAAATGAATCTACATCTTAGACTTTTCCAGGATTTGAGCCTCATCACATCACACTCACCCACACAGACAATAAATAAAAATCATTGATCTTGGAAATGTTTACAGAGTTGTGGATGAGCTAAGTTGGCTCAAGTCAAAAGTACATTCTCTTAACCTTTGATCCTTCAAACAAAAAAAAAGTGGAAATTTTATGATTGAGATCACTCAGTGCTATTTAAAGAAGAATGTAAATACAGCTCGGTCTGCCTCACTTTAAAAATAAAAAGAATTGGGTCTACGCTTTGCTAGCTCTTGGGCCTTGGAAAAATTATTTAATATCTTTAAGTCTAAGTTTTCTGTGAAATGAGGACAGCAATAGCAAGGACTCCATTTTTAGTAAAATGAGGATGAAAATACTATTGATTCATAGGAGTATGGTGAGGGGTAAATGAAAAATGCATGTAAGGTGCTTAGCACTCCTGGCATAGAGTAATCCATCAGTACATGCGGGCTTCTTTTTAAAAAGGAAGATGTGTTTAAAAGAGGATAAATTATGGGGCAGCTATTCACTTGACAAGTGTACAGTATGGTGTTCGTTTAAACAGTGGTGTATCTAAGACACACTGATTAAAATCTTTCTTTACTCCTGAATAGGCGTGTCTGCCACAGAAGCAGGGAGGAGGGCTGGCGGGGACCATCATGTACAGGTTTTTACCTTGTCAGGCCATTATAGCCTTCTAGGTCCATTTCCTTCTCACGTCCCACTTTCCCCTCCCCTTTGATTGTCATGTCTCCCTACTCGGTGAACATGGAAAACAGTTGGACACATCTCAGGAAAACAACACTTCAAACCCGTGAAAACTATTTTATCACCTTTTCCCTCTTGTTCAAATTGAATAAATCAACTCATTTAAACTTTTCACTTGGTCAGAGTTTTCCAAAGCTATAATCATCACTGTTTTAGAAACCAAACTTTTTACTGCAGTATAGTTGATTGACAGTGTTGGCTGTAGGCTAAGTTCATCCATTGCCTGATTTTTGTGAATAAAGTTTTATTGGAACACAGCCACACGCATCATTTCATTATTGTCAGTGGCTGCTTTCTTGCTCCACCTGAAGAGTTGAATGCTTGTGACAAAGACCTTATGGTTCAGAAAAGCCTAAACTATTTCCTTTCTGGCCCTTTGTGGGAAAAATTCGCTGACCTCTTGCTTTAAAATGTTACTGTGCTGCTGATGCTTATTTACCTGGTGTCTTCTCCCATCTCCTCTCTTTCTACGCTCTCTCTTGTTCACTGTGCTCAAGCCACATGGTCTTCTTTCAGTTATTAGAGCGTGCCAAGACCTTTCCTGCCCAGGGAATTACCACAGGATACTCCCTCCGCTTGGAACAGCCCTCTGTCTGGAACAGTCTCCTCCCACGGCTGACTGCTTCTCACCATTTGTGTTCTTGTTCGGGTCACCTCCTTGGAGAAGCTGCCCTAACCACTCTACCTGACAAATCCCCCTTCTCTCACATCACGCTGTTCTTGTTCATATTCCTCCGCTTTTCTCCTCCAAAGCATGCATGCCAATTAGAAATTAACTTTTTGCTTATTTACCTGCTTAAGGCCTGTTTCTCTCGTGTCTCTGAGCTCCAGGAGTGATGAGCAATGTCTGATCTATCCTCGGAGCCTGGCAGATAGTAGATGTCCAATAACTAATTACTGAATAAATGAATAAATAAATGGCAAACTTACTTATATACTGACCCTTCTTTTATTTTGTGATTTGGATTTTCTCTTTCAACGTACTTTGCTCAGAAAATGTTTGCTGTATTCTCTCTCCTTTGCTCCAAATTATCAAGGTCATGCTGTATTTAAATTTTTTTCTCTCCTTTGGGGTGATTTCTCTTGTAGCTTGATGCCGCCTGCAAACTTAATGATTGCTGTTTGGTTATTCATGTGGTTTGGAGCTGAATGACGAAGACAGATTGTACCGACTATTGTCTTTGGGTCATTTCAGTAATAGGAACACGAAGTCTTCACAGAGAAAGTATCCCTGAATGAGGTGCTGGAAATAGTATATTTGAATATTAATGAATACCTTGTAAATTGCATAGCGTTTGTTTCTGGAATTATTTGTATTTTGATGACTGTGCATTTTGATTTCTAGAAAAGCCTTCCCAGAAGCCAAAATTGATTACACTTATAAAGCATTCTCTAATTATAAAAATTTTCCTTTAAAAACTGCCTTCAGTAAATGCCTCTTCAGAGTAAAATGAGATGCAGCAGAGTAAATGAAAATCCTTATGCAACATACCAGTTATGGCTCTGATTAAACTGTGTTTCTGTTTTGCAATGATGGCTTTACTGAAATGAAAGCTTTGCTACTGCTGGTTCCACTGTACACATCTCCTCACCAACCACTTCATCAAGCTAGACTCTGGGTAAACTCCAACTGTTCCTTAACAATCTAAGAACACGATCCTGAGGGGGAGAGAACTTAGAGCATGCAGGGCTGGACATTAGTTCTCGGAGTGTGGTGTGTGGTTCTCAGGCCAGCAGCTTCAGCATCACTGAGAACTTGTTACAAACTTGGGGCCCCATCCCAGACCTAATGAATCAGGAACCTGGTGGGATGTGGAGACATAAGTCAGCAATCTGGGTTTTAATAAGCTCTCCAGGAGAATCTGATGCAGATGAACTGTCAAGGAAGGCACAAAAAAAAAAAAAAAAAAATACCCCAAGTAAACCCAGGTGGTGTTTAGGGAGGAAACTTGTGTTTTCACTCACTTATGTGAAGAGCAGATCTTCCCCAGCGGTACACTAAAGAGTGAGGCTTTCCAGTTGGATTCAACCCAGTGCTGCTCAAAAAGTCAATGAGCTTCTTCTCTGTTTTGGAGAGACCATCTGCAGATAGGTTTGACAGTCACTTCTCCTAACTCAGATGTGAGTGGTAACTGGGTAGGTGGTAAGTGAGTGCCATCTACATGACACCCCTGCTTGCCAGACCGATGATCATTCCCCACTTTTTTTTCCCATTAAAATTGACCTTGGGTTTCTCTCATTAGCTTCCTCTACCTTGATTTCTTTACTTTCCCAGAGATGAAATGAAAGAGAGATTTTCAAGTTAGGAACAGAATCACATGGAGGCTCATTAAAACAATGGTTGCTGACCGGCTCCCACCCGACCATCACCACCAGGTAACTGATTCAGTAAGTCAGCGGTAGGGCCCAGATTTTGCATTTGTAACAAGTTCCCACGTGATGCAAATGCTGCTGGCCTGGGGACAACACTTTGAGAATTGAGATCTGTGGGTCTGGAAGAGCAAAAACATCAGTTTAATTCATCAAAACAGTATGCAAGTGTTTAAAATAGATGTTATTTCCTAGGTACTCATCCAAAGCTAATCTTAACAGGGAGGATTTTTAAATTCCAACCACCCCTCGGCTTACGCTAGTCAGTATAGGGAGGAGCTGGTGGTGTGCTAAAACAATCCTGCACCAGGTACAGGAAGTCAGTTGTACACATCTCTTTCCAACTCTGTGTTCAGTGACACCACCACAGTGGCTTGAAATGATCCCTGGTAGCAGAATTTATGCCGTGGAAATCAAACACTACAAATTAGGGTTCCTCTCCCCATCCCCACCCCTAGAGTCGATAGTTAAATGTTTACCAGCACACCAAGGGGAAGGACCATAAATAATGAGCAGATGTAATAAGTTCTGACATTTTCTTGCAGAGGCATAGATGTGAACTGGAGGGGCACTGGGGACTGAAATTAGTAAATATTGATGTCTTCCAAGGGAATAGGAAAGAGTGAGGTTAAAAGGTTATTCATCAGCTTGCATGATGGGCTTTGGAAACAGACACACCTGGGGCGGAATCTAGCTCCCTCACTTATTGGATGTGTGATCTTGGAATGGGCACACCTGTCCACCCCAAATTTTAATTTCCTTATTGGTGAAATAGAAATTATGTGTTGTTATGAAGCTCACATGCAAGAAGTAATTTAAAACCTAGCACGATGCCAAACACAGAGTAAATTGTTACTTTCCCTCCGGAAATGTTAATTATTAAGCCCAGAGGTATCCAAAATTCTGTAAACAAATATTACAAAAAGGAGCACCTTTTAGTGCGCCCAGCACCCTGCCAGACACGATCAATAAGTTGTGTAAACATGAGGCGTTTACAATGTCATGGTGCCATCACATTTTCTAATCAGAATGCAAGAAGGGAGAACAAAAAGGTATTTATTTAGGTGTGTATGCTAATACTTAGAGTATAAATATTTACAGAAAAGGAAGTAGACCAAAAGAATTAATAGAATTACAAACTAAAAAGAACTTCAGTTATAAAATATAATATGAAACGATTGCTCTTTCTGTTCATGCTTTGGCAATAACTGTAAAAATCTCACTGGCCTAGAATACTTTGCAAAGAATACAAAGAGAATAAAAACTCTCTTGTTTAAGCAAGAGAGAATACTAGCGTGTGATTTTAAATGATTAAAGGCAAAAACCTCTTGTCTCTTTTCAAGATGGTATAGAATGGTGTTATGTAACCCAATACGAAATAAAAAGGGAATTAATTGACATACCAAATTGAAACACTACTTAAGATACAATTCTGTAATGAGAGGACTATTCATCTGGTTTATCAGTTTTACTATCTGAATATTGACTGAAATATTTTTGCATCTACTGATGACATTATAGGAATTCTTTAACATATACTTTTATAAAAATATGAAAAGAAGTCATTCAGAATGTCTGAATCCACTCTCTGTAAAGAAGGTGACATATTTATATAGTTTTAAACGGAAGCATAATTAGCTTACAATATTATATTAGTTTTAGGTGTACAGCATAGTGCTTCATTATTTTTATACATTACATAGTGATCACCGTAATGTCTAGTTACCATCTGTCACCATACAAAGTTATTACAATAACATTGACTATATTCCCTGTGCTGTACATTACATCCCTGTGACTTATTCATTTTAAAGCTGGAAGTTTGTACCTCTAATCCTCTTCACCAATTTTGCCTATCCCCCATCTCCCTCCTCTTTGCCAACCACCTGTTTATTCTCTGCATCTTAGTCTGTTTCTGTTTTGTTATGCTTGCTCATTCATTATTTCATTTTTTAGATTCCACATAAGTGAAATCATATGATACACGTTTTTATGTATCTGATTTATTTCACTTAGCACAACACCCTCTAGGTCCATCCATGTTGTCACAAATGGCAAGATTCCATTCTTTTTTATGGCCCAGTAATATTCCATTGATTATATATCACATCTCAGGCTTCTTTCAAATTACTGCCTTCTTCTGGTACTCCGAGCATGTGCGATTTTGTGTGTGCCCTTTAAGCGTGGAGTCTCTGTCCCATACAGCCCTCCAGCTCTCCAATATGCAAGCCCTGCTGGCCTTCAATGTCACATGTTCTGGGTACTTGTCTTTCCAGTGCAGAACCCCCAGGGTGGGGACCCTGATATGAGTCTCAGAACCCTCACTCCTTAGGGGCAACCTCTGCAATGGTGATTATCTTCCCATTTGTGGGTCATCTCCCCAGCAGTGTGGGTCTTGATTATCCCGTGTCTCTCCCCCTTCTCTCTATTTTGCTGTCATTCCTTGTTTATACCTTTAGTTGTGGAAACTCTTTTCTGCTAGTCTTTGGTTCTTATCAATAGTTGCTCTGTAAATAGTTGTAATTTTGGTGTGCGCACGGGAGGAGATGAGCTCAGGGTTTCTCTACTCTGCTGTCTTGGCCCTACTATACATTGTTTAAAGCTTAAATATATACATTAGTGATACAGATATTATTGAGTGGGGTACTGATGTCAGTATTACTTTCTTTTCCACTAAGTAGTGGATGATCATCCATGTACAGGTGTCTAAGGGAAAGATCTCTGTTTGGGATTGCCCCTCTTCTAGTGTTATCCAAACACTTTGTCCTATCACTACTTCTTGTCTCACATGATTCTGGGCCAAGAATGTAACTTTGTGTTAAAACCACCTGAATTCTGTCATACATATACTGTGTTTTTTTTTGGCAGTTCACTTAACCTCTCTGATCTTTAGTTTCCTCTTCTGTGAGATTGTCAAAATAATAGTCCAGTTTCCTATGGTGGTGTGAAAAGTAACTAAGATAATATACATAAAATATTTTGCATTCTTCCCAATGCATGGTAAACACTCAAAAAAGAGTAGTGGGGTTTGGTTTTTCTCTCCTCTCAGGGTTCTTATTATTAGTTGCAAATTGCCTCCCATCAGTGAATATGCAAATGATAACTCTTTGCTTTAATTGCTGTCTTTATAGAGGTTTTTCCTTCACTGTACTCTGCAAAATGCCTGCCTTGCTGGAAAACTGTAAGTTGAAAAGTTGCCTCTTGCTGTTATTAGACTCTGTTACAGCTCTTTCTCCCTCACCTGAGTGTTCTCTAGCTGGGTGCTATGGCAGATCCTGGGTCCCCATTCTGATGGTTGAGGGATGTAAGGGGCTTGTTACGGGATTTTTCTTTTTGGGGGTCTTAGATAAAAGTGTATGTCCACTACATAGGTCCTAAGACTTCCTAGGTCATAGCATTAAATATCCCCACTGTGCTCCAGAAGCACTTGAGGGAAGAAATAAATCTGAAGTCTTTGAAAATTAAAAATATACATTCCCAGCTATAGAAGCACTTATGAAGATGGTGGGTGGGGTGGATGGAGGTGATGAATTTTAAGTCAAAATAGCAAAAATTAAAATAGAAGTGAGAAGTTTGGTTAGAGTCCAGGAGAGGAGAAAATAGAGAAGTCCAGGCAACCATGAAGATGCCACCCCAGAGTGAATAAGGGGCAAAGAAAGGAGGGCAGAGATTTAACAAGAGAAAGAGGGAAAATGAAGATGGTACCAGGAATTACTTCAGGAGAAAGAAGTACAGAGGATACGGCTCAAGCTGTTAAGAGGATCTGAGAGAAATAAAGCAGTGAGCTGTAGCTGTCAGGCAGTTTAACTGAGCTGCAGATAGGATGGGTGCTTGTGAGGAGGATAATTTAAAAAACTATATGTACATATAGGTTCCCTTTTGTATTCCCCCCAGCCTTGACCTCATGCTATTCTGGAGAGGATTCTTTGCCTTAGGGATGTGGAAGATTGTTATAGCAGGCATACAAAGGGGGATGGAGGTGTATTGAGGTGGGGGTGGAGGGGTAAGGCAGTGAGAGGGTGGAGCTGGATGGAGGAGAACAACATAAAAAGAAAAGCAAGAAAATTTTAAACTAGCCCCTGAAATCTGAAATAGTGTTTTGCAAGAAGTTACAACCTTAAAAGCCAGACTTTTTAAGACAAAGGAATTTTCTGATTTTTTTGAATTAATGTATCAAGGCCTAGTGGACTTGAACACAAGGGTGCATTTGATCGAAGTCCCTGCAGACAGGAAGAAGAGTCTGAGTGGAGTTCCTTTGAGAAATCCTGGGTCCTTGTGTGACCTGGCAGGGACAGAGCAATTCCTGCCTGCTCATGAAAAGGGGGACAGGGTGTGGGCTATGGCTGGGTGGCACCACTGGGGTGGGAGGAACTGACCCTGCAGCTGATGGTTTGGGGGGCCAGTCTGGGTCAGCAATTGGATGGGCACTCTGGGTAGACCTGAGGTCGTATGGGCTGGCGGGGGCCAGGGTGGAGCCAGCTCAGCGGCAGAACCCCTGCCCTTGGTTGCTTTCTAAGAGGCGTGTGGAGTAATGGTGACATGGCCAAGACAGTAGAATGAAATTCGTTGTGATTTTTTTTTTTAAACCAGAGGTGATGTTGGAACTGATGGGTATTGGTTTTGCTAAATCAATTTTCTGAATTTTTATAGAAATTGTGCTTCAAAGATAAGTATCTGAAAATACAGATGGCGTGATATGTGAGATTGAGCCAGTGCCGAGGAAAAAAAGGACTTAAGAGAAAGTTCAGGGTACATCCTAAGATTGAGGCACACAGTTTATGTATAATATGCATATCAAGAAAAAGCATGGACTATTTAAAAGGAGACATCTTTTTCTCTTTATAACCAGGCAAATGTGTGGTATGCCACATCAGGTGTATGAATGCCATCAATCCCTGCCTATACCTCCCACCCCCAAGCAGTTACTAGGAAAAAAAATGTAAGTGATGCAAGGGGAGCTGCTGAGCAAGGCTACTCATGAAACATTTACTGTGGACTCTTCTGTAAAAATGTTACCACTGAATATGAAGGAGACTACAGGAGGAAGAAAAGGGGAAAACGATTTGAGGATGGAGTAAGTTATAGTGATACAGGAAAAAATGGGGCAGGAGAGGATGGCTGTGTCCCAGGTCTCAGTAGAGTCCCTGGGATGCGCCCCACCAAGTGAGGGTCCTTGGCTTCATGTAGGAAAGAATTCAAGAGCAAGTTGAGTAAAGGTGGGTTTATTCAGAGAGATGTACATTCCAGAGACAGAGTGTAGGCCGTCTAAGAAGGCAAGAGAAAGGCCTAGGAGGTACACATTCCACAGGCAGAAGGCGGGCTGTCTTACTCAGAAGGGAGAGCAGCGGCCTCAGAGCCTGGGGTCAACCAGGAAAAATGAGCTCTGCCCCGGGGTGCAGGGCTGTTAGTTTTCATGGGCTTGGTAACTTCATATGCTAACAAGTGGAGGGATTGTTCCAACTGCTTTGGGGAGGGGGCTGGGAGTCCCAGGAACTGGGCCACCCCCCACCCTTTGACCTCCTATGGTCAGCCCTGAAGCTGTCCTGGCACCTGTGGGAGGGCCATTTAGCAGCTATTGTATGTCGATGAACACACATTGAAGCCCAGGGTCTACTGGGAGTTGACTCTTCCACCGTCTTGGTGCTAACTGCTGGGTCATTCTTTTAACGTCTGTGTCCTGCCCCCTTCCCTCCTGTCTCAATAGCTTATGCCGACATCCTCACTGGTAAAAGCCAGAGAAGGGTTGACTTAACAACCATCCTACTCAATCAACACAGTTTAATTTGCTAATGAAAAATGGGCATTAGTGATGGAGAGATTTATTTACACATTGGATCTAATAGGACTCTCCTGTCAGAGGCCCGAGGGCTCTGGGGCTTTGATGAATCCATCTGCTGGAACTGCCAAAAAAAGTAGGGGCAGTGGGGAGGAGAAAAAGCCCAACAACCTCAGGACTGCGGCAGCCTGTCTGTGAATCACCTGGCACCCCCCCACCATGGGCAGAGATGGGCACCTTGCTGCTTCTGGTCACTGCAGGGCTGTCAGAATTCAGTAATCATGTGCCATTTCCTGTTCACTGGGCTGGATACAAAGCAGATTCAGGAAAGGGTTAGCCGCCCACCCAGTCCAAGACCCATGGGAGTTAATGCAGATCTGAGCAGTAACTTTCCATGAGGGCAGCTGAAGGTTTTTTCTTCCTAAATAAATGGCTTATGTTTGTAGAGGGGGATGGGATTTGGTGGATACCCAAGTGTGACAGGTGTTTATTTTGTGTTAAGCTAGGATAATTTGTCATATGAAGTGGCCCTGGAATATAAAAATGGCCTCGATTCAACTTTTAAACCAAATATTTGCAATTTGAAGTAATTAGCAGCTAGGACAATGACATCTGGTACATTTGCAGGCATACTTCAAAGAAGCTGATGGTCACGGGCTCAGTGACATTTATTGAACTCTGTTAGCCCAGTTGCAAATCGTAGCCCACTCTCACTCTGCTGATTGAAAAACAAAGGTAGAAAGAGGGTAAATTACCTGCCCTGGACTGGTGGCTTATTGGCAGTGAGGATTAGAACACAGAGAAGCTGATCTGATTCCAGGGGTCTGACCTCTGAGGCAGCACAGGCTACATTGCAAATGCCAACCCCTGTTCGCCGTGATTGATACCCGGAGAAATCTGTGGCTTCAAGGACATGATATTGCTTTCATAAATAATATTTACCAGCTTATTTATTCATGAGTGATAGATTATTCACAGGCCATAAATGTGAATGAAGCCGTTGGAGCCGATCATACCGTAGTGTTTAATACTACATTAATGCATGGGATAACAGAATAAACACATGCACATTTTGTCAACAGAGGATGCCAAAGCTGAACTGGTGGTGCGTGCAACTTCTAGCAAGCAGATTTGCCCGTCCTCTACTCTAGTTCTTGCTGGGAAGTATGTTAGGGAAGCCTGAGAACACAGGCAGGGAAGGGAATAAAATAGAGCTGCCTGTCAAGAGAACTGAGTTCTCATTTGTAACTAGAATAACCGACTCTATTATGAGTTGCAGGACTTGAGAGAGAAGCTTGTGTGGAGATAAGCTGCATTCGCCAACACTTCACCACGCATGCGTTCCATGGAAGGCCTTTACTTTCTTCTCTTATCCACCTATGGAGAAAACCTGCCCGCATTATCAACTCAACAGTAATTTCATCTTACTGTAAGACATAAAGATACATATTGGCCAAACAGCTCACAGGAGTGTTTTGTTAGAAAAATGAAGGCCATCTGTGCTGGCGTCTCTGGGTAGCACTTCTTTCTTCTCTTTTGTTCTGCAGAATTGCTCTGCCTCGTAGTCTCTCACTTTCAGCAAAAAAGCGATTTTGTAAATGGTGCGCTCAAATGCTCTGATGAAGTTATAACTGATAAAGGCACTGAGACGAAGATGCTGCAGTGAAAAATGGGGCACGTCAAAGAAAACTAACGGGGAATCATAAAACGTGGACAAGGGGGTAGGAAGTGCAGGCTGTCGGTTGCCCACCTCCAGGTTTGTCCACTGCCTGAGGGAACTAGATCTTGTCAGAAATGCTGGTGGATGCTAATCTGTCAACACTCATCCAGTGTCACATTGTATCAGAGGGCTCAGTCTCCTTTCGGACCTTAACAGTCACCTCCTAGGTCTATTATATCTCCTTTGGTCAAATGAACTTTCATTTAAAACTGTCAGGCTTTTTTCTTATTATCTTTCCCCATGAAACTGGAAATGTGGACATGTACCCTTCTTTTAAAAGCAGCCTGGTAGATTTTTGATAAAAAATTCCAATCACCTCCCAGAAAACACACAGTCCCCCCAACACCATCCCTTCTGTGCTCCTCTGTCTAACAGTCCTTCCTGCCTGGGAGAGTGACTTTTCCTTTAGTCATGGGAGGCACCTGCTTCACTTTTTCCTGTTGTGGATTTTTTCATATGTAGTATTCTTCTGCCTGGGGTACCTTTTTCCTGCTTCCTTCCATATATGTCTCTCTTTCCTTTTCTCAGCAATTTAAACTCATCTCTTAGATGCATTATCTCACAGGCCTTTTAATTTCTCACTACCTGAGACTTTCTTTTCAGACAATATTTTATATGAAATTACCTGCCAATCCTCCCAGGATGAAATACCTTAAAACTCTGAGTGAACAATTTTTTAAACCTTCCCTATAAATGCATAGATGAGTTCACCAAACATAATCTTTAGGGAGCAAGTGAATTAAAAAAACTGTATCTGATACTGTAATTTCTCTGTGTGTGCGTGTATGTGTGTGTGTGTGTGTGTGTGTGTGTGTGTGTGTCTATAGGAGGGATGGTTTCCAGTAGTCATGATAACCTAGGCATTTATATTGTAGCACCATGGAGGGTCAAATAACAAAACTTGGGGCCTGAACAAGGTAGGGAGTGCAACAGAGGCCTCTGTATAAAGGTGGAACTCTTGAAGGGTAACACCCTTCACAAAAGAGTGACTGAAAAATAAATCCACTCATCCTCACAAGGAGTCTTTTAAGCAAAGCTTTTAAAGCTGAGCCTGGTTGCTGCAGGGCAGAGTTTCCCATGGAGAATTTCATAATCATAGGCTTGTTATCTCATGGGTTTGGGGTCAAATGTATACTATGCTGTATGATTTGTGAATCCTCAAGTTGAGGATCAACATGAGAAGTGGTCACAGGTCAGTGAAACCCATGAACATCTGGAAAGAGCAAACACTCAGCCCAGGCCAGAGAGGTTTTCCACAGAACTAGACACTCTGAAGATGAGCTTACAATCTAAAATTACAAAATATTCAAGGAAATTATTCACCCTGCACTGGAATCAACAAAGATAATAAACAAACATTAGGATCATAACCTGAAGAAATTCAGATGTTACATTTATCTGTTAAGACTTTAAAAAGGTATATTAAAATGGTTAAAAGAAGTATAAAAAAACAAGACATGGGTAGAATCAAAGAGACAAATAGAACCTTTGGAAATTTAAAATGTAATTATTTAAAAACTCAGTGAGAATATTACACAGAATATTAGATACAGCTGAAAAGTGAATTAATGAACTGAACAATGTATCTGAAGAAAACTATAATGCAACTCATTAAAATTATGGATGAAGCAGGGAAAGTATAGTTCAATGGTAAAGTGTGTGCCTAGCATGCACAAGGTCCTGGGTTCAATGCCCAGCACCTCCATCAAATAAATAAATAAATAAATAAACAAACAAACAAACAAACCTAATTACCTCCCCCCTCCAAAAAATTATGGATGATACAAACTAGAGATTGACATAAAGAATAGACCAAGATGCTCTAACACATGTCTAATACAAGTTCCAAATAGAAGAAATAGAGAGTGGAATTCCTCTTGAAAAAAAAGATCACATACTTTTCTTCTTTGCTATTACTACACAACCATTTGTTTAGACATCTAGTCATCCATTCACCTATTCATTAATCCTTTACTTCCATATATTCACTCAATAAACATTTACTCGGGTATGTACTTTGCCTTTTGTATTGTGTTATGTGCTTTGTACACAGAAATAAAAATCTAATCCCATACTTACACTTCCAAAAAATTGCTTAATGTGTGTAATCATCCTTAGTATGATCAGAAGCTCTCAAAGGGAGGAAACTAAATTTTAATTAGGATCTCAATTAGGTTACCACCTCAAATGCTGCAATATAATACAAGAACAAAGCAGTAAAATTAACTTTCCTGAAGAAAAAGGGGGAAAAAGAGAAGGGCATTTGTGTAGGTATAAGAATATATCCATAACATAACAAGAAGAAAGTGTGCAGCTGGCATGAGCCTTCAGCAAGCACCTCAGATTGTTGGGTTTCTTAATGAAACCTTCATTCCTGAGGAATCTGAGCTCTGGATGTCCAAACTGTCTTGAATTGCAGGACTCTTCTGTTAATCTTTACTTCTTGACTTAATAGAGGCACCTTAGGATCAACTGGGTTCTAGCCATTCTCCTTCATGGCCCATTTTGCAGCAGTCACTCTATTTCCCCTAGGGAGCCAGGACACTAGGGAAAACATCATTGTTTCTTTTTGCTGTTTTATCTAGTGTCCCCAGGAGGACCAGATGAAATGATAGATGATAGTTGCTACCTCCAATTTAGTGGTATTATTGTTAAATCCTTTGATGGAATCATTTCTCCTTTGGATATTGAAAACGCAGTAGAGTAAAAAGTCAGGGAGATTGGGAGCAAATATTTTGTGAATGAGTCGTTGGGTGTAACTGTAAGTGGTACCAATCTCACTCACCCCTGGTGCTGGGACTCATGTCCTCTAGTCATAAACTGATTCCTCTTCAGAGCATTTACCGTATCCTGTAGGACAGCATTTCAAGATTGCAAAATGTTATGTACTACTTGACATGATATTTAATAAGCAATTCCAGCCACGTCTGGGTGGTGGGGAAACAGATATAACCAGTGAATTTTTATTGCATTTACTTAATCCTGTTTTTTTTTTTTTTTTCTAATGGAGGTACTGGGAATACAACCCAGAACCTTGTGCATGCTAAGCATGCACGCTACCACTGAGCTACCTGCTCCCCCCAACTTCTTTCTTTTTATAATAAAAGGACTTCCTTGGTGCCACACAACATTGCTTCTGCATTCCATGAGGATGAAAAAGCCATCCAATGAGTCCATGGTTGCTGTTACTTGAAAAGACTGTCCAACATGGAAGGCATATCCAAGTCCAGAATAAGTATTTGCTCTAGGGGATGTAGCAGGATTCAGCATTATCCATCTGCCACAAGATGGCTTCATGGTTCAATTAAGTATTTGACCGTATCAGAGAGTTTGGGCTGTTGTTAACAGATTTGGCAACTGACTGGGACAATAGCCAGACAATCACAGTGAGAACAGATCCTTCTTGATGAGTCTGTGTATTACCTCTGTCTCTGCCAATATGAACGATAGTTCAGAAGCCCAATGAACAAGGATTGGCAGGCCGGATATACTGAAGGTTAGTTGAGCTCTCCCTAATTACCAAGAAGCTTCTTTGTGATAAAGTTGTTATAATCAGCATCAATGTGAGACACAGATATTCTTGTCATCAATCCTCTGATCTGGCCTCTTCTAAGAACTTGACAATCCATCCAGTCAAACCAGTCAAGACCTTCTTTTGGGCTATGTGGACAAAAAATATACTTGAAGCTCTGCCCACTGGCAATATTTCTTTTCTTTCTCTTCAGGGCCACCCTAGGGTGGGCTCTCATATCGTGGTGGTCTACCTCTGCCTGTTGTCAGCCACAGATTTCTCTTCCATATCACCTAGTCATAGGGAACTTCCCATGAAGCACTGTGAGCCCATGAAGGGAGCTGAGGGAGGGATGGCAGCATTGGGAGATGTAGCCCTGCTAGAAAAGTGCACATTGTTCTTTTTAAGTTTTTTCCTCGAGGATCTTCCTAAGGCTGGTCTCTAATACACCAACATCTCCTTGATTATGGAGTACATTGCTTACGGTCAGCTAGGTAGAGCTAGGTAAGATCTGAAAACTCCAAGTTTATGATGGTCAGCTGAGGTTCCTGATCACCAGATGTCCCATGGTCTCAGTGACAAGCAAACCATTATTTTCCAAAAAAATAATAGTCACACACCAAAGAGGACATGGCTTTCTTCAAAAATCTTGGTAGCCTTCACTGTGATTCCTCTGCTGGGATTTTACCACAAGCTTAAAACATTATCTTCATCTGCCTAAGGCATTTAAAGTGCCATACCGTTGAATTGGCTGAGTAATGGAGAGTTAAAGGGCAGAGCTGTTTATGGTATAGCTCAGACAAGATAAAAACTCTTCTCTTGCTCTGGGCCTTATTCAAATCAAGTAGAGTTTCAGATCACCATATAAACAAGTTACTTTGTAAATATGGTAATATATAGGTTTCAAAATGCAAAGAATTGTATAGATATGAAACTGCAACTAATTTTTAATTTTGCAGGGGATATCCTGTCTTGTGCCAGGTTACCAGTCTGCCAAAAACTTCACTGAGCTATCAGATCCCTCTAATCTTGTGATGCATACCTCCCATGTTCTGATGAGATGGTGTGTAACTTGGGCCTCTAGCCAACTTGCTATTTCTGCTCCTAAGGTTATATCAGTGTTATTATCAATGTGGTGAACCAGTGAGATAAGTTGTAGACTGGGAAATAGTCAACAGCCTTGATAACTAAATTGTGGCCCAGAGTTGGGAAGTAGACGTATCCTGAGGCAGGATAACATAGATGTACTAGTCTCTATTCCAGGGGAATCTAATGGTTTCCGGTGGTCTCTGCTTGTTGAAACTGAAAAAAAAAAAAAATCACTGGATCAATTGCTGGTTACTGGGCGCCATTGGCTATACTAATTTAGTCCATTAAAATGAGTACATCTGGAGTAGCAGCATTTGTTGGCATCATCAACTAACTCAAGTTATGAAAATTCTTTATTACTTTCTGAGAATCAGTGATATTTTGCATTAACTAAAGTAGAGGATTAAATTGGACATGTTAGAATCACCACCCTGCGTTTTCTAGCCTTTGACGGTAGCAATAACCTCTATGCTCCTAGGGGTGTAGCGCTGCTCTTGATTTAACTATTCTGTGCAAAAAGACAGGTCCAGAGGCTCCAGGTGGACCTATTTTTCTAACTCTTACTCTATGAGTTGGAAATCTAATGTGATTATTTTTCCAGCTACTGAAATGTATTCAAACGTTATGTTTAAGGGAATAAAACCATGTTCCCATAACCATGGGACCAAGGGAAATAGCCATGTAATGAGTTGTGGGTCCCACGTACCCAATTGTGAAGGAGTCTTGGGTGAAAATTCTTTTCATAACTTACAGTTCTGGAAGTATAATGGATTGACTATTTCTGTCTGTGTGTGTTATGGAGGGGTATTTTGGGGCTTGAAGGAATTCAGGGAGATCTCAAAAGATTCAAGGTTAAAAAAAAAAAAAGAAAAAAGAGAAAAGCTATGAGGAGTCAGCAAATAACAAACACACACAAAGGGAGATATTTCTCCAAAGTCAGGAACCAAACTGTTCCTGCTGCCAAGAAACTGTGCCTTGCCTGGTGGCAAGATGCAGCTGGGAAGTTGCTAAACCTAAGGGTCCAGATTAAGCCTAGGAACCTTGAAGGTGGCCTAAGTGGTAAAAGGTTCAGGGCCTACCCTGGCTCAGGGCTGAGGGAAACCAAATCCTTGATAAAATATCCCTATTTTAGTCTCTCAGGTTTTCCACTAAGATCAACAAATATAAGCCTTTAACTAAAGATTACCAAACATGCAAAAGAAATTAAACTACATGAGTGAGAGATAGCATAGGTAACCTTGAAGAGATTAGACCCTCAAAGATTCTGGACATAGGAATCATAAAATATAGTTCCATAAGATGTGGAACATAAAATGATATTTTATGAAATTAAAAAAAGAAAAGAGAAGATGGGATAACCAAAGTGTGCAAGCTACAAGGCACTATTTAAAATGTCTGGGCATATATAAAAAATATGAAATACGTTTTTTAGAAACGAAAAATGTAGTTGTTGAAAAATTAACAGATAGTTAAAGAGCAGATTAGATATAAGGGAAGAGAAATAAGTTAACTGGGAGACAGACCTGAAGAAATTACTTAGAATGCAACACAAAGAAATAAGGAGGCGTAAAGTATGAAAGAAATGTTAAGAGATGTGGAAGATAGAAAGAGAAGGTCTAACACCGTGTTACTTGAAGTATGATGTATGAAACAGTAGCAAGAGTCTCACTTGGGAGATTGTGAGAAATTCAAACTCAGCCTCACTGATGACCACTTGAATCCAAATCTGCATTGGTCAGTAAACTCCCCAGGTGATTCATATGCCCCTAAAAATTTGAGAAGCATTGAGTGAACAAATACATAATTAGGATCCCAGAGAGAGAATATACAGAGAATGGAGAAGAAGCAAAATTCAAAGAGATAATGATTATACATTTTTCAGATCTGATGGATGACATGAATTCATTTATACCAAGAAGGATAAACCAAAAGAAATTTATACCTAGAAACCTATACCTAATGAAACTGTAGAACACTAAAACCCCAGAAGGAATCCCAAATTTCCAAGAGAGAAAAGATAATTAGACCTCTGATGTCTACAGTGATTTCAACAGCAAAAATAGAAGCAGAAGAAAGTGGAATAATATCTTTAAAGTGCTGAAAAACAATTCTCTTGTATCCAACAAAACTACCTTTAAGAATAAAAGGCCAAATAAAGACATTTTCAGATAACCAAAAATGGAGAGAATTTATCAACAGATCTATACTTAAGAACTTCTAAAGGAAGCATTTAAGAAGAAAGATTATTCTAGAAGGGAGGTCTGAGATGCAAGAGGTCTGAGATGAACAAAGAAACTGATAAACTTGTAATTAAGTCTAAACAAATATGATCTGTATAAAATAATATCTGATTTGTGAGAATTAAACAAAAGGGCAGAATTATAATATCTAACAACTAATATTATGTAAGTTGGGAGGGGTGGTTAAAATTAAAGTGTTTTTAAATCTTTGTATCATCTGGGTTGAGGTTAATATGTTAACCATGGATTGCACTGTGCTAGGTATTCATGATAAAATTTCTAGGAAAACCCCTAAAACTAAGGAAATAAACAGTACAAGTTTTCAAAAGGAAGTATAATTATCTGAAAGAGTGTATAACTTCCATTTTAATTTTAAAATAAAATTGTTTACATTAGTTTTAAGTGTATCTAGTATGGAATTATCAAAATACCAAAGCATTTGAGGATACACTATCACCAAATTAGAAAAAATACAAGAACAAGATTGTTATTAAAGCCAGAAACTTTATATTGCTCTATCTTTCAGTTTAAGCTAGATTGCCATTTCACTCTTCCTTCAAAAGTTTTAATAGCGATATACAGTTGGCCCTCAATATCCGTGGGTTTCTGCATCCTTAACATTCAGCTGTGTCTCAAAGTTGGTTTAATCCGTGGAGGTGAACTGTATTCACTGTACTACTAAGGGACTTGAGCATCTGTGGATTTTCATATCTGCTGGATATGGGGTACCTGGAACCAATACTCTGGATACTGAGGGATAACTGTACTTCCTGGTGGAAGGTTTTTCTTTTTTCTTTTATTCTGTTTTATAATTTTTATTTTTATTTTTTTAACTTTTTTTCTATTGAGTTATAGTCATTTTACAATGTTGTGTCAAATTCCAGCGTAGAGCACAATTTTTCAGTTATACATGAACATACATACATTCATTGTCACATTCTCTGTCACTGTGAGCCACCACAAGATCCTGTGTGTATTTCCCTGTGCTACACAGTACAATCTTGTTTATCTGTTCTACATTTTGAAATCCCAGTCTGTCCCTTCCCACACCTTGTGCCTCTGGCAACCACAAGTTTGTATTCTATGTCTATGAGTCTGTTTCTGTTTTGTATTTGTGTTCTTTTTTTTTTTTTTTTTTTGAGTCCGCATTTGAGTGATCTCATATGGTATTTTTCTTTCTCTTTCTGGCTTACTTCACTTAGAATGACATTCTCCAGGAACATCCATGGTGCTGCAAATGGCATTATGGTGTCGGTTTTTATGGCTGAATTGTATTTCATTGTGTAAATATACTACAATTTCTTTATCCAGTCATCTGTTGATGGACATTTAGGATGTTTCCATGTCTTGGCTATTGTAAATAGTGCTGCTATGAACATTGGGGTGCAGGTGTCATCCTGAAGTAGGGTTCCTTCTGGATATATGCCCAGGAGCAGGATTCCTAGTCTTTTGAGGAATCTCCGTACTGTTTTCCACAGTGGCTGCACCAAACTGCATTCCCATCCTGGTGGAAGTTTTTTAACTAATCACTCTATCAGAACTCTTTCTATAAATTATGGATATAGATTAATACTAATTTTTATTTCCTATGAATATGCCTCTTTATTTAAAAAAATTAAATTTAGTTACCATTAAACTTATTATTAATGGACATTTGATCAAAATAACACATGTATTCCACATTTTGATCAATATAATTAAACATATAAAGTAAAATTTTATTGCAAATTCATCACTTGTTGAGATGGTATTGCTTGGTATCAATTAATTTGTGTATCTAAGTATTGCGAGAAACACAAGTTTCAGCAGTAATTGTATTCCTATTTTGTGTTTTATAAAACGTAAATTCTAAGAAAAATTTTCACACAAATAAGTTGATGGAAATGGAAGTTTTATTGTCAAAAGTCACCCACAGTGATATTCCTTTAACACAACCAGATGACAATTTCCGAAGAAGGGAAGCTGATATGATCTTTTAAAAAAAAACTTGCAGTGAAATATATGTAACATAAAACTTACCATTTTTTTATTTTAAAGTGTATTCAGTGGCATTAAGTACATTCATATTGTTGTGCAGCCAGTACCACCAGCCATCTATAGAACTTCTAAAACTGAAACTCTGTACTCATTAGACACTAACTCCTCATTCCTCCCTCCCCAGACCCTGGACACCACCATTATACTTTCTGACTCTATGAATATGACTACTCTGTATACCTTATGTAAGTGGAATTATGCAATGTTTGACCTTTTGTGACTGGCTTATTTCACTGAGCATAATGTCCTCAAGCATAATGTCATTCACGTGGTAGCCTGTATCAGAATTTATTTCCTGAATCATATTCCACTGTATGGAATACCACATTTTATTTATCCACTCATCTGTCGATAGACACTTGGGTTGCTACCCCTTTTGGCTGTTGTGAATAATTGCATTCATTTTTAATAAGATACATAATGGACAGTTATAATATCCAGTTGAAATGTTCTGCTTCTTATTTTGTCCACATTCAAGTGAGTTTCCTTTAGCCTCTAATGGGCAAATTACAAAGCAGCAAGCAAGCATAATTCCTCTGACCAAAAAACCAAGTTATAAAAATTTTTCTACTTCCATTTCCTTCCCTGTAAATGTTTATAAATTATCTGTGAGAAGTAAAATTAAATGGTCATTCTTTTTGAGCTGCCAGACTGCAGGAACACCAACAACAGTTCCAAGTTCAAGACTTTCCAAATGAAGGAGGAATTTCACCTGGCTGAGAAGTCTCCTCGCCAGCAATGCCTGCTTTTCCAAGTGTCTCCAGTGTGTTCCAAGCGTAATAATACATCAATTACTATCCCCCGCTCTTGAAGAATATGCTGACCTCCTCTGCTGTGGTGAATGAATTTTATCAGTCCTTGTGTTAGTTTTCTATTGCTGCATAACACATTACTACAAATTTAGAAGCTTTAAACAACACACGTTTATGAGTACACAGTTCTGTCGATCAGAAGTCTGGGTAGGTTTGACTGTGTCCTATGTATAAGGTCTCACAAGGCTCAAATCAGGGTGTCAGCTGGGCTGGGCTGGGTTCTTATCTGGGAAATAATCTGCTTCCAAACTCATTCATGCTGTTAGCAGAATCTAGTTCCTCGAGGCTGTAAATCAGATGTTCCTGTTTGCTTGCTGGCTGTCAGCAAGGAGTTGCTCTCTGCTCCTAAAGGCTGCTTGCCTTCCTTCTCATGAGTCCATTTTCCATCCTTAAGCCAGCAAAAGCATACTGAGTTCTTCTCCTACTTGAAATTTCTCTGACTTCCTCTTGGGCTTCTGGTTGGAGAAAGCTCTTTGATTTTAAGGGCTCATGATTAGTTCAGGCTGCCTGGATTATCTTCCTATCTTAAAGTTAACTCTGCCATACAACATAACATAATCACAGGAATTAAACTTCATCATAGCAATAGGTTCTGGGGATTAGAGCAGAAAAATCCTGCCTACTATAGTCCACTTTCTCCTCTCCTCCCCAAATTCACATTCTTCCCAAATGTAAAATCCATCCATCTGTGAAAGCTCATCTCTAAAAAACCCACAAGAAACATTGTACTAAATGGTGAAAGTGTGGATCCTTTCTCCCTAAAATCAGGAACAAAATAGGCATGTCTGTGCTTACCACTTCTATTCAACACTATACTGGAGGTCTGAAGAGGACAATTAAGCCAGAAAAAGAAATAAAAGTTATTCCTTGGAAAGGAAGAAGTAAAGCTATCTTTATTTGCAGATAACAGCATTTTTTGTACCTGTATTTTTTCTTAAGGAATCCTAAAGCTGTTAGAAATAATAAATGAGTTCAGAAAGGTTGCAGGATACAAGATCAAAGTACAGAATTTAATTGTATTTCTATACTCTAACAATGAAACAATTCAAAAATGAACTTAAGAAAACAATTCCATTTACAATAGCATCAAAAAATTACCTAGGAATAAATTTAACATAAGAAGTGTAAAACTTGTACTCTGAAAACTATAAAGCATTGTTGGAGGAAATTAAAGAAGACCTAAACAAATGGAAAGACATTCCAAGTTCATGGATTGGGAGACTCAATATTAAGATGGCAGTACTCTTGAAGTTGACCATAGATTCCATCTAATCTCTGTCAGAATCCCAGGCAGCATTCTTGCAAAAATTGACAAGCTTACCCTATAACTCATATGGAAATGCAAAGAACTCAGAAGAACCAAAATAATCTTGAAAAAGGAGAACAAAATTGGAGAACTCATACTTCCTCATTTCAAAATTTACCACACAGCTTCAGTATTCAAGGCTGTGTGGTACTGGCAAAAAGATAGACATATAGATCAGTGGAATACAATTGAAAGTCCAGAAATAAATCTCTACCCTTTTTGTTAACAGATTTTCAACAAGGGTACCAAGACAATTTAAAATGGAAAAAGAATAGTATTTTCAGCAAATGGTACTGGGACAGCTGGATAGCCACATACAACAGAACGAAGCTAGAATGTTACTTCACATCAAACACAAAAATTAACTCAAAATACATTATACACCCAAATGTAAGAGGTAAAGCTATAAAAACTCTAAGAAGAAAACATAGGAGTAAGTCTTCATGACCTTATTAGATAGTCAATGGTTTCTTAGATATGACACGAAAAGCATAAGCAACAAAAGAAAAATCAGATGAATTGGAATGCATTAAAATGAAAACATTTTGTATTTCAAAGAGCATCATCAAGAAATTGAAAACACAATCCAGAGAATGGTAGAAAGTTTTTGCAAAACATATATCTGGTAAGGGACTTGTATCCAGAATATATAATGAACTCCTACAGCTCAACAATAAAAAGACAAGTAACTCAATTAAAAAACGGGGATAAGATTTGAATAGACATTTCTTTAAAGACTACATACAAAGAATCTATATACAAATGGTCAGTAAAGCACATGAAATTAGTCATCCGGGAAATACTAACCAAAGCTGTGAGATTACACTTCGTACTCACTGGAATGGTTGTAATAAAAAAAGATGGATAGTAAGTATTGATGAGGAAGTGAAGGCAAGTCTGTAGAGACAGAAAGCAGATTAAGGGTTGTCTGTGCCTGTGGTGGGGGAAAATAGGAGTGACTGCTGAGTATGAGGTTTGGAGGGGATGGTGAAGACGTTTTGTAATTAGGTAATGATGATAGTTGCATAAGTCTGAATATACAAAAAACCATTGAATAAGTCCACCGTGAAAGCATGGGCTTTCTGGAATGTGAATTATATCTCAACAAAGTTGTTATTAAGATAAAAAGAAAATTTAACCTGACATCAAAGTGTGAGTGATTGGGATGGTTGAGGGAAGTCGAATAAGAGGTTAGTAGACTAGTGATTGACTGTTGATTAAGTTCAGTGTTAGTGATGGCAGTGGGGAAAACATGCAAGAACTATCACCAAAGGTAGTCCTAAAGGATGTAGCAATTCTAACGGGAAGAGGAGCGAGGAAGGAAAGAATAAATAGACTTTGTACCTGGGTGACTCAGAAATGGTTAGGCTGTGGAGAAGTGAGTGAATGAGAGGCCAGCAGGGACAAAGGATGGGGGCACTAGGATATTGGTTTTGGAGATCTGAGTAGAATGTGAAAGAGGAAAAGAGAGATGGTCAAAAGCCACTGAGTGCTCTTACTTAAAATAACAGCTAACATTTATATAGAACTCACTACGTGCCAGATACCATCTTAAGCACTTAACGTGCGTTAATTCGGTTGAACCCTTACAACAACTAGAGGTGGGGACTACAGATCTCTCCAATTTACAAGTGAAGGGATGAGGCACTGAGATGTTAGTTATTGCTGAAGGCAGACTATGAACCTATGCTCTTAACTTCTATACCCATACTGCCTTTGTAGAGTTTAACAGACAGATAGTAGCCATTTTTAAGTAAAATTCATCTCCTCAATTCACAATGATTATTCATTAACCGATGGTTTACAAACAACAAACAAATCATCATGGGGTGTTTTAGTCTTGATTTATGTAACTTGATTGTGGAACTGGCCTGAAACTGAAACCAGCCACCTTGATGGCAAATAAACTTACTGTCCTGGGAGTTTGGCGCCTCAGGCGGATGTGAAGGGCAAATTTTAGAGAGATGCCTTCATCAACCAAGGGTAGGACCAGTGTCTTCTCATCTGCCCTGAGACATTGCCGTCCTCTGTGAATGAAGGTCTGCTCTGTTGGTCTCCCTCTGACTTCGGTAACATATGCAGAGGATTGCCTTTCTGGAGAGCTTGAGGTTTTACTTCTCCGAGGCATTATTAGTTTTGCAGCTATCTTTCTGGCGTGAGTCCTAAAATTTAATTTGCAGAAGTTAATTGTTTCTCTAAAAATAATGGCTCACTGTATTCCCCTGATATTTAACATGACTTAACCTCTATCACTCACTGTGAGATAATTATATTTCTTTTATTTCCTTCTCCAAAAGGAAGTTACGCTGTCTGGTGTGTATTCCTAGGATTGAGGGGTTTGGGGCAAGGCAGCCATGCGCGGTCTGCTGACCTTTGCAGGGATACAGACGTGTGTGCCCGGGGCTTGGAACATTGTTTCCTTAAATGGAGAGAAGGAGCCCTTACAGCCTGCGCTGAGCATAGCGCCTTGTTTGTGAATCTGTTTTCCTGTTCTGGGTTTGATGCGTACTTCTTTGTTTGGCTTCAAGAGTGTGCATATGGCACCTGGCCAGGCTCACTGCTGTGTTTGTCCTTGGTGGGGAGAGATGGGGGTCCTTCATTTGCATCACAGGAGGAGTATGTGCAGACCTGTGTCAGCTATGGGGCAGGATGCACTGGCCATGACAGATGAAGGCTCACTATCGAGGCTGATCTTGCTTCGTCTATTCTCTGTGTGAGTAAAATGTTGCTCTGTCCCATGTCTGTGGGGGTCGTATCTTTCTCAGCAACCCTGATACCTGCAAACCGCACAGGGGGTTGATATCCTGGAATGGCTGCTCCTGGTAGTGGGATCCTCAGCTCAGTGGGACTCCTTCCCTGGAGGTAGTAACAGGTGTCACTTGCTTAACAAGGGCCAAAACTCTCTGAAGAAGCAAGAGACCAAATGTTAAACCTATCAGGCTAGTGTCAAGCCTTCAAGAGCTAAAAATCAAAATCCAATAATATTATTTTAAAAGTATAGATAACCAAAAGGAGAAACCATTTGTAATCCTGTTACTAAAGCACAATCATTGATAAAGTTTGGGGGTTGTCTTTCCAGGTTTTTTTCTTCATTTTAAAATATACCTTTAAAAAATATTAGATTTACAGCAAAGTTGCCAGGATAGTACAATGTAGAGGTTTCCATATACTCTATACCCAGTTTCTCCCATTATTAATATTTTATCTTAGTATTATATATTTGTTGTAATTAATGAACCAATATTAATGTATTCTTATTAAGCAAGTAATGTACTTTATTCAGATCTCCTTAGTTTTTACCTAGGATCCTTTCTCTGTTTCGGGAATCTCATCCAGGACACCACATTAGATTTTGTCATCCTGTCTCCTTGGGTCTTCCTTGGCTGTGATAGTTTCTCACACTTTCTGTGTTTTTGATGACCTTGACAGCTTGGAGGAGTACTTATCAGGCATTTTGTAGAATGTCCCTTTACTGGGACTTCTTCGATGTTTTCTCATGATTAGACTGGGACCATGGGTTGTTGAAAGGAAGACCAAGGAGGTCAAATGCCATTCTGATCCCATCATGTTGAGGGCACAAACTATACACGTGACTTATCACTGCTGATGCTCACCTTGACCAACTGGATGGAGTAGTGTTGGTCAGGTTTCTTCACTGTAGAGTGACTTGTTTCTCTCCCCCTGTCCTCCTTGGAAGGAAGTCTCTCTGCACCACACACATTCATGGAGTGTGGAGTTGTGCTCCACCTCTTGGAGAGTAGAGAATCTATATGGATTATTTGTTATTCTTCTGCATGAGAGATTTGTTTCCTCTTGATCTATAGATCTATCAATCTATCGACCTATCTTTATTTATCAATGTGAACTTATGAATATACTTTGAATATATGAATACATATGAATATACTTTTGTATACTTAGATTATAATCCCATACTGCTTTATTTATTTTCTTGCTCGAATTGTTTTCCAGCTTTGGCCATGGGAGCTCTTTCAGTTGACTCTTGTGTTCTTGTCTTTTGATGTACCCCTCCTAACTGTAAGTGTGTTTTTATTTGTTTGCTTGAGTAGTTACTTCTTTTCTGGTACTGCAAAATGATCTCGGCTCATCTTCATGGTCTCGGTTCTAGTCAGCCACTTCCTAGAGGAAACCTGGTCCTTTTATTAGAGAATGGCGTTCGGAAGCAAGATCTGGGGGGGAGGTGTGCTCACTGTGACTGGAGTGTCACTGCTTTCAGGCTCCTTCAGCTGACAGAGCAAGGGCATGACGGTTCAGCCCCAGCATACATGTACAGCAGAATTAGAGTTGTTAACTGGTGCTCCTGTGGGAAACAACACAGTATTTATATACACTTTCCTTTGCCTTTGATCTTATTGTTCTCACTTGTTTCTAAAGTTCCTTAGTCAATACCTCTCCCCCTACTCCTTTTGGTGAAGTTGTTTCACCCATTTGTGACGCCATTAGATTCTTTTGTCACATTCTACATTCCATGCTGGAATTCCCAGGATCTCCTAAGTGATTTTTAAAAAGTTTGCATCATTTGAGGTTCACTCTTTGTGCTAAAAGTTCCATGGGTTTTGACAAGTGTGTTATGTATCCACCGTTACAGTTTTATATGGAATAGTTTCACTGCCTTAAAAAATTCCCTATATTTCACCTCTCAACCCTCCTATCCTCCCTTAAAATCTCTGCCAATGATTGGTCTTTTTAGAATTGTTTTCTTTTTCAGAATGTCATAATTGAAATCCTATAGTATGTAGTCTATTCAGATCGACTTTTTTTTCACTTAGCAAAGTACATTTAAGATACATTCCTGTGTGTTGTATTATGACTTGATAGCTCATTTCTTTTTATCACTGAATAATATTCCACATTTGTCACTGAATAAATATACCAAAATTTGTTTCTACATTTATCTGTTGAAGGACACGTTGATTACTTTTAATTTTCACTTTAAAGCTGCTGTAAACATTCACATGCAGGTTTTTGTGTGGATATGTTTTCAGATCTTTTGAATATGCACCTAGGAATGCAACTGTTGGGCTTGTAAGAAACTGCCAAACTCTTCCAAATGGCTATAACATTTTGCCTTCTCACCAGGAATTAATGAGAGTTCTTGCTGTTCCACATCCTCAACAGCAATTGGGATGGTTAGTTTTTGGATTTTAGCCATTATAGCAGCTGTGTAAGGGTATCTCATTATTGTTTTAATTTGCATTGCCTTCAAGGCAACTGATGTTGAGCATCTTTACATGTGCTTATTTGCCACTTGTATATCTTCTTTAGTAAGGTGGCTGTTCAAAGTTTTGCTCATTTTTTGATTGGGTGGTTTGTTTTCTTATTGTTGAGTTTTAAGAGATCCTTGCATATTTTGGATATAAGCCCTTTAGATATGTATTTTGCAAATATTTTCTTCCTCTCTGTGGCTTATCTTTTGATTTTCTTAACAATGCCTTTGGTGGAGTAGATTTTTAAAATTTTAATTAAGTCAAGCTTTTTTCTTTCATGGATCATGATTTTGGTATTATATCTAAAAAAGTCATCACTAAATCCAAGGCCACATAGATTTTCTCTTTATTCTTTTTTTTTATTCATGTATGTTTTATTAAAATACAATAATATATACTGTACTATAATTGATTTTTATAGTTATCAAGATATTTGAAATTTTTCATATTGTTAAATATTCTTCTAAGGCATTTAGCTTTGACTGTCCAGTATTGTGTTATATAGATGTACCACTAACCATTAAATCAACCCTCTAATGTTGAATAATATATTCTTAGATTCACTGACTCATTTTAATATACACATTTCTGAAAAGTTGTTTCAGATTTAAACTTGTTGGACTAAATAAGGGGTTCCTAGTTTCTGGATTGAGGAAAAATCTGTATCTTTTTTTCTATCCTTTTTTCTTCCTCCTCCCTTCCACAAATACTTAATGAATCTATACAATGTGTGAAGTTCATTAGTGTTTCACTCTGTTGGACTCTGGGAATGCCTCAGTGAACTTGAGTCCCTGCCCTTAAGGAGGCTGTATTCTAGTGGAAAAGTCATAAAACAAACAAATAACTAATATGATTCCTGATGGTAATCATTATAATGAAGAATATAAAAGAGGGTAAAGGGGTCATGATAGCCCGTGGGTCCTTCAACTTCAGACAGGAAAGAGAAAGCATATGTGAAAAACTGATTGACTGGAAGAGGATAGTGTTAGTGGAATAAAAATCTCGCTGAGGGTTCTGGACTGCTATCGTGGGAGTAAAGGAAGGGAGGGCCAGGAGGTTAGAATGAGTATAAAGTGTGACTTCAGAAGAGAAGTTCTGAGTGATGATGATGTTCCCATTGTGATGTGGGAAGGAGTGGATGGAATGACAAAGGCCATGATCAGTGGAACTCTGAGGAACTATGAGGCTAGGGCTCTGGATGGTTATCCACATGAAGTCACAAAGGATGGTGGCTACACTTGGAGAGCTGAGGAAGAATTTGAGCCACGTCCATAAACTGTGTAGAATAGGGTGGAGTGAATGGAGATCAGAACTGACAGAGATGAGGATGGGTAAAGTGGAATAGCCCAATGGCAGGGTCCTAAACTAAGCAGGGATTAGTATAAAACAGGAAAAAATAATGATCTGGAAGTGGCATGAGAGATTTAAGAAAACACTAACCTCACTTCCCAACCCCCAGGAGTAAACAGAGTAAGTAAATGAGTTAGAATGATCTCCTGAAACCGGACAGTCTTTGGGAGCAACAATCTTAGGGGAGACAGGTTTTAGCCAGGCCAAAGAGATAGATGGAGATTTTTTTTTTTTAAAGGAGGTACTGGGGATTAAACCTAGGACCTCATGCATGCTAAACATGTACTCTATCACTGAGCTATACCCACACATCCCCAGAAGGAGATTTCTAGGAATAAAGGATTGTTTCCATGGCACACTCTGGGAAGAAGGGAAGCAATGAGGCTTGGGGGAAGGGCAAGGAAACACAGAGAAATATTAGGACATGAGTGGGGAACACAGAAGGTAAGAGTTGCTTCTGCTTGGGTCCATGGCCAAGTGAACAACAGGCATGAGGTTTTAATAGAACTCTGATGAAGTGCCCTGCTGTCAGTGCAAGGCAAGACTGAACACGAAGCTCGTGGCCGACCTCCCACTGTGGTAGAGCCCATGACAGGTCATGTGGAGGCCATTGCTGGGAGACTGTGTAACAAAAGCTTTACTAGGGAAATAAATGATATAAACAATACTGTAGGCAGTTACTGATACTTGGAGGAGAACAAAACAATTTAAACACCCTCAAACCGTTCAGAAATACCCACTTATCCTCAAAGTACTGATTCACTAACTACAAGTTACTCAGATTTTATGTAAAGCAATTTCCTTAAGAAATTTAGTCTAATTCTAGTTCCTTGCCCTACTTCCTGGTAGTGTGTACCTGAAGATGAGGAAACTGTATTTCTATAAATGTGCTTGTTATAGACTGAATGTTTGTGTTCCCCTCAAATTCATAGGTCAAAGTCCTACCCTTCAGGGTGATAGTATTAGGAGGTGGGGGCCATTGGGAAGTGATTAGATTTTGCGGGTGAAGCCCTCACGAATGAGATTTGTGTACTTTCAAAACAGACTCCATGGAATTCCGTCACCCACTTCCATCATGTGAGGACATGGTGAGAAGGCTGCCTGTGAGCCAGGAAGTAGGTTCGCACTCAACACCAAATCTGCAGATGCCCTGGCTTGGGACTTTCCACCCTCCAACATGGTGAGATATGAGTGTATAAGCCATCCAGTCTATAATATTTTTGTTACAGCAGCTTAATAATATGCTTAATAATTATAAAACCACCCTGACCACCTTCTCCTAATAGTATGTGCCTGCTGCTCTCGTCCCCCAATGGCTATTTTCTTTGGCTTTGGCTCAAAAAAGAAGCCACCCTTATCTTCTGTGTTTTCCACTCAATTCCCAATATTCTTCTGTGCTTCCAACCCCCTTCTCCAATGTGTCTGCCAGTGTAGGCGGGAGGAGGACTCTGGGACCTGAAGAAAGGCAGAGATGGCTGACCTCACTTCCACAGGGAGAGGCAGTGTCACTGCCCAAGGGAAGGATATGTTATCCTTTCCCCATAACTGGAAATGCCAACTATTTTTTTAACCTATAGAGGTCCCCTACATCACATAGGAATGGCAATAATTAAACCATTTCCCAGTGCCTAAGACATCATGTTTTTGGCTCACTAAATGGTACTCCAGTGTTAGGGACATAATAACTTACAAATGGATTTGCCCCGTTATGTGGAAATCATTTTGAACTTGAAAGGAGTTGAATCTAAATATGTAGTGTTGGGGGGAGGGTATAGCTCAGTGGTAGAGCATATGCCTAGCATGCACAAGTTCCTGGGTTCAATCCCCAATACCTCCATTAAAATATATACATACATACATAAACCTAATTACCTCCCCCAAAATAAAATAATAAATGCATAGTATTGCTAATAAGGTTGCTATGTGAGGAAAAGTTACACCAAAGATTTATGTTTTGTGAATCTCTGTCTTAAAAAAAGAGTATAGGAGGGGTGGGAAGGGATAGACTGGGAGTTCAAAATTTGTAGATACTGACAGGCATTGTAGAATAGATAAACAAGATTACATGGTATAGCATAGGGAAATATATACAAGATCTTGTGGTAGCTCACAGCGGAAAAAAAAATGTGCCAATGAAAATATGTATGTTCATGTATAACTGAAAAATTGTGCTCTACACTGGAATTTGACACAACATTATAAAATGACTATTACTCAATAAAAAAATGTTTTTAAAAAGTATAACACTAAATATATTTTCAATATGTATAACAATAGACAAAACAATTATGGAAAATTAATAACATAAAAGTTATATATGGTCAAAACAATTATTATAAAAGGTATAAATAAAATATACTTAAAATCATTACAGAATCCTTGTTACATTTAGTCACAATAATATTTTGAAAAAATATTTTAGGAATAATATATTATAGCCAAAAGATTAAGATATCATCCAGTAATGATTGGAAAAGTTTTTTAAGTCAATTATATTTAAATTATTTGTCAAGAGTTTGGTCTAATTGTTGTAAACATATTGTTGCTTCTAGTCAGAATTTTCAGCTGAAAAGCTGATGGTCTTTTCAGTAACAGAAATCTTGAAGGAGGCTGACCGTTGCCTTGCAGGAGGGGAAGAAGCCCTTAAACAAAGATAGTAGCTTCACATGTGCATGGGAACTTGGGATCTGGGAATAAAAGTTCAGCTCAGGTGGTCAGAAAAGAAAATATTCAGGTTCCAAGATGTTAGAAAGGTGATCTTGTCCCAAAAAAGGTGATTTGTTAAGGTGGACGCACTGTGCTAACAGGAGAAAGGGAGCGGCAAAATGGAAACGCAGACGTACTAATGCTTAGGAGGCCAGTCTGCCCCACTGATGTTGCCTTTGACCTGAAAGTTGAAAGTGCTTCCGTGTGGGTGTGAAGGCCCCAGGGGCAAAAAAACACGTAAACTTGTGACTGTGTGGTGTGATGTTGAGCATACCCAGAGAACATTCTACAAAGTGACTCAGACTCTTTACTCTATTGGCCAAGGGGGTAGTCAGCCCATCCAGGCATCTCCATATAACAATTTTGTTAAGACTAACTGAACCCATACACAGAAATGAAAATTATATACATATAAAGAGCCATAAATGGTCTGGAACTGACACTTGACTGAATGCAATGTATGAAATGTGTAATTCTCTCAAATAATTATTTGCACCCTGTGATGTACATAGGGACTGAGGAATCTGGAAACAACAATAATAACAACCTATCTTGAACTGTAGACTTCCAGGGAAGTTTAGATACATACAGACATGTCTTGTGGATAATGGGGGTGTGAGACAATGGAATTCAGGTTTCATGAAGTGACACTGGATATGGTCAGGATCTGAGGAAATTGTGATTTCAGATATAAGACAGACGATGTTACACACCCTTGAATCTCTCCCTCTCCGGTCAGTAAGAGTGCTATTTGAGGAGATATTTGTGTTTTCACTTCAGAAGAGTCTAAGGAACTCTCAAGACACTAGGAGATGAGAGAGCTTCAAGAATCTGTACTCAGCAATACAGAAGCCCATGTGGCATGCTTAGGATGGCAAGGGTGACGGTTCTGGATCACAGAAGCCAGCAGAGATGAAGATTGCTATCAGTTGAAGTCATTGGCTCTCTGATTGCTAATCATATGTCATATGATTAGTTTTAGCCTCATTACCCCAGAAATGGCTTTGTGATGCGGTATATGTCTGTATCTCTAGTCCTAGTGCTCTCCAGCTATGCTCTTTCTGTCAGATCAGCATTCTGCATACTCTGGTATTGATGGCTAGGGGTTGGGGGTGGTAGCAGAGGGTGTGAATCTCTTTTGGTTGGAAGAACCACTTGCAAATTGGAGTGGGAGTTGAAAATGGATCCAGCCCTCGGGTAGCCAGATGACACTCCTTATGTGACACCATGAACAACTCCCTGCTTGCAGCACCTCGGGAATAGCTTAAGAGCACTTCTGTTTAACCATGTCATGTCTGAAATCATGTGGGATACACTTGCTCCAGATTCTTTCTCTTCAGACGAGTATGTCTTTGGTCACACAGAGTCTAAATTACCCTGGTGACCTGAGACAGTTCTGAGAATTTGGCTCTACCCTACTGACCATCCTGTGGTGCTTATAAAGATTTGCTCTTTTAGTATATCCAGAGAATTATTAGCTCCCAGGGATGCTATAAGTTGCTCCCTATAATTTTATAAATTACTTGGTTAAATGCTAAGCACTCTCCTTAATTGCAAGACTTTTCAGGGTCTTAATATGCTAATACCAATTAGAAAAAAGAGATGATGTGGTATGCAGCATTTCACACATTTATTTGAATAGTTCTCATAGAATACTTATTAACATCTCTTTGTCACATAATTCTTATTAATTACTTGCAGGACAATACTGTTTCAAGGAGTACAGTTGTAGAAATATTGTTTTACAGAAATTAAAGGAACCTTAGCCCGACCTTTTAAATTAAAAAAAATTCTATCAATCCCTGACAGAGCTGAGTTATTATTTCTAGGTGAAACTCCAACTTCATTAACAAGATTATATTCGCCAAATTACCTCTCTGAGCCAGGGGGGACAGTCTGTCACCTCTTATTTTAAATTTCCAGGTGATTCCCTTGGGAATTAACATCTAGTCTGCTGTAAGAAAAACAAATTCTTCTCAATGGAAGAACTCTGACTGCTTTGTTATTTAGTCATGGTTACATATTTTCCCAATTTTTTAATTAACTTAGTTTAGAAAAATCACTAAAAGAAAAGTAAAAGGATACTGTCAAGGTCTTACTGTTGAGTTTTAGAATTGAAGTTTTGGGTATAGTAGAAGAGTCATTTTCTAGGAGCATAAATGTCTGAATCTGACTTTTCTTCTAGTCAAATACAGGAGCAGCTCAGACCAATGTCCCTCCTGCCCGTGATGATGTAATTTACCAACAAGGGGCCTTTGCATGCTGTGTTCTCAGATGGGGGCTGGAAGCTGGAACTTTCTGGTGCTTTAAAGTTCACTACGACTGAGAGGTAGCTGGGATCATGGGTCTTTAAGTGACAGAGAATCTTATGACCTCCAGGCATTTGTGATTGGGGGACTGCCATTTCCAAAGATGTAGGTAATGTAATATGTGATATAAAGAAGGACAAAAAATGAGCATATGTTTTCTGATTGGCAGGTTGAGAGAAAAACCCTGCTTAGATGTGTACCTTTGAGGTGGTGTTTGGGACCCCAAATTATGGGTCTTCAAACCTCGTTACCTTTATTTCTCCAGCAAATGATTACTTCACAGACAAAGCAACACAGCACAACTTTTTCCAGGATCGATCTCTTTAACACTGCCAGACTAAATATATGATAATTCAATCTAAATATTTTCGAAGTGTTTGTTAAAGCAATACATTTTTTGCTTTTATGAAATGATTCTGGGTAACTGGGTATTGTATTAGTGAGTACAGGCCAGATAGGCTGTGTTAACAAACACCTCGAAAATCTCAGTGGCCTACAACGCAAAGACTTATTTTCCATCCACACGACACTAATAGCGCGTACAGGTCCATCCTGGGTCAGCTACAGCTCTGTTCCCCGTCATCTTTGGGATCAGGCTCGTGCAGTAGCCTCTGTCTGGAGTATTGCCAGTTTTGTGATGGAGGGAAAAAAGCCTTCTGTCCAGAAGTAACATGTATCACTTTGACACTTCTTAACAGCCAAGAACAAATCACGAGACCAAGTGTGTCATTGATGGGGTGGGAAGTATAGTCCTTCCCCAGACAGGAGCAGTGAATGCTTTGAAGGAGAATGCAGTTTACCGCGGAGCTCCTGGGGTTGTTTTAGAGGGGTGTGGGTTATAGAGTGGAAAGACTCAGGAACTCATTGCTATCCTAGAAGCCTTCTGGGGGCCAACTCTCAGTCTAGAGGCTCTCGAGTTAGGCAGTTCAGTTCTTCACTTCTTCAACATGCACCACTCCTGTCAGTGCTCCAGAGTGTCCTAAACCGCTGCTTACAAAGGATGAAGACAGATGCCTGAATCAGTCAAGGCAGGGAATAAAATTTAAGGGATTTTTTAATTTATGGAGACCCTTCAAGCTTATTTCATTAAAAGAAATACGCTCTTCACTCAACTGTGTAAACACTTCTTTTGGAGCTTTTAAGTTTATATGTATGAATAAATTTATATATTATTTTAAATATATATTTATTTATATTTATTTTGAAATAGTCACAAACTTACAGAAAATTTACAGGTCCATTTCAAAGATTTTTTTTTTTTTGAAGCATTTGAGAGTCAGCACCCTGTTATTTGAATTAATTTTTTTTTTAATAAACCACAACATTTTCCTTTGTGACCACAATAGAACCCTGGTATTAGTCTGCTGGGGCTGCCGTAACAGGATACCCGAGACTGGGTGGCTTAAACAGCAGCGTTTTGTTTTGCTGACAGTTCTGGAGGCTAAAAGTCTAAGATCAAGGTGTTGGCAAGTTTGGTTTCTTCTGAGGTCTCTCTGCTTGGCTGGCCACAGCCTCTTTCCCTCTGTGTCCTCACACGGCCTTCCTCCGTGTGCCCACATCCGTGGTGTCTCTCTGTGTGTCAAAATTTCCTCTTATAAGGTCATCAGTCAGATTGGACTAGGTCCCACCCCAACAAACTCATTTTAACTTAATCACCTCTTTAAAGGCCCTGTTTCCAAATACAGTCACTCTCCGAGGTACTGGGAGTTAGGGCTTCAACACAGGAATCTGAAGTGGGTCATAATTCAGCACATAAAACCATCAAAGTCAGGAAATTAACATGAATGAAGTTCTACCATCTAATCTTCGGATTCCATTCACCAAATGTGCCCATAATGTCCTTTATAGCAAAAGCATCCAGCTCAGAATCATGCATTGCATTTAGTTATCATGCCTCTTTAGTCTCATTCCATCTGGACCACTTTCTCAGTTTTTCCTTGACTCTCATGGCCTTGATACTTTTGAAGTTAAGGTCAGTATTTTCATCAAATGTCCCTAAATTTGTGTTGTCTGGTATTTCTTGATGATTTGATTCAGATTATACGTCTTAGCAAGGATACCAGAGAGAGAAGTGATGCTGACGTCATCTCATTGCATCCTATTGGGTGGTACCAATTCTGATTTGTCCCATCACTGATGATGTTTCCTTTTGCTGCTTGATTAAGATGATGTCTTCCAGGCTTCCCTAGAGGTTTATTCTTTTTCCTTTTGTAATTACCAAATATTTTGTGGGGATGTGCTATGAGATTATGTAAATGCCAGTTCCTCACCAGAATTTCAATTTGCTTGTTTATTTATTTATAACTCTATTGTCTTGGATTTTCTTAGTTTAGTGGGTTATAATCTGTTACTACTGTTATTTATTTTGATGATCTAATTGTCTCAAATTTGGCCAGAGGAAGCTCCTTCAAGATGATTTCTAGGTCCTTTAAAAATGTCTCATTCATTCTGTGAGCATTTTCTGGCACAAGATGTCCTAGGCTCCTCTTACGTTTTGCCTGTTTCAGCCATGGAATTAACCATTTTTACCAAAGAGCCCTGGTTCCTTTTAGTGAGGAGCTGTATTGAGATATATTTTGACAATAATGTATCTAAATCCATCTGTTTTTAATAGTGTCCTATTGTAACAATATAAATATTATACCTGTTCATCCTTGGCTTCCATAGAAATGTATATCTGAACAGATTTCTACTAATCTTTTCTGTGTTTCTGTGTTGTTCATTTTTTTAGTATTTTTATAGGTGAATATACAGATATAGTAATGTGTATAAAGAAAAAAACACAATCAGATATTTATATATAAATTAGCATAGATGAGTCCTAGTTCTAGAATTTACTTCTGGAAAAGAAGTGGATCTCATTTATTTCCATTCCAGCAGAGTAAGAAAGAAATAAGAAATCTAATTAGTTTCCCAAATTCTGCTTTCATTCCTCTAATCAATTCATCAGAGATGTCACCTGGTTACTTTCAGAGTCCACTGCTTGGATTTGATAGTAGAGCCAATGTAATGCCACTCCTAAAACTAAAATATGAAGTGTAATATGTATTTAGAATGAGATTTTAAAACATTGGCCTAGGGTGCCTCTTCCCACACAAGGACAATTGCATCTGAGTTAAAAACAGGTGTGCCTCTTTTCATTTATTTATCATATCCAACTGAGAAAAGACTTCTGATTTTCTTGAATTCCCTCCATATTTGAGGCAGTTGGAAAAATCACGTGATTGTTTCTATTCTTGGCTCTGAAACTGTTCTATTTCTCTTTCTCTTTCCTTCATTGTGCTCCTCACTTTCTTGGTCCTCCTCCTTCCTTGCCCGTCTCGGCTTCGTTAGTTCACATCCTCTCTGGATACAGTCAGAGTCATCAGTGGTGGAAAAATGACTGCCTGGAAGTCTGCCTTTGTCTTTAAAACTAAATAGCTTGACAGCCTTTTAACTTACACGCTTGTCAGAGATGGCATGGAACATTTAAGCTTTGTTACTGATTTCTGACATTTAACTCTGTCGAACAGTGTGGAAGATGCAATCCAGGAACTTCTTATTGGGAAAAAGGCATATTCATTTCTTTACAATCCGTGTCTTTTAAAGTTCTTCTTTCAGGAACTGTGACCATGACCTCCTAGAAATGAAATTTTTTGAGAACTCTAAAAATTTTTTTTAAAAAAATACCTACTTCTGGACAATTGACCAATTAGAGAAAGCATAGCAGGTATATTGTCTATAAATACGACCTTCAAGTTATAATATTTATGAGCAAGTCTCTCACAGTTTATGATAAATGGTGTTATAGGAACTAATTAAAAAAGGAGCAGGTTTTAAAATAACTTCCCACTTCTGCAGTTCTTTGGTTTCTGTGACTCAGGGATCATCTTTCTCTCATATGGTGTTTGATATACTTCATTGTGTATGCTGTGGTTCATTTCCTACCTTAGCCTGGTTCTTTTAAATTGTCTAGGGACTTGTCTAAAAGAATGTTCAAAATATACTCTGTGACACATAAACAGTTTAATTTAAAGGTCAATGGAAATTTAAAAAGCCAAATACACAATAGAAAGTGTCATCAAATAGCAAGTCAGGATTCATTTCCTCTTGTTTTTCATCCTCATTTCTTTTGAAATATAAACCAGCTCTTTAGGTTAACAAGCATTTACAACCTAATGTATATTTCATGTTAGCAGTTATACAAACATATTATCATGCCTTTAGATCCTTTTGTAATTTCTATGAAGAAAGCTTTTTGTCTTCATCCGTTTGGGCTGCTCTAACAGAATCCCACAGACTGCCTCGTAAACAACAGGAATGTATTTCTCCCAGTTCTGGAGGCTGGGGAGTCCAAGATCAGGCATTGGCAGATTTGGCGTCTGGGAGGGGCACACGTCCTGGTTCACAGATGGCCATCTTCTCACTGTGTCCTCAGGTGGCAGAAGGGGTGGGGGAATTCTCTGGAGTCTCATTTATTTGTAAGGACACTCACCCCATTCACAAGGGCTTCACTCTCATGATCTAATCACCTCCACTAAGGCCCAAAGTTTAAATACTACTGTCACACTGGGGATTGGATTTTAATATATGCATTTTGAGAGGACACATTCAGTCCATAGCACTTTTTATTTAGAAATCATATTCTTTTTTGGAGGTTTGGGTATAGCTCAGTGGTAGAGTGTGCGCTTAGGATGCACCAATCCCCAGTACCTCCATTAAAAATAAATAAACAAACCTAGTTAACTCCCCCCCAAAAGAAAAAAACAAAAAAATAAAAATTAAAAAAGAAATCATACTCTTTTTGATAAAGAATACATTTAGTACAATCACCTGTTCACAGAAAGCTTAATAATAACAATTACAGCTCAAGTATGGCTCCTATTTATTGAGCATTTACTATACACTTGGCTTTTTCATGTAGCTCTCATTCTCACGGCAACTCTACAAGGTAAATAATGTCTCTTTTACAGATGAGGAAACGAAGGCTCATTGAGCCTTAGATAGCGTTCCCATGATCCCAGAGATAGAAAATGATGGGGTGAGGATGAAACTCAAGCATTACTAATTAAAAAATTCATCAAATCCCTTTTCATTACATCACACAGTCTCTGCACAAGCCTCCCAATGCCATTTGACATATTTCTTTCTTAGAATTGCTCTCCTTGTCCATGTGCTGAAACAGGAACACGGATTCCGAGATCCATGCTTTCACTTTTTTATATACTCAGTAAAAAGTGTGTCGAATTATGTAGCATGATTTTCACTGGACATAATGGGCCCCAATAAATATTTATTCGGTGCAGTATTGATTCCAGAGCAATGTTGTTTTCATGCATTTAAAGGACAATAACAACTTAACAAACTGACCCGTGGCATGGTGTGTGTGGGTCGAGTCTTGGGGCAGCTCTGGTTCCCAGGTCTCTACGGTGGCATATCAAAAAGTCAGATGTTTATTCCTGGAATAAACATTCCTCCCAGAAGAGTAGCTCTGAAGCCACACTGGAATTTTCCAAATATAGTATCATTCAGGTGGTCATTTCCTGGGGTGCGTAGGGATCTGAATGCAGATCACGTTTGTGCAAACCTCACTATGTCTTTATACCTGAAAAGTGAACTCAATGTCTCTGCTTCCTTTTAAAAGGCATCTCTCTGAGGTCAAGAATTAAGTAATGAACTTTTTCTTCCTTTGGTCACTATCATGAGAACTTGAAGATAAATAAGATTGGTACTGTGCAAAATTCAAAGCAGCAGCTCAGTACGACACGTGCTAATGCATCCTCTATCTGTAATATGCTGTGAAAATTATGTTTCTAATAAAATGCCAATTTAACTAATTTCCAACTAGAAATGCTTCCATCACACAAATTGTATTGAGGCATTGAATAATACATTTTTACTTCACACTGGAATGTCTTTTATTTTTCTCAGAGTTTTCTCATCTTCTCCCCAATAGTTGTGCTTTTTGAACAAAGTAACTTTTTAACATTGTGAGACTTGTGCTTCAACTGGAGATGAAAAATAAGACATACATTATTAAAACATGACTTCTTTGGGGGAAGGTATGGCTCAGTGGTAGAGCATGTGCTTAGCATGCACAAGGTTCTGGGTTCAATCCCCGGTACCTCCATTAATAAATAAACCTAATTCCCTCCCCCTCCAAAAAAAAATGACCTCTTTCTTCACAGATTGAAACCAAAATGAAGGTCTCCTTATCTTAAGTACTCATCACAGGGTCTTCCTTCCTGAAAGACCCCAAGTAGTTGAGGATGAGGTATGCTCTCTGGACACTAGAAAACTGCGCTCTCCCTCCCAGTTTGTATTTCTGTACTCCACACTAGATTCTCCCAAAGGCTGGCAGGGCAAGTTTGAAACAGGACTAACACTCAAGTGGTGCTGGAGGATCCTAGAGTGTAAAAGCAGCCTTCAAGAGCCCATTTCATCTTATAAAAAGACACCGCAGCTCATCCTGCTGGAATCTGGGTTGCCTTCGGAAACTCAGCTCTTTACCTACAGATGTGAAGTCTTGATTGACCTGTCCCGCTTCTACAGCTAATAGAACTGTCAGCTCTCCTGTCACTCAGCCATCACCGGTCCTCAAATATAATAAAGGCCTTGAAAGTAATCTGGAAAGTGAAGCATCCCAAGGGCATCACCTTCTCAAAAAGGAGGCTGCTTGTTGAACTAAATACGCTGCCTCACATGGCTGAATTCACAGCAGAGGGGAGTGAACATGAGACAGCATTGGTTTTTTTCATCAGTGTAATTTTCTTTTCCCTCTCAATGTGTTCATATCACTTCAATCTACGAATGTCCCAAGTGTAGTAACACAAAATTGAACCTGGCAAGGTCAGAAAAGCTAACTCAGAGAAGATTCTGATTCGTGTGTGTGTTGAAGGCTGTGTGTGGGTAACAACAGTTCATTATAAGGGGAGCTTTGTCTGTCTAAGGGAAAACTAAAACCCAGTTTCAGTCAACTCAATTTATTGAACCATCAGCATATATTGAGCTCCAGATCTTGATTGGTATCGTTCTCTCTGCTGAGGTGAGAGACAGAAGATGCTCTGACAGAGATTGTTTATGCTCACAAAACATCCATATTCGTCTTTACATTTTCAAAACTCCCTTTCTATTATGTTTGGACCACGTGACTAAGTTCTTACCAATGAGATCTGAGCAGAAATGAGGTAAACCTCATTCAGATATAACCCTTGAAAACATATCGCATGACTCTAGGTTTTTTTCATTCCTGTGTGACCTTGGAGGCCACATGTACCAACTGGCATCACTACAAGGTAGAAGTAACCTGGATTCCTGAGTTTCTGCTTAGAAGAGAATGCCCAGTTGGACTTTTGATTTATTAAGCTATTGAGATATCAGGGTTTGTTTGTTATCACACCATAGACTATCCAAGTTTTTTTTAGTGCTAATTAAAAAAAAATTATTTTTTGTGTTTTATCTGTACAACATTATATTTTGACTTCTGTATACATTACTGCATACTCACTACCAAAGGTTTAATTTTCATCTGTAATCATACCCTTCCCTTCCTCTCTGGTAACCACTACTCTGTTCTCTGTATCTATGTGTTTGTTTTTGTTTGTTTGTTTGTTTATTATATTCTACATACAAGTGAAATCATATGGTATTTGTCTTTCTCCATCTGACTTATTTCATTCAGCATAATACTCTCAAGGCCCATCCATTTTGTTGCAAATGGCAAGATTTTGTTTATTTTTATGACTGAGTAGTCCATTGTATGTATGTATCACATCTTCTTTATCCAGTCATCTGTTGATGGACACTTAGGTTTCTTCCATGTCTTGGCTATTGTAAATAATGCTGCTATAGACACTGGGGTACACGTATCTTATCAAATTAGTATTTTCATATTCTTCAGATAAATATCCAGAAGTAGAATAGCTTGATCTTGTATGGAGATTCCTCAAAAATTAAGTGATTTTTAGGGTGTGTTTTCCAGATTGGCAACATGAACATCACCTGGGAACTTACTGGAAATGCATATCCATGAGCTCATCTGAGGTCTACTAAATGAGAAGTTCTAAGGATGGGACCAAAAAAAAAAAAATCTATGTTTTAACCAGCCCTCTAGGTGATTCTGATATATACTAAAACTTTAGAATTGTAGGTCTATACTATTTTGTTGATGTAGACATAATCCTTGATCTCAAGGCTCTCACAGTCTAATAGACAGATGCCCGTATATCATAGCCTCTTCTCAATTTTCCCAAGAACCTCTTGCCTTAACATAAATCAGGCTCTTCCCCAAGGACAGGGCATTCCTTGTAGCCATCTCAAAGTGATGCTTTTTATTCTTTTACCACTCACATTTCATACATGAGTATTGGTGACGGAATTGATGTTCTCCTTGCTTCTTTCAACTTAGTACTCCCTTACTCTCTTACAAGAAAAGACTTTTTCTTTAGGGCCATTCTATTCAGCCCTATCACCCACCCTCTCTAATGGTTCATGTCATCTAGAAGCTTCTGGGTCTCTTTCATTTGTTGATGATTTTGGGACCTGAATCACAATCTTTACCTCCACTACAATGATGGATCATATCTATGCACAGTTATGCTTAAGTCTCTGCTAGGTAAAATAAATTCACATATCCTCATAAGCTTTGTTCTATTTCTCTTCTCCCCGTTTACAACCAAATTTCTGGAAGATTTGTCTATAATCATTGCTCCATTCTTTACTCCTCTCAAAACCATTACAGTCTAACTTATGTCCTCTTCAATCCACCTGAATACTTTCTGTGAAGGTCCTGATGGCTTCCATGTAGCTAAATTCAATGGATAATCTTGGAACTCAGTAACCTAATCTGACTCTGATGACCACAGCCTCCTTTTAAAATGATTTCGCCTCTCAGCTGTCCTGCTATCCTCTTTTATCCTTCTGTTTCCATCTTACATTTTCTGGCCAGTTATTCTGTGTTCTTTACACAAATTCATCTCCATCAAAGCACAGTCCTGGGCTTGCTCTCTACCCACTCCGCACTTTTTTCTCATGCTGTATTCCTTCCCTAAGGAATCTAGATAGAACTGTGGTTTAGTTCCTGTGGATGACCAGATGATTGGCAGTTTATATTTTCATTCAAGATCTCTCTTCTGATTACAGTCCAATATGTCTGACTGCTCACTGACTTCTCTTGGGTACCTGAAACATAACTTAGACTCAACATATCTAACCCTGACCTTAGAATCTGGCCACATACCATCCCCAAACCTGGTCTTCTCTTATCTCAGTGAATGATCATCTCATCAGACCATTTATATATAAGAAAAAAAATTGTCAACCAAAAATTTGATATTGGCTAAAACTACCCTTTAAGAATGAAGGTGAAATTAAGACATTCCCAGATACATGTAAATGAAAGCAGTTTATCACTAGTAGATCTGCTTTACAGATTACTAAAGGAAGTCAGTTATTTCTTTTATGATTCATGCTTTTCATATCCTGTGCAAGAAGTATTTGCCTAATAAAAGATCATAAAATTTGACTCCTATGTTCTCTTTTAGAATTGTTTTAGTTCTAGCTTTAGTGTTTAGGTCTCTGATTCATTTCACATTAATTGTACATAGTAAAGTTTGAGATTTTTTTTTCATATTGAATTGTTTTAGCACTATTTGTTGCTATAACTATATTTTCTCTGTTGAATTACCTTTGCACTTTGGCAGGAAAAATAATCAATTGGCCACATACATGTGGCTCCATTTCTGGACTTTGTATTCAATTTCATTGTTCTCTTTGTTTTTTCTGTGTCAGTACCACACCACCACCTTAATTACTAGTGTGTCCCAGAATTAGGCACTAAAAACCCTCCAATATTGTTCTTTTTCAAAGTCGTTCAGCTGTCCTAGATTCTTTGCATTTCCAGATAGTAAATCTGAGAACTGACTCATCAATTTTTATCAAAATTTTTTTAAAAAGTGGGATTTTGATTATAATTTCATTGAATCTAGAGTTCAATTTGAGCAAAATTGACACTTAATAACATTGAGTCTTCCAATCAATAAACACAATTCTCTCACCATATACTTGGGCCTTCTTCCATTTCTCTCAGAAATGTTATAGCCTTCAGTGTATGAGTCTTGATCATATTTTGATAAATTTATCTCTAAGTATTTCATTTTTTGTGTGTGACTGTAATGTATTTTTAAGTTCCAATTTCTGCTGTTAATTATAAACTATAGAAATATAGTTTAAAAAATATTGACTTTTTATCCTGTGACCTTGCTAAATTTAGCCCTAGTAACTGTTTAGTGGATTCCTTAGGATTTTCTACCTAGATATTCATTTCATCTATGAATAAAAATATTGAGTTTCTTCTTTTCCTTTCTATATATATGCCTTTTTCTTTTTTTCAACTCACAGCACTGAGTAGAGCTTCCAGTATGATCAGTGTGACTACTAGACTGTTGGGGTTCCCCTCCTGATACTACACCCTGGAAACTGCTTTCAGCTAGCAAGCTGGGGTGATTGTAGGGTCCTCATGACTTGTTCCTCTCTTTGGGGTCACAGTTCTGGACTGCTTGATGTCCAATGGCTGAAAATAGTTGTTTCTTCTATTTTGTCTGGTTTTCTGGTTGTTTATGGTGAGAAAGCAATTCTTATAGTAGTTAATATTTCAAAGGCAGTATGCAAGTTCCATCTAAAGGACCTTTTAAACAACCACTTCCATATACTCTGAGATTTATACCTGTATTATGCCATATCACTAAAAAATTATGTACTCATAGAAATTCCTTCATAGGACTGTGATGTGACATTACATCCTCAACATTTTCTGAGGATTGATCTTAGTAATAGTCACACAATGGTTTTTCTCCATTATTTTATCTTTATTTTCTAATAAATTGACTTGTTTTTATCACATATAGATTTATTTTTTTATTTTATGGTAACAACATTTAATATGATATTTATTCTCTTAGCAAAATTTTAATTACCCAATATGGTATTATTAACTCTAGGCCCAGTGCTGTACAGCAGATCTGTAAAGCTGTGTACGGAAGAAATTTTGTTCAATGCCTTATCTCTAACCATTTCCTTTGAAGTTAGTGATAGGAAACTTGATAACTCTCAAATTACTGCTCTATTTCCTTTTATCATACAGAGAGAAATATACAATGTATGTTTCCTTTCTTCTCTGAGGGCTGTCTAGGGAATCAGATTTTAATTGGGATCTTTGGTATAATGATCTCTTTTGTTTGGAACTACTTTTACCATTGTCGTAATAACTTTATTATTTTATTTCTTTATTGGGAGCCACCTCAAATCCTCTTCAGAAATTGGCAGAATACAAATAAATTTTTAAAAGGTGAGGCTGCATAGCATTTACAAGCATGGACCTTAAAATCAGACATGTAATTGTGTCCTACCTCTTCTGTTTTTTGGCTGTGTGACCTGTAGCAAGTTATTTAACTTCACTGATTTTTCCGTTTCTTTATCAGTAAAATGGTGATATTAACATCAATTTTATTTGGTTTCTGGAGATTTGGTTGGTGTCTGGAACACATCATACTAAAAATGACAGAGGGGTTTCTAATGATTATTAGAGAATTTCAGCAGGTCTCATTCTGCCTGAATTTTATTACTGTTCAAATAGATTGTTCATTGCGAATCACAAAATTCTACAAGTCATCTGTCATCATTTTTTTTTGACGCCCATTTGTGGTAAGAAATGTAATTCTTGAGGCATTTTGGGTGCATCCTTGAAATACATAATTCCTTCCAGCCCTCAAAATGCTACTCAGGACAAGTAAGACATGTTCTTAAGGTTCTTTGTTGTAAATCCTCCTTGGTTGGTTAGCTGACAGATCTGGAGATTTTTAAATAATTAATTGATAGTTTTTTTCTTCCATTTTTATTGAGCTATAATTGAAATATAGTATTGCATAAATTTCAGGTATACAGCATAAAATATCTGACTTACATACACCATAAAATGATAATCCAGTAAGTTTAGTGAACATCCATCCTCTCATATAGATACAAAATCAGGGAAATAGAAAAAAAATTTTCTTTGTGATGGGAACTCTTAGGATTTACCTTCTTAACAACTTTCATATGTAGCACACAGCAGTGCTGATTATGTTGATCATGTGGTACGTTACATCCATAGTACTTACTGGTCTTATAACTGGAAGTTTCTACCTTTTGAATAACTTCATCCAATTGCCCCTCCCCCAGGCCCTGCCTCTGGTAACCACAAATCTGATTTCTTTTTCTATGGACTTGTTTGTTTATTTTTGAAGTATAATTGATCTATAACACTGTATTAGTTCCTGGTATACAACATATTAAATCAAAAGTTCTATACATTCCAAAATAATCACCGTGATCTGCTTAATATGAGCTCTTACTCAAGCTCTGTGTATAACAGTCAAAGTTGGTCCCTAGTAAATGCAAAAGTTGACTGCTCTTAGCTACTTCTCAAATATTTTTATATTTTGGGAAAAAGTATTTGTATGAGTTAAAACATCTGGATACCTAACTCTGAGGAAACATGTAGGTGCTTATACCTCACACCCAGTGGTTTTGTACATAGAAGTACTCAATAAATATTTCCTGAATAAATAAATTAATAGAGTAACAAATACATTTAGATTTACTTACATTTAATCCTTCTAGAATGCTCAACATGTGTTGCTATTATGATTCTGGAGTTTTCATAGTAAAAAATTAGAGAAATTTAAACTTGGTCAGTAAATGAGACAGCATCATTCCCTTGAACACTTATTGGACAATTTGGCTCCTCACAGTTCTAATCCTAAGTAGATTTTATTTTTTAAAAAAGAGTAGATGTTATTAAAATTAGTGAATAAAAATAAAATGAGTGAAATAATAAAATTAAAGAGAAGTAATATTTTACCAGCCATCAATTGAAACAAAAATCTGTATCTAATATTTATTAAACTGCCTCAGCCTACCTCTGGATGTGAATGGGGGCCACTTTCTATGACCCTGACTTCTCTTCTGCCCAATTCTTTTTAAAACCTAAGTTCATAATGTGGATTTTCTAACTGAATGAGATTTAAATGTTTTGACCGTGAGGAAGTTCTAAGTCAAATTTTTGACTCTCTTCCTATAAATTGTTCATGTTGCACAGTTTTGCTTGATCAGATTTTTAAAATGCATTTATCATATTGTGTGTGTTGGTAAAATGCCTTACATCCTCTTTTTAAAATACTAAAGTATAAATAGATAAACATTTTCAAAACATGTACTCTTATTCCAGGTGCTGCGTTAGGTATTAGAGACATAAGTCAAAACTTGATTTGTAAAGTATAGGAAAGAACATGGAAGACTAATGAAAATTGGTAAAAATGTCTCCACCCCTTAAATTTATGTCAATTCAAAGAGATAATATGGTAGATTTATGGAACCATAAATTCTTTCATAGATCTAGAAGTAGGAAAGGACTAAAGGGAGTATATAATACAGCTTTTTCCAAATGTGTTCCATGGAACACTGTTGCAGAAGATAGTGGTAGTTTCAAGAAATAAATGAACATTTCCTGTGGTCAAATAATGATGGTGCAAAATCAGTGGTGGGTAAAATCGCTGGTGCCTTGACCCAAATCAAGGGAGTGGCTCCAAATGGTAATAGTGGCCATTGTATTCTTCACCATCACACACTTGCAGTAAAACAACAAAAAACAAACAAAAGTCAGTTTACTTAATAATGTCTTCACTGGGGTAGTAAAAATTATTAACATCATTAAATCTTGACTGTTAAGCACACATATTTTTAATAATCTCTGTGGATAAATGGGAACTCTGCACAAACACTTCTACTGCATGTGAATTAGGACAGTTATTTTGAAGAAAAGGACTTGTAGAGTCGTTTGATTTGTAGCTGAACTAGCCATGTTTTTCCTGGAACACAAGGAAACGTTTCCTTTTCACTTGAAAAAATGATTTAACAAACAAGTGGTGTTGAGGCATGAATATTTAGCTGACACTTAAAAAGAAATGAATGAATTGGTCCTGTCACTTCAACAAACTGATGTTATTTGTTGCCAATGGTAGAACTTGAGCTTTCAAGTGGAAATTTGAATTTTGAAAAACATGTATCTGCCACCATGAGCTTGATAGCTTTCCACTATGTAAAAACTTTTCTGATGAGATTGGTGGTGATATTAATTGATGGGTTTTTTGATATTGTATAATGAAATATGTTAACATTTGGAAGATCCCCATAACTCAGCGAATCAATATGCTCCAGATATTAAAAAATCATGTGTGGGCAAAAGATCCATTCAAAGAGCAAGCTAGATCAATAGATTTTAATGTAACATAGAGTGAAAGTTTATTGATAAGGTTTCTGATTCCATATTGCAGTTAACCTTTCAGAAGTGACCACTTGCTGAGTTTTGGTGTACTATCAAAGAAGGATATTCACAATTACCTGATAGTGAATACCAGGAATACAGACTCAGAAGAGATTTATTAAAATGTAAGAAAACAATGATACTCTGTTTGCTAAATTTTTCTTATTTTGGAAAATATACTCCCCTAATATATTATTTATGGTGATTTGTAATGGGTATACTATTGTTATTTTTAAATATTTAAGTGAATATATAAAATGACTTAGTTTTAGTTTCTAAAAGAGTAAACATTAATAGAAATAACCAACAAAAACAAAAGCAATTTGTATCCTCAACAATTTTTAAGGATGGAAAAGGGTCTCCTGACAAAAACATTTGGGAACCACTGAACTAGAAGAAACCTCCTGAGATCACATTTAATCCTTTCATTTGCACATCTTCTGTTTGCTAATATGAAAATTAAAACCAGCACTTATACTTCTATGATGTTAAAAATAGCCATAAAGCGACCTTAAAACCAGTATAACTACGAGAAGTATGTCTCTTCCGGTTATTTCTAGGAACAAACATTATGGAGAATGAAAATCCTGAAATGTTATATGTGTTTTATTTTACAAAAATACCTTCTGTTTGTATATCAAATGAGAATTCTCCAAAAAGCTTAATGATATTAACATCAAAATAATGTTACCATACAGATATAAGCTGAGACTCTATGGAGATAGCAGCAAAATAGAAATTCAATAGTAAGGAATACATTCATTATACTTTCCCAAAGGCTTTTTTTTCCCCATAGAATTATGACACTTGACAAATGGCTGCAGGGAGAATGTGCCAAATGAGTTCCCCTGTTGTTTACAGCTTGTCACTTGCAGATGCAATGCACAAAGAAGATGAATGCTTCTTTCCTACTCCAGAGTACCTCTACTCATAAAGGGAAGTTGTTCTCTTCCTATCCCAACAATGATCAGCTTAGATCACTACAATAGATCAATAATGTTGTGGTTGCTTGATAAGTTTATGGAAAAAGAACATGAAAGATGGAGTCCCATTCATGGATTTCCCTGCAAAGAGACCCTGCAGAAGCCAAGGCTAAAGAAGCACTGTTTATGTTTTCTACAGGAGCCACTTTTCTTGTATCCAGATTGCCCTTTTGGTTATAGATTGCCAACTACTAGAGACTTGCTACTCCAAGAATAAGTCACAGACGAGCAGCCTTTGCATCCTCTGAAGCTTTTTATAAATGTAGACTCTTTGGCCCCGTTGTAGACATCCTAAATCAGAATCTGCATTTTAACAAGATTCCTCAGGCTACGTGTATATTTATTCATGTTGGAGAAGTACTGATGTATATCAGATAATCTCAACCATGGTTGCATTTTGAAATCATCTGTGGAGTTTTAAAAAATCCTGATGCTTGGACAACACTGCAGAGCAATTAAATCAGAATCTCTGAGGGTAAGACACTCCATTCAAGAGGAATAAGCCTTCATCAATCCATATTCATAGATGTACCTTTGGATTTATTATGGAAGTCAGTGGGGAAACATACTCCCTTCATTGGGACCTTTTTAAAAAACACCTTTATTGAGGTATAATTGCCATATTAAAAAAAAAAACCCTGCTTGTACTTATTTGATAGGTTTTGACATATGCATACACCTATGGAACCAACACCACAATTAAGGTAACAGACATATCCATCAACACTGTAAGTTGTGTGTGTGTGTGTGTGTGTGTGTGTGTGTGTGTGTGTGTGTGTGTGTGGTAGGAACATGAGATTAACCCTCAACAAATTTTAAGTGTACAACACAGTATTGTTAACCATGGGCATTGTTTTACAGGATATCTCTAGAATGTATTCATGTTGCATAACTGAAACTTCATGCCATTGAACAGCAGCTCTCCATCTTCCCCTACCCCAGCCTCTGGCAACCAATCTATCTTCTGCCTCTAATATTTTGACTGTTTTAGATATCATTTATATGAGATAAGTGGAATCATGCAGTACTTGTCTTTCTGTGATTGGTTTACTTCACTTAACATAATGTCAAAAATCCAGAAACAGCAAAATTAAAACCACCAAATCAATAAAAAGTATTTAGTAAGAGTTCATTTTGCATATAAGAACAGTTCACAAACTGGGAGCTTTCAAATTCAAAGACTAATATGAAGTTCAGGGGCAGGATGTTACAGGATGGCTTAGAAGGTGAAAATGAGGAAGTTGTTTAACCTTTACAATGATTAATTATTACAATGGAGGTTTCCAGGCAGCAAGGGACTGGTTGCAAGTGAGTATCTTACACCATTTTAGGAAGATGACTTAAGTTTCTTTTCTGATTATCAGAAGCATTTACAAAAAGTGGCCCAAGTTAAGTTTCACTTTTTTTGCGGAATAAGCTAAATTAACTTTGATTTAAATGGCTTAAATAGTTTTGTCTGCTCGAGGAATTAAGTCTGGTCTCCATTTTGTATTTAATTTTAGTGATTTTCTCTGGATTCATCTACGTTGTTGCATGCAGAAACATTTCCTTCTTTTTAAAGGCTGAGTAATATTTCTTTGACTGTATACACATTTTCTTTATCCATTCACCTGTTAGTGAACATTTGGGTTGTTTCATATCTTGGCTACTGTGAATAATGCTACAATGAACGTGGGAGTGCAGATACCTCTTTGAGATGCTGATTTCAATCTCTTGGACATATACACAGAAGTGAGATTGCTGGATCATATGGTAGTTCTATTTTTAATTTTTCGAGGACCCGCCATACTATTTGCCATAGCAGCTGCACTATTTTACATTCCCACCAACAGTTCACAGGGGTTCCAATTTCTCCACACTGTTACCAACAGGATGTTGTTATCTCTTATCTTTTTTATAATAACCATCCTAACTGGTGTGAGGTGATATTCCACTGTGGTTTTCATTTGCATTTTCTGATAATTAGTGATGTTGAACACCTTTTTATTTACCTGTTGGCCATTTGTACACCTTCTTTGAAGAAATGTCTATTCAGGTCCTCTACCCAGTTTTAAATGAGGGTTTTTTTAATTTTTTTTTTTTTTTTTTGCTATTGAGTTGCAGGAGTTTCTTATATATTTTGATATTAACCCCTTATCAGATGTAAGGTTTCCAAATAATTCTACCATTCTGGAGACTAACTTTTCACTCTGTTTTTTTTTTTTTTCCATGAAGAAGCTTTTTAGTTTGATGTAGCTTCACTTATCTGTTTTTGTTTTTGTTGCCTGTTGTTTTGGTGTCAGACCCAAGAAATCACTGCAAAGACCAATGTCAAGGTGTTGTCTTCTATATGTCGTATAATTTCAGGTCTTATATTTAAATCTTTAATCCATTAGGAGTTGATTTCTGTGTATGGTGTAAGATAAGTATCCAATTTCATTCTTTTGCATGTAGATCTTCAGTTTTCCCAACACCATTTGTTGAAGAGATTATTCTTCCCCTCTTGTGTATTTTTGGCACTATATCAATATCAGTTGACCATTTATACTTGGGCTTATTTCTAGGCTCTCTATTCTACTCCATTGGCCTATATGTCTGTTTTTATGCTATACAGTTTGAAGTACTGTAGCTTTGTAATATATTTTAAAATCAGAAAGTGTGATGCCTCCAGCTTTGTTCTTCTTTCTCAAGATCGCTTTAGCTCCTCTGAAGCTTTTGTGGTTCCAAATGAGATTTAAAATTTTTTTAAATTTCTGTAACAAAGTACCTTTGACATTTTCATGTGGACAGCATTGGTCTGTAGATTGCTTTGGGCAGAATTTTAAACAGTCTCTGTTCTTCCAACATATGAACACAGAAGTCTTCCCACTGATTTGTGTTTTCAATTTTTTTCATCAATGTTTTGTAGTTTTCAGTGTACAAGTCTTTCACATCCTTGGTTAAGTATATTTCTAAGTATTTTATTCTTTTTTTTAAAATGTGATTGTAAAGGGGATTGTCTTCTTAATTTGCTTTTCAGATAGTTTGTTGTTAGTGTATAGAAAAACAACTGATTTTTGTATGTTGATTTTTGTGTCCTACAACTTTACTGAATTCATTTATTAGTTCTAACAACTTTTTGAGTGTGGGAACTTCACAGTTTTCTACATTAAAATCATATCATCTGTGAACAGGGATAATTTTACTTCTTCCTTTCCACTTTGAATGCCTTTTATTTCTTTTTCTTGTCTAAATGTTCTGGCTAAGACTATGTTGAATAGAATGGAAAAAGTGGGCAACCTTGTCTTGTTCCTGATCTTAAAGAACTTTCATGTTTTTACTGTTGAGCATGATGTTAGCTGTGGGCCAGGTCATATATGATCTTTACTATATTGAGGTGTACTTTTTTCTGTTCCTAATTTGTTATGAGTTTCAATCATGAATGAATATTGAATTTTGTCACAAGCTCTTTCTGCATCTCCTGAAATGATAATATGATTTCTATCATTCATTCTGTTAATGTGGTGTTTCAGATTGATTGATTTGCAGATGTTGGACCATCCTTGCATCCCAGGCGTAAGTTCTGCTTGATCACGGTGTATGATCCTTTTAATATGTTGCTGAACTTGAATTAGTAACATTTATTGAGAATTTTGCATGTGTGTTCATCAGGCGTATAATTTTTTTTCTTGTAGTATTTTTATCTGGCTTTAATATTTGGATAGTGCTGGCCTCATGAAATGAGTTTGGAAGTATGCCCTCCTTTTCAATGTTTTGAAAGAATTTGAGAAGGACTGGTGTTAATTTTTCTTTAAATGTTTGGTGGAATTCATCCTTGAAGCCATTTAATCTTGAGGTTTTCTTTTTTAGGAGGATTTGGTTGTTGATTCAATCTTCTTACTCTTAATTGTTCTAGTTAGATTTTCTATTTCATTGTGATTTAGTCTTGGTAAATTGTATGTGTCTAGGAATTTATTTCTTCTAGGTTATCCAGTTTGTTGTCATATAATTATTCATACTAATTTTTATGATCCTTTATATTTTTCTGGCATCAGTTATAATGTCTCCTTATTCACTTTTTTTTTTTATTAGCAAGATCAACAGCAGTTAAGAGCTCAGCCTTTTATTGAATGTGTTAATAAAGAGGTTTAGTCAAAAAGAGCAAAGCCCATGTCATCATCATTCTCCTCAGATTCTTCTTTCTTTGCTTTCACTTTCTTCTCCTCAGCTGGGGCAGCAGTGGGAGAGGGGTCATGACCTCCTGCTGGTGCAGTACCAGCTGCTGGGGCAGGTCCACCAGCCCCTGCGTTGCAGAGAAGGCTCCCGATGTTGATGTTGGCCAGAGCCTTTGTAAACAAACCTGGCCAGAAAGGTTCAACATTTACACCAGCTGCTTTAATGAGGGCATTGATCTTATCCTCTGTGACCGTCACCTCATCGTCGTGCAGGATCAGGGCCGAGTAGATGCAGGTGAGCTCGGAGACCGAGGCCATGGCTTGGGAGAGTTCCAGGTGGGTGCTGCCAGGCACAGTGTTAGTTGCCAGATGAGTGAGGGCCTCACCCCAACATGGCCTTAGCCTCCTCAGAAGGACCGAGCACCTTGGCAACAGCTGAGGAAAGGGTCTTACTCACTTTTGATTTCATTTATTTGTGTCTTCTTTTTTTCTTATTCTAGCTAAGCGGTTGTTAACATTATTTGTTTTTTAAACTAGCTCTTAGTTTTGTTGATTTTTCTATTGTTTTTCTAGTCTCCATTGTGTTTATTTCTGCTCTAATTTTTCTTATTTCCTTCCTTCTGCTAACTTTGGGCTTAGTTTATTCTATTTTTCTACTTGCATAAGGTGTAAAGTTAGGGGTGTTTTTGAGATACATCTTTTTCAATGTGTACATTTATTTCTATAAGCCTCCCTCTTGGGACTATTTTTGTCTCATACCATAAGGCTTGAGATGTTGTATATTTGTTTTCATTTGTCTCAAGACACTTTCTGATTTCCTTTTTGACTTCTGTGACCCATTGTTTCGTCAGGAGTGTGCTGTTAAATTTCCACATGTCTTTGAATTTTCTAATTATCCTCCTGTTATTGATTTCTAATTTCATACTACTGTGGTCAGAGAAGATACTTGGTATGATTTCAGTGTTCTTAAATTTGGTAAGACTTGTTAGATGTCTAACATGTGATCTATCCTGAATAATGTTGTGTGTGTGCTTGAGAAGAATGTGTGTTCTGCTACTATTAGGTGAAATGTTCTGTGTATGTCTGTTGGGTCATTTGGTCTGTAGTGTTCAAGACTGCTGTTTCCTTATTGATTTTCTGTCTGAATGTTTTCTCCATTGTTAATAGTGGTGTACTGAACTCTCCTACTATTATTGTATCACTGTTTTCCCCTTCAGTTCTGTCAATGCTTGTTTTATATATTTAGGTGTTCTGATGTTGGGGGTATATATAATTGTTATGTCTTCCTGACAAATTAATCCTTTTGACATTATATAATGTCCTTCTTTGTCTCTTGGGTCCATTTTTAATTTAAAGTCTATTTTGTCTGATATAAGTATAACTACTTCTCCCTCTTTTGTTTACTGTTTGCATGGAATATCTTTTTCCATTGCCTCATTTTCAGCCCATGTGTGTCCTTAAATATAAAGTGGGTCTCTTGTAGAAAGCATGTCATTGAGTCTTGTATTTTATCCATTCAGCCACTCTATGTTTTTTGATTGGGGAGTTTAATCCATTTATGTCTAAAGTAAATATTGAGAGGGAAGGAATTCTATTGCAATTTCTGTCTGTCTGGTAGTTCTTTTGTTCCTCTTTTCCTCTCTTGCTATCTTCCTATGTGTTTCATTGATGTTTTATAGTGATATGCTTTGATTCCTTTTTCTTTTGCTTTTCTCTTGCTTTCTTTTTGTGTGTCTTCTGTAGGTATTTTCTGTGTGGTTACTATGAGGCTTCCATAAAACATCCTCTAGTTTTAACAGTCTGCTTTAAGCTGATAATAACATAACCTCAATCACATACAAAAACTCAACACTTTTACTGCCCCCTACACACATACACACATATGCAAACACACTTTATGTTATTGGTGTCACAGTTTACATCTTTTTGTATTGTGCCTCCATTAACACAGAGAAAAATTCCATAGTTAAGAGCTTGGGCTTCAGAGTATGTTGGTTAGAACTGTTTGCAAATAACAGATGCCAACTTAAGCTAGCAGATACCTGTATCCAGATATTCAATTAATTTTACCAGCAACCTCTCCTTCCCTCTCAGTTTTTCTTCCTACAATTTAACTCCATTGCAGGCATTCTCTCCATTGTACAGCTCTAGGTGTATGTTGTGTATACAGTTAGTGAACCCAGAGTGGAGAGAATGCTCCCATGTTTAGAGGATTCTGACTGGCCTAGCTTGGCTTATATATCAAAATTCCAAGATGGATCTGAAAATTCCCAGGCCCTGATGTATATAATACCTGTTCCCAGTTATTATACCATGCACTTATCTAGGTGTTGAGGGATTTTACAGACATAACTAAGGTCCCAAATCAGTGATCTTAAGATAGGGAGAATGTCTGGATGGGCCTATTATAACCACAAGAACCCTTTAAATCTGGGTGTAGTGGTCAGAGATGGTGATATCAGAGATTTGAAGTATGAAAATATTCAACACATCAGTGCCAATTTGAAGATGATGAGGTTCGTGTGGCAAGGATTGCAGACAGCCTCCAGGATCTGAGAGTGGCCCGTGGCTATTAGCCAGCAAGGAGTGGAGAACTCAGTCCTACAAAAGCAAGGAATTAAATTCTGCTAACAAGAATGATTCTAGAAGTAAATTTTCCCCGCAGAGCCTCTAGATGAGAATTGAGCTGGCCAACACCTTGATTTTTGCTTTGTAACTCTGAGCAGAGAATATAGACGTGTTTTGTTTGGACTTACGACCTGCAGAACTGTGAGCTCATAAATTGGTGTTACCTCAAGCATCTAAGTGTGTGGTAGCTTATCATATAGTAATAGAAAGCTAATACAATGTCCATCCCTGAATTGATCATCATGGCCAGAAGGATGGGATTCTTTCACTGGGCAGCATGAGTCACATGTCTAAATCTACGGTGAGAGAGGCTTGGACTGAGTCCTCAGGTGAGAAAGAAGATGGTCAAACAAAACGTAATTCTGTGCAAGTAACTTAACCTTGTTGTGCTTCAGTTTCCTTATCTGTATAATGGGGATGTTAATGAGTACCTACTTCTAGAGTCATTGGTCTGCTCAAATGAGGCAATGCATGACAAGTGCTTAGTGTAGTGCCTGGTTTATCATCTGAGCTCAGTAAATATTAGCATGATTATTATTAATGAAACCTGTGCAGGCACACTTGGCAACATTAGTTACAATATCAAGAGTTGAAGACTAGGGTGAGTTGTCAGCTCCTCTCCAGGTCTTCCCTTCAGCCTGGAAGCATGGTAGCATCAGGGTGCCCTGCTATTAAGTTAGGGCTCATCTCTTTTTATCTGGTACTTTGGTTGGGATTTGGGAGTAGAGAATGAAGAATGAGCAGCAAGGGTTTATAAAAAACAAAGATAAAAGAGCTCCATGATTAAAAGTCCACAAAATGATGGGATTCAAAGAGTTATGGTTTCTTATAAAGAAATATTTTCTTTGGGGATTCATTGTTTCCATGAGTCCCATAATCACTCTTGGAGTGCAAAATGCAATAAGAATTACATGGGCCAAAGAAGAAGAATGCTGTGTGGACAGACATTCTCTCCAGGAGAGTACATTTTTAATTTAAAACATTAGCATATGCTTGTTCTCTATGAAAGCCCATTGCAGAGAGTCCTGGTTACCACTAATTGATTTAAACCTCAGATCTCAGTAGGAACCCACAGATGTTAACGGCTCACTGATGCACTAAAGCTTCCTAAGTTTCTCACAAAGGTTCAGAATAATTGTAAAATATTTTCTGGAGGTCCATGGATTAGTGAAGTCATTATTTGGGGAAGTGCTGTGAGGCCTGAGCTAATGCTGTAATAAAAGTCTCTGTGGGAAGAGAAAACTTCTGGGTGGGTTTGTGAGTTGTATGGTAAGTGTTCAGCTGAGAAGTATAGCTGATGTTCATGTAGACTCAGCAGAAGAAAGAATTTTGAATTTGTAGAATCTGAAGCTTATAAAATTTGGGGAGGTCCTTTTTAGAAGATTGATCTTAATGAATTACAGTTAGAAAATTGTCCTTTTGGCACAAATGAACTTATTTACAAAACAGAAACAGACTCACAGGCATAGAAAACAAACTTACGGTTGTTGGTGGGGAAGAGTGTGGATAGGGATAAATTGGGAGTTCAAGATTTGCAGATGCTAACTGCTATATATAAAATAGATAAACAAGTTTCTAAAAGTTTCTAATGTATAGCACAGGGAACTATATTCAATATCTTGTAGTAACCTTTAATGAAAAAGAATATGAAAAGGAATATAGGTATGTATATGTATGACTGAAACATTATGCTGTACACCAGAAATTGACACAACATTGTAAACTGACTATACTTTAATTTAAAAAAAAAATAAAGAAACACAACCTGCATTTGGAAAAAAAGAAAAGAAGGACTGCACTTTTGCAAATTTTACAAAATCATGCCACCACATGAGAGGGTTACGCAGGGCTCTGGAAATGATTCATGCACATGTAGGGCCCTGAAGTTGAAGCTTCCCTACACTGGGGGTAAATCCACCTCTGTCTGGCAGTGAGATTAAATAATCAAATTTTTATCTAGGCAACATGATCTGGAATTAGGGTCCTGCAGCCTGTTTTCACTTCTTTGACTCCGAACGGTCTCAGGCAATTCACTTGCTCACCTGCAATCTTAGTGTCTTGGTTTGCTCTGGAAAACACGGATATATGTTTTTCTTCTGTCTGTGTTGCTGCAGCAATGACTATTTTTAAGATACTTAAAATGTTTCCTTGGGGAAAAAGTTGTACCAATACACCGTATTACTACATTTTTCATCCTGAATTAATCTTTTGAGTGACCTCAGAGTCAGTGGAGCGAAGGCTCAAATTTAAAATCCTCTTTTCATGTCGTTATGTATCCATCAATATAACAATGGAAGAGAAATAAGCCTTTGTTTTGAAAACCTGTAAAACCTATTTAATAAAAATTGAATATTGTCACTGGACTAAAGTGTTATCAAATACTACCTATTAAAAAGAAAACATAAAAACTCAAGCTTTAAAGCAAGTTTTCTAAGATTACTCCAGCACCAGCTGAATGAAATGTCATTGTAAAAGTGTCTTGGTTAAAGCAAAGCTGAAATACAGTGAACTAAATAGAGATATCAGGCTTCTTCAGCCCGAACACTAATTCTGAAGACACCTGAAGGGTTGGGATGCTTTGCCCTCATAGAGCGAGGATCCCGAATGCTGCTTTAGAGGAAATTTGGCTGCTTTTTTCAGTTTTACCTCAAAGCTCATTGAATTAGTTTTGAGCCTGACTGATATGTGTTCTTCAATTCTTAATAACTCCCTAGTATTAATTGAGAGAAAGATTCTGAAAACTTGGCACTTGTTAAGACCTGGGTGAACACCCCTCACACTGTTTGAGACAGAACTGTTGACTTCTTCCTCTGTGTTCCCATGACATGATCCAATATATTTGTCTTAAAAAAAAAAAAAAAAAACTAAAACGAAACCAGCTTGATTTTCCCTTTTGGCCATAGTTTTGGGGCCTGGGCATTAGGATGGTCTCTGCTGGAAATTATACCCCGAGACAAGAATTTGAATGCAAAGGAGGGTGAGGATGTCAGGGAGAGGGGAAGTGTCAGCAGGGTACCTGCTTCTGGGGGATAGTGTAAAATGCCTCTCAGGGTTTAGCTGTCTGAGGGTGAGAAGCTGGCTGGTATCTAACTTCCTGTGTTATTGGCTGAGAGCTTGTTTGCAGGCACTAACTCCCCAGCACCTGCCTCTTACCCATGCATAAACTGTGTGCTCCTGTGGCCAGAGAAGACCATCAGGCAGGTGGAGAGGCACAGGTGCTTGCTGTGGGCAGTTGTGGGCCTGTCTGGGGATCCTGACTGCTGACAGAGAAAGCAGGGTGCCAACAGCCTCTGCCATATTAGGCAAATCACAGTTTCAGTGCTGGAAGGAAACTCTCAGTTCACCCAACAGAATCTACCTTCTTTCACTACAGAATGACACTTGTCCACTAAATTCTAGTCACTTTTGTCGGTAACTTTTTAAATTCTTTCATTGGCTATAGATCTTTCAAGTACAGTTCTATACAAATTAAGATCTCAGTACAAAATCCTGTTCTGGATCTGCCCAGGAAAGTATGTTTGCTAGCAGCAGAACATGACTACCAAGAGGCTTACAGAGACTTTGGAAATGCACAAACTCAGGTATTTCCATGCTACACCAGCATTAGCACGGGGGCTCTTCTGTATCGGTGTTAAAATGCGTGATGTGAAATAAGTGTGCCTGAATCAAAATGATTGCTTTTTTGAGGTGTCGGCAATGGAAATCTATCTTGCATAAAATCAAACAGGGAACTTAGTCTTTAACTTGAACCTGGTTTTAAAAGGAGTCTCAACTCAGGCAATTATTGAAGTTAAACAAAGTTAAAGGTTAGCTATTGGAAAATAGCAAGAAAATGATTTTCTGTATTTATCTCTGAGCTTGTCTTTCTTAAAAAGGACCTGGGGAATCAGGGTACTGTGTGCTTTCCTTCCGCGGCCATGTTTGAAATTTAAACTTGCCTGGTTTGTGTTTTGTTGTGTCTGCTATTGATTGAAGAGGGCAGGAGGAATTATGGGGGCTCAGCTTTGAGTGGCACCGGCCGGAGATGCTGCAAAAAGCCCTTGGTGACTCACTTTGGGAACTGCCCTTCTGGAGCCAGGAATATCCATCAATAAATAGCAAGGCAGGTGGCCAGAGGTGCTAGGACGGAGCTACAGCAGCTTGGCCAGTCCTAGGAGGGGCGGGACCTGCTGCCAGAGGTCCGCTGAGGCTTGAAGATCTATGCCCAGTCTGCAAATAGTCGTAGAATCAAAGTAGGCAGACGTCCGCGGCCTCTGTGTCCCCAGTGTATCAGGGAACAGGATGATTCTGGACCCATCACGCTGATGGTGGGGCCTCATGCCAACCTGGGGTAAATTTCCAGTGATCTGAACTTTGCACAATGTGACTAGTTTTGCTGCTGTATTATAGATGCCTTTAAGAACTAGATGGGAGAAGCCGTTTCCCATGGATCGGTTACCCTAGAATGGAAGGGGTTCTTACGCTTCAGTTTCTTTATGAATCGACTGGTGATTTTGTTAAAATGCAGATTTATGGGCCTTTAGTCGTTCCTGGTTGGAGCCTATGAACCTGCATATTAATGTTTCCTAGGTCGATTTTGGGGCAGGTGGTCTATGGGCTGCCTCTTGAGAAATGCTTTGTCCTGTGGATCCGTTCTGTTCTTATGAAGTGGGTGAGGGTGGGGAGGTGATTGAAGAACTCCCGCCTCACCTTGTAAGTACAGAGCAACAGCTGAAAATAAGCCTGTTTGTGGATTCATTTTGGCTGTTTTGGGGGAAAACACACTATCTCCCAATTTCATATTAGAATGTATCTGATTAACAAATATATATATATATATATATATATATATATATATATATATATATATATATATACTGCATGTATCTAGTTAAAAACTTAGGAGACTTTTCTGAAGCTTACAAATTAAACTCAAGTAAATAGACAAAACCCCAAATTTGCTGATTTAGATGTCAGAGGCTATACTGTCATAAGCAGGGTTTGAGATCTAAAAACGAGCAGCAGCCTAATGCGTGGGAGGAGGATTCTGGGTTTGAAACCGCCAGGATGATTCACAGAGAGGAGGATACCCTGACCGCGGAAGATGATTTAACTCTGAAGACTAAAGTGTATGTATAGTCCATTCTGACCTGTACTCTGCCCTGCCACTGCACCCAGTCTCAGGTTGACCAGTTCTGCCTCTTGAAGGGCAACAACTTTTTAGCACAGATGGTGCTTAGTTGTTACTCCCATCATGGCTGTGTCAATGTCACAATTTCTACGTTTGTCACACCTCACCCTGGATTGATTATTATGGAAAGTTAGTCCAGGCCTGGTGTATACAGTTGACCCTTGAACAACATGGGTTTGAACTGCATGGGTCCACTTAGAGGCAGATATTTTTTCTATGGTAAATACTACAGTACTACACCATCTGTGGTTGATCAAATCCATGGACGCCAAACCCAGGATACAGAGGAGCCAGGCGTAGGAGAGCCGCTTACAAGTTATAGGCAGATTTTCGACTTTGTGTGTGGTTGGCACCATTAACCTTCCTGAATTGTTCAAAGGTCAACTGTATTCATACTTGTGCAGAACTATATTGTTTCAGTCTATTGTTTTCTGTGGGCTTGTCCTGATTTCAGCGATTGTCACCAGTATCATGTACTATGTGAATCTAACGCACAAATTCTCACTTTCATTTGAACTTACATCATGGACCCTAAGCCCCTTTCAAATGAAACAATATTTAGGGAGAACTTTTGAAATATTTGTGACTGGTTTAGGCTTTTGGAAATCCAAGCTTAAGATTTCATGGTTTAATTAAAAGTATGATTCTGTGCAAGCCAAGCCATTCCTTTAAACTGCAAGATCATGAATAATGTTGCCTACTGGTTGGTTTTACTGAAGCACAGATGAAATACTGTAGTTGTTAGAAGCTGGACTCTATTTGTGGCCTGGCATTAAGGACTGTGTTTAGTTATCTTTACATGTCTGGTGTCTAGCATAGAACCGGCTCATAGTCAATTGTAATTAATTAACTTGAACTCAAGTTCAGTTAATTGTTGGAGTGAATTAAATAAATTTTGCAAGCCCTGATGATTACATTGAGGATATTGGAATAGTAATTTACTAGACAAGAGAGGAGGGCAAATGCAGAAAATATCCAGCATGTATGTTGCCACTTTCTATTCTTGGTTTCTTAGCAAGACATTGCCAGTGCATTACAGCACTTTTTCTTACTGGGCCAGGATGCTATCTCTTCATCACATTAAACTCAGTGATCCAGAAGAGTCACTTGTGGTCCGTCAGGATGGAAGTGAAGGGTGGGGGCGTGTTAAGGCAAAAAATGAAAGCTTTTTTTGGACAGTTCCGTACTAAGGCCTAAATAAGTTAATACTTTCTACTGCCAAGAGAATAAAAATGCCCTAGATTTTGCAAACAAATTTCAGCTTCCATGCCTACTCGTACTAACTGGTGGTGGCTGTCTCTAGCCCTGTTTTAGGATTTGGGGGTTGCAGATAAGAGTCTTAAAAATCAATGAGAGATTTTTGTTCTGGGCGAATGAAAGAAGAGCGGCAATGCTCTGCGGGCCATTTCCCAGCCCCACTCAGCAATAGTCCTAGCTCATGGGCTACTCTAAGCACAAGCAGGGAATTGCAAAGAGGAGGATGGGGAAGAAAAGATCGTAGCAGAGTAGAACCAGAAGAAGGGACAGAGGAGAAGCTGTGCAAGAGAGAAACGGAAGAGGGCTATGCAGTGGACAGGGTGAGAGTGTGTCCCCAACAGGGGCCTCAGGTGCCGCGAGGTAATTTCAGTGCCACGGGCTGCCTGTTGTTGCACTGCACTGTCATGCGTCTAAATTTCCATTCTGTATAGCAACTGCTACATTCAAAAGAGTTATATAGTAAATCTGGGAGTCAAAATAGCAATAGAATTAAAGAGAAAAGGAGAACTAGGGCTATGGGATTAATAGGAACTCAGGAGAAATAAGTTAAGTGCTTCAACACCCCACCTCTCTCTGCCCTGCCACCCCCAGTCCAGCAGTGCTATGAGGATTAAGTAGACGACAGAGGACTGTGAACCTCTGGCTACAAGTTTTCATTTTTCATTCATCTCTAATGTGGGAGGCCCTGTGAAAGTCATTGGGACTTATTTAGATCTGAATCAGACCTATTCTCTACCTTCAAGGGGGTCCCCATCTGGTGGTAATAAAATATCCATCAGTAACAGCACCCATTAGTTGAGAAGGATCATGATATATGTCCAAGAAAAGAGCTATTAATTCTGCCTAAGGGGGTTGGGGAATTTCAGCTGTGAAAAATGTTTAATAATAGTCTACCTTAGGAGATATTTATTTTGATAGATTGTTAGTAAGATAAATAACTTGCTGTTGAAAGATTCTAGCCTAGTGTAGAATTGCAAAGTAGATACAGCGTATCCCACTGTATTGATGGATTTATTAGGAAGAATCTGTAACAGTTGAGTGTCTTTCCTCTTAAAAATAATGTGTGATACATGTGCATTAAATTTAATGAAGGAAGCTAAAAGACTTGGATAAATGTGCTGGTCAGTAAAAGACAAATTGCTTTTTCTACAAAAGCCAATCCAAATGTTGGCTGTTCTGAGTTGAATTTCTTAAAAAAAAAAAAAAAAAAAAAAAAAAAAAAGCCTTGTGACTCAAGATGACCCTTGAATGCTTGTGTTTAATATCAGTACTCTAGTGATTCCTAAAGACAAGAACTCTAATCTTGTTTGTGGGAAGATAGCTAATCAGTTTAAGGCTGGTGGGTGTTAGTTTTTGCTGGTCTAATTGCTCGCTGGACCATTCTCTGGAGTTAGAAGCAGAGTTAAAGGGAATCCATTCTTCTGTAAGAACGTGCTTATCTTGCAGACCTGTTGCCCATTGAGGATTTTCATTAACTGGACTTTCCAGTGGGCGGTTCTGCTTTATATGCCCAGTGGTTGCTCTATTGATCTTCTCAGGGGGTTGGCGGGCATTTCACGGCTTAGGATTGCCTGAAACATTTGGAAGGAATGTTTAATTTTAGCACTGTTGCTTAGATCCATTCTAATACTTGCTATGAAGTCAGACCATCAGTCCCCAAGGAGGTTACACTAATTAAAGGGCAAGGTTCATAAAAGCATGCTTCTTCTTTTACCCAAAACCTTTATATAAAATAATGGCTCAGAGTATATAGATAAACAGTCCAATAAAGACTGCATAATTTCAGTTTAGATAGTGAGAGGCTGAAGTAGCCTTTTGGGAAAGTAAACTTTAAAATGAGATGGTTGTGTAGATACCATTTTCATTAAGTTCCATAAATGTGTCACTAAATAATTCTTGAAATAGGAGGAATCAGTTTGGTCAAAACCAGTTACAGATTTAATTTGGAGTGATATGTATACAAGAAAATGTGTGGGTTGGCAATATAAACATTATGGGAAGGTATAAAAGCCTCCAAATCTGAGAAATTCAGATCATTCAGAAACTGAAAAAAGAGATTTGAATCTATAGAGCAATTTGGGAATCAATACTGGTGATTTTTTTTCTTAACCCTTCTGATAAAAAAAGAAAAAAATTCTTCTGGGATTATGCTGTCAGATGTGATTAGTTTCTTTCTTTTTATCTGATTACTATTTATCAACTTTTATGCTTTTAAACTCTTCTCCAAATATGAGCATATGTAGCATGCCTCCCTCTTGAGAAATAGAGTAAAATAAACCCCAGTTCTCTTTCCTTTTTCTCTTCCTTGAGTTTCTTTTCTTATTTTTTTCTTTTCTTACTTGTATTAAATTGATATAATTGCCTCATAATATTATGTTAGATTTAGGTGTGCAACATAGTGATTTGATATTTTTATACATTACACATGATCATGATGATAAGTCTAGTTGCCAATTGTCACCATACAAAGTTATTACAATATTATTGACTATATTCTCTATGCTTTATATTACATACTTGTGAGTTATTTATTTTATAACTAGAAACTTGTACCTTTTAATCACTCTAACCTATTCCATGCATTCCCTCATCCCCCCAAGCTCCCGCCATGACAAAAAACAGTTTGTTCTCTGTATCTGCAAGTCTGTTTCTGTTTTGCTATGTTTATTCATTTGTTTTGTGTTTTAGATTCCACATACAAGTGAAATCACATGGTATCTGTCTTTCTATATCTATCTTATTTCACTTAGAATAATACCCTCTAGGTCCATCTGTATTGTCGCAAATTGCAAGAATTCATTATTTTTTATCGCTGAGTAATATTCATATATATATATATGATATATATAACATCTCCTTTATATATTTATCTGTTAATGGACACAGGTTGCTTCTATATCTTGGCTATTGTAAATAATGCTGCAGCGAACATAGGGGTGCATAAAATACTTAGTTTTTATAATGGACTTAGAATTTGGAGAACTAGGAATTACAGTGCTTATCTTATAATAACTGTGATATTGCATGAGGTTGACTGCATGATGCAAATATTATATGCATTTAGACAGATACATTTAGACAAAAAGCTAGTAATTTTATGATAGGAATTGATCACTTCTGGCCTAATAATTTTTGAAGAAACTTCAAACTAGCAACCACAGGCCAAATCCAACCTATAAACTTAAAACAAGATTAAAAAAAAAATCAAAAGACATCTTTTGGTTATATAGTGAATGGCAAGCCTCTCTTCCACCATTGTCTTCCAGTTGAGAAGCTAAAAATATTTCTTATGTATCCCTCCATAGATAGTTTCTGTATACATGTATATAAACTAACATGCGTGTCCATTTCCCAACCCTGACTTTCTACACACTATTCTACACCACTTTCCCCCTCCTTCCCTCCTTCTCTTTCTTAACATTTCAGTATATTCATTTCAGTACATTCATTCCATTTCAGTGTATTCTTTTCAGTACATTATTATTCTTTCTCATTCTACTATATGGATGTATCAAAGTTTATTTCACCATTCTCCTGTTATTATCCATTCTGATTGTTTCAAAATGTTTGCTGATTTTATGTGACTAGGGTTGCCTTTAAACAAACCACATAGATTTTCCAGTTTATATCTATCTGTGTGATATATTTCTAGAAGTGGAATTGCTGGGTTAGAGGTAAAACCTTTTATAATTATGATATTGTTAAATAGTCCTCCATAATGGTTTTATGAATTTAACCTCCCAGCAGAAGTGCATGAGAATGCCTCTTCCCTCATCCTTGCCAGGCCAGTGTGTTATCATTTTTGATCTTTGCCAACGTAAGTGGAAAATGTAAGCTCAACGTTGTTTTATTTAGCATTTTTAAGAGTGAGGTTTAGTATCTTTTCATGTTTTCAAGAGCCATTTTTATTTTTACTCCTGCAAACTATTCATAACCTTTTAAAATTGATGTGTTGGCCTTTTACATATTGAATTGTAGGGGGTCCTTTTAACTTAGTAACATCAGCCATTTGGGATATGAGTGAAATTTTTTTTTACCATTTTTTCTTTGTATTTTGGCTTCGTCATGTGGAAATTTGTATATGTTAAATTATTAATATTTTATGACCTCTGGATTTTGTGTCAAACTTGGAAAATTTTAACTCATAAAAAATACTTCCCCCATGGCATTTCACTAGGTATTTTTTATATTTAATATTTTACTTTTAACATTTTAATCCATCTGGAAATGATCCTGGTTCAAGGTGTGGATACTTTTCCCATGTGGCTACCTGTTTTCCCTTTCTCACTTATTGGAATGTCACCTTTTTAACATCCTAAATCACCTAATGAATTTGAGTCTATATCTGAACTAATTGCTCCATCTGTTCATATACCAGAGCATTTTATAAATTATCAAGGCTTTATAATTTTTTAAAAATCTAGTGATACTAGTTCCCACTTAATCCTCTCCATTTTGGAGCTTTTTGCATATTCTTATTTTTTTTTTTAATACAGACTTTAGAATTCACTTTCTTACTTAAGGTATCAGCTGGTATTTTTATTGGGATATTATTAAACATTTAATTAACTTAGTACTGATCTCCTTGTAGTATTGAATTATCCTGCCTAAGAAAACTTCCATTTGTTCATGCCTCCTTTTGTTTTATTCAGTAGCATTTAAAATTTTTCTTCATAATGTTCTTGTAAATTTCTTGTTAATTTTATTCCTTGGTGATAGACTATATAGTCATTTCTTCTGTTGAATTTTCTATTGGTTATTTTAAACTATATGAATTTATTGATTACTACTGTATTAATGTTTTTAACCTTTCTCCTTTATTGAATTCTCTACTGTTTTTAGTTAATTAGCTTGGATATTCCAGATATACAATCATATCATCTGCAAAAAATGAAAAAAAGTTACTTCCTCCTTTGCAATATTTTATACCTGTAACTCTTTATTCTTGGCAAATTCTATTGACTAGTAACATTAGTGAAATGTTAAATAACAGAAATTATGGCAGGCATCACTTCTTGTTACTGACTTTTCTGAAAATGCCTATAGTGTTTCCTTATTAAGCATGTGGTTGGCTTTGGGGCCATGTTAAGAAGATATCTATATTTTTCTATTTTATTGATTGTTATTCTTTTACAAATGGTTATTAAATTCTTTTCATATACATTTCCACAATAAAATTTCATGTGGTTATGTTATATTAGTCTTGTAATGTGCTGCTAGAGTTTATTTGCAAGTATTTGATTTAGGATTTTTGCACTAGTATTTATAAGTGAGATTTGTCTTTGGTATTCCTTTTTTATGCTATTGTGTCAGGTGTAGCTATTAATGTTAAGCTTGCTTCACAAAAATAATTTAAGTACTTCTGTCAATACCTATAATTTGAGCAGTTTAAAATCATTGATTTTTGTTGGAATTATCTTGTGAATAATCCTGTTATTGTTGTTTGAAGCTCCTTGACACTTCAGATTTTTTTATTTCTTTTGTTGTCAGTTTTGGTAAATGGCATTTCCTAGAAAGTTATCTATTTCATATAGGTTTTTTAAAAAAAATTTATTGAAGTGTAATTGATTTATAATGTGAGTTTCAGGTGTCTTATATAGCTTTTAAAACTCACCAAATTCTATGCAAATTAATCTGTGATTCTTTAATTTCTTATGTTTCCCATTTCTACTTTATCATCTTTTTTTGTACATGCAATTTTTTTCTTTGTTGTTGTCTTGATAAGTTTAGCTAATTACTCACCTTTCCTCTTTCCTCAATAGAAAGAGTTTTGGATTTATTTAGAAGTTCTGTTGTGCGTATGTTTCTAACTTACTAATTGCTATTATATTGTCTTTATTAATTTCTTTCATATGTGTTCCTTCTGTTAATTTTCCTGATACATATATAAATTTTAAAGTTGAATGCTTGTGTCATTGGTCTTTATTCTTTATCTTTCAAATAGGCATTTAAGGCTATGAATTTTTCTCTTAGCACTGTGTTAGCTATATCTGATTTATCTTGATATGTTCCATTATCATAACCATTGTTTTCCAGAAATTTGGAAATTTTGCTTCTTAGTTCCTATTTTACTCAAGTGTTGTTTAAGGGAGAATTTTACTATTTCTAGATGGAATTTTTATTTTAATGGCATTGTAATTTCTACTTTTTGGATTTACAAGTTTATTTTGGGGGTCTAATATGTTGTTAATTTTTGTGAATGTTTATGTGAAGTGAAGGCATTGTCTCAATTTTCAGGATGCAGAATTTTGTATTTATCAGTCAGAGCTTTGTTGTTAATTCTTACTTTATTCTTCTAGAATATTACTTATTTTTCTCTATACAATTTGTCAATAGATTAAGAGAAATGACTTCATTTCTCTTACTATTAATATGTTTCTAGGTATTTCTCTTTGAATCTCCTATACTTTCTGCTCTGTCTGTAGTGCTGCTATGTTACTTGGTGCATAAATATTTTAGCAATTGTATCTTCATTGTAAATTTTACTTTGTATCATCTTAAATAGGTTTCTTTGTCTTGTTTAATGCTTTTTGCTCTGGATTCCACCCTGCCTTCTGTGAAAATTTTAAGCTCTGCTTTCTTTTTATTTGACTTTGCTTTTTTATCATGCTGCCTCTTTATTTTCACTTTCTGAATCACCTTAGTTTAGTTTTCATATATATGGAATGGGTTTTTATTTGTGATTCAGTTTTTGTCTTTTAATTGGTGTAGGTCACTTAGATATGTTGATATGACAGGTACATTTGATCTTGATTCTGCTGTATTAATTCATGTTATATTTTCTATTTCAAAGAGTCCTTTAGTTTGCAGTCTGTTTTCATTGTTTACCTCTGGGTAGTTTTTATGTTAGTAAGAAGTTTATATTTTTTATTCTAATTACCTTTTCATTTCGGTTTTATGTAATATCTTTTGTTCCTCCATGTTTTTTGACTGTACTGACTCGTTTCCTACTTACTATATGCAGTACTGAAATTAGCATGTTCCATTTTCCTTCTCCTGCTCTTCTTTTATCAATTTATTTCAGTCAATAAGATTAGCTTTTTTAGTGTTTCTCATTGTACTCCTAAGTATGTTGACACTGATACTTGATTTTGTTACCTTTGAGATCCTTTGATTTCCAGGTGTCAAAGGTGAGGCAGTCAGGTAACTTACTTAACACCTTTCTTCACAACTCTTTCCAAATGCTTATTAGATGTACTATGTTGAGATGTTTTTTCCTTTGGTTTACAGTGAAATAATTCAATGTTTGTCATTATTATTTCTCCTGCTAGACTTTCCCCAGCTGTGTTTGGGTTGGATGAAACTTGCCATCCAGGAGTTTCTCAAGGAGGGATAATGGCAGTATTCCCTGAATTTTTGCATTTGGTGGTTTGACTGAAGCTTTTATAAATCTCAAAGGACAGCTTGATTGAATATAAATTCCTAAGCTCACAATTCTTTCTTTGAAAAATCTTAGGTATTGATTTACTGGTTTGTGGCATTGGATTCTGTGGAGAAATGTGAGATCAGCCTTGTTTTTTCTTCTCTTCATGTACTACTTGATATTTTTGCCTGGCTGTCCCCCAAATGTTTGGCTTGTTTTTAAACTTCAATAACTTTCATAAGATATGTCTCAATTTTGATCATTCTAGATTAATTATTCCTGGGTCAATGTGTGCCCTTTTACTCTAAAGGAAAAACTTATGAGATTAGACATGTCATATTTCTTATAAAACATATTACTTAAAAATGTAAGTAGCATTATACCAATGAATAATAAATGCTTACATTTTTTGTTAGCACTAAAATATGCTTTCAGTTATTTTGCACTTGTTAATGTCTACACAAATAATGGCCAAATGTTCATAGGTCTAGTCTATCCAATTCAACATAAATCTGAGTGCCACCTATGGTGATAATGGGTGATATGGCTCATTACAGATCCTTCTATGCTTTATTTTGTCTCATCCTCAAAACAACCCTCTGTGTACATTCTGCTATTATCCCTATTTTGTAGAGGAGGAGACTGAAGCTTAGAAGAGACAGGTAACCTGCCCACATTAGAAAAAAGTAGAGCCAGGACTTAAACCTAAGCATCTGACTTTACAGTCAAAGCTCAAAATCACCAAATCCACCCAATTATCCAGCTATTTAGATGCCTGTCTTAATGCTGAGCTGTTATTTTCCCTATCATTATATCCCACTTATGCAAACTATGAGCTTGAAGGTTTTTTAGCTTTAGATTCTTCAAGTAGTCAGTTGTCAACTGGAGGTGATTTTACTTTCCGGGGGACATACGGTAATGTCTGAAATGTTTTTGATTGTTATAACTGGGGCAAGGGGTCATGCTACTGTCTGGGTAGAGGCCAGAGATGCTGTTAAACATTCTACAATGCACAGGAAAGCCCTCACAACCAACAGTTCTCCAGCCCAAAATGTCAATAGTGCTGCGGTTAAGAAAAATCTGAATTAGATGATCATTTTCTTAAGGGAAAATCTTTTCTTTTATATGTATCACTACATATTATTTAACATAATGCTGTAAGAGAGAAGATGAATGAAACTTGATTGTTATTTTTTAACAAAAATAATATTTAGATATATTTTTTAAAGATCTAGTGTTCTAGAATTTCATTACTTTGGTGATAAAAAGGACAAGCAATCAGCAGTACCTTATTCTGGATTTGACCTGAGTTTAAAAAAAAATTGCGTCTTTTCTCTTTCCCTGATATAATTTTATATCAATAAATATTTCAGTAATAGTTGTCTCATCATTGAATTAAAGGGAGCCTGTTCATTGTTCATTAAGGAACTTTATCCTCATTACTGATGAAGAGCCCTAAATTAATTATTTCCTGATTGCATAGTACACTATTTATGAAAATTAGTAAAAAAAAAAAAGTGTTCATTTTTCTTTGTGGGTGGAGAAAGAGGTCATTAGAATAATGAAATTGGACAGAATTGACAGTGTTTCTATTTAAAAGACCTTTTTATTAATTAGTCTTCCTCTTCCGTCAGGGGATGAGATAAACACTGATTGAAATTTGCTCAAGATCACTCTCCCTTATGAGATCCATACCTTTCAGTTCCATCTTACACTTTAGAGCAAATAGAACAATAGTCCCCCATAGCTGTAATAAAGTCAGACCCCTTCAAAGACAAAGCCTACTGCCAAAGTAATTTGAGTTACTGAGTGTATCCTTTTCTTTCTTTCTTTTTTTTTTTTTTTCCTGTAAGTCACATGTATCCAAAACAAGAACTTGTAGTAAGTGTCTCTGGAGAAGTGGAGGTGTGTCATGGTACTCTCAGCACAGTATCTTTTTAAAAGTGAATGAGTGATATATGCAGTAGGGAAGTTCATGACATTTGGCTCCAGTGTTCAAAACTATATGTTTGCAATTCCCCTATAATACAACATGAGTGGCTACCAGTCAAATATTTGGGAAGTTTTAAAATACATTTCTGGAAAATGCTTCCTGTAGTAGGCTTCTGTGAGCCCACAGAATGATTTTTTTTTTTTAAATTGGTGATCTATCTTTCTTATCTTAATGAGCTCTCTTAGTATTTGAAGGAAACTGATTTAGGAAGGATAAATTGTGCATTTTCGAACAAAAATAAGGAGGATAACTAAGGTGTTTATCAGTATGAATTCCTCCGAGAGCTGGTAAATGCTCTTCATTGCAAGTTCTCCAGCTAAAGGTTCCCATTAGCAGCTGTTCGGTTCTTAATTGTCTTTCTTCAAAAAAGTTGTCCTAGTGCCTGCGTTCTCTCTGTGCGTCTCCTCCATCCACATTCAAAGGCATCATTAGAACATCTGGAGGACAGTCTGACAGATAGCACAGTCCTTCTGGTACCTGCACTTCCATGTGTCCCTTGATGTCTTCTTAATTAGGATGCAAAGTAAAAGTGACAGAGCTGTTGCTGGTGAACAGGCAGCAGCTGGCACGTCCAGGAGAGGGGGCAGGCTTGGCAGTCAGGGTGGTAGAGCATCATAATTCATATGCCCTGACAGACAGGAACACTTTAAAAATGTACCATTGCAAGGTTCTTTGCGAATCAGATGTAACTTCCTTGCTACTTTCTCAGTTTTGTGTGATGAGAATAAATGGGGCAACTCAGGTTCCGCCAGATCTTTGACTTCTGAAGCCTTCAGCGTGTTTAGGAGAGTTGAATTTCCTAAGGAGAGACTGGGGAAAATTGAGATATTTCTTTGCAGACAATAACCTGAATATAGTGGAATAAAATGTCCTCAAGTCAGTGTAAAGTTCTTGGTGATGGAGTTGATTGAATGTTTTAACTGATCTGCATTTTTAAACATGTGAACGACAGAAAAATAGCTTGAGTTATGGTGCCAGAATGCTGTTGGTAAATTTTAGAATAAGATCATACAAATCTGTAGTTTGGAAATGTATTTCTTCCCTCTTATTTGTAAGAAGGCTGTAATAGACAAAGAAAATGTGATTTTTGTGCTATATTCATGGAACTCTTAATACATCCAACCAAAATGTGAAAAATCAATGTTGTCAGCTGGTAAAAATGCATCAAATTGTATACTTTTCTGTATCTATAATATAATAAAACCTTTGAAAAATCACTTAACTGTTTCATTCTCACAATACCAACTAAACAGAATGACTTTTGACCAATTTTTTTATAATGACTTGTGACATTTACCACTGAGGCGTGCTGTTTTGATAATGAGTAGAACTTGGCTTTGATGCCCCACTCTTTTGCCACTTATTAGCTATATGCGAGTTTGGGCAAGATCTATAATCCTTCTGAAGTTGACTTTCTCCATCTGTAAAAGAGGGCTAATAACATTTGCCATGTAGAATTTTCTGAGGACTAGAGATCCTCAGCTCTCCGCATCGCATCTGGCACATGGTAAACCCATCATAATTGGTAGCTAGTAGGATGATTATGATGATGATTGATGGTGATGATAATGTAGCCTGTAGTCCTGCAGGAAATAGAAACAAAACAAGTTTAACATAGCATAAAAACACATTCGTGTAGTTGTTCAGAAAATATGTACTGAAAACTTACCTCCTGTAAATCATTGTAATAGTAATTTGGGGAAATAGTGAAGATAATCAGAACTAGCTTATTCTGGCTGGATGGGGTCACAGATTACTTTTATTGTCCTGGACCTGGTACCTGATGTTCTGAGGCTGTGTTCTAGGCATTGGCAATCTGCTCATCAGCAGAGATGGCAAAGACCATTCCCTATGGACTTCAGCTTCTTAAACTCTCCAGCACTGAGAGGGACTGTTCTCTGTCTTGAGTTCATGGCTAAGCCTTTGTCAAAGTCTCTCCCAGGCCTGGCCTTGCAGGGCCAGGGAGAGAGCCCTGAAATTATGGCTCCGCTGACCCTCAGATTTCAGATACTCCTGCTGCCGATCCCCCCAGTTACTGGGACCATGTTCAGTATCAGGACTGCAGAAGGGTACACATCCCCCAGGCTCCTTTGTACAATGTCTATTGGGTTGTGGTTATTTCCCTTTTGGCCCAGTTCTAGTCTGGTCAATTACTCCAGCCTCCATTTCTGCCCTGATTAAAATACTCCATCTTTCCTATGTGTCCTTGAGCCTCTCAGAAGTTTTTTACAGGGCACAATCATTAAAAGAATGACACAGCACTTGAAGACAGGTTAACTGGTTAGAACCAACTAAGCCCAAGATGGCAAAAGATTCGACTTCCAGTAGACCTTGAGCCTCAATATATGCTCACTGTGATACATTAGCTGCTAAATGGCACTCCCACAGGTGCCTTGACAGTTCCCAGTCTGACCATAAAAGGCGAAAAAGTGGGCAGGGGCCCAATTCCTGGAAATCCCCACCCCCTTCCCCCAAACAGAATAATCTTCACACTTCAAGACCCCCAGAACAAACATTATCTCCTGATGAGATTCTGTCTGGCCATTCCAGGCCAAGATTTTCTTTGTTTCTTTCTTTCTTCCTGCCTTCCTTTTTTTTTTTTTTTTTTTTTTTTGCCCATTTCTATGTTATTTTTCTTCTTTCTTTTTTTAGTTGAAATATAGTCAGTAACAATGTGTCAGTTTCTGGTGTACAGCATAATGTTTCAGTCATACATGCACATACATATATTCCTTTTCATATTCTTTTTCATTATAGGTTACTACAAGATATTGAATAGAGTTCCCTGTGCTGTACAGTATAAACTTGTTGTTTATCCATTTTACATATACTAGTTAACATAGTCAGTATTTTACTTATTTACTTATTTTTAACATAGTCAGTATTTTAAAGGAGACCATTATTATAATACTAACTTCTGATAAATTGGGAGTAAATAATTTTTTACACTAGAAAATAAAGATAAGGCTAAAAAGTTAAGATCTTTGCCTTAGAGAGTGAAGAGGTTTTTTAAGATTCTCGACTTACCCAGTTGACATGATGAAATCAGCCTTCAAGGAGAAAGATCTGAGTAGCACTGTACAGGATGCACCCGAAGAGAAGACTGTGGCCGGGTGAGTATGTCAGCATATGAAATTACTGAGCCCATAGAAACTAACCACCCCCACATCCTGGGGGCCTCTCACCTCTTGAGACGTCCTGCATTCTGCCTATGGAATGTGTATCTCCTAGGGCCTCTCTCACTCTCCTAGACAACCCCATGTCCCAGGGCCTCTCTTGCCTTCTGAGATAGTCCGTGCTCTGTCTGTGGAGTGTGTCTCTCTCAGAATAAATCTACTTTCACTTCATTATGGCTTACTGTTCAATTTTTTTTTCCTGCATGAAGCCAAAGACCTTTACTTGATTAGTGCGTCCCAGGGACTCACCAGAGACCTGGGATATGACCATCCTCATGTGCCCCCCATTTTCTTGCAACACCACTAGTGATGGGCAGTTCACAGAGCACTTTCATGAAGTTATCAAATGACCCTCATCTAGTTCACTTCACTCTTTTCCCTGGTGATTCCCCAGAATTTAAACACTAGGCACTGTGGTAGCTTGCCTGTAGAGAGATTATTTGATGGCTTCTCCGCTATTTATTTCTGTGTGTTAAACTCAATCGTCCCACAGAAATGGTAAGTTTCTTGAGAACAGTAGTTATTTAATTTCTTTTGGAAATGCTAACATTTTCCACTCAGTTAGTATCATTTTTTATTGGGTGTAGTGAAGGGAGGTCGAATCGGGCAATGAGGAGGCAGGGACTGTGAATGAGGATGGTGTGACACAGGGTGTGTGCATCAGTCAGGAAGAAGGAATGGATCTGGCCTCAGTAAAAGTAGCCCTGCGCCCCTTCCCCGCCTCCGCCGCGCCCCTCCACCCCTTGCTGAAACAGCACCTTGTGGAGCCACGTTGCAGCCTGAACTGAAAGGGAAAATCGGTCACACTGATCCTGTGTTTATTTGAAATTTTTGGTATTTTGTTCATTATAGATTTTTTTTTGCATTAATTCTGATTTTTAAAACATTGCATTGAAGTATTATCCATCTTGATTACTACGTGTTTTGGCACCTCACCTGCCTCACCCTAGTGCTGGTCTTATGCTGAAGCCTCATTATCAAAACAAGACTTTTGCTTGTGAGTTTCTGTGTAGGCTAAGAATGTAAAGCAGAGATTCATGGACTTAGAGCCCTAGCTATGGCACTTCACTAAGCGTCCCTCACCTGGAGGGCTGGTGAAAACCCAGCCGGCTGGGCCCCGCCCCCGGTTCAGGAGGACCTGAGGATTTGCATTTCTAACAAGTCCCTGGTTAAACTGCTGCTGCAGGGACCACACCCCTTTGTTCAGCATGGAGGAGGGGACACTCAAGGTCGGTTCCCTTTATTTAGTCTCTGAATGTCTTTTTCTTTTCCTTTTCTTTGTGTGCATGTGAAAAAGAAGCAGTAATAACATAGTAATAAACTCAATTACATCAAATCTTATTTAAGTAAGACAGTTCCCAACTTTTAGGTTTTTGACTTTTTTTCAGGAAAAAAAGGTATTAACTCTCTGAAAGAACTCTGTAGTATTTAAAAAAATTTTTTTTAAATTTAATTCAATTACAATGTGTCAATCTCTGGTGTACAGCACAGTGTCCCAGCCATGCATATACATACATATATTCATTGTCACATTTTTTTCCATTAAAGGTTATTACAAGATATTGAACATAGTTCCCTGTGCTATACAAAATAAACTTTTAAAAAATATATTTTTATATATAGTGGCTAACATTTGTAAATCTGAAACTCCCAAATTTATCCTCTCCCACCCTCTTTTCCCTGTAGTATATTTTTAAAGTGTACAATCTGATATGTTCATAACAAAATTAATAGACTATTTTTAGAGCAGTTTTAGGTTTGTAGAAAAATTGAGCAGAAAGTACAGGACCCTCATATACTAGTCATCACTTCCCCAAATACGTCTTGCGCTGGTGCAGTACCTTTGTTACAATTGATGATTCAATATTAATACTGATACATTATTGTTAGCTAAACTCCTTAGTTTACATCAGGGGTCCCTCTTGGTACATTCTTTGGGTTTTGACAAACGTATAATGCCATGTAGTCATGATTATAGACAGTATCATATAGAATACAGCTGACCCTTGAAGAACCCTGAGATTCGGGGCACGATCCTCTGCACAGCTGAACATCTGCGTGTAACTTGCAGGTCAACCCTCCGTGTAGGCAGTTCCTCTGTATCTGTGATTCTGCATCCTGAGGATTCAACCAAGCTGTGATCATGCAGTCCAGGAGTACCTACTGTGGAAAAACATGCACATTTAAGTGAGACATCACTCTTCAAACTGGTGTTGTTCAGGGTCACCTGTGGTTTCACTGCCTTAGAAATCCCTTGTGCTCTACCTATTCATCCTTCCCTCTCTCCTCCTGAACCTTTGACAACAGCGGTTTGTTTGCTTTTTATTGTATCCATAGTTCAGCCCTTTCCAGAATGTCATAGAGTTGGAATCATACAGTATGTACCTTTCAGATTGTCTCCTTTCACTTAGCAATATGCATTTCAGGTTCCTCCTCCGTGTCTTTGTGTGGCTTGAGAGTTCATTTTTTTAGTTGCTGGAAAATATTTCATTATATGATGTACCACAGTCTGTATATCCATTTGCCTCTTGCAGAACCTCTTGGTTGCTTCCAAGTTTTGGCAATTATGAACAAAGTTGCTTTAAACATTTATGCACAGGTTTTTGGGTCAACCTAAGTTTTCAACTCATTTGGGTAAGCACCAAGGAGCTACAATGACTTTTAAAACTTTCCATTACTGTGTTCCCGACAGGGAAATGGCAGCATGGCCATTCAGTCCTCAGACTGAGCACTGTTGTTACAGGGACCACTGCTCACTACTTCTTATCAAGTCAGTGAGTGTATTTATGTGAAGTGCTCAGAACAGTGCCTGGCAAACAGTAAGCACTCAGTAAAAGGAGTTGGTGTCTTCATCGTCATCATCTTCCTCCTCCGCACCATCACTAGGTTCCAGACACCATGAGGGGCTTCATGTCCTTCGTCTCTTCTTCTCAAAGGACCTGGACCCCAAAGTTAGGACTTGTTTTTCCTGCTTTACGTGTGGATGCCTGAAGTTTAGGGAGGTTAAGCAACGTGTCCTATGTCACATGACTAGAAAGCGGCAGAACCAAGACATAAACCAGGCCTTTGTGAAGCTTTCCAACCACTTCCATGGGAAGGGGAAGGAGTTTTACCAGAAATGTTAGACAGAAAGAAAGGAAAATACTAATAATTAGTTAAACATTGAGATTTTTTAAAAGGCATGATAAAAAAATAAATAAAATATTAATATTATCAACCCTTGTTAAAAAAATTATAATTATATGCCCTAATCATGGGTCTAAATATTGTAAATAGTTCATTATGCATATTTGTACAAATTACAAAATGAGTTGTAATGATTCCCATGATGTAAATACTGAGTGACTGCTGTTTGAGAAACGTGGTGGAGTGATTTTTCGAGTTCATTATTCTTATTAAAGCAGAGGAATACCACGTTACTTCTTACTCTACTTGAGTAGAATGAACTTCCACCTAACCCAGGGATTAGCATGCCAGTCAGAGCCACACATTTCTAAGTGCCCTGCCTGGCTTTACCACTTCATGCGATCAATGCTTTTCTTTACTATTTTCTCTCACAGTCCAGGGAACTCCACCTTTTGTATAATGTAGTAACTACATATAGGCTCTAAAGATAGAAGGTTGTGGTTTCAAATCCTGTGTCTACCCTTTACTAGCTATGTCCTTTTTTTTTTTTTAAGTTTTTTTTGGGGGGCGGGTAATTGGATTTATTTGTTTGTTTTATAGAGGTATTGGGGATTGAACCCAGGACCTCATGCATGCTAAGCACACACTCTACCACTGAACTATACCCTCCCCACTATTAGCTGTGTCTTGACATGGGACATATTACTTCTAGACCTTTATTCTTCATGTCTGCAGTGGTGACTGATAACGATGATACTAATGGATTGTTGTGAAGATAAAATAACACAGTGTGTAAATAAACACACACACACACACACACACTTAGCACATGATCTGGAACATAAAAAGGATTCAGTACATGTTGCTACTATTATCAGGGCCAGATTCTCATAGATGTTCTTCAGATACTGAGTCAAAGATTCAGTAGTTTGGGGAAATGGATGTGAACATTTATAGAAATAAGAAATATTTCATATCATACATGCAGGGTAAACTGTCCACTAAATAAGTAACCTTTAAAAAATTCATTAAACAGTTCTGAATCAAAAATTTATTTCTAAACATGTTGTACTGTACTGGAAAGACAAAAACAGTAACAGTTTCCCTGCCATCACAGAACTCACATTCTAGAGGGGAAGATGGACACGGAAGCATATCAGCTAATAAATGATAACTTGAGGGCCATGAAAGGTACAAACACTGGGGTGCTGGATATTTTTGGTGTCCAATGACAGTGAGGTATGTAAGAGCATTTAAACCTGCTTAGAGTCACCCAATAGAGATCTGCAGCTGCGTTCAAATCAGGACAAGATGAAGTCTTAGGGAGTTAGAACCACCGTCGCAGTGTTGGCGCATTGAATCTACAAATCTGGCTGAGAATGAGAATGCAAAAGCTGGGACACTGGTGCACACAAATGACCAGACAGCCCAATCCTGGACACAGCGTAACTCTATTTTTGGTTGCTGAGATCGCTTTATGCCCCTAGGGTCATATTTCAAATCTCCATTATCGAATAGAGCCACAGGCCTCCTGGCTACCTTCAAAAATAACCTAATAACTTGAGGCAGAAATGAGAAGATGAGCACTAGGCTGACTGTGAGAGCATCTCAGGGCTCCTGAGAGGAGTTGAGACCCTTGTAGAGACACTGAGACTCCCCTGTGAATTTCCCTCAAGCTACTTCTCCCTCTGACTTATCTTCATGTCCCTCAGGTCCTAGCCAAGGTCCTGTCATGCAGATGAAAAGGAATATACGTATGTATGTGTATGATGGAGATGACATGCTGTACACCAGAAACTGACCCAACATTGTAAACTGCCTATACTCCAGTAAAAAAAGAATGCAAAAAAAAAAAAAGTTTATTGAATCTAAGTGAATTGAATGATCAGAGTTTAAAGACTTGCCAAACACTAAGTTGGTCCATGAAAAACCCTCTCACTTAAAGCATGAGGCTTATGATAAAAGAAATAGATATCAATGCTAAGTAATTCATGATTCTTAAAGGACTCTAAAGTAAAGCTCTAGAAAGCCCCTTTGCCTAAATAATAACATCCTTCCTTTTTTTTTTAAGTTTCTTTCTGTATATTTATTTATTTTTATTTATTTATTAAAAAAAATTTTTTTGAAGTACAGTTTACAATGCTGTGTCAGTTTCTGGTGTACAGCATAATAGTTCAGTCATACATATACGTGCATATATTCCTTTTCATATTCTTTTTCATTATAGGTTATTGCAAGATACCAAACATAGTTCCCTGTGCTATATTGGGAGTTTGAGATTTGCAGGTGCTGACTACTACCTCTCTGCTTTTTATAGGAATAAGATGCTAACAATTCTCTATCCACGGGGAGAACATTTTAATTTTTTTTTTCAGAAGTGACAAGCAGCCTGTTGTTGCTCAGTTATCCACTTTCTTGACCAGTTCTGCTTATTTTTATTATGAATTTGTGTTATTTTAAATTTTTAAATGATAAAACTTGCAAAATTAATGCTTGTCCAAAACACATGCAGAAAATAAAAAATGAACCTCTTTGGCCTCCTCCCTCGCTGCTCCCTGTTCTGACCTCTTGGTGTACGTCTTTCCATTCTTCTTTCTATGTCTGCACAAGCCCACATCCATAATGCATGCTTTTATATTTATGTAATTTTAACACAAAACTGATCGTGTTACATATTTATTTCCTGCAACTGAGAGGCCTTTGCTTAGGACTCAGTCTGTACAGAAGTCCTAATGTAACTATACATCGATTTCTGAGTTTATTTTCCATCAGCTCTGTCAGAACTGTTACTCTCCAGTATACACCCAGCACTTCACACAGTTCTAGGCCCGCCATAGCCCCTTGATTAATAGTGATTGAATAACTGAATGAAAAACATTTTCACCACCATCACATTGTGGACATCCTTTGTGAGGGTCTTGAGCTCCCCGTTTGTCCTTCCACCATCCGCCAGGATTCCACTGCACTGAGGCATTACCACCTGTTGGTGGATGTGCTACAGATTCCCTGTGGTGAGGGCCCAACTTTATTTGATTTTCTCCTATTAAGCTAATCTTTTATAAAACTTAAAAATTTTTTAGGCTTATGTCTTAGCCTGTTTGGGCTGTTGTAACAAAATACAACCAACTGGATGGTTTATATACAATAGAAATTTACTTCTCACAGTTCTGGAAGCTGGAAGTCCAAGACCAAGGTGTGGTTATGGTCAGGTAAGTGCCCTCTTCCAAGTTGCAGACTTCTCACAGTCCTCACATGGTGGAAGGGGCTATGGAACTCTGTAGGATCTCTTTTTCTAAGGGCACTAATTCCATTCATGAGGGCTCCACCCTCATGACCTATTTACCTCCCAAAGCCCCTACCTAGTAATACCATCATCTTTGAGGGGTTAGGATTTTAACGTGAATTTTGGAGGGACATGAACATTCAGACCATAGCAACATAGTAAAAATATTTAAACTATAAGGAAAAAATACAAAATGAAAAATAATAGTTGTCACCTCTCCCTACACCTAATTCCATTTCTCAAAGGGAGTGCTAGTACTACTTTTAACTGCTTTTGCTTTATATCTTCTGGTGCTTTCCTTTATATATATTTTTTTTCTTTTGGGGGGTGTAATTAGGTAATTAATTAATTAATTAATTAATGGAGGTGCTGGGGGTTGAACCCAGGACCTTGTGCATGATAAGCAGGCAGTCTACCACTGAGCTATAACCTCCTCCCTTTATATTTTAAATAAAATATTTATGACTCATCATTCATAATTCACAATTTGCATGGCACCTTTTAATTCTCAACTATGAAAGATGAGGAACTTAGTACATATAGTACCTCAACCACAATCCCTTCAATTTCCTGCTTTTAGAATAGTTTTATTCTTATTTTTCATGGTTAAAGTTTATAACACTTACACTATGATCTTTGACTATGAATCAGCACTCTCTGATTTTTCTGTAGATTGACTCTAAAGATTTAAACCGAAATAAAAATAAACATTTACAGTACTGAAATATTCTTCATTGCCAAGTAAAGTTTTTTCTTTTTTTTACTGATGTATAGTCAGTTACAACAAGTCAATTTCTGTGTACAGCATAATGTCCCAGTCATATATATACTTACGTATATTTGTTTTCATATTCTTTTTCATTAGAGGTTATTACAAGATACCAAACATAGCTCCCCATGCTATACAGAAGAAATTTGTTTTTTATCTATTCTCATATGTAGTAGTTAATATTTGCAAATCTTGAACTCCCAAATTTATCCCTTTCCACCCTCTTTCCCCCTGGTAACCACAAATTGTTTACTATGTTTGTGAGTCTGTCTCTGTTTTGTAGATAAGTTTATTAGTATCTTCTTTTTTCTTTTTTTAGATTTCACATATGAGTGATATCATATAGTGTTTTTCTTTCTCTTTCTGGCTTACCTGACTTAGTGTGATAATCTCTAGGTCCGTCCATGTTGCTGCAAATGGCATTATTTGATCCTTTTTTATGGCTGAGTAGTATTCAATTGTATATATATACCACATCCTCTTTATCTAGTCATCTGTCAGTGGACATTTAGGTTATTCCTATGTCTTAAGTTTTCTTTTTGCTCTGAAAAAACAAAAGCTGTAATACTGTGTCTCTGAACTCTAACTACTGGGAAGAGAATATCCTAATTGCCAAAGAACAAGGGATTTGCATCTTCAGTTTTCTTTTCATCTTTTAGATATTACCCAGTTGCCATGGTTCCCTGTATTGTCATGTCATATTCTTCCTTGCATTCCTTTTTATCTTGCTGAAATTTTCATATGGGATGCCTGAATGTAAATTTTCTGAATCCATACATAGCTGAAAATATTTTATTTTCACAATATTTGATAATTAATATAGGTATAAAATTCTAGGTTGAAAATGATTTTTCCTTGACCATTGAAGGTACTGCCACTTGGTATTGTGGTAACCAGTGTTGTTGATGAGAAGCCTGTTCCAGTTTATTTCTCATTTCTTTGCAGGTTGGTGTGAACCTTTAAAAATTTGTTTTGTATCAACATAGTTCATGATTCCCTTCAAGTTGTTGCTGTTGATTCAGAGTCAAGTAGCTCTAAAAAGCTTAGTAAATAACATTTACTTCCACTTCTTGTTTTTGTTTGTTTGTTAGTTTGTTTCTAGTTTTGAGAATTATCTATTGATCTTTTATCATATAAATTGAGGATTTATCATTCTTTTATTAATTCCAGAGGCAGTCTTCCATTCCTCCTGTCTTTCTGATGTAATAAAATTACATAATTTTATTTAGATCAATATTAATTTTTTATGATTATGACCAAGTTAACTTAGAACTCTATTGCACATCTTTTTGCTCCCCCTGGATTTATTCATTCTTTTTTCATTTTCATTTTTAAAATATATTTATTCTTAACTCATACCCAAACTTTCTGCTAATTGTTTAACTATCCTTTGATATATATTTGCGCACATGTGGTATTCCATCAACTTTGTCATTTTGAAGAATTCTATCTTGGAGATTTCTGAACTTCCCTAATTTGGACTTGTCTTCCCAGGCTTGTTGTCTAGCTGGGGTCTCCTTTCTTTATCATTTTGGGAATTTCCTACCCTCACTTGGGCTGAATTCTTTGTTCCAGAATCTCATTTACTTGTTTCCAGCAGTCATGCTGGAGTGTTCGAACACCTCCACCAGTAACTCCCTGAGAAACAGTGTGTGGAATACAAGTTTTGACATCTTCCATTTCTGAAAATGCCTTTATTCTACCCTCATACTTAATTGATGATTAACTGGATTTGAAATTAATTCTGTGTTGGACTCCATTTCTAGTTTTATCATTGAGAAGGCTGATATGCAATTTTAATTTATTTTTTTTACATGCAGCTGTTTTAACTCTCTGAAAGTTCTTAGGACTTTCTCTTTGTTCCCAGCATTCTAATATTTATCCATCATATATCTAATTTTAGGAGGTATTTTTGCTCTGAATGCTCCTTATTAAGGGCAACTTAATCTTATTTTATGGATATGTTTTATTTCTGCAAGAATAATAATGACAGTATTTTTAAAAGATTTCTTTGAAACCAACTATTCCCTCCAAATTTGTTTATTCTGGATGTGTCTTTGATCTTTCCTCTCAGGCTTTCCTCAGATGTATATTGATCCCTGGTTCTAGCACTAAAAGCTGATGGGAAGCTTTGTGAACATGGTTGGAGCTGTTGACTGTTGGCCTCCCAGCAGGGAGATTGGTCAGGCAGTTAAATTGGGGAATCACTGATGTCAGTATTCTTAGGTCTGTTCTCTGGGGCTGTTCTAATTTCCCAGGGAATCTCTTAGTGTTTGTCTGGAGGGCAAAACATCACTGAAAACATCCTGGGATCCTCCTGGGAACAGGGCAATGGGTCTCAAGGTTCTATAGTTACTTGGACTTTCACTCACTCCCCTGTTTTCATATGGTAACCCATCCCTCGGCTGAATCTTGTTTCTCCCAGTCTGAAGATTCTGTTTCGGGCTCAGGAATGCTAAGTCAGTACGCATATTTTAGGTTTCAAGATGCACACTTCATTGACTTTATGGATGTCACACTTTATGTCTTTGAGGATATCTTAAAGATTTATTCTGTTTGTTCTCTTTCCTCAGGATGCAAGTGCTTCCATTGGTTAGGTTTTACATCAAAACATTGGTGACTCATGGTTTTGCATTCTTCTTTATATTCAAGCCTACCAGTTAGACTGACTGTGAAGCTGCTTTTGGGAGAGGGTCCCATGCCTTGTCTGATGAGGTGCACACTCCAGGGCTTGGAGGAGGGGCTCATGTGCTCATGTTTAGAGGATGCAGGCTGTTTTCTGGGTTTGTGGATACCCGTTTCTCCTCCTCTTACCCAGGGTTCCGCTCTGTGTCCATGACCCAAGTGCCCAGAGTCATAGTTCTCACTGGGGCCATCGTTTCTGTTGCTCAGAAACAGAGCAACAGTGCCCTTGTCTCTGAGCTGCCCTGAGACCCACCCCTCTCTCCAGTAACTGCTGTAGTTTGGGCTTCAATCACTTTTGGCCTCCTTCCTTTTTTTGAGTAGTCCTTTTTTGCATCTGCTTTGGTTTGCAGTTTTCTTCTTTAATCTGATCCCGTTTGACTTCCGTCTGAGGACGTTCACAAGTTCTCAGAGTGTCTGGTCCTAAGGAGGCATTGCTTGTTTTTCACTGTAGAAATGAACACTAAAAACTTTTGTTGCTGCTATTTCCAGGGATGCTCCATCTGCCATGCTGAATCTGAAGCCTCCCAATTTCATAAGGAGCAGTTTTCAGCTGGCCTTTTGTGTCAGTATAGGGTAGCATGGCTATTAGGAAAATGTTTTCCTGACACAGTCTGTTCCTGGGTTTTTCTGTTTGATAGAATACAGTTAGTAGCTATGTGACTGTAAATAAGGTGCTTAACCTCTCTGTGCCTCAGTTTCTTCATTTAACAAATAAGCATAAAAATAATACCTGCTTCAGGTAGTTATTGTGAAGAGTCAGTGAGTATCTGGCTTTTTAGACGTCCTCAATGAATGTTAGCCATTATAACTCTGGAAATTGCAAGGGGCCAGTTGGCTCAGCTGTCCTGCATTCAGTTTTTGATTAATTACCTTGATGACTGCCCCAGGGCTCAGTCCTGCTTTTTGTATTTGTTGACTTAAATCTTAAAGTTTCATCGAGCACTGTAGTTTTTTTTTTTTTAATTGAAGTATAGTCAGTTTACAATGTTGTGTCAATATATTTACAGCACAATGTTTTAGTCATACATGTACATACATATATTCCTTTTCATATTCTTTTTTATCATAGGTTACCAGAAGATATTTAATAAAGTTACCTATGCTGTACAGTAGGACCTTGTGACTTTTATCTATTTTATGTGTAGATGTCAGTATCTGCAAATCTCAAACTCCCAATTTATCCCTTCCCACCCCTTTCCCCGTGGTAACCATGAGTTTGTTTTCTATGTCCGTGGGTTTGTTTCTGTTTGTAAATAAGTTGTGTCATTTTTCTTAGATTCCGCATATTGAGGCGGGAAGCCCTATAAAAAGACCGGCAGGACCCCCAAGCAGGGCCACTACTCTCGTGCCGGCACCATCCGGTTCCCTGGCCCAGAGGCTCTATCTCACTTTTTGCCTCTGAAATGGCTTACTTACCCCTAAAATTCTATTGGTTCCCTGAGCTCACTTCTGATTGGTTATTTCCTTCACTCCTGATTGGTTATTACTCTCACTTCTGATTGATCCATTTGTAGTACTTCATTTGCATGGAGCTCACTCCTGATTAGTTATTCCTTTCACTCCTGATTGGTCCATTCCTCTCACTCCTGATCGGTTATTTCTCTCATTCCCGATTGGTCTATTTCTACAAAGCTTGTTCCTGGTTGGTCAACTTCTGTTATACTTTAATTGCATATGATGTTGCGAAGTATAAAACTGGCAGCCCATAAAGGCCTGAGTAAACCTACAGACAGGGTCCAGAGCTTGGAGTGTTAACTCCTCTGGGCCCATTGATATAATAAACCTGAGTTCTCCAACTCTCCGAGTAATGCTTGGTCTCTCGCCTGGATCCAGGTTGCTGTCATAACTGAGCTGTAACACCGAGCTGTAACACGTTTTTCCGCAGCAATATCAGTGATGTCATGTGATATCTTTCTCTTTCTGGCCTCCTTCACTTAGTGTGACAGTGACATGAGCACTGTAGTTGTGAAGTGCTGTTTTCCCCACTCTGTTTTCTTTGTTCCTTTGACCATATTTGCTTTCTCTCTTCCTTTCCTTCAGCCTTTCCGTTCTTCTGCTTGGTTCCTTTCTTGTCAGTATTGTTATAGGTTCATTAAAAAAAAAATGAATAACTTTTCTACCATTTGAATAGGACACAAGAGGAGAAAAGGTGGGCTGATGCATGTCGGTGCTCCTCTGTCTTGAATCTGAGTCCTATCCTGTGAATTCCTAGACTTTCCGGCTAGCATTGGGTGTGATCTGTGGCCATTGGCAACAAAGCACCATTTTATCCCTGCATACTGCCCTGAATTACCGTTTTGTTTTTTCTGGGTTCTCATTTATTTGTTTGTTTTAATTTGCTTGCATTTCAGTGACTCACAGTTTCTCTTCTCTGCGGCTAATCACACAACAGCATGGATATTTATGAAACGCAGCCACCCGTTCAGACCAGAATATTGGCACTTCCAAATCTTTTGCCATAAGGCTGAGCAGCAGGCTCTGTTTCCAAGTTAGCCCGTCAGTGCCTCACAACCCCACACATCCTGTTTCTCTCCTGTTCACAACTAGGAAAACATGATTCTTTCAGGAAATTTTCCTTGCATCTCTCCAAGAGCAAACACAAGGTCTAGGACTAAACAAATCTCTTTCGTTTAAGTGTTAAGATGGAAAAGGGCAAAAAAAAGGCAAAAAAAAAAAAAAAAAAAAAGGAGCAAAGTGTAAAAGATTCAGGCTGATCTAATTTATTAGATTAGAGCCACTCAGTGATTTGAAAAGGCCTATTTTCCAAGAGAATGAAGAGCTCTATTAATGGTTAATGCTCTATGTAGAAAATACTGCTGCTTGTGTGTTATGAGCACTTGCCTGAGCAAAGTAGGCATCATGACAAAAGTAGTACAGATGACGCCTTGCCCTGGTGTTGAGTTTACTTGTCTCCCAAGCGGAAGGAATAAAGAAAGTAGCATGCTTTAATTCAGGGGCTATTTATATACCTTCGTAATTACAGATGTGAAAGCAGTGTCTTCTTCAAGAAAGTTTGGGCTAAAACCATAGTTTTAAGAATCTGGATAACAGCCTTCCAGTAGCTATTTGTATTTCTCTTCAGATTGACTATCCACAGTATCTTTATTTACAGAAATGTGTTCCACACTGTTTAATCTAAGATGACTACATTTCAGTAAGGAGAAAGATTCTCTTTACTTGGTTGGAAACAAACGAGGATATCTCTACTAATCTGTATCCCCAAACATTTTCCCCGGCAACACATGTGACAGTCAAATGCTTTTAAAAAAAGGTTTTTTTAATTGAAGTACAGTCAGTCACAATGTGTCAGTTTCTAGTGTACAGCACAATGTCCCAGTTGTGCATATATATACATATATTAATTTTCATATTCTTTTTCACTAAAGGCTATTACAAGATATTGAACATAGTTCCTTGTGCTATACAAAAGAAATCTGACTTATCTATTTTTATATATTACAGTGGCTAATATTTGCAAATCTCAAACTCCCAAATTTATCCCTTCCCACCCTCTTTCCCCGGTAACCGTAAGATTGTTTATTATGTCTTCAAGTCTGTTTCTGTTTTGTAGATGAGTTCATTAGTGTCTAAAAAAAAAAAAAAAGAAAGAAAAGAAAAAGAGGACACTAACAGTTTTATGCCTACTTTGCTCAGTTTAGACCCAAATGTTTATAGTCTTCTGGAGGGTGTCTGCAACTAGGGGCTAACCAAGAGACGACTTTAAACCTGCAGAATATTGAATCTGGCGGTTTTGTTCTCTTACGCCCAAAGAGAAATACCCTATGTGACGTCCATTTATTTTACCCATCACCAAACTAATACTAAGGTTGGGCTAACCAGTTAGATTGAAATAAATCTCACCTTGAGCCTTTATTAATTAACTAACCTAAGATAGTTTTAAAGATCACATGGATCTGAAATGAAATAAGGGGACAGGTCTGTTTGGTTGTGACTTCTCAGTAGATGGTGAGCCCATTGGGATTTAATGTCCTGATTTCCCCAGGATTACATATATTTTCATTTGTCTGGTGAAAGAACAGGATCACAGTCATGAGGGTGGTGGGAGAATATTTCTGGCAGCTTTCCTACCATAGAGTGGAAGGCTTATTTGTCCCTTTAGAACAGAAGTTTCCAAAGCATCCAGGGATTTCTGGGAGTTATCTGAGGGACTTTGGAAGGATGGAGGAGGTTAGTCACTGGAGACAAGGCAAGCTGGCTGCAGGCCAGACCCTACCCTACTCCAAAATCACACACCTTCATCTTCATGTATGGACAGATTTTACTGATTTTATAGAGATTGTGCTTCAACATAAAATTTCAGTTTAATAAAGATTAATCTTCCTTAAAACAAAATAAACATATAAAAGCCCATCATGTTTGGAAACTGGTGCTTTCAGAGAAAATGTGTGATTCTTTACTTTCTGAGAATGAAGTTAGGTCTAAGAATTTTGAGATCTTCTGAAGGAAGGATCAGTGGGATGAATTGAAAACCCACTATTAGCTGAATGTGACTCCCGGGATTTGGGGTGGGGTGATGATAGCAAGGGAATTGGAAGCCACATGTATTTGCCTTTAAGAACTGAACACATCTAGCTTCAGGTTCAATTCAGATTCAGGTTCAACCATGATTTACAAAACTCTTGTTGTACGTCTAACAGTGAGTTTTTATGCATGTCATCTGACTCATTCCTCAAAGCACTTATGAGGTATGTGTTAGGTACTCATATTATAATTGAGGAAACAAGGTTCATGGAGGATAAATGTTTTGTGCAGAAGTATGTAGCTCATAAATAGTGGAGTCAAAATTTAAACCTATCTCCTTATAACTTTCTACTGTAATATGGTTTAGCCCTTAGACCCTAAAACTCAGAGTTTTTACACTACATCCCATTGCCACATTATTTGCACTGTTCGTGGTTAAAAGTATATTATCCTTCAGTAGGTGAATAGATAAACAAACTGTGGTATATTTGGACAATGGAATATTATTTGGCACTAAAAATGAATGAGCTGTCAATTCATGAAAATACGTGGAGGAAACTTAAATGCATATCACTCACTGAAAGAAGCCAATCTGAAAAGGCTACATGCCACGTGATTCCAACTATATGATGTTCTGGAAAAGGCAAAACCATGGAGATAGTGAAAAGAGCAGTGGTTGCCAGGGGTTGGGGTTGGGGGAGGGGAAGGACCAATAGACAGAGCACAGAGGATTTTTAGGGGAGTGAAAATACTCTGTTATGATATGGTAATGGTGGATACATGACATTATACATTTGTCCACACCCATAGAAGGTACAACACCTAGAGTGAACTGTAGTGTAATCTGTGGACTTTGGGTGATTGTAATGTGTCAGCGTAGGTTCATCAGTTGTAATGAATGTCCCACACTGGTGGGAGATGTTGATAATGGGGGAGGTTATGCATGTGTGGAGGCAGAAGATATATGGGAAATCTCTGTACTTTCTGCTCAGTTTTGCTGTGAACCTAAAACTGCTCTGAAAAAATAGTCTTAATTTTTTTAAAAAAGAGTATATTTAATACTAGACACTACAAGTATATTTATTATAGGAAGTAAAATTCTATGGACTTTGGGTGAAATGACTCATTTTTTTGGTTTCTTAAAATATTTTTATTGAAGTGTAGTTAGTTTCCAGTTTCTGGTGTACAGCAGAATACTTCAGTCATATAGGAACATACATTTGTCTTCATATTCTTTTTCATCTTAAGTTATTACAAGATATTGAATATACTTTCTTGTGCTATATAGTATAAACTTGTTGTTTATATATTTTGTATATAGTAGTTGGTATCTGCAAATCTCAAACCTCCCAATTTATCCCTTCCCATCCCCTTCCCCTCTGGTAACCATAAGTTTATTTTCTATGTCTGTGAGTCTATTTCTGTTTTGTAAGTACATTTTTTTTCCTTCAGATTCCACATATAAATGATATCATATGGTATTTTTCTTTCTCTATCTGGCTTACTTCACTTAAATGACATTCTCCAAGTCCATCCATGTTGCTACAAATGGCGTTATTTTATTCTTTTTTATGGCCGAGTAGTATTCTGTTGTATAAATATACCACATCTTCTTTATCCAGTCAATGGACATTTAGGTTGTCTCCATGTCTTGGCTATTGTAAATAGTGCTGATATGAACATTGGAGTGCATGTGTCTTTTTGAATTAAGGTTCCCTCCCGATATACGCCCAGGAGTGAGATTGCTGGATCACATGGTAATTCTATTTTTAGTCTTTTGAGGAGTCTCCATACTGTTTTCCATAATGGCTTCACCAAACTACATTTCTACCAACAGTGTAGGAGGGTTCCCTTTTCTCCACACCCTCTCCAGCATTTATTGTTCGTGGACTTTTGAATGATAGCCATTCTGACTGGTGTGAGGTGATACCTCATTGTAGTTTTGATTTGCATTTCTCTGATAATTAGTGATATTGAGCATTTTTTCATGTGCCTAATGGTCATTCATATGTCTTCATTGGAGAATTGCTTGTCTAGGTCTTCTGCCCATTTTGGGGTTGGATTGTTTGTTTTTTTCTTATTAAGTTGTATGAGCTGTTTATATATTCTGGAGATTAAGCCCTTGTCAGTCTCATCTTTTGCAAATATTTTCTCCCATTCCGTAGGTTGTCTTTTTGTTTTGCTAATGGTTTCCTTTGCTGTGCAAAAGTTATAAGGTTAATTAGGTACCATTTGTTTATTTTCGCTTTTATTTCTATTGGTTGGGTAGATTGTCCTAGGAGAACATTGCTGAGATATATGTCAGATAATGTTTTGCTTGTGTTTTCTTCTAAGATGTTTATAGTGTCTTGTCTTATGTTTAAGTCTTTAAGCCTTTTTGAGTTTATTTTTGTGTATAGTGTGGGGGAATAGTCTAATTTCATTGATTTACATGCTGCTGTCCAGTTTTCCCAACACCATTTGCCAGAGAGACTGTCTTTATTCCATTGCATGTTCTTATCTCCTTTGTCAAAGATTAATTGACCAAAAGTTTGTGTGTTTATTTCTGGGCTCTCTATTCTGTTCCATTGATCCATATGTCTATTTTTGTACCAATACCATGCTGTTTTGGTTACTGTAGCTCTGTAGTATTATGAAATGACTCATTTATACAGTGATTCCATGGAGATGCTTTTGGATTTCCCAGGCCTTCCTCTCCTTAAAATAATAAGTCACTATGACCTGGGCAGCTCTGGGCAGTCAGAGTATAAGGATACCCAGGTTCGAGAACTCCTGGGGCTATTCCAGAGGATGCAGAAAACTAGTTGCAACTCACCTCTCCCAGCTTCGTCTTTTGGGGGGTTTTCAAATGGGTCCAATATTAGTTAATGCATTTTAAAGGGCTGTTGATTTTAACCTGAAAGAAATGGTCCATCTAGTTGGGAAGCAGGTTGTAAGAAAAGGTAGAATTTATTTATGAGTGTTTATTTAGCTCCTAATAAAGTATTTTGGTTTCTCCACATAGTTATATTTGAGAATATCTTAGTTTATGTGTATTTTCTCAAGTTCTAAGATAATAACTATCCAAACTGTATTCAGAAAAGTTCTTTTCTTATACATTAAATATATTGTACCAAATTATGGTGCTTTCTCAGCACTATTCAGTATTATGGTGTGTTCTTGCATCTTAAAAAATGTGTATTCTTATTTTGAATTTATAAAACACTAAGCATAAGCTAGCTTGTGAAATATAAGAGCTACTGCAAACATTTCTTTGAAGAAAGAAAAGCCCTGAGTCAGCAATGCTGCAGCAAAGTTGGAATCATATGGAGGCTGGATTTGTTTTCTCTCTCCTCTCGCATCACTGAATGGTCTCTGCTTTGTTCTTGAATGTCCCCTGAATGTCAATTCAGATTTTCTATCCCTAACTTACCTAATTTTACCTAATTTTCTTAGAACAAAAAAAAAATTGTAGTTTAATATACAAATATACACATGCATATATGTATACTACATATGTACATATATGCTTATGTATACACAATGTCTCGACTTTTTTCCCATGATACTTGAAATTCTAGCATATGGTCACTTAGCTAGAAACTGACCACCTGAACAAAAAATTCTAAAGATCTTTGCGGATTACTATATTAAAACCTTCTTATGATCTGCATAAATGGTCTTGGTTTTCTCACACTTTATTGATTACAAAGACCCCTACCCAAGTGCTTCGCGTCTCACTCCCAGAGGGAATGGCCTCTTGAAAAATAATTCCCATTTACAGGAGGGGAGGGGAGGCAGATTTTTATTTCTTTCCATTGCAGGTCAGGGCTAAATTAATAATGAACCCTTAACAAGCTGAATAATTAGTCTTCAACAACTGAGTATTTTCTGTGCACACGGAAAATATACCCAAACTGCAGCATTTCACAGAGACCAGGAAGTGTCCGATAATGACAGCAACTAATACTTGACATTTACATAGTATTATTGGGTTCCTAAAGTATTTTCCCATGTCTCATGTAATTTTTACCTCCAGCATTGAATCTGATTTAAAAAGCTAATAGCTAACATTCCTTCAGTCTTATTATGTGTCAGGTTGTTATATTATACTCATTCAATGCATTATTGTCATTAATCCTCAGAACGACCTCAGGCTTCTAACATTTCATAGATGAGGAAAGTGAGGCTCCAAGGAGTTAGTGACTCCCTCCACCAGTCATCAAAATATGGTATTCTTCTGTATCTTCACACCCACACCGCCTGCCAGAGGCTCCGGTGGAATCATCACCCGAGAGGCTAATCCACACCTCGGATGTTGGGATTGCTTTGGAGTGAGAGGGTTCCTTAGCCTGTGTCACCATGTGTCCTGTAAGCTGTCATTTCTGTGGGGTGCTCGGTGTTGTATGGGAAAAAGGATCAGGTGACTTTTTGAACTACTGCATGGCACAAAACTAAAACAAGATTTTTTACTTTTTGAAAAAGTTACTTCTCAGGAACCTCGCTTCCTCAGACACACTTGAGGGGATGCTGACCGAGGTTCTGCCCCTAAAGAAAGAGGCAGGGCCAGAAGGTGGGTCACTTTGGCCTCCCAGGGTCTGGGGCCCATTCCTCTTTCAGTATCCTTAGATATCCAGTATCTGAGAATACTGAAATGAAAGCATCTTCACTTAGAAGATGAGGATGAAAAAATGCTGCTGCCCAGAGCCAGCCCCTGCATCTGTGGTCTTTCCTGAATTCAACTTCGGTTTCAGTGCTCTGGGTCAGAGCATCCCTCAGAGCTCACCTGCCTGCCCTCCCCAGGGCGGCAGCTTGCGGCAAGACATGGGGCTTGGGAGGTAATGGCTCTCAGAGCCAGGTCCATCTCTGAAACCCAGCACAGCGATTTAGGTCAGTTATTCACCCTCTGTGCTCCCATTTCAATATCCATAAAATAGGAAGAGTAATACCTTCTTCAGGTGGTGTTTGTGCAGATGAAGATTTATATAATATGGCAGCTACTACCAAGTCTGGCTCCGAGCAGGTGATCAATAAAGGTGGCTGTTCTGGCAAGCTAGAACTAGAGCCTTCAAAATAAAAGCTGATGTGTGCTGTGGCCTTGGCCCTGGCATACAAAAGGGGTGTAGTAAATATTTGCTGTGCTGGCTCCTTCTTGCCTGCAATGTACGTTGAATAATATTCAGCAGTATTTTATATTAGCCAGCAATCTCCATGTTGTCCCTTAGCAAATAATAATAATAGTAATAGTAATAATAATAATAATAGTAAATAAAAATAAAAACATAGTGTATTCCTCACACACAGTGGTGGGCTGGTCGAGGGCAGTCACTGTGGGAATCCTTTTGTACGTACTTACAGTGGATTCTAAGTGGATTTAAGAGGAACGTGCAATAGAACCACCATCCTTTCCAGTTCCACAGCTTGGCACCTTCCGTATGCACTTTCCGTCTTACTGAGGTGAAATCTCACTCCTTCTCGGAGCCGCATCCGGCTCGGGTCTTGAGAAGGGGCGGAGCCCTCTCCCTCAGGACACGCCCCCCAATCTCTGACAGCAGCTTGTCAGGTTCTTCCCACAATCTGCTCCTTTGTAGATACCGAGAACAAGAGAAAGGCACCCGGTTTGTTAGAACGGTCTAACTATGTCTCTCATGTGGCGTCTAGTTTTATATCTTAGTGTCTCGTTTCAAGAGTCTTCCTTCGACAAGACCATTCGATCCCCTCTTGTCTTTCACGCCTACCCCCATTCATTCTCAAGGTGCAGCTTGGATTTCACGACCCGCAACTTCTTCAAGCAGTCGTTAACTTCTTGCTGTGCCCTCCCCTCGCCTGTAGAGGAACGAAAGCACCCTTGCACCTCAGTCATGAGTTGACAACCACCTGGGTGCTGGTTGGAGTCCGGAGAGGCTGGTGATTTGAAAGTCTGTTGTTCTGAGTGGAGTCATTCATGTTGGGATAGTCGCCTCCCAGCTCCAGCAACACCAGGAGAATTTGTGGGCGGACTTAAGAAATGATGGGAGGGTGACTGTGTCCTATGCTCGTCTCCTTGCTCATGGAAGGAAACAGAAGACCCAGCTGAGCCCTGAGAATCTGCCCAAGAGTGTTCACTACAAGAGTGTGGAAGCTTCTTGAAATTCAGACTTTGGGGCTCTCTCACCCAGTGTAGCCCAGCCCTGTAAGTTTCTGAGGACTTGATAAGTCAGTGCCCCCCCCCAAAGATGGGTCAACCAGAACAGACAGCTCAGATGATGTAGAGAGGTAGGACTTACCAAGAGGGCATGCCTCCTGGGTTGGGACACCCTTGGATCTGTCTGCCCAGCTTTTTGGTCAGTGAAGATAGTACTTCCTTCTAGGGGGACAGACTTCCCTTAAGTCTTGTTGGCTGGGTCTGCCAACTATAGCAAGTTTCCTTGGTGGCAGAGGAGTCAGGACCAGAAAACAAGGTCACAACCCAATTAAGTGATCCTCAATGAGCAGGCACCAGCTGCGGCAGAACAAAGCAGGTTTTCAGGGACCTGGGGGCCCCCCAGGAAATCAGGACAAAGCCCTTTCATTGGCAGTCTGTAAATAAACTTTTTCATTTGATGAATAGGCATGACTCCAAGTGGTCAGGTCAGGGGATTTGTTACCTTGGGGGTGGCTGTGGAATTTTCTTTCCTGGAGACTTTAACAGCAGGTTACATTTTTATCTGTCTAGTGCTGTTCAACTGTGAGCCATCCTGGAAGAGGGGAGGGAGAGGCAGCTTAGAGAGATTAGCTTCCCTTAATTACAGACGCTGATCTAGAGGAGGAATGACGGGAACTGTATATGATCTATAGATGTATTTTTACCACGCATAAGTTATCCTTCTGTTAGCCATAGAGGAATGACTTGTTTTCCATGATGATTCAGAGTTCTTGGGATTCAGCACACTAAATGAGCCCTTTAATCACTATCTAGAATAGTGTAAGAGTTCCGGAAGGTGAACAGATAGAGATACACCAAAGAAGTTGCTTTAGCTCATCCTGTAGGCTAAAAACAGCTTTTAAAAAGTCTGAATAAATAAGGTTATAAACAGGTTGTTAGAACAAATAACTGCATATTTAATGTGAGAGGCAGCATGGTGTAGCAAATTAGCTCCGGAACCAAACTTTGGGTTCAAGTCTTAACTCTCCCACTCACTAGCTGTGTGATCTTGGGCAAGTTCATTAACCTCTCTGTGCCCCAGTTTCTTCTATAAAAAGGGGAAAACAGAAGTTCCTACTTCATATGGACATTATAAATATTAAATGAGTTCATTCATGTCTAGCACTAAGTACAGTGCCTGGCATGGGTAGTATGAAATAAAGTAAAATATGTTAGTTATTATTGTATTTGCAAAAATATTAATATATACTATACCTCTAGTTTTTTTTCTTTCCAGATTTATTGAGCTACAACTGACATTTATATCACTGTGTAAGTTTAAGGTATACAGCATAACTTACATATATTATGAAATGATTACTGCAGTAAGTTTAGCTAATATCAATCTCATATGGATGTAATAGAAAAAGAAAAAGCAAAAAAAGAAAAAAATTTTTCCTTGTGATGAGAACTCAGGATTTACTCTCTTAACAGCTTTCATATACAACATACAGTAGTGTTAATTATAGTCATCATGTTGTAGATTATACCCCTAGTACTCGTTTATCTTATAACTAGAATTTTGTGTGTTTTGATACCATCTTCCAATTTCCCCTCCCCTCCCCTGCTGCCTGTGCCTCTGGTAGCCACAAGTCTGATCTCTTTTTCTATGTGTTTTGTTTTTAGATTCCACATGTGAGTGGCATCACACAGTTTTTGCCTTTCTCTGTCTGACTTACTTCACTTCGCATAATGCCCTCAATGTTCATCCATGTTGTTGCAAATGTCAGGATTTCCTTGTTTTTCTTTTCTTTTTCTTTGGTGTGCATGTGGCTGAACGATATTCCACCACTGTATATGTATAGCACAACTTCTTTATCCACTCATCCATGGTTGGACACTTAGGCTATTTCCATGTCTTGGCTATTGTAAATAATGCTACTATGAGCAGGAAGATACAGATATGTTTTCAAGCTAGTATTTTTGTTTCCTTTGGATATATTCCCAGAGGTGCAATTTCTGGATTGTATAGTTCTACTTTTAACTTTTTGAGGCACCTCTGTCCTGTTTTCTATAGCAGCTGCACCAATGTACATTCCCACCAACAGTGCCCAAGGGTTCCCTTCTCTCCACATCCTCACAGCATTTGTTATCTCTTATCTTTTTCATGATGGCCATTCTAACAGGTTCTGTGTGGCCAAATTTTATTTGACTATATTAAGAGTATAGAAATGAGTATCTTAGAGATTCCCACACTAAGTAAACAAAGTCACCAGCCATGACTGGGTGATTTGTCAACTTTATATAATTAGCATAATTGATAAGCATTTGTTAAAACATATCCAACTTCTTCAAATAGGCTTTTGAAGGCTTTATAGCCCATTCCTCCCTCCTTTTTTCACCTTGTGCACTTCATTCTGACTGAGCTGTTATTTTCCTGGTGACATCATCCTTTTTTCTTTCTCTAGTTCCTTTTTCACTTGTCTGTTCTATCTTGGAAGCCCTCATTCTCCCAACATGTTTCTCTGCCTACTAAAATCTCACCTTGGAGAGACCCTCAAATCCTACTGTGTCCTGTGTCCTCCAGGCAGTCTTCCCAGACTTCTCCATGGAAGAAGTTTCCTCTTCTTTTGTATCTTATAATCCTGTATATATCTCTTAGGGTACTTATCTCTTTCTATATTGTTTTGTAGTTTATTTAGGCATTAAAAAAATTTTCCTACTTGATGTAAAAATACTCAATCTTGTATTTCCGTATCCTTTAGCATAAAGCCTTCTATATCATGAATGCTTGAAACCATTTATAGAATAAAACTGAAGTCAATCTTATAATATAATGTTTGCTATGAAAAATTTCTATCCTTGGGATGTCAGTGCTGAGTCCATCCACCTCTGCTTCTGGTGGTAGGCATTACTAGGAAAGTGAACAGAATTCTTTTCCTTATGTAGGAACATGTGTGTTCCTGGAAAGGGGCAGAAGCCTTCACATCAGCACCCAAATGTAATGCTGTATTGCTTTCTGGTCAGTGTATTTTAACATGGGCATTGACCAAAGAGCATATAGTAAAGGAGGGTCTCCTGGAGGGGATGGAGGGTTTAGCTCTAAGTGAAGAGGTGTGATAACTGGGGATGGACAGCCTGGGTGAAGAAGGCTCTCATTGCCTTCAAATATTTGAAGAGTTGTCATGGTGATAATGTGTGAGTTAGACTCTGAAATGCTTCAGAGGACAAAACTAGGACCAGTGGGTGGAAATTACCAGGAGGCAGATTTCAGCCCAATATTAGAACATTCTAATAACTGTCACTCTTCATCAGGGCAAGGGGGCTGCCTTCACAGTGTTAAGCTCCCCAAGGAGAGGTTTTGGAACACAGGCTGGATAATCTCCTGGCTGTGGGAGTGTTGGGTGGGAAGCTGGGCTTCGTGACCTCTAAGACCCCTTCCACCCCTAAGACTAATTGATTTTATGGAAATCTGTATTTGTGCACAGAGTTGGAGGATAAATATTATGCCTTGCACTGCATTTTGGATGCTGGCTAAGTTAGGGATAAAAAAAAAGTCAATGGCTTATTTCTTTGCTTTTCCCAAGGAAAGGGCTATAAGCTTTCATTTAGGGATTTTATCAAATCCTTTCAGTTTGATTTTCTTGTCTCACAGCTTAAGTGCATAAAGGTACTCACCCGGCTTTCTTCTTCATAACAGGCTAAACTGTGTTGCCACAAATTGTTTCTTGTGAATCTTGTTTTGAGTCCATTTTTATAGGCTGTACTTGATGCCACGACTGTATTTATATGCCTTGATAATTCCTGCAAAGATGCTCATGCTCTGATGTTGGGGGGAGGGAAGAGGTATTTGTAATCTCGTGCTAACCTGAATTTCCCGTGACTTAAACAGTTTTCACACACTTTCTACACTCCTGTGGATAATGACATTGCTGCCTTGCTCCCATGCTGTTAACGTATTCCTGTGTATTCTGTTGAGAACAGCAACAACAACAACAAAGATAGTGCAGGATGTTGGCTGAAGTGGTCCCTTCATTTCCTCCTCCTCTCTCCCAAACAGAACAGTCTTTCCTGCCTGTTGATAAAGACCACGTTTGCATTTTCTAAGTAATTAGCAATGACTTCTTTTGCATTTTTTCCCACAGCGCTTGCAGTCTGTAGTCACACCATCACGATGCAGAGCTTGCATTTATACCTCATATCGCCTGAATCTTTGCATCAAAGACTTGCGGTCGCGGCTGCTATAACCTTACCACCTGGCAATCTCTACTAGACATCTTCTCAGCCACCAGGTTATTGGAAAAGTGGGAAGCAATGTCTTAATTCCGATTGAAAAGAAAACAATGTCCCACCTCAGCTGCCAGGTCTGCACTGCCTCTAGGCTCTGCCTGGAGTACTAAACAGGAAGATTATTCTCAAGGCAGTTGAAAACAGAAATTGGCTTTAATGAAATTTAAACCCAAAATAAACAGTCCTTTTTTTGGGTGTGGAGGGGCATTCCTCTTGCTTTTCACCTATAGCAGCTGCAGCAGAATTGAGTTACTGACTTATTTCAGGAAAAGCTTTGTTGCTGGCAGTCTTCTGACTTAATGAAACTGAAGGACCCCATACGGAACTCAGTTAATTTAAGCAACAATGGGGGATATTACATGTATTAATAATGTTTGTATTAATTCATATTAGATTGATAAGCTATTCCTCTTAAAATAATTACTGAACTTTACAAACAGAGCTTCTGAACAAACAAAAACACCTTGAGCTCTAAGCTAGAAGGGAGGCTAACGGGAAAAGAGCCTTTGGTAATGTCACATGTTACAGCCCTCTGTTCTCTGCTCTTATTGGCAGTATTTGTCCTTTTCTCAAATTCACTGACAGCAGAAAAAGGAAGAAGGGAGGCTTTTTTTTTTTCGTTCTTCTGTGCAAATCAGAGGACAAAAGTTGCTGCAAAAAACAAGCTCACTTTCCCAGTTCTTCCTTGGGATCAAGAGGTAGTCATATAACACATTGCTTGCCTCTGCGCTTACATTTTGTACTGCTCTCAGTGTTTTATTTTGGATGTGATTGGTTTCACATACCACCAGATAAAGGAGAGAGAGAAATAATTTCCCCAGGAGGTCTCCAAGCTATTAGGATATTACTATAGAAACAGGCTGTCAGCACTGACATTCTCATGCATCAACATTTGTTTATATGGAAAATGAACTATTTTAAACCATCCTGATTGCGCTTGTCCCCCACCTCCACTGACCGACCCATTTTCTGGTTTGGATTTGGGTGCCATTCTCACAATTTTTTTATCCCACTAAATTAAAATCGGTAGGTCTCTCCCAGCTTGTACATGACATCTGCAGCCTGTACTATTGCAACCCGCACAGAGTACCTTGAATGGTCTTGCTGAGCTTCTGCAGTGTGATCAGAAATGCCATCTCATTTTGTTGGTGTTGGATCATGTTACCTGAACTTTGCTTAGACTTTTATGAGCAAATTTGGAAGCTCATTGTCACCAACTTTAATCCTCGGAAGTCCAGCTCTCATCCATACAGTGGCAGGGAGCTGTTTGAGAGGACATGCTGTCATCTGTAGGATAAAATCCATAAGGCTTTAGAAACTCTTGGTTTAGAGGTTAAGTTTAGATTTATGTGCTAACTAAATCATCATAGCTTTCGAAGTGTCAAGGTGGTTTTAATATTTCTAAGTAAGGGGAAAATTCAGACTGGAACTTTAAAAATAAAGGGTAGGGCAGAAGGGTAGGGAAATTAAGATTTCTACAACCTGGTTTACCAAATCAGAGATGTTTCTTACTTAGAAAGAATGATGGCATTATTCTTTGCTGAAATATGGGGAGTTTTTTTCCCCCACTGACTTCTCTTAGCCTTTTTAACATGGTACCACATCTTGGCAATGGAGTTTTCTGCCTTGTCAGAGCCAGGCTGTTGGGAGATGGTACAGTGGACAGAAAGAGGAGATCTCAGGGGGAGAATGCATCCCTCGGGAATTCCTGGCATACTTGGAACCCCGTAATGCCACCACTCTCTCTAATTGTCATTGCCATGATAGCACAGAAGCTAAATATGATATGCATGCTATCTGGACTTCACTTATTCCAGTTACTGTATACTTAAAGTCAGTTCAACATACATGAAAGGGAGTTTCCCTGACCCCCATTTTTAAAACCCGCATCATCTGCCATATGACATCATCCAGGTCCCATTTATTCCATTTATCCTCAGATCATTTGCTAAGGGGAACTGTCGTCTGTTACCAAGTGTCACTTCTGTAGCCGAAGTCTGAATTACGTATTGCCTGAGGTGGGATGGAGGAGTTTGAGGGAACAAAGAAGCTGTTAAGGTTAAGACTTATTCTTTGCAGAGCCTGGACACCATGGGCTCTGCAGGTGAATGACACATGTGTAGAGAATGGCTCCGAGAGTATCAGGGAGCGAATAAAAGACAGGAAGGAGCACCTGAGGGATGATGCAGAAGAGGCTACGTAATGCTGTGGGTGGGGACAAAAGCCGTGGATGCAGACAAGCAAACGTAGGCAGGGCAAATCCGAGACAGAGCCACACTGGTTTAACTAGCCAGGGAACTTAGCCCAGATTTGTTCTCTAAGTGAGAACCTGCTTGTAAACAGTGCTGTCTGTGACATGTGTCTCCAGTGTCCCTCTCTGCCATTTCTGTGCCTTCTCCCTTCTGTTTAGGAGCCTATGAGCTTTGCCATCTCTGTTTTTATACCCTTCTGTGTTCTCAGTGCATCATTTGTGAGTATTATGCTGTTCCTTCACAGCTTCTCCCGTTTTCTTAATTTATTTAATCTCATTTTGAAATACTAGATTACAGTCATCAGTTGCTTTTGGACCATATATTATTTTTTTCCTCAGCTGTGGTAGTTGTCCTGGTATATGACTTGGGCCATTCTTCCTTTTTTCTTATATTTGCATGGGGCTCCAACACCACCCTGTTACTCAGGGCAATATATGATGAGTTTTCCTGTATTTGTAGGAGTTCCTTTGTTAGAGGTGGGGTGCAGGAAAGCTTTCCCAGCCTCATGGCTGTTGCCAGGCGCTAAAAAATGTAGCCTCTTCCTAGAGCCACTTCTGATTCCCTCCTTCATGAGTAGTTTTACATCTGTCTCCTTTATCCCCTGCATGCCCCTTCTGGGTTCTGTTCTCAGCAGGTTACCTCCGGGTGCCGCTCTGTTCATCTGGAAGGGGTTTAGTTGAGATCCCAAGAGTCTTGACTGTGGCTGCTCAGATCGACCCCTTCCTGCCCTGCCCTCCCTCTTCCTTGTAGCCCTCCTGGGTTCCCAAGCCCTTCTGCACATCCTCCCTCACGAGAGCCCACTGATCCCCAAAGGTTAATGTGGTCGCAGGTCCCACTTGGAGTGCGATTCTTCCTTCTGGGCGTGACTCCTGGTGGGCTGCTCCCAGTTTCCCCAGCTCAGTGCCGGCAGATCTCCTCTGCTTCTGCCACTTTCCTGCAGGGTCAGGCTCCTGGGGGAAGGGGAGGGGACAGGGAAGAGACCTGCTCTTACCCCTACTAATTTTTGGAGGATTCCTTTTCATCCATGTTCTCTCTCTCTCTCCCTCCTCCCTAACCCTTTTTGGTTCTATTTCTCTGTTTTGTTAGGAGACTTGGAGAGATTCACAAATTTTCTAGCAACCCTCCATCTTGTCCTCTCGGAGGACCCTTTGTATTGGTCAGAGTTCTCCAGAGAAACAAAACATATATATAAGTATACACACACACACACACACACACACACACACGCACACGCACACGCACACGCACACGCGCGCACACACACACACACACACACACACACACACACACACACACACGCATGCAATTGGCTCATGCAATTACAGAGACTGAGAAGGTCCGTGATCTGCTAACAGCAAGCCAGAGGACTAGGAAATCCCATGCTGTAATTCTGCAAAAGTCAGAAGGCATGTCTGAGGGCAGCAGGAGACAGAGGGCCCAGCTCAAGAGAGAGCACAGATTCCCCCTTCCTCTGCCTTTGTTTTCTCTTCAGACCCTGCAATGATTGGATGACGTCCGCCTGCTTTAGGAGAGCACGATCTTCGTTACCCCGTCTACCGTTTCAAATGCTAATCTCTTCCAGAAACACCCTTGCAGACACATCCAGAAATAACGTTTTACCCATCATCTGGGCATCCTTTAGCCTAGTGAAGTGAACATAAAATTTACTGTCCCACCATCCTTCCCCTCTAGGTTGAAGTCATTCCTTCTTTGGGCTCCAGGGTTTCAGATCACAACTCTCTTGGGGTGTTCTATTTCTTTGATGACTCCCACACATTTTTATAGCACCTTTATCTAATCTGTCCTTTTTATGTGGTCTTCAAGGGCTGTATCCTTAGCCTTTTTTCCATATTTTCTGGGCAATCTTTACTGTACCCATGATTTTCAAATCTTTTCCTCTTTGGTGAATATTTCTCTCATATCTATCCAATCCCTAGTACTCTGCTAAACTTCAGACCTGTGTTTCAAGTTGTGAGTCAGACGTACAACAGGTGAATTAAATTTGGAAAATTCCATGATGAAACTCCAGCTTCCCATTAAAACCTGTTTTACCCTAATTCAATTGCCAGGATTAATTTCTCAGGAGCCAGGCAGTCATTCTGGTGTCTTCCCTAGACTCCTCTATTCTGAGTCTCTAGCTTTTGTCAGTTCTAGCACTGCTATGGTTTGAATGTCTGTGTTCCCCACCAAGTTCATATGTTGAAATCCTGATCCCAAATATGGTGGTATTAGGAAGTGGGAATTTGGAGAGGTGATTAGGTCATGAAGGTGAAACCTTCACAAATGGGATTAATGCCCTTATAAAAGAGACCCTAGAGGATGTACTGTACCTCGTGGTGACTATACTTAACAATAATGTATTGTATATTTGAAAGTTGCTGAGAGAGCACATCTTAAAAGTCCTCATCACAAGAAAAAAATTTGTTAACTATGTGGGGTGATGGATGTTAACTAAACTTATTGTGGCAATATATACATACATCAAATTGTATGTTGGGTACCTTAAACTAGTACAATGTTATAGTCAATTCAATCTCAATAAAACTGGAAAAAACTTTAGATTAAGAGAGTGAAATAGAAAAAAATTCTACTGTTCAAGTGAGTATTATGTAGATGATCAAGTTAATATTACCTTAATACCATTAAGATAAATTAGACCTTTACATGTTTTGAATAAATGTATTTATAAGAGAGGTTTAGTAAGTTATTACATTTTTATAAAAAATTGAGCTTGTCTCAGTGTATATCAACATAATTTTATAAACATCATTAATTTTTCACACGAACAATTGCTTTTACAACTTATGTAATTGAGCAATGCTTCAAAAGCCTTGAAACAACTAAAGGCAAAGGAATTTAGCAGAAAAATAAAGTAGGATATTTATTTGCATGAGATGAATTCTTGTCTTCAGGAAAATATTGCTATGTATATAAGATCAGTCTACTCTGTAATATTGCTGGGGAATTTTTTTGTCACTTTGAAATGCTTTTTCCTTTGCTTTCAATTTTTCTGGGAAGCAAAACATTGTTCAGAAGCTCACTATCATAAAAGGAAAAATATATTTCTGATCTTCTTTTTTCCTGAGTCGAGAGGAGCTTATATGTTCCTTTTTGACTTTTTCTTCTCTTGAAGCTTTATTGTAGCCCCAACTTCGTCACATCTTAATCAGTTTTTCTAAGGCAGACATTGTTTTTTTCACTATGTACATGCAATCCTTTTTTAATAGATGAAGAGCCTCTTTCATTTCATCAACATTTTGGTACAGAAAAGCAAACTCTTATCAATAGCATTGTTATGACACTTTATTTTCTCCCTGACATCCTCCCATTAAAAATCCAAGATGGTGAGTCTCTACTTCTATTCTGAAATAATTTAGTCTAATCATTGATCATGATATCTCTAACTTTTATCATTTAATGAAGAGGTTTGATTGGCACCATCTTAAGGACATGAAAGTAATATTTAAGCTAGCTGTCCTATTATTATATATATCTATAAAATGACTTTAATTTTCATTTAGTCTTTATATTTTATTATTTTAAAAATTCCCTCTAAAGTTTTTCTTTCATTTTTCAGCTTAAAATTATATTTTGTTTTGCTAAAGAAAATTTGATAAAGATACAAAACATTTTCTCTTAATTTAAGTCATATAACCCTGTTGTTTTTTTTTAAGAAATGAATATTGCTAAAGCTGTTAAATTCCAATGTCATTTTGGGGTTAAGGAAGGGAACGTTATTCTAACATGTTTTGCAGAAGGAAGAGTATTTTCAAACAGATTAGCCAAATCAATTCTAGAATGGAAATCAGCCACTAGAAAAACCTAAACATTCAGTACGGCTTTTTAGAAATCTGAAAACCTCGTGTTAAAATGAGAAGAAGGGTCGGAAGTTCAACTCTTCTCTAAAAAATTGCATTTTTTAAAATAAAAAGAACATCTAATGAGCCTTGCTTATAATATGTAAATAAAGAAATGCATTTGATTTTTACAGAATCTAAGTTATGCAATCATTTTATATGCAAGAATACTAATGGAGAAGATTGGCTACTTCTTCAAATTCAGTTGGCCTGATCCTTAAAACTTCAGGGCCCACTCCATCTCAGAAATTTGACTAAACCAAATTTTAACTGCCAACTTACACCCCAGAGGACATTGACAACAGCTAAAACTTTCCTTGTGGGTATGCTTGTTAAGGTCTTTCCCAGGAGTTGTAGGCATAGGCAGATGTGTCTTTTCTCAGATCTTTAGAACATGTGTATAGGTACATTATTTTATAGTAATGTAATATAACTGTAGGGAAACATTTTGAGCTTTGGATATAAAAAAGAGATGAGACAGTATATAGTTTAGACAGAGTGGGAGTCAGGATTGGACCAAATGAAAGTTAAGTGAAAAAGGAGGAAGGCAAAGATGTAGAAAAGTGTACACAATGTTCCCAGAGAGTAGGTTCTTGTCTTGTGCAGGAAAGAATTCAAGACCGAGCCATTGTAAAGTGAAAACAAGTTTATTTAGAGAGATACACATTCCATAGACAGAATTTCATCTACTAGCAAGTGGGAGGATTATTCCAACTGTTTTGGGGAAGGGGCAGGGATTTCCAGGAATTGGACCCCTGCCCACTTTTTAGCCTTTCGTGATCAGCCTGGGAACAGTCATGATGCCTGTGGTGTGTCATTTGGCAGCTAATGTATTACATGAGTGTATAATGAATCTCAAGCTCTGTTGGGAGTCAGATCCTTTGCCATCTTGGGCCTAGTTGGTTCTAACCAGTTTATATTGTATCCTCAATGGCTCTGTCATTCTTTTAATGCTTGTGCCTTGCCCCCTTCCCTCCTGTCTCAATAACATTATTTTAAATTATTTTTGCAAATAACTCCTGATTTCTCACCTAAAATTTCCTCCTCCTCCCCACCCTCCCACTGAAGGACCCCAGTTCATTGTAATGGTATGCTTAAATTTCTTTCTTTTTATCTTTTTATAGTAAAGGTTTTTGCTTTGTGGTTACTATGAGGCTTACGTACAACAACTTCTATTTATAACAGTGTGTTTTAACTTGATAGCAATTTAATTTTGAATGCACTCTAAAGCTCTACATTTTTACTCCCTCCCCATGTTTTATATTTTTGATGTTACATCTTTTTAGCTTGTGTATCCATTAGCAAATTATTGTAGTTGTTTTTACTACTTTTGTCTTTTAACATTTATACTAGCTTCATAAGTGATTAACCTAACATCTTTAAAACAGATTATTCTGAATTAGTATATATTTGCCTTATCATAATACTTATTCTTTCATGGGACATATGTTTTCCTGTTACTAATTAGTGCCCTTTTGTTTTAGCTTAAAGAAGTCCCTTTAACATTTTTTTTGTAAGTGATGATGGTCTAGTGGTGATGAACTTCTTTAGCTCTTACATGTCTGGAAAACTCTTTACCTCTCTTTCAGTTCTGAAGGACCACTACTGGGCAAAGTATCCTTGACTGATGGTTTTTTCTTTTAACTTTTTATATATTGTACTACTTCCTTCTGGCCTGTAAAATCTAGTCATAGTCTGAGGAGGGTTCTTTTTCTTTTGTACTTAATTTTTTTTTCTCTTGCTGCTTTTAAAATTCTCTTCTTGTCTTTAACTTTTGACATTTTAATTATAATGTGCTGTGGTGTGGGACTCCTTGGATTTATCTTATTTGGAACTTTATGGGCTTTCTGGATCTGAATATCTGTTTCCTTCCCAAATTAGGGAAGTTTTCAACCATTATTTCTTTCAATAAGTTTTCTGCACCTTTCTTTCTCTCTTCTTCTACTGGGATCCCTATAATGAGACTCTTGGTCTGCTTGGCATTGTCCTATAAGTCTCTTAAGCTATCTTTACTCTTTTTCTTTCTTTTTTCTTTTTGCTCTTCTAATTGGATGCATTACACTGCCCTGTCTTCACATTTGCTGAAGCTTTCTTCACTTCATCTAGTCTGCTATTGATCCCCTCCATTGACTTTTTTCAGTTCAATTATTGTAGTCTTCAATCCTGTGTTCTGTTTGGTACTTTTAAATATTTTATCTCTTTGTTGAAATTCTCACTTTATTCATGAATTGCTTTCCTTACCTCAGTGATCATCTTTATGATCATTAGCTTAAACTTTTTATTAGGTAGATCTCCATTTCATTAAGATCTTTGACTTAGGTTTTATCTTGCTCTTTTGTTTGGAATATATTCCTTTGTTTCTTTGTTTTTCTTAATTTTCTGTATTGGTTTCTGTGCATTAGATAAAACAGCCACCTCTCCTGGTCTTAGGAGTGGTCCTACGTGGGAGATAAATCTTGTTGTTCAACCCTGTCTGAGCTCTTGGTTGCCTCTCAAACCTCTGTGATTGTTCAAGCAGCTTTTTCTTTTATTTTTTAATAGCTCCCAGTTGTTGAGGGTGTGTCATGACCTGTCAGTGTCTCTAAGGGGAGGATCTCCAATAGCAGCTAGGCTCAGGCTGATTGGAGGGTAGGCCCTCAGTTTGCAGCTTTTAAAGTATGGGAGATGGGCATTTCTATCTGCTCCCTCTGTGCTGAGCCCTGGGGTGATAACCAGTTAAGAACTGTTTCTTTGTTTGCTACAGTCCCATTGCAACCATGAACACAAGCCCTACTGAACACCAGAACCAGCTCTCAAGGGATGTGCCACAAAATCTGGGGAGCCAGATATGTGCACAAGCTCCTTTCCTGGAGATACCGTTGCCTTGGCACGGGGCAGAATGAATGTGAAGATGGCACCCACTGGCCTCCATGGACTCTGGAGTGTATCGTAGTCTTCCCCTAGATGTATGTTGGGAGCCTGTCCCTCAGGCCACAGCTATGAACGTAAGCTAAGAGGTGCCTGTCACAGGAAGACTGGGTGTTTCGGTTGACTGCCTCTCCACTGTGCCCTGGGGGATAGAAGGTTAAGAACTCTTTCTCCATTTGTTTTGGTACCGTGGGATCTGTGAACATAAGCCCCACAGGCCACAGAGCTAGACAATCAAGTGTTGTCCCCTGGGTGGCAGCCATAAAAACCAGAGCTCTGGAAATGTGCTCAGGTTCCTTTTTTTGGAGACCTGGAGCAAGGCAGAGGAAGAACACAAAGATGGCACTCACTGGCCCCTGTGGTCTTTGTAGTGTTTCAGTAGGTCCACAGATATGTGTTGTTAGATTTCTGCCCCTTAGGTTGATGCTTTAAGATAAGCAAATATGTCTCTTTCACAGAAAGACTGGGTCTCTGTCAGGTGCCTCTGTCCTAGGCTCTGGGATGTAGCCCCAGTAAGTCTGTGGGAGCCCTTTAGAACTGCTTCTCAATTTGCTATCGCCTCATGGGTCTCATAGATGCAAGCCCTCTTGGCTTTCAAAGCTATATGTTTTGGGGAATAGTCTCTTGGGTGCAGTTAAAGTTGGGATGCCAGATATGGGGTTTAAACCCTTTGCATGGAATGGTGGGTTTCCTCCCAATGGGTTGCCGTACCAAGGGTGGAGCTTATGGTGCGATTGTGTCTCAGATTCCCCTACACATTTCAATGTCATTTTTTTTCCTCATTTGTCCAGTGTATAGGAGTTACTCATCTAATTTTTGGGTTTCTTTCAGAGGAAATTTTCTTGTATGTAGCTATGGATTCAGAGTGTCTACGGGAAGAAAAGAGTTCAGGATGCTCCTAAGTTGCCATCTTGAACTGGAACTCAATATTTATGGTTGTCTCTCTAGGCAGGGGAAGCTCCCACATGCATGGATAAAAATAGAATCCAGACTCCAGTATGTTCTGAATAATGTGATAGTGTCAACATAAGGATATTCCAACTGACATATCTTCAGGAAGTTCCTAATATATACTTTTATTGATATAGAACATATAGTAGATTGTTTTGTTCAACATCTGTTTGTAACTTCTTTGTTTCTTCCTTGGCTGCAAAAGCTGGAAGGCTAATTATATTCTCTAAACTTTTGTATTTAGGCTTTTGGATGCAATTTAAATTTTGCCAATCAGATGCATTTGTAGGAGACCAAAATTCAGAACTGAGTTGAGTGGGGAAAGAAGAAGTGGTCCATGAACTATCCACATTGCTGCTGTGGGTCAACAGGTACTACATGGCACTGAAGTCAGCAGTTCCTGCAGCCACGTTCAATGCCAGGATCACTGTGCTTGTCATACTCTGTGCCCTGGGAGGCTATGAACTTCTTCACTTCTTCACCTGGGTGCCATTGCTGTTAGGGACTACTGGCTTTCATTGCTTGATGTCCAGTGTCTTTAAAACTATTCTTTTATGTATTTTATGTGTTATTTTTTGGTGTGTGCATATTGCTTCAGGTTTGATCATAAATCTATTCCCTCCATCTTAGCCAGATGAAATCTGTTATTGATCTTTTGTTATATATGGTGTGTTGAGATTCACTACACACAGAACACATATCTTGCTACCCTAGTAGGTATTGTAAGGCATAAATTAATGTGAGGCATGTATTGTACACCACATTTGTTTGCAAAATTATTTTCATGCTGGTTTGACATCCAAATAGAAACAGACAATTTGAATCGATGAAAGTGGTCATCAGAAGACAGAAGGGGGAAAGGCAAGCTGTGAGAATGATCGGGAGTTGGCAGTAGAAGATATGGCAAAAATAAAATGATGAGAAAGGAGGAGGGTATATCATAAGGACCAGCAAGGTAGCAATCTAGGAGGAGGAATGGAAATAAAGATGAAGAGGGAAATGTTTATCTTTGAAGGGCAGTTTTTACCTGATAAATATACCTTTCTTTTCCCTATAGAGAGGAGGTAAGGCTTTTTGTTCTCTCTCTCTTTTTAAATTTTTCTGTGTCCCTGTACTACTTACTTCAGCACACTCCTTTCCTACATGCATCTACAGGCATGTAGCCCTAAATAGAGGATAATGATCAATGAGGACAGTCATTCATTCCTTCAACAAGTAATTTTAATTTATCATCTATTCTAACCCAGGCACTGGGTTACAGCAAAAGATGAAAGTTAGCAAGGCAGAAATAGTTCTTTGTCCTAAGAATGGTGGCCCAGCAACGGGGACAGAGTAGGCCATAAGAACAGTTTGTTCTTAAAATGAGAGTAAACAGGGCACTGAGTAGCCATTGGATGTCACCTACCCAGAGCTGGGGTGGGGGTACCCAAGGAAAGCATATCTGAGGTGATGTTTGAAGGATGAAGAATTGGCCAAATAAAGGAGGAAAAAGAGGAAGGGAAGGGTGTTCCAGGCAGAGGCAGCAACAAATCTAGCGTTAACAGAGTGGTTTTGCAGAGTGGTAAAGCTCAGTATATCTGGAGTATGGACTGTAGGGGGTAAAGGAACTTAATCGGAGGCTTGATAAATTTGGGGGTGGATTTGACACTTCCCAGGTATTGATGTAAGTGATAGCTAAGACTGAAGAATTGCCTGGAATTTCCTGGTCACATATTTCCTGGATATAGAAACCCGTCTGCAGAAGAAGCACAGGGTGAGGGTTGAGATTTCTTCCTGGATTGGTTTTCTGGGGTAAGTCCTTTTCATCTTACAGGCAGGAACACACCTACTACATGACGAAATGGGAATTCTCAGAGACTCTGTATATTCTGACAAATTACAGAAAGTCAAGAACATGATTCTATCTGTTCCAAATAGTTGGATATGTTGCTTGTGACTTCTGCACATCAAGAAATGAAGATCAGATAGTATGAAACAAGGGGAAGGTGGCTATATCTTGGCCATCTTATCTTCAGAAGAATATTTGGTTTTCTTCATTGAGAACCAGGACAAGTGAGCTTCAAGGCAGGGCAGTTGAATGTCCTGAGCACTCGTCCCTTGACCTGTAGATATAACGTGAGATTAAATTATCAGCCAAGATGTAACAGGTAAGGATGTATCCTAGTGCCTCGCATTTTGGCATTTTTAAATGGAAACCAAACAGTCTTCTAATTGTCCAAATAGACAGAATTCAAGGAACAGGCTAAATTACCTTCTTTGATCACTTGAGCTGTTATAAATCACTGATTAAATATTTGTAGTACTTTTTGTTATTTACAGAGGGCTGATAACTTTTAATTTGCATAATATCTCATAATAGTTCATTAAAAAATGATGCACGATATAGAAAGCAATAGATCATTTAAATTACTTAAGAAGTAAAGCCATTCACCTCCCCCAGCCTTGTGTTTTATGAGAGTAATTTTGATTGTAAAGTAGCATTTTCTTTTTGAGAATTTGTATATGCATTTTCATATATGTTTTCCAAAGATAAGGTGAGGGGAAGGAAAAGATAATCCTAAATCCTTCATCCCAATTCTCCTAGACCACATAGAGGCCATATTAGTGTCATGGGCTTTAGCATCTGTCTGGGCTCAAATTCCAGCCCTACAGCTCAAGCTGTATGAACTTGAACTGGTTATCAAAACTCTATGAGCCTCTGAGCATCAGTTCTCTCACCTGTGATACCTCAGTAATACTTTTATTGGAGGATTGCATTGAGAATTCATTTAGCTCATTCATGCTTGAACTAGGCACATGTTAACGGCTATTATTATTAGCTCTAAAAAAGGTGGGACTAAGTGTCTTGGTTCCCTCTGGGATTTTTATGAAAACTATGAATGTTTCCTCAGGAAAAATATACATGGGACATTTTGCATATGTTTTCAAGAGTCTACCAACCCCTTAAAGCTCCTTCATAATTAAGAGCAGATGAGAGGGGATGAGATCCTGTGTCCAAGGGGAGAGGTTGGCTAGATAAGCACAAGGACAGTTGATACATCTGAACAATTGGTAAATTTGCTCATGGGAGGATTTGGAATTCTCTTCTGTGTGCATCTATTTTCTCACTGAAGGAAGAAGCAAAGCCATTAGTTGAGAATGAGGAGGGCAGGGAAGGTTGGAGGCCTACGGTGAGAAGAGTGAATGGAATAATTGTCTGGGAGAGCGAGGAAATGAATAGCGTAGGGGAAATACAGCAGGACTGCCAGGCAGCACTGGGGCCCCCCTGAGGTTTGTGATCACAGATTCACAGTGAGACGGGATAACTGATGAGCACAAATGCAGAGTGGAAGGATCGTGGTGTGTAATCTGGAGAACCATAGGCCACGTGCTGGCATGCTGACCCGCTGATCCTGGGAAGGGGTGGGAGCTCCATCATGGGAGGTTCATGAGTGCTCTCCCTTCCTCCACCTCCCCACTCCTCTCTTCCCTGTCAGGAGCTGGAGGAATCAGAATCTTGGTCTTCCATTGCCTTGGGGGGCGGTGGTACCCTTCTGTGATGGGCAGGGAGGGAATCTGTGCTCTAGAATAGATGCTTTTTCCTCTTTCCACCTACTGCTGTCTCAGGTAGCTGTATTACTTGTGCTAACTCCATCTTAGGTAACTGCATATCTGGCAATGGAGTGTTCTGTTGGATTATCAAAGTGTCCTTTGATAAGCAAGTTATCTATGCATTTAATACATCATTTTCTAAGGAAAAAGTACTTTGTGCATAAAAAAGCATGTTCATACTGAATTGCCATGACTCACAGGGGGAAATATATGTCTTATTTCACTTGCCTTAAAGGGTAGGAAAATACAAATGAAGGTAAGGGTGTAACTTTCCTTGCTCTTTTTGGAAAAGTGTATACATCAGTTTTTCTACATACTTGCATCCACTGGTAGCATTTTATTTTCTCCATCAACTTGTTTCTGCCAAGGACTTGAGAATAGGAGTTGCTGGCAGTTTTCTTCCCATTACTGCCAGAACGTGCACTGTGATGAAACACGACCCAGGGAAGCCACAGAGCAGGAGGAGCGCCAGCAGTTTCTGCCTCTCCCACCTCCATAGGATCTGGGTTTCTCCTTTCAAGATCGGGTTCCAGGATCAGTGCTCTTTCCCTTCCTCTTTATATACAGCCCTTTGTTTCTCAAGCAAAAGCCTACTTTGCCAGCCAGTGTGGAGGTCCAGGCACACCCTACTCAGGTGGGAAATGAAGAGCGCTGTCCTCTCTGCTCCTCACTGTGGACAGGCAGTGCGAGATATCAGTGGGCAAAGATAGGCTTTCAAAGTCAGCTAGACGTGAGCTGAAGTGCTGATTTATTGCAAGTTGCAATAATTCTTCTTAGTCTTACATACAATTCCTCTTCATCCTCGTCTTCTCCCTCATCTCCCTTGTCTCCCTCCTCTTCCTCCTCCTCTTCCTTTTCCTCTTTCTCCTGCACCTCTTCCTTCTTTTCCAGGGTGTAAACCTATGACAATAGCATCAAAATCAAACTGGCTTCAACCATAAAGATTTTATGAGTTTGTGAAATCAGAAGTCAAAGGTAGGATGGCTTCTGGTGACCTAATCCCGTGGCCCTTGCTCCCTATATTTGTGTTTCTTTAGCTCTTCTCTCCCTAGTGGACTGACTTAATTCCGAGGTTCTGGCCCTTGTATCTTTTAGGAAGATCCAGAATGTCTTCCAGAAGGTGAGAAGGAACTTTAGCAGAAGCCCCAGGAAGCCTCTCCCTGGTCACAGTGGGTCATGTGACGGTTTCCCACCCTCTGGAAAGGAGGATGGGATTGCTTTTAGACAGCTAAGACCCACTGGAGGAACTGGGTATGGGTTCATCCTTCTCAGAGACTGTTATAGGGGAAGAAAAAAATCCATAGAAAGATACTGAGATTTTGTTAGGAAGAAAGAAGGAAGGAATGGATGCAAGGCAAACAACCAACATTCCAGTCCCCCCGGAGCTGGTGCACTGCTCTCCCTGAGCACTTCTGCTTACCGAACAAGTAAGCTCCCTTCTCCGTTTGGTTCTGGGTTAAAACTGTTCAGCCAGCTGGCCCCAGAGGTCTCTTATATCTCCTAAAGGTGTCTTCCTGAAGTAGACTTTCTGGGCACACAGCCTATATGAGAGTCTTAGAGACTCTGCCTTCTCCATGTGTCACTCAGTCTTTCCTGGTGCTTTTGGTGGCCTGGCTTTTCTGGACAAGATTTGTATTTTTCTTTCATTCATTCTCTCCTTGGCACTCTCACCATCTGAAGCTTCTAGGCTCCCATTCAAGATTCCTGTGCTCTGCCCAGGGGGTCACCCCTCCCAGGAACTCATCTTCTGGTCTTTTCTTGTTACTGACTCTGGCATTAACTTCAAAAAATCTAAAACCCACCTGTGTTTGATTACCCCCCATCCCTTACATCCAGTCCTTTCCCATTCCCATTTCATGTTTGTTGCTATCATTCAGGGGCATTAACTGAGTAGAGACCATGTGAGGGCAGAAACAGCAGCCCAGGTGCGTTCAGCTCCGATCGCTGCTGGACAGAGCCACAGCTACCATTCTTTTAATGTGACAAAAAGGACTCCCCTGGAGGGGAGCCTACCCCGCCTACAGGTTGGAAGATGAGGTTCCACAGTACCCCATCTACAACATGAAGACCAGGTCTGCTTGCTCTGTTTTGGGGAGTTGCTGCCACTGGGGAAAGGGAGAGAGTTATGTCCCTAGAATCACATCCTCACCAGTGAATAATTTCAGAAAATTTTAAAGCATAGTCCCAGTTTTTCAAAACCACAAATTAAAAACTGATTTACTGCAAGGTTGTTTTGCACTCCTGACAAGGACTATACATCATAATCTGTCAAACTCTTTCCCTCTTAGAGGGAGCATGTGTTATTGTGAATGAAGAGGGCAAAGCAGGCTCCTTTCCTCTATTCTCTTCTGGAGGCAATGTATTTTGTGTCCCCTGGAAAGAAAAATGGCAAAACTGGGCAATTATAAATGCAAACTTTAAGACCTTTTACGTGTGTTCATGCACTTGTGAAAGGGTCAAGGATCGAAGTGACATTAGTATTACTATATTAGGCAACTTTAACAGAGAACATACTATGTGCCAGATATTAAAAGTAATAACTTATTTAGTCTTCACGGACTGCCATGAGGATAAGTGGTATTGTTATTATTTATGTATGGAAGCTCTAGGACCCAAGATGAAGTAATTGGTTCAAGTTAACACACTTGGTAAACAGCAGAGTTGTTTACAAGAGCAAATCTGGCACGTTGTCTCCAAAGCTCTTGTTCTGTAAAGACTCGCACTTTACTTGGAAGTCTCCCCCTCCACCCCACCGCCCTGCCTCACCCTTTTAACAGCACATCCCTTGCATGATAGTACATTGCGTTACTTCTCTTACCTTTAGGATGATTCCTTTGTTGTCTGCCTTCTTGGCTCCTTTTATGATTTGTGTGTCCTTTTCCTGTGGAGGGAAGTTTATGCCATCAAGGAAAGGTCTGATGAGTGTCTGGGCCCGAGGGAGGAACTGGGCAGAGTCAAAGAAAGGAATCAGACTAGATGAATTCAATGAGCAACGCATTGATTTCAGGGCAGCTGGAAGATCCCAAGGGCTTAGAAGAGAGTGGTCCAGAATATTGACAGCTAGAAATTTATACACAGTAGGCTTAGTAAGAAGTCAGACTCAGGGGATGGGGCCACAGACCTTCTGTTTCTCACCTTGGCTTGTCCACCACCTGATTCACTCTCTTTAATCAAAGTTCTAGTGAGCAGATCGTCTATATGCCTTTCCCAGCATTGCTCTTTTGACACATCTTTATTTTGTGTCTGTCAATCCTGTGCTGGCTTTCGATCTTAAAGGGCTCCTGGACCTTCCTGGGTGAAATTCAAAAAGTAAATCTTAGAGCAGCTGTTTCTTCATTTTTTTTTTATGCATCAAGAATTTATTGAATATGTACTATATTTCTGATACTGCCTTAGGTTCAGGAAGTTATTTAAATGATAAAGAGAGCTTTAGCCCCTCTAGAGAGAAGGCAGAAAAGGGGAAAAGGCAACATTTTAATTCTACAAATGTTTGTCCATGAGCAAATGCTGGTTCACCTCAGGTGGTAACGTTTGTCTTGACCTCAAATTCAAAGCAGGTGATAAAGTTTATTTCAACCTTAATTCTAGACCATTTCTTTTCATTAGAAGATTTAGTCTTAGTCAATTGTCTATAGATTCAAAAGTCCATGGATCAGGCACGTGTCTTCACTGCTGTATCTCAGCGCCCATCACAGAGCCCGAGATGCAGCAGGAGCAGCAGCGAGCATTTATTGAAAAGGATCACTTCTCAGAAACTGCTTTGTAATATTGGTATGCTCTGTGTATGGATTTCTTCTGCCCTTTCTCCCAACTTGACTCTCAGCTCTTTCAAGCTTTGTAAAGTTTTTGTTTGCAAGAAGGACCCAGGAAATAAAGAGATTCCTAGGGAACTAAAAAAAACTTTCTGGAGGAGAGAGAGGTTGACCAAGATGCTGACACAGGAGGCTCCTGAATGCCTCTCCTCCCACAGACGCACTGACAGCTTTACATCTATAGCCACACACAGAGCAATTACCTCTGAGAGAAATCCAGAAACTAGCTGAGTGACTCCTACACAATGGAAAAATGAGAAAATACCCACATTGAAATGAGTAGGAAAGGCTGGAACACACTCTTGCCATAAACGTTGGCACAGCACCATACAAGCTGTGGGATGAGGTTAGGGGAGCTCCCAACTCCCTGCTTCTCCCTGAGGAGTGGAGGGTTTGGAACCCACACTTAGCATCCTGAGTTTTAAGATTCCCACCTGAGGACCAGGCCCCCAAAACATCCCGCTCTGAAAGCCAGAGTCTTGTGTCCTTGAGACTAGCAAGACTATAGCAAATCAGGAGCAGCTGCTTCCAAGGGCACAAACACTCACCCTGTCTGTTCCCTGGGGCTCACCATCTCCCACCATCCAACAAAACAAAAGAAAACAAAAACAAAAACCCCAAACACCCCCAAAGCCCCCAAACAAAAAAGAAACAACAGCCCCTTGCCACATACACACAAAAATAATTCAAAAATGGGCAAGGATATGGGGAAAAGGAAACCCTTGTACGATGTTGGTGGGAATTTTTTTCCACCATGGAAATTAGTATGGACGTTCTTTAAGAAATTATAAACAGGTATACCATATGATCCAGCAATTCATTCTGGGTATATATCCAAAAAACCCCCAAAATGTTATGTCCAGGAGACATCTGTACTCCCATGTTTATTGTAGCGTTAATCACAATAGCCAAGATGTGGATGATCTAATTTTCCGTTAATGAATGAGTAGTTCAATAAAATGTGACACACTCACAGGGATATTATTCAACCCTCAAAAGGGGGAAATCCTGTCATTTTTAACAGCATAGATGAAACTGGAGCACATTATGCTAAATGAAATAAGCCAGACAGAGAAAGACAAATACTACATGGTATTACTTATATGTAGAATCTTTAAAAAAAATATCAAACTCATGGAAACAAAGTAGAAAATTGGTTGCCACAGGATGGGGGCTGGAGTGAATAGGGAGAGGTTGGTAACAGGGTGCAAACTTTTAGCCTTAAGATGTGTAATATCTGAGGACCTACTGTGTGAAATGTGACCATAATTGATAACTGTATTGCATAAAATTGAAATTTGTTAAGAGAGTAATGCTTCAATGTTCTCACCAAAAAGAAAAATAAAAGAAAGAAAAAGTGTGAGTATGTGAAGTGACAGATGTATTAATTAGCTGCATGGAAGGAATCTTTTCACAATGTATATGTATATCAAGTCATCACATTTATATTTTAGATATCTTACAATTTCATTTCTCTATTATACCTCGGTAAGCCTGGGGAAAAAAACGTCCCAGAGCCTTTTCCTAGATTGATGGGTAGTGGGAGAGTGAAAACACGGGAGCAAATTCTGTGTGAAACTTGTGCTTGGAAGTGGAATAAAACTGAGTTAAACTTTCATCACTGCATGTGAGGGGATGCTCAGTTTGTCTAATGAACTCTTCTATTTTCTCTTCCTGTTGTCTTCAGCTGTAGGAGATCTGTGGCAGGAGAACACGTGGGAACAGATTTCAGAGCTGGGCATGAGTGGATCCTGACAGAAAACACCACCTGGCATCTTCACAGCTGTCACAAGTGTGTGAGAAGAGGGGCGAGGAAGAGGTGAGAGGTGGGTAAAGGCTGTGGGCGAAGTTAGCTGTTTGCTCCTGTGTTTGTATACGTGGGTGAAAACATACAATGACACAGCATACTGATTTAAATTTGTTTTAGCATCAGAGATAACAGTCTCAGAAGAAAGATGATCAACTTTACTGTTTATTAAAAGTCAGGCAAGCGGTGATTGAAAACGTTTAACTAAGACTCTTTGGGGGAAATGATGCTGAACTGTCTTTGCCCATGGGGCCGTGTCCGGGTTCCGGTACTCCATCTGCGTGGGGGACACCCCTCTCTTCTCTGCCTTCTGCCCCACTAGCTTGTGGCCATTATCCATTTTCAAGGTTAAGCTTGACAGGGGTGTTGCCATATGGAAGTCTGAGAGTGTGAGAATCTTTCCCTTTTAGTCCTAATTCTTTTTTTTTTTTTCTCTTTCTTTCAACCATGTGAAAGTAACTCTTTTTGGTCCTAATTCTGAATAATACAGGCGACCCAACCTGTATTTTCACCCATAAAACCAATGCGATTCTCATGCCTTCATTCTTTTCTCCTTATTGAGCCTCTGTTTCCTCATCTGTAAAATGGTGAAACTAGATTTCAGAGTTCCCTTCCAGCTCCATTCTCCTGTGGCATCTGTGATCTGCCTCTGCTGGGTAGAGGGCCAAAGGAGATCACTAATGGAGTATCTCATTTGAAGTAGCAAATGAATTTCTGAAAATTGTATTTTAGGCATGCCAAAAATTGTTTTTAAAGGACATTTTTAGTGACTTACTTTGGAAAGTTCTTTTCTCCAACTTCACCTAATTTGAGGTGTTTTGATAGCTGGACTTAAAAACACCACTTATCTGTTGTTTTCTGTCTATAAAGTACATACTTGTTTTACCATGTGCTTGTTAAATGATAAAAGCATCAATAAAAATCCTCTACCTCCATGGTGGTGTGGAAGTCATCTGTAGAGAGTTAAATATCCAGCACTGGCCTCTGGGAGAGGGCCTGATGTAGCAGTTGTGTATGTAGATTAAACAAAGGACAAAAAACAAGTTCTTAAGGACAATATTTTAATTGAGTACAAGGAGCAGCAAATTTATCAAGTGATATACTGAGTGAATTTTTATTCAGTGGACTAGAGAAGGCACCATCTCCTGTAGTAAATTAAAGAAGACAGTTTGAAGGACATTAGAATTTATGGACTACAAGCAGAAAGGAAAATGCTTCATCAGTTTGGGGAGAAGACTTGGGCATCTGATGACATCTGGATGACTTGAAGATAGTTGTGGGCTTAACTCATTCTGAAGAAGATTCCGTTTTCTTTATTGTGGTAGGCAGAATAATGGCTCCATACCTAATTCCAGGAACCTGTGAATATGTGACCCTACATGACAAAAGGGACTTTTGCAGATGTGATTAAGGTTAAGGACCTATCACAAGTATAGATGCTCAACATCGCTAATTATTACAGAAATGCAAATTAAAACTACAATGAGGTACCACCTCACATTGGTCACAACGGCTATCATCAAGAAGTCTACAAATAATAGACGCTGGAGAGGATGTGGAGAAAAGGGAACCCTCCTGCACTGTTGGTGAGAGTGTAAATTGGTGCAGCCACTATGGAGGACAACATGGAGGTTCCTTAAAAAAAACTAAAAATAAACTCACCATATGATCCAGCAGTCCTACTCCTGGACACATATCCAGAAAAGATGAAAGCTCTAATTCAAAAAGATACATGCACCCCAATGTTCATAGCAGCACTATTTACAATAGCCAAGACATGGAAGCAACTAAATGTCCATCAACAGATTAATGGATAAAGATGTGGTGTATATATATACAAAGGAATATTTCTCTGCCATAAAAAGAATGGGATAATGCCATTTGCAGCAAGACGAATAGACCTAGAGATTATCATACTAAGTGAAGTAAGTCAGAGAAAGACAAATATCATATGATATCACTTATATGTAGAATCTAAACAAATGATACAAATGAACTTACTTACAAAACAGAAATAGACTCACAGACATAGAAAACAAACTTATGGTTACCAAAGGAGAAAGAGGGAGGAGAGATAAATTAGGGATTTGGGATTAACAGATACAAACTACTATATATAAAATAGATAAACAGCAAGGTTCTACTATATAGCACAAGGAACTATATTCAATACTTTATAATAACCTATAATGGAAAATAATCTGGAAAAGAAAAAAAAAACTCTCTCTATATATAACTGAATCACTATCCTGTATACCTGCAACGTTGTAAATCAACTATACTTCAATTAAAAAAAAAAAAGGTTAAGGACCTAGAAATGGGCAGGTGGGCCCAGTCTAATCCATGAGTCCTTAAAATCAGAGACCCTTTCCTAGAGGTGCGATCACAGAAAATGTCAGAGAGATGGGATGTTACTGACTTTGAAAATGGAAAAAGGGGCTGTGAGCCAAAGAGTGTTGACAGCCTCAAGAAGCTGGAAGAGTCAACAAAACATATTCTCTGGAGGCTCCAGAAAGGAAGGCAGCCCTGCTGACACCTTGATTTCAGTTGATGAGACCTGTCCTGGACTTCTGACCTCGAGAACTGTCAGGTATAAAGATACGCTGTTTTAAGCAACTAAATTGGTGGTAATTTGTTACAGCAGCAGTAGAACACTAATGTAGTTACTCAAATTCATATCCACATAAATAAAACCCCCGACATTTCAATGTCAAACGGCTTTACAAAACAGAATCAAGATTTTATCTGCCAAATCCCTTATGTTATGTTCCATCAAGGACGTGTTTATGTCTTACAATGCTCAAACCAGATCACAAAAAAAATTGGTGCTTCTTTGATTTTTCTGACCGCCTGTGGCCTTTCCTTGGCTCATATAGGCTGACTTTGTGTTTTTCCTGCCCCTTCCTTGGTAGACAGCAAGCTCCCTTTTGGGGATGGTTACTCTCAGTCTTTCATCACTAACCTGTCCTAAAATCCCTTTAATTTTGTACCTTGCCATTTGAATTGTTTTTGAGAAGTGTTTCAGTGTTTTCACAGAGCATACAATATTCTCAGCTTTTCCTTGAGAATTCCTCCTTTAGCTTATCATGCTTATTATTTTAAAAATATATTTTGAGTGACTTATAATTTGTTGGGTTTTTGTTTTTGCTCCTTATCAGATGCTGTTGGCCTTGAATATTGAGACAAGGTGTACTGTCTCATTTGAACACATTTTGTGTGGTGGGATGTGCAAAGAACTCCTCATTGTAGGGATTCCTAGGTATAGAGGCATCCAGACAAATATTTCCTACAGGTTCCTTCTGGGTCTCTCACTTCAGGAAGACTGGGTGACTGTTTGTTTATCTAAAGGCTTTAGCCTCTTTCATCCAAAGGCAAGAGTAGAGCCAAACTAAGTAGCCTAGAGTAGAACCAACCAAGGGCCTCACTTTTGCCCTGCTTAGCCCAAAGGTGAGAGGCATCCCAAAGCAATGGGTTCGTGCATCACCATGTTATCTCACTTGGTGTAAAAAAGTAAAGAGAGTAAACTGTCCCAACCCAGCTTCCCATATCAGTTGAATACTAAGAGCATGGAAAACATCTAAAGGCCTTAGAATTCCATCTCTGTAATACACCCAGACCACCCACTTCCGTTCTAGCTGTTTCATTTGATCTGAATGTTTGTGTGCCTCCAAAATTCATATGTTGAACTGTTAACATTCAATGTGATGGTATTAGGAGATGGAGCCTTTGGGAGGTAATTAGTTTTGAGGATGGAGCCCTTATGAATGGGATTAGTGCCCTTATAAAAGAAATCCCACAAAGCTCCCTAGCCCCTTCTGTTTTGTGAGAACACAGCAAGAATTCTGCAACCTGGAAGAGGGCCCTCACCAGAACCATGCTGCCACCCAGACCTGGGACTTCCAGCCTCCAGAACTATGAGAAGTAAATTTCAGTCCATAGACTTTCTAGAACTTCATCACCCAGGAGCTTTCTTGTCTCTGTCTTACAACAGTCTGAGGCTCCCAGCATCCCAGTGCACTTTTCTACAAGAAGAATATGACTGCCTCTCACCCACTCCATCATCATGGTCCCTGGAACAATCATCCTGGTTGGGAGAATCACACCTAATAAGCATGGCCACCTGCGGCTTTCATCAGGTGCTGTGACTTGGAATAACTCCTAGAGAAGGTGCTTTGGTGACGCAGGACACATCTGGTCCACTGATTCACATGTACCACTCCCACTCCTCCTCTTCATACCTTGTTCTACAGTCTAGTTTCTTGCCCATCAACTGGTATATCATTTTTTTGCTCTGTTATCTTGCTTTAATTTTTATCACCTTTTTCAGGATACAAGTCCAGGTTTTCTCTTCAGGAATTTGTTACCACAATTAAGAGGCATCCTGGCCTATGTTCTACTTTGGACTCTAGGCATCAACAGACTAGACCCATTTCTTGTCTTGTCCTTAACACCATCAGGAACTATCAGGAGCAGGAGACATTGGATTCCACTGTTTCTTCTAGCAATAGCTCCTCCATTCTATAGGTTGTGACCCTATTTACTTCTTAAAATGATCATTCTGGCTACTATGTGATGAACGGAAGTCATAAAACAGCAGGAGACAAAGTTGCATGACCACGGTCCAGGGGAGAGACGGTTGTGGTTTGAACTAAAGTGGAAGAAGGAGAGTTTATGAAAAGTGATCAGATTTGGCTTGAATTGTGAAATTAAAGTCAGTAGTATTTGCTGTGGATGGGATTTGGAGGATGAGAAGAATAGAGAAGTTAAGAATAAGTCAAAGCATTTTAGTCTGACTATTTGATTAAATGTTGATGCCATTTACTGAGCCAATGAATACTTAGGGAGGAACAAGTTTGAGGAGAGAGAATAGGAAAGAGTCATCTCAGTTGAGCTCTTGGTAGCATTTGACACACGTGGGTATTCCTTTCCTAAAGCCTTTTCTTCAGTTGCCTTTGGGAAACATCTTCTCGTGGCTTTTCCGTGCTTTACTCACCACTCATTCTGTTTCTTTTCTAGATCCTCCTCCTCCTCCTCCTCCCAGTCCACAAAGATTGTAGTAATGTAAGGCTAGTCCTCATTTTTTTCATCATTTTCTGGATATATGCCCAGGAGTGGGATTGCTGGATCATATGGTAGCTCTATTTTTGGTTCAAAATGATCTTCTTGAGTCTGCAAAAGTTTGTGTTATCTCCTTTTGCCAATGTCACTTTTTAGAAAGCATTCTTTGATGTAACATCTATTTCTCCTGGGTGTGAAACCATTTCTTTGCTTCTCAATAATTGCCTTGGTTAAAACATCCCACTGCTTTAGATCTCTATGAGAGACATTTCCTGCTTTTCTGTTACATCAAATCATTGGATATATACTCAGAAACTGAAAGGGTAAATTAGACTGTACAACTCATAATGAACGGAGGTGCAACAACACCATCAGTACTAGCCTAGAAAACAATGGAAACTTATCAGATGTATTCATAAAGTATGATTACACAATAAGTTCTCATATTTCGTTTTCTTGAAAGAAGAGTCATAGTGCTTTCAGGAGGTGAACCATGTTCTTGATATTGGCCAAAGTCACCACGTGCCTTCTTTTATACAAAGAAGTAAAAGCAAAGGTTGTGTGAGGTCCTAGGAGGCAGCAAAATCCTGGCTACCTCCTAGGACATACTTTAATATTGTGGCACTCAGAGTCGTGTTTTACTCTGTGGTTACTTCGGCATAGCAGTAGTTCTCAACCCTTACAGTCACCAGGGGAGCTCCTTTTTTTTTTTTTAATTGAAGTATAGTTGGTTTACACTGTTGTGTTAATTGCTGGTATAGCTGGTATACAGTACAGTGATTCAGTTATATATATATATATGTGTGTGTGTATGTGTGTGTGCATTCCTTTTCATATTCTTTTTCATTACAGGCTATTACAAGGTATTGGATTTTGTTCCCTGTGCTATACAGTAGAACTTTGTTGTTTATCTGTTTTATATATAGTAGTTTGTATCTGCAAATCCTGAACTACCACTTTATCCCTCTACCCTCTTTTCCCCTCTGGAAACCATAAGTTTGTTCTCTATGTCTGTGAGTCTGTTTCTGTTTTGTAAATAAGTTCATTTGTCTTTTTAAAAAAAAATTCCATGTATAAGTAATATCATATGGTATTTTTCTTTCTCCTTCTGGCTTACTTCACTTAGTCTGACAATTACCAAGTCCATCCATGTTGCTGCAAATGGCATTGTTTCATTCTTTTTTATGACTGAGTAGTATTCTATTCTTTCTTTCTTTTCTTTCTATCTATCTATCTATCTATCTATCTATCTATCTATCTATCTGTCTATCTACCTACCTATCACATCTTCTTTATCCAGTCATCTGTTAGTAGACACTTAGGTTGCTTCCATGTCTTGACTATTGTAAATAGTGCTGCAATGAAAACTGGGGTGCATGCAACTTTTCAAATTAGAGATTTCACTGGATATATGCCCAGGAGTGGGATTGCTGGATCATATGGTAAGTTGATTTTTAGTTTTTAAAGGAATCTCCATACTGGTTTTCATAATGGCTGCACCAAACTACATTCCCACCAGTAGTGTAGGAGGGTTCACAGGGAGCTTCTGAGAAGTACTGATGCTCATTCCCTACCCCAAAACAAATCAGAATTTAAATCAGAATCTTCCTGTATAATTCAAACAGGATGAGGGCCACTAACTTAAGGCTTGAATTCAACATTCATTTGTTAGTGAAGACAACAGGTGAATACAGGGCAGCTGGTGGGTTTTTCTACACCTAGCCTGATTGCTTGCCTGAGGAATTCAAAATGTTATGCAGAGATGTCCTAAACACTTAGTAATGGGATCTCCTGAAAAATTAATTTTAACCCTCCCTAAGGACAGTTGCTGCTAGTAACATAAATGCTGTTAATAGCTTTTTTTTCCTTTTTTTTTTTTTTTTTTTTTTGGTATCCTGTTCACTTGGTGATTCAGAGTCACATCTTTGATCATTCACCCATGCAATGGAAAACAACTAGCTAACAGAAACTCAAGCGATATAGTCAGTTAACAGCTGATCCGCATCCTGATAGCTTCTTCAAGCTGCTCTAGAGGATACTATGTTCTGTCATGGGAGGGGTTCAGCCAGAGCTATTAATTAAGGCTCATTAGGAGAGTCAAAATGGATTGTCTGTTTTGCTTCCATCTTCACTCTTTTGCATCTCCATTAATTATACAGTCATAGCCTTGGCTGCCTATCCCTGACTCTAACTTTATTTCCTTACCCTCTACATTCGATCTGCCAGCTTCTGCCAGCTTCACCACCCTCCCTATGAGTCAGCCAGGCCCCCTCAGCATGCTCACCTGGTTGGTACCCTTACTTCCCTGGATATCCCACACCTTTGCTTCCCAAACCTGCAACCCTATTCTGCATCTTTCCTCCTGTTGCTCACTTGTCAACATCTTCTTTATCTATCTTGACACTCATCTGTTCTGATGCCCTCCACTCTCATGCCTGAACTTGGTGTCTGTTCCCTCTCTTGACCTCTGCCCACCTCCGCTAGCCTCGTTCACTCAGGAGACCAAGTTATGAATTTCTACCAAATTATGTGAGAATACGGCTAGTTTTCCTTTCCTAAAAGTGATTTGATGAAGCTCCATTTTTGCTTTTGCTATGAAGGCCTCTGATATCTATGCCCATTTGCATTTTGATAAAGTAATCCGTTGGCAGATAAATAGAAAATTCTCTAATGTGTAATTAGAGTATGAGGTAAAATTACATATACTCATGGAACACTGGGGCAGCAGGGAGCAATCAATAGACAAAATACAACCTGCAATTACAAATGATAATAATTACATACAGGAGTATTTAATTTTTCACGTCTTATAAAGTACAGCAAGGAAAATAAATCTGAAGCTGAAGCCTCAGGTCTGGAATAAGTTATGTTAAGCTTAATAAGCATTAGCCTTTGGATAAGTGAGATTTTTAATAAAAAGCCCAGATCGATGAACACTTCTGTAGATAAATGATATTTTCTGCCCTTATGAGCCTTCTTTCTGTGCACTGTAGAACTGTATCAGTATCAGGCCTGTGGATAAATGTGAGGAGCTGTGTAGTTCAGAGCTGTGTCAGGCATTTTATTGGGAATTTCATGTGCAGTCTGGCTCTGAGAGAAAAAGCATGCCTTTGTAGCTCAAATATTGTTTATCTGAATTCCATAATATTTATTTAGTTAGGTATAATTGGAATTGATGACTCTCAAGGAGCTTGCAGGAACAAGAGTATTTGAGCATCTAAATTTCTGAGCAGTAAGAATCCACATGGTAAACAGGATATACACCATTATAAAGTAAATCCTTTTTATTTACAGTGATCCAACAAAGTTTGGGTGTCTGACTCTACAGATAATAGAACTGGATATACAGCTTAGGAAATTGCAAGAAAAATCTTTCCAAGGAAACCTATGGCCCAACATGAATATTTAACATTGGTGTTTGAAAGTAAAGCAAAAAACAAAAATAAAAAACCTCTCAATTTTTTACAGATTTTCTTACTTAAGGGACAATTCTGGACTTTTTACAGGGCTTGGAAAACAAAGCAAAAACTTGGCCCCTTGTGGGTACTTAAATGTGGAAACAGTGTTATTTTGTTTTGTTTCCCCTATTAGGATAAAAAAAAAACAAGGCAGTTTTACCTCAGAATGGATTCTCCTCCAGGTAATGAATAGAAACACTCCACTTCATCCAATTCTCAATCACTCCAGAAGGAGTGGCCTGACTTTTGCTTTTGTTTTGATATGGAAGAAGGCCAGTCCAGGGAAAAATCACAGAACTCTCATGGCTTTTTGATTTATTGCATCATTAAAACATCAACCCTTGAATGGAAAAAGATAATTCACATTTTACTCAGAAGTCTCTGATTCCTGGAATTCTTAATCAGAATTCCATATCTTCTAGAAACAGTTTTCAATGCCTATAATTTATGCTATTAAGTTGCTCTTACAACTTATGTAAGAAAAAGTAGGGAAACATCCTTTTCTAAAAGCTTCCAGGAAGATGGGAGGCAAAACATGTAAAGGCACCAGTCAGTTTGGGTTGTGGTTGAAGTGTTCAGGGATATTTCCATACTGATCCAGACCAGTCATTCTCCAAGTGTATTCCCTCCCCCACCAACAGCATAGGCATCACCCAGTGGGAGGAAGGGGGAGGGGCGGTGAGCAGGGAGATGGTCTCAGCTTCTCCCTCAGACCTGCTGAATCAGAAATGCTTCAGATGGACCCAGCAATCTGTAATTTAACAAGCCCTCCTGCTGATTCCATTGTACCTACAGTTTGAAAAATGGATTCGTGTGCCTGTGCACTCATTCATTCATTCAGTGAGTAGTTACTGACACCAAATATGTACCAGAAAGTGTTCTGAATTTTTATGAAGGAATGGGAGGCAAGGAAAGTGTGAAAAGGGAAAAAAGAGAGGTCTAGATCACCTCTGGAGATTTGTCAAAATAAAAGTGCCTGGCCCCCACCTCACACTCAGTGAACCACCACCTCGTAGTGAAGCCTCCATCATAAGGGCACGCAGAATGGTGAAAGCTAGCATCTGATGAAAGGATGAAGTGTTGATGGAAGAGCCCACCTCTGCGGGTAGGGCTGCTCGCAGAGCATGAGAGAAGAGTATTTCCCACTGGAGGCATCACTGGGTGGCAAGTCTGTTTACTGCATTTGCAGGAAGGGACGGGAAGCAGGCAGAGGCAACAGGGCTTCTAAGGAATGGGCATACGTTTCCAGGCATCACTCAGCTCAGAATATCTTATACTGTGATGTTTACAACACCCTTCCCGTCACTGAGGCACAAAGCACAGGGCTCTGGTGGAACATATGTGGAATTTTAGAAGAGGACCTTAGGTTCTAGCCAAATTGGACCATCATTTTTTCCTGAACATTTCCCACCTCCTCCCACTTCCTAGGCTTTGTTCAACCTCCTTCTGCCTTCTGGAATGTCTCCGCCTCATTTCTACTTGTCAAAACCCCATAAATTCACTAAGACATAGTTTAAAAAAATTCTGTTAAAAATATCGGTTCCACCTTGTCCCCCTCCCCTAAAATACTGGCCTAATCCCTCTGCCCCCCAACTTAATACAATGTCTTCCTTCAATTTCCATCCTTCCATTTTTTGTGTTGTTGAATAAAGGACTATAATGGGGAAAGGTTTTCAGGAAATGAACAGGTAGGGTACGTCACTTCCCCAAACTTTGATCCAGAGGAAAATGCAAGCCCATTTTAGAATGAGCCCCAGTGCGGCCTGTCAGCAGTCTTAAGTGAGTAGGCCATGGGACTCAGGCCAACGTTCACAACAACTTACATGTGTATGAGGTAAGAAGTAAATGTACGCATGCGCTAGCAGCATGAGTCAGCATTATGAACAATACGCATGCGCGGGCATCATAAAAGGACAAGCGCGTACACCTGCACCGCCGCCCGCTTGTACTGCAGCGAAGTACTGCTTTGCTCCATGTTGGCTCCTCACGCCTTCCATTTGGGCAGCTCACCTCCTCGAATCCCTCTTCAGCCTCCCGCAGCTGACAGGGCCTCAGCCAGCCACCTCACATCCACTCGGAGGTCTACGATGTGACCAATGCAAGGGTATGTCATACTCAGGTCTTCTAGAAACTTTCTGCTTGAAATAATTACTGTTGATGACCAGTTGCTGAGTCCAGTTACCTACCCCAGCTGAGGAAGTACAAGCCCTTCAACTGGTAAAAACCACCTATTTTAAGGCGAAAATAATCATAAAAAAAACACCAAACATCATTTTGATCTTTTGGCATTTCCACACATGGGCCAATTTATCCATTAGACATGATATGTGCAGTGCCTAGGGCCCACGAGACTTTTAGGAGCTCACAAAATTTCTTTGAAAAACCAGAAGAAAAACCTGAATATAGTCTAGCCTGGATTATATTCAATTTTTTTACCAATGCAGTTGTAAAATTCCTTCAACTTCCCCACTGCATTTGGTGTGTACTTCTGTATTGTGGGCCCCATGTACACACCGCCCCATGTGTAGAAATAGAGATGGTTTCCTACACGTGAATCCAACAAACTCATCAGCCACCAATCAGCTGGAGCTGGAGAAAACACTTTATTTTGCCACTTCGGGTGTACTCAATCACTAATTAAATCAGGCCTGAATTGAGTCAGTTCAGGTTCACACCCCCTAGCAGGGTGGATGTATCCTCAGAAGTCTCCCTTCTCTCATCCAGCTTCCAGGGAGAAGCTTGGGGGCGCACGCAGGACTCGACCTGGGGCCCCCAGGGAATGGGGCAGTCAGGTAGGTGTGCCTGGCTGGCCCTCTGTGGAGTCTCTCTGTGTCTGTTTTGGAGGTATGCCTGGTGGCGTTGCTGGCCATCTGTTCTCTTCCAGTATCTCTCTCTCAGCTCTGCTTCCACTGGGGCCGCAGTCTGAAGTGTTTTGGTGACTCCCTAGTTCCCGGCCCTGTAGGGTCCCCTTTCCCCACAACATACCATTCTCAGACTCGAGGACTCCTCACACTGAGGTTTTTTATTCTCAGAAGCCTTTTGTACCCCTCTGAAAGAACTCCAGATTTTTCTGGGTTGTTTTCACTTCGTGATGGAGGGGAGCGTGGGGGTTTATCCCCGATTCTTTTAGCTTAGACGGAGCTTGCTCCTCATCCAACCCTGCTGCCCAGGGTGGCCCAGCTCCCTGGGCAAGGATGTCTTCTCCAAGAGTTCCCAGAAGTGATGCTCAGGCCTCCTGCGTTGTGGGATTCTCAGCTTACCTGTTTCTTGTCTACCCACCTCCCACCCCAGGCTTCCAGCCCAGGGGTACCCAAGACAGGCATCTCGACTCTCTGGCCCTTCCCTTCCTGTCCTAAATTTCCTCCTTCAGCCTCAGGATGGACCTCTCTCAAATCCCTGCCCTTCTCCTACCGTCTCCCTACTCTGTGTTTGTAGTTAAAACTCAACAATCTAGTCCTCTCTGCTGGGCCGATGGGTATTTCAAAGCCCACCTTTGAGATTTCTGGGAAAAGGCTTTCTCTTGCAAGAGTCTGGCTGTTGCAGTTGAAAGCTAGGGGTTTTCATGTCTATTGTGAATGCTTGAAATTGGAAAAAAAAAAAAATCATAGTGTGACTTTGCCTTCTTTATTCTACACAGATCCACCCTCCCCCTGCAAGTGATGTGCGCTTCGGCCTCAGTGGTGGAGGGCCCCGGGGTGGAGGGTTTGATTGGGAATGAAAAATAGACAATTAAAAATACATGAGAAATGTTTCTGGCTGCACCTCTTTTGGTTTATGACATTCTGCCTTTCATCATACTTAGATATCTTCCTTTTTTCACATCCCTCTTCCACTTTTCCACTGTCACCCAGATGGTCATTCTGAGGGATGGTGGGGCTGCAGCCCCCTTCATCTCTAGATTCTCTTCTGTCCTGATGGGGTATCATCTGCGTTACTGGCCCCCGGAAGTGCTTGTTTCATTGTCTTAAGTGAGTTCTCTATTTTATTTCGACTTTCTTCTATAAAATAGCTATTTGTTCATTATCGAAAAGATTTCTCCTTTGCCTCTCTCTCCATTTTGAGTTGCTTATTTAAATATTGAGTAGAAAATAAAGTTCTCTCAGGACTTGGACCTCTGATTCCCTGAAGCTTACACTACCTTTACTTATAGTAATGATACCCGAAACCACCACCTGGATACTACTTTATAAAGGGCTCCAGCACTCATTAGCTTTGCTTAGTTAAAAAGAGAGCTCATATGATTCCCACAGCTATTAACTCCCTCCGTGTGTGTGTTCTCTCTCTGGCCTGAATGTGCATTTTAAAGGCAGGTGTGTAGACCCAGAGGTGGTCCTTAAGCCTGCTGATGTCTGAGGAATGGGTCTAGGCAGTTAAGATGAGGAGGAAGCCCAGCTAGCTTGCTCACTTTGGTTCTCGTGCGTCCCAACCTCTAGCCTGGTCCCTGAAATCTGCAGGATTAGAAGAATATTAGCAGTTTTTTCTTGGGATGGGACTCTGAAAACACAGGCTTATATTACTCAAACTGGTAAGAATATTGTGATACAGAAACACCTACCTGTCTAGAGCGTTAATGGAGATAATTATACCCACCTGTCTAGCGTTTGCCGTCGTTTCCTAGATCAAGATTTGCACCTTCACTGCTCAGTCACTTCAACAATTAAAACACGAAATGTGCATGTTTCGGAGTCTTAATTCCAGCTGACTTGAGCAGAAAGGGGATTTATTAAAAGGATCATGGGTGGTGGAGAGAATTCGCAGAAGCCTGGAGGGCCCGGCTCAGGCTCGGTGTCCGTGGGGACCCGGCGCCGCGGCTGCAGAGTTAGCGGCCGCACTTAGGTTGCGGAGCAGGCCCTGCGGGCAGAGCCCGGCGGGCTGCCGGTACTCCTGCTGCCGGGGCAGCCTATCTTGCCGCCACAGCCGCTGCTGCAGAAGCGGCTTCCCCTCCCTCCGTGATCCTGGCGCCTTGACATCGCTAGCTGGAGCAGATGCGTCTGATTTGGTCAAAGGCCAGCAGCCTTGGCTTGGGACGGTGAGCCTCTGACAGGCTCAGTCTGGAGAGTGGGAGAGAGTTCTGCCTCTCAACGGGAATCACAAGGTGGGAACTTTCTCAGACAAAGGAAGAGAGGGAGGAGGTTGAGATGAATGGCAGCCAGACCAGGAGGGATGTGGACTGGAGTGCGGTTAGGAGGACGGTGGCAGAGGGGCGTGGATGAGAGCCATGTGCGTCAAACAGGCTTCTCCTTACTCAGGGGAAGATGTTGATGCTTTTGTTCTTAGAACATAGCACCGAATATTGTGAAGTCAACACCGCGGCCACGTTTGGTACCTATCTCACTCAACCCGCATGTTTTTATTTCCTCATTATTTTCCTTTTTCCCCTTGGTGTTAAAAAAGAAAACTTTCGGATGAAAGCCCCTGGTCCTCTATGTGGATAATTAGCTTCTTTTGGCATAATGTCCTTAAAATTTTTGGCTTCCTGTTATCTCAGTGTCTTTCTGTCTCACCTAATGGGGGTAATATATAAAGCTCAAATTGTTGAAGGAACTGCCAGAGATGAAAAGAACTTTCCTTTTTGAGTTCTTGCCATAGTTTTTCTTACTGTCTATGTATCAGACATGTAATGAAGGAAATCAGCACACCATTTAGATGAAAATGCATGCTGAGAGTATGAAGAAAACAAATATGATAGGCTTTTTCTAACTAGTAGAGAATAACTTCCTACATCTCTTAAAAAATAAACAAGAATCTTCCTATACTGAGAAGACTACTGATGCTCTTAGTTATGAGAAGTCAAAGTAACGATGTCTCTGACCAATTCTCCTCTCAGAAGTCACTGCAAAACAAGATCAGTAATGACAACAGCAAAAGTATAAGTGTTCAATTTTATCTTTGATCTAGTTAGGAAATACCTGAAACTCCAAATGATAATATATGAAGATGGAAAGTGAACGTGTGAGTGTTCAACCATTGAGCAGATTAAAAGTAAGTCGAATCTAAAGGGGTGTGTGTGGAGGTGGGGGAGGTTGCCAGTGAGACTGGGTGATTTATCCTGCCAGATGCCAGGAATTCTGAGAAACTGGAAGCACCAGGTATCACCCAGGGTGGAGAAGAGTTAGGAGGTCTGTCTGTTTCAGGAGCAGTTGAACTCCAATCCCCACCTTCATTCTGAGAAGTCAGGTGACTACCCCTCTTTGGTCCTAATGAGGGTTGAGAGATCCATTTCTTGGAGAAATTTCAGAAATGGTTTTTGGACTTCTAGATATCGAGCATAGAGGAGGGCAGTGATAGGGTTCTGGATGGAAAACAGGGGAAATGTAAGTAGCTCTGCATATTGAATAAGGAGGCCTCTAGTGCCCTTCCCGAGAGTCCCAGCGACCAGACTCCTATCCCAGGGAAGGGATTAAAGGATTCTTCTCTAGGAAACTCAGAAACCAACCAGACCTACAAATAAAGACACTTTGGTAATGTCTCAGTGAAAGAGCTGGCTCCCCACTTGATTGCCCTACAGTGAGGTTCCCTGGTTGTCAAGCCCCAACTGCATAGCAGGGCTTCCAATCAGCATTGTAATGCTTTGTTCTTCATTTAAGTAGAGCCTTCAATATGAAAAGTTCCTCCCCACCTAAACAAACAAACAAACAAATAAAGGAAACTCGGAGCTAACAGAAGCAATGCAGGGAATTGAAGGGGAAAAATTACAAATTAACTCTTGTTAATATCTTTTAATGAAATGAAATAAAAATGCAGAACTGTGAAACAACTATAGTCTGAGCAGAGAGCACCTAGAAATTTAAAATGATACTTCAAATTTTAAAATTTTCCATCACAGGTGGGAAGATAAAGATTGGAAGATTAAAGTCAAGGAAAAGTACCCAGGAGAAAAAAAGAAACAGAGATGGACAATAGGGGAGAAAAGCTAAGACAGAGGCTTAAGCCAGGAGGTCCAGTGTCCTAACAAACTGAAGTTTATAAAGAAGAAACAAAATGATAGAGAGGACATTTTCAAAGTAACAATAAAAAAAAATTTCCCTGGATACGGGTCTTTAGATTAAAAGGGTCCATCATGTACCCAACACAGTCAGTGAAAAATATCCTCATATCGAACACATCATTGTGAAGTTTCAGAATAACAGGGATAAAGATATAATCCTAAAAGCTGCCAGAAAGAAACAGACCTGTATAAAGGATTCTCAATCAAAGTGGTATCAGCAGACTCAACAACACTGCAAACTAGAAGAAAATCTTCAAGTTCTAGGGGAAAATTATTTCTTCCTTATTTGCAGATTCATCTCTCTACCCTCCTCCAATGCTGCCAATCCTTAACCCAGTTAAATTATCACTCAAGGATAAAATAAAGTTATTTCAGACATACAAAGCCACACACCAAAAATTCACTACCCAGGCTGCTTTTCTCCCTTACGGCCAACTCCTGGCGGGCATGATCCACTGAATGAAGGGGTAGATTCGGAGAATTTCATGAAATGTGATCAAGAGAGAAGCAAAGAGAATTCCCAGGGCTCTCGCTATAAATCTGGCCTGGAGAACAAACCAATTAGATTGAAATGGGAGGATGGAGATGGTTCCTGGTTCATTTGCCAGATCTGACTGTTTGAAAGTTGCATGAGAAGCATTTATGAAGTTGTTGAAGGATATATATAATTTAGCCTACTTTCAAATAAAAACAAGCTAAATGAAGAAGAGGAGGAGAAAGAGGAGGCAGTGACTCCAGGCAAAACAGAAAGCACAAGAGAAGAAATGTAATCATGGTACATACCATGGCTCAGCAGTGAATGATATTTATATACTATATATTATAACCATGAAAACATTACATGGAGATTTCACTATTAGGAAATAGGAAGATGAGGGAGCAGATGAGCATTATAAGAGCTAAAATGTAATAGGAAGTTGATAGGTATCTGTAATGTTTTGAATTAAGAGATATACCATGTCATTACTTAGAAATAAGAAGGTCAATGGTAGAAAAAACATCTAGAGGTGAAAGTGGTTGCCTGGGAATTAGGATTAGAAGCGTAGTGGAGTGTGGGGTATTTTTTGTTTCGTTCCGTTTCACTTTTTAAATCGAGTGTGCCTTGGTTATAGATTGATTTGACAAGACGATTTTTGAGTTTCTGCTAGATGGAAACTTGTAAGCTTGCCCTGGAAAAGTTAAAAACGACTGAAAACCAGATTTGACCCTGAAGGATCTTCCAAAAGACAGTAAACATATTTAAAAACTGTAAATCTATAATTATAACCATATACAAAGCCCATGAATGAATGACCTTAGATATGAGCTGTTGAATAAATAGCCACTAGCCACATGTGATTATTTACATTTAAACTGATTAGAATGAAATAAAATTTAAGTCTTCATTTAAACTGGCTACATTTTTAAATTGAAGTACAGTCAAGTTACAATGTGTCAATTTCTAGTGTACAGCACAATGTCCAAGTCATGTATATACAGACAAATATTTGTTTTCATATTCTTTTTCATTAAGGTTATTATAAAATATTGAATATAGTTCCTTGTGCTATACAGAAGAAGCTTTTTTAAAATCTATTTTTATATATAGTGGCTAACATTGTAAATCTCAAACTCCCAAATTTATCCCTTACCACCCCCTTTCCATGGTAACCATTAGATTGTTTACTATGTCTGCAAGTCTGTTAACTGTTTTGTAAATGAGTTCATAGTGGTTTTTTTTTTTTTTTTTTTTTTTTTTTTTTTTTAAGATTCCACCTATGAGTGATATCATATGGCATTTTTCTTTCTCTTCCTGGCTTATTTCACTTAGAATGACAGTCTCTAGGTCTATCCATGTTGCTGCAAATGGCATTATTTTATTCTTTATTATGGCTGAGTAGTATTCTATTGTATAAATACACCACAACTTTTTTATCCAGTCATTTTTTGGACATTTAGGTTGCTTCTGTGTTTTGGCTATTGTATATAGTGCTGCTATGAAGATTGGGGTGCATGTATCTTTTTGAATTAGAATTCCCTTCTAGAAGTGGGATTGCTGGATCATATGGTAAGTCTATTTTTAGTTTTTTTGAGGAGTCTCCATACTGTTTTCCATAATGGCCGCACCAAGCTACATTCCCATCAGCACTGTAGGAGTGTTCCCTTTTCTCCATACCCTCTCCAGCATTTATCATTCATGAACTTTTGATTGATGGCCACTCTGACTGGTGTGAGGTAATACCTCATTATAGGTTTGATTTGCATTCCTCTGATAATTAGCGATACTGAATATTTTTTCATATGCCCATTGGCCATTTATATGTCTTCATTGGAGAATTGCTTATTTAGGTCTTCTGACCATTTTTGGATTGGATTGTTTGTTTTTTGTTTTTTTGTTATTAAGTTGTATGAGCTGTTTATATATTATGGAAATTAAGCCTTTGTCAGTCATATCATTTGCAAATATTTTCTCCTAGTCTGTAGGTTGTTGTTTAGCTAATGGTTTCCTTTGCTGTGCAAAAGCTTGTAAGTTTAATTAGGTCCCATTTGTTTATTTTTGCTGTTATTTCTGTTGCCTGGGTAGACTGCCCTAGGAGAACATTGCAAAGATTTATGTCAGAAAATGTTTTGCCTATGTTTTCTTCAAGGAGATTTGTTGTTATCTTGTCTTATGTTTAAGTCTTTAAGCCATTTTGAGTTTATTTTTGTGTATGGAATGAGGGAGTGTTCTAACTTCATTGATTTTCCCAACACCACTTACTGAAGAGACTGGCTTTTCTTCATTGTATATTCATGCCTCCTTTGTCAAAGATTAATTGACTGTAAGTCTGTGGGTTTATTTCTGGGCTCTCTGTTCTGTTTCATTGATCCATTTGTCTGTTTCTTTGCCAATACCACATTGTTTTGATTACTATAGCTCTGTAGTATTGTCTGAAATCTCGGAGGGTTATTCCTCCAGCTTCATTCTTTTTCTTCAATATTGTTTTGGCAATTCTGGGTCTTTTGTGATTCCATATAAATTTTAGGATTATTTGTCCTGATTCTGTGCAAAGCGTTCTGAGTAATTTGATAGGGATCACATTAAATCTGTAGATTGTACACTGGCTACATTTTTAGAACTCAGTAGTTACATGTGTCTAGTGGCTACCATATTGGACAGTGCAGATACAGAACATCATCATAGAAAGTTCTGTTGGACAATGCTGTATTTGCCCTTGGATTCTGAATCACAGAGGGGCAAAATCTAGCTATATGTTTGCCCATTTTAGGGGGAACCCAAGGAAGCAGAGATTGGTATAGATATTCCATGATACTGGAAGCAAGCTGCAGAGCAGTTACTCTTATAAGAGTTACTTCAGTCCCTTCAGAAGTGGGATTGCTAGATCATATGGTAGCCTATTTTTAGTTTTTTAAGGAATCTCTATACTGTTTTCCATAGTGGCTGCACCAGTTTACATTCCCACCAGCAATGGAAGAGAGTTCTCTTTTCTCTACACCCTCTCCAACATTTATTATTTGTAGACTTTTTGATGATAGCCATTCTGACTGGTGTGAAGTGATATTTCATTGTGGTTTTGATTCGCAAGGAATTTGTATTTTTAAACAAATTTCCCAGGCAAATCTTTATATGTTAAAGTTTGAGAACCTTTGCATAGTTAAGGGTCGATGGTCGGTTCTTATTGAGAGGAAACTGAAAGTTGCTATCAAATTCATCTGAATTGTGTTTATAACAAATACTTAGGCTTTTATGCTTAAATAAAATGTATTTTACACTTGGCTTTCCATCTCTCTACACACTTTTTAATACAGTCAGTAATAATTTTCCTCTTTTTGAAAAAAATCATTTACCAGTTGGCTGTTATTCTCGTAAATGAAATGGTACCTACCTTACCAGGTAACTGAAACACACACACACACACTTTATGTATGTAGCTTCTCAGAGAATATATAGCAATATGTCACAACAGGAGGGGACCAGGGACCTGTCCTCAAGGAATTGCAAAGTCAAATGCCCACCAGGACCCAGACAGGTGAGCATAGAAATGACTAAGGCCCGCTGAGTGGGACTGTGGTAAACTGGAGAGCCTGTACCCTGTCTGCAGGGAAGATGCCAGTGTTCAGCTCTGTGGTTGCCAGATTGTGTAAGAAAGCTGGAAACCTGAACTTGTAACTGAAGCCTGCTTTTTAATGTTGGCAACTAGATAAAATGAAAATCAAAATCCCACTTTGAAAGCCCAACAAAACACGTCTGCAGGCTGGGTTTGACTCAGAGGCCTCGAATTTATAACCTTGGGGCTAGTCCAATGAAAGGCACTTGGCACACGGGTAACTGAGCCCAGAGAGCCTGCGACCTGTCCTGCTATTCAGTCATATCTTAACTGCCTTAAAGGTTGAATTGTTTTTGAGAAAAAATATTTTAGCTATTTTCAATAGGTATTGTGTAAAATGGTTCAAAATTCAAAAAGGACATGAGGTATAAAATTATTTAAAGCCTAGATTAGCGACCAGTGTTACCGGTTGCTTGTATATTTTTCCAGGGATCTTCTGTGCAACTCACCTGTGCTCCTTTTCATGGTTATAGTGTATTTTTCAAAAAAAAATTAAAATGTCTTCATTAGCGGATGATGTGATCATTTTTGTACAAAACCAAAAATAATCTATAAATAATGTGTTAGATGTAATAGAGTTGAACAAGGTGGATGAGTATAAGGTTTTTGTGCAAAAGCCAACTGCATTTCCCTACAGTGGCAACAAATACTTGGAAAATATCCAGAAAAGAAAATATCAAGTACTGAGGAATTAATCTAATAAAAGCTATGCAAGATCTGTAGGGAAAACTATAAAATGACATATATATTTAATATATAATGAAAACTATAAATGAGGCATTAAATGAGGACCTGAACGAAGAGATTAGCTGTCCATGGGAAAGGAGATTCATTATTGCAGAGATTCTGATTTATGGAGTCAGTGCAAGTCCAGTCAAAGCTTCAGTAGGTTCTTCTCGTGGATCATAGAAAGCTGATTCTTTTACATTTTCAGGCAAATGCGTAAGTATTTTTGGTGATTTTGCTGAAGTATCCGTGCCTTAATGAGTAAAGCTAACTTCTGCTTTTTTTTTCTTTTCTTTACATGTTTCCTTTTTTTAATTGAAGTATAGTGAATTTACAATGCTGTGTTAGTTTCTAATGGACAGCATAGTGATTCAGTTATACGTGTATACATTCATTTTCATATTCATTATAGGCTATTACAAGATACTTCTGTTGGGTGGATGCAATAATTCATCACTCAAAGTATATGGATTTAGTTTTTTTGCAGTTATTTTGTTTTCTTCACATTCTCTGTACAACTATGAAAAGGAATTGTGGTTATGCATATTCAGAGGCATGTGCATCTCAAATGGGTTTTTCTCTCTACCTTGGGCTGGAGGGGTGGCTCCAGAAAATAGCCTCAATTCTAATGGTGTTGAAACTGCCACTGCAGACAGGGACAGGTGAGTAGGCTCAGGACCTGAGAAGGAGGTGGGTATAAAACCCTAGCTGGATAGTGGACCCACAGATAGTTATATTGTATCTTAATATAGAAACAATTTAAAAGCCAAATATTTTTGCTGTGAAGTTTTCTAAAATCTTAAAAATATGTGAAGCTATGTTCTCACTGTTAATCTTATCTATAAAGAAAATTTATTTGTGACTTATAGGTTTATTAGTAAGAGACCTCACAATGTTTTTTAAAGTAAAAGTTATTTTTTAATTGAAATGTAGTTGACATTATATTAGTTTCAGGTGTCCTACATAGTGATTGGGTATTTGCATACATCATGGAACAGTCACCACAGTAAGTCTAGTAACATCTGTCCCCATACAAAGTTATTACAATGTTATTGGCCATATTCCTCATGCTGTGTATTACATCCCCTAAAAGTTACTTTCCCAAGTGTGAAAAACACAGGCTGCCAGGTAAAGTGAACAATATGATCCTATGAAAAAACTTCCCTTAAATTTATGAGCATAAAGATATAGAAGGATACCAAAAATACCTTTAAAGGGTGGAGGCATTGGTGAAGAGTGTGTTGGGGAGTTTATTAATTTTTCTTTATATCTGTCTTTATTATATGCTTTGTTAAAATGAGTGGGTATGTTTTAGTTAAATCAATAAAAAGGTAATACATTTTAAATGAAATAACTTTTTCTCAACATTTTATCATCAACATTATCAAACATGTAACTAACTGGAAAGAATTTTACGATAAACATCTGTCTACCCACCATCAATCCATTTTATTTTTGATGCATTTCAGAATAAATTATGGATATAAGGATATTGCCCTCCTAAGTAATTAAGTATATATGTCACAAATTAAAATTCTATATTTGTTTACAGTTTCTGCAGTGACTAATTATAGAAGTAATACATATTCATCATAGAAAATTGGAAATGACAGATCAACCTTTACAGTTCTTTAAATATTTATTTGTATTAGATATTATGCTATGTACTTGACTAGCATCATCTCATTTAAATCTTTCCCAAACCCTAAGAAGTAGCATTATTCTCATTTTACAGATAAGGAATCTATAAACCAGTTGCTACAGTTTTCACAGTGGCAGAGTTAGAATATGTAACAGACCTGTCCCAGGCACCCACCCTGAACCACATGGCACCCTGTTAGCCTTGACTCCATCCCACCCCTCCCTGGGATAACCACTGTTGGCTCTTCCTCAGACCCTTTTCTAGATGTTCATGTTTCTACAAATGTATTTTCCCACACAAATGTGGTTAAATTGTGTTTTATTTTGTAACAAGCTTTTTACTATGTTTACAGACCTTCCTCCAGCATCTTGTTCATGGCTGCAGAAGGTTCTGCTGAGTGACTGTACCGTCTTTTATAGCTACCTTATTGTCGAATATTTTTCCAGTTTTGGTTCTTATCAACTGTGAGTCTCATGCATGCATAAATCTTCGTGCATACTACTAATCACAGCCTTAGGGTCACAAGTAGAATCGCTAGGTCAGAGATTGTAGTGTCTACTCTTGTTTGTTTTATAAGGGGGAGGTAGTTAGGTTTATTCATTGATTTCTGCTTGGAGGAGGTACTGGGGATTGAACTCAGAGCCTCTTGCGTGCTGAGCATGTACCCTTCCCCCTGTAGTTTCCACTGTTAATGCAAATTCCCAAATTTGTATTTGGGAAATTGTTTTTATCAAACTACTCCCAACAGGTAGTATATGTATGACCGGCAGGTCTCCCCACATCCTAGCCAATGCTGATACCAAATATTCAAGTCAAACACGCTTTTCTAGTAGGTAAACAAAACATTTATGCTTTGTTTGGTATTCCTTTGATTATTAACGAGATGGAAGCTATGTTTCCATATTTATCATTTGGATTTCTCCTTTCAGATACTGCTTGTTTGTGTTCACACAGTTCATTTTTTAAAAATTTTTACTGAAGTATAGTCAGTTTACAATATTGTATCAATTTCTGGTGTACAGCATAATGTTTCAGTCATACCCATACATACATATATTCCTTTTCATATTCTTTTTCATTATAGGTTACTATAAGATATTGAATAGAGTTCCCTGTGCTATACAGTAGAAACTTATCTATTTTATATATAGTAGCGTCTGTCTGTAAATCTCAAACTCCAGGTGTAAGTTAGTCTCTTGAAGAATTTAACCCATTTGATGTTAAAGCCTATGTTAAGACATTTTATTTTTCACGCAAAATTGACTTTTTGAGGTGTGCAATAAAGGCAGCCATGCTTGGAGTACCTCAGTGACAGCAGAAATGTTTATGTTTTCCTCTTGGTGACAAGATAAATATCTAATTCCTGTGAAGGAGGGAAGGATTTTAGAATTCATTTGTATGAGATTCCCACTTGACTCAAGTAGCCACGGAGACCCACGGGGGTGGACCACAAGGACAGAGGGTTGGCTAAGGTAGTGGTTGGCTTTGAAGCAGTGTGCAGCCCTGGAGTGCCCTTCAAGGGAGCAAAGGATGCTGAGCTGAGGATGTGGACCGCTCTGGGTGAGGAGAGGAAGGGTGTCTGGGCAAGGAAGCAGTAATGGAATTCGAGAGTGGAGGAAAGAGAGCTGGTAGTTTAGCTTCACTTTCTCTCCTTAGTAATCCTCATTCCTCTTGTCTGCCCTGCTTGACTGTGAAGGAAATCAAAATTATGCTACCCCTGGGGCACCGAGTCCTATTTCCAACTTGGTGGGGTGACACAGGGGCTATCTCTGGGTGTGAAGTCTCAGAGGACAGTGAGCCTGGCACAGCCAGTAAATACAATTGGTCAGAATTCACTTACAGTTTCAACTAAGCTCATTCTCCACATAAGTGTGATAGCAAAATGAAAGTTATGGGAGAAAAAAGAAAGAAATGACTTAAAGGTGTTAATACTGGTAAATTATGGGTGATGGTATTTTTACTCTTATCTATTTTTCTTTACATACCATAATGGGCACACTTACCTATATAAAGGAAATACTAATAAATTGAATTAAGCTGCTTCCTGATGAGACTCTGTCCTGCTAAGTTAGGTTCAAGAAACAGGAAATCTACTTGTTTGCAAACATCCCCATGAATAGCTGTCTGTGAGTGTAGGTTCTTCTGTATTGGTGTATTGGTAATTTAAGCTTTAATAGAAAAGGCAGTGGTTTAGTAGCAAGAAAAATGTAAAGCTGGAACCCAGCATTCCCCATCTCCCAAATCCTTGCGTGGCTCACGTGACTGGAAGCCACAGGCATCCAGGCTGAGGTCTGTTATGTTTGCTCCGATCCACTGTGGTCTTTCACTTAGAGACTGAGTTTAATCTCAGTGAGTGTGGATTTACCTTTTCCTGATCATTCCACCAAAAGGGTCTAGAAGAAGAGGTTACACAAAGGGGAACTTGCATAGTGTGATGCCATTATTTCCACCCATCACTGGTGCCAGGAGGGATAGTAACTCAAGGTGAAATTAAAAGCTGGTCTCTCCAGTGAGCTGGGCTGGTATCTGAGCAGAGAGGGTCAAAGTGTAAAAGGTGCTTGAAGTGGGCAGGGAAAAGTTCTCAAGCACTGAAAAATACCGTTGTATCTTTTATTGGCTTGAAACTCTTGGCATGTTCATTAGTCTATAAAAAGGGTCTTGCCAATGTCATAAGGCAAGTTCTAAAAGCCTCAGGCTTTTAAACTTGAAGTAGTACAGTGAAGGACGGACCTCACACAGAATGTTCACAATGTATCACAAAAAGTGACAAAAGTTGATTAATTACTTATATTAAAGCTAATTTGCAGGGATGGTATTAACATTCTGAAGCTGGCTATTTCCTTCAGTTTGCTTCTTGTGGTTGGGAACCTAGCTTCTTTGTTCATTTCTTAAAGGAACCGTCTTTCATTTTCCCTCTTTCCTTCGGTAGCCTGTTTCTTCTAAGGACTATAAATATCTGAGGTTCCCTTATCTAATCAAGATTTCCTTCTTGACAGAGGTTCATAAAGAATTCACAGCAAAAATGAATTATACGTTGGAATTGAAATTTGAAATTACTAAAAAAAAAAAAAAAAAAAAGAAAGGTACAGATGAAAGATAGCAAGTTCTTCTTGGGCTGGATGTTTGCAGCAATTCTTTTAAGCAGAACATGTTAAGGACATGACCTGATACCAATCTCTTATTGCCTTCCTTCTAATTTTAATCAACTCATTCTACTTAGGAAAAGAGTCATCGTGAAGCTGGGTTACCAGCAAGTGTTCTTTCCAGAAATTATCTTTCATACATCTATAAATGATACAGATGCTCCAACTTAAAAAAAATAAAAATATATAAACAATATAAAGTACTTATCATAGTGTCTTTAATTAAAAGTAGTGATTAGTTTTACATCTTTTTTTGTTTTGTTTCCCTGTTTTTCATTAAAAGTTATTATAAGATATTGAACATAGTCCCCTCTGCTATACAGAAGAAACTTTTTTTTTAATCTATTTTTTTATACAGTGGCTAACATTTGTAAATCTCAAGCTCTCAAATTTATCCCTTCCCACCCCCATTCCCTGGTAACCATAAGATTGTTTACTATGTCTGCTGAGTCTGTTTCTGTTTTGTAGATGAGTACATAGTGTCCTTTTTTTTTTTGATTCCACATATAAGTGATATCATATGGTATTTTTCCTTCTCTTTCTGACTGATTTCACTTAGAATGACGATCTCTAGGTCCATTTGTGTTGCTGCAAATGGCATCATTTTATTCTTTTTTATGGCTGAGTAGTGTAATTTTACATCTTGATGAAGCTGTTTCTGTTCTGCCCCTGGTGTGAGTGATGAACAGTGTAGAGCTGCCTCCTCTTCCATGTTCCAGCTGTGTTGGGAAGCAGGCCCCCTGCACAAATAGTGTGGGGAGCTAAGAACTCTCTATTGTACTAGTTTTTTTTTTTTTTTTTTTTTTGTCTATTGGCCAAAACTTGCTGTATTCTATTGAGTAGAATTTTCCAAATGTGTTCTGTGGAACACTGGTCCCAAAGGAGTCTCCTTGAAAAAAACCAACCAAACAAAAGAAACTATCTGCCTAGCCAATTTGGGAAAGCACCAGAGAATGAACATTAAGTAAGTTTAGTATTCCTCTCCTTAAACTTGAAAGCCAGTGATGATGCTTGTCTTACAGGTGTTGATTAATGATAATGGTCTGTCTTACCATAAACCTTTAAATGATTGCAATGCAGTGAATCCTTCTGTATAAAATGTCTGCCTCCTGGTCCCAACCAGACTCCTTCCCACTGGGGCAGTCTTTCTCTCAGACCTGACAATTGTCATCTTCAGACTCTGACAAGGTTAACAAAGCCTAGACATTAATGGACCCTAATGTAACTCTGGTGTGCATCGGCTGACAGGATAAAACTCTGAATTTTAAATTCAGTCTGCGGCACAGCAGTAGTGATGAGATCTTACTTTCTTTCCCAAGAAGCTTTTCAAGTGAATATTTCTCAGTAAGAGTACCTGGTCGGGAGGGAGGCAAGTCTTTCATGGTGATCTGGAGTCAGACTGCAGAGTCTGACTAGCTGGGTTTACTTGTAGACTTACCATACATTGTATGTTTGCTTTCAGGCAATTACTTAAACTTTCTGTGCTTCAGTTTCTTCACCTGTAAAATGGGAATAACAGGATTTACTTCATAGGGTTGTCTTGAAGGCTAACTGACATAATACTTACATAAGAACAGTTACGGGGACATAATTAGCAATAAATAAGTAGCAGTTATAACAGTACTGTTGAGGGTTACTTTCTCAGAAGTTGAGGTTGGAATTTAGCGTTCGAGCGATACTATTTTGGAGAGTGTGTCTATAACTGGATCTTTCTGGTCCCCTTTGGCGGACGTGTTACATTCAACAGTGGTATGAGACACTCGGTCTACACTTAAGCACCTGAGTCTTGAGGGATGGATGTTGAAATGATAACACATTGGAGTTTGGAAAGGACTGCAAAAGCAACCAAGTCCCACTCTCATCTTGCAGATGAAGATGCTCAGGTCCAGGTGAGGTGACTTTTCCAAAGCCCCACGGTTTGCTGAGGGTGGTGTCGATACCACCAGCTGGGACTCCGGAGTGCCGGTCCACTGCTCTTCTTTTTCACCCTGCCCTGTTGGAGACCTCAGGGTGTGTAGAATCATGATACTGGTTATTTTTTTTTCTGCTTGAACTTGTGGATTGCTTCATAACTGAGGTTGACATTCTGGAAGCATGAAGAAGCAATACAAATAGAAAGGATGGGAGACATGGTGGAAGAGACGTAGGTTTTGGAGCCAGAGAGTCCTGTGTTTCAATCCTGGTGTGTGACTGTGTAACTTTGGATGATTTAGTGACCTAGTGACCTGCTGTGACTTTCACAACCATCATGTGTCGGGGGATAGTAACGATTTGCTTTTCAGAATTACTGAGAGGATTAAATGAGAAAATACATAAAACTACTTTGAAGGTAGTAGCTGCTCAATAGATGGTAATTATCATTAAAATATATTGTTAATGGAGTTTTTATAGATGGATGTCACTGCCAGAAACAGCTACCTGAGAATAATAGAGTTTGGAAACAGGGCATGGGATTTCCTTAATCCTGTGCTGCTTGCAGTGGAGTGTATATAGTCAGGGGATAACTAGTAATTGAAAATGTTTTTTAAATTACACAGCTATTCTATGGAATAAAATTAAAAGTTAACATACATTTCTAAGAAACAGTGTGAAACTTCAAATAAATTTCAGTTTTGAAGCAAACTGCTCCAGAAGATACTGCCAGCCTCCTAGTCTACCTCTCAGCCCAAGTTCCAGAGTGTGCACTCTCCCTGCCTGCTGGGGATGTTTTGATGAAAAAGTTTGAGAAGCATTGATTTAATCTACCCTCTTAACAGCTAGGTCATAAATCTAATCACCTAAGGAAAGACAGACTGAGATGACACCTGCCAAGCTCCTTTGCCACGTGGTGGTGGTGCTGCAGTGATGGATCAGGTTGGCTTTCAGAGGCTTTCCTGGGCTCTGGACTTAACTGCCTTGCTAACCTCTCATGCTCACTCCTGAATGCTCAGCTCCCATTTTTGGGATCTGTTTGAGGTAGTATTTATTCTTTGTGCCTGCTGATCACCTGTCCTTCTTTCTGTTGGGAAGAGTTTCTGATTTTCTTCACTCTCCCCCTCTCAGGCCATGAGTCTTGGGTGGCAGTGCTCCTGACTGCTGGACCAGGGTGGCCATGTGACCCAAACCTGACCATGAGCTTGTTCCTGTCTTCTCTGGCTCCTGTGATGCTTTCTTCCCCCTGCACTTGCAGTTGTGAGGATGTAAGCCTGGAGCTGCCTGATGCCTCTGTCAGTGAGGAAGCTATATAAAGACACATAAATTAGGTCCTTTGTTTCGCTTTTGTCCAGAGTTGTGGGACTTGAGTTTTCTGTTATTTGTATGATAGTGTTGGTATTTATTCTTGGCTTTTCTACCCTAATCATTTACCAGATCTATCTGCCTTTCTTTATCTTGAAGGTTATTCATTTATTCTTTTTTGTGATTCAAAATTTTTATAGATGATACTCCACTTACAGTTTTATTATAAAATCTTGGCTATGTTCCCTGTGCTGTACAATATATCCTTGTAGCTTATTTTATACATAGTACTTTGTACTTCTTAATCTCTTACCTCTATATTGGAGCCCCTCTCTTTCCCTCTCCCCAGCGGTAACCACTAGTTTGTTGTCTACATCTGAGAGTCTTTGTATTTTGTTATATTCATTTACTTGTTTTATTTTTTCAGAATCCATATGTAAATGATAACATATAGTATTTGTGTTTCTCTGACTTACTTCACTAAGCATAATACCCTCCAGGTCTATCCATGTTGTTGCAAATGGCAGAACTTCACTCTTTTTAATGGCTGAGTAGTATTCCACTGCTTATATATATCGCATCTTCTTCATCTTTTATTTGTTGTTGGACATGTAGGTTGCTTCCATACCTTGCCCATTGTAAACAATGCTGCTGTGAACATCGAGGTGCGTATATCTTTTCAAATTAGTGTTTTTGTTTTCTTTGGGTACATACCCAGGAATGGAATTGCTGGATCATATGGTAGTCCTGTTTTTAGTTTTTTGAGGAACCTCCATATTGTTTTCCACAGTGGCTGCACCAATATACATTCCCACCAACAGTGTACAAGGGTCCACTTTTCTCCATATCCTCGCCAACATTTGTTTGTTGTTTTTTTGATGATAGCCATTCTGACAGGTGTGAGGTGATATCTCATTGTGGTTTTGATTTGCATTTCCCTGATGATTAGCAATGTTGAGCATCTTTTCATGTACCCATTGGCCATCTGATTGTCTTTGGGAAGATGTATATTCAGGTCTTCTGCCCATTTGTTAATCTAGATTTTTGTTATTTTAATGTTGAGTTATATGAGCTGTTTATATATTTTGGATATTAATCCCTTATCAGTCATATCATTTGGAAATATTTTCTCCCATTCAATAGGTTGTCTTTTTGTTTTGTTGGCTTCCTTTGCTGTGCAAAAGCTTTTAAAAAATATTGCTATGATTCATGTCAAAGATTGCGCTGCTTGTGTTTTCTTCTAGGAGTTTTATGGTTTCCGGTCTTACATTTAGGTTTTTAATTCATCTTGAATTTATTTTTGTATATAGTGTGAGAAAATGTTCTAATTTCAGTCTTTTACCTGTAGCTGTCCAGTTTTCTCAGCATGACTTATTGAAGAGACTGTCTTTTTTCTATTGTGTATTCTTGCTTCCTTTGTTGTAGATTAATTGACCATAAGTGCATGGGTTTATTTCTGGACTCTCTATCCTGTTCCATTGTTCTATGTATCTGTTTTTGTGCCAGTACCATACTGCTTTGATTACTGTAACTTTGTAGGGTAACCTGAAGTCAGGGAGTGTGATTCCTCCAGCTCTATTCTTCTTTCTCAAGATTGTTTTAGCTGTTGGAGGTCTTTGGTGTTTCCATAAAAAATTTAAAAATTATTTGTTCTAGTTCTGTGAAAAATGCTTGAAACATTTCAGCTTTGCGTTAACTCTTAAATAGGAATGAAGGTGTTCCAAGTGAATGTAGGCATGGGGTTGGGGGACGTAGAGTAGCCTTTGGAAGATGAAACAATATGTATAGAGACGCATGGCTCTTCAAGCTCTAGAACCAGTTATAAGTAGTAAAATGTAAGATGAGTTTGTAGAAGTAGGTGTCAGATATTAAGATCCCTTGTATTTTCATGCTGAAAAACAGTACTAGACTGGTGGGTCAGTGGATCAGCACCTAGGTGAACCACCTATGGGTTTTAAGAATACAGTGTTCTAAGCCCTCACCTAGATCTACTGCACTGGAATATATGTGTGTGGAACTTGGGGATTTGTGCTTTTCAGAAGTTTCACAGGTGATACTGTTGAGAATTACTGACATAGGTGATAAATAGTGAAAATTTTTGATCAGGAATGTTGTAAGTTCAGATCCATCTTTTAGAAAGATCCAATTGCATGCCTTGCATATTTGACACGCAGAATGCATCATTTTTTAAAAAATCACATTCTTCCTGTATGTCGTCACAAAGCTATTTTCAGTAATAATAACTAATACTTTTTTATTCTTTGTTTTAAAAAGTTAAGAATCTTAAAAGAATGCATTTTGATTTTAAATACTCAAATTTAATAAAATATTTTATATATGAACTAAAATTTACACTTACTAAACAGCCCCTATTATTTGCACTCTTTTCACTGTTTGAAATATTAAAAACAGAAAAACATCAACTAGTCACACAGAATGACAAAACTGAAGTAACACAAGTTTTGTTTATTCATCTTTATAATCACTATAATATAATTGTTGAGAATTTACTACAGGCAACCCTTGCTTTACACTGTTTCCACAAATTTCAGTTACCACAACTTAGTTAAGTAACACCAGTCCCTCAACAGCAGGGTTCAGATTTTGGCTACTAGTTTGTTTTATTGCCTGTGAGGAACTGAATGAAGTACAAGCTGACACTGCCAGCTCTTGAGCCCACAAATCACTACATAAGTAACAGATGCAGATCATGGTCAGTGACCAATTACAACACTTCTTTAAAAGTCTTTGGTCATTGGTCACTGTGAGTGTGTTAGTTCATGTACAATGAAGTGTGCAGTTGTGTTGCATCCTTGTTGCCTGGTGATCATCCACATGACATTTTACAAAAATTGGTCATCAAAAAAGAACATGGGCCAACAAAGGTGAAAGTGCAACAAAGAAACAAAAGTGGTAATGCTGGAGGTGGGATCCCAGTCTAACAAGGACGAGGTTGTGGAGGAAGTGGCTGACCATGCAAATACTGACACTGTGCCATTTAAGACTCTAGATACGCAGCCAGAGGAACTCAGTGAAGGTGAATGTACTGACATTAATGGGGCAAAGTGGCTGTGATGAAAAATAGAAAGATGTCCCTGAGGAAGGGATGCTGGCAAAAACTCAATATTGAAAGAACTCTTGTAGATATTTCATGACATTGAAAACACAAAGAAAAAAATGTTGGAACCTTATCCAGATGTAGGAAGGAGTAGAACAGTTCGTCAAGGTAGAGATAGACGTACTTATTCCATATCACAAGTTCAGGATAAGAAGTCATGTACCATTCAGACTACCTTTGATAGTTTTTTAAACAAAGAAATAAAACACCTTTAATTCATGCTATTTCTGGGGTTTTAAATTACAGTGTACTAAATATCAATTTTGCTGTTTTTCAGTTCCCTATTCGTTTATAATACATAGAGTTTTTAATGTTCCCACCAAAAGTTTGAAAGTCACAGAAAAATCATATGTCCCCCATTGGTTATAAAGATTGTTTTCCATGACTTCTACTTGCATGGTCATTTTTAGTCCTGTAATGTCGTTCAAAGCAAGGACTACATATATTTAAATGTGAGACTATGTAGTGTTGTAGGGATTGGAGATATAAACTGCTCTTGAAGTGAGCTTGAACAATATTGAAGCATTCCAAACTTAGTCATGTTGATAAATACAGTTAGGGTGTTGACGCTATAATTGGGAATTCTCTGAATTAATTTCCATGTAAAAATATTTATTAAAGGATTTACAATTAAAATGTACTAATTTAAAGCTTACGTATACTACTGAACTCAACAGTTATCACAGCAATTGTTTAGAACTTAGAGTGAAAAGTTTTTTGGTAGGAGAATTAGTTTGTCACTGACACTGTTTAGACTCACTGACTCATAGGGATATTAAAAAGTAGACTCATTTTTAGTCAATTTTTATTATTGTTTTACTCTCAGTAGACTTGCCCACCTTTGCCTTCATTTGGGTGGACCATTCCTGCCACCCTGTCATTGGCACGTCACTGGAAACATCACTAGAGGAACACTATGAAAGGAAGAGTGATTAGAAGACAGTGAGATAGAACTGAAAAGTATTTTGCAGAGAGAAAAACTGATGGAGAGGACCTGAGCGATGGCAGTCCCAATGGAAATTAACTTGTTTTAGGCTATCGGTCTTTGTAATGATAATTAAGTTTAATCCCCATCTGAGATGACCACTGCCTCTTAAAATTTTTGCCACAACTCATTTCTATTAGCTCCATCCTTTTGTAGGTGACATTGCTAATTACTTTTGAACTTTCCTTGAACTTACCTGTGAACTCACAAATTGCCTGTCCACTGTCGCTGAACTTCCAGCTCTCCCTGTGTCCAAGGAATGTATACATCTGACTTTCAGTGTGATGTGGCCATACCCTCATTTGGGTTTGACTGTTTTAACAATCTAGCCTATTATTATTAAAATTGTTAGCGAAATAGATTCTAGGATTTCCTAGTATTTAACATTTTCTAAAATCTACTACAGTTGACCCTTGAGCAACATGGGTTTGAACTGTGGTGCGTCCACTTGCACTTGGATTTTTTTCAGCAGTAAATACCATGGTACTACGTGATCCATGATTGGTTGAATTCAATGATGTGGGACCTGCAATATGGAGGGCTGACTCTCTATAATACATGGATTTTCGGATGCATGGAGGGTTGGTGCCCCTAACCTGGTGGTGTTCAAAGGTCAACTGTAATTTTTAAGGACATGAGTTGATCTCCACCCCACCTTGTTTTCCTAAAATGACTACGCCTGTTTTCCTTTTAGGTCATCACTCTCCAATAACCATTTATAAGTTTGATTCTTCTGTCCCATATATTTTAACTGTATGTCTGAATGTCTCAGAAAAAGCTCAAGAACAGCAACAACAATAACAACAGAACCCCAGAGTTATAATAATGTAGTTAAGCCAGAAGGTGCAGACTGATGGCCTTCAGTCCAAACTCAGACTACAGATGTACAATGCAACCTCCTAGGGAAGCTTTAGCTATATTTATTACTTGGTTGCAAAAAAAGATTTTTTTATAAAAGGATATTTTGTGAAGTTGCACAAATGAAATTTTACCCTTTGAGGGTAACAAAAACCAAGGTGAGTGATATTTAGGGAATTAAATTATAAAATGAGATAAGGTAAGTTTAGGGTATACTGAACTTTTGCATTAAAAGTTGTTTGAATGCAGAAACAGCTTAATGTCTTTCTGGAGTAAAATAAATTTGGAGTTTTTTTGTGAAAAATGCTGATGCAAATATATTATAAAAAACTCCCATACTATTAGATGGAAGCAACTAAAATAATGACTGTACTTCTGGGAAGGCCCACAGTGCTTTTGGAAGAATTGATCATATTTTCCAATGTGAGCCTTGCTCTGGGTGCTGTAAGTGCTAGAGGCAGAATGTGAAGCCACTTTTATTGCAGAGAGAAGGAGGACTAATATTAACAAACACAAGAAAACCATTGAAAAGACCAAAGGAGACTTCTCAAGTTCACAATGAACATAAAGTATGACACAATACGAAGTGTGAGGTGAGACAGCGACAGTATGATTCCACAAAACTTTTCATAAAAAATGTGGCTCATTGCCTGTTGCTGTAATTAGCAACCATTTCATCCAAGTCAGTAACCAGCTATTCCCCAGGTTGGTGGATTATGTTGGGAAATTATAAGTGGCAACATTAACTTTCAAAAGGAGTTTTGGAGGTAACTCCAGTGCTCTGTGTCCCCCTGCTTAGGTAGGCAATGTTCATTTTTTGCTGTGGACATGTCTACTGCCTAGTTTTCATCATCTCACAATATTTAGGGTGGAAGGGGTGCTTAGAAACCCAAACATCCCTGAAGAGAGGCTTTGCAGAGGAAACAGCTTGGTATGAATTAAGTACAATCAGATATGGGTAGATGCAATGGATTAAAGAGAGAAACTAGGGGATCATGTAGGGAAATTTAGAAAGGGTATTTCATTTGTGGTATATCCTTGAAACATGTGATATGCTATCCTAGTCCATTCCTTAATATGGAGGATTTATGGAATAAGCAGCTTCACTGGCTACACAAGTATGAACAACCGGGAGCTGACTGACCAGATGAAACTGGTACAATTCTCAGGCTGAGTGATTGTGTGTCTATTACTGATCTTGTAGTCATCACCCTGGGAAGCATAAAAACGTTACAAAAATTAAAAATACTGATGTGCCCTTTCCAGATATTAAAAACTGAATCTTTTACAAGGTGTGGTTCATCTTTGCTTTAAAAAAAAGTTATAAGATATTCCTTTTTGGTGTGCCATAAATCTGTCATATTGGCTAAGTACAAAAATAGGTTTTCTCTCTTTATTCTCAGTAGTGAAATCTGTTTTATGGTTCCAAGTCAAGAAAATGATGTCCTATATTACATTAATACTAAATACTTCCAAAATGTGATGTTTACATAATGATTTACCTTTTGCAAAACATTTGCACAACCATTATTTCAAATGGAGTCACCAAACAGGAGAAATGTAAGATTTAAACAAATTTTTTCCTTGGAAATTTTGAAAGAATATGTTTCCCTTAAATGTTATATTAATATTTTGTCTATCCAGATATTATATTTCCTAACCCCAATGTATGTTATTATGTTAGTTTTAGCTGTAAAGTAAGCTATTTTAATGACATAGCAACCTATTAAGAATACATTGAATCCTCATCATCGGAACTATTTTCATTAAAGAAAACTCTTTCATTTTAATTTAATCCAGTTCAATCCAACCATTATTGATTGTGTGTTCAGGAGGGTGATATGCCAGGTGCGACAGAGAATATCATATGTAAAACTATTTCTTCTATTCAAGGAGCAATAATTACATATAACACAGAAGAAGTTCAAGAGCAGCATGTCACTCTGCTTTGTGAAGTGAGGGAGAGTCAAGGCAAGGGCTTAATTTCCAGAACATACAGCTCATACAACTTAATAACAAAAATATAAATAGCCCAGTCCAAAAACAGGCAGAAGATCTAAACAAGAAAAATACCATATGATAATCACTTTTATGTGGAATCTAGGGGGAAAAAAAAGACAAATGAACTTACCTACAAAACAGAAACAGACTCACAGACATAGAAAACAAGCTTATGGTTATCAGTAGGGGAAGAGGGTGGGAAGGGATAAATTGGGAATTCGAGATTTGTAGATACTGTGTATCTATTTTATATATATTAGTTAGTAAGTTCATACTATATTGCACAGGGGACTATGTTCAATATCTTGTAGTAACTTATAGTGAAAATATGAAAACGAATATATGAATGTATATGTAAGACTGAACTATTATGCTGTACACCAGAAATTGACACAGCATTGTAAACTGACCATACTTCAATTAAAAAAAAAGTAAAAAAAAAACTGTGATGCTAAGTTGAACTTGATGATGCTAGAGAAGTGAAAGCAGTGCACCATGGGAGTTCACAGGAAGAAGACAGAGCCCTGAGCTGGTAGGATTGGGAAGCCTTCATGGATATAGTGAATGTGACATAACCTTTGAAGAGTAAATCAAATTTAAAGAAGTGAGGTTTAAACATAGTCATGGGCAGAAAAAAAAACTTTGAGTTGAGAATGTCTTAACAAGTTGAACTTTCTCTTCTTCCAAAGATTATCTGTAAATCACCATTTTATTAGTGAATGACATAAAGTCGATACTCAAAGCTTTATGATTTGGGTTATTGCATCAAATTTTTTCAGGAAACTCTGGTCCAGAGGAGTTAAGTGCTAGTCCATAAACCCTGGGGTCTTGTTGAAAGAATCAGATTAGACCCTGTCTGTTTATTTCCGGGCCATTCATTGCTAAATTGTTTACTTACAAAACAAAATAATGGCACCAATGTGGATGACTCTTGGAGGTTTCTTTTCATTATATGGGGTGTTAATATAAAGAAAAAAATGCAAGTGACTTTTTTTGGTGATGGGAGGTGGGATTTGAGACTTTTTTCTGTACTATGTATATTGGTTTTCTACAGTTGCCATAATAAAAATACCACAGACTGGGTGGCTTAAAAAACAGAAGTTGATTTTCTCCCAGTTTTGCAGGCTGAAAGTTCAAGATCAAGGTGTTGGCAGGGTTGGTGTCTCCTCACTTCTCACTCCTTACTTAGAGATGTTCATATTCTTGCTGTGTTTTCGTGTGGTCTTTCCTCCGTGCATGTGCATCCCTGGTGACTCTTCTTATAAAAGCACCCACCATATTGGACTAGGGTCTATTCCTATGACCTCATTCAACCCTAACTCCCTCTTTAAAGGCCCTATCTCCAAATATGCTTTCATTCTGAGGATTGGGGGTTGGAAATTCGACATATGAGTTTGGAGGAGACACAATTGAGCCAGTAACATTATATCACAGTCTTGACTAAATGGAAGGAAATAATAGTAGCGCCACTACTAGGAGGTAAGCATTTAGCATGTGTTTTCTCATTTAATCCTTACAATAGAGAGGCCCAATTAGCATAATTATCATTATCATGATGAAGGGACTGATTCTATCAGAGGGTAAATGATGTAGTTAGTAACACATTTTCAGAAAATAGTGGAGTCATGACTCAAATGTACTGTATTGAACTGTGCCTCTATACCCTACTTTGGAACAGAGCTCAAACAGCCTCTGATTAGGGCTCTAATCCTTTTAGAGCTACTTTCCCCTTTCCTCTAAGGTAAACAAAGTTTGGGGGAACACATTTAGGGTATATTTCCTCTAGTATTTGGTCTGTAGGCTTTTTGGAAATATAAGGAAGGTAACTTCTTCCCTTAGAAATAAAATGCAAAGTATGTGGTTATATTAATAACCAATCACCTGCAAGCTTGCTCATTGCAGTCTGAGAGCTTCCAAGACCTGGGATCACTACCCTTTCCTGGCTGACCCCTGTTATTTCTCCTTTAGTGGTGATAACACGGGGTCATTGCTTATATGTAGAGGCAGGTAGAAGATACTGTCTGGTCTCTTTAAGAGGTAAGTTTTCCTAAAGGCTGACTATAAACAGGTTTGCCAAAGAGATGTCTGTGGAAAGTGGAATTTTCAATTGCACACAAAAATGGAGAAAAGCAAAATGGAGACTTCCAGAATAAGGCTTCAAATATACAGACAGGTGTCCTGATAAAGACAGTCAATTCTCTCAGCATATTGCTCTCATTTTATTTTTAATTACACTGAGTTACAAGGTTAGTCTTGCTCTTTGGTTGCACTTTAATTATTCCTCCAATGTTGTCTTTCTGTGTTATGATCCCTTTAATAGGCAGGAGGAAATAGACATTTAATTAACCAGATGTCACTCAATAAATCTTAAGTGTTATTCTCTGTATCGGAAAAACAAATGCAAACCAGTGAAAAAGGGCTTGAATTTTAAACTTATTAACTTGGCATGGTTTTGGGTCTTGATGATGACAGTCTTGAAAGTAAAATCAAGAAAGTCTTTTAAAATGTGGAGTAGAAAATGCTTTCTTATGGATCAGATGATAAGTGCCGTGAATGACTCATCATGTTCTCTATGTTTATCCATGATTTATTGGCTGTAGTTTATTCCTAAAGCACTCTTTTCTTCTAATAAAGGAGGCTGATTACAGGGGAAGACTCAACCAGGACAGAAAATTGAAAGATGGAAGGCACTTGAGATTTGATCAATAGCCATCCACCTTCTTTGAAAATAGAACCTTAATTTTTGCTCACCATCCTCCTAGGAGCATCTCCTTCAATGATGGCTGGGCTCTTCCCAACCAAGGCGGTAACTCTTGATTCCTCTAAGCCGATTATAATGGTCTTATTCACTTTCCTAAATCATTGGCTTAAATGTGTCCATGTGACAAAGCTCTGGCCAATGAAGGTAAATCTATCAGGGCTTCTGAGAAGATTTTCTTATTTTCCCTCACTAATAGGTATGTAGTGATATTTCAGTGTTATTAATTTGCATATTCCTGATAACATAGGATAAGGACCACTTTTTTCATACGCTTATTCACCATCTCTATCTTTAGCAGTGTCTGTTAAGGTCTTTGATCTATTTTTTTTTTTAAATCCGATTTTTTTTTTAATTGTTGAGTCTTAAGAGTTCTTTGTATATTTTGGATAACAGTCTTTTATCAGATATGCCTTTTGCAAATATTTTCTCCCACTTTGTGGCTTGTCTTTTCATTCTCTTTAAGTCCAGCTTATATATTTATATATTTTTTCTTTCATGGATTGTGCTTTTGTTGTTATATCAAAAAATCATTTCCATACTTAAGGTCATCTAGATTTTCTTCTAGGTTATCTTCTAAGAATTTTATAGTTTTGCATTTTGCATTTAGATCTGTGATCCATTTTGAATTAATTTTTGTGGAAGGTGTAAAGTCTCTGTCTAGATTTTTTTTTTTTTTTTGCATGTGGGTTTCCAGTTTTCTGGCACCATTTGTTGAAAAGACTCTCTTTGCTCCATTGTATTGCCTTTGCTCTTTTATCAAAGATCAGTTAACTCTATTTATGTGGGTCTATTTCTCAGCTGTCTGACTGTCCCATTGATGTCTATAATGTCCCATGGATCTACTTTATTCTATCACCAATACCTCACTGTCTGGGTGACTGCAGCTTTATAGTGAGTCTTGAAGTCAGGTAGTGTCAGTTCTCCTATTTTGTCCCCCTTCACTATTGTGTTAGCTATCCTAGACCTTTTACCTCTCCATGCAAACTTTAGAATCAGTTGGTCAATATCTACAAAATAACTTGGTGGGATTTTGATTGTGATTACGTTTGAATCTAAGATCAGATTGGGAAGAACTGATATTTTGACAAAATTAAGTCTTCCTATTCATGAACATGGCATATCTTTCCATGTTCTAAATATCTTAATTTCATTCATTGGAGTTTTGTAGTTTTTTTTTTTCCAGAGAGATTTTGTACATATTTTGTTAGATTTATGGTGAAATATTTCATTTGAGGGGTGTTAATGTAAATGACATTGTGTTTTTAGTTTCAAATTCCACTTGTTCATTATTGATATATAGGAAAGCAATTGATTTTTCTATATCAATCTTATATCCTGCAGTCGTATTCATTCCATAAGGTTTTTGTTGTTGTTTTTTCAGATTTTCTATATAGACAATTATGTCACCTGCAAACAAAAATGGTTTTATATTTTCCTTCCTATTTTGTATACATTTTATTTCCTTTTTTTATCTTACTGACTTAGCTAGGACTTCCAGCATGATGCTGAAAGGAGTCACGAGATGGGACATTCTTGCCTTGTACCTGATCTTAGTAGGAAAGCTTCAAGTTTCTTACTATTATGATGTTGGCTGTAGGTTTTCTTCTAGACATTCTTTATCAAGATGAGGAAGTTACCCTCTAGTCATACTTTACTGAGAGCTTTTATGATGGATGGGTGTTGAATTTTGACAGATGTTTTTTCTGCATCTATTGATATAATCGTGATTTTTTTTCTTCTTTAGTTGGTTGATTTGATAGATTAATTGATTTTTGAATGCTGAACCAGCCTTGCATGGTTGGGATAAATCCTACTTTGTCATGGCGAGTAATTCTTTTCACACATTGCTGAATTCGATTTGCTAATGTTTTGGTGAACATTTTTGCTTTTGTGTTCATGAGAGGTATTGGTCTCTAGTTTCTTATAATGCCTTTGCCTGGTTTTGGTATTGAGTGATACTGGCCTCATGGAATGAGTTAGGAAGTATTCCTTCTATCTTCTGAAATAGATTGTGAAGTGTTGGTATAATTTCTTTCCTAAATGTTTAGTGGCATTCACTAGTGAATCATCTGGACTTAGTGCTTCCTATTTTGGAAGCAGTGTTATTAATTATTGGTTATGTTTATTTAATAGATATAGGCCTGTTCAGATTGTCTATTTGGAACCAATGTTTGATGACATTGTTGAGCTACTCAATTACCCATCCCTAGAACTGACCTATCTGCAGACTTCTAGTTATGTGAGATGATAGATGCCCCTATTTTATAAGTCTCTTTGGCCAGGTTTTCTCTAATCTGTAGATAAAAGCGCTCTAGTTAGTACAGGTCTCAACTTTGTCCCCCCAGGATCATCTTCAACTACTCCTCAGTTTGAGCTCCTTCCCATCTAGTTCCTGTGTGCTCTACCTGAAATGCTGTTTTCTGGCTTCTCAGGCCATCCAGAGCCTAAAATCTCATATTCTATGTGTAATCTCCCCCCAAACTTCCTGCAAAGAGTCCCCTCTTCTGAACTTCTAGAATAGTGCTTCTCAAACGTTAATATTCTTAGGAGTCATGTGGGAACCATGTAAACATGCAGATTCTAATTCAGCAAGTGTGGGGGTGGGGCCTGAGATACTGCATTTCTGAAAAGCTCTGATGGGTTACCAACATTGCTGATCCATATACCACATTTTGAGTAAAAAGGGCCCTCATTTATAACATTCATTTGGCCCTAGATCACCTGCAACCTTACATGTGATTTAACTTCCATGACTTTGTTTCATCTTTCCAATTAGATTTTAAATTTTTTGAAGCTGAGAGCTATGCCTTCTTTTTTGATTCTGTGACAGCACTCAGCATAGTGCCTTACACAAAGTATCTGCTAATCAAATGAGGAAATGAATGAATGAAAAGAAGAGAAAGTTAAATGTAACAGTTTCTTGATAAAGAGGAATTCATTATCTCAAATAACTGCTGACTTGAATGTGATGGACTGATTCTGCCTTTGGTAATGGCCAGGTATTTCCTTTCGGACCAACATTTGGATAACTAAAAATTCTAGGCAAAATATGAAAAATAACTATCTAAAGTCATTGGAAAGTGAATAAAAGCAGGAAAATATGGGAGGGGAGGTGGCATTGGGGAAAAGAAATATAATTTCATGAGATCTTTTGCATTTTGCCCTAGACAGGTTCCAGTCAGCCTTGTGGGGGACTTAACTATAAACAAAAAAGTACCTCATATAATTCTATTTGTTTAAAGAAATAGAGGACATAGTTCAGAGAAACTGTAGTCACTAGAAAGTAAAAGAGAAATCTTAGAAAGAAGTGACCCAGAAAGGGAGAACCCAAAATTCTGTGCATCAGCTCTGCCCAAATTTCTGGCTGGTCCAAGACTATGCACATGTGGTGCAGATTTCAAGCAGTTCAGCCATGGCTAAAGGGACTGAACTGAGACTTGAGCTGCTGCTCACCAGAGAAGAGACTGAGTTTTCAGTTTGAATTCAGCCAACTTAACTGACTGATAACAAAATCAACATTCTTCAAAGGAACATAACCGAGTCCAGAGTTTGTGTAGTATATCACTCACAGTGTTCAAAATATAATCCAAAAGCACTTGACATATGAAGAAACAAGAAAATTTCTCCTAAAAAAAAAGTCAATCATCAGAAGCTGACTCTGAGAGAACCCAGATGTTGCAATTAGCAGATAAGTATTTTAAAGAAGCCAATTAAAACTATGTTCAGGTTTATAAAAAAAAATATGCTCATTTAATGAATTGAAAGGCAGTAAATCTTAGGCGGAAAATAGATATTTAAAAAAAAAAAGAACTAAATGGAAATCCTAGACCTGAAAAAATGCATTATCTGAAGTTTCAAAAATCCATTTAATAGGCTTAAAAGCAAAAAGAAGAGTCAGTCTTGGTGATACTGCAGGTTCAGCCCCAGACCACTGCATTAAGTTAATATTGCAATAAAGCACATCAGGCAAACTTTTGGTTTCTTAGTGCATATAAAATACTATACTATACTTTACTGTATTATGTGTTCAAAGCATTGTGTCTAAAAAAAAAACCCAATGTACATATCTTAGTTAAATGACACTTTATTGTTTAAAAAAAATGCTAACCATCATCTGAACATTCAGTGAGTCATAATCTTTTTGCTGGTGGAAGATCTTGCTTCAAAGTTGATGACTGCTGACTGATCAGGGTGATAGTTGCTGAAGGTTGGAGTGGCTGTGACAATTAAAGTAAGACAATAATGAAGTTTGTCACATGATTGACTCTCCTTGTGATGAATGATTTCTCTGTAGCATGCAGTGCTGTTTGACAGCATTTTACACACAATAGAATTTCTTTCAAAACTGGAGTCAGTCCTCTCAAACCCTGCCACTGCTTTGTCAACTAAGTTTATGTAATATTCTAAATCTTTTGTTGTCATACCAACAATTTTCACGGCATCTTCACCAGGAGTAGATTCCATTTCATAAAATCACTTTCTTTGCTTATCCATATGAAACAGTTCCTCATCCATTAATGTTTTATCATTGAGACTGCAGCAACTCAGTCACATCTTCAAGCTCTACTTCTGATTCTAGTTCTCTTGCTATTTCCACCACATCTGCAATTGCTTCCTTCACTGAAGTCTTGAATCCCTCAAAGTCATCCCTGAGGGCTAGAATCACCTTCTCCCAAACTCCTGTTAATGCTGATGTTTTTACCTCTTCCCATGTTCTTATGGCATCTAGAATGTTGACTCTCTTCCAGAAGGTTTTCAATTTACTTTGTCCAAATACATAAGATGAATCACTATCTATGGCAGCTATAGCCTTAATGAATGTATTTCTTAAATAAAAAGACACGAAAGTTGAAATGACTCCTTAATCACTGGGCTGCAGAATGGATGCTGTGTTACAAAAACAACATGAATCTCATTGTACATCTCCATCAGAGTTCTTTGGTGACCAGGTACATTGGCAATAGGCAATGATATTTTGAAAGGAATCTTTTTTTCTGAGCAGTAGGTCTCAACAGTGGGTTTAAAATATTTATTATTGTAATCATATGTACTGTCATCCAGGTTTTATTGTTCCATTTGTAGAGCACAGGCAGAGTAGATTTAGCATAATTCTTAAGGACCCCTGGGATTTTGGGAATGGTAAATTCAACTTAAAGTCACCAACTGTATTTGCCCCTAACAAGAGAGTTTGCTTGTCCTTTGAAGCTTTGAAAACCAGTCATTGACTTCTCTCTAGCTATGAAAGTCCTAGATGGCATCTTCTCCCAATATTAGGCTGTTTTGTTGACGTTGAAAATCTGTCTGGTGTAGCTACTTTGTTAATTATCTTAGCTACATCTTTTGGATAACTTTCTAAAGCTTCTACACCAGCATTTGCTGTTTCACCTGACACTTCTGTGTTATTGAGACTTTAAGGCTTCTTTCCTTAAACCTCATGAGCCAACTTCTTCTTACTTCAAACTGTCCTTCTGCAGCTCACTCACCTCTCTCAGCCTTCATAGAATTGAAGAGAGTTAGGGCCTTGCTCTGGATGAGGCTTTGGCAGGGGATGTTGTGACTGGTTTCATCTATTTAGACCCCTTAAAACTTTCTCCATATCAGCAGTGAGGCTGTTTCACTTTTTTATCATTCATGTGTTCTTTTGATTTCCTTCAAGAACTTTTGATTTCCTTCAGGAACTTTTGATTTCCTTCAGGAACTTTTCCTTTGCATTCACAACATGGCTAACTGGCACAAGAGGTGTAGCTTTCACCCTGTCTTGGCTTACAGAATGCCTTCCTCACTAAGCTTGTTTCTGACTTTGGCTTTAAAGTGAGGGACTTGTGACTCTTCCCTTCCCATGAACACTTAGAGGCCACTGTAGGGTGATTAATTGGCTCATTTCAGTGTTGCTGTATCTCAGGGAATAGGAAGACCTAAGGAGAGGGATAGAGACTGGGGAACAGCCAGTCATGGAGCAGCCAGAACAAACTCAACACTTACCAGTTAAGTTCTCCATCTTATGTCAGCAAGGTTCATGGTGCCCCTAAACAATCACAGTAACATCAGAGATCACTGATCATAGATCACCATAGCAAATATCACAATAATGAAAAAGTTTGAAATATTGCAAAAATTACCAAAATGTGACACAGAGACACAAAGTGAGCAAATACTGTTGGAAAAATTGCACCAATAGACTTACTAGACACAGCCTTCAGTTTATTAAAAAAAAATGCAGTATCTGCAAAGCACAATAAAATGAAGTACAGTACATTGAACCTCAGAAATGACCATTGCAGTTTGTCTAAAGAGTTCCTGGGGGCCAATTACCATTTCAAGTATGTCAAGAATCCACAGTTTTTCTGACATAAGAACTTTGAAGCTCAGGAAAATTCAGGGAGTTTGTAGGGTTCTTAACTCTGTCAAAAAAAACAGTGAAAATCTTCAGTGACTTCAGAAGAGATATGCCAACCAGGATTTTTCCAGATATCGGCTTGATGGCAGCACTATTAGGGAAGCCCCAGAATGTATGGAATGACGCAAACCCAATTCGACTGATTAGAATCTGATCAGCTCTGAGAATGCAGTTAAGCAATGCCACTGCTTTGTTAATATTATGTCACCTACAGAATAAGAGATACTTGATGTTGCTAAAAGAAAAGAGGAAACTTGAAAGGCATTAAAAAGTGGACCCATCATCATTGGGCAGCCACCACAATAATAATATTTTCAGGCAAGAATCAAGAAAGAAACCTAAAACCAGTGGATGAAAACTTAATGAGAAACAGGATATTTATGTTGCCTCAAAGTAACTCCCCAGAAGATATGTATTAATTACAAAGAGAAAAAAAAAGGATTTCCATGGGATCAGCTAAGTGATCAAACTTAGCATCACTAATGATGATGCAGAGGTGTCGTGTCCTCCTTGTTTCATGCACTGAGAAGGCCATGACATTACTTTTGTGGTCATCCTCCCTAAAATGAATTGTGATATAATCTTACATAGCTCAGAAAAAAAGTTATGTGTATGCATGTATGGCACAGACTAGGCACTCACAAAGTAGTAAATATTAATAGTGGTTCATCTACTTTTTCCTACCTTTTCCCCCATCCTTTTCCTAATCTTCAACTCCCCTCTTTCTGTTTTATATCCAAAATAGCAGGAGGAAGGTCTTATTATGGCCAGGGTTGGTGGGAGGAGGTGAAAGAAACACATTTCAGTTCCTATGGCTCTGACTGTAAATTCTGGAGCAGTAGTTTTCAAACTTGACTGCACGTTGGGTCACTTAAGGAGTTTTAAATACTGATGCCTGTGTCCATCCCTAAGAGATTGTGGCTTAATTTGATTGGGTCTGGTGTGGAGACTTAAAAGCTCTCCAGGCTATTCCAACATGCAGAAAAGTTAGCCACGTACTCTAGAGTGACTTTATGATTTAAAAATGCAAAGAAAATATTTTGACAAGGAAATTAGTCCTGGATTTATTAAACATTTAAATCCGAGATCAATTAAACCTATAGAGGTAGGTATCTCTTTTGTTTTTTAGTGAAGCAAACTTTGTGCTTTCAGAGGGAGACAAAGTGATTCTTATATCTGATCTGATTATCAGAATTACTAAAGAAAACCCTTAAAAAATTTATAAACACTCAGACCCCACACAATCCTTTCCAAATCAGAACCTCTAGAAGAAGAGCCTAAGCAAAAGTTTGTTTTTTTTTTTTAACAACAAAACCCCGCAAAAATTGCAAAATAATTGTGATGATCAGTGAGGCTCTGAAACAGGTAGGCAGTGGGTACACTTTTCTAAATGTTACTGATCCTCTTACCATTCTGTTCACTTCCAGACTGCAGTGTCTATCAGATTAATTTGTGTTGATTGAGTATCAACCATGCAGTAGGTACAATGGAGTAGGGTTTCTTAACCCAGGCTCCATGGTTTCCCTTAGAAATCCAACTGGAAAGTGTATAGGAAACACGTGAAGAACTATTAAGATGCAAATTCTTCATTCAACTGCCAGAGATCCAGATTTTGTAGCTGTGGGAGGGGCCTGGGAGTCATTATTTTAGTCTTGTTTTAGGTTGACTTGGAAGCAGTTGTTTCAAGGATCAACTTTTGAAAAGCTCTTCCTTGGGGGAACCAAAGACCCACTTCAAGGGGTCTTCAAGTTTGCAGTTGTATGCAAAATTGTGTGTGTGTCTATGTACATTTTTAGTGGGAGAGAGGTGCAACAGATTCTCAAAAAGGCTAATGACCCACTATATAGGATAGAAATGTTGATTAATGTTCACTAAAGAGTTTACAATCTAATAGGGAAATAAAAGATAGCATTTAATAAGCCATTATCTAAATGTAGTCATAGTAAGTACTGGGGAGTACCAAGTAAGTACCACAGGGCTGAAAGGAGAGTAAGAATACAGTGCTGACTGTGTGACAGTCACCATAGGATGCTTTACATATGTTCCAGTATATCATTCTCACAATAACCCAATGTGCCAAGATTTATTATCCCTATTTTACAGATAAGTTTAAGTAATTTGCTTAAGGCCAGTTATTAAAGTCTGTTGTTCTCTGTCACAGTGTTTCTTAAAATGTGGCCACAGGCTCCTGGGGTTCCCCAAGTTTCTTTAAGGGGATTTGTGTGGTTAACACTACTTGAAAATAATACTAAAATGTTATCTGCCTCTCACTGTATTTACATTTTGATCCAGTGAACAAACAAAAGCAGTGGAGGATAAAACCATTGGCGCCTTAGTAGAAATCAAGACAGAGGCTCCCAACAGTGCTGGAAGTCACTGTGTTCCTTAACTGTCACACCTTCACAGTGAGACAGAATACAAGTTTCACTTAACATCCTTGACTAAGCAGTAAAAGTGGTTAATTTTATAAAGTCTTGATCCTTGAACACATATATTTTTAATATACTACGTGATGCAATGGGAGTTTCTATGGGATACTGAAGTACGATTGTCATCTCCAGGAAAAGCATTGGTGCAGTTGTTTTTGTTGTGAGCCGGGTTAGTTGCTTTTCTTATGACACAACGGTTTCACTTAGAAGGAATGACTGACAGATAAACTAATCATTCAGACTTGGGTATTTGGCAGACATTTTCTCAAAATGAATTAAGCGAGCTTATCGCTTCAAAGGAAACAATTGACAGTATTTGTTGCCAGTGATAAAAACTCAAGCTTTCAAGTGACAGTTGGTTTTGGAAAACTTTGTTTTCTACTGTGAGCTTGACAGCTTCTCAATAGTTGAAGGCTTGTATGATGAAATTGGAAGTGATGTTAATGTGATTTTTAAAATATTGTATTATCGAATATGGCATTTGGAAGATCTGCATTAACTCAATGAATCAATATTTCCCAAATAACCAATACATGATGTTAAAAAATCATGCATGAGTAAAAAGATTTTTTCAAAGTGCAAAATAGGACAATAATGTAACAGTATGAAAAGTTAACATTAATATTGTTTCAGATTCCACATTGCAGCTAACATTTAAGAAATGACGACTTACAGAGTTTCGGTGTAGTATCAAAATCAATACCCACAACTAGCTGAAAAGGCTGCCAATATTAACTGCAAAGCAGATGTAAGAATCCAGCTGTTTGTCTTCTATTAAGCCAGACATAAAGGAGATTTGCAGAGTGTAAAACAATGTCAATGTATTCACCATTTGAGGGGGAAATAGTTTTTCACAAAAATATATCCTTTATGCCAATATGTAATGAGTATATTAGTTTTAATGAACTAAAATATTTAAAAGTTGTTTCACTTTTAATTTCTAATATGGTAAATATCGATGGGTGTAATTCATTTAAACAAAACCTCTTTGCAGTCTTCAATAAATTTCAAGAGTGTAACGGGTTTCCGAGTCTACACTGATCTGTCAGCGTTCGCAAGGATAGACCTTCCTAGCGTTTGATAGGGTCTTGAGGAGCTGATTGGGAACTTCGCAATTGAAGAACTGGGGCTGGCTGTGTGAGAGGATGTTCAAGGCAGAGGGGTCAGTGTGAGCAGGAGTCCAGAGGTGTGAAAGTCTGGAGAGCATTTAGAAAACAACAGATAGTCCATTTTAATTCAGGAAGAATCTGCTGAGTGCCTTTTGTGGGGTAGATTCATGCTGTGTACAGTGCTGGGGAATAAGACATTCTTTAGTTCACCGTCCATATGGGTGGGAGCACTGGATTTTTAGTGGGAAAGCAGTCAAAGATAAACATGACTTGACCTCAGCATTATTCTCCTAGGTGCTTTCTTTATTGGGAAAAAAACCACTTTGCTTAATTTCATAATTCTTCATTATTCTCTGCAACATCTTACATTTAATTAACTGCTTTACCTTTGGACTTGATTATCCAGTCAGTCTTCAGCAGCTGTTTCACTTTTTCTTTGTGGGCACCTTTTTCTTTATGCAGCCAGTTTTTCACAGAACAGGTGAAATCCTTTAGCTGATATATGAGCAATTTATGTCTATTAAAATTAATGGGAGCCGAAGATGTGCACCAAGGGAAGGATATACTTCAAAAAGTCAATTTATACAGTGTTCCTCGTTACATTCTCATTGTAGGATATCTAGTTCAATTATACTTAATGAATTGTATTAGGTGCCCTGTCTCTAAGGTGAGTGACATCAGATATGCTTCTAGTTCTGTTTCATGTCTTGGGCCGTCCAAAGCAATCATTTAGAAGTGGAATTAACCTCACCACCTGTGCTGTTCAGACAAACTGTAACGGTTTCCGATACAGTTCAATAGCAAAGTCTCCCCATAAATAGACTATGATTAAGAGACTAATGAAGGAGATCTTTTGAAAGCACATGACGTTAAGAGAATAAGTAACGCATTATTCATTTAAAGAACATTCCTAGTTAGGAAAGCAAACAAAAGCCATCGCACGAATGCGTGGATATTCCGGGGAAGAAAAAGACCTTTTCTCCCCGGGATCCTTTCGTGGGTTGTGCAGCTTGTCAGTAGACCTTGGTTTCATTAAAGACTGTTCATCCTTGTGTTAAGAAACCAAATTTACCGAGAGACCCCAGAACAAGATGGCAAATACAAACCATATGTTTATGTTATCATCTACTTATTGGCTTTTGGATACAAATTGACCCTCTGTTGACCTGGCTGTCTCCGTCTTTCTAATAGGCTCAGGAACTGCCTGGGGCTTTCGCTTACAGGAGCCAGTGAGTCTGGTCATCTTTTGCTGTTATTCTTAATCATCTTCCCTAACATCTTCCAAAGGAACACTTAATAAATGCCTTAACTCTCCATCAGTATCCGTGACATTATTATTGCAGGAACCTTTCACTGTTTACATGCCCGTCTGCTTCTGGTGGCTGTGGTAGGTTCTTGGAGAGCACCAATGCCATATTTCAAGGAGTCAAGAGGTATTCCTTGAATTGAGCTTTTGTAATTGGAGGATTTGCTTTTGAGGGAGTGGGTGTGGGAAAACAGGTCTTGCTATTACTCCATGATGATGATCATAGCATTTCCTGCTCTCAAAACTTGTTTCCTTCCTTTTTTTTTCCCTCTTTTAACACCTTTATTATGGTATGATTCCTGTACAGTAAACTATACATATTTGCAATGAATAATTTGATGAGTTTTGATAGATGTATACACCAGTGAAACCACCACCACAATCAAGATAGCTAACATTTCCATCACTCTCTCAGAGGTGCAAATTTTGAATCCCCAGTTTATCCCTTCCCACCCAGTTTACCTCCTGGTAACCGTAAGTTTGTTTTCTATGTCTGTGAGTCTGTTTCTGTTTTATAGATAAGTTCTTTTGTGTCCTTTTTTTTAGATTCCACATATAAATGATATCATATGGTATTCTTCTTTCTCTTTCTGGCTTACTTCATTCAATCTGACAATCTCCAGGTCCATCCATGTTGCTGCAAATGGCATTATTTTATTCTTTTTTATGGCTGAGTAGTATTCCATTGTATATAGATACACTGCATCTTCTTTATCCAGTCATCTGTTGATGGACATTTAGGCTGTTTCCTTGTCTTGGCTGTTGTAAATAGTGCTGCCAAGAAAACTTTCCTTCTTTTTTAGTGCCTGTGTACTAGGACTGCATGAGGAACTTTACTTCTAGGATTCTCTCACAACTCTTCAAGGAAAGTAGTCTGATTGTTATCTTTTTCTTTCTCAAGAATGAGGAAATTGAGACTGGAAGAGGCTATTAGCTGGCATTTCACTGCACAGATTTGAACCCAAATGGATTGGCTCCCAGCTTGGGCTTTTTATGACTTCACACTTCAGTGTGTGGTGGGGGGTAGGAGGCTTGGATCAGGACTCAGGAGGCTGTGTCATTGGGTATGACTTGTTGCTTGGGACCACCCTCTAACAAGGCTTCTGTCCTTATCAGCTTTATTTCCCACCCATTAATTTTAGAAGCTGATAACTATGATTACATATACATACATATATATGCAATCTACGTGTATATGTGTATGTATAGCCTATACTCAGGAATTTACCTCAAGTCCCTTTTGGAAATAGATAATATATAAATAACAAATAAGTGATGACATGCAAACATCCAGAGGTTTCTAAGCATCCTTTGTCTGATTGCTTTTCTGAGGCAAAGGTTCATTTTTACATTTTCAAGCTTTTGTGAGGCGTATGGCTTGGGCTCTGACATCGGACAGACAGTTGTAATGACAACTCTGCCCTTACTGACTATATGATATGGGTGGGCAACTTAACCTCTTCAAGCCTTAATGAGCTCATCTGAAAAACGGGGCTAGCCATGGTGCTGTTGTTGTGTTGCATGAACTCCTGTGTTGAACTGTTAGCATAGCATTATTGCAGCATATGCACTCTGTGAATGGTGTTAGTTTAATATCAGTCTTCACTTTTAGCCATCATGTGTCAATCACTCTAGCGTTTGGAATAGGTCATTCATGCCTTTCTTCATTCATCTGGCACACACAGTAGCCATCATTACCACTTAGTTACTCTCCTTAAAGAGCTTTTGGATTAATGAACAACTGAATACATACACTTTATTTTTTAAAATTTATGTATATATATATTTTTATTGAAGTATAGTCAGTTTACAATGTGTCAATTTCTGGTGTATAGCATAATGCTTCAGTCATACATGAACATACATGTATTCATTTTCATATTCTTTTTCACCATAAATTACTATAAGATATTGAATATAGTTCCCTGTGCTATACAGTATGAAATTGTTGTTTATCTGTTTTATATATATTAGTTAGTATCTGGAAATCTCGAACTCCCAGTTTATCCCTTCCCACCCCCTTTCACCTGATAACCATGTTTATTTTCTGTTTTGTAGATAAGTTTGTCTTTTCTTTTTTGAGTCCACATGTAAGTGATAACATATGGTATTTTTCTTTCTCTTTCTGGCTTACTTCACTTAGAATAACAATCTCCAGGTCCACCCAAGTTGCTGCGTATGGCATTATTTTTATGGCTGTGTAGTATTCCATTCTATAAATATACCACAACTTCTTTATTCAGTCATCTGTTGATGGGCTTTTAGGTTGTTATGTCTTGGCTATTGTAAATGGTGCTGCTATGAACATTGGGGTGCAATACATTTTATTTTTTAATGAAAATTAGACTTATAACATGGACTCTGTGCTTGGTGAGTAACATTTTGGTCTTGCACAGTCATACTGACATGACTTACATCCTGAGCACAAAGATGAAAGCCAAGATTATGTGTCATAAATGATGCTATTTTTTGGTTTTGGTTTTGAACTGTCACCTTTGTTAAGAAGGTGTTTCACTTCAGAGGATCTGCCAACTGAAGTGTGGTTGTGCTGCTGTAGTCACAGAAGGTGGATATCTTTGGTCCCTCTAAGGAGTAATGATGGGTTATGCTTGAAGATTCCAAGCATAGACCAGTGTTTGCACATATTTCTCTTCCCTTCCCTTTCAACTTGTTTGTCCCCATTCTGTGTCTAAGCCTCTTCTTAGAGACTATAGATTTTTTCCCAATAAAATTCATTTCAGTACTTAATTTTATTTTTGCATTACAACTTCCCTTTCCTGTCCTCTTAAAGACATCCTTGATCTCCTCTATTTGTTGGTCCCTGTGTTTCTGAGGACGTGCTCCTTTCAGTCACTATGGGAATTGTTTCACAGGAAACGGGTCCAAACCACTTAGAGTATGTCCTCAACATTGCAAGGAATAGAACCAGTACCCAGACTGGGTGCCAAGGCAGTGTGTGGCGTGAAGGACTGGGAGCTTAGTTTTAACTTGAAGGTTTATGTTTTGAACTGAAGTGTTTTGGGGAGAAAAGCGAATGAATCAATAGGTTTTAGTGGAGTGGCTGTCTAAATCATGGCAGATGTGGAGGTGGGGAAGGAAAGTTACATGTAACTGTATTGTGAGGTCTCAAAAGTATTACAGTGAAGAGACGAGATACCCAAGGAAATGAAATCTTCACATCAAGTGTAAATGTCAACTGTGAGCTATATTAAAATGCAAAAAGAATCTTTAATGGAAAGTGATTGAGACTTACCAGTAAAGACTGTCTATTTATTTTTTCTTAACAAATCCATTCAAAATACTGTTGAGTAAATAAATCGCAGGTTGAATGTACACAGATACCAAAAGAAAATCCTAGATCAGTACAGTTGACGATGGGATTTCTTTCAAGGTCAACCAGCAATGTTTCTTGAAGGGCTGTACTCCCTAGATTCAGTTTTTTACAATTAAGTGCAGGGATGATACTTGGTTTGCTAGTCAGTAAAAAAAAGGTGCATCAAGATCTGGAATGCTGTTCTCTTGTTCTAGGAAACTGCAAGTCTTTTGATAAAATGATAGCATTTTAAACATTTATTTTATTGCGATTTGGAGGACACTGTGATAGTGGAAATAAAGAGCAGACAGATCAGTTCAGAACGTATAAAAATACTGTTTATGCAGCACCATTCCAGTTACAGCATCTATGCTAAAGCCATCTGGCACTTTTAATGTTGCAGTTATAGCAAGAGGTAAAATGGAAAGCGACTAGGATGTCTCCTTACCCAGGCATTGGATGCACAGAACGGACTCCTACATAGGTTGTAAATCAGAGAAGCGATTTGCTATCCTTTACCAAGATTTCTTTTAGAATTTTGGGGCCTTCTCAACTGTAGATTTATTTTGCGGGGTCGGGGTGGGGAGGACAACTCTATCTTTGCTTATACCAGAAGTTTTTTACTTCTGGAAAATTTTTTTTTTAACTTAAGTGTAGTTGATTTACAATGTTGTTAGTTTCAGGTGTACAGCAAAATGATTAAGTTACACGTATACATACATATATATGTATATATGTGTGTGTGTATATATATATGTATATGTTTTTTTCCCTCAGCCATAGATTTTCGTGCACATTCAGCTCCGTTACACCTGGGACCGTAGTGTGGATTGTAGGCAATGTGCTAGGTCTCTTTCCTCTGCTGCTTTCTGCCACATTCTGAATCACCGTCTCTCACGTATTTCTGTTTTTGTTCTTCCTTAGTCTTGCAATCAATTAATTAATGAATATTCATGATGATGATGATGATTTTAACCACCTTTTAACAACTGCTGAGAAGCTGGGACTGAGATTCATATACGAGAACAGCATGTTTTCATTTTCTTGTATTTTAGAGGTTTGATTAAAAACTAGAGAACTTTTAAGCTCCGTTTGGTCTGTTAATCTTTTGGTCTTTGGCAGAAAATCCTGCAAATAAGAGTGTTCTAGCTATTTTTGATTTATAGGTTTTTGCTTATTTGAATTGTAGATTTAAGATCTTATCGAATGTCTGCTACATGTCTTTAAACTTCGAGATTTCGATGACTTTCCTGCATTGTGAAGTGGAATCCCCCAGCCAGCTCCACACACATGCCCACATTATAAAGCTGGCTCTTTTTTTTTTTTTTTTGGCCTCTCAGATGAACATCTTTAAAATGTTTTAATGAAAAAAACTGAATGTAAGATAAGGAGACTTACTTCACAGGCAATCTTTATGTGATTGTGTCTATTTTGTAAAGCAGGAAAAATTAGTTTTACAATCAGGGCCACCACTTGTTTTTCAGGGGTGTCTAGCGGTGAAATCCAGCCCCCCAACTCAGCTAAGGGACGAGGGTTCTTTTTCTACTTGGTCCATCCAGAGAGGTGATTTTTCTCTAACTCTTACAAATGACATGGCATGTGCTAGCAGCAGCCCTGAATAAGATGTTGTTAAAAACAAAGCAATTTTTAAAATGTTTTTAAAATGATAAAAAATTATCGCTTATCTTTTTAAAAAAAAAATCCAACAGCGGAGTCATTGCCAAGTAAAACAACCATGATGCCAAGTCTCATGGTTCTGGGAGCATCAAATGTGTTTCCATTTCCCCAAAGATGCGTACACACACACACGCACGCATGCACATGGAGAGAGCTAATTTGCAATATAGTGGTGGTTCCACATTTGATGATTTATTATACTGATATCCCAGGAAGTTGAAGGTAGTAACATTTCTGATACACATTCACGCTGGACAAAAATTGATGATAGAAATCATTAGGTATCTATACATATTCATTGAGTTTAGAAAACTATTTCTCTAGAAAAAATCGCAAATGTCAGAATAATGACAACTAAATTTGTTTACCTGTAACCCGGAGCCACAGTATTTGCTACGTTAATTCGCATAGTCTCTTTTCTGATTTGATCAGAAAAAGACTGACCAGTAAACAAACTGACAGGAAGTTCTAGAAATCAACTTTCAGACTACATTATAACTAGAGTTACTGTAAAATTTTATCTTCCAAACCTGGGCACATTTGAGAGTGAAAGGAAGAACTGCGGAGACAGCAGGTGTTCACTAGAACCAGCTCAGGCAAGTTGGACTCTGTGAAGACCTAGGTTATAGATCACAGAATAATCTGAATGCACAATTCAGTGTGGCTCTAGGATACTGCAGTACTTAGCATATTAATTTCTTAAATACACACTGGGCAGTTTCTTGCACATTTGTGGTGTGTACAAACACGAGTCAAGGACGGATTCTGGCCTGAAGGAGTCTGCAGTCAAATAGGAGGTAAAAGACAGATGTGTACATCCTGGTTCTGCTGTTTTAAGATGATGCCCTGGCCCGGTCAGGTGTGTCAAGGTGCAGTCCGAGAAATACAGAATTCCTGGACCAAAGTGCTTCATGCTCTGACTCGTGAGCCTGAAGCTCTCTCCTTACTGTGTTCTCTGAACCATCATTGTTCTCACCTCCTGGCAGGTGTTCGGGTTTCCCCTAGTTATTTGGGTTTCCCCTAGTTACGTACCTTGGCCCTACTTCCTCTCCTGTCCCTCCCTTCCCCAAGCTCAACAGGGCTTACCCTCCTCCAACTCTCTCCTCCGACTGTTCCAGAAAAATGGCAGCTTACCACATGTTTTATAGATTACTTTTTAGCCTTTTATAGCATGGGTTATTTTTATCTGCATATGTACTCCGATTCGTTAGTGTTGGGGAGGCTGTTTATTAGTCAATTTTCTCTTCAACGGTAGAATGAAGATTTTTAAACCCCAGCTGCAACTCATTTTGAATTTTATTATGTGTTATAATTTCACTTTAAAATTGCACCATGCGTGTAGGGCTGTCTCCTATTTTAACTTATTTTTATGTTGTCTTTCCCTGGCAAAAGTAGTGATTCTTTTTATTGTATTCCATTCAATAGAGCAGGAAAATACTAATAAAATAAACCAATTAAAAAGGAGGGAAGTTATAAACTTCTCACTGAGATAATAATACTCCACCTACTGAATAATATTTCTCAAATCTATCTTCATGAGACCCCTAGAATATTAGATAACCATAATGTATTTCTGAGCATAGAGCATTTAGAAGACAGTGATCACAATTAAGGGAAAGAGAACAAATTGCAGAAAGTCCAATATGAAATCCAGTGAAGACTGATTCTTTATTGCTCAAGGGAAGCAGATATTCAGCTCTTATCTCTTTGGTCTGATCAATGCAGACACTCAAACTGGGTAATTTAGACTCTAAAGAAAGAACCCTCAGAGCGTCTCCAGAGGGCTCTTGTTTATGAACTTGATTCAATTGTAAGAGTTTGAAATTTCAAAAGAGGGAAGAATTCATATTTAGGAAACAACAATCAGTTCTCCCCTGTTTATTCAATGCCCAGCAGTGTAGAGCAGTGGGGTTTTAGCAGCAAATAAAATAGACCCCTCCCCTATCCTTAAGGTTTTCAGTGTGGTGGAGAAGACAGTGCATATGAAATTATGAGTATAGCGAATGGTTCTGGCACACTGGATGCCTGGGAGCTAGTCAGATGAATCATAGGCTGATAGACACTTAGATTTGGTGCAGGTATTTGAACTAGTGTGAGTGCCAAGTAAAATCATTTCTATGGGGTGAGTCTGTCTCAGCAGGTAGAGTAAATGTGGACACGATGGCAGAGAGCATGGCAGTGGTAGAGGAAAGGACACGCTGGAGCACAGCCTCGTAGGACCATGGATTGACGCCATATTTTGACAGCCCTTAAAAATCTGATCAAAGATTTAGTGCTTCAGTTGGCAGGTAATAGGGCCACTGAAGGTTTTGTTTTTTTTTTTAATTATCATTGCTGTTTTAGCAGAGAAATGATATCGGAGCTGCACTTAAAGGACAACTCATCTGGCAGTAGTATACTCAGTGGATTGGAAGAGGAGAAGAGTTTGGGGGGGTCTGCTGTTGTGCAGGGGAGAGATGGTGAGGTTGGATTAGGATGGTGTTAGTGGGCTGCAGACTTGGGTCATAAGACAAGAGACATGGCAGACTAGGCAGACTATGGAAAGAAGTATGGCGGCTCCTTAAAAAATTAAAAGTAGAATTACTGTATGATTTAGTAATTCAACTTCTGGGTATATACCCAAAAGAACTGAAGGCAGAGTCTTAAAGAAATACTTGTATGCCCCTAATACAGCAGCACTATTCACAATACCCCAGACATGGAAGCAACTCGTGTATATTGTTGGATGAAGGGATAGACAAATGGGATCTATACATGCAATGGAACATTTTTTAGATTTACAAGAAAGGAAATTCTGAGACCTGCTTCAACATGGATAAACCTGGAGAACATGATGCTTAGTGAAATAAGCCAGTCACAAAAAAGACAAACACTATGTGACCTACCTAGAGACTAGTCAGTACCAGAGAGACAGAAGGCAGAATGGTGGTGGTCAGGGCAAAGGGGAGAGGAATGGAGAGTTATTTAAAGGGTTTATTTATTTTTTATTTTTTAATTTTTTAAATTGAAGTACAGTTACAGGTTAATTTCTAGTGTACAGCATAATATCCTAGCCATGCATATACATACATATATTCATTTTCATATTCCTTTTCATTAAAGATTATTACAACATAATGAATATAGTTTCTTGTGCTATATAGAAGAAATTTGATTATTTAATCTATTTTTAGGTATCATGGCTAACATATACAAATCTCAAACTCCCAAATTTACTCCTTCCCACCCTCTTTTCCCCATAACCATAAGATTGTTGACTATGTCTGTGTCTGTTTCTGTTTTGTAGATGCATTCATTAGTGTCCTCTTTTTTTAGATTCCACATATAAGTGATATCATATGGTATTTTTCTTTCTCTTTCTGGCTTCACTTAGAATGACAATCTTCAGGTCTCTCTATGTTGCTGAAAATGGCATTATTTTATTCTTTATTATGGCTGAGTAGTATTCCATTGTATAAATAGACCACACCTTCTTGATCCAGTCATCTGTCGATAGACATTTAGGTTGTTTCCATGTCTTGGCTATTGCATATAGTGCTGCGTTGAACATTGGAGCACATGTATCTTTTTGAATTAGAGTTCCCTCCAAATATATGCCCAGGAGTAGGATTACTAGATCATAGGGCAAGTCTATTTTTAGTATTTTGAGGAATCTCCATACTGTCTTCTATAATGGCTGCACCAAACTACATTCCCACCAGACGTGTAGGAGGGTTCCCTTTTCTCCACAGCCTCTCCAGCATTTATTGTGTGTGGATTTTGAATGATGGCCATTCTGACTGGTGTGAGGTGATACCTCGTTGTAGCTTTGATTTGCTTTTCTCTGATAAGTAGTGATATTGAGCATTTTTTCGTATGTCTATTGGCCATTTGTATGTCTTCATTGGAGAATTGCTTGTTTAGTTTTTCTGCCCATTTTTGGATTGGGTTGTTTGTTCTTTTTAATTATTAAATTGTATGAGCTGTTTATATATTCTGGAAATTAAACCTTTGTCAGTTGCATCATTTGCAAATATTTTCTCTCATTATGTAGGTTGTCATTTTGCTTTGCTTATGATTTCCTTTGCTGTGCAAAAGCTTATAAGTTTAATTAGGTCCCACTTGGTAATTTTTGATCTTATTTCTATTGCCTGGGTAGACTGCCCTAGGAGAACATTGCTAAGATTTCTGTCAGAGAATGTTTGCCTATGTTTTCTTCGAGGAGGTTTATTGTCTCTTATATTTAAGTCCTTAAGCCATTTTGAGTTCATTTTCATGTATGGTGTGAGGAAGTGTTCTGATTTTACTGATTAAAGGGTTTAGAGTTTCTACTTTCCAAGGTGAAAAAGTTAATGGAGATGGGTTGCAAAAAATGTGCATGTACTTAACACTACTGAACTATGCACTCAAAAATTTATTCAGGTGGTAAGTTTTGTGTTACATGTATTTTACCACAATTTTCAAAAGAGAGACATGTCAGAGAGAGCCTGCACAGGATTTCAGCAGTGAGGACTAAAAGGATCAAAGTTGGTTGTAAGGTTTTGAGCTTATGTGGCTAAGAAAAAAATGGCAACATTAATAGTGAGAGAGATATCAGGTGGAGAAGGTTGGTTTGGAGTGGTTCGGGTGGAAGGTAGGACCTGGTGGAGATGATAACTTGGGTTTTAAAATGTTGAGGTGAAGGTTCTGGTGGGACAACCTAATGGAGGTTGTTGGAAGGAAGAGAGCTAAAAAATGGTTTGTTTATTCTTTTCACAGGTTGATAAAGCCCACCTATCTTGTGTATTTGATAAGCTTATCTATGATGTTGTCTGTAAAGTCTCCTAATGACCCAGTGCATTATCCGTTGTGAGTAAAATTTTCAAGGCTTGATGGTTATGTTGCCTAAGAGTGATCCTAATGATAGGATTTCAGGATAAATAGCAGGGCTTATGTTTTTAGACAAAGCCTTTTTATAGTCCTTAAGTGATATTTGATGAAAAGGGAGGGACATCAAAGTCCAGCCTTAGAGCCTGAGTCAAAATTACTTGAACCAATTCTGATGGTTTTTGTTTCTCCTATAGTCTTAGGTGATCTCCTTGTTTATAGCATTCACCTATTGTTTCTGGAAAAGCTTGCAGTGTTGGTTTAAGCTCTTTGGCTATTTCTAAATGAAATGGGGGTGATAACAATAATAAATAAACAGGAGTAATATAATATGATCAGGACGAATTCCCCCTTGGTTTTTTCCTACTATTGTATGTGCTGCTTAGAGGAGGGACCATACCTTCCTCATCTTTGTAATCCTAAGAACTAGTAAAGTGCCTGATGCCCCACAGTCATAAGTTCATGGACCTTGATAAAAAAAAAAATCAAAGAAAGTTACAGTGGAAGAAACTAGGGAAGCCATGCCGCCCCTCCCCTTTGTTCTCAAATGAAGAGGTGAAGTTCAGAGAGGTAGGTGGACTTGCTCAAGGAAATCCTAGTGGGCTGGCTGGGACTGAGTCTGGATCTCCTAACTCCTAATACAGTCTTCCTTCCATCTTCCTCCACCATTTCATGAAAGTTACTTAAACTCACAAACTTCAAGTTACATATAATTGTACCCTTGGTAGGACCCAGCGTAGAACTTTGCACTTAGTAATTGTCTAATAAGTATGTTGGATCTCTACCTTCCAAAGTAAAAAGGAGGTGAGGGGGAGAGGAAGCAGTGTTTCCCTGAATGACACTGAAGAGTTATTTGAACTCTTATTCCAATACAGTGAAGTTTTAGACACTGGGTTATTAAATAAAATTCAAGGCTTCCCTGATGCAAATGAAATCTTTTACTTCTGACAGTGTTAATAGCTGTATGTTGTAAACTGACTGGTCACACAAAAACTTCAGTTCTTTTTGATCAATAATGGCAGATACTGGAGAAGTCTGAAGTTGCTGAAGGTCAATAATCCCCTACAACTTTGGTACAGCTTCTAAAGGAAGCACGTCTCAGATCAAATTCTGCCATAATTGAGATGTTTATTAAATACATATTAATTAGAAAGCCAGCACAAAATAGCTCATACAACCAGCTGTATAAGCCCAGTCAAGTCCTGGCTCTCTGTCTTTTAGCTTATTCTGACCGCCATCTTGCACGCAGAGTTTGAGACAAACACAACCATATTCCCGCAGCAGAATCCTATCCCTTTATACACAGTATCAGGCAACTAAAAATCCTCTTAAACCAATGACCAAACACAGAACTATTTAGTTAGGTGCCATCCTCAAAGATAAAGGCTTAGGCCTCACTGGATTTTATATCTTATTCATGCAAAGGAGTTGAATGTCTCCAAGATGTCTTAAACCAATCCATACCTAGGATACCTTTAATTTAATCAATAAGAGCCCTGTCTAAAATTTATCATGCTATTCACCAGGCCACTATTTTTATTAATGAAAAACCATTGCTGATACACATTAATTAGCAAAGTGTTGGTTGTTGATTGAGGTGTGAATGACAAGTTACTGTGAAGCAGATTTTCTGAGTAGAACCCCAGGAGACCACCCTGGTCTTTGCACTTTTTTTTTTTAATGGAGGTACTGGGGATTGAACCCAGGACCTCATACATGCTAAGCATGCCCTCTGCCACTGAGCTATGACTCTCCCCGCCAGTCTTTGCATTCTTGAATTGATACCTTTGCTGAGGTTATGCTGAGTAATGTACCCATGATACTCACACCATGTGTGAGTACTTTCAAGTATGTTGTAGAACAGCGTAATACTATATTGATTTTTTAATTAATTAATAATAAAAGATGTGTATATAAATATAATTAAAAATGTTATTTTATATATACTGGCTGCTTAAGGACCCAAAGTGGAATTTGAGAGCTAATTTTAGTACTTTATTTCTAGGTCAGATGTCTTTTTCTTGTGAATGTCAATGAGTTGATGTACCCTTATAGCAGATATGGAAACTGAACCACAGCTTAGCTAAATAACTTAGTTTTTTTTCCTTTTTAATTGAAATATAGTCAGTTTACGGAGTTGTTAAGTGACTTTTTAAAGTGTATGAAAAAAGGTGTAGACCAAGAACCAAGGAAAGCATCCAGAGACCCTAATTTCCTTGCCAGTGTATGTTTCATGTGGGGTCCCAGGGTGTGAGCAAAGAAGGGCATCCTGGGAGAGAATTAAGCGAGACACTAAAGTTACGGCACCCCTAAAATACCTTTCTCTTCATATCAGGACTGGGTAAACTTTTGATTTTGTACTTCAGGCAGATGCTTGTTCTTATCTTGGGGACCATTATTGAATGTACCTGACCCCCTGCCTATGAGGTCAGGATCCTCAGCCCTTGCAGCTGAGAGATCTGAAGGGTGTGGCCTCCAGGTCTGCACACTGATCCCCTGGGGTGATACTTCCTGGTCACATGATGGTGGCAGCCAGGACAGTGGCTGTGATGACACTGACCTGAGTGTAAGCCCAGTTGTCTATCTGGAGTTATTTCCTTCTATGTGCCTAGAAAATCCTACACCAGCACCGAATCCCTGGTGCTTTAGATTCTGTTCAGAAACAGTGAACCAGCACAACTCTTAGAATCCTCTTTGGAAGAGTTTTATTCCAACGTGTTCACTTCTAAGGTGTCTATAACGTCAGAATAACCCTCTTGCATTCCTCCTTTTCCCTTCTCTTCACATCACCCCCACCCCGGGTGTCCAGTTACTGGAGACATCGAGGCCCCTGAGAAGGTTTGGATGGACAGGGTGGAGACTTTTTTTTAAATCACGTTTTCATGCAAAGAGAAGAGTACTCCTAGCAGACCCAGTCCTCCCTTGACCCCCGTTTTAGGTATTTGAGACCAGATAAAAAATTGAGAGCCTTACTGCCTTCACTGTTTGTTATCTTCAGTGCCCAAGCCTGTATAGGTTCTTTGGTTTTGATAGCTACTTCCCATCCCTTGGGCTGCACAAATATTTTGAAACTCAGTAACTCCATAACCATGGAAATTACCGTTTTAACTGAAGAATGTTTCTGAGATCCTGACTGACTCAAGACACTATTTTGGAAAGTCATGTCAGTGATAGGGCTTTATTCCATTATTTCTGCATTTTGTTCTGGGAAATGATTTACTGACTAGATGCTACCTGCTGAAAATTCAATTAAGTCTCATCCTGTATTTGGAGACTGAGCTGTTTTCTATGAACTCAACTTTGTTATATAAAGTACTGACTTCTTTACCCCTTAAAAAATAAAAATTTTAGTGCCATGAAGTAAAGTCAAGTCACAAATAACATTTAAAATACCAGGAAATGAAGTATGACTTAACCCACTACATATTATAAACACTGGTTTAATGGAATTTATGATGGTTTAGAATGTGTAATTAAAGTTTTGAAAAATGAAATTAGTTCTACTGTTATATAAAGTATAAATCTCTTTGGCTCTGGAAAATATAATGAAAAATGGGTTTTAGTTTTTAAACCACTGAACGTCCAAGTTGGGTGAGTTTCAGACTGTAGCTCTTGACTTTCAAGTGTGGGCTGTCCCTTGTTCTTCTACTTCTGCTGAGTTTCTTTATCCTAGTGAAGGTGATGATGATAACCAACATTTTATTGAGCACCAAGTATCTATCAAGCATGGTGGTAAGGACTTTATGCACTTTATGCCATTTATTCATTGACTTATTATTTTTATTGCTTAATACTACTTTATTGTAAAGATGCACCACATTTTAAAAAATTTAAATTGAAGTGTGGTTGATTTATAATGTTAGTTTCAGGTGTATAGCAAGGTGATTCATATATATATATATGAATATATATACACATATATATTTTTCTTTTCAGATTTATTTCCATTACATGTTATTATAAGAAATTCAGTACAGTTCCCTGGGCTATACAGTAAGTAGGTCCTTGTTTTTTTTTTTAATCTATTTTCTATACAGTAATGTGTGTCTGTTAATCTCCAGCCCCTAGTTTATCCCCCCTTCATTCATTAATGGACATTTGGATTATTTCCAATTTTTAACAAGTATGAATAATGCTGCTGTGAATATTCATGCACATATTTTTATGTGACATATATTTTTATTTCTCTTGGTTGAATATCCAGGAGTGGGATTGCTGGGTTATATGATAACTCTTTTTAACCCCTTTGAGGAACTGGCAGATTGTTTTCCACAGTGACCGTACCATTTTACATTCTCACTAGCGATGGACAGGACTTCCCATTTCTATACATTCTTGTCAACCAATGTGATTATCTTTTTCGTTATAGCCATCCTAGTGGGTGTTAAGTAGGATCCCATTGTGATTTTGATTTGCATTTCCCTGATGGTTAATCAAGTTGAGCATCTTTCCATGTGCTTATTTGTCACTTGTATATTTTCTTTGGAGAAATGTGTATTCAAATCTTTTGCTCATTTTTAGTTGGGTTATTTGTCTTTTTGGTGTTCACATTACGCCATTTAATTCCCTGTTTTAGAGATGAGGAAACTGAGGCTTAGGTTAAGACCTGACCTTAGGTCTGCCAGCTGGGACATAGTAGAATAAAGATACGTAGGTTGGCCAAATTTTTGTTTGTTTTTTTCAATTTTGCAGCATTTACTGGATTTCTATTTCTTGTTTACCAGTGGCATGGGGTTCCCACAGACCCCCAGATATTTGAGAAAAATCCCTTTTTGGCCAAGTCTTAGGTACTCTCAGCCTGGGTAATTCTGTCCAAGTCAGATGATACTTGGTGGCCTGGCTCTTTGGCTCTTGCAGACTTGTGAAAAACACACAGAGCTGTGTAAGGGAAAGAGCCTCGTTGTATCTTAAAGATGCTCAGTATATGTTTCCTTCTTCCTTCCTTCCTCCTTAGTTTCTTTCCAGCATTCTGTTTTGCAAATGACACTATCCCTACCCACCCCTCCCCCACCTCTAAGAACTATTGTAATTTAGTGCAGGATGGTCTTTGCACTGATCCTCTATAAAGGCACGGGGACCAGACAAACGATAGCATAGAGCATGGAATCGGTTATCTGCGAGTCAGGTAATAGGCAATGGCTTCCATGTGATTTATCATCATGTTAATTAGACTTTAACGCCATCCGTCTGCCAGAGAAAGTTAGACTTCCCTGAGCAGAAGACGCACACTCAATCTGAGAATGAGAAGGGTAGATGAGTCATTTCTGTTATAAATCAGTCTCGACAGGCAATGTCAGAAGCTCAGAGCCAATAAGTCAGTGTCACTGAGCCCTAACCTGGCCACTGAATAATCACTCCTGGGCGTTTCCCCTTGAGTGCACCTCTGTCTTCCTATTTGACAAGGTATTAATTACTGGACCTGGGAAGTTCAGTGTGTCTGATTTCACTCAGTCACTCAAACCCATGTCAGTCTGCATGCACATTACAATTAGGTGTGAAGAGTAAGGCTAGTGGAAAATAAGGACTAACTTGATCTCCACCATTCCTCCAGGCAAACCTAAAAATATATATATACTTGGATGCCAGAAGATTTTTAGGAGTTCATGGCATTCTGTGTTTTCATTGTAATTGTCACTGTTATTGACATCACTGGGAAATCTACCACATACTAAAAAATGTGATTTTTGCTACGTTCCTGGACCATCTTGAGTGAAATTTATGAATCAGAAAAAAACTAATTTTTGTGAGTTTTCCCTGATTTGTAAAATATATATTCTTAAAGATCAGATGTAAATTTTACATACCTGAAGACTCATCTTAAATTTATTTCTCTACCCCAGCTAGGGGCCTTCTGCTCTCTGTCTGCATTACATCCACAGTGTACCTCTGTGGCAACATAATTCTTTTTCCTGTATTTTTCCCTTTCCTCATTTGAAGCAAGTACCCAGAGCTTTTTGGCCTTCTTATCTCATGGATGGTTTATGTTTCTGGGCCAAAAGCCAAAGTTTCCTGCAAGACACAGCTCTGGATTTTTGAAAACCCTAAACCCATTGAAGATATTTGCAAGATGTGTTGGAGACTGCTTCAAGAGGACTGGGTCTTTTAGAAGCTGTGAAAAGGTAGATAGAAGAGAGTTTGTCTGGGAATCTGGGAATCTGGGCGTAGGTCCCAGAAAGAACAGGGACTTGCATTCTGCTCTGCAGCAGTGTCAGAGAAGGTGGTGTGACTGAAGAGGGCAGGACATGGGTTTGAACCCTGATGAGGGACTCCCAGCCTCGCCCAAGAAGTGTCTTCCCTGCACAGGCGCAGAAGCAGCGGAGCACTGGCCCCAAAGGGACCATGCAGACTCTACAACGCTAGTGTTAGCGCTCGGCAGGGCTGACTGCAGAGCAGCGACAGCAGGGTCCGTCTGCTTTGGTCCCATGTAGGTCCTTTGGTCCCATGTAGGTGCCGTGTCTTTTCCTCGCCCTGCTGGACTACTGCATGTGACAGCTTCAGATACTGCCCTCTGTTTGCTGCTTGAAAGTGACCGACACCTTCACAATAGAACTGACCGCTGTTAATAGAAAGTGTAACTCTGCTTTCCTGCAAAGCCATCACGGGAATTCTACCCTGTGCTCTTAAACTCGTGGTCAGGCTCTAGGTCTAATGTGTTCTTTTTCTTAACCTACTTTGCAAAGTTATTCAAACCTGCTCTGTTCAAATACAATTTGGGTTCTCTTGGGTCTTTGGGACCCCTGATGTGAAGTGGTGACTCTAGTTCTTTCACTGACTTTAATTACTGTGCCCAGTGATCTTCCTGTCTGAAATAAATGCATTTTTGGGAATGAAGTGGAGAAAGCTGGGCTTTGTCCTCAGGGAAGCTGAATGGTCCTATTGCTGCCAGGAAACAGCCTGCCAAAAACACATTTATTTTTGTAGCTCATCTACAGTTGTGTGGGACACGTTCAGTTTCCTTTATGTCCTGAATGAATTCCTCTGTCTCCACTGGCATCATCTTCCTTAAATTATAAACACCTAGAGGTTAGGCCCCGTGTCTGTTTAATTAGCCTTGTAAAAATGCCTAGTACAGCTCGACACGCAGGAAATTATTAAATGCGCTTGGATAATGAGCCAAGGTTTAAAAAGTGGAAAAGGGCTCTGAGTCACTTTAAAGAAGATCATATTTTACATGATGCTTTTTGGCTTCTTTAGGGGCCTCTTTGTAGTTTATAAGAAGTCTAGGGATGTCGCTGGGGAACTGGTGTTTATTTCTGTGGACAAGAACATTTACCACATTCATACACTTGAACCTACATTGAGCTAAGGCCGTTGTGGGTTCTGGGAGTCCTTGATTATGGTTGCTCTGAGCATTCCTGTCTTGTGCCCATCTTTTCTCGGGAGGTACAGGGCAGCTGGCATTGAAGCATGCTTGTCATAGATGTGAGCCAGGCTTCAAGTGGCAGAAACACATGGATGAAATGTATTGCTTAGTTTGTTTGCTCAGGCCAGAGGCCTGACAAATCAAACCAAATCCCCAAAGCTTTGTGAGCTCAGACTGACTATAAATGATCAAAGTTAGAAGGAACAAGAATCAGGAATAAAAGAAAACCCAAACTTCTCCCTGAGTGGTCAAATTTTGGATGTCCTTGAGATGTAAAGAAATGTACCCATGACAGGAAACTTAAGACACAATTGGACCAGAGAGGACAGGGCTATTGTTGCCTCTGACAGTGGAGGGACAGGAATGGAACTCACACGGTGGCAAGAGCCTCAAAGCTACTGAGGTCAGTGGTCCAGGACTTCAAAAGAAAAATATCTTTAAAAAGCCTTGGGATGTTTGCCTGTAATAGTTCCAGAGCAATTATCATGGGCTGTCATGCCTGAAGGCCCTATTTCAATACCTGCTAAAGTGTCCAGCTTGTTAGTTATCACACACTGGAAGACTTCCCTTGGCAGATAGATATGGACGTTACAGCCAGTAAAAGCTCCAAACAGGCTTGTTGAACTATTTAGTGAAGACTTTGGAGAAGGGCCTGGAGAAGAGAGATGTGTAGTGCAGTAAAAGAACAAATCTCTGGAAGTTTTTGTCTTGTTTGATTAATTACCTCCAGTTTAAATTAGAGAAGGGAGATTTAAAGGGCAGTACTTGGAGTGATGAGTGTCTGGTGACTTCATTTTCCAACCCATAAGCTCTCTCGGAGACGAAGCACTTCAGGCGGAGTTGGCTGTGGAGGTGTTTGTTCCCAGCCCCCTGCTTTCCTTCTGCTCCTCTCTAGTGCTGTGCCATCACCTGTCTGCCTCAAGCAGGTAGCTTTGCCCTCTATGTCTCTGGCCTCAGGCTCTCTTCTGAGTCTCTGTTGCACATTTTAAATTATTCAGTGAATGTTTCCATTTGGAAACTAACATCACTTTCCATGAAAAACTATATGCCCCTCCTAGCTTGTCCTGTGTCTTAGGGACACCCCATGTTGTTTTTTTTTCCCCTTGTACCACCAGTAGGAAATCCCAAGGTCACTATCGACTTCTTCCTATTTCCAACTTCTACATAATTAATCACTCATCAGAACCAGTTGACTCTTTTCGCCAATTTCATTTCCTGTGACCTGGGCATTTTAGCCTCTTTTCTTGGCAGACTTGGGTTGTTTCACCCATCTTTGCGCTGTACCTGTTTTGGTTTTAATCTTCTGTAAGAATGGTGATTTGTATTTTCATGGATTTTCACACCTGCTAACTCACTTGATCCTCATAATAATTCTTACAAGGACAAAGAAACTGAAACTCAGTGACTTACAAAGTCACAGATGTGCAGTGGTAGACTAGTGGAGTCTCTTGACTCCAAATCTACAGCTCTTTTTGATACAGAGTCTCTTTTCATGTCATATAATTTAGGAGTCTGGTCAGTGCCTTTGACATCTCCTCCCCAAGCTATGCCTCTCCAGGCAGGAAATGGACTATATACTAAAGTTGTGACTGTGTCTTGTTTGTTAGGGAATCCTCCAGGACCTATCTCTTTATTCATCTCTCTCTTTTTTAATAGTCTTTTTTTATAGACGTTTTAGATTCATAGCAAAATTAGGTAGAGGGTACACAGAGTTCCCATATACCTCTTCTCCCCTCACACATAGAACCTCCCCAACTGTCAGCATCCCACCAGAGTGGGACATTTGTTGCAATCCATAAACCAACATTGAAACATCGTAATCACTCGAAGTCCATAGCTTACATTAGGGTTTGATTTTGATATTGTACATTCTATGTGTCTTGACAAATGTCTAGTGACTTGGACATACCATTGCAGTATCATAGAGAATAGTGCACTGCCCTAAAGGTCCCCTGTGCTCAGTTTATTCTCACCTCCCTGAGAACCCCTGGCAACAACTGAGCTTTTTACTGTCTCCATAGTTCTGCCTTTTCTAGAACCTCATATGTTGGAGTTCGTACAGTATGTAGCCTTCTCAGATTTGCTTCTTTCACTTAGTAGCATGCATTTAAGTTTCCTCCAGGTCTTACCATGACTTGATAACTCATTTGTTTTTAGTGCTGAATTACATTCCACTGTATGGATGTACCATGGTTTATCCATTCACCTACTGAAGGACGTGTTGGTAGTTTCCAAGTTTTGACAATTATGAATACGGCTGCTATAAACATCCTTGGGTTTTTGTGTGGACATAAGTTTTCAGTTCATTTGGGTAAATACCAAGGAGTGCAATTGTTGGATCATATGGTAAGAGAAGGTTTAGTTATGTAAGAGACTTCAAATTGTTCTCCAAAGTGGTTCTACCATTTTGCATTTCCCCTCAGCAATAGAGAGTTCCTGTTGCTCCCTATCCTTGTCAGCATTTGGTGTGTCAGTGTTTCAAATTTTAGCCATTCTAATAGATAGCAGTATCTCACTGTTGCTTTAATTTGCAATTCCGTAATGACGAGCATCTTTGCATGTGCTAATTTGCCATCTGTATATCTTCTTTGGTGAGGTGTCTGTTCATATCTCTTGCCCATTTTAAAACTAGTTGTTCATTTTTCTTATTGTTGAGTTTTGAAAGTTCTTTCTATATTTTAGATAACAGTCGTTTGTCAGTTATGTCTTTTGCAATAGTATTCTCCCAGCCTATGCCTTGTCTTCTCATTCTCTTGACAATGCCTTTCACAGAGTGGAAGTTTTACAGAAGTCCAGCTTGTTAATTCTTTCATTCATGGATCATGCCTTTGGTATTTTATCTAAAAAGTCACCAAACTGAGGGCCATCAAGACTTTTTCATATGTTATCATCTAGGGGTTTTATAGTTTTGCATTTCACATTTAGGTCTGCAATACATTTGGAGTTAATTTTTGTGAAAGGTGTAAGGTTTATGTGTAGATTAACTTTTTTTTTTTGCATGTTGAAGTTCAGTTGGCCCAGCACCATTTGTTGTAAAGACTTCTTTTTCCATTGAATTGCTTTTACTCCTTTAAAGATCAGTTGACTATATTTTGTGGATTTTTTTCCTGAACTCTCTATACTCTGTTCCATTGATTTGTCTATTCACCCATATCACACATAATTACTGTAGCTTTACAGTAAGTCTGTGAAGTCAGTGTTTTTAAGTTGAAGTATAGTTGGTTTACAATGTTGTGTTAGTTTCTGGTATACAGCATAGTGGTTCAGTGGCTATGGTTTTCTTCTTCAGCTGGTTGATGTGATTGATAACATTAATTGGTTTTTTAATGTTGAATGTTGAACCAGTCTTGCACACCTAGAATAAATCTTATTTGATTATACTGTATCTTTTAGTATATTGTTGAATTTTTTGTTGATTTCTTGTTGAGGGTTTTGCATCTATGTTTATGAGAGATATTGGCCTATAGTTTTCTTGTAATGTTTTTTCTGGTTTTCATATTAGAGTAAGCTGGCCTCATACCATGAGTTAGGAAGAATTCCCTCTACTTTCATCTTCTAGAAGAGCTTTTAGAGAATAATTTCTTCTTTTAATGTTTGGTAAAATTCACTGATGAACCTATATGGGCCTGGCTCTTCCTGCTTTGGAAGGTTGTTAATTACTGGTTTAATTTCTTTGATATAGGCCTATTCTGGTTGTCTATTCTTGTGTGAGTTTTGGCAGATTGCATCTTTCAAAGAATTGGTCAGTTTCATCTAGGTTATCAAGTTTGTGGGCATAGTGTTGTTCATAATATTCCTTTACTATCCTTTTAATGTTAATGGGATCTATAGTGATATTCCCATTTTCATTTATAATATTGGTAATTTGTGTCTTCTCTCTATTTTTGTTAGCCTGGCCAGAGGCTTATCAATTTTACTGATCTTATCAAAGGTCCAGCTTTGGTTTTGTTGATTTTGTCTGTTGATTTCCTATTTTCAATTTCATTGATTTCTGCTCTAATTTTTATTATTTCTTCTGCTTACTTTGGATTTAATTTGCTCTTCTTTTTCTAATTTCCTAAAATAGAAGTTTACATGATAGATTTTAGATCTTTTTTCTTTTTTAAAATATGCATTCAGTGGTATAAATTTTCCTCTAAGCAGTATTTTCACTGTATTCCACAAGTTTTAGGTTATGTTTTCATTTAGATTTACATCAAAATAGTTTAAAATTTTTTTCTTGAAATTAAAAAAAAATGTGTTATATAATCTCTAAGTAGCTGGGGATTTTCCAGCTATCTTTCTGTTACTGATTTCTAGTTTAATTCCACTGTGGTTTAAAAGCATACACTGTATGATTTTTATTCTTTTAAATTTGTTAAAGTGTGTTTTATGGCTCAGAATATGGTCTGTCTTGGTGAGTGTTCCATGTGAGCTTGAGAAGAATGTGTATTCTGCTGCTGCTGGATGGTGTATTCTGCAGATGTCAATTAGATCTAGTTGATTGATGATGCTGTTGATTTCAACTATATACTTACTGACTTTCTGCCTGCTGGATCTGTTCATTACTGATAGAGGGGTGCTGAGGTCTCCACCTGTAATAGTGATAATATTCCTACTGTTTCTCCTTGCAGTTCTATTAGTTTTTACTTTATATTTCCTCACTTTTTTTCCCCTCAAATCTGCCTAGTTTGCCTCTTCGCACCTTTTTAACTAGCTGTGTTACTTGAATTAATTCATCTTTATCACTGCACATCAACTTTTTATAAGCATATCATGTGGCAGCTCATATTTGTCTCAATATTTTCTAACATTAACAAAATGAGTATAGGGGCAGGTGTCTTGTTTATTGGTCCCTGCACAGGACCAGTAGCATGGTTGGCACTTAGTACATGTTTGAGAGTCAAATGAGCACATTAATTTACAACTGGAGGAAGGGATTTTGTGGTCTCATGTTTGAGTTTGGAAAAATAAAGACCAAAGATGAAGATTTTTGAAATGAGGAAAAGGAAAGAAAACAGTTCTTTGAAATCAAAATTCATGCTCACTAAAAGAGAAAGATTATATCAATGTGTAGTCTGAAAATATTGTATTTAGAGTTGTAAGGTCTGGGCATGAGTTCTAACTCCATCATCTTGGAGAATTTACTTATTTTCTCTAAGCTTTAAATAATACTTGCCTCCTGGAGTCAGTGAAGAAATGTAATGAGATACCCTGCTTTACAAATGCTGTTAAATATTTCCGTTAACTCTTAAGGGAAAGAGTATGATGACATCAAATATTCATTCACGGATAACTTTTAAAAATACTGTTTGAGCATATGTATACCAAAAAGAATGCCTCTGACACACAGTTAATTTTTTTTCGTTTTTGTTTAGAGAAGAGGTAAATACTGATTGTATTATTATACTTGGCTTACATAAAAAAGTTCCACACTGTGTTACTGGTTTGTAGAATTTTACTTCTCCATGGCCTTGTCTTATCTGGGTCCTGAATCATCTCGGCCCTCTTACCAGTCTGAAACACTGGAAGTTTGCCATAGTCTTAAAGCCTTGCAGACCAGGACTAGAGGAAGTATGTGGGAATGTGAACCTTAGTTCATAGCATCTCTGGTGGATCCTGTGATTCCTCTGAAACTCTTCCCCTCCATCTCTTCTTTAAGGAGCTATGCATTCATATTTTTATGCAGATTCAGACCTCTCTGAAAGCCATCGTTCCCTTACTCTTCACCCGTGTGAGAAGTAGCAGTTTGCACTAATATTAATACAAGGGAAAGGATATCCTCTGTCTTCACTCTCCAGTGCCCTTAATATAAACATTTCTTCTCAAGTCAGGAATTGGTCACAGATTCACAAATGCCTCTGGACTTATCATATCGACATATATGCATGGATGTGTTCCTGGATCTGTTCTGGAAGGGCGGAAACCATCCTTTGTACATGTCTGGTTGAAACAGATGGTTGGATAAGACTAAAATGATCAATGTGCAGTAATTCTCAATCAGATTTTGTGATTTAAAAAGTTTCCAGTTTAGCGGTTCTTCATGTGACTCCTTCCATGAGAAGCCAGCCAACATGGAGACCTCAGACTTGTGGCCCATGGGCTGAGCCTAGCTCTCAGACAGTTTGGTTTTGCTTGCATAACATTGCCAGCACAATGTGTGTTAAAACTTTCCATCAGTTGTCAATTCTTCACAATAAGATAACACATTTAACATTTTGGATTTTTAGCCTCTCTTGAAAAAAATGAGTCCAGAGCCAGATTTTAGGCTCCAGTCCCTACAACTCACAATGACTGCCGCTAAGCCCAGGCCAGGCCATGCATTTGAGGCGCCTTCTGATTCCTTATGGCTCCTTGAGTTTATGATTCCAACTCCAGAGATCCAACATACTCTAGTTTCTAATTTACTGGAGTTAGGCTGTATGTGATCTTGCTATGAAAAGTGCATCTAGTCTGCTTCCTCTCTGTTGTACTTGCAAAAGACTGTGGGCCAAGGGTGCACAGCTTCTCATGAAGAGACTGGATTATGCATTAGGAGAAATGACACCAGCTTAGAGGCATGCTTAAAAATGGTATATCTATTTGGTGTTATATAAGAGCCATTGAAAATGATTTCTTGAATATTTTTCAGGCAAAGGAAAAATAATCATTATATGTTGATAGTGGGAAGATGCAGACTGCATTACTACATACTCTCTAATCCTAAAGGAAAAATATAAGTATATATAGATCAGAAAAGTCTGAAAGGAAGGAACGTGATACATTGATGTATAAAGGTGACAGTCTCTGGCCAGTGGGATTGTAGATAATTTTGTTTTGTTTTTTAAAGTACACTCTTGAATTTTCCAAAAATATTCTGAGTATTAATTACCTTTATAATAAGGAAAGAAGTAAATTTTCAATAGGAGGAAACTGCATTATTCCAGCAATCTAGATGTACCATTTCTATAAAATCTGTATGGTCATAGGGAGGATTTTTATCCTATGGGTCTCCCAAATTACTCATTAAGTAATTTTTTTGGAACAACATTGAAGGGAATATGAGCTCCATTAATGAGAGCCTGAGGGATGGCTGGAAGGAAATAGGTACTAATCATTCCTGCTATGGAATGGTCCTGCTCCGTGGCCCCCCTGCCCCCATTCTCCTGGGCCTGCGTGAAACAAACAATGAAGAAGTCAAAGACCCACATCAGACACTGAGGGTGTTAGCAATCGATGCACTTGTGGAGGCAGACGGTTGAGAAGAGCAGAAATTGAGATCACAGGGTGAAGAACAGAAAGAATAAAATAAAGAATATTTAAAAGATTTCAATAGAAATGATTAAACAAAATAGAGTTAAAACAAAAACAAGTTAGAAAGAACCCCCAGAAGCTTAGAAATTCAAGGTGTTCAAAAAGGGGAGAGGCAAAAATATAAAAGGACAAAATTCACTAAAAGTTTAGGAATAAAATAAACGAAGCTGTGAAAGAATTAAACTATACTGGTGAAATTTAAGAAATGAACAAAAAAGGACTAAAAACCATAAAGCTTTCAAAGGAAAAAGATTATAATACTATAAAACAATAAGAAAAAAATCAAAACTCTATTTAAAAGAAGATAAAATGGTAAAAATTAAAATAGAAGACAATTGGGAAGAAACACCGGTAATAATTAGAATTGTAATAGCCAGGTTTTATTAGAAGCTTATTGGATGCCCGGGACTTAACATTATTTCACGTAATCCTCTCACTCACTCTGTGAGGTTGATGCTATTCTCCTCCTCATCCCCTGAAGCAGAAGGGAAGCGAGGCACACAGCAGAGAGGCTCCCCTGCAGGTGCCCATTGGGAAGGGATGACCCTGGAGCTGGAATTCGAGTCACCTGCCTCCACATGCTGGCATCTTCTTGACCACTTGACACACATACTATGACGTAGTGTGGATGAGATGGAAATCTTAAGGATAAATACTGCTAAAATCATGCTCCCTCTGGAGTTGAAAAGTATTTAATGTAAATATCATTCCAATGAAGAAGGAGAAGGAAGAGGAACACAGGGACTAAGATGATGGCACTAGTAAAAGCTGCTCTTCTGAATAGAAACGTCAGGGCCTGGGGACAGAGGGCAGAGCCTGGGCGGAGAGGAGGCAGCCTTGTGCAACCTACAGAGAGCGCACTCTCCCTTGGCCACTGGAGGTTTCTGTACCCAGGACCATTCTGACGCAGAGTTAGCTGTCCAGATATTGTGAGGAAGGCTCACATTAGAATGATCTTTACTTGTTTAAGGCGACAGAAGATTGAGAATTTATGGGAAGTTATAGGAAAATCTCGCATCTTCTCTTTTTAGCTATATCGTTTGTTTACAGAGGGTTGAGATTTGAGCCTCATGCCTATATACCTTTCTTAAAAAAAAAAAGTCTTGGTTACCATTTTTGTTTTCCAAAGCATCTTTAGCAGATAATTGCTATAAATGTAAAACAAGAAATAATTTGGGAAAATGTGTTGGCGATATCAAATGTATGTGCTATTTTCAACAAAATTTTAAAAGTCAAAGTCAACTGGTTTCTGAAACTTAATACCTCACACATAGTGGGTATAAATAGTTAAATGGAAAAACACTATTTAGAGCAATACAAACACTTAAATGTGAGAAATATTATTATAAAGTCTTCAAAGTCTAGGTAGAATCTTGAAGAAATCACATGTTAATCTGTTGGACTTCCTTGCTGCTCACTGGAAGTTTGGCAAAATATTACAGGGAACATAGATTGATTTTATCTTATGTTTTCAGCAATTGTTGTTATACTAAAATGTCTATAGGACATCACTATTATGACTGCCTGAAAATTCAAAAAGGTGCCACAAAATACCATTGTAATCTGCTTGGTCTTAAAATGTAAAACGAATTCAAGGTCGTGGGAGGGAGGGAAGAGAGTGCTGCATGTTGCAGTTAACTTCTCTTTTTAATACTTTCTCTTCTTTGAAATTACAGTAACATTGGCCTTGCTGGTTAGAGACATTAGACTAGAGATCTTTCTGTCTCCTTCTTCAAGTAAAAAGTAAATTTTAAAAAAGGGGAGAAAGAGAAATAGCAAACTTGTCTTGCTGAAATTAGAAAATACTCCAAAATTCTGAGTTGAAAAATAAAATAAACTGGGCTGAATGTAGTAAACACTGGACCAGAATGTTTGGTACGTGTGGTGGAGTCAGGGAAATGCCAAGGGATGAACTTGGTTCTCAAGCAGAAAGTACAAAATGCAGAATTTTCCAGAGTTGGCAGCCCACGTGGCCTGCAGCACATGGGTTGGGTGTTTTGTGAGCTTCAGAAGGTTCCCTGAAATCTAACTCCAAAGATTAGGAACTAAACGCCTAACTGAAGGCAGGACCCCATCCAGAGTACCACATTACATTTAATCGTCATGTCTCCCTTGAATTCCCACCAACAATGAATGAGTGTTCCTGTAATTACTCCATCCTCACCAGCAGTTAGTATTGTCATTTTTTTTAAAAAACAACATTGTTTAGCCATTCTCAGAGCTATGTAGTAGTATTTCATTTGTTTCAGTTTTTGTTTACCTAATGACATGTGATGCTGAGCATCTTTCCATGTGCTTATTTGCCATCTGCATGTCTTCTTTGAAGAGATGTTCATTTTTTAATTGGGCAGTGCTGCTTTTTCCTATCGTAAAGATTATTTTATGGACCCCAGCTTGTTCTTTGTCTGTATTCTTATCTTTGAGTGAGGAGATGCCAACCAGGCCCCTGACATTGTCATTCCGTCACCAATGGAGGCTTCTCTTGGGTCCCCTCACCATTCTCTGTGACTCAGAGGAGTCTCCTTGGCTCTTAGAGGACACGGGATCTGCACACCTGCTAGACCTTTACCTACTGTGGGTCAGCTGGGCGAGCACAGAACTTCCTGCTGCTTCTGCCTGATGCTGTGATATGTGGAGAGAAATTATTCCCAATAATTTGAATCCATCTGTAATTTTCTCTTGTCAAATTTCATATATGAAAAACCTCCAGAATCTACCATTCCCATGGCTCTTCCTGTTTTTTTCTGCTCCTTCCTCCTATGGTCAGCACATCCCAGGTACAATCCGTGTACCTGCTAAGTTTTACTCCCAGTTGCAATGAATCGCTTGCAGTTGTCGTCTATAAATGCAATGAACAAAGAAAGTTACTGATGCATGGGGTGGAGGATGTTGTATTGATTGCTTTAGGAAAAAAGAAAACCTGCTTACAAGTATCCCAGTAGGAGTGTGACTGGCAGCTTCCACAATATCCTGCACCTCCAAGGACAGAAACACAATGGAAGAGAGAGAGAGAAAAAAAAATCTCAACCATAGCAGAGCCCATTATTAATCTCTTAAAATGAGCCCAGCACTTTGCTCAGCACTTTATGAATATTATGTTATTTAATTTTTAAAGAAACTCTCTGGGATAGGAATAACTGTCCTCAATTTGCAGATAAGGGGATATAAGACTTAGGGAAATAACTGAGGACATACTGCTAATAAGTAGCAGAGCTGAGATTCAAACTCAGGATGATCGGACTCCAACACCCACACTCCCAGCCAGCATTTTCTTCCCTCTCATTGGGCTTTGCTTTTCTGAGCCAGGTCCATGTTTGTACTTCAGTGAGATTCCTCTTTGGAGTCTGGACAATGGTGATTGATACTCATATTTCAGGCTCTGTGATAATTTGGTATTTTAATGATTAAAAAATTTGAGTCAGGTGAACTACAAGCTGTTCATAAGTTGTCATCTTTATCTGTCTCTACAGTTGTCATTAGAAAAATAAATTTATTTAAAAAATCAGCATTCTAAATTACAACACACATTACTGAATTACAAACACCTCACTGCTCTGCTTTATTTCAATGGATGAAGATACTGTAAATATTTCCAATTAATATGGCATGTTTCATTTGAAAATTTTACTATCTTTTCCATCATTCATAAATCATCAAACCATTTTGGGAAACAGGAGAATTTATTAATAAATGACCTTCATATGAGATTTGAAATTTAAATTGTTGAATTCTCTGATATCTTAGGAAGCAGAAGAGTTACTTAATAAATTACCCTCCTGAAATTTGAAATTAAAAATACTGAATTCTCTGATTTAAAGTAAGTATTTCTCTATTAAGAGGAAAAAAGTCAAGCAGTGATTTTTTTTTTCCAAAACAAGAATGAGGCTTAAATGTCTTGGTTCCTTTTAAGTGCCTCTCCTTTTCTTCTGTCTCATCTCCTAAATCCGTTAAAGTAAAAATTGTTTTAAGTTAAGGTCTATGTGCTGAGATATACCACTTGGACTCCTGGGACAAATACATTATGGACTTTGGCCAGTGTAACTTTGTATGTTACTCCTGTTGTTCTCATCCTCGTGTAGGACCTGCCTTCTTTGTACCTGGATCATTGCAATAATCTAACAGGTGTTCCTACCTGAGATGTCCTTTGCTCTCCTTAAAAACATATATATGTGCAGTATTGTTGTGTTAATTGTGGTGATCACTTCTGGGGAGTCTTTCTCACTTTCTGAAGGGCAAACTCAGGTCTAGTCTCACATCCCATGGAAAGTGCCTGTTATTTGCAGTGAAGACAGCCCTGGATTGGAATCTCATCTGCTCCATTGATTAAATCTGAGCAAGTAACTTAACCCAAACAAGCTTGAGTTCCTTATTCTTTGAGGGAACTCTGAAAGGTTGTCATAAAATTAAATGACCTGAAGTATGTAAGGAAATGGGTCTCATTTCCCTGTCCACAACTGGACCCCTGTAGAACTTTACAGCTTTGTTTCCCAATCTACTAGCCACGCATTATCTACCACTTTTCAAACAAGTTTTGTCATTCCCTGGTCCTGTGCATTTTATCATGTGTTTCTCTGACTGGAATGCACTTCCTTCCATATTTTCATTTGCCAAACATGTCCATTCTCTTCTTGTCCAGCCTAGCTGCTGCAGTGGAGGACCATCTTCGGATGACTCAGCCCCATCACTTCCTAAGCTAAGATCCTGGGAAGGGCAGGCCATAAAATAATGCAACCCCCATGCTTGTGGTATATGTGTGGGAACTATAGGTACGCATGCCCACTAAGTCACAGACTTCTCTTAACTCCTACTGTATTTCTCCAGTGTGCAAAATTGGGACTCCGTGTAAGTTTTCTTACAGCACTGCAGTTGTACCAGGGGCTTCAGTCCTCTTGACTGGGATCTTGATGCTTCTTAATTCTTGATAGCTCCTGCTCTAGGGGGCTGTTCCAACCTGTGGTTGGGGTCTTGATCTGCCAGAATTAACCTGAATGTGATATCACAGCTAAGTCATCTTGGTATCTTCACAAGAGTGGACCACAGTTTTGATTTCTGCCATGCCTCTCTGGGCTTTAAAGTATTGACTTCTGGCTTCATCTCCTAGGGACTAACTTTACAACCAGGTCAATTTCTCTGCCTATCCAGGTATTTCTAGTTATTCTCTCAGTCTGGCCACTAAGAACTGAGGTCCTATCTTTCTTCATCAATTTATTCAGGAGCAATGAGCAGCTCATCAGTGAAGGCTAGCTCAAATGCTTCCTCTTCTAGAATGACCCCCCACCTTACCACACATTCATATATGGCCTGTGAGTGCCTTCATTCAGCTTTGTTTATTAAGCGTCTAGTATATGCTAGGCACTTGGGAAAGGCAGAGAAAAACAAGACAAGAAAATATAAAACCTTTGTCCTCATAGAGTTCTTATTTACATGGTTTATTATATTTTCATGTTTTTTTTTTAGTCATTTGTAAATACAATTAATACAAAAGCAGGAGACTTTTAAATTATCTTGTCTAAACCCACCTATAGTGGGTTGTGTGGTGGACCTCCAAAAGATGTCCATGTCCCACCCCCTAGAATCTATGAAATCCTTACTAAGTTAAGGATCTTGAGACAAGATCATCTTGGACTATGCGTGGTCCCTAAGTCCAGTGAGTAGTATCCTTAAAAGAGAGGGAAGAGAAGCTATAGACAAGGAGGAGAAGGTTATGTGAAGATGGAAGCAGAGATGCAGGTGATGCAACCACAAGCCGAGAAACACCTGGAGCCACCAGAGTTTCCTGGAAGAGGCAGGGAAGGACTCTCTCCTACATCCCTTGGAAGAGTGCAGCCCCTCTGACACCTTGATGTCAGACTTCTGGCCTCCAGAACTGTGGTAGAATAAATATCTGTGCTTTAAGGCCCCCAAGTTCATGATAATTTGTTATGGGAGCCACAGAAACTAAGATATCACCACACTTAGCAGTTGAACAGGGCTAGTTAAGATCTTTAGAAGGTTGCAGTCTCACTTGTCCTGCCCCTGGGTTGCCACATGTAATTTAATATAAAACCAGTTCTAAATTGAAAAGCGCAAACAGGTATGCTGAAACTAATAGTCCCCTTTCAGCTTTTCTGATTATAAAATTCTGAAGAGTTCGTAAAGAAGGATGTGTCCTTTGCATTTGCGATGTGCGGAACAGGAATATAACACCACCCCATAGGGTTGTTCTAGGGATAAAATGATACAGTGTGTGAAAATGCCTCACGTGGGGCACATCCTTTGGGGGAAGTGCTTTTTTTTATTTTAGGGCTGGTGATGGAGTGGTGGCAAGGGTATAATGAAGATTTGAGACATTGTTTCTTGGTTCCCTCTGCTGATTCAGTGGTCCCAGGTCTGTGAAGTAGAAACATGATGGAATTATTCAGATAGTTTGAATTGACATAGCTCTGCAGATTGTTGTTCAGATCTCATTCTACCATACAGCTGGAACTTAGTGAGTCTCACAGCTCTTCATTGTTGTGCTTTGCTTTTGCCCCTCAGCAGACAAGGTCATTTGTGCCTTTCTAAGGGAGGTGTTCTAGAGCCTTGAGGAATATGTAGTTAGGCGTGATTCCCAAGAAACAAATCATAAAATATTTTTCCTTTGAGGATGAGAGGAAAGTAAGCAAGAACTTTTCTGCTTGAGATGTTTCTGGGATTATAAGCATCTGATTGAGTGGCTGTGAGCCATGCATGGACCTTAGCATTTCTTCTAAATGAGAGCGAAAATTACATAATTTCTCTGGCAGATTTTTCATACTGTCAATTATATCTTGCCTCCTGGAGAGACTAACCAGACAGACTCAATTGACAATATATTAAAAAAAGCATCTTAAGTGCCACTGTGTCATTCCTCAGAGTTTTAGTCACTCATAATACTTCCTCAAGACTATAAAAAACATCCCCTAAAATTATTTTACCTTTTTTTTAAATTGAAAGAATTCTTTGACCTTTCTCAAACAGCTGCTCCCTAGAAAATTCTTTTTAGCTGAAGCTGTACGTTACCCTGGCCTTCCAAACAAGCTCATTTCTATGCAAACAGGTTTCCTCATATTCATTTGAAAATGGGGAGTATAATAGCAGGGTTTGGGGGAACATAAAGTTATTTTCTGGATTGACTTCCAATTGAATTAGATCCAACAGACCAGGACTGTGATCACTAACATGCAGTCACGTCTGCCTTGTTTCTAGGCAGACACTGTCCATTTTTTATGTACTCTAGCAAATTCTGGGGTTTGACTTCCTGTATTCTAAGTTAGGCATGAATACTTAGGCGAACTTAGCAGCTGGTAATATCATGCAGTGTACTAGTTCATAGCTCTGTTCTCACTGGTGCCCATGTTAGATATTTAGAATATCTCTCTTGTGTGTGTGTGTTTTTTTTAATTGAAGTACAGTTGATTTGCAATGTTGTGTTGAGTTTCAGGTGTACAGCAAAGTGATTCAGTTACATGTATACATGTATATATTCTTTTTCAGATTCTTTTCCATTATAGATTATTATAAGATTTTGAATACAGTTCCCTGTGCTATACAGTATGTCCTTATTATTTATTTTATATATAGTAATATGTATATGTTAATCCCAAACTCCTAATTTATCCCTCCCTCTCCCCCACTCTCCCTGGCAACCATGGTTTTTTCCTATGTCTGTGAGTCTATTTCTGGTTTGTAAATAAGTTCATTTGTATCTTTTTTAGATTCCACATATGAGAGAGAACATACTATATTTGTCTTTCTCTGTCTAGCTTCATGGATAATCTCTAGTCCACCCATGTTGATGCAAATGGCATTATTTCATTCTTTGCTATGGCTGAGTAGTATTACACTGTGTACACACCCACACACCACATCTTCTGTACCCATTCATCTGTCAATGGAAATTTAGGTTGCTTCCATGTCTCGGCTATTGTAAATAGTTTATGACTCTTGTTTAACAGCTACACTTTAACAATGATATGTAGAGTAAGTGGGTATAGAATTACATAAAGTGTTTAGGAAGTACCGCAGGGTTTGGAAGACACTTTATTTCCTCTAACGTGGTGAGTCAAACTTCAGCCTTCAGAAGGAATGGGAATACCAGCAGACAATATTATGCCATATAACCACTGAGGTTTGTTTCTCCATCTAGTTTAAGGAGAGTTATTGGGAAGGGCATTGTGCTATGAGCCCTAGCATCCCCACACATTCCTCCTGGGTATGCTGAGAACGCAAGGCCCTTTCCACTCTTACTAGACCGTTTATCAGAGTTGTGTTTGCAACAGGCACCATTAGAGATCAGGTACTGTCTTCCCCCAAAGCAGGTCAGGTTTGCTTCTCCTTATTCCAAAAGCAGCGAATTCCCAAGCTCAATGTTTCTGTCCCCTAAACACAACCCATTTTGTTTGCAGGCATCCATCATGAGCCCTTTGTCTTGCCCCCATGTAACCTGGGGAGCGTGGAGACCTGGAGCAGGTGACTGTGAGGCTGGCCACAGCTTTTGCCGTGAGTAATAAAGTCCTTTGTTTCTGACCCAGAGGTCTTGCGGCTTTTGTCAGCATTCATGAAATAGTAACAGTTCCATTTGTTACTTTGTGAGTACAGTACAATCTCTACGCAGTTCTTGACACTTTGGAAATATTTGTACTCAAAATAGGTCCTATAATGGTTATTTTATTTCAAACAATTAATGGCCATGACCAGTATAGAATCTTGCTTTTTAGTTCTGACTCTACTACTAAACGAATGATCTTGAGTATGTTTTTTTTTAAATTCCTCTGGGACTCTGTTTCTTCATCTGTAAAATAAAGGGGTTCAACTAGATCAGTGGTTTTTCAACTGTGTTCTGGGGAACCCATGGCCAGTCATTTCAAGGGTCCTCCCTGGTTGGGGCTGCTGGATATAGCTGGAGGCAATGGTATTGCTGTGGTGACTGGCCTAGTCACCTCCCCTCAGCAGGGCCACCAGCTGTGCTGTGGTTACTCTCCCCACTCAGTGCCCCTTGTCATTTCCTCTGCAGGGTTCTTCATGCTTTCTAGGTTGCTCATTTCCTATTTCTCGGGAGAAAAGCGCAGATAATCAGAATTTTTTCCTCTTTATCTTTTGACCCACTGGCTGCTTTCTGGACACTACTAGGGAAACAAAAGACAGGTTCTCCTCTCAAGAGGAAAATGAAGTCCTTGGTTTCTGACCCAGGGGTCTTGTGTATTTTGTCAGCATCCATGAAATAGTAACAGGCCCAATTTGTTTGTTTGTAAGTAGGGTAAAATCTCAAGACCCTACACAGTTCCTGACACTTTGGAAATATTTGTACTCATAAAATAGGTCCTATAATAGTTTTATTATTTCAAATAGTTAATAACCATGACCCATATAGAATCTTGGTTTTTAGTTCTGACTCTACTACTAAATGAGAAATAGAGTCAGAACTCTGCTCCTCCCAGGAGGAGAACCTAACCTACCTGCCATCCTGTCCATCCTTCCAGAGCTTGACTCCTGGTGAGACACAGAGTCCTTGCTTTCCAAGACTCTCCCCCTCCAGTGCCATGGAATATTGAGCCAAACAAGAGGCAGTAAAACTGGCTTTTGCTGGGGGGCCCAGCTGTCCTGATTTGCCTGGGACTGAGGGTGTTCTTAGGACACGAGGCTTTCATTTTTTAAACCAGAACAGTCTTGGGCAAACCAGGGCAGGTTGATTGTCCTACTAATCTTTTAGATTCAAACTTTATGGTATAAGCTTATGTAATGAGATCCTTAAAGACTGAGGTTTTTGAAAATCAGAAGTCAAGAATTTGACTTTTTTTTCCCCTGAATTTTGCTCTAACAACCATATCCCAAGGCAATAAATGTCCTTGAATAAGTGGGAGAAGAAAAAAAAGATCAGAAAACAGTGGAAAATATTGGCTAACATAAAAAGTATTATCCTCCTATAGCTATCTTTAATAACTTACAGACTAAAATGGTTTTATGATGATCCCTTTCTAATGGATTCCTAAACAGTGGGGGTGAAAATGTTCATGAAAATGCGCTTAGAGTGAAAGGCTGATGTAGAAAAGAACAAAAGGAGAAAGAGAGAGGTCTGGAATGAGTGTGTATCCACGTAGCAAAAAGCAGCGTCGGGAAATAAAGATAAATATCAATGGTAGTGGCTATTTCTGGTTGTTGATTTTTACTTTCATATTTACTTCTTGGTGTTTCTGCGTGCCTATAGTAACCACATATTGCTTTTATAATTGGAAAAACTTGCTTAAACAAAGCTTTAAAAAATGAAAATAAAGAAAAGATGTGTCTAGGTCAGAGGATGAAAGACCATGTTAAAAAAGTGTTAGGATTCCACGTTAGAATCTTGACAATGGATATCCGCTGGTGATTTTTAAGCAAGAAAATACTTACTAAACTTGATCAGAGAGAGTTTTAGATTGGGTTTTGGAAGGATCTTGCCGGTGTGTTGGGAGGTATTGCCTTGGCTGGGATATCTGGATTTAAACAGAGACCTTTGCTTTCAAATCCAAAAGCAGGGGAAGCGCAGACCCTCTGACAGGTGTTTGCTCGGTGCTTGTCAGATATTTTCACTTCGGTGAGTACTTCCTTCTCTTACTCAAGTGAGCTGCCCTTTTCTTCATCAAAACCATTTAAAGGTCAGCTAGAGAGCTTGTCGCATGTATCAACCCCCACTGTCTCTGGATGCCCGGTAATCTGAGGGTTTCTGAGTTGAGTAGCCTCCTTTCTAAAGACTGAGTTTGAATGCATATGGTTGGTTGTACTAATTTGCAATGGCATACTCCTATAATGCGAGGAGGAATTATGCAAATAAGCATGGGATTGTCCAAAAATTTTTTTGCTAGGTACGTATGATGCAGTTGGGAACTTTATGTGATTCTATAATCACTTACCAAAGAGAGGATTTGAGGGAAAATAACATAGAGGGCTTCATCAAGAAGTGTTCATAGGCACGTTAATTAATATGACTTCATTACCAGGATATGAAGGGAACAATGAATCAGGCTAGAGTGCTTCTTAATTCTCTGCAGTGTCATTTAGGCACAAGATTTAGCAGATTTAAGATATGTGCTAAGGTACTATGCTCTTGGCAACTCTATGAACTGTGAATTACCAAGTTCCTCTGAGGGTCTCACTGGCTTCTGTCTCTGGCGTTTAAAGCACACAACTGTATTGTATGGTTCTTTGCTGTTCTGTGTTTGCAACAAGCTGCTGTCCAAAAGGAATTTCCGATCAGTTGCTCGCATATCATGTTGTTGTCATCTTACTAAAACATGAAATGATTTAAGCTTCGCAGCTGGAAGCTTTCGATGGAGCAGCTGCCCAGAACTTCCAGGGACAATGCCAGGTGCACAAGGAGGCTATCTATGCAAATTACAGTGAAAAGTTGAGCAATCATTGGGTGGATTTGGTCATCATAGACAGCCAGTCTAAATAACTCACATGCTGATAGCATAAAGTTATTGGTGTTGGCCAGAGCAATGCCTCACATTGCTTCAGCTCCTTCATTTGATTTGTGTAATTTTGGACTTAGCCTAAGTGATTGACTTAATAACAAAATTCATGAGAGACTGATGTATGAACCTGAATGCCAATTTAGAAATTTACAGTGGGAACCAGAGTTCATGCCAGTAGATTCTCTCCTGGGAGGAAGACATATGTGTGAAGCCGAATTCTATAATTGGAAGGTATGCTTATGATAACATTCTGAACAAGGACAGTCAGTTATTTTAATCAATAATGATCCCAGTTATGAGAATAAAACTGTCCAGCAATAGATCCAGGATTTGAACCCAGAAAACATGACCACAGAGTTACATAACTATTGTAGCACGTTGTCTGGAACTTTTTTCTGTATTGGTTTTAGTCTTGCTTCTGGAATTATATTTTATTCATCTTTGTTGACTTGAGTGTTTACTAAATCTGCCTCCCAGATTCACACATATTTATAAAATCCAGAATCACATCTTCAAATGGCAGTCCCATTCATTTGGGATTTTTCCATGCTTCAATTCTCAGGCATTAAGGCTGTCTGTGAGTGCTGGGGGCCCTTTACTTCGGGTCTGGACATTAAGAACAGATGGCACGATGGTCTCAGAGTAAGGACTGTGGATAGGATTGTAGAAGTTCAGTGGAGAAAGCAATCACTGTGGACTAGGATATGGAAGAGTGGGGATATGACCTGGACCTTCAAAACTGGCATTCTGAAATACAGGAGAGCTCAGGAGACTGTGACTAAATCCATTTGCCTGGGTGAAGACTTAATGCTGCAGAGAAATCTAGATAAAGTTGGAAATGGATATTGGGGCCAGATTCTTAAATGCCAGGATAGTAAGTATGGATGTTTTTCAGTAGGTTCTGGGGTCCCTTAAGAGCTTCCTTAGAAGAATGGCATGATCAGTCCAGGGCTTGGAAAAAAAAATCTGACATCATTTTGTAGAAGGGAGGAATGGAGGATAGAAGCCAAGAGAACAGGCAGGAGGCCACTATAGGAGTCCAGATGGAGGGGAAGCTGAAATGGCCCAAAGTAAGGTAATAGGGATTGTATTAGTTTCCCATTGCAGCTTTAACAAATTAGCACAAACTTAGTGGCTAAACCAACACAGATTTATTTTCATACAGTTCTAGAGCTCAGAAGTCTAAAATAAAGATGCTGGAGGACTGTTTTCCTTCTGGAAGATTCAGGGGACAATCTGCTTCCTTTGTCTTTTCCAGTTTCAAGAGGCCATCTGCATTCCTTGGCTCATGACCTCTTCCTCCACCTTCAAAGCATCTCACTCCAACCTCTGCTTCCTTTATTCCATCTCCCCCTTTTCTGCCTTTGTCTTCTTGCTTCCCTCTTATAAAGACCCTTGTGATTACACTGAACCCACCTGGATAATCCAGGTTCCTCTCCCCATTGCCCACATCTGCAAAATCTTTCATACCATGTAAAGTAACATATTCACAGGTTCTGGGTATTGAGATGTGGGCATTTTGGGGGTACCTACCACAGAGACATAGGAACATTCCAGTTTGGCTGCTGTCACACACTACTTCCCTCTCAGACATTGAACTCCGAAGGAGCATGATTACTTACATCCAAAATATACCTTGCTTTTTGCTCTTTTTTGATGCTTGTAATTCTGCTTTTTTCTTTGCCTAGAATACCATTCCTCTATATCAGTGGCCTCACATCTCAGCTCAAATGCTTCCATCTTCCAGAATCATTCTACTGTCTTCATGAATCAAGGAAGCATGAATCGAGGAAGAATTCTCTTTCCTTTATCTTACATCTGTATTTTATATTGCTCCTATTTTTTTTTAGCAAAGATCTTTTGTTTCCAAATCATTTCAGACTTGCAACAAAATTGCAAAAGTCATGCAAAGAATTCTGTTCACTGTTTACCCAGCTTCCCCAAATCATAACTTAAAGAGCCATGGCATAATGATGAGAACTAGGAAATTAATACTGACCCAATACCATTAAGTAATCTACAGACTTTATGGAGATTCCAACAACTGTCCCACTAAGGTCCTTTATCTGATCCTTATCTGGCATGCATCTTTAGTTTTCTCCAACCAGTGGCAGCTCCCTAGTCTTTGTTTTTCATGACCTGGACACTTTTGAAGAGTCTAAACAGTTATTTAAGAGACTTTCTTTTTCTGGGTTGGTCTGACATTTTCTCATGATTTGATTCAGGTTATATATTTATGGCAAGAATATCACAACAGTGATGGGCCCTTCTCTGCCTCATATCAAGAGATAAAGGATGTTGGTAAGGCCCATTACCAGTGATGTTTAATCACTGGTTTAAAATGGTGCCTACCAGGTCTCCTATTGTTCTGCACACATTTTGCTTTGTATTCTATGTCTTTTTGTCACTGCATTTTTGGGCTGGAGAGGATCAAAGAAATGGTTTGTCAATGATATTAAAAGTAACATAGTATTAAATAATACACACTAAGGACTACATGCAGTAGTTCCTTACTCCTCAAAATATCTCTTATAGACACTTTACCAACTCCATTTTGGCTTTTTGGAGAGGACGCGCCTGGTTGACAAGTAACTACTTTGGGGAAGGAATGCAACTTATTATTTATGCCACATAGGACCTAGCACAGTGCTTTACATAAAGTATAGGGCAATAACTGTTGAGTTAAATGAAAATTAAATGGACGGCAGAGCATTCAGATTGTGTAACTCTATGTGTAAACAAAGGAGAAGGAATCGTGGATAATTAGGAAGTACTAATTTGGGGGAAGAGGAATACATAAAGGTGATGATTTATTTTCAAAGGGGCAAAGCTAAGAAATAAGATGAAAATGTTCTTGTGCAGAGGGGCTAAGAGCATAGCCTTGGGGAGCACTCACATTTAGGAAGTATTCAGCAGGGGAAAAGTCAGTACTAGCGAAAGTGGGGGAAGAGTGAATAAAGCAGAAGAAGCAAGATAGCACTGGGTTACAGCTAAGTTCAGATCCGGAATGAAGAAAATTAAGGGAGGCTGTGCATGGGGCCATGATTAAATGCCAAAGATATTTTGGGAAAACTGTAAAAACAGCATTTTTTAAAGTTGTCTTAGTTTTTTTTTTAAATTTAGTCAACACAATTATCCATAATAATGGAAGAGAAAAAATGTCAAGATAAGTCAGAAGAATGGATAACTCTGAACACGCAGACATGACTATAAAGCATATTGTATATGATTTCTGAAGCAGCACATTTCCCTTTCAGTGTTTGCTAAATTTACATGAAGAACAACCTTTATTTCTTAATACAAAACCTACTTGGTGGAAGGGAAACAGAACCGGAATCTGCAAAGTGGTCACGTATTTCTCCTTGTGGGCTTACATTATTACTAATGTGAGAGTGCTTCTCATTGTTCTAAACGTGAACCTTTTCTGGCTTTATCTATCTTCAAACTTTACAATGAGGGAGATCAGATCACTGGAGCAGAACTCAGATCTTGTTTCTGCTCTTAGCATCACCGGTAACAGACTGTGTAGTGCAACGAGGAAATTCCTTCAGGGTCTTTGTGCCTCCGTTTCTCACCTAAAAATGAAAAGGTTGATTAGATAATCTCAGTCATGTCCTCTGGAGGTAATGCTCTAGGTGGTTCTGTTGTTTTGGGGGATGCTAGCTATATAACTGGTTTGCATTTCAAATTTTATTTACTAAATTAAGACATGGGTAAGTGCTTCCTTAAAAGCAGATCTTCTAGAGAAAAATATAAATGGGGAGATTGATCGCGAAAGCTGCATAACGTGGTAATTGTGGAATTAACAGTTCCAGGAGCAGCGTTTTATTTAAAACAAGCTTGTCATTTTCACTTGTGTGGGGTTTTCTTGGTAGGTTGGAGGAGTACCCTTGCCGATTAGTTCTTGCTCCCAAAGTCCCTAGATGAGTTGCTTCCGTGGGAGAGGCTGTTCTTAAAAGCCCAAGGCAGCCAGGAAGAAGGATGTTGAAGCTTCAGTGCCCAGCAATCCTTCAAAACGCACAGATGGAGACGGGTAGCTAAAGAGGGGAGGACCCTGACAAAAGAATGAAATTCATTTGGATGGGGCCCTTGGAGACTGGACAGAGTTAAAGAGCCTAACAGTAGGAGGCTTATTTTGCAGCCAGAAGTAGTTTTCTTCTGAAAGAAGAGTGCTTGACGCTGGGAAACATTCTTTCTTCTTCCATGGCAATCTCTGGTGACTTTATTTCTGCCTCCCCCCTCCTCAACTTTGTCTTTCTCCACCCCCACCGACATTCTCTCCCCCTTCCGCTCTGCGTAGTGATTAGATTAGTTTGTTTACCCGGACCTGGGGAAGAAGCAGAGTTTGCATACGGCGAAGTACAGGCTTCCTCTCTCCTTGCAGAAAACATTCAGCTCTCCTCTCTGCCCTGTGGAGGCTGTGAGCAAGGAAAAAATGACACCTCATCCTAAAATGAAAGGTTCTGAGATCTTTTAAAATCCCAGCTAGTCCAGATCCTGCTAAAGTGAGGAGAGGAGAGGAGAGGAGAGGAGAGGAGAGGAGAGGAGAGGAGAGAGAGAGAGAGAGAGAGAGAGAGAGAGAGAGAGAGAGAGAGAGAAAGAGGGAGAGAGAGTGTGTGTGTGTGTGTGTGTGTGTGTGTGTGTGTTTGTGTGTTGACCCATAGCCCTGAGGGATTCTCATCGGCAGTCTCTGAAGTGGAGACAAACAATAAGGCTCTGATGAGCTCTGGTGAGGACCGATGCCAAGGTGATGGAGGATGGGGAAAAGCACACAGGAGCCCTGCTGCAGCCAGCAGTATCTTGAAGCAGGGGAGATAGCCTGAAAACAATGTATTTTTCAAACAGTATAGTTTTGATGCTGTGAAGTTTCTATCCCCAGGATGTGGAAATATGAAAACCGCAGTTCTCACCTAAGCTCTGTTCCCTACTTGTGTGTAGTTCCGAGCAAGCTACTTAACTTTCCTGAGTCTTGATTTCCTCACATTTTGGGAGGAGGGGGCACAAAACAGATCATCTTGGTGCTCGTGCTTAGAGAACTGTGTCATGTTAGACACAATTTTGAGCATTCAGTTGCCCATCAGTAAAATGGGAGTAGTGATACTTGGAGGATTTTGTGAGAATTTAATAAGATCAAGCCAGGCATAGAAAAAGCCCAAAACTTGTTTATTCCTTCACTTTCCCTTGGATGCTGTTTATCTTGAATATTTGAGAAATAGTAACTTAGTTTGTATTACTGACTTTTGATAGTAGCAGGAAAGTGAAGAATTTTAGCTTGCTGAAAATCACAAAATGCATTGCAGTGTAAATTGGTAAAGTGTTTTATGTGGTTTTCTGTATTTTAAAGTAGCTAATTGGCCATTGATATAGCTAACTCAGAGTTGACTTCATATGCACAGATGATTAGAAGAAAAAAGTACAATTATAAGATCTCATTACTTTACGTTATAATAAACTGGTGCCTCACAGGTACTGACCAGTTAGAATTGATACCCATCAAAGTGCTGGAACAAAGCCTCCAAGGTCCCTACTGTGACATGCTAGATATTAACCCTTGAATTGCTGTACCCTAGGGAGATGGGGGGCCTGGGACAGGGTCTGGGGGGAACAGGAAGTCCCTCAAGGGGCTTGGGGTAGCGGCCCTTTACATAAACAAAATTTTTGATATTTTAAAAATTAGAAGGCTGAATCAATGCAGACAGGTGGAGTATCCCTGCTTATCTAGAACGCAACAATAGTATCACGCAAACAATCAAATAAAAATGTCCTTAAACCACCCATTTTCCCTTCAAACATCAACTCCCAACCCATTGTAATATTGATTGTCAAGTTTCTAAATGGGCTTTTAAGTCACTGAACCTTATTCTTCTGGTAAGCCAACAGAATGGAGGCAAAAATAAATGGGCAAACTCCTTAGACAGGATCTAGGACAGGCGTGGAACAAGTAGCTTGTGCTAAAAATACTTACCTTACCCTTGTCTCTTTTCTATCAATTAGGAATCGATTTCTATTAGCAGTGCTGTGAAGTCTGGGCCTAACAATCATTCTAGTTTAGAAAGATTCAGGGAATTATGTGAGGAACTGGGACCTTGATTGGGATCAGGACATGGGGGGAGAAAAGAGATGCTTTGGGGGATGGTTTACTTTAGAAGGGAGCAGATACTGCACTGGTGCATTGCATTAGGGCATTTGAACATCCATGAAGTACTCCTAATGTTACTGGCTGCTTAGGAGTCATGAAGAAAGGATTCTGAAGAGGGAGGAGGCATTAAGTCCCTTGCCCTGGTGGCTGACCCCTTCCATATCCACCTCGCTTTTGGTGTGTGTAGCATCTAGGATGAGGAAGAGACATGATCTGCAAATATAAACTACTGTATATCAAAATAGATTAAAAAAACCCAAATTTCTTCTGTATAGCACAGGGAACTATATTCAATATCTTGTAATAACCTTTAATCAAAAGAATATGAAAACGAATATATGTATGACTGGGACATTATGCTGTACACCAGAAATTGACACAACATTGTAAACTGACTATACTTCAATTAAAAAAAAAAAAAGAATATACTTGAGGAATTTATTGATTTTAAATGATTTTAGCTAGAATATTTTTTCAGTTTTCTCAACCCTAGAATGTAAAAACTACATGAAAATAATCAAATTACACATTTGTGTATATATAGATATCTTTATATACATGCATATATTATGTTAGCATTTACACTGAATAAAAAGTTAATTTTATCTGTTCCTGGATTTTAAATTGTGAGATAGTTTGACCTAAAAATGGCTTTGAACATGATTTAAGAGGCAATATTTTCTAATTTCTTTTATGAGAATAACTTTAAAAAACATAATCAGGAAAGAAGTTTCTTAACAGAAATCAGCATAATAACCTGACTCCTAAACTTCCAACTAGTATGGAAGTTTATGTATTTGTTAAGAAAGAATCTGCTTCCAACTAACTTTTAAAAAGTTGTTTTTTAAATGGAAGTATAATTTGTATACAACAAAACATGTGGATCTTTAGTATTATAGCTTGATGAATTTTGTTATGTTTATACATCTCTGTAACCACCGCTTTGATCAAGATATAGAACATTTTTACCACCAGAGAAATTTCCCTTATGTGCACATGATCTGGATCATGATTTGAAAAGTACTTTAGTAATGATTGTATATTTTGCTGCAGCCAAATTCATCTTTTGGAGAGCAGATGCAGCGCTCATGTGGAGTTGAACTTAGCTAGCATTGAATTTTTTTCCTTTTTCCTGGAAAGAATGCCAGAGAAAGATGAGGGGAAGAGTTGAAAGTACATGCAATGGAGTGATTACAATGATGTTTTATAGAATCCAAGATGAGAGAAGGGAGAATATAAAGGGAATTTTTAAAATTGTACCAATGGAGTTGAGATCCAGATATCTTTGGAGTTGGAATACTAGAATACATGGTCTGGAAAAAGAGAAATTGGTAGAAAGTAGGCTGTCTGAATGACAATGTTTGGAAGTGATGCAGTGAGTAATTGTTAATGAAACGTTCTAAAACATAACCTTACGATTGGATTGTTAAAATGGAGAGGAAAAAGTAAATGTTGGAAATACGAAGTCAGTGATGGCCAGGATGTTGAGTGGATATCGACATGAATATTGAACTCACTAAGAATGGCGACAGAAGTAATGGTAGCGTGGAAAAAAATGAGAGAGGGATCCGAAGGCTGATGGTGACCATAGCATCGCCATCTATACCACTGCAGAATGGTACCCTGGGGTACAGTCTGATGGGCTGTGATCCATAGATCTGTTGTTTTTATGGAAAGAAGGAAGAAAAATTTTCTAGGAGCAGCCATGAGAAACAGACACCAATTCTGTCTCCAGGCTGGTGGTACCACATGGGATAAGAGATTAAAAAGCAGCCGCTTGGGGCTACAGAGGAGGCAGCATGTTCAGGGAAGAGCTAAATTTCTGTTAGATGAAGAAGTTGAAATTAATATGTAGAAAAGAGCAGAAAGATCTAGAGATGGGTTAGAAGAGTGAGTTTCAGAGAGTACAGTGCAGAAGTTTGGGAGGTGAAAGTTTAGAATTACGAAATGAACAGCATTGTCTGAGGGGATAAGTGTGGGCAGTGAAGGCTGATCTGAGAATCTGGGGCTTCTAGCAGAGACCGAGGTAGACAGTTGTGAGACATGATGGTTCCTTCAAGTACTCTCTCACAGAAAAGTGTGTGATGAGTTCTAATCACAGCTTCCTTCTCAGAATCAGTGCTGGAGAGACAGGTAGTACTTGGGTGGGACAGGCACAGCTGGGCCAGGAACACTTGGAGTTCTGTAAGCCTCTCATATTTACAAGATGCATGACGAATGAAAATCTGGACCTCACCCACGTATTGGTGGACATAAAAAAGAAATGAAACCATAAGTACAAATTTTGAACCACCATGTTGTACACCTGAAACTAATATAAAAAATCTACTATACTTCAATTTTTAAAAAGCAGTTTGTTACTAATAGATGTAAATGTGATCTGTACTTCTAAAAGGAGAGGCTTGGCCGTGAACAAGTCCGTTGTTAGGATTTGCTTTTCCTCCTTTTAAATTATTTGAAGTAATTAAATGCCATTGAGAATGGCTTAAGAGATCACGGCAGTAATCCTGTAAATATGAAGACTGACACTAAACATTTATTATATTAAGAATAATATATTATTATATAATCATTATATAATATGTAATATTAATTATATATTATATAAATATATAATATTAATAATTATATATTGTTATATGAATTAAGGGCATTAATTTTTATATATCAATATATTAATGTATAAGTAATACATATTTATAAATAATATAAATATGAATATATAATTAATATATGAATAATAGTATAGTATTCTATATCATTATATTATGTCTTCTCTAGGGCAAGCCTATTGTTTGCAGTATAATTTTTCGCACCTATGAAAAATGATAGTTACCCATAAAGAGTTTTAAAAAGCATATTCTATGTGTTTATGTTTATTCAAAGGTTGAGAATCTGTTTCTTCAAATGTTTTAAGAGTAGCTTTAATCCAAGAACCACCTTTTTGATCTGCATTTACCCTTTAGTTTCCCTTTGTCAGCTTGAGAGATAATAAAAAGGGAGGAAAATGTCAGAAGACAGATCTGTATTTGTTATTAATGTTCTGTTCTGGGCTGGAAAAGTGATGTCTTACACTTGGGTAAAGGAAGGGCGGTTTTCTTATGATCATATCCTGGAAAGCAGTTATCTCCCTAATTTCTTCTCTCTGTCTTCCTCTCATAATGGGAGAATTCTGTTTTTGCCTCTTAGATCTTTTTCTTTCCACTGCTGCCCTGCGAATTTAATTCTCCACTCACAACCCCTTTCTCTCTGCTCAGTAGCTCCACTCTACCTGACACTCAGAAGTATCAACTTCGATGTTTTTTTTCTCTTTGCAAGTTACATACGGAACAGACAAAAATAGAAGAGCTCATTAATGGGTGTAAGAAAAACACGTCAGGGTGAGAGGATGAAGTTATCTTATAAAGGCAAGCACAGTGTTGATTTTTTAGCAAGTTGACCTGAAATCATCCTTTGTTAAATGGTTATAACGTAGGTTACAGTTTGGGTCATGCAAATATTATGAAGTACTTATTTGACTTATAAATTTATTATTAATGAATGATAATGTTAGTAATAAACTTGAACTAGACTCAGCTGCTTCATTTGGCAATGTAATGCTAATAAACTCTGTTTAGATAAAAAGGAAAAAAAAGCAATAAAAACAACTTGCCAAAGGGCCCATTTCTCACTTGATAGGGCAGTTCTCTTAATTTGTTTTCTATGCCTTTACTCATTTTCTCATTTATTACAACAGATTCTAGTTCTGGAAGTAAACAGAGTTACATATAAAATTGTAATTAAATTTTTCCTCAAGTTCAGTCACCAAAGAGTTGGGCTTAGAGGCAAAGCCAAATGTTTAGTGGTATAACAAGTAGGAATCCTTTTAATTTATTTAAAAAAAAATGTAATATATATGACCTTGAAAATCTGAAATTGGAGAAAAAGTGTAGCCTTACTAAACTGTCTCTCACAGGTGAGTAAATATAATAGAGAATACAGTTTCTTTTAAGTGGTGTCTGTAGTAATTTTTTGAGATATTAATTTATTCTTTTTCCTCTGTATTTTTTTCTTTTCTTATTCAGTTCCTAGAAAGTAGCAAAACCTTTGTACTACCTTGCCTCTAGGAAGGACTGGGTCACAGGGTGGAAGGAAAAATTACTTACAGACTACAAAGCATGAAATAGAGATAAAAGAACAAGGGGGAGCTCAGTAGTAACTATAGTGGTGGTGAGAGAGGAGGGGTCTTCCCAACTTTTTTGTTCTTGAGAAGACTCCACGACCTTTGCAGGGCACTGGGTAGGGGAATCGTCCAAATACTTGAGTTTAAATTTTCGGCCAGTTTGGCAGGATGGAGCTTGTAAATGGAATTAATTTTTTTTATCTGTTTGGTCATTGTTGTTGTTTCTGTTGTCGTTATTACCATTTCTTTTTCCCTTAGAGCACCAAATAGGACTGATCATGATCTTTGATTCATGACGTACTGCCATCTTTGCTTATTCATGGCTTTCATTTGTTTTATGTAGTCATTAACGATATGATGAAAGTATGTGAATCCATTGCCCAGTTCAAGAACTGGAATCTAATATACACCTGTGTGCTCTTCTCTATTCCATTTTTTTTTGTCAGCCATTGGAGTGGACATTATTTTGAACGTTATGTTTATTCTTATCCTGTCTTAAAGAAAAATTGTTACATGCATAGGTCGTCCTAAAAATATTTTGCTTCTTTTTGATTTTTATAAAAAGATATCATACTGGATGCATCTATTGGGAGTTGTTTCTTCCACTCATCATTATCATAAGGAGATTCATTCTGTGTTACATGTAGCTTGGTTCACTAATTTTCATTGATATTTAGTATTTCAGTGATTATGGTACAGTTTTTTCAAACTCCTATCAATGGGCATCTGGGTTGTTTCCAGATTTGTGCCATCATTAACAGTACTGCTAGTTATTTTCTGACATACATTTGCTAAACTCTTGAGTAAATACCTTGCAGGGGAATTGCTAGTTTATTGAGTGTGCAAATATTCAACTGTATAAAATAATGGTAAATTGTTTTCCGAAGTGAATATTCCAAGTTACATTCTGTTAACGATGTACGAGAGCCCGTCAATCTGTAATCTCTGGAATGCTTGTTATTCCTAACTTTTTAGTTTTCCCCATTGAATGAACATAAAATAACTCTCCTGCTCTTTTTTAAAATTTCCTTGATTGCTGGTTAATTGAGCCTCACCTCATATGCTTTTCAGTGATACATGTTTTTTGTTTCGTGAAATCCCTGTTCAGATATTTTGTACATTGTTCATTTCTTTCTGTATTTTTATTATTTACTCATAGGAGTTCTTTACTTATAGATACTATCAAAATCTTAATCTTTTCTTTCCTATTGAGTGTTTTGTGATGGTTTAAGAAATCACTTTCCACCATAAGGTAGAAAGATTTTCTTCTATATTTTCCTTTTCGAATTTTAAACTTTTTATTTCAACAACACATCATCACTTCTATTCAACATTTACAGGAGTTTCTAACCAACTCTATAGAAGGAATGAATTAAAAGTCATAAGGATAAGACAGGCAAAAAAAATCCTGTCACTTTCAGATGATATGATTGTCTACTTGCAATCCCCCCAAATTGAGTAAACAAATTATAAAAATTGGGGAGTTGAGCAAGGCCGCTTTACATAAGGTCAATACAAAAGTTTATCATTTTTATAAACCAGAAACAAACAACTAGAATAATAATAACTATGAAAGACACTTTTTACAATAACAATTAAAAATCTAAAGTACAATATTTAGGAATAAATCTAACAATAGATGTGTAAAACCTGTATATAGAAAACTGCAAAACATTCTTGAAGGATATTAAAAAAAGATTAGTAGAAGAGACATATCGCATGTTCATCATGGGAAGATGTCAGAAAAATCTTAATTCTTCCTCCACAGATCTATAGATTTAATGTAACCCCAGTCAAAATCCCAAAAGGCTTGTTTGTGTAACTCAAAAGTCCAAACATAACCAAAATACTTCTTTAAAACATAAAAACATGAAGAAGAAGTTGTGCTTCCAGATATACAGGCTTCTGGGGCTATATTAAGATATATTTCACACAGAAGGAATAAATCGATGCATGAAATAGAATACAGAGTTCAACAGAAGACCCACACATATATAGAACTTTGATATTTGATAGAGGTGGCATGGAAAATCACTTGGGAGAGGAGTTTTTATTCAATAGTTATGGCTGAAAAAGTTGGTTAGCTACATGGGAAATGCATGAAAATTAATCTCTAACGTGCATCATACATGAAACAACTCTCCATGGATTAAGAATTTAAATGGAAAAGGCAGAAATTTAAAACTTTCATAGAGTTGACTTGGTTTTGAGGAGAGGAAAGAATGTAACATTTCTGCATACCTAGTTTTGCAGTAGCATATTCATACCTGGTTTAGGTATTGAGTGCATATTTACAATAGAATGCAGATTTTAGAGAATCTCTTGAATAGACAATTCTTTAAAGCGTTTTCTTTTATAAAATTACACCCACCTTTTCTCCATTGCTCTCCCTCTTCCAATCCCACTGACTATCAGAGGAGAAGATCATAAATTAGGTAGTCTTTAACCCTTGCAAATTCTTTATTTTTATTTTTAATTAATTTATTAAATTTTTTACATTTTTTATTGAGTGATAGTCATTTTACCATGTTGTGTCAAATTCTAGTGTAGAGCACACTTTTTCAGTTATACATGAACATATATATATATTCATTGTCACATTTTTTTTCTGCTATGAGCTACCACAAGATCTTGTATATATTTCCCTGTGCTATACAGTATAATCTTGTTTATCTATTCTGCATTTTAAAATCCCAATCTGTCCCTTGCCACCCCCACCCCCTTGGCAACCACAAGTTTGTATTCTATGTCTATGAGTCAATTTCTGTTTTGTATTTGTTTTGTTTTGTTTTAGATTCTACATGAGTGATATCATATGGTTTTTTTCTTTCTCTTTCTGGCTTACTTCACTTAGAATGACATTCTCCAGGAACATCCATGTTGCTGCAAATGGCGTTATGTGGTTGGTTTTTATGGCTGAGTAGTATTCCATTGTATAAATATACCACATCTTCTTTATTCAGTCATCTGTTGATGGACATTTAGGCTCTTTCCATGTCTTGGCTATTATAAATAGTGCTGCTATGAACATCGGGGTGCAGGTGTCATTTTGAAGTAGGGTTCCTTCTGGATAGATGCCCAGGAGTGGGATTCCTGGGTCATACGTAAGTCTATTCCTAGTCTTTTGAGGAATCTCCATACTGTTTTCCACACTTGCTTCCCTCTCCCACTCTTAATGATTTAGATGTCTTCTTTTACAATTTTGTGTTTATTCTTTTTGTAAGTCATGGCAGTTATCTCCTTTCCAGTTATGAGTTTCTCATTTTTGTAGCATCCTGCTTCTTTTCTATTTAGAGTAGACCTGTCAATATTTCTTTTAGCATGGGTTTAGTGTTGCTAAACTCTTAGTTTTTGCTTGTCTGTGAAGTTCTTTATCTCTCCTTCTATTCTAAAGGATAGCCTTGCTGGATAGAGTAGCGTAGGCTGCATCTTTTTTTCATTCAGGACTTTGAATATATCTTGCCACTTCCTTCTGGCCTGTAGTGTTTGTGTAGAGAAATCAGCTGAGAGCCTTATGGGGGTTCCCTTGTAACTTACTCTTTGTTTTTCTCTTGCTGCCTTTTGGATCATTTCTTTATCCTTGACTCTGGCCATCTTGATTATGGTATGTCTTGGTGTGGATCTGTTTGGGTTCTTCCTGTTTGGGACCCTCTGAGCCTCCTGTACTTGGATATCTGATTCCTTTAGGTTTGGGAAGTTTTCAGTCATGATTTCTTCAAATACCTTTTCAATCCCCTTTGTCCTTTCTTCTCTTTCTGGAACCCCTATTATATGTAGAAATGGCATGCTTTATATTATCCCATAGGTCCTTTATATTGTTTTCATTGTTTTTTATTTGTTTTTCTCTCAGCTGTTCTGATTGGGTGCTTTCTGTTGTCCTGTCTTCTAGGTCACTTATTCATTCCTCTGCATTATCTAGCCTGCTTTGTACAGCCTTTAGGTCAGCTCTCATCTCAGCCAATGAGTTTACTAATTCTGTTGGTTCTTCTTTATAGCTTCTATTTCATTTTTGACATATTTTGTATCTCTAAACACTATTTCTTTTAGTTCCTTCAGTACTTTGATCACTCCTTTTTTGAAATCTTGATCTAGTAGGCCATCAATGTCTATTTCCTTGATCGTCCTTTCAGGGGATTCCTCTTGATCTTTCAGTTGGGAGTGGTTCCTCTGCTTCTTCATATTGCTCATATCTCTCTGGCATTGTGGCTTAAGGAGTATCAGTTATCTAGTTCTCCTGGAGACAATATGCTCTTAATGATTTTATCGAGAGGTCTTTGTGTCTTCGCCCTGTTTCGTGAACTCAGCTTGCTGTTTCCAGAGGCCCTCTGTTGGGCCCTTATCTGTGCTGCTCCCAGTGGCTGCTGGCTAGCAGATCGTGCCCCCTCCTAACACTGGGTCAGGTGCTAAGTTCTTACCTGGGGAGCAGGCGGGTCACTCCCCCTCCCAATGCCGCAGTCAGATGCTGTGCTTGGGGGTAGGCAGGTGGGTGGATCACACCCCCTCCCAACACTGTGGTCAGGTGCTCCATTACTGCCAGGAAGGCAGGTTGCCGCCTGCCCTTTCCTGGCACCGGTTGCTCTGCTGCTGGATTCAGGGCTCAGCCCCGCCCCCGCCCAGGCGCTGTGCACAGGAGGAGATGGCGGCTGTGCCCCGCCTCTCTTCTCTCCAGAAGCGCCAGTAATGGCGGCGGAGGTCTAAGGAGACAAAGGCTACAGCGCCCCTCCCCCCAGGGCACACCAGCTGTGTTGCTTTGCTTTTTTCACAATTTATGGGGGACCGAGGTTGTTCTGCTCCGTATCCCCTCCCAGCCATGGCACGCAGCCCCCTGAGTCCCCTGGGGCTGCCTCACTGCAGCCGTCCCAGTCCTCCGCCCGGCTCAGGCCACCTGTCCTGGCCCCAGCTGCCGGCTCGTGTCTCGGGCTGGGTGTCGTGGGGACCCTTTGTGCCCATTTAACTCAGTTCTGTCAGTCAAGGGGAGCTCGGGGCAGATCTGAGCCTCGGAGGCTCCCCCTCTGTCCCACTGGCCTCTCCATTGGAGAGGGGAGACCCAGTGAACGAGCGCCAGTCCTCCTTTGCCACTCCCTCCCCATGGGACCGGTCCCACACTGTTTTGTTTTTTCTTCTTTCTTTTTCCTTTTCTCCTACCAGATTTTTGGCATCTTTGTCTTTTGAAGAGGGAGATGTTCTGTTGGAGTTCAGCAGGTGCTCTGGTTGGCTGAGTGAGTCCGTAGATGTGAGTTTTGGTGTATTTGTGGGAGAGGGTGGGCTTACAAGCATCCTTCTACTCTGCCATCTTGCTTCTCTCTGCAAATTCTTTTTTAAATAAAGAGGGAGGCTATCGAGAGGAGATGAAGGAAAGTTGGGGCAGCACCAAAGAAAGAAAGAGGCAGCAAATATTAAAAAATTTGAATTCTAAGTGTATTTATCAGTGGTTTTTATGTGTGGGACATACTGTTAGTTGACTCCTTCAACATCCATTCCAATTTTTTTCACTTACCTTCTTGCATTTTGGAAGCCCTAAAGCTTAAGACTTATTTTTTCAGACTCCATTTTAACTAGAGGAGCCCATGTGACTTGGTTCTGGCCAGTGAGACCTAAGTGTTGAAATCTGTTGGTGTTGCCACGTCTGTTTCCTCTTCTCTGATGCCTGGCACACAGAAGCCATCCCAGAACTGGAGCAGCCATTATTAAGGCTAAAAGGGCAGAAAAGCAAGGGTCCTGCTTTCCTGGTGGCATACTTGAGGCCCCATACAAGCCCTAGACCTACCCACCTACAACCTTTTCTTATGTAAATGAAGAAACCTGTTTCTGCTAAGTCACTATTTACTGGGCTTTCTGATAATCACTACAGAATGCAATCCTGTTAACACTCTGAGTAATCCTTACTAATTCACATGTGTGTACGTGAATATAGTGATTATCATCCATTCATGCAAATGTATGCAACTCCAGTATACCTCTTCCAGAGTTTGACAGTTCTGATTAGCCAAAGCTTAAAAGTAAAGACATAGAGGAATCATGTAATTAACACATTTTATCTTATAAGTGTAAATAGGCTTTTATATTCCTCAAGAAGAGAATAAATACTTCTTATACAATCTGCAGCTTTCACAAAAGCTGGTCGTGAGTTTTGACCACAAAAAATGTTAATTTTTTAATGGTATTACCAGCTTTTTATGGGTCACATGTTCTGGTTATAAACCTATCATATTTGAAATAAATAGTAAATAGATAAGCAGAAACTCTGACTACTTAGAAACCTACTTCAGGAAACATTATGTTGGGTCAGAGAGGAAATGAAAACAGGAATTACATGCTATCTAGGAGAAAAAGGACATAAGAACACTTCATCCCCAAATCTATGAAACACAGCAAAAGCTGCACTCAGGAGAAAATCAATAGTTTTAAATGCCCTCAGTATTGAAGAAAAATAGAAAATAAAGGAACTAAGAATTCATCTTAAGAAGTTAGAAAAGGAATACCAAAAGAAAATAGGAAGAGGAAATTTTAAAAGATGAACTGGATTTAATTAAGTAAAAAAAACCAAAACACTAAAGAAAAAGGAAAAATAAGTCAAAAAGATAGTTTTCAGAAAAGAGCAATAAACCAGATAAGCCTGATTATAAAAAAAAGAACAAGAATAAAATATATATATAAGATTAATAATGAGAAAGTAGACATAAGCACAGATATAGAAGAGATTAAAAAGAATTATGGAAGACTGCATGTATATTTTGACACCAAGTTTGGAGATCTAGAGAAGATGGATGATTTTCTGGCAAAAGATAAAATACCAAATTTGACCTAAGAAGATGTAAGATCCTTGAATAGACCAATTACCGAAGACAAGATTGAAAAGGTGAATAAAGATGTACCATTCAAACAGACACTAGGGACAGATGGGTTCTCAGCCAAGTTTTATCTAACCTTTAAAGAAAAGTTTTCCAGGTTATTTAAACTATTTCAAGGCATAGAAGAAGATAGAAACCTTTCCAATTTATTTTATAAATCTCACAACTTAATGACAAAACTTTATCAATTAGCAATATAGTACCCAATACAAAGCAAAACTCATTTATTAACATATGCAAACATTCTAAATAAAATATTGCCAAAAGAATGTATCAAAAGAATAATATATTATGACTAAGAAGTAACTCATATTCAGAAGTGATTCAGTGTCAGTATAATCTATTATGACATCAGTAAATTTAAGAAAAAGAACACGTGATTGTATAAATGGGTGATAAAAGACATTTAATAAAATAAAGCAGTTTTTCCTAATAAAAGCTCAGTGAAACTGGAAAAGAAACAACTTAAAAGTACTACTAAGTTTTATCATATACCTACATCAAATACCATTCTAAACAGCAAAACACTAAAACTTTCAACTAAATCAAGAAAAAAAATAGCTAACACTTTTTTTAGTGCTTATTATGTGCAAAGATAATTCTAAGCACTTTAAATATAATAATTCTCACAAAAATCTTACATGATAGATGTTATAATCCCCATGTTAAGGATGGGAAAACTGAGTCATAGGGAGGTTAAATAACTTGCCCAAGAGAATACAAACAGCAAGTGGTGAACCTGTGATTCAAAATTACGCAGCTATGCTCTAGAGATCGTGCCCTAACACTATGCTATATAGTCTCAGTAACTAATTAGTAGAGATTCCTGTTTTCATTGTTACCATTCAACATTTTTTGGAGTAGCTAGCAACTGTGATACAACAAAAAAATGTCAGAAATATTAATGTTGGAAAATAAGAGATAAATAAATATTTTCCAGATTGAATTCCTTGAAAATCAAAAGGCATCTATTAAAATACCACTAATATTAATAAGGAAATTTGATAAGGTAGCTGGACAAAAGATGAGATTGTTTTCCTCTACTCTTGCAATAATGACCTAGAAATGGAAATAGGAAAAAATACTTCACTTGGAAGAGTCATACATGTGGACAAACATATATACACATGAAAGAAACTTAAAATTTGGCAAAAAATTGATAAGAAAAGCATAAGACATGTGAAAAAACTATAGCCTTATCAGAAGACATACAAAGAAATTTTGAACAAATGGGAAAACATCTCATATGGAAAAACTAATTACTGTTTAAAATCTCAATTCTCCAAAATTAATATGTAATTTTAATGAAATTCTAATAAAAAATTTTCCAAGCATTAGATAAAAATCATCTTAAAGTGCCGATAAGAGAATAAATGCCTTAAAGTAACCAGAAAAATGTATGAAATGAATGAGAAGTGATGGGGAAATTTCCTTACCAAGTATTCAACATACCATAATCAATATGAGTATAGGAAGAGAAAAATAATTTAAAATCTCAGGCTATATGAGAATTTTATATATTATGAGTGGGGATTCAATTCAGTGGGAAAAGGATGGATTATTTAATAAATGGTAGTGACACAATTACCTGTTCAACTGGAATGGAAAACAGAGAGTTGTCTTTAATTGGCCAGTTTTTCAAATGGTAGACCAAACAGCCAGACCATTGGCCACAGCCCAAGCATTAGTCAAAAGGGATTCTGACTCAAGCTATGAGAATGGCCTTGAGTTCTACCTACTGAGTGGAGCAACCATGTCCAATTTTAGTTTGCATTATCTGGTGTTGAGGTTGAAAAGCCACACAGCCCAGCAGATGGTATTAGGTTTCAGCTTAGCCAAACCATTAGTGAACTAGGTCCTGGCGCTTAGGTGAATTAGGAGCTCAGTGAGCCAGCAGTTTCAGGTGGTAGAAGGGGAAATAAAGTTTCTCCCCAAAGAAACAGCTGTCATTTTTTTTTTTCATGTAAAGCTGAGATGTCACTCAGACCACGCCAGTTGTGCTCTTGACTGTACCATTTCCATGTGACCATCAAGGCTTATTAGGCCCTTCCCAGGTTGTTAGGGTGAGTATGAGTTGATCCACCCAAAAATGAGAGTATCAGGCCCTGGAGAGTCCTAACACCTCCACGGGTCAGGTGTTCAGTTTCAGCAGGGGCTCAGCAGTAAGCAGTAAGCTGGCAGATGTGTCAGAAGGTCACAAGTTAAAACTACAAGGGGTACCGTGGGGCGGTCACTGTTGTCCTCTACCAGAGGCTTCAGCTGAAAAAAGCATCAGTCACCGAATCTTGTAGCCATGAAGAGTTACAGGGCTGTGGGCCCCAAAGGTTGGCAGCCGTCTGCAGCTTGCTGATAACTTCCAATGCCCCCCACCTGCCAGCTCAAAGGATGCTAATTTGTGAGTTAGCTGATACAGATACCCAAGCAGAACGCCTGAGCGAGGCACATACTGTCTCTAACGCCAAATTAGATGATGTTCTTTTTAGGGCTCGGTGGCCAGGGAGAGCAGATTTCCCTTGACTGCCACAGGGACTGAACATCGTGATTCCACCCACAAGTTCCCTGGGAACTTTATTAAGAAAACAGGCTCCTGAATTTCATCAGAGTTTATCAGCCACCCCGCTGGCTGAAGTCTGATCATACTGCAGTTAGAGAGGCTGAAACTGAGTCTTCTCATTTATCAACCAAAGAATATTATATACATAGTGAGAGCTTTGGACTTCAGAGAGTAGAGGCATTTTTACTAAGCCTGACTCACCCACTGGTGGCGAATGGTAGGGGAATTGTGGTCCCCCTTGGGGAATATTGCAACTGTGTATTAGAGGACTTGCTGCATGAATATGAATTGATTTTGGTCCTAGGGTGCCAGCGAGCTAGGAAAAAAAGTGTTGCCAGTGTCCAAGACACCATACAAAGTGCCAAAATTTTGTGTAGTGGTTTCAGTTATAGTCACAAGGTCTGGGCTTTGGAAGCAATTGAATTCAGTAAGTCCCCAGCAACCACTGGCCTTTTTCATTGGCCATCAAGGGCTATTATATTGAGGTACTGCATCTCTTGCTACCCCTGCTACTTTTAAGTCAAGGCATTGAGGCTGTGATTTCCCTTTTCCCCCTGGATACCATACTCTTTCTGTTGGACCACCTAGGAGGGGGTGGGGGGATGATTCAAGGAACACTTTCCAGGTCCCTATATCACTTCTCTCCAAGTGGCTCTTCCCAATTGGGAGACATCCTTCTGGCATTTATGGGATAGGAAAGTACAAGCATATAATACTCCAATTCTTAGTTCAGATGTAGAAGAAATAGCAACGGTACATTGAATTGGCCCAGAGTTCCCCGAGGTGTCACAAAGTCTTTTCTTCACCACTGTGAGTCACTTTTCCTCCCCATCTTGAGTGGCAAGGTGACGCTGTCTGTTTCTGCCTTGAAGACTCTTTGATTTAGCAGCCGCCAGCCATATTGTTTTCCAACTAGGGCTGTAGGGGATTTGCACCCACTGGTGACTTGAGCTTGATTTACACAATGAAACCTTTAAAAAAAAATCTGCTTTCATCTGGGTCAGTTGCTGCCCCATTATCATGATAACATCTCTTAAGTTTTTGCCCAGTTTTTAATTAACGTAAGGGCTTGGGGAGTTTTCCAGTCAATGAGGCCGACCATAAGACTGTGTCTAGAATCCTTTGGGTTAGCTTCTCATTGTCCACTGATTGACGTTTGGCAGCATTGTACACCCAACCTGGGCAGTAAGACCCTGAATGCTAGTCAGTGACTCAGCTGTGGTTTCCTGTAAGAGTCTGACTCTCAGGAAAATCTCTCCAAGAGGGTCAAAGGTCCCCCATCACAGCCAAGGCCCACTGTAAGAACAGAGACCTTTCTCTCTCATTTCTGAATGAACTTAAATTTGGCTTGATAGGCTGCAGAAAGGCCTTAGAAATAAGACACCCCAGCTGTTGTCATTTTTCCTTAATAATCATTAGGCACCCAGCACCCTTTTCTCCCAGATGACCCAGCCAGAGCACTAACAGTCAGTCTAGTTTCTGCCACAGAGATTGCAGATTTGCTTCCTTTCACTCCATGTAAGTACTCATCTCTGTAACTGTTGGAATGGAACTTTCTGCACATCCGGCGTGAATCTTAATACTAGTTGTCACGACGGAGAGGACTTAAAGTTGACAGCTCAGTTGGTCAGAAAGCCCACCCTGGATGAGTGTTCACAGCAACCCCTTCACTTCTTTTGGCAGCTGTCTTTGAACTGATTTCCCAGTATTCAGTCTCCAACCACCACCTCAATCCTTCCTCGTTAATAGGCAACAAATTGGAGGGCCATTTATTGCCTAGTCAACCATACAATCTGGTTGACATATTCTCTACCAATATTATGGACTTCCCTCAGATTCCTTAAATTGGCCCCAAAGATCCTCTGTCTTTCTCTTCCACAAAGTCATGCCTCTGTCAGCATGCCATTCTCATCACACAAACTGGCAAGATCTGTGACCTTATTTTCAGGCTCATATGTTAGCCTGCCAGAGTTTCATGGACGGTGGTAGACGACATGACTCCTAGGTCAGAGATGATGCTTTAGTACAGCAACGGTAATAGCCAGAGAGTTGGCATTTTTAGCACTGATTCCCTGAGCTCCAGCTCCCTTTTCTGATGCACGAAGTACCAGATGACACCTGCACAGGCAGTGAGCTGTGTTCCAGGAGAGAAACCTTGACCTTAGGGGACCTGAACCTTTTAGAGTGGGCAGTAAGTATGTCTGAACTTTGCTCCAGAGGGAGACACTGTCTTTTTCTTCTAAGGCTGTGAACCAACATGTCCTCTCCTTTGGAGGGAGACATTATCTCTACCTTCCCAGGCTATTTGCTCTATTAAACATCCTTGAAAAGGCAGTCTAGAACAAAAGATGGTCATTAGTCACTCTGAAGTCATGCAATAATGTGAAGGATCCATAGAGTATAGTATGGTCTCCTAACAATGAATTTACATTCTTAGCCAGAATGGAATAAAATTGAGGAAGACTAAAATTTTGCAGCATCTAAATCAGGGGGATCAAAAAAAATCATAAAATTCAGGAACTTATTTGATGAAAACTATTGTGATTGACAGAGAGGAGTCAATTGAAAGTGTCAACAATTTCAAATATATAAACTGTGAATAAATTTTCTGCAACTTGAAGAAGATTGCAGGCAATTTCACAAAAAGAAATTATAGGAGATTGACATTTTTAAAGAAAAATCCTGGCAATGCAGTATTTGGAACAGAGATAACTCAGAGACTGACTAATTATTCTGCTTATATTATTTTTAATATTCAAATAGCCAGTATAAAGAAATTTTGAAAATTTTGCTTTAAATATACACGTCATTTTTATTTTCATAAAGAATTTTAACTTTGAAAATAGCTTCTATTTAGAGCTATTTACATATCCATATATATAAAATTTGAAAAATCAATAAATGTTTTCCAGAACAATATATAATTTCAATTTTAGAGCCCTGTTTCAGTATCAAAAATATCCTGATGTCAATGATAAATTATCTCCTCATCTAAGAGTGAATGAAAGTTACCTAGTGAGAGGAAGGAATTCTGAGTGATTGTAGGAGACTAATGGGGAAGGAAGAAGTTTTAAAATGCCTCCAGGAGAAATATGAACATGATCTTATACCATATATGCACAAAGCAGTGCTGTTTAATTCATGTATATTTTCACCAATTATTCCAAAAATTACTGAACTTTTGAGATAGAAGGAAACTTAGAGTTCATCTACTTTAATATTCAATTTAATGCAATATCTTTTTAACCATCCTTTACAGATTTAAATTTTATTTAAAAGCCTTAATTATATTTCTAAATAATTGAAGGGGCATATGAAAAAGTTAATAGGTTGGACATACTTGGTATAAAACTATATTCCATTCTTACTGCTACTGCTCAATTGGAAGAATCAACTGTGTTCTCTCCTGGGGTCAACTTTCCTCCTTTTGGCTGTATAGGTTCATTGGACTCTTTTAATTAAAAAGCTGCTTTAATTTGGGGCATTTTCTACACCTGCAATAATATCAGCTACTTGACATCTTCTTCCTTTCCATAATTGCATTAAATTTTAACACCACTTTTGGTTGCTGAGTAATTTAGTCATGATGCTGAGCGGGATGGGGATATAGCAAGGTTATTCAAAGCTGAGCTTCTGGAATTGGAACCATGCTTGAGCTCTGGTTGTAGCTCTTACAAGTCATGTGACTTCAACTTATTTGATCCCTATAAACCTCAACTGCCTTACAGTAAAATGGGAATAATAATGGCAAGACTTTACTCATTGAATTGTGAGCATTAAATGATATATTCCATGTTAAAAAGCTTAGCACAGTGCCTGGCATCTGGTTGACATTCAGTAAACATTATTGATAATGATGATGAGTGTGATGACAATATTGATGTAATACGAAAACCAGAATTAAATCATAATGAAAAGTTCAGTGGAGTCTTAATAAAAAACAGACTATGAGTTCAGAATCTAATTGTAACTTTATATTAGTTACTAAATTATGTATTGCTCCATATTGCATGGGATTATATCAGAAGGGGTGCCTGGTGACATCTACCATTAGTCTAATTTCTCACCTGAGAGACTGTAGTATGTGGGAGAAGGGGATGAGTTATTTGAGTGGGAAAGGATCGTATTTATAAGAATAGGCAGAATACGTACATCCTTTGCTTGCATGTGATTTTTGCAGCCTGATGATTTTTGAAAGCAGTTTGCAAAGCTGGGGTAACTAATCTGAACCATAGCCCTATTAGTAAAGTCAATATTTTTATCCCAGTTTCACAGATAGAAAAATGGAACTGAGCCAAGGCACGGTAAATGTCTTTGTCAAGGTTATGTAGAAAGTCAGGGGCAGAACTACACATTTATTTCAGGGTCCTGATTCCAAAGCAATTCTGGCAATTCTGTGCAATTCTGGCAACGAACAAAACGGCTGAAAACATGCTCTATGTGGTGGTTGTTTCTAAAATAGAATAATGCAGGTATCATTTTCAGAATCTCCAAGTCAAGGTCATAGCTGTGTAATCACTTCTATCATTATTATTTATACTGGTGGTTGCTGAAGCATGCAAGAAAATGTACTGGCCAAAAGAAACTACTAATGTTATTGATAAAGCAGCCTTTGGAACGAAACCAGTGCTGGAGGGCAAAATATGTTATGTAGAAGGACTTAATACATTTAACAAATTTATACCTGATCCATGTTAGTATTGAACTGAAATTCATGAAGAAAAAAAAAAGTGCTGGTGGGATTCCCCTTGACATATAGGCAGTTCTGTGTTTCCTTTCCTTTCTGCAGCTCCAGCTCATCTGGGTCTCTATGGCCAAGTGAAGGAGACAGCCAGCCAGCCAGAGTGAATTCATCACAGAATCCACTAATCCTTGGCCAGCAGAAAAGAGCTACATATTCCTACTGTAAAGCAGGGTGTGGATAGGCACCTTAATTAGAAGCACATTTAGATGCAGGGAGTAACTACGTTTCCTTTTTCTATTTCTGTCTTCAGACTTTTGCTGAACCGTGTGATCAAGCAGCCCCTGGAAACCATTTTAAATTGGCATAGATGGCTCTTCCTTGACTAAATTTAGCAGGGTAGTCAAAATTTTAGTAGTCTGTCTCACCCACTCCATGTTCATTTACCAGTTAGCATTTGTAGCTGGCTTTTGTTTGTGTGGAAATGTACAGTTTTGCTTTCCAAGAGAAAACAGTTGGTAATGGGGTGTGGTCAGCCCTGAAACAGTTCCTGTGCCAGGATTAGACATTATTTTCCTCTTCCAAGGGGAAGATAAGCCAGACATGTGCAGACAAGCCTTCTACAAAAAGCCGGCTCAGAAAAGCCCTCTGTAGAAAGTATTCACTTTCAGTATTGCTATTTCAGATAAATTACATCCCTAGATACTTTATACAAAAAATTTCCAGTTGCTAAATTTGGTTGAAAAAATACCATTTCACTTGGATGGGGGATAAAGGCGTATCATCCTTACAACATCTGATAGAATAAAAATTAGTCTCATGTGGATTTATAGTCTCATAGCCAAAGAAAGAAAAACCTGTCATGCTCTGGGGGCTAATTTCAAGTACTGCTTTTGTGCTAAACAATAGTCATATCAATAAGCCATGTTCTATCACCACCTACAATAGGTGTTGGAAATTTACTTGGTAAGTCTACTATGGTTATTAATTATCACATTGGCATCCATTCAGTGCACTGATCTTTTTTCCCAGTAAACAGATGATTTAATGCAAAGAGAACCCCCTGAATCCCAGCTCCATTACAAGACCCCCCGTGTAGTCTGGGTCCCACCTCCCCATCAGCATGCATCTTCCAAAGCTGTGTTTGCTGCCCCCTCTGCTGTAGCACACCAGGTGAAGCCCCTTGATCTAGTAACATCTGCCTTTGAGTAAGACTGGAAGGGAACTTTTTTTCCTCCCTCTGAGAAGTTTCCCTGGATCAGGTTTCTGGGTTGCACCCTCACTGCCCCTGTTTCCACCCTGGCTCCTTTTTAATCTATGTGTAGTAATATCCTCTTTGTTAGAAGTATTTGATGAATTTCCTCCCCTCTCCCACCCCTGACTATAATCTCCTTAAGAGCAGAAAAGATTATTGTATCTTAGCTCAGTGTCTAGCAGCTACAAAGAGAAAACTCAATAAGTATTTGTTGAGTGAATGACTGAATAAATGAATGTTAGGAGAACTTCCTCCAAATCAAATGTCAGTACAGTGCAGAAGAGCCGCCTGTGTCTGGGGCAAGGATTAGTGGCCTTACTGAGATAATGGGAAACAGAAGCTAAAACCTTGAAGACAGACTTCTCTAACCTTGTGATTTTGCTGGAGGGCTCACTCTGTTACTGAATAGCCAGGTGCCCTGAGACAAATTCACATCATTAGTGTCGGATTTTGAAGACCCCGATCTATAAAAGAACTGTTTCCACAGGAGCTTCTCAGGTAATGGGAGTGATTTTTTTTTTTCTAGTAGTGCTTGATAAACTTAACTACAACCCAGAGTGAGAACTGCAAGGAGTCCCAAGAGAGAAGCACAGCCAAATAGAAGTAACTTTGACGCGGCAGTGAGTGTATATGTGAGATTTGAACTCCGGGTCACAGTCTGAGTATTCAGGACGCCTGTGCTAACAGACAGGGCTCCGGGGAGGCTTCCCGTTCCTTCACTCTGCTCCATCTGTGTGATGATTGGGGTCTAGTCTGAGCCGACATCTTTGGTCCCAAACCTCTTCCAGCCATGGTGGCAGCAGCCACTGTGGGGTCATATGTGGAGGACAGGTGAAGGTATGTAGCAAGAGAGGGGTCTCTCTGGCAAAACATATGTAGTTCTCTTTGGAAGCTGCATTTTTTGAGGTGTAAATGCTAGGGAGTGCTGGCATCAGATTCACCTGTGTTTTTAAAAATTCAGATTTGGTATCTGGCCTCTACTGAATCAGGATTTTCTGTTGGCTGGGGCACTGGGTGGGGATGGGGAGTTGTGTTCGTTTGCTCAGGCTGCGAAATACTGCAGACTGTGTGGCTCAAACCACCGGAATATATGTTCTCGTAGTTCTTGAGTCCGAAGTCCAAGATGAAGGTGCCGGCAGGCTTGTTTCTCTCGTGGCCTCTCTCCTCGGCTTGCACATGGCCGCCCTCTTGCTACCTCCCCACAGGGTCGTTCCTGTGCTCCCCCAGCCCCTGGTGCCTCTCTGTGTGTCCTGGTCTCCTCTTGAAAGGTCACTAGTTAGGTTGGAGTAGGGCTCATGCTCAGACCTCATTTCAACTTAAATCACCTCTTTAAATGCCCTGTCTCCAAACACAGTCACATTTTGAGGTACTGGCGGTTATGGCTTCAACATATGAATCTTGGTGGGGACACAATTCAGTCCATACAGAACCATTCATTAAAAGACACTTGGAGGGGGTAGGGGAGGGTAGAGCTCAATGGTAGAGCATGTGCTTAGCATGCACGAGGTCCTGGGTTCAACCCCCAGTCCCTCCATGATAAATAAATAAATAAACCTAATCACCTCCCCCTTAAAAAAAAAAAAAAAAACTTCCAGATGATTCAGAAGCACAAATCTGAAAAGCAGAGGTTGTTCTTCCCCCCTTCCCTTGTAGAAAATTGTAGGGCTTCAGCTAGTCTTTGGCAGAACCGGGAACCTCCTGCCTCTTGCTGCTCTCAACTCATTAGGCACATCTGTGAGTTTCTTAACCAGCGAGACCCAGGAATGCCATGTACTTTTTAACCTAGAGTAATGATGCTCTCCTTCTAAACTTAACTGCCCTCATTAGGACCGCTCAGAACATTAAAACAATTTAACTTTTAAGCTACAGAGTATTTACAAACATAAATTTTATTTTGCCAGGCTCAACATTGTTTTTATGAATTAACAGCCACTAAGGAAAATATCAGCCTCCATCCATTCATTAAGCCATGTCTGTTGAGCTGCCATGTACAGAGAGCTCAAGTAACCTGTCATCAGTACAGCCTGGAAAGCAGTTAGCCCAGCAGCCATGACACACCAGACTCAGCGTGCCTGTCAGACTTTGCAGTTACGGGAGATTTGTCTGTGCCTGTCCGGTGTCACATACCAACTTATGTCGCATGTTTTTTTGCCAGCTGGTGAGGTTCTTGAGAGCAGGAGCAAGCACTAGACCTTATTCAGCTTTATTTCTCTAAAATAGTGCCTGGCATAAATATTTTTTGAATGAATGAATAATGAATTTATTTGAGAATGTTTTTGAGGTTTGAGACTTGTCAGAAGAGGTACAGGCATATGCACCTCGTTTTCACAGGTATTGCGTTTTTCTACACATTGAAGGTTTGTGGCCACCCTTCGTTCATCAAGTCTATCTGTGCCATTTTTCCGGCAGCATTTGCTCACTTCATGTCTCTGTCACACTTTGATAATTCTCACAATATCTCATGCTTTTTCTTTATTATTACGTTTGCTATGGTGGTCTGTGATCAGTGATCTTTGGTGTTACTATGACGACTTGCTGACGGCTCAGATGATGGTTAGCATTTTTTAGCAATAAAGTATTTTTAAATTAAGGTATATACATTGTGTTTTTGGATATAATGCTATTGGACACTTAATAGACTACAGTATAGTGTAAACATAACTTTTCTATGCACTGGGAAACCAAAAATATTGCACTTTAGCCAGGTGGTCTGGAATCAAAGCCGGAATGTCTCTGAATAATGCCTGTACTTCCTTACCCCTCATCTTTACTCACCTCATGAAACTACATATATTCATTATCTTAAATCTCTGCCTATGGAGGTGAAAGACCAAAAGCTCAGTATTTCTCTGCACAACCTCAAGAACAACTGAATGCAAACAAATATATGAATAACATTCAAATATATTTCTTTAACAGAAAAGTTTAATAGTAAACCAGTAAGCTATGAACAAAGGAATAATCCCATTATGCACAACCCATTATGCCAGTATTAGCCATTTACCTTGTTGCCATGGGCTGGACAGAAATAAAGTGGCCCTGGAATGAGATGCATCAAGTCTTTGATGGAGAGGGTGCAGAACTCTCCCCCTTGCTCTGTCGCCCACGCCCACGACACACGCACACAGCAGAATGATTTGTGTCTAAAGAGAGAGTTCCTCCTGGAAAAGGATCGCTTTTCTTTGAAGAAGAAGAAGCATCTGTCACCAGTGCTGCGGCTAAGACCTGGCTACTGAGAATTCCCAGGGCATGAGCACAGTCTTTCTCTGTGCTGCCACGAAGGAGCAGGTCGTCATTTGAGACTCGGAATGTTTCTTTCTTTGTGAGAGTTTGTCATTTTATTCATTATGATAGCATTGGAGCTATATTTGAGCATTTTTATTTGCATGAGGGAGAATCTTTAGAGTTATATTTTGAAAACAATTTCATATTCTTAAAACAATGACTTTTGTTAAACATTTCTGGCTTAAGACTGAAATGTGAGGCGTTTTCTGGAGAGAGAAAAATATCACCGAGAGCACGCAGACAAGGTGGTGACAGTGACTAAAAAGAACAGAGTTATAAAAAGATTGTCTTCATAGTGTGATATCTCACTAACTGGAACTCCCTTAATGAAGAATTTTGATAATTTTGTTAGAGCTGAACCTGAAAATAACTTACCTGCTTCTGTAGAAATTCAAAGCTTTTTTTTATTAAGAGATAGTATAAGTGCAATAGTTCAGAACAAATACATAAAAACCTATTTGGTGAACACACCATTTTCAAGTACCTTCGCACCACAAATCTATGTATACTAGACATAGTGTAATGTTCACATCTCTTCTTTTATTCTTTCCCCTCATTATCAGTGGAGAGAATGTTTATTAGGAAAATAATGCATCAGAACATGCCTTGAAAAGTGATGATTATTGGCAAGAACAAGTTTATTTTGTCTTTAAATGCTCGCCATGAAGAATGAAGAGTCCACCGTTCCTTTCCCCGAAGGGATCCAGGAATGGCTTCCCATGATTTTGACGACAAAGAACAGTAGCTGGAAGAAGCTGAGATTCTATGGGATGACTGAGGGGGAAATAGATTTTTGGGAGGCCACCCCTGGATAACGATGAACACAGGGACCCAAGGAAGACAGTGAAGGGACACCATGACTATCTTTTGGATTTAGAATATTTGGAATTGGTTGCTTATAAAATTGTGTTCTTTCTAACCATGGACTTACTGGCATGCCCTTCCAGGGAAGTGAGTCATTTTGGCAGAGTCACAGTTACCTCATTGTTAAAGGTGTCCCTTACTACACAGTTCTCTTTAAGCACTCCTAAACAATAAAAATGCATTTCTTTAAACATATTTTATAAGTCAGACTGAATTATTCTTTACTGGCCTGCCTTCCAGTTACCACATCTCTGTTGTCCTGACATGTCCAAACAGTTGGGTTCTTTAGTTTTCCATGTCTGCTTACCTGCTCTGGCTCCGCTGTTAGGTTGGGGTCAAGTTACTGCACAGCATTAGGAGCTTGTCTTACATTCCTCTTATAACCTCCAAAGAGCAGACTATAACACAGGAACATACAAGGAGTCGATATATATGTACTGTTTGTTTGCAATTTTAATTCCTGACTGTATAAATCAAACAAAGTGCTTCTGGTTTCTACTCAGTCTTTTCTCAACTTTTCTTAAATCTCCTCTTAAGAGTTTTAGGAAAAAGATGTTAGTATTTAAGTCGCCAACTTCTTAAAAAAAAAAAAAAGATCTCCCGTTTTCTGCTGGGAGCAGAAGTGTTACAAACACGAACTCACTGAGTTGTCTCACCCCCATCACTCAGTGGATCCTTGTTTATAAGTTAGTCGTGGCTGAGAGCTAGTGCTGTTCAGTTGATTAAATAGGTGACATGTTTTGTGTCAGATACAACTACTCAACAGATTTCTTCCACTGTGTCTTCCTGCTGCAGATCAGCCAGCCCCTCTCAACCGCCATCTGAGAATCTTAGTCATAGTTACCACCTACTGATCTTTTCCATTCATTACATAAGTACAGCTTTAGGAAATGGTAGCTCACATTTTAGAGGAGAAATAGGAAAGTTTCTTCTCCCTCCATTCTCCATCTTTGGTGTTCCCAAAGGGTTAGTCCACCAGTGATCATCAAGCTTGCTAATGGGAAACCACAGCGGTCCCTTTCAGCTATGTTCTTCCATCATCAGCCCCATGTCTAATGAATTTACTTGATTATGTACGCCATTGCTCTCAAGAGGAATATAATGGGCCTGCTTAAAAATAACCACCCTTTTTCCATGCTGTGCTAGTTCATTCTCAGTAAACATTCTACATTAGAAAAGATTTTTTGCTCTTGTGAGGATTGTGTGAGGAAAGATTGGGCGAACGCTGCGTGTTGATGACTGTCAAGAAAGAAATATAAAGATTAACTTAGTTTGTCATATATGGCCTTAATTATGTTGAGGGACGTACCCTCTATGCCCACTTTCTGGAGAGTTTTTCCCATAAATGGGCATTGAATTTTGTCAAAAGCTTTTTCTGCACCTATTGAGATGATCATATGGTTTTTATTTTTCAATTTGTTACTGTGGTGTATCACACTGATTGATTTGCAGATACTGAGAAATCTTTGCATCCTTGTGGTAAATTCCACTTGATCATGGTGTATGATCCTTTAATGTATTCTTGGAGTTGATATGTTAGTGTTTTGTTGAAGATTTTTGGGTCTATATTCATAAGTGATACTGTCCTATAGTTTTCTTTTTTTGCGATATTTTTGTCTGGTTTTGGTATCAGGGTGATGGTGGCCTCATAGAATGTGTGTTTAGAAGTGTTCCTTCCTCTACAGTTTTAAATTTTTAAATTTTAAAAAAAGAATGAAATGATGCCATTTGCAGCAACATGGATGGACCTAGAGATTATCATATTAAGTGAAGTCAGTCAGACAAAGACAAATATCATATGATATCACTTATTTGTGGAATCTAAAAAAAATGATACAAATCTTATTTACAAACCAAAAACAGACTCACAGACATAGAAAAAAAAAACTATGGTTACCAAAGGGGAAAGGTCAAGGGAGGGATAAATTAGGAGTTTGGGATTAACAGATACAAATTACTATATATAATATAGATAAACAACAGGGACCTACTGTATAGCAGAGGGAACTATATTCAATCTCGTATAATAACATATGATGGAAAAGAATCTGAAAAGATAATATGTGTATGTATGTATATGTATAACTGAATTACTTTGCTGTATACCTGAAACTGACATTGTAAATCAACTACACTTTAATAAAAAAGAAAAAAAATTTGGAAGATTAACTTGTTTTTTTTCTTATCTAGTTATTATCTTAAATAGGCACTGAATTGAAAAAATTAATAGTAAGATTACTGGGCTGTCTATAGATAATTGGACTTTTGTTAATGCCAATATTCTTAATATTTTTGCTTAAGATAAATTTTTTTTACTTGGCCCGGGTTCTTTTATTTTATTTTTTTATTGAAGTATAGTTGATTTACAGTGTTGTGTTGGTTTCTGGTGTACAGCATAGTGATTCAGTTTTATATATATATATATTCCTTTTAATTTTCTTTTTCATTATAGTTTATTACAAGATATTGAATGTAGTTCCCTGTGCTATACAGTAGGACCTTGTTGTTTATATATTTTATATAGTTTGTATGTGTTAATCCCAAGCTCCTAAATTATCCCTCCCTCCCCTTCCCACCTTGGTAACCATAAGTTTGTTCTCTATGTCTGTGAGTCTGTTTCTGTTTTGTAAATAAGTTAATTTGTGTCATTTTTAAAATTCCACATATAAATGATATCATATGATATTTATCTTTGTCTGACTTACTTCACTTCGTATGAAAATCTCTAGGTCCATCCATGTTACTGCAAATAGCATTTCATTCTTTTTTATGGCTGAGAAAGATTCCTGTATGTGTATGTGTGTATATATATATATATACACACACCACAACTTCTTTATTCAGTCATCTGTTGATGGACATTTAGCTTGCTTCTGTGTCTTGGCTATTGTAAATAGTGCTGCTATGAACACTGGGGTGAATGTATCTTTTTGAGTTAGAGTTGTCTCTGGATATATGCCCAGGAGTGGGATTGCTGGATCATATGGTAAGTCTATTTTTAGTTTTTTTTTTTTAAGGAATCTCCATACTGTTTTCCATAATGGCTGCACTAAACTACATTCCCACCAACATCCATTCATCCTTTCAAATCAATTTTGAATTGGCCACTTCAGTAGGCAGGCACAAGGTCTGTCTTCCATATTACTAGTTTCCCCAGATGTTTTGCCGCAGTATAACATTGATTTCCATCCCTCTAGCATCTGATATTAGTTCCCAGGCTAATGCCATACATTTCAGTTTTGTGTTACAGCAGCACCCTTCATCAAAGGTATTGATTTCTTTATTAGGTAGGATAATTAAGGCCTGGGTTGATTCTTAATAAGAATCCCTACACAGAAATCTCAGTGACTTAATGCAGAAAGTACATTAATTGCTCTCATCCCATTCCAGTATGGGTCTTCACAGAGATCTAGTCCACATAGCCATTTAGAGAACCAGACTGAGAGATGCATCTCCACCTTCAACACATGGCTCACAAGATCATCTACAGCATCAACACCCAGCAAACAGATGGGAGGAGAGACCACACTGCTTCTGCCTTCATTCCACCAGCCAGAACTCAGTCATGTGATCTTACTTCTTACAAGTGCAAGGCAGGGTAAGAAATGTGATCAAGCTCTGAGTGTGTATGTCCAAGAGAAAATAGAAACAGGCTTAATTAACAGAGAGAATTGACTCTGTCACATTCTCGAGTTTTTGTCACCTCATTAATAAAATGGGTCCATTGATGACCTACCCCATGGGCATTGTGTGTGAATGCTATTATGTAAGCAACATCTAAGTTACTGGTACATTTTCTCATATTTGAAAAAATGGGGTCATCCTTCCTGCCTTCTCTCTCTCTTTTTCTTTCTTCCTCCCAATTCTTCCCCGCCCCTAACTTTCTTTATAAAAGTAACTTCAGCCACGCCCTTCAAACTAGTGAAGTTAAAACTTGATGATCTTTTGCTGTGCATCTTGTGATCAGTGACATTCGATGGCAGCTGATTATATCCCAAATATTCAGATTAGTTTTTGCCACTCTTTTGGTGCCTGTCTCTCTTCTTTTAGCTACACTTACTCCAAAATTCTTGTTAATTTCCATCAAATTAACTAGGTTTCACATGCTTACTGCAGCCTTCTGATGTATGGACACTGGAGATGAAGATCTTTCCGGCCTTGTTCTTAGATTTTTGGATTTTGTCCTCATCAAAAATCATTAGAGTCCTGGAACACAAACTGTCTATAATTGAATTCACCAAGACTTTTATTAATTTTTAAGCCAAACACTGAAGACCATGATCATAGCCAGATCATCACTCCAGATAGGTCAGGAAGCTCCTGGTGATAGGCTGCAAGAAATTACTCTTTTCCCGGGATAGGTACCAACATGTCAAGTTCCTTAAACTAATGCATCGTGATAATCAATGCTTTTAAAAATACTGAGTGCTGCATAATGAAGACACAGAAACACTGGGATGTCTCAGCAATGCTTCATTCTAATTGTCACGCAGCTGAAAGCCTGGGATCCCCCAACAGCTGGAAGCTGTTGCCATGGCAACCTTAATGTTCCATCATCTGAGAGATTAAAAATTGAGACTATTAATGGCCTTGACAGTAGTTTGCATGTTTCATTAGTAAAAAATGCCGTTATTCTAGGGTTCAGGGGAATTGGATTTTGAGTGATGTTTTTATTCTCTATTAAAATGGTCCAAGCATAATTTGGATGGTGGAACAAAAGAAAGAAAACAACTGACAAGGAATTAGGAAATTTCAGCAGATCAATTCTTCCTCTTCTCCTTGACCTTCGCCTGCTGGCTGTTTGTTTAAGTGGGCACAGGTGGGGGTTGAAGGATGGGCAGGAAACGAGGGAGAAGCCAATTTCAGCCTCCGTTCTGTTCCAGTGAAGGTTCTTTATGAATCCCAGGCTCCTGTTTAGGAAGCAGCATAATTAGTGGTGTGTTTGGAAAACTGAGGGCACAGCCTATTACTGAGTCATAAAATAAATTCAGTGAGTCTCAGCCAGCATTTATTAAAAATGGGATGGAACATAATAAAAAGGAAAATACTGAGAGGTGTTCCCCATTGTTAGGATAGATACGATTTTTAAAACTTTCTACTGGTTTACAATGTGAAGTTACCTCCTACCACTTTTCTTGGTTCTGGGTCAGATGGTGGAGTAGGAAGATCCTGAGCTCACCTCCTCCCATGGACACAGTACAACCACAGCTATAATAGAGCAACTGTCTCAGAGAACAACCTGAAGATGAGCAGAGCAGATTTTCTGTAACTGAGGAAATAAAAGACCACATGGAGATGAGTAGGCGGGACAGAGATGCAGTCTAGTCAGAACATACACCCCTGGTGCAGTGACCCATAAGTGGAAAGGGCTATCACAGCCACAGACGTCCCCATGAGGAGTAAGTGGTCTGAGCCCAACATTGGTCTCCCAAGCCCAGGGGTCCTGCAGCAGGAAGACGAGCCCCCATAATGTTTGGCTTTGGAAACCACCAGGACTTACGTTTGGGAGGGCTAGAGGGCTAGAGGGAACTGAAACCCCACTCTTGAAGGGCTCATGCACAAACTCACTTGCTCAGAGTCCCAATATAGAGGCAGCACCTTGAAAATTGCTTGGGTCATATAAGGAGATTCATTGATCGATTTTAGGGTGTATGCCAGAGGGGCTGGGATCCAGTGGAACTCTGCAGGAACAAAAGTGCTAGAGGGTGCCTTTTTTTTTTTTTTCTTTCTCTCTCTCTCTCTCTACCTAACTGGCCCAGCACTGGGGGCACCATTTCTATTATTCTTTATCAACCTGGCTAACACCATGCACCCCACCCCCAGCATTCCCCTGAGCACCAGCCCCACCCAGTAATTCGTTAAGCAGTGCAAAAAAGAAAAAAAGTTGTAAAATATGATGTCAGAAACATGAAATATGGGGGAACAAGTAAAAAATATAGTGCTTTTAGAATGCACTTGAACTTAAGTGACCATCAACTTAAAATAGATACATAGGTTGGTATATATGAACTTCATGGTAACCACAAACGAAAAACCTGTAACAGATACACAAAAAGTAAATAGAAGGAATACAAACAACAGCTAAAGAAAGTCATCAAATCACAACAGAAGGGAAAATGAAGAAAGTAACAGATAAGAAGTATAAAGACAACAGAAAACAATGAGCAAAATAGCAATAAATTCATACCTATCAATAACTAAAGATGAGATTCATATATACATATATATGGATATTACTCAGCCATGAAAAAGAATCACATCTTGCCATTTGCAACTACATGGATGGACCAGTATGAGAGGTTATCGTGCTAAATGAAATAAGTCAGAGAGAGAAAGATAAATACCATAGGATCTCTCTTATAATGTGGAATCTAAGAAACAAAACAAAGTAACAAAACAGAGTCATAGATACAGAGAAAAAATTGGTAGTTGCCAGCGGGGAGAGAGGTGCTGGACTAGGTGAAATACATGAAGGGGATTGAGAGGTACAAACTTTCCATGATGAACTAAACAAGTCAGGGGGATGTAATGCACAGCACAGGGAATATAGTCAATAATACTGTAATAACTTTGTATGGTGACAGACAGTAACTACACTTCACGGTGATCATTTTGTAATGTACATAAATCTTGAATCACTATGTTGTACACCTGAAACTAATATTGTATATCAAGTATAGTTCAATTAAAAGAAATAAAAACAATAATAATAGTTACTTCCTATTGTAAATCATGACCAAAAATATTTGAAAAAATATAGTGCATGATTAAGAGCTCAGGCTGTTTAGCTACCCTGTCTGGACTTGAATCCTGATTTTGCTGCCTTCCAGCTACAGAAGCAAGTCACTTAACTTCTCTATGCATCTGTTTGCTTATCTGTAACACAGGAATGATAATAGTGTAACAACCATAAGGTTGTAAAGAGGAAATAATTAAACGACATAAAGCATGCAGAATATGTCTAGCACACAGAAATGATCAAATGAGAGTGAGCTATTAAAAGATGTATCATTGATTACTCAGAGGAATTATTTGAAGTGATCTTTAGATCACTGAACATGTCTCTTTTTATATTTATATTTGTAAAATAGGGCCAATTCTTGCCAGTTTTGGGAAGCATCGTTATAAACTAACCTATTAGACCACATGGTACATCACTCCCCTATATAGCTCTTCATATCATTATGCAGATTTTATTCCCATCTCTTGAAGCCAGAATCATAATGGGGTTCTACTGCATCATGAGGTCTTTAGAGAAATATTTTTATAGACAAGTGCAAATATTAAGGCTCTTTTTTTTCTAAGAAACAACAAAGTTTTTAGTGCAATTTCTCCTTAAAGGCTGCATCCTATCTGAATGGACCACTAGGGTGCCATTTTAGTACATCAAAACATTAATCCACTAAATGGTGCCTGAAAGGTTAATGCAACCTCTGGAAATGACTGACCTGCTCCCTGAGGCCAATCCTGGAAGATCAGGGTTCTCTGAGTCAGACATGGGACATTGTCCTGGGAAAATCGGTCAGAGGAGAGCAACAGAGCAACATAAGTTCGTGGAAGCAGACATGTGGGGTCTACTGGTTTATGGCACCTTTGGGATCTGAGTCCAGGGGCTGCCTTATTGCCTAAAAATAAAATGTGTCTAAATGATTCTCAATGCCAGCTTTTAACTGAAACTTTGCTAAATGGAACTTACTGAGTTCAGAGGTGTTTGGAAGACTAAAATACAATGATAGTGTTTTTTTTTTAATTGAAGTATAGTCAGTTATAATGTGTCAATTTCTGGTGTACAGCATAATGTCCCTGTTATGCATATACGTACATATATTTTTTTATCTTCTTTTTTATTAAAGGTTATTACAAGGTATTGAATATGGTTCCCTGTGCTATACAGAAGAAATTTTTTAATATATTTTTATATATAGTGGTTAACATTTGCAAATCTCAAACTCCCAAATTTATCCCTTCCCACCCCCTTTCCCTGGTAACCATAAGATTGTTTACTGTGCCTGCAATGATAGTTTTGTGTGTTTGAAATGTTTTACCTTTACCCAATCCCCAGACGTGGGAGAAGTGACTCAAAAGCACAATTGTATTTTAACGTCCATTGGTGTTGCAGTTAAGCACAAAAAAAGCCCAGAGAAACTGAAAGGGGAAGGGGTTTACGATAATTATAGCTACTGTTTACTGAGCATTAACTAGGTACCAGGCACTGCAGTGAATGCTTTATATACATGAACTGATTGAATTCCAATCATGGCTCTGTAACATGGCAATTATTACTCCTATTTTGCAGATGAGGAAATTGAGGCTTTGAAAAATTATTGAATAATTTACCAAAGATTATAAATCTGGCAGTTACTCTAACACCTTCATTTTGAGGACGGATAACAGAGACCTTCACTCCATTGACTCTGTTGCTTTTTCACTCTCCATCACCCACCTATCTGTATCTTCACTTCTCTAAGATTCTAGGCTGTTTTTTTACATTGAAATGTAGTTGATTTACAATGTTGTGTTAGTTTCTGGTGTACAGCATAGTGATTCAGTTATTCATATATATACATATATTCTTTTTCATTAGAGGTTATTACATAATATTGAATATATTTCCCTGTCTATATAATAGCATCTTGTTGTGTATCTATTTTATATATAGTAGTTTGTATCTGATAATCCCAAGCTCCTAATTTATCCCTCCCCACCCTTTCCCCTTTGGTGACTATTAAGTTTGTTTTCTGTGTCTGTGAGTCTGTTTCTGTTTTGTAAATAAGTTCATTTGTGTCATTTTTTTCGATTACACATATAAGTGATATCATATGGTATTTGTCTCTCTGACTTACTTCACTTAGCATGATAATCTCAAGGTCCATCCATGTTGCCGCAAATGGCATTATTTTATTCTCTTCCATGACTGAGTAGTATTCTATTGTATATATATACCACACTCTTTTTATCAAATCATCTGTCAATGGACATTTAGGTTGCTCCCATGCCTTGTCTTGGGTATTGTAAATAGTGCTGCTATGAACATTGCATCAGAGAAATAAAAGTAAAATGAAGAAGCAGAGGAACCACTCCTAATTAAAAGGACAGGAGAAATCCCCTGAAACAACAAACAATAAAACAGATCTCTCTAGTCTACCAGAACTTGAGTTCATAAAGGAGATAGTAATAAAATAATGCCATTTGCAACAACGTGGATGGACCTGGAGATCGTCATACTAAGTGAAGTAAACCAGAAAGAGAAAGACAAATACCATGATATCCCTTATATGTAGAATCTAAAGAAAATGACACAAATGTGAACTTATTTGCCAAACAGAAGCAGACTCTCAGACACAGAAAACAAAATTGTGGTTACCAGGGAAATAGGGAGGTGGAGGGATAAATTGGGAGGTTGGGAGTATCAAACTACTTTATATAAAATAGATAAACAGCAGGGTCCTACTGTATAACATAGGAAACTATATTCAATAACTTTTAATAGCCTACAATGAAAAAGTATAAAAAGGAATATATATATATATATATATATATATATATATATATATAACTGAACCTCTATGCTGTACACCAGAAATTATTGTAAACCAACTACAATAAAAATTTAAAACTTTTTTAAATTAAAAAAAGGAGATAAAATACTGAAGGATTTAAGAGAGGAAGCTATTGATAGAAATGTAGATTACTGTGAAAGGGAATGAGAAACTATAAGGAGGAGCCAATTAAAATTAGACTATCTTTTTTTAAAATCACTCCCTTACAAAAACCCTCACCCCTGCTTTCTCCCCTCTGAGGTATTCACCTGGGGAAACTCCAGCCCTGGTTAAAGGCAATTTCCTGCATGCTCCTAGGCGACGCTGTGTTTGAGCTGCTGTCCATCATCCCACACATCCAGGTCTTCTGTATCATATATGTTGATCCTACCCTAATACACAGCCAGCATTTGTCCCCTTCTCTGCTCTGCCCTGCTGCCATGTGAGCCTAAGCCATCATCATCTCTTTCCTCAACTGCCACCTTCATCTTCATCTTTTTGCTTCCACTCTTGTTCCCTCCACTGCTCTCTGCGCAGCAGCCAGAATGATCTTTTAAACTATTATTCAGGTCATATCCTCTCTGTGCTTCGAGCCCTCCAGTATTAAATAAAACCATTGATTATTGAATAAAACCTGAGGCCCCACATGACCAAGCCCCTGTGTGCTTTTTGGCCTCAGCTCAGGTCATGCTCCCCATGGCTCACTCTGCCTGAGTTCCACTGGCTTCCTCTTTGTCATTGGACACTCAGAGCTTGCACCTGCCTCAGGGCCTTTGCTCTTCTTTCCTCTACCTGAGAGGCTCTATTGCCAGACCATCCCATACCTGGCTCCTTCTTGTCACTCAAGTCTCAGCTCAGCGCTCACTTTCTCTTAAAAGCCTTCTCTGGATACTCAGTTTCAGGAGCTTTTCACATGGTAAAGAGGTGGAACAACTCTCCAGGTGGGCTCAGAGAGCTGTTGGCTGAGTTTATGCCAAATGAGCTTTTCTAACTCCTCTTCCCATGTTCTTCCCATTACCTGGTGCTGTCTCCAAACATTTTTTCCTGAAACATGGAGGTCCTGGGCCAAATCTTTCAAATCATAATTTTGATCATGGATGATAAAATTCTAGCAGCACAGGGGCACAGTTTTATTCTGCAGCTTCACCATGTTGTGTCCTGTGCTACTGACTGCTTCCTGGAGGTCAGGCCTGCTCTCGGCTGGCTCCCCTGCCCCCAACTAACAGGCAGCTTCAGGGGCCAGCTGTACAAACACGTGTAAATACTGTTCCCAGTGCTGTGTGGAGGAGACACTTCATGCCCCACTGATGTATCTGCATTGTTTATATTCACAGAGTCAGCTGTTCAGTCACAGTGACGAGTCGTGCACTTTATGTTTGTGTGTACATCATTGAAGACGAATGCTGCCTTTTCCTGAAAGGTCTGTTTTGTGCTGGGTGATTTTACATACATTTTCCCTATGGTTCAGAGAAATGCAGAGACATATTTAAGTTCCCATCTGAGTGATGCCTGAGCCTGTGTTCTTCCTGGAACATCGTGTTGCCTTTGAAATAATATCTGAAATACTGGGAAAGCACACTCACTAAAAATAATCTTTGCTTGCATGGTAAGCTATTCGTGATACATTGTAATATAAAAAGATGTATTGTGTGACAGTTTCTGCCAATTTATATTTGCATATAGAAGGTACATAAGTTATACAATAAAGTGTTTAAAGAGGTAGTAAATAAATACATATTTTATTTATTTATTTATTTATTTAATTTATTTATTTGATAAGCTGCCCTTTAGGTATAATTTGCAAGTCAAGCTTCCCATCTCTCTGTTCCATCCCTTTCCTCCTTCAGCATCCCTGACGTAACCACCCCTGAGGTTTCTAAAATCAGTCAGTACATATACCTGACACGTATTATTTGATCTACGTGACTCTAAAGCGTTAAGTGGTTAAGGAGAAAGATGGCAGGCTTTACTTTTATTAGGGAAATGTAACAGTCCTCTTGAGCAGAGACTTTGACAAGAGGGTGGAAATTTAATGAGGGCTTCACCATAACGTCCTTTAAATAAATGTATATCCTCACCACGTCAATAGCCACCTACTTCTACTTCGGTGCTTGCTAATTCCTTTTCAGCTGGTGCGCCCACGTCCTCGTCTGAGTCCTGTCACATCCAGCGGCACCTGAGCCTGGCGCACTTTCACTTTCTCCTGTGAAAGTAACTAGTCTGGTTAAGGATTAACTCTGTGTCTTAGTTCCCTCATCACAGATTCTAACAGAAGTAGCCGCTTCAGACCTAGTATCATGAAACAATTTTGGTAATATTTGTCTAGTAGCTGTTAAACTTCTGAATGAGTGGTCTCCTTACATTCTCAATGCCTTTTGAGTCCAAAAATTTATTTAAGAGCTAGGTAGGAAAAGTCCACGACTTTCTGTTTTTCTTTCCTGACTGCATAATGGGACCGCACTGCCTTGCCACCCGGTCATGCTTTCCAAAGGCCGTTTTCTCTGTCTTTTGGGCGATAATCATTATCTGTTATCATTTTCTTGGCATGGCTTTTATTTGCTGGGGAAGCTATTCAAAAGCTTCCACATCCTCCTCGGTGACCCAGAAATGTAGAATACCCACATCTCTACAGGGCTCGTTACCAAGACGGTAATCTCATGGCAGTGTTTAGTAAGATGGATAGAATGACATTTTAAAACTAAATTCCAAATATTAGAATTCTTCCACTTGAAAACACTTTTTTAAACCCCCTTAAAAAAATAATCTGTAGAAACTTCAAATAGACTCTATGGTAGGGGTTGTGCCAGGATAAACATGAAACTTTACTCTAACAAAATCAACTAGCAAAGCAATAGGCAGTAGACAGGAAAAAGGGCATTTACATTTTTGTCTTTCCACTTGAAGTTAAGTTCAGTGATCTTGATGCCCCTTCAATTCTAATTTGATCATAGATCTGAGTCTGTTTTGCTCTCTGTGTTGTTTACTTAGTATCCCAGCTTCCTACCTGCCTTTCTCTGCTCTGCTCTGTAATGCCGGGGCTGGTCGTCTGCAAACTGCATTTCCCAGGCTCCCTTACAAACTGCCTTCCCGCCTTGTTCTGCCAGTAGGAGTCACGGGTGGGAGACCACAAGTCAGGAGGAAGAGAGACTTCTGCCTCTGGCACCAACTCCATGGCAGGGACTGGCAGGTGCTGGTAATTTTCGGGATGGGGAGGAGGGTGATTGAGGGTTCCCTGGTAGCACATCTCACAGGTTGTCCAGAACTGGCAGCAGTGTGTCTCGGTGGCAGTTCTGGCCCCGGTCACAGTGGTTTTGAGGCTGGCAGCAGTAGGTGGCATCAAGGAAGCAGGTGCAAGCCGGTGAGCCCCAAGCCCAGGCACGCCAGCAGCTTCCTGGTCTCCAGATAGCCTTTTTCCCTCTAATCCTGCCCACACCTTTGCAGTCAGTCTCTTCTATGTGAAATACATCGTGTAATTTCTGTTTTCCCAACTGGATTCCGACTGACACATTTATGAACCAACTACTTCAACATCGAAGTATCAGTCCATCGATTTTGAATGTTAAAGATTCAATTGTCTTATGTCTTGTTTCTAATTATCGTCAAGTGGGACTTTCATTTAAACATTTGTAGTAGAAAATAATCATAAATAATAGTAAATGATAACAAAAGCGGCTGGCCTTTATTTAACATTCACTATGTGCTAGATGATGTTCTCAGCCCTTCACATCTTACTGAGTCGTCACAATAACTCTATGAGATACACAGTACTGTTTTTAACCCTTTAAGACTCTGAGGAAAATGAGGCACAAAGAAGTCAAGCAGATAGCCAGTGTTCCCCACCACTGCATCAGGAGGGCTGGGATTTGACCCAGGACCTATAGTCTCTGTAGTCTGAGCGCTCACTCATTGCAGAGTATTGCCCCCACCTCCAGCCACTCTCTAACTGAATATACTTCTATATTGTAGGTCAGGAAGTCTTTGCAACCACAGTCATTTTTTTATTGAAGTTTAGTTAATATACAGTGTTGTGTAAGTTTCTGGTATACAGCATAGTGATTCAGTTATATATATATATATAAGAATATGAAAAAGAATATATATTTTTTTATTATAGGTTATAAGCTATTGAATATAGGTTATAAGCTATTGAATATAGTTCCCTGTGCTATACAGTAGGACATTGTTGTTTATCTATTTTGTACACAGTAGCTTTTATATGCTAATTCTAAATTTCTAATTTATTCCTCCCCCTTGCATCCTCTTTGGTAACCACAGTTTTGTTTTCTATGTCTGTGAGTCTGTTTCTGTTTTGTAAATAAGTTCATTTGTGTCTTTTTTTTTTTAGATTCCACATAAAAGTGATATCATATGGTATTTGTCTTTCTCTATCTGACTTACTTCACTTAGGATGACAATCTCCACATCCATCCATGTTGCTACAAATGGCATTACTTTATTTTTCATGGCTGAGTAGTATGTATATGTGTGAATGTGTGTACATATATGTGTATATATGTGTATGTGTATATATGTGTATGTGTATATATGTGTATGTGTGTATATGTATATATACATATATGTATGTGTGTGTGTGTATATATATATATATATATATATATATACACCACAGCATCTTTATCTACTCATCTGTTGATGGGCATTTAAGTTGCTTCCATGTCTTGGCTATGGCAAATAGGTAGTTATTTACGAAAAATTTCACAGATGTGCTCCCTGAGGTCACTTTGGGAGTTGGATAATTCTAGAAATAATGTAATGTAATGTTCACTGTAGTCACTTCTCGATTAAGTTTCACAAAACCAGAAAGGATTTCCTGCCTTGTTCTTCACTGTATCCCCAGCACCTAGCATAGATTCTGTCACATTTTTAGCTCTATTAATATGTTCATACAATAAGTGTAATATGTTTATACAATAAATGTGTATATATAAAACAAATTGTATGTACAATATACAGTAAATCAGTGAATCAAAGCCTGCATGGGCTTGGATGGGGTTAACATTCCACAGCCAGATAACTTTTTTTGTTGCTAAATATTTCTACTTGCAAAGAGATCCAGGCAACAGATAAGCAAAGAAGGTTTTGAGGTTTTTTTTTTTTTTTTCAATCAGAGTACAACACAGTCTAAACTCATAAAGGCAAAGATATAGCTTGGGAACATCAGGGAGGAAAATTAGGATGTTATGTTGTGTGTAAGAACTAGACGTAATGATTTCTTATAAGTCCATAAGAAATGTATAGACCAATTAAGGAGAGGAACTAATACTAAGATATAATAGAAATATGGCGGGTCCTTATGGTAGGAGAAGCAGTAAAGTTCAAAGTTGACCCCCACCTATTTCCTTTGGAAGGAAAGTGTGCAATGTCAAGAGTAAGCAGTTACAGTGAAGGCTTGAGCTTTTGCATGTTGGGTTTGATGACATCATGAATGAAACAAGGTACCTTTGAGGAGCGAGGCACTGACACAACCCTGGGAGAGAGAGAGAGAGGTGGATGGGGTAGGGACAGGACTCTAAACTTGGTGTCCTACTGGGCTGACCATCCCAGGTCAAGGATTTAGGCTCTGTTCTGAGAACTTTTCCAACAAAGGGGCACATGCTGGTCTGAATAAGGAAACTGTGCTGCAGTCTTCTGTGGGGGAAAAAAAAAAGGGATCATATTATTTGATCTGTGGCTGAAAGTGGAGGGAACGTTTAATATTATTGGAAGAAGAACATGAATCCATCAGGATTGCAATCCAGCTTCATCCAACTGGAAGCAGCAGCATATCAAAGTTGGGTCAGTGGATTAATCCACCCCAGATACAGGCAAAAGGGGTGCATTGTGTATAGGGCAGGAAAAAACAACAATAAAGCCAATTAAACATTGGTCTACTATTTATTAACACCCTGAGCCTGCAAGTCCAAACACTCTCAGTAGAAAAATACTCCTCTTTGATGAAGTCTTTTGTTGGTTTATGATCCAAACAAGGAGAGCAGTTACTGTTGTGTCAATTTAGCTCCTTTTTATAAATGGTCTCTTCCATGAACCTTGTATTCCGCCTGGAAGTCAGTGGAGAGAACCACCCGACACTGATGCAGCCACATTTGTTCCAAGAGCGAGTTTGTAATGACTCAGAATCATGGGGCTCCCTCCTGCCATAGTTTTAACTTCCCATTTTACTGTGGATATAGAGTTTTAGTAGTGGTTGTAAAACAATGAAACAGACCTTGAGTTACTTTAATTGTCATTTAATGTGACTAATTAGAGTTTTTAAAGTTTCAAATTTGCAAAAGCTAAACCTCAAAAAACAGAAACTGTAATGTTACCTATTCCTGACTGTAACAAACCAATATAGATATTTTTTTCTTTTCTTTGCAGAACAGTATCTTGAGGACATTGAGAAAGTAATCCATTAATTTCTTCCTTTTTAGTATTGCAATATTTATTGACTGATTCATTCATTTCTGGTATGGGTATGTCTATTAAGGTCAATGAAGAAAAAATTTTACAGTCTTCTTTTTTTTCTGGATATTATTTTTCTTTGTTTGATGTCATGGTTATTACTGAAAAGAATTTTGTCATAGAGAGGAATAATATTCTTCTCTGGGTGTTGGCCATGCTAGAAATATCACTGATTGGACATATATGGATTGCTGTGAACGTGGGGCAAATCTCTCCAAATTGTTACTGCAAATGAAGTCCATGAGACTCTGGGTGAGAGAAATACTATCAGTTATGTCCATCTTCTGCTTATTAACTGATTGCCTTCGTAGACAGAGAGGAAGAGTAGTGCTGACCTGTATCTTGGACCTTCCTCCATGTCTCATGAACTTCTTAATGATTTATCCACTTACAACATGTTGGTGAATCCTTTTAGGTTTCCTTTGTGATTTACAGCATTTTATTCAGAGTGATTTTGTTCAAATGGATATAATGCACATTAGTAGTACATTCCTTTTCATTTTTCAGAGCAATGAGTTAATGAGCATTCGCTGGGGTGGGCCATCAGTGAAGATTTTTGAGTTGGATATCTCTTAGAAGCTAATAATATATTTATTAATTAGCTATATTTTCCAATGTTAGGAAGAAAATGATGAAGTGCAATCAACAAAAATCGTTTTCTTTTAGGCAAGTAAGCATTGGTATAGTAATCAACAGACTTCATATTTACTTTCCTTTTAGGACTTAAACTTCAGGTAAAAGATGTTGTATTTTATTGTGGAATAAAGCAAGGTTAATAAAAATGAACTTTTCATATCCAACTTTTTCAGGAAACTGGAAAAATGTAAGCGCATTATTATCTGATATCTGAATCAGAGTTTAGCAAGTATGAGGGGAAAAAAGAAGTTTAATACAGGAATTAGGGCTTCCAGGACCAAGGGCAGTTTCTTCTGGTCTCCTGGTCACGCTGGTCTCCTCCTTGTAGGCAAGCGACATGGACAGTCATATTAACAGTGGTTCTCTGGTCAGTGATTCAACTGTGTAATGATGGCAGGACTCTGAGCTACTGCAGCTACCTCCTCATCAGGAGGAAACCAGATTGACTTGGTTATTGGAAGAATCTGGCCCACATCCTCCTCCCTGGATACTGTTTGGATGGGCACTGCCAAGACCTGACTCTGTGATTCTTGTTTTTCAAGCTTTCGTGGCTAACACACCTCTGTTCTGAGTGACACCGTCTTTCCTTTAATATCTGATCTTTAATCAGATGACCATCCTGTTGCTTCTGGAATTCCCCTCCCCACTAAAAATTGTCTGAGTCTGTGTACATATATGTACAAAATAGAATCAGAATTTCCACTCCTGGCTCATCTGGGTGCCAGTCCCTGTCCACAGAGTGTCAGACACATTGGCGACTTACTTTTTCTCTTCCTGTATCTTTTCACTTTCTTCAAGTGTCTTCTTTTTTATCTTAATGATTTAGACAAGTAAAAACAAAGAAAGCTAATTTCTTCAAAAGAAACAAACTACTCCCAATGATATTAGCAAAGATCTGCTTTAAAGCTGTTTAAAAGTCGAACTTAAAACTATCATTTTTTTCTAAACAATGTTTTTTTTTAAAAAAAAAAAAAAGGATAACTATTAACAGTAAAAAAAAAAATTATCTGTTTCTGAGTCATTTTGTTTTGATTTTATAATGTCACCCTCAGAGGGCAATCTTATAATTATTATTTTTTAACAATTTATTATTACATACCTGCTGTAGAGACCAAAAGGAAGTTTACCAATTAATTGAGAGTTTTATCAGTCTCTTTTCAGTCCATTCACTTCTGAATTTACAGACAAACATGAGGAACTGGAAAAGTTTCAGTGGAAAGCCATAAAGATGATTAATGAGTCTGAGAATGACTCATGGGGAAAGATCAGAAATCCTGGGGGAGAGAAAACTGAAGGTGAATTTAATAATAGTATCCAAAAATACTGCATTGTTAAACATAAGAGAGTAAATCATTTTGCAGCATGAGAGAGTTAGACCTGACAGAAAGAAGAACTTCCTTCTGGTGAGAAATGCGAACAATGAATAAGCTACCAAAAAGGGTTTGGAAATCTACTCTGCAGAGTTTGAAAAATGGATCTATTTTCACTTATTATAGACTTTAGTCTTTTCTGAAGGCAGAGAAATGGGCCACATAACATTTCAGTTTTTTTTCCGAATCTGAGATTCATGGATTAACTTGCTCAGGAATAGAGTAATGAATCCTTCTATGGTTAAATGAACCAAGAACTTCAGATGGTGATCCAAGTTAAATTGTAAAGAAATTCCTTTTTTGTGCCCTGGTTTTAACTTTTTTTTTTTTTTTTAAGCAAAAGAGCTCTTTGAGATGCTGATAGAACCATAGACCATGACACACACATATATGCACACACACCACATTTTGCATACAATTTCTGGGGATTCATTGGTTCCCCATGACCTATACAAGGAGCCCTTCAAAGGTCTAGGGACTCAAGTTAAAAAACCTCTTTCTAGAGGAAATTTATTCTTGTCCCAGAAATGATCAGTCCCATTTTTATTTTATGGCGAATTTGTTCTGGAGTCTTCTCAGTGTCATTTATTACCTTCACACCACAGGAAATGTGACTTGCTTACCTCTTTTCATTCTCATTTTCTTCTTTTTTGTTCTGCCCCTTAATTTCTTCTCTTCCTCTGACAGTCTCACACCCTTTCCCAGGCTTCTCTTTGCTCATTCCTCTCTGTCGAGGTTCGTTAGTGGCCCCAGGACATAAGGTAACAACTAAAAAAGGTTGCCTGTTAAACCCCAGAAGCTGATTAAAATTAACATACAAGTTAAACAAAGATCCCTTAAATTCCATTTGCATTAGTTGGTCTGAGTCCTTAATGTCACGCACACTTTATAGTTACTTGTGAAGGGAGAGCCAGTGATAACCACAGACTGCAGGATGCAGAAATGATGGCTGTGTTCCTGAGATTCTTCACTTGGAAAAATGTGGGAAATCCCCTTCTGTGGCTGGGGACAGGGACATTTAGGGAAAGGAGTCTCAAATCTCCCCACATGACTGGATTCAGTTTCCCTTGAAAAAGGTTTCTGTGAAAAGTCAAGGGGCGATTAGGGTGGGACCCTAACTGTATTCCTAACACTGCTTTCCTGCCCTTTCCCAGGAATGGAGTTCTGGGAGGGATGAGCGTTACCTGGCAGAATTTCCACTTTCCTCTTTGCTGATTCCTCTTTGAGGAGCTGTTGCAGAAGCCACTCCCTGGGAACAATGCACACCACATTTGTGTCATACTTAATCAGAATGTCGTTCGTGGAACTCCTCTTTCCCAGTTCTGTAGCATTCTAGTGCTTCCAAGCTAAAGATGTCCTCACTGGGACTCAGTTTAAAGAAAATCTTGCTGTAAGAAAAAAAAATCTCTGAAACTCTGAGTGTTCCTGTATGAGGTGTATAATAGAAAATAAGACCAGTAGGCATATTTGGAAAAATTTCTCCTACTTTTAACTTAAAAACCTCACCCCCCAAAAGTCGAAGATTCAAATTTTAACTTGAAGTCTTGACCAAGCTTCTGTTTTAAACCATGAGAAACAAACAAAGGAAAAAGAAACTATGCTTTTCTTTTAAGCAAAGAGTTTGCTTTACAGAGGAACCTTTCTCTGAACATGTACTCGGGTAATTTAATCTAAGGGTGGCAAAGTAAGGGAATGGCATTTCTTATTGGCAAAATTCTAGATCCTGAGATGCTATGCAACATTTAAAATTATTTTTTTGTCTTTTTAAATTGAGGTGAAATTGACATATAACATTATATTAAATTCAAATGTATAGCATAATGATGATATTGGTGTATATAGTGAAATGATGACCACAGTAAGTCTGCTAACACGCATCACCATACAGCCGTGCTGCATTTTTAAGGTGAGCATAAGGTCAACTGGGGCTTAAACTATCCCAGTTGTAAAGTATTTTCCATGTCACCCTGGGTTATGGACAACATGAATTCCATAGCTGACTACATTTCCCTTCTAGCTTGGGCTACCACCAAGGACTTGCTATGTGGTTTCCCTTACTCCCGTGTAGAATCTTGAGGCATGCATTTCTGTGAACTAACTCTCCTGGGCTTTTCTTTTCCTTCCTGTCATTTTCCTCTGATTTCTTTACCCTTAAAAAAAAATCCCATTGTGCAACATTTAAGTGCATAAACTGCCACAGATCTCTTTTATACCAAGGTAGGGCATTAAATAAATATCACAGATAATTTTCTAATGGTATAATCTTGAAACTTAAAATTCAAGAGGAAATCAACACCTTTGAATAAATGGATGAGTTGACAAGTTCTAATTCAGAAAGAGTTGATCTGCTTTGATTCAGAATAAATTGGACCAGCCTAAAGTTTCTGCATAGCTCTCCACAGTTAAACCCACAGCAAAGACAGGCTCTTAAACAAAAAAGTATTTTCCAAAGTCCATATTTATATCATAAATACATACAGGTTTATTTGGCAGAGCATCATCTATAAGTAGTTATGCAGAATTTGCAACAAAATCCCCTTTTTTAAAAAATTTCTCCAGATTTTAAGTCTGAATGGTCTGTAAAATATGGATGTTATATGCCATATGCTAGTGTTAGAGCAGGTGGACAGCTAGATATGAGGAGAGAAAGGTGGTACCACAGGCCAAATGGCAGGAAACCACACATCTTCTGAACAGTGGGGGTCCTTGGGCAGACAGAGGAAAGCAGGAACCTCCAGACTGATAAAAAAAAAATCACACATTTGGGGTGTCCTGGAGGCAGAGAAAGAAAGGTGGGCTAATGCCAGAATCTCCTACATCTGAATGTAACCTTTTGCTCCTTATGCCCTCATTACAATTAGCCTTGCAGAGTAGAAGTACCCATCATGCACCAACGCCATGACACTTCCGATCAAGACTAAATAAGGACAAAAACCCCTCCTCCCCTCTGAAAGGTGGAGTTGGGATGGAAATCAGGGAATACAACCCCAAACCCCTCCTTCCCCAGTGAGTATCCCAGCCACTTATTTTTACCCTGTGTCACCAGCTTGCCAAAGAAACTCGGCACAGCTGCTCACCTGAGCCTGCCTGCTCTCCCCTTGAAAGTGTGCTGTCTATCCCTTAATAAATCCTCGCTTTACTTTCTTGACTTCCGTGTCTCATCTCTTTATTCAAATGTGATGAGACAAGGACCTACTCTCTGGCAACACTAGGTCTTAAATGTTTCTCCAAGGATCTTGGTCATTGAAACGTTCTTTTTGGTAGCACTTAGGTATCCTCATTGCTCCTTCCAGTCAAACACTCCAGTTTCTAGATCCACTGCTGTTTCTCTGGCAAGTCTGGACAAGCCCCTGGAGAAAATGAAGTGCGCTGGCGGAGGAGACAGGCCAGCTGCACAGCTATGGGTTGAGGCTGTGGGACCGGGCACATCACAGTTCAGGAATGAGGGGGTTTCTTTGTTGTAAAGGAAACATTTGGGAGGAGAGGGCCTTTTACTGAACAGGATATCCATTTCTTCCAAGCATAGCATTCTTTTTTTTTTTTTTTTTTAAGTTTTATTAGGTAGAACTGTTACAATTTGACTGCACATATACAATATGTAAGCATAGGATTCTTTTCTGATGTCTATATTTAGCTGCTTCTTTATATATTTTTCTTGGGTTTAAATTGTTTTCAACTTTGATTTCCAGCTCTCTAAAAAACCTTCAAATTAGGGAAATGACCCTGGATATAGTCAAGTCATTTAACTTTTCTCTGCCAGGTCTTGTGGTATCTCTTAGAGTGCTAGGGGAAAGGGAGGTGGAAAGGTGAAGGGATTGCCCAGGAGGTTGAAACGAACAAAGAAACTGAGTCCCTTGCAGTCATCCCTGGCCCATGGGTGACGGAAGAACTGATGCTTCTTGAGAAGCCAGGACTTTAGGGATTCCTTAGATTACAGTTTAAGCAATTATAAGTTTGGAAACTGGTTAAACTTTGAAGATAAGCCTTAGCTAAAAGAAATAATCTCTACCAGTCTCTGAAATCTTTTGGTAGAATCTGAGAAATACCTTTTCCCATTACGGTCTGTCTTTTCCTTTAAAGAATACATTAGATGAACTGAGTTCTAGAAAATATAGGTGCCAAATAAGATCACAAAGAGAAGTAACCCAAGGTTCCATCCAGATAAGAAAAAAGAGTAACTGTCCCTTGCTCTTCTCCTGATGGGATGCTGTGTGTCCACAGTTACTCTTGTATGTGGTGGTTGTAAGACAGTAGAGTGTAGGGAAATAAAACAGTAACATCAATCAGGGAACCCTCACTGTTGGTGGGCATGGAGAGTATGACGTGACGTTGGGCAGATTTGAGATGATACTGGTCAGTTACTTCACCTCTGTCTCCATTTCCTGATAGTAAACATGTCCTATTCTGGAAACATCATAACTGCTAATTAAATAAGGTTAAATGAAATACTATGTGAAAAGCACAGGGTGAGTGCCTGGCGTATAAAACTCAATAAATGGTGACTATTATTATTGTTTATAATTCTAACCTGATTTTTTTGAGAATGCAAAATGTCCTTTTTCTGTGCCTAAATTTCAAACCGATCTTGGAAATAATTATGCCAGCAGTGATTTTACTTCCTTAAGGGAAGGTGCTGTTCATTCATATGTAGTTTTATTAATTTAGAGTGATTTTCTAGAAGGTCAGTCATAATAATTAACAGTTTAAAATCATAGAATATATTAAAAGCAATGCAGATGGGACTCCTGTTTCACCCAGACCATATACTTAGAGATACTTGTTGAACTGAAAAGTACATAAATGGCTGGGGAAAGTTGCTCCCTCTAAGTTTTAATAGGTGGTGGCCACTTGTAACCAGTACCCTTTGAATGTGAAGGTGTTTGTTATTCTATAATTTGGACTAACTTTCCAATTTTAAAAAATTTAATGATGTTTAAACACTGTGGACTTAAACTAGTGTCTAGGGCAAGACCAGTGTTCACTGCATTAACTGTGCCCTAAACAGGTAACTGGCAAGTGTGTATTCACACTTCTCTTTCCCATTTCCAGTTTTTCACATTGTGCCCCCTGCCTTCAGGGCCCCCTCTGCTTCCCTTAAAGCCACAAAGGCTTCCTTTCTATAGACCTACTGAGATGATAACAGACTGAACTTTTTACCCTTTCTCTCCTCATCCAAGTCAAAATATATTTATCCAGTGTCCAACTTCTTCAGAGCTCTTTTGATACACTGATTTAAACTATAATGTGAAGCAGTCTGTAAAAATTTTGCATATTATAACTCCCTGGTACTGTGTGCATTTGTAGGGCTGTCATTAATATAGTTCTAAAATTTATTTTTTAATCTTCTTTTATCCCTTTAAAAATTGCTTTATTTTGAAATAATATTAGATTGACAAAAAGATGTTGCAAAAACAATACTCAAAGTTTCCATATACCCTTTGGTGAGCTTACCCAAATTTTAACATCATACATAACCATAGTACAATTACTAAGCTCAGGAAACTAATATTGATACAGTATTATTAAGTAATCTACTTACCCTTATTTAAATTTTACCACTTGTCCCACTTATGTTCTTCCCTTGTTTGGTATCCAGTCCAGATCCCAGGATGCATTTAGTTTTGCATCTGTAGTCTCTTGTATACTGGGACAGTTCCTTGGTTGGTCATAATGTTGACACTTTTGAGGAGTCTGGCCAGTTAGTGAATAGAATGTCTCTCGATTTGGTTTTTTTTCTGATATTTCCTCTTAACTCAGGTTATACATTTTTCTCAAGAATACCACAGAAAAGATGTTTTGTCCTTCTGAGTGTATCATATTGGGAAGTACATGTGTCAATGTAACCTAATTAGTGGTGACCTTAATCTTCATCATTGGTTAAGGCAGTGTCTGCAGAGTTTCTCCACTGTAAAGTTGCTATTATTCCCCCTGTAATTAATAAGCATCTTGTAGGGAGGTACTTTCAGACTGCAAATATCACACTGCACATTTTACTTTTGCACACTAATTTTAGCATCCAGTGATGATTCTTGCCTACAACAATTATTTCTGTAGTATTTGCCAATTATTGCTGGCTGTTTCCATTTCACTTATCCTTTCACACTTATTAATCGGAATTTTTCTATAAAGAATAGCAGTCCACTATATTCAGTTTCTTGTAATAAGCTATAGTGGAAAATAATCTGAAAACATATGTGTATATACATGTATGTATATGTATGACTGAATTGCTTTGCTGTATATCTGAAACTAACATTGTAAATCAACTACACTTGAATAAAAAATAAAATTAAAAAAAAGAAGAGCAGTCCCTTCTCCCCCATTTACTTATGTATTATTTACTTATATCAATATGGACTAATGGATGTTTGCTTTATTCTGTGGGCTAAAATCCATTACTGTTATTATTTATTTTTCAATAAATAATTGAGCTCCTTCAAGAAAGTGCCTCTGTTCTTCTAACATGCTGCTACTTTTTAAAAAAATGGACCTTCTTACTTTTTGGCACTCATAACATCTCTGCCCCAGCTTTGAAATAAGCAATTTTCCCCAAAAGCCCTGATTTCTTATAGTTGGATATTTAGAAACCAAGACCTAGGTGCTGTTACTTCTAGACCCTCCTAGATATCTGTATCTATGTAAACTATTACATTAAAAATTAATTTTTTTATTCCTATCCATCTTCATAGGCACCTTTTCCATTCTTATTTGTAACTCCTATCTCTGTAAGAAATCTGTTTGTGTTATCCAAAATATATTTATTTGCTCATAGAATGCATGAACGTAGTTTCAGATTTACTAACCACCCCCTTTGAAAACAAAATTTCATAGAGTGCAATATTTGTGTCCTTTTTTCCTTAGCCATACATACATAATAAGCTATTGTTTTCCAAGATTACTTAAGCTAGTCATTTTCTCCACCAACTCCTTCAGTGTGGTTACCTCATACATTGGTAATACAGTTAGGTTAACTCTGAATTCCATTTTGGGCTCCCCCAGTGTCCTGGTTGATTTTAACTATTTATTTTTCATTGTGTGAAACATCATCATGGTTCTAAAAATCAGGAATACACAGAAAAGTTATACTTTCCCTCTTCTTTCCACCTCATTCCCACCTAGCCGCTGTGGATAACCATCCCCATTCATGTTTCTGGTTTGTTCTTCCTGTATTTTTTTTTTTTTTGATACTTTCTTATTTTCCCCTATTTCTTAAGGAAGCGACACACTGTGGATCATCTTTTGTACTTTGCTTCTTGTACTTAGCAATGTATCCTAGAAACCATTCCTGTCCATCCATAGTGATTGCCCTTACCTTTCTTTATACTGTTGCATATGCATAGTATTTCATTGTGTGGAGACGCCATAGTTTATTCAAACCCTCTTTGATATATGAGCACATGCATTATAGCTTTGTTACATTTTGCCAAATTCCCCATCCAGAAGAGTTATATTCCAGTTTGCATTCCTAGCAGTGTTTCTTCACAGCCTGCCCCATAGAATGTTTTATCGTACTTTAAAATTTTCTCCAATCTGATAATAGATGAGAAATGTTAACTCAGAGTTGCTTTAATTTGCATTTCTTTAATTATGAGTGAGTTTAAGCAGCTTTACATAAGTTTAAGGACTATATATTTAAAAGGGCCATTTCTATAGATTTTTGTGAATTGTCTATTCTTTTTTTTTTTTTTTTTTTTTTTACCATTTTTCCATTGGGTTTTAGTCCTTTGTCCCTCAGTTTTTGAGTTCTTGTGTATTAAGAATTTTAGCTTTTTATTTTGGATACACATTGCAAATATTTTCTCCCAGTTTGTTAGTTGCTTAAATTTATGGTGTTTGCCATCCAGTTTTTTTTATTTCAACTTTTATTATTAATTATTTAATTTCAAATGTATTAATATAGGCACACCTCAGAGATACTGCAGGTTCTGTTCCAGAGTAGCACAGTAAACAGATAAAATGAATCACACTAATTTTTTTGTTTCCTGGTGCATACAGAAGTTATGTTTACACTATACTGTAGTCTATTAATGCAATGGCAGTACCTAAAAAAAATACATTGGTTTTCTATTCAAAAAATACTTTGTTGCTAAAAAAAAAAAAAGGCTAACCACCATCTGAGCCTTCAGTGAGTCATAATCCTTTTGCTGGTGGAGGATCTTGTCTCGATATTGATGGCCGTTGACTGATCAGGGTGGTGGTTGCTGAAGGCTGGGGTGGCCTTGGCAATTTCTTAAAATAAGGCAACAGTGAAGTTTGATGCATCGATAGACTCTTCCTCTCACTTGAACACTTAGAGGTCCTTTTCTAGTTGTTAACTGGCCTAATTTCAATATTGTATCTCAGGGAGTAGAGACAGCTGAGGAGAGGGAGACTGGAACAGATGGTCAGTGGAGCAGTCAGAACACATACAACATTTGTCAGTTAGGTTCACCATCTTAAATGCGCATGGTTCCTGTTGTACCAAAACGATCACAATAATAGCATCAAAGATCACTGATCACAGATCACCATAACAAATATTAATAATAAGAATGAATACATTTGAGACATGGTGAGAATTACCAAAATGTGACACTGTGACACAAAGTGAGCAAATCCTGTTGGAAAAAATGGGGCCGATAGACTTGCTCCTCGCAGAGTTGACACCAACTTCAATTTGTAAAACACACAGAATCTGCGAAGCATAGTAAAATGAGGTGTGCCTGTATTTCCTTTTATTGCCTCTGAATTTTGAATCATAGCTAGAAAGCCTTTTCCTCCACTAAAGTTAAAGAAATTCACCTTTTTTTCCTAATACTTACATGCTTTCATGTATAACATTAAGATTCCTGATCTATTTGGAGTTTATTCTTGTGTCCAGAGTGAGGTATAGATCTAATTTTATCTTTTACCAAATGGCTACCATTTTACTAAAAAGTCGATCTTTGCCCCAGTAATTCCAGATGCACCCTCATCAGACATCAAATTTCCGTACGTCTTTGGATCTGTTTTTATTCTTTTCCTTTGGTCTATTTGTCTATTCATGTGCCACAATGTTTCAGTCACAGAAGCTTTACAATATAGTGTGCTTTAGGTAGGGCTAGATGCCCCCTGTCATGGTTTTTCTTTTTCAAAGTGTTTTTCTGGTTATTTTTGCATGTTTGCTTTCCAAATGAAATTTAGTATTAACTTGTCTAAATCCATAAAAATCTTTTTGGTATTTTATTGGGTTTGTAAATTTATCAGTTAACCTGGGGAGAGCTGACATCTTTGTAATGTTGAGTCACATGATTCCAGAACAGGGGAGGGCTCTGAATTTGTTCACATCTACGTTAGTGTCTATCAGGAGTGCCATTAATGTTTTAATCTGAAGAAGACATTGATAAGGAAAGGTTCGGGGCCTGAGGAGTCATTGGGTACCACCGTCAGACACGGCGTGATGGTGGTTGCCGCCTCCTTGTTATCCATCCGGCTGTTTGTTACTGAGTACTTACCTACCAGATGGTGGACTCTGTGCTGGGTCCCGTGGATACAGAAGTAAAACACCTGGTCCCTGCCCAGGAGGCGCTCACAATCTAGTGGAGGAGACAGGTTATTAAATTGACAGCAGCAATTACTCTTCCTTTCTAAGGACAGCCCCGTCCTTTCACTGAGGAGAGGAACTGGATTCAGTGTCTCTGAGACATCACAGAGGATGTTGAAATTGATGATATGAAACCTAGCTGGAAATTTGTTTCTCGATGTCATTTATGCAACTGCAAGGTGTCTTAGAAGATAACTTAAATGTCTAATTGTAAAATGTTGGAGCCCTTCTTGTTCATGCATGTGTATCTAGTGAGATACCAAGCGGGCTCTTGTAGCGAGTTGACTCCAGCAGCAGCTGGTACGCAGCAAGCTTCTCTTCTCAGATCACTGTACTTCCCCATGACCGTTAATAATTTGCGTAAAAAGGAAGCAAATCCTTAAAGACTTTTATAACTCTTCCCAAATTTTTCTACCAGTTCTTACAATTTAACATTTGGCTAGCAGTTTTTTTTTCCCTTGGGGGCAAGATAATGGCAATGCTGGGCATCATGTTTATATGCTTTTAACAAAATATAGTTGCTGCCTGGGCTGAGTTAATAATCACTTTAAAAGTGTTTTTACTTTGACTCCTTCAGGCTTAATTCAATCTTATTTTGACTCCTATGGAAAGTCAAGCAGGATCTTGAGTCGGGTGTGATCCGGTGGAGGTTAATTAACTCTTTCAGGATTGGCAATGTTCCTGGGAAACTTTTTTTTTTCCTAGAAAAAGAGACAATTTATCTTCTGAGCTGCTCTCTGGCCAAATATCTAGTATAAAATCCCCAGTCTCACACTCTCTCTTTAGGAAAGAATTCCAAGTTTCACAGTGGAACTAAAATAGTGATAGGATGCCAGGGTGGACGTGTGCTGTTCTGGGTCAGAATGAGAGGTGGTGATGCTCATACAGGACTGGGGATGGGGCAGAAGGGAAGGAATACTAGTCCTTTCCATTCCTTCTCATCTCAGCTTGAAAGTCAAAGGACGTACGTTCACTACAGCTTTTGAAAAAGCAAAGATTATTTCTTCAGGGAGCCTATGAGTCCAAAAGGGAAAATGATGGAATGTAATCTTAGAAGCCTTTCAGAATGAGAAGCAGTCAGCTATTATTCAAACAAGCTGAGAGTCACCGTACATGGAACTTGCTCAAGAGTAATTCCTAGAATTTAACTAGTGGGTTCTTTTTACTTATTTTTTCTTGTTAACTTTATCCCTCCTCTTTTCTGTACAGCACTGTAGTCATTCAGTTAAATCCATTCATTCCCCATCCTCCATACCCTCTCCCTCTCCAGCCCCTTTCTCCACCCTCACGCACACTGTTTCTTTTTCATTTTCATTCGAAAGTGATGCTCAGGAGGACTATAAAGTCTTTAAGGCTTTGTGGTTCATCACCATTCTCAACCGTCTTCAAATCTATTCTTTCTGACTCTTATGCCCATGTATCCGAGAAAATGCTACCTCCAAAGTGCACCTAGATCAGTTAATATCACCAGCTTTCTCCAGTCATTCTTTCATCAGAGTATTCATTATGCGGTACATCAGAAATTGACACATTGTAACTGACTATACTTCAATTAAAAATAAATTAAGTAAATAAAAATAAATTTAAAAAAACAAGAGTACTTCTCCCCAAATAATAATAGCTTACACTTACCTAGTGACACAAGTTATAATCAGAAAATTTCAAAATGCAGGAAAGGGAGGCTGCCTTGCCAAGGGATCATTAAGTACTGACTGACAAGCTGAGAAGTGTGAAATATGGAATGAATTATGAATGTCCCCATTTAGTTTCATTATTACGATATAAGATTAAAACGTCTTTGATCTTTTTCCCTTTCCTGTAAACTTGTTTTGTCCGAGTGGTTGACAAAGGGCCAGTAAGAGGTGGAGGCACACTGCAGTGACTTCCAGTAGTGACTGCTCCCCTTCCGCTCCTGCTGGTGCGGACAGAACGTCCCCCCACCCCATGTGAATCTTCTGATATGAAGAGGAGCTTCTCACCCCCATTCCTGAGGCTGTTAACCTGGTAGTAGTGCTTAAGCCTCATCTCATGGAACCATATACGTCCACATACTTCCCAGATGAATTTCTGCCCCTTAACAGCCTCTTCATACCTGGTTGGTTCCGTTTCCTTACATAGTAAGATTTGGCAGAATAAGTTATTAAAAGGAGCATTTCCAGATTTACTTGCTACATCACTGCTCCTTCCCCTCTGTGGTTTCAGTTTTGTATTTTAAAAGTGCCATGTAGAGGAAAGAGGGATTATTTAATAAACCGATTACGTGAAATGTTTATGTTCTAAATTGCAAACCCTCCCCCACCCCACCTCAACTTCCCTGGAGAGTCAGAATCTGAGTTTTATTATGTTTGGACTAAAAATAGAACTTACACAGTAGTTTTAACCGTGTGGGACTTACTGGCTGATGGTCTTTGGATTTGAAGGTTATTACACCTTGAGTCTTAGAGCAAGCTTACCCTGCCTTAATTATTGTAATTTCAGGATCAGCCATGTTTCAAGCTGATAGCCCTGCCCATCTACCCACACCAGGTCTAGCCCAGGGGGAAGTGGAAGGCAGAGACCAGTTAGAAGGCGGGAGGACAGAGACACCATTATGAAATGAACACTTTGGTGCTATGAAAAAACTACTTCAAAATTTTTTCCTGACCCACTTTCTCTTCTCCTGGGACTCTAATTACATTTGACTGTTAGCTATTATCTCACAGTTACAGTCTGTTGATTTTTTTGAAGTATAGTCAGTTTACAATACCATTTGCAACAGCATGGATGGACCTGGAGATCATCATTCTAAGTGAACTAAGCCAGAAAGAAAAAGAAAAATACCATATGATATCCCTTACATGTGGAATCTAAAAAAAAAAGAGACAAACGAACTTATTTACAAAGCAGAAACAGACTCACAGACATAGCTGGTCTGTTGATTTTTAAACATTTTTTCTTTTTACTACAGTTTGACTCATTTTTCTTGACTTGTTCAAAGTTCACCCGTCCTTTTTTCTGCAACATCCAATCTGCTGTTTGCTCATCCAGTAAGCTTTGACTTCTGATTTCACACTTTTAAGTTTTAAAATTTCCATTTGGTTGTTTTAGAGTGTTTCTACTTTTCATAGAGTATCATGAGAGAATTCCACTTCTTCACCCATAATCTGCATTTTCTTACACATTCTTTGACAGATTTATAATAATTGTTTTAAAGTTCCTGTCTGCGAATTTCAGCAGCTCTCTCTGGGTCTGTTACCATGTCATCCAACTATTTTCTTGATGATCACATTCCTGTTCCTCCATGTTTTTCATTGATATCTATATCTATATCGAGAGAGGAAGAGGGAAAAGGAGAGGGAGGGAAGAGGGAAGGGGGCAGGGAGGTAGGGAGGGAGAAAGAGAATTCCAAATATTGTAAATTAAAAGAACATTAGTGCCTTTTTGATGTTGGTATTTGAGCTGGGAGGGGTTGACTGTAGTTTCAGATGTACTGGATTCACTTCTGGCCCCGGAGTCCAATCACGGTGAAAATGCCCAGGACCATGTGATCGCCCTTTGCTCACCAGCCCCTCCCCTGCCGCTGCTTTCTGAATGTGAGAAAGTCTGGGCCAATAGACTCGCTGGACTGAGACTCACAATTCAGCCCCCTGCCTGTCATCCAAGGAAGGGCTGGCTATTCCCCTCATCCCCCACCAATTCTCCCCCTTTCTGGCAGCTCACCTGGGCCCTGGATCCAAGTATGGAAGCTGCTGCCATTTTCTGCTCACATGTGATAGGCTCATTTCTTTCTGGAATATAGTTTATCCAGGTTTCCTTGCTGCCACTGTTCTCCACTAACCTCATAGAAAAGTATGATTTTGATTTTTGTCTAGGTCTTTTCTTGTAGTGACGAGCGTAAAGGTCTTTTGCATCTTTCTGCATCCTAACTGGAGAAACAGAGGTCTAACCTGCTTCTTTTATTCGACATTTGTATGCCCTGGCAAAGGACACAGGGCATTGAGGAATATTCATAAAGTCCTCAGAGATTTTTGTGACATGAATAGCGTCTGTTACAAAGCAGTAAAGAAGATGGATAATGAAATTTCTCAAGAAGATATAATTTATAATTATGATTTCCAATTAAGACGACAGAGGGGAATGTAGAGAAAGGACATGAACAATCAGAAGATCATTAAGGACGCCGCACCACAAGACCAGAGAGTGAAAGGAAGCTGCGCTGCTGCAATCCCGGTATTTCAGAGCTGGGAGAAAACCGTAGCTGCTATGAAGTCCAAGTTCCTTATTTTAAAGGCATCGATACTCGTTTGGGTTCATTTGATAGACTGAATATTTCCTTCCCTTCTTCCAGTGCCTTGGGAAGCCTGTAAATCAACATCAGCATTTCTTTACCAGACCTTTAATGAAGGGCGGTCCTTCCTTTTTTATTCCTTATAAGGGTCAAGGGCACTTGGGAAAGCATATATGAATCCTTCCCTATCTGTAGGATATCATAGAAAATATGTTAATTAAGAATACCCCTCAAACCCTTTAGTACTGGCTCACAGGCTCAGTGACTAAAAATTCATACTTTGGGTGTGTGAACACTAAAATCAGAACTCGTGGTAGTTGAACTGCTCTCCTGTAGTCTAAAGAATGATGCCTCGATGATTCATGCTGGGATATGGTCCACTGCTTGTTTGGTTTTCTATCCGAGCTGGGGCTTGTAACCTTGCTTTCCTATGTAGTGTTTCTTAAAAGCTCTAGGAAAGGGTGCCTGAGAGTCACCTTCATGCTCTAACAGGAGATCAGTAGTTATTTCCTAGGGGAATGCGATAGTTCCAGATAGCTTAAGTAACAAGCAGAAATAGCCAAGGAAGAAAGGAAAACCTGTACCGGTGATAAACACCCTGTTGAATATGCTTAGAATACAAGAGGAAAAAGAGAACTGGGGAGGTGTACACATCTTTAGGAAGGAAAAGGGGGAAGTCTGTGGTTGATATAAGAGCATGGTCTATGACTGGTTCCGTCAACTGATACAGAGAATCGTGCTGTTCTTTCCGAAGATAATTTGTTGAACGTGGGCAGTGCCTTCCTTGGAATCTGGCAAAACCATAAACGAAACCTTTGTGAACATTTTTTCTCAGTCTCTCACAGGAAAAGGTAGTCTCAGTACTGGCAGATCTTTTACAAACAGAGACTAAACTCTGCCAGCTTTAGAGCAGCTCCCAAGAGATAGGCTTTGGTAAGAAGATTTAGAAGTAATTGTGGTTGCTACCTCCAACCATCTCCAAGGTTCTTAAGACTATTCTGTGGCTTGCTAACAAAATGGGTTAAATGTAAAACTTTTCTTTGCAGATGATGCTCTCTTCTCCGGCTTGGGTTTTGGTTCCTCTTGTTTATTTTGTTTTATTCGTTTAGTATTATTTTTAGGTGAAGAATATATTGTCTTAGCTTCTCTTTGGTAGTGAGTGCTCCAGAGAGCACTGGCCATAAGGCAACAGTGGAAAAATGAGATCTCTGAAAAATAGGAAGATGTATGAAGCTGAAGTTCTTGCTTCAGCAACTTGAGGCACTAGGGGTGGAGGGCAATAGCTCCCACTTCCTCCTGCCCCTGCCACCAGTATCCTCTTGACCAAACCCAGCCAGAAACCACGTGGTACAGAGACCTTTGAAATGCAATCTGTCAGGGTCAGCACCCCACCCTCATCTCCCTGAAACAGAGCAGAGTGATGGAAGGGCAAGGAATGACTGGGGCAGGGGGAACCAGGCCCAGGACCAGCTCAGGGCCCTAATTATAAGAGGACCCACCATGGAGGAGCAGTATGGAACTTGCTGGAACACTGTGAACATTGCTTAGCTGGCAGCAACCAAGAGCCCTTCCCTCTCAATACTGAGGGGGGTTTGTTTTAATTGGGAAGATTTATTTATAAACAAGGGTTTTCCTTGTAGCTGGGGCCAGCAGGATTGAAAGAAAGGTAATTGGAGATCAGTAGTCATTGTTGTTTTGTAATATTTAGACTGCCTACAAATTGCACACCATCTGCAATGTTAACTGGAGAATATTGCTGGGTAAAGTAGTGATTTATGGCCTCAGACAAAAACCTGGTTAATATTCCATGGCAATTCACAAAAAGTAAAATGTCCCTAATCTAACCACTCATCCTCAATTATAAGGATATCAGAGAAAGCAAAAACAGAAACAAAAAACAAACAAAAAACCCAAAGAATATATCAAAACAAATTTTTTTTATTTATAATACTGTTTTCATCCAAACCAGGAACTAAGAAAACCTTTACTGGAATAATTTTTGGTTCTACTTATAACTACATTTTTTTTTAACTACATTGAAATTTTTTAAAATTTATTTTTTATTGAAGTACAGTTTATGTATAATATTATATAAGTTAGAGGTGTATGATATAGTGATTCACAATTTTTAAAAGTTACACTCCATTTATAGCTTACTATTAAATGTTGCCAATATTCCCTGTGTTGTACAATAAATCCTTGTAGCTTATTTTATACATCATAATTTCTATCTCTTAACTCCCTACCTGCATGTTGCACCTCTCCCACTCCCTCTCCCTACTGGTAACCGCTATTTTGTTCTCTATCTGTGAGTCTACTTCTGTTATATTCACTTGTTAGTTGCATTTTTTAGATTCCACATATAAATGATATCGTAGAGTATTTGTCTGATTTATTTCATTTAGTGTAATACCCTCCAAGTCCATCCATGTTGTTGCAAATAGCAAGCTTTCATTCTTTTTATGGCTAAGTAGTATTCCACTGTGTATATCTGTACCATATCTTTATCCATTCAGCTGTTGATGGACACTTAGTTTGCTTCCATGTCTTGGCAATTGTAAATAACACTGCTATGAACATTGGGGTGCAGGTATCTTTTCAAAATAGTGTTTTGTTTTTTTCAGATATATACCCAGGAGTGGAATTGCTGGGTCATATGGTAGTTCTACTTTTAGTTTTTTGAGAAACCTCTGTACAGTTTCCACAATGGCTGCACCAATTTGCATTCTCACCAACAGTGTATGAGGGTTCCCTATTTTCCACATCGTTGCCAACGTTGATTATTTGTGTTTTTTTGATGATAGCCATTCTGACAGATGTGAGATGATATCTCTTTGTGGTTTTGATTTGTATCTCCCTGACAATTAACAATGTTGAGCATCTTTTCACTTGACAGTTGGCCATCTGCATTTCCTCTTTGGAGAAATGTCTATTCAGTTCTTCTGCCCATTGTTTAATTGGTTTTTTGGTTTTTTTTTGATGTTGAGTTGTATGAGCTGTTTATATGTGTTGGATATTAATCCCTTATCAATCATATCATTTGCAAATATTCCCATTCATAGGTTGGTTTTGTTTGTTTATTTATTTTGTTTATGGTTTCCTTTGCTGTGCAAAGCTTTTAAGTTTAATTAGGTCCCATTTGTTTATTTTTGCTTTTGTTTCCATTACTCTAGGGGACAGATCCAAAAAAATATTGCTTCAATTTATGTCAGAGAGTGTCCTGGCTATGTTATCCTCTAGGAGTTTTATGGTATCTTATCTTACATTTAGGTCTTGAATCCATTTTGAGTTCATTTTTGTATATGGTGTTAGAGAATGTTCTAATTTCATTCTTTTACAGATAGCTGTCCAGTTTTCCCAGCACCACTTATTGAAGAGACTGTCTTTTCTCCATTGTATATTCTTGCTACTTTTCATAGATTAATTGACCATCCATGTATGGGTTTACTTCTGGGCTCTCTGTCCTGCTCCATTGATCTGTATGTCTGTTTTTGTGCCAATACCATAATGTTTTGATTACTGTAGCTTTGTAATACAGTTTGAAGTCAGGGAGCATGAATCCTCCAGTTCTGTTTTTCCTTCTCAGGATTGTTTTTGCTATTTGAGGTCTTTTGTGTATCCATACAGATTTTAAAATTTCTTGTTCCTGTTCTGTGAAAACTGCCATTGGTAATTTGATAGGGGTTGCATTGACTCTGTAGATTGCATTGGTTCTACTACATTTTTGATAGCCACGTTAAAAAAGAATTATGTGTGTGTGTATACCTTTTCAAGTCATATAAAATGGAAAGGTATCCCATATGTCCACCTCTATGTAAAGGTCAACCCATGATTCTGTAGGCTCCATTTAAGGCTGTGGTGAAACTGTGATTTCTCCAGAGCACTGTACCCCAAAGAGAGATTTTTCCTGACCTCCTTGAACTCTTTTTCTAAGTTACTCACCTGAGAATCATATGCTGCTAAATATATGTATTACCTTATATTGCTGTCATATAATTTTTAAGCTCTTAAATTGTATTTTAACATTTCTGTAGCCACAGATTTTCTTCACTGACGTTTTATGCTCACTGAACACCATTGCCTTCCTTATATTTTCCTCAGCCCCTTGTACAGGGTCTGCCACAGAGTTGGCCCTCATTGATCAGGGAAAATATCTGACCCTGCTGATTCTCTGAATTTCTAGCTAGAACCCTCTTTCACATTAGAATTTTTGGTCTTCCACAATTACTAGGCTTCCAAATCTGGAAATCTTATTCTGTCTCTAATGAAATGTATAATGATCTTTTAAAAAATAATAAAACCATCCATGGTAGGTAAACTCCTTGTTTTCAAGGCTGTATACCAGAGTTGGAACTGACAACTGTTGTCATTTCTCTAAGAGAAGGCCTAACCTCCTGAAATAGCTCATCTTGACAGGTGGTTCAGCCACTGGCACTATCTCAGCAGCCTCAGAAGAAAGCAGCTTTTTGGAAGTCTCCCTGTTGGACTCTTAAGTGTGGCAACTGAAGGACAATCTGGCTCCTGTTAAGAAGATTTAATTGCATAGTTTAAGAAGTGTAACTTTATTTTAGTTTAGTTTGGTTTATTGCAGTTCACTGTATAAGGATTCTCCAAAGAAACAGAACCAATTAGGTGCAGTAGATGTGTGAATGTGTATATGTGTATATATATGTGTGTATATGTTTGTGTGTGTGTGTGTGTATATATATATATATATATAAAGATTTTAAGGAATTGCTCACACAGTTATGGAGGCTATCAAGTCTAAAATCTGCAAAGTGGGCCTTGAGACCCAGAGAAGAGCTTGTGCTGTAGTTCAAATCCACCATCTGCTGCAGAATTCCCTCTTGCTCAGGGGAGGTCAGTCTTTTCTTCTAGTGAGGCCTTTAGCTGATTGGAAACAGTCCATCCATTATGTGGACACTGCTTTATTCAAAGTCCACTGATTTAAATGTAAATCTCATCCAAAAACACCCTCTCAGAAGGAGCTAGGACATGTTTGGTCAAATATTTAGGCATTGTAGTCCAGCCAAGTTGACGTATAAAATTTCCCATACATTCAGTTTATTATTTTATTTTAACAACAGGTTCCCCGACTCTCCCTGGACTCAATGTGAACATCATCTGCCCAAGGACAGGGACCCTCTAAAACTTATTCCTCACTGTGTCCACGGCACCCAGGTCCACAGAGGAATGGGTGACATTGTCCTTCTAAAGGCCATCCTCTTTCCTTTCTCCAATTCCACTGGCATTTGACGTCGCATCTGACTTGAAAGTAGCCTTCAGCATCTCTTTGTCTACCTCCCACCATACACACTCAACACCATAGGGCTGCATATTGAAAATGGATTATCCTATTTTCATTCTAACTGAATTAAGCCAGACAGAGAAAGAAAAATACCATATGATACCACTTATATGTGGAATCTAAAAAATGACACAAATAAACTTATTTACAAAACAGAAACAGACTCACAGACATAGAAAACAAACTTGTGGTTACTAGAGGGGAAAGGGGAGGTGGGTAGAGGGATAAATTGGGAGTTTGGGATTTGCAGATACTAACTACTATATATAAAAGAGATATTCAATACTTTGTAATAGCCTATAATGAAAAAGAATATGAAAAGGAACACACACACACACACACACACACGTATGACTGAATTGCTCTGCTGTACACCAGAAATGGATACAACATTGTAACTATATTTCAATTAAAAAAAGAAAAAGAAAGAAAATAGATCATCCTGAATATGCAATATATAAATAAACTGATTTCTAGTTATGATTTTGACCAAATAATACCACCTTGCATTGTCACAGGAGACAGGGACTGTGTTCACTACTTGAATAAAGGTGCCTCTGCTTCCTTGACTTATAGTTCTTGATGTCTTTCTTCTTCTTGCTCCTCCCCTGTCACTGTCCTTTATACACACACACACACACACATCCTCCTTCCTCTGTATTCTCCCTTTTTGCCAAACTTTTCTCTACATTAATATTTTCCCCCAAGCGTGGGAGAGGACTAATATTAGTTCTGGAATTCCAACAGCTTTTTGTGAAGTTCTTCAGTCTTCGATGGAGACTGTCACTTGTTCTTTTGGCCTCTTTCCTTTCCCTTTGAACCCACTGCCCTGTCCACACTCACGGGCTTCAGCCTCACTCAGGCTCATAGGAGTTGTGATGCTTTGAGCACCAAGGTCGGTGCCCAGAACCTCAGTGAAACAAGGCAGTGGACCTAGAAGTCACTTAATGTGCCTCGTCCCTGCGGCTTCCTTCTTTCAGGCTGGTATTTAGATCAGTATCTACTGATAGAGTCTGAATGTGAAGACCAGCTGATTTTGTTCTTGAACAGGAAATAGATGGAATGGTTTGTGAAGAAAAAATCATAATTGATGAACATTTTTTGGTCTAATGATTTTGGGAAAAACCTTTAGTCTCTACACTGTTAAATATTTTCTTCCCCATGAAAACAGTGTAATATGTAGGACACTCAGACAGAAACAAGCCTGTAAATGCACATTTTTATATGTGGGCTGTTTACCTTTTTTTTTTTTTTTTTTTTTTTTTTGCTCTGAACAACAGAATTTTGACTAAACAAATTAGGTATGAACTGCCCAGTTCTGATTTTCATCCAAAATACTGGTTCTTTACCTGTTTATAGTCACAGACCTCTTCAAGGGTCTAAAAAAAAAAATCTATAGACCCTTAACATTCACATATGGATATGAAATTTTACATGGGTTTTTAACTTTGATCCAAAGAACCCTGGCAGTCTGTCCCTGGGACTCCGGTTAAAAGCCTTTGATCAAGGCAGGGAGTTTGCTCACTCTGGACTTTAAAGGATTAACTGAGAATGGCTGAACCCACTCATTTTATTAAAAGTACTGTATATTTCACTAAATTTTTAAGCTAACAATAAACGTCAAATGGATGATTGTGATGTTTTCTGCAAACGTCCCATTTCCTTCTCACTGAGACCTGGTGAGACCATGGAATGCTCCAAGCCCTGGGGCAGCCCGGGTTCTATGTCTCTCCAGCTGTAACAGGATCTACTGTTCTGCAACGTATTTCTCTGGAGCCACGCTGGGATATACATTTTTATCTTCAGGACCTAAATTTCCCTCTTTACTTATGCATTTGTGCAAATTTCTTTTTAAGTACAAACACTCTTAACTATATTGTGAAGGAGTTCTTTTGCTCTTAAAAATAAAATGCCTGCTACCAATAAATTCCCAAAGGACTTTTCTCTCTCTCTGCAGGAAGCTGTAGTTTACAATCTCTCTCTGAATTGAGTATATTCCATAACGCTTTGTTCTGCACTCTTTGCTCTCCTTCGGAGTTGGAAGAAGTTTTGAAACACCTTTTGGCTGAAAGAGTGTCTTTGTAGTTGGGGTTTGAGCTAAAAGCAGATCCCTTGCCCCAAATAGGGTAGAAATTTGGACTCCATCACACCTCCTGTCCCTCCCCCTGCACACCCAACTGAGGCATGTAAGGGTGTGCCCTCCGTAACCTCATCGTGGCCAGTAAACTTTAGCAGATTAAGCAGAAACTGTAAGCAGAAATAAACTTAACTTTATCTCACAGTTCTCCAGTTTTATCTCATACTTTCTAATCCAGAGACTTCTAAAAGTTCGCTTCAGGACGAGGTTCTAAAGCAAAAGTTTTACATTGTGAAACATTTTGAATTCCAAATCCAAGCAAATAAATTTCAGGAAGGAAAAAATTATTGCTAAGTCTTGTCAGTTTAAAGGCAGTTAATATATTCACTCATTCTTTAATCCATTAATTATGTGTTACGTGATATAGAGTAAATACGAGGTAAGCCTCCTGCCTTCTCAAAAGATATCGAAAGATAAAAATAGAGATTCCAGATAAGAAGACAGCCATTAACTTTAGATTAAATCTACTACATAACAGACCTTGTGGGACCAAATGTCAATTTCAAGCTTCCAGTGATTAACAGTCTCTCAGGAGCTGGTAAAGGCTGGTTCCAGCACATCATATAGCACGTGTCCAGCAATCGATCTCTCTGCTCTGTTTCATTGGTCTATTTGCTTATCCTTATCCTAATTGAGAGAGGTGGATCATAAGTATTCATTCAGCTAAGTCTTCCCGTGTTACTCTTTTTGAAGGAGAGATGTTGGGTATTTGTGGGTTTTTGTTCTTCCATAAAGAAGAGCTGTTTAGACTCTGTTGTTCAAGTTCCACCAAAACTCTGTTAGTTTTTTGCAACTGCCTGTGTGGAACTGGTCCTCTGGATGGTAAAAGACCCGGAAGGAAAGAAGTAATCATTTTCCCCAAGAATGTCTTAAATCTCCACATTGTTGTTTCAGTGCCTCCTCTGACTTCCAGGGCTGGCAGTAGAGTTGGGTCTATAATGCTGTGACATTTCTTGACACTTTCCAAGAGACAAGGAAGAGGAAAAGTGCTTTTGAGATTTATTTATGACATTGTAAGTGTTACATTTCCATGGTGATTTCTAAAGTTGTGACTGCAGGTGAGGGGAAGGAATTAAGTTGGTTGGAACTGTCGACTCATCTTTGTAAGTAGTATACGAATAACAGTGGAAGATGTGTTTAAAGTTGAAGTAGTAGGTCCACAAAAGTTGTTTCTCAGATTACCTAAATTACTTTTTCTCTCTTTTTACCTAAAATCATCATACCGCTTAGAGTTAAAAACCTCTAACATAATTGTGACAGTTTTCTTTAGAGCTCTTGTTTATAAATGGAAGTAGAGGTTTTTCTCACCAAATATGTCAAGGTAAACTTTTCATGAACTCTGTTAACATAAAGGTTTGATCGCTTAGGGGAAAAAACCATTAAATAGGGAAACAATGGTCTTTTGAACACTGAATGAATGGTGGATATCCTCTTGGTTCAGTTTCTCTGGAGACTCCTGACTAGTAAAACCAGAAACCATCAAAATTACCTCCTGCTTTATAAGGACATTTGTACAGCGATGTTGGTGCATTTCCATTTTGCAGAGTGTCTGCTGTCATGCTTTTGATGTCTAAAGTACAGTCTTGGCTTGGTACTGGCTGGTAGAGATCAGAAGTTACTGCTGCAAGGGACGGCAACTCCAGAAAAAAATGTGTTAATTTCAGACTTGCTGAAAAAAGAAAAAGTTAATTTAAATTCTGTCCCTTGATGCTGGCAATATTTGGTAAAACTGGCACACATCTAGAGAAATTGGAAGTGTACATTGGCACAGTATGTTTGCATATCCAGCCTCTGGAACTGTGAGAAAATAAAATTCTGTTGAAGCCACCCAGTCTGTGGTTCTTTGTTTTGGCAGCTCCAGCAAACTCATACATGTGTAAATACATGTGTTTATACAGACTAATTACAATGCTTAAAAAAACTAAATAAGCTATAGTAGAAAAATTCTTAAATTGATGTTTCAATATGTTGGAATATAATATTGTCATTAAGATTAAAATTCTGATGACTTTATTGCAAAAAGATTACTACAATAAGATATAAGCAAACAATGAAATACGATTTAGCAATCAAAAGAGAGAAAAACTGCATATATTCACATGCAGAATCCTCCAAAACATAATGCTGAGTGATTTAAAAAAAACAAAGTTAAATGTGACTTAGAGTTTAATATCATTAACATACATGTTAAAGCACACTCTCCATAAACAATGTATACTGCTCACGGACAGATATGCACATAGATAAAGGAAGATAATATGTACTGGAAGGAAACACCTTAAATGTACGAGCATGGGTGTCTATAGTGGAGTAAGGGGCTGGGATCTGAAAGGAAAGGATCTAACCAAGAAACCAAATATTATAAGAAGGAGAACAACAGGTGAACTGGTGCAGATGATGTATCTGGAGGCAGCTGAGGACGATTGATTATATCAGTCGAAATCTGTGCATCTGAAGTGCAACTAGAAACAAATAGATGGTAGATGAAAGGCCAGAATGCATCTATTCTATAGTTTCATTCCTATGATTCTATTTATATGTAAAAACACCAAATTGAGTAACAGAAAATAGGCAACTTATGCTGGTGAAATTCAAGGTGTTTTTTGTTCTTTAAAATTTTTTTTAATTGAAGTTTGGTTGATTTACAATGTTTCAAGTGTGCAGCAAATTGATTCACATATATATATGTATTCCTTTTCAGATTCTTTCCCATTATTGATTATTACAAGACAGTGAATATAGTTCCCTGTGCTATATAGTAGGTCCTTGTTGTTTATCAGTTTTATATGTAGTAGTGTGTATCTTTTAATCCCAAACTCCTAATTTATCCCTTCCCCCTTTCTCCTTTGATAACTATAAGTTTGTTGTCTATGTCTGTTTTGTAAATAAGTTCATTTGTATCATTTTTTTAGCTTCCACATATAAGTGATATCATATGATATTTGTCTTTGTCTGACTCGCTTCACTTAGTATGCTAATCTCTAGGTCCATCTATGTTGCTGCAAATGGCATTATTTCATTCTTTTTTATGGCTGAATTATATTCCGTTTTGTACACACACACACCCCACATCTTTATCCATTCATCTGTGGATGGACATTTAGATTGCTTCCATGTCTTGGTTACTGTAAACAGTGCTGGTATGAACATTAGGGTGCATGTATCTTTTCAAATTAGAGTTTTTGTTTTTTCTGGATACATGCCGAGGAGTGGCATTGCTGGATCATATGGTAACTCTATTTTTAGTTTTTTAAGGAACCTCCATACCATTCTGCATAGTGGCTGCATCAATTTACATTCCTACCAACAGTGTAGGAGGGTTCCTTTTTCTCCACACCCTCTCCAGCATTTACCATTTGTGGAATTTTGAATGATGACCATTCTGACTCATGTAAGGTGAGACCTCATTGTAGCTTTGATTTGCATTTCTCTGATAATTAGTGATGCTGAGCATCTTTTCATGTGCCTGTTGGCCATCTGTATGTCTTCTTTGGAAAAATATCTATTTAGGTCTTTCGCCCAATTTTTGATTGGGTTGTTTATTTTTTTGATATTGAACTGTATGAGCTGTTTGTATATTTGGAAATTAATCCCTTATCATTCTCATTGTTTGCAAATACTTTTTCCCATTCCATAGGTTGTTTTTTTGTTTTGTTTTGTTTATGATTTCCTTTGCTGTGCAAAAGCTTTTAAATTTAGTTAGGTCCCATTTGTTTATTTTTGCTTTTGTTTCCATTGCTCTAGGGGACAGAGCCAAAAAATATTGCTGCAATTTATGTGAGAGTGTCCTGGCTATGTTCTCCTCTGGGAGTTTTATGTTATCTTGTCTTACATCTAGGTCTTGAATCCATTTTGAGTTCAGTTTTGCATATAGTGTTAGAGAATGTTCTAATTTTATTCTTTTACAGTTAGCTGTCCAGTTTTCCCAGCACCACTTATTGAAGAGACTGTCTTTTCTCCATTGTATATTCTTGCCTCTTTTGTCGTGGATTAATTGACCATAAGTGTGTGGGTTTATTTCTGGACTTTCTATCCTGTTGTATTGATCTATGTGTCTGTTTTTGTGCCAATACCATAATGTTTTGATTACTGTAGCTTTGTAGTATAGCCTGAAGTTAGAGGGGTGTGATTCCTCCAGCTCTTCTTTTTCAACATTGTTTTGGCTATTTGGGGTCTTTTGTGTTTCCATACAAATGTTAACATTTTTTGTTCCAGCTCTGTGAAAAATGTCATGGGTAATTTGATAGAGATTGCATTGAATCTGTATAGTAACTTGAGTAGTATGGTCATTTTAACGATGTTGATTCCTCCAACCCAAGAACAAGGTATATTTTTCCATCTGTTTGTGTTGTCTTCAGTTTCTTTCATCAGCGTCTTATAGTTTTCAGAGTACAGGTCTTTGGCTTCCTTAGGTTTATTCCTAGGTATTCTTTCTGATGTGATAATAAATGTGATTGTTTCCTTAATTTCCCTTTCTGATATTTTGTTGTTAGTGTATAGAAATGCAACATATTTCTGTATATTAATTTTGTATCCTGCAACTTTTTGAATTAATTGATGAGCTCCAGTAGTTTTCTGGTGGTGCCTTTAGGATGTTCTATGTATAATATCATGTCATCTGCAAACAGTGACAGTTTTACTTCTTCCTTTCTAATTTAGATTCCTTTTATTTCCTATTCTCCTCTGATTGCTGTGGCTAGGACTTCCAAAACGATGATGAATAAAAGTGGTGAGAGTGGGAATCCTTGTCTCATTCCTGATCCTAGAGGGAATGCTTTCAACTTCACCATTAAGTATGATGTTAGCTGTGGGTTTGTCAAATACAGCCTTTATTATGTTGAGGTGTGTTCCCTCTATGCCCACTTTCTGGAGAGTTTTTGTCATAAATGGATGTTGGGTTTTTATCAAAAGCTTTTTCTGCTTTATTTTTATTTGATGAGAGTTTTTGTTTGTTTGGCATTTTGTCCTATAAATCAAATTTCTAGTGGGAAATAAAAGAAAGACTGCCTTAGTCCAACATCTTCATTGTGGTACACTTTTCTTTCCAGAGGAAAAACATACTCTGTGGCTGTCATCAACAAAACAGAAAACTGACATAATTATCCAGAAATTCAAGTAAAAACTCTACTGTTACCTGAATTGTGTGGGCAATTGAAACCAAAAGCGAGTTTGCCCCTGGAGATCTGGCTTCAGCTGAGTTTTGTCTTTCTCATCCTTGTTCTCGTATTTTCTTTTTCTCACTTGCGTTCACTTCGTTCCTGCTCTCCCTCCAACAAATGCCTAAAATAAGCTTTGTGACTACCTAGCTTTTCCTTGTACTTTGCTGTCAAGTGTAGTAAAAAGAACAAAGAAAAGCCAATTTAGTCTGACTGCTCCGAGACTTTGAACAGTCATCTCAGTCACTGGAGGGAGAAGAGACATCCTGCCCACAGATGCCAGTTGGCCCCCTCGCACGTTCACTGAGCAGGGCGTGGAGCTCCCACGCAAGCAGGACCGTGAACATGTGCTCTAACCGGTAGAGAGAATTCCCAGGACAGATCACGTCAAGTGAAGGTGGCTATTTCCCCTGTTCTATTTTTGAGATTAGATCGTTTCAAGCCTTTTCATCATAATCAGCTATGATTTTTTTTTTCTTGAGTTAGAATCCCCATTAATCCAGTCTGGCTCTTCTGCAATAAATAGAGTCAGCGTGTTTAGGGTTACTGTCAGCCCCCTACTGTAACAGATGTCAGAAGACTCTATCTGTTCCTGATGAGACTGGCTTATCTGTCAGCTCTCATACTAACAAAGAGGAGCAGGGTGATGGGATTATTCCTTTTCAGAATAAGACCTTATTCTTCCTTTGTTAATAGGATTTTATATGGAAATAAATGAATTTTGCTAGCACAAAACACTATTTTACTTTATATTCCTAATTCAAAATGTAAGAAAAATACCATTTTCCCCCACATAACGTTTCTTACTAAGAAACAAAACAGATTAGGGTATTTTTTAAAAGCTGATTCTTTAGATCCCTTTGAGAAATATAAGACAGTCACTAGTAAAAGTGTAAGTAATATTCCTTTCAGATTTTAACTTAGAAAGGATGTTAAATTTTTATCTCAGTTGCATGCTTCTCCCCCAGTTGCACTAAGTAATTACTTTAGAGAGACTGGGGGAAAGGACCTAAGAATGGAGACTGAATACCCTTCTTTAATGAATACAAATGTGCTATAGCTCCTATTTAAACATATACACACAAAACAGAACCTCACATTATTCCCATATTCTTTCCCAGCTGACATTTCATATCAGTATCCCTTAACAAAGAGTGGTTTATAATTGCCAGTTCCCATCATCATTTTCGTTTCTCCACCTCATGTCATGTAAACTGTTTCAAACCAGAATTTTGTGCTTACATTCCTCTGACTCATCTTCCATAAAGGTCATTCATGACCTCCTAGCTTCCAGATACAGTGGTCACATCTCGGGCCATATCTTGCTCATCTCTTCAGGACAATTTGACAGCGTTATTATTCCCTTGATGTGAAACACTTCCTTTACTTGGCACCTGGGATGCCGCTTTGTCGTGGTTCCCACCCCATCTCCCTGACTGCTCCTCTCCCTTTGCTTTGCTTGTGCCTTCTCATCTCCTTGATCTTCATGTGGGGTCGCCCCAGTGCTCCATCTTTCTTCCCCAACACCCCCATCCATACCCTTACTCTAGAGCCCAGAAGATTTCATTTATCCTAAAATTCCACGTGTATGTTAGCATCTCCTCATTTATATTTCCTTCCACCTCCTTCCTCAAGTATAGACTCATTTCTCACCATCTCCTCTTGAGTATTGGTAGGTATTCCTAGTTTAATGTGTCCAAAATGAACTCTTTTTTTTTTCTCCTCTGAACAATTCCTTCCACCAGTCCTCCCCATCTCACTAAATGACAAATCATTCTACTAATTGCTTAGGTCAAAAATCTTGCCATCCTCCTTGATTTCTTTCTTCCATATTCTGTATCCAGTTTATTAGCTAATCCTGACAGCTCTACCTTTGAAATTTATCCAGAGTACCAGCACCTCTGTTGCTACTGCCCTGTTCCCAGCTACCACCACCTCTCACCTGGATTATGATAGTGACCTCCTCACTGATCTTTCTCTTCCTGTCCTGGCCAGCCTCTCTCCTCCTCCCCAACCCCACACACAGCAGCACACAACCCCACACGTGAGCTAGACAATATCACTCCTTGTTTAAAACTCGTAATAGCCTATCTCATGGCTCAGGATAAAACCAAGCCCTTATGGTGATCTCTAATGCCCTACGTGTTGGGACCCCTCCTATGCCTTTGGCCTCATCTCCTAGAACTCCCACACATGCTCACTGGCTGCAAAACAGGCTCCTGTCTGTTCTCAAACACTTCTAAAATATGTCCTCCTTTTCTGGAATGTTCTACTTCCTTGCTCTTTCCTTTTCGAAGGAACACTCAACTCCCAGGAAGCATATAGCATACATCCTTGCTTCCTTCTCTGTGCAACTGTCACCTCTTCAGTGAAGACCACTCCGACCACCTCATCTAAAACAGCCATCTCCCTCCACCCCCCTCCCCTACCTTATTCCTGACCACTTTGGTTTTTATTCACACCCCTTATTATCCCCTGACATTATACATTTTTAAAAACTTATTGTCTGTTTCCCCAACTACCATGTGAACTCCACAAGGCGTATTTTGTTCACTCCTGTGTCCACAGCATCAAGAACAGTGCATGGCACATAGTAAGTGCTCAGTAAATGAATTGTAACTCTGCTTCCTTTAATTTTTAGGAAATACCTTTCTCACTCCATGTTCTGAATTTCTGTCATTTGACCCCTTACTCTTGGTATTTTTAACTGAACTACATTAATAGGTCCCCTCAAATCCCATAGGAATATCTCTCATTAGGTACAGTTCAGCACCATACTTTATTGAATATTATAAGACATGCTTAATTATAAGAGGCATAATTATTTTACATGCCATTAAGAAAAAAATACTGCTGTTTAAAGTATGACATGCTACTTGAGATACAGGTGTGTGTGTGTGTGTGCGTGTGTACCTTAATAATGTGAGCCCTGGTGAATGGTACTAAAGAAAGGAGGCAAGTGGCCAAAGAGTGTGAGTGTGTGAGTGCTTGGTGTGCTGGAGGGTAAGGTGAAAGCTGATTTTATCTAAATGAGTCTCTCTTATTTCGTGCTTTGTTGTTATTTTTTTTTTTTAATTTCATTTTGTAGATGTTGAGCAGTCTACTTCTTAAGGGGTAAACATAAATGATTAAAAAATAGCATAAAACACAAAGACCAAGACAGATTTTCAAGTGAATCCAACCAATTTCTTTTTAAACAAATAAGCAAAGTCAGGTGTTATCTTTTGCAAAAGAACCGATTTGGTTGGCTTTCATTTCAAAAGCACTTCAGCTTTCCCCAAAAGATATTTCTGGTGAACAAAATGGAAATCCAAGATGAAAACCTGCCAGGTCAGTTATGAGACCATTTGATTTATTGCTGAGAGGCAGTTGACTTAAACTCTGCGTGTCTGCAAGTCATCGTATCATCAGTGGAGTTTCTCTTGAAATTACTTGCACGCGTATCCTTAATCACCTTACATGGCAGCTGGTCTTAAAGGATCCAGGGCTTAAGAAAGCATGCGATATTAGATTAGCAATAGTGTTTTACAGGGACGTCATCCCTGTGAACAAACAAAGACATTGAAGGACAAAAAACAATTCTGTCCTACGCTTCACATTGGATTCCTATCCAATAAGACGTGCTTCCAGTGTCTGCAGAGAAAACACAATGTCTTTTCTCGTGAGGCGGCTCATTTGCCATAGAGATTCGTTTAAGCTTAGCTCTCACCGCGCACTTAACATTGCTTAGGTTCATCTTCTACTCCTGAAAGCCTGTGTACACTGAAAACTTAGGTGAAAGCAAAAAAGTATATGCAAACTTCCCTTCTCTCCATCCCTGAATCCTTTGTCTAGGACTTTACCGGACTGATCAGTATACTGTACTGTTAGAAAGAAAAGATTTTTAATGATAAACAAATGGAGGATACGGTTCTGTGGGAGAAAGGGCTTAAGCAACCTGGGAAGAGAGATCCCAAATCAGGGAGGACACTAAGGTTATGTAGAGAGAGAAGCCGGGGAAATAAGTTGAACTTGAACAGCTGGTGGCTAAGAGATTGGAGCAGCTTCCGTGAGAAGTGGAGCTTTGCGGGGAGGTGGGGGGCAGGGAGAGAGAGAGAGGGAGGGAGGGAGAGCTGTAAAGGCCCCTTTCAGAAGCCCCGCTGTGATGTCCGTGCTGCACCCTCACTGTATGCTGTTTCAGCGCTTGAAACTTCAGGAAAAGCCCATAATCCTTTCAATGCTTTTTGGAATTAGGTTTGTGCCTATTTTTTACCCTTGCATGTGATGATGTATCAACATTGGGCATAGGGTGAATGCAAGGCAGTGCAAAAAGCTTAGCTTTCTTTGAATCACATCTATATCTTCCCAAGATGCAATAGGACAGCGAGTCCATCCTGGCAGAAAGGTGAAGTATGGAAAGTGTGGTTAGGCTTGTCTGGTGGTCTCCCACTCACTCTGTCTCCGCTCACCTGCCGAGATCCCCTGGCCCCTGAGCTGCCCATGTGGACTGGCTCATGTTCTCACACCTTCCATCCCTTCTATCAGAAGTACCGTGTCCTGAGTCCTGTTGTGTTATAGACATAGTAAGTGAGTGACCACTTAAAGGATGAGTAACTGGTAGGAGAGTACAGTGGTTAAGAACATGGGGTATGAAAGCAAATGCCCAGGTTTGAGTTGGCTCCTGCCCTTCCTAAGTAAAATGAAATTGGAAGAGCTGCTTAGCCTCATTGATCCATTGTTGTCTTCAGGTAAAAGAGACTGAAAGCTTTGGTGATAGCTGAAGAATTAAATAAAGTAGGGTTTGCTTAGTGGACACTATTGTGTCAGTCTCCCCAGCCCCCTGTCTTTCCTTCTTCTGGTGACAGGTTCTGTCCTGGTTCAAGGCCTCATCTCCCAGCTACAGTCAGGCCATCAGGGTCTACTCAAAGGAGATTTTTCAGACTGGGGCTAAGGAGAGGGTTGCCATTTTGTGCTCTTGTTCAAGACCCAGACCTGCAGACAGCCATGTCCTCTGCTCTGTAGAAAGGAAGGCAGAACAAAGCCAGCCGATGACTTCCATTTGGACTCATGGCCAGTTAGGTTACTGAGATCATTTCTCACACTGAAAAGCAAATAAGAAAATACTGTCAATTTTTCTTAGTTTTCTTAAAATCACTTAGGAGCTCAGGACTAGGTAGTCAGGTTGCCATCTAACCGAAAGTGGGGATGGAGGGAAGCTGCTCAGAGTCACAGAAGGTGCGCAGAACTGAGCTTCTGTTTGGATTAAGTCAGCTCTGCAGGGGACAGAAATCCAAGCCTAGGATTCATCCACGTTGGGATGTCTCATAGGAGACTGGTTCTCATTAAAGCCACAGGCCCCGAAGTGCTGTGACCTCAGGGTAATAGTAACTTGAAGTAAACCTGACCCACCGTCTCACCACCACCACCACCATAAGGGACTGCAGAGGGCAGTCTCCTTGGAATGGTGCAGGACAGGAAGGGGAAAGCATCCCTGAGAGCCTTCAACCAAAAGCTGGCCTTCCTGCAGATTTTGCAGCCCCAAATCACATCACTTGAATAACCCAAGAACCCTTGACCCCCAAATTTAGCTTAAGGTGGTCCTGAGCTGATAAAGACACATGGTAAAAGCAAAAAAAAAAAAAAAAAAAAAAATTCTCACTAAAGAAATATTTGATTTAGGCCTTAAAGATTTTCCCCAAATGATCTTCCAGAAAAAAAATATGTGTAGCTCACAGTAAAAAATAACAAAGCACACAAGAAAACAAAGCAAAATGAGTGGAGCAACCAAATAAAATGCAGGAGAAACAAAACTAGAAACCTCAGATGTTAAAATTAGTAGACAAGAATTATTTTTAATGTATGTTATAATTAAATAAAAGGCCAGTTGTACAATCAGAAAGCAAATTTCAACAAATTGCAAGACTAAATCCATATAGTCCATGTTCTTGGACCACAGTGCAACTAAGTTTGCAACAAAAATTAAAAAGATAATACTGTTTCTATATCTTTGATTATTAAGAAATACACATTTGTAAATTAAATACAAAAAACTATGGGCATAAGAAAATATTTTAAACTGGATAATATTTTAAAATAGTACATTTAAAAATGTATAGAATATATCAAAGGTCAAACTTAAAGGGATATTTATAGTCTTAAAATCCATAGAATTAAAAAAAAAAAATGGCTGAAAACTAATGAGCCAAACATCCATCCCAAGAAGTTAGAAAGGAAATAGCAAAATTAAACAAGAGAAAGCAGAAAGAAGGAAAAAGTAAATATGAAACAGAAATAAATAAAATATAAAACAAACATACAACAGAGAGTATTCAACAAAGCCAAAAGATGTTTTTTTATAAACCTCTGGTAAATCCTGTGTGGAAAAGAGATTTCTAGGTCCAAGATGGGACACAGAATCTACATATTTTTTATTGAAATATAGTTGACTTGTAATGTTTTGCGTATACAGCAAAGTGATTCAGTTTTTTATATACATATATATATGTATATATATATATGTATATATATAATCTTTTTTAGATTCTTCTTCATTATGTTATTACAAGATATTGAATATAGTTCCCCATGCTATACAGTGGGTCCTTGTTAATCTGTTTTATATATAGTAATGTGTATATGTTAACTCCAAGTTCCTAATTTATCCCTCCCCTGCTTTCCCCTTTGGTAACCATAAGTTTGTTTTCTATATCCGTGAGTCAGTTTTTGTTTTGTAAATAAGTTCATTTGTATCATTTTTTAAGATAGAATCTACATTTTCTTAAGAAATCCATAGAAGAGTGCAGTGTTCATGTTTTGAAACCACTGACCTAAAAGACATTTGTATTTTTAGCAAGAAATAATTATTTACTATAAGAAATTTCACACACTTTGTAAGGCCATTATGGCCGTGAGAAACTTTTTCGCCGTTTGTATTACCGCACAATGAAATAACTCCCATACCTTAGGTGAAACTGGCTTGAAATCCCAATCCACTAGACATTTTTCTCTTCAGTTAAGCATTACTCTTCTCACTTGTTCTTGCTCCAGTGCAAACTTCCCTTGGTAGATAAAATCACTAACTGATTTGTCAAAATTCCTTTACTAGTTACCTTTTTGCTATGCAAACTCAAGGACCAGGGAGCCCTTGTTGGGTGGAGCCCTGGCTGGGCAAGTGGTTAAGTTGTCTTTAGGAAGATCAGGTATCCCAGGGGTGGTCTGGAGGGCAGCGTTCCTTGGGCACAGGGCACAGATTTTACTTTCTGATAAAGATGGATGGCAAAGGGGAAAGGAAAGGACCTGAAAGAGGGGGAGAGTGACTTTTGATCAGGGCTGGTTCCAATCATGTTACATGTTTTAAGTTTGCATGTATCCGAGGCCATTTCCCGTCAATACAGATACGTTCTGAAACCTGCATACATTGCAATGAGTAGGAAACCACAGTGTTTGAAGAGTGGTGATCTCCTGTGTCAGGCACAAGGCATGTGCTTTCAAATTCTAATCTCAGTGAAATGATACATTATTACATTTCACGACCTTCAGTGTTGCTGGTAATACTTGCAGCTATACATGTTAAATCCTTAAAAGCCAAAGATCTATATTGTAAACTGCAGTTCAACTGAGCACTAGAAAAATTGACTTACTCTCAGTGCTGCTGTCTTGTGAGAGGAGTTTACAATCCTCTGTACTAAAAGGTCTGCAATATTTAGGTGTTAACAGGGTACAAGAATGAAGGATACTAATTTGTTGTAAAGTATTGTCTTGGAATTGCATCACAGAAGTGTTATTTTAATATTTTAGGACATATCTATATTTAATGAAAGCAGAGAAAGACATCGAGTAGAATTCAAGAACCATTCCTCGGTGTGGCACTAATAGGTCAGAGTGACTTCAGCTTATTTGCTTTAAAAAAAAAATCTAGACCACAAAATCTCCAGTAGTTTGGAGTCTAGGGACATTGGGGGCGGGGGGCAGAAATGCCTTCCTCCACACTCATTTCTCAAAATAGCTAAATTTCCCAAGTCATATTAAACAAAGACCAATTATATGTCCCTGCTACCACAGCCCCCAAAATTTATGTCTTATATTCTAACTTGATGAAAGGCTATGGTTCAAATAGAAAATGATGTTTGCAATTAAAGATAAAATATAGCTGATAATCGTCTGTTCTTCTGGGTCCCTGTTGTCTCTTACCTTCTTAACCAAGTTATTCTCATTCTAGGGACTTACAGATTTAAAAGTGAATAGTCAGTATGACTGAATTACTCTCCCAGATTTTATCCGTGCTTTTCACAGAAGGCCTGTGACTTGCTTGGATGTTCTGAAGCTTGGGCTGCAAGACCTCCTTGGGAGGCTCCCGATCTTCCATTCTTAGAAGTGGCACAATGTAAAAGCAGGGAAAGTTTGTCTTTAACACCATCTCTCTTCTTAAAATCTGCATCTCCCTCCCCCTGGGCTTCGCCTCCAACAAGCTGCCCTCTACCTGCTGAATACCTTCTTTTTAAACTCCCCAATCTGAATTGCTGTACTCAGATAATTTCTGGGGTTCTGGACCTCTTTCATAGCCCCATTTTCAGAATAACCCCGATCTCAGCTGTTCTGAAAAGCTCATCTGTGTCAAGTGTTAATAACCCAAATGATTTAGATGTTACTTCCTTGGGGCTGGCAGTTACTCAACTTCTAGAGAAAGCAAGTTGGTCTTAACCACTCTGAAGCTTTATTTGAACCTTGAAAAAAAAATACTGAAAAAAATGGCTGATTTTATATTTTTAGACATGGATACTGAATCTTCTGAGAACTATGGTCTGTTTTCTATAATCAAGAGTGACTTTTAAATAAAACCTTATGAAGTTTAAAGAAACCATCTCAGAGGTTTTAAGAACCAGAAATATGTAGTGATTTACTTTTCCTTGTTTAAAATAAACATTAGGGGTTAACTTTAGTCCTTACTGAGAATGTGAAATATATACAAATATGACCAAGAATATTGTCCTAAGAAAGATTTGAAGGTTAGCATAGGTGAATAAAATAGAAATCTTTGCAAGACTGGTCAAGTCTATGATCACAATGAATTTACTCTCATACAAAATCATGCTAATACCTCCAGACTTTTGTGTTGGCAAAAATGACCTTTGACGGTCAAAGTTTGGAATGTATGCAATGACTATAATTCTAAATAAGGGTTTAAAATACTAAGTATATCTAGTTAATACTTTTAGGTGTTTTACTTGATTTTTTAAATTAATGAGAAGATGAACGAGAGTGCTTTCATTTCAAGAATGAGGAAATAGAGACATAGAAAGGCAAAGTGACTTTCTTGTGGTCACAGAGGAAGGCAGTGGCACATTTCCAATACATTCGATTTGTCCCTTGCTAGACTATGCTTCATTTAACCAGCTAAAGTACTGAAAACTCTGGGTTTTGCTCACATTTTTTTCCTTACTCATAAAAGGTGTGAAAGCCGCCACCGAAGTGTTAAGGTTGGGCATTGAAGCCAGATGTGGGCAGATGGCAGTCTGTGTGAACAGCCCTGACCCTGACTCTTGCAAGGTCAATACAAGGCTGTGGGGCGTTCATTTGACATATTCAAGTCTATAATCTCTCAAGGCACAGTAGGAGGGAGAGCCTTCCTGCCTTCCAAGGATAACCCAGTATAATTGAAAATACTTATTTCTGTGGGTCACTGAAGGACCTGAGAAGAGAAGATAATTGATGCTGACACTTGCATCCTCTGTTTTTACTGTCAGCCACGCACTTGCCCTTTGGTCACATGTGCAGATTCACACTGCACAAGGCAACGTACACAAAGTTGTTCATTGTAACATTGTTACAACAGGGGACAGAGGAAACAAGCTTGCTGTCCATCAGTAGGACAGATTGTGGTTTATTCATTAATGAGAAACCTTAAGGTAGTTAGAGTAAATGAATTAGAGTTACAAGAACCTTTAAAACGCAAAAGCATACTGTGGAAGGAAATCAAGTGAAACAGAAGTTGTTGGTGTCCTTTGACACCACCAGTGGTGCCCCCTTTTGGTTGTATAATCCTACTGAGAGCAAGATAAAAGATTTTCCAAGATAATCTGCATCTTTGAAGTCTTTGATTTTATATTTTATAGTGTATCCTTCTACAGTAAAATAGTCTGTAATAGATATTTATTAGAGTAATTGGTTTTTCTTCTCCATTGTTTCTGCTAATAATGGCAACTCTGATAAATTCTATGTGCAGAATTCCTACAAAGATGTGGCACAGGACTACATACCTATTATCTGTTTAAAAAGAAAAATTAAATGTAAACCCTTTATTAACATGTTGGTTGCCATGGCACCCAAATCTGGGTGACAGTTGTGTTTCCTCAGGGGCATCCAATCCACAGGGGCAATCAACATGTTAAAAGGCACATTTTCCAATTAGAATTTTAAGCTTTCAAATTAATTTTTAATAAGCAGTCATAAATAATTCAAACATCAAAAAGTATAAAAGTGTATACAGAAGAAGTTTGCCCTGCCCCTTGTCTTCTAGCTATTCCATTCTTACCCCTCCAACAGATAAATACCATTACTATTTTCATGTTATAATAGATTTTAAGCCAGATGAAGACATGAGTGATTGCTATGTGGCCTCAGTAATTTATCTATAGGGAAATTTATGTAAGTATATTTACAGAGAAGCTGGTGCATGTAAGGCAATATGCCAGTTCAAGACGGACAAGACTCATTTTCTCCCCACACAGAGCCTGTCATCGAGTAAGGAAAACTATCAAATTCATCTATAGTAAAAGCACCAATATGATCAATTTGGGTTCCATCCCATTGTCAGAATCCATGACAAATGTGGTCACCATAGCCATAACCATCATCGATGTACCGATAGAAGAACGCACAATCACATCTGATTTGTTAAAGAGAAGAGACATTTGCTGTAGCCTGAAGAGGTGGCTATGATGCTGACATTGAAGGAAAAGACAATACAAATGGAAGAAACCACACTGGCAGACATAGCGGTTGGGAGAGCACAGGCAAACTTGAATTGTTGGTAACCTGTTTTGGTTGAAGGGTAGTGTATACTGAGACTTTGTTTACAGTTTAGGAAGTAATGAGAGACAAACCAGGAAAGTTTAATTTGAGACCATACTGTGAGAAATTCTTAAGACGTGGGGTATGCAGTTAGTGTTTAATTGTGGGTGTATGGGGAAGGTACTGGAAGTTTTTTAGCACAGGCATGTGGCATGATTAGGGCTGGGCTCCAGAAAGAGTAATTTAGTGACAGTGTGAACTTGAATTGGACAACATAAACACTGGACTTGAATAAAATGAGTTAGGGGCAGGATGAACATGCATTGGGCTGGCTGTAGTTTATACCTGTTTTCCTTGTATAATCATTAATAGCACCTTATTTCAGTCTCGGAAATATACTGGTTTGGATGATGTATTCATATGCTCCCCTGAGTTAGGAGACTTTTGCAGCATTCCAGGCATGTGAAAGTCAGAACCGGAACTTGGGAAGCGTTTTCAAGACGTAGGCGTTAAACTTTATGATTAATGAGGGCATCAGACAAGAGTCTTACCAAAGAACTAGTTTAGGATTTTGAATCCATTCAATGAAAGGGAGGTTGGTGGCACCAGGAAACACACTAGGGAAGTTAGAAGGAGCAAGTTTAGAGGTAGTGTAAGAGTCTTGGCCACCTACCCCAAGCTTTCCCTCACCCCACTTTTTTTCTTGCTAGGAGAGACCCAAAATTATTTAGTTGTTCAGTCTTTGCTGCATAACTATGTTGCCAGGGAAAAGGAATCTAGATTAGCTTGAGCTAATTGTAGTAACTCTTTAATCACTGCCAGTGATTGGCTGCTTCTGACCAATAAAGCCTAAAAGGAGAGAACACGTCTGTGAAAGACTTATTAGTTCTTGTAAAGAAACACAAGGGAGAGATGAGTCTCTGTTCCTGCCTTCAGACATTGGTGTGAAAAAACGGGGTGCCTGAAGCTGCTGCAGTCACCTTGAGATCAGAAGGATATGCCTAATGATGTGCTGAGAAAGATGGAGTGTGTATGATCCTACTGGGCCAGTGGATTAATCACTCAGGAGCCTGCCTACCCCAGGACTTCTTGTCATAGAAACTGACAAATCCTCTCACTGTTTAGAACATTTTGAGTTGTGTCTCCTATTACTTATATCCCCGACATTCTCCTAAGTCGTACAGAGGTAAGTGCAAGGAGGGATTAGGGAGGGAGGAAAGCACAAGTTTGACTTCTGATTAATGTCTTGAGCTGGAGTAAGCACTTCGTCATCTAAACTTCCTTAGCGTTTCATCTGTTCTTCTCATCTGCCTCTTCCATTTCTAACCGATACTGTAGCTATCAAAGTAGGTCTGTCTCTTCTGTGAAACTGTAAACCCTTCTAGATTAAATTCAGTTTCAGATTCATGCTGTATTTTGCAGCACAAAGACCAATGCTTACGTAATGGAAGTCCTGAATAAGTATTTCTTCAAGTAATTGATGAATTCCTTGAACAAAATTAAGGCACTTAGAGGGTAGATTGCCCCAGGTGTCAAAAATAAATGTGTTCTTTAGGTGATAGTAGTGGGGTAGGCTATTCATCAGAGATATTTGAGAAAAGGTTTTATATATATATATATGTATATCTACCATGTAATAGCCTAAACTACCTGGATAATTTTGGCATAAAAATTAATGCTTTTTTCAGGATAATTAGTCAAAATGAGTAACAGTGTATTAATAAGTAGACATGCTTTTCTGGAGAAGTATAAGAAGCATGAGACTTAATAAAATAGGCACAGTGAGCTTTAAAATCTACTTCACTAGGAATGAGGAGGACAAATATCCTAATGTATGTAAAATCACTTTGAGCTCTTTGGAGACTGCTATATGAATCAAATATGTTGTAAATACTACCGATTCATATTGGCACTCTGCCAGATTTTTAAGTGTTACATCAGTACCTATGTTCCAAAAATATAATTTCTTTTATCCCACAAAGTTTTAAAAAACAATACATAGAATCACAAAGAATGGTTATTCCTTTGAGTGATTGTTCCTGCTAAGCATAACTGTTAATACATTGACATAGAACCGTAACACTTCACATCATCCTGACCTTGGAGACAATTTCATGCTACTAACACTTAACGCTACTAACACTTGAAGCAGGAGAACTTTGGGTTTGTCAGATTATAAATATAAAGACTGGTGGAATTCCAAAGGAAATAATCTATTAGTAGCTTCCTAAAAATAAGGATTGATTTTTAGAGATACACAGAGGGAGAGAGTGAACTTCAAGATGACTGTGGACCAAAAGTGAAAAGAACCGTAGGTAAAGTGACTAATTATCTAAACCAAGAATGTGGTTTACTTTTTAAAAGGATCAACAAAAATAATTGAAAATATATCATTTTTACAATATTTATTGAACAAAAAATGTATTGTTATATTGGAAATATTTTTGAAATAGTTATTTCATGTATATATAAACATAAATATGAAATGTATTTTATACTTATAATAAAATTTGAATCTATTTCATTAACATTAAATTAATATTTTGTTATATATTTTTTATGATAGTGATATTTATTATTAAAATTTTTATTAAATTTATTTTATAAGTTAAAAAATCTATAAATCACATGAGAAATATTAGTATATATTACATCAGTATATTCTGAATAAAAACTTCAAAAAACTTCTTTATATCGACTACCTGAACGTTAAAAATGCAAAAGTAGATAATAGTACTTGTTATATATTTATATGATTTTTCCAATTGTCTTTGTTGATAGTATTTTTTGAAAAATATTTTTCAATGTAGTCTTTTTTTTCCATAAAAATGCCTGAAAGCCTCTTCAGAGTTTCAACTTATGGTTAATGGTATCTTCTACTGATTCTTTTCTACAGACCATGATCTTTTCAGTGGAGTCTATTTCTGTTTTGCATATAGATTGATTTGTAGTATTTTTTAAATACCACATATAAATGATATCATATAATATTTCTGTTTATCTAAATGATTTACTTCATTTAGTTTGATAATCTCCAGGTTCATCCATGTTGCTGCAGATGGCATTATCTCATTCTTCCCTATGGTTGATTAATATTCCATTGTGTGTGTGTATATATACAAATATATATATCACATCTTCTTTATCCATTCATCTGTTTATGGACACTTAGGTTGCTTCCATGTCTTGGGTATTGTAAATAGTGCTGCTATGAACATTGGGGTGCATGTATCTTTTTGAGTTAGAATTTTCATCTTTTCCAGATATATACCCAGAAGTGAGATTGCTGAATCATATGGTAACTCTATTTTTAGTTTTTTAAGGAAACTCCATACTGTTCTGTATAGTGCCTGCACCAATTTACATTCCCACCAACAGCGTATGAGGGTTCCCTTTTCTCCACCCCTTCTTTGGTATTTATTCTTTGTAGATTTTTTGATGATGACCATTCTGCCTGGTGTGAGACTACCTCATTGTAGTTTTGATGTGCATTTCTCTAACAGTTAGTGATGTTGAACATCTTTTCATGTGTCTGTTGGCCATCTGGATGTCTTTTTTGGCGAAATATCTATTTAGGTCTTTTGCTCATTTTTTGATTGGATTGTTTGGTTCTTTGATATTGAGCTGTATAAGCTGTATATTTTGGAAATTAGTCTCTTGTTGGTCGCATCATTTGCACATATTTTCTTCCATTCCGTAGGTCGTCTTTTGATTTTGTTTATGATTTCCTTTGCTGTGCAAAAGCTTTTAAGTTTAATTAGGCCCCATATGTTTATTTTTGTTTCCATTACTCTAGGAGATGTATCCAAAAAAAATATTGCTTTAATTTATATCAAAGAGTGTTCTGCCTGTGTTTTCCTCTAAGAGTTTTATAGTATCTGGTCTTACATTTAAGTCTTTAATCCACTTTGAGTTTATTTTTGTATGTGGTGTTAGAGAATGTTCTGATTTCATTCTTTTACATGTAGCTTCCAGTTTTCCCAGCACCGCTAATTGAAGAGACTGTCTTTTCTCCATTGTATGTTCTTGCCTCCTTTGTTGTGGATTAATTGACCACAAATGTATGGGTTTATTTCTGGGCTTTCTATCCTGATATATTTAGATGTCTCCTGATTACAAATTTTGTTTTTATTAACTGAAGTTTGGTAAAGCTTCAAAAGCTAAAACTTTATTTACTCCATTTGTTGATTATTTGAATAAGGATGTCCAGCTGATTTTGACCAGAATACAACCCTAATTAATATAGAAGTCACTGTAGTTTTTGTATGTATATTTGTTATTGAAGTATAGTCAGTTTACAATGTTGTGTCAATTTCCGGTGTACACCATAATGCTTCAGTCATACATAAATGTACATATATTCATTTTCATATTCTTTTTCACCATAAGTTACTTCATGATATTGAATATAGTTCCCTATGCTCTACAGTATAAACCTGTTGTTTGTCTATTTCATACATATTAGTATCTGCAAATCTCAAACTCTCAATTTATCCATTCCAACCCCTTTTCCCCCCTGGTAACCATAAGTTTGTTTTCTATGTCTGTGAGTCTGTTTCTGTTTTGTAAATAAGTTCATTTGTGTCACTTTTTTGGATTCCATATTTAAGTGCTATCATATGGTATTTTTCCTTATCTTTCTGGCTTACTTCACTTAGAATGATAACCTCCAGGTCCATCTATGTTGTTGCAAATGGCATTGTTTTACAATTTTTCATGGCTGAGCAGTCTATTGTATAAATGTACCATAACTTCTTTATCCAGTCATCTGTTGATGGACAAATTTAGGTTGTTTCCATGTCTTGGCTATTGTAAATAGTACTGCTATGAACATTGGAGTGCAGGTATCTTTTTGAATTAAGGTTCCCTCTGGATATATGCCCAGGAGTGGGACTGCTGGATCACATGGTAAGTCTATTTTTAGTCTTTTGAGGAATCTCCATACTGTTTTCCGAAACGGCTGCACCAAACTACTTTCCCACCAGTAGTGTAGGAGCATTCCTTTTTCTCCACACTCTGTCCAGCATTTACCGTTTGTGGACTTTTGAATGGTGGCCATTCTCACTGGTATGAGGTGATACCTCATTGTAGTTTTGATTTGCATGTCTCTGATAATTAGTGATATTGAGCATTTTTTCATGTGCCTATTGATCATTTGTATGTCTTCCTTGGAGAATTGTTTGTTTAGGTCTTTTGCCCATTTTTGGATTGGGTTGTTTGTTTTTTTCTTAAGTTGTATGAGCTGCTTATATATTCTAGAAATTAAGCCCTTGTCAGTTGCATCATTGCAAATATTTTTTCTCGTTCAGCAGGTTGTCTTTTTGTTTTGCTTATGGTTTCCTTTGCTGTGCAAAAGCTTATAAATTTAATTAGGTCCCATTTGTTTATTTTTGCTTTTATTTTCATTGCCTGGGTAGACTGCCCTGGTATAACATTGCTAAGATTTGTGTCAGGTAATGTTTTGCCTATGCTTTCTTCTAAGAGGTTTAAGGTGTATTGTCTTATGTTTAAGTCTTTAAGCCATTTTGAGTTTATTTTTGTGTATGGTGTGAGGGAGTAGTTTAACTTCGTTGATTTACATGCTGCTGTCCAGTTTTCCCAACACCATTTGCTGAAGAGACTCTCTTTACTCCATTATATGTTCTTGCCTCCTTTATCAAAGATTAATTAACCAAAAGTTTGTGGGTTTATTTCTGGGCTGTCTATTCTGTTCCATTGATCCATATGTCTGTTTTTTGTACCAGTACCATGATGTTTTTGATTACTGTAGCTCTGTAGTATTGTCTGAAGTCTGGGAGGGTTATTCCTCCAGCTTCATTGTTTTTCTTCAGTACTGCTTTGCCAATTCTGCATCTTTTGTGATTCCACATAAATTTTAGGATTATTTGTTCTAATTCTGTGAAAAATGTCATAGGCAATTTGATAAGGACCACATTAAATCTATAGATTGATTTGGGTAGTATGGCCATTATAACAATATTAATTCTTCCAATCCAAGAACATGTGGTATCTTTCCATTTCTCTAAGTCATCTTTAATTGCCTTAGTCAATGTTTCATAGTTCTCTGCATATAAGTCTTTCTCTTCCTTGGTCAGATTTACTCCTAAGTATTTTTTTTTTTGATGCAATTTTAAAATGGGTTGTTTCTTTACTTTCCTTTTCTGATATTTCATTGTTAGTGTAAAGAAATGCCACTGATTTCTGTATGTTAATATTGTATCGTACCTTGCCAAATCTTTTATCAGCTCTTGTAGTTTTTGTGTGGAGCCTTTAGGGTTTTCTATATGTAGTATCATGTCATCCACATATAATGACAATTTTACCTCTTCTCTTCTAATTTGGATCCCTTTTATTTCTTTTTCTTGTCTAACTGCTTAGAGGTCATTTTAAAAAAGGTATAATATCATGGTGGAACATTAGGTAGACTTAAAAAATCAGTTATTTAAAGGATCAGACATTTTAAGAATTCAGCTTATGATGGGCAGCCAAAAGAAACTGCATACTACCACACTACATTGTTTTCAACATCAGCTCTGACCTTCCCCCCACCATTCCAACTACATTTCTGATCTACAGATTTCTTAATTTAGTAAAAGTCTTATTTTTTGTATGATGCTTTATTCACCAAATTTGAGTTTATGCATTAAAATTTGCTTTATTCACCAAAATTTTCATTCATGGCAAAAGCAATGAGTTTCATCTTCAGTGATAAACTTTTTAAGTGTTTTCCCATTCACACTAATGAGATATGTTTTAGTTTTGACAGAATGAAACTCCAAAATGCTATGATTCCATGAATTAAATTAAAAAAACATAAAATTGTTAGTGGGATTAACTGATTTTCTGCTGAAACATTTGATAATGTTAATGTCATACTGATGTCATTTAGCTGTTTGCACTTTTTTTCTAGTGCTGGAGCCAATGTATTAATAATTAATCCTTCATTTCTCACCTGTGCACAAAAACTTGGCTATATGAGTGAAGCAGTTATTTGATCTAAATAAAAAGTAATGCTTTATGAAATCTTAAGTAAACTTACCATCTGCAGCTTCATGTGTTAAATCATCATCTTTGGGCATAATATTTCTTAAGGTACTAGTAGTTTTTAGGTAGATACTGATGCTTCATCATCATACTTGTTTTTTCTAGTTTTTAAATAGTGGTGTTACTGTGGCCCCAGTGGTGTTAAATGGTAACAAGTATTTTATGCAAGTTCCATGTTAATCATAGTCAAGAACTTTTTTAAAGCTCATCACTCCTTAAGTGATTTGTTGCAAAAGTAAAAAGCATTACAAAAAATAAAATAAATATTTGTAGAAGTGCTCATCCTCTATTTTCTACGCATATTTCACATTGGTAAATTTATTTTTGCCCATGTTTCTCAACAGCTGTGCTGGGTAGAGGTTCAAGAGCTTTGTGCATCTGAAGCCTCAGTGTAGGCCAATGTACCACCAGCTGGTATATAACATGGCCAGTAGGGTTATCAGTAACAAGTACTTCTCCCTCCACCGCAAGAGAACATAATGAGGTGGATGTCCCCAACTCCTTGTGTCTCAGCATACTTTAATTTATCAGCAAGAGCTGTGCATGCTGTCCTTTAAAGTAAGATGTAGTAGATTGTTATAGTATCAGCCTCCAATGAAGCCTGCCTTTCTATATAAATGCTCTTCTGCAATGGAATACTGTCACTCTTCCACCAAGAGATGGAATCTATTTTTCTACTTTCTTTAATATGGGTTGAACTTTATGTCTTGCTTTGACGAATGGATTGTGGTAGAAATGATGTTCAAGGAGTTCTAAAACCAGAGCCTTAACAGGAAGTCTTGCAGCTTCCACCTTGGAACTCTGAGACCATCATGCTATGAAGAAGCCTAGATCAGAGGCTACTAGGAGGAGTACCAAAGCATGGCAGCTGACAGCCAGCATGAGAGCCCCACATGAGTGGGTGAAGCCATGTTGGACCTCCCTACTGAGCCCAGTCACCAACTAAATGCAGCGACATGGTTACACCCAGGTGAGATTAGCAGAAGAGCCACCCAGTCAGTCCAGAGAATTGTGAAAAATAAACCATTGTTATTTTAAGCCACTAAATTTGGAGTGGTTTAGTATGTAGTAATCGATAGCTGATGCAGAGGGTGTTAATTGACATTCTGCTGGAGAAAGGGTCAGCCCAGGAGAGATGGATTATTGCTGGTCATCTTTCAGATTTAACCACGTATTAAGTGTGAACTAGGATCACCATATGTGTGTTTTGCTTGCTATTGGATGAGACAGTATCAGAAACTTGAAGTACAAAATGGAGGTCTATCAAACTCGAACTTATTTTAATGCAACTATTATTAATAATAATAATGCATTGTTAAAAAGCTTTAAGTGCATTCTGGATTAATGCTAAGTCAAATGAGATGGCAAGATACCAGCCACAGACCAAACTGTCCCAGGAAAATGGAATAGCTGGTCATATTAGCCGTAGTCCAAAATGAATTTCTGATCATCAAAGAATCAGAGTTCTACCAATTCTATGCAAAATTTCAATGAGAAGAGCTTGAAAGTGCTCAAAATTCCATTGGTCCCCAATCTGGACACACAGGAAAGTGTTGTTTCTCAGTCTTCCTTGACAAACTAACAGTTAAAATATGGCTCTGTGAGTTTTCACCTACATGGTGAGAAAGTAGTTTATCAATTCTCTTCATAGTAAGTGTATTTAGATTTTGTCCTTCAGGAGATTAATGCTTTTCAGAATCTGTGGTGATGTCCTTTGCCAGTGAAGCCCACAGAGCACTGGAACATCTGTGAACTGAAAGTCCTCCAGCACCCACACTGCTGTTTAAGGCATTTTGACACACTCCTCACATTTTTGAAATCTTACTTATTTATGTACTTCTTCCTTGTCTAGAGTGTTGTACCAAAATGGAAAGTTAAAGATCCAAATTGATTTTTGAAGGGTAGAAGGGAAAGAGTAATATCCTAAGGCTGTTTATAATTCCATGTTCTCTAAGTACATGGCTTTTGTATCTGTGCAGTAGCTGACATTCAAAACAACTGAGGGGTTTTGAAATTGCTTCTGCCTAGAAACAAGTGGTAAGAAACCAGTGTTCTCCAGCATGCTGGCTGAGTAAATACATGAACACATGGTGCCCCTTACCCCCGACACACACACACATTCTTCAAATGAATATTTGGAGGGTAGTTAGTAAGATCTTTTCCACTTCGGGCTGCCACCAATCTTTGGAAACCTGTTGTAACTGCTAGTATGATCAGTGTCCTAAGTGTAGCACGTCTGGCAAATGAAAGTCATCACAAAGGCTGAGTGCAGTGTCCTTCAGGTAACAGGATTATGCAGATGCAAGCTGCCCTACCTGGGACCACTGGAGCCTGAAGGAAGCAGGTGTCCCCACCCTAACCAACCACCCTCTGCTGTTCAAAATGCTCCATCACAAACTTCTTTTTCTCCAAAGCACAGCTCTTTAGATTTTTACTTTCCTGATTCTTTTTCAGAATTGAATAGCATGAAACTTTCTTTGTAATAATTAATTCAGTGAGCATCATGTAAGGCTGTGTGGAAATCTCTGTTTGGCATGACTCCTAGTGTTTGCAGTTTGAACTTTCTTCTTAAACAGTTGTAAATCTAAGAATTCTTTAAACACACACACGGACATGCATGCACTCACCCAGTCTCATAGATACAAAAGGGAAAAATTCCTAAACATTAAAAGCTACTGATTATCACTGCTGGAATTCAAAATCCTTAATGTTTCAAAAATCCTTCATTTGATCAACTTAAATTCTTGTATAGATGATAAAATGTAACTGCAATGAGACCAAGGAAGGGGGAAGATAAAAATGGCAAAAGGTAAGGCCTGGAGTTTAAAACCCATGACTTGATTCAGTAGTTAAATTGAAAGGAGATCATCAATTAGATTAAAATCCTCAGGGGGAAAAAAAAGAATTTTTTTTTTAAGCCTAGAAGAGGTACAAGTATGATCATAGTGATAATAAAGTGGGACAGTCACTCCCAGGTCCTGACAGACTCAGGGGAATGTTAGGAAATTCTTTTTTTTTCTATAGGTAACATGTGCTTTCATCAACAGATTAGAGATATCACGAGCTGCAGTCTATTAGATAGGAAGTCCCTTGGTTCCCATTCAGTTCTAGTACCCATTTCCTCTGTATATCTGAATGAAGACACAGTCCCTGGTGTGTGTCTGCCCTCAGTACACAGAACCTGTGTTTGGTTCACAGTAATCGTTGTTCTGGGCAGACGCCAGAGAAGAAACGTCCTGACAGTGTACGTGTCACACACAGATGTTTCTGGGATACGAAATCAGGTTCCACTCTGTATAAGCTCCCTTAGTCACAGTGGTAATAACAATTATTTGTTAGGGCTTTACATCCCATTTGTTTGTGCCATTGTCTCATTTGCCCCTCTCCCCCAAACTAGCATCTGAAATGTTATGACTCCATTTTATATCCATAGGTGTCAGGCTCAGATTGGAAGTGCATTTTTTTTTTTAAGGTTAGCCATATAATTTTATTTTTTCAATCTCTTTTTTTAATTGAAGTATAGTCAATTTACAATGCTGTGTCAGTTTCTGGTGTACAGCATAATGTTTCAGTCGTACGTGTACATGTATATTCCTTTTCATATCCTTTTTTATTATAGATTACTATAAGATACTGAATATAGTCCAGCCAGAAGGCCCTGGGGGGGGGAGGGCTGGATGCAGAGTCCCCACCCCTCTCTAGGGGATGGTTGAGAGGTGAAGTGACCAATGAAAGCTGCATTCTCAGTGAAAAAAAAAATACGCTGTACGTAGGACCTTGTTGTTTATTTATTCTGTAGATAGTAGTCAAGTGTCTGCAAACCTCAAACTCCCAATTTGTCCCTTCACACCCACTTTCCAATGCATATTTTTATATTTTGTACCAACAAAGTCAATGATTGTCTGCCTACTCACATCCCCTCCTAAGAAAAACTGCCCCTTCCACTGCCTCTGTTGCATTGGTGGCCATGCCCTGTGCTGGAGATCCACTCTCTACCCCCATCGCCTCCTCACTCTGGTCACACTCAACAGCTTGGGCCTGACACTTAACTGACCAAAGGACCTCCAATGAGTAGGCTTGCCTGCAACCAGTGACACACCCTGGAATGAAGTGCTTATCTCAGCCAATCATATTGCTACTCTGAAGGATCAGAGTTGGAAACAGAGAGTCAGTCACAGGAGGAGCAGAAGCTGAGACGTCACGATCATGGCCAACTTCATGGCATGAAATCTGTGTAGTTACCCTGGACCCTGGGCTTAGAAAGGCTCCACCATCAGTTTAATGCTGTTGTTGGTGTCTTGAAATGCTTAATAAATTTTGAGCAAGGGAACCCACATATTCATTTAGCTCTGGACCCCACAAGTTGTACAGCCAGTCCTGGTCATGAAGTAGAAATTAGAGCATCAATTCTCAACTGGAGGAATGGGCTCTGAGAGAAACACTAGAATCTCTGGGACGTGGGGAATGGGGTGAGAGAAGGCAAGTGAAAAATTTGAGAAGACATAATCTTATCATTTATTTTGATTTTATAAAAATACAACGAAACTATTATGTTTATGGCGCCAACTTCAGAAAACAAAACACAACACCCTTGTTGCTGCTAGGTTACAGAGAAAATACAGAGATTCCCAGCTGGCGTTTTCCCTGCCCTGATCCTGAGGGCCGGGTTAGGATTTCTGCAGGAAGTGTGAATGAGATGTTTATAGTTATGAGAAGCTGGCATCGGTTTAAAGGGTTGAGAAATCCTGGGGTGGAGAGAACTGGGCAGCGGGATGAGTCCAGTGAGATGCTGAGAATTGAAATTGCAGGAAGTGGACCTGAGGGACTGTGGGTTCAGGCCTCTGCTAATGGTCCGTCTCAGCGGAGCCCACAGACAGCTGAGCACGCTCCTGCCTACCTGCCGCTCTTTATAGGGAAGAACAAAACAGGTGTGTGTGGTGTTTACAAAGAATGTTTCTTTCTCATACATAGACAATTAGCAGGGGCTTATTCGTTTTTAAAATTTAATCTTTTGGGGTTAGTGCCTAATCGATGCAGTGATAATGTTAGTATCTCAGCTCTCTCTCCACCTGGAGGTCCAGACACCCTTTCAACTCTAAAACACTCTCTGTCCCCTCTCCCCAGCTCTGGGAATGGTTTTCGGAGAAAAGAGACCATGCATGATGGGAGAAGAAAACTTCCTTTTGCATAAGAGCCGTGAACCACTTTCCAGCCCCTGTTAGTGGCACCTTTAACATTAATTGAATGCAACTCTTAGGTCGTTGGGAAAAACAGCTCTTCACCTCTAAGTATAAAAATAGTCTCAGAGAGAAACAATCATTAGGGCTTTTAGTTATTCCAGACAATCTGTTAATGAGATAATTGAGAACTGTCTGAAAATGTGGGCTTTTTTTTTTTTCTCATTTCAAAATATGTGGCACATTTGGTGTTTGATTTACGTGCCACATCTCTTGGGGCACAGAATACAACCACTTTGCAATTTGTTTAGGAACAAGCACAGAATGGGAGTTTCAATACTGTACCAGCAACTTCCAGTTTTTTTGTTTATTTCCATTCTAAACTTCCTTCTTTGTCCCTTTCACCAAGTTGGAAGTTTTCTGTACAGAAAAAATATGTAATTTTTCCATTGAAGTGACTTAAAATGTTATCTTGAGAAACTTTTCAGAATTTCATGACACCTCTTGAAATAGCTAAAGACCCCTGGGGTGCTGCAAATCCAAATCATGAACAGCATTAAAAATAGCAAGGAAAAGTCACCTGAAGCAACTAGGCATGAAATTTTACTTTTCTCTGGAATACATGTACACACACACACACACACACCCCATCTCCAAATACTCACTCCCGTGCTCACCCTCAGCCAAAAAGTTTATCTTTCCAGAATTTTGAAACACTTTAACAATATTTTCATTACATAGTACTGGTAATGATTTATAGTATAGGGGATTTTTTTTCAAATTTCAGATCCTGGGAGATAACAATAATAAAAGTGTCTGAAATTGTATAATGGTAAAGAACCGAGGCCCCTTTAGAAATGACAGCAACTTAACTCTACAGAAAAAAAGGAAAAGACAAACCAGCATTTTAAGAAAGAAGTGAGGGAAAGTTGGGGGATTTTTAAAAAATTTCTCAGTGATCTGATTTTTTTATAATTGATTTTGCTATTTTAAGATCTTGCTCTCAGGAGTGGGGATCTCTTTGTTGCTCATGGAGAAATTGAAATTATTGAAACTTAGAGTCTTAGCATTGAGGTGGAAGTTGGAAATAATCTAGACCAGTGGGTCCTGAACCAGGAGCATCAGTTATTACCTGGGAACTTGTTAAAAATGTGAATTCTAAGCATCTTCTTCAGACCTAAAGAATCAGGAAATCTGGGAGGAGGACCCAGCCATCTGTGTTTGACTTAGTCCTCCAGAGTTTGAGAACCATTGATCTAGACCATCTCTCCAGCCACTGAAGAACACTCACTGTGGCAATCCCAACAAGAGCTCATCCACATGTGATAACATATGTCAAGGGTCCCATCAGAGACTGGCTTATTGAGTAGACACCTAATATATTGTAACAGTGATGATAACAATTAAATACAGATAAACATCATCATCATCACCATCACCATTCACTGCTCACATATCTCTGTTGTTAGTCTGCTTACTAGCTATCAATGCCCTCATTCTTTTAGGATACACCTAATTGTTAGAACATTCTTTTATATTTAGTTAAAAATTTACCTCCTTGTAACCATTACCCACTGACTGTAATTCTGTCTTTTTCAGTAAGAGGGATCCAATTTCATTCTTTACTGTGATTTTTTTCTGTTTGTACAGAAGGCACATAGAAGTTGAGACTAGGATCATTATACAATGGAATACTGCTCAGCCATAAAAAATAAAGTAATGTCATTTGCAGCAACATGGATAGACCTGGAGAGTGTCATTCTAAGTGAAGTAAGCCAGAAAGAGGACGAAAATACCATATGATAATACTCTATGTGGAATCTAAAAAAAAAAAAAAAAAAAAGACACAAGTGAGCTTATTTACAAAACAGAGACAAACTCACAGACATAGAGGAACAAATTTATGGTTATTGAGGAGGGGTGGGAAGGAATAAACTGGAAGTTCAAGATTGGCAGATACTAACTACTATATATAAAATAGATAAATAACAAGTTTCTTCTGTACAGCACAGGGAACTATATTCAATATCTTGTAGTAATCTGTCATGAAAAAGAATATGAAAATGAATATATATGTATGTACGACTGAAACATTGTGCTGTACACCAGAAATTGATACAACATTGTAAACTTACTATACTTCAATTTAAAAAAAAAAAAAAGACCTCAGCAGTTTAAAGCCTCTTCATTTTATACAAGGAAAATCTGTCACCCCAAACAGCTAAATAGGTTGAAAGCCACTTTCCATGTTTATCACTGTCTTTTCTTCTCCAGAGTAGAATTCCCAGCTTCCTGGCCTTGTTCTAATTGACATGGCCCCCAGGATCTTCCCCATTTCTTCACTGCTCTCTGAACCTGCTCCTGTTTGTCCACCTCTCTCTTAACATGCAGTGTTCAGAAACTCACTCAAAACTCAAAATGTGCTTTGACTACTGAAGAGTGCGTCAGGAATGTTTCTTGCCATGATCTGGGGCTTTTTCTTTTCTTAATGCAACTTGAAGATTGTATTTATTTTTTACTTTTTTCCAGCTTTATTGAGGCATAATTGACAAACAAAAATTGTGTATACATGGTGTGTACAACATAGTGATGAGAAGGCCAAGACCCCATTCACCTCACAAATGTTACTCGCGTTCGCTATGATTGATTTTCCAGGGGCCACGCCATTTACCAGTGTGACCCTGCCTCTACTTCTCCACCATCAGCTCAAGCATATTATAAAATTCTGTTTGTGGTTTTTGCTGAAATTGAGATATGCTATCTTCTTTAGCATCTCCTGATAAACACATCAGTAAACTTATCTAACAGGTTAGTGGAATGAATTTGGGGCAACATACTGTTTTGTTCAGTTAATTTTGGTTTATTACTAGTTTAAAACAATATTCCCTTCTTGAAAATAGTATCAACAGGCCATGCATATAATGGACAATGTGTTATATAAATACGTAAAGATTCTTCATGATTCCTAAAGGTGAAAAGGGCTTGGTTTGAGTTTTTAATGAACATTTGGAGCATACAGTTAATGCAATGGTTTTAGTAACTTTTAGAAAATATACAGAAAGACAAGTCCTGTCCCATTTTCTCCCCAGCATTGGTCACATAGGGCCAGTACCTGGAAGACATGATCACTGAAGGGCAGGATGCCATCTGGGCATACAAATAAGGGGCTTGGCACAGCAGTCAGGATTTTGAGTGCCTTTGTTGCTCGCACAAACAACTCAAGTGCTATTAAGAACTGGAGACACATAATATGTAAATATATATTTACTATTGCCACACAGCAGAAATTATGCGAGTAAACCAGATTTTAAGCATAATTTTAGTCTCTGTCTCTTCAGAAAGCATCAGTATTTTATATGTTTTAAAGCTGAGTACTTGGCTTAGAAACAAAACACACACCAAAAAAAAAAATAATAATAATAATAATAAATAAATAAACCCAGAAACAATACCAGGGCTTCACTCTGTTACAGCCAGGAACAGAATACCTTTTTAGTGGACCCATCCTGACTATAGTTTTTCATCATATCAGTGTCTCACAAACCTGTTTTATAAGGTTCTTGAGGGTTGATGTCAAGCCCCAACAATTACTATTTATAATTTTCTGAGGTTTTTTCCCCATTTTTTCAGCCTTTCGGAAACTGTGGATATTTGCCCATCTCTAGACTTTTGGACATGTTTTTCTATACTCTATAACTTCTATGACTCAAAGGAGCTCTGAGGTAGTAATCATTTAACCTGGCTGCTGTATCATTTTTCAGGGTCTGAGAAACTGACTTTATTCAAAGAATTTGCAGGGTCTTTTATGCCTCCCCTTTCTTGTCTTGATTTCCAGTTTTCTCATAATCATGCTTTTCCATTTCTAATTTAGCAAAATATTGCATTTTCTGGGAAAGACAGTCACAAAATGGCAGTGGTCTCTGCCATCTGGAAGCCTTACCCCATCTTACAGAAAACATGAGCAAAACGGCATTGCTAAGTGGTTAGGGGCTCACACGTGAGGTCATAAAAACAGGGCTTTGTTGAAAAGCCTGTATTCTGAAACAACTGAAAATAGGACCATCCCAAAAATGGGGCCTAGGGGAAATAAGACTATCACCTGTATGACTGATAGTGGAGCTGATATTGGAGAATTTGGCATATCTGGCTGCAGGTGAGCTAGGTAGAGCTGCACCCCAGGATTTGAGAGATGCTCCCTGTCAGCCACAGGCAGCTCTGGCCCACTGCAGACCTTCTCCTAGAGGGCAAGGCCTTCACCTCTAAGTTACCTCCAGGCTGAGAGCATCTGAGAGCATTGCTTGCAGAGACAGCTCTCCCAAGAGAGAAAGAGGAAGGACTAGTTAGCACAGGTTCACCAGTCAGCTCTTTGTTCCTTGACCGTCACAGTGGACGGTTCATTGAGATGGGAAAAGCCAGGATGAAAGGAGATTCTTTCGCATGAAGGGGACAGAAGGAAGGAGTCAGTGGCCTTCACTGCTTTGAAATCTCTGCTCCACTCTGTAACAGGTATATGTTACCGCAGAAGCAAATTTACCTCTTTGCAGCTGAATTTTCTCCTCTTTAAAATGAAGGAAATAGTGATGCAAACTTCATGGCTTACACTTCTTGACATATATCAAGTGCTTTAAACAACACTGTCTTGTCCTCCAGTCTCTGCTCACTTTGGTCTTTGACTTCCCTGACTTACCCCTAACTGTTAATGCTATGGTTTATACTTGCCTTTATTTTTTTTTTCTGCTTGACTCATATCCATATTTGACTCCTGTCCTTTAGAAGCCTGAGCTCCCCACACAGCCGTGCTAGTGTCTCCTGATGTCCATCACGCCCACCCACATCTCTTGTTTGAACGTTGAAACGTTGAATGTATAGTCAGAATTTCACTGCTCAGGATCTTTGATCTTCGTGAGTAATTTTTCCTTTGTGTTTCTGGCTGTTGGCATGTTCTTATTCTTCTTGGAACTTTCTGAATCAACTTTTAAGTCAGTCTGAAATGTGTGTCCAGAAATGTCCAGCACTGCATTTCTTCTGTGAGCTCCAAGATGACATGGGCTCTTTTCTCTATTTCTGTCATTCCCATGTTGCCATCAAGTTCTCCTTTGTCCGTGGGAGTTAAGTCCTAAGAGCACTTCACGATTCCTCTTACTTTATGACATTTTGCTTGAGGGCCTAGAATTTAAATGAATACTTCTGCTTGGAAGTCATTTATATGGCCTTGAGCTGTTGAAATGTCAAATATTCACTCATTCTTTAGATTTTTATCATGCTGCTTCTCTTTATCCTGCCAACCCCATAGTTCCTTTAAAAAATTCTATAGCTATCTCATAGTTCATCTCCATATTCATCTGTGACTTTTAATGGCCTATTTTTCAAATAAACATTGGATATATAAGATCTGAATTTTCTGGCAAATAGGCTTAATATTCCCCCAAACAATATGATGATTGATAGAAACTTCTAAAAAGTTGAAAATCTCTTTCAGTTCATATTTGTGAAAATTCATATTTTTCCTAAAGTGAATTTCCTTAGAAGGAAACATCATTTGGAAGAGAAAACTGTTTATTGTTAAGAAAAATGGATACAATTTTTTTTTTCAAGCATAACAGAATAATAATGTTCAAGGACATTGTGAATGTACTAACTTAACGTTTGCACATCTTTGTTTTCAGTGGTTTTCAATAGTCATTAGGATTACAGCAAAGCTATGTTATTTAGGAAAAGTATGAAATAGCATAATGGAAGGGCTATTGCTTTATTATGTGTGTAATGTTTAATACAGATCAAAAGAAATGCCGTAGCCTCATCTGGTTGTTGCTAACCTTTTGGGGGATAATAGTCCATTGAAAAGATGATGGACTGTCTGTCCTGAAAAATTATGTCTGTAATTACACATAAAATTTTTCTTACGATTCCAGCTCCCTCACAAACCATTTGAGTGGTTACTATGTGCCAGATACTTTGCTTACGTGTGTCGATGTTTCATTATTTGAGAAGTTAATCTATTCTTCTGTGGGATTCAAACTGTGTACCAAAAAAAGTAGCTGGTTAGTGTTATAGTTTACATTTGCATAATCATCTAACATACAGCAGATACAGCTATTTGGCAGTAGACCTGGGGATAACTCAAATGTCCTAAATAATTCAGATTTCCCAATTTTGCTGTTGGTTTTATTGTTCCTTTTGCCAAACTACAAAAGCTTCACAGGTGGCAGGAATATTGGATGATGTAAGGATCTCAGCTCTTCTGTGCATGGGGTGCTCACTACATAATAAAGGACTAATTAGAATTGAAATGGGCTGAGCGGGTTGCCACTGTGCCTGGCCACCAGGGGATTTAGAAGGCATTCTATCAACACCAGTCTGTCAACTTCCCTCCTTTTCTTCCTCCCCGCATCTTTCCTTCACTATTTTATCTACTAAAAAGCCCCTGAGAAGGTTTTCACTTGCTGGTTGGGGGATTCCATTCTGGGATTGTCTGCTTACTGTGTGCTGATCCAGCCCATCAGCAATCTTTGGAGAGTGAGGCGTGTTCCATCAGGGCACAAGCTGCAACCACAGGGTTGCAGGGGTCTGTAGCTGGCTGAGCAGGATGAGGGAGAGCCACAGGGAGGTGCCACTTCTGGCAGGGGACAAAGAGCCTGTCCTGCTCCTTCACTGAAGAAAGTACCCCGGAGTCTCTAGCGCCTTAATGTGGGGTGGGGGAGAGCTCAGTGTGCCAACCAGCACGTCTCTAGTTAGAGGTGTCCAGGGTGCTAAGGGCAGGTATAGCAGTGGCTGTGACACCCAGTTCCTCAGAAGTTCTGTCATTTCCTCTGATTTCATCACCACCACCACCAACCCCCTCCCCTCCCCCGCCGCCAAACTGCTTGGGAGTTGTCTGTCAAGCTCTTCGGAGGATAATACTTAACATAGAGGCACCTCCAGTCTGGAACATTCTCTGGCACGTGAGGATGGAAAAGCATTCCTAGGGATGGCGTCTTTGGGGTCAGTGGAATCGTCATCAGTAAACTAATAACTTACTGTCAGCTGCTATTTCTCTCTCCTGGTGGACAGAGATGCCTTTGTTCAAGAGGAAGTCAGGAGACTGCCCCTCTTATTGCTGTCAGTGACAGACATGTCATTTCCCTGGCACAGGGTCTGTCAGGAGATTGTGAGGTTAAAATCGTCCCCTTTTGGTACTTCTTGGTTTACAAACTTGTAAGTGAGTAGGGGCCAGGCAATTTTGCAAGGCTGTCAACTCCTTGGGAGAAGTGGGATGGAGACTATGACCATGTACCTTTTGAAGTTCATTAAGATAAGATCCTCTCTGTTAGGCTGGAGGATCCCTGCCTGAGATTCGCTAGCAGGAGAGGACACAAAAACCAAGAAAACCTGAATAGTACTTTGTCAAATAATGGAATTGAATCTATAATTTAAAGACTTTTTGCAGGAATGAGGGAAGTCTGGCATAATGCGTTTGCACTGTGTTATGGGGTGGAAGCTGGCATCCAGTTCTCCGTCTGCAGAAGGCATAACACTGCAGTGAAGCGTTACTATTTCTCCCCTGTCAGACTGGCTGTCCTAGTCCATTTGGGCTGCCGTAAAAAATACCACACACTAGGTGGCTTATAAACAACATCAATTTATTTCTCATGGTGCTAAAGTCCAAGATCATGGTGCTGGCAGATTTGACGTCTGGTGAAAGCCAGCTTCCTCACTGATGGCCATCTTCTCACTGTCACTTCACATGGTGAAAGGGGGAGTTTTCTAGGCCTCTTTTAGAAGAACACTAACGAAGGCTCAGCTCTCATGACCTCATCACCTCTCAGAGGCCTCGTGTCCTCATACCACCACATAAGGCATTAGGATTAGGATTCCAGCATGTGAATTTGGCGGGGGTGGGGTGTGGGGGAACACAGACATTCAGACCATAGCACTGGAGAACATTCAAAAGCACATGACAGCACGTCCTGATGGCAAGGCTGTGGGAAAACAGGTGTTCTCACCCATCGCTGGTGGGAATCCAAACTAGTATAACCGTTTAGAAGAGAAGTTGACATCTAACAAAACCACGTGCTCATTTATCTTTGGAGCCACAAATCTTGCTTCTGTGAATTTCTCCCAAAGAGATACCTCCAATAATATAAAACTGTATCCTTTTAAGGAAATTCTGTGGCTGGTACAGACTGGACCAGCAGCAGCAGCTGCCTCACTTCAGCAGGGCACACAGGACCTGAAAAGAAGGAAATGTGGAAATAACAAAACAGCACATAAATGCGCCTTTTGACCCAGCAATCCCATTTCCAGGAATTAACCCCCAGGACATACCTCCTACAATACAAAAAGTACACTGCAACATTGTTTCTAATTGGAAAATACTTGAAACAACCAAAATGCTCATACATAGGAGAATAGTTAAATAAACTTGATATATCCACAAAACAGAGTACTATGCAACTGTGTCAAAAATAAAAAGGGAGATCTCTGTGAACTGATATGGAATAATTTCTAGAATATATTGCTAAGTGAAAGAATCAAAGTACGAAAGAGTATAGTATGTTACTTTTTGTGTAACAAAAATATGCTACATTTTGCATAAGAAAGATACAGGGGGATAAAGGGTGAGAATAAAGTAGAAATGGGGGAAAGGGTCATTCTTTGAAAAAACTTCTTATATAAATCTAACATTTAGAACCATATTAATATGTCACATATTTAAAAAATCAGGTTTGAGAGTGGCCTGAAATAGAATAGAAACACAAATGATGTTACTGCATTTCAATGAATAATATAACCACACTGAAGTATAGGCAAGAGTTAGTTAGAAACTAACCCAAGTAACTTTTGAAAACTTACCATTAAAGAACTTAGCATAAAAGACACAAGAAGAAATAGGAAAGCTGAATAGTACTTTGTCAAATAATGGAATTGAATCTAATTTAAAGACTTTTTGCAAAGAAATATCCAGACTTAAACGGCTTCATCAGGGAATTTCTCCAATTATTTAAGGTAGAAACAACATCAGTCTTACCAAACTCTTCCAGCAAATTGAAAAAGAATTAGCACTTCCTAACTCTCCCTATTAGGTCAGTGTCACCTTGATAATGAAACCTGACAGGAATATTCCAAGAAAGGAAAAACATAGACCAATGTTAGGCTTTTCCTAAGAATGCAAAAATAATTTAACACACAAAATTCAATTGATGTGATTCACTATATTTGCAGAATTTAAAAGTGAAATAAAATGATTTTCTTAACAGGTGCAGAAAAAGCATTTGATGAAATCTAATACCAAGTATCTTTTTTTTTTTTTTTTTTTAAGGAAAATTAGTCACAGTTTTTTTAAGAAAGGAAAAACCTTCTGGTCCCCTAGGAACAGAGGAAACTCCCCTAATTTTATGAAGAGTATTTACAAAAAAGTTTATAGCAAAGGTTCTCAATGGTGAAGTAGTTAAAGCTTCACCCTATGCTTGGGAACATTTATTGAACCTTCAGATGTGCCTGATATTTTTCTAGGCACTAAGGATACAGCAGTAAACAAAACAGACAAAAATCCTTGCCCTCAAGAAGCTTGCATTCTAGAAGACTTATCTTATTTTGTATGAGTGATTTTTGTGTAATAAATCTAAAACTACCATTGATTAAGTGACTTCTGTGTGCCTGGCATTGTCCCAAACCCTTACATATTTACCTTATTTAAAATGCGCTCTGAAGGAGCACTGCCATTTCTTACCTGTTGATGAGAAAAAGGAGCACATAGCACTTAAGTAATTAGCCCCAAAGCATACACCTAGTAATTAAATTCCATCCTAGGTTAGTCTGTAACTCCAAGGCTCAGTTTCTTCCCCCATGCAATATCCGCAGAATCTATTGTTACAGACAATTCTTTGTCATATTTAGTAAGAAAATTTGTTCTAGTTTATTACGGGTTTTCAAATTTTTGTTAATTTTTCAATTCACATGTAGAATTTTAACATTTTTACATCATTAAATCTGGGAGGCTTTTTCCCCTTCATAATTTCTAGTGTTTTAAATTTAGAAAGTATCTTCTGAGAGGTTTGTTCAATGTTTATTTCTTTTTTCTAGTTAAAAAAATTAACTGCTAATACTATCTGAACTTTATTTTAGTGCACAGAAGGAAGAATTTTTACTGATTACACAAACTACTAGTATCATTTATTAACAGATTGTTTTTCTTGTTAATTATTGATGAAAATACAGCATCTTTAGATTGAAATCTCTAAAAAAGTCATCCACTTAGCCCAATCAAACCACTTTTGGTAAAACTATCTGAGATGGCATACTCATTTGTATCTGAATTCAGATTTATTACTTAGTTTAATTCCTAATTTTATCTTCTCTAGCCTGTTTAAATGATTAGTCCAAAATATTTATGTAGCACTAGCTAAGTTTCATGTATATAAATATATGCATAATGGAATAACGTGTTTTTAAAAATTGGCCCTTAAAAGAACGTACAGTCTGAGGAAAATAAGAGACAGGTAAAGAGTTATCTCATAACCAAGCAGTGTTTGAAAAGGCCAAGTTTGTTGTTGCTGCAAGCATTCAGAGCATGGAGTGATGTCACACTTCTTGGTGTGAAGGAAGCTTCATAGAGTAGATGGAGGTTACCTGGATGGGGAGGGGTGGAAGTTATAGATGAGGAAGACACAATGAGCCCAGATGCCCAGGCAGGCATGTGCCAGCCATGTGGGTGTGGAGTGCAAAGGGAGGAAGTACAAAAGTGTTAAAAAACAAAATTTAGTCAAGTGAATTTTAAAGATCCAGTTGGCTTCATTAAATGATTGATGAACTGGGCAGTATGACATCTAGCAAGTAAAAAGGGGTTCCAAGGATATGTACAGAATGGAAGGTTTTTAGGCAGAAGGTGGGGAAGAGTGGACTTTTCAGGCTTAGGTAACCTGCCTGTGGGAGGTGAAAGTGGGTTATATGGCAGATGACCTCACTGTTGCTGACCAGAAAATTCCAGACTGACCAGTTAAGACAACATTCCTCAGAGAGGTTGTCATTACAGTTAGGTTTAGTATTAAGTCTTTGTTTGCTGATGTGGGGCTTAGCACAAGAGACTCCATGTGGGGCCTGCCACTTCTTTTTTTAACAATTTTCCCCTTTTGATCAGACTCTCAGTTTAACTGAGAGATGTGATCAAAATTTAAAGCATTAGCATCACTCTCAGCTACCGCTCTGCAGTTCTCACATCTGTGTTGATCTTTGTGTGGTGTCCCTGGGTCATGGTGTTTTTGCTTAATCCCTGTGATAGTCACAGCTCATGGCTTCAGGTTCATAATCTTTAAATTCATCATTCTCTTCATTCCTTTTCTTATGTTCCAGTCTTAAGATCATTTGCCTGGTGGTTAACAGCTGTGAACACACATTTAAAGCCTTTGAGAGAACACAGTGCACTGGGGAGACTATGATGACTATTATAAGCAGGATAATTCCCAATGTCTGGAGTGCCCTTCAGAGCCATAGTAGCCAGGACTCAAACCAGTTTGTACAAGACTAGAGGTCAGGTGGAGCCTTCTTTAGCTATGAGATCACAGCTGAAATCTGGCTGCCACCTGAGTAGTGAGGAGGGCCTGGTATAGTCCCTTCCAAAGAGATTCAAGGGGAAACTTTATTCTTACTGATTCCAAATAAGAAGGGTGGGAGAACATTGGAAACGTTAGTTTGGAGAGTCACAGCCAAATATTCGAGGACATTAGAAAAATTCAGAATCCAGTCCAACTTACAAGCATATAACGAAACATCGAAGTTGATGAACAGGAGTAAAATCTAATATAGACAAAGCTGAAAACATAATTTTTCTCTACAATTATCCTTGTTTCTTTTATCCCCAAGGATAATCACAGCAAAACTAATTTTTTTGCATTTAATTTGGCTTGATTATTTACGTAACTGTGGCAAGAATAGTGATTGACCTTATAAGTTCTTTTTTCCCTTTTTTCTTTTTAAAAATGTTTATTTATTTATTTTTAATTATCGTTGATTTACAGTGTTTCAGGTGTACAGCAACACAACTCAACTATACATATATATATTCTTTAACAGCTTTTTTTCCATTGTAGGTTAAGATATTAAATATAGTTCCCCATGCTATATGATATGTCCTTGTTATCTGTTTTATATACAGCTGTGTGTATTTGTTATCCCAATTTCCTAATTTATCTCTTCCTCCCCTTCTCCTTGGGTAGCAATAAGTTTGTTTTCTATGTCTGTGAGTCTACTTCTGTTTTATAAATAAGTTTATTTTTATCATCTTTTTGGACTCCATGTATTAGTGATATCATATGATATTTGTCTTTCTCTGACTTACTTCAGTTAGTATGATAATCTCTAGGTCTATCTATGTTGCTGCAAATGGCATTATTTCATTCTTTTTTATGGCTGAGTAATATTCCAATATTAATTTATTCACATCCTTATCCATTGATCTGTCAATGGATTTAGATTGATTCCATGTCCTGACTATTGTAAATAGTGCTGCTATGAACACTGGGATGCACTGTCTTTTCGAATTAGAGTTTTCTCTGGATATATGTCCAGGAGTGGGATTGCAGAATCACATGGTAACTCTATTTTTTAGTTTTTTAGGGAACCTCCATACTGTTCTCCATGGTGGCTACATCAATTTACATTCCCACCAACAGTGTAGGAGGGTTCCCTTTTCTCCACACCCTATCCAGCCTTTATTATTTGCAGGCTTTTTGTTGATGGCCATTCTGACTGGTATGAAGTGATAACTCATTTTAGTTTTGATTTGCATTTCTCCAATAATTAGCGATATTGAGCATCTTTTCAAGTGCCTGTTGGCCATCTGTACGTCTTCTTTGAAGACATATCTATTTAGGTCTTCTGCCCATTTTTTGAGTTGTTTGTTTTTTGATATTGAGTTGTATGAGCTGTCTGCATATTTTGGAAATTAATTCCTTGTTAGTCGCATCACTTGCAAATATTTTCTCCCACTCCATAGGTTGTCTTTTTGTCTTGTTCATGGTTTCCTTAGCTGTGCAAAGGCTTTTAAGTTTAATTAGGTCCCATTTGTTTATTTTTGTACAAGCTCTTCTTAATACTGCTTTTCTGGGACTTTTGATAAGGAATCTCTGATAGAACTCAAAAACTCCTTGAGGCCAGAAAGCTAACCTAAACTTCAAGCAATCTCCTAAAGCTGTTTGGTCATATCTAAGTCTGTGCATATATCTCTCAAACAAGATATACCAGTCAAAGCCTTAGTAATATAGCCAATGTTTCTAATTGTGTCCTGTTACAAAGAGACCAGATTTTTATTTAACTTAGGAAAATAACTGACTATATTGCCATGAAAAAAAATATGCAAGTGTTTCCAAATTTTGGGGGGATTGAATAAGGAGATAAAAGTAAATGTTTCATCTTTGTTCACAAAGCTATATCTTGCCACATTGCTGATAGCTTTAAGAGAAAAAGGTTTCCTTATGTCTGGACAAACAACATTAAGGAATCAGCAACATTTCCCCTTCTTAGTCCATCCAGTCTCATGTATGATTCTGCTTAAATCCAGTTTTTCCATTAGTTCTGGAAATTTGTACCCAGTTCACATTTATAATCTTAAAGTTATCAGAAACCTATACTTAAAAAGGTTCTTTCCATGAATCTTCCTTAAGATGAAGCACTTCTGTAGAAACACCTGCAGAAGTATCAGAATAGAACAATAACTCTCCGTCAGTGACAAAAGACTTAAAGTGCCTATTATTAAAGATTTGATGAGAGTTTATTATAATGGGAGTAACAAGGAAATGTGATTATTCCTGTAACATACATTTTAAGATAAAAACTAGAATTATGACTGATAACATTATATTAGGACATATCAGATTTCCAGGAATTTTACATAATTGGGGAACACACTTATAACATATACTTATATAGACAAAACATAAAGAAGGTTTAGTATTATTTCCTATTTGACAATCCTTCCCATGCAATTTAACGTATCAGGTAAACCTAATTTGTTTAACATCTTCCTTTTTCCTATCCCAAAGTTAGCTTGAAGTCAGAAAGACTTTAGAACTTGATTTTGGGGAATTTTTGTCAAAAATATGTAAGGATGTTAAAATACTGGGTCATATAGGATCACAGGTTACTGTGAAACAATAATTATCTACTTAACCAAAGTGACAAAGACTTCACAGGCAAATATAGAAGGGTACATAGTTCTGAGCATAACTTAATTATTTCAGTATTGCAAAGATTTGGTTTACATAAGTAATCAAAAACCTGATAAAGACAACATGAGACATGTGATTATTTTAAGACATCATGTCTTTGGTTTTTCTAGTCAGATTACTTTAGAGGTAAATAAAGCTTTTACAATAGCTTTGTTCTTTTAACAGAGAAAACTCAAATTCTAGTTTTGCACCAACTTACTTTTGATATCGAGCCTCATTTACTAAATTAATTTTATTCCAATCTTAGCCAGTTCTGACCACACATAAAACTACTACTAAGGTAGTTGTAATTACATATTTTAGCATTTTTAACCCTTAAAAATCCTCAAATTTCTAGTGTAAACTGACACAAGCAGTTATAAACTGTCTTTTACATTAACATTCTATTGTTTGGCAGACATAAATATTTTCATAATTTTTAGAAACATGCTTTCTTAAAGAAAATTTCTCAGAGTGGCATAAAACATGTTTATTAACAATATAAAATATCTTTCAGTCATCTATAAAATGAGGGAAAAAGTGGAGAAACCTATATGGGTAGTAATTAATGTTTCAATATTTAATCTTACTTGGAAATGATCTGGATATTCAATGAAGTTAACTGGACTCATCATTTAACTTAACCTAGGAAAACTTTAAGGTTTCAGGTTACCAAAAGGACTTGGGGAAATTATTTAAAAAGTTTACCAATAAAATTTTTATCCTGCTTACATCTATTTAATTTACTTGTCTTCAACAATTAGATTTAGATTCCTAGTGAAAATTTCATCATACCAAGTTATTTTTCTTATTGACAAATTTTGTATCATTAACTTACTTAATCCAGGTAGAATAAAAGTTGTTATGTTTATATTCAATGTTGGTAACTCTAAGACATGTCTATTTTAATCAAGCCAATAAACTTAAACTACCTTTAATACCAAATGTTTTCCCAGATCACATGAAGCTGAAAGGCATTTTGGTTGTTTTGTATTATAATTTTGAGGATTTTTATAAATACTAAGTTTATCTAAGAGTTTGTTTAAAGGCATTTAAATAGAGCTCTTTTACAAATTAATTTTAGTAGTACCATCTAGAGGTATGAAACACCACACATCTGCAACATACATAAATATACAGACAGACAGAAACAGAGACCTTACAGTTCATTTTAGAATTTTAGCCCTAAGACCGGTACAATAATATAAAATTCACTTGTTATAAAAGTACAGTTTGAATAATTTACTTGCTCCGATGGCTAAAGTTTTTTCTGTTACTATTTGTGAAGAAGACACTTAAGATTTGTATTTGTCCTTGACAAGTAATCTTACGGAAAATGTGGAGCAGTGTGAATTTTTGAAAACCCTCTTTTCCTTTTTTCCTTTAGTTTTAGGAATTGGGGATGATCTAGGTGAAAGTTCCCAGAGGGGACCAGGTGAAATATTTATATCTCAAAGGCACAGGGGAGGAATGTAAGTCCTCCAGTGAGCACTTTGAAATTTTTCTGGAGTCACATTCATGGTTTTGTAAAGATTTGTGAGATAAGGACAGTTGCTTTTAATTCCTCAAGGAATTCGGTTGTGAATCTATCCATACAAATACAGTATTTTCAATTTGCTTAGGGAAGAAGGCTTTAAAAAAAAAATTCTTATCAGGCTTTAAACACCAGCTTCCAGTCTCTGACCAACTTTTGACCATAGAGCTACTTTAAAAAAATTATTTCAAATGTCTTGCCAATTTTCTTTTCAGGTAGATTTATTGAGATAAAGTTCACAAGATATAAAAATCATCACTTTAAGCAGTTTAAAGTGTACAATTCAGTGGTTTTAAATATATTCACAAGATTGTGTAATTCTCACCATTTAACTCTAGAACATTCCATTGCCCCCCAAACAAACTTTGTACCAATTAGCAGTCATTCCTCATTTCTTCCTACCTTCATTCCCTGGCAACCACTAACATACTCTCTGTGGACTACCTCTTCTGGACTTTTCATATAAATGGAACCATATAGTATGTGACCCTTTGTGTTTGTCTTCTTTTACTTAACATATTATTTTCATGGTTAATTCATGTTGTAGCATTTACCAGTACTTTATTCCTTTTTATGGGTGAATGACAGTCCATTGTGTAGATAGCCTACATTTTATTTATCCATTTATGTGTGGATGGACATTGGGATCTGTCTGCTTTTTCGCTGTTAGGAATAGTGCTGCTCTGAACATTCAAGTTTTTGTGTGATCATAGGTGTTTCAGTCTTGCCAGTTTTTTAACTAGGACAGATAATAAATATTTCTGGCAGTACCAAATGACCCCCTGGACTCAAGAGATTTCCTCAGAGGGTTCCAGGGATATTTTATTTTCCTCTCCCTAACAAGTAATGTAGGCAGATTTGGGAGAGCTGACCCTGGTGAGGATTTTCACCCTTCGCCAGCTTGTTCCAGTTTTGCCAGGATCCCATCTGCAGGTGCTGAGTGGAATTTAAAATAGAGAGTGTAGTGCCAATATTTCCCAGACTTTGGCAAGATTTTTCAAAAATTTTAATTTCAGTTTCCCTATGGCATTAACAGTTTAGTTTAATGGAATAAACGTAGCAATTTACCAGAAAAAAATTCCTTCAATCTTGTCAACTCTGGGAGGCACCTTTATGGGGGCCCTCCGCTGAAGGGAGGTATTGGGGGGGTGTAAGGCCATTAACTCAGCACATATAGTTTATGGTTATGTCTTTTTCAAGTGGAAAACAACTGAGACAGGACTGCTAGAATGAGTACTCAAGTAAAAGAGGAAGGAAGGGAGCAGTGGGAATTACAGCAGTTTTACAGACTTCTGTGTTAGGTGCCCCTTACATCTTTAATTTTCCATTAGCCCTTTGCAACAAATCTTTCAATGAAGCTGTTTTGGAATACTGGAGACTTTTCAAGGCTTCTGCATACTAATTAAGATAGGTATCTCATTCTGTTTGTTGATTTGGAAGACTTTGTTTTTAAATGCACTTTTGGAATGATCTGCTCTAATGGAATGTTCCTTCTAATGGCCATTGTAATTCCCCTGAGAACTGACAGTGCTTTGCTAGGACCCTAGCCACAAATGAGGTGCAACTCACCTTTCTGTCTGGCCATATTGTGAGGCCCCCAACTCCATGGTTACCAGGCCAGACTCTTAGGACACAGCAAGATTTTGCCATTTTTGCAGATATCTACAGCTTCTGGGATTATAGTTACAAGACATAAAATAAGCAGGTGTTCCAGAAGATGGCACATTTGACTGTTTGGAAATTAAAGATTCCATCTCTTTTAATTAACTTTTATCTACACAAAACAAAACACACATGTGCACCTTGATATAACCAAGAGATGTCACTTTAGACAGGCCGAGAGAAGGTCCTGTGTGACCACCACCAATCCCCGTGGAACACTGACTTGGTAAAGAATTGAGCCAGCAGACCTCAGCAAATGGGGGCTGCAAACTGGGGGCTCCATGTGGATGGGGAACTGCCTGCTGCCACTAAGGGTTCCCACATGGATTTTCAGAAAGAATTAAGGTCTGGAGGGTTTCCACTCAAGAACCTGGGAATTGCAGTCTGAAAGGCTAAGGACTTAACTCTGGGCAGAGCCATTTGCCAGCTCAGTTGGGCTCCGGGTAGAACTGTCTTTCCTCTTAAGCTGCCCCGCCCTGGATTGGGAAGCCAGTTAGATTGGGAGTTGGATGAAAGAGAGAAGAGCTCAGAGCTGAGAACTTACCCACTGCTCTCAGAAGCAGCAAGAAAGACAGTGAACTCAAAAAGGTAGTTTGCAGGCACCATGCCTGCACTTCTTCTTGTCCCCAAATGCCATTAGAAGTTTGGTTTGGATCCTATCACTGTCACCGAAACTGTTAAAAAAAAAAAAAAGGCCAAAACTCAATCCAGGACATTTTAAAGATCTATTTGGCTTTATTGAATGATTCATGAATCTGGCAGCATGCCATCTAGGAAGGAGAAAGGAGCGCCGGGGAGCTGTACAAAATGCAAGACTTTTAGAGGCAGAAGATGAGAAAAAGTGGATTTTTTAGGTAACCCACCTCCAGGAGATGAAAGAGGGTTGTATGGCAGATTACCTCACTGGTGTAGACCAGAAACTTCCAGACTCACTGGTTAAGACCACATTCCTGGGAGAAGTTGTCACTGCAGTTAGGTTTAGTAGTAAGTCTTGGTTTGCTGACGTGGGGCTTAGCACAAGAGACTCCATTTGGGGCCTGTTATTTCTTTTAACAAACAACCAAACAAAAAAAGCAAAACTATATTGGAGCCTCATGATAACAAGAAATTCCTTTATTCCACAATCCAGCCAACACACAAGAATGACCCACAGGAAGAAGGAAATAACTGTAAATATTAACAATAGTCAGTGTGTTGAAAAAGGCATTTGCAATTGCATCTTACTCTGGACCCATAATTTCTATCTGGGAAGAAGAACAAAAAAGGTTAGTATGACTCCTCCCATTGGTAGGAAATCTGGTAGGCTAACATCCCTTTGTGTCCACTCCCAAACACCAAGGAACAGTCTAGGATTTGACAGAGGGTTGAAGGCAGGGCTAGAAATACCTAGTTACTGTAGGAGCAGTGAATTTTATCGAGAAAAGTTAAAGGGCATGTGAAATCTTTTGACTGGGGTCCATTTCTTTCTGTCTCCTCACTATCTAGATAGTGACAATATTGTCACAATTGACAGAGAATACTGGTATCTCTAAACTTGGCAGATTATAATTAAAGTGTTCTGAAACTGCCCTTCCGTTCTAGTATTCCAAGTTTACCCTCCACATTTTCATGTTTTACAGTGTTTATGGTAACTTCTGGTTAAATTGTTCAACTTCAATGTTTTTGAATCCATCTCAAAATAGTGATAACGTCTTCACATTTATTCTCAATGAATAAATTCTTCAATTTATATTAACAATGACAGTTTCAACTGTCATTAGAGGATACTTTTCCCCTCCTTTCTCCCTTTTGCCTGTGTACCTCCTCACGTTAGCTGCTCTGCAAACACTTATTGTAGACAAATTTTGTGAATTTAAATCGATTCCTTGAGGGATCTGTTTTAGTGTTTTTGAGAATTGTGTTACCCTGATCCTAAAGTACCTTCTGATTTCTGCTTTTTCTGTTTAAGACATTATTTAGCTGTGATTATCAAAAGTATCAAACTTGATTATCTTCCATTTGATTTGGGGGGATAAAAGCTACAGGACAGAATCCATAGCTGTTAATCATCCCTCTCTCTCCTGCTAATGCACAAAGATTAGAATAATGAGTAAATACTATACAGTCCTTGTCTATGAAATATTTCTAGTCTAGGGAGGAGACATAAAACACACACACACACACACATACAATTATAATATAGCTTGACAAGTGGCATAATAAGGATAAGCAAAAAGAGTCATTGGTAATCCATAAGAGAATAAAAATAATAGCAAGCACTTAATTATAAAGGTTATGGTCTTTGAATAGTCTTAGTCAATTTTTTTGTCTTGGTTATACATAAATATAATGAGATGATTATTGAGAAGTTTGCATAGTCTGCTATAAAACATCAAACATCGTAACTGTGCATCTTTTCCAGAGAAGAAGGAGTGCACTGCATAGATAAACATAAAGCATGCTTTAGTATAATACTTGGTATATTATTTACATAGATAAATACAAAACAAGTTTTAGTATATTACTTACAATTACTTTAGTATATTACTTACAAATGTTTAGTATATTACTTAGGCAGGAAAGGGTAAATGACCAAGATGATTTTTAAGTTTTTTCAATATAATGCAGTGATATTCATGATTATTATAGAAGAGCAAGGAACACTTACAGAGGGCAAAAATGCTTCTCTGGTCGTCTGAGGAGTGAACACTTTTGAAAGAAAGATCACCTAAGACCAAATTTTACCAGAAGATTTTACCCTTTAAGTATCTTCTACAAATGCCGAGAAAGTTTTTGTCTTTAAAAAATTCAAATATTGTTTTCTAATTGTGGCTGCTTTAGAGCATTGATGTACATTTCTCCTTTTTCCTAATAGATGATGGTGCCACAGTTTATTACAGGTAGTAAGATTGTTGTGTAATGCAAAGCATTTTCAAACAGTGTTTGCAACACAGTTGGTGCATGTGGCTGTGTTGGTGTAGATGTGCGACTCTGTCTGGATCCACATGGATCCAGGTTAGACAGGTGAGTTGCAGTCAGTAACTGTGGACTCCTGTTTACTAGAAACTTTAAGCCCTACAGCTAAATTGACAGGCACTAGAAGCATCAGCTCTATCAAGGAAAAAAAAGTTGTGAACCATTTATCTGAGGGCTGTTAGATCCTCATTTTTAGTGACATAATGTTCAACTTAAACATGCTACTGTTTGCACAGTTTGCAAATGGGCAAACATTCGTGGTGTAAAAATGTGACTTTTTAAATATCGAATTTTAAGTATTTGTTTAGTTCTCTGAAGTGGTGTTGATAAAGAAAATAGAATAGGTGAAAAATCACTCTGCCTCTGGAGATGTTCAGAGACGCTCAGCTGTTCAGAGGTGATGAGAGCTGAACATTTCATAGCAAATAGATTACAAGATGTGGCAACGTTGCTTTTCTTCAGGAGATGATAGCATCCAGCAAGATCATAAGCTACTTGAAGCAGAGATTTGACCATGTGTCACTGCTGACACTTAAATGGAAGCTTCAAAGTCTCCTGCTCCGACAACTCATGCGAGTCATGAGTGAGGCTGTGGGATCATGGAGTTGTTAGGACACATGTGAGAAACTCCTAAGAACTGCAGATGCACAGTGCTGACCTGTGTCGACACAACGAGTTAAGTGTGGGAAACAGAAACTAAGGCTTTGGGTCCTGGCTTCCTACTATCATGAATTAAGATGTTGCTTCTTTCCAGGAACTAGAGATATTTTTCCCTCTTAAGGGATCTGAAATTAAGCTTAAGTGAGAAACCACTGCAAGGCTTTACTTTAAGAAGAGGCTTTCAGTTAAGGTTTCTTATGAAAAATAAATTACTTAAACACTCTAGGATGCTTCAGATTTCCCCAGTCACCTCATAATCGAAAAATACCGTCCCGCAAAATCTGACATAGCCTTGGTTTCCCAAAGTTTAAACTGTGATGCTGCAGGTTGTTAAAAAGAAAATTAATCCTGGGATTGATGCAATGAAAAAGAAGGAGAGGAAATGGATAGAAAATGTATGTGAGCTCTAGGTTTACTTTTCCTGTCAACACAACACTGCAAAAGTCAAAGATCCTTTAAAAGAAGAAAGAAAGTGGGGAGAAGGGAAAAGGAAAAGGGAAGAGAGTGGGAGGGAAAGAGAGAGAAAAGTTAATCCAAAATGAGTAGCTCATCATTTTGAGAGATCCTTAAAAAGCTTTTATTTAAAAACAAAACAAAACAAAACATGATTTAGGGATAGGGTCCTACATAAATAAAGAGGAGGAATTTGATTATCAGTACCTGGTTAGGAATTCCCTGCTCTTCCAAAGTAAAAAGATATAAAATGACTGGCAGCCAAGCAACTTATTGCAAGCTTGTCTTTTGCTGATAACTACAAGTTTGCTTTCATGATTTTGCTTCTGAGGATATGAAGGTCGGAAGCTTTGAAATCCTGCATCATTTGTGGTGTTAATCTATGTGTCAAGTAAAAGGTTGTTTTCATGTATGTACATGACAGATGACTAATTATAACATTGGCTTTGGGGTTTTTTTAGGTAAAAAGTTAGTATATCTTTCTATGACAATTGTTCTGTCCATTTTTACACAGTTTTATAAAGGAACCCTCCCATAAACTAGCACAGGTATTTAAGAATTTTAGGGAAAATGAGTCAAATATTGTTACCTAAAAATGAAGCTACACTAGACATGAGATAACGTGCAACATGACTTGGCTGAGCCTTTACAATTAATTTTTTAAAATCTTTCAGCACACTAATCATAATGTAATTTTGATATTAAATTATTTAAATACAGTATTGCATCATATTTTAAATTTACTTTATTACATGACACACTTGATATGACAGCTGTCTTCCAGAGATTTTTATTTAGACAAAGGAAGCTTTCCCCCCACTTTGGAATCTACCTGGTAAGGCCATTTATTTAACATAAATTTGTGAAAATGGTTTAGAAGTGAAAATGCATATGAGAGAACCAACCTGTAAGAGTCCATTAAAAATGGTCAGGTAGATTCACATGAGTTCAAATTGTGTAATCACAGAGGAGCAGAGGTTAGAAAAGTAACAGTAAGTCATCCTTTTTTAGAAACAGTTGAGGCACAGGCCAGCATCAATCAAGAATAGAATTGACTTGGGGGGAGGGTACAGCTCAGTGGTAGAGCACGTGCATGCACGAGGTCCTGGGTTCAATCCCCAGTACCTTCATTCAAACAAACAAACAAATAAATAAAACATAACTACCTCCCTCTCAAAATTAAAAAAAAAGTAAAAAATTTTTAATTTAAAATTAAACAAAATACTAGAATTGACTTTACTTAAAACATGTAATGTTAGTAGAAAGCCAACTCTTAAAATAGACACTCACAGTAGCCTGAGAGATGAAGTCATTGAGGGATTAGATTCACCAAAAAAATGAAAATAAAGAAGAATTTGAAGTCACATTTTACTATTATGACTGTTCAGTGCAAGTAAATGTAAAAAATATAAATAGGAAAGTTGGTACAACTCAACTTAATGCATGCCACTTATAGAAACCAAGACTTTGAATATAGATCGTAATAAAGTGGTTTTCACTTTTTAAGGGGCTAAGTGTTATGCGAAGTTCAAGTTGTTTTATTATTAGATGTGTACTTTGTTCACATTACTTGCTAAATGGGATTCAAAGACCCTCACATGCTTACCAACAGGCTTCCTGTATGATCCTTTAGCTGTGAAGATGGGTCTCGAAATGCCTTTCATTCATTCATTCAGTATTGATAGAATCCTAAGTAATATGAGGATACAAAGTTGGATCAAATGCCTATTACTTAAGGGGCATACGTTCTATTAAGGGGTGGAAGTCTCCTACCCTCATAACTTAATCAATAGGTAAGAGGAGATTGCTGTTAGGCACACATGCAGTGGAAAGGTGCTTTGACCTTGAGGTACTGGAGAGGGCTGTGTGAAAGGAGTCATAGTTGAGCTGTGTCATCAGGATGCGTGGGATTTGATCATAAAGAAACAGAAAGAAATCCCAGCAGAAGAAAACAGCAAGAGCAGAGGAAGTGAGAAATTGCAGGGGTTGCATCAAGTAGCTCCGTCTCTGTACAAAAAATTCTGGGAAATGAGGCGAGAAGTAGTACAGACATTTGAATCCTTCACTGTCTTTTACCAAAAAGCTAAATTATTACTTGAAGATAAACAAATGTCAAAAAGAAGTGTGGGGTCTCTGTACTGCAACATGGAGGTTACTAATGCCAGTGATGAGAGGAGGTATGAGAGATTTGTGACTGGGTTTGTAGCCCAGCACTGCTTGTCCGTAGCAGGTGAAGAGGGCATACCATTCAACAACCCTCTGAGATTCAGCTTTTTCTTCTGTGAAGTGATACATATTACATTTCAGACGCTCTGTGAGCCTAGAGATAATGATATAATATGTCTGGAACATAATTGGTCTTTCGAAAATGGTAGCTATCAATGTAATTTTGTATTAATTAGGATCCTTTTAATTGCAAATAAAGAAACAAACTCAAACTGATTTAAGCCAAAGGGACCTTCTGAGCTTATGCCATTGAAAAGTCCAAGTGTAGAGCTGATCTTTGGGCAGCGATGGGGGTCAGTGTTGTTATGGACTAAATGTCTGTGTCCCCCCAGCTTCATGTGTTAAAGTCTCAATCCCCACTGTGATGGTATTAGGAGAAGGGGCCTTTGGGAGGTGATTGGGTCATGAGGGTGGAGCCTTCATAAGTAGGATGAGTGCCCTTATCACAGAGGCCTCAGAGAGCTCCCTTACCCATCTGCCAGGTGAGGCACAGTGAGAAGACTTCTGTGAAACAGGAATGGGTCCTCATCAGACACCAAACTTGCCAAGGCCTTGATAATGGATTTTCCAGCCTCCAGAGCTGTGAAAAATACATTCCTATGGTCCAAGCCACCCAGTCTATGGTATCCTGTTACAGCAGCCCACATGGATGAGCCATATCTTATTACAGCCCATGTACTCGCTCTGTGACTTTCTGGTGTTTGGCTTCATTCTCATTCAGGCTTTTTCCAGGTGATGGCAAAAGTAGCCATCGGCAGCTCTAAGATGATAACCTAACAGTTTACCAACTCTCATCCCCCTTTCCTAACAGAGTAAGGTTCCTGGTGATGCTGCTCGTTGGCCTTGCTTTGGTCATAAGCCCGCTCTGGAACTTGTCACTGCAGTCAGATTGCCTGAGGAATCTCCGTGGCCAGATCATGGGTCACAGACCCCTGTGAAGGTAGAGGCAGGGGTCAGCCCCTGAAACTACATGGAATAGGAATTAGAAAGGAAAGCATCTCAAAGACGGTTTAGGCAGCAAAAGGTGTGTCCACCACAGATAGCGGCCCAGCTGTTGACTTGCAGTTTAGTCACCTGCCATTTCTGCAGCGGAATTGAAGCCAAGGGCAGCAGTTGGAATTGCCTTCAGCTGCAACTACCAAAATCTGGCTTAAATAAAGAGGAAATTTATTACTTAGTATTAACGGTAAGTGCCCGCGTAGAGGAGACTTCAAAGTTCTTTGATTCATTGGCTTAAAGGGGCCACTGAGGGCCCAAGTTCTTTCGTTTCTGTGCCGTCGTCGTTTTAAGCGGAGGCACTGAGGGTTAAACCCCGGACCTCACGCATGCCAAGCATGTGCTCTGCCGCTGAGCTGTTCCCTCCCCCACTCGCCCTGCCATCTTGACGAAGTTTTCTTCCTCAAGTAGCGAGATGGCTGTAGCCTTTCAGTGTTATATCCACACCAGACAGGGCCCAGAAGCAGAAGAGAGGCCATCTCTCCCCGTGACTCTCTCGAGAGCAAGGACATGTTTCCTAGAATATGCACCTCTCACCCGCACCAGCAAATTTCTCTCACATCTCACGGGCAAGAAGTGTGTTCCGCACCCACTCCTAAGCCAGTCCCTGGCCTGGAGTAGGATACTCGTCAAAAACGGAATGATGATTGGGAAAGGAGCCCCAGTGCTCCCCACACAAGGAACTGGGTGTGAGAAAAAAGTTTCACAGGCTTAGTTAAGGTAATGAATACAATGGAAGAATGATTCTCAGACTGTGCGTGGAACCTTGTTCAAGAAGGTGAAGCTCTTTTGAGTGTGAAACAAGAGATAAAATAGACTCTGCCCACCCAGGAGCCATGGTGACATGCGTTACAGAATGTGTCGTTATGCCATTTGATGTGTCGATGGGACTGTGTGCCCGGCACCCCCTGAGTTTTGTGCCACTCAGCGGACAATTTGTGCCACTTGTCTGAAGAATAATCTAACATTAACGAGTGACAATTCACACTGGAGAGCACTGGTATCCTTACATAACTCAGAGAATCTCTCAGCTATTTCTTTATTTAGAAAAATTGAAACATGTTCCAAATCTATAGCAGACATCACAGAACGGCGCTGTAGCTAATATGTACCTGAGGGGGGTAAATACTTTGGCAGTAAATGGAACCACCGCCCCCAGCCTCTCCAGGGAAGCAGACCTCACGTGAGAGCAAATTGCATAGAAAGCACACAATTCCATTTATCGTGCCTGCAAATTAGGATTAGTGGACGTTCCATTAACTCTCCCGACGACAGCTTCTAATTTCCCCCGTGCATCTGCCTGCCTCCGACGGCTCACGTGCTATTTATCTTCATCTGCATTTGTACCACATTTCTGAATTCATGAATTACAATTACTTTATTTGAATGGAAAGGAAGTCTATGGAGAGCTAAATTCATAGAACCAACTTGAGATTTATTTTTCCCCCCCGAAGAAGTATACTTTTTACATTCAGAAAACTTTTCTTTCTATTACCGGGGCTGGGGGCAACCAAAGAGAAGTTGATATACTCAGTGATTCAGTTACTGTGGCTCCCTAACTTCTTCTGGTAGCATACTTTAATGTATAGAGTGAAATTCAACAATGTGAGTTTAATTTGTTCCACACTTGCATGTATTAAATTCTTGAGGGGTGACTCTCTTCCCACAAGTGCATTGTAGATTTAATACAGACGGAAATAATCTTCATCTCATTTTACTAAGCACTTATTCTCAACAAACTGCCAGGCACTGGCAATATAAAAATAAGGATTGTTTCTGATACTTCAAAATCTTTACGATCCAGAGACAGAAAAGCATGCTATTATAGAACAGTGTCATCTCTACTATGATGGGGAGATGGTAGCTATGGCAGCAAGAAACAAAGGATGGTGGTACAGAGAAAGGACATCAGCATAGTCTTTGAATGCTGCCTTAGTCCATTCAGGCTGCTTTAACAAAATACTGTAGACTGGGTGGCTTGTAAACAGCAGAAATTTATTTCTCAGTCCTCAGACCAAGGTGCTGGCAAGTTTAATATCTGGTGAGAGCTTCCTTCCTGATTCAAAGACAGCATTCCCCTCCCTGTGTCTCACATGGTGGAAGGGACAAAGGAGCTCTCTGGGGCCACTTTTTTAGGACACTGATCTCACTCATGAAGGCTGCACCCTCATGACCTAATCATCTCCCCAAAGCCCCACCTCCTAAGCCATCACATTAGGGGTTAGGAATTCAACATATGAATTTGGGGGAAGGACACCAACATTCAGTCTACAGCAAATGTTAACTAGGAAGCAAACCCAGGCATGGCTGTGCCTGACCATAGCACTGGCATTAGTCTCTTGTGGCTTCTGTAACAAAGCACCCCAATCTGGGTGGCTTGAAATAACAGAAACTTATCCTCTCACAGTTCTGGAGGTTGGAAGTCTAAAATCAAGGTGTCAGTAACACTGAAGGCTCTAGGAAGAAATCCATCCATCCATCCATCCATCCATCCATCCATCCATCCATCCATCCTCCCTCCCTCCATTCCTTCCTTCCTCCCTTCTTTCCTTCCACCTCTGGTGGCTACTGGCCATCTTTGGGGTCCCTCATCTTGTACCTACATCACTCCAATCTCTGCTTGCATTGTCACATAGCCTTCTTCCCTGTGTGTGTTTGTCTCCAAATCTCCCTCTCCTTGTAGAAACACCATTTATTGAGTTTAGGACCCACCCTAATCTAATCTGGCCTCATCTTAACTTGATCATATCTGCAATACTCTCTTTCCAAACAATGCCATCACAGGTACCTGGCAGTAGGGCTCCAGCATATCTTTTGGGGAAATATAATTCAGTCCACAGCACTACCGTGGAGAGAGTAGGAGTTAGCCAGGTAAATGTGTCCATGGGCAAAGACATAGGGGTGAGAGGGAGTTTGGATCCATAGAGCTGAACCAGGTCAGGCTTGTGGGCATCCAGTAACGTCCAGGTGTCACATCCTTTAGGTAACTATTTGACTGTAACTGTATTGTTTTTCTCCTTAACTGCAAGCACGTTTTGTTTGTCCTTGACACTTCCCCTTCAGGGAATTTGTAGGCTATTGGTTTATTGGTTGGATAGGTTATTAACTAGTTAACTTGGTTCTTTTGTGATAGTATCTTAAAACGAATGCTAATAGGTTCATTTTTACCCCTGTGAAGGGTTACATGTATTTTAAGAGTACTTTCTGATCACTAAAAGAATGATTATAATTAAACAACAGCAGAAGAGAAGAAATTTTGCTAAAGAATTGCCATTGTTTCTTAAATCATTTCCTCTGCCAATTATTTCTCCCATCTCCAAACTCCCTCTCAGAGAACCTGCCCCCATCACCCCTGCTAAGTGGGCTTCCAGCCCAAAGGATGCCTGACCCAAACTGAGCCAATTAAAGTCTCTTATAAGAATTGGATTTGGGACCCAGAAGCTCTGGTGAGTCCATGGCAGTCTTAGAACAGGCAATGATGCAAAGCCCAGGCTGGTAGCCGATTTTCAACCTGTCCATCTCAAAACAGGGAAAGCCGGTCTGCAGTGGGAACGTTGGGAAGGACAAAGGCGAGAGACCACATGATCCTGGCAAGACAAAGATCTTTTCCAGGGGTGGTTCCATTCTTTTGAGAGACCATCCTGTGCTTCTTGCCCTTGAGTCTTCACACACACACACACACACACACACACACAACTTTTCCTTAAGTTCACTGCAGTAAGTTTTTGTCTCTTAGAACCAAACAATCCTTAACCTCCTTAACACCTGTGTATAGAGCTGGCTCTGAATAGGCGCTCACATCCTGAAATCGTTAGCCATCCTCCAGTTCCCTTCCTCCTCTTTTGGAATGCAGACCCTCCTCGGCCCTGGCCCCTCAAACCTACTCCTCCATGCCACGTCCCCTCTACACCATTGTATGGAACTCTTCATTCACTTGGGAGAGCATCCTACCTGGCTCAGAAGCAAGAACTTTGCAGATGGATAAAGGTCTCCATACGAGAGTTGAACCTATTATATTAGTATTACAATTATCATGTTTGTACTTTTATATCTTCCCAGAAAACAATCCTCTTTATAGCTAAAATGAGAAATGACTTTGCAGGGCCTAAACTGATGACTTTAGTGTGAATTATTGTCCTACGTTATACTTTCCTTAAATGAAGCTTGCAAGATTAATTGCAACCTTGAATGTTACGATATTGAAGTATATTCACCTAGCTTTGGCCTTCTAGAAATATGACATGAGTCATGTCCTACAAACTTAAACCTAAAAGGAAACATGGTGAAGCGGTAAATACACACCAGCTAGAAGATAAGCAATTTATTAAAGAAACTTGTGCATGGTTCTCAGGGCTTCTCACCTGAGATGAGAAAATTTTGATGATGTAAAGGAAATTGAGTTTGCTCTGACAGGGCTGGCTGTGTGCTGTCTCAGAACTGCAGTAGGGTGGTTAAAGTAAATTATGGTTAAAATCTATCTGACAAAACGACACTTTATGCTGAGAAATCAGCATGATTAAACTGTCATCCTGTAGAGAAGAGTTCACATCCAAAATATCTCTTAATTAGCAGCTTAGTGTCCACTTTCATATTCCTTTTTCTCTTCTTGAGCAGTCTTCCCTCAATTTGCGAGTCTGGAAGTCTAATTTGATTCATTACAGCCTGATTCCTTGGGGGAGTCCAGCCTGGGTTAGGCTGTATCCAACTGAGCAGCTCTTTTACATGCTCCCTCTGCTGCCCCAATTCCTCTGTTTGGTCCTCAAACAGTTGGATCTGTTCCCAATCCTTGTGGAATTGGAATAAAAGCAGGAAGGGAAGACATGTTGGTTGACCTCAGAGTGGTTCTCCTTCCCTCCTGATCTATAAGCCACTAGAAGAATGAAGCTAGGTAAACTCAGAGATCTATAACTGCTTTAGGAAGCATCTGATTGGCCCCAAGGTCTGTGCTGGGACTGGAACCTCAGTTCTGTGTCTATTCTAGTGATCCTCTCTCCTCTGACTCAGTCTACCCATATCCCATGCCCAAGATACAAACAAAAGTAGAGAAGGCTCATCAGAATAAATGATGGTAAACTTAATGGTCCGTCCCTTTTTTATTCCCAAGAATTAGCACATAGTGGCATTCAAGTGGTATTTATTAGATTGATGAATGGTTTTTCTAGAGACTCTTCTGACTGTGCTCACCTTCTATTTCTCTGACTGTTCCTGAATATGGCTGCCTTTCAGATCCTCTCTTGACATTCTGAACTTGATCAGCCTTGTATGTCTTCTGCCTCTACCCAGCCCCCGTCCTCACCTACTCCTGTTTCCTGAGCCAAGGAGTTCCTGCTGTAGCTTGTGGCCTCACTGAATCCCATCCAAGCTCAAGGAGATTCCCACAGCTGATTTCTCAAGAGCTTTTGGATTACAAGCAGTTTAGTTCAGGGATAATTTATGACTCTGGTTTAAGATAAAATCAGATTAGCCTCAGGCACTGGGATGGAGAATATGAGCAGATGGTTATTCTTTTCTATCCTTTTTCATGCTGTTTATCCATTCTGAGTAGGCTAATCAAAAGCGGAAACCAACCATATGATGGAAAAGCATACAAAAGAACTTGTTCTTTCTAAGTCCTTCTTTTGAAAAGTATACATTTTTGGAAACCTTATAATTGGAGTTAACATGAATTGAGGTCTTACTGCGTTTAAGCATTATGCTAAATACTTAAATATTCCCCAACCCCATAATTAGCACAACAGTAGTAAAGTACTATTAGCACTCCCCGGTTTTACAAATTGGGAAGGTGAGGCTTAGAAATTAAGTAATTTACCTGAAGCCTGGGCAGCTGCCTTGTACAACTCCCATGAGGGCAAGGCTGCTGAGGTCTAGGTAAGTGGCTTTACACTGCTCTACTCTAGGGGGCGCCATTCATCTAGGCTCTAGTGTGAATGTGTTCCAAGAGTAGAAGAAGGCAACTGCCCTGTCCGCAGCAGAAAGGATCAGAGTCAGAGCTTGAAGCCAGGTCCGCTTGACTTCAAAACCCAAGCTCGTCACCGCTAAGCTACACTGAGATAAACATTTGAGTTTTAGAAATATGATCTGTCCTTTTATCAAGCGCTTAATGGGACAAATAGAGATGTATTATATTACAGTTGCAGGTGTTAGTCATTTTTCTGTGCAACACTCAACACAAAGGATCTCTTTTGGAGCAGAGCCATTTCAGTTAATGGCACAGCAATGTAAACATGTATTTCACTGAGACAGGCGGGAAGGGGGCAGGGCACAACCATTAAAGGAATGACACAGCAATTGAACATTTGACCCCCAGTAGACCTTGAGGTCCACAATGGCAGGAGATTTGACTTCCAGTAGACCTTGAGCTTTATTATATGCTTACTGTGATACATTAGCTGCTAAATGACACACCCACAGGCGCCATGACAGTTCCAAGGCTGACCATATAAAGTCAAAAGGTGGGTGGTGGCCCAGTTCCTGGGAATCCCAGCCCCTTCCCCAAAGTCCTTGGAATAATCCTCCGACTTGTTAGCATATAAAGTTACCAAACCCAGAAAAACTAGCAACAACACACCCCACGGCCTCTTGCTCTCTCACCTTTGGAGACTGCCCGCACTCTGTCTATAAAGTGTGCATCTACTTTTACTTTAAAGTAAACACCCACTCCCATGCCTCGTGGCCTCTCTGGCCTTCTGAGACAGCCTGCACTCTATTTATGGAATGTGTATCTCTCTGAATAAATCTACCTTCCCTGCACTATGGCTCGCTCTTGGATTCTTCCCTGCGTGAAGCACGCGAAGGACCCTCACTTGGCAGGGTGCATCCCGGGGACTCAACTGAGACCTGGGGCATGGCCATCCTTTACACCCCATTTTTCCTGTGTCATAACCACATCGGAGGCCAGCAGAAATCAGTGCGTGCATCTAAAAAATGATTCATAAGTGATTTGGACTTATATTTATTTAGGTTATATAAAGGTGGCACCTTCTCCCCCGTGGGAAAACAATCACAATCGTGTTCCATATCCATTAAGCATTTTAAAAGCAAGTGTTTATAGTGGAAATTCAGGAGGAATCTAAAAGCAAAATAAGAGAATGGCTTAGTAAGCTCTGATGTATCTGCTCAGTGGAATTGTGTATGACCACCATGTGAAATATGTACAGCTGAAAAAACACTCGAAGGGAAAAACACAGAAAAATGATAACAATTGTTACATTGAGGTAGTGGCATTGCTGTGTGTGATTCATTTTGTTGTTGTTTCTACTTTCCATTGGTTCTGTAATATTTACAATTTTTTAAAAAAGCAAAAATATTTTGAAGTGTGTTTTGCCTAAGAGAGAAATACAATTTCACTTTAAGCGTTTGTTTAGCAGCCCAGTTTTTCTCCAAAAACAGGGGAAAAATCCAGTCAGAATTATTTATTGCACAGGCTCATCGCACACATCCTGCAATTTTAAATGATCTGGGCGAGCATAATGGCCAGTTCTGCTAAAGATCACTGCCTTTATAAGCACATTGTACACCACAAATTATTGTAATTTATGAAATGTAGTAGAACAGTGAGACTATCTTTGTCTTCCTACATATCCAGGAGGGAAAATATTGGTAATTAGTTTACACAATTTGCAGTTTGATTTCTGAAACTGGTGCTTCATTCAGCGTTTGCTGTTTGTTCTGTTTTGTAAAACTCCCACTTTGCAAAGACTGCATTCTAGAGTCACAGCCCATCATGTTCTAAACTGAATTGAATTGCCAAGAAGCCCACCTCATGTCCAAGTTGACTGGTTTCCAGATTCACAGTGAAAGACAAAAGACAATTCCATCTCTTCTTCTGTGATGATGGGCTTTGGTGCTGAACACTTGTGGTTTTCAATTTGGGATTTTCTTTTAAATCTGAGCCATAAAAGTAGTGAGCTCAGGGCAAAATGAATCTGTCTCCCTGCCCTATCAGTAATATATCAGCTCTCCTTCCTATTCCTTGTTGGTGGCTTTTCATGCAAACAAGTAGAGCCTACTGAAGAAAAATACTTGTCTTCTTTTGGCCTCAGAGTCCCAGGCAGACATGGGAGAGAGCAGGTGATGAGAACATTACAACAGACGGTGCAGCTGTAGCTGAAATATCAACTTCATTGTAGACATTACAGATGTCACCGCCTTCATCTGGTGCACACCTGACTCAGGACTTGAAGTCAGTTGCCTGGGTTTGACAGCAGGCTCTCTCACTTTCCATCTCTGTGACATGGACTATGTCACTCAGTTCCTCATCTCTATCACAGAGTTGTTGCTCAAAAGAAATGAAAGTGTATCTCGTGAAGGTATACTATCTTTTCTCTACTAAACTCTCCTAGTACATAATGACTTGTCTCAGTCTGCTGTGTTTCCCTTCAGGTAATTTTATCAGACTTCCTGTCTTGCTCTTTCATTCTCTCTGGCACTCAGACTCCTGTTTTTGGGACTCCTTGGTTCTGGTACACAGGCAGACTCTCTCTGACTCTCTTCCCATTTGGCCATTAGCTGTGCACACACCCCTAATTTAGGTGTCCACCTTGGCCTTGATGCATTTCTCTTCCAGACTCATGCCTGGCCCTTTGGGACCCTTCTCCCCTCTTGCAGTCATTCTTATCCCACCAAGGGACATGTGGATGGTACCAGTTACCAAGGTGGAAGATTCAAGAGAAGCTGAATAAGGAAAGAAGGCTGAAAAATAGCCAAACCCAGTTAGGCCATGTTGAGTTGGAGAAGCTGTGTTTCTTACTTAAAAAAAAAATTGGGCAAAATAAGTGATTTGTTCTTCTCAAGACTCTGGATATCAAATATTGCAATTTTATACTAAAGATTCAGTGAGAATAATTACTAAAATCTTTCCTGTGCGGAAAATATAGCAAAGAAGTTTTCAGTTTTTACAGCTTGCTGCCCAACGAGGTTTATTAAACAATTTATGCCTATTTATATTGGACAAAAATAAGTTCTTAAGTTATATAGAGAGGAGGCATTATTCATCTCTGTCCTAGTTCACAGGGTCTGGAGTTGCTCCTTCCAAACTCTCTTGTCCTTGTGTGGGTGCCCTGAGAGGCTGAGAGGGAGGCTCTCCCCTCAGAGTATGGTCTCATGAAATCTAGGGGCACACACAAGCATTAATACTGGAGGTGACTTTGGCAGAGGTGCCAAGTGATGACACAGCAACTAAAGGGACAGCAAGCAAGGCCCCTGGGCACAGATTGTCCAGGCTTGCAAGAATGATTGCCATGCTGGCAAAAATGAAGTGGTGGTAAGAATAAGGACTCCCTCCCTCCCCTTTGTGAGTGTTTGGATACTGCCCCTCATTGTGTCCTTTGTGGCTTCCTGCCATACGTGGGGTGTAGGAGACTCAGCAATGCTGGGACAGGGGAAGGGTACAACTGTTAAAAGAATGACAGCCATTGAGGATACAACATAAACTGATTAGTACCAACTTGGCTCAAGATGGTGGAAGATTCAACTTCCAGTAAACCTTGAGCCTCATTATACTCTCAATGTAATACATTAGCTGCTAAATGACACACCCGCAGGTGCCATGACAGTTCCCAGGCTGACCACAAAAGGCCAAAAGTGGGCGGTGGCCCAATTCCTGGAAATCCCCACCACTTCTCCAAAATAGTTGGAATAATTCTCCTACTTATTAGCATATGAAATTAGCCAGTTCATAAAAACTAACCACCCCCATACCCTGGAGGCACTCTCACTTTCCTAGATGACACTTATGCCCTGGGGCTGCTCTCCCTTCTGAGACAGACCGAATTCTGCCTGTCTTCTAGGGCCTCTTGCCTTCTGAGACAGCCCACAATCTGTCTGTGGAGTGTGTATCTCCCTGAATAAATCGACTTTCACTTTATTATAGCTCAGTCTTGAATTCTTTCTTGCATGAAGTCAAAGACCCTCACTTGGCGGAAGACATCCCAGGGACTTGCCTAAGACCTGGGACATACCCAACCTCTTGCACCCCATTTTCCTGCAACAATGCTGCCCATGAGATATTCTACCTAGAAGTTGCTCATAGTCCTTTCTTCTCTGGGGTGGAGCAGCTCCCCACTTCTCCTGCCCCACCCCAGCCCAAGGGAATATCTGCTACCCTGGAAGGAACCCTCCACTTTCCTGTCTACCTTTAAAAACATTTTGTCTAGAGATACAAATTCTTTTCTTTTTAAGTCCTCTATGCAAAAAGAAAAAAGAAAAAAATTCCTTCTTGCTATTAAAGCTAGAGCTAATCAGTCAAAGCTACTTCCCCTTTTCATAGAGGACAAAAACAGCTTAAACTTTAAACCCTTCAAAAGCAGTCAAGAAAGGCAGGAAAAACAAAAGAGCAAATTGCAATATTATAGCAGCTTGTTTATACGGTGCCAAGGTGGCAAAAATCTAATTTTTGTATTTTGTCAGAGTTTTAGTCAATGGTAGACCCAAACCACAGATTTTTTAGGAAAAAAATAGACACATTACTGAAAAACCTACCTAAAGTGAATGGTTTTGTGCAGACAAACATCCTGGTTGTGGATTCAGCTATTCCCTTTACAGCTCACAGGCAGGCACTGTGCTGGCTTTCTTGGTTTTGTGGATTTGAGTTAAAGGTCTCTATTTGATTCACCCCTGCTGTCTTTTTACATCAAGATGTTAAAATGCCGCATTTGGAGCTCCTTAGCCTTGCTTGGTACACCTGTTTCATTCACTAAGGAGTTCAAAGGTTTATGCAGGAAGGAGCAAATAGAGTTTAGACTAAACCATGAAATGTGAGTGCTGGATGGAAGAGACTTCATCTGGGGTGTCCACCTGTTTTAATATTGATTCAATTAATCTTTAATATTTAAAAAGTCAACATTTGATTTTGGTAGTTGGAGCAGCCTGGAGCCCAGTGAGCTCTCTCCCCTATCTGTGCTCTGCTTGCAACTGACACAGTTTCCTTTCATAGGTCAATTCCCATGGTTCATGTTAGGCAGGCATTAAAGAAGAAAGAAATAACTAATTTCATGTACATTGTTTCAAAAACTTACAAAGACTGTATTCTCGTGGTTGAGTAGAATAAAAGGGTTACCATTTTTCAAAACTCAGAGAAGTGGATTTCCATCCTCAACACTCTTGCTGTTTTGGGTTTCTTTTGTTCTCTCCGCCCCTTCTACCAAAAAATTTTCTGTGGTATCCATGCTTCACTCAAATAACAATTTTCCAGCCAGGCTTTTCCTCACCAACCCCAAGGTGAAGTGAGAAAATAATTAAGAGGCTATTGAACTAGTCCAGACAAATATATCAGTATAACCTAACTAGGGTAGTGGTAGTAGAAGTGGAGAAGTGGAAAGAATCAAGGTACTACATGTTGGTTTGAATGAATGGGTAATGGTTTCCATTTGTTGAGCATTTACTATGAGTCAGACATTGTGCCAGGAGTTTTATAGATATGGCCTCATTTACATTATTTACCCTTAAAGTGACTTAAGGAAGACGTGTGATGTCTCCATTGCATAAATGAGGAGGTTGACCCTTATGGAGATTCACTAACATGCCACGAGTCACACATAATTGTTGGGGCTGCAATTTGGATTTAGGTCTGTTTGATGAGAGTGAGAGAGAGAGTGAGCAAAAGATATATCTATATGTCTATAGAGAGAGACACAGATATACTGGTCTACCTAAATTTGAGATGCTTAATTTTGTGGGCCAACTTAAGAGGATGCTTTGGATGAGATTAACATTCAAATTGGTGAACTTTGAATAAGCAGATTGCCCTCCATCATGAAGGTGGGCCTCATCCAATCAGTTGAAGGCCTAAATAGAATAAAAAGTTTGGCCTCCAGGAGCAAGAGGGAATTCTCCAGCAAAATACCTTCAGACTCCATCTGAACCATCTGCTGTCCTGGGTCTCCAGACTGCTGGCCCACACTGTGGATTTGGAGATGCCAGCCTCCATAATCACATGAGCCATTTCCTAAAATAAATCTCTTTCATAAGTTTGGCTAGGAGTTGATATTAAGGAATCTGGATGATTGGAACATAGAGGTTCACTATACTATTCTTTTTACTTTATATGTTGGATTTCCCAAGGTAAAAAGATTTTTTGTTATTGTTTTTAACTAGTCACCATTTGGGGTGATTGTTATTTTTCCCTTATTCTTTCTGTCTTTTCCAGCTTTTTCATACTGGTAGTGATTTACTTTAAATAATGGGAAGAATACTTTTAGGCAAGGGTTAAAACAAAAAGATTAGTCTCTATCAGCGACTAAAAAAATCTCTTTCCATATATATGTATATGCGTATGTGTACACACACACACACATTCTATTCATTCTGTTTCTCTGGAGAACTCTGACTAATGCAAAATCTATCTATCTATCTATCCAGCCAGCCAGCCACCTATCTATCCAAAGAGAGGAAAATGTACAATTGAGAGAGCTAGGGCAAAGGGATGTTTGTGACATTGAGATTCGGGGTCACCAGCAATGGAAATAACTGCTTTAATGATGTACTGAAGAAAATGACCATTTAAAACATTTATCTTTTGTTTGATGGTATTCTTTCCTGGACACAGATGATTTCCAGTTTTGAACATAGTCCTCCATGTGATAAACCGTTAGATTACCTTATATATTGTATATGTATTTTTATACAAACTTGCCAGATACTCATGTGATTGCGCGCACACACACACACACACCCACACAATGTTGGCCAAAAATATCCATCTGATTCTGTAGACTTGAGGGGCATTGCTGCCCTCTGTTACTTCTGTGGTAACACAGAATAAGCGTAGCAGCTCAACCTAGTAACAGGTAGACATTCCTTTACTGGAGAGAGAGCCATGGCAAAAGGAACACTTTCTTACTTCCCAAGAAGCGTCTTTGTTCTATTGGGAGGGACAGTAAGACGCTCCCTCTGAGAACTTGGGGTTGTAATGTGAGGGCCCAGCTGGCTTGGCAGACCAGAGCATGGCAAAGAAGAGTGCATTTCAGCTCTTCCAGCTCTAGTGGCTCCAGCACTAGGATGATGCAAAAGGGACTCAATAAAAGGATATTAAAAGACTGAAAATGTCATGGTGACATTATCTTTTGGAAATACCGGACCATCAGTTAAAGTGCTGCTTCCCAGTGGTACAGTTTGCAGGATTTGTAGCTGAAATTTGTGGGTTGTCTATTGCAGTTCACAGAAGATGCTTTACTGAGAGTTTTGTGGGGAAAACTCCCCCCGCCCCGACTCATCAGGAATTGCATCTGACTGTACACTGCACATCATAGCCCAATTTTTAGTGTTGGCAAATGGCAGTAAATTGGGGACATGTGACAACTAATTGCCTTTAGTTATAGGAAGAAGTTTTAGAGTGAAAACACATGTGCCTTAAAGCGTCATGTGTTCTGTGAAGAGTATCATTGATTTTTATGAGGCTACAGAGCATACTTGAAGTAGCAAAGATTTTTATTTCTTTTCCTGAGACTTATAAGAACTTCATCAATTGTGTAGATCCCCTAGCCACTTACAGAAAATGGAAATACAGGTATGTTTTTGCTAAATGGTATAGATGCCTTCCAGCAAATTCAGCTTTAAAGGTAATCCCATTTCCCTTGAATGTATTTTAAAAGTTAGGGATGATTTCCCAAAGGGGCAAAATCTTCTCACAATCTTAACTGCAAACTTTTAGTGAGACAGTGGATAGCCCAATGGCATGATGGAACTTGGAGTACACTAAATATTTTGATGATACATTATTAACTCCAGTCCAGGAACTCAGTTGTTCCTTGTATTTTCCCAACTTTTACCCAATGTTATCATTTCTTCTGCCAATTCATTTTCTCCAATACCACAGATATTTTCCCCGATTATCATAACCAGCCTTATTGTCCTTATTTTCATGTCACTCTTTATTTATTAAAGAGTTACTGGTAGATGAGCACAGTGGAGGAATGTAAATAAAGAAACAGTACCCCACCTTCTAGGAGCTTACGATCCAAAGAGCTTTCAGTCGCTAATAATAATATTTACCTTCCAATTAATACTGTGGCACTTCACCATATTATAAAATATGTTTATACAAATTATCTCTTTAAAGCTTTCAACGACTTCTTACACAGTAGGTAGGCTGGGTATTTTTTTAAGTATAGTTGATGTACAATGTGAGTTATAGGTGAACAATATAGTGATTCACAATTCTTAAGGATTATATTCCATTTATAGTTATTATAAAATATTGGCTATATTCCCTGTATAGTACAATATATCCTTGTAGCTTATTTTATACATAATGGTTGGTACCTCTTAATCTCTCCCTCCTTTCCCTCTCCCCACTGGTAACTACTAGTTTGTTCTCTATGTCTGTGAGTCTGTTTCTTTTTTGTTGTATTTTTTAGGTTCCACATATAAGTGATATCATACAGTATTTGTGTTTCTCTGTCTGACTTATTTCACAGCATACACACCAAGTCTATCCATGTTGTGGCAAATGGCAAGCTTTCATTTTTCTTTATGGTTGAGTAGTATTACATTGTGTGTGTGTGTGTGTGTGTGTACACATATACATATGTCATATCTTCTTTATCCATTTATCTGTTGATAGACACTTAGGTTGCTTCTTTATCTTGGCAATTGTAAGTAATGCTGCTATGAACATTGGGGTGCATGTATGGTTTTGGATATTTTTTTTTTTGATAAATACCCAGGAGTGGAATCACTGAGTCGTATGGTAGTTCTAATTTTAGTTTCTTGAGAAACATCCATATTGTTTTCCACAATGGCTGCACCAATTTACATTACCACCAACTGTGTACGAGGGTTCCCTTTTCTCCACATCCTTGCCAGCATTTGTTATTTGTAGTCTTTTTGGTGATAGCCATTCTGATAGCTGTGAGGGAATATCTCATTGTGATATTGATTTATATTTCCCTGATGCTTTGCGATGTTGAGCATCTTTTCATGTGCCTGTTGACCATTTGCATGTCCTCTTTGGAAAAATGTCTCTTCAGATCTGCTCATTTTTAATCAAGTTGTTTGGTTTGTGTGTGTGTGTGTGTGTGATGTTGGTAGGTTAGGTATTTTTACTTCTCTTAAACTCAGAGAAGTGAAGTGACTTGCCCAGTTCTAGCCCATACCCTTGATGGAGCATGCTGTGCTCTTTTCATTTTGCTATGTTATGCCTAGCTGTGATGGTAATTTGTGTGAACTTGACCAGTCCAAAGGATGTCCAAATATCTGGTTAAACATTATTTCTGTATCGATGGATTGAGGAAAGGAAAAGGATCTCCCCAGTATATATGGGCATATTCTAATCTATTGATCAGAACAGAGTGAAAAGGCAGAGGAAGGCTGAAATCACTCTGTCTGACTGCTGAGCTGGGACATTGGTCTTCTGCCCTCACTACTTTTGGATCTCAGCCCTTCAGACTCAGACTGGCATCTGCAACACTGGCTCTTCCAGGTCTCCAGCTTACAGACAGCAGATCATGGGACATCTCAGCCCCCATTACTACAGGCCAACACATTATAATAGGTCTCGTTTTAGATAGGTAGGTAGGTAGATAGATAGATATAGATATAGGTATAGGTATAAGTATAGGTATAGATACACACACATACGTGTGTGTGCTATTGGTTTTACTTCTCTTGAGAACACTAATTGATACAGTAGCAAAGCTTTTTTTTTTTAAAAAAAGAAACAGAACTTTGTGTTTCTGTTTTAGCATAGTTCTTGTCTAGTAGAGCAGTTATTCAGATAGCTGGTTGATGCCACTCTAAAATTGAGAGGTTCTTAACAGCATATGATGTCACTGTTATATATTCTAGTTAATTGAATTGGACCCAAGAAATTTACAATGATAATGAAATGAAATAGAGCTAGTTTTTTTCTCATTATTTCAGCATTCTCTCTGTAGTGATAGAAAGAGGGTTGAAGCAAAAAGAAAGAGAATTTCATATAAACCTACCTAGGGATGTGGGATGATGCATGATAATATCTTCCCTCAATGTAGTGAGGCAGGATAAACATTGAGAACCATCATATTACATGATCATTCTATCCTTACAGCTCTCAGATGTTAGAATGCAAATTATATGCAACTAATTCATTCCCTTCTTGCTCAGTGTAGAGAAAATTGAAGCTATCTCAACAACATACATACTACCTTTTCCCCATTTTGTGGCTGAGTTAAGGTGTAATTTATCTCTCCACCCACCCCTGCAAAGATGGATTCTGATGGCCATATCCAATCAGAGAATGCATGCCCTTGGCCAGTGTGATTGATAAAGGATGGTCTAGTTAAACCAAAGGTCAAGACTCTTATTTGATTGTTTGTGAGAGAAAATTCTTACTTCTCTAGTGTCCGTTCCTCGTCACAACCTGTCGCTGTCCCTGCCCACAACCCACAGTTAATATGAATGAGGAAGCATGAAAGACACTGTTGTTGGGAGCCTTATGAAAACCATGGAAGAAGCCAGCCTAATGATGACACCAACATGGAACAAGGCAGATCTGAGCAAGTTGCAAAAAAATGGGCCTCAAGTCCTGGTTAGATGATGCCTGAAATCCATCCAACCTCTGGACTTTTTTGTTTCTACATCAATAAATTCCTCTAATTATTTAAGCTTCTATTATTGGGTTTTGTTCTTTGCAGCCCATAGTATCCTCACTGAAACAATCCATTGAGAATATGTTATTACGATTGAAGAATTTCAGAGCTAAATATCATTTATATACTTAAACTTCTCTAGGACAAGATGAAATGTTCCTGTACACTCATTTTTAAAAAACAAATAAAAAGCATATATAAAATTTTTATAGACCTTCAAAATTGAAAATTTCAAGATTTTAATTCGGTTTCACCTTCTTACAAACCAAAAAGAAGATTATCTCTAAGATAACAAGATCCTACCCAGTAGGAAATTTTACTGCTCAGCATTAGCACGTCAATCCCACTGAAAAATGAGCACTTAGGTCCATCTTGGTAGCCTAATCACTGTACAAATTGGTGTACTTAGGAAATGATTGATTTTCTGCCACCTTTGGGATAATATTCTACAATAGCTGTTCACAAGCAGATGCCTTTGCACACAGTGTTTAGCTTTCTGATGAAGAGAGTCACTCATTAGGTTAAGTAAGAATTATTATTTCTTAAAAACTATGATTATATAAAAATTCTGATCATGGATAGGCCTTTGATTAAAAATTCAAGAAAGGTACAAATCACACAAGCAGACGGTGTTCAAGCTCGCTGTACTGGTAATGCAGAAATAACTCTAATCAACTAAGGGTATCTAAGGTTAATCTAAAACCATCTTTTTTTTTTAATCAACCAAAGTCCATAGTTTACATTAGGGTTCTCTCCTGATGTTGTACATTCTGTGGGTTTTGACAAATGCATAATGACATGTAGCCACCACTATAGTATCATACAGAATAATTTCATTGCCCTAAAAATCCCTTGTCCTCCATCTATTCATTCCTCCCTCCCGCCCTCCCTCCCCTCAAACCCCTGTAAACCACAATCTTTTTATCGTTTCTGTAGCTGTGCCTTTTCCAGAATGTCATTTGGTTGGAACCATTCAGTTTGTAACCTTTTCAGACTGGCCTCTTTCATTTAGTAATATGTCTTTTAAGTTTCTTCCATGTCTTTCATGGCTTGATAGCTCATTTCTTTCTTCCTTTTTTTTTTTTTTGCTGCACTTATATTTTTAAATTTACATATATGTACTGTTCATTGTTTCTAAGAACGTTTAGAGCTTTAGCTTTTTAAACTTACATAGTTATCAAAGGAATAAAGCCAACAAAATAAGAATTAATTCAAAAAGATACATACACCCTGTTATTAACAGCAACATTATTTACAATTGCCAAGATATGGAAGCATCCTAAGTGCACATCATTAGTTGAATAGGTAATGAAGATGCAGTATGTATGTATGTATGTATGTATGTATTTATATGTTTATATATATGGAATAGAATACAACTCACCTGTAAGTAAGAAGGATATTTTGCCATTTGTGGCCCTTCATTCACTTTCTTTTTTCACTTCAAAAACCGTAATTTTATAACTGGCATAAAAATTTCCATTGCATCAAAAATAACAAAATACCTAGAAATAAACTTAACCAAGGAGGTTACCTCAACTCGGAAAACCAAAATGACACAACGAAACGGAAAGATTTCTTGTGCTCTTGGATTGGAAGAATCAACACTATCAAAATGGCCACTACCCAAAGCAATCCACAGATCCAATGCAACCCCCGTCAAAATACTCATAACATTCCTCACAGAACTAGAACAAACGATTCTAAAATTTATAAGGAACCACAAAAGACCCCGAACAACCAAAGTAATCTTTTGTATGTCTTTTTTCTTTCTTTCTTTCTTTTTTTTTGTTCTCTTCTTATGGTTTGATGACTAGAGAAGTTCCTTTAACGTTTGTTGTAAAGCTGGCTTGGTGGTGCTGAAATCTTTTAGCTTTTGTTTATCTGTGAAGCTTTGGATTTCTCCCTCAAATCTGAATGAGAGCCTTGCTGGATAGAGTAATCTTGGTTGTAAGTTTTCCCCTTTTCATCACTTTAAATATGTCGTGCCACTCCCTTCTGGCCTGTAGAGTTTCTGCTGAAAAATCAGCTCATAACCTTATGGGAGTTCCTTTGTATGTTATTTGTTGATTTTCTCTTACTAATTTTAATATTTTCTCCTTATCCTTAATTTTTGTCGATTTGATGACTATGTGCCCTGGTGCATTCCTCTTTGGATTGATCCTGTGTGGTACTCTCTGTGCTATTGCAAATTGTGCTTTGAGATCATATGATTGATTGACGAGAGTCAATAGTCCATTGTCTATTCAAAATAGCTCTTCAGGCTGTGAATGATGCAACCATGAATAAAATGTAATTCACATCATCACCTCTCTTACCAATCTAGAAGTGGACTTTCTCTGTGCACTATGGCTGCTTCCGTATCTTGAAGCACAAGACAGAAGAGCAGAGACACCCTCTGAAGAAAAGTTGTTTGACCATAACTCTTCTTTTTGTATATATATATACACACACACACAGTTTTCAATTTTGTGTCAGTTTCTGATGTACAGCATAATGCTTCAGTCATACATACATGTACATATATTCATTTTCATATTCTTTTTCACCATAAGTTACAAGGTATTGAATATAGTTCCCTGTGCTATACGTATAAACTTGTTGTTTATCTATTCCATATGTATATTAGTTAGTATCTGAAAATCTCTAACTTCCAGTTTATCCCTTCCCAACCCCTTCTCCCCACCCCTGGTTATCACAGGTTTGTTCTCTATGTCTGAGAGTGTTTGTTTTGTAAATAAGTTTGTTGTCTTTTTTTTTTAGAGTCCACATATGAGCGATATCATTTCTCTTTCTGGCTTACTTCACTTAGAACAACAATCTCCAGGTCCATCCATGTTGCTGCAAATGGTATTGTTTCATTTTTAATGGCTGAGTATTATTCCATTGTGTCACATATAACACAACTTTTTTTTTAACATTTTTTATTGATTTATAATCATTTTACAATGTTGTGTCAAATTCCAGTGTAGAGCACAATTTTTCAGTTATACATGAACATATATATATTCACGGTCACATTTTTTTCTCTGTGAGCTACCATAAGATCTTGTATATATTTCCCTGTGCTATACAGTATAATCTTGTTTATCTATTCTACATTTTGAAATCCCAGTCTATCCCTTCCCACCCCCCACCCCCTTGGCAACCACAAGTTTGTATTCTATGTCTGTGAGTCTGATTCTGTTTTGTATTTATGTTTTGTTTGTTTGTTTAGATTCCACATATGAGCGATCTCATATGGTATTTTTCTTTCTCTTTCTGGCTTACTTCACTTAGAATGACATGCTGCAAATGGCGTTATGTTGTCGGTTTTTATGGCTGAATAGTATTCCATTGTATAAATATCTTAAATGTATTGGAAATCAGATTGTTATTCTGTACAATGAAGTCTTTAGAATGATGACGACTAAGGTTACTTTCAGTTTTAAGTGACACAGGTAATAGCAGTAGCATCAACAACAAAGCCCCCATCCCAGTGCTTCTACTGCACACAGTGCTAAATGTATAAAGAGTGGTCTATTTTTTAATTAAAAAACAAATATGAGGAATCAATAAATTCAGACATTTGAGAAAAACCTCCAACGTGAACACTGGAGAAAACAAGCAAACAAGGGGAAAGGAAAGAAATAGAAAGAGACCCAGGAGAAAAGACAGTTCATGTAACAGAAAAATTTAAAAAGAGAAGGAAAAAACCCCTCCATTTTTCATCCTTTGAGATACAAGAGAAGATATTGCATCCATGAAACGAAATCAGAACACGTAGAAAAGGAACAATTGGGAAGAAGAAAGAGTTCTTGGGAATTAAAAATGAGATTGACAAATATTAAAATCAGTAGACAGCTTGAGAGAGAATCTCAAGGAAAGCTCGCATAATGCAGAACAAAATGAAAAAAGAAACATAATAAGAAAGAAAAGCTAAAAGATCAAAGATCCATCTAGAAGGTCCAGAGAGGGAGAAGTAATTGAAAAGTAAATAGACAAACTTTCCCAGAGTCAGGGACAACATGAGTGTCCAGATTTAAAGGGCCCACTGATTTTTCATCTCTTTGAATGGGCAAACATCTATCTATACCAAGGAATTGAATTGTTAATTTCAGGAATTCTAGAAGGAAGAGATGAGCCAAGTATCTCTAGAGAGAAAGCACAGACCCCTTTCAAAAAATCGAAAATCCAGAATGTCAGTGGACTCCTCAACAGCATTGCTAGATGCTCAACTTTTTGAGAGAAAATTATTTTTTATCTTAAAATTCTATACTCAGCCACTCATGGAGAATTTTCTTTTAAATTGCAGTCATGCAAAGACTGAAAACTTCACCTTCCACATACTCTTTCTTAGGAAATTCTCAAGGGTGTGTCCAACAAAATAAGGACATAAACTAAGAAAAAGAAAAAAGATGGAACAGAGGAAAAAGCAAATCCGAAAAGTGAAGTCCCAAGAAGACAGCTGTGCAGCAGGCCAGGAGCATAACCCGTCCAGTCTGGAGTAGGAGGAAAGGGCGTTCTGGCAACGAGAAAAAATAGGGGCTTGACACAATCTGCTATGCCTTTGTTGAAAATCTGAATACAGGAAAAAGAGCAAATATGCAAAAGAGAGGAAAACAATAGCGAGTCAAATAAAAAAGCTGCATGAGAAAGTAAATGAAATATACTTCTTAGCCTTTCAGTAAGTCATACATACATTGTCTATTTAATTCTAAAGCTATGATGTGATTAATTTGGGAGGACATAGTAGAGCTGTGTGTGTGTAAGAGAACCACACTGTTGTGTGACATAACAAGGAAGTTAATAGATGGTGACTGAAATTGATAGACCACGGCACAGCCAAATAGCATATTCCTTGGAGGTTTGGGAATAACTACCAAGAAGGAGCAAAAAAGTTACAAGTAGTTGTCCCTAGGAAGCTGGGCTGGGGAGTAAGGAGAAGGTGAGACCTTAGATTATTATTTTGCCATCATGAGAATTTTGAGGCTATTTGATCTTTTTTGCTATGTGCATGTTACTAACACCAACTGAAATATTATAAAAGGAAAAAAATGCTGAATGTCACATCATCTGTTAAGTCAACATAGGTTTCTGTTTAAATCTATTAAATGTCTCTGGTCCTAACACTCAGAATAAGAATCAACGACAAGCACGTATCATCAATAAACACTTTCAGTGCCTTGTCTACCATTCTGTTCTTATGGGTTCATGTATCTCCTTTGTGTACTTTCTGACTCAGCTGTTGAGAAATAGGAATTCATTTTTGAGCGATTTTATTTATACATAGGTCACAAAATTAAAAAAAAAATACGCCTAATTGTATGCAAACATGTTGAGGACCATTTACCAAACTGGTAATTTCCATTCAAACTATAAGTTATGTAAATAAATACTCTAAGTAAGTGTCAGAAAAAAATGCAAATTCTTTGCCCTATTTATTCTGTGTTGACTTTCTGAGATTTGTTAGAAAATTTGATGTGACATTTTTCCCTCAGACCTGTCTTTTGTTTAAGCAAAGGAAAAAACTAAAACACAGAATAACTTTTCCTAGATAGGAGAACAATTTAGAGGCATATTCCTGTGACCTACCTTTGAGGGCAATACTGCATTTTGGTTTTGATGAAAATAGAATAACACACACAATTATTAATTGATATTAATTAAAATAATATCTTATTTGTTCTACTAACATCATTCAGCTTACCTCTGAAATACAAAGAATGCCTGGCAAACAGCCTCTGCCTGGCGGTTCTGTTCTTTTCTTGATGGGTTCTTTCACTGATGATAAAAATGGTATTTTCCTCTTATTAGACATGTGGCCATTTCTGTCCCTCTCTCTGGAGCTGCCTGCCCTGACATGGCACAGTTTGGTAGCTCAGAACTCAGGCTCTGGGGTCTAATTTGGGTTTGAATCTTGGCCCAGGTACTTAACAGATATGTGGCTGTGGACAAGTTACTTACTTCTTCTGAGTTGCATTTTTCTTTCTTCAAAATGAGGTTAATTATAGCACCTAACTGAAGAGTTGTAGAAAGATTAAAGAGAAAATTCAGATAAAGTCCTTAGTAAAGTGCCTGCAATGTAGTAAGTTCTCAATAAATTATTACTGTTATCACTTATATATGGAATCTTAAAAAAAAAGACGGAAATCAGCTCATTTACAAAACAGAGACTCACAGACATAAAAAACAAACTTATGGCTACCAGGGGGAGAGGAGTTGGGAAGGGATAAATTGAAAGTTCAAGATTTGCAGATACTAACTACTATATTTAAAATAGATAAACAACAAGGTTCTTCTGTATAGCACAGGGAGCTATATTTAATAAGTTGTAGTAACCTATAATAAAAATAATATGAAAATGAATATACGTATGTATGTGTATGACCAAATCATGATGCTGTACACCAGAAATTGACATAGCATTGTAAACTGAATGTACATCAATTAAAAATTTAAAAGAATAATTATTATTGTTATACATTTTCTAAAGCATGACACGATTGAAAAATGAATGGCCTGGAGATAAGAAATACTAGATTATTCCCAAATTCCCTTCCAGCTGTGGCAGTCTATAGGGTATGCTTAGGTCCTTAATAACCATCATTTGTAAGGCTATTAGGTGTATTTTAGCAATACAGAATATAAACTAGTTACCAAGGAGTTACCATGACTATTTATGTGTGCAGAAATACATTAGATTAAGGAGAAAGGCGTAAGTGGGAAGATGACTTTAAGAAGCAAGATTACTGCTTATTCTTGAGGGAGCTGGCGATGTGATGTCGGATTTAAAGCAAAGAAGGAAAACAAGCTGTTGAATTCTTACTCTTGACATCTCATTCACTAGGAAAAATCCTAGCCTTGCATAAAGATGCATCCTTTGTAATTTTAGAAACTTAGATTTAAATGTTGCAAATTTAATTCGGTTCAGCAGTACTGATTATGTTCGACCATTTAGTTCCAAGGTAAGTATGCTGCTGTCATTAATTTTCTGTTGTAGTTTGGTTAGGCTTCCTTCATTAGCTTTTTTATTAGTACATTTAAATACTCCCCTGGCTTCATTAAGCTTCAAATGGCTTTATTCTTCATTCAGCAGCATTTGTGTTCAGCAAATTTGCCAAGCTGCCTTATAAATCTTCCTACAGCAGATGTTGAAATGCCTTTGGCGTAGAGGGTGACTCAGGTTTGGGGTAACAGTCCATGCTGCTTAAGTTTGGGGGATCTGTGACTTTTACAGCTACCACACCTCTATGGCCCTGGGCATCCCTCTTTGCCTCAGCCACGAAGGGACTGAAAAACAGTCCCAGGTGGACTAGTCAGATGTTCTCTGGAGGTGCCCACTGCTGCACGTCAACTACTACATTTGGAAGGTAATGTTGGTAGCAAAACATCATGAGTTAAGGGGACTCTTTAGGATTTACTCCTCCCCTTCTTCTGCTGGCACTGCAAATCCCGCAAAGACTGCCCCAGAAGTACCTTTGGCACTAAGCTTGTCTGACACCATCAACCTGACCTTCATATATGCAATTTAAGTAAATAATTCTAATCTCTCCATCTTAAAAGTGTCAAGTTAGAGGGAGATCTAACTCCCTAAAAGAACACTGTTAAACAGAACTTTCTGATACGATGTAAATATACTCCAACTATGGTAGCTGCTAGCCACATGTGGATATTGAAATGTAGTCAGTGTAACTGAGGAATTGAAGTTTTAATTTTATTTCATTGTAATTACTTTAAAAGCTCTGAAAAAAAACCCATTGTTCACATGCATATTTGTACAATCAATATTATTATGAAAAAAATTTGATTCTGAGAGAGAAGAATTTAGACTTTCAATAGGGAAATAATTTTTTTTTTAAAAGAATTCTGCTTGGTTTTAGGGGCTCTGAACTGTTATGTGTAGCATAAAGCATGTCCAGTTTTTTATTCTTTGGTTGGTTTCCTAATGGGTTTGAGAAAGTTCAGTAGATGCTCCTGGTAAAGGCCTGGGGAAACCTACAGGTGACTATACAGCTCAGATCTGCACCCAGATTCATCTACTCTTGTGTGTTTGGACATCACCTCTATTTTCTTCTGAGTACAATATTCACAGTAATAATAGAAACATAGTTTGACAGTCCAGAGATTTTTTTAAAATTTTACTTAAAATTTTGGGAGAAAAAGCTGTTTTATAATGTGAAAAAATGTTGTTCTTGTCATATATCCTCTCACATTAAAACATTTATCCTCCTATGTATTATATCATCCATCTCATCATCATTGCTGTAATTTTCACATTATGGGTCATCAGACATTTCATAGGGTATGGGAAGAGGGCTTTCTTCTTTTTTTTTTTGGTGTCGTGTGCATTGTTGTACACCCAGAGCCTAGAACAGTATCTGGCAAACGGTAGGCATCCCGTAAATATTTGTTGAATAAATGATTGAATTAAAGACAGTGTCTTTTTTTTAAAGCAGGGCTAGTGTCTGGTATCTTGTTGTTACTTTGATGTTTCTGTTTTGGCAGGAAATGAGACAACTAGACAAACATGAGCTTAACCAGATAACTGAAAACTGATTACTTTTCCGTGACTTAATTCAGCCCATGCGATTTCTCAAGCATCTGAAATCTGGTTGTAGTTTACTCAGAAATGTGGTGCTCATTGTGTGGGGAGGGATTTTTATCTCAGCTGGCATCTTTTCTTTTCATTTTACGACTAGGAGCCAAACCATGTTAAAGACAGGAAGAAATTAGCAACTGTTTAAGCAGAAGAGTTCATCAATGGGGCAAAGAAAGAAGTTAGTCCTGGGGTCACTCTGCCTCCTTTCCCTTGCTTGTTCATTGCTGGGGGTGCTCTGGTTAGTTAACAAGTGGAATTGATCAAGGTGGACCTGACACATTACATGATTTCCACTGTGTATAACTCAGCAACAAGGGGGATGATTGATCATTTTTCCATTTAGCTTAGGAGAATGTCCCATTTGTCACTTGCAATACTTTCAGTGGCTTCCCTCTGGAAGTTTATTCTGCAGACTGGCAGTAAAATTTGTGACAGACTTGAGGAGAGTGTTGCCAGCAAGAATTACCCAAACTATGTCCTCTGGGGACGGAGCATAAGCTCATGCCCACAAGAAGTAAAATCCTGGAATGACTGGGTCTCCTGCAGGGTTCCACGAACCACATGGCAGGATTGAGTGCAGTAATAGTTGGTGAGAAAATACTTCCGTTCTGTTGAGGTTAAGTCTGAACCAATAGATCCTTTCAGTCAGAATGTAAGAGCTGTTTTTCTCTTTCAGTAGGCCTTAAAATGGTAAGTGGACAAGAGTGGAAAAGTTAATCTTAACAAGGTAATTTTCCCAAGCATAGTAACTATATTACACTAAGAATTATAATGCAATTACTGTTCCTTTAGCTACACGAAAACCAAACCTTCAAGATTTGACTAATTTGGATGCTTTTAGGAGATTTATAGTTTCTGAATTACTATAAAAAGCACCAGCTAAGATTTTGCTTGATATAAAAATAGGTGTGGGTAGGAGCACCCAAAATGGTGAGAAGTCAAGTTAAAATTTCTTAGCAGGGTGGGTATAGCTCAGTGGTAGAGCATGTGCTTTGCATGTACAAGGCCCTGGGTTCAATCCCCAGTACCTCCACTGAAAAAAAAAATTCCTATGAAGAAAATAAACCGTAAATTCAATGATCCTTAAAAAGAAATGTGTCTATCTTTTCCTGTTCCTCATGTCTGATATTTGGTTGACAAGTTCATCCCAGCCAACAAGAGACCCAGCCTTATTACAATGGGTCCAGTCCTTAACGCTTTTTTTTCCCCTGCAGCACAATCCAAGAATCTTCATTTTTAAACTGTATTACATTTTTGTTTTTAAAAAATGATAACTGCCAAATTAGACACATTTGGTAAAGTGTACAATTCCTAAGGGTAGCGTTCAGTCCCTTTTGTATATATACTGCATTTTTCATATCCCAGAAAGTTCCCTCATGCCCCTCCCAGCCATTACCCCTACAAAGACAACTACTATTCAGACTTCCTTCATTTAGATTAATCTTGCTTATTCCTGAATCTGCATTTCTATAAAAACCCAAGAGATTCTTATGGACATTGAAGTTTGAGAAACACTGACTTGAGGTTTTGAGCATAAAGCAAAATAGAAATCTCTGATCCAGGTCCTTTAAATAAAACAAAGCACAAAATCCATGTGTGGAGATTGATCGAGAGGGGGGTGATCACAAATCAATATTTTCAATTTCATCATGAAAGCTCTGCAAGGAAATAAAATACAGCTTTGTGCCTGGACTAATACTGGTGCCAAATATCGGAGCAGTTCACCTGAAGCCAGACACCTACAAAGCCCTGTTATCATAAATAGACTGTGATGCTTCCTGGACTCCAAGTGCACCTTCATTTGCATGGGCAGAGAATTCAGATTCAGGTTATATTTTTTCCCTGTCAGCTGTGTTATATTTTCCTTCCTCATTTTAAATCTGTCATATGCAGCCTCGTGGGTAAACTTTATGGTTTACTGTCCTGTAATTTTAATATTGAATGCAATTTTACCACGTGGTAGGAGGTGGTACCACCTTTCAGTGAATCCAAATCAAGCCTGTAAATATTAAGATAGGGATTTTCCATATCTACTTTTTACAGTTCACGAAATTTTATTTTTGAGTTGAATAAAGAAAATAATATTTTGCTCTTCTTTGGCCAACTTTCTCTATCTGTTTACCAATATCTTATAATACCATATGATTCTCCCAGAACATTGTCAACTGTCTTTTCTGACTCTTTGGGCCAACTGTTAGTGACTTCCTTGCTTGATAATCTATTCCTCTCTTCGCAGCTAGCAGGGACTACTCAATGCATTTAAATCTTCCCAAAACTTCCAAGAATTTCAGTCTAAGTCATTATTTTTAATTAAATGGGCATTTGGATAAGACTGCATTGAGTTTCTTTCATCTGCCGCTGTGGATTGCAGTGCCCCCAGCCAGACTCCCAGGAACATCCATGGGGTCATGCTGTTTGATAATGTTTGTCAATGTCAATATAATGATTATCCAAATTTTTTCATTGTCTGTAGTCCCCATCACCATATTCTACAAAGAAAGTATAACTTAACTTAAGAATCAAGTCAAAGAGAAGTTCCCTCTCACCCTGACTGACTCCAACATAGTCCTTGTGATACATGCAAACGCTATGAGTCAGAGTATAGAATCTGTGCTGTCATGATGAGAGGGACTAAAAATATTGCACCAACAAATTACATTTTATTCTTACCAAACCCTGTAAAGCAAAACTATGACTTATGAGAAAGGAAATGGTTAACGTTAAATCCCATATTACACATTCATATAGGGTACCTATATATCTGTACCTACATATATATTTATACTCACTTTTGAAAGGCATGAGTTACATTATGATGCACAAAGTGAACTTGATTTGCTGTTAATGACACCAGCTCTTTGTTCGGTTGCACTGGGCTAAAATGAGGCAAGTTAGTATCAACAACTTTCCCAGAAACTAAAACTGACTTTGTATTTTCAAACATAAAATAATACAGGTGCATTATAAACATGTAGACAATTCAGAAAAGTAGAAAGAAGGGGAAAAGCACTTGTATTCACCCCCCCCCCCCCAACAACAGCTCTCACCATAGTGCTGCATTCCCCCCAGGCTTTAACTGCCTGCAATTTTGACATGGTTGTGATCGCCTTGTAATCTACCAGCTTCATTTACTATTTTACCATGATCCTCTCCGTGTTACTGAAACACTTCATAGACACAATTTTTAATAATTACATACTTTATTGTGTGGCTATAACATGGTTTAATATACCATCTGTCTAATGTCGAGCAATTAGCCTGTTTCAAATTTTACACTGCTGTAAATAAAACTATGATGGGTATCCATACTCATAAGACCTTTATTTTTCTGATTATTTCCTTAGGATGGTTACCCAGAAGAATTAATGCAGGGCAAAGGGAATTATCACCGGGAGGGAACATACTACAAATTTTTTTCCCAAAGAGTTACACCCAATAACACATTCATGAGCAAAGCATCCTTTCTGTTTATATCATTGAATCAGCCCTTAAAACCCTGCATTAGCAAGCTCCTGTCTAGAACCGTTTTAATGAAATTGATTTCACCGTCCTCAGTGTCTAGGCTTGTCTAACAAAGAAACTAGATGGAGAAAAGGGAAGAAAAATAAAGGTGGGAAGGAAGGAAAGAAGGGAGGGAGGGAGGAAGGAAGAAAAAGAGGGAAGAAAAGCAAATGGAAAGGGAGAAAGACAGGCATGTAGGGAGGCAGGACTTTATAAAGGAAACTGAATCTGTTGAGTTTCTTCAGCCCAAGTGACAACCTTTCACACAAGCTAGTTCTTCTCAGTCTCCTTTTGATTCCTGATTGGGGACTTATACATACAACGGGTTCCAAATCCTCTCCTTCCTAAACAACACTCTTTGGAACCCTAAACTTACAAAAATAGAAATAGATGTAAAATTAGCCCTCTTTCTCTTTTTGCCAGACCTCGTGAGTTTTCATGCACATCATCTCATTTGATTCTCCAGTGGATCGTTGTGAAATAGATATTATTACTCTAAATCTACAAATGAAAAATAAACTCAGAGAGGTTTAGTGGCTTCTCCTGTCAGCTGGTAAGTGGCAAGGCCAGGTCCCAGTGTCAAGGTTTGTGACTCCAATTTTACCCACTCCAGGCTTCTTGATTTCTGCTCACTTATCTGATTCCTCTCACCGGCATTGCGCTGGCATTCTTGGATTTCTGCCTGAGCTTTGCTTCTTTAGTCTGGGCTTCTTGCTTAATTCCTTCAAATTGCTCCTGCCCACATCTCAACCCATCAATCTGCCAACTTTGTATTACCAAAGAGTGTGTTCATTTAAGAAAACTTCCTTTTGGTGTGTTTTAGACAATGAGGAGACTTTATTAGAGTATCCAGTGTAGGTATTTCCCCTTGAATGTAACCATGGCTTTCTGTCCACGTAAAGGCCTGACGTCTCCCTTGGCCAGTAGTCGCTTGTATACCTCCGTCACCACGCTGGGTGCAGGAGCGCAGGTGTTCTTCAGTAAATTCCCCACATTGATCCAGCGCGGGGGAATAATACTGCTCATTATTTACTAACCTCATGACTCATCTTCCTGGACACACAGATTACATTTCCCAGAAAGCTGCATTCTGGCTGTTGAATGTAAGTGAAAGTCCTATGTGCCACTTCCCATCCTGGAAAAAAATTTGCCAGTGCAGTCAATCTTGCACATTCATTTCCTCTCACTGGCTTGAAGCAGACCTTCGAAGGCACATATTAGAGATGGTGGAGGCACAGATGGAGAGAACCTGGGTTCCTGAATCATTGCTTGAAAGACAGCCATCTACTAACAAGGAAACCCATTTGGGACTTCATATGAGCAAATAATAAATGCCTTTCTTATTTGTCTTATGGTGTATTTGGGGGTTTTTGTTTCACCAGTTAGCCTACTCTGACTAGTATAGCCAAGAACATCTCTGCATAAGAACAAGGCTAAATGAGGAGTAGCTCTCTGGTGTCATGGTTTGACTGTATGGCAGGTTAAAGAGACTCATTTTTAATGGGAATTTTCACAGAGTTTGTGTATATGAATTCACATTTGTGTGTGTGTGTGAGCGCGAATACTGTTTAGGAGCTAGAACCCACACACTTCCTGCAAGCTTTGATCTGTAACACAAAGCCCTGCATTTCAGCTTTGTTTTTTTTTTTTAAACTGTACAATCAGTGATTTTTAATACATTTGCAAAGTTATGCAACTGTCACTACAATCTAATTCCAGAAAATTTCCATGGTGCCAAAAAGAAGCTATTCCCATGTCTGCTTTGCTTTTTAAAATGGCATGTAGTTGCACTGCACTGAACAGAACCTTATCCCAGGGTTGGAAGGGGGCAGATCCTTGTGAAAGTAAGTTCTCATAACCCAGTCCACAGAAGCATTCCTAGGGCAGTACCAGCTGTCTCCAAGGAAACCCACATGACCACCATTAGGTAGGAGTGCTAAGGCAGAAAAGCCAGCTCCCTCTGCCAGTAGCGAGTGTCATGAGCCTGACGGGTCATTCTTCAGGCTGTTGAAGATGTGATGAAGGATTAATTAAGAGGTCTTGGTGCCGTATGAGATTTGAGCAGGATTTACAAGTGTGTGAGAAGCAGAAAAGGAAATTACTTCCAGTGTTGAAATCCAGCAGATTAGAAGATTCAGGGGTCCATTAACTAAGGAAGTCAGAGAAGGACGCACTTGTTCCAAGAGGAGGGCAGTGGGTTCTGCTGTGGTGGTGTTGATCGTGAGGCCAGGAGCCACTCTTGTTTCAGTCACGTTGTGTTTTCTCTCCCCTCCTTAGGCCCATCCATCCTCAGCCAGAATTGCCTCCCCGCTGCCTTTGACGTGTGCTTTATCACACCACTGAGAGATCCTACCTGCATTTCTAAGCATGAACATCTTTTGGAGATGCCGTTTCAGAAATTGAATTTTTAAAAAAATGTTATTGAAGTATAGCTGATTTGCAATCTTAGTTTCAGGTGTACAACAAAGTGATTCAGTTACACATATACATATATATATATTTTCTAATCAGATTCTTTTCTGTTATATTTTTTTTACAAGAAATTGAATGTTCCCTGCACTGTACAGTAGGTCCTTAATGTTTATCTATTTTATTTATAGTAATGTGTCTGTTAATCCCCACAGAAGTTGAATTTATTTTTTAAAAGAGCATAGTATAATTTATCCCTGTTTTATTAATGCCATCCTCTTTTTAAAAACCAAAAAAGCTCTAATCCTATATCTTTCTGGTTCTTGGGCTGTAGCAAAGTCTACATCATTTCTGTCTTGGTTGGGCTATAATACATTTCCAGGTTTATTTGATTCACCAGTTAGTCTGCCCTTCTGAAGACAACCACGAACATTTCTGCTCAGCAACACTGCTGATTAAAGAACACTTAAAGGTCAAAGTCAACACTCATGAGATATTCACCCAAGTAATCCCACCATCACTTATGCTGAGTTATGGGAAGAAACAAGCCCTCGTGGCTCTGGATAAATAAAAAACTCATTTAAAGAGTCATTTTAGTTTCTTAAGTTTTAACTCAAAATATTCCTGAGACATCCTACCTCTGAGCTTCTTCTCTCCAGCAGCCTGTGACTTTGATCCTCTTCAATCACCCTGTTCCCTGAGCCACCATGGCCTGAAACACCCTCATGTCCCACTCTGATCACAGCCCTCATCTTTCCCAAAATCTCACTCCATTGCTCCCGATACATTTTATCTTTGAATTCACTTCTGTTTCCAGTGTTCTGACCATCTCTGTTTTTTCACAGGTGGTCACGCACTCCCCCACCCCATCCCCAGCCACTTCCCTGTCCATGTTCCCTCCAATCAAGTCTAGATTTTGTGGCACACCATCTCAGCAGATTTCTTGTCAGAATCAATCCCCTCTGCTCCAGCCCGGCTAATTGAAGATCTTCCTCAACTATCATTTGCCTTCTCTGCTCCTATGCCTGGACTCCTAACAACTAATGCAGAACATCATGCTAAAAATATACTACCTCTCCCCTCTGCTAAGCTCCTGCATGGCTGAACCACCCTTTGGGAAGCTGTCCTTCCCATTCCCTTCGGTGGCTGTCCCTAGCGTTCACCATTCTCTTCAGACATCCTATCCCATCCCTAGCCTCTTCTCCCTCGCTAGACATTTCCTCACAGTTCAAAGGGGAAAAAAGAATATCTATCAGGAACAATCTTTCTCATATTCCTTTCCCCACAGAAGTGTACTTACCTATAACTGTGCTGCCTTTTTCTCACGTCCTAGAGGAAGAAATACCTAAGGCTGGTCCCTTTATCTATTCTTGAGATCCTATCTGCTCTCCATTATTCAAGGTCTTTATACTCTCAATTATCTCTTCTTTTTCCTGTGTCATTAACCTTCTCTCCATTGGATGCTTCCTTACCACCATATTGAAATGTTCACATTTCTCCCACCTTAATAAAAAGCCTGCCCTTGACCTATTCTGAATCCTCCCTTCCTGTCAAGAGTTGTTTATACTTCCTGTCTACACATCCTCCTTTGTATCCCTCAACCTTTGACAATCTGCTGCTACTTCAGCTACACTAGTGAAATTACTCTTGCTAAGATCATTTCAGTGACCTCCAGGTTTCTGAATTTAAAGGCCAGTTTTTCATTCTCTTAGTTGGCTTCCCTGCAGTATTTAATGCTCTTGGCCGATTCCGTCTTCTTCAAGTGCTCACTTCTGGATTCTAGAATAACAATCTCTCTTGCTTCTCTTGCTTTTCTAACCAGTCTTTCTCAGCTTCCTGAACTCTGCTTCCTTTGTGTATTTTTAAATGTTTAAAAACAAAACAGAGAATACTATGTTTGGTCCTCTTCTCCCTCTTTACTGAGTGAATTGCTCAGTCCAGATCTGAAGTCTGCTACCACTGCTTCAGCTCAGGGGATTCCAATATAATGCTGGGATTGGGAACCACTGACTAGCAGGATGAAGTTCATCATGACTCTTCAACATGACTCCCAGCTCCTTCATGACCTGGCCGTCCTCCAGCATCCTGTGACCTCTCCGTTCTTTATGTCCTAAGCTCCAGGGGGGAAAAAAAGGTGAACAGAAATAGCTATTATTTACTGAGATCTTACCATATACAGTGTAGCTGAGTGATTAAGAGCTCAAACTTGGAAACCGAGAAGCCTAAGTTCAAATCCTGTTTTTGGCCCTTGGTAGCTATGGAACTATGAACTGATGAAAAAGATCCCTTTGTACCTTAGCTTTCTCATTTGCAAAATAGAAATTATAGAGCATTGTGAATATCTGTAACGTGGCTGGAACTGAGGCTGGCATGTAGCAAGTATTCAACAAATGTTAATGGCTACATGGTCTTTACATCAGGTAGTTTGCAAACAATGGCTTATCCCAGGACTGAATGACATTCTGAATATCAGCTCCCTAAAGTTCAAGTCAGAAACTTGCTTTTCCCAAGCCTCTTTTGAAGATAGGCATGTGATAAAGCCATCACACAAGACTTTGATTTCGAAGAGAGCAATGTGAGAGCAGAGGTACCATGTAGAATCCTTTTTTTTTTTTTTTTTTTTGATGAGCATGAACAGTAGAAAGCGCGTGGTTTTAAAGAGTGAAGGAGATTCCAGTGTTTAATGTCCAGTACACAGCGTGGTATCTGTGCCCAGAGGTGGCGGTGGGGACTTCGCTGTGTATCGTGGGCATTTTACCTGGCTGGGTGTCCTTAATGGTCCATGTCTGCAGCCCTCTCAGAGACTCTGTGGACTATCCAGAAAAACCTTTAATGACTTACTCTCCTGCTTAAACTAAATAGAGTACATCTATTGTTGGCAACTAATAACCCCAGTGGTTATTCCACTATTGAGGAAGAGGTACATCAGTATTTGTTCATTTTTAAATGGTTTCTGTTGCCTCTAAACAAACAAAATGCCACAAGGCTTGCCTGATGGCTCTGATGTCTGATCTGCATCTCCAGAGGTTGGAACTCTGCCACTTCTGTTTCACAGACTCCCTTGCCAGGTGGCTGCAAGCTAGTCCTGTCAACAAGAGGCAGTGGCAGGAGATGTGAGGTGGCAGGAAGGGATCAGCCAATTTTTTTCCTTTTCTGCTTCTGGCAGCGTCCCAGGCAGTAGCATCAGCAGTCAAGTGCCTGTGGACTTCACACTCCCTGCTCTAAAAGCATGGCTTCAGACATGGTGGCAGGAGGTGAACTCTAGCAGCCTTAGATGTGTTTCCAGAGGAACCTATGGTGGGGCAGGTGACTCCCAGCTCCTAGAGTCCTAGTCTCCACAGGGTAGTGCCTCTTGTGGCCCCAGTGGCCCCGCAGCATCAGTGGTTGCTCTGGTAAACCTAGCTATGGTGAGTGTGGGTCTGGTGACACCATTTCCCCTTTTCTCCCAGACTTGATGTGAAAGTGGCTTCATGGCATCATCTACCTATGGATAACTGCATCACCTTTTTGCACCTCCAGTCTTGCTGACACCTTTTATAACCAGTTCACTGTATTAAGACCCCTTTTTTTAAAAATACCTAGAGGGGTGTCTCTTTCCATGGCTCACACAAGAACCAAAGGATATGAAATTGTTTCTGAATTCTTGGCCACTTTATTTGTGATTATACTTACTCAAGAGAAAACTGTTTTTTAAGTGGTTCTTGAATAATCCTTAATTGAATTGGAGTGCTAATCCTATACCATGTATGTAGCTCGAATATAATTCATACAATATGATTTATAAGGTTTATAAAGGCTTTGATTTCATCACCTAATAAGAGTAGAAGACACACTGGGTTCACAACTTGGCTTTGGCACTTGCCTGCGATGTGAACTTAAGCAAGTCACTTACTTTCTCTCTGCCTGTCTTTTAGTCTGTAAAATGGAGATAACTTTCGTCCAGTTGCATGATTGCTCTGACAAGTACCACATCAGTACCTATAAAGTACTCAGGGCAGTGCCTGACCCATTGTTCTCGCTCAGTAGTTGGTAAGTGTGTTGTTATGGTTATAGCTACGGTTATTATGCTGCTTTTTCCTGAAGCAAAGAGAAACAAGCCAGAATCTTAAAATAATCCAAACCAATGATATCATCTTAAACCTAAAGTAAAAATAGTCTAGTCTTTCAAAATCTTTGAAAAAAAATTATTTGAACCAAAAAAATTTCTACTCACCTTGTATATGACTTTTTAAAAAATTTTTATTTTAATTTAATTTTTAATGGAGGTACTGAAGATTGAAACTAGGACCTCATGCGTGCTAAGCATGTGTTCTACCACTGAGCTATACCCATCCTCCCCTTATCTTGTATATTTATTAATGTCACTTCCTATGTAACATACACCTCTTAGAGTGGTCTCAACTCTTTGAAAACTCTAATATTCAATAACCAAGAGAGTGCCAGGAATTAAAAAATCTGTCTAGATGAAATGCATTCAGTGCCTCCTGAAAAATCCATGTTCCCACAAGAATAGATGAGGAAAAGTGTACCTCAAATGTTTTGTTCTCATTAGTCCTTCTTGATTTATTTTATTTTTGGTCTGAAGACAAATTGCTTATTTTCTTTAGTTCAACTCAAGAGCATCAGAGACAGCAAGTATATTTATTGTGCACCTACTGTGTGCCTGGCATTGTTGGGGACACGTGGGAGGGTACAGTGAACAAGAGAGACAGCCTCTGCTCTCATGAAGCTTCAAGTCAGTGTGATTTTTAAAAAAGAGACAGTGCTATTTTAGAAATTGTTGGTATTGTCTGCATTCATCTTATAACAGTGTATGTTAAACTAAAATCGGCATTTTAAAGTTTAAATTTAAGTAACAACTATTAAATTCTGGAATCAGGGGTAAAATTAGATCTCTTTGTATATGTTTTCGTTAATTTTTTAATGTTATCAGGTACCTACTCTGTGCTAGAAAATGTGTATTTTTAGTCCAGGTACTAATTATCTTTTTCAGAGACGTTTCTCTACATAAAATTAGAAAACAGAATGCTGTTATCCTTATGAATCTTATTGAGCAGTTTTAATAAATGGCTTTTAAAATTTTTGCTGGAAGTTGAATGTATTAGTCTCAAATTTTGGACCCATGGAGCATTAAAAAAAAGTTCTAGACAATTTTTACTAGAAATTCTTCAAGGCAAAACATAGCTTTTTCTTCAAGAAGAAAGTATATATCACATGTTTCAATATGCATAGCTTTTTTTTTAGTGAACTGGAATAAACTAAATACTGACAAATTCATATCTTTAAAACCAGTTATGAATCCAATTAATGAAAGTCCCTTACTTCCAACATGTCTCCCATAGTATGACGTCTAATACCTGATAGACAGATGCATCGTTAATGATAACAGCTGTGAAACATCACACTCATCCAGGTGGGAATCTACCCCGTTAAATTAAGAAATACTTATATTCCTCATAATGGCATCATAGGAAAAACTATATTCTTTTATTCTATACAGTTGGCAAAAAGGAGATATTTTAAACATGGTGTATTATATAATAGTAGCTAATAGTTATTGATTGCTTACTTAATAAAGCACTTTATTCATATCAAGTCCTTTTTAGTCCTAATAAGGCTCAAAAATTGAGTACTATTATCCCCATTTTATAGCTGAGGAAGCTGAGACACAGAGGGTTAAGTAGCTCACCCCAGGGACACATGCATCATAGTAAGAGGTAGAGCAGGGGGTTTGTACCCGGTGTGGTCTGGGTCAGGGTCCTGTTCTTGGCCCCCACACCATCCTCTCAGATACCAGCCTCCTTCCCGAAAGACTTTGCTGCTGTCAGCAAAAAAGAGTTTTTCTTTCTTTTTTTTTTTTAATCCTAAGAAAAATGTTCAAAACTATGACTTGCTTCTCTCTCATATCAAGTAATCATGGTTCTGATGTTGTGGGCATTGATTTAGATGCCTCTTTTTATCTCCAGGTTCTTTAGAAGCACCTATCATTGTAATACTTATGCCTTCAGACAAATATATGAAACATGCTTAAAAAGAGAGAAAATTTCCCCAGGTCTCTATTACATTTTAATAGTACAAGGAATAATGCAGGGGACAGGTAATGGAACAAGGCAAGGAATCATGGAAGGAAACTTTAATATATTTTTGGCTGAATCACCAGACCGTAATTCAGACCTTGGCTATCCTGGCTTAGATTTCTGAGTCTTGAACCAAAAAGACAGAGAAGTAATAATGATGCTGAGGTTCAATAGTATAAACCCTGTGGTATACATCTAATCTGTGCATTGTCACAGATTCATAGAGGACCATCCTACGTGGTAGTGTTTTAATTAGGTTTTCTTGTACTTCCAGTAACGACGGTCCTCGGATAAGATACCCAGTGAATCTGCTTTATAATGAATTCCACAGTAGAGAACAATCAGAGCACTGTTAAAGCAAGAATCTAGATTGTTTACATAGTAGATACAACTTCATAAATTATTTACTGGAACAGAAATGCCATGTGGAAGGATACTGGAGACTCATCAAGATAAAGTCTGACTCTAGGTTCCCATGTTTTCACATTCGTTTGGGCATAAATGCCTTACTTCCCTAGTTTATTTACTTGTATGTAGTTTAATTTAATGGTTGTAGTTTGATTGGGTTCTGTTTTCTCCAGGTCAGGAGTGTGATGGAGACACGTTCAGCTCCGTTGTCAGGCGTCATCCTTATTAATGATGATGGAAGTTCAATAAATTAGAGGAAACAGTTGATTACAAAAGAAATGCAGTAACAGTATAAGGGAAGAGTTGACAATTTTTTTTCAAGAATCACTTGTTTCTCACTGACCGAAGCCTGACTTTTGGGCTTCCCTTTTTGTCTCTGTGTTGTCAGATTTTGGCAGGAATCCTAATTCAGTTTAACCAGAACCCACCCCCACCCCGCATCTTCCATAGCTGGCTGGATTCCTCATCCTCTACCAACCTCTGTGATGTCTAATCACCCAGGCCTGGTCAGTTTAACCAGAACTCCCTGACCCTTGATTTTCCTCTTAGTAATTTTCCATCTACCAACCTCACCGTGCACCTTAGCTATAAATTCCCACTGTCCCTGCTGTAACTTACTGATCTTGAAAAACTGATTCACCTTAGACATTGTTTTATTGAACATCCACATGTTCTTATCTCATCTCCGTACTGAGTGTCATTGCTTACAATACTGAGTACCCCAAAAGTAATTATTTACAATTTCAGTGGTGGTATACTGTCCACCCATCATTACATCTTACTGTTCAATATAATGTAATTACTCTACTACGATATATTTCTCTCTATTCTTCCTTAGTCTTTATTTTTACCTAAGCTTTTTAGTTACTAAAAATTTAAAACCAGTATCTTTATTTCTGAAATCAACACAGACAGTAATAATCATCCACTGTTTATATACTGTGATTTTTGAAATCTGTAGCCATATTCACCACTAAAAAATAGTAGTTTGAAAGGTACGTAGTCCAGTGCTGTATCTCACAGCATCTGGTCTGATAGCATGTGGTGTTCCTCCATAGTTTATGTGGAAACTTAGAGGGTAAGAGATGCTGATATAAACTAAAGTGAGATTCCTGAGTCAGAGGCCTTGGGCTCTAGTTCTTCTTTTGTCACTTAGTAGGATTATGATGTAAGGGAATTTCTGTTTTTGCATCTGTATAACTAGAATAATACTTCTTGTTTCATTGAGCTGTTTTGAGGGTTATAGGAGTTATGATTTATTATTGTGTCCCACACTGTGCATGGCCTCAAATAGGTGGTCAATAAGTGTTTATTTTTTCTCCCTTTCTTCAGCCCCAGTGTCCTCATCTATAAATCAGCAATAATATCTTTATAGCCCAGTGGTGTGCTGGAGCTGGCTCATACCAACTCATGAGAGCAGCCTGTTAAATTTTTAGAAACTTTGTAAGCCTGTGTTTTTTTTTTTTTTAACACAGCTGAAAATAAATATTAAATTATATAAATTTCCAATTTTTTTAAAAAAATCGGTTTTATTTTATTTGGGGGGGTGGGTAATTAGGTTTACTTATTTATTTATCTATTTATTTTTTAGAGGAGGTACTGGGGATTGAACCCAAGACTTCATGCATAATAAGCATGCACATTACCACTTGAACTATACTCTCCCCCTCATAAATTTACAATTAAATAAACTATGTTTAAAACAAAGGCAATAAGTATTCAAAACTCATCATTCATAAGTATTTTACTATTATCATGCTCTGTAGGTGTGTTGGTAATCTGTGTGGTGGAAATACTATTATATAAACAACACTACATTCAGTGAAGTCATTAAGTTGGAAGCTTGGGATTGGCCATGGGAGGATTTACACCATAGAAATTGTCAAACACTTTAAATCAGGGCTTTTTTCTCCCCTGGAGAGCTGATTGCTAAACTTTTATCAGCACTATGCATACCTAACTGGTTTTTAAATGGAAGAGCACTCCACACATATAGATAATTTTACAAGTTCATTCTGTCTGAGGTTCCAATATTCCTATAATGCCATGTTGATAACATTGTACAATAAGAGGAACAGATGCTGCTGGTGATCATGGAAGCAGCTGTGGTTAATAGCACGCTGACTGTGCAGCTTGGGGGAAGGTGGCCCTGAAGGTTGGGTATGAAAAATGATTGGGTCTTTCTATTCAAATAGATATTAAACATATGACCGTAATCATTTGGCCAGCATGGACTTCAGGAAGTCAGCCCTGCAAATAACCCTAAATATCATTTAGTCTCTCATTCTAATTATAATCTGTAATTCAGTGGCTCCATTTTTACAATAGACTTGACAGTACTTGCATGTCTCTTCTTTACAGTATCATGATGTGCATTTATAAGGCGCCTTGTTGATGAAGAGGCCAGTGAATTGTGTAAATGGTTATGTCTGAGCAGTTACAGCCTTAAAACCGAATTCCATAAGACATAGATGCTCAAATGAAGTCAGTTTTTCTTCCTTTTCTCAATTTTATTATGTAGAATTGTTACAGTTCAACTGCACATACACATTATATTGCACGTAAATTCATATATACAGTATACTGCACTTTTTTTTTTTTTAGTTTTCATGTATGTATTAATTATATATTGAGGTGGGGGGAAACGAACCATTTTTTTTTAAATGGCAAGCAGTATTTTTCCTGCTGGGAAAGTAGGTTTACTCATATTTTTCGATCTTACTCAAAACCCCTTATTTCATAATTTATCAGGTACAGCAGCTTTTGACTGTTTTTTAAAAATTATAAACTATGAATGCCATTGTGGTATTTCGCTAAATGGTCTTGTACATATGGCTTTTGAACATTTATAGAAGAATAAAAGTAGTACATAATAGAAAAACAAAATGCTTACATTTTTGTTGTCGTGTTTGTGAGTGTTGGGTCACAATATAAAATATTTCATTAAGTGGGTTCGGTTTAAAGTGTTTAAAAGTCCCTTTCTAGGCTAGTGCTTCCCCCAAAGGTGGTCCAGGGCCTTCAAATCATAACAATTCAATTAAAAATGTGGCTTCCTGGCCTCAGCCCAGAAATGCTGATTGAATAGGTCTAGAGTGGTGCTCAGAATTTTGCATTCTAGAGGAACTACAGGTGATCCTGACTAAATCACTAATGTTACAGACACAGATGATAGCACTCTAGGGTTGCAATGAAGAGATGTAAGAATTGCTTGTTGAATCACTCTGTAGCATTGCAGAGGGCTTCCACATGATTAGAATTGTGGGGAAGACCTTAATTTTTGATCTGAAGCAGTGTAGTGCAGTGGTTAAGAGGGTTTGTAAAATGGGACAGACTCAAATTCCAATCTTAGTTTGTCATTTACTATCCATGAGATACTGGGACTCTCATTTATTTTGTTTGTATAGGTGGGGTTAATAACTGTTCCTCTTGCATACAGTTAAAAGGATTCAATGAGATAAAGCTACTGGTGCACAGTGATACAGGCAATATAAGCCATTATCATCTCTAGGAATCACCAGCATTTTGAGAAAAATTCTTCTCAACTTAATTTGACAAACATTAATTGAGTGTGCAAAGAATTATGCTCAGTGCTTTTGGAAATGCAAAGATGAAAAACAGTCCTTATGTTCATGAAGCTTACAATCTAATATGGTCATAGTCTTTTACAGCAGAAAGTAATCGGGTTACCCAATCCACTTCTTATTTTACAGATGAGGAAACTAAGACTCAAGAGCCTACCCAGGTTGCCCAGAGTTGTCCATATTATTACTGGAGTCAGAAATAGAACCCAGGCACGTGAACCCAGGTCAGTATCCTTCTACCAGACTGACTTCAGTTCATGGCTGACAGCCAAGTCTTAATGGTGATGTGCTGGTAAATGTTAACAACCAGCTCTCTGGATAGAAAAATGTTTGTGTGTATATTTATATGTAATTTTATTCTATACTTTACTCATATAATGGATGGATAACAAATAGTTTACAAATGATAATGAAATATACAATATTCTTTAATGTAAATTCCATTTGGCTAATTGATTATCACTGGATGCTTTGCTTGATTTTTGCTCAATTCTTATATCCATAACCAACCCATGATTGCAATTCAGCCATGATTTGCGTAGTAGAGTTGTATCTCAATCCACTAACTCTTTCTTTAAAATTGTAATAACACACACGTAACACAAAAGTTATTCATCTTAACCATTTTTAAGTGTATAGTTCAGTAGCATTAAGCATATTTGCATTGCTGTGCAACCAGTCTCCAGAACTTTTTCTTCTTGCAAAACTGAACCTCTGCACCCATTAAATGACAGCTCCGCATTCTTCCCTCCCACTAGATCCTGGCAACCATTATTCTACTTTTTGTTTCTATGAATTTGACTCCTCTGGATTCTTCATTTAAGTGGAATCATAAATTTGTCATTTTGTGACTGGCTTATTTCACTTAGCATAGTGTTCTCAGTATCATTCATGCTATAGCATGTGAAAAGAGTGCTTTCCTTTTTTTTTTTTTTAAGTAAAGGTAGATTTATTCAGAGAGATACATTGAAAAGCAAGAGAAAGGCCACGAGGTGTGGGGGTTGGGTGCTCAGATTAAAAGTAGGTACACACTCCATAGACAGAGTGTGGGCCATCTCTGAAGAGGGGGAGAGAGGGGCGGCCGAGTGCTTTCCTTTTTTAAGGCTAAATAACGTTTCATTGTATGAATATAGCACATTTATTTGTGCATTCATCCATTGATGGACATTTGTGTTGCTTCTACCTCTTAGCTATTGTGAACGGTGCTGCTAAGAACATTGGTGTGCAAATATCTCTTTATGATCCTGCTTTTAATTCTTCTGTATATATACCCGGAAGTGGAGTTGTTGGATCATATGGTAATCCTATTAAAACAATTTTTTTTTGAGGAACTGTCATGCTTTTTTTCCCATAATGGCCACACCATTTTACATTCCTACCAACAGTGCAAAATAGTTTCAGCTTCTCCACATCCTCGCCAATATTTATTTTCTATTTTTTTCATAGTAGCTATAATAATGGGTGTGAGGCAGTCCACTAACTCCTTACACTGTAAAATTTGTCATTAAATCTGATGAATGATCTACTGTTAAATTATGTGAAAATTAATAAAGGGAAACCTCACTAAAATGGAGTCCAGAGGCCAGAGGGAGCAGCTTTCCCGTTAATACAGATCCTAACAGGAAGAAAGGTACTTTGTATCTCTGGCTGGAAATGATACTACTTTACTACCAGGAGCAGAAGGAAGAAAGTTTTTTCTCCTGCCTGGCAACAGCTCAGCCAATGAAAGACTGTCACAACTCAGCCAATGAAAAGCCACTGTACTTTGAACTTCTCAGTTTCGTCCAATGGACTTTTTGTTTGTAATAGCCCTTCCCAACTTCCCCTTCTCCTCTATAAAAGAATTTGCTCTCCTAGATTTGCCCGCGGCTGATCATGTTGCAAGTCCCAAGCTGCGATTTTTTTTTTTTTTTTTTCTGCTGCTCCCGAATAAGCCCGCTTTGTGGGTGAAATAACTGGCTGCCTTACTGTTTGAAGTTAACGTTACGTGGAGGTCTCACAAAGATCCAGAAAACGCTGACAACTCCGAGGCTGGTGAGCAAACAAGTGTTGCTGTCCAGGAGCCCACGGAGCTCACTGCTTCCTCACTGACCCTGAAATCCGAGAGTTAGTTTTTCTCCTGGATCCCAGCTCTGCTCTTTTTGCCTTCTGAAGCCCTTCAGGCTGTATTCGGGATCTGTTTAAAGGCTGCATCCTTTATTTGTTAAGGCCTTTTTTTTTTGTCTGTGAGTGCCCGTGTGGTGCCCTGGCCTGACTCTTGAAATCAGGGTGCTTTTACTGTAACTGCTAGTCTTCGGTCAGACTCCTTTGGGGCCGGGGCTGTTCTGTTGGGACTGCGCTGTTCAGACAGGCCTCACTCCTCTAGGAGCAGATTGTTCTTGCTGAATCTGTGCCGGTATTTGGCCTGCAGGCTATTGAAGAATTTTTGTTTGCTCTATGGAAAAGCCTCTGAAAAATGGCATCCCAGTTATGTAAATGTTTTGAGGGTGCCCCCCACAACCTTCAGCGACCCTGGCCAATTTTAGCTTAAAAGCCATGGGCCCTCCTCCTGTTCATTTGGTTAAATTCCTTAACTAAAAGTAACTTAGAACAGCAGTGGCCATTATGGGGAACTCTTAAACTCTCTAAACTTACATTTCTTAAAATCTGTTAAGACAGCCATCGTTCTGAAATTGTCAAAACTGAAGTGGATGCCTATTTTGATTGGTATTTTGAGGCTTCCAAACATTATCAGGAGTCTAAAAGTTGCCTCTCTGCAGGATACAATAATTAAATTAATTGAGGCAAACAAACCATTAAAAGATAAAATGCCTTCCAAAGCCTCATGTTTGTCTCCAGGGCTTCTCTGTCTCAGGCTCTGCCTCCAGTACCATTTCCTTCCTTGTCTGAATATAAAAGAAAGTGCCCCTTTTATGTTAAATCTTCTGAGGATCCAGATAAACCCCAAATTACATATAAATTGTGAGCCATAGTTAAAGAGTTTCTTAAAATAACTGAGGACCCCCATAGGTTTGTTGAAGAATTTAACATAGTTATTCAAACCTACCAGCCTGGTTTCTCAGATTTATATTAGTTAGTCTACATGCTGGTTGGTGAGGGTCAAAACAAAATTGGATGAAAATAGCCCACTGGGAACATCCTGGAAGGAGTTAGAAAAGCAAAACCCTAACTTGGCAAGTGGCTACAGCACTCACTGAAAACCTCCACCAACAAATTGCAGTAGCCTTTCCTAACCTGTTGCTGGGAACAAAATTCAGGCTTGCATGCAAAAATTAGATGAACCTATCCGTGGCTATTGTAATTGACTTCAGATTATTTTTAAAGAAAATCTGGTCTTCCTGCAGATGTTAAGTCCACTAGAGTAGCCTTCCACACCATGTTTATTAATGGGCTTGATCAGGACTTTTCTCTTTTAGTTAAAAGGACCACGATGGAGTGGGAAACTATGTCCACTCCAGATTTAGTTAATTTGGCAAATTAGCTCAAACCCTAGATGAGTCACACACACACGCACAAAAAAAGACTGCTAAATTTCTTAATCTTCAACTCTGGCAAATGAAGTTCCCTAAACAAACCCAAAACCTTCCACTTTCTGCTTTTATTGCAAAGAGCCAGGATATTGAGGGAAAGATTGTTACAAATTTAAACGTTTCAGGCATCTTCAGCCTTCTAACCAGCCTTTCCAGTGTCCTCCCAATTCTCAATGACAGACCTCTGAGGAACTACAGGGACTCTTCCTAATCCTCCTTCTTAATCAGCTCAGAGAAATGACTCTCCAGATGGAGAGTGATCTCTCTGTCTTAAATGATGCTGGAGCCACACCCTTGGTGCTCAACCACACTGCTGTAAAACAGCCCCTGTCTCAGTACTAAAACCGTTCAAATAGTGGGGATCCCCAATGGACCTCAACAGATTCCTGTTTCTGAACCTACTCCCTTTTGTTTAGTCTCTTTGAGAGGTACACAGCCTTCCTCCTTAGCAGCTCTGCCCTTATCCATTTATTCAGCTGAGACTTCTTGGAAAAGTATCATGCCAGGATTTCTTTCTTCCAAAAGGGGAAAATAATTCTAGAATTTGACAGACACCATCAAATGAGCCAACCAAGTGAATTAAATGACCCTTCAACATCTTTTGCTTTATCTCCTACAGTACAAGAGCTCGTTCTGGAAACACTGGTCATCTTTCCCTATTGAATTAGCTACCATTCCCCTATGGGCAAAATCTCTAATAATGGATAAATCCCCAGTGCACCTCCCACAAATGATTTAAATAGATCCCTCAAAATCTTTCCCCAGAATTAATCGTTATCCCTTGCTGTAGTCCCTGTAATTCTAGGGGCCACGGATGGAGTTTTGTTGGGGACCCCTGAGCAGTAAATCACATTGTTATCCTTTGACACCCTGTTGTTCTAACCCCTGCGCACTGGAATGATATCCATGCTTGCCGGGAGCAGGTTTTCACTGTAACTGATCTATGCCGTACTCTCTTCAGCATTCCAGTTGGAAAGGCAAGCCAATATCTTTTTGCCTTCACCTGGGAAGGATGACATTACACCTGGACAATAATGCCCCACGGTCTCACAGAAAGTCCTTCTTACTTTTCTCAAATATTGAAAGCTGATTTGGATGATATAAAGGGTGTTCTACTTAGTTACAATATATAGACGATTTGCTTCTCTGCTGTTCTCCTCCAGTCTCCTCACAATACATCCACCTGCTAGGGATCTTAAAGGGACACACAGAATCTCCAAAGCAGAGTTGCAGTTTGCTGAAACTCAGGTTTGATGTTGAGAGCACCTGATCGCAGAACAAGGGCTCCATTTGGATCCTGAGAAGTGTTATGGTGTCCTGAACTTCCACAAGCCTAAAACTAAGCACCAGTTACAAGATTTTCTCAGGCTAGCTGGTTACTATTGAAATTGGATTCCAAATTTCTCTCTTCTGGCTCAGCCCCTATATGCTTTATTAAAACTTGGCAAACCTGACCCTGTTAACTGGGGAGGTCAAGATGACACAGCTTTTGATGGCTTAAAGAAAAGCCTAATGAGACCAGCTGTGCTTGGACATTCTCATTATCAGTTTCCCTTTTTCCTTTTATATGTGAAAAGGAAGCGAATGCCCTTGGAGTACTCACCCCAAAACATGGGGACCACCATCAACCCATAGAGTATTACAGCCAACATCTTCTGACACCTCATAAAAATTTCCAGGAGACTTCTCTAACCAATGCAGATTTTTCATGGTTTACAGATGATTCTTATTTAAAGGGAGAAAAAGTGGTAAATAACAGTGCTGGATAAGCTATTGCAACTCCTTTTGATATCAGTGAGGCAGCACCTTCACCTATGGCTACCTTGGCCCAGTTGGCTGCGTTACACACTCTTACTTGGGCTTATACTTTAGTCAAGAGCAAAAAGACAAACATTTATACCAATAATCCATTTGCCTTTGGAGCAGCCCATGACTTCGAGATGCTATGGAAACAACGTGGTTTCCTTACCTCTAACAAGGAGGACATTTAAAATGGCTTTTATATCTAGAATCCATTAGATGCCATACTCTTGCCGGAATCTGACCCTTTGAGTTAGTCACAGGACACCCAATGCAACTGACTCCTGCCTCTTTTGACCCACTGTTGATAAGAGAAGATATATCGTCAATATTGCAGAGGCCTAATTGCTTCTATTAAAAATAACCAAGTTTTAGTTGAACAATCTTTCCATTGTGTTCTCAGGAAATGAAGACCTTAAGCATTACAACTTGCAACCTGGAGGGAGATTCCATCTGTTGGAAAAGACACCTCCAGAAGAGCTCTCTTCAGCCTCGCTGGAAAGGCCCCTATCAGGTACTCTTGGATTCTTATCTAAACTCATGTGTCTCACTTCGTAACCTGCAGGCTATATCACTGAGAAAACATTTTGTTCCAAACACTTCAAGATAATAATACTGTTTAATTACTTCCTGTGTATTCCTACATTGCGTCTTCCCAAAGCACTTGTTTAATTCCTTCAGTTTTTAGTGTGTCCTTGCTATATTCACTACTTTAAGATACAGACTGTAGATCTTCCTTATTACTCAAATGTGATCCAATAGGTTTCTAATCTGCATACTTTCCATCTGATGAGGGACACAATACCCAGGAAAGGTTCTTCCTGGCTTTGAAGGACAAAAAGCCACTGAATGCTAGTTAAAGCAAACAAGCGAACAGATTCTTGATCAGCAGTGCTTTCAGAAAAAGATCTTAATCAAAAGGGAGAAATGTGAAAATTAGTAAAGGAAATCCTCACTAAAATGGAGTTGGGAGGCCAGAAGGGGGAGCTCTCATGCATGTATCACTCAACGCCAATACAGATCCCAACAGAGAGCTACTTTGCATCTCTGGCAGGAAGTAACACTACTCTCCCCAGAAGGAGAAAGAAAGATCTTTCTCCCTGCCTGGCAACAGCTTAGACAATGAAAAGCCACTGTACTTCAAACTCCCAGTGTCCTCTATGGACTTTTTGTTTATAACAGCCCCTCCCAAATTCCCCTTCTCCTATAGAAGGGTTTCCTCTCCTTTGCTTAGCCGGACTTGCATGTGGTTTGCTGTAGTTATATGTCCCAAATTACAGTTGTTTGCTGCTCCAAGTAAACCTATTTTGCTGGTAAAATAACTGGCTGTTTTATTGTTTGAGGTTAACAACTCTTTCTCACTCCCATACAGGTTATATTCATTAAACTAAAATTTCTTTTAGGTTTAGCATACTTCCGTTCAAATTTCACTCACTGCTCAACAGTGTGAGTGACAATTTTGCTGAATCAGATCAAAGTTTTCCAATATTGGGAGACTGTTCCCTCAGTTTTTTTGTGCTATTCACAATGTAACAACTATGAACAACATGCTTTTAAGTTTAATTTGCATTATTAACATTTTCCTCATCACTTTTTTCAGTCTAGGTGAGGGGTAGGCCTAACTTCTATCATGGACCAGATGGTAAATATTTTACACTTCATGGGCCACACAGTCTCTTTCAAAACTATTCAACTCTTCCATTGTAGTATAAAGGTAGCCATAGACAATACCTAAGTGAATGGGCAGTGCTGTAGTCCAATAAAACTTTATTTATAAGAACAGGCTGGGCTGGCCCTAGTTTTCTGAACCTTGGTGTTGACAATAGAGCAACAAATCATTAGCCCTGCTGCTTGACAGTCTCCCTTGTGTCCATACTCTCACCATTGGTACTTCAGGTTCCTAACGTGAAGTTCTCGACAGTGAAATCAGAGATGCATAGAGCGTGCTATTTGTAGCACTGCCACCATGCAGATGCAACAGACACAGCTAACCTCGACAGCGCAGGTCATAGTAAAATGTAAGAAAATAATTAGGACATGATGAATTTTGAGTATTTATTAGCTATGTTTTTAATATAATTTCTTTAATTTTAAGTTTATGTAATTTAAGTTTTATTAATGACTCCAATTAAAAACTGGCTCACAAATTCCTGAAAATTTAACAGCTGGCTCCCGCAAGCCAGTGTTGATGAGCTGCAGGGTCCCAGTGATTGCAGACTCCAGCCCCCTGCCGGTGCCCTCAGAGAACTGAGAACCAGTCAAATTCTTGCTCCTTGTACCCTCTCAGACTTGATGGAAATGTTCTCTTCTGAAAGAGGTCAGACGCCTGGTTTCTGGGTGTGCGTCCTCCTCCCCCGTAAGCTAATTTCTAGAAAAATATCTCCTCTTCCAGTTATTATTTAGACAGGCTGGCCTTCAGGTAATTAAATTTCTGGCCAAACCTGCACTGTCTTGGAACTGACGGGACCAAACAGTTGCTCATGTGTTTGTATTGTGAGTCACTTTCGGTCTAAAAGAATTCATGTAAATTTTAGAAGTTTCTAAAATTACAGCTTTGCCCAGTCTGGGAACCAGTAACTTTCGGGTAGAATGTAAGACAGCATGTGTAGGAGGAGCTAGAGTGCATGCTCAGCACGAAGTCCTGGGTTCAATCCCCAGTCCCTCCATTAATAATTAATTAATTGATTAATTTTAAAAAATTACCTCCCCCTAAATAAATGATAAATATTATTTTTTAAGAAAAGCAAGCCACAGAGTGAGAAACGATATTTGCGACATACATATCCAAAACAAAAAAAAAAATGCAGTATGTGTGAGCAGAATCAGTTGAGCTGTATTTGAACTCAGCCCCGGTATTCACAGTGTAATCTTGGATAACAACTGCTTTTCACTTATTTATTTGAGTCTGAATTTTCTCCTTTGTACAAACCAAGGGTGGCAATACTGCTTGGTACTGTTGAAGTCCAGGAGGGCAAATATTGCTAACGTGATCTGAGGACATGGGCCAATGGGGTGTTGTTAATGTAGGTCATCGTTTATCATGTAGACATGAATGGGAGGCATTAAAGATTATAATTCCATGAACCTGACATAAACACTTGAAGCCTTGAAAAATGTGCTTGGATTGCTAGGGTGAATTGAACCCACTAGCTGAAATTAGCTTTTTAAAATCTTTAATCTCCATTTCCTTGAGCGTGTTCTCCCTTTCTCTCTATGTCCTAAGTGACTGAGAGGTGATGGCTTCATTTATTCATTTTCTTTTGTATATCTTTTGGATCTGGAAGAGATGGTCTGTGGCACCAAATTCATCATTTCCATGTTGCTCTTTTCTCTGCTTTTCTTACCTACTCTGTACTTCCCATTCTTTTTTCTTTCACTTTGCCTTTTTTCTTCCTTGCCAGAGTACATATATACCCAAACATTCCAATCTGCTATGACGTTTGAGTCTGTTTGAGGCATTAAATTTCATAAAGATGTATATGGTTCTCCTTGAAATAAGAGGCAACTTAGATTTGGATGAACACTGGTTCTGTCTTTATTAAACCATCATGGTATATCATCCTTTTTCTGTTTCTGGGTTATTTTTGAGTTCTATCTCCCACTTTGCTATGGGTACATATACCTAAACACAGCCCTTTAACGTCAATATGTCTCTTCAGCCATAAAACATGGGGGAAAACACAGGATGTGGGGACAAGAGTTCACTCTGGTAAAGCGCAGCCTTTGCATGATAACTCATGTTCTGTGTATTCTGTCGAGCCCAGTTCGATTGATGCTTTAGTCTCATGAGAATGCCAGCTGATCCATGGGTCTTTCCAGAGCCTGACCTGTCTCCCTGTAAAGAGACCCAGTGTGAAATCTGTATGCTTAATATTCCAGATCTGATTATTCTTTGTTAGCATCGTATGTAAATGTTCAAAACCACATCAAGTTGGGAAATATATTTCTCCTTTTTAGTGGAACATCATATTGATACTGAAAAGCTTTTGTGGATGAGTATTTTGTTGAGAAGGGTAGTTGTGAAAGCGTTATCCAAGCCTGAGCTTTATTTGCCCTTTGTACGTGTATGGGTTTGAAAGAGAAAATGCTTGCTTTTATATCTGCTCAGATTAGCTACAAGCAATTGTGGTGAACTTTGCTGAAATTCCTCTTCCTAATGATGCAAACAGAAATCACAGAGCACAGAGCTTCAGGTTTCAGAGGTGACTCACAAAGTCTAGCAATCCATCTTGGGAAGTCTTAGCAAGCCTATTTTGGGCTGTTCTCCACACGTGGCGAGGCTGCAGAATCCCAGGTGTTCTTGCTGAGAGCGCAGTGAGAGCGTGAGGATTGCCCCAAGAAGCAAGAACGTGCTCATTAAAGCAGGTGTCGGGTGGGAGGTGAGTCGGACTAGCAGCTCTACGTTTCTCCTTGTGGTGCCCCTTTCCTTGTTAGAGAGGGGAATCTGATGTCCCAATGCATCTGGGTTTAATGAGTTGTAGTTCACTGGGGACCCAGAGGGGGCACAGAAGAAATCCAAGCTTGGTGAACCAGAACAGTATATTGTTTATTTTGTGGATACTACACTGTTTAAATAATGTAAGCGTTTTTACTTTGTGAGATCTTTATATTCCTTGTGAGTCTGAATGGTACACGTGAATATAGGAAACCTAGAGCTATGGTGTAAATGGGCTAATAAAGTTGGCTGGGTCAATGATTCTCTTATGATGAAATCACTAAACTCTTAAAAATGTTAAAATCAGCAGGCATTCATCTCTCTACCTCCAATGAAGGTGGAATAAAATTAGAGAAGTTCTTACGGGTCCACAGATAGAGGTTGGTTAATCAGGTGAAAAGATCTTTGAATAATAGACTAGCGAATTAGGCCATATATTGATTGTTTTTAATCTGTCAGATACTTATTAACAGCAAGGGTACTTTGTCTTGCAAGATGTATTTTAATAAAATGGCAAATAAATGTGCATCTTGGTGAAATCAAAAGTGAGAAATTGTGTGTAACAAAGTTGTGACTAGCAAAATGGCAATTTGTTTATGTGGCCAGAGAATAGAATTTTACACAAAATATAAAGGAATGTGATGTCTGTATAAGAATATGCATGGTGGCCACAGCATGTCAAAGCCCTCAAGAAACACCAGCTGTGTGTCAGAAGCTAAGCTAAGCGTGAACTTGGCATTAAGTGCCACAAAAAAGGATTTTTTTCCTTTGCCATATTTTGAAAGCCTTTTCCATCACTCAAAAGTAAGTTATTTTTTTTCTGCCAGTACTCTAGAAATAAATTCAAATGCAGTTAAAGTGTATGAAACACTTTGCTCCTATTAGTATGAAAATTCAGCTGCAAAGAAAAACTATGCCTTCTAAATCAGGGTGTATATATCTTCTTTATAGAATCAATTACATACAACTGCTTTATGATATAAATTTGCTTTCTCCTATTCAAATGAAAGTTCTGAATCTTTGGAATTTTAATGTAAATGCTTAACTTCCTGTTTTGCTATAGATTGTGCAATTCTGGTCAGTTCAGTTAATTTTTCTCTGATTTGGTTTCCCAACTGAAAAATGAGGTCATGAGATAGTTCTACCTCCTTATCATACTATTTGGAGTAAGTTAAACTGAACATAGGTAAACTATAACTATATGATGTAATAAATGTATTACATAAAGTAAACATATTAATACTCTTAAAATTTTCAACTATTACAACTGAAAAAAACCTGCATAATTTTCTAATTAGATGAAATGTAAGTGTATGACCGAAGTCATCACTGAGCATACCAGGTCGGCTGGGGAGGAAACTGATACAACAGATACCATTTATTGGCCACTCCTGTGTGCCAGGCATTTTGTATGAATTATTTCTTTTGACTGCCATGACACTTTAAGGTAAATACCACTATAAGATTTACTTTATAAATGGGAAAATCAGGACTCATGGAAGCCACTTGCCTAAGTTCATCCAAATAGGAAGTGAGAGAGACCAAGATACGAACCTGGTCCTCTGATTCCGTAGTGCAAATTCTTAATCACATTTTGTGACTGCCTCTTCAAATTTGGGTTCCTGTTCACACAATCCAAGGCTTTGCAATACTGCATAAAGTCCTATCTCAAATTATAAATGGACTGCTACTGTATTTGAAGTTAGCGCACAATTTGAGATCTTATCCCTTTCCAGAATTCATACCGCAGTGCATGCCCTTTGTCATCTAAATGAAAATGTGTAAGAGAATTTGTCCATGAGTGAGTGGGTGGGACAAGAAACATTATGTCTTCAGCTTTGTTAATTGTGTGTTTGATAAGAAAATTCATTTTCTTTAGAAGTGATCAAATGTTTTTCATGCAATTCATGAAAACTTCAAACAGAACTCTTAAGCAAATATTCATTTGCCACCGCCAGTTGAAAAAAATTTTAACCATGCGTTATTCAGAAGTTTCTTTCATCTTTGGAATTATAATAAGTATTTTTTTACCTCTCCCACACAGAAAAATGTTATAATGATCCAGGAAAATGACATTAGATGCATAAGTGTTATGAATAATTGGTGTGCAAGAAGTAAAGTAAATAAGCTACTCATTGACTTAGTACACATTTTATCTGAACAAATATTTCAATTTTGGCAATTTTCCAAAACAATTCTTTTAGAAGGAAACGTATAAATTAGACTAATTTTTAGAAAAAGGTAAACAAATGTACTCTAAATACAGGGAAGATTAATACACAATGGTTATTTTTTAATATTGATTTTTTGAAGATGTGTATTTGTGTTTATTGAACATAGTTGGAAAAAAGAATTTTAAAAACTTGTATGCTTATATCTTTCAGCTAGGGAAAAATAACTGTTTTTTCCAAAAATATGTCTAAATGTTTGAGCCTCCTACAACAGGCTAGCTCAGTTTTGTTTTTCTGAAATATGTATATTTTTCTTAATGATGTATATTATAAACAGTAAATGTCACTGTCAGTTCAACTCACTTTTGAAAGTTTTAGAAGGGTACAAAATAGAGAGCTACTTAAACACCAGGGAAGAAACCAATTATTCAGAAACAACTACCTTATGTAAAAGCTTCATCAAAATGAGGATTTTTGTGCAATGTCAATGAACTCCTTTTACTAAAAGTAGACATTTACCATTGTCGTTAACACTTTATCCCCAGGAGGCACAGTTTTCCCAATGCTAAGTAGTAACACAAAAAAGCACAATTATTCTTCCTAGGAAAAAAAAAAAACTGCACTCAATTTGTATTTATTTTATTATTTTGCAAAAACACTGGAACATCAAGCAAAAAATACACCATATAAAAATCGACATAAAACTAGTCCTCAGAACTATTTTCCAGCCTGCCATATGTTTTCCTCCTTTATTATAAGTTAACAGTAGTAATATATCAAGAATTTAGAGGGATTCACAAATGTATTTTCTCCTGCTGCCTTGTGTGTAGACATCTTATTCACTTGCAGTATATATACATGTATATTAAAATTTGTACTCGGTATCTGCTAAATGAAAAGCTCCTCTAAAAGATTCAGATGTTATTTTTCCACTGAAATAATTTATGTTACTCTTTCGCCTCCCCCTGTAGCTGACAGCCAAAGAAAATGAAAAGATTCACAATTGTTTGCTTCATGAGAAGATACCACTTTGTTTTGTTGTTGTTTTTCTTTTTTTTTAATTGAAGTATAATTGGTTTACAATGTTGTGTTGGTTTCTGGTGTACAGCATAGTCATTCAGTTTTATATATATATATATATATATATATATATATATTCCTTTTCACATTCCTTTCCATTGTAGGCTATTACAAGGTATTGACTCTAGCTCCCTGTGCTATACAGTAAGACATTGTTGTTTATCAATTTTATCTATTTTATATATAGTAGTTAGTATCTGCAAATCCTGAACTCCCAATTTATCTCTCCACCATTGCCCCCCTACCCCAGTTACCACAAGTTTGTTTTCTGTCTGTGAGTCTGTTTCTGTTTTGTAAGTAAGTTCAATTGTCTCATTTCTTTTAGATTCCACATATAAGTGATATCATATGGCATGAGAAAATACCACTTTGAATTTGTTAATATTAAATTAGTCCTATAATTTTCTGGTTCTTTCTAAGCGACTCCTGAGAAGTAATCCAAGATAAAGAGAAGCACTGATGGAGTCTGGAAACACAAGAGGGAACTATTCAGGCAGGAAATCTCACTGCACTAGCTCGGAACCACTGCCTGGTGGTTCCGAGCAGGAGAGTTAAATTTGGAAACACGTTCCTATGTTTTCATGCACAAGCGTCCGTGCACACACGTACAGACTATACTGTGGAGCAGATCGTCCTAGTGTTATCTGGAACATCTCTAGCAGATAGCATGCCACACCAAAAGGTGGCTGAATCAGATCTGCTCAGAAAAGCAGAAAGAAACTTCTTTCTTGGAAGAGTTCCAGGGTCAAAGCCTGTTGCAGTTCTGGTATCAGGTTAATGAAGGTTCTCTTGCCCACTCCTGCCAAGAGTGCATGTCCCTTAAACCTTTGGAGTCTATTACTCCTTCTCAAAATGAGGCTAATAATAGTCCCAAGCCACCACTTTGGTTTTACACAGCATCTATTGGATTGCACCTCTAAATGCTTTAGAGTCATCTGGGCAGGAACCAGTAATATGGGCTATTATCAGTGGTATTAAAACCTCGGGAAATCAGTGGACAGAGAACAGATAGGTATCATATTCGATACAACCTTGATCTCTTGATCAACACCATAAATACTGAAAGATAAACTGATGTAAAATTAAATCTAGGGCAAACACCTGTAACTTCTTAATGAAAGAAGTAAAAACTTGTGACAAACCAGATTCACAATTTCAGTACCTCTAATTGCCTTTTGTTTACTCTGACTTCCTCTAAGAGGTTTTGATGCTGTCTTAATTATCACTGTTGTCTTATGCACACTAATTAATGGTTGAAGTTTTGTACTTTTACCCTGAGGCAATTTTAGAAAGGGAAATCGTTTTAACAAATAAAAATGTTACCCCGCAAATCTTCGTCTTCACCAGCTGCACAGGTGTAATCATGCACTTAGCATGACTCCATTCCCCCTCCCCCCTCTGGCAGGCTGCGAATACCTTCTTTGGAACCTGGTCAGGACCAACATCTTAATGCATGTAGGTGATGAAGTTCTCCGGCTGAGAGCATCCCTTCCTGTCTGTATAGCTCTGGTCACCAAAAGCTTGCTTCGGACGTCCCATGATACAAAGCCTAGACTTTGAAGGGGAGGGGGAGGTGAGGGCTCTATTCTAGAGCAGAGGCCACAAGGAAAGGTTAGCTTGGGTGAGGTGCTGTTTTGAATCATGCTTGCTACAGAGTGGACCCTCGTTGAATGCTCAACTTAGGTTAAATCACTTTGATTTGTGGAGAAGAGGAGGAGGGTGGGAGTAGAGAGCTGGGATTAAAAATGCTGTGCACTGCAGGATTATTAAATTGCTGTTATTTGATGAGCAGACATTTGTGTTGGATATCTGCAGGCACGTATCGTCCATCTTGAGTCATATCTCTAAGTCGTGTGGCTTATTGTATAAGGGCATTTCTGTTCTTGCTTGGAATTTTATTTCTAATTAATTCTCTTTTAAAATTAGGAAAATTTTCTTCCCATAGAATTTGAGATCTCTATGCTAATGAGGAGACAATAACAATTTGAGAATTTCAAGTGAAATGAAAATCTCTTTAGGCCAGGAACAGACTTACCAGAGTCTGGCATTCTTGTAGTTTACAAAAAGGTATCACTTCCAGTTAAGATCCATGGTGCTCATTGCTGACCTCAGACTTGATCTTTGAAGAACATGAAATATGAGAAATGAACTTTGACAGGAATATATTTAATGACTAGTTTGCTGACATCCACCAGTAAGGCAGAGAAAACTGCCTTTTGTCAAAAAAAAAACTAATTTGCATCTGGCTCTCTGTTCTCAGGAGCCGCCTGGCGGGCTGGGTTCTGTGTTGGGGAAGGAGTCCCACAGGGTGAGCCATGCACCCAAGCCTGAGGACCCAGCACCATCTATCTGGAGCCAATGTAATGGGCCAGAGGATTCTGTGCCTAACTTGCTAAAATGCTCCGTTTGCAACCAGTGAGATAAATATTTACTTCCCTTAACCTTTGCTTGTGTAAGATGATTTTACTTAAGGGGCGGGGAGAAAAAAATCAGCTTTGCAGAAATAGAAGTTTTCTGTTAAATGCCTAGAGTTCAACATTAAAAAAAAAAAACATACAACCTCTATATAATTATACCTCATCTGTTAATAGTTAAAGGATTGGTTCTGCTTAAATTCCTTCCTTTCCCACCTCATGAGTGTTTCTGAAAGACCAGTAACTAGCCCAAAAGCCTGCAAAATGATATCAAACACAAATCCAAAAAAAAAAAAAAAAAAACATCATCTGAAAGACGTGAGCTTGCGTGAAGCTCCGAACAGAACGTTAATTACTTGTTAAGAGTAATTAGTGAAAATGACTGCATTTAAACATGTTCAAAGGCTTGGAAAAGACTCATTCCAAGTTTCCGTCCACAGACAAATCCAAAATACGAACTTGTATTTGATGTTTGATATCTGCAGCCTAGACTAGTTTAAACTTGATGCAGAAGAATGTCAGGGCTATAGAGTCATTGAATGCACGAAAGAAAAATATTTTAGAAAATGTAACTGAGTTAAAATTTCATACAGTTTTGCAGTTGCAAAGAGTTGAGTATTGAACGATGGCCTTTCCTGATCTCAGCATTTCACAACCAATTTACGTGTAATTGAACTGGTCTATCACATAGTGCGCAGAATACGTTTTTCTCGTTTGGTAACAGGAGCGATTCTTTTTTTCTGTTCCTCTCAAGCCGTTTATTCAAAATGTATGTAGTCAGTGGACCAGCAGCATTGGCACTGAGGTTGTTAGCAGTGTAGACTCTCAGGCTCTGCCCCAGACTTTCTGAGTCAGAAACTGCACTCTAGATGATTTATGTGCACACTGTGGTTTGAGAAGCACTGATCTAAAACACGGCTACGTGTATTTCTTATAAAGGAGAGATGGGTTTTTTAATTTCAGAACTAATTATTGAAGTTAAATCAGAAGTCGTTTTTTAAATTCTAAATTTTAAACTTTTAAATATTTAATTCAACGTAATGAGTGTAACAGACTTTTAATGTGACTTTGTGTTTCTAGAAATCCTCCCATAGAGTTTGGAGGTTTGTTACAATGGGCCCAAACAGTGTGTAATAAACAAATTATGTTACAGAACAAAAGAATAATTCTTGATGACAAATCTAACAGCAACAACTAGTTTTGTCTGATGTAATAGTTTTAAATGGGTCCAGTTTATTATTTTTCACTCATTTATCGAATAATTTATGCCTTGTATGCAGTCTTTTCAGAATTCAGGCGAACAGGATTATGCTGTAAATCATCTGGCAAAATTCTAAAAAGCTTTGTTCAGAACAAGAGTCACCCCTACTGGATTGTGACTGTCTTTCTGGAAGTCCAAAATGAAACTGAGGTTTGCTCAGTTTTTACTAAGGAGGAGCAATTGCTCTGTTTACTCTGACATAATCTGCCTTCCCTTCCTGAAATAAACTAAAACTCCTAACGAATAATATGCTGGTTTCCTGAAGAACACATTATCTAAATAATACTTTAGAGATATGGTATAATATGTCACTGCCAAACCATGAAATCAGATTTATTTGGTTCACTTATGTAAGCCAATTACATACTTTCAATTTAAGTATTTTAATGCATCCTCTTCAATTGTTTAAAACTAAATTCATTTCAGGAAAAAAACTTGAAGGGCAATAGTGTTCTGAGGGTAAGGGAATTAATGTTGATTAAATTACTTAACTCCTGGTAAAACTACAAAATAATTGCATATTAAAATAGAATAAGCCTCTCTATAAGAGTTCTCATCTGCAAGCTGTCCATAAAAATCACATCTCTTCATGTTAAAGATGTTTAAATGAGAGTCAGTTAATTAAAGGGAAACTACCTTATGCAATTAAAATTGTTAAGCAGTTATGTAAAGTTAGGCAACAGTGCTATAAAATGCATAAAAGTCTGTGCCTCTTTTTGACTTTGTAAGTGATATGTTTTTGATGACAGGATGGAGGAAATTCAAAAAGAGAAGTGTAACCATGAGGAAGTATATATAAATACTTTATATATGTACATATATATGTACATGTATACATATGTATGACATTCTTCAAAAATTCTTCAGAAAAAGCATAGTTTTGATTATAGTTCTCTGTACTCAAAAATCTTCAACTGCTCACTGTTTCTTACTGAATAAGTTCTAAACTCTTAAATAGGCTACACAATCTCCTCTGGTTTTGTCTCAAACCGTCTTACCAGTTACCTCCCACTACTTGCCATCCTCTCTTCTCTTTACTCCAACCAAAACAAACCACTGTGTTTCCCTAATATGAGTTTTTCCACTCCACACTTTTGTTCACACTGTTTCTGTTGATTGGAATATTCTCTCTCCAATACCACTTTCCCTTACCCCACCCCACCCCACCCCACCCCACGGGGTTGCCATAACCCAAACTGCCTGGGAAAATCCTACTCTCTCAGTTAAGATGTGTATAGCTTCCTGTAACAGAATACTCAACTAACTGTGCTTTAAACAATACATTTATTGCCTTACACAGCAAGAAGTTCTGAAAAAGGGTCATGCGCTTTCTTTCATTCTACTTCGCTATCTTTTAGAGTGTTGGCCATGGTCTTGAGGCTTGTTTACTTATAGTCACAAGATAGTTGCCACTGCTCCAGACATTCCTTCCTATGTCAAAAGAGAAGAGAGGAGTTCCTCCCATATCCCTTTTTTAACAGAAGGAGACGCTTATCCAGTATGCACTTGCAGACTTCTGCTAAGGTGCTAATTACAAGGAGTCCTCCATGCTCCTTCTGTAGCTTCAAAGAGGCAGGAGATGTAAGCATCTAGTACTTTTCAGCCTCTAAAATAGGAGATAAGCTGTACCATCCAGGAGGGAGATGGGAGGGATGGGGATGGCAACCAACAGTTGCCTCTGGTCCTCCAGAGCCAAGAGCTAGTGACATTGACTCCTTGAGGCCTTCTCTGAGTCGTCCAGTAAAAGTTACCTCTCCTTTGGTTTTGCACAACACTGTATATCTTTTATATACACATTTTGCTTTGTATTCAAAGCAAGTTATCTGTATGCTTGCCTCATTTCCACTCTGAGAAAGCACCAAGCCTATCTTGTTCATCTTTTTTTCCCATATCCTCTGGCATAGACCTTGACCCTTAGAAACTGTTGAATAAATATTTTCTGAACTGAAAACCTCACTAATTTGAAGCACAGTTAGATGATTCACTTTAGCTACGGGGTTGGGGTGGGGAGAAAAGACACATAGCACCCCCAAAACCAAACCAAAACAAGAAAAATAGGGCTTTTACCACATTGCAATTAATACAAATGCTGCTTTTCAATAGGCAAAATACATGTGTAACAGAAACAAAATTAAAAATAGAGGGAGGCTGACTTTATCCCCTCTATTGACAAAACAAAAAAACAGAGAAACATCCTGGCAAAATGTGCTTTTTGTCTCGGCACTTCTCAGTTGTGTGGTCCACTAGCTACTGGTTGAAGTAAGACTCCCAAGTGCTCATCCTAAAGGGACCCCAGACTCAAGCCAACTTAGACCAAAAGGATTAGGGCCGCCTACCAGGGATAGAGGAGCAATGAGCCAGAAGCATCCTGAGTTCCCGAGGATTTCATGGAGCAAGGCTACCACATCACCTCTGGACTTCAAATCTACAAACTTGTAAGAGACAGAAATAAATTTACTTCTACTGAATTTCCTGACACTCACAACTAAACCTAATCCAGATTAATGCACTTGGTCTACCCTGGAGACCACGGACTTCCAGAGCCTTTGGAGCTGGTCAAAGAGTCCAGAAGCTATGGCCAGTAGGAAAGTCCTCTTGAGTTAAGCCTTGACTCAGCTTGGAACTCGACTCAACTTGAAGATGGGCCAAAACTGGTCCCATCCGGTCAAGTTCTCTCTCTCTGTACTCAGTTCTCTTGGCAAAATGTTGGCTGCATATTGAGCTTCTCAAGCAAAACAAATGACAGTAACAAATTGTCAAATAAATGTCAACATTGCTGATTTTTTTTAGTTAAATGCCATTTTTTTCTACCACAGCATCACAGAATTGAGTCAGGTCTTCCCAATGGTAAAGGAACTCACCTCCAACCAAGAGGGTAGATGAGACACACAGAAAAATCTGACTTAATGGTTCTTTGCTTTTTATTTATGTTGCTGCATCTTTTACCAAAGATCATCAGACTAACAGTCTTGTAACCTACACAAGCAAAACAGTCAAGCGTAGGGGAAGAAAAGTCAAGTCAATCTACAAATGCATTTTGTATTTCACTCTAAAGGTCAGTTGCATTGAAAAAAATTGTTTCTTTAGACAGAGAGGTTATAGTGCTGATATGACCAATGGAGTCAGTGAAAGTAAGAAGCAGCTGGTTTGTACACGAAGATGCAGGATGCTTGAAAAATACCCTTACTGCAGCACACATCAGGGAGGGTTTACGTAGACAGCAGAGGAATCCCTGAAGCTGGGCCTTGCTGAGGATACCACATTTTAACCCCCTGGCAGACACATAAGAAGGGCAAGAATGCTTGTTCTCAGCATCTCCACCCAGAGGGTAATTGTCCAGCCAAGGGTAAGCTGAAAAGACATGACAAATTATTCTGAACTCTTACCAGGGAGAATTTCACAACCCTCTGATTCAAATGATAAACACAGACCCCAGATCAGATAATTAAGGTCAAAACATTCAAGAGAAGGCTTGAACTGTCTAATTTATCCACATTGGTCTTATTATTCCAGTGTTCAAAACTTAAGTTTCACTCTGTGGAATACATTTCCCCAAAATGGTTGCAGCCAATAGCATAAAACTGATCATTTTAAAGTCACAAAGGACATCTATGAACCCATCTTGATAGTGAATATACATATACATATACATATACACAAAAGTATATCCAGTAACCACCACATAGAGGTGTGGGGGACTTTGGTATAGGGGGAGGAATAAGAAATGAAACAGAGTTCAGCAATTGGACATAATTACAAATCCAAAATAGGCTAACATAATTTATCTAACGGAGCACTGGCTGGCTTTTGTGCTTCTACAACATTGATTCTAAATTAAATTTAACATCAGCTAAAATGCACCCAATGGTCTTCATGACCTTAACACTGGTGTATGTCTCGCCTGAATTTCCCATGGTCATAGTGCCCATTGACCTAAAATTTCCCATGCTGGGCATGGATGCTTTGACCCAATAAAAAACAAATTGAAATAAAATTGTCTTTGACACTTACAATTGGTCTAACAAAATAAGATCTCCTGGACCTTCCCCCAACAGCTAAAATGGTTAATACAGCCCAATATAGATTAAAACAAGGCTGTCAGGAATTATGACCCACCATGTAAGACCTACAAAAGGAAGGGGCCGTCATTCCTGCTGCTTTCCTCTTAATTGCCCAATTTGGTCATTGCTTAAACCTGATTTAAAAAAAAAAGTTTTTTTAATCCAACAGTGGATTTATCACAATCTTAATTTCACAGTACCTGCAGTTAAGGCCCTTTTCTCAACACCGTTTAAATGACTGATTCCATCTATCCAATCAGCGACTGGAAAATGCTTTGCTGTCATACATTTGGCAAATATGTTCCATTAAGTTTCTCTTTCAACAGCCTTTCAGCCACAATATGCCTTCACCTTTGAAGAGACACAACACGCTTTTACCTGGCTGTCCCTGGAGTATCTCAACAGCCCTACCCTCCCACACGGTCTCCGCAGGCAGGGTCTTCGCTACATCCATCTTTTTCCAGGGACACAGATGTGATAGGACACTGATGACATCCCTCTCCTCCAAGACTCGTTTGACATGCTCATTCAAGACAGAGATACAGAGGCTCTCACCAAAGGGAATGGGCCACGGTCCCACAGAAAACACAAGGCCTCAGTTAAATTCCTAGTAATCATTTTGTCAGTTAAGGGCTGCTCCCAGCCTGCCACTCAGAAAACAGTCCTTGACCTCAGCACCCACAATGCTAAAACAAAATCTTTTTGAACTTTGTAGGTTCTAGAGGTAACATAGTCCTTGTTGACAGATTTTACTTCAGTTCAGTTCAGCGGTTCCTTGCTGACTGGCCTTCCTTAAATAGATTGCCCCCCAACCAAAGGCCCTAGAATCTGTCTAAAGAGTATCCTACAACAGGCACTCCCATGAATGCCCTCCAGAGAAGCCTTCACTGCTGAGGCTACAGCCACCTCCTCTTGTGTCTCCTGGAATTTCTGGACTGCCTGTGATGGCCAGAAGATGTCTTTGAACTTCAGATATAAGGAACTGCCCTCAGTGCATGCTACACACCATCCAAACATCAGCAGCTGGCTGCATACAGGCCTTTCTGGAGACAAAGACCTTCACAGACCCTGAGCCCAGGGCTTTCCACACCCAGCTGCCCCCTAAGCCTTGGATCACTGGGTCAACACCCAGCGGATGTGGCACAGTGACAGAGGCCTCCTGACTAAAATGGAGCTTGCACTTACAGGAGAGAGCCAAACCTAGGCCTGCCAGCATATCTCACCTGCAGGAGGAATTGGCTTCCCTGGTCCTCTGTCCCTCGCCAGATGTAGTAAAATGCTAGAGGGAGTCTCCCCCTCCCAGATCCACTGGCCACCTGGGGGGATGTGTGTGTGTGTGTTTGTGTGATTACGCAGGATAAACTGAGTGATCAGAAAAGGGAGTTCATTTGCTTCAGTCCCAGTAAGGTCACCCTAACGGTGATGGAGCCCTCTAGCAAGCTCCTGTATCCATCTGCTAACCAGGACAGTGTCGATCAAGGGTGAGTTGGCCAAACTTCCTGCAGTCATCTTAGTGACGGAAAATGCTTGAACGAAAATTGGCCCAGTGTGCACGTTTTTGTAGAATCTTGAGGCATTACCAGTTAATTATCTGTCCATTTAATCCGACCAACGGCAACAACTTATCCTAGGTCACCTCCTTTGGACTAAACACCATGGGAACTTCTTGCCTCTCAGATACCCAAGATATAAATCAAGGTCCATATGTTTGCCCGTACTAAAGCCAAAGTAAAAGGCCTTATCGATATATTTCTTATCCTCATTAGTGTTCCAGACACTATTGATAGTAACAAAGGCATGCATTTCATGTCTCAAAAGACATGCCATAGACTCTTGAGCAAGACATTCAATGGAACTTTCACCTCCCTAATGGCTGCACGCTGTAAGCCTCAGAGAGCCATCATGGCTTACTTAAACCAGCTCAGCATCATGCAGATGAGACACAGCACATCATCAATCAAACATCAGTGGTGAATTATAAAAAAGTCTGACTCCATTTGTCACGTCTGGGTCCTGATAGCTTGCGAGCCCTTCCCCCCACTTCCACTTTCTGCTCCACATTGGGGCAAGCCCATAAGAAGGCCTGTGAGCTTCATCCTTTGGCACCTGCTGGGTAGTTAAAACTATGAAAACCCCAATTCCCGCTCTGGCCCCACCTCCTAATCACAATGAAAAGCACAGCCAAGCCCTGCTCGCCCAGAAAATCCCATATGGGAGTAATAAACCTTTTCACACCCTCTCGATGCATGTGTGGTGTCATCAGGTTTGATACCCAAACCTATTTGGGGCGGGGGTGATGCTCTCACCCTGTAGGGGACAACCACGTCAATGCAAATTACCCCCCAGCTCAAAGACCTCCAATAGCTCCCCCGCTGTCCACTGAATTCAGTAGACACGGTTTATCATAACTACAGATTTATCTTTCTAGTCTCACTCTCCACTGTTTTCCTTGATAAACATAATGCTTCAAATTTTACTGTTCCCAGAACACACTTGGCCTTTAATTGCCTCCATTCTCTTTGTTTATTCCCTTCCCTCTGTCCTAAGTTTTCTCTTCTACCCCACTGTTTCTGTTGGCCCTTATTCAAGATCATCTTAAAAGCCACCTCCTCCATGAACCCTTTTCTGAATCTCCCAATTAGATAAGCGCTCTCCCTGCTTTGAACTCTGCATCACACAATTTGAATCTCTGGTGGTGCTTTATCATGTTCTACCCTCTAACAATGTCGTTCACATCTTATTGCCCCTAAAGCTCAGAGGTTGAGAGCATGGGTTCTGGAAACAGATCAAAAAAAAAAAAAAAAAATCCCACATCGGATACTTGCTACCTAGTTGTCCTTGAGCAAGTCACCTATCCTCTCTAAGCCTCAATTTCCTCTTCAAATGAGAGAATAAGATCTGACGTGTGAAAGCTTTTGCCTGTTAAGCACTCAATAAAATGTTGGCTATTAGCATTATTTATCCTTTCTGCTGGATCAGAAGCAATTTTATGTCAGAGACTCATTTTTTAATCCAAAGCAACAACAGTGTCTAGTATATGGAAAGCATTTCATAAATATCTACTGAATGAACTGAATATATGATTCACAGAACTTCATTGAAATTTTAAAGCAAATTAACAGTAAGATTCGCACAAATTGCAGCATGGAATCTAAATTAATTCTAAGTATACACCCAGAAACCATCTAAAAAGAGTACAATTAAAAAAAAATGAGTACAATTCAAGAAAGATGTAGATTTGTCTTCAGAATTGCTTGCTAACTCACAACTAGTTAAATTAGTTTCCCAGGTGTTCTCCACACCCCATACCACCTCTCTCGACTCTGTGACACACACACACACACGCGCGCGCGCGTGCTTATAACTGGGTTATGGACTGTTATCCTCTAATTTTGGTATTTTAACAAAGAATAGATATTTGTGGATTAACAACAGTGACAAGTTAAGAACAGCAACTTAATCAAAATTTCTGTTCAAACCCCTGACCACAGACCATTCAGTACTCTGTACAAAGTATGATGTGAGACTCTTAAAACATACAGTGAACTATGCTGGTCTACGTTTCATATTCCTGCTTTAAATAGGCATCAAAATATTTTTAAAGCTTAAAAAAAAAGAAATGATACTCTGATACAATAATTCTCTTTCAAGGATCTACTTTAAGGGGAAAATAGGAGATGCAGAAACACAGCTACAACAATGCTCATTAGAACACTAGCTAAAATTGCTAGAAACATCCTATATGTGTAAAATATGTGATTGTCTGAAATACTTTAAAATCAGATAATAAAATACTTTTTAATGAGAGCAGGGAATGAACACAACACTGTAAGTGAAAAGGCCAGGTACAGAAGGCAAGTTATCTCAACATTAAGGCACCTTTTCCTCAGTGATAGGATTATTCGTGGTGTTTCTCCCCACCCCATATTTTTAAATCATCTACAATAAACATGGGTTAATTTTAAAATATGTCCTTTAAATGTTTAATAGCCACGATCCATAAGAATAAGCACAGAATGTATCTACTTGAAAAGTCTTCCTTGAAACTATTTAACTAGCTGTATTGTAAAACTCAGAGAAACCGCATCATACACAGAAAGGTATATTTGTAAATTGACCCACCTGATGTCTCAGTGCAACTCTCCTGGCTCGAGTCGTCACCCTGAAATGTGATACATCATAGTTCTTTTTCGGGGAAGAAAACACAAAGTTGTACAAACAGCACTGTTGGTGGGGAAGAGGGGAAGGAAAACTATGAACTTCTCCTTTAAAAAAACTTGTCCTATCTTGATGACATCTTCAGGTTCTTTAAAACATATGAAATGCTTACTTTTCACAGAAAGTATTACAGTTGGTTATATTTTAAGTGTTTGCTTCCTTAAAAACAAATTTATTCTTACATTAACCAAGTTAAACTGGGAACCACAAATAAATCCTATTATCCTAAAATATCAGCTAAACATAAACTGCATTTCTATTTTTATAAACATTTACATCCAGATTTGTGACATAGTAATCATGATCCCGAATCTTACACCACATTTTCATTTTAAATAGCCAGGCAAATCTGATTAATTTCCCATGTGATACATTAAAAGGCACCTCTAGATTTTTCACAAAATTCACATAAATGAGAAAACTTTTGTGATCTGTGGCCTGCATACTACAGCGTGAGGGTATAGGGACTGTCATGTTAAGACCTGCGTGTGTAAAGAATTTACACATCAGCAACGGGGCTGCTGGGGTTTGGTCCATCAGTCCACTGGTTTTCCAGGGTGATGATGGATTTGCATTGATGTAGATTCCCTGGTTGGTCCCCCAGAGGACGGGTGGCAGCCTGCACCTGCTGCGGGTGCCCCCAGGACAGCTGACCAGCCCATGCAAAGCTGACTGTCTCACCTGGTGACTGACTGACTTCATGGCCATGAACTTGGTCTCATTTGTTTAGTATTCTCACCAGATGAGCTAACTCATCTTTTAAGATAGAATTATACATGCTAGCACAGCTTTCCAGAGTTTCATTTGTCTCTTCAAAAGAAAGATCACCATTAAACTTCTGAAATATTTCCTATCATACTGTGGATTCAGAGGAGCTTTACAGTAATAAGATTGCTTATGACAAAATTACTTCAAACATACTGAAGTGTATTCAGGGGTCTGAAACTAATTTTTTTAACACACTGAAAGTGACATTTTGCGCAAACAAATACAGGGAACATTTGAGTGCAGAGCAAAAACAAAACAAATTCACATCAATTCCCTTTTTTTTAATTAGGCAGGAGAATTTCAAAGGTCTTAAGTTAGGTAATCAGTAATACTATCACATGGCAAAAAAAAAAAAAAAAGGGACTAGAAGGGGAATCTGGAACCCTGAGATCCAGTCCTGGTTGTCACTATATAACAATGATATGTCACAATTATCAGTTTTTCACATGTAGAATGGGAAACTGGGCTTGACACATCTAAGAAACACATCTAAGCCCTGAAATACTAAGAATTCTTATTCTTGTCAAAATTATATAAATTATGTAATTTGGATAAATTATATAATGTATATAAATTATAATTTAACATAAAGTATAAATCATATAATAATATACATTATATATAAATTATATAAATATATAAATCATAAATTACATAAATCATATATTAAATTTTTTTTAAATCTAGTTTTGTTTTTTAACCCATGGCAAAGTTAGGGCTGCTGAAATGTTTTAAGGCAAAACAAAATAAAACCAGCCTGCATTTTCTAATCAAACATTTCTGCAGATATGAATGAGAAAATACCTGTATAAAACATCCTTGAGGAGCTGTTTTTCTCCTTCTAAAAGAAGACAGGATCACCTGGACAATGTAGAGTATATTATCTTAAACAAATTATTTCTAGTGCAGTGCTGCAGTATTTTTAAAAGATTTTAAAGAGACACTGTCAAGGTATTTTTCATCTATGATCTAGAAATATAAATTTCTTCCTTCCCTCTCCTTCACTGAAAAATTCTTGCACAGGTGTAAAAGTGAAACCTGAATTGCACCTGAAAAATGTATCTTCACTTTCTGGGGCCACTCTCTGAGGGCGGTATGACTGAATGGATTTTGAAGTAGGACGAAAGCATGGGCCAAATGGGTTTTAACCTGCAAATCCTCATGTGGTCTCTGAGTGTAGTCTTTGGAGAAAAATGTAAACGAAAAGCAGAAATGATATGAAAGATGCCCAAACCAGCACAGCAAACCTCTAAAGTCCTCAAGAAGGTAAGCCCCGTATTTGGAACGTTAGGCCAAGAGGACAGAGTCAACAGGATCTCTCAGGAAACAACCACGGTTCGCTTAGACCTTCTTTTTCTTTCCATCCACTTAAAAAAAAAACCCAGAAAACAAAGATGTAACTTATTGCTGATTAAATATTGAGGTTGTGCATAATCCACATTTGTTGTCAATCAAGATATTTTAAAAGGATTTACCATTTATTTCCACCAAGCCTTTCCCCACCTCTGGGGGGAAGAAAAAAGCAATCTTGTCTATTATGGTTAGCATCAATTTACATAGCTCCTTTTTCTTTAATTTTTTTTTTCAAATGTGCTTCAAAGTCTCCTTATTTTGTAAGAAAAATCTATCAGCTATAAGGTACAAATGTGCCTCTTAGGTCACCACTGAATCACACAGGGCAGCAAAACTGATGACATATATATATTAATGCTGCAAACTAAACTGTTACATTGAAAGGGGGATTACAGTTTAGGGTCAAATAGCTGTATTACCCTAAAGTCTTTCTGCTTTAAATAGAAATGTATTGGACATTTTAATAGCTTTTTGAATTGAGGGATTCATCAAGTGCTTAAATTTTTAAGTATCTTTCTAACTTTCTTCAAATGAAACTTGTTAAGGATAAATGAAGGCTAGGCTGAGTAATAAAAGGTATCCCCAACCAAAAGAAATATTAAGAAGTGGATTACTTGTTGGTTTCTAGGATCAATAATGCCTCATGGTACTAAGGAACAGTGTTTGAAACAAGTGCACTTAAAGTGATGATACTTTCATTTTCATTTTTCCTGTATTCTTACTGGATTTATATAACACCTATCTCCCAAGAATGCCTTATAAGCTTATAGAGTATTGTAACTGCACAATAGCAATTGTTTTTCAAACAGTAGTATTTTTGAAATTACTGAGAATGTCTATTGCCTTGTATTGGAGAACAGCATTGAGGGATGTGCTGTTAAAGAGAGCAGTGGTAAACTGGGAAGTTCACACCAAGGAAGAAGCAAGGGAATAAAAAAGAAGCAAGAAATCAGAAGTTCCGAAAAGCCATCACCTAAAGGGCAAAAACTCAGCTTCACTGTATCACAGATTCCACTTTTTAGCAAGCTGATGATGAGAAAAGCTAGACTAATGAGTCTACTGCTTTACTGGATGTTAGGTAAAGCTCAGGGTTTAACCGTTAGATTATCACATGATGAAGGAGAAATCATTCTGAACAGAGACTATGACTATTACAATTTGTTCTTTTCTACAGTATCAGCAGATTTACCAATAGAAAGTCCATCAGCAGTTTATTCCTAAGATGGTGTGCTTTTATTTATTAGATGTTTTCACTATTTTTGGCAGGCTAATATCTTCATCATTCTTAGGAACTAATGGCAGCCAGCCAGTTTATGAATTCCTGGTGAACACTTAAAATGTTTAATGGAATATTAAGCACCATATATTTAACCTTTTCTTAGGTAATTGTAGGATCTGAAGTATAACCCAGAAATAATGAGTACTATTTCATGAAGTGAGTCTTAGGAAATTTAATATAGTTAAAGTTAAAACATCATATTCTGACTATTTGATCTAATCTAAACAAGGAACAGATTCAGTTATTTTTAGCTCTATTTTGAAAACTTCTGAATTTAAGTCAAGGCGGGAATAGGTTTCTATTCTTCTAGTCTATTCGAAAGCAGATTTCTAGAACACAGTATTATCTAATCCTATTTCATTTATAAAATTTTGGAAACCTAAATTTTATTTCAAATATAAAACACTCCAGAAACATAACCAATTTAAAGAGAAAGAAGGGCCCTCAGACTTACTGATACAAGTTTACCTATACTTTAAATTATGCAATAATGGCTAAATTAAATTTAAGTCACTTTGTATAAGAGCTTAGAGATTAATGGAACTTACTTTTAAGCTTAATTGGCAAATAACAAACTGAAAAAAAACAAAGGAAATCTTGTCTTTCATTGATAGACAATGTCAATTGACTAATTTGTTTTACTTACACCTTAATGTGACTTACTCTTCACAAAGGTATATATACTATCAGTGTTTAGCTAGAATCAAAATATTCCGAATTTCTTAAATACTGAACTAAACGTAAGAACCTATGATTGGTGAAGACATTTGCTTTCAGAAATAGTTCTCTCTGATTATCTCCCCAAATTCTCATCCTACCATGACAATTTTTTAAACATGTTATTAGCAGGGGCCCTAATAAACTATCAACCATACATGTTCCATTTTAAGTGTTTTTAAAAACATTCTCACGAGAATCTAAGTTTCAATATACATTATAATCTTAGAAAAAAAATTTAAATTTCCATTTTAAAATCTCTTATTTTAGAATATTCTGTGTCTTCAAGACACTTCATCTCCATACATTTATTTGCACTGTATTTATTTCATACTCTGCTCTAAAAATCCACAGCACAATTTCATATGGAAAGTTTTATTATGTAAATAATTTTGTTCTGTCCTAACAACTTAATTAGTCTAGAAAAAGCCCCAAACCATGAACTGTTTATTATACAAAACTCTTCCCCCTTACCAACTTTATAATGCTTTTACAAAAGTGTTTAATGAATAGCATTCACTTTGGGACTATGAGACATCTAGTTAGATGAATATTCAAATTCTCTATTTAAATCCTGAAAAGATCCACCATCTCAAAACCATCTCTAAAGTTTGTCTTTGTAAGACATTGCTTCTCTTTCATTCTCAGCTATAACTAATACCTTAATTAACATCCGAACCAGGACCATTCAGTATCATTGCCCCAATCTTTCTTTTCAAATAGCAAACTTAAACACAATTGTAATTCTTTTAAGAATCTTTATTGATTTTTTTTTAACAATTTAGTCATTTGGATCTCAATGCAGTTTATAAAAAAACTTCAGCGTAGTTTCATATAAACTGCAATCAAAAAAAGTAATTTACTTGATCAAAGAAGTTATCTGAGGTTGCAAGTTATTTTCTGTAATATGCAGAACAGTAAATGATAAGCATGCTCTCGGATGCAGGTGCTTCCGTGTACTACGGAGTTACTTTGAAGAGCTTGCTAAGGTCTGCAGGCAGTTTATGGAATGCAATCATTTTCTCCACGATTTAGGTACATGAGAAATCAAACTGATATTTACGAATTTTTTTTTCTCAAAAAAGTTGAGGCAGCTTTTGTTGAATGCTATCTGTGTGGGTACACTTGCTACGCCTTGAACTGTTCTAAGAGGAAGACAGCCAGGAGTCCATGTACATGCTGAAACGTGACAGCATCCCTCCACACGTGTTGAGTTCCAGGAAAAGGAAAAGGGGAAAACACTATGCACAGTTGTCCATCATCTTATAGTAGCAGAACACGCCAAGAAACTTTACGTAAGAAGGGAGCAAATTCTCTTCACTGCTTTCAGTCAACGTCAGTGTCTACAGTGGAGGGTGGAGGTGGAGCAAGCCTGGGACAGGATAAAGCTTAAGTCTACACTCATGCATAGTTGTCCTTATTCTGTCCTCGCCTGGTTCTCAGACATCCGAATTAGAACTGAGGTTTGTTAACCTGGGGTCCGCATTGATTTCGTATCTATAATGATACCCTTCCATGTGATCCCTGCAGGCATCTCTGATGTTATGCATCCACTTTTTTATCCCCTTGCGGTTCAAATACAAAACTAGTAGGAAAATGGCGCCTATCAGGGCTAAAACAATACCTAGGAAGACGTAAGAAGTCTGCAGGGATGGAGGGAGGAGAGGGTCACAGTCCAGGTCAGAGCTGTGGAGTTCCAAGAGAACCCGACTCCTCATTTTTTCCGGAAATGCGCAGGTGAGCCTGGCTTTGCCCTGCACTACCTCTGTCTCCTTGAGCCAGGTCACCATGTCTGCCATGTGACAGTCACAGACCCAGGGATTGTTGTCCAGGAAGACCCTGACGTGGGGCAGGCTTTGCAACTCAGCCAGGGTGCCGTTGTGCAGGACCTTGAGGGCGTTGTCCTCCAGGTGGAGGCTTTCGAGGTGTGTCAGGTTGAGGAAGGACATGTAGGTCAGGCTGACTAGGGAGTTGTTGCGCAGGTCCAGGTGCCTGAGGCCGGGCAGTTGGGCCAGAAGGTCCCGGGGCAGGTAGAGGAGGTGGTTGCTGGCCAGCTCCAGGCGGCGGAGCCCGCGGAGCGCCTGGCCCGCTCGCAGAGCCGCCGCCACCATACCCTCAAAGCTCCGGTTCTGCCACTCGGCCGGGTCCGCAGGGGGCACGATGTGGTTCAGGATCAGTTCCACCAAGGGGCTGGGGGCCGCGACGCTGGCGTTGCCGCCGGAGAAAGCAAAGGGGCTGAGCTCGGCCAGCGGGTTGTGGCTGAGGTCGAGCTGGCGCAAGCCTGGCAGATGCTCGAAGGCGCCGGCGCGCACCTCCTCCAGGCGGCTGCCGCTGAGGTTGAGCGCGGCCAGCTCGGCCAGCGGCGGCCGGCGGGCAAAGGCGCCGGCGGGGAGCACAGCCAGCTGATTGCCGGTGAGGAAGAGGTTGCGCACGTAGTGGGGCAGGTCCGCAGGCACCTCGGTGAGGTTGCGGTTCACGCACTTGACGGTGCGCGCCGCCTCGGAGCACTCGCAAGGCTGGGGGCATCCGCCCGGCAGCGGAGGCTGGGCGGACGCCGCGGAGGCCGGGAATGACGCGGAGGAGGTGGACGAGGACGCCGAGGAGGGGAGGGAGGACGAGGAGACCCAGCCCAGGAGGACCAGCGCCAGCCGCGCCAGCCGCAGCCGCCCGTCCACGGCGGCGGGACCCCAGGAGCACCCCCCCGGCATCGCGGCTCGGGTCTCCCCGGAGCTGGGCTGGGACGGCGCCCGCTCCGAAGGCTCAGGAAGCTGGGCCCGGAGGGCGCGGGCGGGCCGGAAGCGTCCGGAGCAAACTTTCCTCTCGTGGGAGCGTTGGAGGGATGCTGCCGCTGGAACTTGGCTAACCCCCAGGCCACCGGGCGGTCCCACTCCCGGGGCCGAGTCCCCCGCCCTTTCCCTCCAGAAAGTACGCACGGCGGGTCAGGATGCTCGGCTCCGCGCTCCTCCTCCCGCTCCTCTTCCTGCCGCCGCCCCCGGGTGGCACCTCCTCGTCTCTTTTGTTGGCGCCTCACGCTGGATCCGTTGCGCGACCTGGGACAAGCGGGAGAGAAGCGTGAGGAGCGCGGCGGCTGCAGCTCCTTGAGTGCAGGAACCGGCCTCTCCAAGCAGAGTTGTCCCCGCTCTGTACCCAAGACCTCCCTCCGAAAGCCCGTCCAAGTCTCGCCCTCACCTTACCCGGGAGGGGCGCGCAACCCAAGACACCAAGCGCCAAGTCTTCTTTCCCCGGGCCCCAACAATATATACCCTTCCAGCTCCCGCCCTCCTCCTCTCCCGATCAGTCTCGTCCCCCGCGTCTAACTTCTCCCTTAATCCCCAGCGCCTCCCGACCAAACTTCTTCCCCCACCGCCTCCGCAGACGACCTGCCTTCCGGGGTCTCCACCCCCGCCGGAGTCCAGGTTAAGATGAGAGTGAAGTTTCAGGTTACAGGAGTCCTTTGATCTCTTTTAGTACCTTCTCGGATTAAGAAGTGGAGGACGGTGCGGCAGTTGCCCCCCAGCCCGCTCCCTTGCCAGGCCCTCGGATCCGAGGGGGTTCAAGTCCGCTCCAAAGGCAAGCGGAGAGGCCGTGAACAAAGCGGCGGTGGGACCCCGGACCTGCGCTACTCTCCTGCCTGAGAATGGGAAGGAGGCCCGGAGCCGCCCCCCCGTTCTCGCCTTCTCTGCCTACTCTCCATCGCTCACCTCCGCGCCGCCACCTCCGGAGACAACTCCGAGTCCCACCAGAGTCGTCTCGGCTCCGCGCTGCAGGCGCCGATTCTCCTCGCACCCCAGCACCAGGCCCAACCTCCGCAGCTGGGAAAAACCAACCCGGAGGGAGGGGGAGGGTTAGGCCTGCCAGTGGAGATGCTCCAGCCGCGTGGTCAGCCTCGGCAGCCCTTAGTAGGGGTATTTAAGAAAGGAGACTAGGTGGGGATCTGGGCTGCGCGCCTCCTCCTGGTGGAAATTGACGAGGAAGGTGCAGGAAAAGGTGAGGGAATCCCTTTTTCTCCCCCTTCCCTGGCATCCTTTGGTGGTTCCTCATTTTGCATACTGTATTTACCTTGGACAGGAACAAAACCGCCCGGTGAATCTCGTGGGATTCACCCTGATTTGGGCACTTATGGCAATAACTAGATAGGTTTAGACGTGACAGAGCAGCGCGAAGCAGCAGCATAAAGAAATAATGAAAAAGCACAGTGGCAGCAGCAAAATGCCCCGCAGCCTGCAAGGGAGTTTCATAAAGTCTTCCCACCAAAGTGATACCTTAGACTGACAACTTCAGATTTAGGTGCAATTAATGCGTCCCCACCTGTCCGGCCCCCGCCCTTCTTGGATAGTTACGGAACTTGGAAAGCGAGAAAGCCAACTTGAAGAAGGGGGAAAAAGATTGGTGGAGAGGAGATTCACTCCAGATTCATTAGCTTTTCTCCTCCCCAAATTAAAAGCAGAGGGAAGAAAACGGCAGCCAAAGCGTGCTAGAAACAAAAGGCAAATAGCGAGGACGTGAGTCACCCGGAAAGCGGACCCGCCCCCTTCACCAGATGTGGCTGTGGTGTGTCAGTGCAAGTTACTGAAGCTGGGAGAGTTCATGGGGTGGAGGTGGGAGGGAGGCTGCCTGGGGAGAACAGAAGTTTGGTACTAAAGTCTGACGTTCCAGGAGGCACCGGTTGGCAGGGCGCGTGAAGAGACTGGAGTAGGGGAATGAGACGTTGAATGATTGCATATGGGGAGGATTTGTTACAGCGGAGAGGTTTGGGGTCCTGAAAAGTCTATCGTTGCTCGCTCGATGACTCTGTATCTCCTTTGTCCTAATCAAGTAATTCCCCTTAAAGGGTGAGAAGGTGCTGGTTATTCAAGGCTTCTTCATTTTGGAGAGAAAACAGGCAATTAAAGAAAGCAGTTAGGAATATTAAGATCTGGTAATATAAAAGAAGTCGAATAAGGATTGCCTAAGTTTGTGTCTGTGACGTGTACCTTTAGTGTGAAGAAAGGGCCCACTCCCAGTGGATTCCTGATTTTACTGTTGTGGGAAGAGATAGTCTGCAGAGCCAATAGCAAAAATGGCCCCCACAAGACCTAGAGGGGCTGGTGACGGCAAAGATTGGTGCAAAAAGCCAGTTTTGTTCATTTGCATTTTCGGCACGCTTATCTAAATCACTTTTTCTTATTTTTAAAAGTGTTTTGTAACATGAATGTGAAGCACTTTGAAAAAAGAACCTCAAAAGCTGTAGTAATGTTCTGTATCCCGACTGTGGTGGTGGTGGTGGTGGTGGTTACATAAATCTGTCCATGTGTTAAAATTCATAGAACCCTGTACACCAAAAAGAGTCAATTTTACAGTATGATAATTTTTACAACAAAATTAAGTACTGAAAAAAACCCCAAAATTGAGTACTCAAAAAAAAAAAAAAAACACCAAAATTAAGTACTCATGGGAAAATGTAGAAATGCTCAAGCATGATATTAATTCTGGTTCTGCTCTTTTAAGGAGAGTGAGAAGCACTTTCGAATTTAGAAAGCTGTATTCTCATTTGATCCTCCCATCAACTCAGCAATATAGATAGCATTAGATTATCGTCTTGTTATTGGTGGTAGTGTTAATCTGTTGTACAACGGAAAAACCTGGGGCTCTGAGCTAAGGATAACTAGCATTGACAGTCTTGAGTTTGCCAAGCCCTGGGCTGATCGCTTTTAGGAATTATCTCAGTTACTCTTCACATCAAAACTCGGGTAGGTCCTCTCACTCCAGTTTTACAGAGGAGGAAATTGAGGCAAAAGTTAAGTTACATAACTTTTTCGAATGTGTGGGTGGAGGCGGGGACCAAGCCCAGATTTGTCTGCTTCTGGTATCCATCTCACATTTTGCCTTGAGGCAAGATTGAGGAGTTTGTGTGAATTTCTACTCTGCTTCCTAAGTTCTACTTAGGCAGAACCTCACCCCTGATTCTCTTTTTTCTTATTTCCCTCTACCTGCCTGCAACTGGCAGTTGGTTATGGCTGCTTAATCAGGACTCAGAAATTTGGGGTCATCTTTAGTTTCCCCACTTACTTTGTGGCTTCTGTATACCTGTTTCTTAATCTGTAAAATGGGACCACTAATAAGACGTTAAGGCATTTTCATCAGAATTGAGATAACACATATAACACCCTTACCAAAATTGCATGTTATTATAGTGCTCTCCGTAATTACTCTCCCTCTCGCCATTTCCTGTGCACCCAACCCATCTCTGTAACTATGTGAGTGGTAGGAGTATACAGATGAACAGTTTAATGTCTCCTTCAAGTAGGGTTGTCAGACTTAGCAAATAATACAGGACACTCAGTTAATATGAATTTCAGATAAACAATAATTCTTTTTAGTTTATGTATGTCCCTGCAAAATTTGGTACATACTTACACTAAAAAACACTCATTCTTTACCTGGAATTCTAATTTAACTAGGCTTCCTGTATTTGATCTGGCAACAAAGGAGCTCATAACCTGGTGGAAGAAACATACACAGTAACAAAAGCTCTCAATGCACAACATTGAACACAGCTTTGTGCATTTATCTTACCAATCTCCTCTTTCTTTGTGTATATTTTATTTCTGTTTCTGCTGTTTATTTTTTAGTATGAATGGGACCATGGTATATGTATTCTTTTTTTTTTTTGGTTTTAAAATTACCATATATCATTCTGTGCCCATAGGTATAGGTATGCTTTCTTCTTTCTTAAAGACTGCAAAATATTCTATACTGTGGATTGTGTTACCACATTTTTTTAACTGCCCTGTTGAAAGACATTTAGATCAGTAACTACTTTTTAAAGAAGTTTTCTTCAAGTAAGAAAAGCTTACTAGGATCAGTTCTATTTTGATTGTCTTAAGCATTTAATTATCCTAAATTATCATACTTGCCTAACTCCTGACAGCTTGACAATGTTTTGTGCATGGTGCTATTTACATGCTCTAAAGCAGGATGGAGGATTTCAGAGCACATCCCCCCCCCCATTTATTCTTCTCTTCCAAAATAAAATAAAAGAAGGCTCTGAATGTCCTAATGGAGAAGAACCAATTTAGTGTATTTCAATAGGTCACTTTATAGCCTCCAGGAAAATGTCTTTGCACTGTCATTTATTTCACACAGTGTTTCTGCAGGAACAATTTCTCTTTTAGTGACCCAAAGGGAAGTCATTAGTAAATTATTAAAATATTGCTGCTGAATCCTTGAAGGGCAAGGAATAATGTAGTATTAAAAAAAAAAATGATGAGTGATTATGGCCACCCTCATGGTAAGCACAAGGTAGAAACCATGTGGTCCAGCATGAGCAAACATCAAGATTATTTAAGACGCTAATTTCGGTCTCTGCATTAAATTAGCAAAGAATTGATAAAGGCAAACACTCTCAAATCTGAAAAATATCTAAAACACTTAAAACCAGAACAATCAACTTGATGGTCAATTTCGGGAAAAAACATTATACAGCCATGGAAAAACAATTTTTAATTGTTAATGATTAAAAAGAAAACTTTTCATGAGCTGATTTCATATCATTTGAGAAAGAAGTCAGCTTCTTGTCTAAAAGGTATAAACTAAATAAAGTATTAACTAGGCAGTGGGTTGAAAAGGACATATTGCATGAGTCAGTACAATAGAGTTTGGAACTAGTTAAAGAAACATATAGCAAAGACATTTCAGAATTTATTGGAGATTAAATAAATACTAAAGAAAGAACAAGTTAAAAGTCTGTAAAATTGGAAAGCTTAAACTGGATGGAAATATGTGATTCATCAAGGATGAGAAAATTTTGAAAGGTAAATAAAAACATTCAGACAGTCACCTGCAGAATTTTCCAGATAGCTAGCATTACAGGATTATTCAACTTTTTAAAGTGTGTAACTTTTTAAGACTGCTGTATGCCCTCCGTCTATATGAAGTTCTTGGGCTACAAAGGTAGATAAGATAAAATACCCTGCCTTCAGATTACTCACAGTCTAGCGGTGAAGTCGAACTATGTAACAGTTAAATTACATATGGTAAATTAACATATGGTAAGTACAAGAGTCAGGGGTGGAGTGGGGAGATGGGAGAAGGTTTCATTGGGGAAGTGATACCTGAGTTGCAGTTTGAATTACTAGTAAGAACTTGCCAAACAACAGATCAGCAAGTTGGTGAAGAGACTCAGAGAACTTGTTCAGTTCTAGAAACTACACGGGGAAGAACACGGCACACATTGGAGAGAGTGGGACAAGGTCAGATTTGAAATACGTTGAGATCAGATTACTGCCCTCTATTTTTAAAAGTCTGATTTCATCCTATAGGGCTGGGGAGGCTCTGAAAATGGAATGACATGATCTGATGTGCGTTTTAGAAAGATCAACTTTGCAATCTGTTTGAAGGGTAAATTACAGACAGAGAGACTGAGGACAAGGGGAGAAATTGGGAGTTTCTGAGTGATAGATGTTGAAGAACTAAACTAAAGCAGTGTTAAAAATTGGCAAGGCAGGAACACTCAACAGGGTAACACTGCCCCTAGTGGGCATTTTGGGTATTTGTGGAGGCATTTTCAGTAAGGTTGCCACAGTCACTGGGGACAGCTACTGGCATTTAGTGTGTAGAGGCAAGGGATATTAGACATCCTGCAGTTAGAGGGATAATCTCATACAACTAAAAATTATCTTGCTTCCTACCTGACTTTTAAGTATCCCTCTAAACATTCTTATAGGTGAAAAACCTGATTATTAGTCATCTCAGTCTAGAAACAACTCCATTTTACAGTTAAACTGCAAATACTTACAGGATGGTTTTAATACACATTGAATTTTTCAGGAATGCAGCTACCATGTTCATTGAATGAGAAAATACATATTATTTTGTTTGGAATGCTACCAAAATTGTATCTCTGACAGCTATGCCCCTCATGCTATTTGAATCACCAATACAAACCAACTGGATCAGTTTGCATTTGTACTTACTGCATTTACAGTGATTCTTATTTCAAAATGTCCAATGTAAAGAAAAATTATATCCACTATTCATTTGTGTCTTAGTCTAACTCCTCTTAAATCCTACCCTGTTTATAAGTAGGTGGAAGTAAATGACCACTTCAGTAGGTCTCCTGATATAGTTATTTATATGTTATACTACATATCATTCAACATTTAATTATACTCCTCTTATTTCTCCTTTATATTTTAGTTAATATAGTATATTTTTCCCTCACTTTTCAGTTTTTATTAGGTAGAATTGTTACAATTTGATTGCACAGATACAACATATTGCATGTAAATGCATATACACAATATACTGCACATGTTTTTGAATTTACGTATATGTACTGTTCATTGTTTCTAAGAATGTTTAGGGCTTTAGCTTTTTAAACTTACATAGTTATCAAAGGAATGTTGCCAACCAAAAAAAAATAATTAATCCAAAAAGATAATACACACCACTATTAACAGCAACATTCTTTATTAATTGCCAAGATATGGAGGCATCCTAAGTGCATGCCAATAGGTGGATGGATAAAGAAGATGCAGCATATGTGTGTAATGGAATACAACTCACCCATAAGAAAGAAGGGTATTTTGCCACTTGCAGCCCTTCATTCACTTTTTTTTCCTTCAAAAACCAGAATTTTATAACTGGCATAAACATTTCCATTGCATGAAAAACAACAAAATACCCAGAAATAAACTTAACCAAGGAGAATATCTATACTCTGAAAACTGTAAAACATTGATGAAGGAAATTGAATATGATACAAAGAAATGGAAAGATATCTTGTGCTCTTGGATTGGAAGAATCAACATTATCAAAATGGCCACACTGCTGAAAACAATCTACAGATCCAATGCAACCCCTGTCAAAGTACTTAGGACAAATATAGTACATATTTTTAAGTGTCTATGAAGGTGTGCTTTATATAAAGAGGAGGCTTTATAAAATACTTGTTTTAAAAAGGAAACATTGGTTCTACAAAGGTTGAAAATAACCCATACAGATATAAGAGGTAGAATCTATAATTCTTGGTGATTTATTCAGTATGGAGGTGAGAATACAGGCACTTATAATACTAAAAAGTGTGACATAGTAGATAACTTCTGTATTTTAAATGACATCCAAGAGAAATCCTAATAGTTCTAGATTGAAGAGTCAGTTCGACTGTAAGGAAGCTGAAAAATACCCAGAGTAAAGGGTAGAACAGTGAGCTTATTCACTTGAAGAAGAACCTGGCTTATTTAGTTGAAATTATTGTCTTTTCAAAAATATTGCGATATTTAAATCAGCAATATTACCTAATACTTTTTCTCTACTGTAAATTAATTCAACTTTGAAACTGACATTGAGGATTTTCCAGTTTTCTAGTCCTTGCCCAACCTGAGTTCTAAACCAAACCTGGAAGTCAGCCAAGCAATGGGAGAAGTTGCAATTGTAGCTACTGTCCAAATTCAATTAATTTCAATTAAATTTAATACAGTTCAATAAATGTTTATTAATGTGTCTCTTTTGTGTGGTATTCACTTTAGCTTCCAAACAGAGCCACTTCCAAAGGCAGGAATTTTCCTTAAAAATGTTTCTGATCCTGGCACACTGACAGGCAATCTATTGCATGTCCATGGCAGAAATTCAGCAGATAGACTTGAGCCAAAGCTTATATACATGACCCAGGCATCTCTAATCTATTTTACAAGTCTTTCCCAGTGAGCTGAAGCACACTGGTCAATAAGTTGCCTTCTAGCACCATTTGAAATATTCAAGGCCAGTAAGTGAGTATTTATCAGATTTGGTTTACATTGTCACATAAAAGTCCAAGAAGAGAAGACTGAAAATATTATGTATTTTGGAATAGAAATTTATCACATTACCTTGCTAGTGAAAAAAATGAAGCTAAAGAGCTTAACTAGAGAGACAAAATCAAGTCCGCATCAAATCATATGGCCTGAACAGTGAGTGGGTGTTGAGTATGTGTTTTGTATTTTTAAGAACAGAATATTTTAATGCAATTAAAATAATAGAATAAAGGAGGTAGGTGCAAAGTGCATGCCAAAGGATAATTATACTGAACTTGAGCAAAAGTCTGCTGGAAGAATGCGTGACATCAGGAGGTACCTGAACCCAAGAAATATTGATGTGATGATGTTTGCAAAGGGGTGGTATTCAACATAGTTCACAATTAGTATGGTGAAGACATGGACCAGTAAGTGTTTAACAATCAAATGGGGTGCCCCTGTAAACAACCAATAGGGCTTTGTTGGTGCAAGCTACCAGAATTCAAGCAAAAAAAATGTATACAAATATGTGTATATAATCCATACATATAATAAAGGTTTCTGATTCTTTTGGTAACCGCCTTCCACGGTCTGGGCAATCATTCTAAAATTGTTCCATAACTTCCAAGCTTTACCATAAGGAATTAGAAATCTTTAAAATAAGAAAATAACCAGTCATTAAAAATTGAGTTTATTCATTATTTGTTAGATAAATAACTTTGAAGTGTGTAAGTTCTTCTAGGCATTGTACTGACAACTGAGGATGCAATGGTGAATTAAACAGACAAAAGCCCTGTTTTCATAGAAACTTATTGTTTCCGCCAGTTTATTAAATCAATTAACTCAAGTATGGGAAATTTAGTTTTCTTTTTTGGTGGAATTAAAATTTTTATTATTAAATATAGAATCTCATAAAAACAAAGGATTGAGAAAAGCTGTGTACCTACTCTTCAGCTTTACAAATGCTAACGTTTGATTTCTTTTTCTATTTTCTTTTGTATGTAATTAAAGTGAACAAATTAGTAAGTTTTGACATATGTATATAGTCTTGAAACCATCATTCAAGAAAATGAACATATTCATCAGCCTCAAAATTTCCTCACGACCTGTTGTAATCTCTTCATCCACAGGTCACCCCCAATCCAAACCCATGTCCAGACAACCATTAATTTGATTTCTGTCACTATAGATTAGTTTGGATTTTCTAGAATTTTGTATAAATGGAATTATACAGTATATGCTCTTTTTTATCTGGCTTCTTTTTACTCAGCATAATTAATTTGAGATTTATCCATGTTGTTAAGAGCATCAATAATTCACTTCCATTTCTTTGCTGAGTAGTATTCTATGGCATGGATATAGGACAATTTGTTTATTCTTTTACCTGATGATGGACATTTGGACTTTTTCCAGTTTGGGGCTATCTCATAAAAAGTTTTGCAATAAACATTCGCATTCAAGTCTTTGGGCATATGCTTTTATTTCTCTTGGGCAAATCCCAAGAGGTGGAATGGTTTGGTCATATGATAGATTCATTTTTAACATTTTCAGGAATTGCCAAACCAATTTCCAAAGTGATCATACCATTTTACATTACCCTCAGCTGTGAAGAAGAGTTCCAATTGCTCCAACACTTGATATGATTGGATTTTTAAATTTTAGGTATTCTGAGAGGTATGTAATGGTATCTCATTTTGCTTTTAATTGATCAATGATGTTGAGCACCTTTTAATGGGCTTCTCTGCTACCTGTGTATCTTCTTTCATGAGGTGTCTGATAAATTCATGCATCCATTTATTTAATTGAGCCATTTGTTTTCTTACAATTGAGTTTTAGAAGTTCATTAAATATATATTCTAGCAACAAAGAAATAATAATAAATTTGAGTTCTAAGCTAGACAAATATTGTTGAAGCTCTAGATTTAAAGAGATAGTAAAGAATCCTACAATTACTAAAGCTAAATTGGCACTTGTGAGGGAAGAAAAATTAAAATGATTTCAGAAATTTTTTCTGCTCTATTAGATGCTAGAAGGATTTGGAGCTCTATGAATAGCCTGAGTTTTAAGAAATAATTTAGTTTATTTTTAAAAGATATAATGCTTTTATACAGTTGAAAATTCAAAAGTGGCAGAAAGGTGTACAAGTGAAAATCGTCCGCTTCTGTCCCTTAGCTGTCCAGTTCACCTCTCCGTAGGCAGCCGACTTTTATCAGGTTTTTGTGTGTATCCTTCCAGTTAGATCCTCTGTACATCTATGCAAATTCTTTTCACAAGGAATTGAACACTTCACATTGTTCTGCACCATGTTTAACTAAACTATGAGACTCAGATTATTCATTATTAGTATAATGAAGAATTCTTCATGGGTAGGTGTTATCCACTGGACAGGGTATTAGCTATCTGTTGCTGTGCAATAAACCACCTCAGAACTCAGTGGTTTAAAATAACAATTATTTATAAGTATAGCTTGTGAATCTGCAGATTGGCTGAGGGTTGGTTGATTTGGGTTGGACTTGATTGGCAAACTCTGCTAATCTGGACTGCTCATGCTTCTGCAAATTGACTGGTGGGCTCTATTTTAGGTTGGGCTTGACTGACACACCTTACTTGAAGACAATTCTGCTCCAAATGGCTATTACCTTCCCCACAAGACCAGTGAAACAGCTGAGGCAGTGGAAGTACAAGAACATGTAAACCTAATCCACGTAAGTCCCTTTTAAGATACTGCTTGCCTCCCATTTGTCACCATGCTGTAAGTTAAAGCAAATCTCATGCTAAAGCTGAGGACCAGGGAATTACAACTCCCTGGTGCACAGTGAGAGAGCACTGCCAAGTAACACGGCAAGGGATTTGTACAGAGGAGGAGCTGAAGAACGGAGCTGCTGGCGCAATCTACCACAAATGGATGTACCACCATTTATTTAAACAATCCCCTATTAAGAGATTTTCAGCTTTTTGCTATTAAAAACAATGCAGCAGTGACTGAGTACACATGTCATCTTTTTTTTTTTAACATTTTTTATTGATTTATAATCATTTTACAATGTTGTGTCAAATTCCAGTGTTCAGCACAATTTTTCAGTCATTCATGGACATGTACACACTCATTGTCACATTTTTTTCTCTGTGAGTTATCATAACATTTTGTGTATATTTCCATGTGCTATACAGTATAATTTTGTTTATCTATTCTACAATTTTGAAATCCCAGTCTATCCCTTCCCACCCTCCACCCCCCTGGCAACCACAAGTCTGTATTCTCTGTCTATGAGTCTATTTCTGTCCTGTATTTACACTTTGTTTTTGTTTGTTTGTTTGTTTTTGTTTTTGTTTTTTAGATTCCACATATGAGCGATCTCATATGGTATTTTTCTTTCTCTTTCTGGCTTACTTCACTTAGAATGACATTCTCCAGAAGCATCCATGTTGCTGCAAATGGCATTATGTTGTCGGTTTTTATGGCTGAGTAGTATTCCATTGTGTAAATATACCACATCTTCTTTATCCAGTCACCTGTTGATGGACATTTAGGCTGTTTCCATGTTTCGGCTATTGTAAATAGTGCTGCTATGAACATTGGGGTGCAGGTGTCATCCTGAAGTAGGGTTCCTTCTGGATACAAGCCCAGGAGCGGGATTCCTGGGTCATAAGGTAAGTCTATTCCTAGTCTTTTGAGGAATCTCCACACTGTTTTCCATAGTGGCTGCACCAAACTGCATTCCCACCAGCAGTGTAGGAGGGTTCCCCTTTCTCCACAGCCTCTCCAGCATTTGTCATTTGTGGATTTTTGAATGACAGCCATCTGACTGGTGTGAGGTGATACCTCATTGTAGTTTTGATTTGCATTTCTCTGATAATTAGTGATATTAAGCATTTTTTCTTGTGCCTTTTGATCATTTGTATGTCTTCCTTGGAGAATTGCTTGTTTAGGTCTTCTGCCCATTTTTGGATTGGGTTGTTTATTTTTTTCTTATTGAGTTGTATGAGCTGCTTATATATTCTGGAGATCAAGCCTTTGTCGGTTTCATTTGCAAAAATTTTCTCCCATTCCATAGGTTTTCTTCTTCTTTTACTTCTGGTTTCCTTTGCTGTGCAGAAGCTTGTAAGTTTCATTAGGTCCCATTTGTTTATTCTTGCTTTTATTTCTTCTAGGAGAAAATTTTTGAAATGTATGTCAGATAATGTTTTGCCTGTGTTTTCCTCTAGGAGGTTTATTATATCTTGTCTTACGTTTAAGTCTTTGATCCATTTTGAGTTGATTTTTGTGTATGGTGTAAGGGAGTGTTCTAGCTTCATTGTTTTACATGCTGCTGTCCAGTTTTCCCAACACCATTTGTTGAAGAGACTGTCTTTATTCCATTGTATATTCTTGCCTCCTTTGTTGAAGATTAGTTGACGAAAAGTTTGTGGGTTCATTTCTGGGCTCTCTATTCTGTTCCATTGGTGTATATGTCTGTTTTTGTACCAATACCATGCTGTCTTGATGACTGTAGCTCTATAGTATTGTCTGAAGTAAATTTTATTATGATTTGTTCTAGTTCTGTGAAATATGTCCTGGGTAATTTGATAGGGATTGCATTAAATCTGTAGATTGCCTTGGACAGTGTGACCATTTTAACAATATTGATTCTTCCAATCCAAGAGCATGGAATATCTTTCCATTTTTTAAAGTCTTCTTTAATTTCCTTCATCAATGGTTTATAGTTTTCTGTGTATAATTCTTTCACCTCCTTGGTTAGATTTATTCCCAGATATTTTATTTGGGTGCTATTTTAAAGGGGATTGTTTCCTTACTTTCTTTTTCTGTTGATTCATCTTTAGTGTAAAGAAATGCAACTGATTTTTGAATGTTAATTTTGTAACCTGCTACCTTGCTGAACTCTTCAATCAGCTCTAGTAGTTTTTGTGTGGACCTTTTAGGGTTTTCTATATATAGTAACATGTCGTCAGCATATAGTTACAGTGGATTTTTAAAAAAATTTTCCCATTTGATTTGTATATCTTAAAGAAATTAACACTTATTAAATTAAGGGCAATCTCAAAAACAAAAGTCCTATAAGTAAGAGCAACAAGTAGAACCATAGTCCAGCCAGTTCACCAGGGAGTCAATGAAAGAGAGAGCTAAGACAGGCCCTCTGGAGGTCAGAACAAATCTTAGAAATAGCTTCAAAAACTACCCCTGCTTGAATTTAATTATTAATTTAATGTCTTATTGCAGAATATCATAGCAAAATACCATACACAGGGTGATTTAAACAATGTAAATAGATTTTTCTGACAGTGCTGGAGCCTAAGAAGTCCAAAATCAAGGGGTTGGCAGGGTAGGTTACTTTCTGAGACCTCGTGCCTTGGCTTGTAGGCAGTCACCCTCTGTATGCTCACAATACCTTTTCTTTGTGTGCAGCAGAGAGAGGAAGCTCTGGTGTTTATTCCTTTTCTTTTGAGAACACTAACCTCATGGGAGCTCCACCCTCATGGCTTCATCTAAATTTATAACTCCCAAAGGCCTCACCTTCCAAAACCATCACACTGGGCTTTAGGGCTTCAACATACAAATTGAGGGGCAAGGGGACACACAAATATTCAGTCCACAACATTTATTTTAAACTTAAATAAATTAAATAATTCATTTTAGTTATAAAAGATAGTATAAATGAATGTTTCTTCTTATTTCTGAACTGATGTAAAACACAACTGTATAAAATAGTATGTATATAACTGTATTGTTGGGTCAGAATATATACAGATGTAATATATTTGCCAATAACAGCACCAAGAAGATGGATTGAGGAAAGCTATGTTGGGCTAAGGAAATGACACCGGATGGTAACTTGAATCCTAGGAACATATGTAGAGAACCAAAAACAAGTAAATAATAAGGTTACCATAACAAACTCGGTGAATATAAACTTACTCTCCTTTCTTCTCTCAGCCTGTATAATACACATAAAATGATACAAGCTAGTAGTTATAACAAAGTATTGGTGGATTAATAACTTATATAATGTAACATGTATAACAATAATAGGGTGAAAGGGGAAAGAGAGAATAGAGCTGCACAGAAGTAATGTTTCTATATCACATTGTAATTAAGTTTGTAGAAGTCTGAAGTGGATTCTGATAATATGTATATAGTAAGCCCTAGTGTAATCACCAACAAAATGTTTTAAATAATGAAAAAAGTAATTACAGTAATTAAAATATTACTTTAAAAATATTCACTTAATTCAAAAAAGAGCAGTAGGGGAAACAGAAACAAAAAAACAGAAGTAGTAATATTAAATGTGAATGGATTAAATAACCCAGTCACAAGGTAGAAATTGTCAAACTGGATAAGAAACACCATCCACCTATATGTTGTCTACAGGAGAAACACTTTAGGTTCAAAGGTGCAAACAGACTGAAGGTAAAAGAATGGAAAAAGTTATATCATGCAAACAGCAACTACAGAAATGATAATAATAGTATCAAATACAATAGACTTCCAAATGAAAAGAAAATGTTACTAGAGATAAAGAGGGCATTTTGTAATGAAAGAATCAAACTACCAAGATGTTACAAACATATATGCACCTATATGAAATACATGAAGCCGAAATAAACAGAATTGAAAGGAAAAATAAGCAATTTGACAAAAACAGTTAAAGAGTTAAATACAACCCCCCCAATGGATAGAACATCTAAGGAGAATATTAACAAAGGAAATAGAAAACTTGAACATTGTATGTAAAATAGATCTAACAGATATCTATAGAATACTCCACACACAAAAAATACACATTTGTCTGAGTACATGGAACATTCTCTGAAACAGACTACATGCTAGGCTATAAAACAACCCTCAATAAATCTAAAGGGATTGAAATTGTACAAAAGTATTTCTCTGATCATAATGGAGGGAGATTAGAAATTAATAACAAAAAGGAATTTGGGATATTTACAAATAGTGAGGAAATTAAACAGTACACTGCTAAATAACCAATGGGTCAAAGTAGAAACCAAAAGGAAAACTAGAAAATATTTTAGGATGAATGAAAATGTAGATACAACATACTAAAATGCATGAGATGCAACTAAAGCGTAACAGGAGGCATTCAGCCTGCAGTCTGGTTTGCAGGATTGAGAGAAGCCATACAACACAAGATTTTCCCAGGAGGGAACAGCATGTGTGAGTGGGCACATCCATAGGAAAAATCTGAGAAAGCCTCAGAATCCTTAGCTGGACTGATCAGTAAAGGTATTGACCTCCTGAAGCTACTCTGTAGAGACTGGAGGAGGGGAGTGCTTCTTCAAATGAGAAAATAGCAGCGCAAGAGTTCAAGGAACATGACAAATCAAATACCAAAGGAACACAATAATTTTCTAGTACCTGACCACAAAGAAATGGAGATCTACAAATTCTTGGACCAAAAAAGTGAGGAAAAAAATGTTTTAAGGAAACTCAGCTACAAGAGAAATCAGATAGGTAACTCAATAAAATCAGGAAAGCAATACATGAACAAAGTAAGAGAGTAAGCAGAAAGAAAGAAATAAGAACCAAACATAAATTCTGCAGGTGAAGAACACAATGAGTGAAATGAAAAATGCAATATAGAGCATCCAAGCAGACTTGATCAAGGAGAAGAAAGAAACTATGAATTCAAAGAAAATTCATTTAAAATTATCCAGTCAGATGACAAAAAAAGAAAAAAGAATGAAAAAGAGTAGAGAAAGCCTATAAGAATTATGGGGCACCATCAAAAGAAACAAAATTTGCATTCTGAGAGTACCAGAAGAAGAGAGAAAGGGTCAGAAAGCTTATTTTAAAAAATAATGGATGCCATTATGGAAGACAGTATGGAGATTCCTTAAAAAACTAAAAATAGACTTACCATATGATCCAGGTAATCCCACTCCTGGGCATATATCCAGAGGGAACTCTAATTCAAAAAGATACATGCATCTCAATGTTCATAGCAGCACTAGTTTCCATAGCCAAGACGTGGAAGCAACCTAAATGTCCGTTGACAAATGAATGGATAAAGAAGATGTGGTATGTATATGTGTGTGTGTGTGTGTGTACACACACATACACAATGGAATACTACTCAGCAATTTTAAAAAAGAATGAAATAATGCCATTTGCAGCAACATGGATGGACCCAGATATTATCATACGAAGTGAACTAAGCCAGAAAGAGAGAAAAATACCATATGACATCATTTATATTGTAGAACCTAAAAAAATGACACAAATGAACTTATTTACAAAACAGAAACAGACTCATAGACATAGAAAAAAAAACTTGTGGTTACCAGGGGAAAAGGCAGGGGAGTGGAGAGATAAATTGGGAGTTTGGGATTTGCAGATACTAACTACTATACATAAAATAGACAAACAACAAGATTCTACTGTGTTGCACAGGAAACTATATTCAATATCTTATAATAACCTATAATGAAAAAGAATATGAAGAGAAATATATATGCATATATATGTATAGCTGAAACACTATGCTGTAAACCAGAAATTAACACAACATTGTAAACCAACTATACTTCAACAAAAAATTTTTTTAAAAAGAAAGAATGATTGAAAACTTACCAAATTGGGGCAGAGATATGGGCATCCAGCTACCTGAAGCTTATGGGTCCCCATCCAGATTCAACCAAAAGAAGAATTCCCAAGATGCAGTATCATAAAACTGAAAATATCAAAGACAAATAGAGAATTTTGAAAGCAGAAAGAGGGGAGAAACTCATCTCATACAAGGGAACCTTCATGAGACTATGAGTAGATTTCTCAGCAGAAACCTTGTAGGTCACAAGAGAGTGGAATGATATATTCATAGTGCTGAAAGAAAAAAAAAATGCCAACAGGAACACTTTGCACAGTAAAGCTGTCCTTCAGAAATGAAGGAGATTTAAAGACTTTCCCAGACACACCAAAGCTGAGAAAGTTCATCACCACTACCCCTACCTTATAAGAAATGCTAAAGGGATTTCTTCACACTGAAATGAAAGAATGCTAGTTAGTAACATAACACATGAAAATGTGAAACACTCTGGTAAAAGTAAGCATATAGCCAGATTCAGAATATTTTGTATTGTACTGGTGATATGGAAATTCCTTTAGTATAAAAATTATAAGACAAAAGTACTAAAAAAACAGCTATAGTTGCAATAATTTTTAACAGATACACAACATAAAAATATGTAAGTTTTGACATCCAAAAACATACAATGAGAGGAGGAGGTCAAAGGGTACGGTTTTTGTATGCAATCAACATTAACTTATCAGCTTAAAATAGACTGTTATAACTGTGAGATGTTTATGTAAGCCTCATGGTAATCGCAAAGCAAAAACCTATTGTAGATACAAAAAAGAGAAAGAGAAAGCAATGAAAATATACCACTACATGAAATCATCAAATCACAAAGGGAGACAGCAAGAGAGAAAGAATAGAACAAAGGAACTACAAAACATTCCAAAAAAGCTTTAACAAGAAGGCAATAGTAAGTCCTTAGCTATCAACAATTACTTTAAATGTAAATAAATTAAATTTTCCAATCAAAAGACCTAGAGTTGCTGAATGGGTAAAATAAAAATAAGATCTAACTATATAATGCCTACAAAAGACTCATTTTAGGTTTAAGGACATAGGCTGAAAGTGAAAGGATGAAAAAATATACAATGGAAATATATAAATATTTAATAATAAAATAAAAATAATAAATTAAAAAATATAAATGGAAATCAAAAGAGAGCAGGGACAGCTATACTTATATCAGAAAAAAATAGACTTTAAGTCAAAAACCCTAACAAATGACAAAGAAAGTCATTATGTTATGATAAAGGGGCCAATTCATCAATAGAATTTAACAATTGTAAATATATAGGCACTCTCATTGGAGCACCTAATCATATTAAGTAAATTTTAACAGATCTGATGGCAGAAATAGATGGCAACACAGTAAGTCTGAGACATCAGTAGCCCACTTTTGACAATGGCTAAATCATCCAGACAGAAAAGTAATAGGGAAAAACTGGACTTGAGCTCTACTTCTGGCCTAATGCATGTAAAAGATATATACAGAATATTCCATCCAAAAGCAATGGAATATAGCTTCTTCTCCAGCACACATGGAACATTCTCTGGGAGAGATCATATGTTAGGCCACAAAATAAGTCATAATGAACTTAAGAAGACTGAAATCATACCACCTATTTTTTTCTAAACACAATGGTATGAAACTCGAAATCAATAACAGAAAGCTGAAATTTTTACAAATACATGGAAATCAATACACTCGTGAACAACCAATGGGTCAATGAGGACATTAAAAAGGGAAGGTAGAAATATATTCATAAAAACAAAAGTGGAAACACAACACATGGAACAGCAGCAATAGCAGTTCTGACTGAACAATTGGCAAAGGACCTGAATAGGCACTTTTGCAAAGAAGACATACAAATGACCAACAGGTTCAAATGACCAACGGTGCTCAACATCACTAATCATCAGGAAAATACAAATCAAAACCACAATGAGATACACCTCACATTAGTTAGCTTTTATCAAAGAGATAAGAGATAAGTTCTGGTAAGGATGTGGAGAAAAGGGAACCCTTGTACACTGTTGGTGGGAATGTAAATTGGCACAGCCATTATGGAAAACAATATGGAGGTTTCTCAAATATTAAAAATGGAACTACTATATGATCCCACAATTCAACTTCTCGGCATATATTCAAAGAAAGAAATCAGTATCTTGAAGAGATATCTACACTCCCATGATCATTGCAGCATTATTCACAGTAGCCAAGATGCAAACAGCCTAGGTGTTCATTAGCATATAAATAAAGAAAATGTGGTATATATACACAAGGGAATATTATTTAGCCATGAAATAGAAGGAAATCCTGCCACTTGTGACAACATAGATAAACCTGGAGGGCATTATGTTAAGTGAAATAAGCCAGACAGAAAAAGACAAATACTGTATGGTATCACTTATCTATGGAATCAAAAAAAATTTATAGACACACAGAGTAAAATGGTGGCTGCCAGGGGCTGAGGGTGGGGGAAATAGGGAGCTTATTGGTCAAAGGGTACAAACTTACTGATGAATAGTTAGGAGATGAATAAGTTATGAGGATCAAAATTACAGCATGGTGTCTATGTGAGTAGATCTTAGACCACACACACCCAACGTTAACTGTGTGAGATGGTGGATGCATGAATTAACTTGATTGTGGTAGTGGTTTCACAATGTATACATGTATCAAATCATCCCATTGTATACTTTAAATATGTATTTAATTTTATACCTCCATTATAGCCCAATAAACCTAGTGGGAAAATCTGTAAAATATTGCTGAAAGATCTTAAGGACACCTAAATAAATGAGTAGAAATCCTTTGTTAATGTATTATAAGACAATATTAAGATGGCAATATTCCACAAATTGATCTACTACTGATTCAAAATAATCCCTATTAAATTCTCTGTTGCAATTTCTACAGAAATTGACAGGTTGATCCTAAAAGTATTAAAGAAATTCCAGAGACCCAGAATAGCCAAATGATCTTGAAAAAGAACAAAGTAGGACATCTTTGCTTACACCTGACAACTTCAAATCACATCATACAGCTGCATTAATCACGAGAGTGTAGCATCAGGGACAGACTTGTAGATCAGTGAGACAGAACTGAGAGTCCATGTATAAACCCTCACTTTTAAGTTCAGCTGGTTTTTGACAAGGGTGCCAAGACCATTCAACAGGGAAATAATTATCTTTCAACAAGTAGTGCTGAGACAGCTAGATATCCACATGCAGATGAAATAAAGTTGGTCTCCTTCCCTACATACAGGCAAAAACATTAACTCCAAATGGATCACAGAAGTAAATGTAAGATCTACAACTAAAAAACTCTTAGAAAGAACATAGGAGTAAATTCATGTGACATTGGGATAGGGAAATTCTTTTAGATATGATGCAAAAGCACAAACAATAACAAAAATATGTATCAATGAATTTTATCAAAACTAAAAATGTTTATGCTTCAGAGAACACTATCAAGAAAATGAAAAAAGATAACCTACAGAATGGGAGAAAACATTGATAAATCCTGTATCTGATAACAGATTTATACCCAGAATATGCAAGGAACTCTTACAACTCAATAAGACAAACCTGTATTTTAAATGGGCAAAGTATCTGAATTGACATTTCTCCAGAGAAGATATACAAATAGCCAGTAAGATGCTCAATATCATTAGCTATTAGGAAAATGCAAAACAAAACCACCATGAGATAATACTTCATCCCCACTAGGACGGCTATAATCAAAAAGACAAGTAATGACAAGCATTGGTGAGAACTCGGGGAAAGTGGAGTCCTCATGCATTGCTGCTGGGAATGTTAAATTGTGCAGCTTCTTAGGAAAACAGATTGACAGCTCCTCAAAATGTTAGGCAAAAGGTTACCATTTGACTCAGCAGTTGCACCCCGAGGTAAATATCCCAGAGACATGAGTACATATGAGTAAACATCTGAGAGTTTTGAGTACATATACGCCAAAACTTGTAAATAAGTGTTTACACCATTATTCACACTAGCCAGAAAGTGTTTTCACACTTTGGATGTTGTTTGGACAGTGTTTGGACAGTGTTTGAACATTATTCCCAAATATAGGACAACTGATAAATGATAAACAAATACGACATATTTGTTTATAATAATGTCAATATTATAGTGATAACATTATTTGACAATAAAAATGAAGTACTAATACATGCTATAACATGAATGAATCTTATAATTATGCTATATGAAAAAAAGCCAGTCTTAAGAGGCCACGTATTGTATGATTCTATTTATTTAAATATCGAGAATAGGCAAATCCATAGAGACAGAAAGTAGTTTAGTGGCTGCCCAGGTCTGGAATTGGTAGTGGGGGAAATGGAGAGTATCTGCTAATGGATAAGAATTTCTCTGAGCGGGGATGATGGAAATGCTCAAAAATTGATTTGATTTTGGTGATGGTTGCATAACTCTGTGACTATGCTAAAAAAAAAACCCATTGAATTATATACTTTAAATGGATTAATTATTCAGTATGTAATTATATCCCGAAACTGTTAAAAATAATAACAAGATTCTTTGAATTAAAAGAAACACCATTGGATAAGTAAGTTTCAAGCATAATAATGACCATAAATAAGAGAGTCCTGGGAGAGCTTGGCAGAAATCTCCTGCAATACTAATCAGTTTATGGTTCCCCAAACTTGTCATACTTTTTCTTTCTCTTTTTCTATTTTCTGAAATTCAAAACTCTGCTCAGAGAATTTTCCACATACATATTTCTTCGCCTGCCTGGTAAACTCAGATTCATTCTCTAATATTGGCTTAACATCACCTTCTTTTTGAAACATGTTGGCTTCAGACAGCGTGCACTACTCCATCCTCTGTCCTGCCCAAGCGAGTTATGATACCTCATGTATGATAATTATTTGTTACATAATTGACTTCTAGATCAGACTGTCGTCCTTTCTTATTTGTATCTTCAGTGTCCAGAAAAGCACCTAATGAAGAACTAAATGGATGGATGGATGGATAAATTACAAATTAGTTACAAGTTCTCAATCATCTTTAATCTTGGTGAAGTTTGAAATACGACAGTAATCAATCTGATGCCTTGCTAGCTAACAGGAATTTTAGAATAAATTTTAACTTTTCAGAAAAAATTTTAGAAATTGTAGCACAGCACCTTTATTGGAAACTGACCTTTTACTCTCTTTCCTAAAGAAAAAAAAAATGAGTTACTCTATGGGGAAAACAGACTTAAAAAATAATACACTTTTCATGTTACAGGTTCAATACTGAGATATTCACTGCATCAAACAATGGAATTTAGCTTGGCACTTAAGCAGCTGGATGTTATGAGAAGTTTTGAAATTAAGACAAAACTTATCAGAGTTGACATAAAGAAGATATTTAAAAACATATCAATACTAATTTGGACATTGTGACTGAAAGATGTTTTTAGAGAGTTGTCTTATATATGTTCTATATGGCCGATGTGACAAATCATAGGCCGTTCATTCTAACATTTTTTTTTAATCTTTGGACAGAATGAAAAAAATGTACTTATGAGATCACCAGTTGTACCTAATATGAAAAGTAGAGTTCCTAGTTATTTGAGCATGAGATATTATTTACTATAATTCTCAATAGCTTTGCTGAACTTGATTTTCTATTAAAATATCTTACAAATTCTTTCATGTGTATAATTTCATTATAAATTGATTTTCAGTTAAGAAAAACAGACACCTAACCCATGTTTCCATTTTATGATAAAATCTTTATTGCGAAAATATTTTTACGTTCAAGAAAACTGCAGCAATATACTATCAGTACAAATATCGCACAAGTTTTGTTTCCATTGTTTGCCTTTGTATTCCTTAAAGTTCATGGCTTAAAAACAGATCACGTGGTGGTAGATTTTTTTACGATTAAGAATTAGAGAAGTGATCTGCTTTGTCTCTTGAGGGCCTTTTAGAGCCCAGTGCAGTTATCACCCAGGTAGAGGCCCATCTGAGACCTCTCTGTCTTTTCTAAGCCCAAGTCCGCTTGCTTATTACTAAACTCCAACTGGTGGGCTGGCAAATGGGCCATGTTTAAAGAAATTTCCAGGACATGGAATTTGGGCTAGGCTTAGCTATCATCACAACAAATAATAAACTAGTCAGTGCAGAAATAATTTTTCTATCTTAGAATTTTTCACAGCCCTTGGTATTTTTCTTGTGGAGTTTATCACTTTCCACCTTGCTTTGTGGTTACTTACATGCAGTGCTTACTCCCCCAATTATATTGTAAGAGACTAAGTTTTACTCATCTTTTTATAACCCATACCACTTTCTACAGAGAGTTAGCTTATTTGAGTTACCCTAATCAATGTCATTTGAATGTCAAGTTGCTCATTTAATTTCTCTAAATTCAAGTGTGGAATTGTGACGATGCCAAAGATGTTCAGAGAAAATTTTAGCTTTACCATGATTGTAAACATCAATCATACAATAATGAAACTTGTCTTATAGATCAACTTATATGTAGATAAGATACCATTGTCTTTCTCTAGTTCTCTTTTTTTAATGTATCTTTTATTCATTTATTTTATTTTTGGGTGGGAGAGGTAGTTAGAGTTTTTTGTTTGTTTTGTCCTTTATGGAGGTACTGGGGATTGAACCCAGGACCTTGTGCATGCTAAGCATGTGCTCTACCACTGAGCTATGACCCCCACTCCAGTTCATTTTCTTGAAAAGTCAGCATCTCACGGAAGTACTTCCTGTAAGAGGGCTCCTTGATTTTTCAGCGCCCTCCAGAGGCCCCCAGAATATCCTGACACTAACCTTGGAGAAGACACATTTACGCTGCTGATAGAAACCCACAGTTTTGCACTGGAGGCATAAAGCTTGTGGGGTCCTGCAGCACCTGGCTTATCTTCCTGGGACTGAAGCAGCCTCTGCCAGAATGTACATCTCAGCTTCCTGGAGAACCTGGCCCTTGGGTCGCCCGCTCTTGGGAGCTGATCATAGGTCAGAGAGGCAGGCTCCCAAGGGATGTATCAGGTGACCTTCAAAATGTGGAAAGAAAATATTAGGACTTCTATTTACATATTTCGTCTAAAAACATTAAAGAAATCGTACTTTATTATTAATGTTTAATACACAGATTGCCAAAATATGGTACTCAGTATATCCCAAGGTAAAAAGGGGACAGTTGATGCTGGTGCCCTCCTTTCTTTGTTTGCTTCAGTTTATCAGAGCAGTAATCCTGGCCCTAATTCTAATCCTAACCATCACCAGGGGGAGCAGATGCTGTAGATAGCATGCCCTGTAGTTGTCCTGAGATCACCTTAGGTATGGTGAGCACTTGGCAGCAAGCTAAAAGCCTTCCACCTCTAACACCGGTATCTCTCTTCTTCTCTGTCTGATTCTTCAGCACCACGAGTGTTTGCTCCACCAAAGACAAGTCCAACCTGGAAGTGAAGGGAGAAAACCGCCAGGGACATCCATTAACCACGGGGGATGAAAGTCGGTGGGCAAGTGCTCTCACCGCGCCCTCATCCAGGAACGATGATGGCTCTGAGGTATGTCCCACATGGCTTCTCAGGGGGTCACTACTGGGATTGGGTCCACAGCACAACGTGTCATCACCACTCGCTGTGTCTCACTGTGCCTACGCCCTCCCTGTGCTTTCGAGAGTCACCTCCCAAGAAAACAACCCGCTCTTAGTCCTTCCCTCAGGGGCTGCTATTGAGGGAACCCAAGAAGTCGGGTGAAGTGAATGTTCGTACTATCTCGTTATCTAGTTAACTAATGCTCATATGATGGACACATGTTTTTAAAAGATTTCTGCAAAGAAACTTCATAATGAAGATCATACTGATCTGTAAGAGCCAGTGAGTAAGAAATTGACATTGCTGACACTTTCCTGAATCCAAGAAAGAGCTCTTTGTCACCCAAATTGCAATATGAAAAATAATGAAAATCTAATCAGATCTAACAAGAAGTGCACAAAAGAATCAAAGTTGTCTAGGACTATTTCAAATAGGCATTTCCATCCATTATAATGATAAATCTCACCACACCTGTATATTGTGCCTTGCAATACCACTTAATGATAATATAACTAGTATTAGTGAAGTGGTACACGTACAGATTTACATATTTGTAAATAACTGATAAATTTGTCCATGCAGCTCTTTCCTACTTGCTCAGATTTCTTTCCTATTGAGAGTCCATGATGATCAGAAAATGTCGACCACTGTGTAAAGCCTATTAGACTTTGTAACTCTGTAACTACTGGAGTCATCATGTTGAAGTCTTATTATACAAATGAGAAAAGTGAGCTCTAGATAGTTTAAGGAGCTTTTCGAGGGGCACTCTCCTGATGGATGGTAGAACCAAATTAGAATGCAGGTCTTCTGACACTCAGTTCAAAAAATCTCTCTACCACAGAGTATTAGAAACCTGATGTGACTTCACCTTGGTTTTAAATACACACTTGTCTCTCCACACATTCTCCTCTGGCTGCTCTCTGTCCCTCCCTCAGCCTTAACCCACCTTAGCTCCCACCTTCTTTGTATTCTTGATCTTTATCTTTACATTCATCCATTCCTCCATGTGGACCTGTCTTTTGCCTTGGCTCACTGGGTCTAGACCATCCACTCACCTCGTCTTAAATGGCAGCTCCGTACTGTGTTTTGTCCTGCCTTACAGTCTTGTCTTTCCAACTCAGTGCTACCATGGTCCCAGGCAGCAGGGCTAACACTCACCAAGAGGTCTAGATCCTGCTCCCGAGGCGTACTTTTGCTCTGAGTTTAAGGAACCATGCTAATTGTTTGCATGTCATGTGTTGTTGGGCCAGTGGACCCTACCTTAATCTCCAGGTTTCCTTCAAAACTCTGAAGTAATTTTGGTTCTGAGTTGCTCTAGGATTATAAGAGAGCCTGGAGGAAGCTGAGAATAGGAATTCAGGTTCAGATCTATATCTCTAAGCTTGTGAATTTAGTAACTATTGTATTTTCATAGCTATCATGGGAAAATAATTAGGACCTCAGTGTAATAGGTAGAAGCAGACCAAAAGGAAACGTTAGGAAGTACAATGGTTAAGAGTATGAACTTGAAGCCGTAGTGTGATCTAATTTGAGCTCTGCCATGTATTAGCTGTATAAACTTGGTTAAGTCAATTCCTCTCTCTGTCTGTCTCGCCATGTATAAAATGGGAATAATAATTGTACCTACTTCAAAAGAAATTTGTGAAGATTGACCAAGGTAACATAGGTAAAGCATTTAGCACAGTGTGTGATGATAGCAAAGTGCTGCACAAGTATTAGGCAGTAGAATAATCTTCATGAAGTGTAAGTGTTGGGTAGATATTCATCTGTCACTTAACAAATGCCTGATGGTCTACATCTCTATACAAAATTGGGTTAGGTGTTGTAGGGGCTACAATAAAGTACGATACACAATACTTGACCTCAAAAGGGATGAGACAGGATGAGGGTCGGAGTTAAAGCAGCAGGAATGGTAATGGAGATGAATGGACACATTTTTAAATTTAAAAATTAGAATACTCAGGATGTAGGGACCAATTAAATGTGGAAGTAAAAGAAAAAGATGTAAAAAAAAACTCCCTGCCCCTCAGTCTTTCAGCTTGTATGTTTCGATAAAGTATGTTTTAAAATGAGGGAGGAAATGCAGTGGGACGAACAGGCTTTAAATGAAAGATAATGAGATTGATTTGGATATTTCTAGTGTCTGTAAGCAGAGATGAACCTGGAGCTCAGGAGAAAGGGACAGTGGAATCTGACTTGAGATGATTGTTGAGGACATGAGTCATTGAGATCACCCACGGAAGACATTTAAAGGAAACAGAAAAGTCAGATAAGCCCCACATTTAAGCGAGAATGGGAGGAGGATGAATCAGGAAGTCAGAAAGAATAATTAAAAACGTGGAAGCACTAACAGAGTGTCATATCAGGGAAATGAAGGATGTAGAACTGTCTAAAAGAGCAACAGTGGCAGCTGCTACAGGAAGACTGAGTAAATGAAGATTGAAAATAAACCCTTGGATATGATGATTAAGCAATGATTGGCTGCGGTGAATTGGTAGAGACAGTACACACTGTGGATAGTAGCAGTGATTAGAGATCACCCCCAGGAGGAAACTGGAGTATCTGTGTTGCCCCCACTCACTCTCTGATTTGCTGAGCAACATACTAACATTCTCGAAGTCTCCGAGTTCTCATCTGTATAAACAGGGCTGCTAATGATACCTTCCTTGTTGGATGTTTGGAAGATTTAAATGAAATAGTAGATGAAAGCTGCACAGTGCCTGGCACACATTATTCACTCAATGAATATTAGCTATCATTATAATAATAATAATAATAATAATTTAAAATTTTTATTATTATTTATTTAATAATAATTTATATTATTTAATTTTATAATTAATAATAATAATTATAATAATTATTATAATAATTATAATTAATAATTTAATAATTAATAAATTATATATAATTTATTAATTATAATAATAATAATAATAATAATTATTATTATTATTATTACACAATCAGGGAGAAAATGAGAAGTTAGGATGTGAAGGCTTCTCAAGAAGTCTACAAGAAGAGGAGGTGTAGCTCAGTGGTAGAGCGCATGCTTAGCACGCACAAAGTCTTAGGTTCAGTTCCCAGTACCTCCACTAAAAATAAATAAGTTAATAAACCTAATTACCTCTCCCCTCAAAACTTTTTTTTAAAAAGTAAAAAAAAAGAAAAGAAAAAAGTTCCATGCAAGAAATAAATTTTAAAAAAAAGAAGAAAAAGAAGTCTACAAGAAAGAGGAGAAACATAAAGCATCCACTTGAGTAGGAAACAGCATCCAAGAAGGGATTTTTTTTTTTTTTAATTTTAGGATGGAGAGAGGTTTGCGTGTGTTTTTAAGCAGAGGAAAAAGAGCCAGTAACTGAATAAAAATACTATTATAAGTGGAGAGTTCTTTATTTAGATAAGATTTTCTCATAACGGATAAATTTCACAAAGAGATAATATGACAAGTTCAATAAATCAGTAACAGGAAACAATATTTGAGTTGAAACATCTATGGGTGAAACTAATTTATGAAACCACCTGCAATTTGTTGGCTGTTCTCAAGCAAAGTAAGTGTTTCCTTCACGGAGCGCTGTCAATTTGCAATTCTTTACTGCTTCTGAAATGAATGCAAATTCTTGAAAGATGTGGCAAAGAGTCTGGGCAGGTTTACCTAGATGGGACATCACCTCCTTTCAACAGTTTTTCTGGTTAGCTGAGACTTAAATAGATGAGAGCGAGATCTAAACAAAGCAGGCAGTCAATCCCCAAGCAGATCTCAGGTTTGAGGGTTCCCTTCAGTAGGTAAGACACATAGGAGAATATTAACTACTTTGTTAGCCATAAATATTCATCAAAGAAGTCAAATAACCCCTGCAATAGATGGAGATCAGTGGAAAAAGAAATGGGAAAAATGGGGAAATGGAGGAGAGTACAGAGTACTTTCATCTCAGCATTGAGTAGCTTGGTTCAAAAAACAGGCACTTTCAACACTGTGTGCTCAAGAATGTTGATGAATGGTTTGGACAGCCAGATACCATTTTGAGCTTTGCCAGAATCATCAACATGTCATACTGAAAGTCTAGAAAAACGTACTTCTTCACGACTTTGCCTGGAGTTGACCCTGCGATGCAAGTGAGGAAGATCCTTTTAGCTCAGTTGTCTCTACCTCTCCGATCCTAGTAGTTCCCGCTTCCAAAAGAGCTCTGGCCTCCTGGTCAGTGGAAGGAGAGTGGTGGGGGATCTGTCTCTGGCCAGACTTCTCTCTCTCATCAGGGCAGCCGTAGGACACAGCTCACTTCAGGGAAAGCTTCTCTGTTGAATTCTCACTCTCTTCTTGGCCCTCTACTGCAGGAAAAGAATCTAATAGACCAATGCATGCTGCGTTGCTGATGACTGTTAATGGTTTATTATGATATCCCTTTAGGCTATGTACATTTGAGCAAGAGAAAGCATTGACTCTGAAGGTAGGAATTTTCAGTACTTTGGAAGGCTCTAGGGGAAATGTGTGAAGACAGGACTCTTCCTAGCACTTTACCAATTATTTTGTATAAACAACAGACTCCTCTTAGCTCTGACAATTCTTGGCAGGCGACAAGGCTGAGGTTACTAAGAATAATAACCATGTGACCACATCCCAATCCTAAACCCTTTCCAGAAAGAAAAGTCTTCATGACTTTAGGAAATCAAGGTGAAATTACTATCTTCCTTTGTAAGGCTCTCATCATGAATTAATTGGGACCATAAAGTGTGTCTTGTACTGAACGTTTCCAACCTGTTGGTTAAAAATATATATCCTCAACAATTATTCTAATCTGAGAAAAGAAGAAAGAGGAAGAGCGTGGTTCAGAGAAATGGTACTCCATAAAAGTAAATCCTCAGGCTACCCTCAGGAAATGTAGAAGTTTCACTGATGAAAAATTTAGCATACAGAAGCACTGAATAGATTTTTGTTAGTCAAGTAGTCACATTTGTGAAAAAGACATTATGCTAACTGTTGTGGACAAACGTAAAGACGGTAAGAAACTACTAAATACATGACAACACATTGTGAGAAACAGATTTGACCCAGTGGAACTGCGTGTGTATGTGTGAGTGTGAGTGAGGACAGAGTGTGGATGAAGGGCATAAAAAAGTTATCAAAGATTGCTCTCAAGCAAAGACAATAGCAGTCCCTGTCTTTAAGTAGGACAGTGGCTTTCACAAATTTTTTAAAAATTTGATTCTCATAACTACCCTAAGACCCTAAGTACTAAAACACTAAAAACTCAAGTGCAGCAGAGATCCAGAGAAAAGAGGGGAGGCTTGTCTAAAAGGTCCTGCGGCAGGTGAACATTTAGGGAGAGGGATGAGGGAGGAGTCGGGACAAATTCCTGCCAGTTAGCATCATTATTGGCTTAAGCACAATTTTATTACACTCTCTGTTTGTGGAAACTTATGATCACTCAAGTCACAATAATTTCACACTTGTTCACGTACAGAACATTTTATTTTAAATATTCATCACTCCTGTGTATTTAGCTCAGGACAGTCTAACGGGTGTGAAATGACATGTATATAAGGCTATTCATTTTCTGTTGTTTTTAATGACAAAGTTTCAGAACAACTTAACTGCTCATCAGTAGAGGACTGAGTAAATAAACTGGTCCAGTCATACGATAGAATACTATGCATCTGTCAAATAGAATGAAGCAGCTTTCTGTTGACATGAGAAGACCTCTGTATTAGTTTCCTAGCATGGCTGAGAAAAGTGCTATGAACTGTGTGACTTAAAACAATAGAAATTAATTGTATCACAGTTCTGGAAGCTAGAAGTCCAAAATCAAGGTGTTGGCACGGCCATGCTCCCTCTGTACCTCGTAGGAGAGAATCCCTCCTTGCCTTTTTCTGGCTTCTGGTGATTTGCAGCAAGCCTTAGCGTTCCTTGGCTTAAAGCTGCATCACTCCAATATCTGCCTCCGATGTCTGTCATCACATGGCATTCTGACTGTGCATCTGCATCTTCTTCTTATAAGGACACCAGTCACATAAGATTAAGGGCTCAATCTGCTCCAGTATGACCTCATCTTAACTTTATTTACATCTATAATAATTTTATTTCCAAATAAGGTCACCTTCTGAGATACTGGGGGTTAGGACTTCCACACGTCTTTTGGGAGGCACACAATTCAATCTATAACAATCTCCAAGATAAAGTAGGTTTTCACCTAAATTTTTCAAGGCAGGGTGGAGATTGTATAACATCTTTGTGTAAAAAAATGTGCACACACATATAACAGAAATGTTTATAAATGCATTAGAGTATCTCCAGAAGGATTCATAAAACATCAGTAGCTTCCAGGCAGGAGAACTGCATAGCTAGTAGAAACAGTATAGGAGAATCACAGGTTTTAGTTACTGCTTTGTTGTACTTTTTTGAATTCGATGTTAACTAATTTTTTAAATCCCCTTTCACAACTCTTCTTCAGTTACCTTGAATCTATTTAACATTCAGTTCCCTCAGATATTAGAAGGTATTCAGATCTTTTCTTCTGAGCTGCTCTGCCAAGAGAGAATTCATTGAGTTTAATGCCAATTCATAAGATTAAACAGAGAGTGAGAAATCAGAGCCAGGATGAGAGACTGGGCTCAGAAGTTACGCAGTCAGCATCCCAAGAGAAGTAGATATGGAAGGCAGAGAGTAAGTTCGGATTCTCCAACAGGATTAGCATGGATCTGGGAGCAAGATGAGGTCATGGACAGGCGTGGCCAGGCGAGCCCCACAGTTGCGGCTCCAAGCCCAGTATTTTCTGTACCTGCCAGTCCTGAGAACCATTCTTTCTGCATACAAATTCCTAGCTCCCTTCTCTGGAGAGTCTGGTTCAGTCAGTTTGAGCCTCTGGCCATAGACTCTGAATGCTTAATACACACCGAGAGAAAGTTTGGAAAACACTAAAGAGCAGGGAGAGAGAGAAGAGAGTGCTTAATGATTACCCGTGGTGTTCTTTTTCTCTGCCTGATACTGCTCAAAGTTAACACTGGTCCTAAGGCATCACGCTCAGTACAGGACTCCTCGCATGGCCTGCCATGTGCCACACCATCCCGCTGTTACCTTCTGTTCATTTCTGCTTTCCCCCAATAACTCTAATCGAAAAAGTTCTCTGACACAGACTTCATTTCGTCCTGCATCATTTATATCCTGCAGGGAGACAGGCAGCCTGATATTCCAGAGAATTTCAAGACAGGGTAATACTGAGAGATCGAGATCTAGAATAGAATTGGTAATGGGAGGAAAAAAAAAAAAAAAAAAAAACCTACTCCTCAGAATGAAAATGAGGTCTTTTACAGATACAGAATTTGGAAACATACTGTTGACAATAAATGTTCTGAACTGTATTTTGATGCAATTTACTCTGTAAGGAATAAAATAGTATGCTGTCTAAACAGAATTAGTAATAAAATAAATTTGAGAAATAATTGTAATTATTCCCCTCTTAAAGATTCACAATGCATATTATCATAGGTAAGAGCCTAGGAAGATGTAAGGAAATTTACTTAACTTTGTCGAGCTCGGAGTTTATAAAATGTACTTGACTACAGATCATTTTCTCAGATGTTACTTATTATTCTTGCAAGTCTGGTTCTTGCAAATCTGAGATTCCAAAGAGCACAGCTGGGGAAATGTTACCATAAATACTTCTACATTTCGTTCGCCGAGTTTGGAGAGTAGTTAGGGAAAGGAAATGTTCTGATAGAAATGAAATCAGCTGAATGGATGAGGTAGGACTGTTTCTGGGAGCATTTATTTATTTAACAAACATTTATTGAACACTGTCTAGAAGAATAAACTAGACAAAAGTATTTTTCCATAAAAATTATAGGGATTTTTTTTTACAGATTCTTTTATTAGCATGAATCATTCTATAATTTTGTTTTACAAAATCATAGACATTTTCTGGTCTGTTCTCCTTCACAGAATATTCACAGTTTGACTAATATGAGGGCACACCAGCCTGTTGGATCACAAAGTGTTGATTTGTTCCCTCAAAAAATACCAGATTATGAGAACACTGAGGTATTTATTTTTCATATATGTAGTACAACAAATGTTTAGTTTTATAAGAAATTATTTAAATGAATGAAATAAAATATTACAGTTAATGACAAACATACTAATACCTAAGGGTAAAAGAAGGCCTCCATTTTAACATGGCACATTGAGCCTGTTTTGTTTTTTTTTATTCAGTTACAATGTGTCAGTTTCTGGTACAGCACAATGCCCTACTCATGCATATACATACATATATTCATTTTCATATTCTTTTTCATTAAAGGTTATTACAAGATACTAAACATAGTTCCCTGTACTATACAGCAAACTTTTTAAAAATCTGTTATATATAGTGGCTAGCATTTGTAAATCTCAAACTCCCAAATTTATCCCTTCCCACCCCCTTTCTGCAGTAACCATAAGATAGTTTACTATGTCTGTGAGTCTGTTTCTGTTTTGTAGATGAGTTCATTAGTGTCCTCTTTTTTCTTTTTTTTCAGATTCCACATATGAGTGATTTCATATGATATTTGTCTTTCTCTGTCTGACTTACTTCACTTAGTATGAGAATTTCTAGGTCCATCCATGTTGCTGCAAATGGCAATATTTTATTATTTTTATGGCTGAGTAGTATTCGATAGTATAAATATACCACAGCTTCTTTATCCAGTCATATGTTGATGAACATTTGATTGTTTCCATGTCTTGGCTATTGTAAATAGTGCTGCTATGAACATTGGGGTACATGTGTCTTTTTGAATTAGAGTTCCCTTCAGATGTATACCCAGAAGTGAAGTTGCTGGATCATATGGTAAGTCTAGTTTTAGTTTTTTGAGGAATCTCCGTACTGTTTTCCATAACAGCTATACCAAACTACATTCCCACCAGCAGTGTAGGAGGGTTCCCCTTTCTCCACACCCTCTCCAGCATTTATCATTCATGGACTTTTGAATGATGGCCATTCTGACTGGTGTGAGGTGATACCTCATTGTAATTTTGATTTGCATTTCTCTGATAATTAGTGATATTGAGCATTTTTTCATGTGCTTATGGGCCATTTGTACGTCTTCATTGGAGAATTGCTTGTTTAGGTCTTCTGCCCATTTTTGGATTGGGTTGTTTGATTTTTTTGTTCTTAAGTTGTATGAGCTGTTTATATATTCTGGAAGTTAAGCCTTTTTCAGTTGCATCATTTGAAAATATTTTTTCCCATTCCGTAGGTTGTCATTTTTTTTTTTTTTTTGCTTATGGTTTCCTTTACTATGCCAATGCTTATAAGTTTAATTAGGTTCCATTTGTTAATTTTTGCTTTTATTTCTATTGCCTGGGTAGAGTTCCCAAGGGAAACATTGCTAAGATTTATGTCAGGTAATGTTTTGCCTATGTTTTCTTCTAGGAGGTTTATAGTGTATTGTCTTATGCTTAAGTCTTTAAGCCATTTTGAGTTTATTTTTGTGTATGGAGTAAGGGAATGTTCTAACTTCATTGATTTACATGCTGCTATACAGTTTTCCCAACATCACTTGCTGAAGAGAGTATCTTTTCTCCATTGTACATTCTTGCTTCCTTTGTCAAAGATTAATTCACCAAGTTTGTGGGTTTATTTCTGGGCTTTCTGTTCTGTTCCATTGATCCATATGTCTGTTTTCATGCCAATACCATGCTGTTTTGATTACTGTAGCTCTGTAGTACTGTCTGAAGTCTGGGAGGATTATTCCTCCAGCTTCCTTCTTTTTTTTCAATATTGCTTTGCCAATTTTGGGTCTTTTGTGATTCTACATAAATTTTAGGATTATATGTTCTAATTCTGTGAAAAGTGTCCTAGGTAATTTGATAGGGATCACATTAAATCTGTAGATTGCCTTGGACAGTATGGCCAATGATATTGATTCTTCCAATCCAAGAGCATGGGATATGTTTCCATTTCTTTAAGTCATCTTTAGTTTCCTTAATCAATGATTTGTAGTTCTCTGGGTATAAGCCTTTTATTTCCTTAGACAGATTTGTTCCTAAGTATTTTATTGTTTTGGATGTTTTTCCCATTGAGTATTATGTTGGCTTTTATTATGTTGAGATAAGGTCCTTCTATACCCATTTTGGTAAGAATTTTTGAAATCATAAATGGATGTTGAATTTTTATCAAATGCTTTTTTTGCATCTATTGAGATGATCATGTGGTTTTTGTCCTTTTTTTGTTGATATGGTGTATCACATTGATTGATTTGCATATGTTGAACCATCCTTGTGTCCCTGAGATGAATCCAACTTGATCATGGTGTTTGATCTTTTTTATATGCTGTTGGATTCTGTTTGCTAATATTTTGTTGAGAAGAGTCTGTTTATTTCTATACTCTTCTAAAACCTTACATCAATAGCATTTTGAACTACTACTACTATCTTCCCCAAAGCCCTATGATGTGGATACTAGTATTATCCTCATTTTACAGCCTACAGAGGCATAGAGAAGTTGAGTACCTGCCCAAAGTTTACAGTGCTAATTAAGTGATAAACTCAGCAGTCTGGCTCTAGAATCTGTGTTCCTAATCACCACACATTTTTGCCTCTCCCAAAAAAAAAAAAAAAAAAAGATCCTGTGAAAGCCTAATTATTCTGACATTTTAGAACCCAAGTCTTCCGGTGGGGAAAAAATAGGTCACATACCAAGGACTGGGAACCAGAATGGCATCAGAAGTCTCAGCAGCACTGCTGAGCACCAGATAGCAATGGAGCAGTCCTTCCAGACTTCTAAGGAAAAGTCATCTCCAACCTAGAATTCCATACCTGGCTCTGCATCAAGGATGAGAATAGAATAAAATCATTTCAATTATATAAGGTTGCAAACAGTTACTTCCTGTGCACTCTTTCTGATGAAGCTACTGGAGGACTAAATCAAGAAGGAAGAGGATGAGGTGTCCAGGAAAGGAGATCCACCAATGAGAGTCAGAGGGAAATACTAGAAGATGAGAAAGGAGGCCCCAGGGTGACAGGTGTGCTGCAGGCCTGGAAAGGCAAGACTGGAGCAAGAGGGCATGGGTCTCTGGAAGGAACGATGAGAAAGTAGGAAGGGAAGGAGGAAGAGAAAGTGAGAGATTAGCTGTAGTATTTGATCATATTAAGAAAAGTTTTACAATTCTGGCAGCATGTTTGTGAATGAATTAGTTCTCAGAAAATGAAAAACTAAATAAATGTGAAAACGAGACCATTTCAGACTCAGAGAAAAGAAATCGTTGTGCAATAAATGGAAGGTAATCATAGTACAATTTATGCCTCAGTGTTTAGTAATATTTATCTAGTTATACCAATGAAAACATCAAAAATGTTGTTATATCTATGTTATGTGGTTGGAGGAAGGGAACATGTATCCTTTCTCTTGTCCTTCTTTACTTTTTTCATATCATGGATCACTTTTTGGAAGTATCCAATTATTTGGCTACTTTGTCTGTTTTTTACCTTTTCACACCAGAATGTAAGTTCATAAGTATGGGGACTTTGTCTTATCCGCTGGCATATCCCCAGTTATTTCCAGACAGGAAAGGGGCAGAGCATGTGTAATTGAGATAAATCCCTATCCTTTAGAATGAAAATCAACAGGCAATATTGAAAAGTCTTGAAATAACAATATAAGCATACCATTTCAAGTAACATCAGTAGAAACCACTAAAATAGTTGAAAATGATTTCCTCTGGGGAGCAGAAATCGGGAATGCAAAGATTAAGCAGGAGAGAGCTGTGTTGCATTATAAGCCATGTAATTTTTTCTAATTCTTTAATTAGTAAATGTATTCCTTTGACAAATAATAATTAAACCCTGAAAGGAGAAAAATATAAATGGATACTATAAAATTATGTATAGCAAAATGTAGTTTCATTTTACCTTTAAAACATTTTATAGTAGTGTTTTAGAATGACTAATTTCACAATGTGTAGAATGAATTGAGTCAGGTGATGGATTAGAGGAAAGGAAACCAGAAAGACTTTGAGATGGTTAAGATGGTAGGTGATGGGGCCCTGAACTTGGTGGGTATCCCTGAAATTGAAGTAATGACATAGTAGAATATTTAGAAAGTTTAAAAAGTATTTTAAAAGATATCTAGGTTCGACCATGTGCTCCATGACCATCATTTGTAGTTATTCTCGAGTAATTTTTCAGGACTTTGAAAAGAATGAAAGCAATTCTGTAAATTAAAACACTTAAGTTAAAAAAAAAATCCAAGGTTACCTTTATTTATGGCAATATTCCTTTCAGGACATTTTTATAGTTCTAATGTCCGTGATTATCAAAGTATTTACAATTCTCTGGCACACAGGCTAACTTTCAAAGCATGAGATAGAATTACAGTGTGCATGTCATACTATTATCTACAGTTCCACAGATACAGACCTCACTAGCTGTCAGAAGTCCACACCCTCTGACTTTAAGAAATCATCTTCTGTATTCCTGATAAAGACCTCGAGTTATTTCTCAGCCCTTTGAAACACCCACTTTGTTTTTCCTGCCCTGTATCTTTTGCATGATTCTGCCTTATATGATTTTGAATTGTTTTCATCCCTTTTACTAGCTGATAAAGTCATTTGAACCAGGATTTATACCATATGCATGCAGGTGCTCAGTAAAGATTTTTTGAGTTGAATTGAGTACTCATGATTGGTACATGCTTATAGAAAGTTAATTCTTTCCCTTCAAGAAGGGAGGAGTGAAGTTCCCTCATTAAATAGGAATTAAACTAGAGCCATTGTTTTTAACCTTCCTGCTGCACATTAGAAACATGTGGGAGACTTAGAAAAGTTCTGATGCCCAGCTCAAAAAAAAACTGGATAATTTTTTTTTAATTCCCTTGTTGTTTCTAACAGAGATTGAGAACTTCTGGATTAGATCTTCTATAGCTTTGATTCCCAAACCTGGTTAGGTCTCAGAATCACCTAAGAAATTTCCAAAAAATGCATTCCTTCCAGCTCCAAACTCTATGATTATGACTAGGGGGCACTCAGACCACTGCTGTTGATTTATCTCATTCAGTGAATTTGATTTGACAAGTTACAGAGGCAAAAAAAAAGCTTGTAGTAGGTGGTCCACTTAGAAAAAAATCCTAAATTTGGACTTGTATACAAGGAATTAAGGATCTAGCAGGGAGAGTGGACTCTCATTTATCTCTACTCATGGTCCCCTTCCCTGAAACACATCTCTCCTCCTTCTACTTGGCTTAATTACTGCCTGTAATAGAGATTTAGGGGTTGGAGCAAGTCCACACCTGCAAGCTAGTTCCAGGACACTGGGAAAGCACTGAATAACATTATTGTCATGCTTTATGGAATGCTACGCTGTGCAAAAGACTGTGTTGCCTTTTCACCAGAAATAGGTATTATTTCATGGTAAATATTGTCACCATTTCCTCCTTATACCATGTGTTATAATACTCTTAATACTGCTTTCACTAGGAATACATGTACCCGTTACTAAATAACAATATCTTATTTAATCATATTACAGTATAAACTCATGTAAGTCTCATGACAATCTGTCACATCGGTTGAGAAAGCCTCATTTTGCACATATGCAAACTGAAATTAAACCTTGTCACAGCAGCCAAGCCAGATCGTCTGTCTCCTGGTTCTAACACCGGTGCTCCCCCTACTCTAATATATTCACTGCCTCTTTTGTGGAGACAGTGGAAATTTTTCTTCTTTCAAGCATGTCAGATTTCAAGTTCTGAATGTACAATTTACTTTCTTTTTAAATTAATTTTCTTTTTTATGGAGATGTAGTTGATTTGCAATGTTAGTTTCAGGTATACAGCAAAGTGATTCAGTTATACAAATACATATATATGTATACATATATTTTCAGATTCTTTTCCATGACAGCTTATTACAAGAAAATGAGTATTATTCTCTGTGGTATACAGTAGGTCTTTGTTGTTTATCTATTACATATATAGTAACGAGTATCTGTTAATCCCAAACTCCTAATTTATTCCTCCCCTGCCTTTTCCCCTTTGGTAACCATAGTTTGTTTTCTATGTTTGTCAGTCTATTTTTGGTTTGTAAATATGATTTGTATCATTTTTTAGTTTCCACATATAAGTGATATCATATGATATTTGTCTTTGTCGGACTTCACGACTGAGTAGTATTCCTTTATATACATACCACATATTCTTTATTCAGTCATCTGTTGATGGACAATTAGTTTGTTTCCATGTCTTGGCTATTGTAAATAGTGCTGTTAAGAACATTGGGATGCATGTATCTTTTTGAATTAAAGCTTTCATCTTTTCTGGATATGTGCCTAGGAGTAAGATTGCTAAATCATATGGTAAGTCTAGCTTTAGTTTTTTTTTAAGGAATTTTAGGACTGAGAATGTGCAGTTGACTTTCTGATGAGTCCTTCCCTTTGAAGAAGAGACTGTCTCGGGTGGTAGATATTCCAAGCAATCAGGGTAGTACAATTTATACAGTAATTTTATATGTTACTTAGGTTTATCTGTTTTCCACATGGAAATCACTGGCCATGTTTATAGGCTACAAATTTCCTGCTAAACAGCTTAGCAGCACAACTTTGAAATCGATTTTTATTTTTATCAAAGTGGAGAAGAGCTTGACACGCTAGTGTCAAAGGACTGTTTCTCCATGTTGATGAAGTTGGTACTTAATACCTGGTTCTTGAAAATAATAATGCCCACTTGTGTTAGCATTCACACACACGCACCTTGCTGATCATGTGTGCATCAATAAGACACTGTTTGACCTTGCTATGATGAAAAAAAGAAAGATTGTATGTGGAAAAGCCAAAAGGAGAATGGAGTGGTTACACAGAGGGGTCTAGTTACAGGTATTTGAAGCATAAAATCATTATTTAGAATCTCTTCACAGAGAAAAGCTTGTCCTCTACCAGCTGTATTTTTTCTGTGCTCTTTTTTGCTTTTGTGGAAGTTAGCTCCTTTGTTACCCTTCCAAAATGTGTAAATAGACCGGAGCTATATTTTGAGAGACAATTAGATACTCTAGAGCCTTACAAAAGGTTTAAAAAAAAAAAAGAAACAAAAGAACTTTTCTAATTAATCCTCTCAATTTTACTTCTTTTTAGAATGTAAAATGGGAGAAAGAAAACCTGAACAGGAAGTGGAGACTTTATTTCTAGCCCTGATTCAGCCACAAATGTGTCATAAACCTCTGGGCATATCACCTAACTTCTCAGAGGCTGTATCTTCTCATCTGTGAAATGAAGGCATTAAACTAGACTGATCCTCCTTCTCAGCCCGAACATCCCATAATGCTATGTCTCTACAGTTCTCAAGTTTAATCTTCTTTCTACACCGATCATATCTGAAATCTGAAATTTTATGTAGATCCTCTCCAGAGACAGTATTTTGTTCCCACTAACACTGTTTTTCTAAGTGTGGTTCTCAAACTTTCTAATAACAGAATCACCTGGAATACTTGTTTAAAAGGCAGAAGCTTGTGGGAGAGAGGAATAACTCAGTGGTAGAGTGCGTACTTAGCATCTTGGGTTTAACCCCCTGTTCCTCCGTTAAAAAAAAAAAAAAGTTAAAATGCAGAAGCTTGAGACTTGACCCAAGCCTTTTAGATCAAAATCTTTAGGATGGGATCTAATGTACAGCAGGGTGATCATAGTTAACAGTACCGTAAAGTTCTCACCACACACAGACACACATGGTGATAATACTGTGAGGTGCTGGGCATGCTAACTACCTGATGGCAGTGATCATTTTATAATATATACATATATTAAGTCAGCACCTTGTACACCTTAAATTCACACAATGGTATATGTCAGTTATATCTCAATGAAGCTCAGAGAAAAAGAAAAAAAGTTTTCCTAAAAAAAGATCTGTAGAATGGGAGGAGGGATTCAGGACTGTGCCTAGTGGGCTCTGTGGGGATCCCTATTTCCTCCAAAGTCTGAGAACACTGAGAATCCAGGAATAAACCATAGAAGAGGGGAGGGAAAGGTGACTGTGAAACAGTGATCATTGCTACCTAGCTTTGGATGCGGAGGAAACAGGCGCAGAGGGAAGAAGGGCGCCACGTAGGTGGAGAGGGTACTCCTGGGAGAACGCATCTCTTTGCTAACATTGTCACCTGGGTTTCATGTTTGAACAGAGCAAAGTCAAGCATGGACTATGAGAACTGCTGTGTCAAAATGCCCAGCTGTCATACAATGGATCTCTAGCTTACGTTTTCCCTAATATTCAAAAACAGATAAGCAGGTCGAGGTGACATTTTGTGAATGAGGAAATCACCTTCCTCAGGAAGCAGAGAGAAAACTGAGGTCAATGGTGACTGTTTAAGATTTTTGAACATTCTTTAAAGTGTGGAAATAAACCCTTTGGTAAATGAAAATACATTCTTTCCATGATGAGCATTTTGCTCGAGTTTTGTTTATTTGTTGTGTTTTGGGGACTGTTATTCAGTGTTTAGGTGAGGTCATTTGTGAGAATCCACAAAAAACCACACGCTTGGTCAGCATGATCTCATACCATGGTTTTATTTTTCCATAATAATTGTCTCTGTAGGTTCTGTGGCACTGTTGCCTTTTTAGCACAAATGTACATACATACGAAATAGAAAGGGAAGGGAAAATCTCATCATTCAATGTCTTAACCTCAGACAAGTTTGAGATCAAGCCTCAGGGGAATCCAACTCATCTCTTTTAAAAAATTTTTTTTACTTTTAATTTTTTTAATGGAGGTATTGGGGATTAAACCCAGGACCTTGTGCATGCTAAACATGTACTCTACCACTGAGCTATTTCCTTCCCCACCAACTCATCTGTTGATAACTGGTGTCCTGCATGTGAGGATCTTGAAGTGCCCGTGGCATTTGGGGAAGTTCAAATCGCTGCATTTCTTGATCAGATGGAGAAGATGCTCTGACTTAAAAGGATCTTTCAAGAACTACAGACATGTGAGTGGCCCACAACCTAAAAGGACCTAAAAATGGTTTTGACAAGGAGCAGTAACAACCTAATAGCAACACTTCCAGCTTTGCATTGGTTGAGGAGTGAATTTCTAAAAGTATGGTGGGCAGGCTCCTGGGGCAACCCAGCACCCACCCAAGCGTCATCTTGGCGGGAAGGAGTCTAGAAGTAAAGGGGAAAAGGAGAACACGGATTTCGTTTCTTCCTCCATGGCTTCCTAAACACACGAACAACTCTCTTGTGGAAGCCTTCCCTGTCTGTTCATCCTTCTCCACTTGATTTTCCTTTATTCTGTTTATGCTTATTTTGTGTATTGCCTGTGTCCACTTCACTGGAATCTGTCTACACTCCATGAAGCATGGATTTCTGTCCACATGTTCACAGCTATTGCCCCTCTACCTCAAAGAGTTTCTGGCACTTTGCAGATGCTCACTAAATACTTGTTGGAAAAAATGGAATTAGTAAGTCCCTGTTAGATTATCTCCTTCCCACTTCCAGTGATAAATAAAGAATGAGCATTTTTTATGCGGTTTTAGAATCGTGTCCCCAGAGATGACAACAAAATAATGAGGCAGATGAACCAAAGTGGAACGTTCTCCTGGCTGGTTATTTCTGGCTTTGAGATTAGGTAAGTTAGGCATTGAGAACTTCACATCTGAATGCAAACTATCTTGGTTTGCAATCCTGGCCTTCTGCTTACTAGCTGTGACGTCTCCAACAAGTTAGTTAACTTCTTGTTGCCTCTATTTCCTCCTCTGTGAAATGAGGTAGTAATAGTGTTAGAAGATAGCTTTGAGTGTCATATGTATAAGAGGTGTTGGAAATGTGGTCTGGCATCAGCAGACAAGAGTAACACTGATTGTGGTTGCTCTCCTATGAACACCAGGAGTTCCCTCTCCCATCACTAGTACCTTCAGTCAACAATAAACATACAGTTACACTTGTGTTCTTGAGTTAAATCTGAATTTCTTAAAATATGTAGCTGCATGTACCCTTACTAGAATCAGAAGGCACAATTTCTGTGCAGGAAAACAAAAGGGTGGGGGGAGCTCTTCAAGATTTTCCAGACCCTCTCCTCACTCCGCTCTTCAAGATTTCCATATCATTATGATGTTTTCCTAAAAAGAACCATCTACCCCCAGACTGAATTATAACATTACTCATGGGAGTTTCAGAAATTCTGTGTAGAAGGGGCTTTGTCGGTTTAGTCTGATTGAAAGGGAATTGAAAAAAATGTGTCTTGAAATGGTGCTTGCATAGCAAACAAACTATTTTTAACTTAATTGTGCATCAGTCAAAGTCCCAGCAGAAATAAAAATTCCACTCAGAAGAGTTGAACTAAAAGAGGAATTGAATTAAGGGACTGTCTCCAGAAGTGTGTGGGACAGAGAAACTAACAAGGAACACTGAGTCCCCGGAACAGGGGCAGTGGGAGGTCATCACACTCCCAGGCCTGAAGGAGCAAGGGAAGGAAGTAGTGTCTCTGAGCTCCTGAAAGCTGGGGCTGTGGAGAGCCAGTAAGAGCTGTTATCTCAGGGGTTACAGGCACCAACGCAGGGAGGGAGTAGAGGAAGATATAACCTGATCTCTCTTCCTGCTTGCCCTCCAAGCTCCTACAGATGCTTCCCAGGGGCTGAACCCGACCAGAAGCCAGAGGGCAGGGGCCCTGATGAAGGAGTCTGCAGGGATTCCCCACTTGTGGCCCAGAATAGGCGGGGGTGGAGTGGGGCGATGGAGAATCACTAGAACAGATTGTATATTTATCGGGGGTAACTTTGAAAACAGAACCTAAGAAAGATTAAGGATGGCTTAACCACTGCTGGCCACTTCCTAGAAGATAGAAGCAACTGCATTCAAACTTTGCTTCACATTGAAATTATCCCCTCCTAATACATTGGAAGGCTGCTGTGGAGACAGAGGTTAGTCCTCACCTCCTTCCTAGTTTCCAGGGAAAGTTCTGGGTTACAGGCAGAGCAAGGTGCAAGGGGAGTATTCAAGCAGTATTCACCTTGGTCTTATCGCCGAAATTCCTTCCTCTTTTGCACCTCAGATTAGCTCAAAACACTATTATAAGAATTAGTAAAGCAGTTTTTGAAGCATAAAACTAACCTGTGATAACCAATCTGGAAGTCAAGTTAAGCACCAGAAGCCAAACATAATTGAGGATGTACACTTTTCAACTCTCAGTTCTTGTTTACTGCCTCTAAACTCAAGCTCTCAACCACCTCAAGGAGGAGTTTACATTCCTCCTTGAAATCAGTGAGGCAAAAACAGATTACCAAAAACTGGAGGAAATGATGTGGTGCTGATTCTTTCCTCAGGACTGGATACTAATTTGAGGGGATGTCTTTGGTTCTTTGCAGAGAATGGCGGCTGCACTAGAAACCGCTAAGTACTTCCAGACAACTTGGCTGGTTGAACAGTCTAAAAGTTTGATTTCCTAAGGTGGCCGGAGGAAGAAGGGGAGGAGAATGGAGAGGGGAAAGGACCCCTTGGTCTAGTTAATGTACAGTACTCATCTCAAGTTCTCACTCCAACACTCCTCGACCACTGACCAGTCAGAGAAAGATAAGATGGTCTCCTGGAAAAGCAGCTCTGGAGGGATGTTGAGCTTGAGAGAATCCAGAGGGAGACATGGGATGTTATTTTGTCAGGTGAGTTTCAAAATTAAAGGTTGCCTACCTTTAGTTCAGTCTACCAGGCAGTGACTTTGGATGAAGATATTTTCTCTCTTTTTTTTTCCCCTGTAAAATAATCGTTCTTACTCGTAGATTAATTTTTGCTTCAAAGTAATGACTATGGAGATTCCTGACGTCTCTGCTAATAAAAAAAAAAATGCTTCAGTGAAAGTTATTATTCCAGCAGTATATAGGTTTACATACTCAGAATAAGGAAAACATCTCTTTGTTCAAGCAGTGTGCTCTGCTCAAAGGAGCTGTTTTTAACACATTGTATCTCCAGCTTAATGAGATAGCAAGCAACTTCTCCTCATACACTTGTCCCCCTAATTTAGCCTCTCACAACTACAGACTGCCATTTCTTTGTTATTTCAACTGTGGTCAAAAACATACCACATAAAATTTACCATCTTAGCCATTTTTAACTGTACAGTTCAGTAGTGTTAACTATTTGCATCATTGTGCAACAGATTTCCAGGACTTTCCCCCTTGCAAAACTGAAGCTCTGTGTCCATTAACAACTCCCAAACTCACCTCCTCCACCCCTAGTCTTACCTAGAACCACCATTCTGCTTTCTGTTTCTATTAATTTGACTAAATATTTCATATAAATGGAATCATACAATATTTGTCATTTTGTGACTGGCTTCTTTCACTTAGCCTAATGTCCTCAAGATTCATCCATACTATAGCATGGGACAACATTTCTTTCCTTTTTAAGGCTAAATAACATTACATTGTATGTATATACTACACTTTGTTTATCCACTCATCCATAAGTGGACATTTGGGTTTCTCCTACCTTTTGTCTATTATAGTAGTGCTGATGTGAACCTGGGTGTGCAGGTATCTCTTAGAGTTAATTCTTTTAGAATTATTTTGGATATATACCTAGATTACTAGATCATATGCTAGTTCTTTTTTAATGTTTTGAGGAACCACCATACTGGGTTTTCCATAGCAGCTGCACCATTCTGCAGTGCCACCAACAGTGCAGAAGACTTCCAATCTCTCTGTATCCTCATCAACACTTATTATTTCTGTTTTTTCAATGGTAGCCATCCTAATGTGTGTGAGGTCATATCTCGTTGTGATTTTGATTTGCATTGCTCTAGTGGTTAGTGATCTTGAGCATTTTTCATATGCTTGTTGGCCATTTGTACATCATCTTTGTGGAAATGTCTCTTCAAGTCCTTTGCCTATTTTTTTTCACTTTCTGTTTTTTTAAATTTTTATTTAAAAAATTTTACTGGAGGTATTCGTGGTTGAATCCAGGATCTTGCACATGCTAGGCACGCACTCTAACCCTGAGATATCCCCTCCCCCTCCTTTGCCTGTTTTTTAAATTGGAGTTATTTGTTGCTTTGTTGTTATTGTTGTAAGAGTTGTAATTGAGTTGTAAGAGTTCTTTATATATTCAGATATTAACTCCTTATTAGATATGTGATTTGCAAATATTTTCTCCCATTCTCTAGATTGCCTTTTCACTCTGTTGGTTGTAGCTTTTAATGCACCAAGGTTTAGAGTTTGATGTAGTCCCACTTGTCTGTTTTTGCTTTTGTTGCCTGTGCTTTTGGTATCACATCCAAGAAATTTGCCAAATTCTTTGTCATGGAGCTTTTCCCCTATAATTTCTTCTAGGAATTTTACAGTTTGGGGTCTTAGACTTAGGCTTGTAATCCACTTTGAATTAATGTTTGTATATAGTATAAGATAAAGTCCAGCTTCATTCTTTTGCATGTAGATATCCAGTATCATTTGTTGAAGAGACTGTTTCTCGTTGAGTGTTATAAATATCTTTGTCAAAGATCATTTGACCATATACACGAGGGTTGATTCTCACACTGCAGTTTGTTTTTGAATGAACTCAAGTCTACTATGATTATGAGACATCTTTGAATAAAGGCTAAACACATGGCCTCTTGTATCAGCCTGCCTGTGTATATAAGTACTCCACCATTTGTCCAACTGTGTGATGTCAGACAGTTTACCTTTCTGGGCCTCACTTGCTTGTCTGTAAAACAGGGATAATGACAGTACCTCCCTCAGCATGGGATTGTGAAAATTAAAACTTGTAAGGAAATGCTTGATACATAGAAAGTCCTTGGTATGTCTTAGCTATGATTTCCTAAATTTACCTCTCTCATAATTCCACCAGGGCACCTCCAACACAATTGTAGCTCCCAAGGATCCTCAGGTTATAACATTGCCTCGGTTCTAGATGCCAACACTGTCCGTGCCTACTGTGCACTCTCCAGTGATGCGCAACAGCTGAGGGTTTATTTCTTGTTTTATCTTAATTCCATAAGACCACTTTGCTTTCAGCCTTCTACTTGTCCCACACCTTCCCTGAATATAGGAAATAAAGGTCAATATTGGAGAAATATAAAAAAAAGAAGGTTAAGGTTTCTGTAGCTTCTCAGAATCAGTGTTCAGGATGTATTGATCCATGTGCCTAAAATAGATTTGAAAAGGATCAGAGACTTTCGCCCCTTTTCTGTGTCCACTGTGAAGTGACTGAGGTGAGGTCGAGGAGAGCTGGAGGAGAATGAAAGCTCTTTGGTGTTGCTTAATTTGAAACTGACAAGCAGCTGCCACAAAAATCCACCTGGCTCTTACAAAGCTGCACTGGCCAGTTCCCTACCTTGCTGATTCTGCTGCAGTTTGACTGTGGATAGAATGTATATTAAATAAAAATGAGTATATTAACCATACTGGCAGCAAAACAAGTCAGAGCAACCAGGAAAATTGCATAAATCTAAGCCAAGGTGAGAGTTAAAATTTGTTCCATCCCATGTAGTTTGGTGCAGCTGGGGTTAACCATGTCTCTGTACTTCCAGTCCTTTTCAGATGAATTCTTGCTGGTACAGCCAATGTTCTTTCTACTATCTTTTGATCTCTTTCCCTTTCCATATTGAAAAATCTCTGGAAAACCAGAAGTATAAACGTTGTTTATAAATTTTTTTCTTGTCCCAATATTAATGTAAATTAACCAGCTATGCCTAAGATATCAATGTCAACTAATCTTAATATAAGAAAACTCAGTTTTAATTAAATTGATAGCTATCTTTAGTTCATATTATTTCATCCCAGAAAGTCAAAAATGTCAAAAGTGAATATTAAACATTAAGAAAGCTTTTTTTCTTAATGTACTTAATATAGTATTTATCAGTATGTAATTATCAAATACATAGAAGGTTAATACTTTTTAAAAACTTGGAACGTCATGATTGCATTGTCAGAGAAAACTTTCATGGAAATTTTGAAAGACAAGGACTCTACGTGTAATTGAATATTGTTTTTGAAATGGGTAAAACTTCCAAAATTATTTTGGAGACTAGCAGGATAAGACGTTTCTTTCAACTTTCAAAGGTTTTCCTAGAAATAAAGAATGTGTATTCTATGGTATTGAATCAAAACATATAGACTTAATTATAGGCTTCTATTATTTCTCTGCTTAAAATACAGTCAAAAGTAGGAGAACCACATGTTATTTCAAATCAGATCTGTGTGTGTGTGTGTGTGTGTGTGTTTGTGTATGTGAAATCATAACTCACCTTTGGGTTTCCCCTTCCACTTGCTAAATCTGATTTTAGGACATGTAGCCAGCAAAAACGCATGGTGAGCCCAGAGAAGAGACTCATTAAATATTTGAATAAGTGAATTGTTTCTTTCAATTTGTTTTGTGAGAAAAACTGGTTTCCTACTCTTTTTTTTTCTTTTAGGATTAGATTTAGATGGAATCTAGTAAAGATGTCCTATAGTCACTGATCCAAGCGTGTCCATTTAAAAGTTTTATTTACATGTGTAATGAGGCTACTCCTTGGGTGCTCTGTGGTTCTCAGTAATTCCTGTTTCTAAGTGATGACAAAGCTCCCATATTAAGAGCTACACGTGGCAGATGCAAATCACAGGTTCTGTCAAGATGTGTAGAGGACCACTCACCCGCAGTGGAGGCTGAGCCACTGTGCGTAATGCTGTGAGAAAAAAAAGAAGGATATGATAGAGAGGAAGTTTTGTTCTTCTGTTTTTTTTTTTTTCCCGGAGAGAAAGAAAAAGGAAAAAGTTACTCCCCTTCCAGAGGAAGTTAGTCAGAAACTGGATGTGCAACTCTTGGAGCAGAGCTTTGGGAGCGGGTGCTGGTGGGAACAGCTGGAGAGGCACAGTGGACTTTCCACTTAGACTTCAATGGACACTCATCCAGAGACTACTTGAGACTCTCCGCCTGGTGGTGAAGACCAATAGAAAACAGTCCATAAATGCCGAGTGCCCACATTGCCCAAAGTACTTTCCTCCATGGATGCTTGTGGAGTAGAAAAACAGATCAGGTGGAACATCTCCAACAGGGAGCTGACCTTTAAATTGACAAAATGTTTACCTGAACACAACTGTTTAATCCTGAAGTTATTTTAATTGGCAAGTTAAAGTGTCTCTTGTTCTGCCACAGAATTGTACACAATTTTAAAAACTAAAAAATTAAATTTAAAAAAAAAAAGGTCTTTCATTCCTTCATTTACTTCTACACTAGTTATAGGAAGTAAAGATGCTTTATTTCTTGGCATATATGATTATAACACCAAACTTTAACCCTAAATCACACATACACACACACACACACACACACACACACACACACACACACACACACTTTTTATTAAAATTCATAAGGCTTTCTGTCCTGGGTTGCTTTTCAAACTTTCTTTTAGAGGTCCTTCTTTTCATAAGTGGAATTCCTCCGGGTTTTGTATTCCAGGTGTGATCTGGGACTGGATTTTTTTCTCCAAAGTCCCTAAAGATCATATAATCATATTCGCTCATATCTCACTAATAGATATAAACACAAAATTAGACCTAGGCCTGGACACTCGCTTGCCTCCCTGCAGATCTCAAAGTCTAGAGTATTTGAGGAATTGAGAGCTTTGAGGAAGCCATGTCTAATGTCTCCTACGAAGGGAGCTCTGGGGATGGTTGGTTCCACAAACTCTTAGTCATAATGTACACCCTCCTCAGTGTGTCCCGTCCACCCCTGCCCTCCATCTCTAATATATGCTGGGAGCCGGTTTTCACACTCCTGCTTTCTTCAGATGCCATCCTATTTACTGTGCGCATCAAAAGCCTCTATCCCTAAATAAAGCAGGTCAAATGAAATGGAACAGGAAGCTGGCATGGACTGTGTCTCTCACGCACTATGAGACTTCAGGCAATTACTTCGTCACTCTGACCTTTTATTTCCTCCTTCATCAAATCGGGTTGATTCAAACTTCATGAGGTTTGTCGTGAGGATCAAGTACAACGATACAGAGTGCTTATTCAGTGTATGTTCTTGTTATGAGTACTCCTTCTTAGGTTCAGCTCCTCTGGTTTCCACGTCTGTCTAATGAGACACTGGTGAGTGCGTCCCTCTGTGTTTTCAACATTTCCTTTTGTTCCTTTGTTGAGCATCTACACTGGACCAGATACAGTGCTAGCTTCTGGTGATCCAAGAATGAGTTAAGATGCAGACAGTTCGAGATGCCTTCAAAGTAGAGAACACAAACAAATGCTCTTAGAAACCTGGAATGGAAGGAGGATGAAAGAAGTCTTCTTAAAAGAGAAAACCCTTGAGTTGCCAGGAAGAGAAGAGAGCAGGCAGCGCATGGTGTCTCCTTGGGCCTCTTCTCTATGAAGAGAGCGCCAAAGTTAGCCAGGCAGCTCTGGGCTGCAGTCAAAACTCTGACTTCTTTTGATGGCCCTATTTCTCTGAAGACCCTCTATAATAGGATTGCAACACGGAAAGCCTAAGTGCCTCCTCTTTATGGGGAAATAAAGAAAATTGTTGTTCCCTCCTCTATGCATGTATTTCTCCATTCTTTTATGTGATCAACAAACATTGTTGAGTATCAGTTAAGTACCAGGCGCTGTGCTAGGTGATAAGGATACAGAGAGGCAGGAAACCTGGTCTAGTAAAAGAGACAAACGAGAAAAATCAATTTTATGAGAGCACTAACAAAAGCGGGAGTCGGAGGTGGGTGCAGGGGGAGCAGTGTTAGGCTGTTAGGCTGAACAACTCTCCCAGTTTGCCTGCTGCTGTCCCCATTTTAGCACCGAGAGTCCCACATCCTAAGAAACCACTCGTTCCTGCATGAACTGGGACAGTTGGTCTCCTGACCTCCTGGCCACGAAGTCGGATCTACTAATGCCGTCTGGGGTAGGGGTGGCGGTATAGTCATGTTAGACTTGGTGTCCAGCATAAACTTAATGAAATACTAGATGGATGGGGACAGTGAGAACACTGGTAAGGTGAATGAATTTAGCACATGGAAACTAGATTGCACTGAATGCGTAGGAAAACCCCAGCATTGTGCCTATAGTTTGTGTGGAGCTATTCCCCACGTGTTTATTAACCAAAGAGTTAATTTTTTAAAGCTGAATCTGAATGATAATTGATAGCAAAATCCAAGTTTCGTGATTTCTCTTTCCCTGTTGCTGGTGCTCTGAGCTCCCATCAATTCAGCTACACTGTTCATCCTCTCCCTGCACCCCTCCTCCAACATTTGCCCCCATAAAACGCAGTGTTCACATCTCATTTCTCAGCAAAATTATGAGATGTCTTGAGTGAATTCACATTAATAATATTTTAGCTAACAACACTTCCAAGAGTCTACAGACCATTTACCAAGGAAACAAAATTCTTTCAAATACTTGTGTCAAAATAAATGAACCAAGGCTTTTCTGATGTAGTCGCCTAACATTTTATTGTGGGTATAAACATAACTCCCTGATCTCCAAAATTCAGCAATCTTTATTAGGTTCTTTCTTCATTAGTGAGAAGAAAAATTGTTCCCTATAGATTTTTCCATAACTTTGGTGGAATAGGGCATTTCTTTCCTAAAGTAATTTAAACTAATATGAAACTCTTCTCTAATGTAAAAGTGTCTTTAGAACACCTCAGAATTATTGCAAACAAAAAGCAGAATTTATTAAGGCTGTGAATCAAAGAGAAATGCTGTGTGTTCTTGTTGCCATTTTTAAAAAAATCAGAGGTTAATCTTTTCCCTATTTTTGGCTTAGCAATGAGTCTGGGTTTTTTTTTTTTTTTTTTTTTTTTCTTTCCTAATAGGTTCTCTTTGGTTCCAAGGTATTCCCAGCTGCTGAGAGTCACAAATTCTGTCTGAACAACAGGGTGACCTTTTCAGAGATGAGCCAATGTTTGTAAGCTAAAATACAAAGGAAGGAAAAAGAATTTACTGACTGTGTGCTGGAGGAGGAAGGCTCCTCCACCCCCACCCCCACCCATGTTCCATCTCTGTCTCCATTCCTCACTGACCTTCCTGGACCAGCAGAACTACCAGCTACAGAGATAAGGTAGCCCACTCAGGCTCTCTGATGTCTTTAAAATTCTCCCTCAGTGTCCACTTGTCTCTTGCATGGAAGAATCAGCATCTGGGACCTCCAGTCTGTGGCACACAGCTGACTGCTCCTGGGAAGGGAAATCAAAGGGCATCCCACCTGCCCTAGGAAGGCAGGTGATCTGAGTTATGTCTATCCACCACCAGTCACACGGGTCACATTTTGTCTGGATCTGACCTGATGCCCTCAGTTCCTGAGGCCTGAATCCACTTAACCTTGGTCTCCAAACTGCTTTGCATTCCTTACCCATCCCCTCTGCCCTTCCATTCTTGGCCCTTAAAACAAAAAACAAAAATCACAGACACAGCAGTTATCACACATCTTCTGACTGTTCATCACAGCTTTACACACTCCTTTCAGATCTTCTCTGCCTTTCTCTCTTTTCTTTGTAAAGCTCACAGTTTTGCTTTTTGGCAGCAAACCAAAGATTTCTCTGTGGGACTTAAAAGAAATATTACAAGGCAAACCCTCTCCTGGTACAAGAGCTACAAAATGATTTGCATATATAATCTCTTCCTGTGCCTCCTGCTAGCACGGGCCTTTTCGTCCCCAGTCCTCGTGGTGTAACAAAAGAATAAATTATGGTACTGCTGATAGAACATTAAACTGACAGTCTTCTGAGGCACTGGGAGTTTTAATGGAAACCAAAGAAAATTCAAGATTATACATTTTCTTGTAAATGTATTTCTTTTCTCAGTCTGCCCTCTCACATATTATCAATTTTCTTGCCTTCTTATTATTCAGTTTCCTATCTGCCAAAGAACAAATCTAAAGCTGCCTTTGAGCCAACCTCTCATAAATGGAACTGTACTTGCTGATAGAGAATTAAGGTATTGACAAATCGGTTACAAGGTGTTTAGGTTCATACTTTAAAGATTGAGTTAAATTAATCAACCATAGTCATTTCAAAGACTGAATGGATTCCCTTACCTAATATTTTGCTTCCTTCCTATTTCTTGGGGAAGAAGGGAAAAGTGAAAATAAAGGTGTTTATATAGTGCCATCTGGCGGCACAGACATTTAAAAGCTCTGTTTCATCTAGGGAGTGTTTAACTATGCCTGGAAAAGCGTAGCTATTATTAGGGTCTGGTTTGGAATCTCCAAGTGTAATTCTAGTTTTGCTTTACCTTCTATGAGAATAATCGAATCCTGGGACCTCTTTTTGGTGTCATTGAGAATTTTCAGCTTTAATCTGCTGTGTGGAGAGCCAAAAAAAGATAACCAGAAATAGACACAACATTGTAAACTGACTATACTTCGATTAAAAAACAAAAACAGAAACAAAAAAACCCTGAAAATCTATAGGAATCACTGCACTGGTATTTAAATTTTAGACTGTTCCTTACCGCTCCACTTCTGACTATCTCACTAAAATAAAACACTGATTCTGCTGAGAAGAGGAAAATGTTCATAATATAAGAAAATGGCAATGACTACTCCCGTTAAAGTATAATGGTATCCCCTTTTTCCAACTCTTCTTGCTTAAATCTGTGGTTCTTAAATGTTAAATATATAAATAGGTGGAAACAAAGATTTCACCAATAATATTTATTAAAGAGATATACTTCTTTTCTTCCAACAGAAAGGCATACTCTATTTTTAACATTTCTAAGAAAAATCTTAATACTTCAAAAATGTAAAACACAAATGACCTTAATATATAAACAGTTCTTACAAATCAATAAGAAAAACAGGAATAGAAATGCATAAACAACATAAAACTGAATGCCATTTAAGAGAAACACATTTCCATTAAACATGAAAATATGGTTAAATTTAAATGAACTATTATTAACCATATGATTAGGAATTACAGCAAAATATTGCTTTTTACCTGCCTAATTGGCAAAAGCTAAAATTATGCTGGTGATAATAGCATGAGACACTCCCTTATGATACTAGGGAGTGTGGGTTGGTACAACTGTTGCGAAAGGATATTTGACAAGAATTAAGGGTATTAACTATATTCCAAGGGGTTTTATCTCATAATTCATGCAAAGATTTATATCTGAAGCTAGTCACTGCATTATTATTTATAATAGGGAAAATAAAAAAATGTATTACTAATATGAAACACTATGTACCATTATAAACAAGGTTCTTAAAATATTAAAGAGATATACTTCTATGAGGACAAGACCAGAGTTCTAGAAGTAGGCACACTGCTAGCAAAGTTCAAAATCAATAAACAACCTTCCCCCTACACATAGAGAAACAAAGCAAATTTAGAAAAATGGTAGCTGAATCAGAAATCATTGTCTAATTTATTTGTTTTAAGGATTTTTAATTTTTATTTGTTTGCTGTTGGTGAGGTACTGGGGATTGAACCCAGGACTTTGTGCATGCTAAGCACACGCTCTACCACTGAGCTACACCCTCCCCCAACTTACCTAATTCATTTGCTTTTCTCAGGATCAGCTTGCCGTTTCAAAGACAGATCTCTAACTTGTAACTGAGGCTGGCTTTACCTTGTGAGATGCTTCAGGACCAAGAATCTACCTTGACCGATACTCATCAGCTGCTGTTTCCAAAGTACTTCCACCTTTCTTAGCGGGGCTCTCCTCGGGTACCAGCACTGAGAAGCCGATCAGATCTGCATATGTCAGTCATCACCTGCTTCCCAGCTGGTGATAAAGGTGAGTCCTTACCGTGTTAATCTCTGAGGCCGTGATGGATTTTCTTGGGACTTCTTCCTGTTGTGCATTCTTTCATCTTGTGGATAAATGGGTAGACATGATTGTGAATTGAATTATAAAGCATGCTGGGCAAGTCTAAAATGCTTTGAAAAATAGAAGGTATTTAAGATGGTTGAGTCTCAGACCTCACATGATGTCTGCTGAGATATGTATCTGCTGAGTCGGCAGTGGGGGGCCAGTGGGGAGGGTGAAATACCTAATTTCTCAGTGTAACCCATCACCTGGAAATTTCTCCTTAAGTTTGGTCTTCTTCACGTGGTTCCCTGACACTTACAAAAGGATTTCTTCGATCTTAATCTTTTCTTCATTAAGATACTCAGAACTGTGAAAACATGAACATTTCAGGATGGTGGATTTTAGGACACAGTAGTATCCTTTTACTGTCCTAGTTAGAATGAGAGTAACTGAATGAGGTACCCCTGTCTAAAGCAGTTTCAATTAAAAAGCACTCAAAAACCTCTGTTCTTAATTTCAGCTACGTTTCTATAGAATTTTCTTTTCAGAAACAGGATAGCGATCTCTTGATCTCTATGGTTTCAGGACCTCCAACGTCCCCAATTCAAATGCTCCTATTCTGTTGAGCGCATTAGCAGCAATTTCGTAACTGGGAGTTAGAATGGACACGCAGTGACGTCTAAGGGGTTGTTGGGATGGTTGTTGATTATAGATTTTTAAATTAAATACCAGTTTAGTGTCTGGCGTTATTTGAAAGGGCCAGTCTTCCCCAGTAGGAATTTTAGCGGAAGGATGCCAAGCCCTGCTCACTTTACGTCTCACTTCCAACCCTCTCTCGTGGTGCCAAGTTTATTATGGGTTAGAAACTGAGCAGGATCAAGAGGTTCATTTCTAAGAAGTAATCATTCAATGTTCGTATAATTTTATGAAGGCAGTTTAATGATTTCACAATTACATAACCAGAACATAGCATACTGGAAGGTCATGATGAATGCACTATCCTGCAACCCTAAAAATGCCCCCCCCACAGAATAGTCTTAATCAAATCATGCACGGAGATTCAATTAAAGTGATACCCAGTCTGTGCTGGGCTCTCTTTCTCTCCTTTCCGGGTGGGCGTTAACTCGGTTTTCCTGAGGATATAGTAAGGAAAGCCTTCCTTCTGTGTTATTCTGGTTGATGCTTCAACTTCCTCGTGACCTATAAGGCACTATTTTGTGCTGCTCTTAAAAGTAGATTCGAGACCCAACAGTAAGACAGAATAACAACCATATGTGAGAAGACCCTCCTCTCAGAACCTGTCTGCTCCTCTCTTGTCGGTGATGTGTGACTAGAGCAGGCAAAGGTCCTGGGCCATGGGCTTCATGCTTCCACTTCAGAATAACTTTTTCATATCCCACTCCTGATGGAAAACTATTTGCAACGTTGTACTGTAGCACTGGTCAGTTTCTGGTATACAACTTTATTAATAAACAAAATAGCACCTAAACAAATTCTTGCCTGCATTCCTAGGAGACATCTACTGAAGATAATGGACTGGTTGCTGACTTCAATCAGGAGCCAGAGCCATTTTTATGACAATGAACTCAGGGCTGGCAACAACTATAGGGGTTGTTTTATTTTCGTAAGATTGGAAACAATGCACTAATATTTTATTATTTTTTATTGAAGTATAGTTGATTTAAAATGTTGTGTTAGTTTCTGGTGTACAGCATGTGATTCAGTTATACATATATATGTATATATAATAGTTTATTTTTTAAAGAATGTCTGTGATTCTAAAAAAGTATTTCTGGAATATCTAGGTTTCTTATTAAAATGTTATGGGTTTGATGGACATAATTAGAAGGCAGAAGGACCTTTCATCTCATGAGACAACTTTATACTCTAGAACTCTAAGGTACCGGTGATCCCTGGGTTACAGTTTTCCTCGTCCTTAGAGGGAATTTTATGCTTCAGGTACTAAAGGGAAGGTGATGGATAGGGATGAACATAAACAGCTATTTGTACTGTCACAGTCTGGAATCTACTGTCTAGAGTTATACTGTCTTAAGAGGCAATATAGTTGTTTATTCAAAAAAAGGGACAGAGCAGGGAGGGTATAGCTCAGTGGTAGAGCACATGCCAAGCATGCACAAGGTCCTGGGTTCAGTCCTCAGTACCTTCATTAAATTAAAAAAAAAAAAACAAACTAATTACCTCCCCCTACCCCAATGGTTTAAAAATAAAAGGGACAGGGTGATTCAGTGATTCCTGCGTGTTAGGGACAGAAGTGAGAGGTAGGTAGTGGGCAGGAACTGGGAAGGACAAGCGTTATGGGAGCCACTAGGAAAGCCATCCAAGCCTGCTTGGGCATCACCATCTATAAGAAGAGACATAGATGTGAGAGGCGGTAGATGTGCTGCTGACAACCTGGGCGCCCGGGCTGGGGCACCAGGCGTCTGCTTGAGGTGCCTGCACTGAACATAGGCAGCGGAGAGGGACTAGACTGCCAGCAGACAGGTTTGCCTGTTTATGAACTGGATTATCTACATTCCTATCAGTTATCCACAAATCATAGAATTGTAAAATAGCTCAAAGACAATGAAAGGCCCAGTGACCCTACAGAATCAGTGAATTCACCTAGTTTTCCACTGAAGTCATCCAGTAATCTTTTTGGTCCATTTCAAAGTCTTTTACGATTTTTCCCTACGTTGGCAATCACAGAAATGAGAGATTGCTTTCAGGTGCTCCCCCAAATCCTATTCATCCCTAAATGCCTTCACAAAAATCTCTATTTAGAAATTTATTCTAATCCCCTCAACTGATTATGATGTCCCTCTTTTACAGTTCCACAACTCCCTTGTCTCTTTTTATGGCCGTGTTTCATTTGACCATCAGTAAATGAAGCAATCGAGCACTTAGGGTGCTGGTCTATGATTACTGAAATGAACAGAAGTCCTTCGTGGTCATCCTTATATGAAGACTTTACTGTCATTTTCTCTAATGGAATTAGAAGTTCAGAAAAATATTTCCCTGAAAAATGTGCATAAGTTTAAAAAAAGATTTTTAAGGCTGTCTTTTATTTTTTGAAGTGCAGGTTAGGTCATGATCATCAACTAGTATTTATGGGTTGATATCACGTTGAGATCTTTTTTATGTCATTGGGTATGTGAACAGATTGAGGAAGTTTAAAGCACTGCCTTCAGAACTAGAAATGACTGCATTGGGACCCAGAAACAGTTGGCATCCTTGCGTAAAAGACACTTGGTACCAATTATTTATGCACTAAATGGGTCTAGCATCCCACATTAAATTATCCACAGTTTTGATTCAATTAGCCTTTGATTCAGTGCCTCAGTCTTTAATGACAAAGTTATTTCAGAAAAAGTTGAGTCTTGGAAAAGTTTCACCTAGCTAAGATTCCCCTTCAGGGAGGATGTGAGTCACACAGCACTTGCATTAGCAAATAAAACCACAGTGCATGTCTGCTCCCTGTGGATTTTAATTTGCAGCAACAATAAGCTGCAAGTAATAGGCCTTAGGTTAAATGGTTGAATATACAGTGCAGATCAGAATTAAGATGTCTTGTTTTGAGAAAGGTGAGGTAAATGTCATAGGCCAAGTGTTCTGAGAAACCTTGTATAAATGCCCAGCCCCCTCACATCTAGATATCCTGGCTTTATCTCCCCTCAAAGGCATCTTCTGAGGAATCTTTTCACTTTCATTACTTCTTTCAATTCTGTTTGTATCTTACACTCACAAATCAGGAGAAAGGGACAGCAAAGATGACCAGGAGAAAATTTTAAGTTGTTCAAAGCATGAATTTTCCAGTCAGTACCTCCCCTTGGGGTGCATTTGCATCTCCAAATACAGTGCTCCTTGCTTCTCTCTCTCTTCACTTATTTATTAATTTATTCTTTCATTTTTACATTGGTTTACTTATTCATTCATGTTCACTTAGTCATTCCTTCAACAAACAGAAACCTGTTCAGAACTTACGGTGTTTCTTAATGGAGATGCTATTAGCATTTTGCAGGAGATAATTCTTTGTGCCGAATTTTCCAGTATATTACAAAATGTTATCTCTGGGCCCCATCCACAAAGCAGTTCTCAGTCCCTGAGCAACCTAACCCTGCTCCCCACTTCCATTTCCAAACATGGCAGAAGAACCTGGGTATGATCCATTGCCAGAGGAGATCAGGATAAATAAGACAAGGTTATGGACCTTGGGCAGTTGGTAGTCTCACAGAGAATACAGATAGATAAATCCAGTACAGCGTGACACATGAGAGGAGAAAACAGAGGGATTCAAGGCTTCTCAGAGGACAAAATGCTTAAGACAAATCTTTATGGAAAAATTAGCTAGGTGAAGATTTCTAGGCAGCAGAAGAATTCCAAAGGCTGTGCCAGGCTTCATAAAGATGCTTTGGAAGAGCTGCAAGCAATTTGATCAAGGCTGGTGCATGGAATTGGAGTTTGGAGGTGGTGACTAATAAGACAGGAGGCGTGGTTGTAAGGAGGGTGTCACAGGCTAGGCTGAAACATTTAGGCTTTATTCACCACCTTTATTGGAGGTGACAGAATTAGATCTGAGTATCAGAAAGATCACTCTGGAAAGGACTCTGAAACATAGATTAGAGGAAATAAGACTGAGAACAGGGAAAACCATTTTTTGAGGATGCTGTGGTAATTCAAATGAGAAATGAATCATACTTAATGGATTTCAGTGAATACATCCATAGATACAGTAAGGGCTGCCAACACCTAGCCAGAGACCACTAGGTGCATACCTTTAGTTGAACAAGCTGGTTTTATTACTCATTGCAAGTAGTAATACCATGAGGAATCAAGGGGTGTTTCAACAAGGGGGCATTGGAAAGAACCTATTTGTTGGATTTGAGCTTTAGTTGTGTAACTTGGGGGATAGTGTAGAGAAACACGGGTTTATTCAAGTGAGGGCAATTCTATGATTGGGTAGCTCAATAAATCTTACCTATAGGGAAGGAAGACTAGAAGGAGGATCATCTTCACTCTTATTAGCTGGGAGACGGTGATGACTGATATTTTTGTGGGTTACAGGGACCTTGTTTTTGTCTCGCTTTATTATGGTTTGCATTGTGTATAGACTTCAAGCACTAGGCTTTGAGGGGTGATAAACAAGGGAATAGTTAACTGGCATTGGTTCAGGTGAGTTTTGTCCATTTTTGTGAAGCGAGATACTTGATCAACAAGCCGAGGACAAGGACTTTGTAGAGAGTGAAATACGATGGAGGAGAATAATTAATGTAATAAGAATCCTGCAGACAGTAGCGACCACACATTTTCCTTTGTGTGTTACACATGGCTGTTTGACTTATCCTAGCAACACCCATCAGCCAAGATGGAGAAAAGTGAAGAACATGTTAGCTAGTTCTTTAGTATCTATTTCCCTCTTTCCAGTAACTACTGATTTCTTTTTGGGATCCATGTGATTCTAGAGAAGTTGACTCCCTTTTTAGCTCCAATATGGAACACAGAAGATAACTTATCCATTTATCTGGCCGGAGTGACTGGTTCAACGGCAGGCTCATGACCTAGGACGTTTACTGTCAATACTGGGATACATACTTGTTTTTCCCTGATGATATGAATGAATAAAGATTACTTTGAAATTTTAGAACCCTAAGGCTCCCAGTGGGGAAAAATAGTTCACATACCAAGGACTAGGAACAAGAATGGCATCAGATGCTCAATAGCAGTGCTGACCACCAGAAGGCAAGGAAGCGATGCCCAGTCTGAGGATAAAGCCAACCCTGAGGAAGACAAAGTGAAAAGACAAAGAGAAGCTTGGTCTTACTTTTTTTTCCCTCTTTCAGTTTTATTAGGTAGAATTATTACAGTTTGACTGAACATATACATTATATTGTATGTAAAAACATATATACAATATACTGCACTTTTTTTTAATTTACATATATGTACTGGTCTTTGTTTCTAAGAACAGATTAGAGCTTTAGTTTTTTAAACTTACATAGTTATTAAAGGAATAAAGCCAACCACAAAGTAAGAATCAACAGAATGTGGTAATCCAATCATAAAGGACAGTCAAATGTGCTTATACATATTCAAGAAATCAGTCATTTAAGTTATAAATAAGTAGTTCATTTGTGTCCTTTTTTTTTTTTTTTTTTTTTAGATTCCACATATAAGTGACATCATATGGCATTTTTCTTTCTCTTTCTGGCCCACTTGACTTAGAATGATGATCTTCAGGTCTATCCTGTTGCAAATGGCATTATTTTATTCTTTTATATGGTTGAGTAGTATTCCATTGTATATATGTACCACATCTTCTTTATCCAGTCATCTGTTGATGGACATTTGGTGGTCCATCAAATGATGGACCATGATGGTTGTTTCCATGTCTTGGCTATTGTAAATAGTGCTGCTATGAACACTGGGATGCATGTGTCTTTTTGAATTTTATTTTTCTCCAGGTGTATGCCTGGAATTGAGATTGCTGGATCACATGGTAAGTCTGTTTTTAGCTTTTTAAGGAACCTCCATACTGTTCTCCATAGTGGCTGCACCAGTGTACACTCCCACCAACAGTGTAGGAGGGTTCCATTTTCTCTACACCCAAGAGAAGCTTGATCTTGCTCAGAGCATTTGAGCTGTAAGATCCATTTGAAGGCAGTTTTACCTTTGGGCTCTTCAATCCAAATATCCTTTGTTATGTAAACAAGTGTATATTAATCTTTCTGTTGCTTGATACCTTGTCATTCCCTAACCAGGGTAAAGAGTGAAGAAGGCTGACTTATAAGTTGATCCAGGATTAGGACTGAAGTGGGCATGTGCTCTGAGCAGGTCAGGGAATTAAATGTCTTGGCAAAAGGATGCTTTAAATGATGGTAAAGGACTCAGTAGGCACAAATGTACCTGGTATACCTCCACTAAAATTTTTCTTTTCTCTCTCTTACCTTCTTAGTGCCAAAGTCTTGTATTTTCCATGCCGTTATCTAATGTAATTAAATTCAAGTTAAAAAACTATTTTTAAGTATTGCACTATGCTAAATTTTGTGAGAATATGGAAGTATAGATCCCTGTTCTACTACATAATTAAGGAGTTCACATACACACACCTTTCATCCATTTACTTATTCAACACTTAGAAGCCAGAGAAGGCAAAGTATGAAGAAGAGCTCAAGTGAATTTTACAGATGGCAGGTGCAGTGGGGTTTGAGAGGAAGTAGAAGGCAATCTGCGCTATTCAGCTAGTGTGGGGTGATGAGAGGAAATTCCCCAGGGCTCCCTCTTCTCTCTAATCTGTTAGCATGAAAGGGGGAGGCAAGCTTTCTCTGTTTCCAGGGTGAGCAATGAGGGATCGTTTAGTAGCTCTGTGACCTTGAGCAAGTCACTGAACCCCTTTGAGCATGATCTTTTCTTATTTTAGACTTTTAAATTATAGTTTAAGCCCCTCCTTCTTTCTCAAGATTGTTGTTGAGAAGCAAAATCATAATGGAAGACAGAGGATGTTAACCTAATTTCCAAAGAAAAGTAGGCGATGATGAGGATAATTCATGATGGATATTGGTAGACCAAGAAGCTCTACTTCCCTTTTTATTTTGTTCTGCTTTGTTTTGTTTTGTTTGTTTGTTGTCAAAAAAAAAATCTAATGGTGGAAATTTTAGAAGATGTAGACAAACAATGGCAAACCATGAAGAAGAAGTTGCTCTACAAGTCATAGCATGTATACCTCTGATGATCTTCTCTATCATCTCCATTTTGAGGGCAGCCCCATTGGGCAACTATATAAAATTTTAGAAAGTGCTTATTCAGCTACAATTTATCTGCAAATGTAAAACTGGGATCAAGAGAGAAATGTGCAAAAACAAAAAAAGAAAAAAAAAAAGGAAACAAACAAACAAAAAGAGACAAATGCACAATAAAAAATGGCCTTTTCTGTTTTGGACCAAAGAAAACTATCCTTCCATGAAGTTGTTCATATGGTTCTGCTCTTGTAAACTTTGTAGATTAATTTCTTTATATTGAAAGCTGAGTAAATTAGGTACAAAGTCTCAACACCAACAAGGATCCAGGCCCACATACACATTGAATACAGTCAGAAGGGTAAAAGGGGAATAGTGGGGTCATTAAAGATGCTGGCTCTTCTCCTCCTTTTATTTAGGCCAAGATAATTTCTCTAAGTCTTATTCCTTTTTTCTGAACTGCATGCTTTATTCTGTTCTCTTGCTTTCTTCTCTGGTCCTTTGCCTGCCCTCTTCCCACTCCTGATCTTCTTGCAGGAATAAGAATTAATTGTATAACTCTCTTCAACATCCCGCTTTCAGAGCCCTCATTTAAGCTGTACTTAAAAGCAGGAGGGTTTTTAAAATCCGTGTGCTGGACACAGAAGTACACATGCGAATTCTGGTTTCTTGGGGATTTCAGAATAATAATAAAAAAACCTCCGAAATGGAGAACCGTCAATAATTTCAAGGCAGTGTAAGCTCCTGTTCTCTCTGCTTCTAGAGGTAACCACTCAGCTATAATCAGGCTCAAAACAAAGAAATTCTTAAGGAATATTGCATATCCTTATTACTTCCTAGCCTGGTATCAATTTGTCAGTGGCTTCAGTGTATAGAGATATGCTTTAGCTTTGTTTATCCCCCCTTAAAGTCCCTCAGAAAATTAATATTTGCAATTGAAACCATCAGATTAAAAACTAGCCAGCATTCAAAGCTGCAAACAACAGAGCCCACATTGTCTAGTTTAAGCAGAAAAGGAATGTATTAAGAGGCTGGGCCCCTTACAGTTACTGAGAGGGCTTTATAATCTGGTTTACAGCCTGTAATAATTAGGCTTCTGGGATTTCTGGTAAAGACTCTAGCCCTCCTGCTTCTGGATAGAGGAATGGAAGCTCGTAAGAACTCTTTTGCATCATCAGCACTGGATATGAGACTCAAATTGTCAGCAGTGGATATAGGACTCGTCTGCTAGAGCCTTTGCTGTAACTACCTTAGAGGGCTGGATGTTTGCTTTTCTTTAAAACTTTATTTACATTTCTTTCCTTTTTTTTTTTAACGGTGGTACTGGGGATTGAACCCAGGACCTCGTGCATGCTAAGCACGAACTTTGCCACTGAGCTATACCACCCCCCCTCCATTTCTTTACTTTTTAGAACAACTTTTTGTTTTGCAATAGAGATTCCCAGGAAGTTGTAAAAATAGTTCAGAGAGGTCCCTGGTACCCTTCACCCAGCTTCCCCCTACTAATTTCATTTTGCATAACCATAGCACAAACAAAACCAGGAAATTGACATTGGTACAATCCATAGACCTCATTCAGATTTCATCACTTTTACATGAATTCATTCATGTGTATATGTGTGAGTGTGTCTGTGTATATAGGTCTATGCAAGTGTATAGATTCATGTAACCACCTTCACAGTCAAGGTCCAAAACTGATCCATTGCCATCAAGATCTCCTTTGGGCTACTCTTTTATAGTTACACCTACTTCTTCCTGTCCCTAACCCCTGGCAACCAGTAATCTATCTCCATTTCTATGTCTTTGTCATTCCAAGGTTATGTAAATGCAATCATATATGATCTTTTTTCACTCAGCATATTGCCCTTCAGATCCACCCAGGTTATTGTGTTGGTTAACAATGAAAAGTGAGATACTTTTTATTGTCAAGTAGTATTCTAAGGTACAGATATATCATAGCTTGTTTAACTGTTCACCCACTGAAACAAAATTCTGGTTGTATCAAATTTGAGATTATTACGAATAAAGTTGCTTTGAATATTCATGTGCAGGTTCTCTGATCAACTGGTTTTTTTTTTTCCTTTTATGGGGGTGGGGTAATTAGGTTTATTTATTTTATTTTACTACTACTTTTTTAATGGTGGTACTGGGGATTGAACCTATGACACTGTGCACGCTAAGCATGTGCTCTACCACTGAGCTGTATCCTCCTCCTGATCAACTTTTAAACCAATGTCTTTCTTAGGTGGGTCTGTTTGATAGAACCCAGGCCAGAGTTTATGCCCAAGCCTCTTAACAGACCTCCCTTTCTCATGATTAGCCCCTGCTGATCATTTAGTAAAATTTCTAACATATCCAAAGTAGACAGAAATGTATTATGAACACCCATGTCTGTCACCGGGCTTCAACAATATCAAGATTCTGCGGCTTTTTTCATTAATACTTCCTCCTACTCTCCCTACAAACACTTGATTATTTTGAAACAAATCCCCAAAATGTATTTTTTTTCTGTAAATATTTCAATATGTACCTCCAAAAATGAAGAACTTTGAAAAAAAGAAAAAAATTAAGGGGAGGTTATACCTCAGTGGTAGAGCATATGTTTAGCATGCATGAGGTCCTGAGTTCAATCCCCAGAATCTCCATTTAAAAAAAAAAGTCTTAAAAAAAAAAGCCAAAAAACTAAAATGCCATTATCCCAATGTCATAGTTTGAGTTCCTCCAGAAACCAGTAACAAAATAAAGACTTGAATGCAAATAATCTATTTGGGAGGGAGATACCAATAGGGAAAAGGGGAAGGGAAGACAAATAAGGGAGGGTTGTGAGACATTAGCAGAAAGCTGCGCTGGCAGGCATTAACTCCTCAGTCCTTGCAGACAGCCAAGAGCAGGGAAAGATTTCAGCAGGCAGAGAAAGCCCTCAGCAAAGAAGTGCAGATGCTGACAGCTGAATTCTAGGTAGCATGCACAGAAGTAGTAAGGGGTTATGAAACCCGAGAACTGACAGCATCTCCTACACTGGCCTGAAAACAATTTACAAGTAACTAGCCAGTGTTCAGATTTTCCCTAGTATCTTGTAATTTTTTTTTTTTTTTTACAGTTTGTATATCCAAATTATTATCCAAATAAAGTCTATACATTGTAATTAGTTTATATGTTTTTTAAGTCTGTTTTACTCCATTTTCTTATTTTGAAAATTTTAAACACACAACAAATTTGGAAGAATTTTACTCTGAACAACTCTATACCCACCAATATTATACACTAATCATTTTTAATATGATTTATCACATATCTATCATCTATTTGTCTTTTTATCCAAATTATATTTCTTGATGCATTACATAGTAAATTGCAGGTATTAACTTACACTTAAACACTTTAGTATAAAAATCATTGCTAAAGTTCATATTGTTTACTGTTTTTTAAGGTAAAATTAAACATAATAAAATGCACAAATTGTAAATGTATATTTGTTGAGTTTTGACAACGTATACACCCGTAAGCCACATCCCTGTCAAGATACAAAATATTTCTACCCTCAGAAAGTTCTCTCAAATATTTTCCCAGATACTACCTTTCCCCACTTCCCGAAGCAAACCACTGTTCTGATTTTTTTTAACCTAATGTTGTTTGTAATGATCTCTAATTTTTTCTTCTAATGTCCATAGGGCCTGTAGTGATGGCTACTCTTTCATTCTTGATATTGGTAATTGTGATTCTTGTTGGGAGACAATTATCCATAGGTCTCTGTTACCTGAAAACTAGGCTTGCCCCTTGGTGGGTGTGGAGCCAAAAGACACAACCAAGCTGAAGAGTGGGAGAAGGAAGGATTTATTACTTGCAGCAAGTAAGGAGAACACTGGAGATCTTTCCCAAAGCAGTGTCTAAGGATACATGCATATTCATGAAGGGGCTTGAGCAGAGGAGAATTCAGCCTAGAATTGGGGTAAAGGTTGACAGAGTCCAAGCTTTAGTTGATTGAAGTCATGAGGATCAGAAAAGGTCAACATCATCATTCCTTAGGTTCCAGTTGATCTGGTTGTTGAGCGCTGGAGTGGGGTTAAATTCTGGGAAAGAGCTCAAGAATGCGTTTCGGGCTAATCTACCATTGTAACAGAACTGGGGAGTCTTTACAACTGATTTATCATCTTTGCTTGCCTGATAACAGTCATTTGTTCCTCCATTCTTAAGTTCCCTAAAGATCATTAATTACTTAGACCTATTCAAGGACAAGCATTGTGGCCAGGCTTAGATCACAAAATGGCTTCTCTTATGTCAAGACAGCCATGCCTGGTTCTCTTTCTCCGGGGACTCCATGTCCTATCTGCTTCCATCTCTTCACATCTTATGAGGAAAGGCACTGACAGCCTTTGTCCTCCACTAGCTTCTCAAAGATGTTGGTATAGCAAACAAATAGCCTTGGTAAATAGTGATAGTGGCTTCCTCCAGAGCAGAGGGCAGGTTTGCTTACTGTCCAGTATAATAAAGATAATTTCTACTTTAGGGGTAAAAACAGGCAGGCTTGCTTGCAGTATATATTTTAAAAGTTAAGTTTCCCTAAACTCGGGGTCCCTTAGCTGGGATGCCAAGGCACTACATTTGCAACATTTACAGGGGCTACTCTGTGTCATTCTTGAGGGACTTGGGGGCCAAAAGGAAGTGATGCAAACAAACATAAAGCTCGTTCTCCTTGCTGTGAGCAACAGAGTCCTGTCTCTGACCAGGAATCCCATTTTAGTCCACAATACCCATGAAACTGTGGTGGGCTAACTGGTTAGCTTTCCTAGTAGGAGACTATCTCAAACGCTTGAAATTCTTGACAGTTCTTAATTTTTACTTTTTCTTGACAACTAACTGGCAAGGAGTTCATCAATTTTGTTGATCTTTTAAAAGGACAGCTTTCAGCTTTACTGATTTTCTCTGTTGTTTTTCTGTGTTCAATTTAATTGAATTCTGCTCATATCTTTATTATGTTCTTCCTTCTGCCCACTTTAATTTACTTGGCTCTTCTTTTTCTAGCTTATTAATGTAGAACCTTAGGTGATTGATTGGATTTTAGATCTCTCTTCTTTACTAACCTAAATATTGAAAGCTATACATTTCTGTATATGAGCTGTATCATACACGTGTTGATATGTTGCATTTTTATTTTTATTTAGTATGAAATACTATTTAACTTTCTTAGGATTCCAATTCTTTTAAATCTATTAAGACTTGTTTTAAGATCCAGTGTATGGTCTATCTTGCTGAGTGAACCGTGTGTACTTGAAAAGCATATGTATTCTGTAGTCACTGGATGTGGGGTCCATTAAACATCAGTGAGGTTGTATTAGTCAGTGTTCTCTAGAGAAACAGAACCAACAGAACTGAAGTCTGAGAACCTGAGAACCTGGGGAGCAGATGCTGTAAGTTCCCAGTTGAAGGACAGCAGGCCTGGGACCCAGGAAGAGCTGATGTTTCAGTTCAAGTCAGAAGGACAGGAAAAACCTGTACCCCAGCTCTAAGGCAGTCAGGCAGGAGGAACTCCCTCTTACTCACTCTTTTTCTTCTATTCAGTCCTTTAAAGGTTTGGACAAGGCCCACCCACATGAGGGAGGGAACCTCCTTCACCCAGTCTATCAGTTCAATTGTTACTTTCATCCAGAAACGCTCTCAAAACACAGTCAGAATAATACTTGCCCAAACAGCCAGGCACTCCGTGGCCCAGTCAAGTTGACACATAAAACTAACCATCACAAATGTCAACAACCATCACAGGGGTTGATAGTATTGCTCGAATTACCAATGGATTTCCTTTTTTTGTTGTTGTTGTTTAATTGTTCTATCTCTTGCTGAGAGATAAAATCCCTTGCTATGATTATGGAATTGTGTATTTCTTCTTTTAGTTCTGTCAATTTTTGCTTCACATATTTGAAGTTCTTTTATCAGGCACATACATATTCATGATTAGACACATACACATTATTTCTTCCTGAGAAATTGATCCTCTAATCATTCCTAAATCTCTCTATCTTGGATGATACTTTTTATCTCAAAGTCTATTTTTCTGCTATTATTAATAGCCATCCTGCTTTATTATGTTTATGGTACATCTTTTCCCACCATTAACATTCAGTCTAATCTTTATATTTAAAGTGAGTCTTTAATTGAACCTGGGATCTCATGCATGCTAAGCATGCATTCTACCATTAACCTATACCCTCCGCTCTAAAGTGAGTCTATTTTAGACAACATATACTTGGACTTAAAAAAAAATCATTCTGACAATCTCTGCTTTTCAATTAGAGTTTTTAGTACTTAATCATTTAATGCAAGTATTGATAGGGTTGAATTTATTTTTATTATTTTATTGCTCATTTTCTATTATTTGGTTTTTATTACACTGTTTCTGGTTTCTTGCCTTTTTCAGATTATTTGAATTTTTAAAATAATTCCATTTTAATTTATGTATGGCTTTTTAGCTATAGTAATCCTTTGCATTAATTTTTTTAACTAGATGCTTTAAGTATCACAATATACATTGTTATCTTTCCACAGCCTACTTGAATTAGTACTGTACCAACTCACATAAAATATAGAAACTTTGGCTTTGTATGCATCTATTTACCTCCTCTACCCTGTTGTTGTCATTTGTATTATGTTTACATACCTTGTAAGCCTACAGACAATAACATAGTTTTTGCTTTGAAGTCACATATATTTAAAGGCATTGACAGGAAAATATAAACTTTTATACGCAGTGATCCTCATTATTTACAGTACTTATGTCTGTAAAGTCGACACAAACACCAAATTAGTGAATACTGAACCATTACTCCCAGAAGAAATACAGACAGGTTCCTGGAAGCCTCTGGTCACAATATTTTTGTCAACTGATCAATACCTAATCTTGTTGTATGTATGTTTCTGTTTAAAGACACCTCATATAATATATATTGTTGATTTATTAGCAGTGAGCTGATGGCCAATGGCAGGATAACTCATTCTTGAACAAAGCTTATCGAACACATGTATTTTCTCCATAAAGCATATTATAGACTTCTTGGGCTTAGGAACACCCAACAGCACTTCAGCAGAGCATTTGCGGGCCACTTTAAAGAGCAAGATCATCAAGAAAAAGCACAAAAATGCAAAAAATGTGGCAATATATAGACAGTGAAAAGACATCCGTTTATATTACAAGAGCTAAAACAGGAAGGCAGAGCATTGGCTTATTTGAGCCCATCTGGGAATGTGTGGATAATGTGCGCACTGGGTGACTCAAAGTTTCCACTGTTCTGCATGTGTCCCTGACTGACTGTGAAAGCACTGTTTAGTACTGATTGGGGGTTCCAAATAAATTTTAGCAAGTAGGTGAATTCACAAATATGGACTCTGTGAATGATGAGGGTTGACTGTATTTCCTCAATTATTTTCCATTTCTCACTGTCTTCCTTCCTTCCTGAAATTTTGAGTTTCCATCTGGCAGCATTCCCATCAGGCTGAAGACCTGCCTAGGATTTGCTGAGCTTCTTTGGATGTAGAGTTATGTTTCTTACATTGTTGGTTTTCCTCAAATATTTGGTGATTCTTGGTTTTGTGCTTATCTGTGCACAGGAGATGTTTTTAAAAGTGTTTATGGAGTAGGCTGTGTCTGTTGTACACTCTCCCTCCGAGGAGGAATAAGGACTGGGGCCGCCACCTGAACACCTGTTTTTCTTTAGGGGTATGAGGAAGGGGTGGGGATGCTGTTGAACAGGAAGAGCTAGTAGCTAGTGAACTGGTGGAAGAGTTTCCTGATTATTCCAGGTTTCACCTGCCACATGGACACTGTCCCATCTAATTGAATTGAAGGTCCTATATTCTACCGAGAGACAGATACCTCTGCTGCTATGATGGATGGGGGGATAAGGAAGCTTCAGTGGGCTTACCTGCTCCTGCGGTGATACTCCAGTTCATTACCTTGTGGCTTAATGTGGGCTCCTCCCTGCTCCTGAAAGCCAACTGTAGATGTGGAACCCTTTCGGTGCTGCTATTGCCTTTTGTAGCAGTCTTGTCTTCTTGTGGCTTGAGGCTGCTACTACTTTCTCCTGTCCAATCCAGCCTGCTATACATCTTTCAGGGAATCCTCCTAAGTTTTAGACCATCAGTAGCTAAAGTTCTTGTTTTCCATTGCACTTGTGAATTTATGAATTTAAAAAATCAATTTTACCACCAGGTCTAGGAATTTGTGGCATGGAGAAAAGGCTGTAATATGTTCCCAGTCTGCCATTTTCAATCAAATTTGCTTTTCTAGGACCCTTCCTACATTGTTGATGGGAATGTAGTTTGGTGCAGCCATTATGGAAAACAGTGTAAAGATTGAAAAACTAAAAATAGACTTACCATATAATCCAGCAATCCCACTCCCAGGCGTATATCCAGAGGGAACTCTAATTCGAAAAGATACATGCACCCCAATGTTCATACAAGCAATATTTATAATAACCGAGACATGGAAACAACCTAAATGTCCATCAACAGATGACTGGATAAAGAAGTTGTGGTATATTTATACAGTGGAATACTACTCAGCCATAAAAAGAATAAAATAATGCCATTTGCAGCAGCATGGATAGACCTGGAGATTATTATACTAAGTGAAGTAAGCCAGAGAGAGAAAGACAAATACCATGATATCACTTACATGTGGAATAAAAAAAAAGATACAAATGAACTTATTTACAAAACAGAAACAGACTCACAGACATAGAAAACAAACTTATGGTTACCAGGGAGCAAGGGATGGGTGGAGTGATAAAGTGGAAGTTTGAGATTTGCAGATACTAACTACTATATATAAAATAGATAACAACAAAGTCCTACTGTATATAGCACAGGGAATTATATTCAGTACCTTGTAATAGCCTATAATGAAAAAGCATATGAAGAGGAATATATATATATACACACACACACACATATATCTGAACCAGTATGCTATATACCAGAAATTAACACAACATTGTAAACTGACTATACTTAAATTAAAAAAAAGTAAAACTTGCTCTTCTTTCCCCCCATCCTCTCCCCCACTCTTCCCCTCCCCTCTCCCCTCCCTCTCCTTCTCCTTAAGGAAGCAGTGGTGATAACAACCTGATTTAATTATGTAGTTAGGTAAAGAAGGAACACAAGAAATTCTAACAACATCAAATACTCACAGTAAAGGGGAGTTAGAGTTTGTTCTGATTATGAAAGAATGCTAAGCTTGCCAAATGAATAGGTTTGATTTCTCACAATTTTTGCTTGTCTCATGTAGGCTCTGAATTTGTCTTGAAATTCTCCAGCATTTGCCTTGAATTTTTAGATTTCTTGGTGGACTCTGCTTTCAAGCTTATATAGTTCTAAAGTTATATTCAAACACTGCCATCTTGTGGGTCATTCCTTGTGTCTCCCAAGCCCAACCCTCAAACTCTCTCATGCAAATATCTTCATCCTGAAGAGTTGGGGTAGGTGCTAACAGCTATACTAAGAGCTGTACATATATCAAATCATTTCAGTTCATAAGAACTCTCTGAAGGAAGTACTATTAATCCCAGGTTAGAGTTGAGGAGACTGAGGCCTCAGGGGGTCTACGACTTGCCTTAGGTCTCAAAGCTAGTAAGAATAGGAGTAAACATTTATATTCAGGCAGTTTGCTTTTAGAACCCTTGTTTTTACTGCACCAGCATGTAAAACTAATATATCTGAAAACAATACAGTGTGACACAGTAATAGGGATAAGATACAGGAATAAGTAGTAGAGAAGAGGGGATAACTGTTAGTTAAGGGCATCAGGGAAGAAAGGCATGACAGATTGGTGAGGAGGTGGCCTCCTCTAAGTGAGAATTGGAAGGATAGTCATTACATAGGAAGAATGCAGCTGGGGCCATATCCCATGGATATAATAGTATGGAAATACCCTATAGTGTGTATTGTTTTGTCTGCTCTGCACCATGTCTTCTGGGGAACACTTGTCAGTCTGTTTCAATCATTTGACTCTAATAAAGGTTGTCAATCATAATACCCTTGACTCCGCACCTAATCGGAGTCAATATCAGGGTATATCAGGGGCCCCTGGGATTTCTGTGCTTGAGGCAGAGGGCTCAGTGCTGTCTTCCCTAACCTAAAGCTGAGATGTGTGTCAGAAAGCTGCTTCCAGCCAAGTGTCCTCACTTGGAAGACAGTTTGGAGAAGAGAATTAGATCAAACGATAAGATTCTAGTCATCTGAGGGCCAACGGCACTGCTGATTTCCCTGTAGCGATTAACCATTTTTGCAGAACCTGAACAGGTCTGGGTTTTGATCCATTGCAGCCACACAAGTTCTGATATTCTTTCTTCTGTCACCAGCTGAAGCTGGTGGCACTGGCATTCCTTATCTCTATATACCTTCAGTGGTATCACAATACATTTTAATCATGAAGGATAGCACTATTAACTTATTTTGGAAAAATGGCATTTAGGGAGTTTACTGCAAGTGGTGTAGTTTAAACATTTTTTTTTTTTTTTTTGCAGTGCTCTATTCTGGCCTCATCTCAAATTCTGCTCCTTTTGCCTGGACTATTCTACTTCTTATCTAAATCACTGCAATCTTCTAAAGCCATCCTTAGATTTATTTCTTCCTTTAACCAACTTTAGAAATTCCAGACCATTATTTTCCTAAACGTTGATTTTTAAAATTAATCAAGTAACTTTTAGTTATTGCTAATAAAAATGACAAATTCAAAATGACAGAATTGAGAATCATCCATAACCCACCACACAAAGATAATCATAGCTATTGGTTATTTTTCTCTCTCCTTTCTTCTATGTGTAAACAGATTTTTTAATGGCTAATTTGATCTCTTCCTTCACTTACCACACCTACAAAGCACTTTTAATTTAGTTGTATTTCATTTGTACTATTTCCTAATCATTTCAATACTGTCCTGCAAATTACCAGTATCTTTGAAGGCAACTAATTTCCAGAGAAAGGGGGAACAATTCCACATTCCTTGGCTTGCAGTGTTTTCTTTCCTGCACCATCTAATTCTTACTCATTCCTCCAGTTCGTGTCACTTCTTTGGGTCGTTAAATTTATCATAGTACTATTGATAGGTCTTGAAAAAGTTGCAAACTGTTCTTATGTTTGGGATTATCTGAGTCTGTAAGTGTTTTGCTCACTGTTGGATCCTTCCTGCTTACCAGAAGTAAACTTGGTTGTTGTTAAAATAAATGAATGACTGCTTGGAATAATTCCCCAGAATTAAAGAAATACTTCTTTATTTATAACATGTAACATTTACCATTTAAGAAGTGTTACTGTGTGGCAGGCACTCTGCTAAGTGTATTTATGTAGTTATCTCTATCTACATAATTACATTTTCACAATACTAAAATTTATTGCTCCTATTTTACAAATGAGGAAACTGAGGCTTCGGAAAAACTAATTAACTTGCCCAGGGACAGATGAAAAGATTTGAACTTAGGTCAATGCATTTGTTTACATTATTGACTTCACTTGCCATTCCTAGCTTCTTTGTGAAAATAAAAGTTGAGATACATAGCTTATTTTCAAACCCACTCAAGTTTTACATTACAAACTTGTTACCTGTCAAAGAAGGAAGTAGGCACCAGGTGCAAAGAGACAGAACACTGGGAAGGACAGCAGGAGAGCTAGTTATTATTCTCCCCTTCCCCTTCACTAACCAGCTGTGTGGCTTGGGCTTCCACAGGGCAGTCTCCAAAAAACCGAGTAAAGCTGAACGGGCCGCCCCCTAAGAAGACATCTAGTCCAACTCCGTCGTTTTACAGATGAGGGAGACTGAGTGGCTTGTATAACTGACCACGTGGCAGAGCTGCACAGCCACCTCCTGACTGTTGTTTTGTTTGTTCGGAGTCACACCACCCCTCCCTGAACAAACATTTACTGAGCGCCTCCTGTATCAGGCGGAGGGCAGGATGTTTCCCTTTCGCTAGGCTAGTATCGATTATTGGCTACTTTCTTTCCTCTCAAATTTTTTTCACTCCACCATTTTTAAAACGGCCCTTGGATGCAGAGTGCAAGGGCGGAAAGCGTTACGTGGAAGCCTGGTGTCAGGCACCGAGTGCCGTGACCTGGTTCGGCAGCTGGTTCCGCAGCAGTGATCTAAGAAGGCAGGCGTCACTGCCTTCTTACCCAGGGAGTGACCGCCAGATAATCCGGGTGTAAAGCGAGCCAGGGAGGGGCAAGGCTGCGTTTCTGCGAGAGGACGCCTTTGGCTTTCCAGTGCCCCACCCCGGTAGGGAGACAGGAGGAAACTCTTCTTAGGTGCAAGATGCCTACGTCTGTGGTTCTGCTGCCTAAGGCATCCGTCCAGGTCTCCAGAACTCAGTCTCTCCACCCAAGTTTATCTTGAATCCCAAGTCTCTAGCTGCGGGGAGAGCGACGTTTTTTCTTGGGCGAAGGCTGACCCTAGAAGGGACATTTCCACCACCCGCGTTGGCCTAGGGTCCCCGGCTGCTACCTTTCCCCGCCCCCGGGTAGCGTTGGCCGCCCCAAGGCCGGTGGGGTCAAGTTCCTTTAGGGCGCTGGGGAAAGGCCACAGCTCAGGTGCTGCCACGCGAGGGCTTCTGGGCAGACAGCAGCCAATCCTCAAGAGGCATACACGAGCCCCAGCCAATCAGCGCCCGTCTTATTCCTGGGTCCCGCCCAGGCCGGCCTTCTCTCCCTTCTCGGCTTGCCGGAGCCCATAGTCGCGGCTGTAGGTGCAGCCGCATCCGGAGCTGACCCGGGCCTGGGGACCGGCCTCCGCTGGCGCCGTTCGGTTTCTTCTGCTGCTTTCACTGAGGATGAGTCTCTGCGCGGCCGTATGCCCACCCCGTGGAGACCACCGGCGCATTTTCATCTAGCGACTGGTAAGGGAGGGCTCCGCCCAACCGTGCGGAGCGGGCGGCGGAGTCCCCAGAGCGGGGCGGGGGGAGGGAAGGTGACGGGGGCGGGGTGGTGGTGACGAGACAGTGTTCACTTTCTGGAGGGTGCGGGAGGCCGCGGCTGGACCGTGGGGAGGGGGTTTAGCGGCGCGGAGGCTGCCGGGCTTCGCGGGGCAGACCGAGTGGCCGGGGTCCCGGCGGCCGCCTCCCGCAGCCTCCCGGGCTAATGAATGGCCCGTGCGGTCGACGTGCTACTTTGCGGTCCCGCGCGACACGCCCTCCAGCGATGTTGCGCTGCTAGTTAGTTTCTGATAGTTGTCTCTTGTCAGTTCCCCTCGAGCCTAGTATTTGAAGCCGTTCCTCGAGTTGCCCATGTCTCTTGTCCCTTTCGCGGCGTCCCGTAAGTTTTAGTCCACTCTGGGGATACTAAGTCTAAAGTTCAGTGTGAAACGACTGTTGTGTGCAAAAGGACCCGTTCTTTTTCGGGAGGAACGGGGGAGACTATATAGAGGCCTTTTATTCATGTATCGTATGTTGCCAATTTCTAGAAAGCTGTAGTTCAAAAGCGAAATAAGCAACCCAGGATACCTGTGACTCTTGATTTCCAACGTAGTTAATCAAACTTAATCAAGTGTGTTTAATCAAGTTAATCGATTGTATTAACCGGGTAGGATATTTTTCAGGAAGCAGGGATTGATGTAGCGACCCCTCCCACCCCTTTTTTTCTCATGCCTGGAAAGTAGGGCGTTTGAAAATTGAAATTTATCAGAAATCAGGAAGAACGTGACTTTTAAAAGTGGTGGTGTTTCTGTGCCCGTGATGTGCAAATTCACACCCTTCCATAGCTCGATCTTTTCACTGCTTTTTCTGTTTTGAATTGCTTGATTTTTATTGGTTTGAGACTCATAGGGTAGGTAAGGGGAGAAAGAGCTGGGGTTTTTTTGTTTGTTTTAAAGAACCAATGAACCTATTTCATTTTATTTTAACACCTTTATTGTGGTATGATTCCTATACAGTAACTACACATATTTCAGATGTACAATTTGATGAATTTTAATAGATGTATGCACCAATGAAACCACCACCACAATCAAGATAGCTAACATTTCCATCACTTTCTAAGAGGTACACATTTCGAATTCCCAATTTATCCCTTTCCACTCCCTTTAACCCCTGGTTACCATAAGTTAGAAAGAGCTGTTTTCTAAAAAGAATTACAATACAGATATTTGCAGAAACTTGAATCAAAGAAGTTTGATTCAAGGAATTTTTAAAAAATGGCTCTTCCATTATTTGAAAAGTATTTTAAAAACTTGAACCGTTTTAGCATGCTAAATTGTATGTAAGGAAATTATTATATTTTAACCCCCACTATGCTTTGTAACTGTAAAGTTCAAAAGACCATATTACATAAGGTGCTCAATATTACTTGGTTAATTATTATAAATTATGTCAAAATTAGTTTACTGTCATTAGTTGGGCAATAATTCTTTGTCACATGTAGGGGCAAAATTCCTAAAATTTGGGGAATTGTTCAATTGTGAAATGGGTTTTGCACAGATAAAATATTGAAGCCTCTACCTCTTGGACCCAGAGAACATTTGAGGAAACATTAGAATGAAATATAATATTGATAAAGCTAAATTATTAATTTCCTGAAGTAGTGAGTCTTGATGTTTTAAAATTATATGAAGTCTTTTCAGGGCTTACAGAAAGAATTAAAAATTTTAAAAATTCTTCAATTATGAATCAGTATAATTTGTAGCTTTGTACCAGTTATTTTTATTTAATATAGATACAAATTTATAGGGAAGATATTTTAATTTTAGAGCGCTCTTAAAAAAATGAACCTACTTACCGAATGCATGTATTTTGTGAGAAATATGAGTAAGTGTGACATTCTTTCCCCTTCTTTCCTAAGGAGCTTAAAGTCTTATGTGTAGGCAAGGTATGCACTTATAAAGCATATTGTTATCATCATTTTGCAGATGAAGAAATTGAGGATTAGAGACATTAGCTACTTGACCAAGGTTTCAGATAGTAGGAAACCAATTCTTATGACTACAAATAAGGGTAATTTTTTTCTGCTACACTGTTCTACTTCTCATTGAAGTTTTCCAAAGTGCACTTTGATGGAGCAGGTTGGGTAGAGTCGAATAGGTAGGATCTAGAGTACTGTTTTCTATCGGTGTAATTTTAGGTAGGCTACTAAACTTTCATATCAATTTTCTCATTGTAAAATGAGGGTAACAGTATATACAGGGCAATACAGGCTGGAAAGAGGATTGAGTTAGTTAATTTATGGAAAGCACTCTGCTTGTCCATATGAAAGTTCAAAAGATGATAGATGTAATGTTTGTGAGCCATGGGCGAGTTGGCAGCCTTGTCAAGTTTGGGTAAAAAGCGTTCCAAGCAGGAAGGACTCTAATATAGTTATCCCACTTTCTGACCTATGTATCAGTATATTCCTTTTTGCTTCATAACATTTCTTGGGTGCTTACATTTGAATGAATTGTCTCATTTATTTTTCAGAACAATTCGGGAAATAAATAGTTATTACCTTTTTACAAGTGAGAGAAGCAATTGTGATGTGCCTAGGGTCATTTAATTAGTGGTGTACCTGGGTTACTAGCTTAGTGTTGAATTCAGAGCCTGAACTTTATATGCTGCATGGTTGCCAGGTCTAACTAGCAGCCTCTTCTTGAGGTCACAAGGCTATAAACACATGAAGTAGAGATACTGGTTCATTTTGGTCTTGGATATGTCAGAGAATAGCATGGTCAGATTTGTGTTTTAGGAAGATAACTGAACTCTTAACCAAGAATGAATAGGATTGTGAGCCATTGTGGAGGGCTCAGCCTCTACTGGCTGGCACCTTTGGGGTGGACCAGTCTTCAGGGTTAACAATTGGCCTGTAGCTGGCTACATTTCTCCAACTCAGTCCCTCATCAACACTTCATATTCATCATGTATATAACAGAAATTTTCACCTTTAATTTCTGTTTGTTCCTTTGTTTAAATTTGTTTTGTTTTTCTGATTTCCAAAGTATTTACCCTTTACTTTTCTTCCTGGCTGCCCTGTCTGTAATCAAGCCAGAAACCAAGGAGTTATCACCACATCTTGTCAATTCAAGGTCCTAGATATGTTTCTGAATTGCTCACTTTTCTTTATCCCTAAAGAAAGGCACATAAGGCTGTCTATAATCTGGTTCTTCCTTGTGTATATATTAGGCCTTACGCTTTTCTGTCTTCTGAATTACTTGGAATTTTCAGAATGGACCAAGATGATTTTAGTGCTTTTATATTTACTGTTCCTTCTGCCTCAAATGCCCCCTACCCTGAATTTATCAGATAAACCTGTACTCATCTTAAGTCTTCATTTATACATCTCCTTTGGGAAATCTTCCCTATGTCCCTCTTGTCAGCTTCCATCCCTAAGAGTCACTTGTATCTTTACCATAGGTTTATAACCATGATATATTTTTAGTACTTAAATAAAAATCATTCTCCTGTATTGAACTGTGACCCATTGATGGTAGAGACTGTGTAATAGATAGCAGCTGTATTGATTGAACAAAATTTATTAAGGGAGCTGTATTTTCACTCAAGGATTATCCATGGATTTGTACTTTATTATATTATCTAAAATATTTAAGTCCCTGGTAACAAAAATATTGTTACTGGGAAAAGGGAAATAAGAATTACCTCAGTTCTTAGTCACCCCCCAAAAAAGAATTTTTAATGATAGACAGAAAGCGTGATATAAGCAAGATTTTTATTAGTAAAGTAAAAAGGTAGTGGAAGATAGTACACTCCTGAGAATTGGGAGCAGGCCAATCTAAGAGAGGAAATTTGGCGACACTCCTTTGTTTCTCTGTCTTATGTCTTGCCTTAAGGGTGTTTTTCGTGATTGATTGATTGATTAACGGCTCAGGTTCTTTGAGTGATCAAACTGATTGACAGCTCAGGTTCCTCCTGCTCTGGCACGCCCATCCCCTTTGGGGCAGGTTTTTACCCGTGAAGCACATGTAGAAACCTACGGGAGGGGGCCCAAACTGTAATGTTAATTACATTATAGTGAGCATTGTTTCAGGTTACGCCAGAGCCTTCTCTTATACACAGCTGAAGCGTTTTGATTTTAACTGGCTTCTTTTGCTGGCCCTCACTTAGAGAAAGTAAAAATTTCTGGAGTCCCTTATCCTGAACGCAGACGTACTCTTATTTTCTGTGTTGTTCCTTTCCCCTTCCTCTCCCCCTGCCCAGTGCTCATTTATACCTAACTGCCTAACACTATTTGTTTTTGTATTCTGAGTATCATTTGACCTACTGTGGATGCACTGAGGAGGCAGGATATTGTTGTAGAAATAGCTTGGACTTTACTATTAAATAGATCTGTGTTTGAATTCTAACTCCTCTTTTACTGGTGCTGTGATTTGGGGGGCTTACTTAACCTCTCTGTGATGTAAAACATCACATACTTAATAAATATTTACATTGTTTTCTTTGCCTTCAGTAAGCATTTGTTGAAAGCATAAATAAGATGAACACTAAGCATTAGAAATACGGGCCAGGAATTTAGGACAGATATGAGAACAGAAGACAGATTTGGGGATTATGAGCATGTAGGTTAAAGTTAACACGAAGAGACTGAAATTATCCAGAGAGACTATGAATTAGAGAAGAAAAAAAGACTGAAGGTGAAACACTGAGAGAATCCCAACATTTGAAGGTCAGGGGAAGAGAAACTGCTTTTGGAAGAAGTTTGAGGATGGAGATCCCATGCTTAAAAGCTCCAGTGCTTCTTTATGCTTTCAGTACTCTTTCTAGATTCCTCAGGGGAATGTGGTATTAATAACTCATAAGCAGGAAAGTCAAGTAACATTATCCAAAAGTATTTGGCAATTTGGAAGTCATTGGTAATCTTAGCGTGTACTGTTTCACCAGGGAATACGTGGAAACCACATAGCAAAGGTGTTGAAGCCCAAACATGAACTTTGAGATGAAAATTTGTTAACCTTTTTTTAACTGAAGAAATGATATTAATAAAAGCTACTATTTGTTAAATGTATATTTAATGCTAGATACCATGTTAAGCAGTTTCTTTTATGACTACAGTAACCCTGTGAGGCTGGTGACATTGTCTTCATTTTCTTCATGAAGAAATGAGGGTTTGGAGAGATTATATAACTTTTTGAGTTATATAATTGGTGACTGCCGGCATTGCTATATTTGAATACAAATATATAGGATTCTAAGAAATGCTAGCTCTTAGTCACTTCCATATTTATGTTCATAGTACTCTGTATGTGCTTCTCTCTGTATATATTATAGTACAGTATCACTTGTATTTAGTGTTCTTTTTTCCCCCTTTTAAGTGTTTAAATTATGTATAGTAACAAATTAGGGAATCCTCTTTTGTTGTACCTAATTCTTTCATGTAGACTTTGAGTGATTCACATAAGCAGTTCCTTTTAGGTATTAAGAAGACATTGAAAACATGAAGATGGCAAAATTTTAGAGCCTCAAAGGAATAAAATTAACTCCATATGACTGTTTTGTCATATATCATGTTTTCCAGTTTAACATTTTAATTTACTTGAGGCTTTGGTACTTTTTCCTTTATGTCAGCTAACTACCAAATACCTTGCTTGTTTTTGGTTCAAATCAGTACATTAAGTTGGAGATGATTTTTTTTTTAAGAATTATATCAAATTATAAAACATATAGTCTAGTTGAAACAGAACTGGAGCTAGAAAGGATTAGGAGTCATCTAGTTCTATGCTATCATTTCCAGATAGGGAAATCAGAATAGTTAAGGACTAGTTAGATTTAGGACTTCTGATATAGTATGATTTGAAATGGGAGTGGAAACTGCAGATTTGAAATGTTAATGTTTGGTGCACAGAAATTGTTTCTATACAGTTACCTAAACTCATTATCTTCTAAATAGTCGTCTTACAACTGCTTTTCCTCTGTTATTCAAATAAATACAGTTATCTTCTTGTGTCAGTCAGGCATTGGTCCCAGGACCCCAGAAGATACCAGAATCCACAGATGCTCAAGTCCCTTATGTAAAATGTATTAGTATTTGCATATAACCTACATACAGCCTCCAGTATACTTCAGATTATCTCTAGATTACTTAACAATACTAATACAATGTCAGTGCTATGTAAATATGATTGAACCTTGAACAGCATGGGTTTGAAGTGCATGGGTCCACTTACACTTGGATTTTTGTCAGTAAATGTGTACTGCAGTACTATAAGGTTTGCCTTTGGTTGAAGCTGCAAATGCAGAACCATGAGTGAGTGGAACCTAGTATAGGGAAAGCTGGCTTGTTGTTCAGGGGTCAACTGTAGTTGTAAATGTTATGTAAATAGTTGGCCAGACTGAGTCAAATGCAAATTTTTCTTTTTGGAACTCTCTGGAATTTTTTACTATTTCTAATTCGAGGTTGATTAAATTTGTGGATGTGGAACCTGCAGATATGGATGGCTGACTGTATTTTTAAAATAAATTTAAATGAAAAAGAATATTTTGAGGAGTTTAAGTATTTGTGATAGTTTGATACATTGGAGAAGAGAATTTACATAGAATTTCTACTATAAAAGCTTTAAAATCTAGGTATTATGGGTGGGTTGACTACTCATTTAAAATCTTTAGGACAAAAATACTTGAAGGAGTGGGTAAATAATTAGGAGACAATAAATAAAAAGATGATGGAGAAATGCTTAGTGTAAAGTAGTCCACTCTAGGTACAAAATTTCTAATATATTAGTGGTTTTCAACAGGAAGTGAGGAAGCTGAAAATTACTAGTTTATCAAGTAGTTGACAAATGATATTCATTTCTCCAGATCTGAATGGGAAAAGTAGAAAGGTTAGCATATTGGAAAAAACCTAGGGGCTCATGTATGATGGTTGAGTTTTCTATACTTCCTGTGGCCTCTCTAATCGGTATGTTAGCATTTATTTATATTTTTAAGATGTTTACTTTTAAATAGGTATACATGCCCATGGTAGAATTTTTAAAAGAGGTTTGTAGTAAAAAGTAAGTCTGCCTCCAACCATTGGTGCCCTTCCTACAGCAGCCACTATTAACCATTTTATTGTATGTTCTTCTAAACATCTTTCCTGCGTAATTAAACATAAACATGAACATACATGTACATTTTTATCATAACTGGCGTTACAAATATATCTTGTTTTGAAAGACATTTTACACTATATCTTGCAGATTATTTCATGTTAGAAAATATATAGCTGCTTTATTCTTTTCATTACGTGAAAACTATTCGGTTGCATGGACACACCATAATTGTCTTTCAACTATTTAGGTTTTTTCCATGCAGTGATGCAAATGGGTGTTCTAGTACTTACACCATTTGACACATGGATATATTTTTACAAGATAAATTCCTGGGAGTAAAGTAGCTTGAGTAAGAAGGAATGTGCATTTTACATTTTGGTAAATATTACTAAATTGCTGTCCATAAAGGCTATACTGATTTACACTTACCAACAATGGAATAGTTTCTATTTCTCCACAACCTTGTCAATACATAGTTAATATCACCTTTTTGATCTTTGTCATTCTGAAAGATTAAAAAAGGTGTTTCATTATAGTTTTAATTGGTATTTCTTTTGAATTTTTTTTGAATTATTCTTTTGAATTGATTTTTCTCCTTTTTTGTCTTTAAAATCTTTTTGTATACGTTTTAGACTGATGGAATTTATTGGTGTTTTGTAACTTGGATTTCAGATCATGTTTAGAAAGGCCCTTTGTACTTTAAGATTGTGAAAAAAGAGTCTCCTTGGTTTTCCTGTAGTGCTTTTATAGTCATTTCTTATGTTTGTCTTTGAGCCATCTGGAATTTATATTAGTGTAAGGTATAAAGTAAGTGTTTATAGTTATTTTTCTCCAGATAGCTCTCTACTTGTTTTGATACTTGTTTAATTATCATTTCCTATGGTGAGGACCTTCCAGGCAGAGTAGAACAATGTTAGCACAGGGTCTGGCACTTAGTATAGTAAAAACTAAATGACAAGAGTGTTGTTTATTGTGGTGGAGGTGGAAGTAAGTGGTGGTGATGATGATCATGGAGTTTTAAGGGGTAAAGATTTTGGGTGGGATTCCTATAAAGATGGTGGATTAGGTATGTTTATAGTTTGTGGGGGCATAACTAATAGAGTGTAAAAATACAGGAGAGAAGAAATGAAGGTTTTGGAAGAAAAGAGGTGGACTCCAGAGTCTAGACGCAGGTTAACCTTAAACATGAGACTGGAAAAAAGGAGGTGAGGATGACTGATGTAGATACAGAATACTACACATGTGAAAGTGATGTTGATGCAAATAGCCAGTAAACTATAGTAAGAATAGAAGAGGGTTTTATTCCAGCCAAACAGGACTGTAATCTAGGAAACAGCCTCTCAGTAGCTCTGAGGGGACTACTCTGAAGAGGTAGGGGAGAAGCCAGTATAAAAATGAATTTTTTTTGGCAAGGAAATACAAGTAGTCAAGCATATATCTTGGCAAAAGATGACTGCTAATCACAGAGAACAGATATCTCAAATTAATGCTTATAGTGTTCTACTATGTATGGGAAGGTGCAAGAATCTGGTCTCTTAACCAGATTCTTTAGGAGCTTGCAGATCTAAAGCATAGAATTCTTCATCCTGTTTTTCCCATCCTGAATTTCCCTCAGGACACACCGTCAGTGGGCTTCTGCAGTGGATCGCGACTTAACCTTTTGTGTAACTGGATAATGAGTCACATTCTTTTATGGTTAAAGCAGATGTGAAAGATATGTTTGACAGGCCATAAGACAGGCTGTTTCAGTTAGCATAAAGTTCAGGCCAAATCATGTATAAGCCAGAGTGACTCAATGTGTGAAAGTTTCTTCTATCAGTGAAAAGTTGATAGACCCACTTTTTTGTTTTTGAAATAGGAATTAGGGGCACTTAAATATGGAGGTAATTGTATTATAAAATATTTGAGGAGAGTATGAGATAGATTTTGTGTTTTTCACTTTTTCTCTTTTCTTCTCTTATAGGTCACCCTTGCAATTATGGATATTTAGAAGGATCAGACAGTGTGGAGGGGGAGTTCCCCTCCTCACTCCCCCTTGGTGCTTGACTCCAGGAATAATTTATAAACTGTTGAAAGTTTTTTTTTTTTAAATAAAGGACTTGTATTTGATAAAAAAAAACTTTATAGAGCTATTTATAATTTTTTGATTTAAGTGCCAAATAATTGTGCACATCTATATAGTTTTATACTGTTGCCTCGAGGGTTTAAATTATAATCCTGAACAGGCCATTTATTCTCTATAAAACTTTCTGAATAGCACCTTCATGTCCTGGCTTTTTCATTTTTTAAAAATTATCTGACTCTTCTGAAAAAGTAAGCTGTATAACAACAATTAGGATGAATTCTTCCATCCCTGACTGCACATCAAAGTGTCGATCCCTGAAGCATGCTTTAGATGTCCTTTCTGTGGTAACCAAGGGGAGTGAAAACCAGATTAAGGCTTTTCTCTCCAGTCACTGTTACAATGCTGCAACCATCAAGGATGCCTTTGGCAGAAATGCCCTCCACCTTGTTTCCTCCTGTGGAAAGAAAGGAGTGTTAGATTGGCTCATTGAGAAAGGAGTGGATCCTTTGGTCAAAGACAAGGAGTCAGGATGGACAGCTTTGCACAGAAGCATTTTTTATGGACATATTGATTGTGTTTGGTCTCTATTGAAGGTAAGTGTCATTTGTCTATTTAAAACTGTTTGGTCTGGCATGTGTTTCTCTTAATCTTTTTCATATACTCCCCTTAACTTTCCAAAAGAGATTTGAGTTTGTTCTCATTGATTGTTTGATGTCTTTTACTATTGTAACTCATCTTTAGAATTCAATCCTCACATATCCTTTTAATTTAAACTTTTTATGATGTAAAATTTTAAACATATACCAAAGTTTACAATATATAATGAATTATTGGCCAATTTTGTGTTAGGCATGTCTCCACTGACTTCTCTCCATCCCATATTATTCTTAAAGTAAACCTCAGACCTTTTGTCATTTATATAACTATATTATTCCCTAGTTTAAAAGGCTATTGAGGTCACTTAGGCACTGTGTTTTGAGGAGTGTGTTTTTCTTTGTCTAGGATAAAGTTTTTATATTTCTTAGAAAAATTAATAGTTAGGATCAGCTTAATTTATTTTAAATTTCCCATCAAATAGATTGTATCTAGGTTTGTTGTACTGTTTAACCAAATAATATGAAGTGTTTTGAAATATACCCTGATGTCATTTCACTAATGAATGCAAATTAAAAACTATCAGAAGTCACAAGTTTTAAATTGAACAATTTTCTTTTGTATAGGCATTTTGTCATGTTTGTGGAGGACCCAGAGAAGAACAAAGCAGTTCCTGTCCTCAAGGAACTTGTGATCACATTAGGGCATTAGGGAGCTTATCTTCAGTGTCTTTATCTTTGGTGTCTGTTTTTGTCATCAGAAAAATTATTTACATAGTGGTCTTTGGGTAGTAACATTTACTGATCAAAATAATTCTCAGTATATATTAATAACAAAATATTTCTTTGAACCTAAACTGTTTAGGTTACTACTTACTGATTTATCTTGGGCAAGTTACTAAATCTTGAACTTCAGTTTCATCTATTAAGAGAATAATATAAGTACCTTCCTCATTTTTTTTTTTTCTCCCAGGGAGTTTGAGTGATGAAAAAATTTTTCTTAAGTTTATTAATAGTACTGTTAATTCCTCCTATATCTGAAGCCTTTGGGTATCAGTTTAATTCCCTTATTGGGAAAGATAGGTTAGTAAGCATTAAAGCATCTATCAGCTCTGCTTTTACCATTTCCCACCAGTTTCTGCTGGAAAAACTGGATGACTGCCAGTCCTTTCAAGCTTGAAAGTGTCCTTGGATTTTCTGCTGTCCTAGGGGTTGCCATTCAGGTGTTACGATTTGGAGCTTTAGTTTGAAATAGGGTCTGGTCTGAATTTTGGACCTTCCTTTGCTTTGGGTTTCATTTCCCTTTAGAAATCCCCAGTCATCCTCACCAGCTTGACTAGGAGAAGACAGGGAGTTATGTCCTGGGCCACCTCGCTCTTGGCTTGACTGTCTCATTATCAGAGTCCTTCTGATCAGTGGTAGACATCTAATGTGGTAGATGCATTCCCACCAATCCACCACAGGAATGACAGTATCCCCACAAAAACCTCTTTCATCCATCTAGCATTCCCGTGTTGTGTTGCTGTTAACCGTCTGCATTTGTTTAGCACAAACTTCTTTCCTGTGGTCTTTTAACACTCCTTAAAGGGAGGGAATTGCAGAAGGGCTGCAGTGATAGGGGTGTTACGTCAGTTCTACTTCTGGCGACAACTGTGGCACTTAAGGTGTTAGATTGACAGGAAGAGACCATATAGAAAAACACATTTTAAATGTGTTTAAACACATTTTGTAGAAACTTTATAGCTATGAAATTTTAAAATTAAGTGTCAAAATAAATTATACAATAAATTGACACCCATTCTATCAGTTCCCGATTGCCAAAGATGAAAAACTGCAGCAGAAACTTTTTGTCTACCAAAAGCTGGAGTAGAAACAGCGCATCTTATGCAGCCTTTCATTACCTCCTTGATTCCATGACATGATGCATGTTTATGTTTGTGGGTCCTGCTGTATCTGTTATCGCTATACCATTGTTCTTTAATACTGGTGGTTTTCTTACATTACTAATCTGGGAGAACTTGCTTTAATTTTCCCCATTTGTAAATGGAAGCACTGACTGAATCATAAGATTGTGTGGACTAAATGATATACTTTTTTTTTTTTTTTTTGAGTGTCTAATGTGTGATGGCAGTGATCTAAGTGTTAGGGACATTGTAACGAACAAGACAGAATCTCTTTTTGTTTGTTTCTTTTTTGTTATACTTAGATGCTATTTAATCAGCTAATGAATATACATACTATTTTGGGGACATATAAAGAGTTGCTCTTTAATAAATCAGATAGACTACACACTGCTCCTATTACCTTTAAATGAGTTTAAGATGAGCATATTAGAAAGTGTCAGAGACCACCAATATCTAGGGAGCTCTAAAGGCAAAAAAATGTCCCTAGTCCTTTATGCAGTTGGGGATACTTAGTATGTAGTCTTACAAGGGTCCAGTTGGCATATATAAAGTTTAGGACAAATTTATATAACTGGTAAAATAAACTCTCCAGGAATCTAACTTCCTGGGAACCTGTCTGTCACATTCATAACGAGGGACATTCTGCCCAGGAGCCTACCCTTCTTTCTCTTACAAAGTCCAAGCTCAGATTTCACATGGATTTATTGTATCTAACTTGAAAGTAGTAAGCAACATAATGTGTTAAGATTTTTACTCCTGAATTTTGTTTTATTTGTTAGCCCACTGACTTGAGTGTTTTTTGTTCATTGACAGTTCTTGTGAAATCTAGTATTATAACCATCTGAAACACAATGAAGTTAGAACTGATTTTAGTTTATTAAAATCTGTTGTTATGAGTTAAGAGGAGTAACCCAAAACAGTAACCCCAAACAGGGTATTTCAGCATGTTACAGGTAGAGTTTAAAAACTTCATGGTTCATCTTAGCCTGTAACTACCCAGGTAAACTGTGTATGTGAATAGGCAGTGATGACTCACACCAGTTAAAATAGAAGTCTGAATAATTGTTGAATGCCCTAAAAGTTGTTCTTGAAAAGCAGTACATTGTGTATTTTAAAAAAACTGTAATAAAATAACAATAATATGAATTAAACATTTCTTTCTGTCCCCTCCTCCTCCCATCATATTTTAAAAGACAGTATGGTGAAGGCATAGGGTGTGCTAGCTGACTTAAATAAGTGGGACAGAAAATGTTTTATTTCATGTTTGAATTTGAATTGTGGAGATATAAAGCTACAGATTATTTTAAATTCATCTTTAAAACACACACACATGCATTCTCAGATTTTTTAAAAGATACAATTTAGCTACAAATGATGAGACCATGCTATAAAATTTTAAGTAGAAAAATATAAAAATGCATATCACATGAATAGAAATAAAAGAATGTAATTGTCTTAGTGTCAATAAGAGATATTGTAGAATTCAGGGCAAAAAGAGATGGAGCATTGGTGATCATATTTTATTTATATACCGTAAATACTAGTGTAAGTATTGTTCACCATTGCATAGAAATCTTTACAGCCCTTACCTGAATGTGGATTTTGGCTTTTTAAATCCAAAAAAAAGTGTATTTATGTATGTGTATGTGTATGTATGTGTGTGTGTGCATGTGTGTGTAAGTACGTACACAGACATAGACCCAGAGCTAGGGCCTTTGAGGCAACAAGACCTGCCTTACTATGGAAAACTTTCACATCTAGTCATTTTGATTTTAAATACCATTTATTTTATTTCTTCATGTTTTCTGGTTCTTCCTTATTCTACCAAGAATTGGATATTTGATTTCTCTTTGTTTTCTTCCATATGAGAAAAAAGTATGTATAAGCATAGGCGGTAATTGTTATTCAGTGTTTATTTTTTAATGTGTTTGGGTTTGATCATCTGACTTTCTGATAAATAGGAGTAAATTACTGATTACCGGTAAATGGTTAAAATATATGCATACATATCTCTCTCTATATATATACACACACATAAATTTTTTTCTTTTTTAGCATGGTGTTAGTTTGTATATTCAAGATAAAGAAGGCTTGTCAGCTTTGGATCTTGTAATGAAGGATAGACCAACTCACGTGGTATTCAAAAATACTGGTAAGAAAATCCCACGAATGTATTCCATTAAGGTACAGCTTAGAACATTTTATTGAAATCTGATAGTTGTATTTAATACCTGAGAAAATTTGTGTGTGGATATCTGCAAAGGACTTTTATTTTGGTATATGTTGGTTGATAATTTTGGTTTTCTGTTAGAACACTCTGATTCATTTTACATTTTTCAGTTTCAGTGTACATTTATGTCTATAAGGGTAAAAACACAGATTAAAAAAGGAAGGTAGTTAGAATTGTAACTACTGTAAGGTCATCAGTGTGCATCAGGAAAGTACACCAGTCTTTGAGGTCGAGGGGAAAAGGAAGTGATTCATCTACCCACATGTTCTTCTGATTGCGCTTATCTTTCCAATTTTTTTGCCCTATGAGCTTTGGAAATGGAAATGGTGGAAAAGGAGAAGAGATTTAAATGAAGGCATTGTAATTTGGATTTAACTAGTGAGCAAGCTAAGAAAGGACACGTTCTTCATTTTTATTTCTACCTTGGGCATTATACTGCAAGTTACAGTTACAATTCCATTCAAGAACTAAGCCTTCCAAAATAGAAATGAAGGTTTATATCATAATTAGCTGTGATTAAGTTTTATCCCAGTTTAAAGGATATTGCCCTAATCCCTAGTGTGATTTTGCATCTATCAATAACAAACTATATATATGTTTTAGTAACACTTTACATTTAAGTAAGTATACATATTATTTCATGGAAACTAAGTGGATATCGCAGGTGACATTTTACTCATTTGGCAGGTAAACTTCAGCTGGTAAAGAAGCAAGAGTCAAGTGTTATATTGCTTACATTGAGACAGGCCTGTGCTGATATGGATTTTCTGGTTTCTTTTCCTAGAGTTATATAATAAGTTAATAAATTCATAATTTTTAATAGATTCATAATTCAAAAGAGAGTATCAGTAGTATCTTTCTAAATATGGTCTTTAAATTATTTTTTGTAAAGAGTCATGTTGAGGTATAAACTGATTACTAGAGTATATCTATAATTGAACTATACTGATACTTGCTTTAAAATGTAAAAGAGTATAAAAACTGATCTTCATTTTAGATCCTACAGATGTCTACACTTGGGGAGATAATACAAATTTCACCCTGGGTCACGGAAGCCAGAATAGCAAATATCACCCAGAATTGGTGGATCTGTTCTCCAGGAGTGGGGTTTATATCAAGCAGGTATATATTAAAGTGTATTCTGAGTACTTTCAGAGATTAAAAAGAACTTTTGTATTTGATACCTCATCTTTTCATTTGGATTATGTTAACTTTGTTGAAGCTGCGATAATGTATTTGAATGAAGAAATTGATCAACAGAAATTTATTAATTCTATTTTAGATTTTGCTAGTCTTAATCATATTTAGACTGTAAAAATATCGTAAAACCATAAGATATTTGTGTAAGGAGTGTTAGAAATTAGAAGGCAATATACAGATATTAATTTAATTTTAAAAGGACAGAGCTTCTGTTGATTTTCTAGCTTTTTTTTCCATTAGAGTTCTTCAGATAGTTTCTCAAGTGAATTTGTTGTTGAAACTCAGTGTTAATTAGTTTCAGCTAAGTGAACCTGAGTTCTTAAATGTAAATTGTAAAATTTTCAATGATAATTGTAAATATTTGGTATTTGGTCTTAGTCATTATTCTGGATGATACGTTCCACTTGCATAGACTTTGGTACTGTTGACATACTCATCTTCCACTGTAATGGGGGCTGTGTGTGTGTAATTTTATCTCTAGCCTCAGCCTTTCTGTTGAGCTTCATGTCAGTTGTACTTTGGATATTCTTTCAAAGTTTTTAAATTTAACTGTCTGAAGCGCTATTTTTGCCACTCCTAAACATTGTGTAATTTTTGCAGACATAAATCTCAGTTTCTGAATCCTGAGAATTATACCTCAAAACATGTCTATTGAGTTAATTTCTGTGTATTTTTTTTCCCTGATGTAATTGTTAATATCATTCTCCCTTAATTCCCCCAGCTATTTGGATGATAAATCATGTCGCCATCATATTTAGGGCTCTGTAGAACACTGTTCTTCACACCAAGTCATTACTTAATGTATCACAACTACCAATTTAAAAAAATGAAATGAAGAATTAAACTCTAGAGAATATTAAAGTTTAAGAGGCCAGGAACAGGAGCCTACATGGGAACGCAGAGTGATAGAGAAGAAGAGATTAGAGTGGTGTCATGAAAGCTAGGATTCTGGTTGTCCATCTGCATAGATCTGGAGGGCACATAGGATACAGAAAGGACTTGGGATGGACAAGAGTCTCTAATGAATGTGAGGCATGCTGTTAGAGCAGGGCTCGCTGCTTTTCCTCACCTAGTTCAGCGTCTTTGGTTGACATGGCTAAAAGGGCACAGCATACTGTTGCTCTCCTGTGAGCTCTCTCCCTTCCACCTTCTCTCCCTCGCTCTTCTTCCCCTTCTCTCAGTTTTAAACAGAACTTGAATAGGTCCTCAGGATCCATCCATCAGCAGCCACTAATGACTGATCAGAGCTGGGGCACTTAGAAAGGCATCTGTTTGCCTTTTCCAACTTAGTACATGATATAGTCATGTTTCATGAGCTGAGATTTTTACACAAGAGTGAAGAAATGATGGTGGCACTAGGAAACAGGCTGATTGTACTTTTCGATCCTAAGGTATATGTGCTATAGAAGAATTGAGCATATTCCAGTTGGTAGGGTTATGGATGAAACAGTATACCCAGAGAGAAAGCTACATTTCAGTTAAGGTAAGGAAGTGAGAGTATTTTGGGAAGAAGATAAGAATGTAAGGAATTTTATTTACCACATAGTGAGGGTTGAAACACAAGCACTGTGGATGGGTTTGAGAGGCAGGAACGCAGTGTAAATTTTCAGTCAGAAAAAAGGAAGCAAGTTTATGGGAATGTTTAATAAGTACCTGTTATATAGGGAGCCCCACTAGTCACTGAAAAAGGGCTGGTTCTGTAGTATAGTACCAAATGAATTAACTGCCATGGGACAGAGATTATAATTATTAGCATAATACATTCCTGAAAATTAAGATGAAAAGCCATGATCAGTTACCTCCTTAAAATATTCGGAGGTTTTAAAGTTGGAGGTCTTAAACTCTGGTATTGGTTGTTTAATAGAAGTAAGAAATTTAGAATGGCATTCTGGTATTGAATATGGAATTGAACAAAATGTATTGTTTCTGGTTTCATAAAATAATTTTTCCCTTATAAATTTTAACTATTACAAATTTGAATACAATTTTGAGTTTTATTTTTAAACTTCAGATATTTGTGGTACAGCTAAATAAGATAATGACTTTTTGCCCTATGATAGGCACATGTATTTACAGAACTCGACAGGTGGTTTAAGGTTATGTGCAAATAGAGCTTGCAATTTGGCTTATAATTCAGCTTGTAATCTTCTAATTTCCAAAAGATCATGACTTTCTGGAAAATAATTCTAGGACTTTTTAATAGCCCAAGTTAGAAATATTTATGGATGGCATAAGAAATACAATTGCAGATAAAAAAGGAGGGAAAAAAAGGAATTTTTAAATAGTATTAAGTTAAAATAAGTACACTGAATATTAGATGCATTGAAAAATAGCAGAGTGTGGCCTGCAGGTGAGGTATGTAAATACATGCATGTTTAAAACTGCTTTGGGTTTCCTGTTACTGCATTCTGCTGATGCAGTTCAGCTGTTTCCGTACCCTTTCTGGTAAGAATGTGTGAGAATGGAAGTGTTTTTGTTAGAGAGCAAGGAGGGTTCTGGGAAGGAAGCAGATAAGAAAGGAAGTGGGGAAGAGAGAAAAGCTTGAAGATAAGTATAAAATTATTTAAAGCCATACAATGATATTAAATATAGACAAAATCAGAGATATAAAAAGGACATACTGTTTACCCCTCACTCCCTGTTTGTAGGTGATGTTTTGAAAAAATAGTCTTAAGCTATTTCTGTTATTTTTCTTTGATAACAGTGGTAATCATTATATTTCTCACTTACTTTGTTCTTGTTTGGGATTTTATGAAATTGGAAAATATCTGGCTATTAGTTTTTGAATGCTTAAGATTTACATTTTCCTTTGTTTAGTCTCTTCTCTGGGTAACACATGCTTAATTCCTACTAAATTTTTTTTCCCCAATGTGAGGATTTTTAGATATAGTTTTAAGATAGACCACCATATATTTAAAATTTTTATTACAGAAGACTTTGAAAATATATGAAATGGAATAGTATAATGAATCCTAATGTACCCATTATCTAGATTAAATAAGTCATAATATTCTGTTATATTTCATTTTTATAAGATAAAGGATATTTTATTTAGAGAAGTTGAATAATATTCTCTTATTTTCCTATAGGTGGTGCTTTGTAAATTTCACTCGGTGTTTCTGTCTCAGAAAGGGCAGGTTTATACCTGTGGTCATGGTCCTGGAGGACGGTTAGGCCATGGAGATGAACAGACATGCTTGGTAATTGAAATGTCATTATACAGTTTAGGTAACTTTGGCAGAATTTGATAAACTGGAAGCTTTAGTTAACTAAAAATTTTTTGTAACAACTATAAGGAGAAAATAATATACCAATTGATAATAGATTTTAGAAGATAGATTACTTCCCTGATGTATCATGTTCAACTTAAGGATTTAGATATGATGCAAAATTCTAAAGCAGCAAAGAAAAATTATATCTTATAACAAATACTGAATTAGGAAAGTATATAAATAAGCTTTAAAACATTTCTGTGGTTGAAATTTGAAGTCAAACTAATTGTAAAACCCTTTTCCTGCAGCAGTCTAGGTTTTTATTTGGTTTTAACATCTCATTAAGGTATTTGTGATCTAAAAATTGAGCCAGTATTTTCATTGTATAATCACAAAATTGGCTCTTATACTACTGAAACTTACTGCTAATTGGAAGCGACCTAATAATCATTACATTCAAGAAAATACCTCACTGGGTTATTTTTACGATAATTTTTTTTGAGGGAACTACTGATGCATTCATCACTGATTAAGGGATGCTTTAAAACGGAGAGGGAACCGTGATAATTGCTCCCAGTTTTTGAGGGCATATTGTGTTCTAGGCATCGTTCATGCTTCCCATGCAGTGTCATTCCCTTGGCTTCAGCCCTCCAGCAGCCTGTGAGGCGGTAGGCATTACTGTCCTCGTTTTACACACAGTGACAGTAGCAGTGACGGCAGTCATTTCTCAGTGGCTTGCTCTGAGAACCAGAGACTGCTGTGTTTGTACTTACCAACTCTTACTCCTTACACTGATCTTACCATCATCTAAAATATTACTGTTATTTTTGTTCAGATGAAGAAAATGAGGTACAGAGAGGCTAAGAGATTTGCTTGAGGTCAAATAGCTAGTAAGTGACAGAATTAAGATTTGAACCCAGTCCAGATGGCTCTAAAGGAATATGATATTGGATGTTTGGTTATTCCTTGAAGGGATGCATTGATTCCTGTATTTTTATTTATTTCTTTACTCTGCCAATGAATACTTTGACTGAAGAGCTCCTTTATTCATGCCAGACAAATTTGCACTTGGTGTATGATATATGATAAGGGCTCAAAAATCATTTGTTGAATCAAATTATTTTATTGAAATGTCTTACCGGGGTTTTGTATTTTACTCACAAAGCAATGTCCATATCCTGTTAGACTCATCTTCCCCTTGCTGAGTTATAGAGTTTGCCTATGATAGACAGCCATATATGTCATGTCATTTGGGACGTGGTATCATCAGATTCTATTTTTGTATAAATGGCTAATGTAATATAGTAAAGTTAATTTTATCTTGTAGGTCCCTAGGCTTGTGGAAGGACTGAGTGGTCATAATTGTTCTCAAGTGGCAGCTGCTAAGGATCATACTGTTGTACTAACTGAAGATGGATGTGTTTATACGTTTGGTCTAAATATTTTTCATCAGTTAGGAATCATTCCTCCACCTTCCAGTTGCAGTGTACCTAGACAGGTAAACTTCTTTAAACAGTAAGATGACCATTTGTTATAAAACCTATATGGACAAAAAGATGGAAGGTATTGACAGCAACGTATTTTACTTATACTCCGTGGTATGTATTTCTTCAATGGTATCTATTTTTCCAGGAGGAATTAAGCATAGTACAAATTAGCATTTATTTAGAGTAAGAAAGAACGCACCTGGGAAATTAAGCACCACACCACCTTCAGTTCACCTTTTAAGTGTTCAAGCAGAATCATTTCCCATAACTAATGTGTTTTCAACTCATAAAATTTTGCATTTCAGGTGTTTAATTTCTTCACTGGTTTAATCCTCTGGGTTTAAAATTATTACTAGAAATTCTTTTTTATTATTATTATTATTAAGAAGCTTTACGATCCAATACTTTCCCATTCTGGATGTCTAATGAATCAATAGGAATTACTCCACAGTAATTAGAGGTAGTCACCAATCTGTGGTACTTTTTAGAAGATCCATTTTCCCCAAAAAGCTGTGGGATTTGTAGATATTTAATCATTTTGTAGACTTCTTTAGGAATGGTAGATTTTACTTCCATATTTATTCTCATTGTGTGGCTACCTTGGACCTCTGGGTTGATACGGACATTTCCAGTATTCTTAAGTGGGGGCAGTTTTGTACCCTAGAAGCCATTTGGCAATGTTTAGAGACATTTTTAGTTGTCACAACTGGGTGAAGTGGTGAGAGTGGTGCAACTGACATCTGGTGGGCAGAGTCCAAGGACGCAGCTTAAACCTCCTACGATACACAACAAAATCCCCCACAGAGAATCATCTGGTTCAGACTGTAGTGTCACTACTGAGAGACTGAGATATGTCAAATTTAAAAGCACCCTATTTTCAAGTAAGTATGAGAATGCCTGTTTTATGTATTGCTTGTTAACAAGTTTAATTATTTTGTTTTTATACCACGTCAGTTTTTTATATGTTAAAACTACTGCCTTGAAGTGGTTGCATCAAAATATCTTGTGTTCTGAGAAAAGCTGGGTCTCATTGTTAGTGCTGAGATTTACTGGCAACAAATGCCATTAGTACTTGAGGGGGTACTGGAGCAAGGTTGCCATATATTTGCTCCCCTAGTCTACTGAGTCTTTGAAAAATTGTACTAGTTCTTGGATACGTCAACTGAAATCTTATTTGTCTTTTGAGTAGATGCAGGCGAAATATCTGAAAGGAAGGACGATCATTGGGGTAGCAGCGGGCAGGTTTCATACAGTGCTATGGACTAGAGAAGCTGTTTACACTATGGGACTAAATGGTGGACAACTGGGTAAGAAATCTGTGGTGACAATATCTGAAAAGTAAATTGGATTCTTAAAACAGATACTTTGTGATTTGTTTATTTGTGCAATTTTTTTAGGTTATTTACTAGATCCCAATGGAGAAAAATGTGTAACTGTTCCTCGTCAAGTCTCTGCCCTTCATCATAAGGACATCGCTCTGTCTTTGGTTGCTGCCAGTGATGGGGCCACTGTCTGTGTCACCACAAGGGGAGATATATACTTACTTGCAGAGTATCAGTGCAAGAAGATGGCTTCTAAGTATGTGTATTTCTGGGAAAGAAACATACTTTAATGATAGTTCAACTCTTCCGGCAGCTGAGTATCAGCTTTATGCTAAGCTCTGAAATGTCAAATGGAGAAAATTGAATGGTGGGAAAGTCAGTTTTTGCCTTTGATAATCTTAGTCTTTTGGCAAACATCCAGTGAATATATGTAAAAATCTTTGTGGGTTATAAAACAGTATTTCCAAGTAATGGTTAAATATGACCTATAAGTTCCCATTTTTTTATGCTTCAGGTGCACAGAACTCAGTTACTTGTAATTCTTGGTTCATGACACAATCCTCATTGGTTCCTGTGTAGTCTTTTATGTGTTATACATTAATTTTTAAAAAAATAGTTAATCATATACTGTGGACCCTCTACTCAGTCCAAATATTTATACCTAACTGGTGTATTTTTTACCTTTGTATAGTCAGTCATTATCTGAAAGCACACTGTAGTAACATGCAGTAAACAGGCAGTTGGCTGTCTAATCAAAATGTCAGTTAAATTAAAGCAGGGAATCCTGACACTAAGGTTTAAGTCTAGGTAGTTCCATCAGCTGAAGTTCCCTGTCTTTTGTGCATAAACCATACTTAAAATAGGTTACCTCTGGTTTCATTTTGAATGATTTAAGGAGCAAGTCCTTAAAAACAATTGTGAAGTAAGTTAAGGGCAGAATCCTATATTTTTCATACATTTTGAGTCTAATATAGTTGATTAATCCTACCTGATTTGACAGCATTTTTTTTTACTTCTCATATTTAGTGTTATTTAAAAGTATTCAGCCTTTATAGAAAATATTCTTTTCAGACTAATATTTCATTGGTTTACATAGTATTTCTTTATAACTGTAGTAATAAATACAAATAGAGAAATAGATCTTTGAACAGATACAATAGCTCAGTTAGTGGAAGCAGAAGTATGCAGGAATTCTAGAGGGTAGCAGTCTAACTTTTAAAACTATGGGTGATTTAAGTTGAAATGCAACAAAATGTGCTTTTGTTAATGCAAATGAGATGGTAGCTTTATAAACAGATACCATCCATGAGGTTAGCTCATGAGCAGAAGATGTCAACCATCAATCAACACAACTTCTATGTGTAGCAATTGGAAGGTTATCATTTATAGGCCATATTTCAGTTCAGTGTGAGCATACATGTTAGAATTGACTAGGTTTTTTCTGAGCATGCGGTGATTTGTGTGAAGTTAGGTTTCGTTTTTAACATTTAAAACTTGTCTGGATAACATTAAATTACATAAATATAAGTTACATCCAAGTTTTCACTAAGAAAATTCTTTTGTTATAGGTTGCTACAACAGTAATTTTGAAAAGAAAACTTTTTAAAAAAATACAGGAAGTATACCTAAAAGAGAGGACAGTTATTGGAGAAGTAGCAGGCAGGTTTCACACCATGCTGTAGGCACATCACGTGCAGATATAATGACAATGAGTTGGCTAGTGGATGAGTTATTAAATTAGCAGTACTGAAATTTTTATGGTAGCTGTATTTACTTAAGGTTTTCCATATTTTAATTTAAGGATTTCTATTTAGTGTTGAGGTTTAAATTTTTTGTTAAAATGCAAATAAATTTAGGAGCCTTTTAGCTTATCAGTTATTTAATCTAGAGTGACTGTGTACATGAGCAAGTGGGGTTTTAGGTATTTAATGTGTGTATTTGTGTAGGTAGAGGCTTTTGGGCGAGAAGGACTTACCAAAGAAAAAAGTGGCCTTGTGTAGGGGAAACTTAAAAAAAGGAAGGACTAAGGATACCGAAGGCCAAATTGTCTAATTTCACCTTTCACAGTAATCACCCTGAATTATTGTTTGAATAGTAATTTCTTTAAAATTGAGCTTGTGTATTTTAGAGGGCATATTAATCTAGATTTTTTTTTTCCACCCAGACAACTAAACTTGAAAAAGGTTCTTGTATCTGGGGGGCATATGGAATACAAGGTTGATCCTGAACATTTGAAAGAAAATGGGGGTCAGAAAATTTGTATTCTTGCAATGGACGGAGCTGGAAGGGTGAGTATATACATATTTACACAAAAGCATAGTAATCTTGTTCTCAGTTGATGACTGTAGGGGACCTGGTAATGTGGAAATGTATTGTTGTGATGGTGACAAATTCTGTTGACTGTTTCCCTACTTGTTTTTGATGTCCAGTACCAAATTAGTTTGGAGCTGGTTTTTCAAAGCAAAATATGACATTTTACGAATGTTGCACAGTACTGCTTTGTTAAACAGTAGTTTAATTTACTATACTTAAAATAGAAATAAGGGATTTTGGTGGGTTATTTAATATTACACTGAGTACTGAGAAATGACACTGAATTGCATAGATATGAGTCATAGAACTACTCTTAAAAAAAACTAAAAGCTGAGCTGACAGTATTAAAAATTCAGTACATAATTGGAAAATTTTGGGCTTTAGACAGATATACACATAATATATATATGCAGAAATTATTACTATCATATATAAGAGATAATGTTTTAGATCACTATACAAAGAATCTCTTACTTTTTATTTAAATTTAATTCTAATTTTTATTTATCTAATAAAATTATTAAAAATATGTATATTACACATTAAAAACACTGAAAAAATTTTACACTGACTAGAAAAATACAGATTGCTTTCTGCTTTTTGTTTATAAAATAGAAACATACAAAAAATGTTCTCTGAGGTTTATGAAGTGCTATAAAAATTGACATTTTAGAAATTGAAGGATTAATCAAAAAGCTGCATCTACTGGTACATTACAGACATAAATCTATTATAGTTGATCATTTTATTAGAGGGAACTATATTTAAGAAGTGGATATCTAATTTGTACTAATAGAAGGAACCAGAGGCATGGGATTACATTTGAAAAGTTGAATATAAAAACATTTGACTTTGGAATGTATTTCATTTACATTAATAAGGATCTAGCTTATTTACCTGTGGGTATTTACTCCCTATAAAATTCAGTACTTTCCTGTCAAAATGAAAATCAAGCTCTAAGGAATCAGTCAGCATAATCTGTTTTTTGTGTACCTTTAACTTTTGAGAGACTTTAGCAGATATCATTCTGTGCTCTAAGTTTCTTAATTATAAGGGGATTGAACTTTTAAAAATCAGCAGTATTAATTTTTCAAATGAAATCTTACTTGGAACGCCAATCTGTGAAGCAGATAAAAGGGCTGCTGCTCTGGATAAAGCTGGATTGGGAAGGCCAGCCCCCTTCTCCCATCATTCTCCATCCCTGAGCAGCAGCCCCTGAGTCGTTTCTCAGGAACTCTAGGCTTTGCAGAACCACTTGGAAGCCATTGAACTCTATGATGATTTTTCTATCTCTAAGATTTTTGTCTTAGTTATTTTAGTTATGCATACATCTCTCGCTCTCTCTCTTTTTTTTTTCCATTGAAAGTAAAGTTTGGATTTTCATACGGTGATTTTCATTCCTTTTGTAAATAGATGGTATTACAACAAGTTTTAGCATTAAGATTTTTGTTTTTCTTTAGCCTTGTTGCAGATCTATTTGCCCCAAACGAGTAATACTGAAAATTACTTGAGAAGTATCTTTGAAACATTTTTAGTGCTTCATGCTTGCTTGATGTACACTTTCTGAAAGACATAGTTCCTTAAACCATCTTGACTTTTATAGTATTTATCTTTTTCTATGAAAGTATGAACATTGGAACATATTGATCAGAGCTTCTGTTTTAGAGATAATATCTCTTGGTTTCAGTTTTTGGTTGTTCAGATGCTATATTGCTTTCTATTCCAATGTAATTTGGTTTTATCTTAGGTATTTTGCTGGAGATCAGTCAGCAGTTCTCTGAAGCAGTGTCGATGGGCCTATCCACGCCAAGTCTTCATTTCTGATATTGCTTTAAGTAGAAATGAAATTCTTTTTGTCACACGAGATGGAGAGGGATTTAGAGGGAAATGGTTTGAAGAAAAAAGAAAGAGTTCTGAAAAGAAAGGTTAGTTCATGTATGTGAATGGCATATAAGGGTACCTTTTAGTTAATGTTTAATTTTGTAAGTATTTGCCATTAGGTTTAATTGACAAGTATAATTAGGTTTTTTCCCCTGTGTCTCTTTTGATTTTGGTTTGTGTGTGTACAGGTAAACAAAGGGAATTCTAGCCACTTAAATCTGGAGTTTTTCATCCTTTTATCTGTCTCAGTATGCCCTGAGGTCATGGTACCTTCCCTTCAGTAACAGTGGCTCATTATTGTCAATCATTAGCCTTGAAAAAAAAAAACTCCCTAGATGGTTTTGAACCATCTTCCAAGCTATTTTTTTTTCTCTCCCCAAATTGAGAATTGAGTGGCTTATGTTCTGTTTTTCTGTTATTGTTTTTGTTTTATTTTACATATTTTTGTATATATAAGACTAAAAATTTAAAAGATATCTTAGGACTTAGACGAAAATCATAGGAAGAATAAAGTTTTTTTGTTCATTGAGAATTTTAAAAAGTACCAGTTTTATTAAATAATTGCTGAATAATTAGAAGTTTTATTCATTCCTTGACTAATATAGAGGATAGCTTTAATTAAGATTCCACTATTGAAAATAAAAGTTAATCTGTTTGATTTTTTTTTTCCTTCCAGAAAAACTAGAATTCATTTACTTCTTTACATCTCATTGCTCCCACCCCAGCCCAAATCATATCACATGTGTACTGCAAAAAATAAGCTTTCTTATTTCCACTCTTGTTTCCTTTTATCTGTTCTCTTACCAGAGTGAGCTTTTACTGTCTGATCCTAATATTATTGTGTCTAAAAACTCTTTGATGGTTCCCTCACTTTCTAGACATGGCCTATAAGGCCCCTGGCTCTGACCCTTGTTTGTGTCTCTGAACTCCTCTTGAGTTCTCTCCCTGTCACTTACTGTTGTTCTCTAGACACACTGACCTTCAGGTTTTCATTCTTGTCCAGGGCCTTTCCTAATTTTTCACATCTCATCTTAATTTATACCTCATCAGAGATGTTTTCTCTGATTCCTCAATCTAAGCTTAGTTATGCTGTTTCACTTTTAATATTCCCTTGTATTCTCATCATGCAGCCTATCGTTATGCATTTTTATGTGTTATCTTTGTGATTAATTTTTCCAATGCTTCTCTCCTATCAGACTGTAAGATGGAAAGGACTATGTATGAGGTCTTTATATCCTTACTGTAGAATCCAAGTTTCCACTATAATCTTTAGCACATAGTAGTTCTCATTAAGTCCTGTGTTGAATGAGTAAATCAGTTATTATATGCTAAAAGACATATAAGGAGCATTTATAATTACTCAGAAAATTATAAACATTGTTCAAAATTATAAAGCCACAAAAGCATGATTTCTGGGTAGTTTATTGATTTTTTGTATTTTATTTCTTTATAGATTAATTAAGTCTGTCAACATTTAAGGGCTATGTTTTAGTTATACAAAAATATATAAGATGGGCCCCTCAGACATTCATGATTTTGCAGGGCCAGTAGGTATGTATACAAATTTACGTTTCATGGAGACATACTAATATGCACATCATAAGTCTTTTAAGAGCACAGATAACTGACTGTCGGGGAAGATTAGTAAAGCCCCCATGACACTGAAATGAATGAATTTGAGAGAGTAACCGGAATGCAGGTTCAACTTGTAAATGTTGGAAGTCCTTAGAATCGTGTCTTCGTCATACTTGGTGTTCTAAAACTGAATTCATGATCTCATGCTGCCGCATCTGCTTTCCAGTGTTTTCTAAGAAAATGGTAAATGGTTATCTTTGACACCGCACGTTTCCTCACCCTCTACATCCCATTAGTCAGCACGTTTTGCCACTTTTGTCTCAAATATTTCTGAAATCTCTACTTTTCCCTAGTTTCATTGCTACAACTTCAGTCTATAGTGTTCTTTTTTTCCCTCTGGACTCTTAGTTTCCTAAAGGATCTTTTTTATTTTTATTTACTTTAAACATTTTTTATACTACATACAGGCAGAATCATTTCTTTGCATGCACATTTCATATTTTTCCTCGTGGCCTTGATCTGACTTATAATGATAAAATCAGTTAATATCTGTCTTCTCTGCTAGATGGCATACTCCAAGATGGAGGGACATGTCTGTCTTGTTCACTGCTGTATCACTAGGGATAGACTGATAATCACCGTAGCACAGTAGCACAGGGTGGTCACTCAGGTATTTACTGAATAAATGAAAGGAAGGGAGCGAGCAAATAAATAGATTAGATGAAGATGCTAAATTTAAATATTTTTAATGGAAACTGAGGTATTTTAAAAGGTAGTATAACACTATATTTGCTTTTTAGAGACCTTTGGTTGCAATGTGGAGGATAAAATCATGGATAATTGAGAACTGACTCACCAAAATTTCCTTTATAATACAACCAGTATATATAGGGTGTAAATTGTGTTGAAGAGAGAGAGGTTGTAGTTCTTAAAAAGGACTTAATGCATACAAAAGATAGTTACATATTCTCCCAATTGTTTTTCTATTCCATATACTCCTAAATTGTTTTTTAACAATGTCAATAAAGCCTTGGTTAATAGAAGTTTATCTTTTTTCTTTTTAGCAGAGATCTTATCAAACCTTCATAATGCCTCACCAGATGTATCTTGTGTCTCTGATATAAATAGTGTATATGAAAGAATTCGACTTGAGAAACTAACTTTTGCCCATAGAGCTGTTAGTGTCAGCACAGATCCAAGTGGATGCAACTTTGCAGTCTTGCAGTCAGATCCTAAAACAAGGTACGCTTGTATATATTAAATTTCATTTTTACAAGGAATAATCACTGGTTTTTTTTGCTTTCAATAGCCCCTGGAGAAAATTTGAAGAGCTCTTGCAAAGTCTTGTGGTGACTTTAGACATATAATCACGTTACCAGGATAACTCAAAGGTGGAATTTGTTGTATTGGAAATGATGTGTTCCTTTTAGTTGGTGAACTGATATTTATGGAACCTATTGAAGTTATATACATATACACACAAAATTTTTCTTGTCTTTAGTACTTTGTGGTATACTCTAGGTTCTCAGATTCTAAGAAATATAAATACTTGTGTAATTTACAAAAATTTCTAACCCTTGAATACAATGAGAAATGACAAAAGAGGAGGTGGTGTAGAGTCGTCTAGAGGGCATTGAGAATCTCAGTGCAACTCTTCTGTCATATTAGTATAGAGATGACAGGTTAAGATAAGTATCAAGGGTATTAATAAAGGGGGAAAAAGTCCTAGGAACTCGGTGACTGCCCCTTCTGGTTTGACCATTTCTGTCCCATATTTAGCAATGAAAGTCTCCTCTCTCGGGAAGACCAGGGGCGGGGGTTGGTCACCCTACCTGGGAGGGTGAAATGTAGATTGGGAAGGTATGATGACATTCTTACAGTACTGAAAGAACTGGGGTTACAGACTGATATGTGGCTGTGTTGTGTGTATTTCTCTTTACTTCCTTAAGTTTCTAACTTGATCTGGGGCCTGAAGTGTTTACTCACTTATTTGTATATGTGTTTCTTCACTTGTGAAATAAAAGGACATAAAAGAGGAAAAGGTTGAGCACTCTACTCTTTTTGAATGTTTTTAGTTATGCTTTTGATCATTTAAAAAATTTCTGTGAGTCATTTGAATTTATATCCTAGTATTTCCTTACAGAAATTAGAAAACACTACTTTCAGAGGAAAACTTAATTGTCATTTTAGTTTAGGGAAAAAAAATACATAAAGGAATAGAAAAAATTTAAAGAGTGATAACAGTATCTAAGACTGTAATAGTCTTAGGTTTTTGGAAGTACCAAATTTAAAATTTTCTAAGCTTAATAAATAAAAAAGAAATTACACTTTAAAAGGAGAATTGGCTAGGGATACTTTTGGGTTATTTTTGTTTTCTTGAAAGTAAAAGTAATTTTTGTTTTATTTCTAGCCTTTATGAAATTCCAGCTGTGTCCTCATCCTCCTTTTTTGAAGAGTTTGGCAAACTGCTGAGGGAAACAGATGAAATGGATAACATCCATGATGTGACATTTCAAGTTGGCAATAGAATCTTCCCTGCACATAAATATATTTTGGCAGTGCGTTCTGAATTTTTCCAGAAATTGTTTCTTTCAGATGGTACTACTTTAGACTTTACAGATGTTTACCGGAAAGATGAAGATTCTGCAGGGTGCCATCTCTTTGTGATAGAGAAGGTTCACCCTGACTTGTTTGAATACCTTTTACAATTTATATACACAGATACTTGTGACTTTTTAACTCATGGCTTCAAACCAAGAATAAATTTAAACAAAAAAACAGAAGAATATCAGGGCACTCCAAATTCTCATTTGAATGAAATGAATTCCCACGAAGATAATCAGAAGACAGCATTTGAAGTTTACAAAAATAATCAAGCTCATACAATTAGTGAAAAACAGAAAAGCAAATCCAGATCTTCCAAAAAAGTGAAAAATGTTGGGGAAGATGACCCTGTAAGAATGTTGCAAAATGTTGCAAGGAAATTTGGTTTCAGTAATTTGAATAGTAGGTATGACTCCTTAATATCTGTTCATGTACCTCATTCTGTTCGCCTTTTAAAAATTCTCTATTTGTTTTTCTTCTGCTTTGCTTTGCTTTGCTGCTGCTGCTCCTGCTTCTTCTTCTCCTCCCCCACTCCCCCTTCTATCTTCCTTTCTCCGCTGCTCTCTCCCCCTTCCTTCCCCACTCTCTACCTCTTCCTTCCCTTCTCCCTCCCCTTGCCCACCCCCCGCCTCCTCTTTGGGGGGGGTAGTAATTTGGTTTATGTTTATGTAATTATCATTATTTTTTTAAATGGAGGTATTGAGGATTGAACCCAGGACCTCATGCATTCTAAGCATGCACTCTACCACTTGAACTATACCGTCCCCCTTCTTTCTTTTCGTAGACCTGTTTCTGTATTTTCTGTAAAGCTATCTCTCTGGGATTCCCTGGATTAAAACATTAAAGGATGGGAAGGCTGTTAGTGGGTTTGAACTCTCAGTGGTATTTGTATAATGGATCTGGAGAGGCAGGCGGTGTAGTATTCTGGGAAGTGTACTGTCTTTGGAGTTAGAAAGACCTGTATATGCCTCATAGCTCTACTGTGATGAGCTCAGGCAAGTTTCTTATTTCTTTGAACCTCTGTTTCTCTATATAAAAAGGGAGGCATAATACTGACCTAATATTGTTGGTGTAGTTAGGTCATATAGCATGTGTAAAGTGCCTAACACAGTATTTGTCATATTATAAACCAGATTTTTTGGTAATTCTCCCCATCTTTAAGGTATTTATGTTGCCCGTGGCAGTATAGCCTTAGTTGTGGGGCAGGAGCAGAGGAGGGGAGTGTACATCGTTTTCTGTTTAAAAACAACAAAGGGCTTTGTGCCATAGCTTTCATTTATTTTTTTGTCAGTAATGATGTTAATATTTAATAATTTTGAATATTCAAGAACATTAAAGAATGTATGATATTTCTTTATCACAGAATTGGGGTTAAGATACTTTTCTAAGTGATACAAAGTACATAATCATGTTCATATGTGAGCTAATTTGTTGTTTGTTTTCGTAGGGGAATATATCCACCAGTTGTTAATGTTTGTCTATTCTTGATAGGTTAGATGGAGTCAGATTTGAAAATGAAGAAATTAATGTAATTGTCAAGAAAACTGGTAATAAACAAAAGCTAAGTCAGAAAAAATGGTAAGTTTGGAAATGAAGATAAACTTTTCATATCTAGATTTTGGGACCTAAGTGTGGAAACAGAGCTCTCCTTACTTACATATGAAGCAAAATGTGTAGGTGGATAGCCTCTTAATTTTACTAGCCTTACTCATTTCTGAAGATGTTGGAGAGCTCTTAAGGCAAATAGAATATTAACTGCTCAATAATACATTGATACAATTCATTTTTTTCTGATTACTTTCTAATGAAAGGAATTTTTAATATTTTTTCTTGGCCAAATTTTATGTTTTTTAAAAAGTAGGTAATGATGTAAGCCAAAACAAAATAATTATGCCTCTTCATCAGAACGGTATTTCCTTTAGTATAAATTTTTTTCCATAGTAAACATACTATTCTAAATATATTAATTACTAAATTTTTGTTTTTAGGTATTTGTACTTTGTAGGTGAAAAGTTTGGGAGAAAAAACTGTAAAGGTGCCTGGACAGTACTTAGCACAGAATAGGTTGTACAAATAAGTAAACTGAAGCCCTTTGACTGTGATGTTGCTTACTAGGCATATTATTAACACCTGTCTTGTGATGAAAAAGGAAAGTCAGAAGAAAGACTGCTGAGTATTTATCTCTATTCATAGTTTCCCTTTCAAATAGTATCTTTATTTTAAGACATTACTGTCTTTCCTAATGTGAAAGGAGATGAAGTACTTTTTTATGTATGTCTTCATGTTGTTGATTCTCTGCCACTTTTAATTAGGAGAAAATCAAAAGTTAAGCTTCAGATCCTATAATGAATTCTCTTATTTGCTAAATATGTGAAGAAAGTGCTCTTGCTTCACTTAAATTTTATTTTTTTTAAGTTCGTTTCTATGTGATGTGACCATGAAATCAGTGGATGGAAAGGAATTCCCTTGTCATAAGTGCGTTCTTTGTGCTAGACTTGGTAGGTACACGTTTTAGTTAGTTGCAGATTTATTTGTTTTAGTATCATTTTACTATTCTTAATGAATTTTTTTTTTCTTTCAGAATATTTTCATAGTATGCTGAGTAGCTCGTGGATTGAGGTAGGATTTAAGTAGAAACCATGTAGGCTGGTAATAACACTTCATATTTTTGGGAAATTGCATACTAAAGAAATTCAAAACTATTTTAACTCAGTTTTTCTTTTGTATTGAACTTTATTTATGCTTAAGCCTGCTAGAAGATAGGAACATTTAGAAATGAAAATTGTTGCCAAAAGCTACTTAAATAAACTCCCCTATTATTATTTGGACTTGTATTTTGAATACCAGTCTGTTTCTTTTTTTCTCAGTTTTTCTTGATTCTTTTTCATGTTGCAAGCCATTTTAAAATTAAATGTATCTCATTTTAATTTTGTGTTTTATAAATGTTACGTTTGTGATTTCTGTTGTTTATCATACCAGTGACCTCGGATTGTAGTAGTATTTTGTAGTTTAAAGTTAATTCTTTTACTTTATTTTATTTAGGCTTCCAGTTGTGCTGCTCTGGAAATGCCAATACATTCTGACATACTGAAAGTTATTTTGGACTACCTCTATACTGATGAAGCTGTGGTGGTAAAAGGTATTAATAAGAGTTAGGACATTTTAGATATTTAAGATAAAATTGAAAATGATTAAAATCATGAATCTTAATTTCGTCTCTAATTGAAATATGTTATAAACAGGTTTAAATTTAGAATAAGCAATAGAGATGATTACTAATAGTAAAGGAATGAAAAAGAAAATTTTCATTACTTATGTGAAAATGAACTCTCTAAGAATTACTAATAATGGTTGAGATTAGATGTAATATTTTCATACCTAGCTACTTCTATGGTTGAGATGAAGAATTGACATTAGGGAGTATAGTTTTGACAAATAGTCTACAGAAGTTCTTTCTTGCATATTTTTTCCCTTGTGCTAACATATCTGAAGTAAAAGAAATTAATAATTGAACCTGAATGGTGTACTTTGCATTTATATTCTTTGTCAGGCAACACACCGTGTTTTATTTACCAGGTGTCTTTAGTCATAGGAGTGGTGTACTTCTGTGTTCCATGGTATGTGTATAACACAATTTCTTTATTCCTCTGTTAATGGGCAACATTTAGGCTGTTTCTATATTTTAACTATTGTGAATATTGCTGCAGTGAACATGGGAATGCAGGTATGTCTTCAGGTCCTGATTTCAATTCCTTTGGCTGAATAATCAGTAGTGGAATTGCTGTATCATATGGTAGTTTTATTATTTTTAATTTTTGAAGCAGCCGCCGTACAGTTTTGCATAGTTGCTGTACCAGTTATACTGCCATCGACAGGGCACAAGTTTGCCTTTTTGCCACATCTTAATCAGCACTTGTAAGATGTTAGATCTAAGAAGACATCTCATTGTGGTTTTGATTTGCAGTTCTCTGACAAATAATGACATTGATTCCTTTTCATTTACCTTTTGGCCATTTGTATGTCTTCTTTGAACAAATGTCTGTTAAGGTCTTTTGCCCACTTTTTAATTGAGTTTTTGTTTGTTTGTTTGCCATTGAATTTGTAGGAAGTTACTTATGTACTTTGGATATTAATCTTTTATCAGATATGGTTTGCAAATATTTTCTCTGATTTCAAAGTTGCCTTTTCATTTTGTTAACTGTTTCCTTTGCTGAGGTTTTTAGTTTCATATAATATCACTTGTTTATTTTGCTTTTGTTACATGTGATTATGGTGTTACATCTAAAAAATCATTGCCAGTACCAGTGTCTAGCAGCTTTTCCCCTTTTTTCTCCTGGGAGTTTTATGGTTTCAGGTCTTACATTCAAGTCTTTAATGTACTTTGAGTTGACTTTTGTGGATGGTGTAAAATGAGGGTCAAATTTCATTCTCTTGCATGTGGATATTCATTTTTTCTGATGTCCTTTATTGAAGAGAAGACTGTCCTTTCTCCATTTTGTATTCTTGACACCCTTGGGTCCTTTCTCTTTACCTTTTGTGTATCTACTGTAGGTTTTTGCTTTGTGGTTACTATAAGATTTACATGTAATATAATATTAACAGTCTATTTTAAACTAATCACAACTTTTTCTAATGAAGTATAGTTGATTTACAATATTATATTGATTTCCAGTATACACCATAATGATTCAACATTTTTTTGATTATATTCCATTTAAAGTTAGAAAATAATGGCTCTGTTTCTCTGTGCTGTATAATATATCCTTGTTGCTTATTTATTTTATACATAGTCGTTTGTGTCTCTTAATCTTATAACCCTGTCTTGCCCCTCTCCCTTCCTACTCCCCACTGGTAACCACTACTTTGTCTCTGTGTCTATGGGTCTGTTTCTGTATTGTTACATACATTCATTTGTGTTATTTTTTTTAGATTCCACGATTCTACATATAAGTAATAACAGAGTACTTGTCTCTCTCTGACTTATTTCACTAAGCATAATATCCTCTAGGTCCATTGTTACAAATGGCATAATTTCATTCTTTTCTATGGCTGAGTAAATATTCCATTGTGTGTATGTATGTATATACATACACATCTTCTCTATCCATTCATCTGTTGGTAGATGGTTGGGTTGATTCCATCTCTGGACTGTTATTCACAACTTTGTGTGAAATACCTTTACACTTTTACTTCTCTCCCCCTTTGCCATTATTTCTTCAAATATTCTTTATGTTCTTTCCTTTTTCTTTCTGGGACTCCTATATGTATCTTGGTACGCTAGATAAAGTTCCACAGGTCTGTTACACTCAGTTTATTTTTATTCATTCTTTTTCTTCCTCAGATTAGATAATCTCCATTGACGTATCATTTTTATCTTTATTGATATTCTTAATTTTGTGAGACATTATTGTTGTACTTTTAGATTTTCAGATGTGATTTCCTTCAGTTCTTCAGATATATTTAAAATAGTTGATTTTAACTCTTTGTTTTAATAGTTCAGCATCTTGGCATTCTCAGGGACAGTTTCCCTTAGCTGCTTTTTTTCTGTATATACGCCATACTTGCATCTCTTTTCATCTTTCATAATTTTTGTGTTGGAAACTGGACATATTTAAATGACATAATGTAGCAACTGTTGAAATCAGGTTCTCCTCCTTCCCTAGAGTTTGTTTTTGCTGTTCATTTAGTGACTCTTTGGAACTAGTTCTGCAAAATTGATATTCTTTGTGGATATGTGCCCACTGAGATCTCTGTTTGATCAGCTTAGTGGTCAGCTAATAATTAGAATTTTTCTTACAGGCCTAAACTAGTAAAACTCTCAGCATTTGCCTGGAGGCTCTTTGTGTTGTGGCATGGCTTCAGTTCTTAGGCAGGCAGTGTACACAGTGTACAACTCTGCCCTAGCTTTTATTTCCTGCTTTTGCAGATTCTCAAGTTCAGCCAGAGGTAAGAGTTTTGGGATTTCTTAAGTATTTTCCTGGGCATTTGCACAGCCCTTCACATTTGTGTGGCCTTCTAGGTTCACAGGAATATGTTAAAATTTTTCAAAATCCCCTATGGATATTAGTATTAGCGCAGACTGCCATAACAAATCATATAGGCTGGGTGGCTTAAGCAGAAATTTATCATTCACAGTTCTGGAGGCTGGAAGTGTCAGATCAAAGTCTGACAAGGTTGATTTCTGGTGAGGATTCCCTTCCTGGCTTGTACAGGGCTGCCGTGTTACATCTTCACATGGCCTTTCCTCAGTACTTGTGTGTGGGTGTATTTGGAGAAAGAGAGAAAGTAAGTGAGAGGGTGAACCCATGTGAAGGGGGTTGGTAGGGGAAGATAGATCCCTGATGTCTCTTCTTAGGACACTAATCCTGTCAGATCAGGGCCTTACCCTTATGACTGCACCTAGCCTTAATCACTTCCTTAGAGGCCCCATTTCCAAAAACAGCCACACTGGGAATTACAGCTTCAACATGTGAATTTTCAGGGGACACTTTCAGTTCAGTCATGACATCTTTTTCCCTAGCTTTTTTTTTTTTTTTTAAGTGTTTTTGATCTGCTGCTTTTTGGCTCTGTCCCTTGTCATTGTCTCAGGTAGCTTGAATGTTAAACAGTTGCTGCTAATTGTTTTTAATAAATGACCTTTACTGAGGCTGTTCACACTGGTCAAGCTTTTAGTTTGGTCAAATAAACCTGGGATTTCCAGGAAACTGTCAGACAGGTCAAATAATGACAGTTATTTGATAATGTCGCTCCCCAGCTGTTCTGTCGTCTCCTCTGTTGCTGCTCATTTCCACTGTGACTGCAGGACTGATGGTTTTCAAGACTGTTGTGGGGGAGAGGAGAGGAGGATCTACATAGCAGAAACTACAGAGTCCCAAAGCTCACTCTCTTACCAAGATTCAGCCATTTTTTTTGGATTCAGTGTTCCCTAAATTATTGCAAGTCATTGGCTAATTTCTAGAATTCTACAAGAGTTGATTTTTGATAATTTTTGTAATCTCATTGTTTTTGTAGAGGAGAAGAATTTTGGAAGTAGTCGTTAGCCTGCCATTTATAATGACTTCACCTCTCCCTCATTTTTTAAAAATTGGCTTTTCTACTTCATTTTCCCTTTTTAACCATTTTTTTTTTCTTTTCTTCACATGGTAGTGGTATTGGGGTTTTTTTCCTATTTATCTTATTTTTCTTGTAGTAACTCAAGGGCATTGCTTAAGGTCGTTAATAGTACACTGGACCAAGTTTGTTTTAAATTAAAGAATTACTGTAGTTTAAAAAAAAGTACTCTCAGATGACCAGTTTTATTTTAAACAAGGAAGCCTAAGAGCATTATCACGTTTCCCTTTCTTCTTCCTTCCCCTCTCCTCTGTATGTATATGTATGTTCTTAACATATATGTAACTATTTAACATGTACCTGTGTATTACCTTTGATGATGAGATTTGACTTTCCCCTCTTAATCTGAGAAATGTTTGTCTAACAACGTGAGAGATTTTTAAATAAGTCAAGCATTTCAGTGGCCCTTTAGACTGAAAAAGATCAACTCAAGTTGTACATTTTATGGTCCCAGGGCATTTGGGTGTTGTTTTTTTTCTGCTCTCTACCTAGAAGATGGAAGTATTTTGATGTTACTATTACTGTTTGTCATATTTGCCATTTCAACATTTAGAAAATAATCTAGTTCTCTCTCTCATAGTGTCTTAATTACTTGAACTTTTTCTCCTAGGTGTAATGTTTACAAAATAATAGTAAAGAGTGACATTTGTTTTCCTTTTTGTTTTTATTTTTTTTTTAGAATCTCAAAATGTGGATTTTGTTTGTAGTGTTCTTGTGGTGGCTGATCAGCTTCTCATAACGCGATTAAAAGAGATCTGTGAAGTAGCATTAAGTGAAAAACGTGAGTGTTTGTAAATTAGAATCTTAATGTGTTTTCAGGTTGATCCAGGATTCACTGTATTTTATTGACTTTATGATGCCTTTTGGTAAAGTGCATGTTTTTGTATCATGAAACAGACATTTAAACTATTTTGTGTCATTATTTATAATTTACATCCAAATTTCAGAGGTGTTAATATATGAAAACATGTATATCTTAGAATTGAAATACATTAATTTTTTTGGAAATGCCATAAAACCTTGACTAATAAAGATGGCATGAAATTTATTTTGGAATTTGAAAGATGAGAGTTTGAAGGCAGAAATGTTTTACCCTTGTCCTGGGCTGTAAGTCTGTGTTTAGCTACCCATTTCCTGCTGTTTGCTGGAACTTTTGTGTAACCACTCCATTAATATATTTGATCAAAACACATTTCTTTTCTCTAAACTCTTTCTTTCTTTCTTTGTTTATTATTTCAGTTAATTACATGGCTGTCATCCTAACACTCAGTTTTGAAGCCCAAAGTTATCTTTTGTTATTTTGTTCCTTAAACTCAAATTGCAGCTGTCAAAACTGATTCATCCTACGTTGATTGCGTTTCCCTCACCTTTTTATTCTCACTGTCCGTGTGCTAGTGGAGATCACTGTTATCCATCCCTTCTGTGTGGTGGCATCGTAGTCTTTTAAGTCCCATTTCTCTCTTCTAACTTCTCTTTCTTTACTCTTTCTATAGGAAGTACTTATGTCTTCTATAATTTTAATATTTAAGATAAAGGTTAGATTTCCTTAGCCTGATATAAAGGTTTCTTGGCTTTCTAATCTTTGGTCTCTTTCATTGCCACTTCAGCAAGTGTGAAAGGTTTTCCTGTCAAGTGTTTCGAATTTATAGTTGCTAGTAGTTTGTCTTTGCTCTAGTTGTCTTATTTACTCACTTTTCTTGAATGGAGTATCTACTCCTTGGTTATCAAAAAGAGAACAATGACTCTGATCTTTTAAGCCATTCAGAAAAGGGAAATACTGTCCCACAGTGTCCAGAGGGGTATTGGTTTCAGGAGCTTCTATGGATATCAAAATCCGTGGATGCTCAAGTCCCGTATATAAAATGGTGTGGTACAGTGAATATAGCTGGCCCTCTGTACATGCTGCCGTTAAACTCGGGTATGGAGGCCAGCCGTACATTAAAATAAAGGACACAACATGCAATAGGTATAAAATACTAATATTTTCAGTTGTTCGGTTGACTTTCTTGGCATCCCCTGGATAGTCTTTCTTGGCTCCTGCTACACTGTTGCCTCTATTAATGAATTCCTTGATCTTTCCTAGAACCTCACAAGAGAAGGGTTCAGCAGAATTTGCATCTCTGATAATTGGGCAATTCTTGTTCCCCACTGCACAACTCTCAAATTTTTATATGATCCATTTTTATTTCTGTGAAATGGGAGACTGAGTGTATCATTAGTTGAAACTTCATGTTAGTCAAGAGTGAGACAGAGATCATTATTGTCTGCAGTTACAACTTTTGAATGAGTTACAAGGGGAAAGGAAAAAAGAAATAGAGGTATAGAAAACAGTTGTGTTCCTCGGTTGGCTGGGACTCAGAATAAATAAGGAAAAGAACAGAGAGGTTTTGGAAGCCAAAATTATATGCTCAGTAAGTAGAGTATTCTGGGACTGTCTCCAGCAAAACACATTTCATATATAAAGTTACATAAAGTAACAAAATCTAGCATCTTCTGTACAGTATTCCATATTCTGTACTGGTATGAAAAGCAATATGGTAAGATTTAGTTGTACTTGTTTTCTAAATATATAGTATGTGTATGTGTTTATATATGTAACATACCCAGGTAAAGTCTGATGTATTACTCAACATAAACATATTTTATAGAATTTCATCAGTTTCTCTTAGTCTTTTGAAAATTATTTTTTTTTGGTGGGGGTGGGGTGGGGATATAATTGGGTCATTTATTTACTTTTCTTTTACAGGAGGTCCTGGGGATTGAACCCAGGACCTTGTGCATACTAAGCACATGCTCCACCCCTTTGAGCTATACCCTCCCCACCAGTTTCTCTTAGTCTTAAGAATATCTTTTTAGTTTTATGGAAGAGAGAATGTTTATTCTGTACTATATAAATGAAAAGGAATGTTGTTTATCAGTGAAAGTTAAAAATATTCCAAAAAGGTTAGCTGGAAGATTGTTGGTTCTTAGGTGTTTGCTTTTAGATGACATTGTAATGCACCTTCTGTATTTTCTTTTGCTTAAAATTTTATATGTGTTCATTTCTCTCAGGGCGAATTATTTAAAATTACTTTGACATATTGGAATGGAAAATGAGTTCTACATTTGCCCTAGTATAAGCTATTTTTGGCAAGAAACTACTTTTCAGTTTTCCTTCTTCTAAGTGTTCAAACCTGACAGCTTGAGAAATAAGTATGTTTAATTTGCTGTAGTAACATGCCTTTCATCTCATTTTGCAAATCTTTTTTTCTTTGTAGTCACCCTTAAGAATGCTGCTATGCTACTGGAATTTGCAGCAATGTATAATGCTGAACAATTGAAACTGTCTTGTTTACAGTTTATAGGACTGAATATGGCAGCTTTACTTGAAGCAAGGTAAGTTGAGTGCATACAGACTGTTTCAAAACCACTTATTTACATATTAGATATGTTAGTACTTTAAAAGTGAATAATGATAAATTCCAGCTTTATAGAAAAAAAGTGAAAATGTAAGGGGATTTAATGATTCCATAAGTATTTGGATGCCTAATATATACCAGCAATTGCTAAGATACCGTGGTGAACAAATAGACATCTTTGCCCTCAGTGGAGCTTACACTGAAAAGTTGTGGGACAGTATTATCACAAGTATATTTTTTATATGTATTCATACCTCTTTGCTTGTTTTGTAATTTTGTAATTGTTACCGTGGCATTTGGAAACTAAGCCAGCACTTAATTGCATATAATTTGTTACTGGTTGATTTCTATTTTCGCTTTATATTCATTCACTCTTAAGATATTTCCTGTACTACATATTGATTCTTTGGTCAAACTTCGGCTGTAGCAGATGGCCTTAAAAATTTAGTTGGTCTGGTCTTATTACAAGCTCATATGCCTCTTGAAGCCTTAACATAGAAATCAATGAGTAATGAAATATTGTGTATGAAAAATGACACATTTTAAGTGAAAAAGTTAGCTAAATATATATATCCTGTTTTATAAGCCAATATTTTGTATTGTTTACCTGGATGGAAATAATTTGGTAAATGATAATGATTTAGGAGTCATAAACATTTTAGAATTAGAGAAATGTTGGAAATTTCATTCCATTGTTTTCATCTATTTTAGCAGTAGAATTTTTTAATGAAATAAATTTACAGATTTATTTTTTAGCATAAGGTCAAAATTGTATTATATTTACTCACTTAAGTCAGTGACGGGAAAATGAGTCTGTTTTGGTTAACAGAAATTTCAGATTACAGTCTTGGTGTCAGTTGCATTTTTAAAGTCAATATCCAGTGTACTTCTGTATTTTGTTTTAATTGTAATAATAGCCCACACTTACTGCCATAATAGTAGTTATTAATAGTAATAACAAATAATAGTAATATAATAGTTACATAATAATAGTAATAATCATAATACTGTGCCAGACAGAATTCTAAAAGTGTTATATAGATTCAGTTAATTTTCATGAAAATATTATGAAGTAGATTCTATTATATCTTCATATGAGGATGAAAAAACCCATGAACCTTTTTTTCCAAATAATCAAAATCTTGATCCATTTAATGAATTAGAAATCTTAATAATTTTTTGATAACTCACCTTTCAAAGTCAGGATGATGTTTAATGAAACTAATTGCAAAACATGATTGAAAGAAAAGCTTTCTACTATTTTTAAAAGGTGAATCATAGATTCTTAATAATTTGCCACTTAAAGGTTCAGTTTAGAGGAAATTCCTTTGACAGTTTAATACTTTGTTATTTTGTGAAAAATGCCTTTCAAATGCAAATTAATGTTAAAGGATATTAGACAATATCATTTCAAAATGCCTCTGGTATTTTAGTGTCCGGACCTAGCTAGGGTTTCAGAGTAAATTTAATTTTTTTGCTGACATTATATTAGTAATTCTGACCATAGCAATTTTTTTTACCTTACATTGTCGAATTAAACTTACTCAATTTGTTAGATAAGAATCAACGCAAATGTAAAACAAGCACCAAATCAATCTAAAATATGATACTGGAAAATGATGTGTCACACTGCTGTTGTTCAGTTATTATGTTGTGACAGGAGTGTCAGCTGAACTATTAATATTTAAGGGTGTCACAGGTGCTTTGGTGAATAACTATGTAAGTATTCATGCATAACTTCCATTAAAACAAAGATTTGTGTAAGTATAACCATTTCTAATCAAATATGTGTTTGCTAGAAGTGTAAATAAATATGCACAGAGATACTAAGAAAGGAAGGCATCAAAACTGACATAACATCACAGCTTAATTATCTTTAAAATGTTAAAAAAAAAAAACCTGTATAGTACAGGTTTGAATATGCTTGTTTTGTATGAGTTGTAAAAATGGTTTGAAATATATTTTATAATGTAAACTTTGATTTAAATTTTTACTGATGCCTCAAAGTACCTCTCTAGAACCTGAGAGTTCCTTAAAATCTGCTTTGAATGCAGTTGAACTAGTCCTAACATCATTTTACACGTGAAGGTACTAAAGCCTAGAGAGATACAGTGAGTTGCTCAAGGTCATGCAGGTAATTGGGAGCAGTGATAATTCTAAATGGAATTCAGGTACCTGATAGGCCATCGTTCTATCAATATAGTATTCTTTCTGTAAAGGTTTTATCACTTATTTATAAGAGTTGTTTTGAGTTTTATTCAAGATGTTGTCTAATGTGTATGAAATATATAACAACACACACTTCCAAGAAGAATTTGCTGCAACTGGCATATTAATGCTTTAAAAAAAAAAACTTACTTACTCAACAATATAAAATGTCTCTTTACATTTGGAAAACTCGACAGGTATTAAATTACTTGAGTCTTAAGATAGAATTTTATATCTTACTCTTAGGTCCCTTGATGTTTTAAGTGATGGTGTTTTGAAGGATCTTTCTGTGTATTACCGAAAAATGGTAAGGTTTATGTTGTTTTCAGTGATAATATCAACTGAAGCAGTTTATTTGGTCAGACTTCTCAAAGGAATAATTTCCTAATGAATTCTGATACGTTAGGATTTTTTAAAACTGAGGATATTGAATTTCTCTACAGATTCCACAGATAAATATAATAATCAAAATTAAAGATATTTAATAATAAAATAATATCTATTTTAATTGCTTTATAAATGAAAGTTATTGAAAGCTTTGGAGTCTTTTGTTATTATTTACCAAAGATCAGGATGGTGCAGAAACATGGATTTTTAAAAATTTTATTATTTATTTTTATTGAGTTAGCACTGATTTATAGCATTATATGTTTCATGTGTACAACATATTTCTACTTCTATATACCCTACAGCTTTCTCACCACCAAAAGTTTAACTTCCATCTGTCACCATAGTTGATTCCTTATACCCCCTGTCACTTTTCCCCTTCCCCTTCTCCCTCTGTTCTCTGTATCTATGTGTTTGGGTTTTTTGTTTGGTTTTGGTTTTGGTTTGTTCATTTATTTTGTTTGTTTATTAGTGTTTTATATGCCATCTATGAGTGAACTCATATAGTATTTGTCTTTCTTCCTCTTGACTTATTTTGCTTAGCATAATACCTTCAAGGTCCATCTCTGTTGTTGGAAATAGCATGATTTCATCTTTTTTCATGGCTGAATAGTATTCCTCTGTGTGTGTGTGTGTGTGTGTGTGTGTGTGTGTGTGTGTGTGTGTGTGTTACATCTTTATCCATTCATCCATTGATGGGCACTTAGGTTGTTTCCATATCTTGGCTATTATAAATAATGCTATAGTGAACATGGGGATGGCATATATCTTTTTAAATAAGTGTTTCTTATATTCTTTGTATAAATACCCAGAAATGTTATAGCTGAGTATCATATGCTAGTCTGTTATTAATTTTTTGAGAAATCTTTATACTGTCTTCTGTAGGGACTGCACCCATTTACATTCTCACCAACAGTGTATAGGTTCCCTTTTCTTTACATCCTTGCTAACACATGTTATTTCTTGTCTTTTTGATGATAGCCATTCTGATAGGTGTGAGGTGATATCTCATTGTGGTTTTGATTTGCATTTCCCTAATAAGTGTTGCTGAACATCTTTCCATGTGCCTACTGGCCCATCCGTATGTGTTCTTTAGAAAAATACATATTCAACTCCTTTGCCCATTTTTTTAATCAGGTGTTTTTATTGTTTACTGAGTTGTATAAATTATTTTCAGATATATCATTTGCAAATATCTTCTCCCATTTGGTAGGTTGTCTTTTCATTTTATTGATGGTTTCCTTTGCTGTGCAAAAGCTTTTTAGTTTGATGTAATTCTATTTGTTTATTTTTGCTTTTGTTTTCCTTACCTGAGGAGACATATCGAGAAAGATATTGCTAAGACTGATACCAAAGAGCGTATTTCCTGTGTTTTCTTCTAGGAGTTTTATGGTTTCAGGTCTTATATTCAAGTCTTTAATCCACTTTGAATGAGTTGATTTTTGTGTATAGCTGTGAATTAGTGGTCTACTTTCATTTTTTTGCATGTGGCTGTTCAGTTTTCCCAGCATCATTTGTTGAAGAGATTGTCCTTTCTCCATTATATGTTCTTTGGTTCTTTGTATAAACTAATTGTCCATATTTGCAAGTGTTTATTTCTGGGCTTTCAGTTCTGTTCAGATATCTTTGCATCTGTTTTTCTGCCAATGCTGTTTTGATTACTATGGCTTTGTAATATAGTTTGAAACCAGGGAGTGTGATGCCTCCAGCTTTGTTCTTTTTTTCTCAGGATTACTTTGACTATTAGTGGTGTTTGGTGGTTCCATATATATTTTAGATCTTTTTGTTCTATTTCTGTGAAACATGTGCTTGGGATTTTGATAGGGATTGCATTGAATTAGACTGCTTTAGGTAATATGGACATTTTTATAATTTATTCTTCCAGTCCATGAGCACGGAATACCTTTCCATTTATTTGTGTCTTCTTCAGTTTCTTTAAACAATGTCTTAGTTTTCAGTGTAAAGGTCTTTCACGTCCTTGAATTTTATTCATAGGTATTTTATTTTTGTTGCCATTGTAAATATGATTGTTTCCTTAATTTCTGTTGGTGATTGCTTATTGTTAGCATATAGAAATATGTGTGTGTGTGTTGAGTTTGTATCCTGCAACTTTACTGTTTATTATTTCTAATAGTTTTCTGGTTGAGTCTTCAGGGTTTTCTATATATAAGTCATCTGGAAATAGTGACAGTTTTACTTCTTCCTTTCTAATTTGGATGCCTTTTATTTATTTTTTTTCTAGTCTAATTGCTCTGGCTAGCACTTCTGATACTATATTGAATAAGAGTGGTGAGAATGAGCATCTTGTCTTAATTCCTGATCTTAGAGGTACAGCCTTCAATTTTTCATCATTGAGTATGTTAGCTATGGGTTTATCACATACAGATTTCATCATGTTGAGATACATCCATTCTGTAACCCACTTTCTGGAGACTTGTATCATAAATGGGTGTTTAATCTTGTTAAATGCTTTTTCTGTATCTGTTGATATGATTATATGATTTTTATCCTTAATTTTGTTAATATGGTGTATCATATTGATTGATTTGTGGATGTTGAACCATCCTTAAATCCCTGGTATAAATCCCACTTGATCATTTTATGGTCCTTTTGAAGTATTGTTGAATTTGGTTTGCTAATATTTTGTTGAGGATTTTTGCATCTATGTTCATCAGTTGGCCTGTGATTTTCTTTTTTTGTGTTGTCTTTGTCTGGTTTTGGTATCAGGATGATATTGGCCTTGTAAAATGAGTTAGAAGGCATTCTCTCCTCTTCATTTTTTGGAGGTTTGAGGATAGGTATTAGGTCTTTGTTTGCTAGAAATCACCTCTGAAGCTGTCTGGTCCTGGACTTATTTTTTAAAGGCTTTTTGATTACTGTTTCAGTCTCTGTGCTAGTGATTGGTCTATTCAAATTTTCTATTTCTTCATGAGTCAGTCTTGGAAAGGTTGTATGATTCTAAGAATTTGTCCATTTGTTCTAGGTTTTCCAATTTGTGTATTCTCTTAATAATCCTTTATATTTCTGTGGTATCTGTTATTTTTTTCTCTTTAATTTTTTATTTTATTTATCAGGCCTTCTCCTTTTTTTGTTAGTGAGTCCAGCTAATGATTCATCAATTTTGCTTATCTTCAAAGAACTGACTCTGGGTTTCATTTATCTTTTCTATTGTCTTCTCTATTTCATTTATGTCTTCCCTGATCTTTACATTTCCTTCTTTCTACTAACTTTGGGCTTTGTTCTTTTTTCTAGTTCTTTAGGTGTAAGTTTTTCCTGTTTCTTGAGGTAGGCCTTTATTGCTACAAAGTCTTAGTACCACTTTTGCTGTATACCGTAGATTTTGGTATGTCATATTTTCATTTTCATTTGTTTTAAGGTGATTTTTTAATTTCTCATTTGATTTCTTCATTGACTCAATAGTTGTGCAGCATGTTGTTCATTCTTTACATATTTATGGTTTTTCCAGTGTTGTTCTTCTTGGTTTCATATCATTGTAATCATAAAAGATGTTTGATAGGATTTCAGTCTTAAATCTGTTGAGACTTGTTTTGTGTCCTGACATATGATCTATTCTTGAGAAAATTCCATGTGTGCTTGAAAAGAATGTGTATTCTGCTGCATTTGGATGAAATGTTCTTTTCAAATCTATCAGATATATCTGGCCTGTCATTTCAGTTAAGGCCACTGTTTCATTGTTGACTTTCTGTCTGGATGATCTATTCGTTGATGTAAGTGGGGTGTTAAATGTCCCCAACTATTGTGTTGCTATCAATTTCTCTCTTTGGTTCTGTTAATAATTGTTTTATATATTTTAGTGCTCTTAAGTTAGGTATACATACATTCATCACTTTTATGTCTATTTGATGAATTGTCCTCTTTATTATTATATACTGACCATTTTTGTCTCTTGTTAAGTTTTTGGCTTGAAGTCTATTTTGTCTGGTATAAGTATGACTGCAGCTGCTTTCTTTTGCTGCCATTTGCTTGGAGTATCATCTTCCATCCCTTCACTTTGAGCCTTTGTTTGTCTTAAAGCTGAGAGGAGTCTCCTGGAGACAGCTTATAGTTGGGTCTTGTTATTTCATGCACCCAGCTACTGTGTCTTTTGATTGGTGAATTCAGTACATTTACATTTAGGGTGATTATTGATAGATGAGGACTTAGTTCTGAAATTCCACATTTTGTTTTTTGGTTGCTCGATATTCCATTGTTTCTTTTTCCTTGTGCTTTTGTCTGTCATTTTGGTTTGGTCGTTTTATTTATTTTTCTCAGTTTCCTCTTTTTTTATGTTTTGTTTCTCTGTTCTATAACTTGAAGTTTGGTCATTGCCCTGAGCTTTGTACAAAATGTCTCATAGATAAAATAGTCTTTTTTTGGCTGATACTATGTTATCTTCATTTACCTATAGAAATTTTCCTCATCCCGTTTTATGTTTTTCTCAAATTATCCCTTTTAATGTTGTGAGTTTGTTACCAAACAGAAATAGCTGTAGTTATTTTTCGGCTTACTTTTTTTCTGTCTTTAACCTTTATGCTATAATAAAGTGTTTTAAAAACCTGATAAAGAATTGCAATTTTCTGATTCTGTTTTATCATCTTGCTCAAAGTTGTGTGTACTTTTGCCTCTGTTACTATTAGGAGAGCTCCTTTGAACATGTCTTGTTGGCAGATCTAGTTTTTTTGTTTGTCTAGAAAAGCCTTTATTTCTCCTTCATATTTGAATGATAACTTCTCTGCATAGAGTATTCTTGTGTGACACTTTTTATCTTTTAGCATTTTGAGAATGTCGTTTCACTCCCTCCTGGCCTTTGGGGTTTCTGCTGAGACATCTGCTGATAGCCTAATGAAGTTTCCTTTGTAGGCTATCATCCTTTTTTCCCTGGCTGCCTTTAAAACTCTTTCTTTATCATTGACTTGACAGTTTTAATATAATGTCTTGGAGAAGGTCATTTTGCATTGAGGTAATAGGTGTTTTCTTAATTTCATGGACTTGCATATCCAGTTCCTTCCCCAGGTTTGGGAAGTTCTGTTATTATTTGTTTAAAAAACAACTCTGCTCCCTTCTCTCTCTTTCCTCCTTCTGGGATACTCATTATCCCAGTGTTGTCCTTCCTAAAACAGATAGCTCTTGTAGAATTTCCTCAATTTTTTGGTATCTTACTTCTCTTTTCTACTTGTATCAATTTAAGATTTTTTTACCTTTGAGCTTGCTAATTCTGTCTCCCACATGGTCTGCTTTATTGCCATTGCTTTTCTAATGCATTCTTAATCTCTCTTATTGAATTCTTCAGCTCCAGCATTTGTTTGGTTCTTTTTTAGAGTTTCAGTCTCTTTGGTAAAATATTCCTTCTGTTCATTAATTTTATTCCTGGGCTCATTAAACTGCCATTCTGACTTTTCTTGTAGCTCACTGAGTTCCTTCATGACAGCTGTGTTGAATTCTTGATCAGTGCGATAGCAGTAGTCATGATTTTGGTGTCTGGAGAATTGTTATTTTCTTTTTGTAGTATAGTGTTAACTGCTTCTTTGTGGTGCTCAATGAATTGTTCCCCTGCAGGGGCACTTGAAGTTAATGACAGGTTAGAAGTTAGAGACTTCTTTTGCTTTCCAGTAGGTGGCATTACAACACAAAGTTTTGGTTTCTCTTACCTGAGCTGTCTTTAGTTATATTTGAGAGTTGGTACTTTCAAGGCTCCATCGTCTCGGTAAGAGGAGTGCCTCTGTGCCTTCTTTATTGCTTCTTGTGCCTCTAGGGTTCTTACTGCCTTTCTTTTCCCACAGCTGCTGTCATCACTGGGATAGTGGGTTCTTCCCCAGTGTCCTGGATTCCTTGAGTTACAAACTCTGCAGTGTGAAGGGAGGAGGATAATGGGGGTGGGGGGAGAGTCAAGGTTGCACAGGTACCTCTGCTGTGTCCAGTGTTGTAAGGTTAATGGGCTCTGCCACTGTGCTGGGGGACTCTCACTGTGGATAGTGGGCAGGGGCATGGGCTGGGTTCCAGGGCACACTGCCACTGCTACCCAATTATTTGTGGTTATGAGCGCTGCTCTGTTCAGGATGCCAGGTCTGTGTGCACCACCTCACCTGCTGCTACTGGGTTCTCTGAAGCTGTGGGCTCAGCTGCCATGGTTAGAGGCCCAGAATTGCAGGCGACTCCACTGTTCCCTCAGTTCCACCTACTCTGTGTGCTCTAGTCCAGCCATCTTTAGCTGTACAAATGTGTGGAAGTCTCTGGTGTCTGAGTGGGTTGGGCAGAGGCACCTTTGTTTAGCAGTGGATGATGGTTGTATTAAAGGGGAAAGATACAGGTAGCTTTTCAGTCCACCATGGTGCTGATGTCATTCCTCTGCAAATTTTGTATTTAAAAAGTGGCATCTTTTTCCCTATAGATTCCAGCAATGGATAGAAGAGTCATTACACCATATCAAGATGGACCAGATATTAGCTATTTGGATGTAGAAGATGGTGATGTCTTTTTGAAAGAAGAAATAAACTTGGAACAAAATTATTCGTAAGCTCTGTTTTTTGTTTTTGTTTTTTTCTTTTTCTCCTTTCCTTCTCCCTCTATCCCCAGTCTTTACACTACTGACACTTTCATATTGGTACTGAAAGAAAAAGTGAGAAACCTGACATAAAAAATAGGTATTCATGTTCATTCTTAGCCTTGATAAAATATGAAGTAAATATAATTAATATTTGCAGGTATAACAGAATTAAGTATAAATATGAAAGGAATGTAGCCTTACGGTTAAGTATATTGGGTTAAGTAAGTGCGTTCATGTTAACTATGTTTTAAAACCTTGCTGAGATTATAGTAAAGAAGTAAAAAAGGCATGTTGTGCTTAAGCAGAGAGAACAGGAAAAGAGTAAATGGCAGTCAGCGGATGTTAACAGTTTTAGACCTTGGAAAGTGGCAGCTGAGCAGTAATGACTTAAAATAGAAAAACTGAATTCTGGAAAGGCTTAAGAATTAGAGGCCCTAGGTTTATAAGGACCGGGGTAAGTAGTTGAATTTGGAAAAGAGCATTTTTTGAGATTTTTTTTCAAATAGCATCAGTCTCTTCCTGAGGCCCATTCAACCAAGTGATTGCCCCTCTTCCGTCTTGGCCAAAGACTAGAGGGTCTCCTTCTGGAGAGGGTGAACCAAGGGGAGTGCATCAGCCACTCCTCTGGATCCCTCTGTAAAGAGAGCCCTACTGGCTCAAGAGAGAGTACCTGCAGTGGCTGGCGTTTGGGAGTCCTCCAACAAAATACCCCAGGTCCTACATGATCGTTCTGCTGACCATTCGACAAGTCCTGCTTAGAATTTCCAGTCTGCACTTTAGACTCGCTTACCAGCTGGTTATAAAATTACTTTTTTTCTATTTGGTAAATGATCTGTTAAAATAAAATTAGGGGGTGTTAAAGTCATTTACTATATATATGTGTGAGTGTGTATATATGTGTGTGCATAATAATCAGCTGTGTAGCTCACTTTTTAGTTCCAGCAATTTTTTTTTAAACTCTTTTTCTAGAGTTTGGTATTAGCCATTTGGGATAGTTGAAGTTTATAGATATCTGACTTAGACGTATGGCATATTATTATATTAAAAGTTATAATAAAATTAACATTGACATAAATCTATTAACCTTTACAAAATAATAGTATCCACAGCTGACCCTGTGTAACTGTGGATGAGTTATATAATGAGATGTGAAACAAGGCAATTGTAGTTCTTAGATAATTTTATTTTCCCTTTCCTGAATCAGTAAAACTTAATTCAGGGAATTATGCAGCCCTTGAAATACTTTAAAAATTATCATCAAATATTTCTAGTTCAAGATCATAGTTTATAATAGATTGTGTGTGAATGTGTCCAGTATTTTACTTTTCAAAATATTTTCATATATACCAACTTGTTTCTGACTTACAGAAATGCTAGAGTTAGAACAAGTGATAGTATCACACTGAGGTTCAGTGAAATTGAGTGATTTGCTCCACACCACATAGGTAAATGGTCCCAGAGCGTGCATATCCTTCCATGTTGTTGTGTTCTCTGTTTGACCAGCATGCTAGATTCTGTTGCTCAAAAGGCATCGTTCTTCTGCTGTTTCATCTCTAACTTATTTTTTTTTAAATGACTTTTTGTTTGCTCTTTTCCTAGGGAAAGTATGTTCAAGAAGACAAAAACAAAAGCAAAAAAGAAGCCACGTAAGCGATCAGATAGTTCTGGAGGTTATAACCTTTCAGATATTATTCAGAGTCCACCATCTACAGGTGAGTGGAAAGTGTTTTAGGGTATATTTTCTGATCTAAACTTTCAAATATCTATTCCTTATCTAATTCATTTAACATATGTGACTGGATAAGATTTATGTTTTTAGAAAGACCACTCTGTCTAGTGACATAGAGGGCTAGAGGTAGGCAAAACATGGCAGGGATACTGTTATCATGTGGGTTCAGTTTACACACACACACAAGTATCAGTGATCCAGGTGAGATGCCAAGTGGGATGTGCATAAGGAGGTGCCATCCAGTAGTACAATACAACACGTTTTGGATCAGGCATTATGTGAGCCTGTTTGAAAGTAAGGTTATGTAGTTTTTCTAAAATTTTTTTCTAATTTTTTATTTTGAAAATCTTCAAGTTACTAAAAAGGTGAAAGAAAAATACCCCGAATACCTTTATACCCTTTATCCAGATTTCTAACCTCTTACCACATTTGCTTTTCCTTGCAGGCTTTGTATTGCATGCTGTCTTCTCTCATCCCCCAAACATTCTACACGTGCACTTTTTACTTTTTCCTGAGCCACTTGCAACTAAGCTGAAGACATGACCCCCCCCCTTGCTAATATGAATCTTCTAAAAATAAGGATATTCTTCTATACAACCGCAGTACCATTATCATTAGGCCAGTGATACTGTAGATTCCCCCACATTCTAGATATCTCTGATTAGATCCAGATTGAAACTACCTAAATTTTAATAAGTTTCTTTAGACAAAAATTGAAGTGTGACAAAAAAATAATGAGACTACAGTGTGGCTTTCAGAACTAGTAATATCTTTAACAATAAAACACAAATTGGTGCAGTTTCTATCAGCAGGATGTTCATAGTCAGTCAGCCTTATACAAGCAACTTTGAAAAAAACAAGTGCACATTGTCCCTGTGAAAAAAAAATAGCTATTATTCATTGCAAAGAAAAACATATTTTTATGTTTAACAAGATACTACAAATGAGGTACTTGACATGTTCAATAAATCTGAAAGGAATAAATAATATCAAGAATAGTTGTTTTACATCTGTATCCCCTGATTCCTATTTTAGGACCTTTTAAAGTTTAAAATTCTGTAATTTTATGTTCTCTGTGTTACATGAATTACCTCTAATCCTTAGAAGGAGGCATAGGTGGGTTGATGGAAGGATTAATAAATGGACAGGCAGTCGTGAAACCGGTGATTTTTCAGATACCTAAAAGATTTATAGAAAAAGTGGATATTTGGTTTGCTTTTAATGATGTTATTGTTAGCGCATGTTTTAGAGTCTTAGCATTTCAGAGCTGGAAAATACAGTAATGAACTGATTTATGCTCCTTCCTTTAAATTTGAGGAAACAAGCTCAAAAGTTAAGTGATTTGAGGTAGTAACAGACAGAAATATAATTTATTTTCTTGATTCCAATTCTGTATTCTTCCTGCTGTACCACTCTCTCTAGGCCAAAGCAAATAATGATTGAAAGGTTAAATTTAATTGGGGTCCCAAAAAACCTATTCAGCAAATTTCATCAAGGACAGTCGTGTGAAGGCTTATCTTTAGTTTGTGTCGATCCTTAAAGTTAGACAGAAGGCATTCTGTGAAAACGTTTTTTATCAAAAATAATTGTTGGCTACTTAAATCATCTTTTTAATTCATTAGGTTTATTTCTAACTGACTGCATTCCAGTATTAAATATATTCTCTTTTATAAAAATTTGCTACTCTTAAAAATATTTAAAAGATTGTGGGGGAAAAATATTTGATGTTATTTCCAAACTGTTTTAACAATAACAACAAAAAAAGGCATGTGTCTTGTCAAGGTGATTTACTTTAAAAAACAAAACTTACTGAATTTATTCGAGATGATATGTTTTATTTATTTTCAAATCAATTGTACAACTTTTAGTTACAGTTCATATAATGAGTTTATTTTGCCACTTCATTTAGACTATACTACATTTTAAATATGAAAATAAATGCATGAACCAAAGCAAAAGTTTTTTTACTCTGTTATTACTTGAAATAGTTGATCTGCTAAAGAACTTGGACCAGGTGTAGCAGGGAGATAAGTATTTAGCTTGCCTAAGAGAAGAAATGGTTTACACGTTTCATAACAACTCATGCTTTAGGTGATAAGCTAATTGAAAATAGCTCTCTGTCTGTAGGTATTTTGCAGAAGGAAAACTCTCAAACAGGCCACAGTTGGCTTCAGCAAGGCCTCTGCTGCTGGGTCAGTCTGCTGGTTAGATGAGTGGCAGACAGAAGCGTTATAGCCTCCCACACAGGCTGGGGCTGCTCCCCTTCTGCATAAGTGCAGAGACAGATGGAAAAGGGGAGCGGTCTGGAGTTTATTAATTTTGTCTTCCTTCTTTATTTTTATGAGGGGGGAAAAAGTTCTGAATCACTTCTTAAATTAGATACCAAAGAACTGTATTCCTCAGGTTCACTGTATAATTGATGTGTAATTGAAATGAATAAAACTGTTTTAAAATCTCCATTTCAGGTTTTCAGTTCAACTGATTTCTTCAGTTAGCTTGAATTATTAAGCTTTTGGTACAGAGAGTCTAATTGTTACTGAATCTGGATAAATGGAAGTTTTTAGCACTATTTAGTTCATTAAATGTAATACATATATGTGTAATGTATATGTGTTTAATATTTAAAATTGTTTTACCTTTTAGGATTATTAAAGTCTGGTAAGACCAATTCTGTAGACTCTCTTCCAGAACTGTTGACATCAGACTCTGAAGGAAGCTACGCAGGAGTGGGTAGTCCTAGAGATTTACAGTCCCCTGATTTCACAACAGGATTTCATTCAGATAAGATTGAGGTTTGTTTTTATTTGTTTATAAATGCACTATCTTCGTCAGACTTTAGTTTATAGACAGTTTACTTTTTCATTATTTTTACTCTTAACTTTAAAACACTTCTGACTGGTTTATAAGAAAATATAATTTAATGACATGTAGTATTAGTTTTCTCAAATTTGCCTAATACTTCTAGTTTTAAAGATTTCAGTGGCAGTTTTGAGCCCTTTATTATGTTGAATTTTAAACTTTCTGCAATAAAATGTAATATTGATGTTAAAATATAGCAATACTGTATAGACATACTGAAGTATATATTTATGACTAAATTACTTGAAATTTATTTTGTGAACTGTCAGGTAACACCAGCTAAAAACTGTTGAAGGAAGATGATTTTTGAAAGTAAGCCTAATTTCAGAATCTGTATGGTGTCTTCCCTCCATGGAGGGAGCTGGGGCAGTGAAGCTGGAGTGAAAGTCTCCTTGTCTAGCACAGCTGACACTGAGTTGCTAAATTCCTAGTCTGGTCGACTCTGGGGAGGCCACTTTTTAGACATCTCTTAACATTTTACTCCATAATTGTTAATCATTAGGGAAGGAAAATGCTTACTTTAGTAGCTAATTTTTTTCTAACCTCTATACATCCACCGAACGTATTAAAACTTCTAGAAATTTATGAGACAATAGAAAATTTTCTCTTTCTTATTAGAGTCTTCTAGGCCTCAAGGATTGATTTGACACATTTTTTGTGATTTTTAATACAGGGTAGAAGTTTGGGGGCAATTTCATACTAGCACTGAGGTTGGTGTGAAAGACAGTTGAGGTTTAAAGGAAGGTTGAAGACATGCTGTGAATGTCTGGCGGTAGTATAAGAGTCTATCCTGGCAGTGGAAATACCATTTCAGTAACTTCCTTGACCTTTTGTAATAGCAATAGTTAATTTAGGGTCTTTTTTGAAGTGTTTATATTATTTGGCTTTAATTTTATTCAGAGTCCTTTAATTATACCCATAGTGAATTATATGACATTTATACCAAACTTTCATTCTGTTTCATTTTAAAGTCATGGACATTAATGTTACTGCTTCATATCGTATTTAAGAAACTTTCATTTATTAACATTTTAATTTAGTGCTTGTGTAAATAGGGATTTATTATGCAACCTTATTTCCCTAAAAATTTCTCCCAAAGCTTACAATAATTGGGTTATAGTCACCAGTGTGGTTTGAGAATTGATCAGTTATTTAAAAATTCAGTGGAAGAACTGAATTGAAAATTCTGGATGATGATTGTCATAAGATTTTATTCTTTAATACAGTTTAACCAATATTTCCTAAGTATAAACTGTGTGTTAGCTGCTGTGCTAGAGGTGTCCATTAGTCACTTTTTTAATGTTTTTTTTTTCTTACCCCCAGGGGAAAAGTAAATCATATGTTAATGGTACGCCTTCTGCATATTTTCGGGATGATTTAAAACCATGGGAAAAATCACCAGTACTTAAAATATCTGCTCCACAGCCCATTCCCAGTAACAGAATTGACACTACCAGCTCTTCCAGTTGGGTTTCTGGGTCTTTCAGGTAGAGTTTTCATTTTGTTCTGTACCTGTTAGTCTGAGAAATACCGTTCATTTTTAGTTAAACAAAAATTTTTAATGAAGCACATTCAAAAATTATTAATATAAATTTCTAATATACAGTTACCTAAATGTATACAAATTCCTAACCAGCTAAAAGGCTCTTTTCTCGTCAAAATTTAGATGCCTTGTAACGTCATCAGTGAATTCTGGTAAATGCTATATAACACACACAGTCACTTGATAGCAGCTTTTTTTTTTTTTTTTAATGGCTAGTATATATTAGTTAAAAATCCCACTCAGGGAGACCATTTTGTCACTTGAGGGCTTATTTTAGCTTTTTTTTTTTTTTTTAAAGCACATTAAGGGGTATTTAAGATCTCACAAAATGTGTTGTTATTCACAATTATGTGCTTTTAACTTAACCTATATTCTCTCTCTTTTTTTTTTTTTTTTTTTGCAGGGGGTAGGTAATTAGGTTTACTTACTTACTTGATTTTTCAGAGGAGGTACTGGGGATTGAACCCAGGACCTCAGGCATGCTAGGCATGTGCTCTACCACTTGAGCTATACCCTCCCCCCTTAACTTAACCTATATTCTCTTCATATTTTTTCTTTTATTTAGAAAAGTTAGTTTTTGAAACTGAAGGAGTATTTAACGTAGTATTTTTTCAAATACTGAGCTTGTACTTCATCTTTATACACCTAGTATGGCTTATAATAGGCTAAAACTGTTTATTGACTTAATTATATTATCATCTGGACCATTTGTGTAATTGTTTTGAAATATGCTATATTTCACACAGTTAGAACAAAGATTATGATGTCCCGGTTTATGATGCTTCATGGTCTAAAGATAGTTCAGACATTGTTCTCAATTTTTTTGCCCAAATAAACATATTTGTGGGAACACCTAGAAGCATCTTCTAATTACTAATGTTAGACTATTATTAAACATGTATCACTTAACATTATGACTTTGGATGCATTTTGGTTATTATTTATCTATGTACGTATAAAAGTAGCTTTCATTCAAAAATCCTTTTTAAAGTTGGCCACAGCTGATAAAATAGACCTATTATCCTCTCATTAATGATTTTTTATATAATTTGCAGTTTCAGTGAAGTTTGTGGGTTGGACTTTATGGATAAATGAATGTGTTGTAAAGCAACTTTTATGTTGTTTTTTAGTCCTGTCAGCCCTCCCGTCATGGACCTCAGAACCATCATGCAAATTGAAGAAAGCAGACAAAAGTGTGGAGCTACACCAAAGACAAATTTGGGGTTGGTTACAAAATCATAAAAAAGTAAAGACCATGTTGTGTTATATAGTTCTGCCCTAAGGAACTGGAAAGACCTACTGGACCTTTCCTGTTGTTACTCTGCATTTGATATTAAAGTTAATCATAAGCTCTTTTCTAGGTAATTTAGCCTCTATAAAAGTATCTCTTAAATATATGCTGAAGATTGAGTTGGGCTGATAGTCAGGCTCTTGTGAAATATAATATTGTATACTAAAAATTTGCCTCTAAAATGATGATTGGACTATTTCTGATGCAAGTGTGTTAGTAGGAGGGCTTATGTAGCTATTTCTTGATCATTGATAGTATAAACTGATTATACAGTGACAATCTGTTGAAACTTACATGGTCATTTTGATCTAGTAGTAGTAAAATTTCATCAAATAAACAGAAAGCAAGATAATTACCTGTAGCCTTCGTTAAGTAGAAATGAATACTAATTGGATTAATTTCTAGCAAAATGATTTCTTATGGGATTAAACTTTCTCAGAAGCAGTGAGACTGATTAGTTTAACTTAATTTCTAGAAAAATGATTTCCCATGGAGTTAAACTTTCTCAGAAGCAGCGAAAAATGATTGCAATGACTACCAAAGAAAATAATTCAGGAATGAATAGCATGGAATCAGCTTTAACTGCTCCTTCAAGAGCCCCCAAACCAGCAAATGCATGGTATGTTCTGATTTTTTTTTTATTAAATTAAGTATATATCTGTACATTATCTTTTAATGTATTTCTGGCCTCCCCCCTGGGCTTTTTAAATATTTCATTCCCCTCTTTGCTTTTAAATTAAAAATTGGACCTTGGGAAATAAAGACTGGATTTATTTTGTTGACAAATACATCATGATTTTCAAATTTTTTTTGTATATGTAGGTAAAATTTCTTCTTAGTATTCTCATTAATGTTTGTTGCTAGAGCAATTTAAAGGAGCATTCTTACTTTTTCTTTTTTTAGTAAGAAATAATATTTATCATAGAAAAGTTTGATAAAAGCAAACTTTTTTTACCACCTTAGTTTCTTTGTTCTTTTGTATGCATCATGAATATCTTTACATTGTTATAATCATACTTGTCATTGTCTTTTTAAGCAGAGCAGTTTACTTAATTAACATTTTGTTATATAACTTTTCTCAATTAGAATTTACCCATAATTTATGCAGCATTAATAGGAATAATCTCCAAAGAGGTCACATAGCAATTTTGAGATATGTAAAATAGGTTGTCCTTCTTGCTCCCTTCCCACCCTCCCTTTTCTTTGTAACTAATACGTTAATTGGAAACCAATTTTACAGGAAAAATACATGGATAGTATGAAAGGCAAGAAAGATCAGTAGAGTTCTGTTCTCTCACAAGCATTGAAGAGAGTATTGGAGACGAACCTTGGTTTGGGCTTCATTGCTTCTAATGGTACCTTTTTATATTTGTAAGAGGGAATATTTTTCCCAAATTAAATATAAATTATTTTGAAGGGAGTAGCAACTCATTTTATTTTGAGTGCCACCAATAGGGATAAATTAATGTCAGTCAGAACCACTAGTAGATCTAAAACATGATCACAGAAAAAAATAAAACAAGAAGTCAGAAAACCCAAGTAAAAGAAAAGAGAGTAAAGCTTGAGAGAATGGGTTGAGTAAAATGTTTTAATTCATTGGTGTTTGATGTGTACCTTCTACATGCAAGGCACAGTTCTAGTTTCTGGGGGTGAGGCGATTTACAGAACTGACGGGAGCACTGCCTCTGTAGTGGTTAAAGGGTAGCTGTTAGAATACTGACTTGTGTTCTCCCTGAACAAAAGTGAAAACACACACGAAAAAGTTCTTCATTAGCTCTCAAGATACTAAATATATTGCAGTTTCAGAGAATTAACTAAGCACATGAGGAAGCTTTGGGCTTAGTAAATACAGTTTTAGCCAGGCCATCAACCAGCTTCCTTAAAAACAAAAAAATCAGTGAACAAAAGAAGGAACAAAACAGTGATCACTCAAATTAGGAAATCTAACTAATGGACAAATACTCTTGGTTCAGAATCTATTTCATATATAGGAGTTTCTTCCAGCTCTAATAAAAAATGTTTTAAATTAAATTAAAATGCATAGTTTAAAAAATTTAGAAGTATGGTAATACTTCAAGGCTTGTAGTGAAAGACAGTAGTCCTCTGCCCTAAGCCTTCTATTTTGTGACGTTAATTGAGATTCACCGCAGTCATATTGTGAGTATCACTGTATTTCCATTTTTTTAAAAATATTTTTCTTTTTTTTCCTGGAATAAGTAATTCTCTCAGCTTTCCCTATTGGCTGTGTACTTACCCATCACTACTCTCTAAAACATAGCTCTCTGCAGTATGCAGGTTATCTGTTGCTTTTGTTTATTTCTTGGAAGCATCTTCCTTAGAACTCTGTTCTGAGTTCTCTGGTCTGAACTAGGTCTTTCCCAGGCCTGCTGGAATGTGTCATCTTGAGACTTCCCTGAATTGCCATCCTGGAAATTTCCTTTGCTTCCTTCCAGTGTTTGATCCTGTTTCCTAGATACTATGTTTTTCTATTAGTTAGTTTACTCTCTGTTTTGATGGAGCACAGCTCCGGTAGTTTTCTGATAAAGGACATACATGGGACATACATTTTTGTGGCTCTTATATCTATGAAGATATTTTTATTCTCTCCATTCTTGACTGATAGTTAGATTGGAATAGAATTCTGAGTTGGAAATCATTTGTAGGTTCCTTTTTCTTTCTCATTGCTATTGGGAAGTCTGATGCCATCCCAGTTCCTAACACTTAATATGTTACCAGTTTCCTCCCTCCTTCCCCTCTCCTTTTTTTCTGGATGCTTAAAGGGTCTTTATCCCTAGTGTTCTGAAATTTCATAGTGATGTGGATTCTTTTTTGATACATTATGCTGGGTACTTGATGGGCTCTTTTGAGTGGGAAAAGCATGTCTTTAAAAAGTCCTGGGAATGTCTTGTACGTGTGATACTTTCCTCCCGTTTTCTCTAGAAATCATGTGAGTTGGAAATTGCTTTCCTTGGACTTCTTTCATTTTTCTTACTTTTGCTCTTCTATTGTCCACATAATCATCTTCCTATTCTACTTTCTGGAACATTTCCCAGACTTTATCTTGTAACCCTTCTACTGAACAATGTTTTACTTTAACTATTAAAATGCTTAATTGCCAAGAGCTCTTTTTCTTGTTTGCTGATAATGCTCTTTTAATAGTATCCTGTTCAACATTCAGCTGTTAAAGATACCTGTACTCAGTAAACTTTTTCACTCTCTAGTGGATACAAAGCAGAAATATAGGCACATGTGCACCAGGCAACATGTATCAGAATGTTTATGTCATCATTTGTAAAAATATCAAAACTGGAAACAACCTACATGTTTGTGGCAGTAAGTGGATAAATTACAGTTTACTTATATAGTAGAATACTACACAATGATGAAAAATGAATTATGACTAAATAGAACTGTGGATGAATCTCATCAATGTAATATTGAGCAAAAGAAGCCGATCAGGGAAAACTGTATGATTCCATTTATAAAAGTTAAAAATAATCATTGACTTACATTCATGTTTATTCACTCTTTTTTATATGTTTTAGCTCATTTGAACTATGTTTTGTTTTATTTGGTTGGTTGTTTTACGTTCTGATTGGAAGCTCTCTGTGCCTGTGTGGAAGAGGTTGACCACTCAGTGTGACTGTAGGATGACCTGTCAGTATCTTTAGAGGACCCCATACTGCACTATCTCGGTGTCTTTTCTCCTTGGTCTCAGGTTTCTCTAAAGAGGAGCCTTTTCATTTTTATATTTAGTTGCCAGAATTTGAAAGCTGATCAGGACAAAGCAGTTAGGGCTGAGGCTAAGATTCTCACTGTATGGTTTAGATTTTCATATACTTCGCTGTTTAGTGTGTAGATTTTAAACACAACAGTTCAATCCTACCTGCCTCTGTTACTAATGATTTTCAATCAAATTTTTCTTCTACCAAGGTGAAGGAGGTGCAGTCATCTGACCATGTGGGGATAGGGAGGACATCTGACATTCTTAGCGCCTATACAAGTAATCTTTGAACCAGTATTCATGTTTTCATATTCATGGCTACTTCTGGATTTGATACATGAGATGTCTCCAATGTATGAGCCTTTTCAGGGTTCCAAGCTTCACACCCCACTTGTTAACCATTAGTTTTCCTTTATTTCCACTACATTAGTGATCATTCTGGCTCTTTTCCATCCTCCACTAGTGTATTACTTTTAGTCTGCCATTGTCTTAATGCCTTATTCTTTGGCCTTTGTGGGTTTATGCCTTACTGACTACTTTCCTGTTCACTTTATATGGGATTTCAGAGGAAAGGATTAAAGTAATCGTTTATCTGAAACTTCAGACTTTGACTTACTGATTTAGGAAGAAACTTTCCCCAGTAGTTATTAGCAACACGAGCTCAGACTCCCTTGTTGAAAAGGCTATCTAAATTTCGAAAAGGAATCTACTGTGGCATATTAAGGAGAATTCTAGGAATGTGGGAAGAAAAATGCCATAAAATTTGGCCAAAAATGTAATCGGTATATTTCTTTGAAAAGTAATTTGATGACTATGAAACATAAGTGATGTTTATTATAGGTTTATTTTATGAAAATGCAGTTGGAAAACTTAAATACAAACAAATGAGTAATGGGTCTTAGGTATTTTAGGGGACCAAAGAAATTTATCTAAGTGACCAATTATGAATAATTGTATTCTGAATTTTTGTCCAAGTGAGGGGTATCTAGAATTGTCATAAAATTAATAGTTTATACCCCTTTTATGACTTCTTAAGACCTTTTGGTATCTGAAGGATCTTTTAAAGTTCATATCTGCTAAATTCTTTTGCATTTATGTACTTCTTGAGTATAAGTGAAAGCAGTAAATAATGGGCTAACAGTACAATATCTTACATGTATATATCAATATGTGTATATTAGTATATATGTCAACATGTAAGATATAAGCATATATGTATATAATATATGCATATAATTTAGTTATGGAAATTTTATCATAAGTTAATGTCAGGGATCAGAAAACATTTGCTAGAAATTTTAAGAACATATTTATGTAAAATGGTTGGTGTTTGGTATTCCTGAATTTTGATGTATATTTAGTATAATTGAAAATAGTCATTATTTTCTTTCTTGAATCCTTAGAAGGCTACAACTTTAGTATATCAGTTTATTTTTAATCAGATACACATAGAATATAAACACATGTGGTATATGCTTGAAGAAACAAAGTAATAGATTTGTTTTCCTGAGAATATCTCTTGTAAATGTTGGCCTAAAGAAAATTGGTAGAATTTAAACTTTGCTCTGCTTTGAAAAAAGTAGAAAATTAATCTGAAATTAGCATTTTAATCTGATTTACAGATTGTGTTTATAAAATGTATTCATTATTGTAGTGATTTATCTTTGTTTTTTTAAGTACTTTTCAAAGATACATCTTCATCCTGATGAGTTATCTAATGTAATTTTATTTATTTTTTAGAAGATGTTTTTATACTTTGTTGATCTTAATACTAAGGTTAACATGCAATTCGTTAGCAAATCACAAATTAGCCCTCTGATTCTGCTTCTGGTAAGGAATTTTCTTAGTTTGTCCACACATTCATTAATCTAGTCTGTATGACTCCCAGTATGCAGCTGGACTCCTGCTGTATGCAGTTAGGTGTGGCAGTGTTAAACATTAAAGATAAACTGATTTCTGCATTAGAATGAAGTTTTAACCAGTTGAATTTTAAATCTAATACAAAAACACCAAGTGTATATGGGAGTTGGTCACTTTTCATTATCAAGTGTTTTACTTGGAGAAATAATACATTTCTCACAAGTCATCTTGAGTGGAAAAATGCACAGTCTTTGTGGCCTGGCTTGATGTGAATGTAAATTTTCCCAAATTCCATTTAGAGCTAACCCATAAATTATAAACTAATTTCAATTATTTATTCAATTTCAAAACCTTTTAGAGCTAGGAATTTCATTCATTAAAGCAAAAATTTCAGGGCTTCTGTAGTTGAGGAGCAAAATCTTGATTAATTTTTATGTGGCTACAAATGCTTCTTCGTTTCTCTGGCTGCTAAAATGGAAAATAGCCATAGCCTATGAGTTAGGAAAGTAAAATCGTGGGAAATCAGACACTGTTTCAAATTATGGCATGATCAGTGGAAAGAATAAGAGAACTCATTTAAAGAAATCTTCGTAAGACATTTTGTAGGTAACTGCTATGCATGATTAAGGAATATGTTGAGTTTAAGATATTTTATAAGCACTGTTACCTTTATTCTTAAGGAGATGCTGTAAGTCGCTATTAAAGAAATATATTTTTAGGGTGTATATTATTTACCACATTTAGGAGCTGCCAAATTACTGCCAGATTAGGATGAATCTGACAATTTGTGGTTTTTATACAGACTCATTGTGAAATCTCTGTATTTAGAGACATGAATCATTTACAAAAGACGTTCAGTGGATTTTCTGGCAAGAATATTTATTTGCCCACAGTGTTCCCAAATGACTAATGATACACTGTAGTGTACACACCATAGTTACCTTGTTTGCCAATAGAAACCTTCGAGTTTATGTGTTTGGGGGAGGAGTTGATGTGGACATGGGGAGTAGTTCTTTGTATATGTATTTAATTTTTTAATGTTCTGCATATGTTGTGGGGGAAATTTTATGATTAAAGTCAAAGACAGGTAAGTTCCTTTTGAAGAAATATATTTAAAATGAGTTATCTTAGTGGGTCATGTTTTTGAGGCAAATCTATAAAGAAAATTTCTCTCATATGATTTAAGATTTTACATTGGTGAAGGATTTTTAAATGTGGACACAGCAGTAGAGTAATAGTGATTAAGCCTGGGTTCTGGAGTGAGCCTTGCTGACCTTTGAATTGTAGATCTGTTTACCTGGTAGCGGTGTGAACTTAGATCAGTTATTTCTCTGTCTTCTTGTTCATAAATAGGGCTAAGCACAGTGCCTGTTTCACAGGGGTATTATGTAGAGTGAACTGAGTTAATAAAGAGAACACATTAGCTCAGCATCTTCAACGTTGTATAATCACAAATGTACAAATATTAACAATTATCATAGACTTAAATTGTAACTTAATTGGTAGTATGTTCACATGATTAACTGTTTTCTTTAACATGTATTAAGTTTTTGATGATCTTTTTTTAAGAAAAATCTTATGTGAAGTAATTCGTATTGATTCGATTATAGAGCAGATAGAAATTTGGTAAACATTAGATGATTTTGTTATGAGTAGATGTTTAGCTCATATGCTGATAAAATTAAAGCGTGAGTCATCATTTTCCTCCCATCTGTGTCATCTTTGGCACTTTATAAGGAGTACTGTTTTGATTTCTTACTGAAGCCAATGGTAGACTAAATGGCAAAGCATGAGTTTTGTGATCATTAAGAACTGGGTTTGGATCCCAGTTCTGCCTTATCTCTGGTGATCTTAAGTTCATCGCGATCCCTCAACTTTGGCTGTACTCTTAAGCTTAGGTGGTGGTTAAAGTACTTACCGTTAAGGATTGTTATTGTGACGATTAAATGAGACAATGCATATAAAAGTGTTTTGGTGGTTAGGTCAGGTACAGATTCAAACAACATACAGGATTTTAGAAGTCCTTGCTAATTTTCTATAAGTTACCCCAAATAGTTTATAAATTTAATCTGGGTGTGGATTTTATGGTTTTTTATGAATTTAACTTTTTGGGAAATTAACTGGTTAGCATTTGTGTTCACTTTGTTTTCTGAGTAAATAAAATGGAAGAAAATTAGTAGACTAGGAAACTGTTTACATTGTTATTCATAATTTTATTATTAAGGGTTCTGAAAATGATGTTAAGGGTACCATGTGGTCTAGTGTACAAAATAATTAAAGGTTTTTTTGAATTAATTTTTCTAAGTCAGTCTTTAGGAAGGAAATACTAAGCCTGCTAACTAATTGTATTCATGTCAGAACTTTTGTGTTCTCATTGTTTTATCTTTCTCTTATATCAAAATAGGGTAATTTTGTTAAATGCTTTGAAAGTTGTGGATAGTAACAGACTTACATAGGATTTCTATGTGTCAGGTTTTGTTTAAATATTTTACCATAAATTAATATTTGATGTTCGTAACCTTGATAACAAAGGAGGCTGTGTTAGTATCTCTATGTTATTGATGAAGAAACTGAAACTCAGAGATTAAGTATCTTCCCAAGGTCAAAGCTAGTACATGGCAGAGCCAGGATTTGAACCCACACAGTCAGCAGCAGAGCCAGTGTGCCTAACCCTAACTACTATCCTGCACATCCTTTTTACATTTTTTATGGGAAAGTAAAACATTGATTTAAGATTCTGATACTGTAAAAATCTTAGCATGAAATCTTTTGGAAACTAAATTAATCTGTATAGGTGATTTTTAATTTCTTTACGTGTTTCTTAGTGGATATTCTAAAGTGCATTCCACTCTTAACTGATTCTCAAAGTATTACAACTCTGATGGGTGTGATTAATTTTGTGTGTTTTGATTATTTAAGATGAACTTAATTTTTTTTCATAGATCAACTTAATTTTTGTTTCCTCTGTGTTATCCATGTAAAATTAGATATAAATTTTGAATTACTTTATTGAAACATAATCCATTTAGAAGTGCAGTTATCATAAGTGTGCAGGTTGTTGTATGTTTACAAACCGAATGTATCTATCTTGTGCAGCCAGCTCTCAAATCAAGAAGTAACATTGCTAGCATATCAGAGGTCCCCTCCCCTGCAATTCACTATACTTACTTCTATTTCCATAGAGTAATTTCTCCTTTTTTATCTATAGAATCACCATTGTTTGTAGCTTCTTTTGCTCAGCATTATATTTATAAATTCATTCATATTTTAATTAGGGCTAATATTCCATTGTGTAAATATATATAATTTATTTTACTCATTCAGTTCTTGCTGGCATTTGAGTAGCTTTTTTTTTTTTTTCCACTATTAGGGTTAGTGCTGCTGTGGATATTCTAGTTCCTGTCTTTGTTGAACATATTTGCATCTCTGTTGGGTATATAACTAGGAATAAAATGATCAGGTTTTTTCTATTCTTAGTTTTGACCATGTTTATATAAATCTTAGATTTGGCTTGTCAAAAAGAAGAATGTCTACTGGGATTTGTTGGGTGTTGCTTTGAATCTGTACATGAATTGAAGAGGATTGACAGGTTATCTTTGAGTCACTTAGTCTCCCAAGAATAAACATAGAATCTTTTAGATCCTCTTTAATTTCTTGCAGCAGTATTTTACAGTTTCACTATATCAGTTTAGTATATAGCATGTGAATCCATGATTTGTTAAAATGTATTCCTAAATTTCAGCTTTTTGATGCATCCATTGACTTGATCATGGAACTTTTCCATAGGATTTTTCTCTGTCCTGTTAATCTGATGAAATGGATGGATTTTTCAAGTATTAGAACAACCTCGCATAAACCCCACTTGGTCATTGTTTACTAACCTTTTTAATAAATTGTTGAGCATTACCATTAACTCAGAAAATTTTCTTCAAAAAGTTTTCTTTACTCCTTGCCTCACTCTCACCCCAGTGTCAACTACTGTTGTGGTTTTTCTTTTTTGACTATAGATGAGTTTTGCCTGTTGTAGAACTTTAATGTAATTACAGTGAAACATAATGTACTTTTTTCTGTTTGGCTTCTTTCACTCAGCACGTTTTCAGATTTATCTGGATTGTATATACCAATAGTTTATTCCTTTTCATTACTCAGTAGTATGCAAGGTATGAATATACCACAATTTATGTTTGTTCCTGTTGATGGACACCTGGACTCTTTCCAGTTTGGGCCTCTTATGAGTAAAGCTGCTTCCTGTTTAGTCCTTTTTTGCAGACATATATTGTAACTTCTCTTTCGTAAATACTAGGGAGAAGAATTGCTGGATTTTATAGAAAATTTATGTTTATTGTTTTAAAAACTACCAGGTCTTTTCCCACATCATTTGTATCATTTTATCCTCCACCAACAGTGTATTAGATTATTGGTTGTTTCACATCCTTGCCAATATTTGGAATTGTCAGTGTTACCCATTCTGGTGGGTGTATAGTGGTTTCAGTTTGTTTCCTTGATGGGTAATGAATACTTTCTCATGTGTTTGACTAACATGTTTTCCTCTGTGCACTGTCTATTCTGATCCTTCCTGCATGCTTTTTGAAATTGCCCTGTTTGTCTTTTTGTTTTTTAATTTTTGAGTTCTAGGATTTCTTTTTAGAGTCTGGGTATAAGTCCTTTGTCAGATACATGTTTGACAAATAATTCAATTTTTAAAAATTTGATATAGGTGTATATAGCTTTTTTATCTTTGAATTGTTTTTTTCAGGATATATCCATTTCATGTAAATTGTCAAATTTATTTGCCTAGTTATTTATAATAATATTTCTTTATCATCCTCTTAACTCATGTGTTATCTTGTATTAGTTATTTATTGCTTTATAACAAGTTATCCCTAAACAGTGGCTTAAAATAACCAGTGTTTATTATCTCACAGTTCCTTTGGGTCAGGAATCCAGTATGGCTTAGCTTGGTTAATGTTTAGGTGGGTGCATCTGGCTCGAGGTCTCCCACATTGCTGCAGTCAAGCTTCATCCAGGGCTGTGGTTTTTTGAGAGCTTGATTTGGAGAGGATCCTTGTCCATGCTCACTCATATGGATATAGAATTCTGGATTGACCAGTTTTTTTCCCCACTTCCATCACATTAAGGATGCTGTTCCTCTTTTGGCCTTCATTGTTTCTAATAATAAAGTAGGTGCTTTCATACTGTGCTGTATTTCTGCAACTGTTTTCAAGAATTTTGATCTCTGGTTTTCAGCATGTTTCCCACTATGTGCCTAAGTGTAGCTTGCTTTGTGTTTATCTTCTTTGTGGTTGGCTACAATTTTTGTATCTCTACATTTATTTCACCAAATTTGGAGAATGTTTTATTGACCATTGTTTCTTTAAATACTTCTATCTGCCATACTTCTCTCCTCTCCTTCTGGGCCCCAAATTAGACTTATGATAGATCTTTTAATATTATCCCATAGTTCACCATGGCACACTTAAATTTTTTTTCAATCTTTTCCTTCTGTTCTTCAGATTCAAAAATTTCTGTTGATTTACCTTCAAGTTTAGACTCTTTTCCAATTCGTTGTTAGATCCATCCGGTCAATTTTGTTTTTGAATATTGAAGTTTTTGAATTTGTTCTGTTCTTTTTCATAGTTTCTTTCCTCTGCTGAGCTTATGTATTCTTTAATTTATTCTGAGCATATTTTTTGTTGTTACCTGAGGCATAATTATACCAGCTGTTTTTAAAGACATTGCTAATTTCAACATCTGGGTTATTGCCAGTGTTGGTATCCATTGATTGTTTTTTCTTATCACATTGTTTTAATTAGTTTACAGTTGACAGCAAGAATCCAGTCTTACATTGGAAAATAATTATATTGATGGTTAAATGATATACATCCATTGTCCCCTTGTCTCTTCCAGCAACAACCTTTTTAAAACATAAATGTTTTTACATGATCTCTTTTGTCTTTTACAGGGCATCTTCTCCACATTCAGTTTCATCCAAGTCATTCCGGGATTTCATAGTAGAAGAAAAAAAATCTGTTACTGGCCATAGTTCAGGAGATCATGTCAAAAAAGTGTGTTTTAAAGGAACTGAAAATTCCCAGGCTCCAAAAGTTGTAAGGTAATAAAATAAACATTTTCCTCCTTAAAATGTTCTATGGTGGTTTTACGTTCTGAAATAATCTTTAAAAATTTATGAGGCAGATTTTTATACATTCTTTTAAATTCAAAATTAACCATGTTTACTTTTTTGAAGATTTATTTTGGTATAATTGGCTTACAGTAAGCTGTATGTATTAAAAATATACAAATTGAAGTTTTGGCATATGTATACTGTCGTGAAGCCATCATCACCAACCATTCAAGTCAGTGAATAGAACCCTTATCCTCAGAAGTTTCCTCATGCCCCTTTGTGGTCTTTCGTTCCCCATCCTACTCCCCTTCAGCTATTAACCTGCTCCCGTCAGTGTAAACTAGCTTATATACTCTATAGTTTTTAGATCAGTGGAATCATTCAGCATGTACTTTCTTTTTAATCTTTTACTTAGCACGCATTTTGAGATTCATCCAAGTTGTTATGTGTATCAGTAGTTCTTTTTTTCCTGAGTGATATTTCATTGTGTAGATATAAAACCATCTGTTTATTTGCATCTGTTGGTGGACCTTTGGGGGTTTCCAGCTTTTTCTCTAGCTATATTTGATACTGGTTTTTAAAGTCCATTGTATTTTAAAAAGATGTTTCATATTTTAAATGCCTACATGAAACATGAAAATTAAATATAGTTTTGATATTTTGCTATAACTAGCTTTTCCACCCTGGTATGTAAGTTCTCTTAATCATTGTTCAAAAGTGAACATTCTTAATGTTAGGTAGGCCAATGTTGGAAGAAAAAACTGTTTCAAGTTGGCTGACTAAATGGAATTTTTTATTTCTACTAGTATGACATCTCTCAAAGATATTAATACACTCCCTAGAATATTTTAGACAAAAAATGTAATTAAAATGTCCATTGTGACCAGATTAATGGTTTTGTTTTTCATAATGACAAACATTTTTTCACTGTTTGTCAAACTTTTTTCCCCCTAAGCCTTTTTTAAAAATACAATCTTAAATCCAATTCTGATATATCAGACGGGTAATACAAACTTCTCGGACTGAAGTGAGGAGAGCGATCCAGGCAGCATACTAGTTTAACCTCACCTTACCTGTCTCAAGCCACTCCTGAGGGACTGTCAGTCTTGGAACAGCACTGGAAACTACTGGCTTTAGATGAACTATTTAAGCATAGTTTTACTGTTGATGGCTTTCTTAGTACAACTGTGTACATTTGCAACCAAAGTTCTTGAGCCGTTTACTTACAGTATAGAAAATCAGAGATCAGAAAGGACCTGGAGAAGTCATCTGGTCTAACTTTTCAGATACTTTAGCAGTGGAATGCTATTTTAAAGTAAAAATCTTACATGGAACCCTAAACAGATAAAGTGAGAATGTTGAGGCTGTTTTGATGGGCTCATAAATACAAACTGGGTGCAATGTAAGACATTTGTAGCCTTAAAGTTGACAAATACTTATTAGCTGCTCTGGATCAGACATTACAGTAGGTACAAGAGTTACTGGGGAGCAAAATTAGCATAGCCCCTGCTCATAGAGACCTTACAGTCCAAAGGAGAAGAACAGCCTTACAGAAATGATTAGTTAAATGTGTACAAGTCATGACAAAGAGGAAGTTTATCAGCCTCAACATTCAATTTACTTCTCATTTTAATTGTCTAGAATTAAGAAAATCCTGATTGAAATAAGTTGTTACAAATGACTAAAAAAAAAAAATCAGCTCCTCCTGGCCTTCTATGTCCAGACTACATTTGCGTACCACTTGTCCATATACACACTTACATATTTTGTAGATGTGTCTATTACATACATAATTATAATTCTAAAATGTTCTAAAGTAGTCATGTATATGTATCATGAAGGTTTTCTATTAAGACAAATTTTTAATTAGAAAAAATGTTTTAAAAATTGGTAATTTGTCATCCTCTATGAGCTATTATAGTATTTTAAAAAATTGAGAGTAATGGTCATTTTTGATAGAAGAAAAAAAAAGCCCACAAGAATACCATTAGTTTTGTAAGTTATATGATGAGTAATGTCCTATAGACCATGCTTCTAAATAGGAAGACGTGTAACTTTTCTATTTTTCTAATGTGAGGGATACAAGTCTGCCTGGATTTGTATTCATCTTTCCCTCCTTTCTTGTTCTGCAGTGGAAGTGATCCTTCCCATCTAAGGATAGGCTTTATACCTGCACTTATTTCTTAACCCCTTTCCACTTCAGAAGCCTTAAACTATCAATTACCCTCTCTTTTCTTGTGGATGTTCAGCCTTTTCCCTTTAAGTAGACTCTTCCCATCTGGTTGTGAATATGCTAAGGTCTCTCTCATGTGGAATGGATGGAATAATTAATCCCTCATGCAACACCCATGCTTTTTTCTAGCAATTGTCCTATTATTACCAATTCCCTGCTCCATTCACAGTCATATTTCTCAAAAGAGCTGTCAGTGCCCACTCACTTCTTAATCCATTCTGGCCTCCAGTCCCATTGCTAAGCTGGAACAGTTCAGGCTAAGTTGAGCAGTGACCTCCATTATTGCCAGCACCACGGACTTTTTATATGACTCATCATACTTGAAGTTCACTTATAGGTCATCTTCTCATTTCACCTTACGTTCTTTGTATGCTATTTCATGAGCTTCTTTGTTCGGTTATTAGCTATACACTAAAGACTCCAAGTTAAATTGCCTGCCTACATCTGTCATCTGAGCTTCAGACTTAGTTCTCCATCTGCCTTGATATCTCCATCCTGTACAGACGTTCAGAAACATCTTAAACTTTATGTCCAAAACCCAACTTAACGATTTCCTTGTAGGCTTCTCATAATACCGATATCAAACAAAAATACAGAAAAACATAAAACTAGCTGCTTCTTGATTTTTCTTCCTTGATAAATGTCATTTGCAAGTTTTTGACATGTCCATATCCCTCAGCAATACCCAGTCTATCAGCAGGACATACCTGTTTTATCTCTCAAGTATTTCTCAAATCCATATATATATTTTATCTCCACTGCCACCATCCTCTTTCAGACTACTGTGATCCTTCACTTGTGTCAGCTGAAAAAGCCTCCTAACTTGTCTTGCCATGGCCTTTCTTACTTTTCGACAGTACATTGAACTAATGTGTCCTTTTTAAAATGCAGATCTTACCGCATATGAGAAGAGTTAGAATTCTCATATGCCTTCAAGGCCCACATAGTCTGTTGCCTTCCAACTTCTTTATCTTTTAACATTATCTCTGTATTTTAGCTAACTTGGCCTTCCCTTAGTTTCTCAAATGCCATTTACTTCTTCCCATCTACCTACCTTTTGACTAGTTGAGCCTGACTTCCAATCTCTGTTTAGTCTTATTACTCTTTGGAGGTGTCTGACTTCTCTTACTGGGTCAGCTTCTTGTTATGTCTTCACAGCACTTCCCACTCATCACATTTATCACAGTTACAGTAGTACCCCCTTAGCTGTGGTTTCCCTTTCTGTGGTTTTAGTTACCTGCTGTCAGCTGTAGTCTAAAAATGTTAAAACTTATTTCTGGAATTTTCCATGTAAGTTTTACATTGTGTGCTGTTTTGAGTAGTGTATCAAAATCTCTCACCTTCCTGCTTCATCTTTCCTGGGACGTGAATCACCCGTTGGTCCGGCGTATCCTGTCTTTTAGTCACTTAGTGGCCATCTCAGTGATCAGATCTATTGTTGGGATGCACAGTGCTTGTGTTCAGGTAACCTTTACTTTACTTAATTGCTCCAAAGCATAAGAGGAGTGATGTTGGCAGTTCAGATGTGCCAAAGAGAAGCCATAAAGTGCTTCCTTTAAGTGAAAAAATGGAAAGTTCTCAGCCTAGTAAGGTGAGAAAACAAATTGTATGCTGAGGTTGCTAAGATCTATGGTAAGACTGAATCTTCTATCCGTGAAATTGTGAAGAAAAGAGAAATTCATGCTAGTTTTGCTGTCGTACCTCAAACTGCAGAAGTTGGTTATGATGGGAAAGGCATTACATTTGTACAAGATATTTTGAAAGAGACCACATTCACATAACTTTTATTACAGTATATTGTTATAATAACTGTAATAAAATAAAACAATTATAACTCTTACTGTACCTAATTTATAAATTAAACTTTATCACAGATATGTATATATGGGTAAAAACATACTATGCATGGAGTTCAGCTTCAGGCATCCACCAGGGGATTTAGAATGTATTCCCTGTGGATAAGGAAGGGGGCTACTATAAACTTATTACTAGTGTGATTTTGTAATGTTTTCTGCTACAAGTATTTTAATGTCTGTATATTTAGCTGTCTGTTTAGTGAAAGCAAGGAAGATTGATCTCTTTGCTCATCACTGATGAGAATGTTTCCCCAGCATGTAGTAGGTGGTCAGTGAGCATTTGGCGAATGAGGGGATGAATCAATGAAACAAAATTGTAGCTGTTTCAGGTAACATTTGTTTTTTAATGTAGTGAGTTCTTTTGAATGCCTTTAATGTATAAATTTTAAGATATGAACATTAATTTAACATTATTAAAATTTTATTTTCCTTGGATAAATATTTTTATCATGGAACTTTAAAAATATTAAGGATCTGTGGTTTCATAGTTGACCACTAGAGTGTGCTGTAACATCAGCGCTCTTAATTGAGAAAAAGTTGTGTGTGCTTTCTTTGGAAATTTAGTTAAAGGCATGTATTGATAGTATGTTTTGGTGTTTGGTAATTAAGTGGAAGTTAATGTTTTAAATAGCTGGGTGCTGTCATCTGATCAGTGAGAAAAAACAGCTTAAGTTTCATTTTTAATTTTGTCATAGAAAATAGGTAATCATAAGAGCTTTTTAAAGGAAATAATAAATATTTCACTTTATCTGTTATGTTTCATTAGGTCATCAAATTATGGGACACTTGAGATATCTCTTGGGTGCATATAAAAGTATAATACACAGGCCTGGCCTTAAATGTGTTTGAAATCTAGTTGGTAAATTTAAATGTGCACATGTGGAAGTTAATTGAAAGAACAGGATTAAAATTACAGTAAAATATGACAGTGTTAATGAAGTCACGAAGCAATATATGACTAAGTGTTGTGTGAGTAGTTCTGAGAAGGAAAAAATGACCAACTGGAGTTGTTGGGAAAAACTTTGTTGAGAAAGAAAGGCTTCTATTAGTTCATAAACACTTCTATTCCACCCCAAATATTTGATCATTATATTTATAGTCATACAAATAGTATTAGAAAAATACTGATTTCATTGCTACACATTTTTGAATATAGGATGGGATTTTTAAAAGAAGAGAGGAGAAAGGGCAGTATTAGAGGAAATAGTGGAAATTAAAGCAAGACAGGAATGCTAATGGTTCTTCAGGGAATCAGGGTGGCAGCGATGTAGGGCTCATCTCAGGAAATTCTTGTTTTAATTGTAGAAAATGTGATTTTTCTTTTCCCCCAAGACTAGAGAAACCCAAGAGTGGCATTGTTACTGATGTGAAAAGAAGGGTTTTTGGCATTTCTGTTTGTTTATTGTTACTTCTGTGTTCTTTTTCATTCTAATGTGTTTTCTTTCATTTTCTTTTCACTTAAATACCCCCGATATAATTCTGGGCAGAAAATAAGATTTTGTGTTTCTAATTAGTAGGAAAAACTGCCTGTGAGACAAAAATCATTATATCAACTCTAATCTTATATAAAATACAAAATTATTTTTAAAAAGTAGTAACCTGTATGAGCAAAAAGTAATTTAGTTGTTCTCTTAAAGTCTGACTTTGGCAAGATTAATGTTCTTCAGTTTGAACAAACTCTTTGAAAGATTTTAGCCAGCCCTTTTATGTTGTTTCTGTTTTCAGAAAGCTAACTTTCATACAGATTATCTATTGAGATGTCTATTTCTGTGTTGCAAATACCTAAAGCCTAATAATGCTGATATTTATCATCTGAAAGCTTACAGTGTTTTTTTTGTATTTAATTATAGTTTTGTTTTATTTAACAGTTTTGCTTCATTCTAAGATGAGATTATGAGAGATTTCAAGTTGTTTGAGTAAATTTATAATTAATGAGACTATCCACTGGAAAATCATCAGGGGAAAGAATTCTAGCATTATAATCTTATCGAACAGTTTCAGTTTAATGCTGACAGTAGCCCTCTGTGAACAACACCTATCATATAGGTTTATTACAAGGCATATATCAGATAATTTATATGAAAGTACTTTATAAATTATAAAATGTTACATAGATAACATAAGCTGTGACTGCTTAACTTTGCTTCAACAGGCCTATACAAGATACTTTAGTCCTTATATTCAGTTCTGTTGACATATTTTCAAAGATAATAAATAAGAAGCAGCAACTACAAACTTGCCTTTCTTTGAAAGTGTCGAAACACTTAGCTGATCCCTAGACACCAGGACGATTTTTGAGCTCCAGTTAAGTCATGATCTGCCATTGCTACGCTATGTTATACCTGTCCTAGAGTTTCTGCTTTCTAGCCTTGACTGACTTACGGATCTTTCAAGGGACTTAACCAAGGGGATTTGCATTTAGTCTGGCTAATGTAGTTATCCTGTTCCATTATTTATTTTACACTCATTCTAGTTTAGATGCTCATCATCTCACCACATGCTTATCCCAGCAGCTTTCTAGCTCACCTCCTTGGTCTCATTTTCCTTCTGGCCACAAGTCTTCTTAGACTTCTCTTATTTTTTGGATGCCATAGGTAGGTATCCAGCAGGTTTCAAGTCATAAGACTTCATTAAACTAAGAACCTAATAACTATACCTATTTTCATTTCATTTTTTATTTCAGTACCTGCATCTAGAAGAAAGAAGTTACCAGTAATTCAAAAGAATAAAGAACTTAAACAAACAAGCAAAAAAACCCTCTGCTTTTATTCTGTCCCATACTTAAAATCCTTCAGCTTTTCTGCTTCACTTATTTATTCTCTAGTTACTATTTTCACAAACAACTATGTTCCAGGTGGCTGCTGGACATTGATATACAAAGATGAAAGAAACAGTTCTGTGCCTTGAGAGACTAGTCTAGCAGTTAAGACAGACATGTAAAGACAAGAGCACCACGTGTGAGGTTCTAGAATAGTCGTCAAAATGCTGTGGTGGAGAGAGAAGGGGATCCTTGAGCCAGTCCTTAGAGAATGAAGCACACTTGTAGTGGACTGTATTCCAGACCACCAGGAATAGTAAAAATAAAGGTATCTTTGTGATAATGGAAAATACAGTGTACTTTTGTAAAAGTAAAAAGGCCTGGATTTGAGTTCTGTCTCTGTCATTTAGCCAAGTTGTGAATCAGGCAAATTCTCTAATATTCTTTGAGTATTAGTTTCCTAATCAGTATAATGGAAACAATACATGCTTTCTTCACAGAGTATTGCAAACATTAAATGAGATAATGTGTATGAAAATGCTCTTAGTGAGTTTGCCCATATCAGGACTCAACATTTTAGTTCTTAGTGCATTTTGTACTGTTAATCCAGTCATTTCGTTTATTGAGAAGAACCTACCTTTACCTAAGCCATCAAAATCTTTAACAGTTCTGTGTATTTGTACAATCAAAACCTTATCTCACATGCCACTGTCCTCAGCTTTAATGTCATTTCCTCAGTGAAATTAGCAGCATATACTCTCCTTTATCTGGTGTTAATTTCTCCTGTGAATCAGTAGTACTTTGTATATATATTTTTATAAATATATCAATTATATAATCTCATGTTGTTTTATCATTGCCTAAGTACCTTTTTAAATCTCTTACCATTTTTTTGAGTGGAGGGGACTGAGTTTTAATCAGCCTGTTATTCAGTACCATAGTGTTGGCACATATTCAATAAATACACATAAGTGAATCAAAAAGTCAATATTTTATGTCCTGTTTGTTCACTTTCCGTTGTTAAAACTAGCAAGACCTAAATTCCCTCACAGCTGAAAGAGGGCATTGGGTTAATCTAAGTAATTTCTAGGTATTTTTCTAAGCCTGGAATTCCACAAGTAGGCCAATCCATATAGTTCCTTTGTTAATTCTTCTCCTTACAGGAATGCTTCTTACCCCTACCCCCTCTCCCCACCACCCCCCGCCCTCAATCCTATAGCCCTTTTATCATCTTCTCAATGAGGCCCTCTCAAAAGACCAAAATTCTTTTCTGTTGTATATTATGTCATTTTATATGTTATTTTCTCATGTAGTTTGTGAGTTAGGAGACAGACTGTGTCTTGAATTTTGGTCCTGTTGATAATCCTGAGAGTATCAAAATATTTACTGTATTTAAATCCCTTACAAATTTAGACTATATATTAATCACTCACAAAATTTGGCTGCTAATTACCTGGTTTCTCTGTATTTTGAAACTCGGTGCTAATTTGTCACTTTATTCATAAAATAGTAGTAATGTAAAACATTCTTCACAAAGTTGGCTGTATTTCCTAATATATGTTGATTACAGTAAATGGCTTTATGAATATTATTAGGGAAAAAAGGACCATTCTTGCAAGATCTTCCCCCATGGTATTTTATACACAAGATTTTAAGGCTACCTACAGATTTTTTTGTTCACTTATAGTTTTAAAGGTAAGTTTGACTGCATATATTAACTTGTTTCCTGAGTTAGGGCCTTGGCAACACCTCCTCTGTATTTCTATTAATAAGCAGGTTTACTGATGTTACCAGGGGCTTTAATCTCCAGTTTTGCTATTTGTCTTGCAGATGCTCTACTCATGGTACCCCAGGACCAGAAGGCAACCATATTTCGGATGTGCCACTTGTAGACAGTCCCAAGTAAGTTTCATTGATTGGCTCTGGGACCTCCAAAGCTAGACTGCTGCTTAGCACTGAGAGAAAATATTAAGAAATTGGGAATGATATTGAATAGAGTGAGCTGAATACTCTTCTCTGTCTAGCTTGAGTTAACTTTGTTTAGTTATATTGCTTCACTGCATTACACTTTTTGGTGTTTCCAAAGTTCTCTTTACAGCAGTGATCAAATAAAACATCGTTCTCCTTGTTTCTGTTTCGCACCACGTCGTTCTATAAATGGAATGCAAAAGCTCCCAGGTCCCCTTAAGTTGTGGGTCACAAGAAAAAAATGTAACACTGTTAAAGAGTATTTCAGAGGAGATACTGTGTGCAAAAATTTATGAAGGTCAATGAAAACTCATCATTACTGTCCTTTCAGCCCCTGGCTGTCGTCTTCACTGACTGCTCCTTCCGTGGTGGCTCCAGTCACTTTTGCATCTATTGTAGAAGAAGAACTACAACAGGAAGCAGCTCTTATCAGAAGTCGGGAAAAACCCTTGGCTTTGATTCAGGTAAATAACATGCCTAAACTTAGGGTAGGAACTGTACTGCTTTGCATAGGTGCACATATTTGTCACATTAAAATGTGAATACAGTGTAAAACAAAAACTGAAGCATTCAGCAAGTATTAATTGAAAGTATTCAGGATAATTAATTTAGAACTAATAAATAATGCTAAATATTTTTTGCACTGGTGTTGCTTTGGACTGTTCTAGTTTTTAAAAGTGATCAGTAGAGAACTTGGCATTACCTAGCTGTACATCTAGCTTCTGTACCAGTAAGAGTTCTTAGGTTGTAGGCAACAGACACCAACTTAGGCGAACTTAGGGGCTAACTGGAGAGATGCTGAGCTGAAAAAGCAGAGAGCCAGGCTTAGAAACGTGAGACTCACAGTGGCCCTAGAGAGCTGAAGGATTTAGAAAACTCGTACAGTAATAGAAAGCACCTCACACAACGAGCTGTTGGAATAAATGGATTTGAATAACTATTTTCAGTTTCTTTTTCCTTCTGCTCAAGATTAAAATTCAAAGGAAGGTAGGTATCTGATTATTCTAGCTCAGGCCGCAGCCCTTTTCCTTACCAAGGGGCTAGCGGGACGTCTAGTTTAACTCCGCTGTATCGTATGCATAGAAAATGGTAGTTCCACAGCAGGAAACTGGAAAGCTAACACAACCCTGCTTAGCTTATAATTAAAAAAAGTAAAGGAAGTTTCCTTCCCCTTCCGCCTTTCCAGATTGAGGAGCGCGCGATACAGGATTTACTGGTTTTCTATGAGGCGTTTGGCAACCCTGATGAGTTCGTCGTCGTTGAGAGGACACCGCAGGGACCACTGGCGGTGCCCATGTGGAATAAGCATGGGTGCTAGTTCACCATGGAGTTGAGATACATTTTTCATGAATTGTGATTGTTACAAAGAAATGCTGTGGAAAAAATGTTCTTACAAATTTGGTAACAGATTATTCTAGGTAGAGTAAGAAAGAATCTAATTTCTTTACTGCAGTTTAAGCATATAATGTTTGTATGATTACAAAGAAATTCCTCAGAATTGTGATCTTAGTAACTTTTTATGTAAAAGTGTGTGAGGAAAAACTTACTAGGTTGAGTTTAATAGAATTATTTCTTCTAAATAATCTTAAAAGGAAAACATGAGTGATTGCAGTGTAAAATTTAAGAGTGATGCATTAAAAATAACTTTCCATTTGAGAATGTGGGATAAATAATTTAGAAGATTTTTGCCAAATATCTGTTGTCGCTCTTCTTTTCTTTAATGGGACACTGATGAGCTTACAGTAGAAGCATCGATTACTTCTGATGCATTATGGCCAGCATTGTGTGTTTGCTATAGTAGTTATGTCTCCATTTGAGTCTTTTCATCAGGCTATGAACGTTCTAAGTCTGTTTAAAGCTTGAATGCCATATTTCAGTTTGAACAGCACATTCTCCATTTTGCATTAAACTATGGAATATGGTGGAAAGGAAATAAGAACACTTTTCTGAACAGCCTATTCCAAGATGATAGTTCTTCTATAAGACTTGGAGTTATTGTGGGGAGAGGAGGCCTTATAAAAGCCAAATTGTGAGAGAATCATTTTGTCAAAGTGTTAAAACTTTTTAAAATAAATGCTTAATTATACATACAAGAATTGAATAGTCTGGAAGAAGACTGGTGTATACCTTTACAATGTTACATAATCAGAAATTCCCTGAACCTGGGTTGTATGAATAGACATAGACATTGTTTTCTTTACAGTGTGCTGTTTGGGTTGTTTTTGAGTGGTTCAGTTTTGTTTTTTTTTAATTGTTAAGCCTGTGCTCCTAGTACATGGACAGATTGGGAAGGTTAATGTTGTAGTTTCTGGGACATAATAAGCCTAGGAGAACATACAGGCAAATCACTGCTATAATTAGGATAATGGAAATACGGCTGAAACTAACTCAACACTTGAGCTTTAGCTCCACCCAAGAGCAGCAAACTTGTAAGCAAATGTGCAATAAAAAATCATTTTGACCCATTTCGCTGCTGGTGTGTGTGTGTGTTATCTTGTGCTATGCTGACATCTGTTATAGGAGGAATTACTAATGATTCCTCCTGATATCATATGTTGTAGCCAGTATTTGTTGAAGTTGATGGTTCTGTCCATTCCTTAACTGCTTAAAAAAGGGCAGTTTTCCTAAAATGCACGTGTGAAAACTTTTATATTATGTGTGTTTGAGTAAATTGAGAAGCAGTGAATTTTGTACTGTTTTATTGATGTTGCTGTGGCGAGGGGGAGTGGGCTTTAGGTCTTTACAAGCCTCATTCAGAGCACTGAATGACTTCTACATACTGGGCTATTATATAAAATTTCCTTTGAAAAAATTTTTTCTTTTTCTAGTAAAATGAAAGGTAAGCACCACTATAAACTATAATTTATAAATGATCCTATGAAGATAGCAGCCTGATACACTGTGACCAAAAAGCCCAGGAAAGTGATGGGTTTTTTCCTAACATTATTCTGGCCTACAATAATTAATTAATCTTTGATCCCATAACTTCAAGACTTAATAGAATCCAGAAATGGGTAATTTAAGGGATCAGTGGGACAGAGAGGTTTTCAAGATTGACCAAAACAATGACAGAACTCCTTAGCCTGGAAAGGTGATGGTTAGATGGGGAAGTGGGCATGCGGGTAGAGATGTCAGAGCAAATATGCTTAGATTTGCAAAATCAAGAAGTCTACCATTCAAGTCAAGTCACATTTGCCAACAAAATACTAGGATTCAGAACTTCCTGTTAAATTCTAAAGACGTAGCTTTTAAAATAAATTTAAGACAATTCTGCTTTATAGAGAAACAACATCAGATTCAGTCAGTTGAGAAAGATACTGCTAATTATTATCTGGGTTGGTTATAACTCCTTTGGAGGCTGGGATGTATTTTTTTGTTTGTTTATGAGGGTTGATATCTGATTCATAAAATTTTCAATCTGAAGAAGTCTAATAGATTAACCTTGTATGTTCTCTTTAGTTTATAAACTGACGAAAGTGAGTGAACTCAAGAGGAAGTAATTAATGAGAATGAAGTCTTCTGTCTTTTCAGTCTGGTTCCCCTACAACTACAGGAGACTGCCTCTTAGAAACTGCTAGTTGTCTATAGCAGTTCAGCCAAGACAAAGAAAACAGTAAAAAGCACTTAGTAAAAAAAATAAATGGAACCCAGAAGCTCCCAGAATTGGCAGTATAAGATGTTTTCAGAATAAACTACAACAAATTTCCACCAAGGAACTGAGAACAAGTGACCCAAGATATTCACGGTAATGTTTATGTATCTTTTTTGCAGGAGATGATGCGGAATCATGTAAGATGCCACAGCAACCGGTCTTTCCTGCACACATCACCATCAAAGTCTATCTTAGACCCCGTATACATACTTAATTTTCTTAGATGTCCCTAGTCGGCTGCTTTCTTGCCATCCTCAAAGTCTCTGATCTTTTTTATTTTCTCTTAGCTCAATTCCTTATCTCTTATTTCTCTTATCTGTCATTGTCACAAGTCTGAGTTCAGGCTGAACTTTTGGATTCTTCTTTGTGTCCCTCCCCACTTTGCCCCCACATTTACTGTCCAACTCCTGTCAATTCTGTCACTACAATATCTTTTATTTAATTCTTTCCATTTCATTCTAATCATTATTACTATAGTAGTAGTTACTGTAATTACTATAGTAATATAAATAGGTAGTATAAATAATTACTAGAGTAATAGTAATACTTATATGTCCTTAATCTCTCAAACTTTTTAGTGTCAGGACCCGTTTATACAGATTAAAATTATTGAGGGCCCTGAAGAGCTTTTGTTTATACTGATTATATCTAGTCATATTTAATGTATTCCAAATTAGAATAAACTTTAAACATTCAATTCACTTAAAAATCATAAACCAACACTAACATAAATGACATTTTTAATGAAAATGTAACTTTTACAAAATAAGAATGGTCTTGTTTTATATTTTCATATATAAAAATACGTAACAGTATTTTAGATTTAGGTCTTTACTGCCAGGTTTAATAGAGAACTCCTAAGATTCTCATCTGCTTCTGCATGTAATCTGTTGTGATAACATATGTCCGGAAAACATGACTGAGATTGAAAAACGCAAATAACTTGTTATGAAAATAGTGTCCATCTCTCCAGCTCCTGAAAGGCTGAGGAAGTGGTTGAGAACCACTTGACTGCTGAGCTCTGTAACTGCTACCCCATTCTCCCTCTCCTTGGTTAAAGATGTTAAACTCCTTAATCTCAAGCTAATACCCCCGAAGCATACATCTTGTCTCTCTCCCGCTCTGAAAATTTAAGTTACTCCCTCTATACTTCAAGTAAGTTCATACTTCCTCAGCTTCGCCTTCAAGCGAAAAAAAATTTTTTTGGATCTATACATGTAGTGATTGAGCCAAATCTGACCTGATGATTCTCCCAAATGGGCTTCAAGCTTTGCTCATGCAGATCTCTACCTCAATGTTTCTTTCTCCTCACCTGTTGAAATTGTACCCATTTATGATGAAGGCAACCCCAGTTCTATTTCCTTTATAAAGTTTTTCTTGGCTTTTTTCTTCTCATATGTCCTCAAAAATAAAATAAAGACAGTAGCATTCATGGATCAATTATGCTCCCATTTCCTCTTAACACTTTATTCCTTTTAGGGAACTTGTCATACTCTGTTACATTTTTCTGTTAGCCTTTATCTTTTACTAAATCATTTATATTTTTGAAGGCATAGACTAGGCATTCTTTTCTTTCTTATGTGTTTAAATCTTTTAAATCTTGAACCATAACACAAAACAGATTAAGTGCACAAGACAAAAATGTTTAGTTCAGTAATTTACTAGTAAGAAGTGGACCACTAATAGCACCCTGGAACGAGGTGCTGGATTTGACTGCTAATATTTCATGCAAGATTTTTTGCTTCTGTAATTCATGATACTGGTCTGTGGTTTTCTTTCCTCTTGCTGTCTTTCTCTAGCTTTGGAATCAATTTAATAATGGCTTTATACCATACCAAAGCAATCTACAGATTTAATGTGATCCCTATCAAATTACCCAGGACATTTTTCACAGAACTAGGACGAATAATCCTAAAATTTATGTAGAATCACAGAAGACCTAGAACTGCCAAAGCAACACTGAAAAAAAAGAATGAAGCTGGAGGCATAACCCTTTCAGGCTTCAGATAATACTACAAAGCTTCAGTAATTAAAACAGCATGGTATTGGCACAAAAACAGACATATGGATCAATGGAGCAGAATAAAGAGCCCAGAAATAAGCCCAGACACCTACTGTCAGTTAATCTTCGACAAAGGAGGAAAGACTATATGATGGAGAAAAGACAGTCTTTTTGGCAAATGGTGTTGGGAGAACTAGATTGCTGCATGTAAATTAATGAAGTTAGAACACTCCCTCACACCATACACTTAAATACTTAAACATATAAGATAGGACATGATAAGCTTCCTAGAAGAAAACATAGGCAAAACATTATCTGACAAATCTTAGCAATATTCTCCTAGGGCAGTCTACCCAGGCAATAGGAATAAAAGCAAGAATAAACAAATGGGACCTAACTAAACTTACAAGCTTTTGCACAGCAAAGGAAACCATAAACAAAAAGACAACCTACAGAATGGGAGAAAATATTTTCAAATGACAGGACTGACAGGAGCCTAAGTTCCAGAATATAGAAACAGCTCATACAACTCAATAACAAAAAGACTAACAACCCAAGCAAAAAAATGGGCAAAAGACCCTAAACAGACATTTCTCCAGTGAAGACATACAGATGACCATCAGGCACATGAAAAGATGCTCAATATTGCCAATTATCAGAGAAATGCAAATCAAAACTACATTGAGATATCACCTCATACCAGTCAGAATGGCCATCATTCAAAAGTCCACAAATGATAAATGCTGGAGAAGGTTTAGAGAAAAGAGAACCCTCCTCCTCTGCTGGGAATGTAATTTTGTGCAGCCACTGTGGAAAACAGTATGGAGGTTCCTTAAAACACTAAAAATAGAATTACCATATGATCTAGCAATCCCACTCCTAGGCATATACCCAGAGAAAACTAATTCAAAAAGATACATGTACCCCAATGTTCACAGCAACACCATTTCCAATAGCCAAGACAAAGAAGCAACCTAAATGTCCCACAGATGACTGGATAAAGAAGTTGTGCTGTATATATACAATGGACTACTCAGCCATAAAAAAGAAGGAAATAATGCTATTTGCAGTAACATGGATGGACCTAGAGATTATCACACTAAGTGAAGTAAGTCAGAGAAAGACAAATATCATATATCACTTATATGTGGAATCTTTAAAAAAATGACACAAATGAACTTTTTTTTACAAAACAGAAAGACTCAGAAAACAAACTTACAGCTACCAAAGGGGAAATTGGGTGGGGTGGGGGGGGAATAAATTAGGAGTTTGAGATTAGCAGATACAACATACTGTATATAAAATAAATAGACAGGGTCCTACTGTATAGCATAGGGGACTATATTCAATAGCTTGTAAATAACCTATAATGAAAAAGACTAGGAAAAATACATATAAGTGAATCACTATACTGTACACTAAAAACTAACAGCATTGTAAATCAACTATACAAAAAAAGAATGGCCTCAGAATGAATTGAGAAGTAGTCTCTCTTCTGTTTTCTGGAAATGTTTATAAAGATTGACATTATTTATTTAAATGTTTGATTGAATTAACCAAGGAAACCATCTGAGTATGGGCTTTTCTTTGTGGGATAATTTTTAATTACTAATTCAATTACTTTCTCTTTACATGTTACAGGTCTGTTAAGATTTTCTATATCTTGAGTCATTTTCAATTATTTATGTCTCTAGGAATTTTTCCAGTTCATCTAAATTGTCTGGTTTGTTGGCATAAAGTTGTTCACAGCATTTCCATCTAATCCTTTCAATTTTTGTAAGGTTGGTGGTGAGGTCCCCACTTTCATTCTTGATTTTAGTAGTCTGTTTCTCCTTTTTTCCCCTTGATCATATCCACTTTATTGTTCCAGAGAACCAACTTTGGGGTTTCCTTTGATCTTTTCTCTATTTGTCTTTTTCCCATTTGTTTTAACCCTGATCTTTATTATTTCCTTTTTTTCTCCTTGCTTTAGCTTTAATTTGCTGTTCTTTTTCTAGATGTTTAAGCTTTAATTATTGATTTAAGATCTTCTTTCCAAATACAGTCATTTAAAGCTGTAAATTTACCAGTAAGCACTATTTTAGCTGCATTCCCTAAGTTGTTACATGTTGTACTTTCATTTTCATTCAGTTCAAATTATTTAAAAATTTCTTTTTGATTTCCTGTTTGAACCAGGGATTACTCTAAAGTTGTATTATTTAATTTCAAAATATTTGGGAATTTTCCCCAATATCCTTTTGTTGTTGATTTCTAATTTAATTTTATTAAATTTGGAGAACTTATTTTGTATTGTTTCAAGTAATTTTAAATTTATTAAGACATCTTTTATCTAATATATGGTCTATCCTAGAGAAAGTTTTATTGTATTCAAGAGAAGAATATGACTGAATTGACATCAACCCCTTATGAAATGGTAGCTTACAGGACTTTGTATGTTTCCTATGTTGAGGATACAAATTTGTTACCTAAATAAAGAACAAGAATAGATGCTGAAGAGCAAAAGGGGTGAACCATGCTGGATACCGTCTATTGGCACCTCAGATCCGTTCTGTTCTTCTCCCCACTATTATATCTTTTGAGGTTGAACTCTTAGGACTTCATCAACCAGCTCATTTTTCCTCTGGCTTCTGGTTACGTTAGCCAGTTGGGAGCACTAGCATAATAGCATACTGACTGGAGGAGAGTAAGAAGCTCCCCCGCAAACACACATCACCACCTCCATGGTGTTGCTATGAGCTACACTCCTCACAGGAAGGTCACAGCTCCTATCAGGCAGCTCACTTTCCGCACAGCACCCTGTCTGCAGATGCTGGTCAATGTTGCTTTCCTTCACCCATTCAGATCTAGGAATGGGAGGAGATTTTCCATTGTTTCTAACCCAGGTTACTGCATTATCCGTTGTAGTTTCCCTACATCCTGCCCACACTTCACCCAATTTGCCTAAGTTGAGAGTGCTGTCTGTTTCCTGCTGGGACTAATTGATTCAGAGATGATCCAAGTAATGATGAAAGGTGAGAGAATGTAGAGGTTTTATTTCAAGGATATTTTATATAGAAGTTTGGCAGTTAACAGGTAGATGAATGAGACAGAAATGGTAGATGGGGCACTTGTTTTGTGTTTTAAAAAATGGAAGTCTATGCATCAAGAAAGCAAGTGAGAATTCAGTGTGTATAGAAAGAGACTGGAGTTGCTGGGAAAAGAAGAAATAACTGCAAAATGAGGATGAAGATGGAATCGAGTACAAAGTAAAACTTGTTGGAAAGAAGAACAAGTACTATTTATTTCTCTCAAATTATGGGAAAGGAATTGAGGCTAATCACAGATCAGTGGCTCTCAGTTAGTTCTCCACATTAACATCAGCATCACTGGGAACTTATGAGAAATGGTAATTACTGAGCTTCACTCCAGTTCTATGGAATCCAAAATGCAGGGAGTGGATCCAAAAATCAATGTTTTAACAAGCCCTCCAGGTGATTCTGATGCATGCTGAAGTTTAAAAACCGCATCACTGAAGACAGATACTATGAGGTGAAAGAAAAGCGGAGATACATGCCTAGGCTTGATAATCTAGGCAGAATTACTGTCCATACTGCAGTAAAGGTTTGTAATTGGAAGAAAGTGGAAATCACTTGCTATATAAATTTAAAAGCCTTAGATTTTGTTTATTACCAAATGAGGGGGCTTTCCTTAGTTGATAACAAAAGGGGGATATTTGTAAATTGCTTACTTTTAAAAAAAATTTAAATATTTAGTAGGCTTAAAATTTTCTTCAGAAATTTCCTTAGGTGCCCTAAAATCCACTAGTTCTAATTATAACTTGCTATTAAGAAAACCATTTTTTTCCATAGAGCATCCAGACAGAAAATGTTTGGAAACACTGGGCTTAAAAGACATGTTAGACTAGATTGAATTAACAGATACATACAGAGCATTCCATCTAAAAGCAACAGGATATATATTCTTCTCAAGTGCACATGGAACATTCTCCAGGATAGATCATATGTTAGGCTACAGAGCAAGCCCTAATAAATTTAAGAAGACAGAAATCATATCAAGCATCTTTTCCAACCATATTAGTATGAAATAATAATTCAACTACAAGAAGAAACTGGGACATTCATAAATATATGGATATTAAGCAACATGCTACTGAATAACAAATGGATCAAAGAAGAAATTAAAGTAAAAAAGGTGCTTGAGAAAAATGAACACAGAAATACACTAAAACTTATGTAATGCAACAAAAGCAGTTCTAAAAAGGAAGTTTATAACAATAAATGCCTACATCAAGAAACAAACATCTCAGTCCAACTTTACACCTCAAAAACACTAAAAAAGAAAGACAGAAAAAGGGGCAACAAAGTTCAAAGTTAGCAGAAAGAAGGAAATAAAGATTAGAGTGGAAATAAATTAGAGACTTAAAAGACAATTTAAAAAATCAATGAAACTAAGCTGTTCATTATACACACACACACACACACATATGTATATGTGTATATATACACACAAACAAAATTGGCAAACCTTTAGGTAGACTTACTCCCCAAGAAAAAAGATAACTCAAAACAAAATCAAAAATGAAAGAGGGGACGTTACATCTGATACCACAGAAATAGGAAGGATCATAAGAGATTACTGTGAACATTTATATGCCAACAAACTGGACAACCTAGACAAAATGAATAAATCCCTAGACACATACAACCTACCAAGAATGAATCATGGAGAAATGGAAAACCTGAATAGGCCAATAACTAGTAAGTAGATTGGATCAGTAATCAGAGACCTCCCAACACACAAAAGTCCAGGAACAGGGGGCTTCACTGGTGAATTCTACCAAACATTTAAGGAGAATTAATACCAATCATCAAACCCTCAGCATATAGAAGAGAAGGGAACACTTCCAACTCATTTTACAAGGCCAGCATTACTCTGATACCACAACCAGGCAAGGATGTCACAACAAAAGAAAACTACTGGCCTGATTAACACAAATACAGAAATCCTTTACAGAATATTAGCAAACTGAATTCAACAATACATTAAAATGATCATACATCATGAAGAAGTGGGATTTATTTCAGGGATGCAAAGATGGGCCAATCAATTTGTTATGCCACATTAACGAAATAAAGGATAAATACCATTTGATCATATGCATAAGTGCAGAAAGTTATTTGACAAAATCCAACATCCATTTGTGATAACCCTTAACAAAGTGGGTTTAGAGAGAACATACCTCAAAATAATAGAGACCATATGTGACAAGATCACAGCTAACACCATACTTAATGGGAAAAAGCTCAGTTCTTTCTCTAAGATCAGGATTAAAACAAGGATGCTCAGTCTCACCACTTTTATTCAGAGTATTAGAGGTTATAACTAGAGGAATTAGGCAAAAATAAATAAAAAGCATCTAAATTGGAAAGGAAGAAGTAAAACTTCACTCTTTGCAGATAACATATTATTTATGTAAATCCCCAAAGATGCCACCAAAAAACTTAAAACTAATGAATTCTGCAAAGTTACAGGATACAAAATCAATATATAAAAATCTGTTATGTTTCTGTACATTAATAATAAAGTATCAGAGAAATTAAGAAAGTTCCATTTACAACTCCATCAAAAGGAATAAAACACCTAGGGATTAATATAACTAAGACCTATTAAAAACAATAAAATATGGGTGAAATGGAAGAAGACACAAATAAATGGAAAGATACTCTGTGTACACGGATTGGAAGAATTAATATTAGTAAAATGTCCATATTGCCCAAAGCAATCTATCGATCACATGCAATCCCTATCAAAATTCCAATGGCATTTTTCACAGAAATAGAACAAACAATCCCTAAATGTGTACAGAGCCACAAATTCCTCGAATAGGAATAGCCAAAGCAATCTTGAGAAAGAAGAACAAAGTAGTATCACACTTCCTGGTTTTAAAGCTATAGTAATCAAAACCATACTGTTTTGGCATAAAAACAGACACTTGGATCAATGGAACAGAATAGAGGGCCCGCCCATTGGCAAGTTAACTGATTACAAATGAGCCAAGATTATACAGTGGTGAGAGGGTAGTTTCTTCAATAAATGGCGTTGGGAAAACTGGATAGCCACATACAAAATGATGAAACATGACAACTACCACACCATACACAAAAGTTAACTCAAAATGGACTAAAGACTTGAACTTAATACCTGAAACCATAAAACTCCTGGGAAAAAACACAGGCGGTAAGCTACTTGACACTGGTCTTTGTGATGATCATTTGGATTTGGCACCAAGAGAAAGGCAAAAAAGCAAAAACAAAGAAGTGGGACTACATCGACCTAAAAAGTTTCTGTACAGCAAAATAAACCATCAAGATGGGAAGGCAATCTACTGAATTGGAGAAAATATTTGCAAATTATATATCTGATAAGGGGATAATATTCAAAATGTATAAAGAACTCAGTAGGAAAGAAAATTTTTTTGATTAAAAATGGACAGTGGACCTGAATAGACATTTTCCCAAAGAAGACACAGAGATGGCCAATAGGTACATGGAAAGATGCTCAACATCATTAATCTTCAGGGAAATGGAAATCAAAACCACAATGAGTTATCACTCACACTTGTTAGAATGGTTATTATCAAATAAACAAGAAATAAGTGTTGGTGAGTATGTGGAGAAAAGAATCTTTGTGCACTGTTTTGTAGGAATGAATGAAATTGGTGTAAAACAGTATGGAGTTTCCTCAAAAGACTAAAAATAGAACTACCACATGATCCAGCTGCTATTTCTGGGTATTTATCTGAAGAAAATGAAAATACTAATTCAAAAATATATATGCACCCCCATGTTCATTGCACTATTATTTACAATAGTGATGATACAGAAACAACCTAAGTGCCCACTGATGGATGAATAGATAAAGAAAATGTGACACACATACACACACAAGTGGAATATTATTCAGCCATAAAAAGAAGGAAATCTTGCTATTTGCAACAATAGGGATGAGCCTTGAGGGCATTGTGCTAAGTGAGATAAGTTAGACAGGAAAGACGTACTGTGTGATCTCACTTATGTGTGTAATCTGGAACAAAACAAACAAACAAAACAAGAAAAAAGCTCATAGATACAGAGAACAGACTGGTGGTTGCCAGGGGTGGGAGGTGAGGGATGGCCAAAATGGGTGAAGAGATCCAAAAGATAATAACTTTCAATTATAAACTAAGTATGTTATGGGGATGTAATATACAGCACTGTTATAAAATTTTTGTGACTACATATGGTGGTGGCTGTTAACTAGGTTTATTGTGGTGATCATTTCACAGTATATACAAATACCAAACCATTCTGTTGTACACCTGAAACTAATATAATGTTGTATGTCCATTATACCTTGATACAAAGTTTTTCCAGCTAGATTTGGTCATCCACGTTGGTGAGTTTCAGGAATGGTGGGTCAGCTGGCTTGTAGTACACTTCTGCATGCTACTTTGCTCATGGCCCAGAGCATCTCAGCATCAGGCTGACCACAGAACAGCTTCTCACTGGCTCACCATCAGTTCTACTCTGGGCTTCCATGTTGCAGCTCACAAAGCATGGCCTCTTTCCCTGCAGTGACTGTGTGTGCGCACACGCGCACGCGCACGCACGCGTACATTGCTACTTCCTCAGTCAACTGGAAAGGGCCAAACTAACTGACCTTGCATGAGTAAGTTCTGGAGATCTATTATTCAGCAGAGCGCCTGCAATGATCGTACACTTAAAGTCTGCCATGAGGGTGGATTGTATGTTGTTATCACACAACATACAAAATACTACTAATAAAGGGGCAGGAGGAAACTTTGGCGGGTGATGGGTATGTCTGTAGCCTTGATAGGGATGATGGTTTTATGGATTTTTTCATACCCCCAAAGTCATCAAGTTGTACACATTAAATAGGTACTGCTTTTTATGTCAATCAAAGAATAAGTTGAATGAAAAAAGAGAAACAAGAAACGAGCTGAAAGTGATCATCTCTTAGCTAGGACCAGGGGGCAACTTTTGGCACAAATCTTTTTAGCAGGGTTTGACTTCTAGAATCTGCAAGTGTATTTTTTTTTTATAACAATTTAAAGATTGTAAAATTAACTATAAACTCAAAAATGCAGTAAGTAGATATACGGCTTCACAGAAAAGAGAACCAGACATGAATTCTTGTTCAGTGTAAATATTGATTTAAATATTGATTGTTTAATCTGAAAATTTGTGACTGGGTAAAGCAAGTGACCCGAACTTGGTTAATGCGACCACTCTAATTATTCAGCCAAGTTTCCTTCATAAAGTAAGCCCCAACTTCAGGAAATGTCCAAGCATAAAATATCTGTCTTCAGTCTGTGTTGTAACTGTAGTAGGTATTTTAAGGCGAAATCTGTGGTGGAATGTAACAAACATTTGGATTATTTACACATATGCAATCTTGTTCATGGCCCTGAATATTCTTTATATTTGTTCAAGTAAAATTAAACTTTTAAATCCTATTATGATGTATTAATATATGATGAGAGGTAAATTATGTATTCTGATAAATTACCAATATATGCCACGTAGTTATTGCAGTAGAGAAGCAGACTTGAATAAACCCTTTCCTAACAAGCATGTGAAGTGCTGTGTCTTCCTAAATGGACTATCGGGCAGGAAAGAAGATAAAGCCAAAGCAGGAAGTTAAGAGAATCACTTAAAATTTATGAATGCTTCAAGTTGATTTCTATTAAACACTTTAAAAATTGATTTTAATTTTATGTTTCATTTGGGCCTCAGATTCTTCTTTGGAATCACTGTTTTAAGAACATGAAACATCCTAAAGATATTCCAAAATGAGAAATTAGAGCTTTTTTTTAAAGCAAGTTACCAGGAGTTCAAAAGTCCAAATGTCATGCTTTAATAATAAAGGTCTCCAAATGCGGCACTATCTTTCAGATTCATGGGAACAGATGGCATGTTAGTTTAGAATTTTAAGTTGTGGTTTTTTTGGTTTTGTTTTTTTGTTTTTGTATTCTGTATGAGAACAGTTGCTAGGTGGATAAATGTTTAAACAGAATTACACAAAGTGCAATTACCTATTTTTGTTTTCTTTTTATTGTGAGCCAAATAAGCTTTAAACAGTTAGAAGGCAAAATAAAGCCCTTTTTTTGTTTTGTAAATCAAGTCATGTACTTCAAATCAGGCTAAATTTTGCTACACACCACTGTGTAGCTTACTCTAATGACTCAATCTTTTTAAAAAATTCTTGCTTTTTATTGAAGGGTAGTCGATTTACAATGTTAGTTTCAGGTGTACGGCAAAGCTATTCAGTTATACATATATACATAAATATTTTTTCATATTCTTTTCCATTACAGCTCATTACAAGAAATTGAGTATAGTTCTCTGTGCTACTGTCCTTGTTGTTTATCTACTTTAGCAATGTGTATCTGTTAAGCCCGAACTCCTAATCTATCCCTTCCCTCTTCCTCCCCACTGGTAACCACAGTCGGTTTTCTATGTCTAATGACTCAGTCTTAAAGTTCTAGGAAACAATACATCCTAAAATATTATAAAAGTGTATTTTGCATACTTCAAGTAGTTTAGGACAAAGAGGAAGTAATAGATTCCCTCACTAGAAAAAATTATTTACTAATACGATAGAAAATAAAGCATCTTAAGTTCAATTCATTAACAATTTATACCTTATACTATTAAATGGCTTAGTTTAGACCCTAGAGAAAATGAGTTCATAGCTATTGTATCTCTAAAGTGCTGTTTGTTACATATGTCACTAGATTCAATTACGTAATTTATAGGTTTTAAAAATAATTTTGAAACAAACTACTCATTGCACTTATCAATAAAAATAGAAAAACGTTCAAATTTTATAACTCCAGTATTCCTTTTATTTCCAATCCCAGCAAGATGGAAAGAACATTAAGCTGGAATGAAAAGATGAATTTTCCTTTACCTTCCAAGAATAACACAGCAGTGACAAGCCTGGGTTTGCTCATTACTCTGATGCTGTTACTATAAAATAGAATAGCGTATTTGACTCATTTTGCATCATTAGAAATGGAAAATTTTTAGGGGTAGTAAAGAGGACTGAGTATGATTTCATGTTAGATGTATATCCATAGGTATGTATCTAAAACCATCACATTCACTACTGAGCACTTGTTTAAAAGGCTACTACACACAGGGCAGAAGTCAAGGACAGGGATTAGGGAGCGCGTGTCTCCTGTCTGGGGACCGACAGCGGTGAGTGGCGGAAAATAACAGCACGCAGAGTGTTCTGAGAGCCTAGAAGAGGAGACATTTGTAATAAGTACTACAATCAAAAGTAGTGACTGAGACTGAAAGAAAATAAATTTGTTCTTTGCTTGTATGTTAAACAACATTTATTTTGGATTAGTTAGAGCCTCAAAATGACCTTATCTTAGACTTTTCAGAATTGTGTGCACACCATTCAAGGTGAAAAGCAGGCTTACTAGGAAACAGATTTCTGTTCTCTTTAACATCATTTACCCTTAGAGTTGTTGGTGCAAACTTGCTACTCCTCTAGGGTTATCTTCAGAAACCAAAGGGGTATTCATGTATGTGTGTGTGTGTGTGTATACATACACATATATAAATGTGTGTGTGTGTCTATAAAATTTCACTAAGTTTGCCATAGGATTACTACTTTCATCAGTAAGATGCTATAGCACCATATAAATGAACTGTCTGTAGAGTTCTCGTGAAGCTTTAGTGCTTTGGTATCACAATCAGGATTAGACAGTTTACAAAAAGATCATTTTAAAACACAGCAGAATATATGCTCAGTGCAGGTTTCCCTAAAATGTTTTCTATGCAAATGCTAATTCTGAGCAGTGTTGATAGTCCTATATATTTCTAAAAAGCCCTGTGGCTAAATTAATTTGGAAAATGCTGGGTTAAATAATACAGGATGTCTCAGGACCTTTAATTTGCTACTATGCATTGAAAACTCTCAAGAAGGGACCTTTATAACATGATTTACTTTATTTTAAAATGTAAATTCATTTAACCAATGAACTCTTTTCTTTTTCTTTTTTAGCAATATCCCTAGGGACTGGAGTTCTATGGAGAATATTTTGAATCACACTGGCATCAAAGTTAGATATAAAAACTCTGCAATTAGACAAACTAGTGAGTCATTTTACCTCTCTGAGCCCTGGGTTCTTTCCTATACATTAAGAATTATAATCCCTACCTAATGGGAATATTAGAGGTTCCAGTTCATGTAAAGAACAAAGCTTATTCTAAGCACTTAAAAATGCTTACTCATCAAAACAGCGTAAATTGGAGAAGCAGAGATCGCAAATGCAGCCACTGAATTCCTCGGCAGAATGTGACAAGCCTAGCAAACTGCACAGTGTGTCACCAAAGACAACGTGAAGTCACGGGTTAAGTCTGAACTATTTTACATAAAATACAAATTTTGCTCTGGTTCATGATTCATAGTTTGATTCCATAACTGATTCACCACTTATTAAAGTGAGTGTTTTCACATGCATTATCTCATTTAGTCTTCATTAAAAACTGTTGAATTATTATGTCTATTTTTTACATTCAATTTTACAGATGAGAAAACTGAAGTAATAAACAACTTTCCCAAGCTCCAACAGCGGATCTGTAGAGCCTGGACTGTAGCTGTGATCTGACTCTAAAACCCATGCTCTATTTTTAAAATTAATGTATTCATATATCTACAAACTGCAACAATACAAAAAGATGAAGCGTCACACCCCCTCCTCCCGCCTGCATCCTCCTGTTCCCACTACAGACTCTCCACACTTTTATTAAATCAGTTGTCCTTCCAGTTCCTTTATGCAAATTAAACACATACAAACACATGTTTTTGCTTCTTTTGGAGGTGCAGAGTTCGTAGACATGACATCAGAAGTACTACCATAAAAGAAAAGAAAAAAAAAAACCAACCCCAAACCTTTGAGCCACAAAAGACACTGTTAAGAGGATGAAAGAAAAGCTGCAGATTCCATCTAGGCCGTATAAAGAACAACATTTTAAAAAAGAACAATCCAGTTATAAAACGGGGGAAAGGTATTTTACTACAGAGGAGATACGGATGGCAAATTAGCACACGAATCCGTGTTCAACATCAGTAACCATTAGAAAAACGTATTCAAACCGCAGCGAGGTATCATTGCGTGCCTGCTGGAATGGCTACAATGAAAAGGAGGCTAATACTGATGATACCAGGTGCTGGTGAGGGAGGACATGGTGAAACAGGGTCTCTTATTTGCTGGTGGGAATGTAAAATGGTACAGCCACTCTGGAAAACAGTTCAGCAGTTTCTTGTAAAACCAGATACGCACTTACCGCATGACCCGGCAATTGCACACTTGGGCATCTATCCTAGAGAAATGAAAACTTATGTTCCATAAAACCTGTATACAAATGTTCATAGTCCCTGTAACTGTAAGGGTGAAGTGCTGGAAGAGACTTAAGTCTTCAACCACGTCTCCCACCGTGTGCTCCCTGAGCTGGAGGACTGTGTAGCTCGTCTCTGAGGTGGCAGCAATAACCCTCCTAGGCCTCATTCAACAGAACAAGCTCTGTCTTACCCACACCATGGAATACTACTCATCAATAAAAAGGAATAAACTCATGATGCAAGCAACAGCCTGGATAGACCTCAAGGACCTTATGCTTAGTGGAAAAAAAAATCAGTCTTGAAAGATTACACACTGTGTGATTTCATGTATGTAACATTCTCAAGATGACAGAAGTAGAGAGATGAACGGCTCAGTGGTTGGCGGGGGACAGAGACTCAGGGTGGGGAGGGGGTGGCTGAGGGAGAGGGGCACGGACACACAGAGGCAGCACAAAGGAGCTCTTTTCTGGTGATGCAACAGCTCTGTGTCTTGATTGTGGTGGTCGTTACATGAATCTATACATGGCATAAAACTACAGAACTGTACGTACACATACACACACATACACGAATACAGGTTAAAAGTGATGAAAACTGAGTAAGCACTGTGGTCCAGCCAACAGTAATATACTAACGTCAGCTTCCTGGTTTTGATATTGTGCTGTATCACGATATACTGTCCTACAACTGTGATGGCATACTCTAGCTATACTCATTCATTCATTCATTTGCAGGGGGACGTAATTAGGGGATGGAACCCAGGACCTCCTGCATGCTAAGCCTGGGCTCTACCATTTGAGCTATCCCCTCCCCTCTATAGCTACACTTTTGATATTATAAAGTTGGTTGAAAACTACAGGGGACTCCATCATATCTGCAACTTTCTGTGAGCGTATAATTATTTCAAAATACAAAGTTAAAAAAAAAAGTGCACGTGGGAGGGGAGGGATTATTGCCACCATCTGGGTGACAAGTGACATAGTCCTACAGCTCTGAAGTCAACAGCGGCCCAGAGACTGAGAATTGGGCTCTTGGACTCAGCAAACAAGAGTCGTGATCCTGGATGATCTGCCCATGTTTGGGCGAGAGGACAGGGCGGGCAGGAGTCATCTCCAGACATGGCTTGGTGAGAACCACCAGGTCCCCACCTCCATTCACTTGGGCTCAGGAGCCTCGCAGACAGGGTAACTGACAAGAAATAAAGGGAAATGTAGACAGAGACTCAATCCTGAAAACGAGGCTAAACTAGAGAAAGAATGGGCAGCCTGAGACTCCAGGAGTTTTGGCAGCAGGGCGTCTGAGCCAGTGGGTCTTGTGCTGACAGTGTGACATCACCAAATCCAACTGGGTGGGGTTCAGAGGCAGAAGAGCCCTGGAACTCAGACCTGTGCTCACAGAGGGTATCATGGTGAGGGCTCGAGAGCACAGGCAGAAATCAAGTGAGGGTCCAAGTGCGCAGAGAATTAGGGCACTTTCCTTTTCCCAGAGATCCTAAGTTTCACCTCCTTTCCTTTACCATTGCATTTCCCAAACATGTTTTCAATTAGGAGATGAATGCAAAGTCCTATACTTCTTTTTATAGAACTAAGATACTGCTTTACCAAGAATTAAGGTTATACTTCTGCAGACTTAAACCACACATGGGGACTGAAGTCATACCGTTTCTATGGACAGGGGATGGTTCTGAATGGCAGTGTGCCTCATGGACACTGTCTTTGCTTTTTATTTTGAACCAGAAAGAAGAGCTTTTAAAAGAATCTCAATGCACCCCCCAACAAAGCTATGTCCATACATTTAAGTACTAAAGCTTAAAATTTTCCCTGACCAAGCAGCTCTCTTGTGCACTTTCCAGGATAGTAAACTGGAGTGTCATTTGCTCTTTTCTTCCACCCCTGCACCCCAGGATACTGGGATAAGCCAATAGGCTGAGTTTGTGTTCCCACAAATTGTACATGGTCATGCTGAATTGTAAATGGTCACGTGAATAAATGCTGGTCGTCTTGTTCAGCAGCCCTGCCTTTCCCCCCATCCCCAGGAAGAACGTTTTGTATAGATCGACCTCCACAGCCCTGCAGCTGCCCCAGCTCCGCTCCGTCTGCCCACACACAGCTGTGACTCGGCGCCTATCTGAATGTCAGAGACATCAGGTAGTGGGCACGCAATCCAAATACTCTTAGGACCTAATTCGAATTCCAGTGATGATAGTCAGAATGCCTGCCTTTAACACAGAGGACACTGAAAAAAATCAATTTGATAGATAAACAAGAAGGACCTGCTGTATAGCACAGAGAATTATATTCAATTTCTTGTAATGAGCTGTAATGAAAAGAATCTGAAAAAAATATATGTATGTATATGTATCACCAAATCGCTTTGCTGTACACCTGAAACTAACATTGTAAATTGACTGCACTTCAATAAAAAATAAGAATTAAAAATTCAATTTGACAGTCCATTTTCCCACCCAGATGAGAGGCCTGTCTTCATTGGCTACTGAATAAACAGTGCTTCAAAATCTTGGATTAGTGAAGGATAGCATTTAAGCATATACTCCTAGTTAAACAGAACACTTGGAACAGCAAAACCTGGAGCCTCTGTGAATCATAGTTTCAGTGACAAATGCCCTTGCTCTGCTGCCCTTATGACTTTTAAACTGGGCATTTATTTCATATAGATTTTTCCACTAGAACATAATTCCAAGCACTCCCAAACATCACTATGGCAGTATTTTAAACAATGACAGTAGTGGCTCTAAAGGCCAGGATTTCAATTAGCAAAAGTTTTAACACCAACAGGAAGATGATTCCGCATTTAGTTTCACATAGTGGGTCAGGGTATTGCCTGAAAACATGAAGTGATGCTTCAGCAGGAAGCCAGGCTGGCGGCGCATAGCCCGGAAATTAGTGCAGAGGTTCAACCCCAGTTGTTTGACTGTACTGCAGCCTGCCTGCTGGCACCCTGAGCCCTTTCCTGCCTAGCACTGCAACATTCCAACAGGGTCTGCTTAAAACTTGTTCCTTATCTCAGTGAGTTGCCATCAAAGATAGTTTTTTAAAATCACAAAGCTCTTTGAGCTCTCAAAGTGGGAATTAGCTTTTATTTTCTATTCTCAAATAGGCTATTCTGGGCTGAGGCACTAAGGAATAGCTCAGAGTCCCCCAGCACATATTATCAATGGCCGTTCAGTTACCCTGATTCCTCTGTAGAAAAGCAGAGCCCAGCCCTGACCAGGAGCACTGGAAACCTTCAGGAGACAGCTGGTATTATAAACCATCTCCCAGGAGAACCCAAACTATCGCTTTATGTCAAAAGGAGAGCTGTGACAACAAGCACTTACTGTACAGCACAGGGAACAAAATTCAATTCTTGTCATAACCTATAATGGAAAAGATTTGAAAAGAAAAAAAAATATATATGTATGTGTGTGTATATGTATAAGTGAATCACTTTGCTGGTCACCTGAAACTAACATTGTAAATGAGCTATACTTCAATAAATTTTTTTTCACAAAAGGAGAGCTCTGAAAATATGTTTTTATTAGAAAAGAAATATGCCTAAAAGTTATGCCTCATTTTATATTTGACTCTGAGTCTTGGTCTCATGCTTCTTGCCTGCTGAGCATTTTGCGATATTAAAAAAAAAAGATTTGAGTGATTGAAGATGTATTGTCAAGATCTGCTAATCAATGCATGTTTTAATTAAAAAGAAAAATAAGGATTCTGTGTGTGTTCTGAAAGTCATCAGGGAATCAATCAATCATTGTTCTGAGCACTGAGTAAAGATTTTAGTAACCAAGCAGGGAGTGGACTGGTCTTCATTAGTAAGCCTTCGTTGTGGTAACTTACTTTGGCCTAACTCCGCCCAAAAGATGTTTATAATCAGTAGGGCAGCGCAGTATAGAACATTCTGACTTGGTAATATAGCAATGTCATCTTTGTCACTATAGAAGGGTTATTCTTTTTGTTGTTGTTGTTGTTATTTTTTATTGAAGTGTAGCTGATTTACAATGTTAGTTTCATGTGTACAGCAAAGCGATTCAGTTATACACATATATATTCTTTTCAGATTCTTTCCGTTATGTCATAAGAAATTGAATATAGTTTCCTGTGCTATACGGTAGGTCCTTGTTATCTATTTTAAATACAGTAAAGTGTATCTATTAATCTCAGACTTCTAATCTATCCCTTCCCGAGGTGGTTACATACAGTAGATACTTTACAGTTATCTTGTGGGGAGCTCACAGTCCAATAATTGACAAAGCAACATGGTAAGTGATACAAAGGAGTAACGTGCGTTCACCAGTGTATGCTGTTACACACTAGGTTGTCAAGAATGGCTTTACTTTTCAGAGAACATCCTCTTGATGGCAAGTCTCTCATTAAGACGTGTGAGGGAAACAAACAAAAAACCCCTAAACTCCCCCCAAAAACAAACAAAAAAGACACGTGTTACAAGTGTGAGGGATTTAGGTGTTTTAGCAAAATTTACTATGGGTGAAAAACACAGCAGAACCCTGGGAAGGCTAACGCACTTGGCTGTGGTAGTGAGGACTGCAGGTGGTTTCCTGGTATTAATTAAAGCCAGAAGCACTGATGTTGTGAGTTAAAAGAAGACTGATGCCTGAAGTGGGGTGTGATGTAGGGGTTAGGGCTTCCTACAAAGAACCACATTCTCCCCTAGAGGCTTTATGTCACACCTCTTACAATGTCAAGTGGAAGATTCCAGCCACGTTTACTGAGCATGGAAATCTCAAAGCATGGTGGTAACGGTAGTTTTGGCAAATGACCTTGATAGAAAACCCAGGAAACTCAAGAGACCGAGGAGCCAGGAGGGTTTGGACTCTCTATGAAAGTATTCAGAGGGTCTGTTGCCTTGGGAACAACCAAAGCCTTTTCCCAGCTCTCACTGAACCACTCACTGTTGGTAAGGGCTCCCAGGACCCTGCCAGTCGGCTGGCCTTACGGTAGGGGCAGGGAAGCCCCTCAGTCACATGCTCTTTCTGGGCCACACCAGGGGGAGCGGGGAGGATACTTGGACAAGACAAAGCGTGCCTGGTAACCCTTCCTTGTCCTTACAGACATTTATGAGCACTGCCACCAACCACGCAGAACCCTAGGCATCCTTCCCTGCCAATCGCATCCCACTCCTTGGCTAACTCACTCCAGGCAGGTGAAGTGCCACGGGAAGCAGTAGCATCGTCACCACAAGAAACCAAGACAGGTGGGGAGAGTTAAGAAGGTGGTGTCCTGTGACGGGGGGTTATCACCATCAAGAAGGCAAGCAAGACCCCTATTTACCAACAGCAAAGAGTTTTTGCATTTGGACTCCACACTGGAACGCTTCCTGAGTTCTGCTTAAACTTGGCTTTTAACTTCTTGGAATAGTTACAGGATCTATCCTTGGGGTAAGGAGATTAACATTCACAATTTGATTTTGCTTTGAAAGTACATCAAGAAATGCGGGAAGGTTTGAAAACGTGCTGTAATATTCGAGCACAGACTAGGGTCCTCTGTCAGACTGTGTAAGCATTCCCATGGGATCCTGAGTGCGTGCGAACGTGTGTGTGGGAGAGATGGTTTCTGTTAGGGTTTCAGCTACGTGGGGCTCCTCAGCCTTATTTATACTCTGGCGTGGCAGGCAGCAGGGTAAGCCTGCGGTTCCCTTGGATCCAGAAAAGCTGTGATTCTGTGGGAACATTTAAAGTATCACGTTTTCTGTCTCTCTCCTCCTAAAGGGCGACTGAGGAAATCGGTGATCCCCTAGGGCTTGTGCATGAGTCAGTCAGCCCCACGGCCTGTGAGCTGTGGGCAGCCACTGGCCACCAGCCCCTCCCCGTCCTGGGAAGCACATCTCTCTCACTTCTCTTCATTCCTCATTCCGATCTGAATTTTTTTTTCTTAAAAGAGGGGTGTGTGTGTGTAGAGAGAGAGAAAGAGAGAGGGAGGTAGAAGAACTGGTGATTTACATGTTTAAAATTCTCTTCCATTTTACGAGGGCGGGGCGGGGGGTCGCATGCTATTTCCAAGACAGAGCCATTCTATGAGAAACAGATTTCAGTAGAGTCTGAAATGGCAGGGATGGTTTAAATTTAGCATTGGGGAGGGAATGCTGCCTCTAGGTAACGCACATCTAAAACGATTCCAAATGTTTTATCTGATGCCAGCTGTGCAGTCTTCGGGATAAATCATTTCACATCATCCTCTGCAGAGACTTTAGTACAGATGTCTCCCCCGGCCACAAAGATCCTGGACGGAAAAGCCAGCAGCCACTGCTGCGCTACCTCCCCCGAAGGCGCAGCCCCACCCCATCCGTCACACTGGAGCACCAGCCCCTCATCCCGCCAGCTCAGCGCCGGGCTCAGAGATGCAGACCTGAGGTTCCCCGGGTACACCAGCATTCCCGCCTCTGTACTTTCCTTGGGACCTGGTGAATCATCTTTTGTACCCCCTTACGTGGTGTGACTCATTTCAGGCTGTTTTCTGCCCAGTCTCAGCGGAGTGGCTTATTTCTGGAGAGGGCCCTTCCCATCTGCTAAATGCCATGAATCAGGACACCGCACTTCGGAGGAGCTCCACGCTCGCCCCACCGGAGATCGGCGCAGTTAAACCCTAAGAACATGGCAGCCACGCTGCCTTCTTGTGAGTGAAGCGGCCCAGACCTCTCCAAGGCTTATTTTAAGACCCTAATTTGCATATTACTTTACCGCGCGCGCTGACAATGAACTTTGCAATTTCCATCCCTTCGCTTTTATTGGGAGGCCTGTGTGAATCAATTGCTGGCTGTGAAATCAACATTTGCTTCAAGAACTTTCCAGAAAAAACGTGGCAGGTGGTCGCTCCCGTTTCCTCATGGCCTCTTCTGCTCTCCTCTCCCGTTGTGATTTTCTTCATGTCCATTTTGAAACAGGTTTTTTTCTTTTAATTTATCCTGGCATGCTCTTTTAAAATTTGTGACAAAAGTTTTTCCAGTTTAATTCAATTTAACTAGTTTAATCAGAAAAATAAGAGTCTGCCCAGTATACTTTATAATATATATATTGTCTGGAGATTTGAGGACCTTTGAGGGGGTCTCTCTTAATATTAAGGAAGCTAATAATAAACCCTGCTTCTACTGAAGCGCCAAGAAGAAGATGCAGAAACGTCTGGTGTCTGGCTCAGGTGCTCTGGGCAGGCTTGGCCGCCTTCTGATGTTGGCTGCGGCTCCTGCTGGCTGGCTGGGCTGTGGCCCTGGGGCATATGTTGAATCTTCTCAGCAGAACAAAGGCAAGCTTTTCCCAATTGTTTCATTGAATTGCTTTCATTTTTCAGGGCAAAGTTTAGGCTTATACAAGGGTAAGACTCAGCTTTTCCTGGATTAGGAAACAGGACTGTAAAATATTTTGCTGGGTCAGGACATGAAATGCCTCCATCTGCAATGAGTTGTGGAACCTGCTCCAGGCTCAAATGCCTCGAAAGTTTAGGTTCTGAAGGAAATGGGACAGGAAACAGTGGCACCCATGAGAGACAGTCACTTCTGGGGAAGAGGTCCCAGGTAACCTCCGCAGCCGTCCTGCTGCTAAGACAGCATTGCTTTTACTAGAGGGTCCCTGACGGGCCCTCGATGGCTTAGACACGTGCAGCCACTCCCGCAGCTGCAGCCCAGGGAACGTAGGGCATGGCCTGCTTCTGCTGTGTGTTTTAGATTAGCTTAGTCAAACTATAAATATTTTTGATAATTTCAAAAAATGAAAAGTTTTTGTCTACGCCAGAAGGCTGGGTTATGCAATGCAAATTAACTTCTCATGGAGGCGGGGTCTGGAAAGTGGAATGGAAGTGTGGTTCGAACTCCAGCCGGTCCAATAGGGTGATGACTCATGGATCAAATTTGCTCTGAGGATTTGTCGTTTCCTCAGGCCTGAAATTCACATTCCTGCCCATGGACTCCAGTGCCCTCCCACCAATGCGGACACCAGCCCCAGATGAGCCTCCCCTTCTCCTGATGTAAGCTGCTTCTGACCTGACTGGTCTCACCCCAGCTTCCCCTACTAGGATAATTCCTGCCTTTCTTTCCACCATGCCCCACGTCTCCAGTTCCCTAGTTAACACTAATGGAGACGCTCTATCCCCATTTTCTATAGGCGATCTTTTTCTTCCTGAGTTTTCTTCTTTTCATCTTTTTAATGGGTACACTTTAACTGAATATTTTTGAAAGGCACAGAAGACAAATAGGCAGCTGCTCAAGCTCACACTACTCTGATAGATGCAAACTAAATCGGCAATGAGAGGTCACTTCATACTTAAAAGATAAGCCAAATGTTACAATTAGAAAGTCCTGAGTGACGGTGGAGCAGCGTTCACTCTGGTACCCGCAGTGAGGGTGCAGACTGCAGCATCGGGACCTGGTAAATTTGAAGAACTGTGCTCATGCTATGGTTGACCCACTTCACTTCTACAAGCTTCAAGGAATTCCTGTAGCGCATGTATAAGGAGGTATATATAAAATGGCGAATTGCAAAAGTGTGTGAGCAAAAAAATTGGAAACAACATACATGTCCATTCTTCTATATAGAATTGTATAGAAACTAAAATCAGTGAACTAGTGCTTCGTGTGTCAATATGGATAAATCTCAAAAATACTACGTTAAGCAGATGAGTATTATACTGTGCATATTTAAATTGTATATACTATTATTTAAATAAAGTTTAATAGGCAAAAAAAGTGTCTAGTACCCTCTTCTTTTCCAGTCTCACCTCTTGGTCAGTCGCCAGTGAACAGTATTATGTATGTGGGCTCCCCCTGCCCGAACAGTGGAGAAGACGTGAAGGGTGTTAAGTAGCTGTGGGTGGGGTGTGGTACTTTCCCACTTTGTTGTGGTTGGGGTTATGGGTTTATGTTGTGAGCTTCTCTAAGGGGAGTCTTTCCTCCTCTCTTTCCCTTTCTCCATTCTCATCTCCCCTTAGTCCAAATGCTTTCCGTGAATCCCTCCTCAGCCCTCAACAAGGAGACCTTAGTGCACAAATGCTGTGGCATTTCTATTCACCATGGGAGGATATCCAACTGGGGACAGTTCTGTCAGAAAGAAGACTGAATAACTCTCTCCATCTCAGAGAAACTCAGGGTAGAGAAAAGATGAAAGGTCAGAGTTATGGGGTTGATTTTTTTTGTCACATTCCTTACTGGATTATAATAAAATTTTGTTAAGATTCCGTTTATTTCAAAGTGTCTATAAATTTTAAAACTCTATTGATAAGAACTCAAAACACAGTTCATATTTAATTTTAATTTCAACTCTAATGGACATGGAGACTCTTTTTCAGGTGACCCTAGCTCAGGTAAAGTAAGTCAAAATGTTAAATCAGTCATGCTATTAACTTTTCACCAAGTAGGTTAGCAGTCAAGAATTTTAAAGTAAGCTGACTGTAAATTACTCTATTTCTGAGCAATCCAAAACCTTTCAAAGGATTCCTGAAGATACTTTAAAGAAAAAAGTCAAATATATGAAGTGTTAAAAAAATATCAATGCAGCTTTGCAACATTAACCTAGCTTCTACAAAAATGCTCAGGATTCAACTCCTATACTTAATTCATTCCATCAATACATTCATACTTCCATTCTTTCTAAATTCAAAATAATTAGACTTACTGTCTATTTAATTAAAGGTTAATTTAATAACTCTGATTTCTGATGTGTACTTTTTGAGAAAAATTATGTAGAAGGTCTATTCATTATTTTATATCTATTCATCATTTTATATCTATTCATCATTTTCTTGGAAATTATCTTTTTGAGTCACTGTTAATTTTTATACACAAAAGATTCTGATTTTAGTTAGAAAATGTAGCCTAAAAATGGGCAGAAAACCTGAACAGACATCTTTGCAAAGAGGACATACAGACGGCCAACAGGCACATGAAAAGATGCTCAATATCACTAATCATCAGGGAAATGCAAATGAAAACCACAAGGAGCTATCACCTCACATCTGTTGGAATGGCTGTCATCAAAAAGATCACAAATAACAAATGTTAATGAGAATATGGAGAAAAGAGAGCCTTTGTACACTGCTCGTGGGGATGTAAATTGGTACAGCCACTGTAGAAATCAGTATGGAGATTCCTCAAAAAAAAAAAAAAAAGCCACTAAAAATAGAATTACCATATGACCCAACAAGCCCACTCCTGGATATACAACTGAAGAAAATGAAAACACTAATTTGAAAAGATACATGCACCCCAGTTTTTTTGGCAGCACTATTTTCAATAGCCAAGATATGGAAGCATCCTAAATGTCCATCAACAGATGAATGGATAAGGAAGGTGTGGTACATATACACAATGGAATACTACTCAGCCATATAAAAGAATGAAATTTTGCCATCTGTAACAACACAGATGGGCCTGGAGGGTGTTATGCTGAGCGAAATAAGTCAGAGAGAGACATATACTCTATGTTATTACTTATATATGGAATCTAAAAAATAAAACAAATGGATATAACCAAACAGAAACAGACTCCCAGATATAGAGAACAAGCTAGTGGTTACCAGTGGGGAGAGGTGGGTGGGGGCAGAGGCAAGACCAGGGGAGGGGATTAAGAGGTACAAACTACTATGTATAAAATAAGCTATAAGAGTACATTGTACAGCACAGGGAACATAATCAGTAGTTTATAATAACTTTAAATGGAGTATAATCTATAAAACTTTGAACCACTTTATTGTACACCTGATATTAATATAATATTGTAAATCAACTGTACCTCAACTTAAAAAATTGATTTTTAAAAAAGAACAAAAAAGCCCCCTGGATTTTGATGTGTACTTTCTGAGGAAAATACAGAAGTTCTACTCATCACTTCATAGGATATTATCTTTTTGAGTTACTGTTAATGTTTACACAAAAATATTCTGATTTTAGTTAGAAAACTTAGTCTAAAATTCTTTCTAACACAAAGAGAGAAAAATCTACACAATAGAAGCAGAAACTCACCCAAACCCAGTCATTCGTGAACTTTTCAGTGACATCATTTACTATAAACAGCAACAGAACCTGGTAAATGTAAGTTCCAGACCTATATCCAGTGGCCATCCGGGCCAGCCTTATCCTTGCATCTCAAGGAAAACATAACCAAACAGAATTAACTATATTTCCTTCCAAACCTGGTCTCCAAGACATAGACTGTTATGAAAATCAAGGCCCAATAGTAGAGAACCAGCAGTCCCTTCAGGATGAGGTTCAAAATGTAGAATATGGAAATTTTGTCCTGGAAATTTACAGGAGTATAGAAAAGATTAAGAATAAAACATATATCCTAATGTAATTGGCCTAATTTCAACACAGATGGAGAGGGAATGGATGAATCTGCTTCTCGAAGTCCTTTGCATATTTGATTTTATCTCAAAATGAATGTTTTTATGTGCTCCCATTGTATACAATAATGTCCTATTATCAACAGACTGTGCAGTTTACTTTTTGAATAGTAGACACATTTACATCAGTCTTACCACACTGTTGGCATAAAGTTGATGGCCGGCTGGCAAGGAGATTAGTAGAGTTATTTGATCTTTATGAGACTGGCACTCTTGATCTGAGACTCATTACAGCAAAGCTTCCCTAACCAGTCTCTGTTCTCTTTAGAACAGCACCAATGATTATTCTAGAGACTCAGTATTAATGCATTTGTTTACTTTGCTATTCAACAAGCTTTAGTACTGATTTGTGCTGGGTACTATTCTGATCAGAGAGTGTACAGAGATGAAACTGTTCTTGTCCTCAAGGAGTTTACAAACCAAGAATTTTAACATAATGAGAAATTTATAACAATACTCTCAAAATGCAATCAGAATATAGGCAAAGCCTCTATTTTCCCTGATTAATTCCAAGACTTCGCACTGGCAAAGATACTTACTGAGGGTTTTCTGGGTAGATAAATGAGGAAAGTACATTTGAAAGAGAGAACAGAATGTGTAAAGACATGGACGCAAAAGAGCATCTGATGGGTTCTGTTCAAAAGGGTTCAGTGTGGTAACAGAGTAAGATTAGAGTGAGGAGAGAAGGAAGGGGAGATAGAAGATGAGAATGGATGGGTTGTTAAAGTCCAGATCATGAAGGTCCATGCAGAGGAGGCTAAAATTTACTCTTTGGGCAACTTAGAGCCACTGAAGAATTTTGAGCCAACTTGTTCAATAGAAAGACCTCTCTAGAAAAGTTGGATAGATTAAAGGAATGCAGGAAAATCCAAGGACAGAGAGAACATTCAGGGCTACTGCAGTAGTCCAGAAAGAGGTGATGAGTTCCTGAATGTGGACCCAGAATCTGAGTAAGGATTTGGGGGCTATTTAGGAGAGACACTCATAATACCGGGCTTTCACTGGAGTAAGTGTAGTGGAAATGGAAGAGTATAATATGACTCCCAGCAATCCAGTCTGGAGCAGGGAGGGTGGAGCTCAGCGGTAGAGGGCGTGCTTCGCATGCACGAGGTCCTGGGTTCAATTCCCAGTTCCAAGATTAAATGAAAATAAATAAGTAAACCTAATAACCAACCCTCCAAATAAATAGATGAAATACTTAAAAAACCAAAAACGATCCAGTCTGAATAACTGATGTCAGCCATGGACACCAGCAATGCAGAGGCAGTAACTTTAGAGGAAATGTAATGAATTATACTTTGGAGATGCATGGGAGATCCTAATGCGTAAATGTATGAAAGATAGCTGGACATATCGATCTGGAATTAAAAGGAAATAAAAAGTCTTGACTGAAGATAAATTATTGGGAGTTATTTGCATTTTCATGGAGAGCTAACAGGTAAATATTTACCAGCACACAATACATGGGGTCCGTTCCCTGTCAGGGACCCTGGGTACAATATGCATGGTTGCCCCAGGAAGCGTTTTCCCTTTTGATGAAAGAGATACATGAAGAGACCTTACTACTAATCTTTCTACCTTTAGACTATGTTAAATTTTTTTTTAATTGAAGTATAGTTGATTTACAATGTTTCAGGTGTACAGCAAAGTGATTATTCACATATCTATCTATTCTTTTTCAGATTCTTTTCCATTATAGGTTATTACAAGATATTGAATATAGTTCCCTGTGCTGTACAGTAGGACTTTGTTGTTTATTCATTTTATATAAAGTAGTTGGAATCTGCTAATCCCAAACTCCTAATATATATACCCCTCCCCACTCCTTTCCCCATTGGTAACCATGAGTTTGTTTTCTGTCTGTGAATCTGTTTCGTAAATAAGTTCATTTGTATCATCTTTTAGATTCCACATATGAGTGATATCATATTTGTCTTTGTCTGGCTTACTACACTTAGTATAATCATCTCTAGGTCCATGCATGTTGCTTCAGATGGCATTATGTCATTCTTTTTCTATGGCTGAGTAATATTTTATTGTATGTATATAATACAACATTTTCTTTACCTCTGCACTACACTGAGTGAGGAAGTGATGCCTAAAGATGAAGGCAAGAAGAATGAGGACTACAGAGTGGAAAGATGGGAAAGTGTTGGGTCCTTGATGACATCAGCTACTGTACCAACCTTGAAACTTCAGACTTCCTGTTATGTGAAGGTTTGTATTTCCTTGCTGTTTAAACCACATTCATTTTAGCATTTTGGTACTCACAGCAGAAACCATCCACACTAAAAGGCCTCTTTCTGTGAGATAAGGTAGAAACAATTAAACATGGATAGAGAGGCATCTTATTTTGTGGGTAAAAGGGCAGTAGACTGAGGGAGGTTTATTTTTTCTGTGGTTTAAGAAGCTAGATGTTGAGAGAGGAGGTGATGTTGAAGACTGATGACAATTATGAAGGGAATGAAAGATACATGTTTAGAGATGTGTATAAGATTGTCAAACAGTACACTGGGCATAGTCAAGACCAAAGATCATATCAGACAATGGTACTAATTTTCATTGTATAATTTTTTTCTATGCTGTCGTGGCTGGATAGGAAGGAAGTGCAGATGGAGGGACAGATGCACTGAATCAGGAAACAGTCAAGTCCCAGAGGATATGATAAGTGGTGGAACTAACAGACAGAGGGGACTAGAAGGATGAGAAGTTGTGGTCAAAGAATGGGCTATTGGGATCTAAGAGTTCAACAGTGAGAGTAGATCCAAGCTGACCGTGTGTAGGATGTGAAAAAGGCTGTTCCTGGAACCCAGAGAACAGGTGGAAGTGGAATGAGATAAAGATGGAGGTGGACCTGAGCCAGCTGTTGTAGGGGCTCCATATGAAGAGCTGAGGTTTCCATCTAAATAGGTCAAGAAGCCATTGAAGGCACTAAAAATGACAGTGACATGAAGAGACTTTAGAAAGGCAATGATCTGAAATTTTGAAGAGACTACTTCTGGAGGGTGTGTAGAGACTGGATTGCAGGAGGGCAAAAGAGGAACTGGCACAATAGTTGGTTGATGATTGCAGTAGTTTAGGCAAGAGAGAGTGATGGCTTAGACCTGGAAGGAGACAGTGGAAGGAGACAGTAATAAATGGCTTCAGTATATAACTGAGAGGTAGAATCAACAGGACTCGAAGGTGGATTAGATTCTGGAGTAAGGAAAAGCAAGATGACAAAGGAAATCTACATTGTGGTCTTTTGCAAAGTGATAGTGGTTCTATTTACTGACAAGGGAATATTGGAGAAGAAACTGGATGTGGTGACGGCAGATTGGAGTAAGGAGTGTCGAGAGTGTTAGTCTCATTACACCCCAAAGAGATGTCAAATAGATAGTTGGATATTTAAGTCTTGAGCTCAGAGAAGACATCAGAGATATAGCAGCATTTTGGAAATTGTCTGTGGGTCCTCCCCACCATTCTTTCTTTCCCATCACTGTTGTGTGGCACCCATATTATTTGGAGGCAATTGCCTCCTCACCTAGAATCTGACATGGATCTTGATTGTTTTTATCTCAATCAAGTTAATTCTTTCTTTTCCACATCATTGTTATAGATTCAGATAACTTAGATTTAAGCCACCCTGCACATGGCATTACCCTATCCAAAGGAGTTGGATCAGAAGTATGTCTTTGAAATATATAGGCAAATGGAACATGTGGAATCACATTTCTGGGATCTTCTAAGAAAATGTTTCCTGTCCTCCTGAGAGCACCGAGAATGCTACTATAAACCAACCTTCTTTCTCATTTTGGATGGCACGATTTGTGGATGTAAAGTCTGGAACCACTGCAGCCACTGTCAACATGAGGGACATCAATTTGAGGATGAAGATAATAACATGAAAGGCAGGACAGAGACTTGGAAAGAAACTGGTCCCTTGATGACATCACTGAGCCCTGAAGACTACCTCCTTGCTTCTGGACTTTTCACTTATGTGAGCCAACAGCCCCCCGTTATTATTTAAGACAGTTTGATTTCTGGTGATTTGCAGTATGAGTCCTAACTGATGACTCCTGAATCATGAGCATATAAACAGCATTTAATCCCAGGGAGAAAATGTCGAGACGGAGGTTGAATCCCGAGGCATTCTCACCTTAGAGACGGGCCAAGGAAGAGGAGCGTAAACGAGAGGGAAAAAGTGGGCAGAACCAGAGAAGGAGACCAAGGAACATGCGGAGTCATTGGGAAGAGAAAAATGCTTGAAGAACAAGGGAGTGGTCACCTCTCTGAGAGTTCTCAGGAGTCTGGGTGACCCGAGGGCAGACACATGGCCCTTGGCAATGGCAACGTGTAGCTTGTCAGTGACCCTATTAAGAGCAGTCAGGGGAGGTGGGGAGAGAGGATTGATGAGAGTGGACTGGAGGGGAGAAGGGGTTCGGGGGTAAAGACAGTGGGTGGACACACATTTCGAGAAGTTTTTGCTGCAAAGAGGAGCAGAGAGCAGTGAGTCAGAACAGAGGGGGCTGTGGGATTTGGAGTTTGTTTTCATTGCTCTTGTCATTTGTTCATTGAGAACAGAAAACACCAGTGCATCCACATGCTGCTGGAACGACCCAGGGGAGAGTCATGAATAGAGGACGCAGGAAAGAACAAGAGCAGACATGTTCCTGGGGAAGGTCAGAGAGAGGCTTCCGGGGGCAAGAGCAGGTGCTTAGCAGGAGTAGAACTCTTCTTCCCTTGTCAAAGGACAGAACAAAGAACGTGAATGGGTCAGAGGAGGTTTGTGGATTTGTGAGAAGTTGGAGAAGCTTCTGTTTTCTCAGCTGACTGAGTGCACATCACTCGCCAAGACGTGGGGAGAGAGGGTGACCACGCGTGGTCCTGACTTCCCGGCAGGATGGGCGTTTTCTTTATTAGGCTCCTGGAAAATGACCTCTTACATTCCCAGAGTTGCAAAACTCTCCATAGTGAATTTCTGGTATATCAGATTCTAAAAGAGATGCTTTATATTTTTGGGAAGTTTTGCTATGTGTAAGTGGGGCAGGAGGGGGCGTTTCTCTTACTGTCAGTTTAAGGTTCAGGCACCTGGATTCAGATTCTCTTAAAGCTGGTTTCTGCAAAAGGGATATTTAAAACTTTCCACCTAAACTATTTCTAAGCCAATGACATACATTAATTTCTCTCCAACGAGGGATCTGCTACAGTTCAGTGAGCTCACATCTGTGGTCTTCATTGATAAGAGGCCTGGCCTTTCCTTCTTTCTCTAGATTGCCTCTAATTCCTCTGGTATTATGGAAAGATGGAAAAATAACTTATAACACCTACAAATCAAAGCTATAGCTAAAATATATATTCTTAATAGCCTAGAAAAAATTAAAATGTCATATTCCATTTCTCTGGACAGTTTTATAATAAGCATCAAGTTGAGAAACTGTCTGATGTTTCAAGATGATTAGCTGTGTGTGACTTCTAGTTGTAAGTCAGTAGGAGGTTCTTATTACATCTTAATTATAGGTTTTAGCTAACAAAATAATTTAAGTTAATTAGACTCTTACAAAGACCCTGTGGAGGGAGGGGGGGTTATTGCTTTGTAAACACTCTGCTGGAGTTGTTCTCATTGTAGGCAGCATAAAGTAATGTATTTTGCATAAAACCACTTAAAAGACTTGAAATACAACTTCTTTTGTACGTAACCCCTCTGGCCACGCATTTCTAAAGAGCTAGCACATCCATCATAACCACCTGGGGTGCTGGTGTCAAATCCTGAGGATGCGTAGCTGAGAACAAGGACTAGTTTCAGGCAAAGTCAAAGCCAGGCCAGTCCTACTGTCTATGAACCAAATCAGCTTGGGGAAGAGATGAAAATACAAGCCTTATTAGTTATGCTGTTCAAACACATGGAGAAGGTCAACCCATATATTCACAAAACAGAGACTTTGGGCCAGTTCCAGGCTTTTTGAAAGGGCTTCAGAAACAACCTAAATGTCCACTGACAGATGACTGGATAAAGAAGTTGTGGTATATTTATACAATGAACTACTACAGCCATAAAAAAGAATAAAATAATGCCATTTGCAGCAACATGGATGGACCTGGAGACTGTCATTCTAAGTGAAGTAACTCAGGTAGAGAAAGAAAAATACCATATCACTCGTGTGGAATCCAAAAAAAGGGGGGGGGGCAAACTTATTAACAAAACAGAAACAGACTCACAGACATAGAAACAAACTTACGGTTACTGGGGCGGCAGGTGGGGTAAGGAGGTGGGAAGGGAAAAATTGGGAGTTCGAGATTTGCAGGTACTAACTAATGTATATAAAATAGATAAACAAGAAGTTTATATTGTATAGCACAGGGAACCGTATTCAGTATCTTGTAGTAACTTACGGTTGAAGAAGAATATGAGAACGAATGTATGCATGTTCTTATGTGACTGAAGCATTGTGCTGTACACTGTAAACTGACACATTGTAAACTGACTGTACTTCAGTAAAAATACATTTTAAAAAACCACCTTGAAGATGTTTTGGAGGAAGATTTCAATCACGGTCTCTCTAGCTTTAAATGTATAACTCTTTGGATTTAAAGTGAGTTTTAACTTAAGACACACAACCGCATATGGTATGTGTATGAGTGTGGTGTGTGTGTGTATATATTAAAAGTTCCTTTAAGGAAGGGACTTAGGTGAATGGTAGGGTCAGTGACAGGTAAGAGGGTCCAATAGCTGTGATTCCATTTTAAAGCTAATCTTGAAAGTGGTTCTTTATTGCACTGAATAGGTCACCACACTCAGGTCATGAGTAAAAGGTATTTCTTATGCAAGTGGAGCTCACTGAGTGATTCTGACTCTAGAAGTAACAGATATGGACTTGTTGGGATGGAACTGTTATTGGGAGTATCAGTAAAAATCTGATGTGCTCCCAGGAGACTGAAATCCGGATCAGAAATTAGTCCGTCAGTTTAGCTAGTCGGCAATGACCATCCCTATCATTTTTATTTCTTCTAAATTCGGGCAAGTTATCTCTGTCCCCTGCCCAGTTCAGAAGTAAAAGAGGTGAGGGCAAGGAGTAGAGGAAGAAAATAAAGTCCCAATCATTAACTTTGGATCTGTGCCTTTTCTCTTGAATCCTCTTTCTGACTGGCTAAGAGAATGCCATGCTCTACCACTGAGATTTCGAGACATTTCACCAGCTTTGCTATTGATTCAGGTATAGCTCAGAGTTCGGTAGTTATTTAGACAAACTGCTTTCCATCCAGTCATCCGGAGCTACATGCAGTGACACGTTGGCCAGGCCAAGGGAACGTGCAAGTGGCCCTACCAGGGAAGATGAGCAGGCGCTATGAAGACAGCAGGGTGACCCCCACTAGTGTCCCACTCACGGGGCTCCCTCTTATGAATAGCTTAAAGAAAACCAAGAGCAGCAGGCAGGTTCTGATTTTCTCTTAGATATGACCAACAATCAGAATTTTTAGGCAGAAGATAATGGAAGATTTAATGTTTTTCTTCTTTTAAAAATATCTAGGCATATTAAGCTAAAGCAGTGAAACTTCAGATAATTATACTGTTGTCTTTTGTTTCCTGTTTTTTCTCACACTGAAAGAAAAGCATAAACTACAAGTATAATGGATTGGGGATGAAAGCCAAGATTTACCTGTGGTCTAATTTTGTACTGCCCTGTGGTTCTGTGTCTTTCCTCTGTCACAGGGAAAATGGGGTGTCCCAAGCTCAGAGTGACTTTCAGCGTGGGGTTTTTCAAAGTGTGTTCCACACAGAAACAGTATTGCTGAACGGTCCCTGTGGGAGGATTACACATCTTCTTACTACTTCTGTCATGCTTGGCCATGTGACTTGCTTCAGCCAATGAAATTGTGTGCCACTTCCAGCAAAACCTTAAGACCATCAAAAGGTTCTACCATTTTCCCTTTATTTCCTCCATGAGACCAGCAATGGTTCAAGTGGGAGCTGCCCTTTTAGCCTTGACCCAAGAGTGAATATGGCGAAAAGAGGTACAGCCACCTAGTGGCTGTCGTGTAAAGTGAAAGAGAAATAGAGCACAGTTGTTATAAACCACTGAGGTTTTGTTACTGCAGCATTACCCAGCTCATCCTTACTGATACACTGTCAGGGCAAAACGGGCTCTTGGTGTCAAATTTTGGAGATGTTACATCTTATCCCACTTAAAAAATAATAATGTCCATTGGCATTTTAAAGGATGCAAAAAAAAAAAAAAAACCTGGAGGGAAGAAACTGGTTTACATTCTGTGATCTAGCATTTTCCCAATAATCTTGATTAAAGAATTATTTTTTAATGTAATACTTAACTTTTCACCAAGCACACTTTTTAAAAAGAGCTGCCTTAATGCATTCTTTTTTTTCTGTTACTTGAAAGAGGTTGATTGATGACGCTGGTGGCTCTTGTTAAGTTTTCTGAACTATTTATTACTAGCTTCATTTCTTTGTTCATTCACTCATGAAGAAATACAGCAGGTACTGTAGTTAGGGTTGGAGACAGTAAGGCCTCCCACTGTTATCTTGTGGGTGTGCAAGAAGTATCACTGACATTAATTTCTGTAACTCAATTTCATTTCTAACTGCATGTCTAAGCTTTGACACAGTGCCAAGTTTTCAGAGTATGATCATGGCTGGTCACTTCTCAGACATCCATTATCCAGTTCTGCATGGTGGCATCAGGACCGGGGATTTGACGTTGTCCTATTAGTTTTATGCAAGCCTCAGGCAAGTGAGCATCTTTGCAGCGCTCCCCACGATCCCATGTTCTTGGGCACATCACCCTGCCATTCCCTCCATGGTCTTAATGGTGCTGCCAAGAAGCAGGTTTCAGTTCCTCACCCTGGGACTACAAGAAGCAGACTGCTAGGATGGCCCCCAAGATTCCTGGTCCCAGGGGTACACATACTTTTCCTGAGTTATCCAACAAACAATAACCTAGGTATCACTGTGTAGGGATTTTGCAGATGTAACTAAAGTTCTGAATCAGTTGATCTTAAGTTAGGGTGAACAGTCGCATGGCTCTGACCTAATTACACAAGTCCTTTAAGAATAGAGGGTTTTTCCTGCTGGTTGCAGAAGAGGAAATCAAAGATTCGAAGCATGGGAAGGATTCAACACACCACCGCTGGCTTGCAGACAGAATGGAGAGTGGCCCTGATTGGCAGCCAGCAAGGAAGCGTGGGCCTCGGCCCCACAACTGCTGAGAAACTGAGTTCTGCCAGCCCGAGTGGGCTTGGAAGTGGATTCCTCCCCGCCTGGCTGATATCTTGAGTTCAGCATTGTGATACTCTGAACAGAGACCCAGCCACACCGCACTGGCTCCAAACTCTGAGTGCATGGATGGTGCTTTAGGCTCCCAGGTTTGCAGTGATGTGTGACGCAGCAACAGAAAACCAGCACATGCACCAAAGACCATGCCTGTCTCCTCTCCTCTGCCTGCCGGGACCTCTGGGTCCAGTGTTGGGGGGAAGCCAGAGGCCGAGGGCGAAGCGGGGGCAACCCTGATTTCCTCAAGACGTTCTCTTTACAACCTCTTCCTTTCACTTCTTTCAAAGTCTAGATGTGTTTCTTTTTTTTTAATTTTTTTTCTTAAAATTTTTTTTTTTATTGAGGTGTAGTCGATTCACAATGTGTTTCAGGTGTACAGCATAGCGATTCAATTTTACATATTCATACATTCATATATCTATTTTCAGTTTCTTTTCTATTATGGCTCATTACAAGAAATTGAATCTAGCCCCTTGTGCTTTACAGCAGGTCCTTGTTGTTTATCTGTTTTATATATAGTAATATGTACCTGTTAATCCCAAACTCCTGATCTATCCCTCCCCTTGTCCCTTTGCCCCTGGTAACCAATTTTCTATGTCCATGAGTCAATTTCTGGTTTATAAGTAAAATTTGTATATTTTTTAGATTCCACATATAAGCAACATCATATGATATTTGTCTTTCTCTAATTTACTTCACTTAGTATGATAATCTCTAGGTCCATCCATGTTGCTGCAAATGGCATTATTTCATTCTTTTTTATGGCTAATATTCCATTGTACATATATACACCACATCTTCTTTATCCAGTCACCTGTGGATGGACATTCAGGTTGCGTCCATGCCATGGCTATTGTAAATAGTGCTGCTGTGAACACTGGGGTGCACGGGTCTTTTCAAATTATAGTTTTCTCCAGACACATGCCCAGGAGTGGGATTGCCAGATCACATGATAAGTCTATTTTTAGACTTTTAAGGAACCTCCATACTGTTTTCCATGGTGGCTTCACCAAATTACATTCCCACTAACAGTGTAAAAGGGTTCCTTTGTCTCCACACCCTCTCCAGCATTTATTATTTGTAGACTTTTTAATGATGCCCATTCTGACTGGTGTGAGGTGATATGATACCTCATTGTAGGTTTGATTTGCATTTCTCTAATAACTAGTGAAACTGAGCATCTTTTCATGTGTCTGTTGGCCATCTGGATGTCTTCTTTGGAGAAATGCCTATTTAGGTTTTCTGCCTATTTTTTATTGCATTGCTTGATTTTTTGATATTAAGCTGTATGAGCTGTTTATATATTTTGGAAATTATTCACTTGTCAGTTGCATCATTTGCAAATATTTTCTCCCATTCTGTAGATTATCTTTTCATTTTGTTGATGGGATCCTTAGCTGTGCAGAAGCTTTTAAGTTTAATTAGGCCCCATTTGTTTATTTTTGCTTTTATTTCCATTACTATAGGAGCTGGTTCAAAAAAAAAAAAAGATTGCTGCTATTTATGTCAACAAGTGTTCTATCAGATGTGTTTTCTAAAAGCAACTTCTAGAAAGCAAAATCCAGAGGTTTGCAGGCTGTGTCTCCCCTTTCCCATCCTCCACACATGCACAAGGCCACCACTTGTTACCCCGAGACAAAAAGATCTGAGCCTGCTACACTTTTGGAAGTGGAGAAAGGAAAGAGAACAATACAAGGAAGCGAAAATACTCCACAAACTAGTGTCTTCATAAACTGTTCCATCCCAACGGCTTCGTCCCACAGCCCTGTGGATATACACGTTGCAGAGGAAAGTTTTCCGGCAGGAACATCAGAGGCAACATCTGACCAAGAGATAGTCTGGCCTTGTGCACGCCTGCCCCGGCCCTTCCCCTGCTACATTCTGTAAGTGGTACAGGATGAAACGCCAGATCAGCCCCTGGGGAACAGAAGGGAAAGCCGTGTCCCAGGCTCTGGCCAGTGGGCGTGGCACCTACTGGGAGCACTGCTCTGAGGGTGGCAGCACATAGCAATGAAGGATGTTTAGATGGTAGAAATCCTAGACTCCCAGGCAAAGGGAGAAACCATCTAGTGAGATGTCCTGGTATCAGGCTCTGGTGGACCAAATCTTGACTGGTAATTTCATAAACTCACATCTCTCTGGGGTCCAAGAGAGATGTAGGCCCTGGGACATGGGCTGAAAGCGGTAAAGTGTCTGAGAATCACAAGGGAAGCAGGCTTCGTATCTCTTTCCCCAGGGCAGCCTCTAGAGAGAAGAAGCAAGAAGAGAGAGAAGTTTCCAGCTGTTCAGTGCCCGTTTGCTGCTGGGCAGTGCCATGCATTTTCTGTGCATTATATAGTTTAGCCCTCATAAGAAATCTACAAGGTTGGTAAATATCCATTTTTAAAGATGAGAAAGTTGAATCACAAAGAGGTTAAAATAAGCTGCCCAATTCACACACTTTCTGAGCAGTGGAATCGGAGTCCATCGGAAAAGAGAGCTTGAGGGGTGGAGTTGTCAGAGTTCAGCCCAACAGACCCAGCCACGACTGCTCTGGTCCTCCACTCTAAAATGGGTTTCCTGTCATGAGGGGCTCCCCCGAAAGGAGATCACCTGAAGGTTGGAGGAGGAAAGGAAAGCCACGTAGCTCAGAGGCAGCATGAATGGACATGTGGGTGAATCTGATTAGAGTAGTTGGCAAAGAATCCAAATTGGGCCGGGCATTTCGATTGCTATGATCCTGGTGGCTGCAGGGTAACCTAGACACAGTCCCTTGATAGCCCAAAGGTGATTGTATCTGTGTGTACTCGCAATGACTGCCTGAGAGGCTCCCACTCTAGCTCACCATTGTTTTAAGTCTCTCTAGCATGTGGATGGGAAAAATTACACATTCCCTCCTTTTGGTCCAATAGTGTTAGATTCCGACTGCTTCTATATTTACCACATTGCATTAAAGCGTGTTGTCACTGAGCATTCCACCTGACCACCATTAGTATTTATTCTTGTTTCTTCAAGACTGAGGTCCACACATAGTGGGTCTTTTGTATTCAAGAGAACAAAACCAGAGAAACCTTTGCGTTGTCCTAGCCACAGAGATCTAAGGGTTTGGTTCTAGAATGTGCTTCTACAAACTGATCAGGGTCTAGTCAGCTCCAGAAGCAGAAGTGTCTCTGACCTGCTGCTCTGGGGCCTGAGCCTGAGGATAATGCTGACCCTGTGTTGAGACAGGATGCCCCAGTCACGGTCAGGAAGGTCAAGGACGTGGTTATGCCAGCAGGGTCTGAGGTAGTACACAGGGCCCAGGGCTGCTGTGGGTCTGACCTGATCTTACTGATCAGTAAGGTTCATTTAAAGGGAACTTCACCAATAAAGACAACAGAAAATCTCCATTGCTGCTGTTCTCCTGGGGCTGCCAAAGGAACCCCTGATGAAACCATTACCCAGGAAAATTACTGCCCTTAAAACCTTTGTTCCTGTCTGACTCTGCCTCCCTTCCTCATCTGGTTTTCTGCCCCCTAATTAAGCCTCCTCCTGCCCCACCAGACCCAGTGGGGACTGTTCCTACAGAATCCCAGTTGAAGCTCTCATTGGGACGGGGTTCTATAATTCTTCAGTCTGGAGGCTCTCACATCACAGAAGCTGGACCCCTCTGAACACAACTCAGAACATTCTGACCTTGGATTGGATTCCTGTTTTGAATATGCAAGAGGAGGGTAGTAAGATGGGGAGTCATGGGGCAGCCCATCTGTATCTGCAGTGCCCCTGAGTCCCAGGCTTCGGTGAAGTTACTTCCTCCTCTGACACGTGCCCCTTCTTTTCATGTTCTTTCTGAGATATTATTATTAGAACACATGTCTAATATGATCTCAGGAACAAAGATGTTGAAAACATCTCTTTATTGAAGCTTTTGTCCTTGACTCTTCCTGGTTGGAGCTAAGTTATACGTTCTCTTCTGAATGAAAGAGATGTCATTATCAGTTTCCTTAAATGGACTCAACCCTGGCAAACTTGGCTTAAGATGCTGGGTACGTTCTGATGAACGATTAGATCCAGTCCATGTATTCTGACAACGTGTTCCACAGCCTTGTCCACATCACCACCTTGAAATGTTACTAAATGCGCAGCAAAAATAATCCCTGTCTTTCCTTTCTGGCTCTTTGGTTTCCTCCAGGCTGCAGACTTTGCAAGTGGCGTGAATAATTCCACTGTTTGTCTGCAGGATGCTGACGTAAACTGCCTGTCTGTTTAGCACTCTGAACTTCAAAAGGACAGGGCTTTCGAAATTCAAAGGAGCCCAAGCAAGACTATACTATCATTTAATTAATATGGCAGTGTTGTCTCCCTTGTATCCTTGAAATTGAGGGCAAGCTTTTCATCATCTGAGAGAATTCACAGGCAAAGAATATCCCTTCCCTCTCGGCTCCTACTTAAATCTTAGAATAGTGTAGTTTGAACACAGGAAAAATAAACTAAAACAAAACAAAAACTCCCAGACACTCAAAGAGGCTGCCTGTTGACTCTGCTAAGCTCTGCTCCACACACATCCTTCCACTGGGAGGACCAGCGTCGGAAAACTGGTGAAAATCAGAAGTTGAAGCTCAAGGCTTCTATTAAAAGGCAGGCCTGTCTCTGACATTTTTGTTTCCCTCCGGAGATCTTTCACAGCATCTCTCATTGCAAAAATAACTCTGAATAAAAGCCAGTAATTACCACAATGGACATTTAACATTTATCACGTTAAGTTCTTAATGACCTTTAATAGTCATTAATCATGTAAACTTATGACGAATCCCGGCAAATTTGTGAGGAACCGTTTCCTAGGGTGACTGATAAAACCACAGAGACTATCAAATTTCAACAAATCATTCATTGAAGTGAAGACAATTTAGAAATGAATACAATCAGAATAAATCTGGTGTCTGACTGTGACTTCAATGGAATATAATGCAAGTTCCTGGAGGCTGTTTGTTAAGTCATGGAAAAATAGTTCAGGGTTTTTTGTTGTTGTTGTTACTAACCATAGCGCAATTTTACTCAAATATTCATGATTGCGAAAGGCTAGCAGTGGATCTCTACCTGAGATACTGGGGTCAGAACGGCGTTGTCTGTGGGCGTGAATTTTGCTGTTCCTTTGCTGTCCCCTTACATAGTAGGTTGGTGATTGAATTTAAAGCAAGGTGGGATAAATGCCAGCTCAAACACAAGAATTGCTGGATTGTGCGTTAGGAAATTTGAATTCATGCTTTTCCTAATTTGTAAGCTTTGCTGATTAAGAAAAGCCCGTGCTACTCTCTTTTTCACTTTGAATGCCAGTCCCCTGCTCTCCTCCCGTGCCCGGCTCTGGCACTTTCCGTTGCAGGAGTGCTCCAGGGTGAACAGGCACAGTTATAAATATACAGATGTATGTATAGAGCTATCTAATACTCTCATTGGGGGAAAACTTCCCTCACCCCTTAAATTCCTGGGTTTACATCAAGTGTTAGCCCTCCAGCTCATCTGTGCGTGAGGACTACGGGTCCTCGCCCCGCAAGTCTTGACCCCTGCCAGGAGAGGAATATCGATTCCATTTTCTGATTAAATAGGTTTTCCTTAGATACCAATATCTAGATATTAGCCAAACTTGATGCAGTCTTTTTTTTTTAAATATCATTTTTAAAGTTCTGATTAGAAAAATATGGTGAGAAATTTGGAAATTTCACAGAGAAGTTGGATGAAAAATTTTTAAAAATCAGCAGAAATTCCATCATCTGGAGAGAACTGCTGCTAACATTTTGTGTGTCTCAAATGTGAATGGTTCCTTTTTTTTACCTTTTAACTATTTGTTGCCACAAGTAATACATGTAGGGTTGCCAGATTAAACAAAAGGTATCAAATTCAAATTTAACCAGACGAGTAATGAATAATTTTTTTTGGTATAAATCAGCCCCATGCAATCTTTGGGACATACTTACACTAAAAAAAAAGTGACTCATTGTTTATCGGAAATTCAAATTTAACTGGACAGCCTCTAATTTTATTTGCTAAATCTGGCAACCCCACCTGCATGCTCATTGCAAAAATGCAAAAAGAAACATAAATCATTAGGATTCTCACATTCTTGATTCTTCTCCTAATCCCTTAATATAACTGGAACTAATTTGGGCATTTCCTAACCAAATTATTATAAATTAAAATGATTTTTAGATGACATATTATCAATAAATAACATCAGCATCTTCAACCTCCTTCGGTTTTTCCTTCTTCTCCTGGTATCATCTTGTTAAGAAAAATGAAGACAGATGAAGCCCAGACTAGAGGAAGCCAGAAATACCACTAGTCAGGCTGTTGAGAACTTGCTAAAATATTGCCAAGAAAGCCCAGGTTACAGATAATTACATTTTCTCATCTTTGGCAGCAGGAGAATGGGGAGGGTGGCACTCGCTCGTGAAGAATATATGTGTGTGTTGGTGGATGTCCCCATCCTTCTGAGAACCACGGCAGGACACTAAAGAATTTTAGGAGAGTGTTCTAAGTGGATTTAACCTTTAGGAAGAGGTCACTGGCAACAGCGTAGGTGAGCGACAGGATGAGGCATAAACAGAGGCACAAAGACCAGGCAGAGGAAGTGAGAGATGAACTCAGGCAGTGATGACGGGGCAGGTACAAATACGTCTGTCAACAGAATTTAGGAGTAAATGATGTGGTGAGATGGAGGCCAGGGGTAGGGGGGACAGGGACCATGACAGCTCCCCTTCCAAGTGTCTGTTTTGTGTCATTGGATGGCTGGTGATGCCAATAGTTAAGAGAAAACAGGAGGAGGGACAGACTGAGTTAAGTTTTGCTATTGTGAGTTTGAGGCTTGTATGATATTCAGATAAGGCCTTGAAGTCAGAAGAGAGGCTAGCTATATTCATAGGTTTGGGAATCATCAGTATTTATGTGTTATATTTAAGTTATGCATTTATTTATTTATTTGTAATAAGCTCTGTTCAGAGTTCTTTTTTTTTTTTTGGTGGAGGGGGTGGTTAGATATATCTGTATGTCTGTCTGTCTATCTATCTGTCTAATTTATTTAATGAAGGTACTAGGGATTGAACCCAGGACCTTGTACATGCTAAGCATGCCCTCTACCACTGAGCTTACCCTCCCTCTTAAGTGTTAAATCTAAATAAATCCTAGGACCTATCTGTGGTGTTTAGGAGTCTCTGGAATAGGTAGGAACAGGTTTTAGTACATCATTTTAATATTAGCTTATACATTGCTTTCTTATATTTATAAATATCTAATTCATAGATAACAATTTTTCATACAAAATTAAAGATTTTTATTTTTAATATCTCACGGTGGGCACACCAATTCTGAAAGATGTGAAGAAACCATTAGTCTCATTTTATAGAGAAGGAAACTGAGGCTCAGATTGAATGACTCTGCGGAGGTCACACAGTAAACTGGCCCAGATCTTTTGCCTTCAAATCCCAGCCTCTTTTCCTGCGCACCATGGGGCCTCTCACATTACAGCAAAAGCCTGTATAACTCACCACATCCTCCTTCCTGCAGCAGGCAAATGTGGATTTCTTAAGAGTTTTAAAACCCGAAGGTACAAAACCCACAGGAAGATTATACCACAGCACTCTTGGCAGGCACAGCCCCATCCTAGAAGTCCTTATTTTGTTGCTAAATGTATTCTTTGTACATGCTTATTGTGTGGGATACAGTATAAAAAAAGTATGGGTACATGAAGGACCAGTTTATCTGGGTCCTTGCTAATACCTTCCAGTGCCACGGAAAACAGAGTGTCTGGGGTTGGCACAGGGATGAGACCCAGCTGCGCTGTCTTCAGCGTCATGCCTCGCCCACAGCTCTGCAGGCGTGGTTGTGCCCACTGGGAATGGGTTGTGGAGGACAAGGATGAAAAAAGCACTTGAGAGCTGAGTGAAATCCCTAGCCCATTTCCTACACTGAGAATCAGACTGTTCATACCAGTTCTGAGTCCTTAACTTTGCCCTCCTCGCTCAAGAGTTGAGGCCACAGACCTTCACAAAAGCTCCACAGGGAATCTCTTCAGCGTCTGCTACCTGCTCCTTCTGAACTCAGCTGCTCTGATCTCTTCAGGCCCTGCCTCCCTGTCCATGTCTGGCCTCCGTGGAGTGATGCCTTGGCTTAGATGCTCTGCTGAACCAGCCTTTCAGATCACTTCTCACCTGAACCCTCTAGCTTTAGGCAAATCATGCCTCACCCTCTCATCCTTCCTAGATTCCTGGAAACACAGCCAGGTCCAGCAACCTTGCTTTCCGTAATAACAGCAGGGGTGAAGACCATCATCTGAACTTAGGAAGGGTGTGGATCTCAGATTCCAGGACAGAATTTTTGTTTTCCTAAATCTAGGTATGGAGTCAGATCATTAAATGATATTTTTCATACTCACCATCGTTTACTTACTCATTTCCCTATCACTGAACATTTTGGTTATTTATAAATTTCTGCTTATAGATGATATACAAACACATGTGTCCATAAAACCTTTATTTTCTTGAATTATTATTACTAATTTATCTCAATAGGTATAATTGTCAGTGAATCCTTCCACTAAGATCCTTTCCAATGCCAAATCCACTAATAACTCTATTCTATCTCTTTCTCACCTTTATTTTTGTTCCATAACCATAATTCTTTATTATTTCCATTTGGACTATTATGATAGAATGATCAGGCCATTTCTCCTCACAGATTCCTAGTATCTACAAAGACTTAAAGGGATGACAGTATAGCTCAGTGGTAGAGTGCATGCTTAGCATGCACAAGGTCCTGGGCTCAATCCCTAGTACCTCCATTAAAAAAAAAAACAACACTAAAAATACTTAAAAGTCTCCACATTAAAAATGATCAGTCTTGGCACAGTAAATTTCCTAGAAGAAAACATAAGCAAAACATTATCTCACATACATCTCAAAAATGTTCTCCTAGGGAAGTCTACCCAAGCAATAGAAATAAAAGCAAAAATAAACAAATAGAACCTAATTAAACTTAAAGATTTTACACAGCAAAGGAAACCATAAGCAAAACAAAATGACCACCTATGGAATGGGAGAAAATATTTGCAAAAGATGAGACTGACAAGGGCTTGATTTCCAGAATATATAACTAGCTCATATGTCTTAATGAGAAAAAAAAAAACCACCCAATCCAAAAATGAGCAGAAGACCTAAACAAGCAATTTTCCAATGAAGACATGTGAATGACCATTAGGCACACGAAAAAATGTTCAATATCACTAATTATCAGAGAAATGTAAATCAAAACTACAATGAGATATCACCTCACACCAGTCAGAATGGCCATCACTCAAAAGTCCACAAATGATAAATGCTGGAGAGGCTGTGGAGAAAGGGGAACCCTCCTATACTGCTGGTGGGAATGCAGTTTGGTGCAGCCACTGTGGAAAACAGTATGGAGATTCCTCAAAAGACTGAAAATAGACTTACCATATGACCCAGTGATCCCACTCCTGGGCATATATCCAGATGGAACGCTTATTGAAAAAGACACCTGCACCCCAGTGTTCATAGCAGCACTATTTACAATAGCCAAGACATGGAAACAACATAAATGTCCATTGACAGATGACTGGATAAAGATATGGTATATTTATACAATGGAATACTATTCAGCCATAAAAAATAAAAATAATGCCATTTGCAGTAATATGGATGGCCCTGGAGAATGTCATTCTAAGTGAAGTAAGCCAGAAAGAGAAAGAAAAATACTGTATGATATCACTCATATGTGGAATCTAAAAAAAAAAAAAAAGATAAATGAACTTACATATAAAACAGAAACAGACTCACAGACATAGAATACAGGCTTGTGGTTGCCAGAGGGGAGGGGAGTGGGAAGGGATAAACTGGGAGTTTGAGATTTGCAGATACTGACTGAGATATATAAAATAGATAAACAAGTTTATACTGTACAGCACAGGGAAATATATTCAGTATCTTATAGTAGCTTATGGTGAAGAATATAAAAATGAATATGTGTATATTCATGTATGACTGAAGCATTGTGCTGTACACCAGAAATTGACACAACATTGTAAACTGACTATACCTCAATAAAAAAAAAATCAGTCTTAGAAGTTCAGATGATCCACAACTAAATCACCAGGACATCTCAGAGCTAAAGACCAGACCATCATCTCTGATGAATGCAATCCCTATGTAGCTGGCTGTTCTTCAAAAATTAGCAAATAGCTTTTTTTCCCCCAGAGGCTGCCCTCCTGGAAAGTGCCATGGGCTTCAGTTTAAATAGAGTCAAGTACTTGTGATTTCTTATCTTGGTTTGTACAGCAGAAGTTTTGGCCATACCTGATTAAAGGTACACTTCTCCCATCAGGTTGAGATTAAGAATGCTCCTTTGGGGCAGGTCTTAAATTCCCAACTTCTGCTTAGGACTATGGGACTCCCCAAAAGGATTCTAAAATAAGGGACCTGACTTCTCTCTTCTATGAGGATAAATGAAGTTCATGGCTTCACCTATGAGTCAGGGACTGAGTAGAAACCCATTTATCTGGGAATGCACTAATACAGCTAAAAAATGTACTCCAGGAGTCCTTTACGGTGGACATGCATCCTTGTTAACTCTTAGCCTCAAGAGGTTGGGGCCCAGTTCATTCTTCCTTACGTGATGGTTCAGAACTTTGAAAACCGACTGATTCATGCTCAAGCATTTGGACCTATGATAGAGCTAGAAGACAGGCCACATTCTCTGGTTTTTACCCCAAAATGTCAAGCTTGCTTTGTGTAAGAATGGAATCTTTAGCATATGGAGTTACTCAAATGAACCACGGAATCCCTTTTCTGTATCCTCTTTGTGATTCTAATTTTCTGCATATTCTGAAAAACATCCATATGCAACAGAGAAAACTGATAGATATTCTACAATATGCTCATCACGCACTTCACTTTGCTTGGCATTGAGCTGAGAATTATATGACTTTAGCTCTCCAAATAAATGTTTTCAGATATCTATCATTTAGCGTTTTGCCCTTCGGTTTCGTAAGTGTCAGTGACAGAATGCGGTATGAACAAGGAGAAATCTGCACAACTGATTGAACTGGTTCTGAAGAAGGACCCGTCACGTGATCTATAAGACCTCCTTCTGAGAAGATCTACCTTGGCATCATCTGGGCTCTCAGAGCCACGAAAGCTTGGGTTTGGAAAGAGGCATCATTCAGCACCATGCCTCCAAACTTCACTTCAAGCATCACTAGGGCCATGAAGCTGGGGTCTCTGGGGACCTGCCACTCATGGAGACAGGGGCCTGGGGAAAAGGACCCAGGGAATGAGAGTAGACCCCACCCCCTTCAGTCAGGGCAGTTTTGCCCCCGTATGCACTGAAGATTGGTTCTCTTTCAGTAATTTTCTTTAAGGAAAGGGTTTGTTACTATGACATTTGGAAACCCTCTGGTACAATAGTCAAAAAAGCACGAGTTATGGCATCGGATGATTCTGAGATCAATTTTCAACTCCATCACTTACTAGCTTTGTATCACTGGCCATGGCATCCACCCTCTCAACATTTTAGCTTCCCTATCTGTAAAACGGGAATATTAACACTCAGTCTTGATGGGGTGTAGAGAGGATTTAGTAAAATTTAATAAGACAAAAATGTCCATCACGTAGTTTGGTTCTCAATTTTGGTGTCCATCCAGTATTACCAACAGAGCCCAGGGCTGCACTGTGCAAAATTCCTGGTCTTGTAATTCTGCACAGAGCTTTAAAACAATCTCTATGTAATTGATACTCAAAAAATGCTTTCACACAGGACTCCTGGTGAACTGTTGGTTTCCATTTATTAATGGTGAGCTCAACATAACACACCACAGCTTTGTTTTTGTTTTATACCCTTGCTGCCGGCAAGTCCAAAGTTCAGTTTTGCACTCAATTACAGTAGGTTTCCTTGTTCTCGTCTGAGATCAGTGTCTTTTACCAGGTTCATTACTCAGCACTTTTTTAAAATCTCAATCTTTTTTTGGTTTTGTGGTTTTATCACATCTCTGGTTTTCACCGTACACCACCACAAAAATAATTTTGAAGATATGTAGTGCACAAATAATTTTTAAAAATAAAGATGGCTACATTTATATAACAAACTTTTATCTGTGATACTGCAAAAGAGGAACACTAAATAGCTGTCACAGTAAAGAGTCTTGAAATAAAATGTGTAGCCACGCAGCAGCTAATTTGATTGAAAACACTTCAGTGTCTTACTTCAGAGGGATCGACCTGAATACATGCAAGCTGTTTAAGAGGAAAAGTCCCGAGGTAGTTAGCTAGGATCTCCATATATTACTTGGAAAGAGGCATCATGAACAAAGATATGCCTCCTTGATTTATCACTGAATATTTCAACTCTTTTAATTAGTAAATCATGTTGAAAAAACACTCAGGTGTAAGTGTGTTAGGACGTATTCTGAGATGACAGTGGATCTGTCAGCATGTTAAATGATGTCATTATTAGAGAAAGTGAATGACTGATGAAAAATACTGTGCTAGGATGAAACACAACTTTTCAAAGACATTGTGCCAAACCCCAGGGAACTATGTTTAGTATTCATAAGGTTGCTGTGGTTGGATGCTGTATCTGTTTGTAAGAATGTAATGGCATCTGATAGATGCTGTAAGATTTTTGGCACAGTAGCATAGCTGATAAGGGAATCTATAATTCATATCTTTTAAAAATGTGTTAATGGCCGAATTTAAACTGTCACTGCTTCCAATGACCAAATGGTGTTGAGGTGACGCGTGATCATCTGAGAAGTACTTTGTTATCCTAAAGGAAAATGTTCCACTTTTCTAATAATCCCACATCAAAGACGTGTTTCTGATATGCTGTATCAGAGAAAGATAAAAATTACAAGCTGTGCAGAGTTCAAATGAAATAAAACCATAAAACAAACAAATAAATTAACTATGTCCACCTTCTATGATTGAATAAAATAAAAAGGAAAGCTTAGTGTTAAATAAGTACTTAACTCATCTTCAAGGCTGTTCAGGAACATAATATGTAAGTATTCTCAACACAAATACCACAAAATCTACAAATGTGGCTGACTGGTATAGTGCAGAGACGTGGTAAAATGATGCTCCTTTCAACTAATTAAGAGAGAAAATAGGGAAGTGTAATTCCACTAGGGCTAGCAGCTGCTGCTAATGCCTATTTTCATACTTAATTTTATTTGCTTCTGTATGGCACTGAGCTTTTGATATCATACTCAAAATAGATTTTCCCCTTGACAAGGAAAATCTTCCAAAATAAATACAAAGTTACTTCATTAAAAAAGGAAAAAAAAAGGTAAATCGCATATAAATCCATAAAGTTAGACCACTCCATCACACCATATACAAGAGTAAACTCAAAGTGAATTAAATACTCAACTATAAGACATGACATATAAAACTCCTAGAACATAGGCAAGACATTCTCCAACATAAATCGTAGCAAAGTTTTCCTAGGTTGCTCTCCAAAGGTAAAAGAAATAAAAGCAAAAATAAACAAATGGGAACTAATCAAACTTAGACGCTTTTGCACAGCAAAGGGAAGCATAAACAAAGCAAAAAGACAACTTACGGAATGGGAGAAAATATTTGCAAATAATGCAACTGACAAGGGCTTAATTTCTAAAACATACAAATAGCTCATGCAGCTCAATATTAAAAAGGAAAACAAAACAAACAACCCAAACAAAAAATGGGCAGAAGACCTAAATAGACATTTCTCCAAAGAAGACATACAGATGGCCAACAGGCACATGAAAAGATGCTCAACACCACTAATTATCATTATTAGAGAAATGCAAATCAAAACCACAATGAGGTATCACCTCACACCAGTCAGAATGGCCATCATTAAAAAGTCTACAAATAATAAATGCTGGAGAGGGTGTGGAGAAAAGAGGACCTTCCTAACTGTTGGTGGGAATGTAAACTGGTGCAGCCACTATGGAGAATGGTATGAAGGTTCCTAAAAAACTAAAAATAAAGTTATCACATGACCCAGCAATCCCACTCCTGGGCATATATCTGGAGAAAACTCTAATTTGAAAAGATAAAAGCACCTCAATGCTCATAGCAATATTTACGATAGCCAAGACATGGAAGCAACCTAAATGTCCATCAACAGATGATTGGATAAAAAACATGTCGTGTATATATCTATATATAGACATATCTAGATACACACAATGAAATATTACTCAGCCATAAAAAATGAAATAATGCCATCTGCAGCAACGTAGATGGACCTAGAGGTTATTATATTAAGTGAAGTCAAAGACAAGTATCATATCACTTATACATGGAATCTAAAAAAATGATACAAATGAACTTGAATAGAAAACAAGAACAGACTCACAGACATAGAAAACAAACTTACGGTCACCTGGGGAGAAAGAGAAAGGGAGGGATAAATTAGGAGTTTGGGATTAACAGATACACATTATTACTATATATAAAATAGATAAACAGCAAGGACCTACTGTATAGCACAGGGAAGTATATTCAGTACCTTGTAATGACCTATAATGGAAAAGAATCTGAAACAATATATATATAATTGAATCAGTTTGCTTTACACCTGAGACTAACACAACACTGTAAATTAACTATACTTCAATTAAAAAAGAAGTAAATATAGCCCTTCAGATATTCTGCTCCTGCCAAACTGGACTTGCCTCTCTCCATGCTTTCGCTGGAAGGGCTCCTTTTGCTTGAACTGCCTTTCCTTGCATGACCTCAGTCACTGGAATCCCTGACATCGTGCAGGCCCAGCTCCAGTGCCCTCTTCTTTATGAGGAAGCCCTGGACTTCCTCTGTTTTTCCGACCAGCAGTGGCAGAATACCTGTGAGCTCAATTCTGGCGTCAGAAGGTCAGACAGGAGCTGAGTCCGTCACAACATTGCGAAGAGAATCCAACACCCTGCGCTGCAGGGCTCAGCCGAGGGGCAGAGGCAAACACAAAGAAGCGGACCTAGACCTGAGCCCTACGGCTTCGGTCAGTGAAGGGAATTCAGTTCTCTCATCTGAGAAGTGTAGTAAGTGTGTCAGTTAGGGATTGTGTTTGGCTCAAATTATCAAAATGACAGTGGCTGAAACACATGGGGCTTCATTTTTCGCATGAACAAAGAAATCAGAGGAAGCAGCCCGGGCCTGGCCAGGAGCTCTGTCTCTCTGCCTTCCCTCACCCTTAGCTCAGCCTCTCTTCCTCAGGATTAGAACTTGGCTCCTCTACCTCCAAACATGGCGCCTTTAAGAAAGAAGAGGGATTGTGTAGGGACAGAGACCAAGGCTGCTGAATTTAAACAAGGTTTTCCAGGAACCCACCATCAACCACTACTTACATCCCATTGGACAGAACTGTGTCACATGGACACCCTGAGCTACAAGGAAGCCTGAGAATATAGTGTGTGTGTGCGTGTGCATGTGTGTGTGCGTGTGTGTAGCCCGGATACACCGTTTCCCCCAAACAAAATTAAGTTTCTGTTAGGAAGAAGAGGAAATATGTACGGCACAGCAGTGTCTTGCCACAGCAGGAATAATGTGCTCCTTTGAAGATGTGGAAACAAGACATCACAGAACCCAGAATCCTTGACTTCTGTTCCTCAACCTTCTGGGTTGCTCTGTAACTCAATTTTCTCCAGTATTTCACCATAACTTTTTTTTTAAAAAATTGAAGTATAGTCCATTTACAATGTCATGTTAGTTTCTGGTGTACAGCATAGTGATTCTGTTGTACATACATATATTTCTTTGCATTTTTTTTCATCAAAGGCCATTACAAGGTACTGAATATAGTTCGCTGTGCTATATAGTAGGACCTTGTTGTTTCTCTATTTCACCGTTACTTTTATATCTTGACTTTATACATGGAATGACCAGGCAATATCACCATTTTGAATCATGTCCCCTTGCTCAGAAAGGATGGTGCCTCAATTCATGTTTGAAATTCTCCAAGGGAAGTGTGATGGGGCATTATCAAGGACCATTACGGGGCTTTTGCATTATTTTATCAAATCGTTTTTCTCTTTAGTAAAATGAGTTTGTGTTTAGTAATGAGTAAACAGTCTAATCAGCAGCAGTAGAAAAAAGTGCCTAGTTGTGGTGTTCAGGTGCCAGCCAGCATGGGCTGGAGCGACACTGCTCAGGGACTCCAGGATGCTCCCACTGACAGCTAGCCCAGAAGCAGGTGAATTCCACCCTCTCTGAGCCCTGAGCCAGCTGCGTGTGGCCTCAAGCCCTGGTGAAACAGCAGAGTAGGAACCATTATCACTCCTCCTCCTTCTGCCCTGATGCTCTGTCTTTTACCCTCAAATACAAAAAGTGCCAGATCAGGCACCCCAGGGAAAAGTGAATCTGAGGGTGTTTCAGGGGATGGACAGCGACATGAGGGAGAAGGAGCATGCTCAGGACCTCTGCACTGCCAAGGTGGAGACGGCTTGTTAGAAACCACAGTGGTTGACTCCACTGTGACCTCTGCCTGAGAACCTGCAATAAAGGAGAAACTCTTGTCTGAACCACAGTCATCCACCCCCTTCAAATTGTATCGTGCTATTTTTAGTTTAACCATAGTCATTGTGGCGATGGTTTCCCAAAGTTATTTCTAGCTCTAACTGATAGTGTTTATGGTTGGAAAAATCAGAGCGACTCTCTCCTTACTGATTTTCCATCAGATGTCATTATGGGATTAACAGTGAACTCCTCTAAAAAGATTACACCTTCAAGAGAGAATAAAAAAAAAAAAAAAAAAAAAGGAAAACATGGATCACATCCCATGCCTATGAGGCTCTCTCCCCGGGGAAATTTTAATTCTCATTCAGAATGCAGTAGTCTGACTCCCACATTCTGGGGCAGGGGGTGGGGAGTGGGAGTGGGGGTTGGGAATCAGTTATTTAAAATGAAGTTAATTAGAATTTGGACACCGAAGAGTCTATTTTCATACAAGGTTGACCCTGACTAGGTACTAACATCAAGTAAGCCACTGAGAACAGATTTCTGTCCACAGGGTGCACCGTAGCCTGAGCAGGAATTAAGAAAATCAAAGTGGACAACAGGCCACTGGAGGAGCCTTCCTGAGCTCCTCATGTATTCACTCACTCACAATCATTCATTCCACCAACATCCTTGAGTATCCACCAGTCCTTAAAGTGACAGTCTCTGTTGCTGGTTCCGCTACAACTGTGAGATGGAAAGCGGAGGCCCTCAGGGGTGTCACGTCCACTTTCCTCGCTAGGGTGGCTGAAGAAGAGGGCGTGGCTGGCCTGAGGTCACATTACCGCTGAGCAGATACTAGGCTTCGGGGTGAATGGGTTCAGTGAGTCATTTGCATGGAGCGTCTGTCCAGTGTAAATTACCAGTGAATGTGACACCGTGCCTTCTTTCTGCTGCTGGAGTCCATGAAACTCAGAGTGAGAAAAACGTAGAAACCCGCTCTTCATCACAGCTCCAAACTCTCCCGTCTAACTGTCGATAATGTTTTCCTTTGCCAAGTGACTTATGTGTCACTTCAGGAATGGCCCTCAAACTGACAAAACAAAGTCTTCCTTTATTTCATGAAAAAATACAGCATGGAGAGGAGCGGTTTTGTTCCTGGGAATAATTTTGCTTAATATTTTTGAGTTGGTGGCATTATTGATTTATCCATCAATGACTTAAATGTAAGCATTTTTAGCTTAAATACTTAAACTTTGGAAATGGGATATCACTTTGGAATCACGTGATATAAGCTCATACTAAGATTCCCAAAGTGGATTTTTTTTTTGGACCTAGAAGACTTCAATCTTTTTTTTTATAGTATAGTATTGATTTACAATATTGTGTTAGTTTCAGGTGTACAGAAAAGTGATTAGGTAATACACATATATCTACATTCTTTTTTTCTGTTCTTTTCCATTGTAGTTTATTGGAAGATTATTAAATACATTTCCCTGTGCTATATGTAAATCCTTGCCGTTTATCTGCTTTACAGATGGTAGTGTGCGTCTGTTAACCCCTTACTCCCAGTCCACCCCTCCCCCTTTCCCCTTTGGTTTGTTTTCTGTGTCCAAAGCGGACTTTGTTTATGAAAGTGGCTATAAAACAAGGGTTGGCAAACTATAGCCACAGGCCAAATCAAGCCTGTTGCCTGTTTTTGTACAGCTTATAAGCTAAGAATAGTTTTTAGTTTAAAAAGAAATGAGCAGGACATTCATTAAGGATTGCTATCCAGCTGCCAAAGGGGATGAAGGATGTCGGACTGGACAGAGGGAGAAACTGAGTAATAATGCTGTTCTCTGCTGACCCTGTGAGGAGCTCTGGGGCTGGGACAGCCTCTCAGAGTTGTCTTGAGTAGGGATGAGCTGCTGTGAACGTGAGCTGAACTTGGAAAGAATTACCACTGAGCAGGGCCGCTTTCTTAGCTACGGCCATCCTCAGGGGGGCTGACTGAAGATCACCTTCCGGCAGCCCTCGCAGCTACGAGGGGAGCACGTCCTTCTCTCCAGAGGCGGCTCCAGACTGGCCTAGGGCCTTCCTTAAGATCACACTTCTAGTGCCTTTTTTCTAGCTTTGCCCTGTAGCTCCCTGGTCCCATGACATGGGGCAGCACAGAAAGAAAGACCTAAGGAAGAAAGCAGCCAAGAAGAGAAGGAAAGGACATTTCTCGGGAGCTGGAGCTGAATCAAAGCTAGATGCTCTCCAGAGCCAGAGCACCCGGCCCCGCTCAGGGTGGGGACTTCCTGAGAGAGAAAAACGCAGCAGTAAAAAGTGACTGTCAGTCTTAAGAGTGGAAGAGTCCAAAAGAGAACAGACCCTCCTAGGGCATGGTGTAGGGTCACATCTGCTTCCCTGAGCATGGAAAGCATTCCACCCTCTGCAGAGGGACTCCATTAAAGCCTGAGCCTGTAACTCACTGAGTGAAGCAACGCAGCAGCAGGGAAGGGGAAGTCTGGAACTGCCTTTTAAAGCTGACCGCCATTTTCTCCCCATTAATACTACACCTCTTTGATTAACCCTGACTTCTACCCTAAATCTCTCCTGCCAATATAAGGATCTTTCCTCATCTTTTTTTCTTAGAAATTTTTTATTTTTTATGGAGGTACTGGGGATTGAACCCAGGACCTCTTACATGCTAAGCACGTGCTCTACCACTTAGCTATATCCACCCCCAGGATCTTTCCTCATTTGTTGGCAATTTTTTCTTCTCCTGCATAACTCACTTCAGAGTTTATCTCATCCAGTGAGTGGTCAAGATCGAGGTTACTCTCACACTAACACTGGACTGACTGGCTTCACCTCCTCCCCTCCTGGAGTGTGTGGTGTAAGTTTACACCGGGAGAGAGAGAACCAACTCTGGGGCAGCTGTGTTATCTAACCTTCGGGAGTTGTGCTTGGTGTGTAATAAGCAGTCAGTAAATATTGACCCAGTACAACAAATATGGTTCATAGAAAGATGAGTGACTCATCGACATTGCACCAAGAGAGTGACGCCTAAAGGTACACCAGAGATCTTGGTTCAAAACATTCTTCAACAACACTCAGTTATGTGTTATTAGTAATAATATTACTATTGATTTCTTTCATTTTTCAAGTCTTTTTGAAGTCTAGAGCACCCCCTTTTTGAAACATAGATATCAACATCAATTTTATCTAGAAAACTTGTACTATAGTGCCTGTGTTTCTAGTCATTCTTTACTATTTAAAATCTAATATTTTTACAGTAGTTTCTGATCAATCTAAGTTTTTGTAGGAGAAATTACTGCATCTAGATGGATAAGGAGATAAAAAAAGAGGTTGATAAAAAAAAAGCTGTTGATCCTATGGTTCCTCCGTAAAGGAAATTCCTCCACTTGCAGTGATGCAAACCCTTGGCGGAAAAGGAAGGGGGAAACGAAGCAGACCTTCAGGATAAGGACCAGCAAATTTAGTGCTTGAAATGAGAATAAGTCTAGTTGAAAAAACACAACTGTTTCAAACGCTTAATAAAATGGTGTAAAAAAATATAAAAATAAAACGGTGCAAAAGTGCATAGAAAACAATCGTGAATAATTATTTGTCTGGTCTAATTTGAAAAGATGCAAAATAAATCAATGTTTAAAGTGAATGCCTCCAAACACACGAGATGACATTTATTCCAGTGTTTCCCTTTACTTATAGTGATTATTTGTTGGATAATTCATCCTCTCCATCAGAGGAAAACCTCTTGAGGTCAGGAGCTGTGTATTTATTGTTGTTTTTCCTGCGACAAGAACGTCCCTGGCTTTCAGTGTCTAATAAACAAGTGGAAGGATTTCCTGACACCATATTTCCATCAGCGAGTGTATCAGTCCCAAACTAAGGTTTTATTGGAATAATTTAGATGGATTCATTTCACATTAAAACACAGAAGTAAATATAGTAAAAGTCACTCTCTTCGCCCCAGGAGTGCATTATTTCAGGTTTTATAGATCCCGTGTTTCTCTTTCGTCCCCAGTACCTCATCAAACCTGTCCTCACAAAATTTTATATCAGTAATTTATACCTTCCTATGTTTTGTTTTACATCCTGAGCCTAGGTGAGAGACAGCATTTTCATTTTCCATCTTGTTGTAAATGGTAAAACCAAAGCTCCTTTTCATAACAAAGGCAAAAAGCCTAGTAAATAAATCGGGGTGATTTTCATATCATGCAGGTAACCACTTCCTGTGTTTTTGCAAAAGGTTGTCTTTAGAGCTTGTAACATCTACGCACACCGGCAATGTTAACTAAGTTGCTTGAAGACAGACTAGAGAAGTGAAGTGATGGAAAAAGCGAAAGAAATTTTTGGATATAGAGTTACAAGTTTAACAGAAGCTATCATTTATACTGTAAACTGTGTTGTACTGTCCATTTTAACACCCACCATTGTCTTAATCCAACCAGTGACCCATTATTATTTTGTTTTAAGATAAAGATATTTGAGTTTAGAGAGTTATGTGACTTTTGACTGGCCATACATATCATAAATTAAAAAATCAGTTCTTTCAGCTGAAGTTTCACTTCAAAGCTCATGGTTTTAATTATTATGCAATCTCCCATTAAGAAACTTTGATGTTAATTAAAAATCCAGTCAAAAAGCCAATTCTTACAACAGGCTGTACTTCACAGAGAACTTTCCTGAAATGACTGCTTCATGCAGACACGTGAGCCTACAGCCAAGAACTACACGTGAATTAGACATCGTTATTCAACGGGGCTACTCAAAGGCTATGCCCTCTTTGTCAGAGTCCTGCTTGCTTTTATGATCTGCCTTCCTTGATAAGAGACCCTCTGTCTTAACCAACTAGGCTATGGAAAAAAAAGTAACTGCCCTACAAAAGCAATAAAAAGCCCAGAGCATTGACAATAATATTAGGGGTAAGAGTCACGGGGAATACTGTCCACGTTAGGATGACCCTTCTGTAGGAATTAGGGCCCAATGTCCTTCCCATATTTTATACTAATTTTCTTTCAAACTAGATCTGTCTGGATTAAGCTGACTTAGCTTTTAGAAAGAAAGATGCAAGTAGGTTATTAAATTACAAAAATTAGCCTATTCAAATTATTTAATTTGAAGCCTGAATACCTGGGAGTAGATATTCAGACCTAGAGCAAATGGCTTAGTTTTGCTAAGCCTTGACTTCCTTTTCTGCAATGTACAGATGATAACATCTACTTCTCAATGTGGCTCAAAGCTAGAATGCAATAACATACCTGCAGGTGTTTTTTAAATTGTAGAGAACTGAGTAAATACATTACCACTACAGATAAAAAGTTTTATCCATATATTATTCTCAACAATACTTTAAAATGTCCTCCTTTGTATTGTTCTGCTCTAGGAAAGTATTTAACAAATATTGTGAATTCCTAACAATCATGTCTTAGTCTGTTCAAAACTGACCAAGATGTGGGTGTGTACCAGAGAACACTTTAAATTTTTCCATAATTTCCACACTTGGAAAAACTTCAAAGATTTATGGAAAACTAGAGGGGGTCACACGCTGAGTTTTAAGCTAAAATGTAAGACAAAAATGAAATTAATGTGAAACAGTGTTCAGGTTGTACTGTTCAGACAGAAATTAAGATGTACGTCCTTAAAAGTGAGAGTGAACACAGACTCAGATGAAGAAAGAAAATACCACTAAATATTTACCTCAATTTTGACTGGTAGTTGAAAACATTAATTTTCTTTTTAAAAAAAAATTTCATTTTCTTTTTTGGGGTGAGGTAATTAGGTTGAATTTTTAATGGAGGTACTGGGGATTGAACCCATGACCCGGTGTGTGCTAAGCATGTACTCTACCACTGAGTTCTACCCTCCCCTCAATTTTCTTAATAATTCATAATCATCACTAATATTTGTACAGTCTTTTGTGAGTTGTTTTATTGAATAATTTAAACTGAGTGGATATATATATATATATACACAAAGCTGTTTTATATTATTTCAAATGCTCCCTAAACTTATGTCAAATATTCCTTTCCTACCCATAACATTCTATTTAGAATCCATAATTTCCTATCAGTTCTTAATTATTTAAAAACTCAATCCGGTCCAACCTCAGGTGTAAACCTCTAATTTCAAATCCGATTTAAACCTTACCTCCTCCTTACCTCCCAGGCACCCCCGACCCATGGTGGCTGGTCTCCAAAGATGGCCTTAATTAACCATGTCCCTCCCGTACTGAACCTGAGCTGGGCCTTTGACTCATATTAACCAGTGGAAAGGCTGCTGTGCCCATTATGAGCCTAAGTCAGAAGAGGGCCTGGCAACTCTTATTTTTCACTTTTGGAAGCCCTGAGCCGTCACGGAAGAGATCTGGCACATCAGCGTATCATGTGGCCAGACCATGTGGAGAGGGAGGCAGGGAGGCCCAGTCACTCCACAGCCCTAGCTGAGCCCAGCCTTCCAGCTGCCCCTGCCAAGGGACCAGGCCTTGTAAAGGGGCACCCGAGCATGAAAGCCTAGTGAAGGCACCAGATGACTGCAGCCCTGGCCAACTGCTCACGGAGCCGAAGAACCACCCGAGGAGCCCAGGTGACCCTCTGAAGTGTGAGAGCAAAGCCACTACCCTCTGGGGCAATTCATTCCATGGTGATGGAAAACTGGAACGTTTCCCACTCCCGTCTCTGTCTGGCTGGGGAGACGGGACATGATTTTCTCTTTCTCTTTTCTACCTTCCTCTTCTGTTTCTAGCTTTTTCATGCTGGTAAGAGCAGGGAAAGAATGGGGACAGTCTTGGCTCTTAACTGCACCTGCGTCAGGTGATGTCCTGGAGCTGGCCTTAACCTCATTGTTAGAGCTGATTGTTAAACTTTCTGGAACTTTATGGGACAACTGTTAAATATGCCACTAGGAAAAACTAAGTTACCTAACATTATAGTTAAATAAATTACATTAAAAAGAGCTAATAAAAACTCAGAAGCTTGTCACTTCCTATTTTACTGTATTTTACCATTATCTATCCTCTCAATACTGTGTGTTCTCGCCAACTTCACCATCAGTGACGTCGCGTCAGTAGCTTAAAGTCAACCATGGTGAGAATCTTTACACATGGAAATGAGCAAACATTAGAAATCAGGGCGTTTCCCCCCTTTGGACTGAGCTGCTTGTTCACTTTGCCAGCACACCACTGCCCTGAGTCCTCTGTGTATCATCTTTGGTCCACCCTGGCTAGTGGGTGAAGCCTTCTCTGCGGTGGGCATGAACATGTTGACACCCCTAAAGGGTACACACAGAGATTTTTTGAAGGGATCCAGTGAGACCTCCTATTATCCCAGCTCCAAATGTGGGAGGCTCTCGCCCCACCTCCACAGAAGGTGGCCTGTAGGAGAAAACCACTCAGCCTTTTGCTGTACTAGGTCCTTTTGCCAGTGGATAGGCCTTATTTGTGGAGCAAAACGGATCAAGCCCGCCGTCTTCCCTGATGTCCATCTGACTAACCAGATAAGGTTGGGTCTGAAGATAAGGGGATATGGTTGTCTGCATAGAGTTTACTGTTAGTCTAAGGAATGGTGACTGCCCTGAGTTGGGTTCCCTGGGAAGCAGATTCTGAGATTGGGGTGAACAGAAAGTTTATTAAGGTGGGGGTTAAAGAGGGAGGAGATCTGGGCAGGAGGAGAAGCTGGGCGGAGAGGCGGAGGGGCAGTCACAACAGGAACTCTCCCTACATGGCGGGGAGCTCTGGGGCCGGAAAGGCCCTTCCGAGTTGCGCTGACTTGCATAGACTAGTCACTATATGCGGTCTGCCCGGAGGGGCACATGACCTTGGGCAGGAGGCCCTTTTTGGCGGAGGCGATTCCCAAAGAGGACTGACAGTCCACAACCCTCCCCCCAGCAGGGGGATAAAGCTTTCGATCCTGAAGGGAGGATCTGACTGGCACTACACACGTGACAGGCCTTTCCTTGCGCCGGTTGGGTCTACTTACTTCGTGTGGTTTCTGGGGCCAGCCTCTCCAGGATTCTGTGGGCCTCTGAGAGGAACTTATAGGAGGAGGATTAGTGGGACAAATGATACCTCCACCACTGCAGGTAACCTCCAGGCCACAGATGATACTCCCCCCCCCCCCTTTGCTAACCACTCAAAATTCCTGTTGCCCTTGGCTAGTGGCTCCGCTGGTCTTTGGGGCATACTTGGTGGGAGAGCTAGGCTCTCGATCCCCTTTCTCAGGCTGGAGCTGCTGCATGTATAATGGATACTGTTAATGACCATCATACTTAGGCAAAAACAGCCCACGTGGACCACCTCTGTGCCCGGTGTAATCCTCTCTGCCCTCTCTGGGTAACAGTTCTTCCTTCTAGTGACTGATGCTCAGGGTGGGTTACTCTGCTAGTCCTGTGAGTCTGAGGGAGAGTAGGGGCTAAGGGTGCAGGCGAGGAGGCAGCCCACAGTCACAGCTCGGCTATGTTACTGTGTACCACCTGGGTGACTCTGGGCAAGATGCTCTAAGCCCTGGGTTCCCACCTGCAAAACGAGGTGAATGCAGGGTGGTTCTGACAGTTAAGCATGATAGCCAAATGCAAAACACTTAACCAAATGCCCCAGTTATGTAGTTTCAGCGTCAAAGTAGTTCTGAGTTACAGTTGAGATTTATAACCCATTGAGGATGCCATGTACACTGTTTTGGGAAATGCAGGACCCGTGGTTGTTCTTTTTAAGCTTATCTGGATTTTGTCCCAGTCCTAGCTCAGAGTTCACGACTATTATGTTTTTCTTTTTCCTTTTCCTTTTCCTTTCTTATTTTTCTAAGATCTTATTTTCCAGGCTCCCAGAGTCACTTGTCAGACCATCTGGTTTTTTGGCGCAGCTAATAAGATAAAGCTTTCTTGTTTATTTGTTTGGGTTCTCATGATTTGGTGGCTTCTGTGCTGATTATCTGATTAAGGCTCTCATAAACTCCCTTCCTTTTAGCTTGTCAACAAACCCCAGAGAGTTTTTCTACTTACAAGATCATCCTAATAATTAGTGAGACATTCTTGAGCCTGAGGCAAAGATTTTAGATCACTGAACTCATTTTATCTCCTACAAAATTCAAAATTGGCAGCAGGGGAGCCCCCTGGCTCTCATTTCTGCTGTGGGAGTCTCTTCTCGGATGGTGTTTCTTTGCTAGGTAATTGGGTACACGGCTGTTGAGTGACTAATGGATTTCTAAACTGAAGCGCTAACCTTGAGCAAGTAGGTGCTCTGAGGCAATTTGGAGGGTTAGCCAGGCACTCGGGACCGACCTCCCGGGTATCACCAGGGCCACAGCACCCGCCCCCCACTCAGAAGGGCTTCAGGCTTGGGGTTCAACATTCTGTGGTCTTGAAATCCTTAATAATTTTATCTTTTTTGTGACACTTTTTAAAACTTAATTAACTGTTTATTGAAGTATAGTTGACTTACAATGCGTGTTAGTTTCAGGTGCACAGCAAAAAGATTCAGCTATATATATATACACACACATATATATATTCATACATATATTTCTTCAGATTCTTGTCCATTGTAAGTGGTTATAAGATAATAAATGTAGTTCCCTGTGCTATACAGTTGGTCCTTGTTGTTTATGTGTTGGTTAATTTTAAGTGCCCATTTGAGTGGGTTTTTTTTTTCCATGTCTCAATAAATTTTATTTTTCCTTTTCATATTTTAAAATTTTCATTATAGATTGCTACAAAATACTAAGTAGTTCCCTGTGATTCCCTTGCTTATCTATTCTACTTATAGTAGTTCATATCTGCAAATCTCAAACTCCCAATTTATAATAATTTTATCTTTGAATTGGTGTTTTGTAAGGGAAGCCTAACGGGATCACAGAGTATGCGGTGGGGCCTTGGAGCCTGCTTCACCCACGGTCCCTACTCTTGCCATGTCACTGCCTCCTGGGGACAGGTTCTTGGCTGCCCACACCCCTGCCTTGCTTCAGCGATCGCTGCCCTCCTCTGGCCTCTGGTGGGAGGGGGTGCAGATTCGAGGACAGTCGGAGGCAACCCCATGTGCTGAGTCGGGAGTAGGGAAGAGGGATCCCCATCACAGGATGAAGGTCTGCACTTGCCCAGCGAACATCCCTGTAACCAAGGCAGTGCTACATTAAATAGCAAATAAAAATAAATAAAATAAAGATGCAAAGCACCACGACAGGTTGCAAAAGAGAGCTCAGAAAGGGAAAAGCTATTTTCCTGCTTTGCGAACGAGAAGACCTGCATTTTCGTCTTTCACCTGGCCCTGCAAATTAGGTAGCTGGCCCCGCAGGTAGCAGCTGGCCCCGCAGGTACTAGGAGGAGTGCAGGGTTTTACACCCTCTTGCTGCTTGTACAGCACTGTGAGGGCAGAACGGAGCCGGTCCCAGGTCCTCTGACCCCTGGAGGCTGTGGTAGGACCAGGTCTCTCCTAGCTCTGGTAAGTGGCAATTCATCTTTATGACACCTTAAGGCTTTCTGACCAGCCGTTTAAGGCTTTATGACACTTTAAGGCTTTCTGACCAGCCCTCTTCCCTCCATCCCCAATACCCTCCAGAAATTAGTTAGCAGGATAAGCAGTTTCTGTTACTGCTCCTCATATGGAATTAGGGGAAAATGCAAACATGTCTTTGCAGAGTTTCTGCAGAAAAGTTGTAATTCCAAGAGAATTCCCAATATTATAATAGCAGAGTGAAAAAAAAAAAACAGTGAAATTGTGCTGGCCTGTTCTCAATACATTTCCCACATATTTCCTATGACATATTTCTATAAACTATAACTTAGTACTAAATCAGAATATCTAATTGAATGAATATGCGGTACTGTTGTGTTCAGTGCTTCTGAATTGATTGCTCGGCTCTTCAGAGCAGGACGGTAACCCACACACGGAAGGAGTCTGCTTCCCCTTCCAGTGCACACAGGTAAATATTTGCACTCAATTTGACGCAGTTTCTCCCCAGGGAAGTCAAGCTGGGTGGCTGGGTTCGGTTTCCTTAGGAGGGTGTTATCATGAACTTTGGCTTGTCTTTCTTTCTTAAGAAAACAGTCGCCCTGGACAGTCCCAGTCGAGGTTGCTTATACTCACTGCCCAAGTGAGAAGTGTCATTGTGCTCGGTGTCGGAGCCTGACCACACAATCTCTCCAAAAGAAATGAAAAGCAAGCTGTTCTCATTCTCCGTTTTACCAAATTGGTTCCTCTTACAAAACACATTACCTAATGTCTACTAGGCGGCCCCGAGGAGTTCCAAAGAAGGTCACAAAGCCAGTGTGGCACCTGGGTCCCCTGTGTTTTGTTCAGAAAACCTGGGTCCTCACTCCTGCCCTGTTGCTTACAAATGTGGAGAGGAAAGGATGACAGATGAGAAAGAGACAGGCAGAATCTGGGACAGAGAAGGTCTCTAGTAAATATTTATTGTTAAGGGGTATTAAAGTCACTTTGGTGTACTTTTAGGATGTCCCTTAAAGTTCTTACCTACCAGAAGGGAAGAAGCAATGTTACTTTATAATTTGAATAATATCATGTTTAGGAAGAGAATTTATTTGAGTTATTTAACTGCATTAATTGCGTGGCGTCGTGGGGATGTTAGGGGCCCATTCTGCCGGTCTCTGTACAAATGTCACAGCAACAATGGAGAGCGGGGCCCCCAGTCGGTTCCGGTCGGCTGCGTGTCTGAGAGCCTCTCTCTCCAGAAGCCACGTGACTGTGGGCCCTCTGTGGCCCCTAGGGATGCTCAGCAAGGAAGCTCTAGGCTTCCTTACCAGCTGAGATCCGTGCCCTACCACTCAGCAGGAGGCACAGGTGTGTAAACTGCCACCAGGCATCAGGAACATCACAAAACTGAGTCAGAAAGCGAATACGACCTTGTTTTAGGAGAGGCATTAGGGGCTCTAGGTCTTAGGTGCTTAGGCACTAGAGGGCTATATATAATCAAAGGTAACTAAGTGAAAGAAGCAACCTAAGTGCCCAACCTAAGTGTCCATCAACAGATGAACGGATAAAGCAGGTGTGTATGTATATGTATACACACACACAGAGACACGCACACACACAATGGAATATTACTCAGCCATAAAAAGAATGAAATTTTGCCATTTGCAGCAACATGGATGGACCTGGAAGGCATTATGCTAAATGAAGTAAGTCAGATAGAAAAAGATAAATACTGTATGATAACACTTATATGTGGAGTCTAAAAAATACAACAAACTGGTGAATATAACAAAAGCGAAGCAGACTCACAGCTATAGAGAACAGACTAGTGGTTACCAGTGGGGCGAGGGAAGAGGGGAGGGGCAACACAGGGGTAGAGAATTAAGAGGTAGAAACTATTATGTATAAAGTGAGTTACAAGGATGTATCATACAACACAGGGAATATAGTGAATATTTTATAATAACTATAAATGGAGAATAACCTTTAAAAACGGCAAATCACTGTGTTGTACACTTTACACAGTACACTTGAAACTTATATTGTAAATCAACTATACCTCAAAAAAAAAAGAAAAATCAGAAAAAGGTTGTATCCAAGTGATAGCTTCCCATAACAAATTAATTTTAATAATATAGTAAACATTCCACATGTTCAATCAGAAATCTATTAATTTATAATAGGCTGAACATGATTCAACTATCTCTGACCTGAAAAATAGCAGATTCTTATGATTCTGTGATTTTAAGTCTCATATAGTTTTACCACGTAACAATGTTTTGCTAATCCTGTGTATCAGCTGAACCCAAAACATACACGTGACTTCAGTATAATTTTAGTATTAATCGCGTCCTCAGACAGAAGGCGTGTCCTTGAGCTTCGGGCTGCACTACGAGCCCCAGGACTTTTTGCTCAGAGGAGACATGCAAATCATACCGGTCACTGATTAACTGAAGCCGTTTACAATTTGAAATCCTCACATGGAGTAAGTGGTTAACTCCCTATTACATCCAGGATCCTGTCTCTAATTTGACCAGAAGCCTCACTGCCCTGCCTTTCCAAACAAGGGATGTTCAGAGAACTGGAAAGTTCTAAGTCCTTCAAGTTTTGAAAGCTCCCAGAGTGATGATTACTCAGCTACAGATCCTCTGATTTGAGGCTACACATAACAAAGCTATTTCCACTTGATTTTGCTGTTGATTAAAAAGCCAGCAAAAATGACACCCCTGTCAGAGAATCACTGCACCATCAGCCAGCAAAAGCATCTACCATTTCCAGGATGTTAGCCAGTAAGGGCCTCTCACAGGTGCCAGAGGCTTGGAACCCGAAGCCATCTTTGTGTTTTCTGTATGACATTTCCTTGTAGACAGTGAAGCTTCAACTTCCCCTCCATGCATAGCCGATGGGTTATCCCAAGTATTGGGCTGATGTTATCAGCAAAGTTGAAAGACAGACTCACAGATTTAGCTTCAACTGCTGCCCTGCCCTAATTGTTGGTTACATGAAGATGAGTGACTGCCACGCACCATCTGGAAACAAACGTTCCATTGTTATTTGTGTTGGGAGGCCCTTGGTAAGAGCTTCATTATTTTACAGCAGGAACAAGAGTTCCTGCCTGCCAGCTACAAGGAATATGTACTCTTTACTCTTCGCTTTCTGTGGCTTGATTGTCGCCAAACACCTGAGCTTGGCTCTTTGTACAGCTGAGAAAATGAGGGAGTTACAGGAAGCTGAGCGAGCTTATGAAAGGTTGGTGACAGGTAGAGAAAAAGGTTCGACTCTTTCCCCGCATACCTTCATCCTGTAACGGAGCCCCCTGCATCCGTCCCAGCGACTGAACATTTTGAGGTCAGAAGGAGAGAGCATTGAACCAGAGGGACATTCCAGTCAAAGTCTTCTTTTGTTGGCAGAAGAGTGGTGTATGGGCTCTTGAGAGAAGAACATGCACACAGAGAAAGCAATCTCCACTATACTGGATGCTCGTATTTACACTTCATGGATAGAATGTAACTGACCCCAGAAAGAAACAACCTCTCTTTGCTTCAATTTCTTTGTCCCTAAAATGGGGATACAATAGTACCTACTTCAGAGGTGACTGAAAAGATTAAATGAGCTAATATACATAAAGTACTTAGAATAGGGATGGGGAACTATGGTCACCAAACAGCCAGCTGCCTGTCTCGTTTGTTTGTTTTTTGTTTTTCTGTTTTTTTTTTTTTTTTTTAAGATGATCCATGATTGCATTTGAAAATGTTTATATAAGTACCTACATAATATCCTCAATTTTGCCTCTTGGCCCATAAAACCTAAAATGTTTACTCTCTGACCTTTTAAAAAAATGCTTGCTGACCCCTGGCATAGAACAGTGCCTGGCACACAGTGAGTGCTTCCAATGTGGAAGCTATTATTAATAGTGTTATTTACTACATTGTGCTATGTTATTCCAAACTGCACTCTTGTGCTCCTGAATTAATTGCGAATGCCGAGGAGAAAGACCTACGTGTCAGTGAACACTTCCCACAGCCTGATCTGCAGGCTCATGAGTGTCCCCGATCTCAGTCCTTTTAAAGGTGCTTTGATACTACCATTCAGGGAGGGTCAAGGTTAATGCCCAGATTCCAGAGGCAAGATTCTGCCGACTGTACAGGTCACCTGTTCATTCACAACTCAGGCAATGGGCCCTGTGTCCTTGGTAGCCTAATAGGAAACAGAATTCTCCAGAGTTCACAGCTAGACCCAGCAGTATTTAAGTTTCATCCCTGGGGATCAAGGGTACAGACCTTCTTGGGTTCTTTTATCTGATTCATTCAAGGGTAGAGAATGCTTTTAAAATAGTATTAGTTTCATCAAGGAAGTCAATTTCTAACTTTCATCATGCTAGTGATTAACAGACCACTGTTTTCACTTATTGAAACCCATTCGTGATGTGTAAATGCAGATTTATACAGCATTGCTGGTTGATCAAGATACAGAGAACAGATCTCTCACAGCATCACCTTTGCACTACGGGCTTCCGGGTTAGAACACCAGTGTGTCATCCAGTCTAGATTAGCGTTTGGGTTACAGTTTTGACCCAAGTAATTCTCTAGGTCACGCTGCATATGCTGAAGTCTTTAAATTAAAAATGTTGAAAATTGCCTGTTTAGTATTTTCTAAACATATAAAAACAATATATTTATTTTTTTTTTTTTTGAGCAGTTTCAGGTTTACAGCAGAGTTGAATAGAAAATACGGAGTTCCCACATAGCACTCCCCACCCACACATCTATACTCCCCTACCCTCAACATCCCTCCGTGTGGCATGTTTGGTACAATTGATGAACCAGCATGGACACATTATTATCAACCAAAGTCCATATATTTCTAAATGTATAAAAATATATTTTTATGCTTTATGTGGTTTGTGTCTAAGCTGGCAAACTTCTAGAGCTCTGCTAATTTCTGTGTACCATTCCTATATTTATCAATTCACAATGGCATTTAGGATTTATTTAAAGAAGAAAACACGAAGGTATCAAAGTCAGCTGATGATTCTGCATTTAAAAATCAACAGTTATTAAAGTGCACCACGTCAAACTTTGGACAGAAAGTATATTGTAAAGAACATACTATGCTCTTCTCTGAAGAGGATCTGTTATTATTTCCAAGTATATTTTATCTTCTGACATGTGTGTGGTGGGAGAATGGTGGGGGGGAAAGTGGTTGGAGGAAGAAAGAGTAGAGAAAGATCTACCTGAGGAGTGAGACAGTTACAATTCTGAGTCAGAAAGGACCGTCGCAGGAAAAGGAAAAGGGTGGATAGAAAGCAGGGGTATTTCACTGATGTAGAAAATGGTAAATTTTAAAAAATAAACTGGCATGTTTTAGACAAGATATATACATTCATTAGAGGTGAAGATGTAAGATACTGAAGATAGCGTAGTGCGCAGACCTTCATCTGCAGTCAGATTTCCACGTGAACCTTCATGACGTCTCACACTGATTACGAGGCCCTGAGACCGAGAGCCCCGCTCCCCCTCCCTTTACCCACACAGGCTCTAGACCAGTGTTCAGCGCATCTGTGACGCTCAGCTGTCATCACTGTTGACAGCGTTCACACGAGCGCTACACAAAGATGGTTTACATTAATTCAACTGTGATTCTCAAAGCTCGCTCTCTCTCTCAGCAAGAAATCATCTGGCTTCATTCAGAAGCTGCTGGTCATATGATGGAAAGGCATATATGGTACAAAATCACAGTGGTTTATTTCATCATACAGTACAAATCATTGTCTCCACACTTCATGACAGAGTCTTTGGATTTTTTTTGAATTTCCATTTCATGTGTAGCAAACCAATAGCATCCCCAAATCAAAGTCACTTCTCTGTATGTGAACCCATCACATTATCCCCAAATCAAAACCACTTCTTTATATGTGACCCCATCATCTTTACAGAACTCCACACATAGAGAAGATGTTCCAACACAATTAGTGTCAGCAGCCCGCAGAAGGCACAATGGGGTTTTCTGAAAGATGCCTGTAGGTACGATCAAGCCACTGACTTGGACATAAGATACAGGCCACACTCTGGTTCCCCGGCGGTGAGACACCACAGACTGACAGACAGGTAGGTGGCCACCATCTCAGGCACCGCCTGTCTGACCCTGGGAATTGACTCACCTGAGATACAAGTCCACAGGCAGGCCTCGGGCAAGCAGAGTTAATCTTAGCCAGGAAAATAAATACCCACGAGCTTCTGATCTCTTTCACATACAGGGAACTTTAAGCCAAGAGCTGAAGATGGAGCTCTAAACATAAGCCAAGACTCAAACTCTTCAACAGTCAGATTCAGAGTTCAGTTCTCTCCCTTAACACCCAAGGCATGTCATGCAGGCCCTGGCCACACCCACTGGCCGCGTTTCTCACGTGGCATTTACAGCCGTAGCCCACGCTGCGAGGGCATGCCTCACCTGGGCCCAATTTCCACACAGACCATCCCTTCTAGCTGTTCCACTAAATCCCAGCACCTGGGGCCCTCTAGGAATGGCGTCGCAAATCCTAATGCATCAGCTGATGCTTTACTTACAATTAGGCCCACTTATCAGTACAGCAGAACTGAAGATGGAGGAAACATACCTCCAACCACGGCGCCTCTGCAAGGGTCCAGCACCGCCCCAACGCTGTTCTTCCATAGGCTGCCTCGCCTGCCCTCTTAGGTCAGGCGAACAGACATCCCAGGATGTCCGTGGGGTCAGAGCTGGGTCAGGAGAGCCAGGTCAATGACACCGCATTCTGACAGTGATGGTTGCCCCGGGTGGGCGGCTTCCATGTTGACCTACTGGCTGCAGTAACAGCTCACCAGGAACACCAATGGGACAAACCGGGCTCCTTTTCTCTAACACGCTACCAGGACAAAAGCCCCAAACGTGCTTCATCCTAAGAAAACCCCAGGCAAACTGAGGGCTCTGGTACTTGAGAGCAGCTAATAGAGCTCTCCTACACAACTGGTGAGAACACTTTGCCGCTGCAGAACAGCTGAGAGCTATGAACAGAGCGGTTAATGGCCCAGGGCAACTATGGCCAAGCTGCTGGAGAGGCTTGGGCTGCTTCAGGGAACGCTAAGAAAATGGTACTTCCCTGGGAGGCAGATATGCTAGGAAAGGTCTGAGGGGTGAGGCAGGGCTCATGGGAGAACCTCAGTTTCAAGGGAAACTGGGAAGGTTTAAAAAGCAGGCCCAAAGGAGAAAGTGAAGCTGTGTGGGGCTGCCTGAGAAGGTGGGGTTGGGGGAAAGGGAAGGAAGTGCTCCTGAAGCCTCTTCAGATAATTAGGCTAGCCTGCACAGAATCATTCAGGGCGCTTCCCTTGATCCTGGGACTCCAGCTAGTAAGAACCTGTTCACGTCAATAATTCCATTATATTCTATTCCACTTTAAGTCAAACGATAAAAGTATGACACCCCTTATCTCCCAAATGACCTTCCCAAACGATTCTTTGCAAGGTTGTTGACACCATGTTACAGGACAGATAGGCTCCAACAAATACTTTGCTCCATAAGTAAGAATCATAAACACCCAAACCACCTAACATTTCCAATTATTTTTCTCTCCAATGAGCACAACTTTCTGCCCAACGGCAGGTCATCTGAGGCTTTGGGAGCAAGAGCTACTCTCTCTCGGCAAGAGGGATGGTGCTGGTACCTACATCAGTGAACCAAACTTCTGATGGTGCACACAGACAAAAAAAATCTCTAACTTAAAACAGATTCCTACCAAAGAACTTCTGTGCTGGGAAGGTTAAGCAGAAAAGCAGAGCGCAGAACTGACAGCACTTAACTCAGGGACACATGCCCAGCAGGTGTTTCCAAAAATGCCAGCCTCCCTCTTGGAGACAGTAAGGAATACAAATGAGTGCAGCTTCCAGCTGGGCGGAGCCCCCAAGCCCCGGGGCTGTCTCCCCAGGCCTGAGCCGCCCCCTACCAGAAGAAGCCAGAGTTCCCTCTGGCTGGCCCCCTCTGAGGGCAAAGCATGAGCGCTCGGGTGCAAACACTCGAGAAACAGAAAGACACCTACCTCCAAGGCCAGGAGTGCTGTGCGGGGGGTGCTGTGCTGGCGAGGACAGGACGCTGAAGGCAGTTGTCACTGTTGGGGCTCTCCTAGGAGGTGCTCACCTGGTGATTCACGAAGAGCTATCCTGGGCCAGCCATCTGCTGGGTGCTGGGATGAACAAATAAATCCTCGCGAGAGCTCTGGTTAAATTAATACAACCTGGCCAAGCCTCTGAGCCGCCAGGGGCTATTAAGCTCCCTGTGCTGGGGGAGATGGGGCGGCCTGGCCAGCACAGCCCAGCGTGAGCCATCCCACAGCACCCAGGCCCGGGTACCACGTGGAGGGCGGGAGAGGCAAGGCAGCTCATTACCTGGTAAACAACTGACCGTTAGGAAGCTGGAGCCGAGGCAGCAGCAGACAGGCGATCAGCACGTGTAATTAATGGAAGTGAAATTAACCTTCGGCTCCTTCCCCTGGGGACCTTCTAAGGCGCAGCGCAGGTGCCCCCGGCGGGGTTCTGATTCCCCGGCTGGGCCGCAGGCCCCACACAGGTCAGCTAACTGGGCACTACTTTTCGAGAGGAGCATTAAATTCCTAGAGAACCAAGATCTTTCAACAAAAGCTTTCTGGATGTGGTTTTGAAGAGTCTAAACGTGACAAGGAAATAAGGCAGCAGAGCGCGCTTCGGGCAGATCCAGCCCGGGGGCTCTTGCTCGCGACACAGGCACGGGAGGCTCTCGTGCTGAAGGCAGGGACGGCGGCTGCAGGTCCTGCACTAGTTGCTGGACCACTTCCTTAGGAAATAAACCGGAGCTCCTGTCCCAGAGTCTTTTTCAGAGTGCTACTTTCCCCCGAACTCAAACTTAATTAAATTTTTTAAGAGATTTTGTTTTGAGAGCAGGGTACTTATAGTGTGTACAGGAGTGGCAATCCATGAAGGGGCTGTTTTTTGTTTGTTTAATTTCTAAAAACAGGCGTGATATCTACTCTGTAGGGTTCTTATAAGAATTACATGACATAATGTATGCACAGAGCTTAGCATATTATCTGTTACATGATAGGCATTTAATAAATGTGATTTTTAATATTATTCTTATTCATTTTTTATTTATCCAAAGCCATACACAACTGACTCTTGGACCCAAGTCTTTTGATTTCAAATCCAAGGTTTTGTTTGTTTTGTTTTATGAGGGGGAGGTAATTGGGTTTATTTATTTATTTATATTTGGAGGAGGTACTGGCGACTGAACCCAGGATCTCGTTCATGCTAAGCATGCGCTCTACCGCTTGAGCTATTCCCTCCCCCTAGTTCAAGGTTCTTTATATCAGAGAGTGGCCTGTTAAAGTAAGAGTTTCAGTGCCTTAGTTACTTATGTGGCATTGATTACAATATAGATAGTGAAATAGGAATTGGCAGTAACCCTGAGCAATTATTCCTCTTAGTGTTGCCTTAAAAATAATTTATTCAATGGATATATGTGGTCCTAATTATCTCACCTTAGATACATCCTTCTACTGAGGTTTTATCCCTGTAAGAAATATTTACTGAGAACCCACTAAGTCACTATAGTTAGTGTGGGGGCTCATAGTGGCTTAATGAGTGCACTTAATATTTCAGGTAACAGGAAGTCCTGGAGTAGATTAGACACCATGTTTGGCTCAGTGGCTCAAGAGTTACGTCACGACTTAAGTTTCTTTTTCTACCTCCACTCTGCCGTGCCTCGTGAAGACCTCTTCTGGCTGATAACAAGATGGCTGCCACATTCCACACAATAATAGCCAAGAAAAGATGGACAACATTGTCCTGTGTTTCTCTCTTAGCAGTAAGCCACTCCTTCATGGTCTTTCTCTCTTGTCTCATTGATGTGAATTTAAGAAGGATAAGAATGTAAGTCAAAGGGACAAACTGGGAGTTCGAGATTTGCAGATACTGACTACTATATATAAAATAGGTAAACAATAAGTTGATACTGTATAGCACAGGGAACCATATTCAGTATCTTGTAGTAGCCTATGGTGAAGAAGAATATGAGAACAAATATATGTATGTTCTTATGGGACTGAAGTATTGTGCTGTACACCAGAAAATGACACAACACTGTAAACTGACTGTACTTCAATAAAGATATATTAAAAAAAACCTATCCGGGAAAAAAAAAAGACCACATATAGGGAAAAAAAAGAATGTAAATCAGAGTTTTGGTCATGAGCAACTCTCTCAGCCAACAAAGTAAGACAGCTAAGAATGCTAACCTGGAAAGGCCATACATATATTTGACTAAAATTTAAAAAATTCAGTTAACATGTATGTTTTTCCTCAGTAACTCTGAGTTGTGATTCATGTACCTTACAATGCATTGTGTCTTTACTTTCAACTATCTTTTTTTGTTTCATTTGTTTGTTTTAATTCTTTCTTTGAAATAGAAGTCTTAAAAACACATAATAAATACTTATTTCTGCTTCTGGGTGGGATATACTAGGTTGTGGCAGGCTGTTCTCTCATTGAAACTAATACAAATAAAATAAGTTGCAAAAATAATACTTTCAATGGCACCGAAAAGCTATGAAAGTAACGAGGACTAGATAAATAAAATTCCAGAGAGCAAAAAGCTCTTCTGAGATGACTTGATGTCTGCTACCAGTTTTGTTCCTAGGAGCATCAACAATTTGCAGTGTAGACTGAGGCTCAAGCTGTTCATAAGCAGTGGAAGTTTACTGGGGAAAAGAGAAGCCAGCATGGGACTGGGGTAACAAATGGGAAAGGAGGGGAGGCCAGCACACAAGCTTAGTTTTCCCTATAGACCATTTGCTAAATTCTGGTTGTGATGCAGGAGTCTCTATGCTGGCCATGAAGGTAGAATAAACTGTCCTACAGTACTGAGGAGACAAAGTCCTGCTAGAGGGACATAGTCTGTAGCACAAATACAGAAGTGCTCTCCCTTAAGACATTGGCTCAATTATGAACCTGTGTGGGAAGCGAGGCCATTGAGTTCATCTAAACCTCCAAAGGGAAGCCTGGAAGAGCAGTACCTGAGGAATAGGGACAAACAAGGGCGGAAATGAGTCTTACTAAAACTTCAAACTACCCTCAAGCTAGCACCATCTCTGACTGAACTGAAGTGATCGGTCCCTTACTGTATGAACCATGCCTTTTATTTTCTGTATTCTGACGCTTCACATTGGAGCCTTGCTGACGCCAGAGGGACTGCCCCTTCTAGAGTGAGCCAGTTCCATGAGACAGTGAAAACCCACCCATGAGCACACCTTTCAGATGCAGACTGACCAATCCAGAGCCCATCACCCCAACCACCTTCTTTAATGGGCACTTACACTCTGGGCCACTATCCACCCATTCTCATCACCCTAGGACCAGGTACCGACAACCAGGGACAGCCCCTATGCCCCAGAGCCTGCTAAAACCATTCAAATCAGCCAGTTCTAAGCCAGTTTACTCTGCCTCACAGTTCCTTCTCACAGAAACCACAGTAAAGGCTCTTCCCCACAGTCTCCCCTTCCCTCTGGCTCCCGACCAACTTCTTTGTGTGGCCGCCAATGCCGTGGTATGCCCCTCTTCTCTTGGGATCTCTGAGTGTCACAAACTACCTCTTCAATGTTGATCATCTGATCTGTTTTACTTGCCACACCTAAATAAAACAGAACTTCTATTTTAAAAGCCCTTATCTGTTTAACAAAGAGTAAACCCTCTCTGGGGGAGAAGAACATCATTGGTAGCCCCTGCAGTACTTTCACATCAATAAAAATAACTAGACTATAAAGAAGCGGAAAACGTAATGTATACAGCATTAACCGCAGAATGAATAGCTCATTGCATGGGATTAAGAGCAGACTGGGCAGAGAGGAAAGGGTAAATGAAGTTGACAACAAGTCTATAGAAAACATCTGACTGAAGCACAGAGAGGACAAATAATGGACTGCACAGGACAGACTGTAAGCGCCATGTGGGATCCAATCAAAAGATGAAGCAGCATGTAACTGGAATGTCAAGCAGGGAGGAGATTTGAAGAGATAACGGCCAGAAGTTTTTCAAAACTGATTACTTATCAGCGAGGCTCAACAATAAATGCTTATTAACAGAGGAATGGATAAATTAATCATGGTTTATTAATGCAGTAATAAAAAAGAATCCTACTGTAACACACAACAGGGATAAATTGCATGGACATAATGATGTGTGAAATGCACCCCAAATTCCATTTACATGAAGTTCAAGAATAGGCAGTTTTAATCTATGGTGGTAGAGGGCAGATTGGTCACTAACTCTAGGGAGTGTTTACTAAGAAAGGGTAGAAAACATCTTTCTAGGATGTTGGAAATACTCTGTATCATGATCTGGATGGTGGTTACATGTATGTGTGTGTGTGTGTGTGTGTGAGTTTGTATTTGTGTGCATATACATGTATGTATATTTATTGACATGAATGCTTAAGATTTGTGCACATCATACATTTTGTATTTCAATAAAAACAAAACAAAATGAAAAACTAAAACATATTGTCTGTGTTGATCTAGGGTTGTGGTGGAAACACTGCTGTGAATAATACATACGGAGGAGTTATATATTCTTATTGAAACAGATGGTGAGTTAAACAAATGTGATGCTTCAAATAAAAGGAAGATTGGAAATGAATTCATTTTAAAATGCCTTCTGGAGCTGAATTAAACACTGTTTGTTGGGCCAAGGACTTTCATTTTAAAGATAGGTAAACGAATTATGAATAATTTCGGGCAACATCATAACTTAATTTGTTGTTCCATAGAGAAGCAATATTGTAAACCATCATACAATCTAATGTAAACAAAAGCTCATCTATAACCTTTTATATTGTTTAAGATTCTAAGTGGAAAGTAGGTCGAGTTTGAGGCTGAAGAATAAAACATTGTATGTTTTGGCAAAGGGAATGCCAAATGACTTTACCTGTGCTGTTTAAAGGGTTTGTTTTTATAAAGATGATCTCAGAGAGTATTTAGAAGTTGGTAGAGTAATGAACTGGAGGATATTTTCAAACCTGAGTGGGAGCAAGAATCAGCAGAAAAGGTCAAGGATCACAGTCATGGAACCGGTTTCCTGTATTAGTCGGGTCAGGAGCAGTTTTTAAAAGAGCTTTCTCTTCCTTCTTTTGAGAATTGTTGGCATTCACGTACCCGGACTGACGTTTGTTAAAGTCAGACAACCACGAGTAATGAGGGTTTTTGACTCTGTCTTTACTTTTTTTTTTTCTAGAAATACATACTGTTTAAACTCTTTACCATGAGTAGCACTGTAGTTTGTAGGGCCCAGTACTAAATGAAATGCCGGGCCTCTTGTTCAAGAATTTAAAATTTCAAGATGGTGACAGCCGAGCATTAAACCAGGCCGGGAGCCCCTGTGAGTAAGGGGCCTGTGTGGCTGCCCAGGTCACATGCGCACGGAGCTGGCTGTGCTTCTTAACATTACACTCAAACCCTCGGTGACCACAGCCCTGACACACTCTGCAGACTTCCTTCCACACGCTCCAGCCGTAACACTTGGCCAGCAGGTCCTCAGACACTTCATGTTGGGTCATGTCTTTATGCAGATGGTTCATTTTCTCCCTGGAATGTTCTTTACCACTTAGTCTGTCTGACAAAGCCTATCCATTTTCACCTACTAACTCCCCTGAGAGAACTGCCCACTCCTTCCTTGAGCCACCTCTGACCTTGGGAATCTCTGTGTTCTTATACTCGACATATTTTGTTGTCATTTTTGCTCACTCATTTGCCTTCTAAACAGTGAGCCCACTGTGGTCAGGAATTGTGTTTTATTCATATTATTGCATTGCACAAAGTGGATACTTAATAAATATTTGTAAGTGGACAAAGGAGTAGAATTCTAAAGATAAAAAACGGAGAAAGTCCGGCTACACTTAAAATAATAGTTACAATTATTTTTTTCAGAAAAAATAAATGCAAAAAAAACATGAAGATTGACTGGGCTTACTCTTTTCAGTTCCTGATACCCTATTTAATTAATTTTTAAGAATTTTGATGTTCAAATTGGTAAAATAATTTGATCTCATTCGTACATTCTGATTTAATCTATTTTGCTATCGCGTGTTTTGTCGGTTGGTGCTAGGATTATTAAGTCTATTTCTCATAAATAAGATGACAAAAGAGTTATTAGGAATACAGTTCTGGAATCAGCTTTTCCCAAAGAGATGATTATACCCTGAATGACTAAATGAACCAATGACTGAACCCTACTAGAAGCTGGACTGTTAATAATTGCTTTCCTTAACTTTTTATATACAGAAGAATTTTTTATTGCTATTTCCATACACCATGGCCAAATTCTTTCTTGTCTCTTCACAATAATTTCCACCAACTGCTGGAAAGTTAGCAGGTATGAGCTGAAATAGAAACTGCAGTTTCTCTGAAGTTTTATATTGCCTTTTCACTCAATGAGACATTACTTTCCAGCCCCAAGGGTCAAGATCATGAATCATTTTATTTCCTTTTTTTCTTTTTCTTTCAGAAAAAGTAATTCATCTGAGAGGGCTGACAGTCTGGGTACTATAAAAAGCTCTGTTTAATAGCAGGGAAGATGAAGAAGGGAGGCGACACCCTTCGTTGAGTAAAGGGTAGACTGAGGAGCTTTCTGGCCTTGCCTGTGGTCTGGAAGAAGAGAGAGAAACAGAAGCGAGTGAAAATAGAATGAGGAATAAGCATCATCCAAGCAGTGGCATCCTGGAATAAGGATGGTCACATACAGAGTCCCAGTTCTCCCAGCCAGATGGTTTCAAGTCATATTTATTGGGCATCCGCAATTTTCAGAAGACATGGTCTCAGACCTGTTGGTGCCTAAATCCTAAGCAAACAGAGATATGATGACATGATGTCTTTTCACATTTATTTCATCCTCTACTCCAGGGTGGGGAAGGTGTACTGATTATGGTTATGGTAGTTGGGAAAACACTTTTGCTTTCAGCTTATTTAAGATAAAATACCATAAGAGAATTGGCGTGATGAAGTTTGAGTTTTTCTTTTTGCTTGTTTTTTTTTTGGCAGGGAGGGGGTAATTAGGTTTGTTTGTTGGTTTGTTTATTTAAATGAGGGTACTGGGGACTGAACCCAGGACCTCATGCATGCTAGGCATGCACTCTACAATGGAGCTATTCCCTCACCCAGGGATTTTCAAGTATGAGCCACCCATTCTCCTTGTTTGGCCCTGCAATAACCGTTTCTCTGCTCCAAACTCCAGGACAGAAAAAAAAAAAAAAGAAGGAAAGAGAGAGAAAGAATTGAGGTGGTTTTTGAAGAAAAAGAGGCATGGGAGAGAATGAGGATGAGCACAGTGGATGTCATGGGAATATGTGTTTTTGCCTCATGTAATGTTTGTTGTGTTCAATCAAAGGCTTTCCACATGTAAGCCAAGATTTGAAAAGAAAAAGTGAAAGAATAGAATGGAAGGGAATGAGATCAGTAGAAGGGCAGCCTGGAAAGGCTGGGAAAGCTAATATTCACTCATTCATTCGTTCATTCACCTGTGAGATTGCCTAATGCTTGCCAGGCAAAGTAATAGGCCCCACTGGCCTCTGGTCTTATTTTTTAATGAAATGGCAAGAAGCTAGAGCTATACTTAACCTCAGCTCTACATCAACTAGTTTACTGCTATTTCTCAACCACGTTACTTTTTCTTTTTTTTTTAAATCAACTGCACCGGGATATACAGGAATGACAATATAAAGTTAGAACTACATGTATAATTAAATAGATAAAAATATATCACATATTTTATATATCTATACTATATTCACATGCAATTATTCAGTATATGATTAAAGTTATATGTTTGTAGTGAGGGATAAAAAGAAAAGTACATCTGATTATTTTCATGAAGTTTTTTATGTCATATAAGTATCTGGATGACTAATTTCCCCCTGAACTTATGAAAATTTACTTAAAAATACAAAATACTCCAATTACATCTGGAAGTAACATCACTATTACTGATGTTACGATAGCAGTAATAGCTCATGTATATGGTATACTTAATATGTGCCAGGAGCTACGCTGAATACTTTAGCTGTCTTAGTTAACTGAATCCCTGTGACTTTATGAGAGACGTGCTGTTGTTTCTATTTTCGAAGCTGAGGAAACTGAGGCACAGGGTGTTTGAACCACTCGCCAGGGTCGCAGAGACAGAAAGGAGCTTGGATTTAAACGTAGTCTGATTGGCTGGAGAACCCAAATCCTGAACTCCCACACATAGCTGAATGCACAGTGTTAGTGATTTAGCAGGATGCTTAAGAGGTGTGTCATTCTGCCAGAGTGCGGTGCTGCTTTGTGTCAACTCATCACTGGCACCTCACAGCCGACTGATTCGTCCTGTGCCTTACTGCACAGAAAAGTGGAAAAACACAAGCTATGACATTCTGCTCGATCTTTCAGCTCGAGTCATTTAGGAATGCTACCACTTCTTTCTCTGGCCTGTGGACCGTTGTGATTTTTCATCCTTTAAAGTTCACATCCCCACAGGTACAGCAGGAGGAGGTTTTTCTTTTCCCTGGTGGACAGCCAGACAGCTGACAGGAAATGCTCAAAGGAAACCTAAGAATTGGAAGAAGTAATTTCCAAAGTTACCTAGCATTCCTTTCATTTAATTCGGGTTTTTTTCCCCCTCTTAAGAATGATTTTTTCTCTCTCTCTCTCCCTCCCTGCTCCATCTCCTCTTCCCCCTCAATTTAAGATGCAGGGGGGATTCCTCCTCTTTTGACTTCTTCAGTCTCCCGCAGACCCATCCCCTTAGTTTATCCTGAATATCTTATTTCTATAGTGTTCTGAAGGAAACAAACACGTGCCCTGTGTGGTGTATACAGCACAGCGATCCCTCTCCTCATTCAGACTTTGGATGACTTCGTGAGTGACTGAGCCACAGGGTACATGTGCTCTAGTTGTGTGAAGGGCAGTGGAATGCAGGCTGGTCATTACCAGGGAGCCCAGAGACCCAAGTTTAACAGACACCATAACCATGGGGCAGACAGGAGGCGGCTGCCCCTACCCCGTACACATCCCCTCCCACAGAGACCAGCCATCAATGCAAAGCAGTGCCCCTTATTCACCTACTGCATCGTGAGTTCTATTCTATTTCTCCTTTGAGTTCCCTTTGATGTTTTCGTTTGCAAGTACTCCAGCCCCCGTCCCCAGCTGCTAATTCCTCTGCAAGTTGCCATTCTGTCCTAAAGGGAGAAAAGTGATGTGTAAGGTACTTAATGTGGTGCGTTGATAACACACCACTCGGAAGTGAAAGGTCAACGAGGACGCAGGTGGGTGACTTACCAGACAAACCTGCACACAAATGAGCTCCACAATTGGACGGAAGCCACATGGGCAGCTTGAGTGGCCCTCAGAATCCGGATTTAAAGGATTGGGTGCAGATGTCAATGCTTTTGGGGAGATGGAACCAAGTGCCAAAGAATTCCTAAATTCTTAGATATTGTGTCGATGTTGTCAAAACATCCCCTGTTGTTACTTTTCCCAAAGAACAGAATTTACTTCCAAAAAGATATAAAAGGGGAAGTGTTTTTTACCACTTTTGCTTGAGGCTAATTTATTCATAAATTTTGCATTTATTCATATTATATTAAAATATTATTATATTACTAAATGTTATTAAATATTATTCATAAATTTATTCATAAATTTAACAAAGTAGTTTAAGCATAAATTTTACAGACTCAGTCATGGGTGATATGACTTTTGGTAGAGCTGTAAATCCACTGTGTGTGTGTGTGTGTGTGTGTGTGTGTGTGTGTTGCATCCTTCAGAAGCTGGTGTAGGACAGGTTTTCCATGCCTTGGACCCTGGGCTACAGATTCTGAGTGTCCTCATTTCAGAGTGGTGTGCAGGGAACCACTGCTGTGGCATGATCTCATTTATGGTGTGGATAAGAAATGGAAATTCCAGTTCTGTTTTGACTTCAGAATATTTATGCTTTTTTGCTTTCCATTTAAATACGAAACCACTGAAATGCAAAACACAAAGCAGATTTTTTTTTAATCTCCCAACGTACCTTATCTCATACCTACCATTTTACGACTAGATTACCTTTACTCAGTCATAACGTATTACTGGATAAAGGTTCTGCTCAATGGACTTAGATCAGAGCGTGCTACCTGATGATCTTTCGACTCTGGTCAGGTCAGGACTTTGAAAATTGAGCAGTCAGAATAAAATACTGCTTCTTTGACTTATTTCTACTTGGTTTTCTAAAAGAACTTTTAAGTGGTAGCTATTGGTTTTTATCAGTAAAATCTTATACTACTGTTTTTGTTTTTGTTTTTTCCTGAAGGATTCTGCATGTGCTAAAGGGCTATATTTAGGATGGGCTTCACACATTCGGGCAATTGTGTGGCAGCTGGCTGGCAGCCCACAAGGAACTTGACTCAAAGCTCAGAATGCTAATTGAGAAAGAGCCTGGTGTTTCGCTCCAAAGCCAAGGGGAAAGCCACGTGGGAGTTAATTATCCAATTCGGAATATTGCTTGGGTAAAAGAGTTACTGTGTTAATAAAAATATAATGAAGCCTAGTTGCCTGGGGCTGCTGTTTATTTTTGCGTATCTCCCCCAGGAGATAACTCCAGGTGCAAGATGGCTCAGTGAGTTTCACCCTCCGCACTGACTCAATTAGAAGGTGGGTGTCTACTTCCTGAAAAACACTGAACCCAATGCTGATATGACGCAGAGAAATAAATGAGGGACAAGAATCGCATGAATCCTCCCACTACTCTTGGTATAGGTGAGGCTTTTATATCCTACTCAGGTTTAAGGATTATATTTTAAGAGAGATGAGTGAAAAGGGACAATAAAAGAAAGAAAGTAACGATTATAAAAGGGCATAGGAAGGAGGGTGAGAGAACACAGACGCTGGTATAAGGAAGAGGCGCCTGCCTGTACAACCGTTACCTTGAAGCGAAAGCGTGTTATGAATCAGATAAGAATCACCTCTACTCTCCCTCCCATTCTTTTTCATTGTGTTTTTGTTTTTTCTCTTCTCAGTGATTACCATCAGGGCGCACACAGGATGCCTCTCCTTTCAATTTCAGAAGCCTTTCCTTTGAGCCTCCTTCCCTTGCCAGCCGCCATCTCATTTCTTTGCTCCCCTTTGTGTTAAAGCTCCCCTGAAGACTTCCCCTGTGGCCTCCACACCGTCCTTCCCTCTCCCCTCGCGAGCCCACTTCAGCCCGGCTCACACCCCCACTATTTCACCAGGACTGCGCTTGCCTAGATACCAGTGAGCTCCACGTTGCTGGAGCCGCTGAGTAATTCTCAGTTCTCGTCTTACTTGTCCCAGTCATGTACTTGACACTCGCAGTCGCTCGTCCCTTCACCTTCTGGGATATCACTTTCTAAAAACTGTCTTCCTATCTTGTCAATCACTCCTCTTTGGCTTCCTTTGCTTGTTTTTCTGCTCCCCATGTCTCTGAACACCAGAGCACTCCAGGTTCTGCGCAGAGCCCTCTCCTTTGTCCGTACTTACCCTTTTGTTGATCTCACCCAGCTCCAGGGTGTCGATATCACCTGTATGCCGACGAACCCTAATGAGTATCTCCAGCCCACACTCTCTCCCGAGCTTCAGATTTTTATATATAAAGGCTTGCCTGACATCTCCACTTGGATATTTAATAGAAACCTCAAATTCAACATGCCCAAACGGATTTTCCATGCTCTTTCTCCTGATCAAATCTGTTCTACCTTCAACCTTTCCCATTTCCGTCAATGACTACTCCATCTTTCCATTTGCTTGCACCCAGAACCTTGGAGTCATCCTTGGCACTTCACTTTCGTTCATACTCTAGGTCCCATCTTTGAAGACATTCTGTTTTCTCTACCTTGAAAACACATCTGGAATCTAACCAGTCCTTGTCCCCAGCACTGCTGCAAAATTGGCCTGTGTGATCACTTGCTTGTATTGGCCTGCCAACTGGTTTCTTGACTTCTGCCTGTGGACCCTTATACTATATTTTCAACCTAGCAGTTCATCATCTTTTAAAAATGTAAGTTAGATCAGACTGCTTCTCTGTTATACCTTGCTCTCATCCCCCACCGCCAATTAAAATATAAAATCCTTACAATGTCCTAGAAAGACTGCATTGGATTCCTAGGGCTGGTGTGACAAACTTGGTGGCCTAAAACAACAGAAATTTATTCTTTCACAGTCTTGGAGGCTAGAAGAATGAAATCAAGGTTTCAACATGCTCTCCGAAGGCTCTACAGGAGAATCCTTCCTTGTCTCTTCCAGCTTGTAGGGGCTCCAGGTATTCCTTGGCTTGTGGCTGCATCCCTCCAACCTCTGCCTCTGTCTTCACATGGCCTGCTTCTCTTTTCTCTTAAGAGGACTTGTTATTGTATGTAAGCCCTTTTGGTAATCAGACTAATCTCTTCTTGATACCATGAACTTATTTGCATTGGCAAGACTTTTTCCAAATAAGATCACATTTGTAGGGTCCAGAGGTTAGAATATGGGCATATATTTTGGAGGGCCACCATTTAATCTACTACAGAATCCAACATATTATGGACCACTATTACCTCTGGGATTTCTTTTTCTACCTTTAGTCTCCTTGTTGCAATTGTACTGGATTCTTTGATTTTTTCAAACGTGCCAAGTCTCATGAACAAGGGCCTTTTCACCAGCCAGCCCCTCAGCCTCCAGATAGTAACATGGGTCACTCCCTCATGTTACCTTCCCATGAGGTCTCCCCTCGTTACTCCACTTGAAATGGTAGCACTCACTTTCCCTCTTACCCTGCTCTTATTTTGTTTTTCTCCCATTTTGGTTGAATGAGCTTCATTTGGTACTGGGTGGGGTACTATGATGGCATGAAGGTCCAAATGGCCTCAGACAAATGGCTGCAAGTCGTTTCTGGCTTCCAGATGGGAGTTTAGTTGGAGCTGTTAGCCAGGGGCCTTGGTTCTCCTCCATGTGGCCTCGCTACATAGCTACTTGGGTTTCCCTGCTGGTTGGTGGCTGAGTTCCAATAAACAGCATTCTAAGAGGAAGGACGCAGAAGCTGTCAGTTTTGTTAAAAGTCTGGGCTCAGAAGTATGAGAATATTACTTCTACTGTACTCTTTTAGTCACAGTAGTTGCAAGGGCAGCCTAGATACAAAATAAACTCCACCTCTCAGTTGGGGGAGTGGCATATTCATACAGGGATGGAAGTAACCACCTTTGGAGACTATCTACGGAAAGGACTTTCTTGGGTCCTTGATATCATACCATGGTATGGCTGCCCGCCAAAATAGTTAGCTTTATCCTTGTGTTCATTCTCTTTTTAACCTATCGTTATGTTATTGAGGAATTTCTATGATCTTAAAAATACATATATATATAGGGATGTATGTATGTATAACTGAGTCACAATGCTGTACACTGGAAATTAACACAAAATTGGTAAATTGATTATATGTCAATTAAACATAATAAAAAAATATATATGAAACATTTTAAGATTTAAAATTAAAAAATTTGAAACATAGATAAATCAGTTTACTAGCAATCCTCATGTTTTTGCATTTAAGCTTATGAAAATCGCTTTGTGTGCAGTGGGGAGAAGGAAATCCACTGTTAAGCCTTAATAATTGGCTGAAGTTTTATATAGTTTGCCTCAGTTTCACAGTCAAAAAATTACTCTTTGACATTATTACTGTTAGTTGATAGAGATCTGATCTACAATCATACAGAAGAGGCAATTGTTATTACAAATAATGTTCTGAAGGTCTCAAACCATTTCAATGATCTTGACACTTTAGAATATCTCAATAGATTTGGGTAAGATTCTTTTTTTTGCTCTTAGCTGATACAGTTAGTGACTAAATAAGACCATATGTAATGGGATCTAAAGTTTACCACTTTTTGAACAGATTATGCCACCTCTACTAAGAAATGACATTTCCTTAGACTGAAAGCAGGAGGAGGAATCTCTTTTGCTCCTACCTACTTCTCTGTTTTAATCAGCTTGAACTGCCATTAAAACAAACAAAGAAAACAGAGATTGGGTAGCTTAACATAAATTTCTTACAGTTCTGGAGCCTGGAAGTTAGGGATCAGAGTGATATTATGGTCTGGTTCTGATGAAAGCACTCTCTTTGACTTGCAAAAGGCCATCTTTTCACGGTGTCCTCATTTGGCAGAGAAAAAGAGAGCGCAAGCTCTCTGGTGTTTCTTCTTATAAGGGCAATAATCCTGTACTGAGCCTTCATGACCTCATCCAAGTCTAATTATCTCCCCAAAGCTCCATCTCCAAATACCACCGCTTTGTGGGGTTAGGGCTCCAGTATGTTAATTTGGGTGGGGAGGGGTGGACATAATTCATCTACAGCATTGACTGTTCCTTTCACCTCTCCAAGTAGATTGGTAGCAGATAAGAATAAAACAGATGAATGAAGCAAAGAACAATTTTTGGTTTAAGTTCTGTGAAATTAATTTGTTCATTTGCAAATTTTATTCATCTGAAATCTTTTTTTGGTAAGCTTATTCTCTTCAACAGAGGAAATTATTGTTCAGTTGGGGATATATAAGGTTGGCATGGTAGATAAAATTATGGTTTCCCCAAAGGTATCTACATCCTTTTTTTGAAATTTTTGGAATATTTGAATATGTTTCCTTACACAGCACAAGGTACGTTGCAGATATGACTAAGGGTACAGACATTGAGATTGGGAAATTATTGTGGATTATCTAGGGGGTCTCACTGTAATCACATAAATCTTAAAAGTAGAAGAGGATAGAAAAAGAGTGGGTCAGAGACATGCAACATTAGAAGGACTCAATCTGCTATTGCTGCCTTTGAATATGTAGAAAAGGGCCCTTTGGAAGCTGAGACTGGCCCTAACTGACAACCAAGACCTCAGCCTTTAACCTATCACTACAAGGGATAAATGATGCCAAAACCCCAAATGAACCGGAAACTGATTCTCCCCTAGAGACTCCAGAAAGGCACACAGCTTGCCAAGAACGTCATTTTAGTCCAGTGAGATCTGTCCTGGACTTCTGACCTACAGAACTCTGACAGTAAGTTTGTGTTGTTTTAAGCTGCTAAGCTTGTGGTAATTCATTATGGCAGCAATAGAACACAAATGCATTTGGTTCTGAATTAAAGTCCTCAGTCTCCAAATTCTATCTATCACTCAAACATGGAAGAATTCTTCACGTCTAATCAAAGAGAATTGATGACCTCCATTTTGTTGAAGCGGGCAGAGCTAGATATGCGCAGAGAAAGGCGGGCATAGGCCAAATGGCAGGAAACCACACATCCTGAGAACAATGGGGGTCCTTGGGCAGACAGAGAAAAGCAGGAACCTCTGGACTGATAAGAAACCACACATTTTTGGGTGACAAGTGTCCTGGAGGCAGATTAAGGAAAGGTGGGATAAGGCAGGAGTCTCCAGTGTCCAAATATAACCTTTTGCTCATTATGCCTTCAAAATTAGCCTTGCAGTAAAGAAGTACCCATCATGAAGTAAAACCATGACACTTCCAGTCAAAGCTAAATAATGACAAAAATCCCTCCTCCTCTCGGGAAGGTGAAGCTGGGATGAAAGTCAGGAAATATGACCCAAATCTCTCCCTCCCCAATGAATATTCTGCCCATTCATTTTTATACCCCATATAACCAGCTTGCCAAAGAAACCCAGCCTGAGTCTGCCCACTCTCCCCTTGAGAGTGTCCTATCACTTGCTTTGAGATTGTAATACATCCTTGCTTTGCTTTCTTGACCTCTGTATTCTTTCTGCAACAAGACAAGAACCTACTCACCGGTAACAGTTTTAGCCACTATTCTGGAACCATCATATACACGTTTAGAATCACTGTAGCACTCTGTTCTTTAAAAGCAATTGTATCACTGTGATTACTATGGCTTTTGTTATATTTCTGTGTGAATCAGGAGAGACTTTGACAGCTAGAATGGCCGGATGGGAAGAGTAGGTAGGTCATGTTCAAAAACAGGGGGTAGAACTTGGTGGGGGCATCAGGAAGATTCAGAAGTTGTGCAGAGACTCAGTTCCATCATTCTGCTATAATATTCCTTATTTAAGACAGTGGTGCCTTGGTTTTAGAGCCCTGACAAGAAGAGGCTCACAAACTTTGTTTTTAGACTCCTTCAGGCCATACGCTTATCTGCAAGGGTGAGAGACATCTGAAAAATGCTATGTTTTTTTGGTCAGTGTATGAAAGAACCTTGAAGTCTCACGTTCCTATGAATTTGATTGCCATGGAGAGTGTGGTATAAATGAAAAATGTTGGCTACCATATTGGCAAGGAAAGGACACTGCGGCCACCAAGCCATCAGTCACTTCTGCCACCCCCTCAGGTGAGCCCTGAGGGAACTTAGGATGGAAACAAAGGGGCTGCTTACCACTGAAGCACCCTCAATGGTGCACCCTGAGGGGACTCAGAATGGAAAAGAGCAGGATACTGGCCCTAGATAGTTAAATTGCATATCAAAGGAATGACTTCAATGAGCCCAGATTCTTGCATCTTCCCATACCTAGAAAAGCACTAAATTCCTTAACTTGAGATATCTAGTTTTCTTTAATTAACATTAATCTTTCGATGTTTGTGGACTACCTGGTCTTAGTTGCAAAACTCCTCTACCTCCTGGCTCCTCCCTTACCTCTTCAGAGCAGTCCCCCAGAGCGATCTGAGAGGCTAGCTCTCAGGCTTGACATCCTCAGAAAGTCTGCCCCAAATAAAACCTCGTTCTCAACTTTTAAGTTACGCATTTTTTTCAGTCGACAGTGGTACAGAGCCAATACTGCGGAGGCTTCCCGCCCGTCCGTCCACTTAGTGATCAGCCTTGACAATGACTCATGTATTCACCTCAATGGTGATAAGATACTTTAACATTTCTTGCCATCTTACAAATTAAAGCCCTTTTCATTTATGAATAGTATGATTCAATAGAAGGAAGAATGAATATTTTAAGTGAAGAGACAGGATTACAGAAATTTTAAGTAACAATACTGAAGGAATCATCTATTAATCTACTAGTCATTTACATGTACAGCACACCTCTCTCGTGATGGTCTTATTTGTTTGGTAGTATTTTTCAACTGATACAGCTGAACTGCTTCTATCATTAAAAGGCCAAAGATACAAATATGATGCATATCCTAAAAGTATAATGATTATTAACCTACATTAAAATATATTTCAAAAATAATTCCTTTAATAATAACAATAATAACAACAACAACAATAATAGTTGCTTTTCTTTCCTAAAGTGCTCTTTTTAAAAAGGGGAGGATTCTTACTGTGCTGGGACCTTCAATGACGGCTTGTTAGAGCAGGCAGATAGCTAGATATGAGCAGAGAAAGGGGGATGCAGGCCAAAAGGCAGGAAACCATACATCATGTAAGCACCAGGGGTCCCTGGACAGAGAAAGAAACCAGAAACCTCTGGACTGGTAAGTGGTCATACCTTTTAGGGTGATGATTGGCCTGGAGGTCAACAAAGAAGGGTGAGAAAAGGCAGGAATCTCCAGTGTCCCAATATAACCTTTTGCTCATTATGCCCTCATTTCAATAAAATTAGCCTTGCAGATTAGAAGTACCCATCATGCACTGATACCATGACACCTCCGACCCAGACTAAATAAGGACAAAAATCCCTCCTCCCTTTGGGAAGGTGGAGCTGGGATGAAAATCAGGGAATACAACCCCAGACCCTTCCCTTCCCAGTGAATATTCCACCCATTCATTTTTATACCCTATGTAACCAACTTGCCAAAGAAACTCTGGGCAGCCGCTCACCTGAGCCTGCCCGCTCTCCCCTTGAGAGTGTACTATCCATCCTTTAATAAATCCTCACTTAAATTTCTTAACTTCTATGTCTTGACCCTGAATTCTTTCTGGGATGGGACAAGAACCTGGAGCACTGGTTACATCTACCGGCAACAGGCTGAGTCTTAAACCACAGACTAGGGACAAACGTGTTAAACTGGAGGGCCTCCTTGAAGAGCTGCCTTCAGTGGCTCATGAGCCAGTCTAAGCCCAAGAGTAAAGCCACCGTCTCATATATTACTTCACCTCCTTTCTCCTCTTCTATCCCCTGCGACCAGGAAGAAATAGCACCTTGAACACCTAACAGGGCTGCCACTCAGGCTTCTCTCTTTGTGACGCTCATCACTCATCTATTTTTTTCTCACGTCTTCTGCTTTGCATCCACTAGTCCAGCCCCTCCATTATCTAGGAAGTGGCGTGTCTTTGAAATTTCATGTTTCTAGTTCAATGTCTATTAAAGATATTTGGTTGCAGAGGGAATATTCAGGGCGAGTGGTAAACAGACTGCAAGTTTGGTTCTTACCTTTTCCAGTTTTTTCACTCATAGAAAAGTCACAGAATGTCACTGAGGACTCACCCCATCACATGGCCCTTTCTGATGTCTCTGGCTTGCCAGACAAAGGCACCAAGCACCGAGCCAGAGGTGATCCAGGCCTTGCAGCATCTGTCGTTTTAACTACTGGGAGCACAGACAAGCAACCATACCTGGACTTGTTTTAAACACACTGAGGAGTTTCAGGTAGGCTTTTCCAGCTGAAAAAGAAAACATTGACACCAATCACGAAAGCGTTTTAAAAAGAAAACAATTTCCAATAGATCTTTTATGCTACGCAGCACTAAGAAGCACTTCCGCTTTTGATAAATGAAGAGGAAGGAAAGAGAATCACGAGGGGGATCATTCCATTCCAGGCAGAGTATTACCAGTGCAGGAAAAAATTAAAATAAGATGACTTGCTGAGAGCAGGAGTACAAATCAATTACAAGGCATCCCGATTTCACAAACATGCGCTCATTAATCCTCCGTCAAGGTTGAATCCAGGCAAGGTTAAGTTGCTGTATCTTGTGATCTTGGACACATCCAGCCTCTCTGAGCTTCATTTACCTTATCCATAAAATGGGAAAAATAACAAAAATACTTGTTCTATTTAACAGACTTGGCTCAGGGAGAGATACTGTGTGTGAAAGCAGAAAGTATTTTACTAAACATAAAGCATCAAGTATTATATTATTAATTATAATATAAAACATTATAATTATCAGCACAAAAAACTACCTTAGTATATATTATGCGTTTAGTTTAGTGAAACAAATCATTGTGCCTCTTCAAGAAAAACATACTGTACTGTACAAAACGTACTGTCGTAAATCTTTGGTATTTGTGGCTCTTTGCGGTAGCAAACGAGCTTCAGAGAATATGCTTTCTCAATTACCAAGAGATCAATTAAAATGAAAATTTCATCAATTATAACATGCAGTGTTCTCTGTACACTGAAGTGCTTTCATGAAAATGCAAGTTAACCATGTCTAATTTTCTTGGTCTTTATTCCCTTTTGTGAAGAGGAGTGAAAACGCAGAAGAGCACTCTAATTATAAGTATATAACTTAATAGTTTCACCTACCAAATGAACACCTCTTGTGAGCGACACCCAGATCAAAAATCAGAATATTACCAGCACTCAGAAGCCCCCTCATGTGCCTCCTCCCTCATACCCAAGAGTAACCACTTCTAACAGTTTACATCAGTTTTGCCAATTTTTATACTTTATGTATCAGGAATAACACAGAATATACTCTTATGTGCCTGGCCCGTTTCACTCAATATTCTGTTTACGAGAGTCATCCCACTGTTATACACAGTCACGGAGTGATTATTCTCATGACTGAGTAGTATTTTGTTGTGTGAATATACCACCATTTGTTTGTTCATTCTATTACTGCTGGGCATTTGACTCATTTCCAGCTAGGAGCTATTATCAGCAGGGCTTTGATGAACTTTTTTTTAAAGAGAGTTATTTGCCTTTCTTGGTTTATTTATTCATTTATTTTAGATTTTTTTTTTTTAGGTAACAGCTTTATTGAGATATAACTCACTGCACTCACACAATGCACTCATTTAAAGCATCACTTCAATGGATTTGATTATATTCACGGAGCTTTGTGCAACTATCACCACAACTTTATTTTACTTTTTGTTTTTTGGGGTAATTAGGTTTATTTATTTACTCTTTTTTTTTTAGCATTTTTTATTGATTTATAATCATTTTACAATGTTGTGTCAAATTCCAGTGTAGAGCACAATTTTTCAGTTATACATGAACATACATATATTCATTGTCACATTTTTTTCTCTGTGAGCTACCGTAAGATCTTGTATATATTTCCCTGTGCTATACAGTATAATCTTGTCTATCTATTCTACAATTTTGAAATCCCAGTCTAACTCTTCCCACCACCCCCACCCCCTTGGCAACCACAAGTTTGTATTCTATGTCTATGAGTCTGTTTCTGTTTTGTATTTATGCTTTGTTTGTTTGTTTGTTTGTTTTTAGATTCCACATACGAGTGATCTCATATGGTATTTTTCTTTCTCTTTCTGGCTTACTTCACTTAGAATGACATTCTCCAGGAGCATCCATGTTGCTGTAGATGGCATTATGTTGTTGGTTTTTATGGCTGAGTAGTATTCCATCGTATAAATATACCGTATCTTCTTACCCAGTCATCTGGCTGTTTCTGGGCATATATCCAGAAGGAACCCTACTTCAGGATGACACCTGCACCCCAATGTTCATAGCAGCATTATTTACAATAGCCAAGATATTTATTTATTCTTAACAGAGGTACTGGGAATTGAACCCAGAACCTTATACTTGCTAGGCCGGCACTCTACCACTGCACTATACTCTCCCCACCACAATCAATTTTAGAACATTTTCATCACCCTGGAAAGAAATCCAGTACCACTTTGCCATCACCCCCAGGTCCCTTCTCAGCCCTTCACAACCACAGATCTACTTTCTGCCTACACAGAGTCGCCTAGTTTGGACATTCCATATAAATGGAATCCTATAATATGTGATCCTTTTTGACTGGCCTCTTTCACTTAGTGTAATGTTTTCAAAGTTTATCCACATTGTAGTGTGTACTGTAGTTCATTTCTTTGCTTACCGGATGAGAGAGAGAATAGCACGAATTGAGTTCTTTGTATCACTGAACAACATTCTATTGTGTGATTATGCCATTTTTAATCTATTGATCAGTTTTTGGACAGTAGAGTTGTTTCTGTCTTTTGGCTATGATGAGTATTGCTGCTTTGAATGCTCATGTGTAAGTTTTTGTGTGGACTTATGTTTTAATTTCTCTTGGGTATATACCTAGAAGTGGGGTTGATAGGTCGATGAACTTTCTGGTCCTGTCTTTGGTGAACATATGCACACATTCCTGTTGATGGTAAAGCATGCTTATGTTCCAGATTAACAGATCCTGCCAGTTTTCGAAGCAGTTAACATTTCCATCAATAGGATGTATGAGTTCCTAGGATGCTACCTTTTCACCAACACTTGCTATTCTCCTGGGTGATTTTGGTCATTCCAGTTTATGTCTAGTCACATCTCATCAGTTTTATTTTGCATTTCCCTGAATGGTTAGGGAGATTGAACACCTGTTCATTTATTAATTCCCCATTTGGATAGTCTGTTTTTGCAATATCTGTTCAAGTTTTTACCCATTCTTCTACTGGGTTGTCTTTTTTGGTGAATATTTGTAGAAATTCTTCACAAACTGCTAATATCTTCTTCCACTCACAGTTGAATTTTCCTATTCACTCTCCCATTGTGCCTTCTGATGAACACAAATTCTTTTTTGGTACAGAGCTGGCCCTCTGTATCCACATGTTCGGCATCCACAGGTTCAACGAATAGAGGATCATGTGCTATGTTTACCATCCACGTTTAGTTGCATCTTCAGATGCAGAACCTGTGGATACAGAGGGCTGACTATGGGATTTGAACATCCCTGGACTTTGGTATCCATCCTGGGTCTTGAAACCAATCCCTTGTGAATACTGAGAAAGGACAGCACACTGCAAAATGATCCCCACCCGGCAATCCTCTGTGGAGTTAACACATCCATCACCATCACCGCACATACTTACCCCTCTTTTTTTTTTTTTAAAGAACATTTAAATTCTACTCTCAGTGAATTTCAATTATACAACACAGTGTTATCAACTACAGTCACCATGGTCTACATTAGATCCTCAGAACTTATCCTTTTTATAACTGAAAGTTTGTACCCTTTTGTCAACCTTTCCTTTATTTTAATATACTCCAATTTATTGATTTTTTTCTTTTATAGTTTTTTTTTCTGATTAATAACTCTTTGCCTAGGTTGTAGTCATGAAGATACTCTCTTACCCATGATGTTGTTTAGTAACTGGAAGTCAGTCCCAACAATAAAGCTACAGAAAAGAAAAAAACACTTTCAGCTTGGTTAATCAAACACAATTAAGCAAATGGCTGGCTGAGCAATGAACATGAAGAGATGAATCTTTTAGCTTCATAATCAGTCATTTTAAATCATGTCAATTTTTTTAGGGTGAAATAACAGGCCTGTTTTTTCTTTCTCAAATATCTGATTTCAGAAACATCAGAAGATTACCTGTGATGACAGGCTTTATTCTTTTGTACATGCCACCAAAAAAAAAAAAAAAAGGAAAAAAATGTAAAAAAAAAAAGGTATCCTTTACAGGATTGTAAAGGACACAACTTTGCAAATGGGATAATGTGAGGGATTTCGAGATGAGAATTAAGAGACAAAGTGGAAACACTGACTGTGGTTTGTGACCTACACTTTTGGCAGGTGTACATATAATACCGAAAGTCAATAAAACTTACTCCCCCATTTTTGTCTGTTGACATTTCTGGTAAATGTTGACGTCAGGACAATTGCCTTTTGGTGTACGGGGCTTCCTTCTTTGAATGTCAAATATTCTTGAACACCAGACAAAACAGCTTTCCTCATCAATCTCCCCTGGCCTAATGAGGCTAATGTTTTGCCACAAGAATAGACCTAGCAGATGTGACCAGTTCTTTTTTTTTGTTGTTGTTCCTCACGAAAGGCAAGCAAAGCAATCATGCATCGGTGCACCTAAAGTCGATTCAAAACATTTGTGGCAAATCAGAAAATACTTGGGAGGGAGGGGTGATGTAGTTTCTTTGAATAAAGATTTAAGTTTAGATAGAAGAAAAATATTAGTGATTTATGTACGAGACCTCAGAAGCTATAATACGCTTTTGGCTCTTAGGGGTTTTTAAGGGTAAGAGTTAGGCATAAAATGTCTAAGGGTTCTATACAAGAATGGCTGAAGACTTGAATAAGAATTTTAATGAAATGGCTGAACCACTCTGGTTGAAAAGCACTGAAATCCTCACCTACTTAGTTGGCCTCTCTGATTCCCGTGAGTTCAGACCAGCTGGAAGCAAGTGCCCTCAGAGACGAGTGCATCCTCTCCAGGACTTGGGACCTGCCATGTGGGACAACTCCCTGTTCCTCTGTCTAATTGTAGTTGGTTTGTGCTATTCATTACTTGCTCTTTATCTATAATTAATGCCCCCAAAGATTTGGGAGGTTCCTTTTATGTCTGCCTTGAGTGCTTCGTCTGAATTCATTTCTGTAAAAGAGGCTTTTAATTTTTTTTCTTCAGATCAAGAAGGCAATGACCTCCACACAGTTTGAGGAAGAAATTAGGAATCAGAGTTGTCGCCAAGGGCTGGTAAGTTTCCTTGATCCATTTTCATACTTGGCCTTTCTAGAAGAGTCCTAAATGACTTCTTTTTTAACACTTTTTTTTTTTTTGGTATGGGGGTAATTAGGTTTGTTTGTTTGATTAATTAATTCAACTGGGGACTGAACCCAGGAGCTCATGGATACCAGGCATGCACTCTACCACTGAGCCATACCCACCAAGGAAGAGTCCTAAATGGGAACAGACCCTGGTGGCCTCCCCACGGCACCCTTTAAAGACCCAGATCTGAGCTGCACAGCTCTCATTACAACCACCTTCCTGACCACTTCCTAACTCAGTGTGTCCTCAAAAGTCTACGGAATTAAAGCCGATTATTTCTTATTGAGAGATGTAGATAATGATAAATATCAGGGTTTGCGTTTTTAAGAAATTTGGATTGTGGAAGGAGTTGGGTCACTGAAGGAGACCAACCATAATAGAACTTTCACTGGGGGTGCTGAGAAGTAAAGTAGAGCAAAGTAATAAAATGTACTGGTGCCTTAATAAATTTAAAAAATGAGTTTTTGATTATTTCATGGGGAATGAATTTTAACTGAATCCCTGAAGGCCTCCAGTCCAGCACTTGCTTCCACCTCACAAAGAAGAGCCAAGGCCGCAGGACACCTTGGAGCAGAGTGCCGGGGGAGGGGGGTGAGCCGTCGCTGAGTTATGATGTAAACATGGATCTGTGAAGATCTTCCTACACCCTTCCCTCACCCCTCTTGGTGGAAACCTCTCTCCAGTGTGTGCTGTTCCTTGACATCACTGGGGGGGTTGTGACATCTAATTTTAGAAAATGACATTGAGCAAAGGGGCTGTCTACCTCTGTCTCCAAAGGACATTCCTGGAGGAGTTCTTTTGCAGAACTTCCTACTTTGAACCATGAAATTCTATTTACTTACTATGTTCATTATTGACTATGTGACCACCCACTTTGGAACTCTACGTGTTTGAAGACTAGAGTCTTTGCCAGCTTTGTTCACTAACTTATCTCAAGGTCCTAGACGAGTTCCTGGAGTATTTCAGTGCCAAATAAGTATATTTTCAACAAATATTTAATGGCTCCTTTCTATGTGCAAGATAAAGTGAGTGATATTGTATGCAGGGATAAATAATGAATCAAAGACCATTTCAATGAATGCGTATGTATATCTACATTGATACAAAGAGCTTATATATCTGTACATGTAAGTATATAGTAAAATTTAAAATATTAAATTTGTGTGTGTGTGTATAAAATGTAAAGGGCTGTGCCCATCTTGACCATTTTGACCTAATCAATGTGCGTCATTGCTCCCCTGTGTCTCCCCACCTCGTGGATGGCGAGCTCTGGGTGTGCAGGTCACCTCCGCAGGGCTGCACCCAGCCTGCTGTATGCCCTCCTCTCTCCCGTGCTCTAGAATGCAGCTCACAGGCTAGAAGTCTGAGGGTAGCATCTGGCCTGCACATGTGTAGTGTTGCTGGGGGTTTGAAAATCCTTTAAGTCAATTGCCAACATTTAAAAATCTGGAGAATTCTCATAAATATCCAGATTTCCGTCTTCCCTTGCAAAGCCCCCGTGTCTGTCTACACGGGGCTGGCACACCCACATGGCCTTGCTAGGCTGGGGCTGAGCAGCAGCTGGCCTGGCAGGTGAGCAGACAAGGGGCGTGCCCTCCCGGTGACCAGCATCCCCACTGTGCTCATCAACTCCCTTCCTGGCCCTGGAGGGGCTGAGTTTGCAGCCCCTGATTTAATTTAACACCAACCCTCCCTGCCCCCTGCCACACTGTTGCAAGCTTCTGGAAAGACAGCAATGGATAATAATTTTCAATTCATACAGATACATAGCTACCTACTCTTTTTACATCTAGGGTCTGGACTATGTACAGATAAATACTTGATGATCCAGAAAATGGGCACATGTGCTTTGAACGAATACTTAGTTCTGACAGTGACTAAAATCTCTCTTTGAACCATCATGTCTTCTGAATTATTCCTCCACCATAATTACTACCTATAGAAGCAAACCCAAGATAGTTAGGGCCCAGTTTCTTCTCCCACTTGGGACCCAAGTCTTCATCCTGGCCCAGGAGAGGTGTTTTGGCATCAGCTTCCTCCCAGCAGGGAGCTGACAGCTGGGATGGAGACAGCTTTGCAACTCCTCACTGCCCCTCAATACAACATGCTCATGAACTAAACAGTCTCAGAAACAGCGTTATTTCTCTTTGAGGAAAAACATGACGTGAGGGATAATGGCTCAGCAAGCCACAAGACACCTTCGTGAGGTTTCCCCTTTCAGGAAAGGCAAGCCTGGCACTTGAGTTTGTCCAAGGTTGTCTATTAGGCAAGCGTGTCTTTTTGCTTTTAAAATAATCCCCCATATGCATCACTTTGAGCAAAACAGCACCGTGGACCTGCCACTCTGTTGATCACAGAGGGTTGTCATCTGATAGATGGATGCAACGAGAAGCAGCCCAGCACACTTGCTTAGATCCAAGTGAAAACTCATGGAAGGAAAGCAGATGTCTTTATGTTAGTGGATGAAAGGGTACCGCTCATCTTGCCTCTCCAGCCGGAAAGGAGGAAAAGATGCGAATAAATCTCCTTTGGTTATTTCTCTATTCTTTTCCCTTTCTGCTCTTCCTGCTGACAAGGAGGAAAAGGCTGCAGTGAGAGCTCATTTGTGTCAGGTGGTACTGAACCAACAGGAGGGGCACGTGGGCATAAGCTTTCATTGCTTTGCAACAACACTGCTAAGCAATTAGTTAAAATGTTGTCATTGATATCCTACTGTAGGTTAAATAACCCCCTGCTTAGTTAAGGGTAGCCAGCTTTAAGTATTTGACAGGAAATAAATAATATGCAGTGAGCCAGATGCTGAGGGGTTTGCTGTGGGCTGATGGGGAACCAGGACCAGAGTGCCCCACAGTTAGGGCAAAGCGTCCTAGGGTTGATTGCTGTTGAAAGTGACCCAAATCCAGTGTCAAAGATGTGTGGCAATTTCAGCACCCAGGGGATATCTAATCTGGTAGGTGGGTCGTTGCAGTTGAAATCTCCAGGAAGTGACATGGCAGATGGGCACAGCAGCCCATGGAGTCTGTGGCCCAGAAAAGGGAGGCCCCTGTCAGAGCTAGGCTGAGTATGAGGTCCCAGCTGAGGAATCTGAGTGGGATGGGGTTCTATGTCTTGGATGGGAAACAAAATCACACACAAATCAGAATCAGGAAACTGAGGCAGCCCAGCCACTGGGTCCTGTGGATTGCACAAACTTACTTGGGCAGGGAAGGCTGTAGCCCCAGTGACCCATGGAGCCAAGGCTCATGTGGGCCACCACAGAACCACAGTAGTGAGTTCCAGACCCTGCCAGCTGGTGGAAGCCATGTCTACTGTTATCTTACCAGTATTGCCACACCTCCCCCCTCCCCGCCCCCGCCCCCGGGGATCAGGAATAGGCTGGGGCAGGACTGAGAAGCTAAGAGTTTATAGGCACCATCACTGATAAGGATATCTGAAAACACACAAACACACAGACACACACACACACACACACACACACACACACACACCTCAACCACTGGGTAATGTTCACAGTGATTATCATCAGGTGATGAAAATCTATAAGGGTTCTTTGTTGCTTTTTAAAAAATTTGTCTCCTTAATTTTTTTTAGCATAAAAAATATTATGGTAAAAACTGCTGTAGTAAGAAAAGGCGGTTCTTACATTATGCTTCACTTTAATTAAGTTTATATTTGAAGCCGGTTTCAAGGTGGGCCACTTGAAAATAAAAACAAAGAAAAGGGATGGTGAAGGTTTTCTTTTACATTATAAAATCATCTTAATCATAAACCACCCTCAAGCCCTCTCCCCATCCTTGCAGGTGGAGTGAAGATAAGAGGGTAAAAGAAGGCAGAGGGTAAAGAATCATCTTTGAAAATTCCTCTGAGTAGCCCTGAAATACAAATTTGGGGAAAAAAGTTTGGAAAGCTGCCAAAGCAAGAATCGGAGTGCTTGTACTTGGATTAAGAGCAAAATCTTACAAGTTAATGTTTTAGTCTCTGCTTTCAAGAATATGTATAATCTTATTCCCTTTATTCACATGTTTATCCTTAGCTATTTAATTTATGGAAATGAGTCTCTTTGTACCATTTTAGTAATATAACATCTAGCTCTCCAAAAATACCAGGTTCTGCTTGTTTACTGATTTGACCTCTGAAGGAGAAGATGTAAAAGCTTCATTCCCTGGGGTCTCCAACCCACTTCGTTCTAGTCCTACTTTGGCTAGAATTGCAGTGATCAATTACAAAAATGGCAATAACTGCTCATTTTTGTGCTTCTCCTATGCAATGAATAACTTCAGATGTTGCTAGTATCTCAGAATCAGCTCATTGTCAAGGTTGCCGATTACAATTTGCATCATTCACTTTATGTGAAGAGACTAAGGACTGGGTGAGGGATGGGTTGCACAGTTAGCTTTTGCAAAGGGAGCAAAATCTGTCTTGTACTTTTGACCAAGTATAACTCTAGGAAGGTGCTCAGTCTCTGGGCAACAATGTCTTAATATGTAAGATGGGTTGGATTTAGTGATGTCTATGAATGCCCTCTACCTTCAAAAATACATTGACTTTAATTTGCCAACTCTGAAATAATCAGGGGGTGGAAATGGGAGATCTTTTCAAGAGTAGATAGTTCAACTTGTATATGGTGTCAAAAGAAATATTAAAACCTAGAAAAGATTTGACTGGTAGGGAGGCATTAGACCTCATCTGAAGCTATTTCTCTTCCTACCATACCCCCCCCCCCCAGCTTTGTCCAATAGCATAAGACAGATGAGGAACATTGGAAGCAAGGAGTGGGTGACTGAGAAGGAATTCCATTTAAAAGCATGACCATCTGTCTCTAACCTCAGACCTGCCATTGATTAGTTTCTGGTCTTTTCTGTCACCCAGACCTTGGGGATTGACTTTTCCTTTTTATGGATTTGAGGAGAGTAAAATATCTATTTCATCAACCTGCCAGGAATACTGGAGGAGAACTCTCACTTTTGACTGAAAGGATGCTTGTTAGAACACAGGTCCTACACTGGCTGTGTAATGCTCAAGTCTTCTGAACACTCCTATTCTGTCACCACTACACAGCCACAGTGGCCCTGGCAGCTGGAAAAAAAAAAAAAATCTTGTTTGGGAAGTCTTATTTGTGGTCTGAGCTTCTTCTCAATGGATCTTGCAAATGCTAATAAAAACATTAGGTTAATTAATATTAATTAAGTTGAACAATAGGAAATTAGAAGAAGCTGAGGGAAGTCAAAAGCCTTCTCCCCAGTAAGGTGAAAATTTAAAGGAAACCATCCCAACAGGATGGAAATCTTTAGATGGTTAATAAGAAATGAAATAAATAAAATGGACATTGATGAGACTAAAACAAAGGTTTTGATACCACATTACCAAAAATTGAATGGATCAAAGGGACCCTCTACTGGTCTCCCCAACATTAAAGGGCTCCAAACAAGTCCAGGAGTCCTCTATTTACCCTAGACAATTTTCTTTCCCCCAAAAGGCTGGAAGTCATACTGAAATACCTAATCAGCAATTGCATGGGGCAACAGGCCAATTAATCAAGTTGAAAGATTGACAAAAAGGGTCTGAGTCTCTTGACCCAACCCCACACTGGGGACCCCAAAGCCTGTTACACAAAAATGGATAAAATGGTCAGGGGATCCAAAGGAAAGTCTCTGGGACTCTTTGCAAGACCAAGACTTGTTCACGGGGTCCTAATGGAAGCTCAAATTAAATATATAAGTGTTGATAGAATTGATATGAAAGTTTATAAAAATTGGCGTATTTGAATGGGCTTTATATAAGATGGCTACATCTCATTTGCCTAGTTGTGTTATGGGATAGACATTATTATGGCTCACTGGGGAATGTTTTCCCTGCCTGGTATTACAAGACAGGGCGTATAAATCTGCCCTCTGCCCCTCAGGCAATATTAGTTAAACATACTAATGGAAAACGTAGGGTTACCTGAGCCCACACAATATAAAGTGAAAACTGGGGGCTAATATTCAGGGATGAGTGAAAACAAATTAAAAATATATATAGTTGGGCAAACCAATCTTTTGATATCATTTAGGTGGCAAACCAGTTCTTTGGGAAAATAGAAGCAACCTTCTTTGTCTGGCAAATTTCTACAAATAGAAGTGTAAATACAATCCACCACGACCTGAGAGTGAGCCCAATGAGCTCAATCAGATAGAACTTGAAACTGAAAGAAAAAAGGGGAAAAGAGCCCCTTTAAATCTCAAAAAGTTGGAAAGGCTCCCTCACTCCAAATCTAATTCACAGCCTCCTTAAAGATTTACCAAGGACAAATACAAATCTTAAGTTGTTTCCATAAAGACTTTTTACTTACTTATTTTTACTTAAATAGTAAAAAGTCTTAGTCATCTAAGCAAATAAATTTAACTTGTTCCAACTGTTATTTATAAACTAGTAAGTTCGTACTGTAATAACCTGATTCATGACAAAGTTTAAAATGAAGCCATGAGATCTCTAGTTATGTCTGTTTATATGTCTGTGTGTACATAATACATATATGAAATAAAATTCATATTTTATGGCAAAACAAGAAAAATTTAAACCTAGAAAATTCTTCTCTGCCCTTTGGCCTCCTCTCCACCAACTGTGCATTGTGTATCTAATCTGCGAGGCATCGACCAAACCTCCCCCGTCGGCAGGGATACCTGCTCAGCCATAAAGAGCAGCGTTCTCCCGGCATCAAGAAGCCAACTCCTTAAAAGATAACATTCCCTTCTGGAGCTTGTAAGGGGTCACATTACCCACCAAGATGACACTTAGATCTGGATTATGTAAACTGTCAATAATACGTCATTTGATGTAGAGCCCTCTGTCTCAAAAAACTTACAAAGCTGTGCCTTGATTTCTAACCTCGTGGAGCAGTTCACAGACCTTTCTGAGATGCTCTTCCTGGGTTATAATCCTCAAATTTGGCTTGGATAAAATTTTCCATTTCCTTCTTAGATTCGACTGATTAATTTTCCTTGACACATACATGCCTCTACCTCTGGGTAGTATTATCAAAATTAACTTCATAAAAGAGCTCTATTTACTTGACTCAAAAGCACTTACAAATTAAATATTTCTACATGTAATAGAAATTAACCCAAATGAATTTCAAGTTCACATGATCTGGGAAATATTCAATATTAATTAATTAATATTCAGAATTAAAGTTCAAGTTTGCTGGTTTAATTAATACAGCCATGTCTTACTTTTATTGCACCTAAGTTTACTAACAGCAAATAAGGCCACATTGTATCTTATAAAATTTATCAGTAAGAAAAATAGCTTTGGATGATGGCTGATTTGGTCTAATGTCTCAGAGTTTTCATGGGCAATCTAAACATAATTGTTGGGGACAAGTGAATTAAATAGATAGAAGTGGGGTAAGGGCTTGAAGGTGAACTTTTAAAAAATAATTGTTTTGTGTTGTGATATGTCCACTTAAACATAGTTTCTCCAGATTTTTGGTAACTTGAAGTTTTAGAGTTTTGCTAAGTTAAATGATAAAAATTCATTAAATATCTAGATTATTCCCAAATAAAGTGAGATATTAAAACATTAAAACTTCCTTTTATAGAGAAACTAAAGATATTTAGGACTATTAATAAAAATGTTTGGTGCCACACTGAAAACTTTTCTATAAAAAGCACAAGTTTTAAAAAATCATAAATAGTATTTACAGTTTTGCCAATCTACAGAATGCTAATTAATGTAAAGGACAGTTCATAATTACTTACTTCTTATTTTTCACCAGAAATTAAGCTTTTTAAAAGTTAAGAATTCTAATTAATATATGTAATTAAGACTGCTAAAATACGGAAAACATCTTTGTATGGGAAGGAAAAAGGTATAAGGAGTGGAAATATTTCGTTAAGGAAAATAAAGTAATTTTGTCCTGGAGAGAGAAAAAGAAAGCATAGGACAAAATCTAAAAGTAAAAATTCATAGAAACTTTGTTGGAAAGGGGCCCTGAGAAAAGAGTTTTATATACGGTCAGGATTGGCTAAAATTAAAATAAATTTAATTGAATAAATTTTATCATTAAGAATAAGCTAGAGCCAAACTAAAATTTGAATCTATGTTAAGAGAACAAAATTTCTTGGAATATTGATCTGCTTATGCAACAGATCGTACAGTTTCTTTACCGTTTAAGTAATGTGTTATAACTTTCTCCATTTGCCTTTAAGATCTTCCATTGTCACTTTGGTTGAATGAATAAATACTGTATCACAGTGGCCTATGGTCCTATTTGACCAAGTGTTTTTTTAAAAACTTTTGATGTTTTTAACAAACTTCTCCAAGTCAAAATCTAAATGAAGTTATTTTGACCTAGCTAACTTTGGGATGTTTCAAAGGGCCCCCAAAAGATCCCAAAGAGACTTATTAAACTAATTAAGTTTACTTGGTATATTAAATTACATGGGAAACATTGTGAAATAAGTGGTGATAAACCTTCTTTGGTTACATTGTGTGGGTAAATGTCATTAACACAGACACTCTAAAAATTACATGAATTCCTAAAAAAATCAGGTATGTCCTGGCATAATGTAATCACATTTCTAGTTATTATCTTAAAATGTTGTATGTCACAGAAATAACCAAGTTTCTTGTCAATTGCATTGTAATCAGGTCTTAAACCATGCCGTTTTCAGTATTTTGTCATTTATAAACAATCACTTCTACTCTGATGCTTTTACTAAAAGAAGATCTTCAAAGAGTTGATAAAAGGACTTTGTAAACAAAGTTTCTGATGACTTTTAGATCTTCACTGAATTGGGTAAGAAACTATAAAACTGTAATGGAAAACCTGACGGCTTAATCCAGATCAACAGGAATTAACGACATGGGGCTAAATGAACTGAAAAATATGATTTATACTTTTGTGACTTCTTGTCAGAAATATTACTGGCTTTTTTAATCTTTACTTTCCAGAAAACCTTTCCTCTTATGCTAACTATGACCTGCAACAGGTTGATACAGTATATCTTTGTAAACAAAGATGAAACATTAATTTTTTCTCTCTACCTGACCCCTGTAGGTCAGGTAGAGATCGTCTTCTCCAGTTGGCTCCCCCCTGGCCTTGATGGCTTGTTGTGATCCAACCTATAACTAGTTATACTAACCATTGTTTTAATTTTTCCTTTGTTGTTTTCCAACTGTTTATGCTTTGGGTCTTCTGCTGTACCTTATTAATGTTACTAGCTGTATTACTATCTATTTTATAAGATTGTTATCTCTTGCATTACCCAATGTGTAACCTGGCCTTCAACAAAATTATTGATGGCTAAACGTCTCGAAGCAATTGATCACATATATAACTCTACATAGAATTGTAATAGTGCAACTCTAGATATGAGAAGGAACAAGAGAGAACATTTCCTGGATCATAACAGACTAGTAAAATACAGTCTAGAGAATTTTAGGTTATTAATAGGGCCTAATCCAAAAGTAGCACATGGGTGGCATATCAGTGGAAATCCTCATCTGATTTAGGAATAAAACCTCCCAAAGCCATGGGACAAATTGGTCATGAAATACCTCCCAAACCTTGTACAAATTTATGACCAACAGAGTTACTATGAACAAGGAATACTGCCTGCCATTTCAGGAAATAAATAATGTTGCCCACCATCCCAGTTCTACAAGGATCAAACCATTAAACACTGCAGGCACCCCCTGACAGTATGCCCTGAGGGGAACTCAGGATGGAGAAAAACAGGAAGCATTCTGTGCTTTGGGTACTAATTCTAGATAGTTAAGATGCACATCCAAGGAATATATATATACACACACACATACACGGCATCTTCTTTATCCATTCATCTGCTGATGGACACTTAGATTGCTTCCATATCTTAGGTATTGTAAATAATGCTGCTATGAAATTTGGCATGCATGTGTCTTTTCCAAATAGTGTTTTGGTTTTATTCAGACATATGCACAGGAGTAGAATTGCTTGGTCATGTAGTGGTTCTATTTTTAGTCTTTTGAGAAACCTCAATATTGTTTGCCACAGTGGCTGTGCCAATTTATATTCCCACGAACAGTGTATAAGGGTTCCCTTTTTCCCACATCTTTTAGATGATAGTCATTCTGACAAGTGTGTGGTGATATATTGTTATGGTTTTGACTTGCAATTCCTTGATGATTAGTGATGTTGAGCATCTTTTCATGGTGCCTATTGGCCATCTGCATTTCCTTTTTAGACAAATGTCTATTCAGTTCTTCTGCTCATTTTTTAATTGGATTGTTTGATTTTTGATGTTGAGTTGTATGAGCTGTATATATATATGTTGGATACTAATCCCTTATCAATCATATCATTTGCAAGTATTTTCTCCCATTCAGTAGATTGTCTTTTTGTTTTGTCAATGGCTTTCTTTGCTGTGCAAAGGCTTTCAAGTTTAATTAGGTCCCACTTGTTTATATTTGCTTTATTTATTTTAGGAGATGAATCCAAAAAATATATTGCTTTGATTTATGTCAAAGAGTGTTCTGCTTATTTTTTCCTGTAAGAGTTTTATAGTATCCAGTCTTACATTTAGGTCTTTGACCCATTTTGAGTTTATTTCCACAAACTGTGTTAGAAAATATTCTAATTCTAATCTTTTACATGTAGCTGTCCAGTTTTCCCAGCACCACTTACAGAAGAAATTGTCTGTTCTGTATTGTATATAGACCTCTTATGTTGTAGGTTGACTATAAGTGCATGGGTTTATTTCTGGGCTTTTTATCTTGTTCCATTGATCTATATGTTTCTTTTTGTGCCAGTACTATACTGTTTTGATTAGTGTAGCTTTGTAGTAAAGTCTGAAGTCAGGGAATGTGATTCCTCTAGCTCTGTTCTTCCTCAAGATTGTTTTGGCTATTTGGGGTCTTCTGTGGTTCCACATAAATTTTAAAGTTATTTGTTCTAGTTTTGTGAAAAATGCTATTGGTATTTTGTTAGGGATTTCACTGAATCTCATTGAATCTGTAGATTGCTTTGGGTACTATGGTGATTTTAACAACATTGATTCTTCCAAACCAAGAACATGGTATATCTTTGTGTTGTCTTCAATTTTTTCATCAGTGTCATAGGTTTTGGAGTGTAGATCTTTGGTAGGCAGGTTTATTCCTAGATATTTTATTCTTTAATGTGGTTGTACCATATGATTTAAGTCAAACTCATGCTGATGGGATGTGGGCATTGATGGGTAAGGAATATTTTCTGAGGTGATAGAATTTTTCCATGTTTTGATTGGGGTTGTAATGATACAGATGTATATATTTTTGAAACCTCATTGAGGTATGCACCAAGGCCTATGCATTTAACTGGATGTAAATTTTATCTCAATTAAAGAAAATAAAAGAATAAAGACAAAAATTCTATGAAAATGTGAAAAAAAACCCATGGACAATTCACAAGAAAGGTATTTAACCATCGTAAGAGAAGTGCAAAGTAAAATTTCACTGAGCTGTTTCTCATTTATCAGCTTGGCAAACATTTAAAGTCTTGATATTATACTCTGACAGTAAGTGTGTGGGATACCAGTCATTTTTATACATTGTTATGGTGAGGAATTTGACAATATCTAACAAGAGTGCATTTACCCTTTAATCTAGCACTCTCACTTCCTGCAATGTTTGTTATTAAACACATAGTAATATAAGCTCAAATCCATCCTACCGAGAACAAAAATTTAAAAAACAAAAAAAAAATACTCTGTATTTTCTTGCTTCCCTCTCCCACTCTTAATGATTTAGATGTCTTCTTTTACAATTTTGTGTTTATTCTATTTGTAATTCATGATAGTTATCACCTTTCCAGCTATGAGTTTTGCATTTTTGTAGCATCCTGCTTCTTTTCTATTTAGAGTAGAACTGTCAATATTTATTTTAGCATGAGTTTAGTGTTGCTAAACTCTTCTAGTTTTTGCCTGTCTCTGAAATTCTTTATCTCTCCTTCTATTCTAAAGGATAGCCTTGCTGGATAAAGTATCCTAGGCTGCATCTTTTTTTCATTCAGGACTTTGAATATATCTTGCCACTCCCTTCTGGCCTGTAGTGTTTGTGTAGAGAAATCTGCTGAGAGCCTTATGGGGGTTCCCTATCTAGCAATGTATCTTAGGCTAGGCTGCCTCAACAAAGTACCACAGACTGGGTGGCTTATAAATAATGGACGTTTCCATTCTCACAGTTCTGGAGACCAGTAGTCCAAGATCAGGGTGCCAGGATGCTCAAGTGAAGGTGTACTTCTTGGATCCTCACTTGGTGGAAGGGGCTATAGAGCTCTGTGGGATTTTTTTTTTTATTTATTAGAATACTAACCCCATTCATGAAGCTCTAATCTCATGAACTCTAACATTTGAATTTGGGGGGATACACTCAGATAGGCAATATCCATGAGACGTACCTCCAATAATACAAAAATACATAGAGAATAGGTTATTCATTGCAGCATTAGTTACAAAAGCAAAATATTGGAAATGACCTAAATGCTCAGCTATAGGAAATTGACTAAATAAATTATGGTACATGTACATAATTGAATACTGTGCAGCTTTAAAAAATAAGGATCTCTATGATATAGAGTGATTTCCAAGATATATTGTTACATTAAAAGAAAAAAATCCCAAATAGCCTTCTGGTTTCAGGTTCTGCACGCAAGGAGCTTGGAATCACCACTCCATCTTAACAAAAAGTAAAATGCTGAATAGATCGAAGAATCAAGAACACTCTCTGGATCCACAAGAGAGGTGAGGACACAGGACGAGCTGCTTCCCCCGAAATTTGGAGAGACAGGGCAACACAGGCATCACAGCTTTCCCAGAGCAGATGCTCATGAGTGAAAAGGGCTGAGGGAATCAGCGCTGAGGTGGAAAAGCTGAATGTAAAGATGAATTCCTGGAGGCTCAGTGTGACAATTCAATCAAAACTCAGGGGACTCAGTCATGAGGGGCTCCCACATGTTGTGAAATTCACCTCCAGGAGGCTGACCTGATTCCCACAGTAAATACTGGAGAAAAATCCCTGTGAGCTTCCTGCAGGAGGAGGGGAAGAACAATCATTTTGAAATACACCAGAGGAGTTTGTTCATCACAAGGTTTGCTCTCAGGTGAAACTAGCCAGAGCCTAATTTCTGGATATTATCAGAGCCTAACTGACCTGGGGTAGTGGGGGAAAAGGGATATACCAGAGGGGTAGAAAAAACTGAGAAACTCTTGTGAAGTTCACAGCTCAGAGTCTTGTAGGCTCACAAAAAGACTGAGACCTAATGAGAATACTAAAGAACTTCTCCCCTCTCCGCCACCTCTTACTTTACTAGAGGCCTGTTCACAGCAGTCCCTTTAACCTGGTGCATGCTGTCTGGCTATCAGACAGTTGTTAAGGCCCACCGGAAGTCCAAACACACAATTTGAAGAGACAGAGCAAGCATCAGAACCAAACACAGCAGGGATGTTGGAATTATCACAGTAGGAATTTCGACCGTTTAAAGTTTAATGTAAATTAAAATTTAGTATGCTAAGGTCTCTAATGGATCAAGTGGACAGCCTACAAGAACAGTAAGCAGAGAGATGGAAATCTTAAGAAAGAACCAAGAAGAAATGTCAGAGAACAAAACCCACTTTAACAGAAATGAAAAATGCCTCTGATGGGCTTATTAGTAGACTGGACATGGCTGAGGAGAGGATCTGTGAGCTACAGGATACACTGACAGAATCCACAACAACCGAAAAGCAAAGAGAACAAACACCAGGAGAAAACAGAATATTCAAGATCTGTGGAAAAACTAAGGAATGTGTAACATGTGTAATGGGAGTACTAGAAGGAGAAGAAAGGAAAGAACAAATATTGAAAACAAGAAATATTTAAAACATTAATGACTGAAAATTTCCTAAATCAATGCCAGACACCTAACAACAAATCTAAGAAGTTTACAGAACACCAAGCAGGATAAATTCTCCAAAGACTACACCTAGGCCTATGATTTTTCAAACTATAGAAAATCAAAAATAAAGAAAATATAAACCTGAAAGAAGCTAGAGAGTAAAACACCTAATATATGGATAAAGGTGAGAATGACATCCAATGTCTCTTCACAAAGTCTTAATAAAATAAATACAAAAATGTGCTATGTTATTTTTTGGTTAAAAAAGGAGAACTAAAAATACACAAATTTGTTTTTGCAAAAGAGAACACGGGAAGTACAAACCAAAAGAATGAAATTGCTTACCTTCAAGGGGTGGAGTATGGGGGAATGGAGATACAGGAGGAAGGAAAACTTCTGAATATACTACTTTATATAATTTTGACATTGGAATCATACTAATATATTGCATATTCAACAAATAAATCAATAAGCATGGGAGAAAAAAATCCTAAGACAATGTAAACAGAAACAAGTGATCCCCCTGCATTTCAAATAAATAACAATCAAATGAACCCACTACTTTGACTTACACAGACCCTCAGTCTTAAGGAAAAAGAAAAAGAATTGGGAACAAAGCTTTGTCTTTTAAAAAAGATTTTAAAAATAGCGGTATGAATATGGCAATTCTGAAACTCATCTGATAGTATTGTAGGACTGAGAAAAGGAGCAAACATGTTGAGGTTGTTGAGAGTCAATGGGTAGGGTTGCATTGGAATTAAGGCTATTTATATAAACTCCTGATTTTATGTATATATGTGGTGGGGCTGCACCCCACAGGTTTGCACCCTTGTAGTCACCCAGCCTCCAGACTGAAGAGAGTCCAGAGTCAGTGACAGAGACAGCTATGAGTTATTGGACAGGGACTCTTACAAGTCAGAGGCAAAGGTACTGGAGCATCACCTCACCATCTCTGGTCAATGACAGACAGGCCATGACAACAATCTTCACTACTTGGGGGAGGAGGAGAAGGAGGCTACTACTTGCAGGGGGAATTGACATCAGGTTGGCTCATCAGTTACCAGGGAAGCCAGCGGCTGGGGCAAGGGGCAAGCATGTAGGCAGTTACTGATTAAGCCCTGTGATTAAGAGGATTGACTACTCATGAGTGAAGCAGGGATTGGTTGAGCAGGGGATGTACAGAGAGCAAGACTACAGCCATCCTGAGTGGCCTGACTATGTATCTATGCCTACATCTGTATCTACATCTACTTAGAAGCAATGACACCACAGTTGCAATGAACAAACCTTGATCACAGGTCCTGGTTTCTAAATGTTATTTTCATATCATTTTCTACTAAAAGGAACTTAGGCTGTTTGGAGAAATGGTTGAATGGCTGAGTCCAGGGCTGGGACAAGGAGAATTCAAGATGAACCTGGAGCATCTTAGAGTAACTGAAAGTAACAAAGTCAGAATAAAATGATGGGGTCACGTCCCAAAAGACACATGAGCCAGTGGGAGCCAAATCTGGGGCAATCTGAGCATCAGTGGATTATAACTCACTGAATAAATCAAGAATCCCTGAGACCATACTGATAACAAATAGCTAATTAAGTAAATAAGGTAGATGGGAAAAGTCTTGGTAAGAATAGAATGCTGGCTAGTAAATATAAAGAAAAACGGTGGTTCATGACAGCATCAAATTGTATGGCTGTCCAAGGATTATAATTAGTCTGAGTCTCTATGTTTCTTCTAGAATCAATCACAACCTCAGGTATCCTCCTGATACGCCAGCTCGCTCTCTGCTTCAACCACAAAACAAGGACACTTTCATTTTCACCTTCCAACCCAGACCAAGTGATTCACATTTAAGCCAAGTGAGTGCCTCCAACTACACTGGTACTTAACACTGATTAAATCTTGGAATCCCCTGGAGAACTTGTGCACCTAATAGTGCATGGGCTCCTCTGTAGAGATTCCCATTTCATTGGTCTGGGGTGGGCTGCAGGAATTAGCATTTTTTTTAAAGCTTCCCAGATGATTCTTTTGTGCAGCTAGGTTGAATCAAAACTACAGGAATAAAAAACAATAGAGATTTCAGGACAGAAAGCCAAGCACACAAATTCATTAATATTCAAGATCTTACCTTGCTACAGAAAATATCAAAATATCTGTCCTATCTGGGTTTTTAGTTCCAGCCAGTTTCCTAAGTGACTACATCGGCTAGAGGTTTGATCTTTACCCTGGTGAGTCAGGGAAACTTCCATTTTGGAGAGGACTAAATGCCTTTAGAATTAGGTGCTCCTTTAACCATTTTGTGGTGTTCCCACCTACTCCCTTTCAGAGAGGTCGGTAATTGGAAATACCACAAAATGATTTCTAGGTCATCCCTCCTTTTACTGGCAATTGCATAAACACTTTAAGAAAAAAGTGCATGAGCGAGGCAAGGAAGGAGAAAGACAGTGACTAAATTACCTTGTTGCATCGTCTTTGTATATTGGTTTGGCTTGTATATTTCTGACTTTCGGGTCAAAATGTTCTCTTCACTTTTTTACGTAGAGCATTGAGAGCAGGAAAGCATCAGAGGGTTTTTTAAAAAAACACCTTTATTGTGGTATGGTTCCTGTACAGTAAACTACACGTATTTCAGATGTACACTTTGATGAATTTTGATAGATTATACACCCATGAAACCACGACCACAATCAGGAAAGCTAACATTTCTATCACTCTCCTAGAGGTGCAATTTTCGAATTCCCAATTTATCCCTTCCCACCCTGCTTTACCCTCTGGTAACCATAAGTTTGTTCTCTATGTCTGTGAGTCTGTTTCTGTTTAGTAAATAAGTTCATTTGTGTTCTTTTTTTTTTTTTTTTTAGATTCCACATATAAGCAATATCACATGGCATTTTTCTTTCTTTTTCTGGCTTACTTCACTTAGAATGATGATCTCCAGGTCCATCCATGTTGCTGCAAATGGCATTATTTTATTATTTTTTTATGGTTGAGTAGTATTCCATTGTATAATATACCACAGCTTCTTTATCCTGTCATCTGTCAATGGACATTTAGGTTGTTTCAATGTTTTCTTGGCTATTGTAAACAGTGCTGCTGTGAACATTGAGGTGGATGTATCTGTTTGAATTGTATTTTTCTCTGGATATATGCCCAGGAGTGGGATTGCTGGATCATATGGTAAGTCTATTTTTAGTTTTTAAAGGAACCTCCGTACTGTCCTCCATAGTGGCTGTACCAATTTACATTCCCACCAACAGCATAGGAGGGGTTCCTTTTTCTCCACACAGAGGGTTTTTTTTTTTAATGGGACCATGAGCCATTTTTTTCACCATGACTTTTCAGCTTTGATGATGTAATTTTAAAAAAATTCCTTGGTATTAAATTGTAATCAGTATTAAACTGATGTTTTAGGGAATGGAAAACAATTTTATGGATTTCCAAATCCAGGGTCTCTTCAACCCACACACAATCAAATTAAAAACCTTTAAAGTTAACCGTTGTGAACTGTCACCAAGAAACTTGCTGTAAACTGCCACTGGGGTTGAGTTGGTTGCTAGTGGGAAAAAGGAAGACCACCATGTAACTTGTGAAATGGGAGACCACTTTTTGCATCTGTCTGGACAATAGGTGAAGTCTTATCCTATTTACTACCAGTCGCTATCAGTTAATTTCTTTCTAAATTTCTGTCTTCATCCATCTGATTTCAGAAGTGTTGGAGGAGGTCTGTGCGAGTGAGCAGAGGTCGAAGGGATGGTCACCTCAACATGCTTCCATCTACTTAGATGTAAGCCATAGCTTAGATCTAAAATATTGCCCATTATTTTTAAACAGAGGCACCAGCCTTGTATTCTGGAAATTACATTTTCCATCTACAGACTGTATTGTTAGCCTCTGTACCTGTTCCCAGTGTACCTACTGTCCATTTCTTCTCTCCATCTGGAAAAATTGTCCTATCCTGCTTATTCACTCCCTACTTTTGCCGTGAGGTCTCCCTAGACCGTTTAAACCATCATTACTCCTGCAGTCACCTAAAGCTTTTGCAAAACACACCACCAAATTTGAAACAAATTCTGGTTTTGGTGCTTGATGCTGCTTCATATGCAGGTCTTGTCTTTCTCACAAAACCTTAAGCTTCGTTAAAACTTTAAGCTGCATCAAGAAAGGAATAGCTTATCTGCTGAAACTCCTCCAGCAGCTAACATAGCATCGAGCCTATTCTAGGTAAAGACCTTAGTTAATGATGAACTGACCTTGGGCTACAGAGATTTTGCATAATGAATTATCCTGGTTTGAATGTGGTGTTTCCTGCTGGGACCTTGACTAATACAAAATGATATCATATTTTAGGTGTAAAAAATGGACACTACCCTTTTTAAAATGCTCTGCCTCTTTCTTTTGTGAAGCCCAGAATCCTTTTGTACAATGGAGAACCACCTTCCAATATATCATTTAAGTAATATCTATAATTTTTGAGTTCTTTTTTTAACCATGACCTTTCCACAGAGACCTAAGGAAAAACTGAAAAACAGCAAAACCATGGGAAAGGATGAAGTTTTACAAATGGCAGTTTTCTGATGCAGTCTGATCGCAGCTCGAGGTGTGAGACAGGTTTGGGGGGTGAGTTTATGGGTAGTTCAGTTCTCAGTTTCCCTCCCTTACTTCAATCTCAGAGCTGGTCTTCCTTCCTCCCTTGGCTCCCCACTCCTCTTCCCCAAGGACAGGGTTGCAATTCGAGTTCTGAGTGGGTATTGTGGACATCAGACTCTGGAACCCCTTTTGGTCTGAATGAGTCATTACAGTTTCCACCCTCAGATAATTAAAGTCACCCATGGGCTAGTTGCTCTCTCTTCTATGACCTTATATGGCGTTGCTCTGCATGCTTCTTTTAGTGATTCAAGTCTTCTGAAATGTCTTCATTGAGTGTTTCCCAACTTATTTAAAACCTCAGAAGAGATGCTGGTCTGTAATGCTGAGTAACCATGTCTGCTTAACTAAGGATAACCCCTAAATAATAGAAAAATGGGTACTGTGAATAATTCCAAAATTTATGAAGATAGAAGGTTACACGTTGTTCCAGTGGTCATAAGTAGTAGATGATTGCCAAGACTTGCTTGCAAAACAGCTGGAATCAGTATTAGGTTTCTGATCTGCAGCTGAATCGGACATTGAGGTGAGCTCATGGAGAACCATAAGCCAATTTTAATGATGTACATAATTTCTTTGTGCTTCCAAGATTTCTTTATACATAGGGCTGTTGACTTAGCACTCTTTGTCCTTTGCAGGCATCTTCTTACTAATCCATGTAACGGGTGAAGGCCAAAAAAGAAACTGTTGCCTAAGAGTCCAAGACTCTAGGTGGAGGCAACCTTCCTCCATGACAGCTGAGACTGATAGAGCTAACAGCCAATGAGACTGATGCTTACCTTCAATGTGGGAATCAGGAAGGGGTGAGGGAGAGACCTAGGCAACACGTCTCCCACCTTGAGCATTTGCCATATCATCCAGTGATGTTTTCTAACAGTGGGAAGGTCATAGGCAAGGATACTGGGCAGTATTACTGGTGAGGAAAACTGAACACATATCTGTCTCCTTTGCCTCCGTGAGAAAGCTGTCTAGAGTCCCACGGAGGACCAACTCCTGGGTTTAGGGCAGCCCGTTCCTATCTTTGGACTGTTCCAACTACTGGGAAACGTTCCTTTACACTTGGTATTTACATTTGTTGTATTCAAATTTTCCTTTTGTATGTCTGAAACTTTTGCCCAGTTTATTTGAGAAACTTTGAGGACATTCTGGTCTGCATCTAAATTTGGCTGATAGAACCCCTAAGGTGATGGGAAAGGGAGATCTTGAGTAAGATTTGACAGCTTGGGAAAATAGAAGGATTATCCATTTTATAACTGGTCATAAATAGTATATTTTGCTAAATAACAAACTTTACCTATTTATGTCCCACCTCTATTTACAAATGATTTTACATCACAGTTCATATCACAAATAGGTAAAATTAAATGATAAAATAAAAACAGAAATAGAAACTGAGGACCAAGGAGAGGGAAAATACAACTTTGCCATCCACACAGGGTAAGACAATAGCTAGGAAAGGGCTTTGAGTTTGACCCATGGTCAAAAAAGGTGAATGTAACCAATGAACGGTTCTCTTAGAGAAGAGGAAGCAAACAGTTCTTCAGCAGAAGCAAAGCTTTGTTTAATACTGAGATAAAGAAGCTCACTCAAAGACTGAATCGTTAATGCTGTCATGTAATAATCAATGTCCTCAACAACAGGTCCAGAGTAAACAAGGAAATACTTTTTTTTTTATGATTATTTCTCAAAGCAGCCTTTGAGGAAAGCTACCACATTCATGTTAACACTTAGTGAAGTCATTCTGAAAAAAGCTAGACTTCACCAAGTGCTTAATTATATAATCTTTTGGAGGTCCTACTTGATTCAAAAATAGTACTGTTCATGTATGACTGAAGCATTATGCTGTACACCAGAAATTACCATAACACTGTAAACTGACTATACTTCAGTTAAAATATATATATATATATATATACACACACACACAAAATAGTATTCATAGCTTCTTAAATTACTTAAGTTTTTTTTTTTTAACATTTTGAAAATAATACATATGTACACATGACAGGTAAATCAAATGATCCTGAAACATGTAAGGAACTTCCCTCACCACCTCCTCTCCACTTAGTAGTCACATTGCTGTTTACTTCGTTTGGAATTGACTTTAATATAGTTTCAAATTACACTTTAATTTCTTGAATTATCAGCTTTAGCCTGTATCTATTAACCCAGTGATTTATGAGAGTTTAAAAGAACTTTAACCCATCTATCTTTACTTCTGTTTCCTAAATGTGTTAGTTATATTATTATTTGTAGTTTTTTTCTGGTACTTGCCTTTAGGATTGTGTTTTAATATATAAATTCTACTTAGCACCTGTTAACTGCACACAGAGGAGACTTTTTGCACACTTCCACCTCATTCCCTTCCCTGATTATATTTATTATATTGTTTTTACACTGTCGAGGTTAATAATATTTCCATTATGTTCTTTGATCATTTGTCTTCAGTTTTTTATATATGGTTTCTAAATGTTGAAACTGATGGATAACATTTAACATATATATTAAATTATACATGTATACATATTACTATATATATCGCTATATCACCACATGTGTACTGTGTCATTTTGGAAGCATGGCATGTGATTAAACCCACAGAAAAGGAAATGTAAGTCTTTAAACAAACAACAGCCTCCCAACGGAGCTCATTACAGGAGATTATTTTAAGCATCAAGGTTAAATTGATTTTCTTTCTAGCTTTGGGCTTTTCTTGGTCTGTACATACATGTGACTCTTCCCTCTTTTCTTCACTTTCATCCCATTCTCAAGTAGATGGTAGTGAGAAAATCACAGTCTGAAGACGTCCACAAGCCCCGGTCACCACTACTCACTCCCTGCATCTCCACCCACTTAAGTAGCATTTGCTCCTTTGATCTCAGCTTGATTCCCTACGCTTCTTGCCAAGCCCAGCTCTTCTCATTCTGCCTCCAGTCCCACCCCCTTTTGCAAGGACATTGCTCCAGCAATTCCTCTTTTCATTCCTGCTTCATCAGGAATGAAAGTTTAATCTCCTCCCTCTTCTGGATCTTTCCATTAATCTCCAAAGAGGGTGTTATATTTCACAACCTAACAAAAACTTCTTTCTTGACCTCATTCCCCACCCCGCCCCCAGCTACCCTCCACGTCTTCCTTCCTGTTATAGTAAGAAAACTCCAAAGACTTACTTATACTCACTGTCCCCAGTGTCATCCCTCATTGCCCCAGAACCCCTCTAATCTAGATCACTGAGGACATTCATGTTGTCAATTCCAATGGTCATATTACTTGTCCCGTCAGCAGTTTGTTTTTATTTTTTTTTAACTTTGGATTATGGAGACATTTTAATGTAGGCAAAATAATGTAATGTGCCTCCCTGTACCCATCACACAGTCAGCAGTTTTTATCACTCTCTCTTCCTTGACACGTGTTCTTCCTTTGGCTTCTGGGACACGATGCTCCCTTTATTTTCTGCTTATTTCTGTGGTTGCTACTTCTCAGTTTTGATTCCTCCTTTCTTCTCATCTCTCTGACCTCTAAGTGCTGGTACATCCTAGAACCCAGTTCTTTGATCTCTTCCCTTCTGACATCTTTACTCACTTCTTTGGAACCTTACTCAGCCTCGTGTTTTTAATCAGCATCTCTACCTTGATTATTTATATGTATGTATGTATATATTTATAGATGTTTGTTCATACAACTTCCTACTTTACTACTCCAGGTGGATGTCCAATAGCCTTTTCAAATACAACACACCCACGGTGGAACCTTGGTCCTCCCCTCCCGCCTGCTTCTTGCAGCCTTCTAGGCAACAGTAGTTCTATCTTCTAGTTTCTCAGGTCAAAAATGTTGGAGTCACACTCGATTCCTGTTAGCTTTACTTCCCCAGTGTACCTGGAATATGAACCCTTTTCATCCCCTCATCTGCTACCATCCTGCTCTGACCTTCTCTCATACATCTCTTGCCTGAATTACTATAATACATTTTCACCCAGTTTCCCTGAATCTTCCCTTCACCCTCTTCAGTTTATTTCCAGTACAGCAGCTCAAGTGACAGATGTTGTCACTCCTCTGCCAGAAACTCTTCAGTTACTTCCTATTTCACTCTGAGTAAAAACTGGTGTTTACCAGTGGCCTAAAAGGTCCCATGTAATCTGTCTCCTATGACTTCTCCTCCTTGGTTACTCTGCTCCAGCCACAATGGCATCCTTGGTGTTCCCAGAACACAACAAGCATGCTTTTGCCTCAAGGCCTTTGCATATGATGAACACCCGCCTCCTCCCAGGATGCTCTGCCCCAGACATCTTAACAGCTAACCCCTCACCTCTCCCAGGTCTTGCCTCAGATGTTGCTTTAGAAGTGAGGCTGCCCTGATAACAGTTTAAAGTTGCACCCCTGCAACATTCCCCGTCCCTGCAGGTTACGGTCTAACAGTCTGAATATGTAACTTACTTATCTTGTTCCTCATCTTTTCCCCTCTTACTAGAATGTGACCTCGTTGTGGGAAAGGATTTTTTGTCTTGTCTATTCATTGTTACAGAAAACTCTTATTTTTTGAGATAATTTGTATTCCCAACTAGAAGCTTTAGGATTTTCTTTATAGCTTTTTAAATTGATTTCCTAAGTATGTGTCTAGATTTATGTCTTAAAGTCCCCTTTTCCCCCAGTTGGCTATTGGTGAGTCTTTCATATTTGATGACCTGTTTTGTCTCTAGCTCAGACAAAATTTTCTTTTCCCATTTCTTTTCTTTTTCCCTGCATCTTCCGGGTAGTCCCTGCAATCTCTTTCTCAAACACCTTTTGGACATGGGTTGGATCACCTAGATTACATGCCATGTCTTTTAACTTCTCTCTTATATTTTCCATTCTTTGAATTTCCTCTTTAGGGCGACTGCCTTGATTTATCTCTGTGTGTATTTTATTATGCAGCTCTTTCACTGCCTTGTTGCAAATATATTTTTAATTATATAAATCTCTTTCTTGTTCTCTGATTGCTCTCTTTTTCATAGCAGTTTGTCATGATAATAGTATTCCCCAATGTCTCTGAAGATGCTCATTCAGATTTTTAAAAAAAGCTCTCTGTTCTGTTGTTTACTCCACGGTTAGTTATTTTATAATTTCATTTTAGACTCTTATTTTAATGCTCTTAGTTTTCCTTACCTTTTCTGGTAATCTTCTGTGGTCCATTCATATTTGGCATAGGTGGCTGGCAGCCATTTCCTCTGAAATTCAGTTGATTAGGTGTTAATAACATAACACAGTGATTTTTATCTGGCTATAAATAAATGCATACCCATTATATAAAATAATATAAAATACAGGAAAATAAAGGAAAGAAAAACAAACATGCATAAGTTCATTACCTTATATAATAAATAACTACTGTTAACATTTTTGTGTATTTTCTTCCTCACATTTTCTAACACACACACACACACACACACACACACACACACACACAGAGAGTGCCTACTCCTTGCTTTTTAAGACACACTAGCACACTTTGGGAAAGACCAGGTTTCTGCTGTCATGAAGATTATAGTCTCTAGTAGCAGGAAAAGATAGAACTAAAACAATCACGTAGATTAGGGCATAATTACAAATTGCTATAATCCAGGAAGAAAAAAAGACATAGTCCTATGCTTTCATATACCAAGTAACAAAAGAAAACTGAGCTTAACTGGGGTGACAGGGATGAATCCTTAGGACTTCAGATTATGTCATGAGTAGGACTTAAGGTGAAGAGAGGGAGACGATAATTTGAGAGAGGAGAAATATACATATGTAGAGAGAGAGCCCTGTGGCAGGAGAGAAAAATGACTTTAAAGAAGGAGAAAGAAGCCAGAGGCTGGAGTGTGAGAATGAAGGAGAGAATGGGGTAGAGGGGCCTGGGAAGGTAGTTAGATGGTGTAGAGTCTGCAGGTGGCATTTAAGATTTTTGTGTTTCTTTTAAAAGCAATCGCAAGAATTTAAGCAGGGGGATTGACATGATTCAATTTAAGTTTTTAAAGAGTTACCCTGACTACAGTGAGGATAGGCTGCCAGAGAAGCAGAGCCAGTGTGAGGACACATGTTAGGAGATTACTACAGTCGTCCAGGTGGGATCTGATGACGACGTAAACTCTGTGGTGACACGGAAGTGGGGAGAAGCCGTTAGAGAGAAACACCAAGGATGCCTCTGAGATTTCCGATGGACACAGAGGAATGGATGGGGGTGCTGTACCCCAGCAGTGAACACTATCAGGGGCTAGATCTGTGTGCGTGGAGGGGTTGTTTTATGTGCTGTCTTGCACATGGTAGATTTGCAGAACCTTCAAGACAATCAAGTGAAGACAGCTGATTATTCATGTTTAAAGTTCAAAGAGGTCTGAGCTGGATGGGGCATATACATTAGAGGATCCTAGTCCTGGAGATGGGAAGTGAAACTATGGCATGGGGAGGGGGGTCACTTAACAGACAGAGCACCTTCCAAAAAAGATAGCACCAGCTCATAACGCATCAGTTGTGCAAGAGTGCCTGTTTCTTCACACCTTTGACTGCACCACTTTGTGTTACCAAATTATTTGAGCTTTTCCAAATTGACAGGTAAAAAAATAGCATACTTTGGTCTAAATTTTTAAGTGGTGTTGAGGAGCTTTTTCTGTATTATTAGCCATTAATTTTTTTCAGTGACTCTGTGAAATGTGAAAGTAAATTATTCAGGAGAGAAAGTCTATATATTCATCAGTTCTCAGACTGACCCTCTGATGGTTCGGAACCACCAATTTGGAGTTGTTCTGATCAAGGAAACTTAATCTTCCACATGTCAGCCCTGCAAATATTTAATCACTGCTATCACTGTCCCTTAAAGCCATCTTTCTCACAGGTTACATGTCCTCAGTGCATTCACCCTTTTGGGTTTCTGTCTTCTTAAATGTGGCAGTGATCATCCTGCCTCGACTTTGGGAGCCCCAGTGCAGCCGGGGACACATCTAGAGTAGTCTATGTTCCTCTTTCCTCCCTTTTATGTGTCTAAAGGCTTCCTGCTTCTAACGTTTTCCTCCTCATGAAACAAGGAAGATCTGGAGATGTCTTCATTACCCTGTGGCTGAAACTCAGTCCCTCTAATCTGTTAATTTCTAGATATCCACATGGCCGAATATTTCTTCCTAATCACAGACAGCAACACCAGCAAAGTTGCCGGGGAGTCGGGGGAGATGGGGAAGTGAAGGTGCCCGTCTAGGACTGGCGGCTTCTCTGTTACCGACGAGGTAGGGTTTAGTCCCTGAAAAGCATTCCTGGGGCCGCCACTAGGGGGAGTGTGAGTCATATTTTTCACTTGGAAAATGCCAGAAAGGGGAGATGGAATGCCGGGACATAGAACACACTAAAAAACTTAGGAAGGAATTTATGGGGCCGTGTCCTGGCTCTTACACTGAGTGTGGGTCTGGACCTGCTGGGGGCACAGCCGCTGGTGCAGGACTCGTCTGCAGCCGGGAACTCTAGGCCCGGCTGATGGTGGAGGCTGAGGGGTAGGGGTGGGGGTGGGGGTGGGGGTGGGGGTGGGAGGAGCCCCCTTCCTTACTCTTCCCGGGACAGGGAGGGATGTGGGGTTGGTGGGGCTCCTGCACGTACCTTCTCTCGTAGGTGCACACCACTTTGATCCTGAGGTAACGTTCAGTGAGGGGAGATTCTTCAAAATATGAGCTCAGACACCATGACATCAGATGGCAAATTAACACTGAGTGAGTCTTGCTTGGTACAAACCATGGTTCTAAAGACAACAGGGGACAGATAGAAAAGAAAGAAAAAGAGAGAGAAAAAAATGTAACCATTGTAAAATGATTATAAATCAATAAAAAATGTTATAAAAAATGTAACCCTTGGACTTGCAGTTTTAAATCTTCTTTGGAAATTTGTAGTATTTTCATTTCTACCCTTGTCTCACTTCATCAATATCTCCTCTAAATTTTTCATCTTTCGGTCTCCATGTCTGTATTTGAAAACAAGCTCGAGTCTGTTTCCCAGTTCAAAAGAGACTTTTCTTGATCTGACATTGCTCCTTCTCCGCTACCCCGAACCCTGCCCTATCGCTTTCCCCCTGCACAACCAGACTTCTTGAAAGCAGTCTCATGTCTGTCACTCCTCATCCATCCAGTCCTCAATTACACTTTGGGTTCTGCCCACACCACTCCATGAAACCCTTTGGGCCAAGGTCACCAAAGATGTCATCCATTGGAAACAGTCCCTCCTGTCCCCATCTCCAGCCACCCAGTTCCCTTCCACACAGACAATCATGGCAGGAGGAATATTTTTGCATGTTATTCTGGCGATATTGTATACATAAACAATAAAACATACTAATATACCTTTCAATATGCCCCATTACACAAAAAAACTATGCTGGACACACTGTTTCAGACTTACTTTTTAAATAAGCAAAGTATCTTGGTAATCTTTCCATATAAGGAAGTCATTTTTTTTAAGTGCAAGATGTCCATCAGATCCAGCTAATAAAACATATTTAGCCAGTCTGCTTTTAATGGACATTCACTAGTTTTTGATATTTTGCTATTACAAATAATGCTGCAATGAAGAAAGGTGTCCATATGTCACCACATACTGCTGTGAGAGTAATTGTAGGACAGTCTGAGAATTGGAATTGCCGGGTCCCAGGTAGATGCGTTTGCAATTCTAATATATGTTGTCCAGTTGTTATCACTCCTGCCAGAAAAGTGGGTAAATGCTTGTTTCTCTGCCCTGCTCAAACTTTTTGCTAATCTAATAGATACAAAGCAGTATCTCTGAGTTTTAATGGAGCACATTTTCTTATGTTTAAGAGCCATTTAAGAGTGACCATGTTCTAAACTAAAAATAGACTTACTGTATGATCCAACAATCCCACTCCTGGGCATATATCCAGAGGGAACCTTCATTCAAAAAGATACATGCACCCCAATGTTCATAGCAGCACTATTTACAATAGCCAAGATATGGAAATAACCCAGATGTCCATTGACAGATGACTGGATAAAGGAGCTATGGTATATTTATACAACAGAATACTACTCAGCCATAACAAAGAATAAAATAATGCCATTTGCAGCAACATGGATGGATCTGGAGAATGTCATTATAAGTGAAGCCAGCCAGAAAGAGAAAGAAAAATACCATAGGATACCACTTATATGTGGAATCTAAAAAAAAAAAAAAAAAAAAGACAAACATTTATTTACAAAACAGAAATAGACTCACAGACATAGAAAACAAACTTATGGTTATCAGGGGGGAAGGTGGGAAGGGATAAATTAGGAGTTCTAGATTTTCGGATACTAACTAATATACATAAAATAGATAAACAATAAGTTTATACTATATAGCACAGGGAACTATATTCAATATTTTGTAGTAACTTACGGGTAAAAAAGAATATGAAAATGAACATATGTATGTTCCTATATGACTGAAGTATTGTGCTGTACACCAGAAATTGATACAACATTGTAAACAGACTGTAGTTCTATAAAAATATATATTGAAAAAGAGTGACAGGGTACTAAATATGAATCAGATCATACAACACATTCTTCAGATGTCTGATGGCTCCCGTCAGCTTTGCGATATAGAGATACAGCTCAGACTCCCGGGGTGGTCTTTCCTGTCCCTCCAGCCTGCTCTGTCACTGCACCTGTTCCCACACTCAGCACTGCAGGCTGAGTGGCCTTCTGTTCCTGGAACACCAGGCTCGCTCTCCTGACCGTGTCTGCAGCGTCCTTCCCCAGGCCTCACGCAGTAAACAACTATTGCTTGTCAGCCTCTGCTCCTCCAGGACGTCCTCCACGCGCTCCACCTCCTGATGCCCTGCGCTTAGGTCTACCAGGTCCTTGTGATTTTTCTATCTCTAGCATAATTCTCAACGGGATGTTGGCCCTTAATAACTATTTGTTGAATGGATGAGAGGCTGTGTAGCCCTCCCACTAAACAGACTTTGTGGGTAGAATTTCTCAGCAGGATTTCAGCTGCCAAATGAAAATTTCTAGATACACTTATCCTTACTCTATTGCTAGCCATGCATTTTCTTTGCTCTCTCTTTTCCTTTGTTTTTTTTTTCTCCCCGAATGAAAAACAACCATGGAAATAAATGCCTCTCCGAGTCCATGCAATTCAAAGTCACTTTGCTTCGAGATGTGATGGTTCAAGGAAAGTATGCTCTTTGCGGTGGCTTTTATGAAAGAAAAGATCCCATTTCTGAGATACTGTGTAGGTCTAACTTTCTTTTAATGGGAATGGAAAATAGCTGGCTGTTGGTTAGCAGAAGCCATTACTGCTAACTGGTCTGACCTAGACATGATGGGCTCAGAGCCCAGCTCTCGTCAGTACAGACATCTTTCCTTGCTCTAGTTTGTCTCCCAGCAGAACTGGCTCCCATATCATTCTTTAGGGAGCATCTCTCCTGGTCCAGAGACAGCTCCCATCCCGGGCCTCAGCAAGCCTGGTGACTGGTCCCATTTCTGTCCACATCAAGCCCCAGGACTGGGAAGTTCTCTCATCAGCGAGGCAAAGGGTTCAGACCGGTTAGTTGCAAAGCTCTGCATTAGTTCTGACATTCTTTAATTTAAAATAATCTTTTTCTATTAGGATTCACTAAAACAATTGACATCTTATAGGGGAAAAATCTCTTTTCTAAGAATCTCATTTTACTAGGTGTGATCATTCATTCATTCATCTCCCAAGGGTTCCACACCCACCCTTGGACAAAATGATGATGTCACATTCAATAGTAAAACCAAATGTTACCAGCTAACAACAGCCATCTTTTTTATGCAGGAATTCCATTCCCTTGCAAACCTCACGGACATATTTTCTAGGACACACTGAGAGGTGTCTTCTGTGAGTCCAGAATCCCTGGGAATCACTTCCAGCCCCCACGGATATTCCAGGCATAGAGTGAGTCTGAGATGCTGCAGCACTGCTCCTCTAGCCTCTACAAAGCTGGGAATCCTCTTGCACAAGTGCCTTTATCTCCCTGAGCTCAAGCCTGAGGGGCCAAATGCACTGGCTGCCCCAGGAGTGAGGGCACACAGCAGCATTTTCTCTCCCAGGCTCCACCACTCAGCAACTTGTTAATCTCTGCCATCGCCAGTATCCTTACTGCTCCTGAGGCTGGGGACTAAAGGCTGCTCTGAGATGAGGTGACATGCTCTGTTAAAACAAGTCAAGAAGAAGTTAAGTGAGGCTTGGATAGATCACAGAATTTATTTATTGAACACCTGCTGTGAGCCTAGTTTAGCTCATGCACTCAAAGTAAGGCATGGGTCCCGGTTGCAGGCAGGGTTAGAGTGTTTTTCTCTTGGAGACTCTCAACCCCAATGTAGACCCGTGACTGTAGATCAGATAAAGGATTTCAGGCTGGGAGTTGGGGATGATTCACTTAGCTTCACTTCCCAGCTGTATCGGACTTCAGTTTTAGCTAGCCAGGACCCTTTCTACTAATTCATTCAATAAATGCCTTAAAAGTGTTTGTAGAAAAATATCTGTTTGTGCCAGGCTTTGTTTTAAGGCACAATGTGGGAAACTAAGATATATAAAATATGCTCTCTATTGCGCTCAACAATTTCTATTCACCTACATAAGTGTACAAAGAATCAGAATGAGTGATAAATGTCAAAGGGAAAATTCAAAAGATTAACGATCCATTACAGAAATGTCATTTGCAGTAGCTGAGCGAGAAAGGGGATTTGGGGGGCCACCTAGTGCCGCTGGGTCAGGAAAGATGGGATGAGCTTGCGCTGCAAAAAACGGGGACCAGAGAGAGTCAGTCATTCAGTCAACAAACATGCCCAAATCAAGGCTGCAGGTGCCCAAAGTGAGGGGTGGAAGGGGACTGGGGAACAGCCCATTTTGGCAAAAACTCAGGATGTCTGAGGACAGGGTAGGAGGTCCAAAGGGAGGACACATGGCACCAGATCAGGGATGCTCTTGAGTAGAAAATTGCGATGCCACTTTGTTAAAGATGGTAAAGTTATGTTCAGAAATTGAGAAGGAAAGGAAGAGGGTAAGAGTAATTTAGATTTCATTTGCTCAAATCAGTCATATGGAAAAGCATGTGGATACTTAAAAAATGAGCTCTGTTCTTCTGGAACATTCACAGATACAGAACCCTTGAGAAATAATGACTATACATTGAGTTTTACTGGCGTGCTATTTCTGAATCATGTCGGGTTTTTTTTCCCCTGGTGCTTGTCGCCAGAATTCGCATATGTGGTATTGACCATCCCCTTGGGACTCTAAACGAGCGAGTGCTCTAAGTGGGTAGCGGCATCGTGACCCACGCTGCGGGCAGAGGCCAGGAGAGAAGAGGCATAATTGCGGTGGTCTGGGAGACACAGGCTGTCTCTTGTGGAAGGGCGGTGGCTATCACTTAGAGATGGCATCTCGCCAGAGGTGCAACCGTGTCACAGCACAAAGTTGTCCGTGCTTCTAGAGCCATTTGGGAGGATAAAGGGTTACTCTGACCTATGACCCTGGTGCTGTGTTTTACCTGGAGGGTTTTGCTTCTTTGGGCTTCCCGTAGTTGTCTGCTGCAACCCTCTGGGATATGGTTCTCCAAGGCTTTTGTCCTCAGTATCAATGGAAGTCCTCTACCCTGCACTTGCTATTCTGTTCCAAAGGAGTTACCCTAAGAGGATCATCTGATTTCAAATGTACATTTTTTTATTGGAACAATAATAAGGTCATCAGATAAACAACAAGTTTATACTGTATAGCACAGGGAACTATATTCAATATCTTGTAGTAACTTATGGTTAAAAAGAATATGAAAACAAATATACGCATGTTCCTATATGACTGAAATATTGTGCTGTACACCAGAAATTGACACAAACATTGTACAACATTGTAAACTGACTGTACTTCAATAAAAACATATTTAAGAAACAATAATATGTTCATCAAATAGTTACTACAGCTGCCTTTGAGGAGTTAAGACTTTAAAATCTAACAAAAAGGGAGCATAAAGCAAATATATGTATCTGTACTTACGTGTTCGTATGTATTTGATTTTATACATTTTCACACCTAAAATCAAACTCAAGGGGGCAGAGCCTTTTATTCCGTAATTGGAAACTGGCTCCCAATAAGCAAATGCATCTTCTTATGACTAACAAACTTGCTATCAGAATCTTTTCTATTTTGGTAGGAAGTAAAGCAGAACTTCCAAGCAGAGTTTCCTAGAGGCTGCCTTGCTCACAGATCACAGATCAGAAACCTGTCAGACCCCTCAGAAGAAGGCCACGTGCTCCTACAAATCCCCTCAAAGCTGCCCAGTCGCTGAGAGTAATTCTAAACCTATATGCAAGCCATCGACATCAGTCCAAAGAAACATGCAGATGTTACTTCAGGGGACTTCATTCCAAGAATGTGGTTTCTTTCTGTATATGGTTTCTTTTAAATGTGCAGTACTTTACTGTCCAGGTTTGGAAGAGGAAAAGAATTAAAGATGGATACATGTAATTAAAATAAAACCAGGGCCATAGGAGACTGTTTATAGAATAGTAAAATGTTAAAAAAAAAATTCAGAAAGTCTCAGCTCCGCATTGCCCCCCTCTCCCGTCAAAGGAGAAACCATGATTTTTTTTCTATGTGATTTTACGCCGTACAGAGCTGCATGCATCCTGGGGACGGATCTTCAGAGGCAGAGGCGGGCTGCAGCGTCAGTGCCCAGGCATCTGCTAAACTCACCTGCCGGAGATAACTCTGATTCCCTCCCTGCGCTTGGTGAAAGGGAATCATCCTCGACTTACAAATTGAACTGAGATTCCGAGAATGCACTGCTCAGAGTACGAAGCAGCATCCACTGGTTAGAAGTGTGGTTAACAAACCAGACAAAAAGTAGCTGCCAGTAACTGTACTCCCATCCCACCCAGCCATGCTTTGATCAACTTAATCCTGAGGAGTCAGTTAAAGAGGAGAAAGAATTGGAAAGATCAACCAGTTGCAACAAGAAGTCAGAGATGATGCCGTAGTTTATCGCTGCAGCATCAGGGGGTCAATTTGCTTTCCCCAAATGCTTTTCAAATCCCAGAGGCCAAGCCAATCAGAGACTGTTCTTTTTGATGACATTTATTTCATCATTAGCCAATTTAGTGGGGATTATTTTTGCAGGGGCTTAGGAAAGCCACCCAAGCTTTTTTTTTTTTTCTTAGCAATTTCTTAAACAAAGAAAGATAAGCTTCCCTTCTTCCTCTCACTCCTCCCCACCCTACATTGTCCACAACTCTATCCCTACTTCCTCTCTCAAGAGTAAATCATTCCTTCCTCCCAAAAAGGACAGTGTTTCTGACCTCAGGGACCACCGGTGTGTTACACGGAGCACTTTCTCTGCACATCAGGCTGCCCCCATGGCTCACCTGGTCTCCCCATCTCCAGGATGGAGCCCAGAGCTGGGGTCGTCACACTGGAGCTTTCACAAACTTTTATGTGAAGCTCTGATCACAGGGGATATTTGGAGACACTCAAATATTTCCAACTTGACCCCCAGAAAGTCCCCCCAGAAGAATGTTTTCCCTTAAATTTTGAGAGATGAGTCAGAGATAGCAAAAGTGAGAGCTGGAAAAAATGATCCTCCCCGGAGACCTGGCAGTGAAAATCTGCCTTCAAAGCAAGTTCTTCATGGAAAATGTCCTTTCTCAAGAGTCCCAAATCTACTAATTAAGCAAGAAAACTTTGGATCGGCCATTGCTACCCAAATGTGTTAGCGTCTGTCTGCCTGCCAGTGTGTGACTTTTGGAAATCCCATTTGCACAGTCTGCTTTTCTCATAGGGCTTTATTGACACACACTGCGGCAGCTCTGTGGCCTTCCTAACTACAACATGTTAAATATCAGTGAAACTTAGCTTTGTCTTGACCACATTCCTATGAGTCTGGCCCTATGTTGCCAAACAGGAATGCAAACTTGGCCCACTGTCCCCTGCCTTTTTACAGATGCTGTCACCCCTCAGATTATTCCATCTGAACCAAGTGCAGATCATTACACAGAGCAGGAGAGTTGACCTGGCATCCAGCAAAAGCAAGAACATTCCTACATATATACGCACATTTTTAAGTGAGGGGCAGAAGAGCACAGTTAAGGTGCATCAGGAGTCTTTGAATCCTGGCAAGTCTGCTGTTAAGTGTATCTTTTGTATGCCCATTCTTTAAACCTTGATGATCCTGGTGTGATATGTACGATTACTTTCTACTGATAAAGCATTTGATTAACCGTTCTTTGATTGGATGATACCTTTTATAGCATCAGGGCAGGTATTGATTTAGAAACTAATTCTTTAGAGCATGATGCGGTGCTTGATTTTACTCTGGGGGAAAACAGTTCCCTTTCATTTTCCTAAAGAGACATTTAATTAATACATGAACCCAGAAGGAAGGAAATAATAAAGATCAGGGAGGAAATAAATAAAATAGAGATTAAAAAAACAATAGAAGAATCAATCAAACCAAAAGCTGGTTTTTTGAAAGAGTAAATAAAATCGACAAACCTCTGGCCAAACTCACAAAGAAGAAACAAGAGAGAGCACAAATAAGCAAAATAAGAAAGGAAAATGGAGAAATTACAACAAATAACATAGAAATACAGAATATCATACAAGAATATTATGAAAAACTATATGGAACCAAAATGGATAACCTAGAGGAGATGGACAAGTTTCTGGAAACATACAGTCCACCAAGACTGAATCAAGAAGAAACTGACCACTTGAACAAATGGATCACTAGAAATGAAATCAAATTAGCAATAAAAAACCTCCCTACAAATAAAAGTCCAGGACCGGACGGCTTCATCAGGGAATTGTACCAAACATACAAAGAAGAACTCATACCAGTCCTTCTCAAACTCTTCCAGAAGATTGAAAAGGAGGGAAGACTCCCAAACTCATTCTATGAAGCCACCATCACCCTAAAACCAAAACCAGGCAAAGACACCACCAAAAACGAGAAATACAGACCAATATCACTATGAACATAGATGCAAAAATCCTCACCAAAATACTAGCAAATAGAATACAACAGCACATAAAAAAGATTATACATCATGATCAAGTGGGGTTCATCCCAGGGACACAAGGGTGGTTCAACATATGCAAATCAATCAATGTAATACATCACATCAACAAGAGAAAGGACAAAAACCACATGATCATCTCAATAGATGCAGAAAAAGCATTTGATAAAATTCAACACCCATTTATGACAAAAACTCTCACCAAAGTGGGTATAGAGGGAACATATCTCAACATAATAAAAGCTATATATGACAAGCCTACAGCCAGCATAATACTCAACGGTGAAAAGCTCAAAAGCTTCCCACTAAAATCTGGGACAAGACAAGGCTGCCCACTATCACCACTCCTATTGAACATAGTCTTGGAAGTCCTAGCACAGCAATCAGGCAAGAGAGAGAAATGAAAGGGATCCAAATTGGAAAAGAAGAGGTAAAAGTGTCACTATATGCCAATGACATGTTACTATATACAGAAAACCCTAAAAGGTCCACACAAAAACTACTAGAAGTAATTGAAGAATTCAGCAAGGTAGCAGGTTACAAGATTAATGTACAAAAATCAGTTGCATTTCTTTACACTAATGATGAATCAACAGGAAAAGAAAGCAAAGAAACAATCCCCTTTAAAATAGCACCAAAAGTAATAAGATATCTAGGAATAAATCTAACCAAGCAGGTGAAAGAATTATACACGGAGAACTATAAAACACTGATTAAGGAAATTAAAGACGACTTAAAAAAATGGAAAGATATCCCATGCTCCTAGATTGGAAGAATCAATATTGTTAAAATGGTGACACTGCCCAAGGCAATCTACAGATTTAATGCAATCCCTATCAAATTACCCAGGACATATTTCACAGAACTAGAACAAATCATAATAAAATTTATATGGAACCACAAAAGACCTAGAATTGCCAAAGCATTACTGAAGAAAAAGAAAGAAGCTGGAGGAATAACTCTCCCAGACTTCAGACAATACTATAGAGCTACAGTAATCAAGACAGCATGGTATTGGTACAAAAGCAGACATATGGACCAATGGAACAGAATAGAGAGCCCAGAAATGAACCCACAAACTTTTGGTCAACTAGTCTTCAACAAAGGAAGCAAGAATATACAATGGAATAAAGAGAGTCTCTTCAGCAAATGGTGTTAGGAAAACTGGACAGCAGCATGTAAAACAATGAAGCTAGAACACTCCCTTACACCATACACAAAAATAAACTCAAAATGGATCAAAGACTTAAATGTAAGACAAGATACAATAAACTTCCTAGAAGAAAACATAGGTAAAACATTATTTCACATACATCTCAAAAATGTTCTCCTAGGGCAGTCTACCCACCGAACAGAAATAAAAGCAAGAATTAACAAATCAGACCTAATTAAACTTAGAAGCTTCTGCACAGCAAAGGAAACCATAAGTAAAACAAAACGACAACCTACGGAATGGGAGAAAATTTTTGCAAATGTTGAAACTGACAAAGAATATATAAGCAGCTCATACGACTTAATAAGAAAAAAACAAATAACCCAATCCAAAAATGGGCAGAAGACCTAAACAAGCAATTCTCCAAGGAAGACATACAAATGATCAATAGGCACATGAAAAAATGCTCAATATCACTAACAGAGAAATGCAAATCAAAACTAAAATGAGGTATCACCTCACACCAGTCAGAATGGCCATCATTCAAAAGTCCACAAATGACAAATGCTGGAGAGGCTGTGAAGAAAAGGGAACCCTCCTACACTGCTGGTGGGAATGCAGTTTGGTGCAGCCACTGTAGAAAACAGTATGGAGATTCCTCAAAAGACTAGGAATAGACTTACCGTATGACCCAGTAATCCTGCTCCTAGGCATATATCCAGAAAGAACCCTACTTCAAAAAGACACCTGCACCCCAATGTTCACAGCAGCACTATTTACAATATCCAAGACATGGAAACAGCCATAATGTCCATCAACAGATGACTGGATAAAGAAGGTGTGGTATATTTATACAATGGAATACTATTCAGTCATTAAAACCGACAACATAATGCCATTTGCAGCAACACGGATGCTCCTGGAGAATGTCATTCTAAGTGAAGTAAGCCAGAAAGAGAAAGAAAAATACCATATGAGATCGCTTATATGTGGAATCTTAAAAAAAAAAAAAGAGAATATAAATACAAAACAGAAACAGACTCATAGATGTAGAATACAAACTTGTGGTTGCCGGAGGGAGTGGGGTGGGAAGGGACAGACTGGGAGTTCAAAATTTATAGATACTGACAGGCATATATAGAATAGATAAACAAGATTATACTGTATAGCACAGGGAAATACATACAAGATCTTGTGGTAGCTCACAGCAAAAAAACTATGACAATGAATATATGTATGTTCATGTATAACTGAAAAATTGTGCTCTACAATGGAATTCAACACAGCATTGTAAAATGACTATAACTCAATAAAAAAAGGTTTACAAAATAAGAACCCAGATATGAAGTTTTTTATTCTTTAAAAATAGGCTTTTTAAGTGGGCGGGCTAGAAAGGAACAAGATGATACAGGGGTGGGTTAACTTGCCTTCTGAATGTCTCAAACTTCATATGGTCCAAAATGGACCTTCCATCCCTAAACTTGTTTATCCTTCTGTGGTCTTTCTCTGTGATTGGCTCTACAGCAGGACCAAATGACCTCACTGGTTACCAAAATCCCACCATTTCCATATCTTAAATGTCTCCGTCCCATCTCCTCTGCCATGGCTTTAATTCAGTTCTTTCCCATCTCTTTTCCTGCCCATCTTCTCACTTCTCCAGCTCATGTTCCCCTCTCCACGCTGCAGCTGGGACCATCTCTCTGAAATGACAATTTGAGCGTATCAGCTAAGTGCTCAAAATCTCTCAGAAGCTTTTTATTTCCCAGAAGAAAAGGACTTTGCTACTAGAATGACCCAGAAAGCCCTTTGTGAGCTAACTGTCTCCTCCCTCTGTTTCACCTCTTGTTATTATCTGCTCTTGGCACTGTGTTTCAGAAATACTTAACCAACTGTAATCTTCCAAATCTTTCATTTTGTTTCTTGCCTCCATGCCTTTGAATGCTCAGAATGTTTCTCCATTTTTGTGTAAACGCCTACTTATCTTTCAAAATCCTACTAAGGCATCACTCTGCCTCTTTAAACCTTTTTCTGTATGATGAATCTTCTTATTTTATTGTATTACTCTGTATTATGAATAAATGATGGTTCATTTGTGTATGTTTTTCCTTAGATTTAAAAATTATCTGACATGGTTTCTAGTAATTGAATGGAATATGGTGAACAATTTTTATGAAATCACTACTGCAGAAAAAGTACCTGAGAGCTTAATCCTAAATCATGTTGCCTAGAAGGTGACATTACTGGACTTGGAAGCCAAGCATAGCCTCATGCTTAGGGGTACATTACATCTCAGATTGTACCATGCAACATACTAGATAAGAGTGAGTTTACAGAAATATTTGTAAATAGCTGCCTAACAGGTGCTCATAATTTCATTGGTAATACAAAACTAACACTTCATGTATAGTTATTAATATGCTAATCACTTAATGACTTTCCTTGTATTTTTCATGAAACTCAAACAATTGTATGTAGACCTGTGGCTTATTAGCACATCCCCACTGACAGTACTTATTATTATTGTTTTAATCCATTATGTTTAGCTCTAGTCTTTGAAGCACTTACAATGGCTGTTTCTCACTTTTTGTCTTTTCAAGTTCAACATTCCTATGCCTTTATTGTATTGAAGTATTTCCTCATTCCCTACTGGTGGACATTCATCAGAGTCACAATTTTACAGTTGGATGGAATTGTTAGAACATGATCTGATTCCTTTTTTTTTTTTTTTTTTAATAACAGAGCAAACTGAGAAACAGAGAAGTGTTTTGTGTGACCTTGCTCAGCTGGTTGGTGGCCGAGCCAAGACCACCTGGTCTTGAGACCTCCTTCCAAACCGGTGTCCTTGCCCCCACCCTGGTGGTCTCCTCTGATTGACTTCTTCACAGCTCTCTCCCTTCCTCCAACCTCTTTCAGAGAAATCAGTTCAGTTCTTCAGACAGTATCTGTTCTTCCTGTTTCCTCTAGGCTTCTGGGAATTATGAGGGAAAAAGTTGGTCCTTACTGAATTTTCTGTTTCCTATGCTAGATCTCATCATTTCATATTACTTCTCCAAAAGTTGAAATGCTACTTTTATTTTAAAATTCCTGTGACTTGGATAAGGTTTTTTGCTCTCCCCTTATTTGATTTGATGGTTTTTCTATATCTTTACTGAGTATATTTTATGATTATTTAGACATCCTGTTTTTTATTTGTCTGGGTTAAAATATGTGATCCTTTTCATTTTTCTGTCCTTCACATTTTCCTTAATGAAAAGCATTCCAAAATTTCAGTTAGTACATACCATTTCCTTATAAAATTCTATGGGTTACTTTGTATATTAATGCTCTTCAGTTAAAAGAAGAACTCCTTTGACAGAAATCTTGAATATCAGGGTCAGAAGACTCATGATCCAAGCTAATTTCCAAAGCTTCCATTCCCTTTAAAACACCCCCACTCTGTGTTAAGCCTTTGCTTGAAGACATCCAAAGATAGGGAACTCAGTATTTTGAAGAAATTCCAACTGTCTCTGGACACTCTATCTTTTAAAATCTTCTTTTCAATCCAGTTGAATCATTCTCTCTCAGTAATATAATTCTGATTTCAGAGCCATTAAAAACAACTCTTGTTCGACTTTCAGCCAGCTGATCGTGTGTTTGAAAGCAGCTTTCATTTCCCCCCGTGCCTGTTCTTCCTCAGGCTAAAAGTTCCATTTCCTCCAAACTGCAGTCCAATACTTCGGTTTTAAATTCCCCCATCTTCCTGATTGCCTGTTACAGGCCCAGGGCTGCCTGCTGTTCCCCAGGTGTACTCTGTACTCTGACCAGAGGGGCAGGGGTCCCCATATCCCTGATCTAATATGGCCACGCCTTTCATGAGTGGCTCGTTCCTGCCCATTCGCACCGAGTGGCTTGTTACGGGGTGAGTTGTGTTCCCCTCAAAAGAAAGGTTGAAGTTCTAACCCCTCATACCTCAGAATGTGGAATTGTTTGTAAAACAGGATTTTACAGAGGTAATTTAGTAAAACAAGCTTATTAGGGCGGGCCCTAATCCAACGTGACTGGTATCCTTATGAAAAGGGGAAATTAGGACACTGAGACAGACACGCACAGCGGGGAGATGATGTGTAGACAAGGGGAGAAGATGGCCATGGGACTGCAGTGATGTATCCACAAGCCAGGGAACGCTAAGGATTTTTGGCAAACACCAGAAGCTACCAGGTATGAGGAAAGATTCTCCCTTAGAGCCATCAGAGAGAGCCTGCCCTGCCAACACCTTGATTTCAGATTTCTGGCTTCCAGAACTGAGAGACAGCACATTTCTGCTGTTCTAAATCACTCAGTTCTTGTTCCATGGTTACGGCAGTCCTGGGAAGATGACATACTGTCCTTTCACCAAAGCTCCCTGCTTTTTACTCCCCGTTCTGTAATCTTTCTTTCCCTTTTCTCGAACAAAATTCTGGCAATCCATGTAAAATTAAAAAAAAAAACCTCTTTATTTTGTTTCATTTTTGTTTGACTTGGCTCATTGTTTAAGCCAGTTGAGATCTTTTATGTCCTGTTTCCATCACGTGGGTATTTAATATGTCTCAGCTTAGAATCTTCTACTAGAGTGGCTCGTAGTCCCTATTCAAATCACTGGTAAAAGCACTGAATGAGATACAACAGATGCTCCTGGAATTCCCTTTTGGTCAACACTTTTTTTTTTTTTTTTTACCACAGTTGTTCAACCTGTTTTAAACCCAAATAACTTCCTTGATCCAATTTATAATTCTCTGTTTTGAATACAAGACAAAATACTATAAAAGACAATGTCTAACATCTTGCTGCAATCATGATATGTCATTTTATATCATTCTTTCTTGCCAATTTAGTAGCTCTACCGACAATTAGTTTAATCTGGGATGATTTATTCCTTATTATCCCTACTTTTCTTTTCATTTTGAACTTGATTTTCTAAGTCAACTTAAATCAAGTTTTTAATAATTCAGTCAATAATCTTGCCTGAAACACTTATCAAATCTTTTGGTTTGTTTTGTGGAATCTATCTCTCCTCTTTGGAAATGTGAACCACAGTGGTTCCTCTTCTGTTTTCTCTGGCTCTTCAAAAATTCAATTCAGAGAACTCATTTCATCCCCCACGCTCTCCCAAAATATTCATCCAACCCAGCCCTCCTGAAATATTCATATGTATTTTGTCCAGATCATAAGACTTGAGTTCTTTTATAATTACACTCCTATAATCTCTACATTTATCTTGGTTTTGGTTCTCTCTTATCTTTATTTCTTCTAAGCTTTCTGAAGATTGTTCTTCTTGACAGAGAAGATGAAAGACATGAGTTTCAACTAAAGTCCTATGCATATATAAACATCTGATAATAATTACATCTTAAAGTTCTTACACAGTAGAACAGTAAAAGCATTTTGATACATACTCCATTCTGTAGGTGAGCAGCTATCATTATTACATATGATTTCTTGAATTTTTACCTGACACAAGGATCAATCACTGAATATTTTCTCTAAGCATCTTTTTCTCTAGGTTGACTACAATTTCTCTTGCCAAGAAATAATGAATTTGTTTCTACTTGATAAAGTTTCAGAATATCCTGGAACAGCCTCGTGCATTTCAACTAGATAATTTTAGAAGAGAGCAGAAATAGACTTTTCTTCAAAGAAGACATACATGTGCCAATAGGCACATGAAAATATGCTAAATATCACTAATTATTAGATAAATGCAAATCAAAACTACAATGAGATATCACCTCACACCAGTCAGAATGGCCATCATCAAAAAGCCTACAAATAATTAATGCTGGAGAGGGTGTGGAGAAAAGGGAATCCTCCTACACTATTAGTAGAAATGTACATTGGTGCAGCCACTATAGAGAACAGTATAGAGGTCCCTTACTGTCCCAGCATATGATCCAGCAATCCCATTCCTAGGCATGTATCCAGTGGAAACATTAATTCAAAAAATACATGCCCCTCACTGTTTATAGCAGCACTATTTACAATAGCCAAGACACGGAAGCCACCTGAATGCCCATTGACAGATGAAAAGATAAAGAAGAAGTGGTGTATATATATATTATATATATAACAGAATATTACTCAGCCATAAAAAAGAATAAAATAATGCCATTTGCAGCAACATAGATGGACTTAGAGATGATCATATGAAGAGAAGTAAGTCAGACAGAGAAAGAAATATCATATGATATCACTTATATGTGGAATCTAAGAAAAATGATAGAAATAAACTTATTTACAAACTAGAAATAGAGTCAACAGACATAGAAAACAAATTATGGTTACCGAAGGGGAAAGGGGTAGAAAGGAGGGATAAATTAGGAGTTTGGGATTAACATTTACAAACTACTATATACAAAACAGATAAACAGCAAGGTTATATTGTATAGCACAGGGAACTACAGTCAATGTTTTGTGATAACCTATAATGGAAAAGAATCTGGAAAAGGATATAAACATATAACTGAATCACTTTGCCTTACACCTGAAACTAACACAACATTGTAAATCAACTACATTTCAATTAAAAAACAAACTAACAAGAAGGCAGAATGTAGGTCAATACCAAAATATGAGTTATATGCATTGTTTATAAGACTGCATACCACACTAGATAAAGTGAATTTCATATATAATATGACAAAATACCCAGGGCTTAACTGTTTAAGGAGCATCACATAAAATTTGAGTTGACTTAGGAAATCAAGTTCAAAATAGACACTTTGTCAATGGCAAGGCATCTATAAGAGGCCCTGGACCCAGGAGTAGAGTGTCCTTATCATATTTCGGAAATTATTAGCCAGGTCTGCCTGTTACTTCAAGTAGGACCTGAGAGCCAGAGGATGAAATCCTGACACTAGGCTGTTCCCCACTGGAGCTGCAGTTGAGGAAGTAGGGAACAGTACAGAGGGTGGGTGGGAAGATGCAGTCCTCAAACACTCTTCAGGCAAATGGCTGGTGTCGGTACCAGGGAACCCAGACCAAGTCATGCTTTAAGTCAATAAATGTATATTACACAGCTACTTTGTGCCAGACGCTATGCTAATTGTGGGCAATCTAGGTAGGCAGTCTGTAATGCAGTCACTTGGCTGGTGTTTAGCGTCAGATCTTTATTCCCCGAGACGCAGTCTTGGAAAGATAAAGGCACGACCATAGACCATTCAGGGGAGCTAGGATCCCAGGAGGGTATCAGAGTAACTACTGAAGCGGTCACATGGGGGGAGCTCCGGAAGTGGAGCTCAGCGGCAGGATGTTAGCAGATGAGCAAGGATGTGGCTTAAGCAGCACGGCAGACACTTAGGGGTCAGCCTTCCATTCCCATAGCCCAAGTTTGACTGTGACTAGCGTGCTGGGCAGAGCGTCTGTATATTAATTCTGGCCAGACTGGATGAAGGTGCCATGTGGTAGGAAAGACAAGATGACGAGGGAGGTCAGGGTTGTTTCTGGATTTCTTCACCTAGGAAATGGGGCAGAATTGAGCCTGTTGGTGTTTTCTAAGTCACTATGGATTATTTAAATTATTTCTCTTGCATCTGTTAGCATCAAATTGTGGGCTAGGCGGCTCATTGCTACTCATTAGAGTTGTGTATTCCATAGATCCTTCCAGGAGACTCTAGAACTAGGGGATAAATCAAAAGAGGTAACATTTGGCGCACAGAAAACTCAGCAAGATGTTAACCTTTGGAAATGCAGGCACCCAATAAAACTCTGAAGTTGCCTCATGATGTCCCCAATCCTATGATCACAGTTATTCCTAGACCCCTTTCCTATTGACCAGGAGCCCGCTGGCCTGGACCAGCCTTTGAGTATTGATATAACTTGTGATTATTTTAAAATTTCTTTTATTGTCACAAACTTGGCTAAAGGGCATAAAAAAAAAATCATTCACTGGGCTCTCCCTTTATGCAGATGGTCTGTCATTTGAATAACAAACACCATTTTCCTCTGAAGAACTATCTCAGAACACATGTGATAGGCAGAACTACACTTTCTCCAGTACGTGAGATTGCTTTAGTAGCTGTCAGACATCTCCCAAAGATCTGGTGAGATAGATTTATTTTTGAACATCTTGGTAATGATAGTAAATTGTGCCATTTTTCTTATCATTTTTTGCTAACAGACTTCTTGATTAATCTGATGTTGCTGTCAGAAATAGACTTCACATCCTCTTAAGAATGAAAACTTCATGGACCCTTTATTGACGGCCTTTTATGATTTTTCTGTAGTTAACACACAATCCATGTGCTTTTAAACATCCTTTTAAGTAAATAGGAGATTGGAAAACAGTCCACAGCACATCATTTTGTACTGTAAATGTGGGGTGGGTGTTTATCCTTTAATAAAGGGGAACGTTCTTTCAAATAACACGAAGGACAACATTACTGTTGGTTCTAAACAAAAGCTCTAAAAGCCCTACCACCCTCCCGTCTTTTTTCCCTCTCTTCTCCTTCCTCCCTTTCTCCTTTCTATGCTTCAGTAACTATTTATTAAGGGGCAATTCTGACTGCGTTGGTCACTGAACTCTGTCCTCAAGGGGCTTACGCTTAAGTGGGAGAGGCAGTTGCTAAACCACTAATTATGAAAACTAATTTATAAGAAATTCTGCCTCTTGCTTGTTACCAACTGGGTTTTTCTCACTGATGCTCTGAAGTCCCTTGCTCTGTGACCTTTGCTGGGACCGTCTAATAAATCCTTTAGCTGTTGGTTGGAGGAAGTCACAAACCAAACTGATTAAACCTCCTCCAATTCACAAAGCCCTCTGCCACCACCTGGGACCCTCGCGCTAAGAACTTGGTATTATGTCTCATAAATGTGTTTCTAAGGCTGCTCTTCCTAAACCTTTCCCACTATCCTTAATCATCAATCCATCACTCTGTACCATCTCCTACCCTCTTCTTTCATGAGATGTCAAGGACAACATAATTCTTCAGTTCAGAATTTCTGTATCCAGTTCAAGATTGATGCTCCAAAAATCTATTAATTCTTATATAACAGACTGTCTCCTTTCTCCCTCTCTTAGAATAAGTCTCACTTTTTACTTTCTGAGGTTTGCTCTCTCTATCCCATGTCCTCTGATCTTCTTTGGACATTTGTTTCCATAAACCATGCTCTCTCCTCTGACTTTGATTTTTATCACCCTTTAATTGTTTTTTCTCCACAACCTCTACAGAGGCTCGAATCTCCTTAAAAACAAGAGGCAAAAGCAGACAATGGTGACATCAAAAACCATTAAGACAGAACTAAAAACAAAAACAAAAACAAAAACCCTGCTAACTTCTTGTGCTATTTATTAGTTTATCTCATTGTTTCCCTTCAGAACAGTTCAGCTTGCATTGTTTGCTTCCGTTCCTTACCACTCACTTTGTAACTTCCTCCCTGACCTCGTAATTAGCAATATTTTTCCTTGGAAGGTAATACTGAATGACTGACAACCCACTGACTAATTCACTTATTTAAGATACAATCACTTGGTTACTTTTCTCTGTTTTGCACTATGGGAGGTTGAGGGTAAGGCTCCCATCCATGCCTTTGGAGGACATTTGGCCTGCAGTGTAACTATTAGAACAGATGTGGCACGTACAAGATACGGTGACTCCCAGATAGTGTAGCCTTTTCATTTATTTCTGCTGAAGAAGACGGTGTTGAATATTCTGCTCTTTTTGCACACTGACTTACAGATTCTGTGGTGTTGCACTAGGTTTGTTCTGACCTCTTGGAGGCACTCCTTCTGTGTTTCTTTCGTGGGTGGTTAGACCTCTCCACCAGTTTTTGTCCCTTATAGGTAGATACAGCCTCCATTCCTGTATGTGATTCTTTTGCTACATTGCCGGCCATGGCTCTGTTAACTGCAGCAGAAGGATGAAGACTGGGAAGAATTGACACCTTAAATTATACATTTTCACCGAGCACCAGGCTCCAAGGGACAGATCCAGCAGTAAGTAGACCATGGGGAAAAGTCCAGCCAGGCAAGTACAGAGTGGTATACAGAGAGAGGGCAGGCGCTTAGGCAACACACAGCATCAAGAGATGTTACACATTAGGACATGAAGCTCTTGAGAATTAAGGCCCTTATTAGCTCTCCTGAACTATCTCGATCACCTCCACGCTCTATTCTCTATACTAACTCCAGGTTTGTCTTGATAAAACAGAGCTAATCATGTCATTGTCTTTTTTTTTTTTAAATTATGTCACTGACTTTTTTTAAAATCATGTCATTGCCTTTTTTTTTTTTTAAATCATGTCACTGTCTTTTAAAAACACCTTCAGTAACTCCTAGCATTCAAGACCCCCTGCGATTTGGTGTTTTAAGTCTCATTTCTCCATTCTCCCTACTTGGGATCATGTTCTTTAACTAAACTGTCCTACTTGCTAGTTCATGAAAACACTCCATGGTGTTTTCCTCTTTGTCTTTGCTTTTCCAATGGCTCTTCTTCATATGACCTCCCTCCCTTCTCTTCTCTTCTCCCTTTCTATCCCTAGCTATTTTATCCTTTAAAATTAGCCAAATACGCTCTTCCAAAAAGTTCTTGATCTTATCACCCAGAGGAGGACTGCATCATTCTCCAAGTTCCTGATGCTAATTTTTAAATATTTCTTTTGACATTTGCTGCAATAAAAAGCACAATAGGATATTTGTGTGTTCATCTTTCTTATTAGTCTGAACTTCTTGAAGGAAGAAGCCACGTTATAAACATCTTTGTCTATATTTTCAGTTCCCAAGATAGTGTTTTGCACATTGAGAGTGCTCAGCAGATGTATGTTGAGTGATCCCTTAAATTGTGCTCCAAAGGACAGCTGACATTATTAGTTTGTTCTTAATTCATATAGAATTATATTTCTCTCTGGAAATAAATGATCCAAAAGTCTGTGTTTTCAATTTGTATTAAGCATATGATCCAGTGAATGACAAGCTTCTCTGGGAAACATTAAACTGAGAATGCTATGTTCCATCTTTTCAATCATATCTGAATTTTCCATTAAGAAGGAAAAAATACTTTTAGAAGGTTGAGTAGGATGGTACTTTTGAAAAAGCTTTCCAACTGTATTAAGTTCAGATTAATTCAAGGAAATTCTCTGACTCTGAGCCCACACCTTTTTCATGCAGGGTCAACTGGAGCATTTTCATTCACTTCAAGCTCTTCCCCAGCCCTGTGATCTCTCAAAACCAATTTCAGAGGAGAAGTTCACCCAGATCATGGCTGTTGAGATGAACAGTGGGGCAGAAGGCAGTATGTGCAGTAGTGGTGCATCAAATGTCCTGGAGGAGAAGTAATTCAGTAACAAGGACCTGGGGAGGACCAGGTGTAACCGTGAGGGAGGAGGGATCAACAGCAGCCCAGAATATTAGATTTCTTGATTCAGGGATGTGCAGCTGAGTTATCATTGCTAGACTCCCCCCAAAAAAGAGCTGGAGACACAGTGGAAAGCCAAGGTAAATAGTTCTTGGCTGGTCATCTCATGCTCCCATCTTTCATGGGCATTAAACAGACATAAACGATCAGTGAACTGAAAAGAAGAGAATTCTGAAGTCATAGCAAGTACTTGCAGAATCTCAGCCTTAAAGTGAAGGAAATTGTCCTCTGCTGCCCTGTCCATCTTAACAGCCTTGACCGGACTAAACTCTCTCCTCTCAAATTAGTTTTTAGAGATCACAGGACTCACAGCTGCTGTTTGGTTTCCCAAGTTTGGGCCAGTATGCCCTCCATAATGTCTGCCATCTGCTCTCTCTGGGTGAGCATCAGCTCTGTCAGTGTGGTCCTCTCCATAGCTTTGGGCTGCCTTCTTCTTTTTTGGCTATTACATTGGAAACTTCAACCAGAGAAGTTCACTTCTCTTTGGGAAACTTACGATATGTAATATCAGCTGGCTTCTCCCATTACAGATTTACATTATTTTGCTTCCACACTTTTCAAATTCACTGTTCCCCTATCAAAAACCCAAACCAAGGAGGGAGGGTATAGCTTAGTGGTAGAGGGCTTATTTAGCATGCACGAGGTCCTGGGTTCAGTACCTCCATCAAAAAAAAAAAAAAAAAAGTCAAATTAGATAAGCTTAAAAAATAAATAAAATTCTTAAAAAAGTAAATATAAAAAAACCTTAAAAAATCCAGACCAGCTGTTTCAAAACTTCACTCCTATAGACTCACAACCTAGGATACCTAATATTTCATAAATACAAAATGTAATCTATTGCAAATTCACAGACACTATTTATTATTTAGTTATTATTTCTTGGCTCGCTGAACTGTACCAGGTGTCTCCTCACTTAAACTCCACCTTCCATTTATACCATTTAAAGCAACTGTTTCCTAAAGTTTCAGGCAAGGAGGTATACTTTCTACTCCAGAACATTAATTTTTAATTTTCACTGAAGTTCTATTGTTTTGCACACTCACACACATATGCATATACATACACCCTTATTACATCTCTAGTCCTATTAAACTTCACTCACTCCCAATTTCCTATCATCATGATGATTACAGCTTCTAAGCCAAACAGCTGGACATGTTATCTGATAAATGATTTATCATTTCCAGAGCAGGATATAAAGTTTAGATCGAAAATGGGGGAATTTCTAGTCATTTTTATGGTTATATCCACAGCCAATCAGGATATCTGAAATTTATCTAAGGCTGGAAAACCTGACATATGAAATAATCACATGACTTTCTTTTTTTGCTCTGATAGATATTTTGACCCTTGACTGTATTCTGTTCCGATCTTCTAGAATCTAAAACTTTGCCCTTTGGGAGTGCATATGTCATGTTTTATATTCCTTTTAATTTCTTTAAAAATTTTTTTCTGGACAACTAGATGTATAAAGCCAATCATAGTGTAGGTCTCCACTACCAAATGAATTACTTAAAGACAGTTTATTAAATATAACAAGAAATCTTGTTCTTTGCCAGGCATTTGTGCAATACAGCGAGTGATTCTTTTTCTCACGTTAGCCTTTTAAGCTTCTTTATTAGGTTTCGACTGCTTCTGTAACAAATTCCTACAAACTTAGTGGCTTAAAGCAATACACATTTATTAACTTAGAGTTCTGTGGGTGAGAGTCTCACACAGGTCTCATCAAGCGAAAATCAAAGCTTTGACAGGGAGGCATTCATTTCTAGAGACTCCTGGGGAATCTTCTTATGTGCCTTTTCCAACTTCCAGGGGTTCCCCCTCCCCTGGCTTGTCAGCCCTTCCTCCACCTCAAAGGCAGCAATGCTGCATCTCTCTGACCACTATTCTCTGCTCATGTCTCCCTTTTACTGATCATAGCTGGCAGTTTTTCCACTTTTAAGAACTCATGCGATTAGATTGGGCTCCCTTGGGAAGTCCGAGATAACCTCCTTACTGCAAGTTCCAGCCACTTAAATAAATCAACTGCAAATTATTTCAGATGCAAATTATTCACATCTGCAAAGTCCTTTTATGCTAGCTAAAGTAACATATTCACGGACTGCCTTTTTTTTTTTTTTTTTGCCTACCACAGCATCTTTAGATCTACCTAATTCTTAGTAATTTTGTCAGAATCGATATTGGTCCTAATAACTTTTTTTATTCACTACTAAGTTTCTTTTAAAAATTACTATTTTTTAAATTGAGGTGTAGTTGATTTGCAATATTATATAAGCTTCAGGTGTACAACATAGTGATTCACAATTTTTAAAGGTTATACTCCATTTATAGTTATTATAAAATATTGCCTATTCTCCACGTTGTACAATATATCTTTGTAGCTTATTTATTTTATACATAGTAGTTTGTACCTCTTAATCCCCTACCCCTATCTTGCGCCTCCCTTCTTCCCTCTCCCTACTGGTAACCACTAGATTGCTCTCTATAGCTGAGAGTTTGTTTCTTTTTCGTTATATTCACTAGTTTGTTTTTGTTTTTAGATTCCACATGTAAGTGATAACATACAGTATTTGTCTTTCTCTGGATGACTTCTTTCACTTAACATAATGCCATTCACATTGTCGCAAATGAAAAAATGTCATTCTTTTTTATGGCTGAGTAATATTCCACTGTAACTACTAAGTTTCTTGATGGTGTTATCTTTCTCACAACTCTTTGCAAATGTGAACATCAGTAATAATCTGTTTAAGAAGCATATTACCCATTTAGGGTTGAGTCTCCAAGTTAGAAACTACCTTAAAATCTTTTACCATGGAGTACAAATTGGCAGTCCAAGTACAGAATTTAGCTCTCAGGTTTGTTTTATTTGATCTGCATCATGTTATAGACATGTCTAACTTCAAATAGCTTCAGGCAGGCACATTCTCTAATCTCCATGATAGTCCTCACCATCTTCTACTGTCTGTACCCAAACTATTTCATTCATGCTGATGAATTACTACCTTGTTCCTAAAGATATCTGAGTTTGTGACATCTAATCCAGTCAGTGTACTAAGCTATAAAGTTATCACCAGTACCTTAAGTTGGTTATCATAACTTCTGAGCATTTCCAGTCATAGGGGTCTTATGTTGCAGAACAGATTATTCCATTTATGAATAACTATTTGAAAATATTTTTCTACCTATTCATCTTGACTCTGTGTTACACAAAATAAGTCCAATTTTCTGTTTTTCATGGACCTCTTGAATAATTATAATGATCAAACCTCCTAATTCTTTTCTTTTCCATTATAAATATTTTCTATTCAGTTAATTTTTTCATTTGATGTAGTTCTCAAACATTTCAAGTTTTTCAATCTCCTTCTTGTAATGTCGTGACCAGAATAGTGATAATACTCCAGATGTGGTCTGATCAGTATCAGGTACCATAGACCTAATTTTTTTTTGCATACTTTTATTAACCCAGTTATGATTACCTTCACTCTGACAGCTTATAAAACACTTTAGGCTCATATTATACCTGCATTCAATTAAAACATCAAGGTCTTTTTTTCCTTCAAGATCTTTTGTTGCAGGAATGTCTGACACTGTATTTCCCCTCAAATCTAATTTTGGTTCATTCATCAGGCAGCAAACACTTATTGAGCACTGGCTGCATGCATGACATTGTGCTTAGTGCTAGAAGGTATAAAGAAGAATACCATATAGAGGAGGTGTTCATAGTTTCATGACGGAGAGAGACTGATGCCTATTTCTGGTCCAGAGTGAGCAATGCAGCAGGAGAGGTATCTGTAAGGTGGACTTCCACCCAATTAAAGAGAAGCAAGTGCTTGCCAGTGTGCTAAGGACTTTAAGTAGAAGTACTTAGTCATTGAATATTTTGGGTTGGAGCTGATGAGAGTTCTGGGCTGAAGTGAATGATTGGGAGCATAGCAGACGTGTCATTTTGCATCCACTTGTTCACTGTTTCTCCTTTTGCCCTGGGGGTGTGAACCTTTTCCCCTTGGATACAGCCAAGTTTGGATCACCAATCACCATATTCTATTCTTGTCTTCTCTACCAATGGGGTTGGCATGTGTCCCAGCCAGACCAATATGATGCTCCCTCTCTGGAATTTCAGTCTTGACCAAGTTCCTAAAACAATTGGCAGCAACTTCATTCAGTGGCTGGGCCTTGAGGCTGCACCTCTGTACTTACAACCTTGGGGCTGCGATGTATCTAGAACTCTCCCATTTTAAGCCCAATTCTCCAGCTTTCCTTTCAATTATGGGAATTACTTCTTAGCCTTGTCACAAATTCCTTTCCAGTTTAAGTTGTCAAACCCAGTTTCCATTGCTTGTACCCATATAATCCAATTATATAGCTTACTCTACAGGGTTATATTAGCTTAATTTAGTAGTTAATGCTATACTAGATTGGAATTCTAGTTAATGCTAAAACTAGATTGGAAACTCTTAAGAGCACAAACTCTGGATTTGGTTTCCTGAGTTTAAATGATAGCTTTTTCACTAATTCCTTTAGCAAACTTAAAGCAAAGTACTTTATTTTTGTGAACTTCAGTGTTCATATCTGTAGCATGGCGTTTCTAATAATTCCACCTACTTAGTCCTTGGTTTTAATAATGAAGGCGAGAACGCACATCAAACACTCCACATGGTGACTGGAACACACAAAGTGCTCAGTGAATGTTAGAGTCAGGGTGGGGATTAAATGTGTCTAGAGATAGTGAGGATATGAGTATTGAGAGATCAGAGTAGGGAGGAAAGGAACAGCAAAGAGTGAAGTCACGTAGTCAGAGGGGATGAAAATTCCACTTAGAATAGAGGCAAACGCTACAAAGAAATCAAATAAGATAAGGCTAAACATGACAATTGTTAGCAACAACAACAACAAAACCAAACAACACAATTCAAAAATGGGTAAAGGGACTAATTAAATATTTCTCCAAAGGATATATACAATTGGCCACTAACCACATGGAAGGCTGTCCAGCATCACTCATTATCCACAGAGGAATGCAAATCAAAACTACAATAAGAACACTTCACCCCCACCAGGATGGCTCCTATCCAAAAAAAAGAAAATAACAAATGTTGGCGAGGATGTGGAGAAACTGGAACTTGTATGTGTTGGTGGTCTGAATTAAACAGCGAAGCGAAAACAGTTTGGCAGTTTCTAAAAGAGTTAAACATAGAATGACCTCATGATCTAGCAACTCCGCTTCTGGGTATGTACCCCAGAGAACTGAAAGTGGAACAAACAGATACTCATGTACCAGTGTTCATGGCAGCACTAGTCACAATAGTCAAAAAGTAGAAACAACTCAAGTGTCCATCAACCAACAAATGGATAAACAAAATGTGTTTATCACAAGTTTACAGTGTGCCATTATATACATATAATGGAATATTATCCAGTCTTGAAAAGGAATGGCATTCTTATACCTGCTACAACATGGATATACCTTGAAAACCTTATGCTAAGTGAAATAAACCAGACACAAAAGAACAAATACTGTATGACTGTACTCATATGAACTATTAGAATAGCTAAATTCATAGAGACAGAAAGTGGAATAGCAGTTAGCAGGGGCTAAGGTCAGGGAAAATGGGGAGTTATTGTGTAACGAATAGAGTTTCTGTTTGTGATGATGAAAATGTTCTGGAAATGGATAATGATGATACTTGCACAAAGTTGTGAATGAACTTAATGCCACAGAAGTGTACCCTTAAATATGATCATGATTAAAATGGCAAATTTTATGTTATACATATTTACCACAATAAAAAAAATACATGCAAAAATGACCATCGTGTGCTAAGATGTCACAGAGGAACTTTTTTGGTCAGTTTCAGGATGTAAGGTCAAGAATCACCAGTTTACACTGTGCTATGGGGAAAATGGGAAGCGAGGACTTAGAGTCATCAAGAATAGCCTCCTCTGGGAGAGGGTAGAGCTCAGTTGTAGAGTGCGTGCTTAGCACGCACGAAGTTGTGGGTTCGAACCCCAGAACTTACATTTAAATAAAAATAAATAGATAGATAGATAAATAAATAAATAAATAAATAAATAAATAAATAAATAAATAACCTAATTACCCCCCCAAATAAAAAAGGGTGAATTAAAAAAAAAAGAAAAGAATAGCCTCCTCCAAAGAAGTTCGGTTGTAACGAGAAGCATGGCTTGGGTGACAGCTGCAGGGATAATGCAGAGTCAAGATAGAGTTTCTTGAAGATGAACTGAAATGTTTGGGCATATTTATGTGCTAAAGAGAAGCCAGGAGGAGGAGAGAGGTTTTCTATAGCAGAAAAAGGGAGTTGATAGAACAGACCCTGAAAAAGTAAAGAGGAAAATGGAGGGAAGGAAGTAAGGTTGAGTGGAAATGAATGTAACTTTGTAGATTGGGTGCAAGTTTGAGAAAGTTTACACAAAGAGCATTTATTTCTTCTGTGACATAGTGGACGCTGGCTGTCCATGAGAGTGGGGTTTGTGAAACTGAGGAGAGAGCTGGATGCTGGGCAGGATGGCTGAGAGGCTAAAAGAGGGGGTGATCAATGTAGTAAAAGGAATGCTGTTTGTTGTTGGGGGCGTGGGAAGTGAGAATCGTATTTTTTTATATGCTTGAATAATTTTTCTCCATTTACTGTCAGCAGCCTAGGGGAGGACTGGAGAAGGTAGATTATTGCGTTCACTCTGTATTTAGGATTTTTAGGGCAGGGACAGTGGGACACATAGATGAGGAATTTGAAATCCAGTTTTGGTGGGAGAATAGCTCATGTAGTTGGGGTCCAGGCTGACGAAAGAGAGAAATCAAGTGAGAAGGAAAACAGACTAGGTGTTGGTAGTTTTCACTGACTAAGCCATAGAATTCTGTTACCTCGCATGAAATAGATATGGGAAGACCACCTGGCCTTAGGAACCAGAGCTCTGCCTGGGCTCTAGATTCGGCTCTGCCACAAACCAGGTACATTGCACTGAACGAGTCATTTCATGCCACTGGGCTTCAGTTTCCTTAACTGGAAAATGGTTCTGGGATCAGAGGGTATCTGAATCCCCTTCCAGTTTTAATATTCTGGGACAGAGTTCAGGTGATTTGTCTGATGAGGAATTTTTACACACCTCTGGAGTAGGAAATTCTTGTGTGTAGACTTTTTTCTTAACATGCAAAATAGGAGTTCCTGTTCCAAAGAACTTGACCCCTTACACACTGTCAGGGGGAAGATGAAAACCATACGTCAGCCAATGATAACAAAACATCAGAGTTCAGGTGTCCAAGCCATCTACTCTACTGCGCTCATCAGTATGCCATCCCTGTGGTACGAGTCACCTCTGGAAATCCTCCTGCCTTCACTGGGGTACAATCCTGCATCCTGTCGGCTTTTCCCCTTACTTCTCTTTATCTCACTACCTGGCAGTGGTCCTTCCTCTAGCACGTTATTGAATAAATCAGAAGATATTTATCAAGGGCTCCATGAGGTGCCCTGCTCCGTGCAAGGACGTTGGGAATTCAAGACAGTTACGTCACAGGTGTTCCACCCTGTGAAACTTACATCCTTGGTTGGGAAGATAAAACCCGCGCACACAAAATTTTTAATGAATACCATATGAGACAATATATAATTAAGTGCTATCTTATAAATTACAGACAAACACTCTAGGGTTTCAGCAATAACAGGGCATCATAGATCTGCAGGGCAATGGGGTTTGAATGAAGTCTTGAACACTGGGTAAAATTTGGGGAGAAGGCTCTCTTGATCATAAACTGGCAGAATCAGACTTGACAGTGAGAAGGAGCCTACATTGGTCTTAGTCATTTTCTGCTTCTCTCTTCTTCTGTGAACCTAGAGCTCCTGCGTAGTCCCCTTGCTCAGGTCTGCATGGCCAAAGTCTTATCATCTGCTCCTAGCTCCTCATCCTTTATTCAGGTATCTGGATGGTGTATGCTGTTTACAACTGAACTGAAGCCCCTTTGTAGATTTGGGGGTGAGGTTGTGGAGTCAGTAGCTCAGATTGTTGGACTGCCTGTATCATCGGCTCTGTCAGATCCTCCCAGGGCTTTGCCATTTTATGTTTAAAACAGCTCCTTGTGGTCTTGCCAGCACACCTGTTAAGTGTTGCTAAGCATGCATTCCAAAGGAGCACTTCCCTTGCCCACACCTTTCCCATGTGGTGTATCATAGCACATTACAACAAGCTCATCTGGTCTGACTAGAGAAAAGATGGGAATGCCTTCCCACTGATGACAATGTGAAGATGGGTTTGAGCTGGGATTATAACCATGTAAGCAGCCAAATTCTCACCAGAAAGTGACTGGAGATGAATCCAGGACAATGGAGGACTTAGTGTAGCACAAACTGAAAATTCTCAGAATAGTTAAACTCCATGCTCCGATGTTGGGAGCTGTAAGGCTCAGACCACAATGAACTGAGATGACCATCACCTGACTGTTTCTGTCCTCCCTGATTTTTAATTTCCATAAAGTGTAGAATGTTTCAGGTGAAGAGTGAATCTATCTGCGCAGCCCTCTTTGGGATTCTGTGGCAGAATAGAAAAGAACTTGAGACAGTTCAAATTATGAAATTGATAGAGGCTGAAGTTACACATATGTGAAATGGTTTAAAGCTCAAGAGGAAGTCTATAAACCAGAGCAAACTTGTTTATAATAATAATGGTGAATATACATTGACCAGTTACTATGTGTGGCACTATCATACTATCCTAAGCTTACCAGAGCTAAGGGAGGTGTAGGATCAACAAAGGAAAGCCCTCTTGTGAAGCTGGCCCTTTACAATGCTATATTCGTTAATAATCTTTTCACCTGCCCTGCAGACTTATTCATCCTTCAGATCCAAAAGTAAATCTCACTCTCTCAGAGAAGACTTCCTTACTGTCTAGAACTATGCTGCCCAATAAAGATGCCACTAGCTGAATATTTAAATTTAAACCAATTAAAATTAAACAGAATGAAAATTGTAAAGCCTCAGTTGCACTAGCCGTATTTCAACTACTTAATAGCCGTATGTGGCTAGGGGCTATCATGTTGGACATATAGAGAATGTTTTGCAGGTAGAGAATGTTCTGTTGGACAGCATTGGCTAGACTACAGATATCCATAACACGTAGCTTCTTTCATAACAGTCAGTGTACTTGAATTACAGGTACAGCCTCTGTCTACCTTACTGACTGGATTTTATGTCCCACAGAGTAAAGACTCTCTATCTTCTTAATCATGGTACACTCATCATCCAGCACAGCATCCAGCATGTCTGGTATCTGATGCACAGTAATACTTTTGACCATTCACCAGGGCATGGGAAGAAATTAATAATACTGCTTGGGTGAGTCAGAAAATGTCTCCCAGAAAAGATAACTTTTGGATAAAATTTTGAAGGATGGATATGAGCTTGCCAGATAGAAAAGGGGACAGGCATCCAGGAAAACAGACCAGCATATTCAAAGAGACAGAATCACTATAGTCTATGTTTAAGGGAAAGATCAAGTAAGAGGTTTATGGTGGTTGGAGCAGAGCTTATGCACGTGGATTGTGGGAATGGCCTGGGAGTGGGTGCCTGGGAGTGGGTTTAGGTTGAAGACGTATAGTTGGAGACAGATAGTGAAGGATGTCCTTGTTGTGTAATGATTTTAAATTCTTTTGCTGAAGACATGGGTGCCAGAAAAGGTTATGGGGGAGGGCATTGATATGATTGGATGTATTTACTTATCCATTCATTTATTTATTTTAGCAGCAAAATTATGAGAGCAATGAAGAAGATGGAAAGAAACAGGGGCAGAGAAACAAGCTAGTATTTCATTGCTACAGCTGGGGCTGGGAGTGGGAAACAGGTCTGAAGTAACAGATAGGATTTGGTGGCTTGTTGGTGAGGTGGAATGTGACATGATAACAGATATAAGGAATATGGGAGGAGATAGAAGTTTGGAAGGCAAATAATTGATGTGCCTAAAGGAAGCATGTGATTATGAAACTGGCAATATAGCTCTGGAACCCACGAGAGAGAGGAGGACTGGAGATACAGACTGAGGAAGTGGGTGGTCAGCTTTGAGATTTGGTGGAAGCCAGGGGAGCCATAGGAGAGAACTCAAAGCATAAAAAAAGACAGGGATGAAACTCAGACACTGGAGACTACTAACATTTAGAGTACCTAGAATAGGGGAAAAGCCAGTGAAGCCAGTTGAAAAGGAACAATTATAGAGGCAAAGGAAGAGGAAGTTTTAAGAAGTCGAAGGTGGGCAATGGAAGCCATAGAAGCTGAAAAGTTGGTCATCAGCATCTAGGGTGGGCTGTTAACAACCCTGCATGCTTGTCACTTTCATTAGCACAGTCAGTACTGATGCTGAATCAATGACGCCCAGTCACACATAAACATTTTCCAGCACTAATGGAACTTTCTGTTTTTCCTTGATTAGAAACTGCTCTCCTGTTCCCTCTGGTCAAAAGGAAAGGCCTTACAACTCCCTGTCAGTAAAAGGTACTTGACCAATTAGCAACTTCACATTGCTTTCCTCCCAGGGGCATTTCCTAAGAATCATTGCTTTCCAGGGATGGGTGTCTAAAACTCAACTTACTCTGTGACACTTTAAAAGAGACAACTGAGAAACAAAGGTTAGATGCTAAAGAGAGGCTGATTACGGTTTTAGTGTTGAACGGTCAGTTTCTTGAGAGTAGGATGCTTTATCATCTCTAAGTAATGACTGACATATAGAGAAGACCTTTAATACCTGTCTGTTGCACTGGGAAATTGAACTATTCAAAGAACTAATTAGGCTTTCCTGAGAGTTAATGAGCTGTCTGTCACTGGAAGTATTCAAACAGAAGTTATATATCCCCTAAGAGAGTGCAGTAGATGGATTCCAGGCATTGGGGAAGGTTGAAATGGAGGACCTGGTCCACTATGCTGTGGTCATATACAATGAGAATTGTGATGGATGGAGACTTGAACTTCTAAATACTCTTGTCTGAACGTGCAAAGGCATAGAAAGGAGGAAATGATAAGAAAATGATGAGATTTCTGGAGATCTGGCATTCGTATCCCCCACCTGTCATCCAGGTATGACACATAAAAACTCACCATAAAAGAATTGAGTTTAAGAAAATAATTTATAAAGCATCCTCAGTCTCTTGACTACCTCTCCCCTCCAGATGCACCCTTTTGCTGAGTGTGTCCTTGTCCCCATGTCCCAAACCACAGCAGACTAGTTGGGTGGGAACATATCCCAGACCTCCAATATAGCTCAAAGAAACATTAGTAGGGTTGATTCAGAAACTAAGAGCTGGGTTCATTTTGAAAAATAAACACCAAAGAAAAGTCTGATGATTTTGCTGTTAAGTTTCAGGAGAGGTGAAATTTGCTGTAAGGAATCTGGAAGTGTGATATTGTTGGAAGGGAGAGAATTCTTAAGATACACAGGATTTACCCATCAGGTGTTGACAACTGTGGAATTCTTCCTTTAGTGCCATTTCCAAGTTGTTAGTTAAAGAGTAGATAGGCAAGAGTTCAAACTGAGTCTTATCCTTGACTCTGACATCCAGAATATTTACTTAAAAAAAAGTTCTATTAGGATACTAGTCACTAGTTAATGGAGAATGGTTGAAAGGTTGGGACTGATGGTTGTCAACCGAGGTTTGACTGAGGCTCAGCTCTGTGATTTTTGGTAAGTTGCTTACTCCTTCTTCAAACTTCAATTTTTTCATCTGTAACATGGGAATACTAATACCTACATCATAGTTGCTATGAAAGGGAAATCAGCTATTAATTCTATACAAAGGGATTAATTTATAACTTGATTTTTGAAAACAGGATATTTTCAGAGCACTCAAAATGGTCATTGTCATGAATATTGGGTGGGTTAACTATATACAGAATGGGTAAAAATATTGTGCCATTATCCCAGAGGAGACTGAGAAATCCCCAGTTAAACCTGAGAGATTTATAATGGAATGAGATTCTACCAGCTTTGACCCCTCAACCTGCTGCCAGTTGAGGTGATCGGGAGAGCCCTTAGGCAAGCGCTTAACTCCTCCAGGATGGATGAGTCAGGGGTGGAGAGCAGAGACAATGTGCTAAGCCTCTGTGACCTTGAGCCCCCCTCCTCCCAGGTTGTGACTGCCTCTTGCCCAGTTTTGCATTATTTCACCAGGGAGACAAATATTCTTGGGAGGGAAGCAGGATTTGCTGGGGTTGCTTACCACTGCAGTGATACCTGACCGGTGGCAGGCAGCTGCCTTCCACCTTGATGCCACCTTGCCTTCTTTTTCTCCTAATAAGCCTAGAGAGTGACCCCAAACCCCATTTCCACTGCGGATAGGGGAGTTGCCTCACACCTTGGTCCTTGGTTGCCGGCTCTGATGATAGTGCCACTTCCTGGCGTGACTGTTGTGCAGTGTTCATTCCTGTGTGTGTTCATTCTTATGTGTGTTCATCCCTGTGTGTGTTCATCCCTGTGTGTGTTCATTCCTGTGTGTGTTCATCCCTGTGTGTGTGTTCATCTCTGTGTGTGACCATCCCTGTGTGTTCATCCCTGTGTGTGTGTGTTCATCCCTGGGTGTGTTCATCCCTGTGTGTGTTCATTCCTATGTGTGTTCATCCCCTGTATGTGTTCATTCCCTGTGTGTGTGTTTATCCTTGTGTGTGTTCATCCCTGTGTGTGTTCATCACCTGGGCTTTGACCTCAGACCCAATTCAGGTTTCTCTCTTAGCTCTTGGTACTGACCTAACTTCTCTTACCCTCAGCTTTGGCTCCATGAGTAATAGCACCTCCTGTTTGTAGAAACTAGAGAAGATGGTGGTTTTGAAATAAGTACTTCACATATGTTAGCTTCTAAGATGATCATTCTTACTAAGAACGTTCTCTGGGGCTTTGAGCCTGCTTTTGGAACAACTCATTCTGGACTCACTGTAACTCGGAGCACAAAGTCTGAAATCCCCTGGCTCTGGGCTCCGGGCTAGCCCCAGGTTTGTGTACGTGCCACTTCTCGAAGGCAAAATGCCTGCCTAACTTGATTGAAGGACTCTGTGTCAGTTCTCTTTGCTGCCTTTATTATTGCTCCTGAGTCTGTGGGCTGGCAAGGAGCAGGCCCTTTTTGGAGGGTCTCAAGTGGCTGGTGAGGAGTTTGGGGATGTGGAAGACGGGGCTGTGTGTTTTTTCTCATCCAGCAGGCTAGCCCAATTTATCACACTGGTAGGCTGATTCCAAGAAAGAGAGGATAAAGCACTCCTGGCCTCTTGAGGTCTGGGCTTAGAACTAACATGCTGTCACTTCAGTTGCATTTGATTGGCCAGAGCAAGTCACAAAGCCAGCCCAGATTTGGGAGGATTACACCAGACCTCACCTAGTAAGGGGGGAATTACAGAGGCACATGGCAAAGGGCGGGGATACAGGGCATCAGTTTACCACATCTGGGTCCCAAGTCAGTCCTTGGCCCTAGATTCCAGTTGCCTGGACTCAGTAACCAGTACACAAAGCTGAGCTATTAATCTGCAGTATTCCACCCAGGAGGCTGAAATTATTGACTTTTTATAATACTTCAGTAACCATTTTCCTGGCCCCCGTGGCGGGAAGATATACACTGTGTTCTAAACAGGTCAGAGTGTCTGATCTTTCTTTCTTTTCTGCTTCTCCTTTTCTTCCCATTTCCCATCCTCTACCAAAGCTTCTTTGAACCGGTGATCTCCTCTACTCTGAAGACTGTGAAGCACATGTAGACAGGAGCCAGGCAAAACGGGGGAGAGGGCAGGATCCTAGCTTCTAAAAGTTCTCTACTTCACGTTTGCTCTTGGAATCACTCCATAGTTAAAATAATTTACAGTCGTCACTTGATATTCAGTCATGAGAAATGAGTCTCTCCTTTTCCCTCCCTTCTAACATCCATTGCCAGGATTTATTTTCACCATGGAGTGGTTGCTGCAAAATTTCCCCCACACTGAGTCTTTTTTAGTCTTTCTGTAGCAGATTGGCCTACCATGGCCAGGACCTCAGGGCTCACTTCTCAGAGGTCGTTTCTGCCCATCGTCTGTGGATGTGACCAAGGTGTCTGGAAACCCAGAGTCAGGAGGAGGGAAGGGAGATGCAGAAAAGAGCATGAGGAGGAAATGCTGTGGCTGCCAAGTCACTGGGAGTGACGTTCAAGGCTAATGAGACAAAGGTACAAACATACAAATAGCTGCCCTTGAATGGCTGATTCCACCAAGCGTGAGGCTTGGGGAAGTTAGGTTACAGACTGACATGCAAAGCTAGAGGCGTGGTATCTCCAGCCATAGACTTTGTAATCTGGTTGTAGAGACAGGTCCTTATGGACTAACAGACAATGACATGGGAAAAGAGATAATTAAGGGCGCAATTGGGAGGAATGGCTATAAAGAACAAAGAATTCTCATCGAAGGCTATTACAAGATATTGAACATGGTTATTTTGTACACCAGAAGTCAACACACTGTAACTGACTATACTTCAAATTAAGAAGAAAAAAAAAAAATTCTAAGGATGGCCTGGAGTGGCTCTGGGTGGCCGACAAATTCCAGGAAGTTGAAAACATAGGTGATTTTCTGAGATGACTCAGAACGGTTGGGTCTCAATCAGATGACGACGAAGGAGTCATGGAGACTGTATGTCTGTCCTGAAACGTTCTGAGTTTGCTGATTCACAGAATGAGACCTGAGATGCCATCTTGAAAAGACACTCTCTCGCCATCCAATGTTGGAAAATGCTGAAAGCCTCTTCCACTCACCCTTCCTCTGCCTTGGACGAGGTTGGCAACACTCCACACTGAACTGCAGGGAAGACTCACTGTCTGTGTGTGTCTCTGCTGACGCCCCCTGGAGGAGGGGACGCTTCAGCCTCCTGAGAAGGAGACAACCCGCTTCCTAGTCAGCGCAGACCCCTGGCCTCGGCCTCGAAGCTCTCACTTCAAATCTGAATCGAAGGCTGGCCTCACCAGGGAACACAGCCCTTCCCTTCCTTTTTTTTTTTTTTCCCACTCCCTGTCCAAGTGAAAAACGTCTGGGTGGGAGCTCTAATTATGTGGAACATGCTGGCACTGTTTTCATGTCCAAGAAAATCGGTGTAACCACTGTCCTTGGAGCCGATGAGGTGATGTCATGGTGACCAGAGAGATGGGCTGGTTGGGGCAGCAGAGGCAACAAATCCCAGTGTTTGCACAGTGTTTTACAATTTCCAGGACTATTTACATATATTATTTCTTTTGAATCTTAGTCAACTTCATACTCTAGACGCGATAACTAGGACCATCTGCTCGCATTTTTCAGACTAATAAACTGAGGCTTAGAGAGGCTGAGCTGACTTAAGTAGGTTGGTAATCCAGGTCTAGAATCTAGATTCCACCCCCAACTCTCAGTTCAGTGTTATTTTCACTAAAGTGCAATCATTTTTTTCTTATTACTTCATTCTGTGATTTGTTTGGTAACTGACTTTCTGTAAAAAGTCCCCCCCCCCCGCAATAAATCAATGTCACTGATCATCGATCTCTGTCTTTCTCACAGGACACTGAAGGATTCCAGAGATGTGCCCCACCAAGAAAACGATAACCTGGCCTCTGTGAGACCTCAAGGCCCCTTTGATGCACCGTCCTCCACTTAGGGATTTTAAGATGTATGACACAGACCTAGGGGAGGGAAACTATTTTTAAATTTCAGCTGTTTTCTTCCTTTCTCTAAAAAGTGGGGTCTATTGCGCACTAAGGCTGACAACAACCCAGTGGGGGAAGGTAGTCAGGAACACTATTATCTCTGTTTTGAAAAGTGAGTACAAGGGAGGCAATAACTTGCCCAAGGACATGGTGACTCAGTCCGCAGAGGAGCCGGGATGAAAACAGCCCTCATTTTTGACTTTCAGGACACACCAGGATCGGGACCCACATGGGCTGTGGGATTATGGCCCTTCGCAAACAAGCACGTATTAGTCAGACATGGAAATAATTATGTCCCTTTCACATTCTGAACAGAAAGTGAACTCTCAGAGATATTGGCAGAAGAGAAGCCAACGGTTCCCCAAGACTTTTTTTTTTTTACTCTTTTATTTTTAAGTCACAGATGGTTAGTCTGAAAACTAGGAGAAAAAAATACAAAAAAACACACAAAAAACCCAAAACTAAACAAACCAAAAAACCCTTTCCTTGTCTTCTCTCTCAGGCCTGGCCTCATATAACACTCCAACCACACCCCGGTGGGAAGAAGGATTACACTTTCCACTATTCCCTAGGGGAGATTTTGTTCTTTTAAAATAAACAAACATTTGAAAACTTTCTTTTCCTTCTAATATTAGCTTTGGTCTTGAACCAGAATTGATCTGGCATGGAGGAACTAGAAAGGATGAGCAGTATTCTCAACGAGCCATAGAGGAGTTTCTCTTTTGACAGCATCTTTTAGGATCACCGTCCAGGGTGATGGACCACACATGGGATTAATTTTGATGAAGAGAGATAATGACGTGAGATAACCAGCCATCATCCCCCTTGGCCGGGATCACCAGCGATGCCAAGGGAGGCAGCTACCTTCATTCCTCTTTTCCCTACACCACATGCCACGGGTCTGACTGTGCAATGATAAATTACTTTTTTTTTTTTAACTCAAGGAAGGGTTGTCTTTTTCATTTCACACAGAGATGATGCCCAGTGCCTAGTGGCCCTTCTTAATGCCTCTATTTCTCTGCTCCCATATCAAGTCTGTTTTTTTTCATAAGCTGCTAGGAAACTTAGGTTGAATGGCTGGTGAGTTACTTGCTGAAATGACTCTTGATCCTCTTGCTGCAATATGTGGTTTTTTTTGTTTGTTTTTGTTTTGTTTTGAAACAGATGATGTGTCATCAAAGATTGTATTTGCAGGACAGACATGTAGGAATGGGCTTCATGTGGTAATGGAGCCCTCGTTATAGAGTGATGCCAGAGACACAGTTGTAGAAAGAACACAGGCATGGACAAGCGGGGATACGAATTGCCCTGTCTGAGTCTTCCAGGGCTGCCGTCACGAAACACCACAGATTGGGGGGCTTAAATAATAGAAATTTATTTCTCACAGTTCTGGAAGCTGGGAAATCCAAGATCAAGGTGCCAGCAGGGTCGGTTTCACCCTGAGCCCTCTTCTCCTGGCTTATAGGTGGTCACCGTCTCACTGCGTGCTCCCGTGACCTCTTCTCGTGTGTTCACAGGGAGGGAGAAGAGGCAAGCAAGCTCTCTGATGGCTCTTCTTATAGGGACACTAATCTAATCAGTTCAGGGCCCCATGCTTATGACCTCATTTAACCTACGTCCCTCCTTAGAGACCCCATCTCCAAATACAGCTGCACTGTGGGTCAGCGCTTTAACATATGGAGTTTAGGGTGAACCCACATTCAGTTCATAACAAGCCCTAGATGCAGAGGTCTCATAACAAATCCCCAAAGCATGAACAGATTTTATTCCTAAAGAATAGATAGAAGCTTCTTCTTATAATATAATGAAGGGAGCTTCTACTTCAGAGCTGTGCTTACAGATACAACAAATATTGATAAATCAAAAATTAATGGGTAAAGGAATATTTTTTATTATCCAAAATATACTTGCTTCCTTAAATTGTTGTAGAAGGATGTTAGGTGGGAATGTCCCATAGTCCATAGTCCTGGCTGGGGCTCCAAGCAAGTGGCAATGGTGCTGAGCATCCAAGCATTCTACAGTGATGCTGGACCATCTGTGCAGGACTTGCTAAGAAGTGGTGACAGTGGCTCTGTGACCTATCATTCACTTCCAGTTTAATGATAAGAAAAGGGATGAAATGGAGGTGATGGACGAGGGGAGAATTTCCTGGAAGAAAGGTATGGGCTTGGTAGGAAGGTCTGTGCTTATCACCCCCCACTCAGACACCATGCATAGAGACGTCTATCAAAAAGGAGGCAATGGCTCAACACCTGATGAAGTCATGTCTAGGTGAGCCTCTTTCTGGGCTTAACAGCAAGTAGGAAGATGCTTTTGGAAACTTACGGGAGGGCTGAATCTTGTGCCCTAGAATTTGGAGTGTCTGGTGCCTGTGACTTGTCTGTAGTATCCTACTGTCCAGGGGTTGTCTGGAGCTGCCCCTAAAGGCAAAGCAAGGACAAAGGGCTGCCTTAGAGATGGTGTGTTACCTCTGACACTAAATGTTCCCACGAGCTAGGTAGAGCTCATGAAAGTTGGCTGGACCAAAGCGATTTTGATAGGATGCCTTCTTAGAGCACTGCCAGGTGAGGGGTGACAACCCCCACAGAGAGAGTTTACATCATTCAGAGCAGAAGAGAGGGAGAGTCAAGCCCACCAGCCCAAGAGTGCAGGCTGGGACCTGGGAGAGCACAGCATCGGAAGTCCCCAGGAGGAAAGAGGAAGGAGTATTCCCCAGGAGGAAGGAGGTCTCTGAGGGATCCACTGAGAGATCTTGAGAGAGAGGAAGAGTTAGCATCTGGGTATCTGCTGGGAACAGTGCCAGCACCTCCGACCTCCCCTCTCTCTCCCCTCTCCCAGCCAGGGGCTGTCAGAGGCAGCTGGCAACTGAGAGGACGTGAGGTTGGAGTGGAAAATGGGACTGCAAGGCACTGGAAAGCTATGGCTCTGCCTGACATGTCACCCACAGAGCAGAAGAGAGATCTGGAAAAAAAAAAACGGTTTGGAGGGCTGTGTGAAAGAAAAGTTGTTTTCTCTCAGAGCCCCACAAAATCCAGACGATTCCATAAACTGCTAACATGAATCTGTGTCATAGGATACTTTCCTGGAAAGATTTTGTAAGTAGGACTATATGAGAAGCTTATTTGTATATATATTTTTTATAATTCTCTTAGAGAAATTTGCAACTAAGTTGCCCTCATCTGAATACTTTCATTGGAAAACAAAGTTTTGGATAAAAGTTACTCTTTTGGAAACTTTTTCAAAGGGGGAAAAAGGCCCTTTTCTCATTAAGAATTGGTTCCACTTGACAAGGCCAAAGCTGTATTTTTGTATTACTGATTATGTTGTCCAAGAACCTAATTCCAAATGGAAAATGCAATCTTGCTTTCTCTCTCTGTATCTACATATACATACAGAGATGTGTATGTATATATACAAAAAAATGTGTAAAAAATGTGTGTGTGTGTTGATGCATTAACTTTAGGCTACAGTCCCCAGTTTTTTAATCAAACATGAACCTAGGTGTTGCTATGAAGGGAGTTTGCAGGTGTAATTAAGGTCCATAATCAGTTGACGTTAACTGAGTGATTATGCTGGACAATCTGCCTGAAAGGCCTTAAAAGTAGAGCTGAGGGTTCCCTAAGGAAAAGAATTCTGCCTGTGGACAGTAGGTCCCACCTGAGGCTGAGTTCCACCCTTTCTGTGATCTGCCTTCCTGATACCCAGGCTGACATATTTTGAACTTGCTCAGTCAGCACCCATGATCACAAAAGTCAGTTCTTTGTAATACACTTCTTAATATATATATGCATATGTATATTTGTATTTATGTATGTATATATGTGTATATGTATAAATGTACATATGTATGTGTACACACACACACACACACATACACGTGTATATTCTGCTTCTCTGATTGAATCTTGATATATATATATATCTATATATATATATCTATATATCTATCTCAAAACTAGAGGATTGTACGGGTAACTGGACTCCCCAAACCAGTCAGGTCTACCCAAGAAAGAGCACAATAAAGCCCAAAGCAAAACAAAATCAGTAAAGATAAATGGAGAGCTTATCCTTGTGGAGAGAGAAAAGTGATGGGTGTTGGTTTCAGTAAACAACTTGGTCTCAGCGGCAGTAATACGTTGGAGGACTTCAAAAGTCTAATGAAAAGGAGACCTTTTGTTTCTGTAGTTTGGCTTCCTGCAACATTTTAAAATAATAGATTTGGAAGTTCATATTATAAAACACAGGCTCCAGAGCCAGCCTTTCTGCGTTCACGTTTCGCTTCCACTTCTTAGCAGCGAGGTTGCTTTCGGCAAGTTAGCTCTCAGTGCCCCTGATGGTGATAAATAAGGATGCCTCATACGTGCGGCTGCTGTGAGGACCAAGTGAGTTAATTCTTGCAAAGCACTCAAGATGCAGCATGGCATGAAGGAAGAATGAAATGTGAGTTATCATTCGATTTGGTATTATTGTGTGTATTAACATAAATGCACTTAGTTTGAGGAACAACTTGAATCACGTTATGGTATTAGAATCGAATCCAATGTTCTGGAGAACATCCAAAAGTAAAAAAGTAATAAATTGTTCTACCTACAGGTTTCAAAGGAGAAATCTTGCACGGTTTTAAGCATTAAGCCTATTCTTATGAGATATCGAAAGCCCATTCTCAAAACGTTGTTCTTTATTACTTTGGTGTGTTTTCTGTCAGCTTAAAAGGCGATGTCCCCTTCCCCCTAAAAAATAATGTCAGGTGAAGGCTGCATCTTCTCTGTTTACTTTAATGTCTAAAATGTCCAGTAGCCTTCAGGTATAGCTGGTAATGCCCAAATCTTTCTTCTTGTGGTGATTCTTATGGGAAAATCTAGTTTGTATGGTTATTTAAGGATCAGCATTTCTCTATTCTGGACAGTTTGGCTTCCTTTTTAGAAAGAAAATAAATCAAATGTGATCAAACATAAAACTAGAAATTGTGATTCAGAAGAGCAGAAGACATTGCCGTTCATGTGGCTTCAGATACCAGGGTTGCCGGGTTACCGGTGATGTTCACTCCGACTTTTGTTGCTCCGCCCCACATCTGAGCATCTACTGCGGTGACCACGTGGGGCTGTTATAAGTTGAATTGCGTCCCCACAAAAGATGTTTAAGTCCTAACTACTAGGACCTATGAGTGTGACTCTATTGGGAAATATGGTCTTTGTAGATGATCAACTTAAGATGAGGTTATTACTGTCCTTATAAAAGGGGCAATTTGGACACAGAGACACACGCACACAGGGAGAACACTGTGTGAAGACTGGACACGAAGCAAGGGAAATGCCAGAAGCTGGGAGACAGGCCCAGAACCAATCCTCCCCTAGTGTTTTCAAAAAGAGCATGGCCCTACCCACACCTTGATCCTGGACTTCTGGCCTCCAGAGCTGAGACAATCAGTTTCTACTGTTTAAGCCAGTCCATTTGCAGTACTTCGTTACAGGCACCCTGGAAAACCAGCACAGGGATATTTCTTACGAATCCGTACTTTTCATCTTCATCCTCTTAAGCCCTCTGTGTTGAAAGTTCTAGATTGGCTGATGTTTAAAAATAAGTTATGAGGGAACACAACTTGCCTAGGCCATGTCCCTGGAGATTTTTCCAGAAGGGGAAATGAAAGAGTTGCTCAGACTAATAAATACACTGAGACTTTTGGCTTCGAACATCCGTATTCAACGTGTCTTCTCTGTATTTGATGTGTCTGCCTCGTGGCAGTTACCTGTAACTTGTGAGAAGTAAAACCCCGTTGGGCTCAGACATGACAGGCAAGTGTCCATCACTCATTCATTTTTATTTTGTTAAACCTTAGAGCATTTAATGTGCCAATATGCAGAGTGAAAAGGAGAGAGCTATGAGTAAAAGTCTGCTGGGAAATTGGTAATGAAAATATTTCTGTGGGCAATGCAGCAATTTCACCCACTCAAATCCAACAGAAAAGCCCTCTTCCAAGAGACCAGATAACCCAAAGGCAGTGTCGTCTGGCACGTATCTATTTCCTCTTTCATCACCGTTGCTATGCCGGCTAGCGTGTGGGGACTGTTTCTTTGCTTTGCTTCTTCCTCTGGGAGCAAGTTTTTCTAAGAAAGGAGGAGGAAAGATGGCAAAATTGTTGTTTGCTGGAGCGTAGAAATGCCATCATGAATAAAGAAATTTTAAAAATGCCCCAATTTCTGGTGCAATCTGTAGTTGCAGTTCCACACCATAGTTTAGTTTAACGCAGGCAGAAGCGGATTGATGAAATCACATATATCAGCGTGAAGATGCCCTTGGCCATTGAAATTCAACAGGGAATGAATTTTACAGCTGAACTGAAGCAAATCTGAAAGGTGAGAGGCTTGACTAAATTCCTTTTTACCATGTCATGAAAATCACAGTCTGATGTTAGTTTCTGGACCAACAAGATGTGAGTCATGATTTAAAAAAGTGAATAAATAAAGCCTCAACAATATAGGCTTGCAAAATAACCTGCATTGATTCCCTTTAATGGAAAATTTTAGTGGAGCTACACTTAGGACTTAAAAGCAGCATACAAAGTCAAATACTAGTGCATACCTACTGGAGACAAGGACTTTGCTGGACTCTGGGAGTAACGCAGGGAAGCATAAGGAATGCATTTCTTCCCAAGAATCCGAATGTGTGTTTTAAAAGTCAGGACACATATAGTAAAACGTATAATACAAAAAGACAGCCTGAGCCAGATGGACGACACTGCATACATACAGGCATTCAAAAGAAGCACGGTTTACATTAAATCAACCATCTGTTCATTCATGTTTCAGTAGATATTTCCTGAGTGTCTATTACATGCCATGTCCTAGACTGAGTGAAAAAAAGATTCTACCTGATCTGTCCAGAGCCGTCTAGGTTTCCAGATCACAGTCACATTCATGATCTCACCTTCTCAAATGAGCTTCACCTTACCCCCATTTCACAGGTGAGAACATCAAGTCTAAGAACACTCACATAACTAAGCTGACTAATCCAAAGGAGAAGAGCCAGACCTGAAGGTCTGAATAGCAGTTTCTGAGATGACTCAGGCCTGGGTGGCTGGGAGGCCTGTGGACTTGCACGGAGGCAGGTGAGTGGGCTGCTGTCCAGGGGAGATGGGGGATCTCATTTTCAGTCTGTTGCACTTGATGCAATGGCGGGATGTTCACGTGCACCATCCACTGGGAGATGGGGGCCTGCATCTCAAGAGGGGAGTTAATGATAGCTAATGATTTGGAGTCATCCTTGTAGAAATGAGGGTTGAAGGATTAATAAGAATTGTTGAGTTTTCCAGCAGAGAAAGTATTCGTAACTGGGAGAAGGGGCAGTGGTTGCAACTTTGTGAAAAGTCTATGTTGAGGGGAAAGAACTGGCAAGAGCGACACCAGAGAGAGGGAGGAGGATGAGCATCTGATAATGCTGCTTCATCAAAAAGGTAGACAGAGAATTACTTCAAGAGGAAACAGGGGATGCAAGGAGAAAGAGTGCCAAAACCAGGGCCTTTGAGGATGGCAATGAGGGGCTGACTTGTGGTTCCAGGGAATGCAGTTTCAGCTAAGCAGCGGGAGCTGAACCCTTTGGGTTAAGGGATGGACGGGTAGCGAGAAATGAAAACAATAGAAATTGTCAAAGTTTCAGTGTGAAATCTTTAAAGTGAAATCAAAACGACCCAATGGGGTTTTTGTACTTTGTCCAGAGAATCTAATAAAATACTATCCTGCTAATGAAATCAAAGTGGCATTCTACTTTCCTGACGGCTTTAATTGCTCTTACTGCAAGGTTGGCAGACTGCTTTAGGGAATAATCGGAAATCTGATTTCTGTGAGATCCAGAATTTAGTCATCAGCATGATACAGAGAGAAAGACATGGTAGAGGAAAATCAAAGGTCAGGCTCAGAGCTGTCCCAGAGGACAGAACTGCTGGACGAGGCTCTCCCATGGCCTCTGTTGCTCACCAGCTATTCCCACTGCCAGTGGGAATATCGAATAGAATATGGATTTTTCAGTTGTGGGGATCATGACTTTATTGTACATACTTTTGGAGTAACTCTTTAAGAAGTGATCTGGTGTGGCATCCACCATTGAAGACATGAAGGCAACGTTTTCAACCAGAAGGTCAACATTAATAAGCTAACTGCAAGCTAATGACAAAATGAAGACTTCGTGAATGTCACAGCTTTCTGCCATCACCAGCTTACCATTTTTTTGAAGGCTTTTTGTTTAAATATATGGATATAAATTTATGTGTAATACACAGAGGTATGTATGTATAAATATGAGTATAGATAGCATATATAAAGTTTCAGAATTGAGCTGCATTTATGTTTATATCTGTTTATTGATATATAGTTTTGTGTTAGTTTTCCATATAGTACTAAATCATGACCATTTCCCTATAAGAACTGTTTTAACAGCTAATAATTCTTTTTGTGAATAAGTCATAATTCATTTCTTTGTTGGAAAATTTATATGGGATTTTAGTTTATTGAGGATATTTTCACTTTGTGATATTTGTAACAAATATTTGCATAGTTTATGATTTGTCTTTTAATTTAATCTTTGGTGTTGGAAGCTCTAATTTTTATTTAGTCTATCTGCTCTATTCTGATTTTGTTCTTGCTTTTTTACCTAGAAAATCTTTCTCTCAAATTCAGTTATTTATTCAGCTTTGGAAAGCTGAAGTTTAATTAGGGCAGTGATTATTCTTACTAAATCCTAGACTTAGGCACATTATTATTTTTAATAAGAATAACAGTCCCAGTCAGAAGGATATAACTTTAGTGAAGAGGAAAAATATGACCAAAAGAATAAAGTACCAAGTCTTACTACTAAGACTTTTCCCTTTACGTTTTCTTCTTTGCCAATATACTTACAAATGCTTTCCCTACTCCAAAATTTCGTGAATGTGCTTCTAAATTTTCTTCTAGTTCTTTTATAGTTTCATCTCTTACACTTAAATTTTATCTATGTAGAGTGTTTAACTTGCTGTACACTGAGATCAAATCTATTTTGTTTTAAAATGAGTCTGAGTCTCAAAATTATTTATTAAGAAATCATCTTTCTCCCACTGACCTGAAGAGCGATTTGCTAAAGTTCTGTTAACATTCAGGTTAAGATTCCCCTCCTCACCCTCGACCCAGTATCTGTAACTGAAATTGTGTAGCTTTCTCTTTCCATCTTTGTCTGTTACACTTTGTTGAAATTTTAATATTGGGAATTTATTGTTTTCATTAAATGTTTTAAAACTATCATTCCACATTTTAAAATTCTCTAAAATGCTTTATAGCGCATGGGAAGTATCTGTTCCTTGACACTTGAAAGATCTCATTTATCTGACTTTTGGATTCTAGACTCTTTCTTGAAGACAATTCTTCAAAGTCCATAGCTATGGACTTATTAAGATATTGATATTTTATTCTGATTGAATCATCTTGATCATTTATATTTTATTATAAACTGTCCACTATATAAAATATTTATAATTTTTATATTTTAAAAAATATTTTAATAAAAATTTGTGTAGAGTATTTGTGCAAAGTATTCTCTCATAATTTAAAATATTCCCATGTTTATCGTATATGCTTTCTCATTACTAATTATGTTTGTGTTTTCTCTCTTCTATTAAATTTTTCAAAAGGTACTTTTTTACAAAGAATCAATTTTTGAAATTTTAAAGCAATTTCTATTATTTTCACATTTATTCAATTATTTTAATTATTTTAAATTTTCTTTCTTCTAACTTTCCTTAGCATCTGTCTTATTCTTCTTCTGACTTTTTGGAATTAAGTAAAAGCTTGAAGACTGTTTTCATAAATAAATTTGGTCATTTTCCCAAAGTTTCTATTTTTCTTTTTATCCTCATTATTTTCTAAAACAGTGTTTTGCAAGCGATGTGTCTGACACATTGAAAAATGCTGATACACTGAACCATGTCAGAAGAATTGTGTTGGCTTCAGAAAATTTATTGAAATGGTTTTTATTTTCTTAATACAGTAAAGTAATATGTGTAATGTGAGAATTAGCTGATCTTTATAACTTTAATACTTGAAAGTTTACTGACTCATAAACTGGACCTAAGTCATTGTTAGAAAGTAATTTTTTAAACTTTCATTTATTTTAGTTTGTAAGGAGTTTATAATTGAATTTAAAACAATCTAAGATTCCTCGTCTTTGAAATGGAGGCTTTAACTTTCTTATTTTCGTAAGTGATATAGTTGATGTTTTCTATCTTGTCTTTAGTTCTGTTTTTGCTTTGTTTTCCCCTTATTTGCTTTTTTGTGCACTTATTCTTTTTCTGGTTTTTACAATTTGAACTGTTTTTGATATTATGGTGAATCATAAAATTCAATGATTTTGAAGATTTATATTGTATTTTACACTTGACTTCTGGCTATATTTATATTTATTCAAAAATATACTCCATATTTTCTCTTCTAATCAGAATTTAGTGCAATTGTATCTTTTGAGTCATTCTTTCCCTGTGTTAGGTGAGGAATTTAGCATGCTTTTAATCCTCTTTCCTTTTAATATAATTTGTGTTTCATTCCCTCATTGTTGTAATTTCACTATTTTTTATATTATACATTTCTTTTCTTTCAGAGATTTTTTTTTCTCATTCAGTTTTATCTTAGTTTGAATAATCATTTAAACTCAATTCTATTTTAATTAGTTTCAGTGTCAACTGTTAATTTTTCTTCCTTCCTTTCCATGATCTTCCTGTTCTTGATTTTTACCTTTGGATTTATCTCTTGGTAGTAGCATATCTTCAAGTAATTTTTTCCCAGACTGTCGATGACATATTTTTCTCAATATGTCTGTATTTTATAATAACTTTCTGTCTCCTTCATGCCTGAGTGGCAAGTTGGCTTAGCATAGTATCTTTAGCTCACCAACTTTTTTCCATCAATATTCTGTGGTTTATTTTTTTATTGCCTCTTGGCATTTTACATTGCAAAAGAATAGTTTGAAGCCAACCCGATTTTGATTTTTCTGTTAGTAACGTGTGTTTTCTGGAGGATTTCTTGTTACATGGTTTTGTTTATTCTTGTAAGCCCAAAATTTTGTCACTCTTGGGTTTCTTTTCAATAATTTACTCCAGGCTCCTTTCAACCTAAGAGTCATCTTTGACAACTGTGTCCATATTTATCTTATCCCAAAGTCCTGTTAATTTTTTACCTCCTAATCATCTCAGGAATGTTTATTACCTTCCTCTGCTACCATCCAAGGTCAAGTCATGTTATTTCTTACCTGGACTCTCACCTTACACAAGAGCCTCTGACTTCCTCCTTTACAAACCTGTACACTGTAGCCAGAGGAATGACCTCCCCACCCCCAAATTCAAATTTTGTTCACCTCATGTACCTGCTTAAATTGCCTCAATGGCTTTTAGATAAAGAGCAAAATCTGTAACATGGGTTTACCACAGAATTTTTCAAATACTAGGTGGAGATCCATTGATGAGTCATGAAACCAATTTGTTGAATCATAAAAGCATTAAAAATCATCATACAGGTGAAGTATACACATGTGCACATGTGTGTATGTGCACGTGTGATTTGTTCCGTATGTAGCTGTCGTTTTCGCTGTGTTCATGGGGGAGGGTGAGCTAGTCATCCTTCTACTCTGCTGTCTTGGCCCGGATCTCTACATTAATCTAAACAGACTTCACAAACTCTTGCCTACTCTTACAATGAGGAAAGCACTCTGATAGGTCCTATTGTTCTGTTCTATTTCATGGTTGTTAAAATACTCTTTCATGATCTAGCAAATTGATTTCTATATATGTACATATGGGTATGTGTACTGGGCTATAATGTACAAAGTATTTCTTACTGAAGGTTGTGGTGAAAAAAAAATGATTGACGTCTCTGACCTACGGCCCAGTATGGTCTAGTCCCTCACTACCTCCCCACTGTCATCTGTACATGTTCCTCTTAACTCTCTCTGCCCCAGTTCTACTGACCTTCTTACAGATCCTCGACCATGCTGCGCTCACTTTTACTAAAGGGCTTTGCCTGTGCTCTTCTCTCTGCCTGGGACTCTCCAGTTTCGGTCAACTCCCGCTGTTCCTCAGACCTCATATGAAATATGACTTCCTTAGGGAAACCTTCTCTGACCTCCTGACTAGGTCAAATCCCCCATCACATGCTCTCATAACACCATCTGCTCTCTTGCCCTGGTTGTGATTTTGTATTATTCATGGGGTTAGTTGTCAGTTTCTCCAGTCACCCACAAAGGCAAGGGTATGGCGGATGTCCCTTTTTGTTTCATTTATCCTTGCTTCATTTATGTGTATTTGTAGAATGAGACACCAATAATGACTTGTATGTGTATATAATAAATGTCTGTTCACATATTGTTTGAATTTGGGAAGACTGTTTTTTCACTATACTTTTGGTTGTTGCTTTGTTTCTAACTTCTTGTTTCTTCATACTCTTCTTGTATCTTCCTTATGAACATCTACTCTTATAATGGATACATTTTTTTCTTTCCATATAGATTCAATTTTTATATATTTACTCTTCTCTTCTGCATTATGAAATAAGTTCTCAAATCGATTCTCATCAATTACTGAATTTAAACTGTGTAGATTCTGGGTCTTTTTCTGCCTCTACTTTTTATTTATTGCATATTGTGTTCTTACTGGAACCTGCTGCATCCTTACCTTACTCTCTTATCTTGTTATCTTTCAATCCTAGTCTATTCTTCATATTCCTTTCTGCTCCTTTATCATTAAAACCATGTCCCCTTTCTTCTTGTTGAGGACTCCAAGCAGTTTTGTAAAAATTTCTGCCTTTTTTTTTTTTTTTTTTTTTTGGTTATAACATGGTTTCCAAAGTTTGCTTATTTCAGGACTTGGGAGGATGAGATTTCATTAATTCGAGCTCCAAGCGTCTGTATGTTTTTCTTTTTCTTCATCCTCTTCCTCTCCTTCTCCTTTTTCTCCTCATCCTTTTTTCTTTTCTTTCTTTCTTTTTTTTCTTTTCTTGCCAACACCTGTGTGTGATACTCACTGTCCACTGGGGAGCTGTAGCTTCTTAGATCTCCAGATACAGTATAATGTGATATGCAGAATGCCCAGCCCAAAAGCAGTTTTCTAGGGAGGCTCTGTTGGCATGAGATGGAACCTTTTTCTGTTTCAGAGTTTATTTCTCTGATGTACATTATAATATCTAAGTATTTTTATAGACTTACTGATTGGGCTCATGGAAAGGGATGGGAATTCATATTTTGGCTGATTCTGAGATTTGTTCTGGACACTGATGGAGAAGCCCTGATCACTTCTCAGGCTGGTGGAGTGTGTGCTTCTCTGAGCTGGGGGACAGAAAATGGTGCATGTCAAAGTCTCTTTTCTGCCTGCTTCCAAGTTGGCAGGTTCATTCTGTTTAATGAAGTAAAATGTGAATAGGCAAGTGCTTGTTTCTGAACTTAGCTCCACTGTCTTTGCAATTAGTTAAAGTTCCTCATATACAAAGGCAACAGGTAAATCAGCAATCTTGGTTTTTATTGTCTGGGTATGTTTTCTTTTTTTAACAAATGTTTTCATACATATTATATGATCAAATTAAAATTGTGACAATCTGTGTTCACAGACTGACTGTTTCTTCACAGAAGGTTTATAGATTGAACACTTTTAAACTTGAGACAATAAAGGAATTCACTTTTTGGTTATCAATCAGGAAATTGTAGTCTCTTTACAATTAGTTGTATAAACCAGCTTGGCAATGCTTCACTTTCCCATCTTAAGCAGATGCTAAACATATCTCTATCAAAAGATCTCTTCCTGGGGACATCTTTGTTTGACATCGACCATACCTTATAGTTGTACATTTCCCCCTCTTCTCAATGGAGGGGGTTTCTGGAATCTATAAAATATAAGCAATTTGTCCTGTGCTATGAAGCCATACAAATGCTAACACTCCCTTTAGTGTTAGTGCTGAATTCCCCAAGGTAATTACATTTTTGGTGTTTAAAATTATCAGGTTGGCAGGAGGAAACGTTCAGAGGTGATGGATATGTTTATTACCTTGATTATGGTGATTACCTTGATTTCATGGATGTATGCATATTTTTCAACCCCGTCAAATTGTATATGTCAAATATGTGAACTTTTTTATATCAATTACACCTCAGTAAAGCTGTTAGAAATAATAACACTGCCAGATTGGTAAGTTTCTCCTAAGTGTCTTTGGAGTATTTGAAATAATGAGAGATTTTTATTGTTGTATGTTCATTTATACATAAGCTCTATCAGTCCATCACACAGCTAATGACGACTGTTTTGGTTTTCTTACTGCTTGTTGTGTTTGTCATCCTTGTGCTCAGGCTGTGATATCCCAAGGCTGTCTAGTTTTCAATGGATATTTATGCTTTTATCAGTCTTTTTCAAAAATCTTACCGTGGGCAATAATTTCCTCAAATATTTTTACCTATTGTAGTCACTATTGAGCTTTCTTTGAGATCTTTTAGAAATAGATATTTACTTTATGAGTCATTGGGTAAAAATAAATTTAATAGCTTTAGGGGAGAAGCTCAAGGGAAAAGGGGAGACTGTGTTTTTCCTGATAAGTATTCTTAAATCAAGACAGAATAGCCAATGTGATTCCCCTAGAATGGTTATGGTCAAGATTGACCATATCTTCTATCTTACATGTGTATTTTTTAAAAAAGCCTTTCCCCTCCCAATTTGGAATAAAATGCTGTCTTGTTGTTAATCTTTAGTGGTAGAAATTGCCATTCCACCCTAACCAGCTTATACCTGTTCTATTGCTTGCTCTAATAACTCTGTGGTGACACAGTTTCAGCAGTGTTGATGAAGTTCTGATGAAGTTTTAGAAGAAAATCATTTGACAGTTTAGCACTTCCAGGAGAGGATACTGCAATGTACTGCTCTTGAATATTTAAAAATATTGACCCCTTAAAAATCTATGTGAAATTACATTTAGATTTATCACAGAGATTGCATTTGTGAAGTTACTGTGAAATTATAATGATGTATGAGTTTAACGTTCATCATTATGTAACAGAGATTAACACTTGTGAAGTTATTATTGTGAAGTTATGAGGATGAATGAGTTTAACATCCTATGTTCCTTTATCATCCAACTCTGCAGAGAAAGGCCTGAGGAGATGTGCAGGGTGATCTAACAAATTTAGATTTCCTATAGATGAAAACTTGGATGCAGTATGGACATAGCTTGCATCACCTACCAGCATTGCGGTATTATCTAATGAATATTCAGAGAACATAATCTTCAGTTATCTATTAAATTGATTCCACACAAAAAGGAATTGTATCTTGTCAATCAGCATACACTCATTGGGACTTATCACATTAATGTTTCCTGGAAATTGGATTGAGAAGCGTGTAGTCTTATTATATTGATTCAATAGCTCAAAATCTCCCTTTGTGAGGTCAACTGAAATTTGGTGTGTATCAAATTATTATCCTTCCATTAGCTTGGAGTTAAAAGGGTCTGAGAGATTGAACTTGGAAGAATTGTTTTCATGGACATTTTTCATTTACTTTCAATACTGCCATATCCTGAGAAACAATATTTAGTCAGTGAAAATGTGATCAAGAATATAATCAGGCACAAAGAATATTCATTTATTTACTTCTTGGGGCTTACATTATAAAGTCCTACTTTATTGATTGGGTCATTATTATTTCTGGAATTTTCCAGACCCTGTTGATTGAGCTGAGATAAAGCATCATAGCATAGTTATTTTATCAGGGGAATTAATGGGCTTCATATTTCATTGCATCTAAGCAATAGACAGATTTGAAAAGAGGTCAGCTGACGTATCAACTCGTTATCATCTATACTTGGGAGAAAGATGTTTAATGAAAGTCTATGTGAAGTAGAGAATGACCAATCAGAAAGAAACTCGATTAAAAAAATACATGGAGGAATAGATTGTCTTTGAAGTTCTGTTACATCAGAGTAGACAAATGGAGCAAAAGTCCCAATCCAGTGTGTGCTCAAATAAAACAGGACAGGATAACATACTGATCAGAAACTTCAGGGAGCAATACTTACAATGTTCACATAACTTTTCTGACTTAGATGTTACATACAGGTCAGTTTTGTAAGGCTTTTAAGGGATTTATTTATTTAAGGATCTATTTATATATTTCTGGATTACTATTCTTAGAAAGACATAAAACGGATTCAGAATATACTTCTCCGTAAAATAGGGCCTAGAAAAATGAGGATTTGCATTTTAGGGGAGGAGGCTCATAAAGAGTCTTTGGAATTATAACTAGATACTGGTTTCATGGCCAGTGGTGGACTCTTGCAGATAGAGCTTGGGATAACTCCACAGACTTAGAGCAGCCTTCCTCCTAAAGACCACACTGAAGTTCTAGCCAATTCGAAGCAATGTCTTTTTTATTTACAGGAGAATAAATAGGAGAAAAGTGAGGAGTTCAGATAATTAAGTGATTTCCTCAGAAGTGCTATAATGTTGCAAGCTAACAATTTTTTTTTCAGTTTTATTCCAAAAGCTGACAATTGGGAGAAGAATTCTAGTAATAGAAATAAAGACCCTACGTTGTGCCTCATCCCAAATCTAACAGATCAGATTTGTGAGCCATAAATCTGTGGGCTACCCTTAGCCACAGCTTCCCATCCATTTCCTTCTGGTTGAATGAGATGGCTTCATGATGTAAAAATGATTTGACTCACTGAGAGGCAAATGAATTTGATATCTCAGTCAACAAGAGTCAAAATGCAAGGGAGATGATGTAGCTTATGCCCTAAGGTGATTTGAGAAATTAATAGAGATCTCCCAAAAGATACAAAGGGTAGAAATTCTCAAGTAGAATATCAATGTCCAGGTTACAGGCTAGTCAACTCACAGGCAAGAAGACAAAGAATAGAACACTGGAGTTTTCCTTCCCCTTTAAGCAAAATGTATTTGAGCTTTGAACTAAAATCCAGAGGCTTCCTCATTTTTCACCTTAAGGAAGCCAGAACCATGTATCATGAACAGGTCCAGTTGCCATCACCCAGTCTCTTGCGAATGTCTGTTTCTTTGCTCCTCAAATAATTTTGAGAATTGGCCCCTCTCAGTCCAATCATGTTCATCTCAGGGCCCTGAATATTATAGATATATGTTTTTCAATCCATCATATTTACTTGGACTGAGGATCAAAAAAGTCTTTTGGCCAGTGGTACAACTGGGCCTTTTTTTCTACTCAAGGAATAGTAAGTTAAGTCTCTTCTCAACTCAGCTTCATTCTTCAACTAATCTCTCTTGGCTGATGAGCACTACAGAGGCATGTCAGCCAGGGAATTTCATCTCGATGGCTTTTAGCAAACATCCAAGTAAAAAACGCAAAGCTAAACACAATAGCACCACGGGTGCTTAGGTCTGAGACTGCAGTGGGAAGGAAGAAATGGGAACATCATGGTTTCTCATGTCAGAGGTGGGGCCCGTTGGTAATTTATGGTTATTCTCTTTTGACAGAGTGCTTACATGTAGTGAGATGCACAAGTCTTCAGTGAACATTCATGAGTTTTGACAAATGCTTGTGCTTGTGCAACCCAAACCTCTTATCATCACCCCAGAAACTTCTGGCATGTCCCTTCCCAATCAGTTAGTGCTTCATCCTTCAGAGGCAACTACTGCTGATTGTTTTTTCCACCATAAAATAGTTTTGTCTGTTTAGAGTTCTCTATAATTGGAATAATATTATATGTATTCTTTTGTGTAAGAGTCCTGTATTAGTTTACTAGGGCTGCCATAAAAATTACCACAGACTGATGTTGTAAACAACAGAAATGTAATTTCTCACAATTCTGGAGGCTAAAAGTCCAAGATCAAGATGTTGGCAGATTTGGTTTCTTCTGAGGCCTCTTTCTTTGGCTTGCAAATGACTACGTACTTGCTGCGTCCTCACGTGGCTGTCCTTCTGTCTCTGTGTTGTGTGTCCTAATTTCCACTTCTTATAAAGGATGAGCATATTGCATGAAGGCCCACCCATGTGACCTCACTTTACCTTGCTTACTTCTTGAAAGGCCCTATATCCAAAGACAGTCACATCCTGAGGTATTAAAACTAACAGGATCTCAATATGTGAATTTTGGGGGTGGGAGGGGCTCAAGTCAGCCCATAGCAGCTTTTTAAAAAAATCATCAAAATGTTTTTGAGATTCACCCATGTTGTTTGTACAAGGGAGTTGGTTCTTTTTCACTTCTGAGTAGTATTTCATCATATGAATATATACCATAGTTTATTTACTCTACTAATGGACACTTGGGCTGCTTCTGGTTTGGGGCTATTATGAGTAAAGCAACTTGAACATTACTGTACAAGTCTTTTTGCAAACTTACATTTTAATTTATCCTGACTCAAGATCTAGGAGTGAAAGTGCTGGTTATAGGAATTGATGAGTGTTTCATTTCATTTGAAACTTCCAGAAATTCTTCCAGACGTTGTACCATTTTACATTCCTACTATCAATTTATGAGAATTCTGGTTGCTACAAATCCTTATTAACATTTGGTGTTATTGGTCTTTTAGTCATTCAGCTAGGTGCCTAGTGGTAGCTCACTGTGGTTTTAATCTGCATTTCCCCCTAATAACGTAGAATACTTTTGCATGCACTTATTGGGTGTTCGTGTGCTAGACTATTTGAAATAAGCACCTGGAGTGCCCCAGGAACTAATGATGTGAAGCAAATGTTTCCAATGTGTCCGTCACTGAAATCCTCTAAAAGCCTAGTTCTGATATGGCACCTGATGTTTCTGATCTCTGCTTATCCCCTGTGTGACTTGGATACTAGTAGGTATAAATTATCTAAGGACATGGCATTGGCCTTGAAGAGTGAGAAGGATAGGAAGTGTGTATGACACTTATTTCTTTGTTTCTTGGTTCTCCATGGAAAACAATAATGGGAGAAAGAAAAGGAGAAGAGAAGGAGAAGGGAAAAAAGAGAAAGGGGAGTTCTTTTTTCCGTAATTAAAATTGGCCTAGATAACAACTGGACAGGCAGTTGGAAAACTCTGATGTTAGATCTCTATCTCACTCCACTCACCAGTATAAATTCCAGATGGAGAAAAAAAATCTATTTTAATTATTTTAAATCAAACACATACTCATATTTATGAAGTCAAATATTTCTTCAGTGTTTATAATGGAAATATTAGTCCTTTACGCCTCCTCTTTTCTGCCCTCCTCAAGTCCTCTTACTCACAGTCATCCATCTTCAAGAATTTCAACTATGCTTAGACTTAGATTGACATATAACATTGTATTTATTTAGGATGTACAACAGAATTTAATATATGTATATATTGTGAAATGATCAGCACAGTTTAGTTAACATCCATCACCTCATATAGTTACAAATTTTTTCCTTGTGGTGAGAACTTTTAAGATCTATTCTCTTAGCAACTTTCAAATATACAATACATTATTGTTAACTATAGTCACCGTGCCGTATGTTACATCCCAGGGGCTTCTTTATTTTATAACTGGAAGTTTGTGCCTTTTGATCACCTTTACCCATTTTGCCCTCTCCTGACCCCTTCCTGCCTCTGGCAACCACCAATCTGTTCTGCTTCTATGAGTTTGAGTTTGAGTTTCTTCCTTCCTTCCTTCCTTCCTTCCTTCCTTCCTTCCTTCCTTCCTTCCTTCCTTCCTTCCTTCCTTCCTTCCTTCCTTTCTTTCTTTCTTTCTTTCTTTCTTTCTTTCTTTCTTTCTTTCTTTCTTTCTTTCTTTCTTTCTTTCTTTCTTTCTTTCTTTCTTTTCTTTCTTTTCTTTCTTTCTCCTTCTTTCCTTCTTTCTTTCTTTCTTTCGATTCCATATATAAGTGAAATCATACAGTATTTGGCTTTCTCTGTCTGACTTACTTCACTTAGCATAATGCCCTGAAGATCCATCCATGCTGGGACAAACAGCAGGATTTCCTTATTTTTTACAGATGAAGAGTATTACATTTTATCTATCACATTTTCTTTATCCATTCATTCCTCAATGGACACTTAGGTTGTCCATGTCTTGAGTATTATAAATAATGCTGCGATGAATGTGGGGGTGCAACTATCTCTTTCACATAGTGATTTCATTTCCTTCAGAAGTACCTAGAAGTGGAATTGCTGGATCATATGGTAATTCTATTTTTAATTTTTTGAGGAAACTCCATGCTGTTTTCCATAGTGGCTGCACCAATTTCAGTCATTCCTACCAAACAGTGCACAAGCATTCTCTTTTTTCCACATTCTTGCCAATGCTTGTTATCTCTTATCTTTTTGATGATAACCATTCTAACAGGGGTAAGGTGAAATCTCACTGTGGTTTTGATTTGCCTTTCCCCGATGATTAGTAATGTTTAGTACCTAATACACCTGTTGGTCATTTGCATGTCTTCTTTGAAAAAAATGTCCATTCAGCTCCTCAGCCCTTTTTAAAATAAGACTTTGTTTTTTAGCTATTGAGTTTTATAAGTTTTTTTTAATATATTTTAGATATTAACTCCTACCAGATATATGATTTGCAAATATTTTCTCCCACTCTGTAGGCTGCCTTTTCATTTTGTTGATGGTTTCCTTTGTTAAGCAGAAACATTTAGGTTTGATATAGTCCCACTTGTTTATCCTGCTTTTGTTGTCTTTTTGCTTTTGGTGTCAAATTAAAAAAAATCATTACCAAGGCCAATGTCAAGGAATTTATCCCCAATTTTTTTTCCTGTGACTTATATGGTTTCAGGTTTTATGTTCAAATCTTTAATACATTTTGAGTTGATTTTTGTTTATGGTATGAAATAGTGGACCAGTTTCATTCTTTTGCACGTGGCTGTCCAGTTTTCCTAACACCGTTTATTGAAGAGATTGTTCTTTCCCCATTGTATATTCTTGGCTCCTTTGTCATAAAATAATGGACCTTATATGCATGGGTTTATTTCTGGGCTCACTATTCTGTTCCATTGATCTATGTGTTTGTTTTTATACTAATATCATATTGTTTGATAACAATGGCTTTGTTATATTAGTTTGAAATCAGGACGTATGATGACTTCAGCTTTGCTTTTTCTCAAGTTTCTTTGGTTATTTGGGTTTTCTGTGGTTCCAGAAAAACTTTTGGGATTGTTTATTCTTTTTCTGTGAAAAATGTCATTGGAATTTTGATAGGGATTGCATTAAATCTGTAAATTACTTTAGGTAGTATGGCCATTTAAACAATATTAATTCTTCCAACCTATGAAGACAGAGTATCTTTCCTTTATTGTGTCCTCCTCAATTCCTCTCATCAATGTCTTACATTTCAGTGTACAGGTCTCCTGCCTCCTTGCTTAGATTTATTCTTAGGTATTTTATTCTTTTTTGATGTGATTGTAAATGGGATTATTTTCTTAATTTCTCCTTCTAATAGTTCATTATTAGTGTATAGAAATGCAACTGATTTTTTACATTGATTTTATATCTTGCAATTTTACTAACTTCATTAGTTCTAACAGGCTTTGTGTGTGTGTGTGTGTGTGTGTGTGTGTGTGTGTGTAGAGTCTTTGGGTTTTCTAGGTATACTATCATGTCATCTGCAAATAGAAACATTTTTACCTTTCCTCTTTTCTAACTGGATGTCTTTTCTTTCTTTTTCTTGCCTAATTGCTCTGGCTCCAATACTGTGTTGAATAAAAATGGTAAGAGAGAGCATCCTTGCCTTGTGCCTGATCTTAGAGGAAAAGCTTTCAGATTTTCACCATTAAGTATGATGTTAGCAGTGGGTTTGTCATATATAGATTTTATTATGTTTTATTATTTATTATTTAATAAATAAAATATATTTATTTTATCATGTTGAGGTGTGTTCCCTCTACACACCACTTTGTTGAGAGTTTTATCATGAGTGAATGTTGAATTTTGTCAAATTTCTTTTTGAGATGATCATATGATTTTTATCCTTTATTTTTCTTAGGTGATAAATTGCATTAATTGATTGGTGCATGTTGAACTATTTTGTACCCCTGGAAATAGCCCCACTTGATCAAGGTGTATGATTCTTTGAATGTATTGTTGAATTCAGTTTGCTAATATTTTGTTGATGATTTTTGCACCTCTGTTCGTCAGGGATATTGACTTATAATTTTCTGTTCTTTTAGAGTCCTTGTCTGGTTTTAGTATCAGGATAATGCTGACTACATGAAGTGAGTTTGAAGTGTTCCTCCTCTTCAGTATTTTTGAAGAGTTTGAGAAGGATTGGTATTAATTTTTTAAATGTTTCTTTAAATGAGACATTTGGTCCTGGACTTTTGTTTGTTGAGAGGTTTCTGATTACTGGGTCAATCTTACTGGTATGTCCAGATTTCCTTTTTCTTCATGTTTCAGTCTTGGTAGTTTGTATGTTACTAGAATGTTACCCAATTCCTTTAGGTTGTCCAATTTGTTGGCAAATAATTGGTCACAGTAGTCTTTATGATTCTTCATACCTGTGTAATATCAGTTGTAATGTCTCCTCTTTCATTTCTAACTTTGAGTCCTCTCATTTTTTCCTGGTAAGTCCAGTTAAAGGTTTGTCTATTTTGTTTATCTTCTAAAAAAAAAAAACCAAATGAGCTCTTAGTTTCATTGGTCTTTTCTATTGTCTTTCTGATCTCTTACATTTATCTCCTCTCTGATCTTTGTTATTTCCTTCTGTCTGCTAACTTTGGACTTAGTTTGTTCTTCTTCTTCTAGTTCTTTGAGGTGCGAAGTTAGGTTGTTTATTTGAGATCTTTCTTTTTTCTTAATGTAGGCATTTATCACTGTGAACTTCCCAGTTAGAACTGTTTTTGCTCTATCCTATAAGTTTCAATATGTTGTATTTCCATTTTGATTTATCTCAAGATATTTTTTGATTTCTTCTTTGATTCACTGCTTGTTCAGTAGTGTGTTGTTTAATCTTCACGTATTTGTGAATTTTCCTTCTTGAAATTGATTTCTGGGTCATACCATGGCAGATGAGAGCTTACTGTTTCAAAGTACTTCTCATTCCCCTCAACACCATCTCCCCCTCAACATAGCAACATCAGAAGTTTGGTTAGATCAAGTCAGTGTTTAAATTTTTATAATATTAAAATACTGTTTACTGTTCAACCAACAGGTATACTATATAGTACTATGAGGTTTCATTTATAGTTCCTCACTCAGTGAGTTAATGTGTCTATGACAGCATCTTTCTCTTCATTTGCTTTATTCTCTCCTTGAATTTCAATTACATTGTCATCTAAAAGTGTGAATTACTGAAAAAAGTATGTAATGGGTGAATGCCAAAGAGTGACATAAGAAAAGGATGAGTTGAGTGTAGAACATACTGGTTCAGGGCATGGGCTCAGGACTGACAGATTTAGTATGGAATTCCAGCTATGCCTATTCTTACTGGCCATGTGACCTTGGGATAGATATCTGACTTCCTACATATCTTTACACATCTCAGTTTCTTCATCTGAAAAAGGAAAACAGTAGTAAAAATAATCTATGGCATACCTATCATATAGCAGGCATAATATATACATAATTTCATTTAGTCCTCATATCAAAATTATTTTATCTTTGTTTTGCAGATGACTAAACTGATGCTCAGAGAGTTCAACTGACTTGATTAATGCTTCACAGCTAGAAAAGTTGAGTGAAGCTGGGATTTAAACCAAGATAACAAAGACTGTACTTGTAACCCTGTCTCTTCTTATAGGGTTGAATTGCAACTTAAATAAGATAGTACTTATTAAGTGCTATGCATGACAATTAACATGTAGTGAGTGTTCAGCTGCTAATACCAGCTGTTATTAACTTTTGCTTTGCAGAGCAATTGACATATATTAGGTGTTCCAATGATGATAACAGTTATTATTAATTTTATGCAATAGTTTTCACCCTGCTATTGAGACAAGCATGATTTGTTTGTTTGTTTGTTTATTTATTTATTGGAGGAGGAGGCAATTAGTTTTTTTTTTTAAATGGAGATACTGGGGATTGAACCCAGGATCTCATGCATGCTAAGCATGCACTCTGCCACTGAGCTACACCCTCCCCCACTGAGACAAGCATGATTTGAATTTCTTGACTCAATTTTGCATCCAATTAATTTTCATTTATTTATGCTACAATAATTTCAGTCTGATGCTGAGCTACATTCTAGAGATACAATGGTGTCCCTGATTTCATGGTTTGTATAGATATATAAGGAATAAAAACAATTTAAATGTAATTTAAAGTTATAATTAATGTTTGAGGTAAATATAGATGCTCTGGAGGCACATGAAGATATCCAACATGGTCTCGTAGAATTAGGAAAGGCTTCCAAAGCAATTCCTACACTAAATCCTGAAGGAAAAGTAAGCATTATGTAGCTGAAGGGATAAGGTGTGGGAGGACAAATGGGAATATTTTACGTACAGGGCATATTAAGATAGACCAAGGAAAATCTGTGAATTGAAAATAATTTAAATCAGCTGAGGTGTGTATGATCACTTGTTCTATTTCTCTATTGCTGTGTAACAAACCACCCCATACTTCATGGATTAATGGGCTTAATTTTAAGCCTTAAATAATAACATTTGGTTTACTCATGAATCTGCAGACCAGGCAGGGCTTAGTGAGGCGATCTGTATCTTCTCCATTCACCGTAGGTTTGGCTCCAGGCATTGGAGCTGGAATCATCTGAAGTTTCATTTACTCATATGTATGGTGCCCAGACTGGGAAGAGACAAATTGCTGAGGTTGGAAAAGCTGGGGTCCTTGTGCATCTCTATCTCTAAGTGGTTTCTCAACATGGTATCTCTAGTATGGTAGCTGGGCTTCTTACTTAGTCACTTAGGGCTCTAAATGTATAAGAGGGTTCCAGGCTGAAGCTGTGCTGACTTTATGATCTAATATTGGAAGTCATGAAGTTGCATTTCCACAGTATTTCATTTATTAGGAGTCACTAAGGCTAGATCATATTCAGGGGGAGGGAAATTAGACTTCATCTCTTGATAGGGAGCTGTATGCTTCTGGAACAGCATGTGGGACTAGAATAAGTGCTGTGGTCTATTTGGAGGCTAGAATCTTCCACAGTGTTTCTATTTCTTATGTTTCATAGGGGAAGAGGAGAGGAGAGAGCAGAGCCTGGTGAGAGAGAAGTCTAGGGAGGTAAGCAGTCATCAGATTATGACTGGTCATTTAAACCTAGTAGAGTGAAGGCAACATAGCATTTTGAAGAGGTGGGTGACATAATCAAATTAAAGTTTTATCAAAATTATGTGGGCTATAGAGTGGAAGAAGCAAAAGTGGAAGAAGGAACTCCAGTTAGGAGGCCATTTTAGTAATGCAGTCAAGAAGTGATGCTGCCCTAAACTACAGAATTTGGAGAGTGGTGCAACACAGCTTTGAGATCTTTAGGAGGTAGAATTGTTAGTACTCAGAGAATGACTGGGGTCAGGAATGACAGGAAGCTTTCTGTCTTACATGATGATGACAGGGCACACTGGGGAGTGGTACCATTTGCCAAGATGAGGCACACAGGAGGAGAAGCAGGCAGATATGGGGATGCATGGAGAATAAAACATCATTTGGTTTTGTATTTGTTAAGTGGGGGATGGATAACTGTGGTGTGACTCATTGAGATATCTTACTGGTCATCAACAAAAGATGTGGAGTCCAGCAATAAAATAAAGTTTGATAGTCATTAGCCTGTAAGTCTTAATTAAAGGAATAGAAGTGGCTGAGGTCACTCAAGAGTTTGTGAAAAGTAAAAAGCGAATAGGATAGGACCCTGAGAAGCATAACAACTTAAGGAGAATCACAGCCACCTGAATTCAAAATTACACGTCTCCCAAAAGCTATACAGATACGGAGAGTAAGTAAACAACACAGACCCACACTCACAACATAACTAAGAGATAAAGAATATCATAAATTCATTTTCATAGACGGAGGGAAATAAATAATAGTTGCAAAGGCAACTCTGGAGCACACTCAAAGTAGAGAGTCAGGTGGAGACTTCATGAAAAAGAGAAGGCAGTTAGTCTAGGGATGCTGGAAAGTAGATTTTTAAAAAAGTCACCTTTTGTATCAGAATCCTAACTCCTGAAAGTCAAAAGAAAGTGTCTTAAAAGTGTAGGGGACCTAAGATGAAAATCTTGAGAGGGTTCCACTTGTGGGAAATTGAAAGAACTTGATGGTGAGGAAAAAAAGAAAAAGAAAAAAAACACTGACAAATAAAAATTCAAATAAATAAAAGAGATTCATAACTAAAGACAAACCACCTCTTCTCTTTACCAAGGGTGCCATTTATTAAAGAAATTATAGTTTATTATACCAACAGAAGAGGGTGCTCTTGAACTAAGAAAACTAGAAAGTAACAAAATACCAACACCTGTCTACATAGAATTGTTTCTTTTTGCTAATCCAACAAAATATAAGATATTGAAAACAGTTTACAACCACAAAAACTCTAAGGCAAAACAATAAGAAAACATTTCTGTTGAAAATTCTATAAATCTTGAAGAGCGAAAAAGTAAAAAAAAAAAAAAAACTAAAATTAAGTATCATTAAATAAGCATTTGCATGTATTAAAAAATCTCAGCCCAATCAGAAACTCAAAAATTCAGAAGGAGGAGGAATATGAGAGCTAAGCAAACTCCAGAAAGAAACAGAAGAAAAGATTATGTCATAAATGAAGATTGAACTACAAAGTGGCGAAGAGAGAAAAGGATTAATGAAAAATATAAGAAGGGGTATTGAGTAAAATAGTCAAGAACATGAAAATAAAACAAAAACAATCTGAGAAAGTGATAGCTGTAGAAGACAGGCAAAGATGATCTCACATACATATAATTGGAGTCCTTGAATAAGGAAAACAAAGTGATGGAATAGAAATATTATTTAAAGTGATCATTCAAAAAACTTTCCAGATGGTCAACTCAGAGACATATTCTGTAAAACTCTTAGACTTTAACCATAAAGACAAAAACACCCTCTGGCAAAAAGACCAACTAACTCACAAGGGAATAAAATCAAATTGAAACCAGAGGTTGTGAGAGCAAGATAGAAAGCAGGGCAACTTTGGAGCAAACACTTTTAAAAGAAAGAACAGAAAGTATGAATCAAAGATTTTATATCTAGACAAATTGTCCTTCAAGTTCTAAGGCTTTATAAAAACTGTTTCAAAAATGTCAGAACTCAAGGAGTACTGTATTCACAAATATAACTAGAGAGTGAGCTGTAGCCAACCAAAAGAAGACTGGAGAAACCCTGGCACAAGGACTGATGGTATATATTGAATAAGTTTCAATGTAGACCTAAGATTAAAACAAAGGATAGAAGAAGAGTAAGCATTATATGCTCTGATGAGATAGACATAAACGAGTCCCTCACAAAAAAGTAAAAGTAGAACAAATTCATTGCTGTACAGGTAACATGTGCAGTCAAAATATATCATTTAGAGTTGACAAGCCAAATGGTAGAAGCCTCAGAAAGGGAAAAGTGAATTCTGTTTTTTTTGCAAAAGATGTTAGAAAAACTATAAGCCTAAAAGAAAAGCAAAGCTTTTCTAAATACCAAAACAAATAGTTTAAAAGGAGCAGAAAAATATTACATAGAGAAAGAAAAATGATAAATATAACTAATATAGTAAATATAACATAAAATGGCATTACAGATTTGAACCCAGATATATTGTGAAGTGGAAAAAGCAAGTTTTAAGAAATGTATATAACATGGTAGCATTTGTAAAGAAATACGAATGAAAAAAGAATAGACATATGTAATTTTTACAAAAAAAAAAAAAAAATACCAGCACCTAAAAAAATAGTTACTCATCAGAGATGGGTGGGAATGGGATGGGATGGATAGGATTGGAGAGAGATTTCTTTGAGTCTACCTTTTAATTTGAACCATGTAAAAGTTTGTACATATATGAAAAGTAAAACAAAATTTGTTAAAAAATGAAAAAAAAAACCCCTCAAATTGATACAAGCAGAAATGAATTAGCCTTTTGTCAAAGTTACCATACATACAAAAAAAAAATCAATCCAAGTAATCTTGAATCCAGCACCCTATATACTTTCAATTAGATATATTCTAAAGACAAAAAGAGTTGCAAAGAAATATTAAATTTCACATGGTAAGTTTGTTGTTGGTCATGAGATTTTAGTAATCTAAAACAATTTGTATATATTGTAAGATAAAGCAAATGATTAAGCATATTGCTCCTGTGGTTAAGAGTGAGAATTCTCTGCACATGCAGTTGACTCTCAAACAAGGCAAGTGCTTAGAGTACCTACCTCCACATCATTGAAAATCTGAGTGTATAACTTACAGTCAGTCCTCCATATACATAGTTTCTCCATATTCACGGTTGCACATCTGTGATTCAACCAACCTCTGACCAAGTAGTATTGTGGTATTTACTACTGAAAAACATCTGTGTATAAGTTGACCCGTACAGTTCAAGCCTGAGTTCGTCAAGGGTCAACCATATATGTAATGGAGAAGTCAAAGAAGAACCCTGTGGTGCTAGACTAAATCGGAGGGGAACATGAGGTCAATGAAGAAAAAAATTTTTTTAATTGTGAAAAGCTTGTGTGTATTTAATATTGGTGGGAAGGAACGAGTGATAGGGAAAGATTAAAATAAAAGAGAAAGGGAATAATGGATACAGCAAGTTCCTGAGGGCCCAAGAAGAACAGGATCCCGCATTTAGGTAGAGGCTTTAGCCTTAAACAGGAGAATGAAAACCTCCTCTTTTGAAGTAGGAGGAAATGCTGAAAGGACAGGGACAAATATAGGTAAATGTATGGGTCTGGGGAAGGAAGCTCCAAGACTTCTTGACAGATGGCTCCTGTTTTCTCTTTGAAGTAGAAGATGAGCCCATCTGCTAATGGTGAGGGGGTGATGTGGTGGGATAGGAGGTTTTAGGAGAGCAGCAAGGATTTGAAACCTACTGTGGGGAATGGGAGAAAGATTTGATAGGAAGAGCATGGAAGGATTGCCAGGCAGCACTGTGGGGTTGGTCGGGGTTGAAGACCATCAATTTGTACTGGCGTCAATGGATGTGTTTTCACGATTTTGTCCAGCCTTAGAACATAGATAGGGTAGACACATGGATGAGTCCAGGATTGGGTTTTGCTAGCCCAGAGCAACTGGAAGAACAGTGGGTTAATGTTATTGAGAACATTGGCAAGAAAATGTTGATGTAATGAACTATGGATTCTAGATGGTTATGGGAGGAAGTGAAGACTGAAAGGTACAGATAGGGAGAAAGGAGAGTCATCAAGGGGTTAGAGAACTCAGTGAACAAAAAGAACATGCATGGAGGAGTCACTAAGTGAGGGAGCTGGAGAAAAACGGTAAGAAGTTGTGGTCAGAAAATGAGAGGCTTGAATTTAGGTTTTCAGAGGTAGAGTGGTGATGTTACAATCAGGTTTGCCATGACAGAGGGTGGCTGAGATAAAGTGGAAAAGAAGGTAACTGAACACGAGAAGGTCAAGAAATTGTGAACCTTGGATATTTGTATGGGCAGGCTGTCACTCAAAATGATGGCAGAAATTGGCATGGAAGGGAAGACCACAGTAAGGTGCTAAACTGTTTACTGAATATGGGAGAATTGCCTATGGAATCCACTGGTACCCCAAGCACAAGGGAGGATGGAATGTGTGATATGGCTGGAAAACTTGGACCTGCAAGGAGAGGGGAATTTGGCTCAAGGATTGGTTTGAAGCACCACTGGATGCAAAGGACCTGAGCTCTGCTTTCTCACTCTGAGACACCAAGGGTCCACTTGAGGAGACTTCTGGGGAACCAGTGAGTGTCCCAAGGTAGAATGTGGCTTTAATAAAGGAAAGAAGCTGGAGTGAGTTCAATGGCAGGGCCAGAGATTGAGGGCTCCACGAAGTATAATGAAAACACACAAACGGGAGGATGGATAAAAGTTGGGGTCACAGAACACTATCATAACACACATCTCTAATTGATTGCTTCAGAGGGAAGTGATGTTAGGCTAGTTTATGATCTCTAACCACACATGGCTGCTTAATGACTGTTATAGGAGGAGAAAGGCAGACTAAAACCGTTAAGACTTAACAGTAGCAATGTTCAGTCATACATATACCAGCATCATTTTATGACAAATTTACTACAAAATAAAATTTTATTTTCCCACTAAAAATGCACTTAAAGGAAGCAAATACTATAAAACCCAATGTGAACATTAAAATGGAATTCAATGTAAAAGCCAAGATGATAATAGTTTCCAAAGTACCATCTATGGACACACGAGTCTATTTCGAAATTATCACGGCCAGTGAAATTAAGTGGACGCTGGGCTGAGAAAACTGATTCCCAGAAAGTGAGTCATAAACCTGGAACTCAATCTCACAGTAACAAAAGGCCCCAGAACTCCTAGCAATCTATAAAGCTATAACTAGGAAACTCAAAATAAGTCTCTTAGGAAATGTGGCTATAGAGATTAAAAAAAAATAGAAAAGTAACGAAGGCACTGAGAGAAAAATCTGAGGTAAAATAAACATTCGAATGACTTGTTGCATGGCGCAGATCAGGTTGGAAAATAGGAAATGGTACTCAGTGATAGATACATATATACACATATAATATAAAGTTAGATCCAAGTATATACATATGCACATATATAGACATGTATGTATCATATGTATATCCTACAGATGAGAAATCATGTGTATACATCCACTTGCTGTTTTAGAAGGGCTGAACTTGGCAGAGCACGTGGTGGCAGCCAAGAATCCTCTCAGAGATTACAAAAGACAGTTCCTATTCTCTGATGGAAAAGCTTATTCAGAAGCTCTTTTTAAACATTTACCTTTAGTAACATCTCTGCACTACAGAAACATCAAACAACTGGCAATTTGAAAGTCAAAGCTTCTTTTTTATAATGCCAGATGTAGTACTACATGGAAACTTTGCACTCTTGAAAGTGGTTTACAAGAGGGATAAATATTTGACCATATGAACCTTATAAAGTATGTATGAATTTAATAAATACATATAAAGATATAAAAGGTCCTTTAATTCTGAACATTTTCATAATTTAACATAAAACAGACTCTCTTATCAAAGCCATTATTAGTATAGACACTCTTTTTCCCACTTCCTTCATTCAACAAATAGTTTTTAAGTGCCTGCTCTGTGCCACTGTTTTGGGCACTAGGCGGGAACCCCACCTTGAATGCTGGTAGTACAAGGTGGCACCAGGTCTTTGTGGAAGATCTCTCCTGAGGTCCAGACTCATATACACCTGACCGCACCATAGATATGCCCACTTGGAGGTTCCCCAGGCTCCTAAGACTCACTGTCTAAATGTGAGCTCACTGTCCTCTAATCCACGCTTCCCATCCTCCCAGTGAAGCCTGATTCTGTATATTCCTCCCTCACATGTGAACAGCCTTCCAAGGTAAACTTGACCACAATGCCACTGAAACTCTCCGTGGCTCTCATGCCAATAGCAATATTTCACAAAAATCTTTTTGAAAGCCCTAAAACAAGAGTGACAACAAGGAAGCCTGGAGGAAAGGCAATCTAGGCTAAAATGGTCGCAAGCATGAGGCTTTTTCCAAACTCTCATGAATTACCTTATAATTCATAAAAATCTGCGTACTAATCCACAATATGTTTTTATTTCCTTTTCCTATGTTTTAAAATTCTCACATTTTCTCACCTGAGAATTTTCTCTCCCAGACCGCTGAATACAATTGATTTACTAGGTGAATGATCACATACATCTTCCGGCTTTACGCACCCCTGAACACATGCCCCAGTTAGAGAGGCCCAGACCTAGAGGACAAGGTGCAGTCCTCCCCACACAACACCAGGGGACAGAAGGTCACATGACCGGAAATACTGGCTCCGGGATTTAGTTGTTGATTTGAATACCTATTCTGTCATTTGCTAACTGTGTGATCTTGGGCAAGTTACTTCATCCCTCTGAGTTTATCAAATTGGGATTATAACAGCACCTAATTTAAGATTGTTGTTAGGATGATGAAATGGTTCCAGTAAAGGACTCATCCTAGAACCATGGCCCAGAGTAAATGTTCCATTCATGTCCCTCCACCTCCTGCTCCAGCTCCAAGAAACAGCCTGCAGTTTCTAGCACATGCCGTGATATTTCACGTTGACCTGCCTTTGGTCTAGAATTCTTTACTCCCGTAATATTGTATCACCAGAGAAGGGAGGAAGGTAGCAACATGTTTTCCCCTCAAGGGAAAACAAACAAACAAACAAAAAACCAATCCTATATTTGTTGAAAACATGACAGATCTTTTTTTTTTTTTAATGTCCTAGGTGAAAAGTCACCTTTTCTTCATCAAAAGAGAAAGCCCAATTCTGCCCAGTGTCAGTAGGACTGGAGTACTGGATAGAAATGCAGACAAATGTCGGCTCACAGGCCCGTGTTCCCCCCTCCTCCTCACCCTCATGCACCTGCTGAATTTCTGCTCTGCTCTTTCTCTCCATCCCGTTTCCATCTTTTTACTGTTGAACACCTACCTAATGCTGCTCATTCATGTGTCACCTGCTTCCTGGAGTTTTCACTGGCGTTGGAAGATAATGCTACATTGACATAAATCACCCATCCGGAACCCTTTGGCCTGAGAACAGTTCTTAGCCAGACAACACTGGCGTTTCCCAACTGTGAAACTCAGCGTTCAGGCTCCTTTCTGCGCTCCCATCCTGGAGCCTGATTCCCAATGCTCACTAAACCTTGGGGCCCCACGTGGCTCAGTCTCTGTAAAGAATCACACAGAAACCAACCCAGCTGCTTTAGCCAAAAACGATTTCATAATATCTTCTAACTTTCCTTTTCTCTCTCAAACAAACAACAAAGGAGGTGTGACTCCCACCTCAGAACAACTCTTCTCAGCATTATTTTCTCCATTCTTTCGTTTTCTTACCCTCTGCGCTATAAACACTCACATGCCGGAGTCACTCACATACCCACCTCCAAAATGCTCTCTTCAATTGCAGCTCTGGGTGACTTTTCTTTTTATCTCCCCACTTCATCCTCTCTTGCTAGCAGTCTGATTTAGCCTCTTCATCCCTTTCATCCCTGGTTACCATTTTCTGTCTCTCCTTTCTCCCTGTTTTCCATTCTTTGCTTTTTTTTTTCAATTGAAGTATAGTCAGTTATAATGTGTCAATTTCTTGTGTGCAGCACAACGTCCCAATCATGCATATACATACATATATTCGTTTTCATATTCTTTTTCATTAAAGTTTTTCTAATTTGTATCTCAAAAGGTTAAGCAATCAAATTAGTAAATACTCTCTTAGTTTGGAGGAAGCTATACAACTCAATTGACTCAAGCAATTGTGAGCAGAAGAGGGGTTAAATATCTGGTCCCCCGGCTCTCTGGTTTAATTGTTTGTTCCTCCACTGGCCTGGAAGCTTCTCGAGAGTGTGTCACAGTTACCTTTGTGCCTGCGGCCCCCACCACAGGGTCTGGCACGGGATGGCATGCCATAGCCATTGAATAAATGGTGAAAGCTATTATATACTAGAAAGGATTTCTTAAACAGAAACTCATGGAAAAAGAAAGTTGGCTTAATCTGTAAAACAACCAAGAATGCACATAAACTTTATGAGGCCTGTGGAGAGTCAAAGTCTCCTTACCCATAGATTATCTGTTGTGATATTAACTGGCTAGTGTGGTCTTAGCACTTAGTCTCTTTCTTCACCTCGGTCTAGACACCTGTGTCTATGGTATGTCTGCTCACAGGTCACCATATGAAGACATAAAAGAGACATTTAAGATAACTTGCCCAAACTTTGTGCAAAGTTTGAATTATGAGCTCCACTTCAGCTTCTTTGGGATTCTGAGTGTGGACAAGTTCAAAAAAGTAGAAAAACCCTGTATGAAGTAGAACCATCCAAGGCTGACAAAGCTGCCCTTTACTACAGACATATGCAAAAGGACATGGTCCATTGCTGCTATCCACTTCCCTTGGGCTCTTCCTTCCCCTCCAGGACTGCCTGGAAAGACCTCTCCCTTCCCTTCCTCTGCCATCTGTGTGGCCACAGTTCCTTTAATATGTGCTATTGGAAACCCTTGAAAGAAAACATGTGTGATGTCATATGGTGAGAACGTTAGAGAAACATTTGATGGTTTAACCAGGCAAAAAAGTCCCTTATCCTCTTCAAGCTGAGGCATTATCTAGCAATTTAGTTTAATTCAACAAATATATACACAGTACATGAGATGAAATAGAAAAAAAAGTGAGCTCCCTGAGGAGAGGGACTCTGATTTCTCTTTAAATCTTCAACCAATAGTCTAGTGCCTGGCCCACAGCTGCCACTCAATAAATGCTTGTTGAATGAAAGAGTGAATTAAATTTACTCTCACCCTCCTGGAGAACACGCTATATACTGAACACACGGGAATTGGTATATGCAATAATAGAGGTGGGCTTACAGTATAATAGGAGCAAAGTGGAGGTGGAGGAGATTAATGGTTGTCATGGAAAATGTTCTTTAACCTCCCATATTATATGCCCAAGTTCAACAGCAGCTCTCATAAAGTGAGAAGCCCTGTAATATATTTATCTGCCAAAGTTTTGATTGCAGGTTGCTGTTCACAGGGGGAAACTAAAATTAGAAAAAAAAAAACCTGCATGGGTTATGATATGAAGGAAGAATATAGCTTTTACAACATACTTACGGGAAAAACCAAACCCAAAAGACAGAAGTGACCCCCATTCTCCTGAGGCACTGGGTGGAGGAATGTTTAACTAAATGAGGTTCCCATGCAGATTATAATGGAGTAGAGGAAAAAAAAAAGAACAAAACAGGGCCGAGTGAGATGACATATGAAAGGAAGAAAAATGATCAAAACCGACAACTCTTTTGTCCAGGAGAAACACCTTTATCTTTCACTTGAAGGCCTGTAAACTACCTTTTCAGAAGGCATTCAACACATATTTAATGCAGTGAAACAGACAAAAGAGGTTCTACTGTCTCAAACTCCTTTTTTAAAAAAACTTTTCATTTTATTTTATTTTATTTTATGTTATTTTATTTTTTATTGAAGTGTAGTTGATTTACAATGTTAGTTTCAGGTATATAGCAAAGCACCTCAGTTATATATATATATCAAATTCCTTTTTGTTTAATCCTTCCCTTTGATCATTCCCTCCTTCCTTCATTTAGATCCTTTGGTGCAGGAGACCCTATCTTGTTGAGTTCATATATGGGAGACTCTTTGGACCTTAGGACGGGTCTCTGAGAGATGTGAGAATCATCCCAGTTCATCTCTGAATTGAAGCAGGTTTTCCTAGGCTTCACTACAATTGCTTTTGGTGTTGGAAACACTGTTTCACACTTTTATAGCATTGATATAACCCATGATGCGTCATATTGACAGAGTATTACGATTTTCACTTCTTTTTACCACAGTCAACTCCTTAGAGCCAGAGTGGAAACAGCAGGTGAGATGTATTTGGCTACTTTATAATAGACTTGCACAATTAACCATGCAAGATGAAGCATTAACCTTAGGCTTAAAACAACATTTTTTTTTTTTAGATTAGTGAGAAAAACGCATAATGAGATTTTTTAATGACTCAAAAGCGTCTTAAAGTGGAGAATTAAGACTTCTCCCCAGGCTTAGGCTATATGTGTTGGCTCTGGGAATGTGCTGGTATCAGTACTTGCTCTAGCTTTTGGAAATTGAAATCTGGATTCAGACTTGATATAAAGAGGATGCATCTCATAAAACATGGTTCTTTAGTTCTGGGGCAAAATTCTCACCTTCAAGTTCACTGTTGAATTGAACCAGCTGTCTGAAATCTGGTGAGAATGGGAAAATGGGTATTTTAACTTATTACATAGTCTGGTGAGTAACCAAACACAACATAGGTAGGCTGTCAAGTTTCAAATAAAAACAATGTCACTTTAAATCTGAATCTTTGATTCAGAGCTGTTGGGACCTTTTGATGGTTATAGCTCAGACTTAACGCCAGCTTTCACGAACTGTCATCCCATTCCCATGAACATACTCTATACTCATAATTTCCTTTGTATATGCTCTACCTGTTGTCCAGAAATATCTTCTCCCTTCTTTCTGTTGAGAAGTGACCTCTTCTGAAAAGTCCTTAGTTCCCTCACCACAATCTCTCCCAATCCAGCTATTTGCTCTTTTATAGTACCATAACATTTTTGTAACTATCTTTATTGTGATAAGATAAATACTTATACATTTTACCACTTTAACCATTTTTAAAGGTACAGTTGAGTAGCATTAAGCACACTTACACTGTTGTGCAACTATCACAACCATCCATCTCCAGCACTTCTCCTTCCTCCTAAACTGAAACTTCATACCCATTAAACAGTAACTCCCCATGCTCCCCTTCTCCTAGCCCTCAGCAATCACCACTCTACCTTCTGTCACTATAAGTCTGACTACTCCAGGTACTACGTATAGTGCAGTCATACACCATTTGTGCTTTTGTGACTGGCTTATTTCACTTAGCATAATGTCCTCAAGATTCATCCATGTTGTAGCATGGGTCAGAATCTTCTTCCATTTCAAGGATGAATAACATTCCATTGCATGTTTTTACATCCATTTTGCTTACCCACTCATCCACTGGCAGACACTTGTGCTGCTTTTGCCTTGTGGCTGTTGGGATAGTGCTGCTATTAATGTGGGTGTACAACCATCTTCTCAAGTCCATGCTTTTTATTATTTTGAATACATATCCAGAAATGAAATTTCCAGATATTACAATAATTCAATTTTTAAGTTTTTGAGGAACTGCCATACTGTTCCCCATAGTAGCTGCTCCATTTTACATTCCCAACAACACTGCATAAGGGTTCTAATTTCTCCACATCCTTCATATGTTTGCCAACACTTTTTAAAAAATAATAACCACTGTAATTTGTGTGAAGTGGTTATCACTGTAAGTTTGATTTACATTTTTCTAATGATTAGTGATGTTGAGCATTTTTTTCATGTACTTATTAGCTATTTGTATATCTTCTTTGGAGAAATGTCAGTTTAAGTCCTTTGCCTATGTTTTAAGTGGTTTCTCTTCTCTTTTTTTTTTAGTTGTAGGAGTTTTTATATATTCTGGATATTAACACCTTAACAGATATATGATTTGCAAATATCCTCTCCCATGCTGTGGATTGCCTTTTCATCCTTCTGTTAGTATATTTTGATGCATAAAAGTTTTAAATTATGATGTAGTTAAATTTATCTATTTTTACTTCCATTGCCTGTGCGTTTGGTGTCATATCCAAGAAGTCATTAACAAATCTGATGGCATGAAGCCTTTCCCCAATGTTTTCTTCTAAGTGTTTTATAATTTTAGTTCTCATATTTGGATTTTGGATCGATACTACATTAATTTTTGCATATGGTATAAGGTATGGATCCAGCTTTACCCTTTTGACAGTTTTCCCAGCACTGTTTGTTGAAAATTCCCATAACATTTTACAGATATTATGTACAAAATACATATAATTATGCATTTTTCCATCTGGAGTAATACTCTTATAAACTGACTCTCATGCAGGGGTAGGAGCCTTGTGTAAATACTCTCACTATGGCCAAATTCAAACCACTCACAAGACATCACTGAACATGGAGTTAGGAAGAGATGCTAGCTAAGGGGCAGAGGCCTGGAGTTATTTACTAACACAACATTGTAAACCAGAAAATAACTATTAATTACCCATCATGATACATAAGATGAAGGAAACACAGGGTACAGAAATGGAATTGCTTAAACAGTCCCTCTGGAGAAGGAATTCGGAAAAAAAAAAAAAGCAAGATGTTTCTATATATGGAGAGAAGGAACTGATTAGGCAAAGTGACAGGGAAGAAACACTTTGGGCAGGGAAAATAATATGTGCAAAGGTCCTGAGGCGAATGACCATGGTCTCTGAGAGGATCTTTGTTGTGCTGTACCCAACAAAGTAGGTAGGAAGGTCAGGCATGTGAGTAGGGTGTAGGTGAAGAAGGCACCGGTCGAGCAGGCGGTGTCCAGAGAGCAAAAGAATAGCCATCCTGGGTGTCCTGACTATATGCTCCACCCCTACACACCCTGCACGGCCTTTTCAGGCTTGGTTTACCCCTCTTTCGCCATATCCCTGGGGTCAGGTATATAGGGGGCACTGCAACGAGATACCACAAATACAATACTGACAGCAGCAGCCAAAGAGTATCAAGAGTGAGATGCCTCGTATGCCAAGAAGAGTCACTCACCAAGCTGGGGGCAAATTTTGGAGCCACGTGCTTACTGGGTCAGTGGAGAGGGAAGTCGATGGCAGCAGCTATAGGGACTGACCAGTTATAAGGACAGTAAGGCCACCCCTGGTTGGCACAAACCCAGAGCTACCCCCATGGGGTGGGGAAGGCCCAGCTCTAAAAGAAACATTCTAGAGGCCTGGCATTCAGGGTAACTTTGGCCTCTGCTGTGAGCTCAGCCTCTGCAGCCTTTCTTAATGGTATGACTTACGTATGGAATCTAAAAATATGGCGCAAATGAACTTATTTACAAAACAGAAACTGACTCACAGACATAGAAAGCAAACTTATGGTTACTGGGGGGAAAACAGGGTTCAGGGTAGGGATAAATTAGGAGTTTGGAATTTGCAGATACTAATTGCTATATATAAAACAGATCGACAACAAGGTCCTACTGTATAGCACAGGGGACTATTTTCAATGTCTTGTAATAACCTATAATGATAAAGAATATGGAGAATATATATATGTATAGCTGAATCACTATGCTGTACACCAGAAACTAACACAACCTGGTAAATGAACTATACTTCAAGAAAAAAAAAAAAAAAAAGCAACAGCCAGCCCACAGCTATGGCCACCGCCTTATGGTCTAAACCCTTTTTTCCTGTAATGGTGACCAGTATCTCTGCCTTAGGTCTATGAGTTCTCCCTACTCTCTTAGTGGCCCCTGTTCATCAAGGACAGACACTTCGGGGACCCACATACTAGTGGACGGCCACACCAGCATTTCCCCTGCAACTTCTGGGATCGCCCCTGGGAGTTTTGGGTCCCACGTGTTAGTAGACAGCCTTCCCAAGATGACCACAGGTACTTTCGGGATCACCCCTGAAATTTTCGGGCCTCACATGCTGATAGGTGGCCCCCACAACTTTCCAGTGTCTGTCCTTAGTCCTTATTTCCCGACATCTCGGCGCTCCCGGGAGTTTCCTCGGTCTCCTGGGCCAATTGCTGGACTGCACGGTGTAGGGTGGGGAGTTGCGGCAAGGCCTGTACTCGCCCAGCCTTAAGACCGAAGAGCGAGCCCGGAGTCAGCGTCAGAGACATCAGCGGTTTAACGGATGGGGGAGTTTACCTGGATGCAGCAGGGTCCTGGAGCGACACCCCATGGTGGGTGGCGGGTGGGCAGGAAATGGCGGCGGGCTGCCCTTGCTGGGGTGGGGGTCGGGGGAGGCGGGGAAGGTTAGCAATTATTGGGGAATTGACATCAGGTGGGCTCATCGGTTACCAGGGAAACCATCAAGGGCACGCCCTTCACGCTCCTTGGATAAGCTATCCTGGTGGAGAGTTCTGATCTATAATTAGAACCACCACCAGCTGGGGCGGAGCAAGTACGTAGGAAGGTCAGGCATGTGAGTAGGTGCAGGTGAAGCAGGCACTGGTCGAGCAAGGGATGTGCAGAGAGCAAGAGAGCAGCCATCCTGGGTGTCCTGATCGGACAGGCCTGAAGGAGGCCGTGTGGCTGGAGAGGGGGAGGTGGGGCAGAGCGGCCCGCAGTATGAGGTTGGGGAGGTTGATGGGGGCTGGATCACACCGTTGGGCACTGGGATTTTATTCAAAGTGTCACCAGAAGTTGTTTAAGAATTCTAAGCAGGAAGCTGGCATAAGTGGATTTTTAAAAGTACATTTTTCTGGCCACGTGTGTTAGCTGAGTAGATAGTAAAGCAGTTGCTGAAGAGGGTGTGCAGTTAGCAGTTACTGAAGTGCTGCAGGCCAGATTCTGGTGTGAGGGGAGAGAGCGAGCGAAGGGGGCAGATCTGAGACTTTATTTTGAAGGTAAAACAGAGGAACTTTATGATTGATTAGATGTCAGAAATTAGCAGGGTCAAGGTGCCCTTTAGTCAATAATTCTGGGAGAAGGAAGTTGGCAAATAAGTAGTTCATCCTTTACAGAAGCTGCGTGCCCAGCCCTGAGATAGGCACGCTGAGTGATCTCAAAGGGGTAGACGAGGTGATCTTTAATAGAAATTCACACTCTAGTGAAGCTTTGCAAAATTGTAATAACCAGAGTACATAAAGTCATAAGCTAATGCTTATCTGAGGTTATAAGTGTGAAAAGAATTCTGAAAACAAAGATCCTGGCAGGTTGATTAGGGGTCAAAGTTTCATGGGGGAATGAAGTCTCTGAAGGAAGTACAAGACTCAGATGAGCAGACGGGAAGAGCCAGAGGCATTCGCAAGTATGAGCAACCTGAAAACCACAGAATCTGGAGGGCTTGCAAGTGAAGTGTACAGGAAGGCAAATGCAGAGGGGCTGGATGGAGAGTGGTGGAGGGTCCATGGGAATTCTCAGCAGCAGCCATCAGAGCTTTTGCTGTTTATTAATTTACAAAGTGCTTTCCTTTGGTTTATTTCACTCAGTCCTCATCGTGAAATACGTGAGGCAACAGTATTATTTCCTTGTTTGATAGACTGAAGATGGAGGATTGCAATGGTGAGGTGTTTACTCTCCTCTTTTCACTACGAAACTTGTTTTGCTCAGGCAGAATCCTGGTTAGTGGTTTGAGTGGGTATTTTGTTTTTGTGGGGAAAGGGTCATGTATGATTTTAAAAAAAAGGTCTATAATGGTTTCATTAAACATTGAAAGCCATGTCAAAGCCATGTCAGGTTGGGCTTGAGGGTACCAATCATGTTTACTTTCAGAGCCATGTGGAATATGTCATCCCGCCCCCAGCACTATTTGGATACCAAGAAACCAGAGGCCAGAGTTTCTAAACTAGAAAGCTTTAACTCTTACCCCCATCCTGAGCCAGCACTTTAAGTTATCCAAAACCACTACTAAGGAAATAAAACAAACTTTGCCATGGAGATTTGCTTTGGAATTAACTGAGTGATTTAATAAAGCTACAAAAGCCCCTGGCTACTATGTTCAGTGTCAGGAGACTTCACCAGAATGATGGAATGGCCAAACTATGATTTTTATAGGACTTCCTGATTAGCTCAGTTCTCTTCTCTCATTTTGATACATGGTGGTTTTCATATAGATTCTGAAAGCATTTTTCAGATATGAGTCTTTACAAGAAGATAGTGGTTAAAGCCCAATTTTAGAAGACTGAAAATACACTTTATATGGTGACTATGTCTCCATGAGATCTGAATCTCTGTTCTTTCTCTATAGAGTCTTAGTGTATGAGCATCATAACTTGTTTGAATTCAGAATTTATTTATTTATTATACAATAGTGTTGTTTGTCACTCGTATGTGTGCACGTGTGTGTGTGTCTGTATATACAAGAATCATGCTTACTGCTTTTAAATTCAATAAATATTTAGTAAAGGATCATTGGGAACAAGCCCTGTAACCATGCACCTAACACTTTTAACCAGTGCAGAATGTGAATATAGTAAGGACGAGAGTTAGGGAGCGATAGCAAATTGAAGAGGTGAGGAAACCTCTGTGCTTGAAAGGAAATACTTTACACATTCAAGTGGCATCGAGAAGAATGGGTAGGACTTTGTCAAGCAGAGATGAAGGTAGGACATGCCCAGTAGGAAACGGCGAAGACTAAGGCCCAGAGTGAGAAAGCAATAAAGGTATTCAGCAAGCCAGGAATAATCAAAGTTCACAGATTCTTTGGGGCAGGTTGGATGGTGAAAGGAAATAATTGGAAACATGTTCAGATCAAAAAAAGTTAACTTCATTCAGTGAGTTATGTGGAACCACTGAAATAGATGGAAGAGCAGAGTTGGCAAAAATCCCAGAGGCTTTGATGTATAGATGAGATTGGAGCAGGGAAAATCAGTTGCTATGGGACCCACTCAGAGAGCACTCTAAGAATGCGACTTAGCAATAACAAGGCCTGATGGAGGAGGGAGGCAGCTCAGAGGGAAGAGGGACCGGGGGTGACAGATTATTTTTAGCGACAGTGATGCACAGTTGTTGACTCGTGGTCAGCCCTGCTTATTCCTGCCCCGGGCACATTTAGTCAGGCGTTTTTACCTTTTATCAGTGCAGTGTGTTCTCTCCTTGAGTGCACTTTTCTAACCTGGCTGCCACCCTGTATGAGATCAAAATTGAGGAGCAGAGGCAAAACAGCTTCAATATTTTCCTCTGCTCATGGGGCTAATTTTGCCAAGCATTTGCTTCCATTTTGACTTTTTGAGGTTCTTCTGAAGATGGGGAAAGGGACGATCTTAACCAGTAAACTATCCTTTAGCTAAGACTGAATAAATATAAAGGATTAATTTGTACAGAAAGGAAAAGCCTTGAGGTCAGGGCAGGAAATTCTAATGGGCATCATGAAATTAGAGAAAGGTCCTGAAATCACTTCCAAGCCTCTACCTCCCCCTCCTTTGCAAGTCTGGTGCCTCTAAACCTACCTCAAGGCCCAGCACACCTTTTCCAGGGTCTTCATGAGCCAGTTAGACCAACACTCGTGGGCCAGCATCGAGTCCACAGTCACCCAGTATTGATCCAAGCTCAGCTTGGCAACCTGCTCCTGCCTTCATCTTTGTATTCACGGCTTTATTCTCGGAATCTTTCTGGTACCCTTAGCCCTGGGCCCTGCCTTATTCTGTCTGTTCTCCTGAGTCCCTGACTTCGAATGGGAGTTTAGGCTCCTGGCACATCATCTGATGAGAAGCCTACCTGGACAGCTAGTATCACCCACCCTGCTTTTCCTGAAACTCTTCTTTTGCCACCTGCTTAAGGTGCCCTGCTCTCACCCTCTCATCCTGCTTCTCCTGGTGCTGGGACAATGAATAGAAATGCCATCTTCTCCAGGCCACCACGTGGGCCCCTCTAGCCAGACATGGTCACTCTCTGCCTACAACAGGGTGGGTTTTCTCAAATCTGAGCCACTCAGAGGACACCTCTGATGTTAGAGGCTTTCTCTGATGATTCCTGAGTTGAAACAGAGAAAAGGAAGTTTTTCAAAGTCAGGTGCAAATGAGGAGCTAGGGAGGTGGTGCAGTGCTATGTGGGAAAGATTGGAAATAAGCCGTCTTTTCCAGCTTTGTAATTTGCTAATTTTTCTCAACAAAGGAGGCTCAACTTCTCTAATATAAAATGAATTCCAAATTATTTTTGGTGTGTTTCTTTTACTTTATTAAAAATAAAATAGGTGTACATTTTCATAGTGATATAATTAGTAGCACAATATTCAGTCTGACTCAGTATATTTTCTTGACTAAGGACTGAAAAAAAAGAGACTGCTCCCCTAAAACAGTAGGGAGAAGGATGCGGAGTGGTGGCAGGTACCGTTTGTGTGGTTGTGATGTGATTACGAGTCTGTGCATACTCAGCTCCATTCTCCTTGGTCAGGCAGGTATGCAAGAGTGTTTCCATCACTTATACTAGTTATGCAGATTGTTTGCACTATGCACAGAGCTAATGACTGTCAGTGATGTGTGTGTATATGTGTGTGGACTAGTATTATTTTTAAGAAAATCTATTTAACTATTTGGAGCAGACTAGTCAAATAACAGTTGTCATCTTCTTCCTTTTAAAAGGAGGAAGAAATCATTCTTAAGTGTGGTTCTGAGCCTGATCAGATACCTTTCTAGTTAGATGTTTTGATTTTTTCCAAAAGCTGTGTAGGTGAAGATGTGTACAAATACCTTCTCTCATTTGCCTTCCTCTTTGAGGAATACAGAAGCCCGACCATGTGTTTCTTGTGGGAATCAGGAAACACTTTTAAGTCGTGGAAAAATAACCTATTTCAAGGGGACTAGATTTAATGAAACTGAAAGATGAGAATCTGAAAACACTACTCAATAGACTAGGAAGTACTTATTTAGGATAATGCTGAAGAGAGGAAAAAACTCTTGATCTGCAATAGGCAAAGTTATTAATATTGACAGTAGCAATGATTTGCTGTAACAAGAATTGCAACTCCCCCCACCCCGGGTTATTACGATTTTACCAGATCTGAAAATGTTTGGCATTCTTATTAGAGATACTAATATTAACATCATGTTAACCACCATGTCAAGGGCAATGTATTACACTTAAAATGTTACTCAGTATTCCAGAATTTTTTGTTAAATAAATATTTGTTGAGCACCTGCTGTGTCAGCCGTGATGCTGGGCTGGAGATTCAATGGTGGACAGGACAAGTTCTCTTCTCCTGTGAATTTCCCTTCAATGACCGTAACCACGCAGGTACTTGCAGTCACTAATTGTTACAGAATAATGTTACAAGAGCCTAATTGATTCATTAAGTAAGTAAATGATTACCAACAGGCAGGCAGTACTCGGAGGAGACAGCATGAACAAAATGAACAGTTGCTGCCCTTGGGGAGCAGACTGCCTATTAGTATAGAGAGACGAGTAAATGGACTGCTAGATACAGTGGTATGTCACATGAGGAAGCCCCGGGATGTGGGGAAAATGGGGGGGGGGGCATCTAACCATGCCTTTAGGTGTCAGCAATGGTTTCCCAGAAGGAAAAAGGTCCAAGCTCAGAACTGCCCCCCCTCTCCAAAACATGTAGGAATCAGCCAGAGCTTGGGGTACAGAACAGCTTGTGTAAAGGCCTGAAAACAAGATGATGGAAAGAAATGCAATGTGACTGGCACAGAGAACATTTGGGGAGGGCACTAGGAGCCACCAGCCAGGCAGGAGGAGCTGGGCCATTAGGGCTTTGCACGCCATTCTGAGGCACTGGACTTGATCCTGCGGTGCGATGGGAAATGACTGAAGCATTTTAAGCACAGAAGGGATGTGATTAGGAACAGGTCTGTGTAAGGAACATACTCACATTACCCCTCTGTCTATGAAAGCTCTGTAACCCCGGAGCATGGTTTTACGTATGTCTTAATTTGGCACAGGACTCGCTCGGGCTCAGATGTTTCAACTTATGTGAAGTCAAATGTCAATTGAAAATTACTGTTTACAGAGGAAGCTGCCTTTTCAGTTTGGATGTTTTTCCTTGCTGCTGGGCCCTAGAAGCACCATAATCTTGGGTCTCTATTTAGACGTCCCGTAGTGGACGCTCTCCTCATTTAGACTGTGAACATGGAGGTTCAAACAGTCCCACAAAAGGCAAGTACTTGGAATGTTTGTTCCTGTCACAAAAATGTATTCCAGAGATGTGCAATTTCTGTCCAAAAATGTTGCTTGATTTCTTCTGTGAATGTCTGTGTGAAATCCTCACCTAAATGCTAAATCTGTAACACTTGCTGGTCCCCATTTTAACAGAGAAGGGGGGCCCTAGACTTGGTCTGTCTGCAGGGAGGAGGGGAGCCTTCCAGGACACAAATCCAGCACTGGCAGAATGGGGAAGTTGCAAAAATGAGGAAATCCCATCATTAAAGTTTCATTTATCCCAAGGGAGTTAGAAACCCTGGTCTGTTGCACTTGTGTCCTGGGGATTCAGCTCTCCTCTGGGTTTCTTGGTTAAGGTGATGTGCTGCAGTGAGTCTGTGGTAAGAGAAAGTTTCTGGTTTTCCTAAAATATGAGATGAATTTCCAGGCTTATATACAATAAAGTCTTGACGTGAGTGTGACTAATGAGTCACTGGATTTCCAGTATGAGAATCTGGTATGGGATGATGCTATTACACAACTTCAGGGGTGTTTTCTATCTGCCTTCATAAAAAATCTATTCATGGCAGAAAAATGTATCCCGCATAAATCAAGACTGTGCGAATATGCCCTCCTCTTGTTCCTCTTTCCTCTTCATAGTGACCTAAATAATGCTTCACTTGGATGTAATGTCCAGGGGCTCAGAACTGACTGCAGGAGCTGGCCTGGAGATGCTTTAAAAAAACAAGTCAGGCTCATGGTTTTAAAAAACAAATACAAGCTTCTCAAGGATTTTATTGCTGACCTAATGCACACAATGGAAACTTTTAAAACCTAAAGCTTGAAGGGGGGGGTATAGCTCAAGTGGTAGAGGGTATGCTTAACGGGCACAAGGACCTGGGTTCAATCCCCAAAACCTTCTCTAAAAATAAATAAACTTAAATACTCCCCCCCCCAAAATCTAAAGCTTGAATTACAGAATAAATGACAAAAAGAGACACATTAAAAAAAAGCTGCTGCAATCTCTACACCTCCAAGGCTAAGAATGTACTTGTGCAGTCATCACTGTTTAGTTTCTAGAACATATTCTTTTTCTCTTAAATTCCTTCTCCTCTTCAGATATGTTAGATTTTAAAATTAAGTAATAAATGGAGATATATATATATATATATATATATATATTTTTTTTTTTTTCTGTGTGACTACTCTGAGCCCAGCACAACCATTAGTATAGCCCTTGACTGACACTTGTCTTTAATCTAGTAAATTCCTCTGGGGAGCTCACAGTTAGGAGGGATCACAAGTTATACAAATGACCAACCCCTGGAAAATAACTCCTAGGCCAGAGCGGCACTATACAAATATATGGCCTCTCTGCCAAATATCAGGGTCATTTCCAAAGGAAATTCATGTTTGAATGGTAACTATAGGTCCTCTCCACTAACAGTACGAATATGTTATTTCTATGTGCACAGAATGCCCTCTGATTTTGGCAAAGAAACGGAGATTATCTGAGTTTGCGCAATAAAGATGTATTTAAATCTATACCCACCCTATGGATGGCTGTCAATCTCTTTGTGGATTCTAACCAGTGGTGTGCTGGTAAATATACAAAAACTTCGTCTCCAAGAAAGAAAGAAAGAAATGAGAGAGAGAGAGAAAAAGAAGAGTAAGGAGGAGGAGGAGAAGGAGGAGGAGAGTGGGGGATGCAGGCAGGGAAGGAAGGAGTAAAGGGAGGAAGGAAGGAAGGGAGGAAGAAAGAGAATGAAAGAGAAGAACTAAAGAGACGAGAAGGAGAAAGCCCTGATTTGCAGTGTTTGCCAATTCCCACGGTATAAATACCCCCAGCATGGCCTATTTAAAACTACCGAGGAGATGTCACTGCATTCAGAGTTGAGAAAGAGATGAACACCATTGGCCCTTGCAATAGTACAGTCTAGCTCCAGAATACCACTGGATACAATCATTTCTCAGGCCTCCAAATCCGCTCATGTAGCTCAGAGCTGTAGGCCTGGGGTTTTTGTAGAAGTAAATATATTTGAGATAATTTTAGACAGTCTCCCTCTCTCTCACAGCTACAGACTTAACAATTAAATCAACACTATATCATAGCTATGAAGATAAGTCATTCCACTAGGTATTATGAAAAACAGAAAAAGATTATGCTTTCTATTATAGAATCTACAGATTAGTTTGGGATACTGAATGTAAATCCTTGACATCATAAACCACAAACATTGAAATTTTATTATAAATAATAGTTTAGGAAAATACAGATAGCAGATAGTCAATAAAGAATTAATTATCAAGTGACAGGTGTAGTTAAGAATTACCTGACAAGAACAAATTCTTGCAGAAGATTTTACGAGGAGGTATATCAGAGAGACCTGATGTACGAGTGGCATTTGGAAGAGGGGCATCCTCTGAAAAGACGTGGAGAGGAGGCAGGAGACACCTTAGCATACAATGAGTGAGTAAATCACAAGGCAGGAGCAGAACATCCTGTAAAGATGCATTTTCCTAACAGTGGCTGATGGTCACTGGGCAGTTACTCTGCGCCAAACACTGTGCAGTTATATAGATGAGCGCTTTTGATCTTCAGGGAAGAACTATGAGTCAGGTTGTTTGAGCATTAAGTGAGAATACACATTTCATAAACAAGACGAGCAAGGCTTAGAGACATGAAATAAGTGACTGAAGTCCCTCCGTCTGTAGAGGGTGGAGCTGGGGCTGGAATTCAAGTTCGTCTGGTTCCAAAGCTCATGACCTTAAGCACATTGCTAAACTGGCAAGCAAATCTAGACATGTAATTCTAGGTTAAAGTTATTAAAACTTTAATGTCGAGAATAAGGAGTTCAGATGTTGTCCTGCAGAGTCATATTATATAGAAAATCAATAACTAAACTCCTGAAAACTTGACCAAAAAGTGAAACGCCCAAACATCTTTTCCTTTCCTCCTATGATTTTTTTTTCCTTTTGATTTAGGGTCCATGCATGACTAACTGGGACAAAATATGTGCAGAGACTGTATGTTACAAAAGTTTGATATCATGCCTTAGGATTTGGGTAAGTCTGTATTCAATGTTCAAAACTTGATGATACTTAATCAGAATGTACATTAAGGTAAAGTTTCAATACTTGGTAATCTATGGCTTCTTCAAAATATCTCTTGAACTGTGTTTATATAAAATTAATAAAACAGGCTGAAACAAACTGTCAAAGATCCATGCACTCCTTTCATCTGCATGATACAGATTGACAACAGTTGAGCACCAATTGTGTTGACAAGCTGTTTGCCATTACAGCGAACTCTGCACAGTCTATCAGCTTTGTGAAAACTTTTTTGTCTCCCCCCACCAAGTCAGGGAGCTTTTGACACACAGAAGTCTGGAGAAGAAGAAAAATACATTTTTTGGATGAAAAAATGTCCTGGCCTTTTTACTCATTTCTCCTGGACAGTTAAGAAGAAAAGCTATTCAATTTTTCATGAGATTTTTCTGGAAATGAAAGACTGCTTATTTGTTTAAGTAAAGAAAGTCTGTTCTGTGTAAATGTTACCATTTGGTATTCAAAGCATTAAACATATTGCCAAATAATCTTACATAAGATAATTACAGTGCCTATGAATACATTTAACATGCAGAGAAGAAAGTGTTTTCTCTCTCTGAAAGATAATTTAAAAAAATAAGACTGCTTTGTAACTTATGGATAGTGAAATTGGGTAGTAGATGTGTTTTTGTTTTTAAGTTTTTTGATTGAAGTAGACTTGATTTACAATGTTTCAGGTGTACAGCAAAGTGATTCAGTTATAGCTCACCTCCTCTCACAAGCACACCAAAATCACATCTGCAGAAAAAACATTGATGAAAAAAACTAAGACCTATCCAGAAAAGATCCTCTATAACTGAAGACATAAAGAAGGAACCACAGTGAGATGGGTGGGAGGGGAGGACTCATGATATAATCAAATCCCTGATCCCAGGGGTGGGTGACCCACACACCGGAGAATAATTGCATTGTAGAGGTTCTCCCACAGGAGTGAGAGTTCTGATCCGCACATTAGGTTCCCCAGTTCGGGGGTCTTGCACCAGGAGGACGAGCCCCCAGGGGACTTGGCTTTGATGCACAGCCAGGCTTAACTGCAGGAGCCCGGCAGGACTGGGGGAAATAGAGACTCACTCTTAAAGAGCACACACAAAATCTCATGTGCAGTGGGACCCAGGCCAAAAGCACTAATCTGATAGGAGCCTGAGCCAGACCTACCTGCTGGCCTTGGAGAGAGCCTCCTGGAGAGGCAGGGGGTGGCTGCAGCTCACCCTTAGGACACATACTTTGGCAGCAGCCTCACTGGGGAACATTCAACCGCGTGAACACTCCTGGCAGCTGCCATCCTGGATCATTAGCACCAGACCTGGCCCCACCCAACAGCCTGTGGAGCCAGTGTTGGGATGTCTTAAGCCAAACGACTAACTGGGTGGGGATGAAGCTCCACCCATCATCAGACAGGCTGCCCAGAGACTAAAGAGCCCACAGCCACCTCTAGACAGGCTCCTAGACTGGCCCTGCCCACCAGAGGACCAGGACCCAGCTCCTCTGGATCCACCAGTGGGCAGGCACCGGCCACTCCCAGCAGGAAACCTGCACGAGCCTCTAGTCCAGCCTTACACATCAAGGGGCAGAATCCAGAAGCAAGAAAAACTACAAGCTCGCAATGCAGGCCAGACCCTACCCTGGGACCAGCTGGACACTGTCTCTGACCACTAGCAGGCCAACGCAACCTTCAGGACACCCTGGACCCTATACCCATCTGTTTCAGGAACCGGTTTCCCTGACCAATGATCTGAAATGAGCTCTGGGATCCCAGAGCCCTGAAGCCAGATTCCAGGAACCAGCTTTGCCTGCCAGTAGTCCGGCACTAGCCCCAGGATCTGGCTTCACCTGCCAGTGGGTGGTCAACAGCCTCAGTCTTCAGGACCCTGACTCCGCCCTCCAGTGAGCCAGCACTAGGCCCAGGGACCCCTAGGATTCCAAAACCAGCTGCCTGGTGACCAGGTCCACTAAACAGCAGCCAGCAGCATCTGCACAAGGCAGGGACTAGCAACCTGACTAGGGGCCAACCAAGCCTAGCAGACCACCCACATATTCAGCCCGCCACAAGAGAAGGACCCACGTAGCCCTCATAGGGGGAACTCCTAGAGCATAGAGGAGGGATAACAAGAGGGGAGTGCACTGCTGAGACACACAGGGTGTCTCCTACAGAGGGCCCTTTCTCCAAGGTGAAGAAATTTAACTAACCTACCACGTACATTAAAGTACAAACATTTTGGTTTTAAAATAAGTCCTCTAAGTTTCTAAAACCACTCTTATTAGTTTATGATCATCTTTATTAGGCTCTTCTTTCCTCTTCTCTGCATAGCATGGATGATGAGAAGGAATTTGCATTTTGCAATGAGTGCACAGACCAAACATCACAAAATGTTTGAGATAATACCTTACTAGTTGAGTAAGTATAACAACTTTAAGTTGGAAGAACCATTGAGAAAAGCAAAGCACTACTGGTTACTAAAATGACTTGAATTGTGTAGACTATATCCTTTGGGTCAATGGTTTTAAAGCTTTCTTATATATGCCGTGGACCCATTTGAGATTTGGAAGGAAGACATCTTCACACAGATACACAAGTTTTCATACAATTTTACAGGCTATGCTAACTCTGAAGTCCATCTACGGACCTTCTGGGGTCCAATCAGAATATGTTTACATTACATAGCATTTTCTAGCTAATTGATATCTATTATTTTAATATCTAATATCAATCTGTATTTAATTTCTAATTTATGCCAAAATAATTCAACCAGACTTGATATTAATACTTTAAGTAAATTTTTTCTCTTTCTTCCAAACTGGGATCTTGAAACATCTCATTAAGAATGTTTAAAAAATTTTTTCTAGTGCATGAAAATGTTTATAGAAACAAGATTTCATCATTGCTATGATCCTATCATTCGTATTGGCTGATTTTAGGATTAATTGAAGTTTATCTTTAATTTTGAGCTATCTAAAAGTTTATGATAGTTTCTAGTTCATGGGAAAGAAACAAATATTTTATTTAATTTTTTGATCTTCTAGCTTCATGATCTTTCTGGCCAGCTTTCCACTGGTCCTGAAGGAATAGTGTGACTGAGGTTTTCAAGAGTAGGACAGAAGGGAGGCCAGGAAGCCTTTACAGTGGTATCCAGGCATTAAGGTTTAAAAAGCTTAGCAATTATAGGATTTTCTCAAAATTGATGTCTTAATCATAAAAGCCAACAGCTACAAGCTCTAGGGCTTAAAACAAGCAAACAAAATCTCTGTTGATTATACTTGGCAGCCAGATGAGCTTTAGTAAAACAGTGTTACAATTGCAGCTCCTTTTACGTTTACTTGTATTTGTGTGCTTTCTAGCAACCAAACCGAGTGTGCCTTTGATATGCGGTATCCAGTGTCCATTGCATGCCCTGTCCAAGGGTCCTGGCGTGTGAATTCAACAAGTGTTCCGCCACCCAGTGTCTGGGCCTCTCCATTCAATCATCCGTAGGGACACCTGAAACTCATGTAACATTGTACAGCAACTATACTTCAGTTAAAAAAAAAAAGGAAAAAAATATTTGAAGAGACACTTTATAAACAAAGATACAGCCATGACCACTAAGTACAGCAAAAATGCATAACTACATTAGTCCACAGGAAAATGCAAATTTAAACCACATTAAGATACCATTGCAAATCCATTAGAACGGCTACAAATAAAAAGACTAGAGCAAGTGGGAATCTCACACAATGTTGCTGGGCCAGTAGAACGGTGCAACTACTTTGCGAAGCAGTTTGGCAGATGCTTATGAAGTTAAATATCTATCCATCATATGACCCAAAAATCTAAGAGTAATTAAGTTATATGTCTACCCTATAAGAAAACCCATAGCAGATTTATTCATAATAGCCAAAAAAACCCAAAAAAACAAACAAAAAAAGCCCAAAAAAACAACTGGAAAACAACTCAGCTATTCATCAGTGAGTGACTGGATAACCAGAGTGTGAAACATCCAGTCAATGCACGACTCCCGACTACTCAACATTAGAAAGAGACTATTTTGTTCCTGTTACATGCGATGTAATACATTTCAAAAACATTTTACTAAGCAAAAGAAGACATCCATTTAGAGAGAATTCTAAAACAAGCAAAACTAATTTATAATGATAGAAAAGAGATCAGCGTTTGCCCAGTGTTGTGGCTGGTAGGAGTGACTGCAAAGTGGCCTGAGAGAACTTTTTGGGGTGATGGAAATAGTCTATATCTTAAGTGTGGTTGTGGTTACCTAGATGTATACATTTGTCCAAACTCGTTGAACTCTGTACTTAGAAAGGGTGCATTTTATTATATGTAAATCATTCTTCAGTGAAGGTGTGGAAAATGGGAAAAAATCTGTAGGGATAACTAATTCATGGGTTGTGTCTGTGTGACTGATTCATAGACATGTGAACCAGGACCAGGAGAGGACCTCCACTGGGTGTAGTTATCCCTTGCCCACCTTATTCAAACTTTTCTATCAAATCTCTCTCTTTTCCTTCCCCGCCTCTGCCCCCACACACCCAGTGGACCCAGGGTTATAAGTGAGTCATCTGAAGAAAGATGAAGACAGTGTCTAGTATGGCCTTTATCGGATGAGTCTCCCCTATGTCTGTCTCCCTGGCCTTTTTCTGTTGGTGTCACAACACATCACTGCTGTCAGTGGTAACAGATAATAGATTACAGTCCTACTGGTTTGCCACTTCCTTCATGCCCAAGACATCAAGGCGCATAAGAGAAAAGACGGTTACTTGGGCAACTAGGTGGTTGGGCATTGCTAACCATCCTTACTTTTTAGGCTAGTGAATGTACTGATGAGTTTGTGAGAGGGAATGAGTAACTCTGGGTCTTCCCAGTGTTTCAGCACAGCAGCTCTCTGCTTTGACATCAGTGCAGGAGTCTTTGAGGCTGTACCTCACCGTCTAATTTCAAAGATATGCACCCTCAGTTGTATGTCATTTCAGTTATGTGCTTTTACTCACACGTAAATGTTGAATGGGCTCTCACTCTACTTATTTCTTATATGTGTGTGCTCCATTTTCATTTTTTAACAGGATGGCCAGAGCAGTCTGTCTTGAGACTGATTGTCTGCGGATAGTATATAGAGTAAATGAGTTGAAATTCACACATACGCACACACACACACACACACACAAAAGCTTTCTTCAAGGAGATGCTGCCAGTTCCAGGGAATCTTTAAGGTAAATTACCAGACAACTTCAACAGTTCACTGGATCATTCAAAGAATATTCAGCACTTCTTGGAAAAATAAGATGATGGTTGAGTAATTAGGATATAGTAGAAACGGTATACGTGTATGCAGGTTAATTAAATCTTACAAAGGGGTTAAGAAAAAAAAAATCTTCCAGATCTGCTTAAAACCTTAGTATAAAGAAAAGGCAGTTTTCAAAAATGTATTTATGGAGGATGACACCTAATTTATTCAAATCTTATTGCTTGTGGGAATATGTGCTTGCCAGTGAGAAGATAATGGTTTAAATATATGATCTAATACAAATGAATATGTGGTAGGGAGTCATAAACAGGACTCTTATTAAAATATACACTGGGATTTGTTGATATGCTCTTTCAAAACTGGACTTCAAAGGTCTTAACACCCAGCAATATGAAGCTGTTAACGGCAAAATGTTTAAAGTGGTCCCCCCTCCACGTCCACATTTCTACTCAGTGAAGGAAGCTGGGAATATTTGTGTTTACAAAGTGGGACTCTGTCCGATTAAGGTGGTCATTAATTCTAGCCATCTTGGCTCTTCCTGGAACAATGTTGCTTCTGGGTGTCTGAAGTGTAAATGTGGGAACTCTTCAACCATAACGTTAGAGCTGATTTCTAAGGTAACTGGAATCCAAAACACAGACAGTTTTATAAATCAGAATTAACACCTTGAATTGTTCCTGGAAGCCAAATGGAAGTCCTTGGCCCTTCTGGAGCCTGGCTCGGGTCACCCTGCACAGCTGCAGCTCCAGCAGTCACCGCCTTCTCAGCAGTTCAAGGTTCCCCCTGGTAGCCTTGTGTGGCTCTTGAGAGGAGCCCCATGGAGGGCACCGAGCTGTAATCAAGTGGAGAGATCAGACTCTAAGACGTCACAGTGGTCACTGGGAAGCCAGCTGATTTCTCTGAAGCAGGCTGCTCCATCCTCATGATGCTGTTCTCTTTCCAGAAAGGGGGGAAATTCACACACCCAATGCCACACTCAAGTTCTCATTAGATCCACCTTAATCCAGGTCAGCTTGACTGGCTCTGATGAGGCCATTGACTAGGTTTTAGGGTAAAGGTCAGACGCAGCAGGGCAAGGTGACAGAGGGAGGGAGGAGTTGTTTATTTTGGAATTCCTGGGGTTTTCATCCTTACACCTTTCAAGGGAAGGGAAATGGCCACTAATGGAGTGACAGGCAGATGAATCCAAGAGCCTTGGGTAAAACAGTTTGAATATTTAGTGGCCTTTTCCCTAGATAATTAGGCACTCCCTCTGTGTGTGTATGTGTGTGTGTAAATGTGTGCATGTTATACTCCAAGTAGCAAAATGGGTTAACAGCACTGCACATCTCTCTTCATCTCTAACATGAGAAAATAGGAGGGGAACCCATAGGAAAGCATTTCAAGGAAACCAGTTTGGCAGGGCCATGTTCATATTTGAGAGTTGATTAACACAATATCCTGCTTGAAGTTTAGTCTGCAGTTACTTGGAACACTTTCAAAATGATCAAGTTATATAAAATAAATACTGTTTAGCTGCATTCTCTTGGCCACAAATTTCAAATTATGTGATAGGACAACCTAAAAAGCTTACTCATCCTTGACGAATTTCCCAATTGTATCTTGAATTTCAAATTTAAAAAAAAAATCATCATTCTTGCCTAAGTTTTGTGGGGCTGCAGCCATTGACGTCACTTGCCAAGTGTAATCAGCGAACCACAAATACATGGTATGAACCAAAGATTTAAAAAGTGGAAGGAGATAAGGGACTTACTGTAAAACTTCTGTCATTTTCCTATGAAGCGACAGCCAAAAAGGCACTTTCCTAGGAGGAAAAAAAAAAAAACCTTTGGAACTTAAACTTTTTGGCAGTATTTAGTCTTTTCCTGAATTCCTTCATTAGAGAAACTCTGTAACATAACATAATGCATTTGCATATTGTTATGGTGTTTCTCAGACATGTGTACCCACCCTTAGCTCTCAGAGAGCTTTACTCAATAATTAGGTGTTGGGGATAGGGACAGGAAGAGGGATAATCATGAAGAAAGTCATGTTTGCAAAACTGCAGAGATAATTTAACTTCTTACATGGCCAAAGCCACATAAGGTGAAGTCATTTGCATGCTGCTTAGGACATGCCTGTTCCATAATCCTTACCACTGACTCATTGTGTTTAGTCATAAACATCCTTTGGACCTCAATGTCCCCACCTGTAAAATAGGGATGAAAAGTATCAGTCATGTGGACAATGATGAGATGAAACTGGTTTTAAAGGACTTTGCTCTTGTCAGTAGGGAAAATCCACATACTTGTTGTGTTCTTTGTTTTACTAGTACAGGGTTTTATTAAAAAGGAACCTGGACAAGCATCTATCTCTGGAATGTTTTCAAAGCTTCTCTGGTATTAACATGCATAGTATGGATTTTATGTAAGTTTGATGAAAATTGTGAGTCTTTCCTTTTTTAATGTGTGTCATAAAATTCTCTCTGTGTCATGTTACAAAATGTTTTCCTTTTACTTCTGTGATTTTGCCATTTTCTGGTGAATAATTGCTATTTTAGTAATCTTCATGTTAAGACTACATCATTTCAAGGGAAAATTCCACTTTGGCACTCTGGTAGTTACAGTCCTCTTTACTCTGATTTTTTTTGTCCTCTATATAACTTCTTTTTCTCTTTCAACATACTTTATAACTGATTTATAGTTACATTAATTGTTTTTTGTATCTTTCCCCACCAGAATAAAATCTCTGAGTTCACAGATTTCTGTTTTGTTTGGTGATACATCCCCAGTGTCTAGAACATCTCCTGACACAGAGGGTTTGTTAGATGATTCCACTGGATAAGTGAAGTTTCTGCTTGGATTCCAGCATCTACTCCATTTCCACAGCTTAGAGTTGAATTCTGACTCAGGCTTTTGGACTAATCTGGCCCTAAATCCATCTACCAACCTCCACTTCCTTCCCTCCGATCTTCCTTCCATCTGTCTGCTGTCAGCTTCCAGTCTAGGCTTGGCTCTTCCCGTTGCTACCTGAAACTTGGTTTTGACATTTCCTTCCAGCCGTTAGTTTTGATTCTCCGACCTAAAGCTGCATAACGTGGTGGATCATGAATCTGAGGAAGAGTGATGGCGGAACAGCAGTAAGTGCAAAACAGTGCCAATGCTTCACAGATGGAATCTACCTGTGGATGCTGGAAATGATGGTTCCCAGGAAAGGGTGTTACAATAGATCCTTCTGGTGTCTGACCCATCTTTCAGCAAGAAGAGAACGTACACCAATTAATGTTATGTAGCCTTTTCAACTTCCAATTCATTTCAGGTGTGGCTTAATGTAACATGTCATCCAGAGTTTGTTCCCCTATTGGATGATTCATTCACTGAGCTCCCACACAAAGAGACAGTGGGTAGAGGAGAAGACAGGAGAAAAAGAAAGGAAAGAAAAAAATGGGAGAGGAAATAATTTTGACACTAGGATGTCTGTGTTGAGATTATTTCTTAAAAACTAGCTCTAAGCATTTTGGTTCCCCATGTGAAAATTCAAACCAGTAAAACCATAAACTTGAGGTAAGTTCTGTGGTTTAACTATAGTATCTGGATTTGGTTTGTTGGTTGGTGAGTGGCTGTTTTCATTTAAATGAAGATGATATTTACAAATGAGAGAGCAATTAGAACATGAAAAATACAAGGACGCTGATGATTCCTCAGTTGAAAATACTGAAAATTGGGGGGAAAAAGAATCTCATCATGAATGATTCTTTTCTTTGTATCTGTAAGAGTCAGGCTGAAAAATTTATCGCATGTGGCATAAAGAGCCAAAAAAGAGTGTGTGTGTGTTTTTAAGACACTTCTTTGTGATTCATTCAACAAACATGATGCAGCTAGAGCTAGTGCTCTAGCAGGAACAGAGGGAGATGGGGACAGAACAAGACCTAGCATTTCTACGAGAGTTATCATGTGCTTGTTTCTTTCACAAGTTACCTTTAAGCCTCACAAAACTCTTCAATGTGGATATTATAATGTTCATTTTCCAAGCACAGAAGCTAAAGATCAGAAAAGTGAAGTAACAGGTCCAAAGTCACACAGCCTGTATGTGGCAGAAACAGTATTCAAACCAGTGTTTTGATGGCACCACACCTGTGCTATTTTGAGTAAATCACCTTCAAGGTATTTACAACCTAGAAGAGATAATCTGTCTTACTGGCTCAACTCCAATCTCTCTCTCTCTCTTTTACACACACACACACACACACACACATTCACCTAGGATATGAGGGAGAATGTATATATATATATATAAAAGAAAGACAAATACTCTGACTTGAGTACCTAGATTCTGAGGGCTCCCTTGGGCACCTGCACACTTGCCAACACTTCACATTGTAGGCTACACATTGGATGGGCTGCGTGTACTGACAACTGTCCCTGTCCTCCGTGTGGACATGCTGAGAACTAGAGACACATGCACACCTAACATCTAGTCCTACCTTCAAGGAGCTCTTCGTTTTGTGTGAGAAATGGATATGTCAAAAAAGTGCTGTAGCACATTGGCCAATTTTTTAGTTTTTATGAAAATGTGCCACATAGAAAAACAAAATGCCACTTGCAACAGAATAAAGATGGCACAGTTATTGGATAGAATGCTGTCAACCTGGGTGGAGAGGAAAGTGGGGCTTAAGTAGTGCAATGAGGCTTATTTGAGGAGAAATATGGAAAATAATGTGTTAAAACTGCATAGAGTTCCTAGATCCTTAGAGAGAAGTCACTGCCTGGCTACCCAAATCATGTTCCAAAATTTAGATCTAGTTGGGGGAATGTTCAGCACTCTGTCAAATATTAAGAGTCACATTTCACTTAAAACAAAATAAACTTAAGATATCTTATGATTTCAGAGTGCTAGAGAGGGTGTAGAGAAAAAGGAACCATTCTGCACTGTTGGTGGGAATGTACATTGGTGCAGCCACTATGGAGGACAATCTGGAGCTTCCTTAAAAAACTAAAAAAAGAATTATCATATGATCCAACAATCCCACTCTTGGGACATATCCAGAGAAAACTATAATTCAAAAAGACACATGCACCACAATGTTCATAGCAGCACTATTTACAATAGCCAAGACATGGAAACAACTTAAATGTCCATCAACAGAGGACTAGATAAAGAAGATGTGTATATACATATATAATGGAATATTACTCAGCTATAAAAAAGAATGATATAATACCATTTGCAGCAACATGGATGGATCTAGAGATTATTATACTGAATGAAGTTAAGTCAGACAGAGAAAGACAAATATCACATGATACCACTTATATATGGACTATAAAAAAGCGATACAAATTCTATTTACAAACCAAAAACAGACTCATGGACATAGAAAACAAACTATAGTTACAAAAGGGGAAAGGGCGGGGAAAGGTAAGTTAGGTGTTGGGGATTAACAGACACACATTACTACATATAAATAGATAAACAATAAGGACCTACTGTATAGCACAGGGAACTATATTCAATTTCTTGTAATAACATATAATGGAAAAGAATCTAAAAAGAAAAAATAATGTATGTATACGTATAACTGAATCATTTTGGTGTACACCTGACACTAACATTGTAAAGCAACTATATACTTCAATAAAATTAAAATATATATATATATCTTTTTGATTTAAGAGATGTTAAAAAGTGAAAAAAATGTACATCTTAGAATTGATAAAATAGGGTGTGTATTAGTCAAGGTTCTCCAGAAAAACAGAAAACCAACAGGATATTTGCAATATTTGTGTATAATGTATATATTATATGTGTTATATGTATATGTGTGTGTGTGGAGAGAGAGAGAGACTGATTTTAAGAAATCAGCTTACACAATTGTAGAGGCTTAGAGAGTCCAAAATCTGTGAGTAGGCTGGCAGACTGCAGACCCAGGGAAGAGTTACAAGAGTTACAGGTCAAGTTCAAAGGTAGTCTTCTAGCAGAATTCCCTCCCCTTCCAGGGAGGGCAGTCTTTTTCTATTAAGGCCTTCAACTGATTGAACGAGATCCACACATTCCCCCACATTATGAAGAGCAATCTGCTCTACTCAAAGTCTACTGAATTCAGTGTTAATCTCATCTAAAAAAATACCTCGACAGAAACATCTAGACTAATGTTTCACCATATATATGGGCACTGTAGCCTAGCCACGGTGACACTTAAAATTAACCATGACAGAGGGACATTAGGAAGCGAGGGAAGATTCTGTTTGTGGTTAGAAATATTAGCACTAGAACTCCACCCCAACACAGTGGGCAGACACAGGCAAAGTGGCACTTGGCTTTGCCTCTCTAGGCTCCTTTGTGGGCTGGGGTTCACTCTTTCGGGTCTCTTCTGATCCCCTCCTCCAAGGAAAACATCATGATACAAACCAACCCACCCATGGTCAGACCACCCTCCACCCCTCACCACCCATCTCTCCCACCACCAAACTTCCCTGGACCCACTGCTCTTGTCCTCTCTAGAATGCTCCCAGGGCCTATATCTGCAAACAGAAACTCCCTGTTAAATATTACCTACAGTCAGTTTCTTCCCTCCACCCGATTGCACAATCATGGAACGGCTGACTCACTCTTGCTTTATCGTAAGTATTTACATTTTGGTTCAAATCGTGGACTTTGGAATCATAGAATCTCCCCTCCGGCACTTGTATGACTCTAGCCTCAGTTCCCTCACCCATAAAATTGGGATAATGATAGTACTTACGTCACAGGTGAGTTGGGAAGAGCAAGCAAATGAAATATCAGATGGAAAACTCTCAGTAGAGTGCCTAGCAAGGAATGAGCCCTTAGTGACTGTTAAATATTATCACTCCCATTTGTCTGACGTGGTTTCCCCATGAGATCATGATGCCTAGTATTTGCAAACGGGTTTGGTACACAGAATATAAAGATAAAGCAGTAGGGTCCCTGCTTTTGCCTGCTCCTGGGATAATTGGAGGGATGACTATAATGTGCTTCTGTTGGTTTTCACCCATGTTCACCATCTTCAGATGGTTTATTCCAACTATGTGAGAGTGAGATCAATTGTCCATGTGATGAGGATTAGGAAAACATGAATAGAGTGGTGATCCTCGTGGCCTCTTGGCTTAAACTGGCCCAAAGACAGGTTTTGTTTGGCCCAGAAGAGTTTCTGGTTTTGGTTTTGTTTTAGGTGAAGTAGTGTGTCTCTAGGTGGGGACTGCATGTTCTGCATCCACTATTGCCTTAGAGTCATCACGTCACACATTCACATGTTTACCTGTTTGATCAGCCCATTGTCCTTGAAGTTGTGACCTCTTTCCTATGTAATAAGAAGCTGAAAGGCAGAGAATGCTTAAATATTCCCCACTCTTAAAAACCATAAAAGACACTATTAGAAACAAAGTCATAGTGGAAAAAAAAATCCTGTCTAGGAAGTGAGGTAAGAAGTGAAAATCTGATTCTCCAAATATCCTAAAGAAACACCCTCAAATTTGCATGTATGTACCTAATTTGAGGGGCCGTGTGCCTTCTAAGTCCAAGGAAATCCATGGCAGAAGCAATGGGAGCCCTTGGACAGCAGAAGTTAATTTCATCTCACCCTAACTGAGGTGTGTCCCCAGGAGTTTCTCACACGTGATCAGGCACAGAACTTATAGCATGCACCGTAGCATGTGTCATTTTCTACTCTCTTGCCACAGTCCCCGTAAGCAAAGGCCATGGCTAGCAAAGCTGCACTAGAGTGCCCTCCTTCCCATTAGGAGCTCTGTTTTGGTGTAAGTATCAGCAGCAATGGTGGTTAGAAATTTCAGCAGAGTGCCTTGGTTTTGGCAGCGATGCTGCACCTCAGCAGTAATGGAGGGGAAAGGGCTCCATTACGCACGTGGCAGTGCCCTCCGTGGATGGTGCCTAAACTGTCCAGCCTTATAGTGAGGCACAGGTGGCTTCAACAGCTTTACATTCAAGGACATAACATAGTACGCTGGTATAGCCGCATTATTTACACTAGCCAAAAGTGGAAACAGCTCAAAGGTCCATCAACAGATGAGTGGATAAACAGAATGTGTTATGTACAGACAACAAAGACCTTAAAAGGAGTGAAATTCTGAAACACGCTACAACATGGATGAGCCTTGTAGACATTATCATATGTGAAATGATCCAGTCACAAAAGGACAAATACTGTATGATCCCATTTATATGAGGTACCTAGAGTAGTCAAATTCATAGCAACAGAAAGCAGAATGATGGTTGCCAGGGGCCGGGGGCAAGGGGCAAGAGGAAATTATTGCTTAATGGGTACTGAGGTTCTGTTTGAAGTGATTAAAAAAAAGTTCTGGAAGTGGATAGTGGTGATGGTTTCACAACAATGTGAATGTACATAATGCTACTGGATCATATACTTCAAAATGGCTAAAACGGTAAATTTAATTTTGTCTATATTTTACAACAGTAAACAATTTTTTTAAAGTAAGGTGTTAGAGGTTGGGTTGGTGAATAACTGCATTTATTCCTCCTCTGATCACAAGGGAGCTAGAAATCTATGTAATTTGAGTATTAAAGCAAATCTGACCTGCTTTTCACTCGTAAGCTAGTGATGTCAGAATTCTGAATTACATTAAAAGATCAGATACATAAAATTACAAGCAGAACTGGGGCATCTTTTAACAGTAGGTGTCTTGTAGTCACCTATAATGAAAAAGAATATGAAAAGGAATATGTGTATGTATATGCATGACTGGAACATTATGCTGTACACCAGAAACTGACACAACATTGTAAACTGACTCTACTTCAATTAAAAATATATATATAACAGTAGAAAATGACTGAGAAGCAGTTCTAAAACTGTTCTGCCCATTCTTCTATGTGGGACAGAGAGGCTGTGTTTTTAGCTTATTCAAGTCACATTCAGCACCATCCCTACTGCCCAGTCCTTGTACTGTACTGAGAATTCTAATCAGCTGGGAATTTGGTTAAAAGGCAGCTCTGCTTCAACAGGATGGGGGAGGGGGGCTCAGACTCTGCTTTTCTAACAAACTCCCAGATGAGAATTCTTGTCTGAGAACCGCCCTCTGAGCAGCAAGTCTCTCCACTGTGTTCCCTCTAGGTTTGTTTTTTGTGCCTTTTACTCCCACTAGAATGCAAGCTGCCTGGATGGCAGAAACCAGGAATGATGAACACGTATCCCTTCCAGCATCTAGCATAACGCCTTGTGGAAATACAGATGCTCGACACTACTGGTAACGATGATGAAGGTAAACAGCAAATACAGAAGGGAAAGGGAAAGAAACTATTTGTTAGAAAATAAAAATGGTAAACCTATGATACCCCAATGAGTCAATTTTCTAAGTAAAAGAAATGAATTTTACCACGTTTGAGGGCATCGACCATCTTGAGAAAAGAGTATGACACCCAGGAAAATATTTAGGGAGAAGCAGAGGTGATGATTTTCTTATGAGAATGACGAGTGACAACACCTCTTAAAGGAATTTCACCTTTCAAATTTCAAAGAGGCATATCTCACTGCACACATAAAAGTGGCTAAACTCATTTCTAACGGATTCTGTGTCTGTGGGTACTGTGTAATAATTTCACAATTTATTTAGCACAGGGCTTTGTCCTAAAGCAACTCTGAATGATTTCCCAGCATTGCTGTTCATCTTTAGCATAAATCTATAAAGTAGGCCTCAGGAAATGAGTCCTATCTTTGAGTGTAAGAAAACAAGATAATACAGTGAAAAACCATCCTGTGTAGAGGGGATCCTTGTTGACATATGAAATAAATATTTTGCCAGATAGTAACAAGGATGCCAGTGAGGAATAATGTTGAAATGGTCGTGAATTTTAAGTTTGTACAAATTCTGGTTCACATTCCCTCCTGTGATTTCCCCGTGATGCTAATTCTTCTAAGGTCACCATTTTTTCCTTAATTATTCAGTGGGCAGATTTCTTTCTCGACATGTGCTCGCCACATTGGGATGCTTAAATTTTCCCCTACTGCTGTCTTGCATCTTCTGCAGTGCATAAAGTGAAGTATTAAATATTCATTTTTCAACAGCAGACGTGTTCTCCCTATAGAGTTCTTGCCACAGGCACCACTGACCAAGGGAAGCAAAGTCGAGGTCTTCCTTTATCTCGTGGGGGAATAGCGAGGACGCTCAGTCTAATCTGTCTATTGAAAGCACATCTGAAGGGCAGCCAGCCTCCCTCCCTGATGGTTTATTATTGGCCTCCATAAACTGGAGGCTATAAACCTGACAGCAGCATTAAAGCCTATGAATTAAATGTATGACTTAATTTATAAACTCATGTTCTCCATTTCAAGAACTGTAATAAACCAAGTATATGCTGGTTTTCTAACATGGATTCGTTTTTTGGTTAGTCTGAGAGTTGACGTGGCTTGAGCCTTTAACATATATGAGTTTTCAAACAATGGTTTCTTTTCTTTTCTTTTTTTTTTTAATCTTAGTATGGTCAGTTAACAATGTGTCAATTTCTGGTGTACAGCACAATGTTTCAGTCATACATATACATACATATATTCCTTTTCATATGCTTATTCATTATACGTTACTACAAGATATTGAATGTAGTTCCCTGTGCTATGCAGCAGAAACTTGTTAAACACTGGTTTCTTTAATCTACATGTTCTCATCTCCTTTCCCTACTCTTTTTATTGAGAAATGCTTTGAAATTTCTTATTCCAAATTGCATGACACATTGATTAGCCCCATAGATTTATTTAAGTGCTTTTGTTATTAGATATTTTAGAAAGACTCACGGTGGGCGGAAGGGCAGAAATTCTGTAATTAATCAGGATTGCCTGGCTCTGCTGCTACAGTGGCAGTGAATGGGTTCCCAGCAGGAGAGTTAATAGAAAAACAGTCAATTTCAAAATGGCCTGGATGCATCAAAGGGATTAAACTGTAATGCTTTTAATCCCTGTAACTCAAACAAAGAGAAAATTTTCCTGAGCAATGGACTGCATAATGTATTTGGGGGCCAGCAAATGATCATCATGGAACATCAGCTAAACAGCCAACTCTGCAGCCCAGCCAACTCTGCGGCCCAGGTTTTCACTGGGCACAGCCAGAACCACAGCCCAGGGGATTTAGACGCTTGCTTTGAAACTCGGGGGTCTTGAATGAAAGTAAGATGGGTGCTGTTTTGGAAAGTTCCAGTCTCTGGAGCTCCCGAGCTGTCAGAGGTCCTACCTATAAACCTTTAGGTTATATCTCCAAGTCAGTAAGGGCAATTACATGGCACATTGGCTCTTCCCAACCCCCACCTCCAACGTCCACGACAGACTTCGCTTTTTCACCGTAGCACTTCCTGTCAAGAATGGCTCTGAGTTCCATTCTGTCATCCCTCTTGCAAGCCATTTATTAATCTCCGTGATCAAATTTCTCGCAGTTTCCAAATATCTGCTAGAAGATGTCAAATGGCATACAGGTACAACTCAAAATGTACATTTTTTTTCTTCTGAATAACCTCTGTTTATTTTCTTTGGACACTTTTGGGTATTTTTTAAATTAAACTTTTGATTTTGAGAAAACTGTAGATTCACATACAATTGTGAGAAATATTAGATATTCCTGTATCCATTCCTCAGTTTCTCCCAATGGTCACATCTTGCAGGACTAGAGTACAATCTCACAACCAAGGTGTTGACAAGGATACAGTCAAGATACAGAACTTTCCCATGACCACAAGAATCCTTCCTGTTACCCTTCATATCCACACCCACTTCTTACCTGCCCTATCCTTCCTGTTACCCCTGGGAACCACTTATCTGTTCTTCATCTCCTTAATTTTGTCATTTGAAGAATGTGAAAATGGAATTGTGCAGTATGCAACTATTTCTGACTGGCTTTTTCCATACAACATAATTCCCTGGAGATTCACCCAAATTGTCCTGCATAGCAATAGTTTGTTTTATTGCTGAGTAACACCTCATTTTACGGATGTATCATGGTTTGTTTAATCATTCACCTGTTGAAAGACTTCTGTGGTGCTTCCTGTTTGAAGCTTTTACAAACAAAGCCTTTATAAAAAATGTGTGTACAGGTTTTTGTGTGAACACACCTTTTCTCTCTGGGGGGAAAAAATTGTACCCAGGAGTACAATTGCTGGGCCATATGGTAGTTGCCAATTTAATTTTTTTTTTTTTAAAGAAAATGCCAAACTGTTTTGCAGAGCGGCTGCAGTTTTACATTCTCAGCTGCAATGTATGCACAATCCAGTTTCTCTTGACTCCTTGCCAGCATTTGATATCGTCACTTTTTAATTTTAGCTATTCTCAGAGATGTGAAGTGATACCTCATTGTGGTTTTAATTTGTATTTCTCTAATGGCTGACGATGTTGAACATTTTTTTAATGTACTTATTTGTCATCTGTATATTCTCCTTGATAAAATATCTCTTCCTGTCCTTTGCCCGTTTTCTAAAAGGATCATTTGGGGTTTTGTGGCTGTGTTTTGAGTTTTTATATATTCTTGATACTAGTTCCTAGTTAGATACATGGTTTGCATATATTTCCTCCCTGTTTGTAGCTTGTCTTTTCATCCTCTTAACAGAGTCTAGAGTGGAGCAAAGGTTTTTAATTTTGATGAAGTGCAGTTTAGCAATTTTTAAAAATAGATTGAATGTTTGGTGTCATGTCTAAGAACTCTTTGCCTAACCCTAGATCCTGAAGATTTTCTCCGATTTTTTTTTTAATTTTATAAGTTTCATGTTTACATTTAAGCCTGTGATCTCATTTTATTTAACTTCTGTATAAGGTGTAGAGATCCAGGACTAAGTTCCTCTTCCCTTCCTCCTCTTCCTCCCTCCCCTACCCCATCTGTCTCTTTCTCCCTATGAGTGCCCAATTACTTCAATACCATTTGTTGGAAAGCTGTCTTTTGTCTATTGGATTGTTTTTGTAGCTTTATCAAAAATCAGTTTGGTGTATTTGCAGGGGTCTATTTTGGGTTCTGTTCTAATGATCTGTATATCTGTTCCTATACAAATACCACAGGGTTGATTACTCTAGCTACGTAATAATGTAATAAGTTTTGAAAACAAGTAGACTTCCTCCTCCTATTTTGTTCTTGTTCCAAACTGTCTTAGCTGTTCCAGTTCTTTTGCCTTTCCACATTAATTTTAAAATTCTTTTGTCTATATCCACCAAAAAATGTTGGTAGGATTTTGTTAGAAATGATATTAGACATATATATATCCATTTTGGAGAGCACTGACATCTCAATCATGTTTAGTTTTCTAATCCATGAACATGGTATGTCACCTCATTTGTTTAAATCTTTGATTTCTTTCATCAGCATTGTATAGTTTTCAGTACATAAATCCTAAGCATGTATTGCTAGATTTATGCCTGAGTATTTCATTTTTTGAGCAATTATAAATTGTACTGTGTTTTTAAGTTAGGGGTCCATGTGTTCTCTCCCAATATATAGAAGTACAATTGATTTTTGTATATTTGCCTTGTATTTGTGACCTTGCTGGACTCAGCAGTCTTGTAGTCTTTTTGTAGATTTTATTTCTTCATTTTTCTTTTTTATTTCTTCATTCTTGATGTGTATGCCTTTTATTTCTTCTTGCCTTATTGGCTAGAACTTCCAGCACTATGCTGAATAAGAGTAGTGAGAGTGGACATCCTTGCCTTGTTCTTCAAATTAGGGGGAAAGCATTCAGTGTTTTGCCATTAAGTATAATATTAGCTATAAATTTTTGGTTGATACTTTTTATCAAGTTGAGGAAGGTCTCTATTTCTACTTTTATAAGAGTTTTTTTTAAATCATGAATGGGTATTGAATTTTGTTGAATGCTTTTTCTATGTCAGTTGATATGATTATGTGATTTTTCATCTTTGGCCTGTTAACATGGGAGAGTACAGTGATTGATTTTTGAATACTGAATAAAACTTGCATCCATGGAATAAATGCCACTTAGTTATAATGTAAAATTTTTTATATGTTGCTGAATTCTATTTGGCAATATTTTGTTAAGTATTTTTGCCTTTATATTCATTAGCAATATTAGTCTGTAGTTTTATTTTTTGTCCTGGTTTTGGATGGTTTTGTTTTATAAAATGAATTGGGAAGTATTCATTTCTCTTCTATTTTCTGCAAGAGATTGTGTAGAATTGGTTTTAATTCTTACATATATATATTTGGTAGAATTCTCTAGTGAAAAAAATCTAAGCATGGGGATTTCCTTTTTAGGAGCTTTAAAATTATGAATTTTGTTTCCTCTTTTAATTGGTAAATTTGTATTTAATATAATTATTAATATGTGAAGACTTAGGTGTGCCATTTCATTTTTTGTTTTCTATTTGTTCTCTCAACTTTTCATTTGTCTTTTTTTCCTTACCTTCCTGTGTGTTACTTGAATATTTTTTAGAATTCTATTTTTATTTATCTATTGTGTTTTGAGTGTATCTCTTTGTGTAATTTAAAACAATCCTTTTCATATAACTGTAGATATTTTATTATATATGTGCAACATCATAGTCTGCTGATGTCATTTTACCAGTTTGGGGGACGTATAGAAACCTTACTTCTATAATTGTCTTAGATATTTCCTCTATACATTCATTTAGAAGCACATCATACAGTGTTACTTATGCTTCAGGCATCGAACGAATTTAGAAAATTCAAAAGGATAGAGAAGGTCTTTTTTTTTTTTTTAAACCTGTACTTCTACTTGTTGTACTCTTTCTGCCTTTCTGATGTTCCAAGGTTCCTTGTTTTATTATTTCCTTTCTTCTTAGACAACTTTACTTAGCTATACTTTTAGGGTAGGTCTGCTGATAACAAACTCTGTTTTCCTTTCTCTGAGAATGTCTTAATTTCCCTTTCATCCCTTGAAGGATATTTTTTTCCTGGGCATAGGATTCAAGGTTGACAAATATTTTCTTTCAGCACTTCAAAAATATTGTGCCACTTAAAGTTTAATTATGATGTGTCTTGGAGTGGATTCTTTGGCTTTATTCTGTTTATGAATTGCTGAGCTTCTTGAATCTGTTAGTTTATGTCCCTTGTCACATTTGGGAACTTGTCAACCATTATTACTTGGAGTACTTTTCCAGCACCACCCTCTTGCTTCTCCTCTTCCAGGATGCCAGTGACACAAATGTTGGATGTTCTGTTATAGTCTCAAAGGCCCTTGAACCTCTGTTCCTTTTTTTTTTTTTTTAAAGCATATTTTCCTCTTGGTTACTCATATTGAGTTATTTCTATTGTTCTATCTTCTTGTTCATTAGTTCTTTCCTTCCTTCTTCTATCTTTCTGTTGAACCCATCTACCAAGCTTTTTTATTTCAGTTATTTATTTTCCATTTCTAAAATTTACATTTAGTTCTTCTTTATATCTCCCATTTCTTTGCTGAGACTTTCTGTTTCTTTGCTGAGGTTTTCTAATTCTTCATTTGTTTCAAACATGTTTGTAATCGCTAATTAAAGCATTTTTATCACAGTTGCTTTAAAATCTTTGTCAAGTAACTCTAACATCTCTATCTTGTTGGTATTAGCATCGACTGATTTTTTAAAACTTAGTGTGAAATATTCTTGGTTATTGATATATTGAATGTTTTTTGATTGGAACCTGGATATTTTTGGAATTATGTTCTGAGACTCTGGATCACTTTGTTTTAGCTCGTTTTGTTTATTTGTTTGCTTGCTTCTGTGACACTGGTCTAGCAGGGAACCTCACTTTGGTACTGTCAGGTGGAGGTAAAAGTCCAGATTTCCCAATCATCCTTTCTTGAACTAGGGGGAAAGGGAAGAGGGGCTCCTCATTACATCTGGATGGAGATAGGAGTTTTAGCTTCCCATGAGGTCTCCACTGACAACTCAGTGTTTTGTTAACTCTTGGTGGCTTTGGCACCCCTGGAAGGACTATGACTCTTCATGATGCCTCCTCTGACACCACCTCAATGGGGAGGGAGCACTTCATTCTGCTGGGTGAGGGTGGCGGTCTACACTTCCCACATGGTCTCCACAGACACTGTATGGGCTTAATAGCTTATTACTGGAAGGTGGGGATGAAAACCCCAGGTCCATATTTAGCCTGAAAACATCCTGGTTAGGGTGTTGAGCTGCCTGCCTTATTACAGCTTTGTGGAAGTCTAGGCTCCCACTTAACCTTTGCTGGCATGGTGAGGCGGTGCTAAAGTTCTTTCTTTGATGTTTGGCTGGGATAGAGCAGATGTGTAACCGTTTTCTTTCTTTACAATCTTCCTTCCTTCCTTTCTTTCTATGATCATTTGGCCAGAGAGACAGCAAAATTTGGGTTTTTTTTTCTTTTAATCTGAACCCATTGGCATTTCAGGGTTATTAACTTTTCCAGCTTTCACTATGGGATATAGGAAGAATACAGAAAACCCAGAGAACTCAATGCTGTGTTGTTCCTTGGGTTCTGATTTCCATAGCCAGTCTGCCTTATGCTCTTCATCTTTCAGAGTTTTCTTATGCTTGTTTTATGTATAATATCCATGGTTTTAGTTGTACTTAGTAGGAGGAATGGAAGAAGACTTGTGTACTCCATCTTCTCAGGATTTATTTTTTTTCCTTAAAAATTTTAAGAATAATTTCACATGTACTTTATTCCATCTACTGATGATAATAAAGTATTTTAATAATAAAAATAGTAATTTTTTAATATTCAAGACAATAAGCAAAGTTTATTTATTTATTTTTTTAGGAAAGAGAGGTGGGATTTTCCATGTTGCCCAAATCAGAGAACTCATTTTTTTTAAAAATTGAAAGTGGCGTTTCCATATTCTTTCTCAGAGTGAATGGTCTGATTGCCAAAAAAAAAAAAATCCATTTATCTGTTTTTTAAAAATAAATTTCTTTTGTAGTTCTATTGTTCAGGGTATGCTATGTCTACTTGTAAAAAAAGTCTAATGATTTAGGGGATATTTTATCTGTAGATCAAGAGTTTTTCATCACTTTTCAAGGTTTTTTTCCTTTTCAAATGATAGTGCTTGAAAGGAGATAAAATTTGGTTTCAAATTATTGTACTAAAAATTACTTTTGCCTTGTAATTTTAGCTCCTGGGATTTAGGGATTCCTGAATATGCTAAGGTACGAGGTGGCCATGACATTTCTAGATTTAAAAGGCTTATCTAATGTTGAAAAGTGGGGCATGTTGGGATTGGGTGAAGTTACTGAAACCAAGTAGGACCCTGTGAGGCCTTCCCAGGAACAGACGCCACCCCCACCATGTTCCTCACCTCATGTTTATAGAAAAGCTTTATCTTCCTAAGCCTTCCCCAAGTTCCAAAGAGCAAATTTAATCAGAGAAGTGAGCAAATGCAGAAACAAAAGAAAGCAGTCAGGCAAGACAAATTAATAGCAGTTTAACCATAAAACAAAGTAAAGGACCTTCAGTTTTTCCTCGAGGCCTATAGATAATATCCTGAGCCACATCCTTGAGTTGTTTTGCAGACACTGAAACTCCTACCAGACAGAAGAGGTAAACTGCATGCTGACCAACAGCATGCAGACCCCAGACTGGTTGGAATCAGAAGGTTGGTGACTGAGATTCTAAAACATCACCCTGTTACTTCACCATGAACCAATCAGAGAACCAATCAACTTGTGCACAAGTTGATCACATACCCTGTGACCTTCTCCCTCACCCTGTCTTTAAAAACCCTTCCCTGAAAGTTATTGGGAGTTCAGGTCTTCTGAGCACAAGCCACCCATTCTTCTTGCTGGGTTGTGCTATAAATACTGTACTTTCCTTCACCACAACCTGGTGCCCGTAGATCGGCTTTGCTGCATTTCAGTCAGGCAGACCCAAGTTCAATTTGGTAACATTATCACAACATCGTTCTGTTGGGCTCTATTTTCTAAGAAAATACTAGCTTCCCTCCCTGAGGGATAGGCTCTGATGGGCATTCCTGGGTTAGCACAGGAACTGGGAAAAGCACCACTGGACCACCAGTGTTAATATATAGGAGGTAAATGTATGTCACAAAATCAAATTGTGATATTAAGCTAAAATATTTTGTCATCCCATTGGTAAATGGAGTGACTCAGTTTCACCTAGTTGGTCTATAAGATATTACAGATCTTTGTATTTCTTAAGTTATTTCTTTCTATTTAGATTCAAATTGTAGGGATGGCGCATATCTGCAAAGACCCTCCTAGGTAAAAGTAATTTGTGTTTCTGTTCTCAAAGAATAGCAAGGTCGAGGAATGCTAGTTTTCCTAAAGATGATTTGGAAGGCAGAATGCTGATTGTCCTAGTGGTGATATACTCTATATTTCTGTTTGCCTTGCCAAACATTGCCTTAAATTTAACATAATAGTCTGAAATGCAAATCAAAACTATAATCACTGGTCAGAATGGCTATCATCAAAGAGTCTACAAATAATAAATCCTGGAGAGGGTGTGGAGAAAAGGGAAACTTCCTACACAGTTGGTAGGAATGTAAATTGGTGCAGCCAATATGGAGAACAGTATAGAGGTGACTTAAAAAACTAAAAACAAACTAACAAACAAAAAAACCTAAAAATAAAGTTATCATATAATTCAGCAGTCCTATTCCTGGGCACATATCCAGAAAAGATGAAAGCTTTAATTCAGAAAGATACACACATCCTAATGTTCTTAGCAGCATTATTTACAATAGCCAACACATGAAAGCAACCTAATTGTCCATCAGTAGATGAATGAATTAAAAAAAATGTGATACACACACACACACACACACACAATGGAATACTACTCAGCCATAAGAAACAATGAAATAACACCATTTGCAGCAACACAGATGGACCAAGAGACTGTCGTACTACGTGAAGTAACTCAGACAGAAAGAAAAATATCATATAATGTCACTTACATGTGGAATCTAAAAAACAGAACAAGAACTTTTTTTACAAAACCAAAACAGACTCACAGACATAGAAAACAAACTTATGGTTACCAAAGGGGAAGGAGGGTGAGGGAGGGATAAGTTGGGAGTATGGGATTAACAAATACACACTACCATATATAAAAACAGATAGAAAACAAGGATTACTATGTAGCACAGGGAACTATATTCAATATCTTGTAAAAAACTATAATGGAAGAGAATAGGAAAAAAAGAATATAGATATATACACATATCACTTTGCTGTACACCTGAAATGAATACAATATGGCAAATTAACAATACTTCTATAAAAAAGTAAAGTAAAAAAATAAAAATAAAAAATAGCAGTCTGAGTATACAGTAGGTGATTTTAGTATTTTAGTTTCTAAATTCAAAATTTGTCATGGAATAAACAAGTCACATGATGTGGAGGGCTTCATTGGTCACAGCAGTACTTAGTAAGCAGTTGTTAACTGGCCTGTGCTGGTTACCAGTCAATGGAATTTAGAGGCATGGGTCAGGACACTCGTTGATGGAAGAACAAAAAAAAAAAAAAAAAAAAAAAAAAACCTCCCCTTGTTTAATAGCCCAGAAGTGCTGAACATTGCCTGCTTCATTCTATTATTATAGTTTGGACCTACCCTCTTTCAGCAAGTCTGCTGAGCTCTAATCCAGCATTTCTCTGATAAAATGCTCACATTTCTCAGAGTTTCCTACAGACTCCATATTGTAGTTACCCAACCCAACCACTTTTCTTTAAATGACTTGAGATTTTAGCCGCTGGGGAAAATGTTAGAAGACAACAGTGACAATATGAGTTTCCAAAATCCTAATGAAGTCTGGTTCTAAATGAGCATATGAGTTTGGGACATCCCAGCTATTTCCTGGTTCTATTTCCATTTTTATTCTTCTGCTTTTACTGAAATAGAACCACTGATTGAGACTGGCTGGCAATATTCTGAGACTGGATACTCCATAAACAGTCCCTCAGTCTGTTCAGGCTGTTATAATGAAGTACTGTAGACTGGCTGGTTTCTAAACAACAGAAATTTACTTCTCTCAGTTCTAGAGGCTGAAGTCTAAGATCAAGGTGCCCCCATGGTCAGGTTTTGGCAAAAGCCTTATTCCAGGATGCAGACTGCTAACTTCTCACACCCTCACATGGTAGAAGGAACGTCAGCTGGCTCTCTGACCTCTTCTTAATGAGGACACCAATCCCATTCATGAGGGCTTCACTCTCACGACCCAATCACACCTTCCCACAAAGCCCTACCTCCTAAAACCATCATAAGGGTGATTAGATTTCAACATATGAACTTGGGGTGGGGGGAGAGATAAACATTCAATCCATAACAAGCCACTTTCTGCTCCTTGTGCTTCAGGATGCTTGGGGAATGGGGATGGGATATAGTACCTCCACAATATTCATGCATGTTTTCATCAGAAATGTAAGAGAAATATGTTTTAATTACTGAAAATATATCACATACTAAACTTCTATATTTATTAAGTGCCTCGTCTGTACAAGGCAGACATGACTTTTGACCTCATGGAGCTACAGTTATAGCACCATCTTCATACATAGGGGATAGTAGCCTCTTCAACCCTTCCATGAAGCTTGATAGTGGGTGCCACTCACAGGACTAAAACATCAGGCTGTGTCAGTACATCAGTATCAGGATGGAGAACAATGGCAAAAATGAGAATAATACGAGTAGGTGGGAGTGAAGGGGAAAAAAGAGTAAAAAGAAATGTGTGCTTAGTAGCACTATTTACAACAGTCAAGACATGGAAGCAACCTGTCTATCAACAGATGACCGGATAAAGATGTGGTGTATAGATACAATGGAATACTACTCAGCCATAAAACAGAATAAAATAATGCCATTTGCAGCAACATGGATGGACCTAGAGATTATCATATTAAGTAAAGTCAGTCAGAAAAGGACAAATATATGATATAACTTATATATGGAATCTAAAAAAAAATGATACAAATTCTATTTACAAAGCAGAAATAGACTCATGGACATAGAAGACAAACTATGGTTACCAAGGAGGAAAGGGGGGACAGATAAATTAGGAGTTTGGGATTAACAGATACACACTATTATATAAAACAGATAAACAACAAGGACCTACTGGATAGCACAGGGAACTATACTCAGTTTTCTGTAATAAGCTATCATGGAAAAGAATCTGAAAATATATGCATACATATACATATATATATGTATGTATATGTATAACTGAAACACTTTGCTGTATACCTGAAACTAACATTGTAAATCAACTACACTTCAATAAAAAAAATTAAAAAATAAACAAACAAAAAAAAATGTGTGCTTAGTGAGCAGAGGTGGGGAGAGGGAGGCAGACCAGGCATTGTGCTGAGGGCCACCCAACAGCCTAGACAACCCGGCCCTGAAGTGCATGTCGCCCACTGTTACAACGTTTTGCATCGCTTGAAAGGTGAAATCCTGTCTCTGTGCAAAGTGTCAGGGAGCTGATAGTATCAGGTTGGGCCAGTTACCCAGAGCCGTCAGTCGAGGTGCTGAGAGAAAGCAGCGTGATTTCTGACTGCCAGTCTAGACTATACTTTCCCCTCTTATGGCTCATTAGAAAAATATTTGTGCTGACCTGTATGTAAGCTGATAAGTGCCAACTGGAGTCCACCCACTTGAGAGGAAGATTATTTATGATTACAAGTTGGCTGCAAGCAAGGCTTCTGTAGGATTTCTGCTACCCTGAATCAAGATCTGAAATTAGCAAGACCCAAAATTGCATTTTCCCACTTCGGTGGAAAAGATATTTGGTAGCCTCATTGGATCACAATAGATACTTGTCCTCAGGATACATCCAAATAGCTGTTGCTTAGCTTTTCCCCAGTCAAACACTGTCTTCGCTGCCTACCTCATCCTCCCATGAAACACACTTTATGACAAATTTTCCCTTTTCTTTTAAAAGCCTCTTCTGGTCTGTCTGGGTTATGTATTGACCTATTTATTTCGTGTGTGGGTGGTTTCTGTGACTCCTCCTGGCTCCAAAATTTAATGACTGAATCTAAATTTTCAGCTCTGAGCATAATGGAAATCCTTACCCAAATGCATGCGCACCTGTTTCACTTCCAAAGTTCTCCTGAGTTTGCTTATCTGTGGTCATTTAGCTCAGTAGCTTGGGTTGTGCTAATGAGGCCGAGGTTATGGTTTTGAGGCGTAGGGGCCAGGGAGCACACATCCCACAGATCAGACTGTATTCTGAACCCAGATCTGTGCCCTGCACGTGTATGACCACCGTCCGGGAGGACCTGATGAGACAGTGAAGGCAAATCTGAATAAATCTGTCATGATAAAAACAACTCATTTGTGAGCCTTCTTGATGAGGTGTCTCCGCTCAGTAGCAAATCCTTTGCATATAAATTTGAGTGCATAAATATGTGGCGAATGCATCTGCAAGTTTTTAAAGTGAGAACTTGACAGGTTTGGGCTAGTCCCAGAAAGCAGACTAAGCAAAATTACTATGGTGCCAGCACACGGGGTGGATTTTCCAGAAGGGTTAGGACACTGCCGCTCCATTTCCTGCCTCTTCAGCCATGGAAAAAAACAAGCTGCACTTTTCTTCGTAAACCATTGTATAAATGACTTGATGTGCTCAAGGGTGACTGGTTCCAAAGAACTTCGCAGAAAGGTCTTCTCTGGTCATGGAGAAACCAGTTGTTTAGCCAACATCATGGATTGAGGTTATAACATGTGGCCAGTTACTCCAATGAATGAAAGGGAACAAAAGTGAGCATTCTTATCTTTCAGAGGGTTGGGGAAAAGGACTCCAGAATGTGTGAAAAAAATACAAATAAGTCCACAATGGAAACATAACAAAATATACTTACTTAGATAAACTTGAACACAAGTAACCAAGTTTATCAATGATAAAGGTCAAGATTATCAATGGACAGTTTCATGAATGAAGTGATTCTTGAGCAGAATTTTGAAGATAAACCCCAAACAGTAGGGTAGGAAGGATATTCCTGCAGAGAGGAATATCCATCCTGCAGATGGTGTTTACTGGGTGGGTTGCACACGAGAGCACAAAGTATGAGCTGTGGACACACATTTCACCAGAGCCATCATCCCCGTTCCACCTTAAAAACCAACCAGACCCAAATCTCTCCTCAAACATAAGAGCCCTGTGTGGCTAGTGGTACCCTAACCCCCTCCTGAAGACTATACACAGAGAACACAGTTCTCCTCTCTTTGGACATATGGTAGCATCGTACTTCCCTGCCCTGTGTGGCCATGTGACTTGCCTTGGCCCGTGAAATAGGAATGAAGTGTCAGGTATTGCTTCCAGGAGAAAGCGCTTCATTGGCATTATGAGACCCAGCAATTTTTTCTTGTGGCAACAACTGTAAATGCATGTGTTGAGTGGCACCTCCTGTGTTGAGCAGAGTCTCCTGAATGACCTGCATTGGACATACAGCACAGTGAAAATCAACTTTCATTGTGTGAAGCCACTAATTTGAGAGTTGTTTGTTCCTGTAGCATAACCTTTTCCTTCTTGGATGATTTGATTATATTTTCTCTGTGCCTGGCCTGTCTTTCACTTCTCAGCTCTCTGCACTCTGATTTCTATCTCTAACATTTAAATGAAACTGTTGTGGGAATGTCATGGAGTTGCCATGTACAATGATAGTTTGGGGCTTTATCTTACAGGACACCTTTGCTGTATTTAATACTGTGGACCACTTCTTTCTTAAAACTTTTTTTTTCCCCTTTGAATTCCATGACATCACTCTTTCAACTCACCTTTTAGACCACTGATTATGTGTTTTAGGTATAAAACCCAAATAAATCTCATCTACTCTCCCAGTTTTTAATTAATGTGTATGTAGCTCATATGCTAGAGACTCCTAAATATGGACCTCCTGCTCCAGTACATGCCCAACAGCATAGACTTGTACACACAAAGATCCTTCAAAAACAACATGCCTACAATTGAGTCTATCTCTCCTCCTAGACCTGATCATTCTTCAAAGTCACAAACTGGTTACCTGGGAATATTACTGGATTTCTTCTCTCCTTTCACGATAGCTTCCCAATACAATTTGTGACCAGATGTTATCAGTCCTGTTTCTAAATTGCATCTTCCCATATTTTCTTTCTATGCTCTCTATCATCAATGCTATAAATCAAGTCTTCATTATTTATCTGCTAGGTTCCTTAATAGCTTCTGGATTGGTCTTCCTACATCAATCCATTTTCCATGGAAGTTTTGGAGAAATCTTCCAATGCAAAAATCATGTTTATGTCCTCTTATTTAAAACTTTTGATACCACTTCATTACATTAGAGTTGAAATCCACCGTCTCTGCAGGGCTCTTAGTGAGCTGCTCCCTACCCAGCTGACCGGTTTCATCACCTGCTGCATATGCTTTACACTGTAGCCATGAGATCCTCTTTCAGTTCTATGAACCAGTTCTTTCCCCTGGATGTGGAAGTTATCCCCCTGGGTCATATGTATTTTTTATTTTAAAAGCCATCTAATCATCATCTCTCCCAGAAAGCCTCCCATACTTTCCAGCTCTGGGTTTTCAAGGTCTTGTCTCCGTGGTCCCAGAGCACTCATACACTGACTGGTGGAAGGCCATTTACATATCAGTTACTCCTGCTAGACTGTGTGTTGCTCAACATTAGAAGCCCATCTTTCATCTCCATATTCCCCACACCTCTCAAACTAGGTATGCAATAAATGTTTGATGGATGAACTAACAGCTGATGGATCTGGAAGGCCATGATTGTGAGCTTTGGTTTTAACTGAGGAACTTTGCAGAGCCATTACAGACATTTAAGAAGGTGACGATGTCCAAAGGATACTTGCAGAGGGTAATTCGAATGGAAAGGAATAAGCACTGGAAATTTTCCAGGGATAGTGTGAAGTCTGTTGCTGATGGTAAGAATGGGGGGGAAATGAGAAGCTGTAGGACTGTGACTTTTGATTCCCCAGAATTTCTTTCTATTTTTTTTTTTTTTATAATTCCCACTGTAACTCACACCTACTAAGTTTAAGGTGGCTATAAAGAGTTGAAGCAGAATTATTAACTACTTTGTAAATTCAACAGAAGAGAAACAAACCCATTTGGAAAGGTAAACATTTAGGCTTAAATTTCAATCGTAACGAAGTCTCCCACAGTTTTGTTTTAACACTAACGTTGCCTTAACTTTGACATCTGTGAAACGATCTAAGATACTTAGCCTGAAGTTAATATGTCTTCGGATTTCTTTCCTATCCTCTTTAGTGGAAAGTCTAACTACTTCTCTTACTCAATCAACAACCCTCAACTATTTTATTTTATTTCTGCCTTTTTTTCCCCCTCACTGGAATATCCAGAGGTCCTGGAAATGGAGAGATGGATGGTGACTGAGATGGTCGGCTCTTCCCAGAACCAGACAAATGGGTGAGCAGTAAGTCTCCTGACACTTCTTGGGCTCTTGAATCCTGTGAGCTCCCAGTTCTCTCAAGGCTGGCAGCTTGCTTATCTGTAGCAAAAACTGGGCATATTTCAAATGTCACATTGCAGAGAAATCACTCACCCTGTCACCAGGAAAAAGAGAGACAGAGGAGAGATGCCTTCTTGTATCTGAAACCTGGCGCTGTCAGCCATTTGGAACCTGCCTCCCAGACTCTGGCCTTGGCTGCGAGAAGGCTGGGTTGCTGTGTAGCACAAGGAGGTGCAAAAACAAACATGGGCACAAGATCAAATACTTGACTGCAAGAAATGTTCTGAAAGTTATAAAAGTGAAATACTACTTCCAGCTGTCACTTTATGCAAGGATTAAGTTGAGCTCAGGGACTGCAGAAAGTGAGTAAGAAAGTGAATTATTCATTATAGAACCTATTCAAGTCGCTGAAGACTCCTGGGCTTTCTTCTGATGGATTACTCGTGATCCCTTTGTCTATTTATCTACTCCTTCACTCACTCACTCACTCGCCTTCGTGTATACATTTGAAGACATGTTGCTGCTGCTAAGGTGGACGGCAAAGCTTCAGAATCTTTTTTTTTCCTGTAGCCAAAAGCATCTTGCCCATTGATCACTCGTCCTGTCGTACATGTTGCCCCGCGTGGTGGCTTCCTCTTTGCCTCATGGTCTGCACAAAGCATTGATGGTGAAATGAACATGACCATCCAGTGATCAGAGCAGAAGGGCACTGAACACAGCCAAGGGCATGTTAAGGCTTTCTGACTGATAGGCTGTGCTTAGATGTGTTCCTATTACTGTTTTCTAGCCATCGATCTCCATGATGTATAGCCCTTCTTCAAAGTGCCCTATCAAAGGTGCTCCTCATTGGCTCAACATCCAAGAACTGCTGAGAAAACATGTCCATGTGGTCGTACGTGACCACAGCCACTCAGCCTCTGGGGTCCTTTCTTAGTTTTGCCCATTTCAAGGCTAGAAGCAGATCAGAAGTGGACAGCAGAGACGTAGACAGTGATTTAGCCGCTTTTTGCATTGCCCCAGTGCTAGAGCTGGCTTTCATTTTCAACATGGCAGTAGCTGCCTAAAAGTCATCTAGATGTTTTCTTGGTTTTCACGGGAGTAGGGTAAGGAGGATTTATTTTCAAATATTGTTTAAGAAGCCGAGTCTTTCTCCCTCTCATCTAGCTGGCTAAAATGAGATCCCATGTGAAGTCGAACTGATGGCCTTTAGTAGACCTTGATTATTCATGACGGCAGGAACTCTTGGAGCACAGGCTTAACCTATTACTGCTCTCGGAGAAACACTTCCACATGTGGACTTGGGAGCCCGGCACTAGGAGGAAAATAGGCTAATCTGATCATAAACCATGGAGCCCTCCTAAAACTGTGTAAACACTGACAGAGGTATTTCTCAAAGTCTGCGCCAGAAGGAAGGCAACATTTTTGTGAAGTCTGTGAACCTTCATTCAGATTCAAAGCCCTCATTCAGCCTGAGGAATTTGTACCGAGCACTATGTCTCATCCTTTGCCAGCCGGCACCCAGGGTAATATTCTGCAAAATTAAATATTTTTTCTAATGGTGTTGTTCCTTAGTTATTTAAAAATATTTTTTAGTGGAGGAAAATGTCATGTCAAGAGTGATATTTTATGCCATTCGGCCATTAAAATCTTGAGCTGTGTAATTAAATTCCCAAACTCCTTCACTATAACTAATTAGGATCTGAGTTCACAATCATACTGTAAAAGGGCTGAGAGCTTCCCTGTGTCCCATGCTTTTAGATAAAATATTCTAGGTAGTAATTGTATCGGTTCTTCACATTTAGTTTCAAATTTTGCTTTGGCAGTGTTAAGTTTATTTTTAACAATCTTTCAGGAAGAAACTATCAAACAGCATTGTGATGCAGAGACATGATAAGGAGTAGTTATATTTTTATCACAGAAAAGTATTGTAAATAACTTCACACTCATGAGTCAGAGATGTCCTTAACGAAGTACTTGCAATTGTGAAAGCAAGACATGTCTGTTATGTGCATAAAGGAAGATATTCATTTTGAACAATAGGAGACATTAGGTTAATGAAAGACTATAGAAACAATTGCTGCCAAGAACATTTATTTGGCACTTATTACATGCCAGGCCCTGTGCTCAGTACCTTCTGACTTGGAAAATATCTCATCTTTCAAACAATAATGTGAGATAAGTGCTATTATTATTTCCATTTTACAGTTGCAAGATCTGAGACACAGATAAATGAATCAAGAGTTATGGGCCAAAATTGTGGGGTAAGAAGAACAGGTTTTGTTTTGAGAACATAACATTCTGGTATCTTGAGAGTCTCATTGGCTTTACTATAAAGCATGTTTGAAGACATTTTTAAAATGATTGTTATCCATTTGGATATTCTTCCTTTTAAAGTTAATGATGTTTGCTTGCAAAATTTGTTGAAGTAATCAAGGACAGGAATTTTTAAACTTTGTTCCTCGGCCCCCTGAGGGTCCTTGAGACACTTCAAGGGTGTCTGCTGGGTCAAAATTATTTTCATAACAATATTAAGATTATTATTTGTAGTTTTCACTGTGTTATACTGGCACTGATGGGGTGAACACACTGGTGAGTAACACTGCTAACGCCTTAGCACAAATCAAGGCAGTGGCTCCAAAGGTACTAGTGGTCATTGCATTCCTTACCACCAAATAGTCAGTAAATAATATATTATCATATTGTGATAAATAATAATAATAATAAATATTTTTTTAAAAAGCTTCACCTAAATTGTCCTCGCTGAAGCAGTAAGAATGGCTAAACCTATTGTTTTTGACCCTTGACTACACGTTTTTAATATTCTATGGGAAGTATATGTCAATCACTTCTGCTGCCTATCAAAGTATGGTGGTTATTTCCAGGGAAAGTACTTGCACAGTTATTTTGGTGTGAGCTGACCGAGCCACTGTTTTCATGGAATACCATTTTTATCTGAAAGAATGTTTGGTAGATAAACCTTGATTATGCAGACTTGGGTACATATTTTCTCAAAGATGAACAGAATGAGACTGTCTCTTCAAGGAAAATCATCACCATTACTTGTTGTCAATGATAAAATGCAAGTTTTAAAGCAAAATCCAGAATTTGGGAAATTACATCCATCACCATGAGCTTGAATGCTTCCTAAGACCTGAAGTCTTTTCTGTGAGGTTGTGATCTCACTGATGCATCTGATTTTTAGATATTGTAAAATAACAACCGTAAATGACGAATGCATGATTTTATAAAATCAGACATGAGTAAAAGATCCATTCAAAGCACAAGATAGACTGATGGCTTTTAGTGTAGTAAAATATGAAAAGTTCATTGATAATATTTCAGATTCCACATTGCAATCTTTAAGAAGTTACTACCAGCTGCATTTGCGTAGAATGGTACACTATTCCTAATTCTTTGAAAAAGGCTATTAGAATACTTTTCCCTTTTCAATCTACATATCTGTATGAGGCTGGATTTTCTCAGATACTTCAGCCAAAATAATATATCCCAGGAGATGGAACACAGATGTAATTATAAGAATCCAGCTTTTTCCTGGTATTCTAGATGTTAAAGAGATTTGCGAAAATGTGAAACAATGACACTTTTCTCACTAAATTTTGCTTTGAAACATGATTATTTTTATAAAAATGTTTTAATTTCCAACGCATTAAATAACGATAGATATAACACACATAATAATAAAAGATTTTTAGAACCTCCATGATTTTTAAGGGTGGAAAGGAGTCTAGAACCAAATGTCTGCAAACTTCTGCTCTTGGAGAAACAGAGCCCCCTGAGAGAGAGGAGTTTGCTCTGAGAGACTGTCGGAGGGAAGTCGAGTGAGATGTCAATGAAACGAAGGTAATAACATGGCACAACAGGGCGGATCAGGGCCAGCCAGCAAAACGGATTAGATCGTCTACGTTTTATTTTAGTTTCGTGAGGAAACTTTTCCTAAAGTGATTTTTAAAGCAATAGTACTAGCTTGTTCTCTCTCTCAAGACATTTTGTTTTTATAAAATTACAGCCTGGAAAACACACTATGTGTTTAGTCTGAGTAGGTAGCCGGAGTTGTTTGTTAAATACCAGATCTCAGATTTGTGGCCATTCCTCAAAAATAACTACACGACACCGGCAATTAAATTTATGTATCATTTTGATTATTTATACTTTAGCGAATCAAAGGAGGTAAATAATGGTCTGCAGCCCAGCACTTCATCAGCATCTCATTGGCAAGCCCTCAGATTCCCTGAATGATGAAGCTGGTGGATGCAACACATAATCTTCCCATTAACCAGTCTGGAGGGAACCATCATCCACGCCTGCTCCCCTCCCGGCATCTTCCCATTTCTGGAGTTGGGTGTTCCTGCGCTGCAAACATGCCCTTTGAACCATGCAGGACAAGCATGTTTAGTCTCAACTATTTTCACATCTCTCCTTCCTTTTACTTAGGACATTGTTGATCCCTCAGAATTAGAGTTTCCTCAGTCCTGCCTCTTGGAGAACGAGAGTTTTGGACATGCATATAACAGTGCGCTGAGCTGGGCAGGCAGCTGATGGCCTCTCTATGGGAGATCACTGATTAGGTGGGTTCTCCCTGTTTCACAGGTGCCCCCGTTCCAGCTGTTTTGACTTGGCTTCATGCGATGAACATGTCTTTCATTCAATCCTGCCGAATAAACAGGATGGGTAACTTCCATTTTGCCTCAGAAGATAATCTTCAGTGACAGGGAGCCGTGCATGAGCTGGGAGTGTGAACTAAATCCTTCTGAGGTCCCTTCCCACATGGAACATGGAACATGGTGACTCCTACACTGATTCCACCCATTCAATGAAAAGTAGCTAAATGTTAGTGGAAGGGAGCATCTAAAGCCACTGGGGGAGACCATAACTGGCCTCACCTCCTCATCCGAAAGGCAGAAGAGGCGGAACTCAGTTTTCCTTGGGACAAGAAAACTAATGAACGCCCACTTCATGACATGCTACACAATCTACTCCCACCCCACCGCTGCCTGACAAACCTGAAAACGAAAATGTAAATTGCATTTTGAAGCATACTCTATGGGAACAATCCAACAATATTTTGGAGAATCTCTGAGTAGTTGGTTTGGACTAATGGACATGATCCAGTGGGGCTTAAAAGCTGCAAATCAACCAAGAAATAATGTAGATTTAAGAAAAGCAGTTAGATGGTAAACTTAAAAAAATTTTGTTTAATCCATCTATAGACTGTTGTCATCAATAGCAGTAAAAACTTCACTGATATATGGAAAAAATGTGTTTAGTATCACTGAAACTGTTCAATTAGGAATAGCTGAATGCCTGGTGCTGTGTTGAGAAGGGTTCTGAGCCTGAGTTTGGATCAGAGGGAAAGAACATTGTGGCTGAATAATAATTGTAATAATAATAATAGTTATTGTAGTCTTCATTTTGTGTTGGGTATAATTATTCCTGTTTGATTCAGGAGCTGAGTGCAGATAGGTTAAATAACTTGCCAGAAACACACGGTAGAGCTGGGATTCCAACACTAAATCCCTCTGAAAGACTCCTAGATACCGTGGTACTGTGGACAAACTATAACTTCTTAGGATTTTCATTTTCTGATTTCTGAAAAGCTTTGCACTGCATTGCTTTCTAAACTCCCTTTCAGCTTAAATGGACTTTAGTCTCTGAGCAGTCCACTGAAACACCTTACACCCCAGCAATTCTGCCTTCCTTTTAACGCCTGGAATGTTTATCATAATTAGGCCATTCAGTGCTGTGCTAGGAACTGTACTGCTGGGAATCCTTGGTGTGTTTAGATCCTGTTTCTGCAGACGCTCTGAGAAGAGGGATGCTGCCCGCTCCCCTGTCCCATCCTCCATCCCCCAGCCCCACCATCTGCACACACAGTGACTAGCAGAGTACCCAGCACACGGTAGATGTTTAATAAGCATTGGTTGATTGTGTGATAGAACCGAGACCACCACGCTGTGTCACATCTTTTCAGGCTGAACCTGGTATTTGCCATAGGCTGAGGGACTATCAGCTGGTTGGTTCTGAGTCAGTCCTACCCCGGGGTTTGTTAGATTCAGTGATCTCGAACTGAAGGTGCTCTCTGCCCCGCAGCCAAGGCTCCCTGGCCTTCTGACCGCTCTGAATGCCTGTTTATCTTCTGGCCTTCATCAACAGCAGCTATTTACTTAGCAGCCTGACTTAAGACATTCCGTGTATACACTCAATGAAGGCTTTCTTTCACTACTATTTTTCGGTGGAGGGCAAAATGCTGTCTTGTTTTTCCAGTTCTCCTCCTAAGTGTGATGATTTAGACGTTCCTGCTGTTCACTGGCAGTTTTTCCGTTTCCTTCTAGCATCGAGTGCCCCAGACTTCTCCACTGAAGCCACTAATGAGCTTCTGGCTTTTCAGGGCCCCGGTTCATTAATAACATAGAATTCTCTGGACCTTATCTTTTCCCCTTCCTTCCGTGAGAAAACAAACAAACAAACAAAAACAAGCAGGCCAAAGAGAACTTTTCTTTGCTGCTGTCACTGATTCAGTCCTGTCTGCTTTAAGATCTTAAGACAGGATTTATACCAGAAGCTTGGATTCAACTCTGCAATTGGGCTGAAAACTGACATATTTGACCCCAACTTTCAAAAAGAGTCTGCTTTCCCATTTTTTTCCTTGTCTCTCTTTCTTTCCACATCCAGCCTTTTTCAATGGTCCTTCATGCTTCTAAGTGTGCTTTTCCCTTCTTCCTAATTCTTATTGACTGGGTTCCCAAGTCTACAGGGAACAATTCTAGGGACTGTGTGGATGGAACATTGAACGAAAACGTTCCTGCCCCATCCCTCCTGCTGGACTTCTGGCTCTAAATGATGCCATTCATTCTCCCCGCCTGCTGGCCCCTTACACAACGTGCTCTCATTTAGATGGTGCCAAAGAGCATCAATGCCCTTTTGTCCTGCCTCCCCGATAGCCTTGCCGCAGCCCAGAGCACAACACAACTGTCAGCAGCGCGAAGGCCGTTCCTGTCAAAGCCGCTGTTCCTCGTGTCCTCTGATGAACCAGCAGTCTTTGCAGCTGTGTCTTCCCAGGATTTCTGAATGGGACGTCTGATATCTGTCCTCAGGTTCTGCCTTGGTGCCTATTAGTGAGGCTGGGCTGAGCAGAGAGCCAGGCCTGGGCCCCTCTGTGGATAACTCAGCTCAGTGGTCCGTCCACATCCACAATCCACTCCAGCCGTGACTGTGGTGTCATTTTGCTGACTTCTTGAAGTCTTTTCTTTTTTTTTACTTCTGTGTCAGAGCTCACAAATTCCTGTACCGCCAAAAAAAAAAAAAAAAAAAAAAAAGAAAAAACCAACCAAACAAAACACACGCAGACAACTGCAAAGAAAAAGAAATATATTTCTGCCTTCTCCAAATAGGTGTTAAGTCCTCACAACCACATTCACAAATGCACGTTGAGCCTGCCTCAGTGCTCATGTCCAGACATGTATGATGTTTTCTTTTCTCTTTGAGAAATTCTAAGTTTCATTTCTTGTGAAATTGTCTCGGGCTTTTCTTCAGACTCAAGTCCAACGTGCATGAGTCACACAGATTAGAGAGATCTCTTCCCTGAATCTGGGAGGCAACAGCAAGCTTCACCCAGCCTTCCTGGATGACTCCCTTTCTGGTCAATTATGAGAAGTTAGAAGGGACAGCTTTTCCTATCATAGCATTAATTATGCAGGATGGAAGCATTTATAAGCTTTCTTTTAAAAGACAGAAAACTAGAGATTACAATCCTTTCATGTTTGTGAGATCCTCACACTGCTCTACTTACAGCTACCAATTAATTTTTTCCTTCACAATATTCTACTCCTGAATTTTGGAAACTTGGAAGTTTGAGTTAATTCAGCATTCACTCCTAGGAATTAGTCCTTATCTGAGACTTCAGACAGTGAATTTTTTCTTTTCTTATCATTGAAGCGTGTTCAAGAATGGCTCCCTGCCCTTATTTTTCTAAACAGTTAGAAAATTCGTCCAATTGTGCTGAATACAATGGTTTTCAAGGTTTCAAAGCACATACATACAATTTGTTTACCTCTTAGGTACTGTCTAATATACTGCAGAGAGACGAGAGCTTTCCCCAAGGCCTCCCCACTCTATGAGCTTTTGTTAATTTACTTGCTGGGCCCCTGGTCTCTCCAACCCCACATCTAACTGGACTTCAACTGCATTCTCAACCCAGTCTTCAGTATCTATTGAGCACTAACTATGGGTCAGACCTGTGCTAGGGACAAAGAGATAACTAAGACCATTGACAGATGAACAGATAAAGAAGATGTGGTGTGTGTGTGTGTGTATGTGTGTGTTTGTGTGTGTGTGTGTGTGTGTGTGTGTGTGTGTGTGTGTATAAAATAGAATATTACTCAGCCATAAAAGAGAATGAAATAATGTCATTTGCAACAACATGGATGGACCTAGAGATTATCATATTAAGTGAAGTAAGTTAGACAAAGACAAGTATCATATGATATCTCTTACATGTGGAAACTTTAAAAAAATGACACAAATGAACTTATTTATAAACCAGAAATAGACTCACAGACATAGAAAATAAACTATCATTACCAAAGGGGGAAGGGGGAGAGGGATAAATTAGGAGTTTGGGGTTAACCTATCTACACTGCTATATACAAAACAGATAAACAACAAAGACCTACTGTATATAGTACAGGGTACTATATTAAATATCTTGTATGACCTATCATGGAAAAGAATCTGAAAAAGAATATATATAGTACAATTGAATCGCTTTGCTATACAGACAAAACTAACAACATTATAAATCAACTGTACTTCAATAAAAAAAAGATAACTAGGAGATGGCTCTGCTGCAATTAAACTCAGGTTCAAGGGTCATGTGGGGAGGGAGGGCATGGGAAGGGATGACCTGTGCAAACTTAGTTACAATGTAATGTGCTTAATTCTCTAAGAGGAGAGAAATCAATTTTGATGGGACACCCCCATGAAAAATTTTCTAGCTCTGCTTAGGGGTGTCTATTGGAAAAAAGGCTTCATGAAGGACATTTAAGTTGATTTTGAAGAATGGGTAACAGCTCACCAGAACCTGGAGGGGAGAGGGGCATTTCAGATGGTGAAGGTAACAAGTCATTCCAGTGTTTATTGGCTATGAGTAGGCCAGGCTGGTTTGAAAAAGGTAAGAATTCATATGGTTGGAGTGGAATATATACGGCTAGGGAGTCTAAAATATTGGACTAGCTTCCCACTGTCATGTAAATAATGATAGATTATTCGGCTTTACTGAATGTATAGGCACAACTTGAAGATTGGTAAGAATGGATATACCTACAGTCCTTTGCTTAGTACCAACAGTCTCAAAACAGTTAAGAAAGTCAGTTAACCGCTGTTCCCCTTCTCAGACACTGACTCTGGTTAATCTCCACCTCAAGCTGTTTATCCTGATGTAGATACCCCTAGGCCTTCCTCCTACTTGTCAGTTTGGTGGCTGAGGAATCAGACCATCAACGTCTCCCCCGTTTGTAGCAGCTCCCTGCCTCACTATCAGGAATCACTAGCTGCCAGTTCTTACATAGAGTTGGTTGTGCCAGTTTTGAACACCAATTTAAAGATCTGTAATTTATTTTCCAAAAAAAGGTAATTTTAGCAAAAACTGACTGTTGATACTGACACATAGTATATATATTACATATATATATAAGATTACACTTTTACAAGTCACCTAATCAGTTACTGAAGGCAAGATCATGAGATGTCAGGGCCTGGGAGAGAAATCTTATGTGGCTTTTAAGGCCACTTTAAGGCCACTTTAAGGCCACCTGGCTGCCCTACCTGCTACGCCATTGGGTCTTAATAGGGGATGGCATACTGACAACTGCTGTGCAAAATCACACCCCCTTCTCCGACAATGTAGAAACCAAAGATTTCATTTGTGCATTTTGTTCTGTATTTCTTTTAAAAAGTACGCAAAAATTGCTGGAGTATATCAGGTGTTAGAAGAATCGCAAGCACGGAGAAGGGGTGGTGACAAAGAAAAACAGAGAAAAAGGAGATGAGAGAGAAGAAAAAGGAGGCAGAAGAGATGGGGCGAGGTTAGGTCTGAGTTCTCACAGGGTCTAGCTGTAGGTAGCATGGGATTTAGTCTTAAATACCCATGGCCGGGAGAAGATAGGAGATCCAGAGGGAGAGAGCCAGGGAGGAGGGAAGAAAAAGCCTTTCTGCTGAAAGCAGTGTGCAGCACTTGAGCAAATTTCCCTTGGGATTGTAGCCTTCTCTTTCATGAACTCCTCACTCCTGTTATTTCCAGTTCCGGACCATCTGATCAGAGACTACTGGAATTTCCAGCTCTCCAGGCACTAATTTCAGGGGCTGAAACAGCAACCCCTCTGCAGCGCCTACCACAGCCACCGCTGCCCTGCTGGGCTGTGGGGTTGTGCCAGCCCAGACCCTCTTGCCCAGGAAATGGAAGGTGGCATTTAAGTGGCACTTAAGATTCTCTTAACCAATCTTAAAGACTCTGAATCAGGCCAATTCTAAATTAAGCTTTCCTGGGTAAATGAATAAGGACTCAAGAAACCTCAGAGTGGAGGGGAAAAAAAAAGATATGAGAAGTCATACCTCCAAATATATTTCTGCTAACCCCTAGTTTTGACAAGTATTAACATGATTCAGTGTTTCTGACTTCTTTTTGTGCTCTATATATTTTTAGTGTTAAAGTTTTAAAACACACCTCAGTCAAATCTCAATATTTCAGAAATACAAATGATGATATCATAGAGCTGGAAGAGATCCTTTTTTTTCCTTTTTAGCTTACAAGGAAACTGAGGCTCAGTTTCCTGAAGCACATGTGCCTGATCAAAGCTGACAAAGGAGAACTGAAAACCAAACCTGGTCTTGAGAAAATGTGCTTTTCTTTATAAAATCACACTGAATGTGTTTTCTGGGATATATAACAGAAGGATAGAAAAATGAGTTTATTTTTGAATCATAGTAATTTTTAAGCCCTTCATAAAATAATTTTGGAATCCTTCATAAAGTAATTTTGGACTTTCAGTTTTTTATACTAAAGTTATTCACCTTAAAGGTGAAGTGCTTGGTGTCATTCAGTGATCCTTCCCAGAATAAGGGCTATGAAAGAAAGCTGGTAGAAGCCTATGGCTTAGATGCTCTGCCTTGACCTCAGAGCAATTATGTTCTTTGAACAAAATGCACACAAAGGGATGCCAGTGCCTACTGTTCTGGAAACAGTCAACGTTTGCCGCAGAATTCATCCCCAGATTTCCAGTGTACTCTGAGACTCGACACTGGGTCACTAGGCTGAAGCTATGCTCTGAAGCCAACTGGCCTTTAAACCACCAGACTGAAGGCTTGTGCACCATGGGCCATAGCCAGGCTCTCAACTGTGATTCAGCTGTGGTTTGAGATTTCACTGTGTTGGGTACTGGAAAGAACACTGGTTTAGGCTGAACACATGAAATTCTAGTCCCAGCTCGGCCACTAATCAGGGGGCCCAGAGAGTAAATCCTGTAAACTTCCTGAGCAATCACTACTGGTCTATATAGTACCTCTGTCTTGCCTACATGGGGAGTTGTTCCAACCGGCAAATGAAGTAACAGAAGAGGATCTGTGAATGTAATGGGTTAAAGAAATGTAGATGACTCTCCATGCTAACCTCTCCTAATATTTAGATGGTATCAAAACTATTAAGCCTTTGTTGGGCTGTATGTGGTCAAATGTCTCCTAGCAGGTCTTATACGCTAAAATACACAGCTAAGGATTAAACCCAGAGTCTACTGTTATGCATGATACTGCAGAGGAAGAGATTCTGGTTTGCTCTATGCCTTTCAGATTAAATTTAGTCAATATTGGGCACTGACATAACAGACCAGGGAAGATGTGCTAACTAACTGTGGGCTTTTGGAATACATTCATATTCTGTGTATTATTATTATTTCAAAAAAGTCTTTTCCTTTTGGACCCATTCTCTGTACTAGATCTTCATTTGTTAGTTAAGTTCCATAACACTAACTTTCTAAATTAAAGCTAAAGAAGTATTTCCTCCTTCTGCATCTTTTTTTTTTTCAGTAATTTTGCTCCTTTCCCTGGGTATGTTCTGTCAAGTGTTGTCAATATATTCTGTCATCATTCAATCAATATTATTATAACCTACTTTGTACCACCACTGCTCCAAGGATAGATCAGTGAACAAAACACACAAAATTCCCTGCCATCATCATCATCATATTTTGCATGTATATGATATTTCTAGATATATCAGTTTATATTGTAGAATCTTCTATGCATTCAATTGATCAGCCTCTGATGGTCAGTGTTCTGTCCTACTTGTCTACCTCCATTTCCATCCTGAAACTCTAGGGTTCTTAGTTCTACTCTGGCTCTTCTCTCCTCTCTGCTAAACCAGCTTTTGACCTTTATTCCAGGTAAAAGCTATTAGATGACCCATTTTTGAACGATGGAAGCCAAAGGTGGGCAGTTCCACCGTAATTATTTATCTTTGAGTATTCATTACCTTCCACTCTGACTATTGTACTAATGTCTGGCCCCAGAGCAGGCTTAAAGCCTTACTCCTCCTAGGTCACCTGGCCTTGCTGGATAAAGTTTCATAACATTTGTTTACTTACTCCATTGTATATTCAGGTTACCTAACACTAGTTGGGCTCTTACTGAACAGAACAAAATCCATGTTCACCTTTCTTGACAGCATAATGGTCTTGCCACCATCACCATTTGAAACTTTTAGTCTTTAGGACACGCACTTCTCCTATTCTCAATCCAATCCGATGTCTGCCTCAGTCAGTGGTCTTTCCTTACACTCACCCTCCCATCCTGTCCAGTCTTACTCTTCCACAAACTTTCTGCCACACTGCATCTTGAGGAGTATTCCTGAACCCCAAGTCGATTCATGCCCATCTTCTCTCTTAATGGCTCTTCATTAGTCTTATGATAAAGTCTTATGAAAATCCCCAACTCAGTTCACAAGGCCCTGCCAAATCTGATCTCAACTAATGCCCCATTTCTCCACTCTGTGTTTTCATCATGTCCCATCATGTCTCAGGGTCTCTGAACATATTCTCCTTCTTTCTAGATTACTTTTTTCTCTCTTCCATCAACATGGCATTTAAATCACTCCAATTAATCCTCTACTGTGTGGCATGGACATCACTTTCTCCAAAAAACAAAACAAACCACCACCATCATCACCAACAATTTCCCTGAGCAATTTGAACAACTGAACAATTTACCCACAGAAGGCTGTGGGCTCTCAGAGGTGTGGACTTACCCCGACCTTAATCCCTACCAATCACATTTTATTTTAATTTTCTGGTTACTTGTCCATTTATTTCACCATCTAAAACATAAGATTAGATTCTAAAGTTAGGGAGGGACCTCATCTATTCTGTTCCCTGTTACGATTCTAGGATTTAGCTCTGTGAGTCTTGCACTTAGTAAATGCTCAATAGTTATTTAGGGAAAAAATGAATGTGATTCACTTTCTGTGTATGCTGTTCTCTTCAAGATTACCATTAGGCTCTTAATGCATGACCTATCCAGTGCTTACTCTCTTCCACCTCTAGACAATGATTTTGACACTGTTGATTCCTTTAAAATCTCTTTTTCTCCACTCATATAGATGAAACTGCTGTCTTGGTTTTCTCTCTCTAGCGCTATGAATTTGTCCTCCACAATAGACTCCTTTTGTGCTTCAAGTCTTCAAAGTGAGCATACCTTTTGCTACAAGTTTCTACTTATTTTCTTTCTCAGGGATCTCATCTGTTTTCATGGTTACAAGAAACCTTTATGTTTAGATGCCTTCAAAATTTCCATTGCAGCCCAAAATATTCACTTGAGCTAAAGCCCTTCTCCAGTGGATACCTCCATCAGGGCCTTTCTCTCTTAGAACTTAACAGTTCTGAATCTGTGCTTATCTTCTTTTGCCTCCATATAGCTTTCTCTCAAGATGGCCCTGTATTTATCAATACTTCCAATAACTCAAAATCATTGAAGATTTCTCTTTTACCTTTTATTGACATTAGATACACCACTAAGATCAATGAGTTCTTTCTCTGATGTTACTTGATTCTTCAGTTACCTCCCCATCTGAACTCCATCATCACAGTTCAGACCCCATGCTTCTTAACCTGCCTTCTTTAAATATCTCAAATCTACTGGTCCATGCACATGCCCTAGGTATTCCTGTATCTGCAAACTCTGTGTATCTTCCTGGAATACCCTTCTCTTCGTGTTCTGCTTATCTGGGTTCTACTCTTTTCTAAAGGCTCAGTCCAGAACTACCTTTTATTATAAACATTCCCCAGTGGCACCAATCCACAGGAATCTCTCCCATAAAATAGAATAATACTTACCTTCTTTACTACTTCTTATTGCTCTTTAACATACACTGCAATGAATATTTGTTATTTATTTCCATTTTAGTTCTGTGATCTAATCAGGACCCAAGACTGGGAAGTAGATTAAAGTGATGATTATAAAAGGCCTTGAATTCTAGGGTAACAAGTTTGTATTTGAATCAGAACTGTTTTAAGAATGTTAATCTAGTGGCAATGTGTTCCATGGAGGGGTGTCTGTGTGTGTGAGAGAGAGAGAGAGAGACAGAGAGGGAGACAGAGAGAGAAAGAGAAGGGTGAAAAGGAAGAAGGGGAGCCTGGGTCAGAGGGAGAACAGACACGGGAAATCTAGGTTTGAAAGCTTTATAGAAGTCAACCTAAAGTTATAAAAATCTGAATTAGAGTCGAGATCATGGGCAAGAAAGAAGATATAAAAGTGAATGATATTATAAAAGCAGAATCAGTAGGTTTTAACAGCTGCAGAGTTAAGAGTAATGGAGAGGAGGAATAATTATGAGTGATTCATTCACTCAACAGATATTCCCTGAGCACTCAGGGTGAGGCACATTCGAGATGCTGCCAACAGAGCAGTGGGCAAGGCAGGTCCACCCCCATCTCTCACAGAGCTCTCATTTCACTGGATGACACCAAGCCTGCAACCAGAGTGAGTAGAAGAGGGTGAAGCCATTTATATAGAGAGTAAATAGAGAAATATAAAGTTTCAGAGAAAAGTTGATATGTTGAGTTGTGGACATAATTATTGCATGCTCATTCTGTGCCAGGCACTGTTTTAATCACTTTGCACGTATTAACTCATCTTATCCTCATTACAATCCTGTGAATTAGGTATTATTATTATTATACCCTTTATATAGATAAGAAACAAAAGTATAGAAAGGCTGAATAATTGAGCTAAGCTCTATATAGTATTAAGTGAAGGAATAAGGATCAAAAGAGGGCAAACTTGCTCTTGAGTGAGTCCACAGTCTTATTACTAAGACAGATTGTTTTGTAGATGCTTTGGGACTAAGCACGTAGCATGAAGAAGAGACAAATTTCTATTTTCATTTACATGGTAATCTATCAGTGACACATCCTAAAACCCTTCCATTGGCTCTGGTATCATTATAGGTTTCTGATTCTTCTCATATCCCTCTGGCTACTCTTTCTCAGTCCCCTTTCCATCAGTCACTCCAAATTGGCTTCTCAGGACTCTGTTTTCATATACCCACTCTTCTCACTCAACATATTCGTCCCTGTATGAATGGTATTTTTATGGTAACAAATTTGGATGTTCAGTCCAGTCATCTTTCCTGAGCTCCAGACTCAAATACTCAAAACCTCTTGGATATATTCAGTTAGACAGTCAAATTACCATAAATCCAAAGTAATCAAATAGAATTTATCTTCTTTACTTCCAAACTTGCTCTTCTTATCTGCCTTATCTTCATGAATGGGAACCCTTATTCACTACAGCATCAAGGCTATCCCACCCCTCCAATAGGTTATAAACCTTCTCTCTCCCCTCCAATAGGTTATTAACTTTATCCTTCCATCCTCCCCCTCCAATAGATTATGAACTTTAGCCTTCCATCCTTCCCCTCCAATAGATTATAAACTATGTTTTAAGATTTTTCTCGCATTCATCACAGCTGATCCAGCCTTCTTTCCATTCAGTTTCCATTAGTTCTGACATGGATTTATGCAACTTCCACATAATTAGCCTTCCACACTACTTCCAGGATAATCATTATTAAATTTAAATGGAGCTTGTCAAACTCCAGCTTAAATTTCTTCACAGCTTTCAGAATACTTTAAAAAATCCTCAGCACAGCTTCTCTGTCTCTCTTTTAACCTCATTTACTGCCCTCACTGTCATTAACAATGTACTCTTTAGCAGTTTCCCAAACACATCATGTTTTTTCACTAGTGTGAGCCTCTGCACACTCTCGTCCTTCTGCTGAGAATGTCCCCTCCCTTTCATCACTTGAAATAGCTTTCAAAATTTTGATTCAACTCTACTACCATCAACCCAGAAGCCCCCAGGGACTTTCTTCTTACTCCTGAGCCTGATTTGGATGTCCTTCTCTACACACCCATGAAATCCCACATGTTTCTCTACCACAGTGTGTACCTATCTGTCCACATGTGTTGGTTTACTTGTCTGTGTTTCCCCAGAGCTGTACCTTCCTTGGGTGCAAGAACCATGTTGACTGACCTTTGGTCCTAGCATATATTACAGCCTGCTGCGGAGTGCGAGCTCAGTACATTTGTTGAAGGGATGATTAATTAGAAAATAGGAAGAATTCCTTCAAAAAAATATCCATAACCCCATTTTGGAACTCCATAGTATGATAAGTATACTTCCAAAGAACAATGGAAACAATTATGGGACTGGGAGAAAAGAGAAGCAAAGATACTGAGATTACTTATTGGGGATGGAGAGAGATGATCCAACAGCATCTGATTATTATTAAATGCTTTTATCATACTGATATCAAATCTAAACTCTAAGCCACATGCGAGTGGTACACATCTGTTTTGTCCACATTGATCTCTTTAGTACTTAGCACATATTAGGTATTAAATAAATATTTGTTGAATTTAGTTGAATGAGCACAGTAGCAAGCATTCAAGTTAGATGGACTGTATCCTGCTAACATTGACAGAAATTAAAATGTTTCTAAAAATGCTTTGTATTGATTTTGGGGGTGGTCTTTCTGTATTATCTTTTAACAGTTTGTGTGTTGGCATCATTCCTCCCTACCCCTGGGTTGTTGTGGTGTTTGTGCTTAAAAAAGTTTTTTTCTTTTTTTTAATTTTGATGTAGTCAAACCTTTCATTCTTTTCCTGTGTTGTTTCTGTGTTTCATATTATGCTTAGAAAGGCTTCCCCCATCCCAGAATTAGGAAAATACTCCTCTATACTGTATTTTATGATTTTATTTCTCTATGTTAAGATCTTTAATCCATCTGGGATATATATTTGCATGCAATATATCTTGATTTAATGATTAGTGTACATTATTTGTTGTATATGACTTTGTACCTTTATACTTTTCAGTTTTGCCTTGGTTTAATTCTAAAAGATGGGATATGTATTCAAATCATAATATTCATAAAATTATCTCAGGGTAGGTGAGTCTTTCAACTGGACTCCCACATTCAATCTTTCTCCATTGGACTCCTGTGATAGGTTTCATACTGGTCTCCTCACACCCTTGTCAGCCCTACTCCCTTCTCTACCCAGCAATCACTAGGCTATTTTTTAAACAGTAGAATGAAATCTCTGTACCGCCAGATATTTGTATCTATTTTGTTTACTGCTGTATCACCAATGCCTAGAGCAGTGATTGACATATAGTAGGCGCTTAATGAATACATACTGATGCAAACATACATAGAATCATGCTACTTCCCTGCTTAAAACTCAGAGGGCTTCCTATTTCTGTCATAATAAATTCAAACCCCTCTCAATACAAACACACTAAGTTCTTTTCTTCCTCAAGATCCCATGCTGTGCCTGCTTCAAGAAAGTGCCTTCTGTTTTACTGGACAGCTGCTTAAATGTGACTGCCTCAGGGGACTCTTTACTGACTCCACTCTTGAGAGTACAGATACCTTAAGTTTCTTTCTTTCTTTGTTTTTTTCTAAATCACAGAACTTTGTGATCTACAATCTTTTAGAGCTCTATTTGCTTTTTTCTGATTTTCTTTCTCCCTGATCAAAATGTAAGCTCTCTGAGGGTCTGCATGTTGTCTAGGTTCTTCTCTGATGTGAGTTGAGTATCCGACACATTGCCTGGGGCTTGGTAAGCACCCACTAAATGTTTGTTAAATTTTTTTAAAACAAAGATTTTTATGGCAACCACTACAAACGGCAGTGTTGAGGTTCCAGATAATTAGTTTAACAATTTAGAGGAAGTAACTTATTAGTTAAAAAGACATCATGAGATCGTGACATCATTAATGTCTTCAATTTTATTCCTGCTTGAACGTAGAAACAACTACAACAAAACAACTTATGCTCAAGTAGATTTACCTGGTCATTTTATTCAAAGTGCTTAAGTATCAATAGATGAATTTATACAAAGAGACATAATTGGAAAAGCAATTAAGAATATCTGTTCACTAACACATAATTATATAGAAATTCTGTAGAAAGTGAGTAGTAAAGACGTATCACAAACAGGGTACTGAAGGCATTACATAATTAAAGATGAGCTATGAAAGGAAACATTTGATTTCTTTGGAAGGACAGAAGAAAGGAAAGGACAGGAAAAAACACATTATCATAGAAATTGGAAAAAAATTTTAAATGAACATAGATTGCAGTAAGGTTATAAAGAGTTGATGCTGCCACCCTCCAAATCCATATGTATCACTTAAGTACGTGTTGGTACTTAGAATATTGTCAGGGACGTTGAGGGTACTGAGAGGCCTAGCTAACGGTGAAAGGCGAAAACATCTTGACAACTGAGAAAAAAGGAACAATTATGAAAAAAACCAACAGAACTGTATACATGCCAGATTGAACATGATTTTAAAAGATAAAAAATAATATGTAAGAGAGTTGAAGAAGTAAAAAAGCAAAATAAGAGGATAGAACAATATGATAAAGAATAGAACATAAAAATATGCAAAGGCAGGGAAGAAATCTAATAAAAAAATTCATGCCAAATTAAAACTATCTTGGAAACTGAAAATAATAATGTAATAATAATAATAATAATAATAAAGAACACAATAGCCAAAACATATAAAGTCATGATGATTGACTGGTAGCAATGTTTCCTTTTTTGCTCATATGAGTCAGCCTTCAATAATTTTAAAATGTTGCTTTCTTTACCTAAATTGAAAATCATCAAACCAGCCTAGAAAAATGAAAATAAATGTCTTCTTTTTCTGGAAAGTACTTTAAGATATTTTCTCTCTCCATCTGCTACCAGAAGGTAAAAATACAAATCAGTATTTCAGTCAATCAACTAACATGTTTATTGAGCATTTATTCTGCTCTGGGATTGTAGGAATAAGAAGTATGGGGCTCTGTCAGTTAAAACCTAATTGAGGAATTAAGAAATAATCACATGACTTAATTCATGAAAAAAAGCCATATTCAACCTATATTCATTTCATTTGCCGTTCCCTTACTACACAGAATTTATTATATAAAATAAAAAGATGAATATGGTACCATTACCACCATTCACAAAACAAAGACGGCACCTAGATTTGAACAGTGATTTGGAGTTTACGGTTTGAATTCCAGATTTACTTCTCTTGAGCTTAGAATCTAACGTCTACTCTACAGAATATGGAAAAGACATTTACTGCTCACTAAATATTCATGTTTCTTCACATTTCCAAGCTCCTTTGTAGACATGCCTAGATATATGACTAATTCTGGCCAGTGGTTATGTGTCATGTCTACTCCAAAGAATTTTCTAGCTGCTGTGTCATCTTTAGCAGTCCCCTGTCAGAGTGGCCTAGAAGCTGAGAATGACCATTCTGGAGATTTACCTGCCCCACAACAGATCAGAACGAACTTTTTGTGTTAATTGCGCTGAGATGTCCAGGTTTGTTTGTTATAGCTGCAGGGCCTGTGCCGATCAATGAACAGGATTATTGTGAGGATCCTATGGGATGATGCAGGTAAACGTCCTAGCATAGTGCTCAGCAATAAAGGAAGGTCATTATTATTTATAGGCCTTTCTAAGTAACTTTAGTCATTAAAGGCTTTTTCCTGTTTTTTTTTTTTCTTTTTGTAACAGAAATAGATCAGTTTTAGAAAGGAAACTAGAATGTGTTGGAAAAACGTTTCCAGAACTAATTCATGCCTTTAGTTCCTCTGACTCTTTTTCCTAATTGAGTACACTTGATCTTTTGCGATAGGAGCGGCTACCCATTGAACTTGTACTTTCTGTAAACACAGTATATGTTTTTGGTCAGAGGTCTCTAAGGTTTTTATTTATGGATAATTCATTGCCCCAAACCAATAGTGAAAACTAGTGATCTTTCAAACATGGAAACACCCTATAATTTTCTTCTGGCATTGCAACAACTTTGATGTTCATCTTTCTCTTTTCTGGCTGAACCTATATCCACTTAAGTACAGGATCACATTAAGAAAATGTTCAGACCACATGTAAACAACCTGTGGCCAGACAATTCCTGAACCCAATGCTATGTCCAATTTTCAAAGGATGTAAGCTTCTGTGTTGTTTTCTCTACCATATATTTTTCCATAAAAGTCCTACTTACTACTTTATCATGAACTGATGTGTTTGGGCATAAGTCTAGACATGCTGTGATTTTAAAGAAGTCTATCCCTTCCTGCCTACCCCACCCTTTTGCCCTCTGGGGAGAGGTTTGGACATCTCTGGTGCCCTGGGACATAACTCTGCGGGTATGCCTAGGCAGCACATCCTAATTAAAAAGATTTGGGGAAACGATTTGAAAGAATATACTAAGGAATTAAATTCAAATAAGGAATACATTTGAATCATCTAAAGATGCAAATCAGATGACTATAATAAGGAATGAAGAGAAAGGTAAAGGGGATTGAGTTAAGTTCATTTAATTGGTCCATTTTTCAATAAATAAAGTTACTGCTTTAAGGGAAATGAAAAAAGAAATGTTTTGTGACAGTATTTGATAAATCAAATGACTCCATGACATTCATGCATCAATTGGTGGAAAAACAAACCCAGAATTTCTGTTCATTTGGTCAGTGGGTTTTATAAACGAAATCAGGAACCTGTTTCCCTCAGCTTTTCCTTCATCTCCTTTCCCTCCGTAGTTAAGATATGACTCACCAGGACTGATTATACAGCTGACAAAAACAACCATGCAAAGGCAGGATAAGTGGTGGGAGGCGGGGGTGAACAACACTCATTTAAAGAGGACGGAGGCATCCCATTTATTGCTCCCGGGCAGGGGAGTTCTCCCAGGCACGTTTGAAAGCACAGAGGCAGGAAGCCCAGGACTAAGAGACCACATGGGATCTTCTGACAGAATGGACGGGGCCCCTGGACCTGAAATGGACAGGCTCTGGCCACTGCACTTTGTGACTGGAAACCTGAATGAAAACAGCTGCTGTGCTTACGGAAGGACGCAAACCCAACGCTGCAGGGAACGACAGCATCGTGGAACCAGCTGGACGAATGGTTGAAACGAACAAGATGAAGATTAACAGGGATAAATATAAAAGATGCATCCAGGGTGGGGGTGGGCAGGGAGAGGGAGAAGGAGGGAAATAATAAAAGAAAACAAAGTAAAATTCTGATGGTATTTTAGATTATTGTTAAAAAATATATTTGTACTCTCCATCTCTACATGGAGTTAAAAAAAATGGATTTGGAGAAATTCAAAATAAGACAATAAAAAGGCCTCACAAAGTCTGTCAAATGAAGTTAAACTTCACTCATATTCAAAGAAATGTAAACTAAAGGAAGAAGAAGAAACTATTTGTCACTTGTCAGATAGGCGGCAATAAACAGGGTTTGACAGTGGGGGGTTGGTTCTGGCAGGGGGGGCAAACGGGCACTCTTAAATCCTCATTCCTACTGTGGCAAGTGCTTGATAGAGCAATTTGGAAATTGTTACCAAACTTTAGAATAAATATGCTCTTTAACCCAGCAATTTCTAGCTGTCCTTTCACATGTGTTCAGAGACACATACCCACAAATCCACAAACTCACAATCTTTTCAGCATTTTGCATAATTGTGTAAACAGTGGACACAAGTAATTTCCTTCAATAAGAGAATTATTCGATGGAAATCCCATAGTGCATTAAAAATACTATATGCTGATATAGAATGATGGGAGTATGGAATAATCTCTGAAATATTTTGTTCAATTAAAAAAAGCAATTTGTAATGCTATACATACAGTATTCTCTAATACTAAAGGAAAGATAAAGGACCCTCAGTCTTCAGGGGTAAACAAGACTACATTGTTGGGAAAAGAATGGGTATTCCAAGCAGCTATGATGGAGTAATTAACAGCGGAGTGAAAGAGCATGGGAGTTTAAGGAACAGTGAATAGTCCATTAGGATACATACCTAGGTACATACACCTAGTTGCTAATTTTATATTATTATTTCCTCCTCTTGACTACTGGTGTACATGCCAGTGTAACTGTATGATACCCAAAGAAGAAAATAATTCCTAATTACCTAAAGTAACACTAACTTTGTTAGAAATGATTCAAACCAACACCAGCGGGGCCTGATCACATAGAGAACGCCCTGGCTTTCAGTAATACAAGCCATCCACTCCTCCCAGAGTAGAAATACGAGCCTTTTGGTTAGAAATCAACTTTAACCATCTCTCATAGCAACCAGGGAATCAATGCCAGCCTTATAAGTAAACAGGTACCTGCACAGTTCAAGGACCAACATCACCAATTGGCAAAGAAGGCAAATATTTACTCAGCATACTGGAAAAATATGACTCTTTAAGTTTCCTCTTGTAGAGCTTTGAGTTAATTCTGGGGGCATTATTTGTTTGTGTTATGTGTTAACTTGTAGCTTTACATGGTTTTACTATGTTTATCCTAATTCAAAGACCCACATTCTATAGTAGATTTGCTTGGATAAGGTCTATTTTAGAATCATAGTCTCAACTTCCTAAGTCTTGTGGTTAAGCCAGGTATGGTACCACAGTTAGTGCTGAATACCACACCATGGACCAGAGTATAAAGCTGGGAAAATTTCTCCTTTGTGTTATCCCAGTCTTTTTATAAAGAATTATCTTAACGTGTTTTTTTTTCCCCCTCCTGGTGATCAGAATCACCTATTCCTAGGTCCTTTGTTGAATCTAACTACCTGGAAGTCACCACGGAAAAGAAGACACACTTTGGTCAAAGTTGTTCCTAAAGAGAATGAAAGATGTCCCAGTAGAAAGGGCTTTTTCACCTTTTCAGTGACTGTTTCTCCAATTCCTTCTTAACATATGTGTAGACATAAGTAAAAGCAGTATGGTGATAAATTTCATTCCCATTTTTTTGCAAAGGACTCATGGCTCTCAGTTTTATTCCTTCACATAGCATCTCAAAGCTTCCCCACCTGTATTTGGCTGCTTAAAGGTGAATGTGTCACTTGATTCTCAATCTAGAAAACTCTGGCTTGGACCAGAACTCTGGGGGTTTCTGGTACACTATTTATGATTATTTTAATAAAGTTTTTTTTTTTTTGGCAATTGGCTTTGTGACCTTGATATGCTCTCTCTCCCTCAGTAGAACTAGTTGTGGAATAAAAATGTCAGGCTAGGTTTCCTCTAATGTACCACTGGGCTTTAAAATGCTATCATCCTGTGATTCTTGTTTCTGTAAGTCAGCTGATGGTATTTTTGGTGTCTTGGAAGTTGGTCTCCACAATCAGATGCCCCCTGCCTGTTTGGCATCAGTTGCCTGTTCGCCTGTACTCCATGGACCTCCTTCTCACACAGGAATCTCTTTGATCTCAAAGACAGCACTGTAAGGTGCAGAGCAAAACAAATACCAGGGCGATTTCCCTCCATGGTGCTCATGACAATATGAGTGGTCCAAGAGAATAAGCTTAAAAACAACCAACAGTACTATCCTTGAAGCAACATTTACAACTGCCAAATTAATTTCTATCAACACAAACATGTTATTTTATTTCAAAGAAGAAACTTCCCACACATGAAAGGAACAGAATGAATGACACTTCAAAATGGCTTTGATTATCCATTTTCATAAACATAACATCACCCTGGGTGGGGGCAGGAGGGATAACTTCTGCTTTTACCATCAATTAAATTCTCTAGAGTTTTGAGAGAATGACTTCCCATAGTAGTCCTTTCTTTACTAAGCAGTCATATTGAATTATTCCCAACATCCATGTAATTCACCAATGAACTGACCCACTTTAAAATACGCTTTTTCTGAAAATTAAAGGAGTGGATCATGCATGAATATACATAAATTAAATTCATTTCATAATGAACATGCAGAAGCAAGAAATCTGTAATAAAAAATGACCTTGCCACCTTACAAGTCAAAAGCGAGGACGTCTAGTATTGAAACCTAGCAATGCATTGGATATGCATTCAATTTAAAACCTGGTAATGAGAAAGAATCATCAGACCTGAGTTAAGATGTGTTGCTTTTTACATGAGGTACTTTTGTAGTAAGAACAGCTGATAACAATGTATTGAAGAATACTAAGCCAGACCGTGTAAATATAAATTAAGGAGAGGCGACTACGATGACATAGAACTCTATTTATATGAATGTTCAGTACTTCACTTGAATTTGACCTGTGAGAATGATGGTTTTCATCCATTTTATGAAGGAACAGAAACAAGTCCTAACATCAAAAGGAACAGATTTATTCCTAAGAACTAAAGAAAATGTTTCCCATCTCCTACTTCTATAGGGATTAAAACCTTTGGGATTAGAAATATTTATACATTTTCTGGATAACCTTGGGAAAACTCTCCTAAGCATCATTTCTATATTTCTAAACTGGGGAGACAAATACTTTTCTCCTAGGCTTGTTGGGAGAATTAAATAAAATAATTTATATTAAAGCATGTATCTCAAGGTCCCACACATACTCAGATAAGTTGTTGTTATTATAACTTGTTTTTTTTGGACTTTGTGAGTTCTCTGTGGCTGATGGACATGTCTGGGCATTCATCCCTGACTCTCCCACAGGTGTCTTTGGGGTCGAAGGGGTCTGGTACTGGGAAGGGGATGGAGCAATTCTGCACTGTCTTGATCATGTATGAGGTTGCTGGAATTTGACATTGATTTAGCATTTTAACTGAGATGGGCAGATGGTCAGAAATAAGAACAAAAGTTATCTCAGGGAGTATAGAGATGTTACATACTCAGCACTTCAAAAACACAATCGAGTTGGGGAGGGTATAGCTCAGTGGTAAAGTGCATGCTCAGTATGCATGAAGTCCTGGGTTCAATCCCCAGTGCCTCCACTAAAAAACAAATAAACCTAATTAGGTCCCCCTAAAACAACAACACAAACTCACCCACACTTGACATGGCCTTCTAACAGGGCACACCACTCAACTGGAGTTAGCCCAAGAGATTCTTCCCGAACCAGATTCCTTTCGCTGATGTACAGCCAGCCAAAATGCAGAGATGCTGACGTTTGCAGCAAAGAGAGGGTTCACTCATAGGGTAGCCAAATGGGGAGATGGGAGAACGAATTTCAAACCCCCCTCCTGAAGCCGAGGGGCTGGAGGTATTTATGGGATAAAGAACAAAGAACCAGGGCAGTGTGAGGGCTCTGGACACACTCGCACGCCCAGTAGGAGGAGGGGGTGGTCCTATTCAGTCTTAACCAGCTCCGCTCCAACTAGGCACAGTTGATTCCAAGTTCCTGGACAACAACTGGTGCAAACACCTTATTGTTTAGGCCACATGCTGCTTGGTGGACATGAAAGTCTTAAAACTACCTTGATGAGTAAAGGCAGGTGAAATGGATTTGACCCACAGTTTCCAGAAGAAACTTGTTTGCCATCTGCATGAATGACGACACTCAAAATGTGTCCACGGACTGGCAACATCAGCATCACCTGGGCATTGTCACCTGGGCATTGGTCAGAAGTACAGATTCTCAGGCCTACCCCAAGACCAGCTGAATCAGGATTTCTAGGGGTGGGGTCCAGGAATCCATGTTTAGTGAGATTTCTAGGTGATTCTGATACACGCCAAGGTGTGAGGAGGCTACTTAGATGTTCTGCACATCAGCACACTGGGGTCACTCAGATGGCCAAGTGGTGACATGAACAGAAACTGAAGTTTATGGCATGTTCCAGTATGTTCCAGGCACTGGTTCAAAGGGCTCATACGCTTATTCCTCCCAGTGATCCTTTGATGTAGATAGTTCTAGATAACTTAAATAGATGCTAGATAATAGATAAACAGCTGGACAGAGAGGGAAGGAGAGAGAAAGAGGAAGGAGGAAAGAAAAGGAGAGAGGGAGAGATAAAGAGAGGACAAAGGCAGGAGGGAAGGAAGGAAGGAAGGAAAAGGAATGGAAAGAGGAAGGAAAAGCAAGAGAGGGGAAAGGGAAAGGAGGGGAGAAAAGGAGAGGAAACTAGATTTTAGGGTTGTTACATGGCTTTCATGCAATTGATAAGAGGCTGAGTTAGAGCTCAGTTAAATCCCAGTTTAATTTCCAAGCCCAGCTTTTTGTCATCTTTGTCCATTCTGCCACACTAAGGAATACAGGTAAGCAACCAGCATTTTATGGTGCCAATAAAATTTAATTATTTGGGCCAGAAAAAAAAAAGTCACTGGAGAAATTCTTCACAGAATACCACTTCTCATAAAATCATTATGAACCAAAAAGTCATCCAATTACTAAAGTCTTGGAATAACTTTATCCACCATGAAATCCAGAGAGGCTGTGGCAAGAAAAGCATTTGTCAATTCAGATTTTGGCCATTAGAGTTAAAAGAGAAAGTTTTGGTCAGAACATTGGGATTGATAATAAAAATTCCCAGTCATTTTTAAATTTTTAGTAGATTATGTGTTATGTTTTCTAAAATATGCGTTTCCAGATAAAGTTTCAGGAAGAGGTCTGAATAAAATGTTCTAGCAACTGTTTCTTTTTCCTCCATGTTTTCTTTCTGAATACTTCTCTTTTTGGCCACAAAGAATTTTTCCTGTGCCTGACAAAATAAGCAAAATGCAAACTTGACAAAGAATAATGTACTTTAAAAAAATTACTGTATGAATGTATTTGTTTTGGCTAATAAAAACATTTCCATAAAATCCAAAGTCTTCATTTCAGTTACTTTAATTGGAACCTGCGTGTGATCAGGTAGGAACGAGACTAACGCATTTCACTTAAGAAAGCAAACCACGAAGCTCATGTGGACTCCTTGGGACTGGATGATACTGGGCTGCTTGTTGCCAACAGCGCTGGCATTGGTGGTCACAGGCTGAAAATGCTCATGTGGCCTGAGGGGCCAGTGTCCTGCCACACAGTATATATTTCCTGTGTAGGATGAAGGCTGTTGGTTTTCCGATCTTGTGGTCATTAGAGATACCTGGAATGATTACTGCATCTACAGGGCAAACTTCAACAAGTCAGGTATCACATCAAAAAGGACAGATGGTCTATTTCCCAGTTGACTGTCATGATACTTAGTCCTAGGGGTTACTTTATTGGAACCATGTGGCTGAGAAAAAAATGAATTCTCTTTGTTTAATGATAGTTCATCAGAACCTCCTGATGAGTTTTTCTGTGTGACTTAGTGAACTGTATCCAATATTCTGATAAATTTTCTTTTCTCTTTTTTTTCCCTTCCTAGTGTGGTTGTTTTGCAGGTTATCATGTTTCTATAGATTGTTTTAGAGTTCCCGGGCTCCCATTCTCTGCTGAATGTTGATCAAAGCATGAAATACAGACCAAATATATTATGCTTGTATAGCCAGATTCCCAAATTATCAAATTTCAATGCTAATTGTTTCCATGAGGTTGACTGTAGTGAGTGACAGAATTTCTCATTTTATAATATAGTCTTTTGTCAGTCATTGTGCTGGATGCCTTCCTGCAGAGCTCGACAAATTACTTCCCAGCAGTGTGTGTATGTGGCTACCTCTTGCACTGTTGCAGCTGCCACACAACAGGAGCAGAGATTTCAACCCCCAGGTGCTTTGAATTGTCCAGGCAACTGAAGCTTGCAGATTACCTGGTATCTCACTGTCCAGAAGACACACCTATCCTTCTTTTGATACGGATGTGCACTTAGTATTTGCGAATAATCACCAACATCATAGGTGGCAACTCCTGCAGTTCAGATGGAAGGGCAAGTTCCTAGACAAACAGCCTGCTCCCCACAAGGCGAGAGGACTGGGGTTTGTATCCTCTCCAAGTGCAACCTTAACTCTGTCCTCAGTGCAATGACTCATCATATAGGTTTGGGTTATTAAGCAAGACATTTGATGAAAACTTCAGCTGAAATCAATAAATATTTCCTGAGCACTATTTTTGGCATTCTAGAGAAATGTAACGCAGTGGGGATACCTGCCCTTAGGGAGCTTCTAGTCCTGTAAACTGTAGCAGGGGCAAGGCAAAGGTATGACCTTTCACAGTCCCAGGATGACAGACAGACTTTCTTAAAGACTCACGACGACAGATGATGAGCATAATAGCAACTGGGATTGAGAACCACACATGGTGACATGTCTCTCTGCCAGTAGGATGCTAAGCTCTTTATCACTTTCTCTATGTTGTTTACTTCAACCCCCCCCCAAAAAAAAAAAAAAAAACCCAACCAACCAAACAAAAAAAACTCCAAACCAAACCAAACAAACCAAACTTTACGTATTATTATTTTTATACTGTAGTTGAGGAAAATGAAGCTCAGAGATGTTAATCACATGAGCAAAACCTGACCACTCACTATAACTGAAGCCTGACTATGGTGTCTGCATGCTCTCCTTTTTTTTATTTTGGTCATTTCCAGTCCCCAGACTGGCAATTATAATGTTGGCATTTGGATTAAGAGAGCTATTTGGGGAAATATATTGGCTAGCTTGATCTTTTATAAAGGATGTAAGAGGTATACATACAAATTAAATGCAAAATGGAAAGAGAAGGGAATTAATTAATTGACACAGTGATATTATAATAGCTCCCAAATAAAAAGGCACATTTTATTAAGCTAAAATCTAGATACTTACCATTTTAAGTATTCTATATAAATTAATCTTCTAAATCCTACTGCAGCCCTATTATCCCCATTTTATAGTTGAGGAAATACCCTAGAAATTAAAACAAAAAAAGCTTTCTGAAAGGAGGCAATAACCAAGTAAAATTGGAAGCATAAGTAATAATTAGCCAGATAAAAAGATTAGAATTAAGGTGTGTGGGTCAGAATGGGTTAGAATACGCTGTGGTAATAAACACCTCAACATTCTTAAGGGCTTAGAAGAAACAACACAGGTGTATTGCTCCTTTATGCTTCATGTCCATCTCAGGATATTGCCCCAACTCAGGGACTAAAGCTGACACATACTCTACCATCTGGGATGTTGCTAGTTGCCATAGCAGAAGGAGGGAAGATGGAAAGTCAGACATCTGCTCCTAAAAGCTTCTGCTTGGATGTGACACACATTACTTTTACTCACCTTTCCTTGGTCAAAGCAAGTCACATGACCATGGTTAATTTCAAGGGTGTGGGAAGTGCTATCCTACTGTGGACCAAGAGGAGAATATTTAGAAACAGTGGTGAATAGTACTAATAACTGCCATAGGGGAGAGACCAGAAGACTGTTCCAGACAGAGCCCACAGTCAAGGCTTGATAAAGTTCTGTGTAAAAAGGAACCTATAAATATTTTAGTAATGAAAGCCAGGTTATGAAGTCCTTGTAGTCGCTTCTATAAGCTTGGAGTTTTTTCTGCCATAGGGAAATTTAGGGGGCTGTTAAGAAGAATGATTGTCAGATTTTATTTTACACAGGTATTATGGCTTTGGTCCAATGGATAAATCTGAAGAAGTCAAGACTAGAAACGAGAAACTCAATTAGAACAAAATTAAAATGGGCAGAGACTACACTATGTTGGAGATAGTAGATCCAGAGAAGATAAGATTAATTAATGTTTAGGAGGTATAACTGAAGGAGCTTGCTGATTAATGGAATATGGAAGACCAGCAAACTCTTAGTTTTAAGATTTGGGGGATGTTGATTCATTAAATGACATAGGGAATATAAAAGGAACAGGATTGAGGGTAAAAATGTTCTTTGAATATTAGCCTGTGGATCTCACAAAATTGGAAATGTGTAACAGGTATTTGTAAATGGGAGCCTGAAATCTGGAGAAAAGGTCATGGATAGAGATTTAGTTTTGGAATTCACTAGGATACAGAGAGAGTTAAAATTCTGAGAGTAACTGAAAGTCCAAAGAGAAACTCTATCATGAGTAAAACAGTGGACGAAGGATGGAACTCAGAAATTCCAACGTTTAGAAGAGAGTTAAAGCAGGATGAGTTCATAAAAGAGATAAAGAAAGAATGGACGGGGGCAAAAATAGAAAGTAATGAGAGAGAGAACTTGACAAAGTCAGATGCATCAGTTGATCCTGAAAGATAAATTCTTAAAGTGCCCTTTGGAGTTGGGAATAATTGAGGCTATTGATATACTTTTAAAAAACTGTATTGAAGTATAATTGATATATAAAAAATTTCACATAGTTCATGTATACAATTTGATGGGTTTGGCCATAACATACACCTGTGAAGCCACTGCTACTATTGAGGTAATAGACTTATCTGTCATCTCCAAAAGTTTCCTTGTGTCCTTTTTAATTTAATTTTCTGTAGTAAAAACACTTACCATGAGATCAGCTCTATTATCAACATTTTAAGTGCACATTACAGCACCATACAACAGGTGTTATACTGTACAGAAATTGGTATAAATTTCAGTTATACAACATGAATAAGCTCTATTGATACACTTCAAAGAACATATCAGTTGACCGGCTGCAGCAGAGTAAACTTCAGTGATTGAAGAGTGACTGAGTAGTGCCAAAAGGAAGACAGTGAGTACAGACCATTCTGTCACAAAGTTTGACTGAAAAGAGAAAGTAGTAAAATAATATATCGGCAGGGTCATAGAGCCAGGAGATTTTATAAAGTTGAAGATTTTGGGGCACGTTTATGTTTATAAGCTGTGGAGAAAGCGATGGCCATGTTGGGAACATAGAAGACAGAGATACAGAACAAATAAGTGGTGCCCTTATTTCCTGAATAGTCAACAGTCACAGTTTTGATAAATATACACTTTACTATGGAAGTTGAAAGGGAGAGTTTAATCTTTCTAGGAAAAAAATCAATATATTACAAAGTAATAAAATCCTTATGAAAGACAGAATGGTTCAGTGAACTGATCTGCAGCTTCGGAGGCTGAAGGTTTTCATCATGGCCAGATGATTGATTTACTGTATAATTTGGGCAAGTTATTTTGATTTCCATTGGCTAAGAAGTATGCACATTTTAGTTAACTCAAGTTGAACTTATCTCTCTGTCTCGTTTCTCACATATGTAATAGAAGGGTAAGCCAACCCCTGAATGACTAGGAAAGATAATTAGCTAGGATGTTTGCAATAAAAAATATTCTGCAAACAAAAAGTGCTGCACAAACATTTCTCAAAAACATGTTATTTTACATATAATTTCAAGCCACTTTATGGTATATCCTTTTTTCTTTTTTGCCTAAAAGCCTAGTTTTGAAAAAAAAAATGGATAACGGTGGAATTTCAAAGAGTGGAAAAGCATGGGTGTTATTTATAAAAGAGTCAGGGAGGGAAACCGTAATCAAGAATTCTCTTGAATTTATCTCAAACACCACAGGTTAGCAGATCCCACCAGCCTCACGAAAACCCTGAAATAACACCTTTGTGGCCATCTGGTTCAGACTTGCTTTCTGATATCTCCATCAGCATCTTGCCTCTAGGAAGCGGGGCAGCCCTCTTGCTCCTGCTTAGTTTGCAGCCTGTGTACTTGACATACATGCTACCAGCGGCAATGTAGAAGGGAATCATTTTTTGCTGCTCCTTCATACTTTAGTTCACTTTCTAATTTAACAGTTACTGAGCACTGTTCACGCCTGCCCAGTTGCCAGACTGGCCAGCTTCCTCCCAAAGCCATAGGAATATGGCCTTTCCTCTGCTTGCAACTCTAGCCTTAATTTGAAACAAGAAGAATTTAAAAACTGTAGTTCTTATTCATGTGAAATACATGTTCAATTGATTGTTGGTGGTGACTTTGAGCACTAGGTTGAGACAGAATTCCAACCTGTTTCAACCTAATGGGGAAAAATATGGTAATAAAAACTAGTGTCTGCTGAGGGTGTAGAAACAAGAGGAGCAGCATGACCCCAGGGATTTATCATCCTCACTGCTGGCCCACACTTTGGGATATGTACCATCTGTCACTGGGAGCTCTATTCCTAATTAGGAATTCTAGCCCTAATTATCAAGTGCTTTTCTGTCTTGTTCCATGTTCTGGGAACTTTATCCCCATATTGTGCCCTATTCTTGAGTCAATCTTAGTTACTTGTAGTTACCTGTCTGGTCTTAAGCTATGACAAGCCCCTGTCATATAAAAGTCCTTGTGCTAGGGGTAGGGGAGCTAGGGTAGAGCTCAGTAGTAGAGTGTGTGCTTAGCATGCACGAGGTCCTGGGTTCAATCCCCAGTACCAATGTTAAAAATTAAATAAATAAATATAATTACCTCTCTCCCCCAATTTTTTTTTAAAGTCCTTGTGCTAATTATTATGTGAGAAAAAAGACAAAAAAATTGAAGGTCCTTGTCGATGTGCATGAATTTTTTCAGTGTGCTTTCTTCTTTGGTTTATTTATTGTGGCTACTTTTCAATTTGCTTTATGCAGTGGATTTTTATGTGGTTGGCTACCTGTAAAACCATTATTGTAAGTTGGTTGGGCAGAGAGAGAAAAAGAAAATTCATAAAAGCCACAGCCTTTATCTTTACAAAATGTAAAACAATCTCTACATTTGAAACAGTATATTCATTATGAAATAAAATACTCTGGGACCTAATTAAGCTTAAAAGCTTTCACCCAACAAAGCAAACCATTGACAAAACAAACAAACAACATACTGAATGGGAGAAAATATTTGCAAATGATATGACCTATAAGGGATTAAGACCCAACATACATAAACAGCTTATGCAACTCAACAACCATTTTTCCAAAGAGAAAATGCAGATGGCCAACAGATGCATGAAAAGATGTTCAACATTGCAAATCATTAGGGAAATGCAAATCAAAACCACAATGAGATATCACCTCACACCTGTCAGAATGGCTACCATCCAAAAGACCACAAATAACAAATGTTGGCAAAAATGTAGAGAATAGGGAACCCTTGTACACTGTTGGTGGGACTGTAAATTGGTATAGCCACTGTGGAAAACAGTATGGAGGTTCCTAAAAAAACTAAAAATAGAACTATCATATGACCCAGCAATTCCACTCCTGGGTATATAGCCAAAAAAACAAAAACAGTAATTTGGAAAGATAACATTCCCCTCAATGTTCATTGTAGAATTATTTACAATTTCCATGACATGGAAACAACCTAAGTGCCCATTAACAGGTGAATGGATAAACAAGATTTAGTGAATATGTATATAATGGAATACTACTCAGCCATAAAAAAGAACAAAAATTTTGCCATTTGCAGCAACATGGATGGACCTGGAGGGCATTATGCTAAGTGAAGTATGTCAGACAGAAAAAGATAAATACTGTATGATATCACTTATATGTGGAATCTAAAAAATACAACAAACTAGTGAATATAGCATAAAAGAAGCAGACTCACAGATATAGAAAACAAACTAGTGGTTACTAGTTGGGTGGGGAGACTGTGGAGAGGGAGGTACAAACTATTGAGTGTAAGATAGGCTCAATGTTGTGTTGTACAACACAGGGAATATAACAAAAATTTTGTAGTAACTAAATGGAAATCAACCTTTTAAATTGTGTGAAAATAAAAAATTAAAATAAATAAATAAATAAAATACTCTAACCAGTTTAAAAAGGATTAAATGAAATGTTTTAGAAGACCTGTATGAGACATAGAAAACAAATTTATGGTTATCAAAGGGGAAAGTGTTGGGGGGAGGGATAAATTAGGATTTTGGGGTTAACATATACACACTACTATATATAAAACAGATAAACAATAAGGCCCTACTGTGCAGCACAGAGAACTATATTCAATATCCAGTAATCATAATGGAAAAGAAAAAAATGACCTGTATGTTTAAACATTAATAATGTTTGATAATTGAAATTTTGACACCCATTGCTTACAAATCATATCATTTGAGCTACTGAAATAGATTTAAAACAGTGATAAGATGACCAGTCCATATTTAAATTATTCCAATTATTCCAGTTATTTTTTGTTTTTTTGTTTTTTTAGTAAAACATATTTTAACTTATTTAAAAAATCTCTGGGATCCAATCAAAGCTTATACACTTTATATTTAGTCTTGATTTTTTAGACTTCTTTAGCTCAAAGCATTTCCTACCTTTTTTTTTGCCTGTCACAAAATTGCCAATTTTGAAGAGTTCAGGATAACTGTTTTGTGGAATGTTTCTCAATCTGTTTATGTCCTCACAAGGAGATTCAGGTTAAACATTTTAGTAAAAACACCACACAGGTGCTATTGGGTACAGCCCATCTCATCACTTCAGGAGACGCAGTCTGCTAGTTTTGTGCTAACTTTGGTTACCTGGTTAAGATGACGTCTGCCAACTTTTTTTTTTTTTCATTTTAAAGGTATGCTTTTTCTTAATAATCAATAGGTAATCTCTGGATAACATTTTGGTACTATGTGAATATTACATTCCCCAGCACACTTTCACTCAGTAGTTTCAGCACACATTGGTGATCCTTGTCTGAGCCACACTGAAGACTGCAAAATAATGATTTCCTAATTGTATTATTCCTCTCCATTTATTAGCTCACATTCTTTCATGAAGAAAAAGCCCTCTTCTTTAGTGTCTCTATGGAATCATAGACTTTCAAAAATTCGATTTATTTGTTTTCAATTTTCTAAATTCCCCAATTGTCCCATATTTGGCCCTTCACACTTGCTACTTTTCCCTTTGGCCTGTACTTACCATCCTCTGCACACTTTCTTTGCTTTCTGATATAAGATGTTCCAGGCTTACCTTACACATGCTCTGTCTCTGATCTGAAATCAGCCATTTCTCCAGGGAATGGTCTTTCCTCTCAGTGGTGAACAATACTTTGAAACCAAGATCTTGGCACTAGAGTGTTCATTTCCTCTGGGTGACATTGCTTCTGGGCCTCTTCAGTGGACAGAGCTGGGAATGTATATATTTTTAAAATCATGAGTTCATGCTGACAGTGGTCACCCTGACCATTCCCATTCCATATTTATACATGGCTTTTCCCACATCAAGAACCTTGAATCTTACTTAGTACCATCAATATATTTACTAACTTGCTTTATCCTACAACACACACATATACAGACACAGTTTTAAGAAGCAACAACAAACCTGCTAAGTAATGTTTATGATATTTTTGGTGTTCTTTTTATCCTGAGAAAAGTATCTCACCAAAGGTATATAGTTAGAGAAACATGTTCAAGAGTGATTGAATAATCCTTTTGAAAAACGAGTTCTTGGGTTGTCATTGTCATATAAAATTGGGTTCGTTTTTTTCAGATTGAACTAAAGTTTAGGGTTTTTATGTCCTTGTTGATATAATTTTATTTTTGAATATGTGCATATTTACATGGCTAAAAACTTCCCCCAATTATAAAAATGTTGTACTCAGAAAAGCCTCATATGCTTTCCAGTTCCTGCCACCACTCTGTTCCTCCTTCTGAGTCCATGTAGGGAATCATTTCTAGTTTAATCTTCCTATTTTTTGTCAAAAAAAATATATATATATATAAAGAAAGATAACTCTATCTGTGTAGGTATTGATATATAAAAATGGTAGCAGACTTTTCTACTGCTATTGTTTTTGGGGAGAGGGGAGGAGGTAATTAGGTTTATTTATTTATTTAAAAAATTTTTTTAAGGGAGGTACTGGGAATTGAACCCAGGACCTTGTGCATGCTAAGCATGCGCTCTAACACTGAGCTATACCCTCACCCAACAGCAGACTATTTTGCACTTTGCTTTTTTTCACTGCATATCTATTCTCAGAGATGATTCTCATTCTTTTTTTATAGCTCTCCTGTAAAACAGTACTCCACTGCGTGGATGTAGCAGAGTTTCTTCAATCAGCCTCCTGCGGATAGACCTGGGTGGTTGGTTTCCAAAATTTGCATGACAAATAGTGCCACAGTGAATAACCTTTTTTAATGTGATTTTTCTTTTCCTTTTTGCTTGTTTGTATCTGTTTATCCCTTGGGGTAAATGCTTAAATGTGGGACTTCTGGGTCATAAGTCATTTTGAAAGATATCGCCAAACTCTCCTCCACAGGGGCTGTATGATTTCTTGCATTCCGACCAGCAACATTTGACAGTCTTTCTCCCTAAGACTCTCTCCAGACTCTTAGTCTTCTGGCCAACAGAGTACGTTATCAAGCTTTTGAATTTTAGGAATTTTTTTAAGTTTCCCAGTTTCTGATCTGCAGTCAGGTTGGGAACCATTGGCCTAGACTGTAAGCAACTGTAAGAGACTGAAATTTTGTTTTCCCATGTTTGATATTACCTAGGGGTAAGGATTAAACACTGTTTGATATCTGAATAAAAATACATCACATGCTCATTTTAAAAAGGGTTTTGTCTGTTTGGCATCATTTTAGATACCTTACTGGTATGACAATGTCCAATCTGGATTGATACCTGTTTAGGCATCAGCAAGGAGCACTTCTAGGGGACACGGCATCCTAGACAACTCATTCAGGTTAATACTCATCCAAACATTAGTGTCAAAATGAACTGACAGAGTCCAGGTACAATAGTTTATAGGGTCTAAGACATTCTTCTCTTTATGATTATTGAAGTATAGTTGATTTACAATGTGTTAGTTTCTGGTGTACAGCATAGTGATTCAGGTAAACATACATATATTCCTTTTCATGTTCTTTTTCATTATAGGCTATTACAAGATATTGAATGTAGTTCCCTGTTCTATACTGTAGGTCCTTGTTGCTTATTTATTTTATATATAGTAGTTTGTATCTGCTAATATTAAACTCCTAATTTATTCCTCCCCTCCTTTCCCTTTGGTAACTATGTTTGTTTTGTATAAGACATTCTTTTTTAAAAATCTCTATAATCAGTTTGCATCTTACAATTGACAACAGATCAGAATTAAATTGGCAGATTTTTCCTCTCTCTTAAAGAACAGTTTCTAGCACCTTTCTTATCGGATTTTAGAAATAAAAGGGTAATTAATTGAAAAGAATCAAACTGGCACTCTAGGCAAATTCTGCCACCTTTCGTCCCAGAGTCTAGTTATTTATAAGAAACAAGGTTGACTGTCTTTACCCCTAAAAATGTTCTCTGCCGCAGCCACCACTGCGTTACTTGGTCTCAGTCAGAGCCTGAGCTCTTCACCCACATCCAGGGCCACCTGCACCCTAAGGCCAGCAATGGATTTCCTAACCATGAGGTGATCCCAGCCTTGCCTGTGAGGTAACAGCCCCCTGGCCGTATTTCCTTAGTTGAGCTGTTGCCCTGCCTGTCTGCTGTTCTGCACAGTCTCCACAGAGAGCCTACACAGACCTCAAGGCTGGCCTCGCAGTGGACACTCACTCTGATCCGGCACCACGTCTGCTCTACTGCCACTAAGAGTCTACAGTGATAGGACGTCTCCTTGCCTGCTGGGTCAAAACTTCGGACAAGCACAGTATACTCATTCCGTGGTTTCAAAAAGAAAGAGTTTCTTGACAGGTTTCAATTTAAAAAACTTCATCCTAAGAATAATCAGACTGCCTTTTAATTCCACTTTTAAATTTCCCTTATAATATCTGCCCAACAGAGATGACAGCCAAACAGATGGAATCAGCCTGTCAGAATGTAGAATTAACCTTTTTTCGCCAACAATTTTTTTTTGTATGACAGATTTTTAAAGTATGCTTTGTAATAGTTGTTTTTGTTTTTGTCTTTGCTGTTGTTTTTTTGAAGGTACCATCACAGCGTTAGCCCGAAGTATTTGGAATCTGATTTGTGAGCTATTGGAAAAAACTGTTTATGATGGTATCCAGGAAAACAATATGCTACTTCCAGTTTTAAATGTTAGTTGGAAATCTTATTTGAATTTAAATTTGTCAAGTCTATTCACAGTTCATAGAGAATTTCAATTCAGTGTCTATCTTGAATGCAAATTGTTTTCTTAATTAACTCAGCCACATTTGGTGAGATTAAATCTAGTGGTTTTTGGAGTTTCTTACCTGGATTAGGAGATAAAAATGTTCTTTTGTATTTGGATTTCCTTAAGTGCTTGGCTGTCTTTCTGATGGTCACTGGGAAACAAAGGAAAATAAGACATTGTCCCTGTTGTCATGAAGTTCAATCTAGTGGGCGTCTGCACACAAAGATACATTTCTGGCAGACTGCAGGCACAGAAATAAAGAGAGAGCACAAAGGAAGAGGAGCTACTAGAAGGGTGAAAGATGGGTCAGGTAACAAACCTTTAAGCATGGGTAGGAGTTGGCCAGGTAACGCTGGGAAGCTTATGGAGGAGAGACTAAGAAAACATTCCAAGCAGAGGGGAACAATGTAGGAAGGACACAGATAGGAAAAACAACTGTGTAAAGAAGATGCTGGAAAGTAAAGTGTAGGGCATGGAAGAGAAATGGAGGAAACCAGAGAGACTGGTTGGAAACCAAGCAAGACCCTGAAGACTTAACCTCCCTTCTTAAGGACACTGAACACAATTCTGTGATGCAGGGACCTCACCAATGTCTATGAGGCTTATGTGTCAGTCTCTCTCCAGTCGAGAGAGTGACCGTCACCTCTGAGGGGTTGTATGGAAGCTAGTTTTAAAGAAGTCAAGATTACATATGGGGAAGCTGGTTAAAACACTATTTTAAGTGTGGTGGGGAGGGTATAGCTCAATGGTAGACTGCATGCATGCCTGGCATGCACAAGGTCCTGGGTTCAATCCCCAGTACAATCATTAAAAAAAACAAAACAAAAAAAACTTGTAAGAATTAGTTCAGACAAGCTCTCATTATTATGGAGATTAGGGCTGCCACATTTCAATCTACTTGTGAACTCTAGCTCCTGATAGTTAAAACTAAGTGAATTCCTGAGTTGCTAAACTTCATTATCTGTTTTTTGATTCCTTCTTACAGCAATGTCCCTCCTCAGTTAAGTTTTACCTTCACACTTGTGTGCAAGCAAGTTAAAAGCAAAACATACAAACAACCCCCAAATCCAGAAAATAATATACAAATAACCAGAAAATCCAACTGTGGGCATGAAAAGGATACCTTGGGTAGGTGTCCACTGAGAGGAGGCAGTGTGCACAAGTGCAAATACAATTGTTGTAATATATGATCAAAGATATTACCACAGCAATTATGCTAAAGATGCTATCAGAAAGAAAACATGACTTGGAGTGTGTAAAAGAATTCTGCAGGTGCTTTTACTTCTAAGTGAACACCAAGAAGGACAAGCATACAGCAATGACTGAAAATCAATCTGGTTTGAACTGAAGATGTAGTTTGGGTTGAACATATTTTTTTTTTCTAGCTCCACATGGTTGGGATAATGAAGAAGCTAAAAAACCCTAAGTTGTTTATAATTGAGAGGGCAAGAAGAACTAGAATAAGTCCCTGTTTGTAAGTGACAGAAAACTCAACTCTATCCAGCTTAAAAACTAAAGGAAATTTATTGACTAATGTGTAATTGAAAAATACAGAGACAGGACAGACTTCAGGCAGAATTTGACTCTGACACTCGTGATGCTGTTGTGGATGATTTTCCCCCTCTGGGCATCAGGCTCATTTTTAAGCTGGCTTCCCTTGTGACAAATGCTAGAACTTCCCAGGACCACATGCTTCCTCATCTATTTCTGGGGCACAGGAAAGACCTTCTTCTTTAGCAGTCATAGACCAAAAGTCCTGAACTTCCCTTCTGTCAGACTAACGTCAGCTATGTACCTGCCCTTGAACCACTGGCTACGACCAGGGGATAGTCAGATGATGACTGGTGTGGGCTGGTCACTGAACCAATCTTTTTGACAAGGAGATTCCATTACTTCAATTTACTCAGATCAGAGTCCACTCCTGGTAGTCTTGGTCATGTTGCTTAGTCAAGCAGGTCACTGGGTATGGGAATACAGCCCACTGTCTGTTTTCTAAGTTGTGCACTCTGGTGTTGGGCTGTATTGCTTGGAAAAAGGACAGTCATTTTATTTAATTGTCCCATTCTCTAATAGGTCTTTGTCTACCTATCTATGGCAATTTATATTTTTTCCATTTCACACAGAGGTAACCATGGTTCAGGAGTGGCCATGACCCTGGATTTGAGGGATCAACCCCTGCTATTTTTGTGTCTTGTCTATTTGCTCCTTCAGATCCAGGATCTACCCTGCTATTTCTCTAAGAATTTGACCTGCATCAACAGACACCCTCTGCTCTGATCCCAGTTGTTGAGCTCAAGGATACATTAACTGTGGGCCGGCTACATCCCTCCACTGTAGGCCAAGCTCTTGCCAACGGCCTTCACCACATGTGTCTCACTGTCTCTGCCCTTTGTCTTTAAGTTCTGGGAACTGCTTCCTCCCTTTGCCTCTCAGGTCCAAGGTGGCATCAATCTCTCCCCTGACCCTGCTCTTTCTAGTCTCCAGGTGTTTGTGGTTTCCTCGCCACCTTCATAGACAGTACCTCTACTAAACTCCCCTCAAAGGACTCAATTTGAATGTACCACACCTTTCTTGCCAGGACCCTGTGTAATGTGTTTCACCACAGGGGAGCACCTCGCTGAATGTTGGAATGAACCCACAGTGACCTCAATGTCACCTTGGTCATCTTCTGGGTCCCCGGAAGACTGAGCTCAGTTGCTCCACATACAACTCCAGGTACAAAGAGATAATTTCATTTTGTAATGATCTCTACTTAATATGCCAAAGGTCTAGAAATTTCAGAAAACTCAAGAAAAACATAATTCTATATCAGAATATTTAACTCTAAACTTTTAAATTGTGCAGACTAGAATGCTGAAATGTTCCAGATCACTACTGGCGAGAGGCCACAGACAATATTTTATGAGGCCAAAATAAGAAAGAAGGAAATGAAAGAGCTCAGAAATCTCAGGAGAGCTCATCCAACACTCTGCCTTATCTTGGACCACTTCTGTAGACAGCTCTGTTCTTCGGGATGTGATACACATAAATGAGGGAGTATTTAGCTAAGAAGAATAGATGCGACAACTGAGAAAAAGAACGCAATGTGAGTCTGTCTTGAAGTCTGTTCTGTGATGCACAACTTTTGTAAGCCAAAATTTTAACCTGGTGAGCAATCAGCTCAGTGCTGCCCTTAGGAGAGAACCATAAATTAAAGATAAGCAATGGTTCAGACTTCCCAAGGCCTTGACTTAGAAGTAACTTCAGAATCCCAACCAAATCTGCATTTGGTTAAGCAACTTGGCACCGTTTTCTGTTTTGAGGCATTAAACTATAATTACAAGTCATTCTTATTTCATTCCAAATAAATGTCCCCAGAGTAGACGTAACTAGGAAAGGCTCTTCTTTCTCTTTAAAGGAAAAAGGAGAAACAAACAAAAACACTCAGAAGATAAATAAGACCAAAGAGAAAAGAAGCAAAACAGTATTTGGTGAAGCTGGAAAATTGTGTATATGGTGTGGTTTATAGTTTGATCAATATATAAAATTGATTGTGTTCATCTATCAGGAAGATTCAAATACCTCCAGACATACCTCCAGAAGGTAATCTGGAGGCATGTCTCATTAGAGAAACAAAAATTTAAAGTTCTTCTGACAAATCCAAATAGTCAAGGGTGGTGATAATTTAACTTCCTTATAATAAATGTTTCCTTGATGAAAAAATTCTTTTGCTGTTTTGCTCTAACGTTTGTTCTAAATGGGTCAACAAGACTGGTGTTTTCTCAGTTGGAAGTGTAAACTGATATGAAGGGTGGGGAGAGGAAGGGCAGACATTTATTAATAGTAAGTAAAAAAAAATACCCTGCAAGTTGAAATGAAAGGAAAAGACGTGTAGGTAGGTCTGGAGGGGAATGACTGTCTTCCTTCTCTACAGGCCAAGAGCAAATCCCATTATAAATCTCCAGGTACCCAAGAAAAAGGTTTCTGTGCTGAATTATGTGAGTCTGCCTGAGATTGGAATGATGGATTAGCACACTTCTCTAATCCTTTCAACTCTTATGATTTATTCATTCAGCGCCACTTCTGGTATATCTATCAAGGGCAACTGTGTTAATTTCTAATGGGGGATAAGTAGAAGATGTAATTTATGCTTTAAGGGAGCCCACAATGTAGAAAGGTATTCAAATACTGCTTAGATAAACAAAGAAGATTAGCTTCGTTTTCTATCACCTATCCAATGTTCCTATAACCTCAAACTCTCCTCTCCCCACCCCATCTAACTCCTCTGGGTAGCAAGGAAAAAGATATGTATTGCTAACAAATGGGTTCTCTGCCTTCTCCAGTTTAAACAGTCTTTTTTGATTTTAGATCTCTTTCTGAGGTCAATATTCCCATGAATTCTAAGTTTCAGTCCTTATCCTGCTGGCCTTTCTCTCCTTCCTTCCCAAGATGCTGTCTGTTCTTACGATTCCTCTTGGCGTTTGGAGGAGTCCTGTGGTCTCATGTTGGTCTTTTGCTGGTTTCTGTGATGGGGTGGCTGGTCTAACCCTTGGGTCCACCCAGCTCAGGTGTGCTTTATAGGGTCACGTTTCTGAGCAGGAGGTTGAAGTCTGCTCCTAAAGTCAGGAGCAAAGGAACACTTGATCTACTCATGGCTGGACACACATCCTTTCCAGTCTACATTTGTGGTTTATGGAATTTGTGGAGGTTAGCACGGTGCCTGACCAGAGCGGTATTGGGTAAATTTTTCTCCTTTGGTAGTATGAATCATAATTTTTTTCCAGTCTTTTCAGTGAGAAGCCATGTATTTTTAAAAAAGCTACGTACTGCATGGTAGGTGTTCACTACATGCTGGTGCCACTTACTCTTTATAGTAATCTACTGTTTGATAACTAACTGTTTTCCATTTACTTCTTAAATGGAAAAAAAAAATCAACAAAATGTTTTCTCACTTCAAACCTGCCAAGTCATAACATACAGGTTTCCCACCACACATTTGAAAGGTACATTGTTTTAGTAGTTGTGTCAGTAGCAGTGGAAAGCTGGTAAAAACTCCTCTGAGAATTAATAAAATCCAGAAGTAATTTAAACTCTTAGTTTGCTAAAACATAAGTTGCTTGCTCATTTTCAGCATTATATTTCACATGTGTTTGCATTTTAATTTTGTATTTATTCTTTAAGCATCAACAGAGAACATTACAAAGAAATTTTACTCATGATTGCTTTGGACAAGACCCAGTTGTTTTTTTCCCAGTTTCCTTATTGTCATTACATAAAATATTTATAAATATGTGTTGGCACAAAGTTGAAGTAATAAGATAAATACACTTTCAAGTCTTTTTTTCTCTTAATCTTAAACATTCTTTTCCATATTGCTAATTGTTATAGATATGATTTTAGTAATGGTATAATATTTCCATCCACTAGACATCACCCCATGACACATTCAGGTCATTTCTTACTTTTTTGTGATTATACACAATACTATAGTGGCCATTTTTATGAATATGAGGTTATTCCTCCTCTTTGTTATTCCTCCTCTTTGCTAATTTTTTAGCAGTTATTTTCTCAAGAAGAGCTCCCTGAGTTACAGAGAATGAAAGCTGGATAGTTTTGGTCTGTATCCCTGGGCTGTCCCCCAGAAGGATCGTGTCTCCAGCAATGCGTGTAGGATCCTGCTTTCCGATGGTGGCCCCTGCTAGCAGGAGTTCATTTTTCAAGGGCTAGTCTTTCTTCTGGCCTGACTGGCTCTTTTCTGATCAGGAGTCTTCCATTTCATTTTAAATCAGATTTGAAATCTGTTTCTTCTGCAGTTAGTAGAATTCTCTCTCTCTCTCTTTTTCTTTATATTTAAGCATCTTGTTTTCAAATATAGCAAAGAAGGTTAAAGTACCTTTCACAGAAAACAAAGAGGTTTTTCTTTTGTTTGTTTGATGTGCAATATATCTGGAAGTCACAAGTAAAGCTTATTGAGCAACTATTCTGTTCTAAGCATTTTATATCAACAACTGTGCATTGATTTCCACTCAAAGAATCAGATCATGAAGACAGAACAGTTAAATAAGTTGTCCTCTGTCCCATAACTAGTAAATAACCCAGCAGAGGTCCCAACTCAGAAAGTCTGATTTCAGACTGGATGCAATAAATCACTGTGTTATTCTACAAATGCAGCAAAAACTAATGTCTGCTAAGTAGCAGTTCCACGGAAGACTTGTCTTTTTTTCTTAGGGATTTAGATTTAGATTGGAAACTGGCCAGGAAAAATAGTCCTCTTTTAATAAAGCTTTCCCCCTCTTCACTTATCCTCCCTTAGAGCATGTATAAGGGACAGATGGGGAGGAATAGACTATAAATGACAAAAAGGACATTAATCTTTCTTACCTCCATAAACTTTTCATGCAATGAAAATTACCAAATAAAACATGAAAATGTTTCTGTCAACAATTTGTGAGCCAAACTCTATCATATTCTTCAGTGGAGTCTAAAATCAACATGGGATGTGTACAACAATAATTTCTTATGCTGCATCCTTTTCCTGAAGTCCACAGAGAAGTTTACAAATACTAGACCCAAGAAGGTTGCAAGTTATTTATTTTTTGAAATTAAAGTTTATTTTGTTCATTAATTTCATGTTCTCTTTGAGGCTGTTATGTAGAATATTGTTGATCTAGAGGAGGTAAGCACTTTTGTAGATTAATCTCATTCTGTTTTTACTATTAGATCTGGCCCATTTTCCTTTGAGTTTATAAATATTAAGCATTCCCATACTTCAAAGGTAGGAACAAAATACAAAGAAAACAAGACTTATTAAAAACAAAAAACCTTGAGAAAAATTATCCATAATAAAAATTATACTTTGCATTGTTAACTTTTTAGTTTCTGAAGTGCATTTTCTTATTTATATTCTTTTTAAATTGCCTTTTTTTGCCTTTAATGACCTTTAATTGCCTTTTTTCCTGTTTCAAACTCTTCAGCTTGAATATAGCTCACCCACACCCCAACCCCAGTTGTCTAGACCAAAGTCCCAAGTCATTATGTTAATCCACGAGCCAAGCTCTAACAAATATACATTTTTCTGTATCTGAAAGTTGAATGTGTCTATGAACTCGTCACTAAGCCAAAATGGCTTAAAGGGAAGAATCAATTATATCTTGCTAATGGATGCACAAAATCTAGATCTAGATCTAGATCTAGACAATTCTTATTATGTTATTTTTAAATTTATTTTTAATGAATGGTTGATATAAGCTATTATTTAGGTTATTTTCAACTCATTACTAGGAGGTATCTGTAGATGGATGTTAGTCTCTCTTCTTTATTTTACAGTTGAATAAATTGTTGCAAAAAGAAATCAATCATGAACCTCAAATGAATCCATCCTTTCCCTGCTCTTTCATTAGCTCAGTCCAGTTAGAAAGATAAACTGACGTCTAACCTACACTTCTTCGCATATACCCCAACACACCTGATGATGGACATGAGACATATAAAAACATGTCTTAGGAAAATTTTAGGTCTAACACAGATTCTGTGATATAGTTGCTGTCGTGGGCTGCCCAAATCTGCAATTTGGCAGCTGTAGTCAATTTGCTGAAGAATCATATCTCTGACATCTCTCGTTTTTCTCATCCAGGTGGTAAAATGATAGCCTCCTCCTATGGATCTACTCATTTAGGTGGCTAGCATCTAATTAGAGGAGGAGCAGACTGTTCTTTCTCTCACATCAGAGGTGAACAGACCAGTTTACGCCTCCTTCTACAAGCTGAGCTTTCGGGGGCACTTGGCTGGCCCTCTGCCTCCACTGAGTCAGCACAGGGCGGCTGACTCTCACTGCGGCCTCTTGGGAGCAGGATGATTTGAGAAGGTGGCTTCAGGATCCACGAAAGAAAAAAATCCTGGGGTTCTAGCTGCTGGTGGAGCTATCGGCAAGCTATGTCTGATCAGACATGCAATTTTCTTGTTTTGTTTTTGTTGAAAAGTTTTGTTTCCTTTCCAGCCCAACACAGCTAAATTTTTGTAGGCCCAACCTCAACATCTTTTGTGAAGTTTCCATCATAATATTCTGGCAAAGTTATACTTTGTGCCTAACTTTCTTTGTGCTGAAATTGGATGGTAATTGGCCCACTTAACCAAGTATCATTTTTACCATGACTCTGTTACACAGGTGTCCCCTGTTTTTTGAAAGTCCACCTTATGCCACTTCACTTTTATGAAAGACCTACATTAGCACCTATTTTTGTTACCAAATCAAACTTGGGTCTGCTCACCAGCCCATAGTAAAGCCAATCTACTGACACCAGGTTGTAGCGAAGGAAAGTGCAGTGTTTATTGTGGATGCCAAGCAAGGTGCACCAGTAGCCAATGCTTTAAAGACCCAAACTCCCCAGCGACTTTCAGGGAGGCGTAAAGACAGGGTGAGGGAGAGGGATGCACGGTGCATGACTGGCCGGTGGACATTCTCCTGAGTGGTTGATGGTGAGGTAATTGGGAGTCAACACCATCAACCTTCTGGTTCCAACGGGTCTGGGGTCTGTGTGCTTGTGGTCAGCATGTAGTTAACATTTTCTACCTAGTGGGGGTTTTAGTGTCTCAAGGATATGGCTCAGGATATTGTCTATAGCCCTTGAAAAAAGAACAAAAGGTCCTTGACTCTGTTTTATGGCTAAACCATTATTATTTTGTCTTGCTTTACTGTTTTCCTTTGTTTCTGCATTTTCTCACTTTTCTAATTAAATATGCTCTTTAGAACTCAGGGAAGGCCTAGGAGGTTAACGGTTTTCTATAAACAAGAGGACATGGTGGGAAGGCCTCATAGGGTCCTGCTCAGTTACAATCCCCCCACCCCTTTTTTTTTGATAGTCCTCAATTTGAGGGGGAACAGGTGTGGGACAAGAAAGGGAATACAGTTTCGTATAAAGAGGTTAATCATAAACTCAGCACAGGAAGTTCATGTAAGGGGGACTTGGTTTCATTTTTGCTACTCTGAAGGCGATTTTTGCTTTTGCGAAAAAAAGGTGAAAAGGGAAAGTAATCTTCAGTATTCGTTTTGCAGTGAGCAGTTACAGAGGCAGCACGCACCCCAGCAGCCAGAGTGGCACCGCCAAGCTCCTTCGCTGGGGACTACACCCAGCATCTCAGCATCAGACCACCATAGCTTTGAATGATGTCTGTGAATACCGCTGCTTTATCTCAATTTATTTTGCGTATCCATTAGCAAGATATGTTCGTAGGTAATTGATTCTTCCCTTTACGCCATTCCGCCTTAGGAAAGGTTTCATAGACATGTTCAACTTTCAGATTCAGGAAAACATGTATTTGTTAGAGCTTGGCTTCTGGATTAACATTAATGACTTGAGACTTCGGTCTAGACAATAGGGGTGTGGGTGAAAATAGGTATTCTAGCTGAAGAGTTCTGAAAGAAGAAAAAAGGCAACTTGCTTTCCAAAATGACACATGGATACTCAATATAGATATTGACAAAAATCAGTGTCTAAGTTTATTCAAACTTTAATTTCTCTAAAATATATTGCTGAACGAATACTCATATCTATGTTTGCTGACAATTTATTTGTGTTTATCCACTTTCTTCTCGTCTGGTGGATTTAAAGAGCAGGATTTTAAAATTCTGTCCCAGGTATTTTCACATGAGACACATTTTATATCTGTATCTCACTGTCTAATACCTTTCCTCATTCATCTTGAGCCATTGAAGGATTTCTGCTCCCTTTCACTTATAGATTCTACTCTGTGTCTAAAATGATCAAAAACTGATCATTCAGAATCATTTTATTTGTATGTGATTTGATTAATGAAGTCAGCATAACTTTAAATGTTTAATAATAGAGCTGAATTCTTGTTGTTGTTGTTTTATTCCTAGAGAAGCTACATTTTCATTTTGAAAACATTCAATAGTAGTATCCTACCTTCTATTTAAAGAGAATAATGCTTTTCCAATATGGCTATGATGAGGAAAGAGGGAAAACATCCTTATTAGACAGAGATGCATATTGAAGTATTTACAAAAGAAAAAAGAAAAGATTGGATATGTGGGGTTTGCATTTAAAATAGTCAAGTGAAAAAAAAGAAAGGGAGGAAGGAAACACAGTTGGCAAAATGCTGACAATTGAAAGCAGGTGATGAGTGCATGGGTTTATTTTATTAGTTTATGCATTTTTTTAATGTTTGAAATTTTCCAGAATAAAAGAATCACGTTTACTACTATGCATTCTACTTCTGCCTCTTGCTTCAGTGAATCACATATTTTCACTGCTAATTGAAGAAAACTTGTCAACTTGTCTGTCTCAGACAGATAAAACTTTAATTTATTTTGCAAATATTCCTCTGGATTGGGAGAGAGTAGAAACACACACCTTGAAGTCAGACAGATTCTATTTTGAATCCTCACTCCACCACTCCTGACTGCACAACCTTACCTAACTTAATCTCTTACATCCTAAATTTTTCATCTGTCAAGTGAGGATACTATTTTCACCCTTTGGCTGTGGAAATTTAATGAGATTAGTGCCTAACATGAAGTGTTATAGATTCTTAATATTTAATAAATGATCATTTAAAGTAAAAGATTGTGAATAAAATGTTAGTAATAACAGTAGTAGAAACGGTTGTGGCTGCTAATATTATCTTGGAGTTGTGTGAACCTAATATCAACTGTGAAGGGCTTTTGTTTTTAAAGGTAATTCACAGTAGCAATGAATAGAAAAGACTAGCCATCTATCCTACGTGTTTGATAGGTCTAACTTTCCTTTGCAAACATTCTGCTCAGCAGTGCAGTGGATTGCCTCAGAACCCGATGAAGATTTTTTTGAGGGGGACATTTCCATCCATCTGTGAATGCTTGTTCAATGTCTACCTCCTCTCTGAAGTCTCTCTGAACTCCCCCAGGAAGTATGAGAACTTCCTCTTTGTGTGCTCTCGGTACTTAGCTTCTATATGAAAGCACTTGCCCAAAATTATTTCTAAGTATTTAATTTGGGAGTTTTCACTCTCAGAGTTCAGTACCTTGTCTATAAATCATGGCTTTAGTTCCTCTCTGCCTTTGCTTCCAGAACTACCCCTTGCTCATATGAGCTGCTTTAAACATCTATGAGAATTTTCTGCTTGAATGAATGAATGAATGAATGAATGAATGACTTATTGAGTTTCTTTTCTTTTTTTTTTTTTCTGACAACTCTGTTAGTCAGATTGCTTAAATGGAGATTAAGGTCCACAACTGCCTCTTATGTCCCATTTATATCACTCAATGTTTGTATTTTATGACAGTCTGTGGATAATTCTTCTTACATTTTCGGGGGAAAAAATCAGCATAGGATGGGAGCAGGGTAGAACAGGGGTGAGAGAGAGGGAAGATTGGACCTCCACTAAAATTTTTCTGAGCCATTATTCCATTTTTATAAATGGGGAATGGCAAACTTAAACAATCAAAGCCATACTATTCAACCAATTTTTTCCCACCTGTGCAAAAAGACAACATTTAAGGGCAGAATATGTGTCCAGCAGGTCAAAATGTTAATACCATGAGTCAGCACTGACTTACCAATTTTTTATTGGTAGGATAACTTGTGAGAAGTTACATGCAGTCAGATACTAAGAAAAGGAATTTTAATCAAAATGAGTCAGTCAAAGCTTCCTGCCTCTATCTTTCCTGATAGTTTGGTCCATTTCTCTAGCTGTAGGGTTTTGTTTTGTTTTTTGTTTTTTGTTTTTTTAAACCCTCAGCTTCCTGTTATTATGAACAGCCACCTTTCTGGCCAGACTCTTAATAAATTACAGGGCTAGACACATCAAGGTAGCTCTAACCCTTGTTAAATGGAATTGAAAACATCAGAAGCCCAAGATAAGTGGGAGGTTTACTGGATAGTAACCTAGTAACACCAGTCAAGCAATGTACTCTAGTTACCCTTTATTTTCTCTGCCAAACTTTCTGTGATGTTATATACCTTACAAATCATTTTGTACTTACTGAAGGAATATACCTACATCTACAACATCACAGAGGTTCTAGGAAGGAAGTTAGAAGTACATGGTTGCCTCCTTATTGAAAAATCATGGGGAGATGTTAATGGGATTGGAGATAATAAATAAAATTGGTTCTGCTGCTCATCAGAAGTGAATGAACCACACATCTTGCTTGTTTTTTAAAAAAGAGTATTTCTTCCTGCAGTTCCTTTATTTGTCCACTGGAAGTTCGTTTGTATTTTATTATAAGAAACTTTTTTTTTTTTTAACAACATTGAATACTAGTGATTCTGATAGAAATAACATCATCTTTCAAGTTGTCCAAATCATATAAAATGACCTTGTGGGAAATACACCCAAGCATTTCCTACTGAGAGGAGTACTGATTGAAGAGGAGCAAATATGAATTTGTAAAGTAAGTTCACCTCCTCACTTGTCCCTTCAACACATATTTTTCAGCATCTACTATGTGCCAGGAACTGTGGTGTTCCATAGGAACACAGAGAAGGCACAAGAGATGTGACTCAGCTCCCGTGAGGATGAGAATTTAGGGGGGAAGTCAGCAACCAAACTAGCAGAAGACAAAATTATAAACGTGGTGGGTGGAAAAGGAAAAGTCCAGACAACCATGAGAAGAGGGAGTGGTGTTAGGAAAGGCTTCCCAGAAATAGTAACAATGGAGCTAAAGGATTAGTTATTAGATAGTGGACTGAGGGATCAAGGGAAGGATGAATCCAATGAAGGGAATGACTTGTGCAGAGGCACTGAGGAGGTAGCAGTCCTCCTGAATACTTAAAATATAATTAAGAAAGTGCTGGAGTCCTGGAAGGGAGGTGGGTGGCGAGCAATGAGATGGAGAGGCTGGCAGAGCCAACACTATTTAAGGCCTTCCTGGTAAGCACAGAAGAGAGTATAATGTGGGAAACTTTACTAGAAATAGACAACTTGTACAAATCTACCCAATGTAAGAATCTAGTTGATATGCAGATATATATTGATGCACATAAAAAACCATGACAGATGAGACTGGGCACATTCAGGATGGTATGGCCATACATCAGAAACTAGCACAACATTGTGAGTCAACTATACTTCAATAATAAACAAACAAACAAAAAACCCAAAACCAAAAAGCAAACAAACAGAAAACAATGACAGCATTCCTTTCCCTTGTGTCCCTCTCACTGTCCATCAGGGAATTCTGGAGCCCTAAGGAAGTCCCTATGCTTATACAGCAAGAATCTTGGCTGGCCACTCAGGGGATTTCACTGTACACATTTTGCAGATATGGCCTACTTACCAGCATGGTCACACCAGTTCATTTAGTCAACAGCTCTTTATTGAATTCTGTCCATCTGTCAGATACAGAATGAGAGAGGGCCTGGGAGGACAGGAGGAATGAAACTAAGGAGGAGAGGGTAGGAAAGGGACCCTGATCCTCTATAATCCACTAGTCATTTCACATACACTAGTTTATTTGGTATATTCAGAAGTTCCTTGAAGTGAGTGCTACCAGCTGCATTTTAAAGATGAGAAAACTGACCTTCATCAAGGTTAAAGGAGTTGTCTATCAATGTAAACGATGCAGCCAGGATAATAGACCCAGTTCTGACTGACTCCAAATACATTTTCCTTTCCATTGTTATACTGTGGTTCCTGCCCTGGAGTTTTCTCCCTCCCTGGACAGCACTCTTAAGTCAACAATTTTCTCTTGTCAGAGTCTGGGACAAATGGAGAGGTGGGGAGAAGTCATAGGGGTCTTGCTTGGAAGAAAAACACACCAAAACAACCCCCCCCAAAAAAAACCAGCATAGGAAGGGAATAGGAGAAAACAGGGATGAGAGAGAGAAGGAAGGTTGGACTTCTACCAGAATTCTTCTAAGCCAGATAATGCCTTCTAAATTAAATACACTAGTTAGGTAAGACTAACTGAGAAGTCAAATAGTGCATAGGTTTGTTCCACCATATGTACACCCCATTGTGTCCCTCCATGTACACCCTAGACCCCTCAGGGAAAGGTCTTGCTAAATAATTAAAGGTCACAAAGAAGAGAGGATGAGAAGAAAGGGTAAGTATCCATCAAAACTTAGTTCAAGAAAGAGGCAAACCCAAACCTGGGCATATATCCAGAGAAATCTCTAATTCAAAAAGGTACATGCACCCCAATGTTCATAGCAGCACTATTTACAATAGCCAAAACATGCAAGCAACCTAAATGCCCATCAACAGATGAATGGATAAAGAAGTTGTGGTGTATATATATATATAATGGAATACTATAATGGAATACTACTTAGCCACAAAAAAGAATAGAATAATGCCATTTGCAGCAACATGGTTGGACCTAGAGATCATCATTCTAAGTGAAGTAAGCCAGAAAGAGAGAGAAAAATACCATATGATATAACTCATGTGTAGAATCTTAAAAAAAAAAAGACACAAATGAATTTATTTACAAAATAGAAACAGACTCACAGACATAGAAAGCAAACTCATGGTTACTAGGGGAAAAGAGGATGGGAAGGGGTAAAATGTGAGTTCAAGATTTGCAGATACTAACTGCTATATATAAAATAGATAAACAACTTTCTACTGTGTAGCCCAGGGAACTATATTCAATATCTTGTAGTAACTTATAATGAAACAGAATATGAAAAGGAATGTATGTTTGTATATGTACTACTGAAACATGATGCTGTACACCAGAAATTGACACAACATTGTAAACCGACTATACTTCGATTAAAAAAATGCTAATAAGCAAAGATGAGAGAAAGGTGGAGAACAGCAGGCGAGGGCAGAAGTTCTCATCCTGCTTTGCTCTCTCCCTGAGATGCCCGCAGCACAAGGCTGTGGTGTGGGATGGAGGTGGAGACATTATTAATCCTGGATGACTAGAGTTTCTAGAAGTGTCTCTGAGTTGGGCATAGGAAGTAGATGTCTGGTCTCTGGCCTGGAAAATGCCAAACATGAAGGGCTGACAGGAGAGGGTGTCACTCCCACGTGGATGCCTCTGGGAACAGTTGATAAACATCTGTATGTTTAAGAATATTTTTGTTTGATTTTGTTTTTTAAAAAAATCCATCTTTGGCAGAATACATTTCAATTTCTTTCTTCTTTTGTATTATAATTGCTTGGAGTGACCCATGCGCTTGCACGGTATCTGCAATTCACAGAACTCTTCCTCCTGCTCCTCTGATAGAGTGAAATAGCCGCGATGACGCATGTGGTTTATCTGGTTTCCACAAAAAGGCTGCATGATAGTTGGGGAGGCCTACGGAGCTCAGCAAACAGACGTTACAGGGCCGTGCTCTGTTGCCTCCCCTTGACTTCCTGGTGGGGCGCAAGTGGCTCCTTGCCACTCACCATGGAAGTCACATCTCTTGGTTCCACTCAGGAATTTTCTGTCTCTTCAGCCAGCAAACTCGGAGAGATTTTTGTTTTCAGTGTTGCGTTTGAATGTCGGTTGTCATTTTCATTCCTTGATTCTGAATCATCTGTGTGAATCTTCCACCCTCTTTGAAGAAAGATGTGTGGGGCTGCTTTCCTCTATGATGTGTGATGTCAGAGAGAACTAAATTTAACCAGGCGCAATTATCCATTTTGCCCACAGCTGTTGGCCAAACACTCGGGACTCAGATGGCCGAAATGATCACAGGATGCCAACGTTGCCTCCCAGGAGGGCAAGCTTTACTTTGCATTTAAAAATTGCCCTGAAACTGAAAAGAACTGTTTGTTCACCCAGGAAAGAAAGTGCATCTGCTATGTTACTTGCCCCAAACCCTTGAGTTTTCAAATGTAATTTAGAGGACTCTAGGTGTTTCTAGGGGGAAGCTGTACAAGGAAAAACATGCTTGAAAAACTGTCCCTTCAGGCCCAAGGGGGGTTAAGTTGTAATGGCAATAAAACGAGATAAAAAGATTTTCAGAGCTGTTTGAAAACCATCAGAGCTGAGATTACTACTTATCCTGCCTCTTTTCTTGTATAAATCTTCTAGTTCTCTTGTTCAAGGTTCACTTTCATAGCCTAAGTGAGTTTGTGGTATTATTCAAAGCAGAGTGATTATCATCCAAGAAATCTGTGGAATATCAGCAGCACACAGGTAAAAATGCTGTACTGAACCTGGTTCCTTGGCTTATTGTCCAAATTCAGTGATTATAACTGCATAAAGAAGACTGCAATATACGTAAAGAAGAAAGAAAGGCTGTTGGTAACTTTCATCTTTAACGATGATGATGATTTAACACATTAGCAGTTTGTCTATTCCAAAAGACAGGCAATGAAATGCATAAAAGTCTTTCATCCACAAAAATGTTCCTGGATTGTTCCTGGATTGTTATACAAATCCAGGAACAAAACACAAAATTACAAATAAGTACAAAAATACAAAAATTGAAAACTGCCTAAATGTTCATCAATAATGCCATATTTCAATAAATTATGGTATGGAACATGCTGGAATATTAAAGAATAGTTTAAAATGATTCTATTTCTCCTAGAGTTTGTAATCACATGGGGGAAATGCTATACTACAAGGTTCAGTGAAAAAAAGCAGATTAAAAATACATATACAAAATAAGATCTCACCTGTATATATAAATCTAAATGCTAAAAAAAATACTGAACATAATTTTAAAAAATTTTAGTCATAGTTTTCCACTCATCCAACTCTTTAGTATTTCCTGTAATGCAGTTATAGTAGAAAAAAGGCTTTATATTAAAAATAGGATACTTTTTTTAAAATATTAAAATATAAGATTTCTAAGCCCCCTGCTCTTTCCTGTTTCACCAGCTATTCACCAAATCCTAAAGTAAAAGTACTATATTAGAAGAAAGAAATTCCATTAAATATACCAATTTTCCATCAGGCAGCATTTTCTCTTATGATGACTTCCAATTTTATGCATAAATACCCTTAGTATTTCCATTTACTGGATCCTGTATTTGTTACCATTTCTGAAACATTCCTCTCTAGGCATTTGGTAAGTCTAAAGGCTTTCTTTGCTTTGCAATTAAGAGATAAAGATTAAATCTTTAACCAGCATAACCAACTCTGTCTTTAGGAAGTCCATTGCGGGGCTCAGACGAGTCTTCCTCAGGCAGCAAACTTCTCCCTGTGCTGAGCGGATTTTGATATTTCCCGGGCTGTTCTATGGGTGGCTGGCTCCCACCCACTCTGCGTCAGAAGAACAGGTTCAGGCCCCCAGTCAAATCTACATCAGCTTTCCCTGGGAAGTGATTTTATGGCTTCCAAAGGTTATATGAATTAAGAGTTTGGCTGAGGCTTTTATGTGGAAAATGGCTGATATAGTTTAAAAGGTCATATTTTTTCTAACTGGTTGCCTCACATAAAATGTGCTTTTATGGGTTCTATTATAAAGGCTTTGTGACCCAGCAGCATCAGAACCAGGCCTGGGAGTTAAAGAAGTAAGACTTTTCAGGATGCAATTGGGTTGCTGGGTGGTTTTGAGCATCTCAATTGCCTTTTCTAAAAAATAGGCCGTTATGATGCTGAATAGATAATACATTTATCACTGCCAAGGACCTAGCAAACAAAGTGTTATGTGAATGCTTTCTAACAGCTATCATCTGTAACATATTTAACCTAATCCATCTTGTGAAACACTTCCATATACTATATAGAGAGGGTCTATTTTACAAGAGACATTGCTTTGCCTCAAAAATCTTTTGTATCGTTTCAGTGCCCAGGAAGGATCATAGTACTTTTGTATGTTAATTTGGTGTCTTAATCTATTTCTAATTTTTATTACTAAATTAGGACATTGGAACTGTTTGTGCACTTAGAAGAGATGGTGTGTTGTTTTTGTCTCTGAGTGAAATGCAAACAGGAAAAAACCCCCACAAACACTGAAAATGTACTGAACTTTCCTACTCAAATGGGGGACATTTAGAATACATATTGTAGCAGAGTTAATGTGTGGCAGCCAAGGTTTTTATCATTCAACATGTAGTATTCCTGTACAACATTAGCTTGGCAAATAATCGGGACAGCTGGTTAATCATTAGCTAGCATATAGTCTTTGACTATAGACCTATACTCAAAAATAAGAATATTTATGTCGGGGGGATGTAGAGGGAGAAAAAAAAGTTTTGCAAATATACCATGTTGAATCATTTTTCTACAACATCTTAGTACTTAGTAAATAAATAAATCTCGACTTTCAATTTCATTATTCTTCAAAATCATTTCAAGGTGAGGGCCTGCCCCTAGAAAGCATTTTCTTACATTTGCTCAGGCAGTAGATGAGCTTGAACTGAAATACTGGGACAAGATTAGTCTACTTTTCAGATAAAGGGTTCCTTAAAACATTTCTTAATTTTTGTTCTTAAAAAAAAAACTCACAATATAATGCTAGTGAGCGAAAATTTTATATATACAGATATATAAAATATGTAATAAAATATGTATAATAAAATGTGTTTATATATATGTGAACTTAATAAAATATGTATATACATAGAGATTGAAATAGAATATTAAAAAAAATGTTAGTGGTGCTTGTCCCCAGGTCATAAAGTTATTGATTATTTTGATTTTCTTTTTAGATTTTTCCATAGGTTTCCTAAGAGGAGTCAGAGATGAGGCTATGAGTTTTGGGCAGGAAGCTGGAAGGTTGGAGTTGGTAAGTCCTCTGGACTGTGGCAGGAGGAATTCAGTTTTGGACATGTTAGGTTTGAGATGCCTGTTAACATTCAAGAAGGCAAAGTGTACTTTTGGGTAAAGTCCTGTGTAGGTTTTATCTACAAAGCTAACAAAGACCATTGTTTATACTTCAAAGTAAGCTTAAGTCAGCTTTGAATTGGTTCCAGAGAACTGGTTGCCTGTTGTCTATCACCATCATTTCCAAAGAATTTGTAAAGTTCTCAGGTGAAGGTCATTCATAGTGTGGCATTTACAGGGATCAGAGACAACTCTTATTCTAGTGACATAGACATTTCATAGTCTCTACACAGAAATTTTAGATTCAGATTTTTGCTTGTCCCTTGGTTCAGTCTTCTCTAGTCAGTGCTGCTTAATCTCTTTCTTTCACAGACATTTCTGAGTGGTTGGGGGAGGCATAATACTGGTAGGAATTGCAGATTTGACTGCACTTTCTGAGATGGCCAAGCATTTCCTGAGTTCTTTATTCAGTGCCAGCCACTTTTTACATATTATTGCTTTTAAAGTCACAATGCTATGAGATAGATGCAATTATCCCCATCTGACAAATGAGGAAAGTAAGAGTTAGAGAAGTTCAATAATTTGTCCAAAGTCACTCACCTTGGAATTACTGAAGCCAGGAGGCAAACCGGGGTTGCTCCTGATCTTTTTCTGGTGAAAGTATATCATCCTCTAAATGGTAGAGGAGACACCAGCCAAGAGGAGGCTTGACTATAGTAGATGAGGGAATTGAGGCAGAACTGATTGCAGCTCTATAGCACTTCTGTGTTATGGTAATGATTCTGAGTTCCTTCTTGGACTTCAGGACAGTATGTGACACTTTCTGGCTGGAGTTGCAATTGTTGGTAGAAGATCCTTCAGCACCCTCTTCTCTGCTGACACGATCAACCATCTTGGGAAGTACATGTTGAAATGAAAGTAGCACAAGATTGGAGAACTGCCTCACACTTTGTGTGAGGCAGAAATAAACGTTTGGTGCTAAGCCACTGTGACTTTGGAGTTGTTTGGTAGAACAGCAAAGGCTTATCTATCCAGACTAATATGAGGATGGTCACTGCTCCTTGTGTACAGCATTCATTAACTTTGCAGTATGAATTTGATAGAGCAAAACTGTGATAACATATAGAAGGGTTTGAGACTAGGGACTGCATCCATTAGGTTTTAACGCAACACAGTCTTCATCTCTAATTAGAAACTGAGCTTTGCACAAATGTTCATAGAATAGAATGGGGATTTCCTCATTTCCAGATCAATAAAACCCTAATTAGCTGACCTTTCTGGTCTGCTTCAAAACATTGTTTTTTATGTCATGTCATTTATTAATTCATGGTTTTCATTTGCTTTTCTTTGTCCAAATACTTCTGGCAGAGGAAACCTGCCATATGTTTCATGAATTAACCAATAAACTCACTCATCAGAACCATTGTTTGTTCATTCTAGTCAATTCTTATGAACCCATTAGGGCAGGACTGAGGGAATAATAAACATGAATCTCAATTATGCTGCCTTGGCCCAACCACCTTCTCTGCTCGGAAGTTTACTGACAAAAGATTATTTTTAAAAATCAGTTCCTTTCATTGAAATGGCTTACTTTCACACGTAATCAAGTTTGGGGGTTTTATTTTTCCAGGCCACAAAAACCCTGAAACTCTTATACCAGTTGTTCAAATGGATTCTTTCATGCCTCATTAGCATCAATAATCTCTAGGCAGAAGTGTGCTAGGCCTTTAAATGGTTACTGCACTACGGCTCACAGCTGGAAACAACTATGGTTCGAGCAAACAAGTGAATACAGCAAAGGGGCTTTAACCTGGAAGCTTAGAGAAAGAGCTGAGACTGCGGGTGATGGAGGGAAATCCCAGAGGCAAAGGCTCGTGGAGCAACACAGGTATCCTCGATTCTCCACTGGCTCTAAGGTGCTCCCTTTGCAGAGACACTTAGCACATTTTGTGTCACAGAGAGTCAGAAAAAGAAACTGCCTTTTTTTTTTTCCAGTAAGAATTAATTTTTTTCTACATATCTCGCCTTTGTTCATTCATTTATTGAACATCTACTACATGCCAGGAGCACTGCTGAGTGCTCAGAATAAACCATGAATAAGACACATTTTTACCCTCAAAAATTTTTCTCTTCTGATGGGTGTATCTTTACCCGTCATTGTCTGTGGGGATAAAACAGAGTTGTAGGATATTTACCAGATGGTAGCAATTTGTGACCAGAGCTGTGGAGGGTGTTGGAAAGTGTCACAAAGGAAACAGCAGTGAAGGAGTGAAGGGGCCCCAGATCAATGCCCCTTACTCTGTCCGGCTTCTTTGATGTTTGCCTCACTCCTTGTTCTCCTTACACAGATTGGGGATCAGGGCCTCGGGTGAGGTCAACAGGACTAGAGGTCTTCCCACAGGCAGTCGGAATGGTGGCGACGCTCTTGACAAGTGTTCAGGAGTGCAAAGGGAGAAGCGGGTTGACGAGGGGGCGGACGGGTCAGTAACAGACACGCTGACTGGGAGGTTCCTATGGAGGAGCTAAGAGATGTTTGGTAGGCAGTAGATTTTTTTTTTTTAATCTGGAACAATGAATTCTTTTTAAAAAATTCTTTCAAATGTTTAACACTGCTAGTTGCTAGGGATGCAGGGAAAGATAAGCATGTAGGCTAAAGACATGTGTTCGAACTTCACGAAGCACTCTGATGTACGCTTTATCAGCTGGGTTTCAAGCAGGAAGCAGTAGTGTGCTCAAATTGAGTAGAGTTAGATAAGGGGGCTATTTACAAAGGAGCAGACAGGGTGAAGGAAAATCAAGATAATATAGTACTGCAGGGCTCATAATAGCAGGAAGTCATTATCAAGAGGAGACAGCGGTTACTGGTTCCCAGAGAGGAAGTAGTCTCTCTGCGAAGAGAAGCATCGGACAGGAGCCGTGGCCTTTAGGAGAGAAAGATGATGACAGGAGCCTTCCCACAGAGATAGCCAATCTCCTGCTAGTGCCTCCACTAGCTTGACCGGAGCCAGAGGACAAAGATGCCCTTGACAGAAGCCCTCCAGCTCAGCCTTGTGTGGCCCAGAGTAGGATGCAGAACGGTGGGGAGGAGACCTAAAGAGGCAAATAGACAGATACATAGCTCCTGGGTCTTTACAACAGCCATATAATAATAATGATAATAACTAACCTGGATTGAACGCTTACCATATGTCAGGTGGTAGATCAGTGCTTTAGACCTTATTAAGCCTTCACAACAACCCCGTGTGGTGGGTATTCTTATTCACCCTTTTCTCAAGGAAGACACCAAGGCTCAGCGATATTAATTTGCTCTTCTCCATAGCTAGAAGTAGTAGGGGCGCAGTATGACCCTAAGAATCTGCTGCTAGCATCACTAGGTCTTGCTACCTGCCGGTTTTTCACATGAGAAAACTCAAGCTTAGAAAGTGGAAAGGACTGATTCAGGTTAACATGGCTAGAAAATGAGGATCCTGTGTGGAACTCAGCGCTCTAAGTCTTACACTTCTCCATGACATCTTGCCGTTATGAGAGATGGGTGAGGAAGAAGCCTGGAAACACACAGGCAGTTGGATCTGAAAAGAGGGGAAGGGTGAATCTGTATTGTCTGATTTCTTCAGGCTGAGGGGACAGCCTAAGCAAAATCACAGAGTTGTAAACAGTGGTCCAATCAGGCTCAAGTCAGAAGAGAAGAGGGTGGTGGAGAGGATACTGGACAGAGCATTCCAGAGACCAAAGGGTTAAAAGATGCCACAGAGGCCAACTGCTGAGAAGAAAGAGGAGCTTTCAAAGAAAGGAGAACTAGAAGAGGCTGGGGGGGTGAAGCCGCGTACCCAAGAAAATAAGGACGGTTAAGAGCAGCAACGGCGTTCACCTGACTTCACCAGCAGTGGTCCTTCTGGGAGAGCACACAGCCTTTCCTTAGAGTCGTCCCTTCTCCACACCACGAGAGTTAAGAGTGTCCAGAGTTCCACAGCCTCTGCTGAAGAGGCTAGGCTCGGCTGCCCAAAGAAAAGATCTATTTCCCTACTTCTCCCCCAGCTTCCCTCTCCTTACTGACTCCTCCCCCCAACCCTCCCCTCTCCAACTCCTCCATAATTGTGCTGAAATAGCTCTACTGCCAATTGGCAGGATATCCACTCCTTCAGCTTAGATTCATTGAATTCCTACCCTGGTAGGCATTGTTTCTAGGTGCTGGGGATTTGGCAGTGAACAAAACAGACACAAATCTCTGTCTGCAGGAAGCTTACATTTTAGCTGAGAGAAAACAAGTAAGTAAAATGTATCATCTATCAGCTGGTGGTAAGTGCTATGGATAAAAAGTTATAAGGCGGAATTCTGATGGAGGTTGCAATTTTAAACAGAGAGGCCAGGAGATCACATTTGGAAAAAGGCTAGGGAATGGGGAAAAGCGCTGTGGGGACATCTGCAGAAAGGATATCCAGTTAGGGGAGAGCAGAGGCAAAGAAAGCCTTGAGGACTCTGGCTATTACTCTAAGTGAAATGCGAAGATAGGTTTTTCAGCAGAAAAAAATACATGACTCCAATTAAGTTGTAAAAAGCTCACGCTGGCTTCTGTGCAAATAGACTGTAGCAGGAGACCAGTTAGCAGGCAATAATGCGGGGTGAGAGATTATGGAAGCTGTTGGATGTGGTATAAAAAAATCAGTTTCTGGATGTATTTTGAAGCTGACAAGATTTGCTTATAGATAGGATGTGGGAGAGAGAGAAACAGAGGAGTCAGAGATAAGGCTATGAGTTTTGGGCAGGAAGCTGGAAGGATGGACTAGTCATTTTCTGAGCTGGTAAATCCTTTGGACTGTGGCAGGAGGAATTCAGTTTTGGACATGTTAGGTTTGAGATTCCTGTTAACATCCAAGTAGAGTTGGTGAGTAGGGACCAAGACATGAGAGTCTGCAGTTGAGAGAAGTCCAGACTGACGACATAAATGTCAGAGTCATTAGCATGTAGATGTCACTTAAGGCCACGAGGCAGAAGCCTCTTAGGAGTGTGTATTTAGCAAAGTGCTGGTTCTGAAGTGCTCGAACCCTCAGAAGTACATATGTCCACCAGTGAAACAAGCCATGCAAAAGAGATCATGGGAGTGGTTTGGACAGCAGTAAATTGGAATTCACAAATCTTGCCCACAGGTGGCAGCCACCTTTCAGATCCAGCTGCTTTCTGCCATGAAAAACGTATAAGCCGGCCCAGGGGCGCCAGAATTCCCTGACAAAACATATCTCTGGATCCTTTGTTGGTGACCTCTGCCTTACAGTCAGGAATCTGGAAAGTCGTTTTGGGGTTCACCACCTCCCCACCTCCACCTCTGTCATACCATTGAACTAGTCTCATCTCTGTTCACAAGCTCAGGTTTTGCACAGTACCGAGTGCTTGATGTTGTGGGCCTGGGTCCTCCTTTAATTCATAAATCCAGGCTTCACTGGAGGACCAGTGGGATGCTAGGAATAGCTTCCACTGACTTACAAGAACCAATTTTAGATTTTCTGAAATTTTGCAAGCTAGATAATAAACACAGCCAATATTAAATTATGTAAACAGAAATATTTAAAACATCACTTCCTAATTATTTTACTACATTTTGTTTTTCTGTGTGCGTCTGAGTTTTTGTTTTGTTTTGTTTTGATGTCAATTGTATCTGTATTCTGGAAAACTACAAAGTAGTGTATTCTCTTCCTAACTGTGCTTTCTGAGATGCTGGTAGCTTTAAATAGGCCCTGTGGCACTATTTATATCAGGGAAATACAAATCAGGACTGTTTTCCCTAGAAAGCCAGTTTTAAACCTTTATCTGCACACCACTATGCTAATGTCATCCTTGGGAACACATCACAAGTGTCTGATAGAAACTGGACGTGACAATGGCAGACAGACATGTACAGATTAAAGTTCAGATCACTACTCCCTAATTCCTGACAAAATATTTACTTGGTGATTTTTTAAAAAATAAGTCTAAGGAATTGCTGCATGGATTTTCAGAGACTGGCTTTGGAGAAGACACAACTGCAATTTGCACCTCCTGCTTTTCCAGCAGCAACTACAGACTGATGGGATGCACCATGGAAGGTCAACAGAACCATGCTCCAAGGAGTTCTCTGGAAAATAGCTTCACATTTCGAATCAGTGTTTCCCGACTTCCACCCAATGATAAACCCTATAATAAAAATGCAGTTGGAAAGAGTACATAGTTTTCCCCAGATTTCAAGGAGCATATAAAGAGAGACAAAGTATAAGTGGGACAGTGGAGACATGATTCTTTAGAGAGCAAAAGATATATATTCCACTTAAAAAAATTCTATGCCTTTGTAATAAATAAATCTTCAACCACCAAAGGTCCAAGTTGGGCGTAATGTAGCTCTAACGTAGGTAAAACCAAACGAGGCTCACTTTCCCCTTCTAGGTTTCCTGAAGCTAACCTTTTTCCTTCCTTTTTACATGTCCTCTCCACAAATAGAGCTGGTAAAAAGTATCTGTTACAATGACCCGGGCTTTATCATTCATGGCAAATCTCTCTAAATTATAGGCTTTTCCTCATAGAGACCATTTACAGTGGGCATAATACCAGGCTATGTTCAACCATGGCACTCTTTGAACTAGCTGCACCATGTCATTACCACACTAAACTGGAGTGGCCAGTTTTTCTATAAATAAATATCCTCCTCTTTGGGTAGATGAAAATCCTTTGTAGCAGTTCCTGTATTATTGATTTTCTGGTTTCTAGCTTCTCTGCTGGGAATGACTTTTGAATTGTTTTGAAAAGAGAAGTCTTGTAAACACTTGACTGTTGCCTAACTTGAGAAAAATCCGATTAGCGAGGAATCAATAACGTTATTACTCAGCTGGGTTCCCTGTAATTCTCCCATCTCTGGACCAGGTGGGTGGATGCAGGTGAAGAGGTGAGCTCTTTCAAAGAGACTGTGGTTCTTCCTGGATTCCATTATTTTTTGAAACAGTCCTTTAATTTTGTGGTGTTGGAAATAGAGCTAATGATGACAGTTTGAACAAGATTGGCTTCCTCTATGTGAGGGAGAACAAAGCAGAGATTATTGGCTTTGACAAAGGTGGTTGGAAACTTAATCAACCACTATGAGATGCCCTGTCATCCACATGAAATAAAGTCCAGGAACTGACTAGAATCATATACCTCTTTATACAACATCTGAAGTCCATGCACACATATTTTCAGCTCAGTGGTTTGATGGTTGTTCTTGCTGTTTGTCTTGCTTTCTTTTTCTATAAATCCTCTAAAGAGAGGTATTAGAGACATTAAAAGGCAGGATGTGTTGCAAAAACCTCACATGCCGAATGACTTCTTTCGCTGCCATCTCTTGGGTCCCTGCAGCTACATCCTCTGGCCCTGGGAACAACTTCCTGGAGGGGGTCCCTGGTCAGAACCCTGTGCTCCCAGAGTCAAATCACCTGTGTAGTTCACTGGTGAGTTCTAATCTTTGACACCTGTTCTGTTACTGCTTTCTTATGAACTGGCCCTCACCCGTACTTTAATTCTATTACCTAAATCCTCAACCTGCCCGCTTTTGCCCCAGGGCTTACCCAGATATGCTTCCCTAAACCAGACTTCCTACAGAGGAGTTCCTGATACCTCCTGACACCCACTCTCTTTGCCGGGGCCTGCTGGCCTGATTGCGCAGTATGTGATCAGATCCCGTGACGTGTACCCACTTGTTTGGGCTTTAATCTGTTATAGCCTGGTGCTTAGTCCTGGCTAAACATGTGAACCACAAGTGAACTTTTATACTTGTGTCTGGGACCCACTCCTAGGAATTTGGATTTAGTTGGTTTCATGGGGAATATTAATTTTTTTTTTAAACTAAACTTTCTTGGTACGGGCTGAATTGTGTTCCCCCAACCCCTGATTCGTATGTTAAAGTCCTAACCCCCAGTACCTCAAATATGACTATATTTGGAAATTGGGACTTTATTTATTTTAATATATATATTAAAAAAAAATTTTAAAACAACTTTATTGTGGCATAATTCCTATACAGTGAATTATACATATTTCAGATGTATAATTTGATGAATTTTGAGAGATGTATACACCTATGAAACCATAACCATAATCAAGATAGCTAACATGGAAATCAGGTCTTTAAATAAGTAATTAGTTTTAATGAGGTCATTAGTCTGGGTCAGGGTCAGAGTCTACTATGACTGGTGTCCTTATAAGAAGAGGAAATTAGGACACAGACATACACAGAGGGAAGACCAGGTGAAGACACAGGGAGAAGAAAGCCATCTACTAGCCAAGGAGAGAGGCCTCAGAAAAAAAACAATCCTCCTGACACCCTGACCTCAGACATCGAGCCTCCAGAACTGTGAGAAAATAATTTTGCTATTTAAGCCACTCAGTCTGCGGTATTTGTTACAGCAGCCCTAGCAAACAAATACAGTCCTTAAATAGATTCAATGAGTGGCCAAGGAGTGGGAACCACTAATCTGGTTCTGAAAGTTTTGCACTCATCAAATCACCTGGAGGGCTTGTTAAAACACAGGTTGCTGAATCCAACCGTCAGTTTCTGATTTAGCACCTCCTGAGCGTGGACTGAGAATCTGCATTTCCATGACGGTCCAGGTGATGCTGTTGCAGCTGCTCCCAGGATGGTATGTGCTGCAGTTGCTTTTCCTCGGGTCTCCAACTTCCCCTGTGGATTCTTGACTGCCTTTTGGAACAGCCTCAGTGCACAGGGGTGCCTGGCCCTCACTCCTGGTTCTATCTGGGCTGAGGAAGGATTCATACATGTATTTGCCCTTGATTCAAACACATATCTCCTTAGGAAAATGGAAATTCCTGGGGGGGAAACATGTTTGGGACGAGCTGCGATTTCTATAAGTCTGTGCATATGTTTGTGAATTTATGTATCTTTCTACAAAGGATTTGCGGTAACGTTAAATTTGGGAGAGCTGGCTAACTTCACATCTGAAGATCTGAACAAATGTTTCAGTTTTAATACATTAAATATTAAATGCATTCTATAGGCTTCTGTGAAATTAATGTTTACTAGACATTTTAAAAAGTTTTTCCCCCTCAATAATTTGTTAACAGTCATTCTGAAGAGTCAATAATAATAATAATAATAATATTAATGTTATTTCAGGTTCGAGGAGGCTGGACATAACATTCCATCATGTGTGACCCACTTCAGTCTTGAGGCCTGATCACGCTGGAACTTTTAAGTTCTTTCTTCCTGACATCCATCTCTTTGACTATGAGTTAGCTAGCCCATTGATGCATGAGAATTTCACTATCAGAAGCCATTCCTGCCTCCTACTTGCTCCTAAAAGAGCTTTTAAAGTTCAATTTGACCAACCCACCCTTCTAATTACCACAGAGGGGAAGACAGCCTTAGTCTGTGAATTTCATGAGAGTTACCTTTATGTGCCCCTGAACAGTGTAAAGCATGGGCGAAGTATGCAATAAATGACTGCTGAATCAATCAGAAAATAAAACTTGTATCCTGCATAGAATATTTCTCACCTTTCTGCTTCTCATATGCTCTTCCTTCTCCTGGGCTGCATGGACCCCCCCCCTTCTTTGCCTAACTTGGCTTCAAGATTCAGTACGAAGACTTATTCAGAACTGAGCTTAGGCCCTAGCAGTGTCCATCACTGTGTTGTTTCTCCCCTTTGCTTGGAAATTCAGTGGCTATTGATTTAGTAATCCCATCAATAAGAGCTAACCTTTTGAAAGCACTGTGCAAAGTGCATTCACATGTGTAATTTCATTTAATCTTCACAAGAATCACCTGGGGCTTTTAAACACTGCTTCTCAGCCCCACCTGACATATCAGAATATCTGGAGATGAATCCTAGGCTTTAGCACTTTAAAGAACCCCTCATTATTTTCACGTGCAGCCAAGATTGGGCCATCTCTGAGTCAGAGTGTTCACATCTATGGCACAACACATATACCTTCTCTTGTTTGAATGAGCTCTTACCACCTGAAAGAGATTTAGAACTAGTTCAAAAAGTTCTCCATTCTCTCTTCTCCCTTCCCTTACCACGTCCCTCTCTTCTGCAGTTTTCATCTCTTCTCTGCAGTGCAGGAGCCAGTTCCTCCACCTGCTTTCTAGACTAAATCACTTTCTGTCCCCTCTCGGTTCCTCCTAGCTACATCCCCGTTACCACCAAGTTCAGCAAAAACAAATATAAAAACTGTTCTCAAACTAGACTTTGGGAAGCCTCAGTTCATCTGACCACCAGCAGGGCGATTACCTGTCCCAAGAGAGGAAGCCCTTTGAGGGAGAGACATGGGCGTGACTTTTTATCTTTGGTTGTAAACATTGGACAAAAGAGAGCAAATTACTTGCTCAGTGATAAGTCTGGTAGTGGAGATGATGCAGGGGTTTGTAAATTGGATTCAAGATCTTGGAATTTCAAGAGATGTCCTTGAGAGGATCTAGAGTTACAGGTTCAGAATAGCATTTGCGAAAGATAGCAGGAGTTGCAGTTGAATCCAAGAGGATTAAGAGTGACGAGACTATTGGAAACAAAGATTGGAGTTGTGGAGGAGAGAGGAAAATATTTTAGAAATGGAATCCATAATGCAGCTTAAACTGATACACCATTCCATTCCTCTGTGTTGTTGTATTTGTCCCTGAGGTGATTAGATGTCACTCGACAGGGGAACTTCATATTTTAAACTGGGTTGTAAATGAAAAGCATTTTAACACCTACTTGGATAGTATAATTTAATCACTTCTGAATCTTGTTGCCTTTTTAAATTAAACACAAGTTTGGCTCTTAAACAAAGAATGGGAGTAGAGAGCCAAAGGTAGTTAAATATAAACTTTTCTGGTTTTCTTCTCTTGATCGACATTGGTTTCTGATGGACGTGCTCAGCAAACATAAGAATGTTTTACATCTAACAGTGAGAGGTTTTCAATCAACTGTAAGCAAGAACAAGAAGAAAAAAATAAAATGAAAAGAAATCTTAGCTCTTCTTTCAAGCCATTGTTTTATGCATATCTCTGCATGTGTTCTTTATAATTTAAGTTTTTAAAAGCTAGTAAATCAATTGGAACCTGAAGGTTATAATGTGATGGAACTTCTAGAAGCTCAAGCCCACATTTCACTCATAGTAACCACTCAGATGGTTACTATGGTCCTCCCAACCTCCTGGCATTTAAGACCTTTTCCAGTGTTCTCCAAGATGAGTCCATGTAAAAAGGACCCAGGCGAGCCAGAGAGGGCAGCCATATGTTGTTGTGTACCCAGGACAGTTCCAACTGACCCTGATAATCTGGGCCTGATTTTAATCTAACCCCTTTCATTTTCAAAAGTGTTATGATTTAGACTATTAGTTGCTTGATCATTCTAGCTGTGAGGGGCAAAGCAAATGTTTTTGTTGTAAAGGGAGAAGCTTCTCCAGAATAAAAGGGTTCCACTTTTTCTTTCCTTCTTGACTCTGAGTAGCTGACCTGGGTGAGTGACAGAATCATGTGCTTCCAGGAGCTGGGGCTGGGAATACCCACAGGAAAGGAGTGGAGGTGAGCTGGGGTGGGAGGGGTAGAATGGAAGTTTCTTAATCCTCCTTACAGATGACAGGAGTGGTAGAAGAAGCTAGTGAATTTTACTATGGACACCAGTGGATCAGGGGGAAAATATTGATGAGAAATAGGATAGGTACTCGTCCTGAAATCCAAATCTTAACATCTCATTGGCAAGGTGAGTCAGAGACTGCCTGGGAAGATTACAGCACATCAATGATAAAAGAATCGCCAAGGGGCCAACGACATGTGTGAGGGCAAGAAGTCGGGAGACGGGAAAGCCACGCTGGGTAGACGTTAATTGTGCCTGCAGTGTGATTGGAGGTGGGTGCGCCAGTCGGTGGGGGACTTTCAACCTCATGTCTCCTCTGGAGCTGATGACTGTGCCATCTTGAACAGCTTGACTAATCTCTCTGTGCCTTGTTTTTCCAAACTGGGAAGTAAGAAGCATCAAAAGTGACTACTTCATGGATGAAGACACTGCTTTATTTTACAAGTAGAAATCAAATTCCAGATTTCTTCTTTCTAGTCTAGAGCTTCTATAAGGAGGGAGAAAATCTGTGTCCCTCATATATTTGTGAAGTCTTTTCTTAGACTAGGTTATCCCTGGCTATACTGAAATTATTACTGCTTGTCAAAAAGAAACCCCCAAAATTGTGTTCTATGTATTTTTACCTTAAAAGCCACAATTTTGATTTAGATGACATATGTGCACCCATACAAAATGAATGAAACTGATGTTTATTTTTGTGGTTTCATAAATTCATCCATATAAAAAATAGTAATCTTACTGGACTCTTGAAAGTAAAAGTCTAGATTCATTTTCAGTTACATAAACACAGACCTAACATTTGAGGAACTAACTGCTTTGAAACCCCATAAGCCAGCCAAATAAATAGGTATTATTTTTAAAAGATAAGCATGATAGGTTTCTGAAATCAGTCTTTTACAGAACGTCAAAAGCTCATGGTCCAAAGTGGAGAATTTTTTAAAAATATAAAGTACAAATGTTCTTTTTGACCTCATTTTCTAAGGGACTAGATCTTACTTCTCGCCTCGCCTACACCCCCCAGTAGAGTGTCTTAAGCACAAAAGCCTTGCTACTCAGAGTTTCCAAGTCAGCAGCTTGGATACCACCTGGGAGCTTGTTAGAAATGAAGAATCTCAGACCCCACGCCAGAGCTACTGGATCTGAATCTGCATTTTAATAAACTCTCTGGATGATTTTCACGCACTCAAGTTGGAGAAGCTCTAGATTAGAGAACACTTGGGTAGGAACAGCATAGATCACAAAAATAAGTTCGTAAATAGAAGAGTGGGTGGAATTAAAATGCCTCGTGCTTGCCTCCGAGAGAAATTATATTAATCCTTGGAGAGCTTTTTTCTTATCCCTGCGTGCACACTGATGTCCACCTCTGTTTTCTCTTACCACTTGTTTATAGTATCTTTCTCTTTCATATTATGTATGGTGGTTACACGTAATTGTGCTTTAACTTCATAATTGCTATTACTTAGCAAAATTTCAAACTTCCTCTAAAATTACTTCACTCCCAACCTACAATATGCTCTATTTACACAGCCTATATCTGTTTCCTTTTCCTCTGAGACTCCCACCATGAAAAACAGACATAATATGAAATAGAAGACTGGTTTGGCTTGAGAATGTACTGATTCTGGGAGTGCAGCCAAGGACCAGTGCCAGCCAGAATCGGATGAATGATGCTAGTGGTAAAGCAAGACTCAGATCTTCATTAGCAGAAGGAGGGACCTATTTTAGTCATGGGTAATGCAGAATTCCACTTCAGCATGAACCATAATTGGTGAGAATGTTCATTTTTGAGGGCTGAAACATGGCACGCTCTTGGCTGATGGTGTTTTCCAGAGCACCATCAATGGAAGGAGATGCTTAGGAATTATTTTTTTCTTTTCTAATATTGTTTCCACTAATAAATTTTAAAGCTTCTTTCTAATTAAAAATAAAGAAAGTGGACTCATCTTGATTGAGGAAGATAGAACAGATGAAATTGCACAGTTAGAGAGTAGAAAGAATGAGAGCTTTAGTGTCAGAGAGACATCCTAAAGTTCAAATCCCACATCTGCCACTTATGAACTGTAAACATGACCAAATTACTTGACCTCTTTGAGCCTCGGTTTTCTTATCTGTAAAATGGGGATGATACTATTTATCTTGAAGAATTGTTTTAGAGAAGCAAACGAGATAATGTATTCATGGTCCCTAGGATAGGTCCTGGCATTTAATCACTCAGTGAATATTAAAATGTCATCTTTCTCCTTTCTTCTCTAACTCTATTCTGAATCAGTGGGCAGGATCATTTTACATGACTGACTAAATTACTTGAGAGATAGTCACTGCTGTGATGGAAAACCAACCAGGTGAGTGTGATCTGCACATAGCTGCATTATCAGCCGGTGCATGAGTAGTATTTGTGCAGATGACACTGCTGTGCTGAGGGAACAGCTTGAATAAATGTGAAAGTTAGTCTGGTTCTGGAACTCTGCAGACTTCTGAAGGAGAGAAACTTAGCCATCTTCAAATATTTTCCAGTATGTAGGAGGGGGCCTTTCTTTCTTCTGTCTTACTTAATAAAAAAATATTTAATTTGATGTATTTTTTGTTTTTGTTTTGGGGGGAGGTAATGAAGTTTATTTGTTTACTTATTTATTTTAATGGAGGTACTGTGAATTGAACCCAGAACCTCATGCATGCTAAGCATGTACTCTACCACTGAGCTATACCCTCCTCACTCTTCTGTCTTACTTCCGAAGACTATGAAGGAAATGATTCTAAGAAGGAAAATGTTACTGAAATGCATACCTGCTTTTAATTTTTCTGTGAACATCATTGCCATCTCATTCAGTCAGGCATTACTTCAATATATAAGTATCTGCAGCGCTAGATACTATGTCGGGTGCCATGCATACAGGAATCAACAAAACCACCAGCCAATAAATACATATATAACTTACAAATTTTGGTCAGGGCATTCAGGGAAGGGAAAGGGTTTTATTACAGGGTAGTTCCTTTTTAACCTTAGGCTTTGTATCTGGAAATAAAGCAAAACGTTTTTCCCCCTTACATTTTTTTTTCCCCTTTTACCTATTTATTTTGGGTATCTACCTCTCCTTTGTAAATTCACAGCATTTTTTGAAGCATATTTTTCCTTGTGTTTGGGACTTTACATTTCATTTGACTTCCTTAATTCTACTGTATCTTTTTAAAATTCTTCCTCTATAACTTGATTCTACTTCCTTATTTACATTATATGGACTTTTTTTGTGAGAATGGAGGAACCACGGCTATAAATTCTGGCTCTTTTATCCATATCTAGCATGGGTTTAGATATTTTGCTAATATTCAGAAAATGGGGAAGGAGAGCAGGATCAGAATTCAGAGACAAAGAGGATTTTTGTTTGTTTGTTTACAGCTGGCCTGACCCCATTTTGGGGCAGTCTGCTGAACCAAGGTAAACAGTGTTTCAGCTCTATCCTGAGATGAGTGTACGGAGATGGCAGAAAACATCGTGGGAGACTGATGACCCCAATTGTTCACGCCTGTCTATATCCAGCATCTTTGCAATGTGACTTCACAGACTCCCATTAAAAGGTGGGATTTATTCCTCTTGCTCCCAACTCTGAGCTAGGTTTCTGACTTGTTTTCACCAGAGGATGAGGAGGAAGTGAGGTTATGCCACTTTTGAGTCTAGGTCTTGTGTTAATCCTGTCCAGATGCTTTGAAAATAAGCTGGGGTTACCCAGCTGGTAGACGGAGTCACAGAGCCCCATTACCCCTATCATCCCAGCCAAAAGCCAGACCGTTGTCAGACATGAGGGAAGCCATTCTTGACCAGCTAAGTCTCAGGGACACCCCAGCTGTTGCAGATGCATGAGTTAGCACAGCCAAACCTGGATCAGATGATCAGAATTACACAGCTGAAGTGTATTCTTATGAACAACTTAAAAAAAACCCTCATTATTTTAAGCTGACTTTGAGGTAAATTATTATTTAATAATAATTACAAATATTCTCATTTGAATGGTTTTACCCTCTACTTTCTGACTTCCAGCCTTAGTAAAACTATTTTTATCCTTTGGTTGGTACAAAAATCTGAAGGTAGTGGTGTGCTGGTAAATGCTTTGTAACAAAATTCTTAGCAAAAAAAAGTGTGTTTACAGATATGTACATATATACTAAATTTATTATAAATTTTACACATGTAAAGAAGGTGGAGCACACAATTTATAAATAATAAAAAATGTACAATGCTCTTTTGTAAATTCCACATATCTAATTGATTCTCACTGAATGCTTCTGTTAGTTTTTGCAGAACTTACATGCAATTCAACTATGACTTGATCAAGTTACGTCCCAATCTGCTACCTCTTTTCCCAGTAAATTGTTTGTTATTAAATCTGATATATCATTTATTCTTAAACTAGTTGTAGCCCTTGTACAGCAGTTATATTCATTAAATTGAAACCTCTTTCATCTTCAGCACTAGATACAACACGCTGTGAAGCATAATTTGCATTAACACGTTCTCTAGTACTTTCTTTAGTCTAAACAATCAATAAGCAATAAATCAGAGCCTGATTTGTAGTGTGAGCTCCTTTCTGTGGTGAGACACTGCTGCTGTGACCATTTTCAAGTTACCAATGAGACATTCCTGAAAGGGAGTTGGGAAGAGATGCACCTCAGCACGCCATCATGTGGTACGTCCACCGCGCTACCACAGAGGTCCATAATCACAGGAGCACAGATCATATTAAAGTAGAACGAAATAAGTGGGATGTTATGAGTTTTGAGCATTTATGACTTTACTTTTGATATAATTTATCAAATTGTACATTTATAAAATTTAATTTATAATGGTAGGCATGTTTAACAACTAATTCTCTAAATTCCTAAAAATATAAACAATCAAATGAGCCAGCTCCAGCTCACCCCTGTTGAAGGGTTCTGGAAACACGTGATGGTTCTAGTTATAGTAATTGTAGCTTCCATGTATCTAGTGCTCACTAGATCCCAGGTTTTGTTCTACATACGTTAGAGTCACAATAGCATTCATTCCTCACAATAGCTCTAGGAGGCAGGTATTTATTATTCACATCTAATTTACAGATGGAGCAGTGGAACCAATGGAGGCTACTTAGTTTGTCTAAGTTCATAAAACTATAACTGCCTTTCCTAAAGACAGATACATCTTATCACAAATTTATTACACCAATAAAGATTAAATCAATATCTGGATGAGGCTCAGAATTTAGCAATGAGAACAACAGCTTTACTGGCAGTGTGACTATAGATCCAAGGCTGTTTAAGAGAGGGAGGCATAAATGGTGCCTGGGGAGGGAGAACGGGGGTTTGCTGAAGTCTTTGCTGAGTTATATCAGCTGAATGAGAATGGGTAGTTACGGTAAGAAGGCATTGCAGGCAACGAGGTGTGTGAAGTTTGTATGTGCATGGAAGGGTGAGTTGTTTGGTGTGGGTGGAGTGGAGGTGAGTCTGAGCAAGTGACAGTAGTGAAGATGGGGAGTTAATGTGGAGCAGAAAAGGCAGAAAGCCTGACATAAGGGTCTTGAGAGTAATCACAAAGGGGACACGTGTAGATAAGAAAGGAAAAGAAGCAAAGCCAGGATGGAACAGATCAACAGGAGTTCTTGGGACACCAGGAGGCTTGCTCAGTTCAAAGGGCAGACTTTGGTGTGTGTGAGATGGTTACTTTTATGTGTTAACTTGGCTAGGCCAAGGTATCCAGATATGTAGTCAAATGTTATTCTAGACACTTCTGTGAAGAGTATTTTTTGGGGGATGGCATTAACCGTTAAATCAGTAGACTCGGAGTAGAGTAGATTGCCCTCTATAATAATAATGTAGATGGGTTTCATCCAATCAGTTCAAGGCCCTAAGAAAAAGACTGATCTTCCCCAAGGGGGAGGGAATTCTGCCAGCAAACTGCTGTCAGACTTTTTCCTGGGCCTCCAGTCAGACTCCTTTGGTCTGAATGTCTGTGAATCCCTCAAATTCATATGCTGAAATCCTAGTCCTCAAAGATGATGGTAATAGGAGGTGGAGACTTTGGGAGGTGCTTAAACCATGAGGGTGGAGCCCTTATGGATGGGGTTATAAAAAAGACCCCCCAGAGATTCTACTATGTGAGGACACACTGAGAAGGCATTAGCTATGAATCAGGAAGAGGGCCTCTGCAAGGACATGACCGTGCTGGCACCCTGATCTTGGGCTCCCAGCCTCCAGAACTGTGAGAAATACATTTTTGTTATTTACAAGCTACCCAGTCTGTTGTATTTTGTTAGAGCAACTTAAATGGACTAGGACACCTACTCTTCAGTTTTTGGACTTGCCAGCCTCCACAATTGCATGAGCCAATTCCTTAAAATAGATCTATCTATCTTTCTATCTATCTCTCTATCCATTCACACATTCTATTGATTGTGTCTCCCTGGAAGATCCTAAGACAATAAGAATATAGGAGTGGGAGTCAATATAGAAAGCTATGGGCAGAGAAGTAAACTTTTGAGGTGAGAATTAAAAAGTAAAGAAGCTCCAGGTGGCTATAATTGTTTTTTTTAAGAAATGGAAATAAAAGTCATATATTTGCCTTTAGAGATGTTTTAGACTAAATGAAGAGGAAAAACTGATCATGTTAAGAAGGAAAAAAAATAATAAAAAGAAAGAAAGGAAGAAAGGAAGAGAAAGAAAGAAAGAGAGAGAGAAAGAAAGAAACATGACAATTACTATTAAAAAACTGAAGAGATGTTTGTGGGGTAGGGGCTTTGGAATGGCCTCACAGAGGTGAGAAATGAGAAATTCTTTGAAGGATAGATGGGAACCTAATGTGGTTAGACAAAGGAGTGGGGCATAAGGATACAAAATACATAAAGAGAGTTTAGCTCTAGGGTTAATGTAATGAAGTCTGGACTTTATTCTGTCCAAACTAAAAAGCCATTGAAGAGTTAATATGTAGAAACATGGAAGTGACCATTCAGACAGATCAAGCAAACAGTGGAGTGACTGCACAGTTGCAGTTAGGACACTCTTGCCAAATATCGTGAATTTGATGTTTGGCTCTGCCATTTATAAGCTGAATGACCTTTGGCCAGGCCATTACTCATAGCTCTAAAGCTGAATATCTCAAACAAAGTAAATAAATAAATAAATAAATAAATAAATAAATAAATAAATAAATAAATAAAGGATAATAATAGCATCTTTCTCATCACGTTTTTGTGACAATTACATGAAATATGAAGGCAAAACACTTAGCACAGTGTCTAGACCAGAGAAACTTATAATATAATAAATGATCACCATTATACTCTTGGCAAGAAATGTTTGAAAACAAATAATGGAAGTGGAGATAAAACTGAATGGAAGGAAAAATGAAGAATTGGCATGACTAGTCTGGAAGTAAGAAGCAAAAGAAAAGGCAACGTCAAAGTGGACTCTGGGTTTATAGCCTGAGAAAGCAGATGATACCACTAGTATTCATGGAAAATAGGCTGTAGGAGAGGGGCAGGTAAACTCTCCGTTGTATTATTGACTCTGGGAGGGACTGGTCTTCTCCCCAAGACCAAGCCAGTCACAGGCAAGCTCTGGTAAAAGTTGCAGGGACTGGGCTGGGGTGAGACCAGTGGTCAGGTGAGTGATGGGCAATGGGCAATATGGCAGAGAGTTTGGGTATCGGTCAGCCCTGGAAGGTGATGAGTGTAATGCCTGCAAGAAGGCAACAGAGAGATCCAGGCTGCGAACAAAGTGTCCAGAAGTCAAACAGCAACCAAGGTTTCAGAAACAGGTAGGAATAAAATATTAATGAAAGATGGTTTTCCAGAGGAAGAGAAAATTGGGACTTAAGGGAATAGATGAAGGATTATGTATTGGAAGGTGTGATGGAGTAATGGGTGAAGCACAAGAAGGAGAAGTTAAGACAGAAACACAGATACCAGAATTAAGTATTAATAAAAGAACTGAGGCACCAGGAGGAAAATGTAAACCTAGAATTGGAAATGGAATTGAAATTGACAGCAGAGCAGATCAGCCCTTCTAAGGCAAAAAATCTTTGCTTTTTCCTTTTTTAAAAAAATCTTATTATTTTAATAAATATTAAATATATCTGGAAATAATTATAAAATATGTATAGGTATGAGAAAAACCCAAGTCAGAGACATATCCCAGTTTTATGGAGTTCTTGGGGCTTACTTTAACGAAAAGAAGACAAAATCATGAATACAAAATTAGATATAAAATGTATTTGCTGTAAATATATATAAAATTAGATATAAAAGGGAATTTCTTTAGAATTAAAAAATAAGTCATGATAAGTCACAAATTCTTAAAAGCAGAAAAGTACTATAAGTGTTACAAATTCAGAAAAAAATTTATTTACTGGTTTCTTTTTGCTCTATTTTTAGTTGCAAGATAGAGAAGTGCAGTCCCATGCCCTTTTCTGTGGTTAAGGGTTCTAACTAAAAAGTTTGCTCTAGCTCTGATGTGATTTTGATGAGATGGTTGTGAGGAGAAACATGAATGAGGACACATGGTAGGAGACGGGGCAGCCCTCAGACTGCTTTGTATCTATACTCATCAAACAACGTCATGTGGCACTGTGGCTGAGACAGCCTGAACAGCGCCTTGTTTACGTCTAGAAATCCATCCTCTTCAGGGCTAGTCATGCTGTGCCTCTGCATTGTCCGCTGTGCTGGAATGTGGTATAAAATGGGAGGAGGCAGCACAGGGCAGGGGGATGGAGGGCGAGTAGAGGAAGGAGGGGAAATGGGGTGGGTCACAGGATGGAGTCTTTGATGATACAATCTTTCCTCATGTGAGTCCTGAATAGATGGCAGTGAAAACTGAATAGATGTTACATCAAGAATGTATTTATGGATATTTATGTAATTTAAAATGATAGATACATTTATCCATTTATCTATTTATCCATATATACAATGGAATACTACTCAGCCACAAAAAAGAACAAAATGTTGCCATCAGCAGCAATGTGGATGGAAATGCAGGAGATTATATTAAGTGAAATAAATCAGACAGAGAAAGACAAATACTGTATATCACTTACATGTGGAATCAAAAAAATACAACAAACTAGGGAATATAACACAAAAGAAGCAGACTGAGATACAGAGAACGAACTAGTGGTTACCAGTAAGGAAGGTGGGAGGGGCAATATAGGAGTTGGGGAGTGGAAGGTACAAACTACTGGATGTAAGACAGGCTCAAGGATGTACTGTACGACATGGGGAATGTAGCCAATATTTTATAATAACTATAAATGGAGTGTAACCTTTAAATTTGTGAATCACTATATTGTATACCTGTAACTTAAATAATATTGTGTATCAACTATACTTTGATAAAAATAATAAAATAAAATGATAGATAAGTTTGGTGGGAAAAGGAAAATGAAGTAGATTCACATGTTCTGTTAAGCAAAGATGTCTATCATTTATATTTAAATTTTAATTAATTTATTAATTATTTTTCTTAATGAAGGTACTGGAGATTGAATCCAGGACCTCATGCATGCTAAGCACACACTCTACCATTGAGCTATACCCTCCCCCTATATTTAAATTTTTAAAAACCTGGATTACAGAATTGTATGAAGAGTATGATCAATTGCAAAAAGGAACAAAGACACACACACAAATGCCCACATACAACCATGTGAAGCAACACACATGAAAAGAATTTTTCTTTCTTTCTCTCTTTCTTTCTTTCTCTTTCTTCTTTCTCTTTCTTTCTTTCTTTCTCTCTCTCTCTGTCTCTCTCTCTCTCTCTCTCTCTTTTTTTTTTCTTTTTCTTTTTTGGAGCCCCAAGGCGGTGGGAGCATGGAGGGCATTTCCCAGCTGGAAGGAAGAGTCACCTGGGCAGGTCTTGGGCACTGGACAGCTGGGAGAGGGGCTCTGGCCTGGGCTGAGACCAGAAACCTTCCCCCAGGACCCCGAGGTCCACAGTGGGTGCCTGAGCCGGAAACCTGGCAGCCCCACTACCTGCTAGGAATCCGGGCTGCCCTGGTCACCTGGCTGCCCTTGTATCCTGGGAATGACCCCCAGCCCCTTGCTGCCCCAGTACTCCTGGCAGCCCCCAGTACTACTTCTGCTCCCTCCAGCTTCCCTGCCCTCAGCTCTGCCCTACCCTCTCTCCAGAGGCCCCCCTGTTATCCCAATACACCGGTACACCCTCATTAACCTCGGTACCACCCCACTCCCCCTGCGTATAGCCTCATTACTTCCAACCACTATCCCTCCGCCTCTCTGGCACCGCCCCTGACCCCCAGTACCCGTGGCCCTCTGGGAACCCTCGTATCCCCAGTTGCCCCTAGCTCCTCTCCCAGCCCCTGGGGACCCAAGCCCTCAGCTCCTGTGACCTCGCTCCCAAGACTCCCGCAGACCCGGGTCCTCTGTACCCGTCACCCCAGGCCCGGTCTCCAGCTCCCTGTAGCCCACAACACTCGATACCCCGACTCCGGGCTCGTGGGCCCCGAGGCCCCCACCACCGGCCTCCTGCATGTCCGAAACTGTTTTTTAATAGTAGTTACACCAGAGGCGTAGGTTTGGTGTGGGGAAATGGGAGAGTTTTTACTTTCTTACTTACTCCAACTGTTTTCCTTTTTACTCTTTACAATGAATATTTATTTCACTGAAACAAAAGTTAAAGATGTGAACCAGGTACCTAAAAAGCAGTGTGTGAGACCTGTAGAGCTGGAGAAATTGTCAGGTATTCTGTTCCTAAATTGCCCTTATCAGCTGCCTGGGGCAGAATATTCTATTTTATCTCATCCTACAATAAACTTACCTTGAAATAAAACTATAGATTAAAAATTAAAACAAAACAAAACCTGGGAAAAATATCTGTTCTACTTGCTGATCATTGATCATACAATAGTTAAATCCCAGGAATCAGCACCATATGAATTGGGCCATGATGATTAACTCTTGCTTATCTTTTATTCTTTTATTTTCTGATTTCTTGTCCAATCCCTCCTTATTTCTAATTATTTGATAACGTACTCTTTCAATGTGCAGCAATGAATGAAATTTCCTGTCTTACTGAAAATGGATTAGACTATGAAACAGCCTGGACATTGATATCACAATGCTTCTCTTTATATAGTTAAAGTTTTTCTGAACAATATTCAATTAATCATAGCCTGTAACTTTAAATCACGTTTAGTCAGCCCTGAAAATGGACATGTGCAAGTAGATTCCACACAATAATTCAGAGTGTTGCATGGTGCTAAAATTTTCCTGGGGGGATACAGAGCTCTCCTTGGGTCATTAGGAAAAGAAAATAGACTATTGTATGCACAAGGGATTTGGAAATGAAAAGTACTATAGAAATAATAGGGGTCATTGTTACTACTTTAATAATTACTGTTCTATTTCAATAAGGATTGCCTTATATTTAAAGTCTTGAAAAATTCCAATTTTATAGAATTTTATAGAATTTCTTTCTTCTGTAAAATCTTCACTTAATATAAATGATATTTTTCATTCAGCTTCCTATGACAGTTTTGTGCTTAGAAACCATATGACATTATAAGACAAAAAAAATAATTTTCTTAGGTAAAATTTACTTTAAAGACAATGGTAGGGCTTATCCTATACCTACAATTCTTGTGTTAGATGAAGAAAATATATATATATACACACATATAGACAGACATATATATTTATATAAATAAGAGTTGGTTTTTAAATTTGAATATAAAATAATGTAACCTTATGATGGGTAATTTGGAAGACAAAAAAAAAGTATAAGTAAGAAAACATTCTACATTTTTAAAATTCATCAATTAAAAAAGTCCTTAATTAATATTTCAGTATATTTTCTTCCAGTCTTTTCAATTTTTGCTTATATCCATGAACACCCCATACACTTCTCTTTTCAAAATTGAGATCATACCCATACTCTTGCCATCATTTTATACCCTTTTTAACCCATTCTCAGCATTTTCTCATGATATTAAGTATTATTTTTAAAAATGATATTTAATGATTACATAATTGTCATCATATGTCTGTATTAAAATATTTATAATCAATCTCATATTGTGTCAGTCAGGGTCCTGACAGCAAACAGGTGACCCACTCCACTGACACAACCGGCAGGAGTTAGTTAATAAAGGGATGATTTGCAAGGGTGTGGGCAGGTCCAGGAACACTGAGGATGGTCAAGTATCTGGGAGCCATTACCACACCAACCTGCACAGGGAAGGGGAAGAATGGGTACCAGAATCTGGAAAGCTGTAGCCGTCAGAGAGGATCTCCAGATAAGAGCTTTGGTAGGGCACACAGCTGCTCCCAACGCAAGCCCAGCCAAGGCTTGTGAAATAAATACTCTAATTTCTCTCTTTTACTGCCTCCCCACCTCCTTACCACTGGCCAACCCAATGGGAACTCACAGGGCAAGGGGATCTGCTGATGTCGAGTCCACAGGGGTCAGCTGCTGCCCTGGGAAGAGAAGTGGGTGGAGAAGGGTGGAAAGTATATCTGGACTGGGAAATACTCAGTATACTTAATTGTTGTCAGTGTTTCCCCCCTACTTTTTCACCATTACATCAGTAAAGTTGTGAGAAATACCACTGCATGCTTATTCTTCAGTGATATTAGGTAAGTATCCTGAATGTATGAAACATTAGCCTGCCTTGTCAACGAGGCGATAATGGAAAAGTAAAATTGGCATCAAGCATCCCATGCATGACTAAAATCGTATCATCTAACCAGGAATCAATTGTCCTTGTTTTGCTCCACAGTTGATATTAACAGGACCCAGAGTATAGGATTTTTGGTATCCCATCTAGGCACACTTTCCATACAGCTACACCCATATGGTATTTTATATCAGCAAAATAAGGCAAAAGTCACAGACCACTGGTCTTCAGCCATCAATTCCAGAACTCTCCATTTCTGCTATCCAACAGAAAACCAGTCAAAACCTCCAGGATGACAAATGGGAGAACCCAGATTTTTATGTTCCTCATGGTTATTTTTCCTAAAAAGAACACAATATGCAGCGTAAAAGGAAGCTAGATTGCAGGAGAATCTTTTTATCTTTATAGCATGGGTTTTTAAAGCATGGTTGGATTTAGCCCTGCCAGTAACTTACCAACAGTAATTCAGTTTCATCCACACACACTCTAAGATGGAGCACAATGAAATTATGCTCTTTGCCACTCACTTGTCATAGAATGTTGAATATATTGGGGATCAAATTCAGTGCAGTTGTATGAAATGCTACTAATATGAACGTACATGATCTCTCCTAAAAGGCCTTCTGACAAAAAAAAAAAAACTATAAAATTTGCCTCTTTTTCCAGATGAAAGAAAATCATTGTTTATTTTAACTGTAAGTAAGAGAACTTTTTTTCTCCTAATCCATCCAAATAGCTAAGTGTGATGGACAATTTCTTACTAAGGATGTGAGAAGATGGCAGCATGGAACTTTCACATCCATCCCAATGCACTACCAGGTTTAGGAAGCACTGGGAAACTTTTACTTCCTTAACTTCCTCCTGAGAAACTCTTAACGAGGCTGTATATGATGGAAAGGTTCAGAGAAGATCATTTTGCATCTTGTGCCTCAAAAATCAATGCAATTACAGTACAGCATTTAGAAACTTGGAAATTTGATTCTCTTAAATTTTGGAGCTGCTGTAACAAAAAACACCAATATTCATCAACAAAATTCAATTTATATAATAAACCTATTTATAATATCAACAGTTCAAGAATCCAGAGAAATTTTACATGGATTTTATGTGGAAAATCTTATTTCCAGGGGGTGGGATATAGCTCAGTGGTAGAACATATGCTTAGCATGCATGAGGTCCTGGGTTCAATCCCTAGTACCTCTGCTAAAAAAAAATAAATAACTAAACCTAATTACCCTTCCCCCACCATCACCAAAATAAATAAAATGAATTGTACAAAAAAGTTCTAAAAAATTTTTAAAAAGAAAATCATATTTCTATTCCTCTTCCTTATAAAAAGTGAATACTACATTTAGTTTAATCCAGTGACTATTATTATTGAGAACCTTACAACATGTTAAATGTTTTATGTATATTTCAATGCTTTTATCTTTATTTTATATACTCAGGTATTAAGGCATTCACCAAACTGGAAGTAGTTGAAGAAGTATTTTAGCTCCTTTTACTCTCCTCCAAGGAAGAGGAATTCTGAGAATTTTAATTAAATGAAATTAATTAATCAAACATTGACTACAAACTATGCTGGAGAGGGTGTTGTTCAAATTCAGTGTAAATGGCAAATACGTAGAGATATTAAGATGCAAACAGTATAGTCTATACTCTCAAAAACTTTAAAATCTAGTAGGGTAGTAAGACAAAAGCATACTAACTACAAAATTGAATATTATAAGCACCTTACAAGAGGAATGAAGTGCTTCAAAGGAGAGGGAAGAGAAAGGGAGAGGAGATTAAATCAGAATATAAAAGGTGAAAATGGGCCAAGTGACAGGGAAGGTTTACATAAGTGAGACCAATGGGTAAGGGACTGGAAGTTTTGGTAGCATGTATGTATACATGCATGCATGCACGTATGTTTTTGTTTTTACTTTTTTATAGTAATTTTAAAAGGGCAAAAGCAGTACAGAGTTCTTGTGTGCCTTTCATGCAGCTTTCCCTACCGATAATACCTCACATAATCACAGTATATTATTATCAAAACCAGGAAATTGACATTTGAACAATACCGTTAACTAAACTGCAGACCTTATCAGGATTTCACCAGTTTTTACATGCACTCATTTGTGTGTGTGTGTATTTATATGTACTTCTATGAAATTTTATCACACGTATAGATTTGTGTAACCACTACCATAGTCAGGACATAGACCTACCCCACCATCACACACACACAAAAAAATCTCTCATGTTACCCCTTAACAGTCACACTCTTCCCTTCACTTCTAACCCCTGGAAATCAATGACCTGTTCATCACTTTAGTTTGGCAGTTCAAGAATATTATATAAATAGAGTCAAACAATATGCAATCTTTTGTGTTTGCTTTTTTCATTTGGGGTAATACCCTTAAGAGCATAAGATCTACCTAAATTGTTGCATGTATCAATAGCTCATTCCTTTTAGTTGCTGAATAGTATTCCAATGAATGGATGTACCACAGTTTATTCATCTTTTTACCAGCTGAAAAAAACTGGGGGCTATTTTCACTACTGGGTTATTACAAATAAAGCTGCTATGAATGTATACAGCTTTTTGTGAATGAATTTGTGTGAAAAAGTAAGTTTTTATTTCTGCAGGAAAAACACATCCAAAAGTGCATGGGGCATGTTTAGAGGTGTGATTTTAATAAATTTAGTTCTTAAACACTATAAACATTCTTGTATAGGCATGATTTGTGAATTTTCTTAATTATTTGAGTAAGAATTAGAATTGCTGTGCCAAGGGAATATACACCTTTTAAATATTTTTAATATATATTTTATTCTCAAGAAAAGTCATGGTAATTTCCAATCATTACCACCAGAAATATGCAAACAGATCCATTCTTCAATCTTGAAATGACATGAGTATTATCTTTTTAACATATTGCCAACCTGAAAGTCCAAAATTGGTATTGTGTTCTAACTTGCATTTTGACTGCTTATGAGGAGAGCATTTCTATTGCATATGTGCATTTTAGGGGGGATCTTCCTATGTATGTCTTTTGCCCAACTTTTGTTTGCGGATTTTCCATTTTTTTCTTACAGGTTTGAAATATTTATGTGTGTATTTATACAAATAAAGTAATATTGTCATTGTGTCATTGTGTTGCTAATATTTTCAGTTTGTGGTGTGCCTTTTCATCTTTTTAAAAATGCTTTTTTGACACACATTTCAAGCTGTTAAATAGGCAAATATAAAACCTTTTTTCTTCATGGTTTTTGCACTGAATATTAATGCTTAGAAAAGCTTTCTCCACATAAAGATTACATAATGATTTATCAGGGTTTTTGTGTAGTAATTTTATGCTTTCTTTTTATTTTAAATATACATCATTGTGCTATCTGGAATTTATTTCAAAGGACAAAAACAGGTGAAGTAAAGAACTAATCTTATTTTTTCCAACTTTAGCCAGTGGCCCTAAGACGATTAAAAGAATATTTTGTCTTTTCCACTGATTTAAAGTTCTATCTTTGTCATATACTAAATTCTGTATTTATTTAAGCATATTTCTGAATGTATGTTTCTCTTTCATTGGTCTCTTTTTCTTCTCCTGAACCAATATTATTATGTTTTATTCAATATTGGCTTTGTGATACATTTTATAATCTACAAGTTAAGATAACCACCATTACCTGATCAAGTATCAAAAAGTCATGCTGGGATATGTGGGCTTTTATTGCAGTTAGTAAAATGTTTAGTTATATTTGGAAATGATTAACTTCTTTTCAATATGGAAACATTTCATTCAGTCGATCTGAGTAAAGAAATATTTCACATTACTTGCTAAATTCACACCTACGTTATTTTATTTGGAGGTGTTATTATGAACTGATCAATTTTCATGTTATGTTTTCTATCTGGTTACCATTAGAATGTGGGAAAATGTATTACGTTTGTAACAAATCACCTTACTGAATTTTCTTACTAGTTCTAACATTTTTTTAAAGCCAATTCATTTGGGTTTTCTAGAAAGGTAAAAGAATCATCCTATATGCAAATGCCAATAATTTTGTCATCATTTTTCCAATACTTATACCTCCTATTTCATATTCTCTGAATGCACTGGCAATCATATCTAGAACAATGTTAAGTAAGAGAAATAATATATATATAAATCATATTTATATTAACAAATGTCCTCATATTATACTATCCTTGCATTCAGAGAATGAATACAGAGTGACATATTATTTCATTTTGATATGTTATGCTAATATTTTTATTATTTTTCCATGAATTAATATGTGAGACTGTGCTACAGTGGGGGTTTGCTAATTGTATATAAATAACCTATAAAGCTTTCCTCCATTCTCTACCCTCTAAAACCATTGGGGTAGCATGAGAATTATTTGTTTAGGGAATATTTGGAGGAAAGAATACATTCACACATCCAACTGGGTCAGGTAGCTAATGAAAAGGGAGAGTCTTCCTTGATAACTCTCTTCATTTACTATATAATTAATCGTTTCTTGGAACTTCCAATCTTCCTTAATCTGCTTTGCTGTTTTGCTGACATACATTTTCTTAGAAAATAATCCATTTTCCTTAAGATTATCAAATGTATTATCATAGAAGTGTAAAAGTATTCTATTTTTGATTTAGTAATTTATATTTTTAATAAAACAATAGAGCTACTAATTTAATTCTGACTGTAGTATTATGCAATTAGAAGTAAACATTAAAATACATTTTCCTTAAGCTTAGTGAAAATTTTTTTCTTTTTTTTTCTAACCCATTTCCTCATTTTCCCCCAAAGAGGGAACATTTAACTCATATCTATTTCCACACACTTCTTTTTCTCTCTTGAGTGTGGTCTCTTTTACATCCTCTCTCCACTAGTTCCCTTTAATCTGAATTATATCTAGCATTTTTCCCCCTCCTCTCTGCTGAATAACATATTCCCAAATACTTTGGTTACATTATTCCTCACCACCTGAGCAGAATCACCACCTAAGCAGAATCATGATTCCCATGAAGAGGCAAACTGTGATTTCTGAGAACTGCACAGTCTGGCTCAACAGGAACCTTTGTATATGTCAGAAGTAACGTTGCCTATTAGATGGAGGCCAAGGCGAATAAGAGCACTTATGAGAAGTATCTTTCTGTGGATGCTCTCCTGCTTTCTAGCCTCAATTATGTTTAGCTTAAGAATTACTATATGTATTTCTAGACAGAAATGGTTCCTATCTTGAGTTAGGGACTTGTACTTGTAAAATAGGTCCAAGTATAGTGTTTCACTTGTACTTTACAGAAGCAAGTAACTTGGAAATAAAAATGAAAATAGGGCTCCTGGCTAACTCACAGAAGCTGTATTCACGAAGAGGACCATGGTCTAAGGGATGTACTTGTGTACTCTTTTTGATAGTTTATAACACAGCTTGACACTTTACTACTCTGCAAGCTGGGGCCTTTGGGATACAAGGGAAACAAACTGACTCAAGTCACTGCAAGAAAAGATGTTTAACAAAGGACGCACACAGCAGCAGAACTAGACCACCGCCAGGGCCTGAAGCAGTAGAACTCTTTGCACGCATTGCTCTCCTCTCCTCCCAGAAATGCTTCCTACCTTGAGTTAGGGACTCAGTTCCTATCAACACCTCCCCTGCTGTCCCTCCCAAGAAATGCACCATACGATCCCTACCAGTAAGAAGCCTGCAGTCAAACTACACAATCTCTAAAATAAGGAATGGCCTTATGATTGCTAACTGTCTGAAACCTTGCAGAGATAAGCTCATTAATACCAACGTCATTTAGGGCAAGGATGCTTTGTACCTGGTGACCAGCAGAGGTAAGGACCAGCAGTAAAATTAGAAACTGCAATGGAAAAAACAAAATGGATTTTTTCTATTAATGTTGCATTTACTGTTCTTTTTTTTTTAATCTTAGTACTTACTTGACAAATAGTTGTTTTTTATCCCTCCCTCAGTTCAGCCCCGCTTAAAGAAAACATCCTAGGATGCATATTATTGTGCTCTAATTACAGTTAAGGGCACAGTGGCATATGATTATGGTATAATAACTAAAGCCCTGGAGTGCCTTTTTATTCCATTAAAAATGACCTTAGCTTTGCATCACAGAGTTTTGCATTGATTTGTCTTTTTTTTTATGGATTCCTCTCCACAGGTCTGCTTCCTCATACAGGCTGAGGCATTGAATCGTGACACATGGGGGTCAGTGAAATTAACTATCTTTCCCGTGAGAAATAATTCATTATTCAGCATTTGCTATTAAGATGCCTCTGCTGTGAGTGAATGGAGTCACATGAAGCGTGTGGAAGTTGTGGAGCAGATGGGCATTACATAAATATCATTTAGTGTTCACAATGCAGACAACAATAATTTTCTCATCTGAAAACAGGAGGCATTTGGGCTGCAGAAAAGGAACTGTTGGCACATTAGGTTGCTGGAAAAAGAAATGGCTCTAATTGTTTCTATGGAAGTCATACTTCTTTGAGGCTAATTTAAATTTTGTTTTCTGCCTGTTTCAATAGGGTCTTTTAAAAACAATGATTAGTGTTAGATCTGGTCATGTCCTCTAGTTGAGAGAGACTTCCCACATTTCCCTAGAATTGAGGAGGTGCCTCAGTTCTCAGCAAAAGCAGTATGGGTCTCAGCTCACTTTGTCTCTGGATTGGATTTCTCATTTTGGGAACAGGAGCTAGATGGGGTGACATGAGCTGGAATCATTTAGCTCAGTCTAAAAACTATCCATTAAGGGCTAACTGCAAGCCAGACTTTGGACTAGACCATGTGATGAGGGAACAGCATGAATGAAAAAGCCAGTGATTCTTATCTTATCTAGCTTAGAAAGTGCACTGGAACCCAAGGGGGCAGGTGCCAAAATGTTCACTGAAGTATTGTTTACAATAGTGAAAATTCAGAAATGACCCAAATGCCTATCAATAAGAGACTGGCAAAATGAACTATGAGATATCCACACAGTGGATCATTTGTAAAGTCCATCATTTGTAAAGAATTGCGTAGGTTTACATGTGTAAAGGTGTCTAAGGCATTTGATGTTAGAGAATAACTAACTCTACAAAGTGCTTTATCCAGTAGGAACCTCTATGGAAACACACACAATACCATATTTTTCTCCTTAATCATCAGATGCATAGCAAACAACTCTGGGAAAATGTCCTTCAAAGTAGGTCCTCCTGCTGCACGGTGTCCAGAGTGCTATTCACATTGGAGATGGGTTATCCGGTAACAGTGCAGTAGCATCCCTGATGGCCCTACACTAACCTGATGACTCTGGTTAATTTCAGGGAGTGAAGGGGACCAAGATTAAAGATAATCATCAAAAGGAGCTTTAGCTATTACCTACCATGTTTTAATTCTTACAGGAGATTACATTAATAAATTAAATGTATATTAAACATTAATTTAAAAGTAAGCAATGTGTAATTCCTGCTTTCTAGGGGCCAACAATCTAGCTTATGTACTCTAATAATTCTGATGAAAAACAAAGTGTGGTCAGTGCTTTCCTTGACATCCTAACTGTGTGTGGTGGTGGTGGTGGTGATGGGGTGTGTGTGAAGGTGGGAAGGATCTGTCCTTCTGCTCCTTGAAGGAGGAGGGATTTAGTGAAGGTGTCCTTAGTGAAAGGAAGAACTTTCTCTCTACAGCCTTCTGGGCAGCTCAGGTAGAATCACAAGCTGTCATCCATCCACCCAACCACGTTAGAAGATGTAATCTAGGGAATAAGAGGAAGGCGCTGGGGGGAGAGCCAGAAGGAAGGTTCTAGCCCATACTCATTAGGAGTGGCTTATCTGCAGCTGACTAAAACTAACCCTGGCTCTCTAAAGCCAAGTGGGATGAAGTGGTGGGTTATCAGGGGTTCACAGGGTCAGGGGCAGGCAGGAGGGCTACATTTGGAAAACACGGATAGGAACTAAGCACCCTGAGGCAGCGGGAGTGGTGATGGTAATGATGCAAGAGGGTACACAACCTCTCATTCAGCAAACACTGCCTGAACATGAGAAAAATCTAGTAACCCCACTGTCTTTGTATCACATTAACTCGGATTGGTCCACATTAGGTTATAGGCACTTGGCTGCCAGAGGGTGTCTTCAGCTTCCAAGTGGATGGCCAGGCACTCGTAACACAGCACTATGGGATCTCCGAAATAGGAATGGAGCAGGCATGGTGGGAGCCCAAAGGGGTAGTGGTTACTGACTGTGTTCTTAATAAGTACAAGGTGCTGTTCTAAGCACTTTATATGGGCGTTATTTAATTTAAGAGTCACAATAACTCTGTCAGTTAAGTGTTATTGTCACTATTATTATTCCTATTTTACACAAGAGGTTAAGTAACCTTTTCAAGGTTACAGGAATACTGACTTGGTATTGGCTCCTGAAACTGTATTTCTAATGACCTGCTACTGCATATGTCCACTCTATGTCCCCTTCTTGCCTTTTTCTCCACATTTCCCAGAGGAATACAGACCACTTTAAACTAGTGAATAGGAAATGTGTAAGACACATTAACCTTAAGGCAACCCAAAGGGTTCTCATAGCTGTAATCCCAGTTCTCCTTGTCACATCTCAAAACTTACGGTGAGAAAACATTTTGATTCTTATTTTTCTGATGCCAAAGGAAGCAATTATGAGTGATATGACTTGCCCAAATGCCCTCCTGATTAAGAGCTAAATTGAGACAAGAATGTAGAACCACTGAATTAACAGTAACCAACTCATCCCTGTTGTCAGAAAATTATAACTGCCTCCTTCAATGAAGTTTCTAGAATCAGTCCTCAGTTTAAAATAGATCCTATAAGCCATGTGTCAGAATAAGTCATCAATCCCCCTGTGTGAAACTGCCCAGGGGCTCCCATCACCTTCAGAATACCACCTAACTCCTCGTCAGGGCTGTGAGGACTGCAGGGGTCAGCCCTGACTGTTGGGGCTCGTCTCTCTCTCCCCTTGCCCAGGTTCTCTGTCTTCCTCTTGTTTCCAAATACACCAAACTAGACCCTGCCTCCAGACTCAAACCATTATTCCCTCTGCTAGAAATACTCTTGGCTTACTCCTCACAAAGCTGATTTCTTCTTGTCTTTCCACTCTCCACTTAAATGACATCTTGAAGATAACTTTAGCTAAAGTAACCCTCCCTCCAAATCCCTCCACTGTGTGAGTCTCCTGAGAGCACTTATTGGCCAGTCCGGGATATTCTTGTTTATCTGTTAGTCTGTCATTGATTGATGGAGTCTCTTCTCTAGAATGTAAACTCCCAGAGGGTAGCGACCTTGCCTGTCTTGTTCAAGACCAGACTCCAGGACCCTCAACTGTACGTGGCACACAAATGTTCACTGAATACATTATTTCCAGTTTACCCAACCACTCAGGTTTTCCCTTTACCCCACAAAGGTCAAGTCATTATAAGTCTGGATAGGCCTTGAGGAAGTATTTTATAGTTCAAAAAGCTGGGGCAAAAGGTAAAGTAACCTGCCTGAGTTCATGTCAAGCTTGCAGCAAACATGGACTGAAATCTGAGTCTTGTCCTTTCCCAAGTAGAGCTATATTTAGCACACTGGCCTGCCTACATCTGAATGAGGAACTGAGGTGATCTTTGATTTATACACTCTCTGGCGTCATCATGGGAGGCAGTGTGGTTACACAGAGGTGTTGCCTCTCTGCAGATGAATGTGTTATCACTGGGATGGTTGGGCACCTGAACTTACGACAGCGGAAGGTCCATGTTGGGTACTTTCCCTGCATTATGCACTATTTTGAGCTTACCATGTATTAATCTATACTATCCACACATAACCCCGATTGAGTAGATACTGTTATCATCCTCATTTATAGATGTTAGGGAACCTGCCCAGCATCAGGTGGTTAGTAAGTTGTGGAGTTAGGATCCCAACACAGGTGGTCTACTCCCAAACCCTCGCTTTTAACCGTGAACACTATTCTTCCTGCTCTGGCCAGGAGTCACAATTTATCCCTCCAAACATCAAATCAGAGTCTCCACTGAGGCAGAATAGTTAGGAATCCAGGGTGAACTGTGTGGCCAAGAGGACTTGGTAGTGCAGTTTTCATCAATGTAGTTTTGGCAGAACTGGCCATCTTGCTTTTTTAGGCTTTCATTTTCTTTGTACAGTGACCCTCCATAAATGGCCAGGAAAGAAACAGAATAAACACCGTTGAGTCACCAGCTTCCGAGGTGTGGAGCAGTACTTTATTGATGGCAGGTGTATGGAGCTTCCTGGAACATGTTGTTTATGAATAAAGATATCTTCCTGGCATTAAGGGAGTGGAGAGTGTGTGGATCCTGCTGGTCTGGGAGCATGACACACTAAATAATTGATTAAAGAGGAATGACTTCTCTGCTTCTCCATGCAGGCCAGAGTATTTTATGTAAGCAGCTCTCTGAAGCCAGAGATGGCAGTTGGGCTAAGGTTCTGCTCCGGGAGAGTCACATGCAACAGAGCAGCAACATCTCTCTCACCCGACTGGGAGCAAGCATCCCCTTTAGGTCAAGAGCTCTCTATTTCCTGACTGAATGGGGACAATTTCCTAGACTACAACTCTTTCCACTTTCCCCTTCTCAATTCCATTAAGTTTGAGTTATTGGCTTTCTATTCTGATCACTACTGAAATTTCTTTTAAAATCAATCAGAGAAAGGGTCCAGAAGAATGTAGACTCTCAGATGTAAAAAGAGATAAATTGTCTTCGGGAAGATCAGAGTACAAAGTGGGAATTTGGATGAAATATTTCATTGGGTAACACAGGTTGGTGATAGAATGAGGTTTCTTCCTTATCCCCATTTTTTAAACCCGATATATTTATAAGTTTTGGAACTTTCTGGCACAGGATCAACTACTTTGATAATAAAGTTTGGCCACAAAAGAGATGCTTTTACTCTGTCACAATCACATTTCAGATTGACTCTATCTAGAAGTGACAAATGAACCGCTTCTCTGATGTTTTCTGAAGTGGTACCTACTGATACTCAGAAAGACGGAGAGCTGGGCATAGTCAGGGATATATGGGTCAGAAAGATGCTGCCAAATCTGCTTGAGGCTGGACGTTCATGGAAACACTTTACTCTCTATTATTGTGGAGCTAAAACCCAGCACACATGCTGTAAACATCCAGAGCTTACTTATGGAAATAGTAATTTCTCAGTTTTAATAATTATCACAAGTAATTAATTGAACTCCTGCTTTGTAGGAGGAAAAGCACGTTAAATTAAGTTACGTAGCGGTTGCCCAATATTTTCAAACTAATTAGCAACTATACAAAATTCAAACCTGTTTCTTCCTTCTCTGTTTCCCCCAGCCCCTCTCCCCCAATAAAAAATCGACAACAAATAGTGTTCATTGCAGGAAACACACTTGAGAGACCATATGCATTTGCCCTTTGGATTGGTCGAATCAGTAATTTAAAAATGACTGAGCCCAAATAGTAGAAATAACATAGAGTAGGAATTCGGAGGCTTGGATCTCCCTCTCATTAGCTGTCTGTCCTCTGGCAAATTGTTCAGACCCTCTGACCTCCGTCTCTCTCAGCTCTAAACTAGGATGAATAGTGTGTGCTGTCTGCAAACTTCTTAAGGTTGCTGCCAGTATCAAATTAATATTTGTAAATTAAAACATGCTCTCTAAATGCATGATATTACAGACCTTAAATAGCTAATCTCTGTGCCAAAGTTTTGCCCTCAGGGCATCATATTTCCCTAAGTGGAACTATATGATTGATCTTTCAATGTTTTTTAAATATCAGCCTGAGAATTAGGAAAATAAAACTAAACAGACCTTTTGGATTTTTATTTCCAGATTCAACCTGAGAGTTGCAGTTTCTGGGATTGAGTAATACTTACGTCTGTCTAGTAGTGGTGTCAAAGGGCACTATTCCAGGTTTGTTAACGTCATCATTAACAGATTTCTCCTTAGCTGCCAATAATGCAATTTATTGGTGCTTTAAAGAGTTAAAGATGACCATTTTCTTTTCCTGCTAAGTAATATGTCTAGTCAGTCCTGATTCTTTGAGGTAAATATAAACCAGCGGTGGACATTTTAATAATGTCTCTGCCTCAGAAAATATAAAACCATAAAAATATAAGCAACAGAGTGATTTCTGAAGATTAAATGCAAAGGGGGGGGGTTAATTATTCTAGAAAAGCCAATTAGAAAGTAAATCCAAATATTCTGTTACTTCCATTACTCATCTTCCCCAGAAAATATAAAGCTCAAAATCTGTGTGTGTCATATTACACCAATGCTTCAAGTTCCCATGTTCAGTCCACTCAGAGAATCACAGAAATTCCCAATTCCCATATACATAAAATCTGCAGTCACACAATCCACTGCCCTGATGTTTATGGTTGACTTTCCCATGTGAGCAAGTGCAACATTTAAGGATATTAAAAAGTGCCCTTCAGAGAAGGAGGCTCTGGTCTAATACTTAACTCTTTAGAGTGGCTAGGGAATGTCTCTACCACCTAAATAGAAATTTCTTCTGCCAGGAAGACTTTGTTCCAATAGGTGATGGACCCAAAGAGATATCTATTATTATTCTCTGCAATGGCTAAGTTGAAAGAGAACTTGACTTGGATTCAGAACCTGGGTTTGAGCTCCAGCGCTGACCTACCCGCTGAATGAGCTCAGGCAATTCACTGAACTTTGCAAGACTCAGCTTGAGATGTGAGTAATGATAGCCTAACTCACAGGATTGTTGAGACAGTCAAATAAAACATATCTGTGAACGTACTTAGTAAACCGTGAAATGCTAATAAATGCACAGTACATAAAGTTACCGACAGTAATTCAAATTAAGGACTTGCTTTGATTTACAAAGTGATTTTGATGGAAAAACAGTGAGGTGTGAGTACTTCTGCTCTCTCATTTTGTGCAACAGAACTGGTGTTAATTAGTCCTAATCAAGTCCACATTTGGGAAGCATGCATTTAACTCTGAAACCTACCTCGCAAGATACTACAAATACAAAGTGTTCTCCAGTTTTCACCCAGGAATTACTGCCTGTACAACAAGCAGTAGAGGTGGCTTGTTCACACTGGTGTATCCAGATGGTGTCAAGACACAACCAGACCACCTTTTCACACCCTAGTCCACTGGCTCTCCACAGATCTGCACCCCCCAACTTCAGGCAAGACTATTTGCCTGCCATCTCCCCTCACACCACTTGATTGCATCCTCTCCTATATTTTTAAATGGTGAAAAAATCGTTTCACTTGTTGTCCTCCTTTCTCGAGAGTAATGCATTACTCTTACCCTCTGTAAGATCTACCTCTTCTGTAAAACCTTCCATGATCGACTCCCATGCTTCCTTGTTGATTTTATTTTCAACCCCTCATTTAAAAGACTCATGCAAGAACCTGTAAGATGTTGATAGAGTTTTAGGACACTACCTGAAACTAGGACTGGGTCTGCATAATAACAGTGGACGTATTAAATCAAATAAATTAAATAATTTTCAGTCAGTTCCTTGTTGCTTTAAAAAACAACAAAAACCCAGAAATATATAACCGGTCCACCCAGTTCCCATTCATGAGGAGAAACTGCTGTGAATCAGATTAAATGTGAAGGTCACTCCAACTTAACGTGTGTGTGCATGCGTGCGTGTGTGTATGTATGTGTGTTTGTGATCGTCTCAGCTGCTTAACTCCCTAACTGCTTACTCAGTGGGGCAGAGAGGAAATTCATTAGGCAGAAAATTGTAGTCTGTGCTGTTGCTCATTTGCTGTGAATCTTATACCACCAACTGCAGGCCAGTCTTCTCCTGTAAAATGAGTGCGTCAAACAAGCCCATAAGGCCAATGACCCATAAGGTCCCTGAAAGTATACATGACCTATAGGAAAGGAGAAATCAGTCATTTATCTATGCCATATTGTATTTGAAAACTAGCTCGCCATTCTCTGCCATACCACTTACAGGGAAGTTAAAGTTGCTTTACTTTATATAGATGTTATTGCGTGAGACAGGAAAATAAAATAAAGTAGAAGAAAAGAGGATGACAAATGTGCTTCTCTCTTGGTTTTTTTCCCATGGGGGTATACTGTGGACTGGCATAAGTCTGAATCTCCAGTAACGAAAAAGGGTCTTCTATTCTGCCAATAGTTTGGCTGGCTCTGACTTCTGGAGCTTTGGAACGAAGAAGGAAACTATGCAGGTGGCCTTCTTGTACCAGCCCCTAAAGTGAACCTGGGTTTACCTGTTCCTGCTGCTGCTGCTGCTGCTGTTCTGGGCAGCCTGACCCAGGATTCCAGATCAGCAAGTGCAAAGAACAGAATCTTGAGTCTTAAATCACTTCTTTTGACAAAAGACTCTGATACCTGAGGGCAGTTGATGGATGACCTAGGGAGTCTGAAAGCTTGGTAGACTTTCTAAGGCCTTGAGGAGAGCTGATCATGCTCTGTCTTACACAGAATAAATGCTTCATAAATGTTTACTGAATTACTAAACCAGACAGAGTGACATTTTAAAGGAAGTTCTCCACAAGCAGTGATGGTGAGCCCACACCAGGAAGCTCAAGTTTAATGGAAATCAAGTCCTTTTCTTAAGTTGATATTAATAATAACAGGACCTTATGTTTGTATAGATTTTGACAGATTACAAATCATGTACACATACTTATTCCATTCAATACCTACCAAAAATACTATAGTCCTATATTATCACTTTTTAATAAATACAGACAGTGTAACTGTGATATAAATAAAAACAACTTTCCCAAAGTCACATATTTAGTAAACTGCTGACCGAACTCAAGATTAGGTGTTTTTAAGTTTCAGGCTCCTCCTAAGATACATTAAGGTGCTGTGTGCAGCTAACGGACCATGTATGAACAATAGGGGGGTCCTGTCTTCATCAAAACACCTCTGGTGAATAGCTATCTTAACTTGCCTTCATAAAAATACAACACACAGGACAAGACTAACATTCTTATTGAACTGGGTGTTTTGGTCAGGCCATATCTGGAGCATATATTCTATTCTGAGAATCCTATGGAAGGTTTGAGAATTATGAAAAGTCATAAAGTAAAGAACAGCCAGGAATTTGTCAAGTAACTAGAGTTCTGGAAACTATGCCTTTTAAAATAAGGAATAATCAAAAGAATTTGAGATGATCAGCCTGGAGAAAGGAATATTGGTAGTGGTGGGGGGTAGAGTGATATTGGCAGGGAAAGTGTTTGCTCATTGTCTCCGAAGCTTTGAGTGGCTGTTACATCAGAGGAATTAGGTCATTTTTTCTTTATAAAGAAAAATTTCAAAAAGTCAAGGTTGTTCAAAACTTCAGCACATTCCCTTGTGAGGTATAACTTGTAAATAATCAAGCAATGATAAGCAGACCCACTGATGTGAGTGACAGAATCATGATTTTGGCACTGGGTAGGAGGTTGAAATAAATGCTCTCTAAGGGCTTTTTCAGGGCCTCTAAGATTCTATGATTTAATTTTTCTCTAAAATAATTAAGCTTGAAAAGAGGGCAAAAACACATCTGTTTCCATAACGCTTGTTTCTAGTGGTACCTATGCTGTACTATCAGTGCTCGCCATATTACCCCCAAACTTAGTGGATTAAAATAGGTGTCATGAGAGTCAGGGCTGTGGGGAGACCTCCACATTGTCTGGTGCTCAGCTGGGAAGAGTCGGTAGCTGGGAGAAGTAGGTGAGGGGGTTCATGATGCCTGGAGATTGGAATCATCTGCAACTATGCTGTCCAACACAGTAGGCACTAACCTCATGTGGTTATCAGCTACTTGAAATGTGTCTAGCCTGAACTGAGTTGTGTTCTAAGTGAAATACATACACATACACATATACAAACACATATATACATATAATATTCCAAAACCTTAGAATTAAAAATAAGGAGTTGAAACTATCATTAATAATTTGTATATTGATTACACATTGAAATAATAGTATCTGGATATTATTAGTGATACTGGATATTATTCTGGTGAAATAAAATATATTAACAACATTAATTTCACTTGTTTCTTTTTAATTTTTAAAATGTGGCTAATAGAAAATTTAAAATTTTATATGTAGTTCATATTCTTACTGGACATCATTGATCTCATGTGTATGTTAGTTAATGCTGGCTGTTGACTGGCATCTCAGCTGGGCAACTGACCAGAACACCTGCTTGTGGTTTCTTCATGTCATTTATGGCTTCTCCATAATATGCCAATCTCAGGCAGTTGAAAATTTTGTATGGCAACTGAAGGCTCCAAAAGTCCGTTTTCCAGAGTGCAAGGCAAAAGCTGCATTGGCTTTTTGACTTGGCTGTGGAAGTCATACGCATCACTTTTGCTACATTCTGCTAATTCCCAATGAGTCATAAACCAGCATAGACACAAGAGGAGGGGCACACTGTAGGAGAGCACGTGGGATCGGGGCTCCCATGGCAGTCTTCCTGGAAAATACAATCTTCTACAACTTGTCACCATCACAGACCAACAAAGTTATGAAATTTCCTTCAGATTTAGACATTTCTGAAGTTTAAGTAAAGTCTTTGATGTAAGACAGATTATAGGTCTTCCGAAGAGACCTTCAAATTTTAAAATTAAGCAAATATGTTATACTCAGGAATTGCATTAATAGCCATTATTAAGGGGAATGTAGTTTAAAATGCAAACTGTAATTTAAGTGTTTAAAAAGCTGCCCACATGCTAAGGAAACAATCATAAATCCAGTATGCTGGTCACAGAGCTGAATCACACAGCACAGAGTACTTCCAGGTTTGGTTTTTGTCATTGTTGTTGTTTGCTTATTTTTAGTTAACCATTAGAAGTATGTTCCTAATTTCTAAGAGGCAAATGTTCGAAGCTGACTGGTAAATCTTTTTCCAGATGTAGTTAATTTTTTTTTCATTGAAGTAAAGGCCTTTGAACATCAATTAACAATTTATACAATGTGACTGTGAAGATGTGTGATATGTGTTGGTTTGAGGCTAATGGATGATTTGTAATAAGCATTAAAATACCTTATAAGACGTAATTTATTTAAAATGATTATCCTATATTTGCTTTTTTAGAGGGGCAGTGAAGCTATACATAGACAATGAAATGTCATGAAGGTTAAAGCAACATTGGACTTTGGTCAAAAAAGTATAATTGACCTAAAGGGTGCCTAGTAAATATGGACTTCTGGAAATGAAAGACTGCTGATTTTTGTGTCTGTGGATTTTTTTTCTTAAATAATAATAAGGAATTGTCAATGTAAAGTTGGTTTAAATGTTCAGTTTGCACTCTTCCTTTTGCACCTCCTCTTCAGAATTTCAGTTGCTCAGATGATTTATTAGCACAAATAATTATTTTCATCTATAATTGATTTAATTATTTATTACCTATTGAATAGTTAACAGGGATTTCATTTTAATTTATGTTTAACATGGGTTAATCCTCAAATCAGTATATGAGTCCATGATTTTCTCTTGTGTTCTAAGTGGAAAGCACCTTTTGATATGCCTCATCACGGATGATTTGATGGGCAGTTAATTGAACTGAGCATTGAGAATGGAGATAATAGAAAACAACAAGAACAACAACAAAATACAAAATCAAAAATAAAAACAAATAAGCCTGCGTTATTCGCAAAAGAGATCAGAATTCTGCACTGCTTCTTAATTCTGGCTGGTATTTAATTCCTCTTCATACAGCAACCAAAACACACTGAAAGATTTCCTGCTTCCTCTAGAAAGGTGGCCAAATTCACGTGTTTGAAAAGCACACCGATATGGGCTGGATTTTACTGCACGTGTAAGAAGACATTCCACTCTGCTCCTAACATTTGCTTTCTAAATAACAAAGGCTCTTGAAATGAGTCATGAAACTAAAAATAGGTTCGAGTACCTTTCAAAAGGATTTTCACTTATAAGAAAAGCTTTTGGGCTTGTGGAACCTTTTACTTCATTCTTTTTTCTTACATAAACAAGAAAGACCAACAGGTAGCATAGAGTACTAATGTTCTCAATTTAGTGTTACAGAGAGATGTGCTACTACCAGCAAATTGAAGAGACAGCTACCTCAAACAACCTGAAGTAAAACAACAAAAGTCTTTCAGGCCTCCAGTTATTTCAATTAACTAATAAATCTAGTATGTATGATGCTACTAAAGCAGAGGTTAATAGCATGGCCTTTGGGTCTTATACACATAGGCTGTATAGTTCCTCGTCTATAAATGAATGCTAGTAGGACTTGGGGGAAGATTAAATAGAAAACATAAAGCAATGGCATAACACACAGCAAGCCCTCACTGTTGTTATTATTAGAATATAGTAGAATATCAACAAACTGGGTATAGAGGAAATGTACCTCAACATAATAAAAGCCATATATGACATGTCCACAGCTAATATCATCTGAAAGCTTTTCCTCTAAGATTGGGAACAATACGAAGATGTCCAATGTCACCACTTTTATTCAATATACAACTGGAAATACTAGCCAGGGCATATTGGCAGGAAAAAGATATAAAAAGCACACAAATCTGAAAGAAAGAAGTAAAACTGTCTCTATTTGTAGATGACATGATATTATCTGTAGAAAATCCTAGAAAGTCCACCAAAAAACCATTAGAACTAATAAACAAATTCAGTAAAGTTTCAGAATATAAAATCAATATACAAAAATCTGTTGCATTTCTATACACTAATAAGGGACTATCAGAAAGAGAAATTAAGGAAACAATCCTATTTACAATTGCATCAAAAAGAATAAAATATCTATGATAAATTTAACCATGGAGGAGAAAGATCTGCACACTGAAAACTGTAAGACATTGATAAAAGAAATTGAAGAAGACATAAATAAATGAAAACGTATTACATGCTCATGGATTGGAAGAATTAATATTATTAAAATGTCCATACCATCCAAAACAATCTATAGGTTCAATGCAATCTCTATTAGAATTCCAATGACATTTTTCACAGAAATTTAAAAAAAAAACCTAAAATTTATATGGAACCATGAAAGACCCCAAATAGCCAAAGCAATATTGAAAGAAAAGAACAAAGCTGGAGGCATCACACCTCCTAATTTCAAATTATATTACAAAGGCATAGTAATCAAAACAGCACGATACTGGCATAAAAACAGACATATTGATCAATGGAACAGCATGGAAAGCCCATAAATAAACTCATGCATATATGGTCAATTAATTTATGACAAAGGAGCCAAGAATACACAATGGAGGAAGGATAGTCTCTTTAATAACTAGTGCTGGAAAACTGCACGACCACACACAAAAGAATGAAACAGGACCACTATCTTACAGCACACACAAAAATCAACTTAAAATGGATAAATACTTGAACTTAATATCTGAAGCCATATGACTCCTAGAAGAAAACATAGAGGGTGAGTTCCTTGACATCAGTCTTGGCAATGATTTTCTGGATATGACACCAAAAGCAAAGGCAACAAAAGAAAAATCAACAAGTTGGGCTACATCAAGCTAAAAAGCTTCTGCACAGCAAACAAGGCCATTAACAAAATGAAAAGGAAACCTAAAGAATAAGAGAAAGTATTTGCAAATCATATATCCGATAAGGGGTTAATATCCAAAATATATAAGGAACTCATATAACTAATAGCAAAAAAACTAACACAGTTAAAGAAACAGGCAAAGGATCTGAATAGACATTTTTCCAAAGAAGAAATACAAATACCCAACACGTACGTGAAAAGGTGCCCAACATCCCCAATCATCAGAAAAATCAACTCAATACCATAATGAGGTATCACCTCACACCTGTTAGAATGACTATCATCAAAAAGATAAAAGATAACAAGCATTGGTAAGGATGCAGAGAACAGGGAACCCTCATGCACTGCTGGTGGGAATGTAAACTGGTGCAGCCACTATGGAAAACAGAATGGAGGTTCCTCAAAAAATTAAAAATAGAACTATCATATGATTCAGTAATCCCACTTCTGGGTGTACATCCAAAGGAAATGAAAACAAGATATTGAAGACATCTGTATTCCCATGTTCACTGCAGCGTTAGTCACAACGGCAAAATATGGGAACAACCTAAAGTGTCTGCTGATGGATGAATGGATAAAGAATATGTGATATATGTATTTTTCATCCATGAGAAAGAAGGAAATCCTGCCATTTACAACAATATTAATGGGCAATATGCTAATTGAAGTAAGCCAGACAGAGAAAAACAAATACAAAAAAAAGTCAAGCTCATTTTTACAAAGAATTCAAAATGGTTGCCAGGGGCTGCTGTGGGATGGGAACAATAGGGAGAGGTTTGTAAAAGGACATAAAAATAAAATAAAATAATACAGTAGAACAGAGTAGGAGAGCCCTGAGCTGAAAAATAGGAAGTTAGAAGGTCTAAAATTTAGTATCAGACCTACTACTAATTAACTGTATAACTATAGTCAAATCTCTTAATTTCTCTATCAGTAAAATTAGAGAGTTGGTTAGACGGTCCCTATCTTTTTGAGCTTTAAAATTATATGACCATGAATAAACAAGACAATTACCAACTCCCCTTTTCACACGATGCAGTATAGACCTAAATCTAAAGCCTGTTGGTTATAAAAGGATGCCTATTAAGTTGAATAAAATGCTCCTGGGATAACTATTCCATCTGTTTAGTCAATATTTTACAATCAAAGACCAGGCAGGCAGTGGGGTGATTAAGAGTGTGAGCTCTGGGGCTGGAAGGCCTGGGCTTGAATCCAGACCTACTATTTACTAGCTTTGTGACCTTGGGCAAATCAGTTTCCTTGCCCATATAGCTGAAACAATAAGGGTATTTAACAGGATACTGTTGTGAGATGGAACAGATTCACACTTAAAAAACATTTAGAATAGTGTTTGGCAAGGATAAGAACTCAGTAAAAATTGGCAATTAGTTATTGCCTTAACATTTCTTCCTTTGATTTCTGGTAATTTACTATTTACTAATGAGAGAACATAACTTTTTAAAAATAATAATACACTTTAAAAGACTACATTAATCTGTTATCTTTATTTCTTAAAAATGTAGATGGTCAAAGAAGAAAACCCTGGCTTGATTACCTCTTTAGATGGAACTAACCCAACCGACTGAATTATCTTCCTATTTCCGCAACTGAGTTCCCTAAAGAAGTCTGGTGAAATGTAAAGCATCAAGTGTGGCATCTTCCAGTTAGAGATCTCTAAGACAGATGGGCCTTTGCTCCTCTCCATCCAAATCTGGTGTAGACGCTATTAATATATCGACTTGAATTGTTACCAATTCTTATCTCTAATCGAAAGGCTTTTTCTTCAGAATTAAAGGGTTTCTAGTATCATCTGAACATGTGAGGAAAAAGTGACTCTAACTGTTGAGTGTTTCCTATGCATCAGGCTCTTATTCTCAACTCCCTGAATGTTCTCTCCTGTCATCCTCACAATTACCTGTGAGGTATCATTTCCATTTGACATATGAGAAAGACCCTAGCAAATAGGAAAAGGTAAAGCCAAGATTTTAAACTCAAACTTCAAATCTTTTACTCTTTCCACAATAACAAACAGTAAAAGTGGAGGGAGGGAGGGAGGGAGGAAGGAAGGAATGAAGGGAAGAAAGAAACAATGGACTTCTAGGAAGCTGTACTGTCCGTGCATTCCTGTAAGCCTGACCCAGGATTCATTACCCCCTCTGCAGTCTCTCTGTTCTGCTCTTTTCCAGTTATTAGAGGGTCAAGCTCTATCCTACAGGCCAGTGTAGAATATGTGCCTTTGGGCATCCTGGTGGATTTGGTTCTGTGCATTGGAACATAAAGCACATTTTCACAGAATATCTGAGAATTCTGAAAGATTCTTGCCACTTCTGATGTCCTGGAAAATCTATTTCAAATAATCTCCAAATTATTTTATTTATGGGGAATGGAGCCTGGTGTTTGCAAACAGAAAACAAACAAACAAACAAACAAACAAACATGCCAACCTCTCTGGCAGTCACTTTAGGAGCCTGCAACCTCACTTATCCAAGTTAAACGTCAAATATCAGTCCAAAGCAAGAGGGCAGGTAGTAAAGAATTATGTGTGAGCTGAGAGGTCAACTGAACAGCCAGCCCTGGAGTTAAAGCTCTCCTTGCAAAAGAGGTAAGGATGACTGACATTGTTCTTACAGTAACTGAATTCACCCTATCTTCATCCTCACCACATTGCTGTGGGGCATAGATTTTTGTCATTTCAAGCACCTGAGGCTGGGTTTTCTCTGTTGTCCAGAATCTAAGCTAGTCAGCCCCAGAGTCCATTGGAGGAAGTGGGATGCCACAAAGCTTAGGAATGCTGTGGGAGCTGTTTTTTTTTTTTTTTTTTGAGTTTCTTGAATTTTTCTTTTTCTTCTTTTAATTGAAGTATAGTTGATTAATAATATTGTGTTAGTTTCAAGTGTACAGCAAAGTGATTTGAATATAAATAAATATATATACACACACTCATACACACACATATATATTCTTTTTCAGATTCTTTCCCATTTTGGGTTGTACAAGATATTGACTATAGTTCCCTGTGCTATACAATAGGTCCTTGTTGTTTACCTATTTTATATATGGTAGTGTACATCTGTTAATCCAGAACTCCCAATTTATCCCTCCCCACTCGTCTTTCTCCTTTGTTAACCACAGTTTGTTTTCTATGTCCTTGAGTGTTTCTGTTTTGTGAATAAGTTCATTTGTGTCATTTTTTTTTTCAGATTCCACATATAAGTGATATCATATGGTATTTGTCTTTCTCTGTCTGACTTACTTCAGTCTGATAATTTCCAGGTCTGCCCATGTGGAAGCTGTTCTTACAACTTGCCCTGCTGTCACTTATTCTGGTATGAACTCACAACAGAAAGCTTCTTTTGACACATTCTACACAGCTTTTGGAGGACAGGCACATACACAAAAGTCAAAACTCAAAACTCATTCTGGCAGTTTTAGCTTATTCATGTATTCATTCTCAGTGACCCACTCTGACATAACGTGTCCCACACTTGAAGGGTTTTGCAGCTCAGAAACCTTGACAGCTGGCCATCTGGCTCCAGCCTCTAACTCCCCATGTGACAAAGGAATGGATTTCTCTGACGGCCTTGGCCTCCGACTGGAGTGGGTGCGTCAAGCCGTTGTTGGACTTGATAACTCCTTGTCCTGGCCACAACCTGGCCTTAGGTTCACCCTGTTGCTGCGTGAACAAGCCACCCTAGGTAGGCCCAAGAGGGAGGATTACCCACAAGAACAAGGTGAGCCAGGTCAGGACACTGAAGCCTAAAAGGTTGAGTGTTTCTGACTTTTCAAGAAACAGACATATTTTCTGAAGGGAAACTTTTCCTGCCAGGCTTCCAGGTCAGACACCAACCACTGGAGGATGGCCTTTTACTGAAATCACCTTCCCCCGAAGAAAGCCTGCCTATTTCCTAGTGCTCAGCTCAAAAATCCTCTCCTCAGAGTCCTTTCTGGGGTTAAGTTAAATTTAGAAGACTGCCTCTGGCTAATCAATGCTTAAAATCTATGTACAATCTACAAGTTAGAAACAACAGAGGCTTCGGGGCAGCCTGCCTGACTTTGTATCCAGGCCTTGTACTTCTCAGCAGACAGACTTGAACAAATTACTGAATTTTTTTGTGCCGTCTCCTCATCTTCAAAAAGCGGAATAATAGGAGTGCTTACACCATTAGGTTACTGTGGGAGGAAAGTGAGTTAATTCGGGTAAAGTGAATAGAACAGAATATGTAAGTGTATTGTTCAGATCTGATTGACATTAACTGCTATTCTCATCTAAAAATCTGCAGTTAATCCACTTTCTAAAGTGTAGTTGACTTTTTAGAATCAATCTTTTCCTGAAGGAATGAGATGGGAAAGAGGTAAAATAGGGCAGTAAAAGGGGAATCTTGGCTTTGGGTGCTGTGGGGATGGCTTGGAGATCTGAGCCTTAGGGAAGGCTGAGAAGGTGGTGTCAGAGAGGAGGTTCTGACTTCCAGAACCTAAGGCAGAAATGGCAGGGCTGGGTTACATATCTTTGGTATCTTAGGGTAATAATATTGGTAACTTTCAAGGGTGAAGGCAGTATAAACAAAGTGAGACAGCTAATTATATTTACTCAAACTACAGTTTGTCCTAGGGTTACCCTGGCAGAACAGGATTAAATTAACTATGAATTCCTCTGAAGCAGAAACTGTTGTCCTAGTGCTCACAGTGAGTTCTCTGTAAAGGTGTGTTGAGTGGATTAGTAAATGAAGACTAAACAGTCAGGCTAAATCCAATGATGGCCTTTAGAGTGAGCTTCAGAGACGCAGTTACTCCTACGTGCTCCTCCCCTTGTTGATTCAAGGTCCACCGAGAAAAAAAGGAGCAGCTTAAAAAAAATGTTTAATATGGAGCAAATCATAACCTTGTCATATGTAAGAGTGGCTATTCATACAATTTTCAGTTTTCTTCAGGAGATTCTCTTAAAAAAATTTTTTTCCCCAAAATGAGATGGTAGTCAATTGAAAAAAAAAATTATTACCATCTTTGTTGATGCTGATGTAGGAAGAGATGATCCCAAACCAAAAGCCTTTCTAGATTGTGCGCTTATGGAAACGTATTTTTACATGATCTGAATTATCTTTTCACACTGCTCTGTGTATAATTTGGCACCCACTAAAAACAAGCCATCAAATGGAATGTTTTAGTAACAATTAGTTAATTGTGACAATGTGAATGTGACAAACAGGCTGAAAATTTGAGCATCTTTTGAAAATGAAAAACAAGAACAACCCCCCCACCCCCCAAAAAAACAAACCCTGAGTGTGGCAAATAAATATGAATTCTGAAAGTGATACCACAAAACAGTATACTTGAATTATATATAAAGAAAGTTGGAATTGGCGAAACTATAATTGCTCTCTTTTTAAAAATAATTACCAATTGATCTTTTTTTTGAATCATACTGCTCAACATCAAATATCAGATCAGGGATCAACAAACTTTTTCTGTAAAAGACCAGATTGTAAATAATTTAGCCTTTGTGAGCGAAGAGACCAAACTGAGTATAATAAGTTGGTACCTATATAGAAAATAGAAAACAAATTTCCACAATTTTTATTGACAAAATTAAATACCTAATAATAATAACTGAGTACAATTTTTTGTAATAAAAGTCTACTAATGAAAGGAATGGATTTTTTTTTTGTTACTTAACTCATTTTACTTAATAGAGGTTCAGCCTTAGTGTTCCCTTATCATCCAATTGATTGCAAATGTTCTTCTGTAAAAATCATTCTTAGCTACTGGCGCTATACAAAAACAGGCTGTTGGCTGGATTTTGCCCGCTGGCTATAGATTGCTGATCTTTGGGATGAATGCTCAGAAGACAAGCAAAGCATTGCCCATAAAAGAGCATGTGATAGTTAACCAGTAACAGCCCTTGGGTACTGCTTTCCACACATCGTTTCCTGGTACTGGTATAGTGCACTAGTCTTCAAATCAAATAATAGGGAGTCCTTGACATCAACTTGGGATCTTTTAGCAGAGATTCAGAGTAATGTGAAAATGACAGTATGTATCTTGATACGAGAAAGGAACCCAGCACAGAGCAGTGTGAAATAGAAACAGCAACACAGAAGGGGGAAGAAAAGCCTAAGAGTAGAGGGGATTCCCTCTGTACAAGTGGTAGGGATTATATACAGCCGGTTCCTTAGTGAGGAGGAACCAGAAGTTTAAAGCAGGTCCTACCAGAATCGTACATATTTGTGTTCAAAATAATTGTTAGTAAAATGAATATCATTTTCATTCTAGGATCTGTGATGGCTTTGGTTCTTACCTACAAATCCCTTTCCCATCTTTATAAAGTCCTAAGAAACTTCTTAAGTATATATGGTATCTTGGCCAGTGATAAGTTGGTGCTGACTGGAGTCAAGATTTTGAACTTCAAAGTGAGGGAAAAAGATGAGCAGCCATGACCCACTCCCTCATCTCCTCTGGCCAAAAGTTCTATTACTGAAGTCTGTTACATAAGGAGGTCTTCATTTGTCCAAATCCAGGTTCTATTTCACATACATCAATCAATTAAACAAAATTCTTTGGCCTAGGGCAGTAATTTATTCATTCAAAAGCCTTTAATAGTTTATGTGAGCATTTAACCTCTTTTTCATATTTTTAGTGTCTCTAGGGGAAAGCATTCTTTTCAAGGACAGGATTCAGGGACAGAGCTCAGAGAGCTCAGTTTGAATCTCAATATTACCCTGTGAGCCCTTGGGCAATCACTTTCTTTTTCTTTTTAAATGTTATTTATTTTAATTTAATTTAATTAATTTATTTTTAAAATTTTGTTGTGGGGGAGGTAATTAGGTTTATTTATTTATTTTTTAATTGAGGTACTGGGGATTTAACCCAGGACAGCATGCACTCTGCCACTGAGCTACACCCTCCCCTGACTTTATTTTTTTTTTAGTATCAGTTAGCTCAGCTGTAGACTGGGGATAACAATTCCTACCTCACTGGATTTTTGTGAGCAGTGAGTGAGTTAAACCACATTAACTGCTTAGCATTCTGCCTGGTAAATAGTATATGCTGAGTAAATATCATCTCTTTGTATGGTTTGTTATTATTATTCAATTTACCTATGATATTTATCATAACAGTAATATCATTTTTGACATCAAATGAGTAGACATTTAACAAATTCATTCACAAATATTTACCAAACATTTACTCTATGCCAGGCATTACTGTAGGTACTGAAGATACATAGCATAAACACAGGAGATAAATACATATAGCCTCCGGGGACTTTCATCCTGGTGGGAGGTGGGGAGAACAGAGAGTAAGAAAACAAAACACAATCAAACAAAATGTATCATATGTCAGATGATGATAAACGCTATGCGGAAAATTAACACAGGAGAAAAACAGGGAGTACTGAGGAAGGAGAGACTGCAGTTCAACATAGGCTGGGTGATCAGGGAAGTCTTCCTGCATACAGTGGCCTGTTCTCCTAAGGGGCTGAAAGACCTGGTTTAGGTTGCCAGACTTAGCTAATAAAAATACAGGATGTCTAGTTAAATTCAACTTGACATCCTGTATTTTATCTGGCAACCATGCCAGGGGATGAGGGCTAAAGAGGGAGTCCAGAGTTTTCTTTTGGGATAAAGGACAAATGAGTCTCAATGGTAAATTCTGATGGGGAGGGGCTCAGGTGTGGAGCTCCGTCTGCACTGCTGGAGAGGCCTGGACCACGCTACCTCACTCTGAGAACTGAGGTTCTGAATTTCCCTAGACTCCTGCCTTTGAGTGGGTGGGAAGTGGGACACGTGGTGCTCAGCTTCCTTGTAACTCCTGATATTTATTGCTTGAGGGTCATAGAAAGTCAGACTGACAATGATCTTAGATGTCAGGTTAGACTATCCTCAAGAAACAGACCCCACAGCGTCAAATGAATTGCTCAATATTGTGGAGACAGTGCCTTGATGAACCTGGATTATTGATTTAGATGCCTGAAAGGTCAGTGAACTGCAAGGAAAACAATTCTCTATGTATGATTTTCCATTGTTTCCCTCTGTAATTTTTCACCTTTTGTTCAGGATAGCACAATTTCCTCCAGAAGGATGATTTCAGAAGTGGGTAGTGGTAGTTTCTGTTATACGATGTAATTCTCCTTCTGATGATTCAATGCTATCTCTTACACACCGTGAGGGGAGAGCTGGATTCATCTCAGCTCGGGATGAGGGTGGCAGCGCTGATTACTGCGTGACACTGAAAGATGGCGCCAGGTCCATCTTAACCAGAAGGGCAGGGGTTTTGTTCATTTTTGAAAGTTCAGTTTCTAGAACAGTGCCTAGTACATTGTAGATACTCTGTAAGTATGAAAATGTTAATGGATAAGAATTTGCAGGATTATGAGGTTTTTCTTAAAATCAAAAACTAATTTTTGTTAAAGCACTTTGAAATAATGATTATTTGTATGAGAGATGTTTTCTTGCAGATGTTGAAAAAAATGCATGTCTTAGTGGTTCAGAGAATAGGCCCAGATAATCCTCACTTCACACTTCCTAGTCGTGACTTCTTCTTATCTCTGTACCTTAGTCCCCTCTTCTGTAAAATAAGGGCAGCAACACTATTATCTCCTTTCTCATCAAATTATTGAAATAAGTGTCACTTAGACACTTAGATCAGTGTCTGTTGCATACAAAACACTAGAATGTTAGCTATTAATATTATCTTAACCTTTTAGTAGCCCTAAAATATTTATATTATCTCTAATATGATGCTTAGTCCATTGTTTGAGATCTGTAAGATTGTTGAGTGACTAAATCATGTTTATATAATAGAAAAAAATTTAAACTATTTAGGATCCTTTTGAAGATATTGTAAAAGAGTATAACAATTAAAAATGTCACTACTTGACTAGTCTAGCCATTAACACCCTAGAGAGAGAGTCGGCTGAACAATTATAAAGATGAATAAGACTTTGTCATTGACCTCTCTTCAGCTGAAGAGCAAACATATTTATATGTGAAGGAGGCATTGTCTTCTCCTTTTAATATGGGTCATTTCTTCCTTGGCAAGTTTAGGGCCTTTGAGCTTTTGCTGTTGGGAATCCAAAGAAAATACTACTGAGATGAGGTGGAAGAGTGGCTTGTCAAGATGTGTGTTTGTACCGTCTTCCCTTCCAACTCTGCCTGCGCACAAAGTATACCGCAGAGGTAAGCAACTCCATACTCAGTCCACCACAACTTGGTTTTCTCTCTCCCATGTCAATAAATCCACTTTGGCTAAATTTATGGGTATTCTTCCTAATAGTCAAACCCAATGATTCCTTTTCAGCCCTCCCTTTGTTTCCTGCAGCGTTTCCAGCATGCTGTCCTTTGTGAAAGTACTACGTCCTTGGAATCTAAAACACGCCCCCTTCCCCTCCACAGTTATCTCCTTCCCCTGTTCCTCTCTTCTGCTCAATTCCCTGTAGTGGCTCCTCTTTCTTTGCTGTTGCATATTTATGGTTCCCAGTGTTCTATATTTAGATCTCTTTTCTTCTCATCATTTCATTTTCATCCATGTTTTATAGTACCATATACTCCCTAGTGAAGCAGGCTAAATAATGGCCTCCCAAGATATCAGGTCTTAATTCCTGGAACTATAGATGTTACCTCGTAGATATGATTAAGATAGTGGTCTTCAGATGGGGAGATTATTCTGGATTATCCAGGTGGGCCCTCAATGACAACACCTGTGTCTTTATAAGAGAGAGAGGGAGATGCATATTTGATACAGACAGCAGAGGAGAAGACAACATGAGGCAGAGACTGGAATGATGAGTTTGCAGTACAAGAAATACCAGCGGCCATCAGAAGCTGGAAGAAGAAGAAACAGACCCTCCCCTAGAGTCTGTGGAGGGAGGGAGCCTGGCCTGCCAGCACCATGACTTTGGCCTAGTGATACTGATTTTGGACTTCTGGCCTCCGGAACTGTGGGAGAACAAATCTCTGTTGAATTAAACTCCAAGTTAAAAAGCAGCTCAGGAAACTAATACAACAAGAAAATCTAAACTCTATGTCCGTAATTACTACTTCTTTTCCAAGTGCCAGATCTACAAAACAAAGACCAGCTGGACACCTCTACCAGATCTCCCATTTAATAGGTGATCTAGCCATTGCCGAGTACTTGCAGGGGGCCAGGACTTGCAATGTGCAATGTGAAGCCTTAGAAAAACATTATCTCGTATAATACTCATTTTGATACTCACTTTAACCCGATGAGGTAAATGCTTTATTAGCCTCACTGGACTGAGGGACCAGAACACAAAGAATCTAAGTAACTTTGCCCAAGGTGGTAAAGATGTTAAGTTCTGCAGCTGGGATTTGGGTCCCAGTGTGTTCCAGCTTCAGAGTCGATCACTAGTGACAGAGCTCTCTTGCCTCAAACCACCTGATGTCTCAGGCTACTCAGAGCCTGTGCTGTGTCCAAGTAGCAGTGCCCAGGCCCTCTGAGGAGAGATCACTTCAGGTGGATTGAAAAAACCTTTACAGAGCCCTCACTGCCTGGTAGGTGCACTGGGTCAGTTCTTTGCAGCCATTACTGCGGCAATTTGCTGTTCTTGTTCAAATATCAAACTATCTGAGGCTAGAACATGCCCCAAATCTCATGCAATTTCAGAGTCAGACCCCCACCTCACGAGGATGATCTGAGCCTGATCCGAATTACTCTTGCCTCCCAGGAGCCTCACGCTGATTGACAAACTCTGTTCATAAGAGTGCTGTGGCTGTCCTGCTGCCATGGCCACTTTCACTGGGTTGCCACTGGGCCCCGGGGCAAAGTGAAGAAGCTGACACTGAGAGCTTCACCCCTTAGTATTTATAGAGTTTGACCTTCTGCGCCATGTTGGTACATCTGGAGTCCTTGGGCCCCGGGCTGTCTGACATCCTCTTCTTGGTTCTTCCCTTATAGTTATCACTTGAAATGTGGACAGTTAAGTACCATAACTACAATGTCTTAGTCATCTGTTAGGTACCAAGCAGTCTACCTGTGCTATTCATTCAATTCTTTCCACAATTCTGCAAGTAGTATTATTGCCATTTTGGAGATGAGAAAAAACAAACGCTTAGAGAGGTGAACTAATTTGTCCAAGCTCACACAGCTTCTTAGTGGCAAGGTAGAGTTAGGATTTTAAGAATCAGATAATTCCAATTATTAAACTAGATTTAAAAATTTCTTAACATAATCTAAGTTGCTTCAGCTTGCCTTGGGCAGTGCTGAAGGAGGGGGAAGTGAAACCAGGTTCTTCTCAGTATAGGAAGATTCCCCTTCCATTATCCAGGGAGCCAGATATCATGATTTCTGCCTCTGAGATTGTCTTACGCTTGAGCCAAAAGGACTTCAGTAATAACACTGATATTATTTTTATGACATATATGTAAGTTTTATAGGTTACCAAGAACTTCAGCATAAAAGAGTTCTTTCCATAAAGGGGGAGAGTAGGACCTCTCTTTCTTAGAATTCTGTGTTGGGGTATCCCCTCTGTGCAGAGGTTCATCTCCTGTGAAGCTAAAGAAGTTTAAATGTTCAGGGACTCTCCTTAGTTCAGGCATATGCTTTTGTAAAATTTGAAAAAAGTAAAATATTTTAACCACAATACCTTCACGTTGGGTGGTGTCAGACTGGCTATGGACATTTTGGCTATTTGGCTAATGGCAAATTGAATTGGGGATCCTTTTAGTTTGGGTCTGGTAGGATGTATTTTGTGGATTGCAGTCACTTCCAGGGATAGCTAAGTTTTGCTACCTGTCCTCATGCAGGAGTACGTTCAGAAATACTCCTGCTGTCTACTCATTTGGGGGTCAAGGAATGAAGACAAAGAGTTAGAGGTTGTAATGTGAGCTGAGCATGTCCCTACAATGCCAGAAGTATGTGGATACAGAGTATAAAGAAGGTTTGAAATGTTCAGAGCCCGAAGCCCATTTGTGGAAAGTTCTTCAAATCATCCTACATGAAAAACTAGAGGCATCCAATGGTTAATTAACTCAGAAGTTCTCCCCTATCAAGAGATTCATGAGGGAGCAATCAGAGTATGCAACCAAGGGGGGAAAAAAGTAGGAAAAATATACTAACATACTATTGGGTATATCAGGAAGGTAATGAAAAAAAAGATTATTTTTATCCATTTTGTGATGTATTTGTTGGCTTTCTAAATGTATACTTCGTGGTGATTTCTTTTCATATTCTAATTAAATAGTCACATTTGTACCTATTATTTATTGCTTAGTGCTCTTTCTATTAAAGAGGGCTCCTGTAATTGTATAGGCTTCAGATTCTGCAAATCCTATATCTACCTCTGTCATTCTGGCACTTAAAAATGCACTAACTATTCAGACCCTTCATGAATGGTTGGTGGCAGGGAAAAGATGGGAGAATCCAGACCTGTGGGCTACCAGGGGAGTGGTCTTGGCACTGAGCTGGGACTGGGGCTCTCTGGCTCTGGTGTGAGTGATCAGGTCCCACACGATGCCTGGTTTCCATGATCACATTTTTTCCAGCAAGGCGGGTCTAATGAACAGGAAGCTGTCATCACTTCAGAGGAGTGAAGTCTTCCCCAAACCACTACCACGTCTCTTCTCTACCTCCTACGAGGCCTAAAATGTCAGAATCACAGACACATTCCTTTGGGTTCAGAAAGTTATTCAGTCTTCAAGAATGAAGTTATTAAAAGCAAACGTTCTCACAAGCAGTTTCGTTGTAAATCAGTATTAAGTAGCCCTTAGTCCTGAGGCTTAGGAGATGCTTCTGGGGAGGATGCTGACTGACTAATTTCTGAACATCTAATAGGTATCAGGACATTGCACATTGTATTATGCCTGGTCTCAGTCCATCCTCCAACAGAAGGTGCTTAGGGCTGCCACCAAATCCTGGCTGAACAAGATTCCCAGAGATTAGGGCACAAAAGGAGTTAAATGACAAACTGGAAGACAAGGGCTTAAAACATTTCAGGCATTTCACAATCATGCCTTGGGCCAGCCCTGCTTTTTACTGTTTTTCCCCAACTCTAGTAAAATGCTGATTGCTACTCCTCCTAATCACACAGAGCAGGGCAGAATACACCCTAACATCACACAGGATGTAAAAAAATAACCCCTGGGCAATGAAAGTATGTTCATCTAGCATAAGGAACATAATTGGGATTAAAAGCCAAAGGACACCTGGATTTCAACAAAAATCAATTACCAAGGGGGAAAGGGTTTTCAAGACAACTAGAACCAGACAGTTAAACATTAGCTTTCAATGGTTTGAAGTGTTTAGGTTTTGCAATGGTGCGGTTTGGAAGCTCTCCAGCAGAAAAACTATTTTCTTTTAAGAAAAGAGCTCTCTGGAATATTTTCTTTGCTGAAATAATGTGATCCTTAATGACGTCTTATATGACCCAAACTTTAAATGGACCCATTATTTTAGCTGACCTTATTCTTGCTAGGTTTTTACAGGTTAGTAATGAACTATCAACAGCTTCCTGATAATTAATCCTACTTTTTCAAAGAACTGTTAGCCTGCTGGTCTTATCTATGCTAAGAGGAAGCTGTTACATGCACCAGACTTCCTCAGTGGATAATACAAATCAAACTGAAATTCTGCAGAAAGGTCCAGCATTGTGAGGTTTGAGATTAAAAAAACAGATTGAAAATGATGCTGCTGCCCTTTCTTCAGCTCCTTACTTGCTGAAAGTCTGTGGTTCATTTGGCACAGGAATGGCTTTACAGTAGTCAGTAGCACAACCAGTTGGGTCAGGAGAGGCTCTCTGGGTGGCTTTATCAAAATGTGTGGACATTCAGCGTATGCAGTTAGTTACCTGGGTGGTCCAATTTGAGAAGCTATGGGGAAGGCATCTCAAATAGCAACTAATAAAGTTCCCAGGGGAAGTTAATTTCCTACAATTAGAGACTCATTCCTTTGACTAGGAAATCTTTAAGAGTCTGCTATTAAAATACAGTTGCAGTCTTTGGTTGTCACCTACTCCAAAGCAAGACAAGTGTATGATAGGAGGAGGGGAGAGAGGCATATTTTCACAACGGATGGAGAGGATCCAAGGAAGAAGAAACATGATGAGACAGTAAGCTTGGTTTCTTTAAATGGCGGAGGGAGTAGAGGTTAATGCTGGTCTCATCTAGCAATTTGTAAATGGGTTGTTTGAACAGATAGGTCTTAACATGTTCCTAGATTGTGGGTGTGTGTGTATGTGTACGTAAAATGAAAAGGCTTACTATTAGATTCCGCCTCTCGTCAGCATAGTACAAAGTCCTCAGGCAAGAGCATAATTTATAATTAAAGGATTTCTGCATTTGTTAATTGCCCATGGCATGTACTCTTTCTTTTCAAGGCAAGTCTCTGAATTTCAGTGACGATTTATTATAAATCTATTTCTCATCAAGTTAGACTCTCCCAAAGAGCAGATGAAATCCAAGCCGCACAAGTAGATACGGATAGACTCACTGAGATCACCTTCTCTATGAGAGGTCATTATATCCTACACTAGGCAAAGTGAAACCATAAACATGGCATTTGACCCAAGGCACAATACATTTTTTATTACTCACTGTGGTGATGATGCAAGTTTTTGAACAGTTAGTTGTAAGGTGGTGACTTTGTACATTAGACCAAGCAGAAGTCAGAGTGCATTCTGAAGCAGCTCAGCAAAGCTAGTATTGTTATCCCAGGAGACCAAGGGACACTCTCTCTCAGAAGAAATGAGACTGACTAGACACAGAGTTTAATATTTCCTCCTCTTCATGTAGCTTTTTTTTTTTTGGTAAATATTCTGAATTTGTTGGTAAATTCTGCTAAGGATCCATCAATGATCCACAAAAGTAATGCCCAACTGAAAGGTGAGAGAGAGACCTACTGGTGACCACCAGGTTATGTTCCAATTCTTTTTAAATGCATCCTTTTGAAAACAATGGCTGGTTATCTGTCATCTTCCTATTATCAAATGGTACAATCTTAGTATATTATTACTCTCCATAAGTTATTATACATGTTTTTTTAAAGAATAGGCAGGGAGTAAATGTAAGAATGTAATGCTTAAAAGGAAGAAAAATGTATCACAGAACTCTGTCTACTCTCTATGTCCTTTCTAAGGTGATCTCTTCCATCTCTATGTATTTGAAGACATCTGTATTTTGAAAAATATCCTCTTCTTTCCGCCTCCACTATTACCATCTTGGTATTGGCCAGTGGCTTCTTTGATCACCATGCAGAGTTGATAAAAATTCACTTCACAGCACAATCCACTACCTGTATTATGTAAAACTATATGCATAAGAAACTGAAAGAAAATACCATGAAGTGATATGATGGCCTCTGATATCTTCTACTGCACATCATTCTTTTTCACTGATATTGCTGGTCCAGACCACCAAAATGATTGTGTGACCCACAGACAAAAAAACAGTAGTCAAAGATAGCATCATCGTCTCCTGGATATCTGCAGCAGTCTATTAACTAGTTTCTCTTTTTCTACTTCTTTCCTCTTGGATTCCCTATTCCACAGAGTAGCAAAAAGGATCTCAAAAGGTACATCAGAACATGACACTCCCTCCCCTGCTTAAAGCCTTGAGTGGCTTCTTGCATTAATAATAAAGTCCAAACTCTTCACCATGGCTTACATGATCGAGCCCTTGACTTTCTCTATAGCCTCATCTCATGCCCTCTCTCCCTTCCTTAATATACTCTGGTCCTCCAGAACTTGTGTCTTTACCTCTGGAATACCAGATTCTTGCTGCCTGGGTACAGGCTGCTCCATCTGCAAGGAACACTCTTTCCCCAACTCGTCATGGTTAGCAGCGGCTTCTCCTGTAGTTCTTGGCTTAATTATTCTCTCTACAGAGAGGCCTTTCTTGACCAACCTAGTTGGAATAAATCATCCCTTCTTACTACCTATTTCAGCCTATTGTGTGAATATCTAACATGCTGGAAACATGAATTAAAATATGACAGGTAGAAAACTTTGACTGATTACCACATAGGGATGGGGTGGTGGGAGGACACAGAGCAGGAGATCACACAGTTCTAGGGGCTGCATCGTATTCATCTTAGGATCAAGAATTTGGACTTTGGAAATGTGACTTTATGCAAGGCATCTTGCCTGTAATGAATGCCTTTTCATCTGAGTTTGGTACTGAATCACGTTGATATAGAAAATGCAACACGTCTCTGTTGCACAAGAAGAATGAAGAAAAGGAAGGGGGGAGTTACACATAGGCCAACAATTTAAAGAGAGGCTCTCAGGTCCCAGAATTAGTGGTGACAGATGTAATCAAAGTGACAGACCGTACAGAAAGACAGTGCTCAGGTGAAAGGGTCAGAGGCTGTTGGTAAGACCAGCTCCTGCCAGCTGGTGGTTCTCTTTAAGATCTCTTCTTGACTCAGAACTTAATTAGAGGGTTTTATGTGGTGCTTTAATATGGAAGATGTTTCCAGCCTTGAACAACCACTTCTCTAACTTTGGAAATCCTTCCTGTCACTGATACCATGGATAACGCGCCAGCTTAGTACACAGGCAGTCCTATTGAAGAAGTACTGTAAAAGTTCTGTCCTAGGGACTAAAAGCCCCTATTTATTTCTTTAACCTTTTTTTTTTTAGAAGTACAGTTGATTTACAATGTGGTGTTAGTTCCTGGTGTACAACATAGTGATTCATTTATACATATATATATCTATTCTTTTTCATATATATTTTTCATTATAGGTTATTACAAGGTATTGAATATAGTTCCCTGTGCTCTACAGTAGGACCTTGTTGTTTATCTATTTTACATATAGTAGTCAGTATCTGCAAATCCCAAATTCCTAATTTATTCCTTCCTTCCTTTCCCCTTTGGTAATCATAAGTTTGTTTCCTATATAAGTAAGTCTGTTTCTACTCTGTAAATAAGTTGTGCCATTGTTTTAGATTCCACATATAAGTGGTATCATATGATATTTGTCTTTCTCTGATTTACTTCACTTAGTATGATAATCTCTGGGTCCATCCATGTTGCTGCAAATGGCATTATTTCATTTTCATGGCCGAGTAATATTCCATTGCATATACACACACCACATCTTCTTTATCCAATCATCTGTCAGTGGACATTTAGGTTGCTTCCATGTTTTGTCTATTGTAAATAGTGCTGCTATGAACATTGGGGTGCATGCATCTTTTCAAATTAGAGTTTTCTCTGCATATATGCCCAAGAGTGGGATTGCTGGATCACATGGTAACTCTGTTTTTAGCTTTTTAAGGAACCTCCATACATAAAAGTCCCTATTTCTATCTCAGTAGTCCCAGATCTACAAGTAGATTTTGTACATGGTGTAATGCTTTACCAGCAGCCAGTTGGAAGATAGAGATCAGGATATACCTTCTTTTGAGTTCAGGTGGGACCTGGAATCAGCTACATTTAGGCTGGGCTTCAAGATGAATGCTCTGAGAGAGAATTCCCTGAAGCCTGAGGTCAGGAGCATCCTTTGAACTCCCATTTCCCAGGGCTTGATGCCACCTGGCTCGCGGCCCCTCCCTTTGCCATCGTGGGTTTCTACCGCTAGGCCTTAGGCTCCACTCCAGCTCCTGCAGAAGAGTTAGCCTACAAAATCCCAGGCACACTCTAAGATCCACTGACTTGTATTCTCTCATTTAACATCACCCAGTCTGCTCTTCCAGCTTGGCCAACCATTACAAGCTTGTGTTTATTCCTCTTCAGCTCAGCACTAGGGGATCATTTCTCCAAAGCTATGACATAAATGTGCATGTATGGTGGGTGTTACAGGCCACATTTCTCTGGGCCCCTATAATCCCCCAACAAAGATTAGTGTTAACTATTTTACTCCTTCTCCCTCCCCCTGAGGCTCAACCTTGAAGAGAGTTTACTTCGACCACATCAAATGAAGTATGGGCTCTCTTTAAAGGGAATAATTGTTGTTGTAAAAAACCTATGTGAAAAAACTGGGAAAAAATATCCATCCCCTGGTTCCTGTAACCGACCCTCAACCTCATGATTTAATCACTTCATTTTAGAATAATGCACTCGGCTATTTCTGAGACAGCTGTTGACTTTTCCCAAACAACGAATAGTAAGATGTGGCATTAACTAAGGCAGTCAAACATAGTTTCTTCCTAGGGCTAAGATGCTTTGAATTAAAATTTATTAAAAACAACATGAACTGGCTATTTTTGGGTTAGGGTTTGAGGTATTACCTAAGTCCTGATTGAAAATGGTTTGTGAGGTTCTGTAAGAGCAGACTTTTTCTCCTTTTTCCTTCTTCCTTTCTTCCTTCCTTCTTTCCTCCCTCCCTCTTTCTCTTCCTCCCTCCCTCCCTTCTTAAAGTGGTATCTTATACTGGAATAATGTAACAGATAAGAAGAAACCACTGGGAGTTCAACAGCATTTATGGAATTATGAGGATAATCCACTAACAGTGAGAGCAATAAAGGAAAACAGAATTTAACTGGCAAGAAGCAGCAGGTCATTGCCTGCAGGGGATGGTCCAGTCAGAAATCTGACTGTTTCATGTGTGTGGATAATGTAATCTAGCACAGATGCTGAAACAACTTATGCTATAATGATATCATATTTGATATGTTCTACTTGATTGTAATCAAAGTTCAATTTCCGAGCACAATTTAATATAATAAGATATATTATAGACATTTATTAGCCAAAATTGGATTTAAAAAAACAAAGTGGTATTGGCCCCAAATGAAAGCAAACTTGGCTGAGGCCAAAGGTGAAGGGAGCCTTATGGACAGCCAAAAAGTCACAGCAAGAGACATAAAACTGGGCCCCCCGTATTTGAGAAGACTCCAGTGCTCTTCAGTGAGACATCACATTTGTCTACAAGCTTTGGGAGAATAACTTACATTTCAATTTCACAAAACTGGTATTTGTGGTGAGTTTTCAATTAGGTGCATAAAAGTCTTTAAGTGGAAGAGTATGGCGATATCTCTATGGGTTTGTGAATGTGGAATTGAATCCCCTATATTTCATTTCTGCTGTAACTTAACAATAACCAATAGATGATATGAAACGCTGCTGCCAGCGAGGAATGAACTGACGGCATAATCAGAATCCTATTAGCGGGTTGGATGACCATCAAATCTTAGATTTTTGAAGAACTAAACAGATTTAAAATGCACTAGTCCTTTGTCCTCATAAGCATATTAGTATTTTCAGGCCACATCATTTTCTTTTGAGATATATAGTCACTATACTTAAACGTTCTAAGAATATAAAAAGAGCAAAAGTTTTAAACAAAATGCTTATTACATAGAATTTGAATAAGTAGTAACATAATGTCCTCGTATAAGTAAATGCTATATTTTAAATTTTATATCTCATGTATGAAAGCATAATTTGAAATTGAAAACTGATTATTCTTGATTCATCACTTGATTAAAAAAGAGAACAGTGGTGAAAACTTCTGAAGTATTCCCAGAAGCATTGAAAAATAAACAAGAGAGAAAAGTTAAATCTGCAGTAAAATACCATTAATCATACCTAACTGGGGCTTCAGAAAAATGTGTTATCAAACGATCATAAAATTGGAAACTTTGCTTTATAATAGCATTGAGGACATTTATTAAAACTTTAAAGTTGACCATATTCCAACTGAAACCATTATCTTCCTAAGTAGAAGAATTTTACTAGCAACACACAAACCATTATCTTCCTAAGTAGAAAAATTTTACTAGCAACACACAGATTTAAGCTACTTAATCTAGATTATTTTCCAGGTGATTTTTAGGTAACCATAGTGATCAGACCTTAAGGATTTTCAAAAGGTTAATAGCAGCTGATAGCACAAGATTGATTCAATAGCCATTTATCTGTATTCATGAACAGGAAATGAGAAAGGATGTGTGAGAGAACAAATATCTAGAGAAAAAATTAGGGAAGATATAAGCACCTGTGTTTAACCATACTCTCACCACTGCAGCTGTGACCAAACCCCTCCTGCAATACACACACACACACACACACACACACACACACACACACACACATATTGAGACTTAACGATTCAGGGATTGGGCACTGCATTAGGATTTAAGGGGAGCTGAAGGCTAGGGATACCCAGGTTTTAGTGCAGCTTAAAATGTAATCTGTAAAGCCTCTGGTTTAATTTGATCAATACAGGCATTCAAAATCAATAATGCAAGTTCCAGAGTAAATGTTTTTATCAAATTGGTCTTTAATTAAATTTAGAAGACAACTGAAATTTCCATTTTGCTCTATTAAAAACAAGAAGTTTAACCAGACATCAGGCTGTCTAATATCACATAGATAAAACATCTAAATAATTAGCCTGTTTTTCAGTTTTTTAATCCAAATGTTTGCTATCTTTAGACACAAAGTGGATTAAGAATTAGTCATGATAACTCAATTTCTTTGATTTATGAAGACAGTGTGACTCAAAATAATGACCTGTCCAATGCGCAAAGGGTAACTGCTTTCATGTTAGAAATATTCTGAAGTCATCTCTGCAGTTGGTCTAGAATTATAACAAATAAAACAGAAAACATTTCAAAGTACTACTAAATATATCATGTTATAATAAAATTTAAAGTGAAATATAATGACTGTTCTTCAGGTTATATTTTTATGATTACTAATTTTATTTTCCAAATAATGAATTAAAAATATAGGTGTGCTACTCTTGAGTATGAAATGGACTAACCTTGCAGGTGTTTTCGGTGCTCCGGAGAGTTCAAGGTCCATGTGCCTGTTAATGGTGACCTTCTCAACAAGCCCTGTAACACACAGAAGGACAGAGATAATGGTCCACCACATGTCAGGAGTAGAAGACTAGAATAAAATAAAGTCACAGGTACATGCAAGAAGCATTTATTTTTAACACACAGAAAAGCTATATATTCCTGGTTAGAGCAATTATGTTGAATTACTGCTCACAGAGAACTCATATGAAGTAGACGGGGTGAGTCTGGTTGCCAAATTAATGCCAGTGAAGAAAAAAATGAGTATCTTCAGAATTTAACGGAAACCAGGGCGAGGCTGTGGGGCAAAGACTCTCAGTTGCCATATATTTTTTTTTCTTTTTAATATTCTAAAATGGCTTTCTGCAAAGAAAAATTAAGAATGTCACCTCTTTTATGCCAAGCAATCACTTCATTGAATAATTACAAATTTCAAAAGCTGGAGGGCAGTTAGTTTACTGCCCTTTAGAGATATCTTATCTAAACTGTGGCTACTTAATTATGTGTTAGTCCAAATTCCCTTTTAATCCCTAGGACCCCTGCTGGAGTTGTGGCTTCTTACAAATCAATCTCCAGTCAGAAGCTTCCATGGTTCCTATATTAATAACTTCAATAGCTCTTTTTTTTTTCTCCCACACCTTCTTAAGTAATGCCTAATCCACTAGCATCCTGAAGTCTTTCTTCTTATTAGACAGTTACACTTGAATCTCTTTTATCCCCTATTGCTCGAATAAATCCAGGTGTCTTAGGGCTCCTCTGACATGGAGTCTATAGCCAGTTTCCTCGTTCATACTTAAGGAGTTCAGGATTTTCAAGGTAGTTAAACTGATCTTTCCAGAGTCTGATTTGAACAGTTAAAAAAACTCAAAAACCTGTCTTTTAAAAATGTTCATCATCCTAATAGCTTCAGGAAAAAAAAAAAAAACCTTCCTTTTAAGTATTATTTGTTGTGTTGAGTTTCTCAGACGTTCTAAGAAAATGTGTTTTTTGGTTGCTTACAGTATTCCATAGTAATTTCTCCCAAATATCAAGATAACATTTGTTGTACTATTTACTTTGTTCTTTCTTTCTTTGCAGCAGCTGATTTTAAGGGAAGGGAAGGAAGTTAAGAGGAAAAGACTTAAAAAGAAAATGATAGTAGATATATTAAAAAATAATCCTTTCAAATAAGGAAGTAAATGTATTATTGAATCAGCGCATAGTTTAAACAAGTGAGCAAATGCACTTTTTGCAGCTGCTACAAATTCATATGTTAGTTATGCAATTTCTGAATCTAGCATATCAAAGTGGTGCTAATAAAATGAATATATACCATGTTTAATTATCGCTGAAATGTTGAAAGCTCATATAAATCAACTATCAGTGGCCAATAAATATATCAACATAGGTACATAGTAAGAATTGGCTGAAAATATATCAAAACGAGCTGGGTATACCCACAGAAGACGGTCTTTTTTTTTTTTTTTTTTTCCTTTCACAAGGTACACAAATATTTCGGCCAAATTCCTTTTAGAAAAGAGGAATAATTCATTATATCCCCCTTGTATCCTCTCAAAGCTTTATAAACACAGGTAAACATCAACATTTTCCTCAGAGAAGTTAAACATTCTCCTAGTACAAACTTGCAGAAGGAAAAACTCATAATATAAATATTACTTTGGGGAAAAGCAGTTTACTTATTCATATTTGGTAGGTTTTGAAAATATATGTATATTTCTAGTTTCCATCTTTCCAAATGAATGTGACTTTTGAATGTCTCTTTTGCTGGGGTAAAGAAAACTGTCTGATCCACGGGACTTGCAACATGGATTGAAACGACAAGTGTTTCACCAAGATGTCAAAACAGGAAGATGTTCTGGCGTAACTGGCACTGGTAGTAGCACAAGAAAATACCGGCTAGTCTTTCTGATGAAGAATTCTATTAGAGGACAATCTATATTGAGTCTGACTTTAAGAGTGACGATGCAGGACTGTCCACTGTATTTATTGCTTGCATACTGAATTTCCTAAGCTCACTGATCCGTGACTGAACACAGAACTATTTTTATGTGGTCATACACTTCAAATAAATACCCTTAAAAATAACCTTAGGAAATTACACTTAAAAGATGCTCAACAGTAGAGTAAGGATTCTTTGTAAGATGTTCACAGGTGAGAATGTAGGCCACACAAATGACTCTCTGTGTAGCTAGAGGATCCCTTCAAACTGAAGGATTTGTTACCAATCATTTAAATATATTTACAGATATAAGATTAAACATTGTGGTCACCAGAAAGGAGTGCTGGCCCATGACTGAGAGCAACTAAGTGTAACTTTCATTTTTCTATAACTAGCTATGTAAACTTGTGAAAACCACCTAGTCTTTCTTCATCTTTAAAATTAGGACTGCACATTGGTCAGAATAATTTTGAAGATAAAATAATATAGATTGAAAAGAGTTGAAAAGTCTAAATTACAGAAGTTAACCTGTTGATTGCTAATAACCATACAAGTAATTAAAAGTTGGACAGCTATTCCCAAACTAATCTAGACATTGTATGACTTACGATGTTTCTGGCCTTCAATAGGCCCTGGTTAAACATTTATTTCCCTGAAAATATGGAGAAAGTTGTTTCACAAGCACCGTTTCCTGGGAAAACAGGTAATTTAGTTTCCCAAGTGAGTTCTGATTTTTACATGAAGTGCTGTGATTGGCTGCTGTCCTACTAATGCTAACTGGACAGCAGAGAGAGTGCCAGTTTGCTCTGCAATGTGGACTTCTGCACGTGCATGCTTGAGAAAGGACGCCTGTCTGTCCCTCAGTGGCCTGGGAATCACTGGGCTTTGCCTTATGAAGGCAGTGAGCAGCAAGGGGATAGGGAGTGGCACAAATTCTTCACCTTGTCACTGCTCTTCCCTGGGGGGTAGGGCGGGGGGGGCGATGTGTTTCTATGGGGTCCTGACACTTTTGGTGGAAAAGATCAAAGAGCAGAAGCAGTGGAAGGTGGAAAAATCAATGGAGGGTGTGGAAAGGGCTGGTGTGAAAAGACCCAGAGCAAGACAAAGAATATGGGGCAAAAGAAGTCAGCCTAAGAGCACTTTTCTGAGCTCTTCTCTCTCTCCTTCTGGGTAAGAGCTTGGGGGAATCACTGCGTATTTGTTTGCTTCTTATCTTCTGAAACCTTCTGAAAAGACATGAAGCAGACAAAGCAAAGTGGGAAAGGAAGCATGACAGCTTAGTGAACTTGGGGCAGGCTCCAAACCTCCCACTGTGTTTCAGCGTGGGTGGGAGCTTCTCGCAGGCTCTCTGGAGGCTGCTAGCTTGCTCCGTCCACCTTGCCATGGAAGCAGGCCCTTCCTGACCGATGAAGAAATTCCCATCAGAAATTTCAGGAATTGCAGGTCCCTGTGCATTCAGGCCCCAGAAGCCGTTTCAGGATAAAACAGCTTGGTCTTTGATGTTGTGTTCAATCTGAACATAAAGAACTTGGAAAGAGAGAAGGAGCAGAGGGCAGTTCCAGTAAGTTTTCAGTCTAAGACAGGGAGAAGACAGGCTCTCAGGAGGAAAGGGACTGAGAGTAGCCACACGCTTGGCTCTGAACCAAAGTTCTGCCACTTCTGTAAGTTACTGAGCCTTCCTCTGCCTCATTTTCCCTATCTGGAAAACAGAGACATGTTATGTAAAGCTCTGATATTTGAAAAGTTTAAAGGAAATGATGTATATGAAATACTAAGCATACTGTCTGGCACATTATAACCGACTCAATAATGGTAACTACTATTCAGGCCAAAACTTAATTTCTTCTTATTGTACTAAATCCAGATTGATTGTTACTGTACCTTTTAAATCAAGGTCAACTAATCACAGTGTTTCTTTCTTTAAAAATGTATGTAAAGCTTTCTTTTAAGAATTACAGGTAGAGACACATAGCATCATATTGCCACAGATCTTTTTTTCCCTTTTAAAATGAGGAAAGGTAAATTATTTACCAAATAGATTCAGAAGTTAAGCCTAAAATAAATATATACCTACACACATATATGGCAACTCTGCATCTACATTTAATCTGAGGATAACTGCAATGAAAGATGATCTTGGCCGTGAATGTGTCTGAAAGTATAGACTTTCTCATTTGATAATTACTCTGGGTATCTAGGGGAAAAAAATGCTTGCAGTTGTAAAATTTGCAATTTCATGTAAGGATGAATATTTCCCCCCCACCCCTGAATGTGTAAATTATTATCTCAGTTTGAAGATAGGGAGAAGAGGGACAAAGAACAATAGATGCTTTCGTTCAACAGTATGTATCCAATGGCCACTACGAGTCAGGCACATATGAATACAGTCAAAGCACCATCAAGTGCTGCCAAGAGTAAGATCTCCCAGATGTCCTATTGCAGGAGGTAGTGGGTCTGGATGATGGGGATTTGGAAGGATGCTGTAAAGGGAGAACCCAGCTGGGAGGGGGAAGGCTTTGTGGTCGGGGAAGTGTCAGCCACAAAGTCCTGGCAGCTTGGGAAAAGGAGTCTTTCCCTACTGCCACTGAGACTCATCTTTTCCCCAGCACAGGGTCTGATGCATCGCAGGTCCCCCGTGCCTGGCTTCTTGCTCCACTTTTCCCTCTTGTCCATGCCCTCCATTCTCAGGAGAGGCCATGGGAGCAGCTGGGCCGAGGAGAGCAGCCTCTGCCGTGGAGAGGGTCCCCACCCAGAGAACCAGATTGCAGTGGCCCTTGTCAGTGCGGTGTGAAGTGTGGCTGGGTCCTTGTGTCAGGATCACATGAAAGACTCAGTAAAATGCAGATTCCTTTTGTCCCACAGAACAAAACTGCAGGCATGCATGAAGCACGGGTACTCACCAGCTCTGAGACTCTTCTGCTTTTTTTTAAAACCATTTTTGAAAATCGAAGTATATATAGTTAATTTATAATGTTGAGTTAGCTTCAGGTGTATTTTTTCACCTCTTCCGAAAATGTGTTAAAATAAAGATCAAAATAATGGCCGTGGGGCTATAAACCCTTGATTTTTTCCATGCGGTACACCTAATACACAATCTATTCCTCTGCCCTTGTTTTAAGGGGCAGAATTCATACTAGCCTTTGAGAGAAACGTTTTTGAGAGAAACAGGGCTTTTCTTTTTCTTTCTTACCGTTTTTCCTGCTGTTTTTGTCTTGCTTTCCAATAAGGAGGTACTGGTAAGCTACAGGTATCCCATTCCTGAAAATGACAGCTAAATAGAACAGAGAACTGGTTTGGGTTCAGGGCCTGACCTCACCACTTATTAGCCATGAAACTTGAACAAGTCTCTTTACCTATCAGTTCCTGTTTCCAAATCCCTGTGACATAGAGTATCTTCTCAACTGACGATTAAATTAGGTTTTATGTGTCAAGAGCTAAGCAGAGGACAGCCCAGAGGTGCTCAGTAAGTTCTGGGAACCTCCCCGAACTTTATCCAAATTCATCACCAATCTCAGTCCTCACCATGGTGGCCTATATATCCTTTCTCAAACTCTAATTCTAATAATCTCTTATACTTTTCCCTTTGCTTATAGCACCTACCTCCTTTGTCCTCAACTACCAAGGAAAATCTACTTTTCAAGATCCAATTGAAAGGACATCTCTCCTCTGGTCTTCTCTCCCAGTTCCCCTGGTCCCAGTCAGCCCACCGCTTCTCTCTGTTGTAACATTCCTTGCTCATAATACATGTACATGAACCATAATTACGTACTTGGCCTGTCATGCCCACTAGACTGTGTAAAACGCTGTAATTCTTAAATCCTTAGCATTTAGCTTGGTGCCTGGCACATAACACGTAGTCAAATCATATATACATTATACATACACACACATTATTTTTCGGAATGCCTGAGTAACATGGATGCATTCACGCATGGATGGCTGGATACACGAGCGTGCTTTCGGGGAAGCGATGGGCCTATGAGAGCTGTGTGCTTGTCCTAGGGTCCCTTCCCCGACACCCCCGCCCACCGTGAGGCAGGCGCTTAAGGATAACTGCCTCCATCTGAGTTCCGAACGGTTCCTCCGCTTTGGGACTCAGCTCCGCAGGTCACCGGCAGGGGGCGGCGTTGCCACGCAGCCGGATGCTCCGCGGGCGACCGTCCCCCCCCATCCCCGCCCCCCTCACACCCCCAGGCGCACAGCTTTGGTGACTGGGCCGGAGCTCCCCCAATTCGGAGGGAGGGTGGGTCTTCCTCCCAGGTTGGGGAGCTGGGGTGGCACCGGGCCACGGGCGGGGGATTCCGCTCTCCAGGCGCGCCCCCCCACCTTTGCTCCCACCTCAGCCTCCCGCGACCACCAAGTTAAGGCAAGTTACTCTCAGTTTGTAAAGAGGCAGCAAGCGGCCAGAATCGACGGCCAGAAGCAAGGGGGGGGCGCTTTCTAGCAAAGACTGAAGTGTGAGCGCGGGCGCGCACGGAGATAACGCTACACTTCATCCGATAAGGCGACCGAAGTTGAGGGCTGGGGGAGGCACTCTTGTATCCTTTGAACTTGTACTTTCACGGCTCGTGGCAAACTAGCTCATTTCACGCTGACATTTACATTCATTTGAAAAAGCCAAACCTTAGCGCCAGGCGACGAACGCGCTTCGCCTCCTCAGGTTCTCGGCCAGAGAACGCGCCGCCAAGCGTTCCGCCCCGCGCCGCGCTCCGGCCCCGCCCCGTCCTCGGCCACTGGCCACTCGCCAGTCCTGTCGCCCGACCCTCCGGGGCGTCCGCTCGAGGACGCGCGCTGGCCCGCGCCGCGCTCCCGTCGTCCCCGAGCCGCTCGCGCGCGGGAGACGGACGCACGCTCGGCCCCGCCCCCGCCGCCGCCGCCGCGGCGCTCCGCGGGCTCGCCCCGAGCTCCCCTGTCACCCGCGGTTTCAAGAATCGAAACCCAGAGAGCGAGCCCTGCCCCTTGCACGCCGAGACGGACTGGCACCGGGAAGTGGACTCCTTCGTTCACACCGAGACCCGGTTTATTAATGGGGTCAACGGTCTAATTCTACACCATACACTGCTTAAGAAGAGGTCGGGAAGAACCTTTGGAGCCCCATCACTAAGCTATCATGCCGCGCTGTGTCTGACGAGAATTTTCTGTTTGGGAAGTTTCTGCAGTTGCGCGACTTAAGCCGCGACCCGGTGTTTGGGGGCCACTTAAGACTCCTGAGGCATCTGAAGTGTCTCCTCCTTGCGGAAAAACTAGAGAGGCGGGGGCTGGGGAGGGGGGCCGGGCATACATCAAATATATGTCCATGCCTATATGTGCACACACGGACCGCCGCCGGCCTCCCGCTCCGGGGACCGCTCGCCGCAGCGCTCGGCTCCGCCAGACTCCGGCCGCGGGGCGGGCGGGGGCGGCGCCCTATGCAGATGAGGAGGGTGTGGCGAGCGTGTGGCGCCGGGCCCCGGAAGCGCCGAGAAGCCCCGGTATAAAAAAAGTACTGAGGACATTTGCCTCACACAACTGCTAAAGCTCCAGAGACGGGAGCGTGTGCGGCGGCGGCGGCGGCGGCGGCGGCGGCGGCGGCGGCGGCGGCGGCGGCGGCGGCGGCGGCAGCAGCAGCAGCAGGAGCCGCCACCTCCGGGACCACCGCGGCTGAGGCGGCGCAGCGCGGGCGGGGGTGAGGGGCGGGAGTGTCCAGCGCAGGCGGCCGGGGTCGGGGAAGGACTCAGTCACTCGCCGCTGCCGGGAGCGCAGTCGCAGCTCCTGAAAGTGTTGTCGCCTCGCACTTCCTTACTCGCCGCGCTCCTAGAAGGGGCGGCCGCCTCCAGGTGACACAGACGGGACTCCCGCTTGCGCTTTCCAGATGCATCAGAGATACTTTTGGTGCGGGGCTGCTCTGCGGGGCGCGGGGCGCGCGGCTGGGGACCGCGGGGGCCTGGGGAGGGAGAGTCTCCGGGGAGCCCCTGAGGCGGGGGCCAAAACTGAGGGGGCGCGCTCTTTCCTCCGCGGGCCCCCCGCCGCCCCGCCGCCGCCGCCGCCGCGCGTCCTCACCGCGCTCCTTCCCCGTTTTCTTCTAGGACCGACCAGGGCCCAGTGGCGTTCGGCGGGCACTTCATGGCGGAAGGCGAAGGGTACTTTGCCATGGCCGAGGACGAGCTGGCCGGAGGCGCCTACATCCCCCTGGCCGGCGACTTCAGCGGCGGCGACTTCGGCGGCGGCGGCGGCGGCTTCGGCGGGCCCTGCTTGGACTATTGCGAAAGTCCCACGGCGCACTGCAACGTGCTGAACTGGGAGCAAGTGCAGCGGCTGGACGGCATCCTGAGCGAGACCATCCCGATCCACGGGCGCGGCAACTTCCCCACGCTCGAGCTGCAGCCCAGCCTGATCGTGAAGGTGGTGCGGCGGCGCCTGGCCGAGAAGCGCATCGGCGTCCGCGACGTGCGCCTCAACGGCTCGGCCGCCAGCCACGTCCTGCACCAGGACAGCGGCCTGGGTTACAAGGACCTGGACCTCATCTTCTGCGCCGACCTGCGCGGGGAAGAGGAGTTTCAGACTGTGAAGGACGTCGTGCTGGACTGCCTGTTGGACTTCTTACCCGAAGGGGTGAACAAGGAGAAGATCACACCACTCACGCTCAAGGTAAAGCCCCCCAACCCCGGAATGGGCCGGGGGCCGCACCGGGCCGCGCTCGGGGGCGGGTACGGTGCAGTGGGCAGAGGGGCTCGATCTGCCGCCCTGACTGGTGTGGGCGCCCTTGCCTGTTTTGCTTTTGAGGTTTTTAATGAGTAAACCGAGGTGCGTGGACCGTGTGGAGCGTTCTAGTTTACTTGCTGCTTCAGCGCCGCAAGCTTTCTGCTTCCTCCTCTGCTCTTCCTTCTCCTTATTTCTTAACCCTTGGCTTCCCTTGCTTGAGTCGTGTCCAGAGTAGATTCTGTTAAGTGGAAGAGTGAAATGATGTAAATCGTTTTTTCCTTTTCTTTTGTTTTTCTCTTGAGTCATTTGGTGATTTAGTCTTTGGGAAAAGAGCAGCCTGCAGGAGAGTCGAGTTAATGGGCTTATTATTGTATTGGAAAGTGTGACTAGATTCCCTAGCTGAATTCAGCTGACTCCGTGTGTTAAGGATATATTCGGTGCTTCTCCGAGTTGGTTCATCTGTTCAGGATATAATGAGTCCCCACCTCCTCACTTTGGTTCAAAGCGCGGTTTATACAGTTAGTTAAAACTGTGTGGGGAACCAGCGTCCCCGAATGTCTGGATTTAGTTCATATTTGATACTAACTGCAGAATCCCTGAAGGGACCTGAAAGATACTGATTAAATCAGTTGCTTCGGGGGCGGGGGAGTACTGGGTGACTGGGGACAAGGGTGAGATCAACTTTTCACTGTATGCCCTTCTATTCTGATTTTTGAGTATTGTGGTGGTAGTGTGTGACTGTTGTACCTAGAAGACTGTTTTCAAAAAATAACATTTCAAAGTCAGACATGACAACAGAAGCTCTTGGTGCTATCCTCCGTCTGCCAAAAGCCTCAAACTATTACTTCTAGCCTCTTTCCCCGACGGCAAAACCACTCGTTAAATTTTTTTTGTTTTGTTTTCAAAAAGACTAATGTTTAAACCTGTAGGTAGTGTTTTGCTGAAACTTGACAAAGCAAAAGGGAAGGAGTAATTCTCAGTTGTGCCGAGGATGCATTTATTTATTTATCTATATATTATTTTTTCTAGGTGTGCTCATCTTCTTGTTTTATCTTTTAAATTGTAGGAAGCTTATGTGCAGAAAATGGTTAAAGTGTGCAATGACTCTGACCGATGGAGTCTCATATCCCTGTCAAACAACAGTGGCAAAAATGTGGAACTGAAATTTGTGGATTCCCTCCGGAGGCAGTTTGAATTTAGTGTAGATTCTTTTCAAATCAAATTAGACTCTCTTCTCCTCTTTTATGAATGTTCAGAGAACCCAATGACTGAAACGTTTCACCCCACGATAATCGGGGAGAGTGTCTACGGGGATTTCCACGAAGCCTTTGATCACCTTTGTAACAAGATCATTGCTACCAGGAACCCAGAAGAAATCAGGGGGGGAGGCCTGCTTAAGTACTGCAACCTCTTAGTGAGGGGCTTTAGGCCCGCCTCTGATGAGATCAAGACCCTTCAGAGGTATATGTGTTCCAGGTTCTTCATTGACTTCTCAGACATTGGAGAGCAGCAGAGAAAACTGGAGTCCTATTTGCAGAACCACTTCGTGGGATTGGAAGACCGCAAGTATGACTATCTCATGACCCTTCATGGAGTGGTGAATGAGAGTACGGTGTGCCTGATGGGACATGAGAGAAGACAGACTTTAAACCTGATCACAATGCTGGCTATCCGGGTGCTAGCTGACCAAAATGTCATCCCCAATGTGGCAAATGTCACTTGCTATTACCAGCCAGCCCCCTATGTAGCAGATGCCAACTTTAGCAATTACTACATTGCACAGGTCCAGCCGGTATTCACATGCCAACAACAGACATACTCCACTTGGCTACCCTGCAATTAAGAATCATTTAAAAATGTCCAGTGGGGAAGCCATTTCAGACAAGATAGGGAAAAAAAATAGAAAAGAATAAAAAGGGCTGAGTGACCCAGCCCTGATTAGGGATGTGTTTTGTGCAATGATGATCTGCTCCTGGTTTTAAACTTGGCAAAGCTTTGGATCTTTTCATAGGTATGGGAGCATGATCTCAAAATGACCACCCTCCCCTTCCCCCCTACCATCAACCCTCCTAACCTGATCCTCCTGCCCCATTGGATTCTATCCTGAAACAAAAGAGACCTGTCATTAAAAGCAACCAGGTTTGCCTAAAATAACAAGGGAAAGAAAGAAAATGCTTGATGACAATATGGGTTTGCACTACCTGCTCCCATAGCTTTGCCATAGGAAAAAAAGAAAAGTGTAGACTTTCTTGTAAGATGGAATTCACAAAAGGGAAAACACAGAGGAAAAAAGGTCTCACTCCAACTTAATTATCAATTCAGGAGTTAAGATAGTAACAGTAATAGAGGAAGAAAGGGAATTCCAACATTGGAATTACTATCTGAGACTTGCAGCAAGTGCTTTCTGTGGAATTCTCCTCTTGCGCTGATAGAAACGGCTTGCTCCGAATGAACAGTAGTAGGTTGGTGAAGTTCTCATAACAAACAGCAGAACTTATGATGACACAATCCATTATTTCCAGCTGCGTGCATAGCTCGCATTTTTTAAATGTGAAAATGCAAGCAAAAACAGCTGTAGCAAAGAAAGTATGCTCAAGGACCAAAGATTTAACAGATAAAAATACCCAAGTAGAAGAGATATAGTAGAATATATAAAGAGTTACTATATTTGTTACACACCAGTACACATCAAAGTGCCTGTTGCCTTCTGAAAATTTGAAGTGGAAAAATTTTGTGGTTTAATGACTTTTGTTTTATCAGGGACTCAAGAAGAAAATAACACATAAGCTTGTGAATGATGGAGGAAATGCCCTATTTTTTTTCTTGGCAAATACTTGTATAAAGTTAACATTGTTGGTGTGATATTATAGCTACATGTGTATGTGAGTGCATATTATGTGTATATATATACATATTTGTGATATGTGTATATACACACAATACATTGGCTATGGTCTAGAATATTGTAGCAAATAGGAAATGTTTAAATACTGTGTGCTTTTATGTTTTCAACAGGATGACATGAGACGTGGGCATATTGCAGTGATGAGTTAAAACCCACATCTAAAAAAATTAAAAGCAAATGAAGGAGGAAAACAGTTAATATATTTGATAGGAAGAGCAGAGATTATACATTTTTTAGTGAGTTTTTTTTTTTTCCTTTTTTTGTGAGGCATGGAATTCCACAAATGGGAGAATATTTGTTTGGCAGAGCACTCTTTGTACAGAACTGCCGTTTTGACAGTTTGAACCGTTTAAGTTTTTGTAATACTTGCATACCTCCATGGTGTATAATCCAATGGATAATGGATCAGTGATAGTCTATTTAAATCCCTGACTGCTAAAAAGAATTTCTGGTGATCTGAACACTACTTACGAATATTTAAATGAATTTTTAAATGAATGCCTTCTGCATTCCAGGACCACTAGAATTTAATAAATGTGAAATGACCCTTTTTAAAGAGTATTTGCACAACTGCTTAAAATTTATATATGAGATGTATATTATATATGAAATTTTATAAATTCACACCAATATGAAGCATCTTTGATCTGGTTGTCACACTGCATTTAAATATTTAGTACTGTACTTTAAATTCAGTCACTTTGCATTGAATCAAATCCAACTTTTATTTTCTGTTTCCCAAGAGACCAGTTACACCTTTGTGAAATGAACTGGCATTACTACTTCAGTTCAGTGACAGCTAATCCTAAACCTGTCCCTTCTCTCAGCCCTTAATCCCTTTGGACACTGGTCTCTGAAAATGCATTTGTTACAAACAAAACTAACACCTGAAAACCTTCCCTTTGTGTTGTGAAACAGCCACATAATCCCCACCAACTCTAGTGGATGACTACTTACTATGGTAATTCCTCTGAGGAGTCAACCAGATTTCTGTCATCGGTTAAAGAGGGATTGGGGAAGGAAGTAGCATCATCCTACTGGCAGTGTAATTTGTTTGTTCCCTGAGCATCACTCAGATGCTTGAGGCTAGTTTAGTCCATCTGAACTACCTTTCTTGCACAGTTTCTTTGAAGCCTTAACAGGAACTTGATGGGTTTGCTGTAGCAGCGTCCCTGTGAATTCTGTCCAAGCTGTAACAGCTACTGCACTGCCACTCACTGTTTCCGAGGGAACTCTTTCTTCTCCTGTGTTGGCTCAGACTCCCTCACTCCAGCCCTGGGTTTGAAAAATTAGTTGTGAAATTCCCAGGAAATACTCCATTTGCAGATTTAAGCTGGATACTGAACTGTCAGAAACCAGAGCTCCGCCTACTTACCTGTTTGGAGGTTTTCTAACAGAAAGCTAAGGGATCCCTCGGGAACACAGGGGGAGCAGCTGGTGATCTGCCTTCTTCCTTCTCATCCTGACTCTTGGCCAATGAGTCGTCCACTATTTTGGAAGAATCTGGAGGTCTCTGCTCTGCCACAGCCGCAACCTGCTGTTATTTTATGACACAGGTTTTTTTGGGAGGGGCCTTATTTGAAAATACACTTTTCATTTGTTTTCTCAGATATTTATGTTCTCTTCTTGCTTACTCCAGGGTTGGTAGCATAGTTGGACTGCCATTCAGATAGAACAGGCTGTATTCAAGACAACCTTCTGCGTTTACTTTAAGACTTATATAATTTATTTCTCTTTTGTCTGTACTATAGTCTTGTGCATATGTAGTTGAACAAACAGTGGAATTTTTGTCTCTCTTTGTGGATGTGTGGCCTAAAAATTTGAATGTCTGGTGAGAGAGAGCCATGTGTAATAGGTCAGAGAAAAGAACAGCTCTCAACTCCTGATTAGTGCCTGTGATGTGCTTACCTTTGTGTTTATCTGGCCTAGCGTGCTGTGACTTTAAAACAGGAAGAAGTTTTACTGTCTCGAGGCTCTTCTCACCTGTTGAGTCTGGCACATCAGGAAACACCTCACCTGTGATAGTGCCCTTTTACCACATTTACTTCATTTGCAGCAAAAATTGAGTTGCCTCGAGAAGTCCTACATCAAGCTGGACTTTTCCCGTCCAGAAATGAGATCAAGTATCTGCTTACTTTGGTATTCGGTGGACTGTTTGAACGTGGCTCCAAAAGAAATGCAAGGATGGGAGGATGTCTGTAAGCCAGGCCAAGGAGGAAACGCAAAGAAAAGTGAACCTACTGTTCTTACCACCCCTCTCTGTTTGCTTATCGTTGGTTGCCTTATTGTGCATAAAGTTGTTTTCAACGCAATGCTTGTCAAATAAATATTGTGAACTCTTCTGTAAATGAAACGTATTATGTTGAAAGCTGTCAGCAGTTCAAAAATAAGCTTTTGTTGTTGTTGTTTGAAGACAAAATATGTTAGATGAAACCAAAAAGCCAAAAAAAAGTACTTTCATATATAGCACCTATTTGAATATAATCTTTCTTTATGATCTCTTATAGCATAGCCTTTTCAGTGCTGAGAATCTTTATGTAATATTTTGTTGTAATAACGGCTTGCTCATGAAGTACATGGTCAAAATACAAAGTTGGAAGATGTCAAGTAACTTGGCGAGACTTGCTGCAAATCCTTGCAGAATGGAGATGGCTCTGCCCGCCGGCTGTCTCTCTGTCCAACCTCTCTCCAACCATTGCCTGCTCTGAGATGTCCCATTGCAGCAAGCTGCACCCGGAATATTTTCACTTTAGACTGTGTCACAGGCAGAAAAGGAGTTGACGGAGAATGGACTCTTAGAAACTGACATGTTCGAATCAGTGCTAGAGGGAACAGATTGTGAATTTTGTTTACAGCATCCAATATTTGGATTTTTTTTTTTTTGTAAATAAAAAGAAGTTATTTTTTTCTATTGATCTGTGTGTTGACTTGTGTCTGTGCTGGCTAGACTGTATCATCTGAATACAACCCGTGTCTGTGAGAAAAGACAAGGCAGGATTTGGGGAAGACCAACCTTCATCAACTTCTGATTGGAATATAACTCATTAAAATGCCCAGCTTTCCACCAGCCCATCTCTGACTGGCTCAGTGAGCTGTAAAATAACCTAGGTGATGGCTGCTGGCATTTTCAATCTGGCCATTAACTTAGCTGTGTTAAGCTACCCAGTCAGAGCTGTTTTCCAGTTATCAGTAGAGACTTATGGCTCTGAGCAGCCGGGCTGCAGTAGCCCTGAGTGGGCCTTGGTTTTCGTGAGTAGCCCAAGTGCTGTGATTCAGTCATCTGTTTTTATATACGTACATCATCTGTTTGAGGCTCTGTAGTGTTATTCAGAGTGTTTGCATCTGGAGGAAGGGAATACATTTGGGGAGCCAATAACTGGAAGGGGATGGGGAAGGGAGAGTGATCACAGGATCTCAAATGTACTCTGTGTTCATGCATGTGCTGGGTGCAAAGAATTGGCCCTTTTGACGAGCACTGAATGTCATCTCACCTGTTCACATCGCCAGGGAGTGTACATGTATTTATTAATTTGTGTTTGTGTGTAGTTTTGGAGACTTTCTCAATACTAGTCGCATGAGAATTTGGTAAGCCTAGACTATTACAGGACATACTTGTGGTTTTTAAAACCATTCAAAGTCCTGATGTTGGACAGAATGTATGCTTGACACTACATTTATGAAAGAACCACTTCTGATATTAAGAGCCAGCTGCCCTCACATATACATCATAAAAATGCAAAGTGGTTATTTGGTTTGGTGGTGGTATTTGTGTGTTATTCTCTTCCTTTGTTGCAACCTCTTCATTCTTCTACAACCATCCCTCACATGTCTGTGGTCATCACATAATTCTTTTTAAGTGAAGGTTGAATAAGGACAGTATATGTTAAGCTCCTCCTGGACTTTGGTACACCCTGCTATTTCTAGTTGGATCAGCATGCTGTACCAAGCTAACTAAGCCTGGAGAGAAGAAACCCACTCTTTCTTTCCTTAGGAATCTTATTCCTTTAACGTTCAATTCCTTTAAGAAGGAAAACAAAAGGCAAAAAGAAAAGAAAATACTCAGAAAAGCAAAAAAAAAAAAAAGGAAATTAAAATCATAGTTTTTAAATATAAAGTAGAATAAGAACTGTTAAAATCATCAAATACCTCAGAAATTAAACTGTAATTTCTTTCTGAGAACCAAGTTTGAAATAAACAATATGAATGTCCTTTAGTCTAATAGCAAATACAGTCAGGTAGGAAAAGGGGGAGGAGAAATTATTTTAAAATGACAATGACTTTCACCCAGCAAGGCCCAGGGCTTGGTTTCTAATGCCATGCTCCAAAAAACAGAACCAGGTCTCCTTTGACAAACGGCTGGATCAAGGGCTGGAGCAGAATATCCTGGAGGAACCTCATGGAGCATCTTGCAGTTCCAGAAAGCAAGGATGTGGGAAAAAACAAAACAAAACGCCACAATGATAGGGGCATGTCAAAAGGACATAGGGGCCATCTGAAAGAACTCCAGTGGCCAAAGCTTGGACAATTTGAGCAACAAAGTGGATAAATAGTGTTTGGATTATGACCCAAAGAATAAAATATCCATGAGTCCACATGCATGGGAATAGATGATTGAATAAATAAATAAGTGAAGGCAAGAAAACAAATTTCCTGGGCAGATTTCCAAGTAATCCAGGTAGAGACCACCCGCTCAAGGAGGTGGCACTTAACTCCCTACCTCTTAAGAGTGAGCTGTGCATAGTGACTTCCTTCCAAAGTGAACCATACTGAAAAGGGTGATGAAAGAGCAACTGTCTTAAGCCAGGTGATCATGGTCCCCATCACCAGTGATAAATCATGATGATGTGAGATACCTTTGCCATGATGTGATGAAAATAACACTTACCTCTGACATCTTTGTCCCCAAACCCACAATGTCTTATTATGAGAAAAGCATCAGGCAAACTTAAATTGAGGGGCATGCTGTATATTATCAGACTAGTAGTCCTTAAATCATCAAAACAAGGAAAATCTGAAAACTGCCACAGCCAACAGGAGCCTAAGGAGACATGACAACTACATGTATTGTGTCTTGGATGAGATCTGGGACAGAAAGGGACATGAGGTAAAACCTAAGGGAATCTGCATGAAGTACTGTATTACTGAAATAATAATATTATTTCATTAGTTATGACAAAGGTACCACAAATACCACAAATATTAGTTCATTAGTTATGACAAAGGTACCACGCTAATGTGGGACATTAACAAGGGGGAAAGTGGGTGTGGGATCTATGGGAACTCTGTATTATCTTCACAGTTTTTATATAGATCTTAAACTATTCTCCAATAAGACATTTATTTAAAAAATGAAGACTGAGTGATCTTTCTTTGCTATTTCTAGGGAAGCGACTCCATTTGTAAAAATCATAGTGAATGCTGAGTGTTATTTTCTAATGTCTACTGTACTTAAAGTGTTAGAAGAGCATGTAGAAGAGTGAAACTAAGATGATGTGTTTTATTCCACAGGGTTAGTGAAGCTTTATCTGCAAGTTTTAGGGAAAAGGAAAGCGGTTTAGAGAGAGCTGAGTTATATAGGCAAGTGTTTTCCTGTAGATTAGCAGGAGGAATTCACATTACCTTAGAATTTTAAGGAGGGGGAATGTGAAATGTAACTACAGACCATAGTGTAGATATTCATAAACACAGAATTCTAAAATAAGCAAAGGACTAAAATTTCATCGCTCAAATATACAGAAAACCATGGGAAGTTGTTTAGGCACATCTTGCGAGGGAGTAAATGATAGAATTTTTTCCTAAATGCTGGGGGAAGCTAATATTTTGTGGAATGTCGAAATGAATTATTATTTAATATAAATAGCCACTTTCACAATTTATCTGCTCACCCAAGCTCTTTCAGCATATCTGGTTTCCTTAAAGTGAAGAGACACCTGTTCTTATATTTACTTTCTCAGCTCAATCATTGGCATTAAAAATAGTTTTAAAATGCTGTCTGCAGGAATAGATGCCCTTCGTGATTTTTAAAAGCAGTAATTTCAGCTTTGCAGTTTATGAAGTTAGGTCAAGGTCTGTGCTTTCTTGCTGAGAGACATGGAGCACCCCAACTGCAGGAATTTATGAGTGTGGGGCTAAGTTATTTCTAACCTCCATAATGGAAAGTTCCCTTCAGAATCCCCTTCAGAAACTATTGATTTTCCAGCACAGTGTGTACTTATCAGTAATGCCAAGATTTTGTGGCATCATCTGGCCATGTCATTAGAAAACGGCTGAAACCCTATTCTTTTCTTTTCTTTTTTTCCCTTCTTTTAGCAAAATTCAGCATAACGAGCTACACTAGGCACTGTGGATAACGCCATTCTGTGCATTAATTCTGAACTGCATAAGGTCTGGAGTATCTTCCTGTATATATCTTCAAATAAGGTAAAGAAGATCATGATTCATATGTTCTTTATTTTAGTAGGGAGTAATATAAATTATTAAAATATCTGCATTTTAGGGTACAGTTATCAGAAAAAAGAAACCAATTCAATGAGCTTAAAGGCCTAAAGGCTGAATTAGAGTTGGCAGATTTAGTAAATAAAAATACACAATGCCAGGTAAGTTTCAGCTAAACAATGAGTTTGTCTTAAAGTATAAGTATGCCCCGTGCAATATTTTGGACCTACTTATACTAAAAACTTACTTGTATTTATCTGAAATTCAAATTTAACTGAGAGTCCTGTATTTTATCAGCAACCTTATAACTGATACAGGATTACAAAATAAGACTGAAAAAGTGTCCTACTGTATATTTGGAATCAAGAACACCTTATAAGTTGTTAATATCTAACTTTAGGTACCATTAAGCCCTGCATTCACAGAGAGTACCCATCACAGCAACCCTTTTGAAACATGGTTCATTCATTAAATATTTGCTGAATGCCTTTTATGTATTTAGCCTTGCGCTAGACTCTGAGACCCAAAAGAAGGGAAAAGCCTCGTCTGTTGACCTTTAGAAGGCTAGGTTCCACTTACCAGCAGAATTTAGTTGCTGAAATGAAGTTTTCAGCTACCCTGGGGTTAATTACTCACGAGGCTTTGCTCTGCATGGGGCACCATAAAGAGCCCCGTGAACTAATGGAGAGTCTGCGTGAGGGTAAATAGCCCTTGAAATGTGCCTTCCTAGGAGCTGTCAGAGGCAGATCTCTCCACAGGTAGCCCCTGTATAGACAAGCACTGGGCATTGGCTTGTTTTGCAGGAAAGGATACAGGTAGATGTTTTGCAGTTTCTGCTGAAGGAAGCAAAAATTCTCCCTGAGCTTCTGGGCACTTTGCATTCTCTTTTCAAAGCCCCTGCAAAAATCTTTAGGGCTTAACTAGAATGCACCTTGAAATTTTATTGCCCTATAATCCTGTTTGCTGCAGGGCATTAAAATTCCCTTGAATGTTTCTTACGTAACCACTTCTGGTTAACTGTCATCTTGAAGTTATTACAACTTAGTCTTCGCTGCTTTTTCCAGAGCTGTGAAAGTCCCTTTCTCAGATGCTTCAAATGCACCAAAGGCACCGTGCACCCCAGACCTCACCCCCTCCCAATTTGTGTAGAACCAGTTGTATATTTGTTTTGCCAGGGTGGAGATCTTATTTCAGGAGCATTATAACTGTCCCTGGTTATTTATGCACTCCTCTGGACTGCATGGGGTTGGAGAACTTCACAGCTTTCACCATCATCCAAACATTTAGTAAATACTTACTTTCTCATGCCCCTTGGCTTGATGCTCTGTGAAGATTTACAAAGGGTTCTACAAAGCTGGCTCCATTTCACTAGCAGGTTTAATTGAAAAGTGACAGAGGGATATGAACAAACAAAACACAAAGCAGCAGTGAAATTAAGAAATTTGCCAAAATACGAGTGGCCAGGCTCATTCCCACTTTAGAGCATCTGCTGGTTATTCCATCTTCTTGGAAAGCTCTTTCTCCAGATTTTTGCCTCTCTTGCATTTTCACTTTATTATTATCATCATCATCACCATCATTAATTGTTGAAATGTTACTTTCTCAGAGAGATTTTCCATTATTCTCCGACTTAAAATAGAGTTTCCCTCCAACATTTTTACCAAGTTATTCTAAGTCTTTCTTCTGATTTTATTTTATTTTATTTATTTTGGCTTAAATTTTTTTTTTTATCAAAGTATAGTCAGTTTACAATGTTGTGTCAATTTCTAGTGTACAGCACAATGCTTCAGTCATACATTAATATACATATATTTGTTTTCATATTCTTTTCCACCATAAGCTACTATAAGATATCAAATATAGTTCCCTGTGCTATACAGTATAAACTTGTTTATGTTTTTTATATATACCAGTCAATATCTGCAAATCTCGAACTCCTGATTTATCCCTTCCCACCTGCTTTCCCCCTGGTAACTATAAGTTTGTTTTCTATATCTGAGTCTGTTTCTGTTTTATAAATAAGTTCGTATGGCTTTTTTTTTTTTTTAGATTCCACATATGAGTGATATCATATGGTAATTTTCTTTCTCCTTCTGGTTAACTTCACTTAGAATGATATTCTCCAGGGCCATCTATGTTGCTGCAAATGGCATTATTTTATCATTTTTTATGGCCGAGTAGTATTCCATTGTATAAATATACCACAGCTTCTTTATCCAGTCATCTGTCAATGAACATTTAGGTTGTTTCCATGTCTTAGATATTGTAAGTAGTGCTGCTATGAATATTGGGGTGCAGGTATCTTTTTGAATGAAGGTTCCCTCTGGATATATGCCCAGCAGTGGGATTGCTGAATGACACAATAAATCTAGAGGAAAACATAGGCAAAACATTATCTGACATACATCTCAGCAATGTTCTCCTAGGGTAGTCTACTCAAGCAATAGAAATAAAATAAACAAATGGGACCTAATTAAACTTATAAGCTTTTGCACAGCAAACGAAACCATAAGCAAAACAAAATGACAACCTATGGAATGGGAGAAAATACTTGCAAAAGATGAGACGGACAAGGGCTTAATTTCCAGAATATATAAACAGTTCATACAACTTAATAAGAAAAAAACAAACAACCCAATCCAAAAATGGGCAAAAGAAATAAACAAACAATTCTCCAATGAACACATACAAATGGCCAATAGGCACATGAAAAAAATGCTCAATATTGCTAATTATCCAGAGAAATACAAATCAAAACTACAATGAGGTATCACCTCACACAAGTCAGAATGGCCATCATTCAAAAGTTCACAAATCATAAATGCTGGAGAGAGTGTGGAGAAAAGGGAACGCCCCTACACTGTTGGTGGGAATGTAGTTTGGTGCAGCCATTGTGGAAAACAGTGGGGTTCCTCGAAAGACTAAAAATAGACTTTATTCTGATTTTAGATATATATTATCAGTACACCAGTCTCTACCTAAAATTGTATTGTGAATTGATTCATTTCTTTGTTTACAGTTTATTTGTCACCATAGAACGAAGTTCCATGAAGGCAAGAACTTTGTCTAAGTTACTACCATGTTCTCAGTGTCCCAGATAGTACCTGCTACTTACTTAGGAGGTGCTTGTTAAATTTTGGTGAGTTAATGAATGATTGAATCCCTTTTGGCTCAAGATGAGAGGTGAGGTGAGATATCTATTTGGGAGAGTGTTCAAGAAGGTGTCAAAAGGGTGGCAAGTAATAGGCAACACTGTTCAAATAGGAGAAGGATCTCAGAGAGTGTCTGCCCATTGAAAGGGCCCCGAGGAGACCAGGGTGGAGAAGTTCTGGTCTAGAAACAACCGAGAAGCACTACACAACAGGAGAGAGATGGTCTCTGTGGAGATGTATAGGGCAGGAGTCTTCCAACCTCTTCTTTGTTCCTGAGCTGAAGCGATTAAGACTGGTGGGCCAGCTTGTAGAGACAGTATTTGTGTGGCATGGTGCTCGGGGACAAGAGTGACAGGAAGCCCGTCTTCCAGTGCCCATGGATTGCTTCTCTTTGTTCCAAACCAAATCTAACCTGGCAGCCTGGTAAACTGAGGACTTCAGTTGTCCCGGGCAGTGACCGCAGTCTCTTCTTCATCACCTGCTACATTTTGCAGAAGTAGGGAATCCCTGAGAGAAATTTTCTGGACAATGAGTACAAAGACTGAGGTCTGTTTCATATTTTAAATAAGGGTAGGGGCCATTAGATAGGAAATTCACTTTGCTATTTGAAGAAGACAAATGGATAAAGGACAGTCTGTTCATCAGCCCTTTCTAAAAAGAGACAATCAGCATTTCCACTGGCATCCTTAGCTGTTCAAGCCTCACGGAACAAACAGTCTTGTCCTGGGGCATTATACCTGTTGTGACCATTTGTTATTGATGTTTCAGGAATGTCCCGATTCAGAGCACTGTTGCTTTGTCAGACCACGTGCCTGCCATGATGTTGCATATGGTCACAGTAAGGCTTCTGATTTTAGGTGCTGTTCTATAGTTACTAAAGAAGTTACGTATCTGGTGCAGTAAGGACTCGGGAGTTCAAAAAAGTCATTTAAAATTTGGTTTCAGACTTTAATTATTGCCACTTGTATTCACTAAAACCAACTTGAATTCTCTGGATCCTGTCCTGTGTCCCAAACCTCTTAACCCATGGTGAGACTCATGAGAAGCGATGTTGGGAGGGAAATTAATGGAAAGAAGTGAAACAGTGTGATATATTTCATAAAAAGTACTGAGCATGTAAAGCTCTCATCATAAAGCAGGTAGGTTTGGGGCTTCTGAATCAGCTCAAAGTTTTAAGGGCCACTTGAGAAAAATCTACGAAAGATGGGTGTATGAAAAGATGCCTTTTTTTCATTTCTATAAAAGGATAGCTGTTGATGGAGTATGTTCGTACCAGGATTCTGACTTCTGATTCCATGAGAAGTTTCTCCCCGCTCCCCTGTACTGTGTGATCTTTCCAGGCCACCTGGAGGAAGGACCTGACATTTGTTGAGTTCTTCCTCTCGGTCAAGATGCTTAGCACTTCACATTCATCATCCATCGTCTCCTTAAGAGCCAATAGCGCCATTATTTCCCCCACTTTGGAATTTAGAAGGGACTGAGTTCGAGCTCTCCAGCTGGAAAAGAAAAGAGGGAGGATTCCAGGGTGAGTCTTGAACTTCACGTTCTTTGCTCTGTTCTAACCTCCCCACCCCACCACCTCTCACCCTTGGCTGTGGATGGTCAATGCTGCTGTTTCAGTCCTCTAAACTTAAGGGCAGGAGAAAGGATGCGCAGTGCAGCCTGTCAGAGGTAGTGTGAACCGTAAGAAAAAAGAGTGGCTCCACGATGTGCATAGTTCCCCAGGGCAGGCCCTACATACAACGTGTAATATCAGCAGTACACGTTGAGTGGGCTAAAATCATTATATTTTTCATTTAATCATCAAAATAATCCTGCGAATTAGAAAAACGAGTATTATGATGAACTCACTTTTAAGGTAAAAAAACATACCCAGAGAGACAGAGTTTGTATGAAAGACATAAAGACCTATAGAACTGGTTCCATGATTACACAGAGGGAGAATCTATTTCTGCCTGAGACACACAAGGCAAGTGGGTCTCCAGGTCCTTCTACAGCCCCCCTGCCAACCATCTATACAAATGGCAGGTGCATCAGAGTAACACAGCAGGTAGGAGGCTCAGGAAGAACATCTGAGCTTTTCTTACCCAATGAGATCATGTAAATTGCCTATTGTGAGTGGATTACCTTCCAAAATGCAAGCATGATTTCAATTTTTAGTTGGCAGTCAGAATTCAGTAAACTACTTCAGTTCTGTCAAAGCTGTTTTTTTGTATGTCCTGTTACAGAGAATGGGCCACTTAATCTTTAAAAAGTGATCAATTAGCCTGGCTTACGTCACTTCTTACTGACAATGCCTGCTACCAGCTGGCTGCTTTTAAGTCCCTGAGGTTTTTTTTGTTTGGTTTTTGTTTTTCTTGAAGAAAATGTCTGAAAGGAAAGGTAGAGAGTGTAATGAGACATGTTAACCTCTTATAAAACTGTGAATACATTTCTATCAGTCCTGAAATGTTCATTAGTCTTCTTGTCTTGTAGACTGATCACACCTGTTTACTTATGCCACCCTACACATGTCCCTTAGCACTTTTCTTCAAGTTAGCAACTTCCGCTTTATGATGTCATTAGCCTTTCTTAATACACAGTGTCAACAAGATTCTTTGTCACTTGGTAGATAGTTCAGGGTGATTGGGCAGGGATGAGGGGGACAAGATCAGAGCTGAGGACCTGGGCTCTAGTTCTGTACTAAGACTAGTTGTGTTTCTAAGATGGTGCTTAAGGAAACACATTCATGCCCAGGTCCCATTCCTAGTGATTTTTATTTAATCAATCTTGAATGAGGCAAGATCATCTGTAATTTTTACATAGTGTTTCTGAAGCACAGCTCTGCTTCAGAACCCCTGCTTTGCAGATGCCAAAATGCCAAATCTGTGTCACTTAGCCTAGTCCCTCTAAAAAAGCAGAGTCATTGATAAGGATCCTCATGTTTTATTCGCCAGATACAATGACAGGATGTTGAGGTAAGGAACAGGTGTAATTCATTGCAACAAATTGTGTCGCCATTGCTGGCTACAGCATCACAGGGTTCCACAAAGCAGCACAACAGGTAATCCAGCAGGCTTATTCAAACAGCAGGAGAGAATCCTCCAGCACGTCTGAAAGGAGGCATTGTGCCTTGGAGTGGTACACAGGAGAGAGAAAGGAAGGGAAATTTATCTGCCTGGTATCTTCCTGTCTTCCTTTCCCCCCGGTCAAGTTTTACTCCTTGGGAAACTACCTCTTCGGCATTTCTTGTTGCCTGTCCGGCACTGAAGTAGCTGCGCAGGGGAACAGGTCTCCTGTCCAGCAGGGCGGTGCTTCATTCAATTCCGAAGGTGAAGTGGATCTGGCAACAGATGGGGTGCTGGCTCAGCAATGTAGGGATAAGGTGGTCAAGCTTTGTATTCCTTACTCCGGTGACAATGCAATATTGTCACCGGAGTAAGGAAGAGACCACTGAAGGGTTATTTCAGTATGTCAAGAAGATGGAGTTGGCTTTAAAGAGAAAGTCGCAGATTGGAGGAGGACAGGATCCATCCAGAAGGTATCAAGAAAAGAAAAATTACTGTTGAATGTTGCTGATTGGCATTGACATCTCTTCCTGTTTTCCTCTGGTCGCCTCTGTATCCCAGGAATTGGAAGATGAAGAACCCCATTTACCAGACTCCCTTGCAGCCTGGGCTCTGGTTGCAATTCAGGTTTTGCCAATAGGAGGCACTTGCATGAGATGTGGCAGAGAAGCCTTTTTTATGTCACTGGGTTGCCACCAAGAAAGTTCCTGTAGGTGTATGCCTTGGTGACAATAGTTTTTTGAGCTCTTGACTGTAGCTATGGTGGTGTGATTTTAAAATCAAGAGTTCAGCAGGGCCCTCTGACATCCCTTCTCTCAGCCCTTGTGAAGGCTTTGTAAGCACCCTGTTTCTGCATTTAAACCCTTTGTGAGTGAACCATGTGGAGCAGTTTCTGTTCCCTGTGATGCAACCACACAGTTAGAAGCCCTGCGAGCAAAAGCAGGCCCTGTGGGAGCCTGATGCGCTGAACCTCATGTTCTGCTCCTCATCTCCATCCATCGTCAGCCTGGGAATGGGAAGGGTCAGCAACAGCAAGGCTACAGGATCGAAAGGGCACAGAATGTGGCATCAAACTTCTGGGTTTGAATTCTAGTCCTGCCGCTGACAGCTTTCTTAACTTTAGAGAAGGTACTTAAGTTCTTTGGATTTTTGTTTCCTCAGTGTAAAAATGGGGCTAAGAGTAAATAACTGTAAGCACCTTAGATCATTGCCATATAGACTTAATGAAGTAATGGGTATAAAATTTCTTTTAACAAGTGTAATACATTTTAAATCTGAAAGCTTTAAAGCATGAGTACTTCAAGTACTGCCTGTTATACGTTGTCACCAAGACTAGAATGAACGTGCCCAAACGGTTCCAGAAGCGAGAGCTGTTTGCTACCACGGCACCCTAGATCCTAACACTTGACATGCCGTAGGTGCCTGGTAAATGTTTATGGAATGAATGAATGACGGATGCCAGGCAGCTTATATGCAGACTACGAGTTGCAGGTGGGGAGTAAGAGTGGGCCAATGTTTGGTCTCTTTGGTTTCACCCATGGCTGGCCAGCACTGTGCTCTGCAGGGTGGGTGGTGGGTAGAAAGCATTTAAGGGACTCAGTGGTCAACTCCTGCCCCCTTTTGGTTGGTGACCTAATCAAGTATTTGGGAGTTGTCAGTGCATTTTCTTCAGTAGTTTGAAACACTCTTCAATGTGTAGTTTTCTTACCAAATTTTATTGATGCACTGGAAATCCGATTGTTAGGAACCCATGGAGAACGTATGAGTGTGTATACCTCTCTTTCTCACCTGTCCATCTCATAAAGTGGTACTGTAGACAGGATCAATTTTCCATATATCAGGATCTCCCGTGCACCTTGTTCCAGAATCCGCACATCAATATTTCTGACAAGCTCCGTGGGTGATTTCGAGGCATAGAGAAATTCGAAAATCACTGGTATGGTGGCTTTAAACATTTAGTCTAGTGAGAAAACACTTTTGTATGATCATTGTACACTTGTGCAATAAACAATATATTACATATATTTGTAAGTTGCATTACACAAGAGCATTAAGATGGGTATTGTGACTCCCAGTTTACATCAGAGGAAAATGATGAACCACATCTTCTTACCTCAAAGCACACTGGTGTATCTGTTATGCCTCTAGTTCTGTAATTTTGGTACAGCCTTCGCCATTAATCAGCTTTGCTATTTGCTTAACCACATATTGGCTGCCCCACTTATAAATAATTTGAGGGCAGGTTGGAGTGGAGGAGTAGAGAAGTGGGAGCATGAGATTGGGATTGGGCTATTTTTTGATCTTCACTGAAAGAATAACATTTATGGGCAAGACTTGTATTTTTGTCTTTTTTTAAAATGGAGATACTGGGGATTGAACCCAGGACCTCGTGTACTGAGCTATACCCATGTCCCAGGACATGTATTTTTGACTAATTTCTCAAATTTAAAATGGAATTCCTTCTTTTTCTATACCAACACAAATAACAGAAATCAATGATTAGCATGTATTGAGCACTCATTTCAGGGCAGGCCTGGTGCTTAGAGCTCTACGTCCTTCATTGCATCCTCAGAACAACTTTATGAGTCTGATGTCATTATTATCACCAGTTGCAGAAATGGAAACTGATGCTTAAAGAAATTAAGTAGTTGCCCAAAGAAGCAGTCTGCAAGTAGAAGAGCAGGGGGCTTACTCCAGAGGCTTTAATCACCCAGCCACACTTTGCAAGTTGGTGATCATGGCCAACACATGATGCTGTCTGCTTCCAGGAAGCACCACTAAGTACAAGCAACTAGATAGATCTCATTATGGGGAGGTTCTAGGACCCATTCAAATTTATGAAAAAGAGAAATGCTTTTGGAATGCTGTATTTTAACTGATATTTGTAACAAATTACTTGCATAGCTGATACCAGCCTTGAGAAAATTTTACCTAAAATTTTCAAGGCCTCTTACTATTCTTTTTTTTTTTTTTTTTTACAGAATCAGTCACTTTATTTCTTGTTTTGTCAGTATACCAAATTTTGATCACAAATATTTACTCATGTGTTACAATTTTTATAAACTATAGATGATTTTTTTCTGCCTATTCCTTTTTATTTTGCTATAGTCTAACTTCTCTAAAAGCATTTTTTATTGAAGTGTAGTTGATTTACAATGTTAGTTTCAGGTGTACAACAAAGTGATTCAGTTATACATATATATACATATATACACATTTTTTTTCTTTTCAGAGTCTTTTCCATTATATGTTTATTGTATGTTATTAAAATATATTTCCTGTGCTATACAGTAGGTCCTTGTTGTTTATCTGTTTATTTATAGTGTGTCTGTTGATCCCCAATCTCTAATTTATCCCTTCCCACTCTTTCTCCTTGTGTAACCAGTTTGTTTTCTATGTCTGTGAGTCTGTTTTTGGTTTGTAAATAGAATTTGCATCATTTTTTTAGATTCCACATATAATATATGATATTTGTCTTCCTCTGTCTGACTTACTTCACTTAATATGATCATCTCTAGGTCTATCCATGTTGCTCCAAATGGCATTATTTGATTCTTTTTTATGATGGCCTCCTTCTGTTCTAAAAGTCCCTGATGTTTGCTAAATGATTCAAAAAAAAAAAAAAAAGATTAAATAAATAACATGCTGCCTCAAACCTCAGCACTTTTTATCTGTTCCTGACTAGTGAGCTGTCTAATCACCTGGAACTTCAGAGCCATTTTCTAAACAACTCACATTCAGACTCCAGAAGTTTTCAAAGTTGAGTGAGCATGATAACCTTGTGGGGCAGGGAGAAAAATTAGAATTTCTATTTTTAACTGATCCTTCTAAAGGTTTACATTCGTGCATAATACATGAGTATAGTCATATGTGTGTTCAATCCATGAGCAAGTAAACAGACACTTATTGTGGGTGATGGAATAGAGCTGGAGACCACAAGTTTAGCCATTTTTCTGCATGAAGCTGATTTTCTCTACGTGCAGAAGCAAGCAAGTTCTGTGTCCCCTTATCTATTCCTATGTAAGAAACCACCCCCAAAATTGGGAGTTTAGAACAATATCAATATTTAATTTTCTCACAAAGCTGAAGTCCAGGCAGGGCTCAGCGGGAGCAACTCTATCAGGATGGTTTGGAGGCTGGGCTGGTGCCAGTCTGAAGGCTGTCCGCTCACAGGCCTGGCAGTGGGAAGACTCAAACACTTGCAGACAAAAATAACCGGGGCTCCTCGGCACCTCTCTCTCTCTATGGGCTCTCCACATGATTTGTCCAGCATGGCAGCTTCAGCTTAGCTGGACTTATTCCAGAGCCCCTTAGGGCTCCCAAGGTGCATGTCCCAAGGGAGTGAGCCGGCGGAAGCCCAGTGACCTTTTCCAGTCCAGCCTCTGAAGTCATCTAGGGTCATTTCTGCCACATCTTATTTTTCAGAAGGAAATCACTGGGAATCAGATTCCACTTATTAAAATTATTTAAATTTTAAATAATATTTATTTAGTTAGTTGAAGTATAGTCAGTTTACAGCATTGTGTCAATTTCTGGTGTACAGCATAATGTTTCAGTCATACATATACATACATATATTCATTTTTATATTCTTTTTTACTATAGGTTACTACAAGATATTGAATATAGTTCCCTGTGCTATACAGAAGAAACTTGTCCACTTTTTGATGGGAGGAGTTTCAAAGGATTTAAAAATATATAGTAACACTTCCAGGCTTTGCTTACCTGACTGGGGGCAGTGAAAGGCCAGCAATGTGGTTGGGCACCATCTAACTAAATCTGGGCATTAAGCTGCAGGCTGGGTGGGAACCAAAGGGGCTCAGCTCAACCCCAGATCTGCATGGGTCTCCAGGCCAAGTGGATTAAACCCACTTGTCTCCCTTCCATTCTGACATGTCTACCCCAGCACCCTCACAGGCCTTGGGAAACTTCTCCAGGCTTCTAGCCTGGTCCAGGAGTATTTGAAAAGGCATTTTGGAGGTTGGAGTGGAAACAAAAAATATTAAAAATAAACTAGGTGACAGCTCATTGAAAGGGAAAGGATACCCAAGTTCCTTTTTTTTTCTATTCAGGTAGGCCTGAGAGGAAGGGGTTAAGGATCCTCCCACCAAAATATCACACATGTCAAAATGTCATCACAGGTGTGTGTGTGTTAATAAAACAATGCACATGCCTTGCATCAAAAGGTCATGTCAATAATAGGTATGTGTGCTAGTAAAAGATATGTATACTTCCCATCAAAGGTTATATCAATAATAGATGTGTGTTCTAATAAAACTATGTACTTTTGCTGTAAGCATTTTCCTACTTGTAAGTTAGTTGGTGTTTCTAAAACAAGAGTACAGCCAATGAGCATTTAAAGTCACTTTCATCTTTGCTCTTCCCAGCATTTCAGATAAATTTATAACATGTATTTGAGTAAAAAACTCTTTCCTGTAAATAATAAAACACTATAAAAGAATTCCCTCTTGGTAACCTATTCCATCGAGGTGATAGAGCTAAATGCCTTGATTTATGTAACTTTCATTTAAATCGTAATTTCTAAGAGTATATCTATTCCTGAAGTTATTCTCAATCCTGGTCTAAAGACTAATGACAGCTTCCTTTGACATTGATCAAGTGTCTTAAAATGGAGAGAAGAATGAAGAATGTTTGGATGTTATTCAGAGGAGAATCTTAGAGATGATTAAAGGGTTGAGGAATAAGACCAAAGAAAGTGTAATTTATTGAGATTATTCCACTCTGACAGGCAGAGTTCAAGGGGATGACTCACCCCGACTTCTGTTGACCAGAGCTCTCCCTGTGCCCCACCATGAACTCAACAGTGCTATGCCAAGTGATGTCAGAATTAGGATTCTGGAGTAGTGAAAGTTTCTATAGTGGATTTGATTCCATCTGTGTCCCCTGCCACCAAGTTTAAAGTTCATTAAATATAATTTTAATGCTTTGTAATACTTTGAAAATGGGTAGGTCATAGGACCCTTCCTGTCAGGCCAAGCCAGAAAATAGAGGTTTTACATTTTAAACTCTTAAACAGAAAGATGCCTTGCTGTTCATCTCCATCTAATCGAGCTAGGAGCTTGATTTTGGTTAGTTTTTGAAAAAATTATAACAGTCTATAAAAATCAAATTTATAAATAAGAATTGCAGTGGAGTTTCTAGGCTGGTTATTAAATAATTTGCTATAGTGGTTGCTCATCGATTTTTCTCTCCCTAGAATGACTTAAATATTATGGTACCTTAAGATGCTAAAGATAGAAGTGATGTGTGTATTTCTTTAGAGCCTAAGATATATGAAATTCTCTTTTTTTAGTTGTTTTTTCATTGATCTTAAGGATTTTTCAATATTCTAATTTGGAATTAAAACTCCTGTATGGTTTATGTCCATAAAAGACAAACTTAGTACTATTTTATTTGCAGAGAATTTGTTGCATATTTAAGTTTCCAAATTACTACATTAGGAAACATTCTCTTTGGGACTTTTTCCTAGAATTGATTAGCTTACTGTTTATTTTGATAAAGATAGCTGTTTCATCAGTGCTTGACCTGTGTTGTGTAATATACATTCTTTTCCTAGATAAGTTTTGTCTCTGTGGTAAATGTACTACACATAGAGAAGACCTTAGACCCTCTTCTTCCTGTTGAAATCAGTTTACTTTTGTGAGTTTCTAGTTGTCTTCTTATTATAACTGATTCAGCAATGAGAGATTTTAGTTGGATTTCAAAAGACTATTCCATCTAGCTGTGGTAGAGAGGCATTCACTTACGGTATCTTGAGTATATCTTGTAGGCCCAGATTTTCCAATTCTTAGAGTGATCCAATCTGATAAATTTCTTATCTTCACATGCCCATGAATGCCCTACCAGTGGATGTAAGGGCTGTACTCAGCACAAATGTGGAATGTTTGTATTTGCTTCACGGCATTTAAGAGGAAATATGCTAGTACCTAACTCAGGCACCTTAGCAGTTTATAAGGTGCTGTAAAAAAAAAAGTAGAGATTTCACAAACCATGAAAACATGTATCACATTCCTCGAATGCTTAGTAAAGAGATATTTTCCTTTGCTAATACTCAAGGAATTGTTTTGTTTGTTTGTTTGTTTAGCTCACTATTATAACTTGTTTCCTTTTTTTCAATTACTAAATTATTTGGATTGAACTCATTAATGATTAGTCTTTTCTTTTTCTATAGCACATCAGGCTCATGCGGTGGTCTGCCCCAGGCAATCCGCTTGTGCACTGGGGTATTCTTAGCTAAGTTTGATAAAAATTTAAACTAGGATGCCAAGTAGAACAATTAGCACGGCCAATCCAAACAATGGGAGACTCCTTTGACAATGTGAGCCGTTAGTCTGTGGGCGCCTTTGTTCCTCCATTCCTCAGCCCTGTGAAGTACAAGCCATAAGGACACTCAGCTACCAGAAATGGAAGGTCATAATACCTGGGATGGCCGTAGGTCACCTTGTCACCTTTATGATCCCATGAAGGGCGTTGCTTCATTTCCAGCTTTGCTTCCTTTGGAACGGCATCATGGACTCAGTGGAATTCTCCACCTTACTTTTGGCTGTAGGCTTGTAAGGTGAGAGCAACTAAGGCTTTCTCTTCTAGGCCAAAAGATTGACAGAAGTACAGGTTGCTTGTGAGATCAACTTCAATTGCAGGCTGAAGGCAGCTTATTTGTTAAACGTTATTCAATTTTCATGGAATAACGTTTGCATTTTCTCCAGCTAATTATTTTTAAACATATCTGTCCTTTCTCTTTCCTGTTTCATTTTGTCTTCCCTGAGTGGGTTTGTTGTTGTTGTTGTTGTTGTTGTTGTTGTTGTTGTTTGGTTTTGTTTTATTTTTCAAGTATACTGACCTTTTTGGCTACTGGAGTTATTTGAAGTAGGCCCAGACCCTTTAAAAAGACTAGTAAATCCTCTCAAACTGAAATGAAACAAAATTACACACACATAGTCACATAAAATCAAAATATATAGAAAGAAAAGTAAGCTATGCTGTTACATAACTATTCTGGGGCCTCAGTATTACCCTCATAAAAGCTTAAGGCAAAATGAGGGATCAAATCCAGATGAACTGGTACTAATGAAACGCTTATTTTCTGCCTTAAGAATTTATCTGAAATGTTGTGGGCACGTTGAACTGCATCTTTAAACTTTGGTACTAGGAGAGCTATCATTGAATGAAATTCTGCATTGTATCTTTTTTTGCAAAATGAAGGATTCTTTCAGAGAACAGGAAATCATTTTTAATAGACTTCTTTCCAACTCAGCCTCTTTTTCCTCTAATCTGTTTGAAGTATCAAGCTTATAATTTATAAAATAGAAATCCTAATGCATACTTGATAGGGTAGTCAGGAAAATTAAAAGAAAATTAGTGTAAGCTTGCTTTCTGAGTTAGAAAAGGTCTATATAAATGTTAGTCAACTTATGTGTCAGACTGGCACCTGTGTCATAGTCATATAAAGTCTTTAACATGCTACTGTCGTATTATTCAATTTTTGTAAAGATGTCAGAAAAATTGGTCTAGTCCTGATTGATTGCTGCATTCCAAGGTGTGACTTGGGAAAATCATTAACTACTTTGGACTCTCTCATTCGTTTATTCTTTCAATATGTATTGAGGGCCTACAGAGTGCCAGGCAGTGCTGTAGGCTCTGAAGAGACAGCAGTGAAAGGCAGAGGTGGAGCTCCCGGAACAGGTGAGAGGCAAGCCCCAAGCAAAATCCATCCATACACACTAGGGGATGTTAGAAGGTGATAAGTCGTGGTCTGTAAAAAAGGGTTTGAGGAAGGTGGAGCATAAATTCTTGGGGTGGCCACGGAGAGGCCTCCCTGAGAAGCTAACTTTGGAGGAAAGACCTGAAAAAGAGAAGGGCAAAGCCCAGTGGGAATGAGTCAGGGTGGGGAATTCTTGGTGGAGGGAAGAGAATGCAAGTACCATGCAGTTGGAGTGTGTCTTGGCAAGGAGGCCCATGTGGCTGGAGGAAAGTCAGTGTGAAAGGATGAAACAGAGATGAGGCCAAAGGTTGGGGTGGGGAGAACAGACAGGATAGGGCCCTGCAGGACATTTTCTGAGTGTGAAAAGGGAACATTAGAGGATTTGTATGATTTAGGGTTTAACAAGGTCTTTTGACTGGAGCATAGAGATACAGGGGTCGGGCTTTATCCTTTAAAATCTCTTATAGTCTAGCTCCAAGATCCTATGATGTTTGATGGTTTCTCTCCCAATTCTCTGACTATTATTCTAGTGGATAAAATCTTTTTCAGGCTCTTTTTGGCCCACTACTGGGGCCAGCTGTTTGGCAGACTGGAGGAGTTAGTTCTCCATGAATGTGGGGTCAGTAGGGCCAGTTGAACCTTCACTTTCCCATGGCTTTCTAAAAATAATTTAAAAGAATGTAATGTTTCAGAAGTAATAAAGAGTTGATGATGATATATAAATAAAGGCCTGTGAAAGTGTGCGTGTGTGTGTATCATGTATTTTTGATTTCGGCACAAGTAAGAAGCCCAGTGCAAACCAACTTATGAACATCTAGGAAGACTCCCCACGACCTTCCTGTTCTTCACCAGCCCACGAAAGGCTGCCCTCTGAATGTTCGTATGAGCCTACTGCCTTACTAATAGGGGAAAGAATTTGTCTCAAAGTGGTATAATCACATAGGATTCCAGGGTGAGGAACATGCTAGTCAGTAAATTCCATAGGGCTTACAAGTACTTCAAAAATGTTAAAAAAAAAAGGAATTGTATTCTAGTGCTAAAATTATTTGCAATGCTAGTTTTATCAATTTGTTTTTGCGTGTAAATTCTGTAAATTCCCAAATACATTGTTATTTGGGCAGTAAATATTTTATGTGTGTGATGACCTGGAGTACACCAGACTTTCAGAAGAACAGAATCTAGTATGATATGAAACAGCTGTTGCTCTGTACATTCAAATGATGGCTAATGATAATTGATTTAAAAAAAAAGGATAAAATAATTTTGCCTACTTTTTTAATATTGTAACTAAATTAAAGATTTTGGATGTGAAATTTCTATATTTAGTGTCTAGTAAGTTGGGTAGAGAAATAGAAACTACACCTCAAATTCCCTTACATTCTCTGAGAGAGAAAGAAACGGAGAGAGAGAGTGGTAGAGAGAGAGAGAGAAGGGGAGAGAGACCAATGTTCTCTGCAATGAATTTTTGTACTTACAAAAGAAAACATTAACCAAAAGTATCAACATCATAAAAAAAGATGTGGGTGGCAGTTACCAAAGGGCATTTGGATCCTCTGTAAAAGGCCTTGAAATTCCCAAGAACTAAGTTTAATAAAGGAAAGATAAGAAAGTCATATTGAAATTCATTAAATTAACTTGGCAGGATATTCACAGTTCATCTCATGCAAATACATAAGATAGTTTCCCTGCATCGCAATGGATTAAAAAGGACATAAAGGTTGGTATTTAGGTTTAAGACAAAGCAAAAGCTAACTGTGTTACAGCCAAAGGAGGTATTAAAAATGACATTTGTGAAACACAAGGCAGTACCATGGACCTCTGGTCAAAAACAGTGACGGTCTTTATGCTGCTGACTTGAGGAGACCAGGAATATGGGACTGCTGCATATTATAAACATACTCATAAAATTATTTCCTGAGTTTATTTCTGAATTGCTCACTTTGAGAATTTGCTTATATATGATTAATAGGAGGGAAGATAATAACCAGACTATTGAGAAGAATCATGGGTAAAAGTGATGATCAAATAGTTGGCTTTCCTGCTCCTTTATACAGTTTTCATTTCCTTCCACTCAGCCAATTAGTGAGGAATTTTGAAGCTGTTTAGACAAACATTCTTCTCTGATGCAAATCACTTGTACAAAGAGTGAGGAGATCCCAGAGATCTGAGCCTGACTGGTAGATGTCATGTCCACAGCCACTGTGCCACCATCTATCAAAGCCAGCAAGAAGTCCAGCTGGCTTTGATTTAGAGGTTGTCAGGCAAACTGTCTCAGTGTTGAAAGTCATCTGTTTTAATAACAATAGCAAGTGTTTACACAGTGCTGTTCTATGCCAGACATTATTTGAATGTATTTAATCTTCACATTGACCCTATCTGATGCGTGTCAGTTAGTTTTTGATGTATGAGAAACCATCCTAAAACTTAGTGACTTTGACCATGCTATTTAATATTACTCACTAGTCTGTGGATCAGCCGGGCAGCAGCATCCTGTTCACAAGGGGGATACAAGGGCCTGGGAGAGAGTGGAGGAGAGCAAGGCCCCTTGAGACCTAGCCTTGAACTGATGCAGTATCACTTCCAGTGAATTCTTTTGGCCAAAAGAACCAGAAGGCCAGTCTGCCGTCAAGGGGAGGGGAGGAGCCACAGTGGGGGTGGATATGGGGAGGAGTAAAGGACTGTGTTGTTTCTCCAATCTACCACAAGTGGACACAGCTATTTCCAGGTGACAGGTGAGCGAGCTGAGATATACAGTTCCCATGACACAAGGGCATGTGGAATGTAAGTGTCCAAGTCAGAAGCCTGACTCCAGAATCCATGTTCTTAGCCCATGTACTACCTATTTATTTGTGTGTGTGTTTCCTAGATGTCACTGTAGCATGTGCCATGGATCCTGGGAAATCATGCTCATTACCTTCTTCCTTGTAAAGGACCTCTAACTCCCATGGTGCCACCCTTTCCACCTCATCCCCTGGACCAAATGCTTGCAATAAAAACCATCTCTTTCTCCTTTGGAATTTACTCCTGGTTTTTACTCTTATCTCAAAGAGAAATATCACAATTTTTTTTTAAAGTGGGTTTTAGCAAAGTGTTGCATGTTCAAGTGATTTTGTCATTTAGAATACCAAGAGCTGAGGGTAGAAACTGTTTCTGTATATTTTTATTCAAGGTTTTTTTTTAGCAAGTTGTAAAATATTTTTAAAAATTCTAAAATGAGCTCTTTAATTAGCAAGTGCATTCCATTAAGAGAGTGACCTCAGCCCCATGTTATAGTTGTTTCACCAACAGTTAGCAAATGGTAGGTGTTCTTCAATGAATTAAAGGGAGGAAGCCAAAATGCTAATGATTATTAATACATATTTTAAAACATTGATTTTATCAGGTAGATTATACCAATATTATACTCTTTATTTTTCAAAATAACTTTCTGTGTTTTTGATTGTTCAGTGCCATTTTCTTTTCCTGTTATGCCCATTACACTTTCTGTATATATGTTTGTGCATGATACCATAATAGTGTATCCAGATTTTAAAGAAATTCTTTGCTAATTTTGAATTCTCTTTCTCTATAATTTCATGTTATGATTTTCTTGATGTGGACACTTAGTAATGTTTTCAGTACTTGCATTAAAACTTTGAGACTAAAGAAACTTTCAACCCACATGGGCTTTTCCAAAGATGGAGCTCACATCCCACCCCTTCTACTGCTTTTGAAATCTAATCGTTGGGCTTAACTAATGCTATGCATGAATTAGAACCCAGGCAAATATGCATGTTGAAAACTCCTTGAAGTTCTTTATTGGAAACTCTTCTCAGTTACCTGGTGAGTTGTTGTGATGCTTTTCTCACTTTACCAATGGGAATTGAGACACAGGCTGGGTAGGGAGCTTGTCAAATACAAAATCAAGGCCAAGGGATTGAGTAGCCAAGATAAGAACTGAAGGAACCTCATTTTATAGCCCATTGTTCAAGAGAATAAGAAATGTGGTTTGGAAGAAAAGAATAATAGGGAGAACAAACACCGCCTCTCTTAATCATGAATTGTGTGTATGTGTGCAGATTTTTGATTAGAACATACTAAAAGGTTGATACGTGGTTACGCATGATTATTGAGGGAGAAACATTTTCTGATTCATCTCATTAGCATGTATGGTTGCTATCCAGAGATCTTATGCCTAGAAGACAAAAAGCACAATGAGCTTAAATTGGTTTCTTTAATTGGTTGAGAAGAGTCCCAAGTGTTAAAGGCACTTGACTATGAGTTCTTCCTTTGTGATAAACCCTATTTTAACCCCAGCAATTGGTCTCAGAATGTTTTCTATGAGTATATTTTATTACAATGACATTTCTTGTCAATGAAGACTCTGAAGTTTTATTAAACAAAAAGTGGAATTTACTCCAGAGTCTCACTGAATCAGAAGTCTGTATTCCTACAGTTATTTGTGTATGTTGCCAGCTTCTTTATTTGTTGCCACAGTAAGGAAAGAAACTGCTTCAGAGTGGAGGCCATAGACTTTTATCATCCTTTCCCTGGGTGTCTTACCATTTGTAGCTGCTGGGCTGGGAGGGATGTAGATACCCTAGATGCCCTCACCGCTGGACGTCCAGGTGGGAGAGGACAGGTGCACACAAGGGAGAAAAGGCACACATGATGTAAACCACTTCTGTGAAAGACTTCACCAATTTATTTATGTATTTATTTTGGGGTTCAATCTTTTTTTAAAATTGAAGTAGAGTTGATTTACTGATTTAGAATAATTTTCTTTCTTTGAAGTTATAAAGCTGAATATCACATTAGAAAAGGCCTAATAAGAGGAGAGTGCCAGGTGCCTAACGGACCATTTGGCTGCTGCAAATATAGAAAATAAATGAAATTGAAACACAGCCACACACACGCATTTGTGACAGCCCATTGTATAGCACTGCACAGTTGGCAGGGGCTTTCATCTTGATTAGCAGAGGAGAGGACAGTAGGGAGCCCTCTATAAAGCAGCCGCTCTCTTTGTCATTTTCAATTTGTAATTATCAGATGGCCTGACTGAGAGGCAAAATAATTAGTGTAGATTTTCCCAGACTTATAAAAAGAATTGCCTGGAGCCATGGTTAAAAACACAGATTCCCCGCTCCACCCAGATCCTGATGAATGACAGTCTCCAGGGAAGTGCCCTGAAAATGAATATTTTTAGTAAATTTGAAGAGTGATTTGTATTAGCTGGTAGTTAATAGGACTTAGAGTTCAACAGTGTGATTTACTGTGTTGAGATGAAGTGTCATTTTACCTAGTTTAAGTATCAGTTTCCTCCTCTGCAAAATCAAGGTGATGATAGTACCTCCCTCTGGGTGCTCTTGTGAACAGCACATGACATATGTCTGCAAAATACTTATCACGGTGCTTGGCACAAGTGCTGGATATGCATGAGCTTCTACTACTGCTATCGTTTCTGTCTTTTTGTGCAGTAAGCATGATGCCCTGGTTCCAGCCAATTGTAGGAAGTCATGTGTAGAAATCATCTAGGGAATCTTCTGGGGAGAAGTAGATGAAGTAAAGAAGACCTGGCAAATTGGTGAAAACTGAGACATTCTAGATTAGAGTCAATGGAGAAACTGGACTTGGATAGGGTTCCCAGGGCCACCTAGGCACCCAGTTCTGTTCATTTCCATGTTCCAAGTATTTGCTTTGTCTTCCCTTCACCTCTGGGAGGGAGTCAGGTGTTTGGCTCATTTGCCTTGATAAGAAACATTTTGGGGGAATGAGAACATGATCTACTTTAATTGGTCAATGATATTATTTTATTTTGTAGAGTTTTCATTTGGGATGTGCTGAGAAGAGGGTATTATTGCCTTGCATGACCAGCTCCATCAAAGATGCAAATATGTAGTGTTTGCATAATATCAAATTCACTCATTTATTCATTAATTCAATACCTATTTATTGAGCATCTGCTGTGTGCCAGGCACTGTTTTAAGCACAAAGGATGTGTAGTGAATAGTACAGAGAAACACTCCTGCCCTCACAGTATTTATGTTCTTGTGTATATATTGGGGAGGTGGACACTAAAGAAAATAATAAACTTATGTAGTGACAAAGAGAAATAAAAGCAAGGAAAGAAGATAAGGAGTATGGGCAGGGTGTGTGTGTGTGTGTGTGTGCATGTATAAGTGAGGCCAGATCATGGGGGACCTTGGTAAAGACTTTGACTTTAAGTGCTATGGGAAGTTTCTAAAAGATTTTGAGCAAACAACATTTTAAAAGGATCCTGCTGGCTTCTAGACAGTACATTCCAGGGAGGCAATGGAACTAGGAAGCAGGCTATTAAAATAAACTGAGAGAGAGATGATGACAGCATGAGCCACGGTGGTGGCAGTGGATGGTGATGAGCAGTCAGATTCTGGATATATTTTGAGGTGGAGCCAGTAGAACTTGCTCATGGATTAAAAGCAAGGAGGACTCAGCTGAAATGTTGGAATCGCCATCCCCTGAGATGAGATAAACTGTAGGGGAGTGAGTTTTTAGGGGGTAGAACAGGAGTTAAGTTTTAGGCATGTTAAGTCAGCGATACCTATTAGCCATCCAAGTGGAGATGCTAGAAGCAGCTATTTGGATATAAAAGATCTGGATCATAGAGGAGGGATTTGGGTCAGAAACATAAATTTGGAATCATAAGTCTATACATGACATGTAATGCCAAAACTAAATGACATCGCCTTTGGTAGGTACAGGAAACTGGATCAAGGACCAGATCCTGGGTTGCTTAAGCTGTAAAAGGTTAGGGAGATGAGGAAAAACCACATCAGAAGACAGAGCAGCCAGCGACTGACCATGGCAAGCCTAGAAGTCCAGGGAGACATGGTTTTAGGGGAAGGAAGTAATCAACTGTGTCAGATGTGACCAAGACCAAGATGAGCATTTGAATTCACCCCTGGATTTAGCAGAGTAACGGTCATTGGTGATTCCATGAGAGCAATTTGAGTGGAGTAGTCAGTAGTAGTGCAAGATGGATGAGGGTGGATTCAGGAGAGAAGGAAAAGAAATGTATTAGAGAGAGAGAGAAAGAGAGAGAGAAAGGGGGGGGGGATCTCGGGGGAAGAGCTTGGCTATAAAAGGGGACTTAGACATAGGCAGTAGGTGGGAAGTGAAAGCTGTTGCTTTAAGATGGGAGAAACAACAGGGTGTGTAAGCTGGAGGGGAGTGATCCGGGGGTAGGAAATTTAATGGCACAGGACAGAGAGAGTGGTTCTCAAAGGTATGGGCCTACTTCCCTCCCTGCAACATACACTCAAACCTCCGTATTCTTCTCCAGTCTCTGTTTCTGTACCCCAGGCAACAAAGCAAAAGTCTAAGGCCGTAGAAAAACCAGACCACTTATAGCTCTCTAAAGCCCCCAGGGTCCTCGATACATCTAGCCACATACAGATTTTTGTTTTGATTTTTGCTTTTGAAAAAGAAGGAAGGAAGGGAGGGAATAAGGAAGGGGAGATAAATCAGACTATACTTATTTTTGGTAAATGGCTTTTTTTTTAACCTGCTTCCTCCTTTAATCTCTTAATTTTTATGCCAACCCTTTAGATGAGTGTTATTTCCTTTTTCCGGATGGGTAGAGTGAGTTCATAGTGATTAAATAACATCTTCAAGATCTCAGAACCTGTAAGAGGCTGATTCAGTTCAAGCTCAAATCTATCCAACACTGAAATACCAATTTCACAGATTTCTCCGATGTAGGAAACTCATGGTAGGTCCATAGTTTGACTCAAGTCTGGAAATGTAGATTCTACTTACATGATCTCATCACCTCTGTAGCAGAGCCATCATCAATTATATGTGACTATTAAGCATACGGTGTTCCCTTTACTGAAAGCATTTGTTTCAAAGTCAGATTTATTTTGCTATAAAAATGATCATCTCAATTATTCAGTTCAAAAGAGGCAGTCCTACCTAGAATGCCATCTAAAGCTCTCGTGCATTTACTTGATACATCTAGAAAAAAGCCATTTTCTGAGACACAGAAGGACTCATGTAATTTTGCCTTTAAGAGGAGTTTAGCGGAAGGATCCCATTCTGCCCAGACATTTGGAACAGAGTTTGTAACAGACAGCTATTGACGGGGGTGCTTCTGCAACCAGCCAAACCTGAGTTCACTTTTGTGTGTCCTCACCTCTCCTCTGGGCCAGTTCAGCCCCAGGTCTCTTGGCTTCCTTCCCACTGGGATATTTTGCTTCTCCTTACCAGTCTGCAAACTTAGAAAAGTTTGGTTCCTACTCTAATCTGTTTGGTTCTTTGAAACTGATAAGCTTCTTGAGAAATGCTGATTCTGCTTCCTCAAGAAGAATTCTCCCAGCAGTATTTCCACCAAAGTTTCCCTGGATGAAGAAGTCTTTTAGGGTTCTCTTTGGAACAAAAATGAGATGCACCAAAATTGTTGGGTCAAATAGGTGGGTAGAGTATAACTGAGTCTTGACAATCAAACAGGTATGTTAGGTGCCAGTCCTTCAACAGCAGTGTGTGATGGAAAAGAGTGGCTGGGGAAAGTTAGGCAGCTGGTAAGTACTTTGGAACCAACATGATTTTTCACAGTCAAATAATCAAAGCCATATTAGGTATATTGTCTTTGGAAAAACAAAAAGCAAAAAACCCTAGGTACTCAACAAACATTTCTTGAGTACTTACCAGCTATAGGATACAAAGTGGTTAGGTGAATTTTCTTCTAGAATGCCCAGCCTAGTGGAGGAGATCAATAATTAGGTGATGACATAAACCCTGTAATTCCTACCATAAGACATTACTAAGTGGTCATCTCCATCAATCCCACCTTCCAAGTCAAGAAAGCTCCTGGTTGCCACTTTCACTACCACATGATGAGATATGTGTTCATGGAGAAAAGGGAAAATAAAATCATATTTATACTTTCTTTTACCAAAATGGAAATCTGATAAAAAGAGTTCAGCAAAGAATTAAATGCAAAGTAGAAAGTTGTCAGAGCTAATCCATAGCTTGGTGACTGGGAAGATAGCAGTAGAATAAGGAATATGAAGAGAATATGCAAAAGTTGAGTTAAGTAATATTATTTATAAGGCATTTGTTGGAAGTATAAATATATATAAAAATATATATAAATATTATTTTTACTAGAGGAAAGAATAAAAATCCTTATAATTGAAAGTCCATGACTCAGTTTTTGTAAGTTTTTCTTTTTTCCTCAATCAGTTTTTTTTTCCTTTCATTCTCTCTGAGGTTTGGTGAAGAGGTCGTCCAAGATATGTGGTTTTCTTTTCCTATTTCTTTCCTTGTCTGGAGATGGTCATGACAAGGTTTATTGGGTAGTATTCACATATTCATAAGCTACTAATCTTTCCTTTGTGGTGTCCTCTTCAGAGAATTCAAGGTTTTTTTTATAAAGGTTAAAAAATAATTTTTCCCTAGACTCCTGAGAGATACATTCGAAAGTAGGGATTATTAAGAAAATAATTAATGAGTTTTTCATTCAAGTTTCCCTAGTAATAGCCATCAAAAATATATTCCACAGAGTTTATGGTTACACAATCTTGGGCCTGGTCACACTGACATCAACAAGTGCTTATTGTTCAAAGAGACATTTAATTTCTCTTGATACTTGTTTTAAGCTGTAGCTTCCTCTTTCATATTTGTAAAGAAGGACAATATGTAAGTGTCATGTATTTCATAGCACTAATACTACGTTTTAATTTTTTTAATGCTTCTTTTGGATGCCTAGCCTCTAGTATTTTACAAGCTAAAGACTGTTCTTGTGCAATTGTTTTTACCTGTTAAATCACTATTTCCACATTAATAATAGGGTAAAGATATCAGGCTTCAGTGTAGATTATGACAGTACCTAATGTCTTTTCCACATTTACTTCAAGCAAGGAGAGGACTTCCTCTCTTGTTTTCATGGGAATTTTATGAATTCCAATATGTATATTTTTCCAGCTGTAGTATTTTAATTGCAATTGGAAATTACCAGTTGAGATATCATTTTTCTTAAGAAAAATTTCCTAATACTAAATCCTAGCGGCAAAAGCTGATTTCAACTACTCCAGTGGTATGATTTCTTTATGCTTAACTTAGAATTTTTAAAATCTTTTCTTGTTATTTACATTGATACTTCTGGGTCAGTAAAACATTAAATTATATTTTTTCAAATAAGTCACCTTTTCAAAAGTGTAATTACCTTTTTATTTTTCAGTATGTGTGTGATATGGTCCTAAATAGATTACTAAGATAAAAGGAAGCTCTCTTGATTAATATTGCTAAAATGAAACGATTTGATCTGATACCTGTTTTTGATTGCAAGGGAGACTGCTTGATTGCAAATGTTTATGTGTCCAAAAGATCCATGTTGATAATCCATTATAGCCGCAAGTCTTAATCTTTGTTTCCTTTCAGTTAAATTATTTCCCTATTATATTTTTTAACTGAAATATGGTTGATTTGCAGTGTGTTAATTTCTGGTGTATGGCATAGTGATTCGATTATGCATATACACACACACATATATGTATTCCTTTTCATAGTCTTTCCCATTATAGGCTATTACAAGGTATTGAATAGAGTTACCTGTGATATACCACAGGACCTTGTTGTTTATCTATTTTATATATAGTAGTTAGTATCTGCAAATCCCAAATTCCCAATTTATCCCTTCCCACCCTCTTTCCCTCCTGGTAACCATAAGTTTGTTTTCTATGTCTGTGAGTCTGTTTCTGTTTTGTAAATAATTTCACTTGTGTCATTTTAAAAAATTCCACATATAAGTGGTATTATATGATATTTTCTTTTCCTTTCTGGCTTAGTTTACTTATTATGACAATCTCCAGATCCATCCATGTTGCTGCACATGGCATTATTTCACTGTTTTTAATGGCTGAGTAGTATTCCAGTGTGTGTGTGTGTGTGTGTGTGTGTGTGACATCTTCTTTATCCAGTCATCTGTTGATGGACATTTAGGTTGCTTCCATGTCTTGGTTATTGTAAATAATGTTGCTTTGAACATTGGGGTGCATGTATCTTTTTGAATTAAGAGTTTCCTCTGGATACACACTCAGGAGTAGGATTGCTGTATCATAGGGTAAGTCTGTTTTCAGTTTTTTAAGGAATCTCCATACTGTTTTCCACAATGGCTGCACCAAACTACATTCCCACCAAAAGTGTAGGAGGGTTCCCTTTTCTCCACACTTTACTGTTTGTGGACTTTTGAATGATGGCCATTCTGACCTGTGTGCGGTGATACCTCATTGTAGTTTTGATTTGCATTTCTCTGATAATTAGTGATATTGAGCATTTTTTCATGTGCCTATTGGCCATTTGTATGTCTTCACTGAAGAAATGTTTGTTTAGGTTCTCTGCCCATTTTTTGATTGGGTGTTGTTGTTGTTGTTGTTGTTGTTGTTATTGAGTTGTATGAGCTGTTGTATATTCTGGAAATTAAACCCTTGTCAGTCTCATTGTTTGCAAATATTTTCTCCCATTCTGGAGGTTATCTTTTCATTTTGTTTTTAGTTTCCATTGTTGTGCAAAAGCTTGTAAGTTTAATTAGGTCCCATTTGTTTATTTTTGCTTTTATTTCTATTGCCTTGGTCGACTGCCCTAGGAGAACACTGCTTGATTTCTGTCAGAGAATGTTTTGCCTATGTTCTCTTCTTGGAGGTTTATGGTGTCTTGTTCCTGTTGTATATTAAACAGACTTGCTCAAACAGAATTGGGGAGCTAAATGAAAGGTTGTGGGGCTCCCATGAAATTTTAGAATCATTACAAAAGACTGTTTCTGGAACAATACCTTTTTTGTTGTTTCTGAGGAATCTCCTTCTGCTTCCAAGAAAAGGAGATTGTTTTTTCAGTGGGGAGCACGAGCAAGTAGGGGTCAGGATATTTGTATGGTCATCTCTGCTACTAGTTAGTTCAGGGAGTCAGTCACCTGAGTTCAGGCTCTTCACCTGTAAAGTGTAAGGCGGGAAGAAAGGATCCTGAAATTCTAGCTAGAGGTGGACACTACCTTACTTTCCCTACCTCTACCTATAAATTATCCATTTATTTTTACCTGACTTTGTGGTTGACAAAATCCTTTAGCGTAGCCCCTAGAAACGAGGAGAGAGAGAGTATTTACCACTCCAGGAAGCCCAATTTTGAAATTACCCTCATTCTGAGTATTCTCTTCTTTTAGGGGATGCACTGAGTAGATCTGAGGGCAGCTATTAGATTGTAAGGCAGGTTGTAGGAGTTAATGATGATGTTCTCTCCCAAGAGCCTGGGAGTGAATTGCCTCCATGAATATAAAGCAATATCAACTGAATTGTGCCCCAAAGAAAGTTACAGTTAGCATTTATAGAATATTATGAAAAGCTGACAAGAAATGGAATTTTACTGTCTCACCACTTTAATTTAAAATATTGTTTGGTGGGCAGGGTAGGGGTTAGCTCAGGGTGCATGCTTATCATGCACAAGGTCCTGGGTTCAATCCCCCAAGAATAATTTGTTTTTCCCATCATGTCTACTAATTTCAAACTTCAAAATAAGCTTGTAGACTGTTCTGTGAGCAGTTTTCAATCATGTTACATAAACTACTCAGTTTTATTTAATGAGGAGAACAGTTAATAGTGTTACACAGAGAATTGGTCACTATTAACTGTACTTTCATTAAAATAAAGAGCCACAATGACTGTCCTGAAGGGACCCAGTGAGCCAGGGGCCCAATTAGAAAAGCCACCCAGGTGTCAGTTCTAGGAGTTAAAGATGTTGCTGTCTCTAAAGTAAAACTTCTTATGTTTTCTGTGGGAGACATCAAATGTACTTACTTCTTTCCTTGTGTATCATGTAAACACTGAACTTTTTTCTTATGCATCTTTCTTGGTACATGGGTCACTTTAATGATGATGAAATTTTGCTGACTGGCCCCTGATACCTGTAAAGTAGTATTTTTCTTAGTGGAGATATCTAAGGATGTGAGAGAGAACCATGGGAAACATTTAAGTACTAAATGCCAGTCCTCAATTCAAAAATTTGTTCCTTGGCAAGTAGCTCAATAAGTGGAGATCATCTTTGTTGTCTCCTGTATGTAACACAAAATATATTTTAAATATAAAATGTAAACATGAAGTAATGTGAAATTAAGAGTTGTCCTAAGACAAAGTTATATGGTTCCTCTACATATGATTATATAAGATTGATCATTTTGTGCTTCTGGTTACATATCTGAGGGATTACAGAAATTAATGAACTGGCTTCTCTATTATGACAATTAGAAGAAAGGCACTAACTTTGTATTTAGAAGTAGTATTCTAATTATTCTCTAGAAGTGGTTTCAAGAGGATTTTACCATGAATGAATTAGCGTATCAAAAGTTATGAAGATGACTTTAAGGGAAAATGTACTCTCCTACTATTTTAATTTTGTCTTTGACTTTTGTTATTTATATATCCATCTTTCCTCTCTCAGATGAGTCTAAAATATTGGATATAGAAAGGATAAGTTACTAAGTTCATCTTATAGAATTTTGGAAGAGACCAAAAAGCTGCTCTGCCTTCCAGCTTTAATTAACGGCGGCATATGATTTTTGAGCTTATCATGTACTAATCAGGAGATTATTTAAGAATATCTTCTTGTGGGAAATCCAGTCCCAAAAGAAAATGACACTTTTAAGTCCCAGTTCAATGGTAAGTATGTTACATTACTGCTCATTAGTTGGAGAGTTCATACTTTCCCCATATACTCTCCTTGGCTTTACATCTCCATGCTAATGCATCTTCTGAAAATCTGCTTGTATCATTTCTGCTTCAAACATTATCATCAAGGATAAAAAGTTTCAAGTCTGAAATTGCAGGTAATTATGTTTATACCATTGGGAGAATAGTGGGATAATCTAAAAAACAGCACATTTTGTATATGCATAGACTCCCACTTCCGTAGTGAATGGATTTTTATGCTCCTAGGATGTCATGCTACTGTTGCTACTGTCATCAGGCTCTAGTCACCCACTGATAATGACAATTGCATTGATTGCTTCAGCATCAGCTGACCTCCTGTGACTAAACATTTTCACATATCAGACTTCATTCAAAAAAGCAGACCTAGAATTGCTATTTCTTTCTCATTCAATGCCCAAAGTTCCCATACATTTTTAGACTGAAATGTCATCTTGAGGTAGAGAAATAGAGCTTTGTTCCAGATGTTTAAGTAGTCTTTTTAGGCTTTATTATTCTTTCCATAGACATTTATGGTTATTTTTATATGTGCCACTTAAGCAGATTATGATTGAGAGTATAGTTTCTCCCAGTCCAAACTGAAGTCCTGTCTTCCCCCCAGAACTTTTACCTAAGAGTGATGGATACGTCTTGTTTCTCTCTCTGTAGCCCACTTCTCTGCTACCTGTAGGAATTTCTAATTTCAGGAAATTAATCATGAAATGTATTAATTTCAATTGAGCTAAGCTATGTGATCTCCATGTTGATATGAAAAAGTAAGAAAAGCCTATAGATCACAGTACCAAGCCAATAAAAGGGCAAGATAGTGACATTCCTAACAAGTAAGGCTGTGGGATAAGACAAATGTGGATTTGACTGAGTTGTAAATGTGTCATTTTCTAGTTGTGTGATTTTGGTCAGGGTATTTCATTCCTTCAAGTCCATTTCTCACATTCATAAAATGGTGTTGATAATGCCTCCTTTGTAGTGCTTTATGATAAACAAATGAAATATTTTAAAAATACACTTATATTATTGCTATTATTATTATTATCATTTTATTATGCTGAGTCAGTAAAAAAAATCAGTCAGAATCGATTGTTAAACTTTGTTTCTGAACATAATGGACTAAGAGAAAACAAATTTATCTTCCTTATATAAACAATAGAAGACAGGGTAAAATGTATGAAATAATTTTCTTTAAACATTGAATCATGAGACCATGATTCCTGAGAGAAGAAAGACAAATGAAAAGAATCCAACCACACAAGCACCCTGGCTTTCTGCCTTGAAGCACATTTTAGAATGTGGTATAGGGAAGGCTATCACTTACCTGTAGCAGAGCAGGTTACTCTTAATGAGTTGAAGAGACCAAAATCAGAATTCAGTGAGGCTTTGCTAGCCTAAAGTTATAAAGTGGAGTTCTAAAAAGGAGTGAGCTAAGCCAAAAAAAAAAAAAAGAAGAATCTGCATAGGGATTCACTTGAGCCTTTGCTGAATGCTAAGATGTGCATATATTTGGTGAAATTCTATAAGGCATGGGAGGGAACTAGAGAGCTGTAATCTGAACCCAGAACAGGGAGGTTTTTGAGCTCTGGTCAGACAGAAAGGAGAGTCTTTGTTGATCATATGTATATAATAGACAACTCAGAAAGGTCATGCCTTTGTAGTAGGACTAAACTACATCTAGAATAAAGACTACTTTGACCCACCCTAGCAAAGAATAAAAACAAGTCTTAAAGAATTGAGTGATCTACAAATAACTAAATTGCTTCCCAGATACTCATTGTTGTTATTCACAATGTCCAGCATACAAACAAAACCAAAAGTTATAGAGGTGATAGAATTAGCAGACAAGGACTTGTAAATTGAGTCTCATAAATAGTTCAAGACTTCAATGCAAAACATGAACATAATGAGAAGATAAATAGGAAAGATAAAAAAGCAAAAATGGAATGACATACTTAAATGTGGAAAAATACAGTATCTGAAATGAGAAATCTTTGAGAGATTCATGGACTGTTAGATACTGTAGAAGAACCCACCAAAATAGAAATTATCCAGTCCAAAATGAAGGACACAGAGGGAAAAAGACTGAAAAAAGTAACAAAGAATATTTAGGTTCCAGGAGGTGAAACCTGAAAAAAAAATATGAAGAATCTGAAGCCAGATAAACACAAAGAAGAACATGCCAAAGCATATCATAGTTAAACTGCTGCAAACTCGTGATAAAGGAAGATATTAGAAACCATAAGAGAAAAAAAGACACAGGAGAAGAAAAGTTAAGGATGATCTCAGGCTTTATTTTCAGAAAATAATGGAAAAACGTCTCTAGCATGCTGAAAGACAAAAAAATCCAATGAAGAGATCCCTTAAATAAGGAGATGGAGCTTTTCAGACACACTGAAGCTGGTAGATTTTATTGCCAGCACATCTGCACTACAAGAAATGTTATAGGAAATTCTTTAGATAGAAGGAAAGGATACCAGATGGAAACTTGTATCCACATAAAGGAATAAAGAGTGTGAGAAATGTTAAATATGTGGGTAAATAGGACAGGTTTTTTTTTCTGATTTAAAACATTTCTTTAGAACATAATTAACTTTAATAGAACTTTATAAAAATGTATTGCGGTATTTTTAACATTTGTAGAAGTAAAATGTATAGTAACAATAGCACAAAGGACAGAAGGTAAGAAAATGGAAGTATACTGTTCTACATCATGTGGTTCTTACATTATATATGAAGCAGTATGATATCACTTGAAGATAGACTGTTATAAATTATAACCTATAAAGCAGTCAATAAAATATAAAACCAAGAGGTGTAACTTGTAATGCAATGGGGAGATAAAATGGAATAATTTATAAATCCAAAACAGGGGGAAAAAACTGAGGAAAAAGAATGAAAAAAATATAAACAGTAGCAAGATGATGAATTTAAATTCAACCACAACAATCATTACATTAAATGTAAGTGGTTTAAGTAGTCTGACGAAAAGAGAGAGAGATTAGTAGATTGGGGAAAAAAGCACAAAAAAACAAAAACAAAAACAAAGCAAAAAACACTCAACTATATTTGTTAGCATTTTAATCAGAGTAATTTTAAATTCATTGTCTAATCATTCCAGCATTTGTATATCTGAATCTGATTCTGCTCCTTGCTTTGTCTCTCATACTGTTTTTTCCCTTGTCATTGAGCATGCCTTGTAATTTTTTGCTGAAAACTGGATATGATGTATCCATAATAGAAGTTGAGTTAAATAGATCTTTATTGTAAGATATTATGTTAATCTGGCTAAGAGTTAAGGTGTATTTAATGTTCGCTTTATGTATTTAATGTTGTTGCCACAGGCTTCAGATTCCCTCAGTGTCCTTGTTTTTATTGCCCCTGCCGATGTTTAGCTTCTCTAAGTATTCCTTCTCAAAGAAAGACTGTATCTTGCAGTTTTTAGCTATAATTCAATGGACCCCTGTTGAGGCAGTGGTGTGTGAAAGGGAAGAATGCTATAATCTTATGATTAAATTTGTTTCTTAGTCTGTATCCCTGAGCTGTGACCTTCACAAGTGTTTCATACCTCCTGACCGCCACCGCCACACTTGAGGGATACAGAAAGACTAGAATGTGCTGGAGTGGGGAAAATGTTCTCTTCCCCCAGGTTGGATCAGTCTCTGGTAAAGTCTTTTCCCTCGGAGAGTAGGTCTTTCTGATGAGGAATACTCTGGGCATACTTCACAATGATTACTCTTCACCGTCTTTTCCAAAGCCAAGAGGTAATCTTTCTAAAGTCTTCACGAGGAGAACCTGCTTGGATTCCTGGAGATAAAACCTAAAAAATTCTGGAGGCCTCCTCTAAAACTACGGTCCCCAAGAGCTTCTCCCTGTCGTAATCCACACTTAGCCTCCAGCATTTCTTCAAACTTATAATTTAAGTGTTTATACTAGTTTATGGCTGTAGTTGCTGTGCTCTTGGTAAGCAGATCTTTAGCTTTGAATCTCTCAATTTACCTGTTTCTGTGGATTTAGGGGTACCAAAGTTGCCATTGCAGCCTCTACTGGGTCCAAAAAAGTAACTGATTTTCAATTCAGCTTTTTTTTCCCAGAAGGATGCCTTCCAATCACTTTACACATTGGATCTGAAACCAAAAGTCTACACTTTCTCTGCAAGGAACTTACATAAATATAAAAACATGTAGGTTCAAAGTAAAAGTACTGAGAAAGATAGACCATGCAAGCGCTAATCCTCAGAAAGTTGAAATAGCTAAATTAATATTAAACAAAGACCTTTGAACAGAGAATATTAGCAGGAATAACAGAGGACAGTTCAAAATGATAAAGGAGAAAATTGAAGACATACAGTCCATAAGTGTCTATGCATCAAATAACAGAGCTTCAAAATAGGCAAAGCAAAAGTTGAAAGGAAAAATAAACAAATCCACAATTACAGTTCGAGGTTTTAGCACTCCCTTTTTGGTTTTTGATAAAAAAGCTAGAAGATTAATAGAGATGTAGAATACTCATTTCCCCCTATACTGAAGTACACATTCAGTATAATCCCAATTACAAGCTCAGCAGGCTTTCTTTTTCTTTTGTAAAGGTTGGCAAGCTGATTCTAAAATTTATATGAGAATGCCAACAATCTGGAGTAGCCAACACAGTTTTGTAAAAAGAAGACCAGAGTTTAAGGACTTAGAATACTTGATTTCAAGACCAACCACAAAACTACATTATTATGACTACTGGCAAGAGGGTAAGCATATAAAGAAATAGGACAGAACAGGGAGTCTAGAAAAAAACCTACACACAACAGATTAATTGATTTTTGACAAAAGCGCCAAGGAATAGAATAAGGAAAGATAGTCTATTCAACAAATGGTGATGGAATAATTGGATTATACATATGAAAACACTTGAATGTGATATAAGTATTATATATATTTATCATATACATAAGTCAATTCAAAATGGAATCACAGACATAAAGATGTAACACTCCACAGAGGAAAATCCTCATAAAACTGGGACAGGTAAAGATTTCCTGCATCAAATATTTAAAAGGATGAACCATAAAAATAATTGATAAATTAGACTTCATCAAAATTATTAAAATTAAAATTCTTAAAATTAAGAAGGCAAGTCACAGACTAGATGCAAATATTCAAAAATCATATATTTGACAAAAATTTGTACCTGAGACGTATCAAGAACTATTACAACTTAGTAATAAGAAAACTAGAAGCCCACTTAAAAGTGACAAGAGATTTTAACAAACACTTTAGAAAAGAAGGAACGATCAACTAGCACTGGAGAAGTTATTGCGAAAATGCTAATTAAAATCACAGTGAGATACCACTACACACCCTCTAGAATAACTAAAATCAAAAAGACTGACACCACCAAGGATTAGTGAGGAGGTGGAGGAAGTGAGAGTCTCATACACATGGCTGGTGTGAAATCAAAATGGAACATCCAGTTTGGAAAATAGTTTGGCTGTTTCTTATAAAATTAAACATATTTGGCATACAATTCAGCAATTCTATTAAATATTTGCCCTTAGAGAGTTTAAATTATGTGTCCACACAAAACTTTAAATATCTATTAACAGCATCTTTACTCATAATAGCCCCATACTGGGAACTACGTGTCTCATAAACTGGTGAAAGGATAAATGAGTTGTCGTATATCTTTTGATGGAAGGTTAGTCATCAATGAAAAGGAAAATGTAAACCAACTATACTTCAATAAAAAATTAAAATTAAAAAAAGGAAGATATTACTGATTGACACAACATCATGGATGAATCTGAAAGGCATTATGCTAAGCAAAAGAGTATGTATTCAGTTTATGTGAAAATATAGAAAAAATGTCTAATCTAGAGACAGGCGCAGAGCAGTGGTGCTCTGGTGCTGAGACTGGTGAGGCTGTCTGTCTGCAGTGAGGCGCCAGGAAACTTTCGGGAGGTGGTGGAAATGATTGTAGTATAATATTTATTATACAAATGTAGTATTTGTTATACATAGGTATACATTTATCAAAGGCCATCAGTCTATTTTTATTATATACAAATGATACCTCAATAAGATTGATTATCGTGTGAGTAGTTGACTAAACTTTAACCTACAAACTAATTTTTTTGGATTCATGAAAAGTAATGTGTGTCTGGAATCTTCAAACTTTACACATTTGCTTTCATTTAATGCCTGTGATAAGCCAGAAATGCATATTTTATTTTTCTTATTTTATTCATAAAGAAATCCTTGCTTAGGATAAATACAGTATCCAAATTCTCAGTTATTAAGATTTGAAACTTGAGTCTTCCATCTTTTCTGTTCTTTCTACTCTGTAAGTGGTAGCCCTCTACCCTTTTTTTTTTTTTTTTTCTGGAAGAAAGAGCATCAGATAGTGTGATCAAACATGGAAAGTCATTCCCATTCCTCCAGGAGAGGAGCCTTTGATGGCCTGAACAACCAGCTCCCTCAAATTTGAGAGAAGCAGATTAAGAGAGAGAGGTATAGCAGAGCAGATGTCTGACATTGTATCATTATGAGGAAAGGACTCAAAGGAAGACCTTTGGGACATCTTCTTAAATTGAGATGCTATGATTTAAGAAGTCATTAATTAGTATTCATCCTTTAGGGCTGAACTTAAGATCTCAGGGAACTTTTACTTGGGAAGATATATAGAGAAGAAGAATTTCAGAAATGCATTTTTTTTTCATTGAAGAGGAAGTCATGTTAATCCTCAAAGTTTTATTTAACCAGAGCTTAGTTGATACTTGATTTTTTTTGCCTGTTTAAATAAACTTGGATAAGCAGTTGGATCAAAAGAAAATGTATCATATTATACTTTATTGGTAAAAATCCAAAAAATTGTTATTAATTTACTCTATTTCCGACTTTCATCAGACTATCAGTGGTGGGATTCCAGGCTTTCTGTCTATCTATCTACCTACCAACTATCTACCTATTGATCTTATTTAATCCCAAGAACCCAGTAGTATACATATCCTGAGTTAACGAAGGAGAAGAACGAGGCTTAGTATAAGTACATTTACTGCTTATTTGTATTTCCAAGTTTTCTGTAATTATCACCTGCTGATCATATAATTAAAAAGTTAAATGTGCTTATTTAGTTCCTACTATAAATTTAATTAAGTTTGTTTTAAAAAAATTTATGGAATTTTAAGGGAGCGGTTTCTAATACTTGGCAAAAATTTAATGTCTCTGTTTTAAGCATATTTCACTTTAGAGGAGGGAATAATTTTTCTATCAAGTTGATTGCAAAACAGCACTATAAATTGAATTTTCCTTCAAATTTTAATATTAAATTAGCATATGTTTTATAAAATGTTTTGGATTATGAAAAAGAAACAAATATTATTAAATTCTAACTTTTAAAACCGTGTTTAAAAAAATAGAAAAGCAATAGAATAATGTAGTATTAGTAAGTAGATAAAGGAGCCTTCAACATTGTGAAGAATAGTGCTGGAATTTTACAAAGAGGTTAACTTTCTCAAAGTCACACAGCAGGCTACTAAACATTTCCATTCTGTCACATCACCTACTTGATACTAGTAAAATAAGTATTTGCAGAATGAGGATGTGATGTACCTTGTTTATCTGCCCACAGTAGCATAAACATCTAAAAGTACAGCAAATTATGGTCAGGGAACAAGATGCAGAGAATCTAAACAGCAGGTCTGCTTATTAATATCTGACCCCATCTATGCCCGCCCTCCAGTCAACTGTAGCAGAGCAGTCCACAAGTCTGCTTATCTAGATCTGGTCTTACCACTCTGGACACTGTTACATTATAGAAATAAACAAGTTGATCTCCACTGAAGTAAGGAGGAACACATTTACTGATTATTCATATTTTCTAGTTTTCTGTAATGAACACCCACTGATTATATAATAAAAAAAATACATATGCTTATTTAGTTTCTACTCCGAATTTAATTTGATTTATTTAAACAAGTCAAAAATTTGAAAAGGAAAGCCATCAAAAATTCAAACGGTTATAGTGAATGAACTGATTGAGGGAGTCATTGACAGACACAGTCAGAACCTTAAATTAGATTCTGGACAGGTATGACAGTTGTGGGGAGCTTACTTACTAAATCTCCTCCTGAGTGTCTCTGAAAAATTGGATCTGTTTTCTTCAAAAGTGTTTAAATTCTGTTCCATGGTACATTTGGTAACTGTTAATACCTACCTCACCCACCTGTGTTAGTGAGATAAATATTGAATCCAAAACACAATATGTAGGATTATTTAGAGTTTACTTTTTGAAATTTGTAAGATACTCTTCATTTGAGCAAGGTCCTAAAAAAAGTTGAACACCTTTCCTCCACTTGAAAAGTATTGCTTATAACTAGCTTTAAAAGTTAGCTTCCCTGCTTTCTCCAGCTAAGCCACTTCATCTTCAGAAACATCTATTTCTGAATACTAATTTGATGAAACCATTCAAAAAATGTGAAATCACTCTGAAAGCTTTCTCCAAACATCTGGCTCTGCTACCACATGAGAGTGTGCCTCATGCAATGGCATCAGGTGATTCAGACAGACATTTGAGTTGGAACACGGTTTTCACCATCCTTGAAGGTTAGATAAATCTCAGGAAATTTGTAGTTGACGCATCCGATTGTCTCCTTGCTGTAGTTTACAATGACCAGGGCCGATGTCGGTCTTTCCACGCAGGCAAAGGGGAGCTTAGCAATGATCAGATATACAAATAGAATGTGAGATTTAATGCTTGACTCATGAACTTATGAGTTATACTTAAAGTATTTGGGGTAAAGAAGAAAGAATAGTATTCTGGAAGTTTTCTAATTCCAAACGAAGCCTCAGGCAGCAAATCCTGTTAATTTGCAATCATTTATCCCTTCCTTCCTTCTTTCCTACCTTCCTTCTTTCCATTCTTTCTTCTTCTTTTTTTTTCCTTATACTTGAATGAAGAGAGAAAACAGAATGATAGTATCAGAGATTTAAATGTAAAAATATAATAATATAATTTCCATACAATGTCCTGAGGTTAGTAGATCCTGGCAGAGCCTGTTAACCTGGGCTCTCTTCAATGCTGTCCCAGGAAAGGCAATTTTAAAATGAAAATGTGAGCTCCCATGGGTCTAGAAATCATACAAGATTCTTTGATCTTCACAGGATATTCATACGAGAGACCAGGATTTCATTACCTGAGCATTTTTTAAAAAAAATATGTTTTAAACTGTAATTCACCTCAGATTGCATCTCATGCTGGTGTTTAAGAGAGAAAACCTTATCTTCTTGGAAGAAGAAAGCCCACTGGTTTGAGGAAAAAGCTCTTTTCTAGAGTGCAAATGATGCTCTCTTCTGTACCAGGGAGAAATGTGCTTTACATTTATCTGATTTTTGTCTTATATCTAACATTCCTAAGCTAAGCTGTTTCAACAGTGTTGCCAAGAACATGATGGATTTGATTTGTCATTTCAATTTGATTTGTGGGGTGACTTTATAGAGAAGAGTGACCCCAGGAGGAGCTGGAAGTGTGGTTGTTGATGACAGCTGGGGGTGGGTGTTGGAGAGTGTAAGGGTGTCCTGCAGATGTTTTAGACCTCAGAAGAGCTCACCACCAAAGCAAATCAAATGAGAACAAAGTGGATTGTTGAGTGTAGCACTTCGAGGGGAGGGATCATCTACATTTAGGGGGCTGCCAAAGAAGCCAGCTAGAGTGTCTAGAAAGGAGTCAGAATGGTAAATTTCTGATGACTCCAGAGTGATTGAAATGAAGTTAGTGGTTCTCAACTCTTCTTCCCAGCCTCAGTTCACCTGCAATCTGGAAACCACCAACAAAATTAAAAGGCAACCTGTTGAACAGGAGAAGATGTTTGCAAATTGTGTATCAAATAAGGGGTTAATATCCAGAACATACAAAGAACCCATACAATTCAATATCAAAAAAAAAAAAAAAAAAAGAAAAAGAAAAGCAACCTGATTAAAAATGAGCAGAGGATCTGAATTGACATTTGTTTCAAAGAAGACATACAGATGGCCACTGGGCATGGGCATGCGAAAAGGTGCTTGACATCACTAATGATTAGGGAAATACAAATCAAGACTATAATGAGATATTATCTCACACCTGTCAAAATGACTACCATCAAAAAGACAACAAATAACAAGTGTTGGTGAAGATGTAGAGAAAAAGGAACTCTTGTGCACTGCTGATGGGGGTGTAAGTTAGTAGAGTCAACATGGGAAACAGAATGGAGATTCCTGGAAATATTACAAATATAAGTACCATATGATCCACTCCTGTGTATCTATCTGAAGAAAACAAAAACACTCATTCAAAGAGGTATATGCATCCGTATGTTTACTGTAGCACTATTTATAGTAGCTAAGATTTGGAAGCAACCTAAGTGTCCATTGATAGATGAATGGATAAAGAAGATTTTATATGCATATATAATGGAATATTACTTAGCCATAAAAAGAACAAAATCTTGCCATTTGCAACAGTATAGTTAGATCTAGAGGGAATTATGCCAAGTGAAATAAGTCAGAGAAAGACAAATACTATATCATTTCACTTATATGAGGAATCTAAACAATAAAACAAGTGTACAAACAAAACAAAACAGAAACAAACTCATAGATACAGAGAGCAAACTGACGGTTGCCTTCCTGATGGAGGGTAGGGGTTGTGTGAAATGGATGAAATAAGTGAAGGGGGTTAAGAATTAAAAACTTCCAGTCATAAAATAAATGTCCTGGGGATGTAATGCACAGAATAGGGAATATGGTCAATATTGTAATAATTCTTTTTGGTGACAGATGGTTACTAGACATTTCATGGTGATCAATTCATGAAGTACATAGAAGTTCAACCACTGTGTTGTACATCTGAAACTAATATAATATTGTACATCAACTATACTTCAGTAAAAGAGAAATTCTGTTGGAAACAGGTTCCTCTTTGGAAAAAAAAATGCCCTATTTGCTAAACAAAACAATGAATGAAACAAACATCCCCCTTCCCCCATTACTGTCCAGTACACTCATATGTATAATATAGAACACACTCATACATATAATAATTATTTTCTTTGTAGCAAGAAAAACCATGTTGTAAGTTTGGGCTCATTGTTATTTTCAAAGATATACATTCATAAAAATTATTTTGAAGCTAAATACTAATACTTAAAATTATTTAAATTCTGTTACAGATAAGGCTCTATAAATAATATAAAATTAGTTGCATTAATGAAAATAGGTTATGATTTCAAGAGTAAATTTTAGGATACTATTAAATTATAATGGTATGTCTCCTTTTTTTTTTCTTAATGGAGGTACTAGGGATTGAACCCAGGACCTCCTGCGTGCTAGGCATGTGCTCTACCACTGAGCTATACCCACCCTCTCTTAAATGATAATGATAAAAGGAAGTAGATGATGTATGTCAATATGAACACACTAAATTATGTTAAAGTATAAAGTATATTTAAAGATACTTTAAATATACTATATCAAAGTATATTTAGAAAACTTTAATTGGATGTTTTAATAGTTCACCAAATTATGATACAGAATAAACTTTTGTGTGCTTTGGAATTGCAGGTAGTGGTTTCTTCAAGTGATTTTTGATTAATGTTCCTAAAAAAGTAAGGTTGGTCTCATGTAACTTGGATAAAGGTGGTATTTGATTCCTAGTCTATGGAATGTGTGGTAGGAACCCTGCCAAGCATATCGCAAACTTAGCTCTAGGCTATATATAGAGAGAACAGTAATTGGTAGCAAGAAGGTGTGCTGCCTCCCAACTTGGCACTGAACTTTCATATTCTGGAAAAAAATTTTCCTCTGTGTGTGTGCGTGTGTGTGTGTATGTGTATACAGAAATATGAACCTTAATCATTCCATATTTAGGTTGGAGATGGCTACTTAGTTGTGTAAATCCCTATGTAATTAATCATTTGCAAGATTAGTGCTGCCTTTTTCCTCAGTAGTTATTCTCCATCTTACCATGGGGATGACGCCTTGAAAATTTCACATTTTTGAGATTACTTAGACCTGCACTATGTTGTCCAATTTAGTAGCCACTAGCTACACGTGACTATTTATATTTAAATTTAAATGAATTAAAATTAAATAAAACTGAAAACTCAGTTGCTTGGTCTCCCTAGACACATTTCAGGTGCTCAGTGGCCACGAGTGGCTCACAGCTGCTATACTGGACAGTGCAGGTCTGTGACTCCAGGACATTTCTGTGCAGGTCTGGGGCTCCAGTGAGCTCTGTTGGACAGTGCTGAGCAAGATGAAATATTTTATAAAATAGCCCCTTTATAATTAGAATCTTAGATCTTGCTTGATTACTCAAATAGCAAAGAATAAACAAAATAGTAAACAAATTAGTAAATAATAAATTAAAATGAATGTTATCCCAAAAGCATGAAGTTACATTTGTTGAATGTAGTGTATGTGGATTTATGTTAAAATGAAGTCAACTTTTATATGGGTTGGCAAAGCAATCCCAAAAGGAGACTTGATGATGTTCACACATTGGGCCTGGGAGCAGCTAACACTCATGCAGCTCACAGGGACAGCATGATTTCAAATTATTTGTCCAGTTCATTTTTTTTCTGTCATCTTAAAATTGTAGTTTTTTCCTGATTCATTTGTTCAAAAGATATTGCATTATGAGAAAGGAAAATACAAGTTCTCTACTTGAATTATGATAACATTTTGCTTTATTTTACCCAGTTGTGTTTTTTTTCTTGGATTAGGTGTTAATTAGATCATAGTTTCTATATTACATAGAGGTATTTTCCTAGGCACAATACTATTCAAACTATAACTTACTCAGGCTTCACCTGGATAATCCTTTTTAAATTTCAGAAGATATGCAGAAGAAAAAAAAAGAGTATCAGTCTAACTCAGTTAAGAATAAGTTTTTTTTTAATTGAAGTATAGTCAATTTACAATGTGTTAATTTCTGGTGTACAGCATAGTGATTCATTTATACATATACATACATATTTCTTTTCATAATAATAATAGGTTTTTCATATTAAGGAATGTATTCCCATTAATTCATATAATTGATCCAATTAGAAAATATTGACAATCTCAATAAAACAAAGCAAAACCCCCCCCAAAAAACCTTCAAAATATTTAGTAATCTAGTAATAAAGTGATTTTACCTCAACAACAACAACAAAAAGCTGCGAAAGAAAGGCAGACATTTGCTGTCACCGTTACCTAATATTTTAGAATAATAGGTTTTAAAGTATCTTGAACATTACCTCACAGCATAGAAAAGTCAATATAAATATGAAAGATAAAGTAAAAATATTTTGGAAGAAAACATGAAGAATATCTTTGTGACACTTGGGGTAGGCAAATATTTCTAACTGTAAAGGAAAAAAAATTGGTAAAGTGTATCATGTTGATATTAAGGACTTCTAGTTATTCAAACCACCATGAAGAAAGTGAGAAGGCACTCATGATGGGATGAGATACAGACACAGAAAAGGAAAAAGTATCTGTAATACATATAATGGACAAAGGATTTGTAATTGTAACCAGAATATATAACTCCTCCAAGTCAATAAGAAAAAGTCAGAAACTCCAATAGAAAAATGGGCAAAAGTTATCAAATATGAATTTTCAAAAAGAGGATTCCCATTATATATGACTAATATATATGAAAAATGTTCAGCTTTAGTAATCATCAGGGAAATGCATGTTAAAATTATAACGTGATCTTATGACACATCTGTCAAAATGGCAATGATGAGAAACACGGAAAATACCAACAGTCAGACCCTACTGGTTGGAGTGTCAATTGGATCAAAGCTGTTGGAACACTAGCTGGTGTTAAAGCTGAGCGTATGCATACCCTCTCACCAGCATTTCTGCTCCTAGGTTTATATCCAACGGAGATATGCACAAATGTGTGCCAAAAGGCATGCACCAAAACATGCATACATAAGAATGTTCACAGCAGCATTATTCGAAGCACACCAAACTGAAAACAACCCAAGTGCTCATCACGAGTAAAATGGATTCCTCTTGGTTTATTTCTGCAGAGGAACACTGTACAGTAGTGAGAATGAATAAACTACAAATGAGGGTACCTAACTACACATGAGGGTACCTAATTTATGCATCCATTTATATAAAATTCAAGAATCATATAAACTAATCAGTGGTTATCAGCTCAATCAGGATAGTGGTTTCTCTTGGAGGAATAGTGATTAAAAGGGGAGTGGTTCATGGCGTGTTCATTTTGGATATACTTACAATGAGTACTTTTCTGTGTGCATGCAATTTTCCCATAAATTCAATTCAATAAAACGCTAAGAAAACCAGGGACAGGTCATCAATTTAACCTTTGCTACAGAGAAGATATGTACCTGGGCAAAGGGCTTTGCCAAAGTTCTGTGTTGCTAAGTGCATCAATAAAGATATAGGTAGAAAGCCTGATTATTCATATGCACTTTTCTCTTGTGAAAAGAGACCTATAGAAAATAAGAACATCTCCCATTAATCTGCAGAGGAAAAGCTTCCTGGGACTCTCAGAAAACACTGAAGAAAACCTTATTGGTTCTATCCGGGACCTTCAAGCAGGGCTTTTGTTCTCTGAGCTCCCCAGAGACTCAGAGCAAGTCTTGTGGTTGTCTCAATCCCAGGACAAGGCACTTTGATGCCACTGAAATGAACAGTATGAGCAGAAGGGGAAAGACAAGCCTGACTTGTGTGAGAAATGTTGTCTGTTGTCACATATTGACCTCGATGACCTCTAAAGGCTGTCAAAATTCTGGCCTGAGAAAGCCCCATGCATCTATTCACTCATGACACATCAGTATCAGTCCAGAGAACTCAGAGGGCTGCACGAAATGTACTCAGATCACCATTCATTTCAGTGAAATGTCAAGCTGCCATGTCTGGGCATTTTGTATATATACATGTATACACATGCATACATTCGGTTTGTTAATTTATTAAATAGATGATTAATGACAGGGAAGAGTCTACACCATGCAAATCATTTATAGAGAAAGCAAAATGGAGCCTAATGCCACTGCTGGAAATTAACTCTATTTTGAATTCTCTTGGGGGATAAATGTCATGCTACCAATATTCTTCTTCTCCAGTGCCAAAAATCTGCAAGTGAAAAATTGTATGCTCAATTAAGTCCAGAAAACCAGACTAAAACTCCCAACTGTACTTCTCACAGTTTGTATCCTTTATGCCAAGACCATTTATGTTCATTACCTTCTAGGACATTTCTAAGTATTAATATACACAAGTGAAAACAAACACTGCTTAATATTCTCTGAAATTAGCTACAGGGCATTTACCATAGGAAATCTTCCTCCTGAAAGATATTAGAAAGGGGAAAAAAAAACTTTTAAAGGAGAAGTTTATTTTGAAGGAGCAAGTTGCAAAAGAGTTTAAGGAGAATCACTAAAATGCATGAGGAAAGTATTTGAAATAATTCCAAATACAGGAACAGAGTACTTAAAAGAAAGATTATTTTGCTGTTGTTTGATGGACTTGACTCATTAAAATCTACTTATATAGGTGATGAATTTGTTGGGTGAGAAGCTCCCAACTTTTGGAGAGAGAAATGTGATAATTCTTTGAATGCCTCTGTCCAAGAGGTAGGGGTCCATGAAGAAGAAATTCAAACCTTTAGCACACATTTCATCTATGAATATTGAGAAGGCGCCCCCCCCCCCCGGGGCCCCACATGTAATCTACATTCTCTGAAAACACTTGTACCTTTTACACTCTGCTTATTTATGCCTCCGGATTAACTAAGTACATAAGCGGCTGCTTTCAGCTCTGGTCCTCCTGTTTTCTGCCGGTAAAGGTCACACTGACTCATACACGAAACCTTTTGTTTATGTCTCAGAGGTAGCTGACCCCACTGCACCTGCTTTTGAATATCTGGCAACAGACAAGCTTGCAAATGAATATAGCTCTTTCAAGAAGTTGCTTTTAAAATGAAATTAGCTTTTCCATAGGTGCCAAACCACTGGCAAAGGAGAATGGAGACTTCTGTGTGAGTGAAGACAGGTACGCTGTGGAATTGTGGCAGCATCTGCATGCTCACCTTACCCTATGAATGTGTGTCTGAATGATTGCTGAACGAGTGAATGAACGAATGAAGAATTGAGCAAAATCGTTTCCTTCGCCTCCTCTACCCCATTGTTAACATTTTATTTTGTTTACAGAGACCTAGTCAAGGAGGACATATGATTTCTGCAGTCTTCCTTTTTTCTCAATCCTACCTGCCCTTGCCCAGATATCAACCATATGTGTTATATGGATTGATATCCTTACTATCACAGTGACTGATATTCAACCATTAGAATTAGCTTCCTTTTAGATTAAGCAGTGCTTAAACCTTTAAAAGGACATGCAAGGAGCCAAAAAGGATACACCTGGAGAATACTGAGGATTAATTGGGGCCTGGGGGGAAGTCACTGGAGCCAATACCAAGAGGTTAGATTCCACTCTGTGATCTGGCAGAGAACCAGCAGAGGTTTGGGGCAGGGGATCATTGTGGACAAATGTATGTTAGAAAGAAAGTCTTGATGGTTATGTGCAGAATTGATGAGAGATTCTACAGGTAGGGTGTTTAGTTTAGAGGCCATCCTAATAGTACAGGCAAAGGGTAATTTGTGCCATTAGGACAGTGGTTACCCCTGTGGGGTGGGGTAGTGACTGGGAGAGAGCACGAGGGGAATCTTAGGGTATTGGTGAGATTTTTTTTTTTTCCTTGATCTTGGGGCTGGAGATTTGCAAAAATGCAAAAATGCATAGAGTTGTATGTATGTTAGAGTTCAATAAAAAATTGTAAAAGTGGTGCAGGACTCTGGTGCAGACCGGAGATGGGGTGGGGGGTGCCCTGTGGGACCTCGTCCAACCAAGTAGCCAAAGCACCACCCGTGCCCTGCTGCCATGTCCCGGTGACTCCTGCACCACCCAGGGGAGCAAGCTCCGAGCATCTTGTCGGTGTGGCCACTTCTTGGGGCCAGGAGTGGGGAATCCAAGTGTGAGGATCCCCGGAACCTGAGCTCAGCCTCTTTCTGCCACTGGAACCATCATGACCCACTTCAACAAGGGCCCTTCCTACAGGCTCTTGGCCGGGGTCAGGAACAAGATTGCTTCCAAGTATGATCATCAGGCAGAAGATCTTTGCAGTTGGATAGAGGAGGTGACAGCATGAGCACTGGCACCAACTTTCAGCTGGGCTTAAAAGATGGCATAATCATCTGCAAGCTCAAACATGAGCTACAGCCAGGCTAGGTGAAGGTCAATGAGTCCTCATTAAACTGGCCTTAGTTGGAGAATATTGGCAACTTTATTAAATCTATTCAGGCTTATGGTATGAAGCCACAAGACATATTTTAAGCAAATGATCTTTTGAGAATGGAAACATGACCCAGGTTCAGACTATGCTGGTGGCCCTGGAAGGTCTGGCTAAAACAGAAGGATTCCATGCAACTATTGACACTGGAGTTAAGTATGCAGAAAAACAAACAAGATCTATGCGTTTTTACAATCCTTTACTTAAACTGGTATTTTCAAATAATAGGAAGATCTATCTATCTATCTATCTATCTATCTATCTATCTATCTTACAGTTTAGTATCTGGTTTTTACATGGAAGACTAAACTCATGCTTATAGCTAAATTTGGTCTTTGCCAACTAAATTTAAGATGCAGCATTTTAGAAATTCACATATGAATGTTTCTACAGTATTGTTTGCTGATTTTTAAATAAAATCCTGATCAGTGTGCATTTGTAATTATATGTATACTCATTCTCTTACCTAAGCCTGAATCAAGGTAGTGGGAGTGAGTAGGAGGGAAAAGTTTCTAGAGATAGACACAAAGATTTGCATCATGACTGGAAGAGGAAAATAAAGGATAGGGAGAACAAAAGATGATTTTGAGATATTTAACCTTAGAAATGGAAGACTGTTATTCCATTTAAAGAGTTAGGAACCTTACAAGGAAGAACTTCTTTTTGGAGGGGAAATTCTGAATTAGTTCAATATTGGCTATTTGAGATGTCAGTGAGATATTTGGGTGGGACTATGCAGTAAGCAAATATGAACTCTATTTGGAGCTCAGATGAGAGTTAAAAACAGGAGTTTATTAGAAGTCATACAGAAAGGGGGGAAAAAGCAATGATAGAAATATAGGAGATCCCTAAGAAAGTAAAGGAAGAAGACAATTGAGTACTATATCTTACAAAACTCTATTTCAAAATTTTGCCTATGCCAGCCTAGTCTATGACATCATAGTTTTGGTATAAAATATATTTTCCAAATTGTCTTCAGTTAAAAAATATTTTGTAAGTATATGAGAAGGTTATACAATGAAATAAACACTTTACATGGAATGACAGAAGACTGCAGGTAGCAGAGTTTTTTAAAATGATATCTGAAAACAATTTGCCCCTCTGGTTTTATGTTTGTATATTTTTTTCATTTATAGAAAGACATATTTTAAAACATTTATTTAAAAAATTTTCCTCAAAAATACCCAACCAAATGAGGTTAGTGATCTTTGGACATGTCAGATTTACCACTTGTACCTTCTTATTCATTTTATCAGTTGGCACACTTTCAGTTAAGGTAAAAATATAGATGTGTCCTCAATATATGTTGTATAAAGAGTATAAATATTAAAAACATTATTACAGTGAAATAATTCAATTAGAAAGTATGTTTTATTTAAAAATTCAGGTGTTGGCATTTGTTTTTGGATTTAGTCCTATTTTGAATGATTTAATCAGCTCATTAATTGAAAGAGGACTTAGAAAATATTAATAGAAAAGTTATGAAGGGAAAATTTATTCTTAACATAGGTTCTAAATAACCCTTAATGTTCTAAAGGAATTTCATTATCAATATGAATTTTCTGGAAATTTTTGCTATTGTGCAACGTACATAAATTTTCTCTGTGAACGCTGTAAATTTGGTCTTTCAGTCATGAGTTGTCTTGGACTGATATATGTGCAGTGATGACCGCATTTGAAATCATGTGACACTTGAGCTGACAAGAGGTTGCTCTAGTTGTCACATGCTGGAAACCAGTGACAATTACTTACCTTGGCAGAGTGTCCCTGAGTCAGTAAATCTGTCATCCCCATATAAATAACCCAGGTAGGAGGGCTGGTTTTCTGTAGCAGTTCAGTCCTAGTAGGGAAGACTGGTTCATTGTGTATGTTTGAGGTGTGGAGACTGTTTTCAGAGTGCAAGGTAACATAAGATTTGTAATAAAAAGATTTGTTGGGATTATAGGTTCCTGAAGAGCAAGATTTCTTTTATATTCCTTAATGAAACCTAATACTATGTTCTGTACGTTCCATGAAGGACATGCTTATTGCTTGTCATAAGAAGGGAAGGTGACTGATATTTTCGGTATTTCACTTATTTGAGAAAAATATCCTTGTATCTTTAATTCCCCCCAATACAAACATTTTACCTTTGAAACCAGGGAACTAGAAAATTTTATCAGATGTATCAAGAAATATTAATAATCAATCTAGGATCAATATATATGATGACCATAAAAGGTAGACTGAAACTTTCATCTTCCTTAGATAAAATGATTTTTATGTTCTTAGAAGGATAAGATGATAGTATGCATTTCTTTCATGGTCAGTCTCTTTCAGTATCTAATATTCTGCTAAGGTGCTTAAATACATCACCGATGTGAACTGTTCAGGGCAGAATTCCTACATATGACAAGAATATCCTAATGTCACTTCCCATCCGTTCCCAGCTTTGTCCTCATTTTTCTAAAACCTGTCAGGACAATGAACACATTCATTCCCGCCCCCACACCCCGCTTTGTTTCTGAGGCAGTTGATGGACTCTTCTCCAGGCAATGATGATTCAAGATGTTGGAAGGAACAAGGCCAGGACTGTCACTAGCTTTGCCTTTCAAAATGTTCCAATCACATATTAATCTTCTTCCAAATAGATGCCGGACAAATCCATTTTGACCCAGAACCAGAACAATGAAGCCAAATCTAGAATCATCCATTTTGGCTAAGGTTGAATCACTGGCAAATGCGTTTTTCAAAATTTCGTTTTGTAAGGAATTAAACCCAATTCCTTTCCACATGGGGAAGAGCCAGTAACGAAAGCTGATGATTGTAAAAGTGAGACCAAAGAGCCACAGGACATATTTATTTTGGAAAGAAACTTAAAAGACTAAGAAGTTAAACCATAAAACATTTTATACTGGTTTAGATTAAACCAACAGTTTAAAAGATAAATATTTTGCATTTTTTATGCAGATGTCCAAGATAAAAATAGCTGTTGTGCTAAGAAAGCTCAAGATTAGTGTGGAAAATTTCCATAAACGGTTCCTGAGGTATACTGGAGGCAGTGTCATTTTATAGATTTTTTTTAAAATGTTTTCCAAAGAAAATTAATTTTCAAAATAATCTGTGTAGCTCAAGAGGACTTTGCAGAGTAGGGACCAAGGAAATAAATACGCTGAACTTGCTTTACTCTCTTTCTCTGATCTCCTACTAAGGTTACTCCTTGGCTGAGATGAAATCTATCTGGGAGCATCACAGGGGCCAAGTGAGGGAATGGGGGTGGTTCTTGACGTCCTTCACTGCAGATCAATCTCCAAGGCAGTGAGCAGGTGGAGAAGGTTGGAGAGTTGGACCTTGAGGGGCAAATTCAAGATGCCTGGGTCAGACCACTAGGCCATCACTAGATGAAACCAAAAGATTCCGATTCCCATCCTCAGGGATCCACTTACCACCTGGAAGGCTAAGACATTTTTCTTTTTGCCCTTGTGCCTTAATTAAATTGGCTTATTTCAACTTATTCTCCCATGGTTTCATTCATAAAATAACCCTGTATGAATGTGACGGTAATAATGATTTCTCCTGGCTATTTTATTTTATTTTATTTTATTTTATTTTATTTTATATTTTGCAGCTTGCGCTTAAATTACACCTAGAGCAACACTTTCTTTCTGATTGTCCTCTGGACCCTCTTTAAAAAAAATTCTTCATATCTTAAGAATATTGTTTGGTATTGCCACATACTTTAATTGTTCTTGTGTTTGCACATATATGTATGTGTGTGTGTGTATTATCCAAATTCTAACATAAATCCACAATATATGTAAATTTTTTTAAGGAAGTTTTTATTTTCAAGGCCATTTGGAACTGTAATTCTAGTATTAACAGTCTGATCAGCATAGCAATGCTTGTAAATTTGAGAGCATATTCCTCATTCATTCTCTGGGTTATCAAACAGATATATTAAAAAAGGACAACCTCAGGGATGACTGATGAGCCTTTAGGTGATATTATATAATGTCTAACTCTTTCTTGGATATGATCTCGAAGCTGGACACTGATGTACCAAGATTAGAATGGTCAAGTTATCCCGTCCTAGTTGGAGAGGAAAATATCTTTAGGGCTGAGACAAAAGTATATCTTAGAATAGCACTTATTTCTCATTACCTACCCATTCTTGGCTACTTCGTTGGTGACTAACATAGAATGATACGGTTTTTTCTTCACAATGTGAGAATGTTGATAGAATTCTCTAGGATGGACCCAGTCTAAGACCACATATTTATCAACATTTTGGTTAAAAGACAGATTCAACTCTTATCAATTCTCACATGACTCAAAAGTTGTGTAACACACACTTTAGTGTCCCTTGGGTCCCACTTACCAGCTCTTGTCTTTCAGTTCTTGTATGCATTGCTGCTGTCCGCTTGCACCTGTTTGCTTCTTTGCACACTGGAGCCTTCTTGCCCATAAGGAGAGCCAGAAGGCTGGGGAGTTTAGTAGCATATGATTATTATATAACTAAAACCTGTATAAGTAAGTTGATGTGATATTTTCTATGTAATACAGGTGAAACGTCTGAGTCCAAGTGCATTAATAGTTTTGTTATACTTAGCATTCATGGCAAATAAGGTGCAGTGCACAAAACAAAAAAAAATCATGCATTTTAAGCAGATTGAATTACAGTGAATTATAATGGTAATTGTTGTAAGGGCTGGGAATCAGATGCTAGGCTGGTCCCCCAGGACTGGCTCACAGAATACTCCAAGATTCACCTGCCAGAGGGAAGACGGGGAATCAGAAGGTTGCTGTTGAAAAGCATGAGTTCAAGAACATTCAACTGCAGCTGCTATCCTAGAGTCAGGAAGGAAGTATTGCAGCAACACAGCTGCCTCAGTGGCAAAGGTCTCTCAACACCTGTCAGGTTGTGACTGGATGCTGGAGTTCCTGTAAACATTGCTGGCAGCAGGAAACAGCCAAAAGCAGTATGAAGATAAGATGGTTTGAAATCCACCTCATCTGTGCATTTCAAATATCTCACAGTTGCTTCTAATTGGTGGACCAAAATCCTAGCAGCAAGAAAGTCTGAGAGGTAGAATTTTAAGCTTTCCAGTTATTTGAGTACTAAATAACACACTTGAAAGAGGTGGGAATGATTGCCGGCTGCTAATCTGGACCATTATGTTAACCAAGGAGCCTGATTCACCATGCCAGTGGTGGCCTGGCACTGCCAAGTGACTGTATTGCTCATAGTCAATTAAAGATCATCTAGAATCAGGGGTTCAAGTGTCACATTTTGAAATACACATTTAAAAATAATGTGTGTTCATGTGTAGTCATTAAAATGGTAAGAGGTTTTAAAACCATACAAACAAGAAAGGATGGGACATGAGAATTATCATAGCAACCTACAAACATCTGAGGAAGCAGGTTTCAGGCTGGGTTTTTCACTTGAAATTTCATTTAATATTTCTTTCAAATCTAAGATTCTGTGATCCTTCTAGTTATTTGCAGATAAATCTATAGTCTCTCCATACTTTTTGAAAAGTCTAAAATAAAGTATGACTTTAACATCTTCATTTTCATTATTTTTTAACATTAGTTCTACAATCTTTTTTAAAAAGAGATGTGTAACATTTTCATCTCTTTTCCTACCTCTGTATTTTTATTTTATTCAAAAATTTAGTTTACATAATAGGTACTTAAATAATGGCCTTGTAACGTACAAAATTTTGAGACAAGTATGCTCTGAAATTAAAAGAGCATTATCCATTAATATTTTAGTACATTTTGAAAATACTTCATTGCTAAGAAACTAATATTCCAGGTGAATTTGGAAAAAAAGAAATGAGGACATAGATTGGTAGTTTGGGCAACTGAGAATCAAAATGAATTCTAACAGGAAAAAATGCAAAGTATATTAATAATTTGAAAAATAATAGTCCAAAACTCAAGTATTTTATGGGCAGAAGGAACCTAGACTACTGAATTGCCAAAAGAGACAGATGAAACCAGAGAGCAAATGATTTTGCCATATGTGGTGTCAGTGAATTAAGACTGATGTAACTTTGGCCTGTTAAGGAAGAATCCTCATGGACCAGGGTGGAGGTGGTTTTACGGTTTCAGCAGTGCAATAGCAGCTTAGGGAAACCAAATTCTAGAAATAAATGACAGAGAAGTGTGGAGATTTAAGGACACTATTTGGTAAAAATAATTAAGAGACCTGAATGTGAATACACAGGAGTGATAAAGTAATTGTACACTAAGTCTAGGAAAATAGCATTTCAAAGGATGTAGACAAATACCATAAGTAAAATCCTTAAAATTCAAATTCATTTTATGTAACTAACCAATCTGGGAAATTGCAGTGGAGTATGTAGAAAAGAACAGTTTTATAGGAAAACTCTTGCATTAGGCAATAACTGAAAAATAATTCCCATCCTTTAAGGGAGAAATAGGAAAATAAATACTCAATCCAAGTCAAGAATTGCCTAAATCAGCAATAACTTACAAATCCGACACTTTTCAATGTATATTATTTGCTAATGGAAGACAACAATATGAATAATATCTTGAAAATGTGTGTGCAAAGTTGAGCAAAATTTAAATCAAAACAATTAACACATAGACAAAGGGGTATTTAAATACAGCAGGTCTAATTTTGGTTCTCTATGTAATGTAAATAAAAGAGATTATTTTTTTTCTTGATAACCCAGGACACTTTTCATGGTATCCTTTAGTTCTGTTTTCTTAGTTGACAGCATTCAGTTGCCACACCATAAATTGTGCACTGGTTTTCTTAAGTAGCATTTTTCATATGTTGGGCTGAGCCTGCTTGTCAACTATTGTGTGATCCTGAAAGTAATTAACTTAACTACTTACCCTTAGGCTGTATCTCTTCTTGATGGCAAAACATTAGGAAAACAGTGACTGTTTTGGTCAGTCAACCAGTTTGTTTTCCTACACAGTAGTTGCTGAAATAGACAACATGAATGGGCATAGGTGGAAAAAAAGGTCTCCATCAGGCCAGAGGTTATCAGTTGGTCGCTCTGACTTTGGAATATGAGATTCTCCCTGTGGGGAAAGCAGGGCAAACCAGCTCTCAGTGAGGCTGGCTGGTGTATTGCAAGATCAATAACCACATGAACATGTACCTATGCACCCATTACTTACTACGTGCCAGGTGCTTTGTTTATATATGCTACATATATATCATCATCAATTTTCTCAGCCTTTTAAAGTAGTTAATTTTTCTTTTTAATGGAGGTATGGGAATTGAACCCAGGACGTGATGCATGCTAAGCATGTGCTCTACCACTGAGCTATACCCACAACCCAAAGATGATATTATTATATCATTTTCATTATACAGTTAATGAACTTGCCATGTGCACTAGACAAACACAGTATTCCAACCCAAGCACTTAACCATCAACTAAACCCTACTACCTCTATTCCTTGGCATAAGAAAGAGATGAAGTAGCATCGTCACTTTATTTATTCTGAACAGAAACATTTGCTTACACTTATGATGGAAAAAGGAATTAATATCTTTGGGTTTTGGTTGGGGATTTGGGGAAGGGACTCAAGAAGTAGGTCTAGATTGGATGCTGTCAGAAGAAGGGATGATTGCATGTATGATTGGGTACCCCAATACATCTTGACTGTAGAAAGGGAAAACTAGGACAAGGATGAAGTGGTGATTTGTAAAGAATTAGCAGCCACTCATTTGGGCTGAGAGAAGAGGTGTTTGGTATTTTGTGGGTGCCACAATGAACTTGTTTTTGTCTTTGCTTAGATAAAATTTGGAATTAACCTTGCTTTTTCTCATTTTATTATGGTCTCAGAGTAATCTTGTCTAAAGTTGGTATTCTGTTTGTTTATGTCCAAAAGGACAAAATAACATGGTCCAGCTGTGAGTGCCAGGCCCACTTTTGAATGTCAGTGTTGCTTTATTATTCCATCCTGATTCTTTCAATAACCGCACACACATGAGACCCCTTCTGTCTTTATCTGCTGAAGGAGCCAGCCAGCCCATGGTTGGGAAATAAGTTCATGCAGAATTGAGCTCTGACATTTAAGTTCTTCAGCTTTTTATTTTTTCCTATTTGGAGGGAAGAACAATTGTATTTTATAAAATAATAATAATATTTTATAGTTTAATTAAGCTCCAATACTTTCTTAAAGCCCTTCTGCATTGAGTTTATTTTGTTTCCCTAGGAATAAGTCCCTCTTTGGGATTTTGGTTTTCTGATCATATTTGTGCTGTCCTTTAGTGAGGTTGGTTTTTAGTACCTAATACCTACTTGTCTGATGCCTTGTCTGTCTGTCTATATTGAATGGTGTTTGTCTGTAAGGAAAGGATGGGCCTGTAAATCTGTTCTCAAGCCAGCCTTGGGGTTGACATGTTCAGATTTATTTTCAGCTTCCTTTGGACAAACTTGGCCCCAGGTCACCATTTCAAAACCTTAGAAGGACTTCTTCCTCAATCTTGTTTTTGTGTTCATGAAAATTGCTTTTGTTTTAGTCTCATCTGTCCAGAATCAGGAGGTTTTATCTGGTCCCTGATGGGTGATTTGGTCATTGAGCAAACTTTCCAGCCACAAAAGCTTACTCATCCCCCCATTTCACAGAGCTCATGGCATCTTTTCAACCTAAAACTGTGCCTCTTCCAGGCCATATACCCGCTTCCTTTATGTTTTCTCATGACAATGCTAATTCTTATGCATACTTTTCTCTCACAATTTCACTAAAGACAGTTTGGAGTTACAGTGCTTGCCCTAGGGATCTTTTGATATGGACAAAATTGTTCATTTTGAGAGGCAGCTTAGACAAAAAAGGAACACAGTTTTGACTATCAAGTAGTCTGCTTTCTTCACTTGATATGAGGAGGCTTCTAAACACAATTTGGACTAACTAAAATGCCTCCTTAGAGATTCTTTATTAAAAGCTGATGCAAAATGTGAGAAATGACTCTTCTAGTGGAACCATTCCAATGCTTCCCTTCTGTATCTCACTCTTTCTCTTACACCCTTGGTCTTAACCCTCAAGTTCTTGTTCAAAATTTTTAGAGTGATAACCAAAAGTTTCATGTCAGAACAGGTGGATGAATGGATTGAACTTCTCTGGAATATTCTTCCTTTTGGATATCAAGGTCCTATTTGATTTTCTCTTCATGGGTACACAGGAAAACTACATATTCTAGCACTTGGGAAGTTGTGTTGGGGTCATATGACTAAGTTTTGCCCAAAGAAATATAGGGAAAGTGATGTATGCCACCTCTAGGCATGGCTGTGATACCCCCTCCATGATCATCTCACACTCACCCTCACTTTCTCTGGCAACTTTGATAGCCATATTTTTAAGATCTCAATGTCGTAAAATGGAAGAAGCTTAGCTCCTGAGTCATCACCTGGAAGAAATCCACCAAGGAGAACAATCAGACCATAATGTAGGTGAGAAATGCATTGTTGCTATGTTAAGGCACAGAGATTTGGGGGGTTGTTTATTTCAGTCGCCAATGTTATTATTCCTCACTGATGTTGTGCCCAAGTAATAACTCTCTGGTCCCACTTGTTTTTTAAGACTGAGTAGATAATAAATGTGAAGATAGAAAAACATATTTAAGAAAATAAAACATAATTTATTTAGAGGAATAAAACAGATATCTAGAAATCTAATCAGACATCTCACTTCATAAATTTTAAATGCAAAGTTTGATATATTGATAAAGTTTTATTAAGCAGGTGCAAATTATATAAAATGGTCTTTTAGTATGAATAAAAGACTTTGAAACAAGGCTAACTTAATTTTCTAAGATTTTTTAAGAGGCCTCATTCATTTCATAAACATGTATTTAACACCTACTATGTGAATTTTTCTGAGTACTGGGGATACAGCAGTGTAAGAAAAAGATAGGAGATTATATTCTGATGGAGAAGAAAAAAGAAACAAATGTGTAAACAATTACAGTATTTATATTTTAGGAGGTAAGAAGACTTTGGAGAAGAATAAATCAGAGAAGGTGGTTGGGGGGCCAGTGGAGAATTGCACTTTTAGATAGTGGGGTGAGAGACACACCCATGAAGGAGGCAGTTCATGAGCAAAGACTTCATAGAGATGAGGGAGCATGCACTAAGAGAACAAGCATTCCTGATGGAGGGACCAGACAAAGGTCCTGAAATGGGAGGATGCCACACACTTACAGGAGCCGCAGGAGGTCACTGTGGCTGGCATGGAGCAAAGATAGGAGGAGCTATAGGAAATGCAATCAGATGAGTAATGTGATTCAGACCCTGACCAGCCTTGTAGACCATTGTACAACATTTGGCTTGGGCTTTGATGGGTCAGAAAGCCACTGGAGGGTTTTTAGCATGAGGCATCACTGGCTTCTATTGTGGTTAACACAATCACTCTGGTTTCTAAATTGAGATCAAACTATAGTGGGCAAGAAGGAAGGGAAGATACTGGTTAGGAGACTAACTGTAATCTGGATGAGAAATGAGGATGGTTTGGGCCAGGGTGGCAGTGGTGATGGTAGTCAGAAGCGGCTGGATCCTGCACATATTTATCAGTAGATCCAGCAAGATTTGCTTTGTTTAAATTGTAGTGTAGTCAGTTTACAATGTTGTGTCAATTTCTGGTGTACAGCATAGTGTTTCAGTCATACACACACATACATATATTCATTTTCATATTCTTTTTCATTATAAGTTACTACAAGATACTGAATATAATCCCTGTGCTATACAGTAGGACATTGTTGTTTATCTCTTTTATATATAGTAGCTAGTATCTGCAAATCTCAAACTCCCAATTTATCTCTCCCCACAAGATTTGCTTTTAGACTTGATGTGATGTGTGAAAGAAAGAGAGAGGAGTCAAGAATGACTCCAAATGAAAGGATGGATTTGCCATTAACTTAGAAGGCTAAGACTAGAGGAGAATACGGTTTAGGAGGGGTAACAACAGAATTTCAGCTTTCGTCTTATTAAGTTTGAGATGCCTCTTAGATATCCCCATATTAAAGGGAACACTCACAATTTAGCTTTACTAATATAATATCTTGAACAGTTTGCCGTCTTCTGTTATTTTTTTCAAAGACATTGTGATCTTCTTGCAAACAGTGGTGATATTTTAGATTCATTCTTTATCTTCCACATTGTTAAGTGAAATTTTGAAGCCCGTAGTTTCTCTATAAGTCTCTTGATTTACAGTGTAAAAACAATGCCTGTTTAACAAATCAGACACATGAATTGTTTCATGTAGACTATCTTTAAAAATTCAGTTTAGTAGTGTGTATGTGTTAGCTGGTTCATGTATCTTAATATTCAGAGAGCACAAGGAGAAAAGAAAAAGGTTTAGCAGATCAAAGAGAAAAGCTCTCCAGCAATTAAATCCTTCATGGAAAATGTTACCAGAAGTGATTCCTGTACAACACACATTTATAGGAAGAATCTCATTTGTATTTAGTCTGCATTTTGGCTCTTTCACAATGAGAGCTCCTCCTGTCTTAGGAGCTACAGCCAGGAAATATGCCAGAGACCCAGGGACTGAGTCCAGTTAGGTAGGACCCTGGCAGGCCAGGTATGTAAGAGCAATCTTTCCTGCATCTTGTAAAGTTGATGATAGGATTTTATTACCAAGCCAAGAACTCAAAACCAAATTATGATGAAATGAAATAACTTAAGTAAATAGCTATTTCTTTAAAAATCTCTCATATGTGTTCCAGGAGGAAAGAGTTCATTATACTTTATATTTTGGTTTTTTTGGAAAGTATTTAGCAAAGTAGCTTGATTCAGGAATAACATAATCTATGACCTTGTGAACCTAAATGTAAGCACTCACAGTGGATGCCAAATTAAACTGCTTTAAATTGACTCACTCTCTGATACTGGTTTCCTGACACAATAGGTATTTCATATATACTGGTTGCCTTGAATTAGCTTGGTATAAAAAGAAAAATAATGTAGGAAAATGAGACTATAACTTTCACCTTTCCACGGGTCAAGGTAACTGGCAAAGAACACTCAGAGAAACTTTAAAAAAGTGAGACAAAGGAAAGGTTCTACTTTGTATAAAAAATGGGAAAAAAATACATATGGTATCATTAAGCTAAAAATATAGCTAAGGTTAGCTAGAAGGCATCAGTTCTGTTCAAATGTAGCATTTCATCCTTAGCCTGTTAATTCGATTCCAGATATTAGGTTCATGCTGAGACCAAAGATGAATCCGAGGATGTGATCTGTTCTTAGATACACCAGGAGATTCCTCATGTTGGTATATGTCTCCCCAAGCATAATATATGACTAAGGATGATACAAAGCTATGTATTAATTCTTTCCTTTATTAATGACATTATGGAAAGTTTTCATGCATTTGAATAGGATAAAATTTCCCCATACTTTGTACAACATCCCCTTAGTTGTAGTTTATTTTATTTTAAGATTAGTTGGTTTTGCCAATTTAGCACTAATTATAAAATGGTAATGAACAACCAGCTTCTTGTAGCCTGACTTTCTGTTTTCCAGGAGGGAAGACTATTACCGGGTAGGACTGTTTCATACTGGACTGAAGGTTTCATTGAGGGCCCTGCCCTTGAGGGTGGGGCGGGTGGGAGGCAGGGTCCACTTTCTAATACTTTGCAGTCTAGAGCCTCTTATATCTAAGACAGAACCTCTCCAAGAAGTTTATGTGAACAGAGCTACCTTTCTCTGCTACATTCAGCTGATTTTTTTTGCCTTTGTGCTAATAAAATAACGGTTGGGGAAAGGGTAAAAGTCCTGCAAAAGTAATTACAATCAAGATGAGTCATAGTGCTAAAAGGCGAATTTGCTTGTCTATATTTACAGTACATACGTCATTCCAGTGATTCTTAACTAATTACAATATCACCATGGTCTTTTTGTTACCGTCACAAATCTGTTATGCTTATGTAAGAGAATATTTTTATTTTGAATTTTATATGTGAGCTGATAAAGAGGCCAGAATTTTTTTTAAAAGAAGCTTCACATTACAGTATCTTTTATATTTTCTGGAACTTAAAAAAAAAAAAACTCTAAAATGTGCTTGTATAGAATTGTGTCTAGTTATATAGCTCACCACTTCTGCATATGCAGAACTGTGTCTATTTGCTTGGCTGAGGCCAAATATGTTTATTTTTTGTGTCTACATTTTGCTCATTAAGTCCAACAAAGCTTACTAATACAGAAGACATTTTTCAGGAGACAAATGTCCAAATAACTAATAAGTGTTATTCCTTTCCATATTGGCTTAGCACTAAACAGGCAGGGGATAAACAGGATTTCAATAGAAACCATCACTGAAGCTATTATTTTGAGCTAATTGTCTTAGAAATGCAGCTATTAAACTCCCAAAGAGCAAGTCACTATTAGGAATGCAGAGTAAACAAAAGCACATCATTCTTGACATCTGTAATTATTTATAATTCTTCTAAATCCAACCCCCCATTATTAGCCAAGCTTGGATTAAAACCCTCAAGCATTTATTTGATACGTATTGGTTGAGATCATGTTAATAGTTATTTGCTAGAGAGCAAAGTGGCTCCCCCTTCAGTGGGACTCTGATGAGGTCTTGGCCCAGTCAACTTTGGGAAAGTTGAACCCAATGGGTCTACTCTTTCATTTGCACGGGGAAGATAACCTCACACTTTAACAACACTGTCCATCAGCTCAATAGAACTTAAGGCATAGGTCTCTAGATTCAATTACTGTGGTAGGGAATCATACTAGTCCAGGTGCCCATTTCCTACAGAAACAATGTGGAAAGAATCTGTACTCCTGCAAAATAATACTTCTTGGAGAAAGTCTGTTAGGCTTGGAACAAGTATTTTGATAAGCTGATTGGGGAGAGTGGTACCACACCATGGGGATGCCTGAATGAAACTAGTGATGTTGTTTTCCTAGGAGTTTTTATAGAGCTACGTTTCTCTGCTACCTTCTGATGGATTTTGTTTTCTTTATGCAAGAATTTTGATAATTACTTTTTAGCCTTTTTTTTTTTTTTTTTTTTTGCTCTGTATGGAGGTGAATGGAATATAAGAGTATGGGGGCAAAGTTGAATTGTGATATGTTTGGCAAAGTTGAGTAGAGGGCAGACAGAGAGGTTGAGTACATCTGCTATTAAAGCAGTGGAGTCTTTGGGGAGGAATAAGATTTGAGGGTTGTTGGCCATGAAATGTGCTATATATAAATCCTGTCTTTCGTTTCTGCTCTGACATCTTTCACAAGCTTAGAATTGCTCAGTAAGACTGCCCATGAGTGGGCTTCTCCAGACAGAAGTTGAGACTACAGGAGAACTGACTTCAGTGTTACACCAGAGAGGAAAATCTTTTGGCAAAATCAAATGAGGAGTAAAACAGACTGACCAGCAACTAGAATCTATTTTTATTTGCCATATAATTACAGTTGGAGATGCAAACCAAGATATACTGCCCCCCTAGTTCCTCTGTAAAAGTGACTCCCAGCAGTGAACATGGAGTGCCATTTTTGGAAATGATTAGCCTGGCAAACTGTCTGCCTGGACATATCTGGAATATGCTGCTCCATTCTTTTAGTGTGAGCATTTTCCTGGGGCTGATGAGGCCTGGTGATGGCAGGAAACACATGTGGCCAGATTCCAACCTGAAATAAGCAAATCTAGACCTGTTGTTGGAGGAAAATACTGGAACTAGGAACACTTCAAATTAGTTTGGGTAAAAAGTGTCTACGGCATTTGTCAAGTTCTTCCCCCAGAATGGACCTGCAGAATGTGGATTCTTGACCAGCACCATTTTTTCACATTTAAACCCAAAGTGATGCATGTAAAATGCTACTCACTTTTGAAGTCTTTATTATCAGAACCAGCCTCAAACCATCAGAATAACCTGCAAGCCACTAAAGTTTCTCAAATGCTTTGTTCACAACCATCCATAGGCTCCATGAAGTCTTACCTTCTATTAGAATTTAACCCTGATGTGACTTGTCTAGTCCCTGCTATTTGTGCAAATGGCTCGCTGCTGTGGTTAAACACTTTAGAGACTTCTCAGTTTTTTTCCCTTCAGTGGGAAGACAAGTATCTGGCTTTCTGTTGAATAAATTCAATAGCTGGACTGATACTGGTCTCCAAATAGATTTCAGTCCAGTAAAACTAATATTTATTAACTCTTTGTATAATAAAGGCTATATGCAAGGTGCTAAAATAGCCTAGGAAATCTAAAAATAGCGTCTATTATTGAGCTATTCTTAATGGAATTGATTCAGATTTGTATAAACCCTCTCATATTCAAAAGGCTTTTGCAGCAGATAAATTGCAACCTTCTCCATGAAGTTTCCCTTTAGTATATTCACCATATAGATTTTAGCCTTTATCAACCATGGTGGTCTAGCAACTATAGCAAAGGATCTTATTTTATTTTTATTTAAGACATTTTTATTGATCATGTCATTGACTTCTTTCACACTCATGGTCACTTATGTGGAGGTTGCAGAATATTAAGGCAACGTATCCTGGCCCTCTTGATAGATCTTATATCCTGAACTTTATCGTTTATGTGAAGAATGAAAGTCACCTGTTACCAAGTGGTACTGCAGCAGTTCCTGCCTTTCACAGGTGGTATTTTAAGTGGTACATGCTGTCAAGAGAGCACTTCCTCTCAGAAATACTACACTCTCTGCGTAAGACTTGGTTTGTCAGAACTGAGATTGCATTACCAGTATTCTGTTGACCTCTATGGCAAGAACTTTTCATTTACATATTATAGCAGCCTTTTTTTTTTTTTTTAAAGAGAGACTTTTTATTAGAGATTTTTTTTTTACTCCCATGACAATAGCAACACAGTCTTATTGGCTAGGTGTAACTTTCATTGGCCATTTAATGGTGAAATGTTAAAATTGACTTCAATCAAGATTACCTTTATTCAGTCAAGAATACCTTTGAAAGAGGATTCACTGAGAATTCTACATAGAAGTAAATTCTGTATTATATTGCCCAAAAAATTTCCAAGGTGGTATGTATTCATTGCCATCACCAGACTTTTAATTTAAGCCATTAAATTCTCTAAAATATCTAATAGTACCAATAAAATACTCCTTTCTAATACTGTCATAAATTTATCAAACGTATACATTCTAGGAGAGATCCTATCATGAAATATCTTGAAGAATACCTATTAGGTTCCTTGTGATTGTTTTCAACATGGAATCGCATTTTTGGCATGTGAGTTCTGGGGATTCATCTACCCTGCCCTATTTGCTCTCCTCCAGGGTCTTTATTTTAAGCAGAGTGAGCTCAAATTTCACGTAGAAACTCCAAGTCTGCTTATCAGGGTGCAGCTATTTGTGAGTTCAGGTTGAGCTTGCAGTTATGCTACTTGCAGTTTATTACCTCCTTCTGGTTTATTTTTTTCAATAGGATGCCATTTTGGTCAGCAGAAGATGTTGAGATAGCACAAAATAGGCAAAGGATAAGCGAAAGTTCAGCAATAGTTATTACCTGAGGCCAGAGTTCTTCCAAAGCAATTCTGTCCTCATCCTTCAATCCCATTATTCATAATTATGAACTCAAAAGGAATAAAACATAATACAAATAATATATAATGTTAATATTGACTTATATGTTAACTCTAGTTATCAATAGCTTGAATTTGTCTGGTAGAAATATATTTCTTGTGTCAGGTATCGGCACTGAGGGGAAATATTGAAGAAATAAGATATGCAGTTTCTTCCTCTCAAACCACTGAGAATATAAGGTCTCATAGTATATTTAATGAGAGGGCACAAACCTAATAATACACATTACTAGGCACTAGTTTATCAGAGCAACTCCTGGATGTACAGGAAAAGCTTTTACATTATTGCTATGTGGATGGAAGAGATTCAGTTCAAAAACATTCAGCACTAATAGGTTATATATGTCAGATGTTTAGAATACAGCATTGAAGAAGACAGAGACCTTGTTCAAGAAGCTCACAACTGCATGGGGGAATTGATCTCTTCCCCACTAAATAGTCTGAGAGGTGAGGCAGCCTTAGCCACTCATTGCTTGAACTCCCTGGAATAAACTCTGGCATCGCAGCCCTTAAAAAAAATACCTGCGATCATATTTTCTTTTTGGAGTTGGTTAGAAAAACATATAAATCAGACACCTGAAGTATGCACACAGAATTCTTGAAGCCATAAAAACAGGGATTTTCCTTAGTTTGCATCTAATAAAATAGAAAAGCAACCCACTTGACAGAAAGTGGGCTTCCTGAAGGCTCCGGGAGAGCCAAGCCCCATGGTGCACAGTGCTGTACATTCAGAGGAACAGGGCTGTGTTGACACGTTGCAATAAATGGGGCTCTGCTGTTGCTGTTGCTGCCACAACCAACTAAAGGAAGCATTTCAAAGATACATTTTCCAGGGCTAAGATTTTAATGACTTTTCTTCGTTCTGCTGGTTCATGCTAGCAAAGTACAGTTAGCTCTTGGCGGCACATTTGGAAGGCTCATCTGTGGACATCTGAGTGCCACTGCAGGGCTTCCAGGGATGAGTGCAAAGTTTTTCAGTCTCGAAACTGCCACATTGGGTAGAAGGTAGAGATTTTTTGTGATGAAGATAAGCCTTGATCTTCCTGTATTTTTGCTTTGTCCCAGTTCATACTCTTTAAGGAAGGCTCTCTTGGTACTCAAGGACCCTCTATTTATAATCATAAGCATTTTGCCTCAAGGTATGTGCGAAGAGAGGTATGATTAGGAGCACATCTTAGCCATCTTAGTTTTAATCCACTTTAGGAAGTCTTCCTACCCCTCCCCCCACCACACACACAGTTTTTCTTTCAGGGGTTTAGCTGTGCTTCTACTTTACTGATAGAGCACAACTTGCTAAGAAAATGGAAAGAACATCAGAAAAAGACGTTAAGAGTTTAGTCCTCAAATAAACCATCAAAAAAATGTGTGAAGCACTTTGACCACAATGGAACAGAAGTTATGAATATTTGCACATTTCTAGCATTGTATTCCCCTCTCCCCCACCACCTAGTTCTACTTAACCTCTGAGGGTATGTGGTGGAGGAGTATTTGATACTTTGGTGATACACCATCAGGAAGAAATGGGGAGAAGAAAATGGGACTGAAGTAGAGAGGGCTGGGGGATCTTTAAGGAGAGAGGTTGGGAAGCCCCTTTGGTGTAAGGAACGTGGACTGAAAGGAGAAGAACTTCACGAAGTGTCACTGTGGTCTATAGGGTCCCCGTTTGATATTTAGAAGGTTGTGCATTAAAAGCTTGAGTCATCTTGAAATTGTTTTTTGTCTGCTGACCTGGGTTTTCTCAGCGATGGTTTCATTCCAAAAAGCTGCGTCATGTGAATAACTTGCTTGCTGAGTCATCTATCCAAAGATAACTTTACTTAGTTTCACGTCCTTTCTCTGCATTTGACCTGATAAAGTTATTCTTCAATTTTTATGGCATGTCTTCGGTGGGAGTCCAGATGCACTTGATTTATGGAGACAGTGTGTTTCAGAAAGACCTCTCTTGGAGGGAGTGCAGCAGAGTAAGGTGGGGGAAAGAGGCAAGCAAAGATGTAGTTTCAGGTCAAGTCTAATTTTGGTCTGATGCTGGGGGAAGCTTTGGACTCTTAACTGTGCAGAAAAGTGGATCCTTGTACCATAATCACTCAATCCTGGGAGTGCTAAAGAAAAAATTATCCATGACACTTATTAAAGAGGTAAGGGAGAGTTTGTTCAAGGAAGACAACTACAGTGGGGTTTCATAGTAAGGGCGAGAGACAGGACTCAATTTTGACTCCCAACAAGGACAAGTGGACATTTATAACCAAGGAGCAGGGTCAGTGGGTGAAAATTACTAAGGAATGAGGGGGCTTTCTGCTAGAATGACTCAACAGAGTTCTTGCTGAAGACAGGCCAGGGTGATAAGCTATGAAGGGTAGGGGATGAGGAATTTCATCAGCTGCGGGTGGTCAGATACCAAGGTTGGAGGATTTTCTCCAAACTTACTGAGCTGGATTCTTGCTCACACTGGATTCTCCATGGACAGAGAGGGAGGTCCTAAGTCCAGTCTAGTGAGCAGAGGATTCAGAGGAGCCTGGTGAAAGCTCAGTTAAGGGAAAGAGCCTTTGTCAGGTGGTGCATATCCATCCTGGGTGAGGTGGCTTCCACCAGCCCAGGGCCTTTTTCTGGAGGAGGGCAACATCTATGAACTGTTAGCTACCAACACACACAGCAGCTAAGGGATGGGTAGATGCACCAGGCTGGTAAAGTAATCTGGCGTTTCACAGCAGCAGGATCTAGCTTTATGAGACCTGGCACTGGTTTGGATCTGCACAAGGCAGATGAAATTGGCATTGATGTTGGGTAATTTGAAAAGGTATCTTAGTTTTTCCTCATGCCAGTCAGACCACATGATGTCTGGCCTCCTGAAAAGGGACCTTTAAGATGTGTACTAAGATCTCCAGCCTCGTTTAAGGAGACGCTATTCCTCACCTTCTGCTTTGATCAAATGCCAGACTTCTTTGATTCCCTAAACCCTCCATCACTTCCATCCTTTCTCTCAGCCATACCCCATACTCCCTTCCCTCATCAGTACCTTCATTTGACTGTTTCCTACCATTCTTACTCCCTTCTCGAGGCTTTTCTTGGTACCTTGAATTAGACATCCCCTTCCAGCCTCCTGAGGCACCTTGGACTACCTTTCATAGTACTTTCCAGAATGTGTTTTAATTGCTGGTTGACTTCCTTCTCCCTGCATCCTTACAGACCACAAAGTCTATGAAGGGGGACATTAAAATTGTGCTCACTATGGTAATTCAGTACCTGGCAAATAGTAAGTCCATGCATTATGAATTTATTTATGAATATGCTATACTGAATAAATAAAAGAATATCTAAAATTTTCATTTCTGTGAGAATGAAAATATTATCTTCCTCAGAAAATGTGTAGTAATACAAAATATAGATTAACCCACACATCTCAATGAAGACCTTCTAAGGCCAATATAAGCTTTGGCCATCTGAGAAAGAGCTAGATAGTGAATCTCAATGACTGGGCTGCAGACTTAGGTAAACGATTTATCTTACACATAATAGTAAATAGATTTTCCGAAAATATATGGCTACTGTCATGCCTAATAGCATGCAAATTTATATGAAAGCATACCTGTAGTCAAGGTAGTGATTATCCTTCTGGGTCAGCCCAAAGGAATTGAAAAGTACAAGTATCATGAGGAGGGATCTAATAGAGAGCTACATACTTTTTATCTTTAAAGAGAAGCAATTCAGATAAAGAAGATGTGGTATATATACAATGTAACATTAGTCAGCCACAAAAAAGAATGAAATAATGCCATTTGCAGAACCATGGATGGATGGACCTAGAGATTATCATATTAAGTGAAGTAAGTCAGACAGAGAAAGACAAATATTATATGATATCACTTACATGTGGAATCTAAAACAAAATGATCAAATTCTATTTACAAAGCAAAAACAGATTCATGGACATAGAAAACAAACTATGGTTACCAAAGGAGAAAGGTCTGGGAGGGATAAATTAGGGGTTGGGGGTTAATGGATACACATTACTGTATATAAAATAGATAAACAACAAGGACCTACTGTACAGCACAGGGAACTATATCCAACATCTTGTCATAACATATAATGGAAAATAATCTGGAAAGAAAAAAAAATATATGTATGTATATGCATAGCTAAATTTCTTTGCTGTGCACCAGAATATTGTAAATCAACTACACTTCAATTAAAAAAAAAAAAGAGAGAGAGAGAGAGGGAAGCAGTTCAGGAAGAGGCTGGGAACTGCTTGCAGAAGAGAGCCACTCCATCGGCATGGATCAGTGTACAAGTACTGGTGCTATGTGATGAGGAAGGGTGTGAGCTCTAGAGTCAGAAAAGCTTTGCTTTATTGACAGGATGACCCTGGGTGATGCTATCCCCATCCTTATTCCACAGGTTCATCATCTGTACCAGTTGTGGACAGTCAGTGAGATTATGCCTGTGATGGGCTGAGAACATTGCTTAGCACACATCAAAACTCAGTGGCTTTTGCTATTTCACCATAACACACCATCATGGGAGAGCATGGGGTAGGGGTGGTAATCACTTAACCAGATAGATGTGAGAATCCTGGACATCTGCATGAGGTATTCTTATGTAGAACAGTATGGGAGTCCAGCTGACCACAGATTCTACCCATTGTTCCATTGTGCCTAGTTCAGAGCTGCACAGAGAGTGTAAGAGAGTGATGGTCATTGCTACCTCTGTTGGGCATTTACTGTGTGTCAGGTGCTTTAACTTACACCATCTTTAGCTTTTCCGTTGTGTGAAAATGACATACTATCATCTCAATTTCACACACACGAGCACATAAACTCAGGGACATCAAAGGATTTGCTTAAGCTATTACAGCCATGAAATGACAGAACCAGGATTGGACCCAGATTTATCTAGCTGAAGGCAAATGTTAAGGTTAATTTTAGAAAATAAAAATATTTGAGGGAAAAATGCAACTCAGCACCTTGGGCACTGCCTTTTCTTTTCCTCCTGCCCTGTTAGCAAGTTATTAGCGAGCCCTCCAAGCAAGTGCTTATCCTCTATGACATAAAGATAGGATAGAGGCTAATTAGAATGGAACTGAAAAGTGATTTTGTTATGATTTCCCTTGACCCTGGTCTCCAAGGTGATGCCACACCATATCTTATTTCAGCTTCTCTAAATGCTGGGGAATGGATACGCTTTGGGTTCCTTTTGATTTGTTCTCTTTTCTCTGCAATTTACTCTGCACTTTCCACCTATCTACTAAATCAACAGTAACTGAAAACCACAGGTGTCTATAAATTGAAAGCATCAATTTAAAGGTATTTTTTCTGGCTCTTCATTTTATGTGTGATGCAAATGATAAAGATGTTCTCTGCACGAGAAAAAGGACACTTCTGTAAAGTGACTCCTTATTTGCAATGTGAAAGCTGTCATCTGTAATGCTTTAATCTTCTGTCTATTCCATTTCCCCCCTTGATTTATGTTGCTGCTGGACACCTTTCTGTGGTATGGAATATCAGGGAATGGGGGTATTTGGCATTAATCATTTTTAGTCGGGATTCTTATTAGTCTTTTTTTTTTACCATATTATAAATTTTCTGACATAACTTAGTGTACAGTTTTCTGACATGATTGTCTTATAATCAGGACACATCTTACTACTTCTTCTGTACACCAACATAGCATCAGAAAATTCCAGTGCTAGACGAGATACTAATAATTATACGATCTGGTTTCTCGAAGTGTGTTCCAGTGTCCTAGATTCTCGCTATCTTCACCTTCTCTGTAAAACAACAACAGAACGTTTGCATGCTTGCGTGAAAGGCGGAAACAGTGATTTAGGTTGAATTAGACAGTTTTTCTAAGTACCTACTTGGCTAATCTACACTGACTCTGTAACAGGGAAAATAGGGTACAACATTTCTCAAGTTCACCGTATTAACCATCCCCTCACCCCACTCCCCACCACAACTCATCTTCTGTGGAGCATTTGTCGGACCAGTATGCTTCAGAATACACTGATCTATTCAAATATTTGTCTGCAGATTAGGAAACTAAGCCCCCAAGAGAAGTTAATTATCACTCACTGTGAGACCATGTGTGTATCCATGTAATCTTTTTCTTCTTTCTGTTTTGTTTTGATTTTTTTCGGGGGAGGGGTTTTTATTGTTAATTAATTAATTAACTAACTAACTGGAGGTGCTGAGGACTGAATCCAGGACCACGTGTGTGCTAAGCAGGCACTCTACCCCTGAGCTATACCCTCCCCACCCCGGTCCATGTAAGCTTTGCTTTTTTTTTTTTTTTTAAAGAATGACTTCATTTAAAAAAATTTGAATTTTATTTTTGGGGGGAAGTCATTAGGTTTGTTTGTTTGTTTGTTTGTTTGTTTTATTTTAATAGAGGTACTGGGGATTGAACCCAGGACCTTGTGCGTGCTCTAGCACTGAGCTGTTACCATCCCCCCACATCTGTGTAACCTTTACTCTTGTTAAAGTTGTTGAAACGTATCTACTTGTGATTCGGGCCGAGGCATAGCAGTCCAGAGAAGGCTTACTCTGCAGGTAGCAGAGACTTTGGTAAAAGCAAGTAATAATCTATGATACCAAGGCAGAATCATTTCTGAATAAATGAATGCATTAGAGAAGCTATATCAAAACAAGAGCATTTAAATTATAATTTAAAATGAATGATGGCTTTTTGGTAATGTGATTTAACCCAGTTTCTTAGTTCGGAAGAGTATTTTTAATCACTGGAAAAACTAGTGGACTTTTGTTGTCCAGCATAAAATCTGATTTTTGAGATAATCAAAGTAGTTCAACACATTTAAATATGTTAATTGATTTAGTTGAGATGACTTTACGAAAAAATAAAAAGTAATTCACATTTCCAGATTGTATTAATGTAACAATAATTCTTATAAGTTTTGCTTTTATTTATAGGAGAGGTGTTCTGTCAGGAGAATCAGATAATTTTTCAAATTTAGTTTATTTTGAAATAGAGTAGATTATGCCATTGATGGCATAAGACCGATTTTGGTAAAGTACTTATTTTTTGTGTAGTATAATAAGGCAATATAGGAAAGAAGGATAAGGCTAAACTGAGAAACTACTTAACAATTGTCCTTTTTCATCATGTAATCAGGTAAGAGGAACATCAGGCAGTCTGGGGTGCTCTTAGCATCTGATTGTAATGTCCTTAGCAGTGTACGATGCAGCAGTGAGGGAATTTCACCTTTGGCCTTGATGATACTTATAAAAGGTCAGTTACTCCTGTGGTTCCTCCTTCCCCACAACACCTCACTCTTTTTCCCTTCTTTGCCGCATCCGTCAAGTGTAGCTTGCCAAATTATACTTATGTAGCTGCTAAGGAGTGGAAGTAACTCTAGTTATTTTTCCTCTCTTCTCTTTACTTAGCCTTCCAGTTAAATCACTGGTCATAATGGTATTTTATATTTGTACAGAATATTGTGGTTTGTATGGCACTTTCACAAGCATTTTTATTTAATTCCTACAAAAATGTGTCAGATAGGCAAGGCAGACATTGCTAATTGTCTTTACAGATGATGCAAAGGAGGATTCAGGAGCTCAAATCATTGTCCAGTCCACAGCTAAAGAGCAACAGATTGGAATCAAATCAAAAATCAAAATTTTGATTTTAATAAAGTGTAGAACAAGTTTTTCTCCACTATGAAACTAATTCATATGTATTATAAAATATTAGAAAAAGTAAAGAAGAAGCATGTGCGGAAAAATTACTTATATCTTCCACATCCATGGATAATCATTACTTGACTTTTGGTATACTTCTGTTCAGTTTTTAAAAGCATGTAGGTTTTTTAAAATAGTTTCAGTCAAACTGCATAGATGTCTACATCCCAGTTTTGTCTAGTTGACCTTTTTATATACACATTTTTAAAGGTTATTATAAAAGCTTTGTTTTACTTGACCCTTTTCAAAATACAGAAATTAAACTTAATTTTAACAAGTTAAGCCACATGAGTCAATCATCTCTCACTCCTGAGACTGGTGTTAACAGCCCAGTTTATAATCTAACCCCCTTATTAATCAGCATATATAACAAAACTCTGTTTATCCTAATTTTGTATTTATAATATAAACATGTATGTGTAAACATGTGTTATAATATATAAATGAGATTTTAACATACATATCATTCATTACTTGCTGGGGTTGGTTTTAGTGTAGTATTTCTTCTTTTTAACAGTTGCTGTCTCTCTGACCCTTTCTTTTCTTCTCCTTCCACGATGCGAAGATATCAATAGATGGCTCAAGTGTACTAACGATGTTTATTAAAGACGTTAAGTGTTCTAGAGTAGAGGAATGTAAAAGCAAATTACGATACCTTCAACATATTGAACAAATTTTCTGGCTTTTAAAGGCATTTATGATAAGTGTGCTATACTCTTAGGAAACACTTACAAGTATGTAAAAAGTTCATAGAAATAAGGTGGGAAGGAAATACACCAGGATATTGATGGCACTTTTCTCCAGATGACATTTTAAACTTCAGTCGTGTATTGTTTTAATTATTTCAAATAACCCAAGTGATTAATAATCAAGAGACAGATTTTTGAGGAAGAGATGGGATTCTCACCTGCATATTTCCCTTTCGTCTTTTCCTTGACTGTCCTGCTCAGTGAAGTTTCTTGTCTTTTGGACTACCCTTTCCTAGTCTCTGGTAATAATTCTAATGTGAGTTATGAACCAGTTTACTCGTTTTCTTATAGAATCCTCAAAGTTTTACCTTTCTCCTTTAGTGAACTGTGCATCAAAAGCCTAAGAAGACTACCTTTTGGAAGACTGGCCTTCTAAATCTCCTTTTGAGTAAATGGACTTGGACTATACAAGAAAAAAAACATTTACTCTCTTCATATTCTATCTAGACTTATGTCTTTACCATATATGGAACAGTAATAATAGTCATGTTGATAATACTTATTAATGAGTCATTATTAGTGAGTCCTTATTAGTGAGTCATTTGGGCAATTAGAAATACCCCTGTGGGGCACTGAATCAAGAAAAAACATACAGAAAAGCACTGAAATTTTACAGCCTTCCTTAAAACCTTTGTGGTTGACAGTAAATTGCAAGATACTTTAAGAAGGCTTTTAGGAACTCAAGACATATAAGGTAGCATAAAGGATCCTTTGCTTAAGCCAGGACATTTCTCTTAACAGTACAAAAATGAATGTTTGGTTCAGTTTATTTTTAAATCTCTCCATTTCTCTGTAATGTACATCATATATTGAAAGCATTTTTATATCTCATTTTTGTGAGATGTGCATCTTCTGTGACAATTTGTCACCAAGGCAACCAAACCTTTGCTTAATGTCCTGTACTTTAGTAAAATAAAAATGCATGTCATTTTAAGTACGGTCTAAGTAGAGATGGCTTGAGATTTTACTTCTAATGAAAATGAAGCTGTTGATTATTCTGTTTCCCACAAAAACACATCTTTCTCAATGATAAGAGGGATCCTTCTCAGAAATACGATTATTTCAGGTCCGAGGAGCCATTATCTCCTTCTGCCTCCTAAGCTTGACACATTAACGATCATTATCAGATTTTGCTTTGGTCTCCATCCATCTGCACAATTTGAACTTCCTTTATCCTATTTGAAATACAAGTGAGTATAAATAAATAAAATATTCAAATTGAATAGGAAAGTGAAGCTATCCCAAAAATTCAGCCTATAGAGACAATCAGCTGGACAGGTCCAGGTTGAGTGATACTTTTCATTTTTTCCCAATGGTTTCAGGGCCCCTATGGATTACCAAAATTAATGTTGATTCTGTCTGCTTCAGATTTGGAGACCACATTAGATATATGCAGCTTTCTAACGTGTAGTTCTTTCAGGGTTCCATGGCCTGCTTTTTTATTTGTAAAGTATTTTATTTGTTGCCTCTATTTGTCCATGAAGGATATTTGTGATGGAGAATAACTTTTCTGTGACTCATTCAAAGCCTTCAGTATGTGTCTACTTTGATCTCAGATCGAATTGATTTGTTCTGTTTTCTACCACTAACAATATAGTGGATTTGCCAGTTGGTTCATTCATTCAGAATAATCTTTATGTTTAGGAAAGTGAGGAGGAAATAAGGGGGAACAGAGATCAGCTCTCTTCTGTGGATCTAACACAGAGAACCAAACACACAGGCCTCCTTATTAAGTTCTCAAAAGGAAGTGAGCAACTATCAGTCAGGGACCATGACTGTAGGAACTTTGTAAGATTCTCAAACTTGCTTATGTGCTCTTATTCATTATTTGTTAGTCCCTGTTATCCCAAACTAACTGGTATTTAACAGCTTAAATACGTAAGATCTATGAGCTGGTCCCCAGAAGCTGTGAGACCAGGGGAAATTGGGGAGGGAATGGTAAAAGGAGGGAAGTCATCCAACTCCTCAGCTGTTTGAGGGAGATGGAGACAATTCTCCAAGAACTGGGTGGTGATGGTAGCGTTGAAGGAGAGCTCTCTGGACCCTTGCAGTCTGGACCATGGAAGAAAGAGGGATGACTACTGAGATGAACCTGAGCTTGAGATGGGCCAGCACTGACAATGGAAGGCCTGCATGATCTTAGTGTACAAACCTCCTTTAATCAATTTCCCCACAATGATCTTGGCTTTCTCAAATGCTGTCCTTCCTGGATAAGATCACCAAGATTTTTATGCTTGCTCTTTTGACTTCATGGGATGTTGGGGCTGAAGATACTCAGGTCAACATCCTTTGTTTATAATCAGGCAGGACACCGAGTGTTGAAAAGGAGGGGTGACCTCTTTGAGCCTTAGTTGTTTTTTTTTTTTTTTTAATATGTGAAGAGTAATAGTATTTGTCTGTCAGCAGATTTGATAATCACTGGCCCTAATTCTATTGTTATTAATTTTTTAAATTTACATTTCTTGTCTTTTTAATTGGCTTGTAGTATTCTTTAATAACAAGATCACATCTTAAACCTTTTGTATCTCTGGTAAGCACTAAACTAATACTAAGCACTGTGGACTCTGGGACTCAGTAAATGGCTTCTTACTAATCCTATAAGTCCTTGGCTAGAGAATGGTGATAGCTGAGGCTTATGGAGCACTGATTGTATGCTAGATCCTGTCTATATTAACTCAAGTCATTGCACAACTATGTGGAGGGAAATTGATCATCACATTTTATAGATGAGGAAACGGAGGCCTAGAGATGAAGCAGCTTGCCCAGGTGGTCCACACAGTAGCGTGGCTCCAGGAGCCACTCCTTAACCCCTATACTCTACTAGAAACCACTTGGGATCCCTCACTAATTCCCTAAGTTAGGGAAAGAAGAAGAAACATTTGGTGCCTGTGCAAAACGGGCAAGTAGCCACCACTGATTCTGAGACTGGCGTGATTTTCATATGTGCTTCAGGCCCAAGAACAGAGCATGTTCTTCTTTCTCCAGGAAAGTATGAGAAGTAATCTGACAGCACAGAGAACAGCTTCAGGAGCAAGAGGTGTGAGTCTGTTGCTGCTGCTCTAGGCAGTTGACTCTTGCTCCAGGACAGTCTGTTTTCTTCACTGAGCAATTTCTGCAGAGAAACTCTCTTGCTCTGCACAGCTAAACAATAAGAACAATGAGAACAATCACAGGATTAGGGTTAGGGTTAGTAACACAGTCACACTAAAAATGTGGATCTATTCATATGCCATCACTGTCCAACTAAAGAGTTTTCAGATGGAGGGAGCTGATGGCCATCTTGTTCATAAATTGTGGATTTGTATTAATTAATTAGTTAATTAAATAATTAAATGTTTAATTTTGGGGAGGAGAGATAAATAGATTTGTTTGTTTGTTTGTTTATAATGGAAGTACTGGGGATTAAACATAGGACCTTGTTCATGCGAACCATGCACTCTACCACTGAGCAATACCCTCGCCCCTGTTATTTATTTTAAATGGTGTTTTGTCCTCAGAAGTCCCTTAGGCTGTGCTGGGCAGAAAGAGGTGGTGTAATGGGAAGTTCATGAACTGCAGGGATGGACAGATCTGTGTTCAAGCCTAACTGTGCTGTATTTTAACTGCATGAACTTGGTCAAGTTACTTCCTTTCACTGAGCCTCTGGGATCGTAAGGTATGACTTGCAGGGCTCTTGTGAAGATTATATTTTGAATTTCAAATAGTTTATATGGACAGTGAGACTTACTCAGCTGCCTCAGGGTGAGCTCTGCTTGCCTTACCAGTACGGCTGCTCACAGTTACCCAGATTCACAAAATCATTGCACAATTGCTTATTTCCTTTTGGTTTCACAAACCTCAGCATAAGTTTCTTTCAATGTTCTTAGAAACTTCAAATGGCAACAATAGTTCCTTATCTGAGGCACTAAAACATAACACTTTACCTCCAGGTGCTCTAAGAAATCTATGCACGTGCTCTTCCATGAATCATCTATAGTTGTCTTATATGTAGCAGAATAGAAAAATGTGATTATGTTGATTTAATGGATTAAAAAGAAGTTGTTGGTTGGGGTCCAATGAGAACTGTGAATTGAAATATGCTCTGTATTATCCAGCATGCTCATGTCAATATTAGCTAATCAATGAAGTTAACAGCAGTATTTTCTTTTCCCACTATCGATATGTTCCATATAGGTGGTGTGATCAACTACCCTGGTTTTCTGGGATATTGGATTGTCAGTGCTAAAATTTGGAAAGTCCCTGACAAATCAAGACAAATGGGTCACCTTATATATAAGAGTGAGAAGGAGCTGTGTTAATATCAGTTACACAAATTTATCTTCTGATAAATGCATTAACATTTCAAATAACTATTTTTACTTAGATGCTCCTAAATGAAGTGACTGTGAATTTTATTTTCAACTTAATTTTCTAGGTTTTATATTGGTTTGAAGCTTGTATTAGGGTAGGTATAAGAAATTATTAGTCTTTCATCAAAATTAACTGGAGAGAAAATTGTAGGTTTCAGTGCTTCAAGACCTAACCAGAAGATAATTTTAATATTTTATCATTGGATTCCTTTCCAAATTCTTCTGTATCCCAAAAATGGCCATCTCAAATGCCTGAGTCCACCATAGTATTATTGTGTAATTTATGGCCAGGGTCCACTTTTTGCCAGGTTTTGAACCATACCTAGATTCTAGAACAGTTTTGGGAAAACTCATATAAAAAAAAGGGCGGGGGGGGGGGGGAACAAGGGAAATACCCTCCCAGAGAACTTTCACTGCTTATTAAAAATAAAACAGAAAATCTCAAAAAGACACAAGTAATTTTTTTCAGGCTAGAATAGATAGTATAATTCTCATTTTCTAACAAAAATGCACAAGACTCAGAAATTGAGAGTATGAAATAAATTTTTGTTCCTTTGGAATGGGTCTTTGATGCCTGTAAGGTGTCTCTCCTGCTGCAAATCAATTTAGTTACAACTTACCATCTCCTGACCTTTGTTATAATACCTCTCTCTTCTGCTTACCAAAACTGATTCTCAGGAAACAACTCAAAATTAGTTCACACTGCTGTGTAATAATGTAGAGTTTAAATAATTATCCATCCTCCAGAAATTCCATTTTGACATGAATGACAGTCCTAGTCTAAAAAACAGACCTCCAAAGGTAGGACTACAAGTACCAGGAATTCCAGGCAGTAGGAGGACAGTGGTGAACCTTTTGTTGCCTTTGAAATCATACCATGGAATAATAATTTTCCTGAGTAAAAATCTAAGAGGTGTTGCCTGGTCATGATTAAAGGCCTGTATCTGAGCCCAGGTGTAATTTTGAATTACTTATCGACTACTTACTAATTTATTTCTTCAGCTGAGATCTCAAAGTGTTGCCAGAGAATAGGTTCTTGCCTCATGTAGGAAAGAATTCAAGAGTGAGACATAGTAAAGTGAAAGCAAGTTTATTTAGAGAGATACACACTCCATAGGCAGAATGTAGGCCATCTCAAAGAGTGAGAGGGAGAGAGGCTGAGAGGTGTGGGTGTTTAAAGTAAATGTAGATACACGCCCCATAGACAGAGTGCAGGCCATCTCGGAAGGCAAGAGAGACAGCGGCCACAAAGTGCAGTGTTGTTAGTTTTTATGGGCTCAGTAATTTCATATGCTAGCGAGTAGGAGGATTATTCCAACTATGTTGGGCAACAGGCAGGGATTTCCAGGAATTGGGCCATTGCCCACTTTTTGACCTTTTATAGTCAGCCTAGGAACTGTCATAGCGCCTGTGGGTGTGCAGTTAGTCCAGGGTCTACTGGAAGTCCAGTCTTCCACCATCTTGGTTCTAACCAGTTTGTCCTGTCCTCAATTGCTGTGTCATTCCTTCAGTGGTTGTGCCCTGCCCCCTTTCCTCCTGTCTCAGAAGTATTTGAAACACATTGCCACCTTTGAATGCCTAGAGACCAGACTAATTTTTACATTCTTTTCATTCTCCCAGGTTGACTAAAAGTGCAGAAACCTATGGCTGAAGCAAGGATCTGTCATTGATACAAGAGAGCAATGGCACCTGGGGATGTGCTGGTGAGTAGCTTTAATTCTTGCCCGTCTGCATAAGTGCCTTGTAGCGGGGTTTGGCAGCTTCTGGTTCTTCCTTGCTGATGACTTCACAACTGTTTTTTGTTACAAAAGGTAGGCTTTTCAGCCCACCAAGGGCATGGTTAATGATCAGTCTAAGCCAGTCTTGGCAATTCTATTCCACTTTGCTTCTGATTGGTTTAAGGGTAGATAGGACCTAGTTTTGATTTATGGGATGTAAAGTGGGGTTCCTGGTACAGATTTTTTTCCTATGTGGAAGAAATAAAAAGCAGAGCCTTAAAAATTTTCACTTCTTCCTTTCTTGAATGCCGCTGTGGGAGGATGTGATGTTTCAACTTCAGTAGACATCTCAACATCAAGAGGTGACATATCCAAGGACAAAAACACAGTGCTCTGATGATGATGGGACAGACAGCAACTCAGTTTGGAATGGCAGCTCCACAGCAGTGATGTTTGAGTTGCTGTACCAAATTTAGAATTGTATGTCTCCCAGATTTCTTATTTTTTAAGGTAATTAAAATCTTTATTGTCTAAATTTTAGCCAGATGTTCTGCAACTTGCAGCCAAAAGCATTCCCAGGAGTACCATCTCATAATGAAATATTTTAATATGAACTATAAGTACTTAAAAATATTATGTAAAATATGAATAGAGCCTCTTTAGTAGTGTGTGATATATATATATAATGTGGGTTATAATTTACATTACGGAAAAATCATATCACTTATAGAAAAACATAATTTCACAGTAACTTTTGTGTCTCTTCCAACCAAATTGCTATCCCTAACTCCTCTTATATAAAATCTAGAACCACCACTGCTAAGAGAATCCAGATAACTTGGTGTTTTGTCTATCTCAGATATGTCATAGGCTGAATTGAATAGTTTGAAATATACATAGCCCCAGGGATTCATGTCTCATCACAGAAGTAGAACCGTTAACATCTCCATCCACTCACTTCCCTCCACAGAGATACAGCAATTTAACAGCTGGCCTTTCCTGTTTCCCCTGCTCATTTTTTCTGAAGCTTAAGTTTTGTCTTTTGTAGTCTTCCTTGTTTTTCTTACTGCCAGATGTCTTTGCTATTCAGGATTTTGATTTTTACCTTTCCCCTAATTTCACTTCTCCATCATCTACTTCTGCTTCATGTTTGCAGTTACCCCTGATGTGGTCACCGAACCATCTATCTCTCTTCTTTACAACTGCAGTGAATTAGGGATTCAAACAGATCAGACTCTAATAACTGGAATTCCAATGTAATTTAGTCTCGCATAATCGCCAGAACGCCTAGGCTTTTATGGTCCTTGTTTAGTTGTCCTTAAATACCTGACAGGAGTGATAGGTAATAGGCATTGGTAAAAAGCACAAGACTGGTAGAATAAGGCTGTCCTGAAGGTTTTTCATTATGTTTCCATATGTTACATAATTTGTGAATGTGGAGTCATAGGCCCAAATAATGTAGCCCTTTGAATTGAAATAAGAATGTATCTAACCTGTATATATCTCACATTTCTGAAACCTCAACCATCTATGACTACGGAATAAGGTTCAATCATTTATTATGTTCAAATGAGTGAGCCCTGGTTGGCCTAATTGCTAGAAATCAGCTTTCCTCTAAATATGTTCTCTGCCTATTTTTAGAGATGCCCCACGAAAGAGCATTGTTGAAACTTTTACATTGCAGCACTTATGAAGAAATGCAGTTGAATGATATTGAGTAATATGAAGTGTGATTCTGATGCTTCAAGGAGAATTCTCTAGAAGTTAATTGTCAATTGAGAAGTGAGGGGTAGGGTAGGAATGGCTGCAAAAAGAGTATGTGCAGGAAATGCTTCTCTGCTGCTTTCTTGCATTATAGATTCTGTGTTTCTCTTTGCCCAGCATCGATAATTCTTAAGGGCATGAAGCACTACAGCTACTTGTGAGGTTTAAGGAACCAACATAGAAACATCATGGAAAACCACAGGAGGAAGAAAGAATTACTAAAGAGTAGCATTATATAGAATTATGTCATCTGAAAAAAATTAAACAAGACACTGAAAGCAAAGCCCAAGAGGATTTTAGAGCACAATGAAAAATAAAAAGATAATAGTATATGTCAAGAAATTAGTTACATATATATGTTTTAAAAATATATACAAATTTTAAATATTTTTTAATAACCTACATTTCTCACTGTGTGAAAAGTATTGATAAATCCTTCCTAGAGAAGCATGGGAAATTGTGGCATTTACCAAATCTCTTGAAGTAGACCACTAGCAGTCGACAATATAATGAGAAACAAGATTAGTCTCTGAATCTGAAGAAATAAAGCTTCTCCCCCCTGCCCTTTTCCCCACATTAGCAAAGAATCTATCAGAAGAATTCTTTTAGGTCTATTTTTTCTCTCCTCTTGAATGAATGAAGAGAAAGCTGGTCTCTAAGGAACAGACAGGAATGATTAAACAAAACTGGTGAGACTAAGTTAATCAGATATCATTGCCATGGCCAAACTTCCTGTTCAGGACCATGGTTAATTTACCTTCTTGAGCAAGGTGTCTGTTGACTAATGAAATAGACACTAGTGTAAACAGGTAAAGGTGAGGAAGCATCAGATGTAGCAACAGAGAAAGCTGTTTACAAGGATTCTCTGAATCAATCTTGATTTAAGAAGCTATGAAGTATGATGGAATATTATTTAGCCCTGAAAAGAAATGAGCTGTCAAGACATGCAAAGACATAGAGGTACCTTAAATGCATATCACTAACTTAAAGAAAAGAAGCCCATCTGGAAAAGCTACATACTGTATAATTCCAACTCTATGACATTCTGGAAAAGGCAAAACTGTGAAAACAGTAAAAAGATTAGTGATTGCCAGGGATTTGGAAGGGAGGAGAAATGTACAAGGGATTTTCAGGGAGGTAAAAATATTCTGCGTGATGCTCTCGTAGTGAACACGTGTCATATTTTTCAAAACCCAGAGAATATATAATATCAGAGTGAACCGAAATGTAAGCTATGGACTTTAGTTAATAATAATGTATCAGTGTTAATATTGGTTCATTAATTGTAGCAAATATACCACACTAATACAAGATGTTAATAAGAGAGAGAACTAGTTGGGGTACTGGGGGATATATGGGAACTCTCTGTACTTTCTGATCATTTTTCTTTAAATTTAAAATTACTCTAAAAATAAAGTCTATTAATTAAAAATATAATAATCTTGCTTTACAATAAAAAGCCATGAAGAAGCTCAACTACTGAAATTAATGGGTCAGGACAAGATGCTCTCTTATTAGCAATAAACCCTTGATCTTGGTAAGATATACCTAAACCTTATTAAAGCAATGCTAATCATGTATTTATAAGGAATACCTTGGAAGGAGATGAAAAAAAGAGGCACAATAAGAATAATGGGCATGCATTAAGAAGTGAATACATTTTAAAGAGAGAAAACATACAGAAGTAAATCCTTCCAAAGTTTTGTAATAGAGAAATTTTAAGAAAAGTTTCTTTTTTGCATTTGACTGGCAATATGTGTGTATCTTGTTTAATTATAAAGTTTAGAAGGGAACATGAGGAAAGGCATAGTTAAGCTATAGCAGTAGGATTAGTGTAGGGCAATTTCCTTTTTAAAAAATTACCTCTTACAGTATTGTTTTTATACCATTTATTATGTTTTTCCCTAATTTTAGACATTCCATATGCTCCTAGTGGAAATTTTGGAAAATACGGAAAAGAACATTATAGACACCATATATCTCCTAGGATCATTTCACCCAAATATAAGCAGTCTCAACATTTTGGTTTACTTTCTTTCAACTTTTTGACACTTTTATTTATTCTTTATTTATTCATTTATATTTCCTTACTGTTTAAAAAATTGACTATATCCCTGAATGAATTTTCTAGGGCTGTGGTAATAACTTACTGCAGCCTTGGTGGCGTCAAACAATAGAAGTGTATTCTCACAGTTCTGGAGGCCAGAAGTCTGAAATCAAGGCGTTGGCAGGCCGCGCGGCCTGTGGGGCTCCAGAGGGGAGTCCTTCCTTGCCTCTTCCAGTGCCTGGTGGCTCCTGGCATTCCTTATTCTGTGACCCCATCACCCAGTCTCTGCCACCACCTCCTCCTCTTCTCCCCAGGTGTCTCTCCTCCGTGTGTCTCTTATAAGGACACTACCGGTCATTTGATTAGGGCCACCTGGAGAGTCCAGGGTGCTCTCATCTAGAGATCTTTAACTTAATTGCATCTGCAAAAATCCTTTTTTCAAAATAAAGCCATATTCAAGGTTCTGAGGACTAGGATGTGGACATGCATTTTGAGTGGCTGCCTTTCAACCCGCTGTACCAACTCTTACTGGAAATCCTACTTGGGTGAATGAGTTTATTTTTATATTAAGATTCTTGCTATAACATATCTCATTGGCTCAAAATTGCCCACCTTTTTTTTATTTAATTTTTTCATTTTTCAGTTTTATTAAGTAGAATTGTTACAGTTTGACTGCACATATACAATATATTGCATGTAAATACATATATACAATATACTACACGTATTTTTAAAATTTACATATATGTACTGTTCATTGTTTCTAAGAATATTTAGAGCTTTAGCTTTTTAAACTTACATAGTTATCAAAGGAATAAAGCCAACCAAAAAAAAAAGAATTAATTCAAAACGATACCTTTTTTTTTTAAAAATCTCTGCAGTTCATATACATTTTACAGGTGATAACATATCACATTGTTAGCTTTTTTTTTTAGTGGTACTTAAAGTTGTGCTGTACCTTATATCCAGATTAGATGAAATAATGTAGATTGATTTCTTTAATAAAAAACACTGTATTTGGGTATAACTGATGTGTAAAATGTTGTACATATTTAATGTATACAGTTCCATGAGTTTGGGGATAAGTATATACTTATGAAACCATCACCACCATCAGGTCATAAATGTACCCATTACCTCTGAAAGTTTCCCTCTGCCCCCTTTATTATAATTATTATTGTTGTTATTGTTATTATTATTGTGTGTATGTGTTAGGGGTGTGTAGGTGTGGTAAGAACACAACATAAGATCTACTCTCTTAGCAAGTTATAAGCATGTAATACAGCATTTTTAGTTATAAGCACCATGCTGTATAGTGAATTTTTAGAATTTATTCATCTTTGCATAAATGAAACTTTGTACCCTTTGACCATCACCTCCTCATTTTCCCCTCCACCCAGTCCCTGGAAGCTACCATTCTATTCTTGCTTGTATGAGTGTAACTATTTTAGATTTTGTGTATAAATGAGATCATACTGTATTTGTCTTTGTCCAGATTATTTCACATAGCATAATATCCTACAGGTCTATCCACTTTATCACAAATCGCAGTATTTCCTTCTTTTTTAAGGCTGAATAATACTACATAATATGTATATACCACATTTTCTTTATCCATTCATCAGTCAGTGGACATTTAGGTAGTTTCCATATTGTGAATAATGCTGCAGTGAACATAGGAGTGTAGGTGTCTCTTTGAGATCCTGTTTTCAAGTTCTTTGGATAAGAACCCAGAAGTTGTTATATGGTAGTTCTATTTAAAACTTTTTGAAGAACCTTCATATTGTTTTCCAATATGAGTGTACCAATTTATATTCCCACCAACAAGGTACCAAGGTTCTCTTTTCTCTACATCCTCATCAACACATGCTATCTTTTGTTTTATTATTAACAGCCATCCTAACAGTGTGAGGTGATATCTCATTCTGGCTTTGATTTGCATTTCCATGGTAATTAGTGAAGTTGAGCACCTTTTCATATACCTTTTAAAAAAATTATTTATTTTATTTTGGGGGGAGGGAGAAGGGAGGTAATTAGGTTTGTTTGTTTGTTTGTTTGTTTGTTTGTTTGTTTATTTATTTATTTATTTATTTATTTATTTATCTATTTATTTATTTTTAAAGGAGGTACTGGGAATTGCTAAGCTCTACCACTTGAGCTATACGCACCCCCCACCCCATATGCCTTTGGACATTTGTAGTTTTTTTTGTTTGTTTTTTAAAAATGTCTATTCAGATCTTTTACCCATTAAAAAATATTTTCCCACAGTTTAATTGAGAAATAGTGGACATAATCACTGTATAAGCTTTGCCCATTTTTTTAACCAGATTTTTTTTTTTATTGTTGAGTTGCATGAGTTCCTTACGTATTTTGTACATTACCATTTTATCAAGTATATGGTTTGCAAATATTTTCTCCCATTCAGCAGATCGCCTTGTCATTTTATTGACTGTTTCATTTGCTGTTTAGAGCTTTTTAATTTGATGTAGTCCCACTTGTTTATTTTTGCCTTTGTTGCCTATGCTTTGATGTTGTACATACCCCCCCCAAAAAAAAAAATCATTGCCAAGACAAATGTAAAGGAGTTCTTTCCCAATGTTTTCTTCTAGGAGTTTTACAGTCTCAGGTCTTATATTTAAGTCTTTAATGCATTTTGAGTTGATTTTTGTGTATAATATAAGAAATGGGTTCAATTTCATTCTTTTGCATGTGAATATCCAGTTTTCCCAGGACCATTTATTAAAGAGACTCTCCTTTCCCCTTTGTGTGTTCTTGGTACCCTTATAGAAGATTTAATGGACTGCTTGTGGGTAGGTTTTTATCTGGGTTCTTTTCTGTTCCATTGGTTTTCATGCCAGTACCATACTGTTTTGATTACTGTAGCTTTGTAAAATAATTTGAGATCAGGATGTGTGGTGCCTCCAGTTTTGCTCTTCTTTGGCTACTCTGGGTTTTTCATGGTTCCATGTGAATTTTATGTTTGCTTTTTCTGTTTCTATGAAAAATGCCACTAGAATTTTGATAGGGATTGTATTGAATCTGTAGATTGCTTTGGGTGGACTACATATCTTTAAGAAAAGTTGTATCAATTTACATTATTATTAATAATCTGAAAACAGTTTTTGAATATTGAGTATTTTTTAAATTGTCTGGTAAAAATATGGTAAGCCAGGGTTTTAATCTACATTTATTTGTTGAATCTGACTACCTGCTAACCTCTTGTTTTTGTCATTTTACTTTTTCTATTAAAAGATTAGTGTTTTTCTTTTAAAATTATTATTGATAATAAGTCTGACTTATTGAATATCTACCAAGTGCTTGTTGGATATCACCCCCTGCAAAGCATTATTTTCCTTATTTTTTCATGAGGTAACTGATTTATAGGAGTGATTTATGTGTTTTCTAAAAATATTAACTTTGTTAGTCCTTGTGAAATATTTTCTGGATTATTTCTAGTCTGAGAATTGCCTTTTCCATTTGCTTATATTTCAAGTCCAAAAGTGTTTTTGTTTTTTTGTTTATTTAATGTGGTCACTGTTACTGTTTTTTGTTTTTGTTTTTGTTTTTTTCCTATAAACATTATGCTTTGGAAGGCCTTCCTTATCCCCAAGATCCATTAAATATTTACTTCTATTTTTGTCATGGCTTTTTAGAATTTATTTCTAATATTCATTTTTTTGGCTAGTCCAGGATTTTGTTGTCATTCTTGTTGTTTCATGCTGGGTTAAGACCTAATTGGGGTTTTCCCAAATCCCTGATTTGCCCAATGCCATTTGAAAAAGTTATTTGTTCTCTATTTATTGGCTTGTGATATTTACTCCATAATATCCTGAGTTTTATCCATGCCAGGGCTTCCTTCATAGATATTGCAGCTATTCTGTTCATCTTTGCAATATGTTTTCCATCGTACCATGTAATTAATCACTGTAGCTTTAAAATACATTTAGCATTTTGTAGGGCACATTTTTTTCAGAGCATTTTCTCCCTCTTTGTTCATTCCCACATAACCACTCATTATCCTTTTTCAAATTTCTTTGATACTCTTATTTGATCATTCAAATAAGTATTTTTAAATATATTTGTTTTCACATTCTGCCTTTATTCAAAATCTCTTCAGATTTTGACTGAACTTTTGTTACATTCTTAAAATGATTTTGGTCATTGACATCTACATAATATTTCCTCCTCTCATTCTTAAGTTATTTTAAAATTGATTTGATAATGACTTGAGAGTATGAAAAGAAAAACATATACTTAATAATTTTCCTAGACAAATTTATTTTCTATTACTTCATTCAAAATGTTGTTTATTTGTATATGTATACATATATATTTATATATACATACATATATTTATATACATATACATATATTGTATAACTAATTCACCATGCTGTACACCAGAAATTAAAACAACATTGTAAACCAACTATACTTCAGTAAAAAAAATTAAAAATTAAAAGTAAAAATAAAAAAATATTGTTTACTGAATGTCTATTATGTGACAGTCACTGTTTTGATCACTGGGGATACAAACTTGAATAAGACAATTATGTTCCTGCCCTGTAAAATTACATTCAAATTGGGAAGAATGGTAATAGATGTGTTAATAAATACACAGACTATAATTTCAGGTACTGATAAGTGCTGTGATGAAAAATAAAACAGAATAAATGGTAAGACAGTGAGTGAGGGTGAGTGTGATTTTAGAAAGGATGGCTGGAAAGGTCCCTTCTGAGGAGCTGGTACCTGAGTCTAGGGAGCCAGTGAGGGGCGTGGGAGAATCTGGAGGAAGCACTTGCCAGGCAGAGAGCATGGCAGATGCCAGGACCCCAAGGAAGGTGTGCCCAAACCATGGCATTGCTGCTTGAGTGGCTGGAGTGGAGAGGACAGAGACAGAGTGGTCAGTGTGAGAAGGCTACAGAGATCAATGGGACCAGGTTTTTATGGTCCTATATGTTACAAAAAGGAGTTTGGAGTTTATTCCAACTATAATGCACGGGAAGACATGGGAGTGTCTTTAACAGGGAATTAACGTGATATAATTTACATCTTCTGGGTAGAGAGAAGAGAAAGCAGCTAGGGGTCTTTAGCTCAAAGCCACATAAGAGGTGCTGCCACTTGGGCCAGAGTTGTAGCGATAGAGTGTGGAGAAGTGATCAGATCCCATGGAGAGCTGGCCAGAATTGCAGCTAGATTGGGTGTATGTGGAGGAAGATGGGGAGGTGGTAAGGGGGACTTCTGGGTGTAGGGCTAAGGATCTGCGTGAAGACACCTTTTACTGAGAAGAGGAAGAGCACCAGGTAGAGTTTCAGTTGGCCATCCAAGTAGAGAGGGCAAGTACCCATCATCTGGGTCAGGAACTCAGTAAATAGGAGCAAATACTAGAGACATGAATTGGGATGTTGTCAGCATATAGATAGTATTAAAAACCAAGGACTCAATGAGGCCACCCAGAGAATGGGCAGAGAGAGAGCCTGGGCCCTGGAGAAGGGAATGAAGAGACAGGAAGGAGGGAGAGTGGACTCATCAAGACCAGCCAGCCAGGGAGGAGAGAGCCAGGTGGGAGTGACAGGTGGGGAGTAAGCTGAGTGCAACGTTGTTGCAAGGAGGGAGTGACCCACTGTCTCACTGCGGTCTGGAGGGCGGTCGGGGAGGGTGAGGACCAGGAACGGAGCCCTGGATTTATGATGCACACCATGCTACACTTACTCAGATTGTTTTCACTGGGATGGAACTGGGGAAAGAAAAGCCTGCTTGGGAGTGAGTTCAGGAGAGAATGGTGGGAAATAGCAGAAAGAGAGAATAGAGACAACTCCTTAGAGAAGTTTTGCTATGGGAATAGCAGAGGAGAGAGACTGAAGATGGACTTAGGATCAAGGGAGTGCTTATTTTTTTCCCCTTTTTTTAAAAATTGAAATATAGTCAGTTTATAATGTGGTGTTCAGTCATACATATACATATACATATACATATACATATACATATACATATACATATACATATACATATACATATACATATACATATACATATATTCCTTTTCGTATTGTATTTCATTATAGGTGACTACAAGATATTGAGTATAGTTCCCTGTACTATACAGTAGAAACTTGTTGTTTATTTATTTTATATGTAGTAGTTAGTATTTGAAATCTCAAACTTCCAATTTATCCCTTCCCACCCTCTTGCCCCTCCTGTAACCATAAGTTTGTTTTCTATCTGTGACTCTGTTTCTGTTTTTTAAATAAGTTCATTTGTGTCTTTTTTTTTTATTCCACATATAAGTGATATCATATGGTATTTGTCTTTCTCTTTCTGGCTTACTTCACTTAGAATGATGATCTCCAGGTCAATCCATGTTGCTACAAATGGCATTATTTTATTCTTTTTGTGGCTGAGTAGTATTCCATTGTATAAATATACCACATCTTCTTTATCCAGTCATCTGTTGATAGACATTTAGGTTGCTTCCATGGCTTGTCTATTGTAAATAGTGCTGCTATGAACATTGGGGTGCATGTATCTTTTTGAATTAGAGTTCAAGAGGGTGCTCTTTAATATGTGGCATTTTATAGCTGATGTCAGTGATCCAGGAGAGAGGAAGAGAAGCTCCTATTGCAGGAGAGAAAGGGGGCACCTGCAGGAGCCAAATCCTTAAGAGATAAGAGTGAGTGGCATCTCTGGGACACGCAGAAGGTTAGGCTTTGGGCAGGAGAAAGGGTGTTTATCAATTTTCATTTAAGTGAAGCCATCTCTATTTTAAGTGCATCTGATATGTGTCTTATTCTGTAGGGCATACTGTCTCTTCTTGCTCATCCAGGTATTCATGATAAGATGCAGGTAATCTGTGAATAAAAGAGCAATGCATTATTGGGAAACTCGGAAACTCTCTATGACAGATTCATTTAAATCACTTCATTTGCGAAAGTGAAAATGAAAAAAAAAAAAACCTTCCAATCAACTTCTTACATGCAACTTGTTCTGTCCAACTCAGCCCTCGAGGCATCTGCTGGATATTATTATATGTTGTCCTATGTTTGGTGCACATTTCCAATTGATGATTATCCTCTGCTTGAATATGCTACTGAACTGTAGGGGCACCTACAGGGAAGATGACAGACTGTTGCATTTCGTGGAAAACCTCAGGCTCGAAGGCCCTAACCTGTGCAGGCATTCACTCTGCATCCCTGGAAGCCAAGTGTCAGGGGCACTCTGCCCTCGCCCCACAAAAGCAGTGCTGCCTCAGATGATGGGGTTTCCAGACTTTTTTTCTTTCTATTTAACGGCCATAGGCTTAAGAAAATGATGGTTACCAGGGATGATGTACTTATATTGGCACTTCCAGCTTGTGGTGGATCTTGGCCTACTGGGGGGAGGGCACAGAATAGAGTTAATAATAGAGTCATGTTTTCATTATTAAAGTAGATGGTTATGGACGGTGGCACCAGGTAGCCTATGCTGGAATCAGATAATGTGGGTCCTCTAGAATGATGCTGAGAATTATTCTCCAAAATTTCATCAGCATAAGTTAATTTGTTTGCAGTGTCTCTTCTAAGCTCCCTGTCACGTTTTTCTCATTATTAGGAGCATGGTGAGTGAACAAATGACACTTGCTTCCCTTTATATTTTACTCTCAGCGGTTCTCTTCTTGGAGCTGATGGCTGTGTTATCGCCCAGGGTGAGACTAAGCCTCTGGTTGTCATCATGGGGCTTGATGGCCAGTGTTAGAGGAACATTTAGTAAATCTCAACCTCTCAACCACCACTTCTCTGTATAAATGGCCAGAATTGATTTCTGATGTGATGGCTGCGACCATTACATGAGAAAGCAATTTTTATGCACCCACTTTGCCACCCTCTGCGCAGTGTCTCTTGGGTGATGCTGTTCACTGTAGCCCGGAGGAGCTGAAGAGCCTTCCAAGGCATCTCTGCTCCCGATACAGCCACTGAAAAGCTGAAGTCTGTGCCTAAGAAAGACTGAGCATACCAGCAGAAGGTCAGAGAAATGCTCATTTATTACAGGAAAATAAAAGAATCTTATGATTTGAGAACCTCAAATGACTCTTAGCATTTGTCTGTAGCTATTTTCGCAGGGGACCTGGGCATAGATAGGGCTGTGTTTTATCTTGGATACACCAGTCCTCCTCCTTCTTATTTATTATCTCTAATCGGAGATGCTGCTACTGCCTGTAGCAATGGATCATTCCTGACTATGGCCAAATAAATCGGACATCTTTTAGCCATTAAGGGTAGTGGTGAGCCTGGATGCCAATACCACATGACACTTAGAGGTATTCAGACATATTCCAAATAGGATTTTGTGGCTAAGAGGGGTTGTCTTATTGGCATTGGTAGGTAAGAAGCGCTAACATTTACTGAGAAACTACTGGCGTTGTCCCTGAACTTCATGTATGTTTTTTCATTTCATTCTCTCAATAATTTCTTCACACATAAGAGTCCTCTGTGATGTGATGGGCATCGGGGAAAGCCCTCAGATATAGCAGTGAGCAAGGCAGACATACTGCCAGCACATTTAGAGCTTACAATCTAGGGAAGTAGACAGTGATGACAGAATCAGTACTATTGATTGATTGATTCTTATTTTATAGTCACTGCATCTAATTCATCACCACTTTACAAATGAGGGAAGTAAAGCTTATGGAAGTGAGGTAGCTTGCACTAAGATCTGAACCTAAGTCTTTCTGTCCCCACTGGAGACAGTTTGAATCCCAGTTCTGCTAGTTCGCAACTATGTGATCCTGAGAAGGTGACTGAGTTTCCTGAGATGATGAGTGGGGACACTAAGACACTTTCTGGCCTTTCCGTCTTCCATCTTACCCACTTTACTCTCACCTGTGTTAGATGCTTCCCATCTGTCAAGTCTCAGTTTGTTTAGTCATCATTTCTCAAGAAAGGCTTCCCTGACTGCCTGTCTTGGCTCTGCAGGAATCTCTGAGTGAGTGAACACGTCCTGTGGTGCCTTTGTAGCATTCCCTTGTCATAGTACAAACTCCCTGCAATGGACCTTCCTGTTTTCCTTCCTTAAGGCAGAAAGATGAAGAGGGTAGACTGAGGGGTCAGCAGTGTTTCATCAAGTCCTGGTGCAGATAGGGAATGGGTTCGATACACCCTCCACTGCATTCCCCAGCTGGGCCACATAAGCCTTGATTCTACCATATTTGTGAAGATAAAAGAGTGAGTCTGCTTTATTCTGGTATTGGGCAAAATGGCCTTGGAGTGAAAGCTTAGTAAAGAAGTTAGCACGGAGCCAGAGCAGTGGCTAGAGAGGAAAGCAAGGCAGGCTTGCTAGTGGCTGGGCAGGCAGGACTCTGCAGGGAAGCTCAGAGACCTCTCCATTCCTGCCCAGTGCCTCATACCTCTTGGCACATTTGTTCAACACCTCAGTCCGCAGACTGATATATTTTTGATGAGGGAAAAGTTAGGGAAATCCTGGAGAGTCAAAACAGACAGAAGACACAGTTCTTCTATCCTGAATCAATGGGACTATTTGGGCCATAGCTTTGCCTTCCTGAAACCAGGGTCCAGTCTAGTGCAAATCAATATTTGTTGATGCATAATTTTGTGGAGCAGGCTTGTGTTTTCTATAGCAAGGTTGTCTTTTAATAAGATGACCAAGCACGACTTTATAAGGCAAACAAATGAAATAAAACCTTCCAGACGACTCTTGGAAATGTTTCTTCTTCTTTTTTTCTTAACTCCAATACAGACCTTTCAGTGAAATGGCCTGACAGTTTTATGCGTTCCTTCCTGTTTAGCATGGCAGTGAAGGATGGAATTTGGGCTTGTTCTGTCTGAATTCAGGCCCACCATGACCTGTTGAAGTCACTTTCTCAAAATAAAGACAGGCTTAAATAATAAACTTTACAAAATCATCCTAAACTAGGACTTCTTAGCATTTTTCTCTTTGCCTGTGATTTTTCTTAATTTAGAGACTGTAAAAATATAAAGCCAATGAACTATAATTGCTATGCCATCCAGAACATGGATTGCCCTAGAAGTATGAATATGTGTGACTGATTTGACTGGGACTGTATGGGGCAGGGTGGGGAGGAGAGACGCATACAGCCTCCAGGAGGAATGAGTGTCATTGAACAATATGGTTTAAAGAGTCTTCCTATTACTTAGCTAAAGAGAGAATTAAATAAGATATTCTAGATTGGCCACAGCAAGCCCTATATATGAGAAAGATCTAGGGTTTTTCAGCTAATCTGATAAATACTTATTGAAAGGCTAGCTTTCCATCCATTTTTTTCAAATAGACTGTATATTTTTAGAGCAGTCTTAGGATCACAAAGAATTGAGCATAAAGTACAGAGTTCTCACATACTTCCTACCCCACATATCCACAGTCTCCCCAACTATCAACACCCACCCCGAAGTGGTATATGTGGTACAATCAATGAACTTACATTAACACATCATAGTCACTAAAAGTTCATAGTTTACATGAGGGTTCACTCCTGGTGTTGTATATTCTGTGGGTTTTGACAAATGGACAATGACACGTATCTACCACTGTAATATCATCCAGAATGCTTCACTGCCCTAAAAGTTCCCTATGCTCACCTGTTTATTCTTTCCTCCTCTCCAACTCCTGGTAGCCACTGGTCTTTTTTAGTGCCTCCAAAGTTTTGCCTTTTCCAGAATGTCTTATAGTTGGAATCATACAGTATGTAGGCTTTTCAGATTAGCGTCTTTCACTTAGCAATAGGTATTTAATATGGTTCCATTTGTTTTCTTGATTTGATAGCTCATTTCTTTTTAGCTCTGAATTCTGTTGTCTGGAGGTACCAGTTTAGTATCTATTTACCTACTGAAGGACATCTTATTTGCTTCCAAGTTTTGGCGATTCTGAATAAAGCTGCTCTAAAACATCCATGCGAAGGTTTTTATGTGGACATAAATTTTTAACTAATTTGGGTAAATACCAAGAAGCACAGTTGGTTGCTGAATCATATAATAAGTATGTTTAATTTTGTTAAAAAAAAAACAAAACTACCAAGCTGTCTTCCAATTTTGTAAAAAGAAAAGAAAACAAAAAAAACCCCAAAACTGTAAAATTATCTTCCAAGGTGGCTTTACCGTTTTGTACTCCCACAGGCCATGAGTGGGAGTTCTTGTTGCTCCACATTCGTGTCAGCATTCGGTGCTGTTAGTGCTGCGGATTTTCACCATTCTAATCGGTGTGTAATGGTATCTCGTTGTTTTTTCCACCCGGTTTTGAGCGTTACCTCTTCAGTTTGGGAGAGGAGCGTGGGATCCAGGGAACAGAGGTAGCTGGGACTAGAGATGGGGAGCTGGCTGTGATATTGGAGGTAGAACAGTGGGCGATTTTAGACTAAAGGTATCCCTGGGCTTGCAGAGATTTTCCTAAAATGTAGTTTAGAACCCAAGGGACTAAAGGGAAGGTCAGTTCCAAGTTTTGGGAAACCTAGAAGAAACTATGAATACTCTATAAATACATTGATTCCCTCAGCTTAGTAAAGCTATGTGTGACTTTATTGAGTTTATGAAACCTGATGTGCATATTTAGAATCAGCATTTACAAAGTACACGTCAGCTCTCCACAGTTTTATAGAGGTGTCACCAGTGGTCCTTTGTTCACCAGGATCTCAAACTATATCTTCCCTCACATTTTGAAGGTGGATTTTATCAGTAGATATCTCAGCTGTACTGTGGCTGTACCATTCTAGTCACCAGGTGTAATCAGATTGAGAAACTAAGGTCAGTGGCAGAATATAAAGTCAAACAATTTGCCCCTCTCTGCCTCTGCTCATTACCGTGAGGTGCAGAGCCTCTAGAATGTTCTCTCACTATCAGTGTGATAATGGCCTTGAGCAAAGTAAACGTTACAGTGGAAAGAAAGAGGAACGAGGAAGGACAGCTCTCACTGTTCCCTGTCACACATTCCCTCTTTCCTCGGGGCCACTGGCCCCGATTAGAAAGGCTTCCCTCGAAGCAGCTAACATCTATTCTTTTATCAAGTACTGAATAGGCGCAGCTTTGGCAGAAGTCTCATTTGTTCTTCTACTATAGTATATTTTGAAATTTTACCATCTTTGTTGCCTCTGTGCCCAGTGATATATTTCTATAGACAGTCCTCCCTTTGCAGGGTACCTTGTTAAGGACTCATGCCTATTGAAATGTTGCCCTTATGTTACATGGTTCCATGGATCTGAGATTTGATGTGATTTAAGAACTTCATACTTCACTGGGAAAATTGTCACCATCAAAAATAAACTTTCTCATCTTCTCATGTCTAAACCAACCCATCTGTGCCTCCGTCTACCACTGAGAAGTGTCCCTCTCCTCTCATGGGCCACGGCATCACTTGTACTCCACATCCCACCCTAGGGGAAGAAACGGTTACTATTCCAAAATATCCTCCGTTTATCTCAGTCAGTGATTCACCACTTTTTATCCCCTGCCTGTCACTTAGTTGGGCTTCACTCTCTTGGGTTTGAAACACTCTCTCTCCCGTGTCCCATCTTCCCTCAGTCCATTCTTGTTTTGTTTCTTGGCTGGCTCCTTCTCCAGCTGCCTCCTTTGGAGGAACTCAGGATGTGGTCTCAGATTGTCATCTTCCCTGTCTCTAACCTTTGTCCCCAAGTGACCCCCTCAGTCCCCAGGGGTGCAAGCTCTCCTGTGCTGGTGACTCCCAGGTTGCCACTGGAGCCCACATCTCTCCTTTGAGCTCCTTACTCTCGTGTCTAAACGTCTCCTGACATCTCCCCTTGGGATGCGTCTTCGATTCTGCCACTTAGCAGATCCAAAGTGGAATTCTCAATTTTCCCCCTTCCACGCCCATCTTCTAAAACGCCTGTTCTTCTCCTTTCATGTAAAAAGCACCGTGCTTTATCGGGCTATGCAGGCCCAAATCTAGGAGTCTTTCCTCTCTGATAAACTAGATATTACATATCTTAGTAAGTCTTACTGATTTTACCTTGAAAACATATCTGAAGCTCTTTTCTTTACTTCATGTCCTCATCCTCCCTCTTAGTCCGGCCTCCACCCACACCTCTTGCCTCAGTGAACACATCAGCCTCTAATTGAAGCCTCTATCCCTGTGCCCCTGTAGCTGCCCCCACCGCTCTTCAGACAGCAGCAAATAGGGTCTTCTCAATGATCATCTGATAATGCTCTTCCTTTGCTTTTAAATTCCTGCAATGGCTCTCCTTATGTTTAACATAAAATTCAACCTTAGCCCCTCAACCTTACTTCTTTTGTTTTTTTGGGGGGGGCGGGGGGAGGGCAGGGGAGATAATTAGGTTTGTTTATTATTATTGCTTTTTTTAAATGGAAGTACTGGGGATTGGACCCAGGACCTCATGCATGCTAAGCACACGCCCTTACCACTGAGCTATACCCTCCCCCTCACCCTTACTTCTTTCCACTCTTCCTTTCACTTGATTCATTCAGATATCACTGGTATTATGTGGAAGGAAAGAAGGGTGGAAGGAAGGGAGGGAGGGAGGGAAGTAAGGAGGAAGATTTCTCTTTTGTAATAAGGAATTGAGGCCCAACGTAACACTAAGTAAGTAGCAGATATGAGATTCACCCTCAGCTCTGCTTTATTCTCTACGGCTGTCCTCTTGCACTACTCCATTTGGTGTAATATAGGGCAAACACCAAAAAGTCCCTCGGTACTGTATAAAATCAGGAGCGTATTTAAGGAATTCATGTGATTTGACAAAGGAACAGTAATCCTGAGTTGAGACAGGCCTGTCATTTATTCCCTGTGGAACTGTTAGCATACTCCGAGCCCCAGTTTCTTCATCTATAAAACTGACATAATACCTCACGGTGTGAGGATTAAATGATAATGGGTTTGCACACTTAGCATGTGGTGGTACACAAAGTCTGCTAGTTCCCCACCTCCCTGGCCCCTCCTGTTTTCAGAAACAGTTTATATGTGTCTCAGGTGTGAGCTGGCCATCGTCAATCTATGACTCTTCTCGTGCAGTGAGAATGGAGACAGACCCTCCATCCCTGCCGCAACCACCAGCCCCTTTCTGTGAGCACCTGCTCTGTGCCGGGCACCCTAATGGGTGTTTTCCGTGCCTCATTTCCTTTATCCTCCCAACACCTGAATCCGTGTTTCTGGGAAACCTTGAGAAGGTGTTTCTTCAAGAAAATGTTTCCATGGTCAAGCACATTTCATAACTATAGAAAATGACATGATCCCCGTGGAAAGTTATCATATGTAACTTTAGCTAGAACATTAAAGATCTCGAGGTCTTGTACAGACATCATTTAACTTACAGATCACTGTGGAAATCATCCCTCCACGACCAGCCTTTGTGTTTGTTTCATGTTCGTGCTTAGCAACTGCTTACATTCTGCAGCCCTAACGTTGCTTGGGACACTTCCTGTGACTCCGTGCACTGGAGTCCTGTTGATGTTGCTTCAAATCAAAGGAAAGTTTGGGGAAATGTTGCTTTCCAGACAGCACTGTCTTCTTTACCTCTTTCACTGTTGTGTATTATTCACTGCTATCGTCTCTCTTCATTTACGACTCTGATGGGTTAGTTTTTCTCTGCTGTGAAATCTCTTTTTCCCTATTTTCACCACAGATCATTCTGCTGCTCATTATCAAAGTCAGCATTTCTGCAGAGTGTAGAAAAAAAGAAAATCTGATGGAGAGAGGAGGGAGGGAAGGAGAAAGAGGGAGGGAGGGAAGGAGAAAGAGAGAGGGAGAAAAAGGGAGAAAAAAGAGAAAGGGAGAGAAGGATTAATCTGTCTAGAATTTTGGGAAAAACTCTTTGGGAGACAATGACTTTTATTCTCAATTATGTTAAATTAAGATAGATTTATTTTTGTTAGACTTTTAAGCTATAGCATCAAATATGAAAATAACAATGACTCATCAAGTAGTAATATTTTCTTCAAAACCTATTTTTCCCTATAAGATTATTTGATTTTTTTAATTTGTTCAATTTTATATAGGATCTAATCATGTCTCAAGACAGGAATTGCTAGGGTTAAAATAAAAGGGAACAATAAAATAATATAATTTTTAGGAGCTCTTTGGCACAGGGATCTTGTCCTGTTTTTATTTGAGTGAAGCAGAATCATGACAGTACCTGGCACAAAGTATTCAATAAATATTCAGAAACTAAATGAACTCCTATGCTGTAAAAATAGGGTCATAAGTCCTGAAACCACACTTGACATAAATCTGCTGCCTAAATATCCTTAACAAGTACTCTAATACCCCAGTTTCTCATCTTTTTTAGAACTGGGCTTAGGTGCTTTTAGATTCAGTTGTTACCATCAAGAGTGTCCATAGGTACTCATTTCAATTATTATACTTTTTATCTTTTTTTAAAAAGTGTCAGAATTTTGTTCTGACAATTTTTGGAAGGATGGTTGTCTTTAGGCAAATTTAAATTACCATTACATTTGCAGAGATGTCACGGTATTCTTTGTTTTGTTTTTATTTTTAGTTTTTTATTGAAGTGTATGTAGTTGATTTACAACGTTAGTTTCAAGTGTACAGCCAAGTGATTCAGATATATATATATATATATGTATTTATTTTTATATATGTATATATATATATATATATATATATATATGTATATATATACACACACACACACATACACATATATATGTATATTTGTCTTAGTCCATTTGGGCTGCTATTAAAAAAAATACCATAGACTAGCTCTCTGAAGCAGCAAACCTTCATTTCCCTCAGTTCTGGGGGCTGGGAAGTCCAAAATCAAGGTGCCAGCAGATTTGGTGGCATGTGAGGGTTGACTTCCTGCATCAGAGGCCACTGTCTTTTCATTGTAACCTCACATGATGGAAAGAGAAAGAAATCCACTAATCCCACAAGACTCCACCCCCATGATCTAATTACCCCCCAAAGCCCCACCATCTAATACCATCTCATTCAGGATTAGGATTTAACATATGAATTCTGGGGGTACCCAAACATTCAGTCTATAGCAAGACCCTTGGTTTTGTTATCAGAGACGAATTCTTCCACATTTCTTCAGTTTTCTTAGGATTCTTTATCTTGTTCTAACCTTCTTAGGGTTTCTTTATCTCGTATATCATAACTGTGTAAATGCTAAGATTGCTTTTGTCTGTACTTCCCAGGAGCTATCAAAGAGAATGGCTAAATTAAGAAATTATTTGATAATATGTTCAAAGAAGATCATTTAATCCCTTAGGGAAAAAAAAAAACAACGTATGAGTTAAAAGTTGCTTTTATAACATGCGCAGAACTGGGTTCTGGGGGATTGTGGTCAGCCTGGCAGAGGTATTATTCAGCCACACCTGAGTAGTGACTTGCTATGTGTTCTCCTCAAGATGATGTTACTCTTTTTTGGTACTGAACTTAGTTCAAGCATGAGGTGGGGGGACTGATTGCAGTAAACAAAATAACTACGCAAAAGTTCTTACAAGATGGAGGTAAAAATACAAATATAAAAAAGGCCAGGTGTGACACTTTCTTGCTAGAAAATCTGAATAACGATTACACACCTCCCTTCAGGAGCAATAGGCGTAAAGGAAAGTGTGTTTGGATCTGCTCCATCTGCCTTTGTGGTGAGGCCAGCTGACTTCCGATAGGACTTGGCATCTTCAGTTGAATGTACTGGAAACTTCATCTAATGTGTGTATTTGATAGCCAGCAGGGGTTGTGTGTGTACATACATGTGGTCTCTTCCAATTTGTGACTCATGAAACACAGCAGAATGAAACACAAAAATGAAGTATAGGAAGAGAACTGTACAGGGCAGTTTGCTACTGCATCTGTAAGTAACACTGACAGAATTCTCGCAGGTCATTAAGATGGCTGTACCATGCTAATAATTTTTGATTGAGCTAAAGAGTCACAGAGTGCAAGGAGAGCTTAAGTCATCCACTTTCAAGCATGAGTTTGCTCAGCCCAGCCCAGAAGTAGAAACCTGACCAGCTCCATTCACTGTTGAGGGTTTACATGTTAAAAGTCTTCTTTATGTCAAGCAGCCGTCTCCATCTCTATCTCTGCAACTTCCATCACCCTCTGCCCTTTGGGGACACAAAGAACAAATTTAATTTCTGTTCTCTATGCCAGCTGGGCCATTCAGTTATTCATTCTCTCACTCAACAGACCTTTATTGAGTAGCAGCCATATGCAGGCAGTGAGAACACAAAGGTCAAAAACACAAAACGATGTTTTGAAGAATGTCACAGTCTATCACATCTGTCTCAGCCTTTTGCAGTTCCTACTCATCAGGGTAATAACCCCTTGTTCCTTTGGTCATTCCTCATGTGTCACCATCTGAGGCTTCTTTGCTAGTCCTCTCTTTTAAATGAGTTGGAGTTTATCAAAGTTCCTTGAAGTGTGGGGCCCCCAAGATGCAATCGACTGTATTGCTTGACCCGAGCAAAGAGCACTGACCCTGGCATCTCAGCTTCTGGGCACTCTGATGAGATGATGCAAACAAAGGCATTTGTCAATCACATCACATATCACAGCCATGAATTTTTTCAATGTATTGAATTAAATCCAAAATCATTATCCTGACTTCAAGCCTCTGCCAAACCTAGTTGTGGTCTTTAACCATCACTGCTTCCCAATATGAATGTATTGTGTGTTTTCTTTCCTATATATCTTTGCCAATTTGTTTCTCTCCCTAGAATACCCCTATGGGGGCCTGTTTCAAAGCTAAATGTTTCACAGGGGTAATTGTTGATGCTTTTCTTGTTGCTGTTCCTAAAACATTCTCCATCGTGCCCTGCCATGTGGTATGTCTAGTTTGAGGACAGGAATCTCTTCAATTCCATGATCAAGTTTTCTGCTGTTTGATTTTGTGGTATAGCACACCTCCTCTCGTTGCCACGAACCTTCAAATCTGCCGCCTACAAATGCCTTGTGTGAGTGATGTTTCAGGTGAAACCACAGTCAGGAGATGCCACTGGAAATCTAGACAGTGCAGGGCAGAAAGATGGCAGTAAGACAGATAGTTCTGCAAGAAAATAACAGAAACAGAAATTAACCTCAGAATACAACCCCCAGGGAATTAGCCCCATTTTATAGGAGCTCTCAAAAGATGGAGTCACCCCAGCCAACATGTGGGTTACATTTACATTTCTGCCTGCCAACTAGACGTGAGGCAACTTAAGTGCAAAGACTGTGGTTTCGATTTTGGTGTCCCTCGTGCCTAGCCCTCAGATTTCCTCATCGCCTGCTTTATTTTCAGTTTCAAGTTCCCTACTCAGCAGCTTTTGAGATGTTATGCAAATGTTTATCATTTCCAGGGAAATTTCTCATTTGCTACGTGTCTAAAGTTTAAGGTCACTTTTTTGAGTGCATTGTTTACACAAATACAGTGTGTTTTTCATTAGTAACTGAAAAACACCCAAATATGTCATTTCCAATCAATTCTGATTTTCTGGTCATTTTATGTCACTTAGATTAACATCAGTATTATTTCTCTTTTTCTAACCACAGAATTCAGACAATATTTTATATGGAGACTAACCTGAAGTTTCTTCCCATTTAGACCTTCTTAGAAGTGATATTAGTTTAGGAAAAATAGTAGCAACAAAAACCTGTTTAATAAGTTGAGTGCTGAGTTAGGAATATATATTGCAGGGTGACAATACATAATTTCATGCTCTGTGATCTATTTCATTGTCAGCCTGAATTTATTAAGATTAACTTTGGGACATAGTTTAAGATCTACTTTACCTAGCCATTAGGATGGCTGTAGTACTCCTGCAAACAATGTAAAAATGGAACTAATTTCTTTATCTATTATGATCAAATATTTTTACTTTAATGTTTGAATATAAAAGATGGGGTATATATAGCTCAGTGGTAGAGCATGTGCTTAGCATGCACGAGGTCCTCAGTTCAATATGCAGTACATCCATTAAAACAACCAAAAAATTTTTTTTAAAATATGGTGAATAGGTAAAATTTGTTTAAGGTAAACCAAATTTATCAACATTTCCCACTGAGAAAGGATGACTAAATTTGCAGTTCGTGAACTTTTATCTAGTATCCTTATAGAAATAATGTAAATTTGTATCTGCATGAATCATTACTATATTTATATCCTACTTAGGAAATACTAGCTAGTGACCAGATGGTTAGAACAGTGGGATATGAATCATGGACACTTAGGTCTGGCTGTGACCAGCCATTAACCAGCTGAGTGAATTTGAACACCTTTCTTGATCTTAGTTTCCTTACTTGCAAAATGGGTTTTTGCAGTCTCTCTTAGTACTAATCACATTTATAATTCTCAATAATTCCTCATGAGAATAAAAGTTATTTTCCAAATTAAAACAACTCTTCATGGCAAAGATTCCACTTAAAGGAAATATTTCTGAGAATGCTGATAAAACACTGAAGGACTAATCCAAGAAGTGTTGCTCATTGCAAAAGTAGACTTCACTAGTTTCAGGAGTGTCTTATTTTCAGCGGGTCAAATATATAACATATGCTGGACTTTTAATGCTTAACTAATGGATATGAAGGACATTTATTTATTTATTTATTCATTTGGTTATTTTTATTTTACACCAAGAAGCAAGGTTGTAACTCCTAGGGGAGCCATAGAGAGAACAGAACAAAGCTCCCCCATCCAGAGGAGGCATTGGTAAAGGTGGCGGGCAGAGACATCGTTCCTTGTCTTCTGCTTTGGTCCTCAACTGCTCCTTCCTCTGTGTAGGGATTTTCTTTTTGGCACCTCACTTCCTTTTGTTCCCAAGTGCCTTATTCTCCTCTTCGGGGTTTAAAGGAAATTACCCAGTTTCATCCTGTCTGGCCAACTTGCCAGGAGAGTTTTCCTAGAGTAATTGCCTGGGCGGTCACTTCATTGTGGTGCGGTTCCTTCAGAAAAATCCCTTTAGAAGCTTCCACTGGGAAGGAGCCCATTTCTCAAATACAAAGGACTAAAATAGCTAGTGAGTGGATCTCCCAGAAGATTTGTGTTTTCCAAAAGAACAAATAGATAAATTCTGAAGTTGAAGAAAGGAGGTGAGAGGATAATGGGTTAGGAATGGAGTCACTTTATCCTGAAATACATACTCTGGGTTTAAATGAAAATATTAGCATAAGAAAAGCTTAAAAATATATTTCAAAACAATGAATTTTGGCTTTCGTATTGATTGCTTTTTTCCTTTGCTTTGCAAAATTTAGTGGAGTAACATAGTTCCATGGGCTGTAAACCTTGCTCTTAATATTTGGAGTGAAAATAAGTCCATAGAGGACTATTAGACAAGGACGCATTTTTGTAAATTAGAGTTTCAGCATGGAGAGAAGTGATGAGAATAAGGCCTTTATTACTATATGTTCACTATGTGAGAGCAAACTTCCAAAATAGCACGAAGATTTAATTTCTATACCCCTTGCTCCATTCTGACCAATTGCCTAGGACGTGTATTCTGTGCCTTCAAGAGGTGAAAAGCAGTGCCAAAGGTTTGACGATTAATGGCCAGCAACATGGCTAATTTGAGGCAGAAAGATATTTTTATACAATATCAAATTTTGGCATAAATTGCCTGATCAGTTGCCTCAGACTTCCACTCTTCTTTGTTTGTGTACACTTAGTCATTAATTTAACAATATCTTTTCTTTTTATAACTATGAGATCTTTCCTCTCCAGAGACTTCAGGAATATTTTTGGATATTCAGACAGTTCAGATTAGTACTTAAACATCTGCATCATATCTAGGTTGAATCTCAGGGCTCTTGGAGAAGAGTGTAAATTTTGTAATGGAAGGGACCATAATTTTTGGTCCACTCAGGGGCTGAAACTGTTTGGAATCTGTTCTTGGGTTGCTTTGTTTCTTCTGATCCTGGTAGTTGGAACATATAAGCAGCATCAACTGGAAGAAATATTGTTTAAGAAGAAGGTGGAAATACAGATAAACGTCACAATTGGTTTTAATTTATCTTCAATATCAAGATTAAGTATCGAAGGAATAGAAATAAGAGTGTATCTTTCCTACTCACTAGAGGAAACTTAGGAAACTTTAGAGAAAGACAGAAAAGAAGAAAGAAAGAAGCATAAATGAAATAGGCAAATGTAAAATACAATCATAATTCTAAAAATCAATCAAATCCAAGAATACTAACAGTCTCTTTTCAGTGTTACCAATTAAATATAGAGATTTCTCAGATTACAAAAAATTTTTTTTTTTAATATTTACAAGTGATATTTATTATTTACAAGTGTCACAGATAAAACATGGGACATAGAAACACTGGCTATAAAGTACAGAAAAATATATGGCAGTCAAATACTAACCAAAGAAGCTAATATGAATCCTTTCATATTAAACAAAATAGTAATGAAAGCAAAAGCATTATTGGAGCTACAAAATTTACAAATGTTTCAATTTACCAGGAAGAACCAAACTTGCATGAACTTAATAATATTAACTTCCAATAAAGTGAAAACTAAAAGATCTAGAAATAAAAAGAGATATTGACAAACTCATTACCATACTATCATACTGGGAGTTTTTAACACATCTCTTTAAGTAACTGACAGATTAGGAAGATCAAAAATTAGAAGGAATACAGAAGAGTTAAATAATAATAAGCTCATTTAAAGTGCATTTATAGAATGCTGTACCCATCAATTAGAACATAATTTCTTCTTATGTATACATGCAACAGTTATGAAAATTAACCATATATTAGGCTACAAAATAAGTCCCTGTCAAAGAACATACATGAATGCACCATTCTTAGCCTTGAAATCGTATATTTGTGTATATTTGAAATAGACACAAAAACCCAACTTTAAATAATGAATGTATTAAAGAAGACTTTATAATAAAAACTAAGGAATACTGAGGTAAATGATAAATAAATGATTATATATCAGAACTTGTGGAATGCCATTGAACTCTTGCTTAGAAGGAAATGTATAGCTTTAGAAGCTTACATAACAAGATGATAAAATCTAAATATTGAAAAGCTAAGGGTATATCTCAATAATTTGAAAAAATAAAATTAAAATGAACCCAAATCATTTTGCAGTCTTTTATGAGATAGTCACATGTGGCTACAAGAGGAGAAGGGGGAGAGGTTTCAGAAAAAACGAAGTTGATTTTACTCACAGACCCCAGAGAGGATCACACACATGCCAGGACCACATGGGAAAGACACCAGGGTGGTCAGGAGGCAACAGGGAAAGTTTAGGGCACTGCCTTTATTGGGGTTTTCATGGGAAAGGCAAGCAAGGCAGAGCGAACATTTTAGGATTGCCTATTGAATACTTTCGGAGGGCTTTGGGCTATAGGAGTGGTCTCTAGTTGACTATTATCTGGCCCTGGGAGGAAGAAAGAGGAGGAATATTGCCTCTGGGGTTTAAGAGCCAGGTGGAGGAGGCGAGGCCTTGGATTAGTTAGTTTGCTTATCAAGGGCATGCTCCTTGCTGGTCCTGTGCTATCTTTACAATTGGCTAACCCATCATAGTCTACAGAAAAGTTAAGAAACATTTAAAATACACAAATAAAGTAGGAAGAAGGAAATAATAAGAACCCAGCACTTATGAACTAGATGAAAAGATACACCAAAAAGGATCAACAAAGCAAACATTCATCTATTGAAAAAACTAATTATACCAATTAAACAGAACTGCGGCAATGTTGAGCAGGGCAAATGCAATTAACATTTGGAATGGAAAATAGGGAATAACAATATCCTGGAGATGTTATATATTATGCAACAAAAATTTTAATGCTGAAAAATTTTTACTTAGGTAAAAAAATAGATCATGTTCTAAAATATATAAAAGTAGACTCAAGAATAAATAGAAAAATGGAAGTAAACCTATAATCATTTTAAAAGGTGGAATCAACACTTGCCAGTATTATGGGATGTCACATGTGACATTCTCTTGATTATCTGGGGGGTAGATATATTTTTGCAGAGAACTGGGTCTGAAGTTCAGTTGGGGCTGAATTTGGCTTATTAGTTCTACTTTAATTGGGATGAGAGCCCAGGAGAGATTAGTGAGTTCTTACCTCTCTCAAATGGGTAAAATAGAATTTGAATCTATGTTAAAGGATTAAATTTTGTTTGCACCCTTAAGAGACTTCTCAGTGCTACTCGTCTGCTGCTTTTCCTGGTAATTTTTGTCAAGGCAGCATGGGTGATAAATACTAAAGGACATCCATGCATTTTTATAGACTTTGCTACCTTAAAGGAACCATGAATTGGAAAAAGGCAGAAACTCACTCTTCTGGTGCCATTTATAATTTTTCCTAGCTAGGCTGCAGTTGATTTTTCCCTTTTCTCCAAAGGGTTGGACCTCTGTGGGATGGAGAGTAGAACAGAGAGTCAGAATTCATGGTGACTGATGATTTACAATTTCTCTTTTTTGATGGGCTTGTTCATGTTTTCTGCCTATTTGCTCCTGGGCTTATTGTTTCCTAATAATTTCTAGGCTATTTTACATTAGACACATTAACCTTTTGTCTGTCAGTTACATTGCATATATTTTTCTAGTCTATCATGTGTAAACATTTGCCATAACATAAATATATATTACGTGTGTCAATGTTTTTCCCTTTGTAGGTTTGGGCTTTCTGTTTTAAAACTTCCTTCACCTAAAAGAGAGAGAACACGGCAACACAATCACTGCTCTAAAAGTCCTCTGTGTGCAAGGGTATATTTCTGACTATGGAAAAAAAAATTAGCCCTCCGCCAGTATGGTAAACCCATTGGAAATTTCTGTTTTTCCCATGGGAGTTGAATTATTTTTACCCCAACTTAATCTCCCATAATTTTTACATTTGGTCCAGTGTCAAGATTCAAAAGGGGTGATTGCCTCTTCCCAGAATTTCTTTCCTTCTTCCTCTCTTTTAAAAATTTCATTGGGTATTACTGCTTCTCCTCCACTGAGCTTATAGTCTTCTCCTTGGCAGTTTAGAAATGCTCCTGGGCAGAACGCTGTAGGTTTGTTTGTCTTCTTGAGTTTAAATAACAAGTGAAAGCTACAAAGTTTGGACTCGTTTATCCTTACAAGGCATGCCTGCATTTGTGGGGGCATCTCATTTCCTCCAAGTGGGCTGCCCTTCAACTGTAATGAATATGCAGCTGGAACGTGAGCACTGGCACTGGAGCCTCAGCCTCAAGCAACACTCTGCTTAGCCTAAGAAAGCCAACTGAAGGTCCGCAGATTGTGACCCAGAATCATGGGTTTGCATTTATCAGCTGCCAGAAAGATGATCCCTTCTGATTGATAGTATTCTCTGAAAACAGATTATTTGACTCATGGAATTTCTTTTGATTCTTAAATGCAAGCTGGGTTGAGCTTCACGAAATGTTAACAGTAGAGCTAATGAAAATGTTTCTGCCAATTGTCCTTAATTCCACAGTCCAGTTTTTCAAATTTTGAAACTGTAACCACTTTAGAGATTTTCACTTTATTTTTTGGTTTAAAGTTTGTTTATACTCATTCCTTTCGATATTACAGGAGGGTATGATATTTAACCAAAGGCAAAGAACATGATGCTCAGCATTTTTTCCTAAGTTGGAAGGGATAGTGAGGAACTGTGTCGAGAGTAGTGTTTTCACACTGTATGCCATATTCCCCACATTTTGGTTCAAGTGAACAAAAGCTTTGCTAATCTGTCTAAACACCTTGTTTGACATGAACCATACACTTTGCGATGGATGGGAGAAGTCCTACGGGATGTAGTGTCTCATTTGGATACTGGTCTTTTAGCAGCATGCTACGAGGCTATGTGTACATTCTGGGATAGATAATTCTCAAAGTTATAGGATGATATGCGGTAATGCTTGGAGAGCCTTCCAGAGTCAGATTATTAGAATATCATTTGATAGTCTGCCTTCCTCTCTTGGAAGTTTAATAGGTTAATTTTCGTGGGAGAGTTTGCTGGTTGTCTCAGCATCCACTTTTTCCCTCTTGTTAGAAACTGGAATCCTGATGTTTAGCTAGACCTCTTTCCTCCATGATAAAAGACTCCTTACAGCATTCTTTGAATCTGGGTGTGGCCAAGTGACATATTTAGTCAATAAGATATAAGCCTAAGTGTTGACTATGAATTCCTAGAAGTCTTGTTAAAGATACGATTGCTTTTTTTCATGTTCCTTTCCTTTGTCCACTACATGGAAAAAGGAGACTATGGCTGGGGCTCTAGCTTATTGCTTGAACCATAAGAATGAAGTCCATACTTTTAGTTTGGGAGCTGAGCACTGAATGAAGATTCCATCTCTTATGTCTTCTGCTGAATGAGAGATGAGTAAACTTCTGTTTTGTTTAATCCAGTTTGTTTGTTTGTTTGTTTGTTTAATGTGCAGCCAAGCATTCCTACCTTCGTGGTAGGATTTGGTACTGATAATGGAATCCTGCAATAATAAAAACTAAAATGTGGCAATGGCATAGCAGAGGCAGTTGGGTAATAGGTGGTGCAGATGCTGTAGTACAGACAGCCGGTGACCATTGTAATGTAATAGTAAAACGTAGACAGGCTAGCCCCTTGGAAGGTGTACCACCTCTGGACTGAAGCTAGACATAAGAGGAAAATTATAACAAATTCAGAGTGTGAAAAAGTGTTTTCTGCTACATGATACTTTCAGAGAAGTACTTAAGATACTTAAGACAGAGAGAGATATTGAAACTGGATTTAGATAGTCATCAAGCAGAAATAGACATACAGAAATTTTTCTTTTCTGCTAAAGGAGAAATTCTCTACCTATGACCCAAAACTCCCTTGACTGGGAGTCCCATGATTTGTATTATTATAATGGTGAAAAACTCAATTGCTTCTGTGTCCAAACTTAAGCAGTAGTAACAAAACTGAAGTCTTAGCTGGTGTATGATTGTGGCCCCTTAAGGGTCCTTGACCAGGCAACAGAGTCAAGCCTTTGGAATATAGTCATATTAAAGGTGTAGTTTGTATTTACTCAGCAAATAGTACACGAGCACCTGTAATGTTCTTAATTTCCATGGAAACAAAAAGAAAAAAACTAAAAAATAAGGTAAGTGGGGAGTGAAGGGGCACCCAATAGGGTGGGTGGAGCAGTCCTCATTGAGAAAAAGACAGCATCAAGAAGGTAAAAAGAACACCTCCAGAATGGAAGAAAACATTTCCAAATCATACAGCTGCTAAGGGATTTATATCTAGTTTATATGAATTTACAATTTAACAGTAAAAAGAAAAATAATCAAATTTTTAAAAAATGGGTAAAGAATTTGAATAGACAGTTCTCCAAAGAAGATATACAAATGGACAATTAAAACATGAAGAGATGCTTAACATCATTGTCTCAGAGAAATGCAAATCAAAACTACAAAAAGAGACCACAGCACATCTAGTAGGATGGCTATAACAAAATACAGCAATAACAAGTGTTGACAAACCTGTGGAAAAACTAGAATCCTAATATATTGTTTGTGGGAATGTAAATGATGCTTTGGAAAATAGTTTGGAAATGCCTCAAAAATTAATCATAAAGTTATCATGTGACCAAGCAATCTCAATATTAGGTATGTACTCAAGAGAAATAAAAATATTATGTCCGCAGAAAAACTTGTACATGAATGTTTATAGCAGCATTATTCATAATAGCCAATTAATGGAAACAACCCAAATATTCACCAACGAATGAACAGATAAACAAAATGTGATATATCCATTCAATAGAATATTATTCAGCCATAAAAAGGAATGAAGTACTGATTCATGCTACAACATAAACGGACCTTGAAAACATCATGCTAAGCAAAAGAAGCCAGTCACAAAAGGCCACATTTATGATTCCATTTATTTGAAAGTCCAGAATAGGCAAATCTATAGAGAGAGAGACAGTAGATCAGTGGTTCCTGGGGACGATGGGGAGAGTGGAACATGGAATAACTACTGACAAGTATGGGGTTTCTTTTTGGGTGATGAACCTTTCTGGAATCATGGTTACATGGTTCTATGAATATATTAAAAACCCTGAATTACATGCTTATTGTATATAATATACTTAGCATTGCAGTTTGGGCCCCCTCCCATAGATTTTTCTGTGTGCATCATGGATAAGGACATGCACAAAGGGGACAAACATGACTACGCATTCCAGGGGCAAGAGCCATCAATCAATCAAAAGACCACCTCTAAGAAAGGGTATAAGAGAAGGGATCAAAGGCTACAGCTTTTCCTCCCTTGGACCAGCCCACTTTCCATTCTTGGAGGTGTACTTTTCCTTTTCTAAATAAAACCTTTAAAATCTTTCGCTGCACACACACACACACACACACACACACACAAACCCTGAATTGTAAACATTAAAGAGTGAATTTAATGGTACATGAAGTACATCTCAATAGAACTGTTAAAAAGAACAACAACAAAGATAGAGCAGCAGAGTCCAGGCTGGGATTATATGATTGAAACAGGTGTAACTGGCTATTAATATAAGTGGTTCTGGCAGTGCTGAAAATGTGAGTCCTTGTGCCCACTGTTTAGGAGCTCCTGTGCTTGGACCTGTTCCACATGCTATCAGTGATCACAGACTTTCATCCACCATCTGTATGCTTGTCACTCTTACACTTCCATCCCTGGCTCCCTTATTCCGTGACCACATCCGACCACATCTATTCAGCTAGACTCTAACGAGTGCCATAAAGCCTCTTCTTAGCTTATGGTTGGTTTCCTTCTTCAGCTCTGCTTTCAGTCTAACATTTCCTGCCTAGTGGGGAGGTTGGGGCTGAGGCAGGAACTGTGTTCTATGAGTGGCTGGGTTGAATGTGCTCTGCCTTTAATGGTCTCCACTCATCCCCGAGGTTAGATTCAAATGAAGAGAGACTTGAACTAATTGCTGAACCCACTGACTAATGGAATTAGAATTGAAATCTCTTTATATTTCATTTACAATTCCCTGGGCTGTAGCAAGGAATTAAAATAGAGGCTCAATGAGCAAAACAGTCATTACGTTTATTATACTAACAGCGTGAACTTGATGAGCACCTGTGTTACAAAGACAGATTCTCATTGCTTGATGTGTGACATTTAATCCACACTGCATCCTAATGGAGTAGGTTACATTATTATTCGTGTTTTAAAGATGAAGAAGACTGAGACTAGGCAAGGCTTGGTAATTCACCTGGGTCCCAGACTGAGAAATGGCAGAGTCCAGACACTCCAGTGGAGTCTGCATTTCCAACTCATCTTAACTATCTCTTACACAGTCTCCCGAGCACATGCCTCACACACACTTAGAATGTGTGCATTTTTGTTTACCAACTTCAGTGATAATAATTATCAGTATTATTGCAGCAAAAATACATCTTCTTATTAAGAAATAACCCAAGATTTGGAACTTTAGTTCAAACAAATTTGTAATTCTTTTTTTTCTTTTTCCCTAAACTTGACCACTATACACCCACCCTGGTTTCTCTTCCTTTGGACACACAGCTGACTGTATTCCCTAGCCTCTCTTACACTAGCTGCAGCCATATGACTGAGTTCCAGTGAACAGAATCTGGACTCCAGAGCTGGCCTATAAAAAGGTCCCATGTGCTTCTTTGTCCTCTCTTCCTTTCCCATTGGACTGGGATGGCAACTGTCAGGATTATCTCAATAGCTAGATTTTGAAGACGAGAACCAGGGGTCCTGACATATTGTGTAGAGGAGTTGCCTCACCTATCTGAATGAATAGGACCATAGCTTAAGCAAGAAATACGAGTCTATTTTGTTAGGTTACTGAACTGTTAGGGTTTATTTTTTTATTGTGCATCACATCCTGACTAACACATTGTTGTTCTTCTGAATTTCACATTATCTAATCATTAAGGAATGAGTGCATGAATGAATAAGAGTGGGGGAGGTGATCTGGAGGAGGTTAAGTAAGCATTTTTTGAGCCCTTAGTATTTTCTAGAATCTTATATGATATTTCAAATTCTTATAACTCCTTGAAGTGACTAATTGACACAAGGACACGTACAAAATCTATACTTTGCACTACTGCATGATGTCCTAAATGATAACCTCTTTGTCTTCTCCAAATGTGAGTAAGTAGAAGGGGAAACACATGGAAGTCAGGTCACTGTGGTGTGGACCTGCCCCCACACAAGGATGGGTGGGTTGGTGGATGCCTTGTGGTTCTGATAGTCCTAAACAAAGAGTTCAAAGACTCTGAGGCCATTTTCACATTATTGCCCAGGTTTCATGTCATTCATTTCTTTCTCCTTTAATAAAAATATCTTTTCTCTTCCTTCAGGTGTTGACCATATTTTAAAATAATTGTATAATATGTTAAATCTAGACTTTTATCCTTGGGCAGTGATCAGATTTACTTTACTTTCTTTCTCTTTTTCTTCTTTTTTTTTTTTTTAAAAATCCAAAGCAGTGTTTATCTACAATAAAATTTTCTGACAGAGATACTGTGATAATTTAAGATATAAACTTGTAATAGTAATTAAGTCATAGAAGTAATTTTTATACATAAAAGAAAATATTTATCTAAATAAAAATTTCCCCAGTTATTTTCTAAGTCCTAGTCTCTGTAATATAGACCATAAAGGTAAAAAGTGTAATACATTATATTATGTTTATCTTTAACTTATACATATTAATATGGATTTGAAAAATAAAAATGCATATCACGTATCTTTTTAAGAGTTAGGAAAATGTATTTCCGTGCTTAAGCTAGCTGTTGTTGTACTATTATGTGACAGTAATTAATGTAAGTCAGGATTCCTTCCTTAGCAGCTGGAAGAGGAGTGATCCCTTCCAGAAACACAGTAGAGAATGAGTCTGTTCTTAATCTAAACTGAAATGTTGGGCTATGGTGACAAAACCCGAATTTCGTCCAATTTGGACATCATTTGGAGTTGATTTAAGCTTGTCACATGCAAACAGATTTCTTGTTTTAATTTCAAGCTGACAGCTACAGATGCTTTAAGCACCATTTGTGTTATAAAACGAAGAACATCCTTTTTTCTTTATCCTCCAAATGAATGTAGATATTTATCAGGAGTTTGGACCTGTGGGACAGCATTCTTCAAGGCATAATCTAAACCAATTTTGCAAAACATGTGAAATCTCTTACAACATGTAAAAGTTTCCTTTATGTACAAAGCCCTGGCGTTTTAAACAGCACCAGCATTCATGGTCAAAACTGTTATTCTCTTATTTTTGCCTTGCTTTCTGTGTACTTAAAGTTCTCATCCATAAATCATTTTTATAAAATGAATAAACAACTTCTTTCACTGAAGTTCAAACTGTCTGCACTGGTTACATTATAGCTAAGAGTAACATGTCTTTAGGGAGCTCTGCAGAGAGGGCATGAATGCTGGTTTGTGCCTGAGAGGAAGGGAACTCATTAAAGCAAAAGTCAAATGAGCTTGGGAATGATGACAAAGAGCAAAACTCGGTTTCAGTGAGGATTATGCCTCCTGACATTTTATTAATAATTATTTAGTAAGGCTGCTGATGACTTTTCGTCAGGAATTTTAGACACTGGCTAACGGTTGGTGAACATGAAGCAAAGTGCCTAAGAATTTAGTAGACTTCATCAGAGCCAGAGGAAATGACCAGAGGAAAAGAGAGTTAGAGATGCTAATTTTTACCTGATATTTCATGTAAGAAGAAGTACATTTGATAGTAATTAGCACACCATATCTCTTTAGTGGTTGGTAAACATCCTCTCTGTTGTATGTAATTAAGGAAACAGAGATTAGATCGATAGAATAAAATAAAATGCAGAGTTCATGTATGTACTAAAATAGCCATAAAATTTAAAATCTCCCAATAAATTTCTGTGCAGAAGTTGTTATTTTTATCCATATAGATGTCATAAGTGATACAGAAATTAAACAAATGCTCAGAATGCAGCTGTCTTGAAGAACTTAATCATTAGGAAGGCAAATAATTGTATTTAGACAAATTAGATGCTTGATGTCATGTAGGCCAAACATCTGGTTTACCAGCTGAACAGCCACTGAGGTGCATATTCTCAACTGTGCTGTTCTGACTCACGTGGTGGCACCCAAAGCAAATGCTACTGCCGTTTATTGTTTTCTTATTTTAAGTTATGCTGTGCCTTTGATTTGAAATAGATTTAATGTAATTTTCAAACAAGATCTGCTGAGTTACATATTATCCAATAATTTAAAATAAGATCTCTTAAATAATGAAGTGATTCCAGCAATTTAAAAAATGCAGTCCCTTTTAATACACAATAAAAGAGCTATCTTCTGACCTCTGGAGCTATATATTGTTGAAACCTATCAAGAACACAAATCTTCTAAAGTTGAAGATTTTACCTATACAGTATTATTTGCAGATTTCACATTTAAGATAATAGAACAGTGACTGACCACAGAGCTACGTGGTTTATGAATTTTTTCCACTCATGCACAATTTATGATCCAATAAAGTTAAACTTATTGAAATCCCATGATCAATGTCAAAGTCACTTACAAAACTTCCTTTTGTACATAAATGCTTCCTGTTGTACCTCCTAATTCCACCCTAGAGATCCCTAACCTCCTGGTATGATTGTTGACTTTCCACTCTTCCCGTCTCTCTGTGCTTTCCAAACTGACCCAGCTGTGGCGAGCAGACTTTTCTCATAAAGTCTTTCCCTCTGAGATAAGGCCCGCCTTCTTCACAGAATACTAGCACATCCCTTCATTTCCTCTCGTGCTTGAATACTTTTAAATGCAGCCTTTCCAATCTTAAAAACACCCTAAATGTTTTCGTAGCACATTGAAGTCTAACATCACCCTTTTATTTTTGCAAGTAGGATAGATAAATCCATTACGATGCCACCCACAATGAAGTCGAAATTATTTGGCAATCGTGGAAAGTCTGGATGCTATGAAAGATTAACCTGGATACCTCCCAAAAACAAATTGTAGTGGGAAATTAGGGGCATCAAACTTCACATTGGCACCCATCAACAGTCTCACTATTAACTGAGTTTCCAATTAGGAAAACAATAGTCAATGGAAAGTTGGTCATATTCTCAAACACAGCAGAGGAAAAGATGAAAATGTACACCTGATCTTGAGAACAGACATGGTGGTGGTGGTGGTGATGGTGGAAGGGTAACCTCTGAGGTCCTCATACTCTGGTCCCAGCCTTCTTTTGAACCCTTTTCCATCCACATTACCTAAACGCAGGGCTTTCCCAAGACCCACGCTTTAACAGTCTCCCCTCTTTTTCTGCACTTTTTCTTTTCCTCCAGGAAAAGTTGAGTATTTATTTGTTTCTGGGGAGAAATTTTAAATAATTTTACAATTATTTAAACAATTTCAGCTTCTGTGGACAGTCCCTTCCTGAGGTAGGCTACTCCCAGTCCGAGAGTCCTTCTGAAGCAACTCAGAACCCTCACAGTAACTGTTCAGAGTGAGAGCCCTTCACATATTTGAAACTCATTTATATGTTTTCTCCCAGCTCATTTACTCCAAAACCAAGTCCTTTAGTCCTATAAAGCAAGCCTCATATAAACATTTTTTTCCAAGAGATCCTTATTCAGATAACCCTCTTCTGGTTGTATGATTTTTGCCAATATTCTTTTAAATGATGGTGCCTAGAACTAGATACACAATTTCAAATTGAATCTAATTTTATCTCTCTATATAGGACTGTTATCGCAACAGTAGAAATACATTAGCTTTTTGAGCATATATAAGTCTCTTGGACTTATTAAATTTGGGGTTAGGCAAAAATGTCAGATTTTTTAAAATGAAAATTGCCAATGTATTTCAAGCAAAATGTTTGCAAGTTTTTTACTTTGTTTTCATTTTTTTTTTTCATGTTTTTGTGCCAGATCTATAAAGAAAGGTGGAGGAACTAAGTGTTCATTAAACTTGGCCAGAGCAGGTGAATAATTAAAAGATACCCTGCTTTTTATCAGAAATAGATTGAAAAAATATAGCTTTCAGATGTTTATGAGATTAAACCAGAAGTAAATATATATTTGCTTGTACATTCATACAATATTTCTGAACGCATACACAATACCTGATACATCAGTTGCCTCAAAGATAGAAATATGGGTAGTTAGAGGACAGGGTGAGAGAGGAATTTTCATTCTCTACTTCTTTGTATCTTAAATTTTGAACCATGTGACTATATCACCTATTCAAAAAATAATTATTTTTTTAAAGAAAAGAATGAATTATTCCGTATATATTTTTGTATGGTCAGAATTTATTTTCTGGAAGGATACACAAAAGTGGTTAACAAGGGTTATTTTGGGAGTGGGTTTTTTTTTATTTTTCATTTTTATTAGGTAGAATTGTTACAGTTTGACTGCACATATATAATGTATTGCATGTAGATACATATACACAATATACTGCACCTATTTTAAAAAATTTATGTATGTACTGTTCATTGTTTCTAAGATCATTTAGAGCTTTAGCTTTTTAAACTTACATATATTATCAAAGGAATGAAGCCAACCACAAAATAAGAATTAATTCAAAAAGTTATTTTGAATGACCTAACTCTATTTATTGTTTAAATCATCTGATGGTAAGTATATATTTAAATGTCAGCTGGGATTATCTGCCGCATGGTTTTTCTTCACTAAGTTTTTCTTCTATTGAAAAAATAATTTCTCAGATAGGTGCTATAGAACAGGAAGACAGCTTGATGAATTAGAACTCAGAATGTCAATAAAATGAATTTGAAACAGCAATAATCTTAGGTTCTTCATGAACACTATTTCAAGAAATGGTCAGCTTTCTACATACATGTTGATTTTTTTTTCACCCCACATTCTTTTCTGGTGATTTAGCTTAGCATTTTCCTTGTGATCTATTTTCTAATTTATTACTGGTGACCCGTGTTCCATGTTGCTCTGTCTCTACATTATTTTAATCAAAGTGAAGCCATGGAGGTAGCCAGAGACTGCGCTGCCCAAAGGCAGTAACCATGTTATTTGTGTCTTCCACAGCTCCTAATGGTACTTGGCACACAGAAGATCACTAATTAATAATTGTTGATTTGAAAACATAAAAAAAGAAGATAGTCACTTGGATGGTTCCAAAGACTCTTAAATAGAACGGAGTGTTGATCTTGAGAAGTGGTGTGGCATCAAATGACCTGAAACACTCTCCAAATTTCACAAGTAATTTAGAGATTCAGTAACGGTCTCAAGCAAAAATTTTACCATCAGGGGAAAATACATTTTTTATAAGGTCAATCCTTTCCTTTGTCTGTCTGCTTTGAAGAAAATTACACTGAACAGGTGGCATATGCTTTCTGGGAATGCAGGTGGGGAAGAAGTTTGCATAAACATGTGGAGTCTAAGATAGTCATCAGAAGACAAGTAATACCTCATTTATTGTAGATGGACATTTAAGTTCCTACTTAAGCAAGCGAAGTACTCATTTTTTCTCTAACCAGAAGTTCTATTATGAAAATAAACTAATATTTTGGATTAGATACTAGAAAGAAATTTGAAGGATTTGTGTACTCATACCGTTTCATAATGTATTTGGACTTTCAGATGATGTGTTCTATTTAGTAACATATAAAACAATAAATTCATTTTTAAAAACCATTAAACTTAAAACAGATGTTCAACTATGCTCTAACCAAGCCTCTTCATTGAAAGATGCACACAAACAAGATGCCAAAATCTCAGTAAATACCCCAACTTTCTCTTTATTCTCTGAGACACTCTGAAAACTCTGTAGATGTATTCTTTCTTCCTTATGGCGGTAAGCAATAAATTCGGCAAACGCACTAAATTATAGCAGCTAACAACTAAAATTATAAAGAAACTGCTTGTAAATAATAGTGATAGCTAATGCTTTTAATTTGTCTTCAAATTGTACATGAGAGGGAAATTATAGGTTAGGTTATGAAGTCTTGATATCAAAGTTCAACCATTAGGTATGATGGGAAATAAATTACTCCATGAATATTTATTTAAATTCAATGTGACAGACACTCAGTGAATAGCAAATTTGTCCCATTGGCTCTTCTTTTAACTTGTAAAACCAGTGTCTTCACATTTTTTTTTTTAAACAATTCCCCAACCATTGTGTCTTTATGTCCTGGCCCAAAGTTTCTTGAGATTCGCTATAGTTATAATCTTGGTCATCACTTCTCTGTGTTTTCTTTTCCAGGAATTTGATAAGACTTAACACAAAATCAGATGTGATAAGGTTTTCCCCTTAAATAGTAGTAGCTTTTGCAAATAGTCCTGCAGCAATTAATTTGATGCACTGTCTTGAGATGTTTTAGAAATTTTGAGAAAATTTCAGGCATGGAAAGGAATCTAATTTTTGTATCTTATCTATGTTCTATTGTTTATTGTTATTCATAAGGAAAATGACCCAATATTTTAAAAGGAGATTTATTTTCTTTATGTGGTTGAGAGATTCCATAAATGTAGAATACAGAGTTGCAGGTGTTTATTTCACAAAATTCTCATTATAGAGGAAACAAATAAAGGCCTAGATGATATGTGATTCTATTTCCTGCTGAGTAACAAGCAGTTTTCCTCATTGGAACTCTGTTGACAGATCATGAGTTTTTTGGTAACATCAGTGAAAACAAACTGACATTGTTTTGGTTTCTTCTCCAAAGCTCATAAGCAAATTTTTGCCAGGGAGCTACACATGTGAAGCACACAAGCAGGTGAAAAATTATGACTGCATGGTTGCTTCTTCCCTTGCCCATAGTTTATTACTTCCAGGGTCTTTTGAACATCTGTTTTATGTTTAAAGATTTTTTTAATGCATTTATTATTTTTACATGTTACTAAGTAGAACTAATCATCTAAATTACAAAAACATTATGAAATGATATGGTTACCCAAACAAATCTTTCTAGTATCTCTTTAGACAGCCCAAAACATTTGTTTATTTTCATAATAACTACTGGCTAGAGAAAAAAAATGTCTTAGGAAGAGTACTTCAATGCAATGTTCATCTGTGATAAATGAGGCACTTCATATCTTCTGATGGCTGGCTTAGACTTAAGTAGTGCTCTTCTGGCTGGTCGCTATGAATACTGACCCTACCTTCTTGCCCACCTCCATTCCCAGAAAGTTTTGTCACCTGTGTGATGTATTTTTCTTCAAAACAGATAGGTAGAGGACAGGGAAGATTTTATATGATAGGTTATTTGGAAATTTTTTTTTCTGATGGAAATACAGATCTTTGTTGGATCTCTAAATTAACCCTGAATTTCAGTGAGTTTGTCAGACCTACACCTCTAGATGCTACACGCCTTCTCAAGATCAATGCTTTTCTATTTGAGGATGCCTTTTGGAACCATTCAAATGGACACTCCCCATTTTAAGTTTTCAAATCAACAAATATTTATTCATCATCTTTTTTTTGCCAAGTACTCTAGGGAGTTTCAAAGAAAAGGTATTGTCATTCCCTGTGGTGGATACACACTGAGGAGGACACACCTTCAATGAGTCACAACCTTGTATAAACTCCTCTCCTGGACTGCAACCAGAGCTGGTGACTTACTTGCTTCTAGCCAACAGGATATGGCGAAGGTGATGGGACATGATTCCCTGGACTAGACAAATGTGAAGGGATTTTTTAGATACAGGTACAGCTGGATTTTGTGTTAGTTGCAAGGGAGATTATCCTGGGTGGATTATCCAGATATAATCAGCTGAAAACCGTTAAAAATGGACTGCCATTTTGTGAGACTCTTCTTCAGTGGCTGTGAAGAAGTAAGTACTTGTGACGAGAGAGTCTGTGAGAGGACCACGTGGCAAAGGAATTGTGAACTGCCCCAAGAGCAAAGTGTGGCCTGTGATTGACAGCAAAAATGCAGTAACCTCCGTCCTGCAGCCACTAGGAACTGAATTCTACCAACAATCACATGAGCTTGGAAATGACCCTCAAGTTTCAGAAAGGAACACAGCCCAGCCCACACCTTGGCTGTAGTTTTATAAGACTCTGAACAGAAAATACAGTTAAGCTTCACCTGGACTTCTGACTGATCTGAGATAATGTTTTAAGTTTCCAGTAATTTGTTACACAGCAAACGTAAATTTGTTATAAAAACTAAAGTGCTATCTTTAGAACATTCTCTGAGCTATTCCCATGGCCTCAACTTGGATTTAAAATAATGTAAATAAAAATAGAGAATAACACAGGTCATCTAATAAATTAGAAAATAGATCACAAGAAAAATACTAAGTTAAATCATCTGTCATGTGTTTATCAAGATCTGCAAAGAGAAAAAACAATTGGGGTGAAAATATCATCACGTGAATACATGTTGAAGCTGGTTGTTTTTTGAAACAGTTTTGTTTTACAAAGAATCTAAAATGACCATTAATTCAACCTCATTTCATTAACATTAAGAATTTCAATATGTCAAGCTGTCTTCTTGCTCTTACTGCCACTACTCTTGAAAATATGAATTATTTTCAACTTGAGCCAGAAGATATTAGAGATTTTAGTATAATTCCTCAGGGTTTATGGTATAGGCTTTTTGGAAAATTAAAATATGATTCCTAAAAGAGTTATACTTACTTATTGAGCAGTAGTGCTTTAGATACAAGGTATTTTATGACTACACTGAGTATCAAACTATTTCATGGGGATCATCAGTTTTGCTTCAATGAGGAGAAACTTACAAAATGAAAATTGCCTTTGGCAGCATTTATTTTAGCCTTTTTGGAGGAAATAAGAGCATGGTGGTATCTAGGTTGACTGTAAAATTTATCATATAACAAGGATGCACTGAAATGAAAAGGAGGAATAATTGGAAATGAGGCTGGGACAACAGGGAGGTTAGCCAGACTCTTCCTGGAGAACCAGGCTTTTTCATCACTTCTGTTATAAAGCTCTTTCCAGGTAACAGATACAATACTATCCTTGCATTCATTTGACTTTCTTTGAACTTCTGTTATTAACAATTTTGACTGATACCAAAAAAAAACAAAAAACAAAAACACTTATATCTAAAAGAACATCATAGATTATTTTGAATCAATTTTAAATTTCAACTGAGAAAACCAGTGTTCGGGGCTCTAATTTTAGGCAACTTAAACAATAATTGATAACACTGTATTGTATAATTGAAATTTGGTAAGAATTTAAGTATTCTCTCTCACACATATGATAAGTATGTGAGGTGGTGAATATGCTAATTAACTTAATGGGGGAATATTTTCACAATGTATACATTTATCAAATCATCATATTGGACATCTTAAATAGCTAACAATTTCCTTTGTCAATTACACTTCAAAAAAAAAAAACTGTAGCACCCCTATCTCTTACATATTCTGACTTTATTTTCTTTGTTCCTTTGCCTATTATTATAAATATGTTCTGTTTAGCTTATTCCATATAAACCAACTTCTCTTCCTTTTTGTTCTTCATTTCCTTCTATTTGAGAGGTAGTATAATGTAGAGATTAAAAGCACACATGCTGGAATCCAACTGCCTTGGTTCAAATCTTGGTTCTACTACTTGTGACCATCAACATCTTAATTCATCTTGACGTGTTTTAATTTTCTCACTTGTAGTTGGGAATAAAAATGGAGATTTAAGATGTACTTAACTCATGGATTTTTGTAAGAAAGTGCTGGGCACATAAATAATCACTTAATAAATGTTAACCATTGTTATTTCCCTCTTAATAAAGATCCCAATGAATAGCTCATTCACTTAGGTTTTGCAGTGTGACACAAATTTTCTGTAACTAGGAAAATAAAATGAATGCTTCCTAAAAATTAGCTTGCTAGCTTAAAAGGAAACCTGCTTGGTTCTCAAGGAAATGCTTTTAAAACAAAAGACTCTGGCAATGGAAAAATGTCTGCATGTTAAAGCCAAAACACACTTCCGTGACTTTGGTCTTTAGAGGCTAAGATTCCAGCAGGATTAACTGACTGAAGTTCTAAGCATGCTTGATAGTTCTGAATCAAGTTCAAGTATTCACATTTATAATCAGTGCCCTAGAATTAGATATGGTTTAATCTGACAATCAAGTTCAATGGATAAATCATTCCTCGTTAGAACTACAGTACAGTTAAGAGTATGGCATATGGCCTTTGGAAAGTGGAGAAGTTTCCATGAAAGAGACTTTGGGTCACTGTATAGTAGAAATTTAATAAACCTGGATTGGGAATGTTCACTGTGATTCATTTTGTTAGTTTGGTATGTTAGCTCAAAATTGCCATTAACATAAGCAAGGGTCCAAGTTACTCCATTAACAAAATATCCACTTTTTGGTTTCCGGATGGAAAAAAAAAAAGCAAGGAAAAATGAAGGTGATTCTTGAGATATGAGTTAAATTATTTCTTAACATTTTGGAAAGGTGAGTCATCTCTTGGATATACTGCTTTTGTCACATTATTTGGTCTGGAAAAGAACAATGATGACATAAAACAGAAGCACAGTAATCTTCAAAGAGGAAAATTGAGTGAATAAAGTCTTTCTCTTCTCTTTCTTTCTTTCTTTCTTTCTTTCTTTCTTTCTTTCTTTCTTTCTTTCTTTCTTTCTTTCTTTCTTTCTTTCTTTCCTTCCTTCCTTCCTTCCTTCTTTCCTTTCTCTTTTCTTCCTTCTTTCCTTCTTTTCTTCTTTCTTCTTTTTCTTCCTTCTTCCTTTCTTCTTTTCTTTTCTTCCTTTCTTCTTTCCTTCCTCCCTTTCTTCTTTCCTTCCTTCCTTTCTTTTCTCTATTCCTAGTCTTCTTTCTTGCATTTGTTGGAGAATTTCAGTAAGTCCAAATAGAAAGTTATTGCATGACATAAAAGAAAATAGGCTGAGAAATGAATGTTGGAACCAAGCTGCATGTCTATATGACTGAGCAAACTACAGAACTGAGCAGTTTTCCAAGGAATGCACAAAATGCAACTCAAACAGGAAATAACTCAAATAGGAAGTTCAGACCCTAATCCTCCTTCTGTAGATGGAGTGGATGATCCTTCACTCTTCTTCACATGAGTAGCCTAGCCATAGACTTCATAAATATTTAGATTTGATTCTCAAATTGATATGTTTATTTCTACTGTTTAGCTTGGAATCTAAACAACTTTCTTTGGGGTAGTTCCACCTGTATATTCCCCATAGGCACTTCAAATTTTACATGTTAACTCAATTTGTTATTTTTCATCTGGTCACACCCCATCTGCCTCCTAAATCCTTAACTGTGGTTCACAGTGTCACTAGTTACTCAATGGCACAGCCACATATTTTTTCAACTTTTGGGCAAAGACAGGGCTCCTTAGCAAAGTAAAGACTATGAACAATTCCAGAGTTAAAGAAACTGATTTAACATCACTTAATCCATGATTTTCTAATCACAGAATCTTTCTTTCTTTCTTTCTTTCTTTCTTTTTTTTGAATACATATTAACAGTTCACCAGAGTAAAAATTTAAAATTTTACAGTGGACCATAAGATCCTATACTTATACAATCTGACTCCTGTTATATCTCTGACCTCATCTACATCTCTCTACCTTCACTCACACTGGTCTAGCCACAGTGGTCTTTTTGCTGGGGACTAATTCTAATTCACCTTGTGGTTGTCTGTTTAGCTACCTCCTGGAGGACCCTGGGGCAATAATCCCAAGGAAAGACAGCTTTAAGTTCCCTTCAAAAACATGAGGCAAGCAAAACTGCCAGAGCAATATCTTTGTAACCCCCTTGGCAATTTATTTGCCCAGAAACCTCAACTCACTAATTTTACCAACCATAATTTTTTATTTCTTAAAGCAGGTCTCAAAGGACCTCTCTTTGTTACCATTTTGAAGATGCCATTAATTTTTTTAGGCAAAATGCATCTAAATATTTGAAAGTAGTAATAAAATGCAACGTTTTAAGACATTTCTATGATGAAGGCTTTTCATCTTTTCAGGTAAGAATTTCTAATGAAGTCAATTACGAAACCACAGGCAGTGGAGACAGGAAACAGGTAAGAGCCTGGTGTTTGAATCCAGATTGCTATATCCACATTCTGGTTCTGCCTCTTATTTGTTGTATGATTTTGGTCAAGTTACCTCTTTGGACTACAGTCGTCTCATTTATCAACCTGGAATAATGACTGACCTTCCCTTTCCTACTAGGCAGTTTACTAGTGAAGACAGACTAGGTCAGTATTCTTAAACTTTACTATGAGTGAGAATCACCGGGGGGTTAAAAGATGTCTGGCCCCTGTCTCAGGGTCTCCAGCTCAGTAGATCTAGGATGAGACAGACCCAAGAATTTGCATTTCTAATACATTTCCAAATGATGCTAATCTGCTGGTCCAGGAGCACACTTGGAGAACCACTAGGTTAGAATATACTGCAGTAACAAACAGTCCCAAATCGCAGTGGCTTGTAACAGGACTTGGCTTCTGCATGAACAATACAGTTTTCAGTGGGGCTCTGCTCACTGTTGTCATTCAAGGGCCCAGGTTCCTGGAGGCTCCATTGCCCCCATGCTTCCACGGTCCTCACAGTGGGGAAAGAGAACACGGGAAGCAAGAACTGGCTCTGAAAACTTCTGAACGTTAGCAATCACTCAACATTAGCTACTATGAGTAAAGTTTTACCAGGATTTCTCTTTCTGTTGATAGCACTGACTGAGGATAGGTGACTTTTCAGCAGGGGTTCTGATATCCATGGGAAGAGGAGAAGGCAGAGGGCAGGGAGGGAAAGCTGTTCTCATCTTTGTGCTGACTTTGTGAAATAATAGCTGTTTCTTTCTTTTTTTTTTTCTCCTCTGCATCATCTTGACTGCCTTTTGTTACTTCAGGCTCTTGTCTATATACAAATCTTGCTTCTGGGAACCTTTCCAGCCTCAACTTCTGGATCTCATTTCTTCAGTCTTGCCGGTTCTGTGGTCAACCTAATAGCTAAGAATGAATGATCTGGGCTTTATTTTAAGTGTTTTACACATATCCTTCTCTTTAATCACTAATCTTATCATCCTCATTCCCCATTTTCTAAATGAGGAGACTAAGGTCCAGAAGCCCCTCAGCTTTAATCTGATAGGTGTCTTCTCTCTGTCCTCTTAACCATGATGCTTGGGACCTTCCCTTGCTTAGGGTCCCCTCTTCACCTAGTTTGTGGACTTCATGTGCTACCGGCTGGAGCTCACACTTAGCACTTTTCTGCCTAACTTGACTCCCAGAAAAGAAGTACATGCTCAGATGATAAAACTGCTCTTCTGTTCTCAGAGATGTTGGAGAGCTACAAGATAGTACAGATGCTTTCATGTGATGCCTTTAAACTCTTCAAAAACCTATGGCAGCCAAGGAATTGTTTTCTTCCCTTTTGGCTTCAAGTAACCCTATTTCTTTAGTGAAGTCTTTGTGCTCCATGAATTATAAGCTACAGCGTGGGTCAATTGTCCTTGAATATCCGCTCCTGATTTTAAATCCCATTTTAGAAAGACAGGAAAGTACAGTGAGAAGAATATGGGTTTTGGAACCAGATAAATCTGGTATCAAGCCCCTGGTCCACTATTTACCTACATGTGAGATTTTGAGGAGGACACTTGACAACTCTAGGCCCAATTCTTATGTGTAAAATGAGAACAATAGTAATTACCTCAAAGAAACCCATTTTTAGGTAAAGCATCACTTTTCTGTTCTGGCAGGGGCCTGCTGGAAAATCAAACGAGGTGACTGGACCAGTAAGAGCTTATGCAACTGTAATTAATTAACGAGATATGTGGATCTGTTCGTTACAGTTTTTTCAACTCATTTGTGCTGCCAAAAGATGAGTTTAGTCTCCAGAGACCAGGCTGAGTAGCATGAAGAATTTGAAGTAATCCTTCTTTTCTAGCACGACTATTTGTTTTTCATCTCTGTTCAAAGAGCCAAGTTGATTTATTTCATAGTTCTAGGTTTGCTTCCCTATTTATCTGCTTATATGTTTTTCAGTTTACAAGTGGATTGTGTGTGCTTTAGCATTGTGTTAGGCATGGCTATGGATACAAGAGAATTAAAAGGCATGGTCTCTAATGCTAGAGAAGTTATAGGCTAATTGAGATAAAGTCAATAGTCCAGAAACAGCTCTAGAAAAATTCCAGATTATGTATTACACAGTATCAGGTTGTGGGTATAGGTGTACACCTGTAGTGTATGACTGGACTTTCATTGCCTTTGATTTTGAGAGAAATTTATCACATGTCTGCTCTACAAGGGGCATTGTATTAACTGGTAGATGGTACCTTGGAGTGTTTTTTTACAAGATATGGAGAGGGCGGATTTCTGTTATGTCACCCCTCAGACACATGCCAGGTGGGTCTTATCAGAAAACCGGATTAAGATAGGGAGGAGTATGTCATTATCTGTTCCAGCAGCTAAGCCCTCCAATGTTAAACAAAGTTTTTAAAAATACATTCCTTTTCCCAGTTCACTCTCTGCAATGCTGTCAGAGTAATCTTTTAAAAATGCAAATCTGATTACGCCGTTCATCTCTTTCAACTTTCATTGGCTCCCACTATTTTTAGGAGATAGAAGTAAATCCTGTCAGGAGCCCCCTCGGGGCTGGCTGGCTCCTACCTCTGGCCTTCAGCTTCATGCTAATAAGACTCTCAAAATAGGAGCCACACTGATCTGCTCTCTGTCCTTCCCAGTGTGTGTCCTGTTCACCCCAGCCTCAGGCTTTGAAACCACTGTTTCCTAAACTGGACCACATTTCCCTACACTGTCCACTGCATGGCCAGACTCTTCTTATTTTCAGGTCTCGGCTTTGGACTAGTCATTTAAGTTTTTTAAGCTTCAGTTCCTTCATGAATAAACCAGGGATGATAATAGCATCTATCTCCTGGAGCAGTTGTTGGGATTACGGAACACAGTGTATGTAAAATTCTCATTACAGTGTTGATACATGTGGACTATATAAATATTATCATTACCATCACCAGTTATTCTTCAGGGAAACTTCCCCTAATGTCAAGGTAAAGTCAGTTCCCCATGTTATGAATTTTCATGGCACTGCATTTTTTTCTTCTAAGTATGTAATGTGATTTATAATTATCTCTATATTTTTGTCTGTCTTATTGTCTGTCTCTTCCACTGGCCTACAAACTCAAGAAAGGCAGGAGTTTGGCTCACAGATTTATCCCCATTGCCTGTGACAATTTCTTGTACACATTTATACTTCAAAAAATATTTGTTGAGTGAATGAATGAAGTTTGGCTATCCTGTGATTACTTTGTGAGAAGGGATCTATATAGGGAAGATTCACTTTCTAAAAGCCAGGTTTTCATGAATAGGGGCTCAGAAGGAAGCTCAGAATGTCAGAGGTTTTGCCTTTCATTCCCTATATGCTACATTTTAAGGGAACTCTTTTAGTCCTAAATAACTTCCTACACGGTTGAAGAAAAAAAAATGCATCTATGATATTTTAGGGCTTGGATCTAGAGATGCTACAGTTGCTGATCTGCTCCATTTGTATTATCTTACGTGAACTGAGATCTACAAGTACTTTATAAAGGGAGGAAATCATGGGTTTTCCAATTCAGCCCATGTGAGCAGGAGAAGGAATAATTAAACAGAAACTAATTTCCAAGGGTGAAGCCGATCTATGTGCAAATTAGAATCAACTTATAGTGACAGGTAATTGATAAACATCATAGATAGATCTTACAGACAAAATACTCCCTGAAAAACAGGGTGGGTCTTGTTATTGGTAAAAAAAAAAAAAATCTTGTCTGAGTAGACTGTTGGATAAGGAAAAATTCATAACAGGATGAGCATGAGTGAGAAGTGAGTGAAAAGACAGAGTGTGGTTAGTAAATATGTCTCTCAAACCTTATCAAATAAAATTCCATATTTAAATTCCCAAGAAGAGTTTAAGTTAAGGTGTAAGCACTATTTTTTGGGCAGTTTGTTTTGAAAGACCTCAATCCCAGTAATGGTTGTATACTGTCCACCCTTAGGTTGAGTTAAAGGACATTTTAAAAGAATCAACTTCTGATCTAATCTAACCAATGGTTCTTTCAAGCTTCTTTCTTTCTTCCCTTCTTCTTTTCCTTCACTGAGAAAAAAAAATCTTCTAAAAAAAAATCTATATGATATGAAGCACTTTGCTGAGTATTGAGGCAATAATAAGTAAAATAGGGCTTGTTTGCCTTTCAGGATTTTCTAGTCTAACTGTGAGGCAGCTGAGCACACAAACATTTACAGTGTGGTATAATATACAGGCTCACAGATGAGGGGTCCCTAACACAGACTCAGGATATCAGTGGTTTTGCAAAGAGTGTGATGCTTGAGTTAATTTGAAAGTGCTAATGAAAACTGGTCAGATGAGGGACGTGCGTATGGAAAGTTAAGATGCTTCAGTAAGAGGGAGCAGCAAATTCTAAGCATCAGAGATAAGACAGAACACACATTATAAACATTTCACATGAGTTCTGAGGTAGGTAGAAAGGACAGCTGAAGCTGTGTAACGAAGGCCCTGTATGTCTTGGTAAAGTTTTTGGAATTTATTCTAAAAATTGTTAGGAATCACTTAAGGATTTTAAGTAGGGGATCATTGTGTTACTTTACACTTTTGTATATACCCTGGCCAGCTAACAATTCTCTCTTGCTCTGGAGAATCTCTGCTTAATCCACCTGGATATGTTTGTACTGTAGGACCTTATCTCTCTGGCTGTGGATTGTTGGCTAAGCTTCAGACAGATGTCCTAATCAGATTAGCCCAATCGGTTGCTGTCTCTTTTGAGTAAGATCTGAGGACCACCAAAATACAGAGATGAGATGGGAATCTTAACATGGGAACCATGGAATTACATATTATGTCAAGCAGGTTTGGAAGCAAAGTAGTAAATATGAAACAATTATCAAGAGACAAGCAGAGGCCTGAGACAAAGTAAGACTACTTTCCTGAAGCTATTCTTGTCTCCTTTGTGTTTCTAATCTTGGCTCCTTCCTACCAAGACCCGAATGCTTTCCTAGCCTTGGGTCCTGTACGCACCATCCATTCTTGTCTTATTTGGGGTTTTCCCAGATGCAGACCTTAAGGCATAGATTCATGAGGAAAGTATTTATTTTAGAAGCATTCCCAGGAAAATAAGGAAGTGGAATAAATGGGATCAGGGAGCAAAGGAGGGTGTAGTGTGAATACAAACTCAGTGGAAGGTAACTCTAGGTCAGCATCCCAGGGCAATCCTAGAGGCAGTGTTGGTAACACCTTTGGAGTTTTCACAGTTTTCACGTGGAGCACCAGGTGTTTTTACTCCTGCATCTGTCAGTCAGCTTAGAACTCTCCCTGAGAAGACACAAATTCTGAGAGGATTCCGGTTTTCTGTGCCTTTATTTGAGAGAAGCTCCTGGACACAGATTTCAGCACTGGCTGTTGACAGTAGGGGCATACGAGGAATCATGTGGTGGATGATGAATACTGATCCAAGGAGGTATGGGCAGAGGACTGACACTCTTGGCTACAATCTTTAAAGTTAAGTCCCTTTTTGAATTTGTTTTCAGTGAGCCTAATTTCATTTTATGTAACCTTCAACCAAAAAAGTCTAAAATAACACCATGATGTTATTAGGTCATATTTTACACCAAGCACTCTAGATGCAGAGAATGGATGGAAGGGGTGTCAAGTCTGGGGATACACCAGTTAGGAGGCTGTTGAAGTAATCCATTAACTAATTATTTTATTTTATTTATTTCTTCAAAAATATTTATTAAGCCTCTATGTTACCAATTGATGGGGATAAAACAATGATCAAAGCTGACAAGGAGCTAGCCTCAGCAGTTCTTTTGTCTAATAGAGGCAATGGGACAAATCAACAAAAAGTTGTAATTGAGTATGTTAAGAAATGTGTACTTTAGGGGAACATGTGAAGATACCCAGTGTAAGGGAAGGTTGCACAGAGAAAGTAATGTGGAAATTGGATCCTGAAGGAAGGAAGAAATAATAATGGGCTAGAAAACTGGAATATCACGAGTAGGAGTGAATTTATTTGTAAGATATTAAAGAGGTAGAAGTAATAGGCCATGGTGACTGAATATGAAAGATTTTCTACTTGGTTGGCTAGAGATAGCGTTAACTGGGGCAAAAAATACAAAATGTAGATTCAGGAGTCAACACTTGAGTTTGTCTTGGCAATATTAAATGGGAAATGTTCTGAGACATTCAGATGGACTTGTATTCTTTTTTGGAAGGCTCAGGTGTAAGAATGGAGCTCTTCCAGGGAACTCTAAACTTCTAGTCATGACCTGAAGAAAGGTTTGATTAAAAAGATTGACTTATCAACAAGCTCTAAGAATTTACTAGACTTAATCCCAATGCTATTCAGCTTCTCCTTGACTTTCATTTCCCTTAGTCAGATTTATTTTAAAAAAAAATCAAAGAGTCACTTAGAACTGTAATTTATTAGGAAAATTTATTGTGTTTTTGATTTTTGAAAGCTGTATTTCTCAAACTTTATCATTTGGTTTTGCCTCTCTGTGATTTTGCCTTAGCCATGTACCACCTCTACTATTTTTCTTTAAAAATACTACATTTTTTTGCTGTCCCCAAGCAGTAATATCCTCAAACCCATAGATCTGGTGTGTTAGTTATATTTTTATAATGCACAGTAAAATAAATGTGTAACTGTCAAGTACTACCATTATTCATGTATTGCATCAAATCTTCTCAAGCCAGTAGTGTTATATATATTATATTTTGGTAAATACTGGTTTAGATAATTAAATCTGTCAGAGAGTGAGACTCTGGCTCTTCCCCAGGTATGGCTTATCACATAGTTACTTTTTTAAAAGAAAAGGTAAGTTTTGCCAGTGGCAAAAATGATGTAGGTCAGAAACTATGTAGGTCACTTTTTGCATTTTTTAATTTTTTTGAAGAGGGACTCAGTGAGTCAGAATCAACACAGCAAGTCTGTTGGCAGTTTCATGCTCCCTTCAAAACTAGAGGGAGAATCCTTCCTTGCCTATTCCTAGCTTCTGGTGGTTTACTGGTGATCTTCAGTGTTCTAGGCTTTGCAGAGTTTCTTTGGGGGTTGGCTTTCTGCTTTCTTAAGGAAAAGAGGAAAGTGGGGGCCGTGACAAGAATTTTTAACTTCCCCTTGAACAGTGTCTTTGAGTCCAAAGGGGACGGCAGTTCTGCTTAGAGCATCATATTTATTGAACCATATTCCTTAGATTGGTAATTTCATAAGAATCAAAGATTAAATGATATGTTATTATTAAAGAGAAAGCAGTAGATATGCTGATGTAGGAAAGAACCAGGCCTTTTATCTGAAAGAAAGTATCTAAAGTGGCTCCCAAATGCCCTATGTGGCTGCAGTAATGAAAGTGATTTTCTTCTTGAGAAGACATTTCTTCAGCTTGAATTATGAGGATGAAACCCTTGACACATTTCTGAAGTCAGATCATTTGTGTATTAAACACCTGCAGGCCTCAGGCAGCCAGTCTGCAAAACAGGGAGCAAACAAAGGGGCACTCTGTGATGTCCCCGGTGTCATTGTCCCAGAGACCAGACCAGATGCATGAGCAGACCAGCCACTTGGCTGGTCCAGCCCTGGCTTTGAGACCCTCTACAGTTACTTAACCACTACAGGACGTGTCCCCAGGCCTTTTTTATCCAGCTAACTTAAATCCTGTTTGGAACATGATTAGAAAATAAATGTAATAAGCAAAAGTGCTTCTACATATATTTTCCTCTGATTCTATAGAAAGTCTCAAAAGCAACATCAAATGGCATCTGGGGTGTAGCATGATCTAGTCGTGAAGGACATCAAGTTTATTTTATTTTAAATTAATAGAATTTATTTGAACAGAGAGAATGAGCAGGGAGTACAGAGAATTCCTCTACTGTACCCACAGTTTCCCCTATTATTAACATCTTGCATTAGTATGGGCATATTTGGTACAATTGATGAACTAATATTGATACATCATTGTTAACTAAAATCTGTATTTACATTAAGGTTCACCCTTTGTGTTTTATAATTTTATAGATTTTGATAATGTCATGTATCCATCAGTACCACACTGTACAAAATAGTTTAATCACTCTAAAAATCCTCTGTGCTCAGCCTATGAACCATGCCCTCTTCCCCCTGGTTCCCTGGCAACCACTGAGCTTTCTTATTGTCTCTATAGTTTTGCTCTTTCTAGAATGTCATATAAATGGAAATCATACAGTATGTAGCCTTTTCAGATTGGCTTCTTTAACGTAGCCATATGCATTTAGGTTTCCCCCATGATAGCTCATTTCTTTTTATCATTGAATACTATTCCATTTGGTGGTTGTACCACAGGTTATGTATTCATTTATCTACTGAAGGATATTTTAATTGCTTTCAAGCTTTGGCAATTGTGAATAAAGCTTTTCTGAACATCCCTGTGCAGGTTTTTGTGTGAACATGTTTTTCTTTTCCTTTCAGTTTTATTGAGATTTAATGACATACAGCACTGTGTAAGTTTAAAGGGTACAGCATAATGACTTGACTTACACATAGTAGTGTGAAATGATTACCAATATCAGTTCAGTTAAGCCATCATTTAATATAGGGACTCCTTTGCTTACTAGGAGATGACTGTCAGAGTGTATGATAAGACTCCACTTAGTTTTGTTAAGACATATCAAACTGTCTTTCACAGTGGCTGTGCCATTTAAAGCTTATTTTTAAACTTCCTCCTTGGTCATCTCTGTCTCCTCACCCTTTCATATGTTTCCCAGGTGACCAGGGTTCTCCATTCACCAAGCTGATTGGTACCCAGGACCCACCTCAGCTCCTTTCCAAAAGCACATGAAGGGCTCATTTCTTTATACCTATGATCTCAGCTAGGAAAACAGATAACATCAATAAGCATTCAGGTAGCACTTACTGTTTACAATTTACATTCAAATAATTTTTTTTTTAATCTTCAAAAACAATTCTCTGATAAGGGCTTATTTTCCCCAACTTGAAAAGGAGGAAACTAAGATTTAACCAAAATTTGTATAGCTAGTCAGTAGTGGAAATGGACTGAACATTGCTCAACCATTTAACATCTCTTCTGGAATAAAGAAAAGTGCAATTGAAATAAGACAAAAACAAAAACAAAACAGCTATTTCTTTCAACAGAAACTGGAAATTTTAATGGCCAACTTGGCTGACATGTTACTCTTCTGGAAAACACAGCCATTTAAAAAGTAGTATTTCTAATGCCATAACCCAAAGGAACAACTAATGGTGGTTATTTTATTCATTAGAGGATGCTTTAAAGACAAAGTTGGTTAAATACACAGTCAGACAACATCTGCCTTTTAAAAAAATGGTTTTACTGCTCTTTTAACATAGCAAAGTAGTAGTAATGATTCTTTCTGAAATTAGAGAACTTGTTATGGAAGAAATGGTCTGTGAGGAGTGAACAGACTTTTCTAACATTTTATAGGCTTGTTTGCTAAGCTTTAAAAGGAATTTCTTTTATGTTGAAGTTAATCATGCACATAAAATGCTATATAAATGTTTAAATCATTTTCTATCCCATCTATAATAAAGACAGGTCCTGGAAGTAAAAACTGAAATGGGAGTCAATTTTTGAAACAGAAAAAGATTAAGAATCCTCTGTTACAACCCTAGCATTATGCTTTAATTAAATGTAGCCTAGTGATATTGCCTGATCATTCCTAGTGTTTCCTTTTACTGTCTCCAAACCCTCCAAGTGGTTTCTGGCCATTGTGTAAGACTCTGAACACATCCAACATATTACTTCGAAGAGACGCACTGTTTAGAAGTGAATGATGAGCTGGATTCACATGCCCTCCTATGATCCCCCGATCCAACCTTATTACCAAGGTATCAGTGAAATGACGATCTATCAGTTTATCTATTTAGCATCTGTATTAGCTTCTAAAACTGCTCCAATGAAGTACCATAAATGAGGTGGCTTAAAACAACAAAAATTTATTGTCTCAGTTCCAGAGGCTAGAAGCCTGAAATCAGACTGTTGTTGGCAGGTCTGTGCTCTCTTCAGAGCTGCAGGGCAGAATGCTTCCTTGCCTATTCCTAGCTTCTGGTGGATTGCTGACAGTCTCTGGTATTCCTAACATGCAGCTCTGTAACTCTCTGCTCTGCCTTTGTCATCACATGACATTCTCTTGTATGTCTCTCTGTACTCACGTGGTCATCTTTTCATAAGGACACTAGTCATACTGGACTAGGGGCCATACTGCTTCTGTAGGACTTCATCTTAACTAATCAATCATATCTGTAGCAATCCTTTCCCAAATAAGGTCACATTCTGAGACACTGGATTTTACGACTTCAACGTATCTTTTTTTGAGGAGTGTGGTGGACACAAGTCAATCTATGACAACACACTTTTCTTATTTTCCTGGGAACAGCAACATTCTTCTTGTGGACAAAAGCTCTTTACCCATTTCAGTGCTCTAATTTTAGTGTGTGCATCAAGCCTCAGTACTGGTGCTGAGAACTCAGTACTCAGTTATAGTTAGTTGTCCCAAAGATTAGAAGGTAACTAAGTCTACACCTGTCAGAGTCCTTTCTTAGGACCAAAAAACAAACAAACAAACAAACCCAAAAACTGGATCTGGGGAAAAGATTCAGCTTCTCCTGGTGATGGAAGTCATCTGAAATATGGAACATGTTGGCACCTTTCCAGACTCAGAAGAAATCAGTCTTGGAGAATGAAATCAACAAGCAGAAAATGGCAGAGAACCCCTTTGTTGAAATTACATAGTCTATTCTTCCTTTAGTTAGTCTGGGAAGTTGGTTTTCTTCTATTTGCAATACAAAAACAAAATAAAAGAACAACAAAAAACATTAAAATCACCTACCATTTAGAGTTGAGTGGAAGTTGCTGCTGTCGCTACGAAGAGTATCTTTATGACACAAGCTCAAGAAATTGTTCAAGGGAAAGTAGATTTCACATGGGGTAAGCCAAGCAGGTTTTTCTGTGTTTATCCCTAATTCATAAGTTTTGGACTCACAAGGCTATTGAGTCCAAAATTAAGGGATTTTAATTTTGATTTAGACCCTAGATCACTGCATAAATTAGGTAAATTACTTATTTGCCCTTTGCGTCATGCCTATGTTGTTATAATAGAAATAAATAATGATTGCTGAGTCTAGAGGTATGATTTAACTTGTGTTAAATGTATTTTCAGAGTTAATACAGTTCTCTTTCTATATCATTTTTGAAACACACACTTTAAAAATGGTATAGACATTTTTAAAGAAGAAATACCATTTAGATTTCTGTTTATATTTTAAAAGAATGTCAATTCTTCAAAATCGCATGATAATGAGGAATAAAAAGAATTATTAGAAATGAAAGAGAAGTTTAATAATGAATTGATGTTATTAAATTTAGTGTAGTTTAGCATATCTCTTTTGGTTTTTTAAAAACATATTTTGAGACCATGTTAGAAAATGCATACATATTTAGAATTATATCTCTCTGTTGCACAAGTCCCTTATCATTATAACTGACCTTTAATAGCTCAATGTGGCATGCTGTAATCGTTAGTGTAACCAGCAAAGAAGACTAGTATAAATTAGTACCTTTACCACTTCCTGAAAAATCTAATGAGCTTAGAACATTTAACTTAATTTTCTTCTGAAAGTAAAGTACCAGGATGGCCTTGTAAGGCCCTTTTATGATCCAGAAGGACATTCAGTAACATGAGAGAAATCTTAGTTTCTATTAAAGAGAAGCATGATGCTTTAAAGAAAAAGAAAAAAAAAGTTCCCTATTATCCTGTTATTTATACATTAGAACATATGAGTAAATAGTACACACATATATAATACATAAATATATACACATAATACACATATGTATATAGTATACAGTATTATAAGTAACAGGATAATAGGGAACAAAATGTGGTATATTAGAAGATATTTGACTAATCCAAAGATAGAAAAGGAGAGAAAAGTTAACATAGATGAGGCTACTAATGCAGACAATCAAATATACTAAAGGCATGAACCATTATTGGAAAAAGTCCAAGTTTCTATTGAAGAGAAGCCCAGTGTTTCAAAGAGAAGGGGAAAAAACTGAGCTGAAATGAAAACTGGATGAAATGACAAGTGGATAATTGTAATAATCCATGCTAGGTAACTAAAGTTGTAATGGTAGAATTAAAGTTCACACCGGATTAAAGTAAAGAACTTTACTCAAGTTTATTAAAGAGTAAAAATAAAGAATAAAACTGTGCAGACAAAGAAATGAGAGAGATGGAGAACAGATTTTAAAAGTGTTCTCAGAAGTAAAAGGAAAAGTGAAATGCTAAAAAAAAATGGGGGAGGGTAATGAATATGGGAAACATAGTAATTATCTAACCCTTGAATAACTTTCATTTCTGAAGTAGAAATAAAAATAGAACAGAAGCAACATCAGATATTAAAAAATAACCCCAAAACTTTTGATCTGTGTTCCAAGTAAAATTACTGTAAAGAAACTAGTTTTAGAAGAAAACTGGCAACACTTTTTTAAACTAAAATTGGAATAGTGTGTTCCAATTAGACTGAAGGTAAAACTTAAAAACTCCCAGTGGGTTAAGATAGGCTACGTGCTTCCTTATTTGAGGCTTTTTTTGAACATTTATTGCATGGTTAAAGCACTTCCAGGGGTTTGTGAAGATAAGGAGAGACTGTAATTCTTCATGTAAATAGGCTCAGATGGCTGTTGTACAAAAGCAGGTATAGCAGAGGCCAATGAAAGTCTCATATGACTGGCCACACACTTTAAAGATTGGCAGTGCTTCCTAGTCTCCTCCGGAGGCCACTACTAGAAATCATCAAAGTTAGTCAGCTTAGGAGTTTTGTGTATGTCCCACAAAGAGTTGTAAGAGCCATGTCATATAATTCTCTTAACACTTCAGCTCAAGTACATCCCTCTCCATTTTAGCATAATTTACTTTTTGAAAATCAAGACATGGATTTCTGGCATCAAATCATAGTTGAGTGCCAGCTCTGATGTTAGAGTATCATGGGATTCCAAATTCACGGTATCAAATTAAGGTGGATTTCTAGCACTTTAAGGTGACAGAGTTTAGCTTAAAGACACCAAGGCTAAAAGATTTGTATTGTCATTATTCAATTTTCACAGCACCTGGGTAACGGTCCGTGGGTGGCTTAAGCTTTAGGAACAGAGTTTCAGCTCTAAGTGACACACTTTGGTACAAATGAGTCCTAGAGTTGAGAATTTCAAACTCAGCTAACCCAGTGGTAAACATTCAGGATGATTCATGGATACACACAAGCACACCAAAGAACTCTGGAAATACTTGTGGGACAGGAATCCTGTGAAAGACTGTGACGTCTGTGATCAAATACTTTGAGCTTGGCACAGTTGAGATGGTGTTAATAGGACCACAACTATAAACACAAACTAATAAAATCTATTCTCAGGTTACACAAAGTTAAAAGAATAACAACAGCAAAACAAACTTCTAGAAGCATCTAAGAAAGTATATCAGTCAGCATCCAGTTGCAGGAAACTGAAAACACTGTGGCTATGTTAAGCAAAAAAGAATGTGATAGAGGAATCATTGTTAGAAAGTCTTGAAGAGGAGGCTCGGCTTAAGGTTAGCCTTTTAGGTAAAAACTCCCTGAACAACACCAGTGAACTGGCCAGAAAGGGAGCTGGTATCCATTTCATAATTAGGAAGGGGAAGAATCAGTTGGTCACCCCTTGAAGTCTTCTAGACTTTAAGAAAGACAAATACCTTATGATCTCACTTATATGTGGAATTGAAAAAACAAAACAAAACAAAATCAAAAACACACTCATAGATACAGAGAACAAATAAGTGGTTGCCAGAGAAGAGGTAGGTGGGGGGTTGAGTGAAATAGGTGAAGGGGATTAAGAGGTACAAATACATTTTAGAAATAAATAAGCCACAGGAATGTAATATACAGCATAAGGACTCCTTGTGAACAATGTTGTAATAACTTTCTACAGAGAAGATGGTTACTAGACTTACCATGGTGTTCATTTTCATAACGTATGTAAATGTCAGATCACCATGTAGTACATCTGAAACTAACAAACTATTGTAGGTCAACTACATTTCAATTAAAATATATATATATATATATTGCTGTAGCTGCAGTGTAGGGATCAGAAAGTTGCCATAACTGCTGCTGAATACTCATATAGTTGGCAACTGGATCCTTGAGTGCCACTACAAGGAACCCTAGTGCATTTGATGTAAATGTGCTTGGCCATAGCAATAATTAAAATAGAAGGAGATGGCCTCCTCCTTACTTCCACGGTCTAGATAGCATGTGAGTGCATCTTATTGGTAAAATGTAACTCAAATCCTGATTCCTAGCTGCAGAAGAGTTAGGGAAATACAATTTGTGATTTCCATCCTTCGCATTAGAGGAAGCAGCACTAAAAGAAGGCTGCAGTAGGTTTTGAGTATCAACTTACCATATCTGCCACAGCAGGCTCTAAACTAGCCATCAAGAATAAAAATCAGGTTGACTTTTGCAAAAAATTGCTAGTCCACAAGGGAGATTCCAGAATAGAATTTCAAAAGGAGAAGGTGGTAACCCCCAAATTATACTTATCCTCCATTCTTTCTTTTATGCAACACATCCTTAAAGACGCAAGGACTTAGAAAATATTACACTGTTCTAAAAAAAGATTACTTAAAAACTAAATTTGGCTAATTGTATGATAAGTTGAAGTGAAAATCTCAAGAAAGGAAAAGTTTAGTATAAAAGGATTTATGGATTATTTATCTGTTAACTAATTGAAATCCTAATCCCAGGGATCCAGTTGGATCATATGTTGTCAGGAGAATTCTGTAGCTCAGGGTAGAATTGGACCCGTGTGTTTCCTTCAACTATTTTGTTTCTACTTCCGCTCCTTTGATGATAGTAGGAAAAGTCTTTGTCTCTGTTTATTCCACAATGTAGCTTCAGGCCACTTAAAACCCCAGTGATTATCCTTCTCTGCTTGTCCTTGCTAACACTGCCTAAACTATTTACAAAATTGGGCAGCTGGATATAGTGCTTTTGCTTCTATCCACAAAAGCAGAACTGCACAAAAAGAAGTCATTTTTAATGCCAAGGAATTTCAGTTGTGTTTTTCTGGATCTTTAAAGGTCTTATTGAAAGACCTGAATCTTTGCGGGCTGTATTTTAAATTGAAAAAGATTAGTAAACCAGCCATGGTAGATATTCTGTCATCAAGCCTCTCTTTATATTACCTCATCTCTTCTGTCTGTGAATATTTGCCCCCATATCTGTGCCTTCAGTGTCATCAGCACAGATGATATGCACAACAAAATGGTACAAAAATACACTAATTAAAATAATAGCTTTATAAGGTTGGGGGTATGGTGATTTTTTCTTCTGTTTTCTGTATTCAGTTTTCCATGATGAGATTATTTTTAATAAATAATTAATTAAATTCAAAAAAAGCACCATACTACTTTACTAGGATGCCAGTTTTATTTTTTCTATACCCTATCTGAAATACTGGATAGTTATTCACATACACTAAGGATACAGGAAGTGGATGCTTTCTGTATTTTTAATTTTTGTCAATAAACATGCATTAACTTTTTAATTGTAACAATGTCTTTAAAAGCCAATTGTACTGTTCTGTAAATGAGCTTTGATGAAAGTCCTGGCTCAAAGCAACACAGAAGGACCCCTGATTTCGGAATTGGATTTTTTTCTGGCTGAATTAGGGAGTGAACCTCTGATTTTTAGCTTCCCAGGGCTCACCCTTTGTCATTCAATGTGATTACATTTCTGAAAAATAAAGTCTGGAAGCTATTTGTTTAAACAGTCTGCATTTCTTTTTTTTTTTAACTTTTATTTTTTTTGCTTGAAGTCAAAGGGTCTGATGATTCAATTGTATTCAGTCAGTTGTATTTTAATTCGAATCTGAATGACAGAACCATGGTTCTTGTAGAAAAGTAGTGAATTTAGGTCTTTGAATGCTTGTTTTTCATTGCCAGAATTTTAAAAACCAATCGTTGATTCTCTATGGATTTACGATACATAATTGCAGTACACACATAAACACAAACATACACACACACAGACATATGTGAATAATCTTATATATACAAATGTCATATTTAAAAGTTATTACTAAGAGACGCAGTAGGACTCTTGGGTAGAATATATATATCTTATAAAAACCAGTAAAGTCAAGTTGAGCCATAAAATGCCTTCATAAATGTTTGTGTAAAGTTGGGTACTAGTTTTTCACTTTTTTTTTTTTTCCAGCAAAGATACACTAAAACAGAACTGAGCCTGGGGAAAATGTAAAATGTCTGGATTTTCTTCAACTATCTCATAGTTCCCTGTTAATTGCTCTTTGTTATCTACTCCTAGCATTTTCTAGGGAGTCTCTTTTATAGTTACTTGCTCAAAACCTACTCTTTATTAACTGTAATATAAAAAATTATATGGTAACTTAATTTCTACTAAATTATAGATGACTTAAAAAGGTCAGTTACAGACAACCTGACACACTTGAAATTAAAAGAGGAGTTTATAATGCCAGCTAGAAAAGAAAAATATCAATAATAAAGGAATATGCATTTAAGTGTTCTGTTTATAGTTTGATCTCTTTGTCTGCTGTATTTTGAATTTAAGTGACAAACTCTCTGAGCTTCAGTTCTTTCTTTTATCAAATGAAGATAATAAAACATACCTTGTAGGGCTCTTATGACCATTAACAACCCATATGCTTTTTCACATAAAGCCTGTCATCTGATAGACATAATAAATATTTCTCCACTCACTGTTGACTCACTGAACTCATAGGACTAGAGTCCTAAGGGTAACATTTCTGATGTTACTTGTAACCTACAGAGAAGATTATTTTGGGCTTTTAATCTGGTGAGAATGATTGACTACAGGCATTGGTGGGTAGAGTAAATAACCTTTGGGAAGCTCTTCTGGGCTTTGTTCTATAACTCGATATTTATGTCCATTTAAATGATCTAACGACTCTATCGAGTTAAGCAATCTTTTACATTTCATGCTTATTTATGTCCTGTAATGATTTCTCATGGAGGACAAAACTGTGGGATGTGAGGCCAGTGTAATAGCATTCCCAGGATTGTTTATGGATAGCTATCCAGTTTAGTTATTCCCATGCTTGGTAATCTCTACAGTGCATCATTCTGAACAGTGATGATGTTTGGGTGCTGCAGAACGCAGCTGATGAACACACTTCCTAAGCCTCCCTGTTGCTGAGCTCAGCCAAAAAGCTTCACATGAGCCTAAACAGATGTTTCTGTTGTTTAGGACGATGAAGTTTATAGAGTGCCTGTTTATCTTTCAAAAGAGAATGTGGAGAGTTCATTCAGTCTTGAGATCCAATCTTTCCGGAGGTTGGACTGACTAGGAAAGTTGGAACAGAAATTGGGATGAGCACATGAAGTCATTTGGGGGCTGTCAGGAAAGATAGTCCTTTACTACTTGGTAGGAAAGAAAGAAGACATATGGAAATTGATTTGCCTACAAATGGTTGATATTTTACAGGACAGAGCCTGAGACAATAGTTTACATTTTAGTACATTTAATACATCTTCAGTATAACTGATACCTAATAGAAACGCACTCCATGGCAATTTAGCAGATATGAAATAAGCACAAAGCATCACCATTTCCTACACATATTTCATGTGATTAGAATAAAGTTATCTCCACAAGGAGAAAAACATCAAGGAAATGAAAATTTTGTATATCATATATGTGAGTCATCCCTGACTTAACATTTTGGCCACAGGAAAAGAAGATTGTTGTTGTCCAACTAAGCATTTGTCTTCTAACAGTTTAGCAAAAGAGACAGACACGAAAGTAGTCAATTGTAATGCAGTGCTATGAAATATATATAAGCTCTGCCTAGGAAATTTATCTTTTTGTTGCCAAATATCAGATCACTTTCCTATTTTAGAGGAATGCAAACACAAGTGGGAGGGAGCGTTCTGTTCTTCATTATAAGGATTGAAGGGAGTAGACAGTCTGCCTCTGAATCCTCTCAGTGAAGAGTATGGGTATGTCACCTAAGTATGACTGAGTCAGGGCTAGCATCGTGGGTGTGTGACCTGTGCTGAGAAGGGTCCGGCTAATTAATGCTCTTCTGTCACTGCCTTGAAATTCTTAATTTTTGAATAAAGGACCCCACATTTTCATTTTGCACTGAGCTCCACAAATTGTACAGCTGGTGCCTGCCAAGAGCACTTTTCACCCAACTTGAGAGAGTGAAACAGAGTCACACGGGGAGTTGGAAAGGGATGATGGAAACTGGGGAAGAGCTGGGGACTCAGGGTGCAACAGTAAACATTGGGTGTTGGTAAAGCCCAGAAGTACAGAAATGATGGAGTGCTGGCCGTGCTGGTGATCACAGCAGGGGTCAAGAGACAGCTTTCTCAGAAAATCATTCTGGGGAAAGATTATAACTCTGCCTTGATTAACTAGCAACAGCACATCTTTTTATTTGTCCTGTTGACTATCTGGGCTACTGTAGCAGTCTCCTAAGGTCACCATAACGAACACCCACCCACTGGGTGGCTTAAACAGCAGAAATGTATTATCTCTCAGTTCTGCAGGCCAAGAGTCTGAAATCAGCATGTTACAGGGTTGTTTCCTTCTGGGGGCTCTGAAGGAGAATTTGTTTCATGCCTCTCGCCTTGGCCTCCCGCAGTTGTCGGGAACCCCTGGAGTTCCTTGGCTTCTTTCTTGGGAGATACGTCACTTCAGTCTCTCCCTCTGTCTTCACATGCACACGGCCTTCTCCTCTGTGAGTATGTATCTCTATGTCCAAGTTTTCTTTTTCTTATAAGGATACCAGTCATATAGGGTTTAGGGCCCATCCTAACTGAGTATGACCTCATCCTAACTTGGTTATATCTGCAAAGAACTTATTTCCAAATAAGGTCACATTTAGAGGCTCTGGGTAAGATACACATTTTTGGAAGACACTATTCAACCTGGTACAGCTACTAATACCCTTTTAATAAATATCTTTTCTACTTAAATTATCCAGAATCTCATTCTGTTATCTTCAGCCATGAACTCTGACAAGTATGGGCACTCTCTGTAGACTTGGGTTAGGGAAAAAAGTATTCTCAGACAAAGTTACATATGAGCTGCACTTTGAATGATACCTATGAGTGAAACAGCAATAACAGAGTAAGTGGATAGCATTCCATGTTGACATACAAAGAGGATGAAAGATAGCAATGAAAAGTCCTCTAGAACTTTAAGTAATTAATATGTGTGGAAGATATGGGGAGCTGATGGCCAAGAGAGGGATTTGAGAAACAAGGCACTGAAGAGACCTAAAGGGATCAAACAAGAACAGAATCTGCAGCTTCATCTGTATCTATAGGCAATAAAAATGATATGATGGTTTTTAATGAGAGTGATGTGAATATATTTGTGTTTTGGAAAGGTTCCTCAAGCAGCAGTAAACAGATTGATGTGGAGAGAGATGGGAAAATGGGGGGTTCATAAAAAGAGGGATATAGCTCAGGAGACAGTATGAATTAAAGTCATGACTGTGGCAGTGAAAATGTGGAGAATGATTGTATCTGGAATTTCTGGGACTGTTGAACATCTAGATGTGAGAAGGGAGAGAGAATGGGGGAATATAGGAGTGATTTCAAGGATGGGTGATGGTGTCCTTGTTCTCTGAGAGGTTAATCCATTATCCAGTAATTAACCATTAAATGAACCATTTCTCCATCACTTTGGAAATTAATCTTTTCTCAAACTTGGCCCTACTGACATTTTAGGACAGAAAACTTTTTGCTGTGTGGTGGGAGAGAGGGTCCTGTAAATTTTAGGATGTTTAGCAGCCTCTCTGCATCTACCCATCATATGTCAGGAGGATTCCTCTACCTCAGATATTTCCAAATATCCTTGGGGGTTGGGGTGCAAAGTCATCACTGGTTGGGAACTGCTAGATTCAACGGAGGTAGAGTAGGTTTGGGGTAGAGAGAGATGAGTTCACTATTACACCTCTTATGTTTGTCATGCCTGTGGGTCATCTAATTGAAGATGTTTAAATGCAGCTGGTGGTAGGTACCTGGAGCACACCTAAAAGATCTGGGCTGTAATACAAATTTGAGCATATTGTTTCCATGTGATTAATTGAGACTTGGGTAAAGGCAAGATTACCCACAAAAAGTTTAAGAAGGATGGAAGGCCGAGAACAGGTACCAAGGATCTGCAACATTTGGAGCTAATATAAACTGAAGACACTGAGCTTCTCAAAGGGACCAAGAAGGACAGCCTAAGCATGGTCCTTCTCTTCCTCCTCTGTGCCTCTCAGCAAGTGTACACTTGCAAACCCTTCTAATGATAATTATTAAACTATGGAGGAAAAACAATAACAACAGCAAAGAAATGGTTGAGGGACTCAAAGCCAGGGTTTAAGCTACTTGTAGAGTTTGGTAAATTGCTGTGTAGAAGGGTAATGTCTCATAAGTAACTTAGAACTTTAAGACTTTTTTTTAGTATCTTCATTCTGGAAAAAGTATTAGAAGGAAAATTGTAAGAGACTATCTTTAGATTTTTGGTAGTATATTCTCATTTCTGGGTAGGTTCTTTGTAATGCTGCCCAAAGCTAAAACTTTAGGTACATTTAACATATTTTATGATTTTTAACCTTTTAAAGTAAATAACTTTAAAATAATGAACATCTCCTAGAGAGATGGTCTACTGGCTAACAGACCCAAACAAAAATTTGCCTTCAAACCTAAGACCACTAACTGACTTCACAAAAAAATTAACCTTTAAGCAACATTGCAAGTAAAAGCCCCATTTCTCATTGACTAAATGAACCTTTTATTTTATCATCCTTTTAAAATCACACAAGTCATACATGAATATGTTATTGTTGTAAAAGATTCAAACCACACAGAAATATTTAGAAAAAAACATGAATGTCCCCCTTCTCCCGTCCAGTACTCCTCCTCCTTGCCCCTTCCCTTCCCCAGATGCAACAATTCCCAACTGTTTGGTGTTCCTCCATTCAGCCCTCTGTGTTGGACACTGAGTGCATGCCACTGAATGCGAAACATTGTTCTGCAACTTGCTTTTTTTCTCTTTCCATATCTTGGAAGTATGAAAGAACCTTTAGCGCCACATAAACAGAAACGTTTTTCTTTCAATAAAGAGAGAGTGAGCTAATATAATTAAATCAATACAACATTTATCACAGAGAATGACAATTACTACACCACTGATAATGCAGCTAGCTGCCATGAAGCCTTTGGAACCCATCTACAGGATAAATTTGGTGAAAAGCACATTGAATTTTAAAGTCTCAATATTTACATTTGACAACTGCAGAGGCAAAATACTGTCCACCTCATGGCAACAAGAGACCATACAAGTGACAATATTCTGTTTTGCTCCAATTCTCTCTTCATTCTATATAAGACATGGTTAGAGGTAAGACAATGAAATTGCTTAAAACAAATCTAAAAAACAAGGTGAGACAATTATTTTCTTTGTAGCAAAAGAGACACAGCCAATTTCTTACTCGTGTTATTTCTCTGCCTTACCCTCATGGGGAAAAGCCTGAGAATATTTCCTAAAATGGACTTAACTTGGCTGGGGAGAAACCTGTGGCACTGACCTGACAATTTCATTTGCTCTGTAATTCCAATTCAACCCTTACATGACAGAGATGATGCAAAGAAGAGTATCTTCAATGAAGCAATTATTTAGGAATCCTATAGGGTTATCTTCGCCAAGGATGTTCAAATTAAGCCTGCTAATTTTCACCACTGATTTTCTTCCTCAAGCTAATGCTGCCCTGACAACACTGCTCGTATCTTGATATGAGTGCGGAGTAGTTTTGTATCATCAGAGAAAATTGCTCTATTTTATTCCACATAGAGTGATTCTTCCCTAAATTAGAATAACAAAGTCTATTTTATTCCTGTCATTTACTAGATAAATCCCATCAATAAATGTGCTGCTTCTTTGTGAATAAATTCTCTCTGCTATCATTTTCATTTTATTGCTGGTCAAATCTTCCATCTGGATGGTATTACTCACCTCCTTAGACATGAAGTTCCTCCTTCTCAGTGAAATAAGCTGTTCTCAGTACCTCTTCCCCAAGTCAGTACTAAATGCTCGCGGCAAGTTATTACCGGGAAGAGGGCTGGCTGGGGATTAAAAAGTCATGGGTCAGAGTCCCATTTCCAATCCCTCTGTCCAAACATGTGACTTTTGGGCAAGCTACTTGTCAGCTTGAGTTTCTTCATCTGTGAAAATGGGGGAGTATAGTATCTGCAGTACTTCTATCCCCGGGGCTGTTTTGAGACTAAAAGAAGAAAGGTCTATGTAAAAGATCTTTGTAAATTATACGCCATCATATAAAGGCAGATTATTAAAATGCCAGGCACAGCTTACGTACTCATAAAACATTTTTTTACATGTTAGTTGAATCAATGTCTGCCATTCATTGTTTGCCTCTACCAGGGCATCACAGAATAAAGGGGACCAGAGCTGGAGTGAACCTCCTGGTTTATAACTTTGTTCCTGCCCACTTCCCCCAACTTCCCCCATCTCAGAGGTCAGTCAAAACATACAGATGGACCTCCACTATGTCTGAACTGGTGAGTCTGCCCCTCTGGGCAGAGCTCACTGATCCTTAGAGTAGACACCTTCCCCAAACTAAGCTAACAAGCCTCTCTTCTGGGAAAGAAGACAAACTTTCCTTGTTACTGAAGCAGAGACAATCAATGACTGGGCCCTGGAGAGTAGACTCTTGAATTGCTGCTAACACTCTCAGCTTTACCTGGATTTCTTTTCTTTCTATGTGCAATTGTTAAGTGCTTCCTAGGGACCTGTGAGATAAACAAAAGATGAATAATAAAGATAAATAATATCTATCTCATAGGGCCTTATAGACAAAAAATAAACAATACCTACCTTATAGGGCTGTGTAGTGTGCATACACCAGTGCCTGAGATATAGTAAGCATTCAGTATTAGCTCTTATTATTATTATTACTTTGAATAATATCTAGCATATATAACAAGTATTTAGTTATTTTTTATTGTCATATAGTTGACGTGACATTGATAAGTTTAAGGTGCACAACCTTATTTGATACACTTATACATAGCAAAATGATTACCAGCAGAATATTAGCCAACATCTGGATCACATCACATCATTTCTTTTTTGTGGTGATGCATTTAAAACCTACTCTCTTATCAACTTTCAAGTATATAACACAATATTGTTAACTAGAGTCACCATGCTGTACATTCGATCCCTAGATCTTATTTATCTAATAATTGGAAGTTTGTATTCTGACCAATATCTCCCCATTTCCCTCATCCCTCATCCCTCATCCCCTGGTAACCACCATTCTAATCTTCATTTCTAATTTGGCTTTTTTAGATTCCACATATGTATAAGTGAGATCACATAACATTTGTTTTTCTCTGTCTGACTTATTTCCCTTAGCATAATACCCTAAAGGTCCATCTGTGTTGTTGCAAACAAGAGGATATCCTTCTTTTTCATAGCTGAATAATGTATCATTGTGTATATCTGCCATATCTTCTTTATCCACTAATCCATTGGTAGACACTTAGGTTGTTTTCATACCTTGTCTACTTTGAATAATGTGGCAATGAACATAGGACTGTTTGAGTCCTGTGCATATATACCCAGAAGGAATATTGCTGACTTGTATGGAAACTATTTTTAATCTTTTGAGGACCCTCCATATTGCTTTCCATAGGCACTGTACCAATTTATATTCTCCTTTGTTCCACATCCTTGTCAACACTTGTTATCTCTTGTCTTTTTAATGATAGACATTCTAACAGGAGTGAGATGATATCTCATTGTGTTTTTGATATGCATTTCCCTAGTAATTAGTGATGTTGAGCAAATTTTAATTTACCTGTGACTATCTGGAAAAATGTCTATTCAATTCCTCTGCCCATTTTTAATCAGAATGTTTGGCACTTTTTTTTTTTTTTGCTATTGACTTGTATGAATCCTTTATATATTTTCTATATTAACCCCTCAATCAGACATATGATTTGCAAATATTTTCTTCCGTTCAGTAGATTGCCTTTTCATTATGTTGATGGTTCCCTTTGCTGTGAAGAAGCTTTTTATTTTTATGTTGTTCCACTTGTTGATTTTTGCTTTTTTTGCCTTTGCTTTTGATATCAAATTCCAAAAAAAAAAAAAATCATTGCCAAGGTGGATGTCAAGGAGATTGCCCCCTATATTTGCATTCAAATCTTTAAGGCATTTTGAGTTGATTTTGTGTATGGTGTAAGATAAGAGTATAGTTTCATCTTTTGCATGTGGCTATCTAGTTTTCCTACCATCTTTTTTTAAGGCATTTTTTTCTTTGAATAAGTTTTCTACACCTTTGTCTCTCTAGTCCTTCTGGGACCCTTATAATGCGTATATTGTTTCTTTTGATGGTGTACCAAAAGTCTCAAGTTTTCATCACTACTTTTTGTTCTTTTTTTCTTTTTGCTTCTAAGATTAGATGAATTTCACCCTCCTGTCTTCAAGTTCATTGATCCTTTCTGCCACTCCATCTAGTCTGATGCTGAACCCCCCTATTGAAATTTTAAATTTAGTTATTGTATTTTCAGCTCTATGATTTGTTTGGTACTTTTTAATAATTTCTGTCTCTACCTTGTTATTCTTTTTGTTCACTCCTCTGTGATCATCTTTAAGACTATTATTTTGAACTCTCTGTTAGGTAAACCATTAACCTCTATTTCATTAAGATCTGTTTCTGGAGCTTTATTTTGTTCTTTGCAATACATTCTTTCTTCATTTTCTTTACTCTCTGTATTGGGTTTCTGCACATAGATAAAGCAGCCACCTCTCCCAGTCTTGACAGAATGGTCTCATGTGGGAGATGAACCTCATCAATCAGTCAAGCCTAAAGTCTTTGCTTTCTCTTAAATTTTTATTTATACCTTCTTTGTTCTTGATGCCTCTCAGTATTTGAAGTGTGCCAAGACCCATCAGTGTCCCAAAGGGAGGAGCACAGGCAGCATGTAGATGCCAGTTGATTGGAAACTGGACCCTCAGACAGCAGCTTGGAAGGGATGTAGTTAGACCACATCCAGGGAGGAACTGGAAGGTTGACGTTTTGCCTGCTCCCTCTTTGTTTGTCATAGGTTTAAAGCTCTGTGTGTAGAAGTGCTCCTGCACCTATTAAAAATACTTCTTTGCTACAGTCCTGTGGCACTTGAGAATATATACTCTTTTGACTGTCAGAGCCAGGTGATCCAGGAGCCCATCCCTTGGGCAGTAGCTTGAAAAGCTGGGGAACTAGATATGTGTATAAGCTCCTTCCAGGGAAATATTCACATCTTGAAGTAGGCTAGGAGGAGACAGCAGAAGGGGTGTCCACAAGCTTCCTGGTCTCCAAGAAGGATTAATTCAGTCCCTAGATGTGTGCTAATAGATGCATAAAGAAATTTGATGCTCAGGTAGCAGCTTTCAAAGTATGCAAATAGACCTCTTTCAGGGACAGACTGGGAGATGGGTGTTTCTGTCTGTCCCCTCTGCTTTGAGCTCTGGGAAGATAGCCAGTTAAGAATTGGTTCTTTGTTTGCTGCAGTCCCTTGGGATTTGTGAATGTAATCTCTGTTGGATATCAGAGCCAGGCAATTCAGCAGCCTGTCCCTCACATGACATTCACCTAACCTGGAGTGCAGTCATATGTCTAGGCTCCTTCCAGGTAGATACTGGTGATTTGTAGTGGTCTAGAGGAAGAAGGCAGAGGACATGTCCACTGGCTTCCCTGATCTCCAGGTAGGAAGGCAGTCAGACCCTAGATATGTGTTAAATTAGAAGCCTTTCCATTTTTGTGCATGGAGATTGATTTCATTTTCTAAAAACAGCTGAGAGATATTAGTTTTCCCTTTTTCAATGGACATTTATGTAGTTTGCTTTTTCGAAAGACTGCAACAAATGCCCTTATAATATGTTAGGCATGTTCTTTGTTCCATTTACAGAGAAGAGACCTCTTACTGCCATAACTGGATCGTAAGGCATATTTAATGTTAACAAACTATGAAAAATTACCCATTAAAGTAGCTGTGCCCATTATCTATTATGGCTGAATGTTTCTCTGTCCTCTTCCTGACAGGTCATGTTACCAAATTTTTGGAAGAGTTGCTTATAGGCTGTTATGAGCTCATTGCTTTAATTTGCATTTCCTTAATTACTACTGAGAAAAGTCTTTCATATATTTATCGACTACTTATATTTCCTCTTTTATAAGTTGCCTGTTTTCTATTTGTTTATTTAGTATCTGATTTAGAAAGTCACTTTTCTTCCTGGAAATAATGGAGTATTCCTTGAGAAGCCTGAGAATGTGTTACCTTTTCTCTTAGACCCACAACTTTTGGGTATAGACAAGTAAGAATGAATTCTTTTAGAACAGTCTTTCACATAATATTTATGATGAGCTCTTAATTATAAATTTAGACAGTGCTATTTAATATGGAGTCAGCAGCATCAGCCTTACTGAAGAGTTTTCAGACAAGTGCATTCTCAGGCCCTCTTTATACTACTTTGTTAGAAGCTCTAGGGGCAGGTCCAGAAAGCTGTGTTTTAGTTTAATAAGCCTCTAGGTGATTGAGAAGCACTAAACTAGACCATTCAAAGAAGGAAAAATAAGTTAGTGATTCTAAAACTAGCTTAAGATTATGATTATATTTGTCCTATTAACATTTTAAAATTTTATTAGTAGTACGCGTAACAACCTGGATGAGTCTCAAGGGAATTATGCAAAGTGAAAAAAAGTCATCCTTACACATACTGTATGATTCTATTTACGTAACATTCTAGAAATGACAACGTTATAGAAATGGAGAACAGACTAGTGATTACCAGGAATTAGGGAGGATGGCAGGTAATGAAGGGCTTGATAATAAAAAGACACAATCAGAAATCCATGTGCTGATGGAATTGCCCTGTATCTTGACTGTTGTGGTAGATACACAGATTTAAATATGTGGTAAAATTGCACAGAACTGAGTATAAACACACATACATACACACACACACACACACACACACACACACACAGAAATTAGTGCAAGTAAAACTGGGGAAAATGAATAAAACCTGTGGATTACATCAATGTCAATATTCTGGTTATAATATTATACTACAGTTTTGCAAGATGTTGCCATTGGTGAAAACTGGGTAAAGGATTCAAAGCATCTCCTTGTATTACTTCTTACAACTAGAAGTGAATCTATAACTATCTCAAAATGATAAGTTCAATTTAAAAATGACAACAAAATTTTTGTTAGATTTAATTACCATCAATTCCTTTCAAATATTGATAGGAAACAGGGAAAATGGCTCATTGTCATTTTTGCTCTGAATTTGGCAAAGTGTTCCACTTCCTTAATTTTACATTTAAAGAATTAAATAAATGAATAAACATGCTAGGTGAAGAGCATTTCATTTCCTATTGAAAAAATTAAGAAGAAAAGATAATTTTAAAATGTAGATTTAACTCTTTCTCAAACAATGTCTCTAATATTTTGAAATTATGTTAACTAAGAAATCCTTAAAGAGGAAGAAGTATCACATATTAAAGTTGGAAAATGAAAGAAGGATGGAGTTGTCCATATTCTAATTGTAGTCTTCTTTTCTTTTACTTCCTGGCTTATTCCTGGATTGTCCAGTATAGGTTTCACTTCACTCAATATTCTCTTTTACCTGGAACTTAAAAACTGATGCAAAAATTTACCAGGGCTATTAGTAGAATTTATCATATTTAGAATCCTTAAACTACATCATTAATTCCCAAAATTGTTTAAGAATTTTTTGAAAATTAAAAATCAATTGAATATATATTCAGCTAACATGATTTATTATAAATCATGTTTTATTTCTATTCATAGATTCATGTCCTGTGCTGTCCTGGCAAGTAAGCATGCGTTGCTATCTTAGAAATGGATATTTGATGAATACAGCATAGAAATTGGAAGAATACATGAGCTGGTAGCTTTACTTTGGGATGAATTTATTCTTGAATTCTATTCTCAGGAAACTTTTGGAAATATATTTATGTGGTGTCTAGTTTGTGGGAAACTGCATTGCAGCAGTAACTCAATAAGAAAATCCCTTAATTCTAGAAATTTGAGACCAACTTTTATTCATAAGTCTATTTGTTTTTTTTTTTCCCCTGCATTCTGGGATTCTCTCCATTCTTCAGCAGCAGGAAGGTTTCTAACATGAGCTTTGAGCTCCTTTTTAAACCATAGGGAGAGAAGCAATCTTTTATAGTTCCTGTATACTGAGTCATAACATAACAAGTTGCTGGTGCCAAAACCCCTCACTCACTTCCCTTAAATAGTCTCTCCAAACAGGTCAATGAAGTGTTCCTGGAACCATAATTTATGGTGCCTCATGCAGTGATAAGAAAAATGCTGGACTGAGTTCAGAAACAAGGGTCAAATGATGACAATGAGAGCAAACCATTTCAAACTGTTTTAGTTGCGACTAACTACGAGGCTGCTGGGAGAGAATGCTTATCAGGGAGAACTAAACAGTCACAACTAAGCCAGGCATTTGTTTGTTTGCTTGTTTGCTTGTTTATTTATAAGGACAACACTTTTGTCTCTTGGAGGAAAATGCTAATGTGTTTCTATCTTTCTCCTAAAATGTTCACGATGAAAACTGAGCAAGAGCTTCTTTTTGTTGTAGATTTCCAAAGACTGGTAACACTCAATTACGTGAGCTGATTAAAAGCGCAGAATATTTGTATTTTTGGTCCAGGAAACAACGGCCCTTTGCTGTTTAGTTACTAATGTTAGCCTACTCTATGCTTGTGCTGTATCAGAGAGGGTAGTACAGTTTAATTCTCTTGTTTCCCAGATAGTACAGTCTTTCTGCATAATATTGTGCCACATTATTACTCACTGTTCAGTTCCTTCCTCATTTTTAGCTAATAAAGTCTTTAAGATTCTTTAACAAAAGTAAGGTAACATGTTGAAAGGGGAAAACTAACTATCTCAAGTCTTATTTGCCTAGGAAGAGATTGAAAGTCTTAGTTGATTTTCTAGGTGATAGAAAAATCTCGAATATTTTGAAAAACTCCTAACTTACTAGTTCTTTAAGTTGAAAAAGAAAAAAAAATGTAGCCACAGCTTTCCGAAATAAAAAAAAAAAAAAAGCTATTATGCATCCTGGTTGTTCTTCTGTTCAGTTTGTGACACTTGGATCACACTCCATCCAGTCAGGGCAGCTTTCCCATCCTACTCAGGCAGAATTTTCACAGGGTTTTCTCTTATGTCATTTTCTCTATGCACCTTACCTCTATTTCTGTTACTTTATCTAATTTGGGAGATAAGCAGGGTCAAAAACAAACAAAAGGAGATGCCAAAGAAAAATAGAGCCTTTTGTCTCCCTTTTGAATTGGGACATTCCTACCCACTAAAAGTAATGTAAATTAAAATGCAATGAATCATCCTTCTCTGTCATTTCCATGATTATCACACCTGCTGTCCACTTTCACAATAAAGGTCGCTCACTGAGAATAATGACTCATGCTGCCTACCCCTCTGCAAGGATGTTCTAGCTGTCCATGCCCATCAATATCATCTGTAAAATTAATTTCACTTGGCACTTTTCTTCAGTCCAGGTCCTAGAAATCACTGGACCTGCCCTGCCTCTGAGCAAGGATTTTCTTATCTGACTTAAGCTCCCTTCAGCAATTCAGGCATGTGATTCTGGGCCCAAGTACCCTAGAAGGGGCCCTGGAATTCAGTATGTGTAAAGCAAGCCAAATTTGATTTGTTAACAATAAAAAAGGCAACATCATGCAGCATCATTCATTCTTTGTCAAGAAAAATCTTGAATTTCTTCTGTAATTGTTTAACAGTACTTTGATATTGTGATAAATTTACATTTTATTGTTTATTTGAATACCATTTAAAACCGCTGGGGAACATAGCAACATTTAACAGGTACTACATAGCCACTACTGTGTTAAATGCTTTAATTCACTGTCATATTTGACCTCACCCAAAAAGGTAGGTGCTATAATCTTCATTTTTCAGAAGCAGAAACTGAGGTTTAGAGAGATTAAGCAGTTTATGATTAGCTAATAAGAACTGGGGGAGTAACTGAATCAAGGAACTTTTACCCTCCAAAGTCTGTGTTCTTCTCCACTTTGATATACCACCTCAAGAAAAAAGAATTATACTAATTCTGAATACACTTAACATAATTTATAGTAATTTAATCAAAGCAGTCATACACATTTGTACTCTGAGGATAAATTTGGTGATTGAACAAATATTGATTGAGAGTTATGTACCAAGTGATTCCTTTTTTTCCCCCCTAAGTTCTTCAAATATTTTTCAATTTTAGTTATATGGATACCTATTTGGGTAGATAATTCTCATTTCCCAAGCAGAATTAAAAGACAATGATTTCATCTGTTATCAATTGTTAGAATGTTGAGCCTATTAGAAATCTTTACTATATTCTGTTTCTTCTTTCAGGCTTGAGCTTGAATTTGAAGTATTATACTTCTGTTTGAAAAAGATCATTTAAAGACCAGGATTCCTATTTGTTACGAGGAGATATTTAAAACCATCATTATTGAAATATTTTGAAACTTAACAAGACACTTAGATTCCATAATAGTGTTAAAATAAAATAAAACAGAGACTAGGTTTGAAAATCCCCCAAGACGAAATCTTTTAAGCCCTGTATACAAAACTAAATATGACTTGAGTCATGAACACAAGTGCAGCTTAACTTAGGTTATTCTTGTAAATGTACTCCTCTGATAATCACAAAAGAAACAACTCATTTTCATAAAATGGCATAAGGTAAATCACTTTTAGTCAATCCTCTGCCATCTGGTAACTTCCATTTTAATAACCAATTATTGTAAAAGTTGAACAACTTTCTCAGTTTTACTTTATAAGTCATCCTGCAGTGTCATGCCTCTGTACTTCATTGCAATTTTGCTCTGAAAACTCCTGTTCATGAACTGTTCTTATGTGTACAATAAACTCTTACTAATACTATTTTACTGATCTGGCTTCTAATTTTTACTGTTTCTGGATTTTTGATAGTTTCTGGTATCAGAAGTGGGATCCAGAGGAGCCCTCCCTCAATGACGCTGGGGTTGGCATACAGTGATGTGCTGGTACCCACAAAGCCCACTGCACTCACTGCTTTCTCACAAATCTCAAGAGTTCTAGGATAAGTTTCCATTGGACCTAAGCTCTGAACTTTTTGCTCTGAGCTTGTGCATACCTGTGTTTTGTTAGTTGAAGCTTCTTAGTAAGTCATCCTTCTGTCCATAAGAGGAAAGAACTCAGTATTCTGGTTTCAGGGTGGCAGTAAAATTACTGGGCTCCCATATATTTGCTATTTTAAATATAAAGGCAAAAATAGGTTCCACATGGTCCAAAACTCTAACCTCTCTCAAAAATTCCCTCTATGGACCAGGATCTTGTGCCATTTTCCAAAATGCATGAACTTTTGGATAGTTTGAAATTGTAGTGGCCATTTTGGGGAAACTTTAACTTAGATCACATAGCCCACAGTAAGGGGTAGCCTTGAAATAAGAGAATCCCAAAACTCTGAGAGATAATGGAATGCATTCTTTGTTTGGTATGCAGAAGCTCCTAAAAGACAAAATGATTCAAAAAATAGCTAATATGAAAGAATCTTTACAGCGCATAAGTAAAAAACTTTCACCATTTGAACAGGTAACCTTAGTTCATTTGTCAGAAACACAATTTGGATCACTCTGGTCTTTTAGGGATTTGTGTTATTGTAGCTGAAACATGACTAAAATTTAAAAATGAAAGCTGTAAGGTCTCTATTTGTGTCTGTCTGTATATTTACATATATTTATGTCAGTATATAATTGACGTATATGTCCTATTTTTAAAAAAGCTCTATTTAATTGGCTTGAAAATAGGCACTTAAGTATTCCTAAAACTCTCAGAAATATAGAGCAAACACAAATGTTTTTCAAATTCATATGATCTTGAATAATCTTTGATAAGTAAAAACTAGCTTAAGTTCGTTACTTTAATAAAAACAGGCATGTCTTTGGAGTTGGCAACATTCAATATAATGCAAACATACAACTATTTATACCTACCTTTAGTCAAATAAGCTCATACTATCTCTGTGTTACAAAATCTGTCAACAAGATAAATAACTTAAAATGATGATTAACTGTTTAATGCCTAACCCAAGTATAATTATTAAAAACAATAATTTTAATAGGTGAAAATAAGAAAATTTATACTAAGTTAAACTAAATAATGGATATTCATTGAATATCTAGTTCATTTCCAGATTAGATGATACATAGACATTAATTGCTAAACGTCAGATTATCTACTTCTAACTTAATTTTTTACCTAAGATTTCTACTTCTGGCTTCTTAATTTAAAGATTACGTCTTTTGCCACATTAAAATTGTACTATAAAATATATCTCTAAAATTTTATTTTTTATAACTATATATTTATAAATTTACTAATCTACTATGGGATACTAATAAATGATAGACAGTTCACAATTTCTTACTTCATAGTTTTCACTGGAAAATAAAGATTACTATTAGTTTAAATTTATAATCATTATGTAAAAATAAAATTACTAGAAACAATAAGAGTGAAGAGAAACTGTATAAAAAGTATGGAAAAAATTGGATGTGTGTTTTTGTGTGAAGACTATGCAAGGAATATATGGCATGTTTTTATTAAGAAAAAAAGCATTAATTTTGTTCTAAAATAAAATAATTGGTTGTTCCAGAATAACAAAAACCAAAACAGTAAGACAAAACCTAAATAGATATGAAACATTGCAGAAGGTTTATGGAAAAGAAATTTTATGTTGTGAGGTCAAAGCTAGCAAAAATTGAATAGATTTATTTATGAGTTTTTTTTAATAAGCTCAATAATGTACTGCTATAAAACTAGAGTTTAATTTTATCTCTGTTAAAATCACGAAATTTCTTCGACTAGTAGTCTGAACTTAAAAGATTATACATTTTTTCTTTACCTTTAATAATCTTCCTAAGAAACAAAGATTATGTTTCATCAAAATATTTCCTGTTTCATGTTGTCTTTACAGGTCTCTGATTGCTGAGAAAAACTAATATAAAAACATATACAACTATGTAACTTTCTGTATTTGCCTTTGAAATCTTTTGTCAATTTGGTTTAATAGATAACTAAGGGGTTGTTTCACAGAGACTTGTGATTCAGTCCTTTTTAATCAAGTATTTTGCACTTAAAAAAATTGAGATATAGTTCATTTACAATATTATGTTAGTTTCAGGTGAGCAACATAGTGATTCAAAAAATTTAAAGATTATACTTCATTTATAGTTATTATAAAATATGAGCTATATTTCCGTGTGCTGTAAAATACATCCTTGTAGCTTATTTATTTTATACATAGTAGTTTGTATCTCTTAATCCCCTACTTCTATCTTGCTCCTCCCCTTCTCCTCTCCACACTAGTAACCACTAGTTTGTTTTCTATATTTGGTTGAGTCTGTTTCTTTTTTGTTATATTTACTAGTTTGTTTTATTTTCTAAATTCCATATATAAGTGATGACATACAGTATTTGTATTTCTGTCTGATCTATTTCAGTAAGCATAACTTTATTCTTATAGCTGAGTTGTATTCCATTGTGTGCATGGGCATGTGTGTGTGTGTGTGTATATATGTATATATATATATGTATATATGACATCTTTTTTATTTATTCATCTGTTGATAGACAGGCTGCTTCCATATCTTGTCTATTGCAAATAATGCGTCTTTGAACATTGGGGTGCATGTATCTTTTGGAATTAGTGTTTTGGTTTTCTTCAGATACATCCTCAAGGGTGGAATTGCTGGATCATATAGTAGTTCTATTTTTTGTTTTTTGACGACTTCTATACTGTTTTCAATAGTGGCTGCACCAATGTACATTTCCAACAATAGTGTAGGAGGATTCCCCTTTCCCTACATCCTGGCCGACTTCTGTTATTTGTGCTTATTTTAATGATAGCCATTCTGACAGATGTGAGGTGATATCCCATTGTGGTTTTGATATGCATTTCTCTGATGATTAATGATGTTGAGAATTTCTTCATGTGCCTGTTAGCCATTTGTATGTCTTCTTTGGAAAAATGTCTGTTCAGGTCATCTGCCTACTTTTTAATTGAGTTGTTTTTTGACGTTGAGTTGTATGAACTGTTTATATAAGTCGGATACTAACCCCTTATTGATCATTGCACTTGCAAATATTTTCCCCCATTCAGCTGATTGTCTTTTTATTTTTGTCAGTGGTTTCCTTTGCTGCGCAACAGATTTAAGTTTAATTAGGCCCCATGTGTTCACTTTTGTCTTTGTTTCCTTTACCTTAGGAGACAGATCCAAAAAGATATTGCTACAATTTATATCAAAGAGTGTTTTGCCTATGTTATCTTCTAGGAGGTTTATGGTTTCTAAATTTACATTTAAGTCTTTAATCCACTTTGAGTTTATTTGTGTATATAGTGTGAGAGAGCAGTCCAGTTTGATTCCTTTGCATATAGCTGTCCAGTTCTGCTGATACCATTTATTGAAGAGGTTGTCTTTTTCCCTATTGTTTATTCGTGCCTCCTGTGCTATAGATTAATTGACCTGACCATATAAGTGTGGGTTTTTTCTGGGATCTATATTCTATTCCATTGATCTATGTGTGTGTTTTTGTCTCAGTTCCATACTGTTATATATATATATATATATATAGTCCGTTTAAAATGTTGTGTCAATTTCTGATGTACAGCACAATACTTCAGTCATATAGGAATATACATATGTTTGTTTTCATACTCTCTTTCACCATAAGTTACTACAAGATATTGAATATTTCCCTGTGCTACACAGTATAAACTTGTTGTTTAACTATTCTTTATATATTAGCTAGTATCTGCAAATCTCAAGCTCTCAATTTATCCCTTCCCACTCCCTTCCCCACCTAGTAACCATAGGTTTGTTTTCTATGTCTGTGAGTCTGTTTCTGTTTTATAAATGAGTTCATTTGTCTTTTTTATTTTTTTTTTAGATTACACATATAAGTGATCAATCATATGGCATTTTTCTTTCTCTTTCTGGCTTACTTCACTTAGAATGACATTCTCGAGGTCCAACCATGTTGCTGCAAATGGCATTATTTTATTATTTTTTATGGTTGAGTAGTATTCTATTGCATAAATATATCACAACTTCTTTATCCAGTCATCTGTCGTGGTTCCATAGTGTTTTTGATTGTGGTAGCTTTGTAGTAAAATCTAAGTCAGGGAGCATGTTACTTCCAGCTCTGTTCTTTACTCTCAAGATTGTTTTGGCTATTTGGGATAGTTTCTGTTTCCATACAAATTTTAAAATTATGTGTTCTTGTTATGTGAAAAATGCCATTGGTGTTTTTATAGGGATCGTATTGAATATGTAGATTGCCTTGGGTAGTATGGTTCTTTTAAGAATATCAATTCTTCCAATCCACGAACATGATACGTTTTTTCATTTGTTTGTGTTGTCTTTTATTTCTGTCAATAGTTTCTTATAGTTTTCAGAGTAGAGGTCTTTTATTTCCTTACATAAGTTTTATTCCTAGGTATTTTATTCTTTTTGATGCAATTGTAAATGGAATTGTTTCCTTAATTTCTCTTTCTGCTAGTTCATTGTTAATGTATAGAAATGCAACAGATTTATGTATATTAATTTTGTATCCTGCACCTTTACCCAGGTCATTGATGAGCTCTGCTAGTTTTCTGATGGTGTCTTTAGGAATTTCAATTTATAGTATTGCATCATTTACAAACAGTAAAAGTTTTACTTCTTTCTTTCCAATTTTGATTTCTTTTATTTCATTTTCTTGTCTGATTGCTGTGATTAGGATTTCTATACTATGTTGACTAAAAGTGGCAAAATGAGTGACAAAATTTTTGTCTTGTTCCTGATCTTTGAAGAAATGCTTCCAGCTTTTCACCATTGAGCATGATGTTACTTGTGAGTTTATGATATATGGCCTTACTATGCTGAAGCATTTTCCCTCTCTACTCACTTTGTAGAGAGGTTTTTTTAAATCATAAATGGATGTTGAATTTTGTCAAAAGCTTTTTACGCATCTATGAGAAAATCATATGATTTTATTCTTCAGTTTGTTAAGGTGGTGTATCACATTGATTTGTGGTTGTTGAACCATCCTTGCATCCCTATGATAAACCTCACTTGATCATGGCATATGATCTTTTTAATGTATTGTTGGATTAAGTTTGCTAATATTTTGTTGAGGATTTTTGCATCTAGTTATATCAGTGATATTGGCCTGTAATTTTCTTTTATTGTGATATTTTTGTCTAGTTTTGGTATCAGAGTAATCTGGTCTCATAAAATACATTTGGAAGTGTTCTTTCCTTTGCAATTTTTTGGAATAGGCTGAGAAGAATAGGTGCTAACCCTTCTCTAAACTTTAGGTGGAATTCACCCAGGAAGCTTTCTGGCCCTGGGCTGTTGTTTGTTAGGAAGCTGTTGTTTTTCTTTTTTTTTTTTTTTCAATTTTATTAGTTATTCAATTTGATTACTGGTAGTTAGCCTGTTTGCATCTTCTATTTCTTCCTTGTTCTGTCTGGGTAGTTATTACACTTATAGAAATTTGTCCATTTCTTCTTGGTTGTTCATTTTATTGGCAGATAGTGGTTTGTCATAATCTCTTGTGATTCTTTGTATTTCTGTGGTGTTGATTTTAACTTCACCTTTTTCCTTTCTGATCTTGTTGATTTGGGTGCTGTCTCTCTCTTTCTTTTTCTGTCATTCTCTCCAATTTCTAATGAGCCTGGCTAAATGTTTACAATTTTGTTTATCTTTTCAAAGAACCAGATCTGACTATACGTCAATTAAAGAAACTGCCTATATTTTGATTGGTTTGTGGCTACTACAATATTTTGCTGTGGCCCCTGATTATTTAAAGTTGCCGATCTCCTTCCTCATATCTTCAAATTCTTTGATAAACTTCTTACTGTGATCATCCATTCTTCTGAGTTCTTTGTTCATCTTTACAATCATTACCTTGAAGATTGCCTGTAGAAGATTACCTTGTGATTGCCTGTCTCCTCTTCAGTTTTAGTTCTTCTGGCATTTTATTTTGTTCCTTCATTTGGAACATGTTCCTCTGTTGCCTTATTTTCCCTAATTTGCTGTTTTTATTCCCATGTATCTGGCAGATTGGTTGTGATTCCTAACCTTGGAGAAGTGACCTTTTTTAGGAGACATCCTAAGTGTCCCAGCATCATACTCTGGTCACCATTGCTATATGTTCTACGGGTGCTCCCTACGTGGGCTGCATGTATCCTTCTGTTGTAGCAGGCTGACTACTGCGAGCATTGTGGTAGGAGTGGCTGGCTCCTTCTCTGGTTTACCATAGCTATTTCTAAGTTTTTTGTCACTCACAGACAATTATTGTTTGATTCTTAATTCTCCTCTGAAAGTATTTACAATCAACTACAGACAAAAATGTTTCACCTTCATTATTGTTTGATTCTTGATTCTCCTCTGAAAGTATTTACCATCAACTACAGGAGAAAACGTTTCACCTTCAAGGAGCTTCATGGAAAAATCTCTGACAATTACTCTATAACACAGGTTTCTGTTAGCTTTAAGGTCAAATGCCAAATTAAGTAAGAATCTTTAAGACTCTAATGGAAAAAATGATTGATTCACATAACTCTTAATCCAAGAAAAACAAGAATTACTTACTTGGAGCTGAATGAACTGATGAAGATGGTTATAATTTTTATGGCTTTGTTTGAAGAATTGCTGGTGCTTTAATGTTTTGTTTTCCAGATTTAAAGAAATATCCTTTTCTCCTTTCTTTTATGTTATCTATAACTTATAGCAATTTGGTGAAGTATACCTTTACAAACAAAGATTGAAATGCTTATCTTTTTCTCCCTAACTGTTCCCTCCAAAGTTCAGAAATACTTACTAAATATTCTTATTTTTCATGACAATATAGGTATTCACATAAGTTCAGAAATAATCTGTTCTCCTTGTAACAGGACGCAACTGGGCAAGTCCTTAACTTGGCTTCTCAGCCTAAAGAGACTTTTAAAGTTCGAATTCTAGTTCTATATTATTACTTGACAATATTAAATGCCGAAGGTTAGCTTTATGGAGCCAATAAACATCCCTGGATATTACCAAAGCTTTGACTGAAGTATTATATTGGAGAATATGCAGATAATCACTGTTCTTGCCACTTCATGTAAATAATCAGGCCACATTTAATGAAACTATATTTATTACATAAACAAATTAGTCTCACTATAATTATCTTCGATAATAATACCTTTACAAACTATAGACAAAAATACATAAATGTAGGCAAAAATTTTTTAATAAAAAACTTTAGTATACATATTATCAGGTTCTAGTCCTGTTCCTTGTCTTTGAGGTATTATTATCTACCTGTATACTTCAGAGAAATCATAACAGATTATGTATGGAGAACCTTCATGCTTGTTCCATATAGAACACTCAAGAGAGTTCACTGAAACTCCCTGTGACACCTTCAAAGGCAGTCAAACTGTAACTGCAACCCTAGAAGCTCTACTACATTGAAACTGCCATCCATATTTCATTTAAAGATGCTCTGAACTCAAATCTAGAAATTTTCTCAAGTGGCTCCTCTCCACACTCAGAAAATTAGTTTATATTTTGCTCCAACTATTAACCTCTGTTTTTCTTTGGTTTCCATAAAAGTTCTTCTCATTACACTACCTGATTGCATCCATCATATAGAGGCCTAATGTAGGTGGAAACTCACCTGCAACATCACCTCGAAATAAAACATCCTCCTGTCATCCTAAGTAATCATGAGGATATGTGATTGCTAATACATTGTTGTGCTATATAAATAACTGAGAACAAATTTGAAATTCAATTCCATATTAGCCCTCCAATTTAGAAATGTGAAATCTGAATCTGATTATAATTCATTTGACTTATTTAAATCTTAGCTCCAGGGAATGTCTGCTCTGGGTTACTTTTCAATCCTTGGCTATTATTCTCCTTATAGTCATCATATTAACAACCTCCCTAGTGCATTGTATCCTCTCATGGCCTTTAAATGCCTTTCAGCACCCATCACATATCAAATGGTATCCATCAGGATTAGACAATTAAAGGGACTCACTGATCCAATCACACATATCTGTGATGATGATGCGACTGTTGGTACAGTGACTACATGACCATCTATCTCAAAGACTATGCCAACAGTGGTACCTGAGAATAACACTATACTAGTTGGTCACACTCTCAGATTGATGACAGAGTTAAAATTAAACAAAAGTAAAATAAAACAAAATGAAGACTAGGCTTGAAAATCTTCCAAGAAGATAAAACCATTTAAGCCATGTATACAAAACTAAATCTAGCTTACTTCATGTATATAAGCAAAACTTAACTTAGGTTATTTCTTGGAAATGTACTCCTCTGATAATCGTAAAAGAAACTTGACTCATCTTCCTAAAATGGTATAAGATCTTCACTTTTAACCAATCCTTTGCCATCTGGAAATCCTCATTGTAATAGCCAATCATTGTAAGGGTTAAACAACTCTCTCATTTTCACTTTATAAAAGTCATTGTGTGGTGTCATGTCTCTGAGTGTCATTCCACTGTTGGTTTGAAGATTACCAATTTGTGAATTGTTCTCATGTGCAGAATAAACTCTTACTACCACTGTTTTACTTATTTAGTTTTAATTTTCAGAGTTTCTGGATTTTTGATAATAGTTATGCTACATTTTACTTAAATGCCTTCTGATCATCAGCTAAGTTTAAAGTCCCCTTTTCCATTGAGATGTAATTAAATTCCTTTTGAGTTTTTCTACTACTTCTTTTGAATTTTCTATAATCTCTCTGAGGTTTTGATCAATTTCTGAAATATGATAAATGATATTTATGAGAAGAATGAGATGAAAAATAAGTAAAGTTAATAAAAAGAAAAATGAAGATGGAAGAGAAAATGTCCTGGGAAACAAAAGAATTTTTTTTTAACAGGGGGAAGGGGGAGAAAAGAAGAAGCAAAGTAAAGGTAGAGTTCTAAGAACACAGAGCATTATGGGCAGCTTACAGAAAGCCCTTTCTTGCCTCTGCTGGCATATTTCTATGCACAGATGGGCATGTGGAAGTTGATCAGTGGACACTTCATTTTTGCTAGTTCTTTCTGTGGACCTGCTAAATGTGACATGACCCACTGGTGCTTGATACCATTGATTGGACAGGGTATTCTCCTTCAAAGATCTCTGCTAGGACCTGTCTCTCCTTGAGGTACTAACGAGCAGCTTAGAGCATGACATAGTGGGAAATTATGAATACTTCTTTGCTATTTGGGAACCTGAAAGCAATCATTCACTTATTCATTTCCTCAATCAAAATTAATTATTCATTTAAGGAAGTATTTATTGGAAACCAAAGGCACTGTGCTGGACACTTCAGGAAATAAAAGAAAAATTATGGACAGGATCTTACCTAAATTCCTTCATATTAAAATGTTCTGTGGGTGTTCCACAGGACCCTTGATTTCAACCAGTACAAAACTAAACTCAGCATGCTCTTCATACCACACTCCCATCACTAGTCACCCACTCCTTTCATCTCCCACCAAGTCCACTCTTCCACTAATATCTCTTATATTGGTTATCACTGAAAATCATCCATGTCATCCAAACTGGAAACCTCAAGTCATTCTCTGCTCTTTCAAATTCCTCATCCTGTTCACCTTCAGCTCTTCCCCTGATTGTATCTCCTCTCTCCACCCTCTTATCATCTCTCACTTGGACTTAACTGAGATAGGCTTCTGTCCAAATTTTCCATCAGACACTTTTCATTCTCCCTTTTATGTGCACTATAGTCTGAATGCTGTGCCTAAAATACAAATAGATATCATTTTGTTGCTAAAAGTTTTATGGTTACTCCTCATTCCCAAACAGGGAATAAAGCTCCTTAAATTATGAGTACTTTCATATCTATTTTATTTCCTTACCTATCTAATATTTCTATTTTCATCTTATGTATTCTTTTCCATGAACACTTGGTTTGTTGTATGTTGTATTTTTCTTGAAAGATTGTTAGGAGCCATATAGATGTGTGAATACACACACACACATATATATATGTGTGTATATATATATATATTTATTTTATGGGACATAAAAAACTCTTAGATTTATTTCAGAAAGAAGGAGATAAGACCAGGGTATCATTTATAAGGATAAATGTAATAACAATTTGAAAAGCAAATAAAGAGGGGGAAACTGGTTGTGGTAGGTGGTTACTTCAGTGGTGATGATCTGAGCCTGGGTAGTAGAACACGAGAGGAGATGCAATGAGATAACATGTGAGATAAGATTATATATGAATCTACATGAACTGTTATGATTCAACTTATCAGGCTGGTTTCTTGGCATAACACTTACAATGGACAACTGAAGGAATAGGAGGAACAGAGTTTGAGATTTATCTTCAAAATTAATGTGAGGAGTTTGATAGAGAACTGAAGAGTAAATCTGTAGACTATTATACAAATAAGTAATAACCACTTATAGTTAACATAGGAGTTGTATGCTACTGTTACTAAAATAAAATATTGGAGTATCTTTTGGTCACTATATATTTTAACTATTTCCTGATTTAATATTATGCTATTAATTTGTTAGCAAAATTTTTATAAAACTTTTAGGAATGAGTAAAATCTAAAGAATCTTTTTTGAGTTTCCATACATAAGTGATAACATATGGTATTTGCCTTTGTGTTTCTGGCTTAGTTCACTTAGAATGACAATCTCCAGGTCCATCCATGTTGCTACAAATGGCTTTATTGTATTCTTTTTTATGGCTGGGTAGTATTTTATTGTATAAATATACCACAACTTCTTTATCCAGTCATCTATCAATGGGCATTTAGGTTGTTTCCATGATGTTATTTAATTTACAAAACAGAAACAGACTCACATAGAAAACAAACTCATGGCTACTGGAGGAAAGGGGGTAAGGAGGGATAAAATGGGAGTTGGAGATTTGCAGATACTAACTTACCATATATAAAATAGACAAACAAGTTTCTACTGTATAGCCCAAGGAACTATATTCAATACCTTGTAGTAACTTATAATGAAAAAGAATATGAAAACAAATATATGTATGTACATGTATAACTGAAACATTATACTGTACACCAGAAATTGACACAACATTGTAAACTGATTATACTTCAATTTTAAAACTAAAAATAAAGAGTGATTTTTTTGTTTTTCACTTTCCTTTCTACTCCTTTGAAGTCATGTATTATGCTGAGCACTGTATGGAGCCCTATAGAAAAAAATAAACACAAGATAATCTCTACCCCCCAAAGAGGTTACAAACTTGTTGAGGATTTACAATAAGCAATACAAAAATCTAAAATTTTGTCAATTAAGTAGAAAATTTAGGCCCCACTTTCCTCTTAAAGGTGTAGAAGCAAAACATGAAAAAAGGGATATTTAATTTGTTTTGCTTAATTTATTAGTTACCTACTAGAACCAGAGCCCCCAAAACACGAAAAAAAAAAAGAAAAAAATATTCACGGGAAATACTCAACATGAAAAACATGCCTGCCAAGAAACCAAACAACCCACACATAGCCAATAAAAGGGAAGACTCTTACTTCATACTCTGAATGCCTCCAGACTGAAACTGTGTCAGCGATGGAACATTTCACAGCTGTAGGACCTCTTCTTAGAGAGATTTTTTTCTGCCAGTCTCAAAATTCTTCAACACAAATCATTACTTGGAGAATCACACCCAAACTTCTTAAATAATGAAGGGGATGAACAGGAATGTTGTTATTTTAAGTTTTCAGAGAAAAAGGTGCTTTGTTGATCAAACAACTACTTTGTAGCCCTTAGTGTTGTATAACGATCAATTTCAGAGTTATGGACAGGGTTCACACAGTCTAATTAGAAAGATTAAAATTCAGGACATGTTAGCATTAGAACCCAAGCAAGAACACACACTTTTTAAAGTTTTGCTTTGAAACCTTTAGTCTAAATAACTATTATTTTTATTAAAAAATAAAAATAATTTAAACTGCTCTCCTGCCATGAAACTATAGATATGGGATGTTTTCCATCTCTACAAAATTTAGTTTTTCTGTTTTTGTTTGTTTCCTCGTGCATAACATAATCAGAGCCATCACTCACTGACTTGAGGACTAACGTAATTGAATGCAATTTTGACAGTAGTTTCTATTCTGCTTTGTCCTTTGATCCATTTAATAATCATTAATGTTTCTTACTTCCCTCTCCTGTTTAAATCCAAGGTAGGTGTAAAGAGAGAGAAGTGTGGAGTAAAGAAGCACTGATGGAGAAAGGAATTTTTCTGAAAAGTCATAGAGATTGAAATTCAGAGAGAAGACATATTCATATTGAAATTTCCAAAATGAATTTTGCCACTGGGTAAAACATTCATAATAAAATGTTCCCTAGATCCACTTGAACGTGGGCTGGATGTGGTGACTTGTATCTTATCAATACAGTATAGAAAAGGGAGGAAAAAAAAAAGACTTTACCGTGGAGGAACCTGGCAGACACCACTTTAAGCAAATCATAAAGGTTAATAGCATCAGTCATAATTAATGCTAATATCATGTACCCCTTGATATGAGGTGATGAGGTCAACTCATCTTACGGTATTCTCTCAAACCATATTGTCAGCCTAATCATGAAAAAAACATCACACAGCCTCAAATGAAGGATATTCTACAAAATAAGCACTACTCCTCAAAAGGATTATGGTCATAAAGAACAAGGGAAGAGTGAGGAAGTCTCATAGATTGGAGGAAACTAGGAGACTAGATGACCTAATGCAATGTGGTATTCTGGACTGGATCCTGGAAGAGAAAAAGAACATTAGTGGAAAAACTGGTAGAATCTGAATAAATTCTGTAGTTGAGTTCATAGTAATGTACCAATGTTATTCTTAGTTTTGACAAATGCAGTATTTTTATGTAAGATGTTAACTTTAGGGAAAACTAGATTAAGGATATATTGGACACTCTTTGAACTATCTTTGCAATGTTTCTGTAAATCCAAAAAAATCCCTAAATATAATACTTACTAAACACATACACATATATACACACTCCACAATCAGGACTTAATTACCGTTTTAAAAAAGAAAAGGAGCACTTATAGCAATAGGACCCTTCTTTTCATGGACAAACAAAATAACATCTTGATATTTAAGCCTAGGCTTGGTAGTTTTAAGTCTAAGCTTTGAGATTTTAGTTGCATTAGAAGTTTAAGCAGTCCAAATAAGACTTTTAGATTTACCTTATACATGCAGAAAAACTACGGTAGTGACTCATGAAAATAATATTACTCAGGTTTTCTTCCAATTGTTAATTATTGAATACTGACAGGACATAAGGAACTCTTTAAAGTATTACACTTATACACAGAGGTGTTGATACCTAGAAAATGTATTATCAGACCTAGCATTAGAGTGCAGTCTGTCTGACTCCTGGACTGTAATTCTTCCAGCCACACCTTGGAGCCTACTAGACCTCTCCCACAATTCCATGGGGCATGGAGATAATTGAGTGGGAAAATGTCTTCTTCCTTAGTGGAAGTTTGAGAAGACAGTCAGAGGGCAGCAGTAAGCTTCTAAACTAGAAATCTACTAATTGTCCAGAGATTGTGGAAACTTTTCCATTGTGATTTGTAGAACTAATTTTCTGCATCTTTGATGGAGATTTTGATTATCCTTTATACAACTCTACCTAGTTTAATTGTCAGGATCATCAGAGTTGTGAATTAGAGATAACAATGAAATTGCTTACAGTGTTCTTTTTAGAGGGATGTAGAGAGCCTCTAAGATGACATCTAATGATCTTCATATAATCCTTTTGTGTAACACTCAGGGAAGCAGCCGAGGCTTGATTTAGTGACTTGCTTCCAGTGACTAGAATACAGCAGAAGTGAGGGGCTGTCACTCCAAGACTGGGTGATGAAAGATTGTGGCTTCCATCTTGGGATGCTTGCGCTCTCTCATTCTCTCCTGAATCACTCAGAGCTGGGGGCAAGTCAGCTGCAGGTCATGAGGCAGCCCTGTGGAGAGACCTACGTGGTGAGGGACCAGGGCCTGCAGCAACTACGTGAGCGAGCTTGAAGGTGAATCCTCCCCAGCACTTCCCTACCCCATTTAGTTGTGACTGTACGACATGAGGAACCTTGAGCTAGAACTACCTAATTAAGCTATTCCTGAATTTCTGATCTGCTGAAGCTATGAGACAACAAACGTCTGTTATGTTTAAGCTGGTAAACTTGGGCTAATTTGCTATGCAGCAGTAGAGAACTAATACAGTCTTTCTCTGTAAGGAGGGGGTGCAGGCAGATTTTCATCAGACACCCACATTTATTTCATGATGAGTGTGTTAGTACAGTTGTCTACTATCTTTTTTTATGAAGACTGATACTGAGTATAGGTAACATTCTTTTATTCATATTATATACATGTAAGTATAGATAACTTATCTTTTTATTCAGTTTTATCTGAGAATTATGGTTTATAATCTTTTTTTTATTTGAAGTATAGTCCATTTACAATGTTGTGTCAATTTCTGGTGTGTAGTATCATGTTTCTGTCATACAGATACATACATATATTCCTTTTCATATTCTTGACAATCTGAAAATAATCGTGGGGGCCCTCATTCTCTCATTTGTTTTTGTTATACTCAAAGCCAACTTTAGGACTACAGAATTAAAACTGGACATAGAAATTGAGCTTCAGTTTTCCTTTTTTAAAAAATTCAGTGGTACTTTTTGATTGTTAAAATGTTTTGATGAAATGAAAACATATCTTTATACCTAAAGCTTTTTCTTGAAAAATTTAGTAAATCACCTGCCATATATTCATTTGAAAATATTGAAGGACAGCATAGAGAATTGTCTCCATTTATACTAACACCAGATGAATACCTTAACTGCACAGCAGCTCATGTGATGCTTTGAAAAATGCCTGTTCTTTCTTTGTGTTTTTTTCTATTATGAGTAAATCATCTCTGTACACATTCAAAAATTTTGATTCTGTTGCACTTCATTTTGTCTTCTAGGTTTGGCATGTTTCCTAATTTCTTTATTCACAAATCCCTTAATGATACCTTTAAAACTAAAAGAATATGTTGGAGGAGGATGGACATAATGTTCTCTATTCTCCATTGGATCATAAAAATGTCCACTAGATAAGAATGCACTTTGCATAGTTGAAATCATGATTTCTATAACTCATTAGTGTTTTGTAATAAGCAGCCACTTCTCATATCAGAGACAGTGCATGCTTTTCCCAATTCATCTAAAGGTATATTTGTAAACAATGCAGTGTTTGTTTTATAAAAAGAATCGTATGTATGTAATAATCTCAATTAAAGTACAATTTAGCTGTAGTCACATGTATATCAAGAGTAGGAAACATGAAAATAAGATGCAAAAGCCACAGAATACATCTTTTAAAACTCACAAACAGATGTGACATTGTTTAATCTACAAGTAGCCTGGAAAGAGTGGGTGGGTGTTTGTCATATTTGTTCTGAAGTTTCCAGCCCAAGTTGTAAAGGGCTATGTAAACCTTCTACGTTCTTGTCAGTGGAAATTATTTCGTCCCTTGCTAAAATTCAGTCAGTTTGGAGGTGAAAAAAAGCAGCTGTTAATCCATGTAACTTTGCTTACTCAGTGGTTGAGGGCAGAGCGTAGTGAAGGGCCTGTGCTATGATGGAGGAAAGGCCCAAGTACTTGTGATGACTAATTCGCTTTCAGTCATTTACTATCCTAAAGTAAAAGTGATTTACACTAAAGTACTCCCACCAACTGTTTTCAACCAAACAATTCTGAGCCTTACTAGAATTTCAAGGAAGAGTAATAAGTACCCAAGATTTGGTCAGTAATAGCTTATGGAAGAAAGAATATCAACAGGATTTGCTGAATGAAGGGAAAAACAAATTGTGGTAGATGTTTGATAACTTTCATCATTTTGATTCCTATATCCCCTGCATTCCTGGACTCTGTCCTGTCCTGTGAACTGTAGCCTCCTTGGTCTCCTCGACGCAGGGAGCCTGGATGGTGTTGAAGGAGTTCCCCGACTCTGTGTGACACCCTGGAGACTCTCCCAAGACCCTCTGCTGGGACAAGCCTAGGTCTCATCCCATTCCTTTCCCCTCCCTCAGGAATGTTCTTTACTGCCTCATGCTCAGTGCCTTCAGAGCTGTTGTTCACTCTGTTTTGTTTGTTTTGGTTGATTCAGTTAGGAAGGTAAATCCAATTCCTCTTCTTCCATGTTGGTCAGAAGTGGAAGTCTTGCTTTGTTTTAATACAAGATTTGGATTTCCCTGGTTTGCACCAGTTTGACATCAGCTGCCAGTATGATCTTTTAAAATAATCCTATTATCTATGATCTATTAAGATAATTCTAATTTAGTCTTTATTCTGTATAAAGCAGTCATTTATACTGATTGAATTTTGGTTGTTAGACCAGTGTTGCCTTCGTGGGATATACCCTACTTGATCATGAAGTATTGTTCTTTTTAATTTGTTGCTGGTTTTGACGTGCTAATAGTTTGTTAGAATGCTGTGTTTATGTTTATGAGGAATGTTGGTCTATAGTTCTTCTTCTGGTAACTTTTGGTATCAGAGTAATACTAATGTTCTAAAATGAGTTGGGAGTTATTACTTTCTCTTCCTTTTTTGTGAAGGAGTTTAAGTAGGATTTGTATTATTTCTTTCTTAAGTGTGTGATAAAATTTATCAGCAAAGACTTCTGGGCCTGAAGTGTTCATTGTAGAAAAGTTTTTAAACAGACATGTAATTTCTTTAGCACATATAGGTTTCTTTAGGTTTTTAACAATTTATTTTTGTATAAGATGTGATAATTAGTGTCTTTAAAGGAATTTGTAAATTTTATTAAAATGTCAAATTATATCTAAGATGCCAAATGTATCTTCTAGAATCTGTAGCAGTAACCCTTGTTTTCCTGAGATTGACAGTTTGTGTTATCTATAATATTTTTTTCTTGATTAGTCTAGAGATTAATTACATTAGTCTTTTCAAGAAAGTCACCTTTGTTTTTATTAATTTCCTGCTATTTGCATGTTTTCTTCTTTAATTTCTTGTTTTGTTATTTCCTTTCTTCTGTCTAGTTTAGTTTTCCTAAATCCTTAAGTGGAAACTTATTTCACTGACCTCACATATTTTTCTTTTCTTTAATGACTACTTATTAACACTATAAATTGCCCTCTAAAATCCACTTTAAATATCACACACTTTGATATGTGAGATTTTTTTGTTTCCATTCTTTTAGTTCAAAGTATTTGTTTTTAGTCCAAAGAATTTTCTAATTTTCTTATGTTTCTTCAACTCATAGATTATTTAATATATGTGGCATAATTTTAAAAATAATTTGGAGATTTTCCAAATCAAGGTGACTTATTGTTATTAATTTCTAATTTAATGCTCGTGTGGCTGAAGAATATACTCTTTTTATATTCGAGATTTATCTTATGGCCCAGCATATGACCTGTTATCAATATTTCATGTGCACCTAAAAATAATGTGTATTAAGTGCAATGTTCTTTAAGTGTCATTTAATTCAAGCTGGTGTTTAGTATTGTTCAAATCTTCTGTTAAGTACTTGCCTCCTTAGGACTGTTATGTCTTCTTGATGGGTTAACTCTTTTTACCATTTTGGAATATCCCTTTTTATCTTTATCTTCACTTATCTTCTCTTTGTCTTGATGTCTTCTTTGTCCAATAGCAATAAAGCCATACCAGATTTATTATGCTTAGTGCTTGCATGTGTAGCTTTTTCTATGCCTTTCTCTCTTTCAGCTCTTTACTCTGCCTTTATAATTGTCGTGTGTTTGCTGTAAATAGCATGTATTTGGCTTTGCTTTTTCATCTAGTCTGACAATTATTGATATTGTAAAGTTTAAGTATGTTAAACTGCTGTTTGTTTTCTATTTATCCATTTTTTTATTTATTCCTCCTTTCTTACCTTTTTTTGGTATAATCAAGTATTTTTTATATTTAATTCTACCCTTTTGGCTTTTTCTGTATACTCCTTTGTGTGTGTGGTGCATGCACACTTAGTATTTATTCTGTAATATAAATTTGTATCTTTATTTATCACTGTCCACCTTCAAATAATTGTATGCTTTTTCATGAATCTTAAATAGTATAATCTCAGTTTTTATGCTCTAATTGCATTATATTTTACTTTACATATGTTACAAACACCAAATATATTATTATTTTTGTTTTAAACAGTGAAAAGTTTTTAAAGATACATAGAAATATATAGTTTAAGAAAGGTGTTTTATTTTTCTGATGCTCCTCATTCCTTCCTGCAGATCCAGGGTTCCATCTATTATTTCCTTTCTGTCTTTCTTTTAGCATTTTTTTTATAATACAGATTTTCTAGACACAAATTATATCAAAATTTTGTCAGTAGGAAATGTATTTATGTTTTATTATTAAGCATATATTTTGCTGAATGTAAAATTCTTGGTTAATTTCTTTTTTTTTTCTTTCAGCACTTCAAAGTTTCAGTTCCCCCTTTTTCTGGTCTCTTCTGATGAAAAGTCAGACATCATCCATATTGTGGTGGTTCTAGTTGTGTCTTTTTTGTAGTGTAGCTTTTGTAATGTATCTTTGGTATAATGCCTGATTTTCCTCAGACTGCTTTTAAGATCTGTTCTTTGTCTTTGGTGTTCAGTATTTTGTGTATGACGTGCCTAGGTATGGTTTTTCTTTGAATTTGTTGTGCTTTGATTGTATTGAGTTTCTGATACCTGTGGGAAGATGATTTTCTTAAAATTTGGAAAGTTCTTATCCAGTGTTTTATCAAATACTTCTTTTTTCATTTTCACCACTTCCTCTCCTCCTGGAACTACTTTTACATAAATATTGACTGTTCACAGTTGATCTACAGAGAATGAATGCCCCACTTTTTTTTTTTTTTTTTCCTTCTTTATGTTTCAGTTTGGATATCTTCTGTTGTCCTGGCTTCCAGTGAACTGATCTTTTCCTCTGGGCCCAGTTAAGGCTATCTAGGAATTCCTCATTTCTGATAACGCTGTACATTTCTATCAGTTCTCTTAGTTCTTTTTCAGAGTTTGCATTTCTCCACTAAAATTCCTCATCCCTTCACACACGTGGTCAATCTTTCCCACTAGATCCTGTAGTATTTTTATTGTAATTATTTTATAATCCCTCTTTGGTAATTCTCACATCTGCATACTAGCATGATTCCAGAGATATCTTTGTGTTTTATAGCAAAGTCACTCTCTTTCTGAACAATGGGAGTTTTGTCTCTTGTTTATGGTTCAGCTGCCAGCTCTTTTTACGTTCTAGATACTCTCTCTCTCCCCTCCTACTATGGGAAGATAGCTGCAAGCTGCCTTGGAAGGATTTCTCTCAGCTCCTCTTACCTCCTGCATTCCCAAGTTGCCTGCTTTGGTTTCAGTGGTCCACACACCTCTGGAGGGTCTCTCAGCCCTGCTGGCAGCCTTTACTGCATTACACATGGAGACTGTGGGGAAGAGTCTTTGGGTGAGTGCAGATTAGCTCTCTGACTGGATCTTCTTGGAATTCTGTCATGCCAGCCATGGGCATTAGAAGTTCATTAAAGTGGCTTGTTTCTTCCTCCTTATATCCTTGCATAAGAGATGTCTTCTCCTTCTTCCACTCCACCAAGAATGAGAGCAGGCACATGTCTCTTCTCTCCTGTGAAGGGCTTGCTGCGTTTTGGAGTTTAGTTCAACTAGGGTTCTTTGTCTCTTCAGCACTCTGGTGGATTAAAAACAACAACAGTGGTAATACAACCACTTAGCTTATTTTGGTTGTTGTGACAAAGGCAAATGTCCTTTGCAATACTAATACCAAAATAGAAGAAATCCCTCAAATATAGTTATAAGAGTGTTTCCAGTGAAAATAGGTGCTTTCTTCAATGTCATTGGAATGCCTGCTCTAGAAAGTCTATCAGTACACTAAATGTGTCAGAACAGAAGGGAAGTAGTTGCCTGAAATCTAGAAAAAGAAAAGGCAAGAAGTTGGCTGCCCCAGTGCTGGGGAACAGGAGTTAGAAAACAAAAAACAAGGCAGCCTTGTCCAAGTGAGCAACTCAGCCAAGTACAGATTTCTTAATCCATTGATTGGCTTCTTATTTGATCAAGATATTCATCAATTTAATGAATAACTTATAAAATATTGATTGAGACTTTTTATATGGATTTTTGTTGGAGAGATAGGCATATAAAACAGCAGGAAAGAATAAATTTTTGTACATGTTATAATAGAGATACAAATGCTCAATGAATGTTAGCTATTTTTACTACTAATTTTACTGCCAAGGCCCATGAGGATACCATAAACTGGGATAGCAGAGAGCTGCTGGAGAGCTCCTTCAACAAGTCTTTCAAATAGAGACAGAGTTGAACAAATACAATTAGTGTTAGGACTCGGGGTTCAATAGAAATTCTGGGGCAGGAGTATGGTTGAGATGGATAACAGTTGTTTCCAGTGGCTGGACAGTGGTCCTCAGAGACGTGATCACATCTGCAGTGGAAACAAGGTCAGAACAGGTGAGGAACTGTGTGAGAATTTTTGAGAAAAATACAACTTGTACAATTATACAGAACTTGACCAGACCCACCAGGCAATAATATGCGTGCATAAGATACATGTTGGCTTGTGTTCTGCTAAGTGTCATTTTCTGAGAATGGGGAGTTTTATGAAGTTGGCATATCTAAGCAGTTTTCCCACTAAATCCCATTTTAGAAAGCCCATGTCCATTGGAGCTAGGAGTTTTCTTAAACCTTTTAAGCGGAAGAAGCTATTTTGTCTAGCTTGTATAAATATTTTATTTCAATTCAATTGGAAAAATTACTAACCATCTAATAATGCCAGGCACTCTGCTTGGCCCTGGTGATGTGAAAATAAATAAGACATGGTTCCTGCTCTCAGGGATCCCACAGATTACTAGGAGAAGAAACTATGTGAATAAATAATTAATAGTATACAATGTTAAATCTAATCCCTTTATGAAGGACAATCCTATAGTTGAAATGAATCCATCAAGCTATTGTAATGTGATGGCATCATTGGTTAATGGTTTAATTAATGTGTTAATTCAGCAACCATGTGTTCAGTACCTATTATGTCCCTACTTTAGTGTTGATCTGAGTGTGTTTCAGCCCACAGTAATCCACCTAAGCCCTCACATCTACATTTCACATGCAAACACTTTAGTACATAGTATATGATTCATTGCATTCACTTGCATTTTGACTTAATTTTTTCAGTGAAATGGATTACTAGTGAAATAAATTTTTATATTATCTGATCTGATATATATTGCCTTTTTCAGGAGGAAAGTTAAAAATGATTAATGAAACACATTGAACTTTTTTTAAAATAGTTGATCATAGGAGATTAGATTTAATTTCACAGTGACTTTATACTTAGGTAAGATTTAAAGTCTATTTGGAGGCATGTGAAAGGAGGATTAATGAATGCTTGAAACAGAGAGAAAGAAACATGTGGAAAAATAATATATTGCTTTGCTCTATTAAAAAGAACTTTAATGAAATAAATTTCACAAGGAAACAAAGGAAAAAACACCCATGTTCTAGTCTGACTCAACATGGAGAAAAACAAAGGAAATTGAAAATGTCATTTATCTTTGGAATTACTAAAAAACACTGACCCTAAACAACTGACAAGAGAGAAGCTAGAACCACTGTCTTTCAGAGTGTACTTCATGTGATTTCAGAGCAATCTGAGAAGGTCAGTGCCTCTCATTGTCTCTGACTGCAGAGTAATAGAATATTGCCTCTAATTGTGGGATTAAATGAACATATGGCTGGTGACGTTATAGGAAGAGAGTTAGATAGAGTTCTTAGAAAGATAATTTTTATCAGATTATGAAGAAACTGAGATCTACTTTTGCTTTTTATTAAGGAAAGTTGGTATGTAAACATAATATACATATGTACACATATATAATATAATTATATATGATATATAATAAGTATATATTACATTAGGATGTATTATATATTTAATCTATGTGCTTTCAATTATTTAGATTTTTCTTGGACTTTAGATGTAGTTTTTGAAACTGATTAGAAGATTAAAAAAAAAAAAACACTTGAAAAAGACTACTTTTTGTTGTTGTTGTTAAAAGATATGTATCCAGGGCATTTTTATCCTGTTAATAGTCACAGCTATATTGAAACCTATGACTCAGGTGTCAGATTCAGCCCTGAGCCTTCAGCTGACCTTCATATTTTTGAAGGCTATTGCAGACCAAAACATAATATCTGTGAGTCTGGCTTTTATAATTTTCTGAGTAAAACTAGAACCTTTCTAAAGATTAATAATTAGACATATGAGGCATTCTAAAGAATGGCAGGTCAGTTAAATAAACATTTAAAATTACAGTAGATAACAAATGCTTACCTTTGGAAGTCCAGAGTCCAAATGAAGCGCTAAATCCAGACTCCAACTGGGAATGCAAACTCACAGAGCCTCCAGTTCAAAAATGGTGAACATAAGTAGTGGGCTTGTTTTTTTCCCTTCCTAGTTCCACTGACACAACAAGGCTGCTTCACAGGGCAAATAAATCCAACACTACATTGCCAAAAGGAAGTGGTACTACCAACACAGTTGAAATTGTGAATTTCTGGAGAATAACATCTTCTTGACAAATAATCCAAAATAGGAGAGAGCAAATAGAGAGGCCAACACAGTCAAAGGAGATGTCTTGGCTTTATAAGGGAAAGCTCCAAGTTTAGTTAGTAGGCATGAGGGGTGGAGAGCTGTGAAACAGTAATCAGGATAATTAGTTAAAGATCTGTAGGCTAACAGGACCAATGGAGCCCTTCTCTACTTCCCCACGAGTGACTTACAGCAGAGGTATTTCTCCCCAGCTTAAGCCAAAAAGCTTCTTCCTAAAACAACTAAATAGACTGCATAGGATGGGCTGGCACACCAGCATGACATGAGACAGAAGCCCAGCTGACTTTCAGTACATCAAGCTGTACAGCCACCCAGAGGGAATGTAAAATGAAAGATCTCTCAGACCAGGGGAAAATACGCTGAAATACTCCATTCCCAGAGTAACATTCTTGTTATTTTGGCATTTAGGTAGCCTGCCTGCTTGCCCTCTGGCCACACATCTTAAAATGATTCCTACCAGTTAACGTGTCCTCACCTATTTACACAGACAGGAAAGCAGCCTGTTCATTCCAGGGAAAGCCCTTTTGGGGACATAGATCCAGACTTACACAGAGAAGGTATAACAGCTACTCTAATTCATCAGTCAAGTCCTTTATTCATAAGCATGACTCACCAACTAAAGATCATCAGGTTGCTTAAGAAAACCAACAACCTAAATGCAAAGAAACAAGCTAAAGAAACAGAACAAGTGATTATAGAGGGAAAAAAAACAGTTTAAGGCACATAAAAGAACTTGAAAAATATTCTGATCATATTGTTAGAAAGTTTTGCTTGGCTATTAAATATATTTTAAAAAGAAAATAAGAAAAATCAGATTAGTATTAAAAACAAGTGAAAATTTTTGAAACTAAACATATATTTTCTGAACATTTATAAAGGAAATCAAACATACCCAATTAATGATCTATTCTGGAAGATAAAGTTGATAAACTCACAAAACATTGATCAAAAAGATGAGAAAACATGAGTAGAATAAGGTTGAGTCATTGACAATCAATTCAGGAGCTCTGATGTCTTTCTAAGACTTTTAGAAAAAGAGTCTGGGGAAAACAGAAATGTAGAAATGATTCAATATTAGAAAAAAAAAACTGTCCTAATCAAAGAAAGGTAGTTCAATGAAAATGAAAGACTCAACCTATGCATATTTCAGAACTCAAAGGATAGTGAGAAGGTTGCAAAACTTTCCAGAGAAGAGGAAAAACAGGTTACTGGGGGAGGCTAAATACTGACCTAACAATAGAAACCAAAGAAAGGCAGTGTTCTGAACTTTAAGGAGTTATGAGTTGGCCATATGAGCAAAGGAAGATTTATAAGCAAACTATTGCAACAAAATCAAATAAGTACTCATATTAGCATAAACATAAAAGGCCACTAGAGTTCTGGAGAAGTAAAGAACTTGCTAGTCCTTAGTGACTCAGAAGAGTGTTTAGAGAGAGGGTGCTGTCTGACCTGGGTTTTGCAGTATAAGTAGGCGTTTGCCTTAACTATCAGAAAATCAGAAACAAGTACAGTAATCTGCCTACTTTTCTGACTGGAAATCTTCACTTCTTCTGCTTCTTTATCCAAGTTTTCTTTTCAGTTTCATTCCCAGTGCCATATTTATACTCTCTTCTCTCTACTGTAAGCTACTTTAGACTTGTAGTAAACAGACCATATAGGTTAAATAAATAAAAACATTTAATATCTTAAATATAAAATGCAGATAGGTTGAAAGTTTTATATTTTTCTAGGAACTAAATAAAAGTCATTACACATGATTTTTAAGTTTTTATGGGAAGGGGTGCTCACTCTTGTGCCAGGGTGATGGTTTTAGTACGTAACGATGATATTATTACTTAGATGAGATGACATTAGTACTGGAGGCATTAAGCAACCAAGACTCTTCAGCAAGGAATGAAATCTCCTGTAGATCAAATATTCAAAGTACAGGGCTTTCTATTCCTGCCCAAACAGGAGAGAGCAAGATAAAGAAGGCACATCTTGGATGAGAAGGATTAAAGGAGGCTGCAGTGTGGCTGTGGCCATTCTTTGTCAATTGAATGTTTAGGAGAAAATGGAAAACAGGATGGTGAAACCTGAAAACAATATGGTGCATTTTTTTCATTGTCAGGGAACATGGATTTCCATAAATTATTTTCAGATAAAAATGTTTTAAATTGATGACACAAAGCAGCAGCAGTATGAATGAGTCAGTAAATTGATGAGGAAGCTTTACTGAGTACACTGTGTATGCAGGACTCCAGAGTGGCTATTTTAGGGAAGGCATTGTCAGTATTAATGCTAATGACTACATTTCAGAATAAACTGGTGACACTCAGAGTTTCCAAAATAAAGCCAAACTTGTTTCAACATTTTCATGTTATACGTTCTTTTCAAATTGTTATTACAATATTGGGAAATTGAGGTTTATATTTTAATAATGCAACTGACCTTGGGGTCAGAAAAAAGTAAATATTAATTTTGTATTCCTACGTATTCTGCTACACATAGCATTCAGAATAAAACAGGACATTTGGAGATCCTCTGCACCCAGTTATATTGAGTTGGACTTGTTAAAATTGACTTTCATGGTCTTTCGCTTGATGGTTTATGACCATACAAAAAAAGAAAGAAAACCTAGTGTCTGGGGGCAAAGATGCTGTGTAGCTTCATCCCTTATTTCAGAAATCAGGAGTATCTTTTTTCTGAAACTCAGCTGCAGTAGTCTGGCCATCAAGAAACCTTGAAATCTATCCTGGAGGCTGTTTTCTGTGTCTTTGGCAAAAAGCTGGGAGGCTTATTTGAGATGGCAATAAAATATTTACATAAGGCATCTGATTCTGAGAAAAGGGATTGCTTAAAGGTACAAGGGAAGGATTTGGAGCCCAAGCAGGAATTTAGAAGACTTTTTCAGTGTTACCATTAGAAAAATACCTTGTTGTTTTCAGGTTGATAATGTATCTAATCATTTGGATAGAGATAGTCAATCACTTCTGCCCAGAGCATTCAGAAAGCTGACCTACAAAGAGCCTTGCTCCACCAATGGGTGGTAATGTTATGATTTCCTTCCCCTACACCCACCTCTGAAACTGCACTGGCTGTTTTCCCTTCTGTACAATTAGGCTGCCGACCTTGATGGTCTCAAAGGCCATTTTCAGCTCTAATGGTCGAAAGGTTTTTTTCAGTTCACTTATCATTTTCTCCCACATAACCCATATTTACTAACATTTTAAAAACGGATATATAATATTTGTTAGTGTTTGCACAGCTGCCTGAATGCCTGTATGTTTATCTGTGTTCCTATTGTCTAATTCATACTAGAACTTCTAGGAAAGCAGGGACCATGTCTTATTTGTTTGATCTCAGCGCCCAGTACATCAAAACATGTGTTGTAGAATAAAAAGATGAAAAGTGTGTGTGTGTTTATAGATAGATGGTAAGGTTTGCAAGTTTAGAGACACATAAAATGTGTATGAATGCGGTTATGGGAGAGTGGCTGGAAGTAAACAGAAATGGAGAATAGGGAAAGATGAGACACTTATTCTAAATCAAGATTTCCATTTTCTTAGACTTTACAGTGTCTTGATGTTTTATCCAAATATGCCAAAGTAAAGGAAGCACAGCATAAATCTTCTACCTATGAACATATTCTGGATTTATGTCATTTGCTGTTTTTCCCAAAAGTCTGAAAATTTCCACAGGTAGAGCCATTAGTCAGTGACTGAAGAGACAGATGGAGTAAAGAAAGTGAAACCCTGCTACATGGGTTTTCTCTGAGTTCTGTGCACCATCTTCTAGAAAAACAGTTATATAGGGGTACAAAGAAGGCCTTATTGAGAACATGCCCATTCACAAGTCCATGAAAGCAAAAGGATGTATAATTCCAGTTTTAGTGTTCAAATACTTGAATTTGATGAAAAAGTCCATGATTTAGCACTGTGTTGAGAGGTGGGTACCATGTCTATTGGGCTAAAAATTATGTGAGAACATGTTAGAGGGTCAGGTCTAGTTAATTTCTCAGTTTTATGATTCCTTCTCCCCTCCAACATTGCTATACCACCTATCACCATCATGTTTGATAAATATAAATATAACTGTATTAATGATGCATTGGCAAGTGAGATAACTCTTACCTCATTTGAAGGATAATTCAGATGACTTTCTTTCATTCTTATCATCATTTACTTCAAGTTTTACTGCAGCAGACTTGCCATCCATGAAGAATCTTCTGCCATCCTTGTTATGTTACCCTTTATAGTCTGAAAGTGTTGTCTAATAATAGGTTCTTGCCTTGTGCTGGAAAGAATTCAAGAGCAAGGCATAGTATAGTGAAAGCAAATTTGTTTAGAGAAATACGCACTCCATAGACAGAGTGTGGGCTGTCGCAGAAGGCAAGAGAGAATGACCCTGAGATGTGGAATTGTTAGGTTTTATGGGCTTGGTAATTTCATATGCTAATGAGTAGGAGGATTATTTCAGCTATTTTGGGGAAGGGGCAGGGATTTCCAGGAATCAGGCCCCTGCCCACTTTTTGACCTTTTCTGGTCAGCCTAAGAACTGTCATGGTGTCTGTGGGTGCACCACGAGGCTCAAGGTCTACTGGCAGTCGAATCTTGCACTGTCTTGGTTCTGACCAGTTTGTCCTGTCCTCAATTGCTGTGTCATTCCTTCAGTGGTTATGCCCTGTCCCCTTCCCTTCTGTCTCAGAACAGTTGCCAATCACTTGGCAATTATGTGCATTGTTCACATCTTCTATTTTCATATGTCTCAGTAGAACAATCTCTTTATTTGTCTATCTTTAAACTTCTAAAGAGCAGCAGCATGGTGTGTTCAGTCAGGACATATCATCCATCCCTGTTTCCAGGATATTCAAATGGAAGATGCTAAAAACATGGTACATAACTGAGAGCCTAGAAGATGGATAAATTCTATGTGCTACCTCCATAATGATCTAATTTAATGTAACTCATACTGGGATACCCTTAGAAATTATACTCTGGGATACTTTATGTTTTTTTTCCTTATACTGTTTTATTGACTCAAATCCCTTTCAAGATAACTGGAAATTTACTCACAGAAACAAGCCATTTCCATTCACAAGGACTCTATCATTAGAAGAAAATATGGTTGCAACTTAAAAATAGCAACAAATTTCCAAATCCATAGAATGTGCAACACCAAGAGTGAACCCTAAGGTACACTATGGACTTTGGGTGATTATGATGTGCCAACATAGGTTCATTATTGTAACTAATGTACCACTCTGGTCAGGTCTGTTGATAATTGGGGAGGCTATGAGTGTGTGAGGGCAGAAAATCTCTGTGCCTTCCTCTCAATTTTGCTATGATCCTGAAACTGCTCTTATGAAAAAATAAAGTCTTAAAAACAGCAAGAGGCATTCTACTTCAGATAAGACATGTTATACCATGCCACCACCTCACAAAGTCCAATGTGGTGTCTCATAGTTATGTTTCTCAACTTCACTCACAACTCCCTGATGTGTGTGTATGTGTATGTGTGTGTGTTTCCTTATGTTGACACCTAAGAGGTCTCTGCTTCCTCCATCATGAGTGATCTGCCCAGTGATCTTATCACTGCATTATCTCTCTATCTCCCTAGGTGAGTTCTCCTGTGTGTCCCTGAACTCCCCTGCCCTCTATGCTGGGTGGCTGGTTTACCCCTGGAAATGAGTTGTTTTCCAAACATCTAGGACATTGGGGTACCCAGATTTCTAGAGGAGAAGTTTGGGAATTCTTTTGAAATCTGTCCCGTAATTTCTATACGTCTTATGAACACCTTTTCTTATGAAAATGCCCCAGCTTCCTTAGTTCTGAGGGCCAGTATCTTCTATTTTATGCTTTGTCACCATAAGGCAAGACTTCTGATGTCGATCAAGCATAGCTTATGAACATCCCCACTACCAGGAAATATTGGTAAGAGAAACTCATTATTATCCTTTTGAGCACTTCATTCAAAGAGTAAACAATAATGAAGGCTTCAGAAAAGCAAAAAATTATCAGCAGTCACTGTGAGCATATTGACCTCATATCCTAGATTCTCTGATTCAGTTTATGTTTCAACTATTTTATTCTTCTGTTCCACAAGGTATCTCATACTTAGAATAAATGTGTTGGTTTATTCCACAGATATGGTTACCATAGAATCATAGGTTATACCAATTTTGAACCTAATTGAGAAGGGAGGTAAAAATGAAGTGGCCAGATGTTTGAAGAAGGAAAACTATTTGAATGGAAATAGTCTCCAGATTTGGTTTCAAAGTCAGAGGGAAAGTGAATGGGACAGTCATCATCATTACCAAGTAATACATGATTGCCAGATTTCTCAAAGCTAGCCAAATATTGATTGGAAAAAAGTTTTTTGAAGAGCAAAATCAAATAAACTACTCTCAAATGTTTGAAGATATTCATGAGCTAAATTTTAATGCTAAGAACAGATAGCTGCATTTAATGTTTAGAACAGATATCTTCTGGGATGTGGGATGGTGTTTTTGAAAAATAGTATCAGCTTTGGAAGAAGAGATGTTAGTATTTTCAAATTCTGTTCTCCTACTCAAATCAATTAGCTTTGGCCATCATAACTACATTATGAGTCCCCATTGGGAACAAAGGGTCAACCAGGCCCTTATGCAATTATAGTTCTTAAGCTATGGACATGAAATAAGGCAAAACATTCTGTAGTTGGTTATACATCCCTGGGGTCCAGTGTTCCAGCCAGGTGGTTTCAGTGGGCTCCATTTTGAACAAGCAGCAGTTGATACAACTTTGGTTTCATCCTCTGATACTCTGTTTGGGGATTGTCTTAAGGGAATTACCTGAATAGTTTATTTTGTTTTGCTGTCTTTCAGGTTTCCTACTTCATGCTGAAAAGTGTTAACATTACAACCTAGACTGAAGGAAGACACTAGCCCATACTGAGCTGCATTTGGGCCTTTGCTAGGTTGTAATAAATGATTCATCATTTTGGCTGAAAGGATTTCCGGCTAGACTACAGAATATAAAAGCAAAATGTATGAATCCTGCCATCAGAAATCTTTATCATTTAGCCTATTTAATCATGCTATCATGATCTTTAAAGAAATTTTCTAAACCATAATCCCATGAAAACCTAAATTGTCCCAGAAACTCATAAACTAAGAAAAAAATAGATAGATGCCAAATGATATCTTGAAGTTACTGGAAAAGGAAGTTCCATAAAATTTTGTATTTACTTTTCAATTTTAATTGAGTGATAAGGAAGCCACATAAATAAAAACAAGCTATCTCATCGGCTGATGCATGAACAAATATTTAATGGTTGGCTTCTCTCTCTTTTTTGTTTTCATTGACCTAAATACCTAAATGCTAAATCCATCCAATCCTTGTTTCTATCATTTAGTGTTAAATAATAATGATTTTCTTCAGAGTTCATTAGACAACTGGCCTGTAAATTAGAAAATCAATTTAAATTCTTATAGTAGTATATAATTCATTTATTCACTTTAAAAATATATTTATTTGGAGAAGATTTATTTTGCTAATCATCTGCCAGGCATTGTGTAAGGTGATTCAGACAGAAGTGAGTGAAAGAGAAAGAGTGACTTCCCACGTGGAGCATGCAGATTATTGAGAGAGACAGAAGAACTAAATAAATAAATCAGTAATAATAATGTTAAATTCTCTGCAGGGGCCGGGGGGGACACAACTGCTGACAGCATCAGTGACTATTTCGCTGAGGTAACAAATTGACACCTAAAGGAAGATTTAGCCATGAAAACAAACAGGTGAAAAGATAAAGAGCATTCTGGGCAGAAAGAATAGCATAAGCAAAATAATTTGATCATGGGAGAGCTTGGAGAATGTCAGGAACTGAAAGGAGACAGATTTGATTGGAGTAGAGAGAATAGGGGAGCCCTGAGATAAGATGATGTAGAACATGGCAGGACAAGACAAGGAGTTTGGAAGCCAGTCGATAATTTTAAATCAGAGAGAGAGAGATCAGATGTACTTTCACTTTCACTGCTGTCTGAGAAATGAATTGAAGGAAGTAAGGAAAAAACAAAGATAGCAGGGATCACATTTAGGAGGCTGAGAAGAGTCCACTCAAAAGATGATAATGGCTTGGATTAAGACCATATAGTAGGAAAATAAATAAGAACAGATGAGAGATATATCTTGGAATTAAAACTGGTAGGATGTGCTAATTGATAGAACATGAGATACGAGAAGAAGGAGAGGAAGTCATAAAGCAAGTCTTCTAGGAATATGGGTTGAACCATTGGGTAGATGGTGGTGCAATTTACTAAAAACCTGGGAGGAACAAGTCCACCTTGGGATGTGTTGAGTTTGGGATGCACTTCAGACATCCAAGAGACATCAGTGGGCACATATATATGAACCTTGAGCTCAATGGAGAAGTCTAGGTTGGAAATACGTACTGGGGTATGTCCAAGATGTATGTCCAACATGCATGTCCAAGCCATGGAATTGAATGATATTACCTAGAGAAAAGGAAAATTGTAAAGTGAGAAAAGGAGTGGACCAAGAGTTAAGCCCTGAAGAGCTCCTACATTTTAAAGCTGAATCAAGGAGTAGAAACTGGAAAAAGAGGCAGTTTAGGAGTGGACAAAGAGATAGCAGTGTTTAAAGAAGGAGGGAATGACTCATGATGTGGAATGCTGTCCATTGCTATGTTAAAAAAAAAAAAGCAAAAAAACTTGGATTTGAAAACAAGAAGGTTTTAATGATCCTGATAAGAGCAGTTTCAGTGGCCTGACTGGAACGGATGCAAGATAGTGGTAGGAGAGTGGGAAGTAGGAACTGTATACAGAAAATATTATAAACAATTATTTCTGGGAATAAAAACAACAGTTAGAAAGGTTTGCAGAGACAAGTGAGAGTATTTTGTTTTGCTTTATTTTAAGTATTGGAGGTATGAGAGACTGCTTGGTACTAACAGAAGGGTGGAAGGATGCAGTAGGAAAGTAGAGATGGATGATGCCACAGAGAGAGGAGACACTGAAAGAATAATGTTCTTGATGAACTGAGACAAGTAGATGAGGACTTTCTGGAATCTTTAAAGAATTTTTTTAATTCTTATTTTTTATTGAAGTGTGGTTGATTTAAATATTCATTTCAGGAGTACAACAAAGCGATTCAGTTATACATACACATTCATATACACATATTTTTTTCAGATTTGTTTCCATTACAGCTCATTACAAGAAATTATCTGGAATCTTTGACTAAGGGAATAACAACTCAACTTTTTCTATCTTCCTTTTTTTTCTTGAATTATTATTATTTTATTATTATTATTGTTATTATTTGTTTCAGAAAGACTTTCCTCCCTGTGTCTCTAAAGAACCTGGTAGCTTCTACCCTCCACGTGCTGAATGAGTTCTTATGAATGAGCAAATAAATATACATCTTCCCTATATAAATATGTACATTCTCATATGTCAGGTGACTTTTGAGCCTGTCCATTCTATTGCTTTTTTCCCCTTTAAGTTAGTGCTACAGCATGATTTGTTTGATGCCATTAATATTAATACTCTGAAACAATATAGTTGGTTTACTAAAAATAAAAAATAATCCTGAAGAATTTTGACTTGTTTCTCAAAAAATGTAGCAACAGTAATTCAGTTAACAATTAGTAAACATTCAATAGTCTCTTTCCAGATATTAGGCCTTGTGATAAGTCATGCAAAGGATCCCAAATTACTTATTTATGGCCAACAACTAGGAAATAGTATGGCATTTAATAGCATGTACTTTGTTTACTTCTGCTACTCCTGACTTCTAATGTGTATTCTTTTTTCCATTTTATCATATTTTATTATATATTTTAATCTTATTTTAATCATTAAACTTTAAGTAGCTCTGTAAGCAATGTTATATCCTTTATGGGTTAGTGCTATATTCAAAAGTGAATGAGTATACAAATTTAAAAATGCATGCATAATAAATTCATACACATATCCTACTTAAATTAGTAGGTTTAATTTTGGTCTATGGATTTTAATTTAGGGGTAAGGGAGTAGATAACAGTAATTTTATGACAAAGCAAAACAATACAAATGTGCGATTAAAAAAATGTCTAATGAGGGAGAATACAATGTTTTTAATGGAAAAGGAAGTTAGCATTTTGAGAGTTGAGATAAGCCTAAATTGATTTGCAGAATTAAAACACTTTTTTATTAGCACCATGCTCTAACCAACGGAGCTAACCAGCCAGCTGATAAAACAAAATTTTTAAAAATTTCATTGAAATAGTGGTTCAATCTTGTGCTGGAGATATTGTATTATGGAGAAAGAAAAACATATGGAAGAAAATAACAATTCATATCATTTTATAGAAGTATTAGGATTTTTACCAACTGGAGAAAGAGCTGGGGAGGAAAGACATTTTCAGGCTAAGAGAACATCATGGCAAAGTCAGGAAGAGGGGAGAGAGCAACAGGTGCTGGGAATAATGGGCAATTTGACAAATCGTGTGGTTACTCACTACTGGTAATATACATTTGATTTCTAACGTGGAAGGCCTGGAATGTCCATCTAAAGAATTTTAACTTATTTCTGTAGGATCAGGGAAGGACAGCCTGTATTTGGTTTTATGCTTTAAGATGCCTAATATGGCAGTGATACATAACAAAACCTAGGGAGGATGGATGGTGGAATTAGGAAACTAGTTGGATTCTGGATGCAAAAAACCTAGATCTGAGCCCTTGGCTGAATAGTGGGAATGAAAAGGTAGGGAATATTGAGTGACATATAGCAGAATGAAACATTTTCAAGACCTAGCAAGTAAGTGTGAGGGAAAAATGAAAGGTTACTCCAAAGTTTTGACCTTCGGCAACTGACAGGTTGGTGAAATGGAGATAGGACAGTCAGAAGACCTCATTGCAGTGACAGGAGAATGACAAGGGTCATTCAGAACCTGTGGAGTTTCCAGTGTCAGAGTCTGGATAGGAGCTGACGGTATGGTGAGAAGGGTGGGGCTATAGATCATGACTGTCAAGGTGGTCCATAAAGTCATGGAAGGATTAGCATTATGAGGAAATTACACTGTTGGAGAAAGTAAAAATAAAAAGAGTACTAAATAAAAAGTAGTCAATGTTTCATTGTGTTTCTTCCCTTTCCTTTACAGTCCTAAAAATCGACATCATATGAGAGACTGATTATTTGACGGGGGGATTGATAATATAAGTGGGTAGACAAAGACCAGAGATTTTGGCAAGTATATACTAGTATTAAAAGTATTGATTGTAAATGTAGATCCTGGAAACAAGCTTAAGGTAGAAGATAGCAATTATTTTAAAAGAAATTTATTAGAAATAATTACAATATGTGTAGCTTTTGGATGTAGTAAATTGTAGTTGAGGTAATGGGATGCATTTAGGTATAAAATTACTTTTCTATTAAATACTAGGGGAACTTTAAAAAAAACTAGCTAATGGGTTCTGAAAATGGGAATTGGGAGGGGCTGAACAGCTGGAAAGCAGATGGGGGTTAGGGTGGGGTGAATAGGAAAGTCATTACTAAAGAGAAATGTTTAATCTTATGTGTCTTCTGTTTGATTTGGTGGCATTATAGTGGAATTTGAGGCATCATTTTTAGCAGCCAAATGGATTGGGTTCTGTAGTAAAATTTACAGGGAGTACAGTGTGGCTTTGCAGAGAATGATAGAGTCTGTTATCATAAATCCTCTGTGTAAGAACTTCTATTACCAAATTTGTGCACACATAACACATTTAATAAAGGATGCCCAAGCATTTGGTATTGTGGTATTCCTTCAGTTTCTTTTAAAGGTAACATTACAGACAGACCTGCCCTGTGCATCTGCAGAAAGCAGTCCCTATACCACCCATTCCTTTAGTTTCTATCATCTTTGTTTTCTCCCTATCACTGATCTACGTAGAGAATATTCTATCACACATTCCGATGTCCGTTGTCCATTTGTTTATTGACTGTCTACTGCCCTAGACGCTAAGATCACTTGAGGTAGGCACTTGGCACTTTTTGTTCATTGTCTCAAGTTGTGCCTGACACAAAGTAGAGCTCAGTAAATACTTGTGGACTGACTGACTGCTGCCTGAAGGAAGAAGAGATGGTTGTTATCTCTATTAGATGGGCCTTGAGAAGAGAGTCTGTTCCTTGTTCCCTCTTACTTAACTCTTCCTCTCTCTATCCCGCCTTCCTTCCTCTTTCATTTACTCAATCTTTTATGTATGTGTGACAGTATTCCCAGCACCTAGGATAATGCCTGGGACACACGACTGGCACTCAACAAGTACTTACTGACTTTGTAAATATATTTATTCATTCACTCCTTCACCTAGCAAACCCTATGTGTACATCTTCTTTATACTAGACATTCTTCTGGGTCCTAAATGTGTAAAGAATATCTACAAAAACAAAACCAAAGCACAATTACAGGCTAAGGACTATAGTAACTGCTCTATTATAGGGGTGTACTGGGGGCTTTGTGTGCATGGAGTGTGTGTTTCTTTGTTTTGGGGGGAGCTTTGTGAGCAAAGAATAAGGACATCTAATCAGACAACAATGTATGGAGAGAAGTGAGTGTCAGTGAAGTCTTCCTTGAGCATAGAATTTGAGACTCACAGACCTCATAAATGCCCATACATATATATCAAATTGAATTAAATGCATATTATCTTTTAGTAATTGAGGAAATTTCAATACTGTGGTTTTCAAATGTGAGAGACATGGGCTGAAGTAGATATATCAGAATAAATCAGAGAGCTTTCTAAAAGTAAATATCTTCTTCCCTTTCTTATATCTGAGTTTCTGTCATGCAAGAGGCATATATTTTTTTTCTTTTAATTGAAGTATAATTGATTTATCAGAAGGCATATATTTTGACAAAGGTAATTTTATACTGTCCCCTCCCCCTGACTTTTCCCTGATAAAATATTTCTACTTTAACAGAATGGATACTGCCATTCTATTAGGCAGTGATAGTGATTTTATGTCTTGAGAGGATCCTACGGGCTCATTTAAGTCATAAGTTTATACAGAGTATTTTTGTATTTTTCCCTAATGGGATGATTTTGTGGTATGTTATTCTTTATTTGATAGGTGGACTATATCTGTAGATTTTTTAAGTGTTACTTTAAGTACCTTTCAATTTACATGTCCTTTGAGAGGAACTATTCTTTTATTTAGAATAAATTTGACGTAAGGCATTTTTCAAGGACAAAACTATTAAACATTTATTGAGAGAAATGCTAGTACATATGCCTAAGATATAAAACAAGAAGTTTCCTTTTGGAATGATGTAAGAGGGCAATATAAGCGGGCCATGTGTATATTTACTTACATACATATGTACATATGTTTAAGGCCCATCAACAACTAGCAAACAGATGTCTTTGTTCAAACTCTTCAGTGTGATGTTATGTTTACTAACCTGGGGGTTCTGTTTTCATTCAAAGCTCTTAACACGTGTTTATTGAACCTTACAAAATGATACTGTACTTGTGTTTATTCTTTTCTCTTCAGATTCATTTTTGTTATTGTTCAAAGACTTTTTGATGTTCCAAAAGCCCCTAATTGATGGCAGTTGAATACATTGTTGATTGCTAATTATGACTAATTCTGTCCAAATTTTAATTTACAAGCTAAAAGATTCAGATGAACATATTTAATTTTCATATTGAAAAAGAACAGGGTCCTCAGTGTTCCTAATGACTGGAAGAAAAGGAAGTCCCCTTAAACCTTTTGCATGAAACTGTTATGTATACAACTTTGAAGGTAGAACTTATAGATATATCTCATTCCTTTTGCTTTTAAGATAATTATTTTCTCTTCCTTAAAATTTTTTCAGAGAAAATGGTAATGCTGAATTTTCAAATTTAAATGTGATTTGAAATGTGTAAATCCAACAATATGTATAACTCACTGTGATATACACTAGAATAAGTTCTAATTATTTTTCAATATCTGGTCCCCAATGGTATCTGTCTGCTAATCCTCTTTCTCAGCTGGTGGTGGAGAATGATATCTTGATTAAATTTTATAATTTCATAATCTTTTTTAAAATTAGAAATCTTATTTTAATCCGTTCATTTTAAAATCCAAAGTCAAATTTGATTTACAGGCCTGTGTGTGTTTTTCTAGAAGTAGATATGCTTCAGGATGGAGTCAGGGTGATGTGAGGGTGAAGGCATTTTGATTTTACCACAGAATACTCTTCTCAGTTTCTAGATTATCTGGCCTTCTGGGCCTAGAGATTGCCAAAATTACTCTTCATTTAGTAACTGCTTTAACATAAACCTCTGATATATATATATATATATATAAATGATTTATTTGAACTTTTTTTTTTACTGGAGATGTTGGGGATTGAACCCAGGACCTCGTGCATGCTAGGCATATGCTCTACCACTGAACTATACCCTCCCCCTACTTGAACTTTTAAAGATATAAAAATCAAACTTCAAAATACACCTCATTATTTTTCTCTTGATATTTTTTCTTCTTTTCAAATTTTTCACTTCATAGTCTTTCCTTCAGTGACTAAGCACTCTAGATGTCATAAGAAGAATCATCTTGTTTTACAAGCAATTTAATTGTGTGCTCTCCTCAATTCTGTCTTTAGTTGAAGTAAGCCTTTCAGGAAAGAATCTTGTTTCTCCTTGGTAGAGTCTACCTATTGTTCAACGTGTATTATGCAAGAAGCTATAAAAATTATTAGTAATAACACGTCCGATTTTAGGTGTCACCGTAAGTATGACATTTTCTTAGAAAAAGCCTTCAAATAGTATGTTTGATCCAGAGTGTCAAAGCATTTGTGTCTGGGGAGACATTTAGAAAGTGGCATCCCTATTTCTGAGTGTGTATTATTAAGACGAAGCGTCTACTGAAAGTGTGTTTCAAGGTTAGCCCATCCAGGAAATTACATGTTCAGACTGACATGCTGCCTCTAACTTACGTCATTGTTGGATTCAAATCACATCAGTCTGGCACAGCTAAGTGACCTTCTTTAAAATATTCATTTCAGTCTCATCTTCTGGGTCATTGTGTTCTTTTTCACATTCAAATAAATTCCTTATTAATTATATAATTTGCTTCAATAACATTTTTTGGTGTGCAGATGAATTCATGAATATTATGCAGTCTTTCCTAGAACTGCCAGATGACAGTTAGCCAAATTCCCTTGGCTAATTAATGTCTAGATGTGGCTCTTATCTCACCAGAGCAGAACCTGTGGGACCTCAGGGTCAGTTTCTTCAGCCCACAGTAGACTCGGATGCTGTTGAGGAACACACTAGAAATAATTCTCTGCAGGGATGGAGCTTCTACCCTGAAAGAAGTAGTACATATAGATATAAATAGAAATTAGAATGAGTATTTATGAAGTGAAAATTATATTGGTGGGGGCTAAGGGATGCTTACTAATGAATTAATTTCAAAAGTAAAAGGAAGTAATAACAGCATTTGAGGAAGAGATTGTGTTAGATTAAGAGTCTTTTCATTGAAGGAAAAGTTACAGGTTAGGAGGAGGTAAGGGAGGGCCAGTGACCTGTGATGAAATAGAGATGAGGAAGACAGAGTTAGAAAACTGTGCAGCCTGGATGCAAAGTGGCGTCTGTGGTGAGCAGTGGGGATGAACAAAGAGTGAAAACCAGTAAGGATAATGGCAGAGAATTGAATCTGGGAAGATGCAGAGCTGCTGGAAGAGACCCAGAAAACACACACTCTGTGGAGTTTTTTTTTTAATTCTGTGAAACAAATTGAAGCCTTCTGTTGGTACTTGATTAACAGAGTTATGTGATCAAATTAGTGTTTGAGCAAAGTGAATGTGACATAAAGGAAGAGAGAGCTCCTAGAAGCAGGGAATCTCTTTACACGATTATATTTATTTTTCTTTTTAAAAGCCTTTAATTTCTAATACACAATATGAAAGTTTTACAGGTACACATGGAAAATTTAGACATGATCACAACTGAGGTTATAGAAAACCTAAACAGATAATTCACACTCTGTTAGCTAGTATATAAACTGAAATTCACTGGAAGTGACAGCTGTTGTTTTAGGACATTTTACAATTTTAGATATTCAATTTTTTTAAAGTAGAATTTTAAATTGAGTAAAGTATTTACATAGTTCCAAGTCAAACTAGGAAAAAACTCACAAAAATTCTTGTTTATTTCCCTGTTCTATTAACCCTTTTTCCCTATTCCCTATATAAGCAAAATTTTATTATTTTTTGTTCTATATTACATGATATCTATTTTGAAAATGTAAAAAAAAAACACATATATGCATATACATACACATATATAAAGCTTTTTCTTAAGCACATAGTGTCAGCCTATAAATAATATTCTGTACTTTTTTCACTTAAAATGTATTCTGGCGTTGTCTATATCTATCAATCTGTTATCTATCTATCAAGATATAAAAATCTTTCTCTTTCTTCTTCGTAGCTGCATAGTCTTGCTTTGAGTGAATGGACAATGGATTATTCAGCCGGTTCCCTATAGATGGGTCTTTAATTTATGCCACAATTAATAGCTTTGCTTATGGGATATTTTGTGTATTTGCTAGGCCTTATAATTGGGATCATAAAGTCAGAGGATGATACATAGATAAATCAGCTAAATATTTTTAAATTCTTCTCCAGAGGAAGGCATCATTATGTGCTAATGTAACAATAAATGAGAGCATTTGTTTCCTAAGAACTGCCTCTATAGAGCATTTTGTCAATCTTTTGAATTTTTACCAACTGGTAAGCTGAGCATGGTATTTCAGTAGAATTTAATCTCTTTTCTATAATTTTCAGCAAAGGTGGACATTTTTCATACGTTTAAGAATAGCTTACATATATTGCATATCAACCATGTTTTTATATAATTTCTCTATTTTTCTAATAGGCTGTTGGACTTTTCATTCCAATTTTTGGAGTGTCTCATAAACAAGATATTAGCCCTTTATAATCTAGCACATGTATTTTTTCCCATTTTTTATTGGTATTGTTATTGGTTTTGCTATATTATTTAAGAATAATTTCTTGTTTTGCCCTAGATTTTGAGTTACAGTTAGATGATGTTCTCTATTTTCTATCAAAGGAATATTTTCAAGTTATAAAGTAATTTACTTGTATTTTTTTTTTAATGCTTGTACAATTCCAAATTTGAATTCAGAACTCTGATCCATTTGTAATTTATCCTGGTTCTGGTGTAAGATAAACCTAATTTTTAAAATATAACCATACAATCATTACAACATTGGTTATTAATAGCTCCATGTTTTCCTCCACTGATTGAGATGCTGCCTTCATTGTCTACTAAATATTTGTATGTAAAAAGTCTATTGACTCTTCATTTTGTTTAATTAATATGTCTTTTTATTCATGTACAAATACCACTATTTTCATTTTAGTGGCTTTACAATATGTTTGAAACTATGATATGGGTAGACTCTCTTTTTACCTCTCATCTGTTTTGCCTTTTATTTGGGAGGTTTTCTGGCTATTTCTACTGGTTTGTTCTATTACATACTCTTTATAATCAATTTGTCTTGCTCTGGAAAAAAATTGATGGGGAATTTTTGATTGTGATCACATAACATTTATAATTTTACCTATGGAAAATAAATGGCCTTTTTTTTAATGATGTTGAGTCTTCCTGTTGAAGAGCATGGTATATCGTTCAACTTGTTTTTGTTCTATTGTGTCTTTGAGAGTATCTTATACTTTTCCTGGTATAAGTTTCATATATTTTATTAAATTTATGCTCAACTATTTTATTTTTATTTTCAGTGTATTAATAGAGTCTTCCATTATATTTATACACAATACTTTTTGTATCTATGAAGGCTTTTAATTTCTGTACACTGATTTTCTATTTTTCTAGTCTTGTGACATATTTTCTATGGGTGCTTTTGTTGGTTTCAGATTATCTCATTATGCCATAGACAAATGGAGACATTTTTCCTCTTCTTTTTAAAATCTTATACCTTTAATTGCTTTTTATTTTCTAATTGCAATTTCAAGTAGATCCAATAGAATTAAATATTTAAATAGCAGTAAACATAAAAGACATCTTTTTGTTCCATTTATGTGAATGCTTCTAATTTCCTCATTAAGATGTCAATTTAAAGCTGAAATACACTTCAGCCTTTAAAGAAACTATTTCATTTATCAGCTTTTTTTAAATCATAAGTTATATTAGATGTGTCAAATGCATTTTGATAAAAGGATCATCTCTACTGAGATGACTGTATAATTTTTTCTCTTTCTATATCTTGATGTGATGAATTCTATTAAAGGATTTCTTAATATTGAAACTCTCTTGCCTTTCTTGAATAAATTTTACTTATTTCTGAAATGATTACTTTTTATTTTATTCTTTCAGTTTTTTTTAAATCTTTCTATCTTTATTGATTTTATCTTTTATAGTAATTTAAAGTTCACAGCAAAATTAAGGGAATGGTACAAAGATTTCCCATCTACCTCTTGCCCCCACACATGCATTAGACTACCCCTTTATCAGCATCCCTCACCAGAGTGGTACTTTTGCTACAATTGATGAACCTACTTTGGTCAACCAAAGTCAATAAGTTTAGATTATGGTTTACTTTTGGTGTTGTATATTCTATGAGTCTGAACAAACGTATAGTAGCATGTATTAATCATTACAGATTCATATAGAATATATTCACAGCTCTAAAAAAATCCTTTGTGCTCTGCTTATTCATTCCATCTGCATCCCAGACCTTGACAACTAGGGACCCTTTAACTGTCTCCATAGTTTTACCTATTCCAGAATGCCATATGTTTGGAATCAAACAATGTATATAGCCTTTTCAGATTGGCTTCTTTCACTTAGTAATATGCACTTGACATTCCAGGAATATGCATTTGACATTCCTCCATGTCTTTTCAGACATGGCAAGGTCATAATAATCTGCCATTAGAGAAAACATAAAAACAATTGTGTCCCAGTGCTTAATATAGAGTAACTGGAGAAATACAAATAGTCTCTTTGTGCTATATACCCAATATTTTATAGTATTTGCATAAAATTAAGCTAGAGAATATAATAAACCAATATTTTCTTTTAGAAATCACCAGAAAAATTGCTCAGTAACTTATAGCAGAATGGACAGCAACTTTCAAAGACACTAAATCCAAACTCTGGTGCTTGTGTGTGTGTGTGTGTGTGTGTGTATACATAAGGTGTTAGTCTATTTATCTGCCACACATTTGGATTAAAAACGTCCTAATGCTTTCATATAATTTTGGGTTAAGTCAAACTGATTTTCCCTTTGGTACAGGAGGAATATTTTCATTGATGCAGGGTGAAAAGTTTGAGAAAGAAATGAAAAAAGATAAACATTTAAAAAATTTCAATGAAATGAAGAGTGAAATTGTTCTACCACATCAACACTTTTTATTACTTTGAGTAGTTTGTATGCTGTTGAAATGTTATTTTGAATGCACATCATTTGAGTTAGTAATAACTGCATTTCTGCAATTCACATTTTGTGAGTAATTATGTATGCTTCCACTTTAGCTATTTCTTTACAAATGTGCAATAATCATTATAAGAAATATTTATGAAAGAGAAGACTGTCACTAAAGTGAAAAATCTAAGTATGCAACTCATTGATATTCAAACAAAAATGATAAAATATACCTCTCTTTGATTGAGAAAGTGTGAAAAATATTTATTAATCTCATTCTTTCTATATCACCTTAATAATGTCAACAGACTATGGCACTAAACTGAGGACACATTTGATGTAGTAAAGTTAGGAGACCTATGAATATATTTCTTAAAGGTATTCTTTGAGGAAAGATTCTGGGATATTTGGTCTTGTTTGTGTGAATTTTGAGTTTTCTACCAAATCGATACTCACTAATGAGCTGTCAGAACCTTTCAACAATGAGTTTCAAGTGTCATTTGCCAAATGAGTGACAACAATTTCAATATTAATTAAAATGAGTATTTTTTCTTAATTTGTGCAGAATGTAACCTTTACAGGTGAGCCTAACATTAGAATACTATATGATAGTCTAATATATTTATTTAAATGAAAAATATGCTTTTATTAAAAATTGGTTTTTGATAATGTAAACATACTCATTGTAATTAGGTTTTTATTCTGTGTACGTGTATGTGTGTATTTAAAATATATTTAATATGAATGAGAAAAGAATTGAATTGAAAGTATTCTCTTGGAATAATTTCCTTGAAACTTTCATGATTCTGGTGCTGACAAGTGAATTTAAATATGAGCATTCCTTTTCAATGTAGTTACCTCCTAAATCTAGTGTAATAATACAGTGAAATCCACATGAATTAAGCACTTCATTCCCAGAGGGACAATATGTCATGCCAACCAAATACTAAAAGATCCCTCCTGGCTTATTGTAATCCAATTATATGCTAAGTTTTATAGACATTTTTCTCTAGCAGTGGTTCTGAATAACCAGCAGTTTTCTTCACATTGTTCTCTTGGCTTATTTTATATCCATTTCAATAAATAAGCATTGTAGTATCCAATTTAGAAAAATATTGTATGAAGTTTAAATCTTCCTATGAAGAATTACCATATGAAATATAAAACAATTTATTATAGTAGAATCTTGATATTAAGTAATTACTAAAACTTTATTCAGTAAGAGGAATTGAAGTAGATGGTTTCAGTTATCTCTCACCACATTATGAACCACCACCAAATTTACTAGCTTAAAGTAACAGCAACTTGTTTTGTCTCATGGTTGTGTGGGTTGGCTCGGGTGAGATGAGTGGTGCTTGCTAAATGTCTCATGCAGTTGCAGTCGGATGTCAGCTAAAGCTGCAATCATCTGAGGTCTTGGCTGAGCTGGGCATACAAGATAGCTCAATTACATGACTGACAATTGATGCTAGCTATCATCTGGTGCACGTACACGGGAGCTCTTCCTGTGGCTTGGGATTCTCACAGCATGGCAGCTGGGTTCTGAAATGGAGTGTTCCAAAGATGCGCATTCCAAGAGGCTCATCTTCAATAACTCTAATTTATATTTCAATCACACATCTTAATTTCTTATGAGATTAAGGTTATTGAATGAAATGAATGTATTGAAGGTGAAAGAGCCAAAACCTCTGAAGATAAGATTTTTGGTGGTTGTCCACGTGAACAATAAACCTATCTAGGGAAATGGGAGAAACTGAAATTGGAAGAAGGCTGTAAGACAGTTGAAGTTTCATAGGTCTTTTGAACTCTAAAAGAGTTTTACTATTTTACTTCTAAATACATCTAAATGACTTCAAAGCACATTGTTTTAACCTAGCATCCAACCTCTCTCCTTCCTTCCTGAATAATTGTTCTGTGGCCTCAGTGAGACACCAAGTACATTGATCCCTTCCTTTAATTTTACTCAATTATGGCTTCTGTTGTCCTTGCAAACCAGCTTTGATTCTATGAATCAGTAAAATACTTTAATGATTTATCGACAAACTCCCTAATTTCTTGGCTACCTTTTTTTACTGTTTTCTTCATCAAAGAAACCATTGCTCTTCCCTTCACAAAGTCACACAAGCATGCGTAATATAGCATTCTAAAATGCATTTTCTTCATTGTGACCTGGGCTTTTATTTCCGTGGAGTGGCTTATGCTACTCATTGATAAATTTCTTGTCTCTTTTCACAGTAACTATTCCAAATCTTTGCTGTATCAACAACATAACCATTCAATTCATATTTCATAACTTTCAGAAAAAATTGTCTCTTTCAATACATGAAACAAAATAAGCCATCCTACCTCCCTAACCTCACATCGCCATATGTATAAACATCTGCATCCATCAATCTTATTTCTCATAATAAGATGAAAATCTTGTTCTACTCAAGAAAATCCTTCCATCAAGACCCAAACCCCTCTCTTCTCCTCTAAAAGTGGGATCTTTCTTTCTATTTTTTTCAATTTTTCTTTCCTTCCAGACTAAGCTACTTTCTTTTTTCTCAAAGTTTCCAGCATTAGCCCCCTTTTCTTCATACTCTTCCTAGACACCATAAACAACCTTAAATTCAACAACCATCCACTTGTACATAACTCTCTAATCTCTGTCTCTATCCTGAATAGCTCTTCTTATTTCCAACTCATATCTGAATGTTTATTGGGCATTTGTATTTTGATCCCACTATCCCTCGAGCTCAAAATAGCCTAAGCCTAACCTATGTGACTTCAACTTTTATTCCAAATCCATTCATTATTTTTCTTCCCTCCTTCTCAGCTACTAATGTCTTCCTCTAACAAATTGCCTAGGTCACAGACCTTGGAGTCATTCTGCATTCCTTAACCTTGCCCCTAATCACAAATCAATTAATAACCAAGTCCCAATATTCCTGCCTCCTTAATATGTCTTATATTTGTTTTTTGACTTTCTAAAAACACTGCCACCATCTTCTTTCAGTTCTCTATCATTAGTTTCTTTCTGAAATTTCCTATTTCTTCTGGCTCCATCCTTGTTTACTTTCAGTTTATCTTCTACATGGTTGCTAGAGGATCTTACAGGCCAATAATAAAGGTATCTCCATTACCTATAGGTTGGAGTCCAAGCTTTTTGGCATCTCATGGAAGGCCTTGCTTGTTGGAGCCTTCCCTTCCCTCTCCAGGATCATCATGTTCCACAGTTTCCTTTTTAGTAGCTGTTCTCTAGTCCAATAAAATTGCTAGAATCCTGAAAATCTTTCCTAAAAATTTTGATGTGCTTTGTTCTCTACAACGTGAATGACTTCCTTTCTCTTCTCTTATTCCTGAGTGAATACCTACCATTTAAGACTCATTTCAAAGGCTATCTCCTTCCTGAAGGCTTTGCTGTTATTTTCGTTGCCTTGTTCTATTCTTTGATTAGTACTTACCTTATTATTACACCAATAATTCTGCTCACGTTCTACCAAAACAGTTCCTTGAGTGCAGAAATTTTGTTTTATTCATTTAGTACTGATCCTGGTACAATATTTACTTACTGATTAAATGATCCTCAGGTGGCCTGGAGAAAAAGAAGTATATTAACATCAGCATCATTTTTTGAACATTTTCCTCCTTGAGAAGGTCCTGAATCTTTGGTTTGGTAGATAAAGATTATGTAGTTTGGTAAGTGAGTGGCAAAATCAATGAGATTTTTGTCAGAGTTGATTGGGTTGATTTAAATGGAAAGTGATTTTGAAAGGAAATTTCAAATCTACTTCTAAACCATGAAATAGTAAGCATTTATTCTTTTTCTTCCTTAAACTGGATCGTTACAAAAGTCAATAACTCAGTAACCTAGAAATCAAACACCTGAATTTGGACAATAAATACTATTGATTTTATTGATTTATCTTTAATAGAGAATTTTCTATAAGCAGATGATCAGAGCACTGATTTCTATAGTGAAGTAGAAATAGTTTTGTTACGGAGCCATCTTCAATGAACAAGAAGTAAACTTTACTGATACAGATTTTAGCATCAGTCTATATAAGAACATGCTCTTTGCTTTAGCAAAAAACACTGTTTGCATTGTCAGAACCACTGAGGAGCTTCCATGAGAGACAGGCCTCATATGGTTATATTAATATGGAGAAAGCACCTTAAATTATGGAGATGGCCCCAATTTCTGGTGAACATTGTAGTGATTTTGTTTAACTTTTTTTTCAGCCTGCCTTTTCCTCCCTTTGGGAACCAAGGGTCTATCAAGTAAAGAAACAAACTTACTTCACTGAGAAAAATGGAAGTTATTTAATGCTTTTTGTTGTTTGCTTCTTTCTCTGCCCTCTTCCTCTTCTTCTTCCCCTTTCTCTTTCTCCTCCTCCTCCTTATTTTTCATCAACTGCTAATAGATACCAACCTAGAATGTGTAGGCACCAATAGCCCTACTTATTTAAATCAAGACTACAGTCTTACCCTAAAATTATGTAGAAGTAATCCAGGAGTTGATATGATACTAGATTTTTTAACACTATAGATTTCTGTCTTCCATTATTTGTCAAGTCTTCAAAATTCTCATTTGGCATAATTTCAGTTTCTTATTGAGGCACTAAACCCAAGAAATGAATTATTTATCACTAAATATTTTCTTTAGATCTTCTATCTTTGCTTCTTTTCAAAGCTCAACAACAAATTTCCATTTCAAAACAACATAGAGTAGCAGGATCCTCTTAGATCATATTGGCCCTATCAATTCCATTAATAAAAGTCAGACCTCTTTTTAATACCTGTTTCAACCATTTCTATAGCATTAAGAAATAGCATATGTCAAAAGTATCTTGGCTCTAAGGAAGGGTACAAAGGATTACAATAATCTGCCTAGACCTATCGGTTTAGTGAAGCCAGAAATGTTCCTGTAAGAGGAAGGTAGTAGGGTAAGAAGGCCACCTACAAAGAGGGGAGAAGATAAGGAAATTGTGGTTAAAGACAAAGTGTATGGTGGAAAGAGTAACATGTTGGTCACTTACATAGCTCTCTTGGTTTTCCTTCTAGCTCCTTCTTTCCTGATTTATATTTGATATTCTATTCTTTTCCATTGACCTATCCTTCTATATTTATTTTTCTCAATTTACTGACTTTTTATATTTCTCTCTTTGCCCAGTAAAATAACAGTGGAAGTGTCCCGAGTCTGAGAGGAGTGGTCAAACATGTCAGATGATTTTGGAATGAAAACAACCTTGAGTTGTGACCTCTACACAGAAAGAGAATGAAAAGTAGCCAAATCTCTACATGAGAGAGATCTTGGACTATTTTCCAGTGACAACCCCATTTGATTTGTGTGAAGTAAGCAGGTTTTCTCTCCAAGAGTTCAAAAAAGTTTATTGCTATGCCAAATATGTTTTCCTGATAGTTCCAAAATTGAAAGAATAAAAAAAAAAAAGTATCAAGATTTACTCTACCTTTTAACTACATCAAACTCATATGTGGAACACAAAATTGCTAATAACATATCTGTAATAATTTTGAGTTTTTCAGGGGCTTTCACAAGCTCAAATGAAAAGGCAAAATTCATTGGTTAGTAAACTGTGTAAATCCCTTAGCTTCCTGGAAACCATGAAATAGAAATGATAAAATATCTATTTCATAAGTTGTTTTGATTATTGAGATAAAATTTATGAAACTTCTTTTGGATCATTTAAGGTTTTACACAGCTGTCAAATATTACTGTTTGATAATACCCAATTTGGAATTAATAATGTCCTCAATCTGGACCTGTGTGTTTTAGTTGTCCTGATTCTTCTTTGCATCCTCAAATTGTCTGTACATTTTTTTAAAAATGGAACTTTACAGGGAAAGAGTCATTCCACTCATTGCTTTCACCAAGGCATAGTATCTGGACCTTGGGGTCTGCTAGACCTTAGTTTTGATTTTGGTTGAGACCTAGTTCCACTGGGTCCTAGTTGTATGACCATGGATATTTAACTCCTCCTTTGAGATTTTCAACTTTTTAATTTGTAAAATGGAAATAATACTGCGGCTCACAAAATAGGTTTGTTATGGTTCATGAGAGAAATAAAGTAAATGAAGCCTGGTACAGTGGCCAGTAGGTAAGCTCCCCAAGCCCTCTATGTACCCTTTCATATTTGTCTCTCAAAAATAAAAATCTTGGTACCTTGCATAGAGGCTGAAGCTATATTCCTATTATTCTCATCTTCAGCAACTTGTCCCATTTCCTTTTTTTACACCTACCTGGAAAAATCACAACTCTAGATAAACTTCACTGGGTATCTTCCCCCGTCCATATCCAGGCTGATAAGTTCTACTAAAATTAAAATTACACAGTATCCCAAATTTGTCCTATAAAACTTAGAGTCTTGATCTCAATGGAGTTTCAGTGCCAGGAGGCACTTTCTAAGATTCCCTTTCACCTTCCTCTTGCATTCCCACAACAGCAACTTCAAATTTTCTTACTTTCTTTAAGCTTTCTTCTCCCTCGTCTAAACCCCCAACCTTAGCATAAGACTTCACAAAGAATAGAGAAGCCATGTCCTACCTTTCCTACCTCCACTCTCTTTCTTCCTTCTCTTTTCTTGTAGAGAGAGGCCCCCACCAACCCCTCAGTATAAAGCTAAGCTTTCTTTTAACGTTTGGATCCCCATCCATTTTGACTAATCATAAATCTTTATCTATTTTCTCTTTTTTCTCCTAAATATTTAACCTAAATCTGTCTATCTACCGGTTCCTTGTCACCATTATTTAAACATATTTAAGCCTTTGTTATCTTTAAGACAAAATCTAAAGGCCTCCCTGGATCTCACACTCTCTTCTAGCTCCTGCTGCTCTCTCTCTTCTCTTTCACAGGCAAACTTTGATGGAATTGTTCACATCCATTTCCTCACTTTCTCACCTCCCATTTAGCTTCTCAGCTCTTCCTTGATCTCCTGGCTTCACCTCTGCAGAACTATTGCCAGTTTTTTCATGGAATATGCTGCTTTCCCCAGCTTAGACAGACCTTTGCAGGTGTTCTCTCAGTGAGAGACTGTTTCTTCAACATCCTTCCATCTGCTAAATCATCTTTGGGCTCAGCTTACATGTCACGTCCTCTAGAAATTTGCAAGGCTATTGCAGTGTTACAGACAAGGGAAATTGAGAACCTAAACATAGGATAGATCTGAGAGCTCTGAATCAATGTGGCTTTATTGAATATGGCAAGAAATGGAAAGAGAGGTGTTTAGTTAATTCCAAGACTTCTGGCTTGGGTAGAAGAAGGTTACATTTATGGAGATGAAGATATTGATGGTTTGATCCTGATTTTAGATACCGTGGGACCTCTAACAGGGGAATTTTATAAGTGAGTCTTGAAATGAGAAAAATAGTTTGAGCTGAATATAAAATGCTAACTGAAGTTATGGAATGATTAAAATACTCAGAAAAGGTGTAAAATAAGAAAAGAATGTTTGAGTTTCCTTAAAGAGTCATGAATCTATAATTAGAGATCTATATGCTTTGTCTTCTACTCATTTTGTAATATAGCAACTACGAAGTTAAAATCAACTGTTAAAAATTTCTGTAAGTTAATATTTGCATCAACCCCAAAGGCACTCTACTCTCTTTCTCACAAAAGAAATAGATCTTTTATATTCATCTGTGTTGTTCAACTTAAACAGTATTTTATTGTATTTATCCGTTGAAAATTGAGAAAGGAAAATATGAAATTTCCCAGGTTTCAAATGAATGAAGAGTTTTGTAATGCTTAAATCTGTTATGTATTTGCAAGAGCTCCCCTATTTTATAAAGTTTAGCATAATCCCAGGATTTAATGTATCTATTTCTCTTAGAGGTATAGAATAGATCTTTTGACTCTAAACAGTAAGATGACTTCTATTGATAGCATTTATTATCTGTAAGCTTTGAGAAAAGTAGTTCTTTGTGGTCTGGTCCTGCTGGTGAATTGGAGACAAAGCAGAGGGGTCAACCATTACCTGCTTTAAATTCAGAGCATTTTTAAAAACATATTCTTACTATTATTGTTCTATATTCTATACACAATAAAAGTAACAAAAGGGCTTTAACAAACATTTAAAAAGTCTTCAATAAGTTCCTGTTTATCAAATTAGTGTTTCCATTGACAGTTCTCAGGATTTGATAATACAGTTTGTAAATTTTCACCAGTAATATTCTGATATCTGTGAAGTGCTGAATTTTACTTATAAAATTATTATATTACATATATTATACGTGATCATTAAATTTTAAAAATACAAAGTCATTTATTTTTAAATGGGGCATAGCCATTGACTAAATACTCTTATCTATAGAGTTCTTCATTGTAACAATTTGCATTTATTAACTTAAAGAGACATTAAAAATGACAATAAACAGAAAGTATGCCAGTAATTCATTTAATGCCTGCCCAAACTATCATTGGCTACTGAAATGCTTTACTGTGTATTTAAAAGACTTTTTTTAGATCTTCAAGTTTTCAAATTAAAGCAAAAATAGATTACTGCTTTCCTGAGAATAATATTTTTCAAATTGCATTTTTATGCCATTTTTTCAAAAACTGCTCATAATTATGTGATTTCAGATGCCTTTATCATTATGTAAATGCTTTTAAATCATGAGCTTACAGAGAAAAGTGAGAACTGAAAAACACTGAGAGGTTTTAAAAATTGCACATTTCCTAGAATATCTCAAATTAGGTACTTTTTAGATGTGTGTGGCAGAGTAGTTTATGAATGGTTGGCAAAAAGTTACTATTTACTACACCAGTGGGAAGTGTAAAAAGAAAAGCAGGTCTGCATTGTGTGGGTTTCTTGGCATAACAGCTACAAACTGTCCTTGTTTGGAATAAGCCAGTCAGAGGCTGCATTTGGCATGGAGCTGATGAGGCTCTCCCCATTGGCTGCCCTGCCTTGTGTGTTACCAGGGGATGGCTGGCTTATGAACTCAGCAACGCAAATTAAATGCTGGGTAGCTAAAAAATCCAGTTGAGGTCTGTGTTAATGCTTTGAGAACACTGTCTGTTTAAACAATGGAAACATGGTTCTTCTATGGAGTATTTTCTAATTATACTGTGAAACCGTTATTACTGAATGCTTTTAACTGGCCTCTTTAACATTTCAAAAGCTTTTTATACCTATTAACTGTTTTATTTCCACGGCAACCTCAGGATGTAAGTGAGGAGGGGCTGTCATATGAACTGAGATAATGCATGGGAGAATGATTTGTTAATGGCAAAACCATACAAATTATGCCATTGAGATGCTTGCTTTAGGGGCAAGTTCAAGACAGAGGTGTAGGAAGAGCCTGAACTTACCTCCTCCCATCAACACAACAAATATATAGCTACATATAGATCAACTCCTTCTGAAATGAAAGTGAGAATTAAACTCCTGCTACACAACAAAAGATTAAAAAAAAAAAAAGGACCACATCAAGATGGGTAGGAGAGGTAGAGAAATGCTCTCACTAAAAAAATCCCACCCCTCAGTGTGTCAGCACACATTAAGGAGAAATCTCACTGGACAGACCAGGCACTGCTCCCAGAGGAGCAAGGAGTTGGATGCCTCAAATCAGGCACCCTGGCTTCTGAGATCAACACTAAAGAGACAGCCTTCAAAACAGCTTGCTTAGGAAACCAAGAGGATCACTTCTAAAGGTCCCAACACACTAAGGGAAACTGAGATCCCCTTCTTAAAGGGCTTGCTTGAGGTTTACTCCCACCAAGACCCAATGAAATAACAGCTGTTTGAAAAGTGCCAAGACTATATGTGAAAGATCATAATTTTATCTAATCTGAAAGCATTGGCTGGAGGGGCAGAGGATCGTGGAAATATTCCCTGGAGATAGAGGCGCTGACAGATGCCATCGTTGTGCTCCCCAGCTAACCTGCTAGTACAAGAGCTCTGATGTTGGGGTGAGCAATCCCAGTGCACTGCTGAAGCACCCAGGTGGGCACATTGAATGGTTGTGGCAATCTTCTGGTCCCTAGCTAAAGCCTGTGGGTGTGGGCAGCAGCAACACTCCCTTTCCCCTGGCTGGGGATGGCCAGTGTGAGCAGTCACAGCGTTCTCCTGCTTCCAGCCTCAAGCCAAGAGGCACACAAGCAAGGCACTCGCATGCTGGATTGCTGAAGCCCGAAGGCACACACAGTCAAGTCATTTTCCTGCTGACTTCTGAAGCAAAAGAGCAAGTCCTGCCTCCTACACTCTCCAGCCACCTGGCTAAAGCCAGCACAGTCCACACAGGGAACACCTCTTGGTTGCCTGGTCATGGTGGCCAATGGAGCTAGATTTCCCTCACTCCATGGGACTGTAACAACTGGAAAGATAGTTTTGGGCAGGCCACCACCCTTAGGGCACTGCACAGACAGCAGACTGAAAACCAACCCCAGCTTTCCGGTGAAAAAGCCCTATTTACTTAAACTGAAACTTCACCCTGAGGGACAGGCTTCCGGCTTTCCACATATCTAGAGGCTAAGGAGGCACTCCCAGGAAATGTAAGCAAGGAGACACCATCCATATGCACCCCATTGGGTTCATTACAGCTTTATGAGGCTCCCCAGAAAGAAGCTTATACACTTGTTAGGAACTCAGATTTTTGCAGCTATCATCCAGGGGACAGCTTCAGATCTCCTGGTCTGGAACCCAGCAGGGATTACAATTATGCCCCTACAAGACTGTATTTATCTGCTTTCTTTAAAAGCTGTTGTCTGAGAGTCTGGCATCTAATCGGCCTGAAACTAGGTACTGAATGAGATTCCTCCCCTCAGAACACTGACATGTCTCAGCTTACTCCCAATAACAGGGCATATCAAGAGTAAATCAGGCAATATAGACAACTACAAAGATTTGGAAACAACCAAGAACTAGGGCAGGGATGAATGAGAAGGGTTATCACCTACACAAGGCCATTCCTTCAAGACTGAGAGTGGTAGACGTTTTGCTTCAGACATAGAAACAAACACAGAGAGGCAAGCAAAATGAGGAAAAGAAGAAACACATTCCAAATAAGAGAACAAGACACAGCCTCAGAAAAACACCTTAATGATACAGAGATGAGTAATAGACGTGATAAAGAATTCAAAGTTATAGTCATAAAGATGCTCACAGACCTTGGGATAAGAGTGAATGAACATATCTGGGAACTTCAAAAAATAGTTACAAAATATAAGAAAGAACCATTTAAATCTGAAGAACACAGTAATGTAACTAAAAAATACACTAAAAGGAATCAATAGCAGATTGGATGATACAGAGGAATGAATTAGTGATCTGGAAGACAATGTTGTGAAAATCACTGAATCAGAACAGCAAAAAGAAAAAAGAATTTTTAAAAATTAGAATAGTTTCTGGAACCTTTGAGACCATGCCAGGTGCACTAATATTTGTATTAGAGAGATCCCAGAAGGAGATGAAAGAGAGAGAGGCGCAGAAAACTTATTTGAAGAAATAATGGCTGACAACTTCCCTAACCTAGGGAAGGAAACAGACACCCAGCCTCAAGAAGCAAAGAGAATCCCCAAAAAGATGAACCCCAAAGGATCCATACCAAGTGACATTTTACAAAAGAATGTCAAAAGTTAAAAAGATACAGAAATAATTTTAAAAACAGCCGAAGAAAAACAGCTAGTTACATATAAGGGAACCCCATAAGACTATTCAGCTAATTTTTCATCAGAAGCTTTACATACTAGAAGAGAGTAGCAAGTTACATTCAAAGTGCTGAAAGGAAAAAATATTTTACAACCAAGAATACTCTATCCAGCAAGGTTATCATTCAGAATTGAAGGAGAAGTTAAGAGTTTCCCAGACAAGAAAAATCTAAAGGAATTTATCACCACTAAACCAGCCTTACAAGAAATGTTGAAGGGACTTCTTTAAGCAGAAAACTAGAAATTAGGAAATAACGAGAAATAAGGAAATATACAAAGAAAAGATCTCATTGGCAAGGGCAAACATAGTAAAGATAGTGGAACAACCACTCATAAAGCTAATATGAGGGCTAAAGATAAAAGTAGTAGTAAAATCAACTATCACTACAATAAGTAGTTAAGGGATACACAAAGTAAAAAGATGTAAAATATAGCATCAACAACATAAAATGTAGAGGGGGAGTAAAAATGTAGTGCTTTTAGAATGCATTTGCACTTAAGTGACTATCAACTTAAGACAGACGTTTTTATATATAGATTGCCATGTATTATCCTCATGATAACTACAAACCAAAAACCTATAATAAATACAAAAAAAGAGAAAGAAATCTAAACATAGCACTAAAGAGAATCATCAAGTCACAAGGGAAAGGAACAAGAGAATAAGAAACAGAGGAGAACTACAAAAACAACCAAAAATAATTAACAAAAAACAAGTAAGTACATACATATCAGTGATTACTTTAAATGTAAGTTGACTGAGTGCTACAATCAACAGACAAAGAGTGACTAAATGGATGAAAAGAATAAGACCCATTTATATGCTGCCTGCAAGAAACTCACTTCAGATCTAAAAGCACACAGGCTGAAAGTGAAGGGATGGAAAAAGATATTCCATGCAAATGAAAACAAAAAGAAAGCTGGGGTAGAAATACTTGTATCAGATAAAATAGACTTTAAAACAAGAACTATAACTAAAAGACAATAAAGGGCATTACATAATGATAAAGGGGTCAATTTAACAAGAGTTATAACATTTGTAAATACTCATGCACCCAACCTAGAAGCACCTAAATACATAAAGCAGATATTAACAGATGTAAAAGGAGAAATTGACAGTAATATGACAATAGTAGGGGACTTTAATATGACACTTACATCAATGGACAGATCATTCTGGCAGAAAACCAATAAGGAAACATAGGCCTTAAATGACACATTAAATCAAATTACATATATACTTAATAGACATATACAGAATATTCCATCCAAAAACTGTAGCATATACATTCTTTTCAAGTACACATGAAACATTCTCCAGGATAGAGGATGAGTTAGGCCACAAAACAAGTCTCTCTACATTCAAGAAGGCTGGAATCGTATCAGGTGTCTTTTCTAACCACAACAGTATGAAACTGGAAATCAGTCACAAGAAGAAAACTGGAAAATAATCCACAAACAATGGAGACTAAATGACATGCTACTAAAAAAGCAGTGGGTCCATGAAGAAATAAAAGAGGACATTAAAAAATATCTTGAGACGAATGAAAATGGAAACACAGCTTTTTAAAATTTCTGGGACTTAGCAAAAAGTGTTCTAAGAGAAAAGTTCATAGTGATACAGGCCTGCTTCAAAAAAGATACCAACTTCAAATAAACAATCTAACTTTGCATCTAAAGGAACTAGAAAAAAGAAGAACAAACAAAAAAGTTAGTAGAAGGAAGGAAATAATCAGGATCAGAGTAAAGAGAAGTGAAATAGAGACTAAAAAAATCAATGAAACTAAAACTTATTCCTTGAAAAGAATAAACAAAATTTATAAATCCTTAGCAACTCTTATCCAGAAAAAAAGAGAGGACTCAAATACATAAAATCAGAAATGAAAAAGGAAGAGTTACAACTGATACCACAGAAATAAAAAGGATAATAAGAGACTACTATGAGCAATTATATGGCAATAAATTAAACAAACTAGAGGAAAACTATAAATTCCTAGAATCACAATCTTCAAAGACAATCATGAAGAAATAGAAAATCTAAACAGACCAATTACTAGTAATTAAATTGATTCAGAAATTCAAAAATTCTCAACAAACAAAAGTCCAGGATCAGACAGCTTCACAAATGAATTCTACCAAACATTTAAAGAAGAGTTAATACCTGTCCTTCTCAAATAATTCCAAACAACTGAAGGAAAAGAATGCTTTCAAACTGATTGTATAAGACTAGCATTACCCTGACAGCAAACCAGACAGACACCAAAAAAAGAAAACTACAGGCCAATATCCCTGATGAACATTGATGCAAAGATGCTCAAAAATATTTGCAAAAAAGGATTCAACCATATATTATAAGGCTCATACACTATAATGAATAGAAATCTATCCCAGAAGGCAGGATGGTTCAACAGCTGTAAATCAATCAATGTGATGCACCAGATTAACAAAGGAAAGCATAAAAACTATATGATCATCTCAACAGATGCAGAAAAAGCATTTGACAAAATTCAACATCTATTTATGATAAAAACCCTCAACAAAATTGATACGGGGGAACATAACTCACGTAATAAAAGCTATATATGACAAACCCACAACTAACATCATATTCAATGGAGAAAATCTGAATTTCCCATAAGATCAGAAGCAAAACAAGGATGCCCACTCTTGCCACTTTTATTCAACATAGTATTGGAAATCCTAGCCACCACAGTCAGACAAGAAAAAGAAAAATGAAAAGAATTCAAATTGGAAAGGAAGAAATAAAACCACCATTGTACGCAGATGACATGATGCTATACATAGAAAATCCTAAAGATGTCACCAAAAAACTATTAGAGCTCATCAATGAATTCAATAATGTTGCAAGATACAATGAAATCAGTAAAGCTGCAGAAATCTGCTGTGTTTCTATACACTAATAATGAGCTATCAGACAGAGAATTTAAGAAAACAATCTTATTAAAATTGCATCAAAAATAATAAAATAATTAGGAATAAATTTAACCAAGAAGGTAAAAGACCTGTACTCTGAAAACTATAAAATATGAATGAAAGAAATTGAAGACCACAGAAATAAATAGAAAGCTATCCCGTGTTCATGGTTTGGAAGAATTAACATTGTTAAAATATCCATACTATTCAAAGCAATCTATAGATTCAGTGCGATTCCTATCGAAATACCAATAGCATTTTTTGCATAACTAGAATAAAGAATTCTAAAATTTGTGTAGAACCACAAAAGACCTCAAATAGCCAAAGAAATCTTGAGAAAGAAAAACAGAGCTGGAAGTATCACGCTTCTTGATTTTAGTCAAAATAGTATGGTACTGGCATGGAAACAGACATATAGATCAATGAAACAGAGAGCCTGGGGGGGGGGGGAATATATATATTTAAAATTAATTTATGGCTATGGAGGCAAGAGTACACAATAGAGAAAAGACAATAAAAGTTTTGAAAACTGGACAGATACATGCAAAGAATGAAACTGGATCATTATCTTACATGACATACAAAAATGCATTCAAAAGGAATTAAAGACATCAGTGTAAAACCTGCAACCATAAAACTCCTTGAAGAAAACATATGCAATATTCTCTTTGACATCGATCTTAACAATATTTTGGGGGGTCTAACTCCTCAAGTAGGCGCAAAAAAAGCAAAAATAAATAAATGGGACTTGATCAAACTAAAACACTTTTGCACAACAAAGGAAGTCAAAACAAAAGTAACCTACCAAATGGGAGAAGATATTTGCATATATCTGATATGGGGTTAATATTCAAAATATATAAAGAACTTAAACAACTTAATATCAAACATCGATTAAAAACTGGGCCAAGTACCTGAATAATTTTTCTCAAGAAGAAACACAAATCTCCAACAGGCACATGGAAAGATGCTTAGCATCACTAATCCTCAGGGAAATGCAAATTAAAACCACAATGTGACATCACCTCACACTTGTCAGAGTGGTGATTATCAAAAAGACAAAAAATAACAAATGGTGAAAATGTGAAGAAATGGGAATCCTCATACACTGTTGATGGGAATGTAAATTGGCACAGCCACTCTGGAAAATATTATGAAAGTTTCTCCCAAAATTGAAAATAGAACTACCCTATTATCAAACAATTCCACTTCTGGGTGTTAATCCAAAGAAAATGAAAACATTAACTCGAAAAGATACCTGCACCCCAATGTTCATAGCAGCACTATTTACAATAGCCAAGACGTAGAAGCAACCTAAATATCCATTGACAGATGACTTGATAAAGAAGATATGGTTTATATATATATATACACACACATACATACATACACACAGTTGAATATTATTCAGCCATAAAAAGACTGAAAGCTTGCCATTTGCAACAACATGAATAAACCTACAGGGTATTATGCTAAGTCAGGCATAGAAAGATGATAAAACCATATGATTTCACTTATATGTGGAATCTAAAAACCAAAACAAATGAACATAAAACAGAGACTTATGGATACAGAAAAAAAAAAAAGGTAGTTACTAAAGGGGAATGGGTTTGCAAATAGTCTAGCATTAAGAGGTAAAAATTTCCAGTTATAAAGTAAGTCACAGGGATATAACGTACAGCATCAGGAATATAATCAGTTAACTTTGTATGGTGACAGATGATGATTAGTGTTATCATGGTGACCATTTTGAAATATATATAAATATCAAATCACTGTGATGTATACCTGAAACTAACATGATACTGTATGTCAATTATACTTTAATAAATATAAACAAGATGCTTGTTTAATGGAGAAGAAAAGAAAGGCCAGAGATACTTAACAATCTGCTGCACATCACATAACACTGGGATGAGGGGACTGCTGCTCAACTGATTGGCAGTTAAAATTGTTTATCAGTTTTTTTTGTACTCACCATTCACAGTGAAGCTGTAGGCTGTCAATATAAGAAAATAACTAGTTTTATAGATGAACAAATATAGGGCTAAAGCACTTCTAGAGCTTATTTGGAATTACTCAATCATTATGAGGATGTACATTCAATTTTTAAAAAGTATTTTTGAGCTGGTGTCTGCCTGAAAATTATGGAGTGCAGAGTGCCCCCAGCACTGTGGTTACAGCTGTTCTGGTAAGAAATGGTAGGACAACTGGGCCAGGTCTGCATCAGTGATCCTGGTTTTTGCATTTCACTAGTCAATTCTGGCTCACTTTCTATTTTTTAATCTGGTTCCATGTAACCTCTGCATTGTAACTCCATTAACACTTTTCCTAGTTTCAAAGCAATGACTTAATATAACAGATCAATTGATTCCTCAGAAAAGGACTGGAATGTGGCCATCTTTTCCTCCTTCCTAAGATTTAAATCTTCCATCCCCTTGTGGTTTCTTTTTTTGACAGGCAGTTGGGGATGGAACACTGAATTAAAGACAGAGCTCATTTTCCAAGTCTTGGATTTTTTATGCCCCTTACTTAAGTTTTACTTTCCTTGCTCTCGCTTGACCTCAGCTCAGAACACAGGATTGGGAGGGTGCATTGGAAGAATATCATAGTAGTAGATAATAATTATGAAATAGTAGCACAATGGTATATAGTGTTTATTAAGAACTTACTCTTCATCCCTTCTCAGGTCCTGTGAAAAGCTTCAAGTGCATAGTCTCATATAAATGTTGAGCAATTAGTCCCTTGTTACACAGTAGTCAGTCCTGTGCCAGAACTTCACCCCACATTTGTCTCGCCCCCAAACCAGTGTATTAACCATTATGCTGTTTCCCCGTCTGGCTCGAATGAAAGTCAAGAAGTTCGGGAAGAATCTGTGTACGATGGCTTCCAGTGAATTGCTGGTTCCCGGAAACTCTGATTCATTTTAATAGCCAAGATTTATTTAGAAAAATAAGTAAATAAATAACCACATGGACAGTTCTTTTCACAAAGAAGTGAAGGAAAGCAAGCCAAGGATAAAGGCAAACATCCAACTACTAATGGTGTGTCACAGATGCAATTATGTTCAGTAGTGACGAAGAGGCAGAAATTCCCCTGTGCACTGATTGTGTGCTTTTTTTTTTTAAACAAGTTATATATGATTTCTAAGCCTTGTTGGTTTTTTTTTGTAAGATAGGGCTAATAATCTTTTTAATAATGATTGAACACACACACACACACGCACACACACACGAACATTTGGAGTGTCTTAGTAAAGCTCCCAAACTTAGTAGTCATTCTGTAAATATTAGTTCTAGCCCCTGTCCTGATACCCACCGAGTCGGCTGTTCCCAAAGAGACATGTGTTGGGTATGATAATACCAGGACTGTGAGTGGCAGGAACCAAGAGCCCAGGACCAAGTAAACCTGACCAAGAGGTTAGGCAAGGAAACACAGCTGACAGGGGAACAGCTGAAATCCAGACAGTAAACTCCGGATGTTTGAAACCAGTCGAGTTGGAGTACACCAAGTACCTCCCTTAGGTCATCACAGTAATAGGATTGAACCTGGGCAGCCAGGAGAGAACCAAGAGTCACATATTTACCAGGCAAAGTGGTGAAGTCCTTGGGCAAAGATTTAGAGCTCAGAACCCTACAGGCTGACAAGATTCTCAGGTCAGGCTCAGGAATCTATGCGATTCTACACTATAGATTTGTAGCACTTGTCTAGGGAGATCTTGGGACAAAGGTAAAATTGCCATCTGTCATGAATTGTTGCATACACTTTTTTGCTCAGGTGCTATTCAGTCCCATAGCATATGGGACATTTAAGAGGATATCCCTTGGTGGAAAGGGAATAAAGAATTTGAGATTATAAGATTTCCTGATGGAGGAAGGTCACCTGTGTTTTGCTCTAGGATTACTGCAATTTCCTAAACTGAACTGTAGGAAGTCTACACTATCTTGGGCAACTGAGAAAAGAAGCTTCAGTCTCTTCTTGCCTTCAGACTCCCAAGCCAGATCACAAAATTATCTAGGATTATCACCTTATGTTTGCCCAATCAATATGATATAATAAATGCCTACTGGAGCTATACATTTGTTTAGTTACTATGAATACAGAAAAGGATTTTAGTTTATTTCTATAGGGTTTAAGATAACTAGTTAAAAACTGAAAGTTATCCTACCAAATTTAAGGATGAGAAACTGAGGCACAGAGAGGTCATTCAGCTAAATTTGAACCTAAACAGTCTGTTTTCAGAGATACCCACTTAACTGCCATATTGTGTTTCAGTTTAGAGAAACTTAACCATCTAACACCTAAATCTCCAGGAAAGCAAAACAATGGGAAAATATCATTCTCTTTTATTTTCCTCCCTCCCTTTTTTGTACTTCCTAATGTGCCCTCATTTGTTCAGTTCCTGTCTGTTGGAGTGTCTGGCTCTTTTCATAGAAGTGGAACATACTTTATTTTAATTTTTAACTTTCTCCTAAAAAAGACATTTTTTTCAAAAATATAATAATATGTATTGGTTCTGTGGTATATTTTAAGACATAAAAAGTGGAAGTGAAAAATTTTGACATGGTTGTTAGCATCTGTTCTGGAATAGGCTCTTTGTTTATAAGACACAGAAACCTACTGAAACTAGCTCAAATAAAATTTGTGCTTTATTCCAGTAAAATCGCAAAAAATTCAGGATATAAGGAGACACTAGACATTAAGATAACCAGACCAAGGGCTACTCTGGTGACTACAGAAGAAGAGTTCCACTCTGCTGTGGGACTGTCCACAGTTCTGCTTGTCACATGCTTTGATGTCAGCATAAGTCAACTTTATTGCAAGAGACCTAAGCCCTGGCATCAAAAGGTAAGCTGGGTCAATTAGATGCACCTCTCAAAAATTTAAACTAAGACATTGGTATACAGGAGAATCCATGATACTCAGTAGCTGGACGGAAACAGGCAGATGCAGAACCAGTATTGAACATGGCAACTAACTTAACAATAAAGCTAATGGATTTTCATGGCATACTAAAATAAAGCTTACACTACTTTTTATAATCTGACCAATGTTGTCTATTGACTTTAAGCAAATTTGTTTAGCCCCATAGGGTTTTATTTCCTAAATTGATATACAAAGAAACCTATTTGTCATCTGACAAAAATTTTATCAGTTGGATACATTTGAAGAGGAGATCCAATTCTTTGCCAATCGGATAAAAATGAAAGATAAGTAGAATATTTCATAGTTTCATGTCCCAGTGTTGTCAGACATAAAATGTGAAACTGAATTCTAGGTAATTTTCATCATTCATAAGTGATGGTAACAACTTTGTCAACATCCCTTACGCTCCCTTTTTAATGTCTTAAATATGATCAAAACATAGTTACTGGGCCAAACGAATCCTCCTTATTGAATAATTTTTCAAAATTGTCTGTAGTACTGATATAATGCATATGCCAATAAAGATTTACTAAGTTATCTTTAGATTAATTTGAGTATAGTTCTTATAATTTCTATCACTTCATAGCCAAGAACTGAAGCTACATTCCTGAATAGAATTAGAAAGTCAAAAGATGTGGTTTCTGAAAGGAGCCAGTCTAGCAAGCTTGTCCCTGATCTTTCTGAATCCAAGTTTCTAGGCTTAACAAATACGCATGTATACATTTGGCTAGATAAAGCCCTGCATTCAGGAGGTTTAGCATTTTACACTGAACCATTATGATTTTATATTTTCATTTCAATGTATAAAGGAATTAACTGAATGTTAAAGGGTCTGATGACAACTTAGTGTTCATATATGTGATAAGATATCTTCCATATGCTGAGTCTGGACAGATTTGACTGTGAGTATAAAGTATATTTTACTATATGTCTAATAAAATTTCTGTACTTTGAAATATGGCTGGGAGTGCTTGGAGATACTGTAGAAATTAAGGCTCAATCAAAGAAACTATCCAAACAATTGTGGAAATTCTTTCTGAACTATGGGAGGCATAAAATATACTGGATAAAAACTTGAATTTCAGAAACAGATGAACCATAATCTGAAAATTTATCTGACACTTAACCTCTTTAAGACTCTATTTCAACATCTGTGAAATGGCGATAATAACAGTCCCTAACCCACATAAATATTTGTTTCCGTGAGGATTAAATGAAGTAATGCAGATACATTTCTTAGCACATCGAAGGCACTACTGTAAATGGCAGGTATATGTCATTGGATATGAAATGCTGAATAAGAAGGAAGAGAGTTAATAATAGAAAAAAGTGGAAAAACTAGAAAGAATTAAGTTTATTTTTAGCGTGCAAAACTGGTTTGTAGTCCTAAAGTTCAAAGTTCAAGTAAAATATTTACCATTATTCCCTTTTTGATGTTTAAAATTGTTATCTCTTGAAACTGCCTTAGGGCAAACATACATGAACTGAAAACAAATGTTAAAATATGTAAAACCTGAAACAGAAATGTTACTGCAGCCCTGGTAATGTCCAAAGGTTGAATAACTAAGATGATATTCCTCAAATCCAAGGTAAATCAGTAAATTATGATTTGGTAAACTAGTTACTAACCACTGTTGAGAAAACACTACCAATCAGATATGTAGAAGAGATAAGGGAAAATGTGAATCCCAGTACACATTTGATAGAAAACTTAGACAGTTTTTAATCTTTGATCCTCCACTTAATAGAATGTGTCTATAGAAATCCACACAACGAGGCCACTTTGCATCTGGAGAGCCACAGCAGTGAAGACCAGCTGCAGGAAATCACCAGTGGGAAAGGCTCATTCAAAGACTCACCCCCCACTTCCTCAAATGAAGTAACTGGCTTTAAGGAGAAAGTTCTGGTCCTTTTCACACTTGAATCACCTTGAACTATTTTCTGGCTGGGTAATCAGAAAAAGAAAACATCTTGAAACAGTAGAGTGGAGGTGATCACTTGCTTTGATGGCACCAGCCTGAGGTGCTGGTCTTGGCTGCCCGGAGGCCCCTAGCTGCTTGGAGATTCAGTTTACTCCTCATCTGAAACACTGGGGGAGGGGAATTGGGTAGGAAATAGTGGTTTTCAAAGTGACTTTACCTAAACCTTCACTTCAAATAAATATTCAGGAGAAGTCAGATAAAGCAAACAAAAATAAATGTTTGTTTTGAAAGAAAGTGTGTATGTGTGTGTGCGTGCACACACGTGTGCCAGCAGTGCTGTCTACTTGCCTTTCCCTCTTCCGCAGCGTGGCTTCTCTTTCCCCATGATGGCTTCTTCCCACCAACCCTGAAGTTTCTCAGTACCAGATCACAGGAATATTCAGAGAACAGTTTGCCAACACTGTACCAAATGAAATTCATTGTTCTTCTGAGCATTATTCTCAACATTTCCAAAGAATCTAAATAGTCAACTTATAAAAGTAAACCATAAATATCCATTAGCATATTTAAAATTCAGAATATTTAAAGTGAAAAAGAAAATGCCATTTTATTTTGCCATAAGAACTAAAATGACCTTGAAGGATATTACAAAAGCTGGGATGGTCCTAGGAGCACCAGTGCTCTCATTCACTGCTAGTGGAATTGTAAACTGATCTAGCATTCTGGAACATACTGTTAATACATACCAAAAGCTTTGAAGACAGATGTACCATTTGACCACAAAATTCCTCTTCCTATAATTTAACTCAACAAAATAGATGTGAAAGAAGAAAGAGGTACAATTTACTTATCCAAGCTATTTATAATGAGGAAAAGTGGAAACATCTTTAGTTATACCATTATTACAGAAGTTGAATACCTATTTCACACATATTATAAAGGAATTTTTTAAATTAAAAAAACTGAAGTTTGAAGAAAGTGATAAGTATAGGGACTATGAAATCTCCTGCTGGGTACTATTGGAAAAAACAACGAAAGACAGAAGGTGATTAATCATTAATTTAAGATGATGTGTGAAAGCCAGAGATTCTCTTAAGCAACATATAAAGGGACTCTCATTTCCAACAACTAGAGGGCAAAAGAGTAGCTGAGAATAAAGCCCAGGACCCAATTCTAAAGGCAGAAAATCTCTGGAGAATGTTGAATCCTTAACCCTGGCAAGACTGCTATGTTCAGAACTTTGATTGCAAAGGTGTTTGACCCTGAGACATGGGAGGAGGCCATCTGAAACAATGTCCTTGGAAATCTTGAATCTCCAGCTTGCCTTGGACATGGGACCTAGGGAAGTAGCCCACTTTTTTCCTGTTAAAGTCTAGCATACTTCCCATGCTTTAAGATAATGCAGAGGCCTCTGCCTTACAAGATAACATATACCCTTTGAGGATCTATCTCTGTCTCTCCTACTGGCCACCAGAAGAATAACTAGAATCAAGTCACAACATTGCCCTGTCAGAAACACACTGGCTATAAATAGGAAATGCTGTGGGACTAACCAATGTCTACCAGCCAGAGCCTGAAGACTGGATTCTGAGGGTGCTGAATCTGGGTGGGGAAGTGGAACATATCTTTGGATAAGAGAGAGTTCATCAATAGGGAAGTACTATCTCATGATCTAAGATTTATTACCCTGTTGAGGACCTTAAGAAACATTGTTAACATGCTAACATTCTTGGAAGCTGGAAAAAGTGATGTCCCTCAATAAATAAACTGAGATACTAGACCTAATGTAGTAGGCAGTAGAGCAAGAGGTTAAGAGAGATAAGCATGCTGGAAGAGGTACATGACGTAAGGCTCACTGTGGGAGAACCGAGAGGAAACTACCTACCAAACTGATGAGAGGCATTCTGATCAGGGGTACCAGACTGCAGCACTTCTGAGTAGCTCAGTGATGAATGTCTCTTCTAGGGCTGGGGTGACAGAGGAAGTGCTGTTACAGAATTGGGCTTCCTGATAGCTATGGGGATGATGGGTTCCAGAACAGTAGCAACCAGGCTGCAGAACTGAAACTTTAGAAGCAGTGTAGGTGCAATCATTATAACTGGTAGCCAGATGTGAAGGACAGCCGAGGGGAGCTTGCCTGTAGAGAACTACAGAGATATTACAGAACATGATATTCCTGTGCAAGATAAATGGACAGCCAATAGGAATATCAGAATGGCCATCATTAAAAAGTCCACAAACAATTAATGCTGGAGAGGATGTGGAGAAAAGGGAACCCTCCTACACTGTTGGTGGGAATGTAATTTGGTGTAGCCACTATGGAAAACAGTATGAAGATTCCTTAAAAAATCTAAAAATAGACTTACCATATGATCCAGCAGTCCCACTCCTGGATGTATATCTGGAGAAAACTCCAATTTGAAGAGGTACATGCACCCCAATGTTCATAGCAGCACTATTTACAGTAGCCAAGACATGGAAGCAACCTAAATGTCCATTGGCAGATAATTGGATGAAGGAGTTGTCATATATATATATATGTGTGTATATATATACACACACACACACACACACACACACACACACACAATGGAATACTACCCACCCATAAAAAAGAATGAAATAATGCCATTTGCAGCAACATGGATAGACCTAATTGAAGTAAGTCAAAGACAAACATCATAGGATATCACTTATATTTGGAATCTAAAAAAAAAAATGATACAAGTGAACTTATTTGCAAAACAGAAAGACTCACATTCATAGAAAAAAAACCTTATGTTTACCAAAGGGGAAGAGTGGTGGGGGATAAATTGGGAGTTTGAGATTAGCAGATACAAACTACTATATATAAAATAGATAAACAACAAGGTCCTACAGTATAGCCCAGGGAACTGTATATGTATGTTTAACTGAATCACTTTGCTGTACACCAGAAACTAACACAATGTTGTAAATCAGCTACACTTCAATAAAAAATAATATTGCTCTATTCTAAAAATTTATACAGCCAAAGAAATCAAAGATTATTGGATAGTCACCCCCAAAAAACTTCATGATCTTTTGTCGAATTTTTGGACTCCTACTTATTTTTATATCTTGAATCACTTACTGAAGGAATGGCTGGATCCTCATGAGGAAGCATCTTATAATGTGTGTGTGACAATCCCCCTAAAATAACCTATGGCTATTTACACAGTGAGGAGAATACTCAGATATTCTGAGGACAGTTTGACATGGGCTTAGGTTGAGGTTGATCCCCTGGGACCCACCGTATCACCAAGACTCCCTCTCTTACAGAGAGAGAGAGTGACATACATGGATTAGATTAGAAAATGGAATCCTGGCCCAAGTCCATCTCACTGGGTCCCCTATCCACCTGATAGTTATTTTTCAGTTCCCAGATATACAGTCGAAATACATACACTTCGTAGTTGGAAGAATGTCTGCATTGGTTCCTTGTCCTGAGGGGTAAGAGCTAACAGTAGGGGAGGCCAAAGGGGAGCTCTGAAATGGGCTTCTCTGACCCCCAAACCAGTCCCCAGCCAAGGTAAAGTATTTTTTTTTAAATCATATCCCAGAAGAAACATCAGAGAACATTGCCCTTAAAAACCTAAAGAATTCAGGGATGGTAGTCCCCATCATTTCTTTATTTAATTCACTAGTCTGATCCTTAAAGGATAGATAGACCTTGGCAGATGCTAAGTTTACTACAAACCTGGGCCAATAGTAGCCCCCATTGCAACTGGTGTATTAGGTATGGTATTGCTTCTAAAGCAGATCAACACAGTCTTAGGTATCCGTGTGGTATCTTTTTGTTGTTGTTGCTTTTTTTGTTTTGTTTTGCTTTTTCATAGCAAGAAGCAATACAGGCCGTCTGGATTAACGTGGGATAAGCAAAAGCAGGCATTTATGCTTTGCTGCAGGGTTATATTAACTCTCTTACTCTCTTCCACTATACCTGGTCTTTGACTTCATCCAAGGCCTTCAATTTTCTTATTCAGTGAGACCTTTTTCTTTTTTTCTTGATGATAATTTTTTTTCCTGAACACTATATATATGTTATGATTATCTGACCCCCAGATATCTTCCCCACTAGGCACCCTCATCATCAAATAACTATTAGTAAAATGTTGCCAATTTTTAAACTACTGGGCAAAAATTTTCACTGTTTTGCAGATTGGTGTCATTACAATTCATTATAATAGCTTAAATTGGGCCATCGAAACCTCTTCTCAATCCTAATTTTACTTGACAGATCTCATTCCTTTCATCAGTTTTACTAAAGCTTCACAATTCTCAGCCTTTAGTTCCAAGGGTCCACCCTCATTGCTGGTCTCACTCTGAGCTTTCTGCTTGTAGATTAAGAAAAAAATAAATTCCTCCCTTAACCCCTATGACTCTTCGACCTACTATCCAATCACTCTTCTCTCCTCATTTTCAATATCTTTTATAAAATATTAAATGACTACTGACATTTAAATTTTTTGAATCTTCAATGATATTGTTGAAAATAGTATAAATAGAACTTTAAACTATGTAATTTGGCATTTTACTAACATAAGCCTAAAAACATCAACTCGTTGAGGTTTTGTATGTATATTCAAAAAGAAAAAAATGAGCCTGGGAAGAGGAATTTTGTTTATTATTATTAGTCTTTGTCATGAATATCAGTGTCACAAGAAAAGTATAACAAATGTGGATAGTGTAAAGAATCATAATGGAGCAACCACTGCCACCCACATTAACAAAGAGACCATTACCACTACCCTGAAACCCACTGTATTTCTTTCCCTAGCCCCATCTTGTTCCTTATTTTAAGAGGTAACTATTATCTGGATTTTGTGTTTTATCATTCTCTTGTCGTCTTCTTCTTCTTCTTCTGCTTCTGCTTCTGCTTCTCCTCCTCCTCCTTCTTCTTCTTCTCCTCCTGCTCCTTCTCCCCCTCCTCCCCCCCTCCTCCCCCACCTTCTTCCCTTCTTCTTCTTTTTAGTGAGGTATAGTCAGTTTACAAAGTTGTGTTAATTTCTGGTGTACAGCATAGTGATTCAGTTATATATATATATATATATATATATTCTTTTTCATATTCTTTTCTTAATTCTTTATTTAATAAAGCATAAGCTTTATTAAAGGGTATTGAGTATAGTTCCCTGGATATACAGTAAGACTTTGTTGTTTATCTATTTTGTATATAGTACTTAGTAACTGCAAATCTCCAACTCCCAGTTTACCCCTCTACCCGCCCTTTGCCTGAGGAATGCTTTTGTCTTCTTATAGTTTTATTATATTATTGGTAAACTTAAACAGTATATTATTTTGTTTTGCGTACCTTTGAGATTTATATAAGCGGGATTATGCTACTTTCTTGCTTACCTTTAGTCCACATTATGACCATGTAATTGTATCTATATAAAGTTCAACTATTTTATAGTATTTCAACATGTGAATATATGTCAGTTATTTTACTGTTAATGAATATTAGCATGTTTAGTTTAGTTTAGTTAATTTGTTCTATTATGAACTGCACTGCTATAAATATTCTGATATAGATCTTTTGCCATTCATGCACAAGTCTACTAGGTTTTTCGTTTTTGTTTTTATTTTTATTTTTAATAACAAGAGTACCCTTTACATGGCTCACTACATGCCCAGGACTGACTATAATCTTAGCATGAGGTCTCTGCCTTCTCATATTATTATAAAGGAAAGAAACGTTGAAGCTTCTCTTTACACTTTGTGAAAGGTACACATCTGTAATACAGTCCACACGTGGTACTTAGTGAGTGCGTGGGGGGCTTGCAGCACCAGTGGGGCTGGAGATGGATGCAAACAGTTGGCATTACTTCATGCTATCGTGTAACTTACAATTCTCTTGGGAATACCAGTCTCTCAGTAAAAGACAGATCTTACATGATAGAAAAAAGTGTAAAATTGAGAAGAACTTATGACCTAAACATCTAACTGTAGGAAAATTATTTAATATATAATTAAAACCTGTGAGCTTGAAATAATTAAATACCAAAATCTTGGACACGAAGTAGAATGAAATATTATTTTCATAGTCTTATTTTCCTTTCAGTTTAATTTTAAAAGTAAATCTCACTGATTAGCAGATGACTTTTGCATTTAATTCAGAAAATTTTTACTGAATGGAAAAGCAATTTACAAGAACCTTTATAAAGAAATGTCATTTTGATAATAATGTTTTCAAAATTGATTTTTTTTCTTTAATTGATCTTTTCACTGCTGACTCAAACTAATTTCCATCAACATTGTATGATTATTCATTTTCCCCTCAAGTCTTTAATTAAAAGATTAAAAAGTAGGATTCTTCTTTTTGTGCTTTGACTGTAAGTTTAAGTTGAGAGAGCTAACACTACTTGGCTTTCTTCTGCCATAATTCCAATGCCAAACAAATTTCCCAAATGCCTTGCTGTATTTCAGGATATATTTGGTATATGGTTGCCAGGTTTAGCAAAAACCAAACCAAACTAAACTAAAAACAAAAAATAGGATGTCCAGTTAAATTTGAATATTGTATAAACAATAAATACTTTTCTGAAAAAAGTATTGCAGCTTAATTTGAGAATTTCTAAACTAAGCTAATTGTTTTTCATATTGCAAAATAAAAAAAATTATTAATTTTGCATTATAAAAAAAAGTATTTGTGTGTTCCAAATTACTTGTTCTTAATTTGAAATTCAAATTTAACTGGGAGTCCTAGTAACCCAAATTTGATGAAATATAAAATTGGATAGAGAAGAATAATTATAGCTTTGGGGAAGGGAAGGCGTTCATGTGAGGGCAGGTTACAAAGATCAGATTGATTTGGGGTGGAAAGATGAAGACTGTAAGCCTTCTGGGTTAGCTTTGACAGAACAGAGGCAACTACCTGACAGGGCTAAGACACGCATGCTTACAACTTGATCACTATTATTAGAAGTTGGGGCAATGTATGTTACAAATATTATAAAAATATAACCCTCCAGTTTCAATATTTGACAATCTGATCAGCATAGGCCAGAGCTCCAGCCTGTATGGAAAAATCTTAGAACAGAAGAGCATATATTCTTTTGAGGGTGGATAAAGTGAATTAAAAATCCTAGGACAAACTATAGAAGTGATCCCTGAAAGACATATCTCATATGTGGAATCTTAAAAAAAAAAGAAAAAAAAAAAGAAAGAAAGAAAGAAAAGAGGACACTGATGAACTCATCTACAAAATAGAAACAAACTCACCGACGTAGTCAACAATCTTATGGTTACCTGGGGAAAAGGGGTGGGAAGAGATCAGTTTGGAAGTTGGAGATTTGCAGATGTTAACCACTATATATAAAAATAGATAAAGAACAAATTTCTTCTGTATAGCACAGGGTACTATAATCAATATCTTGTAGTAACCTTTAATGAAAAAGAATATGAAAATAAATATATGTATACATATACATGACTGGGACATTGTGCTGTACACCAGAAATTGATACATTGTAAGTGATTGTATTTCAATTAAAAAGAAATCTCAGGACACTAAAATAGGAAATTAATATTAGAAATAAATAAGAAGAGGATCACTCATTTTGTTTGAGTTCATAGGTTCTCAAGAGGTTCTACTATTTTTAAAATTATGTTTTTCCTTCCCTTCTGTTCACTTTCCTTCCCTTTGGGCCATAATTTATGTCTTAAAATCCCATTATCTTGGTTGATCAATATTAAAATGCCAGTACCCCAAGGTGCTTTATTTTGTTCAAGGCAATAGTGAGCCTAGCTGGGTTATCATTGGGACTCTCAACCCTCACTGCACATTAGAATCCCCTGCGGAATTAAATAAAAAATACCAATGTTTTGGCTCCATCTTGAGAGACTGATTTCAGGTTTTCTGGGTAGGGCCCAGCATCAGTTGTTTTTTAAAAAGTTTACTGGGTGAATTTTATATGCAGCCAGGGTTGAACATGTTTATTGCAACATGGGTTGGATTCCATGTGGACAGGAAGGTAAAAGGAAGTTTTTCAGTGATGTCAAAGGACTAGTGGAATGAACTGAGGGGTGCTCTGGGCAAACACACATACAGCAGGTCTGATTGCTGTATCACCAACCACAGGGAGATCCCTGTATGTTTTCTGCTCAAGGAAGGTTCTATCTTAGTGGAAGTAGTCCTTAACATTAATCAGGTCTGGACTGCAACTGGTAGCCCACTACTGAGAGGGTGCATCCTCGTGCCCCCTCCAAATGTGCTTAGAAAGACTCATTTCTCTACTAATAGAGCCTGTGGAGTTCTCATGCACCCACATATTTTTGTGTATGTCTTTCAGGTGGATTTAAGACTTAAGGGCAGTGTTGATGGTTTCTCTGTAAGTTGGTTCCTTAGGGAACATTTGTTCTATTTCATTAGCTGAATTCTCAGTGGGCTAGGTCAAAGATTTTGAGAAGACTTTGACCCTGGTGAATAGAGGGGCTTTTACTTAAATATTACAAATAAATTTGTCATGGTATGAGGGACTTCATCTTGTTGGATCCTATTTTATGGTGAATCACATGATTTCATTATTAATTTTTAAAAATATTAAACCCACCAGCATCTCTAGAATATATATAACTTAATCATGACGTATGGTCGTGATGTGTGATGTATGATGATACTCATGAAAAATAGATGCAAAAACTGTAAGTAACATAGCCACAAACATATTTATTATCTATTTTTAATGAATGTGATTACCCTGTAATTTCCTGAAAAGAGAAAAAGTTACAAACATAACTTTTGTTTCACAATAGGTCTTAACTGTTTTCACAATTGCTTTTAATAGTTTCACAACTGTCACTATTCAGTGCTCTGGAAACTTGAAATATATTTTTTCTTTTACTTTTTTGACGAATCTAAGAAGGTACTCCTCTGCATATGTGCGGAGTAATGAGCTTGTGGAATTAATCATGAGTTGTAAAAAAGACACATAGCAATAGATATAAAAAAATTTTTGATAAAGTTAGAGCATTCTCAGGGTTAAACTACAGGGGATTAAATCTTGTAGATGTCCCTTGATAAAAATGTCAGAAAGGAATATATGATCTGATACAATACAATAGTTTCCTGAATACATCTTTAAACTTATTATAAAAATAAAACATATTAATTAGATAAAATGAAAAGTTCAGAAAACTATAAAGAAATGAAAGTTACTCATAATCGCAAAACCTGTCATAATCACAGGTAACACACTGGATTACTTTCTTTCAGGCCATTTCCATCCATTTGAAAGTAATGGGGATATTACTGTATAGTTTATATATATTTTTATATTTTACTCTTTTCATTGTATATTTTACTGACTTTTCCATGCAATTAAAAATTCTTTGAAAACACACAGATTGAATCTTATCCCTTCATACTGGCTCTGTTTTAAGGCATTTAGATTATTTCTGGATTTTCACTATTATAAATAGCTGCATGCTGCACATGTTTATATCTGTATTATATTTAAATAGCTTTTGAAAGAAACTTGACCACATTTTGATATCATGGGACCAGATTTATCCTAAATACTTGCTACCCAAAGTGTAGTGTGTGGAACAACAGCTACAGCCTCTGGAAGCAAGTGCAGAATCTCAAGCCCCATGCAGACCTACTAAATCAGAATCTGCATTTTAACAACATGGCAAAGTGATTCCTGCACACATTCAAGTTGAGGGAGCACTGTCTTAGAGCCTATTTCATGCAGGCTGATTGGTCCCCTGAGAGGCTTGGATTATCCTGATTGGTTCACCAAAAGGAGGCTCAGAGGATCCTGACTGGTTACCGGCAAGGCACTCTCAGCCATGTTCCTACCCTACTTGGTCTTTCCACCCTAACTCCTTGTAAGCAGGATTGTCTCAATTCTGTTTACAGATTAGAACTACCTGGAAAGTTACTCTAAAGTAGTGATATTTGAACTCCACCCTCAGACCTATTAAATAAAAATCTCTTGGGGGGAAGACAGGGGTTTTAAAAAGCCCTCCAGGTGTCTAATGGGCAGCCAGGATTGATAATCATTGTAGACAAACAAAGTGAAGAGAGAAAAATAGATGCCAAGTGATAGAAGATGATAGTTTTTCATCAACCTGTCCTGCTGTCAAAAGCTGAAATCGTCTTTGACATCAATACCAAATCTGCAGAGCAGTGGAGAAAGGCAGGGAAGGCAGGAAATGTGGTTTATCTGGCTAGTGTTTGGAGATCGGATGAGTTACTTTAACTGAATTTCCAGTAAAAGGATTATACTCCAAAAGACTCTGAGCCAAATTTAAAAGCCCGAACAATTGAATGGCTGCATGTGTACTTTATTTTGTAAGTGAAAGGCAGGCAGGTTGTGAGGACAGTTGCCATTCCAAGAAGGGCTGAGTGTGAGTAAAACAATCAAATGAGGTTTTTTTCTGGAAATAATCCTCATATAACTAATTTTATTTGAAATGATTAACATTTCAAGGTCTTAATATTTATCAGATTATTTGGAAAGCCAAAATATATCTTGATAATTCCAATTTAATTACAAAGTATGAAATAAAATAACTGAAATGTATCATTGTATCTCAAGCCATGGAATTTTCAACACCACTGAATTCTTTTTAATAGGATTGGAAACTTTGGGGTTGGCTATCACCTCAGTTCATGTTTACTTTGGCCTCTGTTCACACTAAGGCTTTGTGAAATGCCTAAAGTGTTTCTGTGTTATTTTTAATGGCATAATCTGTTTGATTTTAGCTATAGCAAGATTAAGAAGAATTTTTAAATGTTACTCTTGATACTAATATCAATGTGAAATCTTTTAATTCTATTCCGACCAGATACTTTTTTCTTTTTACTTTTTTCTCTTTTTTTTTACCGAAGTATAATTGATTTACAATGTTGTGTTAATTTCTTGTGTACAGCACAGTGATTCAGTTATATATATATATATATATTCTGTGTATACACACACACACACATACACACAGAAGTATATATATATATATACTAAAAAGAATATGTATTTCATTTTGGTTTATTACAGGATGTTGAATATACCTCCTTGTGCTATAGAGTAGGACCTTGTTGTTTATCTGTTTTATATATAGTAGTTTTGTCTGCTAATTCCAAATTCCCAGTTTATCCCTCCCACACCCCCTTTCCCCTTTGGTAACCACAAGTTTGTTTTCTATGTCTGTGAGTCTGTTTCTGTTTTGTAAATAAGTTTGTGTCGTATTTTAGATTCCACATATAAGTGATATCATATGGTATTTGTCTTTCTGTTTCTGACTTCCTTCACTTGGTATGATAATCTCTAGATCCATTCATGTTGCTCCAAGTGGTGTTATTTCCTTCTTTGTTTTTATTTTTAATATGCATATTTCATACTTCTACACAAGATAAGGGATAGTTTTCAGTAAAACCAAACACATACATATACAAATATACACCCGATTATAAATACTTTATCATTTTAATTACCCAACTACAGTCTACAACTCACAAACCTATTTTTCTTTTCCTATCCTTTTGTTTGGCATTTTTTTAAAGAACATAAACAAGATCAAAATATATATTTAACCTGTAACCATTCTCTTTTCCATAATTTCATAAACTTGGGATATCCTTATTAACAAACTATGTCTAAATGATGCTGTTCTTTTCTTGGATTATCATGGAGATGAGTTTCTGACCTTCCCTTTCCTTCACCTTCCCTTTAGTCCATTCAGGATGCTATAACAAAATACCATAGACCAGGTGGCTTACAAAGAAATTTATTTCTCACAGTTCTGGAGGCTAGAAGTCTGTGATTGAAGTGTTGGCAGATTTGGTGTCTGGTGAGAGATAGTCTCCTTGTTCACAGACAGTTACCTTTTCCGATGTCTTCACAAGTTGGCAGGTGCAAGGAATCTCTTGGGACCTCTTTGTAAAGGTGCTTGTGACCTTAACCACCACTTTTGTGACCCAGTTGTCTCCAAAGGCCCCACTTTCTCATACCATTACAATGAAGATTAAAGTCCAACATATGAATCTGGGGGGAACACAAGTATTCAGGCTATGGCACCCTCTTACTTAAGTTCTAGATCCATGAAACATTGCATTTAGTATGCTTACAAGTTACAAATATAACCTTTTAAGGGGAGGTGGGTGGGAGCAGAAGAGAAATGTAAGGGAGATTAAGAGGTATAAACTTCCAGTTGCAAAATAAATGAGTCACAGTCATGTATGAAATGTACAGTGTGGTAAATATAGTCAGTAATTTTGTGATATCTTTGTATGGTGACAGATGGTAACTAGACTTATCCTGGTGATCATTTTGAAATGTATAGAAATATTGAATCACTATGTTGTGTATCAGGAACTAATACAGTATTGTAGGTCAATTATACTCCAAAAACAAACAAGATAACTCATAGAAAAAGAAATCAGTTTGGTGGTTACCAGAGGTGGGGGAGTGTGGGTATTGGATGAAGGCAGTCAAAAGGTACAAACTTCCAGTTACAAGACAAATAACTACTAGGGGTGTAATGTACAACATGATAAGTAGAATTTACACTGCTGTATGTTACATAATACAGAAGTTGCTAAGAGTAAATCCTAAGAGTTCTCAACATAAGGAAAAATTTTTTTCTGTTTCTTTAATTTTATATCTGTATGAGATGATGGATGTTCACTAAACTTACTGTGATACTCATTTCATGATGTATGTAAGTCAAAGCATTATGCAGTACACATTAAACTTAAACAGTGCTGTATGGCAATTATATCTTGATAAAACTGGAAGAAAAAAAACTTGCAAAGAAATTCAGAAATTGTTATTAATGAAAGGGCCTTTGATGCAGACTGAATGTGTGTACTCCTTTCACTGGGGGTGAGCCTTAGACATCACTAATGCGATTTTAATGTGGCATATATTCCTTTTCAGCCAAAAAAAGTTATTCAAGTCTACTATGGTCAATGATTAAAAAAACAACAACATCTTTTCCATTCATTTAAAAGAACCTGCTCATACTGCCAAATAATTTACTGATTTGGGCCAATGGTTGTACACGTTATGATTGAAATTAACCAGGGTTAAATCCAACGAAGAATTTTACTTTCATTTTCTGAAGGATGTTCATGAACCATCTTGCTTCTCTTTTAAAATCAGCAGGGAGTGAAATTAGTTCTTTTGACATTGTGTTTCTCTTGCCCTGATCTGAGACATTGTCTATCATAGACTCACAGGGTGGATTTTGTGTCTTTTTCCTTCTAAAAGTGTTGAGAAGAAGGTATTCTCCTTCTTTATTATTAATAAAATTTTTTTTCTTTAAAAACATGCAGAGAAATGTCATTACCAACTTCTTCCAGAGTTCTCTCTTCAAACATGTAACATAGTCTTCAGATAACCCTATGGAGCTCAACTGAGTATTTTGTTGTTCATATTTTACTATGTTGCATGTGTTACTTGCCTTTCTCTAGGTCAAAATAAGTGCCAACCTGTGTTCCTTGTTTATCACAATATTCTAGGAAAATAGGAAGAGGCCCAAAAGGATCCTCTGGAGTTACCAGAAAGTTTCTGTAGATTTGCCAGGATTAGAACCCACAGCTCTTTCCAAAACTTTCTGGATTAAGCAACTGTAAAAATGATCTTGACCTTCGTTTTTATAAACAATACCATGGGCATGGAAAAGTCTTTTAGATGGTGGGAAAATGACAAAATAAATTCTATGAGTGAGATGGCAAAAATGATTAGATAATCCAACAGAACAAAAATTATCCAAGACAAACTAGTGTGATCAGAATAATTTGAGCCTCAGCCAGGAATATGGGGCCATTTTAGAAGAATTTCATGGGTCTCTAGGATGATTTTCATTTATAACTCTATTTTAGATGAACAGTTCTATGCTTTAAAAACAAACAGCTGTACAAACTAAAATGGAAGATCTGTATATTTCCATGTCTAAATTCTTGATTCCTTTCTGTATTTCTTTATTTTAATGCTAGTTTTTTTAATCTACCGCATCCCTTTGTTTGTTACAAAGTTAGCCTCATGAGACCAGTGAAATAAACATCAAAATGTGTTTTTCATTTCACCCAACTACAATCTTCATTGTTTTCCTCCTTGTATTTTAACTTTACTTTTAGTCCTCAAAAAAGGAACAATAATGCCAGATCGTACAATTCGGATGCCATTCTCTGCCTCTTTATGTAAAGTCAGGTGGTTGGCAACATAAATCATTCATGCCGAAGATGAATTTGAGTCCCTAGTCCCGGACAAGTTCATAAGTAAGTGTTATGGTCTTTGGTTCATTCCTACTTTTTATAATAACATCACTTTCTTCCTTTCTTCCTTGGCATCTTCTAGGCCCAGTCCTATAAGCTTTTTTTTTTTTTTTTTTTTGCAGGAGTTCTAAAGTATTCACTGAAGGTACTGATAATTAAGATGCTGGCTGCTATTAAGGGTTGGCTATTAATGGAGTCTGTTCAGTCTCCACTGTGATCCCTAGATTGAATTCTGAGTTAGTAGGGAGTGGTCCAGGCTACCCCCAAACTGCGACCTCAGAGAGATAGCTTATATTGGAGAGTTAACCTGTACCCTCCAATTATGACACACAATGTCACTTCCCTCATGGAGCCCATGGTACAGTAAAACAACTATATGAATAAAAATCTCCTACCAGAAATGAAAGGTGCTAAGAATTTTGAGCTTCCTAAGCTTCATGGGTTTTTCCATAGCGAGTGAAATATGTATTAGACTTTTAAATTTGTTGTCTAGATAGTGGAATGGGGATGTTTTAGTGATGAAAGCTAGATAGACCTACAGATCAGAAAAACTATAAAACTATAATAGTTCTAATTTATGTAATTAATATATATAAATGATAAATTATCTTATTGCTTACATACCTATAATAATCAAATTTCAGTCTCATGACAGGTTGTACTACCACAGTCAGAAACATGTAGTATCTGTGAGCCTTGTCGTTGTCTGAAGTTTTAGTATTAAAACGTTAAATTAACTCTTTAATAACAGAAGATTATTAAGGATAAGGAATAATCATGCAATGTGATAAAAAAAATCTTGGCCAGTTCCATGATGATTTCAAAATCTAATTGCATAAGCTTAGATTCTTTTCTGCTCTTAACGGATGTGTGGAAAGAGTCAAGCTTATCGATAAATGAGCTACAGACTTGATACGTAGGTGCTACTTAGAGCTATCCATGCTGGACTGGTCGCTATGAGGCAATTTTCAGACCTCATGTAAAACACGAGGAAAAAGCAGAATCCCAGACACCAGCCCTGGAATAAAGCCAGCAGCAGGTCTGACCCAAGTTGGGAAAAAACACCTTAAATCCATGGACAGGCCTGGTTCAAAGTTCACAGTGGGCTGTATCTATTGGAACGCATCAAATCTAAGAAGGGAGAAGATACAGGTATATCCTGCATTTCTCGGACCTGAAAGGGGATTCAGTGGCCAGAAAACTGAAAGGCTCTCTTGAGACAAACTTATCTGTTCTTTCGCTGTGGAACATGATCTCTGCAGAACGGGTGATGGGAGGCCCTATAGCTGGGATGGCGGCTTCAAATGATTTGAGATGACTTCATGATTCATTCTGTCCTGGGCACAGCCTCCTTTATCATCTGTGGTCACCTAATGCTAGGCAGCAGGTGCCCCAGTAAGAAGCAGAGGGGGCTGTATGTGGTGAACGAAGGAGACAGTATAATGTGCTGCTTAAAAAGCTTCAGTCAGACTCCCCAGGTGCTAATCCTGACCCCCTTCCTTGGATAGTTCCGTGATTTCAGGCAAATTACTCTGTCTATTAAAAGCTTCACTGTTCTCGTCTGTATAATGGGGGTACTGACAGCATCAACTTTATGAGGTTGTTTTGAGAATGAAATAAGTATATACACGTGTAAGCATTGGACTCACCACGAGGCAGCTCTAGGTATGTGAAACTCTCAGCGTTGTTAGAGAAAAGCATCTGGAATTCTCTCAGGTGAAAGAAATCCCTGCCAGTAAATAGATTAGAAATCTTATAATCTACCACTTCTTTTTCTCCATACAGCGATAAAAGGTAATGGCAAAGAGGTAAACAGGGAATAGTCAGATTGCTAAGGGCTCAATTATTGTCAAGCATAAAGTTAGTATGTCTGGATAAATGGCTTCGGAAGAGAAGAGACTATTTAAAATGCTGCTCCAAGGTAGGACTAACAATTGGCAATTTGGTGTTGACACATAAGTAGCTCATAATTTTATAACTAATCAGAAAAAGATGAGATGGAGAATGGAGGGGGCAGAATAAGAATAGTGACTGAGTAGAAAGGGTCCTTTGTCAGAGAATGAAGACTATTTCAATCTGTTTCAGTTCTAAAGCTGACAAGTCCCTACAATTTAGGTAAATCTGCTTTCTTGCAGTCTTAAAATCCTTATTTCTGTATTATAGGTAAGTCGATAAGGTCAAGGCAATGGTAATTCCATATACTCCTGTCAGTTGGTGAGGGGAGCCTGGAGCACATCTTAGAACACATCTGAGGTTGCGTTCAACCATGATGAGTGGTTGTCTGCAGAGTACGTGCCAGGAAACTTACCAGGGAAAGAGCATCCTTGGGCGCCTATGTCTGAATTCAAATGGTAGCTTCTCCACTTATTTATGTGGTACTTGTGACTTTGAGTGAAATGTTTAAAAGATACCTACCTTTATGATAACTCACCTGGAAAACTGGAACACTTAACCATACATCTCCTTAATTACAACAGTGAGTGATGTAACAAGGGCACTGGGGGGAGAGTTTGTTCATATTAGACTTTCAGCCCATGTTAGGTCCACGAAATCCCCCATAGGAGCTCCAGGCTCACAAGGTGCCTGTAAACTTGAGCATCCTTAGGCTGGTTCTGACAATGGTCCACACAAGACTCAGTACTGTGCCCAAGAGAGGCTCAGGGCATCTGTGGTAGCAGCTCTGGGGATCTAAGTGTTCCCCTTAGATGGCAAGAGAAACTATTAACAGCATCTGACCAGGGTGTCCCTTCACTTAAATTGGTGTGAATTTTTCAGTTCAGAATGACCAGAAGAGTATTTCAGTGACAACGATGAAATGGGATGAATCATGTAACAGGATAATAGGAGGACTTATTTACCGGAATGCCTCTCGGGGTGAGCATACAAGGAGGAGGGTTTAACACATAGTGAGACCACCACCCCATCCCAGTGACATGTTCCAATGGGAGCAGATGGTGGTGAGCTGTCTTCTGGAGGTAGCAGGGTGACTGAGTGCACCGGACAGTGAGGGAAAGCACGGGAAAATGAGAGCAGAATTGCTCAGCCCATTGATTGGACAAACAGGGTGCAGAGAGAGAAGGAGGGTGACAGGGGTGTGGCCAAAGAGGGAGAAAGTGGCAGAACTAACATGTCTGATGCTATTTGAGAAAAGAGATAAAACTTTAATACTCTCTACATCCAAGCCCTAAGAACAACAAAAGAAGAGTACTTGGCCAAATGTGGTCATTCGGAACTCTCTGCCATTCCTCAAGATGCCCTGGTTCTCTCTCTGGACTGTGTTTCCTCCCTTTTCATCCCTGGTACCTTTCTTTTCACCCTTTTAGGTGAGTCTGCAAGCTCCATGAACCCCACTGCTCTCAGTGTATTTGGCCGCTCCCTCTTCCGTACTGTGTGTACTCTGGCCGGGCACTGAGGTGACGTACGTCTGAATGTCTCCCCGTGGGAACTGTGAGGGCCTCAGAGCAGAGACCCAACCTTATTCTTTTTTAAACCACCTGCACAGTACCTGGCATCCGTGATTAATGCAGAACTCCCCATGAAATTATTGAAATGAGACAAAATTATTAAAACTGTCAAACTCATTTAATTCACTCAGTCAACCCAATTTGGATTACACCAGCTGACATGGCTTTTGCTTTCTTTCTCTTCTCAGACTTTTGGAAAAGAAGATTTTTTTTCTAAGAGGGAGAAAAAGCTGTGCCTTTCTTCCTTCCTTCCTTCCTTCCATCTTTCCCTCCCCCCTCCCTTCTTCCTTCCTTTCTTCCTTCCTCCTTCCTTCTTTTCCTCCTTTTTTTTTTTTAATCTACAAGCAATCGATTAGTTTCTACACAGTGCCAGGCACTGTGCTAGGCATAGAAAACAGGTATGAGAGACACCATCCTTGCCTGAAGGAAGATAATATTTGAGTTAGAATTTAAAAGAAAAAAGTAAACACACAAATTAGAGTTTTCTGCTGGAGTCAAACTACAATCAGCTGTTTGAGCACATGGAAGAGCCACAGAGGGAATCAAGGGAACACATCCTCCAGAGTGTGGTGACTGAAGTTTTGAAAAAAGAATGAAAGTTATCAGGCAACAGAAGGATGATCAGTATAACATAGCTGTAGGTAACACCACTTACAAAGGGGGGGCGGGGGGAATGCGTCTCATGTAGGAAGTGAGGAGATTACTGCTGTGACTGCGGCGAAAAGTACCAGCTGCCCAGGGGAGGGAAAAAGAAGATGAGCAGGGCACACCTCCCTAAAAGACCTCCTCTACCAGCAAGTCTGTCTGCCCTCCATCTTGAAGGTTTTAGAGAGTCATTTAAAGATTTGAGGCAGGCGGGATGTATGAGTATGTCTGAATTAGAGATGAGCACGCTGACTGCTGGGTGATGTGAAATGGTAGCAGGAGGCAGGGAGGCAAGGAGACCCATAGGGAGGCAGTTTCAATAATCCAGGTATGAAAATCAGGATGGTCTGGGTGAAGCAACACCTTACAGGGGCAGGGAGGGTTTTAGGGAGTCATCCAAATGTATTTTCAGCAAGCTGGGGATATTCAGTAGAGCTAGTAAAAGCATTAAAAACAGTGAAGTGAGGCATTCTACTGGGGGAGAGAAAATAGTAATAGTAATAATGATGGTAAATAGCAATAATAAATTGGGGAGGAGTTCAGCAATTGCCAAAAACATGGTGATAAGAAGAAAGGAGTTGTCGTGGGCATCACATACAATGGAGCACTCTAGAAAGAGAAGGGATCTTGGAGGACTTCCTTTGGGATTTATTGCTGTCCACCCCAGCACCCTGAGAACCATGAGTGTCCCTTCAAGTTTTGGCGCTCACGGTCATGTGGTAACTGCGCTTTTCTTTTTCTCAGGCCCCTTTCCATGTCCTCTAACACTCCTGAATAAAGGATAGGCTTCCTTAAATGTCACAGTATGACTCCATGCTAAGAAGGGAGCTTTTTGTTTCCTCCTGCCCTCAGACTTCCCTGCCTGTGTATTTCTCCATCCCGTTTGGTAGCATGCAGCCTTTAGGTCTCTGTATGAGCATCTTCATTGATTCGCTTCCCTCTTCCTCTATGAAGCTTGATCCAAGTCTCAGTGATACTTTCTTAAGACCCCTTCCCTGCTTCTAGTCTACAGCTGCTATCAGATTTCCACCTAGGTGCGTCAGACTTTCCACGGCATCGGGTAAGGCCTATCCAAGTAAATTAGAGCACACATTTTGATTCCTAATTGCAGTGCGATTTGATTGCCGCAGCCTCCTAGCTGGTTTCACGTATCTTTAGTCCTGTCCCTTCATTCAGTCCTACACAAAGAGCATGAGTCATCCACCCGCAAGCCCTGTTTTGATCATCTCTTTCCTTCTCTGAACCCTGCAGGATCTCTGAGTTTCTGCTGACGTCAAATCAAAACTTATCATGAGTCATTCTTTATCTAACTGTCCTCCACTTTCATCACAGACTGATTGTTCTCTCTGCTTAATTCAAGCTGCCTGGCTGGTTCGGAGAGCATCCACGCTGTCTCTATTCTCCAGGGCATTCACAGAGCCTTCCGCCCCTCTGGTGTGTTTCCGCTCCTCCTTCGTGCTCTGCTGGTCCCCTTGCTACTTGCTTCAGAGCCCAGCACAATCCTTGCTGCCCTCTGAAGGGCTTTCTGGCTTTCTCCTGTTCATCTCAGTCACTCTAGCAAACCTCTCCCTACTACCTCGCTCCATCTTTACATGCTGCCACTGAACACCTTTATTCATGTCTGTGTTCCAGTACTGAGGTATGCAATTGCTGTTGTAAAATACTGGAGAGAAAGCTGTGAACGCGTAAGCCCTGCCCTGCTCCCTGGGAGCTCACCATCTGGTGTAGGAGACGGATACTAAAACATTGTCATGAGAGATGGATAACCAAAAACAGGCATGATACTGTGAAGTGAAGAAAAGTAAAAGGTGCAGAGAGATTTTAGCAGGGCTCCTGATGTAGTTCAGGGGGCTGGAAAGGCTTTTCTGAGAAAGTGGCAAAGGATGAATCAGATCCAGTCTGGTGAAGAGTTGTGGGAGGGAGTTTCCAGACTGGTAAACAGCAGATGCAAAGTCCCTGATGTGGGGATGGGCTTGGAATAGTCAAGGCCCGTGAGAAGTCTGGGCCACCGCATCCAGGCCCTGGGAGAGCTTCACTCTGGTGTGTGACTCTTCCTTACGTGCTTGTCAAGTGCTCACAGGCCCAGTATGACAAACAGTGTCAAAGTCCACCTAACATCTTCAACCCCCAGATCAGTGTTCTCCAAACGTCCCTGATGATAAGAATCACCTGAAATATTTACTAAAACTCAGCATCCCAGGTCCCTTCCTTGGAAAATCTGATTCAGTGGGACTGGGGGAGGGCCCTGGAATGTGCATTTTTAACAAGAACCCCAGGTGTTTTTCTTTTATCATCAGGATTGTTTGGGAGGCCTCGATTTTTATGTTTGGAGTATTCTGAAATGATATGAAAAACAGGACGTGAACAGATGACAAACTGTAATATAGTGGAACTCCTTAAAATCCTACTATCTTTGGCTTATCTTTGTTAAAGGCAAACGTTGCTCCCTGCTGTGAGTATCAACCTGTCTGGATGTTGATTACATAAAAGTTTACCTACTCCCCAGTTTAACCACAGAGTAGTGAATTCCAACATTGTCTTCTTATCAGGCTCCCCCCTCTGCCCCAAGACTCTGGGGGTGGAGCCTGGACTGCTCTTGTTTTTAAAAGTTTCCCAGACAGTCCTGATCCTCGCCAGGGTGGCCAACCACTGCTCTTGGATGTTTGTGGAAGTAGGCAGTCTGTTTTTCTGCCTTTGCCACTCCCTTAGTGCTCCTATCTGTCTTTCAGATAGTGTAGGTTCAGGAATTTGGTTGAGCAAGGGATCCACCCTCACTCCCCTCTGTGTGATCACACCCTTGTAAAACTCATGTGATCAATTACTGTCCACCTCTGCACTCTAAGCACAGACCAGTCACAGAAACACAAGGGCAGCGACTGTTCTGTCACCAGTAGGAGCAAGGTGCAGTCCAACCTCAGTGTTCTGATTCTTTTCTAAGGAATCATGTGCATCTGTTTGAGTGTCTCGACCACTTTTTTTTTTTTAAGGTAAGGGTCTATTAGCGCCTATGCCACAAATGGCAAGGGGTGAATAGTATGTGATGAAACCCTGAGAAAATGTACAATGGGTGGGCTATATTTTACAAAATTCAGAAAGGTAGAATGAGGGATGAAGAAATGTCTCATCTGTCAGTTCCTGGCTGGGAGTCACCCCATTAATTATGGCAAGTTAGGGCAGTAGGACCTAGTGCAAGAGTCAGTTAACTGTGATCATTAGAAAAAAGACCAGATCAACAGGAAGGACATTGTACCTCCAGGGGCAAGCAACACTCACATTGATCAAACAAGTGAGGGCAATGGGGGTTCAACACGTGGACAGAAGAAAGCTATAGAAAACCAAGAGGCTGGTGATATTTAGAGATCCTTGGGTACCAAAAGGCAGCTGATACTGGAAGTAACTTGAATCACATAGAAAGATCTCTAACCACAAGGCCGGACAAAGGGAAAACACTATTCCAAAATGGTTTGAAACACTAGTCAAGTTGTAATAGGCAGATAACCCAAAACATGGCTGGCCAGGAAACAAGACCGGTCCAAGTTATTGTAATTGAGACCCAGATAGCAAGGACCAAATCAGAATCCCAAAATTAAGATTTATACTTTGCCTATTTTACAAATAGCAAGTGTTTATGCATTAACCGCAACTGGAAATTGACGTCAATCCTAGTGCTTTGGACTTGAGGTCCCTAAATTCGCCCTGCTCAGATTTATAATTGTATCTTAAGACTGAGACTGCAGTTCAGAACATAATTTTGATGGTAAAGTGTCTTTAGCTGCAGAAAAAGAAAACGTGTAGGCAAAATTGAGAAAAACGTTTGCAAAGAGATAGGCTGAGATTTTGATATCTTGCTTGCTATTTTCCAGCTATTTCTAATTTCCCAACTCTGATTTTCCATTTCCTTCCAGAAGGTATTACCTTCAGTGAGCAGGAACGGTGATTGCCCATTCCTCACGTAAGCCCTGGCTTTCGATCAAGTTCTCTGCATCTAGAATGTCCTTCTCATCCTCATAAGTTCAAATTCCAGTTCTCTTTTGAGACTCAGCAATTATCCTTTCATCTAGAAATTTCTTTCTCTTGCCAATTCCCACAGCACTTTTCTATCAGTTTTCCCCTACTTTCATATGCAATGCATTACTGAAAACTTGTTGAAAAATTAAAGGTATTTGAAGCCAAGTAACATGCTCAAATATTTTATTGTGCTAAAAATACTATAAGTGGTAAAATCTACATACTTACCTCACCTTTTGGTACAAGGTAGTCTTTGATAATATCCTCCAAGCCTTCTTCATTCATTCATCCATTGAATGTATGGTCTAACGTCTTAATTTCATATGACACAATTTTATAAATGTCTAAGCTGTAATTTGAAAATTTTGGCTGACCTGATAATATCTTTTCTTCAACTTTATTAACTATGAGATCCATAATTCTTAATTTTAGGTTCTCTACATTTAAAAAAATTCTTTACCACATTTTATGAAACAATAAGTTAAAATGCAATGAAATATCATAATTATTGAAACAGGCATCTCCATACAGTGATGTGACACTGCTGAATTGGACCATTGTCAAGCATGTGTTAGCTGCAAATACTCATTCATTACCCTTCATCTGAAAGTTTGAATTCGGCCATTATGCCGTAGGAGAGACAATGTATACTGCATTAAAGAGCAGGTTGCACTGAAAATCAAGAGTTTCCTCAGTTTGTAATCCTGTTTTCTGATTTTTCACTTAGGACTGGTGTTTTGGTGGTATACCCTGGCACCATCTGACTGGTTGGGACCAATGTAGTGCTCACTGCTGTGTATCACCCTTGAATAGGTGCACTGTCTACCTTACTAGGCTGTGAATTCCTTATATCCATTGTAGCCTCTAGAACTGATTTGTTCAAAGCCATCCCACATACATTGGTATAGCACCTAATATTTTCCAAATACTTTCTAGAACATGCTGTCCTCTTAAGCCTAATGACATTACAGGAGCCTGGGTATGCTAGATGATTGTGGGGCCTCAGGCAGAACACATGTCTTTGCAATTGTAAAATGGAGAAAATGGAAGCATGGAGAAAGGTGACTTGCTCATGTTCATGAATTAGTAAGAGGTAAAACTGGGGCCTCATTACAAATGGTCAAGTTCTTTTGTGCCAGGAGGCTTCCATAATAATTGATGAAATGTATGTGTGAATATGAGTGGTTCTAGTGAGCTGTCTGTACTCTAGTTAGTTAACACCTTTTTTTAAAAAGATATTTGGAACCATGTCAGAACTTTGCCTCCTCTAACATTCGAGATTCTCAGAGTCCATCCAGGGACACAGGACACTGGCCAAGGGGCCTGGGGCCAGAGCCCTCTCACTCACAACAGAAGGGAGAAGAAGGAATTATGATGGAGGAAGAGAAATTGTTTGTGGAGGAGTAAAGGAAAATCACAGTTTGGTATTTTACATACACATATATAAATTCCTAATAAGACTGAAGTTTAGAACTAGAGGAAAAGAGTTGTAACTACAGCATTTTGTATTGAATGGTGGGAATTTATCATTAAACAAAGTGAATTGAGCCTGTAGGAAACCTAACACTCTGAGGGGGAGGGAGGCAGTGGGGGAGTGTCATTAAATCTTACTGCTCTAAAAGGCTCTAAGAGTGTGTAACGTGGGTCATACATAGAGATTTTCTGTCATTCCAGTTCTTTATCTGTGGAAGAGCTTAATCTCTCTTTTAGAGTCTTTGAGAACAATAAATTCTAATCTCATTGGGTAACTATAGAGCAATATAAAGGTCCTAGAACTGTTTGCCTTTTTGTGTGTGTGGAGGGGGGCCCATGAGGACTGATGTCAAAAGATGTAAGTCTTGATAGGAGACAGAAGCTCTAAGATTTTCTTAAATTTCCCCTCTTGAAAATCTGTACCTAAGTAAACACAGATACTTTCTGATAAATTAATTTCTTCCAAAACCTGGACCTATTCCAAGATAGATGTTTTTTCAGCCAATGTTCTACTCAAAGAATATTTATTCTGGTTTTTCCCAATAAAGTAAATATTTATCAATTTTCTATCCAACTATATCTTGTTATATTTGGTTTGTAGTGATATATAAGCGAAAGATAAGGGCATTATAAAGCTACATAGGTTGGTCTTTGATCATTTGGTCACCTTCGATGCAAATACTCGTTTATTGACATTTCTTCAGTAGGAGACTCTAGAGAAATAATTTTTGATTTTGAACTAGAATCAATAAAGATGGAGTAATCAGAAATCCTAAAATGAGAACACTCTAGCATTAGAAAATTCTGCTGTTAGGAAAGTTGGAAAATACTTACTGGACCCTATATTAGAAGTTTAGACAAGATTTGGCTACTGCAGACCAAGCCGGGATAAATCTGAGTAAATCTTTAAAGTTATCAAGAATGCATCCTTTCTAGGAAGGATTGAAATCAAGTGTAGAGTTAGATACTGATAATGACTTGGGAATTCCTGAGTTTGTTTTTCTTTTGGTAGAGAATACATTCCTCACACATCTGGCACAAAGGGGGGCTCTATTCAGGCCTAGAAAAATACTTGTTTTATTGTTTTGTTTTGTTTTGTTTTGTTTTGTTTTGCTTTGTTGATAGTCCTTAGTCTAAGCTTCTCTCAACTGATGCTAGTAGAACTCATCCTATAAAAAGAGTTTGTTTACAGAACTTTGATGGCTTTCTGGGTCTTATCTTTTTTCTCTTCTTTTGTTGGAGACAAGTTGCAAATAAAGGTTCTCAGCACTATTTTCATCATGAAAGACCGAAGAATCACCATTGGCTCCTTTCGTAGGAAAGCAAGTCCTCCATGGAATAGCAGACATATACTTACTTTGGAAATAATGCAACATCTTGTAAGAGCTGGCTTAAACTGTAAGGAAACTTGACAATCAAAACCACAGTGACCTAATGAGAAAACACTCAGTCTTTGCTGTAATGTATATTAACTACGTAGACACTTCCCAGATGAGTTTGTTCTTTTGGTTTTCAGGGCCCATAATTTCTTGATGCAAGTATTGTGGGCAAACACCTGTCCTAAAATGTTTAAACATCTCTAGCTTGACTAAGACGTGATTTGATTTGAAGTAGGCTATATGGTGAGTAGTCAGTCCGTAACTGAAAGAGATCTGAATAGCAATAATGATGATTCAAACATATCAGAATTATAACATACTCTTTGGCCTCATTGACTTGAAAATCATTTTCTCTGTGCACTGTGCATTTTCTTAACATTAGATTGTTGGCCTTTGGTTGAGTGAGTGAAATTCAGACCAAAATAAATCATCAGTGTTTGCCCTGACAACAATAGTACGTAAATCAAGGACCACCAACTGGGTAACACTTCTTGCACATATCTCTGAGCTCTGTATCACTGTAGATTTAAAAACTCAGACACATGTGCTCTGTCTGGCTCAACTAAAGCAAGTGTAGCACTGCACTGTTTATCACCCATCAGTCTGTGATTAATTTTTGAAATGACCCTATCTACTTTTCTCGGTACATGCTTTGCCAAATCAGTATTAAAAACACATTTACTTGGTCTTTCATGTATATGAGCATTCAAATAATTAGAACTTCACTGGGAGAGTCAGATAAATGATTTGAAGAAAAATGGCAAGTGGTTCTTGGGCAGGGTGTATGAGCGAAAGAAAGCAGTTGGGTGGGAATTTAGTTGCAGTTTGTCCTCAGTTCTTCTAAGTCCTTAGCCTTAGTGCATGTTGGCAGGATATGCTCGAATATCAGAGCTGGAACTATTCACTGTGTTGATTTTCTTGACACAAGGTCAGCAGAATATTAGCTTTTGTGCTTTAGTAATAAACTATCAAGTTGTCAATGATTTCCAAGGACTCCAGTGCCATGACTCTGCATGCATCTCCTTTCAGTGCTGACTCATCCTACATCAGGAAATTCTCCCTGAAAAAACCTTGAAAAATAAATACCAGGAATGGAATGGTAAATAAAAGGAAAAAGATATTTTCCTTATACCTGACTGAATTCTCTGCAACTCACATTCACTTCTTATCTAAGTTTCAATAACTACTATATATAAAAAATAGATTAAAAAAAACAAATTTCTTCTGTATAGTACAGGGAACTATATTCAATATCTTGTAATAACCTTTAATGAAAAAGAATATGAAAATGAGTATATATATATATTATATATATATATATGTATGTGTGTGTGTATATATATATATATATGCATAACTGGGACATCATGCTGTATACCAGAAATTAACACATTATAACTGACTATACTTCAATTAAAAAAAAATTCAATTGATCAATGTTTCCCTCAAAACAATTCTGCCTCTTCCAAACCACAGTCATGGACTGTTCCTCACAGAATCAGAACTCTCATTTTTGTTTTTCAGTCCATGTACCTATTTTTATTCCTTTCATAAGCTTTATTTATTCAAATTTCTGAACTCTTTCTAATCACTATCTATATTCTCAGATGTTGAAAACAAAATTGAACCCATTTACATCGAGTTTTTAGTGTCAATTGGTTTTTACTGCTTGCGCTGCAACTTAATTACCTGTAATTTTTCCTAAGTATAAAATGTTAATGTAATGAGAGTCTCTCTTTTTTTTTTTTAATGGAGGTACTAGGGATCGAAACCAGGACCCCATGCATGCTAAGCATGTGCTCTACCACCAATAGTATTACCCTCTCCCCTGTCATGAGAGTCTTACTTGAAATCACTTCATTTCTAATGTATCCCCATCTGTCCTCCTACCAAGGATTGGAAGCTGAAATGTAAAGTCAGGTTTATCTTTGTCCTCTGCTAAAATATCTGTCATTTGATCTTAAGACAATTGCCCTTTTCTACACATATAGAATATTGGAGAATAATTCTCTTGTTTCTACTAGTTAGATAGAGCAGTACCTAAAATGTGCAGAAAAAGTTCAGTCTAGAATAATATTAGTTCAAGCTTAATAATAGAGTTAATCATCTAGTCAGCAAATATATACTTTATGCTCACTGCAGTGTAAAAAATTGCTTTCAAAATACCACAACTTATTTTAACTCTGCTTCTCTTTTGGGAGACAAATTGTTTTTAAGGAAGTATTTTTCTTTCTTTTTTTTTTCTATTACTTTCTAAAGTCTTTGAACATGTTATTATGATAAATATATCTTCATATAGAAAATCTGAAAAAAAATACAGAAATGGATAAAGATAAAAAGTAAACTCAATTAAAATTGCACAACTAGAGACTGTTGTATATCCTTTCAGTTTTTTTGAAGAACATGTACACATTCATTATTTCATTTTTAATCATTTAGCAGATGTTCACTGTATGCCTATATGAGCCAGGTACTAGTATCAGAATACCAACTCTATTGAATAAAAGTGTTTCTCTTTTAATAGAGTTTGCAGGGTAGTTGGGAACACAAATGATCAAAGTATAAACAAAGGTTCATTTAGTATTATTAGTTGTGATACTGATATGAAACAAACAAATAAACAAAAAGCTGCTATGATTGAGAATAACAGGCTTAGGGTGATATGTGCTTAGCTGGGGTGGTTACGAGAGGTGTTACAGAGGAAGTTCAGTTCAGATGAGGACAAGAGGGTGAGAAGACAACACCTGTGAGATCAGCAGGAAGAACAGCATTCCAACCCCCGACCCGGTTCTATCAAGACAGGTGACTATTTCCCTTTGACTGTTAATTCTGTTAGGTCTGGTAATAGCCATCTGATGCCCCAGACCCACTCTTCCAGACGTATCACTGCTCACTTGCTAGCTGGCTGGCGTACAGCTGACAGGGTTGATGATACTTTAATCACTCGGTCACCTGATTTAGTTTCAGTCCACTCATGGGAAATATGCCTGTCGTCACCAAGGTGGACACCAACAGGATTCAGAAAATGTGACAAAGATGGTAGAAGATCAAGTCATAAAGTTCAAATGAGAGAGAAGAAATGTTCTGAAATCACCACAGCTCTTTAGTTCAGCTGTGTTCTGTGAATGCTGATGATATAAAAGCTGCCTTAAAAAAAAATTAAAGCTAGTGTGCAGATTCAATTGATTCTAATGTATAAAGGAAAATATACACATATTCTTTAATTCATAAACAAGGGTATAATGACTAGAATAAAACTGGTTTTCCCAAAAAATAAATAAACTGAAAAACTTTTTGCCTTACCTATGTATCTGGAGATACATGGCCTATCCAGCCATATTGCTATCCCCATTTTAAAATTATATCAAAGAGCAAACACTTCATATTTCATCCTAGAGAAACACAAGCTATACAATTGTTTCAGGAAGACCTGCTTCTTAAAAATGTAAGGCCTATATTCCTTAAGGTCCTAGGAAGTTTTCTGAAGTGACACAACAATTAAGTCAATTGAAAACCAGAATTCCAGATGCTTCCCAAGGGGAATGCTATGTGAAGACATCCACACTCAGTGTTTCAGCTTCAGCTTATGAGGTGGTTTATTCAGCACAAAAATTTTCTGTGGGTCCAAGCAATTGCTGTTTTAGTGCTTCAAATCAAACACACTCTGAGGTTTAGAGATGAAAAAATAAATATTTGCAAACAGTGGTTGAACTGGGCAGACTGTTCACTCTAGTTCTCTTTGAGGATTTTCAACTCTTCTATTTTATTACTATTTCTGAATTGACCAATAAAAACAGTCACCTTGGCCACCAAGAAGGGACATTAGAAGGGACTATTATGCAGTTTCATGAACGTTAACAGAAGAGACTTAAAACCTAAGAGGGTCCTTCAGACGCCCCACATCTTAAAACATATGGTCCCTTACAACTGACTGTCAGTCATCCGAAAGGCTATTCTTTCTAGTGCTCTGGAGAAAGGTCATATTGAATAACAGAAAATGTGCTTACAATTCTTAGTAAAAATTATATTTGATTTAAATATTATAAAATATTTAAATATTATTAAAAATTATATTAAAAAACCTCCAGATTTTTGGAAAGTATAAAATATATGTCTAATTTAATGTTATGTAACTTTTAATGTATGGCATTGCACTTTAAGAACATATTAGAATAATATAAAAGCTTCCTTGTTTATTTTACACATTTTGAGCTAAATATGCCTCACAATTCATGCTTATTCTTTTGGGTGGACTACTTCATGATGTATTTTGTTATGACTCTCACTTCTTTTCTGGAGCCTGTTACAGGATAAGGTCACTCATAAAGGGAGAAAGGGAACAGTGTACAAAATCATTTACAACTGAAAATTTTCCCTCACAGAATCTGTGTGAAGTAGACGGATGGAGTGAGGGTACAGGAAACAGAAAACATCAACCAGGTTATCAGCGTATTATAGAAACTAAAATGGTGACCCTGAAATTCTTTTGACTGCGCTCTGATAAGGGCAAATCCACCCTGTTCAAAGTACTTACATTCCTGAATTAAAATTATCCCAATTATATGGCTTATTCCAAAGGAACAGACTAGGTCTAACGTGCAAATGAATGAAGGTTGTCCTTTCTTTTGGGTTTCAGGCTTTCTGTTCATGTCTTTCAAGGTTCTGGTTTCTCAGTGTTTCTACCAAAGAACAGCAAATGCAGAATATAAAAAATTCTTGTGGATGGAGGGCTCAGAGCACTTTAAGTCTAGCCACTGATTGATTTTCAATTTGCGTAATATGTGATATGCTAATAGGATCTCCAGACCTTTTCCAGAGGGGCTGGTCTAACTCCTCTGCTCCTTGTGTTAGCATTCTCCAGAGAAACAGAAACAATTATGAATATCTAGAAGATATGCTTTTGTATAAAGATGTAAAGATAATGTATATGTATATTATCTATATAAATGTGTGCAGAAGAAAATTTACTATAAGAAATTGGTTCACACGGTTATTGAGACTGAGAAGTCAGAATTGGCACACAACAAGCTGGAGAGCCAGGACAGCCAATGATGTAGTTCCAGCTCAAGTTCAAATCCAAAGGCAGGGGAAGACCAATGTCCCTGCTCAAAGACAGTCAGACAGACAGAGAGAGAGAGAATTCTCCTTACTCAGTCTTCTGTTGTATTCAGGACATTAAGGGATTGGTGATTACCATGCACGTTGGGGAGAGCAACCTGCTTTACTCTTTGTGGATTCAAATACTAATCTCGTCCAGAAACACACAGCACAGAACACACCCAGAGCAGCAGTTAACCAAATATCTTGCACCTTGTGGTCCAGTCAAGTTGCTGCACAAAATTAACCATCACACCCAGGACTTTAAAACAGTTTAAATAGACTCAGGCTTCACTTAGGCACCAGTGTCATGCATTTATTTTTTTCAACTGATAAACCTGGGCTGGAGAAATCAGCTTTGGTCTGAGGCCAAAATCATGGCTCTTATCTTGACCCTAAGTCCAAATCTTCCACACATTAGAGGAGCGACTAAAGAGACTACTACCTGGCCAGCAGCAGACAGAATTGTTACCTGACTCTTGCCAGCCAAGCAAGATGACAGGCATGCATTTATACATGGCTCTGAAAGTTATACACTGGGCTCCAAATCCCAGCTAGAGGAATTATATAAAATATTCGGTGGGAGGTTTGAGGAGGCTCTGTTGATCCATTTACACACACACATACACACACACACACACACACACACTCACACACACACACGAAATCAATCTGCGTTTTATGTTTTCCACTTCCTCTCTGTTTTGAAAGGAAACTCCATAGAGGTGTAACTTATGTACAATAAACTGCACCCATCTTAATTGTGTGGTCCAATGAGCTTTGACAAAGGTAACTAAGTAACTGCCACCACCGTCAGGATACAGTACGTCTTACCCCCAAAACTCTCTCATGAGCCTGGGTGGTCAGTGTTCCTCTACCGCAGCCCCAAGCTCTGTGCTTCCAGTGATCTACCTTTAAAAACTGGTCCAATTCCTTGGTAACATTTGGCATTGCAAGCCTTTATCTCACTGTGTTTTAACTTGTAGTTTCCTGATAAATAATAATGTGCATCTTTTCATGTGTTAACTCCAGTTTACCAAATATTCCTTTTATAGTTCATGCTTTCTTTGTTCTAGCTATGAAGTGTTTGCCTGAACTTTGTATCCTGCCACTTTGGGCTAGTAACAATGTAGTTTTCTACGAGCAGCACCTTTGAGAAAAAACCCACGAACTATTCTTACTTGTCACAGGAGCAGTTTCTTAAGCATAAACTCATCTCCTGGTGCTGTCTGCATTGGGATGCTTATCATTGCCTTTAAATAGCTGTTTTAAATTTTGTCCCATTTTAGTAAACATAAACATTGTTGTACTATGATTGGATTGGTACAAAGATAAATAAGCGAGTCTCTGGAGATTTATTTTTTATTAGTGTCTGAGTATGAGAAGAAGCAGGAATTACTCTTCATAAAGTGAGTAGCAATTAAGACCAGATGCTTTAGAGAAAAAACTGGACATTTTCTTCCTTCAATTATTATCTTGCTTATTGGGTCAACATCCAAAGGAGGGAGAGAAATAGAATTGTTATTAAATTATAGTTTTAGGGATGCTGGGAAGCATTTTTTCTCTCTTCCCCCTTTATTATGATGGTCCCCCTACACAACCGTGCGTGTGCTGTGCATGGGTGCACACACACACACGGGCCACATTCTGTTCTGTTGTAATATCACGTCATGATATTTAGGAGGTACTTAATAACTCTCCCAACTCAAGGAAAATGATAGTGCATAACAGTATCTGTATAAAGAGAATAATTTTTGGCTTAGAATAAAAATGGCATTTTTCTCCCCAAGGGAGAAACTCTTAAAAAATAGAAAGAAAACTTGTGAGTGCCATCTCACAACCGTGGGCACCAGCCCCTCCTCCCATCCACTGTAAACTGACCATCTCGCACCCCCACCACCATTTTGTTACACCATCTTTCTGGTTCTTGCAGTCAGGAGAGCCAAGGATCTTTGGATAAGTGCTGGGTAGAGCTTACCCCTTACAAATGTAGTATGGGGTGCCCTTCTGGAAATTAAATTAGTGATTTTTCTTTTCTTTGGTGAGAGATGTAGCAGCTGCCTCTGGGCCAGAAAAAGCAGGTTTGTCCAGTGCTGGGAAGGCTCACAGAAGTGGTATTCCTTAGTTACGCAAGGACAGGGGCATCAGACACCATTGCAACTGTTCCAGGAATGAGGACTATCTTTAAAATAACTTTACAAGTAATTCTTTGAACAACTGTAAAACAACATAATGACCTGGGAGTGTCTGTTGAGGGGCAGAGCAGGCCAGGGTGGAGCACGAGGAACACCAGGGTTTACATTCTGAGTACAAGAGTCACTCTTGGGGGCCTCAGCAGGTGAACCCCTCACTCCGGATACAGCGTTTCTTGATAGGAACCACCCTCAGCCTTCCCTTCAGTCCCATTTTCTTTGTTGCAAAATGTGCCTCTCCCACAGTTCAACATCATTTGTGTCTGACTTTGCTCCTTGCTGCTTACAATACACATTTGATGTTCTAGGAAAGGTACACGGATGTTAACTGTACTGCAACCTGGTGTTCATGGCATTACCTGTAACAACTTTGTATGAACAGTGACGTCATGAGACGTGAGTATTATTCTAAGGAAGTTTAAATCGAACAAATAGATAGGACTTTTGGAAGACTCAACTCTTCCGTATTAAAAGAAACATCATAAAAGCTAACCTGTAATTCGGTATTTAAAAATCTCAAATGTTGTGTGAACACCTCTAAATCTTCTCAGACAAAGCAAATGACTGTTTTATTGACATGAGTCCAAAAAAGGCTCAAACTTTAAGTCCTTTCCATATTTGGAAAGCAGAAAATTGTTCTGTAAATTGCCAATAATGTTAATAAAATATTCAATGTGCTTGATCACTTTTGCTACTTAATTCTCTAAGCAGTTATTGAGAAGGGATAATATATATAAATATGAGTTAACTAAATCCTCACAATAACCTTAAAAGATAACTGTTACTTTTCCAGAAACAAGGTGTGTAAATTAGATTTTTTTAAACATAATTTCATGATCATTTTCTTTTTCTAGCTTAAAAAAAAATCTTTGTGTGAAGTACCTGTATAATTACTAAAGGCGCTTCATCAGATATCTATGTAGTCATAAATCCCAGTTGGACTTGCTGTTATGGATATAAAATAAGTATAAAATAAAGGAAATTTTCAGTTCTTTCCTTGGAAAATTTCAAAACCTCATACTACCATATATACAGAGCTGTCAGTACAGTTGCAAATGAACTTTTCATTAAATGATAGGTTAAATACTTTGAAAGATCATTGTTATCTATAAGCAGCTTTACAGAACCAAGCAAATATGTGTAAACGTTGGGCTAAGTCCAGAAAATATAGGTGAATATTTGGTCTTCGTGGGTTAAGGAGAGCCCAAACCATCACATACTCTATAAATATTTTTTCACCATAGCCTAAAAATTTGACATAATGTCAATTATGGAGGCTTGTCTTTTGAAAGTTTCTGTTATCTCTGAGCTTCCTGAAGAGCATTGCTTGGCATTACTTCACATCTTGACATATACACTCATCAGATTTGGTAGCTATTTTCAAGCAGAGGCTGATCCTTGAGCTCATGAGCCACACAATTTGTTTATTTTACAAACATGTTTTGAGCACCTGGTATATTCTGGACATATTCCTCAATGACTTCAAAACTCTATAAATAAAATCTTGCGGTAAGAGGCAACGAAACTACAAGATCAGTAAAAAAAAGTCACATTTTGTGTAGGGTTAGAGTGTAAAGCAAAAGCTTAAGGCAAAACATTTTATGTAGTCAAGATTCTCCTTGAAAATCCCTAAGGGAGATATCAGCTTTGAGATTTACATACTATTTCTCAATGAATCTAAACCAGCCTTCCTTTCTTAAGCATCTAGAAAAGATTGTTGTTTTTTCAGTTAGGTATCAGTTGAAGCAGGTGGCTTGCAACAGTTGCCAGGTTTTATGAAATATGCCTGCTTTAAAAGTTGCATAAGCAATTCAGGACACATGGAGTGGACTACAAGTCTTCCGTGTTCCATGTCATTGTCACTGTGGGACTTACATTTGTAGACAGAATGGCTAGTGGTTCACTTATCTGCATTATCCAAACTCTCTCTCTCAAGCGCACGTGTATAACTGAATGCGGGTAAGTTTAATTGCATGTACGATGTAACCACCAGTGACAACTCACAGTGGACATGTCTAGGAAGCTTCTAAAACAGAGGGGATGCTTGACCTGCATTTTGAAAGATAAGTAGGAATTTAATAGATTGCTAATGTGGAAGTAGGAATTCAATAGATTGCAGATGTGGAAATTCCAAGCAGCAAACAGCATGAGCAAAATCATGAGTGAGACTTCCTGGTGCATTAACAAAACTAGAAGTAGTTCCCAATGGCAAGAGGATGTAGCTACAAAGAAGCCAGATTCTGAGAAAGTTTCTCCTTTGGTGAAGTCAGAGAAATCCTTTTAACAGAACAAAGGGTGAATGATGGGAAGACAAGAACAAAAGCAGGGACAATTGACTAAGGGGACATTGGGCAGCAACAGCTGAGGGAACCAACTGGGCTCCAAAGATTTATTCCAGGAAACTTCGTAGTCCGAGAATGGGGGCCACACTCCATCCCAATGTTCTTTCCAGTTTCCCACACTGCCTCTTTCATTGTTTTTTTTCTTCATGCCAGCCTCTGTTCTTCCTAATGAAGTATTTTATATATACATATACATATATATAATAATGTAGTATTTATATATGTATATCTTATATGTATATCTGAGATATATATATATTTTTTCTTAGCTAATCTCCACAGATTATCTTTCATCCTTCTGAGGTTGCCATGAGATTTAATATTTTCTGTCTATTGCTTCTTCAAAGTCTATTGGAATCAATTGATCCATTCTTTCAAGTCACTAGTGTCTCTCCCTCATGGTGCAAAAGCATACTCCAAACTTCAGGTTTATTTAATTTTCAAATGAATATTATTTATTATGATGTTAACTTTTTATAAGTATTTATTTATTTTTTAAAACTGTTGTAGTCAATGATAGATCATTAGCTCTCACTCAGGCTATTTGACTATCTCCACAAGTATATTTTGTTATGAAGAAGAAGTAGAGTTTTAGTTTGGGCATATTATCACTCCAAAAAGCCCAGTTTTTAAATGATATATACAAGTTTTCATTTTTGCCATCTTGGCCAACTCTGGGAACTATTATGCCAATCGGGGAGGGGAAAGGTGACTTCTGAGTCTAATTTGCCTTCTTTTATTATGATAATGTTTATCATATTTCCAAGTTTATCACCTTTGGCTTTCTACTTTCACAACGTACTCGTGTTCTTAGCCATTTTTATTGGCGTATTTATCTTTTTTCCCTGCTGAGTTTTAACAACTCCTTATACAAAATAAATGATCATTGTCTTTCACCTTTGTTTCAATTATTTTGTCAAAATCCGTCATTTGCCTTTCAGCTTATGTGTCGTTTTGAGATATATGGGGTTGTGGGTTTTCTGCAATTAGTTTATTATTTTTCCCTTTTTACTTCTGTCTTTTCTGTTATACATTTTCCCAGCTGAAGGCTATACAACTCTTGAAAGAAGTTATTGTTTCTTTTCTTGTTTTGTGTTTCACATGTAATGCTTTCCTCAAGGTGGAATTGATTTCAGCCTACAGTGTGAAATGGAAACGTCACCTCCCCTTTTCACCAGTTGTGACAGACACAGAGATGCACTGTCAGCATCCGCCTTGAGTAGGAGACTTGCGGCTCTGCTGTGAGGGCATGGTTAGCTGCCAGCCTCCAGCTGTTACGTCCTCCAGAGATCATCTCAGCTTTCAAGCCAAGGTCATGGGCTTTTTGGGCTGGCCTCTGGCCAGTGACCAGGCCAGGCAGCTGTAGAAGGCCTGGCTTTTTCCACTCAATGAGGGACTCCTCGATTGAGCAGTCATGCTCCATCACTCCCCTTTGGACTGTCATGAGGTCAGGTCTACTTCATACCCTGACCACCCCCTCTGCCCAAACTATTTCATCCCTTTTTTCTTTCCAGGTATTGGTCCCCAAGAAACTTCTGTGCTTCTAAAATCCATCTCAATGTCTGCTTCCCAGAGAATCCAACCAATACTCCAGTGGTTTGCTAGTTAACTATTTCCACAACCTTAGTTAGAAACAACTCCTAGCAAGTTATAAGTCAGATCTCCTCTTTGGTGTTTTATTCCACGGCACCGATCTGTTGATGTGTTCTCTTCCTAGTTTATGGTTTAAATTACTAATTAACTAATTAGGAAATGAGCATAATAAATAAGAATATAATACCATATGTGTATGTGTATGTATGTGTGTATGTGTATATGTACAGAGAGAGAGAGAGAAATTCAGTCTTCAGCAAATTCTTTATGAATATTTTCCTACGTTGCCCATTTTTCTTCCAAATAAAATTTAGATTCACTTAATCAAATTCAAGAAGACTTGTGAGCTTTTGCTTTCTCATCCAGGAAAACATGTTTCCTTTACTCATCCCAATCTTCTAGTTCATCTCAGTAAAATGTTGTAGACTATAAATACATCTGTCCTGCATATTTATCACTGGATGTATTCCTAAGTCTTTGCAGTGTTTATGGCTATGGAATGTTTTTACAGATTGTTGCTAGCATTAGAAAACCTATTGATTATGAATATTGAGTTTACAAATTATCCGCATTACAGAACTTTGTGAAGGATCCTGATAGTTTTTGTGTGATTTTTGTAGGTTTTTCTTACAGCGAACGTCTATAACTTACACATGCCATGAGTTAAGGAAGTCAATGAGGGGAAGGCACCAAACTTTATGAGGCCTCTTGGGAGCAGGACTCCTGCAGGGAACAGCAAAGCAATGCCCACACAGAGGTGAGGGTGATGGTGGTTGGACTGGAGGGAACGTGTGTCGTCTGCGCAGCTCCATGCACATCAGGCAGACAGGCAGTGGGGCACTGAGGGGATGGCACAGGTGACTTTAAAGCAGTGGAAAGGTGACATTAGGCATAGTCTGGAAGAGACAAGTGAGAGAGACATCTGGAGCAGAAAGATGGCAGTAGCATGGGCAAAAGTGTTACCTAATTTATTTATTTTTTTAAAAGAAACTCTCTTTGGAGATCAGGAGACCTGCGAGAGGTGCAGGGCTACCAGGCTACCATTTGGAATGTGGAGAAATTGAGCCAGCAAGTCATCAGTGTGGTGTATAAGCCCATGTGTGATCTGGCACCGTGATCTTATTCAAATTCTCTTCACTATTACTCTTCCTCTCCTTCAATCCCAAAGAGCCCATGCTGTGCCCTTGCCTGAAATGTGTGTGTATATCCCAGGGAATCACACGGTGCACTCCCTCCTGAAATGTCACTGCTTCGGCAAAGCACACCCTCCCCAGTTCATCTAAAATAGAAATCACATTCCCTTTGTCTCACTGTTTTCTTTATTTTAAATTCAGCACTACCAGCAATTATATTCCTTCTAATTTGTTTGCCACCTTCCTCCCTAAAAGGTAAGTTCCCCAAGTTCAAGGGCTTAGTCTGTTTTGTTCATTGTTGAATCACCACCACAGGATGGTACGGCACTCGGTTGTATTTTCTGAATAAACAAAGGTAAGGACACATGATTAACCTGAACTAGGGGACATTAGAATTGCTCTTATCCTAAGAGTTCTTTTGGTTTATTAAGAAGGTTGTTTAATATTATCTATCAAACACCATTTTGTCATCTTGCATGATAATCCGCTCTTTTGACTCCTTTGTATGATAAACTGTGTTAATATATTCTCAAATATTAAGTCGACCATGCATTTTGAGAAGAAACCAAGCTGGATCACACTATATTAATTTTTAAAATACTATTTTGAGTCCAATTTAGCAGTATTGAATTTTATTTAGGATTTCCTTATCTGTATTCATAAGTGTATTAGTTGGCAATTTAAATATTATTCTGTCCTTATCAGAATCAGGGTTATTCTAGCTTCAAAAATGAATTATAAAACCTCCTACCTTGTTTAATGCTTCTTAAATAAGCTTTTAAAATTGCCTTTTTATCAAAGTAACACAAGTTACACAGACACAAATTTAAATTGTAAGAAAGACCTTTTAATGAAATTCACCCATCTTCTTTTCCATTTCTCTTTCTGAATCTTGTTTCCCCGAGGCAAACCCTTTTATGCAGTTCTATTTCAGTTTCTGCAAGTTTCCTCCACATTCCTGAATAACATTCCCTTATTTATTAGCATAGATATTATCTGTTGACTGTTGAGGACTTTGCACATATATGACCTTCCATCTCCCAGCACCTCCTCTTCCCAGTGTAGCTGCAGGATTTGTTTTACATCAGACCATGTGCATTTTCTGTTTCTTGTTCCATCAGCCATGGCCAAGCATCTCAAGACCTCCATTCTTACATTGAGGATTTTAGCCTTCATCCTGCATTTCACCATCCCCTTCTCTTCCCATCCCGGTCTCTGTCTTTTCTTTGACTATCTTTATTTTCATTCAAGTTATATATGCACAAAGTTTAGAGTCAATTAGTTTCACAGTGTTCTTTATGCAAACTCACAGTTCACGATTACCTCCTTCCTGATTTCACCCTTTGGAAACCATTGCGTTGGACCTTCTTGGCTAATTCTTTAGTTATTTCCATCAACAACCTCTAAATAACTTCCTTGTCTTGCTGCTTTACGATGTTTCCATTCTGATTCTTCACAAAGAATAAAGAGGACAGAGCCTCTTTTTATTCTTCTGCACTCACTTCTTAGAATACACCCCCTCTATTATTCTGATATGATAAGACTAATTTTCATTTACCTTGTTTTGCTACATAAACAGTTTTCACAGCAGACCCATGTAGTGAATTAAGATGACTTATCCTTTCCAAAATACTCTTTATTTCTCTGTAGTTATTAATTACTAACAATGCCAAGCTTTTGTTTACTTAGTTTTCTATATACACATTAATTACAAACTGAATTATCCACATGTTTTCTAAATTCTCTTTCAATAGATTAAGTTGTATAAAGCCTTCTACGGGTTTCAAAATCTTGAAGGGACTCTTTTCCTGAAACTTCTGACCTGGTCCAATCTCTACTCTTCTCCTGCTGCATCTGAGACTTTCTTCTGCCTCTCACCTACCATAGCTGCAGTTTCCTGTATCCCATGCTTTCATTTTCCTTAGTTTACCAAGCATGTCTCAGTATCTTCCTGAGAAACTTATGTGGAAAGCAATTTTTTAAAAAAAAAACTTTTAATTTTCTATTTGTGACATTAAAAATTCAGTGTTATGAAAAAGTTTCAGGAACAACAGTATATAGGCCATTCATATATCTTCTACCCAGATTCACCTATTGTTGCCATTACTTCTTTTGCTTTTTTTATGTATTCTTTCTCTCTTTTATGCACACACACACACATTTGAGGGTAAGTTACAAACATCGTATCCCTTTACTTCCAAATACTTCAGCATGTACATCCTAGAGTACGTCCCAAGAATTCTATTCTCTTACACAATTAAGTATTATCATTGATTTTAGTTAATTAAATATAATCTCTCATTCACATAAAATATTTCCCATTTAATACAGGGAACCTAGAAGAATTTGATTTTGAGAATTGTTTTTCTCTTCTGTTCTCCAAACTACTGCTCTTTCTTCTGCTCTAATTTTTCAGCTCATGTCTCTTAGTCTTTCTCTTTCATGTTACTGAAATATCTCTCTTCTCCAGTTCTGATGACTGTGGATTGTCCATTGATATTTTGGGAATAAAACAACTGAGAGGCTGATGGAGGCCTAGTATATCTGGGTAGGTTGTGAATGAACAGCAGTTGCCTCAGCAAAGGGAGCTAAACCGAGTGATCCCCGAGGGCCAGACGAAGAGGGCTTTGGGGCAAGAAGATCTATCCTATCTGCCCTATTTCTCCCAGAGATGTGTGCTAGCGTATTCTCTCTCTCTGTCTCTCATCTCTCTCTCCCTTCCTTTCCCTCCTTTCCCCTCCTCTCTCTTCTTATTTTTCCTTCCAGAAATTTTATTTACAGTAATACCTGGCTCCCAACACTTCTGTGTGTACAGGTGATGGGGATGGAGGAAGGACAATTGGGTAAAGGGGTCAGTTTGTACCTATTTTGAATTGCAATCAGCCTGGCTATAAATCCCCCACCTGTGCCTGCTGCCCTCTGTTCTCCTGCCAACCTTGAGTTTGTACCCACTCTGTTCTCCTAGGCAGGTTGGCCTCTTCCTTTGCACCAATTGCCTCAGGCCAGTTTTACTGAGCTTTGTCCCCCTGGTAAATACATAATTCACTTTAATTCTTCTCCAGATGTGTTGAAAACACTCAACTGCTTTTAGCTTCCCTACTGTTTAGTGTGTAGTTTTAGGTATATACCTTCTACATTCCTTTATTACCATTTAAGGTAGTACCTGGATAAAGATGAAACTAACATATATATATTCAGTCCCATATCTTGGCTTAGAAATGGACCCATTATAGCCTAGAAATTATTTGTTCTTTCAAATTTGAAAGAAATTTGGAAAGCACAATAGAGTGTAACAATGAGAAGTGAGGCTATTTTTAGGGGGCTAATTGACATTTGGAATAATCAAAAATTGATTCTTCACTCATTCATCCTTAAAACCCATCCAAGCCTATACCATTATTTAAAAGAATTTATTGACAATATTTTCAATTCTTTGATCTTCAGATTTTTTTTTTTTACCTTTTCTTAGGGCTAAAGTTGGTGATTTATATTTTATTAGATAGTTCATCAATTTCTTTGATATTTTCTAAATTGAGAGCTATACATAATATTCTTTTAAAATTTATGGATGTCTTCATATCTGTGATTGTATCATCTTTTGTATTCCTAACAGTGGGTGCCTATAATTTTTATTTCTGCATTTAATTTATTTTTGCTAACAATGAAGCAGTTTTAATTATCAATTATTCTACTTCTGCACTTAAAAAATTCAGCTCCCTGCATCTCCATTTCCTCATATTTAAGATAGTATTATTAGTATCTATTTTATTGGATGGTGAGGAAAATTAAATATAATCTTGCATACAAAAAAACTAGAAGAATAAACTCAAATATTAGCTGCTATTTATCTCTCCTGCATATCCTGGGTTTATTTTCTTGTCCTAGCCTTAATTTATTGAGTTGGCTATTTAGTTAATTTATTTTTATTTCTCCCTGTCTAATACCATGAGAGCGCTGTGAGTTAGTATTTCTTTCCCGAGAGTTAAGTTTGGCTGCATCTCAACATTTTTTATTTTTCATTATTGTTATTTTTTAAATATTCTCTGATTATAGGTTTTCGCTCTTTCTGTTTTAGGAACTGGATTCATCCAACCATAAAATCCATTGACGAAACCAGCCAAGAGCTGGCTTTCCTTTAGGCATAGCTGGGCCTGTCTGAGCATTTCCTCACTCAGCTGATGCTAAAATACGGCAGTGATGGGAATTCCTCCCTCTCTCTGCTCCCTGACCTTCGTTTCACAAAAATAGGAAAATTAATTGGGCTTCTCCTGGCCTGGCTGCTGTTTGCTTGTGAGGCTACGTTGCTTTCTTAGGAAAGTGAGTTGTGAGTTGCTTCTAAATATCTTCATTCTACCTTGTTCCACTTACACTATATAAAGCAGACATTTCTTGGATTCTGTGGCCTCTGGGTGGCACTTTCCCTAGTTTCCAATGCCATTGGAGTTTTAAAAATTATAATTACACTGTGTTTTTGCCATTTTGTTTATTTCTGTTAGCTACAACCAAAGGAGGTTGAATATTTCTCCTCATTTGCCATATTTTTCAAAAGTCTAATAGAGATTTAAAAACCAGTTAACTACCATCTTTTTATTTTGCATGCATTTTCAAACTCAGTTGGCAGGTTGTGATTACAAGCTAGTGCTCTTTGTTTTTATGTAACTCTTCATGGAAACGTGAGATTTTTTGGTATGTGAAGTCTACAAAAAGGAAAGATTAGTTCAAGTCTAACTGAATCTAATAGAAAGAATGTATCAGTTTGCATTTGCATATTTTTCAAAATAAATTTAGTTTATATCACCTATTTTATACTTTTGAGTATGCTATAAAGAATCCATAATTTCTGCATAATAATGTTTTGGGTAATTTTGAAAATGTGCTTAAAAATTAACAAATTTTAAAAATTTGTTGAGCCAAGTGAATTATATGCTAACTTTCTATACTTGCAGATTGTGTTCAGACTGGGCAGAATTAATAACTGTGCTAGAAGAAAAATGCCACCATGAAGATGTCTCAGATTCCTATCAATGGTGTTCACTGTAAATCAGCTATATCCTGGTTTTCATGTTTGTAAAAACCATTTGCAGAGGCAAGCTCGAAACTATCTAGTAATCAAACCCCTGCAGTTAGTTTACAATCCAAATAAAACCTTTTGCATGAAAAAGCTTTAAGGAAAAAAACAAAAAACAAAAAACAGCCCTCAAATAATTTGGGATCCTGTCCTTAAGTACCTGGAAACTAGAGGTCTGAAGTTTTATCCCTTTCTGCAAAAGACAGGCTAGATTTCTTTGCAGAATTTCTTGGCTTTCTATGTGTGTCTTTTTCTTCATGTGGACTTAATGATAAGCAACACATTTCTGTGCAAGTTTTATACTTTTCCACAGTAGAAGTTCTTCTGTGCAAGTTTTACACTTTTCCACAGTAGAAGTTCTTCTTGTACGTTAATTCCTTCCCTCTGGTCATCTGTTACGTCATCATCTTACCTGTTTGAAAAAAATAAAAGACTGTGTGTGTGCATGAATATCTCAAATCCGTTATATCATTCAGTTAGAAAAAAATAAAAAACTGAATTCCCTAAGATTACTAAAAGACCAATAAAAACCACTTAAAATAGTTTCAAACTCAAGCCTGCAGAATAACCTGAGTTTTTATGAAACAACAAAAAGCCAAGGGCAAATGGTATTACATCCTAAGGCACGAGGTTTGCTTGAAGAAGGTGCACATGCCTGTGTCCCTTTCAAGAACTACTGTATCAGAAGCTCTGGGGTGTGGCTCGGAGACCTGTATTTTTCAAAAGCCTTCTAGGTAACTTTGAAGCAGGTAATCTATGGATCTCAAGTACGAGTAACACAGATTGGAAATGGAGAGGGAGAGAGAGCTAGTCCATTATAACAGGAATTTAAAATGGCTTTGTTACTGTAGCTGCACAGTGATCTTGGAAGCCAGTTTCAAAAGAGAAGCAGATTGATTTATTTAATTTCTCTCTGCCCCATAAAAGTAGTATGAACGTCTATCTGAAGAGAAAAAATTCTGGCTGCATCCTAGGAGGAATTTAATATGAGGATTCTTACAAAAGAGACAATGAGCAGGCAGTTAAATACCCAAGGTTTTAATTTCACTTCTACAAAAGCTGAGGGCATAACATTAAATTTTAACGTTTAGAAGACATTTTGACAAGAAGCTAAGGTAATCTAAGAACATTGCTCTCTTATAACTTGAAACAGAGATAAAGCTGGAGAAATGGATATTTAACTATCCTTTCAACCAACTCTTTCAAACATGAAATGTTTCAGCCAAGTTCTAGGCAAAGAACTGAAGAGCAGGCAAAGTTTGAACTCTCTTCTTGGGGCCAAGGGCACCAAAACTCTTTATTGTGCATAAAAGAAAGTGCCACACATCTTGGATCCCAGAAATTCAGATGGCAACGTCGACATCAAGAAAATTGGGAGATCAACTTTGGATCTACATGGGAAGAGGACCTGCAGGTAACCAGCCCTACCTTCTGCCATCTCCATGTTGTAGCTCCATCGGTCCTTATCCTCGTTTTCCTATTCTGAGCCATTTATGAAAAGACATATGCCCGGGGGCTCTGATGTTCTGCTAGGCTGTGGAGGTGAGGCTCAGTGTAGCTCCTTTCCTCCCTGTGCCTTTCATCTGTCAAGGATGTTCACTGCTGAGAGTTGCTCCAGGAGGACTGAGGAACTGGGAGGACTAATGTTCCCTCTTCTGGGTTTATCCTATGCCCGAGAGCCTGAGGCAAACACCAATGCATTTGGAAGTAAAGTTGAACTTGAGCTTGACCATCAACTTCATTCCTTATCATTTTCTGTGTGACATCCTGTCTCAAGCTTCATATAACCAGAAAGCAATCAAACTTTCATACTAAGAAGGAAATAAACTATGATCCTGAATTTGATAAAGAAAATAAGCAGTTGGCCTGGGCTCTCCCATAATTTGTGCAATGAATTAATTTTCTCCATGTGAATGATGATAGATGGGGCTGGTGTTGATGATGGCAGAACGATCAGCTGCAAGTGACCTTAAGATTACCAGTGGGGAAAGGAGAGGTGGGGAAGGATAACTTGGGAGTTTAAGATTTGCATATGTTACTACTATATATAAAATAGATAAACAACAAATTTCTACTGTATAGCACAGGGAACTACATTCAATATCTTATAGTAATGTATAATGAATAAAAATATGAAAAGGAATATATGTACATATCTGTATGACCGAAACATTATGTTGTCCACTAGAAATTGACACAACATTGAAAACTGACTATAATAAAAAAAAATGCAAAGGGAGAATGGTTTACACCTAAAGTTAAAGTACCAACAGACTATCATTTGTTTGTTATAAATTTAAAATTTTAATTCTTTAAGAGATTATAAGATGTTTAAGTGGCTTGTAGAAAGTTTATATATTTGGAAAAAATGTGCTTCATTAAAAGGAAGAAGGCATTGTCAAATTGCCTTAAAATGGCTTCTTAAGATTGCAACAAGGTTTTGATTGATTTTATTTTTGTTTTATTTTCCAGTTAGAGTTACCATTAAAATATAGAATATATAAAGAAGCATTTCCTTGTGTTTTCCTAATACACAAACCATCTATTTCGAACCTTATAAATTTAAAGTTTTTGTGTAAATTTGATTTTTTCCCCAATTTTTCTGTTACTGCCATCTGAAATACTTGTTAAAATGCAGATTCCTATACACAGTTCCTAAGAGATTATCTTCCTTTGGTTTAAAAATCATTTACCTGTTTTTAAAGTCACCCAGAAGAAATATGTTTTATTTACTTTTTCTTTGAAGTTCCTTAAAGCAAGACGAAAGTCCCAGAGAGGTAATTTTAGAAACACTGTAGATAACACTCTGTGTCTGGCCATGCATGTCCTATAAAAGGATAAATGAGTCATGCGGATACATTCCATTAGTGACCTTGTTATAAATTCCATTTTTACCACGTTCATGAGAAAGTCCTAATTTTCAAATGCCTTAAGATAGATGCTACCCTCAAAAATGCACCCAGAAGTCACACACGAGACTAATAATCTGATATATACAGAGTTTATTTGGTTCAGCCAAGGGTTTTCCATATCTGTTTTCAAAGTGTATCAGGGGAGGCTATAGCTCAGTGGTAGAGTGTATCCCTAGCATGCAGGATATCCTGGGTTCAATCCCCAGTACCTCCATTAAAAAAATAAATTAAAAAAACCCTAATTACCTCCCCCCCAAAAAACCCCAAACAAATTTTTTTTAAAATTTTTTGAAAAGTGTATCAAGTGCAAAAGGAAAAAAAGAAATTTGTTCAGCAGCCAAAACCCCTTTTCAGCAATGCTCACTTTCTCAACCAAGGTCTGCCAAGTTCAAGTTGCTGGGGTTGCTGTTAGGAACATTGATGTCCATTGCCTACTTCAAAAACTGTGTCAAGGTACTTTTTTCCCTAGCTTTTAGAAGAAGTTTCCAATATTAAATCTTAAAAGTTCCTTCACAAGAGGTTAAATCTGATTTTTACATCTGTTTGAGTTCAGATGTAAATCTGTTGAATCAGCTGGTGGTGATGACTTGGTCCTGAGCCTAGTTCTTAAACCTGCTGATTTGCCACTATTCAAAATTGCTATAGGGGTTTGTGGCCACTGCGTTGAGGTACATAGGCCTCAGCAGAACATAATCCCAACTTCATTTTAGCTTTTCTGTAACAGAACACCTGGTTCCAGCACGGACACGTCCTGAATATGCAACCTGGTCCCAGGTGCAGGTTCATCCCCTCTATCGGATTAACCGGAACGCTGTTGTCTGCTCCCTTGTTTCCGGCCTGTTTGTTAATTTCAGTGCAGTTCATCGATGCAACAGTATTGTATTATTGCATTATCCTTGTGTTCACCAGGTTGGTTTGTTTTTTCGTTTGGGGTTTTTTTTTGGGGGGGGGAGGAGGTGCTGGGGATTTAACCCAGGACACTGGGCATGCTAAACTAAGCATGCGCTCTACCACGGAGCTAGACCCTCCCCCCACCAGTTTGATTCTTAATTGAGCAAGGATCAGGAGAAGCAGAGTCAGGGCAAACAGGAAGACAGCAGGCTTTGCGTTAATGCCTGGCACATTGAGTTAATTCCAGGCACACCGAGAGAATGTGGCTACCATGTACAGATAAATCGGGACAGAAAACAAAAGAAGCCTTTATTGTTCTTTGAGTCATTTTTGATCTACTGGTAAAAGTTATTCTTTGATCGTTCACAGATACATTTTTTTTTCTCATTTGTCATCAAGACTTCTGGTTTAGATAGCAACTGGTAGTTTTTGCTTTTCCTGTATGCTAAGGTGACAAAAGCCAATGTAAATAAATTCAGTTCAAATAAATGCTCAGCTCAACTGACTCATTGCTTGAGGGGCAGCAATCTCTCAGGGCTGCAAAATAGAGGCCATGCAGAGACACAAAGGAAGGAGGGGTGGGAATGGCATTTCATCATTTCAGAAGAAAAGAGGCCTATTACTTCCCATTGTCTTAAAGGGAACAGTAGTTAAAGCACTGTTTGCCATTAGCAACATTTGAAAGAGTCGATAATTTCCATGACATTATGAATTTTTAAAAAGCAAATACATGCCCTTAGTGCAATTCTCCTAGGTGGAAGCATTTTCTGTTGCTCCTGTGTCTGTGTCTTCTAAGTGTGTGTCTTCATGCTAAGCCCAGTTATATGACTAGAAACAGGGCAAAAATGGATTTGTCCTATTGTAATGGACACAGGGAGTCCAAGTCTCTAGCTGTTTAAGACACAAGCATAGGACAACAAATATTTTTCAAAAAATTAATAAAACTAAGGTAAAAATAAAGAAATAGGTAGATAAATAAAATCAGCACCTAGTGTCAGTGTTCTCAAAGGGTTTTGCTGGATAGCATGTTGCATTCCATTTTATTTGTTCTTAGAACACGAGTTACTTTCAGAAGGTGTTTTTTCTCTCATTTTTAAAATTTTTTTGTTTGTTTCTTTGTGTTCAGGGGAGGGAGTAATTACGTTTATTTATTTATTTAATGGAGCTACTGAGGACTGAACCCAGGATCTTGTGTACGCTAGGCATGCGCTCTACCACTGAGCTATACCCACCCTGCTTCCTCTCATTTTTAGTAGGTGTCTGATTCTCAGGCTATAGGTAAGTGGTAAATGTTATTGATGGTGATCATTTGGGGACATCTATTGATGACTTTTGTCATCACAAAGTGTTAAGTGGGAAACCACACTCATCTGAGATAAATGAACACTTATGTCTGCCCCTGTAAAATTTCCTCAGTCTATCTTCTTTCTCTTCACCTCAGTGTGAACAAACTTAATGCCAAATTTAAGCTCATATTATGGTTGTGTCTCTCTTTAAAAGAACTTAAAAGAAAATCTATGAGGCTGCTCATTTAAAGAACAGTTTGCCACATAAAAAAGCAATCTGTGTCAGAGTGTGATTAAGCTACACAAGTCCTATAAATACACTAAATGTTAGTAATTTGGACCGATTTGAATAGTCTGAATTCAGAACAAATTTTAATTACAGAGTTCTTTTAAAAAAAAATCCAATCTTACTGCTTTCAAGTAACTATACAGATAGGAAGCAAACATATCCATCCTCTCTGTGTGAGTGATCTTAGGAAAATTGCTATAAAGGACACATGTGGGATTTGTAACTAGACTATGTTTATAGATATGTTAAACGATGGAGAGTTTTCACAAAATTCCATTTTTAGGAGTTTCCCCAATTTCTCCATTATAGATTTGTTTACTCAGAAAATACATTCCGAGGTGTGAGGGGAGGTCTACAAGTAATTCTAAGTGCCTGACAAATTATTGCAATGTCAAAATTAGTGCTGAAGCCTAAGATTCTGTCCTGTAAAGGGATTTTTAAGAAAGATTGTTTTCCAGAAGGTCCCCATTAATTCAAAGGGATATCCCAAGAGATGAAACAATCAGTCATTTGGTACCAGTGCTGAGAACATCTGCACCACAGCGACAGGAAGGGGGCAGGGCACAGCCATGCAAGGAATGCTACAGCAGTTAACACCAAAATGGTGAAAAATTCAGCCCCCCGTAGGCCTTGAGGCTCAAGATGATGGGAGATTTAACTTCTAGTAGACCTTGAGCTTCATTATATGCTTATTGTGATATGTTAGCATGATGAATAACATGCCTACAGTTGCCATGGCCGTCCCAAGGCTAGACACAACAGGTCAAAGAGTGGGAAATGGCCAACTTCCTGGGAATCCCAGCCCCTTCCCCAGGCTAGTTAGACTGCTCCTTCCACTTATTTGCATATGAAGCTAGAAAGCCCATAAAAATGGGCAACCCTGCCCCTCACGGCCTCTTTCTGGCCTCTCTCCATTTGGAGACGGCCTGCACTCTGTGGAGTGTGTGTACCTACTTTTACTCTAATCTGAGCACACAGCCCCCACACCTCGTGGCCTTTCTCTTGCCTTTCAGTGTATCTCTCTGAATAAATCTACCTTTACTCAACTGTGGCTCGCTCTTGAATTCTTTCTTGCACGAAGCCAAGGACCCACACTTGGCGGGGCATGTCCCAGGGGCTCAACCGAAGCCTGGGACACGGCCCTCCTCACACCCCACATCTGTTTTCTTGCATCAACAGTATGAAATGACTGCTAAAAAGCCAAAATTGTCATTTCAAAGTAAGGTGATATGTAAAAAGAATGCTGACTGTGAAAGACTTGTCTAAACACAATTACCTGCAGTAGAAATAAATATCAATTAATTCTAAAGTAATATATAAATATGTTTCTAGTCTTCTAGCAAGCAATTACTATATAGAATATTGTATTAGTTAAGTAATGCTTTTTTTTTTGCAGTAACAGTGTATTTTTATTATTTATTTAACAAGTATTTTTGAGCCCTGACCATGTGTCTAGGCATTGAAGGCAAATTTAAAACAAACAAATAATCCCCCTTCCAAAAATCCCCGTTTTCCTGCCCTAAATTAGGAAAAAGAAGATAAGCAAATAAATATAATACAATGTAATGCCCCTAAATTAGATGTATTACATTTGTTCATTTGTCCATTCATGTAACAAATATTTATTGCCTACTATGTGGCAAGCACTAGGTACTGAGCACACAGTGGTCACCAGGACCCTGCCTTCATGGACCTCCCATGTAATATTTCTTAAATTGTGCTTTAAGTTAAGACCTGAAGCCCTGGGATGTGTTTGAATAGGATATTGCAATAACATTCTAGGCAGAAGAAGATTTACGTGGAAAGACCAGCAATATTAATGCTCATGACATAAACAGGAGAATACGGATGAAATGTTCTGTGAGCTGGAGGGTGGAGAATGCAGTTAGAGCTGTGGAGTCGGACGTAGTGATAAATGGAAGTGGGGTAGCTAGTAGGGGAACAACGATGGTTGTTAAGCCCGGAAACAACGTGGTTTAGGTTATTTTTTGTGTGTAGATGACTTTCTTATGTGGACAACATATTGGAATTACTGAGAAGAGCAGCTAGGAAACTGTCATGATAGTCAGGAGGGAGATGGTGGCTGCCTGAACTAGGGCAGCGGCAGTAACAAGCAGGACTCATCCCTGTGCTATCACTACGTCTACAGGGATAAACTGTGTGAGTCAGTAACACCTGAAATTCTCATTTTCTATGTACTGTATCTTTGGTCGCTTTGTTTTAACATTTTTGAATAATTTAGACAAACTTTCATAGATAATACTTTTTTATTAACAAAACATAACTATAAAATCTGTGAATTATTACCCAATATCAGAATCAAAACAGCCAAAAAAAGCAATATGACTGCATGGTATCTTTTAATACCTATGGGTAAGTTCCCCCTAGCTATCATCCTTTTAAAAATGTCTTAAAACATTTTGTCCATTGTCATGGCACACGAACTTTAGAATAATTTCATCAAGTTCCCAAAACAATATCCTTAGAATTTTTATTAGACTCATTGAACCTAAAATTAATTTGGTTACAGGATTATCTTCAAAATATTCTACTTTACTTTCTAGGAATTTGGCATATTCTTCTCATTATTAAAGAGTTCTGTCTAATAAAACAGAATTTTATAGTTTTTCCCCTGCAAGCCTCTAAAGAAAGCTAATCTTAGATATTTCAGGAATAATCCTGTTGCTGTTGTGAGATGGGCCTTATTTTTTCTTACTGAAATAGAAGAGAGTGGTTGATATTTGTAGGTTTCATAACCAACAAATTTACTGAATTATCTTATTAATTCTAAAAGCTTTTTCTTGATTTGGTGGGTGATGGTGGGGTTCTAGTGCCTTTATGTCTATAGTTTAAGAGTTATATGACTAGTTTCTGTTTCATATCATTATGGGCATCTTTATTTAATTCCTAATTTTAATGTAATCTCAAGCAGTTCAGCACACACTCAGTATTTTCATTCTTAGGAATGAGACTGGTTATTAGTTTTAATTATAATTTCTTAACAATAAAATATCACAGTAAAAGATTTCTGAATTTTGATCCGAACTTCCATATTTGAGATAAACCCTACTTAGTTGTAACTGAGCATTATTTTTCTCAAGTCTTTACTCTTTCTTTTTAAGACTGATCTTTGAATTGAATTGTGCAAATATCCTGTGCTTATTTATTAAATTTTCTAGTCTAGTTTAGTTGAATATTTTCATTCTCAAAGGCTAAAATATTCTGTATTATGTCTTTAAATAAAAGAAGAGCTATCCCTAATTATTCTTTCCACAAGCACTCTTCTGATCTCAGGACTTGAAATAAAGTACAGTACTGATGCCTAATTATTTCCCTTCTTATGTTGGCAAATATAATCGTGTAGGTATGTTCTCATTCTGATATAGAACTTTGTTAAAAATCCTAATGATACTTATTTTAATGTGTTTAGTTTAATTCTTGAGTTTCGCTTTGTAGAATTAAGCTTCTAATTCAGTTATTTGTCAAAGTAGACTAGTTAAGGGGTAAGGTTAAAGGTCTTGAGCTCACTAGATTATCTGATTTTCAAGACCTGACTGCCTCTTACATACAAGCTGTGTGACTTTAGAAAACTTAAACTGTTCTGGGCTCAGCTTCCTTCTGTGAAATAAGAGTGAGGTACTATGTATAAGGCTACTGTGAGTAAAATGAAACAAAACATTTGAGGCTGGTAGGACAGTATCTTGACATTGTAAGTGTGGCTAATTTTATAACTTTCTCTTCAAAACCTAGGTATGTCAAGATATTGAATATAATTCCTTGTGCTATACAGAAGAAATTTGTTTATCTATTTGTATATATAGTGATTAACATTTGAATATGTGTGTGTATATATATATATATATATGCATGACTGGGACAGATATTGACACATTGTAATTGACTGTACTTCAATAAAAATAAAAAAAAATAAAATAGATAAGCCACAGGGATATATTGTATAGCACAGGGAATTATAGCCATTATCTTATAATAACTTTTAATCGAGTATAATCTAAAAATACTAAGTTACAATGTGTACTGAAACTAATATAATATTGTAAATCAACTATGCTTCAATTTAAAAAAATATGTAGGCATGCCGAATCTTGTGAAACATTTGAAATAGTTAGCTTGCAACAACTATATTATCCTTTTTTTATCCCCTTTTCTCACCTAGAATTATTCTCTTAGTCCTGCTATTCCCTAAGAGTACTTAGTATTGAAATTCTTTTTTTCTTTCACTTGTTCATTCTTCCTGCTATACTTGAAATACTCTTAGTTTCTAAACTAAGGGTCAAAAATATGTTCACATGCAAGATTTGACAATGGATAGATGATTGGAAATGAGAAAACCTAAGGCCCTATTTACTTCTTCTTTAGGGTTATTTAAATGGGAGGAATTAAGGATTGGAACCAGGAAGAGGGAAGACTGGGAGGATTACAATGAGGAAAACACAACAGAACCAGTGTCAGCTTCTGTTTCTCAGTATCATCTTACTCCCAGTTTCATCATTCTGGGCCAGAGGTAAGAGCAAATGAGGCATCCTTTTTGCATCCTATTGTCTAATTCCCCTTTCCTCATACGCTTTCAGTAGACTTCGAGCAGACACCTTAGCATCCAGTCTTCCATAGGCTCTCAGGGGTGTCTCAAGGTTGCTGTGACCCAGAGAGCTATATGGAATACATTTGCTATCTGCAAAACATTGTCCTAAGAGTGTGGAATGGCTGCATAAAAATTCTAGCGCCCAGGGCCTTCATAGACTCTTTTTTACAAAATGTTCCTTTAATATTTCTAATCACATTAGGTGGTAAAGGTTCTTGTGGTTTTGGTACCTTCATTCTTTCATGAACTACTTTGGGAAAATACTTCTTCATTTAAACCTTATTTTCTTCTTTTTTTGTCTTTTAAAAAATGTATGTGTGTGTATATATATATATATATATATATATATATATATATAGTTGAAGTATAATCAGTTTACAATACTGAGTCAATTACTGGTGGACAGCATAATGTTTCAGTCATACATGAGCATACATATATTTGTTTTCCTATTCTTTTTCACCATAAGTTACTACAAGATATTGGATATAATTCCCTGTGCTATGAACTTGTTGTTTATCTATTTTATATATAGTAGTTAGTATCTGCAAATCTCAAACTCCCAATTTATCCCTTCCCAACCCCTTTCCCTTCTAGTAACCATAAGTTTGTTTTCTATGTCTGTGAGTCTGTTTCTGTTTTGTAAATAAGTTCATTTGTCTTTTTTTTTTTTTTTTAGATTCCACATATAGGTAATATCATATGGTATTTTTCTGGCTTACTTCACTTAGAATGACAATCTCCAGGTCCATCCATGTTGCTGTAAATAGCATTATTTTATTGACTGAGTAGTATTCCATTGTATAAATATACCACAGCTTCTTTATCCAGTCATCTGTCGATGAACATTTAGGTGGCTTCCATGTCTTGGCTATTGTATATAGTGCTGCTATGAACATTGGGGTGCATGTATCTTTTTGAATTAAGGTTTCCTCTGGATATATGTCCAGCAGTGGGATTGCTGGAGCATATGGTAAATCCATTTTCAATCATTTGAGAAATTCCCATACTGTTTTCCATAGCAGCTTCACCAAACTGTATTCCCACCAACAGTGTAGAAGGGGTCCCTTTTATCCCTACCCTATCCAGCATTTATCATTTGTGGACTTTTTAATGATGGCCATTCTGACTGATGTGAGGTGATACCTCATTGTAGTTTTGATTTCTTTTTCTTTGATAATTAGCAATATTGAGCATTTTTTCATGTGCCTGTTGGCCATTTGTATGTCTTCATTGGAGAATTGCTTGTTTAGGTTTTCTGCCCATTTTTAGATTGGGTTGCTTGTTTTTTCTTGTTTAATTGTATGAGCTTTTTATGTATTCTGGAAATTAAGGCCTCATCAGTCTTATCTCTTGCAAATATTTTCTCCCATCCCTTAGGTTGTCCTTTTGTTGCTTATGGTTTCCTTTGCTGTGCAAAAGCTTATAAGTTTGATTAGGTCCCATTCATTTATTTTTGCTTTTATTTCTATTACCTTGGTAGACTGCCCTAGAAGAACATTGCTAAGATTTATGTAAGATAATGTTTTGCCTATGTTTTCTTCTAAGAGGTTTATAGTGTTTTGTCTTATGTTTAAGTCTTTAAGCCATTTTGAATTTGTTTTTGTGTATGATATGAAGGAGTATTCTAACTTCATTGATTTGCATGCAGCTGTCCAGTTTTCCTAACACCATTTGCTGAAGAGATTACGTAGATTAATGGCTGTGGAAAAGCTTTGATGGTGACCTTCCAATACAAATAATAACTAACACTTGTGGAATGTTTAATATGTCAGGCACTGTTCTATCTGTTTTACACACAACAACTCATTCAATCTTTGCGGCAATTCAATGAAGTAGGTGCTATTTTCATCTCCATTTTGTAAATTAACAAACAGACACTGAGAGATTAAATAATTTCTCCAAGGGAAAAAAAAAGCTAGTAATCGGCAGCACCAGGTTCAAACTCAAGCTTGATGTCACTGATAACCATGATTAGAGAAAAAGAGAGATGCAACAAGAAGAAAGAAGCAGAGAACCTCAAGACCAGCCAGAAATTGTCCTTGGATGTTTGGAGACACTCAAATATGATAAATTTCTCTGCCCCACCTTTGTTTTCACTTGTGCTTACATGTAAGAAGTCTGACCTATGCTTTTATTACTGGCAGTGAAAAGTCTGAGCTAATACACAATTCATAGAAAAAAAGATGAAATGCTTTTATGAGTGCAATTTTTTTTGCTTCTAGTAATCAATTCCAGAATAAACTCTGATATTTGTTATAAAACACTACATATAAACACAGAGTAATTATTGTTTGGTTTGTTATACTGAAATATTTTAACTCAATCTTGGACTTTAAGAAGAGGGGGTAGAATAATTTTAGTCAGCCATTTTCTTCTTGACTTTCTCCCAGAAAATTGTAAAGGGGACATCTAATGGTATATAAATACCAGCATGGAAGCACAATCTAAAGCCTGTGGAATTAAGCCAATTATGTAGGTTTAGTAACTATGGAAATTCTTTGCTAGAAAAAATTATATAGTTGAAATGAAACCTTGTGAAGAATAACTGTACTTGGCATCAAATATTTCTCTTATTGATCTTTCTCCTTAAAAGTAAAAGCTGACTTAACGTTAAAATATTTTCTACTATCTCATTCACTTGGTTCCTTATACTTTTGAAGCAGCACCCAAAGTAGCCTTTCTATTGAAGTAAGCTGAATGGTCATGAATAAATATTCTATTTATCAGTATATTTTGGGAAAAGGGGTGAAGAAAAGATTGACTGAGCCCTGTCAGTAGGCTTAATAAAAAAAGCAGCTTCCTCATATTTCTAGTTCTGGTTTGAAGGACTAAATTCAATACCTTTTTATGACCTATAATAGTGAAAAATAATGTGAAAAGGAATACATATATTTATATATGTATGTGTGTGTGTTAATATATTACAGAAATTAACACAGAAATTAACTGAAATTAGCACATTGTAAACTGACTATATTTCAATTAAAAAAAGAAAGTGATTAATTTCAAATAGATTTTGTGCTCCTGATAAAAGCTAGTGAGACTGTGAAAGTCACAAAGAATAATACTTTTCGACTTCAGAATCAAAAGAGATGGGTATCTCCATGGCCAGTCCATCAAACAGTAAACTTTTTAAAGGTGAGACAATGTCTATTCCATTCAATACTGTATCCACACTGCCTAGCAGAGTAGCTGGAACATTATAAATGCTTAATAAGCATTAGTTGTATGAGAAATTCAAGTGTTTACAGTGTCTCTTTCCTTTATTTATATACTATTACAGCAAAAGATCTTCTTCAGAATGATGTGCCTTAAGGGGGCTTTAAATACCTACATCTGAATTTGCATAGACTCTTAGTCCATAAAGCATTCAGGGAACAACATTTTTTTTTTCTTATAAGCCAACATTGGTAAACACTCAGAATATTGGAGATCATACTTTTTAGTAAAGCAGGTCCTAAAATTCTCCAATGTGAGTACAGTCTTGATTCCACTGTTGAATGAGATTGTGAAAAGTTTGTTCATTAGCCCCATGTATCATTTAGGCAGAAATAAGCAAGAAAAAGAACTGGATACTTTTATTAACTTTTTATTTTGGAAAAATGTTGTGTTTATAGCAAAATTGTAGAGAGAGTACAGAGAGTCCGCATTTGTCCTTCATCCAGCTTCCCCTAATGTTATATTTTACATAGCCGCACTACGTTTGTCAAAACTAGGAGTTTAACATTAGTCCAATACTATTGATTAAACCGCAGACTTTGTTCAGATCTTGCCATTTTTTTTTCACTGAAGTCCACTGTTTATCTAGGATTTAATCTCAATTCAGAGTAGTACATTGCATTTAGTCTTTATATCTCCTTGGGCTCGTAAGATATGTGGTAGTTTCTCAATCTTTCCTTGATTTTTTGTGATCTTGGGTTTTGGTGACTAACAATCAGGTGTTTTTGTAGAATTTTCCTCAATATGTTTGATCAGTTTCATGATTAGACTGAAATTATGGGTTTTAGGGTAGAATAACTCAGAGACAAGGTGCCTTTCTCATTGCATTATATCAGGGGATAAGTGATATCAACATGACTTGTCACTAGTGGTGTTAACCTTGGTCATTTAATTAAAGTAATGTCTTCCATGTTTCTCCCCTGTAAAGTTACTATTTTTTCCATTCTTATCTTTGGGAAGCAAATCACTAAGTCCAGGCCACATTCAAGAGGGTAGGAATTAGGCTCCTCTTCCTAGAGGGGGAAGTGTATGCTATTGGGGATTCTTCTGTAAGGATGACTTGTTCTTTCTCTCCCACTGATTTATGTCAGTAGGGACTCGTGGATATTTATTGCATTCTTTAGGTAATAGTAATTCAATACCATGGTTATTTATATTGTTGCTCAAACTTTTCCAGCTCTGGCCATTGGAAACTCAGGTTGATTCCTGTGTCTTTTGAATCTATGTTTTGTTTTTTTTTTTTGTACATCCTTAATTTTTTGGAGCTGTTAAGATGTTCCAGGAACATGTTGTATTTCCCTACCTTAGCCCTAGGATCAAACATTTTCCAAGGATCCTTGGCTCCTCTCATTGGAGAGTAGTATTTAGAAAACAAGACTTGGGTACCGATGTGCTCCTAGAATGTCACTTCTAGACATCAAGTGAGCAGAACCAAAAACTATAACTATATATGTATATAGAGTAACCCATGGACACACATGTGTATTTATTTTTATATCTATCTATATGTTTGTTTAAGTAAACATAAGATCCTACTGACTTCTCTGACTCTAATTCATTCTAGATTTCCCCCCTTGTGTATTTGTAACTTTTTTTCTGTCTGTAAGAAACCTGGCTCCCCTTAACAGCAATTTATATCCTTATTCAGTGCTAGTACACCTATAAAGTAGTCTTAGAATTACTAATCTGTACCCTGTGTGAAAGAAACTTATCAACCGGAGCACATTGTTTATATATGGTTCTTTTTGTCTTTATCCTTTCAGTATCCAGGCAAAACAACATGTTTCCAAGTTGCTTATGTCAGGGGAACTCTGGATACTTTAAGGAAAAATTAGTTTACAGGATAGAATATGGAATGACTTATAGATTCAGAAAAAGAATTGAAGAAATGTCAAGCTCTCAGTGGCATAAATGAGAACTGAAGCCAGACTTCCCAGAGTCTGACCAGGCTGCTATGTATATGCAGCCTTTGACGACATCCCTCGTTTCTTCCTCTCCTCAAGAGGCTTACCACTGGAACTTCTTTGCTGAAGCTCCTGTGTTTTTCTTTATCACCCAGGCACCTTCATATCACTTTTGAGTTTCTATGTATATAAACCATTAATGTCTTGGAAAAAGTATTGGATGAGGAATCTTGTCTCTGTGCACTTACAGATTTTTAACTTTGGATAATTTATTTAAATTTATTGACCTCAATTTTCTCATTTCTGTAATGGACATAATGATAATAGTCGCTTCACTCTTCTTGTCTTACCTCACTAGGTATCAAATTGGAGATATATATGTGTATATATATAGAGAGAGAGAGAGGAGAGAGAGAGAGACAGGCTAGGAGAAATGTTATAATGTTTTTATTGATATGCATTCAAACTGTTCTAGTTTAGTTTTAATGTTCTATAAGCAGATATTGTTTTTGCAAAACAAGGACAATAACTGATTTATACTAAGCAGATTTCATTTGTATTAATGAAGATCAAGTTTGGATATGTTCAAATTCATAGGCAACAATTGATCCAAGGTATCTGACAAAACTCCAGCAGATTAAGACAGCAACAAAAACACTGATAATTTATGTTCTCTGTAATTAAATATAATCCCTCGAATCTCTTGGAAGCATACAATGGAATAGCATGTGTTTGGATTTCGAGTTCTAGCAGTAAACAGAGGTGAGAGACTAGCGAGGATAAGTTAATCAGAATTATATTTGGCTGGCTACAGTTGTGTGTCCAATATATCAGCTCTTACTGTAGCATCAGTTGACAACTCCAACAGAAAGTGCTGTGTTTGCAAGAATGGAGGAGGGAAAAAAGATTGATGTCAACCTGTCAATTTTCCTACTTTACAAAAACGTAAATATTAGAGCTCTACCAATTGAGGGATACACGACTCTCATATCATGAAACAAATGTAGTAATTTTTCTAAATTCTTTGAAAAAAATCTGGGTAAGTCTGGCCTTACTTTCTCCACAAGGTTTTGGTTTAACCACTGAGAAAGGTGAGGGGTATGAAAAGGAAGGGGAAGAAAATTGTTTAACACCTGCCATGTGGCAGGTACTAGGCTAGGTCCTCTTTGGATTATTAATTCAATAACTCTTCCCACCTACACTGCAATGTAGGTATGTTAACCCCCATCTGACAGATGCAAAATTGAGACGAAAATTGAAAATGGAAACATATGACCCATAAGTGCTGGAGTTGGTGCCCCAGTATGGTATCTTGTCAATCTTCAAAGACTTTGCTCTATCTACACTGTCACATTGTTGGGAAAATATATTTTGTTAATATTATTTGAGGAACAATGTAAATAAGAAGGAAATCTTCCACCAAAAATATTAAATGATTTATTTTAAAGTCTAAGAGGAATGATCTTTTCCAAGTTTTCTCTGATTTGGATTCTACCAATAAGTATTAAATGCAGCCTCTGGCTCATGCTTTTTCTAACAAATGACATAATTGGAGTCTCTCTCCATAGAAAATCTATGTGTAAAAATACTTTTTCAATTCTTTATTGATCTCATCACAAAGACCAGCATGGTTTGAATTCTGGAAAACAGTCTGCAAATGAGCTTGCCACTTGTGACACACAAAATTAATTTGATGAGGTGTAGGTGTTATGCTTTTATGTCTACCCATTACACACCTGCCTGAAAAGATCACATCACATAAATATACTGATTTTATGTATAACAATGTCTAAAATAAAGTTTATTTATTCAACAAATATTTGTTGAGTGGCTATTATGGCATTATTCTATACACTGCAAAAGAACTACATTTCTTGATCTTACAGAACATTTATTCTTTTTTAAGGAAATAGCAACTAAGCAAATATATAATGTAATATCAGACAGTCATAGTGCTTTGAAAGAAATAAAGCAAAATAGGAGGATAGAACGACCTTAGGGTGTTCTTATAAGGCCATTGGTCAGCATCTCCCTCTTTATGAAGTTGATTTGGGGCAAATACCCTAAAAAATGAGGGGGTAAACATGTCCATATCTGGGGGAGAGAATACCAGGCAGAGGGAATAGCAGGTGCAAATGCCCTGAGAGTGGAATGTCTTTGGTATGTTAAAGGCACAGCAAATGTGGCTGGAACAGAATGAGTAGGAAAGAATGTAGCAGATGAATTTGCAAGGGAGCTACCTATTTATAGATGTATGTAGGCTGTAGCAAGAATTCGAGGTTGTAACTATGATGGGAAACCAAAGTGTGATGGGGTTTTGAGTAGGAAAGTAACTTAATCTGACTTATATTTTTAAAAATTACACTCTGGCTCCTATGTTGAAAACAGTCAGGAGGGGAACAAGTGTCAAAACCAGCCAGGGAGTTGTTGGAATAGTCAAGAGTTTATAACAACTTCCACCTGCCCCCAGTGAAACACTGATCATGTGGAAACTAGTGTTTGAAATCATCCAAATCCTTTATTAACAGTACTTAATATTTTGAAATCCCTTGATTTTTTTCTTCTTTTTAAATCTCCATAGCTTTTACTCAGAACAAGGAATAATTTGTCAAGTATTAGCTGACAGTGAGGTTTCACAATGAATTTTCAAAGCGCTTGCTAAGTGCTAAGAGGATTGTAGACTTTGTCTATGCATGTTTAAAAGCCTTGTCAATTACATGAAGTTACATGGTAAAGAGAAGACGTAACATTTCTGAGCCCTTGGGAGCATGGCCTTTTCCTATAGGAAGTTGGAGGATCCCTCATGCTCTTTTTTTTCTTTTTTCTTTTTTAAAATTGACTAAGAAATGTTTTTTTTTAAAGAATCAACAGAATGCAGTAATCCAATCACAAAGGGCAGTCAAATGTGCTTACACATGTTCAAGAAATCAATCATCTAAGTTATAAATAATAAGTAGTTTGTGTCCTTTTTTAAAAATTTCACATATAAGTGATACCATATGGTTTTTTTCTTTTTCTTTCTGGCTTATTTCACTTAAAATGATGATTCCCCAGGTCCATTCATGTTGCTGCAAATGGCATTATCTTATTCTTTTTATGGCTGAGTAGTATTCCATTGTGTAATTATACCACAACTTCTTCATCCAGTCACCTGTTGATGGATATTTGGGTTGTTTCCATGTCTTGGCTATTGTAAAAAGTGCTGCTGTGAACATTGCAATGCATATGTCTTTTTAAATTATATTTTTCTGGAGGTGTATACCCAGAAGTGGGATTGCTGGATCATATGGTAAGTCTATTTTTAGTTTTTAAAGGAACCTTCATTCTGTCTTCCAAAGTGGCTGCACCAATTTACATTCCCAACAGTGTAGGAGGGCTCCCCACACCCTCTCCAGCATTTATCGTATCCTTCATGCTCTTCTCAGTAAAGTTCAATTTGTACATCCCTTTCAGGGCTCTTCCTGGCAAGTAGTTCTCACTGGGTTCTTACTATCCAGATGTAAAGTGATGTGACTCCTGCTACCCCAGGGGCCTTCACTGGGTCATCAAGTTGACAGCGTAGCTGATGAACTATAGGCACTTGCATATATCCCAGGGAATTCAAGGGACTAATGGCTCTGAAGGCCAACAATTCTTGTTACATCTCTGATGAACAATCTCAAGGTGCATGAAGGCTTGTGTTCTTTAGAGACAACAGAGGGATCCCTGCTCAGAAAGAGGTGGCCTTAAGTGCAGAAGTCACCAGGGAGTGACCCATGAGGACTCTGGATTGGACACTCCTTCTTCTTCAGTGTTGTCATCAAAAAGACTGGTTGGTAGAGAGAGGGAGAGGCGATGAGAAGCAGGCTATTGTTGAAGGACTACCAAGTCCAGATTTGCTCGTTCTGGTCAGAATTCTGACACTGAGCTAGCAGGTCAGTAACAATAAAACATACACACGATAGCTAAGTAGCAACAAATAAATACAAAACACAACTTGTGGCAGGGTGCATCCATGCAGAAGACAGAATTTCAGCATCCACCGCATGCCACAAGGAAATTGAATTGAAGAGAGCCTCAGAAGATCACTTCAGATTCTACAATTCCCAGTCTAGCTACATCTCTGAGTGTGCTTTAATATTCTTCCTCCTGCATGGCCTCCAGTTGGTGCAGAGGCAGCTTATGAGACCAGCTCCTCCCAGGGACCCACTTCTACAACAGACCAAAAGTCCTCCATTCTTCCCGCTCTGCCTCTCTCAATATAACTAGTGGTCCTCACTCAGCCTAACCTAAGTCTCAGGGGTTAATAAGTCATCCAGTAAGAAATGTCTCATCCCTGACTCTCTTTTTCCTTTTAGCTTCTTCTTCCGTAATCTCCCTAAACCAGAGGGAGGAATTTTCTCTTACTTCTCTTGTCACATACATGGTAGTTCTGCTCTCTTAACTGAAGGGTCATTGTTACGCCTTAATGGCAGGGAGGAGAGAACTGTCTTTGCTCGCCAATGAGCTGACCTGCTATGCCTGTAATCAGCTTCCCCTGTTTCTTCCAGTCTCCATAGTCCTGTGTCTATAAAACCCATAATAGAAGTAGTGATGATCTTGCCTCCCACTTCAATTTTGTTTGTGGTCTATTTGATCCAATATGTGTGTGAATAGATTCTGGGTGCTACCCCTGGAATAGTGGGTGTGAATAGAATAGGAAAGAGAAAAGCAATAGTGCAGAAAAGAATAAAGATGAACTTGCCTCCATGTGTGTCTTGTTTCAGTATCAAACTACAGCTGGTAGAACTACAGAGCTCAGAAGGTCACCTCAATGTATGCTGGCTGGGTCGATGCCGGAAAGTAAATATTTAGTAAGTGTGTCAATCAATAGTAATCTTTTGTACTGTATTTTTCTTTCATGAGTTGCCATGGCTGGCTAGAGTTCCACTGATTTTATGCCTAAAAAAGAGTAATTGGGATATTTAGGAGTTTTTGTGGGGAGGGGGCAGTACTGAAATGTAACCTAATCTCACTTTGAAAGATTAAATTTTTAATTGGCTATTCCTTAAAGGCAAATGAAGCTAGTTTGTGGACTCCTAGTTCTAAACTCCTGAAGAGGGGTGGGGTGGGGTAGGGCTTAAGGTCAGGGAGAAATGCAAGAGGAAGAAAAATATTGAATTTGAGGAGGCTCAATAAATTCCACTGTTTTCGCCCACTCAAGTTCTCCACCAGTTGGTAAACAAGGCCAAAAGTTAACTTTATACTGATAAAAGTGACACTGGAAAATGTGACTTAGCTCATGATAGCATTAGGTTCTCACCATCAAACGTGCCCCTAACAACTTGTTCCCTGGATCAGGCAGTGCTGACCAACAGAAGCGTCCCCTGGTGTACAGCTTGGAGACCACACAGCTCTCTACTGGGAGCTTGGCTTCCAAGAGAAAGCACAGAAAATCTCCACATGCTCAGTTTTTTCCTCTAAAGGTACAACTTCCAGATTAAGTTCCTCCCCTTCCTGTGCTGGAATTCCCTTCATGTGAAAAGAAATATTAGAAGCCTGGAAAGTTGTTCCCTACTAGCTGTAAGTTCACTACTGTGAGTGATTCTGCCCTGTTTTGTTGAAATATCTCCCTTAACACCAAAGTTACTTATGGACCTTATCCTACGAATATCACATACTATCAGGAGAGGAAGAAAAGGCCAGCTGGTAATAGGTGAAAAGACAGGGAAAGAAGGTGGATAAGACAAAGACAGATAAAGTGCTAAACTAGGATTCAGATATATTTGTTTTGCTTTTGTGTTCCTAATGTTTAGCGTGACACCTGGCCATTATGAACCCATGATTCTAAAGAAGAAAGTGAATGTTGAAAAGAAAAAAATGAAGAAAAAAATAAATTTTTATGACACCTTGATCATATTTCTTGAAATTTATTCTTCTGGGTAAGCCAGGGCGATATTCTGGCAATACTTGCTTTCTTTGGGGGTATTACATGAGTAAATCCCATTAAATGTAATCAAAAGGTGAGATTTCTTCATGCCAAAATGATTGAAGTGTGACATGTTCTGATAACCAGCTGTTGGGAACAGACTCAGTTTTCCTAAAAGAGTTGTCCACAAACACCAGGAATGCTTTTCAGCATTCTTCAAGCATTTAAAAATCCACAAAAATACACTTTCCAATATTTTATTTAGAAAGTGAATTGATTTAGATGTCATTAATTATACAAACTCCCATAGTCAGAGCCTGGATCTTTATGAAATTCAATAGAAGAAATCAAAAAACTTTTTGGTTGTTCCTATTTTGCAATAAAAGGGAAGTTAAAAAATGGACTTATGACATTATCTTGAATACATTTTACAAAGTCTACAGAATATAATGTTAATATTGAACCCATATAGAGAATCAATGAAGCATAACATTCCATACGCTTCAGTTTCTTAATTGGAGGTGGATTACTTTTCAAGCAGTTATGGACCATTTACCACTTAACATGACATTTCCTAGTTTTGGGTTTTTGTAAAAATTAGATTTGTATGGAAATAAATTATTCAACACAAATTGTAAATAAGAAAAAAGTTATAGTAATTATTGAGAAAGCAATAACAGATTCCGTTGAAAATCAAACTAATAATGTCTAGAGGATGAATAGCAGATTGAAACCGGACTCCAGTTTAGGGGATATGTTGAAAATAGAACTGACATATCAAGGTGATTTTATGGCTCATCTCTATGGAGTGATTCACTGCTCCTGATCAGGTGAAATTAAACTCAGGATAAGAAATTCCTCCTCCACAGAAACAAAGAGAACAGACCCAGTGCATCTATTTTCATTAATCAAAATAGATAAAGTTACTCAATACTATTTCTTTAATCTTATTTTTATTGGGAACAAGTTGTACATGAGACAGCCAGATGATGGCTTTACACAATTCCAAAAAACTGCTACTGCTTACAGCCTGGAAATTCCTAGCAAACCTAATACCATCAAGGGATGTGACCATGAACACATAATTGCACAGCTCTCTTTATAAGACTTTGCAATGCATTTCCTAAATTGATATCATTTGGCAATAGCTATAAGTTTATGACAAACCAGAAAGGATTACAATTATGGGTTTGTTCCTAAGAATGCCACACAAAAACTGAAAATTCAGAACCTGACATAAGGCAGTAGAATACTTTCAACCATCACTTTTTCCCATATTTCAAACCAAATACATTGTGTGTCTCGAAACTATATAATAATGGTGTTTTAATGCTTACTCAAAAAGCCACAAAAACCTTTGACCAGATACATAATTCTAAATAGCCCTTATAGACCATGACAGAAATGGAACTGATTTTTTTTTTTTATTGGTAATGAATACTTTGTACAGGGTTGGTTAGAAAAGCTGTGTAGCCTGCCTTACTTAAGCAGGTCATCCATCCTGCTTTTTTTCTATCTGCTCCTTTCCACTATCACATTTATCACACATTGTAATTACATATGTATTTGTTTGCATGTATGTTGATTTTCTGTCTTCACCACTAGATTGTAACGTGTATGCTCCATGAGACCAGATAACATGACTATTTATTCATGAGGATATGCTCAACACCCATGCCGGTCACTGTCTTAGGTGCTGAATATTTGTTAAGTACATTAACTATAAGCATTCAATAAGTTTTTGATCAAGATGAACTTAAATGGTATTATATAAATTTGCTTTCTAGATATGACAGAGACAGCTGATTGAATAGATTAATGTGTAATATATATATATATATATATCTGTCACATGCTTGGAAGAAAAGTTTAAATACTGGGCAAAAGAACCAGCATTCATTCTGTGAACTGAATTATTCAAGACAAAAAAGATAAAATGTTATCAGTAAATGCATTTGGTTCTGCATTAAATGTTAAAAAAAAAGGAAAAAAAAGTATAAAACTTGGAAAGTTGGGGTAAACACCAGCATAGAGGTGGTGAGGAAGAGACTTAAGTTTTAGCTGATTCTGAGTTCTATGTGAATATTATTGTGATAATGGCAATAAATAAATAAATGAAGTAATGAAATTTTAGGTTGTATGATAAAAACATAGTGTCCAGAACACATTATATGATAAACTAGCTATCTAGCCACACCTAGGGTATTCTATTTAATTCAGAGAACTGCATTTTAAAATACAAGGGGTAAACATGTATTTTTCCAAAGGCATTTAGAGTAAGGATCGAAGGAGCTTGAAGATGTCACTGGGAAGGAATGCTTGCTGTGTCCAAGGACGTGGTCATAAGCATTCCTTCATTATTTGAGGGGCTTATCCTGCAGGTCTAGGATAGAAATTGATAACGAGTCCCCGGGGAGCAGATCCAGAACCCTCTGTGAAACTTAGAAAGTGGAAGAATTTGGTTCAACCCAAGGAAGAACATTTTAGCAAAATAATTAAAGTATGAATGGGATTTTTTTTAATATGAGCCTCATGAATCCTGAGATCATCAAAAAGAGGTTAGAAGTCAGAGAAGAAATTCATTTAATCACCGAAGAGACTCTTTTTAGCTATAGCGTTCTAAAGTTGAATAAACAGCTAACATAATGAGTCCTTTAAACCAAAAGTGGTTTCTGTTAAAATTCATGAGCTTTCTCCCTGAACCTCTGTTCATTTTATCTCATTATTTTAGTAATTTTCTCTCACCCACTAGAGCATGTGAGTTTATCTTTTCTTTTATTGGGTTTAGTGAAAGCATGAGCAATAATCTCAATGACTGGTAATTTAAACAAAAGGAGAACTATGACTTTTAATGAAAAGGGTAACATGTTGGCCTAGTGGATGCTGTGGACTCTCTGTGATTGACCAGGACTCCCAGCCTCCAACCTCTGCCTCCCTTTATAGGACTCACGCTGCCATCTGATGCCTGAGTGAAGTGGGCCGATAGAATGAACACCTGGGGATGGAGCAGCATGTGAGTCACCTATGATCTATTTTTCCATTAACTAGGAGGGTGGTGGAGATCATTTATCCTTACTACGCAAGTGAATGGCTTTCACTCACAATGACCCCTGGTCACAGAGGCAATTAAAAGTGCACCTTCAGTAACTAGCAACAAGTTGTGTGTGTGTGTGTGTGTGTGTGTGTGTGTGTGTGTGTCGTGGGGAGGGGGTGGGTAGTGAGTGCTGGTTGAGGCAACTGTGGACTGGACTTCAGGCAGCAGGAGGGTGTGAGATTCGATGCTACTCCTGCAACCTTGGTTAGTTTCATAAAGAGGCATGAGGGGAAACTAGAGACTTAAGATTATACGTATATATCTTTCAGTGTCTCTCAAAATGTAATTCAGGAAGGAATCACCCAAATAAATTGACTTATTAAAAGTGTCAGATTCCTCAGCACCATCTCCAGCAATGTCAATTCAGTGAGTCAAGGATGGGGCTTAGGAAATCCACGTTTTTATAAACATCCCAGGCAAAGCCCAGGCACATAGTCCACAGACCTCAGGTTGAAAAAAAAAACTATTAGGTTTAGGCAAAAATGACAACCTTGTTCTTTATATTTTTTTAGGTGTATCTCTTGGAACTGAGAGCCAGTCAGTAGGACAAAGGGTTATGGCAGATGTCAACGTGAATGAGTGTGTGTGGGTGTGTATGTGTGTGCACACATGGAATGAGGGTGAGGATGGGGGGGTGTGCCTTTAAGTATTTGAAATGCTCTTTGTGGACTACTATGGGTAAAAGAAATTGTTAGACACTGAAAAATAGTTAGGGGAAAGTAGAAAAAAGGTAGCATCATGTTGAATTTCAAGCCACAATAAAAAATAACTCAGCAGTAAGATACAGTTTGAGTTTGCTTAGAGGTTGAGTATCAAACTTCTATGCAATAACTCACAGCAGATGGATGGCACAATTTGCTTAGGGTTTAAAACATCTATAAGCTGGAATAGCAGACCATTATCCTCGCCATTGCTCTGCCAGCCTTACTTGGACAAGGGGACACATTGCTATTCAAGCCACGTACTGCTCTAATGCTAACAGCGAGCTTAGCAGATAGAGGACAATGATCACGAACTGTTTGACGCAGCTTTTCTGCACAGATTGCGTCTGTAGACCTTGATGAGGTGTTTACTCACCTCCTCTCAACCTTTACTGGAATAGCTACATTTAATAATGCAAGATCACGAAGGTAATTTGCCTTTTTTTTTTTCCACTTGTGTGTAAATGAGAAGGCATGTCACTTGAGGTAATCCGGATACCCAGAATCAAACAAAACAGGCTGAATAAGAGCAGCCTGAAATTCGTCGGGCTTCCTTTGCCTCCGCCTGTTCCCAGAGAGATGTGAGTTTGCAGTGGTTGACCGCAGAGTCACATTTAAAGGAAGGGATTGAAAATGGAAATCATCCCAATGGAAATCAAAGCAACAACTTCTAAACCTGTTCACAGGGTAGCCAATGTGAAGGTATGTTTTGGATCAGACAGCATGCATGACAAATAACTTTTCAAAAGAAAGTATTTCATTAAAACGAAACTCAAAATGAGTTTTGGAAACTCTATGAACGCTTTCTGAAGTGAAATACTGAGAATAAGGAGCAAGTTTATCATTGTCTGATTCATTCATTTCTTCTTTTCCCTTGTTGCGTGGTATTCCTATGGTGTTAATTGCATGGGAGGGGTTCCGTCTGCTTGGAGGAGAACTATGCATGTGCCCTGCAGTGGGTGTGCTGTCAGGGGGACTCCTTGCCAGCTATCCTCACCACTTTTCCACAAGAGCACACACCGCCTGCTCCTTGGGAATAGACCTGCTGAAATCTTTCTAACCATGCGCGGTTTCAGAAATGGTAGCCAGTTTGCAAATTTTTGAATCTTAACTTTCTTTAGCTTTTCTTATACTTTGGCTTCACTCATTCCCTCTCATTCTGTCTATAATGACCCTTCCTTGAGAATATATAAATGCTTTTTTAGCTCCTTTGTTTCTATTACCTATGTTATAGTTTCTTGAATTTTATGAGAAAATAGTTAACTTCTTTTTAAAAGTGCCTCCATTTTGTCCTAAAATAATAATGTTACAAAACATAAAGATATGTCACTGTCACTACTAGAGCTTTGATTGGTTTAATTAAAGAGATAGAAATGAGACCACCAGGGCAATCAAAAGAACCTTAATAGGTGAGGCAGCATTTGAATTGTGCTTTGAAAAAGGAGGTAATATCCCAAAAGTCACAGATGGACAGACCAAGAATGGCCTGGCAAGGGAAACTCAGGAATAATGAAATACCAAGTGAAGAAAATGAATTGGTTAAGAAAGGCAAGACAAACAAGTGTTTTCATTCACAACTTCCTAGGATTGGACCCATCCAATGGGGAATTAAGCGTTATGTAATATTTGTCAGAACATGTATTTAAAGCCAAATTCCTGGAAATCTCAGGATAGTCTTCCATTAAATAGAAGTGACAGGGCATGCTTTCCTTTGGGGTCAATATCCATAAAACAAGGCAATGTAGCAGCACTAATTGATGGGTTGATGGGCTCCAGCATATTATAGTTAGAAAAAATACATATGTAGGCAAGCATGTTGCTTTGTTTTTCTTTTAAACTATTATATATGCAGGGGTGTGTGTGTGTGTGGTTTTGCATGAAGCACCTACTTGAAATCTTAGAGTTATGTTAAATTTGGTTGGAAAACCATCATTCTTGTTCTCTACATCAGAAAAAAAAGAAGCTAAGACTCAGAGAAGCTACTCATCGTAGGTCATTTCACAATCTGCTGACCCAGAAGTCATTAGAATGTCCATCGCCTGTCTCCCATTGTTGTGTGCTACTAATTCTTCCCCAGTGCCCCTCTCATCTTATTATTGTAACTATTGATGTTGTTGCTGTTAATATTGTTATTATTGCTAAGGATGAAATATCCAAGAAATTATATGTTCCTAAAATGCTAACCCTGCAAGAAGCTTTGGAGATAAATGCTAACACCATTTCCTGAGGTTGTAAGGGAACGTGAGTGTCCTGCCTGAAATCACATAAATTGTTCTGTGATTGACTCTCTGCCCACCCAGTGTTTCTCTTTGGCTTGTTGCTTCTCAGTTCAACAGGAGTGTTTTGGAGAAATAGGTTTAAAGAAGAGAACTTGTGTCACCGAAGCGATTGCATTAATTTTTGATAGTCAGTATTCAGCTCATTCCATTGAGAAATAATGTAGTCTGTAGATCAGACTAAGCTTTAAATCCAGCAATGAGGTCTGATTTAAAAATCTTAAAAGACTCCTTATTATTTTATTCTGAGAATTAAAAAGGAATACGACCACTGTAAAACATGTATTCTCCAAATTAGACACTTCTTATCATAACTTTCTAGCCCAATTTACTGTACACCTGTTGCTTAGAGGACTAGATATTATCTTAAACATTGGACAGATGACTTATTGCTCTCTAGACCGCTGATGAGCCAACATTATATCTATTTATTTTCCGTGTTCCTGAACTTTAAGATATCTGTCCTCTCAATAGGAAAACTGCACAGCATATGTAAAACATTTTCCATTGTACTTAAAGATGTTGGCTTTGTGGCTCATCCAAGACTTCAACTTTCTTTGAATTTACCCTGAAAACACCACAGCACCTATTAAGTATCCCTCAGCACTACTGACTTTGCAGTCAAAGTGGAAATGTGATGCCTTCTCTGGGTTTGAATATCAAAAGGAAAAGTCATAAAGTAAAAATAACATGGTAATTTGGCTTCTTTAATGAATGTAAGCAATGTATAGTGAGTTTGTAATTGGAATACTTTCTGTCATTTTGGGGGACCCTAAATATTGGATAATGTCTATGCTCTATTTTTATTCACTTTCCTCCCCATTAATAATAAAGTGTTTTCAATTGGGAATGAGTGTGGCCACAGCTTTTGCTTGGTTTCATTTAGGATTCCAAAATCTAAGGCTTTTCTCTCTGGCTTTCTGTGTGTCTTGTATTACAATTTCATTACTGTTCTGTCTGCTTTGGGAAAATACTTTACCAACAGTCTTATTTATTATATATTCAATTTTTAGAAAAAGATGTGAAATATGAAAAATAATATCAAATAGATGGGTTGCAATGTTTGGGAAGCATTTAATAATTTTAAAGAATACATGCAGCTTTTTTGTGGGGGACAAAAGAGTTATAAATTAAAAGACTCAATTGTTTCCAGCTGCCACACTGATTAATCACATTAAGTCTCCTTTAAGCCTGGTATTCTCTGAAACATCTCTGGTAGACTTTGGAAGACATGACCAACTGAATTTTTTCTACTCTATTCACCACTAGGTCTGCTATCTCCATAGGTTTTATGCATTCTGGTGCATGAAAGGTAACCCCCACAGTTTCCATGACCTCACACTGTTGAACCTTCTGTGCAAATAAAACATGAACCTGAGCACGATGTTCTGAGGAAGGTCTTGAGTCTCAAAAGGAAGTGAAATGGCTTCATTTTTCTTAATGTCTTTTCCTGTAAGTCAAGGATGAAACTGAACATCCTATGCAGAAAGAATGAAAGCCTAAAACTATGTTCAGGAAAAAAAATATATATATATATATGTATGTGTATATATATGAAGATATATATTAGAATATTCCTCTTCTCTTCTTTTTTAACTCCTCTGAATTATCACTTAAAACTGGTATATCAGTTATGCTGTATTCCAATTTTGTTATGCAAGTTTACCCAATGGACCGTGATTTACAGTTTTTTATTAAATAGACAATTCAGTTAAGTTCATCTGGGTCTCTATCCCAAGTCAGATTTTTTTCTCCACTGGGATTAAATAAAAATAGAAAATTTAAAATATCTTTAACTGTATTTTGTCATGGGGAATAAAAAGATTGGCATCTGCCATCACCTGATGGGTTTGGTGGTCAATCCTTGTTTACATTACCTATTTCTATAGTCTTTATACTCACTATTCTGAGGGTTGTCATCAGGTAAAGTGTGGTGCCTTGGTTACAAATGCATTGAAAAAAAAAAAGGATAAAGATGTTTTTTATTTCCTCCAAATGTGGTTACACAGAAATTTAGGGGAAAAGTCTTTTTTTTTCAATAAAATATGTAACTCTTTATCCAAAAACAAGTCAATTGATTGCGTTTCTTCCCTCACTATAGGTAGGACATAGGCAAAGGGAGATAATTAGGAGCAAGGATAAAACCTTAGTATAATGGCCCCTACTTTCATTAAAACATCAAGTGATACCAATCTTGTTAATTAATCAACACTCATCTGTGTTGTTTCCAGGAGCTGTAACTCACCTGACCATTGAGAATCTGGACCGGTTGCCTACAGTTCACAGCCAAGCTTCTTGGGCACAGCAGAGTCACTGCTTCAGAGACAGAAAAATGGTTTCATCCCCACCACAGCCTCACCGGATGCACAACTGTGGCTCTTTGATGGCACACTTTCATAATTTTCTAATTGTATTTGAAGCAGTTTCAATGGTGACATATAATCATAACTCTCTAACTCTTGGGGACACCATAGGCAAGTCCTTCTTTATGCCCTAAAACGTAGAATAAAAAATGCTAAAGCATTATTTCTGGACAAGGAAGGAATTCAGGAATTCGGTGTATGTTGCGTGATTCTACCTTTGTTACAATCTGTATAATTATATTTTCTACGAAGGGATATGCCTTGCTTAAGAATAATGGTCACAGATTATTAATTCTGTTTGTTTATTATGAAAAGAAAGGCATGTCCCAGGTCAATGCTCAATAGTCTCTACTCTGAGGGCTTCTGAAGATTCCCTAGAACAGCAGGATGTCCTTGCCTCGGGGACCTAATGCTTATTTACCTTGGTGTCCCTGAAGGAAACCTCATCAAAACCTGCACTGACACTCTATTTTGTTGCCTAGTGCTTCCTGTTAGGAAGGCTTTATCTCACAGTCCCATGGCCTTATTAGTCTGTCATCTGTTAAGAAAAGGTAGTGATCACATTTAGGTTCAGTACAAAAAGCAGAGCTTGGATGACAGCTGGGTTTACATTCTAGTTCTACCACCTACTACACACATGCCTAGGCCAGTCACTAAACCCCTCTGAGCCTTCATTTCCTTGTCTTTTTAAAATTGAATTATAGTCAGTTGACAACGTGGTGTTAATTCCTGGTGTACACCATAGTGACTGAATTTTACATATATATATGTGTGTATATATATATATATATTCCATTTCATATTCTTCTTCATTATAGGTCATTATAAGGTATTAGATGTAGTTCCCTGTGCTCTACAGTAGGACCTTGCTGTTTATCTATTTTATATATAGTAGTAAATATCTGCAAATCTTAAACTCACAATTTATCCCTTCCTCCCCCCTTTTCCCCCTGGTAACCATAAGTTTATTTGCTGTGTCTGTGAGTCTATCTCTGTTTTGTAAATAAGTTCATTTGTGCCCTTTTTTTTAGATTCCACATATAAGTGATATTATATGTATTATATGGTATTTTTCTTTTTTTTTTCTGGTTTACTTCACTTAGTATGATGATCTCCATATCTATCCATGTTGATGCAACATGGCATTATTTTATTCTTTTTATAGCTGAGTAATATTCCATTGTATACATTTCCTTGTCTTTAAAATGAGGATAGTGCCTGTCCATGGTACAATGAGGGTGAATTATGACCTTGTGTTTCTCAAGTGTTAATTTGCATAGGAATCATTTGGTAGATTTTTAACAAGCTCACAGTTGACCCCCAATGTTGCTAGTTCATGGATCATATACTTTGAGTGGTAGCAAGACTATAACTGATGACTGAATATACAAATAGATAACGGCCAACCATATGTAAAAATAGAACTTTGACCCATAACCTGCAGCAACCTGCCCAGGAAACCAACCCCTTATCTTCAATAAGCAGCCCAGAAAGCCAGCCAACAACGTACCTGTAGGAAGTCAGACTGCTATGCCTAGTAATAATTCAGGAAGCCAGGCAGTAACTTCTATAGCAATCAGACCAAAATGGTTAGGACTTGATTAGTAACTGATAGCCTCCCCAATTGTTGTCTAGACTCCCAATTTAGGACCTACCAGACCAAGCCAAAGATGCATCCCTAACCAATCACATAGGATGCACCACTTCTAGTTGGCTCGCCTGCAGCATCCGTACACCAAAAGCCTCTAATCAGGGCATCCCCGAAGCTTTCCCTGTTTTCCCCTATGAAGCTTTTCTACTCCTCTGCCTGCCTTTGAGTCTCAGCCAAAAAGCAAGCCATGGTGGCTGACTCCCTTGCTATAGCCAGCTCTGATTAAAAAGCCCTTGCTTGTTCTCATCTGGTTGGTCTTTATTTCTATACAAGTGACTTGTGAAAAGTACCTGTTATTTAGTGAGGGCTCAACAGATTGCAGCCTTAGGCTTTAGAAGGCAGTAGAGCTAGAGGCTCCTCTCCTCCTCTTGGAGAAGGTCTTCATCCTTCAGCTTCCCATCTCCTACTTCCCCAGAAAGGTGGTTTCCTGGCCTCATTAAAGTTCACACACACTCTGCCTAGTTCTCCTTTCTATGGCAATAATATCTTCTCTTGAATTGGAAGGAGCTTGTCTATTCGTCTTTTTTTTTTTTTTTTTTTTGCTTTATCCTCTCCTTACATTGTATTTATGTCTCCCTTGGGGAAATCACTTGGAGGGAAAGTGGCTGGGGCAAGGGACAATTTGGATATTCTTGTCTTTCCTAGCCTAGAATCCCCCCAATAGCATTCCAATCTCACACCCTTTTTCCTGCTGAGCATTACTGCCCATAATCATGATCACCCTCAAGGTATCTTAACAAGAGGAAGACAGCATCCAAGGAGGAAGAGAAGGAAAAGGGTGACTCAGATTTCTCATAGTCCAAGCTCAAATGGAAACTCCATAACCCACATTGACATTTAAAAATCTCTTTGGCACAGTACAAAGAGCAATGGACAAATGGCTGTGCAAAGAAAGAATGTTTCAAACATAAATATAGCTGGAAATGGTTGCCAAGCAGCGAAAGTGTTAGAAGTGTGTTTACCGTTAAATGCTTTCAGAACAAAGGAGAAAATATATTTTAGACTTTGTATCTTTACCAGGCATTTCCCCTACATCTTTGAGTAATTTAAGCTGCTATCTAGACAGCAGCTTTTTGGTGTACTTTGTTATTTGATAGAGTCAACAACGTATGATCACTCAGTACATTTGTTTTGAGAATGTTTTTCAAGTCACCCTACTTTCTGGCAAGTTATGCTATCAATAGAAAAGGATCTGAGATATTCTTAAGGAATATCTCTCCATTTCCTTAATAGCACAAAGACAATAAAAGGGTTGGACTAAAAGCTGTGGTTGAGAAGAGGATTGGCATTGCTGTGGAAGTTTCTCAAGAAGACCATTTCTCAGGCTGCTCTGCAGTAGATCCCGAGTCAGTTGCTCTGGAGTGGAGCCTTTGCATCTGTATTTCTAAAAGTTCTCTTAGCGATTCTGGTGCCTTCCCAGGTTTGGTTTAGGAGTTACCATAGATGGATGCCAGTTGGCATAATTAAGATACTGCTGGGTTGAGAAAGACTACAGTCCTCTGTAAGGCAGAGCAGTTTAATACAGTTCCACAACACTGATTGGAGACCTACTCAGTGTCAGACAGTTTGGTGTGTGCTGCAGACACAGAAGTGAACAGCACACAGCTCCTGTCTTCAATTGGCTCAGAGACTAGAGGGAGAAGGATGAGAGTGAGAGAGACAAAGAGAGGGAGTGAGAGGGAGGGAAGGAGAAAGAGAGAATAGAAAGGGGAGAAGATGGGAGAGAAGAAGAAGCAGAGAGAGAAAGAATAAACCAAACTACCTGCAGAGTGTGGCAAGAAATATAACAATAAATCCCATTGGATTTCATGGAAGAACAAAGAGGAAAGAAAAAGTTACAGAAGAGCAGGAGGGTATAGCTTAGTGGTAGAGCACATGCTTAACACATATGATGTCCTGGGTTTAATCCCCAGTGCCTCCATTAAAAAAAAAAAAAAGAAAACAAAAAGCAAATTAGCCAGTGTAAATCCAACTATACCAATAATAATATTTAAATAAAAATAAGCTCCTCTAAATCCAAAGGCAGAGATTATCAGGCTTTATCTTTTAAAAAATCCAACTATACTGACACAACATTGTAAACTGACTGTGCTTCAATAAAAAAATCCAACTATTTGCTCTTTATAAGAAACACATTATAGAGTCAAAGATAAAAATATGGAAATATTTATAAATATACTTTTAAAAAGAATGCAAATTTTCAGTAAATAAATAAATAAAAACATAAATAAATGTTGTTTGAGAGGGGAAATATATATATATATATATAAACAGTTTGAAGTTGTAAAAGCTACAGAAGAGAAGATGGCTTTGGATCTGCCTAGGGAAGGTCACAAGAAATATGGTGGCGTGATTCCCAGCCACTGAATGGAGCTGTCTCTGGGGGCCACTGTGGTTGCGGTTGTGGGGCTGTGACCAGCATTTAGGAATCATGGGTGCTCCTGTGTAGCGTCCCCAGCACTCCTGTGAGAAGTCCCATGTGAGCTGACGAAACAAGGGAGTTAAGATCTGTGGCAATCCCAGGGCAAGGAAATGTGAGACAAGCATGTAGGCTTGGATCCCTATCATGGGACCCTTTTAACAAGAACAATAATAGAAGAAACAAGTTGTACGGAGGGCCTCAGATTGCAAAGTTTCACTGGTCTGATCACTGAATCCATATCACTCTTTCAATTTGAAAGTATAGAGTTGGTATGAGTAGCAGTGAAAACACTAAAATTTAATCAGATTGTATCTATTTGGAAGCAGGGTAGAATGTTGCCTTGCCTGTAGGTCCTCAAAAACTCAGCATTAGCCAATTGCTTTATTTTTCTAGGGTTTACTATTTCATGAACAGGATACAGTCCTCTTGAGGATGCTCCTAAAACTTCATTGATTTTTCAATTTTTTTAGAATCAATCATATTTCTGAAATATGCTTTCTCTGCTCGGCTATGTATGAAACTATTGTATGTCTTTTGATACAACCCTATTTCCAGGATCCATGAACAAGACAGTTAACTGGTGGTTTTCCTACTAAACCAGAAATCATAATGGTAGAGTAAGGACTTTGTAGCCATCTAGATGGTGAGTATGTACGGTCCATCAGAAAGACATCTCAGAGAACACAGGGAAGCAAATAGTTACTAAGAATAATTCATAGAAAAAAAAAGTAGTAGTTTGGAACTGGCAAAAAAAAAATAAATAAAAACAAAGAATAATTCATAGAACATAGAGCAAGTTCTCTGAGAATGGTATCTGGCCAGGTTCTTGAATATCACTCCTTACATTCCTACTGAAAAAGGTTAATTTATGTTTCTCTGTAGTCAAGAAATCCTGTCACTTATACAATTGCCTTGGTACGCTCACCTGAATGAAACTGTGAAAGTCTTATTTTTCCTTAAAGTTTCAAATAAACTGTCCTAAATAGAACTAAATAAGTGATATTAAATATTTTACAGCTATTGACATTTTCTCATAATATTACTTTGATAATATGCCCACTGCATAAAATTTCCCTGTGATAGTACATGAATAGCATGCCCATTTTCTAATAAAGAAACTCTAAGAGCATTTTCAAAGCATTTAAAGTCAAACATCACGGATGGAATTAGGAGCTCTGAGGTTCCAATTCTGAGCTAAAGGACCCACACTTCCAAGAAATGGGCCTCTTCCTCAACTTGCCACTTAGATTCTCCACCAGCTTACAGTCTAATACCAAATATTTGTGTTTCACCAACAGCCACTACAACATGTGACTTTGAATCTTGCTTAACTGTGTTAGGATTTTTTTTTAAAAAAAAGAACAAATGCTTCTCTATTTTTTTTTTTTTTGGTCTAACATGCTATTTGATTTTTTTTAACTGAAGTATAGTCCATTTACAATGTTTTGTCAATTTCTAGTATACAGCATAATGCTGGGGAGGGTGTGGAGTAAAGGGAACCCTCCTACACTGCTGGTGAGAATGTAGTTTGGTGCAGCCATTATGGAAAACAGTATGGAGATTTCTCAAAAAACTAAAAATAGACTTAGCATATGATCCAACAACCCCACTCTTGGCATATATCCAGAGGGAACTTTTATTCGAAAAGATACATGGACCCCAATGTTCATAGCAGCACTATACACAATAGCTGAGACATGGAAGCAACCTAAATGTCCATCAACAGATGATTGGATAAATAAGTTGTGATATATTTATACAAAGAGTTAATACTTAGCCTAAAAAGGAATGAAATAATGCCATTTGCAGCAACATAGATGGAGCTGGAGATTGTCATTCTAAGTGAAGTAAGCCAGAAAGAGAAAGAAAAATACCATATGATATCACTTATATGTGGAATCTAAAAAAAAAAAAAAGTAGACAAATGAACTTATTTGCAAAACAGAAACAGGCTCACAGGCATAGAAAACAAACTTACGGTTACCAGAGGGTAAAGGGGGTGGGAAGGGATAAATTGGGAGTTTGAGATTTGCAGATAATAACTACTGTCCATAAACTAGATAAACAACAAGGTCCTACTGTATAGCACAGGGAACTATATTCAATATCTTATAGTAACTTATAATGAAAAAGAATATGAAAATGAATATATGTATGTCTAGCACTGATTTTGATAGTGGGCATGACCCTTGACCCACTGGTCTCAGTTGATATGAGGCTATACATGGGGACTAACTAACATGACATTATAAATAGAATAAATTTGTTTGGAATTATTCACCATCTAAATCCTGACCCAGGATCCAACTTTCAAAACCAAACGTCTTTTTTTTTTTCAGTCATTTCACATCTATGCTAGACTTTGGAGTATACCATTGTCTTCCTGTATTGTGCCAAACACTTAATATGCAGAAGTTCTTTATTGATTTCCAAGAGTGAGACCAAGGACATGCATTGCATCCTGGTCTGGCCAATTAGATCTGTGCAAACAAAAACATCAACATCTGGGAGGAGATGTTAGAGACCATCTATTTATCCCTCACATCACAGCCGAGGGAAGAAAGATCCAGAAATGCTAGCTGGTCTGACTCATCTAAATTTGAACCAAGGTCATGCAACTGAATCAGATTTAGAACTCAGAGACTCAGACTCCTCATGTGTAGCTCTTCCCTCTAAGTCACATGTGCTGCTGCTCCCATGCTGCAGACACCACCTCCACATCTTACCTTTGGATAGATAGTGGCCAGCAGGAATTAAGCTGAGATTGTGCATAGGTCACCGAGAGGTCATTTTCATTCAGGTGACGTAATTCAAGGAGCACATCCTACTGTCAGAAGATCAGAAGTATGACCATCCTGCATCAGCATCCTATTCTTTTTTGGGGGCACGTTTTGGGGTAGAGATCAGATATTAACATTTAAACTGAATTAATTAATATATATACTTAAGGCCAAGATAACTACTCTGTCAATTATGGGTATATGATTTTGGGGCAAAGTATTTATTTTTTCTAATTCTCACTTTTCTTGACTGTACAATAGGGTAAATAATAACCATTATCTGGGATTTTTCAGGATAAATGAAAATAATGGTCCATCTTAAAAATCATATTAGTAAATTCTGCTGCTATTAATAATGAGATTTTTCCCTCTAAAGTTCTTCTTGGTTATAAGTATTAAGAATAGGAAACAGACCTAAGAATCTTAGACATAATTAAGTTTAATATATAGCATTTATTTCTGGATATATACACTAAGAGAGACACACAAATTGTATACATAAGAATTAATTATCCTCAAATACATACAAGTTTCTTCTTTTTTCCCTGTTTTTGGAGGGGGAGGGTAATTAGGTTTATTTATTTATTCTTATTTTTTTCATGGAGATACTGGGGATTGAACCAAGGACCTTAAGCATGCTAAGCACATGCTCTCCCTCTGAGCCATATGCTCTGCCACAAGTTTCTTCTTTTGACAGGTAACTCACACTGAGACATTTAACTATTTTGTATTGTAATTACATTTACATAATTTAATGATATATTTGGTACCAAAGCAATAAGTCAATATATAAATGGGAACAAAAGCACACTTTATATTCTATTAATTTTTCATGTAACCTCATACAAAATTCATAAAATCCTTTCACTAATTCTCATCAGCCAAAAAAAGATTTTCAAAATTCATATGTGTTATGAGTCTTTTAATCATGAACAAGAAATACCAAAAATTTTTCCTTAACTCAAGGAGTAGGGAACTGCTAGAAACTTTCATTTATAAAATAAATTTTCATAGTTTCTTTTAACATGACTTTATAAAGCAAAGTCAGTTATTTCATTTACATGGATTATTTAATTATATAATGATTATTAAATGAATTAAACAGAATTATATTTTGTCCTAATGAAAAACTATAAATAAATATCTTTCCCATTCTTCTTGCACAGTTGTTATGCAACATCTTTAGAACCATAACAAAGTATTAGCTCAAAGAATGGATACATCATGCCTCTGTGTGTCCCAGGCCCATGGTTGAATGGTTTCTCACCACCATAGCTCTCTTTTATGGTGTTTTTCGTGATTATATACAAACTAAAGATTTTCTAACTGGAGCCTAGTAGTTAAACATCTATAAAGCTGAAGTGAAAGGAAGCCTTGTAAAATTGTGCCAAAGGAAAGGGGCTACCCAAAAGGGATTCTATCAGGAAGAAAATTCAGAACCGTTCTCTCTCTCGCTGCACTGTTGATTTGAGTCTGGGCCACAAGGATGTTGCGTAGCATAGAATTTAACACTGGCAGCTGGGCTAGGAGAACGTAGTATCTAATGCATGAATAATACGTGATAGAATTGGGACTGTTTCCTCTGAAGAGTTGCAGCCTGTTGCAAGTGGGCAAATTAGGCTGGCTGGGCCTGATGTCATTTCAAGTCCGATTCCTTTTTCTATATATTTTAATGGAGATACTAGGGGTTGAATCAGGACCTCGGGTATGCTAAGCACGTGCTCTACTGAGCTATATCCTCCTCCTGCCATTTCACTTCAAATGCTGCAGCTCAACATCGAGAAAATGTCGATGGAATGCCTGTTTTATGCCAAGTACTGAGTTCTTGTACATATTTCAAGATGCTTATGAGGCAGTTAAATCTGAGAAATCCATATAGAATTCGGTAGATCCAGATCAGCCTGGTTCTTTCCCATCCTGTGCTCCTTTTTATCCATTTCCTATATTAATGAATGTACAGCCAGCAACCTAGAGGCCCAAGACAGGCCCTATGTGACTCTGAAATTCTTCCCTCTCCTTTACTTCCCTGCATATAATTTATCACCAAATCCAATTGATTTAGTCTCTGACATGCTTCTTGAATTCGTCCGCTACTTCTCAACACAACTGCTCCTAGTCTAATGCAATCCTTTATTTCTGTCCTGGACTATTTCAATAGTCTGCTCTCCAGCCTTCCTTCCTCTCATGTCACCAAATTCCTCTTCTCCCTAAGCACTGACATTGAACAGCTTTCTAAAGCTTTCTAAAGAACCACACTTAATATCTTTCCACTGGATCGCCATTGCCTATACAACTAGAACCAGGTCCGAATTCCATCGTATTGTTACGCTTACCTCCAGCTCTCCTCCCTCTTTCTCTGCTCATGCCCTGTGCTCCAGTCACCTGCTACATCCTCTAATCCACCAGGCTATTTCCGGTCTCTGTGCCTTGAATGCTGCCCCTGCCTGGAGTTCTTTTTCATCATATATGATTGAAAACAATCTACTGATTTCTCTAGATCCTGTGTAAGGATTGCTTTCTCCTTAAGGAAAACATTCTTGATGCTTCTTGAAGCCATCGTTTGATTTTCTTCCTCTTCCCCCAACCCCTTTGCATTCTGGACACGCTGCTGCAGTAGCTCTTGCCAGAGCTGCAAAGACTTATTTTTCTCTCCTGGGCAGTACCTGTGGCAAGAACCTTCTAAGTGGTGTCTCTCTCCAACTGCTCCTCCTTCTCGTGTTTCTTCCACATTGTTTCCAGATTACCTAAAAACCTTCACTATTCCTTCCGTACTTATACTACAAAGTCCAACTGCTCAGCCTGGTACACGAGGGTCTTCACTCTCCATTCCCAGCCCAGTGTCATCACCCATGCCCTGCTTCCTGCCCTCTTCTACACAGCAAGCCACTCCTAAATGCACCATGCTGGTTCATACTTCTGTTTATTTTCCCTTTCCCTTCTTTCCAGATAATCTATTCTTCCTCATTATTTGAAGGCTCTCATGATAAACAAAGTCTATACGAAGGCTTCCCTGCACTCTTTGGTAGAGTCAAAGCCCCTTTTCTTTATCCTTCCAGAATATCTTCGGCAGGGGCCACATCGCCCCTGGAATCTGATCATAGCCTCCCTGACCCCTCCTTCCATATCTGCTCCCTTCACTCAATCCTCAGCCCAGGGACTGTAAATGGAATGTCAGAACTTGTCAGTCTCCACTCACAGCCCTTCACTGGGCCCCCAGCTCACTCAGTGCTAGCAAGCCCTGCTTCACAGGACCTCCCCTCTCTGTGACCTCCCCTCACACTGGCTTCCCTGCCCCTCAGCTAAAGCCTCACTGCCGGCTGCCCAGCTCTTCATCCAACTCCTCCAACGAGCTCCTGGCTCCGGGCCTTTGCACTTGCCTTTTTCTCCATCTGAAACTCTCTCCTCTGAATAACCACATGGCTTACACGTTCTCTCTCTTTCAGGTGTCTACTTAATGTCGCCTTGTCAGTAGACCTCTCTCAGCTCTCAGCCCCATCTGACATTGTACTTCGCTCTCTTCTACCCTCATTCCCTGTCCTCCTCCATTGCTTTCATTTCTTCTCATCCAATATTTTTATTTGATTTCCTATTACTCCCCCTGGAAAATAAGCTCCACAGAGCAGGATTTTTTTTTTCTACTTAGTTTTCTGATGTTTCCTAGAACTTAGAACAGTTTTCGGTTTATAACAGGACTCAATTATATATGTTGAAGAAACACAAAAATCCATGCTGTATACTACTTGAGTGGAGAGATCATGTTTGACTTGATTCCATGATTCTCTCTGGGAATGATTCCTGGCACATAATCATTAAACCCACAAAAGTTTTTAATGCATAAATGAATATATTTCCCGACAATTGGATGCAATGTAGGAGAAGCTACCTAAACATGCAGCAAATCATTTACTGGATTTCTTCCATCTAAATATAGTTATTTAAATGGCTTCTCAACCTAAGGGGAAAAGTGATCAACTGTTACTATTGATGAGTGATGGAAAAGTTCCTCATTTATCTGAAAGAGTATCAGAACTCAATCCACTAGCACAAGTCAAAGGGATTTTTGCTGTTGTTGTTCCTTTGTATTTTACCCTTTAATGACTTCATTCTCTTATGCTGTAGAAAGACAATGCTGCTCTTCAAATTTGGCTTTAAGGTAGAACACTGGGGCTTAGAGGAAATTCTGATGACTGGTATACAGAACTGGAAATTCTCATTCAATTAGTTTGGGTACATCCTAAGCACTGGTGGTTTTTTAAAAGTCCCAGAGAAATGGGAATGAAGAACCAGGATGAGGAACCACAGTTTAAGGATAATTGTATCTTCATGCATCCCAGTGTTCATAGCAGCACTAGTTACAATAGCTAACCTATTGGCTGCAACCTAAATGTTCATGAACAGATGAATGGATAATGACAATGTGGTATATATATATACAATGGGATATTATTCAGTCATAACAAAGAATTATAATAATGTCATTTGTAGCAACTTGGATGGACCTAGAGATTATCATACTAAATGAAGTAAGTCAGACAGAGGAAGACAAATATCATATGCTATCACTTATATGTGGAATCTAAAAAAATAATACAAATGAATTTTTTTACAAAACAGAAAACGACACACTGACATAGAATACAAACATGGTTACCAAATGGGAAGGCTGGGGAGGGATAAATTAGGAGTTTGGGATTAGCAGATACAAACTACTATATATAAAATAGATAAAAAATGAAGTCCTACTGTACAGCACAGGGAACTATATTCAATATCTTGTAATAACTTATAATGAAAAAGGATATATATATAAAAGAATGGTTGTATCTTAGACTAACTGGTCAGGTCTCAACGGCTGTCACACATCACCTTGCTCTCACCACGACTGAAAAAAAGCTGGGTATAGTGTTTTACAAAATCAGGAAAGGCACATATTTAGTCATTTTCGATAATGAAAACATCCAGATTTTTTCTAATATGAATGATCAATTACTTCGTACTTTGCAAAGTTATTTTAGCGAGCTTGCTGCCATATTGCGTGTAACATGCCTCTTTTTAGTTCCTTAGCTATGAAATGTAAGTGCGAATAAAGGAGAAATATAGATCTCCAAATTGACAAGTTTATTATTTTCTTCATAAAACTTAACCTTATAGAAAGCTTACTTTTCTCTGTGAATCAAAGTCCTATGTTTTAATTTATTATCTAAAACTAGAGTCAAGCTAAGAGAGAAGCTACAGTGAGGCTTGGATGTGAAATGATCTTAGAAAGGAGTTTTCACCTACCACTTAGTCCTTTCCAAAAGAGCAGTGAAGAATCTATGGTAATGACTTACTAACTAACAAAATAATCCCATTTGTATGTATAGCAATTTACATTTGTCCCTAGGAAATTAAGCAGTTAGTTATAATTTACTATGTACGTAGAGCAAATATAGGATATAGAATGAATTTTATACCAGTACTTCAATTTCTATATCCTTTACATGGAATAATTTGTGTGACACACACACACACACACACACATACACACACAGACACATTATATAGGCACATATATATATATGTTTATATATACAGAAAACATTTCTATAAAAGAAAATATAACAGCAATTTGTACCTAATTTAAGAGATAGTATATGATTCACTACGGCTTATAGTAGCTGTGGCTGAAAGAATGGCACTTATTTTTTTTTCCTTTCTGGTATTGAGTCACTGAAGCAGCTCATGGGGATAATTGGATTTATTTCCACAGTTACATTGTCCGCATTTTCCGTAACACCTGGGCCTTCGCTTCCTTGTTGAAAATGAATGTGTCCAATGCCAGAGTGTGCGGAATGAGTTGGAGAAAAAAGTGACTCTTCTTACTCATCACTCAGTGAATAGTGACACCAGTGATATTAATATTAGTGGCACCTGAAAGAATAATGATCCGTCACCGTGCCTCCCTCGCTGCCCAGAGAAACTATGTGCCCACAGCTTCTGGGGAACTTCCAGTTTCACAGCACAACCTGAAACTTGGGTACATCCAGGTTGTAAAAAGAACTGAAATTCTACACGGCTGCATTCCACTGCAGGGAAAAATAAGTCTGGTATGCTTAAGAAATTCTATAATTTGTATTTAAATCACTCCTCTCTGTTCATTGACTTCAGGTCATTTGGTTTGGACTTTTACAGGATGAGCTTTTGATGCCTTCAGGTAGACAAAGCTAGATTTTTCTTTTCACCTCCACCTCTGTCTGTCACTCTCCTAAGATAAATAAATCCATATGCCAATCATGAGTTTCTCTAATTATTAATGAATAAACTATTTATCTTCTCTGTTAAGATATTAATTTTATTAGGACCCATCTCTATATATGCCACAATAGAGAAATGAGTGAATTTAATAGAGAAACATAAATATACATTCACCAAAATATTTTTAGGGCATTTGTACATAGCTCAAAACAGAATAAGCTCAATTTGTTTTTGCCTAACAGCTATGAATTAAATAGCTAAGACAGTTTAAATTCCATCCGTATACCCTACCACCTTTGCTTAGATGTGCATATTTAACCTTTGTCTTACATTTCTTTTCTTAAAAAAAAAAAAGAGTTTTTTTTTTAATAGAGATTTGTAGAAAATAAGAGTGAACAAACCCTTTACTTCTGTAATGTTCTTGTATCTTTGTTGTTTGATTTAAATTTCAAAAAGTTCTTCCTTCTAATGTTTTTTTAAACACTGAAATATTTGTTTGATTTAAAGTATTTTTTTTAAACACTGAAATATTTGCCTGATTTAAATTATGTTTTAAATTTGTTTGATTTAAATTTGTACAATTTAAATTATGTTTAAAGTTAACCAATGTCAAGCAGAGACATTTGAAGTCTTGGAAGATTTTTTTTTTTCTACTGATGCTTTTGAGTCATCTCAACCCCTTCTCCCAACTCTCAGATAAAACTGAGGGGTCTTTAACTTTTCAAATAAAAGGAAGCTTCCAAGGGACAAAAATGACATAGGTGGATGTCATTGAGTCGTCTTGAAAAATAAGCACAGGGCGTTAAAGTCAGACAGACCCGGCTGAGTGAGCTGGTGAAGGAGCTGGGTACTTCTGTATCTTGTTCCCATTGTTTGTGAAAAGCGAATGATTCTCTCACAAGTTTATCATGAGATTAAATCTTAACTAGGAGAACATACAAGGTATATATATCATAGTTCTTCATCAAACTTAAGAAGTCCATTTTTATTTATTTTACCCCTTTCCATTGAAAATGCTGAAGTCATTTTCATTTAAGATCTTGTTGATGCCTATACTTCTAAGTGACTGTGGTTATGTTAATGAATAACACATGTTCAAGAAATATGGTTTGACTATTTGGTGCCATCGGTCAGTGACTGCTTCGATGGAGCAGATAGTCAGTGGTCTGAAATTGTTCCTACAGCCAAAGCCCCCAGAGAATCCCAAGCAAGCAAGCTTTCAGATCAAGGGCTTCATTTCTTTCCAAGCAAAACCGATAGATTCTTGGCCCGAGGAAAGAAAAGCTTCAGAATAAGCCATACTATATCCAGTTAAATTACCAGCAGTAGTTCTTTTAAATTGGTTTATAGAACTTAATTGAATACACTCATTTGTGATTGGTGGGGATGGGTGATGTGGAAAGCAAAGAAGGACCCCGAAGAGGAGACCTGTGTTAGATTTAGTGTCTGGATGAAGGAGGTAGGTATCTCCCTAGACCTACTTTGAGAGGAAACCAATCCAGATATATTATCTGTATAAAAACAGTGTCTCACCACTGTCAGTGTCTGGAGCGGCTCAAAAAACATGGAAGATTTGTCATAAAATCTGAAATAGAAGGTGTAGTCTCTGGCTGCAGAATGTACCCTGGCATGAAATGACCATCTCAGCATCTGGTTAGTGAATTACCTCAGCAGAAAATGCTCTCTCCTTTGTTGACAAATGGTCTAGCTACTTTCTTAGTGAGACTGCAGGATGAGAAACTTCTGGAAACATAGCTTGTAGTCATTCCCTAAATATGGAAATATGGTGAAAAATCCTCTGATCCAGGTGGAATCATGCACCAAGTGTTCTCATAAACAAAGTCAACGCGTCTCTTCATGTCTTTTCTTTAAAACCATAACTAAGCTTGAGAACCTAAATTTAAAAAATGGTTTTGTTGCAATTTATTAACGTTAAAACCAACAGGAAACAAAACTCATTGCATTATTAAAGTAAATTTAAATAATTAGATTTCTAAGTTGAACCACTGAGTATTTCGAGAATTGGAATTTATCGGTGATACTATCTTACCTTGTGCAATTCTTTTCTCAAGGTAACAGTATGGGAAAATTCACAATGTCAATTCCTTTTATTTGGACTATTTCAATATCAAAACCTAAACAAACTAAGAGTTGAAATAGAAAAAAAATACACTTAACTAAAAAAATGTTACAATTTGAAGAGAACTTTGATATCCTCTATTCTAACCTTTTCATACTATGGACAAAGCTATAACAATATGAGATCTAAGCAAGTTTAGAGGCTTATCAAGTTTACGTAAATTTCTCAAATCTCTGTTTTCCTGTTCTAGGTCTACTGTTTCTTCATCCATCAAGGTTCATCTTCTTGTTGAGCAAATAGCAAGTCGACTGATATGACCAGAATACAAGGGGCAGGTGGGAGATGGTGATGCATCTAGAAAGGCAGGCAGTATAAAAATGTGCAGCTCCTTCAGTGAGAGGCTGAATAGTTGGGACTTTATTCATACTTATCAGGGATCCACTGGACACAGTGTGGAAGCTATACCATAGGGTGATCAAGAACTTCACAGGACAGTCCTAGATGTATATGTTTCTGCTCTGCCCACCAAGCTCGGGAAACAATTTGCCACCCATTTCACACCCTACACTGGAGTAAATTCATCTTTTTGCAGAGTGCCTGGTACCAAGACTGTAAGAAGACTGTAAGAGTTGTATAAGCGATTACACTGTCTGGAAATAAACAGCATGATATATTTGGAGAAGGGAAAAGGAAAAAAATTGTATAAACCTATTTATTTCTCCGTCTAGTTCTCTTTATTAAGACTTAGTTTCCATTTCCAAAAGCCAGAAAAAAATGTGATCAAATACCTAAAATTTGTGACAGAGTGCAGTGAGAGAGACAGGAGAATAAGTTTTGACTTGGAGGGCAGTTGGGAGGTTCCAACTAGGCAGTGTGTATGGAGCATCTAGCCTAGTTAGGGTCCACGGCAGAAAGCCAGATGGTTTTATTCAAGTATGAATTTAATAAAAGTTATTGTACTTTGTGGAAGTAGCATTGGTATCAACTGTCAGCCTTTCTGGCTCTAAAAAACACTGTGATAGTCAAAGAAGTTGATCCCAAAAGGAAAGGTTCATAACCTTCTTCTTTAAAAATCTTAAACCGTCATCTTATGCTTTGAAAACTATAATGATGTGAATATCCACTTGAGGGTCAACCGTGGGGCAAAGAAATAGAAAATTTAAAACTTCACTTCCCCTAATCTAATATTCTGTCGCTATTAGTCTTTTAAACTTAAAAAGAAAAAACAACTTTCTATCTGAGAAACTGGTTGTACAAGGAAGCATTTCATAGATGAGAAATCTTGTTTTGTATGGTAATATTATCACATCTCAGAATCTTAAATATACTACAGAGGGACTCTAAAAAGATTATTTGGGACTTTAACTTCTGGGTATGATATAGAAACTCACAGGAAATCATTGTTTTCATCCTTACAACCAAAGGAAGCTGGATAACCTTCAAAAAGACAGAGTTCTTTTTTTTAATCCTTCAGAATGCTGAGGACGCAATGAAACCTTAATAAACTATTTCTAGAAAACTGACAAGCCCTTCACAAGAAAGAAGAGTTCTACAGCTGTTCTCAGGTCAAGCGAAGTAGTGGAGGAAGAGGTGCCAGCTGTAGAAGGGGTTAAGGAGAAACCAGCTAAACATTGAATAAACGTTTAATGGTTGTGTGCAGGGTAGCATGGAAGATTAGATTTCCAAGGAGCCTAAACCACAGAGCAAATCTGCAACCGCCCACCAAATATTTCCCACAAACCTTCACCTAGTGCTTGAAAGTACTATGCCAAAAAGCTGGGGCAAGTTAGGAGAGCTGGGATAGACACCCCTGGAGGTACACAGAGCCTTCTCCAAGTCGGCAGCACCCACTGGAGGGGAAGAGGACAATGGGCAGGAGGGCTGAGACACACAGGTCGCTCAACTACAGGGCTGGGGCTGGACAGGAAGGGAACCTTTGAGACGCCAGCCTTTCAGAGAGTGTGAACTAGCTGTCCTAGTAAGGCTGCAGAACGAGAATGCACATCAGTGTGGAAAGAGAGCTCCAGAGTTGAAATCCAAGGATGACACTGGAGAGCAAAGACTTCTCCCCAGCGAATCAAAAAAGTTGACAGCTGAGCTAGAAAACAGAGGGTTATCACTCATGGTCCAGAGAGATGGTGGCTCAGTTCTAAGGCTCAAAGAGAACTCCTGAATCTCACCAGAGCTCAGGTCCTAAGTCACCCTGAGAAGAAAGTCTAGATCCTCAAAACACGTGAAGCCAGTGGTGAGAGTCAGCCCAGCTCAAATGCACAGCACATCGATGCCGTCTTCCAGGTTGCATCCACACATAAAAGGGGAAATAACCGTTTTAGGGAAGTTAATATTCCTTTCAGCTCTCTGATTCTTTTATACAAAATGTTTTTCATGTAATAAACAGTTGTGATACATTAAAAAGCAAGATAATGGGGCACATGCTCAATAAAGGAGAAAGTCAATAGAAGCAGACACAAAGGTGGCCCAGATCTTGGACTTCTCAGATTTTAAAATAGCTAGGACAAAATTGCTGAAAGATGTTGAAAAAGATATCATGAAAGGCAATCTATTCTACTCAAAGACGATGAATCTTAAAATAGATGCAAAGTAATTAACATATGGGACAGAATCATTGAACTGGTAGAGAAACATAGGGAAGATGTGATTCAAGAGGTATGATTTCACTTATGTCTTGTTCTATATTTGAAAACAGAAGAAGAAACAAAGAAAGGCCTTCCAAGAAGGGGGAATAAAGGGTAGAGAGGTAAGTAGTTATGAAAGGGTATTGTATACCTGTAAAGCAGTGAAAATTTCCAAGTGGTAGAAATAAGTAATTCCAGGAATGGGGACAGGGAAGCTTCATGGCCATGTGACCTGGGCAGTGATACAGGACCGTGTGCTCCGAAGAGTCTCATGCTTGGTTTAATGCTCTCCTGTGGCCAAGTTGAAATTCTTATCTTTTGAACAAGGGTCATCACAATATCATGTTTCACTTAGACCTCCAACTTACGTAGCCAGCCTTGAGTGGGGGTGACCATCAGGAGGAGATGTTAGGTTCAGTTTGTGAAAGGGCTTTGATACACCATTAGACAAATGAAGGTGATCATAATATCATAGGTCCTCCAGGACAGGCCCAGTTTATGCTATTGTCTTCTCCAATTTTTACTGGAATCTCCTGTCTCTTTATAGTGTCCTAATGGCAGCATACATTGTACAGTCACACTGTGCTGCATTAGGAACCAGAGTCTATTTGTAAGCAGCGATGTGTTTTGAGTATACATGTTTTTCAAACAAACTCTATAGATATCAGTGTGAAGAGTAGACACGTATGGTGGCAACTACTCATAAGAGCAGTTAGGAGGCTTTGTAAGCCATAGATCATGATGACGTAAAACAAAGCCAGGGCTCGGGGGAAAGAAAGAAGTAGAATATATCAGGTGTGGTAAATTCTAGGGTGTGAGCAATAATGGAAAAAGAATGATCAAGATGACATCCAGCTTTCAAATTTGAAAGATCAGTAGAAGATGCAAGTCTTCTATTAGAAGACTCTCTAATAGATTCTAATAGAAGATCCTCTACAAGGTTTGAAGAGAAAGGAAGAGGAGGTTCATTCGGACTGCAGATAAAGGTACAAGAGTTAATGGGGCAAATGAGTATACAGGTCTGGAATTCAGAATGGAGATCAAGACCAGAGATGTGAATTTGGGAAACACATGAGGTCCTGTCTATTCTTGCCTTGATTTATTTGCAGTTATGGATTCTAGCCTTGTCAAACAAGAGTCTGTTTATGACAGAAAATTACCCCCCAAAACCAGGTACATGAGGGTGGAAAAAAGGGGGAAGGGCTTAAAACCTATCCTGTGTTGGTGCCAAATGTAAGATCTCTGAGAATCTATATAATCTTGTCTTTTCCCCCTTTCTAGCTTCCTTTTTATTTTATTACATAAGCCACTTATGTTGTCAGTAACTATCTGGGGTTGTTTTGGAATTCCTTTTGCCCTGAAATGTGCCTCTTGCTGTTATTTGTCTTATTTCTTCTTTAATTTATAACCCACTGCTTTAATCATTGGCTCACTGCTTCTCTTTGTCTTTGCTTATTTTCACTTAAAGTTTTCTTTTTACTCCTTTTAAAGAAAAAGAAAAATGCTTTAAATGCTCCTTTAAATGTCAACATCCAAGTTTAACTTTTTTTAATTGAAAATTTTATTGCAACAATTGTCCATTAACATGCAGTTGTAAAAACTAATACAGAGTTCTCAGGCTCAGATGGATTTCACCGGAGAATTTTTTGTTTAATCTTTTTTGGGGTTGGGGGAGGTAATTAGGTATTTATTTATTTACCTACTTTTTTAAAAACATTTTTTATTGATTTATAATCATTTTACAATGTTGTGTCAAATTCAGTGTAGAGCACAATTTTTTAGTTATACATGAACATATATATATTCATTGTCACATTTTTTTCTCTGTGAGCTACCATAAGATCTTGTATATATTTCCCTGTGCTATACAGTATAATCTTGTTTATCTATTCTACATTTTGAAATCCCAGTCTATCCCTTTCCACCCCCTGTCCCCTTGGCAATCACAAGTTTGTATTCTATGTATATGAGTCTGTTTCTGTTTTGTATTTATGTTTGTTTGTTTGTTTGTTTGTTTTTTCAGATTCCACATATAAGCGATCTCATATGGTATTTTTCTTTCTCTTTCTAGCTTACTTCACTTAGAGGCTGGAGGAATAACTCTCCCAGACTTCAGACAATACTATAGAGCTACAGTAATCAAAACAGCATGGTATTGGTACATAAACAGACCTATAGACCAATGGAACAGAATAGAGAAACCAGAAATGAACCCACAAACTTTTGGTCAACTAATCTTTGACAAAGGAGGCAAGAACATACAATGGAATAAAGACAGTCTCTTCAGCAAATGGTGCTGGGAAAACTGGACAGCAGCATGTAAATCAATGAAGCTAGAACACTCCCTTACACCATACTCAAAAATAAACTCAAAATAGATCAAAGACTTAAACATAAGACAAGATACAATAAACCTCCTAGAAGAAAATATAGGCAAAACATTATCTGACATATGTCTACTTACTTATTTTTAAACAGAGGTACTGGGGATTGAACCCAGGACCTTATGCATACTAAGCATGTGCTCTACCACTGAGCTATACTATCCCCTCTTCACTGGAGAATTTTACCAAACACTTAAAGAAGAATTAATAGAGGGGAATTATGTCAACATGATTAAAAGAATTTATTTAAAAAAAACACAGCTAATACAATATTTATATTAATAATGGGAAAAGAATGAAAATTTCCCCCTGAAATCAAGAACTAGTCAAGGTTATTCTTAGTGTTTTTATTCAACATAGTACTGGAAATTCTAGCCACTGCAATATGACAAATAAAAGAAATAAAATACATATGGATTATTCATGTGGAAAATCCCAAGAAGTCTACCAAAAAAGCCAAAAACAAAACCAGGAAAACCTCCTGAAACTAATATATGAAACCAGCCGTAGTATCTTTTTAATGGCTGCTGAATCTATAACAATATATTGTATTTAATTCCTTGTGTTGATGATTTGTGTCTTGTCTATTTTTGTCAGTCTTGCTAGAAGTTTATCAGTTTTACTGCTTTTTCTAGAAGAAAAAGCTTTCTGTTTTATTGACCTTCTCAATTGTTTCCTATTTCAATTTGATCAACTTTTTTCTATTATCTTAATTATGTCCTTCTTCCAGTTGCTTAGGGTTTATTTTGCTCTTCTTTTTCCGGTTTCTTGAGATAGGAATTTGATTGTCTATTAAAAATCTGTCCTCATTTCTAGTGTAAGCATTTAGTGCTATACATTTCCTTCTCAGCACAGATTTCTTTAGTAATATAACACATATTCTGATACGTTGTGTTTTCATTTTCATTTGATGTATTTTTAACTTCCTTGACTCAGAGACTGTTAGGGGTTTGTTATTAAATGTCCACGTGTTTAGAGATATTTCCTGTTATCTGTCTGTTGTTGAGTTCTGATTTGATTTCATTATGGTCAGGGAACACACTCTGCATTATTTAAATTATCTTAAATTTGTTGAGCTTTATTCTGTCTCAGGAATGACAAGGAGAGAGGACCCACCTCCTGACTGCTTATTACCAGCAGGATTCCCAGTCCGTCTCCCTTGCTAGTGGTGTCAGGCTTGTCCAATGTTTGACAAACTTGAGCTTGACCTGGAAGAAAAATCATCCTATGTAGGCTGCTTTCTTTTGGTAGCTTGAGGGTTGGGAAATGCAGGGTCTCAGTGGCCTTCTTTTGTTAGTTAGGAGTTCACTCTGCTGCTCCTCTGGTCTGGGCTTACTTGCTATAGGGGATTCAAGGGATTTGGGGTCTGATCAAGGAAAAGGATTATAATATACAACATGTTCTACTGGGAGATGCTTGGATAGGGTTGCATGAGAGGGGAAGTCCCTCACAGCCTGAGACAATCCAGAGACTTATGGTGAGAAGGCTACCATCTAGAATGGGAGGAAGGCAAGGGAACTTTCAGGGAAGAGGGCAATCCAAGAGGGAGCTTATATGTCTACATCTAGGCGACATCACTTGGCAGCACAGTGGGAATCTCAGGGTCAGAGCTCCAAAGGACACAATGACTTGCAGCCTTATAGCTGGAAGGCCCTATCTTACTAAAAGGTAACTGCCATTGGATGAGCTTTCGTGGGGCATGCAAAGCAGGCAGGCTCTAAATGGCTAAATATAGGTTTGTTTGAGTTATTTTAAAAATGGGTAGAAACTTGAATTTGGCACTGGTCTACTTTTGAGCACAAGTCTCAGCCTCCAGTGAGGAAACAGATAATCTAGGGGCTAAAACACAGAGGCCGTCTTTGGCTCATTTATATAATGTCCTCTTACTGCCCTGCAGAGTTCTCCTTTGGTTGTCTCTTAGCTTTAGATAGAATTTCCATATCATACAATTCACCCATTTAAAATGTATAACTCAGTATCTTTTAGTGCATTCACAGAGTGGCACCCCCATCACAGGTGACTGGCTTCTTCCACTTAGCATCATGTTTTCAGGGTTCGTGTATGCTGTAGCATGTGTCAGTACTTCGTTTCTTTTTTATTCAAATAATATTCCATCACCTTGGTATACTATGTTTTATTTATCCATTCACCAATTGATGGACATTGGGGTTTCTACTTTTTTGACTATTATGAAAGATGCTGCTGTAAGCATCCGTGTGCAAGTTTTTATGTGGGCATGTTTTTAATGCTTTGGATATACAGCTAAAAGTGGCTTGCTGGATCACATATTTATGTTTAGATAAACATGCAATTCTATGTTTAACCATTTGTGGAAATGCCAACTTATTTTGCAAAAGGGTTGCACCATTTACATTCCCATCAGTAGTGTATTGAGGGTTCCAATTTCTCCACATCCTCTCCTTATTTGATTTTTTTTTTTATTATAGCCATCCTAGTGCATGTGGCATGATATCTCATTGTGGTTTTGATTTACATTTCCCTAGAAATTAGTGATGTTGAACATCTTTTCATCCACTTATTGACCATTTGTATATCTTTCTTGGAGAAATGTCTATTCAGATCCTTTGTCCATTTTTAATTGTATTTTCATTATTGAGAATTCTCTATATATTCTGGATTCAAGTTCCTTATCAGGATTTTTAACATATAAAAAATATCATTTGCACATGCAGACAGCTTATTTATTTTCCCATCTGGATGCCTTTCTTTCTTTTTCTTGACTAATTGCCCTGGCTAGAAACTCCAGTACAATTCTGACTTCATTACCCAAGTCTATCAATCATCAGAAACCAATCCTATGATGTTTCACTACATGTCTTATTTCTTGTGCATCCTGTTTTGATGGCTTAATTAATTTTACAACTTGAAATGTGCTATTTGGCATGGATGACATAAAATACAATTTATTAAATAAAAGCTATGTAATGTGTAGAGGTCTATCATTAATATTTTTGTTCTGAATGAATCTACATTTTAAAATTGCACAGTTTGTGCATTTTCTATCAAATTTGCCTCATGTGAAATTCTCTATGTGCATGAATGCTGATTTTTAGCCCACTAAAAAGGTTATAATAGGCTAATGGCATCATCTTTCAGAATTATTTGAGTTTCCCTGAAGATGTTCTCTGTAGAATAAGGCAATGCACTTGAATCATCACAGTCATATTTTGAAAAGGTGATGTAGGAATGATAATTGGTTATATAATTGATGGACACCATTGAGTTCCTGATTTTAATATGAAGAAAGAGAAAATAATTTTGGCATGGTCCCTATCTGCCTCTGTGATTAATAGCTCATATATGATCACATACATTTAATGTTTATTGTGTACCTGCTGTAACACTGTGTACACTGAAACGAGGCATAGAAAGAATTCTAATACTCTGATTATAAAAAATGAGGAATACTTCCATGTTAAAAGAGATCAAAGAAAATGAAAACTTAACACAATATGTGATCCCAGACTGGATTCAGAATCACAGAAACAATTGCTATAACAACCATTACTGAGGCTATTGGTGAAATTTGAATAAAATATACACATTATCCTTGAATCAATGTTAAAGGCCCTGACTTTGGAAATTCTACTGTGGCTATAATAGTGAATGCCTTTAATCTTAGGAAACATGCACTAAAGTAGTCATGGGTAAAGTGGCAAGAAACCTGCAATTTTCTCTCAAATCGCTCAAAAAATAATAATAATGCTTCTAGCTCCATATAATCATCTCTGTGTATATATAAAGTAATTACTTTTGTCAATATATATGTGTATTTATATGTACACACACATAAATATAGAGTATATATGAGAGAGAAAAAAAAAACAAACAAATGATATAGCAAACAAGACAATGTTAGCATTCCATGAAGGTGAACAGTACACTCCAGTTCCTTGTACTATTCTTACAACTTTTCTGTAAGTTTAAAATTATTTCATAATTTTAAAGTTAAAACAATACACTTTGTTTCTTCTGTCTTCAAAAAGCTTATAGTCAGATTGGGGTTATAAGACCTACTGTAAACTTCAATAGTGTATTAATTCAACTTGTAACAAAACAAGACACGAGATCATTTCACCGAATGAGTGATATTCAGTCTCTACTAAGTGCCAGTCACTGGGCATGTTGTTGGGCTGTGATGATGAAAACAAAGAGATCTTCTCAAATATCTCACAGCCTGGTAGGAGAGAGGGTCTCCTAAACATTTCTCCTCCCGTACTACCAGAAGTATCTCCAGCGCTTCAAAGGAAGAATTAGCTCTATCCAGAGATGTTGGGGAAGCTTTGGAAAAAATGAATTGTGTGTTGGTTATAATGCATAGTTTTATAGGTTGAAAAACAAAACAATTTCATTCAATTATTTAGTAAAAACCTAAATGTCACAAGAGTTTCTGGGAGCCCAATTTCTACAACAGCTTTCTACTGTATCCCACTTCAGAAGGTCCCTCAAACCCCAGGGAATGATAGAAAGTCTTCTGAAGCCTTTATAGTTATACCACATTGTATTTATTTTTCTTCTTTCTTATGCATTATAACCACGAGCCCTGCAGAGGGCCATGAAGTGTTGGCTTTACTGGAGCCAAAAACTGCTGACTCATCATGTGACTCTTTGTTGTCAAGGTGGGAGCCTTCCTTCTGCACTTGCATATGTCTTTTACAAGTTCAGAGACACATTTGAAAGAGTTATCAGAATTAATCTTTTCCCTGAGAAACTTAGACAGTTTTTGTTTGCTTGTTTGTTTTACAGTTATAATTTCACTTCTCTCAGGTTTCTTGGCATGTTGGGATCAAACAACAGAAATTTAATAAATGATAAAATTGTACTTCTCCAAAGCCACCCCCATGTTATGACCCTCAACTCCTTAATGGCTCTGAAAATGGCTCTCACATGAGTCCCTCCCACCACCCCCAATTCTAATGCACTTCACCAAAATCAAGAACAGTAGTTTGTTTCATAATTCTAAAAGTGTTCTAGACTCTCTTGAGTTCCCTCTTATATACATCTCATATTAGAAAAACTTACTGGTACTCATACGTAAATGATCAGTTACCTATTTGTGAGAACTTTCCAAATGTAACTGGAAATTCCATGGTTGTTAAATCTACCATGAGACTGGAAGGGAAAAAAGGTCTATGGGCTTTGGTTTCCTCACAATTATAGGTACACTCATTCTACATTTAAGGAAAGCCCACCAGGTTTAGGGTCTATGTCCTGAAGAATAAAAAAAAGAATAACACAAAGATTTAACCTAATACATTAGATCATGGTGTGCTCCTTCAGGTTGAGGAAAATAACTGACAGGAGTGTCCCTGTGTACAGAAGATTGATGTTTTTCACAGTCAAAATGTAGGCTTCTAGGCCATGTGTTCAGGAGTGAGTGAAACAGCACTGCTGCTCCAGAAACCTGTTTAGAAAAGTTCCTGCCTGAGCAGTTTTGAGACAGTAGCTGTAGGCATGGCTAATGACCCATGAAATCATGGACCTTCACAAAGTAAACAGTTTCTCAACAGTATCTTTGAAAGACTAGACAGACTCGTTCAACTCCCGTAGCTAAAAGCAGACTTGGAGGCGGGATGACGTTATCTGAGTAAGTGTGAGTTAAGACCTTCTTGAAATGTAGCTCTGATTTCTCACTAATCTTCTGGAGAACACCCCAGGAGAAGGGCACATTCATAGCCGAGACTGTTTAATCTACAAAGTAAGAGAATTTGTTGGCATGATACCATCACATAAAGAATTCCATTCTGGAAGAGACATAAAACTGCTGGCATGACCCTGAAACTACCCCTTTGCCGCTGCTGTTTCCCACCCTCCAGCCTGACTCAATCAGCGCAGCGACTGCAACGTGCAACCCCTTCCTCATGAAATGGCCACGCAACCCAAGATGCTGTGAGTACACGCATCTCATTTAGTCACCATTTTCCTTAGAGGAAAAAACAAAGTGATCGTAGGTGTATTTCTTACTGCTTTCCTCTCTCTCTTTCATTCCTTTCCTCCTTTCCTTCCTTTTTCTCTCCTTTCACTCTTCATGCACTCACGCCTCTTTGGTACTATGAGTCAGATATGACCAGAGGTGGTGAGGTGGGGATTGAGGGTGTCTGGTGGGATGTAGAGAAAGGGGAGAAAAGATTTGTTAAATGATATGAAAGATATTTTAAAAGATGAATGAAGTTTCAGTTTTATTCATTCCGTAAGACAACATTCATTCAGGAAGACAGATATAAAAACAAAATATTAAAACGCTCCATCAGTGGACAAGGCAATAGTATCCTGCAAGTGCCTAGGATGTGCGAGGGTAACTAGAGAGGCAAATGATTCAATCACCATTTTTTTTAAAACTCTCACCTGGATTGTGTGAAAATGAGAAAATCTGATTCTATATCAGCTGCAATCTCAGTGTAACCATCATTAGTGTATTGGTTTTAATGTAATAAGTTTTATGATAGCACTTATGGACAAAACTTTGCCTAGGAGCCGTGGGAGTCCTGAGATCTTAAGGACAGATCCTGGGGAATTAAAAATAGGCAAAGGACAAACAGACAAGTAACCACCACCAGGACGAGGATGCCTGTCATGTTGGTGGTGAAGTACATTGTTCTGGAGTTCAGGACTGTAGAGCTGGATGTAGGAGGAAATCTGCAGTGGCGTCACTAGTCCCATTCTCTCCCTGTCCCATTCACTCGCCCTTGTCCCTTAGCCTTCTCTGATCTGGACCCACATTGCCTCCAGGGCTCTTCGGCAAAGTGCGCCTTTCTCCTTCTAGTATTTTTTTTTTTTTTTGGCTCCTGAACCCCAATTTCTCACTCTCACCTAAACTGTCTTGCATAATGAATAAATAAATTCTTGCCAATACGATAATAGGTGATAATGGATTTATATGTAAGAGCTATGAGGGAATGCATTTTAAGAGACATTTTGGAGATAATGTCCCAAAGGAATGGTGAGAAATTTTCTGGGAACACCGCAGGCTGGAGGCAGAAATATTTTTGGATAAGTCAGTAGATGTCTTTCAAATCTCACCACATAAGCAAACCACTTTCTTTGCCATCATGTCGGGCTGTTCCTCCAAGTATATTTACCTTAAAAAAAAATGAGAAGACTGACTGTAGAAGACTCTGTTATTAAACGCAAATGTAGTTGTGCTGCCACCCACAAACTGCTCCACACAGCTTCCCTTAGGCACCCACAGTCCAGCCCTGTGTATTTTATGTCTTTTAGAAAGGCCAAAAATGACCTGTAATTACAAGCAAACATCGCTATTTTGTGTTTGTGTTAAGTGTTTCTTTTACATTTTTAAAAAGAATGATTGTATCATTAAAGCAATGCCTTTGGGTGGTAAGGACTTGGTTTTCTTTCCATTTTTCAGGAGGAGCAGCCTGAAGAACCACAGGGCCCACCTGTCATGGGCTCTTCCCGGAACGAGGTCGGCCAGACGCAGGTCCAGATGTCACACGCTGTCGCTGTGATGCCCATCGTCTCCTAAAAGTTCTTGATGTTCTGTTTTGTTTGGATTTTAAAAAGCAAGAAAATGAAGCAGAATTTTGTGCTGAATGTTTTAGAAGAAATTCACCAGGCCTTGGAGAAAATCCCAGTGCTTGGTGTTACAACGTCAAGGCGGGAGATAATGGACACAGAAATGTTGCTTAATTGTAAGCCTCCCAGTAGTCCCGTCCCTTTTACTGCATACATTCTTATGCAGGGTCCCTAACCTGGATGCACAGCTGTCAGTGAAAAGGATGTGTGAGTTCTACAGCCACATGTCATGTCTTCTTACCTCTGCATTAACTGGCTGGAGAGAAGATCCGTGTAATATTTCTATTTGGAAATGTGAAACCATTCTTTGGAAACCCCTATGTGTTAGATTTTAAATTCTTTATATTTATATATGTATTTAACTCCCTTACCTTCCACGCAGACTGTTGAGCTTGTTTAAGTGGAAAGATTTCCATCTGTCAGTCAGTCTGCTGATCAGAGGATTCTGCTCAAGGGAATGGTCAGCCTGAGAAAGGCGATGCCGGTGTTCTGGACTGATGGAGGTGGACACGTTCGTGGCCTGTGTCCCCGATTCTCTCCGGTGGTAAGGAGAATCTCAGGCTGGTTTCATGGCCTTTTGTTCATTTTATTGAAAAAATGGAAGGAAAACCTAGGGAGTTATAAAAAAATTTGAAACATTTCCTGGCTGAGAGAATTTTAGCATCCACTCATTAGTATAAAAAATCTCCCTGCGTGTGCTCTGAGTTTCTTCTCATTCTTCTCCATCAGTCACTGGAATGTTCTTTAAAAAGAATAACCACCCAGGCCATTAAAGTGAGCATCACAGCAGCCCTGGTCTGTGACCTTTTTGGCAGGATGGGCTGACCTCATACATTACCTTCGCAGTGACAGAATTTTGCTTTTTCCCCCTTTTCCTGCCATGGAACAACCCCAAAGGAAAACTGAGAGAGCTCCCAGTTGGATAAGTCCTGAGTGAAGTACTTCAACTGCTTGGGGCTCACTTTTCCATCTTTGCTTTGTTCCTCAATTTTTATTTTGTCACACAATAGTGAATAATGTCATGTGATAATTAAAGTTCATCCATTTTTGCCAGTTAATGTCATGGATCAATACAGTGGAGATTTAAACATTTATCAAGTATAATCAGATAAGCTTAGAACGCCAAGTATTAGACTGAAACTTTCATCACTAAATATTGGTTCCGTATAGTCACAGAGGCACTCACACACAAAGACGTACATGCAAACAGCACGAGCTGTAGAATAAGAATGTGTGACAGAATCTTATAAATGGAAAAAAAAATACAGTTGCAGTGTTTAAAACCAGATTCAGCTTTAAAATTAAGGAAATTGGGATTGGAAATCATTTTAAATGAAACCTAGTTGCAAACTTTTATATTATATATAATGTTTATTATTTAAAAGATTTAAATTAAACACACAGAAAAACATCATCTGTGATGATCTAGGGTTAAAAATAAGTAAAAGACAAACTGATGTCTGGACCTGCATTTAACATTACATCTTCGTAAGACTATTTTATGAGTGGAGCAAGAAAAAAATCAATAAAAGGAAAATATTTTGGTATTCAAAGTTTTTACAGCATGCATTTTTTTAACTAAAAAGTGAGGAGGAGGAGGAGAGAAAGAATAGAAGGAGTGGAAGGAGGCCCAAAGGCAGAAGGGGAGAAAGAACTAGGGGAAATGAAGCGAAGGAAGTGGGGGAGGGGTGGGCCAGGGGGAGGAGAGAATGAAAGGCTTGTCCAATCACATGCTGTGATGACATTTTGAAATTTGTCATTCATAGTGTGTCATCCTTAGCTAAACTAGGCATCACAGCTTAGAGATGTAGAATTAAAAACAAAACAAAACAAAATTTTAGTGACTTGATAAAAGTTAAAATTCCTGGGCTACAGTTTCTTCATCTATGGAAATAATTCTATGTGTCTTGGGCATCACCAAACCCCTCGTTGATTTATAGTTTTAATAAACAAGAAAAAATTCAAACACTCTAAATGCTTCTCAGAGCCATAGAAAACATATATTTTTACCCTGAGTTTGAATCTATGTGGAAATGTCCTCATGTATTGTTATTTACAGTGGTTGTAATTTTTAGGCTAAGACATTATTAAATATATATATATATGTATACCTATAACTGAATTGCTTTGCTGTACACATGAAACTAACATTGTAAGTTGACTACACTTCAATAAAAAATAAGAGTTAAAAAGAAGAAAACCAGATTGGGAATTTTTAAGCTACACAATTCTGTTTCTTGTTCCCAGGAAAAAAAAAACATTATCTTCTCCCATCTCATTGAAGACATAAATCAGACTGCAGAAGTGAAGCTAAATCAGAAAGTAGGAGTCACCTTTTGCACTCTGAGAAAAGCTCTGTGTATTTTTTTTTTTTCAGATTGGAGCAACTGTTAAAAAAACCATGTGTTGCCCAGTAGGTCTAAGATGTAGATTCGAATGAACATTTGCATTGAAAATAATTAGCTTCGGTGGCATTTGCTTTCAGAGCCTTTAGTCCCTTTAGCAAAGATCAAATGGGCAGTGTCAATCCAGTAAAATGTTTCATAAGTAAAATTTTCATAAGAATTTTTAAAAGATGAGGTGCCAATGGTTATTCAGAAGTATACTTCGAAAACGGGTGTTATGTTCCAGTCTGACTCTCCTGATTGAAGCTATAATTATCCTAATTCATTGAGAGATGAAGATTCTTGAGGTATCTATTTTCAAACATGATGTTGCCAAGAATGTTTGGTCCTGGCCAAACATAAAATTTACATGACCATAAAGTACAGTAGTCAATTATTTTAATTAAATAGGTTTTCCGGTTAGCAACAAGGCCTCAGGTACAAAGGCACACTGAAATACCATGAATTATCTTTTCTTTGTACCAATTTATTAAATTTGTATCTTAAAAGGTTCCACTGTGTTATGATTTAGAAAATAAATTTTGAGATCATCACAAGATCATAATTGTAGCCAAAATTTATTTGAACACTGGTTATTTCACTCAATTTTTCTCTAATAATATGTTTTCACTTGATGTTATTATTGATAAAAAGGTACTAAGTTAACAAAAATCTTTAGTTTGCTTGAAGCTGAAGTAACATTTAATAAAAATTGAGGTACAGAAAAAATAGAGATATGATGTGAAGAGAGTTTCATCAATAGCATCTTAAAATTGGAAGGGACCTCAGTGGTCATTTAATCCAATCTCTTTCTCAATCCAGAGAACTCCACAAAAATAGGCTGATATTTATTCATCTTATGCTTGCTTACTTTCAGGGATGGGGACCTCATTCCTTCACAACACAATTCATTTACATTATTGAAATTAAGTGTTCTCTTTCTTCCCGTATCTCTCACCCATTGTTCTTATATTTTTCCCTTCAATACATTAGAAGAAATAAGTCTACTCCTTTTTGCCAATGAATGACACACATCCCCCTTCCTAATATTTAAAAATTATTTTATGTCCTCAATTAAATCTTAACTTCTCTAGTTTTTCAACCATTCTTTTATGGTATGATACTCAGACCAGATTCCAAACTATCCCACTTAAATTATCCTGAATTCTCTCTCCTTTGTCCCATACTATGACACCTAGAAATGGATTCAGTCTCCTTGACATCGTCTGACTAGTGCTGAATACTTTTCTGAAGGAAATGTCAGTTGATTTGAACAGTATTTTTTCTCTCAGTGCAGCACAGAAATATGTACTTGGCATGCTGGAGAAAGCGTTTGGTGGTGGCTGTTGTTAGATGACATCACCTTTGGTTTTTGTTACTGGAATCTGTGGTCAGCTCAAGCTCTCCAATCTCTTTTTCAGATCAACTGTTTCAAGACAGTCCTTTTCATTGTTCTGTGTGTTCTTCATTTCTGGTGTGCTGTGGCTTTTAATCTCCACACAGGAATTGAGTGTTGAATTAAGTGTTCAAAAGGCAAAATTTTAGTTCTGTTGAGGACTTTCTGAATCTTAATTTTGTTCTTTTGGGTATTGGCCACCATCCTCATGCTTGGAGTTTTGCGAGTGTGATAAATAAGCCTTTCTTTTCATAAAATTCACAGATAAAAAGTTAAACATGACAGAATCAGAAAAAAAATGGAATTCTATGGGTGTTTAGAAATCTGAAGTGAGAGTATATATAAACACCATCATAATTTTGTTGTTTACTCATTTCTTGTGTAGCTTTAATAAGGGTGCACTGGTAGTCGCTCCTTTACTTACCTTTCTGATTGTTAAATGCTTTAAGTTAAATGGTCACCTTTGTGATCTCAAATGCTGATGCTGTGAAGACAGAGCTAATGCCAAATATCATCTTCTTAATCATCATTAATCAAGAGGAGCTACAGAGAACATTCATCTGTCAGATCTGCAAAGACTCTCAACTTGGGGTTGAGATTCGCGGAGGCATATTGGCATTTAGGACAGAGTTCACCAACTATTTATGTCGAAACTGCAAACAGTGATACCTAGCTGTCAGTTCCAGACTGTACAGGAATACTAAAATTAAATTTCCATCAGAACTCTATTGTTAACAGTGAATTTTTCCCTTCTCTCAAGTTTATAATTTTGAACTCATTTCCCCCCCCCCATTTGTAATTCAAATAGGCAGAAAGAAGGGTCCTGCAGGTGGGTGAGATCAGGAATAGGACAGATGGGAAAAGAATTTGTGGGTAGATAAACCTACTGACTGTAAGCCATGTAATTGATTTAAAGAATGATAATAGACACACACACACACACACACACAAAGAATAGTTTCCTCTTCAAGAAAGTATCTGCTTTTATGTTAGAATTGATGAAATTCTGTCACTTGGAATCTTTCATGTGGTTGCTATGGCTAGGCTCATCCTGATAAGCCTTTCCCCCGCCTGCTGAGGCAGGTCAAGGGCTGTTCACAGGTGGAAATGTACCAGAGTGCCGACTAGATAAAACTTAGAGATGAAACTTGAAGTAAAGAATATGGGTTTTGGGTTCACTTCTAGGCTGTTTCACATGCACTTCATGTCTACCAACTGCTTGGTGAGATTGGATAATCATTGGTAGTCACAGCCTTTTTTCTCCTCTCTCTCTTTTTCCTGGAAAATGGGAATAATCCTTACTTCTCAGGATTTTGATGAAGATTAAATATTATGGCACACATAAAATTACTAAAAACACTAGATATTGATACATATTTCTTTTCTTCCCCCTGATGTTTTCAAGTAAACAGTTATATTGGGTAATTACTAATGACATTACATATTCATTGTATTACACTATATGCTGAAGATTTAACCTTTGGTTTAGAAGGCATATATTTTGTTTTACAATGTACAAATCTGCCTGCAACAAATGTTTCTGGTTCAAGTTTGAGGCTCGACACTTTCAAGCTGAGAGTCATAACTTTAATAATAATTATAAACACTGAGATTAAAAATAACCCTCAAAACTATATTATCTGTTCAATGGGTATTTACACAGAAATGTCTATTTGATATTTTTTATTGATATTGATGGAAAAATTACTTAAAATTCACTGAAATAAGAAAATGCTGTAATAAAAGTGTTAATGAAAATTAATAGTGGAGTGAATCTGCTTGTAGTATTTTTTTCTAAAGAAATTCATACTTTGTCATTTCAATACATTGATTTTGTTTAAAATATCTCAGAAATAAATGACTTAAACTATTATTACTTGAGGCCCAAGTTACCTTTTTTTTAACTGAAGTAAATGCAAATCTCCTATTACGATTGTACTGAAACTTAATGCTGCGATGCTAACAAAATGTGATTTCTTTGTGTGTTTGTGGTGAGTTAAAGATTGTTCCCATTTCAGATAATCCAATCAGTGCTACCAGATTGCAATATTGTCAGAACACCAAGATTTAAATTAGAATCAGGACAAATTTGTTTGGAAGTCATTGAATATCTTTAACCAAGGGTTGATAAAACAAGGCAGAGCACATAAAGTCCCAGTTGATAAAATTACTATTTGCTCCTTTATAATTACTCCTCACTGGATGTCCCACCATTATAGTAACGGGGAGCCAAAATGTTACAAAATAATTTTGCATAAGATGAAAATGAATTTTATATCCATAAATTTGTCAAAAAGTCAGTAATGACTTTTGTTTAACAGATTCTTTTGTACACAGTGGGATAGAATTGATAGTTTTTTTAACTTCTGTTTTTTGAAAAAAAAGGAAAAACAAAATTCTTTTCTTTTTAAAAATAATGCTCTTAAATGATTCATACCTAGAGTAAAATTAGCCTAATTTGCTTCTTACAAACTTTACCTTCCACAATAATTTCTTATGAGATCCAAAGTATTTTAAAGGTTATTTAATGGAAAGAGTGGGGTTTGTGAAAACATTTTATAGCATTTTGAAGACTATTTTGTAAGATCTTGTTTCCTTTTGTATAAATTCCAGTTCATTTTTGGAGAAAAACACATTCATCTCTCACCCACACCATACTTTTCCTCTATGGTCACACACACACCTATCCCACCCCCACACACACCAGTTTTCATCCTATGAAATGGTTACATTTAAGTTTTATATCAATACTTTGTAACATGTTCTTTTTCATGACAATAACAGCCATTAAATTCCCAGGTTATCTCAATAATATTTATTGAATATAGTACCTACTGAATATAGTATACATCCTGAACCTGTAGCAGCTTCCCCAAGAGCACAATCACAGGATGAAGGGATGTATTAGGAGGGCTGTTTTGGGGTCACATTGCCAAAGATGATGGGACTGAAGTCTGATTAGGTAAAGCATGAGACACAGTTACCAAATATTTACTCTCCTTGGAGCTACTTGCAGTGGGTCTATGGATTTCACATACGCTGAGATATTAGATCAGTATAAAATTCTGCTAAGGTAGGTGCCATTATTGTGCCTGTTTTCCAGAGGAGTAAACTGGGCATAGAGTAGTTAAATAAATTGCCTGAGAGTCCATACCTCTAAAGGGGCAGGGCTGGAATTCAAATCACTGTAGCCTGGAGTCAAAATTCATCCTCTTAACCACAAGAAGGAAATGCCCTTGGCATTATAGCAAACACCAAATTCACATCTTCTCTCCTTCATCCCTCTAGGATTATTGAAAGCACGCTGACCTGCTACTCAGAAGGTAGTCTTGAATAGCTTCCCAAAAGGTCATTCATTCCATCCTTGCTCTCAGCTGAGAAACTTAAGATGTGTTTTCTTCACATGGGATGAGGGCAAAATTAGCAGTACTCTCTTGATGTTCTACTACCTGTTTCGTTTTGGGTTTTATTTGTTTGTTTGTTTGTTTATTCATTTATTGCAAAAACTCCTGTATATCCTGGCTCCTCTTATCCTTACCTCTTCAGAACAGTCCCTCACAGCTATCTGAGAGCCTGTGTCTTGGGCTTAAGTCTTCAGTGTGTCCATTGAACAAACCATAATTCTCATTTTTTTGGGTGTGCACATTTTTTTCAGTTGACAAATGCTATAGGAGTTTTAGAAAATGGAGACCTTCTTTTTACTTAGAAGTATAGCACAAAGAGTCAAGAGTTGGGGCAATCTGACCTGGGCCCTGAATAAATTTGGAAAGACTTTTAATGGACTTTATATAACCAGGATCTTAGGTGTCATAATCTTAGTCTATCATGAATTTGAGCAGAAGAGGAACGTGTTAGAAGGACACCAAGTTGCTCAGAGGATCTCCAGGAGGGCTAGACAACCTCACTCCAAGGTGGTACCTCAAAGCATGCTTTGAGAATGAGTTTCTGTTCCTGCCACCATACACTGCTGTCACTGCAAACTTGGGAAGCTTTTCTTGGTGCAACCAGAGAAAAACCTTGACAAGTTCTACCACCAGGGAAATTTCTTCTTTTTTTGCATCAACATCCATGGATTTAAAAGGCAGAGACTATCACAAGCGGCCATGTTCGTTCTGCAAAGGAAAAGAAGAGCAAGTATCTGACATCTTTCTCTTCTGCGGCGAGAGGAAGGCTGAACATCTTTAAAAGATTCCTAGGGGTTTCAGATGCCTGATGATCCAAAGAGTGGCCAGTTCTCACCAAAGGTGGAAGGTGTATGGAGAAACATTCCCTGGAAAATGAAAGACATTAAGAGAAAGCATCCAGATAACAATGTGTGCAGTGTGACCAGAGAAAGGAGCATTGTGTGGTGTTTCTAGAACCCAAGAACCCATGGAAAGGCTGGTAGTGATGGCGGGAGAGCAGAAAGGAAGGCTAGAGCTCAGACTAGGTCAAATTATAGACCTTGTTGTAGATCAAGCAAAGGAATTTAGTGGGTTTATATATATATATATATATATAATGGGGAGTCCTCAGGGCTTAGAGCAGGGAAGTGGTTGGTCTGGGCATACACAGCTCTATTGCTCTGTCTTTGAAAAGGAGATACAGTTATTCAACACACTCGGTTCTTTGTGATGCTAATCTCTGCTGTTAGAATTTGCTTTGTGAAATACTTTACTCTCTGAATTTCTAACAAGACGACTTGGAAATTTCCTCTTCTTCCAAAATGATTTTGATTTTGAATAATACATGAGAAAACATGATATAAATCAAGCATTTTCATATTGCATGTCTCAACTGATGTTAAGATAAAGTCCTCATAGTATGTGACACTTCAGAGAATTTGGTCTGAATGTTAGCAGATGCCCCTTCCTCCCCAAAGGAGGTCATGCCTAAAAGGGTATTCCACCAACCACTGTAAATGATAGTTTTCATGTTTTTAGTGGTCTCTTAGAAATTAGATTGGCCATTTTGTTTTCCTTTGTTTTCTTCTCTTCCTTTTTTTTTTTCAGCCATTAAATTACATTTGAATGTGACCATTGTACCCTTTTGCTAAATTAAAGTTTATTTTCCATTAAAAAATACATTCCTGTTTATTTGTGTAGTTTTATCCCTACCTCCAAAAAAAAATTTTTTTGGAGTGAGATCTACAATGAAAGGCATATCTTAGGTCAGTAAAAAAAGAAATGGAAGAAGACCAGTCAAAGTGGGGAAAAGAAGAAAGTAGACTAAACCTCAGTTTCGGTGCTTGAACTTCACACCGACTCAGCTTCCTTGAATTTAAGGCGAAAAGATTAAGAGATATTATCACCAAAATTAAGAGCTTCATAGTTGTCAAGAAATGGTCTTCAAGTACCAAATTCTAATAAAAATGTCAATTGTGTGACTTCATACGGGTCATAGTGAGTGATGTAAAGGGCAACCTCATCAACATTAAGACATAAATGCAGAAGCAAATTTGATAAGGCTAAATTATTAAAAATTTTGTTTATAAACAACTTCTAGATATAATAAAAAAGATGAGTTGTGGTAAATGCATACACGTATAGTGATGTAATTTTAAAATATTTGTATGGAGGAAGCAAGAATAAGTGAGGGGAAATATGCTATGAAGTGTCCATTGTATGAGATTTTAGCTTTTGCCTTTCTTCCTTTTTTATTTCTGAGTCTTCTTCACTTCTTTCTTATGCTAGTAGTTATAAATCAATATTATTTATTATAGACTGAATAAGAAAACCATGGTGTCATTAATAGATATGATAGATCTTTTTCCTATTGATCATGGCAGAAGGAAAATGCTTTTAATTATGGGCAAGAATACCTTTTAGAGACTAATTCAGAATATTTTTTCCAGTTATTTCCTATTTCTTCAACAAAATTATTATTAATTTTATTTTTTAATATACCACAACACATGTGGTAAGCACTTGATACAAATTTTTTAAATAAATGACTACTTTTATCACTTTTTCAAGAGAAAGGTCATTTTCAAGGCTCAGTTGGATAGCACGTCACCAGTCAAATGTCTGTATTTAATGTTCAATTCCAAATGAAAGTTCATAACGTTAAATACAGGCATCAGACTTATAACAGAACCCAAACATAATTATGTCAGCCTTGAGTCAGTCTTCTGCTCCTCTGGATGTTTTATCTAAGTGACTTAGTTCACTAACTTAAGCCCAGAGAAGTTTCTTATTTATAAAGCACTTAATTAATGGAACAAAAATAACTGCTTAGGCTTGGGGATTTATTGTTTAAGGATGATGACCAAATAAATTAAACTTCAGTGGCATTGTAGAGGGAATTAATGATATCAGCAGAAGTTCTTGATTTATATATTTTAATTAAAGCAAGCTGCACTGTTCAATTTGAACAATTTTAAAGGAGTACAAAAAATATAATGACAATATGGAATTATTTTAAAGGATATATATACATATATATGTTTGTATATGTGTGTATGTATATGTAGCTCACTGCATTGAAACTGAAAACTGGTCACGAAACGAAGCCTAATGTCCCCTGTTTACTATCTCGGGAAGTCCTAATGACTGTCTTACACGTAATAGCCTCTCAGTGACGTGCATTTATTAGAGCCTGAGGCTCTTCAGTGACACACACTTTGCATGCACAATTAATGCAGACGCCCCAGCAAAATGGATTCACCGTAATCATTAACCCCTGCACCTTCTATGTATCCACATGGATGGAGGACCATCACAGAATGGCACCTGAAAGGTGTTACCAGTAAAACTGCCTTTCGTGTTTGCTCTACTCACACTAAATAGCTAAATATCCTTATTTTTGTGCTGAAAATTTGTCTCTTTAGCCTTGTTTATCTACATATGCACATTGTTTGTAAATATATCTATATTTTTTCCACTCTATATTTTTATAATCCTAAAAGCAGGGCAGAATAGAATGGGAGATTCTAACAGATAACAGGACTTTCTGTTGTCTCAGATGGTTCGTTCCAGGGGCTGCTACCACTCAAAGGGTTAATCTTAGAATGAGCAGGATGCTTTGGCAGACAAGACTCAGGAGAGGGGAGTTGATGGCTTTCCAAAGCAGGATTTCTGTTATGGGTTCAAGAAACCCTACTGACCTGTTAATAGTGAGAAGGAGACCAGAATAGGTGAAAGAAGATTTAAACCAGCATGATTTCAAATGTCAGGATGGGTTCCAAGGGAATACGATCAAGGGATGTGACCTCCAAACTCAGAATTGAGGTTCCTATAGAGGCTGATAGGCCACATGGACAGGTTAGGGCTCTGAAGGTGAGGCTCTCAGAACTGTCTTTCTTGTTCTCAAAGTGTCCTGACCCAAGGGGTTTTCTGGTCAATGGATCTAGGCCAGACACTTGGGAGGCTGACAGTTTATGAGTGAAGAATGAAATTTTACAACAACCTGTTCGAATGCCCTCATGGGAGATGGTTGACAGTTGCCTCGTTGACGGTGGGTATCAAGCTGTCTTCAGCAGTAAGACTGCCTCTACTTTTAACTGAATATCAGCTCAGGAGTGCCTCTATTGTAAAGATGACAGGCACTGTCTTAAGTAGAAAATACATGAGTTTAAACTGTGTTTCAGTTGAACATTTTGATAGAGTACAGTGTTTCCGTAACGTCAAAGGTTTCAAAGTCTCAGGAATGTAAAGATTTTCTCACTGAAGTTGCCATTGGTGAAAGAGCTGGGTCTCCAGAAATCGCGTACCTGCCCCTTCCCAACTGATTTTTCGAGTACCTAGAATGGTTTTCATAGGCTCAACAGCAAGGCCCATTTGCTATGTCAGTTCTGCTACCCCTACAGAATTCCTTCTCAGGCAGAGCCCCCATTGATGTGATGATCGGAGTGAGCCCAGTGCAGCTCTGCTGACAGCTAAAAAGTGTGTGGAGGGGAGCACTGCCTGGAGTCGGGAGGAGGCAGCATGGTGGCTACGTCGCGCCATGATGTCACACTGCCAGCCTCTTCCATCATGGCGCTTGGAACCCCAGCTACACGCTCCTGTTCAGACACCAAATGAAAGGTCATTTTATGAACCCTATATATCTTTAAAATTTACATGGAGCAGATCTTTCCTTTAAAAAAAAATCCCATTTTTATAGAAGAAAAGTGTCAACGATCACATAAGTTGGAAATGATAGAGACAATCTGCAGCTAGTAATCTGAATTAAGTGTGTTTGTATTTGAACGATTATGCTGCTTTGTTCCAGGTCATCTATTACTAAACAAGCTTCTCCAAGGAGACCTCTCATGCCTAAAATGCTTTCTGTCAATCCACACCCCCCAACACACACAGAGAAAATAGGTTCTTAGTACACCAGAATCGCCTTAGACTATCCAGAAATACTCAGGCCGGCCATAATTTCAATAATTCTAGTAGACTAAATTTTGGAAAATATTTGCTGCTGCTCCGTTTTGGACCTCTCTATTGGGCTGGTCCTTGGTCCTGGTCCTATGAGCAGCTTTGGCCAATGAAACTTAATAGGCATTTGCAGGTGCCATTTTAGAGCAGAAGTTTGAAGAGTCGGTTCTCTTTTCCCTCTGTTTCAAGACCACCTCATACAGGTAAGTGTAGCTCATTTAGCTTGGATCACAGAGTGAAAAAGATAAAGAACAGAGCTGAAGATGATCCAAAAAAGACATAAGTCAGAAAAGAAACTGCTTTTGAAAGGTACCCCAACTTTGTGGTTGTTTATTATCAAGCATAATCTAAGCTAAGCTGGTTTATAGAGAGGTCAACTCAGTGCAGGCAAAGGCTTGGATTTCTGTGAAAGCCAGCTGCCCCCTCCAGCTCCCTCAGACCTGACGACTTAGTATTTCCCTGCTACAGGGCCTAAGGCAATCATCCCCTGAAAAGTTGGCTTGGCATTAGGTAAAGTTAATAGGAAAGAGTAATTGTTTGGGTTGTGATACAGGAAGAAGTCGAAAGATGCTTTCCATGTTTGCGTGGCTCTGAGATGCTTCAGTGACTAATTTGTCTTTCCCCTCCTACCATCTCCTTCTTGATCATATCCACCACAGTTGAATCTTTAGTAATGTTGCTTCATCCTTTAAAACTTCGCTGTGAGTTAAAAGATATTTGACCATGAAGAACTGGATATAAACCCTGGATCTGCAAATTGCTATCTTTGACCTTAAGAATGTTAACTATTCGGTTATGGAGATAGAAACTTATAGATGGCTTTGTAAAGTTATCCTATAATATAAAACACTTTGAATGTGAGTTTTCTAAGTAGTATCTTTTTAATTTGGCAAATGTTCATATGTTTAAGAAATTTGATCTGATTTTGTTTTATCTTTTAGATTTCATAGCCATTAATGTATTTCTAAATAACCTATAGAAAACCTTCTTTTTATATACCAATTAATAATAAATACAGGATTTGGAATAAATTTATAACACTTAAAAAAAAGAATGTCAACTGTTGTTCAGGTCCTCAAGATTTTCAACCTGAACTGTTGGAATAACCATTATCCTTCATTTCAGCCTCCTCCTGTCCCTCTCGTGCTTTGCAAGCTCGTCTTCATAAAATATATATCTGCTTTTATCACTTGCTTGCTTCTCATCCTTCAGTAAGTCCTACTGCCCACTAGACAAAGTCTAAATTCTTTGTCAAGGCACACAAAACCTCCACGAGCTAGCCCCTATCTATGCCCTCAGTTTTCATCTCTTGATGTTACATACCTGAATTTTGTGCTCTAGCAATACTGAGCGACTTGCATTTTCCCAGTTGAGAGCATGGCTGGCTGCTTTCCACCTGCAAACCCCTGTCATTACTGCTCTTTCTGGCTTATCTGTCCTTCCACTTGAAGCTCCTGCCTCCCTGACTTTCAGGTTTGTGATTTCAGCCAGCACTGCTTTCAAGCATGGGAAACACCCCCTCGTGCTTCTTGTTAGTTAGGGTACTCAGGATTGTGTTTTCTTACACAAATCGGGGGGGACAAATGGGGAAGAGGATCCCAAGATTTAAGTATGGGATTAAGGATGGGCTTTGGCTAGTGAAAAGAAGCAGTCTAGACTTGCCTTTTCAGAAAAAAGAAATGCTCCATGAAGTTCAATCAAACTCCTGAATGTTCTACAACTAGCAAAACATAGTCCTTTAACTAACTGCTCTTGTGATGCGTATTTCTATCAGAGCCCTCCAGAGAAAAAGGGGATCATCCTCTGATGGAAGATAGACCTTAGATGAAGATATTCTTAATATCATGATCTACATAAGCATGCATTGAGTAGTTTTGTAATTAATGGTTTATAGATCTTCCCTCCATTGTCAACTGTAATGAACTTCAAGATATTAAACTGGGTCTTTCCATTGTTGGAACCCCAGTGCCTAACTCATGCTGGTTCATTATAAATATTTTATTTTAACTTTCCTCCAGAATAGAGGATATGTCAAATGTGATAAATTCAGATTTGATGAATATGTTGGCTAGGCACATTGTACTAGGCATTTGATATGCTATTTTATACAATCTTTATTAGTTGTATATTATTATTTTCATTTTATAGCTAAAGAAACTGAGATTCACTAGAGTATCAGTTACACAGTGTCACAATAAGAACAAGGGCAGAATCTGAGGCCTCTCTGAATCAATGCACTTTTGTTGTTTTGCCTATATTATGGTCTTGCTTTATTATTGAAAGAGACTACCCACAGAAATACTTTATGACCTTATCTCTAAAAGGAAGAAAAATCATTAACAGTTCAAAGTATTTCTCACATTTTCCTACTAAATTGGGAACACTGGATTTTTAACATTCAAGTCACAGATTCAGAGAAATCGCAAAAATTAAAACAGGCATGTGGGAAATGCTATCTGAATATTTATAAATTGTGTGGCTGAGTCCAAGTAGGAGGTAGGAAGACAGGATCATACTTCAGCAGGTGGGCCCCCCTCTGTGCATTGACACAATGTGTTGTCCCTGTGGTCTCATCACAGGTAAGCCTCTCAAGCCTCCATGTCCACAGGAGACAGCACTCAGGTCTATGCTGGAAATCTAGGATTCCCCAAAAGACACACTATTTCCACATTGCTGCCTTTCCATCAGGACTTAATGCTCTCTGAGTGTTTTGGAGGAGGATTCCTACATTCCTAAGAGCATTTGTGGGTGACGTGCATTCAACAACCCTGGAGTGATGGGAGTACCTCTTTGGGGTCTCTTCTGTGTTGTTCTGTATCCTGCCATAGGCCCTAGAACCCAAATGCATATGGACAACTCTGTCATCAGCAGTCATTTAATTGGGCCATGGACCCCAGTGTTGCAGGAGGTGCTCTAGAAGAAGAAAGAGAATGATGTTGGAGTCTGACAACCTCAGCCTTGCCGCCAGTGTGCTTTATGACTGTGAAGAGGCGATCCAGATGTCTCATTCCTAGACCAGACAGAGGCCCAGTGAACTCACAGGCACCAAGTTTATCGAGATGCAAGCAACAGAAGCACCAATTGTATCACCAAGATGGATTGTTACGTATTCTCTTCTGATGAAATTTTCGTGCTAGGCAGAAGGTTCAGCTCGAGTAAAGGATTCCCAAAGTGGCTTTTTCCTAAAAGCAGCGATTGCAGTTTATAGGAACAGTGTGAGGGAAGGCGAATGTTGAAGTTCATCTTGAGGAAAAAAATAAATAAGAACAGAAGCTTAATATTTCATGCCTTATGGGATAGCAAGAACTATATGCCAGACACCATGACAATAAGAGTAAAAATCCTCATAGATTTTGTAGACTGCCCACATTTATTCATTTTGCTACCACTTTTTTACCTCTCCATAGTGATTTCCATTTAGGCCCTTAAAACACGAAAAGAAAGTGGTTTTTTAGGAGAACGAAAAAAAAAAAAAAGGAGGGGAAGCCAGAGATATTACTTCTTACCATTTCAACACAGGCAGACTTGGAGGAGAGAGAGCTTTTGAAATTGAGCCATTCACGTGGAGGAGAGAGAATAAGTTATCACAGTCTGTGGAACAGAAAGAAAAGAAAGCAAAAGAACCCAGGAACAACAGGGCGGTAACCAGGCAGTGCCCTTGGAAAATCACTTACAAGCTTGAGTTTCCTTTTTTATTTAAAATGGGAATAGTCACTCCTGCTTCACAGTGTTTCTTTGATGTTAAATTATGTAGATAGTGTGTATTGCATATAGAATTGTTTCTATCACGTAATTCAGAGCTGAATTGTACTTGGCACTTCAATAAGTATTAGATCTCTTTTCCCCAATAAGTGTTTATTTTTTATTTGCTTATGTGTGATGGTGATTTTTGTTTAGTTTAAAGCTCAGGTCCTAGTGGCATCTTATAATTTTATCTCTCTCTCAATGGAAACACGGAGATAGATAATATATTGCCTTGGTGCATTTGTAGCTATGTGACCTCTTTTCTAGACCCTGTATACATTCATATCCCTCAAGATTCTTAGGAATGAAATGTAATTCTTTAGGAAGTACACAATTCAGTCTTTCTCTTTGGTGAGGTCAATGCAAGGGAGGAAAAGGAAGCTACTCTACTTTATATCTAAATATTTAAAATTTATAAGCACCAACAAACTATTATATAAATTATGTTCTATCTTCATGCCTTGATAAAATACCTTCATAATAAACATTTTTTAAATGTACTAAGCAATGATTTTCTTAGGATTAAAACTAAGGAAAATATTTTTTAAAAACTACTGAATTTAATTTTTATTGCACATGCCTGCATGTTTCGTTGCTGAGGTACTGATGTTTGGATGAGTAATTAAAAAGAAGACTTACAACTCATAATTTATTATACATTTTTTCATCAAATTAATTTTTATTGCCTTCATTTCAACAAAATCACTAATTATGCTGGTAAAAAATCAAGATTTCTATATAATTTATGTTCTATTGATAGTAATGCCTAATTAGACAACCATTATTAAGTCCTTGAAGTTTTTTAATAGTTTTTCATAAGCTTCAATTTGTAATAAGTTTCCTCTGTTGCAACAGAAGCAACTAGACTTGTCAATGAAATTCTTAAGCCTAACTTAACTTTGAAATAAACCAGGAATTTTAGATGCCATGTTCAATCTTGATAATGGAGTCATATACGATAAATTGTTAGTAAGCAGAAAATATTACAAGACATATTATATAACTTCCTATATAACTTTACTTTGATTTTCATAAAATCTTTTTTTTTTTCTAAATTCTTTTCTTGGCAGGTGAGGTAATTAAGTTTATTTACTTATTTATTTTTTAATGGGTGTACTGGTGATTGAACCCAGGACCTTACCCATGCTAAGGACACACTTTATCACTGAGCTATACCCTCCCCTTGATTTTCATAAGCACTTAAGACAATACCTCTATTGATGTGTAATCAATACCATACTTTACATATATTATCTAGATTATATACATATACCTAAATATATATGTACAAATGCATACATAAAATTTTAGAGTAAGGTGAATTATTTAATATTACAGACTGGTTCTCAGCTGCCATTTGTAAAATCATGTTAATTTATGAGTACCTCTGGAATAACAAGTTAGAACACAAAACAAGAAGATGGATGCTTGCTACTACCAGAAAGAGATACTTCTTTATGCAAGAGACAGCATTCACACTATTTAAAAAGAAGACTTTGACAAGTTAATGAATTTGTCTCGTCTTTTGTTGAGACCTCTGTTGAAGTCTTCTTTCCACTCTGAGTCAGCATTGGTTATCTGAAGTTTCCTGTGACACAGCCCACAAACTTTCAGCTCATTTGGACACAGTTACTAGCCTGAATGGTTCTAGTCACATGACTATCCATTTGAAGTTATGGTGGACCTGCTGTAGTGCTGGATCCCAAGTAACAGAGACACTCATGTGCATCTCAGTATTTGGTGTGTGCTTGTCATATGTGGGGTCTGCTATAGTAGAGATCCCAAGGACAGAGATCCCTGTAGGGATGAGTGCTATCATTTTAATAAAGTGGTCAGAGAAGCTGACTGAGAAAGTAATGGAGCAAAAAATTACAGACAGGTAGAGTGAGCCCACATGACTCTAAAGAGGGAAGAACAGTCCAGACTGAGGGAAGAGCCAGAGCAAAAGCCGTGAAGCTGGAAGTGTGACAGATGTGTTGATGAACTAGGTATGGATGCTGGTATGGATAAGTAAAGAGGAGGGTGAATAAAGAGTAGGGTGAATAAAAGGGAGGGTGGTAGGAGATGGGAGGCCACTGGAGTGTTCAAATCAGAGGGTTGACATGATTTTATTTACGTGTGACGTCAGCAGCTTGAGTCATCTTTGTACAGCTCAGCTCTGACCATCCCGCTTCTTCTCCAACCTTTGGTAATTCCCTACCACTTAAAAAAAATGTTCATTCTCCCTAGGCTGCCTCTTAGGAACTCTCCCAACCCAGCTCTCCTCTATCACCTGCTATTAACTGTCCCAAGGCACAATCTGATTTTTTAAAATGTGATCTTTCCTAAACATCCCCAAGTCTTTTGTCCATGTGACTCTGCTCAGGACCTTTCTCCACTTCAGATGTTATATGCATGTCTTTGTTAATGTCTTCCTCAAACCTCATCTCCTCCACTGCAGTGTTCTCTGATACTCACAGCCAGACACAATCTCCACCATCCAGAGAGTTCTACATTTACATAATTTAACAATGATCATCTTCTACCCTTTATCAGAATTATTATGTTCATGACTCAACTCTTTTACTACTGAATCAAGAATGCTGCTTTATTTACCTTTGGATTTCTCTCATACCTTGCACTTAATATATACTTGATACATGTCCTTGAGTAAATGAATGAATGAATGAATGGATGGAAATTCTTCAGTTCAGTTCAATAGGAAGACAAGATAGCAGTTAATGCTGTAGAATTCAGGTAAAGTTCCCTTAGAATCATGATTCTAGACTGAGATCCCCAGCATAAAGTTCTTTTTGCATTTCTAAGAATGTATCTTGATGTGTGAGAGATAACTGTTTGTAGAAACTTTCACAAAGCACTATTTTGCATTAGTAAACTCTAAAAATGCATTAGTTATACATTTATAATGGAATCAGATCTCTGGAAGAACTTTTTTCCATGACCCTTTAGTGGATCTTGTTTTCCTTATGAATCACTTTTTCTATACAACTATAGAAAAATAATACAATTCAATTAATTATTGTGTATGTTCAGAACAGTGTTAGGTTCATAACTGCCATTTTGCTATGCTAAGACATTTAATATGACAAAGAATTTTATCAGCTGTACAAATTTTGATAATTTGTTACAGCTAAGGATTTAAATTTTAAGCATTACATCTTAATTTTATCTAATTCCAGACTTCATATTTATTTCTTTAGAATATTGACTATTTTTCTACACCTGAGTTAACAGTCACTTATGTTACCCATCCCTAGATTTTAATTCCTTCATTTCTGCTTAGCATAACATACTAATCTAGTCCAGACGCAATCAGATTTTGTTAACTGGCAATGTGTTTCATTGTTCCAAATAGTGTAGCAAATCATATCATTGTGCTTATTCCTTTAAAGATAATTTGCCCTATACAACATAAAATTATATAATACTGTTAGTGAAAAAACAAATCTTATGCAGAGTTATTTCAATGAAGTCGAGAGCTTGGAAAACTCAAGACCAGTTTATTTAACATACTGAGAGATGGTAACTGAATGACATCCAAAGTAACAGAGAGTTTGTTTCTGGTGAGGAATAAAGTGCACTATTCAAATTATAAGAGAAATGCCATGAAAGAACAAAGTTAAAAAAGACAAATTGTCAGAGAAAAAGAGCAGATATACTGTCAACATAATGAAATAGTTCATAGGGGCAGCAATGTCCACTTCCACCAAACTGAAAACTTTCTGCCAAGTGTGGCAAGAAACTTTTAGAATTTTAATATTGTTATGAATAGATGGCTTAAGCTCTTAGATGCATGAGTTGCTTCATGTGATAGTTAACTGAGAGATGTCTGTCCTCTAATATCCAACTCAACATGAACACATTTAGAAGTGGAAGCATCACTTCCACGTGGTGTCGTTATTGTAAAAGCTGAGAGAAGGGAGCAAACTGAACATGACAGTATGAAATAGATAATCAACCATTGTTCAATCTATTACTAGTCGATTAAGACAGTCCTGAACAATGGTATACTGTAATTACTTATTTTTCCCACCCAGTTGCTAGTAATTTGTATATTTTCTCCTATCTCTTTCCCTTGTTTTCTTCTCAGAGTGGTTTTAGGCTTTTTCACCCCTCTCCTTTCCCTGGGGTGCTGATCCTCAGTCAAAGTTTTCCACTTGGAACTGGAAGTCTATGGGTGTGGTGGGGATGGGATGGAGCTGGTGATACTTCAGGTGCTCCAGGCATCAGAGTAAAATAGTCACAAAGCAAGCACATGTGTTCCTTGTTAATACTGACTAGCTCTCATTATATAAATTCAGTGTGTAATTATACTGAGAAGACTCCTTGCTTTTTCTGTTGTACTGCAGACTCAGTTCTGTCATTCTAGCATGGCACAAGCCAGGGCTTCAGAAGGTGTCTAGAAAAGGATCCCACTCCAGGGCGGGGAGAAAAACAGATCCAATCGCATGTCTTATAAAATGCCATAGTGATTAAACCAAAATTATTTGCAATCCCTGCTGGTTAGAGCAATCAGCTATGAGAGTTTTCAGCCATTATTTTAGACATTTTTAATATAATAAATATTAGTATTGAGACAATTGAATTGACTAGAAGGTCATCATTTTCTGTTTAAATATAACCCCTCCTCTAATGCACTGGCTTTAAGAAATAGAAAATAACTTCTAGAAATGACAAGGATTGAAGCAGTTGTAAACTGATCACCATGAAGTCATCTTTTAAGAAAAAACGACTTCCATTGCTTTAGAGAATGTAAAATTACGTATTGAAACAAATAGTCCACTCTTCTCCAGAAAAGAACATACATTGCATTTTGTTTTACATAAGGGTGCTTTACATAAAATGAGGTGCTGGGAAGATGTAACAAGATAACCATTGGAATTAGAGGTAGGGCTTGTGGACTCTCCTCTCCACACTTCCACCAACCTTCTCTGCAACCTTAAGGCTGTGGGTCACTCTCAACATGTCAGCTTCTTAAACTGAAACTAGAGAGGTTGGATCAGGTCATTGCTTTCTTGGCCTTGTATTTGGAAATCCAGGTTTCCACATAAGGATCTCAGAATGGTGAACAGTGAGGTGTGGAGGGGGAGTGGTAGATTAAATGGTGCATTCAATCCTTACAATAAAAAAGCCAACTCCATTTTATTCTTATATATTTTGGAACTTCCCTTATGATTTTGAAAAATAGTCCACAACTAAAAACTGCTTAAAACCCACAATTTTATTTAAAGTTTAAATTTCATTTACATTTATCTTCTTTATTAATTAGCATTCAAAATTAATGTGAGACAGAAACAAACTTTAAGGTAGAAAAACCAAAGGCAAATAGTAAAGAACCATTTTCAATATAAACAAAGAATGAGTCCTTTACACTCTTTTCTACTTTTTCTAAATATTTTCCTTCATAAATAGTTTTCATCATCAGATTAACTTAGAAAATTCTGTAAATCTCTACGAAGTACATTAATTGATTAAAGACACTGGTAAATCTTTATATTTTGTTCACCATGGTTTTCTCCAGTCTTATTAGATGACAGACAACAGACTTTCCTTTTAGCATAATGTCTGTTGCTCATTTATGGAAACATGCTTCCACAGGGAAATAGGAGTGAACCAGAAAGAAGATACTTCATTTTCCACTTCATTTTCTGTAGCCGATACTTGGTGAAATCCAGAAAACTAGTGAGCTTTACATTCCCTTATTTTCTGACATGATATCTTGTGTTCTTGCTATGGTACCCACGCCAAATATTGCCTAACATACTGACACAGAAGCTTTCATTATTGGTAAAAGGTGACTTAATACAGGATACATTACCCAAGACATATAAAGAATAAATAACTGTGAGTTTCTTTTCACATCATGTCTTTTTAATAATAAAAATGGAATCCATTCACAGATGGGAAAAATACTTAGTTGCCACAGAAATGATGTGTTCATTAATAAAGGAAAGTGAGCTAAAGGCTCAGATCAGAAAATCCCATTAATAGTTTCCCATAATATTGATTGCTCTTCTCAACTTAAAAATATTAGAAACATTTAGCTATTAGTCTAATGGCATGTTATTTTAATCGTTTGTTTCTTGCATATGTGGTTTTTTTTTTTTGTAAACTAGCATTATTTTTATGTAAACTAGCATAAAATATTATAGTTGTGAATTGAATTAATCTATTATAACAAAAGAGGTAGAAATAAGTCAATTGCAGTTCAAGAAGTCACAAATTTTATTCTTTGGATGTTCTACTTTTTTCTATGTTAGAAATAAGTAGCCAAACAAGAATAATATTTAAACATACTTTATTTTAGACAGGACATTCAGATTATAGGAAGAGTTAGTAGAAGGCAGATTTTTCTTTTCTATTATAGCTTAAAGAAGAAATCATTTATTGCTTTTCCAAAAATTTTTACATAGAGTAAGATGCTCAAAGCTTAAGCATACAGCTTGGTAAGTTTTTAAATATGTATGCACCCAATTAACCACCAACAAAATCAAGATATAGAACATTTCCATCACCCCATGAGCATAATTAAGGCCCCTTCCTAGTGGATATTCACCTGCAAAACCACTAAAGGTAACCATTATTCTGATTTCTTTCCATGAATTAATTTTGCCTGTTCTTGAACTTCATATAAATGAAACCATGCAGTATGTCAAACAGACATATATTTCTGTGTAATTTTTTTTGCTCATTATGTTTATGAGATTCATTCATGTTTTTTCATATAATTATTATAAAAATAAAAAGCTACTTTAGACATTCCTGGACATGCCTTTGTAAAACACATACACTTACATCATTTGGAGTAGAATTTCTTTTTTTTTTTTTTTTCAATTTTTTAAAAAATTGAAGTACCATCAGTTACAATGTATCAATTTCTGGTGTGCGACATTCTGGGAAACAAGCCACTGGAAAACAAGCAACTAGAAAACAAAGTGCACCTAAACTTCCATGAGCTTAAAATACTATATTCACACTTACTTGCTTAAAATGCACGTGCTCGTTTGTTTTAATGCTTTCCGCAGCAAATGACCTTTAACACGTATTATGCTAAAGAAAATTTGTGAGGGGCAATCCTGAGATTGACCATAAGGGGACGAAGGAGGGCAGATATTTCCTTAGGGTAAAACAATGGACGGTCCTGGAAAGCCAGATCATCCATTAACAGAACTTTGTTCTGGCATGAAAGCATGCGGTTTAATCCAAGGGAAATATTCGCTATCTTGAGATGTCCCAGAGGCAATAACAGGAAAGACTTAGAAATTTTGCATACCCCAAGGAGGGTGATTGTTCCTGGAAGGGATAGGCCTGAAATTAACCAGTTAATCAGCAAGCAGAATTTAGTGCTTATCGCATGGAATATCTAAAGCCCCACCTCTTTGATCGCATTTTTTTTCTGAGCTGTATACCCCTAATAAATATGATGTCGACCAGGCTTTCCGCACGCTAGATCCATGAGATCTTGAGTCCCCTGGTCCCAACTTTGCTCTTTACTTTTTCTCTTTGTTTCTTAAGTCTTGCGTTGCCCGTCCTCAGGCACGGTCCTGAGCTGCACTGGACACAGCACAACACAATGTCCCTGTCATGCGTATACATACATATATATATATAAACAAATATATATATTTGTTTTCATATTCTTTTTCATTAAAGGTTATTACAAGATATTGAACCTAGTTCCCTGTGCTATACAGCAGAAACTTTTTTTAAAATCTATTTTTATATATAGTAGCTAACGTTTGTAAATTTCAAACCTAGAGTAGAATTTCTTGGTCATAGACATAGATGTGGCCTTAATATCAACAAACAGTGGTTTTAGGGCATGCTGCATTTTTATTAGGAGAAAGACCATGTGAATCAGTGTTAGTGCACTTAAAAGTGCTTAAGAACTCATACAGTTTGAGCCCCTTATATTAATTAATTGAAGAGGACCAAAGTATAAAGTGCATATTAAAAGTCGTGTAGCCCACAAATGCCACAACTTGCCCTGACACTTCCATTCCTGCCTCCCCCACCCACTCTGCTCATTTCTACATACCTCCCTTTGAGCAGCAGCATGACACCTGGATGGAACTTGAACTTCAGAGTCAGGCTAGCCTGGATTCCAGTTCCTCCTCTGCAGCCCTCCATCTCCACCCATGACCCCGACCTCTATACCTAGTATAACCACTTTCAAAGTATTTTGAGAATTAAATGAGTTAATGTACACGGAAGCCTAAAATGTCATGGGGATCTCAGAACTGATGGTTCTTATTCTACATTCTGCTGCTTTCTGCAATTTATCCTTGGACATATTCCCTAAGAATTTAGAGCCTATGATTTTTTAAGTGGCCATAATTTTACCTGCTCTGCCAATCTCATATAACTCTTATGATGATTAATAATAGACTAAAAATATTTTCTCACCTCATGCAATAAAGACTGATATTTGGGAAACTGAAAAAAAATTAGATCTGAGGGGAATTAAAATTTGTGTATCCACTGTACACATTTTACTTAATGTAAAATTTAAATCAATCTTTGTTTTTCAGTTTTTGATTTTAGGTTAAGGTTTTTCCTTTGGCTAAGGGTCTACCCTGGCATTCAGACTATTTTTCTTGTATAGAAAGCACTCACAGGAGTGAAGTCAGTAAAAATGTTGGAGTAGAGATATCTGGAAGCCATCTTTCCTAGAAACATCTAACAACTTGTCAAAAACTATCAGATTTAACCCTATCAGAATGCATAAATGTTGACAAAGGTTTACATGAACTAAACGGCTGCTTAGCCAGGAGAAAGGCCACTGAAACAACACAGGATATCTTAGCAGCCTTTGAACTAACCTAGATCCACACCTTCCCTGGTGCAGCCACGATCCTGAAGCTGACAGCCTGTCCCCATTGTGGGTACAAAATGGAGCTGGTTCCCAGGGAATTATGCTTATCTGTTTTTACCTGAATGGGGTTTTCCTAAAGGGCTGCAACACTGAGTTTCACTTTGTTTTGCCTAACTTGGAACTCTATCAGAGCTGGACAGTTACACAGTCCTCAGAAACAAAGAAACCCAAGTGAACAAACCACTGCTGCTGGGGTTGAAAAATAACTGTTGGGGTAAACAATAAACATGCCAAAAGCCTGGGAGGAAAAGCTGAGTAGTGAGGTTTTGGTGAGGGGAATAGAAACTTTGAAAAATTACCACATAAACAGAGGAACCTACAAAGCTATGTAAATGCTCAGGATAGGACACATGCTCAGAAAAGAACCCAAGGGGGCCATAAGCTTTCAAATGTAGCCAACTCCTAGGCTCTGGGCAACCTGGAAGTGTAGATTAAGACAAAGTCGTAAACAGCTAAAAGAGATGTTGAAGGAAGGTGGCAGCCCAGAGCCAATCTGAAGATTTGCTGAGTGATTTTTTTCATTATTTTCTTTATTACTTGCACATCATGGTAGTCACGATGTCCACCTTTCAAGAAAAATTTAAAAGCATGTGAAGAATCAACTATGGCTCATACATGCAAAAAAAGAACAAAATTATCTTGAGGAAGCACAAATATTGATGACTTACTAGACAGAATTTAAATCAACTCTCTTACATATGCTCAAGGAGCTAAAGGAAATGATGCAAAATAAATAAAGAAAACAGGAAAATAATGGCTTAGCAAACAAAGAATATCAACAAAGAGAAACTATAAAAGAGTTAAATAGAAATCAGAAAAGTACAATAGCTTAAATGAAAAACCCACTATAAGGGTTCAATCAACAGCAGATCTGAGCAAAGAGATGAAAGAATCAGCAAAGTTAATAACAGGTCAAATGAAAGTATCCAGTTAGAGGAGCAACAAGATAGAATAAAATGTGAACAGATTCTCAGAGACCTGTGTAGCATCATCAAGCATACAGACATACATGTTACGGGAGGCCCAGAAGGAGAAGTGAGAGGGAAAGATTCTAAGTAGGATAAACTCAAAGATATACACACAGAAATGCATTATGACCAAACTGTTGAAAGCTAAAGATAAAAAGAAAATCTTGAAAGCAGAAAATGATGATTTAAAATGTTGCAAGAAAAAAAAAAACCTGTCAACCAAGAATTCTAGATACAGCAGGACTACCCTTCAAGAATGAATGAGAAATTAAGATATTCCCAGATAAACAAATACTGAGGGAGCTAATTACTAGTAGGCCAGCCTTACTAGAAATGCAAAAGTCCCTCAGGCTGATATGAAAGGACAGCAGACAGTAACATGGACTCATACAAAAAAATGAAGAACCCTGGTAACTTAATTACACAGGTAAATATTAAAGTAAGTATTATGGTGTTTTGATTTATAATTTCTCTTTTTTCCTATATTACTCAAAAAATATTTGCATAAAAAGTAACTATCAATCTATATTAATCGACACATGATATATAAAGATATAAAATAAAAATTATTGCAAGAGATAAAGAGGGACATTAAATATTGATAAAATAGATCCATCAAGAAAATATAATAATTATAAATATATATGCACCTAACAAGAGTCCCAAAACATACTAAGTAAAAATGGACAGAACTGAAAGGATAAACAAACAGTTCTATAAAAATGTTAACATTTCAACAAACCACTCTAAATAATGGATAGAACAACTAGACAGAAGATGATGGGGAAATAAGAGGGCTTGAAAAACACATCTACAGACCCCTCCACCCAACAGCAGGAGAATACATGTTCTTCTCAAGTACACACGAAACACTCTCTAACTTAGAAATTCTGTTAGGCCAAAATCAAAATTCAATACATTTAAAAATATTAAAATCATACAAAAGCATCTTCTCTGACTATACAAACTAGAAATCAATCATAAAGGAAAACTGAAATATGTGGAAATAAAACACTCTCACACAACCAATGGGCCAAAGAAGAAATCACAAAAAAGGCAAAAAAATTCTTTGAGACGAGTGAAAGCAAAACACAACACACCAAAACTTACAAAGTACAGGGAAAACAGTGTTAGGTAAAATATTTGATTGTATATGAATATATGTTAACAAATGTATTAATAGAGACATGTGACAGCAATAAGAAGTTTGGGGAAGAAACAAGTGATTTGTGATAAGTAGCTCAGCTCTCAGAAGCGGAGGGAGGTGAGAACATCATGAAAATGCTGCTGCTGAGAGTGTCTGGGTACCATGGGCATCTAGCACTATATTTTCACAGAAAGAATCGAGAGTGTGGGTAATTCAGGAAGCTGGCTGAAAGGGCTTCAACGTGGTTAGTATTTGTATGGTGAGCTTCAGTTTTCAAAACCTTTGGTCATTGACCATGTGAACTTTATGCGAAGACCTTGTCTGTCATTCATAAGTGGGTCCACCGTGCCTGCAAACAGTACCTGGCACATAGTTCTCAGTAAATATCTGTGATCAAGAAGGATTCAACAAAAGTGTTTTAGTCCTTTAACAAGAGAAGAATTAAAAACTGTGTGAGGGGGTTTGAAAATATATATGCTGTATATAATTTGCTTTATAATAATATATTTCTTTTTTTTTAGTAGAGCAAACAGACATTTTTATTCTTACTAAATGAGCAGGCTGATAAACAACTGTGTTAAAGAATGTGTATGTATCTGTTTTTCTGGTTCTTTTGTTTGTTTGTTTATTTATTTTTAATTGAAGTATAGTCAGTTTACAATATTCTGTCAATTTCTGGTGTAAGGCATCCTAGTTCAGTCACTCATATATATACATATATTCCTTCTCATATTATTTTTCACTATAGGTTACTACAAGACATTGGATATAGTTCCCTGCGCTCTACACTAGGACCTTGTTGTTTATCTGTTTTATATATAGTAGTTAGTATCTGCAAATCCCAAATTCCCAGATTATCCCTTCCCACCTCTTGTCCCCATGGTGACTGTAAGTTTCTACTCTATGTCTGTGAGTCTATTTCTCTTTTGTAAATAAATTCATTTGTGTGATTTTTTTTTTTTTTTTTTTTTAGATTCCACATGTAAGTGATATCATATGGTATTTTCCTTTCTCTTTCTGACTTACTTCACTTAGAATGATGATCTCCAGGTCCATCCATGTTGCTGCAAATGGCATTATTTTATTCTATTTTTTTTATGGCTGAGTAGTGTTTCTTTTTAATTTTGCAGCCCATATCTTCCTGTAGTATATACTTGATTAAGAACATGAGCTTTCAATCAGCAGTCATTTGAAACTGTCTTATAAAAAGTTGTACAGTTCTCTAAGAAAACCGCAAGACAAAATGAATGGCACTTTTCATGATTCTGTAAGTTGGACTATGGGGTCAGCATTTTACAAGGCGCTAATAAAATGAAGAAATTTAAGTAGAACTCACATATTATCATATGTTTGTATGTGCCAACTTGTTTTGAATCTCAGCATTGCTTTATAAGCAATTCTGTTAAGCCTGAAAACTGTCAAATGCGATGGATCTGAGATGTATATTCTAAGCTTACCAAAGGGTAAGTGATACACTTATTTTTAAAAATAGTTTCCATTCTTATTCCTGCTTTCAGTTACTTAAAGCTTTCTTTAAAAATGCCTGTTTTTCTTGAAACTTTGCTTGTGTGGTCTGACCAAGTGTAAACTGTCTTTGGGGCAAGTGAGGGAGGAAAAACAAAATTACTTCAGCTATTTCCAAGTAAGGAAAACATATGCTTTGTATGCCCTTTATTGTAATGAAATTAACAACAGACACTTGATGCTCTGTCAGCATTTTAAAAGTCATCCAATGTGCCTACCCTGGAGGCAGCGTGGACGGTGGAAAGAGCCGAAACCCTGGAACCAAAAAATACGGATTCCAGTAAAAATGTTGCCACTTTTTTGGCTGTGTGATCTTGACAAGCCCTACCACCATGCTTAACCTTGTTCTCCCTATCAGTAAACACGAAAAATAGTCATACCCATGTGAAAGCAGTAGTAAAATAGTAGTCTGACAGCTTTATAATACTAATATTAGCTTTTACTTCATACACACACATGTGCAATTCTAATTTTAATCTCACTCTTCACCCCCACAGAATTTAGCAGTTTTCGGTATGATGAAATAGACATCATTTTCCAAGTGCTGGTAAGTTCCCAGCGGTTCTTGCTACGAACCGTAGAAGACTGCTAGTTCCTTATTTTCAGAATCTACCCGTATTTTGAGTCATACTGCTAAACTAATCTACTCACCAGTTCCCCAGAAGTGGGGCGGCCATTCCTTCAAGTATAGGTCTGCCAATCTCTGACGCTTGCTTTTAGTTGGAGTTTTCTACCCAAATCCTCAACCTATGTTCAGGTCCTGGATTCACGACTGTGTCTAAAAACCTCAACTTGCCCGAGTTCTGGGACAGAAAACTTTCCATAGACTGATGCTTGTTATTCTTTTTCAGTCTTGCTTTGGCCACCAGCTTTACCACCATCGTCTCCCACTTACCTAGGCTGCAGCAATTCACACACACACACACACACACACATACACACACACACGGAAAAGTGAAGTGGGTTATTCACCCTTCTGTGCAGAATTATGACTCTAAAGATGTTCTCTCTCACAGAAAGACCACAAGTAGAGTCACGGTTTTTTGGTTTTATTTTTTTTTTTAATTTGAAGTACAGTCAGTTACAGTGTGTCCATTTCTGGTGTACAGCACAATGTTCCAGTCATGTGTGTGTGTGTGTGTATATACACACACACACACACACATATATGTTTTCATATTCTTTTTCATTAAAGGTCTTTGCAAGATATTGAATATAGTTCCCTGTGCTATACAGAAGAAATTTGTTCCCAAATTTTTCCCTTTCCACCCCTTCCCCCTGACCCCGGTAACCATGAGATTGTTTACTATGTCTGCGAGTCTGTTTCTGTTTTGTAGATGAGTTCACTTGTGTCCTCTTTTTTCTTTTTAAGTTTTTACATAGGGTTGGCTCTTTAAAAATATATGAGCCTTATTTTACTTTCTCCACAAGGGGTCAGCTCCCTGTCTTCCCACATAGTTAATTCAACTCAGCAAGACCCCTTCACATCCCAAAGACACACAGACATCTACTCATTATATGAGTCATGGTCTTCTACTGATGCCAAGAAAGAACTTTATAAGGTAACAACTTTTTAAGAAAAAAAAAACAGTGAAGTGGAATTTTCAGCAAATTATTTGACCTCATTTTCATAGGACTATTTAAATCCTTCACAGAAGTTGTTTGAGAGATCATTCTAAAGAAAGACATCCCAGAACAATTACATTATTGAAACGGACTGAGGCTTAAAAATGAAATTTACTTTACTAAGGCAGGATAAATGACAGGAACAGATCTGAGTCATGACATCATGCAATATCCATAAATGAAGTACTACTCCAACCAACATTATGGAAAGAGCACAAGAAGGAATTTTTACATTCAGAAAACATTCAGACTTTCTGCAGCAGTGTTCTCCAGAGGAACAGAAACTCAAAAGCATGATTCTACAAAACTCTGATTTGAACACACAATCACTTTCCTCTGTGATATGTTACATTGCTGCAACTGAGCATCCGTGTTTATAAACCTAAAACGGCTGACTTTAAAATGTCTCGTTATCGAAGCCTTCTTTTAAAACATCATTAGGGAAATTAGATAGTTAACAGAAACTCTATATCCTATAAATACCTTATTAGAAAGCCCTCGAGCTCTTTCCTATTTCTTCTAGGAGAAGCAACAAAGGAAGAAGCCAGACCATTTATTACATCAAGAACACACAAGACACCCAGATCACAGCAAAACTTACCATCTTCCAATCCTTTCTACAATACTCTGTGCTTTGTGAAAGTTAACTCCTTTGGTTTTCTAAAGAATTCTTCAGTAGACAATTTATCCAGAAGAAAATGGGTGTGTTTCCAAATCCAAGATACAGTGACATGGACCCTTCATATAAGAGGGAGCCCAGGGGCAACCCAAACATTGTTCCCCTCTCACTTCTATTCTGGGTGGGAATAAAAATGTGGGAAAAGACAAGAAGTTTATCAAAGGAGAACCCTGCCTAGGACTCCTATCAAAGAAGATGATCAGGGTTCAAAACCTGAAGACATTTCACAATCTTAGAGCCAGACCTTTTTTTTTTTTTTTTTTTTTTTTTAAGGATTTCGACTAGAAAAGAGGAAAGATCTTATCATTGCTGTTGGCAACTAAATAAGTTTATTTTTAAAAATTTAAAGTCCATGATTATGACCTTTGTCAAATTAAGGCACATCACTAAGAAAAATCACAAGAAGAAACATGAGGAGAAATAAAAATAAGGAAAATAGGAGAAGGAGGAAGTTACATGGAGAAAAAAGTAGATGTTTTCAGACATAGGGCAAACAAAATACAAATGACTGCTTCATATAAGAAGGAAATAAACAATGAAAATGAAACCTCTTTATTGTGACTGTAAAGCTGAAAAAGATAAATTTTAGGAAAGGGAAGCATGAAAAATAGTGATGGAAAGCAAACATGGTTATTGGGGGGAAGGGGGTGGGAAGGGATAAATTGGGAGTTCAAGATTTGCAGATACTGACTCCTATATTTAAAATAAACAACAAGTTCATACTGTAGAGCACAGGGAACTACATTCAATATCTTGTAGTCACCTATAATGAAAAAGAACATGAAACCAAATATATGTATGTATATGTATGACTGAACTATGATGCTGTACAACCAGAAACTGACACAACATTGTAAACTGACTCTACTTCCATTAAAAAAATAAATAAATAAAAATAGTGATGGAATCCAGTGGCCAGTTACGGTCATGGCACTTATCCTAAAGGAATGTCTGGAAAAGTGTTTCCAGTGGAAGCTGGTGAATGGCTGGGCCCCTAGTGAAAATGAAAGTAGGGAGCCACAGCCAGCCAAGGGAGGGGCATCAGAGGGGAACATTCCGCTGGCCAGGGCAGATTATGAAAGCTGAGCGCCCACACTCAACGCCAGGTCTGGGACAGTCTGGAAAGAGAGGATGCCAAGGTGGAGTCTGAGCTGGTAGGAAAAAAATACCCAAATCCCCAGTTATGAAAAGCAGAACCAGAAAGGTCACCAAGGTGCCCCTTACTCTTTAGCTCACGGATATAATTGTGGGACTTTCAAATAATGCTTCGGAAGACCGTATCTTTGATGCTGCGACCAAAACGAAATAGGGGAAGGGGATCTTTTAAAGTTACTTTAAGCACTTTATTTATTCAGAGAGCCTTCACCTAGAGACTACTCTTTGCTAAGTGCAGGGCTAGGTTTCAGGAGTACAAAGATGAAAAGGAAGTCAGGACAAGAAATGGTTTCAATATCAAGAGACAAGACCACTATTATTAGATACCACCAAGAGATCAAGATCAAACTTAAAACAGCCCATTGGATTTGGGAATTAGAAGGCAGTGGGTGATTTGAGCAGGAGCAGTTTTAATGAATGGCAGGGGCAACAAAGAAGACTGTAGTGAGCTGAAAAATAATTTAGTAGTAGGTTCATGAAAAAAGGAGTGTAGGTAACTTTTCCATGTTCCTGGATGAAAAGATTAAGACATGGTAGAAACTAGAGGGGATATAGGACTCAGATGGATTTGATGTTTACTACTGTTGTATTGTTGTTTTTTGAAAAGCAAAGGGTAATTCAAATTGATAGCATTGTTTGATACATTATTTGGTTTATTATATTTGTAGTGATAATTTAGACTTGGAAAAGACTCTAGAGATGATGCAATCCACTTTGCGCATTGTATAGATGAAGAGCTGAGAACCTGGAATGTAGCCAATATTTTATCATAACTATAAATAGAAAATAGTCTATAAAAATTTTGAATCACTATGTTGTATGCCAGAAACATAATATTGTAAATCAATTATACCTCAATTTAAAACGAAAAAGAACTGAGGACCTTGAAGCTGTGATTTTCTAGTCATTCTTTTCAAAACCTAAAGCAGAAGACATCATCTGGGAATATGAAACATTATGAGGGAATAAAAAAATGCAATGATTGTTTAGGACTCTTTTCCTTCCTCCCTCTTCATCCTTCCTTCCTCCCTCCCTCCCTTCCTTCCTTATTTCCTCCTCAAATTTGAAATACCCATCTAGTGTTATCCATTCTAAATAAAGATTAGATAGAAGCTATTACCAAGATAAATTAAGGTGAAACTATAATACCATCAGTTTTAATAGGGCCATATATTTAAGCCATATAATCAAGCAAAAAGTACATTTGGGAATGATTTTATGGTTGCCTCATTTCCCCATTTTACTTTGCTTTTGTGGACCTGACATTTGTATATGACAGTTCTTCTAAAAACTAACTTGTTTTAAAACTAAAACAAGCAAAAGCTGGACACTTTTCCTATACAAATCCTTAGCAATACTTTTTTTAAGTATTGTCATTAGAAACTATAGATCTTACAGCCTTAGTCTCCTCATTTAAAGGGTCAATAAAACTACTAGAAAGCTGTAAGAATGCCTCAACCCTACAGCAAATAGTAGACATTTTGAAGTGCTGAAAGCTTTAGCATTAAACGTATTTAGTGTTTAAAAGCAGGCATTATGTGAAAGTAGAAAAAAAATACAGGATTTAAAAACCTTATATGACCTTCTGCTCTAATTGAGCCAAAATACATAAATTAGGGCACCACTGAATTTGTAGGAGGAAATAGCCTATTAGGTCTTTTAGTATTTCCCTTGCTAAATTTAAACTGTTCCCTGCAGCATATTTTTTTTTAACACCTAAGTCTAGTTTTGAAAGTTTCACATGATAACACTTTTCACCACATCCTTAAAAAGCTATTAATCTAGTTGAGCTTCAAAGGAAGTCACTAATAACGCTGAACTAGAAGCTTCCTTTTCTTAACAAGATACCACCAGCTCCTCCCCTGCCAGGTACCCATCACCCCAAATCTTCTCCTTTCTTCTTTTCAAGGATTTGAGTTGTATGGAGTCAACCTGAACGAAAATTACAAAAGTGGCAGAATTTTGCCTATAGTGAACCCTCTCCTCTTCCTGCTCCTTTCCAAGTTTCGACAATGACTGTGAAGATTGCCCCTTGTACTTGAAATTATCTTACCCGTTCCTTTCCTCCAGCTGTCATGTTCCCTGAAAGAAGGTTATGGGAGTTTAAAATTGTATTGATCATCTCTCAAAGGCTTTCTTTTATTGTTAACAATATGTGTTCAGAGACCTGGGGGGAAAGCAGGGCCTCTGTACAACAGTTTGTTCAGAACAGATCCAGGATGCCAAGCTGATAACTCTCCACAGTGAATCTACCTTCTCTAAATGCCTTTAGAGAGCAGAGAAGAACGTCTGGGCTTAGACCTTGAGAGTGAGAGAAGTCACTGAGTTTCATTCTAGTTGACAACAGAGGTCATATCCTGAAGGAGAACTGAAAGACGATTTTGGAAATTTGGGTCAACATTTGCAGAAGTGTTAACACAGTTGTTCAGAAGGTATTTAAAATACTTGACATATATACACATGGGCCATCGTGTGTGAGGGTTGGCTTAGATCTGCCCAGGAGTGCAGATTGTTTAAATTTCAGGAATTTGTGAAGCAGTTAAACACATCCATGCTTAAATATTAAATTACTTAACTAACAGATAAATTATATTAAAACAAGGGCAATCAATTCCACGCATTCATAATTTCCTAATTATTTTACTACATTTTGGTTTTATCAATGCTCTTGAGGTTATTCACATCTGCCTCCATATGGTGTCCACACTGTAAAGGAGCAAACACCTGTGCATTTCTTTGCAGCACTGTGTTCAGTGACTTTAGTTTGGTATCAGCAAATGCTACAAAACAGGGCCCTTTAGCCCACCAAAAGCTGGCCATTATGCTATTTATCATCACACCACTGTTTGCAAAATTATAAAATGATTTTAGTAAACAAAAAAAATGCTAAACACATACAGTTAAGGAACAGGGAAGACATTGAACATCTATTTCCAGTTTTGTCACTTGTACAATGTCATTCTTGCATGTTCATTTTGAAACCACTGTATCTTTTAGCTGAATTCTGTTATGGATTTATTTTGCTGCTAGCCTCCATGTTATAATAAATGTAATAAAATGTGAAATTAAAAAACGTAAAATGAGAAAATTAAAAATATGATCAAAATAAAGCTGATTATTAGAAGCAAAGTTATGGCTGTCACTTTGTAACTTGCATGGGTTAATGCTTGTAAGTACTGATTTGGCTCCAAATTTCCTAGAAGCAAAATAAAAATGGAACTCAATTAATTATTGTGCTTTTTATCCTCAAAAACATTTATTTTTCTTGCCACTGAATACAGGAGCAATGCACAGTATGGGCCATTCTGAGATGCATATTAAATAGCATGTTTTTAATGTTGCAAGTCTCTAGAAGCACTAAATTCAAACCTAGTACACAGGCTCCTCTATCTTGATTGTGGTGGTGGCTTCTTTGGTGTAAACATCTATCAAAATTTATCAAATTGTGCATCTGAAATATGTGTAATTTACTATACAGGAATCATACCATAATAAAGGTGTTAAAAATAATAATTTTAAAAAGCTAGTATACAGGCTCCAAATATGAGTTTTTGAATCAATAAATTTATGAGTAGTTAAGTGAATTTTTTTCTGATTACCTTCTATGTAAACCCAATGTATAGGTTTTTTTTTCTTTTTAACAACTTGAAATTTCTCTGACATGGTTAGAACTTGGAAAGCAAAGAAGCATTAATATGTAAAACAGAAGTGTTGCTGGCTTATGAACCTAAAACATAAAGTGAAAGATGTTCGTGATTCTCATTTTTTACTATTCTCTTAAATGATAGAATTAAGTCTCAGTCTTATTAAGACTCTCTTGGGGGGAGGGTATAGCTCAAAGTAGTGGAGCACGTGCTTAGCATGCACAAGGTCCTGGGTTCAATTCTCAGTACCTCCTCTAAAAAAAGTAAATGAATGAATAAACCTAATTATCTCCCTCCCTCCACTTCACCCCCCCAAAAAAACTAAGGGAAGGAAAGAATTAAAAAAAAAAAAAAGACTCTCTCAAAGACAAAGAGCACGTAAGAGTGATGTTTGACCTGCGCCCAGCCTGTCTGGCATCCGATGTTGTCTGTTACTTGTTGTCAAAAGCTCAGTCTCAATCCAGGAGCCACATAATCTTTGCCAACTGAAAACAGATCTATGGGTTTATGGTATTAAGTACCTAAGAAGCAAAATTGCCATTTTTTAACAGAAAACTTCATGTAGTAACTTATTTTTGCCCAAGTGGATAAGCCAAGATTTCTCTGCAAGAAGGTGGCTTACTGTTATGATTTAGGGGGAAAAAAAAAATCTCCAGTATTTCTTTATAAAATGAGGCAAACGGTCCCAGAGGCCATGCAATAGAAAACTCACCTGATATTAAGATAATCTCAACTTAATTAATGTCAATTTAAGATACTTGAATCACACACACACACACACACACACACTAAACCTCAAGAGCATAGATATTCTAAAATGCAGTAAAATATTGGGTCAATACTGGCAGATTTGTTGTTATAAAGCACTAAAATTTTCTGTGTCTGCAGAATAAGAGCATCTTACAGTTTTATATACTTTCTGTTTACTTTACGAATTCAGTGTAATTTTAATACCAAAACTATATCTGGGGAGTATACAAAAATGCAACTATATGCCAATCCCATTATGAAAAAAGGAAGCCTTTAAAATAAAATACTGCCGAATAGCAGTGTAGTAAAATAATAATGTGTTAAGTTATGTTCATTCTAGTAGTTCAAGGGAAGTTCATTATTAGAAATCTAGGAGCATAACTTATTAAGCCAAAACTTTAAAAAAAAATCCATAAATCACAACAAAAGATGTTGCAAAGGCCTTTAATAAATTTGCCTCCAGCTGTAACACTCGAGAGCATATTCAGAAGAAAACCTTTTAACTATGATAAAAATTTAGTGTGGCCCAAAACATGTATGTGTTTAATTTATTCCTAAAGTTGATTTCATGTTCAGAAAAATAATATAAGTATAAAATACTTTCATGCCCAAGTGTCAAGAAGAATATCACAGGAAATTAAGTGATAAGTGCTTCACAAGATCCAGATTTGAAAATTGAATGTGAATTCTGGAAATATTACTGTCAATGTCTGTTTCTGGTGTGCATGTTGAAAATATTATTCTGGGAAGCTGTGAAAGCCAGCTGACTTATATTACAGAATATTTTATATCAGCAGTACCAGTTCTGTGAATTCTCCTTGATATTCCAATTGTAGGATAAATCTCAGCATAACATTACTTTTGAGAACTAAATATGAAACAGGACATCATAAAACTGGAAGAGAACATGAGCAAAACACTCTTTGACATAAATCTTAGCAATATTTTCTCAGATCAATCTCCCAAGTCAAAAGAAATAAAAGTAAAAATAAACAAATGGGGCCTAGTCAAACTTAAAAACTTTTACACAGCAAAGAAAACCATAAACAAAACAAAAAGACAGCCTATGGAATGGGAGAATATATTTGCAAATGATATGACTGACAAGGGGCTAATATCCAAAATATACAACTCAACTGAAAAAAAAAAAAAAAGCAACCCAATCAAAACATGGGCAGAAGACTGAAACAGACATTTCTCCAAAGAAGACATACAGGCACATGAAAAGGTGCTTAACATTGCTAATTATTAGAGAAATGCAAATCACAACCACAATGAGGTATCACCTCTCACTGGTCAGAATGGCTATAATCAAAAAGTCTACAAATAATAAATGCTAAAGATGATGTAGGAAAAAGGGAACTCTCCTACACTGTTGGTGGGTATATAAATTAGTGCAGCCACTATGGAAAGTGGTATGGAGGTTCCTTAAAAAATTAAAAATAGAGCTACAGTATGATCCAGCAATCCCATACCTGGATATATATCCAAAGAAAATGAAAACTGTAATTCAAAAAGATACATAGACCCTAGTGATCAAAGCTGCATTATTTACAATAGCCAAGACATGGAAACAACCCAAGTGCCCAACAGACAATTGGCTTAAGAAGATGTTTTATATATATAAAATATGGAATATTACTTAGCCATAAAGAGAGTGAAATATTGCCGTTTGCAGCAACATGGATGGACCTGGAGAATATGCGAACATGCTCAGTGAAGTAAGTCAAACGAAGAAAGACAAATACTATATGATATCACTTACAGGTGGAACCTAAAAAGTAATACAAATGATTTTATATAAAAATAGAAACAGACTCACAGACATAGAAAACAGACTTACAGTTACCAAAGGGGAAAGGGAAGGGAAGAAGGACAAACTAGGAGTATGAAATTGATAGATACAAACATATATACATAAAATAGATTAGCAACAAGGATTTACTATATAGCATAAGGAATTTTACTCAATAACTTGTATACTCTAGAATGGATTATAATCTGCAAAAAAATAAAATAGGAAGAATAACTATGCTGTACACTTGAAACTAATATAATATTATAAATCAACTATACTTCAATAAAAAAGATTATTTCCATCTTACTCAGGAATCCCAGCTACCCAACAGCTCCTGCGTCTGTATGTGCTATCTCTGTGTTGATGCTAAAGTCACCCGCATCAGGGCTCAGCACCTTTCAAGTTGCTCAAAGAATCCAGTCTCACACTGTCAATTCTAAGCAACATACAATTTACTGAAGATTTCACATGCGAGATGGGGGATGACCACAATATTGTGTATTCTTCAGCAAAGTATGTGAACAACCCCCAGAGTCCCATCAGTTTTCGGAAGTGCCCTTTTGGAGGTGTGGCCACCAGCAGCAAAAATTCTTTGATTTCATTTCCCTGATGGTTAATGACACTGAGCATCTTTTTATGTGCCTGTTGGCCATCTGCGGGTCCTCTTTGGATATCTTGATACTGGTGATTTATGTGTTCTTCTTTTATCTTCATCAAATTAATTATTTTTTTGTACACTTGATATTCTGAATGATACATTTTAGACAATGTGTATTTTATTGTCTTCTCATAAAGAGTGTTGATTTTTTTGTTCGAGCAAACAGATTACCTTAAACTTGTGGAGGACAGATCTTTTGGTTTTTCTCTTCGTTTAAGGATGCATCCCTTAATCCTGGTGTGTTTTATTCCTACAATGTAGTCATTATGGGACTTGAACAGAAAGTTGCAGTTATTTGTCAAAGCCGTCTAACAATGCAGGACTCAACCCCAAACTCCAGTTTTTATTCTGCCTTTTCAGCTTTTTAACTATTGCTTTCCACTTGGTTCCCTGAAGCTCCCTCCATCCCCACCAACACTCTTTCAGTTCAGCCAAGGCTTTCATGGACGTTAAGGTGCAGATGCTGAGGTCTCCCAGAATGTGACCCTTTCCTTTTCTGGATATTCCACCTCTATTTCTGGTTTTACTGCAAGCTCTAAAACCCATTCTTAGACAGCTTGAGCCAAAAAAACATGGCTCTCTTCTGAGTTCTAGCCAAAATGCACTACACAGACAGTGGACCATGCTGAGGAGAAATGCTCTACAAATGTGGAGTTCACCCAATACAGCTCTATTCTTTCAAAAGTATAATTCTCTCTCAAAAAAAGTATAATTCTCTCAAGTTTTGCCTACTATTGATAGTATTTTATCCTGACACTAATATAAAATATTTGAATAAATAACTATAATGTAAATATATTCAACTCCAATAAAATACATAAATTTTGTGGCTGCATCCATTGACCTCATTCATTAGCAAAATGAGTCCTAGTTACAAAACATACATCTTGTAACTAATTATGAAAAAAAGTGAAATTATAATGCAAGATACCGAAAGGTTTTGCATCCCCTCTATCAGGGATTTTGGGGGGGAAGTTTTTGAACATACAACTTTTGCTTTGAGAAAACAAATTGTTAAATCAACTGTAATTTAGAATTCTAACACATTCAAAGATATAACTTACAAAGTATTAGGAAGAATCCAACAGTTGTACAAATGCACTTTGAATGTGTTTCCCTATTAGTCAGATTAGTCAATGTTAACCATGACCAAAAAAATGATTTTTGTTGAAAAATTTTCAAACACTTGAGGAAGCTTCATCCAATAAATGCAGAACCAATTTGCCACATAACATTATCTTTGGTCTCAAACGTAGTTCTCCTGTTTTGCAAGTGCAGTTATTCTTTATATCCCTCCATATAAAGCTATGAAGTCAAGTCTTTGATAATATTTATTTTGTGCCTTATCATCACAAGAAATAGAAAAAAGCATCATCAGAAACATGCACAGTATATAAACTTAACAAATGCATGCTTGAGGGGAGGGTATAGTTCAAGTGGTAAAGCACATACTTAGCATGCCTGAGGTCCTGGGTTCCGTGGTTTATGAAGGCAAAAATTCTTTTTATCATATTGATTATTTTAAGTTTCTATTTCTGAAAGCTGCAATATTTAGCAGTGATCCCGATGGAAAGTAATTTAAATTGCATCTTCTCTGAGCAAACATCAATGCATGACTAAGCTGAACTCTGACTTTGTGTGGGCTTCTTACTGACTGTAACTTTTAACTGAATCAGTTCTGAAACACTGGAGTTTTATTTTCACAGCAAAGATCACACAAGATGCTTCACAAAATTAATCTGGTTAATCAGACTCTTTTAAGATGAATCATAGGAATCAGCAAATGATGAGCCGGCAGGGCTTTACTAATAGGCAATTTTCAAAAAATATTTTGATAGAATGTATGGTGAATGGATGAAAGGATGGCTATCTCAAAGGAATTTTAAAGATACCTTTTAGGACATAAGATGAATCCATCCCATTACGGGACCAGAGTCAACAAAGTTGTAATTTGTTGTAACTTGAGCTAAGACATACACTACCAAGGACAGACAGAAATGTTTAAATGATTTCAAAAACTAATTTGCTCTTATGTCAATTTACTGTAACTTAAATATTATCTTTAGAATATTCAGTGTTAACCTAATAGGTTTAGTAGATTCAGGGTTCATATCAAAAAAGTGGGTAAAGAGGGGGGAGGGTATAGCTCAAGTGGCAAAGCACATGCCTAGCATGCCTGAGGCCCTGTGTTCAATCCCCTAGCACCTCCAATGAAAAATCAAATAAGTAAGTAAACCTAATTACCTCCTCCCTGCCAAAAAAAAAAAAAAAGGAGATAAAGTGTTCATATTAAAAAATTCAATAGCTCAAGTCATTTAAATGAATATTTGTTAAGCACTTATGTCATATAAACCATTGTTTTTGTTGTTGTTCTGTAGCTAAACAAAGATGGAAAACTTGCTGTCCATGTTCTTAAGAAATTTACAATCTAATGATGGGGTTAGAACACACAGCTTATTGGAAGATAGGCAGAAAGTGGTAAGTAGCGTAAAAGAGCAAATAAAATACTATGGAATTACAAGCAGTAGCCAAAGTAGAAGTAGGAGAGGAATTGTGAAGAAAGGTAGGGAAGAAGAGTATTTCTGCTCTGGGTCAGGCTCTATACTAGACGTCATATGCACATTATTTCATTTAATCTTAAAACTTTTATGCCACAAGTACTGCTGTTACATCTCTTTTTTTTTTAAATGAAGGATCTGAAGCCTGATCAGTTTAAGTAACAAAATCCTACAGCTGGAAAGCTCACACACTCAGATGTTTTGACTTTCAAAGGTCCTCTTAAACACTGCACCATACTGCCTCCTAGGGGAAAGTTTCATGGAGATGGTAGAACTATTAAATTCAGTTACAGGAGGTGAAGATAAGGCCGTTTTTGAAAGACACAAATATGAAAGTGAATAGAACAGTATTTATCCAGGAAATACTAAGAGTATAACAAACTCAGAGTGTCAGGTGTTTAATACTGGGTAAGACATATAACGTACATGCTTTATATACAATCTTTCGTGTAAGAAAGACTAGACCAGCAGAGCCTTGACTCCCAGGGGAGAAGCTTGGACTTGACCAAGTGCATTGAGATTATTTCATATGGAAATAACAGTATCATGATCACTTTTTTGATGATATTAAGTAAGTCAGTATCTCCCCCTTTTCTAGATCTCATATCCACATTTCCTTATGGCAGTTACAGTATTTCTGAATGTCTTAAAACAACCAGTCTTTTCAAATTTTGCAATAATGGGTTTGACAAACAGAAAGAAATGAACAAAACAAAGAAATCACCATACTATTCAACTAAGAGTCCTCAGCCAGTGATTCATACATGAAATCTGCCGAACATAGTTCATTCTATGTTTTTTAAAAAAAATCTTTCTCATACTAGACTAAGAAAAAAACCCTCAGTGCCTTTCAAAGTAGCACGATTCATTTTTTGTTTGTGCAAATGTACAACTGATGTGCTTTTCCAAGCCTATAAAATGTGTTCCTCTTTCCAAATGTGGTGGTTGAATACATCAATCATCAAGTAACTTGTTAGTTCCTCTGTAGAAATTCTATCAGCACCAGGCACTCTACCAGATGTTAGGAGCAATAATTTAATGAGGTTGGTGATGCTCCAAGTTTGATATTTGCTTTTCTTTGAGGAACTATAATGGAGAACAGAAATGTCACAGGTTTCTGGCTGATTAAGCACCAAACAGTTTGCCCATTACCTGGGTTGTAGCATTTTCAAGCATCTTCCATGCTTGCTGATTACTTCTTAACATGTCTTTTATAGGACTGAATCTTTCCTATCAGTCTGCCTTTGAGAATCACTGAATCTGAATTATTTGCGACTTTTGAACTCATCTTGGTCCAGCTCCATCATGTGAGTGATGAGCAATCTGATGGCCAGAAAGATGAAATGACGGGCAGTAACCTTTCAGTTGGTCAGTTCTCACCTGGAAGGGGAACCTGGGCTCTCCGTCACACTGTGGTACACTTCTCTTTCCACCCACTTGCCCTTCTAGAAGCTCAGGTCAAGTTCTCACTATCAAGTATTCTATGCCGTAAAGATTTGTTGTTGTTATTGAATGTATGAATTAGGTAAACTAGAAAACATAATTTATTTTGCCTTCAAAAATTTTTTTAAATGTCAGCTTACAGTAAATTTGTAAGATGTGTACAATAAATATACATACACATTTCACCTAGGATCATCAATTCTCAATATTTTGTCACATTTTCTTTTTCCCTTCTTTCAACCCTTCCTTCCTTTCCACACACACACACACACATACACACATATGAAACATATATATACACACACAATGTATATATACACACACGTGTATATATATTCACAAGTGTATATATTATATAGTTTCTCTGACACTAAGAAAAAGTTTCAGACATCATGAAAATTCACGTCAGTTACTTTATTGTGTATCTCCTCCCCTCACTCCAAATTATCCCACGTTACATAATACAATCAATTATACTCATGAAATTTAAATTGATACAATACTATTATCTCATTTACAGTCTATATTCAAATATCCACTTTTATTCTAATAAAAATCTTATAGGTATTTCTTTTTCCTTCCAATTCAGGATCAAACCAAGGATCAAAATTGCTTCAGTTCTTATTTGCTTTAGTCCTCTTGCGCCTAGCAGAGTTCTAGGTGTTTTTCTTTTTTAAAACTACTTCATGACGTTGGCATCTTTGAAGACTCTAGCTAGACCGCTTGTTTGCTGTTTAGAGTTGCCTGACTTTTCTTTATGATTAGAATTAGGTTGAACCTTTTTGGCAGGAAAGTGCCAAAGCTCCATTGTACCTTTCTCAGTGCATTAATTCACTGAACATATGTTGTCAACCTAGCCCAGCACTGTTGATGTGAAATCAGTCGCCTAGTTAAGGTGATGTCTAGGTGATAAAAACTGTTAAGCAGTGAAATATTATCAGGATTCTAGGTTTGTTGTGTAAGACCTACTGAATTGTCTATACATTTCAATTTTTACGTTCTGTAAATTTTTAAAAGTAAAAATACTGGTGAAATATTTTATTTTTAGCATCATACATTGTGCCTCAAGACTAATTTTTTTCTATTTTCACCTCATTTTTCTATACCAAGGTATAATATATTTTGAAGTTTGGAATTCGTTATTTGTATGTTTCTCCTTTCTGACAACAGATTTTCAGCATTTTAAATATAGTTTTACTTGCTATTATAGTAGAAAGCATGTCCTTTACACAGTTATTTGAGTAGCATTATCATTTCTACCAACCCAATAAATCAAACATCACTCAATGACTACTATCTTGACCATAGATGTAGTCATGACACATTAAGCTTTTCAGCCTACTAGTATCTTCATAAATTTAATATGCAGAATATGCACAGTGAAGTAAGTTATAGTTCTGTTAATGTTATATTAAACATCTAGCAATTAATTACATTATGTTAAACTGTGTGATTCCAATTAACAATTAGCACAAGTGTTGAAAACACCAGTAATGATTGACTTCTTTTTATAGAGCACAGATACAAAGCACTTTGACATCTTCTGAAGTATTTGCCATAGGAAGTTATGTCTCATCAGTGTTACATTTTGATCTCTACTTAGTCTAACTGAATTATGTTCACTTAAATCTGATAACTTGAAGTTATGTATTACTTATAACCTCAATCCACTACTATGTTGCCTTGGATAACCTTGTTTGCCAGTGTTGAATTAGGAGTACCCAGTACCATTTTGACAAAGGACAGTTATTCCAAAAAAGAAGGCATGCCTAAGAGCTTTGGTGTTTCTCCTGCATCTCACTAATTCTCTTGCCAAGATGGTTATCTTTCCTTCAGGCTGCTTGCCACTGTTCGTTCCATGTGTCAGCCTGAATCCATCTCGTCACCACTGACACATTTTTCACGCCCAGAGATTGATCAAGATTTTCACATAGGAAAAGAAATTGATATTTTTCCAGAGTTCTTTTTTCTTTTTTGATTTTTGAAAAAAAAATCTCTTTTTTGAGATTCTTTTTTTTAATTCACCTTTTTTTTTTTTTGGTGGGGTAGATAATTAGGTTTGTTTGTTTGTTTGTTTGTTTGTTTATATTTTTTAAGGGAGGTACCAGGGCTTGACCCGGGACCTTGTACACACTAAACATGCGCTCTACCACTGAGCTATACCCTCCCCTCTATTTTTTCTTTTTTAGTAAAGGCTGGGACTCTAAAAAGAATTTACTTGTCATCAAATTATAATAAACTCTGTCTTTATGCTTTGACAAGAAAAAAAAAATACTATACCTGGAAAACTTTAGCCTGAGGTTTCCAAGTAAACATTGTTAATCACCTTTTTGTTCTTTCTTTTCTTTCTTTTTTTTTTTTTTTAATTTTTGCTAGCTTCCTTCATCCTACTTGCTAATATACCTCACTGAAGGAAAGGACATTAAGTAAGGACATATGGGAAAGCCATTCCCTACTCCGTGCTTCTTATAATGCACCCAGGTGTCACTGCAGGTAGTGCCATCCTTAATAGTGACATTTCAACGTGGCCACCAGGGATGCTCTTCCTAAGGAGGCATCATGGATAACTTCTTCTCAACAATCTGGTCAGTTTCTAAAATGTAATGTTCCCATGTGGTGTAACCCCATAACAGAATTAAAACAGGCTTAGGATAATTGAATTTCATGACTTGGAAGGGTTATTTATCAGGGTCATCTGGGGGAGCTCTTTTGAAATACAGATTGTCCTACTTCAGACCTACTGAATCAAAATCTCCAGAAACCCGTGTTTAGCTTGTAAAATTTGTTCAACCTTCTAAGTAAGTTAGGGATGACATAAAGTCTAGCTCACTGGGCACAACCTTTTTTTTCCCCACATTGTACCTCACCTGGAAAGCTATCGTATTAATACAGCACACTTAGATAAAGGGCTGGGACTTCTCCAGAAGACTCCAGAGTTCAAGGAGTTGCACCGAGACTGGAAGAAGCAGTATATCAGCACATCTATAGCACATCTTTGGCTCACTGATATAGTCTGACAAATCAGATTAGCTAGAAAAGCCTAGGAGCAGAAGACACTCCAGGGTCTGCTGACTCCCAGAACAGTGTGATGGTTCAACTCTTCTGTTGTTTCTGTTTTACTCCAAGAGAGAATGATATTCACAGGCTTCAAAGAGAAATTCATAGCTTATGAAGACTGTGAGGAAAGTGTACTCCTTAGAATTATTTCCTTTAACAATGATAGCAACACAGCTCATATTTGCAAAGATATATATATATATATATCTCCAATCTCCTTTTTCATATCTGGATTCTGCTTTCCACTGAAGAGCTTCTGTTTCAGTCTCTCACCACATAACCTCAAGAAGGCCACTAGCAGCTCTCAATGGAACTGGAGCAGGGTTGTGGGAGAGAGAACAGTGATGTCCATATTAAAGAGATGCTGGGTGCACCACTGTATGTTTGTACTGAATACAGAATAAGTTATTTCTCATTATTTGATACCAGCGTAAGCATGTGGCTGATAAGGAAACAGCAAAGCTTTCCTCAAGGTTCTAGGTGCAAAATGGATTGGGATCCTAAAGCAATGGTTGCCTCAGAAAGATTTCTTGCTCAGAAGATTTAGACTCTGCTGGCTTAGCAGAAACCTCAGGATATTGGCAAGATTAGGTTAAATCTGTCATAATATTACTTTAAGTTAATCTGTGCTTTAAATTTTCACTTATTTCATATAATAATCATTGCTTTTTAAACAGAGTATTTTTGTCTTACAAAATAGATAACAAGATAGAAAGCATGCTGTATTTTTCTCTGAAGAATTTGACTTTGTAGGACACAGGTCTGTCATCAAAGCATCAATATTGTCCTTGTGGTTACTCACTCTAATTCAAGGTAATTTACCAAAAAAAAGAATACTGAGATTTATGAGGACTACTTTTGCATACATAAATGTAAAATGGCATTCAACATTACTTGACCTGACAGAGTCTTCCATGAATAAATAATCCAGCTGCTTTTAACTGAATCATCATCCCAGGTCACTGTGCCTGGAAAACCCCACCAGGAGGAACACTCTCAGTCTCACCAGGCCCCCTTCAAGGGCTCAGCCTGTAAAAATGAGTGAGAGCAAACACTGAGACTGTTAATGAATCAGAATGGTCTGAGTTTGTTGATTTTTGCCATGGTAATTAAGGACAGGACAGTACAGAACATAATTTGTATACATTTATCAAATAAAATAGAATGTCTAAGCTGACTCATGATAAACAAACAAATCATTTGATAGATATAGACATTGTGGAATGATTACAACAATATTTTAGTTAATATCCATCATCTCACAGAAGTACAATTTTTCTTATGATGAGAACTTTTAAGATCTACCCTCTTAGCAACTTCAAAATATACAATACATTATTGATAATTATAGTAGCTATACTCAATGTAAAATTACCCCAAACATTTATCTTATAGCTGGAAATTTATATTTTTTGACGACCCTCACACATTTTGTGTACCCACTACCCTTGGCTCTGGCAACCACCAATCTGTTTTATGTTTCTATGGGTTTTATTATTTTATTTTATTTCAAAAATGTTTTTGATGTTTTATTTTTATTTATTTAGTTTTTAATGGCGATACTGAAGACTGAACCCAGGACCATATGAATGCTAAGTATGCACTCTACCACTGAGCTATACTCACACCCCAAGTTTGGTTATTTTAGATTCTACATGTAAGTGAGATCGTACAGTATTTGTCTTTTTCTGAATGACTTATCTTTATGACAGAAACATACTGTTTTCATTATATCTCTGTGATATAGTTTGAAATCCAGAGTGATGCCTCTAGATTTGCTCTTCTTCCTCAGCATTGCTTTTGCTAGTTCGGGTCTTTTGAAGTTCCAAAAATCCTTCCATATTGTTTTTTTTTTTTCTATTTCTGTAAAAAATGCCATTGAATTTTCATAGCAATTTCACTGAATCTATAGATTGCTTTGTGTCGTAGAGACATTTTAACAATATCAATTTTTCTATTCCATGTTCCATGAATACAGGGTACCTTTTCATTTATTTTCATCAACTTCAGTTTCATTCATCAATGTCTTATAGTTTTCAGTATATAGATTTTTTACCTTCTTAGGTAAATTTATTCCTAAATTTTCATTGTTTTAATGCTATTATAAGTGTAACTCTTTTCTTTATTTCTTTTTCACACAGTTCTTTTTCACTGTTCATTGTTAGTGTATAGAAATGGAACTGGTTTTTTTCTTGTATTTTGTTTTATATCCTATAACTTTATACCCACTTTTTTTGGTGGAGTTTTTAGGGTTTTCTTTATATTAAATCATGTCATCTACAAACAGAGAAAATTTTACTTCTTTCTTTACAATTCAGATGCATTTGATTTATTTTTTTTGCTTGCTTTCTCTGGCTAGGGCTTCTACCCAAATGGAAACATTTGAGAAAGACTGCCATGAATTCTCCTTTAAACGTTTGATAAAATTCATCAGCGAAACCATTAGATGCTGGGCTTTTTCTGTTGGGAGGTTTTGATTACTGATTCAATTTCTTGCTTTGTTCTGTTTAGATTTCCTATTTCTTCATGATTTATTTTTGGTAAATTGTGTGTTTCTAGAAATCTATCCATTTCTTCTAGATTGTCCAGTCTGTTGGTGTATAGTTATTCATAGTAACTCATGACAAAAACTCAGCTTTTGTTTGTTCAAAAAAGTCTTTATTTTGCCTTTATTCCTGGAGGACAGCTTTGACAGGTAGAATATTCTTAGTTGACAGTTTTTTCTTTCAATATATTTGAATATATCACCTCAATCTCTCCTGGCCTGCAAAGCGTCCAGTGAGAAACCTGCCTGTAGTCTATTGGGGGTTTTCTTGTATGTGACAAGTCACTTTTCTCTAGCTGCTTTCAAAATTCTCTCTTTGTCTTTGACTTTTGACAATTTAATTATAATGTGTCTTAGTGTATCCCTTTTCAAATTCAACCTATTTGAGATCCTTTAGTCTTCATGAATTTGGATATCTATTTCTCTTCTCAAATTCAGGAAGTTTTCAGCCATTATTGCTTTAAATAAAGGTTCTGTCCTTTTCTGATGGGCTTGATTCCCTGCCCAATTTGACAATAGGATGGGCTCCATGGTTGTCTGCATGCTCTGGTCAGACTTCCTAGTCAGGCGGAACTGGATACTATATTCAGCAGTTGGATGGGGCTGCAAATTTGCTTCTCTGCCCAGGCAAGGGCATAAAATGGGCTCCATCAGTATTATGGCACAACGCCTAAGGTTCTGAATCAGGCAGAACCACCCAGTAAGCCCCCTGACCTGATGGGGCTACCACCTCGGCTCTGCAGATGAGCTGAGACCTGGCTGGGCTCTCAGGTGATGCTGTACGCGTGGCTGTAGGACGTGGTACACAGCATCCCGTGTGTTCTGGTTGGGCTTCCTATTTATGTGGGGAAGGAGGTTAAATCCAGCCATAAGCAGAGACTTGAATTTGCATCCCAGTCTAGAAAATACTGTTGAACAGACTCTGCAGGTTGTACAGTTCATTGGATGGAGAACTCAAATCAGCCAGAACTGCCCACTGAGTTTCCTGCCAGACACGACCACCAGCTTGGCTCTAAAACAGATGGAGCCACTGGCTGGGTTTTCTGCTGGGATGCCCCTGTAAGCAGAGCTGTAGGTAAGCTACACAGCTTCCTGGGTATCCTGACTAGGCTTCCTCTTGGGGAATTGGGGGCTGTATTTAGCAGTGGGTGGGGCTAGGAGTTTGCTTCTCCACCCAGAAGGGATTATAGAACAGACTCCAAGACCTGTATGGCTCACTGACTATGAACCTGAATCAAGCAGACATGTGCACTGATCTCCTTGGCTGCACAGAGCCCTGTACATGATAGAGCCACTGGCTGGGATGTCTACTTAGAAGCTGCTGTGAGAGGAATGCAGTCTGCCAAGATCCCAGGGCTGATTGCTGCAAGCCCCGCCTCCTTCTCCATCCCAATCCAGTCACCGGTGATCAAGCCCCGCAGTTTCCCCTATGATCCCGATGAGGTGAGGTCCATGAGGGCTTCCTGGGAAGTGACCCACAAAGTTGAGGGAGCTGGATGTCCACTTGGGCTCTCTTTTTACCCCTGTAGAATCCATAAGCGCAGGTGGTCCCTCTCCATTCAGTGCTGTGCTGGCCTGAGGAGTGGTGACGTGGTCAGAGTAAGACATTCCTCTTACCCTTCTAATGCAGTCTTCCTCAGTCTTGGCATTCCAGGGCATCCTTCAGTCTCACCCCCGTATTTTAGGATTTTTCACAATGGCCTATGGATCCTTGCTAGGTGGCCTTCTGTAAGGAGATTTGAGGTCAAGAATGACCTACTTTGCTATATTGATGATGTAACTCTTCTGGAAAGCTTTAAAAACTCTTTTGAGTAGGTACAGAGTCAAATACTTCAGAATCCTTAGAATGGAACCTATTTATCAATATTTATTTATTTATTTTCTCACCCAGAACACCTAAATCTCTATATTGATTATAAAGTCTGCTCGAGCTCAGTAAGGTAACAGAAACAATAAGAGGCCAGAAATTACTAGAAAGCATGATCCCATTGCGGTATTCAGTGTTAGAATCTAATTTTGCCTGAGGCACCAGCCAACCCCAGACACTAGCGTCTGGGTTTTAAATTATCATCTACAAAGAGGGCACATGAGACAAAAATCGTTGCCTCCAGGAAGATAGAAGCTCCGATTCATGTCCCAAATTAAAAGCTTGTATTCCCAAGACTGTGGAGCAGTAGCAGCCTTCATACACTATTGAAGAGGGTATAAATTCATGCGATCATTTTGGAAACCTCCTTGGCATTAACTAAGAAGCTGGTCACGTTCACCCTGGTGATGGAGTATAACCCCCTACTAAAGATTTACTCCAGGGAAAATCTTGTTTGTGTGCATCATGGGGACAATGTTCATAGCTACATTGCAGGTGACAGCCCCTCACTTAAAATACAAATGTCCACCAGTAGTAAAATGTATACATAGATTTTCCTACATTTAATGTTCTGATCCTTTTTTTTTTTTTAACTGGTGTCAAATAACCCGATGTTACAGATGTCAGCAGCAATAGCAGTCTTCCACCATACAGAAAATCATTATGAACAAATTGGGTTTTATGAAATTAAAACAAAAAAGGTAGAAGCAATCAGTTAAGTGCTATCACACTCTTCAGGTAAGTGCATATAAGGTGCCAAAATTCTTGTTAAGTCCTCTGATTCTCTTTTCACCTTCATTAAGGGGTCCACATGTTGGAAAGTGAGAATCATTGAAATCTTTTCCACCATAATCATCAACTCTCCTATTTCTCATCGTAACAGCCCTGTGAAAGTATGTTCTTTTAGTAAAAAATGACAATGTAAGAACTTGGGAAAAATATTAAAGGGATGTAGATAATTAGTAATGTAATTTTTCAGCAGAGGGCTTCGACATTTTAAAGCTAATTACAAAAAATAAAGTGAGATCTGAATCTGAATCTGAACTTTTCATCTTCCTAGAGCCAAAGAGAAAATAAATGTCTCCATGTAAAATGTATTTATTTATACTTGTGATCTAATTATGTCTCCTCTTTAAGTGACAAGTTCTATACTGTCTTTGGATATAAAATCACATATTCTTAACAATAAAATATAGCTCATTTACATAGATATGAATGATTGGGTGGTTTTTTTTTTTTCACCCCATAGCCTTCCTGCCCGTTCACTAAGTCTCTTTCTCTCTACCTGTTCTTTCCCCTCACAGGCTCTCTATCCCCTGCTTTTTTTCCCCTCTGGTTATTGGTATTTTCTTGGATTCATGTCCCTCTGTAAAGAACATAGATTCAATGGCCCATTGCTTCAAACACACTCTTGGGCCAAGATATGGGCTTCACAAACTTACCTCTCTGTACATGTATGACATTTGTCTGGCAAAATCACAAACCTACTTCAATCCAGTTCTGTGAATTTGAACACTGCTAAGGAAATCACTCAACCTGGCACGTCTGAGCCACTGGAAATGGCTGGTCTCCCACTTTGACTGGGCCTTCAGGGCTCCTCATCCGTGTTTCCCTAGTAGAGTCTTCCTGTTTTCCAAACTGGCAATTTCAGGTCTCCCATTTTTCTCCAGCCTCCAACCCCATCACTTCCACTTCACTCTTAGCAGATGACCTTGCCTCTTAATTGGCTGTGACAGTAGAGGACATCACACTAGGATTCTCTCAACTTCTTTCAATTACAGCCACAAAACTACCTGTCTACCTTCTTTCCTTCTCTTCGGCCATTTTGCAAGGAAAGCAGCATGATTCCTCTTGTCCAAACTGAACTCCATGTGCCCTGGATCCTGACTACTCCATTTATTTTGGCAAGTTAGTTAGTTCACTCCGTCACCAACTCTGCCATCACCACCCCTCTTTTTTTTATATCTCCAGATTCTTTGTTGTGATGTACCCTTCTCTTGAGTATTTAAGGATAATCATCTGTTTTAATCTCTCTCATTTTTTCATTCTTACATTCCTCCTCCAGCTGAGGTTAATTTGCTCATCTGTTGAGAGTTGCATCTCTTGAAATAGTCTCCTACCTTCTCCAAGTCCCCAACCCTCACTCTTCATCTGACCTTTGTCATTATTCTTTGGTCTTCTACTAAGCTTCTTGGACTGCGGCTCTGGTTACTTTTCTTTCTCTCCACTCTATACACTCTGCCTATATGATCTCTTCCTTCAATAATCATTTGAACAGAGATTATTCCCCAATCCTCAACCTAAATAAAACCTGTCTCTATCTAGAAGACTTCAGATTTAGTCTGTTCAAAACTTAATATCCACTCCAGCAAGGCTGGTTTTTCTCTTTTTCCTTGGGGAATGGTATCTCACTAACCATTTATCCAGGCAAGAACAGGCTCTTCATCTCCACAACCATTTACTAGTACAAGTCATTCCAATTTTCTGCCAGCACATTGATAAAGTTTTGTCTGGCCTTTATGTATTTAATATTGTTCTTCTTAAGATGTTCCCCAGAGTGATTCTCTAAAGAGCAAATCTACTCCTCTTACTTCCCCCACTGAAACCCTTACATGTCTCTCCACCAACCCCTGATATGAACCCAACTCTTCTTCAGAGTTTGCAAAGTCCTGAATGGTGTGATCCGGGCTGTAAGGTCAGCTTCCTCTTGCATTACTTTCTGTGTATAGTCCATAAAAAACTTTAAAATTTTCATTTCTAAGGTGTATAATGTGCCCTTCTGCCTCTGAAGCTTTATAAACTGTTCTTCTGGATGGAGTTAGTTTTCCTCAGTGACCCACAGAAGACTGGCTTTCTCCTCTAAAAGTGCATACTGCATTGTGGAATGGACTGTTTTCTTGCCTGTAGCCTCTGATAAAGTTCCTGGGACAGAAGTTGGGCAAAGCTTCTTTAACTTCATATCCCTGGCACCTGGCAGAGTACTTGGCACACAGAAGGCCACTAAATATATAAAATGAAATCCCACCTGTCCAGTTCATTCTACATCACCATATTCCTGAGTTTAAATGCAAAAATTAGGTGTTAAATAAATGATTATTGAATGATGCTTATTGAAAGTTCTTTTTCTAGTTCACCCATGATTGAAATAATTTACACTTCTCCTATTTTCTTTTTTGTTTCTATTTGCTAAGAACATTAGCCTCATTTTAGGTTAGGGTTATATGTTTCTCCAGCCCCAATTCAAACCCTGCCAGATGCCTTATCTCCTTTTCTTTCTCTGTGACCAGAAAGAAAATATATATACCTTGTTATGTCTAAATCTGTGTAATAAAGTGTATCTACTCTCTTTTTTCCTGGGGTCTTTCTTTCTTAATGATTTCCATTCATTCATTCAGACTCTTTCTTCCAATTGGTTTTTTTTATGCTATTGTTAATTTACCTATATCCAAGTTCCCTGAGTTAGATAATTAGAAAATATAGTACTTGGATTAATATGAAGAAGAGAAAAGAGATCAGAGACAATACAAACTAACAGCTTCTCTTTACAATACTGTGACTTTCTTGATAACAAAATCTATGCCATATTTATCTTTATATTTTCAAGACCCAAGCCTTTATCAGGCCTACAACAGTTGTTAAATACATGTTTGTTGAGTGAATATCAATTTAGCATCCCTGAATTCAGATCACATTTTGTTCCCAGCTAGTTGGGTGATCCTAGTCAAGTCACTTCCAAATGAAAGAAGACTGATCCAACTTTAAAGTCTTTCCAATTTCCAAAATCTAAAATTCCATTTTGTAAAATTCTCTATGGTAAGGGCTTCCCTGCTTTATAATTTAACATCTTCTCTCTTTGTAGACCACCCATGGAGGAATTGTTTGTCAAACAAGCATTGCAGTAAAATTAATCTATTACAATTTTAGCACAGATTAATTTAATAATATGTTTTTGACTAAAATTTAATCTTTGTGGGATGGCATTAGTGCTTTGGAAGATGATGATGATGATTTGCACTGACTTACTGATTGCAATGAGTTCATGTGATTTTGTGATATTTGGTGAACAATTCAACACACTTAGAAATGGAAAAATTGAATATTGAAGTTTTCATATACAGCATATGTGGAAGGTTGAAACCTTCAGTAAATAGTATAACTTTTAATTTGGAACAAACTTGTTTTCCCACATCCAATATAACAACACAAAGGGTTCCGAATTCTGGCATTTATTTTAGGTAGACTTTTGCTTTGTAGTTTATTCCAAGAGTAGAAGGATGTACCCATAGAAAGCACCTTCTCTTGTTGGCAGGGAAACAAAATCACCAAGGTGCTAGTTTACAACTGTGAGCTCGAAGAAATGTTGGGGACATTCATACTCTGAGGACTCCCCAGGGTAACCATGGATATACTGAATATACAGACATCCACAGAGTTGCTAGGTGTGTTTGGTGGAAAATGCACTTCATGTTGTTTCTATGGCAACCATAAATAAATCAAGTACTCAGAAATCAACACAGGAGCTGCACATACAAATAGATATGTTCAGCAAAATCTGGAGGGCTTTGGCATACATCAGCAGTTTGACTCTAAGCCTGCCTGTTTACAGTAACAGAGTAGGTTGTTGGGTAACACTTACTTCCTATGTCAACTCCCTAAGCTTCATTTTAGATTTGACTTTGTTCATGTTCAATAAATATTTTGAAGAGAGGAGTGGTGAGCTTAATTTTCCAAGCAAAAAAACTGGCTTAATAAGGTCTCCATTTATCAATCTAAGAAATAGTTTAAAAAAATGTGTTCTTTGGGAAAAAAAGGTAATTGGTTCAGTACTCATTCTATTCAACAACAACAAAACAACTTGTTATTATTATCTTGTTAGTATAAGTGAAACATTATGCTAAATACATTATTGCTATTAACTTATTTAGTTCTCACAACAACTCTATGAATTAAGTGATACTGTTACTCCTTTTCCCAGAGAAAGGAATAGGCCCAGAGCAATTACATTATTTGTCTAGATCACACAGCTAGTTAGAGGAAAAACTAGAATTTGAACCCGAGGAAGCTTTTATTTATTTATTTATTTATTTTATTGAAGTACAGTTGATTTACAATGTATTAGGTTCCAGTAACTCAGTTATACATATATTTATATTCTTTTTCTGTATAGGTTATTACAAGCTATTAAATACAGTTCCCTGTGCTATATCGTAGGACCTTGTTGTTTATCTAGTTTGTATATAGTAGTTTGTATCTAAGTGGTATACAAGAAGCTCATGCCAGAAAAGGAAAGATTATACATTTGTTAACATAAAATGTTTCTAAAAAGTTTGTGATAAAAAAACAAAGTTAACAGAGTTACAGAAAACAATAAATTGCAAACAAATATTTGCAGCTCGTAATGAAGAATTTATTTCCCTAAAACATAGAGAGTGCTTATTGGTCACTAAGAGAAAGATCAATGGAACACATTCAGTGGAAAATAAGCAATAGATATAAATAGAGTACGTAAAAAAGGATATCCAGTTAGCTTTTAAATATATGAAATGATGCAAAGATCATTCTCAATAGGAGAAATGTGAATTAAAACACAATGCCAAAATTTTGCTCACTTATCAGATTGGCAAAGATAAAAAAGGGATAACAAGATGGACTGACAAAGGTGTGTGAACAAAGGCACTTGTATATTGTTGGTGAGTCTATAAATAGGCACAAACCATATGGAGGATGAATTGGCAATAACTATCAAAATTACAAATTTGCTAACACTTTGACTCAGCAGTTCTTCTCTAGGAATTTATAGCAAACACATACACATCTGAAATGAAGAGTGTATAAGTTTCTTGTTACAGTAACAGAAAAATACTGGAAGCAGCCCAAATGTCTGTCAGCAGGGGACTGGTTAGGTGAATTGCTCTATAGCCGTACAATGAGATAGTATATTTGCTAATTTGTAACCCCTAGAGAATCCTTATTCCTGGTGGTTACTGGGACACTAAGGCTGGATACTGACTTGACCTCATTCCGTTGTTTCCTTGTTAACTACCTGGTTTCCTGCTTCTCATGGGGCAAGAGCCTCCACCCACCGGACCAGGCCTTCATACTCTGTCCATTTATTTTCCTCAGAAGATACATCTTCTCCTAAGTTAAAGACACCTCCCTAAATATGGAGAAAGAGTGCACACCATCTTGAAATTGTCTTCCAGGTGCAGCCCTGACCTCAGGATCATTACTTGACATACAGGACTATAGTGTCTTTTTAGGAGACTGGGCACCATAAATCTCCAAATATTCCACTTTAAATTTTTTCTCCTGGGATGCAAAGTTTCAGTCCCTTTACATATATTATTCAGTGCTAGATCTTTTTTTTCTGAGAGTATTATTTTAGCTCTCACTTTAAATGTGCAGGAAATGTTGATTTTATAATCATACATTTAATAAAACATTTATTGCCTACTTGAATTTAGCACTTGTAAGGCATGGTGATAAACTGGGGACTAGAAAGAATAATAGAGAAGTTCCCAGCTCAGTGACCCAACAGTCCAACAGGGAGCAGGGAGAGCACAGTATGTACTATAATTGAGGTGTTTCTAAGACAGTGGAAAAGGTGCCTAATTTAGCTTAACAGGTGGGGTACTGAAGGTTTTGGAGAAAAAGTGAAAGTTGAGCAGGGATTGGGAGCAGAAAGGTAAGTGGATAGAAAAGAGAGATTAGAGAGGACTTTTTAAAGATAATTTCATATAAATTACTTACAGGATATTTAAAGGTCTGAGAGAATTCTTGTTACTTAAAGTTCAGTAGCTGATGACATATAGTAAATGTTACCTGTTTAGTTACTTCAGACTCTCAGAACATTCCCATTGGAGCAAAATGAAACCTTTGTTCTTTTTTAGAGCATAATACAATGTTTGTTGATTTTGTGTCTCTGTGCTTTTTTTTAAAAACTGATGACAACCATGAATAAGTTCTCTTGCTGAAACTACATTATCAATTTTATGTAGACAGAAATGTAATTACTGAAGATGGATTTTAGCCAGGCCACCTGAATTAATAACCAGCCCGAATCTTCTTGTTCTGAGAGAGGGTGGAACAGAGCTGATTATTGCCCACAAATGGTCGTGACCTTTGCTATCTTCCGCACTCAAAATACCACAAGAGGAAGTCATCTAAAACACCATGACATTTAAACCAAGTGAGAAATACGTGTATAAAATTTATGAGGACAAACTAACACTTTTCTCAATCTGCACCACTATGTTTTAGGCACCATGATTAAAATATGCCTATTTAATACCTTCAGAAAAATACTACATATTTTTCTCTTTTGCTATTATTACTACTCCTTTAGTCCATTTTGCCCTACATGAAAATTTACCTCCTTTTGGTTTTTGTGACTTTTTCTGCCTGGTGGATGTAAAAGAGAAAATACCCAAATTCTCACTTTGCAGTCGTCTATATTGACTATTCAGTCTTGGCTGGAGAAGTGCATTCTCAGTAGGCACATTCAGCCAACAGTCTATTCATAGCTTTGGTTATATTTGCTATAGCCAAAGCCAAAAAGCCAAGGTGACTATCCTCTAGGACTTTTAACTCTTTTTTGATTGCAACAATAGAAATATAATTCAAAGTAACTCAAGTAATTAATAAAGTAACTTATGATTCACTTTACCAAACCATTATGAGAATAAAGAGTAGCAGACCTTGGGGGAGTAAAAACCAGAAATTCAGATGTCAGTAGGACTTTTTCTCGGTTTCTCATTTCTATTTTCCTTTGTATTTCAGCTTTGTCATTCAGCCTGGCACCGCCAAGTGGCTGAGACTCGGTGCATGAAAAGAAAAATACCTACTCCTCAGCTTCATTTAGAAATATCCCAAGAAAGGGCATTGATAAGCCCAAATTGACTCATAACTGTGCTAACATTAGGTCAGAAAACTAGGGATGAAACAGACAGGGGGAAATAATTTCCAAACAGAAGGAGATGCTGTTGCCATGAGAAGCAAGACTACCGGGCAGACAAAACTGTCAACAGTCTTTATGAGTGTTAGCACATCAAACTGCACTTGTTCAAGCTGCAAAAATAATTCCCCAGGATTATTATTTTTTTCATTTTTATACACAAAAAATCACTAAGGCAGCAGAGTTGCTTGAGGACAGATGTATCATTATGGACAAAATCTGTTGATCTGCTGTTTATTGAAGAATATTAAGTCCTCTGCGAAGCATAGTCAGTGAGTATTAGTGTGAACAACAAAACATTTTGGAAAACCAAAAGTTGTACTCACATTTTTAGCCTTCTGGTGGTTATTATCCTTGAAAGCAAACAAACTCAAAAATAAATATATAAGAAAGAATAAAATCATTGGAGAAAGAACTGATTTGAAAACAAAACTCACTATGATGAGTCATTCTTTGCAAAGTCTCTTTCTACCAAAAAAAAAAAAAAGAGAAGTTTTATAAACAAGTAAGTCAATTTGCCAGCTTATTGAAAAATCAACATCCATTAATTTATAATTGAGTATTTGTTGAGTGCCTTATTCATAGTAAATTACTGTGTTAAAGGACAGTAGGTAAACTCAAATACCTCAAATTCTCACCCTTGAAGAATATATAGTAATTTAGGGGCAGTAGAACATACTCATAAAGAGAGGTAATTTTAACAAGTAAAAATTGTCGACAAAAAGGGCCTATGAAAGATACGGGCAACTGCAATTTGTAAGAGAATGAAACACATGTCCAGAAAAAAGGATAAAGAATGACTTTCATGGATGAAGACTATCACAATTTGTTGTCCATGGTAAGTTTTATTGTTATGTGTCTTCTTTTTATATTTAATCTTGAAGGACTAGCCCACCAAAGCAGAAGGCAGAATTGTGAGCATAATTTTGGCACCCAAGCCATCTTTGACAGTCTGGTTGTTCATCTTTCTCTTTCCATTTAACTTCCATTCTTGAAGAATTGTCATTTGATGGTGAGGAGTGTGGGTGGGAATATTTTTCTAGATATACTTGAATTACATATTTTTTTAACTTTTAGATTTAATGCACACAAGCACTCATAGGAATGTAAATATGCATGAAGTCATTATGAAGAAAGTACTGTATTTATTCATTCATTCATTCATTTATTCATTCAGTAAGTATTTCATGAAGGCTAAGGATATGCCAGTAAACCAGACAAGGTTCCTGCTCTCATGAAGCTTACATGAAGTGTTGTAGAGAAGACTGGCATTAATAGTCTTGTAGAGATGACAAACAGTAAGTAAATGCCACACAATAAATAAATACAATTGGAGATAGTTAAAAGTCTTCTGAAGCAAATAAAATGCAGCAAAGGGATATAGGGTAACAGAATAGGAAAAGACTCCAGGATGAGGTGTTAATGATGAAACAGAAAAGAGAGAACACTGAGTATGTGCGGGGAATTATCGTAAGACACTATAGTTGCTAAGGTGTGTAAAAATACGTTTGGCACAATTTTTAGCAACCAGAAGTTTTACATTTAATTGGAGAAACAGGGCATATGCATGGTAAAAAAATATGAACGTGGATAGGAATGATCAGAGTGCATACAATTATGGAGTTATAAGGCTGTGAAACATAATTCATTATTTCATGAACATATTTGAATATAAGTGAATGAGTTACTAATTAGTATCCAAGCAAACATTCCTTCCAGTTGAAACCAATATCAGTATCTTTCCCAGTGTCTTGCGTATCGTTGAAGCTATACTGATGCAAATGTATTCCTCCATGGTTGTCTATCTCAGAAATCACCCAGAAGCCCCAGCTAGCACAGCAAAGCTCACTCTTAACATGTCCTCCGCACTTGCCTCTCATATTTACAGCATCATCTGAGGCCTTATACTTGATGAATTTCCCCAAAATGTTATTCTTTGCATCTTCACAAGCTTTCCTAGCAACTTCTTGTATGACCTGTTATGAAGATTAATGCAATACCCTTCCTCTTGTTCTCCTTGCATCCTCTCGCGTGATTCCATCACTTCTTTCCTAGGCAGCCAACGCGAGCTTAAAAAGCTTAAATATAATCACATCTACACCCTTTCATCACTTCCCTTTGTCAGTCTTATTGAGAGCAAAGTTTTCATCATAGACCACGAGCCCCTCGATCTGACCCTTTCTTGCTCTCACCGTATGCCTGCTGTTCTCTGCAATCCAGCCACACTGGGTTCCTCTCAGGTCCTAGAATATGTGATGCTGCCTTTTGCTGTGCCAGGCAATGCTCTCTAGATTTTTCACCCACCTCTGCTGACCACATCTGCCTCACCTTGCATGCTTCTAATGCCTGCTCATCTTTCATGTCCCAGATTGTTTCTTTTCTTCGCGAAAATCTTCTTTGATGGCCCCAAGAGTTGCAGTGTACCTTTCTCCTAAGCTATCTTACAATTTTATTTTTCTTTTTTGTGATTGTTTGATTAATAGTTATTAGAAAGTAAAATCAAACGAGGATAGGGATTTTTTGTTTTGTTAACTTAGCACAATGCCTCTCATACTGTTTGTTGAATGATTGAAAGTTTTTGAAGGTGTTTGTTGAATGATGAAAAATGACACTTTCTTTAAAGCTCTGTTCAACTTGGCCATTTCCTGCATTATAAGGAATTATAATCTAATTAAAATATAATTTAATTAAATTATAAATTAAATTATAATTTAATAGGACTAAAATGTAATTCTATATAATTGTATAATTAAGTTATAATTTAATAGAATTAGCAGATAATCCTACATTATTTTATATTGAAATACAAAATAATAAACTTTTCAGAACAATTGGGATACTGAATTAATATGATTGAGAGATCTAGATTTATCAGGAATGGGAAAATGATAACTTCAGTGCTATGGTTCTCTAATGAAGACATTTTATTTCCTTCAATGTCTTTTCATTTACTTCGAAGGAAATTTAATAAGATGTCAGATCAAAACAACAGTTTGTATTTTACTTCAAAAACATACTTTTCTACTTGCTAGAATGAATCAAAATAAGTGTTTCTGAATGATTAGACTCAAATAATCATACTGCTTTGGTTTTTGTTTTTATTTTTGTTTTTTTAATCTATGGAAACAAATGATGCCTGACTTATTGCCAAAGATATGTCATTTATCTTTAAACCTCTCAGAAGCTGGAAAAGATTCTAGAAGTGCAATATATTTATATGATTCAGACAAGTAGAATGAATTCCAGTGATTCCAGCTATTTCCAACTCTAAGGTTTCTGTCCCCTAAATTGCTGTCCCTTCCCAGGTGCTCAGTTATTGTGTTTACACTCATAAATATATGACCTCAAGGACTTGACAAAGCCCTTCTTATAAGGACCCAAGTGCTTATAAATTCTATTTTTCCTAAAGTCATGTAGAACAACTACCCCACTGTAACCTGAACAGTACAGAATCAATGATTTTTTTCCCCAAATATATCTTTTTAAGAAGATGCATTAGCAACACAAATTGGAGGTCCTGGTAATTCTTCTCTGACTGTAATAATCTGGAGATTTCTTGTCTAGAGATACATTAAAATAAGCAAACATAACTAAAAAATCTGATAACTATTTTTGAAACGTACTGACTAAATGGGCAGAGGGGCTTCTAATTCCAAGAGGGTACTATTAATCAAAGGTAGTGTTTTTATTTAATTTTTAATATATTTATATCTCACTTGGTTTCACAAAAGATTTGGAGATGTTTATGTTCAAATTATTTATTAGTGCCTAAAAAAACCCCTAAAACTTTGTGGCTTAGAACAATCCAATCTTTGTTTTGCTCATGAATCTGCAGTTCACATAACAGGGGATGGCTTGTTTTCGCTTCTTGTGGCATCAGCTGGGGATTATGTGGCTCGATTAGGGACGAGAATATCTACTTCATGTGGTTGGAAAGCTGGTACTGGCTGCTGACTAGGAAGACTGGAGACTTGGGGCTGTAGTTCCTCTCTCCACAGGCTTTGCTCTGGGTTCCTCACAGTATTGCACCTGAATTCCAAGAATAAGTATCTTAAGAGAGCAAGTCAGAAGCACGTGGCATTTTTTATAACCTAGCATCAGATGTTACACAGAGTCATTTTTGTCATATTCTGCTGGCTAATCATTAAATCCCACCCACGTTCATGGAGTGGTGACATGGATCCCATTTTTTTATGGGAGCAGTGTCAATGTCAAATTCTAAGAATGTATGAGATGGAAAAATGTTGTATCTATCTTAAGAAAATACACAGTTTGCTCTTTGTCCACACACTTTATATCCTTCCCACATGAAAAATACAGTTGTCCCTCTCTCAAGAGTTTCAACACATCATCCCATTATGACCTCAACTAAAAGTCCAATATCTCATTATATAAATCAGAATTAGTTACAGATGAGAATTCTTAGGTACAGCTCTTTGGATAATGTTTTCTCAATCTAAAAAAATCTATAATCTAACAAGACAAGTTGTTTGGCCATCAGACACTCTATACAACGGTGTGAAAGGATTGAATAACAACTATATATGTGTCCATTCCAAAAAGACAAAAAAAAAATTGTGCATATACAGCAAGCATTGATCCATAGCAATTCTGAAACCCGTCTGGACATATGTTGCCACCTTCTTGAATATGGCTCAGTCTTCCTGAGGCTGTTTCTCCACAACCTTTGTTTCTGCCCACTGGGTTCTTGTTGCCATCCTGAGTCATCTTTCCTTTTCCATACACAGTAGGTCTTCTCTGTGTTTCTTTTGTATGAATTTATAATTCACTCCATTAGAAAAAAAATGGATTTCATCTATCCCTTAGCTTCCCTGTGAAATTGCTGTATAAAAACACTCTCAGGATTTAAAAAATCTTATTATTAAATAGAAAGAGTCTGTGATACACACTGAAGCTTCTTAGAGAGACTTATTTATATGTGTGGAAGTTTGTGTGAGGTATTCCTTTCAAAGTTTCTGATGTCTCAGTGGAGAATTTTATAATCCAATCCTGGATTTGATCTTTGCTCTGAAACCACTTCTTAATTTGAGAATTGATTGTCATATGGTCATATATAACGGTTGAGAATGAGAAACAGTTTTTGTTTTCAGTTCCCAGTACCTTTATATTTAGCAATTTATTATTTAGTTCATCTCTTTTGTGCTTTTACCATAGGTAGTAAGATGAAGCCAGATGTTACCTTTAATATTCTTCTGGGAATTCTCTTTAGCTAGATCACTGAGTTGGTTTCCTTCATTCCACTTTGTTGCCAAACTCTCTACTTCCACATAACAAGGCACCCTTTCTTGCTAATACTAAAAGCATGCCTCTTGCTTTTCCTTTTCTCACCACCAGCTTTCTCATCTTTTTAGGCCTTCATTAACACCCTCCTCAAAGACTTTTAGGCTTTTCTTAACAATCTCTTCAAAGTCCTCCCAGCTTTCATGACTCTCTTAATCTCAAAGCCAAGACTACAAGTTCTATCTTCATATAGACTAAAAGCATACTTAAACTGTACATCTTCAAATGAGGCTATTCTTTTCTAGACCAAAGCATTAACTCTTTCTGGCTGAACACCTAAAGCTTGGATGGGGCTGGTCTTTTCTTTCCCCCTACCTTATAATCTTTATTATAAAATCTAAATCTTTATTGCTTCTTAGAAGTAAGTTTTGCTACTCAATACCAAACTAGATCTCTCTTATCAGGATTCTTCTGCTTTCAATGATTCTACCAGAAAATGTACCTTGAGGCTTTACTATATGCTAAGCATTGTCCTAGGTACTGGGAATAAACAGGTAAATAAAGAAAATATATTAGTCGTGACTCTCCATTTAGGGCTCTCCCTCTGAGCTTTCTACTTTCCTTAGTTTTTCTGCTCAATTTCCAGCCTCTCTAGCAGGCAACCTGAAACTCTGACCTCTAACTTCTCAACCAAATAAGACTACTGACTTCTGCTTGAGCTTTACCCTCCGTGAAGTACAGAAGATGACTATCATCAGGTCAAAGCTGTTTTCATGTGGATCCCACTCACAGTGTTTGCTTCTTTCAAGGACCTTATCCATTCAGATTCCATCTATTTTTGGACTTATCTGGTTGCTTCAAGCCACTGATTATATATTTTTTAACATTTACAATTGTATTAGTACCATCATCTGATACTACGTACTCTGCCTTTACTTGAACTCCTATTGGTATTAATTGTTTAAAGTAAACTTTCATCAGTGACAATAACAGACCCATATTAATAAGCTTAAATTTCAACTGTTTCACTTGTAGATATGATAGTGAAAGAGTTGACAATCAGCAAGTTAGCCAATTTTCCAAATGTAGGAAGGAGTAAAAAGAATTAATACAGGAGATCCTTGACCAACAAGATAGTGGTATCAATCTGTGTAGATTAATGCATTAAAACACTGACTATGAACAGTTCTTCTTGTTTATTATCTCCATTAGGGATTCCTCTTTCTCCACACACACACAAAGTGTTTCTCTGACATTTGGCTCATATTTTGGTGAGACTGTTGACAATGACAATTTTTTTCAAGTACCAGGATTTTTCAAAATTCTTACAATTCTCTAGGAAAATTTTTATATAAGTTCTGTTTCCATAAGAATAGCATATGCTTACAAACATGAGTTTGGGGTAGACCCATAATTGATAAGAAATAAAAGAGTTCTTTTGCTAACTAGTTATTAAGTTATTAACATGTTTCTTGCAGTCTAAAGTAAATATCTACACCAGAATTCACCATTACACTTAAAGAAGATTTCTATTTTATCATCTGTTGAAGTAAAATTAGCTCCCAGGTGAGAAATCTGTTGTGAGACTTCCGTGTTCAAAACTGGAACCTTAGCCCTGTAATTTAATTTTCTCTTTATGAGAGGATTAGCAACTATAGTTCGAACGCTAAATCACTAGAAAGAGAGGCCCATGAGCTATGTCTAAATGGATATTGGTGCATGCATGCATAGGCCCAAGTGAGAGGTAGAGTTGGTGGCTAAAAAGTAGCCATTAACTAAAGATATTATTTTTTCATATTTTGCATAAGACTGATGAAACTTCAGCTGTTCATACAAACATATAGTCATATAATCATATGGATGAAGGTGAATGTGGTGGCTATAACCATGTGTATTTGCCACCTTTTGACGCTATCAGTGTTGATACGAAGATCATAGTCTATCAATACAAGAAACTATCCTCTCACGGGAGGATAGAGAACTGAAATCTTCCTGGAAAATAAATACAGCATAACCTGGAAGAAAGATTATTATGGTCAAACTTAGGGGCAGGGGTTATGTTTCAGTTATAGTTCTGTCACTAACTGGTAAATTGTTCACATGGCAAATTTGAACATCTTTCAGGATTTGAGGGGATTTTTGGTTTGTTTTGTTTTGTCTAAAAGAATGAGGAATTTAGAATGGAAAGCATCTAAAACCTACCTCACCTCTGTAATTTTATAAGTGGATAAACATATAAAAGATTAGGCAAAAAAAAAAAAAATGTCCCACGAACTTTACCTTAGGTTGTGAGTACTGATAGTCATTGAAGAAGGATGAAACAAAACCTGAGGTGATGAAAAGTCAACTGAGGCTTTACAGGGCCAAGCATTGCTGTTAGAGGCTTTTAACACTTTTAAGACTGAACTAATACCCTCTAACACCTCAAACATCTAAAAAGAGACACTAAAACCTAGTTATTTTATTTTAAAAATTTTTATTGATTTATAATCATTTTACAATGTTGTATCAAATTCCAGTGTAGAGCACAAATTTTCAGTTATACATGTACATATATTTTTTTTTGTGAGCTACCATATTTTTTTCTCTGTGAGCTACCATAAGATCTTGTATATATTTCCCTCTGCTATACAGTATAATCTTGTTTATCTATTCTACAATTTTGAAATCCCAGTCTATCCCTTCCCACCCTCCACCCCCTTGGCAACCACAAGTTTGTATTCTGTGTCTATGAGTCTGTTTCTATTTTATATTTATGCTTTGTTTGTGTTTTTATGTTTTTTTTAGATTCCACATATGAGTGAGCTCATATGGTATTTTTCTTTCTCTTTCTGGCTTACTTCACTTAGAATGACATTCTCCAGGAGCATCCATGTTGCTGCAAATGGCATTATGTTGTTGGTTTTTATGGCTGAATAGTATTCCATTGTATATATATATATACCACATCTTCTTTATGCAGTCATCCATTGATGGACATTTAGGCTGTCTCCATGTCTTGGCTCTTGTAAATAGTGCTGCTATGAACACTGGGGTGCAGGTGTCATTCTGAAGTGGAGTTCCTTCTGGATATATACCCAGGAGCAGGATTCCTGGATCATATGGTAAGTCTATTCCTAGTCTTTTGAGGACTCTCCATACTGTTTTCCACAGTGGCTGCACCAAACTGCATTCCCACCAGCAGTGTAGGAGGGTTCCCCTTTCTCCACAGCCACTCCAGCATTTGCCATTTGTGGATTTTTGAAAGATGGCCATTCTGACTGGTGTGAGGTGATAGCTCATTGTAGTTTTGATTTGCATTTCTCTGATAAACATAGTTATTTTAAATACATATATTATCTGGTCTAATCTAATTTTTGTTAACAATGGTAAATCCTCTATTTGAGAGACACATCCCCCCCCCCCATTTTAACATCTCTGAAATCAAAATGGGCCAAACAATAAATGATGTCTTAACATTGTGTCATTGTTCATTTGATGGTGTTTCTTCTTTTCTTCATGGTGTTACATAAAATAATGATGCATCTTAAAATCAATGGTATCTTAGATTAGGTGAAGTGTAGCATATGCATCTACTTTGAAATTCATTAAAAAAATTAAAACAGTATAATCTACAAAATTCACAGTAAATTCTTATTTGCATATTGATTATGAAAAGCCTGGCAGGTGGGCTCAGAAATATACTATCTTCATCTTATGCATCACACATCACTAGCCAATGTCAAATGTCAGTGATTCCATGATTCCATGATTCTGTTTGTATCATTAGGTCCTTCTTGGAGTTTAATGCTCAATGATTTACCAGATGATGTCAGATAACCTTCATAGTTGAAAAGCTAAAGTTAATATTTACAATAATTATGATGATTATTATGTATAAAATCAAATAAGTTAGTACTTTTTGAGAACCTAGTAAACTGGTCAATGTGCCAGGCACAACTACTATGATTTTTTTTTTATATTGTGCAGTAACCTTATAAAAGAAGCATTACTGATACCCCTACTTTACAAATAAATACACTGAAGCTAAAAAAGTTTGAGTAATTTATCCAAAGTCTCAGAGTGATTAGTGGGGAGAGCAGAATTCAAAGCCAGACTTCCGCCCCTTAACACTGCCTGGTATTTTCTCCCAGAAACACACAGGGGAAAACACATAAATACAAGCAATAAGGGAATGGAACCAACAGAAAATAATTAACTATTAGACTGTTTATTCCACAAGGGAATTTCTAACATATGCTATTCAGCCAATAACCGTTCTTGATTTAAAAACTAAATTTAGCAGTATGGAGATTAAGGACAGATCCAAGTGACACAGTAGGGTTAATCACTGGTAAAAAACTATTCAAGTGGAAAACTGATGAAAACAAACCTGTAATCAATGAAGAAGATACGTCCCTTAGAGATGCCCAGAATGATGTCCCAACTCTGAGTGCTCTAATAGAGAAAGTAAACAAAGGCCAAGGAGCCACCAACAAAGCTCATTGCCTTATGTATGTCCTTAAACACCCTTGTTTCCTGATCTTTCAGTGACCTGAGAGAAGGAATTTTCACTGAGATGGCATGAAATTGAAGGGATGGAACTCAAAATAGACCACGTTTTCTACCTGGCAGAATGTCAAAAACAGTTTCCAATAACTTGCTTGTCTTTGTTTAAGATAGACTTCTAAAAAATCTTAATACACTAAAAGGTACAATGAGGCATCTTACATTGCTATTGCTCAAATATATATGTTAGTTTTTATTTCTTTTAAAGGTATGTTACTGTTATTCTGATTTGAAAAGAAAACCATGAAGCTCTTGATATTTGAAACTGCTAAAAATAATCAGGCTCCTTCTGCCGGATGACAGAAAGGTCATATTTGTGACGCAAACCTTATAATTGCATGCATTCAAACTTTATAAATGGAAGGATCATTGTAATCAGTGATAAATTTTTGTTCATGCAAAAATATAAACTAATATATCAGGTAGTTTTCCCCCAATCTTTTTCAAACAAGTTGTTAAATATACTGGACCTTAACATATAAATCCTTGGGATTTTGGCAAAAAGAATATTTTGCTGTTAGTATATTTAGCCACTTTCTAGTTTAAAATAAAAAGAAATTTGATTTAAGTATGTAAAAGTTGAATTTTCTTTTTTTACTCATGAAGCCATTACTTCTTCAGAAGGACTGTCCTTTAAAACTATTAATTTATTTGATTTCCAATTTAAGGAACCACAAAGGATTGCTAAAGATTTAAGAAAAATCTAGACTCCAGCTGGCTGAATGTATATGATTCTTAGGTTGCATTCAAATGCCTGAATTTTTTCTTAAACACTTGTCATGTGAGAAATGTATTATCTTTAACAGTATATCTATTTATTTCACTAGTTTACTCACTATACCTCCATATACACCCAGTGCCATCCATATAGTGTTCCATTACAGCATTCTGCAGAATGTCAAAACAAATGAATGAAAAAATGTTCTGTCATTCCCATGTAAAAGTGAACTACTTCTGATTTTCCTTATTGATATATTCTTTGAGAACTCATTTTCCACATCAATAACTGCATACAAAGTTTCATAAACTGGAGATCATTCCAATAAAGATAACTTATCTAGTACGGCAATTGCAAGTAGGGCTAGCATTATGTAGGTTTATGGTAGTCTATCATCATTCACTAATCCATCTGGTTTTTGCATATTTCAAGAAATGGTGGAAATCATCCCCTCTGCATTCCTACATTCCTTAAGACTTTAATAAACCGTCCTGCAACTTCATTTTATCTTAATTGAGGGTTAGGAGAGATCATATGTATACATATATATAAAATAAATTTATACATATATGATACATATATAAATTCCTTATCCCTTCATTTGTCTATGGACACAAGTTGTTTCCATGTGTTGGCTATTGTAAATAATGCTACAATAATAATGAGAATACAGATATTTCTTCAATATGTTGATTTTATTCCCTTTGGTTACATATCCTGAAGTAGGACTGCTGGACCTATGGTAGCTTTATTTCTAATTTCTTGAAAAACCTCTGTACTATTTCCATAGTAGCTGTACCAATGTGCATTCTCACCCGCAGTGCACCAGGGTTCCCTTTTCTCTACATCTTCATTAGCACTTGTTAACACCTGTGTTTTTGATCATAATCATTCTGATAGGTGTAAAACGACATCTCATTATGGCTTTGATTTGCATTTCCCTGATAATTAGTGATATTGAGCGTTGTTTCATGTACCTATTGGCCATTTGTATGTCTATTTAGATCCTCTGCCCATTTTTAATTGGATCATTTGTTTGTTTGTTTTTGCTATTAATTTGCATGAGTTCCTTCTATGTTTTAAGTATTAACCCCTTATCTTATGCATGGTTTGCAAATATTTTCTTTCATTCCATAGTTTGCCTGTTTATTCAGTTGATTGTTTCTTTTGCTATATGGAAAGTTTTTAGTTCGATGCAGTCCCAAGTTTATTTTTGCTTTTGTTGTCATATCCAAAAAAAGCTTTTTTTCCCCTACATTTTCTTTTTGGAGTTTTATGACTTCACATTTTACATTTAAGTCTTTAATCATTTCGAAATAATTTTTGTGAGTGGTGTAAGATAGAGGTATAATTTCTTTCTTTTGCATATGACTACCCAGGTTCCCCAACATCATTTATTGAAAAGACTTTAATTTCCTCTTTGAATGTTCTTGGTTCCCCTGTCAAATATTAGTTGGTCTTATTTGCATGGGCTTATTTCTAGTCTTTCTATTCTGTTCTGTTGTTTCATGTGTCTGTTTTTATGCCAGTATCATACTGTTTTGATTGCAATAGCTTTGTAATATAGTTTGAAATCAAAGTATGATGCCTCAAGCTTGGTTCTTCTTCTTCAAGATTGATTAGCTATTTGGAGTCTTTTGTGGTTTTATATCAAGTTGAGAATTTTTTAATCTATTTCTGTGAAAGATGCCATCATAATTTTGATAGGGATTGTGTTGAACCTATAAATGGTTTTGAGTGGCATGGATATTTTAACAATATCAATTCTTCCAACCCACAAACATGGATCTTACCTATTTTTTTTCTTCTTCCATTTCTCTTGTCAGTATCATAGTTTTCCATGTACAAATCTTTCACCTAATTGGTTAAATTTATTTCTAAGTGTTTTATTGTTTTTGATGCTATTGTGAATGAAATTATTTTCTATTTTTTTGGATAGTTTGTTGTTAGTGTACAGAAATGCAACAGATTTTTGTATGTTGATTTTATATCCTGCAACTTTACTGGATTTATTTTAGTTCCTTTTTTTTCCCCTCAATGGAGCTTTATGATTTTCTATATATAAGATTATGTCATCTGCAAACAGAGACATTTTACTTCTTTCTTTTCAATTTGGATACCTTTACTTTTTTTCTTGTCTAATTTCTCTGCCTAGGACTTTTAGTACTAGGTTGAATAGGAGTGGTGAGAATGGGCACTCTTAGCTTATTTCTGATTTTAGAGCAAAAATTTCAGTTTTCACCATCGAGCATGATGTTAGCTGTGGATCTACCATATATGGCCTTTATTATGTTCAGGAATGTCCCTTCTCTACTCAATTTGTAGAGAGTAGATTTTATAGAAAAATGTCATGTATGACAACAATCTAAATATTCAAAACTTGTTGAATTTATGGGTGGCATTACAAGAAAAATAGTTATTAGGACATAATTCAAAATCACAAGTGGGTCTTGAAGATAAAACATTTTGCAGAGATCATTTCCTATATGACCTTTCACCCAGAGTCAATTTCATTTGGCCCTCCGAATTCTCATTTTGACTTCCAAGTTTGTTCCTTTGCCTCTGCCTCCAGTTAAAGGTTGCTTGTTATGGTTGATCTAATAGGAAAGTTCATAAGATGAGGATCTTCTTTTACTTCTGCAATACCAGAAATCATATGTAGGCAATTCCCTGAATACTTAGCACCAAGAACATTTTCTGGAACACCACATCATTAGATAGCAACAAGAAATGTCTATTTATTTGTCAATAATAAAATCTTTTCCCCAGCCTTACAGCATGAACATGATAGTAAGTTATCTTCAGAAATGATTCAGCCTTCAAACAAACCTACTACAGAATATCTAGACCATCAAAAAACAAACAAGAAAAACCTTGAAAGTAATTTTCTAACTTCAGAAATGATATAGAATCATCTCTTACTTTTAGTTAGGAAATTACTCTTATTTAAGTGATTGTACTTTTGTTCAGTGGAAACTTTTCAGAGTTGTAACTCTCATAATAAAGTTGATTTAATACCATTATAATTACATGATTTATAATGTGAATAATATTAAGAGAATTTTTTACATGAGACATTGTGGGGACTGTTCTGTTATTAATTCTGCTTCATAAAAAAATCGCAAGCCCCTATTCCCTTAGTTATAGGGAATTAAGATTCAAAACAGGACCAACATTGCAGAAAGACCAATACAAGGAATCACATTCTGGTTATAGATCTATTTGTTTCAGTTAGAGCAGAAAAAGGATGCTTTTGATAGTTTTATCAGATAGTTTAGACTTACATTTTGTTTTACATACGTGCAAACAACCAATTTACTAGGAGGATTACTGATTTTTTTCCCAACTATAAATCAGTTGTTCTTGAAAGTTGGAGCTCAATTAAATGCTAGTGACATTTCTTTTTAAAATGCTAACTTGAAATAATGTTTTCCTCAAAATATCCCTTTTGGTGAGATTCCATTTTCCCGTTATCTTGTTCTTTAGAAGATTAGTGATATTTGAAGGTCACATTTTCAGACCATGGAGCAGATCATGGATTAAATTTGCATTTGGAGTGGTGAACTATTGTCTATGCAGGTGATAAAAAGACAGCAGCTTGATAAAAACATCTTCACAAACCTAAGAAAGGTAAAGGAATGGAAAAGGAAATGTCAGATTGACATTTATGTCTTAATTTTGAATACTTTAATTATCCTTCACTTCTCATAAGTATGTCATTTCACATTTCTTATCATTATACCTTGGCACAAAAAGTATGAATCTGTTCTTCCACAGTATCATACACATTCATTTTCCTTCTGAAAGCAATTTGTTTGTAAATATCTGTGTAATAGCTCCAAACTCCTGCTCAAAGGACCTACTATTTTTTTTATTATTATTGAAGTACAGTCAGTTATAATGTGTCAGTTTCTGCTGTACAGCACACTGTCCCAGTCATGCATATACATACATATATCCGTTTTCATATTCTTTTTCAGTAAAGGTTATTACAAGATATTGAATATAGTTCCCTATGCTATACAGAAGAAACTTAAAAAATCTGTTTTTATATATAGTAGTTTACATTTGCAAATCTCAAACTCCCAAATTTCAAAAGATCTATTATTATATTTTCTTTTTAATATACAATACATCATTTCTAACAGAAAATTCTGAATTTTAAATGTATAAAGATATAAAGACTTTATAATAGAGAAAAATATTGCATTTCAGACTTTTATTTACTTACAAGATCACTTTAAGAAACTATATTTTCCTATTGTGTTTTTTAAAGTAACAAAAATATAAATTAAAAGTGCTATTTTGCAACTATAATAGCACAGCATTTACACACTGTTTATAAGAAGTATATAAGATCAAGGTGCTTTTAATTTTTTGATATATTTTAACATTTTAATAATTTGATGATAACTTTCATAATTAACTGATGTGAGGCAAAACTGATAGAATTGCAAGAAGAAGTAGACAAATCCACTAATATAGTTGGAGCTTTTAAAACCTCTCTGTTAGTGACTGATAGATGCAGCAGAGTGAAAATCAGTTAAGGATATGAGTGACCTGCACCATCAATTAACCTGATCTAATTGACATTTACAGAATACTTCCTTCAGCAACAGCATAGTACAGATTCTTGTCAAGCTCACATGGAGTATTTACCAAGAAAGACCACATACTGGACACAAAACATATCTTAAACATTTTTAAAGAATAGAAATCAGTTGTGTTTTTGTATTTCAAGGGAGTTAAACTAAAAATCTATAATAGAAAAATAGCTAGAAAATCTCCAAAAACTTGGAAATTAAACAGTGCATTTCCAAATAATGCATAAGTAAAAGAAGCAATTACACGAAGAAGTTGAAAAATATTTTGAATTAAATAAAAATGAAAATATAAAATAAACATTTTTAAAAAATGAAAACATAACATCAAACTGTGTAGAATGCAGTGAAATAAATTCTTACAAGGAAATTTAGAGTATAGAGTTCATATATTAGAAAATAATAAGGTTGTAAAATCAGTAACCTAAGTTCCTACCTTAGGAAAATTGAGAATGAAGAGAAAATTAAGATTGAAGCAAGAAAAAACATAACAAAAAATATAGCGGAAAACAGGGAAATTAAAAACAGGAAAACAATAGATGGAAATAAATAAAACCAAAAGTTAGTTCTTTGAGAAGATCAATAACATTGATAAATCTCTAGGCAAGCTAACCCAGGAAAAAAGAGAAGACACAACTTGCCAATATCAGAAATAAAAGGGGATCATTAATACTGAACCCGTGAACATTAAAACAATAATAAAGGAGTACTACAAACCACACTTTGCCTACAAATTTGATAAAATGGATGACAATGAATCAATTCCTTGAAAGACATAATCTATCAAAATTCTGTAAGGATAGGTAGACAACTAGAATAGCTGGAAAATACAAGACATCATGGTGTTGATTAACGAATAGACACAAAAATTTATGGAATGGAATTGAAAGACTAGAAATGGACCCATACAAATGTAGTCAACTGATATTTTTGTTTTACAAAGGCACAAAGTGAAGTTCCCATCGTCCACTGACCATGAAAATGAAAGGAACACGAAAGAGTGAACTGTTCTCCATGGAGTGTGAATACCTTCATCATTTTTCATAGAGTTTCATGATTACAATTCCAGGTATTGGTTAGCACATGCACACAGATGATCTCTGAAGTTCACTTCAGACTACTGTATGCTCTTCTTTAGTACAATCCCTACTTCCTCTGTTACGTCTATATATGGATACTTTGTCAATTTCTTCTATTTCTGTATTTCCAAGTTGATTATATTTTCTTTACAGTACACATAATTATCCGTGCCTCTGAACTTCAGAATTTTTGACTCCTCAAAATTATCACTTTTCATCTCCCAAAGTCATCAAAAAAGTAAACCTTGTAGTTTTATTCCCTCTTTTCTGTCCCTGTTAATTTTTTTACACTAAATTCTATTTATTTATATTTGTATATTTATTTATTTTGCTCAAACACAATAATTTGCCCCTCTTTTGTTATGTTTCTCTTTCTTTTTGTAAATTAAAGTATAATTGATTTACAATATTATATTAGTTTCAGTGTACAGCATAGTGGTTCAGTATTTTTGCAGGTTATATTCCATTATAGGCTATTACAAGATAATGGCTCTAATTCCCTGTGCTATACAGTATATCCTTGTTGCTTATCTATGTTATACATAATAGTTTGTATCTCTTAACCCCTGAGTTGTCCTTCCCCCTTTTCCTCTCTCCTATGGTAACCACAGATTTGTTTCCTGTACCTGTGAATCTGTTTCTTTTCGCATATACACTTATTTGTATATATTTTTAGATTCCACATGTAAGTGTTATCATCCAGTATTCGTCTTTCTCTGTCTGCTTTATTTCACAAAGCATAATGTTCTCTAGGTCCATGTTCCTGCAAATGGCAGAATTTCATTCTTTTTAATGGCTTTAATAGGCTGAGTAATATTGCATTATATATAATCTTCTTTAATCAACTGTCTGTTGATAGGCACTTGGATTGCTTTCATGTCTTGATCATTGTATATAGTGCTTCTATGAACATTGGGGTGCATATCTCTTTTTGAATTAGTGTTTTTGTTTTTTTCCAGATGTATAACCTTTTTATATCATATCAAAAGCACAACCCTTTTGTCATAGTTCTTTCTCTCCTTTTTTAAAACATGCCATGCCCTTTAAAAAACTCTCCCAGTATTTTTAACCTCTTAGTGAAACTTGATGATGACTCTATCTCATTATATTATTGATTCAGTACAATGGAAGTGGTGTGCTCCCACATCAGATAAACCAGAGTTGAATGGAAATTACAGAAAAATGATCTGGTCTGATTTTTCTATTTTTCTATTCAATTGATCATGTATTACTTTCAAATGAATAAGCTCAGAATATTACTATGCTCAACAGAATTTTCTAAATGCAATAGAAAAAAATTAAGAGCAAGTATTTGGGGGAAAAGATAAATTGAGTAGAGGAATATCACCAGTACCTTTAAACTGGGTCCCTGAAGGCCAATGACTCAGAAGCACAGAAGAAACTGAGATATCATTGTAAATTCATTATGAAGACTCACTGTCCCTATGCCCAGAGTCCAAGTTATGGTCTGCTCTATAGACCTTATTAACAAGGTCATTTCATCCTCCAGTAACTAAATTTCCTTAGGTGATACCAAGGAGAGATCCTTCTTATGCCAAATCCTCATCAATGATGTGCAATGCTGCAATAAAGTTCCAGGGTGTTACCAAAGCACACTACAGAGATGTGTCACATGTGCTTTAAGCATTTCAGCCATTTAATTGCACTTTACCTTTACTAAGCTGCAAAAAAATTATAAAAAAAGTCTTGAAAACGGTAGCTGGATTTTTTTTTTGAAAAGGGAAATAACAGTGTGGAATGAGCTCTTTCTTAAAAGTTCATTTATATTAGGATGATAATGACTACTCTAAAATTAAGCAAAAATGGTTCTCTTTGTTAGCTAATATGATCTCAATTATGACCAAAGAGATATCGAATGTTATTTGAAGCAAAATGAATTTCACATGAGTTGCAGAAATGAAGATAGGTTCTTTTGTTCCAGGCATATTAGGGTTTACCCTGTCAGTGTTAATTAGAAAGGAAGCTTACATCAACTCTGAAAAAAATCATAAACTCCACAAAACATGTTATTATATTTCTGAAAAGATTCCAAAATGAATGCAAGTGGTAAGTCTCCCAATGATTACAATGGAAAAAGGACGTTATTATTGTAAAAGACTATTCACAGTTGGTTGAGATTTAATTGTTAGTGTGGACAAAATCATTGTTTATGAAAAGCATTTAAAAATTATTTTCTTACAGACTCACAGACGTAGAAAACAAATTCATAATTACCAGAGGGGAAAGTAGGGGAGGAGGGATAAATTAGGAGTTTGGGATTAGCAATAAGTTTTTTTTTAATTATTTTCTTCTAATGTGTCTTTGAAGCTGTAATAATATACTTGAGGGATTCATTTATATAATAGAAATCAGCTTTAATTTTTATTTAGATTTAATTTTTAAAAAATCTAATTTAATCTAGGCATCTAGGGTATCCTCTGAACAAAAATCAGGGCAAATTCCAAGAAGTGTTTACTTTCTCTTAGGCCATAAAATGTCCTTAAGTGCAAGATATGATTGGTTAAAAGTTCAGATGCTCAGTTCCACTGATAATCGAAACGTGAAAATTCACTTACATACATTCTTTCTATCTCCACACCTGAAGTGAAAGAGGGACTTATTTGGCCTCTTCTTGTTTTCCTTGCTTGGGTTTCTCCCTGTTTTTCTTCCTCTTTTTTTTTTTTTTTTTTTAAACTGGATTTAAACATGGATTTAATTTAATACAGTTATAACAGCTTTCAGACCATATCCTGGAGCAAGCACACATTCATCTCGATGCCCTAGCCTTCGATAGCTACAAAATATACAATGAGAATAGTTATAAACACATCAAAAGTGAGCTAGTACTCGATCCCCCCAGGACCACCACGCCATTATAACATAGGGCAGGATATTGGCCTTTGAACTCACTCTTCCCACTACCTCTAATTCCCTTTCCCTCAATACCAGAATGGCTCATTCCCTCACTACATTCCAGTGTCTGTTCCAATTGCGCCTTTTCAGAGAGGCATTCCCTGACAATTTTGTCTAAAATGAGTCACTTCCTTCCCCAAACATATTTTATTTCCTTTTCCTACTTTTAAAACACTTTTTAAACTAGGTTGAGGTACAATTGATCTCCCATGAACTGCACAAGTTTAAAGTGTACAGTTTGGTGTTTGACAATGAGATATACCTCTGAAACCATCACCCCAATTATTGTTTTCATCTTATTAACTGTGGGTGACTGGGTGGAGGAGGAATGGCCTCAGGAGACTCCTTATTTGACCAGCACCATCCAAGATGGCGCTGGTTCACCCACCTAGCCCTTGGCAGCTGTCTAAAGCTGCTTCTTCTTCTCATGAGTAGCTCCATGTTCTCTGAAAAGGCTCACTCTTACTGGGCATCTTTTACCTGCAAGTCCTTCTTCTGATGTGGACAAATGACTCTTCTTCAGCTCGGTGTTTATAGCTCTGTTCTCAGCCTTTGGAAATACAGAGCTCTTCTTCCAACATTAGTGTCAGCATTTCCCTCCTGATATCCTCTGGATAGCATCTCAAAATAGCATATGCCAGCAGCTGTCACACGTAGACCATGAATAGACATTGGGAAATACTCAAATTTGTTCCAACAAATTCTAGAAGCCCCCTCAGTGCAGCAACCTTTCTGTGTTCACCATCAGGGGATCCAGTTAGCCAGTCTCTGGCCCTTTCAACTTGCTAAGTGAGTCAGACTGTCTGTGTTCACTGGGTCCATAAAATCATGAGGCTCTCTATTAAACTCTCCAGTTGTTTGTACTAAGTCCCATTGAAGCCCCTTTTCCTAGGCTGATGAGGAGAGCAGCATTTCCACCCATCAGGGTGGTCGAGGTGAACGGTAGGACTGGAAAACCCAACTCTCTCCAAAATCTCCTAACCTCCAAGTCTGTTTTCATAAGAGGCTGAAGGAGGTGGTCAGCCAACCGTCACATAACTGGTTGTCTTCATCTCTCTCTTCCCAAGTCTTGCGTGATGGTCTCCCCTTCCACTGTGGTATCTATTGTCACAGGGCCAGAACTGAAAATGAGGCAATCATAGTTCCATTTTTCATCCTGTCACCCTTGCTGAGCTTATGAGAACGTAAATCAAATGTACAGAGCTCTGATTTTGGTTCATGGCTGGAATTTCACAGGATAACCTTGAGAAGACAGTGTGTTCCACCATAATTTCAGATAGCCCTGGTATGTTTTATAGGAATATCTGTGTGATACATTTTTTACCTGCTGAGAGTGAATTAATTATAAAATATTATAATGTGTAACTATTTTAACATAAAAGATAAATGGATATAGCAACATACAATGAAATAACACATTTTTAACTTTTGTAATTAGAAGAGCAATATAGGGAAGTAAGATAATGTGGCTTTTAAAGCCTTTATCTGAATTCCACTCAAGTTGTTTTAGTGGGATTTAGGTAGATCGCCTATCCTTAAGAGACAAATAAGTGTATTCTGAGCACAAGTGAGAGATTGGCTTCCTACCAGTCCTTCTCCTTGACTGACGCGGATGGGATGATAAAACCATCAGCATTGCCTGTTCTTCTACAGGACAGGATGCTACCGTCACGTTTGGGTCACAGTCACCTGGAGTTTTTAATCACTGTTTCCAATTCTAGGTAAAGATTCCTGGCAGCACCAGAGTAGCTCAAACATTTTAGATGTTCCTGCTGTGAGATAAAGGATCCATGTCAGGTAAGGATACTGTTTTACAGGTACCTTAGAGATTGGCAGTTGGATATGTTTTCCTTGTAAAAAGACGAAGTTAGAAGTACTGTAATGAAAACCACTCGGGCAGATACTGGATTGAATGTCAGAATCAGGACTTCAAAGAAATGCAAATCAGTCAGGCCTGAATCTTCATTGTTAAAATCATTGCTCCCTGGGGGGGAAAGCACAGTCCTCTCAGGAGAAGAGAATGGAGAGGGCTGCAGCACAGACCCACCGCTTAGGTTTTTCCCTCTGCCCATCCTCTTCCTAGTCCCATTTCTTGTTGATCCTCCTTACTACTCAGCGCAAAATTTCTCTCAACTTTTGTACATTTCTTTTTATGACTTTAACCACATTAATGTTTTCTCTAAGCCTACCCACAAGCATTCCTAAATTTCTTCTACAAATCATACACTGAGATATGTCTCTGAAGCTTAATAGATATGGATATACGATCCTGTCCTTTGACCAGCTTTGTCACTTCTGCATTTTATGAGATGGATAAACTTGGATGGGATTCTTTACCTCTGAAATCTCCAGTAAGGAGTTTAGACTGGTAAGGGTTTTTGTATGATATGCTCAGGGTTGTGCTTCGTGATGAAAAATCCAGCGATAGTATGTTTGGAGTGAAAAGAAGTTGGGCAGGAGAAATGAATTATGAGTCTTTAGGAAGAGTCATGTAGGAAGTAAATAAGGATGGATTTGAAAAGCTCTGGTGAAAATAGAGATTCAATGAGTGAAGCATCGTAGAATTCTCACCTACCCATCAAGGAAACAAAATGATGTACCTATGCATATATGTAATTTTAGCAATGAATTGCTGTTTCATGGCTTTATCCAGGAATTGTTTATTTTTCTTTGATATATTATGTTTAATAATATATGGCAAATGGTTTAATATTATTTATTGCAAAAGAGATGTACCATGTATCTAACATTTTTTGTATAGTTGTCTTTCTTAGAGATGATTAGCCCTAACTCTTATGCACTTGGTATTTAATTTTTATATTGCTTTGAGACACACTGACATTATCATTTTTAATTTAACTTGATTTTTCTTTCATTTATTTACAATGCCTCGCTAATGATGTATAAACTTTAAAGGAATTTCTGTGTGACTTATAACACTTTAGACGTTAAGAACTTGATTTTCACATATGTGAAAAAGCTTGTGTTTAATTGTCTTAACACTCATTTTTATCGAATATCTCAATTAACACCAAATCTCATTTAGAGGAGATTACATAGAATCCTCTACTTTGTCAATCGGATGTGTGTTCTACTGGCAAAGAACATTAATTGATTGGCAGTGTTCAATGAGAGTTTTCCCCAACTAAAATATCTCATCTTCTTGCTAAAATTAAGGTAAAAATAACATGTTTTGAAATTTTAAAAGTGAAATTTTGCTCTCAGGTTTTACATATACATATGAATGATTCAGTAATGAGTATCTACATTTCAATTAAAAATGATAACCCTATGTTATATAACCCTTCTGAGTTTTTATTTTATTTTATTTTAGTGGCTTTATATTGATTCTTATATCCTATTATGTGTCTCGGATTTATCTTTCTTCCTGCTACAGTATATTTTCTAGTGGTATTTTGGACAAATTCTGCATGAAGTATATCTTCTAAATATTTATATGTTGAAAAAATCTTTACCCTTGATCTTGAAGTGATAGTATAAATATATACATAATTATTGTGTTAGGTTTTTTCTCAGCATTTCAAATATATTGCTCTATTGCCTTCTTATGTTCAAAGTTTTTAATAAAAATACACTGAAGGTCATTCCTTTGTATATAATCTGTCCCTTCCTCTGGTAGCTTTTAGATTTCTTTTTTTATCTCTCATGTTAAAGAATTTATTCAGGGTGGTCTAAGTGTGGACCGCCTTTAATCCAGATGTGTTTGTGCATCATGTCAACTTGAAGAATTATGTCTTTCTTCAAATCTGAAGAATAGATATTTTAAATGATTATTTTTTAAAAGTTCCTCCTTTGCTAGTTATCCATCCTCACTTCTTGCCGCTACTGTTGATGAATGTTAGAATTCCTAGTTTTGTTCTCCACATCTCTTCACATTTCTTTTACAGTCTTCATCGCTTTGTCCATTTGAGCAGCAATCTGAGGGAAATAGAACACTTGACTTCAATGATCAGCACCATAAAATTTTCATTGGTATCATGCCAATTTGCAATTATATATACAAGTTTTACTTTAATATTTATTTCAATAATATTTTTATTCCCAATAATGCTATTTTTCATAACCAAATATTCTTGATTAATTGACAAATGAGTCTCTCTTATCTCTCTTCAAAGAATCATTATACTTATTTTAAATACCTGTCTCTATTGCCCAAGTGTCTCTATGTCTTGAATAATATATTTGTTATATCTCCTGAATTGAACTGAGTCACTTTAAATTTTTTTTTCCTGATTTCTGATCCCTGAAATGCCCACGTCTTCTTTAGGGGGGCAGTGGTGGTAGTAGTTATTATTATGTCTTTTCCATTATGCCTATGGATTTGCTCCATGAAGAAAATACTGCCCATACCTTACCCTTGTGAAAGTTATTTATTAATCCATTGAGCACTCATTAAGGGTAAGGCATTATTTACAGTTGCTTACACTATAGATAGAATAAAATCACTAGTTTCAACTGGATGAAGTATTTTACAAAGATCCTGTTTACAAAGATGTTGTCATAAAGCTGTAAGACACCAGTTTTCAGATTACGTACCAAAAAAGATGTAATTCTTTCTACCAAGATAGAATATCCAGTAGTTAAGCACATGGATTCTGGAGCCAGACTACCTGGGTTCAAAAGCAGGCTCTCCTCCACAATATCTGTGGTTTTGGCTGAGTTACTTTCCCTCTGCTTAAGTTTTCTTATCTGAATAAGTGTGTTAAATCTTACCTCATAGAATTTTTGCAAGAATTTAGTGAGTTAATAACCTTCTAGTTCTGTGTAAATGTTTCCTATTGCTATGCCCAGGCACAAGACAGTACTTCTAAATTTCAGACCATCAGGATTAAGAAAATAAGAAGGTATTTCAGGGATTTTCCAAGATGACAAGAATTTGGACACCAACCACTGCAGAATGTCTTTCCATGTTAAATGTATTTATTATAAATTTTACTTTGGTTGCATTGCTGTGGCTATGACCTAGATAGTTTGTACATGTGTTTTAGTATTTCACACCAAGTAAGTATGTGCTAGTGTGGGAATATAGGATAATGATGAACAAGTCTAAGATGATTTGTATATTAAGTTAGTACTTCCTGGATTTGATGTAAAATCACTAATGTTAGCATGCATGCACAACCTTTGTTAGTAGTTAATACATGTCATCATAGTACTCATTTAATTGGTATTAAAAAGTACTGGTTTCTGGAATGAAACACTCAGTGACAAAATGATGAAGCCATCTTACAATAGTTTACTTCTGGCCTTGTAAGTCCCTATTAAGAGTAATTATTATAATCAGTTGCTATGAAGAAATCAAGAATCAGAAATCTGTGCAGCAAAAATTTTTAATTTCCTTATTTAAAAATCTTTATTTCCAAGTCTAACTACTGAAACTTAGAATATGTCTTTCTCTTAATGCAATAGTCTTAAGATTTTTTCAGGCTTTTCTAAGAAAGAGAGGGCAAGTTTCTTTTGTTTTCTATCTCCTCACAGCAATTAGAGCAATTATCAGTGATAGAAAGCATTTAAAATACTGTTTGTGATTTCAGTCCCTCATGATTTCATGTCAGGCTTCTGATCTTAATTCATTATCTGTCTCCAATCTTGCTTCAATAGTTGTGGTTCCTCTCTTATCCAAGTTACACCCAAGAATTAATAATTTGCCTGAGTCACACATGTCCACGTATATGCAATCATTCTTTATTCATGTCTTCTATGTTTTTATCCAATTCATTGCCAAGTTCTTTTGTTTCTACCTACTATGCATGTCTTAAAGTTATCTACAATTGAAAACATGCAAGATTGGCCTCTGATTTTTCCTATGTAACATCAAGGTAGGTAGAATAGAGTCAAATAACATCAACAGATTTCTGATAAAAAGAGCTATGCCCCAAGATAGTATGCAAAAACTGAACTAAAAAATTCAAGAAAATTACTTTTCACTTATTTAAGAAAATACGGTAATGTAATGCTAATCAGCCAGAACAGAGAATTTGAGATGGAGAAAGGCAGGGAGTAGAAAGAAATGGTAGAAAGCTTAGTAGAATCCAGACTCCATGAGGGCAAAAATATTTGTTTTATTTATAGCCAGAGTCTAGTACCTAGAACAGTCACATATAATGAGCATCCATTACTAGCTGATGAGTGAACAGATGATTAATTATGTATAGCATATTTCATTCAGTCTGTGTAATATATAATTAAACATAGATGGATAGTGCTAGACTTTCCTCATGGTGTGTAACATGAGGAATCACTGCTACAGAACAGATAATATGTAAGAAAACTTTATTCCTTAGAGTTGGATAAAATGATACTTGTAAATGTGTTCCTAAATTCTATCTAATGGGTGAAAAGAGGGGAGGAGTTATACAATGAAGATTATTCTAAAGGTTTTATTTTATTAGGATGTGAAGGAAAGCAGGAAGAAAGCTTAGTGTTAAATGAAGCAAAACAGTGGTATTTTGTCTTGATATAAAATAGAGTAAGATATGATTCATTATAAATTCAGAGGAAGGGGAAGAAAATAAACTGCTAAATTTATAATGGAAAAAGTAGAATGATTGAGCAAGTAATGGTATAAAAATATATAAACATGAAGAAAGAAAAAAATCTAACTCAAATAAATATTCCTCATACTAAAAATAAATAGATTTTACCATTAGAAGATAGGAGATGGCAAGATTTGATTGAAAAACCAATTATTTGTGTTATTTACAGAAATTCTATACAAAAATATTAGATAGGTGAAAATAAAGGGGTGAGCAAAGAGAAATGAGGAAATGCTCATAAAATAGAAGCAGCAGCAGTCATATTAACACCAAACAAGGTAGAATTTAAAACAAGATATTGTTACATAATGGTACAATTCTACGTGAAAATTATCACAGTAAAAAAATCTGTAAAATGAATTTGCAGCTAATTATAAAAAGTAAAAACTGATATAAATGCACAGAGAATGTGCAAAATATGCAATTAAATAGAAAAATTTCAATTCTCCAAATTAGATACACCTAGAAGCTAAAATAAAGTGAGGCTATTCAATAATAGTGAATAATCATTCAAAATATGTGTATGTGTAAAACATTGCATCTTTCAAAAAGAAAGAATGTGTATTTTTCTTAGATCATGGAACATAGACACACATTCAATTAGCTACTTGGCTATGAAGAAAACATTAACAGATATTATTCAGTGGGTCTTGCAGACTGTATTTTCTGGTTATAATCTAATACAATGGGAAATAAATAAAATAGGGTTGACAAAATATATATGTGCAGCAATTAAGAAACACACCACTAAACAACCCTTGAATCAGTTGGGAAGTTAAGGGAGAAAATTATGCATACCATAGGAAGCAGTGGGGATGAAGACAATTTATGTTAAAACCTAATGACTTTCAACAACTTTATCAAAAAAAAAATGTAACTTTATATGCCTTAATTATTAGAAGGAAAATTTTTAAAAGGCACAAAGTTGGTAACTAAAAAAATCAAAAATAAGACAAACAAAATAGACCAGCAGATTAATTAGGGTTACAATCTAAAAGTAATGAAATAATAACTATACATACACACACACACACACACAAACACACGGTAGATGAGATAAATAAATCCAAAAGCTGATTCTTTAAGAAGACCAGTAAAGTTAACATCTCACAATCCTGATGATGGAAAATGAAGAACACAAAACTAAGTAAATATAAACTATAAAAAATTAGTATAAAGGAAGGAGATTTAAAGCCATAAGAAATCTTTCAAGATTTTTGAGATGACTCTTACGTACTAGTCCATAGCAACACATTTGAAAACCTTTGGGAAATATATGGCTTTTCTAGGAAATATAATTACTAAAAATTTCCAAGATTAAGTGGAAATTTGAACAGTTTAATAATTATAGAAGAGATTAAAAAATTGATTAAGATTCTGTAATCAAAAAGGGCAAAGGTTAGGTGAAGGTAACAGTGGAATTTTATCCAACGTTAAAAAAATTCAATACCATTTAAAGAATGCAGGCCATGGGAAGTGATGGGAAAATCTCCAGCTGATCGTATAATAGCCTGATAATTTGCATACTAAAATCCAATTAAAGTTATATAAATAAAGAAAACTATAGGGGAATTTCATTTATGTACATAGAATCAAAAACTTTAAAGTAACTTTTTACAGTAGTAAACTAATATTAGCTGCTACTTGCTTCTCCCAACCTTGTTGACATCTACTGGAAATTATCAAGATAAATATATAAAATTAATATGTATATATACATATATATATATTTTTGGATGATACCTTCTAGGGTTGTACAGTACAAAGGTTGTGCATATTCTTAAGGCACAAACCTGTCCCATTGATACCTTCCTTATTCAAAAATCTCTTCCAGATGAATCAAGACTTATAAGTCAACATTAAACAGTACATTGTTGCAAATGAATCTAGAGATCTCAAGTGAAAATGATGTGGCAGAATTTTTAACCAAGACTAGAAATTCAAAAAGCTTAAAAAAGAAAAACAACTAGAATTGAATCATTTATTATAAATTAAAACTTTAATGGTAAAAAAAATCTTATAAACAACTTCAACAGAATAAATTAAGTTTTGGGGCAAAAACACCTTGCAACTCAAATAAAATAAAACCAAATTTATATCTAGACTATGCAAAGAGTTTCTTAGAAATTAAAAAGAATAAATAGCCAGCCCAAATAAAAATTGACAGCAAATATGTTCATATAATGTATGGAAGAGTAAATCCAAAAGCTGAAAAAAAAGTTTAAAAAGTAAATCCAAATGGCAAAAAACCCCATGAACGCTGTTTTATGTTGCATATTTCTAATTTATAATAATAAAATTAAGTTGTGACACTCCATAGTCATCAAATTAGCAACAGCTGGGAAGAACTATAATACCTATTTCATGATGGAAAAGGGGAGGGCTTGTGAAGAAAGAGTGGTTTCACACAGGCCTGATGGAAATGTAAAGCGGTAGAGCCTTTTTTGGGAAGCAGTCTGACAATATTTCTTCCTATTAAAAATATATTAAGGTCTTTGACCCAGATATCCCACTTCCAAGGAATTCATTACATGGAAACAAAAGCATTAATAAGTAAAAACAAACAAACAAACTTTACATAAGTATGCTTACCTTGTAATTGATAAAGATAAATTAGAAAGAAGTGAATGCAAATCTATATAGAAATGGATAATAAATCAAGGCACAGCTACTCCATGACATGTTTTGCATTCATTAAAAAAACTAAACTTGAGCTGTATAAGCTAACTTGAAAGGGTTTTCACAATGTATTGCTAGGAGAAGATCAGATGAAGAAAACTGTATTAAACAATCCCAATTTGTTCTCAAAGAAAAACCTCTGTATATGCTAACTTGGATTCTGAATTTGGAGGAAAATATGGAAAGAGAAAAATGAATTGTAAACATGAGTTACCCGCCTTGTGTTGGAGTGCAGAGTGGTCTGATGTAGCAAACCACAGGAGCAGAAGAAGGAGGAAGACAGAGTAATGAAAGAGGAGAAAAGAAAACTAAAGTTGAACGTATTAAATAATTAAAACACAGAGAACATAATCTCTTGAGAGGAGAAATATGCTTGCAAAATAGGTCCTAATATCTTGTAATAACCTTTAATGAAAAAGAATATGAAAATGAATGTATGTATATCTATATTCATGACTGGGACATTATGCTGCACACCAGAGACTGACACATTGTAACTGACTATACTTATAAACACACACGCACACAAAACCAGGTCCTAAAAAATTGGTTAGCTTTATCAAATTTCATAATCACGTATATTCTTGTGGAGTATATTTACATTTTCTCAACATATACCAGCTGTTTGACTAAATCAAACTGAAATTGTTGACAGCCTAGAACTTTTTGAATTAAAATCCATGGAGACTTATTCAAGTATTGGAGAAGAATCTTCACGTATAAATGTATCTTAGGGTATTATTGTAAGACAAATGTCATGAAGCTTGACCATAAAGTTCTTTCAGTATTCTCTCAAGACTGTCCTACTGAATGGACCCTCCGTGTGGTCTGAAATTTATGTGAAGATCAACTGAATTACAGATATTCTTTGCATTTGGGGTGATGAAAACAGCTTTGTGACTGTATTTTGGAGCCCTTTTATTCCAATTAAGACATTACCATATTTTAAAGTCCTTACTTTCAAGGCAGCATCTGCTGAATGCAGTGAGCTAATAAAAATTTCTTTCTTTCTCTGTAGAGGACCTCTTGTGTCACAACTGATCACATCAGTAAGTGAGTCAAGACTGTGATATTTTCCACTAATAAGATTTTCATAATCAAATGCCTCTGGAAATGAAATTAGGCTAGATGCTACTGAGATATTACAATACCTGAAATCGTCTCCTGGTGACAGTCAGTATACAGTAGCAATGCCTCTTAACGTGTTCCCTAGAATGAATTCATTCTACCAGGGTATTCGTGTCTCATACCACAATAAGAAAAAGTGTGTTCTCTTGGTAACTCCTGGTAGGAATTCCTTGGCGGCCATTCAAGATGGGGGCGAAATTGTGAAGACGCCCTATTCAGTGAAACAAGCATCCCCACTGGGACTTAGCTCATCAATAAATAACCAGAAGGAACATTTCCCTTCTGTCACTTGGAAGCCACATACGAATCCAGCTTCTCCTTACTGCTTGTTCATGGTCAGGCCCAGACTGATGGGGGAGTAGGGAAGGCCGGGCACAATGACTCATTCAGGCCTGAACACAAGGAAGGAAGTGCTCAATGGTCAAATGCTATGCGACGTTCCACTAAAAGCACCACACATTTCCCTGAAACTTGCTTAGGAAAACATTCTAATGCTGTTTTTAGTGTGTTCTATTTGTCATTCTGAAACACAACACATTAGCTGCTTTGAACTCCTGGGCTCTAAAAATATTTAAGTTACATAAGCAGATTGAGTGAAAGACTAAATGGAGCTTTTAACTCAACACACTCAAAAGCATCTCCTTACTGCCCTAACGAATAGTGAAGCTCTTGTAAGCGACGGTGGAAAGCCCTCCAGACAGCCAGCCCATGTTGGACAGTGCAAAGGAGCAGCAAAACCAAGATAAACAGCCGTGCATAGTTTCTCCTGCTGGAATGAAAAGCAATGTTTTGCAAAAACATATATGCTTTTTTCCTATTACCATTACAATTCTTGCATGACTTTCATGTCCAATTGTTGGCTCACCAAGACTTCCAAAATGTTTGAGGGTAGAAGGAAAACAGAAGGAAGAGACGTTGCTTCTGTGCCCTATTTTGTCCGGCATGCATTTGAAAAGCAGACACTATGTAAATATAAAAGGAAACTATTCAAATTTGCTAGTCCTCTTACTTCTTTTGCCTTCATCTTTGTTTTCTTTTATATTTCTGGAGCTTTAATTTATAATCTGGTCTCTTTTAGTGTGGGTCTTTATCTTTGATTCTCCTTTCTAAGGCACCCACTGCCTCGGATTAGGACTATACTATTATCAGTGAATCTGGGAAATTTGAGCTGGATATTGTCTCTGTGTGTGACATTATATAGGGAACATATTATATAAGAGTGATGAGGAAATCTGTGCAGGGGCTCCTGTTCTAAACAAGCTTTATTTTGCACAGAAAAATAAATCGAATAGTGAGGAAAATCAGAATAAATAGCATCATAAATATTCATAATATAATTCTTATTTAAGCATTACTGAAAAGTGACACACTTCAATACACACACATACACATACACACATCAATTAAAGAGACGTTAATAACCTGGATGACTGATTTTTTGCAGTATCTGCTCAACTGCGTTACTGGAAAAAAAGGGAAAGCCTTGCTGGTGTCATTACAAGACTCACAAAAAGTCAAAAAAACAAAAGAAACAATGTGAAAATTAAACTCTAGTCCTTGATTTTCGATTTAGCATTTGGGTCAAATGTGTGCAAGATTGAAAAGGAAGCTCACTCTAAATGTAAACACAACTTCACTTCATACTAGCTTCTGAAAGAAAGACCTCAAAATTTTCTTACTCTAGGGAAAAGAAAAAAAGCCAGACCAAAGCAGTCAAATTAACCTGCATAGAAAAAAAATTTGTGTAACAGGTATTTCTTAGGGGGAAATATTTCCTAAAGCCTCTATATTTGAATAATAATAATAAAAGAGATGGTATTAATTAGTGACAAACAGATGTGAAATAAATGAGGAGGGGCACAGGATATAGGAAACTATTTGAACTATTTTAGCACTTGAAAATGTCAGACAATTTATTGAGGATTTATTCACTCGGTTTGGACGGTCTTAGGGACTGGTTATAAAAACATCTAAGAACTGGTGCTGTTGTAACTGAGTTGAACAGCAGTGTGAGCACAGAGGACTTTTCAGGTTACTTTATTACGCTAGTGAATGAAAGGAACACATTAATTACTGTTCTTTTAACTCTAATTCCATAGGTAAAAGACAAATCATTAAGAAAGGGTGGCAAAAAGCTAAATCAGAAAAAAGGTTCATTACGGAAAAAAAATTAGACTTTCTTCTCTTTATATGTCAGTCCCAAAGGAAGATCATACTCCAGTTAACTTCTTTCCTATATCAATTTTAATTTCAGGGAAATTTTGCATTCATTTGTAATTCTTTCATTTTCAAAAGTAAAGCTAATCTCATAAGTACTAGCTTACTTCACAGGAATATTTTCATAATAGATAAGATAATTTATATGTAACTATTTGGAGTTCTGAGGAAACAAGGAGTTAAGGAAAATTTTTAAATTGGTATAGACAGTTTAAATATAGCATCATTTATAGGAATTGTTATTCAACTAATTAAATATATTTACATTCAACCTCAAATCTAGGCTTTATGATATATATATATTTCTTCCTACATGAAGGCAAGACAGGAATCAAACTGTCAAGTAATGAATAATCTAAAGCCTGAGTCCGTTTCTGAATTCAAACTTATTACTACTGTTGTAACATCCTTGCCTTAATAGCATTACGTTAGCTCATCCACCCAAGTCAGTTTAAAGGAGGCATATTTTAAAACAAAGGCAATCTTTGCGTCAGAAAAAAAGCCTATTTTCAATGAAAATGCCTGGATTTTCCAATTCCTTTAACACTGCAGCCAAGAAGTCATTTCACATAATTGGGCAGAGAGCGCAACGTAAGTCAATATTCTTTCTCTTGTAAAATCTTGCAAATGTTTGCACAAACTCTTTATAAAATTCATTAATTAATCTTGTGGTCCTCTCTGTAGACAATGATGTCTTTCTGCCCTCATCCAATGATGAGAGGGGAGACTCAGAGAAGGAAAGAGAACCCACACTTTGAAAAACAAAAATATTATTTTAGTTTCTTTCTCCCTCACCTTGGGTACTCTTGGCTCACCACCGGGAGTTACTTGCTGCCTTTGTGTTGAATGCTTCGTGTTCGCTCTGTGTGTAGAAAGTGAATCATCTCAGGTGTTGCATGTTTCTTTAGAGCTTCACATTCAGAGCAGTAATTGTGCACCACTCAACAGGGTGTACGCGGAAAGGCTTGTTAGAGGAGTGTTCAAACAGGATGTGTTTCAAATCCCACTTAGTCTTTTCTCTTATTAACAAAATAAAATAATGGTGTTAATAATCCTTTGAAAGCTAATACTGATCCCCTTTCTTAATGAATTTAAGTTTCATAGTATCTTCCAGGCCATGAGGCTTCTCCATCCCCTTATCTGCTTTTAAATTACTGTTTTTTCACTTGGCAGTGATTTAGAGGAAAATGAATTACTGTAATCGAGTAACTGTATCCAGGTCACCAGAGGACCCTCCCTTAACTTCTTTCCTCTCCTCTGCTCTCCCACCCGCCACACACAGACTGGAATGTGGCAGTGAGCATCATTTTCCTTGTTCTAAAGACATCGTAAAAGCAACTGGATAAGTGTGATCGGTGGCCAAGTTTTCTTTCTTTTCCTTTCGGTCAACACTGTGGTTCCCAAGTCTTCAGCTTCAGAAAACCTACAGTCAGTCTTGCTATAATCACAACAGGCTGCCAGGGCAAGTACACAATCAGAGAAAAAGTGCGAAGAAGAAAAGGGATAGCTGTGCCAGACGGAGATATCTATGAAATTGATGAGATGATGCTTCTTTCAAAATAGTCTCTATTATCTGTTACTTTTACTAGGGTTTTGTAGGGTAAAATGAGGCAAAACATGATGAAATGATGCAAAATTGCATTTTTTTTTAGGATGGACTATGGCTAGTTTTTATCACATCTGGTGAACCGTCCGATGAACCAGCTGAATTAAATTTAATTCCTTGTGTGGAGGAGGGGAAATATAGCTCAGTGGTAGAGCACATGCAGAGTATGTGCAAGGTCCTGGGTTCAACTCCCAGTACCTCCATTAAAAATTCTTTTTAACTCAATGAGAAAAAGATAAAGCTCTTTTCCATTAGAGTAATGTGGATATCTACTGATTGCATTATTATTTGAAACAGATAATCTTTTCCAACTTCCAATAAATGAACTTAATGTGATTCAGTTTGAGGCTTTCAAAGTTTGCAATAGAAATTCACAGACCTCTGTATCTGCAAAGAATATTTGTGTAAAATATTCAAAAGCCCTGTTCAAATTTACCAATATCTTTCAGTACATTTTTTTAACTACAGCCACCACTGCTTGGAGCAAACTAAGGAAATAAATGCCATTTGAACTTATAATCAATATATTCAGACTTAATGTAAAAAAAAGGAATGTGAATGCAATCTCTAAAGACAGTGAGCTACAAAGAGAACTGAAAGAGGAAAAGTGCAGAAACTGAGGACATAAATGAAGAAGAATGAACATATAGATTGAAAAGAAATTATATTGTTATGGTTGTCTCCAGATTATCATCTCAGTGGGTAATTTACAAGTTACCTTCTAAACTCTATCTAATCTAACTTTATTTTTATACACTACTTCCTGACAAGGTTTTCCAGACATATATTTGAAGCAATTCAGTGTATTCATGTTTAAACATATCATATAAATAATGACACTGAATTATTCATTTTAAGAACTATCCAGGAGACAATTTAACATCTTTCCAAAAAAGCTTTACCTCTATAAAATTTCATTTACCTTTAAATATAACTTTCTGAGATATGCTTAATTCTATTTGATTTTTAGAATTAAAAAAGAAAAGTGGACTGAGTCCTTCACATGGCCCGAGAGGTCAGCCTGTCTGTGGACAGTGCTAAATCCGTGACAGAGAGCACAATAAAAATTAGTAAAATGTGGAGGTGGCCTGATTTATATTTTTGTCCCAGTAACAGAATTAGATCAGTTGAGAGAAAGATCATTGGTAGATAGTATATGTTCAAGAAAAATGAAAAAAAAAATCTTACCTTGAAAAAGAAGTGTTTTAAAAGAATAATGAAGTCTTTAAAGGATCATATACTTTATTTATCAGAATGAATCAGGGTCCCAAATGTCACAATGTGGGGCTTTTTGTTTTGCTTTAAACTTTCGGAGAAGATAAAATCTTTATTCCATTTTAACTGCAGCACTGAGACACCTTATATCTATTCTCTATAAAGGCTAATCTTAGAAATGATCAGAGCATTTTAGGTATTGTTAATGAATTTAATATTTGAAATAGAGATCTTGCCAGTGTGACAAATGTAGATCAGCAGTTTCTAAAATTGTGTTCTGAGGATAAGTTCTAATGTAATGTAATATTTACATATAGTATTTTACATTTTTAATTGAACATTTTAATAGATAAGCTATCCAGTTATCAGTATATGTAAAAAGCCAACTAAAATTATGTAATGCTATTAATACTAATAAAGATGACTAATTACCACCCAGATTCTTTGTGTGTCCCTTGTACTTCATTCACACATTCATATATTCATTTATGTATGTATTCAGTAGGTATAATGCAATAATTATTCCTACTTTATAGATGAAGATACTGATGCTCAGAGTTACTGAGGGACTCCCAAGTCACAGGGGCACTGACTATGAGGGCTGGAGTCAGGGATGGTCTTGTTCTATTTTATGCTGTCTAAATGAAAAGGGTTTTGAAAACTTTTGGAGTTGCATTAAGTGCAGAATCAGGATCGTAAGTATTAACCAGTCTGATCATCTGAATAGTCATCTGAATCTGAATAAATACTCGAGTTCAGAGTAATTTACCTGATTTTTCTTCCACTTTCCCCTGCTTTCAATATACCATACAAATAAATTTCAACAGTATGTTCACTTTGCTGAAATACATTTATAAACCATCTCCAAGAGAAAAAGACATAAAACATTCAAGGTTTCTGCAACCTGTAAGATTAAAAGCCTGGTAGCAGCTTTCACCCCACTCTGTACTTGAACCTGTCTGTGCCGAGCTAGCAGACTGTTTAAAGTTCCTGTGGTTTGGGCGAAAGCCAGTCTTTACAGACACAGTTTCATAGAAGAGAGACTTTTTTCCCTTATGACGGGCCAAGTTTTAAATCCTTCCTTGGTTGAGTCTGATTAGGGTAAGGTAACACTGGGGGAAGGTGGGATGGAGTGCCAGAATTCGTTTATCCAGGAGAAGGTATGTTTGATTTAAAAAGTAATAATAATAGAAAGCTATTAAAGCTGCAAAAAAAAAAAAAAAGGCATAGATATTTTCAGTTAATATCAGAAACGAAAAGTGGGGTTACTCTTAAGTCACCGCTGTCCGGACATAAATAAAGCCAGGCACCACCTCCCTACCTCAGTGTCATTGTCATTTTCCTTGGCTGACTCTGAAGGGTTTTCATTTCATTCACTCGCTCACTCATCCACTCATGCATTCCTTCATTTTTCACTTGTGCCTGCAGTAAACCATGTCATTGTTCTCCAATCCTAAATTTAGTTCTCTAGGTCTGTCTTGCTCTACTCTGTAATCATTTAGTCTCAAAACTACTGAAATTTCTTTCTCTTTAATCCAGCGTAGTCTAAAATGGGACAGTCTTTTAAAGATGTTGAACATGACATTTCTTTTTTTGGCAGAGAGAAGTGTGTCACACATTCACATATCTTCAATTCAAAAATTCAAATGTAAATATTTATACTTTATCTGTGGTGATAGAATGTTCATGGAAAGACAATAATCGCCAATAAATACGACAGAGATTCTTAACCAAGGGGACTTGTATTCCCTCATTAAATGAGCCTTGATGAGTTTGTGAACACCTGAAATGATATAATAGCATTCTATATGTGTGTGTGTATATGTATATAATATACATCAAATATCCAGTAAAGACATTTGATGTTTTTATCAGATTCTCAAAGTAGTCTGTGACACATGCATACATGTGAAACTGTACCCCTGATTTGTACCTACTTTTATTAAAATCATAGTGAAATACATTTTATTGTTATTTGGCAATGATTATGCCCATCAATTCAGGAAAATGTTCTACCAAAATCACTCTTCTAAGCCTTCTTTCCCTCATGAAACTACCAGTCACAAATCTTTAGATCTGATATTACACCCTAGTATACAGGAGACAAACTTCAAAAACCAACCAAAATTAAACAAACCCTAAAATACTTCACTTGATCCTATTTTCTTAAACATATCCTGTGCTTTGCTTTCCTTCTGAATTTAAAATTCTTTGGGAAAATTCTACATTCATCCTTATATAATTCATGAATCATTACATCTTAATCTCTGAGATCTGAGTTCTACCTAAATCTAACTAAAAAAAAAAAAGAAAAAAACTTTTAAGGAATTTTGCATTTATGAGAAAGCTATGGAGGTCTAAAAGACAAAGAAAGCAAAGAAAGAGAAAGAAATTGGCTTGTTGAGGTCAGAGTTTGTAAGTAATAAAAGTGGGAATTAACCTCAAGTCTCATGAATCCATTCTTTTGCTCTTTCTCCTACTCTCTCATCTTTTCATCCTTTGCTAAAATCATATTTTTCTGTATTCTTTTAACTTCCTATTTATCTTTTGCTAAGTCCTGTTTTGTGCTTTACTTCTCGATGGTATTTAGTGTCACAATTATCCTTGAACCCATCAAGCCATGATATTTATCCACTTTTCATTCACACATCCATCATTCATTCATGCAAGCATTCTCCTTTCTTATAATTCATTGAAAGAAAACCATTTAAAGAAGGATTTCTTCATTCACAAATTAACTGTTCTTTCTCTTCCTCCAAGATTGAATTAAAATAAAGATTTTTCAACACTAGATATTATTCCTTTGAAGCTCCAAATTTAAATTTTATCTTTATGCTCCTCTAGGATAGTGATCTAGAAAGAACAATCTATTGATATGGAGGAAGAAGAAGTTGTAATCCTTTTAGAGTTTAGATATAATGACTTTTCTTGGGGATATACACTAAGTCTGTTTTTGTTTACCACTCCCTGAACATATCTTTAAATTTTTCCACTCTTCACTTTTTAAAAGGAATACCCTATGTCTCCTGTCTACTTGTCTAAACCTTGTACATCATACAATATTTAGTACCAATTTTAATTCTTCTGTGAAGTCGTTCCTTAACATCAAAGCCTAAAGGCAATTCATAGTCCCCTAAAAAATTGAACTTGGGCAGCAAAAAAAGAAAAAAATGTAATCTACCTGAGATAAATATTTGCAAATAATATATCTAATAAAGGGTTAATAACCAAAATGTATAAAGAACTCATACAACTCAATATCAAAAAAACCCAAACAATCCATGAAAGGATGCTCAACATCACTAATCATCAGGAAAATGCAAATAAAAACCAGAATGAGATATCACCTCACACCTGTCAGGATTGCTATCATCAAAAAGATAAGAAATAACAAGCACTGGTGAGGATGTGGAGAAAAGGGAACCGTCTTGTGCTATTGGTGGGAATGTAAATTGGTACAAACACTATGGAAAACTATGAGGATTCCTCAAAAAATTAATAATGTAAGTACCACACGACCCCACAATTCTACTTCTGGGTATTTTTCAAAGAAAACAAAAACATTAATTTAAGAAGATACATGCACCCTAATGTTGATTGCATCATTATTTACAATAGCCAAAATATGGAAACGACCTAAATGCCATTCAACAGATTGAATGGATAAAGAAGATGTAGTATATGTATATATACAATGAAATACTATTCAATCATAAAAAATAATGAAATCTTGCTATGTGCAGCAACATGGATGGACCTATAGGGTAATATACTAAGTGAAATAAATCAGAAAGAAAAAGACAAATACTGTGTGTTATCACTTATGTGTGGAATTTAAGAAACAAAACAAATAAATATAACAAAACAGAAACAGACTCAAAGATACAGTGAAGAAACTAGTTTTGCCGGAAGAGAGGGATGTGAGGAGACAGACCAAAAAAGTGAGGGGGATTAAGAGGTACAAACTACCAGTTATAAAATACGTAAGTCACAGGGATGTAATGTACAGCACATGGAATATAGTTAGTAATAGTATGACACTTTTGTAGTGTTCACAGTCTATAAAAATATCAAATCACTATGTTAAACGCCTAAAACTCATATAATATGTAAGTCAATTATACATCAACTAAAAAAATAAATCTAGGGATGCTTCCAGGCAATGGAAACTTTATTTCATTTTACAAAACAAAAAACTTCCATTCTAAAAGAATTTACATGTTAGAAAAAATGAATTAGGCTTTTAACAATTTAATAAAAGACAGGTAACAATAAAGAGATACAATGGAAAATTTCAGTGTTTGATGTATTTGTCTTAAAATGCATTGCTAAAGAATAGCTTGAGGTTAAGAAACCTTAGGGTGGGAATACTGGATCCGCTATACTAAATTGCTTCACAAAACCTAATATGCAGAAATACCATTGTCATGGTCATTTTAAAGGCATAAAACTAAAATATTCAAGACAGAAACAAAAATATATTAGAAAATTTAATCTTCACTCAAATTGAATTTCATCAAATTTGACAAAATCGAATTTTTGGAATATTAAGAATAGAATGAAATTTCAGATTTTTTCAGGCCTTATTCCTTTTATTTATGAACATTCCTTGCTAACTACAGGGATATTCTAAATGTATAATTAGCAATACTACAAAAGCATATAATACAGAAGACAGAAGGAGTAGAATTGAAGGAAAGTGGATAACCCCCACCCCAAAGACGAAAAATATTTTGAGGCATTTTTAGTCAGTCCTTGTTGGTTAAGCATAGCACACAGAAAATATCTGTGTGCAGAAAACCACAAATGAGGATGCAATTTAATCTAACATGAGTTATTTTCACCCATTATTTTCTAAATTCTATGGAATAAGTCTAAAGACATCAATTAAAAGACAGAGATTGGTAGAGTGGTTTAGAAAACACAAGCCAGCTATATGTTGTCTACTAGAAACTCAATTAAAATACAGCAAAATAGGTAAATTAAAAATAAAGGGATGGAAAAGGGTATTTCATGCAACTATTACTTAAAGGAAAGCAGGACTGGCTATATTAACATGACATAAAGAAGATTTCAGAACAAAGAAAATCACCAGAGACAGAGAGAGACACTGTGTTTTGATAAAAGGATCAATCCACAAAGGAGACAAAGCAATTCTAAATACTGTAAGAGGGGAGTGATGTCAGCAACAGTGGAATCAGGAGCTGCAGACCATGTGACACAGAAACTGATAGAAATGAAAGAAGTAGGTGAATCCACAGTTATAGCCGGAAATTTCAACACCCATCTCTTCAACAACTGGTAGATTTTGGATTTTTGAAATTTTAGAAAATTCCTGGCCATTGTTAACTTAAAATATTTATTTTGTTCCCTTACACCTTTTTTCTCCTTTTTGTCCTCTAATAATGCTTATGTCACATGTTCTGAAATTGCCCCACAGCTCTTGAGTAGTCTGCTTTGTATGTGTATGTTTCTTCATCCTTTTATCTCTTTTCATTATAGTTTTGGAAGTTTATATTGACATATCTTCAAGCTTGCTGATTCTCCCCTCAGACATGTCCAGTCTCTTGTTGTGCTGAACAAAGGTAGTTTTTTTTTTTTTATTTCTGATACTTTGTTTTTGATTCCTAACATTTCCTTTGATTCTTTCTTAGAGGTTATCTTTTTTTTTTTCCTACTGGAAGCCTTAACATATTAATCCTAGCTACTTTAAATTCTTGAATTGATAATTTTCCAACATCTCTGCCATATTTGAATCTGATTCTGGTACTGGCTTTGTCTCTTCAGCCTCTGTGGTTTTTTTTTTTTTTTGCCTTTTATCACGGTTTGTCATTTTTGTTGAAAGACATACATGATGTATCAGATAAGACTAGAATTAAATAGGCTTACAGTGTGAGTTTTTCATGTTAATCTGACTGGGGGTCCAGATGTGCTTAATGTTTGCTGTAGCTCTAGGTGCCGGAGGCTTCAAATTCCTCTAGTTCTTGATTTTGTCTTTCTTGCTGCTTTGGGGTTTCCTTGAGAATTACTTCTTAAATAGAAACTGGTCTTCATAATTCTTTCAGCTGTAATTGAGCCCTGCTGAGGTGGTGGGAAGGTGTATGGTGGGAGGGGAAGCAGTCTATGTTTCTGATTAAGTCTCACTCCTTAGTGAGCCTGTCCCTGTGCTGTGATCTTTACAGTTGCTTCTAAGCTTCTTTTCCCTTGTTAGATAAAACAGAAAGGCAGAAGGCAGCTTGAGATGGATAATTTCCTTTCTCTTGTCAGATGTATATAAGATAATGCTATAGTAAAGTTATTTCTTTTACAATATTGGCTTTTCTTATGGTAAATGTTCTGTGCATATTTCAAAGTGGTTAGTTTTTGCCTCCCCCTGCTAGAAACACAAAGATTTTTCTTGTTTCTTTACTGTGAGGTTTCTGGAGGTACAAGACTTCAGCCCCCAGGAGTTTCTTACTCTCACACTAACGTACACTCTGCTCTCAGCAAGTCATCAAAATTATCACTTAAGAGTATTTACTGGTTCATGGCTCCCACAGCTTCTGCTCCTGATAAGCTAATCTTAGCTGTGAGTTTCCGTATCCATCTTTCTCTCCACATTTTGGAGTGGTGGTTTGCCCCAAGATGTCGGTTCTCTGATGGATCCAAGAGATGTAATTCATTTTCAGTTTGTTCAGCATTTTTGAATAACATGGAAGTAATGATTCCAAGCTCTTTACATGTCAGAGATGACACTGTAAGTCGCCAACACCAATTTATAATAAGAAATCTTTCAGAATAAAAGAAATAGAGGGGAGGACTCCCTCGATTTGATAAAGAGCACTACAAAAAACCCGTAAAGTTAACATTATATTTAATAGTAAAAGACTGAGTACTTCCTAAGGGAGGAACAAAACAAAGATTTCAGCTCTCACCACTCTTATTCACAGAGTGATAGATGTTCTGGTTAGTACAATAAACCAATAAAAGGAAATGGAATGTGAACGTATCTGAAAGGAAGAAATAAAACTGTCCCTACATGCAGATGTCATGATTGTCTATGTAGATAATCCCAAGGAATCTACAAAAAAATCCCTAGAATCAGTAAATGAGTACATCAAGGTCACAGGGTATAAGATAAATATACAAACATCAAATTGTATTTCTACAGACCAGCAATGAACATACAACTACCGAAACTGAAATGGCAAGACCAGTTACAATTGTTCAAAAAATAAAGAGAAATACCTAAATGAAAATGCAATAAAACAAGACATATGCTGGTAATAATATAATGCTGATGAAAGAAATGAAAGATTAAATAAATGGAGATGCATTAGAAGACACTTCATAGTAAACATTTCAAAGACTAGTCTCTAGAACAAATGCACAAGCACTCTTAGGATACAAAAATTTTTAAAAAAATCCAAAATCCAAGTCAAAAATGGGCAGACATGACCAGACATTTCACCAAAGATATACAGATGACGAACACATCAAAAGCTGTTCTACATCATTAGACATTAGGGAAATGTAAGTATACCACAATGGGTTATCCATAGACACCTACTGGAATGGCTAAAATAAAAATAGTGACAACACTACATGCTGGCAAGGATGCAGGGAAACTGGATGATTCACACATTGCTGATGGGAATGCAAAATGCTACAGCCACTCTGGAAAACCACCTGGCAGTTCCTTAAGAAGCTAAACATGAATGACCTTACAAACCAGCAACTGCATTCCTGGGTATTTATCCCAGAGGAATGAGGACTTCATGTCCACATAAAAAACCTGTACATGAATATTAAGAGCAGCTTTATTTGCAATAGCCAAAACCTGGAAACACATGCTATTCAAAGAGTGAATGATTAAACAAACTGTGTTATATCCAGACCATGGAAAGCCAGCCAGCAATAAAAATGAACAAGTTATTGACACACACACAAGCTGGCGGGATCTCCAGAGAATTATGCTGTGTAAAAAAGTCAATCTCAAAAGGTCATATACTTTATTATTCCATTTACATATCATTCCTTAAATGATGAAGTGACAGAAATGAGTACTGGTTGCCTGGAGGAAGTGTGTGTGGCTCTAAATGGACAATGGGAAGAATCCCTGCGGTGATCAAAATGTTCTGTATCTTCATTGTATCAATGTCAATATACTGGTTGTAATGTTGTGCTCTAGGTTTTTGGGTGAAGGGAACACAAGACCTCTCTGTATTATTTCTTACAACTGCATGCGAGTCCACAATTATCTCAAAGCAAAACATTTACTTTAAAAATAAAGTTAAAAATAATTCAGGCTGTTGGATGGAGAATGGACTGTAGGACAAAAAGAAGATCCATCAGAAGGTAAATATAGTAATCCAGGAGAGAGACAAAGTTAACATGGACTACGGGTAGTGATGGTAGAAATGAAGGATACTGAATGGACTCAAGAGATGGTTTATTGCTGAGCCAACAGACCTGCTATATATTTGTATAGGGGAGTGGAGTGGGTAAGACAGGAATAAAGGATAACCCTTAGAAATGCAAAATGAGATCAATGAGATAATAGATAGGAAATGTAATTTGGGTGAAAATAAAGAAAATAATTGAAGGGAACATGAGACAAGGAGAATGTGTAGCGGTTACCTTGCATGCCTTGAAAGTCTACTGAAAATATAGTGTGGATATAAATAACTAATGAAGATGAGAGTTATATTAATGGTGTATTTGAATTAATTAACTAATAAATGGGGAATTTCTGGACATTCAGGAGTGGGTAGCTAAAATGGCATAGAAATGAAAGGATGAGGATACTAAAGATGAGAAGGTCAAGGACTGTGAAGCCAGAGGAAGGCTAACACTCATGGATATTGGGGTCACCCAGAATGGTGGCATGGCTTGAGGTGAAGAATGACATGACACAATTGCCAAACACAGAGTTTATGACTGGGAAGTAAGAAGTTGAGAGCAAAAATGAAGGCTACAATGTATTATAAACGAGGGTGCAGGAGTTGTTGAAGGAAGATGGGGGCACATAAGTCTGTAAATGGCATTGCGGATCTTCAGACTCTGACTTCCAAAGTAAGCTGGGGGTGATAGAGTCAATAGGAATGTCAATTAGCAGTAGAATCCTCAAGGGAGCCAGGTTTTAGGGAGGGCAAAGATGGATTGCTTGGTATAGATGATAAGGATGTTAAGAAGTGTGTTTATTAGCAAGCAAGTATTTTATAGGATGTGTGTGAAGATTGGTGAGAAAAATTCGGATCGGGGAAAGGAATTATTTAAAGCTTCCATGGTTATAAAAATTATAAGAAAAATGAATGGATATGTTTATGTACTGTGAAAGATATCAAAATGAATACAACAGATATCCAGTCCTTAGGTAACTAAAGGGAGATAAGACAAACAGCCATTCACTATAAAGGGGTCCAGTGAGATTCCTCCCCTGTCCCACGCAGGGCACATTCGTGCATGATATACTTACATGTTCTTCACTATTAGAAGGCTCCTTGCTGGTGGGTTTTACCTTCTTTATTATGTTAATATGGTTGAAGAGCCCTTGTGTTGTCATGGGAATGGTGGGATATTTTCATTTTGACAGAGAGGGAGGTCATACTGCTGGGTAATACCTTCAGTGTATCCACAGTGAACTCCTTCTGCGATGTGAAACTATCCTTGATACTCAGCCAGAAACCACCCTTGGCAGAGGTAGAATAGCGTTCTGAGTACTGAACTACCTCAAAGCCTTTTGGAAGTAGTCTCAGTATAAATTCTTTAAACAAATTAATTAATTGAATAGTAGATAGTTTATTTCAGTGCTCTTATTTTCATTCCCAAGTTTTACAAAAAAAGATCTGTCTCAAAAAGAAATTAAGGTGTATTTCATTACCAGATTCAGAGTCTATGTCAACCAGGTCTAGGTTGGAACTCTTGGTAATAAGCTGTAAGTGGGGAGGGGAAACACACTTTTGCCAAAGTCAAACTCTGCAGTGGACAGATTTCATTTGTCATACAACTCATCTGTGGCTTGTCTTAGGACAAAAAAACTCTTTTGAGATCAATTTCCAAAGGCTTTGTGTTTGACAACTGAAAGCTTTGACTTAGGTCAGAATCTTACATTCTTGGGAAAAAAATATAAAGACAGATGCTTTTATATGAAGTTCAACTTTGTGGAATGATCTTGTGGTGTAGGGAGTTTACTAATCTATTTCTGATGACAGTATTTCTCCCATTGTAATTTTCCTAAGATAAATATTGCTCTGTATACAGCTATTCAGAATATAGTTGCTTGAAAACTGGGTTTGATAGCCTAAAGAGGGAGAGTAGGTTATGGTCAAATACAAAGATAGTAGCAAATTCCCAGTCAATACTGCGTGAAATAAAATCTAACTTGTGTATGAGGCATAATATATTTCTAGATATCTCATAATTAAGCTGTGTTTTCATATATGAGATACCAGATTCAGACTGATTCTTTCATTTATAATTGACAGCATATTTCCTTCCAAAATGATTACCTACCTACCTTGCAGTCTTGTGTGACCATGTGATTTGATTCTGGCCAATATGATGCATATTTGGTATATGCAATTTTTGGCAAGTGTCATTAAAGGATATCATTTTTCTATTTTCTCCCTTCTGCTCTCTGATCCCTCCTGTTGGCTATGTAGACCTATGAAGATTAAAAGCAGTCATCTTGAACCACAGGTTGCCTTAAGACCATACGATGTGGAACAAAAAGATGAAGCCTGGCTTGTTGACACTGCAGAGTACTATTCCATCCCTGGGATACTTATCTGCCAAATAAATAGAAAAATCAAATACATTGTTTAAACTAATATTGTCTTGGGTCTTGCCAAAGGTGAAATTACCCTAAGAGATATTCTAGCAGGAAGTTCTGTTTGTAGGGTTCTCTACCTTCTGTGGTATCCATTTAATCCCAAGAAAATCTTGGCACCTTTGTCCTGCCAAATTTTAAAATGCAGGCACTTCCAGTGAAGCCCTCTCAACACTTTTTCCTCCCATAGAATCTTCCAGGAAAGTCAAGTATCCATTTTCATGAAGGTCACATTCCAGGAGTTACTGTGTACAGGTCCATGATGCATTTGAATCCATGGATTTCCATGTGATGGCTTGAGGCAGTGTGAGAAGGCAACTAGATCCACTAAGCACTCTCTTCTTGACTGACAAATCCAGTGAAGAAGACTCTCACTCTCATCCTCATCAATTTCTAGACATATCTGGTCAGAAGCTGAGTGAAAGACTAAGAAAGGCAGAACTCACATTCTTATCTCTTAGCAAGTGTTGCATGAACAACAGTCAACCACCTCTTTTTGGAAGGTGTGGGTCCTTACTGCCTGTTGTTCTCGTCTCTGAGGTCTCAGCTTAAACTCTGAGATCATATGGATAGACTCCTTGAATATTCTAATATATGAGTACATGCAAACATGGTGCTGGGGTCCTATAAATTGATAGATGTATCAGTGGAGATTCACTATTAAAGATTGATTACCTGATGCCTTGGAGTTTTAAGTGCTTTAGACTTATGATACTTCACAGATTCTACTGTGTTTGTTCCTCGTATCAATACCAGGGCTTAAGAAGCACCACATTTTTAAAGTTGAGAAAACTCAGTTTGAGTAATTAAGTAGGAAAAATAAGACCAAAATCAAGACCTTTTATTGCCAGATTTAGATGGCTTCCCACTCTGTTTCTGATAACAGATGATTGTCACCGAGAAAGACATTAATAGAATGATCTACAGGAGGATTAGTGTTTGAAAACCAGGCAGTTGGAGATGGAAGGCAGGAAAGTTCACTTGGATATCCAAGGTCAACTGGAACATCCAAGGACAAGGGGAAGGATACAGGCAAGTTTTCCAAGCTAACTAAATGTACCACAGGCTGCTTTTGCATTTTCATAATATCTGAGGAACTTAATGATAAAACATCCTGAAAGTATATGAAGGAATGGGATCGAGATGCATGTATCATTATGAAAGGCACTGTTTAGATTGTTTCCTGGGTTTCTTCTTCTGAGTATAGCATCTCACTGATGTTCCCACAGATCTGCCATACAAGCACTCTGGCACTTTCTAACAAAGATATCCGAAGGATTCCTGGAATATTTTCAGGGCTTCTATGATGCCCGATGGTAATTTCTCCAACTTTACATCTATGTCATAGTGGTTCACATTTTTTATCTATAAAAAAATAAGCGTTTTAATTATTTAATAATAATACTTAATATATTTTAGGTAAAACACCTCAGAGTAACAAAAATCAGAAGTAGTTATTCAGTCACTTCTGAATCATGAAAATTTGACTGGACAGAATATTTTTATGAGACTATATTCAACTATTCTCATTTTATTTTACCTCAGTAAAACAAACTACTTAAAATTTTACATGTTCCCTTTATCAGACACCAGTATACAAATTTGAGCAGAACAGAAAAGGTTCGAATTTAGTTTATTTTTATATTGAAACCCTGTAGACCAATTTCACAGCCATATTATGATTTAAATGTGGAGTTGATGTTACTAAACTTCTAGAATGTTCTGGAAGTGAAAGTGAGGTTTTTCTGCAGGAAAGGGAAAACAAAAACTGAGAGTGGATTTAAACATCAAAATGCACAAGAAGAGGCTGTTTAAGAAGCATATCCAATTACTGTCAGTTTTCTATATGAATTCTGTAATGATGGCATTGCGGTCAGGAATCAACTAATGCAAATAGACAGTACGCATGAACTAGAGATTATACTGCATAAAGAATGGAAGCAGTGTCTGTCATCCTGCATCCAGCAGTGTTGGAACCCCAGGCACAGATTGCTCTCTTAGACTTTGTCTGGATTCTTGCACTTCAATAGAGGGGTGATGGAAAGAGAAAGGGGAGGCTCGGGTGGTCCCCAAGCAACAGGTAGAGAGCCCAAGGGTCCCTGGTAGCAGAGGACACAGCTGGATTAAGTGGTCCTATACAAAAGCGACACTATTACAATACAGCTTGTACCTGTTTACACTTCAGTCCATTCCAAACCAGTTAACAGCCATGTGGCCACCAGCTCAGACTGGAAAAATTGTATTGACAATGGTTGCTTAAAATCATCTTAAAATCATGTTTAAAAACATTTGTTTCTGATCTGTTCTGTCCTCATCCCTGGTTCCCAGCCATACATTAAATTTTCTATTAACCTCTGGATCTTCCCCAAAGAGTGATTTGACTTGTGTTATGCCATGCTCCTTGTTGTCTCATGATGTCTTAAATAGGAACTTTTATTTTAGTCCTGACCACATGGACCTAAACATGGACATTGGCCATTTGATAGTGCCCTGGCTGTCTCAACTTAATCCTACCTCCAACTTCCACCCTCCCACACCATAACATGCTGTACAATGACTGTCCCTGAGGACAGTCACTATTATGGTTCAAAAATAACCCAATCTTCAACTGTTTGGCATACTTGTTCATTGTTTTCTAGTGCAAATTTTGTCTAAAGACACCTGTCTTCATGTTTCTGAGAATGTGTGTTGTAAACACATACCCTCACACACATATGAAAATACTTCATGCCTTGTAAATCCAAAGGAAAACAAATTAACTCACTATAATTATAAATAAATAATTCGGGGATGGTTTGTTATGTTATAATTAGGGCTTAGTGCATCATCCCAAACTGGGACAGTTATAACATCCTGCTCTAACAGATGTCAAAATTCCAAATTTGCATTTGAAATGGTTACATTAAAGTTAGAGTCATCCTTATATGAAACGTGTATTGTCATTCTCAACGGCAAGTTCAGCATTCTCAGATAGTGAGCTACAGTGCTTGTTTCTGAATTCAGTTTTCTTTATACAAACAGTAGAAGGTTCATGGTGGGCATGGGTTTGGAAAGTAACTAGTTACTACTCTCTTCCCAATACTTGGGAGTAAAATAGAATATTAGGAAAAATATATTTTAGATCACTAAACACCATTTCTTTCAAAAATGATATGTAATATATTAACGTAGTATATTAACATTTTTAACTCATTTCCCAAATGGACAGACTAAATGAAAGAAATATCCCATTACTGTTATAAAATAGCTTACTATCAAGTGAAGAGAGTAGAATAGTGTGTATAAAAATCAAGAAACCAAGGGTAACCCATCATTTTTACATGTGAATAAGCTTAACTAAATGCTGCAAAAAGTTATGAGCTGAGTTATGTTGGGAGATTCTCAGCTATTTCAAGCCCACAATTAAGGCTTTAGATCTATTTTGAAAGACATACATTTTCATTTACAGCATAATTTCATCTCCATGGAAAGACATAACTTTAAAAAAAATTTCTAATGAGGTTAAAAATTAAGAAGAAAATAATTAATTGTTGGTGGGTTTTTCTAATAGATACTCCTTCTGAGAAACTAAATAAAAATGAAAATACACCGGCAAGAGTTGAACAAACATGAATATGCATTCTTGAATCTCTGTGACCTTGGACAAATGAGACGGTCTCTTTGACACTTAGTCTTCTAATCTGTTAAGAGAAATTAACTCTGATCTAGGAAAATTATATAAAAACATAATTATGACTTAATGAAATAATATTTTAAAAGTCCCACATCTGTAGCTAGATACTGTATATTTCTTTTTCTCCTCCCTGCATAACCCTGTTGTGTATGCAATTGTTTACGTGCTGGTCTTCTCTGATAGACTACATGTGCTGAGAGACCAGAAGCTCTGTATTGTGTAAATATCTGAAGAGTCTGCATAATTTCTGAAACATAAGAAAAACTTACTAAGTACTATTTGATAAGTTATTGATTCATATAGCACAAAAGTTGAAATTGCTTAAAAGATAATATATGTCTTACACAGAAAAAGCCATCATTCACATTATTAAGAGTAATAAAGAAAAATCTCTATTCAGTTGCATATATAATAATTTTATGAAACAAAAACTTTTTTTAAGTTAGCTAATATAAAGCTACAGTTAGATTCTATTTTATTTTGCAATTTTCTAAGAATTAGTTCAGGAGGAATATTTTCAGTAATGGGCACATAAAAATAATAGTCTTTGGGATCTCATAGTAGTTTTTATATTGTTGATCTTGGCCAATTTTATATATAATAACAAAGTCAAATGACAGTAGCATTAATTAAAGGTGTGTTAGACATCTAAGTACCTAACAAATGGCCCCCCAAATAAGAAGATACTGTGAGAGTAAGAAATAATTCACATATTTAGATAAATAATTCTTAGTTTGATATATTGTTTATATAAGATTTAAAAATATTGTGAAGAAAATGACTTGAACATTCTTGTCATGGAAACAATTTGAGCAGAAAGTAAATAGGAAGAGATACATGCAGATCTCCTGTTATCTTAACCCCTAGGATTTGAGTTGGGATTCATACCTGCATGTCACATAAACTTGTTCATGTGCAAACCCAAGAAATCAGACATATAATTATAAAAATGAATACAGGATAACCAACTCTTTAAAAAGCATGTGGTTTAAAAGAAGACAATTTAACATTCAAGAAATATGAATTCATTGCTTATTTATTAAAACCTAAGTAAAGAACTAATTCCTCAGCATACAATAGTAAATGCAATAGCTTGTGTCCCTCCAATAATTTGCCTTAGATTGTGTTAACTAAGTGCTATATCGTTGAACAAAACTTTTTTTTTTTTCTGTGAGTTACATGCTATGAGAAAAGAACAAGCACAGGTTTAAAAGAGTCAGGGAGAAAAAAAGGAATGCCCAGGATTAAAAGCACACAAGTTGAGTTTAAAGCTTTGATGGTGAGTGTGATGACTAGGGGAAACCCAACAATTATCACCCTTCTTCTATCCCTGAGTTCAAAGCCAATGGAAAGTTAAGACAAACATGCACACAGACAAGGAACCATGATACTAGCTTCATTAGAGATAAAAGCTGATTTTCAAGAACATTGCTTATATTTTCCATTTAGTAAAGTATCTCACAATTAAAAACATTAATAATCTAATTGGAGCAATTTAACCAGGGCTTTGCCTGGGACCAAAGGTGTTCTTGGGGCATAGGACATTGAGTATTGCAACTAGCATTCAACTGAGGGGGTCCATACTTTCAGTTGCATTGTCATGGATGCCCCCATGACAACCTTAGGGTTGGGGTTTGAAGGTAGTACTATTCTTCATAACGTAGCTTCCCTTTGAAGAAGACTTTCAGCTCAGCACAACCTTCCAAGGCAGGATGCTCTGGGAAAGAGTTTAGTCTCTGATCAACTCCTCTTATTAGGTAGCCTACCCTACATCCACCCTTTCTCTATGACAATTTGTTGTTTGTTTTTAATAGAATAACTTTATATTCAAATAATATAAATTTTTTCATTTACAGTAAAACATTTACTCTTTCAAACTCTTGTGTTTTTTCCCTTCTCCCCACCAGACTGAAGCTTCCACACGGAGAGGGATCATGACTGGTCACCACTGAGTACCAGGGAATCTAGTGTTGAGTAGGTACCTAATAACTATGTGTGAAGGAATGTGTGAATGAAGCAATATGTAAAACTAAATCATGCAGGGGAGCAGTGTGGATTAAATGCACCACTTCCTCAAGACAATTTTGAACAGGCCCTAGGCTCTGGGTCAGCTGGTATGTTTCTGGTTCTTCCTCATTCTCAGCCCAAACCTGGGATCGCCAAAAAGGCTTTAGCATTACTACTACTTCTGTTCTACCATTCAGGCAGGGGCAGGGTCCAATTTCTACCAGCCTTGCTCACCATGCTCTAGAAAAAGAAGAAATGATATTTGGCTTGTTAATTGTCTTCTATAAGAGATAGCTCTTAGACTTAACATGGAAATAATATCTACTTCATTGAGTTCTTGAGGATATTAAATTAGATAATACAATTAAAGCAAGGAGCCCAGTGTTGGAAAAGATAAGTGCTTGATGTTATTAACAAAAGCAGCAAATAATTTGATTTGAATGGTTTTTGTTGATGTTTCTATGGCAAAATGTGAGAGTCTTCAAGTTCCTGAAAGCTGCCTTAAACTTTCTCAGAGATGCATTTATCGATGCATTTACTTATATATTCTTTACTGAATATTTATACATGACGACCTCTTTTATTCTTCCTTGGCACAGAAAACAATGATTGAAAAAGACTGAATTGTTGCCCTCCAAGAACTATTAGTCTAATGAGTCTTGAATTAATATAGATTTAACATCTTAAATAAGAAAGAGAAGATTGCAGGAAAAGCTACAGTAATAACTGTAAATGTAACACTTTGAAGTGAAGAGGAGGAGCTAGCTAAAGAAAGTAGGCAACAACTTTCAATGAAATGATTGATAATATGATGGAAGTTCGAGGTTCACAAAAGGAGTAGAAATTACTGAAAGGTGAGGACAATTCTATCGAAATATGCATGCAAGGTAAATTCCTTTTATACCATGTGAATGCCCCCTCTCTATCATAATTAACCATTGTGCATTCACTTTTAAGTGCTCTGTTCAAGTAAAGGGTATGAGTTTTAAAAAAATGTCATCATTGTGGAAGGGGTCATCTGAGTCCTTTTGTAGTAAATCAGATGTGTGATCTTGGCCAAGCTTCCTGAGCATCATTTTTCTCTTTTATAAAAGGAGGGAACAGAAAGGCCCAATTAAGCTATAAAGTTTGGTTCCCAGGTCAGGCAAATAACGTACAACTCGACATCACTGTAATCATCTCACAGAGGAAGAAAACACCTCTGTTTCCAAAACTTGGTTCAGGTGTCCAGACTAATGAAGCCACACGTGCACCAAGAAATATTTAAAGATTCTTACTTATATAATGGGAGATTTCTAGGGAGACTGCGGTTATCTTCCGAACAGGATTGAAAATGGCTGAAAGAAAGGAGCAATTGGCTTGAGGTTGTACGGTGGTGAGACAGAGGCTACAATGAACGTTTTCAAATGCACCAACATTACGAAGTTTGAACCCCCCACCGGGGCCAAAGGAGGGAGCACCTGGACTTCCTTACTGTGCCCAGATGCGGGGCAGTCGGGGAAGGTGGAAAGGAAGCACCTGAAAGCTCTCTGCAATCACACAGCAAAAATGGAGCCAGGCTCTGCCACAGACCTGCAGACCAGAGGCTTCTCTGCATCAGCGCCAAACCCAGCCACCTTCTAGGCTGGTCTTCCTGAGATGATGGAAATGCATTCATAGAGCGGTGCTGAAACTTCAGGCTCTTTTGCAATCTAATAATGATTTGTTCACTTTATGTTTTCTACTGGAAAAAAAGTCAATGCAGCTAATTCACTAAGCTATATGTTTATGTGTCCTGCCTTCAAATTTATGTGTTACATTTGAAGGATTAAAACTATAAAATGTATATACAGTTGCTTAAAAATGGGTTAGTTCAGCTGGAAATTCAGCAACTTCTCACATTGGTTAACATTGCAAAAAATTTGCCTGCCTGATGGTTAGGTCTTTCTCTGACAAAATTTGTAATTTTCTTAAAGTTAAAAACATTTCTAAGGTTTTCAAGTAAAATTCCTTGGGCAGACAGGAATCAGGGCCACTTTTTATGCTGAGACTCTCCCTTGCATGTGGCATACTCAGAGGCACATGTCCTCTAGAAAAAAAATAATCATAAACATCTGTCTTTTCAGTGGTATTTTTTAAGCATAATCCATGAAGAGAGTATTCCATGGACTTCTATGGATATAGAAATACGAATTTTTACATGGACTATTGGAATCCCTGGTTTAATAAAAGCTTAGTGAAGTGTGGAAAATATGTAAAATATGTTGATTTACTATCTCTCAGAGAATTTCTAAGGAAGCATTTATAAACTTGAGTGCCTTTAAAAACAAAATGAAATCCTTCTATAGGTTTGATGTGTTCCCAAGTTAACCATTTTTTTTAAAAGCACACCATGGCTGTGAGCCTAACTCAGTGATTAAGAGGCCCGTTGGAAAGAACCTGCGTGCACTCTGATATTTTTGTTGCAAGTTCTAAAGTCTCCCCGTACAGAGATTTTAGATTTTGACTGTCAGCCCACAGAGGTGGCCTGAGTACAATCCCACCCAAAGACAGAGAGTTGGACCAGAACTTGCAAAACCTGTGAGTGTGACCCGCACAGCAGAGCACTTATCAGAATCATAGATTCAGACTCAGCGGTGTTCATGGCAACAGGGCACATGTTTCTCTGAATGATTTACAAAATCTAGAAAATACATTTTTTTTCCTCATAGGAAATCAAAAAATTGAGTTCTCATAACAGTCTCGTCATCTACATTGCCTGATGTACTCCGACAATCCATAGAATATGCTGACTACAAGCTTTCTCTAAAAACAAAAAACACATCAGTATTTAAATAAAATGATTTCCAGCTGTCTTTTTAAAAAACTGCCCAGTACCTGATTTTCCCCTTAGAATTTCTTAAATCAGTACATTACATTCATTGTCTCAGGATAATTGAATGTCCTAAGTGAGACTTGAGTTACCATGAAGGTTAATACTATTTACAAGAATTTTCATCCTACTATGTTTAAGGGTTTAAGGTGACATAATAAAGGATATATTCAAGAAAATTGTCAATATAGGAAAAATACTATACAAAACAGAAACATATTAAACACCTAGATCAATAGTTATTGCAACTGGCATCAAATGTGGCTTTAAATTATCTGGCAGTTACAACAAAGGTGAAAATATAAATAATAGAATAATGATAATAGAGTAATATAAATAATATAATATGTAATAAAATCATATAATATCACATGATATATGATAGAAATTATATAAACAATATTTTGTTTTAATTACCAGATAAGAAAGTTTGTTTCAGCAATCAGCATAGAAGTTAATTTACTTGAAAATGAATTTTATAAGGAAATTATTCTATTGGTTTTCAAAGAGAACTACAGAACAACAGAAATGTATATGGAAAACCTGCAAAATGTTTTGTCATAAAGCCATTTCTTATTTTGATCCTTAAGAAGGTTATACCAAAAGTAGCATGAAAGCTTATTTCCGCGAAGGCATTTCTGTGAGGATGTGCAGAAAGCAGACGGGTTACTGTCCCATATCTATTCAGGACTAGAGATCACAGTTCCCATGTTAGAGCTTGCTCCCTCGGAACAGGATCTTCTGGATGCTTTAAAAATAGAGTTTGCTGAGCCCTAACCTAGACCCATTTATCCAGAATCTCTTATGGTAGAATCAATACTCGAATTGACATTTTTGGGTCTTTTTTTTTTAAATAAAGTATAATTTACAATAAAATTAACTTTTTTAGTGGAAAGTTCTGTGACTACTGACAAACATCCAAATCCACATGTTAATCAAATACTTCAGGTAATTTTTTTATCCACTGAATATCATCACCCTTGATTACATCAGTGGTTCTCAAAATATATTGTGCATCAGATTCACCCAGAGGACCTGTTAAAATATACCCTGCTGTTCTCTACCTACTGCATTTCTGATTTGTCAGGTCTGGGGCACTGGACTAGGGCAATAGCTCCCAGCCTTCACTATATATCACAATCACGTAGGGGATTTTTCAAAAGAATGTGAGCTGCTGGGCTCCACCTTCTTAGGCATACGGACTTTAGTGGCCCACAGTGGATCCCAGACATACAGTGTTTTGAGAACTACCCAGGTAATTTTAACATCCAGCCAAGGTTGAGAACTACTGCCATCATGGAAAGGATGAATATCATTCATTTTGGTCCTTACCTCCAAAGTGTACTTTGGCTGGACTTTTGATAGGAACCAAGGAGTCAAGAATACTGATACTCCTTTGCAATAGATTTTAGTACATTTTTTCTTGAAAACAAAAAAAATCTTACTGCCTCTATTATGCTGAGGAGGAAACTGAGGCACAAGGTTATTAATTAAAATTAAAAGAACACAAAGGAAACAAGAGGGGGGAGGCAGGAAACCAAAACATTTCTCTGATTCTATAACCCAGAGTTTGTGATTCATCATTTGAATAGCAGATGGGGAAAAATGATGTTTGATTATAACAATTGAGGATTTGATTTGTCTTGTTCCCCACATGTTAGTTTTACAGGGTCATGGACCACTGAAGTACCGTGAGGAAAACTTTGGGTCTATTCAAACACCAAATAAAATAGTGCTAGTTTTCACCTCACAGATACTCACCATTAAGTATGGGAGAAATTTGAGTCCGGCAAAAATGGAAGGGTAGATGTTCTAATTTGACCATCTGGGCCATAGCATTGCTCCAGTGGGACATCTGATTTTGAGTAATATTGAATTCAGATGAACAGGCCAAGAGGTAATGAATCCCTAATAGCTAAGAGCAAAGTCTAAGCTTTTCTCTAGGGGCAGCTTTAGCAAAGGAAGAATATGCTCTGAGGATATATTCTTTTCCAACAGTGTTTTTGGTGACAAGATAAAAACATTAACATATGAAAAATTCACAACCTCTTTCCCTCTCCCCAAACAAAATAAGTTTATTTATTGTCCCCACTGATTATTCTTTTAATTCATACACCCACACAAATGTTACTCCTGCAGGTAATTATACGAACCAAAGTAGGCTAGAAGGGCAAAAGTGAGGTACCCTGAAGCTCTAGCTAAAGTTGTATTGGAACGTGGGAAGATTGCAAATAGGTAAAGAAAATACACACACACACACAGAGACAATGAGAAAAACAGAACTATCTTTGGTAGATTGCTTGTATTAAAGGCCCTGGTTCTTCTCTACTATCTACATTGCATCGAGGTCCATTGCATTTAACTGTACCTTCTACTCTGACTTTTGGTTCTGCCACAAGACATGTTTTGGCCCTGTGTTAGCACAGGGAATGAACGCAGACTTGAAAAACAGCATGTGTGCAATTGACTTGATGGTTCTTGCCCTCTGCCAACACCATGAAAAGAACGTGCCTGGGTGACACTGCTGAAAGATGAGACATATGTGACCAACCCAAGTACCCTCGGCTATCCTGCTCAAGATCACTCCATATCACTCAAAAGGCAGATGATTTTAGCTTGTGAACAAGGCCAGCTAAATGCAGCAGAGCTGCTTAGCTGACCAATAGCCAGCCATGGATGTTGTATGACCCTGGCCCAAATCAAATAAAGCCTTCAGTTTCGTGAGCTAAAAATATTTCTTTATATGCTAAATATTTGTTTATATGTTTTTTTTGCTTTGCAACATTATTATAACAGCAGATAATTGATACCCAGCTGGAGCGTTTAAGTTTAAGATAATTTTAGAAGAGACAGACAAGAGTTGGAGAAAGATTTTAGATCTAGCTGTCATTAGAGAGAGAACAGGCCAAGAGACAGTGATTTTGAAGAAGACTCAATGTGTGTTTTGAATAGAACACTCTTTTAGCATGATTTAAGAGACCTTAGGTAAATTTTACATTTTTTCCAGTTAATTTTGGTTGTCTTATTTGAATTTCATTGAATATAATCTAGGCTGAGTTTGGTCTCAACATTATAAAAAAGCAGACTCAAACTTTTATGGGTTATATTTAATACATATTTACAGAAAAAAAAATTCAGGAAACTGCAGCCCAGGGTAAGGTCATAGTCAAACGTGCTTGGAACGTCTTAGGAACTAGACATAAAATCATCATCTCTTGGTTTCAAAAGCTCGTATAAGGTTAATCCAGAAAGATAGGCAGGGTAATATGAAAATACACTTCAGGAAAATGTATTTGTGCTTAATGGACTGAATGAATAGAATTACAAATGGCTCATGGAATTTAAGTTAATAAAATGATCTAAAATGAGAATATATCTGCCAGATCCCCAGGTCTTTAAGCCAAAAAATTTTTTATAAAGTAGTTGGGAGTGGGTTGCTGTCAATAAAGCAGGCATAACTGTTGGAATTCTACAAGTATCTGAATGAACTCTCATTTGAATTGAGACTTGTGGATAAAATTATGCAAAATCATCCCTATGATTTTGACAGATAGAAATACTTTTCTAGGAAAAAAATGTTTTCTAAAAGTTTTCTTGAAAAATAATTAAGGAAAAGCAAGCATTGCCATTTTCACCAATAGGTGAAAGTTTTTAACAAAGATGAACTTGGCTCTGAAAGATGTAATATAAGCACCACAGCCAAACACTGATGGTTGGGAGAATAATTTGTTAAACTATTTCTTAGAGATAGTTTGGTAACTATTACATTTTAACAAGAGCTGATTTAATAAATATAGTACATCCATATTATGTAACATGCTTTAGAATTTCAAATTATGGTTTAAATTTAGTGTATAGGAAACAAAGCTAACAATATAGAATTTAGGATAAAAGCAAAATTAAAAACCATATACAATATGAGTTGTATGCTATAAATACATATAAACTTGATGTTAAAAGGTTTTTTATTAATTAAATGTTTACTTCTAATTCTCATTTCCTGTGCAAGCAACCAGTTCTATATCATTGTTCCCCTTCCTTGGCTCAAGCTCCAACACCAAACACCTTAAAACTAACAGGAGAATAAGGAGAAAGAGCTTTTTGCTATCAAAACATATTGACCATTATCAGTAGTTTTGCTAAATAATGACTCTGTCAGTTGCTATATGTGCCAGTGCTGTTCGGACAGACTGTGTAGATGATCTACACCCACCTGACCACAGGTTAGCCTTCCAACCTTCACCGTTTCTGGCAAGGCCGTGGTTTTGGTAGTGAATTTGTAATGGCATTGCTGGAACCATCTTCTTACAAGGTCTTGCCAGCTCCATGTGCCAGGGACACTGAGTTACAAAACCACAGAGGGCACTTTCACTCTATAGTCTATGTAAACAGAAATCCCTGGATTGCAGGGCTATCCACGATACTCTGCGTGGATGGGTCAGGATCTCTACTTTCTAAGAATCCAGGAAACGCAGTCTCTCTCTCAATCTTGAGGTAGTTATCCTCCAGCAATGAGTCAGCCCCTCTTCTCTCTTGAAACAAGAGCATCCAACCTTCTCTTCTTTCAGGAAATCTGACCTAATCCTTTTGTGGACTAAAGGATTTCAGAACGAAGCCATGCTCTGGGTCTATCTGTGTGTGTGTGTGTGTGGGTGTGGGTGTGGGTGTGGGTGTGTGTAGGGGCTGTCCCTAGGGCAATCTTCCCCAGCTTGGCCAGAACACACCCTTAAAAAGAAATGCTTTTAGTATTACACCTAAGCAAATGTAACCCCACAACTCAAGAATGCAAAGTCTAATTTGCTTTTCTTTTAAGGGTTTAGAGGAAATAGATTTTATCTGCAGAATTATTTGTTCTAACAATATTTTAAAAAAAAACACCTTTCTAAAAAACAGTTTGACACTAAGTCAATGGTATAGCATAAGGGTCACACACATACATATTTTATATTCAGAAGAAAACCCAAATATTCAAAGGAAAAGGCAAATCACTATGAGGAAATCTAAATCTGTTTTTTTTTTTCACAGATAATAACAATGCAGGACAGAGCAGATATTTTAGACAGAAACAGAGAAGAAAAATTCTGGGAGTCAAAGTTATCTGTTAGTAAGTTTAGAATCAGTTACAGCAAATTTATTGTGATTCTGCATGTCCAGTCCAGAAATATACCTGCATATATGTAGTCAATCAATTTCTAACAAAGGCACCAAAATCTACTGAGTGGGGAAAATCTTATCAACAAATGGTTCAGTGACAAATGGATAAAGGTATGGAAAATGAATCTCAACTCCTACCTCTCACTATGCACAAAAATTAATTTGGGATGGATCATAAAACACAAAACTTATAGAAAAATTTTAAATATATTTGTGATAGGAGAGAACAAGAAGTTCTTAGAACCAAAAGGCACTAATCACACACACACACACAAAATCGAAGATGTGATAGGCATAATAATGGTCCCCAAAGATGTCTATGCTTTAATCACCAGAATAAAAATGTATAACAGCTTTTGGAAGTAGTTTGGTATTTTCTTAAAAAGTTAAATATATACCTCCCCAAGAAAATCTTTACTAGATATTTATCCAAGATAAATAAAAATATATTTTAAAAAAATACTTGTACAAGAATGTTCATAGCAACTTCAAGTATCCAGAACTTAAAACAAACCAAATGTCCACCAACAGAAAATAGACAAACAAAATGTAGTGTACTCATATAATGAAATATTTTTCAACAGTAGAAAAGAATGAACAGTAGTTCAACAAGAATTAATATGGATAAATTTCTAATTATATGTTGCATTAAAGAAGACACAAAAGTGTAGAAACTTTATGATTCCATTTATATGAATCTCAAGAACAGACAACTAATATAGGGTAATAGAAATCAGAAGATGAATTTGGAAATGACTAGACGATCACATGAGGGAACTTTCTGGGTGACAGAAATGTTTTATACCTTGTTTGGAGTTGTAGCTACATGATTATTTATGTATCAAAACTCCCTGAATTCTACTCTTAAGATATACTCTGTGCATTTCGTTGTATGTAATTTTAACTCAATATTCTTTTTGGTCATTCTTTGTTTTTGCTTTTTTTGTCATTCTGGAAAGTTTAATAAGTATGTGTGTATTAGAAGTTCAATAGTTCCAGACATTTTTAAGTTAGAATTGGGTAGGAGCAAATTGTTGAAAATTATTCATTCAAGAAACTTTTGCATTAAGAAGATGCTACTTGACTGGAACTGTGTTAATTCCAATAAAAGCAATGATGGATAACCTAACCATGAACCCTTCCAATTAAACAGTGCAAAAAACAAAACAAAACAGGCTAGGTTCACAATTATTTTCTAGATATACTTTAAGGGCAATAGTTACCAAACTTAACAACAATATGAACATTGAGACTAAACTTCCTCTGTCTCGTTTTATTACTAGTTCTTTAGAAAACAAAGTAAAAAAGAGGCTGATCAGTCTTATTTACAGAATATTGTTAGCACCTACTAAACGTGTTTCACATATGACATGTTCTGAAATGTCTAATAAATGAATATATAAACAAAATATTTTAATTTTTAAAAAATATACATTTGTGAGACAACAGTGAGGTTTCACAGTGTCCTAGGAGCTGTAGTACATTTTTTCCTATATTTTACTTGCTCAAATTTTGTTGTGGAGTTATGTGTTAAATTTCACTTAAAATATTTTAATTTTCATATGTTTAACATAGTTTTCTTTTTATTATATAAGTAATATAGTTGCACAAAATTTAAACATATTGGAAAGTATAAAGGGGAAAGAAAAAAATCATCTTATAGTCAATCAAGAAATAAGTACTCAATACTTTTGTTATATATTTTGTAAGGTTTTTCCTATGCATAGAAATATATATAATCATAGTAAACAACCATAAATATTGATATGTTTATAACTTTCAGCATACTGTGAAATTTCATGTTAAATAAATGATAGATAAGAATGGTGATTTAAGCATTTAAAAATACTTAATGGCTATATTGCATTACCTTGTAGGGAGGTATTATAATTTTTTTAACAATTCCTTAATTATATATTAAGTTGTCCTTTTTATTGTTATATTGCTAATGTAAATGACTCTGGGATGCATTAAATACTTGTTTATATTGAAAATAAATTTATTGAGCACCCACTATGTGCTAATGTAGAGCTTCCAGGGGAGGCAGCTGTTAAAAAATTAATTGCATAATTTAATTGCAGTTGTGATAAAAAGCCATGAAGGAAAAGCACTGGGGGTTACAAATGGGTACAAGGAAGATCTAGTATAGACTACTACATTTTTAAAGGCTGAGAATAATCAAGAAACTTTTTTTGGTCAAAAGTATAGTAATAATTAAGAACATGATCAGTTGACTTCAATTGTTGAAGGATCTTGGGTGATAAATGTGTACACGTGAGAGTGTGTGTGTGTATGTGTGTGTGTGTTTGGTGGGGAAGCGGTTCTGAGAACTTACAATAAGTGCCTCCTCTTTTTATAATTATTGCCTGTTTTTTATACTGGTGAGATCTGTTAAAAATAAACATTATAGAGACCTTCATTGGGGAAAAAGATTAATTGCAACAATATCACATAACTTCAGATGTTTGTTCATGCAACAAAATACTGGCTGAAAACACGAAGCTACATAAAAAGTGTACTACATGCAAAAGCCCCTCAGTTATCACTAAGCACTGGTTAATAGGGCTGCTTCCTCCCAGGCAAGGATGGCTTCCTGCAGCCACTGTCCAGCAGCAGTTTCCTGAGCCTTCACAACAGAGCAGAATCGGTGGGGATACTTGTGCTAGTCAGAAGAGAAGGCTTATTAATGTTGTCAAATATATGGAGTAGTGTCCTATGGGAAACGGTAAGGAAAAATAAACCATAACAATCCTGAGGTGTTTCCATTCCTAGAGACCTTGTAAAGTATAGAGACATCCTCTCCTTCCCGTTTCTCTCATCAACTGTACAGCAGCAAAGAGCTATAGCCGTGTATTGGTTGTAGCTCTATAGAAAACCAGCTCTCTAAAAGCCACTAAGATATTAACAATAGTATAGTTTTTCTTCATTATTCGCATATATTTCATACTGATGCAATTCTCAGGAGATTCAATAATTTAAAAGAGCACTGTATCTCCATTCCTGGCTTAGTCAATTATCATCATACTGTCTTGTTACCTCATCTTACCCTAATTCAAGAAGCTTTTAATTAAACAAAAAAAATTGTATTTCTGATATCAGTCAAAATCCTTTTAACATATAAAAGCCAGATTTTTTTCTGAGATGACTTTTCTTAGAACTACAGTTAAATCAACTTTATCAAACCAAAGTGTACTTGTTTTACAACTGAATTGTTTCCATCCGTTAATATAGTTTGCCCAAAAACCACTTAACATACTAAATATTTCTCTATTTTTTATTTCATCAAAACACTTTTTTAATTATAGTCACTATTTCTGAAAATGCTCCAGATCTTATTAGACAATTTCTAAGAATAAATTATAGACTAATACAAATCTACATTTGTCCAAGAAAACAAGCAAAGAAAATAACTATCAAATGTGGCAATATTCAGAGAAAAAAATAACATTTTTTAAAACAAAGGCAAGACAATCTGGTCCACAGAACGTGATTCAGTTTAATGTTGAATAATCATTTCTGTCAAAACATTTCCTGGTCTCTTCTTATAATTCTAGGATCTTCTCTGTGTCATCTTGTTCACATTCCCCATTCCACTCTGCTACACCAAATATTCAAATATAAATAATTAAGTTTGTCCCTCAATATCTAGAATAAATACAGCTTGAAAAATGGGGAATTATAGGCACTGACCTTCTGCACAGTTGAAAAATCTTCTTGTATCATTGAGAAAATTAAGGCTATCAAGTATGAACTCCCATTAAAATTCTTAAAATGGAATAAAAGAGTCTTCATGATCTGGTCTGACTTATCTCTCCAGGATTATTTCTTTTGAAACTCACACTCCATCCTCCTACTGCTGTTCATTCAACACAGTATCTCCATGTGTTGATTATACTGTTCTCTTGTCTTATCATCTCTCTAGTAAAAACCACATGTATTTAAGACTCAGTCCCAGAGGTTTTCCTATGCAGCCTTTCTAATGATCGAGCCAGGATGACTTACTCTTATAATATGACCCCTTTGGAATATAGACAGTGAGATTCTACGACTGAATCTATACATTTTTATTTTTTCTGTTTCCTGCTGTTTCATGAGAGCAGAGGATAGATTATTTCATGCTTATCCCGTAACTTGAATGGTACCTGGTGTATTTTCAGAATTCCATCTATATTTTTCAAAGAAGTTAATGACCTTAGTATTTTAAATTTGATGAAACACTCCATGTTTATAATCAAACTTAATTCTCACACAATCGTTTGAACTCTTCTCACTCAACTGGGAACCCAGGGCCCTGGACTCAAGCCAGGTTCAAAAGACCTAGGTATAAGATGGACTGGGATTAGTCTGTGGGCTATAGACAGCGGCAGAGGGAGTAGGGGTCTAAAAGAGTTTTCAGGAGCAGACATACCATCGTGAACCAGGCAGAACACACAGCTACTGAATCAGTCAGCAGAAGCAGCCCAGAGGCACAACACACCCGGTGGAACATAGGGGGAGGGCTATATCCCATGTGCCTTTGACACAGCAAAGTGGCCCTGACGATGGTGAGGTTGAAGCTATTATGTACTCTGTAAAAGCTTGAGTGGAAATTCTACAAGATAGCTAGTGCACATGAAGGACTTGCAAAATTGAATTACCCAAGTTATCACGAGTAAAAAGATACAGAGTTCATGATACCGAGTCTGTGCTTTTCCTCCCACTCATTAATCATGCCTGGTTCAAGGACAGAACCCCATGTACATCTTGTATTGAAAGCAAGAAGCAAAAATGGTCGAACAATAGAAGAAGATCCAGAAAAGCATGGTTTTATATAACTAAGAAAGTTCCATGGATGATTGGACAAGGGTCAAGTGGTACAAAGAAGATGAACACATCATTGGATTACATTTTCAGCAGAGTGATGAGTGATGAGAAATATATTTCTTACATCCACGTGAAAGTGTGATACTTCCCCAGGTGCAAGCATTCATAACTCAAGTCAAAAAATGTATTTTTGTCCTTGATACACCAAACTAAAGGAGCCTTGGCAACAAGGATCTTTCTCTCTCGAGGTCCCTTTAACATCCTTTATATTTTGGATGAAGACCTATTTGTCTCTTGGTTCCTTGTGTTTCCATTTATCTGCTGAGTCACATCTCCACTTCCATGGGCTACTCCTGTGACGAACATTGCTCCTAGTGACTTTGTAGCTTATTACTGTGGTGCCTCCTTTGGTTAAAGTAGTTGTCCTCATGTGATCCTTAACTGCAGAACTGGGCCTTCTCAAGGCAAATAAAGTTTGTCTGTGAGAATTGTCAGCCACCTCATATAATTCATTTCTCTTTCACTGCTCAAAGATTATATATTGAGTTACCAGGACTCTTTTCTGATTATTTTCTGATTCTTAAAATTTGGTTGTGTCTAGGATACCACCTATGGCACACTCAAGACATAAGAGGGCTATAGTATCTCTTCAAAGAGTGTTTTTTTTTTTTTTCACTTTAGGTGATTATTTTCTGTTGATTGTGTTGGGGCATGCCAATGTAATAGATTCCATATTTAGTTGACATGACTATGTTAGATTCTTCTACATCTCGTGGAACAAAGACTCTCACTGCCATATCAAATGGACTGTTAAAGTGTCATCTTTTGCTCTGTCTTGGATGAAAACACCAGATACAACCCAGTATCAGTGCTGGTGGTACCTTGGCAACTTCAGAAGCCATCTTCCCAGTAATTTCAACCACTACATTGATCCAACCACTTTCCAATTATAAGTAGTTTTCAAGATTAAATCACATAAAATCATTGCTATTTTACTGTTTTTGAACCATAAAACCAGACATTTCCCATATTTCAGCAGAATACCTTTCCTGCAGCTGGCAGCTTCCTGTTCTCTCCTCTCTGCTTTGTGATTTCTCTTTGTTATTCTTATTGTCTTCCAATGTTGAGTTCCTTACAGCTTCCGCTTGTTGATTTCTCTGCGTCTTGTGTGACACCTAAACCACTTGTCTCTATTCGTTAATTAATGACCCATCTCAATATGACAAGATAAGTGATCTGATTGGCTTGACCAGTCACCAATCAGAGCAGAGCACGCTCTTTGGGTAAAGTTCTCATACCTGGTCCTTCAGTATCCCCTAGTATTCCCTATCCAACCTGCAGTTGACTGCTTCTGGGGCTGGTACCACATCTGTTCACAAGGTATAAAGTTTGATTATCCATGATCCAGAAGAATGTATGAAGGGAACATTGAAAGTAGTAGGCAATAGAGACAATCAATACAGTTTTTCCCGTTTTTCTTTTTTTAGCTCTTTTTCTAGCTGGAGAAAAATATATGCTCATTCCCAAGCACTCAAACCACGTTTCTCCAGAGGCAGTCATGTTACTTAGATTCTTTTTTCCCCTCTCTATGAATCAGTGGGGCACATATTCAAATGACCCCACTCAAAACAAATGAAATAAAGGTCCCCTGACAATCTGTTAGGCCATAGACTCAATTATGGTTCATCCTTAACCTCACAAATGTAATCTACTTAAAGATGACTTATACATTTCCCTGCCATTTTCTTCTTCCAAAAAAGGAGTTTCCTTATATTTAAACCCCACCCCAATTGGTCCTTGTATATTTAAATCAATAGCATATATGTAATATAACCTTTGAAAACTTTATCCAGACTGAAGTAGTTTAGAATGGCCCTCAACTTTTCTTTGCTTTAACACAAACAAGAGGTCAAGTCTTCTCCAACTGCACCATGTGTAAGAAAGAGTGGTTCTCACCCTTATTTTACTGCTTGGCAGGCTGAAGGCCCCAAGGTCAGCTCAAGGCCCCATCTTTCCAAAGTATGATGGAGCCTGAAGTCTGACCTCTTCTGCACTCCCTTCCAGACTTTTTAGTTTTAGGGTTTTTTTTTTCCCCCAATGTGGCCAGATGGACTTTTTTATATCCTGTACACAGCACTAAGTTTGGATTCCGTTTTTCAAGATTGAATCCAAGTTTAACCTCTCAGTGTTACAGGATCTTTCCAAAGGAAAAATTTTCCAACCACTCTGGTGTATTTAAAATGTTTAAATAATTGCATTTTAAAAAAATGATTGCTCCATCCAAACTTCCTTCTAGCTTCATATCTATAGCTGGTGGACATTAATACAGCACACACAGAGTTAGAATTGTGCAGGGATTCAACTCATTCTTAGTTCAAATTATAAGAAAGGCCGATGCAAATAATTTACTTTATATTAGAAACATACAGAAGCAAATGGGGGAAATGGAACAAAAGATTATATTCTCAATTATGTTTCATTTTTCTCAATTATGGCACAAAAAAAGCCTTAGCACTTTCTTATTCACTCCTAAGCAAAGAGTGACCAGATCTCATCCTTTTTCTTCCTCAAACATAGAGATGGGGTATCTGATCTGGGTGACATGCTACATTTGTAAAGTAGTTCACTGGGATTGTCTTATATATTTGATAGACTGCTAGATGTATGCAAGTTCAAATGTTAACTGTCAGTAGTCCCTGTTTTGTTTCACTGTTTGTGTGCATGAAAGCTGGAATCAGGATTCATTCTATAGGCAAGGAACATAAAGGTCTTACCAACTATTAAGGGTATTCAGGGGAAGAGATTGGAGCACTGAGTCTGGAATGCAGACTTTTTGACTCGCGGCTATTTTTTCCTCCATGTAAATTCATCAACGTGGACCTTGGATGGAACTATATGGACTACCTTTATTTAGGGCACACAGAGAGTTTTCACTTATTTCATGCCCAAACAGACACGTTTGAACAAATCTCAAGTTACATCTAAGAAGGAACCATCATGTATGTTTAGCATCCTGAAGGTATCTGTTAAATTTTGGATGCCCTTCTCTCACATTTTAAAATCTGAGCTGAAGGAAGGCATCAGCTTTGGTGATTTGTGATATTTACGTTGATAGTTCCAGGAAGATGTGAATTTTAAACTTTATTTCCAATCATGGATTGAAGGCTTTGTTCCTTAATAAAATAATGAATCAGAAGCTAGGTAGTAGAAGTATCTGAAGGCACAGGCTTTCCTGCCAAACCACTAAGCCGGCTAGGATCTATGCTCTCCAGAAGGACAGAACCCCTTCAGTTTTGGATTGACACACATTCATTAAAAGTAAATTAGTGGTTCCATCTGGTCTGACTCATTTGATGGGAACAAGAAGTTCCTCAAAAATTACAAATAGGCAGGGGGAAAGGATTGAAAATGAAGGGACACATGGGATTGGCCTTTTGCAATTTTCCTAGGGCTGAGGACCACAAGCATAATGATGTATACTTAAAATATTCTGAGCAGACTATCAGCAAGCCCACCTATATGTGAAGATATTTATTGCCCTGCATTAACCCACAGATCAGTTGAATTTTCAGTCTTTAACAACTTTCTCTTAATTAACTTTCAAGACTAGTTCTGTTCTAGTATCAAATGTTAGATTATTAAGGGATGGAAATAAAGGTGTTCTGAATTTATTCTGATTTACTATTACAAGAACTCATAATAACTTAATTAAAACATAAATTCCTTTATGTCTTGAAAAAGTAGCTCTGAACTTCTATTTTCTAAGCCTTCCATAGGTTGCTTGTCCCAGTCTATAGTCAGGGAGGGGAGAAGGGCATAGAGAAAGTAAGAAAATGTAAATATATAAATACATAAATATATATATATACACACACACACACATTGATATGTAAAAAATATATATACATATGTACATATATATATGTATATATCTTGAAAGCTGTCAATCACCATTGAAGACTCAAAATACTGTAAATCAAGTTTATTTATTATAGTCCTTTTGGCAGGGCAAAGATTTTTTCAATTTTTTTGTGAGCCAATCAAAATTCACTTCTTGAGTTCTTAAATTCCATTCTATTCCCATCTTAATCTCTTCAGCCTTTATAGACTGATAAAATATACTTGTCTTGGGAAAATTAGTATAAATTATTTTGTTTTTTAAAGTGCTTAATGCAGAAATTAAACTTTCAAAAACATACATAAAGATGATGAATTCAATTGACACAGAAGTCTAGTGGATTTACCTCTATACATAAAACTTCCTTGGTTATTCTCATGGACAACCTTAAACTGGTATGTAAAGTAAGTGTTTCATTGAGTCAATGCTATTAATTCTCTCTGTCATCCGATTTCAAGGGAAAAAGTTCATGAATGATAAGCCAAAGAGATCTGCCAATTCTGACAATGTATTTTTCTTCTCTCATGGATGAACTGGAAAAAAATTGTTCACTTATATTGCTTATTTTTTGGAAACCTAATAATATATTTTTCAGAGAAAGATCATGTGTAGCAACTTTAAAGACATGTGTAAGAGGAAGTGAGGGTATGTTATCAAGAAAAAAACAGTGGAAAATACAGACAAATTATCTTTCAGATGTAATTTTATCCAAACACACTGATTTTTTTTTTACCCTGTTCTGAATTTGGAAAATGGACTTCAACTTGGTTTGAATTAACAGTAATTCTTGGGTGGTGGAATAAGTAAGTTCAAGATGTCTAATAATTTTTCACTCTGAGGATCAAGCATTTTATCACAAGAAATCATTGCCAAGTTACAATCTATAAAGAAAATATTCTTATTTAATTTTGGCTCCAGGCTTTCTTCACTATAGAGAGCCAAAATTTCCTTCCAAGAGACTTCTAGGATACAACAGTCCTAATGTTTTATAACATGGCTACATGTCTATACATACAGTTTAGAATCCACAAAAACATTACTGTTGGTTATTACAAGGTATTGAATATAGTCCCCTGTAGTAGAAAAGAATCTGAAAAAATATATAAATATTTATATAACTGAATCACTTTGCTGTATACCTGAAACTAACATAGCATTGTAAGTTAACTACAATTTTAACTGTAATTTGGGGGGCTATGAGAATAACACCCAAAAAATTACTGCTGATTTTAAGTCAGGGTTCCTGAAATGGGCTCCAAAAAAGAATGTGTTTACAGATATTTGGCTGGCTACTTAATCAGGGTCTTCTAGGGGTAATACTTTGAGTATTACCAACCAATGTCTAGTCCTCTGCTTAAGACATTTAGAAACTAAATATCATTATAAGTACATTCCGAGATAATCTATTTCCCCAGGGCTAGTTCATGTAAATCCACTTCATGAGAGATTTATGGTTTATATTTATGGGCTATATTTAGCCTCCCTCTCTGTGCTCCAGGCACTCTGGACATCTTCCTCCAAATATAATCCTTTCCTCATCTTCTAAACTAGATCCTCCCTATGTCTGAAACACTCTATTGTCAGATCTCTGCTTCATTCCATTTCAGCAGAAATATCACTGCCTCAGAGAAGCCCTCTCTGATTGCCTTGTCTAGAGTAACTTCACCCTGGATTTCTTTGTTCTTCTAACTTACTTTACCTATTCATGTAGCTTTTATTGCTACCTGAAATACTATTCATTTAATTTTCTACCAAATTATCCTCTCTTCCCACAAGTACATGAATCCCATGAGGACAATCTTCATCCTTTTCACTGCTACCCCACCAATAAGAACAGCAGAGAGCTGGTGCTTAACATATTTGTAGGAAAGAGGGAGAAAGAGGGCAGCAGCAATGGTAGAACTTTTGAATTTGCCTGTACCCATCCATAAAAACAACACAGCAAAACATTAACTCACACATACCAAATAGCACCTGTAGGTTCAAAATATGAGCTGCCATCTGCTGCTACCAGATCTGTGTGCTATCAACAACTGTTGAAAAAAGCAGAGACTCCTGCAGTCCTGAAAACCAGAGAACCCAGAAATCACCAACAGATACTTCTTCCCATGTGGGAGACTACTCACTTTGTGTGCAGTCTGGTGGACCTATGTGAAAACAGCATGCAAAAGTGGGAGAGGGCATTGTAGGCACTGGTGCAAGGGGCATCTCAGGAAGGCTAGATTGTTCTGAGCCAAATGAACACCAGAAAATAAGCAAAGTCCCTGCCCTGTGCTGATTAATTTGATGTGTCAATTTGATTGGGCTATGGAGTGCCAAGATATTTGGTCAAATGTTGCTCTGATTGTTTCTGTGAAGGTGTTTGGGGATGAGATTAACATTTAAATTAGTTAGACTGAGCAAAGCAGATTGCCCCTCTTAATGTGGGTGGGCCTCATCTGAACATTTGAAGGCTTATATAGAACAAAAAGACTGATCTTTCCCTGAGGAAGAGGGTGTTACTCCTGCTCAACTATCTTCCAACTAGGACACCAGTTTTTGGATGTGAACCAAAACGACAGCTCTTCCTGAGTCTCTAGCCTACCAGCCTTCAGATCAGAACTACACCATCGACTCTCTTGGGTCTTCAGCTGGTCAATTCACCCTACAGATCTTGGGACTTCTTAGTCTCCATGGTAGCATGAGCCAATTCTTTATATTAAACATCAATAGATAGATAAATAGATTGAGAGATGATAGATAGATCTCTTACTAGTTCTATTTCTCTGGAAGACTGACTAATATACTTTTTCAGAACGAAGATTTACGGAGGAGAAACTGCTGGAAATAAAATCCAAATTGAGCCTTAAGAGACACGAGAGACAAGAGAAAGAGAAGTTCTAGCGGAAACTAAATGACTAGTAAAGGTAAAATTCAAAGAGGTAGGTCTAACAACAGAAAAGACAACCCTACAACCCTGTAACTAGAGAAGCTACTCTGGTCCAGTCTCTTTCTTGAAAACACAGAAAAACATATCTTAAATGTAAGCAACATAAGGCTATAACTTATATCCTATATGAAGCTTTTATGATAATAAATGCTATTATAATTATTTTTAAAAATCTGTCTCTACATAAAAAGAAGGTTGGTTAGAAAAACATGCCCACAAAACAAGGAAAGCCATAATCATATTTTAAGAGAGGCTAGAAGACAATTAAGGTGATTGTACAAGATATGAAAGAAGAGAATACATCCAAGGCAGAAAAATTAGATATAAGACAATTGGACTAAATGTAGATTTGAAAAAGGAACTTTCAGTCTCAGGAAAAAATTAGAGAGAAAATTGTAAAAAAATCCTGTCAGAAATGAAAACTCAACTAGAGAAAATACGAGTAAATACATACCATGAAAAATATTATAAATAAAGAATGAAGGTTCTATTAAAAAGAAAGAAGAAGAAGGAGGAGGAGGAGGAGGAGAAGGAAAAAGAGGGGGAGGAGGAGAAGATCAATTTTAAAAATATACCTGTGGTGGAAGGGTAATAGCTCAGTGGCAGGGCACATGCTTAGCATGCAGGAGGTCCTGTGTTCAATTCCCATGACCTCTATTTAAAAAATACAGCTATAAAATAACAATCTCCAGAGAGAAAATGTAATGTCAGAAAAAATGTAAAAACTATGTATTTTTTTAAAATGACCTGAAGTGGACAAATTCCTTGATAGATCAACTACAAAAGCAAACTCAAGAAGAAATAGATAATGTGAATGACTCTATATCTTTTAAATACATTGTGTTTGTAGTTAAAATCTTCTCACAAATAAATTTTGTTGAATTGTAGCAAACAATTAAGCAATAAACACTACCAATTCTAAAGATAATCTTCCAGAAATTTCAAAAGGAGGGAATACTTCCCCACTCATTTAGTAATATCAGGATTACTCTGAAGCAAAAACCACACAAAGACATTAGGAGAAAGAAAAACTAAAGATCAACATCCCTCATGAACAAAGATGCAAAAATTCTAAACAAAACTTCAGTCAAATTACATCTAACAATACATAAAAAGGCTAAGAGTTTATTCCAGGAATGCAAGGTGTTTTTAACATTTGAAAATCAATCAATATAATTCACCATATTAAAAAATGAAGTAAGAGTACCATATGAGAAGTTCAAAGGATGTGGAAGAAGTATTTCCTAACACATTCTTGATCAAATTCTCAGCAAATTATGGATAAAAGGAACTTTTCTCAACCTCACAGAACTGATAAGAGGCAGCTATGAAAAACCTAGAGCTGTCAGTATACTTAATGATGAGAAAATGAAGTTTTTACTCCTAAGATCAAGAATGGCAAGGATATCTGCTTTGACCATTCATATACAACATGGTCCAAGAGGTTAAAAAAAGGAAAATAAGAGATGTCCATATTAAAGAAAAAAAGAGGTAAAGTGTATATATTTACAGATGACATGCTCACTTGTATAAAACACCTGATGCAATCCACAAAAAAGGCTACTAGAACTACTGGGGAAGTTTATCTAAACTGCAGAATTTATATATATACACAAATATCAAGTATAACAAGTTGGTTGTACAAAAACTAACAATCAGAATTTAAAATAATTAAAACATTGTTATTTTCAATTACATCACAAATATGAAGTACTCAGGGATAAATCTGGCAAAAGAAGTACAAAACATTGGCATTGAAAACTACAAGATATTGAGAAAAAAATAAAGAACTAAATAAATAGAGAGAAATAACTTGTTTATGAGTTGGAAAACTCATATTGTTAAATTATAAATTCTTCCCAAATTGATCTATAGATTCAGAACATTTGTGATCAAAATCCAGCAAGGTATTCTTGTATTAACTGATATGCCATGTCTAAAATTTCTTTGGAAATGCAAAGGACTTAGAACAGCTAAAGTAATTTTGAAAAAAATAAGGAAGGCTAAAAGTCATCAAGACACTATAGTATTGGCATAAATATAGACAAATAGATCAAAAGAGTAAACAGCACAGAAGTATATTTTGATATATATGGATAATTGGCTTTTGACAATGGTGCAAAGGCAATTCAGTGGAGAAAAAGTAGCATTTTAAACAAATAATGCTGGAAAAATTGGATATCCACATGCAGAAAAATCTAAAATAATCATAGATCTAAACATAGAATTTAAAAAAATGAAAAATATAAAACTTCTAGAAAAAAACAGAAGATAAAATTTTTATGACCTTGAGTTAGGCAAAATTTCTTAATTGTGACACTAAAAAACACAATCCATAAAAAACAAATTGATAAACTGGACCTCATCAACATTAAAAGTTTTTCCTGTTTCAACTACAGTGTTACAAACATGAAAAGATAAGCCACAGACTATAAGAACAATTTTGTAAAGCATGTGTCTAATAAAGGATGTGTATCCAGAATATACAAAGAATTATCAAACTCTATAATAAAAAAGCAAATAACCCAACAAAAAATGGGCTAAAAATTTGAATAGACACTTCAACAAAGAAGATACATAGATGACAAACAAGCTCATGGAAAGATATTCAGCGATGGCCTCAAACTGAACACAACTCAAATGCCTATCAAAAGATAAATGGATAAACACACTGTGGCATAGCCATCCAGTGGACTAATCAGAAATAAATAGCAGTAAACTATTATTAATTACCGTGCAACAACATGGAAGAATCTCAAAATCATTATGCCAAATAATAAGAATAAAATAATTATGCTCTCATGGATGACTGGAGATTGAGAGCAGGGAGGAATGGGAAGGAATGATAAAGGGGCAGGAAGAACCTTTTAAGGTTAACAGATGTTCACTGTTGCCTGCAGTCTTGCTAATGCTTTTTGTATAGTTGCAGAGAGTGGAACATTTTGCTTGATTCTACATTATTTAAGAGTGGCTGTATTCAACAATGAGCTCATAAAATTCCTGGAAATTGAACAATATGTTATTGAAAACTGCTTTGGACAAGCTTCAGCACACCACTGTCTGACCCTCTTAAAAGACCTAGGCCCAGATGGCTTGATGGTAGAATTCTAACAAAACTTCAAAGGTCCCAACACTACATAAAATTTCCCAAAGCACAGAAAATCTTTCTATGAAGCAAATGTAATATGTTGTACATACATATATATATCACTATGGGGTATATTCTGGTCAGCTCTCTGCAAAAACAGTGGGCTGCAAGCTGCTAAAACATTGCGGTTTTCCTCTTAAATCTTCCTACACAGCAAACAATAAATTAAAAAAAATACTATGTGAAATAAAAGATTGGATGTGACATCAAGTAATTAAATTAAATTGAATATAACCACTTGCTATTAACCAGAATAATCTTTTCTATGCAATAATAAGTGATAATGGTAGGCTGACAAATAGAATGCACAACAAGTTTTTAAAAATTTAAACACATATATAATTGTGGAGTATAGTTCAGAAAAATAGAAACGGTTTTGGGACAATGGAATGAGAGGTTAACATAATATTCATTTATAATATCTGTAATTCTATTATATTATTTATTGTAGAAAACAAAAGAAGAAAATCAAAGAAAAAATGGAATATAATCTACCCCAGTGGAAATAAAGCCATACAACATTAGTATTAGAGAACAATTTCAGTCAGTTATAAAGTGATTTTTTTATTTTAATGGCTGTTGAAGTTTTTATATGATCAGTTATTAGCTGAGATTTACACTGACTTTTCTCATTTGGGGGATTTCCATTTAACTCATGCTACCTGAAAATACATTCTCTTTACAAGAGTTAACACACTTCTGTTTACAAATAATCCAGATAGTCTCTGGCTAAGAAGAGCAGAAAATTTGGTTCTTTGTGGGCAAATGTGCCCCTGACCCCCTCTGCCCCAGGTAGGACATTTTGAATATCCTTCCAGCTGACCCCTAATAGAAATATGCACTAGATCTTAAAGATGGAAAAATGTATACATGAAAAGTGATACTTTATTATTGAACACAAAAGCAAGCTGTGAAGAGAGGAAAGGGCGGAGACTGTAAAATCAGAGGTCCTGTCTCTGTGTCTCCCTTCTGGCATGAAGTGGTGTGACCTTGGCCAAGTCATTCACCACCTAGGAGGGACTGTAAAGAACAAATGTGACAATACACTGGAGAGTATTTGTGGAACGTGAAGTTCTATACACATATTGACTGTAGAGCACATCGTTATGACAGAAACATAAAGAAAGTACAGTAAGATGGGTCAATAGTATTGACCTGCATTTAAATAAAAACTAAGAAACAATCTACATTTAATGATAAATAAGAGAGGAGAAAAGAAACTAAATGAGATTCTTTCAGAAAATGACAAAGTTTTCTTTGGAATTATTGAGCAGAGCGATGTACGTTGGCTCCAATTAACCATGCAATTATAGAAAAGATTTTCATTCTTCCCTCTTCTGTAAATAAGAATGATATTTAGCACTTCTCTTTCCCACAGTACAGTAATGACATAATAGCTCTGTGCTTTAAAATATTTTGGATTGCTTCAAAAATGAAGTGCTAAAGATATTCGCTGCCTCGTAAATCTAACACAGAACATTCCTGCAGATTCCACTATGGTTGAAAAGGTGGTAATTATAAATGGAGAGAAAAAAAAATTTCAAAATGACAAAAGAATTAAAATGACACCACAAGCATTGGATTAAAAAAGAAAGAACTGGAAAGTCAGGTTATCTAGTGGCAGGAATTCAGCCCTTATTTAAAATCAGATGTGACAGTTTCGATCACTCAACTTCATGCTACAGCTGGCGGGCTGCCTAGTCCGTGAAGGAGAAGTGAAACAGGAATTCAATGTGGTAATTAGATAAGGTGTAAATCCCTAAGATATTTTTCAAAGAGAAAATATTTTCAAATACTACTAAAGTCACTTTTAATTTAAGCTAGAGAACTTCAAAGTGCCTCATTTTCAAAATAAGCCTGAAGAAATGAACTCCAAGCACAAAGTGCTGTAGTTGACTCTCTGGATAAAACAGCTCAAGGCTCATTAAAAAGAATAAAGCAATCAGGACACTCAATGCATTTCTAGAAGTTGTCAACATTCCTATTATTCCAATTATCACTTTGACCCTTAGGGGCTATTAGTCTCACTTAAAAAAAAAAAAAAAAAAAGTCAGCAACTGAATGGTCCTTCACCCAAACCCATGGCACAACATCAAGCCCCTTTGCTGAAAGATTTCACCTAAATGTGTGAAATTAATCCTTGTTCTGGAGCAGTGGGTTGGGTGTCTTAAAAGCCTGCTTGTTTCCTTGAGCCGAACCTTGCAACACAGATGAGTTTAATATTTCAGGAGCAGACACTAGGGGAAGCGGTGAGCCTGCCAATTCTGTAACAGACACCAGCGTGTCGTCATGGCTCACAAAGACCACCTTTGTGGGTTGCATTCTTTTCCCATCAGGCAGTGCTGCCCTGACCCGTGGTGTGTTTTTAGTTTCCAAAGAATGCTGATCCTCTCTAAATGATCTACTGAAAACTGAGTGTTGAAGCACAAATGAAAAGTGAAAAGTGCCATTGAGCGTGCCACATAATTATTTCATGGGCTACTGCAAGTTAGCAAAGGCACGTTTCAGCTTTTGAGATGGTAAAGCCAGCCCACGCTGTATCATAATATTTTGTGTGTTTTCTGGAAGCAGCTTTAAATCCCCCTGTTCCTGGGTTGGTGGCTGTAGAAAAGGAAGGGAGAAGGGAATGATATATTTATGTGGAATAACGTTTTAAACACTGAGTAGTAATAGAACCTTGATTAAAAGTGAACAAACATTGAAGTCAATACCTGCATGACCAGACTTTTTCTAAAGGAACAAGCTTTACTCTCAGAAAATAGTATGAGCAATCATAGCTATTAAATTCACTTTGTACTGAAATTTAATCCAGCCAAGTATACCATTAAAGTCAATACCATGAATAGCCATACAGTGCGAACTTGTACACACATACTGGTTTTTAATACCACATAGGTTTAACTTTACACACGTTCTATATAGTACGTGTTAAGTGGAAGAAAAAAATGAATTTATGTGACTTCCAGTTCTCACCAATACTCCTTCAATAAATTAACCTTTATTATAGCCTATTACACGTCATTTTCCTATTAACACTCTACAGTTCTATAAACTAGTGTCTCTTGTCTGAATAACTGAGAATAACTTCTAATTAGAAAAAAAGAGAAAAAGGTAAAAAAATAATTACATCTTTTCCCAGAAAAAGTCTAAACGTTTGAAATGAGACCAACTGTTCTCCATTCTATAGGTCCCTGCCCAGAGCTCTACAAGAAAGGATTTTCCTTTAGCTCTCCACCACATACCAATACATCACAAGTAAATTTGGGATAAGGTCATTTTTTTTCCTGCCCAGACAGTAGATAATAGAAGAGAAAATACTCAGCTCAGTCGTACTTTCAGTGGACCAAAGATTTCAAATTTCAAATTTTAATGATAAATATATCATTAAAAAGTGGCACTCTTGTGATTGCCTGTTTTTCCACCTGTTTCTGCAGCAGCTCCACCAGAAGCGGACACTTGGTCTACTGAGCCCAGCACAATGACTGCTGTCTAGAACCTTCTCAAAGAACCTAATTGTTGTTTGAATGAATCACGACTTCGGTGAATGTCTCAATAGCCTATTAGCTTTTATCAGTGGGAACTGTGGAGACGACAATATGGTAGAAAGAGGAGAGTATTTGCGACATTATACTCCTCAACCCAGACTTTTGCCCTACTCCAGGCTTTTCTCAGCCCTGTTTTCTCCTTCACAATTAGTGCTAAGAGATTGTCGAAAAGACTTTCATTGGGAAATTGATGAACAACATCCCTAAATATATTTAACCTGTCATTCCTTATTAGGCGTCCACCATATGCCAAGCACTGTGTCTGGGAATATGACTAAAGACTTAAAGCTAATTCTTGATGGTGCTTGACAAATTATCCCTTGTTTATTATAATATCATGGAAATATTTAAGGATCAATTATTTATTGATTTTTCTACCATGCGTTGGACATCAATCATAACAATAACTTCATGAATTAAGCATTATAATCATTTCTCACTTTCAAATGAGGAAACTAAGGCACAGACGAATTAAGAAAGTTGTCCAAAGTCATGCACATAGGTCTTCTGGATTTGAACCAAAGTAGCTTGGCTCTGGTGAAAAGCTCTAAACCACTACATTACATAGTAGAGACTTGCTTGGAGGTGATGAAAAAAATCATGCCATGTTATGCAATTCGTATGAGAAGTATGTTTTTAGACTGTAATATAGCTCTTTCTCTTTAGCCAGAACTCTATAGCCAAGAGTTTTATGCAAAACAATCACATATTTGCTAAACCACCCAAAAGAAATGTATCCATTTGATAAAGACTTTTTCTCTGAATTATCAGTTGAACATTATTCACTTCAAACCTTCAACAAATTGTAGCACCCATACACAGTAATTAGTTTGCATTTCCCTTGGCCAGCCTAAAAGTAAGGTAATTGATATCCCAGGACTGAGAATTTCACTCTACCTAAAAGCAAGTTAGCACTTTAGTAAACTGAAAGAGTACTTGATAATTGTCAAGAATCTCAAAATTCTGATAGCCTTTGCCTGAAGGAGTTGTTTTATGAATTGAATTTCCTGTCACGTGTTTTACAAATAGATTTTGCCTCTTAGATTTTGATGATGCTTATTTCTGTTTGGCCTTAGTCTTCGGGTCCTAAGAAGGAGATTTTAAGATTATGAACACGAAGAGGTCCACAGCTGTCTTTACCTGGAAGTGAAATGACATCTGGCTTAGTGGATTTAATAGTTTCAGAAATGCCTCGCAGTCATCAACTCTCCTCTATGTCCTAATTTGGGCTTTGCTCTGTGCCAAAATACTTGATCATAATACACTATTTTGCACTCCTTTTCATATGTATTTTGAAGTCTTTCTCCCTCCATTGTACATATTTAAAATGTGTTTTTAATTGTTCACCCTTTGGTTTATTAAACATGTATGAAGGGTCTGTTATGTGCTGGTGCTGTTTATGGGTTAGAAATATGAAAGTCAGTTACATTTTGCATGATTTTTAGAGTATTTAAATTGCATAATAATACTCACTTTATACAAAGCAAAGTGTACTATACATGGATAAGTTATGAAGTTCACAACAAAATGAAAATCTATGAACCTAACCACCCAACCTAAGAACCAGAATATCATAAAAATTACCAAAATCTATATGTTTATTCCCTATTCCATTCCCTCTGCTACCTCTCGAGATGTAACGACCATTTGTATTTGACATTTTCATTCCCTTTCTTTTCTCCTGACTTTATTATTCTTCTCCTCTTCCTTCTTTATTAGTTTTAACCTTCTTATATCTACTTTCCCTGTTCTATCATATTTTACTCTTCAAAAAGACAGTTTTATTTATCCATCTCTATTGAGGGAACTCTGGACCATTTTCAGATTTTGCTATTGTGAACAATGATGCAGTGGACATTCCTGTACATGGTCCCTAATGCATCTTCTAAAATCTCTTGTACACACAACGTAGTGAAATTGCTGTAGATTATTGGAAGACCCATGTTTTTTTAAGATGGTATCAATCTATATTCAAAATTTCCTGTGTCTTTATTGATCCAATATTGGAAATTATCGGACTTCTTAAATTTTGCCCAACTAGTGTGTGCTAAACAGTATACAATGTTATCTTTATTATTTCATTGATTCCTAACCAAGTTTAATACCTTTCAGATGTATATGGATCATTTTTATTGCCTCTTCTAAAAAATTCTGTTTCATATCATTCACTCCCTTCTTTTTTATTTTCCATTTTAACATAAGCATCAAAGTTTTTTGCACATAAAAAATAATTTTGATGTATGATATGAGGTAGATAGTCCATCTCATTTATTTATTTTTTAATAATGTAAAAAAATAAGCTCCATTTACTTACTGGTCCATTCATTCCCAAGTGCTCTTCAAGGTACCTTATGTGTCAAATTTGGGTTTGTTTCTGACACTTTATTCCATTCCATTAGTACTTGTCCATTCCTGTGCCAATGCCACAAGGCCTCAACTAGCTTTATAACTTATTCATATTTTTCAAGTGTATCTGAATTGCTATGAGTTCTCAAAAATCCCACTGAGATTACATTAATTCTATTGATCGATTTGAAAAGAATGGCCTTTTTATGACACAGCACTTCTTATCAATGAAGACATTATCTATAATGTTTTAAAATAAAATTTCATCTAGATTTTTTTACATCTACTTTACTATGTTTATTTATCAGTGCCATGTTTTTATTCCTTCTTGAATCAGCTTTGGTAGGTGATTTTTTAATAAAAATATAATCTCCAATAAATCAACTTTTTAATTAGGTATTTCAAATCTTTTAAAAACTTTGCTAATTTTCTTTGGACTATCAATAATTGTGAGATGTTTTATTAAAATCTCCCACTGCAATGGATATTTGCAAATTTTCTTCTAGAATTTATGTTAACTTTTGCTTTTAATATTTTGAAGCTTTATTATTTAGTGCATTCCAATTATCTTTTTGTAAAATGAAGCTTTTGATTTCAATAATGATTATAATTAGTATTAGAAGTTGTTAATATTTTCATCATGGTTATATTACTCAGCCAGTGACACCTGAACAAGTATTGATACATGGATAAACTAGCATTTGACCTGATATAATGTTTTTATTTTGATTTGCTTGCATTAAATATTTAGACCTAATTTTTTCCAAATATGATAATTTGTTTTAATTCTTATTAGAAACATTTAGTAAATAGTAAGAATTAAAGTAGTTTTCCAGGATAGAGCCTAAAATTTAAAAATAGGTTTTGTCAATACTGTTCTTTAAATTAAAAGCCTAAATACGTAGGACCAAATTGATCATGTTCACATCATGCCACTACCATTGGCTCCTACGTGAATCTGTATATTCATCTTTATCTCTGGATCCATTTTATCTGCTTCTCCCAAAAGACACTAACTTTAGTAAATTTGATACACATGTTGCAATTTATCTTCCAATCATTTATTTTCATATTTGTGTATTCCATAACAAGTAACACATTTTTTGTGTGTCTTTGGAATTTTCATAATATGTATAGCACTACAAATAACATTCTCTTTCACATTTTATTTCAATATTCTTTTTTTTTATATTTAGTCATGTTGTTCTTATTCGCATAATTCTTTGCTTTTGATTGCTTTCTGCTAGTGTATATTGCAAATTTACAACACATTAAGTATAATTTTCTTTAGTGACACTTAAGCTGTCTCCAATTCTTTGCTTTCAGAAACTGCTAAGCTTAGAATAATCTCATTCATGTTTCTTTTGAGACCAGTGTGAACAATTCTCTGAGCTATATACCCAGGATAGAATTCCTCAATCATAATATGTATTTTATATATTATATATGTATATTTATATATCATATATATTATGAACAAATTATATATTTTATATTTATGTGTTTTATATATATCACTCACATATTATATATATACGTATCCCCATATCCTTACCAGCCCTTATTGCTATTTGACTTGTAACTTTTGTACACAGGAAGGAAAGTACTATTTCATTAAATTAACTTGTGGTCTCCTGATTATCAATTAAGTTAGGTATCTTTCCAATGTGCATATTTGCCAATTTGGCTTTTCCTTTTGTGAACTGATGTCCATATGCTTTGCTAATATTTATATTAATTTTATTTTAAAATTTTTTTAACAGATTAGCAAAAGATTTTTTTCCTGTTTTTAAACTATTAATCTTTTGTAATTATTGATGCTGCAAATATCCCCTGCCCATCTGACAATTTACTTTCTTTTCGTTCTTATAGATTGGCCCTTTGGGGTCATTAAGAATCATGATAATGTTCTCCTATATTTTCTTCTATTGCTTTATTGTTTTTAATATTTTACAGCTAGATATTAAATCACTTGGGGATTTTATTTTAATATATGCATATGCAACACAGAAGTTCTTCTTAAATTTCTCCTACATGGTGAATCAACTTTCTTAACACAATCAACTAAATACAGGCACACGTTGGAGATATTGCAGGTTAAGTTTCAGACCGCCATAATAGAGTGAATATCACAATAAAGTGAGCCACACAAAACAGAAAGAGACCCACAGACATAGAAAACAAACTTGTGGTTACCAAAGGGGAAAACAGGGAGGGATAAACTGGAAGTTTGGGATTAGCAGATACAAACTATTATATACAAACAGATAAATAACAAGGTCCTACTGTACAGCACAGGGAACTATATTCAATAGCTTGTAATAACCCATAATGAAAAAGAATATATACATGCATAACTGAATCACTGTGCTGTACACCAGAAGTTAACACAACACTGTAAATCAACTATACTTTAATTTTTAAAAATTAAAAAATAAAGTGAGTCACATGAATTTTTTGGTTTCCCAGTGCATATAAAATTATGTTTACACTATACTGTAGTCTATTAAGTGTGCAATAACATTATGTCTAAAAAGAAAACCAACGTGCATACCTTAATTTAAAATACTTTATTGCTAAAAAATGCTAACCTCAAATGCTAACATCATCTGAGCCTTCAGCAATTAGTAGTAGTAACACCAAAGATCATCACACCAAATACAATGATAATGAAAAAGTTTGAAATATTGTGAGAATTACCAAAATGTAACACAGAAACACAAAGTGAACAAATGTTATTAGAAAAATAGCTCCAATAGACTTGCTGGGTGCAGGGTTCCCCCAACGCTTCTACTTATAAAAAATGCAATGTCTGCAAAGCACAATAAGGTGAAGCATAATAAAATGAGGTATACCTGTAAGCTACTCTTTAATATAAATTTCTGGTGTTACCTCTGTTGTATACTAAGTATAGTCTCACTATTCTGCTCTATTTGTCTGTCAGAGTGCTTTAGTACCAATATCACACTTTTAATAACCGTGGCTTTGTAATATATCTTGCTACATGTAAAATGTTGGTGTTCTTTTTTAATTTCCTCAAAAGAAAATTTATGTCTTCCCATTCATGAAAAGATAAAGCTGTTTATATATTTTCATCTTATATGATATTCTTTAAAGAGTTTTAAACTTCTCCCCATTGCATTGGTGGCATTTCTTGGCAATCCTCAAGTATCAAACACATAATAGACTTATTTTTTATTATTGCAATAGTTATCTTCTGTTCCATCTCCAGTTGATTATTACTAGCATAAAGAAAACTTTTTACTTTCTTTTATAAATGTATATTATGATTTGTTAACTTTACCAAATACATTATTGATTTTAACAGTTTGTTTATTTTCCTGGGTTTTCAATATAAATGATCATATTATCTTCAAAATAAACTTTACAAGTGACATATACAGTAAATATAAATAAGGCAATTAGTTATTTAGAAAATTTATGACAGGGGCTACCAATGGTCAGTGTAGAAAAAGAATTCTTTAGAAAAAAAGACTTAAACAAATAAAAATAAAAAAGTAAATATTGCTATTAGATTGGGATTTGGGATTTCATAATGCCAAAATTATTATTATAATACCTTGCATTTTTCTTTGTATATTTTTCTTATTCATATCACAACAAAAATAATTATCATCGTACCACCAGTGAATTTTTGCACTGGTTGTTTACTGTTCCAGTCTATGAGGATCTTAATTAATGCATTAGCTCCCAGTGAAGATGAAAAAGCTCTTTGGTGAAACTATCCTTACACATGTGTAAAAAATTAAATTATCAGAACTTGTTTATCATTTTCAAACACACATGAAAACACTCCCCAAACCTAATCCCATTTGGACAAATACCACGACAATTCTTCAAGCTGTCATTGCCTTCTTGGAATTTATTTTATGAACATATATTAGTCCCTTTCTAAGATAGAATTGGATATTTTTCAAAAATAAAGATTTTCTCTTACCTGTAAAAGGAAAATAAGTAATGTGAGTAATATATGTTTGAATCAGCCTATATAAAATCAAGTTACTCTAGCAAATTCATCAGAGAGAAAATATTTTTAACAAAGGGAAAAACCATAATCTTCAATAACTGGAGCTTTGTGAAAGATTGCCAATTGACTAATTTCTTTCTTTGCTTATGATGTCATTGATAGTAAGACTGTCCCACCCAGTAAAACTTGATATGAAAAAAATGATCATGTTTGGAATAAATACAAGACATTGAGCAATATACCCTAAATTAAAAAAAGAAAAAAGAATATGTCATTATACTGAACTAGTTATCAATTATAAATGAGATTAAATAATGTTATTAGGACAATTTGATAAGATATCTGTTAGCATTTGTGTAATAAGCATTCATCTAGGTCTTAGATATGTATGTCAAATCATAATATCAAATTGATGTCATATTTAAATGTAATGTTTCTGAATCAATTTTAATTCATCAGATTTTGTTTAGAATTGAGAGCAAGTATCAGGATACATAAACAATTTCTTGCAAAACTGTTTATGATCACGTTCAGGGCAAATTCACTATTCAACATTCAATGATTCGTATATTCAATAAATACTCACTAAGCACCTATATGTGGGCACTGTTCTAGGTAAGGCAGATATGGTATTAAGAAAAGATTGACAAAGTTTTGAATAGAGATTACTATCTAGTGGGATGGATATGTAATAAAATAATTAATTTTGCAAGCAACTAAAGAAGCAATTTCAGTAAAATATACTGTGTATTATGAGGAGAAAATGCAGTGTGCAATGGGAGCACATTGAACTGGTCCCTTCCTGAACCTGAAAGGTAGGTATGAGGGAGGGAGGTATAGGAAGACTTTCAGAGAAATTGGCATACAGGCTGAGACGTATGTTTGATATGGAGTTAAGCCAGTGAATGGAAAGAAGGGAGAAGGAGGCTGAAAAATATTCTGGGCATACATGGGGACTGCCTGTTGGAAGATGTGGCAGTGAGACAGAACCTGGCACAGCTGAAGAGCTGCATGAGTTCCCTAGAGCTGAAGCCTGATGGAAGGGAGGGGACTACCTAGAGAATAATATAAAAAGGAAGCCACTGGCTGAGTGCTGAAAGGTCTCGTGAATCCTGTGAGGACATCTGCAATCTTAGGCAGCCTAGTGGATCTGAAACAAAGATGTGTATTGGCCATATTTTGATTTCAAGACCATGGTGGCAGCACTCAAAGAGTAAAGTAGAGAAAGCCAAAATGGTAGGCAGAGGATCCGATAAGAGACTATTGCAATCATCAAGGTCTAGAAGGTACAGTCAACAGACTCCATGATCAGTTAGATAGGGGGAGTGGTAAAGTAGAAGGAAAAGTCAAAATTAGCCCTTAGGTTCTTGGTCTTAGAACTGGGAGTGGGTGAGATATGATACCATTCACTGAAATGAGGAATAGAAAGGGGGACAAATGAGAAGGGTTTAGTTTTGGGCAGGCAAGTTTAATATATCTAGAAGACATCCATGTGAAAATTTCCACTAGGAAGCTGCAGTCTAAAACTTATGAGAGATTGCTGAGCAGAAAATAAAACTGAGTCATCCATATATATTTGACAATTGAAGATACTTGAGAAGATAAGATATTGTGAGAACTTGAGTGAGAAATGAAACTAGGGCAGGCCTAATAGTATTTAAATACTATAAGTGTTTGAATAGTTGTTTTTTTTTTAATGTAGTAATATGCTATAAGACACTGATGAAGGCAACTGGAGATGACACAAAGAAATGGAAAGATATCCCATGCTCTTGGATTGGAATAATTAATATTGTTAAAATGGCCATACTACCAAAAGCAATCTACAGATTTAATGCAATCTCTATTAAAACATCCATGACATTTTTTAACTGGACTAGAACAAATCATCCTAAAATCCATATGGAAGCACAAGAGACCCAAAATTGCTGAAGCAATCTTGAGAAAAAAATAACAAGGCTGGAGGTATCACCCTCCTGGACTTCAGACTATGCTACAAAGCTACAGTAATCAAAATGCATGGTATTGCACAAAAACAGACACATAGATCAATGGAACAGGGTCCAGCACCCAGTAATAAATCCACACAGCTATGGTCAATAATTGATGATAAAGGAGGAAAGAATATACAATGGAGAAAAGACAGTTTCTTCAATAAGTGGTGCTGGGTAATCTGGACAGCTACATGTAAAAGAATGAGATTAGAACCTTTTATTCATACCATATACAAAAATAAACTCCAAGACCTAAATGTAATAATGGCTATCATCAAAAAGTCTACAGATAACAAATGTTGGAGAGAACATGGAGAAAAGGGAACACTTGTACACTGTTGATGGGAATGTAAATTGGTATAGCCACTATGGATAAAATTATGGAGGTTCCTCAAAAAACTGAAAACAGGACTATCGTATGACCTAGCAATTCCACTCTTGGGTGTATGCAGAAAAACCAAAAACACTAATTTGGAAAGATGCATGCACTTCAGTTTTCATAGCAACACTGTTTACAATAGCCAACATATGGAAGCATCACAAGTGTCCATCAACAAACAAGTGGATAAAGAAGATGTGGTATATGTATAGAATGGAATATTACTCAGCCATAAAAAGAATGAAATTCTGCCATTTGTGCAATGGAGGTGAGTCTAGATTATGCTTAATGAAATAAGTTAGACAGAGAAAGACAAATACTGCATGATATCACTTATATGTGGAATTTTAAAAATCAAAGAAATGAGAGTACATAGCAAAACCAAAACAGATTCACAGATATAGAAAATAAACTAGTGGTTACCAGTGGGCAGAGGGAAAGGGGAGGAGCAAGATAAGGGTAGGTGAGTAAGAGATGCAAACTACTATGTGTAAAATAGACAAGCAACAAGGATCTATTTACAGCACAGGGAATTACAACAAATAGTTTGTAATGACTTTTAATGGAATATAATCTATAAAAATACTGGATCACAATACTGTACATCTGAAAGTAAAATAATATTGTAAAATAACTATACTTCAATAAAAATGAGCTATCAATATAAAAAGACAAGAGTAATGAATGAACATGGTACTGAAACATATTTCAACTCTGAAAATTTGTCTTTATATATTGAAAAACCATCCAAAGTGTTATGTAGACAATTTGTGATTTGACTTTGATTTCAAGATCTTAAAAAAGAATCATTGAAAACGAAGTCCTCCATTATCGTGTTGCCATTTTCAAGCCAATTTACGAGGCAGAGCAGCATCTTTCAGATTTATGTTCAGCGACTTTCAGTTTTATGTTAAGCATAACTGCTATGATTTTTACTAACATTAAGTTTGCTAAACAAAGCAGAGTTGTTGAATATACAAGACCGCATTAAAAATGAATGCTCAATTTTCTTATGGTTAGATTGTTTAACCTTTTATAGTTGTTTCTTAATTTAACCAAATTATTAAATAATAATCATTATCACTTGACAGAAGCCTCGTTTACAAGTACAAAAGTAAAACAGTTCCCAAGATTTGAAGTAGAAAGTGATTTAGACACTTAGTTTTGGGAAAGAAACTTAGAAAATTGACCTCTGAGATACACTTTAACACATATTCATAAAACTGAAATGGGTTTACATGTCTGTAATAAAATTCTTAGCAATAATTCATCCTGAAATTCCTTGAGAGACAGCTTACTGGTGAACATATCTTACCTCCCTTAGTAGCCTGAGGATGGAGTTGTCCTAAGTTATAATAAAAAAGAAACTGTAAACGTGCACATTTTAATCTGTTCTGAAAGCAAATGGAAATGACAATGTATGTACACATGTATTGTGATGGGCTTTGAGAAAAACAGACCTGTGCAGTGGCCCATGAATTATAGCTTACTGTGTGCCTGGTAAGACAATTATTATTTAAGTAATTATTATATATTTTAATATAAAGAAATAGTATAATATTTTGCACACTTTTCATTATACCATACATTCTACTCTGTCAATTATTTTTCTATTCTATCACCCAAGGAGAAATATGGGATGAGTTATAATTAATTTTCTGATATTCTCCCTAAGAACTTCCTCCATGAATTAAATACTTAACATTTTGTCATCATGGGACAATAGTTGTTCAACAAAAGTTAATTTACTTACTTTCTTACCACGGTTTAGTTACGCAAATAAATACAAAAGACTTAACAAACTAATCATTCTTAAGGTTTAAGTCATAGGATTTTGATTCCTTGTTTTAATAAAAAGAACGTGTTGTGAAAAGATCAACTGAGTAAAATAAAAGACAGCAGGTTTTGGAGAAGTCACTGCAAGCCTTAAACTGAACCAGAGGACAAACTTTCCAAGCCCAGACAGCTACTTCCACTAAAACTCGCAAAGACAGACCATATTTATATTCTTAATTAATGCCTTTTGTGTTCCCCTATAGCTGTCTACACAGCAAACCTTTGGGGACCACTCTGTTCTTTGGCGGAAATGTAGCCTTTGTAAAGAAAGTCAACTTTCCTCTCTCTACCCTGAAGACAACACAAAGGTCAACTTCACAGGGGAGGTGTTACCAACGGAATCAAAGGCCTTAAGGGAAACTTAATCCTGATACTGACTCAGCCAATCCTCTGCACCACTCCTGTCTCAGTGAGTGCATTGATTCTCCGCAGATTCTGCACTGCTGGCCTAAATAAGGAGCAGATGAGGGTAAGAACCTATGGTCCCTCCCAACAGCCCAGTATGACTTTCACAACCTGAGGGGATAAATCCAGCCTGTTTGGTCTCATAGAAACTTTTTCTACTTTTTTTTTTAACATTTTTTATTGATTTATAATCATTTTACAGCATTGTGTCAAATTCCATGGTAGAGTACAATTTTTCAGTTATACATGAACATATATATATATTCATTGTCACCTTTTTTTCTGCATGAGCTACCATAAGATCTTGTATATATTTCTCTGTTCTATACAGTATAATTTTGTTTATGTATTCTACAATATTGAAATCCCAGTCTATCCCTTCCCACCCTCCGCCCCCTTGGCAACCACAAGTTTGTATTCTATGTCTATGAGTCTGTTTCTGTTTTGTATTTATGCTTTGCTTGTGTTTTTTTTTTTTTTTTAAGATTTCATGGTCTCATAGAACTTTTAAAAAGTAAATTAAATTTTTTTTATTGGAGTGTAGTCGATTTACAATTTTGTGTTAGTTTCTGGTATACAGCTTGGTGATTTAGTTATACATATATATTTATATATTCCTTTTCATGTTTTTTCATTGTAGGACATTACAAGGTATTAAATATAGTCCCCTATGCTATAAAGTAGGTCCTTGTGGCTTATCTATTTTATATATAGTACTTACTATCTGCAAATCTCAAACTCCCAATTTATCCCTTCCTACCCTCTTTCTCCCCTGGTAACCATAACGGTCTCATATAACTTGATATGGGTGCTATGTTCTCTCTACTCAGAAGGGAATTATCAAAGAGGTAGGATATATTCCATGCTTAGTAAATATGAATGCATAATTAACCTTAGCTTTAAACTGTATTCTCTAAATATAGCATCGTTTTGTGGATTTCCTGATTGTGTAAAGTTATATAGAATACCAAAGTAATGTCAGTATGTCAACACAAAACTAAAATACTTCCCTGATAGTTATAAGAAATCCTCCTAGAAATTAAATATTAATTAAAAAAAAGTGTTTTGTCACTAGTTTGGCCATAATAACCAGCATTTTGGAGGAGGATCCCAACAAGCATCTTTCCTATATTTTATTCCATATGACACTGTTTCCAAATCTCAGCACCAACTGCTGGAAAGGTAGAAATTCCTTTCTGCTGGATTATAAAAATGCTACCTTTTCATATAAAAATACATTTAAAAAACAAAGAAAAAAGTCTGATTGACACCTACAGTGAGATCTAACATTGTATCAATAAATTGTGCCCCCTCCCTGTCGATACTATATTCATCCTATGTTTCAGCAATAAGCTCCACGTTGTATCCCACATCTGGGGCTTGGAAGTGGGTTGTAAACCTTTATTAACTCCCAGGGAGCATAATATCAGATCAAACATTTCATCTGTGTGATGTTTCTTTAACTTTATTTAGTGGTGTGTGGTGCATGACAAAGAAGAATAGAATTCGTCCCAGTGTGAGAGAAACTGTGTGAGCCTCTAAGATCTGACCTCTCACATCCAACTTTTTCTTTGATCTCTTTGCTTTATTTCAGCAGAAACAATGTCCTTGGGGAATGGAAGTTGGTTTTTTGCTTAGGATTTGATACTTACCTACTACAGAAGACTTAGAAAAGATGGTAAGTCAGAGCACCTAGATTCGTAATTTGGTTTAAGTATCAGAATATAAATAGAAAAAGTTACATTTAAAAATCTTTAGAATTAAGTATTTTATCAATTTTATTAAATATGAAACTACTCACTACCATGTATAAAAATTCAAAGGCATAAACAAAAACATAAAAAATTAGGATAATAATAAATTAGGCAATTAATAGATTTCAGGAGATCAAAAATATACATGCATATTTAAGTATTTAATTAAACACTTGATATTTCACTTATAGAAACAATAATTACTCAATAATTACTTTTTCCTTTTCTCTCTATTGTTTTTGTCATCTGGTAAAAATTCACAGATATTACTAATCTTATGTCTAAAATATTTATTATTTTTATGTTTTTAATATTATTTTATACTTATATACATTATACTCACTGAATAGTAGTAGTTTTTGGTCTGAATTACTCTGATGGCTCCAAATTTTATTTCCAAAAATGTGTTAGTGAACCTTGGTCCTAATCTATTATAAAATCTGTTCATTAATGCTTAGAGTTAAAAAAAAATACTCTCTTAAAATAAGTTTACTTGAATTATCAATTCTATCTTTGTGTTTGATCCTATGCTTTATATTTTAAAAGCCTTTACTCAGAAGACTATGGGACATTTTATACACAAGATTATTACTTCTTAGAGCAATTTATAGTGACTGGAAGATACAGGGTTTTAAACTAGAAAACTGAAAATGTAATTTGATAGTCCTACTCAGCTGTCCTCATATTAAATACACACCAGAGACTGGCCATTGTAGCTACTCAATTAATATTCAATAGCAATGAAACATGCTTTCTGGGCTACATATTATGTGAACTACAACATCATTGTGGGAAAATCCTTGGACATAAGCAGCTTTATGTCAAGGCTTTCAAAGATGCAAAAGAAATTATCTCATGCTATGAAGATTTCAATAATGGCTTTAAATTATAGCAGGTTGGAACAACCCTGGTCCAAATACAGAAGGAATGGAAGACCTAAAACTGCATTCCTCCTTCTAAATAGAGCAATTACTACTTGCAGTCCCCTAAGGTTCTTGATACATGAGCTCTAATGTGTCTTGATTTTGAAAAACATGTAATGTAATGTGGCAGTCCAGATGTTACATAAATGCGTAATTCCACCATGGGTTATTAAGGTGTGAGTGGGCAGAGGGGATTAGTTTAAAACATTTGCTGCTTTAGGCTTACAATGATCACTAATTGCTACTGATCTGAGTAGACAGTGACATCATAATATGCTTTACTTTTCTTTATATTATAGACCTCTTTAGTAAAGCATTTCTTTTGTCTATCTTGTGAATAATTACAAGATAACATCAGATGATTCTGTTTCAATTTAACAGTTAGTGTTTACACACACACAGACACACACACACACACACACAGAGATTTCATGTATTAAAACAGTTATTATCCTTTGTCCAAAATTTACTAACTTCTGCTGATTAATATGACACTTGAGATGTTTTCATTTAGATTTCAGGAAGCATCAAATTTAACTGTGATTCTTATCCAAAGTATTTCTTCTTCTTTCAGCTAAAATAAAGCAAAATAGTAAAAAGAATATGAGTATGTGTTGACAAAGGTGTGATGAAGGGGAGGAGTAAGGAAAGGAAATTGGAAAAGTTCCTCAGTTCTTCTAACCTGAACTATTAGAGGAAATTTGTAAAGGAAAAGGTACAAGGAAAAAGTAGTCTATTATCCTTAGCATTTGAAAACCATCACCCCATCCTGCAACAACTAGTCTCACTTTTTTTCCTTCATACTTCTTCTACCATCTTGGATTTCTCCAAGGATTCCGGAACTAGAGAGGGAAGATAAGACGATAGGAATTTCCAGGAGGGAGGCAGATACAGTAGTAAGTGGTCTGGTCCTTTCTGTGTGCACAGTGATAGCCATGTTATTTTTTTAGTGTAATTGAATTTTCTTTAAATATTAATTAAAGAGTAATTTAGGGGTGTTAAATTACATAGTAAAGGGTTTGATATAACATAAAAGCTCAATCAGTATTAGTTTCAAAATTCTCAAATGGCACTTTTAAAATCATTTAGTTTATCATTTTTTTTACAAAGCAAATGGAGACTGGGTCATAAGAAGTTATGTTACTTACCTAAAAGTCTACATATGATGTATTTCAATCCATTTTTCTTTTTAAAAAATTCAGCTTCATGTTATTATATGACTTAGTCACTTAATCTATAATAATGTAGTTTATATATACCAAGTATATAAATTCAATTAGTATCTTTACATTCTATATCAAAGCTCTTTGCTTAATCATGTTAAGTATTTTAAATAGGTTGCCAAAATTTTGAATAAGGAACTTCTTAAAGGTACATGATATAATAATTTAGTTATATTCATAAATACCCTCACTTTCATATAAAGGTAGTTAATCATGAATACAGGTGTCATTTTTAAGAACTTAATATGTGTGTTTTTCTCTGTTTGTACTGAGATGGCATTTAAGCCCAAGAGAACATCAGTGGTTGACATTTGTCATAGTTTAAATTGAAATTATCTATGTTAAGTACCCAACAAACAAAAACCACTTATTAAAAGATATTTGTCAAACTCAATTTTATAAACCTTTAATAAATCTTGTATTAAATTCTTTAGACACATCTGGGGATCAAATACTTAAGGGATTATATGTAGTAACATTTTGTTGAATAACAGCTCTTTTTAAAAAGTTTGGGTGAGGAATGTAACAGCTCCACCATAATAATTACCAGAAATATATGCCAAATTAAAATGTATCAGTAATCACAAGTAGGATATGTTGAAGTCTTAATTTCTTGATTTCAACTAACTGAATTTACTTTCAACCGTCAGCCGTTTCAGCAGCCTGTAAAAGCTTAAAAAGAAATAATGATAAACAACTACCACTACTTGCTACTTAAATCATGAACTTTTCTAAGCCTGGAATATGGCCCACCTCATTTGCTGATGTGGGGCAGGCAGAAGAAATGGTTTTCTCCACTTTGCCCTCTTGCTGCCTCTCTGAAGATTCTTTATGTTCAGCCTGACGCCAGTGGGTTATGTTAATCTTAACGGATGATGACGAGTAAATAGGTAGCTATTATTAGCTGGTACAAATTGATAAAAATGACCATTTATGATGCAGACAATGAATCATGGAAAGTTTTTAAAGTGAACTTCATGACTAAGAAGGAGTGTCTGAAGTCAAGATTCTAAGGATTCAGATATTAGTGTTGATGATGTTTCAAACTGAACGACAAGCTTGAACATCTGAGGGAAGGATGACTTTGAAAATTTGCGATGTAGGCTGTAATGCAACATCTTCTGGAAAAGTCTTTGAAAAAATGTACATTATTCACCCCTCACCCACTTTACCCAGAATGTCTGCTAAATACAGATATTCCCTCTACAATATTTCAACATGACCTAAAACCACCTGCAGCTGTAAATCTCTGTACTGTATAAGCCTTCCATTCTTGGACACTGAATTTTAGAATATATTTCTGTATCTTTGCCTCCCTGTAAATTGTGATTCACTGTCTATTTCTCAGCACTCTGCAAATTAAATGGAACAAGCCAAATTATTCTGTCTCTGTATTTTTTTCCCTCCCAGCAATATTCAGTCTCTCAACACATTTCAAATGATGCTTTTTTTGAGTATCTGGATCCTTTAGGTAACTGCGTTTAGAAAAGAGCCTCATCTTAATTTTTGACTAAAATTTGCTACCCCAAACTCCTGGTATGGCTTGACCTGACAAGAGCAAGAGCATCATTTTGTTCCAGAAAACATTTGGTTAGGTACCACAAGCATGGCAGGCTGAGTACTGGAATGTTACTCTACTAGGCATTAAGGGAAGACAAATACAGTTTGCAAATTACTAATTATTTTAAAAAGCAGAATGATACAAAAAGTAAAGAGGTTCAAATAATATATTAATCATATAGGGAAGGGCTAGCTTTTTTTTCTTTAAGGCTTTATTTTTTAGAACTTTTTTAAGTCTTAGATTTCCACAAAATTGAGAAGGTACAGAGATTTCCTATATACTTGCTGCCCCCACACATGCATAGCCTCCCCCATTAGCAACATCCCCCACCAGGATGGTATATTCATTACAGTTGATGAACCTGCACTGACACATGATAATCATCCAAAGTCCATACTTTACACTATTATTAAACACCGGTTTAATCTCGGTGTCAGCCATCCTGTGAGTTTAGACAAATTTAGGATGACATATATCCATCATTATAGTATCAGAGTGTTTTTCGGTCCTAAAAAATTTTTGTGCTCTACCTGCTCATCCTTCCTCTCTCTCCAGTCCTATCCACCACTGATCCTTTTACTGTCTCCATAGTTTGTCCTTTACTAGAATGCCCTGTAGTTTGAATCATATAATATATTGATTCTCAAATTGGCTTCTTTCACATAGTAATATGCATATGCATATGCATTTCCTCCATGTCTTATCATTGCTTGATGGCTCATGTCTTTTTAGCACTGAATAATGTCCTATTGTCTGAATGTTCCATAGTTTATCCATTCACCTATGAAGGACATCTTGGCTGTTTCCAAGTTCTGGCAGTTAGGAATAAAGCTACTATTAACATTTGTGTGCGCTTCTGTATGTACATAAGTTTTCAGTTCCTTTCGGTAAATAACAAGGAATTCCATTGCTGGATTGTCTGGAAAGAGTATGTTCACTTTTGTAAGAAACTGCCAAAGAGTATTTCAAAGTGACTGTACCATTTTGCATTCCTGCCAGCAATGAATGAGAGTTTCTGTTGCTACACATCCTTGCCAGCATTTGGCATTATCAGTGTTCTCATTTTGGCCATTCTAACTGGTGTGTAGTGGTATCTTACTTTATTTTAATTCCATTTTCCTGATGATATAGAATGTGGAGCATATTTTCATATGCTTACTCGCCATCTGTATGTTTTCATTGGTGAGGTGTCTGTTAAGGTCTATGGCTCATTTTTTAGTCAGGTTATTTTCCTCCTGTTAAATTTTAAGAGAGCTTTTTGTTATATTTTGAATAACAGTCCATTATCAGTTGTGTCTTTTGCAAATATTTCAATGCAGTCTGTGGCTTATCTTCTCATTCTCCTAACATTGTCATTCACAGAGCAGAAGACAGATAGCTTTTGAGTCAGGCCTTGAAAAATGAGAAATATCTTAAAGCAGAGTTGGAGGAAACTACACCCTCTAGCTGAGGGATTAGCAAAAAGAAACAGAATAGGATGAAAATGTATAAGCTGGTTCAGAATTGGGGGAGTGGTGATGTTAACTTAGAATGGCTGGTGATACATGGAAAATAACGAGACGGTAAAGACAACTGAATTTAAATTGTGAAGAGCCCTGAGTGTCAAAATGAAAAACAAACATGTTCAAGCAGTGAAAGCCACATTTTGGACGAGAGGAGTAGTCCAGGTTTTGGCTGGTGTGATACATAATTCACCTATATTGAATTTACCGTTAACACGTTTGTCACTGAATGTTGGTTTTCCAATTCCTGATTTGTATGACTGCATAAGGACCACAGATCCTGATCTAGATCAGGAGAGCAACACAATTGTGGTAAGTTCCATCTTTTTAAGGAAATCCATCATTAAAGCCTGGCTGGAAATGTAGGGATCCTAAAGCTAATGCTGGAAGCTCTTTTCCCCACATTTGGTAAGCTCCTATCCTAAGAATGTTCATAATTGTTTTCCTCGTACTTTTTAAAATTAAAAATAAAAACAATGGCATTATGCCTTTTTTGCAAGCTACGTAGAAGAGACCTCTGCTACACCCAGCAGAAGAAAGCAGTGACATTGAACTGAAGCCAGGCTCTCCTCCTGAGTGAGCTATTGCTTTTGCACTCTGTGAACCTCTTGGTCTGTATTTGTAAAATAGGTGGGGATATAAAATATATATAAAGATAAAAGTGATAAAACTGATAACATTAATTTGAGGATTGTAAACAATAGTATATGTTTTATTAACTCATATTGACATAGGACTGACATTCAGTACCTAATAGCTTTTATGTACACATATATTTTATATCTATTATTAATATAGGTTATAATTTTATTTCCTTTTGAAATATTTGTATTGAATATTATTAGCTCATAATCAAAGAATATATCCACGGGAACATCACTTTCATATTAAATACTGTGTTTGATTCTCTCAACACATTGTTGGGAAGGGACACTGTTAACTCTTTCTATCAAGAAAGCAAGTTTTGTAGTGAGTGTGGTAAAATCAATCAAGCCTTACGACTTCAAATTACACTTCTTTCTTAGAGGGGTCATTAATCTGCTGAGACTTGACTTCTCTGGAGTACTCAGTTTATTTGAAATAAAGCAAACATCACTATATTAGCATGCCACAGGCTTACCCATAACATTTTTCTTTTAGTGTCTTCTCGCTTGATCAGTTAACCGGGGTCACGGGACTATTACCTACTCTTAAATCTTTAAACCTATACCTAATAGACATTATCAATATTTCCACTCTTCTTTAGAAAAAAAATTTTAAAGTTCTTTGAAGAAAAAAGGTATTTGGATGCAAAATTGTATGAAAATTTGGCTGTTTATTTGTTTCATTTTTTAAATGTAAATCATTTATTCACAATTTTCAAAGGTTAACGATGTCTGTTATTTTTCCTTTCTTCCAGCTCTGCCAGAAATGACACTTTCTTGTATGAGAAAAGGAAGAGGGCATTTTTAGAAGTGTCTCTGTATATGTTGATTTTCTATATCAAGTTGCCTTAGGAACCCATCAATTAGATCTGTTGTTAGAACCACACGTCTGAAAAGACAGAATTGTGTTCAGTATTAGGATTAATCTTGCATTGACACTAATCTGGAAATCAAAAATATTTCCTAGTAATGATACAGCTTTTTTATGTCATCCCTCTTTTCCAGAGCCCCCTTGTACCTAGTGGTCCTCAGTGTCACGGCTGAGTCAAGATGGGCTGTCTTCTCCCACTTGCAGGTAACGCTCTTCCTCCATCTTTATTCAGTGCTTGGAAGATTTACCAAAGTTTTGACAAGACTAAAATATAAGAATTCTCCTTTGATCCTTCATGCATGTTCAAGCCAATGTGATCTCTAGAGAACCCAATTTTGTTCAAGTTGCTTCCTCACTCTATTAAAAAAAAAGATTCATATCTCCCACAAAATAAAGTCAAAATTCCTTAGCCTCACATGTGAGGCTTTGACTATCAGTACAGAAACTTCTTTCCCACTTTTATTTCCAACACCACATGAACCCTACCCTTTGGACACACTGAACTGTGCTCCATTTTCCAAAGGCACTTTCCACTTTTCTGTCCTTGAGTTCTTGTTTGTGTGATTTCTTCTGTGAGGGGTGGAATCCCCCCCTTTTCTCTTCCAGTTAGTATCCTACCTTGACCCTGCTTGGAATGCTATTTCAGATCTTGAAGTGGGTGGTGATGTTTGAGAATTTGGGAAATGCATCATTTGGAGAAATATTAAGTTTTTGACTTCTTGTATTTCAGGTTGGCAACAAGGGTTTATTTTCCAACTTGCCAACAAGATAATTCAGTCTGAGTATTCTCATTTTAAAAATGACGCATTTTCATCTGAAAGAAAGACTCAATAGAGGTAAAATCTAATGGAAATGTATTGTTTTGTTTTAAGCATGATTTGTCACTATCACATCATTTCATCTCTAATATCTTGCTGGGCTGATTATCAGGTAAATCACAAATTTGCTGAAAACATTCCACTTTTGCTTCTGGAAAATCCAACACTGTGAGTGGTGCCAGCAAGTATTTACAATTCCCACTGAAACCTGGAGACAATTCTTGTTCAATCTTGCCACTCATCGTCATCAGCTCTGTATTTATGAACAGCATTCTTACCATGGGTATCATTTCATTTTCATTTTAGTTTAACTCAACAAATTGAACTTCTCAATAAAGTCAGCAATAGAATGAGCCATCTAATGAACAGTGAATAGAAGAACAGATGCCTGGAGGCATTTAAGTCATTGGACTATTAGAATCAAGAAGTGTTTCAGGAGATGCATATTTACCACATGTTACTCTAAAGTCCTTTGAGTACTGAAAGCAACAAGTTTTATCTGGTTTTACCTAGTGCTCTAACACACTGATTGATCAATCTGAAAATAAAAGGCTATGTGGTAAAAGTTTAAGTTGTGAAACAAATAAGACCACTGCGTCTCAAATTTCTTTTAACACTTGGGTTTCAATGATGCTTCTTTAATCTTCAATACTTACAAATATTTATCAGTACCCACTGGTATCTCACACTGTTCTAAAGGCCACACTAATGGCCACATAATTATATTATAACATATGATATTATAGTATCATGGAAATAAGTCAAGTTAGAGGACTCAATTATTCCTTCAGTTAGGAATAACTGAAGTTAGCTTTGGGCTTGGGTTAGCAATACTGAATTTATCATTTTAAATTCTGTTGATCTTATAAATATTTTATCAACCATCCATTGAATAATCAATCAGATATTTAGGGCTGTAAGTCAAAATAATTTTCTAAATTATGTACCAAGTGAGCTAGCTTTGTAATAAAACAAAATGCATTCTAAACACATGAATGTTCTATTTATGTAGTACATTTGCAAGTGTAATTTCTCAGGGTCAAAGCAGTTTATTATGTTTTATGAGTCTTAGGAAACTATTAATAGTGTATGTTGACGTGCAAAAGCTTGGACACACTGCAGTATTGTGTGTATTCAAATGAGATTACTGTTTAACCCCATCATGAAAATAATGCAATTAGCTTGTAATTTCCTTTTCCTTTTCTGCTTAAAATATTTCACACGTGTTTCAAAGCCTACCACTCTAATCTTTAACTACTACCATATATTTGTTTCAACAAGGCCTACAAATTCTGCTAACTCAATGATAAAATTTCACTGGGGTTCAACTTTTTGTCTTTACTGTTTTTGTCTTATTTAATGTAGTAACGCTTCATAGAGCATTTTTGAAATTTTGTCCTTGTTAATAGCTGTGTCAGCAGGAGTGATACATAAAACATTTAATAAGGGATAAGGCAAGAGCACTAAACGGTCACCCTGGATTCTTAACTAGTCCCCAGGATGCCGCAGCTAATCAGAATCAATGCTAACATGGTTGACCAGTACTCTGGTTGCTATCGGCCCTGTTCTGAAAGGGATGCTCTGCTTTGTGATTTGGGTGCTTAGAAGCACAACAGCAATAGAATAAACCCCCTCGTGTCTCTCAAAGCATGCGAAATTCTTACGTCTTGGAACCAAAGTCTAAAGGAATCATTTGCTGATTTTTTGTTTACTTCTAGTTCTTGAGATGCATTTTCAGGGCTATTTTTAGTATGAAGATATTATGCGTAATTTGGAAGACACAATTTTCCATCAGCCTTTGCCATATTTAGTCTTCCACTCTATGGCCTATGAAACTATTGTCATGTGAGGAGTCAAAAAAAGCAGGATATCTGACCCAGCTTTGCCGCTAACAAATATTGTATCCTCAGATTTAGTCATATATGTTGAACTTCTGTTTCTTTTCTTGCAAAATCTAAGATTTCAAATTACCTATCTGTAATGATTCATGTGGCTTTTTAACTTTTTGATTGGAAATATGTCAAATAAAGTCAGATATTTACAGATGTGAAATAGAAATTTTATTTCATTATGAAAAAGGGAGCATTCATTTTTAATGTTATCTGAAGGTCGTACTTCTAGAGGAATTTTTCATTATGGGCTGAAATCTCAGGCCTTTAACTAACTTCAAACTCATATCCATCTAACTCCATGCACACTGGAGATTAGCAGGCCTTACCCTTTTCTGACAGTTAGACATTAACTTTTCAATTCTGCCAAGCAATAAAAGGCAGTAGAATAATTAAAGATTTATTAAGCAGTGTACAGAGAATTTCTCTTCATCTTTTAATAGAATTAAACTTTATTTTTAATTTGTGATCATTTCTCTTGTGTTGATTTAAAGTTTATCTTTGTTCTAACACTGAAGATAAAATCATTAAGCATTTTCATAATATTAATATGATTATAAGAGATATTCCTGAGGAAACACATATTTGAAAATAGTTCAGTGTATAGTTATATGAAAATGATACTACAAAGGGCAGATGAGTTTTATCCGATATTTTGTTGCATCTGCTCATTCGAGTCAGTTTGAAAGGTATTCACGAGCAGTTTGTTAGCAATTTGGGCCGAAGTTACCACCTTTGAAAATAAGACTAATTTGGGAAACTGCAAAGTTATACTGGTATCTGGGCTCTGCCTGAGGACAATTCATTCAGAATTTCTCGAAACATTAAGCTGGAGTAACAATGTGTACCTAAAATAAATAAAATGCCATTTATTTGAACTATTACATGATAGAGACATTAAGGCAGTGATTTCCAAACCTTATTGCGTATTGGAATCAGTTGGGGAATCTTTAGAGACTATTGATACCTATGTTGCCTCCCACATATTCTGATTTAATCTGTTTGAGGTGTAGCATGGGCACTGGATTTTTTAAATCTCTGCAGTTGATACAGTGTGACACAACACGCCCATGTGAAGCAAGGTCTGGAAACCACTACATTAAAGAATGCTTCTTCCTAATCAAAATATTTTGCAATTCGATAATAATTACATATTAAAAATGTGAAAATCTAGAAAAGTATTCAGAGATCTCTAAAAAGAAATAGAATTATAAGAAGCTCAGAATGGAGTATTCCAGGTTCATTGGACTCACGTATTGCTCCAGGAATGGTGCACAAAACCTATTTCTTCATAAATCTATTTTTCCACATATATGGCATCGGGTTTTGGTTTTTTTTTTTATGGATTTTTTACTTTTTTCATACATTTGTAGTATAAACTATTTAGAAAATTGGAAATATTAGGAGCTGTCAATGCTAAAAACAGACATACTACCTAATTTTTTATTGCCAACTCATCTGGATTATTATTTTTACTAGCTTGATTTGAAATTTTCAGGGTAGATTCAGGTTAGCTCATGCCAATGGATATCCCTTTTCAAAAAAAATGTTTTGGCTTATTTTTTTTTAACAGCTCCAATACTATTCATTAATGGACAAAACACATTTTTTTCACTTGTCTCTGTTGGTAATTTTCAATAGATAGGTAGCATAAAGTCATGCTGTATATTTTTTGAAATTTTATTGGAAGATTATTTGTACACTCAGAGGTTTTGTTTTATTTTGTTTTGTTCAGGAAAATCTATATTGTGTGTGAAAGGAGTGTAGTGATTTGACTGAGCTACACTACTCTTGGTGAAAACAGATCTCTATTATTGACATTAAAACCAAATCTTTCCAGTGATTAACAGGATGGATGAAATTGAGAAAGATGCAATCATTAGGTGATCATTGAAGGCTGTCTAGAAAAGTGCTTGGGCAGAGAGGGACTTCAGATGGCCGTGGGCATGGTTGAGAACACACAGCAAAAAAGCAGGCTCAAGTCATCAGCCTAACAGACCCTTACACGGGCCTGGATCTTTAATACCACCAGTACTTTTAAAATAAGAGTTCCTCCTAATATTTGGTGAGAATCTGAATGCTATCCCTGATGTCTTAGGATACTCTAATGATTTATCTTTGGTAGGTTCTGTAGATTAGAAAGCAAAATAAGAGTTATAAATTTGTAAACTATAGGAAGATGGCAACCTCCACAAGAGCCTGGTACCCTGTACCTGCCGCTCATCCAATCATGGCTGATGGTTAGAGCCTTAAGGATGTAGCATCATATATCACATACAGCTGTATTGCATATAGCTGAGACCTTTAGAGTGACTTTGGTCAAAATCTTTATAGATGGAACGTAGAAAAGCCCCATAGAATGAGGTGTTCATTTAGGTGAATGTTATAATAAAGGAACTTTTTCTATTTTGATAGAAAAATTTAAAAATCACATTGCACTCTCCCCACGACAAATGGATTGTGGAACACTCTGCATATTTCTAAGTAGCAACGTCATCATTAAAAACACATTCTTGCATATTTTAAGTAGCAATATCATCATTAAAAACATGTTCTTATTGTTTTTACTGAAATAGGAAGACATCCAAAAGGACAAGTAAGTTTCTAGGACATTTGGCCACTACAGTTCTTAAATTTGCTTTGCATAATTTTCCCCTATTTTTTCTCACACTTACGCAATTAACAATCATTTCTTACTGCTCTGTGTGTATCCTGTACCTACTTTTAAAATTCTCTCATCTATTAGCACCTTTGTAATAGGCTTCTTCAGTTCTTCTGTGAGCTGGAAAAAGAGACAGCTAATTTTGCTAAACCTGTTGCCAAATAAAAGGGAATGCCTGTTGATTAAAAACAAAAGAGCTGCTTGTGAACAAAGCAAGTGAGATTCAGAGCTTGACGTGTATGACATTTTTCTTAACCATTCTGATGTCTCATTCTGTAGTTTGTTTCTCAGCAGTATTCCCTATAGTTGAAAATGTTCTATATATTCAACTCAGTTTGATTCAACAATCACTGAGACCAATTTCTTTTTAGCAAAACATAACTTAGGCCCTATGAATGATGGAAATGTGACAAAGCGATCACAAAAAGAGTTTGTAATAAGGAGAGAGATATGCTTTCTTTCCCATAGAAGTTATTGAACTATTACAATGTGTAATACCTCCTTCCAGAAGGTCACAAGAAAGAAATATTTCTTAACCACAATAGAGAAATACTATAATTAAATACATAAAATATTGCTAGTATAAGGAGGAGAGATAAGAGGGAAGATAAGTAAGGATTTAAGATATGCAGCCATTTTTAATTCAAAGTGAAAGGTTTTTATTCATAAGGATTAATTCCAAAATTCACAGAAAGTCTAGTCAATGTACAGTTGAGGGATCTCTCAATTAGATGTGGATATCCCACCAGTAAACACTAGAACTTGGCCATGTTTCATTTTCAAATTCTAGAACATTTTAAAGTATTTGATTTTCTGTTAGGGAAACAAAGGCACTCATATTCATTATAATTTTCCCATCAACTTAATATCATCTATTATAAATTTCTTTATATTGTATTTTATCTTTTTTATTTTGTTTGAGCATTTTTTTTTTAGTTACTCACACTTCCTTTCTACCACCCAACATAGATATTACAGCTCTATCTATAAGATTTGCCTCTGATTTAAGACTTTTAAAAAATATGCAAAGTGTTCCACAATCTGTTTGTCGTGGGGAGAGTACAATGCGATTTTTAAATTTTTCTATCAAAATAGAAAAATTTCCTTTATTATAACATTCACCTAAATGAACACCTCATTCTATGGCAAATCCTAAATGATGCTTCATTTTAGACTATTTTATGTTCTTTTAAATATAATATGATTTGTGTATATCTCCTTCATTCTTTGAACATCACTGAAAAATAGGCAAAGAAATGATTTCTGTTGCCTAGGTGGAGATATATAAGTTTGCAAATAACACAAACTCCTACCCAGAACCAAACTGGACAGTAATTTTGAAAAAAAAAATTCTAAATGTTTTGTCCTTATCCATTTAAAAAGTTAGATCTATTTTCTGTATACTCATAGTTTGGAATATTCCCTCAAAAATACACTGTTGTTCTTTTCTTTTTTTTTAATTTAATTTACTCTGTTGTTATAGATGCACAATTATAAATCGCTAAAGTTGACCAGTCAATTGAGTGCAGCCATTTTTTCAAAGAATGTGTTTTGTTTGAGCTGTAACACTGGCTAGGATGTCGTTAAACCTCCCTGCAGAATCAAAAGGAAAGAATCAAGTGATGAATAGAGGTAAAGACTATACCCGGGTGGACAGATAAAGCCTATGTTTTGTAGTGGTTGAATGCTCTGGACTTTGTTCAATACCTTCCAAGATATTATTTCCCCATAAAACGGTATTCTCAAAACAGGTTCTTCAGATGTCAGAAGGGGAGAGACAGGCCAATAGCCTAGAGCTTAGAAAAGCAGTAAAATATTTTAAAAGTAAGCCTGTTTGAAATGTCTTTTGATTGCATTTCCTGATATAATGTTTTTCTCCCCATGTGTTACATTATTTAGTGAAACTGTCTGCAAAAATAAAAATGTTTTCACCTGCTGATCTCCAAAGTAAATATAATCAAATTAAGGCTCAAAAGATGGCTTTGTAGATAGTATATAACAGCAGAGTTGTTTTAAATATTCTTTTACTTTACAACCATTGCCAAGAGGTAAAACTAAGGCTGAAAATATTCTCATTATACTGAAGTTTATAAAGACTCATTAAGGAATTATTCCTTCTAAAATGTGTCTGTTCCATTCTCTTTCTCCTCAATGCCTTCTTGAGTGGTGTAAAATGCAAACTAGAACTCAGTAAGTTGTCTATGTAGATGGATTAATTTAATTACACAATAATCTCCTAATGGGATAGCTTATTTTTATGCTCCATTACATAAATACCACATGAGAGTGACGAATGAGGATTTATCGAGATAAATGCTTTTTGTTTTTTGTTTTTTGTTTTTTTGACACTACCCGATGTTGAAGCAAAACACTGGAACTTCTGCTTTAAGCTTGGTAAAAACATTGGGGTTTTTTTTTTTCCCACAAGCATCACAAATGGATAAAGTAGGATAGAGATAAAAGTTATTTTCTAAATAAAGATACAGTCCAGGCACCCACATAAGAAACTCCAGGTCTAACTGAGGACTAGTCAATCTTTGCAAAATGTCATAAATAATTCAGATGCACAGCTGGGATTGAGGATTGATTTAGGATGTAGGCTGTTCAGGATTAGAGATGAGAGGGACATACTTCATGATGGCTGAATGGGTATTTCATTCATTCATGTTTGTCTATAGCATATCTGAAACATGTACCATCAAAGGAGCCTGGGTTCCAGTAACATCAGGTAGAGCAAGTATATCCTCCCAAAAAGGCGTTGAGTAAATGAATAATTCCTTTTCTATTTCTTCCTGGTCATATTTAAGTTTAGCTCTAAGTATTTAGTTCTAAATTTTAATTATCATTGGTTAGTCTAATAAAGGATATGAGAATTCTTCTGAAGAAAAAGTATTAAAAGGTTCCCTAGTAAATTAAAGAAGACTTTAAAAAATGGAAAGATATCCCATACTCTTGGATTGGAAGAATCAATATTGTTAAAATGGTGACACTGCCCAAGGCAATCTACAGATTTAATGCAATCCCTATCAAATTACCCAGGACATATTTCACAGAACTAGAACAAATCATAATAAAATTTATATGGAACCATCAAAGACCTAGAATTGCCAAAGCATTACTGAAGAGAAAGAAAGAGACTGGAGGAATAACTCTCCCACACTTCAGACAATTCTACAGAGCTACAATCATCAAGACAGCATGGTATTGGTACAAAAACAGACATATAGATCAATGGAACAGAATAGAGAGCCCAGAAATGAACCCACAAACTTTTGGTCAACTAATCTTCGACAAAGAAGGCAAGAATATACAATGGAATAAAGACAGTCTCTTCAGCAAATGGTGTTGGGAAAACTGGACAGCAGCATGTAAAACAATGAAGCTAGAACGCTCCCTTACACCATACACAAAAATAAACTCAAAATGGATCAAAGACTTAAACATAAGACAAGATACAATAAACTTCCTAGAAGAAAATATAGGCAAAACATTATCTGACATACATCTCAAAAATGTTCTCCTAGAACAATCTACCCAAGCAATAGAAATAAAAGCAAGAATAAACAAATGGGACCTAACAAAAATTACAAGCTTCTGCACAGCAAAGGAAACCATAAGTAAAACAAAAAGACAACCTACAGAATGGGAGAAAATTTTTGCAAATGAAACCAACAAAAGCTTGATCTCCAGAATATATAAGCAGCTCATACAACTTAATAAGAAACAAACAAACAACCCAATCCAAAAATGGGCAGAAGACCTAAACAAGCAATTCTCCAAGGAAGACATACAAATGATCAATAGGCACATGAAAAAAATGCTCAATATCACCAATTATCAGAGAAATGCAAATCAAAACTACAATGAGGTATCACCTCACACCAGTCAGAATGGCCATCATTCAAAAATCCACAAATGACAAATGCTGGAGAGGCTGTGGAGAAAGGGGAACCCTCCTACACTGCTGGTGGGAATGCAGTTTGGTGCAGCCACTGTGTAAAACAGTATGGAGATTCCTCAAAAGACTAGGAATAGACGTACCATATGATCCAGGAATTCTACTCCTGGGCTTATATCCAGAAGGAACCCTACTTCAAAATGACACCTGCACCCCAATGTTCATAGCAGTACTATTTACAATAGCCAAGACATGGAAACAGCCGTAATGTCCATCAACAGATGACTGGATAAAGAAGATTTGGTATATTTATACAATGAAATTCTATTCAGCCATAAAAACTGACAACATAACACCATTTGCAGCAACGTGGATGCTCCTGGAGAATGTCATTCTAAGTGAAGTAAGCCAGAAAAAGAAAGAAAAATACCATATGAGATCACTAATATGTGGAATCTAAAAACAAACAAACAAACAAAGCATAAATATAAAACAGAAAGACTCATAGACATACAACACAAACTTGTGGTTGCCAAGGGGGCGGGGGGTGGGAAGGGATAGACTGGGATTTCAAAATTGTAGAAGAGATAAACAAGATTATACTCTATAGCACAGGGAAATATACACAAGATCTTATGGTAGCCCACAGAGAAAAAAATGTGACAATGAATATATATATGTTCATGTATAACTGAAAATTTGTGCTCTACACTGGAATTTGACACAACATTGTAAAATGATTATAAATCAATAAAAAATGTTTAAAAAAAAAAAAGAAGCCAAAAAAAAAAAAAAGGGTTCCCTAGTAAACAGTCACCCAACATTGTATGCTTTGGAATGCTCTGTTTACATTATGAAAGCAGTAGGTCAAAAACATCCAACAATGACAAAAATACAGCTCAGAAATAATAAAGCTTCCCTACCCTACAGCACGTGGAGGTTTACTATTTAAGTTAGTTTTCCACTCATTTTTTAATGACATCACAAGTGCTCAGAGCCAATATTATTGGTTAATTGTAGCACACATATTCAAGATGCTAATTACATCTTCATTTGTAGTAATGCTTTTTAATAATATGGGATTACTCAAGAGAGAGAAACAGATCACACAGGAAAGCAATTTCCTCTTTCAATCTTTTTTAAAAAAATATTCAATATATCAATTGTTTAGTAGTAACACTTCTAATGTGCAGACATCATTTTATTAGATGACCATATCTGAAGTATAAGAAAATGGTTAAAAAATATGTTTTCATTCTTTTGTGAGATAATATTCCAAATAGTCTCCAATAGAATGATATTATATATCGTTCTAGTATCTTTTAGTTAAATTTTGGGGTAAACAAAATGTACTAATTCACATGCAGTCTTGAGAACAAGATAGTCTGGAGACTCATTCTGACTCTTCTCATCAGAGTTTCACTGCTCAGAATATGAAGGTGATGGTTGTGTAGGTTTCAGTCACCAAATTGTTCTCAAAACAGGGTTCTATAACAATTCTATTTTTCTGTGACTAAAGATTTATTTCCATGTTTTGATTATTTACATTATGTGTAGAGAGCTGTCATCTAGCTCCAATCTATAAAAAAGCAAATAAACAGTTAAACATGTTAAGGAAACGTAAATCCAAGATTACTGCTTGGAGTCATAATATAAGTGTTCTTCGTGTGTTTAGACGGGGAAAGTCTGAAGAGTGTGTTTAATAAAGGCTATTCAGGCATCAGCCATTATTTGAACTTCCAGGAACAATTAAGGGTTAACACAAACATTCAAAAACAAATAAGGCTATCAGGCTATGCAATTGAAAAATACAACTTCATCCTTAATCCTTTTCAGTATTTAAAAATAGTAACTACAGATTTTTAATTGGGCACAAGTACTGGTAAAACCTTAAAACCTAGACCAGTGTTTCTACTTTTTATAATATAAGCCTAGATTAAGTAAATTTAAATGATACTCTAGGGTATCACAAATTAAAAAATGAGCCATTTCCACTTAATGATAATATTGGAATAATAAAGAGAAAAATTTCATGTTAACCCTTCAAAGAAAACTTTCGTGTTAACCACATCCACAGAATTTTGGTGCGGGGGAGTGAATAACTTTTCCTTACCCTTCTAGGTTCTTGACTGAGACCCCCTATAATAAAAGACAAATTAACAGAATAAAAGCAAACAGAAATGTAATAACATGTATATCTCTTGTTTACAGGGGGGATACCCAGGAAAACTGAATAACTCCCTGAAATGCCCCAAACTGTCACCTTAAATACCATCTCCAGCTAAAGATAAAAGAAGATGTTGGGGGGTGGGGAGCCAGTTATTAGAGGTTTTTAGGCAAAACACACTAAACTAGAATATGATTGTTACATAGATTGAAGTCTGTGCCTTTTCCATTGGCAAAAGTTTCTAGAGACTTAGTCATCGCCCTCTTCTTAGTATAGGGTGGGAGACACCCTTATAAATGTAGATTTCCCTTATATACGCAGATATCTCTTACAAAAAGGTAACTTCTATTCAGTTTTCAGAGCTTCTCCTGGGTCTACTGTTTCTTAAAAATGATCTACTTAAAATAATCTTTATTTCAAAGAGGCATATTTTAGGGTGACAAATTCCACTCCTCTTCTGAATAGTTCTCATTTTCAGAGTTATTAGTGCCCTATTATTTTGGTCATCTTAACTGCATAAAAATGATTTTTCCTGCCTGTGTTATTTAAGAAACAATGACCTGAAAAAGTGTAAAGTTGTGAAACTATCAAATTGAAAGAACTCTCATCTCAGGACTTATAAATGAAATTTCTTAAGATTATTTATATTCCAAAATTTTACAGAGCATGTACGTTCCATCTCACATGTCTGTTTCTCTTCTTTTTGCCCATTTTCTCTTTTAAGGAAGTTTTAAAATAAAGGAAAAAATGTACATAAAATAGAAAATTATTCCCATTGTTTAGAATATCTACTGCAGATATTTTTTCATGTTTTTCTCATTCTTTTTATTTAAATAAAATAAAACTTTAGCAATTTAACTAGTCTCCTGTAATGAATCCCTCAGTACTGTTCCTCTCCAAGCTCCCCAGAGGTAACTGCCATCTGACTTTCATAAGAATCTTTCCATCCTATCTACCTTAAGAGTATTATCTTGTATGTGTTTTTTAACAACATATGGTAATGTGGTTATGTGTATCTCCTCCATCTTTCCATTTTCATTCAACATTATTTTCAGTATCTCCCATGTTGATCTGTTTGGAACCAGCACCAACATTTTGAGTATCCCACTATTAATGAATATTTAGATTCATTCAAATTTTTCAAGATTACAATAATCTCTGCAAAGAAAATCCTGACTTTGGTGTACTTTTACCTCTGGAATGTGTTTTCAGAAATGATAAATGTTTCATCTGTTTATCTGATCCCAAATAAACTTTTTTCTTATACATAGTCTTCTACAGTTCTTGCTTGAAAGAGTATATATTTAAATATAAGTATATGATAATTAGATATAATAATTGCATTAATTAAAATGCAGAATAAGTGAAATAATGTTCTATTTTCCCCATAAGACTGAAAAAGATGAGCGTATAATCATGTTTGTGGAGTTATAAGTGGCACAACTATTTTGAAAAACAGTGTGGCAGTACCTAGCAGACTTGCAAATGTGCATACCCCAAAATTCAACAATTTTATTTCTGAAAACACACTCCAGAGGTACAAGAAAAATGTGTAATATTGAAAAAAATAGGAAACTTAATAGGCTAGAAAAAAATAGTAACTTCTGGGCAGCTCTACAAACTCATTTGAGGTTTGTGGTCATGAATTAAAAGTTAACATGGTTTGTGTATTTTTCTCTGGTCATCTTTACTTTGCATGTGGGGAACAGGTGAAAAGACAGGTTAAGTTGGTCATGTATCTATTCATCAAATATATGGAGCAGGAAAGGGGCAAGGAAGGTGAGGAGTTACCATGAAATGATTATAATAATTGATTATGGACGTAAAGTTGAATAAGGAGAAGAGAGGGTATGTTAGCTTGGGCTGCCACTAACAAAATACCACGGACGGGTGACTTATACAACAGAAATTTATTTTCTTGCATATCTAGAGGCTTGAAGTTCAAGATCAAGTTGCCATCAGGGTTGATTTCTGGTGAGACTTCTCTTCCTGACTTGTTCAATGCCATTTTAAAAAGACAATGCATAGATGAAGAAGTAATGCTTCCAGGATAGAAGGTCTAAAACCATCCTGGCACAAATGAGTTCTTGTTTAAAAAGTGCTTTTCTTGCCACAGGCTTCGAATTACACTGTTGAGGACTTATGAGAAATAGTTCAAGTAACCTCTGGATATGAAATGGTTGCTTCACTTTATTATTTGTCAATTCAATGACAATGTGTAGTCAAAAGAAAAGAGCTCTATCCATATCCAACAAAATCAGAGAAATGTTGGGATACATATATAGCACTGTTAGCCTAAACAATTCTGGATTTCATCCTTGACATTTATGGGTAGTTTTACCCCTCACATCTGGAGTAAATCGATGTCCCAGTTGGTCTGGGTATCTCCCAGTGTACATTTGTTATCCTGTCATCCTCAGTTTAGTGTTTCCCTTTATTCTAAAAATTACTCCAGTTTGAATAATGAATTATATCCACCAGTCACCAAGATTTGGCGATATAGGCCAATTTTTAAATTTTTAAAAAAATTTTAGTTGAATTATAGACATTTTACAATGTTATGTCAGTTTCTGGTGTACAGCATAATGTTTCAGTCATACATATAAAATACATATAATCTTTTTCATATTCTTTTTCATTATTGGTTACTACAAGATATTGAATATAGTTCCCTGTTCTATAAACTTGTTTATCTATTTTATATAGAGTAGCTAGTATCTGAAAATCTCACACTCTCAGTTTATCTCTTTCCACCAGCTCTCCCTGCTGGTTTGTTTCCTATGTCTGTGAGTCTGTTTCTGTTTTGTACATAAGTTCATTTATGTCTTTTTTTTTTTTAGATTCCATGTATAAGTGATATTGTATAGTATTTGTTTTTCTCTTTCACTTCACTTAGAATGACAATCTCCAAGTAGATCCATGTTGCTGCGAATGGCATTATTTCATTCTTTTTATGGCTGAGTAGTATTCCATTATATAAATATATCACATCTTTATACACTCAATCTGTCAATGCACATTTAGGTTGTTTCCATGTCTTGGCTATTGTAAATAGTGCTGCTATGAACATTGGGGTGCATGTATCTTTTTGAATTAGAGTTCCCTCTGGATATATGCCCAGGAGTGGGATTGCTGGATCATATGGTAAGTCTATTTTTAGTTTTTTAAAGAAATCTCCATACTATTTTCCATAATGGTTGCACAAAACTGCATTCCCACCAACAGTGTAGGAGGGTTCTCTTTTCTCCACATCTTCTCCAGAATTTATTGTTTGTGGACTTTTTAATGAAGGCCATTCTGACTGGTGTGAGGTGATACCTCAATGTATCAGTGTTGGTCTGCATTTCTCTGATAATTAGCGATACTGAGCATTTTTTCATGTGCCTATTGGCCATTTGCATGTCCTTATTGGAGAATTGCTTGTTTAGGTCTTCTGCCCAAAATAAAGTACTTAGGAATATACCTGACCAAGGAGGTGAAAGACTTATATACAGAGAACTACAGGCCAATTTTTAACACTAAAATTTCCTCCAACATTTATCATTTGAAACTAAAGATACAGCAATGAATTTTACATTTATTTATGCTTTTCTCATAAGAACTGTTATTGGTTATACAAGTCAGTTTAAAAAAACTAACAAAGAGGAAATGAATGTTTGGAAAATTAAATAAAGAAAATATATCACCTTTACAATAAAAAGTCATCATGACTATGTATTATTTTCATATAAAACAAATATAAGGCCACTGGGTTTTGATATTATGAAAAAAATCCATTTAAATGAAAAAGTCTCCTTGTTAAAACTTCTACATGAAAAGATTATAATCCTTTTGCAATAGATAAAGCATTCCTCAGTAAAGTGTTTTATTTTGGTTTGTTTTAATATGTGATATCTAGTAAGCTTCACTTTAAAAATATAAAAATAATAATACATAAATACATTCATTCTTGACTTGACAGATAAATATGATTCCCTTTGCTTGGCTCAGTTTTTCCCCAAATCCATTCAAATACATGAATCACAGATGTTCCCATGACAAGTCCTTGGAGATGTGAATACAGGGTAAAAACAAATATTTAAAAATAACTTGAGTAACAGACAGAAAAAATTAAATGTGAAAAATTTTATTACAGTTTTAAGATTAGCAGCAACCCTTGGGGAAGTAGAGTTAGCATCCCATTGAAATCATACACCCAAGAGCTTAGGAATGTACAAGGTCACAGTATGTCATTTCTGAATGTGGGAGAAGAGAAGCTGTAAGGACCTTACTTGGCAGATGACAAATGTCCTCTAGGCTTTCCTAGATTAAAGCCTGCCAAACATGAAATTTCTCGTAAAGCCATCAACTGGTCTGTGGCACCATTGTATTGCTACAGAGTTCAGGAGAGATCGCCAAAAGAATAAAGCTAAAACACATGCAAAAAAAATTAAAACAAGTCTTGAATGTTTGGGAGCAAAGAAAGGAATCTACAAATAGAACTTAAAATACGTCAAGGAAGAGGAGGTAAACTTGTATCAGACATGATAATTATTTGACTCCAAGTGACTAACAAAATTCAGCTCTCCTTGTGGTCCTTTATTCATGGAAATTCAAAAACTGTTAGAGCTGAAACGGATACTGAGTAACACAGAAAGGAGGCAGAGTAGGGTTAGGATCTCGACCCTCTAAGTTCGACGAAAATCATGTGCTCAGCGTCTGCTCACGTTGTATTTATTTAGCTCTCATGTTAATAACCTTACCTGTAAAATTGGTATGATACCATCTACATAGTTTTATTATAAGTTTTAAATTAAGCAATTCATTTAAAAAACTTAATACAATGCCTGGCATATAGTAAACTCCAAACAAAAGTGCTTGTTACATGATTGTCCACTTGCTTAATTTGAAGACATGGATAGTAGGCATCATAAAAATAAATGACTTTTCCAAGGTCATAAAAAATGGCCTTTTGATTTCAAGTGCCCTATTATTTTCACTATCCTCAACTTCTTGGTTTGATACAGTTGAGGGAAACTAAAACGTAGATTTGAACTTTTTAAAATTCTTTTTTAAAAAGAAAATTCTTTTTTAAAAAAATTCTTTAAAAAAACTTTTTAAAATTTAAAAAGTTGGCTTTTTAAATTTTAGTTGATAAACTCGAATGAATCCTAAATGGTTTCAACTAAACTATGTTGAACTATATGAGTACAGATTTCAAATACATTTGTGTCCAAAATATAATAATCACCAAAAGGATCCACAACAGAGGAAAATCTTAATTATCTAAAGGTGGAGAAAATGACAGATTCTGTGACAGAAAGGATGTATCACTTTCTTTACCCAACCAATCCAGTTGTTTCTCAAAGAGCCCATGAGAAAAATAGTCATGGCAAAAACTTCACAATGAGGACAACTGGCAGACACAAGGTTGACCAAATGATCAAAACTACACATTATTACCAATGAAATAAACTGATATCTTGTACCATCTGATAGAATTCAGTGAGTTGAACACACTACCACCTCTGTGACAGTTGTGCCAAAATATTTAAATGAAACACTTATGAGGAAACTTCTGACCAACCCACTGTGGGAGCAGACTAGATAAATGATTAACTTGAAATTACATCCTCTTAACATAGAGTGAGAACTGGTCAATAGGTGGTTGTTTTATTATTAACGATATGCCTTATCCTCTTTTCCTCCCAATTCTCCTACTCTCTTTCAGATAATATGAGGATGTGAGTCCAGAAATGGGAAACATCTATTAAAAATTTAATAAAAATTGTTAAATTGGATAACATTTAAAATGTAGATGTAATTGATTTTTTTATTAAGGTATAGGTGGCTTACAATATAATGTTAGTTTCAGATATACACCATATTTATATATATTATACTTCATTTAAAGTTATAAAATATTGGCTATATTGCCTGTGGTGTACATTACGTCCTTGTAGCTTATTTATTTTATACATGGTGGTTTGTACCTCCTTGTAATCCCTTACCCCTATCTTGCCCCATCCTTTCCTCTCCCCATTGGTAACTACTAGCTTATATCAGTGAGTCTGTTTCTGTTTTGGTTATATTCATTTGATTATTTTATTTTTAGATTCTACATATAAGTAGTAGCGTGCAGTGTTTGTCTTTGTCTGTCTGTCTTATTTTACTAAGCATAATACCCTCCAGCTTCATCCATGTTATTGCAGATGGCAGAATTTCATTCTTTTTATGGCTGAGTAGTTTCCATTGTATATATATAACTCATCTTCTTTATTCACTTGTCTATTGATGGACACTTGGATTGCTTCCATATCTTGGCTATTGTAAATAATGCTGCTGTGAACATGTGCATGTATCTTTTCAAATTAGAGCTTTTGTTTTCTTCAGAAATGTAACCAGGAGGGAATTACTGGATCATACAGTAGTTCTATTTTTAGTTTTTTGAGGAACTTCCATCCTGTTTTCCGAAGTGGCTACACCAGTTTCATTCCCACGAGCACTGTACAAAAGTTACACTGTACACCAACATTTGTTATTTCTGTTATTTTTAATAATGGCCAAACATTTCCCCACCATTTGTTATTTCTGTTATTTTTGATGATAGCCATTCTGATAGGTGTTAGATGATATCTCATTGTGGTTTTGATTCACATTTCTTTGAGTATTAACGATGATGAACTTCTTTCAGGTGCCAGTTGGCTATCTGTATGCTTCTGTGGAAAAATGTCCGTTCAGGTCTTCTGCCCATTTTTTAGTGGAGTTGTTTCTTATTTTGATATTGACTTGTATGAGCTATTTATATATTTTGGATATCAATCACTCATTGGTCATGTCATTTGCAAATATTTTCTCTTATTCAGTAGGTTGTCTTTTCATTTTGTTGATGGTTTTCTTTGGCCAGAAAAGATGCTTGATATAATTTCAATTTTCTTAAATTTAATGACACTTACTTTGTGGTCTTGTCTGTGATCTTTCCTGAAAAATGTTCTATGTGCACTTGAAAAGAATGTGTATTTGGCTGCTTGTGGCTGGAAAGTTCTATAAGTCCATTTGGGCTAATGTGTCATAATAAGGCTAGTGCTTCCTTATTGATAATCTGTCTGGATGATGTGTCCACTGATGTAAGTGAGGTATTAAAGTCCTCTACGATTATTGTGTTACTGTCCATTTTTTTCCTGTACATCTGTTAATATTTGTTTTTCATATTTAGGTGCTCATATGTTGGGTGCATATATATTTATAATCATTATATCTTCTTTTTATATTAATCCCTTGATCCTTATGTAATGTCCTTGCCTTTTTTAGAGTCTTTATTTTAATATCTATTTTGTGTGATAGAAGTATTGTTACCCCAGCTTTCTTCTGATTCCCTTTTGCAAGGAATACCTTTTTCCATCTTATTACTTTCAGTCTATGTCTTTAGATTTGAGTCTCTTATTGGCAGCATATAAATGAGTCTTGTTTTTGTATTCATTCAGCCACTCTGTGTCTTTTGGTTGGAGCTTTTAGTCCATTTACATTTAAAGTAGTTATTGATAGATATGTACTTATTGCCGTTTTGTTAATTGTTTTGTGGGTGTTTTGTAGGCTCTTTTTTGTTTCTTTCTTCTTTTGTTCTCTTCTGCTGTGACTTGATGACTATCTTTAGTGCTAAGTTTTGTTTCCTTTCTCTTTATTTTGTGTATATCTATTATTGATTTTTGGTGTATGATTACCATCTTGTTCTCACCATCACCTTACACTATTAACTTGAAATTTGGTTAAAAATGTTTCTATTACTACATGGACAGTTGTTGCCCTCTCCAAATCGTAATATGGTAATGGACAGTTTTCTTACAATAATTAGATAAAACTATGCCATAATTGTTAAATTTCTATTTGAACAAAACTCTGAAATCAGTAACAAATAGGTTTACAAGTTTTAAATGTAAAAAACCATCTTTAGTTGGAAACACTTTCCTATGTATACAATTGGAATAGTATAAAAACTATTTTTTCTGAAACATTTTTCTTTGTTGTGAAATGAGCTCTTTGATCAGGACCAGCATTATGAGGACTTCCATGACAATGATTAAGTTGTTCTGTGAGTCTATGGATGATAGTGTTTACAGAACTATTACAGGCAAGGAGGGTAAATTCATATCCAGAATATGTGTGCATTTCAGCAGTGATAAATCTCTGCCCTTCCATGATGGAAGAAAACCAATGCAATTAACTAGGTAGCTTGCTGGTCACACTGAGGAACATTGCCATACAGGGGCTCAGCCTGGGCACTGAACAGCAGCATTAGCCAGGTCAGGCTTGGTAAGGAGAATCCCATGTTGTTGAACTGATGCATAGCCACCACTCCTGTCTGCACTGTTGAACATCTCTCACTCCATACAAAGTGGACAACCAAATGTTCAGTTGGAAGTTATGCCCATGGGTAGCATTTTCTTTCACTACTGTTCTTTAGGGTCACTCTTAAGTGAGGCTACAATTATGCTGTAGCTGTCTCCTTTTAGATTACAATAGCATATTGTACAGACTTAATTGTTCACCGGACTCAAATTTTCTTCTTCCACAGTCAACTAGTTGTAAGAAACACTGCAATAGGCCATAGGCACAGACTGAGGGAGAGGGGGTAGAGTAAGATGAATCCGTGTCAAAAGAATCTGAGTCTCCTACTCATTCAACTTTCTTACACTTTTTAGATGTGCCTGAGCTCAGTCTCTTCTATACCATTTCCACTTGATGATAGATTGTTGCTGCCTATACCAAAACTATAACTAAGTGAAATAGACAACACTTGGATAATAATGGTCATCTCAGAGCTCATGGTGACCTGAATCTTTGCCAAGACCCAGTAGCAAACCAGAAACAGCTTCTCAAAATGAGGTTAGTTACTTGCAGGGAAACACATTTAATTGCTCCAAAATTACAGAAGTTTGTGCTGTGATTTTCCTTTTGGTGTTGACAGAGATTTCATTCAGCATTCCCACTTGCTATAAGCATTTTGAGCATCCTTGGAGATGCTGGATCAAAATACCCAAGTATTAGAGCAATTTTTACTAAAGCCTTAACTTGCTGCAAAGCCTTTTCTTGTTCTCTTGTCTCCAGTAGAAACTGGTAGTCTAACAGACTACTGTTGATTCAATGAAGTAACACTGTTTAATGTGGTGCATGATGCCTCCAAAATCCAGGAGAGCATACCAAGCACTAGGCCTCTTTTTTTCCACATAGACTGTGTGAAATGCACCAACTTGATTTTTCACTTTGGATGGATATTTCAAAATATTCCAGACATTTGTCCCTCCCCTCCCTAACACTAGAAATGTTATTGAGTTGGAGAGCTGCTAAATTTTGTGGGCTATCTTTCACTGTCTAGCTTGGATATATCTTACTAATGCACCTAAAGTACTTGCACTTCCTGCTCACAGGATCAGATCAGAATAATGTAATCAACAACAAGGATTTGTAAAATTTTGTGGAATGTCAAAGGATCAAGACTTCTAGGGTGTTATATTATGGCAGAGAGCAGGATAATAGATGTATCTCTGAACCAAGCTTATGGAGGTATACTCTTGGCTCTGCAAAATAAAGAGCAAGCTACTTCTGGTGGTCCCCTACAATAGGTATGGCAAACAGTCCTTATCCATGTCAACAGCCTTGTGCCAAATTGCCAGAGGCATACTGATTTTTTCCCGTATGGGCACTACATCTGGGACAGAGGCTGTAATTGGAGCCATCACCTGGTTAAGTTTATGACAGTCGAAGGATATTCTCCAAGATTCATCCAATTTCTACCCAGGCCAAGTGAGTACCCTTGTGAGTTAAATGGAGATGTGATAGATATCACCACCCCTGCTTCTTTCAAGATGTGATGGTGAAATTAATCTCTGCAATTCCTGCCAGGAGTTTCTTCTGCCATAAAACTGAAAACAATCTTGATAAGGAGGGCAAGTTCTAGGCGTTTCCACTTAATCATTCCTATCAAAATAGCCTTCAACTCATGGGCCAGAAAGCAAATATAAAGATTGTCTCAGTGGCCTATTCTGTCTATTCCAATTATACATTCAGGAACTGAAAGAACAATTGGGACCATTATGAATCAAACTTGAGCTAAGACTCTATCAGCTGACTACCTTAATCCCTTGCTTTGATTTATGAGCCACAGTGGTACTTTTAGTCCTCAGATTTTAGCACCAATTCAGAACTAGTGTCTAGTAATACCTAAAAGATATGGGTATTTTCTTTTTCTCAGTACACAATCACTCTAGTAAATGGTCTCAGGTCTCTTTGGAGAAGGCTTGGAATATTTACTATGTGTGCTGAAAGCAATGGTGCAAGGTCTTCCCTCAAAGGGACTCACTTTCCCATTCTATCAAGGGGTTTTAGAACTAAAAATGTATATGGCTGTGAGTCTGCATTACGATGGATGGCTCAAGTCAGGTTCTTGGCTACCTGATACAGATTTATTGGCATGCAATGCTCTAGTTGACTGACCATTTACTTTGTTTCCAGAGACACCAGGATTAATTAGTCACTGTCAAAGATCCCTGAAAACCAAAGAATTCTTATTGGCATGTCCTTTTTGCTCTACGTAGTCAATATTTCAATCTTACCTTTGGCAATTAATTGCTGTCATTTGGTATCTAATACTATTGGTCTCCACTAGTGGTTTGTTGGTAAATACTTAATAACTAGATTGCCAGAAAAAGAAAGAAAAAAAATAGAGAGAAAGGAAGGAAGAAAGGAAGGAAGGAAGGAAGAGCCTTATTTGTGGCATTTGCTGAATTTTGTGGCATAAATACTACCACTGTGACTTCAAGTTACCAATGTGATATTGCTGAACACAAGGTTGGGGAGAGATGCTGTATGTAGTTTTTCTGCCATATATACATAATAGACACGAACAACCTCAAGGGCTTTTCCAATTTTGATAGAAATTACTGAAGAATAAGGAAACAACCAAGAATAAAAAAAATACATCATTCAAAACAACATGAATCAAAAGTTTCTTACAATCAGTTGTAATGCTAAATCCACGTTGATACTTATATTTGATACATTTATGTAATGGTAAGATTAGTAAACCAATTTGAACGTTCATATGGAGGCCTCTCAATACTGACAGAGGCTATCAGAATGAACATTTTATCTGAGTAATTTTGTGAAATAAAATAAATACTAATTGTTTACACAATACTTCTTAAAACTGAAGTTAAGTTAGGTCCAATTTTGACTCTTGAAGCTCCAAAATTATAATGCTTCAAATGCTTTTAAACGTTTATAGCAGGCATTACTTTCTGATTGTGGTATTTTGGAAAGAATGAATGAAGATACAGGACAGAACTACTATACGTTGGAATGCTCCCTGCCTGACGGGATCTTGTCATAATGTCTGTTATTACTATCTACCTTTGGAATCCTGCTCATTATTTAAAACATTCTTCTGAATTTATCCTTGTGATTCAAAAGCCATGATTTTAAACACAGGTTATATATTAGTTTGCTGTAATGTTGTTGCATGTTGAATTGTTAATTTCCCTCCCTACTAAAACATGAACATTAAACAAATAGTAATTTTCCCTTGGGATTTTGGTGTGAAGCATCTTTTTTAACTTCCTCAAGTTACGACACATCTTTTTCTTCCATATTTTTGTGCTGACACATCCTAATAGTTGGCTATTACTTATTTTGCCCTCTTACGAAATGAAGCAGTCTTTATTTGCCTCTTGGACTAAGCCATTTCAGTGTAATACCACTGGATTCAAAAGGTTATGAAATAGGGAGGCAGCCAGTCATAGGAAGACTATAGTAAAACAGTCCAATAACTTGAATGACATGACAGGTATTTTGGACTAAAAAGAATTCACAGATTAGCGACTTGCTTCGGTAGGGTCATTTGGGCAGTGCAGTTTGACATTCATCGATTATTTTCAGCATCCTGCCATTCCGTTTATAAGGTCCCACTATTTTAGGGCTCCATTTATTGTCCTCACATTACTTCTGGCTGTCCTTGATTTGCCAAGCTCATATCAGATTTCTGCCTTACTGCTTCTGACACGTAATTCAATTATACATCTTCTGTGTTACGTAGCATCTCCCAGTTTTTTCTCTGGAATTCTACATTTCTGGCCTCTGACACCATCCATCTCCTAAACCAGGATATTGCTCTGCTTTTTTGCTTAAAATTTTACAGCTTCTAATCTAATCTGGGCAGCCCTTTTCCAGAAGAGCTTTTAAACAAACAAACAAACAAAAAATTACATTTCAGTGTCAAACTATTTAATTGTATTGCATGGATTTTATGTTATTTTAAAATGTTTACTATTGTTCTATTTAAAAGTAATATGTGAAAGGCAGGGACGGTGGTAGCAGTAGCAATGACTTTGAATCTCCCCAATCCTTTCTCAAAAAGAGATAAGACAACTCGGACAGGAAAAATAACGTTTGCCACAGGAGTTGCTGACAAGGTATTTCTATGAGCCTCAGAGTTTGAGCAGACAAGACCAAGTCAAATATAGCTGCACAGGAAAGAGAGGCCGTGTGTAAACAGCAGAGGAAGGACAAAGGGGGCTTCTGACAGATTTAAGATCAAGGAAACAGAAATACCTAACAAGCCCTCACTTCGAGTGAAAGAATCAACTGACAAACTGGGGACTGCTCTGAAGTCTCCAATTCTTAGGCAAGTGCAAACAGGACTGTAGGTCAGTCAGAGCTTTGCTGGGTGCCCTGGGCCCACAGGGCTCCCCATAATACTCAGTGAAGGGGAAGCACAAAGCTTCCTGAGATACATTTTTGTCAGAACCCCTCTGCCACTTGTTTCTGAAATTTCATTCTTCTTTACTTCCAAGTTCCAGGTTAAATAAATGTATGCCCCCTTCCCAGCAGTATCTCCTCACAGTGCTCTTCCCCTCCACTGAGTAATTCCAGCCCTTGTTCCCTCAGAAAAACAATGACTTACCAGCCATATAGGAGCCAGAATATCTTTATGAAAACCCCAGAATCCAGTTGAGAAGTTGCAATAACCGAGAAGAGGACAAGATCGAGAAAAAAAACACACTGAAACAGGAGACATAAATCGACCTTTACCTGTGTCTCTCTCTCCTCCAAGCTGACAGTGATAAGCATCAAGAAAGATCCCAGCTGCCAAGTATTTTTCCTGCAGGGAAAAGAGAAAATAAGGGATGAATCTAACATACCCAGCCTTTTGGATTGCTGTCTGAGAAATCTTCTCCTGTCTTTTACCCAGTGTGCTGAGTAATTTGGCATAGCTGGAATGCTCCCGAGCAGCTAAGAACAAAGAAGAGGCATGGGTAGGTCTGTAGCAGCAAGTGTAGCCCCCAGCAGTCAGTTCATCACCTAGCAGCCAGATTAGCTCCCAGCTAATCCAGGAACTCAGCAGACAGTGCCCATCTCACAGATGATGCAGTTCTCAGTGGAAAGCATGAATCTCAGAAGACAGTGCAGTTCTCAGATCTGCGGGACCAGAATGAGGTGAATAACCGTGAGACTTTTTTAGAAGAGAGGGAGACGGGTGGGACTTGTTCCCAGTACCTAGCGTTGCACTGCTCTAAGGAGAAACGGAGGATGACTCTTAGTACCCAGCATGGCTCAGCAAAATTGGAAGAAGATGTACAGTTCTGAGACTTCTCTCCCAGTAAGGAGGAGAGGAGTGAAATGTACACATCCATAAAAAGGTTTGAGAGACTCCCAGAATCCCTAGGCTGATGGGTTAAGGTCTTGCTGAAGCGAGTTCTTAAAACTGGACGAGGTGGCTGATTCTTCAAATGTGCAAGCATAAACAATGCTAAAAGGAACACAAAGAATTGGGGATATATGGCAATAATAAATGAGAAAAATAATGAATTCCCATAACCAACACAAAAGAAATGGAGATCTATGAAGCATGTAACAAAGAATTCAAAATAATTGTCTTTAAAAAGCTCAGTGATCTCCAAGAGAACACAGACATAAAAGCAAGAAAAATGAGGAAAAGAATCCATGAACAAAATGAGAATATCAACAAAAAATGGAAACCATACAAAAGAACCAAAAAAATTTGTGAAGCTGGAAAGTACAATAGTTGCAGTGAAAAACTCAACAGAGAGCTTCACGGAAGACTTGATAAAGGTTATTTGAAAATATCCAGTCAGAAGAACAAAAAGGAAAAATTGAAAAAAAGCCTAAATGACTCATGGAAAACCATCAATGAACTAAAATATACATTATGGGAGTCCCAGAAGGAGGAGAGAGAGAAAAGAGTCAGAAAGCTTATTTAAAGCAATGATAGCCAAAACCTCCCCAAAACTAGGGAAGAAAATGAACATCCAGATTCATGAAGCCCAAGAAATTTCAAACATGAGAAATCCAAAGCAGTCTACAGCAAGACACATAATAGAATTGTCAAAAGACAAAAAGGAAAATTTTGAAAGCAGCAAGAAAAAACAGATTCATCATGTATGGTGGAGCCTCCATAAAACTAGTAGCACATTTCTTAGCATAAACCTTGCAGTCCAAAAGGGAGGGGGGTGATATATTCAAGGTGCTGAAAGAAAAAGAAATACGAAATCAAGAATTCAAGGTGTTTTATGTAAAACTCATGGTAACCATTAAGTGTGTGTGTGTGTATATATATATATATAAAATACATGGCATCAGCTAGCATTTTATCTGAAAGAACCACACTTCAGAGGAAATGACAGTGTTTCTTCAATGAATATGCAATTTAACTTCATTTTGTTAAATAGTACAGTGAGTGTCATTTGTGTGTGTGAAAATAGCAGTTTCTCAACCAATAGGATAAATTTCTAGAAATAAGCTTTCATTGTGAAAAATAAAGATATTTAAAGTATGCAGGTAGGCTGATATGTTTCATAGGTATTCTTAGTGGCATACTGGAGTTGAATCAAACCAGCTTACAAGAAAGGATTGTTACATTCTCAGGAATTTTATGAGTCAGTTTTGAAACATAGCTACAATTAAAACTTACAAATATATTGCATTAAAAAGGCAATAACTATACAAATCTCATCATTTCTTAGTTATTTTACTTGACTTTATCATTCTCTATGCTTTGGGGGTTCTTTACATCTGTTGTAGCTGCTGGGTGGATATACTATATAATGATACAATATTCCACATTTTTTTCCAACTCTGTGTTCAATGACACCATATTCATCCCTTTAAGTCAGCCTGGTAGGTATATTTACACCCAAGAAATAAGCATACAGTAAAAATTAAAACTTTTTATTATCTGAGAGCTTTTAACTTTTATTTCTATTTATTAATTTTTACCAAAAAGACACTAGATGATGCTTCCTGCCTTTGCCTAATCACAGTAGAAGAAACTAGTGAGACCTCTAGCTCATCCTCACACATTGATCCCTGAGTATCCTACGTCCAGCCATCGATTGCCAGATGCACAGACTTTGCAACACCTAAAGAGACAAAGCTAGGACCTCATGGAGCTTGATGACTAACAATTAATACGTGTCTTCATAGCTGCTAAAGGGAGTAAAGAAATATAGGATTCACAGGGGAAAAAAAATCTAAGAAAATTAAAATTATTTACCATCATATTTCTTAAACTGAACTTTTTTTTTTAACAGTTTGGCATTTGTATTTGCCTTTTGAGATTATTTCAAATAAACACTTTTGAAATAAGCTTATTGTAATTGTTAGCATTTTATGTAAGTTGGGTGCCAGGAACTTAACTACATCTTTACACATATAATCTCAGTGAACAACCACAGCAGCCCCATGAGGTCTGATTTGTAATTTTTCCCATTACACAAATACAGATGAAATTTTGCAAGGTTAAGCAACTTGTCAAAGGTTATCAAGCTAGTAAGTGATTAGACCCGAAACACAGACAATCTAGTTTTAAAGATCTTCTTTTCTAACTTTCTAACTTTACTTTATAAAAAATATTTTTATCTTTCTTAAATATTCTTGAGAAACGTTATTTAAAAGGCTGCAAGGCACCTTGTAAGATGGATATGTTTTAGTTTATATATTTTTGCAAAATGTTATATGTACTAAGTGATATTTATTTATACAGTTGATTAAATGTGATATTTGTGGTTTTTTTAATTTGCTTAAGTATCTTTGGACAGAAATGTAATCTCCAATTATAACATTAACCTTCTGGGAAAAACAAAGTCAGTTTACATCATTTAAATTTTCTGTATCTATTTAGAAATATAATCCATAGTTCAACAAGTGCTTGCATATTTTTAAAGGCTTCAAACTATTTATGACAATCTAAATCAAGATGAAATATGAATGTGGCCATAAAATTAAGCAAAAGTATTTAAGCTTCAAATTAACCCCCCATAAGCAAATCTCTATATAATGGAATAAATTACTTTAATTATATTTCACAATTTTAGGCAAGTTTTCAGATTGGAAGAAAGTATTCATCTGAGATATTTTGTGCTACATATTGACATAAATTTTCAGGATCAGTTAATGATTGCTATTCATAAATAGTTAATGAACTCAATTGGATTATTAAGACTAATAAAATAGCATTATAAATTTTAAAATTCTATGACCAATACTTTAAAGTTATAAAAAATATAGTAAGTATCTTTATAAAAGATACTTTTGTATAAACTAATGTATACAAATTGAAAGTGCATGCTTCTACACAAAGCTGCAGTGTCTCTTGTTGAAAATTGTCCAAATGGCCTAACAGACCTTCACTACTTTATTATTTACAGTTTCTTTTCAAAGCAGTAGAATGTAGAGACTTCATCAGATTCACAGAAAGGAAACGGAGGTGTGTTTCTCAACACTTTTCGTCTGAGTCAAGTTGCTACTGTGGCCCACACATGATGGAGATAAATAGTTAAACATTACCATGTCTGGCCTGTTTGATCATCTGTCCCATGATGTAACATGCATTCATGAATTCTAAGTTGCAAACGAGATTTTGCCAGATAGGAGAAAGTGTCACTCAACTTGGTGACAGCAATCAAAAGCTAAGACAGTTTGTATTATTTCCACCATTAAGACACTACAGAGAGAGAGAAGTCATCCCCAGAGAGTTGGCAGCTCCCCCAAAGGAGGTAAACCAAGGATATTGAATCTATCTCGGTACTAACATTGCATGATTCAGTTCAGCAGCAAAGTAGGAACTACAGGAATGCTCCCTTGGAAAACAGAGTTGAGAAAGGCCACAGTACATTGACTTGCCTTTCCTGGAAAAAGCCTACCCTTTGATAACAGCCACAAATCTTGGCTCCACTACTAACTAGTTGTGAAATTTGTGGTGATGGACATGAACTCTAAGTGCTTCTGGTTTTTTTTTTTTGTATGTTTTTGACCTCAAACAATAGACTGCCAGATATGTCTCCAGTGAAGATGAGTTCATTAAGAATCATCAGAGAATTGCAATTCAAGGTCTGCAGACATGACAACTTCCTGCACAGTAGGGAAGGAGAATGCTTTTATAAAGGGGAAAGGGAGTTGGGAGGGCTACAGGAAACAAAGAGTACATAGCTTTTCATTGGCTGAATCCTACCAGGAAAAATGAGTCTTTCTTCTTCCTGTTGGACACTGCTATCATTGCAGGGTGTGAGAGCCCCCCCTTTCGGGTCTCCCCACTCTATTTAATTGAGGTTTCTGTTTATTAACCTTTCTGCAATGTAAAGTTTAGATAATAAAACACAATTCATGAAGCTGTGTGAATGTCGAAGAACCTAATATGTGTAAAGTGCCTGAAAGTAACTGGCACGTGGTAGACATTTACATAGATACTTCCCTTTCCCTCCACCCCACCACTTAGAGCCAGTGTGAAAGCCAGGGCGTGAAAGAAATGGTCATTCAAATGACTTGGGTACTAGATACGGAGCACCAAAAATAAACAAGAATCAGCAAGTATTGCGCAATCAGAATAACCAAAATTTTTAAAAACCAGAGACAGTAGGGGAAGACACACCTCTCTAGACATTGCTGAGAAAATGTTTACTTAGAGTAGCCAGGGTGAATGACGTATGTGCAACAAATTTGGCTTGAGACTTGTTGAAATTTAGGTGTCGATGAGTGACTGAGACAGAACAAAGAGTTCATTGGGCACATAGGACTGGAACTCAAAAAAAAAAAAAAATCTATATAGAATGAAGTAAACTGAATCTCTAGTTTACAAAATCCAAATGAGGGTAGATTAAAGATTTAAATAGGAAAAGTAAAAGTTTAATCATTTTAATAATAACTTTTAATGAGAACAAACATTATAAACTCAGAGTCAGAATAAATTTCTGAACAATGGCAAAAAAACACAACCCAACAGGAAAAAAAATTGATACATTTTACTACATTTAATCTGAAATATCCATGCATCAAAAGTCAAACTGGAAAAGATGTTTGCAAACTATTTAGCATAAAGAATCAGCAAGCACGATAGTTAACAAATTCCTACTTCTCAGTAAGAAATACAAACAGCCTAATAGAAAAGTTCACAGTGGAGGAAATAAAGATAACTGATAAACATATGAAAAGCTGTTCAACCTCGCCAGAAATGAGTAAAATGCAAATAAAAACTACTGGAGATGCCATTATATACCCATTGCCCTGGCCAAAATTTAAGTCCCACAATGTCATTGTAAATAAGGTCACAGAGCAAAGAAAATCCCTCTACATTGTTGAGAGCTTGTAAATTCGCACAACCATTTTGGAAAGTAATTTAATATTATCTAATAGTTTCATTACAACAATACACCCTAGAGAAAGTTGTGTGTATGTGTTCATAGAAAAATGTACAATAATGTTCATAGCAGCACTGATTGTAATAGAAAGTCTGAAAACATCTAAATTTGCCTAACAGAAGAACAAAAATCAATGGGGATTTACTGTACAATAAATGAGGAAATGTGAGTCAAAAGATACAAACTTCCAGTTATAAGATAAATAAGTTCTGGGGGTGTAATGTGTAAAATGGTGACTGGTTAACAGTACTGTATTGCGTATTTGAAAGTTGCTAAGAGAGTAGATCTTAAACAGTCTCATCACAAGGAAAGAAATTTGTAACTATGAGAGATAGATGTTAACTAAACTTACTATGGTAATCATTTCATAATAAGAATACAGAGATCAAACCATTATGTTGTACACCCTCAACTTATACAATGTTATATGTCAGGAATATCTTAATAAACTGAGAAAAAAAGTCTAAAAGGTATTATACTAAGAGAAAGCACAAGTTAGAAGATAGATAGATATATATACACACACATAGTGAAGTCTAATAAAATGTAAAGTTTTAAAACATATAAAACAGTATTATTCATCAATGGAAATACATGTACATAGGAAAAAAATAAGAAGTTGCATGGTAATTATGCAACTAAATGCTGGTAATAGTTGCCCCTGGTATGATATTATTGAGTGAGAATAGTCTTGGGAAAGGAATATAAAGATTTTATTTAATTTGTATAATGATTCTAAATAGGTGCACATTACATACATCTTGATACTTTTCTGAATACATAATTTAATAGTTAATATGAAAAAAATAAAGAGGAAGTAGATAAGACTTTTAAGGTACACACCTTTAAAAACTATTATAAATAATGAGTCCAGAAGTACATAGCAAAGAAATCTCCCTGATAATGAGCTCATCGTTTAAAAAAAGTCAAACTCGTAGTAACAGAGGAGAAAAGTGGTTACCAAGGGCTCGGGCAGGAGTGGAAACTAGGAAAGGTTGGTAAATAGGTATAAACTTTCAGCTATAAGATGAAGAAGTTCTGAGGCTCTGATGGAAAACATGGTGATTATAGCTGATGACATTGTATTGTATCACTGAAATTTGCTAAGAGAGTAGAACATAAATATTTTTACCAAAAAAAGATAAATATGCGAGGTGATGTGTTAATTAACTAGATGCAAAGAATGTATACACATATCAAATGACCACAGTGGACACTTTACATACCTTAGGATTTTATGTCAATTTTATCTCAATAAAGCTGAGATTAAAAATAAATGAATGAATAAAATGGTCTCCGCACCTACATATTTCATTACAAAGCGTTACTTGATGATTCAAATAAATTACTGAGACACAGATAAACAGAAATTCACACACCCAATATGTACGTTTTTACTTTTATTCAACAGAATAGAGTTGTTTACTTTTAACTCAGAAATAATTCAGAAGTCACACTTTTTAAATTTTATAACGATATAGCATATGTGTACATATACATCAAGATGTATTTAAAATTGGTTTCTACTTTTACCAGTTTATTAGAACATTCTAGAAAACTGCAAATGTTTGGTGATCTGCAGTCTAACCCACATGGATTAAAGAAAGCGGAACTACCCTAGTGGTTCCCTTCTGAAGAGAGTATAACATTTTTCTTTTGTTCTTGTTTGCAAGTTGGAATGCCTGAAAACTGTTTAACATAATATTCTTGCTCAAGTTTGTGGTGTAATTCTCAACCATTTTAAGTGTGGTGTTACTGTGCTGGGTCAAATCCTGTGGGAGAAACAGCACAACAGCAAAGTCCAAACTTATGACCATAGTCTAAAGAGTGTTGGAGGAGCGATTCCCCCGGTATACTGAATTCATCTCCACAAGGAAAGAGAAGTCTATTTTTATTGGAAGTCAAAAGAAAAATATGGAGAGCAATTCATACAATAATCTTATCTACTTATCTATTTAAGAACTCCAGCTGGCTAGCTTTCCACCTCTACCAATTGTCATCCATAGTCTTATCCATCTAGGTTCCTGAAAGTCCTATATTTTTGTGGGATTTACAGGGTGAGTAATTTCCAAGGTTCATCTCTATGTCTCATCTTGAGTGTTTATAGCAAATTGAGGAGGGGAGAGTCAGAATATCTCTTCTTTTCTTTTTCTATATGCCATCATTAGAAATCTATTTATCTTTTATGCAAATGGCAAAGTACAAACAAAGCAGATGGTCATGGGCTTTTAAATCAATATTTTATCATTGTTTCTTTGATGGTACCCAGATTTTTTTCCTAGAATATTCTTCCCCCTAGGCTAGGTTCTTAGGAAACAATGCACCTGATTAAGAGGCTGTTGGGTCTAACCTCTTCTGAGTGTAACCTGAAACTGTCCCCACCCCCTCACCCCCACGAGGAGGTCAGGGAGAGACCTAAGAAGGCCAGGCCACTTCAGATTGGTAGATGGAATTTTAATAAGCAAGGAAATTTACTTTATGAGGCTTGTCTTGGGTGGAGGCAAAATAAATAGATTTCCACATCCACTCTCAAATCTTTAAAGTTTATATAGAGAATTTAACTGGGTTCAGTCACATACACAGTCCAGATGGTCTCAATACCACATTATTATCTCAAGGCTGTGTCCTTGGGCAGCTTTTAGCTCAGGGAAGGCTTTCGGAGTGCACATTCTAAAGTCAGGGAGTGAGTGAGCAGCCTCCGAACGCCCAGGTTCAGCTTCAAGGTCAAACTAGTGGTCACATGTTCTCGATGTGAGAACATCAGAGGCATTATGATGTAATGGTTGAGCCAAAATATGATCTAAAGACAGAAGTGAGTTCTAGTCTCAGCTGGGTAAACACGAGCAATTTATTTAATCTCTCTTAATGCCTTAGTTGTGTTTTTTTTTTTCCAAAGGAGATAATCACATTAACCACCCCAGAGAGTTATTGTGTGGGTTAAATAAGAAAACTGTGCAAGGCTTAGCACAGATCCAGGCACAAAACACATTGCAGTTAGTAAGTTCAATCCCAATAATGTGAACTATGTAAATTTAAATTCTCATTTTAAAAAGCATTATATAATGAATTCTTATCAATAAGTCTTTAAAACCAGTGCTTGTATAATCAAAACTTTTTCTCTGTGACTTTTCATAAATGGATGAGCTTATATTGAACCAAAACAGATGCGATACTGAAAGTATACTAGTACAAGTCCAAAGTGCTCAGAGGAAGTTTATTCTTCCAAGACTCATTTCATGAATCACTGGATAAAACACATGTCCCTGTTCCACGATTTCATAATAATTCTTGAAGAAATTCATTATGCTTTGAAGAATACTGATAATTCATTTTAAAACAGGCAAGAAAGATTAGGGAAAAGAAACATGAAACACTTCACATTCCCTAATTTCTTACATTTTACCAGTGTTATTTAAATTAAATTGGCTCTTTTCTTTTTTAAAATTAAATTGGGTGTTTTCAGTATTTTCTTGTCCTCAGATAAGATTTGAATCCTAATGAAAAAGTCACTACATTTTAAAATGTAATTCATCTTTTTAATTTACAAAGTGTGTTAGAACTTTGAAGAGTTCTGATTGTTAGTCCAGTGATTTATACTATATGACACAGTTGCCTTCTCAAGGTGTGTAGCATATAATCAGTTAATCAGTTTTCTTCTGTTTGTTTGTTCAGTGAAACTTTAATAAGGATAAGGAAAAGTGAAGCAAAGGAGAGAAAGAGAAAAAAAAGAAAGAGGGAGAGAAGTGTGTGTTTGGGGGAGTTGGAAAATCATATTTTCTTGACCTTTCATTTTTTCAACTTGCTGATGGAAAATAGAATGAATTTGATTTATATCCTTGCAGGAGTGCTGATGGTTGTTTTATCTTGGTTTTTATGCACCACTGGACTGGGAGTATCTTGAAGTTAAAGAGGTATCTACACATCCTTGGATCCTTTAATGCCTATCTCAGTGTCTGACATGCCAAAGTCAATGCCAGTTTTTGCTGAACAAATGAATAAATATTGGGTTTTATTTTCTAAGCTTATATCTGTCTAGATACTCACCTGCAGTTAAATTCAACATGTTTTTTGTTTTTTGTTTTTTTGCTTTGTTTTGTCTTTTTTTAGCTACAGTGCAAGAGGGGAAGAAGTCATATTTCAGTGAACAAACTGAAATAGGAAAAGCAATGTAGTGCGTAAATCATTATCAGAGAGTATGGGCAACTTTACTATTAGCCTTTTATGGATAATCGGATTTCTGCCCACTGAAGCAAAACCATCGTCAACAAGAAACAGTGAATTGATTAAAGCTTTGTGCTGCTCTGGCTGACTTTCAGCATTCTTGTGTTTTATACAGAACACAGATACATTCTGGAGTGTGTAATACAGGATTACATGATATACAAAGAGGATCAGTACCACAGTCCTTTGTCTCTAGACCAGCAAAGTAATCTACCCCAGATGGTGCTGGAGAAGCCTTCGGTTTTTAACATCCGCTAAAGAACCCATGGCTAAACTCAGGGTAAAACTGAGAAATAAAATTGCAAAATTTGTAGAATAACGTTGGATAATTCTCTGTAAGTTAAATAATATTTGTACTGTTGCTCTATATTTTTTAAAGTACTCTCCCATAGTAGAGTTGAACAGGATGATAAATAAACAGGATCAGAGGGAAAGTTCTGAAAATAAAAATAAAAAACTATCTTTGTGAGAATTTTTACTACACTACTGAAACAGTTTACAATGTATATGTGTGGGTATGCATATATTTTAATCAAAAATTGATTTGCTGTGGGATAGTGTCTTAAACGTTAGGCTTCTCCCAATTTCTAACTTATATATTATTAATAGTTGGGATATTACAACTGTTGTTACTCAGGATATGATTCTGAATATCCTGAATATACCATGGATGTGAGAATAGACTTAAATATTCTGTTATCAATATATACTTGGATATGAAGTTTTCAATTACTTGATATGCTAAGACTTCCAAAGAATCAGGTACTAAAAGTATGAGAAGATTATTCTAGCAGCACTGTGTTAAATAAACCCTGTTGGACTGCGGATGGAAGCATAAACTGTATACAATGTGTCTAGCGGTTTTAAAAATGATAAAAAGATTCTGCAACATTAAGTGTTTTCACCGCATACACACACACACACAAAGCTAAGGGACACAATAAAACTTTTGGAGGTGGTGGATGTATTTATTACCTTGATTATGGTGATGATGCACATATGCCCAAATTGTATACAATATGTGGGTTTTTTAATATATCAATTATATCTCAATAAAACTGAAAAAAGGAATAAAGGCATCCCACAACCCATAGCAAACACCATACTTAAGAGTGTAATATTGAAGGCTTTCCTTCCTTTTCTAGTAGTGAAAGAATAAGAATGCTCATTGCTGGAACTTTTCTTTTAATTGAAAGTTCTAGTGAGTTCAGTAAGTCAAGAAAAAGAAATAATAGTATATGTTTTGGAAAATAATTATTGATCCAAATATATAATACTATATTACATAATATATATTATATACATGGTGAAGCAAAATATATGAATAAATTATGAGAATAAGAGATTCTTAGCATGTTGCTGAATACAAAACAAACATGACTGTTATTTTTCTGTTTTCTGTCCAATTCCCACGCTTCTCTGCCTTTCCCTGGCTAGAGGGGAATTGCATTTCCCAGATTTCCTTGTTCCCATTTCCAAACAGCTGTAGTCTATGCAGGTATAGCAAAAGACTGCAAGGCAGAAGGAAAGGGGAAGGCAGGCTATCCCCACTCACCGGCTTTAAGCAGTACCAACAAAAGCCATCCCTGCCACCCCCATTGGTGCATATCTGCTGAACAACCTTGTGCTCCGTAATCCCGGTTCTTGATAGACAGATCCATTATAATTCCAGCTATGGTGTGGTGGACGTGCTTCTGGGGTTCTGATCACACCATCTTTTCCCTTTATTGCCCTAGAGGTGTCAGGGAATTTCTGCTATTTTGTTTTTTTTGAGTTGCTTATTTCTGGGCTATTTCTCTGTTCTTCCATTATACATGTAACCCATTTCTTACATTCAATTATCTCTGTTTGAAATACATGTACTAGTTTCCATTTTCTGACCAGATTCTGACTGATACAGTTTCTGGTACCAACACTCTCAATGAGATTATGGTATTGAAGAATTGATATATTTTGATGATATATTTTCTTGTGAAAATAGGATACTTGTAATGTGTGGCTTTATGTAATTATGATCTATAAATGCTGGGGGTGGAGTGTTAGTTGCCTGCAAGGCTTTAAGATGTCAAGTAGCTGTTCTCCTTGACAGTAGAGATAAAATAATGACCACAAAGTCTGAGAGGGGGGCTGACTCCTTACGACTGCACTTGAGTTTACAGAAGAGGCACTGGATTTTCAGTGCTTAGATTAAGGCATTGTCAGCTGAAGCCCCAGACCTTCTACATAACCTTAAAAAAAAAAACCAAAACACTCGTTTTCTCTCATTCACGGATCAGCAACTTTTTTTTTCTGTAAAGGACCAGATAATAAATATTTCAGGATTTGTGGGGACACACAGTCTATGTTACAAAATCTTTTCTCTTCTTTTTTTTTTAACTCTTTAAACCATTCTTAGCATGGCCTATGGACTTTCAGTTTTCAGATCCCTGTTTTATTAACCTCAGAGAATATGTAGTTTAGGATTATACCAAAAAAATGCATATTTCACAATCAAAACTCAAGTTGAAAACATAGCCTCAACAAGTCACTTTTTTGTTTAATTTAGGACATTAATTTGGAATGAGAGAGACTCTGATCTTTTCCATGGGGTTGTTTTAGATAGGCACTGATGAAACTTAGACGTCTAAATACTTCTAAGCTCCCTTTGCTGGGAGAGATAGCTTCTCTTCTGTCTAAATAGATTAGCCCTTCTATTTTTAAAGCCGCTGTGATGGCTTCACCTAGGAGGGTTGCTTCACAAGGGGCATTCTATTCTCTTCATAATTCACCCAAATGCCCTTTTTATTACTCTCAAGTCCGTAAGTGGTTAAATACCAATATGCCCAAGGAGGAAACCTGCAGACATAGCTTACCAACCAAAGATATATTACAATATATTGCTACTTTATATCAGCTGGAACCAAGGGGCTATGTCTGGGATTGAATTCTAAGAATGTTATATGAGAGAGAGAACAGATTTATTAATATGGGTGTCTTTAATCAAGATTCTTGATTTACTGTGTTACTGTGAGCAGCTGGAAGTGACTCTAACAGGTTATTAGTTTGGTTGATTGATTGAATCATGATTTTAATGGTGGCTTTTATTCAATGAAATTTAGATGACAGAATTCCCCTGGTGTAATTTGTAGGAAGCAATCAAAACAGAGATGGGACAGCAGATTGAACTTATTATGTAGAAATGGAACACCCTTTCCTTGACCATAACCACCAGGAGGACCCAGTGGACACTCCATTCCCCAAAACATTTTAAAAATTAAAAAATAACAAGAGAAACAGCATCCATAATATCTCCATGACAGCTGTCCTTCATAGGCTAGGAATGATGGTGAGCTCATTTCAAAGGAATGCTGCCTTTGAAATGAGCTCCCTGAATTCAATAAAGACGATGGAATTCTGGAGTAAAGGAGTTCTGGTAAGAGTAACTAATCAGGAGAGACAATGTCAGCACCAACATAGCTATAGGCATCATGGGTAAGGTGGAGATTAGAGGATTCTGACATAAAGGAATCCATAAGAGTGGTTTATTTTTTATGGTGAGTCCAGGAATGAAATAGATGGTGAGTTTACTAATGTGCTACTTCATCTACAGGAATATTTGATTTTATTGCCCTTTGCTTTATTGAGCTTCCCAGATAATTACATTTTTTTACAAATTGAAGTTTTGTGGAAATCCAGCAGGGAGAAATTCTATCAGCACCATTTTCCCAGCAGCATTTGCTCACTTCATGTCTCTGTGTCACATTTGGTAATTCTCACAATATTTCAAACTTTTAATTATTAGTATATTTTTATGGTGATCAGTAATCTCTGAATTGACTACCATATTGTGATTGTTTTGGGGCATTGTGAACCACATCCTTATAAGATGGTGAACTTAATCAATAACTGTTGTGTGTTCTGACTTCACCAACTGTCTTGTTTCCCCATCTCTCTCCCTCTCCTCAAGCCTCCCTATTCCCTGAGACACAGTAATATTGAAATCAGACCAATTAGTAACTCTACAATGGCCTCCAAGTGTCCAAGTGAAAAGAAGGCCTGCATGTCTCTCACTTTAAGTCAAAAGCTAGAAATGATTAAGCTTAGTAAGGAAGGCATGTCCAACGCTGAGACAGACCAAAAGCCGGGTCTCCTACGCCACACAGCCAAGTTGTGAACACAAAGGAAAAGTTCTTGAAGAAAGTTAAAAGTGCTGCTCCGGTGAATACATGATGATAAGAAAGTTAAACAGCCTTATTGCTGATACAAAGAAAGTTTTAGGGTCTGAATAGAAGATCAAACCAGCCACAACATCCCTTTAAGCCAAAGCCTAATTCAGAGCAAAGCCTTACCTCTCTTCAATTCTATGAAGGCTGAGAGAGGTGAGAAAATTGCAGAAGAAAAGTTTGAAGCGAGCAGAGGTTGATTAATGAGATTTAAGGAGAGAAGCCACCTCCATGACATTAAAGTGCCAGGTGACGCAGCAAGTGCTATTGCAGAAGATGTGGCAAGTTGTCCAGAAGATCTAGCTCAGATAATTAATAAAGGTGGCTACACTAAACAACAGGTTTTCAATGCAGACAAAACCCTCTATGGGAAGAATATGTCATATAAGACTTTCATAGCTAAAAAGGAGAAGTCAATGCCTGGCTTCAAATTTTCAAAGAACAAGTTGACTCTCTTATTAGGGTCTAATGCAGCTGGTGACTCTAAGTTCACTATCTATCACTTCAAAATCCTAAATCCCTTAAGAATTATATTAAATCTACTCTGCCTGTGCTCTATAAATGGACCAACAAAGTCTGGATGAGACAGCACATCTGCTGACAACATGGTTAACTGAATATTTTAAGCCCACGGTTGAGATCGACTGATCAGAAAAAAGATCTCTTACAAAATACTACTGCTCGTTGACAGTGACTTGGTCACCCAAGAGCTCTGATAGAGACGTAGAATGAGATTAATGTTGTTTTCATGCCTTCTCACATAACATCCATTCTGTAGGCTCATGGATCAAGGAGTCATTTAGGCTCTCTAGTTTTACTATTTGAGAAAATACATTTTGTAAGGCTATAGCTGATGTAGATAGTGATTCTATGATGGATCTTGGCAAAGTCAATTGAAAATATTCTGGAAAGGAGTCACCATTGTAGATGCCATGGAGATTATTGATTCATAGCAAGAGGTCACAATACCAACATTAACAGGAGTTTGGAAGAAGTTGATTCCAATCCTCATGGATGACTTTGGAGGAAGTAACCACCGATGTGGTGGAAAGAACAAAAGAACAAGAATAGAAGTGGAGCCTGACTATGTGACTGAGTTGCTACAATCTCATGATAAAACTCGGGCAGATGAGGAGTTGCTTCTTATGGATGATCAAAAAGAGTAGTTTCTTGACATAGAATCTACTTCTGGTGAAGATACTATGAATATTTTTGAAATGACAACAAAGGATTTAGAATATTACATCAATTTTTTTGATAAAGCAGGGGCAGTGTTTGAGAAAACTGATTCCAATTTTGAAAGAAGTTCTTCTGTGGCTAAAATGTTATCAAAGGGCACTGTGTGCTACAGAGAAATTGTTAGTGAAAGGAAGAGTCAATCTATGTGGCAAACTTTACCATTGTTCTATTTTAAGAAATTACCACAGACACCCCAAACTTCAGCACCCACCATTCTGCTCAGTCAGCAGCTATGAACATCAAAGCAAGATCCTCCACCAGCAAAAAGATTGACTCATTGAAGGCTCAGATGATTAGCGTTTTTTAACAATAAAGTATTTTAAAATTAAAGTATGTAGGTTATCTTTTAGATATAATACTATTGAACACTGCATAGATTATAGTAGAGTGTAAACATCATTTTTATATCCACTGGGAAACTAAAACAAATTATGTGCCTCACTTGACTGTGGTATTTGCTTTATTGCAGTGGTCTGGATCTGAACCCACAATATCTCCAAGGTATGCCTGTGTATAATCAAAAATTCCCTAGGCATGGTGAGCAGAAAGCTTATTTGAACTGTCAACATAGGAAGTCATAGCCTCTCATCCAGTTAGTAGTCTTTCTAGAAGGAGAATCCGATGTCTTTGAGGAAGTACTCTTCAATAAGATCATAGAATTGTGATAGGCAGAATAATGTAGCTCCAAAGATGTCTTTGTCCTAATCCCTGAAACCTGTCACTATGCTAGATTATATGGCAAAGCGGAATTAAGACTGTATATGGAATTAAGATTGCTAATGAACTGACCCAAAAATAGGAGGATTTTTTCTATGTTATCCAGATTAATTCATTGCCATTATAAGAATCCTTAAAAGTGGAAAAGGGAGGCTGAAAAAGAGAGTCAGAGAGTCAAAGGGAGATGTAACTAGGAAGACTGGCCAGAGAGACGAAATGCTGCTGCCTTTGAAGATGCAGGAAGGGAGCCAGGAGCCAAAGAATGTGGGCAGCCTCTGGAGCTGGAAAAGGCAAGGAAACATTTTCCCTTAAAGCTGCCAGAAAGGAACATAGCCCTACCTTGATTTCAGCCTAGTGAGAACTAAATCAGACTTTTAACCTACGGAAATGTAAGATAATAAATGTGTGCTGTTTCAAACCACTGAATTTGTGGGAATTTGTTACATCAACAAGATAGCACTAATATAAGTATACACTGCAACTGTTTCTCCAAGATTTTGCCAAGGGTCTATGAAGCTATTTACATAGAATGGCTACAAACTCAGAAAGAGTAGCAATCAGACTTTAGGGACACTGGCTGAATTATTGCTAATTTGGAGGAATAAAATAGTACTGTAGACCCGAAGGAAGTTAGGTCAGTGATAAATGGAGCTTCAACTTGAGTCCATCTTGTACTGGTCCCAGTTAATCGATGAACACATCCTGTGGTATTCTTGCATGTTAATTCTATATTTACAGTTGAAATAGCTGGACACAGCACATGGAAAAAAAATCCACAAGCTGGCTTTCTGACTCATGGACTAAGGGCTAAAATGATAGAAAGACCAAGTGAAAGTCCCTAAATTTACTCACCAAAATACTAAACCAAAGGCAATACCACATTTCTGAGTCAATTACAGAGATTACTTTAACCATCAACAACTTGAAAGATGCAAGGGGGATGATTCATATCCTATCCTTGTTTAAATTGCCTGTTTGGCCAATGCAAAAGCTGGATGGATCTATGACTGTGGGTGATTGTTAATGTCATCAAAGAGTGATTCTAATTGCAGCTTTCCTCCAGATGTGTATATCTACTGGAGCAAGTCAACATAGCCAGTGACATGTGGCGTGCAGCTATTAAACTGGCAAATAAACTTTTTTCCATTGGCAAGGCATAGATGAAATAATTGGATTTTTACCTGGCAGGGACATCAATACACCTTTATTGTCTTCCCTCTGGGCTAAGTTAGTTCTCCCGCTTCATGTCATGATATAGTCCACAGGGACTTGAACTGTCTAATGTCCCAAAGCGTAACTTATTGATTCACAACAGTGATGACATTATGACTGAACCTGTGAATAGGAAGTACCAGATACCAGAGGTCAAGATGCCTTCTGTTAAGTATGTCAGAGGGTAGAAGATAAACTCTCTGAAAATTTAATCCTTGGTATATCAGCAAAATTTCTAGAGATTCAGTGGTCTGTGGTATCTATGGATATCTAAAGAAAAAGCAGGTTGCTGCACCCTGTAATTTCTACCAGTTGTTGAAAAGTGCAACATATGGTGGACCTCTGTATAATTAGAAAGCAACATAAACCACATTTATTTAACGCATAAATCAGCTAGTCATGAGCGGGACCCAGAGCAAGACACTGCTCTGCAGCCAATCCAAGCTGTGGTACAATTAGTTTTTCCACTTAAGCCTTGTAATCCAGTAGAATCAATGGTAAAGTATTTGTGGCAAATAAAGATGCTCTAATGGAGCTCCTAGAATCTGTGCAAACCTCAAAAGTTTTGGATAAAGACTATTTTCTCTTGTGTGGATAACTATTCTCTGTGGAGAAGCAGTTATTTTATTTCTACTTAACTCTGGTAAACAGTGAAAGAATGACCAAAGAAAACAGAGTGACTATTATAAATTGGCTTTTTTTTTTTATAATCAACTAGGTATTAGCTGATCCAGTAAGACATGAGATTAAGTAAATACAGCATCATGTCATTCAGTGGAAGTGATGGGTACAACATTAAGTTTTAATAGGACAGAAAACAAGTATGTCGTTTAAGCAGACAGATCAGATCCCCCTGATGCCTGCAATACACGTGGTTGCCCATTCTTAATGGGAAAATAGATTACATGATTTAGAGTTCTACACTAATCAATAGGCAAAGCTAGTTGATTGTCAGGTTGGCCTGGGACATGGAAAGAACATGATAGGAAGACTGGTGACAAAAATGGCTAGAAATGGACCTCTCAGAGTGGGTATAGAATTTGAAGATAATGTGTTCACCGTGAAAGCCTATCCAACTATCAACAAATCAGGTGGAAAATAGGACTTGTCTTAAGGCCAGTAGTCACTTTTTTCTCTTCAGCTATCACACTTATTCAATGGGTCCATGGACAAACTAGCCATGGGAGTAGGGATGGAGATGAGGAACAGCCTAAAACATGGATGTCCTCTCACCAAGGCTGATCTAGATTCAGTCACTGCTGAAAGCTCAACAAGATAAATAAAGAATGTGAATCCCTGATATGGCTACATTCACTGGCGGGAATCAGCTAACAACACAGGAACATGTAGATTACATTGACTCATTTCTATCCAGGAGAGGGGGAAAAGGGGAGTAACTTTTCTTTACCAGTACTCACACTTATAGTGGATATATATTTGTCTTCTACATGGATTAGATTCTAAGTTCATCAGTCATTAATTAGTGGAATGCCTTTTGCACCATCATTATAGTGCAAACATCATTGATTTGACCAGAGTTCCTTCCTCATTTCACAGGAAAATAAATCCAGCAATGTGATTAACTATGGAAAATGACGTTACTTAGAGATAGAAATCAAGATGGTGACTTTGAATCTTCCCTTTAGGAGGACAAGTAAAAGCCCCCGTTTGAACAAATGATAGCTTCTGTTTAGATGAAAACATGAACTTGTCTGTGAGTTAAGTTTGTGAAATTATAAGCAAAAATATAAAGTATTTCTAAAATTCAGGTGGAAAAAGAGACATGCACTGCCAAAGCAAGGTGGGAAAAGATTTGAATAGGTGCTCTGCCAAAGATGAAATCCAGCTGGCAATGTATATATTTCTATCCTTTAACTACGGGCTTGGACGTATGATTTATTTTGGCAATGGAAGAAGATGGAAGACTTGTACATTTTTGCCTGACTTGATTTTTACCATTGTCATGAGAAAAACATACCTAGGTGAGTCCAGTGGTCCAAAGAGGATAAGAAATACAGGAAGCAGAGATCTCCCCCCACCTATCCTACAACTACCCCGACTCAGGTCCACTCACAAACCTGCAGCAAGAAGCAAAGCCACTTAGCTGAAAATAATATAAATCATCTGACCCTCAGTGACTAACATTTCTGTAAAAATAAATGTTATGGCTACATGCTGCTAAGATATTTTGTTGTTGCTTATTATGCAGAAATAGCTGATTGATACAAATGAATAAATTCTATTGACTAGATAATCAGCAAGTATAAAGTCAGCCAGTGAAGGTCATAGGTAGAGTGATGGTTGAAATCAGTAATCTATCACCACAACAGCAAAGAACTTGCATGCATACTACCATGCACACACAGGTACAAAATAAATACTGACAGACACAAAAGTTGAAAGAAATATTTCCACCAGTAGGCTTTGGAATTCTAGAAGAGGGCTGAGAGACAGAAACAGATATAACTGTACTCTGGAGATTTAATGAACATCTGGACATAAATCAATAACTGCTTTACAGACCAGGTGACGAATGAGATCATTTTCCCTTCCTTGTCTAGATTCTGAAAGGTCTATGGATTTGAAAGCAAATATGGAGAATGCAATTTTGGCTGGGACATCACTGTTCTCATGATGGGCACCATCAGCAGTGACAGCAGAATGACTTCTAAACTGATTTATGGGCTCTAGTCACCAGGACCCAAAGAAGCCAGATACTGAATAGTAACTATAGTTTATAAACTGTAGAATAAGAAGCCCTTAGGAACTGTCCTGTACAACTAGGGAATGAAGTAAGAGTGTTAGCTTTCTGCTGTAGGGTGTGATTAGGCACAGAAATATATTTTGGGCATACAGTCTTGGCCCATGTTATCATTACCAATGAGATTATTTATTCTTCTGTTGTTCTGACAAACAAGATTAAAGAAATAAATATTTTATAGGTAATTTTTCAATCTCATTTTCATTTATGACCTATTTCTTCCATCTCATAGAAAAAAAAAAAAAAAAAAACCAAGCAAAATATCACTCTAACTCCTCGACTTGAAGAGAAAGCTTTTTCCTATGATAAGGGCATGTGAGTGCTCATCAGCTTTACTCAATTAAGATACAACTGTAATAGAAAGCTTTAAATTCCAAGTTTAATACCCAAGCATAACTTATATTGCTAGTAGTTATTTTTTCCTGGTACACATTTCCCTTGTTTTCATGAAAAGGAAATTTGCATTGCAGAGAAGTAAAATAAATTGTCTTTGGAAAAAATGAATCACCCTTTGAAGAAATGTAGTTACTGGTGTGCTCAAAGCAAACTCCATCTGATACACTCCCTTTGTCTCAACCCACATCAGTTATAATCGTTCCCACCAAAGGGTGATGTTTTTTAAAAGTATTATAAAGAAAGGAACATGATCATACATTTTGAAAACCCAAATTAACTATTTAAAGATCTGCAGATTTTCTACATTTTTTTCTTGAAACTTTCACTAGATATAATGCAAATGCATTATTTACTTTCAAAGCAACATCAAAATAGACCACACATGTAATGGATGAACTTAGACGGGATAATTTATATATTGGCTATATGGACTGGAAAATCAAACCAGTGTACCATGTCAGACACAAACAAAAGTGGGCAACTTGATATATATGCCATGTGGTATGAAACAGAGAAGCTTTCTGAAGATGAAGGAAAACGATCATTCAGCTAAGAAATAAAATAAACAGTGATGAAATGAACAGTTAAGCAACAAAGGGAAGTTCTCAAGTTCAAGCAACTATTCAAGATCTTAAAGTCTCACAAAACCAGGAAAACAAGCTTCCTTTTAAGACATAGAATACAACCCATTAATTACTTATTCTTAATCTTTTCTTGTTATTACTATTATTATTACTTCTTACTCTGTTCAAAGAATAATTTTAGGTTTGTGGGTGAAAAAAATGATGAATAAGGATGAAATATAATAGGAAGACAGGACAAGAACATAACTTTTTGCAATCTGCAGCCAACCATGCTAATAAAATTTGAGAAAGGCAAAGGATTCCAAGGCAGAGTGAAACCATATCTAGCTTAGTGTCAGGAGAGGCATCTTACTGAAAGTAGCATTTGTGGTCATCATGTGCTTGGTTGATGCTACCAAACCAAAATGTAACCCGATACCAATAAAAATTCCAATTCAGAATTATCAGCAAAATCCATTAACAGTAAATGTGTTGCAATCCTCAATTTTTTAAAGCTCTAAGTTATCTGAAGAAAAATAAAAATATCAAATACTTTCAGAGTTAGTTGAAATTTCAAAATTAGTTGCATACGAGGTCCACAAAAGAAATCAAGCCAAATATGCATTTGCAAGTCCTCCTGCCAAGGATTCTAATACACCTCTTCCGATTTCTGTTTTCTAGTTCTATTTCTTCCCATTTTGAATTGTAATGGGGTATGGGAGTTCATGATGAACTGTGTGTTACTATTATCTATCCATTAAATATTTACTGAACAGTTATATTGCCTTTTGTAAGGCAATATGAAATCAAGCCACACTCAGAATACATATATATGTATAAATATATGAAAAAGATACAGAGATATGAGTGTGATGAGTGCAAGTAAGCTATGGCATAGTAAATGAAGACAACATTTTCAAATGGAGTGTTATGAAGAATCTTGAGGATGTATTGCTATTTGAGCTGAACCTAAAAGTATGGATGTATGGATGTGATTTGGTGTACAGAAATCTGGGGAGATGTAGTTGAAAAGACATGTCCGAAAACTGTCTCAGAAATAAGAAAAATCTAGGTACATCATAGAGAACTCCATGGAGGACAGTTGCTGGAACATAAACTGTGTAATGAATAATGAGAATTATTTTTGGAAAATAATATTTGAGCCAAATTATAACGGTAAATGGAGCTTGGGTTAACTCTGGTTTTAGCAGGAACTTACCCTTGGTCTTATTTAGATTTTCTTATAGGAGAGTGACATGAATCTTATAGGAGATTTTGTATCAAGAATTTTCACCTGGAAGAAAGCTGTAAAATTTATTAGAATTGTGACAGACTGAAATTTAGAGACTGGCTGGATGGTTATTGCTATTGTCTGGGTGAGTGATTAAGGAAACAGCAGAAGTGGTGGGAATGAAGAGGAGCATGAAAGGGTCATTCCAGGCAGTTGGCCGGATACACAGTCAAGGACAAGGGAAGGAAGAATACAGTGATGACAGAGATTGCAAGACAAGTATAAAACATGAAGGAATGGCCAGTTCACCCCCTGTTTCTTAGAGCGCCGCTTCAAAAGGACCCTGTTTTGATAGTTTGCTCCCCCAGTTCTGCTTTCACCACCAAATGAAGGCCTACAAAGCTTGTAAGCCGCTAAAGTTTTGATGGGAAATCGTTGCTGTTTCTCTGCCATTTGTCAGTAGAATTACCGAACATCAGAGCTGAAAGGTGTCTCATCTGTCAATTAGGTGAGTCTCCTATTTTTAGATAACACGAAGGCTCCAAGAAATAATCTCATTCAAGATTACACAAGTAATTATCGTCAACTGTAATGAAAATCTGAGTCTCCAGCCCGGCCAGTTGAGTGTTCCTATTCATCTTTATGTGTCTTGCCTGTAGCCCGCCCCGTTCTGCATCTGGAATGATTGAGGGACCTGTGAAGAGGGAAACAGAAACAGTGTTTGGAAGGGTGATGCCAATGGAGAAAGTCCTTTTCACTACGACAGTCAAGATGCAGCTGATATGCAGATATTAATTTTAAGGATGATCGTCAGTTTCCACCCACTTGATGGAATTGATATAAACATTGATAAATCGACTCTATTTATAAGCTCATATTTTTGGAAGAGGTTATATGCAGGCACACACATTATGTTCATGAGGCGGCTATGTTTCACGGTCCCTTTTTAATTATCCCCCCAATCATTATTTAACAAAACTAGGAGCACAGCAGCCATGAGGAGCAAGCCCGTACCACTTGGAAAGAGACGCCATATTTGCAGAGGATCCACAGACCCAGTAGACGCGAGGACATGAGTTATAGGTAAGAACAGAACCCTGGAGCACATAAGCTTAAATTACATCCAACAAAGAAAAGTCTGTTTATATAAACTCAAACAATGGTTGGCTCTCATGCAAACTTAGTGGTCTCTGTGTTTGCCAGGATTATTTAGCTTTTTGGATTCTGCCATATCCAAGCTAAACAGAGTGTAGGCCATGGGTAACCCCCTCTCTACTTTGAACAGAAAGGCAGACAGGCTGCCAGAGCACCACATGTAAAGGGCCTAATTGAGGGGGAGGGCTGATTGAGTCATCCATGCCTAGAGACTTTCTGTACTTAATGAGAGTGCAAACCTACTACATGACTATGCAGCTGAGTCAGAAAGACTTTGCGGTTCACGGTGTCTACAAATGCTACTTCACTCAGAATTCACAAAGGTGAAGTGTTTGTTGAAAGAGGACTCATGTACAAACCCCAAATTAGCTACTAGCAATCAATGAATGGTCTCTTTCGACTCATTCTCCCTTAACCCAGGCTGAGTGTACCTTTTGCAAGAATATGAAAGACCCAGACAAACCAAAATACCCCAGAATCTGACTGCCTTGAGTTTAAATTCTGGGCTTCTGTCATTTACAAGTTTTTTTTCTCTATGATGCCAGGAAAATTACTAAGTTTAGTTTCTTCTTCTGTAAAAGGGGCTACAAGTAAGTATCTTGCAGACTTGGTATAAACATTACATGTAAACCATCTAGCAAAGAGCCTCCTTCACATAGACACTCAGGAAACGGTAGTAAATTGTAGCTGCTTTTATCACTCAGGATTTTTATTGCTGCATAGTCCCTAGGCTCTGAAATATTATTTGGTCTTCCATTCACATAATCTATATATAATTGATTAGAATAAATTGTATCCAGAAATGATAATAAATCATCTTATTTTATTTCCTTCTTTCTGGGAGGTAGACATTGTTAAATTACTGGAATTAGACCTACCTTCCTCAGTTATCACAATTTATTATTTTATAATTTGAGAGAAGGTGAATGAGTCCAGATATTGAGAAAGAAAAATAAAGCCACCTGTGGAACTGACAGTAAATTATTCAAATTCATAGATTCATTTAATCCACATTTTTTTAATTTTTTTTTTTTATTGAAGTGTAGTTGATTTACAATGCTGTGTTATTTTCTGGTGTACAGCATAGTGATTCAGTTATAATACATATATATATTCTTTTTCATTATAGGTTATTACAGGATATTGAATTTAGTTCCCTGTGCTATACAGTAGGTCCTTGTTGTTTATCTATTTTATATATAGTAGTGTGTATCTGCTAATCTCAATCTTCTAATTTATCCCTCCACCCCTTTCCCCTTTTGTAACCATAAGTTTGTTTTCTATGTCTGTGAGTCTGTTTCTGTTTTGTAAATAAGTTCATTTGTATCATTTTTAGATTTTACATATAAGTGATATCATATGATATTGTCTTTCTCTGTCTGACTTACTTCATGATATGTATGATAATAACTAGGTCCATCCATAGTGCTGCAAATGACATTATTTAATTCTTTTTAATGGCTGAGTGGTATTCCATTGTAGATATATAATACATTTTTTGTTTAATTAAGAGAATTAGAGTTAAATAAAGAGGCCACAGCTCCTGCCTTCAGGAAATCGCACTTTAGCAGTGTAAGCAAAGTTAAACAAATAAACTCTGTGTGTGTGTATGCATGTGTGTGTAAGTGAGAGAGAGAGTGGTGTACAAACTTTTATGAAAATATTCAAAATGAAACAAGTCTCAGTACAGGCACCATTTCTGTAAACCACCCTTGTTAGTATACTATTTTTTAAAGAACTTTGCCTGATAGAATGTTACTATAGAACCTCCAAATAATTAACTGTGCTCACCCAAATTCAACTATTTCTGTTTTATAAAATCTCAGATTATTCATAACTGGGAAACTCAGTGAACAATTAAAGAACATAGTGGAAAATAATTCAAAAATATACAGGGTTAACTGCACACAGATTTACTCAGCAATCAACATAGATATATTACCAGCTTAGTAACCTTGTCTTGTACAACAAAAGATGCTCTTGTTATAACTGTCTTTTCAGGGCCCTTGATAGATTTCATCTAATCAAATCCCTCTAGAATCAGTGTCATGGCCCTGCTTCTCTGATTCTCTGAGCCACTAGGAGACCTCGCCATGACTGAAGATTGTTTCTCTGGAATCACGCTGGCGATGCTGGCCACAGTGGCTGCACACTCTACCTCACTTCAGAGGTCTCTAAGGGATTTATTTCTCTGGCTCCTCTAAGCCCTCTAGAGGTCTATTTGTCTATTCCCGGAAGGAAGGATCCTTTTTCCAGTAAAACCTAAGAAAGTCTTTTAGAAAACATGTCTTCCCAAGAAAATCAGTTAACTGTCTGTCATTGGTCCTGTTCACCACTTCAAAACTTCCTGCCCACTGCCCAAAACTGGTAGCCTTAAGTTGTGTTTTACAACCATATACTGGTGGTTGGAATTAGAAATCTTCAAATGCTTTCCTGCCCACTAAAGGTGGGTTACAGATTCTGAAATATAGAAAGTCCTTATTATCTGAGGGTCATTTGTAGTGGGGAAAACTATGTAAATTATTTAAAATAAGGATAAATTAATAAATTTTTAAAAATCAAGTGACAATATCTTTAACATGTAACCAAATTTAGATGATGTTTGATTTTATATTCAATAACATTCAAAATGTAACTGAAATTCTACCCAGTCCCTACAATGGAGAACATTTTTTAAAAAAATCAATCATATGTTCTATGAAAGCTCTCAATGACAACTTCATTCTTCATTTTAGATTCGATCTTTACAATAGGATTATAAAGAGTACAAAAATATTTTAGACCTTTAACAATTTCCCCAAGGGCTTCTGTTAATCATTTGATAATCAAATCATTCTCTTTAGAAGCATCAATCTTATCATTATCCTTGCTATTTTCTCTTCATCAGTATTAAGTAGCCTAACTCTGCTAATTCTAATTTGTCAATGATTTGCCTGTGGTTTGATCAACTCTCTAACACAGTACTGGAAAATTAGCTTCTTCATCTTAACTGATGTTCATGCTATTTGCATTGTATTATTTAGTATTAACAACATCCAGAAATCAGTAGATGATAAGTAGAGCAGAGTGTTAGTTATCAATTGGGAAATTACTTTTATAAAGGGTCAGTTTGTTTGAAAATATGTTCCTATTATAAAGCCCTTTCACCTCATTAATTATAACTTTTCTAATTCATAGGACACAGATAATGAATATTCAGATAATGTAGACCCTTATGCTATTTTTGCATTGTTCTTCACAATTATCAGCCCAACATTTTGTCCACAATTGGTCTAGGGGATTGTCTACATATCACCTCACAAAAACAAAAGTTGCTTAGGTGCTCAAATTCTTATTAAGGGAGTGTGCCAGCCATGAGAACTTGTCAAACCATTTCGTGACCCTCACAATTCTGACCCAAAGGCATGCAAATTATTGTTAATATTGTAATTGTTTCAGGAGTGGAGGTGCCCAGTTCAAACCTCTTGACTTTGAGGAACATCTAACTATGAAGAATGGAGTTTTAGGTATTGTTAACCAAGTAACCACCTGGTTTACCTGGGTAGAAATGTAATCAGAGTGGAAATGCCCACTTGGCACAGACCAGTCCAAGGGACTCCATTTGGTTCAGAGAGAACTCTCTCTATCTAAGAGTCCAGAGCTCTGGTCCTAGCCCTAGCTCTTCCTCTATGGATAGAACTTCATAAAATCCTCTGTGACCCCCATTATTTCAGTTTCTGTATTTGTCAAATTGGATAATAATCTGTTCCCTCCTAATCCCTGTAATAGACTGAATAATGACCCCCTGCAGATGTCCATGCCTTAAATCCCCCAGAAACTGTGATTATGTGACATGCTGAAAGGGATGTTGTAGATGTGATTAAGGATTTGGGATCTGGAGATGATCCTGGATTATCCAACTGGGTCCAATGTGAGCACAAGGGTCCTTATAAGAGGGAGGCAGGGGCAGCAGAGTGATCACCAGGAGATGAGAGCATGGAAGCAAGAGGTTGAAGTGATGTGAAAAAGGGGTCACAAGCCAAGGAAAGCAGGTGGCCTCTAGAAACTGAAAAGAGTAAAGAAACGGATGCACTCCTGAAGCTTCCAAATGGAACACAGCCCTGCTGATGTCTTGATTTTAGACTTCTGACCTCCAGAATTATGAGAAAAATAAATTTATATTGTTTTAAGCCATCAAGTTTTTGGTGATTTGCCTAGTAGCAACAGGAAATTAATACAATGTCTAAAGGACTCTGAAGATCAAAGGAACAGTTAAGAATGAGATCCCTCAGTAAAGTCAAAAGAAGCGTTTCAAAGCAAGATGATATGGTAGGTCATTTACTCTGCCCACAGATAATTAGAAAAAATTCCATAAATTATAAGCACTTACGAACCAGGATTGGATTGTTGCTTGGGTTTTATGTGCATTAAAATAAGTGGAGAAAGTGTAATTTGAGGTGGCACTGTTGACTAAAATACACAACCTAAAAGCTGAGAATCATGTTTTATTTGGCCAACTTTCTGAGGACTTCAAGCCTGGGAGACAACCTCTCATATAGTTAGGAACTGCTCTGCACAGGTAAGGGAGGAGCCAGAATATATAGGAATTTTTGCAACAAAGACCAGGTAGTTGGAACATCAAAATATTACTGTTAGTTAGAGAAAACCAGATATCCCAAGTTAAGGAATTTAGCACTTTTCTAGGTATGAGAAGATGCACAAGTCAGGTCTTATTGAAATCATTCCTTTGATATGAATCTGTCTAGGATCAGTATCCTGTGTTTCCCATCCCAAGTTCCCTCGAGGTGCACTGTTGAGGGTGGCAGGCATCCTGTTTCCATCCTGGACATCCTATTCCATTCTGAGTTCCCTTCTGGTTCACTGTCTGGGGCAGCTGTAATGACTGATGGTTTGATGGCTGCAACATCCTTTGTTTACTGATTTGGCAGGCAATATTTTTCATTCACAGCATGAATGTCTCAGCTTTCTTGATTATGCCACAAGGGCCTCCAGGTTCAGTCTGTCTTATCCCTCTTCTGACCATCAATCATCAACTCTGCTGTCCCATTTGACCTTCTGCATTTTCCTCTTTTTGCTCTTCTACTCTCACACCTCTTCCTGCTTTATAAAAATGGAGGCTGTGACACTTTGTCAGAGAGGAAAACAATCACTAAAAAGAACCTGAAATTGTAACATCAAGGTCAATTTTCTCAGCATTTAAGCAGCTAGTCCCAGGTGCAGAAAGAAAGAAAGAAAGAATAGAGTGAAAGTAAGGGGTAGCTGGAAACATACCATAAATATTCAGACTCCAACTTGGGAGTCAACAAAAGTCATCTCCCAGGTTATTCATTTGCTGGTTATCATTTCTTTGGTTACAAAGAAACTGCTTCTAAAGCCAACTCATCTAATGTTTGAAAGTTTAAATGCGATGTAGAAACATTTACAGGGACAGGAATTACTTTGAGTATTGTGTATAGTCCTTGGACTTACTAAGTGTGATACTGTGATTTATAATGAGAAATATGTATTTGGTCTTCATCCCATTCCTAGCACAGAACTCCTAAACTATTGGGATTTCCCGAGTGTTGAGAGCAATCAATTGTCTTTTGTTATGTTAATGAAGTGACTTTTGGAAAGCTTTCTGAGAGAACCTAAGGGTGAGGGCTGGTTACAAGTACAGCCAAAATTGTGATTAGAGTTTGGAAATTTCAGTCTCACTCCTCGCCTTCAATCTCTAGGGAGTGGAGTGAGACTGAAGATTATATTTAATCACCAAAGGCCAATGACTTAATCAACCATGCCTATGCAGTGAAGCCTCCATAAAACCCCAGAAGGACAGGGTCTGGATAACTTCCAGGCTGGTGAACATGTGGAGATTCAGGGAGAGTGGCGTGCCCATAATGAGAATGGAAGCTTCAAGCCCCTTCCCTGTATTGCTTCTTCTGGCTGTTCATCTATATTCCTTATCATATCCTTTAACAAACCGATATGTGTATGTGTTTCCCTGAGTTCTATAAGCAGTTCCAGCAAATAAATCCCAGAGGGAGGAAGTTATGGGAACCTCCAGTTTGTTGTCAAGTCAGACAGAAGTTGTGGGTAATCTGGTGTCTACTGAAAAAAAAAAATGCACAACCTAAAAATTAAGTGTTATGTTTTATTTGGTGGACATTTCTGAGGACTTACAAGCCTAGGATTCTGACTCTCAGATTGCTCCAAGAGACAAGACTGCTCCAAAGAGGCAGGGCAGGAGTCAGGCTATATAAGAGTTTTCAACAAAGACCAGGTAGTTGGAACATCAGAAGATTACTATTAGCTAAAGGAAACCAGATATCTTAAGTTAAGGAATTTAGTGCTTTACTCTGTATGGGAAGGTGCAAGAGTCTGGGCTCACTGAGATTATTCCTTTGATGTGCACCTTAGCTCTCTAGGGCCAATAGCCTGTTCTTTACTATTCTGAGTTTCCTCGGGGGGTGGCTGCAGTGGCTGAGAGCTTGGCAGTGGCTGGCCTGCTGCTCTCCATCTTGAGTTCCTTCCAGCTCACCGCTGGGGGCAGTGGTAGTGGCTGATGGCTGATGGCTGATGGCTGTAGCATCCTTCATTTACAGACATGGCAGGCAATAGTTTTCATTTACACTGGTGACCTACTGCTTGTGATTGGCATCTGAAGTGGGGAACAGTCTTGTGGGACCCAAACCTTCACCTGTGGGATCTGATGCTGTCTCCAGGTAGAAACTGTCAAAACTGAGTTAGATCATAGTACACCCAGCCGGTTCCCAGAATTGCCTGGTTCAGGGAAAAAAACCCCACACATCTGGTGTCAGAAGTGTTGTGAGTCTGGTCATAGTGTAGGAGTAAAGGAGAAACACAGAAGAACTGGGTTTTCCACATCTTAAGTGAATGCTTCTTATTTAGAATCTTCACGTAGAAAACTCCACTCAACAGTGATCCCTTTAAATTCTTCATTTAGACTAGAAATAGATACGTACATTTCACTATAATTTAAACATGATAACAGTCAACAAATAAAACTGAATATTGATATTTATGTTTATATTCTTTTCTTAGTAGCTCCTAACTTTCTTAGAGATAACTCCAACATTTGCTGCTTGTGATAATGACTAAAGAATGTCATTAAACATGACTATCACCTTTACTGTCATATCACACATTTTAACACAATTTAAAGAAAGTCTGAGAAAGGAGTAGCTGATTAATATGTGATATAGCATTTTATGACTAATCAAGTATTATTGGAACCATTAATAATTATAATCAATTACCTGCACACCCTAAATGGTAAAATACTTAGGTAGCATGCAAGAAGGAAATAAAAATGCAATTCTAAATCTTATTGTTTTGAAATGGTTTTATATATATTATAGTAAAATGAGTGGAAGTTGATCAAGCAGTTATCTCAACTTTGTAGTGTATTGGTCTGAGGTTAGGCCAAAATGTAATGTCAGGCCTATTTTAAACGTATGTGAATAAACACACATGGACATACAGAAGTAAGTTGTTTTTTGAGCAAGTGGATTTGTCTCTTCATCAAATACCCTTCATTCAGCTATTCTTCTGTAGAGGCCATTTCATTTCACCATTTGATGGCCATCAGGGTTAATTTCACGTGTCAATTTGGCGAGGCTACAGCACCCAGATTTTGATCAAACACTAGTTGCTATGAAGGTTATCTCTTAGATGAGATTAACATTTAAATCAGTAGACTTTGATTAAAGCAGAGTACGTTCCATCATGGTGGAACTCATCCAATCAACTGAAGGCTTTCTCTGGGTAAAGACTGAGGTCTTCCAAGAATGAAGGAATTCCCTCTCCAGACTGCCTTCCAACTCAAGCTATAGCATCAACTCTTCCCTGGATCGCCAGCCTGCTGATCCATCCTGCAGATTTTGTACTTGCCACACTCCACCACAATCATGTAAAACAATTTCTTAAAATAAATAACTCTCTCCCCATTGATATATAGTGTATGTGTTACTTTTCTGTTAATTTTGTTTTTCTGGAGAACCCTAAAACACTGGCTAAACTAGAGTTCTTGAATTAACAGTTTAAAAAAAAAAGCAAATCATAACATCATCATATTCTAATATTCCCAGGTTCTGTACCACTTTCTGAGCAATCTCAGATTTCTTTAAGACATCACTAATGATATCATGAAAGAAAAGGTAGTAAAACTAAAAGGTTTGGTCAGCTGCCTCACCATCCCCACGTGGTATTTTGAAGCTCAATGTATAAAATCAAACTCAGGAAAACTGCAAAAATGAGAGTGGTTCTACATTATTTTCTGTTGTAGTATTCTCTGATATTACAACTATCAACCCAGGATTACCCTACAACAATAATTATATACCTCACTGCTCTTAACAGGCAGCAATAATTGCTGGGTTGTAGCAGGTAAACTGAGATAGTAAAAAGAACTTAAGACTCCAACAGCCTCATTGCTCTAAGAAAAGCTTTGCCAATCATTTCCAATGCATATCATTAATGTTAACTTTATAAACATCTAAAATGAATGAAACTGGAAGTATCTTGATAGTCCCCAAAGACGGACTTAACTTTCTCACTGTTAGAAAAAGAAAAAGTGAACCATATGTTTTCTCATTACAAAAATAACTACCACTTTTATGCTGAAGTCGGTTCCCTTTTCTGCTTATTACCTGAATTCAGTTACCTGATAAGCATGAATTCCAATGAAACATTTCTCCTGTCTCTTGGAACACTGGTCCCTGTGCTACCTTTGGGATGCTGTTTTATTTTGTTTTGTTTTTCATTCCTGAGGCAGGAAATGTTTATTCCTTCAGGTTTGAGTTTGATTTGGCCAAGTAAGCTCTCTTGTCCAACATCAAAGCATAACAACTTCCAGCAGTTACACAGCAAAACAAAACCTGCTTTTTCATTAAAATCCGCTATCATCACGATTAGAAAAAAATGATTCAGGCTGACTCTTACATGCTTACCTCAAAACATGATTGTTTCAGTTAACATGCTGACTAAAATTTAAATTTATAAACAACACAGTTTCCTGGAAAACATCTGTAAAATGTAAGAGTTGCTTATGTTGTTTAAACAACCAAAAAGAGTAAGGGAAGTTTGTTCCAAATGACAAAGGATTGTCCCAAAAGTTCTTATCTCTAAATATTGTTGTTTTTCTTGTTTATCCATGCGCTAAAATTTATGGGTATGAACAATAGAATTTTTTGGAGAACGTCATGATAATGCAAAAGCTACTATGTAATTTAAGCCGACAGACAGTACACAATGAGTTTGTTCCAAAGTCAAAGCACTATACTTGTTACAATATTACTGAATAGGAAAGGTGAAGAAAGAGAAAACAAAAGAGGTGTGAAAGAACTGGGGCCTGCTCTCCCTTCAAGAAACATGAAGATTGGGCATTTGGAAGTGAAAATTTTTGAGCATGTCAATAGGTGAAAATGTATAGCAGTGTGTTAAAAATATGATATAAGTTCTAAGTTTATTTTTTCTCACTTAATATAAGTATAGCCACAAGAGTGAGAGGTACAGTGAGTATTCCCATTTTATGGGTGATGCAACTGAGGTGGTTAAGTTGCTCAAGGACATTCAGCAACTTTGATTCAGACATTCTGTCCTCAGAGCCTCGCTCTAGATAAGACTCCTAACACTCAGTAATGCACAAACAGAGGAAAAGGTGAAGACACAAGCTTCTTTATTCAAATTCAGATGCATAATAGGTTTCTTATTTTCTTAAAACTAAGTGAGACAATAAATTAAGTAAGTTCTAGGCCTTCAAGTCATAAATGTTACCCTATCACCAACTAGACTGCACATAGTTAACAGCAGCCTCTGGGCAGCACCTCCGCGAACTGGGTTTTTCCTGGAAGCCACCTGCTTAGCAGCTGGAATAACTTCCACTGTTAAGAGACCTTTGGGGTTCAAGGCAGATACAACCGATACAACCTGCTGGGGATGATGGCAAAGGGGGTGTCATCTTAAAGGAAAATGGAAAACTTTTTAACAGAGATGTGTGGGTAGTTAATGGCAGAAGTCTTGCAGAAGTCTTGCAGAATTAAAATGTTTTCTTAAAGCATCACCCATGATTAACCTTTCTCTCAGTTGGCTGGCTTTCTCCACTGTCTCCTGTAAAAAGTATGCATATTCCTATTCTTCTTAGCCTTCTATCTTATTGTTGATTAATTCATTTCCAGGATCTATAACAGTCTTGATTTTTATAATGAAATGATGTTCTTTTGTTACCTCAATAATAAATTTCCTTGGCTAGAGTGGAAAATAAAAATCCAATGTTAAATAGGGAATATAGAATTCCATGCTAAAGTAGGCCACGTTAGAATAAAATTCTGGAAAAGAATTCCATATGGAATAAGTATGTATTAGCCTGAGTCATATTCTTTCTATCTTAATAATTGTTTTATCACACACTCCTTATGTAACTACACTCACACATTCATTGCATCTCATTCTTGTTCAAGATTTACAAATAACATATTTTTTTAAGAACTACCATGGCAGCACTCGAGTGATTTCCTACAATTTTTAGAAGTCTTTTCTCTTGAAAGGGCTGAACCACAAACTCAACACCTTCACTCCAAATAATGAAATGTGGTGAAAGTGATGAGAAAGGGATAAAAAAGAATATTTAAAGTGGAAACGAAATGTCTCCCTCCCTGTCGATGGCCTGCAATGGGCTGGGGCTTTTTGTGGGTTTGGATGTTTACTTACTATCTAGGTCCCCACTAGAGCATGATCCATCTGAGAGCCTGACCGCCCACTCTTCTGTGACTTCTGCATGGAGCACAAAGTCTGAAGCATAAAAGTTGCTCAGCAAAGTTTCATTAAATTAAGTGAATGATAATGTTTTTGCCTCAAATATAGGGCTTCACTTGAATTCACTGACAAAGTATGTAAATTTTACCCACATGGAAAGTGAGATCATAGCATCATAGAATTTTAGAAGTAAAAAGAAGCTCATGAGGTTTCTTTCTCGGTGCCTAAGATAATTTTAGGTTGTAGGAGAAAAGTACACACTGAGAGAATCTGAATCCAGTTCTCAAGTTGTTTTTTTTCCCCCCTAGTGATGTGCATTTTTCTGATATTTTGAAATTCAAAGTTTCCTTTCCATTCATATTGAAATGACTGCCCAGTCTGCTTACCAGATGCCTCTTAGACTAGCCCTTGTCAGGGCTCAGTGCAGAAGGATCATCCACTGGATCAGGCCACTTTCTGTTCCTCCCTTCCCACTTAAATTAAAAATTCAATGTCTCAATTATAAGGAAATTATAGCTCAGGCACAAAGAATAATACAAATTCAGAGAGTAATATTTAAATCACAGGTGGAAACTAATTTTCTAGAGTTTTTAAAATAGAGAATACACATCCAGAGAGCTAATCTAACTCAAAGATATACTACTGTTACCTTTAAATATAATAGACGTATACGTGAAATCTGAAAAAAAAAAAGACACAAATGAATTTATTTACAAAACAGAAATAGACTCACAGACATAGAGAACAAAATTATGGTTACCAGAGGGGAAAGAGGGTGGGAAAGGATAAATTGGGAGTTCTAGATTTGCAGATACTAACTACTATGTATAAAATAGATAAACAGCAAGTTTCTACTGTACAGCACAGGGAACTATATTCAATATCTTGTAGTAACCTATAATGAGAAAGAATATATGTATGTGTATGCATGACAGAAACATTATGCTGTACACCAGAAGCTGATGAAACATTGTAAATGGACTATCCTTCAATTAAAAAAAAAAAAAAAAAGAAAGAAATAGTTGAACTGAAGTACGTTAGATGACAGTCAAGGGCTTACAGCAAATACACCAACCCTTCTGCATGTGATTATATTAAGCATTTCATTCCTCTGGATTCTTATAGCTTTAAAATGCACACACACTTGAAACAGGTCACATCTGCAAAGACCTTAATTATCATTTAAAACCTTATCAGGGTTACTAATCACTTGACACCAAGTCTGAGACTCAGTGCAGGCGCCCCAGGGTGTAAAGAAGAGACCAGTATCAGAAGTAGTTTAAGTACATCACAGATAAAGTCTATCAAGCTCAACTAGATTTAAGCTCTTTTTCGTCAGACTCCATAAACTTTCGGCACAATTTTATGAGACTTACGCGTCTTGCAGTTACATGGCTGTTTTATTCTTCCCTGTAGCCTGTGTCTTCTGTGTGGGTAGGAGCTGTGTGATGCTTCCATTTGTTTCCTCAGTTCCTATTCAGTGCTTCCCATGAAGAAAGTGCTCTTTTTATGTTTGCACATTAAATTTTGCTTTGAGCCGTCATTACATTTGGTAACTACACTCTCTGGTCATATTTAGGATATAAAAGGAGCAAGCAGCAGTCCATAGACTTGGGCTAATTAATTGCAGAAGCACTAATATTCTGAAATAAATCTGCTTCATGGTAGAGCAGCATCTATTTTGTTGCCTTTCTACTTCTAGACACAATTAAACAAGAAAAGGACAATTAAGTCTGGCTTTTGTGTGTGTGTGCTGCAGTTCTGACCTATGAAGCTCCACTCTTTCACCAGAAACCTTTGCAAACCACTAGTTTCTGGTTTTATTTAGTATGTCCAAATCAGATTTAACAGAACCAGACCCGTTCCAGTACATCAGGCACAAGAAGTCCCTTTGATCTTTTTGCCACTTTTAAGAAACAGCTGCATCTTTGTCAAAGACCTAGCAGGAAGAGCCAAAAGTTTGAGAACAGATACAGCCACGTGCGAGAAGATAGAAAGAATTGTTAGAGGAATCGACTCCTTGTTAGAATCCCAGAGACCTGAAGGGAGGTCTAGGGCTTTAAACACGGAGTAATTTCCAAGAGTTGGGCCTCAGAGGTGACCCGTTCCATCATCCTATTGAATAAGACAGCCTGATATCACCATCAAAGAAGGACGGAATGGTAAGATTGGTTTTAAGGTTATCCAAACATTCGCTTCGTAATAAGGAAATTACAACCAAAAATAAGGAAATTACAACCCAAAAAGTTCATACTTGAACTTTGCCCTTCTCTAATTTTTTCAGATAAAATTGAAGCCTTTCTTTGTTAAAATTCCTCTGTTGTGTTTTCTTCCATCTGCGTTTCATTTCAGGGAGAAAAGAATATCCTGCATAAACACTCAATGTATATTTCCATGCACGGGGTAAAAATGGCCATCTACTGCATCTGTATCTACTGCATCTGTCTCCCCTGCGAGGCTCTAATCCCACTAAGGGCGTAGTACCCCTCAGCATAGCCCACAGCTCCTGTCACATGTTTGAACTGAACTGAACTTTATTTGTTGTTCCAGATAAATGCTGGAGTTTGCCATGCACAACGATGTCCAAACACTTCTTTTGAGCAGAGCGTTGCAAACGACAAAATGAAGATTCCAAAGCTAGCTCAGATATGCTGGGTGAGAGAGAGGCTCTGAGGGCTGGCTCCAAGACCTGGGAAGGGTTAACCTTTACCTCTGGTTCTGCCACTGCTCCAAGGTTTACTTTTCCACGCGGGTGGAAACGGACCACTGAGTGAAAGAAAAAGCAAAGCGGCAGATGACAGACAGCAGAAGTTTTCGATCATAGCCTCATCCAGGTTCCCAGCACATGTTGTAGATTGAGTGTTCTGTGAAGCCCAAGAGGCATGAACTGAACAGGAGGCTGAGCCAGAACTCCTCACGGTTTATTGAAAACATTTCCAGGTCTTGGAAATGTACCCTAATAGGAATTCCTAACATTTCTGGAAAAGCCAGGGAAACCAATATGTTCTGAGAACCCAGTGGCCTTCCCTCTCCTCTTTAAGAAGAAAGATGAAGTAGGCAGTCCAGGCAGTACATACTTGAGTGTAAGTTGCTTTCAGAATTTAAACAAGAAGATACAACATCTTATAAATATCTTATACTATTCTGAATGTTTGTTTATATATCCATACATATGCATATTTATGTAGTTAATACAACACACAATGGGAAGCAAAAAAATCTAGATTCTAAACCAAGCTCCCTTCTCAAGGAAGGACACCAAATGATCTCTGAGGTGTCTCCAAATTCTAACTTACATTATTTAATTTTTTATTGAAGTATAGTTGATTCACAATGTTGTGTTAGTTTCAGGTGTATAGCAAAATGTTTCAGTTATACATATACATATATATATATATATATATAGCCTTTTTCAGATTCTTTTTCAGTATAGGTTATTATAAGATGCTGAGTATAATTCCCTGTGTATTTCATTTTATTTTTTATCAGATTTAAAGAAGTATATTTTAGGAACAGTAAACTGCATACATTTAAATTGTACCATTAAATCAATTTTGACAGATGTACACACCCATGAAACCACCAACACAATTGAAAAGCAGAATATTTCCATGACCCCCCCCAAAAGATTCCCTGTACCCCTGTACCCCTTCCTCTACCTCCAACTGAGCCAACCACTGATCTGTTTTCTGTCAATATAAAAGAGTTTGTATTTATGTAAATAGAATTATCTAGTAAGTACTCTTTTATGTCTGGCTCTGTTCACTCAGCAAATGATTTTTGAGAGTCACCGATGTGATTGCATGCACCAGTAATGTCTTCTTGACCATTTTGAAGATAGCTCATTGGTTATTTGTGTTTGTCTAATGTTATTTCATGATTTTAGATTGAAATTATGTATTTTGGGAAAAAATACACAGAAGCAATATTCTCTTCTCAGTACAATAATAAAGAGATACATGATGTCAATATGTCTTACTACTTTTGATGTTAACTATGATAATTTGATTAAAGTGGTGTCTGTTGTATTTCTCTACTGTAAAGTTACTCTTTTTGCATATGTAGGTGATCAATACCTTGGGGCAGATACTCTGTGACTATGCAAATATCCAGTTTCTCCTCAAACTTCCATCCACTAATTTTGGCATCCATCAGTGATCTTTCTCGCAAAGATTATTACTGTGGCCTTCCAGTGGGGATCGTCTATTTCTTTTATTCCTTACACATTTATTAATTGAAATTCTTCTGTAAGGAAGAACTATTCCTTCTCCCCTAATTAATATTAATTTATATTCTATGGATTATACAACGATGCTATTATTATTTATTTTGTTGTCAGACTAGTCTAGATTTGGCCATTGGGAACTCTTTCTGGTTGCTTCCTGTATCCTTTTAACATGGTCCCATCTTTTTTAAAGCACTTCCTTACTTTCCAGCACCAAAATGTTGCTTATGCCTATCTTGTTTTTCTCCTGTTCCAGATGGAGAATCAGCCACATTCCCTTGGTTTTATTTATGCTAATCCTAAGAGGAGGGTCTCTGCTTCTATCCCTTCTGTTGAGAAAGCTAGGAGATACATGTATTTATACTAACCCAAGCATACACAGAAATTTACATTTATTACTGTAAATGTAATCCAGCTATTTCTGCAGACTTCTGACTCCAATCCAATATATGCCTATTTACCACCCTCTCCCCGTATTTATTTTATAGTTGTCATATGCATTCCAAAACAATGCATCCCAGAACCTCACGAGATAATGCTGTGATTTTTGCTTTAAACCGTTATGTTCACTTTTTGATTGAGTGTCTTTTATGCACACTTAACTATTTGCTATTTCTGATGCTTTCCATTCATTTCTTAAGCTTTGTGTCTCCCCCGGTATCACTTCCTTTTAGCTTGAAGAATTGCTTTTCTTGAAATACAGATCTGCTGGTAATCTTTTGTTGTTATAGTTTTTTGGATTTTTGTTTGTTTGTTAACCTGGAATGTCTGTATTTCACTTTCTTTCTTAAAACATATTTTTGTCTGGACTAGAATTTTGGCTTAGTAATTCTTCTCCTTTCCATACTTCAAAGATTTGACCCATGGTGTTCTGGACTTCTTTGCATCTGATGTGAAAACCATAATCTTTCAAATCATTTTTTTTTCCTAACTGCTTTCAAGATTATCACTTTCTCTTCGGTGCTCAAGCAGATTCACTTAGATGTGGCTAGGCATTTTATTAGTACTTATTCTACTCGTGGTGCATTAACCTTCTTAAAGTTGTAAAATTAAGTCTTTCACCAAATTTGGTATGGTTTTGACCATTTTTCTTGGTATGTTTATTTTAATAGACAGTTAAATTAATTAGAGCTAAACTGCACATTCTGTGTCACGTGCAGTGGGTGATATTGCAAATCTCAGTTCAATCCTTTTATCCTTAGGGTTAACAGCTAACTTTGATTATGCTCCATGAAAGAATGGTCCTAGGTCAATCAGAGATTTGGGGAGAGTTGATACAGAATTTAAGGCTCCACTTCTTTGGCTTCTTCCTCTTCAGGACTTCTTCCCCACTCTCTAGAGGCCGTGGTCACCCTGGGCGCTGTCTTCTGGTTCTGTAGATGCTCTTCACAGCTTTGTACTGTGACTGTGGCTAGTCTCAAGCTCGGGTTATCAAAATAAGCTCAACCCATGACAGCCCTTTCTTCCAAATTTCACCTCACCTCCAACAGATGTCTGCTTTTATTCACTCTTCAGGAGCCATTAAGTAAAATTGTCTACGTGTGTATGTATCTGTATGATTACGCATTTTCTCCAGAGTATGTAGTTGTTATCCGCCAAAGGGTCAATCTATTGTGTTCTTATTCTACCATACTAAAGGCAGAAATGCCTCAAATTCTATTATTTAATAAAGCAATAAATGTGTGTGTGTACTTTTGACTAAACTATTGCAAATGCTACTTATTGCTTCCCTTTATTCATTTTTCCCATGTTGCTATTTAATTACTAAAAGTTATTCTTTTAATTGCTAATATGTAGAGTACTCACAACCTATCAGGTATTTTCACCTACACCATTTTTGCTGTTTTCAAAGAACCTACGAAAAAAGAGTAGATATTATTTTCAACAAGCTAGAGAAAAGGAAATTGGAATTCCAAAGATTAGAAGATAACAGAAGATCACACATGGTATGGATTCATATGTGTGTGGAGAGAGAAAACTGTCCATTTCTAGAGCAGAGACAGCCTAAAGAAAACTTAAGGATAACCGAATCCAAGCATTTCCTATGAAAGACTGGAGTTGGATCATTTAGGTGACTTTCAAAGCTTGCATAACTAGTTAATGACTGAGCCAGAATATCTTCTCTGGGAAAAGACTTAAGTGGTCATAAAAAAAGCCAATGTTCGTTCTATAGAAGGAAGGACTTCTAGCAAAAGGGCTGTACAAAAATGACAAACTAAAAAATTGTACATTGTCTACTAATTTAGAGGCATTTAAGCAGAAATAGAACTTGTCAGGGAAGCAGAAGAATATGTTTAAGCATTTGATGGTTTATTGAACTAGGTGACCATTAAGGTTCCTTCCAGACCAGAGCATTCATGACTTGACAATTCAGTGGCCATTACGTTGCATCTAAAAGTGACATTCTTTCCTTGTGACTCTATCACCTTGACAGGTTTGTGTGTATGCCCCGAAGAAATAATTTTTTAAACTGTGGAATTAATGTTCTTAACATGTGGTGCTTGTAGAGCTATTGGTGCTGCCTAGGAAAATACTTTAGAATTCCGAACAGTAGCAGACATAGATTTCACATGATGAAATCACTTCCATAATATTGTCATTTAATCTTCTCTATAAAAACATAAAGTGATGTTCTTATTATAGTTGAAATCAATTGTTATGTTTAAAAATCAGAACAATTTTTTTCTTATAAATCAAACACAGAGACATACACTTGTATATAGAAATAGAGATATATGGAATGACATTTTTCCTTGGAAAAATATTTCTATGAATGTAGTTTGACTTTAAAATTTTTAGTCAAAGAGGAAATGTGACAATTGTAACTTTTTTTATATTATTCTGTAATTCAGATTAATGTACTCATGAGCCTCTCCTTTTTTTCCAGTAGGACAATGGTTATCAAATGTGGTCGAGGGACCCCTGGAAGTTCCCAAAACCAATTCAAGGATTCTGCCAGGTAGGCCCAACTACTTCCATAATAATAGGAAGACATTTTTGCCCTTTTTGCTTTAATTCTTGTACAAGTATACAGTATAATTTTCCAGAAACTATATGCCATACAGGACATCATTACTTTTACCACTAATGGAATATGTGCTTGTGTATTCTTACATTTTCTATAATCTAATAATAGCATATAATTATGTGCATTTTTGTATATAGTAACTCAATTTTTAATTAGGACTTACATTATTCTATTACTATCACCAATAATACCTCTTTTAATCTTTGTAAACTCATTATCATCCAATAAATCCTACTATGAAATCCTGAAATTCTCCTTGTACCTACGTGGAAGCAAAAAAAGAAGTAGAATTTGTCTGGATTTGGATAATTTTAAATTGTGAAACATGTTCTAAACCTTTAAGCATTATCCAAAGATAAACTGTTATTATTTTAGAATGTAAGAATTTACTTTGAAATAGAGGAAATACATATTTCTTATATTTGACGAATGATTATTGGGCTTACAATAAGATAAGAAGATTTTCTTTTCTCAATCCACAGATGTATCATCTACCTCTAAAAATGCTGAAAAAATGAAGCTGATTAATATGAGGGTTTTTTTCATAATATAGAGGGTTATTTGACTAATGGAAGAGAGGAAAATCTCTAAAGAACCTGGGTGAAACTAATCAAAAAACAAAACGATGACAAAATGCTAATTTCTTCACCTTGTAAACGCTAATGATATTTTTTATTGTGTCTTTTGAAACAGAATATTTTAAAATAGTTTTCTAGTGCCAATTCAGCTGCAATGTCATTTGGAAACCAAACATTTGAAATTAAAAATAAATAATCAAATATTTAAAACACAGTTAGGCTGAAGTCTTTAACAGACAAAACTGTTTGTTAACAGCTTTTCAACCTAGACTTGTAGAAGCCACTGAAACGTCTTACAGGGGATGTTATCATATTCCATTGACTGGAGAAGAACACAGAATACCTGGGCCGTTTGGACCACTGACATCGCTCAATGCTTGCTGCTGAAAAATATGTAAAAGCATTCACATCTGTGCCAATCTTCAGTGTTATAGTATCTTGTCAAATTAAAAATTTCCTTGCAAACATGGAGATGAGATAATATCTGCAGAACTGTACTTTGTCCTTACAAATGGATACATCTACAACATGGCTGGACTTGCTCATTTGCTTGTAGTCATCTGTTATGGGTACCAAATAAGCAGCCAGGGAGAGCTTGTTTTATGTGAATTTTTGGCACCAAGCACAAGTGGCACTGAAATATTCACAGTGTTGAGTAATATTTCTTAATTGTATCATTTGAGGGGCCTCTTGTTGACCGTGTTGACTTTTGCAATGGTGGTACAAAAGCTATAATAGGTAAAACTGCTAGTGCCTTAGCATAAATCAAGGTAGTGACACCCAACTGGACTACTGGTCATTGTATTCTTCGCTGATAAGCACTTGCATGTAAAAAATAATAATAATAATGTCAGTTTTAATTAGGAATATCTGGTTCCTTGGCTCTCCCTGAGCACTTAGGATAATGGAATCTGGTGCTTTCTTTCTCCCCTGGAACATGCAGGGAGGCTTGAGAGATTTCACTTGACAGTGGTTTTAAGTTAGGAAGGAGAAGGATTCAGGAGTGAGACAACATGCTCCCATCTTTCCAGAATTCCTCTTCATAGTTAACTGGTAAAAATATGAATAAAAATATGAATGACTAAATCCATTCTTCTTTTCTTGAATTTATTAAATAATTTTGACACAAAAGTTCATTTTTCTTCGCAAGTACAGTTCTAGGTTCTTGTTTGTTGTTTTATTGATTTTAAATTAATTTACTGTCAAAAATATTTTATCTATTGTTGTCTCTGTTCTGTTATAATGTAAGGCCCATAAGGATGGAGCTGGTGTTTATGTTCTATTTGTTACCCAGTATCTAGAACGATGACAGGTACATAGTAGGTACTCAACAGAAAAGTGTAAAATGAATTCTTTTTATTTTTATGTTCAACTTAACTTGCCTGAATTTTGTGTGTGTGTGTGTGTGAACTATGCTTCAAATGAATCACCCTTAACAACTACAACAGAAAAGTCTATCCAATTATGTTTACCATTATTTACAAAATAAACAAAAGTTCTTTTCTATATATAGCAGGGATCTTTTTACCTTTTTTGCTGCTTTATCATTCTCTTTTCTGACTTGAAATTAATTGCATTTAATTTGTGATAGCCCATTGCTTCTTCTCTTCAGATTGCTCTTTAATATTTTTGCTTTTTTAAGTCTTCCAGACTTATTTAATAATACATATGTTTTTATTTTTATTTTATTTTTTAAATTTAATTTTATTTTTTAATAGCAGTACTGGGGATTGAACCCAGGACCTTGTGCATGCTAAGTATGCACTCTACCACTGAGCTATACCCTCCCTCCAATATATGTTTTTAAATATAGCTCCATCTAATGGGTTATAATCATGTAAATCCATGTTTATAGGATACATGAATAACCCAAAGAATTAGCAACTGGAAATGTCACTATATTTGCTAATCACTGATATTTTCTAGTGGCTAATGCCTTGCTCCCTTCTACTCAAGATTTTAAAACTAGATCCAGCCTCACCCTGATGAGTCTACACAACTGTGAGTCAGAGAGTCAGCCTGTACTTAATTAAAAGCTCTTTCCCTTTTAGTTGAAGACTTTGAAAAGTCTCCCAGTTCACAATTAGTTATCCTTGTCTTCACATACATCTTCTCCTCGCTGAAGCACATCCACAGGAACATCAGACAAGAATTAATCTGCTCCCTGTTGTGTCTGACTAGCCACCTTACCAGCCTTCTGGCTGTCTTGCTGATTCCTAGTTAACAGAATCTCTTGATGGGTTTGAAGACTGGTTTAAAATAACTTCATTATCGATGGAAAATCATTCCTCTCCTTGTCTTGTTTCAACTGACTCTTCCTGCCTTGTTTTATATATACACCCCGCTGGTCCGCAGTTTGGAGAAGTATTATATATACACTATTTATATATATATATATATATATAAATATACTAACATTCACCTGTGCTTGCACAGTCATACAAATACTGAATGATACCACCGCTACAATCACCAAGATCAATCATGAGTGCTCAGGTTAGCTTCTTGTAGAGTGATGCCAGTTTAGATGGCACTGGAGAGGACAAATTTGGCTAGATGGCTATGATTCTGAAGGGGACAGATGAGGCATAAATATGGCTACACTGTCTGATGTAATTGCCTACATAGTTGTTTATTTTTTACTACTATCATCATCCCACCATCATCATCACTATTTACAATGATATCTATTTGCTATTTCTTTGCCTTATAAGCACAGCTTGAATTTCATTAAATCTCATTAAATTGAATGCTCTAGAATATTAAGTGTACCTATATTTACCAAATCCAACATATTCTCCTAGCCACCAAATTTATTTCTATTTTAAAGAAGGGAATTCTGATGTTCAGAACAGAAAAGGCCATTTTTTCCTAATGGCCCATATATGTCAGTGATGGAGCTGGTAATAAAACCCTAGTTGTCTGACTCTCCAACTCAGTGCTCATTTGAAATTGCATTCTTCATTCAATGAAAGCTAAATGAGAAAATAAAAGTTACATGCTGATTCCACAGGATATGTCCTGCCAGACTAATGTTACCCATTTCACTCTTTGTGACCCAAGCATACTTCAAGCACTATTTGCTAAATGACCTGTGAAGGTCATTTCATGCAACAGTGCAATATTTGATGTTTCTGAGTCACCCATATTTTGAAATATTAACAAAATATAATTTGTGAGCCTTCTCCTCTTTTCATAAAATTAATAGACTACTTACCCATGCCAGTCTCCTAGTAAGGTTATGAGGACTTATTCATTCAAACTAATAGTAATAATGATAAGTACTGCAATAAGTAGTAAAAAAAAGTTTTTTAAAAGGTTCCCTGCCATTTGCCAAGCAACACCGTAATAATTTAACATATACTATTTCTCTGGAACTCTCTTAAAAACACCTGAGATTGGTATTATTATCATTATTATTATTATTACTTTACTATAAATAAAGATAAAGCTTTGAGCATTCAATTAACAGACTAATGTTTCAAATTCCATTCTTCAGATCCACATCTCTTACACTGAGAATAAGGTATTATTCTAAAGCCTCTCAATTTCAAATCTAAAAATAAATATGAAGCTGAATTGAAGAAAGAGAAACTGTTATCATCAATGTCTTCTGTGTGATCCAGAATACTTTACTAGATATGCAATGAAGCACGCATAAGTTGTAGTCTACATTCTAAACAGGTCTATTTATCATCACAATAAAAAGGCATATATATTTTTTATTATTTAAGAGAAGCATAACCACTTTCAAAGAGCTTAATAGATGCTTTTTAAAATTTGTGTTTATTTTTAGACATAATATTTAACTACCAAAAAATAAAAGGTGCCTTATGAATTGCCACATAAAACAGATATTAAACTAGGCAGATAATTGCCTTGGTTTATTACTTTTCTTTCATTAAATATTTATGAAGACAGTCTATCTATAGAAAGTGTCATAAAAAAGAGTAAGAGTAACACTACTATTGAAATATTTAAAAGTAACTCAAAAAGCTTTCATGCTCAGGGGTCAGGAATCTTAAGAACAGAGAAGAAGACATATCAAATAAAACTCAAAATGAGATATTCTAAAAGAAAACGGGTAGGAAATGAACATGAAAAATGTATCCCGGTAATTCCCAGACTAAAGTAGCAGGGAAAGAGGTCTACTACTAATGTACACGGTTTGAAACCACTCACACTAAGTACACACAGTGGTTCTCGTCCTTGGATCTTTTTGAGACTCTGCTGCAGAACTTTTAAAAATCACCTACAGCGGGACCTCTCCGTTTGATATTCTGATTCAGTGAGCAACTCTGAAGTAGAACTCTTGCATCTATACTTTTAAAACAAACAGTAAAGCAAACAAACAGCCTCCTCAAAAGCTTTTGCTGGGTATTCAGCAGTGGAGAACCACAAATGCATCAACTAGATAACTACTCAATCTTAATTCCAGGCGGTAGATTTTTTTTTTTCATATTCTATCATACTTTGGGGTATCAGGGTTATAAATGGTGCTACCCAGTTCAAAAGGAATAGATAATTAAAAGAGGAAACAGGAGAAAAAATATGGCAAGAACCTATTTACCTGATGGGAAAAAACACAAAATAAATAAATGATAGGATTACACATATAATGGTGACATCTCATGTATTTTTTAACCTAAAGATCCTAGTATTGTGTCTCATATTTGGCATAAGTATATAATAACTACTTGATGAATCAATTAATTATAATAGAAAACATTTGGCTATAATAAAAGAATTTTATTAAAAAAAGAATAAAAGTTTGGTGAAGGAAAGTATGTATAATTGCTATGTTAAACATTACTAATATGGAAATCTTTCGACTGAAGTGTACCAAAGATAAATACACAGAGAAACCCATCCTGTTGATGTTATCCTTCATAATGTTGAATTAAAATTTGGGATATCAAGCATAAAATTTAGACTCTAGTAATATAGATGTAAATTTGTATTTGCATTCCAAGTTTTGAAAATTGAGATGTAAATATAAATACGATCGAACCCTCAGGACTATGGGAAAGAAAGTGATATTATGAAGTTCTTCCTTCATTCCTAGTACAATGTTTTGCAAATAAAGAGCTTTTAATATTATCTCAGATGGCCTTAGAGAAATGTGAGCTTCTAAAAAATAAAAAACTTTGACTAGTGACAAGATTATACTGCATAGTACAGGGAAAATATATACAAGATCTTGTGGTAGCTCACAGCAAAACAGAACGCAACAATGAATATAAGTATGTTCATGTATGACTGAAAAATTGTGCTCTACACTGGAAATTGACACAACATTGTAAACTGACTATAACTCAAAAAATGTTAAAAAAAAAACTTTGACTAGTGAACTGGAGGTATTAAAAAAAAAACAAAGATGCACAAACTACAGAGAATAACATGGCTGCTAAGGAAACTGTTTTAGGAGTTTTGGCTTTTAAAGAAACAAGATTATATTCAAAATATTAAACAATCAACATTGTAGGGACACTTACCAATTGGAGCAGAAGCTGTAACCAACCAATCCAGCTGACCATCACGCTACAGTTTCACATCAGCCCTACAAGTAAAAATGCCCTGATCAATAAAAACACACAAAAATTCCTTTATGGACTACTGCATTCTGTTGATTCTTATTTTGTGGTTGGCTTTATTCCTTTGACAACTATATAAGTTTAAAAAGCTAAAGCTCTAATCTGTTCTTAGAAACAATGATCAGGACATATATGTAAACTAAAAAAAATGTGCAGTATATTGTATATATGTATTGACATGCAATATAATGTATATGTGCAGTTATGCTGTAATAATTCTACCTAATAAAACTGGAAAAGGGAAAAAAGCTTGTAAAAATTCCCTAGTGTATTAGGAAAGTTAGGACTCAGGATAAGTTGAATTTCATAAGCAAATTAGGATCATCATGAAGTCTCACAGAACTTCCTAGAGCATAAGAACAACAAGCAAGAAGCAGTGTCAGGGTCTGAAACGCTCATTGTAGTGGTCACAGGAGAGAGTGTTCTTCAACTTCTTGTTGGCTTCTCATCCTAGACAAGAAGAGACAGAGCTAAAAGAGTGAAGAGGAACTTGAAATTTTATAGAGAAACAAGTCACTTTAGTAAGCTCAGTTGTTAGGGTCCAGATCAATTATCTCCTTGTAAAAAATTACTGTGAACGTGATTGTAAATTCTAATTTTCAACAAAGGATGAAGATTTGGAGAGGATCCTGGAACTCCAGAGACTGGCATCCATAAAAACGTCTTGTTAAGCCTTTCAAAAAACATCATTAAGGATAACTCATGACACTCAAACTAATATCCATATCCACTCAATCAGTAAACATACACTGAGCACTTATTAAATGTAAAGCCTTGGGCTCTAGAGTGGGGAGAAAGATGAATTTCGGCTCTCTACGAAATTCTCTGGCAGGGATTGTAATATTACATAGGCTGGAAGTTAAGGAAATACTATATACATGGTGGGATTTAAGTTCTATAAGTTCGTCATATTAATTTGGAGAGACTTGAGTGATACAAGTTTGATGAGCCTAAATTCAATAGGCTGATATTCCAAATCCAAAAACGATAGTAAAAGTGAATAGAGGTTAACCTAGAACATGGTGTGTATGGATATTCCACACAGGGATTTGTCCTTCATTCTTTCCTATAAAAGATTTTTATATAACAACATAGATGACAAATATATATCTATGTAAAGCTGAAATGAATAGCTAAAGTATTAAATGACAAAATTGAGACTCAAGTGTACTCTGATAGTTGATGAGTTCAAATAACATAACAGAATAAGAAGAAAGGTAAAGTCTTGATTTGGGAGCAAAATAAACCAATCGTGCAAGGATGACACAGAGTAGACCTGGCTTGACAACAGTTTCAGTGAAGAGATTCAGATTTATCTGGCCATAATTCTATATAAATTAAAAAAATGATCTGCAATTAAAAATGTTCTATTTACATGTATTATCTGATGTTTATTTTAGCATTCTTCACAACAAAAAATGAATGCAACATGAAAGCAGAAGTTTAGGGGAAAAATTATTATACATCAAGAGCCAGTGGACATATAACACAGCCCAAAAAAAGACTTTTTAATCACAAGAAAATGTTATATAAACAGAAGGATATGTGTTTGATATTCAGCATAATTTTACCTTATGTAGAAACTTTTATAGAAATCATACTGAAATGATATACGTCAAACATTTAAAAGAGGTCTCTCCACAGTATCTGAGCTCAAGGAGATTTTTTTTAAATTTCTTTTTAATTTTTTAACTTTCGTAAGGGTTTCCAAAAGCCATACTTTTGGAATCAAAATATTGTTTTAAATAAACTAACCAATTAGCCTCCTCACTGACAACTTTGAACTGGTTTTGTCTTATTACTATTTAATAGAATCTATCGATGATTGTGGGAAGATAAATTAGATTTAAAATCTCTGCAGAAAAAACTCATTATGCAAATAATTTGCCCTGAGATAAGAAGCAACTCTCTGCATTATTGTAAAATGCCTGTGCACACCGCACTCTTTTTCTCTCATCTTCTTTTATCATCTATCCATTTTCAAATCACTCAGATCTTTTTTGCAAACAATATCTAGACAATAGTTTGCTAACTGTCTATCCCTCCTTTTGTGGGAGTGATCCATTATCAGCCAGGCAGTGGGAGAGTCCCCACTGGGTCTGCTGAGTGAAAGGTGCAGAGGACAGGCTGCACTGCCTCTGGGGTGGGGACTAGGTTCAGCTGAGATGGTCAAGAGGGAACTTTGAGCAGCCTGCAGTAACACTGAAACTTTGGATGTCAGAATTAGACACTAAGGAGAATCCAAAATAAAAATGAAGGAAGAGGATCAAAGACATGTCTCTTTTATATCATAATTTTGTCTTAGGTCAGCTTTTGAAGTGCTGAATATGTGCACTAAGATGGGGCCAACACATAAACAAACTTTGACTATTACTTCCAGTCCTCAGATCGATAAAACAGTGTTTATTGACTGATGGTACAATAGTTGCAGAGCAGAAAAACATTTCTGAGGAGTGGTAGGTAAGCTCAAGGGACAAAGGAGCATTATATATTGCATTTGTGGACATATGGATGCTATCAATAAATTAGATTAAATGTATTTTTGGAATTATATAAATGAGGAAGAATTTCAGTTGATTTGATGCCATGGATATTTCTAAGACTCACACAAATTTAAAATTAATATAAAATTACAATAGCAGGAAATTTTAACTTTATGGGGTTTAGAAGTTATGAAGTATGGAATAAATCCAACCATCTGGCAACATTAAGGACGAAATTTAATTTTTTGAATTATCAACATACAGCTTAAAGATTTATGTCCAGACATAAAATAAAATCCCAAAACTTTTGAAGTATGCCTGTTAAGCCAGGTAGACATTTAGAATTGGAGGAAAGAAATCATCATTTAAATAATTACATTTTAAAATGATAGCTTATTTTATCATATGCTAAAAATTAGTTTCTGAATTATTGAAAAGTATGCTCAGCAGATTTTTATATATCCCTTAAGTATTTTCCACATCTAATAGAAATGGCTGTTTTTCATAAAATCATGAGGCTCAGAGCTTTTCTATATACATTCAGTCTTTCTTTCTAAACCCAAATAAATTTGTTCAAGTTCTTTAAATGTTTCCTAGTATAAAATTTCTATATGTATACACATATATATGGAAAAGTCTAAATAGCATATAGTATAGGCTAATTTATTTCTACTTTTTTCTATGGGGCCTATGTCAGTTACATTTTAATAACTATTGAAAGATTTATTCTATTAATTTCTTGCTTATTTAAAAAAAAATTATCAACCACGACTTAGGTGTTCATTATAGAACAATAAACAGAGCCTCTAGCGAGACTCATAGAAATGATATAAAAATGACAGGAGATTGGGGTAAAAGGATCTGAAATCCATGACATTCTCAAACTCACTGATCCCATTTTAGCTTTCACATATGAAGTATGACATAACAGCTAGACAATATGCCCTAGAATTATCATAGAAGTAAATGAAAGTCTCAGATTCTCTCGGCATAGACTTGTTCTGGGTCTTAATCTAGAAGAAAAATAAAAATAAATAAATAAAAACATCTTTCTGACCTTCTATTTCATCATGTCATCTAAGCCACTTTTTTGGCTGGTGACCCACTCAGAAAGGTTAATCACCCATGGTAGTGTCATATTAGAAGTAAAAAAGTGGATTCTGAAGTCAAACTGGCCAGGTTCACAACTCAGCTCTGCCATCTCTTAGTTACGCCCCTTGGGTAAGTTGCTTGGCTACTCTGTGATATAGTTCTCTTTAAAATGTAGGTAATAATATTACTCACCTCATAGGGCTAATGTGAGAATAATCAAAAAATTATTACAGGTTTAAACATTGCCTGATACAGAGTAGATGGCTAGATGTGTGTTTGCTATTATTACTATCATTTTGCCCTTTGATTAACTTATCTGAAAATAGAAAAACTGGGTAGAGTTAGCATAAACTTACAACTCACAGCCTTCCCTTCTCTCTTCATCTCTCCTCACTAAAGATAGACCTTTAGTAGTATTATAACAGAATGTAAACGTTAAACTAAAGTTAATCTCACCTACTTCTTTTAGCATTTTAAGGACTCGTTCTGCTGATTTTGATGAAAAGGGCATAGTTTTCCAGTACTGAGTAAAAATAAATTTCCTCTTTTCCAAGAAGAAAAGATTAGACAATTGTGGTTTACAAAAACTGGTTCCTGTCTCTTTCAGAAAAGGAAAACAGAGTTTTCTTTACATAATGGTGTGGAGTCCAGTTTATAGTGTGTCACTGAGATTATACCTGATAGACCACCAAATGCTTCAGTGTGGGTAAATAAAAGAATACAGGTTTGATGTACATCTTAAAGTGGGTAGAGGCTGGGAGTCTGGAGAGGCTGTGTAGACATAGGAAGTAGCAGATTGAAGAGAAGGAATACGGAAAACTCAGGTAGATAACAGTAGAAGCCTTTCTGGGAAGCACCATGCAAGTAGGCAAGAGAGAGAACATTACAAGGACATTACAAGAACATTACAAAATGATTTCACTGTCCACGAGACATGTTGGAAGAGACTATTTGACAGCTAAACTGTCTTTGTATAAATTGCTTGGGAACTTTTAGTGGTTGCCTCTAGATTTAGAATATGAAATATGTATTTCCTCCTTCTTCAGTCAAAAGTAGCCTGATTTACCCTTGAAGAGTGAGTTTACTTCTCCCAAAAGTATAGTGGCAAGGCTGTTCAAGCAGACCTGAACAGATTTAATCCGGTTAATTCATCTCATTACTGTGGCCTTGGAATTTAATTTAAGGTTGATCCATAACACGGTTCAAGCCAGGGAGACCACAGGGAAGTACATTTTTCTTCCTTTGCATGAATCTGTGAGATAACATGAGGTATAGGACTGTAGTCATCATAAACAAAGATCCAGGGGCCACCACACAGAACTGAAAAAGTACACTAGTACCATGGAGGATGGAGCAAAAAGACAAGAACAAAAATTAGATGACCGATGACTTATTCACTGTGCCAAGTCACATTAGCATCCTTTATCTAGACTGCTGAGTTATAAAAGTCAAATAAATTCATTTGTGCTTGTTTGTTATACCAATTCATGTTGAGTCTTGTTATTTGCAATTAAAATAGTCCTAACCAATACAAAGTTCACATCTATATCCCTGGTTTACATCACTTGACTAACAAGTGTTTAAGCATGCAGGAATTTTGTTTATTGTGAACCATGAATCTAGTTAGTTGACACCTCTGCTGAAGTATATCACAAAAGTTCAATCTAACCCTCTCTGGTGACCCTCAAGAATCTCTATGAGGTTAAAGGATGCTCAATTAACCAACACTGGGCTAGGAGAACTGAAAAACATTACTAAAAAACATTTTTTCAGTCATTTGTAATCATTGTAAGTTCTACCCTAATAGTCATGGGAAGAACATAACAGCTCTAACTGTATATAATCACTTAAAGATAGCACTCTACAGGTCAAATGCACACACACACACACACACACACACACACGGAGGCACATTAAACTATTCTATTGTGTCAAAAGAAAGGCATAGAAGTGGCATATGCTCCAATCACCATCCACAAATCTTAGATGTGGCCATATCAGCTTTTCTCCTGTATTACTTGGAATAGGAATCACTTTTTGTTTCCCAGAATGATAGGAAAAACTGATGTCAGTACAAAAATTCCATCTGCATTGCCATGTGAGGGCTATTAGCTCACAAGATAAGGTCTCCCAAAAGACTCATCTTCGTATTCTAAAATATGAATTTGAAATTCACTATCTAATTTTGTAAAATACTCTTTGAAATTCAGAATAACAAAAATGGCTTCCTAAAATGCCAAATTGTTTTTATAGTAGCTAGTATAAGAGCCTTGTAGATATACATGCTCTTTCCTTCTTAACAGCTTGAGTATATTGAAATAATAGATTAGACCACTTCATAACATTTGAAACAATATTTTCACAACCATGATAAAAAAAAAATCTCAAGTCTTTAAAGAGTTTTAGGACTTTTAAAAGATGGTAAAGAGCAAAAATAGTAATTACAGTCTACACCTACTTTACGTTCTTTAATATCACACAAGACTTTCCACAGTTTAAATTGTGTGTGTTGTTGTCATTGCTTTTGTTGTTTTTTTGGTTCATTGCTATTTCTTCCTCTAGTCTATAAACTACTAAAGGGCAGGGACAAAGTCTGTTAGGCTGACAAATGGGAAGTTCTCAATATCTATTTGTTGAATGTATAGGTGAATAAATTAATGAATCATAAGTGAATGGGTAAGTGAACAAGGGTCATCCTAGACTGTGCATTGATCTGACAATGAAGGCAAATGCCTCAGTGGCATTAGTGTGTTCATATCCTTGTTGAGTAATCTCCATTTACTTACTGGACAAATATTTATTGAGCACATACTCTGACCAGCAGAATAACGACGTGTAGACCACCACACAGAGCAGCATGGTAGTTGGCAACTCATGCTCTTCTGAGAGAATATCAGCTTCAGAACCATCTATAAGTGGACTTAAGGGTCCTGCTAAAAACAAGCAAGCCTAACTGTTCCAGTTTGCCTGTGTCTGAGATGGTTCTTGGGCCTTGGATTTTTAATATACTAATTCTGGGAAAGTCCTGTCAAAGGAAAAACTGCATCAAATGGTGTTAAACAAGCAAAGGACATTTTATTCAAGACTACTGCAATAGGAGAGAGAAACTGAACTCAACTCCACTGAAACAAAGGTGAAAATGGTTTTAAGTTCTGGGGAGAGCTAGTGGGAAAAGTACTGGAGGATACTGGGAGGACTGATTAATAGGATTAGACCATTTGTGCTTGCTAATTGTTGTTTATTAAAATTAAACTCCTGCCCTTCCACAGAAACTGGGAAATAGCATGCCATCTTTCTTGATAATTACATATCAAAGGATGACTACCAGGCCCCTCAGAAAGACATCTCTGGGCTGTGAAGCCTGGCAAGCGGCTACAAGAAGATGTACATCTCAAAGGGGCAGAAAAAAGTTACAATTGAAAACTTCCTAAAGTAAATGCTCTAAGGAAAGGGAGCTCAGAGGCCTACAGTCAGGGAAAAAAATTCTGAAGTTCAGGCAAGCTGAGGAGAATGTTAAGGCCCTCATGATCAGTCTCGAGCAGACTGGGAGAGCTGATCACCTGCTGATGTTAGGTGTTGCACAGAACTTCACCAAAATTTTTCTATAGCTGAAATTTGGAATATTCACATTTAGCAAATTCTCATATAAATCTATAACTTCATCAGCTTTTGCAGGCCTATCAAGAAAGTGACCCCCCCCCCACCTTGGAAAATAACTATCTCAAAATGCAATAATGATTTTTGTTTTCATGAAATAGTTCATGAATAGTTGAAATAGTTTTTCATTTTCATGAAATAGTTTTTAGAAACACATATTTTTGGATCTTTTGCTAGACTGTACTAAAATGAAGATTTCATATGCAGTAAAAAGCTTTAAACAAATCACACACACAAAAGCATTCAAAGAATGAATCTCTATTTCATGATGCTTCTGCTGTACCAGAATCCCTAGAACATCCCATAAAGGACTTTAATTTATATTCACATATCCCACCAACTTATCTTAAGACTCATGATTATTTTCGACACTGAGTAAAATCAAAGACTTGAGATCTGCTTCTTTTGAAACCTTGAATTATAAGAATTCTGCCATATGGTCAGCTTTGATCATTTAAACTCTGATGATAAGGACATGATAATTTGTATGTGGCTTGAAATAGCAGATCTGTTGAAATAAGTATTTTTGCCGTAATGAAAAATAAATCTCACAAGTTTCCAAGTTAAAGTGAGTTCGGGTTTTATGTAATAATACACTGTATGGTTGAACTGTATTGTTCATTTCCTGTAGTTTTAGTTTTTAGGAAAGTTCTGAGCCCAAACAGTGAAGGTGTTAGACTCTAGAAACTGCACTGAATCAAACACAGTATTAGAGACAAAAAGAACATCTTTTTCCAATGCCTGGGGCCAATTCATTGTTGGCTTGAGCAAAAAAAAAGAGTGAAATGAGAAAGTCTAGATATTTTTGTAAAGAAACAAATAAATTATTGAAGTCAAAATGAGGTCAACAATTTTCAATGTTTATCATATTAAAAGAAAGAACATCACTTCATCAGTAGCCTAACACTACATTAATTTTCTTCAGTGGGCAGAAAAGTGAATTGGTAATTCCAGGAGAGTTTTTATTTTTCTGCTAGTTTCAGGAATCTGCTTCTCTGTGATGTGTGTGTGTGTGTGTGTGTGTGTGTGTGTCTGTGAGAAACACTTCTGAGAAACTATCCAGACTAAATAAAATTAGGAAAATGTCATAACTTAGGTTTATGATTTATTAGGTTTATTAAAAACTTAGGTTTTTGGGATTTGAGAGAAAAACATAAACCCAACTGAGCATACATAACAATTAAAAGATGTTTGGGTGGGTAAGAATACACCTAAATTGTGAATCAACTTTGGTAAAATTTTAGGAATGGAAATGTTGTGTTGAAGGTCAAGACTAAAATGAGAGCTTGTTTTTTTTTTTAATTATGTTTTATTTTACTCATTCTAAAATTATTTACTGACCATCTTCTATGTAATCAGGCATTAAGATAGGTATTATATGGATGGGAATGGTCTCTGAGGAAGTAATATTTAAGAAATAGACTCACATGTATATCACTCCAATACAGTAGAAACCTAGTTCTTCTTGCAACATGGGATAGGTGAGTTTGTCAGCAGAACAGCCCTCTTCCATATTATCTTTCTGAAGTAAATTGCAAGAGACTATGTCATCTTCAATATGTGGATTCTAAGATTATCCTGGAAGTTGCTTCCATTATAGCTAACTGAAATGGAGAAATACTAGTGGTAGGGGTGAGGGACAAGTGCAGGGATATTTAACAGTCCAGGGTTGGAAGTGACCCAATTCTCATCTGTTCACCTTACATTGAATACAACTGGTCACAGGATTTCAGCTCAATGCAAGAGAGCCTGTAAAATTTTGTCTTATGCTTCCCATATAAACTTCACAATATGAAAAAGGAAACGTGTGTTCTTGGTGGACAGTTTGCCATTTCTTCCACAATCTATTTCTCTCACCACTAAATATTGCTCTGTACTCCATCACCAAGAAGGCAACTCAAAATCCAATCCACTTGTTGCATACAGTACAAAGTCCAGGGTGTATAGATGCTGCACTGTCTTCTCCATCATTTCCAGAGGTGGCTTCTCATAATTTAATGACCCACACATCAAAAAGGCCAATTATTTGCATTTTCCAACCTCATATGCCCATTTTATACACAGGAGAAAGAGAGCAATAAAAACTACCATTTCAAAAATTTTTGTTGTTGTTTCTATTTACTTTTCTTTTTTTAAATTGAAGTATAGTCAGTTACAATGTGTCAATTTCTGGTGTACAGCATAATGTTCCAGTCATGCATATATATACCTATACTCATTTTCATATTCTTTTTCATTAAAGGTTAATATAAGATATTGAATATAGTTCCCTGTGCTATACAGAAGAAATTCATTTTTTATCTATTTTTATATATAGTGGTTAACATTTGCAAATCTCAAACTCCCAAAATTAATCCCTTCCCACCCCCTTATGCCCAGTAAGCATAAATTTGTTTCTTATGTCTGAGAGTCTGTTTCTGTCTTGCAGATGAGTTCATTAGTGTCCTCTTTTTTTTTTTCCTTTTTTTTCTTTTTTAGATTCCATGTATAAGTGATATCATATGGTATTTTTCTTTCTCTTTCTGGCTTACTTCACTTAGAATGACAGTCTCCAGGTCCATCCATGTTGCTGCAAATGGCATTATTTTATTCTTTTTATGGCTGAGTAGTATTCCAATATATAAATATACTACAACTTCTTTATTCAGTCATTTGTCAATGGACATTTAGGTTGCTTCCATGTCTTGGCTATTGAATATAGTGCTGCTATAAACATTGGGGTGCTTATATCTTTTTGAATTAGTGCTCCCTCTGTATATATGCCCAGGAATGGGATTGCTGGATCATATGGTTAGTCTATTTTTAGGTTTTTTAGGAGTCTCCAGACTGTTTTCCATAACAGCTGCACCAAACTACATTTCCACTAGCTGTGTAGGAGAGTTCCCTTTTCTCCACACCCTCTCCAGCATTAACTATTTGTGGACTTTTTAACGATGGCTATTCTAACTCATTGTAGTTTTGATTTGCATTTCTTTGATAATTAGTGATATTGAGGATTTTTTCATGTGCCTATTGACCATTTGTATGTGTTCATTGGAGAACTGCTTGTTTAGGTCTTCTCATTTTTGGATTGGGTTGTTTGTTCAAAATGTTGAAGAATACAATATATACAGCAGTCACTCATCTATAACAATCATAGCTTCTTAACTGGCAATGATCATGGAAGTCTCCACCCTGACAGTAAGAGAAAGTCTTTAGTTGACCTAGATACTATTACCTGGAAGAAATTATTATTCTTCTGTTGTTCATCTATTATCGTCCAGAGCCACATCTAAAGGGGGTTGTTGGAGAGTACGTCCTCCTTGAGGGCTGCACAGATTTCACCACTCCCTACTTGTTACATACAGAAATTTGATGGCTAAGAAGCTGCTACAAGGCTTGAATAGTCAAAGGCTCCTTCAGTGCAGGCTCACATTTCTTTGGAATTACAAGCTTTCAAAAACAGTACACTTCTGATATACTTGCTTACAGTCAGTACCAGGTGCCAGTAACCACAACTTAAATTTTCTCCTAGGCATAATTCTCAAATCTGATTTATTTCCTTTCTTCCATGCCCCTAGGTCTCTCTCGATAGCAGCTACCTTGAGGCCATGTGAAGTGACACACTTGAGTGGAAAGGAAGAACTTTTAATTTAAACCTTTCAAAGTTGAGTTCTTCTGTTTAATGAGAATGGGGATGAACCTTTGTTACTTATGTTCTTTTAAAATCTTGGTTTCTCTTGTTTAAGTTTCAAAACTCTTAACCCTTTTGTTTCTGCTCCCGAATCAGTAAATTCTAGACCAACATGCTTGCTTTTGTGTAACATCTTCCTACCCACAGTAAGTAACAAGCTATCCAAGCTACGAACATTCTGCTCTCCAACCTCTTCCAAGGCTACAGATTTTGTAGGCATTTACTCTACTTTCTTCGCTGTTGAAGGCAACACTTCTCCTTATCAGCAAGGTTAGACTAACTGCTATAAAAGCTAGAAGCCAAAATGTACATTGGTGTAAATATAATAGAGGATTACTTTTATTCATGTAAAAGTATTGGGTAGGTGAACAAATTAATGCGATCGTACTTGTCCACACAATTGTTCAAGAACCTATTTTGATGGAGCCACTGACATTGTCAATATGTGTTCAAGGGCATCTGAGAGTTACCTCTAATACAAGTCATACCAAAGTTCATAAAAATGGGGGAATGCGGGGAAGATTTTAGCAGCTAAACCTCAATGTATCACATGGCATGTCGGCTTATATTCCCTTGGTCAGAATTAGTCGCATGGCTCTAACTAGCTGTAAGGGAAGTGGGAAAGGCACTGTTTCCCTTTGAAATCTATGTTTTGGAAGGGGGAATACATTTTTTTCTTGGTGGATAATTAATCAAATTTGCTACAAGCTGTGATTTAATAAATGAGAAGTAAAAGACATTTTGGGGTGGTTGGATTGGCCTGGCTTTTCCAAACTAAGTGATATAAGATGTCTTAAAGTGGAAAGATCTTGTTCTGCTGTTGTTTTAAACGTCTCAGTGTAGGCCACTGTGACTAAAGTACAGTGAAGAAAGTGGAAAAGGTGATGCTAAAAAGTGGAAAGGTACTAGGGAAGAACAAATCTGACTCCATATTAGATCTGTTTATTTGGCTCTAAACCTATGCTTTGCTCCCTGTGCTTAGGCATGCTGGCTCTGCACCTTTTGTAAAAGAAAGTTGCCTATAGCCTGAAATATACAGGATAGCACTGACCTTTAACAGTGTAACACTTTTCCATGCATACAAAGATAAAAAGCTGTAGAATCGAAAATAACATTGTCTTGTTAGAGGTTTACAGAGACACCATGACCTGACCTATGTGGACAGTTGCAAGAACAAAAGATTCTGACACCAAAAAGTTTGCAACAACCAATCACAGTGCTCCCTCAATTTAGCATAAAATAAGCCTGAATTGTGACTTGGGTAAGATGGTTCTCCAGGACATGCCATCTTCTCTGTCTGCTGGCTTTCCAAATAAAGTCAGTCTTCCTTGCCCCAACACCCCGTCTCCCAATTCACTGGCCTGTCATGTGGCAAGCAGAATGAGTTTAGACTTGGTAACACTAAAGGTGTAGGCTGGAGACAAATCAAGCAAGGAGAATTAACACATTTAAATTGCATTCTAGATGCAATCATTTACAATGTCTTTTAAGTAAACAAAAATGAATTAGTAAATATTTCAAAGGCCACATCATAGTTAAAAAAAAAATTCTCTGCTTGCTGTATGGAGAACAGTGGGAGATGTAATGGTAGAATGAAAAGACAGTCACAGTAATCTTGATAAGACACTAAGGGATGCCCAGTAGAGACCTAGAGAAGGGCCCTATGCAATATATATCACTAAGCCATTAACTAGGCCCAACATGGATCACTGGGATGGTCATATCTCCGGGAAATGTGGGAAGCTGCTATCTAAAAACACAGGATCTTCACTGACATCAGTGAAAAACTTGGAAGCAAGGATTCATTCGGACTATAACTAGTGTGCTTTCTTACCCTTTCCACATATGGCCAAGATATTTATTCCCTTCAATTATCCTTCATGTCTTCACCCTAATGATTTAAACATTTTACAATGAAAAGGGATATGTATATATATTTTTTCCACTGGAACTTCCCTCCACAAGGATTAGAGTTCTCATGCAGAGTGGAGAGAAACAAATATTTTTAGGTTTCTGCATGGTTAGAGTGTTCAGAAATAAGAAAACTGGAAGCTAGATTAAAGGATAAGCCTTAAAAGTTAAAAGATGGCTGAAAAGTGAGAGATCGCAGAGAGACTGAAAGGATTTCCCTCTTTGGTGTTTGTTTACATTTCAAAGGATGAAACCCAGAGCTATCCTTTCAACATTCCGGAGGTTTTTAAGCCATTAGGGAGCAAAGATTTCTCTCCCTCTCTCAGGAAAAGAGAAGTATTGTGTAGGCCACTCCTGCATTCAAAGCTTTGAGCTTCCTCTCCTATAGTACAAAAATATCCTTTGCCTGTGTATGGTCCATCTGGCCCTGACTTCATCATCCCGAAGAGAGAATAATAGGACATAGAGAAGTGATGTTGTTATTGCTATCAGTGATAATACGCTGTCTCTGATCCAGAATCCTGGTATTGGCTTTCAGGATAATATAAATAAATATAGATATTGAAAATGTATCGGCTTGATCAAAGGTAATCCTTTCAAAGAGTGTGTACCACAGATGGATGGAAAAATCACTGAAGAAGAAATAAGCACACAAGAGCGGCATGCACCTCTAAGAACAGTAGCCAGGAGAATAAAGCTCAGAACAAACAGAGACTTGTAAAAAAATAACAGGAGCACTATAAAAGGATTTGTAGATATTTCTTAAGCAAGAAGATGAGCAGTGAAGGGGAAGAAGCTGTAATATTAAGACAGAAAGAGAGTAGTCTGTTAATAAGGAAAATAATTTTTTTTTTCACTAAAACAAATCATAGTAAACCAAATTCATTCACTACTTGATTAGGGCAATAAATCAGCTATAATGGAATTTATTAAAGCCAGGCATTTTAACTATTAGTTATAATACCTTTGTAGAATTATTTGAAGAGGCTAGAATTATGGAGTTAGTACCAGATTCTAAAACTTTGCATTGTGTTCATGATTAATTTAACAGTGTCTTATAGATCAGGAGAATATTAGCCACTGACCTGCCACAAGATTTGATCCTGTTTCACATTTTAATCAGTCTTGGCTAAAAGGCACATGCACTCCTTTGAACAATGGAATTATAGTTCAAAATTAACTTAGCTAGGGAAGCCAAAAAGCAGAAAATTAAGTGGAACTGGTACGTTCACATTTTGATTCAGACTGCTAGTTATAGATTGGGAACCCCTGAATTAGCAGCAATTTAATTTGAATCTATTTTTGGAATTGGAACCCCACATTTGTCATGAAATCTAGACTCTTAGTTAAATCACTGGGCCATAGGTTTTCGTCCTGGCATCATCACTCCACAGCTGACAGAAGTGGAGGAAGCCACATCGTTGCCTAAGCCTGTAAATTTGCCATTCCCTGAAAGGTATCAGATTTAGGAGAATTTCAGAAGTGTGTTCTGTTATTATCATTCCAGCTTTACGACACTGCATCTGGTTCCAGAAGGTTCACTTTGGGAGAGACACTGACCAACATGAGCATATCCTGAGAACAGGAGCCAGAAGGCGGCCGAACCCAAAAGCTAAGTAATAGGACCCATTTCAGAAATAAGGACTTTTGGTTCAGAACGCAGAACACTGGGAAGGGGGATCATCTACAGAGAGCAGTATTACATTGACATGAAAAGGGCATGTGTGCGGGGAAACCTAAAAATGAAACGCAAAATTCTAATAATATGTACTCGTTAATTGAATTAATGGAATATTTACAAAAATAGCATAGATTAGAAAAAAACAGTGACAAACACTTCAAATCCATTATTTGAATTGCTTGAATAATTAAAAAAATTAAAAGTATTGCCTATGGACAGCCAGTTTTTGCTACAGGAGAAAATTCTAGATGTTAGGACATCTAGATATTAGTAACACAGAAGCACATTTTGGAATAATAAGAGAACAGCCTTTTCAATTCTGAAAAGAATTTCCTTAGATAACAGAGTGCCAAGTCCCTGAAAGTGTTCAAGCTAAGGCTGGAAAGTCATGTAACTAGAGATGGGCTTGTTCTAAGATAACCCCCAAGACCTTTTCCAGACACAATTCATTATTCTATTAAGTCAGGCGAGCCCATGTGAAGAAGAGATCAGAAATACAGAAATATCCAAATATTATGAAAATATCTAGTAAAATTTGCAAAGAATAATTTTAGAGTAGAATCTGGAAATCGTGTCCCTGGGAAGATTTTCAGGAATGCAAGAATCAATGGATACTAAATAAATTTGCAAGAAAAGCACTGGAGCTTGAAAAAGAAAAACTATTTGAAAAAGAAAGTAAAATTCCAACTTTAGTGCTTTCCCAGCGTTACTGTTGATTTATGCATTGAAATTTTCAAATCACTAATATACTCAAAATTTTTTGGATCTTATATCACTGTGAATATGACATAATACACAGAAATGAAACAGATTGTGTATATCTGTCCATACAAAGGTTTCTATGCCCACTTAGAGGTAAACAAAATAGAATTTTCCCAGTTGCAGAGAGCTTTATAGATTTTAACATTTAGGATCATTCAGAATCACTTCAGTGGTGACCTACAATCTGAATTAAATAAAATGCTCACCCTGTTTATCTGAAGGCCACATTTATTTACTATTAGTCTTTTTTTCCTCAGCCTTTTTGCATGTTACATATCATTTGTCTTCATAAGAGATTTCCACTGGGACAAGGTGGACATTACTGTAATTTCTAATTTACAGATCCAGAGGGTTTCATTTATTTATTCATTTGGTTAATATTTAGTAGTCACCCAGAATAATCATTCAGGTCAAGTACTGGCAAAATCATGGTGAGTTACTACTGACGGCAAATGATTAAAATAACTGGTGGAAAGTGTGAAGTGTACAATAAGGGATGTACTGAGTGTCACTGGGGTAGGTAGCAGAGGAACTCGTCCTGGTATAGCCAGCGCTGGGGCAGGAGGCGGTCAATTAAAGAGATGTGATCTCAGTTAGACCTGAGGTTTGAGGAGGAATTACGGAGGATAAGGAAGGAACGGTATTCCAGGCAAAAGAAAAAGCCCTTATGAAAGGAGAGGTGAGTAAGAATTGACAGGCACTAGGACCCGACAGAACAATAGACTCATGCGGGAGCATACAATGCGTGGGGGCAAAGAGGGTGTGGGAAAGCCAAGACTACCGACAGCCCTCCCCATCGCAAGCTCCAGACGCGGGGTTCACCCAACCTGATCGTGGTGGGCTGAATCCACGGATGGGGAACCGGGATAGGGACAGCCTACTGTAATTCGCCATTTTACATAAGGGAATTGAGCACTTGCAGAGTCTGGTATCTGCTGGGGTCTTGGAACCAATCCCCTACAGATTCCAAGGGGCGACTGTACATAGTTGAGCAGGGACTAGACTTTTTAAGGCATGTCAATAAATTTGATCTTTATCCTGAAAGCAGTGGGAAGCTGTGGAAGACTCTTGCCTTCCTAAAGGTAGTATCAGAACTTGCCCTTTTGTGAAGAATGGATTTGCCTGGCTGAGACTGGATCAAAGAGACCATCTGGGGGTTAACTACAGCCAGTTATATAAATGATGGTGTCTTCCATGCGCATGAAGATCATGGGAATGAAGGTAAGTACATGGTCTCCAAACATATGTTTTATACACATATATGCATGTGTGAGTGTGTGGTGGGGGGGTAATGGAATATTATTCTGCCATGAGAAAGTAAGAAATTTTGCCACGTGTGACAACATGAATGGACCTTGAGGCATTATACTGAGTAAAATAAGCCAGACATAGAAAGACAAATATTGCATGATATCACTTATATGTGGTGTCTAAAAATAGTCAAACTCATAGAAACAGAGTAGAAAAGTGGTTGCCAGGGGTAGAGGGTGGAGAAATATAAGGAGAGATTAGTCAAAGGGTACAAACTTTCAGCTATAAGGAGAATGAGGCCTGAGGGTCTAATAAATAACATGGTGGCTATAGTCGATAACACCATATTATACAATTGAAATTTGCTAAAGAAAAAAAAGCAGAGCTGAAATGTTCTCAAAAATGGAAAAAGATAAATACATGAGTTGATGGATGTGTTAATTAACTAAGTGGGGGAATCCTTTCACAATGTATATGTGTATCAGACTGCCACACTTTAAATTTCTTACAATTTCGTATGCCAATTATCCCTTAATGAAGCTGACATTTAAAAGAAAAAAAGAAAATTCTAGGCTAGAAACCTGGGTATAGAGAGCTATCAGCCGATGGAATGGTTACTTACTAAAGCCACAGGAGGGTGCAAGGTCCTCCAAGACCATATAAAGACTGAAGAGAGAAGAGCTGGAGCCGATCCCTGCCTGCCTCCAGCAATTTAAGAGGCAGGCAGAGGAAACGTTGCCTGGAAAATAGGTCAAGAGAAAATGACCAAGAATTCTCAGAGCATATGAAGACAGAGTGTTTCAGGCGGTGGCTGTGGTTGAAAAGTCTAAATGATTTGCTTAAAGGCCCTGTGCTAGTTCTCTAGGACTGCCAGAACACACTACTACAGATCAGATGCCTTAGACAAGGGGAGTTTACCTTTGCACGGTTCTGGAGGCTGGGAGTTCAAGATCATGGTGCCGGCAGGGCTGTTTGTCCTGAGACCTCTCCCTCCTCGTCTTGCAGGTGGCTGCCTTGCTGCTGTGTCTTCACATGGTCTTTCTTTTGTGCACATGTAGTCCCGTCGCTTCTTCCTGTCAGGACGTAAGTCATATTAGATTAGGGGCCCATCTCTATGACTTCTTTTAACCTTCATTAACTCTTTTTTAAAAAAGTTTTTATACATTCTTTTTATTGAAATATAGTCAGTTTACAATGCTGTGTCAATTTCTGGTGTACAGCATCCTGTTTCAGTTGCATATATACATACATATATTCCTTTTTGTATTCTTTTTCATTATAGGTTAATACAAGATATTGACTTCATTAACTCTTCAAAGACCCCACCTCCACATACAGTTACATCGGGGGTTAAGGCTTCAACATACCAATTTGTGAGGAGCCCAGTTCAATCCACAACAGGTCCCTGCTGGGAAATGGTGACATTGGGGTTTGATCTGACTGGTCACCTTGTCCAGTGTTCTTTCCATTACAACACACTACTCCCCTGTATATTTGAATTGGAATTTATTATTAAGTCCATCTAGAAAACTGTAAGCTCTTTGGGTAACATGTCCTTTTTATGTTTATATCTCAGAGTAATTACCACAGCATCTAGTAAATTGATGTATGGAAGGATATAAATGAAGAAAAATCTGTGTCCATCCATTTCAATCTAAGTTAGCATTTCAACGAGTTATGAATGGCCCTCGCTAGTTATCGTCACTGCAGTGCATGCTCTTTATAAACTATAAGTGGATACAAACTAGGAGTTTCCTAGGAAAAATAAAGCTAAAGTGTTTAAGAGGAGAGAAGTCAAATACTAAAAACACAGCTGGTAAAGGAAAGAGGGAGAGAGAAGATATAGCTCAGGTATCATCTCTGTTTTATCCATTCTCCTCTCCTTTATTCAATTTCTCAGTCTCTTAATGTTACAGAAAAGCAATGCTGGAAATTTTATGGAGAAATGATAGGCTAACCTATAAAAGACTTTTGGCAGGAAAAGGAGGAGTGGTCCCACTGTGGGATGCTACAGACTGTAAACTAAAAAGCATTGACAGTTGACACCTTCTGAGCACAGAGACTGACGTCAGAACCCCGAGCAAAATTAAAGTCTTACAGATGTCTTTCAGTTTCCTTAGGGGAAATTTCCTTTCTCATTAGCTCTCCCATTTCCTACATCCTCCATTCCCTTTCAACAATCATTTTGATCAAAAATGGGAGAAACGAACTGAATTCATTGATGGAGGAAAGAGGTTAAGTGATGGTTTCTAATGCAGATGGAGACACAGAGACAAAGGCCAGAGGTATCAATGCAGTCAGTGCATCAGATAATAATAGAAAGCCACGTATAAGGCACGGCCAGGAAATGGCTTGATGTGTTACAGTGTTCAAACAGTCATTTTCTTATTAAGAAACATGGTCTTTACTAGCCACAGGAAAAGCTCCTTGCTACTTTGGCCTGCTGGAATGTAGGCTACACATTTCACTGGTCTCTGTTCCTGAAATCTGTGGCTTGAAACTTGGAGAGCAGAAAGGTCATTAGATTTAGCTGGCCCAAAATAATACTCCGTGAACCAATTTCAATTGTCAAGTAAAAGCACTGGCGTGGGATCTAAAAACCTGTAATTCATTGGAAGGAATTAATTGACATCTCTTCAAATGTTAAATTTACCTGCCACATTTAGGAAAATGTGTAGTCTGCATGAACACAGGACTGTTTTAAGGGAAAGATTTTATTTTCAGCCTGACATGGAATGTTCAAAGACACTTTGCGTTTTGTGTTATTTGATAAATGTGACATATTTATCAGAAATTATACCTCACCCTTTACTTTTGTCAAGGCATGAGATTTTAATTTCTGATTCACCAAGCAAAGTTTTCACAAATGGAATTGTTGAAACTTTAAAATTTCCCAACCCCAATGTGGGGGTGCTTCTGCCTGCTTCCTTATTTCTGGTGTGTTCCTGGATATGTATGGCTGTAACTCCTCCACTTTACCAGTCAACTGAAGAGATCAGTACTTATTTTACAATTCTAAATTGAAGGGTAGTGAATTTACAGTGTTGTGTTAACATCTGGTGTACAGCATAGTGATTCAGTTATACATAGATGCATATATATTCCTTTTCATATTCTTTTTCATTATAGGTTATTATAAGATATTGAATATAGTTCCCTGTGCTATACAGTAGGATCTTGTTGTTTATCTATTTTATGTATAGTAGTATCTGCAAATCCTGAACTCCCAATTTGTCCCTCCCCACCCCCTTTCCCCCTGGTAACCACAACTTTGTTTTCCATGTCTGTGAGTCTGTTTCTGTTTTGTAAATAAGTTCATTTGTGTGTTTGTTTTTTTTTTTTTAAGATCCCACACATGAGTGATATCATACAGTACTGTTCTTTCTCTTTCTGGCTAACTTCACTTAGAATTACGATCTCCAGTTCCATCCATGTTGCAGCAAATGGCATCATTTCATTCTTTTTTATGACTGAACAGTATTTCACTATATGTATATACCACATGGATTGTTAATGATGTTCAGGACAGATTTTTTTTTTTTTATATGTGATCTCTTGTATGTGTGTTTGAACTTTTTTCTCAAGCTTATGTAACCTGTGTCTCTGAGCCACGTGCTGAGGAAAGGTACTGGGATGGCCTGGTGGGAAGTTCCGTGTTCGTTTAAAGGCCCCTCTGCTGGTCTTAGGTCTTCCCTTCCCCATATTCCAAATGAAGTGGTCATTCATTCTACTTAATAAACAATATTTTCAATAACTTATAGATACAACATGGAGTACAGATGTAAAAATTTCTGTCAGACAGACTTGGGGCAAGGAAGACATAGATCTTTTGAATTCTTGGAGCACTTGGGTGAAGGTCCTAATTTGTTTAAATGGTGTAGACTTTGCCTCCTGTAGGACAATTCATAGCAGCCAGGGCTGTGAGATTTCTCAGGGCAGATTTCAGCTCTCAGAATGTACTCCTGGATGTATATATGAATTCTGAGCTTAACTATAAAAGTTACATATATTATATAATGTAATTATTATATTATAATATATGTTTATTTGTTTTTAGGATATTTGTTTTTCTCCTCTGCTTAGGCAGAGACCTAAGATTTGTTCTCGAGCCTGGCTGGCTGTAGGATCACCTGGGGAGCCTTTAGAAATTCTGATGGCTGAGATTCACCCCTAAAAATTTCGATTATATTGGATTAAAATAATGGTATTTTTAAGCTCCTCGGGTATTTTTAATGTGCACAAGAGGTTCAGAACCATTGCCTTTGGCCATCGTGCAAAGCCAGACCTCCATGGCAATACCTACTTCTTAAATTTTGATTTTAGACTTAGAGTTGCCTGAGTGTGAGTTCACGCTCAGCTACCTACTACCTGGGAAGGGCCTTGCTAGTTTCTAAGGCTCAGATTGCTTTATGTGAAAATCATAGTAGCTCATGGGACTGTCTCATGGGATTGTCGGGAAGATTCAATGAGATTCTGCAATTTAAAATTGTTAACTAAGGGCTCGACATAGAGTAAGTCCTGAATGCCTAGTGGCTGTTACTCCTGCTACTGCGGCCGCTGTTCTGCTTTTCTGAACACTTGACCGTGTTATTCAGACACTTCCAGTGGGGAGACAGCCACGGCTGCTGGCTTTTTGCATACTCTTCCTCACAGAATGACGCCACATCTCTACCCAAGTCCTTACATGGTTTCTCCACCTGCCAGCACAGTGGATTAAAATCTCTTTTCTCATACAGCACACGTGGCTTTGCATTGTTCTCTTAGGTTGCTTCCTGAAATGTAAGCCAGGTAAAAACGGAGCAGTCATTTTCTACTTTGCACTATATATTTTCAGTATACTTGTCTACACTAGATGGAAATCTTGAAGTCAGGGTCCAAGTCCAATTCTTCTTTATATTTACATAAATATCTAGCCTAACTTTTTGCCACAGAGGGATCACTTAAGACAAATAAATGATTCAATGAATCAACAAGCTATCAGTCTAACAGCCTAGGCAGATTACATCTGGCTTTGCTGACTTTCAGTATCAGGAGAAGCATCCCAGAATGAAAAACTTTAGTAGCTCCTGTCATACTCTATCGTGATTCTTTATTTCTTGTCAGCTGAAAGCTTGGTGATAATATGAGCTCTGTCTGTTACTCTCTTCCCTAGAAGAATTTCACATACAAGCGATGCTCATTAAATACCCGTAACAGGATTGTATGAATTTATGAATAAATGCTTGGGATATAAGCTCTTCCTCGGCTGCCAAATCTTTTCTGAACTTTATGATCCACATGGATATTCTTCACTTTCCGGAAAATTCCATCCTGCATTTCACAAGTGTATCTATGTATAGTGTCATTGCTTCAGAAGTGTATGTGCATATATTTGTATGTGTGGATGATTTCTTTTCTAAACTAGATTATATCTTCCTCAGGGGAGGGAACCAAGATCTGCCCCCCTTTACATCCTCATGCTACTTAGCCAAGATCTGGACATGTGTTGAGTTGTTACCAAGTCCAAGCTCATACTGCTCACTGCACAACAGGCCCATAAATCGAGAGACAACTTGGGCAAGGAATAACAACTATTCAGAAAGCCAGCAGACCGAAAAAATGGTGGACTGGTTTCCCAAAGAACCATCTGGCTGGAGTTTGGATGCCAGTTTCTTTTATAGAGCGAAGAGGGGGAGGTAAGGAGGTAATGTAAAACAGGCACTAAGCTGTTGCAAGTATTTCCTGGTTGCGGCAGACTCGGAGGGGATGTGTCAATTTCTTCCCTGCAGCCATTCACAGGTGGGGGCCTGATCAGGATGTCTCTGGTGAGCTTAAACAAAAGCATTTTAGCTTAACACTCAGGCCTGGGAGGCAGAGTTCCCAGAGATGGGCCATTATCTATACTTTAAGCTATAGGCAACATCCCTTTAGTGATTTACTTGTAGCAAAAGCACCAGAATACAAAGGGTGAAGTGAAAGAAACAGATCCAATATGGAGTCAGATCTGTTCTTCCCTATTACAGAACGATGGTTAATAAAAAAAGAGTGTTGATTGCACTTTTCCCAGGCAACAAAGGCAAACACGTTGTTATTATCCTTCTCATTTTCCACTTGTTTTGTGTTATATGGAAGCCTAAGAGAGCCCCTTCCACAGGGGAATCTTGTAGCAGATTAAATCCTCCTTTCTGTGGGCCGCTGTGGGTGGATGTGATGAGGGCTGCGTGGAGGAGACAGAGGGCACACACTGCCTCCAGCCTGGTCCTGCTCTGCAGCTCAGAGACCTCAGCAAGGAAGTAAACAGGGTCTAAATGAATTCTGCAGATGATACTAAAATGGGAAATGTTGGACTAATAAAATGGGCCCTAGCAAGGAAAATAAAATAAGGTTCAACTTGGAAAAAAGAACTAACACATCTAGGGGAAAAATAATTCAAAACACAGATTCAGCAGGAGGGATGAAATTGGAAAGCAGTGCCCACAGCAGGCTCTCCTTACACGGTCCAAAGTCAGGGTTGACATTTCGTGCACTCACTCCTCTTCCTCCCCGCCCCCTCATCACTGAAAGAGTGACACTTTCCCCGGTTCCAATCAAATTTGAGGCTGAAATTTTCATATCCTAAGCTGAACCCTTCTGACATAGACAGGCAAGTGTAACCAAAAGAGTTCAGACATAAATCATGAAATGGACAAAGGAAAAAAATTCAAGTATTTATTCACAACGATAGTTTCTCAGAGCAGAACAGGACACATCAGCAGAACAGAAACCGTGTGGCAAAACACACTCTGCAAAATAAAATATTTATGTTAACACTCCACCACATCTTCTACTACATTTGTTTTATGACCATAGCACAGGGACACTTCAGAAAGCAGTGATTTTAGGATGCCGTTCAGTGGTTCAGATGTGTTACCATTTTGATTTCTTCCCCGTCTCCACAGTGTATCTTATTTGTAGCATCATTACTGGCCTCTTGATGGCCTTCTGCCCTCGAAAGCCAGCCACATCACTTTTACTTCTACCAAGGCAGCGAGAGAACCGGCATTTGCAGTGCTGGGACATGATGGTCTTATCGTTGCCGGTGATTCAGTTCTTGTCTTGTGCCAGAAAGAATTCAGAGATAAGACATGGAGGTTAAGAAAGTAAAGTGGGGATTTATTAAGGGATGGATGGTACACTCTCAAGGCGAGAGCAGGCAGGCTTGGGTGGGGTGAGCGGCAAGCTGGTGACATAGGGTGTAAAAATGAGTGGCTGGAATATTCATCAGGGAGGGAAGGGTTTGGGGTAGTATTTGATTTTCATCTCGGTTCCACTTTCCCGAGGGGAGGAGGGGTTTTTGTCCTTATTTAGTCTGAATCAGAAGTGTCATCATGGCCTCAGGACTTGATGGGTACTTCTAATACGCAAGGCTAACTTAACTGAAATGAGGGCACAATGAGCAAAAGGGTACATCTGGACACTGAAGATTCCTGCCTTTTCCCACTTTACTTTGTTGGCCTCCAGGCCACTTGTCATCCCAAAGTGTGTGATCTCTTATCAGTCTGGATGTTCCTGCTTTTCTCTGTCTGCCCAAGGACCTTCGTTGTTCACATGGTATTTGGGTTTCCTGCCATTTGGCCCGTGCCCCTCCTTTTTGCCCAATTCCTGCCATTTGATGTGTGTCCCCTTTCTCTGCTCATACCTAGCTATCTGCTTGCTCTAATATTATTAATAATTAAAACATTCTGTAGCATCTAGTTGTTTTAATGCAATCTCAAAAATAATTCTCAAAAAAACTGATTATGGCTTGAAGCAGTCTATTTGAGCCATGTCATTTTTTTATCATTTCAGGTCATCTTTATGAGATTTCCCTACTCTAGATCTCATCTATAGCAAGAGTTAAAAGGAGCAGAGGAATCTCTCTCTCCCAAATAGATTTGGAATCTTGCATAAGTTCAGATTAGCATGAAAACCAGACAAAAAGAAGAGACAGACTAAATATATTAAGATTTTCATCATTAGCCTGTTCCCTGACTCTCATTTGCTCCACCCTGATTTCTTTTAGGCCAAGGATTTGAGACTGCAATTATTTTTAAGGTTTCTAGGAAATAAAATTGTTTACCATCATTATTTTAATAAGCAAGAACCCTGGTATTTTTGAGGTGTGAGTAAATTTCAGACAGAACGATAACAATGCATATTTTCATTCTTGTAAAGGATATTTAGACAGGAACTTATGTGCCAATTAAAAAGCTATCTGGACTTCGACTTCTCACCAAGATGAAGTAAAAGAGACGAAATTTGCCCCATTGCCAGAAACCACCAAAAATAGACAAAATATGTGAGAAAAGGGTTATAAGACACTACACACCAGGCAATGAAGAACACCAGTCTCTGAGAGACGGGGAAAAACAAATGAAGCCTACAATTGCCCCAGCATTTTAATTTGGGAGACTTTCCAGGTCACAATGCAGGGAGAAAGAACCCTTAACAGAGATTGGCAAACTACTTAAAATGAGAAGGCAGCTGAAATTCAGCAGAGAACAAGGCAGCTAGAATTCACAGGAAACGGCACCCCCGATGAGAGAGTCAGAGATCTCTAGTTTTCGAGAAAGTCTACCTTGAGTATCCTTTGGGTACTGACCAGCAAATCTGTCTGACGAAACTACCCAAGCCAGGGGAGAAACTACCTGAAAAAACAGAGATAACATTGTTCAGCCTCACATGAAGGTGGGAATCGTATCTGTTCCCACTAAGAAGATTGGAAAGACCTCCGTATCCGTGGGGCATTGGGTAGAATTCACAAAATGATCTTGTCTTAGTGGGGAATAATTAGCCACAGGCTGACAACTGCTCCAGTCCTGCCTAGCAGATCGTAAAAGCAAAGCAAGAAAATCAACTTTTTTCATGTAACTTAACTTCATTCTAGAACCAAGTTCAACGTTTGTGGCAATACAAAAAAATTCAGCACCCAGCAGAGTACAAATTGCCATGTTTCACATCTAATAAAAAAGTTGCCAGGTAATGACAAAGCAGTAACATATGACCCATCATGAGGGCTGATTCATCAAAACTAACCCAGAACTGACACAGATGTTAAATAGCAAATAAGAATATTAAGCAGGTTTTATAAATGTATTGTACATATTCAAAAGTTAAATAGAGATATGGAAGATATAAAAAAATTAAACTGCTAGAGATGAAAACTACATGTATGAGAAAAAATATACTGGCTAGGATTGTTACCGAGTCCAAACTTGTTCTGCTCACACCACATGACAGGACAATAAATCGGGTAATGAGGTGCTGGGGCAAGGAATAATGACTTTATTCAGAAAGCCAGCAGACTGAGAAGATGGGGCACTAATGTCCTGGAGAACGATCTTCCCCACGTCAGAATTCAGGCTCCTCTTATACTAAAAAAGGGGAGGGTGTGTGGCTGGTTGCTGCAGACGTCTTGGTGTCCGGAATCCTTTGCTCTTGCAGCCGTCCACTGAAGTCAGGTCATCCTGTCTCTGTAAACCTCCAAAGAGACAAATAATATTCTCTGTTCTGAAACTTTTTATCTCTATATGAACAGAAAAGTGTTAAACCCTTAAAGGTCAGAGCCTTGAGAATGGGCTACCCTGTATAGTTCAGGCTATAGGCAATAGTCTCTTACAAAAGGTGCAGAACCAGCATGACTGAGCACAGGAAACAGGGCACAGGGTTAGAGCCAAATGAACAGACCTAATATGAAGTCAGATTTATCCTTCCTATTACAGGATTAATGGCAGATTATACATTAGATGTTGCAGAAGAAAAGATAAGTGTATTTGGTAGCATAGCAACAGAACTACCTAAGATGAAAGACAGAGAGATGAAGAAAGCATCAGTGAACTGAGGGAAAAATTCAAATAGATTGACATGTATGTAACTTGCATTTTGCAAGGAGAGAGCGGATGGAGGGGGGGCAAAAAAATTGAAAAACCAATGGACCCAGTTTTTTCAATTTGGAAAAAAATCTACAAATACACAAATCCAAGAAGCTGAATAAACCCCACACACAAGAAATCTGCAGAAAACTATACCAGAGCACATCATAACTAAATTACTTAAAACCAGTGAGAAGCAGAAAGTCTTAAATTCAGTGAGTGAATAAAGACAAACAATATACATAAGAATAAAGATAAGGATGAAAGCACGCATCCTGGTGTAAACAACAGAACTGCGAAGACAGTGAAGCAACATTTTTAAAATACTGAACAACAAAACTGCCACCCAGAACCAGAGGGAAATCAGTGAAAATTGTTATCAAAAGAAAAATAATGGAGAAACTAAATAAAAACCTAAATCTAGTTCTTTCAGAAAATCAATGAAATTAATAAACCTTTAGCTCAAAATATCAGGAAAAAAGAAAGAAGATACTAATCAGCCATACCAGGAATGAGAAAGGTGACATCAGTACAGGTTACACAGAAGGTAAAGTAGGAGACTAAGGACAACTTTATGCCAATAACTACAACAAGTTACATGAAATGGACAGATTCCTTGAAAGACACAAACTTAACTGAGTTCACTTAAGCTAACTGAGGAAGAAATAGATAACCTTAATTATATCTATTAGATAATCTGAAATTTAGTTTAAAAAAAATTTATAAAAAGAAACTTCAAGAGTGCATGCTTCACTGGTACATCCTATAAAACAATTAAGGAAATTGGAATATTAATTTTACACAAACTCTTCCAGAAAACTGAAGAACAAGTAATAATTTTTAACTGATTCTATGAGATCAGAATTACCCTGAAACCCAAACCAGAAAACTACAGAACAACGTTCCTCATAAATATAGGTGCAAAATTTCTAAACAAAATTTTAGCAGATCAAATACAATAATATATAAAAAGCATGACCAGGTGGTGTTTATCCTAGGAATACAATGTTGATTTAAGATTTGGAGATCTATCAATGTAATTTACCATATTAACAAACTAAACAAATTTTTTAAATCGAAGATATAATCACCTCAACAAGTGCAGAAAATTATTTGACAAAATCTAAAAACTATTTCAGATAAAAACTTGCAGCAAAGCAGAAACAGAAAGGAACTTTTCAACCTAAAAAAGGACACCTATGAGGACACTTTACAGCTTACAATATACTTCATGGTGAAAGACTGAATGTTTTCTCAGTTTAGGAATAAGACAGGGATGTTCACTCTCTTCTACATAATGTGGTTATAATGTGGTACTGGAGTGTCTAACAAGTGAAAGAAAGCAAGAAAAAGAAATAAAAATACATCCATATGGGGAAGGAAGAAATACAACTGTCCCATTCACAGATAACATGAATGCCTGTGTAGAATATCCAAAGCAATCTATAAAATGCCTTAGACTAACATGCGAGTTTATCCAGGTTTATCAAGTAAGGCACAAGATCAATAAGCAAAAATCAATTGTATTTCTTTACACTAGCCACAAACAATTTTAAATTGAAATTAATAACTAATGCCACTTACAATAGGATCAAAAATATGAAAGTAGGGATGATTTTTGACAAAGACATGAAAAATTTGTCCAGTGAAAATTACAAAACATTGCTGAGAGAAATTAGTCAGGTCATAAATAAAGAAATATATGAGGCTCAGGGATCAGAAGACTCAATATTATTAAAATATCAATTCTCCTGAAATTGGTCTATAGATTTAATACAATCTCAGTCAAAATCCCAGCTTTTTTTTTTTTAATATATGTTGACAAACTCTTTCTAAAATTCATATCGAAGTACAAAGGAAGAGTCAAGACAACCTTGAGAAATAGGAACAAAATTAAAGGACCCAAACTAGCTGACTTCAATGGTTATTTAAGCTACTATAATCTAAGTAGAGTGGTATTTACCAAGATATACAGATTAATGAAATAAAATATAGAGTCCAAAAGTAGATACACACTTTTATAGGAAGCTAATTTTCAACAAAGATGCCAAGTAGTTTAGTGAAGAAAGAATAGTCTTATAAATAAATTGTATTGGAAAAATTAGACATTAACGTGAAAAAAAATAAGCTTCAGTTTTAACAGCAAATTTACCTCAAAATGAATTATAAAACTAAAAGTAAAATCAAGGAAACAATGGGAGAAATATTTGTGATGTTTGGTCAGGCACAAATTTCTAAGATAAGAGAAATATCTTAGAAATATTTCTAAGAGAAAATGTGACAATGAGTGTGTATATGTCCATGAATGAATGAAAAATTGTGCTGAACACTGCAGTTTGACACAACATCGTAAAATGATTATAAATCAATAAAAAAAAGTTAAAAAAAAAGAAAAAAAAAGACACCGAGAAACATGATTCATTAAAAAAGTTGATTATTCAGATTCTATCAGTTAAGACACAAACTTAACTGAGTTCACTTAAGCTAACTGAGGAAGAAATAGATAACCTTAATTATATCTATTAGATAATCTGAAAATTATCTAATTTAAATTAAATTAGAATTAAATTAGAATTAAAAATTTCTCCTCAAAAAACCTTGTTCAGAGACTAAAAATAAATCATTCTATAATTTATTGTTTTTAAAGTAGTATTTGTAGCATACATAGTCACCATCATGAACTGACAGTGTAAAGAGAGAAAAATTGAATATATTCTAAGATGCAAAATAGTATTAGGAAGATTGATAAATATTAAATTATATAAGAAATAAATGTTATTAATTCTGAATGGGAAGAGAAAATTTTGAACTGTGTTGAGCACAAAAGAATTTCAGAGAAGATGAGATGTGAGCTGGCCCTTGAATAATTACAAAATTAAAATTTTTTAAATGCTGTCTGCTTACTTAGGTAAGAAGGAAGCTGAAGAAGTGCACTACTAAGAGATCATTCAAGACGTTGAATGCCAGGGTTAATTTTTTTTTTCAATGGAGGAACTGAGGATTGAACCTAGGACCTCATTCATGCTAAGCACATGCTATACCACTGGGCTATACTCACCCCCTGGATGAATTGTCTAGGTTTTATTCTATGTCCATTGGAGAACCAGTGGAGAGCTCAGGCTGCATGTGGTTAAATCAGTTAGAAGAAAAATTATTTAGACTGTGGTATGGTTTGGAAGGTTTCATAACGATAGATATGGAGACTTGAAGGACTTTTGCAAGAATGGTAACCAACATTGTCCTGCCACTACTCAGGAATTGGGTAAATTATACAGTGTAATTTTATTCGGCTAGTTTATTTAGCTAGTACATTTCATACCAAAACTATCTTCAGAGTTAAGAAAGTTTAAACTGTGAGGAAGTCTCCTCATCTCTTAAGAAATATAAATGCCTTCCACTGTTATTTCTGCCAGAATTAAGTATTATGTAAAACCCATGCTACAGCATCTATATCCTAAGAAGTGTTCAAAAAGTGTAAGTGGAATCTGGTTATTTTTTAAAATTTAGGCTACTTTAGGGGTTGGTCTAATTTCATAGTTCTGGTATAAATTCCCTAAAAATCCAAGTCTCAGTGATAGTATTGAGTGGGTCCTTAATCAAAATTAAGATAAAATGTCCATCAACAGATGACTAGATAAAGGAGATGTGGTATATTTATACAATGGAATACTATTCAGCCATAAAACCGACAACATAACGCCATTTGCAGCAACATGGATGCTCCTGGAGAATGTCATTCTAAGTGAAGTAAGCCAGAAAGAGAAAGAAAAATACCATATGAGATCGCTCATATGTGGAATCTAAAAAAGAAAAAAACAAACAAAGCATAAATACAAAACAGAAATTGACTCATAGACATAGAATACAAACTTGTGGTTGCCAAGAGGGCGGAGGGTGGGAAGGGATAGACGGGATTTCAAAATCGTAGAATAGATAAACAAGATTATACTGTATAGCACAGGGAAATATACACAAGGCCTTATGGTAGCTCACAGAGAAAAAAATGTGACAATGCATATATATATGTTCATGTATAACTGAAAAATTGTGCTCTACACTGGAATTTGACACAACGTTGTAAAATGATTATAAATCAATAAAAAATGTTAAAAAAATTAAGATAAGTGAAAAAACCCCGCACTCCTTCACTTACCTTCTCAGTAGAGATCTGGGACCAGCTATACTTTGTTAATGCAGCCTCCCTTTTGTTACAGAGGCATAGACAGCACTAAAAATGCTTACCCAGTACAAACTCATATTCTTTTTCTGTTAAACAGAGTCACTTGACGATAAACTGTAGACTCTTTTTTTTGTTTAGAATACTTCAGCTTCACCTTTATTGTAGTTTTTAATGTAGGATTTTTGTGTTCCTAATATTTGGGAACTGTTTACCAAGAGAAGATACGTTTTCAAAGAACAAAAATTGAGAGAGAAGATAAGATGTTAAAAAATAACTCATATTTTCTACTGAAGAGGTTTAGTAAGAATAAACGTGTGATACAAAGGCCAGAGAATTAGCTGTAGACATACACATACATGTCACATATTTATATATATTTAAGAAGACCTGGAGGATAGACTTTCAAAGTGCAGGTAGGGGGGTGGACAGGAATTGTATCCTTTGTCTTCACAAATATAGGAACCAAGACTAAACTAAAGGGACAAAGACTAGAGGAAAATGTAAGTAAGAATGTTTTAAAACATTTATTGAAAGAAATGGTAAAGAGAAAGTGAAGATGGAAGTAACGTTTATTGAGGGCCTATTATGTCTGAACAATGTGCTGAACCTTGTGCTACAGAATGATTATTAATGAGAGGATGTTTCTTCCAAGAATAACCCCAGGGGCAACAGAACCATCCTAAACTGACTCAGAAGAGATATTAGTGGAGAAACTGGCTCAAGATGGAAGAGCCAATTTTTCACTACAGGTGAGAATGTCCAAAGTCCAATTACTACAGACCATAAAATATTTCATCCAAGTTCTTAGGTTTATTTAAAACAGTGAATGAAAGTAGCAAGCCATCATAACTTACTAGTAGAGTTTTGAGGCAGAATGATTTCATGGCAACATGCAAGAAATGTGCATTGAATTCTAGATCAGAGTTCAAAGTCCATCTCCACTGCTTACAACTCTGGACTACCATGATCAGTTCTCTGAGTTTCAGTTTATTCTTATAAAAACATGAGACTTATGATAGAAAGTAGCTATATTATATTTTTTATGATCATGACATTGAATAACTTTACAAAATGGAACACAGAAATCAACCTAAAGTTAAAGCTTGAAAACAATGAACTTGAAGCAAATCGTGTCATACAGACCAAAGCACATCATGTTATGTCATATAGGACAGCAGTTAGCCCCAAATTAAGTCATTATTTTCACATATAAATGCTTCCTACAAGCCTTTGAACTGACAGATAAGACCTGGTGATGTTAAACACATACCTTGGAGGTTTTATCATCAAAGTTCAAGCACATTCAAGTGACATAATAGAATGACTTCCATAATGGGAGACCAAAAACAATGTCCTAAATTAAATAAGGCACTAGGCACAGTTGTCACTCATAAGGTAAAAACGAATACATCACAATTTGACTACATTCCACTGGAGACATTAAGCTAAGGGTGGCAGTTGAACAAGGTTATCAAAGTCTGCAGGGGCAATGAGTAGCATTAGGATTTTGCTTTTTACAGTGGCTCATTTTATAAAAAGAAATTGCACGTTGGTAGAATTCCACTTGAGGATACAAAATTGAGACAGTTAACGCCTTACGTCAAAACGAAAAGAAAAGATTCAAACTGGCAACTGTAAAGCTAACGATGAGAGGTTTACTCTCGAGTTTGATCTCTGCCTTGTGTACTCTGGCCTCACAAACATTACAGTAGCACCTCCTGGGTAAAATAAAGAAACTTGATTTAGAGTCCACACATTCTTTTCCCACTTAGCCGCACATTCAATTGCTCCTAGGAGGATATTGCATGACATCGAGTGTTCGTTGCCGTATAATAAATGGGAGAGAAGCGAAAGAGAGGAAAAGCGAACTAAAACAAGAAATTTTATCTGTGCTTAAAGTTCAGATTTAGTGCCTCAGTAACCATAGTTCTAGCTCTGAAAACAAATCTTCAAAGGTCTTTTAAGAAGCATAGCTAAACGACTTTAGGTATTTTTGTCCTAGACTTTAACAATCTGCACACACACACACACACACACACGCACATTGAATTAATCGGGAACCGCTAGAATAAAAACCCGAGAAACCATTGTTCTATGGAACGCACACAGGCACTAAATTATAAAGACCACAGCTATTACTACGTATTCACAAAGAGACACGCACTTGCTGTGCCACGCGTTCTTTCCCCTTCTGGTGTCCAAAGGCTAGGCATATATCTAAATTTAGTTATATGCTAAATCCACTGAAAAATCCACTGACAGTACGAAATCTTCCACTGTCAGCAAAAGACATTTATATTTCCAAGTAGTTTGTGGAGGAGCAATGAATCTATGCCGGCCACCGACGCACCAAGGAGGGAAAAAAATGCATGTTTTCTCCACATGTAAACTTCAGGCACAGAGTTTCACAGATTAATTTGCAAAATGTAATGTCCTAGACAGTTGGCTCTAAGAAACCCCTATGAAGATTATATTTTTACTAACCTAGCCATATAGGTTGTTTAAGAGTTTTATGATTTAATACCATCTGTTTGGGCAACTTCTTATGCGGCTGAGGTAGGCTATCTCAGATTATGCCTGGTACTACAAGACTTCCTCATAAAGTGCTGGAAATGTAAATAATTTCTAATGAGGTTGAAAATGAATATAAGATTAAAATGTGTGATGACCTGTGTTTGTTCTCTAGGGCTGCCATAACAAAGCACCACAAACTGAGTGGCTTAAACAATAGAAATGTACTGTTTCACAGTTCTAGAGGCTGGAAGTCCAAGACGGAGCTATTGGCAGGAGAGGATGCTTCGGAGGGCAGTAGCCACAGGCATCCTTTGACTTGTAAATGATGTTCTCTTGTGTCTTCACTCTGCCCGTGTCCCCGTGTCTAAATTCCCTCTGCTAATATGGACACCAGCCATATTGGATGAGAGGCTCACCCTAGTCCATGCTGACCTCATCTTAACTAATTACATCTGCAAGGGTTCTATTTCCAAATAAAACTATATTTTGAGGTACTGAGGATGAGGACTTTGAGATACCAGTTTTGAGGAAGACACAATTCAACCCAACATACAACCATCACCATGAAGTTAAAGAGCACTGGAAACTAGGCAGCATTTCTCATTACCCAATTCTTCTAGGCCGACCACAATCATAATTTGTAGGTTCCTAGATTTATATGTTGTCTGTGGAAATTATTAAATCCACAGAAAGATTTTTAATGTTAAAAAGAACAGAACAAGAGCAGGAGAACTCATCAAAGATATTAAAAACAAACTGTCAGGATAAGATGTGTTAGAGTGAGTTTTTATTTCATGGCTCCCAAAGGCATGTTAACAATTACTCATGGAAAGCCTTTACCAACATTTGGGAAGTCTGTAGATAACTAATGGGTGTGTAGACCTGGGTTTGGCTCAGACTTGAAACAAGACATGATCATCACTTTTCAGCTCTCGATAGCACTAGCTAACTTCACTGAGGCTTAGCAAATACCAAAAATTAGTATAACTCCTTTACATGGACTTGTTTCTCACTTAATACAACTCTACAAAAGATGTTGCCACTTCCCCTATCTCCATTTAAGGAAACATGTCTTGGGGAGGTTAAATAACTCAGCCAGGGACACATAGCCTGTTCAGAGGCACTTAAAACTGAAATGCTTCAGATGTTAGAGATGACAGTATTTTTGAGAAAACTAGGAATGTACATATCTTCTTCTAACTATCTCTTGATTGAGAAAATGAGGCATGTAATTTTTCGGATTACAGTATTTCATAAACTTTCCAAATGTAACAGGCAAAAAATAGGGCAGATCAATTTCCCCAAAGTGGTCAATTTCATTTCCCTTTCAAAGTAAATTACTAAGCAACTCAAACCTACGCAGTCATCTAGGTGGTAAATCAGATTATGTAATCTGCAACGTCAAAAAGACTAGACTATTGGGAGATAAATCTTTTGAATTATGAGGGTTGGCAGCTGTGGTAGAGGTTACCAGTGCTCTCCAGTATCCAGTTATTCTCTCTCACTCTGTGTTTCCTGCTTTCCTATATTAAGTGGGACCTTGTGACCAATTTTTTTTTTAATTGAAGTATGGTCAGTTTACAATGTTGCGTTAATTTCTGGTGTACAGCATGTTTCAGTCATATGTATACAAAGATATATTTGTTTTCATATTCTTTTTCATTATAGACTACTATAAGATAGTTCCCTGCGCTATATGGAAGAAATTTGTTTTTTATCCATTTTATATATAGTATTTAATGTTTGCAAATCTCGAACTCCCTTGTGACCAATTTTAATCGGAGGACTGTGAGGAGAAATGGCCTATATCACTTCTGGACTAAGGCATGAAAAGCTCCTGCTTAACCCTCTGGAGTTCACATGCCCTGGGAGTTCTATGCTCTGTTATTCTGGACTGTGAGGTGATGTTTGAAAGAAGCTGCCCTGGTGTGGCACCTGTAGCAGAACTTGTATGTCCAAGCATCTAGGGTGTATTCCTCACCAGAGCAATACAGAAAACCCCAACTAATACAAAAGACCAGAATTTAGATTTTACTTACTTATGTGTCTGTCTTAAAATTGTAAGTTTCCTGAAGATAGGTCAAAAAAATTTAACAGTTCCACCTGGGCAGACACAGAAGCCCAACACAGGTGACTTCTTAGAGAAATCAGATTGGCAACACAAAAAAGGAAAGGCCTGCTTGCATGGGATGAAATCCATTCTTCACTTCACAACTGCTCTAAATGTATGGGACAGATGGAGAAACCAAGTACCATCAAAAGGTTGCCAGCTTTGACATTCCTGGGACAAAAATGCTTCCAAAAGGGCATAACTCCATAAGCCTTCAAAATCCGGAGGACTAATTCACTTCATCACTCTCATCAAGTCGTTAGGAATAGTACAATGTTCACTGGGATAAAACTAACGGAGAAAACAGGGAATGTGCTGGTGCTTTTGTGCAAATTAGGCATTTTATTTGAACTTCAGAATTTTGTGCAAAGCCATGACAAAAAAAAAAAATCTTTTGAATTTAAGGAACTGATAGTTGACCAATCCAATTGCTCTAAAACACCATTGTGTCTAAATTACATAATCTTCTATTCAGACTATAAAAGTTCAGACATTATAATCTTGGAAAGAATACATTTGTTGCAACCTAGATATTTGCTGAAATAGTTGAACTGAATTCTCAACTAATATGGCAGGGTCTGGAGGCTGACTGCCTTTAACTCCTAGCTATTTTGCTTAATAGGAATGTGACTTTGGACAAATGAAAATGTTTTGCTTCTTATAAAATGGGGATTATTTCCACAGTATAGTGTAGTGAGGCTTAAAGGAGGCTTACATATGACAACCCATTTACCACAGGGCCTGACACATAAAAATGTACATGATGCCTTTTAATTAATAGTATTATTGTGAGAAATATACATAAATAGAATTAAATTAAAATCCATTTACAAATGACCTGTAGTCTTTAATTTGAGCAGGAGTAGGTAGACTGTATTGGGGTTTGTCTACTGGGCTCCAATCTCTGTAATATAACTTTCTCATCATTGTGTGAAAAATTGAGTCAACTTGGGTAAATTATTTAATTGCCCAATTCTTCAGTTTCTTCTTCTGTAAACTGAGGTAAACAATATGGCCCAACTTAGTGGAATGTGAGAAATAAATGTGAAAAACCGGAAAAAAATATCCTTTTGTCACCAAATTACTATTTCCAAAAGTCAAGAGGGATATTGCACATATATGTCATTTATATTTAGAAAATTGCTATTGAAAAAGAATCACTTTGCTGTACACCAGAAACCAGCACATTGTAAATCAACTATACTTCAATAAAAAAGAAAATTGTTATTAAATCTAAGTACAAGAATGTTTATTTGGTATTACATTATACTTATTCTCCCAAATAATTAAGATTTAGCATTTGAAATATGTGAAGCCAGTACTCAAAACAGCAATATTTAGAACTATTATGGAAAATTCCTAGATGCTTCAAGAAATACTTAAAGATAAAATATAAAAAGAAAGTTAATACTTTATGTCCAACAGCTGCAATATTTTGCATGGCTCCTAATTGGATGTAGTGAAATCTGTTCACAATACAAGCCTTATTGAATACATTACACAAAAGCCATGAAATAACAATAAAAAGCAATTTTGCATTGTTCAGCATGCCAGATAGTTCCAGAATGGTGTTGCAACAATACATACAGCTAAAATAAACTACATTTTATTTGGGGAAGGAATTTAAAAAACACCAAAACGGAGTAGAGTGGAGAACACAGAGCAGGAGTGAATGCAACACAGCTTGCCATGAGTTTTTCTTTGCTCAGGCAAGGTACTGTTAAAGAAGCGATATATGTATATATATGCATGACTGATATTTTATGCTGTACACCAGAAATTGACAAATTGTAACTGTACTTCAATTAAAAAAAAAGTGGGAAATCACATTTCTACTTTGTTACTCATCTTTTTACTAATACTCTTACAGTGCCCAGGAGAATGTGTACATGCCACATGTGCCCCTACTGCTTCCATTCAACACAAAGTTCATAAACATAGAGCTGTCTTTGTCCGTGACCTCAGCTAAGTATCCCTCCACAGCCTCAGCCCAGGAAGAAAGAAGCATCACCAGGGCTCAAAGTTTCCGAAGTGTCCTCCTGTTCACTGTGATCCCCAAAGTGTCTCCCTTCCACGCATCTTAAATAAAACAGTAGGTTTTTTGAATTGTGGATACCAAGAAAATTAATGGACTTCTTAAAAGAGGTTTCATAGCTGACTTAATTAACAACAATAGGCCAAGAATAAACATGCATGTGCTAAGATCAAGCCTCCCTTGCCTTTCCACACTCAGTGCCAAGTGCCCACCTATGAGTAACAACTGGTTTTCCCAGGAGTCCACAGCTGCACCTTGGGGAAAACATGGGAGTTCAGTAGCTGTCGGTGAACTTGACCCCACCCCAAAGGAGGAAACAAGTGCCGTCCTTTCTAGATTTCTTAACTTTTCTCACCTTCAGGCAGAAGCAGGTCAACCCATGGGACTAACTGCAAATCCATCTCCCTCAACTTCTTCAACTCCATCACCAGAAATAACAGAGGCATCTCATATGTACTTTTTTAAAAATTGAAGTATAGTCAGTTACAATGTGTCAATTTCTGGTGTGCAGCATAATGTCCCAGTCATGCATATATATACATATTCATTTTCACATTCTTTTTCATTAAAGGTTATTACAAGATATTGAATATAGTTCCCTGTGATATACAAAATAAATTTGTTCCCAAATTTATCCCTTTCCACCCCTTTTCCCCCAGTAACCATAAAATTGTTTACTATCTGTGAGTCTGTTTCTGTTTTGTAGATGAGTTCATTAGTGTCCTCTTTTTTCTTTTTTAGATTCCACATATAAGTGATATCATATGGTATTTTTCTTTCTCTTTCCGGCTTACTTCACTTAGAATGACAGTCTCCATGTCCATCCATGTTGCTGTAAATGGCATTATTTTATTCTTTTTCATGGCTCAGTAGTATTCCATTGTAGAAATATACCACAACTTCTTTATCCAGTCATCTATTGATGGACATTTAGGTTGCTTCCATGTCTTGGCTATTGTATATAGTGCTGCTATGAACATTGGGGTGCATGTGTCTTTTTGAATTAGAGTTCCCTCCAGATATATGCTCAGGAGTGAGATTGCCAGATCATATGGTAAGTCTGTTTTCGGACTTATCACATGTATTTTTCATTCTTTTTTATCTATGGGCCAACCCCACCCAAATCATGGCCTGGCCAATACCAGCACTAATCCATTCAAACTTTTAGGCCTTTTGTAAGCTCAGTCCAGGGGCCAGGCAGCTCTCATTCTCCGCATGCTAGCCTCTCCTTCCCCTTCTCCTACCCCTTGGGTCCCCTAAATCCCTTCTACTGCCTCCTCTGGAACACACAGTGCAGCATCACAGGAATCCTCTTTATCCTCCACTTCTTCCCAGAATGTTCTCTGCACATTCTGGCTCTAATATAAATCTAGCTATTCCTTTAAGCTCCTAGTTCCCCTACAGCTTCCTCCAGTGGGGTCTTTTGTTACTCCCTCAGTGCTTGTCTCATGAGGCCTGGAAGCGGGTTGACATCCTTGCCCTTCAGTGCTGCTCTTAGACCATCCTGCCTCCTTTCTCCCTAAAAATGAAGCCTGCTTTCAATCCATTTATATCACCCATATACCTTAATTATTGCTGCTTGTGGTTTTCCCACATTTTTATTAGTTTCTCCTTTACGTTTTTCTACAATTGTATCTTGCAGCTCATTCTTACTCTCTCCAACATTGCTCTTGTGTATATTTTTATGGGATCAAGATTTAATCTGTTGTTCCTTCTAACACCTAGCCTCTCGTTTCCATGAATGCCTCTCCTACAATGATCATGTCTTCTACATTTTCACAATGACCAATTTCCAAGGCTATGTTACTGGAGAGTAGGTTCTTGTCTCGTCACAGAAAGAATTCAGAGATGAAACACGAGGTCAAGAAAGTAAAGTGAGGATTTATTATTAGGTGATAGTACACTCTCAAGGGTGAGTAGCTGCACTGAGTTTCTTTGGCAAACTGATTATATGGGGTGTAAAAATGAATGGGTGGAATATTCATTGGAGAGAGAGGGGTTTGGTGTCTTATTTCCTAATTTTCATCCCAGCTCCACCTTCCTGAGGGGAGGAGAGATTTTTGTCCTTATTCAGTCTTGATTGGAAGTGTCAATGGCACTGGTGCATGATGGATACTTCTAATCTGCGAAGCTAATTTTACCGTAATGAAGGCATAATGAGCAAAAGCTTACTTTTGGAGGCCAGAGATTCCTGCCTTATCCCATCTTTCATCTTTCTTTGTCTGCCTCTTGGACAGTTGTCAACCCAAAATGTGTGGATTCTTACCAGTCTGGAAGTTCCTGCTTTTCTCTGTCTGCCCAAGGACCCCTGTTGTTTGCAAGAAGTGTGGTTTCCTGCCATTTGACCCTTGATCTCCTTTCTCAGCCATCTTCCTGACCTAACAGTCACACTCTAGTTCTTGTCATGCCAATACCTGTAATTCCTTTATCATCTCAGTTGTATGGTTCCCATTCACTGACCACCAATTTCTATCATTTGATCTCATTTTCTCTAATACACGGACTCCAAAATAATTAGAACACACTAGGATCTTCAGCCCATCAATTCTACTGCTTTTTCAATATCCCTCATCTTGATTTCTTCTCTCTCCTTTTCATTCAGCCTAAATTCTATGGTTTAACATGATCATCACCTTGCTGATGCCTTTGACTTCCTCCTCCTCTTTCTCTCACTTCATTGTACTTGATTAGCATAAGCACACCCTTGTTACATCCAAGTCTCTACCTATTCTCACACTACATCCATGGTTAGGAGACAATCTCCCAACTGTGCTGACTGATCTCATTTTAATGTGGTGACTGTGAATCTCATGTGCACACTTCCTGCTGCAGGTTAACTTACGATATGATATGTCCCTAATCAATTCATGCTATCACATTCTACTTAATTAGCCTGTTTGCTCTTGCTCTCCCCTAGATGACTGTATCATACCTTATTTTTCCCCTCAAGTCTCCAATAACCCCATCCAAAAACTCACTCTGAGCCGGTGACATTCCTTCATATCTCTTTGACAAAAATGTAAGCATTGGAAGAGAACTTCCATAGACTTTAACATGCACCCACCTACCTCCCCTACCATCTATCTGCACTTACATAATCTACCTTTCCACCTGGTACCACAGGTAAAGTATCTGGTCATCTCTCAAAAATCCCTTTCCTTTCCTCCACTTGTTCTTCAGATCTATTCTTTCCTGCCTACTTAAGGATAACACTGTGGTAATTTCAGACTTTTTTCTACTATACTTTATATTATTCTTTCTCTCTCTGTCTCTGTCTCTCTCTTTCCTCCTTTCCTTCTCTCTCCTCATGAATATAAAATCATACTGATATTTCTACCATTTTAAAATAAACTTCATGACCCACCAGTTTGCCAGCACTTATAGTTCCATTTCGTTTTTTCCCCCTTGCAGCAAAACTCCTCACAAATGCCTATATTTCCTTTCCCCCATTCCTCCCTTCCATTCTGCCTTAGGCCTGCTCCAGTCTCAGTTTTGCCCCAACTGTTGCATCAAATCTGTTTTTTCATCAGATCGTAAATGACGTATCTATCACTAAATGATTAATTCTTCGTCTTCATCTCACTTGATCTATCAGCAGCAGTTCACAAAATTGATTGCTATCTACATCTGGACTTCTCAGACACCATGCTCACTAGCTTTATGTCCTTTCTCATTGTTCATTCCTTCTCAGTGTCCTCTGCTTGCTCCTCCCTTATCTTGGATCTCTGATTTTGGAAGTGTAAATTCAGTAGACATTTTACCTGGAGCTAACCATTGTATAACCATTCAAATGATCTGTGTAAATTTCTCTCATCTTCAATGATAATACTTTCCATCTGAAATCCTGGATCAAATTTTATAGCACTGTGTTCCAAGTAAGCCTTAATTAAACACATGTATTAAAAATGACCAAAAGAAATAAGTGCAAATTCTATATACAAGGTACTGAATCTCTAATCATATATTACCTAAACATGAGAGGCTACATCACTACCAACTGACATTAAAATTGATATTCTCTCCCTTTTGCAAAAAGCTTCTGGTGCCTTGTCAAAATTATTAACTCATGAGTTTTAAAGGCTAATCTCAATTATGATAAAGATATAATTCCTAACAAGTTAGAATCTTCTAATACATAAAAAATAAAATGCATAACTAATTTGAATTGAACTCTGCAATGCAAAGTTAGTTTAACATTAGAAAATTAATTATCAAGCCATACATATTAGCACATTTAATGAGACAAAAACTTATGATTATCTCAATAGATACAGATAAAAGATGCAACAAACACTCGTGAGCTTTTTAAAGTGCTTTTCAAACAAGGAATAAAAAGGAACCAACTTAGCCTGATAAAAGATCACTGTATAAAAACATGTTAAAATAATGTTCTTTATATAAAAAACAAATTAGTGGCACCCGCTACCAGCATGTCTACTCAACATTGTACTAGAATTCTTAGCCATTCAATAAGATGATAAAATGGAATAAAAGGTATAAAGATGAAAAAATAAAACTATCATAATTTGCACGTTTGTTAACATGAGAACCCCAAAGAATCTAAAAAGTAATTATAAAAATTAATACAAGTGAGAAAGGTAGTTGAGTATAGAATAAACATATAAAAGTTTTTGTCAGCAATAAACAGAAAGATTCATATTTAAAGGTATTAATAAAAGGAACAAGAGTTTAATGTATCTGAGAATAAAATAAATATAATTATAAAATATCAAATATCTAAAATATTAAGTTATTGAGTAAAACTTAACTAAATGGAGAGATATACATAATCACTTATAGAAAGATTCAATATGTTAAGGCATCAGTTCTCTTCTGAATAATCAACAGATTTAATACAATTTCAATTAATATCTCACAGATAATGTATATATTTGTGTGTGAGTATATAACTTAACAAGCTAATTCTAATATTTTTATGATAAAATAAAGGGCCAAATCACAGTGAAAGAAGAGAAAGTTGGAGTGACTTTTCCTTCCAGATAATAAGATTTTTTTTTTATAAAAGTCTGATATTTGCAAGAGACTAGAACTAGTACCTTATTTTGTAGTTAACAAATCAAACAGTTAGGACAGAATAGAAAGTTCAGATATAGGCAAACACATCTTTGCAAGTGTGATTTCTCACATAGTTTACATTACAGATCATCTGGAAAAGAATGGACGCAATTAAATAGTGAGGTAATCATTTGCTATCCACAAATACGCAAGATATACAAAATCCAATACCAGCTGGGTTAAACCAATACATGAAAAATTCAAGTATTTAAAATTATTAGATGAAATAAGAGAAATATTTTTATCATGAGGAGAAGATTTCTTATAAGATGTAAAAGTACAAACCATAAGGAAAGTTTTGATAAAATCAGCTACATTAAAATTTAAAACTCTTTCTTATTAAATAAATTGCATGGAAAATTAAAAGACAAGCTCTAAGCTAGAAGACATTTGTAACACAAGGATTATTATCTACAATACATAAAGAATACTCACAAAGCAACAAAAATAGAAAAAGGACCAAGTTTATTTCACAGAAGAAGGCTAAATGGCCAAAAAAATATAAAAGTATCATCTTCGGCATTGGCAGCTAGCAAAATGTAAATTGATTCTCAACCTCATTGATATTTATCAAGATGTAAATTAAAACCACGATATAGTACCATTTTGCCTAGTAGTTTGGAAATTTTTTAAAAATCACCATAGCATGTCTGGATGAAGACATGGCACAAGGTCAACTCAGGACATGAATAGGAACCAATCCTTGGAAAACAATGTAACAGTGTTTGTTAAATGGAAAATGTGAATCTTAATGACCCAGAAATTATATTCCTACAGTTCTTGACTGACGTGTATAACAACATGCAAGCAATATTGTTTTAATAAGGGAAAAAAACTAGAAACAATATAAGTATATATCAAGAAGAAAATGGCTTTTTCTACAATAGGAAAATAAATGAGCCATAACCACTCACATCAATACCACTTGCACTTATTTAGTAGAATAAGCAAGTTCATAGAATAATAAGTACACAGTGATTATTTGGACATAAAATTCAAAACAAGAACAGTAAATACAATAGGAAAGCAAGAATGTAATAAATCCCAGACTTTGGTTATTGGATGACTCAGTAGAGCAGAAAAGGAATAGGATCAGGGAACACTCACAAGGGGACATCAAAAGTATTCATAGAGTTTTACTTTTTCAGTCTAAGCCATGTGTTCATAGCTTTCACATTATGTCATTATTTACATACATGTTTATAAATATTATTTTATATAAAATAAATATTTAGTTTAAACATATATGAATAATGTTATTGTGATTTCCAATCAAGGTACTGCAGTAAACTCACCTTCAAACACTATCTTTATTTGAAATACACAGGTGTCAGTTTAACGACAAAAAGCAAAAATCTAAAGGCCATATCAGTGCTCAAAATCAAAAGGCAGAGATAAATGAGGCATAAAAAGGGTGAGCGAGGATGAGATACTGTGCCTATTGTATTTCCCACTTCTGAAAGCTTTGACCCCAATGGAAGTGGGAGGATATGACATTGCCTCTTGACCAATTTCTAGATCAAGCTCACAGGTTGCCTGGAATTGCAATAGACATGATACTATTGTGAAACAGGAACACTGGACCATCTCTGCAAAGCCTAATGAGTAGTGTAAAGAGAGAGGAACACTACAACTTAAAACTTCCCACTGCAATTAAGGTTGGAACTTAAAAATCACAATACAAATGAATAATTCAAATATTAAGACAATCCAAACAGAGGAAAAACATTAAAGTAATTGTGTAAGATATTCAAAGAGATAAATAAAAAGAATTATTTTCATGGAAAATGAACAATAAACTGAAAGTGAAATGTGTGAAAAGGGGAGAAATAAGATAAGAACAAGTGGAAATACTCACTAAATTTCTTTTTTTAAAAGAATATTCAACAGAGGGAGATGTTAAATCAATAATTGGAAGAAATTCTCCCACAAGGTAGCATAGAGGGAAAAACAGATTTTTTAAAAATCAAAAATCAAAAAACATTTATCATCTAATAAGAGTTCCAGAAGAAAATTGAGGGAAAAATCATAAAAGAGGATTTGCTTGAAATTCCCAGAATTGAAAAAGCATCTTGATTCAAGAGATTGAGAAGGTACTGTGAGTAATAAGCAGGTTTCTTTAAAATTAACCCATACCTAAACTTCTCCCATTATAGTAAAACTTCAGCACATCAAGAATAAAAAGATAGCCTTTAGTTATCAAACTACACAAACCAACTACAGTAATTCCATAGTATATTTATCTATAAATACCAGAAAACAATGGAGAAGTATCTTCAAAGGCCTTTAGACAAATATCCATCAATTTAGAATTCAAAAGTGACATCCAGATATATTGTTGGACATGCATAGACTGAGTTATTTCATGACGAGAGAACTCATAAAAGCAGCCTAGAGTCGTGATTGCCAGGGGCTAGGCAGTAGAGGAAATGGGGAGATGTTTACCAAGGGGTACAAACTCCCAGTTAGATAAGTCCATCCTTCCTTCCTTCTTTCCTTCCTTCCTCCCTCCCTCCCTCTTTCTTCCTCCCTCCCTCCTTCTCCCTTTCTTTCTTTCTCCCTTTCTTTCTTTCTTTCTCCCTTTCTTTCTTTCTTTCTCTTTCTTTCTCTTTCTTTCTTTCTTTCTTTCTTTCTTTCTTTCTTTCTTTCTTTCTTTCTTTCTTTCTTTCTTTCTTTCTTTCTTTCTTTCTTCCTCTTTCTTCCTTCCTTTCTCTTTCTTCCTTCCTTCCTTCCTTCCTTCCTTCCTTCCTTCCTTCCTTCCTTCCTTCCTTCCTTCCTTTCTTCCTTTCTTTTCTTCCTTTCTTCCTTTCTTCCTTTCTTTCTTCCTTTCTTCCTTTCTTTCCTTTCTTTCTTTCTTCCTTTCTTTCCTTTCTTCCTTACTCCCTCCCTTCTTTCTTTGGAAGATGGAATTATATCTTATGTAATGAATGCTAGGAAGGTAGAGTGGTTTCATCAGACAGTCCGTGACAATAGATGATTAGTCATGTAACAGTGAGCTGTTACTCTATCTGAGCAGGTACAGGAGATGTCCTCAGGCATAGCATTCAGCCTCAGCAGTCACGCAGACCTTTGTTTCCCTTGTTGTCTTAGTTCACAAGATGCTGTGTAACTCCAGACATCAAGTTCTTATTACGTAACAAAGCAAAAAAGCAAGCTGTGAGGAAGCCATTGCTTATACATCTCTCTTTTATCATGGGAAAAAAAATCATCCTCAAAATGTCCCACAGCAAAATTTCTCTAATTTAATTGGCCAGAGCTGGGTCACATAACCACCTCAGACTAACTGCCAACAAAAAGGAAAGGAATCCACCATGACTCATCCCTGGCGCTGTTCAAGGGGATTCCTGAACAAAACTCGGGTTCTTTTAGCAAAGAGGAAGGACTACTGAGTAGAAACCAACAATTCATGCCATTGCGGGTAATTCTGTAAAATGGCACACGTGTAGAGACACCATATGACATAAAACTAGAACAGATTTGAATTGGAGAATGAAAAATATTGGCCATCAATCTAAGAAGCTGATTTTTAGTTTGATTGCCAACTGGAAGACTTTTAAATTGAAAGCCTTGTTGGTTGGTTTCTTTATTTTTTCCTTTAGTTTTCTTTTGGTTTGGTTTCATTCCACTAGTAGAAAAATTACTCAAGCAGCAGTGTGTAAACTGGATCAGAACTGAGACTCTGGTAGTTAAAAGAAACTTAGGAGATTTTCTAATTACCAGTAATGACTAGTGGGACATGAAAATAGAAAATTGATTCAAATGGCATTTCAGAAGTTCAGTTGAAGAACATGGAAATTCACTGAAAAAGGGAATGAGTAGGATGATTAAAAAAATGACTGTAAGACTTCAAGATTAGGTTTTAAGGAACATAGTGAGTCCATGAATATAAGAAGGGAGTCAAAGAGATGATTCCAGGAGGAGTATAATGAAAGAATGAAGTAAGCTTAACCATCCTTTAGCCAGTTATTTAACCAAAATTACAACCATATACAATACACAGCAATATGACATTAGATGCCTGAATTATTATTTCAGACCAATTAAGCAATCTAGTAACCAGGTAGTAAATAATAGTAAGGAAAAGCCAGAAAAAAAATCCTGTTTATATTTAAGTTATTTTGTATTATTTCATATTATATATATATAATTTATACAATATTATTTATTCATTTATTTTATATTATATATTAAATTGTTACTAAAATGTATTAGCACAAAAGGTTAAAGAATATTATATATAAAATATTTGCTGTGTTAACATATACTCTGGTGATGGAATATAAATTGTGAGTTGCCTTGAGGGAGAGAAAATTAAAAATGAAATATTTACAGCAGCCACATTCTGACAATGAATTTGAAGATGTTTATTTTTAGTATTGCATTTATAAATCTGTTTTGAATTTAACACTAAAAAGGAAAAAAATATTTTAAGTGTGCTTTTGAACAACTCATATAAAAATCTGATGTTGGTAAGATGAAATTTTTAGGCTTAAAATACCAAGAAATATGTCAATATTTCAAAAATTTTTCATTACTCTTCTGTTATGTCAATGTTTGTGCTAAAAATGTTATTACATGTATCTTAAAATACATACAAATATAAATTATGTTAAAGAATCAGATAGAAAAGATATGGGAGAATGACTAAAAAATAGTTTAATAGAGGAGGAGAGGTTGTTCTAAAGTAAATATTAAGCTTAATTATTAAGCCAACTACTTCACATTGGCTATAGACTACCTTTCCCACATGTTCTCTTACACGTGAATTAGGAAAAGTGGTATTATTTCATCTCCCCAAGATCACAGAGCTAGGTAATGGAAGAAGGACTCCACAGCCCGTTCTCTTTTGTCATTCTGTGCACATATGCTGTGTGTGCTTTTACAATTGATTCCATTACAACACCGGTATAGATGTGCAGATATACTGACACTTAGACCTGGTATTCATCTGTTACAATACCAGTGGTCAACTGAGAATAGCTGTTAGGCTGGAAAAACTGCTCAAAGAGCAAAGGTTCATGGAAATCATATCACAGCTGAATTTTAAACCATGCTTGGCCACACAGAGGCCCAAAACACCAATACTGTTTCACCTTATACCTTGAGCTCCTAGGGTGATTTCAAAGTAACTCTGTTTTTTGTGTTTCGTTTAGTGAGCTATGTCCTTATATAAATAAGCATAAAGCTCTTATATAACCCATGTTGTTTATTTATAATCTTTGACATACATTCTCAATGACTAACAGATACTCAAGATAATCAATCACTAATCAATAAATATTTGTTGATTTTCACTTTAATAATGTAAAAGGTTTTGATTGTACATATTATTCATGTACACTTGGCTCTTATTCAGAATTATGTTCCATTAGTCACTTTTATTACTAAAAACTAATAGTTTCAATTCATGGAAAGACTTTAACATTTGTTAAACTGAACTGAACTGCACCATCTATGAGAAATGTCTCCTAAACTCCACACTCCTGGGGAGAGCATCAATATCACTTGTTCTCAAATTTCACATCAAGGAATTGATCATAAGTTTAAATTCTTACCTAAAACAAGTATACATATACATAGTATAATAATTAATATGTGATTAATTATCAGTCAATAGTTTACCTTCCTAAATAAAAGTCCTAAAATGTTTCCAATGAAAATTTTCTTTTCCTTTTTTCTCCCTGCTCTAACACTCCTAAGGGATATGAGAGGCACTCGGGGGCTCCTTAATTGTACTAGTTGAGTTTATCTACAGTAGATTCTAAAAAAGCAGTGAAAGAAAGTAGAAAAAAAGTAATGAAATATCTATCCTCTCTTCCTTGCCATTCCAATATCCACTGCCATCACTACCTTATACATATATACAGCTCACCTTTATCTTTATTAACTTAAAGTTGCTGTGTTTATTGTGTGAACAGCCAACAAAAGAAAATAGCTCAATTTTGGGGTGCTAATGTTAATTATTCCCCTCAAATTGTCCTTCTCTGAAATGGTTGTAGTCAAAATAATTCAAGAGAGATGTCTAGATTTTCATAAACTATTTATAATGTTAATAAGAATATTCCACATTTGATGTTCAACAATGTATGTTATAACTTGGGTATAAAAAAGTATGTAATTTTCTCTTTATATATGGTTGACCTTTAACAGGGTCATTATACAGCTTAGGTCATCTGTTAAAGCTAGCTCCTTTACCAATATTAACTACTATATATAAAATAGATTAAAAACACAACTATCTTCTCTGTAGCACAGGGAACTATATTCAGTATATGGTAGTAACCTATAATGAAAAAGAATATGAAAACAAATATATGTTTGTATATGTATGACTGAAACATTATGCTGTACACCAGAAACTGACAAATTGTAACTGACTCTACCTCAATTAAAAAATAATAAAATTAAATTTTGAAAACTAGAATAAAGCTAGCTCCATTAACAAATGCAGATGTAACCAACCAATGTTCTTGCATCCTCTTTATGTTCCAGCTTCTTCCTCAATGTATAGGTGCTCTACCCTATATTTTAATTACAGCATTTTCTCCCTCCAAATTGGAGCCTTTTATGACTTTTTTGAGTACCTGGGCTGTCTGTTGATGTGCTCAGGGCTGAGCATGTGTGATTTCCAGCTCAGGTCACAAGCCCATCTATTTCAATTCTACTTGGCAGTGGTAACCAGGAAAGAACAGCTGAGATGCTATTTCTTTGTATCCTACTGCCAACAATTTAGAACACTGGAGCCAAGCACATTCAGGTTTGGGGCTTTTTGGTTGTCATTAAAGGGTGAGAAAAGACTGGAAGAGGAAGAAAAATCAATGTTTAGAAAAGAAGGAATGGGTACTTACATATTCGTTCCTGGCAATAAAAACAATCTTATAAATTTTTCAATAGAACAGAGATGAGCCATTTACCCTTCACCATGTTAACAGCATTCACTGTTAAATTAATCAGAAGTGAATTATCACAAAGCAATAAATACCCCTTGGTTTGACCTGAGGAAATAATGCTAGAGATCAGTTTAGGGAAATGTGCATTTTGATTCTTACTGGTCACAGACTCCATAAATAACAAACTGAAAAAAGAGTACTTCAGGAAATCTTATTCCAACACAGAGGAGATAGGTCCTTGGAAGAGCACAAGCAGGCAACTGTTTCTATAAAGGCTGAGCTTTTAGATCCAATGAAAGTTCTTTCTTTATATGGGACACTTTCCCTCACATGCGATCTGCATCCTGCTCACCTGGGAAGGGGTAAAGACTGTAAAACCACTCAGTTCTGAAAATGAGAGCTCCACTTTCTAAACTTTGCCCTAAATTGTCCACCTGGTAGCATTCTCCCACAATGGCTTTATTAACAATTTTCAATGGGATACAGGAATAAAATCATGCTATTTTGGTAGGTAAACTAATAATTATTATAATGTATGCCTATTGATGTTATTCTCATATTTAAGAAGCATCTCACAATAAGATAATCTTGTCATAAGTATAACCTATTTTAATTATTCAAGTAGGATTTTAATAGGATCAAAACAGCATATAGAATAAAATAAAATTCGGGCATATTCCAAAGTGTCATATGATTTACTAAGACAAACAGCAGAATAAGTGAAATTGTGGGTTATTATACATATATTGATGAAACATATTAGAGTAAAATGTGCGTCCTTATCCAGATAGTTTATGTGTATCAATAAATATGATCTTCTTCCTCTAAAATGTTCAGTAAATGTGCACTGTCATACAAGGTCAGTGATTGAGATATGGTTGAAAATGCCAGACAGAAGCAGTGGTCTGCTCGTAAATGTACAACCAGTCATCTGGGGGCAAAAGCCCTGCTTTGCAATATTGACTGACTTCTATGGTGTGATACTCCCACAACAGCCAATTTCAAGCTACTAATGTGATGTCACGGAACATGGTGTTGGGAAGAGATGTGCAATAGCTCACCATTACATCGTATATTTTTAGTATACAGATACAATATGTGTAAATAACCTCAAGATCATAGATAACAGTAAAATATAGTAAAAGTATTAAGAAGCAACCAGTTTTGAGTATCACCTTTGTTTTCAATATAATTTATTTAATTATAAGTTATATAAGGTACTATTTAACAACAAGCACATAGAAAGTCTCAAAAACTTAATAATTGGTTCTTGCAGGCTTACAGAACCAGCTCCAGCACACCACTGAATAGAGTATATGTATTCATCTCCCTTGACACCCTAAATAGCACAAAAATGATAGCAAAAATTCAAACAAGAAAAGAAGTACAGAGCAACACTATGAAAAACCCGGCAGACAATGAACTAGACTTTTGGGGAAATCTGGGAGAATGGAAGAATGATAAAATTAATTGATAATAAACCACATGAATGAAGAAAGTGGCCAGAATGTCAATGGAAAAAAGAAGTAACACAAACAGGCAAATCAAGATGTCTGCAATCCACTGGGAGGGAGGGCAGCTCTGCCTACAAGGGAAAACTCAGACATTTCATTCCTAAAATAAAACCTGCCTCCCTCCTTCCTACCCACATAACCTACAGTAAAGACTCCCTCCAACTTACACAGGTCTGCAGTGGGTCTCCTACTAAAATGAGATGACTGCAGAAAACTGGACCTGCTCATTAGCTGAGGAAACTAATTAAATGTATTAATTAGTTGTTATTCACAAACAGGAATAAAAAGGCATTCGAGTAAAATCAATAATATGAAAGCAAAGGGATAAGAAAAACAGAATAATTAATCCCAAACTAAACAGAGAAAAAGGAAGGAACAGAAAAAAATCTTTTAAAAAATTAAATCAATCAACTACACTTCAATCAAAACAAATAAAAAATAAATCAGAGTCATTTAATTCAAATCCATAATATAAAAACAAACTGCAAGGAAAGAAAAGTAAAAAGTCAAGTTCTTGGAAAGTACCAACATTAGTATCACCAGTTAGGGGAAAAATGGCAAAAAGGGACAGCTTAAATAGGATGAAAATGGTTAAAGAGTGAAATTTTTATTTCAAAATAAAGTTGAGGAAATATTCCAAAATTTTTACAAAATAACTTAGAGACAGTAAAGATATACGCATACAGTCTGATTTCCATCTGATTCCAGAGTTGTATAAAAGAGACAGAGAAAATGGAAGGAATAAAGTAATCAAATAAATAAATCATTAAAATTTTCTTGAGACAAAGAAAGGCACAACTTTTCATATTAAAAGTACTCAACTTTTCTCAGCATGAGAAAAGATGAATGGGTAAAATCCATACCTGCACCTAACATATTCTCATAATTTTTAATACTAAAGGAAAATTCTAAAAGCTCCCAAGAGAAGGATAGTTTATTTAAAAGAAGCAAGAATCAAACTGACATCATCATCTTTGCGTGTGATACCAGAGAAATGCATCAAAGTGGTGAGAGCAAGTTACATATTAAATCTAAAATTCCAAATTCATTGGAATACTTAATTATGTAGGAAAAATATTTTTTTCACATATGTAGACAAAAATAAGATCCCACCAACTAGACATTCTTTCTAGGAAAAAAATTATATTTAGTCAGATACACTGCAGTAAAAAGTAAAAGAGGTTAGGAAAAAATTTGAATCCAAGAAACAGTAGAATTAGTTGGAGGTGAGTCAGATTTGGGTGGGAAAAGAATACTCTGATGTGCAACCCATTAGAACTCACTCCACAGAATAGGAGAGAGTGCCCTGAATAAAAGTGGGAACCAAAGAGTGAGCAGACAAAAGCATTCAATTATTTAAAGTTATAAAGGCAACCACTAGACTAACAATAATTGGAGGAGTGAAGAGGGAAGCAAGCACTAGCGTAGGTCTTACATTAATTGCTTGTAACAGAGTAAAAATGGGTCTTAGGTGGTTAACACTTCTTGTTGTTTTTGTTTTGATTTTCCTGGAATAAGCAATTTTTATTTGCTTAGTTGATTTTATTTATTTGTTTGCCTAAATTCTATGCCATATGTTATTGTATCAAACACCACTGCACCAAGGTGTCTTGATGCACTGCAGCTAACTCCAGGGGTGCTGTGGAAAATTTCACATCCTTGAGGGAGACAGAAATATGCCACATCTTCCAGACACTGAGCCAAACATCAACTCAACGCAGACAACACTTCCGGTATTAGATGAAGCTCCATTCTTTCTGATGATGTCATATCTACATTCCTTTCATTAGCATATCTTTCTTGGCAAAGCCATATTTTTAAGGTTGCCGTGATAAAAAATCAAAAATTGCAGGAAAATCAATGTGAAATAGGAATTGAGGGTGTCATTGTTCAATCTCATTCCCAAGTTATGTGGTGCCCAACAGCAACCTATATTCTATTAGTAAATAATTATGTGTATTTAATAATGATACAATTTTTTCCACTTACATGTATTTTTATTACAAACACTTTCTAAGACATTAGGATAGAAATAGTTATTAACTTGTTTGAACTTTGGAGCCATCAGAGAGAGCATGGCCCAGCCAACATCTTGATTTCAGATTTCTGGCTTTCAGAACTGGGGGACGATACATTTCTGCCTTAAGTCGCTCAGTTCTTGGTATATCGTTAACGGCAGTCCTGGGTAGGTGACACACTGTCCTTTCACAAAGCTTCCTGCTTTTTAGTCTATATTCTCTGTAATCTATCTTTCCCTTCTCTCGTATAATATTTTGATCCTTCCAAACCATGGGAAAAGCTCGTTTCACTTTTGTTTAATTTGGCTCATTACTTAAGCCAATTAAGATATTTCATGTACTGTTTCCATTGAGTGGGTATTTGCTATCTGTCTCAGTCTAGAGCCTCTTAGAGCTGTTGGGAGTCCTTACAAACCGCTGGTAAAAGCACTGAATGAGATACAATAGATGCGCTTGGAATTCCCTTTTGGTCAACACTGACTTTTTTTTTCTTTTACCACAGTTGTTCAACCTGCTTTAAACCCATCTAACTTCCTTGATTCAATTTATAATTCTCTGTTTTGAATACAAAACAAAATACTATAAAAGACAACGTCTAGCATCTTGTTGAAATCATGATATGCCATTTTATATAATTCTTTCTTGCCAATTTAGTAGCTCTATCAACAATTAGTTTAATCTGGGATGATTTATTCCTTATTATCCCTACTTTCTGTTCATTTTGAACTTGATTTTCTAATTCAACTCAAATCAAGTTTTTAATAATTCAGTTAAGAATCTTGCCTGAAACACATATCAAATCTTTTGGTTTATGTTTTGTGGAATCTGTCTCTCCTCTTTGGGAATGTGACTACAGTGGTTCCTCTTCTGTTTTCTCTGGCTTTTCAAAGATTCAATTCAGAGAACTCATTTGCATCCCCCAAGCCTTCCCCTGCCCTCCAGCAATATTCATATGTATTTTGTCCAGATCATGAGACTTACGTTCTTTTACAGTTACACTCTTAGAATCTCTACACTCACCTTGGTTTTGGTTACCTTTTATTGTTATTTCTTCCAACCTTTTCAGGCTGAAGACTGTTCTTTTTGACAGAGAAGATGAAAAACATGCGTTTAAAGTCCTATGCATATATAAATATCTGATAATAATTACATCTTAAAGTCCTTACACTGTGAAATAGTAAAAGCATTTTGATACATACTCCATTCTGTTAGTGGGTAGCTATCATTATCATATACTTTTTTTAAATTTTTACTTGACACAAGGATCAGTCACTGAATATTTTCTCTAAGCATCTTTTTCTCAGAGCTGACTACAATTTTTTTTTTACCAAAGAATAAAGATTTGTTTCTACTTGAAAAAAAATAGACTTTATAAGTCAAACTCTAACGTATTTCTTTTGTTGCAGGGGCACACTGAAAAAAATGCTGATATACAAATAGCATCATGAACTGAGAAGATGTGGGGATCTCCAACCTACAGAAAACCTTTTTGTGTTAAAATTTATGATGTCCATATTTTTTCTGACATGTTTCCTCCCAGCGTAGAGTCCTCCAGCTTTGGCTCCAGTGTCCTCTGATGACTTTCTAAACTTACTGCTCAGGTCTGGCAATGGAATGTCTCTTTAACCTTCATTCTGGGGATTCCCTTCACTTCTTGGCTGTGTTAGATCACACACTTTCTGGTTTCCATGTTTACTCATCTTTGTTTATTTCCTTATTTTTCTGGAGGGCATCTCCAGCAATTTCCTGGGAAAGGTCATTCATTTTTAACAGTTTTAACTTCTGGAGATATGGCTTTCTTATCTTCCCAACAATGTTTAAGTCAGTTGTCCCTCTTCCACCCTCTTTTCTTCTTAATATAAATGTTTTGAAGTTACAGATATGCTGTAGTTTCAGTAAAACTTATATAATTTATATACTACATGTAATTATAATTATATGTCTGTTCTTATCTTCCATTTTCCTTTGAAGCGATTTCAAGAAAGGAAGATGACAAGACATCTTTCTTCAAGAGTTATTTAACTTTTATTCATACACTTCTGTATCATTTTAACTGTTAAAAATGATGTACATGTATTACACTTATATTAGAGAATTAATTTTTTCATGAAAGAAAAATTTACACTGATTATTGGCAACCAAATGAAATTTAAAATTCAAAACTGCATTAACACTAGAATGATGAGATGATTTTGGATGACAAGGAGACAGTAAAAACATATCACTCTATAATATTCCTCATACCTTATCTCTAGAAAGTCTTCATTATCTCTCTCTTTCTCTCTCTTTCTCTCTCCCTCTTCCTTTCTCTTTCTCTCTCTCTCTCTGTCCCCCCGCCCTCTCTCTCACACACACACACTCATATATATATATATATATATATATACACACACACACACACACACACACACACACACATATATATATGTTTAAGGGTGTATATACACACACACACACACACACACACACACTCTATGTGAGTGTGTGTGTGTGTGTGTGTATATATATATATATACACCCTTAAACATGCGTCTTCATTCTCAACCAAGGAGAAGAGTCCAAGAAGCTTTGGACCTTGGCTACATTGCTAGTGGGAGTGTAAAATAGCACAGCCACTTTAAAAACACTCCAGTAGTTCCTCAAAAAGTTAGGCATAGAGTTACAACATAACCTAGAAATTCTACTCCTAGGTACATACCCAAGAAAATTGATGATACATGCCCACATAAAACCTTTTACATGAATATTTATAGTGGCATTATTCATAATATCCAAAAAGTAGAAACAAGTTAAATGACCATCAAAAAGTGATGAATGGAAAAACACAATGAGATATATATAATACAACATATGTATATATTTATACAATAGAATATTATTCAACAATTAATAAGGTATTAATATATGCTATAACAAGGATAAACTTTTTAAACATTTTGCTGTGTTAAATAAGCTAGATGCAAAAAGTCATATATTACAGGATTCCATTGATGTGAAATGTCCAGAATAGGCAAATCCATAGAAAGAGAAATTATACTAGTGGTTGTCAAGGACTGAGGAGAGAAGAAAGGAAGGTGATTACTAGTATATTTGAGACTTCATTCTGGGGTGATGAAAATGTTCTGGAATTAGATAATGATGACAGTTTCATGACACTGTGTATATACTAAAAACCACCAAATTGTGTACTTTAAAAGTGTAGATATCATAGTATGGGAATTGTATTTTAATAAATAAATTATATGAGAAAAGAGAATATTAAATCAGTGCTCTGTGTTTTTCCCAATTTATCCCTTGAAAATAGTTTGATATCTAGCACCTCCTTTTGACCGCAACTGGAATTTGTTCACTTGACTTGAATATTCAAGAGACCTTTTCTTCCATGTCCAAGTTTTCAGATTCTGTGGAGAATCCCCAGGACACTTTTGGGCAGGAGGATGGATTCCTTAGCTTCAGTGTATAAGCTGAGTCTCCCTTTTAGTTTTCCAACCCAAGAATAACTGTTCTAATTACTTTAAAAATCAAGTAAAGAAAAAAGAAAGCAGAAGAATGTTACCTCTGTAAAAAAATAAATATTTTCATTCCTGAGGGAAGACAATTTATATAGACAATTTTATTTCTGCTAGAGAGTGCTTTGGCATATCTATCCAATTCCCCCAGTATTATTTTCTACCATTTTTTTCTATTTTCAGGCATAAATGAAAAGAATAAATTCATCCTTTCCCAAAGTTAATGTAATCAAGTATTAGAATCTGCTATTTGGGACAAGACTGAAATGTGGGTGTAAAATTTGATGTATTTTTAACAGAGAGTAGTAACTTTTTATGTAAAGAGATAGTGAATTTTTAGGCTTTGCAAGCATATGGTCATGCAACTATTCAACTCTGATACTGTAGCATCAAAGCAGCCATAGACTATACTTAGGAATTAGCATGTCTGTGTTGTAATAAAACTTTATTTACAACATAGGTGGTAGCCTGGATTTGGCCCCTAGTTTATAGTTTGCTGAACCCTGAACTTGACAAAAATACTTTTAAAAACTTAAATAAGTTAAGAACGTTATAATGAGAGAAATGTTCACACTTATAGGAAAAAGTAGTAATTAGTTTATATTCATAGTATGTATTGACGTGTTTAATATAATTTACTTACTGTTTTATTTTTATAATTTATAGGTCTAAGAATTATTATTTAAACTTGTACTCAGAGAAGTTATTAATTTATTAGCCTGTTTAAAGAGTCAGACTGTTTTTTTTTTATTTTCACAGTGTTTTATTCTATTTTTTTAATTGACTTCATGCTAAGACGTATTCTTGTGAGAAGTATGTTGGCAGTGATTGTGGCTTCCATTTGATTTCTATATCAGGTTTTAATGACCTTGTGTGTAATCTGAGAACAACAAAAGGCTGTGTAATGCCCACTTTGCCCACTTCAATCACCAACGCTTCAGAAAGGAGATGTTTGCACATAGTCCAATGGCACAACCAGATCAAGTAGAGGGGAGAAAACCTCAGTGGTTTTCATTTCTTATTTCTTTCCATTAAAATTCTCTGAGCTGATGATCAAAAACAAAAACTATGATGACAGGGTGGCTTAGGAAATTGGCAGCCATCACGTGTTTTTGCCAGCATTTTGAAATTTTGAGACATCATCAGGTCCACCAAGGTAGTGATAAATAATAGTTCTTCTACAAGGGGAGCACATATAAAATTTAATGGTTGTTCTGTACTTGCCCCTATCGTGTTCTCACATAACTTGAAAAATGAATTTTGGTTGAAAACATATTCTGTGGAATCAAGCAAAGACTAAGTCAGAAGAAGTATAAATAGAGTATTGGAAATTGAATCCAGTTTCACCCCAGACTTTTCCAATGGTTTCTTTGCCCTTGTTCTCCTACAGGTTTTAGCTAAGAAATTGAATTTTTGACCTCATACCAAAGAACATGGCTTTAAAAAGTAAGGCTATTAATTTTCCATCAGAACTTTAAGAAAATATTTTTTTCTTCAGGATACTTAACATTTCCTTGAAATAATATAACCAAGAATGAGACAAAGCATAATATTTTATAAGCTAAATGGATCTCTAAAATTGATATAAAATGCCTAAAATATTTCAAAATCTGCAGGAGTGTCTTCATTTTTTTTTTCTCTTTATCCTGACCCCTTGAAAAACTTTTGTTAATTTGGAAAAAATATCATTTAATATGGAATCTAACATTCTGTTTAACATTAAGATTCAATGACATGAAAATTAGAATATATATGCATAAAAATGCAGCATCTCAAAATGTACATTTTAGGAAACCCAAATTAAACTCAAATATTTCAAGCAGAGCTATAATTTTAGAAGTTATGTCTCAGTATATTCAACATTTGTAAAAATACATCTTCCCATACTCATTGTAAAGTAGCTGCAGTTTCCCCTGGTGAATGACACTTTAAAGGGATTCCCTGATTGACTAAGACGTAAGATTTTGCGTCAGGCATCCTATCTTGGCCAACATCTTCTTCAATAAGACTTGCCTGCAAAATTCTTGGAAAACCAAGCCAAAGTTGAACACCAAGAACAAAATGTTAACTGTCACTAGCACTAGGAATTTTTAGCATTGTTGTTGCAATTTAAAAAAATTTTGGGAAAGTCAGCCTAGATTTGTTTTGCTTATTTTTCCCCAAAACTGCAGTTTGTTTTTTTTAACCTCTTGCTCTTTCTCATATTAAAGAAGCAACATATAGAAAAGAAGTAAGTTATTCACACTATAAAGTGAATACTCTCTAGATAAGCTTGTTGAATTTGGAAGAAAGAGCTGGGAAAAAGGGAATACAATTTAACTCTTTCAATCTGAAACAAAAGTTTGATTCATTTTTACAAAGAAATGATAAAAACACTGAAAAATATATTAAACAGATTTCCACAAAATTAAATACAGATGGCTTGTGCTTTTAATTACATTTCTATAGCTTTCATATGTTGCAGCATATATTTTGCATACATTACACACTATTCTAATAAAACTTATTCCGTTTTGTTTTTTTTTTTAATTTTGGCTTCTTTTTATTTTTTTCATTTTGCTTCTATTATAAATAGTACATAAATGAACATACCAGTTCAGTTTTTCCTTTTTATAGATTAATTTCCTTTACAAAAATTCAGTAATTTAATATTTTGTAAGAAATCTGAATTTTGAAATTTTGCAAATATTTTGCTAAATTGCATTTCAAAACTATGATAACTTACACTGTCACTACTTTGGATTTTCTAGTTTCATAGATTTGGCAAGCATTATGTTCTAATATTTCTTCCCTTTTATTTTTGCATAGACAGTTTAAAATCACTCATTATTTTATTTAATAAATACTTTCTGAGCACTACTTTGTGTCAGACATTGTTCTAAGTTCAGAGAAACGAGATATGAAGGGACATAAAAAGTTATTACTTTCATGGAGCAATTCTTGATTTTGGAATCTACACCAGTGTACATTTTGGTTTTGATTTGTTTTTAAGAAAACATGTAACATTTGTTTAGGCTAGAAACTATTATAAGTGCTGTTTAGATTAAATCATTTAATCTTCAGAATATCCTTGTGAGATTGAATAGATAGATCGATAGAGTCCCATTTTTCAAAGAATTAGAGAACAAAGAGATTAAGCCTATGTTTCCAAGTCCACACAGCCAGAATATGACAGATAAGTTTGCGACTAGCAAGTCTCAACTCCAGAGATTTTGCACCTAATAATTACGTCCTGTGTCTCCTTCACGGTTATTAGCAGAGATAGATATTTCTCAGTATATTTCGTCAATTGTTTTCACATATCCTCTCACCTGCATATACTCAGATGTTGATACTGTCCTTATAAATATCTAATAACAACTAATATAATACTAAAAGGAATTGGTTAACAGTATTAGCTTTGGAATCACACAGACTTTAGTTTGAGTTCAGCCACTGCACCTTACTCTGTTATCGTGGACAAAATACTCAGTCCCTCTAACGCTCTCTTTCCCCATCTATGGGTATGATGTTAGGCCTACCTGAAGGCTTCCTGTAAGGATCAAGTGGGATAAGAAATGTGAGCTTTTAGCTCAGTGCCTAGCACCTAGGGATGGTACATGACATTTGGTCTCTTAATAGAAATATCACCTCAAATACTTGATAGTAAGAGTTTTACTATAGAAGGCATGAGGCATGGAAAACTTTGGCATGGCACAGATATTGGGGCATCAGAAAGTGTGGGACTTTGGCCAGTCACAGCCTAACATGGGGATTCAGGAACATCAAAGGCAAACTTCATAAATTTCAAAACTGTTCATTGACAGAGGGATTCCTTAGAGCGCTAAAATCTAAGACGGGCCTTCTGGGCCATTGCTATCTGGCTTCTGGCTTCTGATTGGACCATACCTGTGACGGACAAGTCACGAAATGATAGCTTTGGTGTACTGCCTTTTAACAAGCAGCTCTGTCCAACTACACGTGGGTTTATAAAGCACTTGCACTACTTTGCTGAATTCAGTGACAGTATTTAGAGTTTTACAGTACACCTATATAGTATCAATGTATATGCACCTCTATCTATAAGTGATTATATCATAGCAATTCATGATAACTTGATATCATTTAGGTATTTGATGAAGAGGTAGAAATATGCTGACAGTCTCTTTGGGGCTCAATGGCTTTTCCATTATCTCAGTGGTCATTTAAAGATCATTGCTTGAAGAATAAATGTTTCCAGGTCTTGGGGTTTCCTCAGGTACAAGCTCCTTCTTGATGCACACATCTTATCTTTTTTTCTCCCTATCCACAAAAATGTCTGATTACAAGAAGTGACTGGGGCATGACAAATTCATTTTAAATTCATACCAAATTGTGGGTGCATTCAATTCAGTCAAACAGGACATGAAGTTTGCGAGAGAGTCTCTTCCAGTTTCAAGTCTTCTAATGAGCCTGGTCCCCATCCTTATTTCGGTCGACTTGGTTGGATGATGTACAGTTTATGACTTCCTAACTGGAAAAGCTTTAAGGCAAACCTCCTCTACTTTTACCTCCCATAGAACCAATATGCACATTGAATAAAGTGAAGAGAGTGTCTACAACAGAGTTTTACAGAAACTACATTAGTTTGGCCAGGGTCCGGGGTTGGAAGAGAATGAGAGAGGAGCTGATAAGTGTATGTACTAACAGGACCCAGATCTCCATGATTTTGAGCAGTTTGAAAGCAAGTGATCCTTCCTTGAAACTTCAGAGCTAGCAGCATGAATAAAATGCATGCCGACATTGTAAATCATCCTCCTCTTATTAACCTTGAATGCTATGCAAAACTTTAGTTTTCCAAGATTATGAAACTGATTAAGTGTTAGTGGCCATATGAACTTATTTAGCACCTTTATTCCTATTTCAGGATGAGAAAACTGTCACGTAGGGAAGCCAAGTCACTTTCCTAAGCCCAGAGTGTCAATTAATGGTCAGCCCCACAAATCTTGATCTTTTCCATCTGCTGCTGCTCTCATGTTGCTGCCGGTCCCTTTTCCTCCCTCTTTCTCTGAAATTAAAATCAAGAAAGCTCTTTTTACAGCCCTGTGTTGATGCTCAGTAGTTAACAGCAATGCTAAGACTTCCCAAATCCTTTTCTTGAAGTGAGAATGAGGTAAATAAAATCTAAATGAATGAACACCATTTCAAACTCATGGGCGTTTTAAGAATGAGCTCACACCAATGCAAAGACCAGGGGGAGCTGTAATTGCGCTGAGAGAATGACACGGTTGCAGGTGTCTTTTAACAGTTCAACAGGGAATCTCAGACATTCAGGGAACTGTGCTGTTGCAACAGAAACTAAAATGGATTCTAAAAGTCCTCAGAGCTAAAAGTAACTGTAGAGATGCAAAACAGATAATGATACTTGGAGGCTCCATACACTGGGAATGTCTTCATCTGTCTCTGATGTACAGAAAACAAGCGGCGGTTTTTTGGTTAGTGTCTTCAGTTCCTAACAATATAGATGAGCTTATAGGAGAAGGTGGGGATATGCAGGATAGGGGGAGAGGGAGGAGGGGAGAATAGACTGTCATTTCAGGGGAACAGAAGGAGAGGATAGATGGAAAAATATGTTTCATTCCCTCTTCTTATTTATTATAGACCTGAACTGTAAATCTCAGAATGTCATCACGCAGAGATCCTTTAAAAGTATTTCACGTATTTTTTACATTTATTGTCTCCTTTTATTGGTCGACCTAAACAATGAGTGTGTATACACATATATGTATGCATGTATGTGTACATACACAGATACCTGCCACTGTGTGTGTATGTGTGCAAGAACGCTAAAATCTAAAACAGGCCTTCTGGGCCATTGCTGTCTGGCTTCTGGCTTCTGATTGGACCATACTTGTGATGGACAAGTCATGAACTGATAGCTTTGGTGTACTGCCTTTAACAAGCAGCTCCATCCAACTACACGTGGGTTTATAAAGCACTACATATAGGCGTATCTACACTTAGTGTTCTTGTACACATACACCCCCCCCTCCACCACACTCACACATATACAAACATGTATTTGTAAACACATTTATCTTGAGTTCAACCACTCTGGTTCAACCATGTGTGATATCAGAAAACAGTAAAGACACGATCCTTGCCTTCATGAAGCTTACAGTCTGGTGAAGGACAGGCAATAAAAAAATACTAAAATTTTATGAATGTAGCATCTAGAAGAAATACAAAGATGGTTCAATTCTAGATAATCTACCACATAAATCTAGGTAATCTATCACATAAATATGATAAAAATATGCATAAATCTGTTGAATCTTTACTCATAATTTTTAAGCTATTGATTTGTTATAAAATGATTCAGATTCTTCATGGCACCCAGTAATAAATGAAATATTAATTTAACTACCAAAAACAAAGTCATAAGCTAAAAGAAATTCATGCAATATGGGTGGCAGAGGAGTCTGCAATTTTATGAAGAGTTTAAGATGTAAGAAAGAGAAATATCAATATCTGGGGCTACATGAATTTTGAAATGCTTACAAATTAAAGAAGAAAAGTAAAAAACTAAGAAAAGTATTTATAGGTATATGATATATAAAATGGTCATGTTTTTAATAGATGTAGAGCTCAGGCAAATAAGTAAGAAAATCCCCGTATTTGAAATGTGTAACTGACAGAGAGACATAGAAAAGATGAGTTTTTTCTAAAAAGAAAATAATAACGAATATATAACAAAAAAGATTCAAACTCACTAATACTCTAAAGTATGCATTTTAGAATGTAATAATGACATTTTACATAATAGTTACATATGATTTAACATATATAAAAATAATATTTGATAATGTTATGAGAAAACCCAAACCCTAAATAGGCAAAAAAGTGTAAATTACTACAACTTATTTGGGAAAAAAATAGAACTTGTATCCTGAATCTTGAAACATTTTTCATTGCCACTTCTGGTAATCTTTTTTCAGAAAACAATTTTTCGATTAATGTAAGAAAAACAAGTAAGTACAAAGATTTTTGTTTCAGCACAAAGAAAGAAAGAAAGAAAGAAAGAAAGAAAGAAGGGAGGAAAGGAGAAATGGAGAGAGAAGAAGTACTAAAGGTTTCAGAACAGTGGGAATTTTCACATATTGCTGGTGGGAATACAAAACAATAAGCTCACTTTGGAAATCAGTTTGGCAATTTCTTACAAGGCTAAACATATACTTACCATCAAATTCAGAAATCCTACTCTTAGGTAGTTACACAAGAGAAATATAAACCTTGGTTCACACAAAAAACTGTTCATGAAGGTTCTATCAGCCTTACTCATAATCACCCAAATCTGGAAACAATTCAAATATCCCTCATGTGGGGAATGGTCCCACACTGCTGCACATCCAGAAAGTGGAAGCCTGCCTAACAATTCAACAATGGCAACAACCAAAAACCCAACTAGTAGACACTCCACAGAAGGATGAATCTCAGATACATCATGCCCAGTTAAAGAAGTCAGTCTCAAAAGGCTACATACTATATGATTCTAGTTTAGTAAACACAAAAGTATAGTGACAGAGGAGATATCAATGATTTGCAGCAGTTAAGACTGGGGAAGCTACAAGGCACAGCATGAAGAAAATTTGGGGAATTTGATGGAACTGTTCAGCATTTTGATAGTCATTGTGGTTACATAATTCTATATATTTTTGTCAAAATTCAAAAAAGAGTAAAAATGATAAAGAAAGAAAGAAAGTGACCTGAGTTTTTCTGTTCTTCCAAACTCCCAGTACGTTTGAGGGATTGCTAATCAGAGTAAGGTTTAACAGCTTTTACTTTTAATTATTTTCTCAATTTACACTTTTCCATCAGGTAGTTGTCATTTTGAATTTAAAAAGCATGGGATTTTTCCACATTAGATAAGTGACTAGCAATATCATTTTGAGGAAGTTCTGTAATTTTTCTGAAGCTTAATTTTCTCACCTATATAATAGATACAAGATGTCGCTAATGGTACAGACTGAAAAAATCTATATACACACTATGAAAATGACTATAAAAATATAAGGCAATGTTAATAATTTTTAATATAGTCAGCCAATACTAATAAAGACTGCATTCCCCAGAGAAAGATATCTGTGTCAATTCACAAATAAATAAGGAAAATAAGGAATGTTTGTTAAATTCTATTAGTGAATCATGTAACAAGTCTAAAAAAACAGACCAATGGACTTAAGGGAATTATCCAGTATTGGCAGAAGGATGAATTAGATAATTTAATATGTATTTTCCATGTCTGATTCACATGGTTATGTAAGCAATAAACTTATTTCTTCTGTGATTAGGCCAAGAACATGCCAGATAAAAATATGGTTCTTTGAAATACTGGGAGAATTTAATTTGAGAGAAAATTGTATGACACACACTGGAATATGTTTTGCAAAATAAATAAAAGTGCTTTTTTGAAAAATTTTCCTAGTCTAATATTAGCAGAGGTTAGATTTACAAAGCAAGGCTATCTAATGAACTGACTGGTGCTGTCGTTTAAAGGACTAAAGCAAAATCATAAAAGTAAAATTCACAATTGGTCCTAAAAGGTACTCCCCTCAGCCTCTGGGGTCCTCTTATTAAGGTCAAGCAACCACAAGAAACTGCACTGTCTCCAAATCTGCAAATCATGGAGCTGAAAAGATGCACCTGATAAACATTCAGCCCCACAAACCGAAAGGTGATTTGGGGCGTATGCCTGTGGTCAAGCTAACAGAAGGCATTTTGTTTTGTAATTATCTCCCTCTTCATTTTGGATGTAGGGAAGGATTTAACATTGGAAACTGCATAACATTATGCTACAGAGAAAGGAAGGAAAGAGGGGAGGGACGGAGGAAGGAAAGAAGGAAAAAACATACTAGAGGCAACATCTTTCTCCTGTTTCCATCTCCACAGGAAAATGTTTTAAAAATTGAGACTTTGGACAAATATCATATATCAGTTACATGTGGAATCTAAAAAAAAAAAATACAGATGAACTTATTTACCAACTAGTAATAGACTCAAAGACACAGAAGATAAACTATGGTTACCAAAGGGGAAAAGGGGGATAGGGGTAAACTAGGAATTTTGAATTGGCAGATATAAACTACTATAATTAAAATAGATAAATAACAAGGACCTAAGGTATAGCACTGGGAACTACATTCAATATCATGTAATAACCTATAATAAAAAAATCTGAAAAATAATAAATATATGCATAACTGAATCACTATGCTGTACACCTGAAACTGACCCAATGTTGTAAATCAACTGTAATTCAATTTTTAAAAAATTGAGAACTTAGGAGACTATTTCTTAAAATTGTACTCATCAGGGAAAAAAAGGCTGCTAGAGAAATGTTCAAAGCCTGTGTACAACTGCGTCTCAGATGTTCCCTCAGGCCTGAGTCCCATATTAGAGTTCAAAATGATGAATTCAAGACACATCTCCCACCCCTCTTTCCTTCCCAGCCCTCTTTCCTCCCTCAGACACTACTTCTGCGCCCCTCTGTTTAGAAACACACTTCCTCTGGATGAACCCACGGCAGGCAACCCCGGCAAGAGGGGCGAAGTGTGTCCTGGAAGAGACTGGGTCCTGCCCGCAGACCTGGGGACTGGGCTGTGCTCCAGCTTTCCTGGCGGGGCTGGTGCGGTCGCGCGGCTTAGGGATTTTACAAGGCAACAGTTCAAGAAAGGAAAAAGTAACAAGACCATTGAGGCGTGTGTGTGTCTGTGTGCGTGCGCGCGTGCATGTGTGTGTGTAAAAGAGAAAGGTCCACATCTGGCCAAAAAATAATTCAAAACATGAAACTCTAATATTTGTCTTACTCAGTCTTCTATAGTGCCCGGCCGCGTGGTGACCTTAGATTCAAAAGACAAATGTTTATTCCAACTCTTTGGAGATTTTTCCCTCATAAAGAAATATTTGAGCATCAAAGAAATGTTGAGCAACATATATTATTAAGATTTAATGCATGAGAGAATTTTAATTTTCTTTTCCTTTCTAATCAGTGTCTTCTTTTGCTAACTATTCCACTTCGGGGAACTTGAGGATTTTATTTTAGTTCAACTTCAACACTTTCTGATTTTACTTTATACGACAGTGTGATAAACTGGCCTATAATATGTTCCAAAAATTAATGCCCCATATATAATCTTAAGACTGGGAGAGGCCTTTCCGAACTTGAAAGGAAAATTCTTAAAAAGAGCATAATTTTTTTTTCCTGGTTGGCAAAGTCTTACTTTGTGTATTTACATGCAGCTTATCCCGCAGATAAGCCACGCTGTCACTCTTAAACTAGTTTCGGTTGACCATAATTAAAGGGAGCATGATTGATAGGCTACAGTTTGAATTACCAAAAATAAATAAAAGTAGAAGTTAAAAATTACCCTGGAACAATTATCTGCATATATATGATAAACAAAAGTTAATCTAAAAAATAAAGAGTTTTAAAAAAATAAATAAGAAAAAGACCAATATACCAACAGAAAATCGACACAGCTATAAACTCTAATTAGCTAGGTAAAATTTAACCTCACCATCTAAGATGGAAATAATTCAACACCGAATAAAGTATTCTTTTTTAATCTATCAGACAGTTAAATATGAAAAAGTTGAGTGATTAACATTCCTGAGGACATGGAGATATTAATGCATTATACATACATGCATGCACACTTAGTAATACTATAATGATTTCTAGAAAAACCATTTAGAAGTGTACACTTTAAACTCATGACTGCATTTGCATTTAAAAGATGAGGCAGAGACAGAAAATTTAATCAAAGCAGACTTTAGACTTGTATGCAATGTGTTAATTTTGTTCTTTCTTCTTGCTTTGTTCTATTTTAAGACACTCTCTTATGGTACTGATATAATTAAAAATTGACACAATAAAACCATGCAAAAATTTTCATTCACTATGATGGTATGTGTAACTCAGAACTAATACACCTGCCAGTTACAGCAGAAATAAAATACACTTGTCAGTTACAGCAGCCTGAAACAGGGAGAGACCCATGCACTAGGAGTAGGGGAAGCTGACCAACCTATGGGAGCCAGCCAGGTGCCCGGACACTGTCCACAGACGCCCCAGCTTCAGCTTACTTTGGATTTACGCAGCTTTTGGTTGACATGGCATTCATTCAAATGAAGAACACAGTGGTGGAATTCCCAGCCAGTATCAGTCAAAATTTAGGAGTCAGTCAGGAAGACAGCCGTCTCTGCAGAACAATTGCAAAATCCCAAGTCAGGGGAAGAACAAGCGCCGAATCAATGCAGAGTAGCAAAGATCCTGAGAACAATGGCAGGATAACTCTACCTGAGGTATGGGCCAGTGCGCAAAACTGAAGAAGAAGGCCTGGTCCCACAGTCTAGGACCAAGGCATTCAGAGAAATGGAAAGTTGATACCTACAGACAACTCAGACAGCTTGGAATTGTCCCTGGGTTACTTGAGTACAGGTGTCATGAGGGCAAGATGATCTGGGGAGCAAATTCAGAGCTATGGCTTCAGTACTGGGCCAGTCCATCACAGGTGATTTATTCTTTGCCTCCATTAGATAGTAAGACAGTGATGAGGACTTGAGTATATGGATGGAGAACCTCATGGATAAATCCATGAGGGACCAGAGAAGTAGTAAGCAGAGGCTGGAGAAACATGTCTGGTCATGTCCATATTCTTTTTGTTTTTAAAAAAAATGCATGTACCCCACTTCAGAAAAGAACACTTAAAAAGCCAGTTTTCTTCCTTCCTCTGCCCCATCCCACTTCTTTTTTTTTAACTTCACAACATTTGATTTTTTTTCTTTTCTTTTTCTTTTTTTAATGGAGGTACTAGGGATTGAACCCAAGACCTCATGCATACTAAGCACGTGCTCACCACTGAGCTATACCAGCCCCCACCAATCCCACTTCTGATGGGTAGTAACCTCTTTCATTCACTTTTGGATTTAAATATTGTTATTGTTACTATACCTAAATTCCAAATAATTCAGTTTTGTCTTGATTTGTTGCTTTATAAACTCTGGGACACATACATGTCTTTTTTGAAAAGAAAAATGAGGAATTTAGCTTACGCTATTCCTACCCACCTTCCTGTATGAGTTCTGTAATGTCATTTTTAAAATATTCTACTGACTATTTTTTATAAAGGTATTTCATAATCTTAAATTGCTATGACTTTTTACCAATTTTGAGCACATGTGGTGAGTCTCTATAATTTAACATGTATTTGACCGTCGTAGTAACTACCTAACCAACAAACCCACAATCCAAAAGGCTTAAGATACAAAGTATAACTTCTCATCGGCATCACAGTTTCTCACACAGTTCCTCACTTCAAGTTCCTGACTGTTGGAGCTGTCTGGCATTTTGAAACTTGCTAGTTGATGTGACAGTGGAAAGGGAGTTTGGAGAGTTTCAAATCAGCAATGAAACGCTCTGGCCCAGAGGTAGCGCTTGTCACGGCTGACTGAAGTAAATGCACAGCCTAGAAGCTGAGAGTTATGTTTTATTCGGCGGACACTTCTGAGGACTCGAACCCCTTCCAGCCCGGGATGACAGCCTCCCAGATGGCTGGGAGGGACTGCACTGAAGAGGAAGGGGAGGAGCCAAGATATATAGGAGTTTTACAACAAAGACCAGGTCGTCGGAACATTAAAGATTACTGTTAAAGAAAACCAGACATCTCAAGTTAAAAAATTTAGCACTCTTCTATGTACGTGAAGGAGCAAACATCTGGGCTCACTGAAATCATTCCTTTGACAAGCACCTAGCCATCTAGGGCCAGTGTCTTGTCCTCTCCCATCCTGAGTCCCCTCAGGCTGCAGAGGCCAGGCTGCTTGCTTGTCTCCACCGTGGAGGGTGGTGACAGCAGGTGATGACTTGATGGCTTCAGCATTCTTTGTTTACTGATATGGTTTACATTCTTTTTTCTTCACACACCTTTGTTCAAAACTCACAGGCCAAAATTGCGAAACGGATTCATATTTTTACATTCCTCTTAGATCTCATAAATATACACACTTCCATCTGTTGGGAATTTTCATTTGCCTTTACAACAACAACAAAATGAGATCCAACTACACATTTTGGGAACTGTAGTTTGAAACCTTATAACTCTCCAAGTAAAAATATATAGCCATATCTGACTTTTTAAAGCCAAATAATATTCTATAGTTGTGTTGCCCAAAATGATACTAGCCACAAGTAGCTATTTAAAATTTAATAATAATTAAATTTAATAATTAAAATGAAATAAAATTTAAAATATAGTTCGTGAGTGATAATAGCCACATTTCAATTGCTCAAAAGCCCAATATATCTAGTGCCTGTCAAATAGACAATTAAGTTATAGAACATTTACATAATTGTAGAAAGATCTTTTGGTCAGTGTTAATCTATTGTATGAATATACAATAACCCATTCAATCATCCCCCTATTAATTAATTAGTAGATTGTATCCTATACCACACCATTATGAACATTCCTGAATACACATATAATTGATTTCTATTGGATAGAATCCCAAAATAAGACTACCAGACAAAAAAGCAGGTATATTTTAAATTTTACTAGATATTGTGGATTTTATGTTCTGCAAAGTCATTACAACATATTCTTCTGCCAACAGTATAGTAGAAGACTACTTTATCTGATGCTTTTCAAGCTCTAAGCAATATACTTCTTTTTAATTTTTTTCAGTCTGGTGGATTAAAAAAAAACTTTTAATTGATATTTTAATTGGCATTTCCCTTACTTCTAGTAAGGATAAAAGTCTTTTCATATGTTTAATGGTAATTTGTTGCATTTTCTCTGCCAAGGAATTGGCTACCTATAGCCTTTGTCTACTTTACTATTAATATGTTTGTCTAATTGCTTAGCAATTAGCTGAACTGTTTTTTAAAAATACATTAACTCATTTTCCTATATGTGTTTGCTTTTTCACTTTGCTTATTGTAAACTTGTTTGAGTGTTTATGAAGTCAAATTATCTTTTCATTAGATCTTTTTATCTAGCTTCTAAAGCCTCCACATGCTGGAATTTGGCATCCATGCCCACCACTTCACGAACTTTTCCTGTAATGTCACCATTGTCTACTCGACAAATGCAGACATTAAACTGTCTCTTCCTGGCTATTACCCATTGCTACTCCTTTTGTTCAGGCCCTGATAGTTTCTGTTCTGATTATTCCCAGTATCTCTCAATAGTCTTCCTACCCTCAACTTTGTTTTCTTTCCAGTTTTCTTTCTCCACCACCTGTGGAATGATTTTCAAGTACAATATGACACTATCATCTTTAAATGAAACATACTTAAATAATCCTTTGGAATACCCGAAATCAAAATTCAAACTTCTCATGGTACACTAAGAGGCTTATCATTTTGGGATATAAATGCCTCTTCTCACTCACCTCTCATAGTTTTTCCTTCTCCATTTCCAGCAGTAAAGATCTGTTTACACTCTCCTGAGTGTGTCATGTGTTTCTTCCTTGGCACATGCCTAGTTTCTGATTTTCTTACGTCATACTCCAAAAACCTATGACTTAATAGTCAATCATGTTCAGTGCTACCAAGAGATCCAGTGAGGTAAGGGCAGGGACAATATCCATTGGTTTGGCAATGGAGAGCAATTTCAGTTGGGAATGGATGGTAACCAGCCACAGTTTAGAGCCCATAATTAAGTGGAAGGAGAGAACTAGAAGGTAGATGAATGAGGATACTGGGTTGAGAGCACGATGTTTTCAAGATCATGAAGATTAAAGAACTTTTATATACTGATGGGATAAAATGAGTTAGGAGGAAAATATTGAAAATTAAGGAAAATGAGAAGATAATTGAAGCACTAAGACTCTCTAAGGTAGAAGAGGACGGGACTCAAACACAGGTGGTAAAACTGGCTTTGGGCAGGAGAGAAATAGAAGCTCAGTTGAGACACAAACAGCTGTGTGATTCTGGTTCAGAACCCAACAGAGTGTCTTTCCAATGAATTCTAATTTCTATGCGTCATAAGAAACAGAATCTCTGTTCAAAAGGTAGTGTCTTCTACTAGAAAAGCAAGTATTTTGCCAGAAAAGAGAGAGATGAAGAGACAATGGGAAGGTCAAGAATTTGAAAGTACAAATCTTTAGAAACAGTTATTATTACTAATGATATTTGACTAAAAAATAGCAACAGAATATATTGGCATCGTCAAGGCCCCACTGGGTTGGTTACCACCATTGTGTAGACATATCAGTATATCTAGTTGTGGAGTTATCTTCAAGCAAGAACAAAGCAATTACTGAGATTCTTCTATGAATGTGCAAAAGAAATGTCACTGAGCAAATGAGTTTAGAATATGAACAGGAGGATACTGAGTGACAGCCCAGTCTCAGAAGGGAGGAAATGAAGTAGACAGAAGGAGGATAAATGGAAGTTCCAGAGTAGTGAAAGAACATGTTCTTGGGTTGTAATTTAGTTCCAGTTGAACTAGGAAGAATATCTGAGTTGTAATTTCAAAGGTAACTTCAAGGATGGGGCTATGTGAATGATGGCTCAAAAAAAGGAGTAGAAGGTTGCTGGAGATGTGGAGATAAAGGTGTCCAGAAAAGTGGAATAATTAATCTTGCAGATGTTGGTTTGGCTTGGGACAGTGTTAACGTTTGGAATGTTACGAAGTTAAGAACATGAGACAAAGACTTCAAAAATCAGGAGACAAATCAAGAAATGAATAGAATTTAGTAACAAGACAAATAGATAATTATAGTCTAATGCATAAGACTCAGAACAGCAGGAATATTTCATGAGAAAGGAGAGAAAAATTCTGAAAAGAACATGAAAACAAAGAGAGAGGTGAAGTAAATTCACAGGACATTGACCCCAGATCTGCTGAGTACAGTATTGCCTGAATAATGGGCTTATTATTTGATATCTTTATATACCTTGAGGGTAGAGACATAACTTTATCATGTTTTGTAACATAGAAGATGTTCCCTAAATACTTTTGTGTTTATATGTAAATAAATATCGACTTTTTCTAGAAAAAGTAGAAAACTAATTTCCAAAAGATCTATTCCTGCTGACCTCAACACTTCCTGCCACCACTGCAGGCCAGTCAATCATGAGTATCTTATCCAAGAAAAGCAAGGCATAGATCTTGCCTACTCTGAGATTCTAAATTCAGATAATGCAATTCTACTGTCTTTCTTCAGCTTCAGGATGCAGCCCAAAGTGTGGGGCAAAAGAACTCACCTACTTTTTCTAATAACTTTCAACCAGACTGTATTTCTTTTACAACTTTTTTTAACCTTATTCCTGAATCAGTGTTTTAGAAAGCCGATCATTCAATGTTTCTGTCCTTCATCTTAGAGGAGAGAAAGGAAAGTGGTCCTGCATCACATGACCAAAATGATCGGATCAAGGGGATAGGTGAGACATGGCTGCTGGTAAAGAATATTTTGGTTGTGTCAACTAACAAGTTATAAGAGCATAAAGAGAGAAAGCTCTGAAATGAGAGTTAGCAGACTTGATGTCAACATGTTTCCTGCGTCTTCCATGATGCAGTTATTTAGAAAGTCATTAACATCTTTGAGCTACATTTTCTACAATTATCTGATCACAAAGTTCCCTTTTAAGTCCATCAGAAAAATTTATTTTCTGCTTTCTAGACTCTAAATCAATCCATGTTATCTGTCTAATATAGTTGATGGTATCTAGCTTTCTGCCTCAGCTTTTCAATACATTCTCTCCTTTGCTTTGTTCTGGGACATCTCAATTCTCTCAAATTCTGGTTCAAAGCACTCTACTTGGCAAAATTGAGGCCAAAGGAACTATAAGACTGCACCCAAACTAGTGAGTTAACCTCTGATCATTACTAGCTAAAGGACTCTAAACTAAGCAACTGCCTCCTTTGACTAGAGAATGAGATGCCTTCTTGTGTGATGGAAATTGCCCTAGTACAGTATTGGCATGTGGTAAGTACCAGTTAAATGTTAGTTTCCTTATTTCTGGGTCATATAGGTCTTTGGCTAAAGCCTAATTATATGCCTGCTTTTAGTCAGGGTGAAACAGAAGCATTCAAAGGTTCAAACTAAAATTGACTTAAGCTCAAGTCAAGAACAGAGAGAACCTTGCCCTGGTCCTGTTCCAATGATTCTCTTTTTCACTAAGAGGTAGTGCTTGGTTTGAGATCGAGGTGGGAGTGCCTTTCCCTCCTCTAGTTACAGTTACCAAAGTACAAATAGGAAAAATTAAACTGCTCCCTTGAAGCCTTAGCATCTGCTCAATTATAAACACAGTCTTCTTGTTTTCAGCATGGAAGCATCATGTGGCTGCTACTGACAACAATACAATCATTGCACAAAAGAAAAAAAAATTATACCATTTGAACAATGTGCCAATGACTAATGACTAATGCACAGATACGTATATTACACACACACACACACACACACACACACACACATCTTCAGTGTCCTTGACAGCTCTGCCTGACCCTTCTCTTAAAATGGAAGGACAGCACAGTATCCTAAGTACTGTGTTAATGCTCAAGAGCTTAACAGCATTACTCAACATAAACTAGGATTACCTTATATTGATAACATTTTTAATAATAGGTATTGAAATAGTACTTAACTCTGTAAATTACTCAAGCACTAGATGATAATTGAGATTTTCAATATTTCAATGTAGATTTCCCTACAATCATTTTTTCACATGAAGAAATACACCACAGACTCTGAGAAGAAAAGAGACGTGACAAAAATATGTAGAGTGGGTTCTGTGTATGCGTGTGTGTATCTAGTTATTTTACATTTGCACACAATGAAATAAGTGAGGGTTCAAATAAGTTTTACTTTGGGGGTATGTTGGAAGATACATAAGGAGAAGAGGGAGGCACAGAGAAATAATTCCTGAATAGCAATCTTAGAAACATCACAGCAGCCAGAGACGACACATTTTCCTGAACATTTTGTCTCAAAGTTATCCTGCATTGACTGCCCAGTTGCTACAGATGGACACTGGCACAAAAAGACAACAAAGAGTGGATCGATTTAACTTTAGAGGGAAATTCACAGCTTCTCACTGTATCTTCTTCACAATAGGTAGAATACACAACAGTAATATTTTATTTCTCATTTAACTACTGGGCTAACTCTTTTAAAATATGGTTAGACTATCTTTTTCCTATGGCCTTTAAAGTTCTTATGGTTGGTGAAATGATAGCGAATTTCCCTAATAAATAGCCATACTCAATTCCCCTATATAGTGCACTCTGTTTACACAAACACAGATCATTTTCTACAAAAAAACTACTGTAAAAATCCCTTTATAATTGGCGCAGCCACTGTGGAAAAGGTTTCTTAAAAAATTAAAAATAAAACTACCATATGACCTAGGAATTCCACTCCTGGGTATTTATTTGAAAAAAAAACACAAACACTAATTCAAAAAGATACATTCATACCAATATTCATAGCAGAATTATTTACAATTGTCAAGATATGGAAACAACCTAAGTATCCATCATCAGATGACTGGATAAAGCAGGTGTGGTATATAAATGCAATGGAATACTACTCAGCCATAAAAAAGAATGAAATGTTGCCATCAGCAGCAACATGGATGGACTTTCAGGGCATTATGCTAAGTGAAGTAAGTCAGACAGAGAAAGACAAATACTGTATGATATCCATTATATGTGGAATCTAGAAAAATACAACAAACTAGTGAATATAACAAAAAAGAAGCAGACTCAAAGATACAGAGAACAAACTAGTGGTTAACAGTGTATGTGTGGGGGGTGGGACGTACAAACTGTTGGGTGGATGATAAGCTCAAGGACATATTGTACAGCACAGGGAACACAGCCAATATTTTTTAACTGTAAATGAAAAGTAATCTTTCAAAAAATTTAAAAAAAAATTGGGGGGGTAATTAGTTTTACTTAGTTATTTACTTTTGGAAGGGGTACTGGGGATTGAACCCAGGACCTTATGTATGCTGAGCAAGCACTCTGCCACTTGAGCTATAACATGCCACCCCCTAACCTTTCAAAATTTTATAAAAAATTAAATATATATAAATAAATAAAATCTCTTTACATAAATACAACATAAAAGGATTTAAGTTCCTTTTTTAAAAGATTTTCATTTTTAAATTAGAATTTTTTATATCTGTCTCATAAAGGAAAATACGAGAAATTTCTGAAGACTCAATCTCACCATTAAAACGATCCTGGAACCCTGGAGGCCCTCTATAAGTATTAAATACTAGTCTCTTTCAAAGCAATGCTACCGAAATTATGAAAGAAAACATGGTCCTCTGGGTGTCTCCTGTTTGATACAAACTAAAAGTGAGATACAATGTTACACTGTCCAAACTGATCATGGTTCTGTATAAAATATGACTCTGACTTCTTTTTGCTCAAATGGAATACATTAAGGGAACAGAGTCAAATTATTTCCCATTTGAACATGTTAAGAGCATGAAAAATCCACTCAACAAAAGGATGTGTTAAACACAGGGTACCAATAACTCTGGGCCTAATGGCGAGAGATCTAACTTACTACCTACTGAAAGTAAAGTAACTGTTGTATCTGACAAAGGTCTCATTCCCCGTATGTTAGCAGCTATCCTACAGGACAAACAAGATGGATCTGGTCTGGACTCAACCTGGCTCAGCCTCATAGGTGCCAGTCTTGTAAGAAAACTAACATTCCAGTGACACCACTGAGTTTGTGGGTACAGAGTCTGACTTCTGCAGCTTCTCTCCTTGGACTTTATTCTCTAGAATTCTGGGATGAACCACACATGTTCTCATTTTGCAATATTTCAGCTCTTAGATTTTTTTTTTCTTCAAGAATTTCATCTAGCTTGGTTGATATCTCTGGGATATTTGGGGCAAATCTCTCACACTAACCCTTATGGCCACAGACCATGACTGGATGTAGAGTGCTTAAAAGACATGCTCTGGAGTCTGGCTGTACAGGTTGAAATTCTGCCTTTATCACTCACTGGCTGTGTCATCATAGGGAAGTTATTAACACATGTGTCTTGGTTTCCTCATTTGTTAAATAGGAATAATAGTACATTATCTCAAAAATGTGTGATAAATAACATCTATAAAGTGTTTGAGGACTGCCTAGCACACAGTAGGGACCCAAAACATACTAGCTATTACTAATTTGCAGGTGTGGAGGTGCAGCAGACAGAAAGGGGTTGTGGGGGAGTTAATGTTCCCTCTTTGGGTTCTGATATATTTTCTGATTATCCCCTGCTTCCTCAGCATACAGCCAATGACTTCCAAAAATAGTCTAGTACAGAGGACCTATAGATTCTTAGATTATTATGTGATGGATCACTCAAATCTAATAAACAACGATTTATTCCTAAATTCTCAGTCTTACAAATGCTTCACAACACTTCAGAGACCCAGACACTCTGCACTTGTTTATACAGAAGAGATGAATGTCTTTTCAAACATTAGAGCTTTGCTGTCCCTGCGAACGTACAAAGGGCTTAATAAATTCCTTCCGTAGGGGATATTACTTCATGTAGTTGGCCGTTCAGAAAAGTTACATTTTACCTCTACATTTTTACTATCACTAAAGATTTCCCCCAGTCCCTTACACATCATTTTAAATAACATTTGGCAATAGCAGTTTGGCAAAGAAACTTTTTAAAATCTTTTTCTCTTTTCCCAAACTGAAATAACATCCCATATTTTTCCTCTTTTCCATATGTTCCCATGCTCAATTATTTCTGAATGTTTTCATTATAGAGAAACAGACCAAAGGGTTAAGATTAAAGTGAGTGAAACCACAAATGTAATGAAGAAGATAAACTCAGATTTCTTGACCAAATCCTGGGAGACACGAGTACATCTGTGGAATTTCTCTTGAATACTATAGAGTGAATTTTTTAGACTCAGGAAATAAAGTATGCAGCAACTACATTTCAATAATTTTTTTAAATTAAAAAAATCATTTCACATAATAAAATGGAAGCAAAAAAAGAAAAGAAAAGAAAAGCCTGGATAATTATTTCTTCCCACAAGATTAAATATGCATATATTTTTTTCTCTAATATGATAGCCAAAGCATCTGAATAAGTTGAGATGCAATACTTTTAGTTGCAGTACCAAGTGACCACTCCCCCGCCACCCACCACATCTCTTGGGCATAAACCTAGAGGTTTTGGCGTAAAGACACTCTAGCTGCTACAAATTTTGAAAAATGAAAAAATTAAGTATTCTATTACTTTAATCAACAAGGAATATAAATGAAAGAAATATGCCACCTCAAAGAAATAAGAGCATGGTAATAATAAATCAGCATATAAATCAAATACTTCCCAGGAAAATTCCATGCTGAGATACTGGAGACACTTAAAGTTTGGTGATACTTAACCTTAATGGCAATTTTTTGACATTTCAGATAGGATGATGCTCCCCTTTATAATTTGCCTAAGCATCATCAGGTTTAGTCTTATCAAACACTGGAGGGAAATTCATTTTCAGTCAGCCCTTTGTCAGTCTTTTTAAAGAGCTCCACATTTCTTTTTCTTGAGTTTTCTATTCAATAGTAATTGCCAAAGCCCTTTGGATGTTTAGTATCTGGCAGGAGAATCTTAAGAATCTGGTTATTTAAGTTACAATGGGTACTAGGGCAGGGAAGTGATTCTAGATAGGCAAATCACATGAGCTTAAAGATACAGATCAGATGTAAACCTTTGCATATTGGAGTTCATTTGCCTTTGGTAAAACAAGCCCTCTTGTTCTTAAAAGGGAAAAGTACCGAAACATACCTTATGGGAAGGCAGCTAGAGTTGGTTGCACATCAAAAAGTTCATAAAACCAGTATTTGGTGATACAAGTGGAAATGAATTAAAAGCACATGGCTGAAAATCCCCTTAAAATACACAAAGTTACAGGAAAGATGTATTTTTTTTTTCTGAGCCTGGCACAGTAGAAAATTAATTTAAGAGCATTGCAACATTACAAATGTGACCAGTTCACTGGTTGCTCAGACATAATGCTGAAAGAATGGCGTTCTATTTCAAGGCAGAATTCTTGTTGCCTGAGAATGTATCTATTTCTTTTTATGGGTCCTCCCACTATAAAGTGCCTCTGGGAGACTTCAAAGATTATATAAGAAGTATCAGGATCTATGGCATACTTGATACAACCAAGACTTAAAAAAAGAAAAATCTACCTCTGAATGACCCATGCCAAACCTGTACGTAGCTCTCTACTTATGATCCATTAAATTCATAAAAAGTTACCATGGTTCATGGATCATTGGCTCACAGCATGCACATTTTATTTGGAGTTTCTCTTATTTCCACAAAACTCTGATGTTATCTTTGTGCAGTGCAAGTTGGTTATTGTTGATGAAACAATCAAGAGTCACTCAAAACTGTACACTTTATGTTGATCTTAATCTTCATTTCCCTTTTCCTAGCTAAGAGCCATAGTCACAGAGATGGTGTTGCCAATGGATGCAACTTTATAGAAAAATACCCACCAACGTCAGGATTGACTTTTTTTTTTAATGGTCATAAGTACAATACACCTCCCCCCCAACAACCACCAATTTCTATGAAACCTGCAGCTCTACAGCTAAGATATGCTAAGGGTGACCTGGGTTTGCTAAACATTCTCTCCTGTAGATTAGTGCACACTTCATTCCCTCTCTCTGTCACCCCCTCACATTTGCTTCTAACTCTGTTTCCTCCAGTTTCTTCCCACCCTTCCACTCTCTAAAGCCCATTTACCCTCCATGACCTCATTCAAAGTATTCTGTTTCCATGAAGACATCCTAAGGACAGTACCCTAAACTGATTACTCCCTTTCCAAACTTGTATTATTTTATGTTTTCTTGTGTTCTATTTCCCCTCCATACCCGTTTGTTTGACCTGTGGACAAGGCCATCTCAACAACCCAGTTGGAAACTGGTACAGAGCAGGACAGCATGCTCTCTCTCCCTTCTCTCTTCTTCAGAGCACAGGATGGGAAGATGTGTGGTATTTTCTGTAATTAGAAACTGCCTTATCTGTTGCCAGATCAGTGACATCAGTTTTTGTTTTTTGTGAGCTATACCCTCCTCTTCCACAGGTAGATTGTTACTGAATCCAAATGGGTACTGGTTCGCCACACGACAGGCCAATAAATCAAGAGACGAGTTGCTGGGGCAAGGAATAGCGACTTTATTCGGAAAGCCAGCAGACTAAGAAGATGGTGGACTAGTGCCGCAAAGAGCGATCTTGTGTGATTTAGTAGTCAGGCTTCTTTAAAACTACAAGGAGAGGAATAAAGTCAAATATTCCCTGGTTCTTTTGGAGGGGATGTGTTCATTTCTTCCTTCCTGCAGGATGGGCCTGGTCAGGATGTTTCCTGTGAGCTAAACAAATGTATTTCAGCTTAATGCTCACTACCTGGGAGACAGAGTTCCCAGAGACAGGCCATTATGTATAATTTAAGCTTATAGACAACATCTCTTTAGTGATTAACTTGTAGCAAAAGCAACAGATTCAAAGGTTAAAGTAAAAGAAATAGTTGGAAGATCCATTATGGAGTCAGACTTGTTCTTCCCTATTATGAGATGAAAATGCCCCATCTTAGCAAAGTACACACTGAAGTACACACATGTGGGTATGAAAAAGAAAAAAAAAGATCAGGAGGTCCTTGACGATGCAAGACTGTCAGGATTCGTTGCTCCTGAAGACTGAACAGCTGCTAGTGCACTGGGGCTATTCCTTAAGAAAGTCAGGCCAACTCAGCTTGGACATCCTGACAGCCTTTGTGGATGAACTTTGATTACAGTCCCTCTTTCTCTCCACCATTTTCTGTTAATGGTCTAAACATAGTGTCTATTTTATTCATTTGCATTTTCTCAGATGGCATAATGAAAAATAAACAAATCTGTTACACTCAGTTCAAAGCACTTCCCTGGTTATATTGTGCATATTTACACAGGAGTGGAAAACCTGACTCACAGCTTCATCTGATACGTTTGCTCTTACAGCTTCCATCTTCTGTTACTCTTTCCGTTCTGTGTCCTTTTGTATTTCCTTTCTATCTGGCTTTTTAAAATGTGGATTATGTTAATTTTACTTTTATTTTCTACAGAGTTTTTGATGATACTTGTGCCCAACTTCTAATTCTACCATACTTTAGGTTTAAAACCTACAAGTTAGGTTTTAAAGAGCACAAAGATGTTAAGATCGTATCAGAGGCATGATCTGATATTTTAGTGTCCTTTCTATTTAAGACGAAAATATAATCCACCTTTCCTCCATACAGTTATTCCCACCTATTCACTCATCCCCTTCTTGGTCTTTTAAAATATGGGTAGTGTGTGATTTAATTCTAGATTATGGAATTCTTGGCTTTACATAACACATCATTGTCATTTTTGACACTGGCATGCACTTTTGTAAGTGATTCATGTCACTGATCGAAGTCAGGTGCAGGCCACATTTCATCTTATTGTTGGCAAGGTTGGTTGGTTGGTTTGTTTTAATTTTAGCCTCTCAACCCCCTTGTGCAGTGGAACAGACATTTTACAGAGAAGTAACTAACCTGTACCTAACAGACATCAAGCGGAATGCGCCTGGACAGAGAGTATCTAAACCAAGAGTCCCAGCTCTTGACATTCAGAGATCTCTATTTTTTTAAAGAGTGTCAGGGTTCTCCAATCAGAAGTGCCACCATCGAGGTCTGTTTCTTCATCACAGACGTGCTTAATGATTAGGTGTGAGCTCCTAGCTCCCACAGTCTCCAGTGACTTCTGGGCTTGCTCATCAAATGCCTGTTTGCACACCCCTAGAACTTAGAGTTTACATTTGGGAGATCTCACAACTTCAATTTTCTTTTTTTTTTTTTTTCAGTAATAAGAGTTTTTCTTCAAATAAAAATTTTATTTGAGGGAAAATGAAAAGCATACTGTATTTTTGTTAAGCTTATTAGAAAAGTTTCTTATGGAAAATTTAACTTTATATTCGTGTGTCTGTAAATGACATTTTTAAAACATTTCAATCTTTTTTATTGTGGTAACATTTACATAAAATAATAGCACTTATCTTAAGTAGATAAGTTTTGACAAAATTCAAAACAGTCCTAAGATCACAATCAGGATACTACTCCTAAAGGTCTGCAGTGAAGCCCACCCTTCTTTTGGTTCCAGTCAACCACTGGTTTTGCCTGTTCTGGAATTTCATAGAAATGGAATAACATAGTAGAGTGCATCCTTTTATGCCTGTCTTCTTTTATTCAGCATGTTTTCAAGATTCATCTGGTTCTATATGTTAGGAGCTTGTTCCTATTTTCTGCTGAGTAACATTCTGTTACATAGACATCCCATATTGTGTAACAGTTCACCTGTTGATAAGCACTGAGTTGTTTCCATTTTGGGGTGATAATAAAAATATATATATAAATACAAAATAAAGCCACTAAGCATTTATACGCAAGGCTTTGTATCAATATACATTTCATTACATTAAAGTGAATTCCTGGGTTATGTGGTAATTCAATGTTTAACTTTAAAATAAACTCACTAAATGTTTTCCAAAGGGTTGTACCATCATACATTCCTGCCAGCAACATATGTAAGTTCTACTTGTTCTGCTGACTCAACGCAGTAGTTTTGTTTTAGTTTCAAATTTCAGCCATTCTAGTGGGTACATAATGGTACTTCATTATGATTTAATTTGCATTTCTTGATGATTATGTGGAGTAACTTTTTATGTTTATTGGCCATTCACATATCCATCTTTTGTGATGTGTGTATTCTAATCTTTTGCTCATTTTTACTGGGCTGTTTGAGTTCTTATTATTTTAAGGGTTCTTCATATAGTCCAGATGTAAACTATTTGTCAAATATATGAATTGCACACATTTTCACTTGGTATTTAGTTTGCTTTTCTATTTTTTTTAATGGAGTCTTTTAAAGAGCATTAACTTTTAGTTTACATGAAATCCAAATTACTGAATTTTTCTTCTACATCTAGTGCTTTTTTAACACAAACATCACCTACTACAAGGTCGTGAAGTTTTTCTTCTACATCTTTTATTACTTTTATCTTCACATAAAATACTTAATTTTCTGCCAGTGTTCCTTATAATGAATTTTTAGATTTTTTGCAATTCTTTTCTATTATTAAAACCAGTGTTCATCAAATGCTTGTAATGTAGCACACATTTATAAATAATCTTACATAAATTTTAAAACAATCCAAATAATTCAGTATTATTGTTATTCTCACTTTAGAGAAGAGGAATGTGAAAACATGGTTAGTTTAAGTCAAAGGGCCAGATTTCAAACCCAGGCAATCTGCTCCCAGGTCCATGCTATGAGAATCTTTATTCCATTGTATTCATTACAGCTTTCCAACTCATTCTATGATCTTTCATCTTATATTTTATCCTCATCAGACTCACAGACATAGAAAACAAACTTATGGTTACTGGCGGGGGAGGGAAGGAGTTGGGAAAGGCTAAATTGAGAGTTTGAGATTTGCAGATACTAAATACTATATATAAAATTGATAAACAGCACATTTATACTGTACAGCACAGGAAACTATATTCAATATCTTGTAGTAATCCATAATGAAAAAGAATATGAAAACAAATTATGTATATGTATAACTGAAACATTATTCTGTACACCAGAAATTGACACAACAGTGTAAACTGACTGTACTGCAATTAAAAATTAATTAATTAATTACAAAATAGATATACAGTGGGAACTGGAACCAAAACCCCAAGGTCAACAAAGTACTAAGGGGTTTCATCACATTCAAGCATTTGTTGATAAAGAAGGAAAGAGGACTATATCACTGACTAAAAGATTCTAAGGAATGTTCCCTATCCAGGGCTCATCAATACCATTCTATGATCACCCCCTCATGACCCCTGTTCAGCAGGAAGTAGCCAGAACACTCATCGCCCCTTTTCCCACAAGATTGTGGAATGGATATTGACAGCAGGGAATTGTAATAGGGAAGAACAAATCTGACTCCATATTACATCTGTTCCTTTAGCTCCTAACTCTGTGCTCTGTTTCCTGTGCTTAGTCATGCTGGTTCTGCACCTTTGGTAAAAGTGTGTTGCCTATAGACTGAAATACACAGGAGAGCCCATTTTCAAGGCTCTGACCTTTAAAGGCATAACATTTTTCCCATCCTTATAGAGATGAAAAAGTTGCAGAACAGAGAATTACATTTGCTTGTTGGAGGTTTACAGGAACATCCTGACGTGACCTACATGGACAAATGCAAGAACAAAGGATTCTGACATCAACAAGTCTGTAACAACAAACTACATCCCCTCCCCTTTTAGTATAAAAGGAGCCTGAATTCTGACTTGGGGAAGATGGTTCTCCAGGACATTAGTCCCCCATCTTCTCCACCTGCTGACCTTCCAAATAAAGTCATTATTCCTTGCCCCAAAACCTTGTCTCCCTTTATTGGCCTGTTGTTTAGTGAGTAGAATGAATTTGGACTTGGTAACAGCAATTATGCTAATAAGGTTGCATAAAGCACTATTCATGATGATTTCTATAATCTATTTCTCTCAATTCTTTGTCTATATTAATTAATCTCTATATTTTTATATATCAATCTCTTTATTTATATTAAATTTTTATAACAAATGGTAAAGGTTTTTCTTTAGGACATTGTAAAAGATGGCATAAATTTTTGTTACTGAAGGCAAGTTCATATGCCAGATGCACTGTGAGGGCAAACTGAAACATCGGAGTTTGAAGCAGAGAAAGGTTTATTGCAGGGCCAAGCAAGGAGGATCGAGTGGCACATGCCCAGGAAAACCCCAAACTCCCTCAAGGGTTTCAGCAAAGCATATTTAAAGGCCAGGTGATGGGGGGGGGTGGTCTTAGGGTACCTGAACAGCTCATGCACAATTCTCTGATTCGCTGATGTTGAGGTAACAGGGTGGTCAAAACTATCAACCCCTAGGTGCCAGAAGATCTGGGGGCCATGTGTTCTCAATCATCAAATAGTTCATTTCTCCCCTTTGGTGGAGATTTTAAGCATCTGAAAAGCTCAGGTAATATACATGGGATACTATTATCTGGGTACTTCAGAGAGGAGTTATAGCAGAGGATATGGGGAGGAGTCTAACCCTGGAAGGCCCCATCGGGTCCTGCTTCATTATGGTTTTATAAATTAAATTTTTCTCCATTTTTTCTCTCTCTACTTATGACAAGTATGTTTTACAATTTCAGATTTGACTGTTTTCCCTAAGAAATCACATTCAATGATGGCAGTTAATGATTGCCAAATTAGAAACAAGAAATTTAATTTGCCCTCTGTAGATCAAAAAATTAAAGTGAAATGGATTTTATGGTTTAATGTTTATTAAACTAGTATTTAATATTCAATTAATATTGAATATATTAATATGAAATTAATGCATCCAACAATTCAATATTAAATTAACACCTAAAATTAGGGACCATTCCTTCAATAAATAGCATTTTTCCCTATTTTTCTTGTAGCTCTACATTTACTGCTAAAATAAATTTAGTTTAATTTAGCATGAAACACAATGTGTATCTAACACTTGCATAGTCTATATAATTTATGATCCTTTGGAACATTTTAAGAGTAGCAGCTGCAGCAACTCAGCCCAGAGAAGAAACACTAGTTAGCAAACAGCTGTGAGAAAAGTTTATGATAAAGCAAGAAAATAAACTGATTTCCAACACAGACGGTTATGCTTACATAAAAATATCTCTCTTAGCAATGGACTGGTTATGTGTATAAGAATTGACATAAGTACATATTAATAAAAATAGGCATCACATATAATACTCAGTAAGTCTAAAGTATCTATGAGACGAGTTTAACAAAGACAGGAGTTATTATACTGTTTTCCTAGTGGGAGCTAGACCTCCTAACTATCAGTGGGGTACAATTAACATAAAGATTCTAGCTATTGGGGTAATGGCTTTCACAAGGCAGGAACAAGAAACACTTCTTATCTGAAACATTCTCTGGTGCTGAGTTACTTCAGCTGTAAACTTCATAGGTAGCTGACTCTACGTGATGAACTGGAGATGCCTTAATGATGGCCACCCAAGGTAACTGAAGGAGCGTAGGTAAAGACTAACAAAGCAGCTCCAGTGATTGACACGTAAAAAGCTGTACATATTTAATGTATACAACTCAATGAGTTTGAGGATAATTACACACCCATGAAACCATCACCATCATCAAGGCCATAAACATACACATCTCCTGCCAAACTTCCCTCCCATTCCTTTATTATTATTGTGTGTGCATGCGGTGAAAACAGTTAACATAAATCTACCCTCTTAGCAACTTTACTTTAAGGGTACAATACAGAATTGTTAGTTGTAGGCACTATAAACTTTTTATTTTACATAACTAAAACTTTGTATACAACCTCCACATTTCTCTGCTCGCCAAACCTTGGCAACAACATACAATGGAATGTCATTCAACCTTATTTAAAAAAAAAAAAAGTTCTACCATTTAAAAAAACATGGATAGATCTTGAAGACATTATGTTGATGAAACAAGCTAGACACAGAAAGACAAATACTGTATGATATCACTTATATGTGAAATCTCACATTTTATTTTTATTTCCATCTGAAACTGATTTTATATAGATATTTGATACTTTTATTTTTTGTCTCCACTTCCACTTATGTAATGTTTTCTATCACTATTTTTTTTTTGTATTTCTTTTTTTTATACCTCTACCTGATTTCTATGTGGATAATTTATTCCTCAGCTAACGTATCCTCTTATTTCATTGTTCGAGTTATTTCTGTCAAGCATTTTATTCTTCATATCCTAAATTTCTGCTTGGTTCTTTATCATTGCATCCTGCTTCATGTTAAGACATTTCTTGTACATAGTTTAAATGACTAATTTGTCTATTTCATTAACTTTTATTTGTTTAGTGTGATTGTCTTTTTGTCCTTATTTTAATCTATTAAAAAAATTCCTCAATTCTAGTGCAACTGAAAAAAATAAAATAATCATGGTTAACACAAAAACTGGTACCAGTAGTGAAATGCACTGAAAATAATGACCCGGCTCACCTCACACCCATTAGAATAACCACTATATTGGGGGGAAAAAAGTAAGTATTGTTGAGGATGCAGAGACATTGGAGCCCTTGTGCACTACCAGTGGGACTATAAAACTATGCAGCTGCTATGGAAAACAGTATAGTTCTTCCTCAAAAAAGAAAAACATTAAAACCATCATATGCTCCAGCAATTTCACTTCTGGGTATATATTCAAAATAACTGAAGTTCAAGCTCCTGAATATGTATTTGTCTACTCATGTTCATAGCAGCATCATTCACAACAGCCACAAGGTAGAATCAACCTAAATGTCCATTGACAGATAAAGGCATGAAAACAGTGATACGATGGAAATCCTAAAAAGGAAAGAAATCCTAAAAAGGAAAGAAATCCTGTCACATGCTACAACATGATGGAACCTTGAGGACATTATGCTAAATGAAATAAGCCAGTCACAAAACGGCAAATACTGTATGATTCCACTTATATCCAGAATAGCCAAATTTGTAGAAACAGGTGGTTGCTAGGTTCCTGGGAGGATGGGGAACTGGTGAGTTATTATTTAGTGGGCATACAGTTCCAGTTTTGCAAAATGAAAATGTTCTGGAGATTAGTTACTCAACAGTGTGACTATACTTAACACTATTGAACTGTATGCTTAAAAATGGTCAAGATAAGAGAAAAATTTTGGTGGATATTTTTCAGGCTTTGGGTCATGAAGCACTTTTAAAAATTCTTCTCATATTTGGAGCATTTCTCATATTCCAAGTCCATGCCAAGAACCCATTTTTCCCGTTTACCCTGGAGCCAGGGTCTAGGAGTATGACTTGGGTATGACATTCAGAATCACCCTGGTAAATCTTCATTTCAAATGCAATGTGAAGAAAGAGGCATCTCACAGGATTTGTTCCTGTAAGGGTGAAGACAGACAAACCCAGTTATCAAAAGCAGCACTGATAAGCCCATACTCTTAATTTATCCCTCCTCCAATACTATACAGATGAATAAGCAACAAGGATTTCCTATATAGCACAGGGAGCTATCTTTAATATCTTGTAATAACTTACAATGGAAAATAATCTGAAAAAACATATAATGGAATCACTTTGCTGTACCCCTGAAATTAACACAAAATTGTAAATCAAATATACTTCAATTTAAAATATAAAAGTAGCACTGAGAGGGGCCCAGTTGTATAATTCAGATGACTGGATAAAGAAGATGTGGTTGATATGCACAATGAAATATTACTCAGCCATAAAAAAAGAATGAAGTAATGCCAAGCAACATGGATGGACCTAGAGATTATCATATTAAGTGAAGTAAGTCACACAGAGAAAGACAAGTATCATATGATATCACTTACATGTGGAATCTAAAAAAATGATACAAATCTTATTAACCAAAAATAGACTCAAGGACATAGAAAACAAACTATGGTTACCAAAGGAGAAAGGGCTGGGAAGGGATAAACTAGGAGTTTGGGATTAACAGACACACATTGCTATATATAAAATAGATGAACAACAAGGTCTTACTGCATAGCACAGGGAACTATATTCAATATCATATAATAACCTATAATGGAAAAGAATCTGAAAAAATGTATATATGTATATGTATAACTGAATTGCTTTGCTGTATACCTGAAACTAACATTGTAAATCAACTACACCTCAGTAAAAAATAATAATAAAATAAGCACTGAAAGGGGTCCTCTGGGATGCTTTGCACTCTGACTGGTGCTAGTGATAAGGTCTCTGAGAGAGCAGCCCTGAGTATGATATAGGTGTTGTTCCTGACACGTGGCATCCAAATCTGAGTCTCTGTCACTCCAAGATATTCTGTGAGCTCCCTAATATCTCTAACAAATTATTCTTCTGCTTAAATCAGCTGTAGGTCCTCATACAGGCTTTCTAAAAATACAGTCTGAGGCAAAAGCTAATGTGCTATTTGTTATTTATGCCTATACAAACTTACTATGATTGTTACTTTTATAATGATTAAATAAAAAAGAGACAAAAAATTACAGAACTGGCTGAGTTAAGGTGGGGTAAAGAGTATATCTCCTTTATTTTAGGGAAAATTGGAAATCGTTGTTAGATAATAATGAAGCAGATAAGGAACCTTGCTTTTGATGACTTGGGATTCAATGTGCCTAACAAGGCTTGAGCTTTAAAAAAAAATTCAAGTTATTTGAGGGTATTGGCTATTTCTTGCATCATTCAAGTCCTATAGGAAATAACACATTTTCAACTTTTCAAGAAATTCCCATTAGACTTGTATTAATATGCATATTTCTATGTGATCTAGTTCTTCATAACATTTATCACTATCAATAATTATATCTCTAATATATTTTCCTTTACTTTTATTGTTAGATTCTCCTCTAGAATATAAAGCCCCTTTGTCTTGCTAATAGCTACATCCTCTGAGCCAAAACTGTCTCTGATAGAGTAGGTTCTCAACAACTGTGTTGAATTAATATTAAATTTCCATCAGTATAATAAGTCAATTAGATACATCTGCATCTGGACTTTTCATTACTACATGAGTCTGACTTTTTATGAGTCATTTTTGAAAAACAAATCCTGTAATTCCAGGTCAGCACTGACTATACATTGACATTTACAATTGTTTTTTTCATTTCCATTATGTGGGGAAAAAAAATACATTATTTTTTCTTTACTTGTAGGTAAGAAAAATACAGTTCATAGTTTTAGGATGTGCCTAATGTCACACAATCAAAAACTCACAGAGAATTGATATGAGGTCTGTCTGATTCCAAAGCTTTCTCTCTATAGATCATTTTGGTTTTATGAAAGTTCAAATTTAGTGTGTGGCTAAAAACATCACTGTTTCATACCACAGTTTCTCTCTATTTCCTGTCATAGGAATATTATGTAAAATGTTTTAGGAGAGTACCAGTTATAGAGATAGTATTCAACTAAGCTTTTTAAAATTCTTGATGCTTTTTACCACATGCAGTTCTAGCATCTTATCTTTTTCTTTTTCTCTTTGAATCCCAGATAATCATTTACCATCCTCACTCAGTCATTTCCATTTAAAGAAACATACAAACTCTGAAACAATGAAAAAAATAAAAAGAGTATCCCTTTTTTTATTACTGTGGATTTGCTCATTATAAACTTTCCCCAAACTGTTTCTCCTTAATGGTGAAATAGTATTGTAATCCCAATAAATATTACTATTACCACAACTCTTAGGGCTTTGCAAATGCAGAACCAAACAAGTTTCTCTGAAACACTTTTTAAATGTCTCCAGCTGTGTTTCTCAGAATCAGACCAGACAATGTTTGATGGTCACATCAAAGTGGCATCTTATACGCAGAGGAGGCATCCTCCTCCAGCAGCGCCTCACAGAGGGTCTCCGAGAATGAGATCATGCTGGCGAATGCTGTTTGCCTTGTTTTTTTCTTTATTTTCTTAACCGGGAAAGTGTTTGTCCATGAAATGGTTTAGCAAGGTCTATTTTCTCAGAGGATTTCTTAAACTAATAGTCCCATTTCAAGGCTCAGAGGAGAAGCAATTTATATTTGAATGTAGAATATTCTTTATTGTGAATTAACAAATTACTTTTTAAGATTTCTAAAGTTGTCTTTTTCTCCCTATTCCTACTTAGGTCCAAATATGATACTATCAGTGCAAACCCTATTTAATTGGTTATTTTTGATCAAAAGCAAAATATTATTTGGGGTTGGATGGGTGCCTCCATTCTCTGAAAAGCTCTGATGCAGCCTTGCACGCACTTGTTTCCCTCTTTCCCTAGTGCAAAAGTAAATGATTTTATCAGGAAATATCCTGGAAATGAAAATCAACAGTGGCCTTGTCTTCCTAGGCACTACCTGTTAGGATCTGTCAAACTTGCTTGTTTTCTCCACAAGCACATTTGGAATTTTCACTTCCAAAAGAACCGGAGTGAAATTAGGAAGAAATGTGCCCATCCTATTTCATCCATTTTCTCCCCATCCAACTCTCCCTGCAAAGTGACTAGGCTCTGTGCCTAAGAAAACAGTAACAGACTCACAGGCTGTGAAGGGTAAAGAAAATTACTACTCAAAATGTAATTTACTTGCTAACCACAATTTGCTACCTGAACAACCAGCTACTGATTCATCTAATTTTATTCTCACATTCATGAGAACATTTTTCAAAAGCCTGAAGGCTTTTGAGCAGATTATTCTTCAACTACTATTTGCAATTAGCAGACAGACCGCACAGTTTTTAGCCTATACGTTGTACACGCTGCTCATTTTCTCTGGAATACCCACTTTTGTTCACCTGGTTAATTTCTATTGGGCCATAAACTTTCATCTCACGGGCATCTTTCCCGGAAAACTTTCTTGCTCACTCTTCAGTTTGGTCCGTCCTGGTAGAAGCCTTCTGGTTGTTCTCAGGTGGTTGTTACATGAGTACCTATAATGCCTGCATTTCAGTCAATTCATCAGTCTCCCATCAGGCTCTCCTTTTTTTTTGCCCATGCAGTCAACCCCTAACAGTGTCTAACACGTTTTATGGTCAATACATTTTTGCCGCATGAGTAAATTAACACAGAAATTATTAATACATGAGTCAGTTAATGCAAGAATTATTCACTCCAGATGACATATTCATTACTGGTTGACCTTTAAACATTCATCCTCTACCCATCTCCCTGACAGCAATTTTCCTCATGCCAGCAGAGAATTAACCCCTCTTACATTTTCAGCCATGGGGATTTGTGGGAATTTATCCATGAGCCCTTCGAGCAAAGGCTAAAAACAATGGAACTCTACCCACAGTCAGAGGAATTGCTTCAGGGATGTGCATGTGACCTAATCAGAGCTAGCGAGAGTCTGCAGCACTTTGAGGGGAGAGGAAGGAGATCCTTTTCTTTCACAGAACCTATTAAAAGAGATCATTTCTGTTCTGATGCACATGATCAAGGAAAAATGAATGCAATTACAAGAGCTATTGGTGACCACTGTGTGATGAAAACAGGAGAACACCCCCAAGAATGGAATGTAAAAGGAGAAAGTAGAGTCAGGAAATGGCAGAATAAACCGTACCCTGCTCACATTATTTGAGCCTGGGGAGAAAGACATGCCTAAAGTCAGTCCCTGGGCTATTCCATTAGGAGAGTGGATATTACATTTTTAATTGTTTGAGTTGTTTTCTGTCCTTGCAACTTAAATAGCTCTTTTTTACATAAGTATCACATTTTTTTCCATCCAAATTTTACTTTAACTCAATCTCCCACTTCAACGGTCAACTATACATATTTTAGAAGTTGCTGGAGGATTTAATCAGATATTCAATATATCTAACTCCATGTCTATGATTCAAAAGGTCATAAGATAACCTAAATCTTTGCTTCTTCGCTTGTTAGTAAGTTTATCTCCACAAACTTGAATTGCTTCATGGGAATTCTGACATCTTGTTCTGACCCTTCAAATTTCTCAAACACCAACCGCTTCTTCATGCTATGTCTACCAGTTACTATATTAGAACATCCTGAACTCATCATTACGTGAAACAGTGCATCCTATCATGTCTTCCTTATTCCAACATCTTTGCCTCTCCTACTGTTCACCTTCACACTACAGGTTTGCCTTCATTCTAAGTGTCAGATTATCAATCCACGTCCACACTCCACATTCATTGTTCGTGATCACATGTCTCTGTTTAGGTCCACTTGCATTTATTGAGCACCTACTATATGCCAACTTTAGACAGACACAGCAGAGTAAGATATGGATTCCTGTCCTCAGGATCCTTACCATGTAGAAACACAGACAGGTTCTAAATTAGATAAAGTTAACCGACAGTCAAAAATAGTGAAAGATGTATGCATGGGATGATTGCCCTGAAAAAGAAACTCATATGGAAGCAGACAATTGAAATAGGAGACAATTGTAATAATCCAGGGGAGAGGTGACTGTGCTTGACCCAAGGTAGTGCCAATGGAGGAGGTGAGAAACTGACAGAACCAATAATCGTGCCTTATTGGAAATTCTGCGTCTTTCTCTTTCTTACAGGTCTCCTTTTCCTCATCACCTGGTAGTAGGCTGCACCTGAAGGTGCTTTATTCCCCAAATAAAACAAGTAGTCAGACTATGTTCTCATTTGCTTTAACCTAATGGACTATTCTCCTGAAATACTTCTTTATTTTGACCAAACAATGTTTGCTTTCTAATTTTCCTGAAATCAGACGGCTGATTTATAAAGATAAAGGTCAGAAAGATCAAAGTTATACATACATAAACAAAGGTAGTATTTGAATTATCAACTTGTTTATAACAACACTGCTAAAAATTGCTACAACAATTTTCTTTGCAACCTATTTTTATCAAACATTGTCACTCACAGTGAAAATGCTTCGTGAACAGATTTATCTTAGAAGAATGCAAATATGCTTTTACATAGAAACAGGATTGTTTATTGCTATTGTTAATGAAACATGCTGGAAGTTATGTATGTTCTGGAGTGGTGGACATGTTTTTTTATCCCATATGCAATGAAACAGCGTATGGAGACCACTTATAGTATATTTGAAGAACATGTATTTTAGAAATTACATTTTGGAGTATATTTTCTCCTCTTTTAAAAAAATTCTTGTGGGTGGGGAGGTAATTAGGCTTATTTATTAATTTTTTTTAATGGAAGTACTGGGGATTGAACCCAGGACCTCGTGCATGCTAAGCATGGCCTCTACCACTAAGCTACACCCTCCCCTCTTAGACTCTTAAATAATGTTAGGTGATGTCCTGCTTAGTTTGATGCTTGTACTTTACCAAAATGATTCACTTTATTCAGATTCCATTATGTACCAGGCAAGGCATGGAGAATTAAAATCACAGAGCCCTTCCCACATGTTGTTTACAGACTGAAGCATAAAATAAACTCTAAATTCTATTAATTACAAAGAATCAAATGCTTTATAGTAGTTGATAAATGGAAAAAAATAATTTTCTTAGTTTTTATGACTTCCCAAGTCCCACACTGAGTTGACAATTGAGCACTTTATTTTTTCATTTGAATTTCTCAACCCATGGCCCTTCTGATAGGGACAAAAAAAGTATGGGGCGACTGAACAAGTGCAGAACAATAGATCAGCACTATTGACCCCTTCCACCTCTGCAAGGTTTAAGTGCTTGATGAGTCACCAATTATCTGAATCTTTATGACGTGCCCATTGCAGGAAAACTTGCCTTGACAAATCCCGTCTACTAAGGTGTAAGTATCTTATAAAAGTCAACATCATTCATTTGTTAAATAGAGCTTTACTGGAAAAGTGATTCTTAAAGGAAGTGAGATGGTATGCCCTCTTTAGGGGAGTGGGGCTGGAGTTTGCCTGGCGTGTTTGGGGAGTCTAAGGAGAGTAGTGTGGCCAGAGCAAGGTCAGCATAGGGGAAGGAATAAGAGGTAGAGCAGAGATGAGCCTAGAGAGGGGCCTTGTGGGCCATGGGGAAAGACTGGGTTTACTTGGAGTGAATTAGGGAAATATGAGAAAGTTCAGCTGTCAAGCAGGAGCATTACGGGATTTGACCCATGTTTTAAACTTCTAAAGGATCTCTTTGGCTGATGTGTTGAGAAAAGGGAAATAATACTGATGGGCAATAAGGAGACCACTGCAATGATCCCCTGGGAAATGGTGGCCGCGGTAGAAAGGGTGAGAATGGCCATTTTCCAAATACATTTGGAATACATTCCGACAAGATTTGCTGATGGATTGGGTATAGGGTTAAAAGGAAACCAGAAGAAAGGAATAATTTCAAGATTTACACCAGCAGCCACCACCCCCACCCAGTTCTCAGGTCTTCAGTCTTGGACTGGGTGTTACACCATCAGCTCCCCTGGTTCTCAGTCCTTTGGACTCAAATTTAATTATACCACTGGCTTTCCTGGGTCTCCAGCTTACAGACAGCAGACTGTGTGATTTCTCAGCTTCCATAACCATGTATGTATATTATATATAGAAAAAATATATATATATTTAAAATGTTGCTATATATACATACACATATATACATATATGCTTCTGCTATTATATATATTATATATAATATATATGTATTGGTTCTGTTTCTCTGAAGAACAGTAGCTAATACAGTACTCAAAGCTATGGGATTAAGTGAATTCACTAGAGAAGGGAATGCAAGTAGAGAAGGTGATTTCTGAGGCAGGACATTAGGAGGTCAGGCCGATTAGGTGTCAGTCAAAGGAACTGAAAACAAATGATCAGGGTGATGGGTGGGAACCAGGGGAGCACAATGTCATTATTACCATCTGTATCAACATCATCACCATCAGTACTAACCAGATGCATATCTGTTACTCATGAATTGTCTCAACAAACTGCCTTATGAAGTAGGTACTATTACAATCCACCTAGAAGTTAAGTAACTTTTCCAAGGTCAACACAGATAAAGGATAGAAAAGTCAAAATTTGAACTCAGGTCATTTGCCTCCAGAGTGCATGTTCTACACTGCCACAAGTGACAATCGAAGCTTAGAGGACAAGGTTTTAAAAAGGATGAGAGTAATAGCAGAAGCACATCCATCAAGACCTTCTTCTCATTATAAAAGTATGTACCCAAACATCATAATCAATCACTAAAAGAGCTTACAGAGGATGTTAACGAATGCACGCTCTGTTTTAGTCTTCACATTCATGTACACACGCTGAGCTGAGAAGAGGAAATGCCCACGTCCGGACTCCAAACCAAGTCTGGGCACGATACTAAAGACGTGATGCATGTGGCCTTGTTCAAAGCCTGCTGGGATGTCAACAAAGAGCCTGAGATCTTACTGTTGCTGCCCTAAGGCAGTCACCAATGAGATGCTGAGCAGGTCACCTGGTCTCTCAGAGTCTCCCTTGTTGAAGTTAAAAGAGAAGTTATACCAGAAGGTTAAGTCTAAAATTCTGTCTATAATTTTTATCTTCTCTAAAAAAATGACTATTCATTTTAAGCACTGAAAAACGTCATGCTGTGTATTAAAATATTTCATTAGGTCCCATAATGAGATGTTTACTATGTGATATTTTCAAGGTTGCATAGAAGACCATGAGCCCCATATACAAAATGGTATATACTTTTTAAACAAGCATGTAGAGTCTAATATGACCTTTGTAAAACCTTATCAAAACATACAATTTTTCTGAAAATAACTAAGAAAAACATTAGTGAAGTTTTATTTGATATCATTATCTTCTCAAAGCATCAGATCTTTTAACTTTATCATGGCAATCAATGAATGTTATAGCCATCACCATCTCACTCTCATTAAGACTTCTGGAATAGAATAAGGAATTCATATCTTGGACTAAGAAACCAATAGAATGTTCTCCCACTGTTTAATAATATTTAGTAAGATTGCTTTTTTACATCTAATTATGTTTGTGGAAATTTAGTAAATACTATTTAAAGAATGCCAACTCTGTGCAAAACACTGTCCTAAACTTATCCACTTATTTATTTCATTATTATCAAGCCCCATGCTTAAGTACAGTTTATTAAAAACAGATCTTCGCTTGCCATGGATAATATGAACCTTTGTAATTTAACCCAGAAATAAAATTATAGAGGCAGACTTCCCAGTTTCTGTAATTGTTCTAGGGGTCTCTAAGGATTTATTCAGTAGCTGCAACTCAGACTTTTTTTTATTAACTTCATACTGTTAAGAGAATTTTTTAATTTATCTGAAGCTAACAGTTATTCACAAAAGAATAAAAAATTTATTCAGTAGGCAAGTCCTTCCTCTCAAATAACAATTAAGTAATATTCAAGGAGATAAACGAGAATGATCCCAGGTCTTCTGGGTTATCCTCGGGCCAGTTGAGCAAAGTTCATCCTCAGTGAATATTTTCTTTCAGGCTGGAGTCACCCTTTCCACCTTTATCCAGGTTTGAATAAACCCTGTTTATTTAAACATTCTACTCTACTCAAAACTCCCCTTTCCTGCAAAAATTTGAAAAACAATTTCTGAAGTTTAGTTCATTTGTTTGCCAACCCATTATCCTATTTTAAAAGTCTCTAAGAACAACATTTATAGCACTGTCTCATAAGCCTATCATACTTGAATAAGTGACTCATAAGATCACAGAAAGCTTGTGGCAGGCTCAGACTGGGATGGAACACAAGGAGTGGGTGCAGGGAAGGGGCATTAAGGCTGGCAGCCCAAACAGGAGCTTTGTCAATGAGTCTGCTAGAGTCAACAGCAGTGAAGCTGACAATACACTTCATGTGTACATACGGGAACTGACTAGAATTCAAGGACACACATTAAGAAACAGAGGACTAGACATGATAGGGAAAATGCTTGGAATCAAGAATCAAGTTTATATATCTTAGGATCATAAAATATGTTTATTATTCAATCAACCTATTATTAGCTATTTTATTGAGGGATGAGTGCTAAGACTAAAATGATGCTTGAGGATATCATAAAACCTCTTTCCAGCTTCAACTTTCTTCCTCTACCTTTATCAGTTTATTTAACTGATAATGAAATGGAATCATTTCTGCCTTCCCTCCACTGAAGAGAAAGACTAAGAAATGGTAAGATTTCAGAAGTGTACTCAGAAGGGGCAAGGGAAAAACATCAGGACCATCTGAGATATTTGGTAAATGTTTAAAACAAGTCGTCAAAGACAGTGAGCATTCAAAAAGTGAAGAAATCTCAAAAGCATGATCTACAGAGGAAATAAATGGTAAGTTGGACTTCATTAAAATTAAAAACTTCTCTGTGAAAAACTGTTAAGAGAATGGAAAGGCAAGCAACAGTTTGGGAGAAAATCTTTGCAAACTTTATCTAATAAAGGAGTGGGGTGCAAAATATACAAAGAACTCTCACAATTCAACAATAAGAAAGTAAATAACCAACTAAACATGGATAGAAGAGCTAAACTGACAACTCACCAGAGAAAGTATACATATAGAAAACAAGCACATGGAATGATGTTCAACATCATATGTCACTGGGGAATGCGAATTAAAACAATGTGATACCACTACACACCTGTTAGAATGCCTAACATCCAAACAGTGACAACACTAAACCCTGGCGAGGATGCGGAGCAATAAGAGCTCTCATCATTGCTGGTGGGAATGCAAATGGCATAGCTGCTGTGGAAGATGGTTTACCAGTTTCTTACAAAACTAACCATACTCTTACCATATGATCTATCCGTTGTGCTCCTTGGCATTTTTCCAAAGGAGCTGAAAACTTCCACACAAAAGTCTGTACAGGAATTTCAAAATTTGGAAGGAAAGAAGGTGCCCTTCAATACATTAATAAACTGTGGTACATTCATTGTTCAATATCAAAACAAACGAGCCATCAAGTCATGAAAAGATATGGAGAAAACTTAAATGCATATTTTAAGTAAAAAAAAAAAAGCCAACCTGAAAAAGCTACATGCTATATGATTCCAATTATATGACATTCTGGAAAAGGTAAAACTATGGAGACAGTAAAAAGATCAGTGGTTATCTGCATTACAGGAAATTTTTTTAGGACAATAAAATTATTCTGTATGATACTGTTCTGGTGGAAACATGTTATACATTTGTCAAACCCATAGAATATGCAAAGCCAAGAGTGAATCTTAATTTAAACTATGGAATTTAGTTAATAGTAATGTGTCAATAATAGCACATCAATTATAACAAATGTGTCACACTATTGCAAGATATTAATAATAGAGAAATTTGGGGATGAGGGTGAGGGGGTACGTGGGAACCTTCTGTGTTTTAAGCTCAATTATTCTGTAAACCTAATACTGATCAATTTTTTTTAAGCAAAGAGATGACCAGGATGCTATAAGCATCCATGAAAACAAATATATGCAGACTAACCACGTTTATGTTTTGTTTTGTTTGCTTTAGTGCTTGTGTGAAATACTTGGGTTAGTGAGAGATAAGAGGGCAAAAAAACAAACAAAAGAGATAAATAAATTGGTTTAATATGTCACCCATAAAACTACAAAAATAGAAAATTGGGAGAATTTTCCTCATATCTGTTTTGTGTGCCTACTGGGGCTAGATACACACTGATCAATAAATACACATTAAATTAATCGTCCAAGTTTTTGTAAAAAAAAATCAGAGAAATAAATTAACAGGTGAGTAATACTGTTTATAAGATAAGAGTTGCTAGAAGTAGAAGCTATCTTTGGATCTAAAATCCTTTTAGATTATCATAATTTACCTTCAAAATATGAGAGTTCTGAAAATGAGTTGGCTTCTGAAATGTATTCACATGGAAAAAATTAAAATTTCTACAAACTCTTTCATAGTGTAGTATGACTTCATTCCAGATTTAACACTAAGCTTAGGCCAAATGTAATTCTAATGGTGAAGATAGTTCATCAACATTTCCAAAAGTTATCATCCATTCTGTTAATAACAAAAGCAAGGCCTTGGGCATCTTTTCATCATTATTGGAATTCAGCGAAATAAATCAATGTAACAAAGTCTTAACAACTACATCCAGCTTTTAATGGGAGTAGGGAAATACATCATAAAAAAGAAACCACAGAGAGGATTTAAAACTATACCTCAAAAGGTAAAATTCTATTCTTTTCACCCATAGGAATAGGGAAAGAAATTACAAGTGTATCTATATATCTAAATGGTTTAGAGTTCTTTCCCAGCTATCCCACTTCAATAGTTCGTCCCTGGAAAAGAGCCCGTTGGCAGGTCAGAGCACTGTTTCTTCCACAGTAGGATATGTAGTGGAAAGGTCCTCAGTACCCTCCGATACACTCATTCAAGTCCATACATTTAATTTCGAATTTACATAACTTGCGAATCAAATAAGCGACAAATTTTGTTCTTAAGGAACTATGGCATTCATATTGTTGGAAGTGTATCTTCAGGGCAGATTCCTAAAAGAAGAATTATTGGATCAAAAGACAAGTGTGTACATACAGTTTTTGTTAAGCATTGCCGAATTTCCTTCCAGAAGGACTGCACATTCCATTCTTACTAGCAGTGTATGGAAGCGGGAAAACGGACACTTTCATACACGGCCGGGTAGAACAAATCAGTATGATTTCAATATTCTTAAATTGGTTAAGACTTGTTTAGTAATCTAGCAGGTTTTGTATACTGGAGAATGTTAAATGCGCACTTAAGAAGAGTGCGTGTTCAGCTCCTGTTGGGTGGAATGTTCCATATATACAGATCTTAGGTTCATTTGATCTATAGTGTTCAGGCACACTGTTTTTTCGGGAGTAATCTCTTGCTCCTTCTGGTGTCTGACTCTGTTAGTTTCATCAGTGCTCTATGTGAGGCAATAAGGAAACCAGTCCTCCAGGTAGCACACTGAAAGCTTAAGGGCCATTGGAGGCATGTGCCACTCCTCTCCTTCCTTCCCGGAGGAGAAAGTCTCAAGACCCATGCCTTTTCCCAGCCTTATAGAGCACTGCCTGCTGCAGCAAGCAGCCCTCGCCCTTTACTCTTACTAGCTTTCCCAGGAATCCAAACTGTACTGGTTCCTTCAGCACTCCATGTGCAGAGAGACAGAAACTGATCCCCAGGGGAGCACTAAAAGGCTCAGGATGTTGGAGCCATGATCTACTCCCCTCTTCTTGCCGGAGGAGAAACTTATCCCAATCTCACAGAGCCATGCCAACCACAGCAAACTGTCCAACCCCCTCCTTTGTTCCCAGATGCCCCAGGCTTCCAAACTATACACCTTTCCTCAGCATTATGCATGGCAAGATAGGATCTGAAGCCCAGGCAACACACGGAGAGATTGGGTCGTTGGACACTCACTCAACTCTCTGTTCTCCTCCCCACCAAGAAGTCATAGGCAAGGGTGATCTCTCTCAGCGCCAAGCTCTTCTGGATTCAGGGAGTGCTGCGGTGAGTTAAGTGAGATTCTCTTTACCGATTTCAATGCAGCTGTCTTCAGTTTTGTAGTTAACTGAACAGTAACTTCTTAACTGGAATCTGGACCTCTTATAGAGTTGTTCTAGTCTATATATCATTACTAACCTGGTGCTTCTGTGGGGAGATGATGGCTGAGCCTTCCTATTCTGCCACCTCATTGACATGTCTCCTTGTATTGACAGCATAATCACCTCACTAATTTGGGGCTGAGTACAGTTGCTAAACAATAAGAAGCCTGTAAAAATGAATATGACATTGTCACTATCTTACCTAAATCTAGTAAGTGAGAGAGACAAATATAGTCATAGGTAATTAAAATTCTAGATTATAGGATTATTTGTATGATGAAAGGGATATAAAAAGAGGGAAGTGGGAGCACTGATGAGGATAAAAGTTAATTAGGCTTTGTTGTGATCAATATGAGTCGGTGTCATGAAGGGGAAAACATGCATTGAAATTAAATCAGAATCCAAAAGAAGGAAAAAGCCAAAACTCCATGATGCTCACGGTTCTTTATGTGCCTCATGGTACCTTATATGCCACTCTGGGTTATAGAATGGTCCATTCATCATTCCGATAAAGAAACAAGAAGTTTATTTTATATTTTATAACAGGTCATGACATGGCATTTCCCTCAATATTTATATTGTACACTGAAAAGCCTTACTTCTCCTTTAATAACTCACTATAAGTATCACAAATGGATCTGAAACATATTGCAATACAGTATATACTACAAGTTCTACCATTAACTATCTGCTGCCTATGAAGTAAGATTTTTTTAAGCTTCAAGGTAATTCTGATAGTAGAAAAGACTGTTGAAAAAATGTTCTTTTTATCCAAGAAAAGGGGTGGAGTATACATTGTGGAGGTTACTGACTAACAATGAAAGAGCTTTACTGTAAATCCTACTTTTTCTAAGCCCATCTGCTCCTCTGCAACGTCTTTTCTTTATAGTCCTAATGTCACCACAGTGGAAGCATTTTACAGTATCTGCTAAATACATTTCAATTGAACGGCTACTACAGTTCCGATTTGGGGATTTTCTTACATTTTAGCAAGATTCTTGCCTTGGATTCATCACCGTCCAGAAATCTTGCCATGTGTATAAAGCCATGGGGACAATAAGTTCAAAGAAACAGCTTTCTTGGCTATATTTAAAAGAAAATTCTCATGTAATGCATTTCAAATGTCTTATGATCTAAAATAGCATTATTGTCATCTTCTATATCTATACCCGTATCTCTGTCTATTTCTCTCTATATGTATTACACTGGGTACTATAAAAATGATTAAAAACAACTTATATTTTGGGAGTTTAATATCAAATGTGTATCTGTGTCTAACATTAGCTTAATTTATATTGTTTTCAAGTAAAATCTATACAGGTATACTTTCTATTTTTAATGATATAATGGCTTGACCTAACATTTTAATCATAGTAGATTACATAGCTAGAAGGCATTTATGTAGAGAAGAAAGAGCACATTAAGATGTCAAAGTGTGTAACTAAAATACAGCTGTCCTTATGCTTTTTCTGTTAAATTTTCTGAATTGTATCTCAAATACTGGGCAAATAGTTCAGTATTTAAAAAGCATATCTTAATAATAGATTTTATTTTAAAACTTACTGCTCTTAAACTACAGTAGAACCAACATTAAGATAGCTCTACCTTCAATTTTCTCCTAATTAAATAGTTATAGGTTATAAATGACTGTGAGTAGTTAATAAAAAAGATCTGCAGCAATTCTTCCTAAGGACTCATTTTTCAGATCAGTTTTTCATGAAGTTGTTTCATTTGTATTTCCATTATCAATCAAAATTTTCTAGTAACTCTTTAAATTTTTCCATTATTTTTGCCATTAGCCCATTCGGGATGCATTCCAGAAAATTAACGCTGTTATTTGCCATTGCTGGGTCTCTGAGGAATCCCAGTAAATAGCATCCCCATCTCCACTCAAGGTCTAAACCAGCTGGGAAATAAGACAACAGAGTAAAGCACCTGGGGCTGAAGCATCACCAATCATTAAGCTGACATTGGAGAATGAGACATTTCCAAGGGCAAATGGACTTCCTAATCCCAAGCACCAGAATTAAACCAATTTACTCTCTCAGTCATGGCAGTACTGGGCAGAATAGGCAGAATCATAGTAATAATGGTATAGAGAAGGCTGCCCTGGGTACCATGTCCAGGTCCCAGAATAAAGGGGGAGGAAAGGGCTGAGCCATACATGCCCAGTTAATACTTGCAAACTCAGTACTGGTTTGTCCTTCCATCCCATCTCTTCACCCCTCAGCTCTCCATCCCAGGGAAAGGGTGCCTGAAGATAGGGGGAAGCCAGGATTGTTTTGTTAATAGCGCTTCCTCCAGTGGAAGGAAACATCAGAAAAGAAATCACTGCTTCAGCTTTGTGTAATATATTTTTAAATTTGAAATTCTAAATTATGACCAGTTTAAAAAAGCAAACAAACCAATAACCTATATTCGATAAGCCACAGAAAATACGAGAAACTAGTTGGAAAAGTTAAAGATGATAAAGACATTCAAAGTGTTTTTAATTGTGGTGTAACACAGGAAGTAGAAATATAAGCTAAGAGAAACTAACTTTTTTCTTTTTTATAATGGCTCCACATATGAACACAGAGGCAAGGCTGGCATATTTGATAAATGGAACATCTCATTTTTAAAGATCCCCCTCTTGTATACAACAAAAATATTGTCAGTAATAAGTCATAATATGAATTAAATAATAACAATGAAAGAAAATAAATGCAGACTTGAAAAATTTATTTTTATTTCATCTTGTATATCTATATTTATCTATCTATATCACCATGTATACTTGTATCTTCTATACATACATAAAATCATTCCAGTAAAAAAGTAAAATTAAATATTATAGTAAAAAAGTATTAGATTAATTAGATTAATACTTTTAATTAGATTAATGTATTTTTGACAAAATAGGGAAAAATCTTATACCTCTATATTAAGCTGTCACAGTAATAAATAATTATGATTATTACTGACTTCATGAATATGGATTATCTTTACATATTCATGTTTAATAGGCAATATAGCCAGATTTTTGCCAATCTATCTTCACTCATAGCTGACTGAAAAAAACTGTATTATTAATCTTTATTTAATTAATTAATGAAAAGTTTCTATGAAGCACCAGATATACAAATAGGTTAGAAAGATATTTTTTAAAAAGTTAGGTAGAAATTAATGAAAACCCCATTTCACACTAAATTTCAAAATTTGCAATATTATTGAAGGCCTTATTTCATCAGGATTGATTCTAGCAACTTTCAAATGCCGTTGAACTTGAAAAAATTTCACTAAAATATTTCACCAGAAAAAATCATCATAAATATTGATTACAATCTGTAAAAACTTCTAAATTTTTTCTCCTTCTGCAAAAATCAGAGGGAAAGCCTGAAGGATGACAAACACTGTCATTATTTGATGCATTTCTTTAGAAAAAAGCATTCCATTTTTGGTAAAAACAATGACTATAATCAACGTAGTATTCAATAGTTCTTCTGGCAATGTAAGAACATCTTTTGTCATTTCTACTGGTATTCTTTAATATTTGTGTCCTTTTTCCACGTAGATATCAATTTTCTTACATTTTATTGTTGTATTGGCTAACATTCTGCAGAGTTTTGTTGTGTGTGTGTGTGTTTTGTGTGTTTTTTTTTTCCCAGCTGGCGCCAGAAGCGAGGGCCCATTACCACTAGAGGACCAGGAATATTCTTCAGAGTTTTTGTCCGGGCAAATCTTCGGGTAATAATTTTTAGAGTTTGTATTTCCTTCTTCGAGGTTAATTGCTGTTTGCAAATACTTTTGTGGTCGCAGAGAATGTCAGAATTGAAGTAATTAAATTCTGTTTCTTACTATTACAATCAGTGTGCTATCACTGATTATTTCAAATGTTTAAAAGTAAGAATACCACGGGACTGCAGGTGCTGGCAGGACTCAAAGGTATTTCAAGTGGTTCTGAACCATTATGAACCTACTCTGGAAATTAATACAAGCTTGGGGCCTTCTTTGTAATTCCTTCCCAAAGTAACAATGCTATTAAAAGATAAGTAGTGAAAAATATGCTGATTTCAAGCTTATAAATGTGAAGTTTATTATATATTGCATATATAAAGATAAGACATTAATCACAGTAATTGTTTAAAATAAGGGCTAACAAACTGTTTCTTTCAAGAGCCAGAAAGCAAAACTTCTAGACTTTTTGCAGGCAAAAAGCAAAACTGAATATTTTGTAGTTAGTTATATAACAAGAGGAAAAAATTTCCACAATTTTTTGTCAACCACTTAAAAAATGTACTTATGTTATATTCTGGATGCGGCCAATAGATCATAGTTTGCCAACACCTCTCTGGTTTAGAGATTACTCAAATAAAAAACTGAGAGTGAGGAATATTTTAATCATTGACATTGTTTAATAATGCCATCACAGTGTAATTTTTTAAAATACAGAGTCAGTTTTATTATTTTTTTTAATTACCTACAGAAAATGTAATCCCTGTTTTTGTTTGCAAACTAAACAACTTCTACTGGGCTACCAGGAAAAGGGCAGTGGAAATTGGCTCTTTTAAAACATTAACCCCAGAGAGTATGGTCTCTCTTCCTCTCTTTCTCTTTCTGTCTCTTGGTGGGTCATCGTTTTGTTTCGTTTTATTTTCATTATTAGAGTACATAGTAAACTGTTAATGAAAGATGGCAAAGCACATTGAAAAGGTCAGAAAAACCATAGCTTAAAAAATGACGGCGCTCTCTCTCTTTTTTTTTTTTTTTTTGCCTCTTAGTTAACATTCTCTTAGTAGAAAAATCTTTAAGCTGTGCTTGAATGCAAAGAACTCAGAATGCGTGTGCAAATGTCACTGAATAAGCCATATCACTATACAAAAAGAAAGGAGGTAAAATTTCCTGTAGTCATATAGATAGCTTACTTTTAGTAAATAATCTCTTTAAATTGCTTTATTGTAGGATTTAATATGTGCTAAATCTATTATTTCTCTGACCATTATTTCCTGACAATAATATGAATGCAAAATACCTGTGAGTCTCCAATAGAAAAAAATGTTTAAAACTGTAGGGAATATTCACAACCTGCTTTTAAACGAAGAGAGAAAAATAGATGTCTTTTAAGTTCTTTTTACCTCTGAGGTTCTATGGCATTGTTATGTAACATAATCAATGGGAAAGTTAAAAAACAAGTTCTCTCCATAGAATTTGATTACAAAGTATTTATATTGTAATGGAAAAACAAATGAGTGAAAATTAAAAGCAGAGTAAATAACAAAGTCCGACAGACTAAATCAAGAAAGCTCACTGGTCTACTTGCCTTTTTGAGTATCTGAAAAAACAAAGATGACAAATATGCACTTTTAGGGGCAAAGCAAATGGATTGGTTTATTTCGTATAATAGCATCCTGATACTGAAAGGTATGAGAGTAGAGGATGAATGGCCCAGGCCATCACTCCTGCCAAGTTTCTCCTCTTAGCCTATGAAAATTCCTAATTATCTGTTGTTAAGAAATTTTCCTCATTGTGATTCAGGGCATTAGACTTTATCAATAATTCAAACTTCATGTGAATATGTTCAGTTAGAAACACAGCTATGTTCAATATCTTGTAATTCTTTAATGAAAAAGAATATGAAAACGAATATATGTATATGCATAACTAGGACATTGTGCTGCACACCAGAAACTGACACATTGTAACTGACCATACTTCAATTCAATAAAAAAAAGAAACAGCTTTCTATATGAAACAGGTTTATAGCAAAGAGAACATGTGAAAGTGTTTAGAATATTCGCAGGACACAGAGACACACTAATAAATCAATTGTTTGTCAAATTATTTGTATGTTAAGCAAAACCAGAACTGAGATTTAAAACACCTCAAAAACTGCATAATCAGACTATTTTTAAATTCATCTATTGCAAGTTTTAAGTAGATGATTCCATTCCTTAAGAAAACATAATTCTAAGAGCTTTGGATATTTTTGAGAATATAACAAAGATTAAGAACCTAAGAGAACTGATCTCTGGTTTTTTGCCTCAGCTGGCAATAACCCTAAACCAGGGGTGTAAAGCAGGCCACACTCACCCACCTCCTGTCTTTGGAAATGAAAACTGGGGAAACACAAGCACATCCATTCATTTACACATTGTCTCTGGCTGCTTTTAACCTACCACAGCAAAGTTGAATTTTTGCAACCGAGATTGTAAGGCCAAAAACATTTAAAATATTTACTGCTTGGCCCTTTACAGGAAAAGCTGATTGATTCCTGCCCTATACTAACAAATTCAACTTTAAAATAAGAAAGAAAGAATACAATGACATCAAACATGAAGTAGGAAATGTTACTTTACAACTTGAAATCTTCATACTATGAGTATAGGCCATTCCTGACATACGTATTAACTATCAGCATGTTTGAGTCCTAATGCGAAAAAGAAACTGGAATCTCTAACCCATATGAAGGTGGGGTTCCCTTTTCTATAATCTTAGATCCTAACTATTTTGTTCTCCTCGAAGATCAACTTTCCCAATCAAAAAATAATCAAGACCTCAAGTACAACTCTTTGACATAGTTCCTTCCCAGTAAAAGCAGAGATGGTTATGCCACTGTTTTAAGGTTTTCCATTTTATAAGACATTGGAAATTTCCTAAATCTGAAGCTCCCTTTCTGTGGTGAATCATAATAATAATATGCTCTGAATAATTTGTTTGCTGCAGTATAGCAATGTGGTAGCCAGGGTCTAAACTGTTCCAAAGGGTTGAGAAAATATAACCCAAGTCTAAGAGTACCCAGAGGGACAGATATGTTAGCTGCAGCTGTCTTCAAAACAATTGAGAGATATCATTTTGGTTTTATAAGGTAAGTAAATATGACTAATAAACTTTCAACTCTTGCATAAGATCCTACTTTACACTCACAAGCACCCTCATGGGGTCCTGAGAGGTGAAATCCTGCCAAATTCATTGGATATTAACAAACCTTACTCATAGCACAATTTTGCTATTTAGATCCCTTCTGGATCACACCAAAAAGATATTTCTCCTTGGTTGAGCATTCAAATGAGATTTATTTTCATCCATGTGTGGGACTGGATTCAGCCCAGGAACTAAAGTGATTGGGTTAAGAGGCAGATTGCTTGGCTGGCTTTAGATTTGATGGCCAGAAAATGATAGCAAATAACTGGAAAGCAAGGAATGACTACAGCAATGCCAAACCGATCAATTCTTAGTTGGTGCCAAAGTTTATTGGATCGTCTAATAAATCAGAAACAACAACAAGTAGACACCAAGGGAGAGTATGACCTATTTTTCTGGGTGGGAGTGGAAGTCATATTAATTTTTACCTAGCACCGGAAAATAACATAAACTAACATTAGCTTTAAAGGTATAACAGAATAACTGAGAATGAGGAAATTGAACGTTCTTTATTTACCAGTAGTTACCAATTGCCTATCAATTTAAAGCAGTGAGTAAAAAATGCACTGGGTTTCAATAACCACATGCTCCTCTGAGCTCCAATTTTGACTGTTTCATTCTATATCATCATCTTTTTCCTGCTTCTGTTGTTTAGTTTCAAGAGACGCTTCATGAAAGAAGAGCTGTGCAGGTTGACAGAGCTATTGTAATACAACACATATTTATACTGTAATTATCAGTGAAATAACTTTGTGCTATTTATGTTTTCTCTCTTATGAATTTACACTGACTTATTATAACACACTCGTCCCTCAGTGGGGGATTGGTTCCAGAACTCACCACGATACCAAAATCCACAGATGCTCAAGTCCCATAATCTGAATCTGCAGATTCTGCATCCACAGATTCAGCTAACCTCAGGTCATAAACATACTACCTGATCTAAACCTGGTTGAATCTGCAGCTACAGAACCCATATAATAAGATGGATCTGGAAGATGAAAACGACTTTCCAGGTGAAGACACCACATTATTGTAATCATATTGTATTAAAACAGCACAGATAAGTCACCAACTTGTCTTCTGGTGTGAAATGGTAAGATCTACATTTACTCAGAGCAACACGAAAAGGAGTACAGGGATAGACAAAAAAGTGAGTCACCATCTGTTTGGCATGAAGAGGCAGGGTGACAGAGAGTGAGCGAGCACAAAGTCTTTTACCTCCTTGCATATCTCTCTCTTCCATCTCTTGTTTTCTGATTCACTTGTCTTGCAGGAATATAGTCTTCCTAACCTCTCAAGCTCTTCTAGATGTTTACTGCAGCCTGGACCAAAGGAGTAACCAATCCTATTTCCACAAGCCCATGGTGTTTCAATCCCAACCAGCATTTGAATAGGAATGAAGAAACTTAACTCGTTTTCTTGGATCTGCAAGCAATTACCCTTTGTTTCTTCTTCTTAAATAAAGGATTTATTAGGGGAGAGGCTTATTAACTGACCTCTCAGTTTCCTTCCAGTCCTAATTTTCTGTGATTTTTTCAGAAGAGGGATGAGAAAAAGATTAAAACATACAACACTATTATTCTGCAAATTATCTGAATTTTTTCTCACCCTTTTATGATAGTTTCTAATAAAAATGGAAATTATTAAGATTCTACCATGTGATATAAGAAATTTGTGTATAAAGTTGAAGTACAGATTTCCCCCCAATATCAAAGCATAGGTTAAATAATGAGATGAATTAAAACCATACAGCCTCTGTTTCTAGAAATAATTTACTTTTATTCTCTCAGTTCCTGCATATTATTTTTTCCAACTCCCAAAAAAGTATAGGCAACATATTAGTTCTGCAAAATATACCTTTTGAATAATATGTGGATTCCCAGAATGAAGTCTAGCAATATATGAAAACTTAACGAATTTTCCATCAAGGCATATGATTTCATTGATGAAAATGATAATCATTAAAAATTATAAAACTATCTGAAAAGCTGCTGTTGTAAGAACATAGTTTTTATCGGCCACTATCATACAGTCTACAAAGTGCCTCTTGATTTTATTTCCTTATACTAAAAGATAAAATGTACTAAATATTTCACCTTTATATACAAACATTAGGAAAGTTATTTTTCTAGAAGCATGCTTGAAATTATTTTTCTTGATTTGCAAGTTGTTATTCCCATTTTGACATCATGCATTTTAACCCAAAGACAGATTTTTTTCCTTATTTTTCATTAACTACACCTGTTTCTTTCTTTAAAATAGTCGACATAGGAGTGACGTCATCCCAAAGTTAGTCCTCCCAAGTTGAAGATGAACTAGCAACTATCCATAGAAGACAAAACACCAGTGTGAAAATCCCAGAACCTGAAGGTAATGCTGAAGCACCCCTGTGACATCAGAGACCAAGAAGGACCACACTAGAAAGGTAGAAGGAGTGGCTACATTTTGACCTCATCACCTCTCCTCCAGGCCAACATAGCCGCTGCACCAAGAGGGCCGATAGTTTCTACAGTTAAAAAAAAAAATTGGCCATCCAGCTTCAACACTGTGAGATGCTTTCTGGAAGTCCCACTTTGGGTGTCATCTCAGAGTGATCACTGGGAGAATCTGCAGAAGTCAGCTTATGGGACTCAGATACAGAGAAGGGAGAAGGGGTACAGGTAGAGGTCCTATTTAACTAGATTAAGAACAAATTAAGCCCAAAGTTAGTAAAAGGAAGGAACTAATAAAGATGTAAGCAAAAAAAAAAAAAAAAAAAAAAAAGAAGAAGAAGAGAGAATAGAAAAATAATGGAAGATACTAACAAAACTAAGAGTTGGTTCTTTGAGAAGATTTTTAAAAATTGAAAAACCTTTACCTAGACTAACCAAAAAAAAAATGAGAAAAGACTCAAATAAATAATATTGTAAATGAAAGAGTAGAAATTACAAATGATACCACATAAATACAAAGGGTCATAAGAGACTACCATGAAGAGTCATACACCAACAAATTGGATAATCTAGAAGAAATGAAAAAATTCCTATAAACATACAACCTACCAAGACCAAATCATAAAAGATAGAAGATATGTCAACCAGAGACAGTTTTTTCATAATCATGCTACAAGCCATATAATGGGAAGAGAATTTGGGGGGGTCAATTTTAGTTTAATATTACATCTAAGAAATGCAAAAATCAATTACATCATTTGAACTTTAGTTATACTTATAAAAGATGGAAATAATATTTATTTTACAGGCTTGCCATGGAGATTAAATAAAATGAAATGAAAGCAATTTGAAAATAAATACCGTAAAAATGACATAATTTGGGTCTTACATTCCATTACTTACTCAAAAGTAGTTACTTATTTCCAAGAATACAAGTAAAAAAGGCAATTCATCTAAATTAAGAAAATAATAATAAACAGACTAAGCCCAAAATTCTTCATAGCAACATACAAAACCAAAAGGCAAGTAGGAATGCCTACGTTACAAGCAAAAAAAAAAAAAATTATGACTCAAGATATTACAACTAGCCACTATGGCCATTAGTCATAGAAGTAAAGAAGCGATAACAGGCATGCCTTGAAGATATTGTGGCTTGGTTTCAGACCACCAAAAATAGTGAACACTGCAACAAAGTGAGTCACACAAAATGTTCTGGCTTCCCAATGCATATAAAAGTTATATTTATACTGTACAGTAGTCTATTATGTGTGCAGTAGAATTGTCCATAAAAATATATATGCCTTAATTTAAAAATACTTTATTGATATAAAACGCTAACCTTGATCTAAGCCTTCAAGCAGTCATAATGCTTTTGCAGGTTCAGGAGCTTGTCTCAGTAATGATGGCTGGTGACTGATCGGGGTGATGGTTGCTGAAGGTTGGGGTGACAGTGGCAATTTCCTAAAATAAAAGAGCAATGGATTTTGCCGCATCAACTGACTCTTCCTTTCTTTACTGAATTCTCTGTAGCATGCAATGCTGCTTGACAGCATTTTACCTAAAGTAGAACTTTCAGAATTAGAGTCAATCCTCTCCAACCCTGCTGCTGCTTTATCAACTAAGTTTATGTAATACCTTAAATCCTTCATTTTTATTTCAATAATTTTTATAGCATCTTTACCAGGAGTACATTCTATCGTAAAAAGCCACTTTCTGTGCTCACTCATTAAGAAGCAACTCCTTATCCATTTAAGCTTTATTATAAGATGAATGCATTTCAGTCACATCTTCAGGCTGCACTTTTAATTCTAGTTCTCCTGCTATTTCCACCACATCTGCAATTACTTCCTTCACTGATGCCTTGAACCTCAAAAGTCACCTATGAAGGTTGGTATCAACTTCTCCTAAACTCTTGTTAATGTTAATATTGTGACCTCTTTCCATGAATCATAAATGTTCTTAATGGCATCTAGAATGGCAAATATTATCGAGAAGATTCCCAATTTACTTAGCCTGAATCCATCAGAGGAATCAATATCTATGGCAGTTACAGCATTACCAAATATGTTTTGTTTTGTTTTGTTTTGTTTTTAAGAATAAGACATGAAAGTCAAAATGGCTCCTTGATCCATGGGCTGCAGAACAAAGTCACGTTTACCAGGCATGAAAACAGCATGAATCTCACTGTCCATCTCCATTAGAGCTCTCGGGTGACCAAGCACATGTCAATGAGTAGTAACACTTGGAAAGAAATCTTTTTTCTCTAAGCCATAGGTCTCAAGAGTGGGCTTACAGTATTCAGTAAACCATGCTGTATACAGATGTGCTGTCATCCAAGCTTTGGTGTTCTGTTGATAGAGCACAGTCAGAGTAGATTTAACTAATTCTTAAGGACCCTAGATTCTCAGAACGGTAAGTGAGCATTGGCTTCAACTTGAAGTCACTAGCTACATTAGCCCCTAACAAGGGTCAATCTGTTCTTTGAAGCTTTGAAGCCAGGCTTTTTCCTCTCTAGCTAGGAAAATCGTAGATGGCATCTTCTTCTGATAGAAAGCTGTTTCACTTACATTGAACATCTGCTGTTTAGTGTAGTCACCTTCATGAATTCTCTGAGCTAGATCTTCTGAACAACTTGCTGCAGCTTCTACATCAGCACCTGCTATGTCACCTTGCACTTTGATCTTAATGGAGGTGGCTTCTTTCCTTATATTTCATGAATCAACCTCTGCTAGCTTCAAATTTTTCTTCTTCAGTTTCCTCACCTCTCTCAGCCTTCATAGAATTGAAGAGAGGTAAGGCTCTACTCCGGATTAGACTTTGTCTTAAGGAAATGTTGTGGCTGGTTTGATCTTCTATCCAGACCACTAAAACTTCCTCCATATCAGCAATAAGGCTGTTTTGCTTTCTTATCATTTGTGTGTTCAACAGAGTAGCATTTTTAATTTTTCTTCAAGAATTTCCCCTTTGCATTCACAATGTAGCTAACTGTTTAGTGCAAGAGGCCTAGCTTTCAGCCTTCTTGGCTTTGGACATGACTTCCTAAGTTTAATCATTTCTAGCTTTCAACCAAAAATAAGAGATGTGGGGCTCTTCCTTTCACTGGAACATGTAGAGGTCATTGTAGAGTTTTTAATCGGCCTAATTTCAATATTGTTGTGTCTCAGAGAATAGGGATGCCCGAGGAGAGGGAGAGAGATGGAGAGTGGCTGGTCGGTGAAGAGTCAGAACACACGCAATATTTACTGCTTAAGTTTGCCATCTTGTATGGGCTCGGTTCACGGTACCCCAAAATAATGACAATAGTAACATCAAAGACCAGTGATCACAGATGACTATCACAAATATAATAATAATAATGAAAAAGTCTGCACTATTATAGGAATTATCAGAACATGACACAGAGACACAAAGTAAGCAAGCAAACGCTGTTGGAAAACTTACACCAATAGAGTTGCTCAACATATGGTTGTCATAAACCTTCAATTTGTAAAAAAACAAAATACCTGAAAAGCATGATAAAGTGAGGCATGATAAAATGATGTATGCCTATCTTCTCAAAGGCTAAGTAACTCGGAGGATTCATCATCTAAGAATATTTCTTTTTTAAAAGTTCCATCAAATAATCAAGGTGATTCAGAGTCAAAGAGAAATAAATGTGAGGGAAAAGCTTCCATACAATAATGACGGAATAAATCACTGATCAATTTGGACATGCAACTATGGGAATTATAGTTACAAAAAGAATGTAAGTGTTCAATATCTTAACAATGTAAAACTGTCAATATAAATTTAAAGGTCGAGAAACATAAACTTCTGCTAATTTTCTTTTTATATCAAAAGTTACTCAATTCAGTAAAAATTTAAATATAGTGTTTATAAAATATAGTGATTTAAACTTGTTGACAATTTTCATTGACTTTTTCTAACCCTACAAGAATGTTTTAATAACTATGTTAATGAGAAATATTTATGAGAAGTTCAGTATTTCCTTGAATGTTACTCTGGGTTTTTCCTTCTATAAAACTCAATTTAAAATATCTTATTTTAAAATATCCAGATTAAATATGATTTACTTTTTATGAATTTTATAAAAAAAATATATTTCTCCCTTAACACCTTTTCTTATAAAAGGCTGCAAGCTTATTTCTCACTTTTCAGCTCCATTTCCACCTAGAAATGGAATTGTAGTATAGTTTTGGTCCATGAGCCGTAAGTAGAAACCTGCTGGAGGTGAAAATTGCCTGGAAAAATGTTTGCTTCTTTGGTCACAAAGGAGAAGCACATCTCTGGCCAGCACTCCCTTTTGTTCATGCCTTAAATATAGACGCCTGGATGTAAAGTAGCCATCTTACCACCATGGGGCAAAAAAAGGACATACTAACAATGACACAGCAAAAAGATAGCTACTTTATTTCATCACTGAATTTCTATACCATCTCTAACTTCTTATGTGGGGGGAAAAAAAACTTTATTTACCTAAACCACTATTGAATTAGTTTTCAGTGACTTGCAGTTGAAAGCAATCTTAGCAGAAGCACTATCCATCCATATAAAGCAGCAAGTATGCACACAGAGAGAAAAATGTAGCATGATGTACTACTAACTATATTATCGTATCTGGGTAATGAGATTCTGAGTGTAATTTTCCCTTTTTGTACTTTGATGAATTGCTTGAATTTTTCCAAATGAGAATATATCAATTTTTAAAAATGATTATTTTCTGAAGTGTTTGAATGCTTTTGAGGCTTGACAAAGTTATTAACACAGAATCTTTATATTTATTAATATTTGATGGAAGATAATTTAAGAGACAATATTTTAAGACAGCTATTTTGTAATGAATAAAACTCTTGGATAGGTTTAGACTGACAAAAAATATTGCATGTAATGAATCTAATTGAGTGAGCAAAACTACAGCTGTGTTAGTTTTAAAACTGATATGCACAGAGCTAACTTTCTTTTATATAATTGTTCTTGATTAGTAGCAATGATCACTTTCAGCAAGAACTTTAAACCATGGTAATATAGAGGTGTGTTTCAGTGACTTTTATATCTTTTCAAGATTAAAAATGTTTTAAATTGGGTATAGTTGAATTAAAATATTACACTAGTTTCAGATATATAAAATAATGATTCAAAATGTTTATAGACTACACTCCACTTATAGTTATTATAAAATATTAGCAATATTCCCTGTGCTGTTCAATGTATCTTCGTAGCTTATTTTATGCATAGTAGTTTATACACCTAAATCCCCTACCTTTGTCTTCCCCCTCCCCCATTCCCTCTCCCCTCTGGTAACCACTAGTTTGTTCTCTATATCTGTGAGTCTGTTACATTTTTGTGATACTCACTAGTTTGTTTGACTTTTTAGATCCCATGTATAAGTGATCACACAGCATTTGTCTTTCTCTGTCTGACTTATTTCACTAAGCATGGATGGACCCTCCAGGTCCATCTACGTTGTTGCAAATGGCAAAATTTATTTATTTTTTAAGGCTGAGTAGTATTCCTGTGTGTGTGTGTGTGTGTGTGTGTGTGTGTGTGTGTGACATCTTTATCCATTCATCTGTTGATGGACACTAAGGTTGCTTCCATATGTTGCTATTATAAATAAGGCTGCTATAAATATTGGGGAGCATGTACCTTTTTGAATTAGTGTTTTTACTTTTCTTTCCATATATATCCAGAAATGGAATTGCTGGATCATATGGTAGTTCTATTATCAGTTTTATAGAGAAATCTCTATGCTTTTACTCTGTATTTTCCATAGTGGCTGCACCAATTTACATTTACAACACCAGTGTACGAGGGCTCCCTTTTCTCCGCATCCTCACCAACATTTGTTACTTGGGGTCATTTTGATAATAGCCATTCTGATATGTGTGAGGTGATATCCCATTGCTGTTTTGATTTGTATTTCTCTAAAAATTAGCAATATTGAGCATATTTTTGGGTGCCTGTTAGCCATCTTCTTTGGAAAAATGTCTATTTGAGTCTTCTGCTCATTTTTTAATTGAGGTGTTTGTTTTTTTGATATTGAATTATATGAGTTATTGATATATTTTGGATATTAACCCCTTATCCATCATATCATTTGTAAATATTTTTTCCCATTCAGTAGGTTGTCTTTTTCTTTTGTTGATGGTTTCCTTGGCTGTGCAAAAGCTTTTAAGTTTAATTAGATTGTAGATATATGGTTATTACTATTTTAAGTTGCTAATCTCATTTTAAACACATTTTAATAACTTTGCACTTTATTCTCCTCACGATTTTATTTTTGATGTCATAATTTACATCTATTCCTTTTGTGTATTCCCTTTACTACTGATTGTGGATATAGATGATTTTACTACTTTTGTCTTTTAACCCTCCTACTAGCTTCGTACGTAGCTGATTTCCTACCTTTACTGTATGTTTGCCTTTACCAATGAGCTTCTTCCTTTCACACTTTTCATGTTTCTAACTGTGGCCTTTTCTTTTTCATTTCTTATAAAGCTGTTTTGGTGGTGCTGAACTCTTTAGCTTTTGTTTGTCTGCAAAACATTTGATCTCCCCATCAAATCTGAATGGGAGCCTTGTTGTGTAGAATATTTTTGGTTTTAGGTTTATCCCTTTCAACACTTCAAGTATATTGCGCCACTCCCTTCTGGCCTGCAGAATTTCTGCTGAAAAGTCAGCTAATAACCTTATGGGAGTGCCTTCGTATGTATCTTGCTGCTCTTCTGTTTCTGATTATAATATTCTCTCTTTATCATTAATTTTTGACACTTTAATTACAATGTGTCTTGGTGTGGTCCTCCTTGGATTGATCCTGTTTGAGACTCTGTGCTTCCTGGATTTAGACGTCTGCTTCCTTTCCCAGGTTAGAGAAGTTTTCAGTATTATGTCCTCACATATGTTCTCTGACTCTTTTGCTCTCTCTTCTCCTTCTGGGACCTCCTATAATGCAAATGTTAGTATGCTTGATGTTGTCTGAGAGCTCTTGAAAACTGTCTTAATTTCTTTTTATTCTTTTTTTCTGTTCAACTTCAGTGATTTCTACTACTCTGTCTTCCAGATCACTGATCCATTCCTCTGTATTATTTAGTCTACTGTTAATTCTGTCTAGTGTATCTTTCATTCTATTTGCTGAATACTTCATTTTTGGAAGGCAGCTATGTTCACCACTATACCAACAACGCTGCACTGAATTCTTCATCTCTGGTTGGTTGTTCTTAATGTTTTCTAACTCTTTGTTAAAAACGTTTAACTTTTATCCATTCTTTCTCTGAGTTCTGTGATCATCTTTATCATCATTACCTTGAACTCTTTCTCATGTAGATTGCTTATCTCCACTTCACTTACTTTTTCTGGAGTTTTATCTTGTTCCTTCATTTTGAACATATTCCTCTGTCACCTCATTTTTTTTTTCTAACTTGCTGTTTTTATTTCTATATGTCTGGTAAGTCGCTTTCATTTCCTGACCTTGGAGAAATGGCCTTTTGTAGGATTCATCCTGAGCATCCCAACAGGGTGCTCCCCTCTGGTCACCAGAGTTATATGCTCTAGGGGTGCCCCCTATGTGGGTTGCATGGGTCCGTCTACTGTGGCAGGCTGACTGCTGTGGGCAGCATGATAGGTGTGGCTAGCTCTCGATCTGTTTGGTTGCCAGGCTCTGCCATGTATGGAGGGTGCCTGTCACTGATTGGTGGGGCCACATCACAAGGTGAATGGCTACAGGACCCCTGGGAGCCCAGGGGTAGTCATGAGTCATTGACGGTTGGAGTCAGGGTCCAAGAGATCCCAGGGCTGGCACCTGCCTATTAGTGAGGGAAGCCAGGTCCTAGGGCTAGTGCCAGCCCAGTGGCAGGCAGAACCATGTCTTGGGTTCTGGTTTCAGGGCCCAGGGGTCCCAGAGCTTGTGTCGGACCCCTCATGGATAGGGCCCCTCATGACACAGCTGGTTTTGTGGACCAACGTGTCCCGAAACATGTGTTGTCCAGCTGGTGGCTGGGGCTGGGGCCCAGCCAGTCCCAGGGCTGGCTCTGGCCTGCTGTGGATTGGCTGGGTCTTGCCATAGTAGGCTGTGGAGCTGCAGTTCTTTGGGGCTGGTGTCTGCCCGCTGGTGGGTGAGGCTGGTCCTGAGGCTAGAGCAGGACTCCTGCTATTTGAGGAAAGGGCCCAGAGAATTCTGGGGCTGGTGCCTACCCACTGGTGGGTAGACCTGTGTACTAGGGTGTCTGGCTATGGGGCCCTGGGGTTCCTAAGTCTAGTGCCTGCACACTAGCATGTGGGTCAGTTCCTGGGCCCTCTGATTGACAGGGCAATGACCAGGGGCAGCTGTGGGCTCAAAGATCTCAATGCAGTCTATCTGCTGGTGGGTGGGGCTGTGTGCCCATCCAGTTATTTGCTTGGCCTGAGGCATTCAAGTATTGGTGCATACAGGCTGGTGGGCAGGGGCAGGGCTGAGTCCCAGGGTTAAAAAGCTAGAGGGAGGACATCAAAATGGTCCATGATAGCACAAGGAGCTACCAAAGGAGCTGCCATCAGTGTCTTCATCGCCAGGGTGAGCTCCAGTTGCCTCTTGCCTCTCTGGAAGACTTTCCAAGATCAAGAGGCATGTCTGACCCAGGTTCCTTTCAAATTATTGCTTCTGCTTTGGGTCTGGGATCATATGGGATTTTGTGTGCCTTCTTTAAGAGTGGAGTCTCCATTTCCCACTGGCCCCTGGCTCCCCCAAAATAAACCTCACTAGTCTTCAAAGCCAGATGTTCTGGGGGCTTATCTTCTCAGTGCAGGACCGCCAGGCTAAGGAGCCCAATGTGAGGAACAGACCGCTTGTTCCTTGGGGAGAACCTCCGCAATTATAATTATTCTCTCCTTTGTGGGTTGCCTACCCGAGGGTATGGTCCTTGACTACACTGTGACTCTACCCTTCCCACCTATCACGTTTTGTTTTCTTCTTTGTATCCTTTGCTGTAGAACATCTTTTCTGGTAGGTTCTGGTCTTTTTCATCAGCAGTTTTTCTGTAAATAGTTGTAATTTTTTGTGCCCATGAGAGGAGGTGAGCTCATCGTCTTTCTACTCTGCCATCTTGGGAATTTCTCCAACTTTTTAATCTTAATTTAGGCTTCATAATCTGGTCATAAACATTTTTGCACTATTATGTGAATAGGTGTGCTAAAACAAATTCATGCTATAAGACACTTTAGAAACTGTTCTTTTTATAAGAACATGTGGCACACAGGAATGTTAGAAATATCCATTTAGTTAATAACAATTGACTATAAATTATCCATGGTATTTATGATAGAAATACATCTTTTAATAAATAATGTTTCTAATTTAGTTCTTACTAATGTAATTTTTTCTTTTTTCTATAATTCAATAAGACTATTAATCCACATTAGCCTGAATTTTTTAATTTAGTTCTATAGAAGGTGGCACATTATATTCAACTCTGAGCATTTTTAGAAACATATAATTCAATCAACCTCAGACACTTGAATATTTAACGCTGATTTTTGGTTTGGTTATTGTTTTTGCCTCATAATTTAATTCACGATATTCTACTTCATGTTTAAAAATAAATTTAGTTTTATTATATATGAAGAATATTAGTAAAGTAGAAATAGCTTAGAAAGGAAGTCAGAATACTTAACCTCACCTGCCTTAAATGAATCTGTATTCTATGAGCATCAGCTAACACATCTGTAAATTAGGCCAATAATATCCTCTCTCTTGCAAGGATCAAATGAAGTAGAGCAGATTGGTTTTATTAGTACTATTGCCCAATTGTAGTAAAAATCCAAAATTAAAATCAAGATATTTTAGAAACTACTCAAAATGTGTGGAATTTTCTGTTTTTTTCTTTAAAGTGCTGTTTCATGAGATTCTTGATCTGTTTTTGTTGTTTTCTCCACTGTTTGAAAGTTGTTTCATGGAATTCCTCCCAGAGAATGGTAAGGAACAGATACAAGAGTGTGTCAATTGGATTATAGAACAGAATAAAGCTTGTGATAGATAGCACACATCTGGTTTAGCAGTGACCTCAAAGAAGAGAGAGTCTGAAGTCCATGAGTTATTGTTAACTTGTTAGAGTCATGTTTGCTATTCCTTTCTTGTGTCAGTCTTTGCAAAGAATACATATACAGAAATGTAATCAATTGAGGGGAAATTCTGAAGCAGAACAACTACTATGTGCACATGAAAAATAACAAACAAACTGGCAGCATTCTTCCCCTGTGGGGGAAAAAATAGACCAGGCATTTTTTCCTCATTATTCCTGCTTTTGGATAAAGCAATGGAATGAAGGTATTTTTCCCTTAATAACCAGAAGGTCATAATCAGGCTTTTTCATAAATAAATTTTATGTGTGTGTGTGTGTGTGTGTGTATATAATTATATAGTATATATATGGCTAGATTGTTCACTGCAGTTCTGTGAAGAAAAGCAAAATGTATTTTAGAGAAAATGTATGATTGCATGATATTTTTGGCTGAATGGAGCAAAGCGCAAAAGAAACCAATTATACCCCATGTTGTGAAATTACTTTAAATTTCTACTTTTAATCTTTGTTGGTTAAACTCCTGATTAACTGTTCAAAGTGTGTTATTACAAGTCTGCCAGAGCTCCTGGGGTCATTAAATATCTGTATAGTACTTTACTAATGAAAGAGTTCTGTCTTTCTCTTCTAATGGATGATGTGTGTATTGGAGGGAGGGAGGTATTGGAGGAAAATGAGTAGAAAGTATCCTCATCACAGATCCTATACTGGCATATTTGCCCCTATATGTACCCCTTCCACCCTTCCAGTGCAGTGTTTTATTAAATACATGTTGATGAATGAATTACTAAATGAAGCCGGCTGAGCCTTTTTAATGTTCAGAGACCCATTGAAGGGGGAAAGGTAGAAAGCATATTCCACCACATAGCTGGGAAGCTCTGAGAATAAAAGACCCAGTGAGGCCTTGAACTTCATCTGGGAACTGTGCCCTGGGAGCTATCCAAGGTACTAACCAGCCATAGCTTAAACGTTGTTTCAATTCTCATTAGTCTGTCCTCTGGAAGCAGTGTGGGGCAAAGGGAGTAGAAAGAAGGGAGAAATGTTCTACCTACTATAGAGGTCTGCCTTTGTTCCAAGTCATGCATACTTGGGAAAATTATTTAATCTTTTTAAGTCTCAATTTTTTTCACCTGGAAATGAACATAAAAACACTACCTATCTCATAGGATCATAAAACATTGTGAGGATTAAATTGCTTAACCCATGTAAAGCATTTAACACAGTGTCTGGCACAGAATATTTTATAAGTGTTAACTTGTTATTATTCATACATTCAAAATATAACAAGCACCCAAGAACCTACTTCCAAAACTACTAAATGTTACATTTTGTTACACCAGCCCCAGATTTAATGCCTATCACTCCTACTAGAATTTTATACTCTAGAGGTACAGAAAGCATGTCTGCTTTTATTCACTGCTTTCCCAGTACCTGGTCTAAAATAGGCTCTCAGTGAACATGTGCTGAGAATGAATAAATGAAGCAAGGAAATAATAGAGTAACCATAAAGGAGAGAGAGTGGGCTGCACTGCTGAAGCTATTTGAAAGAGGGGGAAAGATACACAGCATGCCAACTTAGGAAAAAACTGGCCCAGGGACTTAACCCCCAAAATGGTCCTGCATCTGTTTCTAAGTATTAGAAGTCCTTTTAAGGCATTCTTGACGTATTAAGTAATATTATAAATACCTGGGTCAATTTTCACAATAAAATGTTTTGGGAACTAAGGTATTTTTCAGCTTTGTCTTAAGGCTGTGTGACCCTACAAGTTCCTCTATGTTTACAGAGTCACCCAGCACCAGATAGGCAGCATAGCATAAAAAATAAGCCACTTACATCCTCCTAATGTTATAGTCTTCATCCTAGCCTCTGACTGTGGCCTATGTAGAATTTGGAATCCAGATCTGCTCCTGGATTCTCCTGTCTTCAAACCTAAAAAGTCATCGTCCAGTAGATTGTGCTTCCTCACATTCTGTGCCTGACATCCATCATACTTTTCCAGTTCTAATATCTATTTTCTTTTAAGACTACAATTTTACTTTTTCTCCTGCTAATTCCTTCTTGATCCAATCTGGAATCAACATGCCAGATAGTCAATCTTCCCTGGAAAAGACCTCACCTCTGCGGAACCAGATACAAGTTAACTCTCCAGCTCTCATTCAACATGAAAGCAAAGGAACTCTGGAAAGTGTGTGACTGGAAGAAGTGAAGTATATAGGTAGCTTGACTTACAAATCATTACAACCTCACCAAATACCAGAGCAACAAAGAAAATTTGATGAGAATGGAATTCATAAAATCTATCTTTCCATATTTCCTAAAAACTACCTGGATTTTGTGCAGTTACATGTATTTCATTGTATTCAAAATACCATGCTTTAAGAACAGTAAAGTTCATACTGAAAAACTAAATCTACTTTTTTTCAATCAAAAAGGTTTTGTTCCTATGGAATGAGCCCCTAAGTGAAGCAATGAAAGGATAATTACTGTAAAATCAAGCACACTGAATACAGACTAATCCAATATATTTTAAATGATGGGCAGGTTGATCTGCTAGGTTTATCTCCTTACAGTTTTTATGATTCTGTGAGCTTGCATAGGCTGCATAAATGTTTGCTCTTTTCTCTGCAATTGTCATATCATTTATTCTTTTCTTCTTTTAGGATGTCAGCCAAAAGAAACAATAGCTCATTTATGATAATAAAGATGAAAACTCTGCTTGCAAATAAATACATACACAGTAATAATTGCAGGCTGTTGATTCTGAAGTCCTTCAGAGACCATATACTTTCCTACTAATGACTGTAAAAACCACACAGAACTAGTACAGAGAGAATAAAGAATTCTCTCTATACATGAAATAATTGCATAACTATGTTGATTTTCATTTAGTGGCTGGGAAATTTCCACTGCTGGAAAAAGAGTTTAAGTTTTTAACTTAAGTTTTTAAAAGTTTATTGAACTGGTTGTAGGGGTCAGTGGGAAGGGAAGTATGGATGCTATAAGTTATCAAAGCCATTAGGAATAATTTCCAAGGTCTTCATTCAAATCAAGAATCAGTCATATTGTAAAAACCAATGTTATTAGAGATCACATTCATGTTCTGTGACTTGCCTCTGATTCTTCATGCCCATTTCAAGGAAAATACAGATAAAATAAATGTACCATTTTACAAAGTCATTTGGAAAACTTTGTCCTACTTATTGGCTTCATAGGACTTTTAGGAAAAGTACCTTCTTAAGATCTCATTTAATTAGAAATATTCCACCCTTCTCAATAAAGAGTGTAGAGTTAATTGGCTTCTGGAGTATTGAGAATTTGAATATTAAAACAATAGTATGAACTAAGAGATGAGATATATTCAAAATCATCTTAAAGAGATAGAATGGCTTTCAGGTACAAAGAAAGATCTTATGATAATACAATTAATTGCATTGGGATATTTTGAGAATGCTAGCATCTCTCAAAATTTGGGGATCAGCCTAGAACAGAAAAAGTATCTACAGTGAAACAAAATTTATAGTGCTTCCCTAGTACCATGTAGGGAAGAAGTAATCAGCTGATCAATTTCCATTTTTTATACTGTGAGAGGCTCATGCCTCTTATGGGAACAGATAATTAGCTTATAACAGCCTAATTTTATAAGCCATCAATTTGATTAAATCAATCAAGTAACTCTTGTTCCAATTTCATGGTGTCTGAAAAACATGACTTCTTGAGTAGAGACTTCTGAACAGAGATGACAAGCAGAGCAGCCAGCATGAGCATCTTAGTTCATACTATGTTATAAATCACTATGAATTAATAAGTAGGCAATTTATTTAATATATCAGTCTATTAGATGTTTATTATAAAGAATCCCTTAAAGACATTCACTTCTGTGGCACTGAATGGATCAATTTGGGGTCTCCCAAGCCATTGATAGTTGACACAAAACCAAAGCACAGCTTTTGAGTTACCTTTGCCAGACAACCAAGTTTTTCTTAGATGTTATCTAACCTCACAATTGCCACCTAAACTCTGCAACAAGAAACAACATAAAAGAGCCTTTTGAAGCAAATCATGGCCACTCTCCTGGATGTCACCTTAAGGAATAGAAATACGACTCTTGTTAAAGATTTTGCTACTCCTAAATAAACCATTCTTCCTGGTATAGAACAAAACACATGTCATGTCCCCAGATTCTGTAGGTCAGGAATTGAGGGAGCATAGTAGGGATGTCTTATTCTTTTTTTCTGAAGCCTCAGATGGGACGACTCGAATGGCCAGGAGTAACTTGCATCCCTAGGCACCAAGTTCTTTGGAGGCATTTTCACTGACATGTTGGGCACTTGGGATGAAAAGATTCAAAGGACTGAGGTAACTGGGACTGTTAATCAGAGCACCTACATTTGACTTCTTCTTGTGGCTTAGGACTTCCAGAGCATGGGTTCCCAGAGGAAACATCCTATAAGTAACCAGAAAGTGGCCATACCAAGAGAATCCAAGAAAGGAGCATGGCCTTTTATGACCTAGCTTCAGAAATCATACAGTTTCACTTCTACTAAGTTCTATTATTAAACTTATTTATAACAAATCTCTAAAGCTAATCCAGAATCTCTTTATTTTTCCCTGTGACACATATTTACATGTTATTAGTTGCTTACTTGTTTATTATCTATCCCTTATACTAAAATCTAAGCTTCATGAGAGGAGAAATTTTGTTGTTGACATTTATTCATTGACATACTTTCAACACTTGGCACTATCCTGGCACATAAAATGTGCTAAAATTCTTATTTACTGAGTTAATGGATGAAAAAAATATTCATACTTCCCTTAACAGATTAAAATAAGCAGGGATATTTATAAAACACAGACATAACACATTAAATTTTCAAAGCTGGAAGCCATAATATTGTGCTTTAAATTTGTGATTATTGTAAATTGTTTCATGGAAGACTAGATCTATGATATGTTGTACAAAATGGGTTTCATGGTCAAGTATGTTTGGAAAATAGTTAATGCCAGTTAGCTCCTGAAAAATCACTCTGCTCTTTAGTACATTAAAGTCTCTGGGAAATCTTAGCATTAAAAAAAGAGCTTAACTTTGTTCTACTCACTTTATTCAACTTATACAAAACACCTTAGAATAGTTACTTACCTCTTGTGGACCTAGTTTTGCACAGAACACAACTGAATCCAACCTCTCATCCTAATTTAGAATTGACTTCTTAACATCTAGGTGCTAGAAGGGTATAAAGATGAAGGCCAGCTCTCTGGAGATGACATGATATGGTAACAGAATTCAAGCTGCTCACTAAAGTCACAAGGAGAGATACTGGAAAGCTGAGAACCAAAGCCTAGGTCTCCTTTCTGTTAGTGAAATGTTTCTTTTACAACGCAATGGCCTTTGCAGATTCACAGACACAACCCTACCTTGCAGTCATCATAGACAGATGGTTCTTCTTTTTTTCAAACCCTTTGAGAGATGTAATTTGTAATCCCTCTCAGTAGCCTGTCCTGTTATTTATCAAGTCAAACTCAGATTGCAATAGGGTGGGATTCCATTCCAGAGAGAAAGCATTTTCTTTGTCTGATTTAAAATGTTCCATTAAAAAATAATTTATGATAAATTCACAAGCATGGTTTGCATTTGTGCCTTGGCCAATAGGGTGGTGGAGCTTGGAGCAGTGTCTCCAGCATGTACTCAGTCCTTGGCACCGGGCCCCAGTTAATGACAGTCTGAGCCCTCACACTCACAGGCCCCGCCCAGTGAGGCTGCCAAGCGTTTGTCATAGTCATGCACATCAGTCAGTCACAGGAATGGAATGTGAAATGGTCCAGTGTGTGGCAGACCCTGAGGAAGAGGGTTTTCCAGCTCCAAAATGCTGAACATGAAAACTACAACCTCAATATGGTCCATTGAAATAATAAAATATGTATTTAAATATTCAGATTCTCTCTCCAATTCTCAAAGATTTTAATCACTTGATTCATTTAGAGACATAACTTCATTTATTAAAAAAAAAACTTTTCTATAAGCAGATATTTATCCATTGGTTCCATTATGATATGTTATAAGTAGAATCTTAGGAAGCTGCAGGTAAAATATTACGCAAGAAAAAGCATAGACTTTGCATTCTCACAGATACAGTTTGGGATCAAGATCAGCTTCATCAGTTGCTGTGTAACCCTTAGCAGGTTACTCAACAGAGCCAGAAGAGCCATACTCCAGAAATGAGAACATACAAAGATATTCCCATATAAACAGAAGCTGAGGGTGTTCATCATCACTAGACATACCTTATAAAAGTGCTAAACAAATTTCAAATTGAAATGGAAGGACATTAAATAACAACATAAAACATAAACATATAAAGCTCACTGGTAAAGGTAAATATATAGTCAAACCCAGAATATTCTAATACTGTTACTGTGATGTGTAAATCACTTTTAATGTGGTACATTAATCACTAGTATAAAGTTAAAAGACAAAAGCATTTAGAATTACTATAGCTACAATAATTTTGCTAGTGGATAAATAATATAAAAAGATGTCAAGTAGGACATCAGTAGTATAAAACGTAGGGAAAGAGTAAAAGAGTTTTTGTACGCAATTGAAATTAAGTTGCTATCAACCTAAAATAGACTGTTATGAGATGTTTTATGTAAACCTTATGGCAACCACAAAGAGAAAACCTTGAGTAGATACAAAAAGACAAAGAGTAAAGAATCAAAGCATACTTCTACAAAAAAAATCAACAAACCACAGAGGAAAAAAAGAGAGACAAAAGAACTACAAAACAGACAGAAAACATTAGCAAAATGACAAAAGTATGTCCTTCACTAAAATAATTAGTGTAAACGTAAATGGATTAAATTTTCTAATCAAAAGGCACAGAGTGAATTAATACACACACACACACACACACACAAAATCCGACTCTATGGTGTCTATAAGAGACTCACTTTAGATTTAAGGACACATAGGTTGAAAGTGAAGGGACAGAAAAAGATATTCTATGTAATTAGTAAGCAAAAGAAAACATGAGTGGCTAAATTTATGTCAGAAGAAATGGAATTTCTGTTAAAATTAGTCACAAGAAAAAAATATAATGATAAAAAGATCTATTCATCAAGAGGATATAATCATTATAAATATATATGCACCTAACATTGAAACATCTAAATATTTAAAGCAAATATTTACAGAAGTAAAGAAAGAAGTGAACAACAATACAATAATAGTAGGAAACTTCTGTACTCCAGTTTCAAATATGGATAGATCACTCAGAGAGAGAAATTAATAAGGCAGCAGACTTAAATAAAACTATAGACTAAAAGAACCTAAAAGACATATATAGAATACTCCATCCAGCAATAGCAGAATGCACATTGTTTTTAGGTACACAAAGAAAATTACCCAGGATAGATCATATGTTAGGCCACAAAACAAGTCTTACCAAATTTAAGATTAAGATATAGCTCAGTGAACCTGGATTCAAGCCCTAGCACCTCCATTAAAACATAAATAAAAATAAATAAACCTAATTACTTCCCCCAAAATTTTAAAATAAACAAACAAAAAAATCATATCAAGTATTTTTTGACCATAATGGTATGAAACTAGAAATCAATAACTGAAGGAAAACTGGAAAATTCACAGATATGAGAATGTTAAATGATACATTACTGATTAACCAATAAGTCAAAGAAGAAATCAAAGAGAAATCAAAAATATCTTGCAACAAAAATGAAAAGCAACATACCAAAACTTATGAGATGCAGCAAAAGCAATTTTCTTATTAAAAAGAAAGATTTTAGTGATAACTGCCTACATAAAGAAAAAAGAAAAATCCTAAAATAAACTATCTAACTTTACACTTCACGGAACTATAAAAAGAGGGATAAAGAAGCCCAAAGTAAGCAAAAGAAAATGACAACGACTTGAACAGAAATAAATAAGAGACTAGGAGACAACATAAAAGATCAACAAAACTGAGTTGATTTCTTGAAAAAATAAACAAAATTGACAAACCTTTAGGTAGACCAACCAAGAAAAGAGAAGACTAACAAAAAATAGTATTATAAATGAAAGAAGAGACATACAATTGATATTACAGAAACACAAAGGCTCATAAGAGACTGCTATCAATTATATATTGACAAATTGGATAACAAAGAATAAATGGGTGAGTTCCTATAAATATCAAACCTACCAAGACTAAATCATGAACAGAAAATCTGAATAGACCAGTAACGAGAATGAAGCAGTAATAATAATAACAAAAAAAATCCCAACAAAGAACAGCCTAGAGCCAGATGGCTTCATGTGTAAATTTCAGTTAACATTTAAAACAGAATTAATGCCAACTCTTCTCAAACTCTTTCAAAAAAACTGAACAGGGAAGAAATGCTTCCAAACTCATTTATGAGGTCAGTATTCCCCTCATACCAATGCCAGACAAGAACGTTACAAGGAAAGAAAACCACAGACCAATATATTTGACGAACACACATCCGAAAATTTTAAAAATAAAATTCTAGCAAATTGAATTCAACAAGACATTAAAATAAATATACACTTTCATCAAGTTAGGTTTATTTTTGGGCTGTAAGGATGGTTCAAAATACACAAATCAGTGTGAAAAACCACATTAACAGAATAATGGATAAAACCCATGGGAATCTCTCAATAGATTTAGAAAAAGCACTTGACAAAATTGAATATCCTTTCATTAAAAAAAGATCAACAAATCAGTATAGAAGTTATAGAAGAAATGTACCTCAACATAATGAAGGCTATACAGGACAAGCCCACAGCTAACATCATACTCAGTGGTTAAGAGCTGGAAAGTTTTTCCCCAAGATCAGAAACAAAACAAGGGTGCTCACCCTTGCTACTCTTATTTAACATACTAATAGAAGTTCTGGCTAGAAAAATCAGGTAAGAAGAAGAAATAAAAGGCATCCAAGTAGGAAAGAAAGAAGTAAAATTGTCTCTGTTGCAGCTAGCAAGCTTTTATTTATATAAAACCCTAAAAATTCCATCAACAAACTGTTAGGACTAATAAATTCAGTAGAGTTGCATGATGTAAAATCAATACACAAAATCAGCTGCATTTCTACACACTAACAACAAGCTATGCAAAAAGAAATTAGAAAAAAAAATTGCATTTGGTATGGCATCAAAAAGAATGCAATACTTAGAAATAAATTTAATCAGGGAGGTGAAAGATCTGCACAGCAAAATCTATAAAACACTGATAAAAGAAACTGAAGACACAAATAAGTGAAAACCCATGCCATGTTCATGAATTGAAACAATCAGTATTGTTAAATATTTGTATTACCCTATGTGATCAACAGATTCGATGCAATCTCTATCAAAATCGTAATATCATTTTTCATAGAAAAAGAAAAAAAATTACAAAATTCAAGTGGGTCCACAAAAGATCCTGAATAGCCAAACAATACTGAGAGAGAAGAACAAAGCTGGAGGCATCACACTTCCTGACTTCAAATTATACCACAAAGCTATAGTAATCAGAACAGGATTGCACTGGTATAAAAACAGACACACAGACCAATGTAACAGAATAGAAAGCCCCCCAAAAAACTCACACATATACGGTTAACTAATTTTGACTGGATTGTGGGAAACAAAGGACTTTACTTAAAATCTATGAAAATCAGAATAAACTATACCCTTTAGTTAATAATAATGTGTAAGTATCAGTTTATTAATTGTGACAAGTGTTCCCTACATATAGAACATTAATAATAGGAGAAACTGTGTGGAGGATATACAAGAACTCTCTGTACTATCCTCTCAATTTTTAGGTAAATCTAAAATTATTCTAAAAATAAGTTTGTTTTAAAAAACATTTTTATTGATTCAAGTTGATCTGCTAGTCAAGCAAGATAGAATTTTAATGTGGATAAATACCCATATATTTACTTGTTCTGAAATGTCAGTTTTTAGCATGGTCAACTTTTAAAAAGGAGAGCACCTTACATTATGGTAATATTTCTTCTCTGTCATTTGTGGATAAAATCTAAAAACTAAATAGACTGATTTATGAATTTTTTAAACTACAAAAAGAGCTGTTGTATTCTTTATCTCATCATAAAATTACAGGACTTATACTTCAATGTAGAAGTATATTATACTCATAATTTGGAAAATTATAAATCTATAATAGAGGAAAGAAGCACATAATTAAACCTCATGTGTGAAAATTTTGGCAAAAAGTAGGCCAATAGACTAGTAGGCTGGGCACAGCAAGGCTAAGACAGATCTGTAATATATTTACAATGATAGAAAATCTTTGGAATTGGCTAACTGATCAAATTACAAACTTTAAAAGACATTTAAAATTTCACTGATGCAAACCCACTGATTTCACTCTACAGTATCCACAGAAATGTGTACATATGTTTACTAAAGACATTACTAGAATATTCACTGCAACACTACATGGAACAGCACCAATAAAAGATAACACCTAAACGCTCACCAAAAGTACTAAAAGAAATTATTTGTTTATACAATGAAATATAGCATAGCAATGATAATAAATGATCTATGACTAAGAGCAACATTGAGAAATCTCACAAGCATAATATTGAGCAAAAGAAACCATATACAAAAGAATATATATTACCCGATTCATTTCACATAAAGTAGAGAAACTTAGCTATTATCAGGAAAGTTGTTAATCTTTGGGAGTTAGTAACTAGAAGGGGAAACTTAAGGGGCTTCTGGAGGTGCTGACCTGGGTGTATTCAGTCTGATGAACACTGATGAGTTGTACACTTACAATATGTACACTTTCCTCATGATACTTTATAGTTAAATTAAAAATTCCAAAAATTTTACTTGAAATCAGTTTGGGAATGACCTCAGTGTTTAAAAATCTGCGTAACATCGGGCAGGATCTACTGTGTAGTTCTAAGCATATCAGATGGGAAAGGATTTAAAATTCAGCTTGTCAGAGCTCAAGATCACATAGAAAAATAAAATACCGTGTACTTCAGATTGTGTCCATACAGTCCTAAAGCAAAGGATTAATTCAACCAATTAAACAGACCAGTGAAAAACTGTGAAACCAATCAGCTGACTGAGATGAAAATACTTGTTCTAGATGTCTCATGTGATTCCATTTCTGCTTATTCATCACAAATCACTGAGGATCTTCAAGCACAGGCTCGACTCCTTGGTCCTCAAGCCAGTGAGAATCACAATGAGAGATCATCTCGTAGGTAGTAAGTGGGGTCCAGAGTTAGCTAGAATCCTCATAACTGAATCACTAAAACCCAACATTTGTTTGTGTTTCCTCCATCTGTGCAAATTCTGTATATTTGGGTTTTGCCCCTCTTCCTAGTTTGTGTTCCAAATACCTCTGGTAGCAGTATCCTGAAGTCCAGCCAACTTGGCTGGAGGATCCTGAAAGCCTGCCTAGCTCCAGCCAGCTCTCTCTCCTTTGGGAGTTAGGTCTTGTCCCTGACCTATTGGATACTGGCTGAGATGTATTTAAAACTGTTTCAGTTCCCCTTGGAGCCAAGAGAGTGTCACCAGCCTAATTTTAAGGATTTCATTTGCTGCAAAATACCCACCCACTGGGCAGGGCCTTTTTTGCGAACACCACCACTGATCAGCCTGAGATTGCACTGTGCTCGCACATACTGTAACTTTGCTTCCTGACCTCCCTCCTTGAGCAACAGCCCTAAGCCAGGTCATTTTTCCAGAATGGTTATTCCCCTTTTCCTGACAAAAATCTCTTGTCTTCCAAGAGCCACAGGCAAAGCCCATGCAAAATAAGATATCGTGAATAAAACTCCTAGTCACTGCCTTTTTGGCTACAGAATCAACCAAATAAAAATGTACCAGTTTACATTATTCTGACTCTTAGTAACCTAAAGGCATGGAAAATTCTCTAAATAAAAAGGCATTTAAGCCTGGCAAAGCCTGGAAAACACAGACAATGATTGCAGTTCTACATTTCAACTCATTTTCCATAAACACGCATAATCATTACAAGGTTAAAATTGAAGTTCATTTTTGCCTCAAACTATAGAAATCACTTTATATCAAATGTCAACCAAATCTGCAAGCTATTATCAAGCAAAGGAGAAAAACATATTTTGACATTTCACACCAAAAATACCCTTTCTGGACACATTGAAATCAAAATAAAATTATTCAGCTTAAAAATTCAAACAAAAAGTAAATTAAGATCATTACCTAACTTAATTTGAAAATACTATAAAATTTTAAAGCAAAAATTCAAAATGGCTGAATTCCTAAACTACATATCAAAGGGAGTTCCTAGAACCACAACACCTTTCAAATGATTCTATTTCAAGAAAGTCAGACTTAACAGTTCAACTAGTCTATTTCCCTGAAATAATTATTTTTCACTGTTTTGTGGTTGCCCAATTTTTCAGCTCTCCGTATACTGTGGGTTCACTGGCTCCAGTTGGTCTGAGGTCTCCACTGCATCATGGTCTACCTGGCCTAACCACCGGAATATGAAAGGTGATCAAATCCACTTACTGTAAGGTGATAAAAGGCACTGTTCACTGGTTAGACAAGGTAACAGTCTGTAAAGTGGTTGGTGCAGGAATAGATACTGATATACCAGTTGGGGAAAACTCCAGACAATGTCAAAATGAATACATGACCAAAGATTAAGAGAACTAAGCTGCTTCAGGGCTACTTCAGGGTGTAAGTAGTTGTAGGACTGAATAAATGGCATAGACAATAGATTTTGGCCAATGAGTTGCTATCAGCAAGTTCCGTAATATAGGATAACTTTGATAAGTTGTCCTGGTCAATTCAGGCTGCTATAACAGAATGCCAAAGACTGGGTGGATTAATTGATGAACATTTATTTCTGACAGTTCTGGAGACTGGGAAGTCCAAGATCAAGGTGCTGGAGTCAGTGTCTGGGGAGAGCACTCTTCCTGGTTCGCAGATTACTGGCTTTTCACTGTATCCTCACATGCAGAGAGAGACGGAGGAAGCAAGTGCTTTCCTGTCTTTTCTTAAAAGAGCGCTAATTCTCTTCATGAGGGTTCCACTCTCATGACCTAATTACCTCCCAAAGGCCCCACCTCCTAACACCATCACACTGAGATTAAAATGTTTCAAAGTAAAATGAATTTTGAAGAGACATAAACATTCCATCCAGCACAGCTACCATTCCGAGAGCATGAAATTGGAAAAAAGAAAATTCCTCAGTGCAGTGAACACAGTTTCTGTGACAGAAATTTAGAGAAACTTACATGACTTTGTTTACATTGTCAATATTTGCAGTGGACACACCGGATCATGTTTCTGCTTCATTCTGCTGAACAGAAAACCTTAGTAAGAGATGTCTGCTCTAAACTCTCTCTTTTTCAAAATTCAGTACTAACCAATTTTAATGGTGGTTTGTGTTAATTTTAAAAGACAAGGCATACATTTTCTTGATCTGTTTATATGAATCACTTTATATAGTGCACAATGCATAATGAATTCAAGCTTTTAATGATTTAAAACTAGTTTAGCTGCAATCTAATATACTGTTTTAGTATTTTTATCTTAATTCCAGCTATGATATTTATTTCCTAGTTTCCCATTTACTCATTTAGGTAATTTATTTACTTTTTAATTTTAATTTTCATATGTGTGCAGGCAGTAGAAAATATTTCTTACCTGCTTCACAAGATTATTAGATCAGCTATATTACTCTTTCTATCCAAAAAAAAAGAATAAGTGATATTAGCATGAAGTTACAGTTTTTCCAAATGTTCAATGACTATTGTTTTACTTAGTTACATTCTCTATATCCATCATCATATATGTTCCAATATTTTTTAAAGAATATATATGCATGAAAAAACTTATAATTAATTCAAAAATGTTATTAAAAATCTCAAGTAGGTAGCAGAGCAGATGAGGTAGTATATTAAACAATTTCAAGGAGGACAGTGAGTGAGAAGAGTTTCTAGAATGAAGACTAGTCTTTCCTTTGATCTTATTCTCTTTAAGAATAGGGAACGCAAAACTGATCATAGCCATCACACCCACTTGGATTAGGAAATCAAAGGGATACCAAAAGGCAAAAATAATTCTCAAGAAGTGTAATGTTTAGAAAGACGCTGAGACGAGATTCTTTGATTTTTTTTCTCTCTCTGTGAATATAAGCTTTAAGTACAGTAGTTGGATAAGTTAAGATTTGATCACAACTCCTTATATCCTATTGGTCAATGATGGCCTGAGTTTTAAGTGTAAACATAGAAAATTAAGACATCTTATACCCTCATTTTGCAGATGAAGATCTCTAGTTCATGAAGATAAATTTACTTGTCCTAAAATAAATAAATTCCAGTCAGATCAAGAATTAGATTACAGAGTTCTCATTCTTTGTCTAAGATCCTTTCCATTAACCCAAATTATCCCTAAAAGTTATCTTAGTTGGACCTGATAGTCATTGAAATTATTAAATTATTATTTAATTTGTATTTTTAATTTTATATATATGTATGATGCCATTTTTTATCAAAGGATTATTACTAAATTATGAATAGTTTAAAGGAATTAGGTTCCATCTGAGTTTATAGCAATTCTTCTGTTACGTTAATGAATACTTACCATCAAAGCTGAATTTTCTGTTGCTCTAAATAAAATAGACTCTTTCTTAAACATCAATATTTATATTTAAAAATTATCCAAGTTCAAGATTTTCTAGCAAGCCAAGCTAATCCTAAAACATCATAATCAGAATTAATTGAGATAATATTATTCATATAATAAATTTGTGTAAGACTATGTTGCACTGATTCCATTAAAAATAATTTTCTACCTGCTTAATAAAAAAAGCTCCCCATTTAAAATTTCTTTTCTAAATAACAGAAATTTTGTGCTACCTCCTCTCATTTCTGCTCCATTTGGAGTTTGTTTTGGATATTTCAGGTTTGTGGGATTTTTTAAAAATATGAATGCAGTAAAAATGAGCCTTGTCTAGTTTTCCTACTAATAATTTATATATTTATACATAATTTTCAGAAAACTATTCAAAATATATCTCAAATCTCTGTGACTTTTAATATACTTTCTGTTAAGCTTTCCAAGAAATGTGAGATTGTATTAAACTTTTAATTGGGGATTTTTCAGTGTTTTCAGTTGAGAAAAAGTTATCCAGTGCAATTCAACTCCTGTAACTATTAAAATAAACTCAAATAAAACTTATGAATATGGTTATCAGACAGCCAAAAAAAGCAAAGTTATCCCTCTGTTGGGAAAGTTTCTGGTTGGAGAGAAAGCATGTGTAAAGTAGCATGTGTTCCATAATCAAATGGACAAGGCTATTTATTAATTGAGAAGAAAGGAAAAGAATCATAACTTTATAGATGCATTGAATTTGAGATATTATAAATTAAGTCTGAGTCAAAAACTAGTCATTAAAATAAGTGACTTAGGGACTAAAAGTCGTACAACTATCTGCCGTTTCCTGCCTACTCCTCTGTTACCCACATCTAGTCATCCCTCATCTCCAGACTCTGCACTGTGCCAGAATTTGGTATCCATCTGGCCTCAAATACTGGAGCTATAAACTGGCCAGGGGCAGTAGAGTGGCAGCGAAGTATCTGTTCTGACCGTGGGACTCTATTACTTCATTCACTCACTAATGTATTTTTAAAATATTTATTGAGTGCTTACTATGCACCAGGCATGATACCAGCCCTAAGAAGGCGGTAATGAGTAAACATTACATCACAAGTTACATTTCATCTTCTGTAGCAGAGAGATCAAGGTAGGTATTTATAACATACTATACCAGAATTAGAAGATTAATATTTATTCAGTCACTTTTTAAAAATATATTCAGTATCTGTTATGATCCAAGGTGTATCCTGGATTCTGAGAAGATGATGAAAAGGGCAGGCAAGTCCCTGTCTCCCTGGTGTATCACATTCTACGGAGGAAGAGGAGAGGGGAGAAGGCAGAGTTGGGTAGATGTAAACAAATAAAATCGGTTTTAAAAATTCAGAAATAGATACATAACAGGGTCCTACTGTAGAGCATAGGGGATGATAGCTAATACCCTGTAATGGCCTATCATGAAAAAGAATATGAAAAGGAATATATATATATATATATATAGCTAATATATATATGAATAACTATGCTATACACTAGTAATTAACACAACATCGTAAAGCAAATGTACTTCAATAAAAAAATAAAATAAAAAATTCAAAGAAAGATATTGTGGTCTGTGGTAAATGTGAAGGAGAAAGGCTACGTGGTAAGATAGAAAATAAGGGGAGAAGAAGCTATTTTAGTCAGGGTAAGGTGAGGCCTCTTTGAGGAAGGTGATTTGAAATCCAAAAATGCTTTTTTTCAGATTTAAGTTTCATAAGTTTCACAGTGAAACGTATGAAAAGTCAGATAGAGTATGTTCTACATAGAAGAAAGGAAGTATAAAGTCCCAGAAACAGAAATGTTTTATGACGATTCAAGGAAAAGAAACAAGTCCTCTAGAGCTGGAGCATAAAAGTGAGGCAGCTATTCCTAAGTGATTTGGGGAGATAAAGGAATTTGTAAGCCATAGTAAGGAATTTGAATTTTATTCCAAATGAAATTGGAAGATATTAAAAGGTCTTCAGTGTTAAAGTGAGATCATCTGATGTATGTTTTAAAAGATCAGTCTCATTGCTTGGTAGCAAATGGAATACAGAAGGGCAAGAATAGAAGTGGTGAGCAAGACAAACCAGAGAGCCATCACAATGGTCCAAGCAAGATATGATGTGGTGGTGACTGTAAAAGTAAAGACAAGTAACAAATTTGAGAATACTTTAGAGTAGAAGAGACAGAGATTATTGACAAATAAAATACATAGAGTTTTGAGTTTCTTGCTTGAGCAATTGACTATTAACATTTATTGAAATGTGGAAGACTGGGAGAAGAATAAATCTGTTTTTTGATGGATTGCTTATTATTGTTGTTCTTCTTTTATGGAAGGAGAGAATAGGAATGAAGAAGTCCATTGTTTTCTTGTAAAATGTGAGTTATCAATAAAACCTAGCCCTCCAATAAGGAATTGGATATATGATTCTGGATCTCAGGTGAGAGGTTAAGGCTACAGATAAATATTTGAAAGTAATCAGCATAAAGGTATCACTGAAAGCTGGGGTTACCCAAATTATATTAATTATAGAGAAAATAGAGGAAAAGCTAACCATCAGTAGAAGTAGAAGTGAACCAATGAGACGGAGAAACAGTGGTTAGTCAGATCAAGGAGAAATGCTAGAAAAAATTTTTGGGGGGATGTAAAAACCGTTAACGCTCATACAGACATACAATGAATATGTGTCCAAATTTAACATAAGTCATTAATTAAGGGAACCAGATATATTTCACAACTAATTCAAAGGAGAAATCAAAGACTCACAACCTTATATGGAGTAAAGAAATAACAAAATAAATTTACAAATGGACCACAAACTAGATTAATCAGAAGAAAGTGGAAAATGTAAGAATTGTTTCTTCCACCAGATAAAATGTACTTTCATGTATGTAGACAAGAATTATTTCCACTGCTTTCAGTTACCTGTAACTCCCAGTTGTAAAAAGCTCAAAGGCAAGGCTCAGAGTTCCCATAGAATCAGACAATCCCAGAGGCTCCAGCATGGCATTAAAAAATACTCAGTGATCTCTTTTGCTTATTTCTAAGTCAGATTGTTCCTTACATGGATAACCAAAGGAATACAGTGTCCGGGAAGCCAAGAAATAAAAACTGTTTCAATCCAAAGTGAGTGGTCATCTATGTTGAATGCTACTAAGAAATACAGGGAAATGAGGACAGTGAAGCATCCTTTGGATTTGATAACACGGAAATCATGAAATAACAATTTCAGAGGGGAATGGAGATGGAAACCAGACTACTGGAAAGTAAGTGAAAAGTTGAGAAGTGAAGACTGGAAATGTAAACAAAGTCTTGAGAGGCTGGGTTTTTGGTTATTTGTTGTTTATTTGTTTACCCTACTAAGGAAAACATTGACCTGTGGTAGAATCTTGGAAGCCAACCTGCAAGGAACGAAATTGTTTGCTTTTTTGACTATACAGAAAGATCCTGGATTATGTTTGAATTTCTTAATGCTGCTAAGAATATCCACGAAAGGTGGAGGAACTGCTAAAGTAGAAGAGAGAGAAAAATAAATATAGATGAAAAGTGCCTATGAAGGCAAAATTTGTAAGAGCCAGTGTATAAGTAGAAAGGTACATACCACAGAAAGACAAGGATAATACAAAATGGATAGTACATGGAACTTCTCTCCCTCTCTCTCTCTCTCTCTCTCTCTCTCACACACACACACACACACACACACACACACACACATCCAGTAAAAGAATCCCCCTGTGATGCAATCTGAATTCTGAGGTTGTTTTTCAATATTCTACCCAATTACCAACTTTCCTAAGAGCCAGTTTCTCCATTAGCTGGGCATTCCATTCCTGCACCACCCCCTCTCCATGTCAGAGGCCTTACGTTTTATCTGCCTTTCCGTTTCTGACTGTCAAGATTGCAATCAAATTCTTGGTCTAGAGCTATCTACCAATTGCCAGCCTTATGCCAGCTTAAATGAACATCAAATCTCCCTTTATTCACTTTAAACTTTAACTCATTGTGATCATTTCCTGTTTGTTCTTTACCTCTTAAAGGATATCCCACTTTCGAACTTTTCTTGGCCCCAAAGTCTTCATGTCTCCATGCCTAGAATCACTGGTGTCTGATGCTGTGCTGGTGCTGATGTCTTCGTTGGACATCCTTCTTTCTAAGAGTCACCATCAATTGTATCCTGACATCTCCTTACCAAATGATTATGACAAGTAGCTTGAATGTGAACTGTTGAGAAGAACTTATATACTCACTAAATTAAAGAGACTTAGGAACAGTATAATCAAATTACAGAATAAAATCAAAATGCATCTTTCTTATTTAGAAAATTTACACAGAAATACAAAGCATTATGTTTTATGAAATCCCACTAATGTGGTCATAGAGAGATTAAGTATATCTGCTATAAGCATGTTAGACTGGGTATATGAGAGAGAAACTAGCTAGACATTTCTAGATATTTTCAAATTTCAAAATAATGGGTAGAAAATTTCCTCCCCCTTTCTCTGAAGACAGTGGTCCTGATAATTTTTAGAAGCAGTCAGTATAAATGATACAGTAAAGTATCTTATCAAATTATCAAAAGAAGCCAATTTTTGATAAACTATCTTCTCTCAGTCCCAAAGAAATACACATACACACACACACACACACACACACAAATATTTCCTATGATACCGCGGACTTAGAAGCGTCCAGCTTCTTAAAATCCTTAATAAAATTGTGAATGTCTATTCATAAATTTTAAAAATCATAACTCTAGTTGGTAGGTTTGAAATAGATAATACAAAGCAACTGTGGGTATAGTCTATATATTCCCAAATCCTCACTTACACAAGTCAGTATACTCTATATAGAAAAAGAGAGAACACTGGTTAATCTGCTGACTCCTCTCAATGAGGTTTTTAAAAAGATCTTCTGATGTATTTTATCCTTTATTTACCTTTCCCTATGGCAGCAATAAGCCAATGTTAGTATAAATTTTGTATTAAGGCTATATGATAAGATTAGTATTATTATTCCCAGAACAAGCTTAAATGAAAAGAACATTTGAAATCAGATCTTAAGTCGTACAGGACTAGGCTTGAACACCACCACCACGGTGGAGATCTCAGGCCATCCTGTATATCTATCCTTCATCTTTATGTTTGAAATAAAGGTAATAAGCCATTCCCCATAGGATGAGGGGATTAAATAAGATATTATTTATAAATAGCCCAGTGACTGGGATACACTAGATGGTGGATAAGTGTTGGCTCTTTCCCTCCCATTCAAAAATAGAAAACAGATGCAAAGAAGATGTAATCAAGTACTCAGCATCTCACAAACAATTAACTAAAGAAAAAGGGTCCAAATTAAGTTCCTTTGTCTTCACTTACAATACCAACCAATTAATCATTGGAACATGAAAAGTCCAGTCAACCAGTATGTTGCTGTCTCTAAATATTAGCACAGTTGGTTACACACAATAATAACAGCTCCTTGTTAAGAACCTCAGCTGACCCTTAACCCCAGTTAGCTCTCCAGAAATAGAAACTATCTGGGGACCATAGATGGTTTAATGTTTATCCACAGCCAGCAATGAAAACAGAACCGTCTCTGTGATGGTGTGTCAGTAGCGCCATCTATGTATGGGAAGAGTAACACATGTTCCTTGGTGAACTTTTTCAATATAATGACTGGTTGTTTTGGTAATGGAGAAAGGAAACAGAGCCACAGTCTACTGCTCAGGTTCTGAGCTATCCAGCTTCTGCAGAGGCCCTGATTGATTCTTTAACTTCAATTTTCTAAGCCAGTGGTTTAGGTTACAGATATCAACAGTTAGACTAGGAAGGTATATGAAATTGTTGAAAAGACCTATATCATGCTGAATAACATTTTATGAAGAAAGAATAAAAATCTTTGGATGGACATCAGTTGGTATAGACAGATAACCAAGCTCTACCTAAAGTACTAGTAAATCATGCCTACATAAAAAAACTAAATATTTCTATCTTATATTAGTATAGAAAAGAGACTTAATGTCCACTGTATTTTGAGCCGCATGATAGATAACAAGGAGTAAGGAAAAACACCAATTGATATACTTCCTACTTTGTGGGAAAACAAAATTCCCTCTAATTATGCTTATTTTAAGTTAAAATAGAGCAAAAACACTAAGATGTCTCACCAGTTATGGACATAATTAGTTAATATTATTTGCAATTATTTTTAACATTATATTTAACATTTTCATTTCTAGGAAAAAAGTAATTTCAGGCTTTCCTGAAAATTATCTATGTCAATTTGCCCTCCATAACTAAACCCTTTTTTTCAAAAAGAAGTATTTTTCAGAACATATTTTGAATTAGATAAATTTATCTCATTTGATCATTTTCAAGCATTAATTTTCAGTATGAACACAATAATAAATTCAGTTTTCAGGTTAAATATAATTATATCCTATTTTTAATAGAGTGATGTCTGAGAGAGAAACACATTCCATTAAAACTTAGACTGAAACACTATCTGAGAATCCATCATTAGCCAACTGGGAAGAAGAGAGGAAAGAAATCACCTCCAGGAGGTGGAGTTTTAAATTCACTGTCCTTACTTTGTAATTTCCTGCAATTAGCACAAGTCGTAGGGCATTTGACATTTCCTTGGGCATCTAGTTAAACCTGAAGTCTTCCTAGTGTTATACCAGTAGGACTGCAACATATTTAATTTGCTGGCATTTAAAGGAAGAAAAAAAAATATGATCATTTAAAAATTCTAGCAAAGATTTCTGCATTCCTTTAAACAACACATGGATCTCCCATGACAAAAATCTTTTTTTAGCTCACAAGTGGACCAATAACTTTGGTTTTTTTCACCAGTATATTTAAATAGAAAAGGTGGCAGGGTGAAGGACAGCGGGGTGAAGAGACTAGCAATTATTAAGCTTCTACCATTTCCCAAGTACTTTAAATATAGTATCTCATTTAATTCTGCCAGTAGTCTCTTAAGGAAGTATTAATATTTCCATTTTACAGGCGAAGAAACTGTCCAGAGGGGTTAGGTACCTTAAAGAAGGCTAATACAGTTAGCATAGTTAGTAAATGGCAGACTAAAGATCTGTATTCCAGTTTCCCCAACTCAAATAAGTATGTTCACTCTATTACTATACACAGCATATATATATAAGCAAAAATTAATACTAAAACATCTACACTAATTTAAAAAGCCAGGCACAAAAGTGTACGTTATGTATCGTTCTTTTAAGAAAGGGTTCAAATAACAGTAACAACAAATCTGTGGCATTAGAAGTCAGAAGAGTGGTTTTCCTTGGGGAGGGGTAGAGACTAAAAGGGCGCAATACAATGAGGTCTTCTAGGGTACAGATAATGTTTAATTTTTTAACCTGTGTACTCATTAAATCATTAATCATTAATCATTAAATCATTATTATTTTAAATAATGCATAAGTGGTTTTTGTGATAATTCACCAAGTTGTACATTCATGATTTCTGCACTTTCTCTTTGTATATATATAAAATGTACTTCAATTTTTTTTTAAAATACTCATTTTTCAGTTGGATGAGATATCTATTCCATGACATTTAGGCTTGAATTGATCCCATCAAAATATTTCTCTTTAGCTTATACAAAGTCCAAACATCTTGGATTTGAAGAGCTAAGCAGAACATCTTTCCAAAATGACTTTCATCTGAGACATCTGTATTTATATTTCTGATCCCATCAAATCCTCAAAGGTCAGAGGTAAATACTTAAAAATAAAAGTATGAATTTTTTATATACTGCCAGCCGCTTCAAAGGTGACTCAGATCAAGAATTGGCTCCAGTCTTAAAGATGATGTATTTTTTCTCTTGCTATATCAGACTGCTTGGCCCAACCATATGTAGAAAATATGCTACAGTACTGAGTTTTATTTTTATATTTAATATAAATGCTGTAACAAAAAGAAAGCATTTAAAGTAAATTTAAGTCAAGAAGTCTCAGTATTCATTACTTCCTTCTGGACTGATTGGTCTTATTACCTAAAGTCTTTGCATGACTAGCAGTTTTCATGAGACAATTTATAACCTCTGTGTTGAAAGGAAAGAAGGAAGGAAGGAAACAAGGGAAGAAGTTAGAAGTGCGTTCTGGTTTTAGAGATGGAGTCTCAAGTTTTTTGATATGTTATGAAATTTTTTCTTTTGTCCATATTTTAGAGATAATACCTATAAAATTATAAATTTACACATCAGAAAATACTATAAAGTATTCTACAAACATTTCAATAGGACAATTTGAGAATGACCTTTAAAAAGTAGGTACCTTTACCAAATCTCACCCCAAATACTTCACCTGAATCATAATCAAGCCTTTACACCTTATTTCTGGGCTACATGAAAGACAGGACAGAGAGGAACAAACTAAATGACACTCCTCCCTTTGAATAATCAGAAGAAATCTCAAAGGTAGGATATTTCACAGGACAGCTGATTCACTTCAGTCAAAAATTCAGCATCATAAGTAAAGATGCAATTGGAGAATCAGAGACTTAAGGGACACATCAACCAGTATGACATGTGGTACTGGATAGGATTCTGATTTGCACAGATCACCTGTGAAGAACATTGAGGGGACCAACCAGGGACATTTAAATATGGACTGGGTATTAGTTGGCACTGTCACTAATTCTGTGAAGTGTGATAATATTATTTTATTATCTAAAAATATGGCCTTGATTTTATAAAATGCACAATGCAATAGTTAGTGGTGAAATGTCATGATAACTATAATCTACTTTAAAATATATCATATTGCAAAATAGAAAGCTGTGAAACTATTTTTACTATTTATATGAGAGCTCACAGTGCCCCATTTACACTTACTTCAATGATACCAGGTATCTTTCCAAAAAAATTATAGAAGTCATCTTCTTTTAATAAAATTATGAAATCCACTCATTATTTATAGAATCAGCTTAATAAATGATTGGTTCCCAAATTGGCCCTGGTACACAGAGGGCAAGGAGAGACTGAAGAAAGAGGCAGACCTTCAGATTGGTAGGGACAGGTTTAATAAGGAAGAGCACTTACTTACAAGGCTTGTCTTTAGCAGCCATAAGATGAGTAGGTCTCTGAACCTACCCCACAGAATCTCAGAGTTGACAGAGAGGCTTTCCTGGGTTCAGTCACATATTTAGTCTCAACATCACAGTGCTCTCTCAAGGCTGCATCCTTGAAAAAGATTCTCAGTGTGGGAACTGTAGGCAGAATGTACATCTGAAGGACAGGGGAGGGGATAAAGAGCTGCCCACTGACTGGGTCCAGCTTGGGGGTCAATCTGTGGTCACATACTCTCAGTGACTTCCTCCAACATAAGCTAACAGAAAAAAAAAAATGGGCTTTTACTTGAGAGTTACACTTTTTAATTTGAGAAAGAAGATAACTTCAGATATTGCCTACCCTAATTGCCCTCTTATTTACCTGATATTTCTTACAAAAACCTCTGACTGTTTAAAAAGCCCAAATCTCCCTCAAAGGAGGGAGACACTGCAGCTCAGATTCAAAATGAGTTCCAAGAGAGTAGTTCAACGTTTCTATGTAGCAGACACGATCATTTCATTTACTGAGTGCCTATTACATGGCAGTCACTATGTTTTGCATTTCACGTCATTTCTAAAAGGCAATTAGTACCATCTTAATTTTACCTGTGGAGGGAACTCAGGACTCGTTTGTATAAACATAGAGAAATTGTGGAAAATACACTAAATCCTTGCTACTCAGTGTGGTCCTCAGATCAGCACCATCTTGGGATCATTTTAGAACCGAAGAGTCTCAGGTCCTACTCTGGACTTGTCCAATATGAATCTTCATTTTAACAAATTCCCTGAGTGATTTGTATGCCCATTAATGTTATGAAGCCCTGTTCTGAGCAATTAATATTTGTTATAACCAAAAGATGAATTTGGAATGGAAGAAGAGATTATTAAAATTTCCTGTATAGTTCTCTGTTTTCTTTGCTAGTTTATAAACAAGTAAATATTACTCTTATAATTAAAAAATAAAAAAGAAAAGTTTTGGAATATATGCATGCATTAGTCTATGCAGGCTGTCATAATAAAACACCATGGGTTGGGTGGTGGGCGGTAAAAAGAAGAAAAATTTATTTCTCACAGTTCTGGAGTATAGGATGACCAAGATTAAGGTACTGGCAAGGTAGTTTTCATTCTGAAGCCTCTTCTCTTCAACTTCAGGCAGCAGCCATCTCACCATATGCTCACATGACCTCTTTTTTTGTGAGCTCCTAGAAACTGAATGAGTTCTCCGGTGTCTCTCCTTAAAAGGGCACTAGTCCCATCAGATCAGGACCCCATCCTCATGATTTCATCTAACTGTAATTATCCTTCAAAGACCCATCTCCAAATACCATCATATTGGTGGTTAGGGCTTCAACATTTGAATTTTCAAGGGACAAGAGCATTCAGTCCATAACAATGCACACACGCATACAATCCCAAATTATTATCTACGAATAACTATGAGACAGTCATTCTGCGTATTTGTTCCTGGGCAGTGATATTTTATTCACTTAAAATTGAGCAATAAGACTAGAACTTTACCTGCTTGTATTTCATAGAAAGGTGTCCCCTAAGTTGTTTTTTCACCTTTATAGCTTCATTAGACTTAATATTGTATTAATTCAGTACTGCTCCCCTAGGAAGAGTATGAAAGTCCTTTTTGTTGCTCAGATGTTCAGAATTACCCATGAAGTAGGAGTTTCTTTATAAAATATGTTACATGTAAATGAAACGGCCCTTCAGGCATTGCCTGCTGTTACCATGGTACACTGATCTAAAACTGTTCACCACATGCTGGCATATAAAGTGTTTAATGTAGGCAGTCCTATGAATGTCTGAAAGACTAACTAACCATAGAAATCTCAGAGCTATTTTATTATAGCTCAGTATGAAGACAGTGGTATACACAGGAGATTAAATTAAATAATCCAACAACTCTGCAAAATTTATATTCTTGCTCATATATCATTTTCATAAATTGTTTCTGAAAACCTGTCTGTTTTGATCCTTTAAAATTTTTTGCAAAAATCTAAATATATACAGGAACTTCCTTAACCCTTTAAAGAATATACATGTAAAACCTATACTAACATCATCCTGATGAGAGATTGAACACTTTCCCCCTAAGACTGGGAAGAAGGCAAGGATGTCCTCTCACCACTGCTATTCAACACTATACTGGGAGTTCTAGCTAGTGTGATTAGGTAAGAAAAAGAAATTTAATATGCAAACTGAAAAGGAAGAAAGAACAAGTTTTGAGTAGGGATGAGCTCTGCTCACAAGCTCTGAAATACCTGGTGAGTGACCTTAACAACATTAAGTTTTACCACTTACAAGATAATCTATAGGATAATCTATGGGACCTTCATTTTACAAAACACATCCGCTGCCTTTCTCAAGACTTGCTTTCATAGTAGTGTGGAACACATGAAGGTTTCTTTTCAGGGCCAATAACAAAAGACATACCTCATCTCAGGGTTTTGCTGTAATGTGAACATTTGCTATTCAACATAAAAGTGGAAAGATATAAAGTATGATAAATAAGAAACAGTCTTTGGCGTCAGGCTCTCCTGGGTTTGAGGACCAGGTCTACCTCTCACCAGCTAAGTGGCCTTGGACATGAGGTTTAACTTCTTTAAACTTCAGATTTCTCACCTGTGTAGTATGTTGTTGGGAGGAATATATTCAATAATTTATATGCATTTAGCATATAACAAATATTCTATACAGCTAGTTATTATAATTATCATAATTTCTATGTCCTACTTCCTTAACTCTATGATGCATATTTTTTTTCTCATTTTGACATTTCTCTAACCTAGATGTATCTTTCAAGTGAGTTAAAAAGAAACTTGTTAATGGGATTATGGGGGGGGTACAACATATAAATAATTGATATTCTCTTGTATGATTTTTTAAAGCCATAGGTTAAAAGTTATCTGTTCACTCAATTTAAACCACATTTCAGTTACTTGCATTAGCAGTGCCTCACTAACTGAATTTTACTTTAAATTCAGATCCCTAATTGTTGAATAACAGACCTTCAAAACTTACAACATGATTTATGCTTGAACTAAAACATTATGATGCCTGATACTTACTAGCCGATGCAATGAAAGGCAACAGAAATCACCATATTTTTATCAGTGGTCTTAAGCTTCCCCGTCTATTAGAATCACTTGGACTTTCTTAATTAAGTACTAGTGCCCCATATTCTGCCTCAGACCAACTAAATCAGATTTGTGAAGGAGTGTAGAGAAGGCTAAAGTATTTGAAGTTTTTAAAAAGTACCCCTAGGTGACTCTAACATGCGGCCAGGTTTGGAAACTACTAATTAGCAATGTAATTTTCAAAGTTAGAAGAGGTTGGTAAGACTCCTGGCTGAATTTCATGTTTAACTTCCAGCAATAGATATTCAATATAAGTGTAATGTTCAATGTAAGCGTAATATCTCAGTTAAGATGATTGAAAATCAGCAAAACTTGGGGGTATAAAGATGGAGGTTTGCCATTTTCATTTAAAATTTTCTGTATCCAAAATTAACTCTCATGAGCCAGTTTTTGTTGGTAGCAAAGATGTTAAATTAACTAATGAAAACATGCATTTGAAAGGTTTGAAAAGCCAGTTCAGGGCTATCTTCTCAACCACCTTGCTGAGCATGGGCACCACATAAGCTTTCTCTACTTCTTCCATTCCTGGCTCTATTGGCCATTTTCAAACAGAGGGAAGGATGGGGAAAAGCCCCTTATGAAACTGAGCATGCGTTCATTGTGAGGAGGTCAGAGGTTATCATGGCATCCCTTCCCAAGGTCCACCTATTGAAACTTACACAGTCCATTTTCTCAGTGGGGGTGATATCTGATGCTGGTTCTATCAGGTGGCACACTGGGTACTGCGTGGACGTTCATCCAGCCTCTGTACTGTTCCTTGGTGTGAGTAATTTCCTGAAGCTCAGCTGTACTCTGTATCAGGTAGATTCTAGCTAGGGTTCCATACTCGGGCCTCTCAAAAGGTCAATTTTCCCTTCACTGAGTCACCAATTTGCTCCTTGTGATGATTAATCTTATGTGTCAACTTGGTTAGGCTATGGTACCCAGTTGCTGTGTCAAACACCAGTCTAGATGCTGCTGTGAAAGTATTTCTTTAGATGTGGTTATCATTTAAATCAGACTTTAAGCAAAGCATATTACCCTCAATAATGTGAGTGGGACTCATCCAATCAGTTGAAGACTTTAAGAGCAAAGACTGAGGTTTCCTGAAGAAGCAGTTCTGCCTCAAGACTGCAAGGCAGATACCCCACCTGAGTTCCCAGCCTGCAGATTCTGAACTCAAGACTGCAACGTCAACTCTGACCTGACCTTTCAGACTACTAATCTGCAGTATAAGCCCCCATAATCACATGAGCCAATTTCTTAAAGTAAACGTGTGTGTGTGTGTGTGTGTGTGTGTGTGTGTGTGTGTGTGTGTGTGTGTGTGATCTTCTATTGGTTTCAACTTTCTGGAGAACCCTGCCTAATACACCACTCAAACACTTTGTGTTCTACCACATAGTCCTATGGGAATGAACCATTTTAACATTTTTGATCTGTACCCCAGGCAGGATGCTTGCTTGCTTTCTCTTCCATTTCCCTTTCATTGCACCACTATGTTAACTTCTCTTGCTTTCTTCAAGCCCTCATAGGGTGGAACTCAACTGCCAGGATTTCATATATTGGAAATATAGGCAAAATAGGGTATGGTACACATCCACACTCTCAAATTCCCCCAAAAAATAGTTCATGAGAATAATCTAATTGTTATTCTCTGTCTCAGAATTACTTTGGATAACAGAAACCCTCATTGTCCTCACTTCAGTTTCTTTAACCTTCCCTGACCCCTCAGCCTCCTCCAAAAGGCAAAATACAGTATGGGGGTAAGCAGCATGACCAACTGTCCCAGTCTGCCTAGGACTTTCCCAATTTTAGCACTGAAATCCCAATCCTACCGAACTGAAAGAGTTGACCACACTAGAGAGAGGATCAGGTTAACCTATCAGATTTTCTCATTTTAATATTACTATGAAACCTTCTCTATCCATCACCCTTATAGTAGGCTTTTAATCTCAGAAGTCAAGAATCTCACAGTTTTGGAGTCTTGATGAATCTCCCATCAAACAGAAACTTCATGTCTCCATTCTTAATTGTGGGACGGGTTGTTGCAGAAGAACTTACATAGTATATGACATCTCGGAGCAGTAGTCTGTCACAAAGCAATATTTCATACATTAAGCTAAAAGTAGACTTTGTTAACTTTCCAAATAACTTATTAATGCTCAGAAATAATGAATCTGACATGGGTTATGAAAAAAGGCATAGACTATGGCACTAGCAAAGTGGCTTTCTGAAAATGAAAAAATGTATATTAGTGCAGGTTTATAATAAAACTATTACATATATTTAATATAAAGATTCTGCATTGAAGATATATCTTAAAATCAATAGTTTCTTGCAGGCTAATAAATTCATTGTTATTTTTATGGATTTAGTAGAAACAGTGTGGAAATGGCACCATCAGTCCACAAAGTTCCTCAGTCACATCTAGGACATGAGCAAACCGACCAAGCAAGAATGGAAGAATGAGAGTCCAAATAAACATGAATGACCTTTCAGCTGTCACAGAGTACATAAGGTAGCAAGTTCAGGGAAATTAACCGAGAAGGGCTGTAGCAGATCCTGCAGATGTAGGAAAGCAACTCAGAGTCAGGTGTATGAGAAGCATTGGTTTCAGAGGTATGGTGTATATTATGAAACCAGTCCTAAGGGCATGTAAATTATGCCTTTAATTTATGCAGGGGCAGGAAGGTCAAAACACAAGGAACAGAAGTGAAAGGGCATGTGGGCTGACATCTTGCTAACATACCTCTGCCCTAAATAGATTTTCAAAGTTAAAGTGAGAGCAAACTAGTGCAATGAAAAAGTGTCACATAGGCAATATCATTCTAAAGATCTACCATTATAATTGTATTATATGTATTCATTCAAGTGTTTATTGTGCTTTCAGCAGATTAAATAAATGCTATTCTGATTTACATGCAGTTTATTTTCTATGTGAGATCTGAGATTGTTAGAAAAACAAATTCTTATCTTTTTTATTGTGATGTACTTTTCAAAAACTTTACAACTGTTTGTGCTACCCTGGCTAAGGTTTTATTATGAAATAGATTGACTAGGGGAAGTACTTTAGAATAAATGTCAAGATGTAATTTAAGAAATGATATTATATGCTAATAATTAATGTTTGCCATTTTAGACAAAGCAAATACTAATATATATGAGCCAAAAGATATAAACAGAGTCCACAGAAGAAATCATAGGGAAATACAATATGTACTTTGGGTTTAGTACAGATGGCATTTTCATCTTACTGATTCACAAAGATTAAAAAAAATTGAACTTCCTTGTCGGTGATACTTTTCTTTGTTGGGAAAACTTCTATCATAAAAAAGAGAGGGCTTTATTTTTTCACTCTTCTTAATATTTTTTCAAGGGTTCAATACAGATTGAAAAATGCTACTCACCTCCATCTACACCTGAAATCTTTGTTATGCATGTGGGTCAAAATGTTCTTGGCGAGGGAAAAAATCATAATTATTGAGAAATGATATTAAGAAAATGATATGACACTAGTATCATACCTTAGATGCTCCTTGAGAGAGAAAATTTTATCTTATTTCCTTCTCCACAGCCCTGAGCTCAGTCTAGATACAGGGAAGGTGCCCAATAACATATTTGCTTATTGAGTTTGTTTGCTTATCCTGTCGGAGGGAGGTGTTGCATCACAGTAATGCTAAACTGCGCACCTCATTACACCTCTGACAAAATGTGAATGCTTATGCCTCAACTTATACTCACATCCCTTGAGCTATATGTACTAAAATACTATTATTTTGGTCCTAATAAAGTTTTTTCTTCTCCTTGTTGCCATCTAATTGAGATCCTTAAACCACATGATAACAAAACCTGCAAGCTACATATTCTTAGTTCTATGTTAGGACTTCTGTGTAACTTAGGCTCACAAAATTTCTCAAATAAATTATTATGAACATTTAAAATAATGTTTTAAAATTGCAGTTTAAACTAATTTGAAACCTGATACCAAATGTCAGCATACAACAGGGCTGAGCATATGAAGACTGTGGCAGTAGGATATTTCACAAAAAGGCAATAAAAATCCCCTAAAATGTTAGGAGATTTTTGTGCATTTAAATCCATAATCCCAAAAAGGATTCTGTCCTCATCCCCATATGGTGTGTGTTGAGAGACATTAGCTTCTCTGAAAAAATAAGAATATTTTCTTCCATTTTTTCATAAAACTGAAATTAGAGAAAACCTACAGTTTGTCCATATCAATTGATTTCTCCAATTTATTATCAAATCTTTATTGGGTTGAACAATAAACTTGGGTCCTTAAACTACCTGTTTACCACATAAAAAGAATCCAAGATGGAATTATGGAGTCAACAAGGTTGCCCTGGATATTATTTTTGGAAACTAAAGTATTTACCACTTAAAAGTGATAACTCTTCTTGTGCTCAAATGTAACAAATAAGAATACCAGCAAGTCAAGTTGCTGCCTACTTCTGTTAACTTTTGTAGATTTAATATTCCTCTGAATTTTACCTTGTTGCATGTAGTAAAGTCCTGAGAAAAAAAAAATTACTCACATTTTCAAAATTGTTTCTCTCATTTAAACAACACCCACATGGTAGGAACAAGTCATTAAATCTTTCACAAAATGCTACCTGACGTTCTCTAAAATACCTAGCAGGAATGGACACTCATTTTGGTTAACCATTATAGTCCTTTTTTACATTTTTATATCTTTTTCCAAAGGGAAGAAATATGGCCCTATATAAACCTAATGCCAAGAAAAATGTAAGCTAGTACTCATTAAAATACCCACTCTTTGCCAAAGCTAAATTCTGCCTCAGAATTGTGAGGGCAACGCCCATTCACAATGTCCTTGACACCACAGCAAATTGTTTCAACCATCTTCATGCTATTTAAAGTGTGAAAAAAATACAGACGATCTTCTGGAATGCATTCATTACCTTGAAAGTGCTTGACATGCTGGTCATGCCGCAATGAATAGGACTGCAGCTTTTGTGGTACAAAAGCACTTTTGCTTCATTATAGTCTCGGGACAACTTATGTTATAATCCCATTTTCAGTTACAATTGCTCTCAAAATTCCCCATTGAGAAACTTTCATACTACAAGCAGATTTAAATTTACCTTTTACATTTTTTTAAAAGGGGAAAAAAAAACCCTCTCCCCTTCAAAAAAAATCCTTAAGAACATCAGAAATTAGTTATAAGATTTGAAGATTCCAGACTACCATGATCATTTCAATGAATCATGTGTGCAAAACTTTTGAAAATTGTAAAGCACTACAGAATTTAAAGAATCTTTCATTTAATTAAAAAAAAAAAAAACAGAATCACATCTGCAGAGCACAAGGAGAAGAGAATTATAAAATAAATTCTGAGTTAATCAATGTTAATGTTTAATTAGCACCTGGATTGTTAGACTGCAATTTGAGATTAAGGTGTGAAAGATATTTTAATTATATTTAAATGATCTAAGCCCTCCCTGAACTATATTATTTGCCACAGATAGTGAAGTTGAATGATTTTCTTGCCAAAGTCAATGCTATTCATTAGTAAATATATATATACTTAAAGAACTTTAATGATTTGGAGAAATTAAAATGTTATATATTATAAAAAGTTAGGAATCTAATATTTAAATGAATGGTATTCCAAACTGATTGAGCTATGACTCAATAATGAGTTTAAAAGATTTCCTATTAATGGAAAAATTTACTAATTTCCCCAAACTACAATTATGCTGTCTTCTTCCAAGTAATAAATCTCCCCGTATCCTGCCAGGTAAAAGCGAGACTCCTCAGCGTGACTAGCAGCGCCTGACCCTGCCCTGGCTCTTGCCATGTCTGCTCTTACTCATCACCCTGCTGTCCTTCTGATGCCTTCACTCAGGCTACTGCATCTGTCCAAATTACCCTTCCTCTGCTCTACACGTTCCCTGCCTGCCTGTGAACACAAACTCATCTGAGAGACTTAGCCCAAGCACTACCGTCGCCTTTTAAGCCTTTCCTGGTGCTCCACACACTCAGGATTCTCCACTTTTTCACCTGGGCCATTTTTAGCATTACACCTGTAACACTTTGCTGTATATAGCAATTTACAAATCCCATCCATCAGCAAGCCCCATCAGTTCTACTTCTGAAATCTGTCTTCAATTACCCACTTCTCTTCATCTTCTTTACCAGCACTCAACTCAATCCATGGCATCATTTCTGGTCTTGTTGATTACTATACTCTCCTAATCTATCTCTTTTTCCACCCTGGCACCTTCCACTCTTTTCCACCCCATATTCCAGGCAGCCTCAGTGACCTTTTAAAATGCCATCAGATCAGCAATCTGTTTTACGTCTGTTAATATGTTTGCTGTTGCAAACCTAAAGTCCCCATGCCCATGACCTGCAAGGACCTGTAAGATCTGGCTCCTCCTGCCTCTCCAGCCTCATCTCAGATCACTCCCCATCCCAAAGCCTCATCCTCCAACGACACTGGAATCATTCTGCTCTTCAAACACGCTGAATTCCCCCTGTGTTCATCTCTAACTTCTCCTAGTTTTCACATGGCATTCTCACTGCCATTCTTCAGGTCTCTGCTTGATATCACCAGCAGAAGGGTCCCTCATCACTTTGGGTAAAGTAGTCCCTCAATGACTCTAGATCATACTACCCTCCCCCATTTCTCCGTACATACTGAATGCTGGGTGTTGCTTTGTTTACTTGCTCACTCTTACCTTTGTTCCTAGAACGAAGGGCTTCGTGAGGGCAAACTTTTGTCTGATTAGATGCTGCTCTACCATAATCCCAGTCCCAGCTCACTGACCCATGGTGGATACTCATTAAATATTTGTTTAATCAATCAATTAATTAATGACTTAGAGTTCTCTCCCTGTTACACTATAAACTCTCTGAAGGCAAGTGTCATGCCTTATTTATCTTTGTGATCCAGAATCTAGAAAAGTGTTTGGCATAAGATAAATTGTCCATTAATGATTGTGAAATAAATAAATGAATAAACATATTTTAAAACTTTGGTTAGTGTCTATATACACAAAATGTATAATTCAAACCCTAGAACAGTATCTGGACCTCTGAAGGTATTCAATAAATGTTTGTTAAGTAAAGGAATGAACAGAGTATGCACATAGATAACTTATTCCTCTTGCTGCACATGTATCTTAAAACATCCACAATAAACCAGGGCTTTAAAAATTCATTATCTAAAGAACAAGTCAGAACATGTCAGGACTTAAAGTTTTAGTTTTGTGCTGGGAGTTATAATCTCTCATTCAAAGCCCAGTGTCTTTCAGGTGTTCATGTTTTCTCTTCTTCCCAATTATAGCAAAGTCAGAAAACATCTGGAACTTCATACAACTATGCTCTATGATTTCAGAAAAATGTTAGTCAAAAAGTCTGGCCTTGAAAGCACTTTTAAAGTCAAACAGACTAATTTGGTAAGAACTGTTGCTAAAGAGTGCATGTTCTTTAATCATAAAAACTTCTAAACCGTTTCAGTTGTCTTTCAGAGCAATGAAAAGAATCTCTTTGAACCGAGCTGTTGATAACAAGCTCATGAGCTGAAAGTGAAGTCTGAGGCTGGGAGGGGTGTGAAGGCAGGAAAAAATCATTCTTTATAAATAGTTTATTTTTTAAAGTAAAACATGTGTTTGGATTAAAAGCAATCATCTTTCCGTGCTTATACTTTGGAAAAGAATCTTATGTAGCAATCACTAGATTAGGACCATAAGTGATAGACTTAATAAAAGATCAGTCCATGAAAAAAAAAGCTGCAATGAAAATCTAGTATTTTCCTATTAACCTTGACTCTACCTGGAAAACACACTGATTCCATGCTCATTTCACAGGAAAAATAGCCACTCATTTTCTTCCCTTCAGATTCTGCTGTCAAATAACTACATATACCTTAACCGTGGTGTTTGTGAATCTACCTGTCACAACAAATAATAGCCTACACAAGATGCATTTGAACAAAATAATTCTTAAAAATATTAAGCTTCTAAGAAGTCAGAGAGGACTAGCAAGACGTTTTATGAAGCCTCAGAAATGCCAGAAGTGATTGAAATTTCAATGTTGCAAGTTGGATCCTTTCAGCTGCACCCTGTAATTGTACCACTCTTTCTACCCCACCATATGACCATATTTTGAATTCCTAATATGAACCAGGCACTATGTTAGGCACTTGACATTTGTTATCATTAATCTTTACTCCAGATGGTCAAGGTAGACATTATTTTCCTTTTGTCAATGAGCAAAGGGAGGCAAGGAAAAATCTGACCACTTGCCAGGCGGCATACAGTACCCCATACTCTGCACGTAAGTCTCCAAGCCCTTGACAAGGACATGCTCTCTGTTAGTGGTTCTCAGAACAGCAAGAGAATTCTTACTAAAGACTTTGAAATGCAAATTCTTAGCCCTCCAATGGAACCCTCTGAATTAGAAAGGCTGGGGTTGAGGGGTGGAAGTCAGCAATCTGTGTTTTAAGAAGCCCTTCAAGTGATTTCGCTGAGTGTTCAAGTTTAAAATGACTCCTCTAGTTGACATCATTTGCTTTGAAATGTAACTTTAAAGCACGTCCCTGGCTCCTTTTCATGTGAGGACGGCTTCTGCTAAGCCCTGCCTGTTGAAGAATCCCAGCACTCCTGCCCCCTGACGGCTGATCTCACTGTCTGCCCTTTCCTCCACACTCCTGGCCTCTGGCCCTTCTTCTTCGCCTGAATATCTTTTTCTTTGTGATTTGTTCCTCTACGATCAACCTTGCCACTCCTGAATCAGCAGTTGCTACGTTGCAGTCCTGTGATCACTCAACTACTCCCCTGAGGTCTTTTTCATACAGGAGACTTCCAACTCTGGGTGTGGCAATTAAAAAGCTACAGGGTGCCTCCAAGGTTTATCAGAAAACAACAGCAAAAAAATCCTTTCCATCAAAGGCTACTCTGTAATTGCAGGCCCGGCCTGGCTGTATCTATTGTTTGCTGATTTCCACTGTTATCTGCCTGGGGCCTCAATTGCTGGATTTGGCCAGAAATGGTTAAATTCAAGGTAAGGTTGGGCCTAGGCTCAAAAATATGACACAAATATCATGACTTATCCAGATATTTTAATCTAACATTTGTCAACTTATATGAAATTAACATCAGCTAGTAACTACCTGTACTCTTTAGGCAGAGTTAATGAAATCATGAATAATCTCAATATTATATCAGCTTTGTAACCAGAAACACAGGCCCTTCAAAGATAAATATCAGTGGAGGAAAAGGCAAAGTTTTAGATTGTTAATCCAACACCAAAATAGCCAAAGTAGTAGGGTAATCCATCAAATCATATACGTAGGCATTTAACAGGAAAAATAATAATAAATTGATTCATGACTGATCAGTTGAATATTTCTCCAATTAGTTATACTGCTCCCTGGAAGCCATAATAATTGTTGGAATGCTATGCAAAATGGGCTGATTATCAGAGAAAATGTCTATGTAATAGTTCCCTAATTTATTTAAAAAAAAAAGAAGAGAAGAAAAATAACTAATCATAAAAACCTTAAAAAACAGATCCTTTTTGATCTTCATAGGCTCAAAAAATTTTTAACTTTTTTTATTGATTTATAATCATTTTACAATGTTGTGTCAAATTCCAAGGTAGAGCACAATTTTTCAGGTATACATGAACATATATATATTCATTGTCACATATTTTTCTCTGTGAGCTACCATAAGATCTTGTATATATTTCCCTCTGCTATACAGTATAATCTTGTTTATCTATTCTACATTTTGAAATCCCAGTCTATCCCTTCCCACCCCCTGGCCCCTTGGAAACCACAAGTTTGTATTCTATGTCTTATGTGTCTGTTTCTGTTTTGTATTTATGTTTTGTTTGTTTGTTTTAGATCCCACATAAGTGATCTCATATGGTATTTTTCTTTCTCTTTCTGGCTTACTTCACTTAGAATGACATTCTCCAGGAGCATCCATGTTGCTGCAAATGTCATTGTTGTCAGTTTTTATGGCTGAATAGTATTCCATTGTATAAATATACCACTTCTTCTTTATCCAGTCATCTGTTGATGGACATTTAGGCTGTTTCCATGTCTTGGCTATTGTAAATAGTACTGCTATGAACATTGGAGTGCAGGTGTCATTTTGAAATAGCGTTCCTTCTGGATATATGCCCAGGAGTGGGATTCCTGGGTCATACGGTAAGTTTATTCCTAGTCTTTTGAGGAATCTCCATACTGTTTTCCACAGTGGCTATACCAAACTACATTCCCACCTGCAGTGTAGGAGGGTTCCCCTTTCTCCACAGCCTCTCCAGCATTTGTCATTTGTGGATTTTTGAATGATGGCCATTCTGACTGGGGTGAGGTAATACCTCATTGTACTTTTAATTTTCATTTCTCTGTTAATTAGTGATATTGAGCATTTTTTCATGTGCCTATTGATCATTTGTATGTCTTCCTTGGAGAGTTGCTTGTTTAGGTCCTCTGCCCATTTTTGGATTGCGTTATTTGCTTTTTTCTTATTAAGTCGTATGAGCTGCTTATATATTCTGGAGATCAAGCCTTTGTCAGTTTCATTTCCAAAATGTTCTCCCAATCCATAGGTTGTGTTTTTGTTTCACATATGGTTTCCTTTGCTGTGCAGAAGCTTGTAAGTTTCATTAGGTCCCATTTGTTTATTCTTGCTTTTATTTCTATTGCTTGAGTGGACTGTTCTAGGAGAACATCTTTGAGATGTATGTCAGATAATGTTTTGCCTATATTTTCTTCTAAGAGGTTTACTGTATCTTGTCTTATGTTGAAGTCTTTGATTCATTTTGAGTTTATTTTTGTGTATGGTGTAAGGGAGTGTCCTAGCTTCATTGCTTTACATGCTGCTGTCCAGTTTTCCCAACACCATTTGCTGAAGAGACTGTCTTTATTCCATTGTATATTCTTCATAGGCTCAAAATTTTGATGGAACAGTATGACAATGTGAAGCTGTTTATATAGTCCAATTGTATGATCCCAGTTAAAAAAAAAAACTAGAATTTGACTAACCACGACTGACCCTATGACTGCCATGGGAAGAAAAACTAATTATAAAAATCCCAAGACAAGGAATCTCTGTTGATTACATCACAATTTAGTAGGAATGGGGACAGGAAAAATGGATATTCACCACCACTCATAACTGTATTAAAAAAAGCAAAGGCATAATCCACCCTGTAGCCCACATTATTTTTTTTCTTGCAAAAGCTACATGAAAACACTGTGACCAACCACCCTACAGATGAATGGATACACAAGAAGTGGTAGATATATGCAATGGAATACTACTCAGCCATAAAAAAGAATGAAATTTTGCCATCTACAACAACATAGGTGAAACTAGAAGTTATTATGCTTAGTGAAATAAGACAAAGAAAGACAAATATTATATGTTATCACTTACATGCAAAATTTAAAAAATAAAACAAACAAGTTCAATATGACAGAACTCATGGATATAGAGAACAAACTAGTGGTTACCAGTGGGGAAAGGGAAGGGAGGAGGAGCAAGGTAGGGTTAAGGGGTTAAAAGGTACCAGCTACTGTGTATAAAATAAATAAGCCACAAGGATACATTGTACAGTACAGAGAATATAGCCAATATTTTATAACTTTAAAAGAATATAATCTATAAAAATATTGAATCACTATGTTGTACACCTGAAACTAATATAGTATTGTAAATCAACTATATTTCAATTAAAAAAAAAGTGGGACCAAAATTTTAAGATGTAATCTCATAAATGTACTAAGTCCAATTCATCTCTAATTTATTTTAGGGTAAAAACAGCAGTACCCTGCCACAGCCTAGTTTTGCCATACTTTTTCTCAGCATATGATGGAATCTTTTTGAGGCAGAGAAAGTACTCCTGAGAATTTACAAATAATTCCACAATATTTCATGAAGTACTGAATCCTGGATGTCAGGTCTAACTTTGGGTCATCAATACATAAACAAATACCTATCAACCACTCAACTTCTCAGGCAATTAGTACCAAGGATAATATTGATGCTTAGTTTCTATATAATTCCCTAGAGAAACCAGGGATGGAATACATAAAAAAAAAAATTCATTGCCAAGTACTGACAAAGCAGAAGAGGAAACAAAAAGAAGTCATCAAATTTTATTTTCAATATGAACCACAGAGCTTGCTAAGGAAATTTCAACTTCAAAAAAATCGTTTAAAGGAAATTGCTCCACTTTTTATATCCAAATATGTACAGCTGCTTAGCTCTTGGCAAAAAGACTGATAAATGAGAAAGTGTGTAAGAGTATTAGGAGGAAAAAATATCTACTCATAACATTTAGTGAAATGAATTATCAGTTTCCTATCAGCTGAAAAAAGTCATTTCAATAAAGTGTTTTGAAAAGTGCTGTGAAACTAAGATATTTTATTCACTTCTACTTTGTGACATAATTATTGTAATTAATCAAATAAAATAAACATAACATGAAATATGCTTAAGAGTTTGGTGCCATCCAAAGAAATGGCAAATTGAACAGTGTTTTTTACCCAGCTATAAAAAAGAATGAAATAACATCACTTGTAGCAACATGGATGGACCTAGGGATTATCATATTAAGTGAAGTGAGTCAGACAAAGACAAATATCATACGATATCACTTACACATGGAATCTAAAAAAACAAAAAGATACAAATTTTATTTACAAACCAAAAACAGACTCACAGACATAGAAAACAAACTATGGTTATCAAAGGGAAAAGGGCACGGAGGGATAAATTAGGAGTTTGGGATTAACAGACACATGACTATATGTAAAACAGATAAATAACAAGGACCTACTGTATAGCACAGGGAACTATATTCAATTTCTTTCAATAGCATACAATGGAAGAGAATCTGAAAAAAAAATAGATGTATGTATATATATAACTGAATTGCTTTGCTGTATACCTAAAACTAACACTGTAAATCAACTACATTTCAATAAGAAATAAAATTTAAAAAAACACCGTGTTTATTTATCTAGATAAAACAGAACTATCAGATTAATAATTCCACAAAAGATAAGTTTCCTTTCATTTACATGTTTATTTGCTTCTTTGCTTCTGTTTTATTGTGACATGTTGTGTTGTTAAGGAAATATTTGTAGCTCTATCTTTCAGTTGTCTAAATATAATCTTCTTGTGACACTGAACACATTATAATCCACCCAAAGGAGAACGCCACTAAATTCGTACTATTTAATACAATCCACTTACAGACTATTTGAGAACATGTATGACTTTAGCACGTTACCAGATGTTTGGAGAAAGAGCATGTAGTAGTATTTTGGGGGGTGAAATAAAATGGAAAATAATTAAGAGTTACATTTTAGCTATCAATTTTTGCTCCTGAAAAAAAATTATTTCAAATTGTTTTAAATAACTCATGTTCCTTAGCAGCTAATAAAACTGATAGAATATAAACACCACAAGCACAGAGATCATTGTCTGTTTTTTCACTGATACATTCCAAACATGGAGAAAACTGCTTATTGTAGAATAGGGACTCGATAAATATTTGTTAAATGAATAAGTAAATCAATGCCATAGTATCGAACTTTCTTTCTTTAACAAATCCTGACCTCATTGATTCCAGGAAACAATAGCTATGGCTTAAGGTTTTCAACAGTTTGCATGCTATTTTGTTACTTTGTTAGTATAAAAATATATAAAGTATAGTTACTTTGTTACTTATGTTTAATAAGCATAACATAGAATATCACCAAGCTGATGTATAGAAATTTTGTTTTCAAGGTACTATCATATCTCAAACATTCTCCCTTTCAATATTTACAAAGCTCTCTGAAGAAGTAGGAAATGTGTTAATATTCTTTCAATAAATGAAACTTGCTTTCTAAGTGGTCAAATATCCCAAATCACTCATCATCATTCAATGAAAATATTTAAGCTATGATTTACCTATTATAATTTCTCATCCAATGATTCTTTAATTGTAAGAAAAATCATTTTTATTCTCAGCCTACACTCATATATGTCAGATATACTTGAAGTAAGAGGGTTTTAAGCCTAAAAACCTGAGGAGAAGGGTTCTGAGTCACAGAGGGAAAACTGCCTGAAGAAAGATCAAACGTTTCAAGTCAGACTTTTAGGTTACTGGGATTGAGAACAGGAACCACTGTTCCAGGTGGGACACGCCAATACTGTGAATGATAAATTTCAAACTTGACAGTAAATACAGATCTTGGAGATCATCTACTCCAAACTTTCATTTTACAGATATGAACAACTAAAGTCAAGAAGATAAATTAATTGCCTAATATAATACATCTAACAGTGAAACTAAATTAGAACTCCAGATTTCTGACTCTTTCCAGTTCAATTTTCACTTCATCCATACAAAGAAACACAAAAATGGAAAAATATATTTTTGATTATCTCCACCTTGGAAAAAATGATGGAAGCCTGAGAGAATCAACTACTGCAACAGCACCAGATTTTGAACAGACACGACACTACATGAACAACTAAAATGGTGACAGCTGCCCATTCTTATGCAATAGCTGCCCCCATACAATTGACAGTATCAGCTCTGTACTATTTTCTATATTTCATCATTTATTCATACCTCCCTGTGTCCCCTCACCTCTGCCATCCCGCCTTACGTCTTCTCTTAGAAGATAATACTTCCCATGTTGTGAGACGCTTATTTCTGCTCTAACAACAGAAACCCAGCTCCGTGCAAGAATAGCAGCCCATATTTCTGCTATAGACCTGGAATCTGCCAACTGGCTGGCTTCACAAGCTGCCGGAGAAGGGAGATCGAAGCCATGTGTCAAGTCATCTCCTCCAGAAACAGCTCAAACGTAAGCCCTGCTGTTAACAGGAAGACTGGCTCAGAAACACAGCATCAGCATATTATGTACAACCATAAAATAAGGCAATGGTAAATGGTGAGCAATGTACTAAGTTTAAGAATAACCTACTTGGGCAAACAGTTGTTTAAAATGAGTCATCAGTTCTCCCTAACAGACTTCAGAGGGATGATATCACACTGATACCCACTAAAATTAACAAAATAAGTCCAAGTAATTCCATTTGTGTCATCCTTTGAAGGTTTCATTGTCCAGAGGACACTGACAGAAGAATGCAATCTGGATGCATTATCTGCGTGCCTTTCTGAGATCTTTTCAATCATTTGTCATTATTACAGGAATGCAGACCACACACAATGTTAGCTCTACTTAGCGCCACCCCAGGAATGCCCAAAGGAAGAACTTCAGCATTGTCACTATGAACTGGACTCAAAATACTTCACCCAGAATAGATGCCTCTTCCTACTTGTAGAATGCTTTTTGGGTGGCTGGAAGGTTGTGGTTCCCCATAACCTCAAGAAACTTTCTATTTTAAGAATCATTACAGTTTGGTTTAGGAGCATTTTCATTTGATTTGGGACTGAACAGATTCGTGGGGAACTACTTGGTCTCTGTCAACAAAGTAAAATGGTTGAATTTTGCTTTTAGATAGTTTGCATTAAGTTACAAGTTACAGTGACGTTCATCTTAGATTACTTCCACTTTTTCAAGTGATTTTTTTCAACAGGTCAGAATATAACCTAAAAGCTATTTTTGCAAAGTATTTTTGCCTCTAAGTTTTAAATCTATATTTTGAGTTCCTTTATACACAAGTCATCAAACGTTATTTAAAGAGCAATTTTTAGGTCCAAAAAATTTTCCCAGCATTTTAAAGAGCCTTTTAAAATATAGCTTTAAAAACTGAAGGTTATTTTTTTTTAAAGGATCAGATGAACCCAAGCTTAAATCAACCCTAAAAATGTGAAAATTTTAGGTGAGCTCCTAGTTTTGAAGAACTAAGTTCTTTCCTGCTTTCAGTTTTTTAAAACACCAAGCAAATGATTTTTTAATAGGCTTTCCCCTCCACCACCAATGTTGAGATTTAAAGGCATGCAATGCTAATTTTATTTGAATTGTTGTTTCTTAAATAGCATATTTTTTAATTTCAAAGGCAACACACAATATTTGTAGTAAATTGGAAAATAAAAGTAGGAAGAAAATAAGAACCAATTATAATCTTGTGTGGATAATGACTTAACATTTTGCTACATCTTCTAGTTTTTCAATGAATATTTCTGTTTTTTTAATTTAGCTTTTATATTTTAAGAAATACTTTTCAAGATCTTATATTCTGGAGTTTTCCCTATTATAAAACAATAGTGTAGACTTAAATGCCACATGGTTCTTCAGTTTTACAGATGCTCTGTCTTTTCCACTATCTTGTTTACTATTCAATCAAGTTTATATCTCTACCACTCTACTTAAAATATCCTTTTGCAAAACACTATTATCTTACCTATTTCTTTTTTCACTTGATTTTTTCTTAGCTGTTTCATAATCCTTTTCCTAGTCTTTCTGAAATTGTGTAGACTTTTAGCCTCCATCCTCATAAGACACCTTCTTTTGATTTAGTGCCTTTTACCATTTTTCATTGACCTAATCTGACCACATTTTCTCACTCTAATTTCTCACCCAGTGTGGTTTTTTGATCTCAGTATTCTTGGGGCAGTATCCTGGCTCCTCTTTTCAGTATTTTCCTTCCTTGAATGATCCCTTCCACTTCCATGCCTTGGAGGTATCATTAAAAGAAGGAAAATATGCATATACTATTCTCAGGAAAATTACAAAAATACTGTGGGTTTAATATTTTATAACTGCTTGATTTAATATTGTGAACCTTTCCCTAAGTCATTTACTATTCAGTATGCTAAAGTTGAGATAAAATTCTATTATATGTTTGAGCTGGCCTTGAGATGAGTTAAGGCCATGGGACCCAAGGCCATGACTGAAGAGCATGTTTGTAGCATGCAGTAAATAGTTGCTCCACATATGTGTCAATTATGTAAGATTTAGAACAAAGAAAATAGAAGTACGCATGTGCTAGACATATTCTGTAAACCTAATGAACAAAGAAACTCAGACTGCGCGTGTGTTGACAGAAAACAGATAAAAGCAGGACAGGTGCATCATAGGTGCGCACCTCCCTGGGGCAATAAAGTGTTGTTAACCCCATGGTGTCTCTGGTCGAAGTCTGTCTGGCGGTATGGCAACTCCACGTGCATTTTTTCGTTTGGGCCGCTCACCTCCTGGAACCCCACGTCAGCCTCCCTCGGCTGACAATATGGAAGTATATAATTATTTAACTAATTTGCTGATAACAGGCGTTAAAAATGTTTCTAATTATTTATTCTAAACAATACTGCTATGAACATCTTTATCTAAACATCTTTGTATATGTTCTGATTATGTTCTTAATTTAATTTTTTAAATGAGTATTGCTAGGTTATGGGCATGTTTTTAATACATTTAATAAATTTTGCCAAAATGTCCTCCAGAAAGGCTATATAAATAAATGACAACATTCCATGTCCCTACTCTTCAGTTATATTAGGCATTAACATTTCATTTAATCATCAGGTTTTGAGGGGGGTTGTGAAGAACAGACAGTTGTGTGGACACTATTCTCCCCAAGTCACGATAGTCACTCTCCGGTTACATAAATCTATTAAGTGCATCTTTTATTTCAGTCACACAGGTTAGTGGCACCTAATCTCAAGAGATCTCCTTTTGTCTTTTTTTCCCTCTCATTGTACATCTTTATTTTCCTTTTAATATCTGTAGAAACTGTAGTGATGTTACCTACCTCATTCTTCCTACTGGTAATTAGCATCTTCTTTTTGTCTTGACCAGCTTGCCTAGAGGTTTACAAACTTTACTGATCTTCTGAAAGAACCAGGTCTTGGTTTCACTGACTTCCTCTCTCTCTTTCTATAGTTTTCCATTTCACTGACTGCTGCTCTTTCTTTCTTTTTCTTATCTTTTGCTTACTTTTTTAAATTGAAGTATACTCAGGTGCAGTGTGTCCATTTTTGCTTACTTTGAACTTAATTTTTCTGATTGTTGTTCTTAAGGCAGAAGTTGAGGTCATTTCATTTATTTGAGACCTTTCTTTTCTGATACAGATGTTAGTCTTATATGCTTCTAAGTACTGCTTTATCTGTGCTTCACAAGTTTTGATATATTGTGTTTTCATTTTCATTCAGTTCAATATACTACCTAATTCCCTTTCATTTCTTCTATGACCTTTGGGTTATTTAGAATTTTGTTATTTATTTCCAAATATTTGGGGATTACACAGATAATTTCCTTTTTTATGTTTTAGTTCTTTTTTATTGAAGTATAGTTGATTTATAATGTGTTAATTTCTGGTGTACAGTATAATGATTCAGTTGTACATATACGTATATTCCTTTTCATATTCATTTTCATTATAGGCTATTACAAGATATTAAATACAGTTCCCTGTGATATACAGTAGGACCTTGCTGTTTATCTATTATATATAGTTGTTTGTATCTGCAATCTTTTTGTTTTACAGGGGCACATTCTTTACTGAGCTCTGAGGAGTATTTTTCATGCTTTTTTGAAATAATAATCCTAGTTGTCACAACTCAGATACCTTCTAGAGACATTCTTATTTAAAACCCCTGTTTATTTCAGTTAATGTAGAAAAAGGATCAGGGCTGGTGAGGTGTAGGGGATAAACAGGAAAAATACATCAAACCAACTTTTGTGGTCTGTGTTTTTCCAAGTATTTAAGAAAAAAAAAAAGAAAGGATTCTTTTCTAAAGCAACTGTAATCAAATTCTCAATAATATATTAAAAGGTAAAACCTTGGGAATGGGCCAGTGTTTAATAAGTTACCTGATAATCACCTCCAACTCAATGTCCTGCTGGAATTTTTTAAATTTTATTTTTGTTTTTGTTTTGAGAGGGAGGTAATTAGGTTTATTTATTTTTTTAGTGGAGGTGCATGGGGATTGAACCCAGGACCTTGTGCATGCTAAGCAGGCACTTTACCACTGAGATATTTCCCTACCCCCTGCTGCTGGCATTTTTAAATGACCCTGTTTCCTGATTTTCCTGTCACTCAGTGGCATAGCCATTGTCCTGTATACCTAGAATGAAAATTTTGAGGCAAACTTGAATCTCTACTCTCTCGACTCTGTATCCAAAGTATTTCTTACCTGTTTCCTCTTTCCCATTCCCCTTCTAACCACTCTAGGTCAGGAACTCAATGCCTTTCACTTGGACCAGCGGTTTTTGAACTCTTATTGAGGACCTATAAGCAACAAGGGAGACTTGCAAGTGGACCAAAGAGGGCATGTTAACCAGGACTTTGAGACCCATCTCCATTTCAGTCTGATGCAGCTGGTGGGGTTGTGGGTATGGTTATCAGACTGAGAAAATAAAAATATAGGATAGCCAGTTAAACTTAAATTTCACAAGAAAAACAAATACCATTTTAGTATAAGTGTGCATCAAGTAGTGGATGGGGCATACTTCTACTAAAAAAGTATCTGTTTTTTATCTGAAATTCAACTTAAGCTGAGCATCCTGTATTCTTTCTAGCAGCCTTAGTTGTGGGTGGCAGAAGGGGGACAGGAGATAGTACCTGAGTCAAGGATCAAGGTGCCTCACCTGTGTCTTCTTTATTACATCTAACACATGTCCACATGTCTTGGAACCAAGGCTCTAGGCAATTGTATGCCATGAGAAACAAATAAATGTTTGAAACCAGGCTTGAAGGCCTGTAGATAATTCAGATCACTTAATCTGCTTAATGCGGAATAGCAGGAATTAAACTTTATTTTTAAAAACAGGGTAGGCTCAAGCCAAAAAAAAAGAGTTTGGAAATATAGATTTTTAAAGTATTTTACAATGTGAAGTTCACTGAAAAAGTAGGATACAAAACTGTATGTGTGTAGATAATATGTACCATACATACATAACAAGATAGAACAGATATATTGATATATAATTGTCATTATTTATTTTATACAAGCACACAAATAACATTTTATACAAGCACACAAATATACACATGTAGAAATAGTAAAAGACTAGAAGAAAAGACACCACAATATTAACTGGTTATTTCTGGGTGGTGGGATCATGACTGAATATTTTTAGATGTTTTGGCATTTCCCACTTTTTCTCTATAACCTTCAAGCAGATGGCTAATACTGCTCAGTTTCAATGTGGGATTTTCCTCAAATACAGAGCATGACTTTTAAAAAATCCTGTTTTCCCAGGTACTCTCAAACACTCAACATATCTCCCAAAGTCCTTTCCCCCCATACTCCAAAATCTCCTCAAATCTGTTGTATGAGTCAAAACACTTTCTATTCCAAGTCACAGACAACCAACTGAGAGTAACTTACACTTAAATATATATATATATGTATATCTGACAACTCCAGGGATGGTGTTGACTTTAAGCATAGCTTTATTGTCAAGTTGAGTGTTTTTGATATCGTAGAGGGTGGATTTTTGAGCCAAAACAATAATTCACTGGGAACCTTGATATATTAATATTTCATTTCTTTAATTACCATCTTTTAGTTCACTTTATAAATCTCACTATTCTACATAGTAATTGAACCTACTTTAATAATAATTTGTAATAGAGATTTTACAGTGTAATTATTCATATTCCCTTCAATATTTTTAAATTGTAAAAATGTAATTTGATTTCCTTTTGAAGTACATCCAGATGATTAGAGAAGCCTTCCTATACTCAGTAATTTTCATAAAGACATGCCAATAAATATAAGGTTTGAGATTTCCTACATATTCTAATATCATTTTATAATGTTAAGACTTCAACTCAAGATCACAACTTTAAGCAAATTATGCAATGCATTACCCAGTACTCATTTGTTACTGTAACAGGATAAAATTTCCATACTTTTTTTAAAACTTAATTTTTAATTGAAATATAGTCAGTTACAATGTATCAATTTCTGGAGCACAGCATAATGTCCCAGTCATACATATATATACATATATTCATTTTCATATTCATTTTCATTAAAGGTTATTATAAGATATTTAATATAGTTTCCTGTGCTATACAGAAGAAATTTGTTTTTTATCCATTTTTATATATAGTGGTTATCATAAGCTTTTCTAAAGCTTAAGATGCTGAAATCTGCACAGATTCTATTTCACCACAAAAAAACTGTAGTCCTGTAGGTTTAGATGCTTCATCTCTCTATGCCCAATTCTCAGTGCTAGAGTTTTAATTCTCCTTGGAGTTAAAGACATTTACCTCCTAGGAGATAACCACCTTCTTAGCTAGTGAGGCTGAGGTGGCTTGAAGACCAGGGGGTTTCTCTTGGGTGTGAAATCTTGATTGTAGTTGTCCAAGGTAATTTTTGTTATGACCCTAAAAATTAAGCTAAACTTATTTTTATGATTAACGTGTCATGGGTTCTGCTTAGAATTTCAGAGAGTCCACATCTTTGGGTTAAATCCTATCATTTCCTAACTCTTCCACCTTATCCCAGAAAATTAAAACTTTTCAGATAAACTGCTGTCTCTCTAAGTGAACAACGGATGTGTATACATATATGATGCACAACAGTACAGTGTGTATGTGTGTGTGTGTATTGGATATGTATGTAACTGCGTGTATGTGTATACGCACATTCACACCACACAACTAACTTCCTTAAATGATCTGATGGTCTCGCGTTCTTCAGCTCTCTAGAGATATTTATGTGTCTCCGTTGCAGCTCTAAGACTAGATGCCACATAGCATATGCACAACTCCAGGAGGCACCAGAGACCATAATGTGAACCGGACCTTCTGAAATGAGCACCTCTACAGAGACATTTAGAGCTACTGCATGGGACCTTGACATTTTTTTAATTTAAAGAAATCCTGCATTACTTTATACTATTCTCATCAGCTAGGTTTACAACCCTTAGAAAACATTTAAAAACACATCGGATTAGATTCTGTTATGTGTCTTAACCTTCAGTGACAATTTCTAAGGTCATTCCAAGGACAACCACAGAGGAAATCCAAAATCCAGGAGAGACCAGTCTTCAGATAAAACCTGATCTGGTACAATCAGGGCTGTCTCTTTCCATCTCTCAATTATGGTTTCCCGCCATCCCCCCCCCCCCCCCAGTCTCTCTCTGCTTCGTTCTAAGGCAATCTCTTCAGAAATGTCAGAAAAGATAAACACCAGCAGAGCAACTCTAGGGAAAGGCTAACTCCTTTGAGTTAGATTCTGAATTAGAATCTCAATATCATCACTAAGCAACTGCGGGGTTTGGGGCAAGATATTTAACCTCTCTATGTCTCGAGTTCCTTTCCCATAAATGAGGATACTAAGGATAATTCTAGCACATAATTTTTCTGATAATTAATAAGGTGTATGTAAGGTTTTTAGCACAATAGCTGAATATAAATGAGTTCACTACAGAACCAAGAATCTTGCATTTACTCCACTCTCTCTATGTTCTGAATTGTCTTTTGTTCTACCAGTTTCTTTCTTCTCTTTCTCAAAGAAATCCCCCATCCACTTTGATTTTTTAATATATTTATTATTCTAGCTAACATAACAGCATCCCTGAGACTTCTGAGACAACCCAGAACTAGCCAACTTTCATATTCAGAAAATATCAATTTAATATCTTTTAGTAACCTATAATGGAAAAGAATATGAAAAGGAATATATGTATGTATATGTGTGACTGAAACATTATGCTGTACACCAGAAATTGACACAACATTGTAAACGGACTATACTTCAATTAAAAAAAAAATCAATGCTATCATTTTTGGAGAACACAAAACTTTTCTTAGAAAATATCTTTAAAATTCTCTCCATAAGAAGAAACTAAATCAAAACCCAGTAAAAGTAAAAGCAAAGTGAGAACCATTTTCTGATTTCATTTATAATTAGAGGAAATTTATAACTTTTGTTTTGGGATTAGTTGACTTATGATTGGATAATTTTAATCTTGTTTCATATAAAATTACTATTGTCTCTGAACTATTACAGTATACCATCTCTCTTCCTGGTAGACAATAAGGCATTTAAATGGCAGTCAGTTACCATGATTTTGACTTATCTTTATATCCTCCTCAAGGCATAGCACAGGGCCTAGCATATGCTAGCATGCATTTAATCTCCTATAAAATGCAATAAAAACATAGGTAATATGCTTAACAAATTCAAAAATGACCCAGGATCAAGAGGACCACTCATTTTGATTAATTAACTAAAATAAGATGCAAAGTGGGTCTAGGATACTACAGAAAGATAGGGAAATCTAACAAGACCATATGTAACAAAACAAAGCATCTTCATTTAAGAAGTACTGAGAAAGTATGGAGAAATGGTTCTAGAAATCAAAATTACAACCAGTTCTGGAAAGAAGAAAAACTTCTACTCACTACAAGAAAAAATATCCTACCAGAAATTGACACATTGTAACTGACTATACTTCAGTACAAAATATTTAAAAATAAAGAAAAACTATCCTAATAAATTTTTGGAGATTGATCAGAACAACTTATTCTAGAATTGTTCATGCTGAGAACATTCCATCAGTCTCTTCCCAGTCTCAGTTCCCACCCCAGACCTTCTGAGCTCAGCCTAAAGTTGAGAATGACTAATCTTAGCTGCAACATCATATTCTGAGAAGTTCTCTACTAGGGGCCAGGTTTTCCACTGAAAATAGAAGAAAAGAGATGACTTAAATAATATATTTACACAGCATTTCATAGATTAAAATTATTTTACAAACATCATTTTACTTTATCTTCACAGTAACCCTTTGAAGTATTCAATGGAGACATTGTTATTTTATTCTCAGTTTTAGATGAGAACTTTGAAATTCAGAGAGAATAGAATCTGCCCAAGGGCAGAGTAAGAGACAGAGCCAAGGTTAAAACCGAAAGGGACAATAAAAATAAAGTTGGTATTAGATTCCAAATATGGGTGTTTCCTAATAACAAGGGAGTGAAAATATATGCTCTCTTGTGGAAATACAGACGGAATTCATTGACAGAAGCACAGAGAAAAACTGCCCAGGAAAATATCAGACTTTGCCTGGCTCTGAAAATGACCTTGAGTGAATTCTTTATCTTTCAAATGACCCTTCTTGCTTTCTTGTCTGTCCATAAAACTTAACTATTAGATTACTAATAAAAGCTGGCAGTCAAATTCCAGAAATCAGTCAATAAAGGAGTTAATGAAAAAAATAATAACCCAAAACATGCCCTTTTGAATATTCATGTTTTCCTACAGAGAAAGTATTTCATAGGATATATAATAATATATTATACATTAATATATAATAGTACTTGCAGACAAATTCAGCCCTATAAATAACTCCATTAAACTAAAAGGATATTTTGCTTTAGTAATGGTGATCAGTCAACACATAAATAGCTACTGTTGAATTTTAGAGAATTTCAGTATGTAATTTGAGGGCATGGTTTGGCTCGTATGGCTGGGTTGTCCTACCACAAGCGTGACCAGACCATAGGGACTGAGAAACACATTTATCAAAACTGAAATGTTCAATGAGTCCTTTTACTATGTACAAATACACTGTGTACCTATCATGATTATGAGGTTGTGACTGAACATTCAGTCTCCTGGTTTTGAACATAAAAGGTCTTCATTTAGATGCCAGATGACATTTCTCAGGTGATACATGAGATTTCTCCAAGGCAAGTAAATTGAGAATATATAGAAGCCTGTAATTCCAGACCATAACTGATTAAAAAAAAAAACTCCATCCATTTTTGCAGAAGTCATTTTTATGGAAACTGGGGGGACATTACAAAGTTGTTAAGTAGCAGACTAGAGAGATACGGATCGTAAGTGAATTAATCTTCACTTATTATTTACTGCAGTTTTTTTATCCTATGATTTAAAATATTAAATCCAGCCAGGGTAGGTGGGGCTGATTCACTTCTTGCTTTTAATGTTAGGTACCGTGCGTGAAGGAATTGTTTTTGCAACATCTACGCGAACTTCATTAGCGCTCACTGTACTCTTCCCTCATGTCATTTAGCATGGCATGAAGTTTGTATTTGTGTGATGATTTCATTGAAACTTATACCTCCTATCCATCAACCAGATCCTATAACGACAGGGACGGTGTGTCTGATTTCCATAGCACTGCATTCTAGAACCTAGCAGAGGCAGTAAGTTGGTGGATGACCAGAGAACAGAAGGTGTGGCTTTCTTCACTGCACTGGATGCAATAATGATGTATATAAGACGGCCCACTTGTCTTTGGAAGATGTGGTGGCCAGACCCACAGAATATACTTGCAATGTCATGACACTTCAGCACTCCTAGCCATAATTCTCTAACCTTCTTTTTCTCTTTGCTACATTTTTGTTTTAAATATTTTACACTCACAAATAATGTCTATTCCAGAATATCTATAAATGTCCGTGTGAAAGGTGATGTTGAGGACACTTGGAAACTACAGCAATGCTCATGGAAGAAGAGTAATTTGGGACTTCATGGGAATTTAAAAAAAAAAAATGAATGGGTCAACAGAGTGCTGTGGCTAGAGGAAGACCAGGGTGGAGTTTTATAAAAGAACTGAAGCACTGTGTAGGGAATAAAAAGAAGCCCAGTATGAACTGTCCCTAACACTGACAGACGTGGCCTCTGGTCTACACCCCTTCTCTCATAAAGCACATGGTACACCAAAGGAAACCTTCTAGCTTCTGTGGACCTCAGTCGAAAAACAACTGCAAGAGGGCACATTGTATTCTTTACAGAAAGAGACAGCCTGTCATTTTAACCCAGCTTGTTTCTTCACAACTTTGAAAACCTCAACATTGAGGACAATGAGCCCTCCTCTGTGGTGGACTGTTCTACTTGTTCTCAATTTACAAATAGGAATTTTAAAATTAACAATAAAATTCATCCCCAAGGGTACACAAGGGTAGTTGGACATGCTTTCATACACAGCTTCTCCAACCCTGTATTTTTTTTTCCTCTTTTGAATTTCCCATTTAGAGGAATCCTCAACTACATCAGAATCACAGTGGCTCAGAGGCAGGGACTGACACGTGCCTGTGCAGACATTCCTATATAGAAGCTCACAACCCGTTTCCTTTACTCTCATATTATATTTCTTAATTCCCTTCTATTTTCTGCATTTTGCATTTCTTCAGTAATATGTAAGTTCTATTTAATGGGAAAAAAATCAAAATCAAGATAGAATAAGTCTCTGCTTAATGTGAAAGTATCTGACCAGGTTCAGTGCCTCTATCAGTCATCTCCTTGCTAGGGCTCCTGCTGCAAATGCTCCTCAAAGGTTTTCTCTCTCCTATGGCATGGCCAATATTGCCAATTTTGAACTCCACCATTATTTTCCATTTACGTTGATGGTAAACCTCCACTGTGGATCCAGTTCTTGCTCTGGAATTAATGTTTTGAACGGCTTTCCAAATGCTGGATTCCCCCCTCAGTATCTTGTAAGAAACTCAAATCTTATTTTTATCTTGCTTGTGCCTGCAGCCATAGGTTAGCCCAACCCCATCTAGCCCCAGATTCCAGGAATCCTTGCATGGGTCACAGCTCAACCCCAACAGGGACATTTATAACTGCAGGACCTTGGAGGGGTCCTAAAATTCTAAGAAAGCCTCTGCAAGTTTAAGGTCTGAAAGTTGGAATCAACACACTAATAAAAAACAAAGAAAGTAAAAAATCAAATTTTAAGGTTGTCACTGGGTAAACCCAAGAAAATGCTCAAAGGAACTTTTGTAATCACAGTGTATTAAATTGATATTTTAGAACTTCAAATTTTGTATAAAGAAATCAGTCTGAATCAACTTACCTCCTACTCTCATATGTATTCTAATGAGAAGGAATCCAGTTATGGCCCAATACACTTCACAGGTTCAATCACAAGCTTAAGAATAAAGCTAAATAGGTTCCCACAGCATTTCTCCACCTAAAGTATTTTTAGTGGATAATCCTAAAACCTGCCTTGACATTCTCTTGAGTTTATTATTTCCTGAAACTTAAAATATAAATACATTGCCCAGAACCAGCAGAGCACCAAGCCACTAATCACCATTGATGTATTACCAAAGGATGCATACTGGAGAACCCTGAAATGGGTAGAAACAAGACAGTTTTTCGATTCTGTAAGAAGTTGGAAGTGTATGGTACATCATGGCATGGGAGGCTGGGCAAAAGAGGTCGCTAAGGGTCCAAGGCTATAGAAATAAGGAAAGAAAGAAAGAAGAAAGAGAAGGAGGAGGGGGAGAAGGAAAAGAGGAAGGAGGAAGTGGAGGAGGGGAAGGAGAAGAGGAAGAAGGAGGAGAAGGAGAAGAAGGAGAAGCAGGAGAAGAAGAGGAGAAGGAGGAAGAGGAAGAGGAAGAAGAAGAGCAAAGGCAAAGGCAGCTCCAGAAGGAAGAGTGCGGATCTATGACCATCAAGTGGGCTGTGTTTCCCTCTTCATTAGCAGGGAGATGCATCAGGCATGAAGGCATCATGAGTAGCCTGAAAAGAAAGAGGTTCCATGACCTCACTGCGCAGTAAGAGAACCTGCACAACAGCCACCTGAATCAGAGTCATAAGTGTTTTATGTTTGGTGGGATCTGTCAGCTGATTTTCAAGGGCTGGAGTGATTTTCTCAGTGACACAAAATGCAAATGACAGTTCTGAGACTAGAACTCAGGTCTTCTGACTCCTACTTCAGAAGTCTTTCAAGCTAACCATGGCCTGGTAAGGGACACATCTCCAACAGCAGACACCAACCTGAGATGCCTTGAACCTACAGTCCTCTGCAATAGACACTATGAAGGTATCATCTCCCTCGGTTCCAAATTCAGTATCTTTCAGTGTAAGTTAACAACAAAACAAAATCCAGAAGAACCTGTTGGGTTTACAATAGGGAGAATAAAGATCTAGGATATAGAGTGTAAAAACTCTAATGAATATTTTTAAAGGCACTGTGTAATCTGATTAGATTCAATGGTTTCATTATTTTACCTTAACCATCTGGAACGCCTCTGAAAAGTTCCAAAATACATCACACTTGAACAATTTACAATTGCATGGATTAGTCATAATCAAACTTATGTAGAGAAGAAGATTAAAGGGTGACAAAAAAAAAGTTACTTTTTAATTGAACTGTACTCTTACACACTTTAGAAATTTAAATTTAAAAGCAAGGACCATGGCCATATAATTCCCTTATTTACGTTAAGAAGGAAATTCTACAGATGAAATTATATCAATGGAAAAGAAATCATGATATTAGTCATTTATTGCTTTAGCTCCTCATCTGACTTGTGTATTATTTGAAAAATAAAACATATATATGCTTTGTTAGGCATAATTTTAACTAATTAATACGTTATTAATTTGAATAAGCTTGTTATTTATGTCTGTAAAAACCTAAAAGAAAAGCATACATTCTATAAGTAAAGTAACTAGAAGTGAGACAATATTCTGTAGAGATTTTTTTTCCCTTACTCTCATTTTGATTTATATGCTACTGGTTTATGATCAGAGTCGGAGTATAACATCAGCTGTTTAGTGTTAACTGCCTGATGCTACCTCACAGTGCTTCCAAATGTTTTTAACTTTCAAGTGCCAAATTCTTTTTTTATACTGAAGTATAGTTGATTTAAAGTGTTAATTTCTGGTGTACAGCATGGTGATTCAGTTATATATATATATATTCCTTTTCATATTCTTTTTCATTACAGGCTATTACAAGATATTGAATATAATTCCTCATGCTATACAGTAGGACTTTGTTCATCCATTTTACATATAGTAGTTTGTATCTGCTAATACAAAACTCCTAATTTATCCCTCCCCACCTCTTTACTCTTTGGTAACCATAAGTTTGTTTTCTATGTCTATGAGTCTCGTTTTTTTAGATTGCATATAAAAGTGACATCATATGATACTTGCCTTTCTCTTTCTGACTTACTTCAACTTAGTATGATAATCTCCAGGTCCACCCAAGTTGCTGCAAATGGCATCATTTCATTCCTTTTTATGGCTGAGTAATATTCCATTGTATATGTGTGTGTGTGTGTGTGTGTGTGTGTGTGTGTGTACACCACATCTTATTTATCCAGTCATCTGTTGATGGACATTTAGGTTGCTTCCATGTCTTGGCTATTGTAAATAATGCTGCTATGAATGTTGGGTTACATATCTTTTCGATTGCTGGATCATACGGTAACTCTATTTTTAGCTTTTTGAGGAATCTCCATACCATTTTCCATAATGGCTGCACCAAATTACATTCCTACCGACAGTGTGGAAAGGTTCCCTTTTCTCCATACCCTCTCCAGCTTTTATTGCTTGTGTACTTTTTAATGATTCAAGTGCCAAATTCTTGAAATTATAGATGAAACAGAGGTAGGGCATACAAGGAGAGTCCTGGAGTATGGCAAGGAGAAAGACCCAAAGGGATAGATCAACTCATAACAACATACTCAGCAAAGGGTGCAGCTTGCCTGATAGGTCATTACCATCATTACCACAACACTTCAGACCTTGTATCACTCACTTGCTAATACTTCAAAATGGAGATAGCATTATCATAATACAACTTTATCTAAGGATCACCCCCCAAATCTCTTGAGGGCTGAAACAGCAAATTTTACTTACTTAGTTATTCTACCTCTAACACACATACACACAATGAATTAGCAAGAAGTCAAAGGGAAATTACCATTTGAAAAGGTGTGACATTAACAGAACTACATATGCTCACCAGTATTGTTTCCTTTTGATCTACAGGTGTGAAGAACAGCTAGAAAAATTCTGGGTAATCTGGGGGAGGGAGCAGAAAAACAATTTATACTATACCTCTCAAATGGCAAGAGATCAAACAAGATTTTTTTTTTCAATTCAAAATTGTTTTCTGCAAGAGGTCTGCATAAACTGGAAGTTTGAGATTTGCAGGTACTAACTATTATATATAAAATAAAGTTTCTGCTGTATAGCACAGGGAACTATATTCAATATCTTATAGTAACCTATAATGAAAAAGAATATGAAAACAAATATATGTATGTATATGTATGACTGAAACATTATGCTGTACACCAGAAATTGACACAACATTGTAAACAGACTACACTTGAATAAAAAAAAAAATACACAGCAGCGCATTCTCATACCAGAGCCTCTGGAGGGGGTGGGGCAGTCAAGAGTCACATCTTGAAACAATCTGTTCATGGATGTTTAGTTATAGATTTCATGTTTTTACCCAGAAAAAAGGGCTTAACAGTATTTCCATGTTACAGAACATGTTGGGTATAATTTATAGTCTTGCATATGCTATGTTCTATTCATAATGAAAAAGAATTTGTCAGATGCTTCTAAAACACGTTATTTGCCAGATTATATTCCCGTTCTTATTTAATGAAACCCAATCACCTAAGCCAGAAATCTGGAAGTCATTCCATTTTCTTGCCTCTCTCTCATCATCCATGTCACATTAGATCATAAAGTCCTGCCTACTTTTCCCCTTAGCATCTCTAAAATCCCTCCTCTCCTCCATCATCACTGCTCAGAATCACATCGGTTTCTCCCTTGGACCACTGGAGAGCCTCCTAAGCCTTCATCCTGTCGCTTCTCTTTTCCCCATCCCTTCCATACTGTACATTCTAGCCCAGCAGATGAGCTCTAGAGCTCAAACATGATTATTTTATTTCCTTCAGGAATAAGAGCTCTGCTTGACTCAGTCGTCATTGCAGTTCTCCACCCTGTATGCACTGCACGCGTATCTACTGAAATCTCTGTCATTCGTTGAACCCAGCCTGTTTTCTCACATTTGATTCTTCCCTCTATTTATAATATCCTTGCCTCCATTGCTCATCTTTACCTTTAAACTCTTGCTTATCCTTCAAAATTCAACAGCTCTCTCTCCTCTATAAAATCTTTTTTGTTCTCTCCCTCTTTTTCCTGAATTCACATCCTTCCTCATGTCCTCCCAAACCCCTAGATGTCTCTTATATAGCATTTAAAATACTTTCCCCTGAGAACTATGAGAAGGTAGGGTCTCATTTACCTATAAGCTCCCATGGCCCAACTAACACAGCACAGAATAGACATTCAGTAAGTGGTTGCAAAATTGAAACTGAATAAACCAAGTTAAATATTTATCAAGATTGTTCTTAAGGAACATCTAGTAAGGGAAACAGACAAGGATAAACTGAAAAAATAATCAAATGACTAACACTGCACTCAACTAAAAGTTTATCTTCAAAGTATTTTGACAACCATGAACTAATTAATCTAAACTATACACAACATCCACCTATACAGTATGTCTGTACAATACAAATATAATAAATCAGGCCCTTTCAATGACAACATGTCTAACTGGTTGGATGTCCCTCTGAATTACCATTGGTCCTAGTAACCTGAATCTTGCTCAAATTCACGCAGGATCATAAAAGAGTTCCTGAAAGCCCAAACTATTTTCTTCAGTCTGTGAGAGCCAAGGTGTGGAAGAGGCCAAGAAGATCTCAAATGCAAGCCCTAAATTTTAAGCCCAGGTGCATTATTCCATAGGAAAGCTATGGTCTACTCCCTAACTCCAGCTAATCCCTTTATCCGAGGTTTCCTAAAGTCTTTAAAACTACTACAATCATTCACTAAGTTCCTTACAATCACTCCTTTAAAATACTGCCAAAAGCAATGCTTTCCAGACCTGCTCCATGATAAATGCAAGTGGAAGAAGAGCAATCCTCTTTCTTTCTCATCAATTTTGTGCTCAGCATCTTGAATGCCTTTTTAGTACTTTTTCCTTATATACTGGACACAAATAATAGAGTTAGAGATGTTGCAAAGTTCTAAACTTCCAAATATCTTAACCATTTAGCTCCAGGTCAGTTTCTCTGCTTCCCATCTTCATGCAAATCCATTGAGCTCCTGCTTTCCTTTGTTTCAGAGGATAAAATTCATGGAAAGAGCCATCTCATATATACACACTACTGAAATACATAACACTGTAGAAGGTCCTTTACTGTCTGAATAGCTCCAAAATATTGTTCAATATTGTATAATTCACATTTTGTGGAATTCTTTTTTATTGACATACAGTTGGTTTATAAGTTTCAGATGTACAACATCATGATTCATAATTTTTAAAGATTATACTCCATTTATAGTTATTATAAAATATTGGCTACCTTCCCTGTGCTATACAATATATACTTGTAGTGCATTTATTTCATACATAGTAGTGAAACCTCTTAACCCCCTACTCCTTTCTTGCCCTTCCCCTCTTCCCTCTCCCCTCTGGTAACCACTAGTTGATTCTCTATACCTATGAGTATGTTTCTATTTTGTTATATTCTCTAGTTTGCTTTACTTTTGGATTCCATAAACAAGTGATATCATACAGTATTTGCCGTTCTTTATCTGACTTATTTCATGAAACATAATACCCTCCAAGTCCAACCATGTTGCTGCAAATGGCAAAATGTCATTCTCTTTTATGGCTGAGTAGTATTCCATTGTGTATGTATGTATATATACCACAGCTTCTTTATTCATTCCTCTGTTGATGGACACATAGGTAACTTCCACATCTTGGCTATTAAAAATAATGCTGCTATGAACATTAGGGTGCACGTAGTTCTATTTTCAGTTTTTTGAGTACCCTCTATATTGTTTTCCACAATGGCTGTACCAAGTTACATACCCATCAACAATGTACAAGTTTTCCCTTTTCTCCACATCCTCGCCAACATTTGTTATTCACTGCCTTTTAAATTAAATAGCCATTCTGACAGGTATGAGATGCTACCTCATTGTGGTTTCAATTTGCATTTCTCTGATGATTACTGGTGTTGAGCATCTTTTTATATGCCTGTCGGCAAACTATATGTCTTCTCTGGAAAAAACGTCTATTCAGTTCCTCTGCCCATTGTTTGACTGGGTTTTTTTTTGTTTTTTGGGATTTTTTTTTTGATACTGAGTTGTATGAGCTGTTTATATATTTTGGTTATTAACACTTTAGTAGTCATATAATTTGCAAATGTTTTCTCCTATTCAGTAGATTGTCTTTTTGTTTTGTCAATGGTTTCCTTGGCTGTGTGAAAACTTTTAAGTTTAATTAGGTCCCATTTGTTTACTTTTGCTTCTTTTTCTTTTGCATTAGGAGACAGATCAAAAAAATATTGCTACAATTTATGTCAAGGAGTGTTCTGCCTGTATTTTCAACTAGGAGTTTTATAGTATGCAGTCTTACATTTAGGTCTTTAATCTACTTTGAGTTTATTTTCATACATGGTATTAGAGAATGTTCTAATTTCATTCTTTTACATGTAGATGTCCAATTTTTCCAGCACAACTTATTGAAGAGATGTCTTTTCTCCCTTGTACGTTCTTGCCTCCTTTGTCATAGATTAATTGACCATATGTGTATGGGTTATTTTGGGGCCTTCCATCCTATTCCACTGATCTGTGTGTCTGTTTTGTGCCAGTACCATACTGACTTGATAATTGTAGCTTGTAGTATAGTCTGAAGTCAGGGAGTGTGATACCTCCAGCTCTGTTTTTCTTTCTCAAGTTTGTTTTGGTTACTTTGAGTCTTTTGTGTTTCCATACAAATTTTTAAAATTTTTGTTCTAGTTCTGTGAAAAAAATGCTATTTGTATTTTGATAGGGGTTTTATTGAAGTGTAGATAGTCTTGGGTAGTATGGTCATATAAACAATACTAATTTTTCCAATCCATGAACATGCTATCTCTTTCCATCTGCTTGTGTTGTCTTCAGTTTCTTTTATCAGCATCTTATAGTTTTCTGAGTACAAGACTTTTACTTTCTTAGGTAGGTTTATTCCTAGGTATTTTATTTTATTTTTTGATGCAGTTGTAAACGGGATTATTTCCTTATTCTCTCTCTCTGATAGTTCACTGTTAGGGTATAGAAACGCAACAGATTTCTGTATGTTAATTTTGTATTTTGCAACTTTAACATATTCATTGACAAGCTCTAGCAGTTTTTTGGTGGTTTTTCAGGATTTTCTATGTATAGTATCATGTCATCTGCAAACAGTGACAGTTTTACTTCTTACTTTTCAATTTAGATTCCTTTCATTTCCTTCTGACTGATGTAGCTAGGACTTCCAACACTATGTTGAATAAAAGTGACAAAGAGTGGTCATCCTGGTCTTGGTTCTGATCTTGCAAGAAATGCTTTCAACTTTTCATTGCTGAAGATGATGTTAGTCATGGGTTCATCTTATATGGACTTTATTACATTGATGTATGTTCCCTCTATACCACTTTGTTGAGAGTTTTTTTTTATCATAAATGAATATTGAATTTTGTTGAAAGCTTTTTCTTCATCTATTTAGATGATCATATGGCTTTCATTCTTCAATTTGTTAACGTGGTGTATTGCACTGATTGATTTGTGGATATTGAGCCATCCTTTCATCCCTGGGGTAAATCCCACTTGATCATGGTGTATGATCCTTTTTAATGCATTGTTGGATTCCATTTGCTAATATTTTGTTGAAGATTTCTGCATCTATGTTCTTTAATGATATTGGCTGTAATTTTCTCTTTTTTTGTGATATCTTTGTCTGGTTTTAGTATCACGGTAATGCTGACCTCTTAGAATACATTTGGAAGTGCTCCTACTCTTGCAATTTTTTTGGAATAGTTTGAGGATAGGTGTTAATTAAATAGCATGTGTGAATATTCATTTATTAGATGAATTAAAGCCAGTGACTTGCTTGCTTTGATGTTCATTAATTTTCTGAAAATTTAATGACTTCCCAAAAAGCATGTCCATTTACACAAAAATCTCATGTGTAATTAATTTCAAGTGCTTCAAGGAGCCCCTGGAGCTTGAGCACATTGTATCTAAAACTGTTTCTCAAAGTATTAACATCCATGATCCATCCATGGGTTTCGTTCTCCTATAGAAGAATCCACAACAATTCAGAAAAAATAAAATAATATTTAATTTGAAATTATTGTTAATAACTGTTTCATATCTGTGAGAAAGCTGCAAAGCATTTGGTGTCTCTGTCTAATCGTTTTGCATAATTGGATAGATATGGACCCAGGAAAAGCAGAACAATGTCTTACTGAAGAGTATTTTCAAAGTTCCATTAGTTGATAAATAGATGACTATTTCCTGCTCAAATGCTGGAAGGCTGACTGTCTTAACTTGGAATGTACACAGATTCCTTGTCTACTTTCTGGTTGTGTTTGGCTCTAGAAAATCATTACTTCATATTCTGTGAAAACATTTGGATATGATTCTAAGTTATGACCAGGCATATGACCTCAATTTATCTTTCACATGAATGAAGAAATGTATCAAGCTGTGGGCACATGCCTGTAGCAGAAGCTGTAACACTAACCAAATAAGCCCACCAATTATTCCCTTACATTTCCCAATCTCCCCACAATTAAGTAGAACCATGCATCTCATTCTGGCTAATAAGATGAAAATAACACTTATGCACATCATTTCCAAGCTGAAGCAGTGAGAAAGGATGTCCCCAATGTTTTCACCTGTCCAATACTGCTAGGAGAATAAGAAAAAAATCTATTACAACCTATGATAATTAAATATTATACATATTTGGGTCTATTTATTAGAGAAGTTAACCTCTTCTAGCATCCTTTGTTGAATACATAAATGGTGCCCAATGAATAATAATTATACCTTTCCAAGTGTGTACTAAAGGCATCGTTCATCTTAAACTAATTTTTTAATATTTTTTCTTACACCATGAGTTTTCAGTGATTAATAGAACAAAAAAATTGGGAAGTAACTCTCCCTCACATATGCACCAACCTATTCCCAGAATGGACTCATATTCAGCAGACTGTCGCTCTTGTTCACTCCATATTCTCACTAGCATTCTCTTATTGCTAGCTCAAATAATTTTATAAATTGTGGCATTTAGAATACTATGTCTATCATAGTAATGACAATGATTTTGCTGTAACTAACTATTTAGTGGTCAGTACCATTTAAGGCATTAGAAACACAAAGATGAACAGGATATAGTTTCTCATTTGGACTTGCTCGCAATCTAGCCCAACAGTTCTTAAATGTCTTTCCACACACACACTTCCTCTTAGAAACGTTACTGATTTTTTTTTTATGTGGACAAAATGCTGCTGGTCAAATAAACTTGGGGAGCTATTAAGTAAGGGCATCAGTTCTGGAGTCAGATTGCAGACTCTACCCCCATTCTAATCTATGACTTTGGAAAAGCTGTTTAACCTCTCTGTTTTTCTGTTTCTTTATTTGTTAAATGGAGACAAAATTTTATCCCTTATTTTAGGGATAAAATCAAATAATGAATTTAAAGGGCTTGACACATAGAAAGGGCTCAACAAAAGTAGTTTTGACCATTACTCTCTTCCATCTCCATCTCAGAGCACATAATAGCACAACACAGTCTGAGAAATCCTGCAATAAACCAAATCAAACCCAACTACAACAGTAATTTTTTAAAAATCCTGCTTACCATGGATTTTATAGTCACCTGGTTATATTAAGTTATAGTTATGGGGAAACTATATAAATACATATAGTTAAAAGGAAAGATTTTATTTTCTTTATCATTACACTTAATAATACTCAATAGAACAGTTTTCTATTGTTCTAACAAAAATTTCTATTGTTCTAAACAAAAATTCGGGTTGTGCCAGTCAGTTTTTATATACTCCAACACAGAAACAGTCCTCTTCGAGGAGAATGTCTTCTAAGCTAACTGCATCTTGGAAGGTTTCACTGTACTTGAGATAAGTTAGTTGGGCATTGAGTGACAGTTTAGTTAACAAACTATATAATGCTATTTTCTGCTTCATCAAAGATCTGTACCTTCCTTCACAGACTGAACCTTTCCTTGCATATTTTCCCAGGCTGGGCCCAATACGAACTTGGCACAGTTGCTCAGATTTGACATTTTATTCAGTTTCACTTGATCAGCTCACTGCTCCTCCCTGGTGAGAGCTGCTAGATGCCTCACTGCTCAAGACCTTTTGAGCGTATATTTCATGACATGTGTCTCTAGTTTACTTTCTAATTTTCTTTTGCAAATTTCCTGGGAAAATACCAAAAAAAGATTTTTATTAAATAAGGTAATATATTTAAGGCTAGCAGAGGAACAGGTCCAAAGTAGATATTCAATAAACGATGGTTCCTTTTCTGTTTTTGGCCCCCTTCATATTAATAGTCACTCTAATGTGGTTTCATAATTGTAGGAAATCCTCAAGATTAGATTTTGGCTGATTAAGAATTCCAGAGTTTCTGTCTGACTCCTTTATGCAGCAACATTACTTGTTATTTAAATAATAAATTGGTAAAACCATTGGAATATATTTAATTTATTTATACTTCATTTAAGTCATGTTTAACATCTTGTATCATTATTATAATACATGCAGGAACTTTGCCCCTGAACTAAATGATCCTAAGTTACTTTTCTGTGGTTCTGTTTGTTGTTATTGTTTCTTTCATTGTCGCTGCATTGCTTGGTTTGGTTTGTGAGAGGATTATCCTTGATTTGCATTTTGCTTTGCATTTCTCTATCCTGTTTCTCAGATCTGACATCACTGTTCTCTGTGTGCCCGGCTACAGCTGCTCTTGTTTCCACTTTCAACATTATTTCTAATTTTTTATCATGGAAAATAAATAACCAAGTTATTAAACTTGAGGTTAAAATTACATAAATAAGGTAAGAGTGCAGACCTGAAATATCTCACACACAAAGGACATGAACTTGGGGACATCTAATAGGACTACCAGAGATCTTGTTCATAGATTCTCAGTGGAATTCCAGACAATTATGTTGTTAGACTTGAATTTTGGATAGGAGCTATTTACTGTAATATTAATGAAACAGAAAACACAAGAAAGCAAAGAGTTGTAAAAATAGAGGGATTAAAATGAAGATATGAGAAGATCATTTTTTTTTTGTATAGCCTGTCTTACTATTTTGCAGCTAAAACACTGTAGGTACTATAACAGATGTGTTTAACTCTGTAAGTTTGAAGATTTCTTCTGCAAGGTATTGAGTAACGTTATCACTGAGAAATCATTTTCCATTTGTTGAACATAAACCATGAATATATGCCTTGAAAGTTTTTGAAAATTGTTTATTTTAGTGCTTTTTCAAGGCAGTTTTATTGGTGAACAGAAGCAGTCTTTTTCCTAATGTGCATAAAACAATTTCTTTTGAACATGAAATTTTCCAATATGAAACAGCAGGATATAAAAACATCAATATAGTTATCTCATAACATTAAAAAATATATTTGTATATCAAAATAAATGGTAATTAATGTTGAATAGAATTATTCCAATATGTAAATTCATTAAAACATGAGCCAATGGATTCACTATTGAAATTGCCTGTGATAGTATGTAATAAACTCATTCTAATGAAATGGAAGAGAGTCAGTGATTCCTAAGATAGCTAAATTTGAAGTCTGCCTGATTACAAATTTATTACAACCAAAGTACAAATTTACAAAAGAATTTAATTATAAAGCAAATTGTAAAATAATTTTTATACCTTGTATTTAGAAATCTTCATTGCCAATTTAGACTCCTACTAAAAGCAGACCTCTTTTTACTGCACTTTGCTTTATTGTGCTTCGCAAATCTTGTGTTTTTTTTGGAAATTGAAGGTTTGTGACAACCCTGTGTCCAGCAAGTTTATCAGCACCATTTTCCCAACAGCATTTGCTCACTTCATGTCTCTGTGTCACATTTTGGTAATTCTCGCAATAGTTCAAAGTTTTGCATTATTATTATACTTATAATGGTGATCTATGATCAGTGATCTTTGATGTTACTATTGTAATTGTTTTAGGGCACCACAAACCATGCCTATTTAAGGTGGCAAACTTAATCAATAAATGTTGTGTGTTCTCTGACTTCTCCACCAACTGGCTGTTCCCTCAACTCTCTCCCTCTCCTCAGGTCTCCCTATTCCCTGAGACACAGCAATATTGAAATTAGGCCAATCAATAGCTCTACAATGGCTTCTAAGTGTTCAACTGAAAGGAATAGTTGCATGTCTCTTACTTTAAATCAAAAGCTAGAAATAATTAAGCTTGGTGAGGAAGGCATGTAGAAAGCTGAGACAGGCCAAAAACTAGACCAAAGAGCCAAGTTGTGAATGCAAAGGAAAAGTTCTTGAAGGAAATTAAAAGAGCTCCTCTAGTGAACACACAAATGATAAGAAAGTGCAACAGCCTCATTGCTGATATGGAGAAAGTCTTATGGTCTGGATAGAAGATCAAATAGCCACAACATTCTCTTAAGCCAAAGCCTAGTCCAGAGCAAAGTCCTAGCTCTCTTTAAGTCTATGAAGGCTAAGAGAGGTGAGGAAGCTGTAGAAGAAAAGTTTGAAGCTAGCAGAGTTTGGTCATGAAGTTTATGGAAAGGAGCCATCTCTGTAACATAAAAGTACAAGGTAAAGCAGCAAATGCTGATGTAGAAGCTGCAGCAAATTATCCAGAAGATCTAGCTGAGAGAATTCATGTAGGTATCTACACTAAATAACAGATTTTCAATATAGATGAAACAGCCTTCTCCTGGAAGAAGATGCCAACTAGGACTTTCATAGCTAGAGAGGAGAAGTCAACACCTGGCTTCAAAGCTTCAAATGACAAGCTGACTCTCTTGTTAGAGGCTAATGCAGCTGGTGGCCTTAAGTTGAAGCCAATAATCACTTACCATTCTGAGAACTCTAGAAGCCTTAACAATTATGCTTAAGCTATTCTGCCTCTGCTCTATAAACGGAACAAGGAAGCCTGGATGACAGCACATCTGTTTACAACATGGTTTACTGAATATTTTCACTCCACTGTTGAGATATACTACTAAGAACAAAAAAGTTTCTTCCCAAATGTTACTGCTTGGGTGACAATGAACCTTATCACCCAAGAACTCTGATTAAAATGTACAACAAAATTAACATTGTTTTCATGCCTCCTAACATAACTTCCATTCTGCAGCCCATGGATCAAGGAATAATTTTGATTTTTAAGTCTTGCTATTTGAGAAATACATTTTGTAAGGTGATAGCTTCCATAGATGTTGATTCCTTGACAGATCTAGGCTAAGTAAACTGAAAATCTGCTGGAAAGGATCCACCATTTTAGATGCCATTAAGAACATTCATGATTCATGAGGTCAAATCAACATTAATTGGAGTTCGGAGGAGGTTGTTTCCAACTCTCATGGATGACTTTGACTGGTTCAAGACTTCAGTGGAGGAAGTAACTACAGATAAGGTAGAAATAGCAGTGGAACTACAATTAAAAGATGGAGCCTGAAGATGTGACTAAATTGCTGCAATCTCATGATAAAATTTTTACGAATGAGGAGTTGCTTCTTATGGTTGAACAAAGAAAGTGGCTTCTTGAGGTGGAAACTACTCCAGGTGATGATGTTATAAAGACTGTTGAAATGAAAGCAAAGGATTGATAATAGTGCATAAACTTAGAGGACTGACTCCAATTTTAAAAGAAGTTCTACCGTGGGTAAAACGTTATCAAACCATATAGCATGCTACAGAGAAATTAAGTACGAAAGGAAGAGTCAACTGATGCAACAAACTTCATTGTTGTCTTATTTTAAGAAACTGCCCCAGTCACCCCAACCTTCAGTAACCACCACCCTGATCAGTACAACCATCAAATTGAGGAAAGATCTTTCATCAGCAAAAGATATTGTGCTTCACTGAAGGTTCAGATGATGGTTAGCATTTTTATCAATAAAGTACTTTAAACTAATTACTTTTTAGACATAGTGCAACTGCACACTTAATAAACTACGGTATATTGTAAACATAACTTATATGCACTGAAAAACGAAAAAAATTATATCACTTCCTTTATTGCAATATTTGTTTTATAATAGTGGTCTGGAACCAAACCCACAGTATCTCCAAGGTGTGCCGGTTTGCCTTTTGCCAGATACCTTTATAATGGATTTTTAACAACATATGTAAGGAAAACATAATTACTTATCTCAGGTGGAAACATGGTAGGGGTAATTAAAATAGCAGATAATCTTAGAGATGACTAGCCTAGCTTCTTAGAACTTTGGAGTACTGGGTAGTGAATTTCCCATTTGACTATAACTTGAAAAAATAAATCAGCCTGCTTTCTCTCAACATGCATGAGGTCCAGAAGCAATTATTCCAACTGAGTAAAGCCTATGATCCACACGCATACACATACGAATTCCTGATATCAAACAGTGGCTTCCCCACTTTACTTACTTCTTTCACAAATAAGTGTGAAGATCTTATTACATGTCAACCATAATTCTAAAGTTGCAGGTATGTTCATGGGCCATACTGTTATGAATCATCTAGTAATAAAATAGATGCTCAAACAAGTAGAGAAGCATGATGCTGTGAGAGGACTGGGTATCTGGGGAAGCCTTGCCCCAAATAAGGTTGGAAAAGGCTTCCTAAAGAGATGAGATCTGAAGAAGGAGAAGTTAAACCCTACTTTGTTGTGTGGCTTCGGGAAAGTTACTTATAGTAAGTAAGCCTCAGTTTTTATTTATCTGAAACATAATTGTACCAGTGTCACAAGCTACTGGCAGAATTAAATTGTATCATGCTTATAAATCACTTCATATAGTGCCTGCCAAATAGTAAACACTCAAAACGTTTAAGAAGGCTATACCTCAGACTCTTTGTTAGCAATTGTAATTACTTCAATAGTAATATTTAATAATAATAATAATAAATAATAATTTAACAATAACTATTTTAAATAACTACAATTTAGCAGACATTATCTTCTAGACACCTCATTGATGTTTTTTTAAAAAATTGTTGTCAACACTCAAAATAGATGAAAAATAATATCTGATTATTTAGAAAGTGGCTGATTAATATGAAGTTGCCATTTTTGTATGTCAAAAATGGTGAAATATTAGCAACTCACAAGGTTCAATGTAAATATGTACATCATAGTAATTCTCAATACGAATATTAAGTTTTATCATTATTTGCATGAACCTCAGGAAAGTATTAATTAATACATACTAGTACATCTCAACTATTTTGTGCAAAAAATTTCACTTTCCCCAAAAGAGGTCAGAGATTTTCTAGTAGTACATTTTTCTTAGACTTTATAGAGACCAACATTACAATATTTCACTTCAAAGTGTGACAAAAGTGATAAATCACTTGTGACAAGATAATGTTTTTAAAAGAGCTTGCATTTTCCTTGTAAATATGGCTTAGACTGGCAAAGTCACTTTCTTGAAAAGAAAATTAGAGACAACCTAAACTTAGAGAAATACCTGTGATCAAGTAACTAAAGGAAATTGTTGTACCCTCACTGTTCTGACCCCAACAAGTTCACCTATTTTTGTGATTCTGGGCTTGAAAAAGGAAGCTCCACATAAAACTCTCCAAGATACACAGTGAGAATGAGAAGGTGGGAGATATATATTCAGTTAATGATAAATTTGTTCCATGATATGTGATCAAGGAAACATTTCCATGAACACAAAAAGCAAGGGCCCCTTAGCCACAGAGACAAAATCACTAATGTGTGTCACTTCAGTTGCAGACTTAATTAGCTTCAAGTCATCATCAGTCAAAAACATATATAAATCTTTCTTGTCATAACCGAGTGAAATATTTTGAGGTCCATCTCATCTTTTGAGTAACTGATTACCATTTGAGAGGAAATATTACGCCAAAAGACCCACTCAGGATTATGCTTTAGTCCCTCTTGCTACCAGTTCAAGAAGCGTCACTTTCACATCAACATGTATCCAGTGTAAAGTTTAAAACCTATTGCTTTATTTGGAGAAGGTGGCTTTATAGTAATCAAAACCATGTTGGATTATGCAGCAGAATTTTCAGAGATGGGGCAGTTAGTGGTGATATCAAAATCTAGCACATGGAGTGATACCTGTGAAAAAGGCAAAGTCAGAAACTCCAAATTCTACCACTCCATTAAAGCAATGAAAAAAGAGGTAAAAACTACCAGAATCAACTTATTTGGAACTCTGGAAATGAACTAAAGATTTGAAGCAACATGGGAAGCACTTATTCAAGGAAAATAACTGATTTTCAGTAAAAATGGCAAACTTTGTGCCGTTTCAACTTATCCTCCTTTTATTTCCCTCTCAGTTCAGTGGTAGCCATGAAAATCACAGTCTGCATTTCCAATACTGGAGAGAGAAGAATGAATCTCATTCACAAAGAATTGCAATTATTTGTTTTCACTTTTCTGATGGCTCCCTGGAGGAACAGTCCAAAAGATTTGTCTTTGCCTAGTTTGAAACTGACCCAGTGCTGCTTGAGGCACTGGGTGACAGTTGGGACTATGAGGGACTGTCATTCACTATCTAAGGATCTTGAAAGATAAGGCTGGGGAATGAGATGTGCATGGGGGCTTTGAAATGCTCCAACACTCCACTGGGGATACAGAAGGCTGTACACATGCCCAGACCTTTGCATACACTCAAGAAAGACCTAAGAAGATCCAAAACTCTCATTTCCTGCTGACTTTGAAGTTCTGTGAAAACAGGAAGGGAAGGCTGAGGCTGAGTTGTAAATGCTTTGGCTAAGCATTGAGGGTAAGAAGGAATTTCCCACCAGAGAACCAGATTGCAAAAGCCGGGAAATTTTTTGTTTGCTTTTGGTGACAGTCATTTAAGGAAGTCTCTGTAAAATCACTAGCTAACAGAAAAGAGATTTCAGAGGAGACTTCCACAGATCATGTAACAAATAATACAGAATTTACAAAATTCGTTTAGAAAAAATCACCAAACAAAAATAAGCAGCAGCAACAATAAATCTGGGTAGAGTTGAGAATCTGATTTCTAGAGCTACCACATTCTAACATTCAAAATACCCAGTTTTCAAAAAATTTACATGGCACGCAATGAAACAAGAGAGTATGGCTCATACACAAGAAAAAGGAAATCATATAAACTGCCTGAGGAAGCCCAGACATTACTAGACAAAGACTTCAATCAGCTTTTCTAAATATGTTTAGATGCTAAAGGAAGCCAGTACTAAAGAACTAAAGGAAGTATGAGAATGATGTCTTATCAAACACCGAACACCAGTAAGAAGATAGAAATTATAAAAAAGAACTAAATAAAAATGTAGGTGCTAATAATACAATAACTGAAATGAAAAATTCACTAGAGGGACCCAGCAGATTTGAGCCAACAGAAGGAAGAATTAATGAACTTTGAAATAAGCCAATTGAGATTATCCAGTCCGAGGGACAGAAAGAAAAACAAAAAGGGATGAATAGAGCCTCGGAGACCTGTGGATCACCAACAGTTGCAAAAACATGTACAACATGGGAATTTTAGAAGGAGAGGAGCTACAGAAAGTGGCAGAAGAAATATTTTTAGACAAATAAAGACTGAAAACTACCAATGCTTGATGAAAAACATTTTTTCTACACATCCAAGAAGCTCAAAAGATTCGAAGTAGAAAAAACTCAGAGATCCACATCAAGCACATTGATATCAAACATTGAAACCCAAGATAAACAGAGAATCTTGAAAGCAGCAAAAGAGTGGCAACCCACCACACACACAAGGGATGCCTAATAAGATTAACATCTGATTTCTCCTCAGAAACCACAGAGGTCTGAAAGGCAACATACTTACATATTTAAAGTGCTAAAAGAAAAAATAACTGTCAAATGAGAATTCTATATCTGGTAAAACTAGCCTTCAAGAATGAGAGAGAAATTAAAACATTCTCAGATAAACAAAAACTGTAAGAAGCCTTTGCTAGAACATATGCCCTATGACAGATTTTTAAAGGCAGTCCTTCAGGCTGAAATGAAAGAACACTAATCAGCAACTCAACTCCATGTGAAGAAATATGCAACACTAGGAAAGGTAACTACATAGATAGAGACAAAAGACAATACAAATGTATTTTTTGTTTTTAACTCATTTTTTTCTTATCTAATTTAAAGATAACTGCATAAAGAAACCATTTTGAATCAAGGCTGATGGTCACACAATGTATAAATTGTAATTTGCAACATTAACAGCATAAAAGTTGAGGGGCAAGTGATATAGAAATAAAAATTTTTACTATTGAAATCAATTGGGTATTAATCTGAATTTGACTGTTATAAATTAAGATGTTAACTGTAATCCCCAGAGCAACCAGGAAGAAATCAACAAAAAACATATAGTCAAAGAGATGACAAAGAAATTTTAAAGGTACAGTAGAAAATATCTATATAACACAAAATAAGGCAGTAATGGAGAAAGTGAGGAACAAAAAAAGGCATCAAAAAGAAAATCTACAGGGAGGGTATAGTTCAAGTGCTAGAGCACATGCTAAGCATGCATGAGGTCCTGGATTCAATTCCCAGCACCTCCTCTAAAAATAAATAAACCCAATTACCTCCCCAACTCCTGCCAAAATAAAATAATTAAATAATACAGTGATAAATAAATAAATAAAATATTAAGGAAAGAAAAGAAAATCTAGCATATGACCATGGGAGTGGATGGAAAAGTCATATGGAGAAAACAGTTACTGGAAATGAAAGGTCAAATGATGAACAATTTGGAGGTGTTAGAATTTTTATCCCCATGGGTATTAAAGCAGCAGGAAGGATAAGAGGTATGAAAGAGGAGATGAAAGTTCAGGAGCAAAAGTCTCCCCTGGGTGTGGAAGAGAGGAGGTGAAACAGAGAAGGAGTGAAAATGTTCAGGAGTTCAGGTACCAAAGTTATAGTTTGTGGTCAGTGAAATGAAGTGAGAAGACACCACCACTGAAGGTGGCTTGTGAGATGAAAGAGAAATGAAATAAGCTGCTGAGAAGGCAACTGGAAAGCAGAGTCCTCTGGGATGGAGAAGTGTGGGTTTCAGCTAAAGTTAGAAGATGACAGAAATATTCACACACATACACACACACATATTGACCTAAGTCTATTTTCCTCCTCTTTTAGCACTATTCCTACAATGTTTCCTTTTCAATATGTAGCACTGTTAGGACTTGGGTTCTCTGGGCAATGACCATTAAGCATAATAACATGAACTTTGAAGGAATACAAAAACAATGAAATATCATGGGCTCAATTCATTAGCACAATGTTCTAAGTAGCAAAACTAAAAAAAAAAAAAATTAGCTGTTTTAAAACAGACAAAATATTCTCAAGCATACCTATATTAAGAAATTAGCTGTTGTAGTAAAAACTAAACAAAACTATTTGGCAACAAATAAATATTCCATATCCAAAAGACAATCATATCACTTGCAATTGAAAAAAGAAATCTGAACAGCAAAATAGTTTGGTAGGATGAGTAATCATGCAGAGAAATCTACAGTTAAATAAGCAAAGGCATTCACTAAAGATGCTAATAATTACATACTACTGTTAACTTTCAAAGAGCTAATCTGCTGAAATGAGCTTACAAAGCTAAAATTGTGCAAGAAAAAAGATAGGAATATTCAAATGAAAGGTCTCTGCTTTGGTACTGAAGCATTTAAATGTTGTCTGCTTCATTCTTGTTCCAGGCAGCTCTTACACAAAAATAACATCAAATCAGAAAGGAGTTTTGTTTATTTTCCCAAAGAATTATTCAAATTTCAGAACAATCACCAGACCCTAATGTATTCTATTAGTATTTTGAATGTGCCCGTGTCAGGCTCCTCAGCCCAGAGGTCCAGCACCAGGAAGAGGAGCCCCCAGAGAATATGGCTTTGAAGACGCCAGCAGGGCTTAATTGCAGGAGCTCCACAGAACTGGGGAAAATGAAGACTTCACTCTTAAAGGAGGCACACAAAATCTCACACCCACACACCAGGACCAAGGGCAAAAGCAGTAATTTCATAGGAGGCTGGGCCAGACCTACCTGGGGTCTGGGAGGGTCTTCTGGGCAATGGGTGGGTGTGGTTCGCCCTGGGGATATAGATACTGGTGGCGGACATACAGGGAGTATTCATCTCCCTGAACTCTCCTTCCAGGAGGCAGACGCTTTGCTTGGGTCATTAGCACCAAGACCTGGTGCCACCCAACAGCCTGTAGGCTTCAGTGCTGGAATGCCTCAGGCCAAATAAATAACTGGGTGGGGACACATTCCACCCATCAGCAAACAGGCTACCTAAAGACTTCTTGAGCCCACAGCCACCTCTAGACACGCCCCTAGACATGGCCCTGCCAACCAGAGGGCCAGAACACAGCTCCAACCACCAGTGAGCAGGTACTGGCCCCTCCCACCAGGAAGCCTACACAAGCCTCTCATCCAGCCTCCTGCACCAGGGGGCAGATGCCAGAAGCAAGAAACCTATGATCCCACAGCCTGAGGAATGAGTCTGCAACCACAGGCCAGGCCCTACCCTGGGACCAGTTGGTTGCTGGCCCTTGGGTGATGAGAGAGGAGTACAGTGCTCAAATGCATAGGATGTCTCCCACAGAGGGCTATGTTTCCAAGGTCACAGAACATAACTAATCTACCACATACATAAAAACACAAAAATTTAGACAAAATAAGGCAGCAGAGGAGTATATTCCAAACAAAGAAACAAGGTAAAATCCCATAAGAAGAACTAACTGATATGGAGATAGGCAGTCTACCTGAAAAAGAGTTCAGGGTAATGATCGTAAAGATGATCAGTGAACATGGGGGAGAATGGATGGACAGAGTGAGAAGTTAGAAGTTTTTAACAAAGAGTTAGAAAACATAAAGTACAACCAAACAGAGCCAAAGAATACAAATGAAATGAAAACTAAACTAGAAGGAATCAATAGTAGACTAATGCAGAAGAACAAATCAGTGAGCTGGAAGACAGAGTAGTGGAAATCACTATCTCAGAACAGAAAAAAGAATGAAAACAAACGAAGATAGTTTAAAATACCTCTGGGACAACATCAAGTGCACTAACATTTACATTACAGGGGTCCCAGGAGAAGAGAGAAAGAAAGGGCCTGAGAAAATATTTCAAGAGATAATAGCTGAAAACTTCCTAACCTGGGAAAGGAAACAGTGACCCAAGTCCAGGAAGCACAGAGAGTCTCATGCAGGATTAACCCAAAGAGGAACACATCAAGACACACTGTAATCAAAATGACAAAAATCAAAGATAAAGAGGGGATATTAAAAGCAACAAGGGAAAAGCAACAAAATAGCATACAAAGGAACTCCCATAAGACTATCAGCTGATTTTTCAGCAGAAACTGCTGGCCAGAAGACAGAGGCACAATATATTTAAAGCGATGAAAGGAAAAACCTACAACCAAGAATATTCTACCCAGCAAGGCTCTCATTCAGATTTCATGGAGAAATCAAGAGCTTTACCGACAAGAAAAAGCTAAAAGAATTCAGCACCACCAAATCAACTGTACAAGAAATGCTAAGATAACTTCCCTAGATGGAAAAGAAAAGGCCACACTAGAAACAAGAAAATTATGAAATAGAAACCTCACTGGTAAAGGCAAACATTCAGTAAAGGTAGGAAATCATCCACACACAAACTAGTAGGAAGGTAAAGTCGTCTGTATGCACAATAAGCAGCTAAGGAACACACAAAACTATGTAAAATATGACATCAAAAACAGTAATCATGAGAGGAGAAGAGTACATACGCAGGGTATTTAAAATGTGTTTGAAATTAAGAGATCAGCAACTTAAAGCAATCACATATATAAATAGACTGCTATACAGAAATCTCTTGGTAACCACAAACCAAAAATCTATAATAAATATACACACACACAAAAAAAGAAAAAGGAATCCAAACATAGCACTAAAGATAGTCATCAAATCACAAGAGAGGAGAACAAAAGAAAAAAAAAAAAAGACTTATAGAAACAAACCCAAAACAATTAACAAAATGGCAATAGGAATTTACATATTGATAATTACCTAAATGCAAATGAACTAAATGCTCCAACCAAAGACACAGACTGGCTGAATGGATATGAAAACAAGATCTGCATACATGTTGGCTACAAAAGACTCACTTCAGATCTATAGACACATACAGTCTGAATTTGAGGGAATGGAAAAAGTTTCCACACAGTGGAAATCAAAAGAAAGCTGAAGTAGCAATACTTTCATCAGAAAAATAGACATTAAAATAAACACCGCTACGGCCCCCCGCATTTCGGGCAGGAACACAGCCCCTGACCGAGGTGCTGGGAGGGGGCACAACCCGCCCTCCTACCCGGCGAGTCTGCAACATCTGACTGCGGCATCCGGAGGGGCAGCGACCCGCCCGCCCACAGCAGAGAGCTGCACCTGACCCAGTGTTAGGAGGAGGCGCGATCCGCTTACCGACAGGTGCTGGGAGCAGCACAGAAGAGGGCGCCAACGGAGGACCTCTGAAAACAGCAAGCTGAGCTTCAAAAACAGGACGAACACAGAAAGACTTCACATTAAAAGCACACAGACTCCAGGAGAACACCGACAAACCCCCCCCCCCCTTTTTTTTTTTAATCTGTTTTTACCTGTTCTACTTTCTATTACTCTCTTAACTTTTACTTCTTAATTCATTTCTATTTCTCTTGGGTTTTGATGTCCTGCTATTGATTAGACACAGGTTTCAAATACATCTATTCATCTCCTCCCCCCCTTTTTTTTGGTAAAGGTTTTAAAAGGACGTCTCAACCCGATTAATACTCTGCTTCAACTCGCTCTTCTATTATTCACTATACAGTTTTCAAACCCTCTTTCTCCCTTCTTTTAAAATTCTTTCTCTCTCTCTTATTTTTTTTTCTTTTTTTCCTAAGTTCTATTCCTAAATAGGTATTAGATAGATAAAATCCTTAAGGATCAAAATAAACAACTGATACTTCATAAACCACAGTGCCAGAGAGGTATGAGAAAGATGAAGAAGCAGAAAAACCTTTCCCAATTAAAAGAACAAGAGAAATCCCCTGAAAGAAAGATCAACGAAATAGACATCGATAGCCTACTAGATCAAGATTTCAAAAAAGGAGTGATCGAATTGCTGAAGGAATTAAAAGAGAAAGTGTTTAGAGATATAAAATATGCCAAAAACGAAATTGAAGCTATAAAGAAGAGCCAAGTAGAATGGGTAAACTCATTGACAGAGATGAAGAATGATCTAATAGCTGTGCAAAGCCGACTAGATAATGCAGAGGAACGAATTAGTGATCTAGAAGACAGGGCAATAGAAAGCACCCATTCAGAAGAACTACAAGAGAAGCAAATAAAAAATAATGAAAATAGCATAAGGGACCTATGGGATAACATAAAGGGTCCCAATCTTTGCATAATAGGGGTCCCAGAAGGAGAAGAAAGATCAAAGGGGATTGAAAAGGTTTTTGAAGAAATCATGACTGAAAACTTCCCAAACTTAAAGAAGGAATCAGATATCCAAGTACAGGAAGCTCAGAGGGTCCCAAACAGGAAGAACCCAAATAGACCCACACCAAGACATCATAATCAAGATGGCCAGAGTCAAGGATAAAGAAAGGATTCTAAAGGCAGCAAAAGAAAAGCAAAGAGTAAGTTACAAGGGAACCCCCATAAGGCTCTCAGCTGATTTCTCTACACAAACACTACAGGCCAGAAGGGAGTGGCAAGATATATTCAAAGCCCTGAATGAAAAAAAGATGCAGCCTAGGATCCTTTATCCAGCAAGGCTATCCTTTAGGATAGAAGGAGAAATAAAGAGTTTCACAGACAAAAAAAAAGCTGCAGGAGTTTAGCAACACTAAACTCATGCTAAAAGAAATACTGAAAGGGCTATTCTAAATAGAAAAGCAGCAGGATGCTACAGAAATGAGAAACTCACAACTGGAAAGGTGATAACTCATGAATTACAAATAAAGTAAACATGAAATTATAAAAGAAGACATACAAATCACTGAGAGTGGGAGAGGGAGGCAGGGAAATAGAGAATATCTTTCTCTTTCTTTTTTAAATTTTTTTAACAGTAGGATGGGTTTGAGATCATGTTACTATCAGTTTAATGAAAACAGTTATAGTAATGGGTTAATAGATTTACAAAAAGGGTAACCACAAGCCAAAAATTTACAAAGGAGTCACAAAAATTAAATAAAATCCATGAAAATACAAAGGAAAATTACCAAACCACAAAAGGAAGAAGAAAGGAACAAAGAGGATATACCAATTCAACTGCAAAGATAAGTTCAAAATGGCAATAAACACACATCTATCATTAATTACTGTAAATGTTAATGGACTAAATGCTCCAGTCAAAAGACATAGAGTGGCAGACTGGATAATAAAGCAAGAACTTTCAATACGCTGCATACAAGAGACCCACTTTAGGGAGAAGGACACATATAGATTGAGAGTGAAAGGATGGAAAAGGATATTCCATGCAAATGGAAAAGCCAAAAAAGCAGGTGTTGCAGTACTGATTTCAGACAAAATAGACTTTAAAACAAAGGCCATCAAGAAAGATAAAGAAGGACATTTTATAATGATTAAAGGAGTGATACAAGATGAGGATATTAAACTCGTTAATATATATGCACCCAATATAGGAGCACCTACGTACATACAAGAATTACTAACAGAGATAAAGGGGGATATTGATGGGAATACAATCATAGTTGGAGATTTTAACACTGCATTAACATCACTAGACAGATCTTCCAGACAGAAAATAAACAAGGCAACAGAGAAATTAAATACTACAATAGAAAAACTAGATTTGGTGGATATTTTCAGAGCATTACACCCCCCAAAAATAGGATATACATTCTTTTCAAGTGCACATGGAACATTTTCCAGGATCGATCATGTACTTGGGCACAAAAGAAACCTCAACAATTTTAAGAAGATAGAAATTATCTCAAGCATCTTTACTGACCACAATGCCATGAAACTGGAAATCAACAACAGAGAAACAAAGGAGAAAAAAAGGAAAGCATGGAGATTAAACAATATGTTATTGAAAAAACAATGGATCAATGAGGAAATCAAAGCTGAAATTAAAAAATACCTTGAGACAAATGATAATGAAAGCACAACCACTCAAAACCTATGGGACACAGCAAAGGCAGTGCTAAGAGGGAAGTTTATAGCAATACAGGCCTTCCTCAAAAAAGAAGAACAATCTCAAATAAACAATTTAACCCACCACCTGAATGAATTAGAAAAAGAAGAACAAAAAGCCCCAAAAAGCAGCAGAAGGAAGGAAATAATAAAGATCAGAGGGGAATTAAATACAATAGAGATTAACAAGACCATAGAAAAAATCAACCAAACCAAAAGCTGCTTTTTGGAAAAAGTAAATAAAATCGACAAACCTCTGGCCAAACTCACAAAGAAGAAAAAAGAGAGAGCACAAATCAGCAAAATAAGAAAGGAAAATGGAGAAATTACAACAAACAAAATAGAAATACAGAATATCATACGAGAATATTATGAAAAACTATATGGAACCAAACTGGATAACCTAGAGGAGATGGACAAGTTTCTGGAAACATACTGTCCACCAAAACTGAATCAAGAAGAATCTGAACACTTGAACAATCCGATCACTAGAAAGGAAATAGAAATAGCAATTAAAAACCTCCCTACAAATAAAAGTCCAGGGCCGGACGGCTTCACCGGGGAATTCTACCAAACATACAAAGAAGAACTCATACCAGTCCTTCTCAAACCCTTCCAGACGATTGAAAAGGAGGGAATACTCCCAAACTCATTCTATGAAGCCACCATCACCCTGATACCAAAACCAGGCAAAGACACTACAAAAAAAGAGAATTATAGGCCAATATCACTGATGAACATAGACGCCAAAATCCTCACCAAAATTTTAGCAAATAGAATCCAACAACACATAAAAAAGATTATACATCATGACCAAGTGGGGTTCATCCCAGGGACACAAGGCTGGTTCAACATACGCAAATCAATCAGTGTAATACATCACATCAACAAGAGAAAGGACAAAAACCACATGATCATCTCAATCGATGCAGAGAAAGCATTTGATAAAATTCAACACCCATTTATGATAAAAACTCTCGCCAAAGTGGGTATAGAGGGAACATTATCCCAACATAATAAAAGCTATATATGACAAACCTACAGCCAGCATAGTACTCAACGGTGAAAAACTCAAAAGCTTCCCACTAAAATCTGGGACAAGACAAGGATGCCCACTATCACCACTCCTATTCAACATAGTCCTGGAAGTCCTAGCCACAGCAGTCAGGCAAGAGAGAGAAATAAAAGGGATCCAAATTGGAAAAGAAGAGGTAAAAGTGTCATTATATGCTGATGACATGTTAGTATATATAGAAAACCCTAAAAGGTCCACACAAAAGCTACTAGAGCTGATTGAAGAATTCAGCAAGGTAGCAGGTTACAAAATTAACGTTCAAAAATCAGTTGCATTTCTTTACACTAACGATAAATCAACAGAAGAAGAAAGTAAAGAAACAATCCCCTTTAAAATAGTACCCAAAGTAATAAAATATCTGGGAATAAATCTAAACAAGGAGGTGAAAGAATTATACACAGAAAACTATAAGCCACTGATGAAGGAAATTAAAGAAGACTTTAAAAAATGGAAAGCTATTCCATGCTCTTGGATTGGAAGAATCAATATTGTTAAAATGGTCACACTGCCCAAGGCAATCTACAGATTTAATGCAATCCCTATCCAATTACCCAGGACATATTTCACAGAACTAGAACAAATCATAATAAAATTCATATGGAACCATCAAAGACCTAGAATTGCCAAAGCATTACTGAAGAGAAAGGAAGAGGCTGGAGGAATAACTCTCCCAGACTTCACACAATACTATAGAGCTACAGTCATCAAGACAGCATGGTATTGGTACCAAAACAGACATATAGACCAATGGAACAGAATAGAGAGCCCAGAAATGAACCCACAAACTTTTGGTCAACTCATCTTCAACAAAGGAGGTAAGAATATACAACGGAATAAAGACAGTCTCTTCAGCAAATGGTGTTGGGAAAACTGGACAGCAGCATGTAAAACAACGAAGCGAGAACACTCCCTTACACCATATACAAAAATGAACTCAAAATGGATTAAAGACTTAAACATAAGACAAGATACAATAAACCTCCTAGGGGAAAACATAGGCAAAACATTATCTGACATACATCTCAAAAATTTTCTCCTAGAAGAAATAAAAGCAAGAATAAACAAATGGGACCTAATGAAACTTACAAGCTTCTGCACAGCAAAGGAAACCAGAAATAAAACAAGAAGAAAACCTACGGAATGGGAGAAAATCTTTGCAAGTGAAACCGACAAAGGCTTGATCTCCAGAATATATAAGCAGCTCATACGACTCAATAAGAAAAAAATAAACAACCCAATCCAAAAATGGGCAGAAGACCTAAACAAGCAATTCTCCAAGGAAGACATACAAATGATCAAAAAGCACATGAAAAAATGCTCAATATCACTAATTATCAGAGAAATGCAAATCAAAACTACAATGAGGTATCACCTCACACCAGTCAGAATGGCCGTCATTCAAAAATCCACAAATGACAAATGCTGGAGAGGCTGTGGAGAAAGGGGAACCCTCCTACACTGCTGGTGGGAATGCAGTTTGGTGCAGCCACTATGGAAAACAGTGTGGAGATTCCTCAAAAGACTAGGAATAGACTTACCATATGACCCAGGAATCCCGCTCCTGGGCTTGTATCCAGAAGGAACCCTACTTCAGGATGACACCTGCACCCCAATGTTCATAGCAGCACTATTTACAATAGCCGAAACATGGAAACAGCCTAAATGTCCATCAACGGGTGACTGGATAAAGAAGATGTGGTATATTTATACAATGGAATACTAGTCAGCCATAAAAACCGACAACATAATGCCATTTGCAGCAACATGGATGCTCCTGGAGAATGTCATTCTAAGTGAAGTAAGCCAGAAAGAGAAAGAAAAATACCATATGAGATCGCTCATATGTGGAATCTAAAAAACAAAAACAAAAACAAACAAACAAACAAAAACAAAGTGTAAATACAGGACAGAAATAGACTCATAGACAGAGAATACAGACTTGTGGTTACCGGGGGGTGGAGGGTGGGAAGGGATAGCCTGGGATTTCAAAATTGTAGAATAGATAAACAAGATTACACTGTATAGCACAGGAAATATACACAAAATGTTATGATAACTCACAGAGAAAAAAATGTGACAATGAGTGTGTATATGTCCATGAATGACTGAAAAATTGTGCTGAACACTGGAATTTGACACATTGTAAAATGATTATAAATCAATAAAAAATGTTAAAAAAAAAAAAAAAGACCGCTACAAGAGACAAAGAAGGACACTATATAATAATCAAGGGATCAATCTAAGAAGAAGATATAACAATTGTAAGTATATATGCATGCAACATAGGAGCACCTCAATATGTAAAGCAAATATTAACAGACATAAAAGAAGAAATTAACAGTTCACAATAACAGTGAAATCCCCACTTACCTCAGTAGATAGATCATCCAGACAGAAAATCATTAAAGAAATAAAGGTCTTAAATGACGCATTAGACCAGATGGACTTAATTGATATTTATAGAGCATTTCATCCAAAAGCAGCATAATACACATTCTTCTCAAGTGTGCATGGAACATTCTCCAGGACAGATCACATGCTGGCCCACAAAGCAAGCCTCAGCAAATTTAAGAAACTTGAAAGTATATCAAGCATTTTTTCCAACCACAATGCTGTGAGATTAGAAATCAACTACAAGAAAAAACCTGCAAAACTCACAAACACGTGGAGGCTAAACAATATGCTACTAGACAAGCAATGGATCACTGAAGAAGTCAAAGAAGAAATCAACAATACCTAGAGACAACTGAAAACAAAAACAGGATAATCCAAAATCTATGAAGTGCAGCAAAAGCAGTTCTAAGAGGGAAGGTTATAGTGATAAAAGCTTACCACAGAAAAGAAGGAAAATCTCAAATAAACAACCTAACCTTACACCTAAAGTAACTAGACAAAGAAAAACAAACAAAACCCCAAATTAGTAGAAGGAAGGAAATCATAAAGATCAGAGCAGAAATAAATGAAGTAGAGACTTTAAAAAAAAATAGAACAGATGAATGAAACTAAACACTGGTTCTTTGAAAAGATAAACAAAATTATAAATTTTTAGCTAGACTGATCAAGAAAAAAAGGGAGAAGGCCCAAATCAATAAAATCAGAAAAGAAAAAAGAGAAGTTACAACTGACACCACAGAAATAAAACAATAATAAGAGGCTATTATGAGCAACTATATGTCAATAAAATGAACAACCTAGAAGAAATGGATAAATTCCTAGAAAGGTACAATTTGCTAAGATGAAACAAGAAGGAATAGAAAATATGAATACCCTAATTACCAGCATTGAAATCAAATCAGTAATTTAAAAACTCCCAACAAACAAAAGTCCAGGACCAGATGGCTTCATAGGTGAATTCTACCAAATATTTAGCAAAGAGTTAACACCTATGCTTCAGAAACTATTCCAAAAAACTGCAGAGGATGGAACACTTCCAAAGTCATTCTATGGGGCCACCATCACCCTGATACCAAAACAAGACAAAGATATCACCGAAAACAGAGAAAATTAGAAGCCAATGTCACTGGTAAACATAGACACAAAAACCCTCAACAAAATACTAGCAAACTGAATCCAACAATACATTAAAAGGATCATACACAATGATCAAGGGGGATTTATCTCAGGGATGAAAGGTGGATCAAAATCCACATACCAATCAATATTATGATACACCACATTAACAAATTGAAGAATAAAAACCATATGATGACCTCAACAGATGAAGGAAAAGCTTTTGATAAAATTCAACATCCATTTATGATTAAAAAAACTTTCCAGAAAGTGGGCATAGAAGGAACATATCTCAACATAGTAAAAGCCATATATGACAAACCCACAGTTAACATCATACTCAAACTCCACTCTCCTGGGTTTAAATTGACCTATCTGGTCTTAGCCCAGGAATCCCAAAGCACTCTACCCAGGCACCCTAATAAAGGCTTGTGGCCCAGGTCCTGCCACGTTCTCCACCTGCACCCCGCCTTGACCTCACCACATGGCCCCCTGGAGATATGCCCTGTACTTGCTCCAGGACTTGTGAGTAATCAAGTTCTCTGTTTTAATATCTTTGTGGTCTTTAGTTGAATCAGCTCACTATCTGACTCCCTGGGGATCTACTTAACAAATGTTAATCTAACAAAGTCACAATCACCTTGTGTAAGATTTTTTAAAAATATTTTAAGTATTATGATACATCTCCAGGCTAGGACTATACAGCCTTCCTAGGAATTACTCAAAAGAAATAAAGACATATGTCTATACAAAGACTTGTACTCAAGTGTTCAAGGCAGCTATATTTATAACAGCCCAACTGGAAATATCCCAAACGTCCATCGAGACATGAATGGAATGCATGCTTTTAGTAGACAAAATACAGCCTGGATACAGCCTCATCAAGAAACAGTGAATTTACTGAATGAATCTGAGGGAACAAAAGTTTCACCACTTATGAGTAAAGACTATAGCAATAAAATGGCACTTATCAGTCCAAATACGAATAACAGCCTAAGGCTCATTATTTTATCTCAGACATAAGTTCCCACGGGAATTTCTTATCAGTAGACCAAATTATGGCAATAACCGATGAAGAGAAAAATGCCATAAATTATGATCAATAAGGGCTTATGTGAAGGCAGTGCTGATGGGTAGAAAAATCCACGGAAGTCCAGGAATTATAAAAAAAAAGCTACCCAATCTAGTATAGACATCTTTGTAAGGATTTCGACCATCATGGATTTGATCATACAATTAACAGCTTCTTTTGTTGATTCTCAAGCATCTTTCTTCAGTGTAAGTGTCCATAAATATGCCATGAGATCACAAAAAGACAAAAACAAAGATGTTTGGAACCTCATTAAGGAATAAAAAATAGTTTACTATTTTGAACTCTAAATACAAGTAATTGTCTCCTCAGGAAATACCCATATAATTTTCACCTGTTCAAAACAGTTACTATCTATCATACATTTTCTAAAACTACTTCTTTTACTAATTGATTTTCACAAAAAGGAGAATAATTGCTGGGGAAATGCCACGTTCCCAGAAATGACAGATAAAAGAAGGGAATCCAAGTGAGTTGAATTATTCTTGTTTCTCTGAGCTATACTCAGGCTTAGTCTCGGTCTCTTCACCACAGTCAGGATAAACTAGTTTATCTAACATCACTCTATTAAATGATTTCTTCACTAAAATAAATTTGCCAGGCATAGCCCAGTGTGATGCCTCCAACACAGAAAGGAAATGCTGATTCAGAAACAGCTAGTAGTAAGAATAAACACAGCCAGGCAATACTTGCAGTCCTTTGTCCTCATAGTCATGGTGATTAATGAAGGTGGGGGACTAAAAATAACTGCACAACAGATGGTAAGAAACAAAGAAACAGCACCTGATTTTCGGCAACGCTTTCTGTGGATGCTAAGCTGGATAGGACTGACCCAACTAAAAACGTGAGGCAGTGTTTGTAAAAGTCTAGATATTAAAGAAGAGCGTAATAAGCATGGACGACTTGCCCCTAGCTGCTGGCTAAGATTTTAAATTCCAGGAGCTTAGAAAATCCATCCAAAGGATGTAGTCTTTCTTCAGTGTCTGTGACAGAATCATGCAGCTGCTCCAAACACAGCACACACCACGTGACAAATGTGTAGAATCACGTCTTGGCACCACACCATGGTGTGAAATGTTACAACTTTGACACTGCAGCCAAGAAAAATATGAAATTAAATGAAATGTATGAAAACAAGCTTGTGCAAGCATGAGAACAGTTTCTGAAAAATATTAAGACTCTTACTCCATAGCCTCCTTGGGCCAAAAAAAAAAAAGAGTCAAATCATTTGAAGTCGGTTCCATTGTGAGCACAACTTCAGTGACGGCCCCTACTCACTAAACTATCTACTTGTTGCTTCCTTTCTCCTGCTCTTGTTTGGCCAGAACTTATACCGTCAGGATGACAGGATGGTCTTGCTCTTTTTTTTCTTTTAATCAAGTATTTCTTTAACATTCAACTTTTAATTTTATTACATTGTTTTTGGTTTGTGGGGTTTCTTGGGGGGTTGGATAATTAGGTTTTTTATTGATTTATTTGAATGGAGGTACTGGGGATCGAACCCAGGCCCTTGAGCATGCTAAGCACATACTCTACCACTGAGATAACCCTCCCCGAGGATGATCTTGTTCTTTAGGGGGAAAAAAGAAAGATCTTAAGGGCATTTTTTGATTCATGATTAAAAAAAAAAAACCTTGCTAATTCAAATAAAGGTTGAAACAAATGCAGCTATTGCTTGAGGGTCTGTTATTAGTTATATAACTGCCAGATATTATGAGCAGGTTTGTTGTACAGAGTTGTGTAGTTGGGCATGTGGGTGCCCAGTCAAAGTGCAAGTGGGGGCTGAAACCTTCCCCCAGGATGAAGAATCTCCTTCTTCTAATCTGCCTGTCTGCCCGTGGTACCTATTTGCAATTTGTCTGCTGAAGCGGGAGTCTTTTATTGTGAAACAAACATAGTGGTATGGAAGCAAGGATCCCACATACGAAAAGAAACTAATCAAGTAAAAAAACACAACAAAACAAAAGAACAAAAACTTGACAGGTCTAATGAGGGCCCAGGAAATAAAAAAGGGAACTGAAAGTGAAGGTTTCAGGTTTTATAAAAGGCCCAGAAGACTGGACCTTGAAGACAGGGCAGGATTGGGCATCTGGAGAGAAGACTGTAGGTAGATATCACGGGGCACTGGAGTTAGCTGGGACCACAATCAGCATATCCCCAAGAGCTACATCATTCATTCAAACCACTATGAGATGAGATCTGTGCTCAACAACTGAGAGCACACATGTTGCTATTCATGTACTTTTATTGCTACAGGAAACACTTTAAAAATTTTAAGAAAAATATCCCCCCAAAAAGGAAGAATTTGTATTTGCTTAACTGAAAATATATTTCTGCTCTGAATTTTGCCCCACAATAGTACAACAAGTCAGGGTTTTATAAAAATAAAAATTGTCCAAGAAAAGACTGAGTTGATTGGTTGTTTGGGGAGGAAAGTACAGATTCCACTGAATAGTCTCATGTATTTGTTCTAGAAAAACAGATTAAGTAAGGTGATCACAGAGTATGGAGAAAATGATAAAAGACATTTGCAATGTACCAATGTGAATGATTTTTAATGTGAAAAAATCAAAAGGAAATGCACCTATTTTTTTTCTTTACATAGATGTAGTAGTTTAGAATAGCTTTTAAATAACAAATCTCACAATGACAAGGTTTTCTACATTTCTTCTACGTTAACACTCAAAGTCATGATTATCACACCAGCTATGTTTATCCACATAAGAGGAACCATATTCATTTTCTTCCATGCTTTTTATCCTTTTAATGACAATTACCCACTCCCTTTCTTTTTAGCATTTTCATTTTCTGCTTGCCCATCACTGTATTTCTCCTCCCTAATGTCCTAACTCACTTCCTAACAACCCACACTGTTAAAATTCAACCCAGTACAATGTCTTTATTATACTCAAATATGTGTAGAAATGAGCTCAACTACTTCTGTGCTCATGGGATTTCTTTTCTATAAACCTATACATTAAAAGTCCTAAAGTGTAGCCAGATTGGAACAGACACAAAGGAAGCAGTCAGAAGGAAAGCGACAATATAAATGAAGCCTCTTGAAGAACAGAAGGGTTCCTCCAGGGCCAGGCATATGCTGCTTTCTCTACTTAGAACACCATGGCCCGTGGCACCTCCCTATTGGCAGGCTTTCTGACTCATTCTCTAACTTGCTGTCATCCTCTCTGCAAAGCCTGACTTCTCACTTCTCACTAACTGTTGAAGCATTTACCACGATTCCTTGTTAGAAGAGGATCACGTCTATCTCCCCATATACCAAGAAAACATGGTAGAAACAGGGAGGAAGGAAGGAAGGAGGGAAGAAGGGAAAGAAGGAAGATGAGAGGATAAGAGGAAAGGAGAGAGATAAAGAAGACAAAGGGAAAATGAAAAAGGAAGGAAAAAAGAAAAAAAAACTTTAATTCTGAAGAAGAGAAGCTATTAAAAACATAATAGTTTTACTGAGACATTTGAAGAACTGTCAAATAAAAAAGAAGCCTCATTCTACATGGTTTAGAGATCAGAAGAGTGGCCAATGATAAAAAGATTCAGAGAGGCAGTTTTCGACTCATACTGTAAGAAATAACTTTATGAAACTGTAGTTGTCTGAAATAGGATAAAGCACTATGTTCTTTGTCTCTGGGAATGTCCATATAAAGCCTGGAACTTTACTTTCAAGAGATGTTGGTATGAGATTTATACAGTAGATAATAGTTGGACCAGATTGATACTGAAGATACTTTCATGCTTGGATTATATTCTTTTATTGAACTTCAACATCTTCAGGCGAGGCAATACATTGATTAAGGCTATATATATATTTTCTCTCTCTCTCTTTTTTTAAGTCATTGAGTCCTGCACAGAGGGTGATTTTTTTCAGCCAATATTTATCTTATAAATCTGCATTGGTCTTCTGAAAGAACAAAAAACATTTCATAAAATCCTTATGGTAAGTTATCACATTACATAGATTGACATCTGAAAATAGCTTTAAGAAGTACAAGGCAATGAGACATACCACAAGCAAATATTTTTATGCCTACCGTACATGAGAGAAAAAGAAATTTAAAATATATAAACCACATTCCACAGAAAAGTGTGATGTGAAACAAAAGCAATGAGTAGACTACATACAAATAATTGTAATAATTTCTAAATATAGTAATTACAGATTTATATCACATTTTTAGCTTGTTCCATGTGGATATATCTCCACTGTTCTGTGTTGATCAAAAGTTGTGACTTTTTGCCAACATTTGGAAATTGGCAAAACATAAAGTGAATTTTTCCATTATTTATTAAGCCCATATGAATTTCAAGGATAACTTATGAGAATGGTTTGATTCATTTAGAAGGTTTTTTAGTGATGGATTTGTTTATAAAAGCATGTTAATGCCTAGAAAATGTACTCAATTAAACAAACTTTTCATATGAACTTTCCATCAAAAGGAACACTAATTCTGAATTTATCCTAAGGACTTGGATTCCAGTCCCTCTATGGCCAAGTTTCCTTAGTGGATTAGCCATTTCCTGAGCACTCGCTCCATGCCAGGGATTTTACATGTGTACCAAGGAAGCCCTGGCTGAGTTGTTTCCTATGAAATTTCTTGTTCAATTGAGAGTAGACTAATTAGGAACTGGACTGAACTTGATTTAGCCCCATGTGAACTAGACATCTGATGTCCCACATATGGTCTTACTTAAGATTAAATAACCTCTATTTTAGGAAAAGAAAAGTTCAACTACTGTGGGAACTGGGCACAGCATTATTGATGCCACAAGTCTAAACAGGGAGTCTTACCCCGCCCCCCACAAAAAAAAAGATAATCAAAATCCAGCATTTTCTATAGACCTTGAAACTAAGCTTTTCATCCTAAAAGTGCCAGAGTTCGAAATCACAAAACATACTTTATTAAAAATCACCTAAGACATGAATCCAAAAAACCGCTAATTCCTGCAAGCTTCTGAACATAAAGGAGATTTAGATCTATAATCCTTAATTGTCCTGTAGAAAAAAAGATTATACATAATTTTATGAAGAAATGCAAAGAAATGTTGAGTAGCTTTTAAAAAGACATTTCTCTTCCATGAAAATGTTATATTAAATCGATTATTCAACTTTCAGTAGAAGCCATCTTAAAATTTTTTTAATTTTTTGGAAGCTAATTCAACCAAATATTGTGGTCCAGAATATTTTTGACCATTTCCTTCCTCTTCCCAGGCCCAGATTTCTTAAACACATTAGTGGTATTTTATTAAATTGTGGAACACACATCAGCCGCAGTGCTGACTATTACACCACACTTGGTATCAGCTGCAAACTCTGAGCAAGCAATGGGAGTAGTTCTAAATAATAAGGTATATGAAAGGAGTCATTATGCATAGCCATCATCACTGAAGATGTGGAAACCTTGGTAGATTAAGATGAGGGCCAGGAGGTTGAAGATTTAAAAAATCAAAGATGATATGGAAGATGAAAATAAATATATGTATGTATATGCATGACTGGGACACTGTGCTATACACCAGAAATTGACACACTGTAACTGATGGTACTTCAATATAAATAAATAAATAAATAAATAAACAAACAAACAAACAAACAAAAAACAAACAAAAAGATGATATGATTTTGAATGATCTAATTTTGAATATGATTTTATGATTTTGAATCTTTCCATTCCAAAGATTATTTTTCACTTCCTTAACTACTAAGTTACTAGCCTCCACATCTCTCTTGTTTACTTTTTCTCTCATGGTTTTCTTTTTCCAATTTCAAATGTTACAGGATTTTCCCGGGAACATAACCTTTATAATAGGAGTAATATTTTAGAACCAGATCTGATTCAGTGACCATGGGAAGAGAGCCATTCTTTATTCTCTGTGTAACATAATAGAACGAAACAGGAAGACAAACAAAACACCTTTTCAACTTGCAAGCTACATACAACATAATGGGCAAAGATCTTGAAAGTTTTACTTAACTATTTTTCAGTCTATGAAATGATTCAACAGCAGGACCATTGTTCCACTGAATTTATACCTATCCTAATTTGCTAGATTGATGGCAGGGAATGGATCAAGGAAATAGTATATAATAGTATATAAGCCATTACCACTATCAGTAATGCCAGTAAGCCTGGCATTCTAGGAATAAGGAATATGTCTGAGCCAGATTTGAGTCTTTACCTGATTTACTTCCTTCCCTATAAATTGCTCATCCTTGTGCATGATACCTTGGCTCTACCCTGGCCCTCCTTTCCTTATTTCCATTAGATGGCAAGCTTCTCGAAGACATAATGGTGTCTTCTTTTCCCTCTGAGAGTCCCTCAGGTTGCCCATTACCATGCCTTGTACATAAGTCCTTACTGAATTCTTGGATTATAAAGCTTGCACTAACAAAAAGGAAACCATAAAATATTACTGTCAAAGGAGTAAAAGAAAATTTTCAGAAGGATACTAGATTTTAACAGTATCTCTATCAAAAACTAAGGTATGTATATGGAATTTCCTATAATGTCATGTGCACAGTCAGCCGACTCAGTGTTGAATTTTTCCACTGGTCAGGCAATGCTTGTGTAGGGGCATTAAAACAAATGAGGAAGGGAGAGAAAGAGAAGCACTTTGAACACATTAAGTAAAAATCACTCCTCAGAAAATCTGTAAGATGAAATCTATTCAGCATATGTAGCAGATACATGAAGTTGCTGAACAAAAGTCACTTCCCTCCTCCTGCTCCATTGGTCTCCCCTCCCTCCATGATACTATGAAAATGCCAGCTATTCAAGTTTCCAGCTTCACTTGCCAGTAGATGAGACATAGAAGGATTCCACAGAGAGGCTCTTGGTGATGATATTCACACCTGATTAAAAGAGCAAGACCTGTGAGGACATTTCTCTCACCCTGTCCCCTTCCACTGTCTTTCCGTGGGTCCTGCAGTGGCAGCCATCTTGCAACCAGAGAAAACATGTGGAGAATGAAAGACCACACACAGAGCCTAGGAAAGAGTGAGGGAGGACGGCCTCCCAATTCTGGACTTCTGAAATGAGACAGTGTAAAACCTCATTGTTTAAGTGACATTTGTCTGAGTGTTCTGTCCTATGTGTGAGGTGCTCTGCTATCAGTTTGATATACATCACCTCACTGTATTCTTAAAACAACTCTATGAGTAGATGTCTGCAGTCTGTTTCGATCAATAAGGAAATTGGGGCTTGGGAAGTGCAGGTCCTTCCCAATGCCATATTCAAGGGCAGGCTTGGGGTTCAAAGCCACAACTATGTGAGACAGGACAGTCTATATTTGAGCGATACTTTGAAACTTCATGATTGGCTCAGTTCTCATTGTTTCTCAATTTCATAAAGAAAGCATGCACAAAAACTAGTTCCATGCAATTCAGCTTTACTTTAACAAGGTGGCAGAAGACGGCAATATTGCAGAAAGGTCCCGGGAGATGCCTGATAAATCAGGACTCATCATGATGAAGAGTTTTCTGATTTCACACCCTATAACTTGGGCAGGTAACATAATTCCCCAAGAGACTTAGATCTGGGACTGTGCTTTTCTAGTATTCAATAAGGGCGTTTGCATAGGAGGCAGTCAGTAAATATTGAGTAAGAATGAATGCTGACTATTGGGATAAGTGAGGAAGTACACACATGAGGATCAGGTCAAATTAATTCTTTGAGTATCCACAGGAAGTTCAAGGATCATACAGTATGTCAACTGTTTATTGAATGAAGGTAGAGGGAGAAGGAGAGGGAGGGAGGGAGGAACCTAAGAGAAGTCATTATCATAATTTAATTGCAGCCACATCTGAATATTGTAGCACTAGTCCAGGTCCCTCCCATCACTCTCACTGATTTTTAGGTCCCAGCTATTACACAGACAGTACTTCAGTCCTACAGTGTCTGCCAGTGGCTTCCCTGATCTTGCCTTCTGATCTTCCTGATCTCCAACGGCTGGAGACCTGCCCTGTGTCTGGATCTCTTTGATGCTGGTTCCAGGTGAGTTTCCACAGATGGTGTTAGTTGGTCTTTGACCTGCGTGCTCAGCCTTACTTTCATTTTCTGATTCTTGGATCTCTGTCATAACTTTAGTGCAATATACTCCTGCCCTTTTTACCTTTTTCCTTCAATTTCTTTCCCCTGAGAGTTGCTTCTGGACCTGTCGCCCAACATGTTCCTAGATATTCTATCTCATTCCCATTTGCTATGGTCTGAATGCGTGTCCTCCAAAATTCATGTTGGAATCCTTATGCCTGATGTGGTGATGTTAGAAGGCAGGGCCTTTGAGGATGATTAGGTCATGAGGGTGGGGCCCTCATGAATGGAAATTATGCTTTTATAAAAGAGATCCCACCGAGTTCCCTAGCCCTTTCTACCATGTAACGATACAACAAGAAGTCTGCACCCTAGAAGAGGGCTCTTCTCTAACCATGATCTTGGACTTGCAGCCTCCAGAACTGTAAGCAGTAAATTCCTGCCATGTGTATGCCACTCAGTCTGTGGTATTTTGTTATAATCGCCCTAACTGATTAAGATGCCACTCATTCTCATTCAGGGTGTTGCTTCAACCTTAGGTGTGTTTAGCTAAAGCACACTAATGCAGTGGGTCTCGGAGTGTGATCCCGGAACCAGCAGAATAAGCAGCATCTGGAAACTGGCTAGAAATGTACATTCTTAAGCTCTACCCCAGACCCCCAACCCCAAGACATACTGAATCATAGGAATGGGGTCCAGCAATCTGTGTTTTAACGAGTCCTCCAACAGAGTCTCATGAGTCCTAAAGTTTGAGAACCACTACACAAATGAAACCGACAGATATTTATTTTGAAGAAAACACGTTTGTCATTATCTTTTAGGTTCAGAAACTATGAGAAACACTTTTATTAAATCACTGCAAAGCGGAGATAATAGACTGAGTTACTGGGCTTAGTTTGGGCTTGAAAGCAAAGTGTGAGACAAGAATCGAAATACAGGTGGTTTTCTGGGAAGCAACACCAGGAAACAGGAGTTGGGAAGCATCAAGGTCATTATCATTAGCAGCAGAAACTCAGCTTCACCAGGACCTCTCAGATGAGTGCAGAAAAAAATTCAGAATATTTCACCCAAAGTCTAGGAGTTTGGAACACTTACGTACCAATTTCTATCCCTCAGTCTTTGAGGGTTTGCCCAAGAACTACCAATGCCCTTGCACCATGGCTGTACCTGTGGAACTGTGGTTGACAGGTCTGACTGGGAAAAGTCCTCCTGAGGCATAAAGTCCCCTGAGGCAGGACCCTTCCTGTGCACAGACTTGCCCACCACAGCTGGGACTCTTCTAACTCCAAGTGGGCTGAGAGGATGGAGCAAAGTGGGGAACCAAATACTTCCACTACAGTTCCTGTCATAAAACTACACTGAAGTGCTTTTAGGGTTGCAAAAGGGCAGGCCTTAGTAATAGAAGAGAAAAGATTGGTGAATTGCTTTTTCTAGTAATTGAAGGGTTTTTTTCACTGCATCAAAAATATAGTGTATTTACAAATACAGAGTAGAGATTTTATGCATGGAATTCTTAGAAAAAAAAACCTTTGGGTCAAATAATTTGTTTTTATAGTTTCCTTTAAAGTTTTCCACTTCTAAAGGAAGATTCATATTTCTGATTCTTATTTTCCTTTTTCAAAGGGAAATCTTATAGTATACTATTTTCAAAGTGAGCATTTCCCTTCTCTGTAATTAATAAAATAGGATTTAGTGACACAGTAAGCATGTCTAATTACACAGTCGGTAAACCCAGTTCTTTGGCTTCTCCACCTCCACACTCTACACACTAGATGCCAGAGCCTGCGAGTTGTCCTGCAGTGTTATTTCCCCTTCCTCCACAGAGAAAGAACCCCCAGTTTTCAGCCAGGCAGTTGACTGATCAGCATAAAGCCTGCTAATCTCAGCTTCCCTTGCAGCTAGGTGTTACCATGTGATTTAACCTGGCCAATGAGATACCAGGGGAAATGCCACCTGGCAGCTTTTGGAAGCCTTTCCTAAAATCCAGCTTGACCATGCCTTTTGCTCCCTGTTTATTCTTCCTCTCCTTTTTCCACTGACTGATACGGCTGTGATGTTTTAGCAACCATTTGACCCTTCAGATGATCTGGGTCAGAAGTCAGCAAACTGCAGCCCAGGCGACAAATTCCACCAGTTTCCTATTTTTATACAGGTAACAATGGATTTTTACATGTTTAGATGTTGAAAAAACTCAAAGAATAGTATTTCATGACATATGAAAATCATTTGAAATTTAAATATTAGCATCCACTTAAAAAATCTATTGGAAGACAGCCACATTCACTAATTTACTTACTGTCTATGGCTGCTTTCACACCACCATGGCAGCATGGAGTGGTTACAGCAGAGACCATATGACCCACAAAGACTACATATTTGGTACCTGGTCCTTTATAGAAAAAGGTTGTTGACTCCTAATCTTGGCAATGGAGGCCATGCTAGGCCTAGCCGTTAGATAGAAAATAGGAGACTGGGTCCTTTAGTACTTCATGGAATGAAACTGCCATGCAGTCCTGGATCAAGTAACTTTAGACCTTCATGCGATAGTAAAACAAACCCCGTATCTTTTTAAGCCACTGTTCCATAACATAGTACCCTGAATATTGGCCCCAATTCCTCACCCCTCCCTATCTCCCCCATGCTATGTGTCTTCACAGTTCCTCCCACAAAAAGGCAGAGTATTCTTCCCCTACCCTTAACTTGGGCCTTGGCCAACTGGACATTAGCAGCCAATATACAAGCAGAAGCTGGAAATGTATTTGTGCAGTCAAGCTTGTCCTATTGTAATACTGTCATTGTCATTAGAAGAAATTGGCCTAGTAGCCTGCCGGTCCCTGAGGAATGAGACATAGAAGATTTGAAGCTCACCTTCAAGTCTACAGTTGAAGCAGAACCACCCCAGCTGACCCACAGGCCTTCAGCTTTGCTGGACCCACCCCAGCTGACCTGTGAGCATGATAAATGCTTGACTGCTGCGTGCCACTGAGTTTTGGGGTGGTCTGTTTTGCAGCAACAATTGACTGATACAGATGGCAATTTTTACTGTTGTTTTAATGTTATTTGCAACCAAATTCAAACCTACATTGTTGTCTCTGGCAATTATCCCATAACTAAGAAGAGAAAAAATTCTAAGCTTTCTGATAGGTATCATGCTATGAATTCTAGCAGACCTAGGTAGCAGTAATAGTAATAATAATAACAATAAACCCCAGCTCTACCAAATAACATTTGTGTAATCACAGACATGCTATTTAACCTCTCTGAGCCTTAAGTTTCCTCATGTGAAATATAACAATTATTCTATCTACATCATGGTGCTGTCTCAGAATTTAATTACAGACCCTTGGAAATCTTACTGTAGAATCTATTATCTTAATTTCTAACATTTAGCTTCTTTATCCTCATTCTTTTCTTATATTCCTTGTATTCCTTGTAGCCTAATTAATATTTACTTTCAGGAGAAAATCATTCTTCTGTATCTGGTAAGCTAAATGCACCAACCAAATGTCTACTCTGAAAGCAAAGATTCAATCCCCCCTCTTTTAAGAACAGATTTGGTAGCACCCAGGTATACCCTCAAACCTGTGGTGTCCTGGTAAATGTTTAAGAACTAACTCACCTCCCCACCCTCCACCATTTATAGCAGCTGCAGATTTCCATGGTGTACATATCACCAGGGCTGATTTCAAGCTATGAAACTTAAGAGTCCCTGATCATGTCTTGAGAGGATACATGCATAACGGGCTGTCAGGAGCCCCTTTGGTGTACCACTGCCTTCAAATCCGCCACTTAAAGAGACTATTCACTTCTACAAAAAGTCAAAGGAATGAGTGTAAGCAACTCAATTTCACTTCAGATCCCAGAGGAGGAATTAGCCTGATGGGTTACAAATTTGCAGATATGAATGGCCTCAACACCCAGACAATTAATATTTCCATAGTATTAATAGTAACGCAAGGCCAAAGTGTTAAGATAGGAGAAATGGTGGGGCCAATGATGAGCAAACAGATAATACAGGCTACTGTAAAAAGGCATTCAACATTAGATTTTTTTTTTAAACATGTGCTGACTCTACACATTTACACACACACACACACACACACGCCATTAAAAATCTATATACTGGAATGAATAAGGTTTTTTCAAGTTTTCAAGTTCTGCTTCTCTGTGACTCAAAAATTAAGAAATTAGACTGTGTTTGAAGGTTGTGTGCAAAACAATTATTCAGGAATCTGCCAAATTAATTCTGCTCATGTAGCCTTTATCACGATCCTGTTAAACAATATTATCTTCTCTGTAACAAAACAAACCCTTAAGTGACAAAAATCTATTGATACCTTCACTCCCTGTTATCCTTAATTAACCCAGTATAATAAGCTAAATGTCTGCTTTGAATTTCAAGCTGTTTTTTTTTTTTTGGTAGATTCTATATTCCTTATGAACAAAGGTGCCCTGCTTGAAAATGTTAATCTCCAAAGCAGTGTTAGTTACTAAGCTACCAGCTCTATTTCCATGGTTTTAAAAAATACCTCAGACAGAGATTTGGAATAAAGATCTCTGAAATCTGGTATCAATCAAGAAATCACTCCCCAAAAATCTTGTTAGCTCCATTAAGTGTTTCCATCTAAAAACTGAGTTTTACTTTAGAACAATTCCAAATCCTCTGAATTAATTTTCCACTTTCCCTTTTCACTGTTCCAGCACTTCTTTTCATATATGTCTTGGTTTTTCCCAGCATGGCAGATGTTTAAAATTTTTAATGAGTAATTTCAGGTTCTTAAATTAATTCAGTAGGATAGGATTATACCAGTCTATTCTGGCCAGTAATTATCAATTTAAATTAAATCACTAAGCAACCAGAGTCCATATTACTATAAAAATCATCAAAATGCAACAATGACTGCCTAGGTATTTCACAATTTTTTTGGAATTTGCTGTTGCCAAGCTTCCTAATCTACCTAAATGCATGGGGTTTTGAATGTTCTGCTGCCCAAATCTTATCAAAGCCCATCTGAAGAAAAGTGATATTAATGGCATATGGTTTGAAGCAGAAGCAGACACCCATTCCTTAAAACAAGGACCTCCACATTGTGTTCTAGAATTCTATGGCTGGATTTTAAGAACAAGGGCAGGCCAGGGTGGCAGATTTCAGAGTCTCTCACTCCCACAAAGATCAAGGGAGTTTGGTTTTATATACTGAGCTTCTGCCAAAGATTTCACTTGAAAATAGAGAAAGGATTCTGAGACTTGAAACCTATGAAGACCAGTACTCTAATAATGTTCAACTTTATACTTAAATCAATCCCAAGTATCATAAATCTATGCTGCATCAATTCCAGGATGGTGATGATCTTGATTACTGTCATTAAGGAGCACACCAAGGAACTGTGAAACCTTTCATACAATTGCTGTGACTAGTTACTGAGGTTCACTGTATATCTCATTGCCCCTCATATGTAGCAATAAAATTGAAAAAAAAATTTTAATTGAACTATAGTCAGTTTACAATGTTGTGTTAATTTCTGGTATATTTTAGAGCTAAGGCATAAGCCAAGCTCTACCTGATGATATTGGAGAAAGTATACTAACCATACCTACCTTTTTACTCCTATCTCACAGAAACTTGTAGCCAAATGTATGTCTCAGAGATAATCAATGTATATATAAATAATTATGACTTAAGGTTCTGATTTCTATTTTTAGCTTCATATATTCATTTATATTTTCACCAGGCTACATGCTTTATTTTATGTTTTACTATTTTATCAAATGTTACATTATTTAAGATATAGTTTGATGATATGAAACAGAGATCTGAAATAGCTAGATAGAAATGTCTATTTCTCTCTCGTGTGAAAGGGCAAGAATGTTGAGAGACTCAGGCTCTGCCTGTCTTGCTGCCCCCTCACACCACAGTGTGGTCCTCATCTGCGTGGCCCATGATAGTGCGCCCACTATGCTCATCTCCCACGCAGCAAGATGAAGGCAGGGCTGGGAGAGCAGCACAGCCTTTCTCCCTAAGGAGGATGTACATGTCACTTTCACACATGTCACATCGGCCATATCTAGTCACACATACAACTTTTATGACTGTGTCTTCTTCTGTGGGTTCTACTGATATAAAAAGGAAGCAGAGAAGAGCTATTGGAAGAAGAAATGAAACATCATTTTCTTAGTATTATAGCCTCAATCATTGATTCTCAAACATTGGCATGCACCAGATTCACCAGGAGTTTGTTTGTTTAAACCACAAATTCCTAGACAACCAACACTGGCTTTCTGAACTGGAATTTCAAGGAAAGAAGCCTGGCAATCTGTATATTTAACAATCATGCCAGATGATTTTGATCCCCAGATATATTTGAGAAACCATAAAGTAAATTATCTTTCATGTTTTCAATAAGATATCTATGCTGAACTAGGTAATTCAGGTATCATTATCCCTTTAAATCATGTTGGAGGGTAAAAAGTAACGTGATAGATAATATCACCCCCAGTTTTATCTGCAACAACCAACACACACCCTTCAAAGGGTCTCTTCTCTCCAATCAGTCTCTCTTTTTTTAATGCATGGCTGTCATTGCCTACTAAATTAGGCTTTTTCATCACAGTCCTACTTGAGTTCACCTCTTTATTCCTAAAAAAGCCCCACTGTAACTTCAACATTACCCTTGGCAGTACATGGAGTCCTGAAGAAACAGCCATATTAACAAAATTACATTGCAATATGACAGTTGCTATTTTGGAGGCAAGTGCAAATTGCTCAAGATGATGAATAAAGTGGTGGTATCGTACAAGTCTCAAAATAAGCCTCCATATGAAATCTAGTTGGAGTAAATGGAGAGAAGAAGGAAGAACAAAAAAGGCCAGGCTATTTGGACAGCAGAGTCACAGAAGACCAAAGGTGTACAAAGGCTTCTTGCAACTCACAAGGGTACATCAAAACCCTGATCAGAAACCTATGGGGATATATATAGTATATACACCCATCTTCATTCCTTCCAATATCATGTTCCTGCTGCTGTCAGGGTGACTCACAGACTGACATCCCTCTAGGAAGCCTCTGCATCAGTTCCCTGTGATGCTGCCCTGGTCATCAGCAGAGTGGATCATCTTCCCTGTCTGAATTCTTAAGCCAGACAGTTCAGAGAGTCAAAGGGAAAGTTCTCACTGGCTCTCTCTGGGCTCACAAATCCTGTGGGTTATATACAAGTAGACATCACGGCCAGAATAAGAAGGGATCCCTCCCAGTACCTTACCAGCCAATTCCTGATTTGCTCCAATAAGTTTGTACTTAATCACAATGATTGTGTGTTTAAAACTCTACAGTATTCTAAAGTATGTTTATTTCCAATTGAAAATGATCTTATTTCTAACTTTACAAGGAAATGATGAGAAATCTGAATAGCACTATAGAAATACATTCAGTGTCACAGTTTTAGGCTCACACATACTCCAGAAAGATCTACTTATCTTCTATCATCAGACTAAAAAACATGCACTCTTAAAACCACACTTACCAGGAGGTGAACAATATATAGGCTGATACACATAGTCAGTAAGGGGTTAAAGCTGTGCCACTAAACAACTGATATAAAGAAAAAAAGATTCCCACTGTAGGTCTTCTAATAGACTTTAGCATTATAAGGTGTCACGAAAGAGGAAAATCTGAGAAATGGAGCCACAGAAAGGATAAAGAGGCTTTGGGAGATGATGCCCAGGTATAAACATTCAAAATCCTGTCCTTGGTATTCAAAATAATGACATTTGTTTTGCATCCTTATTTTATGTGCAACTGTAACACTAAAGAAGGTGAGGGGGGAGGGCATAGCTCAAGCGGTAGAGAATGTGCTTAGCATGCATGAGGTCCTGGGTTCAACCCCTAGTACTTCCTCTAAAAATAAATAAATAAACCTAATTACCCTTCCCCAGAAAAAATTAAAAAGAAAAAAACCCTGAAGGTGATATTTTATATATAACTGAAATTAATTTGTGATACACAATTTAAAAACACCTAGGACTTTGAAGTAATTAACGCTTTATCTCATTTTGCACCGTGAATCTGGTAGATAATATACTCACTAAAGCTAAAATAATTCCAAAATATTTTACCATTACTATTTCTGAAATAAAATACAATGATTTTTTAAATATTAGAAATAGGGAATTAAAAGCATCATATTTTTAAGATGATAGAACTATTTAACAAAAAGTTCCAAAGACTCAACATAAAACTTATCAGACTTAATAAGAAAGTTGACAGAGTGACTGGATACCAGAAAATTTTTTAAAAATAAAGAATTTTCCCATTACTATTTAGAAAATTAAAAATAAAACACCAATTTAAATACAAAGAAAATATAAAATAATTATATAAAATGCCTGGGAATAAAAAAAAATTAATGTTAAGAAATCTATAAAAAGTCTAATATTTTATTAAAGGATGTAAAAAACATTTGAGTAAATATTGAACCAAACTATATTGATAATTTGAAACACTCAATATTATGAAAATATTAGTTTTCTATGTATTGTTTTATATAGTTATCTAATATATATAGTTATCTAATATAAAACCAATACATAGATACAATAACATAAAGTCAAAATGAAATTTTCTGGCATATATTGAATTGATTCTAAAGTTTCTTAGGAAAAAATAGACAATGTAGAGAAAAAATTTGGGGGTGGAAATAAGCAGGAAGGTATTAATTAGCATGTTCAGATTTTAAAATGTAGTATAAAATTAAAATATTATCATATATTATGGACAATAATATACAATGAAGTAAAAAAGATGCTGAAAATATAAGTAAATATAAAAGCACATATCCTTAGAAATTAATCAGACTATTCAATAAACTGGTTACAATACAGAAAACTGGTACCAGGTAACTGGTTATAATATGGAAAAGTATTGTCTTCACATTACTTTTCTTTTTTCAGCCTTGCCATGTGTTGTGGTTTGTTTTCCTTCCAGTTTTATTGAGATATAATTGACATACAGCATTGTATAAGTTTAAGGTTTATAGCATGATATTTGACTTACATACATCATGAAATCATTGTTACAGTAAATTTAGTGATAATCTAACTCATATTATATAGTTACAAAACTAAAGAAATAGTAAAAAATTTTTTCTTGTGATGAGAAATCTTAGGATTTACTGTCCTAACAACTTTCAAGCATAACATTCAGCAATGCTAATTATATTTATCATGTTGTACCTTACATCCATAGTACTTACTGATCTTCTAACTGGAAATTTGTACATTTTGACTGCCTTCATCTAATTCCCACATCTCCACCACTCGGGCTCTGGTAACCACAAATGTGATCTCTTTTTCTATGAGTTTATTTGTTTGTTCGGTTGGTTTTAAAGTAATTGACCTACAACACTATGTTAGTTCCTGTTACATAACATAGAGATTCAATATTTCTCTACATTTCAAAATGATTATGGTGATAAGTCTAGTTATATGTCACCATAGAAAGATTACATAGTTATTGAATATATTCCCTATACTGTACATTTCATATCCATGACTCATTTAGTTTGCAACTGGAAATTTGTACCCCTTAATCTCTCTCACCTATTTCTTTCTTCCCCCAGTCACCTCCCTCCCCTCTGGCAACCACCTGTTTGATCTCTGTATATATGACTGTGTTCATTTGCTTTGTTTTTTATATTCCACATATAAGTGAAAACATACAGTTTTTGTTTTTCTCTGTCCAAATTACTTCACTTAGCATAACACTCCTTAGGTCCATCCATATTGTCACAAATGGCAAGATTTCATTCTTTTTTATGGCTGAGTAAAACTATATATTTATATATATATATACACACACATATATACTATATAAATACACACACACACACACACACACACACACACGTACACATACCACTTCTATCTCCATTCATCTATTGATGGGCACTTGGGTTGCTCTGACATCTTTGTTACTGTAAATAATGCTGCTACGTACACTGGGGTGCATGTATCTTTCTGAATTAGTGTTTTCATTTTCTATGGATATATACCCCGGAGTGGAATTGCTGGGTCATATGGCAGTTCTATTTTTAGCTTTGTGAGGACACTCCATACTGTTTTGCACAGTGGCTGCACCACTTTACATTCCCACCAATCCTGCACAAGAGCTCCCGTTTCTCCACATCCTCACCAACATTTGTTATTTGTGATCTTTTCGATGATAGCCATTCTGACAGGTGTGAGGTGCGAGCTCATTGTGGTTTTAATTTGCATTTCTCTGATGATTATTAATATTGAGTATTTTTCACGTGCCTGTTGGCCATCTGTATGTCTTCTTTGGAAAAATGTCTATTCAGATCCTCTGCCCATTTTTTATTCAGTTTCTTTTTGACACTGAATTGTATAAGTTCTTAGCATATTTTGGATATCAACCGCTTATCAGATATATCATTTGCAAATAACTTATCCTATTCAGTAGGTGGCCTTTTCTTTTTGTTGGTAGTTTCCTTTGTTGTGCAAAAGCTTTTTGGTCTGATACAGCCCTATTTATTTTTGCTTTTATTTCCTTTGCCTGAGGAAACTTATCCAAAAAAATAATACATATATATTACTAAGATCAATATCACAGAGCATACTATGGTTCCTCTAGAAGTTTTATGGTTTCAGATCTTAACATTTAAGACTTTAATGCATTTTGAATTTATTTTTGTGCATAAAGTGAGAGAGTAATCCAGGTTAATCCTTTTGCTTGTAACTGTCCAGTTTTCCCAACACCACTTATTGAAGAGGCTGTCTTTTCCCCATTGTATATTCTTGCCTCCTTTGTCATGGATTAATTGACCATATAAGTATTGGTTTATTTCTGGGCTCTCTAATCTGTTCCATTGATCTATGTGTCTGCTTTTGTGCCAGTACCATACTGTTTTCATGACTGTAGCTTTGTAGTATCAGGGCATGTGATAACTCTGGCTTTGTTCTTGTTTCTCAAGATTCTTTTGGCTATTTAAGATCTTTTGTGGTCTCATACAAATTTCAGAACTATTTTTTTCTGTAGTTCTGCAAAAAGTGCCATTGATATTTTGATAGGGATTGCACTGAATCTGTAGAGTCCCTTGGGTGGTATGATCATGTTAACAATATTAATTCTTCCAATTCAAAAATATGGTATATCTTCCCATCTGTTTTGTATCATCTTCAGTTTCTTTCATCAATGTCTTACAGTTTTCTAAGTTTAGGTCTTTTATTTCCTTAGGTAGGTTTAATCCTAGGTATCTTATTGTAACCCTTCAGCCACTCCATGACTTTTGATTAGAGCATTTAAACAGTAAAATGAAAATGATGAGCTGAGGACAAAGATTCAAAAAATATATAGTTGGGATGCGGGAGGTTGTTATTCTTGATACATTGTTTAGAAAAATTAAAATACTCTAAAAGAAAAATGCCCCATTGTAATTTTTTTTAAAAAGACAGAATGTGTCCAAGTCCCACTGACCATGTGACTAGATCCAAACATGAAACAAAACAATTAGAGCAGCTAACGCTTTCCTCATAACCCTGTTGTGCCTTGAGAGATCTCATAAATCATTTCACCACAATGGAAGTGGCAGCCATTCACAGCAGGCAGGCCTCTGCTACTGCTGGGGGAGCCCAGGGAGGTGCTGAGTTATCCACTGAGCCGCAAACTGGAAAGTGAGAAATCAAATTGCTGGAGCCAGAAAAGAATGAAACAGTAACACACTGCTCCAAATCAAGTGGAAAGTTTACATTTTATGAATTCTGGAGCTTTTGGAGATATGCCTTTTGTGCTATAGCTGCACATAGTTTCTTCTGTGTTAGCGGAAGTTTATGTCTAAGAGTGCTAAGTTTTTTAAATTCTATCTTCTGTATAACTCCACTTTTGCTGCCTTCATTCAGGAAATTTAAGAGTTCTAGGGGTTTGTTTTTGTTTTTTAAAATTTTTATTGAAATGTAACTGATTTACAATGATAGTTTCAGGTGTACAGCAAAGTGATTCAGTTAAACATATATATACTCATACATATTTTCTTTTCATAAAATGGAAAAGAATCTAAAAAGGAGATTTGTTTTCTACCTGTCTCCTGTTATGACCTTCCAATCCACCCCCTTTCCTCATTCTAAAATGCATCTCTAATTTAGGAGTCTCCAAAGTTTGGCCCACAGACGCCAGGGACAATGAAGTCAATATCCTGGACTATATTAGAAATATACAGATAATATATATTAGAAATATTAGATCTTCTGTTTACATTTATTTTTACCCCCACAATTTAATGAACATAAAATAAGAAATGATACATTACTTTATTTGTAATAGGAAGATCATACTAGTACTTTCTTGTGAGAATTGATTCATGTAGAACAGGCCTGGAAAAAAAATTAGTTGTAAATAAAGATTCCTATAATTACTAGTACGTAAGTCAATGTTACTGGCACCCTCCACTGTTATATGTCAGCTACTTCCTCTGATGTGGTCATTCTCCTGAGGGAGAGAAAGGCATTCCACCAGGGAAGGACTTGACAGTGATGGTCCTTTTAGCATAGTGCTTCACAAAGCCGCTATAGTAGGGTTTTGGTGATACTCAGTTTTAATCAAACTGGTCATCACTGAATAGTGATTTAAAATTTTCTACATCAAAGATAAATGAAATGAAAAAAAAAAAAACCCTCAGTAAATTGAAGATAGCACCAGTCAAGTCCAAGCCCAGAGAAGAAAATCAGAGCATTGATGTATTTAAGTAGCCACATTCTGAGGTAGAAGCATGATGAACTAAACAAATTTAATGTGGTTATGTCATTTTCCCCCAAATAGTAATACCAGCAACCATAAAAATTCTTAACCACACATTTAAAACCTCAGGATTGTATTTTGCTCACTTATTAGAAATTTTTACAAATAGTATCAGTGAGTATAGAGCTGATTTATTAAAAATTTAAAGTCCTACAACTTCCAGATAGTTTGTAACAATTGCTTGATATCAGGGAAATGGAAATTTCCTAGCCAGATTTTAATACAAAACTTTAATTCTTAATTGGAAGACAGAATTTAAAAATGAATGAATATCACAAAAATTAAATAAAATCATGAAAACTGAATGAATATTACAAAAACTATGGCAGCAATGGAATTAAAGCATTAAAACAAACTAAGATCATCACTTCATATAGCTCTATGACAAAGTGTAAACTATAGAGTTGTTGGCTTTCTTTTTAATAAATATATTACCAGAAATTAGCACAATATTATAAATCGACTATACTTCAACTTTTTTAAAAAGCTTAAAATTAATGGCAGAGGGAGAAAAAAAGTATGCAAACTTTGAAAAAAAGATGTGAGTTAAATTGGTGTGCACATTTATCAAAAGTCAGCAAAATGTACACTTAAGATCTGTGTATTTCACTGTATATAAATTATGCCTTAGTAAATTTAAATATGTAAAACCTATATGAATAAAACAAAATAAAACTAAAAACAATCTATTCAATCACATTGTTCTCAGTATAAACACACATAAATTATATACAGTAGCAAAATGTTATCACTATCTTAATTTTATATTAAGAAGCAAAAGGATTTTACTGTTAATACTAAAATTTAAAAGAATTAATTTCTCTGTTGCATAATTTTATAATATACATAATTTCAGTATTATAATACAGTAATATAATTTATAAATAATAAATATGTAGTGGATTCATGAGCAATCAAAAAAGTCAGAAAAATAAACACTGCTCTAGTCTTTAATTCTCACAGCTGCTAAAGTTATTCTCTTTATACACACTTGAACCATGCCTTATGTTTCTTTAAAAATCTGTTAATGGCTCCCCATGGCCTAATGAACAGAATGCAAACTCCTTAGCAAAATATATGAGTGACCAGGTCAAACATTTTCAGCCTAATATCTATCTGGCCTTTCCCACTCCCTTACACATGATTAATTCCTTGCATTTCCATAGCACTTGACCTGGAACTTCAGCAAAGCACTCACATTACTCTGCAGTATTACTAGGAGTTTCTATGGAGTAGTGAATAGAAACTGGACTGAGTCGGGGAACCTCTGGTTGCACGCTGAAAGTTCTATGATTGCCTAACTATGAGACGTGAAACGGCACTTTGCCTGTCTGAGCTTCAATTCCTCATCTTTAAAATGGGATAATGAGAGGCTGTTAGCAATAATATATATACATTTTCTAATTAAATTGTCTGTCTGCAGCAGTCACTCAATACATACTAGTTGAATCAATACACCAATGAGTAAATGATTCATTCTGAGAGGTGGATTTATATGTAGAATTTGGCCCAAAGTGAATTACATTATATTCTTATTTAGATCTCTAAGGGACACAGGGATTCTGATTAATAAAACATACACATTAATAGAGGTACTATATGTTATGCAGGAAAATAATTAATTTTCAAGAAATGTAAATGTAACAAACTCATAACATTCGTAATCTCATTTAATCACCTTTAATCATTTCCAAGACACATTCAAGTCGTGTTGCCATTTAAAACCTCGAGCATTTGATTTTTTTCCATTTTCTGACAATTTTATTTTAGGATTAACAGAAGCTGTCTCTTTGGTTTTCGAAAATATTCATCACTTCTCACCACATATCCCAGAAAAAGGGGGTTTGGATTTTCAGTGGCCTAGAAGTCTCATTCTAGTGTAGGACTTCTCTCTAATGCTCTTCAACACATGGTAGAAATCACTATGGGTGTTGGGACTAACAGATACACATTACTATACATAAAATAGATAAACAAGGACCTACTGTATAACACAGGAAGCTATATTCAATTTCTTGTAATGAGGAGTAATGGAAAAGAAACTGAAAATATATATATGTATGTATATATATAACTGAATCACTATGCTGTACACCTGAAACTAACATTGTAAAGCTACTACATTTCAATAAAAAATAAGAATTAAAAAAATCACTATGGGTGAAATTTATCTCAGACCCTCTCCTAGGAAATATAGGTAACCAACCAATTAAAACAAGTGTAACTAAATTTTTACTAAATATGTGACCACACAGCCTGGTGGATGGTGTAAGGTTCTGAGAACTAGTCAGCTTTTTCACTGACGCATATCACCAAAGATTGCCCACAGTGGACCAGGTTCATTGGCGATGCTTTGAGCCTCTGGTAACCATAAACACCAATGAAAGGGAGTTGTTTCTGATTTAAATCATTGTGGCCTTTCTCTACACTCCACATTAAAGAGCAGAAAGCAATTCATAACTACACAACTCTTCCCAAGTGCACACATATATTAGAAATAAGGAAAAATACACAATGAGCACATGCATGATTTAAAGGACAAATAAAAATTTCAAACTAGGCTGGGCTCATGTTGATAAGCCCAAAAACCATGTTTATGACATGCTACAAAGGCATCTACTTATATATATTTATGTATTAAATAAATGTAGTATGATTCATATTTTGAGTAAAAATAAAATGTGAATATATGTCTGTTAAGTATTCCAGAAGCATTTCTCTAGGTGTATTACACGGATGTGTTTCGCAGCAAGTGTCACAGAAATTCATGGGCAGGTGAAGTCAATGCAAAGAGAAAAGCAGTAACTCGGTCCCTATAGATACTGAATAGTTTTAATGCCCCTGCTTGAATTCAAGCCAGGAATATACTAAAATCCTTTGGTTAAAAATATTAGTAATAAAATTATTTATTTTCAAATTTTCTTGTTTCTAAAAATGCTGTAAGACTCTGGCAAGCCCACCACTAACTTTACTAGCATGCTTCAGATTTCTGCAAACAGAGAAAAAGGATGTGGAGAAAGGACAGTAGACAATGAGGCTCTAATATCATTTACAGACTTTAACCTTCAACTTTCGTTTCAGTAGGTGGACAGAAGAATTCTCGACTGTTAGAGCAGACAGGTAGCTAGATATAAGCAGAGAAAGGGGGCACAGGCCAAACAGCAGGAAATCACACATCTTGTGAACAACGAGGTCTCTGGGCAGACCAAGAAAAGCAAGAAGTTCCAGACTGATAAGAGACCATACATTTTGGGTTGACACTGTCCTGGAGGCAGACAAAGAAAGGTGGGACAAGACAGGAATCTCCACAATCTGAATGTAACCTTTCACTCATTATACCCTCATCTGAATGTAGCCTTTGTTCATTCTGCCCTCATCTAACCTCCAGATCAAGACTAAATAAGAACAAACAAAAAAAAAAAAATCCCTCCTCCCCTTGGGAAGGTGGAGCTGGGATGAAGATCAGGAAGGATGACCCCAAACCCCTCCCCACCAATAAACATTCTGCCCATTCATTCTTACACTCCACATAATCAGATTGCCAAAAATACTTAGGGCAGTTACCCACCTGGGTCTGTCCGCCCTCCCCTTGAAAGCATACTATCACTTAATAAATCTTTGCTTTGCTTTCTTCTTTCTTTTTTTTATAGAAGTATAGTCAATTTGCAATGTTGTGTTAATTTCTGGTGTACAGCATAGTGATTCATGCTTTGCTTTCTTGTTTCTGAATCTTTCTGCAATGAGACAAGAACCTGCTCTTAGATAACTCGACCACAGATTGAAGATACCCTATATGAAACTTTGCTATTAAGGTAGACAAGACTTTTTCAAAATCACAATACTAATCTGGAGTAAAAAACAATTTAACAAGTTTCAGCACGTAAGCTTTTCTAATTTTGAATTTTCAAATGGTCTTGAACCTGCTGATATTGGAAATGATCTTTGGGAAAACCAAGTTTTGTTCATAAGAAACAATATTTAAAAGATATGCCATGACCACTCCCTGCCTTGTTCACCACCTGCAAAACTATCCTTAAATGAGTAATTAATTTAATGAACAGTTAACTTTTTTCCTAAAATTTATACGGATTTAAACAGTGAGGAGAATATATCATGAAATTCATTTTGAAACCTTTGGACTCACTTTCTGTGAACCTGTGTTAATTATTTGATAAATCTATCAAAATAAGTATGTTGTATTGGGGTGCAATGGGTAAGGTGGCAGTAAGAGCATTATTTGGCATATCCCAGGTTGAAACAATTTTTGAAACTGAAAATAGAGTTCTTCTCAGAGTTCATTTTTATTTCTAAAATATATCCCAGGTATATGCTCAAAAGTATACAAAATCTTATAGAGCAAGATTCTTTATGTTTAGAGGTATATACCAAAATATTTATTGATGAAATGATATGCTGTCTGGGATTATCTTCAAAGTAACCCAGAGATGACAGTTAAAGTTGGAGTGGGCGATAGAAGAAACAGGAATGACCATGGGTTAATAAACACTGAAGTGAGATAATAGGTATATATTGGTATGTTACACTATTCTGTCTCAATTTTAAATGTAAATACTAATTGTTTAAATATTATGCAGATATTAAATAGAGCACTGTTTGTTGAAAAAAAGAATGGTAGTAAGGTAAATAAATATTCATCAATAGAATAGAAAACTGGTTATATAAATGTATTACAACCTTATATCAAAATCGTACACAGCTCTTAAAAAAATAAGAGTATATCTATTTGAGCTGACATGACTATTTATAAAGCAAAATGGAAGGAGAGTAAGTAAGTATAATATGTTCTTATTTGTGGAAAAGGTAGAAATGGTGATCTTTATATCAATAGACAGATAAATAGATTTATAAGTTTTCTAATGCTGCTGTAACAAATTGCCCCAAACTTAGTGACTTAAAACAACACAAACATATTCTGGAGATCAGAAATCCAAAAGGGTCTAACTGGGCTAAACTCAAGGTGTTGGATGGATTATGTTTCTTCTGTATGTTATAGGTGAGAACTAATTTCCTTATTTTTTCTAACTTCTGGAGGCCACCTGCATTTCTTGGCTCATGGCCCCTCCACCATCTTTAAAGCCAGCAGCATAGTATCTTCAAATGTTTTCCAACTCTGGCCCTCCTACCCCTCTCTTATAAGATAAGGACTTTTGTAATTACAGTGGACACACCTAGAGAATCCAAACTACTACCCCTGTCTCACGATCCTTAAATTAATTATATCTTCAAAGTCCCATTTCCCATATAAAACAATATATTCTTAGGATTTGGAGATGAGGATGTGAAGATCTTTGAGATGGGGACATTATTCTACCTACCACAGATATACACGTGTATCTTTCTAGAGATACATTAAAACTGGTAATACTGGATTCATCTGAGGAGACAGACTATGGTACTGGAAGTCTACATTAGGAATGAGATTTACTACTTGCTGTATATTATTTTGCACTTTGAATCCTTCTCTCATGTATGCATTATTTTAAAGCATTATGTTTAAAAGGTCCTCAAAACAATTGATCATGAGTAAAAAGTTATATTTTTTAAAAATAAAATGACTTTAATACAAAGAAGATCCTTAGGAGGTTGGATATTAATTTTAAATATTCCTGTAATTCTGAGTTTTGTCTCCATTTATTTTAAGATGACTACAGTCTGCTTTAAGCATGAATGTGCATTTAGAAAATCTAGCCACAAGCTTAAAATAATCACCATGAGGTGAGGTTAGGATGTACTTCTTCACGGGATTATTTATTGTCTAATTAATTCAAATGAGTATATCTTTCTTGGAAACATGAAAAAGGAAAATCTGAGTGATAATATAAAGGAGTTTATTATGGCCTTCGCAGATATCCCCTAGGCTCTCAGGTACCAGAAGTGGTGTGTGAGGTGGTGTAGGAGAGCAGAAATGTGCTCTCATTTGTGGTTAAGGGAATGACGTGGTGCTAACAGCCACTCTCTTCCATGAAGATGGAGAGCATTTGTGGAAGTAGTCAGGGTAGTTGAGGAGAGAATTTTAAAGGCTCAAAATTATAGAGAAAAGGGTCAAAACCATGAGCAGTAGTGGATGGGCAGGTGGCAATACTAACATATGACATGTGTACAAGCATGGTTTTCTAACTCCTAATAGAAAAGTAATCAGGAGTCATGGACCTGACTTACCGCACTTCAGTTCTTAGTATCTTTATTTTTTTTCCAATGGCCACGGAATTGCAACAACCAAATCTCCTTTCCGTTGTTTTATTCCCATTTCCCTAGATGTTGAATGTTGCAATAAAACATCCGTTTTAAAGGTTGTTCTATCTCTGTTGTTGATCATTAACATTCTACACAGCATGTCTCAGGAAGCATAAAATGAGATGTTCCCATTCTAATTCTTATGAATGAATTAACAAGGAAGCCAGAAAAAGGTGGTAGCTTAGATACCAGATTCATGAATGAAGAATGTCGTGTCTCATTGTGAGACTGATACTCAGCTGCAATTCCTCCTGCTAACTTCATTCTTCAATCTTACTAAAATAGTTCCCATGTTTTATAAAAAGATAAAAATTCATTCATGGATTTAAGTCAAGTTCAGACGTATGACAAGTTTGCATTCCACCCCAAATGTGGAGAAAAGCAAATCTTGATTACATTTTTAAAAATCACCAGCATTTCTGAGACTTTATAAGATAGCACATACATAAATCTAAGTATTCAACTGAAAATACTTTCATTTTAAGTGTTTCATCCTCTAAGATAGATATGGGCAGATAGGCTATTTCTCAGTGGTGCATAGTTATTTTTCATTGCTACACTTTTCTTCCTACCCCCTACTAATAAATTCAGGCTATAAGGGATTTTTTCCTAGAGAAGAAAATGGAAAATAATATTTGGGTCCTTTATCGTGCCAGCACTACATTCTTCTATGTATGTCATTTAATCCTCATGAAAACCTTGTGACGACAGTGGCATCCTCAATTTACAGATGACCAATACAAGACATAAAAATTAACTAATTTGCTTGAGAATGCTCAGCTGATGATTTAAACCCCAACGAATGAATTCCAAATCCACACATGCCATGTTCATGAGCCGCACAGTCACTATCATAGTATTTTTCGTGTGGAACTAGGAGTACGTCTACTAGAAATTATTTTTCTCATTTATTCAAGGTTAAAACACACACCCACACACCTATACAGGTAGTCCTCAAGAGCATTCTGTCCTATTAAAATTTTAGAATCTTAATCACCTTAAAAGTTTGTATTAATAAAAAGAATAGGAAGACGTAACAATGATTCCATCTGGATATCCCTTTGATATATTACAATTATAACCGTGGTTTAAGTTGTATCTAGAGTGAGCCTGAGAGTACATGACTAGCTAAACATAGACTAAAATTTGATGGCAGAGGGTTAAGGTTGAAAAGCTCAGTAAACTGATGTATTTTCTAGAGCTTCTTGGTTTAAGAGGCAGAAATTGCTGGCTTCCACCAGAATAAACATGCTGTCAGTAAGGTTGCTCTTATCTCTACAGAAGCTACTTGGGCTAATTCCTTTTATCCGCGTGGGAGGCTGAGCCAATCAAGAACCACACATGCAGCACTTCCGCAAGGACTGAGCAAGTAGCATCCACCGTGAGATGACTCACAGCATGCCAAAAACTTGTTTCAATGAACAGTTCCCTGCTATTTCTATTGTGTTTCGATTATTACCTTTCACTGCTCCCTTTCCTATTGGTTTCTTACAGCCTTTGAGATGACTTGCACTCAAAGCCTGCTGAGAGAGGCAGGCTGGGAAAACCACAGGCATTTCCCACAACCAGTATGCCCAGAGTGCAGTGCATCGGACGGCTGAGATCTGAGTGAAGGGCCTAATGTGTCTGCTGGCAAACAGGAGTCAGTGTTTTACCCTTTCTCATCCCTTCTCTCCTGGCCCCAGCCACGCTGGGGCATTCCAAGAGTGTCTCATAACACTATTCAATTCGCAATCAGTCTTCATAAATCTCTTTCACAGCTTCATCCGCTTTCATCAGCAATTTGACTGCCCTTTCAAAAACCTTTTGACACAGTTCTTCTTCATAGCTGTCCTTGAATAGCAATTTTCCCTGACAACGAGATGAAGTCTGTTGAACCTCTGAATGCCAGCCCTTCCACCAAGTTCTTCTATCATGAGAGTTATAAACTCATCTTCCCAGCGCACATTCTCTGTGGGCAGGCAAAGGAAACTAAGATTTCCAAGTGGTGTTTGAGTTGTATGTGAAAATGATATGCATGCCATTATTTGAGCTGTATTTTTGTCCCAGCAAGCTCTCCATAAAAACTATGGTCTGCTTTACATTTGGAAGAGGTAGTGAGCCCTTAAGTAATCATACTAACCAGTGTGTGAATAACAGTAGTAAAAACTTAAGAGAACTTACCTTCCAACATCATCTAATGATTGAGGCCAGCACTGATTGTCATTATCTAAGCAGCCTTAAATGTTCCGAACCATCCCTGCAGATGCTCCTGTAAAACAGATGTAGAGGAGGAGGAGATGAAAAGAGGTTCCTCATCCATCTCCCCTATCAGCCCAGCCCAGAGGCTTGGTTCTTCTCACCATCAACACAAATCAGTTCTAATCAGCTTTATTACCCAGTCAAGTTCTCACAGCAAGAATGAAGCCAGATAACCCAGGATGACAGAGAGTTGACTTTCATTTTGTTTTAAAATCCATTTGGGATTAACTCTCACTTTTCCCCTCCATTCTACCTTGATGCCACCATTTACCCTGGTTCATCAAGATTTATTTATTTTGCTCTTTGGGGTGGTTATAATGATAACAAATGTTATCCTAACCACAGAATCCACTGATTCTTAATGTGAATCTCGATTTGAAATAACCTAGTTCAATAGCTCCTAAATGTGGTAATAATGTTTTACAATCTTCTAATATCCTTAATTAATAGTGATTGTTTAAGTTCTGTTCAAAATGCTTGAATGACCTGCCAATAGATTAGAAAGCTAAGTATTCCTAAGCCTATAATACTGAACACAAAATCTGCAAATCTGTTCTGAAGACTCATGACTCCTCAGGAGAATACACAGAGCACACAAACTGCTTACTTTTCTCAAAGAACTTAGATCTCATACTTGAACTTGGTCGTTGAGACATTAGGAGAACTTCACATAGAAGACAAAGGAAGAAACTAAATCTGGCACTTGATTGTGGCACTTTTATAAAATCTTGGTGACTCAAAGCCAACATAAAAAAATTATACCCTAGAAAACAAAGCAAGGACTTATGACACTACTGTGTTGTTAATGAAATGGAAAAGACATTTATTGAACACATATTATATAGACACTCATAAAATTAGTATAAATATTCATAACCCTAACAGATGGGGTTATCCCAATTTCAAAGGATTTGAAGAGCTTTCCAATAGTCTTATAAAGTGTTAATGCCAAATCTCTAATTAACACATAGGTCACAAATGAACTTATTTACAAACCAGAAATAGAGTCACAGACATAGAAAACAAACTATGGTTACTGAAGGTGAAAGCGGTGGGAGGAGGGATAAATTAGGAGTTTGGCATTAACAGATACACACTACTGTATATAAAATAGATAAACAACAAGGGCCTACTGTATAGCACAGGGAACTATATTCAATATCTTGTAATAAACTATAAGGGAAAAGAATCTGAAAAAGAATATATATAGTATATGGATAACTGAATCACTTTACTGTACACCTGAAACTAACACAACATTGTAAACCAACTATACTTCAATAAAAAAAGAACCACACACACACACGGGTCTAACAGATAAAAAACTCTATGCTCTTTTACTGAGTGCCTTCAGTCATTGTGCTAACACTGTTTTCTTCAAATATTTAGTGTTTTACACTCTGCAAGTGAAAATAATTTCCACAAAGCAGCAACGTTTTTCTTTATTGGTCCCCTCTTTCTTCTGGTGTGCCTCTGGCTCCCATCAGCACCTCCACGTCTACCCCTTCCTTCCTGATGTCTACTGACGTCATCAGCACAGTGACTCTTTGATATGGTCTCCTCAGTTTATTTTTAGAGTTCCAGATAAATTTTATCTTCCCAACACCTTAGCCCATAAACTTTGTTCAAGCTAAGCGACAGTTGAATGGTGGCTATTTTATGTACCACACCAGTCTAAGTGGACAATTTGTTTTCCCTAAATTGGGTTATAACTGGAATTTCTCCTGGAGAAGGGACGGAGCTATTTTGGTCTCACCTTCACAAACACAGGCATCCTGAGTGCAAAAGCCAGCAAGTCAGGACCCGAGTTAGTGGGTCTCACAGACTATTTTCCAAAGGCATTGCTGGGTCTTAGCCATGTCGGAGGGTAAGTGACGTTTTTACTTTTCTGTTTCTCTCCAGAGAGGCAAGATGGAGTGATACATATTTGGGGTTAAATTCCAGCTTCACCTCTGATCAGCCAGGTGATTGTGACATAAGCATTAGCATTCACACTTTCTATTTCTCTTTCTCTCTCCCTCCCCATCTCTCCCTCTTTGTCTCTATCTTTTTGTCTCTCTTTCTTTCTCTCTTTTTAAAACTCTATTTCACTTCCATCTGTAGAATGATGATAAGACTACCTACCTTGGGTTGAAGTTTAAGCAAGGTCATGTATGCAAAGCTCCTAGTACAATACTTTATTTACAGAAGATGTTTAGAAAATGGCCAGTCTTCATATCTGAGTTTGTAAATAAATATTCTGGCCATTCACTGACAAAATGTGGCCTGATGTCTTATTTTCATGAAGCTTAGCCTACACATTGGAGTGATTTTTTGTGATTTCTCCAATACCAAATTTGTTGCAATCAACATCATCATTAATAGCAACCTCTTAGATTTATAAAGCACCTTCCTCCTAACAGTATCTCTTAGAGAGTGTCTCATTTATCCTCACAGATCCCAAGAAATGAGGAGGAGGCAATATTATCATTTTTACAATTATGGATGGCTATACTCAAGAAGTGTTTACTGCAGTACCAATTTTTATGTGGAACTGTGTTAGGTACTACATAAAGATATTCCATTAATTTATCAGTATTCTTTGAGTGCCTTCTTTGTGCCAAAATAACCATGAGATTTTGATATTCTATTATCCCATTTTACAGGTAAGGAAATGAAGCCTAGCAAGGTTAAGTGACTTATCAGCATACATGGATAAATGAAATGAATAAAATATGGTCCCTGCCCTCACCAAGAAGACAGTATTATAAATAATACATGGCCATTGTTGAGCATTTACTATGTGCCAGGGGCTGTGCTGAGAAAGTGACAGGAGTTATCTTTGTTTATCCTTTTAATGGCTCTACAAGTTTGTTACACTTTAGTGATCTACAATTATCTCCATTCAGCAAATGAGGCACAGAGATGTCGAGGACCTTGCCCAAAGCCACACAGCTGCTAAGTGGTCGACCTTGAGAGGGAGAAGCACAGAGTGGAGCCAGGCTGTCTGAGTTGGATTCTAGCTCCAATACTTTCTGTGTGATCCTGGACAAGTTGTTTAACCTTTTAACCTTTCTATGCTTCAGCTTCCTCAACTATAAAATGGGAATAATACAAGTATCTACTTGAAAGAGTTGTCATGAGGCTCAAATACAAACATACGTGTGTGTGTGTGTGTGTTTGTCTGTGTAGTTTAAAATTCTGCCTTGCATATGTTACCTACAAGTATCTGGGTGGGATTCAAATCTAGGCACTCTGACTCTAGAACTATTATATTATTCTGCTCCAAAAAGAATTCATCCAGATGCAGAAGCAGTAACATTTGAGCTGATTTTCCAAAGGACACACAAGGCTTGGTTCTAGCAATCTAGCTCTAGTTCAGTGATGGAGAGCTGCATGTAAAGAGTCAGATGTCAGGAGGCAGAGAAGCCTTTTTTATCAGTTTGTAATTCCCCGTAAGAACTGGGGGCTTTGAGATCTAAATGTCTTTGTATTTCCTCTGTCTAGAGGTTATTTCTTTAGATACATGGAAATTCTGCCAGCCATGAAGGTTGTCATCTACCCTCTAGTTAATAAATTTTTTTTTCTTGAGATTCCCAAATTGCACTTAACCATGTGTTGACAAACTGGTTTGTCTATGAAGGTTCAGCGTTATGAACATGGGCCAATCTCCTCATACAAACAAACAAAAAAATCCCAGAGAATGCTGTATTACCTTCAGATAATATAAGAGAACAATTTGAATATGAAAACAATAAACTTTGTGGAAGGCCACCATTTTAAACAATTAGTTTAACTTTAGCAATGAGTAGTAATTTTTTTCCACTAACCAAGATGATTTAAGTTACGATGCATAAATGGAAAGTTAAAAGACCGAGGTCTGGGAGAGAAGGCCGTGTAGGCTTGTGAAGAGGGAAGTGATGTGATTAACAGTATTGGCAATCAAAATGATCCGGGCAGTTACAGATCAATAAAGGAAGAGTCTCTTGCCTCAGCAAATATCCTCTAACTGAAAGATACTTGTGTATTTGCAGATCGTGTTTAAGCCACCATGGATTTTGAAACTGATGGAAGACCTTAAAAGCAAAGTAATCACTCAACTGCTGTCATTTTAGTACGAGACTTACACAGGAGCTATAATGGAAGAATCCATGTTTGATTATATTACAATTAAAAACGCTGGGAGACATCTATGCGCTTTTACACAAGACACAGCAAAAGCGCAAGAGTAACTATCAGTACATGTACGTCAGCATGGATATAGCAAAGGAAGCGTCACATGCAATGAACTATAAACACCATCTCTCAGAACATTCATTTGCCAATTTTTTGGTCTTGAATAAAAAAATAAGTGAAGTCATCAAAGCCTGTAAGTTTTTCTTTGTGAGTTTAATATATTAGGGAAGTGGAAAAAATTATCCCTCCTGCATAACTAGCAAACAAGTCTTCCAGTGGATGCTAACAGGCCAGGACCTAACAAGTGTGTTCAGTACATGAGAAGAGACACGAAAGAGCAGAACTCTCGAGTTCACTACCCAAACCCACAAAGGACTTCAGCAGACTTCCCATGCTCTCTGGGTCACACGGATGCCCACAGAGCACCGACAGAGGAAATGACTTCATGAAGCCCCACGCCACGTCTGAATGGAATGAATCCTCACAGCTGGATTTCAGAGGTTAGAACCACATTCTAGAAAGCAGTCGTGTTTCCGGTCACTGACAACTTTCACTTTCATAATCCGAGAGCAGGCCAAGCGAACTGATCTGGGCTCCTCTGGAGATATCTGGGCCAAGAGAAGGTCAATCAAGCCCTTGGTCTAAAAGCTAAAGATCTGCCACAGCCCCTACTGATTGTGCTGTGATTACCTCCACAGCAGAGAACGTGCTACTGCCAGAAACACACATCAAGATAATGGGCCCAGGGCCTGGCTTAAGCTTCAGTCACCTCATTCCCCCACCTTCATAAACGTTCCCTTTGGCAAATGTGGGTGAGCAGAGCTGGCACCCAGAGTTGGCCGTAGGCTAATCCGTAAAGCTGTGAAGTCTGACTGCAAACACTCAACCCTGTCTTTCCAGCATCTTTGACTCCTAGTTTCCACAAACCCCTGTGGAGCTTTATGAGCTTTCTGAGTCCCCTCCTGTGTACCCAAGAACAGTCTAACTCTCCTGGGTTTCACTGTGTAAGCAACGGGGTAAATTGGTTTTATCAACAACTCGTTTCGAAGGACTTAATGCGTTCCATGTAGGAAACATTAGGAACTCTATTGTTAAGATCTCATATCTACCCTAAATAACTTTAACAGTTAGCTTGGAGAAGACAGACACATGAAATGATTGACCAACAACAGTACATGATAAAATGCTAATGTGAGTCACGCCCTGTGTGCGAACTAAAGGACTTAGAGAAGCAGGAGATCGGGATGAGACTGCAAAGTGAAATGATTTTCAAAGGAGGTGAGACTAGAACTGAACTTTGAAGCAAGAGAATAATATGTGGAGAAAGCATTGCAGATGGAAGACAAATCATGATAAGAATAAAATGGAAGCTAGTGGCTTTGATACCATCCTGCTTAAACAAAAATGTGACTCTGTGTTGAAGTTTCAGTTCTTCAACTCATGCAGACACTAAATGGCTCTCAGACTATTTTGGTGGTGAATGGCCTTGGAAATCCTTGAATTCATGCCTTGTTAAAGGTCGTCCAACAACCCCTGCACACAAGGACAAGTCTTGGACAGTTCTGAAAACAGAACCAACTTTGGAAGTTCTCATCTGGACCCCACAGAAGGTAACATGGCTTTTCAGGATCAAGATCTAATTCTATTTACTTTTGTTGCTTAACCAGGACAAAGTTTTCTCCTTTAAATCAGTAAATGCTCGCGCGAGCGAAAACACGTAACACACACACACAGTTTTTTTTGTTTTGTATGTTTTGTTAAAGATCATGTCCTAAGTATCTGGACAGGGTGAAAAACTAAAACAAAAACCTTTGAATTACATGACATAATCACCTGCAAAAATATTAATGTCTTGCTATGTACTAGCCACGTTTATATGATGCTGAAACAATGAGTTGAAAAGTGAAAACTTCAGTCAAAAGACGTTTTGACAGAGGGTAAAGAAAAAAATTAAAAATCCAATTGCTTTTGTGAATTCAGAACCAATTCAGAGGTTGCTTTATTTTTAAAACTGAATTTGATCAAACAGGTATTTATGTGAAAACTCTTTCCACATGGAACTACATGCAGGACTAAAAAGCAGCTTTGTTATGTGGAACTTGGGAAAAGTTCAGTACATCTGAGAGTCTACATCTCGTTCAAGCTCCCAGGTGGTGTCAGTGCTGCTGGTTCACGGGCCACCCCTGGTGCAGCGAGGCTGTCGAATACAGAGCATGGTTTTAACGCCCTGTACTGACGTTCACTTTGCATGCTGTTTATATGTTAATCATACAGCAATATATTCAATTATACAATTACAATAATGCATATTCTTTGTCAAAGTACACCTCCCTCAAAATATTTTTTTTTTAAATTTATTGGAGTATAGTTAGTTACAATGTGTCGATTTCTGGTGGGCAGCATCATGGTTCAGTTATACATGTACATACATATATTCCTTTCCATGTTCTTTCCCATTATAGCTTACTACAAGATACTGAATATAGTTCCCTGTGCCTCAAAATATCTCTACTGCCTCCTCCTGTGTGAGGAAAGCAGAGAGACCCCCCTAAGTAGATAATACTCCTCCAAGAGGAGATGCCCCACAGGTACCTTTAGGCCCAATTCAACTCCACCTGCTGAACTTCCAGAAAGTATCACAGTAAATACTATGAAATATTTCACTCTTTTCTCCTGCTAGCTCCATGCAACATAAGCTCCATAGGGCAGAAATATTGTTTGTGACTTTCTCCCAGCATAGAAAACACAGCTGGATATATAGTTGGCGCTGAATGTTTGTTGAAGGGTTGACCAAATGAATAAAAGGAAAGGAAAACTAGTAACATGACGCCTTCACTCCACTAATATTCCTTCCACACTTCTGATTCTTAGGCCTTCTCTAAAGGGTTGTATTTAAATCCAAACTTTACAAAAACATCTGCAATGGCGACAGCTTGGGTTCCCTCAAGGGCTGGAAATCAGTGACGTCCTCTCCACATTTCTCTCAAGCAGAGTGAAAACCGAAACATAACCTAGAGTCTGTTTTTCCATGGATATCTCAGCACAATGCCTGGAGCCAGACTCACTGTTCAATTTCCCTAACATTTCTTAATTAACTTATAAAAGTACAGAAGCAGGTGAAAGCAAGTTTAATTGACCACGGAATTCAGAATTCACACACGTCTAATACTTAGAGCAACTGCTGTGCCCACACTTTGCTGCTGTCTCCTACTTGTCATGGTTGGTGTTAACAGTGGGAGAATACAGGATTCTTCCCACCTGGAAAGAAAAAAGGAGATATTTAAATAACTCTTTCTTTCTATTCAACCATGTTTTTCATTCTAATGAGGCGGGAAGCCCCATAAAAAGACCGGTAGGACCCCCAAGCAGGGCCACTACTCCCCTGCCAGCGCCATCCGGTTCCCTGGCCCAGAGGCTCTGTCTCATTTTTTGCCTCTGAAACGGCAAAAACAAAATGCTTTGTATTCAACTTCTTTTTTTCTTTTCGCCAAAACTCCAAGGCAACAATGAACCCATTTTCCCATTTTGAAATCTTTGGTCAACTTTAAAGAGTTGGGGTTTTTTGTTTGTTTGTTTCTTCTCACTCCACATTTCTGGTGAGCAGAACTAGCCTGTGGGAAGAGATTTAAAAATGTTTGCCAATGGCCATGTCTGACCCAGGAGAAGGAATGAAACGTATGGAATGGTATAAAGGCTTCTTTCCCCCTCAACTTAGTATCACCTCCATTATTAGTATGAAATGATGTTGGTAAAAGCAGTAAAACATCTTGGTTAAGAACATGAGTTATGGTATCAGACAGATTTGAAACTCTGGTTCAATTCACTAACCAGTTGTGTACCTTTAGGTAACCTCGTTATCCTCTCCTCCCGGCTCAGCCTCCTCACGATTTAATGTGAGAGAAATAGGACCACCACCCTCAGCAGGGCTGTTGTAAAAATCAAATGTGATGATGCCCACAGAACACTAAGCTCCATGCCTGGCACGTGATGGTGGGAAGCGCTCGACAAATGTTAGCTCATTTTAGTAGTTTCGGTAGTAGTATAATAATTCTATAAAAACAGGATAAACCAGCAAAACAGTTGTAAAATATTAAACAACACATAAACCAGTAAGCATTGATAAGTGAGATGCTAGTGCTGTTTGTTAGCATAAAGCTCAGGTGTGAAAACCACTATTACCTTATTTAAAAGAAAAATGGCTTGCTGGAAAATACCGGTGTCTCTTAAGTAGTAAAATCACAATTTCAATTTCAAGGAAGAAATACATCTTGACACAGGTACTTATAGTCTATTGATAATGTTGACATCTAGCTGCCCGTGTATCGTTTGTCCTCAAAATGTTGAGCCTTCTCAGAGGTTAGTCAGTAGACACCAGGCTCAGTGAGAGAGTCAATACAGGGCCTGCTTCCTAAGGGGACAGTTAATTGGGTTTGGGTAGATATAGGTGTTGACTATGACCAAAGGACTCCAAGCCCATTGCATTATACGTAAGTTACACGACTGCTCCCACAGAAATCTGGGTATGCCAATAGGATCATATATATATCTCAGGTACTCTCCCTACATGTTACCACAGACAGCCCATCTGCCTGTACCTCTGACTCGACTGTTCATACACCAGTCAGTAGAGCCAGCACAATCCTTTTGATTACCTGATAATTAATTGTTCACCTAGACTGATAGGGCAATTAGTTTAAATGATCAGTGTGATAACCCCAACCAGGTGTTAGGAGAAACTCCATAGGAAAGACTCCCATGGAAAGCTCTAATGCTGGAGGTTATGATCTGGTCATTTCATTTTACTGAGGAGGAAACTGAGAGCCAGAGCTGAGGAGTGACCAGTTCAAGGTCATCCAGCCAGTAAGTGCAGAGCTGGAATGATGTCTTGGTTTCCTGGTTTCCAGTCTCAGAGAAGGATTCCCCTCACTTGCTACTACATCCTCTATGAATCAAGTAAAATATATCTATTTTATCCATTAAGTAAAATAGGTATTATTTCAGTAGACTCTATTCAATATTAAACTGTGCAATGATATAAAAAAAATCTCTCTGGCTTAATAATGAGTATTAAAGATTTTCCAGCCTTATTAAGGTATAACTGACAAATAAAATCGTAAGACATTTAAAGTGTACATAGTGATGATCTGATATACAAATACATTGTGAAAGGATTCCTTCCACCTAGTTTGTTAACACACCCATCACCTCACATATTATGTATATGTCTATGCTTTTTCCCAAGTGGAGGGACAGAAACAAAAAGAGAGACGGGAGAGAGAAGGCTCTTGCTTAGACTGTGAAATAAAGAGTCTGGAGGATAAATTGAGAGTTTGGGATTAACAGATATGCACGACTATATATAAAGTAGATAAACAACAAGGTCCTACTGTATAGCACAGGGAACCATATTCAGTATATTGCAATAACCTATAATGAAAAAGAATATAAAAAGGAACATATATATATGTATAACTAAATCACTATGCTGTGTACCAGAAATTAACACAACATTGTAAACTGACTATACTTCAATGAAAAAAAAAAGAGTCTGCCTTAACTGTTGATGTTTGACTGCCAGCGTTGGTCAAGCCCATCACTCTCAAGCTGATACAAAAGCCCAAGTGCTTCCTTCTTTGGTACCAAGAGGAAGTTCAAACAAAGTAAGTCCCTATCCTCAAGGGCACCCTCATTCCAGCTCCCCTCCCTAACCACAATCAAAACCCCAAGCCACTCTCCTTTCCCTGCTCTCTTAGGCCATTTTTGGACATGCCTGGTAGCTTCCCTGCTGTCCCTTTAAAGCCTCATCATGGGAGTAATTCACCTTTCCTGCTCTTTCGGTGGGCATGTGGTATCATCAGCCTGGCCATCTAAACCAGATTTTGGGTGGAGATGCCTTGGCCTCTGCAGAGTGTCCTAACAGACTGCCTTCAGGCATTTGTGGAGCCAATAGCAAAGAGGAAGAAAATCTGTGATGGCATTTGAAATCGAAATTTGAACTATAGTGAATGTATTCCTATGATTCAAAAGTAATAAAAATAATTCATGAAATCCACTCATTATCTCATTAAAGAATTAGAAGTAAATAATTTACCAGAGCATAGTTGGAGGCAAGAATAGAGAAAAAAATATATATTTTTTACCCCCTCTGTGTTATGAATCCTTGATTAAAAAGTTCTATTTATATTAGGAAGGAAAGCAATTTCAGTTCAAGTGATTTGATGTGTGTGCTTTTAGGATGACAAATGCTTTGTATAACTTAATAAACATTATGAGAGAAGTGTCTCACAGAAGACCTACATGTTCAGTAATACCAGAATCATTATGTGATCAAGAAGGAACAATTATGCTTTTGGATGACCTATCACAATTATGCAACCTAAATTGTCCACAAACAAAGTTTCCTAGAATTTTTAGGTTTCTCTATAAAGACCCCTCATACTCATCCACTTATCACACATAAGCTGTAAGAAGGAGTTTGTTGTCTTCAACTTTCTAACTTATCCTGAAAACCTAATAAAGTGCTTGGTAAATAAGACTTACTCAATAAATATTTGTTGAGTGAAACAAATCCAGCTAGATTTATCAAATACCTAAATGCCAGGCACTTTTCCAATTCCAGCTGCTGGATATTTTGGATTGTTTAGACACAGACTATTATAAATAAAAATTATCTGGATGCATTTGGTTACAGTGATTTTCCTTTTACTAAGAATATTCCAGAAATACAACGGGAGATGGGTGACCAGAATCATGACTTATTCCCTGACCTCAAATCCCTGGCCAAAATGTTGAAAGCAGGGGGTAGAGAAAGATGGCCGAGTCAGCCCAGGCAGAATCATTCCCCAGAGATTCTCCCAGCAGGAACCAAAGGAAGGTCGCCAGCCTAACTCTGATGTGGAGGATGCAGGATGTAAAGCTCAAGAACTAGAGCCAGCCGTGTCCTTTATCCTGTGGAGGAAGCCAGCCTAGGGTGGGAGAGGATAAAATCAGCCACAGAGAGAAGAGCACTTTGATAGACTGCCTCCATAGCACCATTCCTTACCCGCCTCTGTATCGATACCCTTTACCTTGTGACTTTCCAGTTTTCACTAAAGAGGTCAGAGTCTGCTTATCCATCCCCTGAATCTGCACTTGGCTACACAGTTGTTATCAGTAGTCCATACAATGAACAGGTTGCGGGGCACTAGTCCCAAAGCTTTGTGTGTTTCTGCTCCTGCTCTTGTGCCTCTGCTATTGTCGTAAGAACAGGTCCAGACTAGTCAGCTACGGGGCAGAGTCAGGTACCCCGGCAGCCTCAGCTGACAGCCAGAAACCCTCAGACGTACGTGAGCCCAGGAAAGAAGAACAGAGCTGCCTCGCCATGCTGTAGCTGATCCCAGGCACAAGACCAGTCAAACCTGATTGTGATGTGTCACTGAGCTGGTACAGGACAGCAATACTGCACAGCACCCTTGTGGGCATAACCAAGACAGTGTCCTTTCCGTGTTTATCGGCCATTTGGACATCCTCCTTTATGAAGTGTCTATCTAGTCAAGCTCTCTGATGGGGTCAAGAAAAACTAAAAACTTATGATTTGTTGGGATTTTCATTGTTGTAAGGGTAGGAGCTAAGTTTTTTCTAGTTCTCTGCTTTCCTGGGTCAAATGCACACCTCCTGACTTTTCGTTCTCTCATAAATTGAATATTTGGATGACTGGTGAGTCCATTTATATCAGCTGTGTCTTTTTCTTGATTGTCACTCATATATTCTTGTCTTTTTATATGTCTAATAATAGTGTGTTGCATGCAGGGCATAGTATAAATAAAAGAACTGTATGGGATCCAGATGATAGTATCTACCACCAGACAGAATTCCCCCACTCCTGTTAGATAAACAGGAAAAAGGGCTGATGGACTCAATTCAAATCAGACACTGAGCATGCTTGGGACTGAGTTTTAACTGTAGTAGATCTCTGTCTATATCTAGCCTTCCCTCTTTCTAAGATGGAACCCTTCCAGGATTTTGATTAAGAGTTTAGTAGAGATCCTTCTCCTCCACCCTGAGATCTAGTTCCCCCCCCATCAGGGTCTCACAGTGTGGCTCGCTCCCCTCCTACCCTCACCTACCTTCAAAATCTAGTCAATGTCTTGAAAAGTATATGGCCTATGTCCCAGCTCCAGACACCACTTGGGCTAAGTCTTGTTTCCGAAAAGCACTGAGACTGCGGAGGTTCCATTCTACCTCGTGATGGTTGTAGCCTGGCCCCTCACAGCACTAGAACTAAGCAAATATCCAGTGGGAAAAGCCACCTGTGCTGCCTCGGTCTCTCTTGTTTCCAGTTTGTGACACCAGTCCTGAATGATCAGTGAAAGCTTGGCTGGTTCCTCTTTCCTCCAGCAAGTCCCAGGAGGAAAACCGATGGACGTGGTCAGCTCCCCACAGAGCAAACTGGCAGAGATAAAGATGAAGACGGCCTCACAAACAGGCAGGCCCTTTCTATTTCAAATGAGAAGTTAAATTAGAAAGAGAGGAGTTCTGTGAAGACAGCTGTGGTTCAGGGTCTCTTTGCTTTCATTCTTCTGAGAGCCCACGGTTACAACTGCCAGGGAGATTTTGTGATAATAAAAGACCTGTTTCTACAGCCTACCCGACTTCTCAGTATTGAGTAGTTTTTACCACTACTCAGTTTAGACTGGTGTCATTTTACAACCATAGAATTAGAAGGTTCCTTCCCATTAATTTTGTTAAACATTGAAAATGTCTTTGATGTCACTTGTATGTGGAATCTAATAAAAAATACAAGCTGGTGAACATGGCAAAAAAGAAGCAGACTCACAGATCTAGAGAACTAGTGATTAGCAGTGAGGAGAGGGAAGGGAGGAGGGGCAAGACAGGGGTGAGGGAGTAAGGGGCACGAGCTATTAGGTGTAAAGTAAGCTCCAAGGATGTACTGTGCAACACAGGGCACATGGCCAACATTTCGTAAGAACTATAAATAGTGTGTAACCTTTAGAAGCTGTGAATTGCTACCATATAATATTGTAAGCAACTGCACTTACAAAATAAAATAAAATAAAGTAAAATAAAATAAAATGCTTTCCATTTAGATTTACTCCTATTGTTTTGGTAGGCATTTTAAGTATAACTTCTGACACTTTTAGTACTGAAATGTTAATTGTTGCATTTTTTAATGTAATGTCCCTTAAGAAATCAATTAAAGGCGATGTCCATCAGACTCAAATACTTAGTACTCAGTGTCCCTCCCAACTGGTAAATGTTTACTGACCTTTTCAGTCAGATTTTTTCTTACTGCTCAGTGTACTAATAGCAGGGCTTCGCCTGAGCAACTGATTTGTTTTTATCCTACAGATACTGAAAGGATCATTCATCATATTGTCCTCTCTACCTTGATTTCCTGAAAGCTCAAACAAAGCTCACTCCACGGCCCACTTCAGGTGCACGTAAGGGCAGCCTCAATCATGTGCGCCAGCCTCTCCTCATGTTTGTTATTTTTTCATCTTTATTTTCCCTTTTGCTCAGTTTGCTTACTTGGTTGTGTCACATATCCTTTCACAGAGTGGCTTAAGTAATTTCTGAAACCAAGTAGAATATAAACAAATAAATTAAACTCAAGCACTGCAAAGTTTTTCCTCATTATGCTCACCCCCTCCTGTTGACAGAGATCACTCTTAAAAATAAAAACGTCCTTCAGTACATGCTCAGCCACTCTTCAAGGCTTCAGCATCATTTGTTCAGTAACACAAATGTGAACTTACCATTTGTTTCCATTAGTACCCCACATACACAAAATGTGTCACCGCCTTCCCAGAGGCTAATCAGAAATCTTTCTTTGTTCAATCTGCCACTTGTTTACTATTCGATGCTCTGAAGCCTTCTTAGGAAAGCCCTAAAACCACAAATGTCTCCTCCCTTTCTTCCATTTGCAGCATTCGCGATTTGGAAGGCACAAAACAAAAATAAACTAACAAACAAAATCCCACGGAGCAAGGCTCTCTTGGGGCGGCATGTACTGTTTCCCTCCTCTTGGCTCTTTGGTGGCTCTTGGCCTTCCCTGCCTCACCATGCCACATTTCTTTATATTTGTACAGAAAAAGCAGGCTTGCCCTCAATTCTATTTGTTTGGCTTTATGTTCTTGATAAAGCAATGCATTTTAAAGGGGGTCTGTGCTCTTAGCTTAATATTATTAAGAGCATTTCAACCTGGATGTAAATCCCAACATGGGGAGGTACGTGTGCGGATGATTTCACCAGAACAAATCAGTGCATCCTTTTCAGGGAGAACCTTCAGATCAGCCATCTCCCAGCGATGTACCACTGTGGACTGTGACTTTTGCCCGAGCCGGGAGGGAACAAGTGTCTGGTGACGCAGGAGGCCGAGCAGGCTAAGTGTACTGGTGACTCACATCCATTTGCGCTCCAGCTCGCTTGCAGTTTGCTCATTAGCTTCAGTGCTGGGGGCTAATGGATACACAGGAGGAAGTAATTTTTCTCTGCAAATGTCTGGTGAAAAAATGGAAATGAAAACCCAGTGAGGGCTCTGTTTCCTGACAAAGATCTACCAGGTTGATAGGGACTGTGTTTGGGGAGGTCTGGTTACATGGTTCAGTGGTGAATTTTGTGCTCTTAGGACTATCTTCCTTCTGAGATAAGTTTTCAATCACAAAAGAATTGTATGAAAAAGAAGTAAAGCTAAGTCATAGAGGTTGTATTTATCTCAGCTGTCTATCTGTTTATTTCTTTGAAAGTTATTAGAGGGAAATTTTTAACTACTGGGCATTCATTCTGTATCCAGGCACCCAGGGGTGTTTTCATAAATGTTCAACAACTGTCTCTGGGGAAAAAGCAAAGGCCCTGATTTCCACTGTAAATACTCTCACTGTGGCCAATTTCAAGCTACAACACAACTCACTGAGTGTAGAATGGGGAAAAATTGCAAACGTTCAGCACTCTTGCGAGCTAGTAAGCACCAGCTCCAACACCACTGGCCCTCTAAATAAGTGGGGTCCCATCTTTCTGCAGAGAAAAGATCACCATCCCTATTCATAGATGTCCCAAAAAATCAAACTATGATTCTTTTTGATTAAAGGACACATATATATATATATATATATGCACAATTTTTCAAGTTTCTATTTTTTTATTCTCATTTCTGGCTCATTAAGCTCTCTTGGGTCCCTCTAGTTGCCCTAAGAGTAATATTTGAAAGATTATAGATATGGTCATTTCATTAAAGATTAGAAACTACGGTGTCCTCTGATATTAGGAAGGTTTTAAAAGAATTTTTTTTTTTGCACAATAAGACAAGACTTATGTGACAAAACCACTGACACACTAACCATTAGAGTAGCCTGTTGCCTGTCACTACAAGATTTTCTTTGATTTTTGTTTTTGTATCCAAATGTTTAATGCTTTTTGGGTAGTGATTATTTTTATGGAAGTTTTAAGAGGAGATGATATAACTCTGGGACTATGTGGAGACTCTATGTCTTCATTTACCTTTGGAAAATGAAGTGAAAATACTGCTACTTAAATAAAATCAGATAGCTGATCAATTTGATGTCACGGTTGTGGATCTACTGTGCAGAAAACCAGATGGGCTGTAAGTAAGTTAAGTACTATCCACATATTCTGTGTTATAATTCCAGAATTCAGATGATTTAAAAACAAAAGACAACTCAGAAGAAAGATTGTAAATCAGTCTGACTTAGTGTTCCTCAAAGCCTACAACAATGGCTTAGAGCTTGGGTTCTGGAGCCAGACTGTGTGGTCCAAATGCTGGCTCTCTCGTTGGCTGGCTGTGTGATCTTGGACAAGTTGTTCATCCTCTCTCTGCCTCATTTTCCTCCACTTGTTAAGAGATGATCATAATATAACCTAACTCACTGGGCTATAATAAGGATTAAATCTGTCAAAATTTTAAATGCCTACAAAAGCATTTTATAAATACCACAAACTGCTTGCTAAATAAACATAAGAAAGAATTTTCAAGGACTATAAAAAACAAATGGATTAGAGAACTAATCTAAATCTTTCAAGGGAACTGATTTATAGAAGGAAGTGCAGTTTAGTCTAATAAATTACATGACCACTCAATATTGTTCCTGCTCCCCTGACCATGCAAATTAATGCTAATGCAGCACACTGGATTGCAAGTTTTTAACAGTTTAGGTGAAAAAAGCTACCTTTCTATTTCAATCAACCTGGGGAAATGTCTTAAATGGGAAAATTCAGACAGTCTGCAGGGTACCATTCTGATGATCACAAAGACAAGAATGGAACCATGAAACATTCCCATCTCCACAGTGTTTAATGGCAGTGGTGTGAGGTCAGGGAGGGCGTGGATAAGGCTCTAAGGAGTTCTGAGGTATTGCTAAGCGTATCTGGAATGGCACTCTAAGTATTTCATGGAGCTATGAGTCATAATTCCTGTCAAATATCAAAGTCCTTGAGCTGGATTTAAGTCAAGCATTCTTTCTCCTCCATGAACCCTATGTGATGATAATAAAGTATTTCAGTGTTAGTACTGCACAGGGATGCATTGACGGAAGAGACAGGCTTATGTCTTCTAGGTCTTTGACCTTTCTAATCCTCGTCTGGCCTCTTTTGGTTCCTTCTAATCTCCTCATACTACTGACCTCCCCCTCAGATTCAAATCTTCCCTTCCCCAACCGAAAAAAAAAAAAAAAAAAAAAAAGGGCTTTAACTCTACTAGGTTTCACAGCAGTCTGTTCACCACGATTGCTAAGATTTTTAAAAATAGATACATATTGCTAATGTCTCAGAACTTCCTTCCAATAACACATTTTAGAAGGACATCTGCGGAAATATATTCTCATAATGACGCTAACCATGGGCATATCAGGTATGTGGCAGACTAACAAAAGGAGTCAGGGAAATCATTTTGGGCAAGGAGGCATTTCCAAAGAAAATATGTTCTCCAATTTGCTCCGGAATCACACTACATAATGGGTAACTTTCTCTGACAGGGTTTTCACCCATATTAGGACTCCCAAAAGTATTAAAAATTTCCCCAAGTTAATCTGGTTTTACTGTTCATTTAGATGTTTCACTTTTACAAGAGTTAAGTACATATTTTTTGCAATTTATTTACTCTTTTTATTTTTAATATCTAACAGAGTAAATGAAAATGAGATACCTGATACTTAAGCCACATTGGATAACAAAACAGAACTTACGCAAAATAGCTGGGAAATGGACACTTTTTTACATTTTTTAGTCATGTGTATTTTTTCAGTGTAACAATAATTAAATCATTGAAGCATCATTTTCATGGATATTGCGAATAGTCGCTTCAGCATAAAATAGTAATAACCACAAATCAGGAAGTGGTCATTTTCTGAGTGCCCACTATGTACTCCGTATCTCACATGGGTCATCTCACATGACCTCCCAACAAAGTAAGTTAAGTTTTTCCAGTTGCAGATGTTGATGTTGCCTATACATTAACTATTCCCACCTTCTTTCTTACTAGCCAAACTTGGATTTTATTCAGGATGTTAATATGGTCAGCAAAAATATAACGTCCCAGATTCCCCCAAGCTGGGGATAACCTTATGTCATAGCTCTGATCAGTGAGGTGGAAGTGGAAGACTACTGGGTGGGGAGGCTTGTTTTCTTGTGAAAATTCACCTTGCATGCCCCTTTCGAACTTCACCCTTCCCTTCTTCTTGACTAGAATATGGATGCTGTGCTTGGTGGTGCCATCATGAAGATGAAAGCCACACACTAAGGATGGTGGAGCAGACAAGCAGAAGCAGCTCAGGATAATAATTACACGAAGGAGCAGACACACCAGCTTTGGACTGCCTATTTCCAGACTCCTTGATAAATGGTTAAATAAACCCCTTGTTTGCTCAAGCCATTGTAGTCAGAGTTCTATAACATGTAGCCAAACACAAAAAAAGTCTATATTCCCTTTTTACCTATAGGAAAATATAAGCTTGGGGAGTTCTGATCCAAGATGGCAAACTTGAAGCCTCCGAAATTCACCTCCTCCCACAGACACACTGAACCTATAGCTACACATGGAACAATTCCCTCTGAAAGAAATCCAGAAACTCATTAAGTAACTCTTACACATTGGATGAACAAGAAAAAAACCCACATGGAAATGGGTAGGAAAAGTTGAGACAGACTCTTGCCAGAAATCCCATTCCTGGCACAGCAACATACAATGGGAAGGGAACTCACAGCTCCCAGTTTCTCTCCTAGGAGTGAAGGATCTGGAATCAACATCTAGCATCCCTACTTTTAAGACTTCCACCTCAGGGACAGGATCCCAAAACATCCAACTCTGAAAGCCAACGGGCTTGCATCCATAAGACCCACAAAACTAAAGCAAACAAAGAAATAGCTCTTAACAGACTCTAGAGGACTTACCATGGCTGTCTCCCTGGGAATCAGCACAGAGAGAAGAGAAAAAATTGCCCATCCCAGTCTTTCCCTGAAAAGGGGCTGTTTGTATACATTAAAAGCTGCTGCCTGTGGGTAAGGCTTCCAGCACACATCAAGGATCTGACTGCCATCCTCCTAAAAGACCAGAGACTGGTGAGGCCAGTGGACGCCATCTCTGTGATCCATCTGCCCCATCCCAGGTCACCAGTATCTCCCTGAAAAAAACCTGTGCACATGCTGGTGCCACAACTTTTGCAGATGCCACCCAAAGATGTACTTTTTGATTATCTGGCTCTGGTGGCCACTGGGACTTGTGTTTCCAAATCCCACAGGACTATAGCAAACAAAGAATGATTTCTTAACTAGCTATCTCCCTCAGCGCTGAGCACAGAGGGAGCAGACATAAACTCCAAGCTCCTAGTGTTCCCTGAAAGAGGTCTATTTGCATACTTTTAAAGCTGTTGCCTGAAGGTCCAGCTTCCAATCAGCCTGCATCTAGGTGCTGACTGAGATCCCCCACTTTGGGATAATGAAGGGTCTTGGCACACTCTCAGCTAACAAGGAAAGTGGCTTGGACAATCACAAAGGTTTGAGAGGCAACCAAACATTAAGATCAGGCTGAAAGATAAGGTTTATCCTCTACACAATATCATGCCATCAGAACTAGGAGAGGTAGCTGTTTTATCTAAGGCACAGAAACCAACAGAGAGAGTAAAGAAAAACGAAGAAACAGAAGAATATGTTCCAAACAAAAGAACAAGATAAAACCCCAGAAACAGAACTTAATGAAATGGGGATAAACAATTTACTTGATAAATAGTTCAAAATAATGGTCGCAAGGATGCTCACAAGGTCAGGAGAACAATGCATAAACAAAATGAGAATTTCAACAAAAGAAAATACTAAGAAAGTACCAAACAGAAAACACAGAACTGAAGAAAACAAGAAAGGAATGGAACAATTTCAAAGAGACATTCAATAGCAGACTAGATGAAGCAAAGAAAGGATCAGCAAACTCGAAGACAGGGCAGTGGAATTCATTCAATCAGAGGATCAAAAAGAAAAATGAATGAAAAGAAAATACATGTCTGAAAACAGTAAGCAGCAAAGCCAAAGTCACGGAGTTCCAAGATTAGCACTCAAGCATACTTTGATGCAGAGCCCGTGTTCTTTCCACTCTTTCATACTGCTTTTATAGACATACAGACATTCCACATTAGCTCTAGAAAAGACCTCAGGGAGCATAGAATCAGAATCCTCAGTTTAATCATAAGGAAGTGGAGGCCCAAAACAGTTAAGTAATCTGTCCTTCTAAAGTGTGATCAAGGATGAAACAGAACAATCCAGTGCACTCATCACTGAATATACTCAGAAATCACTGCGATAAAACAGATGGAAAATTAACCTGAAGCCAAAATCAAATGCCTTTGATTCCAGAAAAACCGAGTGAGATTAAGAATTCTAAAGAACACAAGAAAAAAAAAAAATACAAGTTCATTACAACAGATTGTGTTGGCAATGGTGAGGTGTGGTTGTTGCAAGCAGCAGATATTCTGGTATCACAGAGGAGGCTCTGAGGATTCCCAGGAAATAGAAGAGCTGTAACTGAGGAGCACAGCCTCTCAGTGACCCAGGATGGGTCTTTCCAGGCAGGCCCTGCGATGAATTTCACTTGTATATTCTTACACAGGCAAGGCCAAATAAAAATTAGTTTCTAAAACTTAAAAAGTTAGCATTTACGATGTATGTTTTGAATACGTCCATAGACCAAGGCCTCTTTCTTACTTTACAATCATATCACTATACATATCCTGTAGGGGGAAAAGCAGATTGTAAAGTAGTGTACACAGTAACACACTCACATATGCATGTATACACGTGAGTACATAGAGGTAAACATAGGAAAAAACTGAAAAGCAATATGTAAAATGTTAATAGTGGTTATTTCTGGAAAGCAGGATCATGAGATTTTTTTAATATGCCTCATTTGCTTTTCTGTATTTTCTAAATTGCTACATTACATATATACTACTTTTATAATATAAAAGTGAATGAAAACACACTTAAAAATCCATTTGATGACTATATTGTACTGAAGTTACAACACAAATAAGTAAGTAGAACTTGGGACTTTTAAATATATTTCACATTAAATATCAATTTAATTCTCACAATGAACTATTCTCACAAAGAAACATTATTCTCCTTTTAAGAAAATCATAAGCTGTTTCAATAAGACCATTCAACAATCAGTTGTAGCATAATTGTTCACCACCATTTGTGATGTATAAAGAGTGAAAAACGTTTCAGATGTGGTAAAAGATGCTTTCTTTAAAAATAAGGTCATTACTATTTTGTTTAATTTTCCAAGACTGTGAGCTAAATTACAACCTTATGTTAACTGAACATACATACGCCACACAAAATTTAATAAGCCATCAACTCTTGCTTAACATAAATGATCATCAATGTAATTTATTAAGCATTAAAATCATTTATTGCTAGATGTTTGTTTTAGGAAAGTGCATTTGAACTTAAAACCTCTAACCTAATGTGTAGGAAGTGATCATGGCATATGCTAAACGGAATTTTGTCTCAAAATGTTGAAATAATTCTTTTCATATAATAGTGTGAATGTTTATTTTGAATATTAACTACTGAGAAAGTAACTAGGCAAATGTCAGTGCAAATACTATTTAAATACAAAAAATTACATTTAACTCATAGATTCACAGATTCAGAAATATTTTATTTTCAACAAAATGGCATAAAATATAAGGAAAAGACAATAATAAACCTTTAGAGGACGGAGAAGATGGCGGAGTAGAAGGACGCTCACAGGTCACCCTCTCCCACAAATACACCAAGACCCACATCTACAGACCCACTCAGCCAACCAGAGCACCTGTGGAACTCCGACAGAACACCGCCCTCTTCAAAAGATAAAGACGCCAAAAATCTGGTAGGAGAAAAGGAAAAAAGAAAGAACAAAAGGCAAAGCAGCGCGGGACGGGTCCCGCGGGGAGGGAGCGGCAAAGGAGGACTGGCGCTCGCTCGCTGGGTCTCCCCTCTCCAACTGAGAGGCCAGCAGGACGGAGGGGGAGCCTCCGAGGCTCGGATCTGTACAGAGCAGCCCTTGACTAACAGTACTAAGTTAAACGGGCACAGAGCGTCCCCCCGACACCCAGCCTGAGACGCGGGCCGGCAGCCGCGGGCAGGGCCAGGCTGCACAAACCGGGCGGAGGACGGAAGTGGCTGCACGGAGACAGCCCCGGGAGAACGCAAGGAGCTGCGCGCCGTGGCTGTGGGTGCACAGGGCAGAACAACCTGGGCCCTCCATAAAACAGCAAGGTTGATGTGCTCTCGGGGGAAGGGTGCACACCCCCATCTCTGAAAACCCGCGGAAAGTTTTCGGGGGAAGAGAGGCGGGGCTCAGGCACAGCCGCCATATCCTCCGCGCTGAGCACTCAGGCGGGGGCGGGGGCGGGGGCGGGGGCGAAACCTGCATCCGCACCGAAGGGCTTAGCAGCCTCAAAGGCCAGACTGAGACTGGCCTGCAGCCCGGGGCAGATAGGATCCTTCCATCCTGGTCCCTCAGAGAACTTGCTCCATAAAGACAAACAAGGAGCTGGGTTTTGGCTCGGAGCAGGGACAGGGCTGTCCCTCGGTCTTCCCCGAGCCCACCCGCGGAGCGCCGACCAGGGCGGAGCGCACAGCCGCACAGAGCAGCGGAACTACCGGCGGCGGCACAGGTAGAGCGAGAGCGGCCCCCCGCCTTTCGGGCAGGAACACAGCCCCTGACCGAGGTGCTGGGAGGGGGCACGACCCGCCCTCCTACCCGGCCAGTCTGCAACATCTGACTGCGGCATCCGGAGGGGCAGCGACCCGCCCGCCCACAGCAGAGAGCTGCACCTGACCCAGTGTTAGGAGGAGGCGCGATCTGCATGCCGACAGGTGCTGGGAGCAGCACAGAAGAGGGCGCCAACGGAGGACCTCTGAAAACAGCAAGCTGAGCTTCCAAAACAGGACGAAGACAGAAAGACTTCACATTAAAAGCACACAGACTCCAGGAGAACACCGACAAACCACCCCCCCCCTTTTTTTTTTTAAATCTGTTTTTACCTGTTCTACTTTCTATTACTCTCAATCTTTACTTCTTAATTCATTTCTATTTCTCTTGGGTTTTGATATCCTGCTATTGATTAGACACAGGTTTCAAATACATCTATTCATCTCCCCCCCCCCTTTTTTTTGTAAAGGTTTCAAAAGGACATCTCAACCCGATTAATACTCTGCTTCAACTCACTCTTCTATTATTCATTATACACTGTTTTCAAACCCTCTTTCTCCCTTAAAATTCTTTCTCTCTCTTATTTTTTTTTCTTTTTTTCCTAAGTTCTATTCCTAAATAGGCATCAGATAGATAAAATCCTTAAGGACCAAAATAAACAACTGATACTCCATAAACCACAGTGCCAAAGAGGTATGAGCAAGATGAAGAAACAGAAAAACCTTTCCCAAATAAAAGAACAAGAGAAATCCCCTGAAAGAAAGATCAACGAAATAGACATCGATAGCCTACTAGATCAAGATTTCAAAAAAGGAGTGATCGAATTGCTGAAGGAATTAAAAGAGATAGTGTTTAGAGATATAAAATATGTCAAAAATGAAATTGAAGCTATAAAGAAGAGCCAAGTAGAATGGGTAAACTCATTGACAGAGATGAGGAATGATCTAATAGCTGTGCAAAGCCGACTAGATAATGCAGAGGAACGAATTAGTGATCTAGAAGACAGGGCAATAGAAAGCACCCATTCAGAAGAACTACAAGAGAAGCAAATAAAAAATAATGAAAATAGCATAAGGGACCTATGGGATAACATAAAGGGTCCCAATCTTTGCATAATAGGGGTCCCAGAAGGAGAAGAAAGATCAAAGGGGATTGAAAAGGTTTTTGAAGAAATCATGACTGAAAACTTCCCAAACTTAAAGAAGGAATCAGATATCCAAGTACAAGAAGCTCAGAGGGTCCCAAACAGGAAGAACCCAAATAGACCCACACCAAGACATCATAATCAAGATGGCCAGAGTCAAGGATAAAGAAAGGATTCTAAAGGCAGCAAAAGAAAAGCAAAGAGTAAGTTACAAGGGAACCCCCATAAGGCTCTCAGCTGATTTCTCTACACAAACACTACAGGCCAGAAGGGAGTGGCAAGATATATTCAAAGCCCTGAATGAAAAAAAGATGCAGCCTAGGATCCTTTATCCAGCAAGGCTATCCTTTAGGATAGAAGGAGAAATAAAGAGTTTCACAGACAAAAAAAAAAAGCTGCAGGAGTTTAGCAACACTAAACCCATGCTAAAAGAAATACTGAAAGGGCTATTCTAAATAGAAAAGCAGCAGGATGCTACAGAAATGAGAAACTCACAACTGGAAAGGTGATAACTCATGAATTACAAATAAAGTAAACATGAAATTATAAAAGAAGACATACAAATCACTGAGAGTGGGAGAGGGAGGCAGGGAAATAGAGAATATCTTTCTCTTTCTTTTTTAAATTTTTTTAACAGTAGGATGGGTTTGAGATCATGTTACTATCAGTTTAATGAAAACAGTTATAGTAATGGGTTAATAGATTTACAAAAAGGGTAACCACAAGCCAAAAATTTACAAAGGAGTCACAAAAATTAAATAAAATCCATGAAAATACAAAGGAAAATTACCAAACCACAAAAGGAAGAAGAAAGGAACAAAGAGGATATACCAATTCAACTGCAAAGATAAGTTCAAAATGGCAATAAACACACATCTATCATTAATTACTGTAAATGTTAATGGACTAAATGCTCCAGTCAAAAGACATAGAGTGGCAGACTGGATAATAAAGCAAGAACTTTCAATACGCTGCATACAAGAGACCCACTTTAGGGAGAAGGACACATATAGATTGAGAGTGAAAGGATGGAAAAGGATATTCCATGCAAATGGAAAAGCCAAAAAAGCAGGTGTTGCAGTACTGATTTCAGACAAAATAGACTTTAAAACAAAGGCCATCAAGAAAGATAAAGAAGGACATTTTATAATGACTAAAGGAGTGACACAAGATGAGGATATTAAACTCGTTAATATATATGCACCCAATATAGGAGCACCTACGTACATACAAGAATTACTAACAGAGATAAAGGGGGATATTGATGGGAATACAATCATAGTTGGAGATTTTAACACTGCATTAACATCACTAGACAGATCTTCCAGACAGAAAATAAACAAGGCAACAGAGAAATTAAATACTACAATAGAAAAACTAGATTTGGTGGATATTTTCAGAGCATTACACCCCCCAAAAATAGGATATACATTCTTTTCAAGTGCACATGGAACATTTTCCAGGATTGATCATGTACTTGGGCACAAAAGAAACCTCAACAATTTTAAGAAGATAGAAATTATCTCAAGCATCTTTACTGACCACAATGCCATGAAACTGGAAATCAACAACAGAGAAACAAAGGAGAAAAAAAGGAAAGCATGGAGATTAAACAATATGTTATTGAAAAAACAATGGATCAATGAGGAAATCAAAGCTGAAATTAAAAAATACCTTGAGACAAATGATAATGAAAGCACAACCACTCAAAACCTATGGGACACAGCAAAGGCAGTGCTAAGAGGGAAGTTTATAGCGATACAGGCCTTCCTCAAAAAAGTAGAACAATCTCAAATAAACAATTTAACCCACCACCTGAATGAATTAGGAAAAGAAGAACAAAAAGCCCCAAAAAGCAGCAGAAGGAAGGAAATAATAAAGATCAGAGGGGAATTAAATACAATAGAGATTAACAAAACCATAGAAAAAATCAACCAAACCAAAAGCTGGTTTTTTGAAAAAGTAAATAAAATCGACAAACCTCTGGCCAAACTCACAAAGAAGAAAAAAGAGAGAGCACAAATCAGCAAAATAAGAAAGGAAAATGGAGAAATTACAACAAACAAAATAGAAATACAGAATATCATATGAGAATATTATGAAAAACTATATGGAACCAAACTGGATAACCTAGAGGAGATGGACAAGTTTCTGGAAACATACTGTCCACCAAAACTGAATCAAGAAGAATCTGAACACTTGAACAATCCGATCACTAGAAAGGAAATAGAAATAGCAATTAAAAACCTCCCTACAAATAAAAGTCCAGGGCTGGACGGCTTCACCGGGGAATTCTACCAAACATACAAAGAAGAACTCATACCAGTCCTTCTCAAACCCTTCCAGACGATTGAAAAGGAGGGAATACTCCCAAACTCATTCTATGAAGCCACCATCACCCTGATACCAAAACCAGGCAAAGACACTACAAAAAAAGAGAATTATAGGCCAATATCACTGATGAACATAGACGCCAAAATCCTCACCAAAATTTTAGCAAATAGAATCCAACAACACATAAAAAAGATTATACATCATGACCAAGTGGGGTTCATCCCAGGGACACAAGGCTGGTTCAACATACGCAAATCAATCAGTGTAATACATCACATCAACAAGAGAAAGGACAAAAACCACATGATCATCTCAATCGATGCAGAGAAAGCATTTGATAAAATTCAACACCCATTTATGATAAAAACTCTCGCCAAAGTGGGTATAGAGGGAACATTATCCCAACATAATAAAAGCTATATATGACAAACCTACAGCCAGCATAGTACTCAACGGTGAAAAACTCAAAAGCTTCCCACTAAAATCTGGGACAAGACAAGGATGCCCACTATCACCACTCCTATTCAACATAGTCCTGGAAGTCCTAGCCACAGCAGTCAGGCAAGAGAAAGAAATAAAAGGGATCCAAATTGGAAAAGAAGAGGTAAAAGTGTCATTATATGCTGATGACATGTTACTATATATAGAAAACCCTAAAAGGTCCACACAAAAGCTACTAGAGCTGATTGAAGAATTCAGCAAGGTAGCAGGTTACAAAATTAACGTTCAAAAATCAGTTGCATTTCTTTACACTAACGATAAATCAACAGAAGAAGAAAGTAAAGAAACAATCCCCTTTAAAATAGTACCCAAAGTAATAAAATATCTGGGAATAAATCTAACCAAGGAGGTGAAAGAATTATACACAGAAAACTATAAGCCATTGATGAAGGAAATTAAAGAAGACTTTAAAAAATGGAAAGCTATTCCATGCTCTTGGATTGGAAGAATCAATATTGTTAAAATGGTCACACTGCCCAAGGCAATCTACAGATTTAATGCAATCCCTATCCAATTACCCAGGACATATTTCACAGAACTAGAACAAATCATAATAAAATTCATATGGAACCATCAAAGACCTAGAATTGCCAAAGCATTACTGAAGAGAAAGAAAGAGGCTGGAGGAATAACTCTCCCAGACTTCACACAATACTATAGAGCTACAGTCATCAAGACAGCATGGTATTGGTACCAAAACAGACATATAGACCAATGGAACAGAATAGAGAGCCCAGAAATGAACCCACAAACTTTTGGTCAACTCATCTTTGACAAAGGAGGCAAGAATATACATTGGAATAAAGACAGTCTCTTCAGCAAATGATGTTGGGAAAACTGGACAGCAGCATGTAAAACAACGAAGCGAGAACACTCCCTTACACCATATACAAAAATCAACTCAAAATGGATTAAAGACTTAAACATAAGACAAGATACAATAAACCTCCTAGAGGAAAACATAGGCAAAACATTATCTGACATACATCTCAAAAATTTTCTCCTAGAAGAAATAAAAGCAAGAATAAACAAATGGGACCTAATGAAACTTACAAGCTTCTGCACAGCAAAGGAAACCAGAAATAAAACAAGAAGAAAACCTACGGAATGGGAGAAAATCTTTGCAAGTGAAACCGACAAAGGCTTGATCTCCAGAATATATAAGCAGCTCATACGACTCAATAAGAAAAAAATAAACAACCCAATCCAAAAATGGGCAGAAGACCTAAACAAGCAATTCTCCAAGGAAGACATACAAATGATCAAAAAGCACATGAAAAAATGCTCAATATCACTAATTATCAGAGAAATGCAAATCAAAACTACAATGAGGTATCACCTCACACCAGTCAGAATGGCCGTCATTCAAAAATCCACAAATGACAAATGCTGGAGAGGCTGTGGAGAAAGGGGAACCCTCCTACACTGCTGGTGGGAATGCAGTTTGGTGCAGCCACTATGGAAAACAGTGTGGAGATTCCTCAAAAGACTAGGAATAGACTTACCATATGACCCAGGAATCCCGCTCCTGGGCTTGTATCCAGAAGGAACCCTACTTCAGGATGACACCTGCACCCCAATGTTCATAGCAGCACTATTTACAATAGCCGAAACATGGAAACAGCCTAAATGTCCATCAACGGGTGACTGGATAAAGAAGATGTGGTATATTTACACAATGGAATACTACTCAGCCATAAAAACCGACAACATAATGCCATTTGCAGCAACATGGATGCTCCTGGAGAATGTCATTCTAAGTGAAGTAAGCCAGAAAGAGAAAGAAAAATACCATATGAGATCGCTCATATGTGGAATCTAAAAAACAAAAACAAAAACAAACAAACAAACAAAAACAAAGTGTAAATACAGGACAGAAATAGACTCATAGACAGAGAATACAGACTTGTGGTTGCCAGGGGGGTGGAGGGTGGGAAGGGATAGCCTGGAATTTCAAAATTGTAGAATAGATAAACAAGATTATACTGTATAGCACATGGAAATATACACAAAATGTTATGATAACTCACAGAGAAAAAAATGTGACAATGAGTGTGTATATGTCCATGAATAACTGAAAAATTGTGCTGAACACTGGAATTTGATACAACATCGTAAAATGATTATAAATCAATAAAAAATGTTAAAAAAAAACTTTATAAACTCTTTTAAGTATTGATACAAGGGAAAATATGCTATAGTACACATTTGTCATTGTGAATTGCCTAGATGTCCTCCTATTTGAAGGAATTCCAAACTGACTAAAGAAGCTAAAGGAGGTAAAATATTCCCTTTCTCAACTCCTAGGCTTGACAAGTCAGATACTCAAGCTTCATACTCTACTCTGCTCTAAGTGACTCACAGCCTTGACACAGTCTGCATTATTTGTATTGCCTGTTGCTGAATTCAAAATCTTGTGCCATGATGGTGAGTTTCTCTGGGGAGCAGCGTCCAGAGGGGGCTCCGGTAAGTGGTTATTAGTGATGGCACAAGTATTGGTATCACCTACAGGCTACTCCTATGGCCACAGCCTTGCCTGATTTTGAATTCATTAATTTCCACCATTTTCCAAACCTAGCTCTTGAAGGTTCCCATCAATTTTGTAAACTAGGCAACAAATATTATTCCCCTTTTAAGAAAATGCTTATGCATTTTAACTGGCCTGGGCAAGACTAATACTTAACCATGAGATATATAGGACCATATAACCCAAATTGTGTTGGATTAGGCAAAGACTTTTGGGCGGGATGGAAGAGGTTATAAGCAAAAAATGTGTATATTAACTGGAATAGCCAAGGCAGTGGATTGTGGTGACTATTTGTCATGTTGGAAGCCCAGCAAACAACATTCTTTTTATTTGGTGTCAATCTCTAAACAAATAGGAATCAAGGCCTCAGTTCCCAACGGCTTCTTACAGATTCCAGACAACAGTATGTAGGCTCAGCCATTCAGATACTTCCAGCTAGGACTTGGAATTTGGAAGTCATGACCTAAAGCCTCAGAAAAAGTCATAGCTTACTCAGTATGAGTTTAGCAGAGTTAAAGTACATCGACAGAGCAGCAAGTATCCAGGAATAGCAGCGTTGGGTCATAGCTGCTTTTCATTGCAAGCACAAGAGGTGGTGTCCTGAGCATTGCTGTGGAATGATGTTGAGTGCTGTGGCCTCCCTTGGTGCCTGCTCATTTTCTAAGCTTGGTGCTCCCATGTCCCACTGCTTTCATGAGCTACCAAATTTCCTTACAACAGAATTCCTTTCCATCTACCTAGAGAGCTGTTTTCGTTGCTTGCAATGCTTATCCTTTACTTTTTATCAGATCACTTACCCATTAGTGAGTTTCTTCCTCATTCTCTTCCTTCTACCCAGAGTGCTCTTCCCTCTCTTTATCCCCTGGTTAATGCTTACTCATTCTCTATTCTTAGCTCAATATTCACTTCTCAGTAAGATTTCCTGATTTTCCCAGACCAGGTCAAATATATCTATTTATATATGAACTTATACCACTAAATTTCTCTTAAGCATAGAGCTTAATTCTTCTTTCATTTAGCAAGCACCTAATATACACCAAATATTATTCTGGAGCTGTACCGGTCAATAAAATACTTAGAATCTCAGCTACCACATATCACGCATTCTAGAAGGTGATGGGCCATAAGTAAACAAATTTCATCCAGGAACAAACATAAAAAATATTTTAAAGGAGATGAGATTAAGAATGAACAGATCTTTAGTTGGCATGGTTAGCAAATGCTTACCTTAGAAGTGACATTTGAGCTAAGACATGAAGAACAGACAGAGGAAGGGGAAATTCTTAGAGAACAGCATTTCAGGAAGTGAGAATAAAAAATACAAAGACCCTGAGACAGGAAGGAGCCTGGCAAGTTCAAGGATCTCGAAGAAACCCAGTGTGCCTGGAAGGAAGTGAACAAGGAGAACAGTCTGAGATAAAGTCAGATAAAGAGAATGTAGAACCCCTCTGTCCAACAGAAATATAATGTGAGCCAAAAATTCCAGCTACATTTGTCATTTTAAATGCCTTAGCAGTCATGTTTCTAAAATTGTATAAAGAAACTGGTGAAATTGATATCAATACTACATTCTGACTATAATTCCAAGATATTATCCTTATGGTCTATAATCACTATTTGAAAAATTATTAGTAACATATTTTATATTCTTATTTTCTTCCCAAGATTTTAAATCTGTTGTACATTTGTATATAAAACATATCTCATTTTGGACTAGTCTTATTCCAACTGCTCAATAGCCACCTATGGCTAGTAGCTACCACACTGGACAGCTCAGTAGATCAGGTTGGCCTTCTAAGTCATTGTAAGGTTTGGAATTTAGTCAAAATAGAGTGAGAACCCGTTGGATGCTTTTCAGTGAGGGGATAATGCAACATGAACCATCTCCTGGTAATTTATGGATTTTTTTTCTAACATTCAAATATAATAAAAAAAAAACGTTAGAAAATATTTTGGTATGGTATATGAACACATTTTAGGCCCCAAATACAATCAATGATACTGTACCACTTGTTGAGAATAACAGAATATATATAGAAAACAACCAATTCTCACCACCCCCACTACTGCAATTCTGGTCCAACCCACCATCATCTCTTGTTTGGATCAGAAAAATTCTTCCCTGCTCCTCTCTTACCTTCTGCAGTATATTCCCAATGCAGAAGCCAGAATGATCTTATTAAAATCTAAATCAGATCATAAGACCCTCAGTGGCTCTCCATCTCCCCGCTCCCCGCCTTGGCCTCCTGTTATGTCCATGACTTCATCTCATACTAGTTGCCACTTTGCTCACTCTTCCTCGGCCTCTCTGGCCTTCCCGATGCTCTAAGAACACAGCGGGCATCCTCCTGCCTCAGGACTTTACCCTGTTCTTCTCTCTTCCCTGAGAAATACGGCTCTTGTCCTCACTTCTTTCTGTTCTTAGCTCAAATGTCAGTTTCATTACCTTACCCTTATTTAAACTGCACCCACATATCCCACTACTCTCCATACCACACTCCTGTTTTGTTTTCCCCATCCCCTTACTATCATCTGACATCTTAGCTTTTTTTTTTTTTTTTTTTTTTTTACTGTTTTTCATTTGTTTCTAGACTCTTTCTTCTCATAGGAATATAAGCTCAAAGAGCCAAGGGATTTTTGTAGGTCTTTTTTATCTCTGTATCATCAGGGCACGGCACATAAACGTACTCAATAAATATCTGTTTAATAAGTTATGACTCGGCCAATGTCTATCATTCCACTACATTCTAAGCCTCCACAGGAAAGGATTATATCTTCTCTGGCTCACAATTCTATCTCCAGAAATTAGTACCCACCAAATTTGTATTTATTTTGGCAAATTTCAATAAATATGTATGAAACAAACAAAACACTCATCCCCCCATATTAGATAATATCACAAAGAAAAGAATAATTCTGTCATGATAGGTGGATGGAGTGACAATATAAAAGCAACAGGCTGGAAACAGGAATTAATCACCTTTTAGTTACGGCATCTCAAAGATGGTGCTGGTCCATTCATGTGGGCTGTTTATTAACTTTAGTTGGAAAGGAAGAAAAAGAGTCTGAAGACTATTAACCTGAGTTTCCTTTATTCTTCTCCAATTACAACAGCCCTAATTCAAGTATATGAAAATGCACCTAGTGTCACAGATGATCATTAGCCTCTGATGAAAAGAATCTGAGAAACAGAAATATGAAAACACCTCAAGTAAAAATGCTCAAGTAGTTCTCAACCATTCCTATCCAGATCCATTCATGTATTTTCCTTGTAAAGCTGAGGTTATCAGTATAGTTTCCATTCGATTTTCACCTAAATATGTTCTATCACTTAAGGTTTAATTTGTTAAAATGCAGTTAAAGCACTTTTACAAGGGGGATTCAACTTTGTATATGATTCAGACATTTTGTCACATAATGAACTTTTCAGGAGAACTGAAAACAATCAAAGATTTAATGACTTGTGCTGCTTCCCTGCCAGTGTCAATAGGACATGCTTGTTGGGTAATTTTTTCCAAGTGTGAGGAGAGATTTGCTCTTTTCCATTCACACTGTACTTTGCTTTCAGCGAATAGTATGCATTAGTAAGGAGGTGGGCTGAGGTTAAGGGTGAAGCATGACTAAATAAACTGGCCCACACAGGAACTGAATCCATAAATGTGACTTCATTCATATGGTGCTTTAATCAACTGAATTGAGCAACCACAGTTAATTAAAGATCTAACCTCTCCACCACTCACACACCTCTAACCTACAAATCAATCCAAGCATTGTCTCTGCATCACTGAAATGCTTGGTTTAGGGATAGGCTTAATTAATAGTGAATAGCAGAAGACAGCCATAAAAAAAAACCACGTCACATAGTTTTCCCTCATTGTTTTACTCAGCAGAACAAGAGCATGCTAAGAAAGTTGTTGCCTTCCCAAGATGACAACTTCATAAGTGATAGAAACATCAAAATTAACACAGACTATAACATGATATCTGATAGGCCTGAAGAAGCAGCATGCATAACAGTCAGAAAAGCAAACTGGGCTCCAGAGCCTTGAGGGTTCAGCTCTAGCTCTGCCTGGCTCTTCCTGCTGTGTGACTGTCAGGCAACTCGTTTCCTCTCAGGCACAATGTCCTTATCTAACAAAATGGACTAACAACATTACTATGAGAATTAAATGGTTTGACGGACGTGAAGTGCCTGGCATAGAATAACCAGTCAATGCATTTTATTATTAAAGACACATTCCTTTGGTAGCTGTTTCAAGAACAGATTAAATAACTCAAGAATGGAGGAAGGGGAACTCAAGGGGGTTGTTGCAAGAATCCTGGTCTCAAAAACAGATTCGAGAGACACTGAGCAGACGGAATCAATTGCTGTCTGGCATATGGTGGCAGAGAGTGGTGGAAACAGTGAAAATCAGGGAAGCGGTGGCTAAGGAAAAAAAGTCTTAAATAGCTTTCATGGGGAGGATCGTCTATAGAGTTCTGGAAGACGGGGAGGTGCTAAAGCCAGCAAGTTACATGAAGTATTGTCTCTATTCTAAAATCCAGTCTTCCCAGACTCCGGGGGTCTGAATCCTTGGGAACTAGATTTATCGTTAAGTGATAGACTATAAATCTACAAGAACTCCAAGCTATCCTTGTCAATGAAATAAATACTATTCCCCTCCGGTAACTTACCACTATTTTTCTAATTCATGCCAATGCTGTATTGAACAATAAATTATAATTTCTTACATAGACATTCTTAAAAAATAATTTTTGTTCTTATTTACATCTTTAATTGTCAAATATCCTGTCCTGTTTTGGTTAGGGGGCCAGAATATAATTCTTCTTATTTTCTTTAAGAAGAACATCCTTGTCTTGAAAATAATGGTAACTTTAAGTTACCACTCTTTCTTTAAGAAGAGTCCTTGTCTTGAAAATAATAGTAAATACGTCTACCCAGTTCTTGGGAACCACTTTTCAACTTCAGAATTTTTCCTGATTATTTGAGATTTAATAAATACAACCAAACTGGAGAGGAACTGAGAGGGAAGACAGGGAACACTCCGCTGTATCCAAACAATGTCATATTTGTTTCATAATTGTTTTTCTTTGCATCAGTTATCTCAGTAACTGTTACTGTTCCCATAAATACTTGTACACAGCTGGACACAATTCTGCCGTGCTTATTTCCCTGTTAAAACCTCTCCTCAACCCAAAGGACTTCCAACAAATACTTGAGTGGAGATTCCTCCAGGTAATTGCAATAGAATCTGTATCTGTCTGTGAAAGGACTTAGATAGATGGACTTAGATTGATGGGTTAAGGGGAAACGAACATTAATCAAGAAACAGAGGGAAATGCGAAATAGAGATGAGTTGCAAACACTACCCTCCTGCCATTCTGACACACCCAGGACATTAGTCATTGGATCTGCGTCTCCAGCTTGGTTCTACACAACAAAGAAAAGTTAGCATTATCCAAGTCAGTAAGGATATGGGGAAATAATAGGTACCAACTCATCTTTCACCACCAACCTATTTCATAGCCTATTTAATAGCTCTCTAGAAGAGAAATTGAGTAAGGAAAAATACTCAACAGTCATTCGAATAGGATGCCGGTTTTACTTATTTTATTTTGCTCCTGGAAGCGCAGAACAAATGTATTCTTCATCTACTTAAGCCAACTAGAGTGTGCATTCTCCTGTCCTGCCCACCACATCACCTTCACCACCACCTACACATACACACACAGAGACAACACACACACAGGCAAAATACACACTTGTTTACAAATATTTTGATGGAGTTTAACATTTGGAAGAAATTTTTACCACAGGGTATGCACTGTCAGCTCCACAGCTGTGCTTTTCAAAGCCAAGGACAACAGTTATGGGCTTTTGCTCTTGGTAAAAACAGCAGAGGTGAGTTTGAGATAAGATCCAACTACTCTTCCAAAGGTCCAAGAGGCCTCAAATTTAGCAGAAAAGTTAAAGGACTAAGAGTCAGAAAGCCAGGTTTAAATCCAGCTTGGTTGCACCTGCTGCCTAACCTGAGACCAGTCTCCTTGGTAATCTGGGCCTGTGATTACTGGCACAAGATGGAAGACTGACACTGGATGGTCCCTAGTCTCTTGCAGCTGCTGAGTTCACTGCTTCTCTGAGCTACCTGTCTTGCACATTTTGTGTTTTGCCAGACAAAAGACAGCTGGGCTCAGCACCATTCTGGTATTAAGAAAATGCCAAGGCCTCACCCAAGGAACACAAGTCTAAATTGTTTTGCGTTTGTCTTACCCTGTGATGAGAACCTGATTCAGACACTTATTTTACCAAAGATGTGTGAAAAATACACATGAAAATGTGAGCAGAATGAGGTTATATGTATAGGCCACATCAAGACTCCTGTTGACTCAGTAAAACCAGTAAAATACCCGAAATTTTTGTTGAAGGGAAAATTTGAATTACCCATTCAGTCCAAAGAGTTAGTCGGAGAGGTTGAAACAGCAATATGACCAAAGTGTGTTCCACAAGATGTTAAATGTATTCCTGTTAAAAATAAAAATGGAGGGTGTGGCTATTGTGGTCAAATTTGTTTCGGACTAGATGGGCTAAATTAATTAAGCCGATTTATTTTTGCTGCAGGACCTCTGAGAATATGGTATGAAGCCTTTCCCAAACTCACTGACCATGGAACCCTTCTTTTCCAGAACGCCTCATGGAACCACTATGAAAGACTATACCAAGATAAATTAGGGGGAAAGTATATTGACAAAACATGTCAATCTGCTTTCTGATATTCACTAATGAACTGACATACCATCTTTAAGAGACACATCCAAATTTGATGTCTACTCGAGATTTTATTCAGCCAGGAATAAAATCATTTGTTTCAAACTGACATTTGTCAAATGTCTAAATGGTTCTCAAAATCCCTGGTATGATATTCCAATACAAATATGTTATGTGTACCTTTCGAAAGTGGGCTTGGATATTTATGGACTGAAGAGCCAAACAGAAATGGAAGAAAAATGATTTTTAAAGGGATCTATGTTTGTCTTCCATGGAATTTTTTCCATCTTTTTAAAAAGGAGTTCCTTGGCCAATTCTGGCATCTCTCGGGAAACTACAAGCCAGGGTAAACCAGGAGCCTGCTATAACACTTCATTCTTATGCATCATTTAAAAGGCATGCACGCTTCGTGTGATTCCAATAACACTAAAGCATACTGAGAATGGGGGTTATGTTAGGACCCCATAAATAATGCTTCATCTCACCGTGTAGACTTGATGAACAAAGAAACTTTGTGGAAGACAGAAGTTACATTTTAGAATGAGGTGTCCTACTTTGAGTATGTTGAAGAAGTCTTCAAGCTTTACAACCATAAAGACGAATAAAAGTCTATAAAACAACACACTAAAAAAAAAAAATTTAGATGGATTTCTTTCACCAAAATAATGACTGAGAAGGCTGCCCATGACCTATAAGTGTATGAAGTATTAATATAAAAATAAGAGTCCTCACTAAGACTCAAACTAAAGGAAAAGGCTCAAAGTTAGTATGATCAAGAGATTTTATTCGGGTATTTTGGGGACAGTAAGTGTATCAGTTTAAGCCTGAACAATCCTCACCTGTGTCTGGCAGGGCTACAGTGTTCCTGCTAGGATACTGAAACCTCTCCAGGGTAAAACATACAGAAAAAAGGGACTGAGATGAGGCATGACTGATTCAAGGGTGATGTGCAGAATCAAAAGGAAGATACAACTACAAGGACAACACAATGTCAGCCAATCCTATATCCCTCACCCTAGAGCTGGTACTCACGGTCAAATATCAAAATGTGGAAGCATCCACTGAAGAACAAGTGAGAACAAGAATGGCCGGACAGGTATGCAGCCCAGGAGGCAGCCTTGGGGCTAGACTCACCGTCCAAAGAGGAGATACTGGTGGCTGACTCTATAACAGATCCACCCACACACTTAGCAATAGGCACAGGGAGCCTGGACACAGACACCACTGTTTCTAGAACCAGCCCCATAGGGTAGCATTGGCAACAAAGCTGCTGTTTTCAATCCCAGAAAGCAGTGAGCCTGCTATAAGGGTTTGGGGTAAGAGAAAACGAAAATAGAACACAGGCTGCCACTGGCTGGTTAAAAGGCTAAATCTGCTATTGTAGATGACATACATCTTAAGAAAACTACAATTATTTAGTAGACATGTAAGGGTGGTCTAGAGTTCTCACATAGTGAATAGGAACAGAGCCAGAGAAACACCAATTTGCAACAATCATAATATTCTATTTTTATCTCCATGCTAGTGTGGCTTGAGACTCAAGAATTACATAAGAAAGGATTGCATAATATTGAAACTGCTTGTATTGGAATGGAGTCCTGGCTGGCTGTGGTCGTCTTTGTAAACAATGGAAAATCTCATTTAACTGAATTGGCTTAAACTTGGGTCCACTGTAAGAGGTTGTGAATTTGATAACCTATGAAGGTCATCTCCTTAACCACTACAAATATCCTCACAAATACTGCATTTTTCACCTTTTTCCCAAAGATCAGAGCACTTTGTCATAGTCCTAGTTTTATTTTCAAGTTATATATTCTAAAGGATAACAAAAAAATGCATTTAAAAAAACCAATAATGACCATCTACTTGAGTATTTTTAATATCAACAAGTAATTTTTATGAAAATAACTTGTATTTTTATAGTACGCTAAATATTTAGAAAGTTCCTCCATCTGAACATGTTATCCTATAAGAAGAGGTAAAGTGTTTGGCAGGTGAGGAAATAAATGTGTTCAACTTGCCAAGGACAATCAATTACTAAGTGATAAAGTTGGGTCTGCAACTGACATCTCTACAACTGCTAATCCAAGCCAACTCACTGAACCACACCAGACCACCTACTTTCTGGTAACTTCTCCCAATCTTTAAGTCATTTCAACAAGTTCAAATGTTATCCGTGTTGACTGAAATAAATACACAACCTAAAAGTAGAGAGTTATTTTTTATTCGGTAGACAATTCTGAGGACTCAGCCCGGGATGACAGCCTCTCAGAAAACTCTGAGGAACTACTCTGAAGAGGTAGGGGAGGAGCTAGGATATATAGGAGATTTACAGCAAAGATCAGGTAGCTGGAACATTAAAAGATTACTTGTTAACTAAAGAAAACCAGGGGGGGTGGCAGCAGCCACTGATGACTTGATGGTTTCAGCATTCTTTGTTGACTGATATGGCTTGCAGTATTTTTCATTCACATCCGCGCCCACTCCACCAGAAAACCTAAAACAATGGGCTTCTTTAAGCTACATTAACCAAGAAGTACCAGGCAGTTAAATCTTCATAGGAGTTTAAGTTCTTTTAAAGTCAAAGATGCTTTTTGACTTTGGGTTTTCAAACTTTGCTTTATTAGTGTCTTTAATGAAATGAATGCCAACATTAGTTTGTTTCTGTTCTGGATGTTCTCACAAAACACTCAGTGGAGTGCTCTTCTCAAGCCGTAACGCTGCTCTTTCCATGAGTGCACAATCCAACTAGCCAGCCAGAAGACAGACAAGGTATCCCCTATAGAGGTCCAGTTACCCTGAGATTTTATGCCTCCAGCACATGGAATAACCACATTCTAATAAAAACTAATTCACTACAGGACAGAAAGAGACAGAGAGGGGGAAAAAGACTTTTACACTACTTAGAATGTTTGTTTCCTCCTTGAGGAAGAAAATATTAAAGTTATTTCTGTTGCTGATCAGTCATACACAGATATTTGTGTGTGTATACACATACACACACACACACTTACCCAATCTACTTCCTCATAAAAATAATCCCATTAGTCCCAGTCAGGGTAATCTCCATATCACTTGTTTTTTGAAGATCAACTCAAATAACTAACTCTAACATAATTCTACCTAAAGTAAAAAATTGTAAGAATAATGAAAATGTCCACCATGCCATGGTATCTGGAAATTCTTGAGTTTGTTATATTTTGTTGGTTGTAAGAGTTTATACAAGTGGGGAGGGTATAGCTCAGTGGTAGAGGGCATGCCTAGCATGTATGAGGTCCTGGATTCAAGCCCCAGTATCTCCATTAAGATAAACAAACAAACAAACAAACAAACAAACCTAACTATCCACCCCCCCAAAAATAAAAATAAATAAATTAAAATAATTTTAAAAATAAGAGTTTATACATCCCCAACATAAAAGAAACTACAGATATGTTATTATTTTTAATTATCTTCTCTTTAGAAATGAAATGCTTCCCTATCTTTCAACAGATGAATAAAATGATCCATATTAAACTCATATTAGCTTTGCATTATCACAGATTTTTCTTCCTTTTTGCTTCTTCACTTGCCTTGTGGCTGTACTTTAATAAAACTTTATTAAATTCAAGGAACAGTTTGGGAAATTAGATCTTATACATCCAAGGAGCCCTCATATTGAACCCATGCAAAGAATTTAAGAAATGACATTCCTAAGGTTTTGCAAGTCTTTGGCCATCTTCATGATTACACTTGACAGCACTATGTAAACCAAAATGCTCAGGATAATGAGAAGCTCTTTTGGCTTGTAATGTTTTAACAGATATTTTAAATGGGAATGTGACACATTTATGTATAGTACAGGTACTATATCAGTATACATATATACTTCTCTCTCTATACATATATCTAAATATGCATATTTTAAAGATTCTTTTCAGAGGGACCTTCTCTTTATTTCCTTGATCATACAGAAAATACAATTTTATTGTGAACATAATAAAATCTCCAACATAGTATATCTGTGAAAATATTTTGAAAGGTTTTAGATAACATAGAACATACCAAAAATTTATTAATATCATTTCTCCTAAGTAACAGCTAGAAAGTTAATTTTCTTTCTATTCATTCAAAATCCCTTTGCCTTAGTTTCTAACCTACCTAGAGTTTTGAAGGTCTAAAATTTTAGTCCTGGGTTTTCACCTAGCAACTTTTGAGGTTTTCATGGGCTCAAGATTGTAAAGAGAAAAACTATAGGTAGATTCTCCAAGAACTGACTTCACAGGTGCATGATAATTATACAGCAGAATTTCTGCCATGGGATAAGGAAGAATATATATTAAAAGCATAGCCTAGCTCTAGACTGCAACCATTGTGGAAAGTCCGCAAGCAGAAACAGGGACACTTAAACATCTCTTTTGCTCCCTCTGCTGGTTGGTTTCATAAAATAAAAGAATGGGTAATTTGATTTCTTTCCAGAAATGGTGATGCATTATAAATTTCCCAGGCTTTCAGAATCTGGGTGTCAAGACTTGTCTGTTTGGTTTGCTATGAGTGATTTTTTGTGATTGAGTTGTTATGACTGAGTTGAGTCTTTGCTTGTCTCAATTATAAATGAATGTGAAATATTGGATAAAAAGAGGTATTATGAAAACAGAAGTTCCATTAGATTAACAGTTCAGAGGTTATTAAGCATGGCACAAAAGGGAATGTATGACACCCTCATTTTAAAACAGTATGATATCAAGGAGGGTAAAGGCACTTATATATAAAATTACTTAAGGATAAGACAGTATGTAATTATGGACTAAATTGTATGGTATTGACTGCAGGATGTAGACTTCAGTGAGTGGTAACATTTCATAAACAAGAAACAAGAGTTACACTGAGACTCAAAAATGACTGATACAGAAAACAAGCTAGAGCATGATGGAGTGGTTGCTGAGGGAGCAAGATACATTACCATCAGTAATTCAATCTATTCTCCACTCAGAGACAACTTTTATTCCTATATATATAATTGCAAACAACAGCGATAGCAATGGCAACGTGCTCATACCTGACCTAAAGAAATTATATATATTCCAAATTACAGCATGTGCATTCTCTCCCCAAAAGTGAATACCCACAATCATTCAGTCACCGCAGCCATCTCTGAGGGACTCTCAGCCTTTCTTCATCAAGCTCAGTCACAAGCCCGTTTTGATACCCTGCTATCTACAGATCAAATAATAAAGTTAACTGCCAGAGATACACTCTTTATAAAAAGCTAGAAAATGACTGGAAGGAAGATAGGCTTAAGATCACCACATGGTTCTTCCTCAATGAGACAAATCTAGCACTTCATTTAAGGAGCTCTGAGTCTCTGATCTGATTCAGGTCAGGCAAGTGTGGGAGTGTCCATGAATTTCCCACCACAATTGGTGGGTCACTCAGGTGAATGCCAATTTAGAGAAGTTTTTAAAGTAGGACCTTAGTAGGATATCATCAATTTCAGTTCTAGAATTCCCTCTGATCAATTAGCCACGTTCAAAGTTTTCTGCATGTCAAACTTTATTAATATCACCCTGGTGACTATTACAGGAACCGCACCACCTTGCATGGCTAAGTAAGTGGTACTATTTGTCCTCAGTCAATACAGGCTGCCCATGTGGGTGGTGCTTCCATCCCCACGTAGAGATGACAGCCACTGCAGCCTTCTACAAAGCTGCTGCACGCCTCTCGCCAGCGAATTTCCTAATTGTCTTGAAGGATGTGTTTTCTATATGCTCTTAAGAAACGAAGTTGGGAAATACTAAATCTCCTTAAATTCTTCGGATTTATCTTTCTACAAGATACCAATTTATTTTGGGCATTTTAACTACTTCAGGCACACTTCATTGATGAGTCCAGGTCTAAGGCAATCAACCAAATAATCAATTAGAACCATTTCCAGGTGTGCAGGCTAGTACACTGAATCTATCTGTTTATTTATTAATACATATATTTATTCATGCATTCAACAAATATTTATTCAGTTTTCACTAGGTATCTGACCATATTCTAGGCACTGGAAAGACAGCATTGGATAAAGCAAATAAAACTCCTTGGCTTCCAAGAGTCTACGTTTGATGGGAGAGAGGGGAAAACAATAAACAAATAACTATTTTAAAATACACAGTGCATCAAAGGTGATTAGATTAGCACTCAACAAAAAAAGCAGGGCAGACTAACTAAGGGAGACTGGGAGCACTGGGTGTATAATTTTAAGTAGGGGGATCAGAGGAGGTAACTCTGAGAAAATGACATTGAGTAGACTTGAAGGACATGAAGAAATAAGCAATGCAAATATCAGTGAGGAGAGCATGCCAGGTGACGGCTACAGCAAGTGCAAAGGCTCTGAGGCTTGTTTAAGAACAGAGAGGAGGCCAGTGGTGCCAGAACAGAGTGCACAGGCAGAAGAATAATTCTTAGCATTATACTTCAGATAAATGCAGAGTTTTGGAAATAAAAGTGAATACAAGTCAAATTTTCCTCACACTCCCAACTCAGCTGCAGGTTTGTTAACACCATGTGCTAAAATTTGTCATTTTATATTAGCAAATACTTCATAGCAACCAGCTTGTCACCAGTTGTGTAAAGTACATGGGTTAAATAAACAAGAATAATTCAAAGCAGTGATTTCCATCTTGGTCATCTCACAGCAAGTATATCAATTGTCTGTTGTGATTCTCCCTAATCTCCACAACTGTGGGGGAATTATCATTGTGAGTAAGGTGTGTATTACAAAGTAGGAACATAATGCTAAGACTCAAGCATCTTGATTAAGGGTAATTAAAAATCTCCTTCCAAATAAAGCAATAATCTTCAGAGAGCTTCAAAAAACCTTGCAACATCTTCCGTCTTGTCAATAAACATACACTTTTTTGGCTTTTCTATTTTTAACTGGCATGCTTTAAGGGAAACACTCAAGTCATAGCTTTTGAGTGGGGAAATTAATTATTGATTTGCCTCTAGGCAAATAATGTAATTAAAGCTGCATGCTAAGTGCTTGGTTAGTTTAAGAAATTGAATGGAGAAACTCATTTCCTGTTTAAAAATTTTGTGATTCTCTTCAGCTATCAAAACAGATTACATTTTGTAGAATCGATATATAGGTTATAATATAGAAAAAGCATACACTAACAATCAATAACACCAAGAATTCCTTTTTTTTTTTACAGAGCAAAGCCTCATTGGAAAAGCCAGAACTGCAGCCTCATGTTAATGCATGATGTCACAGAGAAATGACTTTTCCATTGATGGTTTTCACTGAGGCCACAGGTAAGCTGCTGATTTAGGACTAATCATTTATATAAAGAGGTCCCGCCACTTGCTGTGTGTATGATCTTGGGAAGGTCTGACTACCTTGGAGCCTCAATTTCCTCATGTCTTAGAGTGAGGATAATAATACCTACGTCATAGGGTTGTTATGATGCTATCATACTGCATTTGTAAATAATTTAATACAGTGATAAGGACAGGTACACACAGTAGATTCAACCAATAAAGTGAAAAATAACTTTTTATTTAATTAATTCTCAAACCCACTGAAATAGGGTGTAAGAAGCTCTATTATTTCCATCTTGATTTATTTAATCTCTTTATATAAATGTGCATCCTCTCCCCAAAAGTGAATACCCACAATCATTCAGCTTTGTAATTATATTTGCTTTAAATAATTGACAGTGTTTTAAAAAATATTTTAGTCTTCTTTATTTACCACATATTTATCTCTTCCAGCATACTTTATTCTTTCTTACAGATCTGACACATATGACAGACTGTTTGATTTTGTCCTACAACTCAGATGCTTTCCTGTTGTTTTTTAAATTCTTTTTTTTCTGTCTGCACTTCATTTTGAATAATTTCTACTGATGTGATTTTTTTAGTTCACGAATTCTTTGTTCTGCTCTGTCCCCAGTCTGCTATTAAACCCACTGAATATTTTTTCATTTCAGATATTGTAATTTTCAGTTCTAAAATTTGCATTTGATTCTTTTTTAAAGTTTCCTTTTCTCTATTGACATCCTTCATATTTTCATTTATTTTGTCCTTCTTTCCCTCTGAATTTTTAAACATATTTAAGAGTTATTTTAAAGTCCGCTTCTACTAATTCTGACATCTCTTGAGTGTGCTTGTATTTTTATTTTTATTATGAGCCATATTTTTCTACCTCTTTTCATGTTCCTTAGTGTTTACTGTGACATCAGTCACAATAGTTGAGACTGAAATTTGGTGGCAATTTCCATAGAAACAGCTCTGCTTTTCTCTGCCAGACATCTAGATTGATCTCATCAATTTAATAAGGAGTTGAACAGGACTGGGGCTGTTTTTAGTGCACGTTTAGTTTCAAGTGTCTTAAGGGTAAAATCAAGTCTGTCCTTCCACAGGGGTTTGGGATATAAGTACCTCATGAAATCTCCTTCTTCCCAGCCTAGCTCCTAGGTTCCCATGCAAATATTTATCCAGCATATGCCCTGTAGAGGATTACTGGAAGGTGGGCGGATAAACTCTGTATTTGTATGGGCACCAGATTCTAATCTGCCACGACACCGCATGCAATGCCATTAAAAGTTCAATTGGATTAACAGCTCCTTGATGGCTTTAAAGAAATACATTCCTTTTTAGTTCACCCAGTTTAGTTTTCTCCTCATTGTTACGTCAAAAGCAGTGATCTTTTGTGACCTCCTACATTTTAACCGGCAGCAGAACCTCTAGGAAGAAATGTAAAGGACATTCAGCCAGGCCTGAGTCAACTGCAAAAGATTTATAACTTCCGTAGGAATTGTTATATAGCTAAGAGTAAGCACTTTCCTTTTAAATGAATTGATTGAACAAAGAGTAACCTAGTCTACACATAAAGAATATCTTACATATTACCAAAAGAGTTCATAACTATTCTATTCTTCAAATTATGCAAAGTGAAAAACCCCTTTAGTCTTCAATCTTCCAGATATTTTGTTGTTTTGAAACAGAGATGGATTCAATGGCCAATTAATGTCTTTTTCTGTCCTGTGGCTCTATAAATAAGAAATCTATTTCATCCAAAGCCCTGCTAAATGGTATGTGAAATACAAGAAAGAGGTCTCAAGAGAAGCAGAATGAAAAAGTGAAAGATGAGAATTACTAATTATTTTTAAATAACAGAAGAGGAAAAACACAGGATGATAATAGTTGCCATAATATAAACATTAATAAACAGTTACCATACAGATGGAACTGTGTATGCTTCACAAACATTATATACTTTTTACTGATAGGAAATGAATGTTCAAGGAAACTAAGTAATGGGCCGAAAGTTACACAGATATAGAATGACTAAATCAGAATTTGAACTGAAGCCTGTCTGATGCCGAATTATATACTTTTACCACTGCAATGTACTTACTGCCTTCCTAAAACTGTAATGAATCCTTATAGATAGCCTTAGCTCTACCAGTTACAATCAATGGTGTAGATTTAGAAGGCAGTGTACACACATGATATCATTTCAGTAAAAGCAAAGAGCCAGCTGATGTCTGGTACATGTATTTACACTAGCTTTACAATAGTAGATTACATTTTTATATTTGGGGAAAAAACTATCAACTTGTCTAAGATGTCATAACAGTTTGTTTCATTATTTATTTTTTATCAATAACTAAACACTTTAAAGGAAGTGTTGTATAAAGTTCAAGCTTTATACAGAAAACATAACCTAGATTATATGAATTTTCCATACAAATGAAGGATAATTTTTCTAAAGAAAAAAAAAGAAAAAACTTTGGTCTAAATATCAGGGTGAAAAATCCCATAAGAAGTCAAACTTCACTATTACTAACACCAAGGACCAGTTTAGGCCAATTAGGCAACTAAGGTAAGAGAAACTCTCTTTCTCTCCTTATCCTTCACCTCCATCCACCCATGCAATTTCTTTGCATCTCACCCTTCCTGCAATTCTCTCTTTCTCTCTGTACATGGTAACAATATTTCTTCAGTCTGATGTCTCTCCCTCTTATCTATTCTTCATTTCAAGTTCATTATTTTTGCATGACTTTATGATTTCCTAAGTCTCCTCCAAGTCATGCTCACTTCTTGTTCAGACCTTCGATCTTTGAGATGTCTGTTAATCTCTGTGTTTGGCAATATGCAGCTCTTAGATCAAGAAAGACTTGGTAACCATACACCTTTGAAATCTGTGCGTGCCATCAGGTGAACTGGAGACAGAAAGAAATAGATGTGTAGAAATCTAGGAGGAGGTGTGACCCTGGGGAAAATGAAATGTTCATGTGCCAATCTGTTACTCATAGCAACTTCTCCACACAACCTGGAAATTACTGCCAAAAGGTTTTACTTTATTTTCCTTGGAGATAACACTTTCGGAATTGTTCAGACATGATTTAGACTACTTATAAGTTTTATCTGACACCATATAAATGAAGAACTAATGAGTCAAATCATCATTATCATTTCTTTCCATCATCATCAAAATGAGAGCTGGTAGTTTCCTGGATAAGAGGGTGGAGGTTAGGAACAAAATATCAGGCAGTATTAGCCTGACAACAGTGCAGAGTAAAACAAAATAGCTTTATTATATTAATGATACTTAAATACTTTCCTTAAATCACTTCTTAGCACCACTTTTCTTCAGGAAAAAAAAAATGAACCTTCCCAAAACTGACTATATAGACATCAGCAACTATCCATAGTCAAGTATTCAAAGAGGCAGTGGAACAAGACAGCCAAGATAAACAGTAGTACTTACATAAATGACCGGTTTACATCTAAGTAAGGAAAGAGAAAGGTGTTTGTATTCCATTTTAATGTGGTAGTTACAAGTAAGCACAAAGATAGGAAAATGCATTACCCTAAGCCCCAAAGTAACATTTATCACAACTTAGACACATCTTAGGTAGATGTGAGGGGAGCCAGTGGTTAAAAGGTGAGAATAACTCTTCTATTAGATCTGGCAAGTGGGTTGTTAATTTAAGAGTGCAACCTAGGATCTGTAATTGCTTCTGAAAAGAACAGGTAGCAACTGAGTATGTTAACCATCAACAAACGTCTGCCAGAAGTGGTAATGAACATCATAAGACTCATGGAACTCAAAACAGACATCAGACCGGCCATGTAGCATCACAGCAAATGTTTGCTGGGACATCAGATCATCTGAGCCTTGTCTAAAAGTTTATCTAATTAAATTCCCCTGGTTTATGAATTGACTGCTTCATAAAAGTATGAGGTGTCAAAAGTCCACCCTAGTGGCTGTTTTTAAAAACTAAGGTCATTGGAATATTTGCAATCAATACCAGATGTCATGTGTCCAAAAATAACGTAGTAACAAAAAGAGTGAAATAACTGAACAGGCAGAACAGCCATAGCATAATCCATCTCCAAAAGCCCTAGTGTAATTTTACCAAGGAAACCACTCAGCATCTATTTGCTATTATTTTAAACACCTTTTCAACAGATTTTTAGAACACAGCTTCAGGGCTTGTACGTGAAAGTGAACAGTTACACTCAGAACAGAAAGAAAAGTCAGGTGACAGTCGATACTCAATCAGGAACAGAAGAAAGAGAAAAACCATAAAGAGAAGACAAAGAATACAAGTATAGGAGTTGGAGTCCACTTGGTACAAGCAGCAAACTAAACAACTTCACTAAGCCTCGTGTTTTTGTTCTTGTTTCAATTACAACACATTGGATTACATTCACATTAACATGGAGAGAATAGTAATAAGATTCTTTTAAAAGAGTGAATTTGGAAAGAAGAAACCTAGAGAAACCAGGGACACTAGATGCCGGAGGATCAGAAGGGGGAGAAGGCAGCCCTGCAGAGGAGAAAAGTGGCTCATGATCACAAGGGAGTGACTGAAGGCAATCATCCATCCCACTCCCTATGTATAGGACACATCTTATGTTTTGTACTCTGATGGCTTCTAACAATTCCTGAAAAATCTACTTCTTCTCAGAAAGTCACTCAGCTCTGCGTCACCATCACCTGAGAATCTCAGAAACTAAGGCCCTATGCAACTTCCATGAGACTGTTTTCACATGTGCCTGTGCACATATGTAATAGAAGGTCTATAGGAAACACACAAACAAGTGTTACAGACTAGAAACTGCAGCACGTTACATGACGGCTGCATCATAATGTTCATTTATATATATACACTGCTTGAGTTCTCTGTTCAATTACATTTGTTACTTCATTTAGCATAATGTGTAGATTAAAAATTAGTAAAAACTCAACATCATTAGTAATTAGGGAAGTGACATCAAAACTACAATGAGGGGAGAGTATAGCTCAAGAGGTAGAGAGCATGCTTAGCATGCATGGGGTCCTGGGTTCAATCCCCAGTATCTCCTCCAAAAATAAGTAAATAAACCTAATTACCTCCCCCGCCAAAAAAAAATTAAAAATTTTTTAAAAACTACAATGAAGTGTTCTCCAGGATGGCTATAATTTAACTAAAATAAAATAAAGTAAAACAAAATAAGTGTTGGGGAGAAATTGGAACCTTCATCCTCATACATCGCTGGTGAGGATGTAAAATGGTTTTGCTACTGTGGACTTTGACAGTTCCTCAAAAAGTTAAAAATAGAATTACCATATGACTCAGCAATTCTACTCCTAAGTATATATCCAAGAGAGCTGAAAACATATGTTCATACAAAAACTTGTATGTGAATGTTCACAGTAACATTAATCATAATAGCAAAAAGTAGAAACAACTCAAATGTTCATCAACTGATGAATGAATAAATGAAATGTATATACAACAGAATATTATTCAGCCATAAAAAAGTACTGAAAGTATTGATATATGCTACACATGGATAAATCTTGAAAACATTTTGCTAAGTTAAAGAAGCCAGACACAAAAGGCTACATATTGTATGATTCTATTTGTATGAAATGTCCAGATCAGGCAAATCCACAGAGACAGAAAGTAAATTGTGGTTGCCAGGGGCGGGGGAGGGAAGCACAGGGTACAGGGTTTATTTTTCAGGTGATAGAAGTGTTCTAGAATTAGTGGCAATAGTTATACAATATTGTGAACATACTAAAAACCACAGTAGTGTACACTTTAAAATGGTGAATTTTATGTTATGTGAATTTCATCTCAATAAAAAAAAGAAGAAATCAGTACATGTCCATTTTGTTCCCATGCTATCATTTTCTAAGTCCACTGTGTTTAAATGTTTCCACAGATAATTAAATGCATTCAAAAAGTGAATAAATGTTCAACCCTCTCATCTGACCAGCAAGATTTCTTCTGGATACTTCAGAGTGTTTCAATTCCCAAATGAATAGATTTTACTTTACTGAACCTTATAAAGCATTTAAAGGGATATAAACCTTTAATGTTGAATGTGTTACCTACACTATAATCTACTATGTCATTTAGATTCCTTTTGGCAGAAAGCAAACTTCTCTAATATTCCATATAGTCTTAAAAATAGAGGAGAAGAAGGTAAAAATTGTGGTCTGTTTTCACACTGGTCTAATATAGTTGGTCCTTCTGTGCAATATGTTTTCAAGGAGAACAACACAGAGTTGCCAAGAATTTTCTAAGCAGGACACTCCAGTTCCCCTTCATTAAACAGGCATTTTGTTTCCTTTAAATTTTAAATTGTCTTCAAATTTTTTTAAAAAAGGATTTTATCATTAGATTTTCTAAATCTTACTAAGACAAAGAATTAAGCATTAAAACACATCACCTTAAGGTTAATAGGTATGTTTTGCTAAGAGTTTAAATTTTAGTGAAACAAAAATAGTGATCATTTAACAATTCACCAACAAGGGCCAAAACATTACCTTAGTCTGTGCTTTTGAGAGTCATGGATGAATAGTTATTCATTTCATCAAATGTATAGGAATCCACTGTTACAAGTTTATCACACACTGGTAGTGTTTCTTCAGGATCACGAAGCTAAGTAACTTGTCCCCGTCATTGAAGCCTAACCTGCCTACATGACCCACGGGTCTACTGGGGATGCGCTGTGCACCCATCACTTAAGCGATGTCTCCTTTTGCTGTACACTTTCAAAATTGCTCCTCAACTCAAGTGGCAACAGAGTGACAAAAGAGTCCCTGTGTCTGACTCTCCATGTGCTATTCTGAAGGGTCTGAACAAAGAGAGAGGCAGGGAAGAGGAGGGGACGCAGGCACTCAACAAGGCAGGAATCTACGAAGGCCAGCCCATCACTGTGCTTTTCACTTTTAAAAGAATAACCCATACTTGCCCAGGACACATCCCCGACCCTCCTCTTCAACCACCTTCTATAGGATGCACTGTATGGGTAATGCAGGAAGGAGAGGGGGCACCTTGCTCTGTATCCACAGAGTCTGAGGAGGACGAGTGAGGAGGAGCAGGGTGGAGAAGGGAAGGGAAGGAAGGAGCAGAAGAGAGGGCCACCACAGGGTGCTGTGGCCTAGAAGCCATCTCCCTCAGGGTCCCCTCCAACGCCACATGTCTAAGTGTCAGCAGGACACAGTTCTTCGTTCAATCCACCCAGCGTTCCTTCCTCACCTTCGGGCACCAGCAGACAGTCCCTCACTCCAACCCTCATCCAGCCAAAAATGATCCTCCCCCGTGTCACATGGTTCTGGTGGGGTTGTCAATCCTAGAAAATCACATTCTTCACACTCACAAAATAAAAGTACAATGTTCTCTTTCTCTCCTATACAAACACACATGTGGAGGTGGGCACGTGAGCTGAGATCAGCTAATCAGATGCTCTTTGGACATTTCATCTCTAAAGAGGACACCCACAAGAGCGAAAAGCAGCACCCAGAGGTTTGGGCTTCAAACCTCTGAGGCTGGAGTCCCTGCAGCCTCTGAAGGTTTGTTTCTCCTAAGGCCTGAGTTTTCAAATCTTCACTTAATTCTCTAAGTAATCCATTACATCCCCCAGATATGTCTCTTCCCTTGTTTGTTTTAGAGTCATTTTCTTTGCTTACTGCAAAGAACCTTAACTGATGGGGCAGGGCTCACCGTTCAGAGCATTTTGAGACAGTACACCTTGAAGAAATGGCCTTGGCCTTGGTTGGCATCGGGGTTAGGAGACGTGGGGGTGGTTAAAAGCTTCTAGCCTTGGTCGAACCCCGATTCATTATGTAACACCAAGCAATCAGGACACCTCTCTGAGGCCCACGTTTCACAGCTACAAAAGAAGGACTTGCACTTAGAGATGGTTTTACTCCAGCTCAAAAATTGGACAGTTTTATGAATGAAGGGGAATTGAGCAGGAGGACAGCAGTGTAGTATGCAGCATAGACTTGCTTTGCCAATACGGCTTCAGAGGACTTGGAGGAATTTTTGCAGGAATTGTGGGGCACTTAGCACTGGAGCCTTCTACCACTGAGAGATTCAGCTATGAGCTAAACTGTTGAAAGCAGCTGCCAAAAGGAGCTTCTGCCAATAGGACCAGCTGCCATAGTTCAAGGCCACATCCATGCTGACTGAAGTTGCTGCCAACAAGGGGCTGCTGCCTCCAATCCTTGCTGGGGTCTTGCCAACAGTTACCATTTCAAGAAAGGTGTCAGCCCATGGTGACCTTATCCAGCCCTCGCCACCACAGTACGAATAACTCTTAAAATCTGAGGGAGAGAAGAGACGGCCAGCTTTTGCATATATTTCTTGAGGAGAATGAACAGAAGTTTCCCACCAGTAATACTTCGTGGGTTTTATTCCCAGAAAATATGTGCAAGGGAAAGCAGAGGGATCTGTGGAAGTCTCCCCAGGTCCTAAGATCCCAGGCTGTACTCAGGTGTCTCTTCTCAGGTGGCTCACAATGTGGGACCATGGGACACTATGCCACGGGAGCACAAGAGAAAAACCAGGGATGGTAGAGAAGCTGTCACACTCCCTAAAGAAGAGCCTGGAGAAATGGAAGGAGAAGTCTTCCCAGCAACTTGCTCCAACAAATAGTAAGGAACTCTTCTTGAAAATGTGAACAGAATGGAAATAAATGGAGCAATAATTCAGGGCACCATCTTATGTTCTGCTGACCTTGTAGCTGGAGAAACTCTGCAAGGTGAAAAGATGTTTTTGAATCTAACAATTCTCAAGCTAACTGGGACCTCCAGAAAGTAGGTACCCAAGAAAAGGATGTAGCAAATTTTGGAAATTTCTCCTGTACATTCCTCTCTTCCACTGTTAAATTACACCAAAGCCCCAACTAGGTACCACCAATGAACAGAAGGCTTATTTACAAGTCACAGATGTAGGTGTTTGTTCTCAAAGTACAGTGGGATGTTCATGTGGAATCAGGGGAATAGCCACACTTGAAGACTATCGAATCAGGTAGAAAAGACCAACTGCACAAAAAGAGACAAGGAATAATTAAACAGCAAACAACAAAGAAGAAGAACATGAGCAGATTTTTCTCTCTTCTTTATTCCCAGCTACTGAAAATGGGTGCGAAGGAATAAAAGAGAGGGATATTTGTAAATATAACCTATACATCAACACTAAGGGATGTCTAAATGTTGGGGGGAAAGCTAGATGTCATTCACCCTGGATATTCTATTTTACCATCTCAATTCAAGTTACAGGAGTTCCTTCAAATTGAGGCAGCACAGGAAAAAAGGTATTCTGCTGTAAGCAATAACCAGAATGCCATCTCACTGAGGCATAGTAAACCCCCTGCTTTGAATGCACCTGGCAAGGAGCTCATAGGAACTGAAATAGCTAAAGCATCACTTGGAAAGCTGTGCTCTATATAAACTAGCTCACTGAGACATGAATAGCTTGTTTCACAACAACCACTCCATGATACAATAATTTGAAGACATTCACTTTCTGGAGCTGTTCAATGCACATTAGCATTTTAAAGACTTTAAGAAGCCCTGCATTCAAATGGCTTATTTATCTTTATATAAACTAGTGTTTCTATAAGTTATTTGGCCATGGGACTAGCTTTTCATATAAAAATTATTTAAAAACTCTGGAATAGTTTTCCAAAGAATATAATTCAGAAAACATATACCTACAGAAAATAACAAAGTTTATCTAAAGGCTAATTTTTTAACAACTGTAGACATGAAGGTATCTTTTTTAGTTTGTACATGATACTAACTACAAGAAAATTACAAGTTCAGTCTGAGCTTTAGTGAATTTGTTTGCAAAGTGGCATCACTCAAGAAACAGAGTTCTAATTCTGTTTTAGCCACTCGTTGGCTTTTACTGGACAACTTAACCTTGATGAATCTCAGCCTTTAAGACTGAAAAAAAACATTAAGTAAGATACGTGTACACGTAACTTAGCACTATATTCAGTACATAATAAGTCCTCAAAAACAGTTCACGTTATAAGAAAATCAGTGGGTAACAAAGAACTAGGCCCATGAATAAATAAGACCTATATAGAACCAGGGCAAAATCTCTCCAAGAAAGCCCATTTCTCTAGTGCCCTAATAAAGAAGAATTCATGTTTAACCACAGGCCTATAGGAAGGCATGCCTGTGCGTAATGTATGCATGTTCATTAATTTATGTCACATTCCATGCATCAAAGATTTTTGAAATGACTACGTTTTCCTTAAACAGGCCATGTTTTTTCTTGACAAAGTCTTCATACCCCAGCAACACCACGCCACGGATGGACTTGAGGACACTATGCTAAGTAAGAAAAGTAAGATAGAGAAAGACAAATACTACATGATATCACTTATATGGGGGATCTAAAAAAGCCAAACTCTTATAAAAACAGAGTAAAATAGTGGTTACTGGAGGATGGGAGGTGGAGTATATGACAGATATGGTTTAAGGGTACAAACTTGCAACAAGTAGTAAATAAGTCCAAGAGAGCTAGTACACAACACAGTGACACAGACAACAATATTATACTATAGTCATCAAACTGCTAAGAGAGTAGAACTTTATTATTCCAACCACTGAAAAGAAATGATATTTATGTAATGTGACTGAAGTGCTAATTATGACCACAATGACAAAATAAAATTAAAACTAAAATTAAAAACACAATGACAATCATCTTACAAAACATAGATGTATCAAGTTGTTTTGAATTCCAATGTGGCACACTCACTTCCCTTTGTACAGAATGGCTTCTCCTGCCTGTGCATTTGGTTTGTGCCCTCAGCTGCTTCAGAACCCTCATCTGTGAGGCACCTAACCTCTGAGGTCTTCCATGATCACCTTATATAAAATGGCAATAGTCCCTACCCACCTATCCACCCAAAACGGCAATGTCTGCTATTCTTCTCCACAAACATCTAACACCATCTGACATACTCCATACGTACCTGCCATTTGCTTATTGTTGGTTTCCCCCACAAAAATATAAGATCTATGGGGGCCTTGTCTGTTTTGCTCATTCTTATGTCTTCATCTCCTTGAATAGTTCCCAACCCAGAGAATTGTCTTTCTCTTCACCCCCTGTTGTTAGCCTTCCAGGGGCCAAAGTAAAACTAGATGTCATTTTTAAAGTCATCATTATTATTCCTACGTTGCCTTTTTTTCTAAAAACATTCTCAAGTGTCAAGATTAAATTTAAAACCTTAACTTTAAAATTTCAACCTACAACATTAATATAGCATTTATGCCTTATAAATCACAAATTTATCCTCTATGCTTTTTCTCCATACATTGCACAAAGGACACACTATTAGTTAACTCAGAAACAGTTTCCTGGATCAACATACTTACCCTCACAAATTCCCCTAAATTCCTTAAACTTTAAACAGAAGAGTGGCGTGGGGCTTTGTCTTTAAAATCACTAAGCTCTTCATTCCATATAAATTCTTAATCCTGTGAATTTAGCAAGTGAATATCTATAAACAAAATGCCCAATGGACACGTTTTATTACATTTCCCTTATCTATAGAACAGTTTGGCCTTCAACCAGGTTAATGTCTCATCTGACCTTCCTCCAACATTTCTACCCAGCTGCATCTCGCTTGGAATTTCCCTTTTATATTCTCACATCCATTGCTCACAAAACCCCACAGTGCTGGGCGCCCCAGCTCATCTCTCCAAAACTACAGCCCCAGAGGCAATAAACACAGGAAACAACCTAGATTTCCACTGTCCCTTGCAAACATAAAGGCAACTTTTTCACGATGCTGGTTTTAGAATGTATACATTTATGATGGTATAGTTCATCTGTATCTACCTTGGCACACAAGGCAATTCTATTTCACGTTTCTGCAACCTAAATCAGAATTTCCTCTAAAAAAAGACCATGTTCTGTGTGTGTGTGTAGCAAAGGGATTCTTAAAATAGCTTCAGCCTTCGTAACATCTATAACACTCACTTATCTTCCAGTCTTGAGGCTAAACCTCTGTGATCCATGCACTCATGTGATCAATAGCTTCAACAGCTACTTTTATTAAAAGAATATTTTTGTTTGTGCATTTACCAAGTGTGGATTTTAATGTTTGCCTTACTGGCAAGAAGGAAGACTTATCCAATGTATTCAGAAAAATGCAAGTGTTGGATCAGTTTCTGCTCTTGATTTTCTTGAGTAAATATTCATTGAACACTTATTAGGTATATATGTAGGACACAGCAAAACACTCATTTCTGGTACATGAAATTACTATGTCCATAGAATTCTGCTATTAAGGAATGTTACTGTTCTTTATGACACATTAATAATCCTGCTTTATTAAAAATGCCCCTCTGCTATGGCTGAAAGGCAGAGTTTACGTGTGACACAGGAAATTCACACACAATGAGTGCAATTGGTGTGAGTCCTTAGTTACCCACTCCACAGCCAATCCCGACTCCCACGTCAGAGAGTCTATGAAATGACAAAAATTCTTCCCCGAGCTCTTTGCAGCTCCAGGTGGCCATGAGACATAATTCTGGAAAAAACAACATAAAAAAATCTGAGCTGCTTCTGGGAAATATTTCGGCCTTAAAAAAAGAGACATGCACGTGGAATGATCCCTTTTCACCTCTTCTCCCTCTTTCTCCTCTAGATGTCATCACATTCAGACTGATGCCAGCAGCTACAGCAGCCCCCTGTGACATAAATGAGGCAAAGGACAAGGCCAACATCCTAGGCAAAAACCAAAGTGCCTGGTTTCCTGTTGGCATCACCAAGTCAGTGAACCACCTCCTACTGTCTACCTCTGAGCTTCTTATTCATCAAATTAAATATCCTAATGGTATCAGACAGCCTTGGTTTTTCTGTTACCTGTGATCAAAAGCAGTCCTTCTGATTTATTGGGTATTCATTTTCAGCTTGGAGGTCAAACAAAAATCCTTTTTGCCACGAAGGAGAATGAATTATAAACTCTACCTTCACATAATGGACTACGGAAAGCAGACAACAAAAAATACATAGACATAGATATATAAACCAAAATAGTGTTCAGAGAACTACCAGGTCAAAAAAGATATAGAAAATGATTCATTAGGTTAAGCAGTCAGGGTTTCTACAGAGTATACAGGACTGAAGCAAAGTGCCCATATAAATCAAGCGACAAAGACTGTAATTTGATTAAGCTTATAACCACCACCAAAACCTTAGAATAAAGACCTGAAACTGAAAAGAGGCAATCCCAAGGTAGATTCCCAAGGGACTCCCAGGAAAAGATCAGTAGGACTGGGACAACAGAAAGAAAATGTGAGTCCTAACTGATCAGAACAGTCTCCCTCTTGACCTCTCTAGCTAAGGGTTGCTTCCGGTCCCTAGTAATATCATTGGTCTATGGAGAAGTATTTACAAAAAAAAAAAAAATTTATCTTTAAGTTCATTTATAGTAAAATTAATGTAGTTATTATTCAGCTTTCAGACTCAGGGATATTAAATCCCTTAACTAACCCCAAATTCAAGAACCACTGGTTACTGTTTCACATGGCATGGATTATATTCTACATAATAGAGGCTGCCCAAATTTTGCTGAATGTAGCAAATATCCTCCCTCTATTTAAATTAATGCATAAATATTAAATATATACCTCTGTTATAAATATATTTAAAATATATAAATAAGGCTAGGTTATTTCTCTTACATGTGACCACTTAGAATATCTCTACCTGGACCAAAAAGCAGGTAGTTCTCACATAACTAATTGGGAACTTCATGAAATGTCTGTTAAGTGAAGTTTGAGTAACTGCTCTCATCCCATAAAACTATATAGTTCTAGTCCTTTACCACTAGACTCAGAAAAAAAAATGGAGAAGCCATTTTAGAAATATTCCATGTGATAGAGAGAGAACTGCTAATATTCAATGCTCTAACCTGTAGTGTGTCTACCTCCTTAGTGTACCAAAGCCTTAAAAAAGGGCAATTCTAGACTTTGTCAAATGAAGCTAGCTAGCTCTTCTGTGGTATTAGCCTTGTGTGCCAGTGTCCCCAATGTCCTCTCGCTCTCTTTCCCACTGCATCTCTGAGTTTGAATGTTCACATGGCAAAGCCCAGTCCACACAATCACTGTATGCACACTGGAGAATATTAGAGAGACCAAGAAAGGGTCTGACTTCTAAAATGTATTACTGACATTTTTAACTGGAAATGAATAGTGTCTATTCAGTTAGAGACTATACAATATCCTACCCTGGGCATAATGGGCTAATTGATAACACATACTAGCCTGGTTGAGAGAAACAAGACTACAGACAAAATTTCATTCTTTCAGAGGTCTGAGGGTTTTCCATGCCAAATGCAAAATATCTTGTAAGTTCAGGGCATTGTGCATGATGTTTCATTTCTTACATGCTCAATTTCAATATGTAATTTTGAAGTCTGAAAAATAGGCTAGGGTCTTTTGTTCTGACTCTTTTGGGTTCAGAGTAATTCAAGTTATTGAAGTCATATTTGCCACTGCTTGGTGAATTGTCCATTGTTAAAGGCGGGTTATCTTTTCCTTCTCTAGGTTCTTCTGGTCTACAATTGATGTACTAAGGAAATAAAATGTAAGCATTTTTACTAGTAAATTTGATCAAATCTAAGTTCTAAATATGTAAATTTGAGAGTATTTGATTGAATGACAAACCACAGTACATGAATACTCCGCACACCAATAATAAATAGCACGTATTGTAACTGGCCTAGTGCCAGGCACTTGCCAGACCACCTCACATAAAATAAACTTATATTTTATACAGGGCCTTTCCCTCCAGACATGTCTGCAAATATTCACTTCATTTGTATTTCCACATGATAACTAGAAGACAAATATTACTTCTCTTTCATACTTATAGAAAAATGGTGACAAAGTTCATGTTTTATTTAGATGAAAATTAAAGTAAAACTAATTACAAAAATTAAAGTAAAATTAAGTAAAAATTAGAGCTTAATGTTTCAAGGAAGTCAGGAGACAGAGGGATATCCAGTGTCTTTATATACTTCTAATTTTTCCTCCTAAAATATTTTCTCTAAAATGACAATATATTTGCCGAGCATTAGACTTCTCAAGTGCTTTTTCATAGTTTCCCATTTGAACCTCACAATCACTCTCTGATGTGTGTACCAGTATGGTTTTCACTTTGGACAGCGATATTTTGGCCCATCTTCCAAAAGTAAACATAACCCCATTTTTAAGATAGAAAACAGATACTAAAAGATGTTTAGTGACTGATCCAAGTTCACAGCCTCAACATTGGCTTTCTGACAGGTATCATAGTCTTTTCTCTACAGCACACCACACAAAAACTTGACTATCTTTCTATAAAAATTTAACTATATACAGTTCCCATGTCTTAAAATCACCAAGAAATTTTCACTAGACATCAGTACCCCTTTACTTCTCTCTCTTTGTAAGTTAAAACTATAAACACCATGACTGGCTTTTTAGCCAGAATACTGGAACTCATTCCAAAATTATCCTGCAAAACAGTCACCTTGAGAATCTTTTCCCTGTAACAACTATACCTCACCGATCAAAATATTTTCAAAATGCTTTGGGAATTACTTTGAAAACCAGGTTACAAACCACAAAAGAATATCACTTTCTTTACTTAATAGTTACACCTCATTTTTTTTAAAAAATTAGTAACAGTTTAATCACTCACTTTCTTTACCAGATGAGACTCTGATTTCCTTGGACTTTTCCCAAATACAATATTTTCACTCAAAGTATGAAAATTTTTCACTGTTAAATGTAAGTTTTAAAGTTTGCCATGGTCTTGCAGGACGATTCCACAAGAGAAATTCCAGGAATGACATGTCCAAGGCAGCATTCCTGAAATGAGCACGGAGCTTGTCAAGGCGATGTCTTTGATGGGACTAACTTTCCCTTAATTTTAAAATTTTATTTAAAAACAAGTTTTTGAAACTTTGTCGCACATCACGTATATATAAGTCTGCTGCATATACACACAGCGCTTATGGAGGGATTTAAATAGATGTCTGGTGGGGCAGGGGGTTGTTCCCATTGCTGCCAAAATAAAGTACTCTAGAGACAGACAGTGATGTTCTGAACTAGCAATGCTCCAATTGACAAATAACTTCTATTTCTTCCAATTTAGCAAGTTTCAGTTCAATCTACCAATTCTCCCATTACGCCACTTTTAAGACAAGGGATCATTTTAACCCCAGTAAAGCATTTCGATAAATTGCTCACTATCAAAATGCAAAAGGATGTGTTATAACACCTCTTTCCTTCCGCAGAAATCATACCTTTCTGACATTTTTGACAAGTTAATGAAGCATCTCTTTCCCGCCTGAAAAAGTCAGTTGGCCTTCTTTCATCAAGCAAGTAAGCTTCCAAGTGTTTTTTCATTTGACCCTCAAAACACCTTTTAACACTTTTCTTATGAGTGATGTCAACTGGTATGCAAGCCACTTGGTACATTCCCAGACCCTTTAAAAATAGTTCCATCATACTGGCTAATCCTAGGGGGTCTCTCCAGAACTAAGTGCACTTGTAAAACTATTCATAAAAAGGTTCTCTTATTTCTATCTCCACTTCCTTTAACACCCTGGTTTTATTTTACTTGGACTGAGAAACACATCAAATCTCAAAGCTTAGAATATTGGTCCATTTTTCAACTGCTTCAAGGAGTCTGTTCTCTGTACCCTCATCCTTCTTACTAATAAATTTGATTAAAGCAAATTCCCCTTTGTGAAACCAGACACCAAATTTTTCTGCTATACTCCCAATGCTTGCATTTGGCTTCAGTCTTCATTAATTAACCACTTGGATCTTTAAAAGTCCTCACTTCTTTTTCCCAGGATGTATATATTCTTCAAAAGTATCTCAGCAGTTGGTTGAAATGTTTAGTCTTGCTTGAAATTAATTTTCCACTTTTATTGTTGCAATTATTTGGCAGGTTTTATGTCTTTATAATAATTCCCCAGAACTCTTTGAACCTGTTATGCTTTTAATGTTTGTGCTTGATATGTTTCCTTAGCAACACATTAATTCTGCCAACTCTGTTCAATGAGCTTTAGAGAGTGAACATGTCCGAGATACGAACAGGAAGATGACTGTCATAGGTTTTGATGATCCTGAAAATAGTTTCTAAATAATGGTTTTGCAATCAGAACAGATACCTTTTATTTCAATCCTAGTCTTTTCAACCAATGTGCTTCCTGTATTTCTTTGATTCATTTCTACTTCCATTACTAAAACAAGTTTTTAAGACTTGGTTAATTAATAAGGTCATGGAAACATTACAATAGAAAGATTTAATCAATTCCAGGAAAACCAATAGTTTCCACAAATCCCACTACTTTAGTCAACAAGCTTTTGATACACGTAAATTAATCACTCTAAAACCTCATTATATTACCATTTAACTACAGAAATACCATCCATCCATTTATTTAACAAATACTAACGTGGAAGTGTTGAATACATATTTTTGAAATTACAGAGTATGCTTTACAGAAAATGTTTCATAATTTCTTGTAGGTCTTTATACTATGCTAGTATTTGTGGCTCCTATAGAATGGGCACTTCACTAAAAATAAATGGGATCATTTTAGTAGTTCTCTAAGGCAAAGTGGTTAACCAGCAAATGGCTTTCCCTTCCTATACAACCTCTTTGCTGATTTAGAGGATGACTACCACTTACACTGAGACCAAAATCACTGTTAGTTTAAAAAAAAAAATTATTTCAAGCCCCCAGGTGGTAGAAATATCATGAGCTCAGTGGCAAAAAGACCTGAGTTCAAATTTTGGCCATGCTCCTTACTGTGTGACCTTGGGCAAGTGTGTAATCTCATTGAGTCTCGGTTTTCTTATGTGCAGTCTGGATGGTTATGCTAATTAAATAACATATATAAAGTGCTCAGTGTGTAGTTAGTATTTCTTAAGTAAATATTTTAATTAATGCTTCTTAATATATTAATGTTGGAAATTGGAGTTTTAGCTTCACAAAAATAGTACATATGTTAATGTTTAAAATATTATACAGTAAATCCTTCTCACCCATGAAATTTAGATGCTTGAAAATTCTAGTAGTAAGAGAATCACTGTTAAGGAGCTTAGAAGCTGACAGTAAAAGTGTTCAGTTTTATCCATTTTTGCTTTATGTTGAAGCTGAGCTGTTAGTTGCATAAATATTTAGTGTTATATTCTTTTGGTAAATCAATCTCATTATCAATATGTAAATATCTCTATTCCCAATAATGTTTCCTATTCCAACATCAACTCTGACACTAAAATAAAGTCTTCTGGTTTCTTCTGATTAGTGTTTTCATGATATGTCTTTTCTCATCCTTTTACTTTAATTCATCTCTGACTTTATATTTAAAGTGGTCCTCTTGTAAGTGGGATAGGGTTGGGTCTTACTTTTCATTTTTTTAGTCATTCTGACTAAAAACAGATTTGTTTTTAGATGTGATACAATTATATATACATTTATATGTTAACATATAAATATCAGTATGATTTGGTTTTTAAAAATCTACCATCTTTCTAATAGTTTTCTATGTCCCATCTGTTCTTTGCACCTTGTTCCTCTATTTTTATTCCATTTTGTCTTTTCTGTTGGCTTATTGGCCACACCTCTTTGTTTTATCCTTTTTGATGGTTGATCAGGGTTTACATCAGGCCTCTTTAACCTTTCACATGCTAACTTTACATCATTCATCACTATACGTCCTGTAGAAAAGCTTAGGGCAGTACACTGGCATTTCTCCCTCCCTCCTATTTTCATGTTGTTACTGTCATGCGTTTTACTTCTACATGTGTCATAAAACCCACAATTCACTGTTATTATTTTGACTTTGAATAATTAATTATTTTTAAGGATTTTTTAAATAAAAAAAGTCTTTTGCATTTATCAACCTTTTACCACTTCTAAAACTCTCAATTCTTTTTGCCCTTCCATACACAATCCTATGAACAAAAATTAAAATTATAGAATTTGTATTCAGACTCAGAATAAGTCAAAATCTCATCAAATAATCAGATGTACAAAATATAATAAGGTATAACATTGACAGTTGTTTGAAATTTTCAGGATATTTCCAGCCTTTAAAATAAAATCAGTCAAAACAAGAAATTTGCTCACTTTAAGTTTAAATTACTTCAAAACAAGCAACCATGTATTTAGGACTATTTGGTCAAATCTCGCATTACAGGATCGCTCATCTACTTTATCTCTGAAAGAGCAATGGGAAGCAGGGCCCTTTTCATCTCCAAGGGAATTCAGTTTGCTTATTCATTTCTACTGTTTAGAACAGCATTACACCCCATAATTTCTAATTCTAAACTCACAGCTCATTGACATTTTTTTTATTATCTTCATAGAGGGACAAGGATGAGTCTGACTTCCTGTGTCCATCCTCTTTTCTAAAGTTTAAGAAGTCAAAAATAAAAGAAAAATTTTTTTGGTTTTTCTTTGGTTAGCCAAACTATGAAATGAAGCAGAGCTTTCTGGGAAATAGTATCTTGATCGGCCAAATATATTGACAAAATTAACATCTGTTAATTGGTCAGAGATTAATGTATAATATACATTTTCATTCAAGTCCAGATATTATTTAAACATTCACTGCCAAGACCAATTTTGCTTTCCACCCAGAACTTAGGGTGTTAAAAATAGTCACACAGATTTTGCTAAATAATCAATGAAATAATAGTGACTTAGTTATATCCTGGTGAATTCTGATCATGTTATGGTAGAAAATAAGTTGGAGGTTCGGGTGAGGAGAATCAGTTGATAAGTACAGAAACAGGGCACAGTATTTCTGGTGCCTAATTCTACTGCAAAGACAAGACATATGGTGTCTGATGGTTTTCAGTCAATAATTATTGACTCAGAGCCCACAGTGTTCTGGGTGCTGACCTATACCAGTGAACAAAACAGACCAAATCCCTGCCCTTAAGGAGATTTTAATTCTAATTTTTATAAAACACAAATGCAAATCCTTCTCTCTTTGCCATCTCACAATGTGTAATGGAATATCACCAGGGTAACCATGTCCTAGTCTGAAATTTCATTTGGTGTCACTTAGGAATCTTGACATAATGAAGAGGAATAAATCTTTTTAGACCAGTGCTTAGATACATGGACAAACTAGATACTCAACATAGTAACCCCCTTTTTAAACCATTCACAAATCATAGGCCCAATTAATGTTATTTTTTTCTATTCCACTGCATGGGAAAATAATAGGAAAGCTGTTTCCATTACTGAAAGCTCAGCACATGGATTAGATTTAGGGCCAGTGGGAGTGTGTAAGTGTATAGAAGTGTGCTGGGGGTTGGTATCTGAACAGGTGGGCATCTAATATTTTGATGTAGTGAAATGGAAATATCATGGTACTGGGAACCAGAAGATCTGACACATCTCAGGAAAGTCTCAAATCTTTGAGTTTGCATTAACTCATTCCTTTAAAAAAAAGTCCCGACCTATAGTCACATTCAGCTCTAAAACTGTTCCTCCGTGATTCCCCAGGCAAAGCCTAAAGCTACAGCTCCTGAACTTTACCTACAGTGTCCAGTCTTATATGCTAAGAAAGGAGTAAACAGTGAAGTATAAAGATCTACAGTCTCAGACATACTTTTCTTTCCACCACTTAGTTATGGGGTCTGATCAAAAAACACATTGTAGGAATAGAATGTGTAGGGAGGATGAAATGAGGAAGTAAGGGAATTAATGAAGGGGACGTCATGACAGGGAATCCTTAGAACTTTGGTGACCTAAGTGGAAGACTGCAGGGTACAATGAGGGTGGGGACAGTGAAACTATGAGAACGACAGACAGAGCAATGATATGAAATAAGAAAATGATTGCTCTTATCACAGCTTCCTCACCTCGCTCCTTTCTTATTCTCCACCATAGGCCTCCTGTTGAGGCTCTGTAAGCCCTCTTGCCATGCTTCCAGGCTCCAAGGCTTCCTTCCAGTGACTATTCACTTGTTGTCTTCCAACTGCTATTAATTCTAGTACCTGCCCTTCCCTAAAAGGCTTATCTGGGGAAGAACCTAATTAGTTAATTCTCACTAGGTATTACATATTAATTTTATTATCAATCCTAAGAGGTTGTGCATTTTAACAGGCATTACCTTCACACAAGGGATTGTCAGAGATGGGAAGGACCTTAATTTACAAAGAGCTGAAACCAGACCCATCTTCCTCCCTCTCCACCTCATTGGCCAACATGCTACCCCCAGCCACATTGGTGCTGATGCTGTCTGTATCAGTCCCCTTGTACTACATTGCCTCCAGTGGACAAGTTCCCAGCACCAGGAGAGGTGTTATAGAGATATTTTTGAAGCAATAAAGTCTTTCCAGTACCCTGAAACAGCCCCTGTAGGTCATCATCTTCTTGATTCACACGTTAGGCTTCTCTGAGAAAGCAAACAGCAATATTTTTAGCCCTAGACATAATCAAAGAACTAAATAAATGGAGAGAGATTCCATGTTCATGGATAGAGGGACTCAATATAGTTAACATGCCCATTCTTCCCAACTTGCCCTATAGATTCAGTGCAATGCCTGCAGATGAAGAGAAAGGACACAGAAAGGACAGATAAAGGGCTCAGGGCACTGTGGGGCATAATAAATATGCTCACCACCATCACTGTACTGATGATTTCACAGGCGTATACATATTGCAAAACCTATCAAATTTTACACTTTACGTGCAGTTTGTTATATATCAGAGATACATAAAGCTTTTTTAAAAGAAATTTACATAATCAATCTTTTCAGGGTCTAGTTACAAGCTAATAGAAACACCACCTAGCCTGTTTCCTATGATAATATATGCAACTTTATTAATAATAATTTGATACCAATAGGAAGTAATCTTTGGGAATTTTAGAAATAGTCATGTTACAATACCTACTAAGAAAATGTGTTTGAAAATTGACTCAGATGAAAAAGAGACCAAGGTTAGAAAGAGAATGACTGGACACATGACAAATTTCTAGCCAAAATTCTGCAGCATAAAGCTTAGTTACGACAGGATAGCAAAATCAAAACAGCCCCCTAAGTCGCTGAGGTCTTGGAGCATAGAACTTCTCTAGACATAAATATCTAAGACCTTTGGTATGCATTACAGTGATCATTATAATTCTGTGATTGGGGAAAACCACCTCACTTTCACATCTCCACAGCCTTCTGGGAAATAGTTAATTAGCAAATATGTGGGAAATGCATCCTTAAATGGAATTCTTACTAAACAATTTTAGTGTAATTACTTTAAAAAGTAAGAAAAGCCAAAAAATAAGTATTTAATTCAAAAGCATAGCTTTTATTTCTTTCCTTGGCCTTACCCCTATGAAGAAAGTTAGGATGTCAGAATCAACTCCAAACACAGTTCACAGAAAAGATCTATTACCTTAAGTGGTCATTTCTAGAGACTGACAAGTAAAGTCCTGAAGATTTATGATTGATATTGTTGATCTTGGTGATTTCTTACTCAAGACATTAATCACTTAAAATATTTCCAGTCAATGGATAGGTTATATGAACATTTCTGAGTGTATCAACATCTGGTGATTAATTTCTCTTCATTTAATCCATCAGGAGAACTTTATAAAATAGTTTACATTCCTATCTATGAAGGTGATTCTAGTTTCAAGTACATGCTCCAAAATAATTTTATACAAATACATAGGAAATAAAGCACATTCGTCGGAATCATGGCAGTCTTTGTGAGTACGATCTAATTAACAAAAATTCCGATGTGTTAAACAACGTATCTCTGTAATTGAGCTTAGTTGCTGGATGACTGAAACTTCAGAGTTTTCTTAGTCAAGTGAGGCATAAACTCAGTCAATCATGCCACATGGGGTGTCTAGTCATGGAAAAGGGATGAAGGTGTCTGGAATGAAGTTGGTGATCGGCCTCTTGCTGGATCATCCTTCCACTCCAGCAACCTCTGAGGTGCCTTCTGTGTCCACCTGTTCTGCAGCCACCCAGCCTGACCCACTTCCTCCCAGGCATCCACTCATCACAACTGATGGAACTCTTCAGGGACTACTGGCTTCTAAGTAAACCTTGCCTCCTTTTGAGGGCCCAATAGTCTGGTACCTTGATTATATGACAATGTCATCAGGCAGAGTTCACAGTCATTAATTTTCCCAGACCCCAAGAAAGACGCAAGTGAAGTCCTCCAGCTTCTCATATTCCCAAATATCTTTTTATCTGGTGGGAGTACAAAGAGGCCTGGGGGATTTTATTGTCCCTCTGAGATTCCTAGCATCTGAGAACTTCTAAGAACTACTCTCATGCTTTTGAAACTTCCTCCTCCTACCCCCTTCCCTCGGCACTGAGAGTTCCCATCTAACCCATTAGATGTGATTTATAACCAAAGTTGTTTTTCTGACGTCATCTATAGGAAAGGGGTTCAATAAACAATACTTGTAAACAAAATGTGCACAGTCAGAATGATTAATGCCTTAATCAAAATACATTCAGAGCAAATACCTGACTCATTCTGCCATCAGTCTTGAAAAGCACTGTCAAAATGACTAATTGCCATTATATTTTTCTGAAAGAGTTATTACCTCTCAGTAAATTCCATCAGTTTTAACTTTCCTAGATAAAAGTATAAACACACTATGTTCCTCTCTTTTCACACAGTGCCTCACACAAGGTAACTCCTCCACAAATGATTCCTAGACGAATAGCTTTCTCTTGAAGAAATTCTTTTGAAATAATTTATCATGATGTTCCACTCAGAACTTAAACAAATGATAAAGTAATTTCTGACAGTGTGGCCACTACAACATGTAACTATTTTGGTTTGTAGTCATATTGGATCCAAAACAATTTGGTCCCCCAGGTAAACAATGCCTTTGGTTCTGAGGTGTGGACTCATTTTGTTTAGACCTGGAATAGAAATGAAAGACTGAGCATTTCCAAAACTTCCAGGTGTTGCCAAAAGAGGGCAAATGGAGAAGATTCTGCTGTTATCCTAAAAATATAAGTCCTTTAGGAAGCACTTTTTTTTTTTCATTTTACTGTAATACAAGCTATTTTGCCACATTACTCACACAGCCAGAAATTACAGGCAACATGAATTGGAATCAGCTGGGCGCCAAATGAGGCACTTATGCCCACACTCCTATTCACGGAGGTCTTGGGAACTATAATCCTTTCATTAGCTGTTTAATTGTCCTGGGAACATCCCGAGTCAATATTTTTATTTCCTGTTTTCACCTGCCAGTGGTGGGTATTCTTCTCCATTTTCTGAACATATAACTAAATTTAGCATGGCAGTTATAACAAGACATGCAGGAAGCTGCCCAGGCCAGATGAACTGAAAAACCTGAACAATTTAAAATATGCTTCTCTATTTTGAAGGAAGTCTTAAAGTTCTGAAGATCCTTCCCCCACCATGCCCTAATTTCACTGTGATGTCACAATTTATCTGTAAATATTTCCAAACATCTACAAAGTTAAAAGCTAAATCATTTCAATTGTGTATTATATGATTAAGGCAAAACATTTTATGGATTTATTTATTTATAAACTATTATAAAACATCTGTGGTCCTTTTTGTGTTAGCTTACTGAAAGCAACACAGGCCAGCTAAACTTTAAATGAAATCATTTTGTTATGCAATCCTGAAATTTATTTTTATATAAAGAATCTTTGAAACTTTTAGTTTGTTTCAGCATCTTTTTATGACCTAAAGCTCATTATATTCAGGAAGAGATATTATGCCATTATACATATATTATCTCTTAGAAAATTATTTTTATCAATTCAACAACACTTGATTCTTTTTATCTGAAAATAAAACTTTGTTAATATAAGAATGACATGAAATATATTGGTTTTCATAATCCATTTTGCATTTCTTTATTCTTCTTTTCAAACGAATAGATTTCATAAAATGCATGCACAAAAGTGAGTCAGAATATCAACCAGAAAGTGTACCTGCTGCAGACTGAAGACCGAAGCTTGTCAGAACTGAGTGTAATGTAAGAGTAAAGAGGTCTCCATTTTAATGCTTTTAAAAACATCCATAATGTAAATGAGCTTGCTGCCCCAGTCTGAGTAGATAGAAGAAAAGAAATAGCAATGAAGAGCTGGTTCAAGAGGAGATGGAGGTTTGGGAGGGATGATGTCTGAGGGTTCCTCTGGGAATAGACAAGCACATGGCAGTGAAGGAGAAAATACAGGTGTAACTTGGGCAGATCCAGGGCCAAGATGACAGAGTATGAAGACCTTGAGCTCACCTCCTCCCAGGGCCACACCAAAATTACAACCACTTACAGAGCAACTACCTATGAGAACAATATAAAGACTAGCAGAAAAGATTTCCCACAACTAAAGATGTAAAGGAACCACAATGAGATGGGTAGCAGGAGTGGAGACGCTGTATAGACAAGACCCAGACCCCTGGATTGGTGACTCACAAGTGGGAGGAATATCATAATCGCAGATGTTCTCCCCAAGCAGTAAGGGGTAAAACCCCATGTTGGGCTCCCCAGCCCAGGGGGTCTTACATCGAAAACCTGCAGGGCTTATGTTCAGGAGAGTCAGAGGGCTTTGGGAAACAAGACTCCACTCTAAAGGGTACTCACAGAAGCTCACAAGCTCCAAGTCCCAGTACAGAAGCAGTAGTTTGAAAGGGGCCTGGATCAGACCTATTTGCTGATCATGGAGAGCCTCCCAGAGAGGCAGGAGGAAACTGGGATTCCCCTGAGGATGGAGACGCTGGCAGCAGCCATTTGGAGGAGTTCATTCTACCATAGTAACAATGTGCCAGCAAGTGTCATTTTGGAATCCTCCTTTTAGCCTATTACTGCTGGGGTATTACTGCCCACCAGTGGGCCAGCAGAACACCTAAGCTACCCCAGGTTCTGCAGATAGCCACACTGGGACCTGGCCCTGCCCTCCAGTGGGCCCAGAGCCACCTCACAAAGCAGGACCTCACAGCCAACCATGCCTACCAATGCACCACAGTAGTCAGTCCTGCCACACCAGAAGGGTACATGCAGCCCACAGAGGGGGTACCCCTAGAACAAACAGCTTAAGACTTAAGGGGCACATTCTGCTGGACCCCATATGACCTCTCCTACAAAAAGTCACTTCTCCAAGATTGTGAAATGTAACTAACCTACCTAACACATAGAAATAAACACAGAGAGTTCAGCAAAATGAGGCAATAAATAAATGTGTTCCAAATGAAGGAACAAGACAAAACCCCCAAAAAAGAAGTAAATAAAGTGAAGATAAGCAAGCAACCCAAAAAGAGGTCAAGGTAATAATCATAAAGACACTCACCAAACTCAGGAAAAGAATGGATGAACACTGTGAGAGTTTCAACAAAAAGTTAGAAAATATAAAGAAGAATTAAACTGAGCTGAAGAATGCAATAATTGAAAAAAATACACTAGAATAAATCAACATTAGATTATATGATACAGAGGAATGGATCAACAAACTGGAAGACAGTGGTGGAAATCACCCAAACTACACAGAAAAAAGAAAAGAAAAGAATTTTTAGAAGTCAGAAGAGTTTAAGAGACCTCTGAGACAACATCAAGCATACTAATATTTGCATTGTAGGGGTCCCAGAAAGGAATGAGAGAGAGAAGGGGGCACAGAACTTATTTGAGGATATACATAGCTGAAACCTTTCCTAACCTGGGAAAGGAAACAGACATCCAGGTCCAGGAAGCACAGAGAGTCAAACAAGAGGAATTCATAGAGGGTCATAACAAGACATATTATAATTAAAGTGACAAAAATTAAAGAGAGACTCTTAAAAGTAGCAAGAGAAAAACAACCAGTTATGTACAAGGGAACTCCCATAAGACTGTGAGATGACTTTTGAGCAGAATCTAAAAAAATAAGGAAAACAAAATGAAAACAGACTTGGTGGTTGCCAGAGGGGAGAGGTGTGAGGATGAGGACAGGTAGGTGAAGAGGATTACAAGGTTCAGACCTCCAATGAAATAAGGACTAAGCCATGTGGATGTAATATACAGTATAAGGAATACAGTCAGTAATACTGTAATCATTGGGGACAGAGGGTTACTATTGTGGTGGTTTTTCATAACATCTGCAGAGGCCAAACCACTATGTAGTATACTTGAAATTAACATAATATTGTACATCAACTATATTTCAATTTAATTAACTCATTAATTAATTAATCAAGTGTAACTTTCCAATTGTGTAGCAGATAATCTGGAGTCATTGTAGTTAACAGACCTTAAGTAACAAGGGTGTCTAGAACAAGGGCTTCTGACACTCTTGAGTTGTGAAAGGTTCTCTTGCATTGCTTGATTTCATTAGACCTAATTCCCGTCTACATCCGTCATAAAGCGCATGGATGAGTGTGTGTGTACCCTTTTCTTAAACTTTACTCATTTTGAAGAACAATGCCAAACACGTCGTTCTAGTTTTATAAATGGTCATGTAGGTATCTGAAATAACTTCTCAACACAGTGGAAAACTGAGAAATTAGCCAGATTATGCAATATTTTAGGGCTTTCAAAAGCGTTTCTATGTAGTATATGTAAAAGCTATGCAGGTATGTAATGAACACATGCTCATAAAAAGATTTCTCTGCTATAGAGAAGTATTTTCACCCTCACAGTAATAATTTAGCCAACAGTCATTAAGCACTACAAGATCCCAGGATTGTTCTACATGTTCTAGACATATGGTCTCAATATGGACAACAACTCTCTAAGCTGATCCTATTACTATCTCCACAGAGCACAGAAACGTGAAGCACTGTGTTCTAGGTTAGCCAGCTAGTAAATGGCGGAGCCGGCATTCAACACGAAGAGTCCGGCTCTAGGGTACCGACTCTCACCACAACACAACACAGCACCTGATCTGATCTAGTTATATAGGCACTATTATATCAGGAAATTGAGACTCAGTGGGGTTAAATAACTGGCAAGTTTATTCTGCTAACGTGATGGACACTTTCTGATTCCAAAGTCTATGCTTATAACCATGTATGAGCTCATAATACCACTACAGCCTCCTAAATACAGGACCCCTGTGTAAAATGTGGAAGTTACTGTGACCATCAAATACCACAGAAGCAGAAGTGAACAAATTGTAGCAGTGGCCTGATTTACACCATCTCATTAAGGTGGTTCACTCTTAGATGGGACTAATTAGATGTCCACTAATCACAGGACAACAGTCCCAGGCCAAACCTCCCATCTGGCCCAAAGCTACTATTATCATTATACTATTAGCATTAGAGATGGCCTTTGTTTTCCTCATCTTTATAAATCCACAGTGCAGTTTCTCTGCTTCCAGGAATGGCCACAAGGCTATCCAGAAGGAAATTCAACCCAGGGAACCAAAACTGGATTCAAAGCAGAAACCACCCACAAGCCTGAGTCAGGAATGGTGTTCCCACAGAGCTCTTTGGTCTCCCCCAAAAGGGGGAGCCCAGTGACACAAAGGAAGAGAGAAGTGGATCACAGATGAGAAGCCCTTTGCCACTGGAGGTGTTTTCCTTCTGGATGAGCCTCTGGACTTCAGAGTGGCTGCTTCCTGCTGAGCCTAGATGGGCCTGGCCCCTGTCCTTGGACAAACGTGAAGGAGAATTTGGAACTCGAACATAAAAGCACAGCATCAGGCCACAGACAAAGTCCACAGCTCAGGCCTGCTGGGAGGCCCAGCCAGTTCACACGCCACATGTGCCCTGCTCATCCATCCGGTTTAACGGACAAGGCCAAACAAAACGGTCTTGAAGTGCACACTGACCTCACCTTGCAGAGTTCTTCTGTGAATCATCTGGGCTGTAAGCAGTGTGATTAAAAGTATTAAGAGCCCAAGCTATGCCAAGCCTTAAAAAGGGAAGAAAGGTTCCGAAGTTACAGCTGATTAGCAGGCCAACACTTGACGTCAGTCTTTCCATTTACCAATATCACTCCATAAAGTAGAACCTGAAATTCAGTGAGACCATGGGAACATGCAGTTTAGCCACATGTGAACCCAAACCAAAACAATCACAACTTATTTGACCACCACAAAAGCCTCTGCATTATTAAATTATTTCTTAGACTGAGGATTGGGCTCACTAATTTAAGCAAAACTCAAACCAGTATGTTTCAATGTAATAAGGATCTAAAATCTCTGAAAGGTCATTATTCTACATCTTAATTATGCTTTATGTAATTTCTACTTTGATTAACTTTAGGTAACTTTCCAAAACTAATATATCTCTATGGCTGACTCTTTCATTAAAAAAAAAAATATATATATATATATAAGTATACATATATATACACACACATAAATATATATATACACACACACACCATATATATAATGTATATATAATACATATTTATGTATGCTAGATTATACATATTACATATTTATATGTTATATTTTTAACATTTTATATATATGTATAAAGTCAATTTCAATAGATCAAACATTAGCCTTGGTCTATATCCAGTTTCTTAGATTTGGCATTACTGACATTTTGAACCCAGATAATCTCTGTTGTGGGGGACCATCCTGTGCATTGCAGGTTATTTGGCAGTACCTCTGGCCTTTGTAAAAACCCAAAATGTCTCCAAACATTGTTAGATATCCCTCAAAGTCACATCAAAATCATTCCTGGTTGACAGCCACTGACCTATATGATACTGAGAGTAAGTTCTGAATATTGATCAACCCCTTCTCATTTACAGGCAATCACTGAGTAATTGCTATTACTCTAGACTAACAGTTCAAGGTAATGAGTAGACCTATTATTGAATTGTTTAATCCAAGTCAATCATTTTTCTTAATTCACAAAATGATTTTATCACGGTTTTGCCTTTCTGAATATCATGAAAATCCAATCATACACAAAAGGCTTTGTATTATGTAAGAGAATGAATATTCAGCTGTCTTTTGAACAACGTGGAGGTTAGGAGCACCAACCCTCTGTGCGGTTGAAAATCCACATATAATTTATAGTCAGGCCTCCATATATCCAGTTCCTCCATATCTATAGTACCACATGCACAGATTCAACCAAGGATCATGTAGTACTGTAGTATTTACTACTGAAAAAAATCCACATGTAAACAGACCTGCACTGTTTAAACCAGTGTTGTTCAAGGGTAACTGTACAACAGACATACATATGCTATGCAGCCAAATCTTAAAATTCTTAAAAACCAAGATTTTCCAAATTGTACTTAAGCCCACTGATAAGACTTCAGAGTTCACTAAAGAAGAATACGTTTTTTTCTCAAATCAAATAAAGTCTACAGAAACTAAAACGTGTGTAAATTAGGTAATTTTTAGAATACATGTAATGTCAAAAAAAAAGGTCAATAATCTAAGTCTTTAAAAAGCTGTGATTTTGTCTTTCTCACTATATTGGGCTTGATGAGAAATATTAAGATGAGTCATGCCAACATAAGCCTTTGCTTGAAAAGCCATGTAATGGCAAAAGTGAAAAAAAAAAAAAAGAAAGAAAGAAAGAAAGAATTACTGCCAGCATGTGGTATTTAGAAATCATTTCTACATAATGGGTAAATATGAAGCAGAAAGTTTTGAGAAAAGCATCAAACTAGTAACATATAGGGTGCGTTAAGACAAAGAATACTATTTAATTAGTCTGGATTATGGAATTAGAGGCTGTATGCAAAGCAAGCAGGTGTAGGAGATGGAAGAAGACACAATAAGGAAAAGTGAGAAAATAAGTTTTAAAAAAAACAGTAGAAACCAGATTATAGAAGGCTTACATGTCAGATTAACGAGACTGGTTTGTTTCATAATCAATAGGAAACAACTGAAGAAAATGGATCTGAGTTAGGTGTTAAGAAGATTCATTTTTTCCTTTATCTCAAACATTGCACCCATCTTCTACCTACATCAAAACTACTTGACCATCATCACCAATAGGTAACACTCAGTCCCTTAAGGAACTCTGGTCTGATTCTGAGACCTAGGATCAAGTCACTGTTGTGACTTAACTTGCCTCTCAGTTTGGGCCCAAGGGCTAAAGACTGTTTATCTTATTTTAAGACCACATCCACCTTATTCTGAATTCTAATAATTAGGCCCTTGTTTATTCCCTTTATTACAGTCCTACTGGCACCTCAGGACTTATAGGGTAGAGACTGACTGCTGAAACAACCCCATCCACCATGGGAAGCAAGATCCCACCTGCTGTGACTATGGCCTGCTGTGGCAGACATGACTTCTGCCATCTGCGTGCATCGTCCAGGATGATTGCCTGATCTGGCTTCCATGTGGCCATGCTCTTCCAGTTTCCTGACCATCAGAGTTACCCTGGGTTGGCTCTCATTGATATCCAATAGCTGCTGTCAAATGGCTCCCTGTTTCCTTGCTCCGTGGACACTGAATTTTGTGAGATTCTTCCCCTAGTCCCTGTACCACCCAAGTGAGCATGTTTTTTCCAGACTCAGTACCAAGTCCGCCTTGCCTCACTGAGGTTAACCCTCCATGCACAGCTAGGGTATGTGATGACAGATAACTGGCAGGCAGGAAGGATGGACAGAGGGAGAGAGAAAAGAATCAAGAAGATTACTAAGGAAACTGTGAGCAGTAGTGAGGGTGGCCTGAACCATGCTAGTAATGTTCCTTAAGAAAGCTACAAAAATATGTTTTAGTGCAAAAGCAAACTATTTTCATAATGTGTTTTATATGAAAAGAGTCTTTTCACAATTAAATAGGGTACTTGAAATCCCCCTTTGTCTGTTCTAAACTTACTATTTTAACCTAGGACCATTTTTAGTAAAAAACCTCTTATAATATCACTTTACTTTAATCCTCACAGTCTCTTTTTTTCCAGATGTTATATTTCTTTTAAATAACTGCAAAGACGTCAAATCAAATTAGCCCTTTCATTTCAAAAGTGAAAAGCTCCAGTGAGCAAAGACAAACTTTTATGGCAAATTGGTTAACAAAGTGCTGTCTCATGAGAATTGGACCTTAAACTAGAAAAGTGACTCTAAATGTTTAACATCTCCTTGGCAATCTGAATTCTTCCTGCAGCCACTGAATTTTTTTTTTCATCTAACCACAACTCTTCACACTGTACGCATTGGAATTGTTTCTTTACACCCCTATTAATTAAAAACTAAACAAACAAACAAAAAATACAGGCTCTACTAAAAGAATCCAGCTTAGTTCTATCATTATGTGACGTTATTTTACTTTAACCTCAGTGATTATATTTTCTTGCTATTTAGCCAGACTGTAGTGGTTCTCAACATTGGCTTTCAAAAAAAAAAAAAAGTTTAGAAATTAATACAAAGTGCTTAAAACAGTGTCTGAAACAGTGCCTTATACAGTAAAAGCTATGTAAATGCTAACTATTATTATTATTATTAACAGCCCTTGGACTCCTCTTAAAATCAACTAAATCCAAACCCATGAAGATTAGGTGCAGTCATCAACGTTCCTGGGCTCACACACTGGAATGTTTTCCAAAGCTCTCCATGTGATTCCAATGAGCAACAAGTGTTTCTCAACACTGAGGTCTAACCACGTGCCAATGAAACAAATTCTATGGCTTAAATCTCAGAAAAGCTAACCAGTCCCATTCTATGCTGTACTGATAAGAAAAAAATCTACTATTTACCAAGCACTGTGAGTGTCAAGGAAGACATAAAAAATGAGTAAAACAATCTCTACACTCAAGCAACTAGCAATAACCAAATAAATACAGAGCAATTCTTTAAGGGTAACAATAGTAATATTAACTAAGAGTGTGAGTCAGACAAAGAAAGGATTAGCCAATTCTACTTGGATAAAGCAAGAAGACTCCCACAGAAACAGGAACTTGAACCGGCCCTTTAGGGATGAATGGGATTAAGTTGGGTAGAAACTAGGGAAAGACATATGTCTAAAATGTACACAGGGGAGAATGGCATGAAGTGTTCAAGGACCTATGAAGAAGTGAAAAGTTAAAGGAGAAAATGCACTGAAGGCAAAGCTGAACAGATTGGAAGGGCCTATAGAACCTGGGCAAACAACTGTGACTTTTCCCTGTAGGTGAAAGGAATCCAAGGAGGCATCTTAAGAAAAAGAGTAACAGTTATATCTACAACTTCTGTCTCTCCTGTCTTCATACATCATGAGTAGCAGTAAACCTTCACATTCGACTTGGGTTCTCACACGGTCATGCTGATATGTTCAGCTGAAACCAGCCTCTCCATTATGCCCTCGCTCAGTTCGCTTGAGAGAGAAAGACAAGATGTTTTTGAAGTTAAAATTTTAATCATCATCAGCCAGACTAAGCTCAGAAAGTTGTTCTACGAGTCTCCTTTTCCCCATTTCTTTCCATGGAAACAAATAAAGGAAATGTTTTTGTTTTTGTTTTTGTCTTTGAATATAAGCTTCTATACTAGATCCAACCAAGATTTTATATAAAATGGAAACAGCCTAAATGTCCATCAACAGGTCACTGGATAAAGAAGATGTAGTATATTTATACAATGGAATACTACTCAGCCATAAAAACCGACAACATGATGCCATTTGCAGCAACATGGATGCTCCTGGAGAATGTCATTCTAAGTGAAGTAAGCCAGAAAGAGAAAGAAAAATACCATATGAGATCGCTCATATGTGGAATCTAAAAAACAAAAACAAAAACAAACAAACAAAAACAAAGCGTAAATACAGGACAGAAATAGACTCACAGACAGAGAATACAGACTTGTGGTTACCGGGGGGTGGAGGGTGGGAAGGGATAGCCTGGGATTTCAAAATTTTAGAATAGATAAACAAGATTACACTGTATAGCACAGGGAAATATACACAAAATGTTATGATAACTCACAGAGAAAAAAATGTGACAATGAGTGTGTATATGTCCATGAATGACTGAAAAATTGTGCTGAACACTGGAATTTGACACATTGTAAAATGATTATAAATCAATAAAAAATGTTAAAAAAAAATAAATAAATAAAATTGGACTGCAAAAAAAAAAAAATGAGAAGAGGAAAATACAGACCTCTCAGATGAAAGAAAATGACTCCAAAGGAGTCCACATTTGAGGAGGGCTATCTTGAAGTTATACATTTCTTAACAGAATCTATTAACAGAATTTTTCTTTCAAAATAAGACTACATATTCACAGAGTGAATATACCACTTAAATAACAACAGCAAGTATTTATTGAGGGCTTAATATATGATTAGAATTAGGCTTACTGTCCTCACTACAAATAGGTCTGTACTGTTTTTAAAGTCTGCTTTACAGATGAGGAAACTGAGGGTTAATACTGTTAAATAAGTGTCCAAAACTGCCAAGGGTCTGATATTTTACCATACTTGAGAGCTAACAAGTCAACCTGCTCCAGTCTCATTAAAGCTTGCAGAAGGCAGGAGACTTCTGGGTCAGAGACAAAGAACTTCATTACTCCGAGCACTAGCAGTAGACAGAGTATCAGCATTTTCTTTTGCTGATTTCCTCAATCCCAGTTCCCATAAGGCAACTCAAAGAGGGCCAGGTGAGACCTGTACACACATAGATTGAGTTACAGAATATGTATAATGGGTTCCAGGAATTTTTATAAAGGACAGTAATATGCCTGCCTTTTGCTCTAGGAGACACTGTGTTTGTCTTCAAAGGTTAGCTGCCAAACAAACATGATAGAAACAAAGTCTAAAACAAAGGTAGTCAGTGCCTCTGCTTGAAAGATGTGAAGACACACCAAGAAAACCATGGAGAACTGTCTCCCAGCAACAAGTTGCCCACACTCACATAATTAGTAAAGGCAGAACCAGGATTTGAACCTATGCCCATGTCACCCACACAGCAGAGCTCTATACAAAGGTATCAGAAAGCAACTCATGAAGGACACCCCGAGCTTTGTAAAACTTGAGAATCTAGATCCTCTCATCATTTCAGAAGAGGATGAACCAAAAAAGACTTTCAAGGAGCCTCGATTGTCAACACTGGTTAAGATTTTCTCCTTTTAAAGGTAGAAACATGAAAAAACACATCCTCTGGAAGATCTTAGATCTCTTTATGCAGAGAGGAAAGTTAAAGATGTAGCAAGCATAATAATGCCAGAAAAAAAATAATAACCTAGGATATTCTTGGATGTTGTCTCCAGATGCTGAGTTTTAATTTAATTCCAGCCTGACTTAAAGAGTAGATGAAAGATATTTAAATACTAAGTCAGTAGTGTAGTTGAATATGCTCTTTTCCTACCATTCACTATTTTAGACCATTAGGCACTCTGTTGAGGAGATATAAAAGTATGATTATGATTTGTGTCTTCTTCAATCTTAGGGCTCAGAGAATTTTATTCTGCTATTCAGAGGGGAACAAAACTATTGGCTTAAATAACAAAAGCTGACTGTGGAGGAGACTGTTGCTGCAGTTTGGGATCTAAGTCAATGTAAACACTTACTACCTACCAAGGTCCACATGTATGGACACGCAGACTGTTAGATAACAATAGATGGATCTTCACCTGTTCGATACCCAGACCTAATTTTTGATGATTGCAATATCCACTGCTAAAAGTAAATACTGTTTACTGACCTCTTAGAATAGCAGTGCTGACTTGGAAAAGGGAAGTAGTTTCATCTGGTCTTAACGTGTAAACAGGGTAAGTCTCAGCGGGAATGCTGGCTTTGAGAGATTTGGACAAGGGGACACCAAAGCCAAAGATTCATTTCTGCACATTGCAAAGGCTAGTTTCCCGCTTCGTGCCCTGTACACAGCTGTCCTGCTGGAGAGCTCTCTCTGTTTCAGAGAAACAAACTGTAAAGTCTGCCATGGGTCAGTGAAATCATTGTTTGCTGTAGAGTGTGCCCAAGGGGGAGATTGAGTCTCTCTTCCAGGATTTGAAATCTGTCCCGAATCCATGGCCCATACAGATGCTGGTATGCTGCTTGGCATTTGGGGATTTCTTGCTGATGAATATAATACAGCCAAAGCCTTGCTTGGCTGCAAAGAGAAACCAGAGAAAAATAAAGATGTGCTTTCGTTGGTAACATATTGTGGGGTCGGGATGTTGTTCTAGTGACTCACTTGAAAAAAAAGATGTGGTAGGAAAACTAAACTCAACCCCATGACAAAGCGCTATGGCTTTTGTTGAATAATAATTCCAGCCAGCTCACTGGCCAGGATTCTTTTTATATAGGCTGGGTCTACATGATTCCAAAATATCCAGTACATTTAATTCTAAAATCTGCTCTAGTAGCCTGGCTATTTCGCTTGTGAAATGTTAAACTTGAACACTTTTGACCAATAATATATACAATGCATACACTAGTGAGTGACTAATTATTTGATTAATTAATAGCATCCTGAAAGTTTTGGATGCTTTGGTGTTTTATAGACAGATTCACAGAGCTCACTGCTCTTGGAACCCACCATCCTATTATCATCTCTGCTTTTTTGGCTTCTAGGTTAGACAGTATACTTCTCAACTAGAACAGCCCCTCTGTCACTGGAGTGGAAGGGGAGATGGGCAGGAGAGTGTGACTGACCACCTCGGGTCTATGCCTTCCATCTCTGAGGCACTCTGCCAAGCACTCAGCCTTTTTGTTTCTTTAACCCCTTTATTACAGTCTTTGTTATAGTCTGAGTTTTTTCTTTATATTAATGATTCTTCCATAACCATAATTCATAACATACACATTCCTGTCTAAGCCATGTTACATTGTTACCTTCAAGTGGAAGAGAATTTCTTCCTGTCTTCACCTTTCAAATATTGTCTATACTTTAAGGTGGAGTTCAAAGCTATCCCTTCTATAAAAACAAGTGTGAATCCCTCCTGTACCATGCATTGATGCCATAAAACTACATCTATAGTTTTATTGCAGGACACTCTACCTTGGGTTATAACTCTGTGTGTCCATGTCTGTGTCACACTAACTTGTTAGCTCCTTGAGTTCTACACTCCTATTTACCCTCAAGATCCATTCTTCTTCCATTTCATTTCTTTATACCCAGCTCAGTTATTCACCCATACTAGACAAGTGGCAAATGATTTTTGAATTGAATGATGCCCACATCCTCCAAGTAAATACACCAGATGACAAAGTGGTAGGAGGGATGGGGTGAGGGGAGAGGGAGAAAGCGGGAGGCACAACATCAAATTGGAAATCCAGCCTGATTTAACATCTAATACATAATTATTCATACTGACAAATACCATAAGGAAAAACTCAAACACGATTGCTCTGCATTTTGAAGTGCTTTATTTTTTCCTTTAGTATATTTACTCACACACAAACAATATTTATTTTTCTCCTGATTGAAACATGAATGTTTCTACTTGGCTTCCTTTTGGACAAACTGCTTCAAGACAAACCAATTTTGACAATAAAGTAAATTTTCTCGCTGCCCTTGACCAACAACCCCATTCTTTGTTTTAAAACAATAATTTGATGCCTGGATGCCGCCTTTCCCTCAAGGCAATGAAGGGAGAAGACAAGAGCCAGTGAAAGTTAATATAAAACAGCATCACCAGTTAGAATACAATTCACATCAGGGTGGCAATGGCTGTGAGTGGCTGGTTACTTCTACAGAAGAAAAGGACATATTCAGAAATGAACTACCTATAACAGAGAAGTATATTCTTTTCATAATAAATTGAAAGAGGTAATCCTATCTTAAATTCACTCCTTAATAAGATTTAGTATTTGTGGGGAATTCATGAAACAGATTGTTTTTCAGTCAGTCATTGACCCCCTGGGAATTTTATTTTCAATTTTTATTTTCAGTGTTCACGATTCATGCTTTCTCATCTATATTGATAGCTGACATTCTTTCAAATGGATGACCCTGGAGGGTTGATGGTCCTGGTTTGTTTTTTTTTTGTTTTGTTTTGTGTTTTCTTTGTTGTTGTTGACACATAGTCAGTTTACAATGTTGTCAATTTCTGGTGTACAGCACATTGCTTCAGTCAAACATGTATATATATATATATTCGTTGTCATATCCTTTTTCAGCATAAGCTACTACAAGATATTGAATATAGCTCCCTGGGCTATAGATTGTCTTGCTTTTTGAATAGAGATTTAAATGGCCCCACCATTTTCATTTGATTTTATTATTAAAAACAGAGTCTAGGGATTTTACACTATGCATCACAAATCGTGAACCTTTGCTCTCTGCCAATCCTGTAGTTGAAATTTCTAACACTTAGCAATTTTCTAACATTGTGGTTGAAGTCATCTTAGAAAGACCTACCTTTATATTTTCCCCTTGTGATGCAAAATCAATACTCCACTGCCTGAGAAAAAGTGAGGCACCCCATTCATGCTAGACTGCTGAGTGAAAATTTAATGGGTAGGCAGCAAATCTCTGCATGTTAGGGAAACACGAAACTAATAAAAGCCCTGCTGATTGCTGACTTTCTTGTTGGAAATATTAAATTTGTTCAGGTTTCAGGGTTTTTTAATGTCATCTTTCTGCACTCTTTTTTTTGAGGAATTTCATGAAGAGCATGCAGAATGACTGAAAGAAACCTACACTGTTCTTGCAACATTTCACATAAAAATTTCCATTTAACTTTCCACATGCTCTCTGCAGTCATTATCTTTTTCCTTTCTTTCTTCCTTTCTTCCCTCCTTCCTTCTTTCCTTCTTTCTTTGTTTATACAATCAAATAACATTCAGCATATATCAATGAAAATACTTGTGATGTCTTAGAAAACCAATAAACTGAGATAATGTGGCAAAGAAGACTAAAAATAAAGTGAAATCTCTAGGCTCTAGGATTCTCCTGCAAAGTTGCTCACAAGGTGAAAATATTTAACTTTGGGTGAAGTGTAGAGAAAATTAGCTGCAACTTACACAGGAGAGCTGGAAGATTCAATCATGCGCTGGAGTGCGCATGTCTGTCATAAAGAACAGTCGCACTCTTACCCACAGGGAACTCCTCCTCTCGCTGCCCGCCATTGGACACCACCTTCTTAAAGTGCTTCCTTTTCCAGAAGTGGTTCTCAGACTTGAGCAAGCACCCTAGTTCCCTGGAGGGCTTGTGAAAATGCAGACACTGGGGTTCCCCCCACAGCTTTCTGACTCACTAGGCCTAGGGTCTGGCCAGAGAATTTGCATTTCTAACAAGTCCCCAGGGGCCACTGACCCTGCTGCTTTGATGACCACACTTTGGATACCAGCCCTAGGAGGGAGTAGCATGGAGCAGCTGCGAGGCCAGCGTGGGGGTGGATGGAGTGAGTAGAAGAGCTGGGAGAGATCTGTGGAAAGGACCAAAGGGCTACCCTGACAGCCAACCTGTGAAGGAGAATTACGGTCTTAAAAATGTTCCATGTGGTCACACTGAACCAAGGGACACGTGAATCATGAAGACGTTAGAAAAACAAAAGAACTGCAAGAAAAACGTACAAGGGAAAAGGAGAGGTCACAGACAGACCAAGCTCTTCATAAAACGACAGTAACTAAAGCAGATTACAAGGAAAAATATATTCATCTTTCAGAACTCCCTTCATCCACTCAAATGGAACGCGGTGGAACTTTCCTTCTACAAGAAAGCAGAACAGGTGTGAATCTCAGTCCACTGACTGAAGTATACAGGAAACACCATCTTCCCGATCTGCCGGTACTCAGATGAATTGCCAAATCCAAGTTCTATGCCATCTGGGTAAATGCAACCTCGGTCATATGTGATCTGTCCCCCTGACTTCCGGGTTCTGATACTGAAAGTTCAAGGATGGTAGGCTAAGCCCAGGCAGGGCACAGAGTTCAGTGCTTTGTGGTCTTCAAATATTGGTCCTCAATCCACGTAAGTCATAGTCACGATGTCACGGACCTTGCTCCACAGCCCTATTTGCTATGCCATGCAGTGCAATGCTGTGAGGAACTTCAGCGGCCTTTTTCCTGCAGACCAGTCTGATGGAAGGCCCCACAGAGCCACTCTCCTCCACATTCCTGTCACCCTCTCCCAGCTGCGGAGCTGCCATTGCTCTGAGGCCCACAGACTGTTAGCTCCTCTCCTTCCCTCAGGCAGGAGGGGAATCTCTCTCCAGTTTGTGGTTGGGAAACAAGTCCCTGAACTCCCCGCCATTCACACCTACACTTCTCTGGGGCCCATTCCCTCACTTTTACTTCCTTCACAGCTTTTTCTGTTTTCAGGATTGAAGTCCAACTGTCTGAGAGTTCATAACCTCCAGGAGCCAGAAGTGTAATCAGAGAAGCAGATCAGGCATACACAACAAAGAATGATGGAGAGGGCTATGCACTGGACAGGGAGCCAACCTTGAAAATCATTAATATTAATTTTTTCAACTCTACTGGCCAAACAGCACACATATTTGGGCCGATGGTACAGCAGCCTTCTCGTGTGTAAGAATGGCTCCATTTTACAGAAAACAGAAATGTGATGTCTATTTTTTCTTTCCTCTTGGCTCTTCCTGAAACACTGAATACAGAACAGGCACTGTTTTCTTGAAGGCAGAGACTCTTGCCTGTCTTAGTCACTGCTGTCTCTCCAGCAGATGGAACAGTGCCTGGCACACTATAGACACACCCAGTAAGTATCTGCTGAATGACTGACTGCGGGAAGAAATAAATGAATGCATAACGGAAACAAGTACAGTATTGTCTTAAAGTATTATGCAGCTCTGTTGTCCTTAGTCTGTACAAATCACACTACTGGTTAAATGTCACCTTGTACAGAAGAGTAAATGGCATAGGGATCAAATATAAGGGACGCTGACAAGTCTGTATATTTCCATGAGAGCCGAGACCTTTTCTTTGCACTGCCCACCATTCCACTGCCTGGACATGGTAGGAAAATTATAAATACCTGATGAAAATAAACAACAAGGTCCTACTGTAGAGCACAGAGAACTATATTCAATATCTTGTAGTAGCCAATAATGAAAACAAATACGAAAAGGAAGTTATATATATATATATATATATATATATATATATATATATATACACACACACACATAACTGAATCACGATGCTGTACACAGAAATTAACGCAACATTATAAACCAACCATATTTCATTAACTAAATAAATAAATACCTGATGAATGTATTGGGTTAAAGCTAAAATTAGGTAAAAACATCTGACTGTGGCCTGCGCGGTGGCTAAAATAAAACAGAAGTTTGAATTATATGAAGTATTGTTATAGATTCTGGTGATTTCAAAGAAAGTCAAGAAACAATCTGAGGAACCTAAGTTCAGAAGCTGAAAACCTGATCTAAACTAATCTGTGCTGTGCATCTCACATTCTCTCAAAAGCTGCCTGACTTGATTCGCCTTTGGGAAAAATGATCATTGACTTGCTACCATCTATTTGCCTGTCTGCTTCCGGCAGTCTCTGGAGTTCACGGTTTTCTGCCACAGCTCCCTATTTGAGCTCTAAGGCCAGTCTATGAGAACCTGATCCACTGGAAAGAAGGTTAGTCATCTCTGATCTGCATGGCAGCTTCCACCCATGGGCCGCTCCCCTTGGTGAAGCATTTAGCACTAAGCCAGGAGCGCACGAGCTCTGACGGAACACTCCACAGGAAGAAAGGATTTGCTACTGTAGTTGTTCGTTATTTGTAAACCTCTGTGATGCTTGTCCTGTTTGTGTTGCCCAGTTTGAGGAATACTTTGGAGGAAAAAAGACTATTTTGGAGTCCATGTGTCCTTAAGCATGGATATCTGGGAACCCTTGTTCATTCCTACTTTGTGGTGAGGATCCTCTCCACCTGTTTGGGTCCCCTGGTCTCTATTTCAATTAGGTGCACATTACAGGCTACTTTCTCATGGACCCACGAATCCAGGACTTGTCATCACCTGACTGCTGCTACTGAGGGGCCATGCATAAGAGCTGCCACTTACAGAACAGTGTGGTAGAAAAGTCATGAGATGCAGGGTTAGGAGATCCAGGTTGGAGTTACAGTTCCACCATTGAGCCCTATGGATCTATGGAATCACTAACCTCTAAAACATATATCTTAGTGAAGATTTGTGGGAAAAGGTTGCAGGATGGTTGTGAGGTGCACATGTAAGACAAGTAGGAGGAATCATGTTGTAAGTAAATGACAATAAAAATTAGTTAGACATGGCTGTTGATGGTATTAAAACTATTACTAAGAATGGAGTGGGAAGCGAAAAGGAGGATGTGACTGGGGAATTAGCCGTGGTGGCAGCAGGAGAGAGAAGAGTGGGAACTCCGGGGTCTGTGATGAATGGCAGTGAGGTGTGGACGGATGTTGTAAGATCAGGGAACCAGAGCTGACTAACTGTGCATGAATAACCTGCTAGTCATTGCCCCATAAAGAAGACAATAAACAACCTGGCCTTCAGAAGGGAGGGGGGATGGAAAAATGAGGCACACACTATGAAACCTTAACAGTCTGTGTCATCCTTCTAACACAGCAGACTCCATGAAATCACTAGAGGTGGAGGAAGAAAGAAGTCTGAACATAATGTAAGGAAGATAAATAAGCCTGAGGAAAAAAATGAATTCAACTATGCTGGCTTTTCTTATAATTTATGGTTGATAACAGGGAACACTGTTCAATCCCTTCTAGTCAGCTCAGACTCAGAGAGACCTAGGCTGGGACAAAGACTGTCAGGAGCCCACATGAACTTCTGTCCCCTCACACTGCCCCCTACAACCCATCTCAGTACCCTCACTTTTCTGCTGGGTATACTGCAACTCAAAGTAGCTGGGAATAAAGCTACCTTGACACCTGGGTGTGCAGATGAGATGAACTTCTGTCGGTGACATCATTTAAATGGAGCTCAGATGGGAAGGTTCCTTTCATGCTGTTGTGCCATTCTTCCTTTCTCCAGCCAGCTACAATGGCATGATGCTGGACACCCGATCCTCCAGTAGGCATGTGCTATTTCTTATGTCAGTCATAGCTGAGTTTCCATCAGTCTATCTACCTTTGCTCAAACAGCATCCCCCAGAAGACAAGAGTTCAATGATGATAACCATAGTGCCAAAACCAAGGGAAACATGACCAGAGGAAGCCTTAATGACAATGTATATTCTGAAAAATAGAGCTCTTTCAAAGATTTACGCTGTAAAGCTAAGAGAAGATGGAATCTACAGGAGACAGATTACTCTACAAGAGAATTTTCTAGAATCTAGACATTAGACTAGGCATCACGCCTAACAAACATATTTGTAGACCTACAAAGCAATACTGCAGGAAAAAAAGAAATGGATCTTAAGTCTAAAAACATGGGAGACCTCACCCCTGACAGTTATCTACTATAGGGCACAGAAAAAAATATCTGAGAAAATGAACCAAATTCATCTTTCTTTTTTTCTTTGCTGTTGTATTGTATTGCTATTGCTGTTGGTGCTATTGTTTTTGTGATGGCATCCTCTAGAAAATACAAAGAAAATAGGCTCTATGATACAGAAAGTTATAAGAAGTGCAAAAGCTAAGCTATAAAAACCTCAAGATGAGCTAAAGATAAAGGAGAGAAATTTCAAAAAAATTAAAAGTAATCCACTGGAAAATTTAAACCACATCAGTAGCAGTAAACAGTAAAATAAATATTAAGTATTGGAAATAATGTGGAGGACAAATTTAAGAAGCAATGTAGTATGTAGAAGCTGAGGAAAAGACCATGAGAACTAATAAATGAACTCAATGGAGTTGCGGAATACAAGATTCATACACAGAAATCAGTTGCTTTTCTATACACTAATAATGAACTACAAGTAAGAAAGCAAGAAAACAATCCCTTTTAAAATTTTATCAAAAAAATAAAATACCTAGGAATAACCTTAACCAAGGAGGTGAAAGACCTATACTCTGAAAACTATAGACACTGATGAAGGAAACTGAAGATGGTACAAAGAAATGGAAAGATATCCTGATTTCTTGGATTGGAATTAATGTTGTTGAAATATCCATACTACCCCCCCAAAATTTACAAATTTAATGCAATTCTTATTAAAATATCCATGACATCTTTCACAGAACTAGAAAAAATAATCCTAAAATTTATATGAAACCACAAAACATCCTGAGTTGCCAAAACAATCTTGAGAAAAAAGACGAAAGTTGGAGGCATCGCATTCCAACTTCAGACTGTCCTACAAAACTACAGTAATCAAGACAGCATGGTACTGGCACAAAAACAGACACAGATCAATGGAACAGAATAGAGAGACCAGAAATAAACCCAAACACTTACGATCAACTAACTTATGAAAAAGCAGGCAAGAATATACAATGGCAAAAAGACAGTTTCTCTCTTCAATTAGTGGTCCTGGCAAAACTGGACAGTTACACATGAAAGAATGAAATCAGAACATTTCCTCACACCATATACAAAAATAAACTCAAAATGGATTAAAGACTTAAATGTAAGATTGGAAAACTTAAAACTCTTAGAAGAGAACATAGGCAGAACATGTTTTGACATAAACCATAGCAATATTTTTTTAGCTCTGCCTCCTAAGGCAAAGGAAACAAAAGCAAAAATAAACAAATGGGATCTAATTAAACTTAAAAGCTTTTGCACGGCAAAGGAAACCATCAACAAAACAAAAAGACAACCTATTGAGTGGGAAAAAATTTTGCAAGTCATTTGACCGATAAGTGGTTAATATTCAAAATATATAAACAGCTCATACAACTCAATTTCAAAAGTAACAATCTGATTTAAAAATGGGTGAAATAGACTTGAATAAACATTTTTCCAAAGAAGATATACAGATGGCCAACAGACACATGAAAAGATGCTCAACATCACTAATCATCAGAGAAATGCAAATCAAAACCACAATGAGACATCACTTCAGCTCCGTCAAAATGGCTATCTAAAAAAGCCTAAAATAACAAATGTTGGCAAGGATATGGAGAAAAGGGACTCCTAGTGCAATGTTGGTGGGAATGTAAATTGGAACAACCACTATGGGAAACAGTATGGCGACTCCTCAAAAAGCTAAAAATAGAACTACTATATGATCCAGCAATTCTACCACTGGTTTTATATCCAAAGAGAATGAAAACACTAATTTGAAAAGACACATGCAGGGGTAGGGTATAGCTCAGTGGTAGAGCTGCTGCTTAGCATATACAAGATCCTGGGTTCAATCCTCAGTGCCTCCATCAATAAATTAATTAATTAATTAACTAAACCTAATTACCTCCCCCCACAAAAAAGTGAAAAGACACATGCATCCCAGTGTTCACAGCATTATTCACTATAGCCAACAAATGAATGGACAAAGATGTGAGATAGATACACATACATACACACACACACACACACACACACACACACATACACACACACAAGAATATTACTCAGCCATAAACAAGAATGCAATTATGCCATTTGCAACAATGTGGACAGACCTACTGGTACTATGATTAGTGAAGTAAGTCAGACAGAGAAAGACAACAACTCAGTTATCACTTATGTGTGGAATCTAAACTAAACTAAACTAAACCAAATGTATATAACAAAACAGAAACCAACTCACAGATATAGAGAACAAACTAGTAATTACCACTGGGGAGAAGGAAAGAGATGGAGCATGATTCGGGTAGGGGATTAAGAGCTACAAACTACTATGTATAAAATAAATAAGCATAAAGTATATATTGTAGAAGCAAAGTGAAATAAAGGAATTATTTCATAATAACTTTAAATGGAATATAATCTATAAAAATACTGAATCACTATATTATAAACCTGAAAATAATAAAATATTGTAAATCAACTATACTTTAATAAAAAAAAAGAGACCAATAATGATACATCATGTCTCCCCTTTTTTTTATTTTAGAAAAACAAGAGGATGTAAAAGAATCTAGGTAGAAAATATACATGTCACATACAAAAGCACAAAAATGAGACTGACCTTTTATTTCCCTCTAAAATATCAAAAGCTAAAAGATAATGGTAAAAATCTATAGATTTAAGGGGGGGGGTAAAAAGATATAATCCAATAAAATATTTACCCACCTAAAATGTAGGGAAAGATATTCTGCTATATACAAATTCAAATCAATAAATAAAGAAGGAAATTAATGTATTAGAAAATAGGGACCCTAGACTTGATAAAGAAATCTAAGCTTTTGTTATTTGGAAAGGTCAGAAAAGAAACAAAATTCTAGAACAAGTAATAATTTAAAAGATGAAATACAAATGCACACACAAGAAATGAGAAATGCCTTATAAACACAGACAGAAAAACTACAAAAATTTGAGATGCCAATATGGAAAACCTGGTTGAATTGTGTAATTTTCTAGATAATTACCAAAATTAATTCAGAAAGGAAAAAATAGACTGATATCCATGAAAAACAATCAGTTATCAAAATGTACCCCTGAAATGGCCACTGGGACCAGACAGATCCATGAGTAAATTCAACAAAATCTTCAAGAAATAAATAATTTCCAGAAGTTTAAATTTTTTCAGAACGCATAAAAATATTTCAACTTCCGTGTCTTTATATATAACCAGCACAATTCTGGTAGTGAAACTGACATCAGTAGCTCAAAAAGAAACTGTGGCCTAATATGTTAGAAACATAGTTATACAACTCTAAGTAAACAATATAAAATCTATTTCAATAGAATATTTTTAATTTTTAAAATAATTAACCAAAGAAATATATGCCCGTGGTAGAAAAAATTTTAAATAAATAAACCTATATTGGCCCACCTAATAGAAAAAAGAAAAGAAAAAGAAAGAAAAAATGGCAAAATAGTTCAGACTTCCCAGTTAAGACAGTAAACAATGAGAGAATCTGCCTCGTCCAACACCTGATGAAAGGAACAAAAATATATGACATAGATTTTAGAAAGAGATGGCCAAGCAAATAAATAAAAGATGCTTATTTGGTTCAGGAAGTCCTTTAATCTTATCTGCATCTCTCAGAAGAGATGATAGGGAAAGTAGATGATTCAGCCAAGTCCTCAAAAGTGTACTAAGATTCCAAAAAATAGAGAGAAGCTGGGAAAACAGGTTGCTGGCAAGCAAGTCCAGGGAACATCTTTGCAAACATCTCCACCAAAGGAACTCATGGAGAAGAAAACTGCCAGGGAAAGCCACCCACCCTCTCGCAGCTGGAGAGGAAAAGAGAGAGGGCACGGAAGAGCTCCAGCAATAAACTACAGAAGTGAAGACAAACAAGCAGATAAATAAGAAAAAACAAAAACTGCAAGAGCCCAAAGTTGAGAGATTAAGAAGAAGGTGAAACCCTTCTGGGTCCCCAGTTAACATTAGAGCAGGGCTAAAACCCACAAGAAGTGTTATTTCTTCCTATTCTGACTGAGGAGGAGGGGGGAATACACAGAAGACTGTTGGGAGAAATGTGTGAGTGAAACAAGGAAAACGAAAAACTCAAAGGAACTCTCTACGGGCCGAATCAGGGCTCCACCCACAAACCAGAAACTGAAGAGCTTTGGAAGAGAAGGCATCCCCAGTGAGATGGAGCAGATTGTGAAATGAGAAATTTACCCAAATCAGAGAAGGAAAAACAGAAGTTTTCCACCTTCCTCACTCTCATGACCTGAGGCTAGAGAAAGACTAAGTGATGACCACACCCCGGCCAAAGAGTATAGCTCAGAGAAAGGCGACGTGGAGACTGACCTGGAGAATTCACTCGGTGAAAGTGCACGAGACAGTAGGAGTGGATGTAGAGGAAGTCTGCGGAGACAGACTGAGAGGGCAACACCAGCATGGGAACATTACACATCTTCTGATAAATTAGAGCAAGAAAGAAGAGTTAAAAGTCGTATTAATGGGGTAGAAGATAGGCTTGAGATCATATTAATATCAAAAACAAGTTAGAAAAAAGCTGGCAGAGGGCAAAGCCAGTGTAAGGGGAGGATATTTTATGCTCCTGTACCTGTGATCAGAAAAAATGAATCAGAAGAAATATTCAGAAATATTAAAAAGTCCTTGAGAGGAAAAAGAAGCACAGATTAAAGGACAGACCTTCCCTACTAGGATAAAGACACAGAAAGATGAACGTTGTAAGATACTCTGGTGTTATCAAGATTCAAGAACAAAGAAAGATTTTTTTCTGCCATCCAGATACAGCACGCAAATCAACTAAAAGGAGAGAATCAGGCTGGTTGCAGATTTCTCCACAGCAACATACTAAGCCTCTGATACCCTGAAGGAAAAAAATTATAATATATCAAAATATATTACAGCCAGACATATTTCAGAATATGGGCAACAGGCAGACATTCTGAAACATGAAAGAACTTAGGAAATATAATACATGAGACCTTCCTAAACCCAACAAGAAATGAATGGGGAAGTCATAGTGAAATGACTAGTTCAATACTCAGTGCCATGAAATAACAGAGCAATGTCAAAAACAATTCTAAGGCTGAAGTTGCAAACTTCTAATGCCCACAAGAATGGGGCAGGACATATAAAACTGATTGGATTCAGTAATTGGAGAGCACACACAATCAAAACAAGATAGCTACAGCCAATTTTGCCTTAAGGGAGTAAGAAACAGTCAACAGGATACTGTATTGCCAGATCTTTGGTATTTTTAAGAAAATCCAGAAATCCAAACTTTTGTCTTCATTCTCCCAACATTTAAATTTCTGCAACAAAATCAATTGTATTAACTATTACTGAGGAAAACGGATGTCTGTTAGGGTTGGTTTGTAAACTGGATCCCATACATGAAGAGATAGACCACTCTAGATTGGTAGGTGGCAGGTTTAATAAGCAAGGAAACTTACTTACGAGGCTTGTCTTGGGCGGCTGCAAGATGAGTAGATTTCCATTCCCGCCCACTGGAATCCTGAAAGTTTATATGGAGGCCCCTTAACTGGGGTCAGTCACACACTTGGTCCAGATGGTCTCAACAACACCTTACTCACTCAAGGCCCCTTCCTTCAAAAGGCTGCGAGCACCAGGACAGTAGGCCGAATATACATTCCAAGGACTGTGAGAGGGTAAGGACTCTCTGATCGCCTGGGTCCAACTTGAGGGTCAACCAACCAGAGGCCATATCCTCTCAATGACCTCCTCCAATAGTTAGCTGGACTGGCTAGTAAGTGACCAGTTTATCACCTGTGGAAAAGAAATAAAATAAGACCTAAGAACAGTGCACCCAGTCATTGTGATCTTGGAGACAGGCTGACAGCCTTCCCTGTGAAAGAATTCATGAAATAGTAGTACTTATGGACCTTCCTTGAATATACTACTTGATGATAGAAAGGGAACAATAAATAAAATAGAGAAACTGTTAAGACTGGTAATGGCCACTGAACCAATTTAAATATAAAACTAATAACTGACTATAGGAATTATACTTACCAAGTAACATAACATAAATAATATAAATCTTGACAATTCAAAAGCAATATATAAAACAGGTGAAGGAAAGGAAGGTGGGGAGAAGTATAAGACATATAATGTATAAGTTTTAGAAAGATAACCCAACACTCTGATGTTTTTACAATCCTTTTTTCCTAACCTCTGACTGATTGTTTAGGAATTAGAGTATCTTTCAGTAAAGAACCTGTCATGGGCTGAATTGTGTTCCCTCACCCCAATATTCACATGTTGAAGTTAAGTCATAACCCCCAGTACCTCTGAATTTGACAGTATTTGGAGACAAGGACTTTAAAGAGGTAGTTAAGTTTAAAGACGCCATTAGGATGAGCACTAGTTCAATATGACTGGTGCCCTTACAAGAAGAGATTAGTACACAGAAATGAAAGAGAGGACAACCATGTGAGGACACAGGGAGAAAGTGGCCATCTACAAGCCAAGAACAGAGGCTTTAGAAAACATCAAACCTACTGACACCTTGATCTTGGACTTCCAGCCTCCAGAACTGTGAGAAAATAAATTTCTGTTGTGTAAGCCACCCAGCCTGTGGGATTTTGTTATGACAGCCATAGCAAACTAATACACACCATATTGTGATATTGAACAATCTATTTAGTTTCAATTTATTCTCTTTTCATAAATGTAAAAATATTTTTTTAATTTTAAATGGCTTATAACATATGATTACAGCTTTAAAAGTATTTTTGGCCACATACTCTTGTATTTATATGTATGTAAGAGATATCTGCAATGACATTCATTTACTGCTAGCAATGGTTGCTTCTGTATTAGGATATTAACTGTACTCTTGTTCAATTGATATAAGATATTTATGAGAATTTTTATTAAAAAATCTATAATGTCATTTTTCTAAAAATAATAATAATAAAACAAAAATATAATCTCCATTCAGGTGAGGAAACCTCATTGATAAACTCCAATACAGATCATTCTAAGTATATACACACAGACAGATACATACACACAAACACAGTCACATACTCAAATACACACACACACACAAACACAATTTTTTAGTGGGCTTATCCCATACTTACTACTTTTTCACCAAATTACATAAATATATAAACATATTCAGAAATACAGTTTTATAACATCTTTATATTGTCTGCCTAGTCTCAACTGGAGATACATGCTTTTATTTATTTAACCAATATCCTAGTTTTAAACATTAAGGTTGTTTATAACTCTTTGCTTTCTTATATACTGATGCAATAAACAACCTTGTAGCTACATCTCTGTCTACATTATTGTTTAGGAGAAAGTTCAGCAGAATATTAAAAGAATAAAAAACCAGAAACAAAAAGGATTTATTTAGAAACATATTTATGACTTAATATAAAGAAATACTTTAATCAAATTTATCATATAATTAGATTTAAAGAATATGATTAAATATGATTATTTTATATGAGCCCAAAAACCACTGGCTTAACACTGATATCTAAACCCTTAGTAAACAAACAAACAAACAAAAACACTTCCTCAAAAAGTATCTATCTTAACTATTATAATTAACAAGTCAAAATAACCAATAAATAACTAATAAATAAAAACACAAAAAGTAATAACTTTTCTGTATGCCAGCAATGAATATATAAACAATCCAGGAGAAAAAAGATGCTCTTCACAATAGCAACAAAGTATGAAATAGCCAGGAAAATTTTAATAAGAATGTGTAAGAATAGAGAGAGAAAATATTAAAATTTTGCTTACACATTTAAAGATGAGTTGAATAATGAAAAAACATATACCACGATCCCAACTGGCAAAAGAAACATGTGAATCATCTATGGAGAAGCAACCTGAAATGCATAGAACCAGAAGCTAATCTGCAGAAAACTCTTCCAATCACCAGGCCTGTAACATTGCCCACAGAGGAATTGGTACTTTAGTGGGACTCAAACAGAAGTCCTCTCCTAACAGAAACACACTTGATGGCAAAGAGCAAATAACCACACAACTTTTTTTTCCCTTTTGTTGGCAACCATGAGAAACAGAACTTACCAGACACAAACCTATAACACAACTATAAGCAGGAAGCACACCTGCATACGAAATAGCCTGTTTTATGCATCTCAACTCTCAGTGATAAAATACAAATTTCATTCAGCCATGTTAGAGGAAAGACTGAATTACCCTTTCTACAGAAAATGCCATTAGAAAATTGTTGTCATGTAAAGAGGCGATCAGATCTTTAGAAACTAAACATACCCTTATCATACAATCCAGCAATTGTGCTCCTTGGTATTTTTCCAAAAAAGTTGATAATTTATATCCACATGAAAACCTGCACGCAGATATCTATAGCAGCTTTATTCGTAACTGCCAAATACTGGAAGCCACCAAGATGTACTTCAGTAGGTGAATGGATAAATAAACTGTGGTAGTTCCAGACCATACTACTAGGCGCTAAAGGAAATGAGCTATCAAGTCAAGAAAAGACACGGAAGAACCTAAAATTCATATTAATAAGTGAAAGAGGTCAACCTGAGAAGGCTACACACTGTATTATTCCAATTGTATGATTTTCTGTAAAGACAAAGCTATGGACACAGTGAAGTGATCAGTGGTTGCCAGGGGATGGGAGAAAGACGACTGGGCAGAGAACAGAGGCTTTGAAAAGGGCAGTGAAAAGAATCTGTATGATATTATAATTATGGATATATGTTCTTACACTTTTGTCCAAACCAATCAAATGGACAACACCAAGAGTGAACCCTAAAGTAAATTATGGACTTCAGGTGATTATAATGTGTCAATGTAGGTTCATCCTTGGTAAAAAACATACCACTCTGATGAGTGATGCTGATAACAGAGGAGGCTGTGAATGTGTGGGGGCAGGAGGTACATGAGAAATCTCTGTACCCTTCTCTCAATTTTTACTATAAACTTAAAACTGCTCTAAAAACTTAAGTCTTAAAAAAGGGGGGCAATCAGAGATTATGCAGCCAAAAAATAATAAAGGGGAAAAAAGCATTATAGAAATGTATCAGGCAGTTTATCAATACAAATATTGTTATTTTTCTGAATTTTATTATGTTTGTGGTAACTGTCAGCTCTTCCAATGCGGTTTCCTTTCCTCACTCTAAATGAGTAGTCAATTTTGTACTTTATATTTGTAATTTTGCATTAGTTCCTTAAAGAGGGCTCCAAACATTACAAGCAGTGAGTTTCACAAAACCTGTATCTGTCTTTCTTTGTTCAGGAGAGGCAGTTTTGGGCAAAAAAATGATCTTATTAAAACAATGCATAGTATTATTGAGGACCACCATCAATTCATCAACATCTCTACATAAAAAGTGCTTAGAAGTAAAGAACTTCAGTAACCTAGGGTTACTTGAGATCCAGGTGTCAGCAGGGGCTTGTATCTGCATAGCCTAAGAGAGGTTGAATCCCAGGTTTGGTCTTTGCCCCCAAATAGTTCATGGATTCCTCTTCTAGCCACCTACTCAACATAGACAGATCACTAACCTCTGAACCACCTCCTTTCCTGACAGTGTTTGTGAAGATTTCTCTTAAGCACAGAACAACAGAGACATCAGGACACAAACCAGCTTGTGTACTGAGTTCCATGCATATTATCTACTCTTAATCATCTTGTCCTCTTATCTTTGTCCCTCTTTCCCCAAAACATAGCAGAGTAACATAGCACGTTTCTTCCATTTGCTACCCCTGTGACTGCCTCTTTATCATTGCTCCCCCAGCTTCACAAACCTTTAGCAAAAGCCTGGAATGTCTGGGTTGGCTTTCTGTCATGGGAGTTGTATTTAGAGGAAATCAGAGGCAAAGCAAGCAAAGTAAGCCATAAACATTTGCCAGTACCCTGCAGTCTGAAGCAAATGTGAATGGATTCCTAGCCTTCACGCTTTTCCAGGTTCTTAGAGTCAGTCTTGGGACATAAGTACAAACTTGGGCAGATCTAACTCTAATTCCTGATACCGAAGCCAATAAGCTCAACTTGTGATACCCATTCCCTAATTCTACCTCCTGAAACGACCATCCAAGTGGTAAATGACATACTGCTGCACAATATATATTGTATATATAGATTTCCACAGAGAAGCATTTTGTTCTCAATTGTATTTCTTACCACTGTTCCTTTCAGCATTCAGGCAAGGATTTTGCCCAATTCATTATTCAAGGAGTAGGAATTTCAAGAAAGAAACATAGTTACACAGCAATAGAATTATGAAAAGTCTCTCACCTGTCATTTTCGTTTCTATTTTTGATTTTTTAATCCAGGCGTACAACCAACAACCAAGGCAAGAAGAATGTGATAAAGGATTCAGTATGTTCAAGAACCCCAAGCCCAGTAACTTCCTCAATGTATGCCACTATTTCCACAAACACTGGAAAATTAAAGGGATTTAAGATTTGAACGAATAATAGAAATGGCCAATGATAAATAAACTGATCAAGTTTTTAAAAATAAAGATAGCATTTGCTGAAAGGTTTTTGGCTTCAAGACATAACAGGAAGTCAGTCGAGAACTTTCTAATACAGATACTGTTATAATGCCAAACTAAATATCAGACATAAGAATGTTGCTTTGACTATGCACTGATACAGGAAAGCTGGTTGCAATTACTTTAATGTTTTCCAGGATTTTAAAAAAATCACCATTAGAGGGAAAAAAGTATTAGTGTATTTCTAAAATGTCAACATATAATATTTCCTAATTCTTCAATGTATCTCTAGCAAAATATTCTTGGGATTCTCTTATACCAGGCTATATAAATGTCTCAGCTATTCTTTTTTCCTTTGGTGTATTTTTAAAACTATTTTCTATTATTCGATTAAAAGCCATGTTATTATCTAAAAGACATACATGGACATCTTAAATTATTGTATCTACAATTTCGAAGAATGTTTATTGGTGAGGAAGCCAGTCAATTATACAGGTTCCAGGACATGAAGTTTCTATTTGGGGTTGTCGAGTCCACCCCTCTAATTCAAAGAGCCCCATCGCTCATCACCAGTTCAGAGCAGAGGACGATGAGCAGCAGTATGCCTGGCTAGATACCGCATCAGGAAGCTAGCGCAGTTCTGAAGGTAGCTCTATCCTTCAAACAACATTCAAATATTGATCGGGCACCTTGCTGAGAGTTGAAGCTAAAGATATATAAAGGGGATGTAGACGTGCAGTTAGTTGGACCTGGCTCTGCCCTTACAACCTTAGTGGCTGGGACAATTTGCTCAGCCCCTTAGGGTCCCAATTTACACTTCATAAAACGCAGTTAACAGTATCTAGGGGAGAATGTTGTTGTCACAGTGAAATGAATGATGTAAGCATTGGCCAAAGAAACCCTCACAAATGGCTTCATTTATATAAAAACTTTCCTCAGCTGTGACCCTAATAAGACTCAGACTCAGCCTCACTTTTAGGGTGTCTCCAAGAATCCTCCAGAACAACACCCTGAGTAGGACCCAGACTAAAATTGACTTCAGAAGCTGAGAAGAGAAAATGACCACAGAGAAGCACAGAGAAAAGCAAAAGGTGGTCGGGGAAGAGGGAGAGGGGAGAGGCCAAACATTTTCTTTTGTTCCTTCCAATGCAATTTCACAGCAGAATACACCTCCAAATATAGAACGTTACTATGATCTGAAAAATCTGGAAGGGGAATTTGTAGCCACCCTCTGAAGTCTATTCACATCCTGTGGTAAAGTGTATCTATCTGTATGGAAATTACCGCAACTTTTTTGAATGTGCTCAGATTTCTCCTTGGAGTAAATGCTTATTAATACATAAAAACCTGTTGAAAGCTCGTGAATATCCACATATAGCTTGCATAGACTTTGTACACCATCCACAGCATATATTAAATTCAAGCTGGCTTTCCCCCAGCAACTTACCACAAATATGGCAAACCAACAACTAGCTTGTTCTCGAGAAACAGAAGTTTCAACATTAGCACAAAGCCAACGACACTAAAAGAAGTGTTACAAGATCAGAGAGAAATGATTTGAGAATTCCATCGTTTTGTTTTATCTGGGCCACCATGCTCTTCCCTTATTTGGATAACAAGAGTTGTCACTAAGTGCCCTACTTCCCTCTAATGCCGCAGCACAGATGACCAAGATTACTGCAAAGACCAAAACCGAGAGACCACCTATTGGGACACGGAAAGCCCTGAAGTAGTCCTTTTGCCTTTGAATCTCTTGAGACTACATGTAAGTGTATGTGGATACAAATACCTGATGTTGTAAGAGGGTTTCCAAAGCTCCTCTGAAACTTTCTAAGGTCTGTGATTCAAAAGAGGGTTAAAAACTGTGACTTTTTATGGATCCTGAGGTTTTAGCTCTTCCTTTTTTGATTCTTGATTACCATAACCAATTTGATGCAGCTTTTTAATTTTGTTTTACTAGTTGTCCTATAAGGCTATTATCTTTTCAGAACTAGATTTTTCAAATTGTAAAACAAGAATTTAAAATATCACATAATTCAGAATAACACAGAAAGTATTTATTGCCTACAAAGGAAATCAATGTACTTTTTCCTGGAATACCTTGAGAAGTTATTTGAGCTTGCAGCAGTTCATGTGTCTTGTTCATAGCACCAAAAGCCCTCAAACTTTTATTAAAGGAGCAAAAGCTTACCCGTGTGATAGCACGAATTTTATAACTAAAAATCATCCAGAAATGTGGTACTATTTCTAGCCAAATCTGATTAGAAAGCAGAGGACAGACCTGAAGCAATGGTGAAAATAGCTCCAATTTGCCTGGAGGGGGAATCTTCAGGCCAGAAAGTCAGAAAGCATCCTAAGTAGGCATTACAATTTTCATCTTTGGTAAACTGAGGCCCCTATAATTTAAATGAATTTCCCCCAAATCACGATTACTTGCTTGTGACAAAATTATTGTAACTATAACTCAATTTCCTTTCTTCTAGCTCAGTAATTGTAATTTAAAATATTAAAATAAAATATAGCCAAATATAGTGCATCATTTATTAATGACAAAGGCTAATAACTGTTAAATTCACTTCTAATCAAGCTTGCCAAAATCTATTTCCTGAAATTACACTCGTAAGTACATACTCTATTCCAAACCACCCAACTCAGAAAACGTAATATCTGAACACCCATCTTAAGTTTTTCTAAACCAAGAAATTTAAGCCTACCAGCTACTGAGTCTATTCTTGTGACCTACTGCATGGATTTTCTTTGGCAGCCCAATAAAAACCTCACATGTTGAAATAATTTATTTCTGAACCTAATATGCCTCCACAAATTCTTCCCTTTGATTAATTTTTTTTCTCTTTATCATCTCATAGACATTCTAGCAGAATAGGAAAATGGCTCATTTAGCCAATTATGAGAATAAATCAAATGATGGAATTTGAGAAGGAGGGGTGGGGGAGATGGAGAATGAATTTTTGTAAATTTCTTAGACATAATACATGAAGTAATTTAAAGATAGCTTCTTGGAGATTTTACTTATAATCTAGTTATAATCTATTTAAGAATATGTTAGGTTCTGAAAAGCTGTTCCTCAATCTATTTGCTTAAACTTTCAAAGTAACCCCCCACAGGAATCCCCGATGCCACTGGGTGGTGGGTGCTGGCAGAGTTGAGGTCCTTTTTGCTGGGCTCTGCAGGGTTTTTCATATGTATAAACTTTGCAGGTTACACATTTGTAAGAGAGAAGCTTTTTTCTGAGTGCAAACAAGGGAAAGAGTACAGAGGCTGCTTGGGTTGAAATTAAGTGAGTTACCCAGGAGCAGACACAGGCATGGCTCTCCCTCTGTCCTTGACTTCCAGAGGTACTTTTCTACCTTGGGATAAGCTGGCAATGCCTTGCACAGGAGCTGCTGATTTATCTTATCTTCATGGTAGCCACTCTAGAAAAAGAAGCGAAAAGAAATCTTCTGCAAACTGTCCCCCATTTCTCTATCTCTCAACACTACCAGCAGTCAGGTAGGAAGTGACTAGCAACAGAGGCATTGATGAGACTCAGATCTGAGCATTCCATCTCTCCCAGGGCACCAACAGAAGAACTGGGTACTTAGCACCAAGTGATTAAGTATTGAATGGAATCAACTGACAGTTCTGAAAAGGGAGGAAGTGGGTCATAAATATTCGATGATGTTAATGGAAAACTCACAGAAAGAGAAGCAAACAGTGTTGCAGTATGCACTGGTAGACACATGTGCCTCCGGAGGCATTTTCCACTTAGTTTTGCCTCTTAGTACCTTGGGTGCTAGGCATCAGGTCATTTTTTTTTCTGATTACCATCAGTAGAAGGTCTGTGTCACTGTTTACATTTCTAGCATCCACAAGCTTGCCTTTACCTTTTTATGAGGAACCAAGACGACATTTTTTCTACGTCCCCAACCCAGGATATATCTATGGAGATTTTAAAATCCGTGTTTACAAAGGTACATAGTCTGCATGGGACATCATCTAAGCAACTATCATGTAATCTGATCCTGGAAAAGAACAGATAATGACTATTTACTCTGCCACATCCCACTTGCATTTTTGAAAGTCCGAATGGAAAGCTCTATTAAAAACAGCACTGAACCCCAGTAGGTAGCTTGGTGGTGGTGATGACTTACTGTGTTGCTCAAATTTAAGGAGAACTTAAAAGTATTTTAACACATTTCCTTTACGCAAGAGAACTTTAAGCTTTATAAAGTCTGCAGCAATTATTTTCTATCATTCATCTAATTGTACACATAAGAAATATTATGCTGACACAGGGTTTACTGTTCCTTGCAAATCTAAAAACCCAGGATCTATTCCATCAAGCACATTCAAAGGGCAAAGCCAGGAGAATATAATACATGGGAGGCCTGTTCAGACATCCAAGTTTTGGGTAATATTGACAAGACTCATAAATTTGGAGGGGAAATCCAGAATATTCCCTGAAAACTAAATAAGTTATTTCCAAAGACCTCTTTGGAAATGACTGAAAACAATATTAGTACAAACTACGATCTAATATCAAGAATTAATCAACCAAAAGAAAATAAGAAATTCAGCCAAAGTAAGCAAACTAACCTAGTCTGAAATTCAGACAACCCCATTTAAGAAGAAAATAAAGAAAACAGACCTAAATTCAGGTCCAATCTCTTTATCCAACTTCCATTTTTTATTTACACATTGAAAGCTCTTCAACTGTAAAACAGTAAAAGCCCAGCAAAAAGATGAAATTGCCATAAGAATGCTGGGAGGAACAGTCAGCAAGGGGCCTTTTGTACCAGTCATGGGCAATCTGGAGTTCTAGAAAACAGACAAGTTCTGACCAAAGCTCAGCCTCTGAATCCCTTTGGTGCCTTGCTGACACTTCTTGAGGAACAAATCCAATTGTGTTGCATGGGGTTTTGCCAGATGAACAACAGCTCCACACTAAGATCACATATGCTGTGCTTCAGGCGCCAAGTGTCCTGGAGTTTTTATTAAGTACTTCAAATAGCCCAGAAATAACTCTCAGTTGCCACAGTCTCTAACAGCACTGTGCTCTTTCTAAGTTACAATGCCCTGGGACATTTCCAACTTCTCTGGAGAAAGTTCTAAAGGGTAGAAATAAAGGTAACTCAATGGATAGCTGATGCTTCAGCTAAGGAATTTCAAGGTGAGAATGAAAGTGTCTACATGGAAAATATTGGCAGTTCCATTGTTGAGTTTATTTTGAGTGATTTTGAGACAAGAGGGAAGGGAGCAGAATACAACCATTAAAAGAATGACACAGCCACTGAGGATACAACATCAATTAGTTAGAACCCACTAGACCCAAGATGACAGAAGATTTGACTCCCACTAGACCTTGAGCCTCGTATGTTCACTGTAATACATAAGCTGTTAAATGACACACCCACGGGTGCCATGACAGTTCCCAGGCTGGCCATACAAGGCAAAAAAGTGGGCAGTGGCCCAATTCCTGGAAATCCCCACCCCTTCCCCAAAATAGTTGGAATAATGCTCTCACTTGTTAGCATATGAAATTACCCAGCTCATAAAAACTCACCACCCTCACATCCCCAGGCCGCTCTCCCTTTTGAGAGGGACTGTAGTCTGTCTATGAAATGTGTATCTCTCTGAATAAACTTGCTTTCACTTTACTATGGCTCGTTTTTTAATTCTTTTCTGAGCAAGACAAGAACATATTCTCCCGTAACAATTTCAGAGCAAAGCAAACAATTCATTGCCAAAATAATTACACCATTACCTTCTTTCCCCATGAGGAGATACCGAAGCCATGAAAACCTGGGCAAATGCCCTTTTTTTCCAGGACCCAGTCATCCATACTTCTTACATGGTGGGCAGTAGCTATCTTCCAAAGCCCGTCTGCCCTGGCTCCCAGCATATCACAAGCCATGCTATGGGAGCTCCAGAAAGAACGTACTTGGAGAAGAGCCTCGTGTGCCCATGGACAGTTTTAAAAGCGAGTTCCTCACCACCCAGCTCTAGTCAGAAAATTCACTGTTACATATGACAGTGAGAATTTTCAAATATGTGAACATCCACCGTTAGAAAAGCTGTCATATCTGCTGCCCCTTGCTCCATATCACTCTTTAGCCCCTTATTCTGCTTTATATTCCTATGGCACTTTTTAATCACTGAATGTATAAGATGCCTTTTGTATCTATTTATTGGCACAGCAAAGGCTTGCTTTATCCACACTGCATTCAAATAAATTGAGTTCACTGAACTCAATGTGAATAAAACACATCCAGAAACCAGATTATGCAAGATACATATTAGTTACTCAATATATTGCCTTTGAATAAATGAATATAATAAATTCATATTCTCATTCCTATTTTATAAGAAGATGAAAAAAAAAATTAAACCCTGAGGCTCAGAGAGGTGAAGTAACCTACTCAAGGACACACACACACCACATGCTTTTCCCCAACTGTGCCAACTTTAGCTACTGGTAGAAAAACCTATTAAGGTTATATTCTGGGAGAATGCATAGTTTAGATAGCTAATATTCACCACATATTTTATATTCATTGAGCACTTCCTCAACAAGAATGATTTGCAGGAAAATTCTAGAACTGATTTTTAAACCTTTATTTTGTGTGCTCCCTGAAGTAAACGCAGGTTAAATACCAACAGGTTATGACAGGCTCACCATTTGTTTGGGGATGATGGATGGATGGTGATGACAATGACAAGGATGACAGCAAACACTTGGACAGCACTGACTATGGACTCAACACTGTTCTAGGAATACACACTTGTCACAAACTCATCCACACAGAAACCCTACAAGGAATACACTATCACCTTTACTTTACTTATAAGGAAACTAAGGCACAGAGAAGTTAAGTAACTTGCTAAAGGTCATACAGCAGATAGTATGTAGTTGAGCCCAGATTCAAACCCAGGCAGGCTAGCTTGAAAGTCTGTGCTTAAACATTGTACTCTGCTGCCTTGGAAAAAAACAGAAGGCAAAGTGTATCATTATTCAGCCAGTCTTGGTCTCATAGGTAACATAAGAAATGTAAGTTGAATCAAAGCAATTAGCAAGCCTTATATTTTGTATGTCAAGGACTACTGATTGATGAAACAGTATCACCCCAGAGGAAGATTCCTCAACACATACCAACAGGTCCCTTTCTGTTTTAATACTTACATCACTTGAATGAATACACAGAAGACTCACTCATTCAGTTTGCTAATGACAATTGAGGGTCTCTGCAAATGCGTGGGATGAAATAACTTTAAAGTCATTTATGGCGCACACCCATTGGAAGGAGAGTGACAGGGAATTCTGAGAGCAACACAGCCCTTCTCAAATTCTCTACCAGCCTCACTCCTATTCTCCTCTTTCCTCCTTGAGCCCGGCTTCCTTTCCTTTACTTCAGGCTACAGCCTGCATCACGGCTTATTGACAAATTGCCACTTGCAATGGGTTTGCTGTAATTCAGGGTTACCGATGGTGTAATGATGATGGTGAACTTTGTGCCCCCTGCTGCCTTCTGAATACGGAACAGTCCCCTTATTACCTAGGTGGATAAAAATGAAACAATTGGGGCAAAATATCTTTCTAATTCCCCACTTTCTCATGAGACTTTTGAAAATCACTCTATTATAGTTACTTGGTAAGCAGCATACTGTTCCTATGTCATCCTCTGAACGCATTAACATTCAATGCTTGGTCAATATAAATGCATGAAGTTGCAATGAGCACGTATGAATTCTTGGTAGTTCCCATTTAAAAACAAAAGATGACTCACCAGGCTTTCCTGTTCCTGTAAACACTGCTCGGGGCAAAACACTTGAGCCTTGTGTGTTTTCATTGTCTCTGACTTCCAGATGTTCCTACCTGACAGGAGCATCCGGCTGAGACTCAGGCCAGCATCCGGAAGCCGAGTTTACACTTCCCGTGAGCCGGTGGCCGCCCCCTTGGCTTCCGGCCCGCCGGGGCACCCGCCCTCTGCTAGCGCTGGGCCTGCTCCGCCCACCTTCAGGGCTTCCGCATCCACAAAGGGAGCTGGAGGGCGCATGAAGTAGCAAGTAAACGAAGGAGAGGCACCAGTTAATGAGTTCGGAAATTCTGCCCTTTCCCTAAAAGAGGTCAGCATATATAATAGTACTTTCTCTCCCTACATCTACTCAGCCCGCCTGACCCAGGTCCTGCGACGTTAGGAAAATCACACCCGCGAGTCCCCACGTGAGCCGCAGAGAAATTTGCTAGAATTGGTTTTTCACTAGGTTTGACACTGACTTGAGGGAGTGGAGCTACTAAGATACCTTTAACAAACAATATCACTTAATGAATGCTTCTTCGTGCCTAAAGGAGTTCGTTTTGTTACAGCGCCTGGGAACACCGCCCTTGAGCTCATTTCTACAGAAAAAAAAATGAAGAAGGAGGAGGAGGCCACTGGAAAATGCTACCTCCTGGGCAGACACGCTGATGAAAAGTTGTTTGGTGCACGTCCAGATTTCTGTCTCCTGCCGAATTTTTAATCTTGTTTCTTTTGGGTTTGACCTTTGATAGATGCACAGGACTCATTCTCTACCGAAACTGTAGATTTTGCTTGCGAGGGGCTGACGCTGCACCTGGAAAAACTTGCTGGAGAAACAGCGGTATTGTTTTATGAACTCCCTAAGCACAGTTTCTATTCTGTACAGCTTGCTTGAGAAATTGTGCTAATAATCAAACACGTTTTCAGTGAGCAATTACAGTTCACAGCCTTTTCCTTGCTTTGCTGAAAAGGTATTACCTCAAATGGATGCCAAATAGCAATGGTGTGCATTCAAATAGGAAAGGAAAGCTACATGTTTTAGAACTATCTCAATCACTCTTGTAATTTGCAACGCCAAAGAGGGAGTAAATGTCCTCATGTAAAATTCAAAAGAAATACCGGGACAATATCCCCCATGGCAACAGCTGTTTTAGAAGTTCCAGCATGATTAACAAGCGTCAGTTTCATCTTTTCCTTTGTTTAAAATCAGACCACAGCATACTCAATCTGCAGGTCAAAAGAGTGCCAAGACTGTCACTGAAGAAAAATGTGATTAGATTTGTTTTCTTTTTCTGATGAGTTCAATTATCTGCCATATTATTTATCTGCTAACCCTGATGAAATGATGAAGCTGACTGTTTTGGAGATTCAGAAAATATTAGTAATATCAAAATGCTCTATCTTCATTAATATTGACATCGATTAATTGACCAGAATAAATGTCAATGTAGTGATAGCTGCTAGAACGTACGTACTGTCAGTATTCAATGCCATGGAGACATTTGACCTCTGAGTCAATGGGCAGATTTCACAGCTCGAGTTCCCAGGCAGCACCCTCTGAGATTGGAGGGTTTCTTTGGGATCAAGGCCCTTGGGAGGGAGGAGTGAGCAGGAGAAAAACTGAGCTGCACTGCAATCCCAGCACCCCCAGCACCCTGAACTGACCCCCCAGGAGCTCCAGAGCCAGAAGGCCCTGCAGAGATGCTTGGGCCTTCACACCCCATGCTGCTCAGCGATGGGATGGCAGCTGCTCAGGGCAGGAGTTTGACATAGCCCCCAAAGAGGCTGATAGCTGATGGCCTTCTTCCACCATCACTCCTAGTCATTAAGAGAAATCCTGTAATCCAGACGAGGGAACTGTGTGGCATTTCACATAGTCTGTCAAGCATATATGAATAAAGTGTAGCACTCATGATCTTTTCAATAAGAGATACAGAAATTTAAAAATTTAACCGCAAAACCAAGAGCCCAGACCATCAGTGTTTTACAAAAATGATTAATTATGTCTCAGCTAGTAATAAATATAGCTCAATTACAGTATCTACAAGTTCCTTAATAGATCTAGAAAAAGAACAAATTTAAATTTATTGAAATCTCTTAAAAAATAAGTTACCACTTCTGAGAAGGAAAAGATATTAAAATATAATTACTCAAAGCATATGGAAATTAAAATATTTCCCTGTGTCAGTTTCTAAAGTAAACGCCCATGCAAAGGTTATTTTTCATTACCTAAAATGCTGTAATTGTGCTTAACTTGATAAATGTACCTTCTATAATTGTCCTGTGTTGATGCAAATGCCAGCTACATTAATTATCATTTTAGAGTCTGGCTCTGATTAAAGTGTATGTGTTTAAAACACAATTTGGAAATAGAAACATTCTTTCTCATTATGAATATTTATAGACAGTATTATTTGGCAATTATTTGTATCTTTGCCCGCAATAAAATGTAAACATTCAAAACTACTAGGAACTAATATACAGATTTCTTTCTATAAAGAAGCATTTCATAAAAGCTAAGCATATTTTGAATCACTACATACTGGAATCAATCATTTATGTGATATCATTAGGAACATATATATACAAATATTATATTGAAAAGTCAATTATATGCAATTAGTGTATAAATTGTGTTGCAAGATTGAAAAAATAAAGACATGAAGGAAATACTTGACTCTCTTTCCTAAGCTCTGCTCATCAGTGAGTCTTTGGGCCTTAAAAGCATCTGGCATATAGCAGGCCCTCAGTAAAGATTTGGTGTATGTTGAAAGGGTTATAAATCTCAGTTTTCAAAAAGGTAAATTGATTCTCCTTCCCAAACATGAAGGAGCCTGTTTATTGGTTGTTTTCAAATTCAGATGAAAATAAATATTTTTAAATAGTAAGTTTCAGCTTACATATTCAGGTTGATAATAGTCTATTTATTTTTTTATTTTTTTGTATTATTTCACAGGCCAGGACAAATTCTACTTTCCCTTAAATAAAAAAGATTTATTTCCATTTGCAAGAATATAAGAATATAAAAATTAAACCCAGTTCCAATCTTTTACCATGTTACCTAGTAAACATACTAGACATAAAAAGCTAAAATGTTTTGGATAAAGAGGTATGGACTGTGGTCAGCAAATTTAACAAAAACAACATCTAGAAGTTGTACATATTTGCTCTACACCTGTTCATTTCCAAATTTCCCTGAATGTTTTTAGAACACAAATGAATCTCTCCCAAAAAAGTAGGAATAATTTAAAGGAAAAAATATAAAATGTGTATTCAAACAGAATTGCCAAAGTCCAGCCATGTTATGACAAAGCTCCAAGGTAAACACAGAATATGAACATGACCCTGAAAAGTTGCAAATGAGTATGTTTTGCTGATTTGGAAGTACCAAAATCCAACCGCCCCCAGGACCTCAGTACTATAGTTACTACACTTTTCTCTAGAAATAGAAACATAGCCACTCTATATTTATGTTCTATTAGTGGCTGAGTTTTGGAAGTCATGCCAAGAGGATTCCAGAAATTTAAAAAAAAATTTTCTCCCATTCCGTAGGTTTTCAAAAAAAAAAAAAGATTTTGTATGAATCATCTGTTATAATCCTCCATAAATCTACATCATTACCAAAATATGACCAAAATTGCTATATAAATACCCAAGAATTGGAACAGAGGAGAGGAATGGGGTATTATGTCAGAATTTAATTAGTTCTAATATGGTAGGACAGCCACATTCATCTGAGAGTCCACAAAAAATGAAAAGGTTTTTTGTTTGTTTGTTTGTTTAATGGTATGCTGACTTGTGCATAAGGCTGATTTAGGAAAAGATCCATGACTCTGGTTTGCACCCCATATTGTGACCACATCAGTGTATGACAATGCGTTTCATCTTTCCCCTAACCTGCATCTCCAGGCTTAATTTAAAATGGTCAGTACTTTTAGGATATATGTAGGCAAGAATATCATTCATTCCCATCATAATCCTCAAAAGAATAACTGTATTAATTTTTAATATGTGTTGGTCTAATTTTCCCCTAGGAATTTTTCAGCCAAATTATATACTCATTACTACCCTTTTAGATACAAATAAATATGTCATTTCCTCGAGTTTGAAAGTGGTTAAAAGTCACTCAGAAAAAGACATAGCTTGGTATTTTTTCTCATATTTTACTTCTAATTTTATTAGTTTCAAAGGTTTTACCAAAAGAAACCTTTTAGAAGAAACTGCTCTAAATATTCAGATAGTGATATTTTATATCATGCCCCTAAGTTGTGACCCAGGACTTAGATCATCTACTGAAAAACTTATTCTGCACAAACACCTACCACAGCATTGGCGACTGTTAGGAGCCCAGTAAATTCTATGTCAGAATATAAGCAATTCCTGCTAGTAGCCTGGATGAAAACTTAAGTGGGAAAGAAAATTATTTCTGTAACTAATTATCTAAAAATGTGTCACTCTGAGACAATTTTCTGAGGGACAGGCATTACAACAGAACTCACTAACTCAATTCTAAGACCAGAACAGTTAATGAAAATCTGATAGAACCACATATAAAAGAATGGTTTCACAATAGATAAGATTGCATAAGATTGAAAATTCTAGTCAAGATCAAAAAAAAAAAAAATGCTGAGCACTGTATATCCATATATAAATTCTGCCAAGAACTCCATTTTAAGGATGGTAAAATCAAGATTTAAAAGAGTCAGGTAATTCCTTATGAGCCCACTGCTTTTACGTGGTCACCCCACCCACACTCAGGCTGTTTGAGTGTCCCAGAGCCCACCTTCCTAAACGATAATTTTGTAACAAAGAGAACAACACACTCACCTGCATCGTATCACCCATTTTTATTCAATTTATTCTGGGATTTTAAAAAAATAGCAGGCAAAACTGTCTTTTCATTGGCACATGCAATTTTTTAGAAGGAAGACTCTACAAATATGTGGAACAGTTAAATAATACAAAGTGCTGTATGATTAACGTCCATGCTAAGTATTATGGACTAAGAACTACATGGAGGTTGGAAAACAAGGCAATAAAATGAACCGGAATAGCTGTTAAAAGCTTCACAGAGACAGTGGACTTGAACAGGATCCTGAGATTGAGTGAGAATTGGACAGTCCTGTATGAATAAGGGAGGTTATTCCCACTTGGAAGAAAATTACCCAAGAAGCTTTCAGCACGATAAATGAAACACCTTAGTTACATAAAACACAAAGAGCACATAAAGTTGCATAACACCACATCATTATTTTGAATAACACCAATGCATAAGTTAAATAATAATGTTTTGAATACTGTATGATTCCATGCTTATGAAGTTCAAAAATAGGCAAATGTAATCTATTGAAATAGATGACAGGTTAGATGACTACCATTAGGCAAGAGGGCATGGACTGGGAAGGGGCACATGGAGACCTGGAGTGCTGGAAATATTCTATGTCTTGATTTGGGTGGTGATTACAGATGCATATACAAATTCATAGAGCTTTACATCTAAGATTTGTGCATGTGCTAAATTACTATGTGCGAGTTATACCTCATTAAATAAGTAAATAAGGGTAGTATCTGTGGTAGAACACAGGGTTACTTAGTAGAATGTAAATTTAACATTAGAAAAATCTTTCAAGATTACCTATCTCAACTCTGTCCTTCAGAGATGAGGAAACTGGCACCAAACAGATTCAGAGATGGGCTCTGAGTCACCAAGACATTCCGGGGCTGTGATGGTACCTGTTGTTGAAAGCTTTTCCATTCTTTGATAATGCCTCCAAAATATATTTCATGTGCCCTGCATACCTAAAAAGAAGACCCAGATGTACCGTGGAATTCTTCATAATATTTATTTACCATTTTCCATGTTATTTCTCCCATTGGTCACACTTATTTTCACTCATTATTCTTGCCATCTCTAAACTGGATTATTCAAATCTTTCCTCTATTCTTCTTCTTACCTTTCACACTTAGAGTCAATCTAAGAAGGTGCTGTCTTACACATACAAATCTAATCTTCTCCGCTTCATAGAGATACAGTAACTGTACCTGTCCTTAGACTTCAAAGAAATCCCCTCCATTCCCAAGGAAGATCTTTCACCAGGAGTCATTTTATATTTATCATATCTCTATTTTTCAATAGTTACAATCTTTACTCTTCCACTCTACAGATAGAGAAGGAGATAATGTAGATAACAATGTGGACAACTTGCTTTAAGTAGAAGTGTCCTCTCTGATCCTTTCACCTAATTTACTTGCCACTGGTCTTTTCCTGAAAAGCTATTCACATTGGTATTTCTCCCCCTACCCCCAATAAACCCCTTCCCCCTGTTCTCCACTACTTCTGAGACCTTGACAGTGAAATTTGCCAATGAGAAAACTGCTACGTGTTTTTTTCTTCAGCTGTTTTCCATTCAAATAGCTCTCCATTCAAAACTGCTCCTCTAAATCCTATACATCATGCACAAGTGTATTTTTTACAGAGAACTTGATTCTACAAAGATATGTTAAGTTTCATTGAAAATCTTTAGACAAGTACACCTGCTTTGACACAAGACCTCAGAACAATCCTTTGGAATATTCATAAATCACCAGAAAATGACCCAAGTACAGATATTCCTGAGATAACCAGACAGAAGGCATGGGTGCACTTGTGGTCATGTTCACAGATGACTACAATCTTGGTTTCTGTTTTTATTTTACCTGTAATTAAAGACAGCATAATCTGGAAAAAGCTATTTCAGTAATCTTCAGAAGAATAGTTCAAGGTCAAAACCTGCAGGTGCCAGAACACTGCTATCCACAGCAAACCTTTCCCTGAGCCAATTTAGTTCATGTTCCTTGGTGTTAACATAAGCGTGACAATTCAGATGCAAGCAAACTCAATGACCTCTTGATGGGCTGTGCCAGATTCATTCCATCTGCCCCTGCAAATCCACTGTCCACCTGGTCCACCCTGCTCTTTGTCTCCTCAGGCTGACTTGAATGGACCTGATCTAAGAGCTCCCTTGCCCTCTGCCTTCTTGATGTATTTACCAGTGGGAACACCTGTAAGATACTGGAGGATAGAATAATAAAGTCTGGACATTTTTCCTCTGGCTTCATCAGAGGAAGATCACCCCAGCATGAAGGCCACTTTCATAGGTCACCCTTTCCACAGTCTGCTGTGTCTCTAGATTCTGTGAACATGCCCTCCTCTGACTCCTTCAGGCCTAGGAATCATTACTTAAGTCTCCACTAGCACTGCGTCCTCGACTGCCCATATGGTTTCCTTGTATCCTGTCCACAGCTTTTAAAATGACCTCTTTATCACCCTTTCTTGAAATTATCCAATTTGAATGCATCATCTGCTTTGTGCAGGAAAGTCTGAAAAATTGACTGATAATTGAGTTCCATTGAGTGAGTAAGCCACTTCGGAAATTTGGTCCATCTTGAAAGAATATACATTTGCCTTGCTCCTTCTCCCTCCTTCCCACACTCCAAGCAAGCAGAGAGGTAGCATGTTAAGTCAGTACCCAGCTGTTGCATTAACCAAACTGTCAATCCCAACCCTGTGCCCCAAATGTCTTGATAGTAACCACCTAATACAAATTGGGGTATTTTATCTGCACCCAGTAAAGTCACTGTGACATATTACAAGCTTGTCTGCAACTCTGTTTTAGGGGAAATTACTGTAAACCATAAACCCCTGAAATTAAGTACCAACACATTAGCTGTTCAATCTTCCCTATGTAGTAGGATTTATGGACTAACTCATGATGGTGATAATTAGTGAGAAAGTGAAAATCAGCCCTGCTGATAACTAAACTGTGATGTTTCTAACAGAGTATTACCAATGTTTCCATTTAGTCATGGACAAGGTCAGCAGAGATCTATTGGCTTCTTCATATCGCTGGAGCGTCAGTACGGAGAGTGAGTGTTCAGTCAGTGCCAGATCGTGAAAGGCTTTCTGTGTCACCTCAAGTGTTTGGACTTTATCCCATAGCTGGAAGAAAAACGATCAGACTTATATTTCAGACCCACCACTCTGGTGGCTTATATGGAGGATAGATCTAGTTACAAGTCTGCTGCAAAAATTGCACACATGAAAAATAAATAATAATAATCTAACATGATGAAGTAAGATACAAAATGAAGAGACAGATTCAAGAAATAAATTAGAAGTAAAATTGTCAGATTTCAGTGGATGTGGTTGCTGAGGGAAGGAAGGACTCACAGATTTTTCCTGATTTCTCAACCAGCTAAAAGATGGTCAGTATTAAGATAGAAAATTTACTAGCGACAGGGGGAGGAGCAGGTTGAGTTGGTTTCACAAAGGTTTTACTCTGACATGCACTGAGATTGAGCAGCCCACAATATTCACAGAGGAAAATATCCAACAGACAGTTGGAACTAAGATTATGAGTGTCAGGAGAAATGTCTGAGAGGAGGGTCTAAGTGTTACTCAAGATCCAAGAGTAACTGTATGACTCGGCAATTCTACTCCTGGGTATATATCTGAAAAAAACAAAAACACTAATAAAAAAGATACATGCACTCCATCGTTCATAGCAGCACTACTTACAATTGCCAAGATATGGCAGCAACCTAAGTGTCCATCAACAGATGAATGAATAAAGAAGATGTGGAATTTTTATATATATGGGGGGAGGAATACTACTCAGCCATGTAAAAGAACAAAATTTTGCCATTTGCAGCAACATGGATGGACTTGGAGGGCATTATGCTAAATGAAATAAGTAAGACAGAGAAAGACAAATACTATATGATATCACTCAAATGTGGAATCTAAAAAATACAACCAACTGTTGAATATAACAAAAAAACAAGCAGATTCACAGATATAGAGAACAAACTAGTGGTTACCAGTGCAAGGGAGGAGCAATATAGGGATGTGGAGTGGGAAGTACAAACTGCTGTGTATAAGACAGGCTGAAGGATGTATTGTACAACATGGGGGATATAGTGAATATTTTGTAATACCTAAAAATGGAAAGTAACCTTTAAAAATCATATAAAAATAAATAAAATAGATAAAAATAAATTTTAAAATAAAGAAAAAGATCCCAAGCATAGATGAGGTCACTCCAGAGTGTGCAGTAAAAAGGGCACTAGTGTGAGGAAGTCCCCCCAGAAACCCCAGTGTTTGAGGTACAAGGACCAGAACAGGCCTGTAACGGAGATGGAGCCCTAAGAGCCAGAGAGGTTTGAAGAGAACCAGGAAACACCTTCTTTCCACTTTTCCAGCCACCAGTCTGCCCATTTACTACTGTGACGCACTGTCCAGAAATTTATGGGACATTGGCTCAGGATAATGGCAAAGTTCCTTTAATATCTTTTTGCCTTGAAATTTTCTCATGACCTGCAAACTGAGTGTCCCTCTAAATTGGACAAAGCATAGTCCTCTGCTTCAAGAATAGCTGGGTCGACAAATTAAGAGGACTGCCCACCGATTTCTATATAGATGGCATCCAAGCAGTGCCATTTATCTACTGGTATGCATGCACTACTGCTAATCCAGCTTCTAACATTTTCCTACTTGCTTGTCAAAATCCAGCTTTCCCTTTAATATCCCTTGAAAACAAAGTGGGGACCAATTCTGCAGAAGACGCATGCATTCTGGAAGGACTTAGAAACAGCCTTCTCCCCAGCCATCATCAAATTAGTTACTCGTCATATTGTGTCTTGGAAGAAATACATCAGAAGCCTGGAGAAATAAATATAGAAAGGGACAAGTAGGGCAGTGCTAGAGTGGTTCTGACCACAACAGATGTCAATCATATAAATAAGAACAATACGGCTACTGAGCCAGGTGACTTGTACATGGCAAAGAACTATTTGAAATTGAAGGCTTGCTCTATGCCAGTCATTATGCCTGGTGTGTTACCCATAATTTCTTATTTAATATTGAAAAGAATACTTTGAGTAGGAGATTATATAATCCCATTTTTTAAAAGAAGGCAACCGAGGGTAAATAAGAATCCAAGGGTCACGTAGCTAAGGAGTGAAAGAACATGGATTTGAACCAATGCTCTGTCCAGCACTACAGCCCATGCCCTTAACCACCAAGCCACACTGCTCTTTCCCCGCCTCTACCCTGCAGGTCTCAGAACCAGGGGAAGATTGGAGATTGAGACAAAGAGCACAGGTCCCAACACTAGAGCCCTCAGAGCTGGACCTCTGCCTCAGTCTTGCACAAGTCCAGGTAATAATTACAAAGCACCAGAAGACTGTATAGGGAAGCCTCCTGTCTAGTTTTATTTTTCATGCTGCTGGAATAGATATACTCTACATCTCTACCATAGTTCTGCGGTAAAACTTACTAAAATGCAGACTTGTTTTAAGTGGATATAAAAACTTAAAATATATGATGAAGTGTCAGGTTAAAACAACAAATGGCTATCGCATCAAGGAGAAAATCAGAATTTATTTTAAAGTTAATGGAGTTAAGGAAATTTCAATTTTAAGCTTCAGTGGTATGATCATGAAAAAAATGTAATAATGTGAACTCTACACGAAGGAGGTGTTTAATAAAGGGTTATCAGAATACTAAAGAGGAAAAATAATCAAGGGCATTTAAAAGGCGACTGATGATTTTTTTAAGCAATTAGTCACAAACTTTGAAGAAGTCAAGGATGAAAGAAAAGGAAGCCAACACATTCGCTGCCCAACCAGACCAAATTAATCCATTTGGAGACTAAAGTTCCAGCTTTAATGGTGAGCCCTGTGCTTTCAATGTCTTTATCCAAATTACACACCTTTGCAAGACAGAGATTTTTGCAACTAAAGAGCAATCACATTTATACTCCAGGAAGTTCCCTCCGTGAGAACATATTCTTCATCCTCACTACTTTGGAGAGATTTCTGTTCCCATAAAACTTGAGGATGCATTTTTACAGCCTACAAGCCAAGCCCTCAAGGGAAGAGAGGTGCTTCTGAAGCAACACATCAGCAGTCTGTTGTTTGCCTCTTGCGTGCTGACCCTTCTTGGGTTTAAGATGACCATTTTCCGAGAATAGAAAATTTGGTCTAAATGAGAAATACTCTTTAAAATTGCTTTATTGCTATGTGGGTTTTTCTTTGTAATTATGGTTAAGTTATTCCATAAAATTTACTGCTATGATAGCCTTATAATGGCAAGACAGTCCAACCAATTTTTTATTCACTGGAGAAGATGGTAAATGGGCCACAGAACTGAAAATTTCTTTTGCTAAAGACACTGGTTAGGTTTTCCAGAAGCTTTTGGTTGGGTTTTCCATAGGGATTGGCCTAAAGGCCAAGCTGAATTTGAGGTGTCTTAGAATAGCATGAGAAAATGCCTTTCTAGCCTTATTTCCATCTTAAATAATGAGGACAACTGTGTGTTGAAAGGGAACCGTTTGTGTTGGACTCTAGTAGTGAAGAAGGGGGAAAGAAAAAAAAAATGGAAAGACCAGAACAAAAGTAGGCAGAGTGCCTGGAAATAAATATGAATATATATAATATTTGCAAAAACTTTAAAACTATAGACTTGAAAAATACAGAGCTCCTAGACTCTGAAAACAGGCATAATTTTGCCTCTCCAGGTGATATTGCAGAAAGTATGGGTCCATTGCTACTGAATTTGAATTATAATACATTAGCAGATTAAGAATCCTAAAATTCTCCTTAGTTCATTAAAGAGTTCATTCTTCATAAAGAATAATTTTGCTTACGAAGCCATCCCCTAATATAGCCTCCCAGTTTCCCTCTGTCCTCAATGAAAGCAAGTGAAATAATAGGCTTAATAAAGTGTCCAGCTTGGGTTATTTAACTAACATAAATAAAAGTTCACTCACTTCCACCCTTTAAATTTCTTTTGCTTCAACCTCTGAAATTCAAGTCCATAGCTGGTAATAAAGAGAGTGTGGTAATAACTGAACAGGTGATACTCAGCCAAATGCCACTGTGTCTAAAATAAGTAATAAAAATGTCATCCACACCCTCTCTGAAACTAGGATTCTGTCTGTTATTATATGTTGTAGACTTTTTCAACTCAAAGACAGCATTTCATTCATGAATGAAGTAAGAGCGAAAATGCCTGGGTCAGACATAAATATAGCACCTGCTGTAAATAATGGAAGAAACACTCTGCAGATCAGAACTCCACCTTCAGAAGTAAAGCACCAGAAAATGCAATGTTAGGAGAATACCAGGCATCGCAGAAGGGAATCCCAGAAAACTGGTACCAGAACAGAATTCCCTTTTGTTCTTTCGTGTCATTTCATGTGGGTGAGCTTGTGTGACCTCTTTCATCCTCTGAGCTTCAGTGTCTACTAGTATAAGAGGAGACTAGTAATATCTATTGGTCAGGTTGTGGTGAAGATTAGGTAACATTATGGATGGGGAATCACTCAGATCAGTGGTTCTCAAAGTGCGGTTCTGTCCCAGCAGCTTGGGCAACATCTTGTTAGAAATGCAGACTCTCAGGCCCCACCCCAGATCTACTGAATCAGAAACTCTAGGGGATGCGGTCCAGCAATCTGTGCTTGAGAAAGTCCTCCAGGTGTAAAAACCACCGCTTTTTTTTTTTTTTTAATAAATACGATCCTGTTATTTCCATCACAGTGAATTCATATGTGGAGCGTGTTCACATATGTATCCATATAATTCAGTTATAAAACTATTCAAATATGTGAAGATTTACATCGTTTTATAAATATGAGAACTAAAATGGTCAAGTAAGTTACCCAAGTTTATACAATTTTTTAGAACAGATCATACCATAAGATTACACACACATGTAAACACACACACACATACGTAATTTTCTCGAGTTGCTTTGTAAATTTAAAGATGGAGACCCAAAAGAAGTAAAACATTCTTCAGTGTACTGGATTGAAAAACCTGTGGCCAGTGTCAAAGTCTGCTGGGCACTATGCCCCTAAGCTCACAGGTGCCGTCTGGAAGACGTAGATCTATCTAGTTGACATTTTGTTGTGCTGGAGTTTCCAAATTCTAGATTCGCTCCTCCTTCAACCCTCCCACTTTCTGTCAATCAATCTAATTTCTTTCCTGTTCTCAGTGATCTCTGCGTTTTACTTCTTAACCTCTATTTGCATGTCATATAGAGAGAGACTAGAGAACCAAAATAAAGGTGTCATCTTTTAATCCAGGCTGAATATTACTAGGAAGAAAGCTTCAGTTTAAACACATAACATCTGCACTACTCAGTGCCGTAGGTTTATCAAACTAATTTCTCGCTCAGCAAAGATGTATTCACTGAATGTTGGATAGGTACATGTTTCCATATAATGACCTTTCCCATCTACTTTTCCTCATTCCTTTTCAACAAGCATATAAGCAAATTTAAGGTTCTTTTTAATGTAATTTAGCAATTATAACATAGACTTGAAAAATAATCTAAGTTTCAAATGCAGGTATTGAAGTTACATAGAGTTGAATTCCATCCCCAAATGAAGCAAGGAGCAAAAAGAACATGAATAGCAAAGGGAAAAATCAGAATCCAGATTCATTTTCCAGTTTATGCTTATTCTCTAATGTCATACTAGAAAGAGCTACCAAATCCCTATAGATGCAAGTGACGAAGAAGGTGAGAAAATAAAAGGTAATTTCAGAATCACTCTGTTGCATCAGGGCTTCTCAACCTCAGCACTGTTGTCATTTTGAGGCAGATGATTATTTCTTGCAGGAGTTATTCTGTGTACTGTACGTTGTTTAGCAGCTCCCTTGTTCTCTACCCACCAGATGCCACTAACATCCCCCTCTGTTGTGAAAACCAGAAATAAGAATGTCTCTAGACATTGCCGAATGCCCCCACAGGGAACAGAATTGCCCCTAGTTGAGAACCACTCTATTATATCAAATGATTATTTCTTCCCCTGGAAAATAAAGGTCAAGAAGTTAAAGAAAGTTTATCAAAAGCTAACACAGAAAACATACCACACATTTTTGACTTTATTCTATATGATGCAAGTTATATGAAATGCATAAGGAATAAGCAGTCGAATATAAATCTGTCATTTGTTTCATAGGACTAGTTTTAACTCAAGTGAATGAAAAATGTGGTTTCAGTGCTTTGTCTATAATCAATATCTCAGAAGCACAGCTGAGGAATGTATTAACCATATCTTTCAATTTTCTGTAGTCTGATGCTTTGACATATGGAGTCTTGCTGACCCTGGAAGGACTGTCCCATCAGGGTTAGCCAATTCCAAGAGATAGTAAACAACTCGCCCACGAGTGTACTTTTCAAATACAAACCAATCCAGAGCTCACACTTAAATTATCTCTTTTATTGGATTTTCACACTCCAGGCCACTATCCATCTTCTGTAATTAGCAGACACTTAGGGAAGGCCTCTATCCAACAGAGCCTGCTTATCCTAAGCCTGTGTATCCTGCCTTGCTCACGCTTCCCACAGAAACCATAATAAAGGTTCTTGTCCACAGTTCCTCCCTCTCCCTCTGCCTTGTCACCAACCCCAGCACTTCCCTGTGTGGCTCCCACTGGAATGGCATGGCCCCTCCTCTTGGGAACTGTGAGTAAACAACTATCTTTTCAATAGGCATCATCTCCTGATCTGTTTACTATACCTCAATTGTTCTATGAATACACTCATTTCTGAAACAAGGAACCTAAGTTACAAGATAGTGCCGATCACTGGTTTGTTTTTTTTTTTTTTTAACATTTTTTATTGATTTATAATCATTTTACAATGTTGTGTCAAATTCCAGTGTTCAGCACAATTTTTCAGTCATTCATGGACATATACACACTCATTGTCACATTTTTTTCTCTGTGAGTTATCATAACATTTTGTGTATATTTCCCTGTGCTATACAGTGTAATCTTGTTTATCTATTCTACAATTTTGAAATCCCAGTCTATCCCTTCCCACCCTCCACCCCCCTGGCAACCACAAGTCTGTATTCTCTGTCTATGAGTCTATTTCTGTCCTGTATTTACACTTTGTGTTTGTTTGTTTGTTTGTTTTTGTTTTTGTTTTTTAGATTCCACATATGAGCGATCTCATATGGTATTTTTCTTTCTCTTTCTGGCTTACTTCACTTAGAATGACATTCTCCAGGAGCATCCATGTTGCTGCAAATGGCATTATGTTGTCGGTTTTTATGGCTGAGTAGTATTCCATTGTGTAAATATACCACATCTTCTTTATCCAGTCACCTGTTGATGGACATTTAGGCTGTTTCCATGTTTCGGCTATTGTAAATAGTGCTGCTATGAACATTGGGGTGCAGGTGTCATCCTGAAGTAGGGTTCCTTCTGGATACAAGCCCAGGAGCGGGATTCCTGGGTCATATGGTAAGTCTATTCCTAGTCTTTTGAGGAATCTCCACACTGTTTTCCATAGTGGCTGCACCAAACTGCATTCCCACCAGCAGTGTAGGAGGGTTCCCCTTTCTCCACAGCCTCTCCAGCATTTGTCATTTGTGGATTTTTGAATGACGGCCATTCTGACTGGTGTGAGGTGATACCTCATTGTAGTTTTGATTTGCATTTCTCTGATAATTAGTGATATTGAGCATTTTTTCATGTGCCTTTTGATCATTTGTATGTCTTCCTTGGACAGGTCCAAAGGAACAAGACTGATCTGATACGCAAAGAGAAATGACACTTTTAAAAAGTGCCTTTCTGCTTTCTCCAAGTTTGAACTGATTCTAAAAACTTTCGGTTTTATCCTCCTTATTTGCAAGTATTGTATATTATCAGCTTAATTTCAAGGGTGTTTCTGGGGAGAGACCATTAGTATGGATATAGGAAAGGAAATGCGCTTTGGGTAAAAATAAATCTTGCTTGAATCCAAAGTTTATATTATGTCCTTGGGTCTTCTGTGTTCATCTACCTGTTCCTGTCTCCATGTTTGTAAAAGAAGAAAATACTAAAATAATGATTATGATATAGGATTATATGAAGTAGTAGTAAACATTTATTCATTTAATAAAATGTAGCCTATCGGGTGCCAGGCACCGTACTGTTCCTTTGTGAGATACAGAATCGTATCAGGGAGACAAAAGTAACTAAACAAATGAATAAATAAATGAGAACCTCCAATGAAGTATACAGAACAGGACAAAGTGTTATAGAGAGATGCCTGATTAGGGTGTGCTTTAGATACTGTGTCAGGTAGACCCCTCTGAGCCCACTGACTGGCCACCTGACGCCTGACAAACTCCTTCTCCTTTCTAAGCTTCCATGTGATACCTGTAAAATGAAATAAACTTATAGAATTGTTACCAACACACAACAATTGTAAGTATTTAGCACACAATAAAGTATTAGCTATTATGGTGGCAATATTAAAGTTTGTATCATTCTTAGTGTAGAATTTGAGGTTTATCACTCTCAACAACTTCTGTTGTAGATTTCATAAGGTCCTTACTCTGAAGAACTCCTATTTTTAATCCTGTCTTTAGCAAGACTTATTTCTGATAGAATGCGCTAGATGCCACGGCAACATTTATCACGAGTTGTTATTTCAGCAACAGACACCTTGAGGACAGAAAGTAGTGTTTGCAACTCATTTCCTAAACAGCATTTTAAAAAGCACTGGTCAAATGAACAAAGAAGGAACTAGTTAGATTTTCAGCTATATTTTCTTCAAGACCCACCACCTTCCCTTTCCAACTTTCTCTCTTTCTCTCTTACTTTTTTCGCTTTGCTAGTTCTTGTGGGTGAAAATAGTCTCTTTCCTTAAGTGGATTAAATAACTCTCTTAAATTTAAAAAAGACTTTAGTAACAAAACACTTATTTGTTAAGAGTTTCCAGATACTCCCAGATAAGGTGCTGTGTAATGAAAATAGGAAAAAGAAATGTAAACAGTATAGAAATTATTAAACAGATATTTGTTTGGGGTAGACAATTTAATTTTTAATATCATTCTTATGAAAGAAAAAAAGTAATCCTCTAGGTAAACCATCCTCTGCATCTGTAAATGGGATGAGGGGCATTCTAGGAAAACCCTAATTTTAAAAATAGTAAGTTAAAAATTAATAATATTGACAGCATTTAACTTAGAAGGAACTCTTCTAAATGCTTTAATTAACCATGAAGTGGGTACTATTATTACCTTCATTTTATTAACTGAGAAAACAAATACAGAATAATAAATAACTGGTTCAAGTTCACACAGCTAGAAAGTGGCAGAGGAGAGACTGATTCAAGCCCAGGCAATTTGGGTCCTGAGTCCATCAGTTTAACTCCCATACTTCTGCCTTTTAAAAACAAATAACCTCAATATAAATTTCAAGTCTCAGGGTTATACCAATCACAGGACTTCTACAACTGGTAATAATACATAGGATTTGGGTCTGTAAAACTCCAAAAACAACTGGTATCAATTTATTACTTTCATGGACAATAAAGCAAACACTTAAAAAAAAAATGCTTCTAGTCCCTCAAAAAGACCTTCATATGTTGCTTCAGTTTTGCTTTTTTGCTTTTGTCTTCACATGTCACATGTGTAAACAAACTGCACAGCAAAATAAATAAATTGTCTCAGGATTGTTTGAATGTGGACTTTATTAAAAGCATCAAGTAACTTAGTGTTTCTGTTAGCTGCTTGTTCTCGGAATTACTAGGTTGGGGGCGGGGAGAAAGAAAGATGATGTGAGGTCAAGAGAAATACAACAGAGGAGAAATTTAATATTTACCAGTAAAGTACAAAACCAGACACTTCCTTGAAGGCACATAAAAAGGAGAAAAAGCTATTCATGGCAAAGATAATATGAGGGAAGAAATACATAGAAAGAATTCACAGAAATAATAGAAACTGATCTCTTATAGAAAAAAGGTTCAGAAAATATGGTTTGCTTTTTATTCCAGAATTTACTGTTTAATCATATACAGCTTCAAGGCACTATGATCCTCACAGAGGACTAAGCAATGCTGCAGACCTCCACCCAGTCATTATGTTTTACAAACCTTTGGGATATGAAATAGAACTGGAGTGACAGTACAATGTTTTGACAAATCCTTTTCAGAATTTCTGGGAAAAGCAGATACGCTGGCATACTTTGTTAAAATGATAAATTCTTTCTATAAGTATTTTGGGAAAAGGAATACAAACTGGTCCATTTGAAAAAATATTTCTGCATAAAGCAGCACATTTTTATGTTATGTAAATATCACTGGAAGGAAAGATTTCTGCTGCATGTAGAGCAATTCTGATGACTTTGGAGAAATTACCTTTGAGAAAGTTATTAGGAAGTTAACTATTGAGAATCTCACTGTTATTTGAGATGTTAGCATCCAAGGGGTTGGAAGAAATTGCAAAGTTGAAGGAAACTACAGTGAAAGTTCCAATTCAGTTAGAAGAGAAAAAAAAATGAAGCATGGAAGGGGAAAATAGCAAATATTTCAAAAGAAGAACATTTTCTTCCAAGCTTAGAGGCCAAAGCTAACTTGGCTCCCAAGATCGCTCAGGCATGTGACCCATGGGCTGTGGCCTGTGGCACACCTATACTACTTAACTCTTTTACAGGGCGATCAAAGACGTTTCAATGCTATAACCATCTTGGACATTCTACAGATGTCTGGTGGCCTAAAATGAACCCCAAATTAAGTTTGAAGGCTTCAATCCCTACCAGTCTCCATTTTCTTAATCTTTACAGAATTCTTGTATGTTTATTGTGAAATGTTTATAAAGAATGGAAAATATATGACAAAGCAGACAGATATCCATAATCCTCTCTCCCCAGACATAACTAAAATGATCCATTTCCCTCTCCAAAAAAAGGCTCAATGCATTTGTTCTACATAATTGAGATCACACAAAATGAAAACTGTGAAATGATTTTTCTATATCACTTAATTCCTTTTTATTGATCATTTTAATGACTGGATGACATCTCATGGACTTCTAATAGGGAATCTTTGGTTATTTCCAATTTTTGACTGTAACATATAATGTTGTGGAGAATATATTTTGACATATATTATTTTCTGCTTTGTGATTTATTTCCTTTGAGTAGATTTCTAAAAGGGAGGGAAAAATGCATGTCTTCAAGTAACTTTTCAAGAAGGTGTAGGTAGTATATTTTTGGAGCCTATAAGTATCTGACAGTGTTTCTTTGCTGCCTTTACACATGAATGACTCTGTAGATTGTTACATGATTCTCCAATAGTTACTGTTGGAGTAGTGAATTTTGATGTCAGTCTGAGTTTCACATCAAGATGCTTGTAGGAGTTGTTGTTTTTAAATGTTTGTCAACTCCAAACGTTACAAGGCTGGAATAAGGTCTACTTTCATTGTTCTCCTGCTTGCCGGCCCCGCCCCACCCCACCTGGAATTCAGCAAGCACTTTTGATTTACATCTCTAGGGCTTTTACACTTAAAAAAAAAAGAAAGAAAAGAAAAATTCTGCTTTAAGTAAATCTTTCATGCTGCTCTCTCTCTCTCTCAGTCATGACTACTTCCCCAGAAGTACATGTAATTCTCAGGCTGGATCTCCATTCTTTGTCTTCTGCATCTATCTTCATGTCCCTTAATATTTTATCTTTTTGTTTTGTGGTAATGGTTTCAAGGAATCTCCACATCACAGATTCAGATTTTTAACATTATCAATTCTGCCTTTATTGCCTCGATTGCAAGTGTTAATTCACATAATTAATTCCATTCTTGTTTTTTTTCCAATTTTCTGGGATTCTTCCTTACATGACAAAGTGCATTATAATGTAGCAGGTATGCATACTGGTTCCGTAATTACACTACATGTATTCTAATCCAAACTCTACAACTTTCTCACTGTATAAACATAGGAAATGTTTTTTTTTAATTTCTAAAATTCATTGAAAAGGGGATAATAATCATACCTCGCTAACAAATTTGTTGTGAAGATTGGAAAGTGCTATGGAAAGTGCTTAATCTAGTGTCTGGTACATCGTAAGCAATTAGCAAATACTAGATCCTATTGTTTTGTCATTATTATCATTAGCTCTTGGTGCCTTTACATCTCAGAGGATTCTCCTTTTAAAGATTTCTTCTATTTCTGCTCAAGAGTACACATCACGACACAGTGATTCTACAATGCTCTTATTCTTCTTGTTTTAAACTTATTTTAGTTGCAGAATCTGAACAAAGAGATTGGTTTATAGACTTTAAACCTGAAGTGTCTCCACCTCTCCATCTTCGTTTGCCAGAATTTGAGTAAAATGAATCTACCTCACTTGTTTCACATCTCAGGAGTTAATTTTGGAGGAAACATGTTCCTGTGGCCACCATCACAAATGCTATGAACACAAAACTCTGAATAAAGTAAAACCACACCCTTCTACCAAAATGTATTCAACAGAGTCACAAGCAATGTATAGAATTTTTTAAAGTTTGCCTTGACAATCAGAGAGTGGATTTTTAAAATGTGTATAATGTGTTATTTATTTCATACAACTAGTACTTTTTGTTTGTTTGTTTTTTAATGGGGGTAAATTACATTTATTTAATTGTTTGTTTAACTGGAAGTACTGGGAATTAAACCCAGGACTTGTGAATGCTAAGCACACACTCTATGTCTGAGCTACACCCTCTCCCCTCATTCAGCCAGTACTTATGAGCACTTACTGTCTGCCAACCTGTTAAATGAGCTTTCTGCTTTCACTAATGTTCTAAGAGACATCCCTCTTTTGTTCTCAATCCTTTCTGGAATGTAAACTCCCTGAGAGGCTTTCAATCATGTGATTGGTCACCATGATACTGAGTCAATTATGTTTTTCTAAACTTTGCTTCACCTAATTCGATCAGTGATATGCACTACTTTTTAGACAGGGAAGAACCTCACCATTTAGTTGATTTATCAATGATAACACTTCAAAGAAAAGCCGTAACCAGAGACTAATAAGATAAACTAGACTTCTGAAGCTAAGCAAGTGTATATATCCTCACTTTTGAATGACAGAGAAACAGATTTGAAAAGTGATGATGTAAGGGAGAAATAGACAAAGCAGACAGAGTACAGTCTTCTAATGATATTTAAGGCATTGACAAAGTGATGACATGATCAAAACATGATGACCCAGAGAGATAAAATGGATGATGACAGTAAATAAAGAGGGCCCAGGATTTCTAGCAGCCTTAGAGACCCCAATAACTATATCTTCTCAGGAGCCCTGAGTACAACTAACAGTGGAGTCTCAGTTAGTGGATTTCTTAGTGGACAGTGAGGCCATCTACTGTGTTCTAAATTGTAAATTAACTTCTTCAAGCAAGACCACCATTCCTATAGTGGGGTAACTGGGCAATCGCAGCACCAAAGTCTCTTTAATGTGAAAGGCTTTAAATGACAGCCCGCAGAGCCTGTCTCTGCTGAATTCTAAGGTCTCTTTAAGGAGGAAAGTAGTATCATGGCCTTAGAGATTTTACTTGCCTCACAAAGGGAAACGTGTGCTATGATTCACACTGCCTATTGTACTTTTATACCTGATGAATCTAGAAATGTAACCTTGGTTTTAAATGATATGAGATCTCAAATTCAGGATGAAGGAGACGCAGAAGCCTATGCATCAGAAGTGAATACCAAGTCTCCAACTGGTTTTCAGGTATCCTGGGAAAGACGCCCCAATTCAGCAGGCAGTAGCTAGAAGAGAATGACGCCCATTTCCCTATTTCCATAGAAATGGAAGAAATGAGCTAACAGTGGAGATTTGAAAGGGTAAAAAACTAACAAGCTGGCTGTTGAGTTGTTCAGGCCTGTACTTTTAGCTAAACTGATCTTATGACTAACACGCTCCCCTCCCTGTGAGCGCTTTTATTAGAATAACTTACCCTTTTTACCATAGAGGTCTTGAAAAAAGGTCATGGACTGAACCTCAAGAAAATGGGCAGGCCCTCCTAAATTCCTCCAAAACAACAGAAAGTTCTTATCAAGCTGAAGAGAATGTAATACCCCCTAAAACGCCGATTGTTATCACTTTTTCTGTTCCATCAGCTTATTTGTACAATACAGAGATAGCCAAAAATGAAATTAATTTACTAGAATGTTTATCTGAAAGTGTCTAGAATGTAACACAAATAAATAGACAAATGGGAAATATGATAAAGTGGCTAAGAGTTGTGGACAATAAACTAGGAAGATCCAACATCTATTTACATATAAACAAGAAAGGAGAAAGAAACTTAAACAGAAGAAATATTTGAAAGGATAATGGATAAGTTCACACAATTAATAATTAGTTAATAGCTACAAAAAGGTTAATGAATCTCAAGTAGGATAAATAAAATGAGAGCCATATCGAGGCACACCATGGCAAAACCATATAAAGACAAATTCTCAAAATCAGCCAGGAAAGAAATACAGATCACCTTCAAATGAATCACAATTACATTGACAGCTGGTTTCTCAAAGCAATAGTGAAAGTTGGAAGAGAATAAAATAATGACTGCATTGTGCTGACAGAAAATAAATGTCAACTTAGAATCCTTAGTGTTTACACGTTATATCTTTTTCCATCCTTTCACCTTCAACCTTTCTGTTTTCATATTTAAGGCATAGTATCTTTTTAAAAGAACAAAAAGTTAAGTTTTGTTCCTCTATCAAGTGTAATATTATTCATCTATTAATGGAATATTTAATGTAAACAATGATATATTTTATTTTAAATCTATCATGTTACTATTTACTTCCAATTGTTCCACCTGTTTTGTGTTCCTCTTTTACTTCTTTCTTGCCTTCCTTGGATTAACAAAATATTGTTCCCTCTCCTTCCTCCAGTAGCTTCTTACTGACATATTTATTTACTATTCTTTTAGTGAATACCTGAAGTATACAATTTTTGTATCCCCAGAGATTAACAAAACTCTAATCAAAGTCTTAGCCTGACAGAACAAAGAATCAGCAAAAGCTTTGGGATGAAAAGCAATGAGTCATGTTAGGCTGACCTTTTTTCAATTACCTTCTCTTCAGGATCTTGACCACATACATTATAGCTGCCTCAGGACCTTGCCAAGGTCTTCAGACAGGTATTTCACATTTATCCAGCTTCTTTAGTTATTCTCAGAGAGATTGGTCTATTACAATCTAATCCATAATTTATAGAAGCAAAAACAGAAGCAAAAGCTTTAATCTAGAATTGTATGCTCAATGAAAGTATACTTATAAAACAATGATAAGATTAAGAGAACTAACAAAAATAAACAAACAAAAATAATAAACAAGCAAAGTTTGAGATAACTTACTCCTAAGAGACCTTCTTTAAAGAAAATTCTAAAACATGTATTACAGGCAGAAGAAAAGTCATATTCTTTCCAAATTCACAGAAATTAAAAGAAATTAAATGAGAAGAAACATTTAATCTATCTTTAAGGAAAATAAAGAATTTTTTAAACTAACAAAAAGAGAAATTCGTAAAAGGAAAAAATACGATATTATAAAGAAACACAAATTTTTCTAAAATGATAGTAAACATAAATAAATTAAATGTACCATTTAGATAAAAATAGTTAAGTAGATGTATTTAAATGCATCTATATGCTTAAGAGACACACCTAAAAGATATGGATACAAAGTGAATAAAAGTTAATGAAAAAAGATATCATAGCCAAATACTAACCAAACAAAGTGGAATAGTTATATTTAAATGAAACAAAATAGACTCTAAGGCAAATAGCATTATTGGAAAACACAGCAATACAAACAAATTCACAAAATCCACGATTAGAGTGAAATGTTTTACTGTATTTTTTCAGCAATTTCTGGATTAAACAGATAAAATTGCATTGATGACCTAGAGCACTTGAATAGCACTGTATTAATTGGGCTATGCTAGGTTACAGTGCCAAAACAGGTAAACCTTGAAGACTCAGTGACTTAACATAATAGAAGTTTATTTCTTTTTATATCACAGGCACCAAGAACTTGGGGATATTGACTCTATCCATTTTGTGGCATTGTCATCTTCTAAAGCTCATTGGAATTCTATTGAGCCTACTGGATCCTCTACATTTAATGACCAAAAAGAGATGAGAGAGAAGGAAGGACTTTCATGACATTGTAAGGACCAAGACAGAAGTGCTTTATATGACTTCTGTCCATTTTCTTCATACTTAATCAGGATACACCTTAAGACTTTAGGAAAAAACAAAAACAAAAACAGAACTGCTTCCCTCAGGGGAGGGGAGGAGGGATGTAATAAAGAAAATAAACAAACATATGTGTAGAAATTAATGTATTAACAAACACAACATAAAGATTCAACAAAATTAAAAGTTGTTTCTTCAAAAAGACTAATAAAACCAATAAGTTCCTGGCAAGATTGAAAAAGAAATGGAAAGACACCAAAAAGTATGGCCCTTCCATGCCACACAGAGGGGTCCATACCACATTGTCCTGGGTTCCTGTCATAACTTAAGAGAAAAGTTTCACAATGTCTGAAGTACTTGATGTCCTATACTTGCAAGAGGAGAAGTTCCTCACATTCCTGGTGGCAGGAATCCACTCACATGGCAACAACTTTGACTTCCAAATGGAACAGAACATCTACCAAAGGAAAAGAATGGCACCTACATCATAGTTGATTTATATATTGCAAGCAGTTTTTTTTTTATTGTAAAAAAAAAACTGCTTGCAATATATAAATCAATTATTTAAGAAGATAAACAAAATTGATCAATCTTTAGCCAAAATTTTCAAAGAGAGAGAGAGCCTAAATCAACAAAATCAGAAATGAGAAAGGAAAAGATACAACAGACATTACAAAAATACAAAGAATCATAAGAAGTTACAATGGACAAGAATATGCCAACAAATCAAACTAGAAGAAATGGATAAATTCCTGGGAACATACAGTCTTCTAAGACTGAATCAAGAAATCTGAACAGACTGATTACTAGTAATAAAATTGAATCAGTACTCAAAAGCTACCAACAAACAGGTAAATTCTACCAAAAATTTAAAGGATTAACACTTATCCTCCATAAACTATTTTTTAAAAATTGAGGAGGAAGGAAAACTTCTAACTTTGTTCTATAATGCTAGTATTACCTTGACACCAAAATCAGACAAAAACACTAAGAAGAAAAAAAATTAAAGGTCAATATCCATGGTGAATATAGATGCAAAAACATCAACAAAATACTAGCAAACCAAATAAAACAATACATTAAAAGGGTCATACACCATGCTTAGGTGGGATTTACCCCACAGATGCAAGGAAGGTTCAATATCCACAAATCAGTCAATGTGATATACTGTATTAACAAAATAAGAAATAAAAATCATATGATCATCTCAATAGATAAAAAAATTTGATAAAATTCAACATCCATTTATGATCAAAACCCTCAACAAAGTGGATATAAAGGGACTTATCTCAACATAATAAAGGCCATATATGACAGACCCACAGCTAACATCATACTCAATGGAGAAAAGCTGAAGGCTTTTGCTCTAAGACCTGGAACAAGACAAGGGTGCCCACTTTTACTGCTTTTATTCAACATGGTATTGGAAGTCCTAGTCACAGCAATTAGATCAGAAAAAAGAGATAAATGTCATCCAAATTGGAAAGGAAGAAGTAAAACTGTCAATATTTGCAGATGACATGATTCTATATATATATAAAACCCTAAAGACTCCATCAAAAAACTACTAGAAATATTAATTCAGTGAAGTTGCAGGATACAAAAATAACATGCTGAAATTATTCTGCTTCTATACACTAATAACAAAATGTCAGAAGGAGAAATTAAGAAAACAATCCTGTTTGCAACTGTGTCAAAAAAGTTATATACTTAGGAATAAATTTAACCAAGGAGGTAAAAATCTGTACTTTGATATTGATGAAGACAACATAAATAAATGGAAAGCTACATTGTGCTCATGTATTGAAAGAATTAATATTGTTAAAATGTCCATACAATCCAAAGCAATCTACAAATTTAATGCAATCCCTATCAAAATATCAATGGTATTTTTCATAGAACTAGAACAAAGGATTCTAAAATTTGCGTGGAAACACAAAATACTCCAAATCACCAAGTAAACGTGAATAAGAAGCTGATTATCACACTTCCTGATTTTAAACTATACAACAAAGTTATAGTTATCAAAACAGTATGGTACTGGGACAAAAGCAGACTCATTGATCAATGGAGGAGAATAGAAAGCTTAGAAATGAACCCTTACATATATTAGTCAATTAATCTATGACAAAGGAGGCAAGAATACCAAGTGGGGAAAAGACAGTCTCTTCAATAAGTGGTACCGAGAAAACTGGACAGCTACTTGTAAAAGAATCAAACTATACTACCTTCCTACACAAAGTATAAAAATAAACTCAAAATGGATTAAAGACTTCAATGTAAGACCTGAAACCACATAATTCCTAGAAGTAAATACAGGCAGTAACGTCTTTGACATCAGTCCTAGTGATATCTTTTTGGATCTGTCTCTTCAGGCAAGGGAAACAGAAGCAAAAATAAACAAATTGAACTACATTAAACCAAAAAGCCTTTGCACAGTGAAGGAAACTATCAACAACAAAAAAGGCCGCCTATTGAATGGGAGAAGATATTTGCAAACGATATATCCAATAAGGAGTTTATATCCAAAATATTAAAAACAGAAACACAAAAGATACATACAACTCAAGATCAAAAAAAAAAAAAACCACAATTAAAAAATAGGCAAAGAATCTGAATAAACATTTTTCCAAAGAATGCATATAGATGGCCAATAGACACATGAAAAAATGCTCAATATCACTAATTTTCAGCACAATGCAAATTAAAACCACAAGGAGATATCACCTCGTATCTGTCAGAATGGCTATTATCAAAAAGACAGCAATAACAGATATACACTATACATGAGACAGATAGACAACAAGGACCTACTGTATAGCACAGGGAACTACTTTCAACTTCTTGTAATAATCTATAATGGAAAAAAATTTGAAAATGTATGTGTGTGTGTATATATATATATGTATATGTACAACTGAATTGTTTTGCCGTACACCTGAAACTAACAGTGTAAATCAGCTACACTTCAATAAAAAATAAAATTTAAAAAAAAGACAAAAAATAACAAGTGTTGGTGAGGCTGTGGAGGAAAGGGAACCCGCGTACACTGTTGGTGAGAATGTAAATTGGTACGGCCACTATGGAAAATGGTATGGAGGGGTCTTAAAAATAAAACTACCATACAATCCAGCAATTCTACTTCTATTTTCCCAAAGAAAACAAAAACATTAATTCAAAAAGATATATGTACCCCTACGTTCATCACAAGATTATTTACAATAGCCAAGGTATAGAAGCAGTCTAAGTATCCATCAATAGATGAGTGGAAAAAGAAGACATAGTATATATATATATATATATATGCAATGGAACAGTACTCAGCTATAAAAAAGAATAACATATTGCCATTTACAAAAACATGGATAGGTCTAGAGGGAAATATGTTTCATGAAATAAGTTAGAGAAAGACAAATATTATACGATCTCACTCATATGTGGCATCTAAAAAACAAAACAAATGAACAAACACAATGAAACAGAACAGACTCACAGATCCAGAGAACAAATTGGTGGTTGCCAGAGGGGAGAGGGGTGGGAGATAGGATTAAATAGGTGAAGGTAATTAAGGGGTACAAACTCAAGCCACACAATAAATAAAGCATGGATGGAATATACAGCATAGGGAATATCGTCAGCAATGTTAAACTCACTTTGTATGGTGAACGACGGTTACTAGACTTACTGTAAAAATCATTTACTAATATACATAAATGTCAAACTATGTTGTATGCCTGAAAAGAGTATTGTATGTCAACTATACTTCAATTAAAACAAAAAAAGAAAGAGAAAAATGCTCAAGATATGTTTCAGGAGAATTTTAAAATTACAATTGTATTACAATGTTATGCCATTTAGATTCCTTTATAGTATGAAGCAATAAAACAATAAACTTCCAAAATTCAACAGAGTGGTGGTAGCTCTGTATGGAGGCCAAGGATAAGCAGAAGAAAGGTATCTGTTCATTGCAGGATTAAAGTATCCTTGATTTCTAAGTATTCTCAAGTAAACAAAGTTATCCTGATCCTCAAAAGAGACGTTGGGCAAGACTAAGCAGGATTTGTCAATTCCCCTTGGCAGATTCCCACAGGCCTAACTGGAAATAAGAGAGGAAAAATACATAAACCGCCTATTTTGTCAGAGCCCTGGGGGAACATTTACTCTCTGAACCTATTCTCTGAAATTTGAGGCTTTAGAGAAAAAGCTTCGGATCTGTGCTACCTCTGCTCAACCTCAGCCAACAGTTGTGTTCTCCCTACCTACGTAAGACTGTATGATTCTATTTTAAAAATTAGATAATATCCTATTGGCCTCAAAGAGGTGACAGTCTATCTGAGGAGGCGATATTGACGCAAATTTAACTCTGCATAAAGTGATGTGTTTAAATCAGGAAATCACAGGTCATTTTGTATCCTAGTTGATTAAAGTACCTAGATAGTAAATTAGGACAACTGAAATAAACAGAATTGAAGGCAATTGGAAAATGTAAACAAAAATATCATTGTTGGCTACTGAGTTAGGCGTCCCATTTCAGATTCTGTCTCGGAACTTTCTGATAATGGAGACTAACCTTCTTCCTGAAAAATGTGTGCAGTAAAAAGTAGATTTTATTTCATCCAGTTCTCTGTGAAAGGCTTCCAGAGTTCAAGTCTCTGAACGTAGAATATAAGTCTATGAGTATTTAGCCAGTAAGTGGGAGGAAATTTTGTTGAAAAAATATGGCCTAACATGACATGGTAACTTATGGTACGTTATGGTAACTTAAGGTGTCTTAGAGTCCTGGGGGTTGATCTTCTCTGAGGTTCTTTTGACTGCTTGGTGGAGAACATATACCCCTGACCTAGTCTGCCATGATTCTGAGGGGCCATAGGATTTCTATCATGCAAGGATTTGTACCATATGTCTTTGTATCTCCAGAGACGATATCAGTAGACAAAACATGCTCAGAATGTGTTTGTTGAATGAACAAATAAACCATGGGCATGTCTCAGTATCCTTAAGAGCAAACTCCATGGCACAGTGATCTTTGTAAATGTAGAGTTTGTGGACTTGACCCAAGTGTTGAAAAAATGAATTGAGTCCAACTACTCTCATTTTGATTCTGAAGAAACAACTGGGCATACCCTAAAATCTCAGCATCAGATGCTGCAGGATGGTTGTGCTCAGTTCTAATGCCTGTAATTGTCATATATTTTTTATTCCCCTTATTCCCTCCTAATTTCACTAACAAGACCTGCCTGCATAAGTAACCAGTTAGGCATCTTGCTACAAAAGGAAAAAAATTAAGGCATCAAGTCCACTTGATGACAGGTTCATTGGGAACATACATTTGGATGAAGTAATGCTCATGCAAAGTACAATTTCCATGAGAGATCAGAAGCCTAATACCTTCTTGATAGAAAAAAATTAGATTTTAATGGGAAGTGAATACACTGCATAGAAAACTTGTGGAGCAAATTTGACCCTAAATTGCTCTAATCTTTAAAGTTTGAGCAAGACATATCTAAACATATCCAAAATTTTTTTAAAAAAAATCATTTCTTGGTTCATTAGTTGATAAGTCCATTTGAAGCACATAAGCACATTTCTGAAGCTGACCCAAGATAGGAAACTAGAATTTCCACAGCTCAGTGGGTTCATCAGGGAGATGAAAAGGCCATTAGAGATGTTGCTGGCAAACTAACACTACTGGATTCTAATTTTCTTTTTTACTAAAGGCAGTTTTCTACAGAGGGGAGACTCAACAACAATGCAAAAGAATGGTGACTCCCTCAGACTGGATCTTTGATAAGTAGTTCTTGACTGTTGGAATGAAGAGCCCTTTATCTTATGTTCAAGGAGACAGTTTTCACTCACCATTTTTGTTAACGTGTCCAAAACTTCCAAACTCCCAAATCTGACAAGCTCCTTCTCATTAAATTCCAGATGCCTATCTATCTTGCTCCTACAATCTTCTATAATTCATTCACTAGTAATATACATAAAGGGGAGAATCAGATGAGCCTTGTTGGAAACATACTTGACTTCCTCCTAGAACTTATCTCCTGCCTTACTGGAAAAGGTAGAAATTACCCAGCAAGAACTTGAGAAATTTTGCAAGACCTTGGCCCTGGACTGAAGGTCTGAGATCATCAAGTCAAGTACCTTTGAGATTCATCCATCAAAAGCAGGTAATTATAACTAGTAATATATCTATTATCCTTTTTATAAAACCCTCTTTCCACACATTACTGTATATAAATAGGTAAACAACAGGGACCTACTTTAGAGCACAGGGAAATATATTCAATTTCTTGTAATAACATATAATGAAAAAGAACCTGAAAAAATACATATGTATGTGTATAACTGAATCACTTTGCTGTACACCTGAAACTAACATTGTAAATCAACTACACTTTAATAAAAACTTAAAAAAACTTTAAAAAAGAATGAGAAAAAAACCCCACAAAACCCTTTTTTGATGTCCTGATGGTTCATTTCCATATATGCCTACAGTCCAAACCACAGTGACTGGTGATGGCCTGATGGCATCCAGAAGTGATGGAGACCTGAAGCACCTAAACCTCCCAGTCTCCCACCAAAAGCTTCTAACTGTGTCGAATGTGGCTGGTTTGTTGCAAAACTGTACCTGGTTTACTGATTTCTCTATTTCCCCTCCTCTTTCCCCATCAGTAAACAGCATTTCCTGTACAAGTACAGCAGCCAACTGAAAAGCAAAGATAACCATTTATTTTATTCATACACTTGCTGAATGTGTAACCTGTGCCTTACAGTGTCCTTGTCACTGCTGGGGAATTGCTGGTATGTTTACACAATGGACTTTGCCTATATGAGGAAGGAGGGATGGAATCAGAGACAATGCTGAAGTTTCAACCTGAATGACTCTAAGTATTAGTGTTTCCATGAAAAAATGGGAAAAATCAGGAAAAGAAAATGCTTTGATAGAAAAGTATTACATGAATTTGGTTTTAGATGGATTGTGCTGAACTTGAGTTGCCAGCATGTTGTCCAGGTAGAAGACATGTGGACCAGCTGTACCTTACTTTGGGAAGGTGGTAAAATTCATGATAGAAAATAGTGCAAAGAGAGAACTGAATTGGATGTACAAGATGAAGATGCACTGTATACCACTATGTGCCTCTTCTGAGTCTCTCACCCTTACCAGTTCTGAGATCTTCAGCTGGTTACCCAACTTCCATCACCAATGCAGCGTATGTATCCATGCAGGCCCATGAAGTCAGTCTTTTAAAAGTAACCACTCCATGCCTACCATCTCCACTCCTTCCATCTCTTCTCGATTTGGGGAAACTTCACCACGTGGATTAAACCCAGCTTGCCAAGAGTCTGCCAAAGGAGCTCAATGACCCAACTTGGTATGCAAGGGATTTAACTCCTCATAGCGCCATCTTGGCTAAACAGAGACAGGAGACAATGGACAGATCAATCTCCTCTCCCTTTCTCCCTTCAATCAGCCTGCCTGAAGATGTCCTGTGTGACCAAGTATGAGCACCTGCTGAACAACAGGAAGTGTTTCTTTGTAGGTCCCTGTGAAGAAGTAACTGGAGGGGTCATGCTTCACCTTTCCTGCCTCCCCAGTCTTCCCTGCATTACTTCCCTTTCCTCTTAATCTCACTGTCCTGGGATTTAACTCCCAAACCAACTACTAACACTAAATCCCTATCTGACGTTCTCTTTCCTCTGTCCTGCAATATGAAACCCAGACATAATGCAAACGTGAAGGGGCAGCATGACAAACAGCATCGCCTTGCTTCTGAAGTGTAATTTTGTGATCGTTTTTGGAATAGTGTGAAAGCAATTTAGTGATTATTTTGAAGAGTAATAGGAAAGCAGTGTGGAAGTGAGAAGCAAACGAGCTCCTTTTACTCTTTCAATGAATGGCCTTCATTGAGCAGGGCTGGGAGAGGAATTTTTATTAGCTATTAGGGTCTTTTTTTAAGGTAAGGCAGTGGAGTGTTTATTTTTAGAAATCCTAATGGAGTTACTAATTTATTTACTTATGTTTCAATTCCACAAACACAGATTGTTTATGAGGATTAAGTTCATCACCTAAGATATACAGATGACATAATTCCACCTGTGAACTGGAGTTGACAGTCCAGATGATTGAGACTGACCAAAGAGAGTCTCAATATACTTGTAATAAATGCTTGATGAAGGCAGGTTCACGCTGGCAGAACCCAGGAGGGCACCTATCTAAGGCTGAGGTGGTGGGTAGCAAACCAGAGAAGGTTCCTTAACAAGCTGAGCTTTGAAAGACATTGGAGTTATCCAGATAAAGTAGGGAAGGTAAAACATTCCTAGGAGGGGGTGAACCCAAAGGTGTACTGAGCAGAGACTTCCAGGTACAGAGAATAACGGCCAGAAAGCACCTGCGACCTACTGGGAGGGGGGTGGGGGGCACGTCGCTTCACCTGTTTGAGCCTCACTGTTCCCCACTATAAAGTGGGGGAAATAGCACTGTTGTGCAGGGAAGATGTGAATTTTAAATAAGACACTATGTGTTTAATTTATGGCATATAATAGGTGCTTATGGGTAGCAGTTGTTTTTCTTTCAAGCCTTGAGAATGGCCAAACCACTTTCTTTCAATTACTTATGGAGAAGAACCTGAAACAAGCAGCAAGGGTGGAGAAAATCCAGTAAACTTCAGAATTAAAAAAAAATGGAAATCAAAATATATGAAGCTCAAAATCTCAAAGCTTTTGATGGAAGACAATTCCTGTCTTTTAAAATCTTCATTGGTTTGCTTCATTCTGAGGCAAATTTTGCCCTCATCCATAGGTTTCCTCCACATTCATCTACATCATGAGGACTATGGCTCCTGTGGGAGCCTGTTTGAGGTCTACCAAGTCATAAGAATCACACATTCTTTTCCTTGCCAAAGAAAAAAAATATGTTGCCAAACCCAAACACAGCTTGAATTCAGACAGAATATTCTTTAAATTCTGAGCAATTTTTCAATTTGGCTAAGAAGACTCATATCCCCTCAAAAGTCAATACTTACCAAAGGGAAACAGCCAGCAAAGCAAGTCTCTTTTTACTTCACACATAAGGACAAAGCAAAATGGCTGTTTAATAACAAAACCATAATTCATACCAGATCATCCAAAATATGTTTGCACATATTTAAGTCTTACAGATAAATCTAATTTAGAAAAATATGTGATTCTCAGTTCCTCACTTACTCATCCCTCTTTTCTGTTTTAGCTGTGGGTGTGTGTCATTCCAAGTTCTCTGGACAGTCTTGTAGAATTCAGAGTTCAGCTCTGCTACATGTTTCATCAGTTCCATTTCTCATGCAACAGCAGCAAGATGGAGACCTGAGAATACGTTTGTGGTGCTTGTGCCCAACGAATCACAGTCTGGAGAGGCCTCTGGCAGAACAATAGACAAATCCCAAGGTTCGTTTGGAAAGAGAAAACTCTATGGAAATATCAAGCCCTCTTGGCAGTCTGTAACTACTGACAACCTTTATTTGATTCCCACAAACTCATGGAACATCAGGTCCAACATTCTGGATTCCACATGAGTTCCCAAAAGCCATGAGTGTGGAGTTAAATATTTCCCTGGTTTCAGAAACCATAGGGCACATAATGGCTTCAAGAACAGTGAAACGTCTCACAAATTAGAAGGACATAGAGAAGACTCCTGGAATTCTGGTTGTGGACTTTCAGAAATCACTTTGAAGCTACTATAGCCTCAGTTTAGTTGTCAGCTATCTCTCTACTGCTCTCGTGTCTAGAATGTGAGTGGAGGGTACACCAGCTCTGGAAATCTGCCCAGAGAGACTTATCTGATGCTTGCTGATTCCAAAATAAGGCAAGATCTTTGAATCACATTCTTTTCCTTGAGTTGTAATTCAATAATTAAGTAGTTAATTCTCAAACATATGTATTGAGTACCTACTATGTACCAAATACTGAGAAAAGCATTCAGGATACAGTGTCGAAAAGATATAGCTCCTGATCTCAAATGGCTCTTGAAGGAGACAGATAAGTAAATGGGCATTGACGATATTTTTGGTAAGTACCATGAAATGTAAATGCGTCAGGTATTGTAAGAGATAACGAGGAGCATCTAACCCAGATCTGGAATTGGAAAGAGGCTCAGAGAAGGCTTCCCAGATGAAATGCCCTCTCAGCTGAAAGGATGGGTGGGTTGAAGCCAGACAAACAAGGAGAGATTGTTCCAGGCAGAGAGGAAAACATAGTAAATGCCCAGAGGAAAGACAGAAAATGGCCCATTCAGTAACTTCAAGTACTTCAATATGGCTGGACTGTACAGTTCAAGAGGAGAAATCTCAAGAGCTGAAATTAAGCAGGTTTTTAAAAAAGGAGATAGAGCATATATTTTATGCCAATGCTTACACATTTGAACTTTATCAAAAGGATGATATTTTATGCCAATGCTTACACATTTGAACTTTATCAAAAGGATGATGGTGTAAGAGGGAAGAACAAATCTGACTCCATGTTAGATCTGTTCCTTTAGCTCTAACCCTGGGCTCTGTCTCCTGTGCGTAGTCACGCTGCTTCTTCACCTTTTGTAAAGGAATGTTGCCTAGAGCCTGAAATATACAGGAGAGCCCATTCTCAAGGCTCTGACCTTAAGGGTATACCATTTTTCCATTCATATAGAGATAAAAAGTTGCAGAACAGAGAAAAACATTTATTTTGCTGGAGTTTTGCAGGAACATTCTGACCTGACCTACTTGGACAGCTGCAAAAACAAAGGATTCTGACATCAAGAAGTTTGCAACAATCAACCACACCAGCCCCACTTTAGTATAAAAGGAGCTTAAATTCTGACTTGGGGAAGATGGTTCTCTAGAACATTAGTCAGCCATCTTCCTGGTCTACTGTCTTTCTGAATAAAGTCGTTATTCCTTGCACCAACAACTTGTTTCCTGATGTACTGGCCTGTTGTGTGGCGAGCAGAATGAGTTTGGATACGGTAATGATGGTAGATTTTATCAGGCAAGAGAAATGATTAAATGTCTAATTTGTAACACCTTATAAAAATCTGCAGCATGGAGGAAGGAGTCAGGGAAAACCAGGAAAGAGTCTGAGGCAGTGATCAAGGAACCTGGACTGAGACACTGGCTGTGACTATAGACAGAAATGGATAAACATGAGTGAGGAGTAGAATGTGGATACAGCACGTCTTGGAGATCAATTATTTGTGGAGAGCAATGGAGGTAGGTAGAGCAGTCAAAGATGACACCTAGATTTTTGAATCAGGCAATTAGGTGATAGTTTTCACTGAGGAAGAAAGACTAGGAGAAGCAGGGCAGAAAATACTGAGTTCAGTTTGGACATGTTAAGTTTGGGGTCCCGGAAGAACATTCAAGGGAAAAAAATTCTAGTAAGAAGGTGGAAATAGAGATTTTGATTCTTCACCGCTATGTGTCATAGGTGATGTCAGAAAGGAATGACTTCAGCAGGGACTGTGTGTGTGGTGTGGGATGCAACAAGATCATAAAAAACATCACAGGAAGACCAACCATTAAGGGATCTGCCAAGAAAGAGGAGCCATCACCAGGCAGAGAGGAGAATCTCCCTGAGAATGGAGAATCACGGAAGCCAAGGAAGCGTTTCACGGAGAAGTGTTCAAATCAACGATATCAAATGTTATAGACCGGTCATGTGAGATAAAGCCCCAAAAGTGTCCATCTGACTCTGTAATTTTAAGCCAAGAGGAGAAGTCTTAGTCCAAAAGTAGCATCGCAGCAGAGTTTGGACTCACCGTGGACTAGAACTCGCCAGCTTTTTTACAACAGCTACCCATTTTTCATATTTCTTATTATTCACAGCTGAAATATACCACTAAGCCACAGACCTGCAAGTCCCTTCAGCTCCAGTGTATTGAGGATAAGCCTGAAAACTGAACTTTTCCTAAACAAAAGGGGTTTGGAGTATTTTTCTTTTTCCTCCTCAATCAAGGAGTGAGCCAATACTTGTGCAGTCTTTACTCCGGGATGCAGTACTTTCATCCTCTGTTTGGGGTGGGGTTATTCCAGACAGCTTTCCTGCTGTGTGTCCTGGAAGTGAAGTTCAAACAGAGTTCATGGGAAATATAAATTAAGCAAGTGCTTCTACACGAACATTTATTTTGTCCCAGAAATATCCATTTCTAATGAAGAAACTTCTCTCCAAGTTTGCTTTTAAGGGATATTGTGAGCAATTTTACTATTCGTTAAATTATGTGGCCTTTGATTTAGAGTTGTGTAAGACGTATTCAGTATTATTTGTAATAGCTCAATTGGAAAAATGTGATTTTTTTTCCCAGAAATTTCAAAGCTTCTTGCTATAAATATCTCCCCATTATTTAGCAAATTCTGAAGACTTAAAATGTATAAGCAGTGAGTGTATTTCTTGCCTCTACTTTCATATGGAAGCCATTGGGGTAAAATCAATACTCAGATAGCTCAGAATGAACAGCCCCCACTGAGGGAGGACATGAAAAATACATCTTCTGCCAATTTTTTAAAACTTAAAGCTCAGTTCTATTGACAGTAGATGATCTTTATCTATTTGGGATGGCTAAGGAAATGGCTAATGGATCCAAGTTGTCACGACGAATTGGAATCTCTCAAATCACCCAGTAATCCCATGCAGTTACATAAGCTTGAAATTTAACCTTTGAAAGATCTGGTAAGAGAACTAGTTACATATTTGGGGATAAAAGTGGTGGAACAATTCTGTCTTCCACAAAGTCCTCATGTAGCCAGCTTTCCAAAAGGTGAAGCATTAACAATAGGCCAATGAGAGTGCACCAAACACTTCTGTTTAGTTTTCTTTGGTTTTTCATGTGGGTTTGGTCATTTTTCCCTTTTCACTCAGAGCTCACTGCTCAGAAATTCAGGTTAACATTAGGAACAAACCAAAACCTGGATATCAGCCTACACCGTCCCACCCCTCAAGTCCTGCCTGTAGTCAAACACCATTAATAGTAACAGCTGTTGTTTACAGGGTGTTTATTATATCAGCTACCTGGCTAGGCACCTGGTGTCAAAAATCTCATTTAATGCCAACCGCAGCTTTATGAGGGGATTTCTATTATGCCCATTTGATAAAGGAAATACTCGAGGTTTAAAGACTCTACGTGATGTCCCACACAGTTACTCAGCTAGTATGTGGCCTCGCCAGGATTCAGCCCTGACTCAATAGCTCAAGATCTTAACCACTGTGCTCACTGCCTGTATTTATGGAAGCCCTGCCGCCTCTTCCATCTACAAGACATCAGTTAGGAAGCCTAGGCATTCGTGCACATGGACAAATTCACAAAAAGCACCCAGCCTCCGTTGTGTGCCCACACGCCTACAAACTCTTTTTCTTCAAAACTTCATTCTGGCTATCTGCTTGACCCACGAGGTGAAATTAGGTTACTGCAGACTGATTTATTATGCATGTTTTCCAAGCCAAGAATAAGAAACGTTTTCCTTTGATGGTGTAGAAAAGTGTGTGGAAAAAATTAATATGACTGGCAAGCCAGCCCTTCCTTCAACACTCTTGGCTTTTCCATGGGAGTTTGCCCCATTCATTCTTTCAGCAAGCCTCACTTCTAAGGCTGCATTGAACTCAACCATAAAGGGGCTCTGGGGCAGGCACAAAAGAGATTGGACACTGGAGTCCTGCTCTCAGTGAAGACAGTAGCTTATGTGGGAAGATAATTAACTTACAAGAGATCTATGTCCGTATACAAGTTCCAGTTAATGCACTCCAAATGGACCAGCAGAGAAAGGAGGAAAATTGTCCATATTTTGAGACACACAAGCCCGTCATTCTTCATCATAAGACACAGACGAAAAGGGACACATTTGCCTTTGATTTCCTGACCACTGGTACTCTCGTGTCTTTACAGTTTGTGAGGTTTCTGTACACTGGGAAACCATAAGAGCGCCACACATAGGATTCATAAGGAGCAAGAGGTCGACAGCCATAAGGATCCAGGTCTGACGTTCCAATAGGTGTGACGGCTCCCAGCCTTCATCCTCATGGTAAAGACAGTTTTCTGCTTTTCTGCAGGACTCGGTACAATTGCACATCAGTTCAGGCAGCTGCATTAAGCACTGGAGCGCTGAGTCGTTCCAAAGAGGGAGTAAGTGAGCCAATAGCTACAGCTGGCAGCCAGGGAAGGGAAAATGTGCTCTGAACACTCAGTGAGTCACTCGAACAGACAGGAGGGAGTGCGTGCCAATCAAGCCTGGACCTGGAGCCAGAGCTCACACACTCAGCAGGGTCAGGATTTGCATCGGAGGTGAGTTCTTGAGAATCAGGCAGTAGTTGTAGGTGAATGGGTGGGATATTTCCCACTGGTGCCAACACTAATTTCCCTGAGGGTCCAGGGGCTTATTTCCAAAGAAGGCATAGAGCTGAAGTCCAGCAGAGATGGCCGGCCATTGGAGGCCCCACCTGCATGTCCCAAGTTCACATCAGGTATCATATGCATAGTCAGTATTTCTGGTTGCAAGCCACATTCCAGCTGAGGTTACTTCCCACTGGCTCATTTCCTTCTGTGGTTTAAAATACCACCAAATTCATCCATATGCTTCACATGGGCTCTCAAGCTACTTATTTGAAAGAAGAGAGGGTAAGTTTGTAATACAAGAAGTTGTGTCCAGTAATCTGTTTAAGATGGCTAAGTCTAACTGAATTATTCTCAAAGAAAAATAAAACAGTTTATTGTGGCCAACACGGAAACAAAAATAGGAAAGTGTGTGGCTGTCAACACTGTATAATGAATACATCGTTTCCCCCGTGAGAAGGCAGGTGGGTCATGATAAGAAGATACACTTGTCCCAAGAAGGGGAGAATTCTCTTCTGTTCAACACATAGATTAAAAAAAGAAGAAGAAGAAGGCGTTTACACAACACACATTTTTAAGCATAAGAATCCCCCAGGGAACTTATTAAGAAAGCAACAAGAACCTTCCTAGATTCTAATTCAATAAGATTCTCTATTTCTAACAAGTACCTAAAGTGACTTTGATACAGGCCTAAGAACTCACTTGGAAAAAATGGTGTCTTACGGTCTATTGGGACAGTAAGGAAGTGGCATTTCAGGGACACTTGCCAGGACCTGCCCAACTATTATCTTCATACCTAAGTGCTTAGCTGCTTTGCTTCAGATCTTGAAGACTTTTCTGTTTTTTTGTGAGCAATGGAGAAGTGGAAGGGAGTGGTAGGCGAGCTTCAAAACAGATTTATGTATTGTAAACATAAAATATTATATTTCATACATTTTTAAGAGATTAACTCTTTTAATCTTTTAAATAGGAAGATTAAAATGACAACCAGCGAACAGTCTGCAGACAGGAATCTGGAGGCTGGGAAAGGAAGTGGGGATAATGAGGCAGGTGAAAGGAACTGGAAACTGTCAGAAACACAGCCCTTTCCTGAGCAGGGAAGTATCGTAGGTTTTCTTGCGGTTTCAGCTCTTCCTTCGTTCAGCACATAGATGTTGATTACCTGCTTTGTGAAAAGCACTGTGTTGGGTGCGCTTAAAAAAAAATCAAAACAAAAAAATGGATATAAATATTTCAGAATGAATAGAAAGTGTGCCATTTAAAATAACATCTTGGGCAGACAGCCTTCTCTTTAGCTTGCCACCTCGACCGGCTACTTCGCTTTGGGTGTGACAGGTGAGGTACCCAGCGTGTGGTTGGAAATGTGCTGGTGAGGTAAGAGACAGCTGCATTTGTTTGAAAAGAAATTAAGGAGAATCTGGGGAATAGGGATTTACGTGCCAGTGGGGACACATGGAGAGGAAAGGGATGTAGAGGTGTAGGGCCCGTCCCACGGCATAAGGCAGGTCTTGTGGAGAGATGTTAGCTCGTGAAAATTCCTCAGTTGAAAGTGCTGACATGACCCTGAAGGAAAGCTGTATCAAATCTCCTATCTGTACTACATGCAGCCAAAAGGCACCTAAGTGCTAAACCAACGTAGTCTCCTCCTGCAAGTGCTCCATATGAGCGATGGTACGAGGGAAATCAACAAAACAGAGCAGAGCTGAGATCAGGTGAACCTTGAGGACATGTGTGAGATTCTGATGAACTGGAAATGGGGATGAGGGTAACTAATTATGGGAATGAGGCCATAAAGCCCTCAGAGTTTGTAGAAATCTTAGAGGAGGCCCTGAACATCCCGGAGGATGTAAGACAATTTCACTGATGTTTCAGTCCGCAGAGTAACCTCAGCTGACAACCAAGGTACATAAAAGAATGTAAGATGTCTTTGCCTCTCTCCGTTTCCCCCTCACTTCCCACACATACAACTCTGATCTTTAAGGATATTATTCTTGGGAATATGAGATGCATTCATAATGTTCAATGCAAGATGGTTCCATGTGCGAGAGATAAATTGGGAGTGGGGAGAATGAGACTTCTGATCTATGGGTAAAATAGGAAATGAGGCAAGATATCTTCCAGCAGGAATGATTAAGGCGGATTCATGGGTGAAGTAAGGTCTGAGTTCAAGAACCGTTCGAATCAGGATGGTCTGTTGAAATTGAGGGGATGATGTATGAGCAATGTGGGAAAACTCAAACCACAATGGAGGGTCCTTACAGAGGACAGTTTGGGGCACAAAGGAAGGATAAGCCAGGGCCAGACTGCAAAATAGACTTCGGATGTCTCAGAAAAGCATGGAAAGGTCTGTGGCAACCTTGGAGGACCTGGCTGGACAGGGCTGGAGATGTCCAGAGTGAGGCTGCTGACACCGTGTGTGGTCTCACAGACAAATCCACACACACACTTTAAGGGTCTTCTGGGCATGAGTCTCCTGAGGACACATCTGGAAAGATAGTTATGCGGCCAGTGTCTTGCAAACAATACTCAGCTCCATGCAGGTCTCTAGGGGAGATGAGGGGCCATGAGGTCGGCATCCTGACTTGTATTATTTAAGAGATTTACCAACACACAGTCCACTCTCCCACAAGTGTTCCATGCCTGAGCTTCCCACAGCCTCGTTGCCTCATTAAACAGCAAGTGTAGCGCCCAAGAGTGGAGCGGGTCTGCATGTGAGCAGCAGTGCCTTCCAACTCTGCAAGGTCACATACCACAGTGGTGTATGGCCAATCCTCCCATCAGGCCACCAAGGGAAAAAGTGTGACTAATTGCAGTTGGAAAGAACAATGATCCAGAAACACGCTTTGCGGGAGGACGAGTCCTGATCATAAGGCTGTGTTCTCAGGAGACAGCACATTTCCTGTCCCCTCTCCGGGATATGCCATTGGGGAGCCCTGGGCTTCTTACTACGGGCTCTGCTTCTCGAATTCTCCCCTTTCCTGTGTCCACAGTCTTGGCCTCTTGGATACTCCTGAGCCCACTTCTGATTTCAAAGCCCCTCTTCTCCAAGTTAAAGGGAAATGGTGGAGTGTAGGAAGCAGATTCCTTAAGGCATCTGGGCCAAATTAATTCACCTTTATCCAATGGGATGCTCCTCACATCCAGGAGCTCAACAGATACCAAAGATAAAATGCTAAGAGGATCCTTTCACAGACTGGTGCTTATGATAAAACAAGGCAGTGTGGCGCAGGAGAGACGGCAAGGAGCCTCTGACCCAGACAGTATTGAAGGAAGAGGATGGAAATGGGGGGGCAAGATGGGGATGGAATGGGGACCACTCATCGAGTATCGAGCTATCTAGGTGAAGCAGGAAGAACAGGAAGAGATTTAGAAAAGGTTGCAATACACCAAAACCTTTGGGGCTTTGGGGACTGTCTCCCTCCTCAAGCTGAGGATGTCTTTGGGCTTCCACTTTGTATCACTCAGGCTACAACCTTTTTTCTGCCCTGTCCCATCAAACCTCACCAACCCAGCATCCCAGTTCCTTGGGACTTCACATCTTTCCCAGTTCCAGGCAGACTGTTCAGCTAAATTGTTCTGTGTTTCCAGGAGACCCAGACACACAGGATCTCAGGATGGAACATGAGCAGATGTGATATAAACCACCCCTGAAAGATTTAAGAGACTTCTTCATTTTCCTCCAGCTCTCCTTTTTCCAGATCCACCCTCAGACTGTACCAGATAGTGACCCCCTCCTGCAGACTGGGTCCCAGAAGGAGAAGACACATGGAGCTGAGCCCATGTCCAGTCACCATAACCAACTCATAGCCAAAGACCGTACTATGAGAAGGAATAAATGTTTGTTGTCTCAGTCCACTGAGATTTGGGGATTGTTTGCTATCACAGCAAAAGCTGATTAATATCCATGCTAAGCAGGATGTTACTGGAGAGTAATGTGCCTAACTTTTAAAGTACTTTCACATTTCACTTTGGAAAGAGCTGGAAGTAACGGGAGCACCATGGGCTTTGGTATCAAGTAGACCTGCTGCTTTATGGACTGCTTCACCCTGGCAGGTTTGAAACACCCCCTCAAGTACATTTTTTTTTCCTGCAGTTCTTTCTCTCAGAGACAATTTTTCCCTTACACTCTACTCAGACTCCTGTTAACCAACTTGAACTCAAGAAGACTACTTGACCACAATAGTTCAAAATACGTTATTATATTAAAATCCATGAGTTCATTATAATATTCAAAGAAAGGAAAGCCAAAAATAAACTTATTAGTCACCACTGAGATTGCTTGGGAACCAACTCTTTATTGGAAACTAATGGGAAAAATTAAATGCTTAAGTATTTCAATATGAACTGTATGAAACTGTTTTTCAGTAAAACAAATAGTTGATGAAGGAAAGTTCTTTACAGAAGAATTCTAGGTACTGAATATTTAATACATGATTATTTATTAATATTATGCAATCATAATTTTACAACCTCTCATAAAATAATGGTTTCAGGAAATAGTTATCAATAAATTCTAAAACCATTTGGTAAGAGATTGGTGGGCACCTGGGTATTTGCAGCGTGACAAATTCTTACTCTCTGGTTTGGAGCCTAGTTTTAGAGAGGGAATACACTCTTACATGGAAGGGGTCAGACAATCCGTATCAACGTCTCTAAAAGTGGGACACCCAGACGTGTGATGTGTGTTGAAGTTCATAGAACATCTATGAAGGATTTTTGTTACAAAAGATGAACCTGTATCTAATCAACTCTTCAGATCTAACTTTAAACGTATAAGTAATACGGGGAATAGAGAACAAGTGGAATCCATTTGCTAGAGCCTGGTATTATTTTTCTGTATTAATTAATATTATGAAGTTTTATTTCTTTGTTTACTTTTACTCTCCATCTGTCCTGGTGGAATATAAACTCCAACAGCACAGGGACCTCATCTAGCCAATCCACCACTCCATTCCCAGCGTCTGCTACTATGTTTGGCGCATATAAGGTGTTCAATACAAATCTGTTAAACTCACAAATGAATGAACAAATAATTTTAATCTTCTCAAACTTGTTCCCACATCTGTGAAAAGGAGATGACAATCCTTGCCTTAGTGGGTTCTTGCAAGGGTTAAATGAGGTACTAAACAGAGTGCCTGGCCAGGTTCATGGGGCGCTATAGATGTTCAATAAATGCCACCTATTTCTTTCACATACTTCATACGTCTGATCCTCACAATAACAGTACGTCACTGGGTGGGAATTACTGTCCCCATTTGGCAGATGAGAAAAATGAGGCACAGAAAGATAGGTCAGAAAGAGGATTCTCATCTTGACTTTCATCCGGACCACACAGCCAACCATGCCCAGAAAAACCTGACTGTTATTCAAGAACACCTGCCATGATCCTCAGCCGAGTTTGCAAGCTTCATCACCCCCTCCTCCACCCGACTCTGGCCCTGCTCACTCCTGGGGTGGGAGGTGCTGGGCCTGCCGACACCCAGCAGGCTGCTCCTCTGTATGGAGTTGGTGTCCCACGTTCCTGGGGCCCACGTCAGAGCCGCCTCTCCTAAGCAGAGCAGGTCTGTTGTCCTGGTGCCAATATGCTGCTTTGCAAACATAGGAAACCATGTCCAGTGTGCTCTGGACCTTTTCAGGAAGGGCAGTGGTGGCACAGCCCAGTTATCCCACCACATCAGACAATGCCCAGGAGCCGGGCTGTGGAGCTGGTGCCCTCACACACACAGTTTCAAAGCTGAGTGACTAAGCCAACGTCTCACGCAGTTGTGCAGCTAATGATCCATCTAAGATGCCTTAATCTATACAGACAGAGGTCCCTTCACTTACATTGGATTCAGGGGGAAAGAGTTAATGTTTGCTTGCTTTGACACAGTCACTTTTTTTTTTAATTGAAGTATAGCCATTTATAATGTGTCAATTTCTCGTGTACAGCATAATGTCCCAGTCATGCATATATACATATATTCATTTTCATATTCTTTTTCATTAAAGGTCATTACAAGATATTGAATATAGTTCCCTGTGCCATCCAGAACAAATTTGTTTTTAATCTATTTTTATATATAGTGGCAAATCTTTGCAAATCTCAAACTCCCAAATTTATCCCTTCCCACCTCCTTTCCCCCAGAAAACATAAAATTGTTTACTATATCGTCGCAGTCACTTTTTATGCCACAAATTCCAGAGATGATTTTCACTCCTAGTGCCTTCCTGACTCTTTGGTGCAACCATAGCCAATCAGCCTTGCAGTCACTGAAATTCTACATAATCCGTCTTTCCCAACAAATCTCACTTTTCTTCTCTCTCTGCACCTTACGTTCCAGCCAGGCTGCTCCTCTCACTGTTTCCTAAACATTCTTTGGGCCATTCCCTTTTCCAAACCCTTGCTCTCTTGGATAATACAGCACAGAGATGGCCCATGGTATGTATTTATTCACTTATAAACCCCACCTCAGACCTAAAGTTTTGATGAGGCTGATTTGCCGAAGAAGGCAATAAAATAAATGTGAGCAGAATTTTAAAGAGCATATTTTGTCAAAGGGAAGGGAAATGTTGGGATGTTTCCTTTTGTGGGTCTCATCTCCAAGTTTCAGAAAACGGGATCCATGAGGCTGAAGCTTTGGTCTCTACTATTAGGACATGTCTGCCGCCAGCCCTCATGGTCTTTTGATCCTTAAGATGTGGTCTCTTTAAAATCAGCCACACCGGGTCATGCATTCCATGGAGTGTTAAAATATCGTATGTTGACTTGAAACACATAGACTGGAAATATTTCTCCAGCAAAGATAGGTTTATTTGGGATCTGCAGGCAGGGAATTACAATCTGGGGCAAGCCACATGCAAGTCCCAACCCAGCAAGGAAAGGAGAACGCTTTTATAGAGGGGAAAGGAAGCGTGTGTGTGTGTGTGTGTGTGTGTGTGTGTGTGTGTGGCAGGGGTGTGGAGGGGGTTGGCTCTCGGAAACATGAGTCTGTGGCTCCCCAATGGCTGAGTCCTTCTTCTTCCTGTTGGGCCTTGCCATCATTTCAGGGCGTGAGAGCGTCCCCTTTCGGTCTCCCAACTCTGTTTAATTGAGCTTTCTCTTTATTGGGGGGTTTTTTACACTTTATAATAACTGTAGCTGCAGATGCGTTTATAGCTGGGCTTGCTTCCTCTCTCCACTGCCGTAAAGCCATTCTCCCCACTTCCTTCACGTGAGTCCCCCTCCACTGTGGGACCCAGACCTCTCCCACAGTCTTACCACCTTTATGAATGAATCTTCATGGGTCTTCTCTAGGAAAGCAAACCAGCAACAACAAACACAGATCTATTTGAGGCAATGGTTTGATACATTTTTTATGAACTACAGGTAGATAAAGTTTAATCTTGGCAATTAGAGATCAAAACAATAGGCAAGGGGGTACTTGAAGGTGGTTATGGCTTGAAAATGAAACCTTATCATTTAAAAGGGTTCAAAGGATTGTTTTAGGATCTCACTTCTACGTGTAACTACAACACTGAGAGTTGGAGGGTCCTCTTGTATCAAGAAATCCTAAAGCAAAAAGTCAAGGAACATGTAAGCAATATGATAACTTGTCATATTTCTCAGGTTTATTAAAATTTAAGAATGCCAACTAGCACTTCTGAAACAAAAATTGAAACACCTGATTTGACAAGGATAAGTATGTATGCGAGGACAACAGGAACACAACACGGGAGGCTAATATCTGCCTTAGAAAAGCTGGGGTTTATGGTGACCGAATTCATAGGCAATATATAAGAAAAATTGTTTGCAAATGCAACTTATGTAGTAAAAAGTTGTTGAATTCAGTTCAGCCTGTCAGTCATTAAGCAGTTCCTGTGTACCTGGCAGGATGAAGATAAGACATACAAGTCCACATAACTTACCATTTTAAAATCTAACAGATGTGTGGTTTTATTTAGTCATGAAAAAGAAAGCATTATTAGCCAACACTTTGATTACATTAAAATAATTTTAAACAAAGACTTAAATCTTAGATTTTGTCGTCTATACCTGATACATATTTTTTCACATTAGTCCAGATTTTATTAGCTCAAAACTACCAGGGAAGCAGTAGGATTTTGTTTAAATGCTGCCAAAAAGCAGGAATTCACTGAAGTTTTCATTCTTTTTTTTTTTTTTTTTTTTTTAGTGGTTTTTGTTTGTTTGGTTTTGGTTTGGTTTTGTTTTGGGGGGAAGGTAATTAGGTTTTTTAAAAATTTATTTTTAATGGAGGTACTGGGGATTGAACCCTGGACCTCATGCATGCTAGTCATGCACTCTACCACTGAGCTGTACCCTCCCCACTGAAGTTTTAATTCTGAAGTAATCCTGTTGTTAATGTTGTAGGTGAGGTTGGGGAGCCTACATCTGATATTTCATATTTATTAACATGTTGACAATTTTAGGCAAATCCAGAACTAATGGTTAAATTCTTTCAATAAGTTTCAGTAATTCCATGGATGGAGTAACATGTAAGTACATTAGCTCCTTTATAGTTCTATTTCCCCTCCATTCTTCCTTCTGCATAGTTACCAAAACAATCTTCCCAAAATACAAATTTGGTACTAATCTCCTATTTTAAACTCTTCCATGGTTCCCAATGATCTCCAAGTCCACTGTAAAACTGCAGTATGCAGGTTTCTTTACAATCTGCCTGCCACTTAACTTTCCTGTTTCATTGTCCTTCATTCCAACCCCTCGCGACAAAAAAATCTATTTTTCCAGCTCAAAAAAACTCATAATTCCTAAACATTTTATGTTGAGGTTATCAATTTACTCATATTACAATCTGTAGAGCAGTGGAAAATATAATTTCTTTACTTTGGCTTTTAACACTACATAGAGGAAAGAATATGTTTTAAATCTTCAGCTTGACTCAATCATTCCTAGATAATGGAGCTTTGGCTTTGATGACTCCAGTAGAGACATCCATCTTCCAGACATCTAAGTATGTGAGATTAGAGTCGGAGCTTCCACATTATCCATTAGACAGACTTGCAATAAACTTACATGACTAGACAGTCAAAGTTCTGATGAACTTTTGATTAAAAAAATGGTTGAAAATTATAGATCAGATGACTTAACTGTGGCCTAAATAAATAGGAGTTTGTTTATTTTTACATGACAAAAAAAAATCCGAAGTTAAGTAAGTGCTATTGTTACTTTATCTGCTCATAATGCAAATGAGAATGGTTTTACTCCACACCCTGAGCATATTGGCTTTGTCCTCAGATTTCTAGGTTCATGGACAAAGAAAGGAGGCTTTGGACACATGCTCACATTCAAAGAAAGAGGAGGTGCTCCCAGCCATATCCTTATTTTATCAAGTTAGGAAATCATTACACAAAAGCACCCCACCCCCGAATTCCACTTTATATCTCATGAATATTGGGTTAAATATTCACCCCAGTCTGGAAGGGAGGAATAGCTCAATTTTTCAGCCTCACTAATGGCAAAGGAAAAGGGGGTTGGCGTTGGATGTTGGTGTCTTTCTCAGCACTCTTTAGGAGTTGGGAAAAGTGACCGTTAGATCCATGAGGTCGCCTCACCAAAGCTCGTTATCTGCCTGATCTCTGCTGCCTTTATAACATTTCCTGGAGGACTCAGGTTCCTCTGAGCACTCGCTGGACCCCAACCAGACACTGAGGTCTGACTGCATTATCCATTCAGTCCCTTCCCGGATGGCACAATCCAGTGCATTTGCTGGAACGTTCCTCGTTCCTGCTACAACAGCTTCCTCCATCCACATTACACAGGAGTCAAGAATGTTCTGTAAAGAAGGATAACACAGCCCCTTCTACCTAATCACACTCTGCTACCATGTTTATTTGTAATATGGAAATGTCCCTCAATTGACCTGGAGACAGCCTTCAAGCTATCTCCTTCTAGAACAGAGCAAAAGCTCTCTGGAGCTTGGAGTTCCATACCTTCTCCAGTATTTCAAAGACATTCTCTCCCCATCAACTCAGGCCTGAGTGTGTACTGGGGAGGAGGGGAAGGACCCTAGTATCTTTCGACCTTTGTCTTTGTTCTCAGTCTTCTGACTCTCAAAGTGCCTCCTGGTAATCCAAAAAAATTAAGATAGCTTTTACTTTCCTCCAGGCCATACCTTTCATCTTCCAAACTCCATTCTCCTGGCTAAGCTTAAATAAAGGTCACAGTCATCTTGTTTATACAATCAGAGAAACAATTACAGTAGTCATCAGGCTCAGTCCTAGATGTTAAATGAGAATTAAAATAATTTTAAAAGTCCATAGTCACTCAACCTATCGCCTGTTGGCAAAATCCTCTTTTGCATGTCTAAAGTTGAATATTAACTTTTTTTTGACCTTTTTCTGTAACAATCTAATTTTTCAAAATGCTACCCTGTTATGATTTCACATTCTTACCTCCAGTGTGTATTTAAGACCTGCTATGTACACATGCTGCTGCCTTTGCTTCACTGGTCTCTTTCTATACCTGGAGATAATCCTGGGCATCCTGGAAGACTCTCCTAAATGTCACCTCCTCCGTGAAACCATTAACAACTTAGAGGGGTTTTTCTACTCTTGCTTAAAATTTCAAAGGTTTTTTTTTTTTAATAAATAGTGTTATTTATAGTGCTTTCACATTATGAGTATTTGATTAATACTCTCTCTCCCTTTGAGGGAAATCTACAACTTATTTAAAATTTCTTTCCCTAAATCCATGTAGGGATTCATGAACCTGTGTTGAGTGAATGTCTGATAGCACGCTTGCCACCTATTTTACTTTTAAGTACTGGGACAATCCAGACAGCAGGTAGATCATCACTATTCTACTAAATGCTTTGGCAGAACAGTCCAGAACCACTCATGCCAAGCACTGGTATTTTCCAGAGTAGTCTGTGGAATAACCTTTGGATGCAAGCTTCATTTTAACTTATTTAAATTATTTTAACATACCCACCCATAATATTGTCAGATAAGAAAAGGAAGATTCGGAGATTGTTTTATTTTCCTTAGTGGTTAAGAGCATTTGAAATAATATTTGATTTGATTTAACTGAGTTTGAATTTCTAAACTTCTAAAAATCCTACTGTCTCAGAAGTTGAGACCTATCCATTCACATTATAGCCGGCCCTGAATAAAATGTTTAAACCACCACAAAGTTCAGTTTAAAAAATTATATATGTGTATATCTAAATTACTACATATTATCAAAATTTTATATATGCATATTATATATATACACACACACATATATATACACATACACACACACACACACAAATCTCTAAACAGTTAAAACAGTAGTGCAAGGTGTTGTTACACTTTAATTTTTGTTTCTAGAAAGGAAGCTTCAAAGCATTATTATTAATCCTAAAGAATATTCATTTATCTCTTCTTTGAAAACCTAATCTACCTCATTTTTTTGCAAAGGGCCTGCTTGCAAAAGCACACTTAGATGGTCTGCCTGCTTGTTAAACTGGTGTTGTCTTCAATTCTCCTTGGAACAATCTCCCAGCTGTAGTTAAGCAGTTAGCCTAGAAGCTCACAGCCCACGAGACTTTCTCCATGATTCGCAAGCTCACCAACAGGGAAGTTGCAGCATTCTCACAGAAAAAGCCAGAAGTTGCTTGGAGAGTTCCAGGATAAGTCATATTTTCCATTTTTATTTTAATTTCTTTCTGATCCAGAGCCTTAGATCAAGACTAATTTCTTTGAAGCCCATGGTTTTGAGATATTAAATCCCACCACAGCAGTAGTATCTGACAGTCTTAAAAAGCTCCTACGGTGCATACATTTTCACCAAACACTTTAAATATTTTGTGGCTCTTAATGTTACACTAGATTTGAGTCGAGGAGCCGTGGGACACATTTAAAAAGTCAAAGGATAGAGAAATATATATAATGGAAAAGTGATAGTCCCCCTTTGTGTTCCAGTATGTGCCGCAAATCCCCTTCGCCTGGACGGAAGTAACCATGATACATTGTCTTCCTATGCTTTTCCTGTGCAAGTCACAAATGTGTATTTCATGTGGATGCAGATTTTTCACACTTTGGATGATAGGAAGGATGAAGCTCATTATATCTGGGTCAACATCTGGCTTCTATTACACGTTAGATACGGCAGAAAATGAAAGATCACAAAAGCAAACTGCACTCTTATCTCAGTCTCAGTTTCTTCCTCTGATCATATACGCGCTCAGAAACACACACACACACACAAGCATTTTTACTTAAGTGATGTCATAATATGCACTGTGTTCTGTTTCACATTTATCTGACTACTTCCTACTAATCTTTCCATGTCAGATCATGTGACCATCCCTCATCTTTCTTCTTGAGGATCTCATAGCATGGATTTTCCCATAATTTATGTGATCTTTTCTGTATTGACCAATACTTGGGTTGTTTACAGTTCTTCCTATTATAAAAAAAAAACCTCTGAAATTCTTATCTCTTCACATGTGCACACATTTCTGGAAGGCAGGTTTCAAGAAGTAAAACCCAAAGGTGATGCAGCTTTTTGTTTTTGATAATAACTCCCAAGTAGCTTCAAAAAGACTGGCGTCATTACATTCCACACTCTGTAAAAGTCCAGGAGTCCTCACCCTCTCATCAACACTGGATAATAAAGGAGAAAGCTATATATTATATATGTATGAAAAAATAAATTATGAAAATGTACACTGGTGTTTCTATCTCTAATCAGAGAAGAAAGATTTGCAAAGCCTATTTGTTTCTTAAATGTTAAAACCACATGTAAACTTTAACATCAGCAACAATTTCCCTATTAAATGAAGTCATAACTGGGTTAGTTATATGAAAGGTCCTCTTACAAAGGGGGTTCAAAATTCAGTGGCCCACGGAATATAGAAATTTCTTCTTTCTCATGGAACAGCATTGAAATGAGCAGTTCAGATGGATAGGACAGCTACATGCAGTCATTCAGAGACCCAGGTTCCTGCCACATTATTGCTCTTCCATTCCCTGGACCACAAAAGAAGTTAGACACCTTCCATATCCAGAAAGAGCCTGGAAGAATTTTGCCCAATGTTTTAATTTCCAGATACATCACTTCTACTCACATTCTGTTAACAAGAACTTGGCCATCTAACTGCAAGGGATGCTGGGAAATGTGGTCTAGTGAAGAGCCTTGGACTCGACCACAACCCTATTTACCTGACAGAAGTGGAGAACAGATTTGGTGGGATGATCAGTCTCACCACATTTATTAAACCCTCAGATATCATGGTAGTGATTTGAGTAATTAAAATAAATTAAGGAGATGGCATTTCCTAAAGTCAAATCCAGGAGAAGATAGAATTGTTACATTCAAAAGGCAATGTTTTTACACACATGTAGCTTAAATTACACAGACATGTTCTCCCAATGAGTTTTGTTTGTTTGTTTAAATATTTACTACTATTTGGCCCATCTTACACCATCTAAAGTAACTAGTCATTTCTCCTTCTCTGCAAAAATGTCCTATAAATATTGCAATGACTTAGAATGAAGTCCCAAGACACCCCACTTGTCACACTTTTTTCTTCAGTTTGTGGCAGTTTCATCTCACAACCATTCAACTCTGGACCACTTTTCAAAAGGCTAAACAAAAACAAATTTCTAATCATTCTACATTTTGAAAGCATACACTAGCAAGCCTAAAAAGAATTTGGTGTCTAGAATAAAAGTCCCCAGATGTGTGTTCTACAGCAAGAAGTCAATTCCAGAACTGCGCCAGCGAGAGAGGAAGCCGTAATCCCCTCTGGTTGGACTTAAGCCTGCACTGGGAGACATGCCTCACTCCTGTCTCGCTGGCACGTTGAACACATTTCACTAAAGACGTACAAAAGGCCCTTTATTGTTTTCTGGAAGATGATAAGACCAGCTGAATAGTTTAATGCCTTTTTTGGCAGTGAGAGATGGAGTCAGGGAACTTTGGCAACTCAAAAGGAGCAATAAAATGGCCATGTGAAAAGGGCACTTTGGAAATATAGTAATGACAGCAATATAAGATGCATAAATGTGATCAAGATTTACTGCTTGGAGATGTTAGCAGAGCTTCTGATGTACTGTCACTCTCTCCCGAGCCTGGCAGCTTGCTATTAGAGGAGGAAGAAGTCACAATTAAGTACCAATAAAGGTAACTTCAGGACTTCAGCCTGCAGCCCGCTTCATCCTGACCTCATAAACAAGGTATTCTGTGGAATGTATGCACAAGCCAAGGACTGTATAAAAGGTGATACAATGACTAAGTTCTCAACATAAAACAGAGGAGTAGGTAGTTTACCATTAACTTTACCAGATGGCTTCTTTAAGCACTGTCGTAAATAATAAGTCAATGTTATATGAAAAGAATCAAAGGAAAAAAATGAATGGACAACTACTTCAGCATGTCCATTTTACAAGACGTATAGTGTTTTCAAGAAACTTTGCTCTTTTTTCTGGAGATGCTCACCCCTCCATCCTCTGCCCCTTTGAGATGACACTGATTCCTCTCTTTCACGTTCATTAACATCCCACATGCCCACATTTGTTACCTAAAGATATATTTCACTCCTGTGTTTAGCTGGGTACATTTTCCTTTCCAGAAACGTGTCTCTGGGACTTCCCTTCTTTAGTAATCATTCTCTTTGCAATTGAATGTCACTCACCAGTGAGAAGGACTCATTAGCTGCTTAATGAGAAGCACAATATAGAAGGCAAACTGCGCCCGGGCCAGCTGTCTGCTCACGAGCCTGGCTTCAATTTTCTCACCATCCCAGCGGCCATCTTTCTCCGGGAGGCTGATATTAGGGTTCAGAGTGGATTATTTGTTTGATGGCTTTCTTTTTTTTTCATCGAAGTGTAGAGTGAGTTACAATTTCTGGTGTACAGTACAATGTCTCAATCATGCATATAAATACAGATATTTGTTTTCTATTCTTTTTCATGGTTAAAGATAATTAAAGATATTGAATATAGCTCCCTGTGTTACACAGAAGAAATTTGTTTTTTTAATCTACTTTTATATAGAGAGGCTAACACACTTGCAAATCTGAAACTCTCAAATTTATCCCTTCCCACCTGCTTTCCCCCAGTAAGATTGTTTACTATGTCTGTGAGTCTGTTTCTGTGTTTGATGGCTTTTTAATAGGGAGATGGTTCCACGAGAGTCGGGATTGAGATGGCCGATCTCCTGCCCATGTGTGACCCAGGCCAAATTCCAGTCCAGAGTGCTAGTGATGAAAGACAACACGTGAACCTCTGCTGACACCTGTTCATCTGACACACCTTTTCCTGAATTCAAAAGGTCTATTTCTTTGGCAATATTTATGGCACTGAAAATAAAGGTCACTCCATTCTGGTCTTTCACTTCACTTGATGATTAAAACTGACACTTGAAATAATGAAACCACTTTCAAAGGCAGAGAGTAAACAAACAAAGATGTGTCCTTCCTGCCATGAGAGAAGTAAAGGAAATGTACATATCACGTCCTGAAAGATAAATCTTCACTCGATTTTAAATGGGACCTTTATTCAAATTTCCCAAATGACAGTTTCTTCGGAATCTCTTCAATTAGGACCTCGTAACCCAACTGAACATATTGCCTTATTCTATTACGCTGTGTCCTCTTGACTGTCAAATTCTGGAGAGCTCAAAACAAGTACACAAGTAAAACTGAAAGAGGTTAATATCACAAGAGCACTTGCCACTTACTAAGAGCCTCCGTGAGCTGATTCGCAGAGACAAGTTAATGATTAAATTAATAAAAATGGTTTTTGTGAATTGTTTTACCTGACTCTCTAGATTTAATTTTTTTCCCTTTAAAGAAAAACTAATCACGCAGAAAAGGAATTTGTCACTTTGAAATAAAAGTAGTAACTTGGACTTGGGTTTATTTTCTGTTTTTCTCAATGCTTTTTGCAATAGTCACTCACCTGTTGTCTTATGTCTTTTCCTATCAATCTACTGAAATTGCTGTCAACATGTTTGTTAATGACTTCTTTGCTATTAAACCCAAGTGGCACTTCTCAACCCTTAGCCTACTTTACCTCTTAGTCACACAGCAAGTAATGTTTACCAGATATTTACTAAGTGTCAGGCACTGCCTTAAATGCCGGGCATAGATGTTGAAGGAGAGTCTATTATTATGGAATAGAGGAGTGGAATGTTAGTTACAGAAAAAAGTATTAAGTTGCAGTTGACTAATGATAAAAAGAACAAATACAGTATGCTGTAAGAGAGTATAGTTGGAAAATATAATGTAGTCAGGGATGTCAGCAAAATTTCCCTGAGGAAATGACTTCTGAGAAGACATGTAAACCTTACTGACTCAAAAATAGCAGTGTACAAGTCAGTAGTTTACTCACCTTCCATTCAGTCAATGAAAAACATCAACTAACCAAAGTATTCACAGATACCACACAATCGGTGTCTAGAGACCACACAGCATTGCACAATAGGTCTTAGCCAGGCTCACTTCAACTGATAAAATGAGGCTAGAATGGAACACAGTGCCTGATACATTGCAGGCTAGTGGGTAGGCAGGGGCTGACTGCTTACGATGACTTGACTAGCACAGCTGGGATAACCAACACTTACGTCCACTTCGGCATTCTTTGGCATGCCAGCTCAGACCTATTCATTTGGCAGGCTCAAGGTTTCAAGAAAGAGAATGGAAGCCTGCAAAATCCTCTTGCTTTGAAAACAACAATGCTATACTTGTCTCATTTGATTTTTCAAACCAATAGAAGGAGGCTCCCACTTACAACACTATTTCTTTTCCACTTACAACATACAGTACTGTTGAAACCAAGCAGGACCCTGTGGGGCTTTCCTGGGTACAAAAGACTTTCTGTGTCCCCCACTGCATGTTCCCTGCCCCTCCTTCTTGTTTGCAGGGAAAAGGCTTCAGCCTCTTAGACCTTCCCTGAGTTCCAAAGGGCAGATTCAAATAGTTACTAATTAGGGGAGTGAGAGGGTGAAGAAACAAAGGAAAGACAGGCAAGAAACAATGGTGCAACAATAAAACAGAGCCCTCGCTTCTCCTCAGGGAGTATAGATAACAATCTGATGCATATCTCTGAGGTCTACTAGAACTAAGGCCCAACCCAGATGGAGGATGGTAACACAAGCACTTGGATGGAGGATGGTAACACAAGCACTTGGACCCCAGACTGGTTGGAGCCAAAAGGCTGATGACTGAGATTCCTGGAACACCACCTTGTTACCTCCCGACCAACCAATCAGAAGAAAGTCACAGACCTTGCAATGCTCACCCAAAAATTTGCCTGTAAAAACTCTTCCCTGGAAACCACGGGGGAGTTTGAGTCTTTTGAGCACAAGCTGCCTGTTCTGCTTGGTTGGCCCCACAAAAAACCTTCCTCCAGTGTTTCAGTTTGTTTGGTCTCACTGTGCACTGGGCACGTGAACTTGGGTTCAATAATACTGTGGACATTAAGAAAAGAAAAATGTACTGGAATGTACTGGGAAAATGAACTACTGAGATGGCAGTTGTAAGACCTTTGCAGAAGATCATGTTCAGGTGGTCTGATTTTTTAGGTTTCCTTGTCATCACCTGCTGTGGTAACTAGGTGTCCAGAGCTGTCTTGACTTCTTGGGAATAACATAAACTATCCCCACATAGGCTATTTTTAATTCCTTCCATTTCATACTCTTTTGAAACGACTTTTATTTTCAGACACTCCAGATGTAATCCCTTCATCGACCTCAAAGTGGTTTGTTCTGAAAAATGCTGTAAAGAGCAAATTCTTTGCATCCATATTTCCTCAGTTGACATGACCAAGCTGTTACGATTTCTCAGTGACATGTGGCAGTTGCATCTGTAACAAGTCATAACCAGAGGAAACTCTGGCAGCTCAGTGGTTGCACAATTTAAACTGAACCACTGGACGAGTAATGTATTTTGGTCTTGAATTCCAGTGTGGCCTCAAGAATGTTACAATCTCTTTTTCCAAAGTTGTGGTGTGCATATACTTCAGTTAATTCTATTACACAAGTCTTAGTCATTATCCCCTGTATACTTGGAGAATGTTTTGTGTGTGGCAAATTAATGTAAACTCATCTCTGTTTGGCTTCTTTCAAGCTGTAATTCATTAAATTCTCTATCAGTGAGTTGTTCCACTCTTTCAGTCTGGGAAAAGTCTTTTCCAGACAGTCATCTGTAATTTTGGCCATTCCTCTTCTTTGCACAAGTATGATTTAATTAGTCATAAAACACCACAGGGGGTCCATCCGGGCTCACTTGGAAGCTTCAAAGCCAGGAAGACAAGGACAAGTTTTTTTTTTAATTCCTTTCCACCCCTCCCCCCACTCCAGAGCCTGTGGCTCTCCATGCTAGGAACCTAACAATAACATCAACTCCTAAATCCTCCTGTCAACCTAAGAAATGCCCCTAAATACACCTGTTCCTAAAAATCCTAATTGCTTCCAATAGCCCAAGATCTTTATTGGACTTAGTAGAAATAATGTCAACTGAAAATACTTCCCTGTCTCAGGAAGGAGACTGATGGGGGGCACATCGCAATAGAGCTTCCACAGCACAGTAGGTTTCCAGAGCAAACCTTTCATACCAGCAGTCAGGAAAAAGAGATGCTCAATACTTACAATATGATATTCAGGTACATTCGACCAAGACTTAGAGCTCATAGTTCTGTCTCTGTTTCTCACTGACTTGCTGGTCTCATGTAAATCTCTCCATCCCTCAGGGGCTTACATCTCTAAGATCTTTTCAGATCTCAAGGTCTATGATTCTAATGATATAAAAATTCAAGAGGTAGAATAATACAATTCAAGGAGATGATTTAATTTTTATAATTTATTTTATTTCAAATATTGTGGTGAAAAATACATAAAATTTTACCACTTGAATCTGGTTTTTTGTTTTGGTTTGGGGGGGAGGTAATTAGGTTTATTTATTTCTTACTTATTATTATTATTATTATTATAATTTTTTATTTAACAGTGGTCCTGAGGATTGAATCCAGGACCTGGTACATGCTAAGCATGAACACTATCACTGAGCTATACCCTCCCCCCACCACTTGAATCATTTTAAGTGCACGTTTCAGTGGTATTAAGTACATCTACATCATGAACCATCACCATCAGCCATCTCCAGAACTTTTTTCATCTTCCCAAACTAAAATTCTGTGCTCATTAAACAATAACTCTCCATTTCCCCCTGCTTCCAGCCCCTTGCAACCACCATTCTACTTTCTATCTCCATGATTTTGACTACTCCAGGTATCTCATATATGCAAAATAATACAGTATTTGTCTTTTTTGTGACTGGTTTATTTTATAAGCATAGTTTCCTCAAGGGTCATTCATGCTGCAGCATGGATCAGAAATCCCTTCCTCTTTAAAGCTGAATAGTGTTTCATTTTATATAAATACCAGTTATCTGTTGATGGAAATGTGGGTTGTGAGAAAATTTATTTTTTAAATTATCTGCTATTGTGTGCATTTCCTTCCAGATCAGGCTCTTAGCTACACGTCAAAAGCACCTAGGAGTTTTGAAAAATACAGATTACTGGGCTTAACCGCAGATTTGCTAAATCAGAGTTTCCATCTTGGGGCCCAGGAATATATATTTTAAGAAAACCAAAGGCCTCATTTCTTACCAATAAGTAATTGTGCATCTGTCCTCTCCTAAGAAAAAATCGGGGGGTGATCTGTGTACCAGTCTGAATACCACATCCAACATACTCCTGGCTAGTTGTAGTTACAACTTAAAGACAAAACAAGTCAAGAAGGAACGGACATGTGTGGAGGGAGTAGGTGAGTCAGTAGTTCCTCTGCCCTGAGGTGAAAGCATTGGAACTGGGGCAGAAACAGGAAAACCCTGGCAGCAGTGCATCCTGGGAGACTGTGGCCTTCAGTCCACTTTTTTGGTTCACTGATTTAAGGATCAAATCATGGGAGTAATATAGAATTACACTTCGGTACATTGAACCAGCTCTGTATGGATGCTGATCAGATACTGAAAACCTTCCAGTAGGTAAGGATCCTAGAAAGAGATTCTTTGATAAAAATAGGTGTAGAGTTAGCATAGCCAAATAAAAGTCACACATACTATCTACTGATAATCTCCATTTTGCAAAAACCATTATATTTTAAAGAATGAGTAAAGAGACAAAAATTAACATGGAACTTAGAAACATGACAACACAAGAGAAAGAGAACAGCATCCCAAGGCTCAGATGATAGAGAAAATTAGAGAAAGATGGCAATTCTCAAAAGGATGTCAAAGATAAGACTTTTACAAGAGAAGGAAAAAAAATGCATAATGAACAAACAGGCTATAAATGTTAAGATAATGCTTACTGATGTAACAAACAAACTCCTACATTTCAGTAGGATGATAAATAAAAGTTTATTGTTCTAGTATGTGAAATCCAAAACAGATGTTCCTGTAATAACCTTTAATGAAAAAGAATATGAAAAGGAATATATGTATATATATGCATGACTGGGACATTATGCTGTACACCAGAAATTGACACATTGTAATTGACTATACTTCAATTTTAAAAAAAATTTAGTTGTTTGTAAGAAAATATATTTGAAAAATACTATCTTAAGGGCAAAATAAAAGATAGGCAGGAAGAAAACTACTAATCTATTTTGTGAAAGCAGATCTAATGATCCTGAAACATTAGTCAGACTTTTAGAAATTTTAAGAGCACAAAAAATGAAAAAAATACCATTTTGAGACAATCTAATAAAAATGAAACCTAAGAGTCTCAAAAAACAAACAAACAAAACAACAACAATAAAAACAAACAAACAAACAGATGTTCCTGATTCACAGATGGCTCTCCTCCAATTGGCAATTCAGGGAACGAGACTCTTTCTACCATATAGCTCCATCATCTTTGACACATGGCTTTTAAAAGGTTGCCATGGATTGTGAAATAGCTGGGAGATTGCATGGGGGAGATTTTTATGGGCCAGCTGTGGAAGTAATTTGTATCAGTTCTTCATCTATTCCGTTGGCAAAATGTGATCACATGAACACACCTAACTTCAAGAGGGGCTGAGAAATGCTGTAGTGGGTGTGCAAGAGAAAGGAGAAGCAGGGTTGGGGAACAGCTGGTCAGTCTCCAGCACCCTGACTATAAAAGGCCTGCAGAATGAGATCTACATACATTAACCTGAGAAGAAGAGCAGGCTGGATGAGATTAGGTGAAAATAGAAGAGCCATAACAGAAATAAAATCCTATGCAGGAAGCAAAGAGCATAACTGAAATGGCAGGATAGGGAACACATTTATGAAGCCCTCCCAGAGCACAGAAGAAAAAGATCTGAAAATAATAAAAGAATTTGATGGATATGGAGAGCAGAGAAATGAGAACAGAGATTTTAATTTCAGTCGTGAAGATGCTCTAACAGAAGAAACTGGAACAAAGAATAGACAAAGAAGAGAAGTAACAAAGCCATAGCTGAAGAAAAAAATTTAAAACAAGAGATCCAAATATGCAAACGTGTATATCCAACCATGGTTCAGTTAAAGGTACTGAAAAGATACCCATGCAAAATACATTGTGGAAGAATTTTGGAATTAGAAGGATAAGAAAAAAGAACTCCAACAAGCATACATGCAAGCAAACAAGTCAACAATAGATTATAAACAAAACAACAAAATCAGACGGGTAATTATTTTTCTCTGTTACTGGAGATGCCAGTATATGATGCTGCAACATCTTTTGATTCTGGGGGAAGGAGTCTTGATGAAAAAAAATTTATATGAAGAGTCAATGTATCACTTAATATCAAAACAACAGAATAAAATTCTCAGAAAAGCTAGAATTCAGAAATATTTGACTCAAGTAATCTTTTAAAAAAATACATAATAAAAATTTTTTCCTAAATAGCATAGTCTAAATGGAAGCAAATCAAATTAAATGTGTCAAGAATGGGAGGTTTTATGGTAAAAAAAAACAGTATTGGAAGTTAAACATACTAACTAAAACATTCAAACACATGAAACATAGCTGAGAATTTTTAAAATATGTGTTAATAGAATGGAATGCAAATGTCCAAAATAATAATTAAAAGGAAATATATAATATAAAACAATGTAGTTACACTAATCTGGCTTACATTACCAGAATCTAGGAGGTGATTATTGAGATGAGAGATGGGTCGGGGAAAGAGCAAAAATATGCAATCTTCAAAATACATCTTTCTGTCTTGATGCTAAAAAGGATGTTTCAGAACTATAGGTTAAAAGGATGCTTTTAAAGTTTAAAGTTAATGACAAGTATGGTTTCAAACTGGGTAAGAATTCTGACTAAAAGAGAATCTGGGTGGTGATCCCCAATCATCCTCTTTTAACTTCTCACTAAATAGCTACTGAAAACAAAAATAGATGAAAATTCTCAATAACAATGAAAGCAAAGACTGGAGGACCTTTAGTATCTGGGAGGAATTAGCACTAGCTAAGAGACAGTTGGTAGAACTGTAGATTCTGACACACTAACTTTGCTTCAAAATTCCTAAGAGTGAGTTCCTGCCTCTGCCACCATCCATCCATGTACTCAAGAGTCCCAGGACCTAGAACAAGCAGGACAGTGCAAATCTCTCTCTCTACGCATTGGGAGATCTCTCTAAAGCAGATTATCCTCTGCCTAACTCCAGATACTGCAAACTCCTGGAAAACAATCAGGCACAAAATAAAAGACAATTTCTGCATGCAATGTGTTTTCTGAGCCAAGTAGTCCTAATAGACAAAGTACTTGGGTAGGAAAGAACAGAGTTGCAGTGCATGCCTATAATATAATTTTTCAGACAACCGTTATCAGTTCAAATGAACAAGAAATTAGTGGGGACAGAAGGAAGAAAGAAAACAAAACAGAAAACCCACCTAGAACAAAGCAGCGATATACACTAGAAAAACAAGTAATATAGAAACTGGGACAAATTCAGGAGTCGTGGAGATTAACCTGCTATAAAGCTAGGTTTGAACAATGATGGGAAGAGTGAGATGACTCCATAACCCAGCTGGTTCCACCAAGTCATAAAATATGGAAGGAGGGAAACTAAGAAGAAAATAACAACAAAAAGCCTATTAAAAAGTACTACATTGTGTATATACAAACTACATTTTATATATATACAATGGAATACTACTCAGCCATAAAAAGAAATAAAATAATGCCATTTGCAGTGACATGGATGGACCTAGAAATGATCATACTAAGTGAAGTAAGTCAGACACAGAAAGACAAATATCACATGATATCACTTATAGGTAGAATCTTTAAACGTGACACAAATGAACTTACTTACAAAACAGAAAGAGGTTCATAGACACAGAAAACAAATTTATGGTTACTGGTGGGGAAAAGGAGAGGGAAGGATAAATTGGGGGTTTGGGGTTGGCAGATACAGACTACTATGTACAGAATAGATAAAGATACTGTATAGCACAGGGAACTATATTCAATAGCTTGTAATAACTTACAATGTAAAGGAATACGAAAAAGAATATATATATGTATAACTGAATCACTATGCTTTACATCAGAAACTAACACAACATTGTAAATCAGTTATACTTCAATTTAAAATGTTTTTTTAAAAGTATTGCTGAAGAAAAAGGATACAGACATGGCTGGGATATCAAGGTAGATTGAAAACATAATTACCTCTGCTTTCTCTTGACATCCTAGTCAAATTATTTAAAGGAATTTGAAACACACACACACACACATTCACACACACTCACACACACACACTCACACACATACACACACATTAACTTAAATCAAGAAGACAAAGGGAAAAAGAGAAGGTAAGTGTAGACAAGAGATAGGACCAAAAGTTTGAAAACTGGAAAGCAGAGAGAAAAGAAATAGCTGACGCGGCTAGTGTGCTGACGGTTGGGAGCAGGTAAATACACAAGCCCAGCTGGCACCACAGGAACCAGAAGAGCCTTCGGGCTTTTATAGGTTAGAATTAAGAGCAGAAGTGTTGCTTAAGAATATATGAAGGAAGCAGACCAACCCTGAACCCTGTGAAGCCTGGCAAATATTCACCTATCTCTGGCCAAGGTAAACTTTTTGGACAGACTGAACCGGAAATTCTAGAACTGGGAATTCTGGGCACAGCTAAGAGTGGAGGTGGAGTTCTGTAATGTAAGAGGTGGAAGATCAAACCAAGAGGTCCAACACACACAACTGTGACCCTCAGGCCCCCTTCCTCCCACTTGGCTCTGAAACGCGGCAGCCTCACATGTGCCCTACAGGGGCACACTGGGGAAGCACACCTGCCCAAGAGGCAAGGCGTACAGGAACTGAGAGTTGAGAGTCCTCCCGGAAAAATATCTGAATCTCTGTCCACTCAAGCTTTAGCAAAGCTGTTACTTGAAAAGCCTCTCTCACACCAAACACAGCAACAGTCAGCTTTAAGTGGCCTAAGATCATTGGCCGTTGAAGAGAATCCCAAACACTGAGACTAAAACACACTAACAGAGACAGAGGAACTCACAGGAGGCAGAGGCAACACAGGGAGCAGAAGGAAATTTTTTTGAAAAAAGAAAAGTTAATTAATTTCCTCAAAAAAGGTGAGAGAAATATTGAATCCAAAAAGAAAACAGAATTCTATTTTAAAAAGACATGTTTAGGGGAACACAAAGAAGCTTTTGGCTATTAAGGATTTGATAAGTTCCCAATTCAATTAAAATGTCAAGAAAGAAAGTTGAGAAAATCTGCCAGAAAGTAGAACAAAAGGACAAAAGATGGAAAATAGTAGGGAAAACAAGAATATTAGAGATACAAACTAGGATGGTCAATACCCAAGTAATGGAAGGACAAGAAAGATTAGAGAAAATGCAAAAGAGAAAAACATCAAATTGAAACTTTAGTTTCTAGAACCAGACAGCATGATCTGCCAGATTGAAGGTCTCCTTCCCACAACCTAATGAACAGACACTTTCCAAATTATTGGCAGTGACATTCAAGAACCTCAAGATACAGATCCTAAAAGCCTCTCACGTTGGGGGAGTGAAATCAGTGTGCAAAGCAAATGAATGCACAGGATTTCTCAAAAGTGACACTAGACGCCACAAGTAAATAGAGTGAGGACGTCAAGATACAAAAGAAAAATATTTAGAAACTACAATTCTATATCCTGCCAAAGGAGAAAAAAGTGTGAGGGTAGAATTAAAAAAAAATTTCTCAAACCTGCAAGTTCTCAAAATTTAACTTCACTTATACCCTTTCTCAGAAGATCCTAAGAAAATAAGCTTTACTGAAGCAAGGGAGGAAACCAAGAAAAAGGAACACAGGAGTCCTGGAAAGAAGGGGTTCAACATGGGAAAGAAGTGAATTCTGAGGAAGGGGATGACGATGGTGATGACTGTGAAGGGGAATTCAACACAGTCAGGAAGTAAAATCTCAAGGTGAGAGCTGTCCTGCTGGTCTAGAGAGCACACGGTCCCAATCAAAATAGGAAGGGCTCCAGAAAGGACATCTCCAGGAGAAAGATGAGATGGATAAATGGAGAGGAGGTTAATCTCCCATGGGCAAGTTTAGGTATGAATTAATGATAGAGATATCAAAAATCAATCAAATAATAAGAAGGTGATAGGGAGAGCAAAACAGTTGTATTTGTGCTACCTTACACAGCTAACGAGGGAAATATACCTAGTTATAATAATGTAAACATTAAATACTGGTTGATAGAAAAGTTATGAAAATACTCTTTTGGGATATTGGGGGAGGGGTGTATTAGAGAGATCATACTAAAGAGATAATCTTTGTATTCCATAGCATGCTAGTAAATACAAAACAATGAATTCAAGAGAGAGCAATATAAGCATGTTATTTAAACCAAGAAGGTAATTATCAGAAGAAACTAAATGAACAAGTTCAGAAGGGTTGTCCTTGGATGGTGGGAATTAAATGGTTAGAGTTAAGCCAAGATGAGGCAGAGAACTGCTTTTCTTGGTGTAAACTTATTATAGGTTATCTATCATTTTAATTGGAATATTAAATACAATTTAATAAGAAAAAGGATGTCATTGTATGAGAAAATATCTGAGTGACACAGGGGAAGAGTCTATCTCTGAAAATGATCTACCACAGGATCCAAAAGAACTTTTCAGAAAAAAGCTCAGCCTTCTCAATTAAGAACAAGATGAAACTTCTGTAAACAAGAATCTAAAAATCACAAGGAAAAAACAAGTTAGAAAAGACAACTTGAAATTAGAAACGGACTGAAACAGAGCTAACAACATGATAGCAGAATGAAAATCAACACTGGACCCTGTAAGGAACCTAAGAACTATTGCAGGAAATGGAAACAATATTATGGAAGACAAACTTGACAACCATCCAAGAAGATGGAGGAAAGGGACAATGGGATGGAAATGATGAAAGGATCATGGAGATTGAGGACCCATACAAGACACAGTGTTCATAAAAAAAAGCTGCAGATAAAAAAATAATAATAATCAGAGCCTGAATGTTTATTTCCCCCTAAAGTTCACATGCTGAAACCAAACCCCCAAGGTGTGGGTCTTTGGGAAGTGGTTAGGATTAGTACGATTAGTGCCCTTATAAAAGAGCCCAGGAGAACTCTCTCTTTTTTTAAAATTAATTAATTAATTAATTAATTATTGAGGGGGTGGATAAATAGGTTCATTTATTTATCTTTCTCAGTGTAAGTACTGGGAATTAAAACCAGGACCTCATGCATGCTAGGCATGCACTCTACCACTGAGCTGTACCCTCCCCACCAGAAGCAATCTCTTGACCCTTCTGCTGTGTGAGATTATAGAGAAGCAACAGCTATGAACTAGAAAAACATTTATCTTTACCAGAAGCCAAATCTTCCAGCACCTTGATCTTGGATTCCCCAGCCTCAGAACTGTTGTTAGAGCAGGCAGACAGCTAGAAATGAGCAGAGAAACTGGGACATGGACCAAATGGCAGGAATTGGGCAAAAAGGAGGCGCACGGGCCAAAAGGTAGGAATCCATACATCATGTGAACAATAGGAGTCCTTGGGCAGACGGACAAAACAAAAACCACCAGAGATCACACATTTTGGGGTGACAAATGGCCTGGAGGCTGACAAAGAAAGGTGGAAAAGGCAGGAATCTCTAGTGTCTAAATGTAACCTTTCACTCATTATGCCCTCATTTGAATAAAATGAGCCTTGCAGACTAGATGTAGCCATCATGCACGGACATCATGACACTTCTTATCCAGACTAAATAAGGACAAAAACCCCTCCTACCCTCAGAAAGGTGGAAGCGGGATGGAAATCAGGGAATATGACCCCAAACCCTTCTCTCCCCAGTGAATATTCTGCCCATTCATTTTTACACTCCATGTAACTAACTTCCCAAAGAAACTCAGGGCAGCTTGCTTGCTCTCCCCTTGAGAGCGTACTATCGACCCCTTAATAAATCCCCACTTTACTTTCTTAACCTCCGTGTCTTGTCACTGAATTCTTTCTGTGATGAGACAAGAACCTAATTGTCAGCAATACTGTGAGAAATAAATTTCTGCTGTTTATAAGCCACTCAGTCTATGATATTTTGTTATAGCAGCTGGACAGACTAATACAGAGCCCTAATAGAACAAAACATTCTGAGCCACAGGAAATGACTTCTGTATGCATATTAAAAGGCTCGCTCCATTCTGGAAATTTATCAATAAAAAGAAGCACACTTGAAAAAGTTTTACCAACAAAAGGATGAAGAAAATAAGACCCTACAAATAATAAGGAAGAAAATGTATGTTCCCTTAAAAAAAAATGATGTTCAAGGATAATAGACAATAAAGCAACGTCCAGAGAATATTCACAGAATTAGGATGTCACTCTCCAATTTTATACCTTGCCAATTTGTAGTTCTTATGTTAAGGAAGATGAAGACATTCTCATTTATTATACCAGTGCCCATAAAACATCACCTTATCAGTTTCCTAGGACTTCTGTAACAAATTGCTACAACCTTGGTGGCTTAAAACCACAGAAATTTATTTTCTCACCGTTCTGGAGGTCAAAGTTTCAATATCAAGGTGTCAGCTAGGCTAAGCTCCCTCTGGAGACTCAGAAGAAGGATCCATTCCTTGCCTCTCTTAGCTTTTGATGGCTGCCAGCCATCCGTGGTATCCCATGGCTTACAGGTCCATCACTCCAATCTCTGCCTCTCTCTCCATGTTGTCCTCCCCTCTTCAAGTTTGTCAAAACCCCCTCAGTCTCTCTCTAGTAAGGATGCACTTGATTGCACTGATTCCTGGATAATCCAGGAAACCTTCCTCCTCTCAAGACACATCCTTTACTGTGCAAGATAGTATCTTTTGCTCTTCTGCCATATAATGTAAGAATCACAGGTTCTTGGGATTAGGATGTGGATATATATTTGGGGTCACCATTCAGCCCACTACACTACCTATGTTAGCTTCTTGGAAAAAAAATTTACTTTTAAGTGTCTTCCAACTGATTAAAAGAGTAAAATCAAGAGCTCATGAATGAGAAAATTGTGGTGTAAAAGTACTGAAAGATAAAGGATGATTTTCTAAATATGTTCAAAATCTATCTTCTTCTTCAACAAAATACAGAAAAATAATTCTCAGGATAGAATGTCTATAAACAAAAAATAACAATTGTCTGTATGTTAAACCCATATTATTTTACAACTTTCGAATTCTGAATCATATGAATGTACTCCTATCCAGAAAGCATTAAAATTTTTAAAAAGAGATGAATATTTTGGAAGAAGAACTTGAAGTCTCACTTCATATCATAAACACAAATTTTAAATTTATTGAATATTTAAATGCAAAATTTGAAAGTATGACACTTGAAAATTATTAATGAATCTAATTTTATTATGCACAAGGGCATTTGAACTATACAGCCATTTGAAGAATGTAGTTCTATATAGTTTATATAATTAGTTACATAAAAGAGTGTTTTCTTGTATTTCAAACCAAATTGTTTGCGGACTGAAAAGCAAACTAACTAGGAAAATGTTTATAAAATGATGGAACATAGTGCAAATATTATATGTCAGGAACTCTTATAAATCAGTGAGAGAAATACCTAACATTCTTTTAGAAGACTCAATAAAAGATTAAAAAAAAAAACAATTCACCAAATTTATGAACAAAAAATCTGATAATAATTCAATTTTATCAGTAAGAAGCCTTTGATTTTGCATTTCACTAATTGTTGCATTGATTCTTTGGATTTTTTTTTTAAGTGAAGAGCCATTTCAAATTGAAGTGGGTTTTGTTTTTGTTTTTGTTTTTTATTGTTTTCAAGACAGAGAAGATTTCCGGGACAGTGGTGGAGGGAAGAGAGAACTGAGGAAAATATAATCCCCTGGAGAGTGGGATGGCCTTTTGGATAGGTAGGAGATACAGGTTAGGGCAGTAGTTTGGGGGCTAAACTGAAACATCTACAGAGATTCTATGCAAACCCAAGGCATGAACATCTCACTGATGTCACTTGAAAGTATTTTATCTCAAGATTTTCAGTGAAATGCATGCATAGACTAGCTGTTAGTAATACAAAGGAAATATATTTCAAATCTAATGAAAGAATTGAAATTTATTTCAAATGGCTCTGTACTATTAGAATCATCTAGGGATTTCAAATATCATTTATCTCAATGCTATTTCAATAACTTTTTTACAACTTTCTTTCTTACACAATTTTATCAGAACCAAAACTGATAAACCACAATTTATGTCTTTATATTTCCAGAACCCTGAGTAGTACAAATTAATGCTGTATCTTCGAAATCTTATTAAATAGATTTGATAGTTGAAAGGAATAAAAAAGAAGTCCTTTTAGTCTGGAGTCCAAGATTGTCAAAAGTGTACCAAAGATGATGGTAAGTATTTTCAACATTTGCTTCCTCTTCCTGGATTATGTCGTCATTATTATAATAAATTTATTGACCATAAAATAGGCTCTTTACCGCATGGGTTGCAATTTACCACAAGTTAGATTGAATTTAATAAAAACATAGCAAATAACATGTAGGAATCATATGACATGTTTATCGTATTTAATCAGCTGTTAGGAATTTCTTCAAGCCTCAGAGGATTACACTGAATATGCAAAATATGAAACACCTTTTTCTAAGAACATAGCCATTGTTAATAAAATAGTTGCGATGGGAAGTACAGACCTCACTGTTTTGCATCTCTGTAAAATGAAGAATAAACCTCACTGCTGATAGTTAGAAATGTTCTCAACAGAGAAGTGATGCAGAATTTATTTTAAAATTTCAGTTATCAAAAATAACCACAGAAGCATAATTTCGTGCAATGCTTTAGACATAAAAATTGGTAATAGGCTACTGAAAGAATGAGAAAGAAACAAATCTCAATAAAGATATAGGAAAACGTTTTTGTTGGAAAACCTGTTGACCTCGCTAAGTGGATTTATCATTTAAATGTGATGGACTCAGGGCAGTGGGGGGGGGAAATTAACATCAAACATGGTGTAACTGTTAAAAATAACAGATGGTGAGAAAAACACATCACACATAAAACTGTCCTCTGCTAGTGGCTGTATAGATTGGGAGTAAAAGGCAAACTATATTTAATTTCAACATAAGGAAGAAGGGACCTAATGTATTGAACACCTGGAATCATTCATATTCTGGGTCCAGGTTTTCAGACCTACATTAGCATTTGGTAGTTCTAGTCTCAGAGACATCACTGACCTTAATGAGATGGGCCTTATCCAGTACAAGAAGTTATACTCAAAAGGGTTGTTAGAATAACAGTGAATGTCACAAATGCAGGCATCTCTCTAACAGGCCATACAAATAATGTGAAATGAAATTCTAATTTCTGCTTTCTAAAGCACCTGAGAGAAGACGGAAAAAAATGCCTAATCACTCTGTATGCCTGGATTATATATCTACCTTCCAGACCTAAAATACGAATATTATTTCCTGAATACAAATTGAAAAAGGAAAAGGAAAACCCTCTCTATTAGCAGATGACATAATCCTGTGTGTAGAAAGTCCTAAGCAATCCACTAAAAAACTGTTAGCACTAATAAATGAGCTCAGCAAAGTTGTAGGATATAAAATCAATACACAAAAGTCACTTGTACTTCTATACAACAAACAATCCAAAAACAAAATTAAGGAAGAAATTCATTTATAATAGCATCAAAAAGAGGAAAAAAAAACTTAAGGAATAAAGTTATCAAAAGAAGTGCAAAACATATACTCTGAAAACTACAAAACACTGTCAAAAATTAAAAATCAAAATAAGTGGGAAAACATCCCATGTTCATGGATCTAAAGACTTAATGTCATTAAGAAGGCAATAGCCCCAAAATTGATCCCCAATCCCTTAGAATCCCAGCTGACTCCCTTGTAGAAATGGACAAACTGATTCTAAAATTCACACGTATTGCAAAGAATGAAGTGGGACTCTTACCTCACACCATATACAAAAATAAATTCAAAATGGATTAAAGACTTAAATGTAAGAACTAAAACTGTAAAACTCTTAGAAAAAAACATAGAAGTAAATCTTCATGGCCTTAAGTTTGAGAAATGATTATTAGGTAGGATACCAAAAGCATGAGTGATATAAGAAAAAAAAATTTGGCCTTTTTCAAAATTAAAAACTTTCATGCTTCAGAGTACATCATGAAAAACAAAAGTGAAACAATAATCCACAGAATGGGAGAAATTGATTTGCAAATCATATATCTGATAAAGGACTTGTATCTAGAATATATTAAGGACCCTGCCAGCTTAATATTAAAAAAGACAACCCAATTAAAAAGAGACAAAGAATCTGAATAGTTCTTTCTTATGACCCTGTGCCACCCCACTCCCATTAAAAATAATTTTTGTACTGTATCAAGACAAGCTTTCGAATTCTTAAATTCCTCTAGAACCTGGATCACATCCCAACTCTTCACTAGTCCACACTGCTCGGTCTTTGGATATATCACATCCTTTTATAGCTAAAGAAATGTCAAATATCATGCAGCTTCTACCGATGTCTAAAACCCGTTAGGTGTTTTGTTTTTCACAAGTCCTTTGAAGATGCCCTCTTTGGTCCTTACCAACTTTCCAAGGAGAAAGACTTTTTTTTTTTTTTTTGACACATTTCACTATATTTTTTTTGTGTGTATAGATATAAACACAAAAAGAAAGAGGTAAAAAAAAATACCATTAGACAATAAGAGAGAGAATGACATTTTAGTTACAACCCTCTCCTCTGACAACCCCCCTCCTCCCCACCGACACTGAACAGATAACTGATTAACCCAGGATGTCAGTTGCTGGTTGGGTTCCAGGTGGAATGTTGGGGTGTCCCCTGGGGCTTGTTGTGGCTGGTGGAGCCATGGTAACTGGGCAGAGCCCTGCGGTGGGTCAGTGCCATGGAGGGGCCATTGTCCTCTCTGGAGCTTGGCTTTGGGCTGATTCTTAGGAAGCTGAGTGCGGTCCTGGTTTTGCTGCTCCCCTCCCCATGGCCTGTGTTCTCAGTTCATGTCCCAGAGCCTCCACTGGGAGGCAGTGTTGAGTCTGCCTGGCCTCAGCTTAATGGTGGGTATCTTATTTACTCTCAGACTTACTCAGTCTGTTAGAAGTCAACTTAATGGAAGACATGAAAAGCAACTGGCAAAAACACTGGCTGCACAGACTGAGGAGAAAGGCCACCTCATTGACCAGCTTTGTGTGGCTAAAAAGGAGTGTGCCCAAGGTGGAGACAACTGTAAAGAAGGCCAGGCTAGAGAAGGAGCCAGCAAATACACCCAGCCTCACTGACACTTCCGGAAAGTTGATGACAGGCAACCTGAGCTCGAGGAAGGAAATCAATTTTCTCGTCCAAGAACTGAAGAAAAAGAAAGATCCCTGCAGTCTACACAAGAGGAGATGGTAAAACTGCTCAAGTTCCGGGAAGAGGTCATGAGAATCAGCACTTCATAAGGGGCTTTTACAAACCAGCCAGGGCGCCGAGCACCAAGTCCTGATGGTCCCTTTCCCAGGAGTGGGCCCTCGTATTAAAGCCGTGCTGTTCCCTCCCCTCCACTCAGGCCTCCCAGGCTGCCAGGCCGTGTTCACCCAACTCAGATCCAAGGAGAAAGATTTCTTAAGCTTCACTTTCTCCTCCCCACAGGGATCTAGTTTCTTCCTCTTCTGATCTCTTATTATATATTATATTTTATATTTATTTTATATTTATTATAGAATATGTTCTATATTTTATACAATATAGCGCTATCTATATACTGTATTATTATTCATATGCCTATATTATTTTAACCTCAAAAGATTCATTTTTTTTAAGGTAGGAGTTACTCATTTTACAGCTGTTTTATAACAGTGCTAGACACAGCAAAAACTTAATCAGGTTTTTTTGACTGATTGGTATCTTGCCTTACTGGCTTTGATGTTGTGTCATGAAATGTCACAAACCTGTTACAACTGTTTAAAGGAATTGTTTAAAATAGTTCTGGGTACCTTCAAATTAGAGGATTACCATAAATGAAATAGGTCTTAGAACAGTCTAGAAGTAAGTCTTCTGTAAAATCTTCCTTTCAAATTTCACAAATAACTAACACTTTTATTTCTGCCAGAGTGCAGATTTGGATGGAGAGGTTGATACTGGATGCGAAGTCGGCTTCCTCTTTCTTGTGCCTAACAGCTCTCTGGGCCATTTTTGGAAGCCACATGTTATTTTGGCATTTCTTTGGATTTATTATACAAGTAGCACATTATTTCCAGTGCCTGGGCCATCTGAAAGAAGTAAAAATTCTACCTCCATGTAGCAGGCAGTTAATAACTGGATAAGCCCCAGTCAAGCAAGAAGGCGGTGTAGTCTTTCCACTTGCCAAACCTAGAGCAAAGATGGCTAGAAATGGGCTTGGAGGGTCCCATAAAAACAGAAACTGACTTGAACCTCACTTAAATATAATCCAAATACCATCATGAGGTTTGAAATCATCCAAACCCCCGTCTTTATTAGTTCTGTTTGTCTTTTTGTTGTTCTTGTTTTTAATACCCTTGAAACTTTCCTGCGTTCTAGTCTGCACTGGGAGTGCCAGAAAAACAACACAAAATACTGCCATTGTATTTATGTCCTAACCAGAAGTGGGAAGCACTGGAAATATCACAACACCATAATTAAAGTCCATCCAGTTACAATTCTTGCAACAAAGAATACAAATAACAAGACAGTAGCCAATGTGGCTTTAAAAGGGATTATGTCTGAGGCCCACTGGCAGAGTTTTTTTAAAAGTACATATATATACAAATCTGGAAATAGAAAAGAAAAGAAGAAATGAAACTGCTTATTTGAGAATAATTGAAAGGTGAAGTTATGAGCATATGTAAGTGAAATCTACTCCAAGCCCCAGTATTCATTTTAACTATTAATATCAATGCCTTTTCCATTAAAAGTTTTCAGTTAGTGTTAAGAAGTGGTTGATTAAACTTTATATTAATCCCTTGCTTCTGTACAATGTCTTGAAGATAAGAGAATAATTTTTAAAGTGGGAGAGAAGGGAAATAAAGATATGGGTCATCTCCCACCAGAACAATCAAATTCTGAATGGTTGAGGCTGAATTCTGCAAATTTGTAACCGGAAGCAGATTTTCAATATAAGCAATAAACTGGTGTGTATTCAGCAACTACCATGTTATCAGCATTGTGCAGACTGAGGACCAAGCAACTGAGAATTTTGATTTCAGTAACTGAAGCAGGGAGTACAGCTTTAAGAGGAAAATGATGGCTTTTATTTTAGACATGTTGTGTGTTGAGATGTGTACAGCACGCATTTGGAGATTCAGACCCAGGGGAAAGCTGGGATTCCGAGACAGAGGGGTGTGAACTGAATCTCTAAGGGTGAATAGAATCTAGAAAGAGAAGATGATGATGACAATGACATCTGACACAGACAGGTGGACTGGATGGAAAATAGAAATCAGAGAGAGTCTAGGGCCAGCTTCATGGGTCTGACCTGTGCAGTCTCATAGGCTCCATGCTAACAAGGACTCCGAGCCTCGTGAAACGCTGTACTGCCATAGTCTTGAAATTCTTGATAATTTTAATCTCTGAATTTTGTCTGTAATGAAAGTTGGATGGGACCATGGAGCATGTCAGTAAGGAGACCCTGTACACATCCACACTTCCCTGACTCCCCATCATATGCAGTGCTCCCTGTCTCCTGACACAGAAGTCCAGTGCCCACGATGGGTGGAAGGGCATTCAGCAAGACTCAGCGTGAGTACCATGTGATCTTCAACTGAGGAAGAGGGGCGGGAGGAAGGTGGAAAGCCCCAAGAGGCCATGATTTTCATTCAAAACAGAATTTGCTGGTTTGCAAGAAATCAATGCCACTCTAAGAAACATGAATAACCATGAAACCTTCTTTACATCCTTTCTTACCGCGTTACTTCCCTGTATTAGCAAACCACTTACACCGAAATTGATGACACAGAAGGAAAGGGAGCTATAATCAACCCACAGTTCCTCTTCCTTTCGGTCCTTCTTTGTCAGGGAGCCAATGGTAGAGATTGTTGGTGGGATGCGTGCATATGAAGAAGTGAATCTTAAAAACAGCAGTTTGTTTTGTGTGGTGATTCCACCCTTCTGGTAAGGATGAAATACATATATACTTGTGTTAACTAAAAAAATCCTAATTGTGTAATTTCAATGATTCTACATATAAACCAAATGCTCCTAAATTTGCATTTAAAATTGATGTTGTAGACTCTAAAGACAAGTGGTTAAATTCACCCAAATAAATTAAAAATTTGTTTCAAATGCTATTAAACCACAAATTAAAAGACACCACCACAAGTGAAGAAACTGCAAGAGAAAGGAAAAGCTTTATACTTGAGTATCTTTCATGGTACTTTTCCCTGCTTTTTAAACAAGGGAACATATATTTCCTGTTTGCCCTGAGCCTCACAAATTTTGGAGCAGGCTCTGAGAGAGTCATTAGGTTGATGAGGAACCAGGATAATCAGTCATGGAAGGAAAAGAACAAGTATTTGGGAGAGAGAGAGCTTTTGGTCATTTGCTCAAATACAGCCCTGAAACAGCTCTCTTGCTGGGAGTGGTAGGTAGGGGACAAGACTTCTCATGCCTGCCCTTCTGCTGGCAGAGGACCAGAGCTCCAGGGAGATGGCTCACGTCTGAAGTCTGCCCTTCTTCCTTTCTGTCTCCAGGCTGGGGATTGAGAATAAGCATTGGACGTGCAGGTTAACCTGGTAATCTTTGAGAAAGCAATATGGGGAGAGTAGCTGGATTGGAAGCCAGATTCAAAAAACTAAGGCATCAACAAAAGAGAACATTAACACAGCAAGGATAAATTACATCCTCAGAAAGTGTATTAGAAGTCTGGATGGATAGATGGATAGATAGATGGATGGGTGGATGGGTGGGTGGATGGGTGGGTGGGTGGATGGGTAGGTGGATGGATGGATGCATAAATTGACTTATGTACCTTCCTGTCTACTCTTTATAGATTAGGCATTATTATATGAAATTGGAAAATGGGAGATTTTTATAACAAGATATTTGAAAACTAAGAACGACACTGAAAATACTGTGCAAAACATTCCATGCAGAACAAAAACATCACTTCTAGGTCAACAGGATACTGGTGTATAAGTGAAAATTGGACTTTCATATGTAGGTAACTTTATCTTCTCCTTTTTGTTTTTCAGATTTTCTTCTGACCAAAGGGAAATGTCACTGACTATGCTCATAAGCAGATGCTAAGGCTGTTCCAAACAGCAGGCCATATTTAGCACTTTTCTGTCCAGTTACAGGCGTGGGTTACAGCACAATCAAGATCATACTATTCCTCAGAATCAATTTGTGTCCCATGATAGGCATCTGCCTGATGTTTGCCTGGAGATGGGAATTCAATCTGTGCCTCTGAAAGACACTCTTCTCAGTATAAAGCCAAATGGCCCGCATGGGACTTGGCTCTACAACGCCTGCCTCATTAACAGCTAATGAGTAGAACTCAACGGCAAACAACAGAGAAATTCCTGCTTTGACTATTCCAGGTTCAAGTTTATGGCATCAGCCTAGAGACTGAAACTGGCTTGGAGAAAACTGAAACTTACTCTCTACTAATAAAAACACAAACTGCATATACCATAAGGTGTCTCTGAGCGATTACACCTGAAAGGCGAACGCTGGTTGGGGTGAGATCACTTGCTTTTCAAACCTTTCCAAGGGTATCATATTATGGTCTCCTGTTCAGAACAAATTGTTGGCCCCAGCTTTGCTTTCAACAGGTTCACTGATCATCCAGAGAAAGCCAGAGTAGCAGCGGATCTATCTGTCTTTCTCCAAATTGCCAACATGCGTTCCTGTTATCGTAAGTCTGTTTTTACAGTGTGAACAAGTTGGGGTTTTAATCTCGGCCGAGAGCCACAGAGTTTCAGGCTCCTGACAAATGACTGGGCTCACTCGCTTTGGTGTGAATGGCTGTAACAAAGAGGCTTGCAGAAATGAGGGAAAAGAGATTCTACATAGGGGCATATTTTACTTGTAGAATCATACGTGTCTGAAAATTATTTTGAACGATCAGAGAGCAGGGCTGTCCTCTCACCACCATGTCATGGCTCGGGACCTCCCCATCCTACATCAAGACAGAAATGTAAGTGGTAGAGTACATGCTTAGCATGCATGAGGTCCTGGGTTCAATTCCCAGTACCTCCTCTAAAAATAAACAGACCTAGTTACCCACCCACTACCAAAATAAAATAATTAAGTAATACAATAATATAGTATTTTTTAAAAAGACAGAAATGACCTAGATCTCCTTCCTCCCCCATCCATCAAATACCCATTTCAGACTCAACAGCAATGCCTAATTCAATCATCTAGTCCATTTCCATCCCATGGTTATTTGTGGCATGTCTTGAGGATGCTTCCAGCTAGCTGTTCTTTCTTTCCTCCATCGGTCCTGTTAGTTTCAGGTTTGGGGTAACTGCGGTTTGAGGTCACAGCTAAAATAGAAATCCTTAAGTGAGAAACACTCGCTACATCCTAGTGCACATAACTCACACACGCACTTAAGTTGAAAAAGAGAAAAAGATGCCGCAGAACGTCACCCTAGGACTAGCTTCACTCATTCCAAACTTCACAGGGAAGGTTGGAAGTATTCGTGAATCTTTGTAACTTCTACCACACTGCCCTAATGCGTGTCAAGGTCAGAAATGATGACCAATCTGTTGTCCTCAGAAGTAGCCGAATGCTCGCTGTGACGCTAGAGGACTATATCAAGCAGAGTTGCCCAACTGTTAGTCACCTACAAACCACCTACAAAATTTTTGCCATATTAACATACTCTTTATACTCTTAATCCCTTAATATTTGTATGTAGACCTTCTGAGGTGTTTAGAGAGTCAAGTTTATTTTTAAAGAAAACTTTAAAAGGTGGGGAGGGTATAGCTCAAGTGATAGAGTGCATGCTTAGCATGCATGAGGTCCTGGGTTCAATTCCCAGTACCTCCTCAATAAAGAAATAAAAACCTAATTAACAACTCCCCCCCCCAAAAAAAAACCCTAAAAAAAAAAAAGAAAGAAAAATTTAAGAGACCATTGTACTCCTTCTGCTGAGCTGGGAGGCACGGACTTGATCTTACATTTCTCTTGTAATCTCCTTGGCCACAGCTCTGTTCTAGGCTTACAGTAATACAGTTTGTACAACAACGCTCATAGAATGAGGTCAGCTTTTCTAACTTCAAGTTTAGTCCATGAATAATATTCTACACCAAAAGCATAGAAAATTCAAAATATTAATTTTCACGTGTGATGGAAAGGGAACAAGGAAAACAAATGTATCCAAGACTCCAAGGACTTCAGACTTTCACATTCTGAATGATCTTTTATTTGAAGAGACTAGAAAATAAATGTTTCCTAAAGATAGTCTCTTGAAAAAATAGTTCCTGGGAATCAAAAACATCAGCCTTTGACACTGTATACTAGTCTCAGCCTTTTTAGAAATGCTCATGTCAAAAATGCTCGAATTCTCACCAATGAAAAGCCAGAGAAGTAGAAAAGTTAAGACAGAAGCAGAAATAAAAGTGACCTTTTTAAACGACTTTTGCTTTCCCTGTTTGTGCCCGAATTTGAAGAGCATTCACTATTTTCTTTGCTACAAATTTTCCAACTGTCATCAAACTGAGAACCTGGGGCATCTTGTCTGGTTTTGGGTAGAGAGTAATTACCATCTGCACCCTACAAATGTGGGTAAGCTTGCACTGAAATAAACCATCCAAATCCATGACAACCATCAAAATTGTAGACATAAGGAGCAAAACGGAAAATTGTAGCATGACAAAATAGCTGCAGTTAATTACGTAAAATTACATAGAATGGTCGTCCTCTTTAGAGGTGCTTTATTTAAACTCCCATTGAAAGGCACGTCTCTGGCTAATGCAACTTTTGCTTCAAGTCAGGGAGTGGACAGAGCAACACTTATTAAGTTTAAAATGAAAGCAGAGTACAATTTTTGAAAGTTTCAGGGTCACTTTTCTGAGAAAAGTGCTGTGTGGAACTGTGAGGCCAACGTGGTCTCCATTTTTCACATCCATTCTCGCACGTGCTCCTCCCTGGAAAGGCTTTTCTGTTCTCTCCCGCAGTGTACATATCCATTGCAGGTTCCAGAGTTTACTCCAAGCTCTCTCTTCCAGGGAGCGTTCTAAGGGATGATGTCTGTCTGTGCAAGGCTTGACAGGTCCTGTGACAGCCCTCGGGTGTCCGTATCCCCAGAGAAGCGACAATAGCGACCCAGTGCTGTTTTAGCACCAGGACGGGTACTCTGCGTGGCTTGCTGGCTGGCTGAAGGACTGAAAAATCAATGACGTCAACCTCTGATTACAGTGGGGAGTCATTAAGCATCATCATGCCCTTCATTTATCCTGAACTCTGCAGCCCTTTGGAGGAAAGCATTGATGTACCGTCTATAAAACCACTTCTGTCCTGGCTATAGGAAATGGAAACAGGACTTAGGGGGAGGGGACATCAAGAGTTCACTCTGAGTCAAAATGAGATCAGATTCCCCTGATCTGGGGGCTTGAAGGTAAGAAAGGAAATAACCAAAGAGAGCGTGAAACAAGATTAAGCTGACCGTCACGAAGAAGAAAATGGAAAGTCGGTTTCCTAGGGTCAGGCCATGCCTATCCTTATAATTAATCATCGTTTCTCAGAGACAGCCTAGCACACAGTTAATACATCTGAGTAATGATACAATAAATGAATAACTGCTTTTTTGGATATGTCACTGTACAAAGATATTACGTAGTTGTTGACTATATTCCTCATGCTGTCCATCATTTTAATTACGCAATTCTCAGGACCACTGTTTCTACACAAAACATGACCTGTACACCTGGGCCAGCTCTCCAGCTCTCTGCCACGACAGCTTTCTGACTCTCTCTCAGAATCTACCTCCTTTTCTAGTCCCTTTTCAATCTACAACATGTGACCTTTGTGTGCAAAGTTGGCATTTAGAGAATCACGGAGACGGAAACTTGCTAATCCCTCTCTCCAGGTGGGACTCCCAGGGCTTACTGCAACAGAGGCTCCATTTCCCCGGAGTCTATTTGCCAATTCCTTTATGAGCGGCCAGCATTCGAATGACTATTTAAAAAATCTGGCTGAAGCAGAGAACAAGCACTGTTTCTTGTGCTCCGATTTGATCACAGAAAGAGCAGCACCAGACAGGACCTGAAGGACTCTTACTTCCAGGTGCTCCTCTAAAGGAGAGCTTATCCATTTACACTTCTCTTTACTTTCATCCACCAAGTTCTGGATAAAATACCTTGCTTATAAAGAAACAATGACAGCGATGACAGTGGTAATCATAACTCTGTCAGAGAGAGGGACCTGTCAGGCACACTCTAGTAGAGACGCCATCTCTCCCCAGCCCTCCATATGCAGTGCACCTGCACACCTGTCCCAACGGTGGACCAGGAGAGGACCGCTGATCCAAACTATTCCCACTCCCAGGAACCTGGAATTAGAATGAATAAATATTGAGTTTGTTAAACATGTGAAGCCAAGATAGAAAGCCAAGTAGAGGCTGCCATTTTAAGGCAGCCAAACATAGGGCGATGGATACATTGAGGCAGTCAGCAGAGAGAAAAGAATGCAACTGCCACGCAGAAGAGGGGAGGTACCAAGAGGCCCCAGGGAGAGAATGGAGAGAGAGGAAGGAGATAAAAAAAAAAAAACTATATGATAACTTTCTAATTCTTTTAAGTCCTAGAGTTCTTCCTACAATTAGATTCATTAATACAAACTCCACCTTGCCTAAACTAATGTGAGTAGATCTCTGGTCCTTGCAATGAAATGCACATGTGCCAGTAGATTGCTTAAGAGTCAGAAATAGGACCACTAGGTAGTGACCTGCAAAGATACAGCTCTTAGCTTTACTCACAGCTGATACTGAATTCTAAGACTACTTTACATTTACCGACTTATTTTCTTCCATTTAAGTTGTGCTTACAGCAGGAGCACCATGTATATGGGTACAGTTACTCACTGAGCTACTTTGTGCCTAGTGATAGATAAGGCAGAATTCCTGCTGGAGGCTGGTGGGGTGGGTGTCAAACGTGTAGACAAATGATGACAATGGCACGTGAGCCGTCTGTCCTGGAGGCATGGGCTGGTGCTCTAGGGCTCGGGGGGCGCTACCTCATTTAATTTTCACTTATTTCAGAGGGAGTTCTGAGAACTGATACCCTGCAGAAACAATCACACAAGACAGGTAAACAGCAGGTTAATCTCAGTCGTTTTCACCCAAAGCCTGAGGAGGTACAGTGTTGTTCTCTTGGCACAAAACTGGCATTTAATAAATGTAGGTCGCTCCATGTCCTGTCACACCTTACCACCTCCCATCACCATGTTAACAGTGAAAAATCAGGTGCAAGAAGAGATTAGGCAATTTATTAATTTGCCCGAGAACACAGCTTGCTTTAGAGCTGACAATTCTTTTCATTCTTGGGGAAAATATCCCCTGAGAAGTCCTGCCCCCAAAATGGACCAGCTCTTAGATAAACCAGGCTGGTGAACAACAAAGAGGTTTATCTCTCTCTTTCCTGACATGGCATTAAAATAATAACAAAGAACACGTCTTTAAAAAGTATAAACCCCAAGGACAAAGAAAACAGGAGAGGGGACAATGAGGGCATTGTCAGAAGAATGAAATAAGAGAGAGATGCTCTGTCCGAGCAGGAAGCCCCAGCCCAGGGCGGGGCAGTCAGGGGAGGGCAGGACTGTCCAGTGGAAAGAGGCTGCCTGGTAGCCCAGGGTCCTCGGAGGGTCTCCTGGGGCCCACAGCAGGGGTGGAGCGAGGGAGAAGCCTGGGAGCAGTCCCTTGCCTGGCCCCCATGAGGAGAACTGGGTGTCTGCCTACCCGGTGGAGACCGGGACTTATCTTCTGGTCCACGGCAAGAATGGAAAGATGCCCAAGGTATAAAACATGGAATTTAGTGTCACCTCCAGACCCAGATCCAAGCAGCGCTCAATGCACTAGGCTGCCACCCTGTAGGCAGGAGATCAGAACATTTTTCTTGGGAAGAAGCCCCAGAGGGTATCCTTTCCTACACCAAAAGTGCTGGGGTGCTCTCAAAGTGGGGTGCTCTCCGCCTAATCCCCTGGAAATGAAGGCCACTCCCCCTCACGCCCCACGTACATCCACAGCTCACCCAGTCAGCTTTTAAAAATAATTTATGGAGGTGATACTCACATAATAAAATGAACCTTTTTAAGGTGAACTATTCGGTGGCATTTAGTACAGTCACCATGTTTGTTGTGTGGCCACTTCCTCCATCTAGTCCATGACATTTCCATCCCTCCAGTGTAAACCCCTCACTCATTAAGCACTTTCTCCCCATTCTCCCTTCCTTCAGCCCCTGGTGCCCACTGACGGGGAAGGGGGGTAGGTAGAAGCAGAGACTAGGATCCATACTCCCCTCTCCCTTGATGCTGTTTCAGAAGCTGCTCTGTTTCTCTGTGGCCACAGCTCTCCACAGTCCTTCTCCCACGGCCAGCACTCCCACCAGGTTCCAGCACTGGTCCTCCCACTGCTCCTTCAGGCTCGGGTGGGATGGCTTTCCAGAGAGAGCTGCCCATCCCTGGGGGTTCCATCTTCCTTCCCGGTCCCCTACATCTGTCCATACCTTTGTAAATAGTCCCTCTATTAAAACTCTATTCAGTTAACATCTTTGAATGTGACATCTTTTTTTTTTTCTGCTGGGACCCTAACAAATAAACTTATAAATCATAATAGAAAGGGTCAAAATGTTACAAAGGCATTAATGGAGCACCACAGAAGATGAATTATTTCTTTTTCAGTCTTCTCCTCTGAGTTCATCTAATGAATCATTCTCACTTGAATCACAGAAAGTGTGTGTATGTGTGTGTGTGTGTGTGTGTGTGAGAGAGAGAGAGAGAGAGGAAGGGAGGAGGAGAGAGTTTGAGAGAGACAGAAAAACTGTATTTTATGGATTTCAGTTTCCATTGGACGGACTGAAAAAGATTCTTCAGTACTGGTGCTTGGGGACCATATTTTAAAGAACAGGACGGTTATACAATGTTTAATACTTGCTAACAGTCTAGTAAACTATATATTCAGTACTTTTATTACTTGCATAATAAACATGTTGAAGAATACCCCTTTATTATGATATAACTCATGGTCCTCACTCTAACACTGCTGTTATATTCTCTACCTACTCCCCTGCAAGAAAAATCATGAGTAATAATAGTTGTAATCATGACATACATATCATTTTGCATCCTGATTTTTCCACTTAAAAGTCCCTAATGAGCATGTTTCCATGTTGCCACAGGATTTTCGTAATCATTACTTGCAAATTCTATGTTGTACCTAATCATGTGGATGTACCATAAATCACAAACCACTGTGGTTATCTTTTCTCCTAAGCCATTTTCTCATAATCTATATGAAAATTGTTACTGTGCACATAATAACATCAAATAAATCTGATAGACCTGACCTGAGGTCCTTCCTTGGAAGAGTAAACTGAGTTAGGGGGGAGGGTATAGCTCAGAGTGCATGCCTAGCATGCACAAGATCCTGGGTTCAATCCCCAGTACCTCCTCTAAAAATAAATAAATCTAGTACTTCCTCCCTCCACAAAAAAAAAAAAAAAAAAGTGAGTTAGGAGTAAATATGTCGCTCTAAGACTTATACTGGTCTGCAGGATTGGTGGGCAGGTCAGCCAATGGCCTATATGTACAGAGAGAGAGAGGAGCCTGCAAAGGGGCCTGGGCTCGCAGAGGAGGGAGCCGGGGACCCAGGCCGAGATCAATAGCAAGGCTTGAGCCCCAGAAAGGGACAGAGGTTCTAAGTACAACAGTTGGTCTGTCACCAATGAACAGCCGCGTGGCTTATTCACCAAACATCCATGAGATGCTGGGGACACACAGCCACACCCCTTTGGGACCCATGTATCTCAATGGAAGACGAGAGATTTTTCCTACTTCCAGGAAGAACCCAGAGCACCATCCCTGCTGCAGGTGCCCAGTGAGGAACAGCTTCAGCAGCATCCAGCCCTAGTCCCTGCCGGGGCTCGGAGGGCCAGGGGCCAGTGACGGCCAGCTGCAGGCGGTGTCTCCCGTAGCTGCTGGCAACAGACACAGAGAACTGTGGACTCCACGTGGTTAAGTCACTCTCCCAAAGCAACCCTCCGGCAATTCCCCCAAATAATTAGGGAAACCCTTATAAGGCTGCCTGGCAGTTGGGACAGAATTTAAAACACACACACACACATACACACACGCACACACACAAAATACCACTACCTGTTACTATTAATGTTAATTTAATTTTTCCTCTGGGTGAGGGTAGAGTAGGGAAGAAGAACTGTACTTTACAATTTATATTTTCAGTGAAAAGTACACAGTCACTATATGTGTACTCTCTAAACTCTTTGAAGTATTTCACATAAAATATGAAAGTGGGTCAAAGTAAACATACGCTTCAAAAGGAGGAAAATATGGGGAATCGACACCAAGCATTCTCAAAGAAAAATTTGCTATTAGACTGACAATAGGCATATTAAATTTCTTTGAAAAAGAAAGCTCCCAAGGGCTGTTTTGGGCTATATGGGTAAGTTTTAAAACAGTTCTAAGGTCTCATGACTTCAGTAAAGAACTTTATATGAATAAGCTTCCAAAGAGGAAGGCTTCCAAAAGACAGATTCTGTGAAACTGCTCATTTTCCTAGCCTAAGGGAAGGTTGCCAGCATTCAACTCTCAGGCTGAAAGTCTGAACTCATTTATTTCATGGCTAAGATACTTGATATTAACACAGCAATATCTGCATCTAATTTGCATGTCGTAGATAAGAAAAAAAAATCAAGCACAATACATAGACTAGTCCCAAGGGTTGAGGGTTTTCCCCAAGTGTATTTTATTAAAACCATGTGGACTTCTTTCAAACTGAATATATTCCAAAGCATCAGAATGACTGAATTAGAATATTTCTGCTTACAAGCAACCGAAATCCAGTTTAGAAGAGAGAATGTGGAAGGACCCTGGGGCAACTCCTCAGAGAATGAAAGGAAGTTGAGGCTGCACGTGGAGCCAGCCTTGGGGGTGACTGATCCCATCCTTACTACAGCTTTCCTTTGTACACTGGTTCCTCTCTTTTCCAGATAAAGATGGCCTTCCTCTACAGGGAAGAGAGTGGTAGGTCCTTCCAGAAAAACATCGTCCCAGATCTGTTTGTTTGAAAAATCCTCAAAAGGAGCTCCAGTTGCCCATTTTTGGTCACCTTCCGTCCCTTGACCAGTCACTGTGGCCAAGGAGATGGTGCCCTGCCTCTAGCCCAGTCTCATGTCTGCACACCAACCAGAAGGAGGGGGAACAGCACAGACAGGGACCAAGATGGGACCAGTGGGAGAATAACTCTGAGCCAGGCTGACTCCCCATTTGTGACTACAAGATCAGAGATTAAGAAAATTAAAGGAAAATTACTGACAATCTCAACCCCCTCAAATGAACAGTTTTGAATGAGCATTCTGTTCTGGTTTGTCCATTTGCATATACATTTAAAGGTCCAATATTGCCATAGAGCCACTTCAAAAACTACATGGTTTTGAAATCTATCTGAAGAATAGACCTGAAAATAAAGAAATAATGCTCATCTCTTAGGGACTTTTGAGGTCTAGCCCTACAGGAAGGTCTGTTTCCTGAAATTCCTTAAGAAATGAAATACAACCCCAGGCCTCTGATGGTCTAGAATACCAACTGGTATAAAAAGTCAAATCTTACCTATATGTCACTTTAAATGCCTACACTTCTCAAAGAGGGCTCTGCCTAAGTGCTTTTCAGGTACAAGGTCTGATTCAAGTGCAGGCCTGCATTTCCTCCCGTTGCTTTGTTCAGCAACATATTGAGAGCCACTGCAGGCCAGGCACTATCCTAGGCTCTGCAGAATTGTAGAAAAACAGACAGAGCAAGACCCCAGCTTTTGTGGAACCAGTAAAACATTAGGGATGGAGGACAAAACAAACAAACAAACAAACAAACAAAAACAAAAAAACCTCAGGATAATAAGTAAGTAGGTAGATGTTCCAAATGATCAAGAAAACATTTTTTAAAAGAATTATTCCAATTTTTTATAGTCACTATATCTTATGAAAATTCACAGTAAATAAAACATTTATGGTAGCCAAGCAGGCCTCAGCAAGAAACTGAAGGACTTTTAGCAATACAAGGCCTTAATAATTATTTCTTTAAAATGATGGAATAAAATATCCTTATAATAAAGAACTTTGCTTGTCAATACTTTAGGTGAACAATTAGGTTTTGCTAAATAATTTCCACCTCCTAAACAAAGGATCTCGGCAGCATCAGCTGATACAGGCACAGCCATTATGTAGCCTTTCTTTGCTGATATGACTATAAAAAACCTCCACCCTCACAGGACACAGACATTATAAAATGAAAGAAAACCTTCCATTTTGGCAAAAAAAAAAAAAAACTTCGATGTTACTGTTTTATTTTTCTCATTTGGAATGTTCTGCTTTTAACTTCATTGTTCTCACTCTTTTTGTGCTACTTACTCCTTTATTCTTGCATCCTTGTATTTTCAATTTTTCTCTTTAAAAGATATAAAGTCGATGAATTTACCTCCGAGTAAAACTTTGGCTGAAGCACATCAATGATTTTATATTCTAATTGTTTTACATTTCCCCCTTGGTTCCACAGTTACTTAAACTGGTGACTTTATTTCTCAAACCTTTGGATACTCTTTCTTTGGGGAATTTACTATTATTTTTCTTTGTGCCTTAGTATGTGGTCGACTTTTTAAACAGCTTGTGCATATGTTAAAAGATGATATATTCTGTTTATGACGACATAAAGTTTAAAACACATTTTTATCGACATAACCTTATTACCTATTCTTGTCTACTTCATCTATCAAATTGAAATTGGGGTGACAAAGCTTTCTTCTACAACTGTTTTGCTCATATCTTTTGCATTTGTAAGTTTTTGCTACCATTTTAATAGGACACATTTACAACATAAAGACTTTAACTGTCATATCATCACTGTGTCAAATGTGGAACATTTGTTTCACATAAAAAAATGTATCTAAGACAATTATTATATGTATATTTTTTATTTGTTTCCATTCTTACATCCAGTCCTTTCCAGCTATGATTTCCTCATTCTTGTTCTAATTTTGTTCCTCATTTTTCTGGCAAATATCATTAATTACCATATTCAAGGAGTTTCAGGGATCAGGGTTTTCAAGTCTTTGCCTGTGTATAAATGTTTCCTATTTCTTTCCAAACTCGATGGCCTAGGAAAACACATTTGAGTCTCCAAACCTGACATCTCCCTGGAAGTTCCAACGTGATGCTTTGAGGTCGTGCTCCTCACCCCGCTGCCGAGCATTTCTGCTAAGGCAGTGCTGTGTGCCTACCTGGTGCACAACCATCCGTTGTAGCCCTGGTGTACTTAGAACAGGTAAAAGTTTGAAAACCAGTCCTTTAGAATTTAGTGTCACTGACAAGGCTGAGGCTCACAAATGGTGCTTCTGCACAAGTAACCTGACTTTTTGCGGCACTGGGGGGTCCTGGGTTGGGGCCATCTCTGTGGCTGATGCTGGCCGGCACTGGGACTGGGGAGAGGGAGTTCTCGAAACAAACGGCAGTGCTGTTACTAAAAGGTCAGTGCAGGGAGGCCAAGCAGCCAGAAGCCACATGAGTCCACCACAGGCAAGCTGACGGGAAAGAGATTTTACTAAACTGAGTGTGGACCCTCTGTGGGACGTCTCCTCAGGATCCCACCATGACTTTCTAGCTTATGTGACTTAAATTTAAGGGACTGAAATGAGGTAATTTTCTTGCTCCTGTGCCTCATTTCTTTTTCTAATGTATATTGCTTGCTTAGCTTGGATCCTATCTCTCAGTTGTCTAGAACATGGATGTTATATTATTTTCCCTAAAGGAATTAAGTGTTTGGAACTATAGAAGATTATATTCACTTATACATCCATGTTGTCACAGGGAGCAGACTTTTTATCCTGAGGCTGGGAGTCACGGGGGATTTGGAATTTGGCGTTCACTGAATACCTCGTGAGTGTCTTATCGCTATTTTCTTATTTTCATAAGATGGAACAATTTAATTCATGTAAAAATGGTATTTAAGACAATTATTTAAATGTATTTGTACCTCTCCTGCCACAGACTACTGTCAGCATTAACTGCAGGCCATTTATTCTGGAAGGGAAAGCGGTATTTACCGGTGGGCACCGCAGGGATAACTGGAGGATGGAAACAGTTAAAACAAAATTAAAATAGCTAAGGAAAAAGTCTTACAATAACAAATGAATTTAAAAAACAGTCTTAAAAGGGGGTGGGGAGGGATAAGTTGCAAGTTCGGAATTTGCAAACACTAACTACTGTATATAAAAGAGATAAACAACAAGGTCCTACTATAGAGCACAGGGAACTATATTCAATACCTTGTAATAGCTTACATGAAAAAGAATATGAGAAAGAACATGTATGTATAACTGAATCACTATGCTGTACACTGGAAATTAACACAACATTGTAGACCGACTATAATTAAAAAATAAAAATAAAAATACTATTAAAAAGATACCAGTGGCACTATAATTTACAATAAGTAACTTCAACTAAAATCATAAACAATACCGACTAAAACAATAAGTTCAACTAAAACAAATATGCTCCAGTAGAACCCCATTACAGGCCAAGACATGGATGACTGGCAGGCATTTCCTGCTCTGCTGGACTGATCACGTGGGTGCAGAGTTCCCTGCAGGGACACCTAGAGCCAGAGCGGAGAGTGAAGTCCAAAGCCAAGGTCCATACTGAGTTCTGGCATCTTAAACTCCGCATGTCCTGAACCTTTCGCCAAATGGATTCCCTAAATCTTTTCCAAACTTAAATTGCTGACAAGTACATCTTTTCCCCTCCTATACTGTTCTGGTGTTTCTATTTTTAAAGCAAGGACAGGGCTAACAAATCCCTCAGTTCTTTATTTTAGCCACTGCTACCCAGAATCTGTCGTAAAGTGCCTTTACTTTATCTCCAAGTTTCTGGCAATCTACCAATGTCGCTTTCTATATCGTCCTTCAAATATCTGATACAAATAAACAGGGGTTTAAAGTCATATATACATTCGTAATCATTTAAAAATGTCCATTTTTTTCAGTGTTTAGAGAGAAAGGAAGACACAAATGGCCCTAGTTCTCTGCACTTTTTTTTGGAGAGGGGTGCCCTTTCTGCTGGAACTGGTGAGAAGTTTCTCTGGAGTGTATGGGAGGCGGGTCTAAGAGCACCTCCTCTGAGGGCCAGGCCGGGGACAGGGGCTCTGCAAAGGGGTTCCCAGGGCTGTCCTCAGGTCTGTCCAAACCACGGTGAAGGGCAAGGAAGGCGCTGTCAGAAACAAGTGGCCCCAGCAAACACCCAACAAGGAAGCTTCCTCCTGTCGAAAGGAGCCCTTTGCCGTTATCTGTGTTGTTTTTCTTTCTAGCTGCATAATGACATAAAGGACATGGAAAAAATGTTTGCTTTGCAACATTGTGGCAAAAAAAACTGTAGCAAAAGCTCGGCTATTTTATAACAAAAGACAGGCTCAGGCTGTCCATCTCCCCTAAAAAAGGAGAGCGGCAGCAAGGATGGTCCTGCCCCGCTAGGCTCTGGAGGAAAAGTGAGTACGCCCATCAGTACACCACCTCGCTGAGACAGGAGGGAAGAGCAAGGGCAAACATTCCAGAATTTTCGTCAACACGCAACCATCTGAGCCATAAAGAATGAAACCAAACACAATGCAGTTAAAAAATCAACATTTCTACACATTTCACTTCCATTCCAATTTAATTTCTCTGTAGCAAAAATTCTTTTTACTAATGAAAAAAAGAAAAGGATACACAAGCTGAAGATAATCTGATTTTGCTTTATTGAATACTCTCCCACATCCAATATTTACATACATGATTAAACAAAATTTATAAGCCTATTGTGTGGAACATTTAAAAAAATTAATCTGAAATACTCTGAATGGAAATTATCAATTCATATGCTTTAATATGACACTTAATCCATAATTTTTCAGCCAATATCCAAGACGGTTCATTTCATAAAAACTCTTATCTTCAAGAAGAAGAAATGTAAAAAATCCAGAAAAATATTTCCATATCTAGTCATAATCTTCCAATTTCTCTGTAAAAGAAATCAATAACAATTATAGACATTTCTGATCACCATGACTTAAATATAGATTTTTCTCAATTGCATGACTACTTTCTACTTTCTTTATTGTCACATTTACCTTTTTGCATAGAAGAGCTATTTTTCCTTTTAACATACATTTATGATATGTTTAAATATTTTTTATGTTTAAAAAGAAATACATATCCAAATTTAAGACTAGCACCTTTAAAAATAGCAACAAGGGGTGGGAGTAGAGCTCACTGGTAGAGCACATGTTTAGCATGTGCAAGGTCCTGGGTTCAATCCCCAGTCCCTCTATTAAAAACATTTTTTTAAATTTAAACATAGCAACAAGGCACATGGCCACACTATGACCCTGACTTTCCACTATGGATGGTCCATGGAAGGAACAAGATGGACATGAAAGTGAGGAAGTCCTCTAATCAGTCCTGAGTGTGACTCTAGAAGCCACCTGCTCTCATAGACGTTAAGAGGACGTCAGAAATACAGCATTACCGCCACACGTCTGAGAGACTACCAGGGGTATGTGAACTGATGGCCCCAACGTATGCCTTTGACAATATCCTCAGAATAGAACTACAGATAATGTGGGGATTGTAGTGGCAGATGGGGAACATTATTTTCTCTGTATGTACAAATGTGAAGGCATCTCTCTTTCATTTGACATGAGCTGGCTTTACACCCAGACACAGAATTCAAGAATCACGGTGTTTCTAATCTTTAAAAAGTATCATCTGTGTTATTATATAAAGCCTATTCCCCCTTTTCCTTTCAAAGATCATGGTTCTTCAAAATGCATTATTATTATTTGGACAACCTAGATATTAAAATGGAAAGCATTTAATCCCGATCTACTCATTTTGAACCATTTCGAAAATGCCAAAGATAAAATAAATCAGTGTATCAGTGATAGCAATTTCTATATTAAAACCCTGAAAACGAACTTAGCAGTTTTTAAACAGTATTCATTTTGGATAGAATAACACTGCTGAAGGGACAGATAAGCATAACCTAGAAAATCACAATGAATAAATATCACTTATTAGCCACAATTTTTAAACGTTCACTTGCCAAAAAAGGTTTGGGAAATGGCAGTGGTGCTGGATTTTTTTTTTTTAAGTAACAATTTCCCTTATAGATAATAAATAGGTTTCCTGTTCAATACATCTATTTTTCAAGATCCTATAAAGGCAGATTTCAGAACACAATGGATCACCATATAGTTTAAATCACTCAAGTCCAAGCTAATGGTGCTTGAAGGGCCATTTTTTAAAAATTGAAGTATAGTCGGTGACCATGTGTCAATTTCTAGTGTAAGCTTAATGTTTCAGTCATACATCTTTAAATACCAGAGTTACCCCAACCCATGAACAGTTTAGACTGCTTTAGATTGCTGATTAAAATATACAGAAATGAGGGTAAAAGCTGGAGTCGTGTGCTGAGGCGAATCTGCAATCACGCAGACAGCATCCTCCAGCGATTATTCACTGTTAACATACGCGTGTCTCTGGTTTACAGAAACCAGAGAATGCATACTCTTGATATGCTTCTATTTGATGTAAATATACTGCTATACATTTAAATTATTTGTTCTGAAATCCACACTTTGTTCTGGAATTTGTCATTTATGACACATTGGTTGGCTGCTGTTCGTTGGGTAACAGGACATTAATATCAAGGACACACGCTGGCTGGCTTTTCAAAACACAGGGCGGACTCACCTCTATAGTCAATAGTTGATCATTTTTCGGAGGGCGTCATAGCACTTCCATTTATCTGGGATGTAGAATGGCTCAAAAATGTGAGGGAACGGGGTGTCATACCCACACACTCTTGAGATAGGAGCCTCCAGGTTCAGGAAACATTCTTCCTGCAGAGAAGAATCCAGGTGGATAACTTCAAGAACGTTACATTCTTTTTGTTTTTTGGGGGGTTTTTTGGTTTGTTTTTTTTGGTGGGTTTTTTATTTGTATATTTTTATTGAAGTATATTCTATTTACAATGTGTTAATTTCTGGTGCACAGCATCGTGATTCAGTTATACACACACACACACACACATATATATATATATATATATATATATATATATTCTTTTTCATTATAAGTTGTTACAAGATATTGAATGTAGTTCCCTGTGCAAGAACATTTCTTTTTATTCACCAAAATAAAACATTTCAACTTAAGACACAATGGCATCAAGGGTATTAAAATAATTACATATATTATAAAGTGAAAAAAGCAGGTAACAAATAGCGTTTGGCATGATCCCAGTTACTTAAAATATGTTTTTAAATACGTATATGTATGTTATGCCTATATACATCTGTTTTTCAAGACAAACTGGGATTACACTCAACAGGCTGTTCTACAAATATAAACATAAAGTATAACAAAATCATAACAAAATGTTCAAAGTAAACCCTGCAGCTTGAAATTAGTGATGGTGTATGTTTTCTCTTGTTTCTTGCATTTTTCAAATTTAATATACAATGAACAAGAATTACTTTCAATGATAAATAGTTCTAATTACTCTATGCAGCCAGGCTGAACTACTAGTTCTGGTCTCTCCCATAGCCAGGCTTTTGTAGATGCTGTCAGTCCCCTGGCCACTTACACTGCAAGTCCACTGCTCTTTGCCTGACTGATGTGCACACATCTCTCAGCTATCACCTTAAAGGCCACCTCCACCAGGAAGCCTTCCTTGACAGCACCTCTCCAACCCTGCACCACTGATGAGGGATGGGCTTCTGCCCTGAACTCCCATAGCACTGAACTTAGCACGATTCATTGCTGTTGCCCAATTATCTGTCTCCCCTGAGAGACTATGAACTACATAAGGCTAGAGATCTGGTTCCAGAAAATGTAAGATCCTAACCACAGGAAGACCCTGTAGGAAATTATCTTCGGCGGGGGGAATGTTATTCAAGTGACAAATTCAAATATGAAAATAAAATTTTTAGAGAGTTTAAAAAACAATCTAAAAAGAGATATGTGATATCTTAGGAAAATGATCTTACCATTCACAGCTTTTACTGAAATCAAACCTTTGGTTTTCATGCATCCACTTTCTACATTGCCTTGAGTCACAAAGGATTGGAGAAGATTCACATTTTCTTACATACTGTACTAACTGTATTTTAAAATTTTCATTTGAGCAGAAATTTTGACATAACGGAACACTGATGCTCAGTCCCTACCTTCTGTACATATTTCTTCCAGTGACAAGTGTGTCAGGGCAGAAAGGGCCTGGGAACAGGGCACTCAGCTCCAAAGAGAACCACCTGGCCACCTGCATACTCTCCTTGCCCCCCAAAACCACTGTATCAAACATCAAATGTGTGCTGGCTTTTCCAGCAACAGGAAATCTTCATCAACAACTTGAGAACCTTGCATACCTAAGGTTTAAAAAGTCAACTAAAAAATTCCACTACTAATATGCTCCAAAGAGATGACTGATTGGATGGACTATTTCTTGATCAAAACAAGCAATTTTAAATGGATTTAAATTGTCAATTTGGGATTAACTCAGTTTATTACTTTATTACTTCATAAGCAAACTATCCAAGGGCACCACAAAATACAGAAAAACAACGGCAAAATATTTCACTTTAATTCCTTTGATTTTACACCTATTATAAAATTTTATTCTTTCAAAATAGTAGCCTGGAAAGCTGGCCTACAACAGAATGATCTTTTGGTGTCTGTGAAAATCCCTTCTGTCAGCGTAACAACCAACATCGCCAAAATAAAAATTTTTTTTCAAATAGCAATGCTTCTAATTCCCCCAGAATGTGAAAATCACTCAACAAGAATATATCTGCATGTTTGCAGCAGCAAAGAAAATAAGTCTGCGAGGTCACACTTGAACTGTAAACAGAGGCTGGGAGTGACAAGGAGGTGACAGGGGTGCCACTTATATGATATAAGTATTGTTGGAGCTTTTGTGACACAGCATTACTTTGATAATTATATGGCACTGATGTAAAGATAAAGAGTGAAAAAGAAGACTCACCTTCTCAGGTGAATAAAAGTTCCTATTCTATTTGATACCAATGTGTGACTTTATAAGTAGCATTTTCCTAATTTGGAAACAATTACTGTAAAATATGTGGAATTAAATGACTATAAAGTACTATATGTAAATATGTAAAATGTATTATAAAAATCATGGACAACAATTCAAGAATACATGATTCAGTTTTATAAGGATATAGCCTAACCAATGGAAACAGTATGAAATTTTAATGCTTTGCTAACTGAAGTATATTAAAGAGACAAGTTACTCCTTTCATGGATTTGTGTTAAAACTTCTTTTAAAGCAATTGGAAATAAGATGTTTGGGTCAAGTACAGAGTTACTTCCCACTGAACTGGTTCACATACAAATGATTCATGTGTGACGACATGTTTCTTTGAGCAAACATTGAAACAGGCATCCTTGTTCAAACTCAGTATTTTTTATGTAGATGCCATATGCACACATACACAGGAAAAGAAATATATGAATCTCATTGACAGATGTGCAGATCAATGTAACAGAATACTTCCCCACAAAGTCTCTCTCTCTTCATTATATACCACATGTGACTCCGTAACTATACCAACCACCTGCCCTGAATTTGCAAGACAATCCAGACTAGTCATGTGCTTCTTTTCCACTGGCCACATAAGTACACTTATCTTTTTAAAACTGTGATGATTTTTGATTTAGAAAGAGTAATCCACATAAAATTAGGGAGAAATAATGATCTAATTTGTCAGGATTACAGGTGGCATCCAGCACAGGGGCTGAGATGGGAAGGACCAGTTTCTGGTCTCTCTTCCTGGAGCGCTCATATGTGAATTAGCTCAATCCACGTGGGACAGTGACAGACGGAACTGTGAGGTTCCAAAGCCGATCACAGTATAACATGTCACCAGGGGCAGCAGAAGAGAGCCCAGGCAGGTGCCAAGAGAAACTTTCCTCCAGCTATTCACGCTCCAAAGTTTCATCCTGGACTCAGTGAACAGGACTGAAAGTAAACCCTAAACCAATCAGGTAGTAACACCTCCAGATACTGCGCTTGTGGGATGTTTTCCCATAAATAATCAAGTGCTTTGAGAAAAATAGATATTCCTTCCAAAAGACCTTTGCATGAAATTCTAGTATATTGTATTTGAATTTACTTCGGAATATGTCTTTTTGTAAGTAAGAGAATTTTCCTTCCAAAATAGGTTAATAATAAAAATAGTAACCAGTACTTACGATGTAGCAGGCATGGTGCTAAATGAGTTATATTTTATCTCATTTAACCCTTTTAACGCATCTATGAGGTAGGTATTCCATTTCACAGGTGAGGAAATCAAGGTGAAGGAGCCTGTCCAAGGTCGAATAGGTATACACACAGCCAAGTTAAGACTCCAACCTGATTACAAAGCCCATGTTCTCAGTCATTCTGCAAATTTTGAGGCACAACTATTAAGAATAGCAATAATGAGGAAAAAAATGAATACAAAAGAATGGTAAAGTGGAAGGCAGGCTGGGATTAAGGTTTTACAACTGAGCCTCGAGAGGGTTAAATTCGGTCTAAGAAGACTTTCCCATATGAATGAGGAAAGTAGAGGTTAAGACATGAAGAAACTGAGAGCAGACACTTAACGATGAAGGTAACACACAGAGCAATAAACAGATGGTCCCGGGAATTAGGGAGCTCTAGGTTATCCTAAATGATTTAAAGAAGCATAAATCAAATTGTTTACAAATTAGCCATTTGGGTTACTTTGCATGTTATAACCGGAAAGGAAGCGAACACTGTGAACTAACAATTCTGAATCATAAAAGTCACAGACACAGGCAAAAGAAATTCTTTATTTGCCTATTTTCAGTAACAAAACAAAACAAAAAAATTTAAGTATCTTGCTGAAACTGCAGAGGACAGAGATCCTATAAACTTGGTAGCAGAGAAGAGAGGGTAAATAAAAAGAAATAAAATAGAATCTATGCTTGTTTTAAGATAAATAAAATATGGATGGGTTTTTTCAAATTAAGTGTACTTCATATTAACTGCAGTTAATAATGCTGTATTGCGTATTTGAAAGTTGCTACGAGGATAGATCTTAATCTCATCACAAGGAAAAAACTGCATTGCCTTTATTTCTGCTTTGGTGAGTATGATACAGGTTATATGCTATGTGTATGTGTCTGTAAATGCGTACATATTAGGGCTTTCATGAGATCGCTCAAGGTGTCTCAACACTTCACAACATTTCCTTAGTAAAGTTTTAAGGTATAAATTCTCATCAGCTATAAATTCTCCCATCACTGTGTCCCAGAAGTTACATCACTGAAATCAGTCTCAGGAATTCCACACTGCAGCTCTGGTCACTCTCAACAAATCCTTTTGTTGTTTTTATGGCAAGGCTGTATGATATAATTAATACAGCATGGAAGTTGGAATTCTATCTAAAGGGAATCTTTGTTCTACTAGGATTTAACTTCTCCAAGGCTCTGATTACTCAACGGCAAGAGAGAAGTGTTAAAAAAAAATCTGTCACTGTGTTATCTTATTTGTTTGGGGATTCTCCTGTGACCTTACTTGGCTGCCTCTCCAGATTATGCAGTGGCATATGAAACTTACCTAATGCATTACAGTGCGCGATAATTGCTAGGGTTTTTTTTCTTCCGGTTTTACTGAGCTGTAATTGACATACAGCACTGTGTAAGCGTAAGGTGTACTGCATAATGATCTGACTTACGTACAGCATGAAATGATTATCGCAGTAAGTTTAGTGAACATCATCTCATCTGGATACAAAATTAAAGAAACAGGAAAAAAGATTTTTTCCTTGGGATGAGAACTCTTAGGACTACCAGCTTTCATATGTAACAAACAGCACTGTTAATTATATTTATCACGTTGTACATTGAATCCCTAGTACTTACTTATCTCATAACTGGACGTTTGGACATTTGGACCACCTTCCTCTAACTCTCCCTTTCCCTACCCCCTGCCTCTGGTCACCACCAGTGTGATCTCTTTTTCTATGAGTTTTTGTTTGTTTTTGAAGTATAATTGACCGAAGAATGGTGAGGGTTTTGTTTTCCTCTTAAGATTTCCAAGTTATAATAAACACAAGGTATTTGAAATGACAGACCAAACCATCATTGAAGACGAGATTCTGGTACACAGGAGAACTAATATCCGTTAACAGCACAGTGCCTGGCAACTACCATTTATTGGACACTTACTAAGCCTTAAGTGTAAGAAAATACCAAAAATAAGTAAGTGCTGTGTGAGGAAAGAGGGTGGAGACCACTGAGATTATGGAAGGAGCCAGGCTGCACTCAGTGAAAGGCAGGATCTGGTGCTGCCCCCTGGTGGTGAGCAGGGAGCCTAGACACTTACTGCCCAGTTCCTGGGCCTAGAATGACAGATTAAGTGTGGCCAGATAGGGAAATCCAGAAATGGTTAAAATATCCCTTCCAAAAAGAACATAATTTCCAAGCACTGCTACTATAGAAGAATCACCTGTCAGTCAGCTACCAGAAGGTTCCAAGTAAAAGAGCCCAACAGAGAACAATGTAATCAAGGCGTACACACTTCAAAAATACTCAAGAACAGACCATATAAAGTCATTTGATTTATTTTTAAGGCAACCATTTGGTTTTTGTTTTTTAATTCAAGGCAATTTCAGACTCAGAATTCTTTCGAAGAACAATTTTGGGATAATTTTTATTCAGTCCTTCTAATGACAGAAAGTTGGATACAGCCCACACAATGCTAGACTACATACAATCTTGAGTCGGAAAATTGTGAAGTTTAAAGTGAGATAAGAAAGTTTGAGGTCTTTTATATATGTTCCTACTTTTTTAGAGCTGACACAGGATGATGAAATTCCTTTCACTTTCCGGAAGAACTATTCACCTAATTTTCCTAAACATTTAACGGAAAGTCAAAAATGCACGGTGCTTCAATGAGAAACCCATCAAAGTTAAAATACATTGTCTACAGGATTCTCTGATAAATCCGGATTTTACGTTTCTCCAAGAAAAAAATAAGAAACATCAGTCCACAAGTTAACTTCAAAGAATTAACTCAGAAAATTGATTTTTTAAATTACTTTGCAAACAAAAAGGTCCAAGTTATAATCACATAATCATTATGCAACCATAACACATTTAAACCAGAATACATTTTGTTTCTAAGAGGGGGTTGAAGTCAGGGTAAATTAAGCTATAAATGTAATAAGCACTGAACAAGACATATAGATCATAGAATCATCATTTCTTCTCTAGGAGGGCATATTAAGAAAGAGCTTTCAGTGACTTGCAAGCATGCTTAGTTTTAAACCTAAATTCCAACACCATTTAGCCCCTGTTAGTTATTATTAAAAATAAAGCAACAGATTTTGCTTCTAAATGCAATTAGCTGTCTAGGGGTCATGATGAGCAGTGCAAGAGTTAAACTTAAAAAAAAAAAACAAATTAATATACTAAAATGATGTATATTTGATAGCGTTAAAGTTCATGAACTTAGAGACTTACATTTTGATTTTAAGTTGATTAGTTTTAGTTATTTATGTAAGGTTAGACATCACCCAGCTTCCAAATAATATCAGAGAATATTTATTTTAAATCTACCATGAAAACTCGCCCACAGCCAAAACATGAGTTTCAGCAGATGAGAAAAAAATGACTGGCGTCTTGAATCACAAATGAGTCACAGAAACCTATGAAGGCACAATGCCAGCAACTCCAAATTAATTTCATCACTGAATTAAACAAATACAACTTTACCAATGTAAAATAGAATTTTTCATTTAAGCTAACGGTTTAAACAGTATGTATCACGTTTTTAAAAGAGCTTAAAATATACATTTTACAGCTGTACCGATTTTCTATACGGCATAGACCAATGAAATTTATTCTTCAGACAGCAAGGTCCCTAATCTACCTCCAAAGTAGCAGGATGCTCTGCTAATCATTACAGCTATGTTTATTTCACTTTTCCAATACCATGCACATAAGATGCATTCAACACACACTTGTTGATAAGAGGTCTCTCATTTTTAAAACACAGTTGAACCAATATAACTAAATAAGACAGTATATGAATAACATTACTTCATCCAGCTTTGTATAGCACCTAAACCACTAGAGTCAATCCCAACTATTTCAGCAAAGTTTTCATTTAAAACCATAATCTTGACTAAATTAAAAGCTGAGATCTCTATTCCTTAACCTCACTAGACCGTCTTCAGTATCTCCTGACTTAAAAAAAAATCCATCTCTTCCTCTCTCATGCAAATGATTGCCAATTTGGTACAATTTTTGTTTTCTAAGATTTCTTTCAGTTAGTTAACGAATGGAACTGAATTCTAAATTAGGATTTTCATTTAAATACAAATTCCATTTTTAAAACGGAAACTTCTTTTCTGAAGCTAGACAGAAATATTACTTCTGATCTAAACAGATTTCCCTGGATACAGTGTAGCTTCCTAAATCAAAGTTGGAGAATGGTACTAAAATATACATAGAAATGATTCATGGTTCAAATTCAACAGTTGTGTCAGAATATAACCATGTTAATATAAAATTATCTATGAATCTCGATACATTAATTCTGGATTATTGTAGAAACTGAAGTGGAACAAATTTTAAAATCAAAAATTAACATTAAAATCAGTAATTTATTACATAGTAAAAATTGCTTTTTTCCCTCTCCAAATGATAATTTTGTAAATTTCATTATTTTAAAGTCAGAAACAAGTGACAACTTCTTCCGAGAATTTAGAATCTTCGTTCTGAAATCACTTTTTTAAAAAGTACAATAGTACTCATTATAGCCCAGAGACTTACTAAATATTTTATGAATATTAACTCATTTAAATTTTTCGTAAACACTAAATTAGCAATCACAAAGGTAAAACTAGCGCCCCAGCCAAACCACCGTGCCTTGGTTTTGCTTTCAAACTTCCCCCCTGAAGCAGCCCCACGTTTTCACCTGAGGAGCACTGGGAGACACAAAGACCAAAAAAACAAAAACAAAAACAAAACAAAACCATTTCTTCATTAAATCTTCCTGCAATACATTCTGTTAATCTGCAGCAATTCATCTCTAAAGATGTGCTGAGGTTTAAAAAGTCTGAAGTCTAAAGTTTAAATTCTTCTGAGATATACTATGGGCCCATTTTGACATTTAATATGTGCTGTGGCTACAATGCTTTTGTTAAAGCACTTTACATTCAGTAGAGAGGGGGGGAAAAACGCAACGCTCTCAAATTTCCACAGACGCTGAGGCTTCTCAAATTTTATAGTTCAAAATTCTTCCTATAGAAGAAAGCATCAACGGCAGCAAAGTTTGCAAGTGGAATTTCCCTAGAATGTGGACGCATAATGATAAACATAAGCGACTAGCAGCGCTGGGTCGTCTCATGGACAAGTTGCTCTCTCTCTCTGTAAGGTAGGATTTTTGCTTTGCTTGGCACTAGGAAATTTAAAACGCTCCTGTTAAGCAACTTTTGATGAGCCTACAAAGTATTCAGTTTTTCTGCTTGTTTTCCAACAACATTCTCTGTATAGCGTTCTAACACCACCAAACGGTGCTCTGAAGGCAGAAATCAATCCTGGCTAAGGCGACCTGGTGATTCCTTTGTCTCATGACATAGAAAATATATCCTTTTAGAATCTGGGGGAATTGAACCTGCACTAAGAGAACTTCTGGTAGGATCTCTCACTCTCCCAATTTTGCAATTTCTTTCTTTCTTTTTTTATTTTTAAGTTTCAAGACTAATTACAAAACGAAACTACTAGAACAGTGTGATTTCTCCTTATCTAGCACCATCTTTCTAAAAAGTCTGAGAAGCTGGATAAAAAAAATGAGGGCTAAAATAGTTGCTATTTTACAAATGATACTGTTTTGTTGCAGGATAATGGGGTTTTCTTTGTGGTTTCATCTTTCTCTTTAAATATGTTAAATTTCTAGTTCACGTTTTAGTTTATGTTTCAAAGAAAGCTAAAACAACTTGCTAAATGTAAGAAGGGCAGAGGGGAAGGGAAAAATCAACTTTATTTTATCTACATAATGCCTAAAGAGACAGGTCAATGCTTTTACTGAAATTGAACAGATTTTTTTTTTAAAGTTAATCTTGGGCGTCATAGCAACATAGCCTTTAAGCTTGGTTTTTGCTGAATGCATAAATCAGACCAAGTTATTTTTCAGCAGTTTAATTCTGGTCACCAGATCACTGCAACTTTAATAAGAAAAGCACAGCAGAAGTAAATGTTCTAGGCTATCATCAATTGTTAGGGAGATTTGTTGCCAGACTTGTTAATTGGATCCCAGTAACAGTAGCATTTCCAAAATTTAATAATTGAACAAATTAACAAAGCAAACAAGTTTCTGGCAGGAATCTCTGACTTGAGTAAGAAAATGCTTCTAAGAGCTCTTCTTATTTATATGCAGATAACTTTTGCTAACAGGATGAGTTTAACCTATTCATTAAAACAAACCTAGCAGCTGTAATTACTGTCTATAGCCAAGAAAAATATAATACAGAACCCAAAATATTATTTCCTCTTTACTGTATTTACATATGTATGTTTCTACCTTTAAAGTTGGTTAATATTTTTTACAAAGAAGCTTTTCAGGTTGAATGTCTGTGTATTTGCATACACACATTTTTATGTTAAATCTGAAGAATCCAGAGACATTTGAGAATTAGGAGGATAATACACATGCTCTTCTTCTACTTCTAATTTGTATAAACTGTGTGCTGATTAGATGAACCCAATTCTGTACTCTCCCAGAGTCTGTATTGCATGTTCAGTGTGGACAAATTTCTAATAAGCCTGATTAAACCACAGATACACTAGTGAAGGAGTAGTTAGCAACTGGGACCTGGTTCTCGTTACTTTTATAGTTAAGTGCAGTAATTTAATATTAGAAATGCCCAGAGATACTGTTTACTAATACATTTTGATGAACGACATTTATATAGTTCCTATAATCAGGTGATGTCCACATATTTTATTTAGATGGACCAGAGCATTTACTTACTCATTTTTATCTACTTAACCGGTGCTGAACTACATATAAATTCAATCAGGCCCCTCAGGCAGGAATCAGGCTGAGTCACACAGCACTGATGCCCTCGAAGACATCACAGGAGATTCCCTATTGTCACATACCACAGACAGTGACATACAAAAGCACACATGGGCACAAACAAACAATTCCACATTTAAGCAACACATCCTGATGAATATCCTAAGAAGCAACATGGAAGCTACAGGAAAAGAAATGTGTTTGTCCCTACGCTTATTGGTTCAGGAAAAGGAGTGTGTACATGTGGACAGAGAACAGAAAAGCCAGACATTCACTAAAGAGTAAACAAGAGATGTTCTTATTTAACAATAAACGAGTGAAATTATTTATTTTTCATTTATATCATCATTTCACTTAATCCCTGCAACAAGTCTGGGTGGCGGCGGCAAGTGAGGTGCTGAGGCTGCCAAGGTTACGTGAGGTGACCGAGGTCACACAAGTGCACACAGCTCTGGCGGTGTCTGAACCCACTGGCCTGGTTACCCCTGGGTGCGCTGCAAAAGACTTCAATTTAAAAATGGGCAAAAGAGTCTTGCTTGGACACAAGGTAAAGTTTGTATCTAGTGCTACCATTCTACCTGGGAAAGAGAGACTGGCGGAATTGTCTGCTTGTTTATGTCAAGTCCAATCAAAATTCTTTTTTTTTCAATTTTAATAAAAAGCTTAGCAGGTAGTGCCCCCCTTTTTTGGGGGGTCGTCACTGGGGAATAGGTGGGTCTTTTTAATTAGAGTTATAGTAGGTGAAGCTCGGATGCAGATGCTTTGTGTCTTTTAGCGCAGGCGAGAAGTCGAAGGGAAAACGGACAAGACTGGAACTTGTTTCTAGTCAATTACCAGCAGCTTGTTGAGCGTGGAACACAAGCTGCTACTTGGGTCCTGAAGCTGATTTTGAATTCTCAGAAAAAACTGGATGTTCAACCTATGGTAGGCTGTACGTTTAAAGTTTCCTCTTGGGAAAAAAATCACTAAAGTGTTTCACCAGGAAATTAAATTTGCTTCCTTTCATTTCTTTCCTTATCACTGACGGAACCTATACGAAACTCAGGTAGCTAAGTAATTCACTAAGAATGTGACAGCTTTGTGATACGTTGGAAAAATCATTTAAATAAACACAGGTTACAAATTTTATCCTAGCCCTTAACTGAAATTGGGAGTATGAAATTTAATCCTCTTCTCACAGTAAATATTCTTTGGCTCTTCTCCATGATTAAACTCACTTTTAAACTCAAAAAATATGGAAGAAAATTTCTGGCGTATTTAAAGAAATGTCTCTTTTGAGAATAAAATTAAGTTCTTTTTTTTTTTTTTCCAATTAAAACAACAGGCAAGACATCGCAATTAAGTTCATCTTAAAGTTCAAATGTAAATTTAAGTGCGGATGGGGTCTGTCTCAGTCCACGCCGACTTCAATTAGTGGTTATTGGCACAGCCTGCACAGCTGGCCCGGGTGTTTATTAAATAGCCGTGAGCTCTGATTCTAGGTGTTAAGCTCTCTGAGCACACGTAGGTGCCATCAAGTGGACCCGGTCGTGTGCAGAGACGTCCATCCCCGTGCGTGGAAGCAGAGGTCGGTCCCCGTTGTCTGAGATAAGCGTTTCAGTCATCCCTGGCAAAGTATCACTCTGACAGCTCGATTTAAACAAAATTATAGATGGATAAACTCTATCTGGGTTACGATGCATCAGAATTTCATTTTTTCAATTCCCGGTCCCCAAGAGGAGCATGCTCCTTTTTGACATAACAAATCACCAACCCAGAGGGATTTTCCTTAGGTTTCCTCCAATGCTCATTATGTTGCAAATCTAATTAGGCTCGTGTGACTGACTTCAGCAGTAGGTGCGGGAGGGACTCCAGAATTGCCAAAAGGGATCTGAAGTGTCTCTTCTCTCTCCAAAACAATCACGCCGCGCGCCCAACTGATAACCGTTAAACACAGCTGCAGAGCAAATGTGGTGGGGTTTCGGTCCTGTAAATACAGTGTTCACACATCCATCTGCCCTGCAAGCAATTTCGGAGGCAGAACTACCGATTGCAGGTTTATGTCCCTGTTATGTGAGTATTTTATGTAAGTATTAAGTCACTTATTTCGCCCAGCACAGCTTGGGCAGATTTCTACATGCCATGAGTTTCCTCCCCCTAGGAATGCTCACTGAAACGCTGGAAACCCCAAATATTGATAAATGCATGCAATCAGCATCTTGTTGAAATGGCTTTCAAGCTCTATAGCTCACATGAAAAAGAGTAAAGCTTGCTTTGGGTGTCTGAGGGCATATTTATGGAAGAATTAACATGCAATGTATTTAACCCCATTCCCGATGAAAATCACTTCTACTGTGTTTATTACAAATGCTTTTCGTTTAAGTACAGAAAGTGTGCAAAACGAACCTATGGACACATCTGAGCTACAGAAATTAAACTGTTTTTGTTTCAGTCACTCAATTTCCATGTAAGGAAATTCTTTTCCGAGGGGCTCTCCAAACTGGGTGGGTTGCCGGATACTTTAAGGCCGTGACCGAATTCCCTCCCGAGGCTGTTATATTGCTATGGAAACTACCCCTTCCCTATCAGTACGCAACAGCTCTGAACACTAACATTCTGAAAGAAAACAAAAACCAGTTTCCTCTTCTGTGGCAACAACAACATGAACTAGTTTCAAGACCGAAATTACCACTTTTTGTGCAAAACATATAATATCTTTGCTGATCGGATTCTTTCACTAGAATTCAGCTTTGTCAAATAAAGACAAAGAGTGAAATCAGCCCCCGTACTCCAGTTCCGGTTTAAAACAAGGTAAAACCTGTGACATCAGTCATCTAGGGATGTTACAGCGGAAGTGAGTTATGTGTATAGGTCCAGGGAGGAGAAAAATCAGGTCTCCAGAGAGCAAATGACATATCAGCAGCAAGACGGACAGGAAGAGAACAACATATGCTCCACGCAGCTCTTGGAGGTTCATAAAAGCAGCACACATTTCCATAGTTCTATTTCTTATCTGTGGTTGTTTCCAGACACATGATTATTACTGGGCAGGGTAATAAATAAACTGATTATATTTATTAAGTCAAATACATCTCTCTCCAATTTAAGGAGGTTAAATATTTGTCTTCACTGGCTCAAGTATCAATAGCTAAATTGTAAGATGTGCCTTGCTTTAGGTTGGCAAAACCAGCACTGCCCAGTGTCCTGCACACTGGTTGTCGCAGCCCACAGTCTGAGAGGTCCAGTGCCTGACACAGGGTAGGCATTTGTAAATATCTGCTAACCAGACAATTCCAGTTTTCCCTTATATTCTGTTTCACTCTGGGGCGTTAAGGAGCTGAGTCACTAATGAGGCAAACAATCAAGGGGACAGGAAGTGGGGTGTGGAGATTTTTACTCCTTAGTGACTACTGAGCGCTCTTACTCATCGACCAGACGCTGCCCCGCTGCCATTGTGATCGCGTTCCTCCCCGGGTTAGAAGTTTTTCCTGGCTCCCCAGAGCTAATTCTTTGTTCCTATTTCCCTCACAGCCCAGAACAGATGTGCACCGGCCCACTTCCATTCCAAAACCTACCCTTTTACCACACCGCCTTGACACAAACCTCTCTCTTCGAGAACGCCCCGATTTTTCGATCCCCTGCTGTCTTCACAGAGATCATTTTTCAGGTTCAGCTCAAGTGCCCATTTTCTAAGAAACTTTCAGGACCTTGATGGTGATTTTTTAAAATTCACTTAATCACTCATCAATCAAATATTTCCAAGCCCATTACATCCCCACCTCCATAGAGTTTCATGCTCTAGTTGGAGAAACAGGTAAGAGGAAGCGCTAGAAAGGAAGCAGGCAGAGGTCTGTGACGGACAGAAAGTTGTATATGCTCAGGGAAGGGCTTCCTGAGGAAGGAGCATGTGAAAAGCATGAGGAACCAGCTTGGCCAAGAACTCGGAAGGGGCATCCTGGCAGGTCACACAACAAGCATCTCTGGTGTGACCCAGGGATGCAGAGAAGGCCCGTGGGACCACAGCACGGGGAGCGGTGGGGCTGGGGGGGTACACACCCAAGGAGGGACAGCAGAGCAAGGAGAAGGCAGGGGGGGACAACCAGATGGCCAGGTGGCCAACAGACCAGTCCTGGCAGGAAGACATGACAGATGGTTCTGATATTTCACATCTCTGTATTTCTCAGAGTACATACAAGAGTAGCGATGGAGATATATAAGATTCTCCAGGTAGACTTGGGGTTCAGTGACAGGAAATCGGAAATAGCACTAGAGATGGATGCTGGAGTTGCTGATAACCTGAGACACAAAAGCAGACAGGGAGGAGGGCAGTAAGTCAATGTACATGGTATGAATACATTATTTTTGAGTGTATTTTGGAGGAAACTCTCATTACATTTGGTAAGAAAACTTTTAAAGGCTCTACAGAGAAACGCCCACTTCTGAAGAAGTGGGGACAATAAAAATAGGGGATTTTAGAGTTGAAAGGATTTTACTATAGTTTGTGACTAAATGGAATCCCTTCTTGGCTAGTATTCAGATACTTTTTCTCATAACACATTTTATTACCATATCCAGTGTCTTAAGGATGCTATCAATTTCCCATTTACTCACACTATCTCTTATCTCTGCATCTCTCTCAGTGGCTTTTTATGATTATGCATTGTAAAGAAAATTGAGTGACCTAGCAACATGTACAGAGATCATATATCTACTGTTCCTTTGGGTAGAAGTAAGAATCCACTGCAGATAGAAACAGATTTTCATGTGCTTTATCTAGGGGCAGTAGAGAGAAACCTTTACCCTTCATTCATGCTGTGTCTGGATTTTGTGTCACCAAAGCTGATTAGAATATAGCAAATTCTGAGCTTGTCCTGTTTTTGCTACCTAGCAACTTAGGGGTGATTGTGAGGTAATCGAAAAATGAAGGCAAAATATAACCAGAAAGTTTTCTGTGTACCCAATTAGATAATGTTTAGAAAGGTATATTTGTTTTGTTTTGTTTTGTTTTTCATTTTTTATTGAACTGTAGTTGATTTACAATGTTTGTTTCAGGTGTACAGCAAAGTGATTCAGATATATATATATATATATATACACACACTTTTTTTCAGATTCTTTTCTATTATATATTAGAAGAAACTGAATATATAGTTCCCTGTACTATACATTAGGTCTTTGTTTTTTATCTATTTTGTATATCGTAGAAAGATATATTTGTTTTTGCCTAGCATTTATTTTAATTCTGATGTATGAAAATTCTGGTTAGTTGAAAATTCTATTATTTGGACTTTCTTAGAAAGCTTAGGTAAATTCCAATTAGCTATTTTTTTGTGTTGTGAAAAAATATTCCCTGATGACAAACATCTGGACTGCTTTGAGTTTCACATGAATATTGTTCTAGTATAGAAGATGTGGGTCCTTGTCCTGAATCTAGTGTCAACTAAGTAAACGGCAAGACGGTGTGGGTCTAGGTTCTCAATCATTCGCACAGTGAGTACATATTAATTGGCAAGATAATAAGGAAATCAAACTCCAGTCACCGGAAGAGTAAATGCCCTTCCTGAATCTTTTTAATAGAAGTCATCCTTGCACTCAATGTCTGGCACACAGCAGGCACTCACTAATTAGAGGTTCACCTGAAAAATTCTAGTTTTCACTTACCTTCACATCTCTCCGGCTGGAGAAAGGCAAGGGCTTCATTCAGAGCTGTTGGCCCTCCAATACTGAACAGAAGCTACAGATTTTAAATAAGAATTCATCCCTGAATTCTTGACAAAGCTTAAACTCAAAAGGTTGTCACCAATGACTATTTTTGACCTCAAATGTTAAAAAAAGACCATAAAATATAGATGGCATGGATCCAAAACAAACCAAATAAAGATGACAAAGAAGCCCCTAGGACCTTAAGAAGTCACAAAATGCTTTTGTTTAAGGTATTACTTTGAATAAATACGGAAGGGGGCTAACCTCATAGTAACAAGATCAAAAAGTACATGAGAGCTGGCCATATTGGTGAAAATAATTTTATCACCATAAATGAAATGGGTGAGCAAAGACATCCCCAAAGGGAAGTGGAAAGACTTCTTGAATAGGGAGTGCAGAGAAGGCAAGGAAGATGGTATTCCTTTTGTAATAGAAACCCAGAAAGTTTGACAAAATTTCTTTAATGGTGAAGGGCAAAAGATAGTTTCCTGGGTTCAAAGGGAGAAGTCATCACCTCAAGAGAAGATCAGAACCTCCAGAAAAGGGTAAAATGTTACAGATTTCGTAAAAGTAGGCACAGGGCAGACTGGAAGCAAAATTATTTGCAAATGACAATATCTGAGAGAGGTCTTCCCTCACAGGCTATGGAAACAACTTTCAAAATTCATCAGTCAAAACAGAAATGATCCAATTAGAAAGTGGGCAAAAGACAGGAACAGCAGACACTTCAGTCCCTCAGTTCTCCCCTAATGTCCTTTTTATGTTCCAGGGTTTCATCCAGGATCCTACATTCTACTTAGTCCTCTTATTTCCTTACGATCTCCCTGGCTAAGACAGTTTCTCAGACTTTCCTTGTTTTTGATGACCTTGACGGTTTTAAGGAGTGCTGGTTGGGTATTAGGTAGAATGTCCTTCAACTGGGATTTGTCTGATGATTCTCTCATGATTGGAGTGAAGTTACAGCGAAGTCAAGTTTTTTTCTCAAGTATTTTTAATTCCCACGTTTAATCCCAAATTGCAGAGAGGGACTGAAGCCTAACAATATATAATTCCAGAAACCAGCAAGTGGTCTTCTAGTCACTCCCCTGATAAGAAACTCTTTGGGATCCCAAACTATTTCTTATGAACTGTATTTCTTAAGTCACCATTTTATAAATCAACTCTAATGTGTCAATTACAACCATACACAAAAACAGTCCTAAGACTGATACTCACGAGCTTTATGTAACAGTCTTTGGACTTCTTGGTAACAGAGTTCTTTCATTTCAGCTGCTCCTTCGAGAGTGCAGGAGACTTTGACAGTCCTTTAAAGGTCTTATTAGCATTTGCTCCATTTTGTAAGCAAAGAGTTTGCAGACCCTTAAAACCAAGGAGTCACATTTTTCTATAAAGTCATAACAAGAAAAATTACAGCAATGTATTTGCTTCATAATCTCCAGAAACACAATGATAGAAAGCTGGATTCTGCCACAACAGCAACGAGGTGAAGCAATGAAGAGTTTTCACAAAAAGAATCAGTATGACACGATACAGATTGTTATATGCTACTGTGTTAGAATTCATCATTTTTTGGTGCAGTTTCGGAGACAAATTGATCATTCTTAAAAAAAAAAAAAAAGGTCAGTTTGCATTATGTGTTCACAAGGAACGTAATACCTCAAAAGGCATTACTAGCAGGAAACAGATTAAGATGTCTTTCTGCAGCTAAAAAAACACTGATACTATTATGACAAATATGATGCTCACACACCAGATGCCAGTGTTGAGCCTGTGACTTGCATTACCTCATTAATCCTCAGGCACCTTATGAGGGGGAGGATGCTTCATTATCCCCATTTTAGAGATGAGGAAACTGAGGTTTAGAGAGGCAGGCAACTGGTCCAGTTTACATGGGGGCAGAAATGGTATCTGAAATCAGCTCGTCCAATTCAGGCCTGAGTTCTTCATTGTTAGTCTCTTTCATGAATTGTTGTAGATTCACCAAAATTCGTTAAAAAAATTTTTTTAAACCCACAGACACAGTAGGTTATATGTATTATTTTTAAAGTCATTGGCAAATTAACAGAGAACATTTGGGGCAATTACAGGACAGCAAGAACCGAAGGCAAAGGCAAGTTTTACCTAAGATGTAAAATCCAGAACCAGTCACACTGGGGAGACTCCATAAATGTTTATTGGTAATGATGGAGAAATTATGATTTTATATTATTCTTGATTCGTGCTATTTTTGCAACTTCAAAGTCCTCCCTGTGTGAATATATTTCCCAATAACTCTGCTCTTCATTCCCACACAACCATCAGTCCTTAAGCCAAAGTATTCTCTAGCTAAACGTGGCCAAGCAGATCCCAATTCCTAATGAATCCATTTTTGTTTAGAACACAGCCCCCAAAGGCTGGCTTCCATGGACTTGAACATGGTAGCTATGAAGTAAATAAAGGAGAAAGGGTGGCAGTATCCTGCATACACACTCACCTCTTAGCCGCTAAAGAAGGTACATACACTTGTTCTACATAGTGATGATCCAAACTTGAGCACCTCTATTTTTTGTTCGTGGAGGTACTGAGCTATACCCTCCCTGCAAAAGTGTTCACTTAGTATGATTCAGATTTCATTTTGCTCATTTAAGACTACAACAGTGCTCATATTGAGTACATCTTAAATTTGACAACATATCCACTCAGCAACATTTACACAATGTTTCCTATTTTGTTAAAGATCCCTTATAAGCAAAGATGACATATGGCTGATAACCCAACCCCCCCAAAAACTGATTCTACAACTTCATCTATTAATATTTTGAAAGAAGCTACTTCAAAAGATGACTTTTTATTAAAGATTGTAATTATATGGCTTAGAGTGAAAACTCAGTTTCTTTTAAATGATCATTCTCCCCATTATCTCACTAGATTTAAAAATAATAATTACATCATTTAAAGAAAAGAAAAATGTGAGAGCAACTTATTAATATAAATTAAGCAAATTTATCTGAATTGCCTTGTAGAAAACTGACAATTCCTCTACCTAAATAAACACATCCCCTCATCTGGAAGTTGTATCCACATGGCTTTATGACACACCCGCTTATGTCATGTAACCAGAGGACTACAAGATTCCTTACCCACCTACAGGCAACTCCTGGACCATAAATAAGAGAAAAGCTGGCCTGTATTAAGACATTTCTTCCATACGATTATGGCAAAAAAGTGATGAGTAATTCAAGAGATCATGATGATAAATGGTGAAGTGATACAGTAACATTACTGAATGTTTTCTGCATGCTGTATTCCATTCCAAAAGCTTAACATTATTAACTCATTCAAACATAACAATTCGGTGAGTTGGGTACCGACTTCAGTAGAAAACTGAGGAGAGAGAGGAAAAATTTGTGCAAGACCACAGTCCTAGCCAGGTGTCAGCCAGGATTCTGATTCCTACCAGTTCTTTAAAAATACGGAGAGAGAAAGAGGAGAAAAATGCAGGTTGTGACTTGTAATTCTTTTCCACATCAGAAATCCCACAAGCATAGCTCTTTCCATAAAGACTGATGGAAAGCGTTAAGACTTCTCTGGTTAGGATAATCATGCTATCAGCTGCCCCATCCCAGCCTCCTCGGAACAACGTTCCCTGCATCCCCCAGGGAGACTTGGGGGCTTCCTTTCCTGAGCTCCCGTAATAACACACACACATACACACACCTGTATACATATACATGCACACATATACACACATCCATCCTGTACACAGCGATGATCATACTGCATGTCTTGCTATTAGACTACTGAAGCTCAGGGACCACATCTTTTATCTGATTGTCCTTACTCCTTGCACATTTGAATGATTAACTGATTAAATTTCTCATCTAGTCTTTGGAATCCCAAACTGCTCTTTAAAAAGTAAAACTGCACTTTGAAGAGGTAGGGGGCGATGGGGTTGTGGATGGCTGCACACCCAAAATCGCTGGGATTCGACCACCGTGGTCTGTGGAGCCCAGTGTTAACGTCCTGACGTGGGGAGTTGAGGAAAGCTGCAGGAAGAACACGGGCACACTGAGGACCCATGGAGAAAGCATCTCCAAACAAGACTTAGAGCTGCTGGAGGAGAGTAGAAGGAGAGAGAGCCAAAAATCCAGTCCATGAAACAGAAAGGAAACAGGTGGGCTGAGAAGCCCTGGTCTGAAGCCAGATGCGCTGGGTTTTGCACTTCTCATATGACTACATCCTGACCCACTGTGGAGAGGGAAAAGCGGGGTGGGTGGTCTCCTTCAAGTCCCAGGCTCATGTGGCCCACTTTCAAAAAGAGGGGAGACGGTGGTAAGAAGAATAATTATTCTGAAAAATGCCCATGTCCAAAACCCCAGAAACTGTGAATACGTTACCTTACGTGGCAAAAGGGACTCAGCTGAAGTGATTAAAGACCTTGAGATGGGAAGGCTTAACCCAGGTAGACCCAGTCTAATTACATAAATCCTTACACTTGGAGAACCTTCTCCAGATGTGGTCAGTGAGAGGGAGCTGTGACTCCTGAGGGAGACAGAGACACAGCATCGCTGGCTTTGAAGACGGAGGAGGCACCACAAGCCAAGGAATGTCAGCAGCTTCTAGAAGCCAGAGGAAACAAGGATAACCCCTAGAGAATCTTCTAGAAAGGAATGCAGCCCTGCTGATGCCTTGATATTAGCCCAGTGAGACGTGTGTTGGATTCCAGACCTACATACTGTAAAATAATACATCTGTGTTGTTTTCAAGCCACTACATTCAGGGTCACTTGTTTTGGCTGCAGTAGAAAAGTATCCAGGGATGTTCGAGTTCTAGGTCACATCTGCCCCTTGAGGGCAGGCAGAGAGGAAGCCCACATCTGACCCTGACAGCTCAACGGAGGCTGAAAGGAACTGGAAGGAAGACTTTTTAAAGATGAGAACACCAGAGAGCGCGCCTAATGTGAAAGTTTGAGAGGGTACATCTTCTTCATCTTTGGAGAAACACTGCTCTAATTCTAAACCCCACCCCAAGCTTCTCACCTAGGAAGCCTGCTTTGAGCCAGCTGAGAACATCTAAAAACAAACAGAATAAAGGCCACACTGTTAGGTGCTCCTAAATGGCTTCTACTGTATATCCCAATCCAAGGGCAGAAGAGTCTGCAAAGCTCTCTGTGACCCAACCTGTGCTCAGGCAGCAGGGAAACCACAGCTACCCACCGAAGGATTAAAAAAAAAAACCAGTAAGATCACTCTCCCATTTCTGCCAGTACTTCTAGGCAAAGAAAGCAGGAATCAGAAGACAAAAGTTAGTGGTATGAAACACTTTAAGAACTCTTTGTGGGAAGTATCTTGATTCTGGCAATTTTCTCCATGAATTAAGAGTGAAGTTAAGCTGCTTGAAGGATGGACATCATACACACACTTGTATAGGTTGTTACCCATCCTAAAACCGTATGAGATGAACTGAGTGGTTGCTGGGAAAGTTGAGTTCTAAAGGAAAGAAGTGTATTTTTATCCTTGTAAAAAGTTAGAATAATGACTATGTAATATAGAAAAAAAAAAACCTGATGTAAAATGAGAAAAAAATAACCAGTTTGTGCTTGAGTTTCATTGACTATTTTGTCTCATAATGATAGGGAAGTGGATTACTTTTATAAACAAATCAAATCATTATGATTCAAGGAAAATCTAAGACAATAGAGCTTAAGTTCTTAAGATGACTGGACTCTCAATTAAAAAACAGCTCAGTGAGGTCTGTAAATGTTTTAAAAAACAACATCTGTTTTAATGATTTAACTGTCAAACTAAATTATCCTCAACTTGCAACTGTTCTACCTGAAGAAGCTTCCTGGTTCCTTTCTCTGTTTCAGAATCTTAAAATGACAGAATACGTATGAAACCCTAGAAGTCACTCAAGCCCAACAACTTGCCTGATGGGAGAGACATCCTTGATGGGTATTTTCCCTTTTTAAAAGGCTCCAACTGATAGAGTACTTTTTCCTTACAGAATCTGCTGCAGACCAGTTTATGGTCTAACTCATGCTACCAACAGGAAAGACAGAGAATAAAGTGTGTATTCCTCCTGTGCCCACGACACGTCAGATATTGTGGGAGGTGCTTTCCATATTTTTAAAGAATTTACTCTTCACGTCATCCCAGTGAAACACTATGAGCTACGTTTTATACATGAAAAAAACAAGAGGCTCAGATACAGGATAATACTACTTCCTCTCTGACTAAAATAACTGAAAGTCAGTGCTACACAAGTAAATATTTCAAAGAGAAACTGTCTCATAAAGTGAATGATGGGGCTATACAAGACAAAAAAGAGTAGGTGAGATGCATTTTTGCTTTTCAAATGAACTGTCAATAATCCATATTTTTAATAGTAGACTAAAAATAACTAATAGGTTTATTATAAGGAAATATTTTAATAATAAAATAATAGTAAAATAAATAATATAATGTAAACAATAATTACGTTATTTAATTTGGGAAAATTATAAAAGTTATGTGAGTGTGCATACATATGAATGGCAAGCTAAATTAGTAAATATGAAAATCTACCTATTTTTCTCATTTAATCTAAATACTGCTATTTAACAACTATATGTATAAGGTGTTTAGCCTTATTATTTAAATATAATGTAGTGATCTGGTACTAACTTTGTCTGGTGTACACAGTAGAAGATATATTTGAATACATTTTATGTTAAAAATCAGCGTTAGTGAACCTTTGCTCTTTCATTTCTGCTGAGGCTTGAAGTGGTGAGTGGACAAACTAAATGGTCAACAACAGAAGAAGGTTTAAACTTTTCTTATATGACGGAATACCTTATAGCCATTAAACAATATTTTTAACATAATTAAGGATATAGGACATCATGATATAATGCCAAATGGAGGAAAAAAACAGGAAACAAAAACACACACAGGAACATCCCAAAAGTGTAAAAATAAAATGAAATACATATACACTTAGGTACTCAGAGATACGTATGATAAGGAACAGTCACTGTTTCATGGAGCTTACAGTTTAGTGGAACCTTTTCTGTTTTCCAATTTTGCTCATTTTATCCTATTTTATATTATAATTAATTTGTCTGTTTGTTTTATTTCTCATTAGCCTGTAAGCTTCTGGGGACCAGGGACCATCTCTTGGTTGCAACTGCAGAGACCTTTGCAGTATTTGGCATTCACAAAGTCTGCTGGATTAAATTGAATGAAGTGTAAGGTAGTCTATGATTTTACTTTGAGAATACTTTCTATATTATTTAAAGTTTGTTATTATTTGAAGACACATTTATAGCAATAGTAGTCCAAAAACACATCTGAACACAATTCTATCTGAATGGATTATCTACAATTTCAGTAATTTTTTTCTCTTTAAATGGTTTTATATTCTAATTGGGAAAGAAAAAAAGAAAAGAAATTCTACCTCATTGTAGTGTGCACACTTCACATTCTGCTAAAAAAGAATGAGACAAGACTTAACAAATGTCAACTGGGATATTCAGGTCATGTTTCCTATTAAAATTAAATACGCCTGAAGTGAACACACATAATTTACAGATTTTCTAAAATGTCTATATATTTTGTAGTTTGTCACCCTTTAGTATGATATTGATATTTTTCACTAGAAGGTATTTTTTGCCGTCATTAAAAAACCCATCTGGAGACTTTTAAATTTCAATCCATTGAAATTTTAAAAGAGAGACATGCTTTTTCATTGGAGATGTACGTGGAAAAAAATGTAGTAGAAAATAATGAGCTCTCTGAAGCACAGAAAACTAACGACAGCTGGGGGAGACATTTAAAAGTGGACACGGTCCAATTTTAGAATATGGAAAAATGAGGAAATACAAACAGCTTACTGTGCCCCTATGATGCATCCCACAACGCACTAGGGCATTACACTCGCAGACATGATGTCATGTCATCCCTGTATGTTAGATTGATCATCCCCATTTTTCAGACATGAAAATTGAGATTTATAAAGGAAAGTAACTTTCCCAAGAAAACACAGTTACTGTGCGGTAGATTCGAACCCTAGTCAGTCTAACTGAATAAAGCCTTTTTCTCTAATGTCATTATGCCTCTCAGAAGAAACATTGGTGGTAAAGACCAGTTGAAGGCCTGAGGACCAAGTTTAGAAATAAGCTGCTAGTTATGTAATTTAAATGACAGGAGAGGCTTAAGGGCCAAAGTTCTCCTTGAAGGGGAGAGAATTTCATGATCTCAGATGGGCTGAGCTTGGCCTGATGAGGAAAGCTTCTAGAAAGTGACCTTTGCCTCAGTCTCACAGGAAGCACCAGTCAGAAAGCCACTAGCTTTTGGGTAGCAGGTAGACTTGGAGCCAGTCTCCAGAAGAATCTCCAGTAGGCAGGGAGCCAGCTCCCAGGAGGAGGCTGGGGTCAGGAGGAAGGCAAACGGTGAGCCATACCTCGTATCAATCCTCAGCGGCATGACCTTCACGTGACGGCTTGCTGTGTCATCACCTGACTTAATCGCTTCCATCAGTATCTGTATCCTTCTCCATTAATGAAACTAAATTCTTTATCTGTGTCTTATGGTGTCTTTCCATCAACACACATCCTGTTGCCACAACCTTCCAAAGGTCATTAAATACCTGCTTCCTGTGAATGGAATTCCAGTCATATCAGCCCTGGCCGATCTGCTTACATGCCCAGGACACTTTTCCTCACTCTTCAGACCTTACAGGTAATCCTACACTCCTTATGAGTCTTCTGGATTGATTTTCTTAGGTTCATTCAGGCACCTTTTCTCTATATTTAGGTTGTAGTGTGCACATATCCCCATTGTACTGGTGTCTCAGTAATCATGTTGTTCATGTCTCTCCCCACTAAACTGGTATCTTTCACCTGACAGTTCTTTAACCTCAGCCTTTAAAGAAGGCTCAGTATTCATTTGTTAAATAAACCCACTAGTCATTGTTTTCATCCCTTAAGGAACATATGGTTTGAATACTGGCAATTTAACAATGAATTAAGACTGATGCAAAATATTGTCAAAGGATGACAGTGATGAAAGCATTTTGAGGGGGGAAAAAAGAATAACAGTGTAAAGAAATAAAAACAGTAATAGCGAACACTTCCCGAGTACTGTGTGTCAGATGGCGCTCTGCTAGTTTTACATGTATTAATTCATTTAACCTTCATGACATTATGCAAAAGGACTGTTATTTTCCCCCATTTGCAGAGGAAGATTAAATAACCATCAGATCACACAGCAGACAAGGTGGAGGTGGGATTTGAATCCAGGCAGTCTGGCTCTAGAACCACCATCAGTCAAAGTCCTTCCTGTTAGTGATTTATATGTTCCTCTCCATTTAATCCCAGGAAGCAGTCTGGAAGATAGGAGGAACAGGCAAGGAGGGGAAGTCAAGCTGAACCTCCTTGGTCTGGTCCCATGGCTCTGCAGGTGAGCAGCAGGGTGGATGCGATCAGGGCTGTGTGTCTGAGTGCCTTGTGAGGAACACAGAGATGAATGATGCCAACATTATCCACACGTGGGCTGCTCCTTCACGTCAGCAGGTAGCAGAAATAGGTACCCCTCGCCTAGTTTTGCCTGTGTCGAGTATTTGGGACTCTATTTCTTCCATAACATTTTAGAACCAACTTGTCAAGTTTCAAGGAAAAACCCTGCATGGATTTTGTTTGACGTTGGACTGAATCTATAGATCAATTAGACAATAATTTACTATTGTAATCAATCTCCCTATGAACATAATCTTTAAAAAAATCATTTAAATTGTTTTTCTAATAATTATCAGTTTTATAATTTTTCCATAAAGGTCTCAAATGATTGTTTAAAGATTTCCATATATCACTGTTCCCATTCTTTTTCATTATAGGTTACTACAAGATACTGAATATAGTTCCCTATACTATACAGAAGAAACTTGTTGTTTATCTATTTTATACATAGTATTTAGTAACTGCAAATCCCTGAAACATTATGCTGCACACCAGAAACTGACACATTGTAAACTGACTATACATCAATGAAAAAGAGAAAAAAAAATTATTTCCACATATCTATAATTGCTAATTTAGACACTGATTTTAAAAAAAATTGTATTTTCAGTTATGTTTGATATTTATAACACTGTTAAACTCGCCAATAAATTCTAATAAGCAATATATAGATTAAATTGGGTTTTATATGTAGGAAATCATACCGTTTATCAATAAATGACATTTTTCTTTCTTTTCTCCTGTTCTTATAACCTTGTAATTCTTACTTTCATGCTTCTGTACAGGCTAGGACATCTGATACAACAATAAACATAATTAGTCTCAGTGGGTTTCCTGGTTTCTGATTTTAAAAGTGATGCTTCCAATGCTTACTGTTAAATATAATATTTGTTGTTGATTTTTGGCAAATAACCCTTATCAGGTAAAGGAAAGTTACTAATTTACTAAGAATTTTATTTTTTTCTTTTAATTATTATCAGTTGCTGAGATGTTTTTGTTTTTGCTTTTCAAGGGATATTTAATACCAAGGTAGAAAACATGCATATCTAACACGTATGAAAATTTTTGAAAGTTCCTTCTGCCTTCACTGAGATGATTATGTAGCTTTTCTTCTTCTAGTCAGCTAATGTAATGAATTATATTAATAGACTGTCCAATGTTAAACTAATCTGCCATTCCTGGAATATAGTTAATTGGGTCTTGAATATTTCTGGATTCAGTTTGCTATAAGAACTTCACATCTAAGTTTATGAGTGAGGATGGCCTACAGTTTTCTCTTGTTGAATCGTCCCTGTCTGGCTTTAAAGTTATACTAACTTCATAAAATGCGAGAGGGCAGGCTCTTTCTTCTATTTTCTGGAAGAGTTTGTCTATAAAACACTGAACTCCAGTAGAACTTAACTATAAAATCAATTGGGCCTGATGTTGTCCTTAAGCAAAGATAAGCTATTGACTCAATTTCTTTCAAACTACAAGAATATTTGAGTTTTCTTTTTCTTCTTTGGTCAATTTTGATCATTTTCTTTTTCTAGGAAAGTCAGAAGTGCACAATTAATTGACATTCACTGAAATCAAATTCAGAGGTTTGGGGGGACAGAGAGAACAAATAAAAATGTAGAGCAAATCATGCTGTACACTAGAAACTGACACAACATTGTAAACTGATTGTATGACAAAAACTTTTTAAAATTATCAAAATTAAAAAAAAAATGTAGAGCAAATCCAGAAAATCAGATCCAGAAATCCAAAATCGAAAATGTGGCACTGGTAAAAGATGATCCACCCCAGCAAAGATATCAGTGACAACCAGGTCTGCCAAAATCCCCTTGCGAGTAAAGAACCAATGAAACTACCATAACACTGAGAACACATCTCCTTTTTGTAATGTCTTGATGTTTTCACAAATGCAGTTTAGAGTACTCAGTCTTAGGACAGTAATTACTTTTGAATGAACCACTTACTATTACCATAGCCTACCTTATCTTCAGCAAACTGTAGATTATTTTCTAAACTGTATTTTTTCCCCACATTCCTTTGTGTTCACATGAAGAAATCTTTGGTTCCATTTTTCACCTTTTTCCCATTAAATCAGTATCCCAATTTAAGGAAGATGTTAATCACATTGCATAGAACTATGACACTAAGTCAAATCATGCTTCACTCTTAACTAAAACTGAATATTGGGTTTTCATGTACGTCAATCAGAAAGGAAAAAAAAGATTACAAATCTATATATGTATGTGACTGATCTGCTTTGGCCATGTATCTTTTCTTCCTGCAAATTTTCTGAATTTCTGAAAAGAGAGGTGAGGTAAAGCAAAGAGATCTAAGGAACTTACAAGTTAAAAACTTATACAGCATCACTTCATAACACCTCCAATTAACTCCCTCTCCATTCAAAACTTCACACTAGAGAACTGTTGTTACCTTCAAGAGTCCTTTAGAATCATGGAAGAAAAAAACTACTGCTTGCTATGTTTTCTAAAATGCCAAAAGGGGTTTGGAATATAAACATCACAATTTCTAAAAGCCTTCTAAAAAGTACTCAAGTTAACATTTTCAGAAAACAACAGCTGTCTTCAAAGAAGTGACACTTGTTCATCTTTATGACCAAGATAAATTCAATCAGTGGTCACACCGGGCTTCCAGACTTCTACCGATACTCAAGATGACTGAGTACTGATTACTCAATAATCAACTTCACAACCGAAGGGAATTTCAAAGTCAACTAAGAAGCCCCCTAAATGACAGATGGCCTATAAAATATTTTTTCAGGCGTATGGAAGAAACAGTAAATGTCGAGAAGGCCTTAAGTGATGAAAGTGCTGTTAAGAGATAGAGTGAGAGAAAAAAGGGGGTTGGGTGACAGTTCATTAATTGGGAAGAACAAAGAAGAACAGTAAAGCAAGATTATGCGACCGTCACAAAAGCGTTCACGGCTGGCGTTCAACCACATCTAATTTTTCTCGAGCTGTTAAAAGGTCACGTCCAATTTTCACTCTGACATTTTAGAGGTTCCCAAAGCCTCCATCATCATGGTGCCAACTGAAACAGTTGGCCCACTTCCCTAAAATATCAGCCCCGGCAAACAAACTAATCTAAGAACCACTACGTTTTCTTCTCCCCACTGAAACAGACACATTTATTAGAAAATATAAAGATGGCACAGTAACAAGAAGGCTAGGCAACAGGAAGTTGAAAACAAAGATGAGCGAAAACAGACCTGCAGTCAGGGACTCGCCGCCTTCCCCCGTGCCCAGAAGGAAACTCACAGCTTAAGGGTGTAACAGCACCCTCTCTGAGGGCTCACGTCGTAAGCTCTGCCTAACTAGCAAACAATGTGCAGTCTCGAAGTGCTCCAAGTAAAATAAGATACAATTTCCCTAAAGGTTTTATGACTACTTCAAATCCATCCACAATTAAATCAAATAAAATAATCACTAGTAAAACTAAAAACCAGGCACATAGTAAGTCCAGAGAAACCAGTTAGTGACTACAAAGTACTTGGCACAGAACAGTCAGCTGTGCTTTCCTCATGCTGTTATTTTTAACTGAGTCCTTTTAACTGAGTCAACTACACAACAAATTTTTTTTTTAAAAAAAACCTACATTTCTTTCCAAAATATATCATCACAATGAATCTTATCTGTCTAGGAGCTTTTTGCTCATGTTTGTTGAGACTGTAAGAGCAATTTTTAAAAAAGAGATCGTATATAATTAACTTGCTATATATTTCACTTGTCATATTTAATGTTGATTTTTAACGTATCACTTTTCCATTCTTTCAGAGCATAACAAAATAAAAAATGTAAAGGATATTAAAATATAGAAAAGATTCCTTGAGTTATATTTCTATCTTTTAGGTGAGGATCTGGTTATCTTACAAAAGAAAGTTATCTACCAATGCTGGGAAATAACATTACAAAGTGAACATGAAATGAATGATCAAAACCTTCACACTCAGAACTCAAAGCATACAGACATACCGTCTAACAATTAGTTACCTATATTCTCTTTGAAAAACTGTAAATGAGGCCAATATGTCTGCCAGCCAAATTTCTCCTATCAGTAATATGGAAGTTTACTGGTATTTGAAAATTTAGACTATCTACAACCTTTTAAAAAGATATAGAGTGAAATCTTCTAGTTCTTGAAGGAAAAAAAAAAACTATCACAAACATAATGTTATAAATAATGTCTACTTATATAAAAAAAATTGGCCAAAACTTATAACAATGTCAACTGTTGCATAATTTGATAATTTTATAATGCTTACAAAATTATCTTGCTCCTTAAAAAAAGGGGTTATTCAGCTAGGGATTATTTACAGTGTTTTTAATCAATAAAACTTGTATCAGTCACATATTAAAACAGACAAAAGCCATTATAAAACTAATTCTAAGGGTCTCAATTCTGGGTTTTTTTTGGGGGGGAGATGGGCAGTAATTAGGTTTATTTGTGTATTTTTAAATTTGTGTTTGAGTGTGTGTGGAGGTACTGGGAATTGAACACAAGACCTTGTGCATGCTAAGCATGTACTCTACCACTGAGTTATACCCTTCCCCAGGTGTCCCAATTCTTCACAAACTTGCTCACAAATATTTACTGTAAATGTTTTTCAACTTTTACCAAAGACATGGTATCTGTTTCTCTGCTGGAGACAGATTTTCAGGAAGTTTAGCAATCTGGAAGCAGGTGGCCAAGGTTCAATGCTACCTACTTGCTGTGTGATCTTGAGCAAGCTGCTAAACCTCTCTGTGCCTCAGTCCCTTTATTTGTAAAAATGGAGACTAAAGTAGTTCCTACTTTATAGTATTTTATGGTATCACATTTCCTTACAGTTCTGTGTTAATAATATTGTAAATGAAATAGTCCAAGAGTTTAGAATGCTGTCTGGCATAATAAATGTTGGCCAAAAATCCTTTACTGTATTTTCACTTTTCATGGTCCCCATTTTCCTTAAACAGGCAACCAGTAAATCAACAAATGGTTAAAAAATGAACTAAAGGGAAAAAAAACCCTTTAGAAAAAAATGTATCTCTTTCAAATTAATTACCTAGTTTGGACTTCAATGGCCCAATATTACCTGTAATTTAATTCCTATTACCTAACTCCAACATTTTTAAAAACATGAAATGTATAAGATTTTTAGAAAATTACTAAAAATCTTGAAGATTCCTAGAACATTCATTTTTAGGACAGGCTGTTCCTATTACTTTCTTGAAGACCCACCAAAATGGATCTTTTAGTTGTGTAATAAAACACAAAGACAAAATAGAGACAGAGCAATAAAGAGCTAAAATGTCTGCATGATAATGAAAAAAACTGGTCTATAGCACCATTTTATGAACTGATACAGTTTCCTAAACAAAAACAAAGAAAGAAATGCGCACTGGACATAATGTTGAATCGCTGACCAAGATGTTAAAACAAAAGCCAATTAACATCATCAATTGATAAGAGAAAAATGTATGTAACACGAATAAAAGAAGATGAACAAAATCACAGAATGAAGGACTGGCCTTCCAAAGGAAGGATGTGATTATCTGAAGAGTTTCTGTTTCCATGAAATAAGAGAGAGGAGGAGGAGGGGGAGGGGAGACAGAGACAGGAGACAGCCCTCGTATTGTTCTCATTTTACCATGGACTAGTTTTTTTGAAAAAGAGACCTTGGCACAGGCAGAGTTGACTCTCCGTAGAGCCTCTTCTTAACATGCTCTAGACCTACAGACCCTGCTGATTTTTATGCAGATGCCTGTATCTGTCCCACATGTAGTTTTATGCAGGCAGACTCACAGGCATGCAAACAAATGACAAGGGGATCAAGAGAGATCAGAGCAGAAGTGAGAAGCTGAGTTGGACATTCTCTAAGATTCTTTTTTTTTTTTTTTAACTTCATACGTTCTGCCCAAATTTTTCGTTTCTTTTGTCTGCCATCTATTTTTGTAAGACATACTCAACTACAACTCATAAGTGGATGTAGCTAGTTTTGAAAAATACTTTCTTTTCTCTAACTAGTCTGCTAGATTTATTACAGTAGCATTATCTCAACACTAAAGGATCCTGAATTAGGATTATGTAAATCCCACGAACTGAAGCCATAAGATCCAAGAGGATTATCCTTTGAGTTTCAGGTAATATCATGGTAAAGAATCTTCCCTGTATGATTTTATTATACTTCCTAGTTTTTTTTTTTTAATTTTATACAATTTTTAAAGGTTACTTTTCATTTATAGTTGTTACAAAATATTACCTATATTCACTATGGTATACAATACATCCCTGAGCCTATTTTACACCCAATAACTTGTACCTCCCCCCCACCAACTGGTAACCACTAGTTTGTTCTCTCTGTGAATCAGCTTATTTTTTGTTATATTCACTAGTTTGTTGTATTTTTTAGATTCCATATATGTGATATTATACAGTATTTGCCTTTCTCTGACTTATTTCACTTAGCATAATGCCCTCCAAGACCATCCAAGTTGCTGCAAATGGCAAAATTTTGTTCCTTTTTATGGCTGAGTAGCATTCCACTGTATATCTCTCTATATAAATATTACAGCCTCTTTATCTGTCATCTGTTGATGGACACTTAGATTGGTTCTGTATCTTGGCAATTATAAATAATGTTGCTATGAACACTGGGGCCCATGTATCTTTTCAAATTAGTTCTTTTTTTTAATATATACCCAAGAGTGGAATCACTGAGTCATATGAAAGTTCTATTTTTAGTTTTTTTAGAAACCTCCACACTGTTATCCACAGTGGCTGCACCAATTTACATCCCTACCAACACTGTACAAGGTCCCCTTTTCTCTACATTCTTGCCAACATTTGTTATTTGTGTTCTTTTTTGAGGATAGTCATTCTGACTGGTGTGAGATGATTTCTCATTGTGGTTTTGATTCACATTTCCTTGATGATTAGTGATGTTGAGCATCTTTTCATGTGTCTGTTAGCTATCTTCATTTCTTCCTTGGAAAAATGTCTGTTCAGTTCTTCTGGCCATTTTTCAATTGGGTTGTGGTTGTTTTGTTGAGTTGTATGAACTGTTTATATATGTTGGGTAATAATCCCTTACTAGTCACATAATTTGCAAATGTTTTCTCCCATCTAGTAGGTTGTCTTTTTGTTTTGTTGATGGTTTCCCTTGCTGTGGGAAAGCTTTTAAGTAAGTTTGATTAGCTCTCATTTGTATATTCTTGTTTTTATTTCCTTTAGTTTATGAGATGGATCCAAAAAAATAGTGCTGCAATTTATGTCAGAGTGTTCTGCCTATGTTTTCCCCTAGGAGTTTTATAATATCGATCTTCCATTTACATCTTTATTCCATTTTGAGTTTATTTTTGTATATGGTGTTAGAAAATGTTCTAATTTCATTCTTTTATATGCAGCTGTCCAGTTTTCCTAGCACCACTTATTGAAGAGGCTGTCTTTTCTCCATTGTATATTCTTTGTCTCCTTTATTATTTGCCTCCTTTGTAGTAGATTAATTGACTATAAGTGTGTCGGTTTATCTGTGGGCTCTCTATCCTGTTTCCTTGATCAATGTGTCTGTTTTTGTGCCAGTGCCATACTGTTTTGATTACTGTAGCTTTGTAGGATAGTCTGAAGTCAGGGAGTGTGTTTTCTCTAGCTCTGTTCTTCTTTCTCAAGATTGTTTTGATTATTTAGGGTCTTTTGTGTTTCTATACAAATTTTAAAATTATTTGTTTTACTTCTGTGAAAAATGCCATTGGTAATTAGATAGAGATTGCACTGAATCTGTAGATTGCCTTGGACAGTATGGACATTTTAACAATACTGACTCTTCTAATCCATCTGTTTCTGTCGTATTCAATTTCTTCCATCAGTGTCTTATAGTTTTCCACGTACAGATCTTTTGCCTCCTTAGGTAGGTTTATTCCTAGGTATTTAATTCTTTTTGATGCAATGGTAAATAGGATTGTTTCCTTAATTTCTCTTTCTAATACTTCACTGTTAGGGTATAGAAATGCAACAAACTTCTACATATTAATTATGTATCCTACAACTTCACCAAATTCATTGATTAGCTCTAGTAGTTTTCTGGTGACGTCTTTAGGATTTTCTGTGTGTATTATCATGTCATGTGCAAATAGTGCCAGTTTTACTTCTTCCTTTCCATTTTGGATTCCTTTATATTTTTCTTCTCTGATTGCTGTGCCAGGAGTTCAAAACTATGTTGAATAAAAGTGGCAAGAGTGAGCATCCCTGTCTTGTTCCTGATCTTAGAAGAAATGCTTCCAGCTTTTCACCATTAACTATGATGTTAGCTGTGGTTCTGTCATATGTGGCTTTTATTATATTGAGGTATGTTCCCTCAGTGGCAACTTTCTGGAGAGGGTTTTTATCATAAATGGATATTGAATTTTATCAAAAGCTTTTTCTGTATCTATTGAAATGATCACATGGTTTTTATTCTGCAATTTGTTAATGTGGTATATCACACTGATTGATTTGTGGATACTGAAAAATCCTTGCATCCCTGGGACAAATCCCACTTGATTTAGTAAAATAAAGTCTTATCTATACTGGAAATTCTGCCTTATTTTTTTTCTTCTAATTTTATTGTGATATGTATAATGATCTGACTTACACATATCATGAAATAATTATCACCATAAGTTTAGTGACAGTCATCATATCATATAGATACAAAATTAAAGAAATAGAAAAAAATTGTATTTCCTTTGTTGAGAACTCTTAGGATTTACTCTCTTAACAACTTCTATATATAACATACAGCAGTGTTAATTATATTTACCATGCTGTACATTACACCCCTTGTACTTATTTATCTTATAACTAGAAGTGTGTACATTTTGAATGCCTTCATCCAATTCCTCTCTCCCCACTCTCACTTCTAGCAACCACCAGTCTGATCTTTTTTTCTATGAGTTTGTTTTTGAAGTATAATTGACTTACAACATTATGTTAGTTCCTGTTACACAACATAGTGATTTTTATTTCTATACATTTCAAAATAATCACCACGATAGGTCTAGTTAACAATCTGTCACCTCACAAAGTATTACATAGTTATGACTATATTCCCCACACTCTATATTTCATACCTGTGACATTTATTTTGCAACTGGAAGTTCATACCTCTTAATCTCCCTCACCTATTTCTTTCCTCCACCCCCCGCTCCCCTCTGGCAACCACATGTTCTCTGTATCTATAACTGTTTCTATCTTATGTTTGTTTGTTTTTTAGATTCCACAGATAAGTAAAATCATACAGTATTTGTCTTTCTCTGACTTATTTCACTTAGTGTAATACCTTTTAGGTCCACCATGTTGTCACAAATGGCAAGACTTCATTATTTTTTTTATGGATGGATAATAATCCATTGTATATTATACATACATACATACCACATCTTCTTAATTCATTCATCTATTGATGGGCACTTTGGTTGCTTCCATATTTTGGCTATTTTAAATATTGCTGCAGTGAACACAGGGGTGCGTATATCTTTGCTAATCAGTGTTTTTGTTTTCTTTGGCTAAATATCCAGGAGTGGAACTGCTGGCTCATATGATAGCTCTATTTTTAATTTTTTGAGGAATCTCTATACTGTTTTTTATAATGGCTGCACTAATTTCTATAGCCACCAACAGTGTATGAAGGCCTGTTTTCCTCCACATTCTGCCCTCTGTTTTTTTTCAAAGCATCATCATCCCATTTCAGCTAGCACTGTTATTTGTGACTCTCAAACATAAGCAGTGCTGTCACACCAGAAATCTGAGTTCTCCGGCAACTGCTGCTTCATCTCAAACGTTTACACTGCAATGTCTGTTTCACAGTGGAGCTTATATTTCATTTTATTCCAGAATTTTGTTTCAGCACAACTTCATGTAATATTTTTCCTTTCCCCTTTAAAATGTAACTGAAGAAAACACCAAATCCAAAATATTGTTTAGAACTAAACAAAAATAAAAGCAACTGGTGGTTTTCAGTCTGACTAGCTAGAAAATTCTAATTCCTTTGGATTACACTGACGTGTAACAAACATGCACTGAGCTCACCTTATCAGAAAATGTTTCTATCACCTACTTGACAACATATGACTTTGCCAAAAAAGTTAGTATTTCAAACATCCAGTCCTCCAACATGTTTCATGCTGATTATATACAGATCACAGAACAATATATTTTGCAAAATAAAAAGGTATGAAGCTTTGGGCCTTCACAAGAGATCATTTACAAGACTTGTAAGAAAAATTCTATGATTTGTCCTCAAAAATAATTTAGTATAATAGTTTTAATTATATAATTAACTTGAAATGTATTTCAATACATGCAAAGATACTTTTCTCCTAGTTTTCAACATGAGCCTCACATGCATTTGAGACATATGACTAACCACTATTAATTCATCTCCTAATAAATACTTAAATATGATAAGTTTAATCGGACTGTAAAAGAATACCTACAAAAATGTACTCTATTTGACCTTTCATTATCTTTAAATATGCCTGAAAAGATTTTGCATTCTACTTGCCAGATTCAGTGGGGTTATATTCATTAAAATAGAACCTCCTTTTCCTAACATATCAGAAAAATAGAGTTGCAAAAAGCAACTCTTTAAAATGACAGTTCCTGAAGAGAACAAAATAAAATCTATTTTTTCAGAGTGTTATAAAATGAACACTTAAATTACAGAAATGATGTTCATGTCCATGCTGGGGATTGAGAGGTGGGGGTGGGGGCACTTTCATCTTTATCGCAAAGCAAAAGTTTTCTTAACATTCTATTTATTTTGTAATAATCATCAGTTTCATTTGAATGGGTTTCACTGTACAGAGAAAATAGGTGTTGAGAGTACTAAACTTGAACAAACAATTATATTCTGAATTAAATAAATAAGAGGATACAACATGGTCATCAGAAAGCCCTGAGTACCACCCCACACAGGAGGATCCAGTTTCATGTGCTCGGTTAGCTTTGTACTTTGCTGAAAATTAGTTATTGCTATGTTCACAATACATCAAAAGAGTCAAGGGAACGTCTGGGCCCTAGAGACACATGTGGTGTGGTTTCTGGTTCCTTTGCTTGCCTGCTCTCTAGCCTTGGGCAAATTAATTACCCTTCTTGAGCCTTAATTTTCTAATCTGTAAAAATAAGCATAATGGACACTTCATCAAGAGAGTCAAAGAATTAAATAAAAGAAGGTATGTAAGTTCCCAGCAGAGCAATGAGCACATAGTTGGTTCTGGAGAGTTATCTCTCCTTCCCCACCCATCCCAACCGCTTCTACCACCATTCGAGCACCCAGGCAAAGGAATGTCCAGTACATGAAGTCATTCATAGTATTCCCTTATCTTATTTTGATGTTTGTTAGGTCTGTAATGATATTCCCACTTTCATTCCTGATATTGGTGACTTACGTTTTCTCTCTCCTTCTGTTGATCAGTCTTGCTAGGGGATGATCACTTTTATTAATTTTTCCTAAGTACCAATTTTCTTTTTCTTTCATTTTAAAATTCCTGTATCTCCTTTTTCTATTTTATTGATTTCTTTTCTTATCTTTATTATTTTCTACCTTTTGCTTACTATAGGGATATTTTACTTTTCTTTCCTTACCTGACGGTGGAAATGTTGAACACTAAGTTTTTTTTCTTTCTAATATGAGCATTTATAGTTATGCATATATTCCTCTAAGCACTGTTTTAGCTGTTCTGCACAAATTTTATTTTGTGTGTTCATTATTATTCATTTCTTAAGATTTTATCATTTTCCTTGTTATTTCTTCTTTGAGCTGTCATTATTTAGAGTTATATTTTTAATTCACAAATATTTGTTTATTTTCTAGGTGTTTCATTGCTATTAATATTTAATTTAATTTCATTGTGGTCAGACAACATATTGTGAACAATCTGAAATGTTTAAACCGTTATTAAAACTTGTCTATAGCATAGCATACAGTCTATCTTGGCAAACATTCTGTGTGCACAAAAAAAAATGGATGGTCTGCAGTGTTTAGTTATAGATTTGAGTTACCATCTGGTGGTATTTCCTCTCAACATGAAGAATTTTTCAGTATTTCTCAGAGTACAGGTCTGATGGCAGTGAATTCTCTCATTTTTTAATCTGAAAATTTTTTATTTTTCCTCTATTGTGAAGGACAGTTTGACTGAATATAGATTTCCAGGTTATTTTTTTTTCCTTCCCATTGTTTCCGATTAAAAATAAGCAAACATTTGTAGTATAATTCTCTGTATGTAATGTTTCAGTTTTTTCTCTGGCTATCCTGTCTTTATCTATAGATTGTATGTCTTTGTATTTCCTGTCTTTCTCCTCTCCTTCTAAAACTTCACTTACAACATGACCTTTGCCACAGTATTAACAGAGTGTAATTGAGGACTACTCTCATCATCATTTGAAAGAAATAAAAGCCAATATGGAGTAATTAAAAAGAAAAAGAAAATTGTATACTGAATTTCTGTTAAATGATTGCCGAGTTAGTGATTTAAAGTACAAGGTTAAAAAAAATAACACCAGATCGTAAGAAACTTAAGTCACCCGTTCAGGACATTTTTGTCTTATCTGGACCAATTTTTCTATTTTTGTCTGCTCTGTAAGATATTCTAAAGCTATGGTCAGAAGTATGTTTTTAGCCTCATGTTTTTTTAAACCACAATTACATTCATCCAAGGAACAAGAAGGTCCCTGAGGATAGGGAAGGGTGAAGGGAACAAAGAAGGTTGGAAAATAAGGAGTTAGGATTTCATTATGAGGATGATGGGACACCCCTGGGACAAGGAATTGCCAAGATCTAATCTGCACTTTGAAAAGGCCATTCCAGTTACTTTGTAAGGAAGCACTAATGAGAAGAAAGTGATAGTTCAGAGAAGAAAGTTGTGGTATTGACTGAGGTAGTAGAGATGCTAAGTTAACTGGCTGATTTAGAGACATGCTTTAGAGTCGTGCACCTCTTGGTGGACTGAATGCAGAGTGTAAGAGATAGGCAGGCATTAATGAGGTTTCCCGGGTTTTGGCCTGAAGTAAGGATCACTGAGAAAATAATAGAGGGTTTGGGCATTTTTTTTTTTTTGAGACACTTACTAGACAGCCAAATTGAGATATGAAGTATATGAAGTAAGCAGTTAGAAATTTTGGAAAATTGAGAAAAGGATAAAGGAGAAAATTAAAAGCACTCATAATATAACCCCTCTACCTAGAAATAACAAACATCTGCTTATATTTTAGAATATTTCTTTTTAACCTTACTAAATGAATTTGAAAAGCCTTCTCTAAATGAATTTACCAAAGAATGACTATATATAAATGCCTCAAAAAGCAAATATAACCACAGAGTACAGCAGAAATCCCTTTCGAACATAGTTATTTAGAATCCAGTGGTTTCTCTGTCAAATCCAAAAAGAATTGTCCATCAATAGAATTACTAACATGTGGGATAGTATCTGTCATCTCTAAAAATATTCAACTAAATTTTCTACTATAGCAAAATGATACTGTATGAACTGATCAACTATACCAAGAGAAAAATTATTAGCTATTTATCACTTAAGATTACAAATGGAGGTAAGAAGTGTATAGCTCAGTGGTACAATACATGCTTAGCATGCACAAGGTCCTGGGTTCAATCTCCCACCATTAAAATAAATAAGTAAACAAACCTAATTACCTCTCCCCCCACCAAAAAAAAAGATCACAAATGATCAATATTTTATAAAACTTACTATTACTACCACATTTGGTTCATTCCTTGATCTTTCTGCAGTTAATCAGTGCAATTTGATCATTACTTCACCTTCCGATATAACTGGCAGTCTTACCTTTTTAAAGAAGGAACAAATTCAACCTTGTACTGTATATAACCCTTAAAGGGCTCATGGAAATCAATGAAAAGGTGGTTGTTTTTTAGCTTAAATTTTAGACTATGCCGTGAAGTTTTATATGCAAACATATTATCTAAAATGCTTTACTAGAATCATAAAAAGAATCATGCCAAGAAATTCCCCTCCTTCACAAAAGAAGGGATTTGAAAGTTCTAGAAATATACAGATTGGCCATTCAATAGTCCCTGAGCCATGAGGATTTACCAACCCCTGTTTTAAGCGAATAATTTTATATTTGCTCACCTGAAATTTAAAATATGAGGTCTACTTATATCTGCACAGTAAGGTTCTGGCCCCTTAAACAAAAGGTCACTTGACTACTTATGTTCCCTAAACCTCTACCCCGTCCCTGGGCTTCCCAACATTATGTGTTACTTCAGCCACTCCATGTATGAACAAAGACCAGGCAATAAAACCACAGCCTTAAGCCCCAGAATAATTCGTAAAAAGGCGGGGCGGTTTCATAAGTATTTCGCCAGGATTCAAGGAAATTTTTTTTAACTTATATATATATACACACATATATATAAACCAAAAAAAAAAAAAAAGTGTAATGCAATAGAAGTTAGTCTAAAACCCTTAAAATGAAGTCTAGTCTGAGTAACACACAACGTTTGGAAGGAGGTCCTTGATGGTCCATTCAGGTCCGTGCTGCTTTATAAACTGAAGGTCACTCAGGAGCTGGGTACGTATGTGGTAGATCAACACCCAATATTCTAGTTTCTTTTGGAAGCAGTGTCCTCACTGACCTTATTTTAAATACATATTTAAAGCACTTTTAATGTCACCTTTATTTGCTCTTAAATCTCTGTTTTCTTTGAGATCTTGATCTTGCCAGCAGGGTTTCTCTCATCAAGGCATTTTTCAGGAACACATGCCCAAAGCCAGTATGCCATTAAATACATTTTTACAGAATCATTTCAGGCCTTTAATAATATGATTCAACGTAATGAAAATAAAGTTTACTGAAAGACTAAACATACTGAAATAGTTAATGAATCCCCCCAGATCCTTCATTTAACATTAGGGAACAATACAATTTTTCCCCTTTAGCAATTATTTCAAAAAGCCAAATGTGTAAAAATCAAAAGTTATTATTAACAGAAAGGGTCATTTTCTCATTCACTGATTGGTAGGTCAGCAAAAAAATTTCTAAAAGACATATTAAGTCTTATAATTCTGTTTTCATCTTCATTTTGTACATAATACAAACTACTAACCACCCATTTGGGAGGGGGCATTTTAAATTATTTTAAACATATTTAGCACTTGTTGACATTTTCAAACTATTAAGGATGACTTAATTTCCAACACAACAAATAGCAAGTCATTTAGTGATTCCCAGGTAGTTTGCAAAAGACTAACAATAGATTACACGTGGGAAAAGCAGCAGCAGCCATTAGGAAAGGTAACCTATGTTAAATTCTTCTTTATCACTACCTTTAAAAGAAATGATCACTGACTAGTGAAATGGCATTTATGTTCTTGAGTTTCATTTTGTTTTTTTAATCTCTTGGACATTTAAGAGCACTAAATTTGATTTAACCCAACTCAGAATCCTCCCTAAATAGTTCTAATTCCATGGTCACTAATGCTTTACTTAAGATTTAACTGCATAACGTAGTAGGTGACATATTCCCATGAAGTAGTATAAGTAGGTAATTATCCATCTTGGTCTGCATGGAACAACCCCAGTTTATGCCTGCTGTCCAAGTTTGTAAGATAAAGTATATGGTCACCTTTATTCCACTACCGGCTCATGTCTTCTCTGTCTCTATGACAAGCTTCCTATCACACCAGGAGATGAGAATTGGTGGAAACAAGAACTGTTTTACCAGTTGGACCAACAGAAGTGGGTCTAACTTCCCAACTCCCTACCAGTTCGGCTCTCCCTTGCCTGACATGGGAGCTGAAATTCTATGGTCACTTATTGGACATGTCTGAACATTTCTTCTTTAGATAAATGTACCGTAATGACCCTAATATAGATGTCAGTTCAATGTGATGTACAGATGACCAAAGGCTTCATGAAAACCAAGGCAAATATGAAATCACACTTAAAATGCTTAACTTGCTTATAGCACAAAAAGATCAACATTATTACAGGTGATCATACTCCACTTCTGGGACACCAAAAAACAAACAAAACTTTCACTAATAAAAACCTTCACTAAGAACAAAGGACTTTAGATTTTATCTATGAAACAGTTATCAATTAAAAAATATTACAGACAACAGAGACTTGGCTTCACAGCTGTAAGGCAAAGGACTTTGCAGCAAACTAGTATTCACCGATAACCCACCCATCCTTCCCAGTATCTCAAGGGAAGCATCTCTATTTGTATAACATGGAATGTTAGCCTCTCAGAAAACAGTTTCAAGGCTTTGTCCCCAAGGAAAACAAATTCATTAGCTGTAGCCAAGTGAGCCAAGCCTTCGTTCCACAAGAACCTTTTTAATCGCTGTAACACAGTGATGTGTCAGGGAACAAGCAATATTTTGTCGCAACGTTGAGTAACAAGGCAAGTAAAGAAAAGTCATCCAAAATGAACTTTTCAAGTACTTAGCAAATTTCTTCAAATGGCATAATAGACATTGCAAAATGGGTTTTGTTTTTTTTTTGAGGACTTTTGTTCTGGAAGAAAAAAATGAAAATCGGGCTTATTCGTAGGAGAAATCATTTAAAAATATTTTATGGGTGCCACTTGTTTTTTCATCACTTGATATTTGGAAAAGGATGTCTTTCTTAATTATGTGTCGTAATATTCCCCCTTCTTTCAACTTTAGCGAATTACCTTGTAACTGCATCATTAAAACTACTGTCAGCTATGATACCCTTGGAGGAAATTAACAATGTAGGTAGAAGTTTCACATATAACATCCTATTCCATTATACCATTTTAAAAAACCGTTGGTAAAAAAAAGTTAATTTACATATTCTTTAGAGGGAAGCACACACACACTTCGTACTAATAGCTAAGCCTCTTTAAAAATGATTTTCAATGGTATTAAGCAACTCCATAATTCTTTTAATATCACTTTTGTTCAACCACGTGAAAAAGAAAATATATGCCTACATCCAACCTAGAATGATGCTTACTTGGTCTGTCCATGGTGAGAGAAAATGATAGTTTTGCTGCAAAAATCTACGTGTTTTGCTGAGACCAGCATGAAAAATGCTGTCAAGAAAAGCAAAGAGGAAGGAAGGAAGGGAGGAAGGGAGGGAGGAAGGGAGGAAGGGAGGAAGGAAGGAGAAAAGGAAGAAAAGGAGGAAAAATAGAGGTTCTCTAAAGAGTTAAGAAGGCATCCAGGTGGCATCCTCACCAATAGGAAAATCTAGCTTCACCTGTGTTGTTACATGACTCAATGTGCATACAGGTTAGTCAACGTCCTGGTTTTATAAAGATTGTGGGCTTTATTAAAATGAATACTGTATTTAATTTATTAGGTAAAGCGACAGCTGTATACATAATAAAACATTCCATTAAAGGGCTATTTTATCAACATTTGTGTAGTACTTCATTACTTTAAGGTACCTGAACTTTGTTTTTGGAACTGCTACAGGAAAGCTGGTTTTAATAAACTATAGGATTGTGTGATGTTGGAACATTATTCACAAAATACATTCAATTTGGTCTGCTATGAACACTTATGTAGAAACCTATGCCCGGAAAAGTTCATAGCTAAAAAAATAAAGCATAAATTTATTGTCAGAGTGCAGAGGCTGCAGAGTCTTCCGTAATGAGTTGTAAAGGTAAGACAAAGTTTCAATTTTCTTAACTGTCAATATAGAATTAACCATTGGTGCTATTTTTAAAAGACCAGGAGAATAAAAGAGAAAAGTGGTGCTAGAACATTTAAAAGTATAAGCTATCTCAGGGAAAACCGAGATCGTCTGGTCTGGAAAGCACTCAGCAATACAGGCATGGTGAGTATTTTATACTATCTGTATTCTAAGCTGGGAATTCAAAATTGGTCCAGGAAAGAAATGTAAGAAAATGTAGTTATTATGAAGATGAACTAATTTTATCAAAAGAACTTGTTTTAAACAATGGTACAACTATAATTGTGGATGATCTAAACGTGAATTTTGAAATGTTAGTCATCTCAAGGCACTTTTTAAAAATAAACATTTAGAACTTCTTAAAAGTACAATCATGAATTATTCTTTTCCCCTAATAATTTTGATGAAGACAAATAGATTCTCGGTGCCATCTGTAATATAAAACTATCTTAAGTAGTAAATATCACATACGACCCTTTAAAAGATTAAAAACAGAAAACTGTGTCTCTTCAAATGGATCAACAATTAAAAATAAAGTTTCTTCTTCAACATAAGTCTAAAGAAAATAATCAAATATTCAACACTTCCCCCAATCAAATGCAATTTTTCAGACATTTCTGCAAATTAAAATAACCTCTTGAACACTTTGATTAATATTGGTAGACTTTTAAAAAATCAGAACAATTATAAACTGGATCATTTCTGCTTACAGCTTTCATTTTCAACTGCTTGTTTTGGCAGTAAGTGCTGATTACAACTTGTCTTAATTTTCACAAGTGTTTAGATTCAAACTGAGCAGAAAATTCATTAGCAGTAGTTAATCTCTATTTTCCCATCTCTTTTCTGCCGAGCTGTGAACTCATTCATGGAAAGAGATGATGGACCTTGGTCACAACATGTAAACTAATTTGAGTTGTATATTTAATTACATGAATTACCAAAATAAAATGAGCTTTCAACAATAGCAACCGTACTGTCCACCAAGAGTCATGACAAAGGAGCTGAGAAATTTAGTTTTATCTCCAGAAGGCCAATCAGCCCCTTAATGACAGTGAACATAATGCTGAAAAAAAACTGCCTAAACTTTCTCGACTAACTTTATCCGCTTCTCCGTATTTGCCTAGGACATTGTACAAGGTGCCTGAGAGGATTAGCCATGCTCTCGTGGCTCCTCATTTACAAAATTTTAAATAATTAACTTATTGTAGTTTGAAAAATATTAAGATAAGGTTGTGTATTGAAACAATTTTAATACTAGAAACACATTCATACCATATAAGGACATGAAATATTTTAAATCTATTATAATTTTCTTTGGGGATACAACCAGATGTTCAAGAATTACTGTTTTGAAAGGAAACTCTTTAGGGGCTGAAATACAATTTAAAGGTCCCAAATCATAGAAACCACTAACTTTTAAAAGTAACGCTTTCCTTCAGAGAATGTATTTGACTCATTAACTAGTCAATTCGTTCTATGAAACTTCATTGGTAACTATGTAAATGTCAATGTCTTCCACCTCGCTAGACAATTTCGAGGAGGAAAAAAAGCACCATCAGATTGTTCAAAAGAAATAATACTTTGCTGAAAGGACACAAAGTAGAAATGTGAAAGACAATAGCACCTAATACCAGTGCTCATTTCAGAGGTTAACGCGACAAACAAAACAAATCATTTGGTGGGGGTGGAGGCAAGGGTCGGGTCAACAACTGCAGTGGTGATGGACAAAAAGGGAAACCGTTCAATCTAGCATTTTTTGCAGCTAGGAATTTCTACATACGACATAAACCAGCAAGAATCTCATTCTTCAAAGAAATTGCTAACAACAGCAATGCCTGGGGGCAGACAATTCATTTAAATTATTTATTGAGGGTCTGCTTAGTGCCAGGCAGGATTCTCAGGCACCAGGCTTACAGGAGCGAACATGAAGCTTGCCTTCTATCGAGGGGACAAGGACACTCAGCAAATAAACAAGACACCTACAGACACATTAAGGGCTATGAGGACAGTAAGACAGAGTCACGTGATGGAAGAAGACTCTGAACTGTGGAGCTACTGTAGATGGGGCATCAGGGAGGGCCTCCCTGCAGAGGTGCTATTTCAAAACTGAAGTTACCGGAGAAGTCACCTACTCCTCTAAATAACTTCTACCTCGTGATTCAGGACTATACTTTTACAACATAACCTTTCAGTTGAGCACGTTTACTGTCAAACATTCCAGAAAAATTAATTTTTCCCATCCAACCCGCAGAACAGTCAGTCTTAAGAGGGATGGACAGGAGCGGTCCTTGGACATTACCAAAAGGACACGACAAAAGGCTAACTGGAGGTTACAAAGAAAGGGAGAAAAAAGCAGGAGGTTTGGTATGATGCACCTTTGAATTCAAAGGGGACTACTTCTGACTGGACAAATAAGAAGGCTTGTATGAAAGAAACTAGGTGCTTTATCATTATCCAGAGAGATGGAATGTGGATGATCTTTTTTCCAACTGGCTTACCTCCAGAAGGATTTCAAAAAGAATGATGGCAATCCGCCCTAAAGCTAATACCAGAGGAAGGGAAGAAAAATACGCAGGGGCCCCCATGTTAATAACATTACATTTTAGTAATGTTAGTCTCAGTATCACTGACTGTTGAATGCAGGGAAATTAAATAAAATTAAATAATCTGAATATCCCAATATTAGGCTGCTTTCACTTTTCTAATGAGAGCAATGAATCAAATATACCAGGCATGTGGGGACAGAATTAACCTGCAGAATAACCAACTTTTAGGCAATAGGGTTTCACTGGTTTTAAAACTATCCCACATCACAAATCTGGGTATTACTATGAATGACAATTCCCAAAACTCAAACGTACATGATTAAGAAACCATGTCAAAATGAAATATGAAATTTAAAACAATCAACGCTGAGCAAAATGGGTTTTCTTATTTAAAACAACTTAGGAAGAATTAGAAGATTTACTGCGCTACGTGGGAGAGGCCATCTAATTACAAGAAAGCTCCTAATTATTATAAACTAGGATACATGCACATAGAAAATAAAGAAATTATTAGGAAGAAAATATAAACCGATAGAAGTCTTATTTTGAAGATTTTTTTCCTATGCCTAGATACATGAATGTTTTTTTTTTCTTTTAGAAAAATTGAGCAAGTAAAACACCTGTGGCTTGCCTAGTGAGTTTTTCATTTAGTTATTTTATATATATTATATATATATATATATATATATATCCTCATACACATGTTACAAAGATAACTATTCTTCTAATGATTTTAATAAGTCTACAACATTCATTATAATGTATTCAACTATATTCCTGCTGTAACAGATACTGCTTCTAGTATTTTACTATCAAATGAGTGGTACAGAGAAGAACGCTCTTATCCATTTATGTGTGGGGGTGCCTAGGATCTCTGAGTCAGAGGAAGAGCCTTGATACACATATCAAACTGATTTCCTGAAAAGATGAATCAATTTCTATGTTCACGCTGCACCATCTCAACATTGAATGTAATTCATTCGAAGCAGTACCACTCTTATGGGTAACAAGGAATACTGATGGCCCATTTTGAGATTTAATTTTTAGCCATAGGAAGCCATAGGTATACAGTGTCATGTTTACTGGCCACTAATAGTTCTAAAAATAATCTGCTCTGACCTTTAAATACAGTGGCAATGAATTTCCTTATTGCTATGTAACAATGTTTACTACAGGACTCACAGCAGTCCTTTGCCATGTGTTCCAACACTTTCTCAGTTGTCACTCTCCTTTAATTGTGCTTGCTTTTGTCACACAGATATTTTTCATTTTATGCAAATACACTAATCATGATTGATTGTGTTGCTTTTTAAAATTTTTTTGCTCAAAAATCTCTTACTCCTCCCATATGAGTTATTTTCTACATTTTTCTTTTAGATTTTGTGATTTGGTTTTTTGTTATTGTTTATTTATTTATTTAGGGATTTTTTTCATTGTTTTTGGTTCACTTGGAGTTTATTAGGGGAATAGAAAGCAAAGGGCAGATTTGAAAGAGATTTAAAACCTGACTGCTAGAAGGGCTGCAGGTGGAAGGGAGAAGATGGAGATGGTGAGGAGATGCTGAGGGAAGGGAGAAGTTAAGAAGATTGCCAGGGAGGGGTTCAAATGGAGAAAATGACATTCCATCCATGCTGAGCAAATAGCACTGAGAGATGGAGCACATTTCTAACCACTTTATTTCCCATTTTTGTTAAAAGTCTCATTTCTTCAAATAGATACTCGTCTACTATTCCTTGTTTCAATTCTTCACTCATTCACCAGCCCAAATACGATAGGAGCCACACTTGCTTTCATCAAAGTCACCAATGTGATGGTTGCTATATTCAAGGGATCATCCTCAGCCGATCCGACAAATGTGGAATCATTTAATATAGTTGGCCACGTATTTCATGGTAAAACTCTCCCTGTGGGTCTTCTGTAATAGCTCTCTCCTACTCCCTTCCCTCTCTCCGGCCACTCCATCTCAACCTCCTTTAAAACTCTTCTTTCTCTCTTTCTCATACACACTGGTGTACCTACGGGCTCCTTAGAAACTTCCCTTAAGACTGTCTTTTTCCTGTGTGATCACATCCACGTCCATGACCTCAGCCATCACCCTAAGACGATAATTCCTTAATCTTTACACTACACCTTAGAATCTCTCCTGAGCTGCAGAGACACACTTTCCATCCCCAACTCAAATTCAACAAGTTTAAAATGAATCTTCCACAAGACGATGTGCTTAAACTCGTTTTCCAATGATACTCCCCGACTCAGTGAAAGCGCACTTCCATTCAAACATCACCCAACCTAGAAACCGGACTGAGCCTTTCCTGCCCTACTGCTTAATCAGTCAGCAAGTCTTTCTTTCATATTCTCCCCCTACTCTCTCTAAAATTCACCTTTCTCTCTAACCCCACTCTCATGTCCTTAGTTTAGAAGACCCTTAAATCTCTTACCTAAATTACTTGAATAGTTTTTTAATTAACCTCTGTGACTTCCTGCCTCACCCATCCCAATGCAACCCTATCATAAGTGCCAGAGCCTTTTCTAAATTATAAATATTTCTATGTTAATCTCCTACTTAAAACCCTTTATTACAACCCTCTGCCTTAAATAATGATAACAACCGTGGCCATTGTTTTTTGAGTTCATACTACTGCCTGTTTGCTAGACAGTTTATAAGGGGTATTTTAAATACATTATATGGAAGAACTGGAATTTATACCTATGTGAACTGGCTTTACTGGCATGTCTATTCCCTCCAAATAAAAACAAATTACTTATATAAGACTCTTCAGACTCTAACTCCTGCCTACCTATTGATTCTTACCACATGCTACAAACCTCACATGCTACTCTTCAACCATACCAGAATTATTTTAATCCTTAGAACATCAAATATTTTTCCTGCCTTCTTATTCATTTTGTTCATTGTTCCTTCTGCCTGAATCCCCATCCACCTCCACTCCCAGGGTCCTACACATTCTCCAAGAGTTAACTCACTGTCCCATCTGAGTGGGGTGATCGAGTATTTTACGGTCCCACAGTCCTCTGAATATTCTTTTATCCTAGTATATGTACTGCAGTATAATGATGTTTCACATCTGTTTCTTCTACTGAACTCTTTAAATGTCTATAAAACAAGGACTCCATTCCTTGAACAAAAGGCCCCAATTAAGGCTGTGCCCAGAGAATTCCATAAAGACTGGTTGCAAAACTTAATTATCATTCGGGAAATGTCTAGTGGGCCAGTGTGATCTACGTGTTGTGAGAATCATAAAAGGACGTGAGAAATAACATTGGAAACATTGGTCTGGGCAGATGAGGATTTTGAACACTGATCTAAAGATCTTGAATCAAAGAAAGATCTTAAATATTGATCTATAGATCTAATAGATCTACAGGGAGAGAAGATCTATTGGAGGTTTTCAAACAGAGAGTGTGTTTTGAGGTATGTTTTATGAAAATAATGAATCACGACATGATCTGAAGTGATAGGCTTAGGGGCAGAGATCAAAAAACAATTTACGAGGTCCAGAAAGAGCTGAAGAGAAACAGAGTTCATTCTGAGATAAGCTGATTTCCAGAAACTGGCAGATATGTGCTGAAGTCTACCTTTTCTGTTTCATGTTAAAATCCTTCCCCATGAACCATCGTATCATACAGGTTTCTTATCATTACCCAAATTAGCATGAGGCTGGAATTCTGAAATGAAGGCTCAACAGGCAGGGCAAATCTTGAAGGTTTCATAGTTCAAGGTTTCAAGGATAGCCATGCAAACAGCTGAGATTGCCCAGGAAAGGATGGGGGGAGGAGGGAGAGGGCTGATGGGAAAAGCCTGGCCACATGTACACTAATAGGCAAAGGAGAAAGAGATATGGAAGGAGACAAGGTGTGGTCAGGGCAGGGACAGGACCAGCAGAGTCTAACGTGGGCTTAACTATGAACAGCGACAGAGCAGCCCCATCCACGATGCATCCCCGGAAAGTATTTGGTCTTTGGTTCATATTTATGGCCATAGAAGCTGCTGACTGAACATTCAACAGGTTTCAGGGCAAAATTCCATTTTAAAAGTCCATCGAAGATCTGAATGCTCTATGTTAAACTGCTTTTCTGATGCTCTGGCTCCATCTAGATAGATGTTAGAAGTATGCTTTTCCTGACGGCTGTATTTATTGTTGACAAATGCTTTGAATCACTAGTAAAACAATGACAAATAATAAGATTATGAAACTGCGGTAAACTATTCATTGAATTACTACTCTGATAGTTTTCTCTGCTGAGTCTTACTTTATCAACATGGTAATTTGATTTAAATGTATTTTCCACAATGGTAAACACTCAAGACCATTTATTTAGGACTTCTTCCCTCTGCTTCAGATTGATGTTTTTAAACGGAGTGCAGGTAAATTTGGTGGTTACAGTAAGTTTATAAGAAAAAAAATCCTTCTGCATAATCCTTTCTAACATGAAACGGTGAGAAAAGCAAAATTCCTTGACTTGAAAACTATGAAAGTTACCTTTTGAGTAATGTAAACCCTCTAAAAATTCAAACTATTATACGATTACCTTAAAAATATATGTCTGTATGTACAATTTCTGAGCTCTTATCCTAGGAATAGACTGCACAGAAAGGATGGAACAATGGTATGGAAATTTACCATCCTCTCCAATTGGACTCTTATTGCAGACTTATTGCTTCCATGTGTTAAAAAAAAAAAAATCCAAACCTGTAAGCCAACCCCAATCCCTAAAATTTTTGGCACTCTTATTAAGTGCTGAGTCCAGAAAGAAAAAAAAAAAATTTGTATTATTATCCCAAGCTTATCAGTGTGAACATTTAGTTCATCATTATGGGAATGTATTAGAAATTAATAATAAAGATTGGTTTCTACAAGGCTTCAAGGAAATATGCTATTTAAAGCTGCTAAAATACCAGAAATTATTTGGGTCTTAATATTGATAAGTAATGCCTTTTGAATTTTGAATACTGCATTCTAGAATATAAAATATAAATTAACTTGGGGGAATATTAAAACAGATGAGGTTAGCATTTTTTTTTTTTTGCACAGTAAAGTTTTGGGGTTTTTTTTTTTTAAAGATGTGGTTACATAAAGCTGAGGAACACAAAGATCACATCAAATGAAGTCACATAATTTTCCGAAACAACAAAATCTTTGCCCAAACTACACAATGAACTCAATGAATGATCTAAACTCTGTTGTCTCCCCACTTTTCCACAAATCAGGGTGCACAGAGGAATGCATAACTCCCTAAAAGAAGCTCTTCTCCAAGTTTCGGTATGTATCAAAGGAGAGAAGGAAAAAGTTCCCTCATCCCAAAGTGAGAACAGATGGGAATGTAAAATTAGATGGGAAGAGACAGTGAAGCTTTGGATGACCGACCAAGAAATCTTCCCCATAGGGGAGCCAGATAGACCCGACCTCGCTCAGCTAGTTCACCTCCCAGTTAACTTTCGACTTAAACCCAGTAGGGATATAGAGCAGTTCTTAGAGTCAATGGATTGGTTTTGAATTTTGTGAGCATTTATATAAATTTTATGAAGAAACTGCTGATAAATACAAGTTTAAAACGTTATGTTTAATTAGTTCAAATCGTCTCCTAATCACTTTTGTGACTTTAACATTACTTCAAGCTAAGACTGTTGACAGTGAATATTTTTGAAAACAATAAAATAAATGGCTTTATGAAAAAGAGGCAACCAGCATGAAAAAACTTGTGTGCACTGAACTCTTTCTATGATAGCAGAGCCATTTGCTATGAACTGAAAAGTTATGTAAATAAACTATGAGCATATTTTACATTTATTCCTTTCATATTTTATCTAACTAAAAATAATCAATAGTAAAGCCAGCAACATTTCCTATAACTAGCAAAAAAATTCCTTTACTTGGTATTTAATTTTATACAGCATGATATAATTTTTCTATCTAAAAATATCAATTATTAACTTAAAGAAATGCTATAGTCTCTTCATTTCAATTTTTAATGTGGGTAATCATTTAAAATGGGAGGAGAGCAGAAAATAGTGCTCTCAGTTTTGAATGTATTTCAAAACAGTAGTTTTGTGGTTAATAATCATTCTCTTAAAATAGTTTCGAGAGCAATTCTGTAAGATTAGCCATGAGCTTTTAAAGAGCTACCAAATATCTTCCACAAAACAATGCCTGTGGGGCAGATTTTGTGTGTGTGTGTGTGCTCACTTTCACATGAAAGTTACACTCGTTGATACAATGAGAATAACTCAGTATTTTAATCAGTAGTGCTCTAATGTATAGATCATTCTCATTCGTAATTTCAAACTTCTTTTCTAAGACAACAATGAAGAGTTCTCTGTGTACCTTTTCCCTGCCGTCATAGAAAGCTGGCTTTCAGTATCTTAACCCCATACTGCCTGTTCTAACCTTACAAAGTATACACAACAAAAAGAAATATAGAAATATGAATCATTTCAAGTGGTGAAGGCAGCGGCACCTCACACTTAAGTGATTTCAGTTGAAACAGCCCAAGGCACTTGTAATTTGATACAGGCTTCACTTAGAACAGGGAATGAGACCTTCCACAAGGAAGATGCTCAAGATAGTCAGTACACTGCATTCAGCTAAATAAGCGCATGAAACAGTTGCTGAAAAGGAGGCTGTACTCCTCAGATTACTTTACATTATATGCAAATATCATTACCAAAAAAGAAAAAAGTCCCTCACGGTGTCTGGCTTTTTTTCCCCCTCCCTTATCAATGCACAAAAGCTTCAACAGACAAATCTTTGGAGATACTATGTTGATTCTATTTTATTAAAATTCATTTTCCACACTTTTCATTTGTGCAAGTAAAATCTGAATGAATCAAAAACCAACTGTGAACATTTTCAAATTCATCCTCATAATAATAAATGCAAATTCTAATTCCCCAAAATATCAAATGAAGATCCCTCTGCATATTTTACATTATCGCCTGAATTCATTTTGTGGTTAGTTGATTGAATGATTGTAACGTGGAAAACAGAAAACCTTTTATAATGAATCCAAAGCTTCTCTCTTCCTTTTGGGAGTATTGGGGTGGATACTTTGAATAAAGAATGTGTGTGCACACACTCAACCTTTACTTAAAACTCCTGTCCCAGTCCCAAATCATTCACTTTCTTTTAAAACTGGGTTAATCACCAGCACTGTGGAGACTAACACTCACTTATAAAAGGAATACAGTTGGTTTAGGTCAGGATTTCTCAGACTCTACATACACGGGGATCAGTGGCTGTATTCTTGAGAGTCTGAGCATTGTAACGCATCTTATTTGTTTTGGTATCTTCATAGTATGATAAAGATATGATTCTATTCTGGATAATCTTTTTTACAACTTCGACCACCAATTATTGTCATAATTGGATCTGATTTTGATAAAGTGTTTACGATCTTGTTGGTGTTAGCTTTATATAGTGACTATATTTAACCCAGAAAATGATGTTCCTCAAACTGGAATTTGCAAATGTATTCTTGGAGCCCGAGAGACAATTTTCCTTGAACACAAGTCCACATATTATTCAAGACCAACAGGCACTAGATTAGATAATCTTTCTAATTCCTTTCCAGTCTGAAAAATGTTATATTCTATTGCCGCTTATAATAATTTATGGAATTCAAATTTAGAAAGCACACTTAGAGAAAGAGGACTTTACAGAGGAGTCATAATTTCTGATTCTATATTCTGCTTATTTTCCTTTTACATTTAAATGCAAATGAAATGTTTGAGATAACAATAAGATGACATTCAATGGGCAAAATGAAACAAGGCTGTCAGATAAAGGTTCTATTAGCAACAGCCACTTCCTCTCATTTCAAAAGGTTTAGTGGACTACATAGTAACTAGGAATCAGAAAATCCTAGTTTGTTTTTCTAGTTTGCCTCTGACTTGAAATAGCGTCTGGGTGTTAGAGTGATTCATTCTTGCAAGCCACATTTTTTTTTATTTATAAAGTTAGTACAAGTTAGTACATTATGCTACGTAATAAATAAAATGCACAGTAAATACTCATGACAGGTAATCATGATATACAATGATAAGCAATACGTTTCAAATTTTAGCCTATATAATAGGAAAACAAATCTACAAAACTCAAATATTTGCTTTTCTTAATTTTGTTGGTGACAATAGATATGTAAAAGTAACAAAATAATTTTGTTTTTTATTATAATTGTGAATTATTTTGATCTAGCTTTTAAAATATTTATGTTTAAATTTGATTCACCTAATTTTAAAATATTTATAATGTTGCCAATTCATACTTAAAGATATTTCATTGTTAGAAATCATCGATGTAACTCAGTACTCATATATCATAATTTTATATCAAGTTTTTAAACCATATACTCTTACAGGAATTTTCAACATATATGTATCTTAAAAATAGAATCATTTTACCACCAGTAAAAAGAAGCAAAATGTTTGTGAACCACAGACATACTCTGAATTTAAAATGCATATAATTTTTCATTTAAAATAGTTATTTAATTTTTAATTTACACAATTAGGAAAATTAAAAGTCATTTAAATCATCTTATTCACATCTGTGAAATACATGTGACTGAAAGTTTTAAGTCAAATCTTCCATAAAGAGTTTTGCAAATTTTTTTCCTGATATGCAGCATCATAACAAAATATTTTTAAAAGAAATGGTTTTTAAACCATTTCTAAAGTATTGCCAATAGCATAATATGTGACTGATCCAATTAATAAATTAACTTATTGATTGTGAAATTATTTACTGAATTTAAATTATTGACTTTTGACAGATTCATTTTTTTTTGTAAGGTGAGGGCTGGTAAAATCTAAGATCAATTTTATAAATCAACATATATCACAACGAGCTTTACCAAAAGTTTTATCAAAAAAGAACGATCACATTTAAATTTAAAGTTTTTCTTTTCCTGTTATCCCAGCAAACATAACTGACATGAGTTTATTAAGATTATTTTAAACTTTCTTCTCCCTATAAAGAAATTTTCAACTTTTATTATTTCAAGATTTCTTTTCTAGAAGATGTAATTAGACCATCATCTAAAGGACAGTGAAATTGTAGTCAAATGGCAAATTGTTCATTTCTAAATAGTGCATACTTTTATGTACTGTGATAAGTAATTTCTTTCTTGGAATAGACAGATGCAATTGCACAAACATTCACATCGGTACCAAAACGTTACTCTACCTGAACCGTGGAGCTGATCTCTGAAGCAAAGCCGCCAGTCAAGGGAGCTTCATGACTGACTAGCAGTCGCCCTGTTTTGACCACAGACTGAAAAAGAAAAGGAAAACTTGATGTTGAGGAGAGTACACATTTTCAAATATATGATGATATTTTTGATTAAGTCATAAAAAGAAATTACTTAAATCTAGTAAATAATGAAAAATTAGCAGTTCAATTTTATGCCAACAAAGTTACATCTCCCTTTCAACTAGAGAGTCATTTCATTTTTGCACAATTGAAAAAGTTTTCAGTCATTTATAATCCTAGGGCAAAGGAAAAGTGAGATTTGTAATTCTACATATCATTAAAAATGCATTCCATTATAATAAATTTTTGTGTTATAAACTGAATTATTGTTATCTCACATTTTTGTATCAATGTCATTTTCTTCTTTGTGTTACTTTAAGAATGAAAGTGCCTTTTTGTTCATTTGGGGGTATATTTGCATACAAATAAACAGTCGTAGGAAATACTGTTTTGTGGACAAGAAAAACACAAGAACAGCATGTAAAAGCTGTAGCAAAGGAAAAGCTGAAGCCACACAAAATATTCATGGAAACCGAGCAGGAAGAAATCACCGGGAAAGTCAAAGGGTTACAACTCCCTTCGTTCACGTGCCCTGAGATCGGGGTAACGACCACAACTCTGTTTTAAAGTACAAAATGTCACAGACAAAAAGAATGTCTTCTCAGCACTGGCTCCGTGTGGCTAACTCCACTGTGCACGCCATATTCTATACAATAATAAATCTAAAAGTCTTAGCTATGATATCATAGCAGGATGCCAGGGAAGTAGAAAGTAAAAAAAAAAAAAAAAAAACTAAAACCCACAGCAAGTTAGTGCTTAAAATATGTTGATCAATTACCCTATTATGAAGAAGAAATGGTCATTTCTCCTCCATATTTCTAATAATTGGCATCACCTTCTTTAAATTCTACAATACTATATTATGAACATGAAATAAAAATCTTCCAAACAAGAAAATTTACAGGCAGACCTCACTTTATCGCCCTTCGCTTTACTGTGTTTTGCGCATATATCGCAGTTTTTACAAACTGAACCGTGCGTTGTCAAATGGTTAGCATTTTTTTTAACAATGAAGTATTTTTTAATTAAGGCATTGCATTTTTTAGACATAACGTTATTACACGCTCAATAGACTACAGTACAGTATAAGCATAGCTTTTATTATGCACCAGGAAGCCAAAAAATTCGTGTGACTCGCTTTTTGGCAATATTCACTTTATTTCGGTGGTCTGTAACCAAACCCATGGTATCTTCAAGGTATGCCTGTATATAAATTAAAAGATTTCCTTCATTTGAGGCAATTAGAGTTTACAATTTCAAAACATGCAGCAGTTTCAGCCAGCAGATGTTAAACTCCAAGATATGGCCAGTAGCCATGACAAAAATAAGTTACTGTATCTACTAAGTAAATAGGGCCTGAGGAACATAAAATTTTATGAGCATCTTAATGAATACCATCCCCACCCCCAATGAAACATTAACCTTGCAATAGGTTGGTATTTGAATTTTATGACTATGATTATTTATGCCACTTGTGAAAGTCACAAATTAAATTTCAGTGTACCGGGTTAGAAATGTAAAGAAACAAAAATATTTCACAATCATAAAAAAAATGTATTCTCAAAGTATTCCCTAAAAAGATGTCCTGACTTTAAGGATGAATGATTTAAAAAGAAAAAAAAAAAAAGATTTGACAAGCAAACCTTTCTTATAGCTCTGAAACCCAGAACTCTGCCAACATTAGAGTGTCTAAGAATGACGTAACCAAAATCCATCCCAGCTAGACAGTGCATCCCAGCTACAGGGCTGAAATGAGAAACGTCTATAAAAATGCTGTTGTTACCTTAAAACCCCACACAACAGAACTGGTATTTTTTTACCTGAGTTGAAGCTATCCAAGATCAAATGACAACTTTTAGGATGGCCCCAGAAGGATAATAAGCAACCAGAGCAACAGTCCTGGGCTTCCTCTAGCCTGCAGAGACTAGTGGGGAAACTAAGCACAGATGTACCCAGGACAAAAGCTTCCAACCCTTACAGTTCATGCAACATGATGTATAAGCATGGATGATGCAGGAGACAAACTAAACACACCAGGATACATCGATACAGCAGAGTATTATGCAGCCATGAAAAAGACCGAAGACACGGAACAATGCCCATGTCAAATTAGCTGGTAAAATAAGCAAGTTGAAAAATAGTATCATCTCATTTTTGTGAAAAACAACCAACCACCACAGTAGTGGGGACAACAATAAACAAAGCCATATGTATTGAGCTAATATATGTGAATAGTCTGGAAGAATTCCTTCCAAGCTATCAAAACGTGCTTCTCCTGGAAAATGACGGTGAAGGAATTGTGAGAAAAGAACTTTTTTTTTTTACTTTATGTGCAAACTATTTTTATATTATTGAAAATATCCTCAATAAGTCTGAAATAGATAAAAATAAAGGGAAAGCCCTTGAATTAATGTGGAAGATAACAGATATATGTTATGTCACAGTCATAATCTCAAAAAACATAATTTTTTTTATGGCATCTTTGGACTCACTTCAGGTACAAGGGAACCCTGAGGTCCCAAACCCCAGCAGCAAGTAGGCACAGTGAAAACACAAGCAATCAGCCTTCCCATGGCAGTCTCTATGTGATCTGCTGCCTGTCAGGACCACGTTCAGCTCATGTCCTGACCTTCAAGTTGTTGAATCCCAGACAAAATGGGAAGTAAGCTATTGGTATCAGAGAAGATGAAGTTTTTCAACACCTCTGCAAGTGTGCTGCATAAACATGCGAGTTCTTGGATCAGGAGTTATGCTGACAGCTCTGGAAGTAATTCCAGAAATTTCTAAAACACCAAGAGCTGGAGGATAGACACAAAATGAAAATACCACCGTGAGTCTGGAAATTGTCATAGCAAACAAACCTGTGAGAAAGAGGATGCAGTGACAAGAGAAGAGACAGAATAATCACAAATGACTGATTGTCACAGGAGTTGCTGTGTTTTAGGCTCTGAGCTGAGCATTTGCCATTGGTTATTTCATTCAATTCTGAAAGCACCTGAGTTTCATTTTTCCTTCTTAAGATCATCTAATACCTGAAAAGTATTAAAATGTATCAAATAAAACCACATCAAAAGTCTGAAACATGCCAAAATACAGACATAACACTGATATTTTCAAAGAATTAGCACATATCATTTAAGAGTGAGTCTATAGAGTCCCATGATTTTGTAAGGTAGACTATAAATTCAACTCACTGTGTGCTTTTTATCATTCACAGTTTTAATTTACTAAAATCTCTGACAATGACTTCTTTTCTGTTTTGGAAATTATCAGCACTCTGTTAATATTATGATTATGAGATCGTCACAAATATACAAAGTGGAAGAAAGTGTTATTTTTTCCATTCTCTGTGATTCAATCAGACAGTCTGATTAAACTACGTATTTGTCAACTTTAACAGGCATTTAATTTTCATGCATTCAATGACAATGATATCCAACTGCAGAGACATTTTCTAGCCAAATTTAGTATTTTGATCTACTTAGATAGTAAAAATTAATATAGTGCCTTTCAACAGAGATAGTCATTAACCTTTTCAAAATAAATAACTATAGACAGAAATACTAATAATACTTTAAAATTCATTTTCTTCAGGAAAAAAAAGTGATGTTCCAAGATTCAAGTTTTCTTCGGAGATAAAAATGTATTTCAGCACTTGAAAAAAATTTTAAAGGGTTTAAACAACTTTTCAATATGAAAGCTAAACCCATCCCAGCCAGGAAAGTTCACGTAAGGCTGGATTTTCCAGTATCTGCTTCTTCAACTTCTTGCCACTAAGACCTGCTCCAGGATGCTGGCACCAGTCAGAGCACCAGAGGGAGCACCACTGACTTGGAGCAGCTAATGGCACCAGGGAAGGCTCAGCCAGTTTAAGACCAGGAAGGTGAGTAACGTCTCTGTGTTCCCTACCACAGAACAGAAAGGCTTTGTTCCCTACAAGGGCTCGAGAAATTTGTCAAGAAAACTTAAAAACCAATTCTGAAAGGGTAGGAGTGAAATAGCCTATGGCTGCCAAGTCGATGAGCCCTTGTCTGCCCTGGATTTCTCCTAGTGATTGTCACTACTTCTGTCGTCCCCTCCCTCCAGGGCATCAGCAGCACCCTATCCAAGAGAAGCCATCAAAATCTTAATACTGAACACACAATGACCTTGCCAACGACCCACAGATCATGACACTCCTGTTCCGATGGAAACTTTAAGATACCTTGTTCTGGGTTTGGCCACTCCATGACTTTTCCTCACTGTTCATCTTCTGCCCAGATGTCAGTACCCACTGCCACAACTTCAAGTTATCTATGCGGGATACTAGCCCAGTGTTCAGAAGATGGTAGACACTCAAGAAAAGTTAACTAGAGAAAAATTTCTTAAAGGAATTTACCTATATTAAGCATGTCCTTCTTTAATTTATTGACGCTATTGCTTTCTTAGCAAAATCCATTTTTAAAACAGCGCGAAAGGATACTTCAGCACATCCCAGAACAACGTAAACAGGAAATAACAGATTCCAAATGGAGGCTGCTATAATGCAGCTTTAACAATAAGATATCTGTGGTAACAGCGGAGTTGCTAAGTTAAACTTCGCTAAAATGATTGCACAGATTTTGGCTGCCCAAACATTAGACATATGTTTTAGTGAATGTAGCCTTTAAAGATTTTAACACAATCCAACCAGGAAAACTGTTAAGCCGTCATTCCAGGAGAAAATGATACAGAAAGGCAGACCATTAAGCTTGCATATGCCTGGAAGTTCAACACTGACATTCAGAAAGCAAAAGTGTATTTTTTTATTTCTCACTCAAAACCTACAGCAAGACTTTCTTCCTCCAGAGCAATGCAGTCTGACCAACACCAAGTTCAGCAGCCTATTCTGACGGCTCAAAAGGCAAAGTAAGAAAGTAACACTCTGAATAGGCAACTTAGAGAATTTTTCACATTTTCTACCTGAATATGAAGCCAATGAAAAGCAAAAGAAACATCAAAGCTGGCCTTCACCACTTCCTTTTGAAGTCAGATGTGCTTATAAATACATAGGAGCAGAAGGAACAGTAAAGTCGCACACCTTTGCTTTATCCATCAAAAGCACGTTAATAATAATTATAGAATCTAGAAGCATTAAGGATATGCTTTTAATTAGCTTCAAATATCACTGGAAGTAAATTAAAATTTTTGAAATGTTTTCTTGTTTAGTAGCCAAACACATTTGACACGTTAGCCAGGAAAACCTCACAATTAATCACAGGCTAACAAATGCATTAATATCTGCCTGGTAACTATTATTAATCAGCACAATTTGCGCACACAATCGGACCACTGGCTCATGTTCCACTGGAGAAACACCAAGGCCAGAAAACAAAGAAGAGTCGTGAATTCCAGAGAAAGTTCGGAAAAGTCCATTTTGGCAAGGACGTCAGTGATGGTGTTACAAAGTTTGGTATCGTAGGAAATTGGTATAAACTGAGAAAAACTAAATCCGCAGAGCTTCATCGCCCACGTGGAAAAAGTAGGTAAGGGAGCAAGCAGAGCATAAAGAGAACTGAATAAAGTCAACAGAAGAAGAATGAGCACATCAGGCTGACAAAGGCAGGGGGCGTTAGGGAAAATCTCAGACATCCTCACTGGTTCACTCTTGACTGAATTATTTGGATAATCAGAGCCGACATGCTGAAGAGCCTAGGAAAACCCGCTTTGACAAAGATTAAATGTGGACATCTTTCTGAAAGCTACTTCAAAGCGTGTCAGATAACCGTGTTAATCAACCTTTCCTTTCCAGCTCGCTTCCTCGTAGTCCCTCCGGGCTCCAGTTATGTCTGGCTCCTCGCTTCTCAGAGACCGTGATCCACGCTTTCTTGCCTCCATCTTCCTTCCCTGAATTCTGGAGGCAAGATGTCTCAGCCTCTCTCAAGACCGATCTCACGCAACCCCTCCCTCCCTGGTCCCCCCAACTAGTGAGGCTTTCCCTTCTTTTAAACCTGACGTTACTCTCTTCCTTCCTTTTCTTATCAGAGACATTGGCAATCATTTCCACTGAGGTCCTGACAATGCAAGGATATTCTGAGACCTAAAACCCGGGTTCAGGGGCAAGCATCACGCACTAGGTCGAGGCAGCACTCACTGCGGACGTGTAGCTACCTCTCAGGAACTAGCAGTTTACCTTGTAGGAAGGAGAGCCCTGTGTCCCTCTGTCTTATCACCCTTTCCAATCACACTCCAAATCACAAGCCCAAAGCGGGGGACTCTGCTGTTTGGAGTTGTGTCTACCACAGAACATAGCACATGACAAATAAGCATTAAATTGAGTACATTCTGCTCATTTTATTACTTGGGGACAGATGCATATATTATTCAAATAAAAACAGTTTGAAAAAGTACCTGAGCATCTTTTTGTTTCTTTGTTTTGGGGAGCATTCTTTTCTATGGAGGATGTGTGTGTGTATCTCTGTACCATCTCCTCCAGCCGACTCCAAATCATTCAAGAGCACAAAATTCAGAAAGTATGAAGTATTCTATACCTAACCACAATACCTAAGATATAGTTGTAAATTTGTGGATGCTCAATAAATGTACTTAATATTGATTTTATTGAAAAGCATATAGATGTAGTGGTTTAAATAAAGCACTAACAAGTTTCTGATTTTCTGATGCTTGGATGCTATTAGGAGAGACTAATGCTATAAAAGGCGTTGAAAGGAAAGTTCTAAAAACTAAGCTGTAATCATCATTCTCGTGCTGACAGAGGCCACCCTGGGCCAAGTCTTTCTATCTATTTTTCCCACGCTAGACTGGTTTTGGTATAAGGGTGAGCAGTACTAAACGTGTTTCTGTCATGTACATCTTTTGTAAATGCATGGCTGGAACAAACACACAGAACATTTCCTTTCCTTGGTACTGAACATAAATTTCCTTTGCTAGTGACAAGAACTCTAGTCACCATGATGATAAAGGTACTGGACTGGTAGACATTAATTAGATATATAGTAAAACATGAGTAAGTATGTAAATAAAGGTCTTAAAAGTTCATTTTTTCATTTTCCCCATTAGCTTAAACATCATGCAAAGCATAAGCACCTACAGGTGTCAACATAATTTCTGTGTGTGCCAAAGCAAATTCACAAAGACTGAGGTGGCCATTTATGAAGTTTTTTTTCTAATCTTCATTTTTGTCACCACCCTATCATTTTTCAGCAGGATTTAAAGTATTTCCATAAACTTAAACCCAATCTTCAATGCTTATCCATTTCTTTTTATGAAAAGGAGAAATTATAACATGTCATTCAGATATTAATATTGTTGACTTCGACATTGTAGAATTTTGGAAAACTGTTAACAAGGATCAAAACGCCAAGCTGTACTTTTGAAACACAATCAAGGTGTTGTAGCTCTTAATGTCTTCTATTTTTAGAGCCATCCTGACCTCTTCCAGGATTCTTCTTTGAAGTCTGCAACAGCAGGCAACATTCAGAAGTATCACGTAACTAAAACTTTACTGTTAAGAATGCTTATATTCTTGTAATAAATGAAAACATGGTAGTACTAGTAGTATGCACACTACTTGGCAGATCTAGAACCTGACCCAGCAGTAAAGACCATTGGCTGGGCCACTTCACTACACTTATTATTCATTAATTTAGGCACTTTACCTTCACTCAAGTAATATTATTTTGTTACCATGACAGTATATACATATTGCGTGTTGGGGGTAGGGGTTGATAATTCACCGATGACTCACATACATAGATTAACATCTAGGTTATGATGATGGGCTGAATGAAAATTCCAAACACATAATATCGTCAAAGGTCATCCATGTTATAACATGTATTAAAATTTCCATCCTTTAGGCTGAACACTACCCTCATTGTATTTATAAACCACATTTTGTGTATCCATTCAGCTCTCTGAGTCTTGGATTCCTTTGTCTTTTGGCTGTTGTGAACAACGCTGCTATGAACATGGGTGCACAAAGATCTATTTGAGTCTCTCAATTTCTTTTAGGTATATACACCCAGACATGGAATTGCTGATCATTTGGCAATACCATGCTTAATCTCTTGAGGAATGGCCATACTGGTTTCCATAGCAGTTGTACCATTTCATATTCCTGCCACCAATACACAGGGGCTCAAATTCTTATACATCCTCACCAACACTTGTTATTCTCTGGGGCTTTTTGATAGTAGCCATCCTAATGGATGTCGGGTATTATCTCACTGTGGGTTTGATCTTCATTACCCTAATGATTAGTGATGTTTAATCACTAATCACTTTTTAATTCTTTTTCTTTTTGACTTTTTAATCAGGCTTTTTGATTTTTATTGTTGATACAGATAGTGTTTTTAAAGTGCTCAAGGCAGGCATCAGATTTCTTAAATTGATCCCTCTGGGGGGCTGGAAATAACATTTTTTCAGTGTATGATATACCACATGAAAAAAATATATAATCAAACTCAATTGTTCACCATGTCTTCTTTTCTGAAAAAGCTTTACATTTGGTTCCCCCACTATCCTCCATTTTGAAACAAACACAAGGATGTTTTTTTCCCTAAGATTACTAATGTCACACAGATAGATCCTTTGCCTAACTGGTTATCTAAGACAGCATTCCTCTTTTTAAAAATCTTCAACGGTAAGTCAGCCACTAAGAATCACAAAGATAACCTGTAAATAGTTAATGGTACCCGTAATCTGAAGAACAGTGGAGTCTAGTTACATACTACAGAAACTCTGAGCCTCATCTCTTTGCTCATACTCTGCCAGTAATTCAAATATAGAATAATACCAACTAAGACAGTTTGAAACATTGGTATAAACCAGAAGATCACTGTCATCATCTCATTTGAGTATTACATGCAATTTCCCAATTAACTTTCAATGCTGTATAAATTCCAAGGGTCACTGGTTCATGTCAGAAAAATTTATTGAGCCACTCACATATGCCAATACTGGGGAAACACAGATGAGTTAACCCAGGTCCCTGAAGGGCTATAATAGGGCTTGCCACAATGAACTAGGGCAAAGCATATTCAAAAAGAAAAATTAATTTAAAGACTGTTAAGGTAGAATATCGAAATTAAAAATCAAGTTATATTTGGTAAAAAGGAATTTTTTTTCAAATTTTAAATTTCAACCCCTAAGGTCTTTTTAAAAATAACATGGGAAAAAAAATGAATTTTTCTCCTTAAACAAACAATTACTAATATTCTTTTCTTTTTCATTCCTAAGTCTCCATTTGGCAAATTTTTCTCAAGTGTTGACAACAGAGGGAAATACTACGTCTGGCCATCATAAGAGTCTTACGGGTAGAAACTGACATCATCGCCTATGCTCCCAGCATACCGTGAACAAAACAGTGACCCTGACCAAAACCAAGACTGTCAGCCAGTACATTTTACACTGCTGTTTTAAGCATGTGTCGAGGGTACAATTTTCCCTGAAGCCAGCTGGTTGTCGACCAAGGTAATACTTCTCTAAGGAATGATCAAAAGTATAAACACTGCTACACTTCTGCATCACCATGGATAAATGCTTTTATTTTCTAGAACCTGGCTCAATTCTGTTGGAGTAAATGGATTTTTAGTTCATTACGACACAAAATTCATGTGTAGTTCATAATACATGGGCAAAGCTTAAAATCTTTTGGGTCTTTTTTTAGTGACTCAAAAAAGTGGTATGGTAAAATTCATAGGATGCAACAGCAAAAGTTACACATATATTTTTGAGCATATATAACTAAGATGGTGCAGAGGGAAATAAAGTACATAAATGTCATACTTTCATTAAAACCAAGATGACGGGAAGAAATTGTTTATTTGACAGGTGGATTCAGGAAAAGAATTCCTTTAGTAGAAATAGTAATATTTGTCTACAAAACATTCACTGGTTTTTTGACAGAGTAGGTGGGGGGTGGAGAGGCACAGAAATCTCAATGTCAAGAATTACAGTGTCAAACTTCATTTGTTAGTGGAATATTAATGAGAAGTTACGATGCAGTAATAATAGTTGTTCAGAGATACAATTCAATATTTAAAAATTAATTTATAGCTAGACTTAAGCCCTAGTTCTTTTTAGGGAAAAAAAAACTCTGAAATTTTCTTTCCTTGTAAACTGTAAAACTATTAATAATTCACTCTAGTTTGATTTACTATTCTCTATTCTGCAAGTTTTTTATTGATAAGAACTAAGAAAATAAAGTAAGCTGTGCATGGCCATTATACCACACACACACACACACAAAAATGAGACATATCTATAATAACTTAGGCTGTAAATGATAAAGGCAATTTTTTGAAGAGTTATTGAAGAAGATTTGGTACTTGTTGACTTAACTTTATTTTAAGCTGGTCATTTTTCTATATCCGCCAACATCGCTAATCATCAGGGAAATGCAAATCAAAACCACAGTGAGCTATCACCTCACACCTGTCAGAATGACTGTTATCAAAAAGACAAGAAATAACAAGTGTTAGCAAGGATGTGGAGGAAAGGGAACCTCTCTTGCACTGTTGGTGGGAATGTAAATTGGTACAGCCACTACGGAAAACAGTATGGAGGTTCCTCAAAAAATTCAAAATGGAAATACCATATGATCCAGTAATTTCACTTCTGGATATTTTTCTAAAGAAAACAAAAATATTAATTCAAAAAGAAATATGCAACCCTATGTCTATTGCAGCATTAATTACAATAGCCAAGATATAGAAGCAACTCAAGTGTTCATCAACAGATAAATGGATAAAGAAGATGTGATATATATACATATATAAATATATATAGTATGTATGTGTGTATGCATATGTGTGTATGTATACATGTATACACACACACAATGAAATATTACCCAGCCATAAAAAAGAATGAGATCTTGCCACTTGTGACAACACGGATGCACCTAGAGGTTTTACGCTAAGTGAAATACAAAGACCATACAATTTCACTCATATGTGGAATCTAAAAAAAAAAACCAAATGAACAAACATAACAACAGAAATACTCATATATAGAGAAAAAACAGGTGGCTGCCAGAGAAGAGTGAGAAGGGGACAGAAGTGGAGAAATAGGTGAGGGAGACTGAGAGGTACAAACTTCCAGTTACAAAATAAGTGAGTCATGAGGATGAAATGCACAGCATGGGGAATACAGTCAATAATACTGCAATAACTTTGTATGGTGACAGATGGTCACCAGATTTATCATGGTGGTCATTTTACAATGTAAAGAAATATCAAATCACTATGTTGTGCACCTGGAACTAATATAGTGTTGTAGGTCAATTGTACTTCAATAAAAATAAACAAATAGATGAACAAAATTTAAAATAAATCTTTAAAAAATTGGAAACAACTCAAATGTCCATCAACAGGTGAATAAATAAGCAAATCATGGTCTATCTGTATAATGGAATACTATTCAGCAGTAACAAGGAATGAAGTGTTGATACATGCAATAAAATGGATGAATATCTAAATAATTATACTGAGTTTAAGAAACCAGACCCCCCCCAAAAAAGAGTACATGCTGCATGATTCCATTTACACAAAATTCTAGAAATGCAAACTAAGCTATAGTGACAGAAACAGGTTGCCTGGAGATCAGGGAGTGAAAGGGTGGGATGAGGGCCATGCTCACTGTCCCAACTGCGGTGATGGTTTCACGGCTGCCTACGTGTTAAAATTTATCAGACTGCACACTCTTAACACATGCTGTTTATCGTATGCTGATTATCCTTCAGTACAGCTGTGAGAAAAAAAGAAAACCAAAATATGAAATGAAATGAAATTTTAAAATAATATAAATAATAAAATCTTATGTATCATATGTATGTATTGGGTCAAAAAAGGTCAAAAAAAATTTAAGAAACACTGTTTTAGAACCAGGGCTTCACACTAAAGACTCAAATAGCACATTTGGCTTCATAGTTAATTCCTTTTAAAAGAGAAAAGCACTTTAGAAATATTTTATTTAAAAGCTTTCTACAGCTACCCTTGCGCGCTGCCTAAAACCAAGAGCTTCAGTAATTTTGTGTCATCTGCCAAACTTCTTCCGGCCCTTAGTTGGGGGGCCCCTAGTTCAAAGCAGCAGAGGAGCAGGTGGAGGGCTGGCAGCATAGGGGGCGCTCTTCCCTGTAAGCTGAGCTCCTGTCTCCAACCATCAGGGCTGGAAATTGGAGAAAGGACGTCTCCCCACGAACAGACAGCAAAATCAAAGTGAACACCCACACTCTGCTCCCTGGCAAAGGAGTCTCGACAAGATGATATCATTCTATTGAAAGATGAGTAAAGGAAGCAAAACATAGAGGAAATCATAGACCCTACAGAAAAAAAAATTGCTGAAAATTACCCTAATCATTCAAAGGAAAAGCATGCCTCTGAAAATGAGTTACTGGGGATCCAGAATAAAGTGCTTTCAAGAGAATACAAGCTCTAACCTCGGAGAGACCAGAATAAAAATCCTGTGCAGACCGAAAGGCTGGGTGAAAAAGGATACAGATGAAACCCGAACGTCTCACGTGGGAACTGAAATCACACTAGTAAAACTAAGACCTACAGTGGTGGTAGATCTGGGTACCTAGGTAGCTTCCCCTGCTGCCCTCTGCTAACCTGGTACAATGCTCTCCATTCAGCGGACTTCAAAACTGTACACGGAATGAATGAATATGGATATGCTGGTCCCCAAGGCAAGTATCAGAAAAATACAGAGTCAAGAGCCAAGCAGACAGGATGTCAAGGTGAGTAAGAAGGGGTGTCTATCTCTCCCTTACTGGCCGCAACACAGCAGCAGGGACTTCCCCGGGTTCCTTCTATCCCCTCAGGTACCTGAGGACCATGGCCAAAGAAGCCAACACAGCCCTTCCTCCTCTCCTCCCTCCTCTGCCCTCTTCCCAACCCCCCAGCCCCAGGGCCTGCTACTGCCCAAACTCAGGTTGGAGCCAAGAGTAAGCAAGGAGTGGGAGGACGGAAGGGAGGATCCTCTTCCCAGGCTGACAGCAACTTAGAGGATAAAGCACAAAAATGAGAGACTGCCTATAAGCAGCTTTCCTTTGGCAAAGGATGCAAAACAAATGTCTCAGCATCCGGGGAAGTGATGCAAATAACGGAGTCAAAAACAAACGGTGGGTCATGTGGACAACCAGAAAACACCGTCTCTGACTTAGGTGGTCAAACTCCTTTTTTTTTTTTTTTTAAAACAAAAATACTGTGAAAGCCAAGCAAAATATGTCTCCAAACCAGATTTCACCCAAGGGTTTGCAACCTCTCTTTTATGGAAACATCCTTCTGGGGAACGACACTTCTTTTCAAATGTCAAGATGCTATGTTATCTGTACCCACAAAATTATACACTGAATGAGGCAGCCTTCCATTCTGGCCTTCCCAAACACTTTGCGAACACTGACCCATGAAACACCCATTTTGTGGAACGTGACACTTAGCAGGGCAGATCCAGCATTTCAGACGAAAGACACTTGAGTCATTTCTTCATCACGTGATTAGAAAACCCAGAAAAACAGTCAGCTATCCAAGAGGATGTGTAAGCTTAAGCTTTCAGTAGTCCTGCTGTACATCCCAAAATGACATCATAAGTGGACAACTAAGGCATTTGAAATGTTAAACGCGCAGGAAAAAAGTACCCAGAAGCTCTGGAGCTCTTACCCACAACGCACTAGGGAGCCCCGCACTCTTCCTGAAGCATTTATAGCACCCTTCCAGGCCTTACCAGGACACCTCCCATGTGTTTATGCGCTAGTGAAAGAGGAAAATCAGTGTGCCAACTAATTTTAGTCCTTCAGAGGAGAAATGCTGCACCGGGAATATCTGCCACAGATGAAATGCATTTTTGTTGATTAAGAGAAGTATTAATAATTCTACGAATAATACAATGTTCTAGAAAATTCTCTTACATAAAAGGAATTCTTTTTTATCACCCCCACCCACTCCCAGTTTTTGAAAATGTAAATTGCTAACCTTGGCCATCAGTTTTGGGAGCTGGGCCAGGCCAACAGCAGTGAGAGGGATGCCCAGAGCTGGTGTGTCTGTCTTAGCCACAGGGAGGAAGTACAGATGCCAGGGCCAATGTGTTAAAGTTGAGGGAGAAAACGAAGGCACCACCATTAAAATAATCAGGTTTATGTTGGGACCCACACAGAAACAGGACTTGAAAATCCAAAGATCAAAATGATGAGGATAAGACTCAGTTCTCTTCACAGAGCCATGATCTGGTCTTAGGATCACTATTTTTTATCACTTCACCGTCCCCGCGGCCATCCTCCTGGAGATTACGAACCCTCTACCTGGCACATCTTAACTAGCCACAAAACCATCGCTCAGATTGCATTTCGGCCTTTACTAATCATAAATTCACTTCTTAGGTACATAAATTAATGTTTTTGAGTCTGTTATACACAACTCCTCTAGTTCTGATGGTGATGAATGTTATGATTATTTCCAAAAAGTTAAGGGAAACATACTATGGTTTTGTTATTCTCGTGACTATCCACAGTCCTGAAGAACTTACAAGAAATCACTTACAAATTTCTGTCCTAAAGAAAAAAAATCATTTCTCACATCTATGCCAGAAAAAAATGTATGACCTACAAAATATGTGTGCCTATGTTTATATATGCATACTTTTTTCACACTTTTTTATCTACACGATTTGAAGTGCATGTATTTTAAACCTCAGCCTTTAATGAAACCAGGAAACCTCTAGGAAGGTGGAATGTTAACGTAACCTTCTGCTCCCTGGTCCCACAGCTTCCTGATGGCGGAGAGTATCACCTTACACCAAGACAGCCAAACATAATTCTGAAATCGGAACATAGCTGGCTCTGCATGACTGACACTGAAATCATAATATTGTAGCTGGCCTGGAGCAGTGGGTTATTCTGCTCACTGAGCAAGGCCGTGGGGTGGGAGGGGTGGAGGGGAAAGACATTCGAGACATAAATCTGCAAATTCTCAATAAGCTGCAGTTATTAAGAGCCAGTATCCAATCTGAAAAAAAAAAGTCAAAGGCTAATCCTTCAAATAAAATTAAGCAGTGAGATTAGTAATATTAATAAACATAGGGGACTATATTCAATATCGTCTAGTAACCTATAATGAAAAACAGTATGAAAACAAATATATGTATGTATGGCTGAAATATTACGCTGTACACCAGAAATGGACACATTGTAACTGAGTAAACATCAATAAAAGAAAAAAATCATTATGCCTCACCAACTTTGAACCTCATTTGAATTTTAAGCGATTTCTAAGGTGAGCTTTGGGCTTTAATGGATTCCAAGCCCCTCACTGAGTACAGAGGGTGTAACTGCAGGAACTATCCAGTTTCAGCAAAGAACAACAGTGGTGGACCTGATGGGGCCCTGGAGGGCAGGAATCATCAGAGAGGGGAGAGTTTGCTTTCCTAGGGCCCATCCTCCAAGCCACCACTTTGCCACCTGCCCTCACAGAGGCCCTGGTCCAGTGTTTCTCAACTTGAATAATGTTCTGCTAAAACACCCCTCTGAAAGATTTCTCAAGACTAATTTACAAATTTAAATTATTCTGATGAAACTTAAATGTGCACAAAATAAAAATATAAATTGCTTATGCCTATAGCTCTCATACAACCATCAATCAAAGAAATTTCAAAAAAAAAAGCACAAAAAGCAAAAGCAATAAAATTTGTATCAATAATATTAATTTAAGAATTTCTGATTTCACACAGCTATAGGCTAATAATGAAAAGATGAAAGATGTTTACAAGGTTGAACTTTTTAAGTAAAGATAAAGTTTGTTGAAGATTTTTCCTGGTATCCTTCTAAACAAAGAAAGAGATGTCTTAACCCTTGCCATGTCCTCTGTAAGCAGAGTTCTACCGGTTTTCTCCGAGTTAGATTACACTGGTGCGAAAGTCCCTTCAAAACACAGAAGCCCCTGAAAGCATGATCCTTAGCTCAGTTTGGTGACCTTTTCTCCTTATGCACCTAGGCTACGAAAAGCTGACCAGAAGCTGCTGAAAACAGAACCCATGACTAATCTTTGAACACTTCTGAACTTTAAGGCAGAAGCAGTACAACCTCATCAGTCACTGTGCTTTGTTTTGTTTCAGTCAAACGAGGAAAAGGACAAGGTCTGTGAACAAATTAATGTAGAAGACAGATCATTCATAGAGCCAAAACATTAAGTGGAAAATTTGGGATACATAATAGGGAATATTTAAAGGGAGAATTCAAACTCTTAAAATATGTATTACTGTTATACATAATTAATTCCCCGATTTATAAGTTTTAGCTCACAAATACAGAAATAATCATATGGGTTTCCCCACACAGGGTATTTATGCTATTAAATTACATATATATACATATATATACACATATATAGATAGCATCATACGAATAATGAGTATGTAGATGTAAGTATATATTTTGGGGGCAGGTATGCAGATGTGGGTGGACAGAGAGAGTGACATTAAAGACAAGAGAAACCAGGATTTTAAGTCAAAAGGAGTCAGTCAGCCCAATGTAAGAACATAAGCCCCATGACAGGACAGACTTTGTTTTCTCATTGCTTTGCCCTGGTGCCTCAGTACACAGAAGCTGCTCAGTAAACTCATTTGTTGATGGGCTAAACATTACGAGTTTTTTCTTTTTAAAAGTAGTCTCAAAAATAATGTTAAAGAAACTATAACTCTACCCCTCCTACACTGTTGGTAGGAATGCAAATTGGTGCAGCCACTCTGGAAAACAGTTTGGAGATTCCTTAAAAAACTAAAAGTAGAGCTACCATATGATCCAGTAATTCCACTCCTGGGCATATATCTAAAAAAGATAAAAAAAACTCTAATTTGAAAAGATACATGGACCCCAAAGTTCACAGTAGCACTATTTACAAAAGCCAAGACATAAAAGCAACCCAAGTGTCCATCAACAGATGTTTTAAGAAGATGGGGGGGGTGTTTGTGTGTGTGTATACCTGATTTATATGTTTTAATTTAATTTATAGGGGTACATACACACAATGGAATATTACTTAGCCATAAAAAAGAATTAATTCATTTAGCTGACACATCCATCACCTCACATAGCTACAACTGTGTGTGTGTGTATGTGAGCGCTGAGAACTTTGAAGATCTACTCTCTTAGCAATTTTCAGTTATACAATACAGTATTGTTAACTGTAGTCACCATGCTGTATGTTAATTACATCCCCAGACTGTATTCATCTTTTAACTAGAAGTTTGCATCCTTTGACCACTTTCACCTATTTCCCCCAACCCCTACGTCCGTCCCTCTGCCCTGGCAACCATCAGTCTGTTCTGTTTCTGAGCTTTGTTTTGTTTGTTTGATTCCACACACAAGTGAGATCATACAGTATTTGTCTTTCTCTTTATGAAATTTTTTCTTAACAAGGTAGGTATTCACATTGGTAAGCAACTATAGAAACTACAAAACTGCATCAGGAAACCACTAGATTTTAGAGTAAAACCATCCACCACCAGTCCACAAATTTTAAAACATCCCCTCCTATTCCCCAATAGTTGTCTAATTAGAAGTCTGTTTTTAACCATATTGTTATCACAAAAAAATGTACTATGAGACAATTACATTTATCATGGCTAAATACTATTAGCAGTTATATCCCTTGCCTGAAAAGCTAAGCCATCAGAAGATGTCAACGACAGTGTATTTAATTTATAAAGTATGGCTGAAGCCTAAAATAAGAAGCTTGCTGATTTCACCAGCATGGAAGAAAGTGCTTTCAGTTGAACACAGGGAGAACTACCATGAAACTATTCTCTTTCCAAATGAAAATGAAACTGTAAGAAGCTTTACAAAAATTGGTGATTTTGTGAATATAAATCAAAGTTTCCTTAGATAATCAAACAACTTTATATATATACCTTACATGCATACATACAAGTATATATACATATATATGCATGCACATATGCACATACACAGATTATATGAATATATATAAATGTGACATTAGAAGAAGTTAAATAATATGAGTCATTTTTGCCAACTCTGAATTTTATTGACTTTAGTTTATTATTTGTTGCCAACCTGATGACCCACAGGGAAACTGAATTCAAAGAAAAGCATATTATAAAATTTTCAGCCTTTGGGGGTGTGAGTTTTTAGCATTTCTATAGAAAACAGAAAATATATATTGGTCTCTGCTTCCAGTTCCTGGCACAGAGCTCCTGAAACCCTTGTAATTTCTTGGGAGATAGGAGCGTCTTTTGTTCTAATGAGGCAAATCTGAGTGGGTTCCTATTTCACTACTGGAAGGGGGACTGGTCACCTGAAAGACCAAGACATGATTAAAAGCCTGGAATTTTCAGCCCTGGCTGCCCACTCTCTTGAGAAGGGAGAAGGACTGAAAGGGGAGTTCATGATCAATCATGCCTACTTGGTGAAGCCTTCATTAAAAACCCAACAGTATGGGGTACAGAGCGCTTCCAGAAGGGTGAACACATCCACATACCAGGATGGTGACACACTCCAACTCCATGGGAACAGAAGCTACTGAGTTCAGGATACCCGAGACCTCACCCTATATATGTCTTCATCTGGCTGTTCATCTGTATCCTTCATCACATCCTTTAATAACCTGGTAAACATAAGTGCTTCTGAGTTATGTGAGCTGCTGTAGCAAATTAAGCAAACCCAAGGAAGGAGTCAGGGGAACCTCCTATTTATAGCCAAGTCAGACAAAAGCTGTGGGTTACCTGGAGATGTACTTCTTGCAACTGGCATCTGAAGTGGGCTGAGACCAGTCTTGTTGGACTGAGCCCTGAACCTATGGGAAATGACACTATCTCCAGGTAGATGATGTCAGAATTGAGTTAAATTTTAGGACACCTAGCTGGTGTCAAAGAATTGCTTGGTAGAAGGAAATAACCCCACGCATCTGATGACTGGAAGTGTCAGAAGTGTTATGGGTGTGGTAGTAGTGAGAAAGTAAAGGAGGCACACAAGGGAAGGCAAGACCAAGGCTTCTCCAATATGGGGGAAATGAACAAAGGCACATAGCATCATGGTGCCAGTCACTTCCCTGACCGCAGAGTCATGCTGCCAAAACCCGGAAGTTAAAGTTCTGCATTTGGCTTATTGTCTTACCATCCATAAATAATTTTAGTGACTAGGATAATATATTCATTTTTTTATATCCTTTTACATTTTTTCTAATAAGAATAGGATACATTATAACCAGTACATGAGGTATATCCTTTCCGCTTGGGAGGCTAAGACATATTCCATAAGAAATTACACAATTCAATTTGGAAAACTAAATTTTCCTTGTTCTCTATAATCATGTGGAGCCAAACCTATGCCACACATCACTTTATGTTGTAAGACAATGGTAAAATCCTGGCTGTATGATCCTATAACATGGAAACCTGACAGTTTTCTCCATATTGAGTTTCTCCTCATTGCATATTGTATAGTAACATCAGGTTCCTTAATGACAAACTGTCTGCAATGATCTGAATTTCCATCCTTCGATTTTTTATAAATCAAAATCTGAGAAATTCATACCAAAAAAGTTTTTAAATACAGAAGAATAGAGGCCACTATGAAGGGAGAGAAAGGAAGGAGATACAAAAAACCCTTACATGGAAGATACATCTTTGGAAAACTGGAGAGGGATGACTATTTTTAATAGATCGTGAAAAAATGTGATGATGACTATGTTATATTTCTCACAAAGAATTATGGTGCTTTATCTCTTTTCCATACTGTAGTTTATGGAAGGGCAATGTCCAATCAGCAAAAATCAATATGGTACAAAATCAATGCAAGTAACAGATGGGCTCTGCCTTCTAGGAGCTGAGAATCTAGAGTTTGTTGAATATTTAACTGAAGTATAGTTAGTTTACAATGCATCAATTTCTGGGGTACACCATAATAGTTCAGTCATACATATATTCATTTTCTATTTTTTAAAGTATATAAAAATACATAACCTGTAGTGTTAATATAATCAGACTCATTTTTAAACACAGATTTTTAAACAAAATACCCAAAGAAGACTGTTATTCTAACCATAAAGTGTTTGCTGAACACATTTTTTGAAACTTTCCAAATGATCTTTAAAATTAGTTCATGAACCATTAAAAAGATCACTAATGTGACTTTACAATCATACTTCATAAAATGCAGAATTTGGAGAGAAAAACAAATTCTCAAAAAGAATCCAATTCAAAAAACATGACATGTGAGGAAAAACCAAGAGGTGCACTAAAAGAGATGGGGCTAGGGTTAGGATGAAACAGTAAGAGACATAAAGGATTAATAATACATTAGGATACTGAGAAATCAGAGGAGAAATATTTACCTTCTTAGATTTTATTTAAGAAAGGGAAAAGGCAGTTCCACGGCCCAACCTGAAGATACTGTATACCCAGTGAACATGCTTGAATCAAACACAAACACTATCATTGACACAACATCCTAGATAGTTATTTTGTAATAAAGTCATGACCATGATTATTCCAGCAAAGAAATGATTACTTAGGTAATGCTGCCTAAAGACAATGTAATTCAAGTTCTGAAGACTATTTTAAAACCTATGTCTTTTGTAATAATAATAATAATAATAATAATAATAATAATAATAATAATAATAATTAATAATAATAATAATATTACAAATTTTAGAAACCTTGACAAGCATTATCAATTTATAAAAGCTGAAATTACCCTGTATCTTCCCTTTTAGACTTAAAAACAAGTTATGGTTGAAAATCTTCTTTCACCACAGTTTAGTATGAAAACTACATAATATTAAGAAAACAGTATACATATAGCCATAAATTAGTGGCCAAAGATTACCTGTGATTAATAATACATCAAAGAGAAATATGACTTCCATGCATGATAAAGTGACATGGCACAACATGACATGTTACTATTTTCCCTGTCTACCATCCATGGCCTCTTTCCTTCTAGGTGATGTTTATTTTGGAAGTTTATACCCCTCCACAAAGTGACATATTGGAGGTGCTATCAACCAAAGCACCCAACATTCTCTTGACCAAGGAATGGACACACAGCCCCAAAGTAAGGTTAATAAAACTGTCTCCTGAATGCTGACATATGAATAAACAGCATGTTTGCACAAGGATCAAAAATTCACTGACCCCAATGGTGACAACTGAAAAGATCATCCACTACTTCCCTCAGTCTTCCTTCATCTCTAGATCTGCTCAATCTTCGGTTCTTTTAAGACACCTCCCACCAGCAGTTTTTAAGTCTCAGTTCACGTAAACATTTAACATCTTAACAGTGCCCCGAGTTAGAGGGATATACTGCTCTCAGGCTAGAAGTAATGGCCCCAGGACCCACTCAGCTGACCTTAGACTGAAGGGTCAGTGTCTATTCCCACCTATATTCCATCCTAAGCAAATCAGTGTGCCTTGGCACAGCTCCCAGAGGCTTGCTTTTACAGAGTAGACTCAAACTACAAACCACAAGATATCATTCCAACTACAACTACAAGATATCTTTCCAAATAGACTACTCCTTGGCTTAATGAGCCTGTGTAGGTTTTTGTTGCTTGCAATTAAAGTACTTGGAGATGGCAATGATGACGATCATGATGTGGGTAAGAGGAAAGGGTGGGGAAAGAGACGGAAGAAGAGGAAAGTCTACGGCTTAAGGGACTACAAACAAGTGTGTTTAAATGGCTTTACTTTAAATTGTGTGACAATAGGTGTTAGTTGTTCAATTACATTTTTAATGCCTCATAATTTACATGATACTTTTGATATCTGTTACTCTTTTAGTATCTCTTAGATTTATATATAATCACTCTTTATAGAACTTTCAATGTTAAGAACTTAGATTCAGATTGTTTTAAATATTAGACATTATATTTTCACGGATAAGTAACCATCTAAGATGGTGGCCATATATTGCTCCAGTTTTATACAAAGTACATAGCTTTATTGGTTTCAGTTCATTTGATGGTTTTAAAAAACAATTTAGCTAGAGAGAGAGTGAAGAAAAGGGAACCCTCCTACACTGTTGGTGGGAAAGTAGTCTAGTGTAGCCATTATGGAGATTCCTTAAAAAACTAGAAATAGACTTACCATATGATCCAACAATCCCACTCCTGGGCATATATCAGAGGAAACTCTAAGTTGAAAAGATATGTGCACTCTAGTGTTCATAGCAGCACCGCTTACAATAGCCAAGACAGAAGTGACCTAAATGTCCATTGAGAGATAATTGGATAAAGAAGATGTGGTATACACACACGTGCGCGCGCGCGCGCGCGCACACACACACACACACACACAATGGAATACTACTCAGCCTTAAAAAAGAATGAAATAATGCCATTTGCAATAATATGGATGGACCTGGAGATCATCATACTAAGTGAAATAAGTCAGACAAAGAAAAATAAATATCATTTGATGTCACTTATATGTGGAATCCTTTAAAAAAATTACACAAATGCACTTATTTACACAATAGAAAGACTCACAAACACAGAAGACAAACTTATGGTTACCAGGGTGGAAAAGGTGGCGGGAAAGAATAAACTGGAAGTTCAGGATTTGCAGATACTAACTACTATATATAAAATAGATAAATAACAAGGTACTACTGTATAGCACAGGGAACTATATTCAATACCTTGTAATGAAAAAGAATATGAAAAGGAATATACATATATATATATATATATATATATATATATACACACACATACACAACTGAATCACAATGCTGTGCATCAATAAAAATTTTAAAATAAAAAATAATTTAAAATGTTTGTTTCTATTAACATCAGAAAATTTAAGTACAGAAAGTTTGTTAAAATAACTTGTGACCAATAACCTTGTCAAAATGTGGCTTTACAACTGAGATGCCAGTGAGTAGAGAACTAAGGTACTTTTCTATCCTCTGTAACCATGTTTGGTTCATGACACAGTCTTATTCATCAAATGCTAATGACAAAAACGATCTGAATGATCTCAGCAATAATCTTGTTTGGACCTGAATTTCTCCAGAAACCACTCATTTTGCCACTTCATTTGATAAAAACAAAAATAAGTCTCAGTGTTGTGTGAAGGAAAGTTGGGAAATTTTATTTCAAAAACAACTTCATCATGGTCTTTGGACTTGGCCAGCTTGGATCAACCCCCTAGCTCTATTGCTCACAAGCTGTGTTTTTCTGAACCTTGGCCTCAGTTTCTTCATCTATAAAATGGATGGAATGATAACACCTACACAGAAGCACTGTTGGGATGTTTAAATCTCTTAATGCCATGCCTAGAACCACAGCAAGCATCCTATAATGTTAGCTATTGTTATGGTATAGAATTGAGGTTCTGTTCTGTGTCAATTCACATTCTCTTTGTTTCTGTTACTTTTTAAATATTTATATGATGAAGTTCCCATTTTTATTTAGCAGCAGTAGAGTCCAATAAGCTAATAACTCACAGCTAATGCTGAAAGTATGTTTGTGCTTTGATGTGCGGCTTAATAATTTAACTCCCTATCATTACCTCAAAAAAATTATGAGGGGATCGACCATGTGTTGTGCCGTACACACTATAAACAAACAGAAATACATGAAAGAAAAAGATGGGCTTTAAGACCCTCAGAGTAATTTTCCATGGGAACAAAGAGTATAAGTGACACTTGGAAATTAAGGCTGGAGTGAAAGTTGCTGTCTCTTAATTGTACCTAATCTCCTTGGTTTATACAATGAACATATGGCAGAGGGAGAAAAATCTAAACATAGTAAGGACACATGATTCACACCCCCACAGCAACCAGACTGCTTGGAAATTAAGAGCATTTGGTAATAAATATCACTTAATACAATTCTGCCTTTGCCACACATCCCTGTGACAGGCTGAGTGTTTTGGAAACATTTCCGTTTATACCATCCTCAGCCTTGAGCAGCACTCTTTATTACATAATTAAGTTGTAAAATACCAGTTAAACAATTTGTTCTGTTTGTGTGTGCTTACCTAGAAAATGACAGGATTATTTGTGAAAGGCGTCACAATTGCCACAGCCCCTTAACCTAGCAGACAAGTCCAACTCCAATTAGTTAATAGAAGCATTTTTTAACAAAAAGAGACCTAGGTTTTTAAATAGCAAAATAAAATTGACTTTCAGAGCTTAGAAAATGTAAGATCATCAATTTTAACAGTTTTGAATACTACAAGAGAGGCAGGGTCCACAACGTTAAATGACATAACCAAGGATGGTACCTAGTTAGTGGGGAAGCCAAAACAGGAATCCTCATCTTGAACAATCAGAGAACAATTCTTAAATAGTTATTACACAATCTCGAGCAAATAATCCATATATTCACATATAAACTACTGAGCTCTTCGTACAGTGATGACACTGAATCCTCACAACCCTGAGTGGGCTTTACAGATGAGTCGTCAGGACCAGAGATGTTAAGTAACTTGACCAAGTACACACAGGGAGGCAGTAATTAAGCTAGGATGAGTATGTCCTCTCCACCACAACACATAGCCTCTCATGACATGAGACCCTTAGCTACCACACTATCTTTACCCCATCTTCCCTGTACAAAGGCAAGATGAGCCCAAACCCAATTCTGCCTTAAACAGTAAAATACAGTTGCTGGTTCCAAAGTGGCCTTAGTCACTCCAATCAAGCGACAGCAGAAGTAACGCACAGAAAAGGCCCTCCCCTTTCTCAGCTGTCCAGACACCACTCTTCCCGTCTTCATGATGAAAAGCAGTAAACAGACCTCCAAACTCTGTTATTCTCCACCCCCCACTTTCCTCCCAAGTCTGTTAATCAGGGGATGTGATCTGATTTTGAGGCGGTAGCAATGGGCCTCTGAGTGTGGGCTGAATACATGATGCAAAGGCTAGACTCCAACTTATTCTTTCTTTCTCCATTGGGTAGAAGAAGATTAAGATAAATAAGGTCCTACTGTAGAGCACAGGGAACTACATTCAAAATCTTCTAATAAATCACAATGAAAAAGAATATGAAAAAGACTGTGTATATCTATATCTAAATCACTTTTCTGTACACTAGAAATTAACACAACACTGTAAATCAACTGTAATTCAATAAAAAAAAAAAAAAGGCTTTTAAAGATTGGGGCTAGAAGTCTAGAGCCACAATTCTACAAGGCGTATAAAATGTGCAGTAGCCACAATTTTACGAGAGCTTAGGAAGAAACGCTGAAAGATCTCCTTAGGAGGCTAAACTCCCAGCCTTGGCTCCTTCCCCAAATGGAGTGTCAGGAATACCGGGCTGTGAGGAAGGAGCCAAACAAGAGGCTAACATCTCTCAGAGGCTTCCAAGCAGCTTCATTTCAGAGCAACATGTGTATACAAGTCCTTGCAATTAACGTACCTTACCAATCTCTCTGCAAATTTGAGTAATTTTAAAAGGAGCGTTTCAAACTATCGGTTAATTCAGCTACCATGACAGGTAATTTATTAAGTGACTTTCTTCCATTTTTTTTTTGATGCACTATAAAAGAACGTAAGTTTAAGACTATTAAGTACCAGTTCCTGTGTTTAAAATTTCTTACACTCCAATGACTAGAACAAGGTTCATGTTGGCTTCACTTGAACCCTACCCTCTTACCTCCATCCTCAAGAGTACTCTCAGTAACCCCTTTAGATGATCTGCCTTAGAATGTTTGACACATAAGGAACTGACAGCAATTCCTGGGAAATGGTTGCATCATAACCACAAGCTGTTTCACTGTTTGGAGTACAATATCCCCTTTATTTATATAATCACGAACACACACAGAAAAACAAGATTTGATTTGAAACTAGCGCCATCTGTGCTTCTACGTGCAGTAGATGATTTTTTGGGAAAAGAAAAACTGTAAAATTATTTAATCGAAACTCCAAGATGAGTAAGCTGTGTCCTAACAGGGTCAGGATAATGGCAGATGCAAATGCATTTTTCAACTATTTTGGAACAGAAGAGCTATTGTAAGCTCCTTCCAAAATGCTTGACATAAACTCAGAGAAGCACCTGCTCAGGTGGCATTATCTACCCACGGGACAGTTTGCAATGTCTGCAGACAGTTCTGGTTGTCACAGCTGGAGGTGTGAGGGGCAGGAAAGGGAATGCCTCCACCACCCAGGGTTTGGAGACCAGGGACACTGCTAAGCAGCCTGCAACGTACACAAGACGGCCTCCGACACCAAGGAATTATCTGAAACACAATGCAAACAGCGCCAAGGTTGAGAAGCTCTGTTCTAAGGCTGTCACTGATTTTCAAAACTGCAGTTTCCAAAAAGCCGATCAATGACATTCAGCACGTAAAGACCTCAACATCACTCTCGCTGTTTTGAGGGGTTCTCCCCCACCAGGATATCTGCTTACAGAAGAGTAACCATGGCACGCCTGGTAGTTATTCAACAAGGAATTCATCTTCATTTCCTTTCATTCATTCCCTTGGCTTCAATCACAGTCTTTATGCTAATAACCCCCAGATCTGTCACTTGGAGTCAGAGCCTCTCTCAGATTTCACACACTGGACACCTCCAGCTTTCCCCGTGTCCAGAACTAACAGCGATCTCTCTTTACTCCCCCAACTTGGTCGGTCCCCCCCCCCCCCGCTGCGCTTCACCTCTCGTATTCCCAGCCTTGGTTGACGACACTGCCATCTACCAGTCCTCAAGGGGGGGAGTCTGGGCACCCTGAGCTCATCCCCTCCCCAGAATGATCACTACACTTTGCACGTAATCGGCATTTGATCCAAATGTGGAATAGGAATTAATACTTTCAAACCAGTTGGTAAGTGATAAGCCCAAAGAAGACTAGAGAAAAAAAATAAACAAAAGCAGGCAGTGAAGAATGGCATTCAGTATCAAAAAGTAGCACATTTGGAAATGTATTCCACTTTCAAAAACCAGAAAGAACCAAAGGAGCCCCAGGGCGTGGCTTAAACAGTGAAAAAGACACTTAGATAACAGAAGACACCCACCAGGTAGGGTGCTGACTCTGAGAAAAGATTACTCTCTTTAAAATTCAAGCCTAATAGGCATGACTATCCCAAAGCAGTGAAAGGAAAGGGAAATGTATGAAGGGAAAATAGAATAAAGTAGCAGAGTTAGTAAAAATAATAACCACCACCTAACATTTGCATGGCGTGAAGTTTGTAATGTTCACATACATTATCTCGTTTTATTCTCTGAAAAACTCTGAGGCAAGCAGGTCTTAGAATTACTGGGCAATGATACTCAGAACTCCCACTGAGAAGACACTGAGGTTTTTAATAGCAGTTTAGAAAGAACCATGGATCATTCTGAAAGTCAAGTAGCAAAAAGCATCAAACGATCCTGGCACAGCCAGCGTTCAAGCGGTCCTCCTCACCCCAGAGATTTCCGCTAACACAGCAGCAATTCACAGCGGTGATTACCCAAGGCGCTATTTCAGGAACTAAACAGGGGTCATGTCAATTCATTTTACGTCTCTGATAATAGAATTTGGTCGGCTGGTGACACCCGGGTCTCCAAAGGTACGAACAATACGCTTTATCATCATAAGTGAGTCATTATGTCTGTTTTGGAGATAAGGTTCCGGAAGGTTTAAATAAATTGTAAAGACATCCAAGTGAATCAGAGAGGAGTCAGAATTTTGACCAACAATTTCCCCTCTGTATCTAACATTAGCTCACTTGCAACACATTTTTGACAAACACTTTGGTTTATAAATATACATGGATTTTAGCTTGACTCATTATCGCAAAGTTAGGGTTATAAACGATATACAGTAAAAGGACTCAGATGGAGGCAATAAGATTTAACAGGTGAGGGGTTTTTGTGGTTGTTGTTTTCTTTGATATCATCTGATTTGTTTTTCACTCTGAGCGATTTTGTTCTTCTACCCAGTAAAGCTGAGACAGCTTCAGCTTAGAGGGACAGGAAGACAGAGCCACGAACAAAGACATTGTTCAATTGTAACTTTCCAAATAGAATAGTTTAAATGAGATCAGCAGAAGCAATTGTCTTGAACCCACATTCTCTATTGTGAGGGCCTGAAGGAAAAATGGTATTTTTGGTGGTGGTGGTTTTTAAAGAATTTTTCTTGTTTTGGGATTTTTTGGGGGGAAGGGGTGGTAATTGGGTTTATTTATTTAACGGAGGGACTGGGGATTGAACCCAGGACCTCATGCATGCTAGCTATGCCTTCCCCCTGCAAAACGGTATGTTGATGTTCCCAAAGCATTTGGCTTGGAACGTGTAGCATTGAGAGCTCACAGGAAAGATACTGAAAGAACATGGCAATAGCACAACATGATGTTAGAGCAGTTTTCCTGGCTCCAGGAAAAGAGACAAAAGTTTGAATGGTTGGTAGAAAGAGGAAAGGATGAAAGTCTCTAGCTAAAGTTTAAACACCATCTAGGTCCTCAAAGGTACATGTATACAAGAGTGTGTCTGGAGGTGGATGAACAGGAGAGGGGTAGTAAGGTGGTAGAAAATTCAGAGGGACTGAGGGTATCCACAAACACTAGTGGCTTGTGGCCAGCTGTCCATCTGAACCCCTCTGGGGGAACTATTTTGATGGGTCCTCCAAGTCAGTGTCGGTAGAAATCACAGAGCAGCAGTGGTGGTGAAGGATGGCGGGGCAGAATGGGCTTGAGAGCTCTGAGCTTCCATGTCTTCCTGGCTCCAGTGGGCTGTCAGGGAGACCCCAAATCATTCTCACAGCCCCTTCAAGGGAGGTCTTGTGCAGCTCCTGTTGCAGCACTGGGGTTAGGGGGTGAGGGTACCGAGTGTGGAGAACTATGGAGCCAGCCAATGGATCAATCAGTAAGCAGTCATCGTGGCTTTGTCCTACCTACAAAAAAATCAACCAGAAGATGCCCCAGTTTTTGACATAGCAACAGAGAATACCATGAAGACAGAGGCCAAAGTCCAAGCAGGATGAGGCACACAAGAAAGGCCGGGGAGGCCCAGGGGACCGTGGACTGGATGAACACCTACCTTCCCTTCTCGATACTGAGACTCCATCTGGAGTATGTTGGGGTGGGGATGAGGATGAGGATGGAGGAAGAACCAAAGAACAGTAACAGCAGCCCTAAGAATGAATTCTGCAGACTGAATCACATCTTGAATTTGACTGAACAGTGACCCCCCCAAGTGTTAAAGAAATACTAACTTGAAGTAGCAATATTACACATTTTCTTCCTACTTGCAGAAAAAATGTTTCCAGAGCTAAACTGAGGTCAGCTACAGAGAAATAAAGGAAGTCACATTTCTGTACATCCACAAATGCATATAAACGTTCAATTGCTTAACACTTTACAGTTTTCACAGGTTAGAGAATCACAAATTATGCCCACATCCAGATTATCCTAAAGCATGATTCCCAAGTGTTGGTCTTAAAAAATGTCTTCCTTTCTCGCTTTTGTTTTTAACAAGATAATGCTCACGTCTCTTCTTCTGCATTCATTCTACTTCACAGAGTACAGACGAGAAGAGCTGGGGCATAAAAGCAGTGCTCATTCTCCACAACATTCTTCTAACCCAATCCACAGTCAATCATTTATCCGACAGGACAGGGCACTGCACTGAGGAACAGTCCTTTGCTATTCTAGTTATCACAATTCCATCGGACTCAACTAGACTCTGAGACGACTTAAAACCATCTCCAACACGTTTTTACGAGGGATCGAAACAGTGGCCAGATGCAGTGATAAGCCCATCAAGGAAGGAAGGAAGGAAGCTCAGGAAGCTGCCAACGCATGTGTCCAGCCTCCAGCTTCATCTCCCTTTTGTTTCCGAGACTTTTGGGAGGCATTTTTTTTCCTTTCCTACAGAAAACCTGTCTTTGAGTTTTACTCCAGAAAACTCTCCCCCTGAGATTGTTATTTGTTCCAACTCTGAGTACCCACAGCAACTTTTGACAAATGTTTTCTTGTCACCATCAGAAAATACTGGAATTGCTGGGTTGAGTACCTGGCTTCCCTGGCTTCCCTGTCTCCCTCATGAAGATAGTGTGAGCATCTTTAAAGTCCCAGTCCCAATTTCAAAATATAGAATAGATAAACAAGATTATACCGTATAGCACAGGGAAATATATACAAGATCATGTGGTAGCTCACAGCAAAAAAAAAAAAGGGTGACAATGAATATATGTTAGTTCATGTTTAACTGAAAAATTGTGCTCTACACTGGAATTTGACACAACATTGTAAAATGACTATAACTCAATAAAAAAAGTTAAAAAATAAAAGAACAAGGAAGAATCCTGCTAACAAAAACTCAAAGAATCTGAAAAAAATACATAGATATGTATGTGTATGTATAACTGAATTGCTTTACTGTACACATGAAACTAACATTGTAAGTCATTTACACATCAATCAAAAATAAGAACTAATAAATAAAGTCCCAGTCTCTAATTCAGTTGACTTTCTGTGTCAGAGTGGCAAGCACGGGTCTAAATCCTTTACATATATTAAAATTCAGTGGAGGAGGGATACAGCTCAGTGCTAAAGTGCGTGCTTAGCATACATGAGGTCCTAGGTCCAATCCCCAATACCTCCATTTAAAAGAGAGAGAGAGAGAGAGAGAGAAGGAGAGAGAGAAAGAAAGAAAGAGAGAAAGAAAGAGAGAAAGAAAGAAAGAAAGAAAGAGAGAAAGAGAGAAAGAAAGAAAGAAAGAAAAAGAAAGAAAGAAAGAAAGAAAGAAAGAAAGAAAGGAAAGAAAGAAAAGAAGAAAGAAAGAAAGAGAGAAAGAGAGAAAGAAAGAGAAAGAAAGAGAGAAAGAAAGAAAGAAAGAAAGAAAGAAAGAAAGAAAGAAAGAAAGAAAGAAAGAAAAGAAAGAAGGAAAGAAAGAAAGAAAGAAAAGAAAGAAGGAAAGAAAGAAAGAAAGAAAAGAAAGAAGGAAAGATAGACAGAGATGTAGATTATTTTTTTAAAAATTCAGTTCCTCCTCAAAATAGTTACAGAGGGTAAGGACTACTATTATCCTCTCCATCTCACAGATGAGGAAACGGATGGACAGAGAGGTGGAAAAATAAAACTTGAGAATCACACTTGGGCTGTCTGGCTCCAGAGAAGATGCCCAATAAAAGTTTGCTGAATTATATGAACTCTAAACTGGAAAAACTGTGATTCAGAAATCCAAAGTTCCTTTCTTCCCGAGACTGCCTTTGGTCAGCACATTTTAAACCAATAGTCCATGAGAATCCAATTAAAGAAACACTGTATCTTTTGTTTAAAGAATTTGTCTGTTGTATTACAGATGTCTTTCTTCCATTGCCACACGCCTTCACTTTTTCCAAGATATCATTATTTTCTTGTGCCAAAAATCATAATAATATAATGACTTTTGTCAGCTTCCACAAGGCTAGCTTTTTGGTAGAGAAGAAACTAATTCTTTCCATGAGCTGTAAAAAAGACATTATCTGTTACTATTATAGTGGACACACACATACAAAAGCACAAACCACACAAAATGCCTGTTCCCAATTTTTTCCCTCAAAACAAAGACATTTCTGTTCTCTATTTAGATAATAACAACAAAACAAAAAGAATGTATGCCTAATTCTCTTAATGGTAATTTTAACAGAGCTCACTTTTTTTTTTGTAATTATGTTGGAGCCCTTCAAGATTTGATTTACGGGCAATGTCTTTCAGCATCTCTATGGGAAATAACCTCAAGAGGAAACAATTTTCTAACAGGTTTTTTAAACCACCCCTTGCCTGGCCGTTAATTCTACCTAAATATATACCTCTAGTTACACTCTTTCACGATTCCAGACACACACCTACACCCACAGAGAATAAACCCAAGACTGTGCCCTCCTCTCTCTACTTCCCTCCATAAGTAAACACCTCGGCCTCCCCCAAATATCACTACTTAACACGCATTACCAATTACAGTTTCCCAACATAAAAACCCAGTAGCTTCCGTCATTTTAGAGACTCGTGTTTATAGGACAAGGCATCAGGGAACAGTGTGTTTTTCTTCATAGACACTTTGCTTATCTTTAGAGCATGTGACTTCTCATTGCCAGAGTTGACTGAGAGAAAAAGTGAGTGGTTCATTCATCTTTACATAAATGTTTTAAAATAGGCAAATATACACATAGCTTTCATAATTCTAAGGCCCTGTATTTACGTTGTGACCCATCTCAAGTTACATTTTTTAAAATAGATAACTTAAGGGACTTCTCCCACTAATTCTTAGCTATTGTCAACCAATGCTTAATTTGATTTGGTTTTATCCAGACATGAGTTTAGAATGTTCTCTCTATCCACCCTGAACCTATCCAATAAATGGCAGCGTCAAAATCAAAGCAGGATTCCTACCTTAAACCACACTAAAAACATCAAATGTGATTAAAGGTGACTGAAGACCTAAGTTTGAGAGGTAAAACTTCAAAACTATTCAAAAAAATATAAAAATATCTTTTTAATCTTGGGATGAGGAAGGATTTAAGTCAGACAGAAGAAGCACAAACTCTAAATGGAAAGATGAATAAATTTGATCACAACAAAATAGAAAACTTCTGTACATCAAAGACACCATTAAAAGCGTGAACATGCAAGTCATAGACTGAGAAAGAATACATGAGATGTAGGTAGATAGATAGACAAAGAGATATCATCAAGGTTTCATACGTAGAAAATGTAAAGAGCTCCACAAATCATTAAGAAATTTTAATTTTTCCCCAGTAGAAAAATGGGAGAGAATATATAGAGAAACCAGAATGGTCAGTACACTTAGGAAAAGACATTCAACCTCATTAGTGACTATGGAAATGCAGAATGGAGCCTAGCAGGATACCATTGCACACACTTGGACTTATCACAACAAGACATCTCGTATACTGCTGGTGAGCATGTAAATGGTACAAACATAACATCTACTAAGTTGAAAATACGGGTAAAGTATGATCTAGAAGTTTCATTTCCAGGAACTTACATAAGAGAAATTTTGCATATGCACACAAGGAAACATGAACAAAAATATTCCCTAAAGCATAAACCATAAGAGAGAAAACCAGAGAACAACTTAAATTTCCATTAAGGAGAAAACAGATAGATCAATGTGGAGATATTCATACAACAGAACACCAGCAGTTAGAATAAATTAGAAAAAATGTATACGTATCTATAAGCAAATAACTCAAAATTGTGCTCTAACTGGACCATCAAGGTCTTATTTATCCCACTTCTTTAACATAAAGAAAAGAACATTCTCTTGTGCCTACTTCCACCATCCTATACCACCCTCTTTGCTTCCCTTCTGCAAATGACTCCTTGACAATTTTCTACATTAGTGTTTTCAACTCCTCTCCTTTTATTTCCCTTAGACACACTTTAGGCTTTTAACCCTCACAGTTCACTAAAATTTTTCTCATTAAGTTCATCAGTGACCTCCATGGTGATAAATCAGTTGCTCAGTTCTCAGTACTCATCTCTGAGATCCTATCAGCACCATTTGGCACGGCTGACCACACTCTCGTCCCTGACCCTTGCTCCATCTGGTTTCTGGGATTTCACACAGTGTATCCTAATTCACTCAACGCCCCTCCTCAGACTCCTCGGATGGCGCCTTCCCTTCTCCCTGATCTCTAAAAGCTGGAGTGTCCCAAGGCTGCTTCTCGGTATCTATTCTGCCTACTCTCATTCCCTTGGTGATCTTACCCATCTTACCCAATATAGATTATGCCATCTATATGCTGATGACTCTCAAATGCACATTCCCAACTTAGACCTTTTTCCTAAACTCTAGACTCATGAAAGACAAAAGAAATACAACACAGTCCAAACTCACTTCCCGATTTTCCCTCCCTAAAGTGTATCCTTGCTGTCATCTCATTTCAGTCTGCAGCAACTCCACCCTTCCAATAGCTTTGGTCAAGAAATCTGAGTCAGCCTTGATTCTTCTTTCCCACTCTCTAGACCCAATCTGTCAGTAAATCTCACTGTTTCTGCCTTTAAAAAAGCAACCCAGAACCTGACCATTCCTCTCACCCCCTCTACTGTTAACCATCTTGGTCCAAGCTACTACATCTCTCTTCCAAATTACTACAGTAGTCTCCTCATTGATCTCCCTGACTCTATTCAGTGTATTCCAACAAAGCAACTGGATCAAGCCTTCTGCAGTATACTGCATCATTTCACTCCACAATAGCTTGAATTTCAACTCGGAGTAGAGGCCAAAGTACTAGCGCTCCACTCTCTTAACTTCTCTCACCTCACCTCTCACCACACTTGCAGTCACTATCAATGCTCCAGCCACACGAACTTCCTCTGTGTTTCCTAAGAATACCAGGCACACTTCTGCCTTCTGACCCCCTCTGCCTGGCACATTCTTTTCCCAGAAAAGTATATGGCTAATTCCCTCACCTGTCTCAAATCCACTCAACTGCCTGCTCAATGAGGCCTACCTTTACCAACTTATTTAAAATTGTAATTCCCTACCTCACTAGTATTTCTAGCCCCCTTATCTGAATCTACTTTCTCTTACCCTATAGTGTCTCCTTATAATGTACATATAATTTACTGTTTTAAATGTGTATTATATATTGCCCATCTCCTTAAGCAGAATATTAATGCCAAGAGAGAAAGGATCTTTCTTTTGTTCACTTGCTGTACCTTAAGAACTTAGAACAATGTCCAGCACAAAGCAGGTACTCCATAAATATTTGTTGAGTTAATAACTGAAAAATATAATGGAGGGGGGAGGATAATAGCTCTGTGGTAGAACAAATGCTTAGCATGTATGAGGTCCTGGGTTCAGTCCCCAGTACCTCCAAAACATATATGGTTTGAATGGCTACTATCAAAAAGTCTACAAGTAACAAACGATGGTGAGGGTGTGGAGAAAACAGAACCCTAGTCCACTGTTGGTGAGAGTGTAAGTTGGTACAGTCACAATGGAAAACAATATGGAGGCTCCTCAAAAACTCAAAAACAGAACTACCATATGATCCAGCAAATTTAAAACAGAACTACCATATACTTCAAAGGAAATGAAATCACTACCTCAGAGAGATATCTGCACCCTTGATGTTCACAGCAGCATTATTCACAAGAGCCAAGGCATTAAAACAACCTAAGTATCTATCAATGAATGAATGGATAAAGATATATGTGTGCAATCGAATATTATTCAGCCATGAGAAAGAAGGAAATCCTGCCATTTTTAATAACTTGAATGGACCTTGAGGGCATTATACTAAATGAAATAGGTCAAACATAGAAAAAACAAATTCTCTATTATCTCACCTACATGTAGAATCTAAAAAGCCAAACTCACAGAAACAGAGTAGAATAGAGGTTGCCAGCAGCTGGAAGGTAGGGGAAATGGGGGGATGTTGGCTAAAGGTTACAAACTTCCAGTTGTAAGTCCTAGGGATGTAATGTACAGCATGGTGACTATAGTTCATAATACTGTATTATATACTTGAAAGTGGCCAAGATAGTATATCTTAAATCTTCTCATCACAAATAAAAGATGGTAATTATGTGAATCAATGGAAATGCTAACTAACCCAACTGCAGTAATCATTGCACATCTCAAATTATCATGTTGTACAACTTATACAATGTTATATGTCAATTATATATCAATAAAGCTGGAAAAATTATTTTAAAATAAAAAAGGAGAGAAAAGGGAAGAAATACTAAAGGAAACATAGTTGACTTGAAAATATAACCTTCCCATTGTTAAGCATTCAGTCAGTCCAGCCACCTAAGTAATCCAGACCCATACTGTCCAGTATGGACTAGCCACATGGACTATTTAATTTTAGATTTAAATTAATTAAAATTAAAATTCAGTTTTCCCATCACACTAGTCACATGTCAACTGCTAGGTAGTCACATGTGTCTAGTGGCTACAATACTGAACAGTACAGAGATATGTCCATCATCACAGAAAGTTCTACTGGACATTACTGGTCTAGACTCTTCACCTAAAGCCTAGGCTGAAAGGAAAAGACAATGGCTTTTTCATTCACTCAGTTTCCAGACAGTGACACTCTGAGATGCACACTGACTCTATTTACTGTCATCAACATCCAGGGTGGATACTCCTCACTGAGGAACAAATATCCCCTCTCAAAGGTTATCAGTAATGAACTGTTTACTGACTAACTTAAAGATAATCTCCTCAACAACAAAAGATATCTCCTTTCTTATTAAGAGGGGAAGAGTGGGAGTGGGGAGAGGTGAAGAGAGACAGAGAGGCAGAGAGAGAACAGGACAAGACAGACCAAAAAAAGAAAAAAGAAAACAAAGAAGTTTAGTTTTATAAAAATCATGCCACCCCAACAAAACTTATTTAAAAAATACATTTTATAAATAAAATAGATAAACAAGTTTATACTGTAGAGCACAGGGAACTATATTCAATATCTAATAGTAATCTATAATGAGAAAGAATATGAAAAGGAGTATATGTATCTATATGTATGACAGAAATATTATGCTGTACACCAGAAATTGACACACTGCAAACTGACTATACTTCAATAAAAAAATACATTTAAGTTTTATAACATATTCCAACTAGATATGAAACGGTTTCTATACTACAATGCTCTTGCCCCTGTTCCTCTCCTCCATTCTTCTGTTTTACTCCTTTTTTTTCTCATAGTCTCCAGTTGTTGGCGATGACCCAAACCTTTTCTCCTGATGTAAACAACCAAAGGTAACATATTCTGAGAAACCTGGCTTGCTAATTATCTTGACTTTCAATTTCTGATCTGGGTTGGGAAGTTGAAGTCTTGTGCAGTAGGTAAGAGTATGGGTTTTGGAGTCTGAAAGTCCTAAGTCCAAGTCCTGGCCATGCTAGATTACTGGCTAATGTGAACATGGGCAAGTTATTCAATCTCTCACCTATAAAATGGGGACAGATCATATGGTATTTACCCTACAGGGTTACTGTGAAGAGTAAATAAGGTAAGAAATATACGGTGCTTAACAAAATGCCTGACACATAATAAACACTAAGGAATCGGTAGCAACAATTAACACTGAGTATCCTGAATGGCTTTCCGTGAGCTTGATATTATAAATCGCTCTGCAGTAGGCATTATTTTCTACAACCACTGGAATTAATGAATACAAGTTTCACTGGAAGTCACTTGGATAGAACTTTTCTAAGTGGTGAAGTGTGTAATAAGAGTAAAGTATTAAAGCAGAATCTCTTCTGTCCAGGTTGTTAGAATCACTGAATTGCAGACTTAAAAGGAACTTTATATTTGATCAACAAGTTCAATTATTCAATCAGCAAACACTTGATTATCCTCATTCATGTCCCTGTGAGCATTCTGATAAGAAAAAGCTCATTATTTTCTAAGTCAGCCCAACCATGCAGAAAGGTCTGCCTTCTACTGAGCAAAAATCTGTTGTTCCAAAGCAACTACCAAATGGTCCTCAATTTACCTGCCCAACCTATAAAGAAGTAAGCTAAACTCGCCACCAACTTCTACCTTCAAATATTTGAAAAACACTTCCAATTCCTTTATAAATATTCTTAAAATGAAATATCTACAATGTTTCTTATAATAACTTAAATGGCTTAAATTTCCTTACTCTTCTGTTGGTTCCCTTCCAAACTCATTCCAATTCATCTAAACTTCTCTTAAAACAAATCTATATGAAAAAAAGATACATTATTTTCCTTTATGTTAAAAGTTGACCTTAGGGAAAATATTTTTCTGAGGGGAGGGTATATAGCTCAGGGGTAGAGGGTGTGCTTAGCATGCATGAAGTCCTGGGTTCAATCTCCAGTACTTCCATTAAATAAATAAACCTAATTCCACTCCCCCCACACCAAAAAAAATTTTTTTTGAAGGAGAGAAAACCTAAAATAAAATAAAATAAAACATACAAATTTTTAAACTAAATTAAAAAAGAAAAACATTTTTCTGTAAAATATTATATATTATTCAAGAAGTGATAATGATGTCTATTACAAAATTTCAGACAAAGAACATCTCTTTCAATCTCTTTTTCTTTCCAGGTACAGACTCACATACATGCATGCACCATGTACAGAGCAATGAGCCAGCATAGCATATTGGTTAAGAGACAGACTCTGGAGCTGGACTGCACAGATTTAAATCCTGGCTCAGCCCTTGTTGGTATGTGGCTTGGGGTCATTCATCTGACCTCTCTAGATCTCAGTGTTTTCACTGCAGCTACCTCATGCTGAAGTGGTAAGGAATAAATGAGTTAAATCTACGTAAATGCTTCAGACAGCCATTTAGTGAGGGCTTTATCTTCTTTTCCATAATAGAATGCCTTGGGCTCTATAGGGAATTATACAAGACCATGAGACCTAAAATTACATTTATATTCATAGATTAAATTTTCATTTTTTCACCTAAACTGAGACCTACAGCTTGGCTTAAATTTAAGTGAATGCAAGTGTACATTCTGAACAACAAAGACATAACATTGACTTTGACTTTACAGTTCAAATCAGTTCAACACTAACTGATCACCTAAAAGTATGTCACTGTAAGAGCACAAAATTATATAAGGCAGCCCTTCCTTCAAACAGTCCTTGGCTAAGCTGGGACTATGCATGTAAACAAATAACCATCATTTAGGTAATGCATTAGTTGTACGGATAAAGGCTTGGGGAAGATGGCAACATAACAATAAAGATATGAGGCAATACTTCATAGCCTAACAGTTTATCTAAGAAATAGCAGAACATCTAAATGGCTGGAGAAGGACAACTGTTTTGAATCATATTTTGAATAAACTAGGATTAATCAATTGGCTTTATATTTTACATTCAAACGTGAAGGGGTACAAAACCAACCCTTCCACATGCAGCACGGGTTAACTACCTGCTTGACCAGAGCAACCTAATCTTATTGGCAGTTGGCCACTGATGCTCAGGTTCCACTAAACCATCATTCCCACCAGCATGGCATGACTGAGCAGTGGTTCCCAATGCCAGGGCTCAGAGCAGCATCAATTCCCAACACAGTTTCACTGCTCCTTTGAGGAATGAGCCTGACTGTTGTTCTCCTGCCATCAGATGCTGTATAAAACTCAAAGATAACACAATAAGATTTTTCAAGACTCAAGATGTGACTCTAAGTTATCCTATTCCCTACTCTGCAAGAACTACAAGGAGAATTGCCAGGACTCAAAATTTTTATTTCACAAAATGATTTCCACAGACTCTATAACTGCCCTTGGACTTTGGACAGAATTAATGTGGCAATCAAATGAGAAGAAATGTACCTTGACAATCAAGAACATATAGGCTTCGGTAAGAGAGTAACTTAGGTTCAAATCCCAGCTCAGACACTAATTCAAAAATAATCTCTTCTACTTTGTAGAAGTAGGAATTGGCTTTTATAGTTTCAACAATTAACAGAAGGTTAGTTACTCAACTCACCGAAGCATCTGTTCCTCAAAACTAAAAGGAAAATGATAACAGTGTCTATCCCTTAAGGTTTCAAGGATTAAAAGAGGAGCAAATGCAAAGTGCTCAGTCAATGCCCAACACTGGAAGTACTAGCTACTGTTATTGCTGTTGCTATAATCTGTTGTAAAAACTAAAGAACAATACAATTTTAAGATATCATTTACTATCAAGCTACTAACCTACTCAAAACCTTTACCCCAGCTCTTAATTTATATACAAACACTTACCCCTCCAGCTGACATACACTATACCATCTCTGATCATAGCCAGCAAAAAAGTTAATTCCCTAAGTACCAATATCCAACTAACAGACACAATGTTCTCTTAAAACTATTTTCTTGGTTTCTTGAAGGAATAATAGAAAGGCACGAGATGGTGGTGACTGACCCCAGGTGCTCTATACAACCGTTGTTCTTCATGTTCTGTCTGACTTATTGGAGTTTAGAATTCCAGGAAATAAAAGGTGTAATTTCTTTTAGAGGACTTTGAATAAAACCTGATTACATTTAGAATATCATGAAAGAGGGGGAGGTCTAACAAGAAATCAAATATTGAAAGGTGTATTTAGAGAAGGCAGTGAATTGTAGAGTCTGTTTTTAGAATATTCTGCATCAAAATAGTGACTTTTAAAATTTCTTTTATATTTTTTTGAAAAGATTTTCAACACCCTTATTGTGGTATGCTTCCTGTACAGTAAACTACAGGTATTTCAGATGTACACTTTGATGAATTTTGATCAATGTCTACACCCATGAAACCACCACCACAATCAAGATAGCTAGCATTTCCATCACTCTCCAAGAGGTGCAATTTTCAAATTCCCAATTTATCCGTTCCCACTCCCTTTACCCCCTGGTAACCATGTTTGCTCTCTGTCTGTGAGTCTGCAAAACAGTGATTTTTAAATGTAGAAATTTAATGTCAGCATCATATAAAACATACCAAAGGATCTTTGTTAAAAAAAATTTTTAAAAAAGGATAAACGAATTTACTTACAAAACAGAAACAGACTCACAGACATACAAAACAAACTTACGGTTACGGGGGTGCAGAGAAGGGCGTGGGAAGGGATAAATTGGGAGTTCAAGATTTGCAGACACTAATATATGTAAAACAGACAAACAACAAGTTCATACTGTACAGAACAGGAAAATATATTCAATATTATGTAGTAACTAATGGTGAAAAAGAATATGAAAATGAATATATGTATATTCATGTATGACTGAAGCATTATGCTATACACCAGAAATTGACACAATATTGTAAACTGACTATACTTCAATATAAAAATATATATACAAAAAAATTTTAATAAGAGAAAAAATAAAAGATCTTTGCCATATAATTCTATAAAACTGAAGTCATACTTTCTATATTTCTCTAAAATGTACTTTTCTCCTACACAATACACCCTACAAAACTTTCTAAACCTATGGATATAATTTAAACTCGTTGTCTTAAAAAAACTGCGTAAAATTCCATAGTAATGATACACAATTTATTCAATTATATCCCTACTGATGAGCCATTCAGTTTGTTTCCAGCTATTCCCAACTACAAATAAAATGGCATTAACTATCCTTTATCAGCAATCCTTGCCCACTTGCGCTTTTATTTCTCCAGGGTAAGAAATTAACATTTGTGGAGAACATCCTTCAGGCCAAGCACTTTAATAACTTACTTGTATTATCTGATTTAATCCTTCCAACAATACGATAAGGTGGGTACTATAACTTTATGCACTGTTTTACAGAAGGACAAAACCGCTTCTAGTGACACTGAGGATCATTTCCTATAGCCACTGGCCACTTGTTTTCTTTTCAAGAGCTGTCCTCTTTGCCTTTTTTTTAAAATTGAGTCAATTGCAGAAGTACTTTGCATGTTATGAACAGCAGCCCTTTTTCTTCATGTATGTTGCAAATATTTTTTCATAGGCCATCATTTTATTTCTTTGTTTACAGATAATACGTTATCAACTTCTGTTTACAAGTCACCAAATTTTGTACCCTTGCCATAAACAAATATTCATTTATATGCAGTTAAATTCTCTCTCCTTTCTTTATAGCTTCTCTATTTTCTGTCTTGTTTAAAAATGCAACCTCCAGTCCCAGATTATACAATATTCTTACATTTTCTTGTATTATTTTATTGTTTCATTTTTATATTTCAATCTTTCTATACCAAGAATTTACTTTTACATGTTACTAAGTAGGAACTTAATGTTAGTTATCTCAGATTAATATAAACTGTCAGCACCACTTACTAAACAGTCTTTTCCAAATGACTTGAAATAACACCTCTGTCACATATTTTGTCATTTCCTAGTAAGCACTATTTTGCTTTAAGATCTCTATCATGAATTGGCAAAAATAAATCCACTCACAGCCAGATAGCTGCTTTCATGCTAAAAAGGGAGCTGAGCAGTCAAGACAGTGACCACATGGCCTACAAAGTTTAAAATATTTGCTATGTCATCCTTGACAGAAAACGTTTGCTAGCCCCTGACTTATATGTTAATTTCTAGCCATAGATTGTTAACGTGGCTTTGCAGTTAGTATTAATTTCAACTAATAGAAAATCCCCTCTCCTGTTCTTTCTTGGCTATTTTAGGGCACTTATTCTTCTATATGAAGTTTCATATATCTTTAGGCAGTTTAAAAAAAAAAAAAACTAAAAGACTCTATCAGGACTAGAATTGGAGTTGTGTTAAATGGTGTTTACATACTTTGCCATCCAAGAACACAACATGTTCAAGTCTTGTTTTAAGGCCTCTCATAAGGTTTTATTATTATTTTCTGCATATATTGACTATCTTTTTTGTAAAATGTATTCATATTTTATAGTTTGTTTTGATTATAAATAGGGTCTTTTGGCCAATTTCCATTTCTAGCTATTTATCCCTAGGACAGGGACAAACTATTAATTTTTTTCATTTTCAGTGTACACCAAGCTTCCTTTCTCAATTCTTTTATTACTTCTCAATTATTTAAAGTCTCTCAGGCTTCACAAGTGTACAAACAGGTCCTCTAAATACAAATAATTTTTTTCTATAATATAACAATTTAAGTCTTATGTCATTATTTAGGTGGTCCTCCAAAATAGTGTTGATTAATAATGGTGACAGCAGACATTCCTGTTTTGTTCCTGATCTGGCTGTTGGTTACTTCTACAACCACATCTCATCTCCTACAAACACACCAGCTTCCCAGCTGTTACTTCAACAGGCAAGCATATCCTTGCCTCAGGCCCTTTGCAAGTGCTATGAACGTTGCCTACTCTTCCTTCCCAGGTATTTTGCATAGCTCCTTTCTTCAGCCTTTCCTCAAAGGGATCAAAGCACTGTAGTATTTACTACTGGAAAAAAACATCCACGTATAAGTGGGCCCTGCAGTTCAAATCTAAGTTATTCAAAGGTCAACTGTAAACACAAAACCCAGGTGAAAGCACTCTTCTCCTAGAAATTCTAAAGCAGCTTTTCTAGGTGGTGGAGAGGAAGCTCAGAGGCACAGGTTTAAATGTCACCTTTCCAGAATTTCCCCCGGAACTGAATTTCACTCTACTGTGTAAAACACAATTTAATTAATAAAATTCAATCAGTTACTAAATGTTCAGGAAAATGACCCTCACCAAAGTGCTATCTACTTAAATGTTTTAAAATATTGGAAACAAAGACTCTGTAATAGTTCGAATAGATTGTTAGTTCACTGAAGCTTTTAGGTGTTATCCATCAATGCATTTTCCAAGTAATCCCGGAAATCATGAAAACAAAATTTAAATGTACGTTTAAATGATATATTCTCACCTGAAAATAGGGAAGGATTTTGCTTATTTCGAACGGCATTCCTGCTTCCTTTCCCAGATTTCCCTGGTAGAGGTCACTTTAAATTTATTTCTCAACTATTGAACGCTACATCTGGCTGGGGGAAATGTCTTACATACTTTATTTATTATAAGTTCTTTGGAAAGCTGTTTGTTCAGAGTACCCCAATGTCATTCCGAACAGCCTAATCACCACATATGGTGGTTGGAAAAAGCAACCAGTCTGTCATCCCACAGTCATTAAGAGTATTTCCAACCCCCTACAGTGGGTTCTTTCTATGGGTGACGGGGAATAAAAAGTCAGGGAATTACTATGAGTCACGGACTTACTCTTACCAGATAACGCTTCTACTGTTTGAAGAGTGCTTTATCATTTTCAAAACCTTCTCACATCAGACTCACTGCTACCTCACATACAACACTTTTAGATCCATAAACAGAGGAGTCCAGTGAAGGAGATTTATGGTCATAAACCTCAGATCGGATTGCACTATTAAACCACAGATTGCAGCTCAGGGTACTCAAGTCTGTAGGCTCACAGGGCACCCAATATGAGAACTGGAGTGTTAATGAGCTAGTAGGATTATAAAGGCATAATAGACATCCCGGATACAAACACTGCCATTAAGTTTACATGTTTCCAGGCTAAGTCATTTCCTGTGTTGTTTGTTGTTTTTTTTAAGCAAAATTAAATTAAAAGTGAGAGCCCTAAAGAGATGAAATAATCCTGCTGCAATTTTAAAATCTGGTTAACTAGATGATTTTGGAGGGTCCACACGAATCAACTAGATGCCCTGAAGGGACTTTAAGGGCTTAAGTGACTGCACAATTTTTCAGTGTCCCCTGAAGTTCTCTAATGCTGTAATACAATTTACAGGGACAACATAAATAACTACATTGCTTTTCCTCGAAAGAGACTTGAAGTGATTTATACAAATTAGACCAGACTGACATCTTTTATTTAACACAATCTGGAATACATATTGAACCCATTTGGGGCATTTTATTTAATTTATTCCTAGTAATCGGCGAAGTCGCCCTATCTATATATAGCTAAAGTATCCAGAGATGTTAACTCACTCAAGAAACTTCCCTTTTATTTCATTTTTTTTTTTTAAGAGTAGGAGAAAAAGAAAGTCTCAATTTTATAAAATAGGAAAGAAAACAGAGCAGAGGTTGACTCTCTTGACCAAAGGTCATCAACAACCAGGTGAAAACCAGGGCCTGGGTTCCTCCTCCAAGCCCAGAGCTCTATGTACAACCCAGACCTTATGGCCTGGGGGCCTCCAGAAACCAGGGTAGTGTGCTTCATGGCAGCACAAGAAAGGAAGAGTGTATCAGATCATCCTCACAAAGAGCTAAAGGCAGACGCATGCTGCAGAAAAAAACTGACAGCTCCAGCTGGAAGCCCCTCTCACCCATTCTCCAAAACAAGTTCAGTGAACCCAGCGGATTCAGCTTCTTACTGTACATTTCTGGTGAGCGACTTTGGGGAGACGGTAAAATCAAGAAATGGGAAATGGGAAATGGTCATGACACACAGCCTACGCTTACCTGTCAAAGGACCCACCGAGCCATCCGCGTTCTCCTAGCATCTTCACTCTGATTAATGGGCCAAAAAGGAATGCAAATTGTTCCCACCTTCATAGCCCTGGCTCAGTAAGATGGCTAGAGGATTCAGTCCAACGAGACCTTGCCTGCTCTTTCTCAAGATTAATAGTCATGGAAGTTTCAAGGAGCCTCCCTTCCCCGAGGATGGAACTGTTACACTCACAATTTACTTGAGAGATTTTGGTTTTTCAGCATCCTTTCCTTGTAACCCAAGAACCCTCTCATTGAATGTCCTTAGATGCAACATATTATTGGACTAAATATCTCACAACAGCCACACAGTTTAAAAATAACCTCATGGAAAAAAATAAACTCTATACACTACAGTGTATGTCATTAACATAGTCACTAAAGAATTACTTACCCTAAAACGGACACCACAAAAACTCTCATTGCCATAATTTGGCAAAATCTATTAGCTACACAGCCTCAAATTTATAGTAATGTCAATATATTTTTCAATAACTTGATTTTATGATTAAGAGTAAACAATATTCCATGTACAAAAATGTCATTGATAAATGGTTCAGATCATCTAACATTGCATGGGTTAACATGATCCTAGTAAAAGAAATGGGCGAGTAGTTGGTAATGGACAAAACAATGCTAATAACAATGCTGATTAATGATTTTTTAAAAATTTGTAACAACCTATCTGTACTGCCCTAAATGTTGACACTATAAAAAAATAAGTAAACAATGTGGGCATATGTGGAGAAAACTGAAGTACTAAATGTTGACATAAAGGGAAAATATCAATGACATTTTTGTGAACTAAAAGTTTTTGACAAAAGATGCAGTCTTTCACAGATGCAAAATATCCTTACAAGTTTATTCAGTAATTGGTCAAAGAACAAAAGCATCTAAGTGATATAGTATTATCACTCTGAAGAGGAGAATATTTCCAAGTATCATTCCCAACATTATGTACTCTAATAGGCTCAGTATTTTATAGTTGGTATTTCATTAAGGTGTTTTTTAACTTTTTTATTATTTTTAATTTTTTTTCTATTTTTGAGGGGAAATAATTAGGTTTATGTACTTATTTTTAATGGAGGTACTGGGGATTGGACCCAGGACTTCATACATGCTAAACATGCACCCTACCATGGAGCTATACCCTCCCCTACATAAAATTTTTTTTAATAGCCATTTTAATTTATTTTTGTAAGGACACTACACTCCCAACATGCTTTCTGTTTGTTTTTATCTATAACATCCCCAACATTATATGCATCTGCTTAACACATCCAATGACATGGAACTCACCTTTGTCCAGGCATTGTAAAACAGAAGCATAAAAGCATAAACTCATTCTAGGTCATGACAGAGGTCAGGCCTCAGGAGAAAACGTCTTTCTAGGCATTCAGCTAGACAGACAATATCTCAAGAATCATTTTTAAGCCATTTGAAGTTAAAAGGATCATTGGACAAAGAAAGCATGTCCCAAGGATAACCGACAGTACTGTGAGGAACCTGAAAACCAAAAGATGTTAAGGGATGGACAGAAAATTTAGTCTAGAGATGAGAAGACTACAAGGAGGGTTGGAAGTTGCCCAAATATTTGAAGGCAAGTCGTATAGCAGTAGATACACAAATGGTCTTATGAGAGAAACAAGTAAGAATCAATACATGGTGGTAGTTAGAGAAAAGCTAGTTTCAGTCAGAGGAAGTCTTTCTAACAAACAGAACTGCCTGACCAAAAAAAAAAAAACAAAAAAAAAAAAACTGGCTGCCTCATTTTACGGGAAGCGTCTAGTAGGAGCTTGCTGCCTGCCTGTCAGGGTGTTAGGCGCAGAGCACAGGGAGCTGGACTGGGTGGCGTCCAAAGTCTGCTCGCTTTTGGCTACTTCTCCATTTTCCTACAGCATCTTGGGCAAAACAACCGATCTCTCTGCCTCTCAAGCTGTAAAACGCTGGTAATACAGTAGCCTTGTACTTTTATGGCGGCATACGAGAGGAGGAAAACACCTTTCTTGTAAAGATAACGCCGCGGTGCGCAGCCCTCCGCCTGCGGGAGGGAGCCGCTGACCTCACGGACGTGCGTGAATAGAGGATGCAGAAGTGCAGGGCTTTACAACGCACATGACGGCAGGGCAAACCCCGGAAGAGCCTCTGGGGCCACCAGGGAGGAAGGAGCACGACAGTCCCACGGGAACTGCGGGAACCTGCGAGCAGAGCTACGGGTTATGCCTGAGTCTCACACTCCCGGCTTAGCTGATGGAAAGTCTGGCTCTAACTCCTAGTTGTGAAAGCGTTTTCAGCTGCCAAGATTTTTCAGTCACATGGAAACTGAGGTTGTCAGGCTTCCTTAAAATTCCATTCTTCAAAAATAAGCCTCTCATCCCTAGAGGGACTAATTAAAAACAAAAATCCGTATTTCCAACCATCTACCCTTTTGGTCAGAAATACTAATGAGAAACTAGACTCTCAGATAAAAGGCAACTCTACAGATTAGTCAACCTCCCTCCACCCTTTGGCACCGCCAGCCCAGCCTCCCCTGGACGAGTTTAACCACACCAGAGACAGAAGAAGCAGGTCTCAGGGCTTCACACCAAGAAGATTAATAGTCCCAAGGCCCAGCACAAGGACTCGTGGTTCTGTTACTACACATGGTACCTGTCACATCTCGATATCTCAATCCACGAACACAGACATTTAATCTCTCCCTTCTTTTTTTATCCCCACCAATCCATTGAAAGGGAAGTTTGGAGAAATGCTGGAGGAAGTTAATACAAAATTCTATTAGAATTAATAACATACTGAGGTTTCTGCCATCAAACATTCATAAGCAGTTCCATGATTAAAATAACTAAAGAAAAAACAGTAAGAGCCAAAAGACAGGGGCCCTTTTATTATTTTCCAAGTGTGACATGAGAGATCAGAAATTAATAGAAAAATGCCCTAACAGAAGATTGCTACATAACATTATTAGTAATGTGACTACAACAAAGGGAAATTAATGATTAGAAGCAAAAGGACCCTGTAGCTTTTAGAAAGAAACTCAGCAAGAACTCATTTATCCTGCACTGTAGGAGTTGAGTTATTCAACGTATCTGAGCGTTCACCCCACTCATACCTTTAAGCAATAAGATTGTATTTCAAACACAGTACAGAGAACAGAAATTAACCTCTTCGCGGTGATGGGTAGAATTGGGAATATCCATTATAACACCATGCAATCAAGGTAGATGTTTACCTTGTTTCTACATTAAATGACTACTGCAACTTCTTTAAAAAATCCCATGTAGCTTTTATTGTTTTTTTTTCCTTTTCCCAAGGAGTGCCCTGTTTTCAGGCTATCAGTATGTCAGCTTTAGTCCTGTTAACATCCTTACCTTTGTCAAAGCAACTTTTCCCCGTCTTCTAATGTGTTGCTTCTACATCTTCTAAGGTGTTGCTTCTAATCTAATGTGGGCTGTGACACTAGGTAGACAGGTTTGTTAGAATTCCATGTAAAGTAAAAGTTGAAGGGAGAGGACTAAGGGCCCTACAGAGTCAGTGTGGGGGTGCTGTTATCCATGGGTTTTACAGCAACCGACTACCAGCTACTTAGAAGTCTTTTTCTACGTACTTCAAGATTCTTAGCCGCATCAGAGAAGACGGATACTAAGAAACTTAATCGCTGGAGAGGTGGAAAGTCCACATTTCGTAGGACAAGAGATGGATTTCAATTTCACGCCCACTATATGATGCCACACATACTAGTAGTTGTGAATGAAAAGAGATAAAAGGCAATATCTAATGGGACTGAGATGAGGACATTACCGACTACAACACAAAGGGAAACCCGCTTTCAGAGATGGAAGGAAAGTGCCCTGTGAACACTAACAATGACTTCAATGCAGACTTAAAAGACACCGGGCAAAACAGGTCTGGAAAAGCTACCTGGAGGAGAAAGTGTGTGAACTGAGTGTTGAAAGACGACTCGGATCGCAGATCCATCAGGAGAAGGAGATGGAGAAGAAACAGCACGTGCCAAGGCGTTGCATCAACAAAGAACAGGATGTTTTCGGGGGAACTACAACCATTTTGGTAGAGCTAGGTTATCATGTGTGGCTGGAGAAATGGCAGAAAATGACAGAAGCTAATGCACCAGCATCGGAGAATGGAGGGCCCATATGTCATAATAGGATTTTACATTCTGTCTTAAGGGCAACCCAAAACCACCAATAGAACTGAAATATAAGAGTCATGATCCGTGCAGCACTCCAGTTCAGAAAAATGACCCTGGCAAGAAGGGTGGGCTTTGAAGGAGCAAGAGGACATTGTGTTCCAAAGAGAAATCATGATGGCTTGAGTAAGGCGCTGAGAAGGGAAGGAACACATGGTTCAAGAGGTAGTGCAGGTGGTCGGGTCAAGGCCAGAGTGTGTTAAACCTGGAGTGGGTTAGGGGAGGAGCAGCTGTGGAGAGTTAAAAAGGCAAATGCCAGAGGTTTATAATAAAAATCACTATAAAACTTGGCCAGTGGATGTCTATCTACTTACAGAACTGGAGAAATAATTTACCATTTGACTGTGATAAAAAGAAGACAAAGCTAGCAAAAGAAAAGTCTAAGGACACAAAGTATTTTACTACAAATATGAGAGAAATCTTGTGTAAAAACATAAAAGGTCAGTGGGTAACTTCTTATAATATCTGTGTGATTGCATTACAATACTGAGATATAATAATATATTCCCAAATGCTGAAGGATGGTTTTCCTTCATTTCACATAACCTCTGACGTAGAAGGCCATCCTTCCCAATCCTTCTCTTAACATCTCTGCCAGATAATCATCATGTTTCTACCATTAATGATGGTCTCACAACCACAAGAGGCAACTCATTTTATTTCTTGATAGTTCCAACTGACTTATAGTCCCTTTATAGATAAAACTGATATACAGTCTCTTTACTTTGACGTAAAATTGCTTCCCTGCAACTTGTGCCAAGCATTTCCAAAGATTATACTCCAGATTTTCACATTATGAAATGTTTTAATATCTACAAGGCAATTCATAAAGCACCCTTAAAAATTAAAAATAGCGAGGAGTGCTGTACATCAGAAATTGACACAACATTGTAAACTGACTATAATTCAAAAAAAAAAAAAAAACAGCAGGGAGGGTATAACTCAGTGGTAGAGTTCATGCCTAGCATACACAACGTCCTGAGTTCAATCCCTGCTTCCTCCACCAAAAGTAATAAATAAACAAGTAAATCTATTTACCTCCCCCCCAAAAAAAAACTAAAATCTACAAATAAGTCAAGTGGTTAATTTCTTCTACACGATAACTAATAACCAAATCTTCTGGCCCTCGCAATGACTTGTTGTTTAACTGTCAATCGGGGGACCATATTTATCCCATGCAGGTAGCTCTCCAGTTCTGATTGTTTCACTAGGTCTTTAGGGTAGAAGATCCATCAGAGCTGTTTAAGTGACATATTTTTCTTGAATATTTCTGTCAAAAAAATAATGATTTTGCTGCCCAATGACAGTTTACCACCTTTGTCGTCTAAAACTTGATGAACTCTATCAGAAGGGTTATTTTAGAAATCTAACTTTCCCTTCCTACCCATCACCAATTCTGAATTGTGGTTATTGGCAAAAGAAATCTAAGAGGTACTCAGGGCTGTAAGTGCCAAATCCATTCTGATGCCTTTCTCAATAAGCCAGAAATCTACCTAATGAAGTCAATACTTTCCATGTCCCACTGAACAATTCAATCCATTCAGGATAGGGCTTTAGAAACACCATGTTCATTGTGTGCTATCACTACTGTCATTGAACATTGTTCAGCGGTTCTGGCCAAATGAGAAAAAAAAAAATAGGTACACAGATTAAAAAAGAATTGACAAAGCTGGTCTCACTTGCAGAATAAGATTACCAAACAAGGAAATCAGATAAAATCAACCAAGAAATGAATTATTGAAATTATTGAAATGAATAAGATTTTTGGTGAAATGACAATATATAGACTAACACACACAAATCATCAGGCTTCCCGTTAAAAAGTGAAAACAACACAAGAGAGAAGCTTTCCAACTCCAGATGATTAACTGAATGTTTGCTTTTGTCTTCTTTCTCGCCTTAGACAGGAAATGACACGAAAGGGAAAAAACTTGTAACAACCAAGACAACAAAGATGGGGAAGGGTAGTGATTATTAGACAAAAGAGACTGGAGTAAGTCTCTTATGGGTGGGAGATGTAGTGTAGACTAAAAACAGAGGAAGCTAAAGCCAGGACCCAAGAGGGTGTGGAGGGAGGTGAACAGGGGAAGAGGAAGTGATTGTCCCCAGAGACCCCAGATGGGCTCATGAGCAGGTGTGGAAGGTGGGTGTAAGTATGGGGAATGAAAATAGGAGAATTAAAGCAGCTGTACCAATGGCCCCACTTCCCCAATAAAACACATTTTTCCAACCCTGACCCCAGGGACAATCTAAGCAAACAAACAATCCTGACAAAACCATTCAACTGTCTGCAAAGACAGGCTTATACTGTGAGGGGGTGATGTCCAAGAGTCAAATCCAAACTCCATTACACAGCTAGAGGCAACCCTCCTGCCCATGCAGTCACCCTAAAGCCAAGTTACATCCATGTATAAAGATCTACCCTTTCCCCACAAGGGATATGCCTTCTGAAAAAACAGGCCTATGGGAAAACTGGACCAGCCAGCTCTCCAGAAAAATCAACAGGAAGAAGAAATATATAATACCAGAAAAAACAAACTACTGAAGAAACAGAGATAATATATAGAAGAGAACTTAAAAAAAAAAAAAAAACCTACTACTACTATTTTATAATATATATAAATAAAACCTATATTGTATTAGTATACCCAGGACAATAGAAGAATATATGGCATAAAACAAAACAAGCATCATACTACAAAAAGAACTGAGCATAAGAAAAAAAATTCTGATTGCTGAAATTAAAATATGCAAAGTAAGAAATTAAAGGAAAAAAATAGGAGAAATGTCCCAAATAGTGCAAGAACACAATGAAAGAAAAACTAGGACAGAAAAGATGAGAGACACAGAGAATCAATCTAGAAGGTCTATTGTCCAACTGGTAAGAAAAGAAAATATACAAAAGAGGAAGGATATAATTATTTTTAAGTAAGTAATAAGTTCTCAGAGGAAAGTCATGACAGGCAAAACAGGATGAGTGAAACAGACATGCATTTAGATGCAGTACTGTGACATTTCAGTATAAAAGGACAAAAAAAAAAAAAAAGCTTCCAGAAAAACAAACACACAGAGAGATCACTTACAAAAGAATGAGAAACAGACTGGTATCAAACCCAAGCTGGTATATTACTTCAATATGACACAGGTATATAATGAAGCATCCTCTTCAAAGTTCTAAGTGAAAGTTACTGTCAATCCAGAATTCTATGTGCAGCCAAGTATCAATTAAGTGTGAGTACAAAATAAACACCAGTCTCCCTTGCCCATATACCATTTGCTTGAAGAAGTTAATTACATACATCCTTCAGCAAAGTGAGGGAGAAAACCATGAAAGAGGAAAGACCCATAAAATGATGTCTACAAGAGTTAAATAGAGTTACATCCCTGAAGACCTTTGTGCAGCAGACTTAGAGAATGGTAGTCAAGCCTAAAATAGGAGGTAGAAGGAAAGTGGATTCCAAGAGACAGTATCACTCTTCAAGATATAGTAAAGGCTGGTATGCTTTTTCAAGGAGAACAGAAAGGTAATTTAAAACTCTAAAAAATCCAGAATGATCTAAAAAATGCCAGTGGCCCAAATACAAAGCACCTAAAATGTGGCAAGGTTTTGTATAATTAATGCACTCTAAGAAAAGGCAAACCATTTGATCTGGATGTCAAGAACATCTCCTTTTAGGGGCCCAGGAGCAGAGAACACTTGGAAGCAAAAATATAAAATGCTACACCTTTGGTCAGTGGTGAAATAAAATAGCTGACAGAAAATGGGAATCGGAAGGGAAGAAAGAGGTGAAGAGGTGGGACAGGTGAAGAGGACATTAATGTCACCTTCTTACACAGTGAAAGATAGAGAGATAATGAGAAAAGTCAATAAAACAAGATAAGAAAGATTTGAAGAAATAACTGAAAGTCAAAAGGCAATTAGTAATACAAGAAGAGGATATTACATTCATTAACATATATGCACCCAGGATAGGAGCACCTAAATATATAAAACAAATACTAATAGACATAAAGGAAGAAATTGATGGGAACACAATAATAGTAGGAGACTTTAAAACCCCACTAACATAATTGGACAGATCTTCCAGACAGAAAATTAATAAAGCAACAGAGAAACTAAATGACACAACAGAACAGTTGGACTTAGTTGATAATTTCAGGAAATTACATCTCAAAAAAAAATATACATTCTTTTCAAGTATGCATGGAACAGTCTCTAGGATAGACCATATATTCGGACACAAAAGAAGCCTCAACAAATTTAAGAGGATAGAAATTATTTCAAGCATCTTTACAGACCACAATGGCATGACACCAGAAATCAATCACAGAAAGAAAAATGAGAAAAAAATGACTACATGGAGACTAAACAATATGCTACTAAAAAAACCAATGGGTTGATGATGAAATCAAAGAAGAAATTAAAAAGTACCTTAAGACATGACAATGAAAAAACAACCACACAAAATCCATGGGATATAGCAAAAGCAGTCCTAGAGGGAAGCTCACAGCAATGAGCTTCCTCAAAAAACAAGAACAATGTCAAATAAAGGACCTAACCTATCAACTAAAAGAACTAGGGGAGAAGGGTATAGCTCAGTGGTAGAGTGTGTGCTTAGTATGCACGAGGTCCTGGGTTCCAGGACCATTAAATATAAGTAAACAAATAAATAAAAACCTAATGACCCCCCAAATTAATTAATTAAAAAAAAAAGAATTAGAAAAAGAACAAAACCTCAAGTCAATAGAAAGAAAGAAATAATAAAGATTAGGTGGGAAATAAATAAAATAGAGATTTAAAAATATATTTAAAAAATGAAACAATCCAAGAGCTGGTTTTTGAAAGAATAAACAAAATAGACAAGCCTCTGGCCAGGCTCACCAAGAAGACAGAGGACACAAAAAGCCAATTAGTAAAAGAAATAAAATACTATAACTCAAAATTGGGGAAATGATGAGGTGAAGCTAGGAGGTAATGTAAGCACACTGAATCTTCATGTGTCAAGAGTGAGGAATAAATAATGTTCAAAATCGATAAATGAAGATATATATATGTTCATTGATATACATATGTTTATATACATGGGCACTTATGTATGTGTTGGACCGCTCTTATTTCTGATAACCCAAAACTTTTGAACATACTCTCCACTTTTGACAGTTTCCCTAATTTTTAATCCCACTTTCTCAAGGTAGAATGTGGAAACTATTTTCCAGTCTCCATCATACCTAAGATAAATATGTGACCTAGGCTCTATCAATTAAGCCTGATTCATCAGTGAGCCACATGAGGGAAGGAACTGGGCAAGGGGAGTCCATTTTTCTGTCACAAAGTGTGGAATGTGTTTTGGGGCCAGAGGCAGCAGCAACCATCCAAGGCACGTTGACATACATGCAGCTGCCTGAGCACATTAAAGTTTCATGCTATTAAGAAACTCAGTAAAAGGCAAAGCATAACCACAGAGCTGAGAGCCTCAGAGAAATACAGTTCCACACGTGATGGCTTTTGGCTCAGGCTGGCCCATCTGCTCTGTTTTAGAAGTGTTTATTACATTGTTCTCCCTGACTTCCATGCATTTTGCCCTCAACTCCATAACTCAGCAGCTTCAACCCTTCCTGACTCTACTTACAAACGCTTTCTTACTCCAGTTACAAAGTTATAGGTTTTAAGTGGTCTGCTGTTTGATGGCATTTTACCCACAAAACTTCTTTCAAAATTGGAATTAATCTTCTCAAACCCTGCTGTTGCGCTATCAAGTAGGTTTATGCAATATTCTCAATCTTTTGCTGTCATTTCAACAATCTTCACAGCACCTCCACCAAGTAGATGCCATCTCAAGAAACTACTTTCTTTGCTCATCCATAAAAGCAATTCCTCAACCATTCAAGTTTCATCATTAAAGTGCAGCAATTCAGGTCCCATCTTCACGCTCCATTATGAATCCCAGTTCTCTTGCTATTTCTACCACATCTGCAGTTACTTCTTCCACAGAAGTCTTGAACTCCTCAAAGTCATCTTTGAGAGTTGAAATCAACTTCTTCCAAACTCCTGTTAATTAATGTTCATGTTTTGACCTCTTCCCATGAATCACAAATGCTCTTAGTGACATCTAGAATGGTGACTCCTTTCCAGAAGGTTTTCAACTGACTTTGCCCAGATCCATCAGAGGAATCACTATCTACGGCAGCTGCAGCCTTCTAAAATGTGTTTCTTAAAGACTTAAAAATCAAAATGATTCCCTGACCTGTGGGCTGCAGAATGGATGCTGTGTTAGGAGGCAAGAACACATCAGTCTTGTCGTACATCTGCATCAGAGCTCTTGGGTGACCAGGTGCACTGTCAGTGAGCAGTAATACTTTGAAAGGATTTTTTTTTAAGCAGTATTTCTGAACAATGGGCTAAAAATACTCAGTAAATCATGTTGTCAACAGATGTGCTGTCATCCAGGCTTTGTTATTCCCTTTATTAGCATAATTGTTAAGGGCCCTAGGACTTTCAGAATGATAAATAAGCACTGGCTTCAACTTCAAGTCACCAGCTGCATCAGCCCCTAAAGAGAGAGTCAGCCTGTGCTTTGAAGCTTTGAAGCTTTGAAGCCAGGCGTTGGCTTCTCCTCTCTAGGTATAAAGCCTCAAGTGGTATCTTCCTCCAGTAGAAGGATGTTTCATCTACATTGAAAATCTATTGTTTGGTGCAGCCACCTTCATTAGTGATCTCAGCTAGATCTCCTGGATAACTCAGTGCAGCTTCCCCATCAGCACTTGCACTTCGATGTCATGGAGACAGCTTTTTTCCATAAACTTCATGAACCAACCTCTGCTCACTTCAAACTTTTTTTCTGCAGCTTCCTCACCTCTCTCAACCTTCACAGAATTGAAGGGCCTTGCTCTGGATTAGGCCTTGGCTTAAGGGAATGCTGTCGCTGGTTTGAACTTCTCTCCAGACCAGGAAAACTTTCCCCATATCTGCAATAAAGCTGTTTCACTTTCTTGTCACTCATGTGTACTCTGGAGCAGCCCTTTTAATTTCCTTCAAGAACTTCTCCTTTGAATTCACAACTTGGCTAACTGGCACAGAAGCCTAGCTTTCAGCTGCTCTTGGCTTTAGATGTGCCTTCCTCACTAAGTTACATCATTTCTAGCTTTTGATTGAAAGTAAGAGACACGCAACCCTTCCTTTCACTTGAAGACTTTAGAGGCCACTGTAGGGTTATTACTTGCTCTAATTTCAATACTGTGTGTCTCAGGGGATGAGGCCCGAGGAGAGGGAGACAAGGAAACAGCTGGTCAGTGGAGCAGTCAGAACACACGTAACATTCATCAGTTAAGTTCACTGTCTTACATGGGCACAGTTCCTGGTGTTCCAAAGCAATCACAATAGTAACACTGAAGATCACTGATCACAGATCATCATAACAAATATAATAAGAATGAAAATGTTTCAAATACTGCAAGAATACTACCCAAATGTGACACAGAAACACAAAGTAAGCAAATGCTGTTGGAAAAATGGCGCTGAGAGACTTGCTCCATGCGGGGTTGCCATAAACCTTCAATCTGTAAAAATGCAATATACTGTGAAGCACAATAAAATGAGGTATGCCTGTGTAAGGGGACACATTAAAAAGGATTAGAAATAGAAAAATGTCATTATGTAGTTTAATCTTGCTCTCTCTGGCTCCACATAGAAGAAAAACAACAATGCCAAAGGAAATAAAATATGGTAGTATGATTTATAAGGTAAAAACGGTATTTAAGAATGTTATATATTCTTAGAAGTGCTATATGAGTGGGCAAACATGAAAGAAAATTACCGAGACGTTGCAAGCTCAGATTTAGAAGCACTTCAAGGGGGAGTAGGGCATAGCTCAGTGGTAGAGTGCATGCTTCGCACGCACTAAGGGCCTGTGTTCAATCCCCAGTACCTCTGTTAAAAACAAATAAGTAAATAAATCTAATTACCTCTCCTTCTAAAAAACAAAACAAAAAATTTTAGAAGCATTTCATCAGCAAGACTCAAAACAATAATTTTTAAACCATGAAGTTAGTTAACTGTAAAATAACTAACAGGAGGCACCGTCATACTACAAAACTCTAAGGGTTCAAGAATTTAAGAGCTGGGATTGAACTGCAGTTCTGCGGTTTATGAGCCGGGTGATTGAGGGACGCTTCTCATCTTTCTGTGACTCAGTTTCCTCCTCTCTAAAGTGGAAGTAATAATTCTGAGCATATAGAACAACCAAAAGGATTAAATCAGAATATATACAGTTCTGACCGAAAGCCCATGAGATCAACACGAACTAAAAAGCACTACCCTTCTCCAGAAATACATTTCTAGTGACAGTACATTTTTCTATTTTCAAGTTACTCTCAAATTACGGCACAAGCCACAGTTATTTTATCACATGTGAAAAATATTTACAAATTCTGCTCAAACTGTACTTGAGAGGCTGCATCCTATTTAAAAAAAAGAAGAAGAAGAAAAGAAAAAGAATGAGAAAAACAAAAGGGACAGGCCCCCTGAGTTCAGCGATCTGGGTGGAGCCCAGCTCTGCCCACCTGTCATCAGCTGTGTGGGTTACAGCTCATTATTCTACCTTCTCTGAGCCTCAGTTTCCTCACCTATAAACTACTGACATTCAAACTACTATACATAAAAGAGATAAACAACAAGGTCCCAGCATACAGCATAGGGAACTATACTCAATATTCCATAATAAACTATAATGGAAAAGAATATGAAAAAGAATATGACTGAATCACTTTGCTGTACACCAGAAACTAACTCGATACTGTAAATCAACTCTACTTCAATACAAAAATAAATAAATACAATACAAATACAATACAAAATACAATATACAATACAAAATAAATAAATAATATCACAAAATAAAATAAAATAAAATAAAATAAAATAAAATAAAATAAAATAAAATAAAATAACAACATTGATGTCTAATTAGAACTGTCATGAAAACTAAAGGAGATAGGTACAAAACCTGTCCTTTTAATTTCTTTGATTTACCAATTACCAGATACTATGTTAAGCCTTGTTGGGTAAAATATATTACACAAAACTAGAACAGAACCCAGTTTTTATTTGAATCTTCCTCAAAACATACCTAAAACACAATTCATACCAAACATTCACCAGGTAGCAGGAGTGATACTGTGTATTTTTTTTCCTACAGGAATTACCAGTTTCTCCTTTAATTTCTTTCACAGAAAAACCAAAGTGTTATTACCTATTACATGTCATTTTTTCAATCCAGTAAGATCATTCAAGAAAAATTTACTGAGCAATATCATCCTCAAGAATCTGAAAAAAAAAAAAGGTTAGATTCTGGAAGCCTCATCTGGAGTAACCGAAATCATCTGGAATGTTTCATAGTTTTTTTTGAAAGCTTTTCTTTTGATATTGTATTGCCTTAAAAATTTCTTACCTTTTTGATCAACAACTCTTACATAAGGAAAGTTTAAATTAATTTTAATAAACATTTATCTTGTTAAAATATTTTTTAAAAAAAAGAAAAATTTACTGAGGATCTTCCACATACTAGACACACTTCAAGACTCTTAGAGATACAACAATAAGCAAAATATACAAACTTCCCTCCCCTTGTGGAACTCAGAGGAACTGGCCAATGGCCACCACACAGGGCAATATGTGTACTAGTCACATCTCAAATACAGCATCCCAGAACCTAGAACTTGCTCCAGTTAGTACAACAACTAACTAGTTGCAGCAGTTGTGATCACGACCAAGAAAACCCAGTAGGAACAATGACTTGGAAAAGTGGAACCAAGTTCCAAATTGTCAGCTTTCCTACTTTCGAACAGAACTGTTCTCATCAGACAGGACAAATCTACCCTGTCTACTTGCTTTCTCAGCAAGGTCAACCTACATCCAAAATAATTCCACACTAAAAATGAGATTTATTTTTATTACTCCCAAAGGAAAGTAGTTAAATTTTACCCCAGATAATATTAAGTCTAAAAAGATTTTTGAGTCACTTCTTAAATATGTCTTTGAGATTAGAAGCTTATTATAATCACAAAAAAATACATGTAACTTTTAGCATACAACTTAAAATAACTTTAGAGTCTACCTACTAGAAAAAGATAAATTGCTCTCGCTGTTTAAACACATTAAATCAGTAATAATTTTAAACTAAATAGCCTTGCACTGTTGGAAAGACATATAATTTCCATCTTGCCATATTCCTTGACTACATGTTTCTACTAAAAGCTTATTTAGAGAATGAAAGTGAAAAGATGAGAAAGATCCCTAATACGTTTTCAGTCTAATAGACCATCAGCTGCTCTGATTTATACATTAAAGAAAACACTGGGGTTGCACTATAATATATGCTCTAGAATGAAAGTACTGCCATACTGTTTATTCAGAGCTACAGCATAAAACAGGCTGAATTTACAATGACAGAGACAGGCCCCACTATGAAAACCTGGTGCTATTAACCATGAAACTTGGTTTAAGAGAGGCCTCTAGTGGTGATAGAAGGTATAAGCTCCCCTTCTCACCCCCAACCCCCACCCTCCGGTACTCATTCCTTCTTCTCATTCAATTCTCATACTTTCCCCCCTTTACATCACAAATTTAAAGCCTCAAGCAAAACAGCTAATATTCAATCACCGAATTACTCAATTAAGTCCAAGAAATCAAAATAACTGGTAGTAAATGTAAATAACTGGTAGTAACGAACCAATATGGATTCTCTAAGAGCAAATTCTCCAGCTTCCCCATAAAACCAATTTAGAGACATTCAGTGTAGACCTTGACATTCCCTTACTGGTATTAGAAATCTTAATAAAAATGAAAACTACAGTAGTCTAAACCAATCCTACGATGAAAAAAACAAACAAACTTAAAGGCTACAAAGTAAGAATTAAAGTCATAAAATAAAAGCCATACGTTTTTATGTTTATCTTCAGTGGTGCTACGGGTCTTCTAAATGCATTTTACACTAGTCACTAAAAGTTACACTAATTAACACCAGGTGCAAATACAAAGACTAAGCAAACTTGGTTCTTTATCTATAAAATTACTCACATCCAGATGACCAATGTCTATCTCCTTCTGAGATCCACTCCTAGAAGACCCTTTTCCTTTTCTATGGAATGACCTTCTGCTCCCAGAACCTCCCTGCCCCAATCCCTCCCTGCCAGCCCTAGAACCTGCCTTAGGCTAGTCTAGGGTCCCAATGAAATCTTTTGAAGCAAGAACGGAAACAACTGGGAAAGAGGAGAAGCAAAGGTTGGTAAATCTAGGGACTCTGAGCCCTCCCTCCCAACCATGGTCACACTCTTATGAGCTGGCTGAATTACCTCCAGCTTCTGTCCCCGTTACTGTCCTCCAGTTACCATAGTTAACACTGAGGCCCTGCCCTCACCCTATGATGGCTTCACCCCAAAATACTCTGAGACTGCATACAGAAGCCTCAGTATTTAGCCAAAGAACCACCATCATCATCTTTTGCTACATAATTTAGGTTTAAAAGAAGAAAAGAAGAAGGAGAGTGGTGGAGAGAAGATTGGAAGGGGTAGAGAAGATTATTTTTAAATCACATCCTTTGTTTAAAAAAAAAAAACCCATTTCCCAAGTACTTCAAAAAACTAGATTATACTTTGGGAGCAAGGGGAAGGCTCTGAGACAGTATCCTGTACCACAGGGCATTTGGACAAAGAAAACCCCTGATCAGAAGCAGTGCCTACTGGGATTGATGGATGCTGAACTCACAGGTCATCCCTGTGACCAGCAGGAAGGCCAGAGGGAACCAGCCCAGACTGACCTCTTAGGGCTCTAAATTCCATGACAATGATCCACCTGCAACGCAGACAAGGAAATGAGAAGAGAAAGGTTCAGAAAGCCCAAATTGATATCATAAGGTTTGAAGAGTGAAGCATGTGTTCTTAATTCATAAGAAAACATTACAGGTCTTCCCCGGCCAACATGCACATCTCAGTTATAAAGTCTGGTCATCTGGATCCCATGCGTGGCTGGTGATAATGTGACAGCAAAAAATAGAAAAGAAAGTTCAAATTTCAAAAGGCTTAAAACCATAAAAATTAAGCACAGAAACCTATCAATGAGGTAAACAGCCAAGGACCTCAATAAATGTAAATGTCTTAAAACAGTAAGACAATCCAAGTTCATTTCGACTCAGTTATTTTTAAAAGATGAAATGATACACATATTTTCCTTGAGAAAATGTTAAGTGAAAAGGTTTTAGAAATGTTGACATCCAAAAGGTTGGTTAAGAAGTTTCAAAAGTTATGACACTGAATAGTAACTCTCATCTTTGTAGAAAAGTGAATTATCTTAAGAACTCATTTCTCAGAAATTACCGACAGCTGATGTTTACTGTAGTCAATTTCACTTTGCTTTTTAGAAAAGATATATTGGTCCTATTCTAATAGAATTCAAATGAGTCATTTCTATACACCATTAAAATTTATTAAAAAAACACAAGGTCAAGCTAAAACTTATATGTTTCCACTAGAATAATGTGTGGATTTATTCATAAAGCAATATTCTTGGGTTACTTTTTGAACTTTCGTATAAAGCACCCCAAGTAAGAAAAAGCACCAAAGTCAAAACATTTCAATACTACAACAGTTTTCATAGCATACTGTCCAACCTGCTCTTGCTGATATTCATAATAATTTCTCAGCAAATTTTTACTGAGCACCAGGCCTGGGCCAGGCATTGTTTCAGGTACTAAGAATTCAGCAGTGAGCCAACAGACAAAATCCCTGCCTGCATAGAACCTACCTTCTAGCGAGGAAAGAAAGAGCAAAAGTACAAAGATTACAAAGTATGTTAGATCGTGTTAATCTTTCTAGAGAAAAAGAAAGAAGAGGTGAAGGGGAGTCTTGGCAGGAAGGATGGGATTCAATATTACGTAAGCTGGTCAGAGAAGGCCTTCATGAGAAGACGATATTTGAGTGATGACTTAACAGTGGTGACTTGGCTGAGAGTCAACCTCATTTATTTCCTGAAGGGTGGGTGGGCAGAGGGGTGTGGAATATGGTGAGATCAGGCAAATCCCTGTAAGCCTTGGTAAGGAACTTGACTTTATCACTGAGTTTAACGGGAAACCATTGAGGCTTTCTGGGACTAGGATCAACCCTGCCTATGGCAAGGGTAGGACAGAAGCTGAGACAGTGGTTAAGAGGTTATGGCCAAAACCCAGGTGAGAAATGCCAGTGGTTTGGACCAGGATCAAGGGTAACAGTAGTAGCAGTGGTGGTCAAATTTTGGACATATTGTGTAGGCAAAGCCAAGAGGATCTGCTCCGGAAATGGACATAGGAAAGCAGAGCATAAGAGAGAGAGAAAAATCAAAAACTCCAAGATGCAAAGGCAAACCTTTATTTATTTCAATAATTAGCATAATTTCATCTTCAATTAAAGTACAAGCATGTCAAAACTATACATCAATTTTCTCTTCTCTATAAACAGGTGGAAATCACCCATGACTTGTAAATGGTCATTTCTTAAATTTGCATTGTTGAATGCAGTGTTCTAAGTAGAATGACAGTATGATTCTTGAAATTCCGAGTTTCTTTCAAAGCTTATCATTCTCCTGCCAAAATCAAGTGTTATTTTTTTGTGGGTAGCTTCTCTGAATTTCCACACATTAAAAAATTCTTCATTTCAAGCTGGACAGCACCTCAAAGCCTAGCTCTGTGCCTGACCACTGCGTCATTAGCCTGTAGCTCACTTCTAAATACATTTTGAATGTGGCCGGTATCTCAGCAGGAAAGACCATTCAAGCCCACGACACTTAACCACTGTTCTGACTTCTAGGAAGGCTTGGGAAGAGGAGCCCTACTTAGGGGCACCTGTTTCTCATCAGTGCGACAGCTGAGCTAAGTTGGGAGCCATCGAGGACCAAGCCGAATGGCTCCTCCTGGCCAGAGCACACCAAGGCTCTCCCTGAGTTATAGGAAGGTCCAGTACAATACAAATGCAGGGAAATTGATCAACAGGAGCACAGTGCTTTTTTTGTTTGTTGCATTTTTTTCTTTTTTGACTTTCCGTTGAAGGATAACATAAACACAAAAAAAGTACACAAAATGAGGGTTCTGCTCAATTTTCAAAAATTGAACCTACCTAACCAACACTCAGAACAAGAAACTGTTACCAGCATCCCCTACGCAGACGGCCCCCTTCCAATTATTACCACCACACGCTACTCACTCACCTGCCTTCTAACACCATAGATTGGTTTTGTCTACCTGTGCATGTTACATAAATGGAATCACACAGTGTGTACTCATTTGAGGCTAGCTTTTTTAAGTCAAATCGTTTGTGAGGTGAAAAACATTGTTCCATTACATTTGTAGTTCATTCACTTTCATTGCTGATCAATATCCTATTTACTTATAATGTTTCCATCCTCTGGCTGATGGGCATTTAAGTAGTTTACAGGGTGAGGCTATGCGAAATACTGCTCCTACAAACATTCTTGAACTTATCTTTCGTACATTTCTGTTGGGTATATAAACAGGAGTGGATTATGGGTCATACGACTCAGACAGATAATGCTCAACAATTTTTTTAACTCGTTGTGCCACTTTATATTCCCCAACAACAGTACATGAGAGATGGGTTGTTCCATGTCCTAAGTAACACTTGGTATTGAGGGGCACTTTTCTTTTGCCTAGAATGGTGTGTCTTTAGTGTTACTACATTGTGTCTTTAGTTTGCATGCCCTGATGGCTAAAGAAACTGAGTAATCTGTCATGTGTTTATGGGCCATTTCGATAGATATATTCTTCCACTAAGAACCTTTTCAAGACTTTTGCCAATATATCTATTGTGATGTCTATATTTTCCTTTTGACTGTAACAGTACTTTATATTTCTGAATATAAATTTCCATAAGTTTCTCCAAATGTGTCAATTTACTCTCTTACTGAGGCCTTTTGATGAACGAATTCTTAATTTTAATGAAGTCTAGTTTTTGTCAGCCTTTTTTTTAATGTTAATATTTGAGTTTTTGTTTTGTTCTACTTAAGAAATCCCTGACTGCCCAAGATCATAAAGATATTCACCTATTCTTCCAAGAGCTTTATCATTTTCCCTCTCACAATTAGATCCACAGTCCTCCTGGGACTGACATTTGTGTTCTACAGGTTAACATAATTATTTTCTGTGGTACCCAACTAAAACAACATCATTTACTGAAAAGTCCACCCAGCCCTCTCTGAATTGCAATGTCACCTTTGTCCTGGATTCAAAGATGACCAACAGGTCTGTTTCGGGTACTTTTTATTCTATTCTACTTGTCTATATTTCCATCTTTACACCGAGATGATGTTGTAATTCCCACAGTCTTGTAACACCTCTTGACTATAACACATACGATAATGAAGTCCTCCAGCTTTATTCTTCTTCAAGATTGTAAGGCCAAGAATAGCCAAGGCAACCAATTAATATGGTGTGTGCTTTGGTTTGTTTGAATCTTCTTTAATTTCTCTAAATAATATTTTGTGATTTTCTGCATTAAAATTCTTACACACATCACTTGATTTCTCCCTAGGTATTTGATTTTTTGATGCTTTAAAAAGTATTATCAATTTCTTAATTGATAACATTTCAAATTAATTTCAAAAATTATTTCAATTATTGTCAATTTCAATTATTATCAATTTCTGATATAAAAAAATACAGCTGATTGTTGTATATTAACCATGCTTCCAGGGGCCTTGGTAAACCCACTTAATTCCAATAACCTGCCTGTAGATTCTACTAGGTCTTTTTTACATACAAGTCATGCTATCTATGAATAAATTTTATTTCTTCCTTTCCCATACATACAATTGTCATGCCTCTTTCCTTTATGACTGGGCATCCTTGTTGCAATCTTGATCTCAAGAGAAAAACTGTCAAAATTTCACTGGGAAATATTTTTGCTGCAGGCTTTTTAAAAGCTACTCAGAGCTACCAGACAAACCTACTTTTTATCAGATTAAATCTTGTTTATAAAACAAGATAAAGCCACTCTTTATCAAATTAATAGAATTTCCTTCCATTTCTAGGTTGCTAAGAAACTTTAATCATGAATGGATATAGACTTTTAACAACTATTTTTCTGTATTATTAAGATAATAAGATGGTTCTTGCCATTTTTTGTTCACGTGGGGAACTGCATCAACCCCTTTGTGAATGTTTGTGATTTCATACACCCCTTGCATATCTGAAATAAACCCTCATGTTAAGCTTTTTATATATCGCTGGATTTGACTTTCCAATATTTTGCTTCCAAATTTCACATCTTTGTTCATAAGAAAAATGTGTCTATAATTTTGCTTTATATAGTCCTAAACAGGTTTGATATAAGGATTATGCTGCCCATATAAAAAAAGGATTTGGCAGTTTTCCCTCTGCTTCTACTGTCTGAAAGTTTGCTAAGAATTGTGTTTTAAAGAATTCATCAGTAAAGCCATATGGGCTTAGAGTTTTCCTTGTATAAGCTTGATAAAGATGGATTAAATGTCTTTAACAGATATCTGACTGTTCTGGTTTCCTAATTCTCCTTTTATTAATTTTGAAACATTTGTATTTTCCCAGGAATTTGTCCATTTCACCCAAAATTGATTTGTAAAATTATTCATAATAGTCTCTTACTACCTTTCTAATGTCCAGACTCTGCTGTGATTTTCCCTTCTTTATACCTGATATTTGTCATTTGTGTTTGATCTATTTTTTTTCAGTAGTCTTGGTAAAGGTTTGCCAAGTATGTTACTCAAATAGTCTTGTTAAAAGTTTATCAAGAATACTAATCTCTTCAAAGATCTCAAATTTACTTTATTAAATTTCTCTATTGTACATTTTCTATTTCTTTGATTTTTGCTCTTTGTCACTTCACTTCTTCTATTTTTCTCTAGGCCTGATTTTCTTTCTGGAGATGGAAACACAGATTGTTAATTTTTTAGTTCTTATTTTTGTTTTCTAAATATATGTGTTTACAGCTATAAAATTCTCTCTGAGCATGACTTCAGCTGAATCCTTAAGCTATTGATATGTTATGTTCATAACCATTTAGTTCAGCGTCTTTTCTAATTTCTGCTGCAATTTATTTTACAACCCATGGTTATTTAAACATAAATTATTTAATTTGTAGGGGATTTTCCAGTTGTCTTTTATTTTCCCTCAATTTCTAACTGAATTTTACTATTGTCTGAGAACATACTCCTAATGACGTCAAACTTTGAAATCTGTTAAGGTTCTATTTGTCTGAGCATTTGGTCAGTGTTGACAAATGTTCTATCATCAACTGAAAAGAACGATTTCTTGCATAGCCAGGTATACAGTTAGCACAAGTTTACTAAGTGTTCAGATCTTCTGTACTCACTGATACCGTCTTCTTGTTTGATCAGCCTTTAAGAGGGGTGTCAGAGTCTCCCATTCTAACTGTCGATGGGTCTACAGCTCCTTTCAGCTTTGTGTTTTGTTTGTTTTGCTTTACGTATTTTGAAGCTATGCTCTTAAGGACATAATAGATTTTAGATTGTGACACCTTCATGACAGACTAATCCCTTTGGAATTATGAAATGTTCCTCTTTATTTCTAGTAATGCTTCTTGCCTGAAAGCTTTATTTGAAATTAGTATAACTATAATAGCTTTCTTTTTCCATCCCTTTCTAACTTTTCTGTGTCCTTATATTTAAACTATATCTCCTTTAAGCTGCAAGTTTGTTGGTGTCATTTTTTAATGAAGTCTGACAATCTTAGGCTTTTATTAGGACTATTTCATTCACCTGTATTTAATTTAATTACACATATATTTGGGTTTATATCTGTCATCTTACTATCTGTTTTCTACTGACATACCTGTTTTTTGGTCCATATTTTCCCTTCTTTCTTTCTTTTGGTCTAACCAAATATTTTTATTAACCTATAGTTCCCTTTTGCCCTTGCTGGATACACACTTCACTATTACTTCAGTTGTTACTCTAGAGATTACAACATGCATCCTTGATTTATCATAATCTAATAAAAATTTTACACTAAGAATCCCAGAACAAAGAATATTTTAGTTGATGTGAGCCTATTCTGACTTTCTTCTAGGATAATTTTCCTTCTGCCTAAAGAATTCCCTGGTAGTACTTCTTTCAGTGAATATGCACTGGTGATAAATTCTCTCAATTTCTATTTGTCTAAACTATTTATTTCACCTTAATTTTAAAAGGATGTTTTCACTGGGTATAGCATTTTAGGTTGGCATCTCCAGCAATTTAAGATGTCATTCAACAAGATTGTATTGTGTAGCACAGGGAAATATATACAAGAACTTGTGGTGGCTCACAGTGAAAGAGAATGTGACAATGAATGTATGTACATTCATGTATAACTGAAAAAATGTGCTCTACACTGGAATTTGACACAACATTGTAAAATTACTATAACTCAATTAAAAAAAAGTTTAAAAAAAAAGCCCAAAGTAAATACATTCAACAGCATGAGAATAAATTTAAACATTTAAATAAGGAATCATGCTTCTTAGAAAAAAGTGGGTAAATGATAATAAAAATAAAAGCAAAAAAAGAAAAAAAAAAGATGTCATTCCATTGCGTAAATGTGTCTGGTTTTCTTTGAATATATCATTAGAGGCTCACAGGAGAAATATTTTAAAATACTGTTTCTGACCAATTCACTCTCTCTTCTCCTTCCTCTTTATTCAAATTGTATGTAGGATAGTGCTTTTGACCAGATCCCAAATGTGTTTTATGCTGTTTTCTGTTTTAGTCTATTTTTCCCTCTCTGTGCTTCAGTTTGGACATTTTCTATTAACTTACCTTCTAGGTTACTGATCGTATCACCTGCTAAGTCTAATATGTCTTTAAACACACCTCTTGTGTTCTTACTGTCAAAATTCTTTTGGTTCTACAATGTGTGACACACAGGCTCGTGCACACACACACATTTACAAACACTCCCCCCAATTCTCTAGAATAATTCTCTACCTTCTCACCTCTTTCACTCCTTTTTCTCTCTGTGTTCCTAAACATAATAATCATCAAGCCTTTGTCTGCTAACTCCAACATCTGAATCACTTGTGTTTCTGCTTTCTATTACTTTAATTTCTCTTGGTTTTTGGTCAAATGATCCTGTCTATTCATATACTTAGTAATTTTCCATTGAACTCTGATTCCTAGAGGTTCCAGATGATGGGAGGACTGCCTCCCTGTTCTGCTGGGCAGAAAAGTAAATTACACTAATTCAATAAGGAACTGAGAGGGATAGAGGTTGCATGTGGGTTTGGGAAGATCTGATCTACTTTCTTTTTCTTTTTTATGTATTTATGTATGTATGTATTTATTTATTTATAATTGAAGTATAGTCAGTTACAATGTGTCAGTTTCTGGTATGCAGCATGCTTCAGTCATATACATACATAAATATATTTGTCTTCATATTCTTTTTCATTATAGGTTACTACAAGATACTGAATATAGTTTCCTGTGCTATACAGAAGACATTTTTCTTTATCTATTTTATATACAGTTGTTAGTAATTGCCAATCTCAAACTCCCAATTTATCCCTTCCCATCTCCTTTCTCCACAGTAACCATAAGATTGTTTACTATGTCTACAAGTCTGTTTTTGTTTTGTAGATAAGTTCATTAGTATCTTCTTTTCTCTTTTCTTTCTTTTTTTTAAGATTCTACATATGAGTGATATCATACAATATTTTTCTTTCTCTTTCTAGCTTACTTCACTTAGAATGACAATCGCCAGATCTATCCATGTTGCTGCAAATGGCATTACTTTATTCTTTTTTATGGCTTAGTAGTATTCCAGAGTAGCTTCTTTATATAGTCATTGTCAATGGACATTTAGGTTGTTTCCATATCTTGACTATTGTAAATAGTGCTGCTATGAACACTGGGGTGCATGTATCTTTTCAAATCTGAGTTCCCTCTGGATATATGCCCAAGAATGGGATTGCTGGATCATACGGTAAGTCTATTTTTAGTTTTTTGAGGATGATCTACTTTTGGCCTGCCTCTAATCAAGGACCTGACCCCACAGCTTTCCATTCAGAGCATTATTGGTCTTAGTCACTTCAGCCTCAAGTGAGTGGCGGCTTAGCTTTTCAGTTATGTTCTTAGGCCCTGTCATACACAGCTTTAGAATGTGGCAAGCATCTTGAGAGGGAGACTAACTGTGTCTTTAAGACCCTGTGAGTTTCCAGTTCTGTTCTTATAGCCCCATGAGACACGGGTTCTATAACCTGGATTCTCAGCTTCTAGTGGAGACCAACTGGTATCCCCAAGTAAAGAGCAGTAGTCAGTGTCAATTTACGCCTCATTTCAGGGCTTTCACTGCTCATCACTGGTGTTCTTAAGCCACTCCACGCCCACACACACCCCACGGTGCCAGAGTAGGTCCCTGCCTCTTCAGCACCTCAAAACTCCAGCATTTCTACTCTGCTTTCCTGTAGCTTCCAGCTGAGCTCTTTATGTCAGGTTCAGAACTGACTCTGGGTTTTAGGCCCACTCCAGTCTCCAATTTTGTAGCACTCCTGAGCAACAATCAAAAATTCTGCCACTGGGATGGACCTGGAAGGTATTAGGCTTAGTGACATAAGAAAAACAAATATCGTATGTTATCACTGGTATGTGGGACCTAAAAAGTAAAACAAATTAGTGAGTAAAACAAAACGGAAACAGACTCACAGATACAGAGAACAAACTAGTAGTTACCAGTGGGGAGAGAAAAAGGCCGGGGAGTTGAGATAGACGTCAGGGATTAAGAGCTACAAACTACTATGTATAAGATAAATAAGCTGCAAGGATACACCGTACAGCACGGGGAATATGGCCAATATTTTATAATAACTTTAAATGGAGTATAAAAATCTATAAAACTTTTGAACCACTATATTGCACACCTAAAACTTATATAACACTGTAAATCAACTACACCTCAATTTAAAAATTAATTCTTTTTTTTTTTAAATCACTGCTGCTTTCTCTGTCCCTAAGCAGCTGTTCAGGCTTAGAACGTCCAAACAATGCTTCAAGGCTTAAGTAAAAAGTATGAGTATGTTTTCAAAGCATACTTAAATCCAGATTACATTAACCAATATTCCAGAGTCCTTTTACTATGCACAGTATGCTAATGCATATGTTTGATAAATTATTTTTTACCTTTAATAGACTTTAGACTTTTCTTGATGTGGTATTCTAAAAGATGCACCTTCTTTCTGAGTTTAACATATAATGAATAAAACGCTGAGGGATCTAACTGTGTCATAAGACAAAAACAACCAATGAAACACAGCACTAACTGAAAGAGGTAATAAACATAAATCTTGATTACTACAGAATTCATAAAGATAACAAAGAAAAGCCAAATTGTAGTTAAATTTTTAAAAATCTAATTTTTAATATCAGTGTTGGGTATAGGGCCCTCTTCCTTAAAATCATCTCCAATTGCTAGAAGATGCCAAGTATCAAAAAAAAACTTTTTTGATACTCTTTTGATACATGAAAAGAAAACAGGAGATATAGTATGGGCAGCAACGAAGAGAGGCACAAGTACACCTGAAGTAATCAAGAAATGACAAGCTGGCTTTCACTGGCGCAACTGGAGGGCCTTCAACTAGAAAGGTAACAATGATGAAAGCACCCCAGCACGAGCCGGAAAGAGAGCTGCAAGCAAGGCAGAGGTTTGCCGCATCGCTGTCCCGTTCAGCGGAGGCTTTGGGTCTCCTCTTTCACCTTCTCCAGGAGCGCAGAGCCTTAGGGAGCAGGAGCTACGTTCGGGGATCACACAGAGACACGACCAGCAGATTCACCAAAGGGCGCTGGCGGGTGGCGGTGTCCACGGAAGCAAACTGATACAGATATAATTTCCCACTTCTTTCTTCCTCTACTTCTCCTCACTGTACTTTCATGCTTACAAACGTGGAGAGTTATTATATTTGTGTTTTACTGTAAACTGCTATAAATTCTTTTTAAATGTAAAATGTATATGAATATGTAAAATAGGCTTAAAAGTACTTGCCCTGACCATATATCAGTACCCTCCACTGCACCACGACAAAGCATCGTATCCCCATACGAAAAAACACGTTATAGTCACATTATAAATACAAACCCCAAGTGGGGGAGACATGTTGCACACAAGAAGCCTGCTCTGGGCCAAAGGCTATCGGCCCCAGTTTAACCATTCTTTGCGACATTTGGCTATTTGAAAGAAAATTCAATGTCTGACCTGATTTGAATAACGTCTGCAAAAAAGCATTGTTTTCGTGCAGTTATAAATAACTCAACCTAAAATGGTGCTCTTAATAGTACTTAGAATATTATTGAAACCATTTGTAACCATCTCAAGTGTTTAGACAGTGTCCAGTGAGTCTACAGAACATTTATTGTAAATCTTCCACTAAATTATGAAACAAATCTTCACCTAAAGACATCCTCTGCTATGCTTTTACAGCAGTACTAGCTGCAGATTATTTTCACATAACTAACCTAAGAAACAGCCTACAAAAGCTGTAAGAATGCCAAAGCTTTTGAAAATAATAAATGTAACATAGTCTAGGTCTTACAACTCATCTGCTATAACCGTAGATCAAGAAAAAGTACATGCAATGTTACCTAAAGTTTAGTAGCTTAACCTTCCTTATATACCAATATGGTAACAGATGTACCTCAATTTATCTAGATATTAATATGAAAGGCATCAGTCATAGCCAAGTAAATGAGAACTAAACTATATTCTTGAGAGGGGACTATGTGAATCCTATTAATAGTAAGAACCAGAGCAATCTAAACACGCCAAAGTTCAAGAGACTACTTAGATACAAAACTGTAAATCAGAGCAGCCAGAATCCCACAATATAACATCAAACTGTGAGGCACAGTATTAAAGCTATCTAAAGAAAGTTGTTTTCTTTGTTTGTTTTAATAATCCATCTCCATCTCTTTTGGAGAGGGGACAAATGAGAATTCAGCCAAACCATTTAGCTGGCTATATTAAACCCAACTTATTGAACCATAACCAATAAGAAGTTAAAAAACACAAGTGATTTCAACATCCCTGACATGCTCTCATTTGTAGTTGTCCATAACTCACACGACTCAACCCAAGCTGGCTGCATGATGAACAGAGAGTTGTAATATTTGAAACAGATAACTATGGGAGGAAAAAAAAAAAAACCTGAATGTACTTGTTTCCTTGAGCCTTAAGCGGATTATTCAGCATCCACTTCTTTCAGGGTGTAAATGTTAAAGTTTTCAATCAGTTGAAAATGTTCACAAAGCTCAAAATTTCAAACTGATTCTTTGCAAAGAGCCAAGAAATCTGGTCCCTGATTTTGAGGAAATGATACTCTCCACAGTATATCCATACCTTGCAAACTGTATCCACATCCCAAGGTAGTATAGTCCTCAGATCAATGACTTCACAAGACACTCCTAGCTTCTCTTGAGCCATGGAAGCCACCTCTCGGATCACGTGAACCTGAAATAAGGAGGAAAATATACAGAGAAGGACTACTGACAAAAATTGTTGAGTTCTGACAGCCTTAATCGCGATAGTGCTTAAAGTCAGAGGAATTGGTCTGTAAAGTAAGTTGAATTAGTTTTAGACATGTTGTACCCCATATTCCACCAAAATAATCACATACAGATGCCTAGAAAATAGCAGGAAAGAGGTTCTTGGAGAAAGGGAGAGCAGTCATTGCCAGAGATACTGATTCCAAAGATATCAGCTCACAGAAGGTAAACAAAGTCACAAAAGTAGGTTGAGTTTCCAGAGAAAGCATGTAGAGAGAGAAGTAAAGGGCATAAGTCATGGGATCCTGTAGATGACCAACATTTAAGAGTTAAGTGGAGGAAGAGGAGATTGCTTAATAAAAAAAAAAAAATTAAAAAAAAAGATGAAGAAGAAAAAGTATAGTTAAAGAAAAAGAAATAAAATCAGGAGACAATATATTCCAGAAGCTAAAAAAAGATACACAGAGACAGTAGCAGTGTCACATACTATAGCAATACAGGATAAGGGATGGATTTAACAACTAGACGATTATCAATGTTAGCAGAAATAGTTCTAATTAGTGGGAAAAGAACTCATAAGGGAAATGAGTTTAAAAAAAAAGAAGACAAGGTAGTTAAAGAATTAAATACAGATAATAGAAAATAGTTGTTCAAGTTTGGTGATAAAAAAAGGAGGGCGATCCACTGATATTTAAGGAAAAAGTAGGACAGAGAAAAGGTATTTTTTTACAAAGAGAAGAGATACATGCTTTTTAAATAAAAGGGACATGGAAGGAGAAACTGAAGATGCAGGAGAGAGAGGGACCAGCTGACTAATCCCAGTCCTGGAGAAGGGGAAATGGAATACATCCTGAAACAGATTTAGAGAGGAAGCTATGAAAACCAGATACCTCTTCTTGGACCAGGACAAAAGGGAAAAAGGAAAGGACTGGCAGCAGAATTAATAGGTGTGAGGGGAAAGCACGTTGAGGGAGTTAATGCCTGAGACATGTAACTTCCCTATTAAAAGAGAGACACGGACACATGCTGAGGGTGGATATTTTTTAAAGGGGGCTCAAGGAGAGCAGAAGAGGTTTGCAAAAATCACTGTGGACACCATCACAGGATGTGACTCACCCAACAGCATGGTTATCCCCCTGCTGGTGAGAAGCCATGGGGACTACAGCTCTCCAAGCCAAAAATCAAGAGGAGAAGAGAGCAGGAGGCTGTGGTATCGCAAATGATTCTCAGTATCTTCTTTACAGTGTGGGGTAAGAAATTTTCTAAAATAAGCAAGTATTTCCTTCACACTGCAAAAAACAAAACTGATCATTTCTTTAAAAGAAGGAGAGACAGAAGTATACGAGATAAAAAAGAAAAGAAAAGAAGGAGAAGTAATGTACGAGATAGGAGTCTATGGCTTAAAAGCTGGACAGGAGACCCATGTGGGAATAAGTGCTGGGGAAAGCTGAGGCAGGTCAGGTCATTCGAAAAGAGAAGGAATGGAATAACGAGACCCCTGGCTGGGTCCAAAGAGCCAGCCAAGTAATCGGGAAAGAGGACAGCAGATGGGAAGAAAAAGACGATCGTAAGTCACGTGCTGCACCAAGTAGTGAGGATGTGGAACGTGTGCTTGAGAGAATGTATGTTTAGTGAATACATTTTCATAAACTCTCAACATAGTTTTAATGGCTTCGCCATACGCCTATATATTTTAACATGACTGAAAAGGCATCTCACCTTCAATCAAAAATCAGTACCAGATACAGATGTAGCACAAAACAAGGCGTAATTCTGATCTTCATCGGATCAGAATTGAAAATGAGAGCTTCCAAACACAAGATGGACGTTACCCGTTGCCACAACTGTTACTGACCTGAGTGCCCCAGGCAACGAGCGTAACATCACTCCCTTCCTGGATGACCTCGGCTTGGGACAAGGGGATGTTGTACGGTTCTATGGGAACCTGCTCCACTGAATAGATAACAAGGGAAAAAAATGAAAGGTTAATTATTTTTTCGCATGTGGCATTTGTGCATAAAAGAATATATGAACTTCACTGTGGCAAGCTTACTTTTATTTATTCTTCCCCCAAATTCCGTAAGTTATTTATAACAGAAACACCATTTACAATATGACATTACTACACAGATTAAAAAGTACAATACAAATCAGCTATCCTGGAACAGAAAAAGAACTTTAGGGAAAAACTTAGAAAATCTTAATAAAGTTTGTACTTTAGTTAATAATAATTTATCAACATTGGTTCATTAATTATAACAAATGTACCATACAAACATAAGATGTTAGTAATAGGGGAAACTGGGCTTGGGGTGTCTGGGAACTCTGTAGTGTCTTTGTACTTTTTCTATCAATCTAAACCTATTCTACAAAATAAAGTTTACAAAATGTTAATATGTCTGCTAAAACTTTATTGGATGGAATTAAGATCTCAGACAAGTTTTCTATCAAGGAGTTATGGGTGTTTGAAAAATAGAAAAAAAAAACCACACACACACATAGTAGGGCCAAGGTTTTAAGTATACTTTATTTTTGCACCTTGCATCTATGAACAGTTCATCAACCATGGCAGGTGACAACACCTTAATTTTCAAAGCTGAATCCTGTAGATCTCAAAGAGAGGTACCAAATCAGCTCCACCAGGACAAAAGGAAGAATAAACCACTGGTACTCCAGAGAAAACCATTTCATGATTTCTCTGTCCAGCCAAGTGCAAGTAACATAGAGTTGACTGAATTCAAGAGGAAAGAGTAAGATAATTTTTATGGGAAATTGAATAGGACATTGATGGAATTGCCCCATTATGCTGGGAAACCTTGAATGCCTATGTGAAGTAGAATAAGAATGGAAGTGGTGGGAAAAAAGTGTTGTTCCCTTTTGTTCATTTTCCCCATGGTCTTTTTATTACCATTGTCACATGAATTTCCTTTTTTTTTTTAATTCAAAAAGCACAGAAGAGTAAAAGAAAAGGTTCTCTCTGCTCCCAAGTAAGCCTTTCCAACTCCACTGCCCAGAAGTAATCAATACCAACAATTTCATAGTGCCTGCAATGAATAATTCTCATTCTATCTGTTGTCCAGATCCCTTAATTATCTTCCTACAATCCTCATGAAGCAAGGCTCCCTGTCCACTTCAAAGCTGAGGTCCACACATTCACTTTTCCAGCTTCCCTTGCATCTAGGGCGCAAAACATGGGCTCTGCCAATTAAATGCACCATCCGTACCAGCCTTTGAATTGGAAGCTGATGATACCAGAGACCAGCAAATATCCAGAACCCATGAGATACTAACGGTGGAGGCAGATCTGGCACCCAGGTTCAATGGTACCAATGGTTCAGACTACAGTTCCATGTCCACTAAAGTTGCTGCGGCATCTTTGCAAAACCACTATGCAGTCAAATTTTGTACCTAGATATATGACCTCTAAGCCTAGTTTTTAGGTACTCTAGAGATCTCTGAGCTTATCCTTCATATTATCCTTCAATTATCTTTCTGCTTATATTGGAGAGTTGATCTCATCTACTTGAAAACTAAGGACTCTGGCTGATTCAGTATCTTTTCAGATATATTTGTAATATGATCCTTGAACAATACAGAGGATAGGGGCATGGACCCTCCACGGGTCAAATATCTGCATATAACTTACAGTCAGCCCTCTGCATCCTTGGTTCCACATCCACATCCACACATTCAACTAACCATGGATCATGGTACTATTCAGTAGTATTTACTACTGAAAAAAACCCAGTACAAGTGGTCCCGCACAGTTCAAACCTGTTGACTGTTCATAGATAGATGTAAATCTTGTTTTCTTTCCACAAACAGAATCACATTGTACACACTAATTAAAACCCTTCTACAATCTCCATTTCCACTTAGCAATATATCTTGGATATGTTTTTATATCAAAAATATAGTTTTTAAAATCGTATTTGTAAGTAACAATTCTCCAATTTAATGTTGCTGTTATCAATGATGTGGTGGAAAATTTTAGTCCTCGTATTTTTGTATATTTCCAATCCAATGACTTTTCTATAACCAGTGCCAGAGAGAAATGAGTAAGTTTTAAATCATCAATATGTTTAAATAAAATAAATAAATAAAATGGTAAAACCTATAAAACTTCTTTTGTGGGTAAACCTCAACACAGATGACAATTAAGCTAACAAACCTGAGACACAGCTGTTAGGAAACAGATAAGCATCAAAAGCATTTTTTTTTTTTAAGTTTTTTGTGTAGCACACAAACTATGTTGAGTCAGATACTTCCAACTGTCTAAACAAGGGGCAGGAAAGTAACTTCTGTAAACAATGTTTTATTGGCACACAACCACGTCCATTCATTTACGTATTATCTGTAGTTGTTTTTTGTCCTTCAACAGCAGAACTGAGTAGTTGCAAGAGACAGCATTGCCTATAAGTCTAAAATATTTACTATCTGTCCCTTTATAGAAAATGTTTCCCAACCTCAATTCTAAACAGTGCTTTCAGAAGTTAATTCTAGCCCATTCACTGATGGCTTAAGCCCAGTATTGGATGGATGGAAGGATCAATGGATATATGGATGGATGGACAAAAGAACAAATAGGAAGACAGACATATTCAACTGGAATAACATATTTTACTTAGCAGTCCCCAGCTGCTAAGCCAAAGTGATGGTCAAGAACTGATAACATCTGGCAAACATGCCACGGGCAGCAAGCAGTCTCTCTGCCATCAAGATGCACATACAAAAGACAAGTCTTGAAGCCGGTACACACTTTGTCTTGCTTGTGAGTCGGTGGCCACCACTCAGGGGTCCCATCTTACCCGCCTTGTAAATCAGTTGCCAGCTGGTGATTAGCAAATCCTTGGAACACCCAACTCTAAAGGCTGGTGCACCAAAAGAAATGGGTTGATATCTTGGCCCACCTCCTTTGAAAAATTGCCAGTGAGTGACTAACTGCTTCATTGTATTCAATAAATTACCCAGAATAAGACCTCATTACTTTAACAATTACTTAATGGACAACATGACAAACCAATTTTAAAGTCCATCAAAAGAAAGAAAGAAAGAAGAAATCATGACAAGAACTTGATTCAGGAAGATCTCAGATAAAAAATGACCCCCAAAAAAATCTCTTTTTAGATTTGCATAAGTTTAATCCTGAGAGAAGGAGAATAAGAATACAATTTTATGGATTAAAGGCCTAAATGTAAGACTAGAAACCATAAAACTTCTAGAAGAGAACATACCCAAAACACTCTTGGACAAAAATCCCAGCAATATTTTTTTTGGATCTGTCTCCTCAGGCAAAAGAGACAAAAGCAAAAATAAACAAATGGGACCTAATTAAATGAAAAGGCTTTTGCACAGCACAGGAAACCGTCAACAAAATGAAAAGACAATGTACTGAATGGGAGGAAAATATTTTCAAATGATGTGACCATAACCCCACAATAAGGCATTTATATACAAAATATATAAAGAGCTCATATAACTCAATAACAAAACAAACAACTGATTTTTAAAAATGAGCAGAAGACCTGAACAGACATTTTTCCAAAGAAAATATACCAATGGCTAACAGGCGCATGTAAAGATGCTCATCACTGCTGATCATCAGAAAAATGCAAATCAAAACCACAGTGAGATATCACCTCACGCCTGTCAGAATGGCTATCATCAAAAAGAACACAAATAATAAATGTTGGCGAGGATGTGGAGAAAAGGGAACCCTTGTACGCTGTTAGTGAGAATGTCAATTGGTACAGCCACTGTGGAAAAAAATACAAAGGTTTCCAAAAAAATTAAAAACAGAACTACCATATGACCTAGCAATTCCACTTCTAGGTATATACCTGAAAACAAGTAAAATACTAATTAAAAAAGATACATGCACCTCAAGTTCACAGCAGCATTATTTACAACTGTCCAGGTATGAAATCAAACTAAGTGTCCATTAACAGATGAATGGATAAAGAGGTAGTATATGTATATGTACACATATATAATGGAATACTACTCAGCCATAAAAAAAGAATGAAATTTTGCTACTGGCAGCAACATGGGTGGACTTGGAGGGCATTATGCCAAGTGAAATAAGTCAGAGAGAGAAAGATAAACACTGTATGGTATCACTTACACGTGGAATCTGAAAAATATGACAAACTAGTGAATAAAACAAAAAAGAAGCAGACAGATACAGAGAACAAATTACTGGTTACCAGTGGGGAAAGAGAAGAGGAGCAAAACAGGGGTACGGGAAAGAAAAAAACGGTTATTATGGGATTATATAAAATCATGTGTGTGAAATTCTTGGAAACTGTAAGGTACTATAGAAATTAAAGAAACTTTCATTCAACAAAAACTAAATTTAAAAATTCTATAAATTACAAATGCTGGCAAGGATGTACAGAAAAGGGAACTCTTGTACACTGTTGATGGGAAGGTAAGTTGGTGTAATCACTATAGAAAACGGTATGGAGGGTCCTTGGAAAACTAACAATAGAACTACCACATGATCCAGCAATTCCATTCCTGGGTATATATCCAAAGAAAATGAAAACACTAATTTGAAAAGACACATGCACCCAAGATTCACTAGCAGCATTATTTATAATTGTTAAGATATGGAAGCAATCTAAATGTCCATCAACAGACGAATGGAAAAAGGAGATTTTATAATTATATTTATATATATACATATATACACACACATATATAAATTTAACAATATAATTTTAAATATATGTAAAATATATTTAAATTTTAAATATAAAAAGAACACAATTTTAAGATGTTCATTTATTTAAACGTGGCCAACAGGTCACCTAGAGAGCAAGCTATAATTCACAGGTACTTTCTAGTTTTATTAACTTGAATTATTTATTAACTTAAAGATTTTTATTCCAAGAAAGAGTTTTTATTTCACATAGTCATTCTTACACCACGGCTAAGCGCTTTATGAAAGAGAGCAGGTAAGAGGAGTTAGAGCACGAAACCCCAGGAACTGAAAAGCCCCTATGCAGCCAGATTCCTGTTTTCCCAGCAGTGGGACTAACTGAGCCTCCCCGCTCCCCCACGTGCTGATTACATTCTAATCTTAGCACTCATGAGCATTCCAAAGGGAAACCCTTCAGCATCAGCTGTGTTGACAAAAATGTGTGGCTTAGGGAAAAAAGAGACAGAGCTTTCTAAGGCCGAAATAAAAAAGATGCAATTTTTTGCTCAAACATCTAACAGGATCAATTTTTTTAATGTATATGGTAAGTTCCAACATCTCTGCTTCTTTGCAGTTGCAAATGCCCTTATATTCATATTACACGTACATTTATAGACTCAGCATGAATTAACTCATGCTTGATCCCTTTTATTTCCCATTCTCTTTCTTTTCTCCTTCCAATTTTCTTCTAATTTGTTGTACTGCTTACAAGTCATCTTAACATTCTTTTTTGGGGGGTTGGGGGTAATTATGTTTATTTACTTTTTTTTTTAGAGGAGGTACTGGGGATTGAACCCAGGACCTCACGCATGCTAAGATTGTGCTCTACCACTTGAGATATACCCTCTCCCCAACACATTCTTTAAATAAGGTAGAGTATATAAATAACCTACAGACTATGTATAATATACACTAATTCATTTAATAGTCATTGCATACCTGATATATGCAGACATCCTGCAAGATGCTAGACTATGAAATTAAAAAAGGCAGTTCCTGTCCTTGAGAGGCACATACTCAACTGGGAGTTAAAAGGATGAAAAGAGATAATCAACAAACAAATAAAAACATGATGCAAAACAAAAAACAAAAAAACTTATTTTTTAAGCAGGGGGAGGTTATAGTTCAGGGGTAGAGCATATGCTTAGCATGCACAAGGTCCTGGGTTCAATCTCCAGGACCTCCATTAAAAATAAATAAATAAATAAATAAATAAGCCTAATTACCTCTCCCTGCCCCCAAAAAAAGATATAGCAGTGAGGACAAACTGCTCTGGGACTACACAGAGAAACAACATCTGATTATAAGGTAGAGGCAGCTTCACTACCAACAAGGGGACAACTGATCAGGGTCTCAGAGATAAAGAAGTACTTGGCACAAGAGGAAATAAAGGAGACATTTCATATAGAAAGAAAACGTGTGTACAAAGAAATGAAGGTGTGAGATGTGTGTGTGTGTGTGTACACACACCTACAAACACGTGTCAACACAGACTTACATGATGCTTTAGGTAAAGGTGAACACTGAAAGCTTTAAATTATAATTCCAAGTCCCTAGAAAGAACTTTCCAATTCTTTCCGATGTAATACATTAAGAACTCATGTAGAAAGAATTGGCTAGAGAGCAACAATTCACTCTTAATGCTGTAAGTCCCGCTGTGAGGCACAGCATTACCGGGACAGAGATAATAGGGTCATTTCTCTGAGCTGGCACTAACCTACAGTAATGCTCGTTTCCTCACAGATGTGAAGCTTGGTAGGGCTTTATTGTGTTGCATTAAACATGATGCTGTGATAAAGCACAAATGTTCTTTTTAAAAAGGAAGTGTACTTCTAAAGTACGTTACTTCATGCTGCCTGATCAGTAACAGCAGATCCCAAGTCTCCACACCTGAGAGAGCCTCCCTCATTTGCCAGAATTTACAACCTAATGGGGGACAGTGCGCACACCCTCTCCCCACAAGAGCCCAGTCCCAGCCCTGTCTCTGCATCTAATCTGCTGCCCTGACAAAGCATCATATTACTTCTGTGCCCTAGTCTCCCACCTATAACTATGGGAAGCAGCCTGAGTCTACCTGGCACATCACAGGAACAGAATGAGGACACATTAAGTTAATTGCTATAGATGTTCTTTCAGTTCTGAGGAAGAAAACAGCTTTATAATTTAAAATACTGCATTGGTACAGTCACTGAGACTATAAAGTTTTCATTCCAGGAACGTTATTCTTATTCCTATTACCATTTGCTGTATAAAACTTCTACTTAATCATAAATTAATCTCTCTATATTATAATCGTTCTTTTCCTAAACACTCTCCTTTCAAATTTGAAGGTATTAATTATGGTCATATTTTTTGGTAATTTTTCACCTCTACACTAACAATTTCCTTTAACACTGATGTGAGAGCTAAGACTATATGAACAAAAAAACTAAATGCAATTTCTTCTAGTAATCACTTTAAAATTATTCTCCAAACACCGTTGTGCCCAATCTTCGCATCACCTCTGCACCTCAAATTACTGAAGGTCTAAAGATTAACAGTCTACTTTAAAAAGTCAATATATTGTTATATATTTGTCTATATTTATCAATATATTTGTCATAATATTAATATTACAGTCTAATTAGCAGATAAAATCAACTTTCCATAAATAAAATAATGAAGTGCAAGCCTTTGGTATTATTTAACCCATGGTGATTATTAGGAGCATGCGTGCACAGCATAAACTGACAAAAGCCTCAGTTCCACAAAGGAGTCAACCAGAGGGATGTCCTGGGAGCCACAGTGGTTGAGGGTCACAACCACATAATAACCTAGGCCTTCACACTATTAAGCATGTTAAATAAGCATTACTGTTTCAGAAGGTCATGTTGTCATTATCACTGAAAAATAAAAAATCTACCTATTATTTTTTACTGAATAGCTATACTACCTTGAAACAAAAAGTCCTGGACCCAGTTCAACTCAAATGCATGTTAATTCTTGTTCTTTGATAATTAGTTATTTTGAAAATCCCACATTCCCAGTTCTTTTGCATATAAGACAAATTAGATTCTTTTTCTCAAAGTCATCACAAAAACAAAGATTTGGTAAAGCAACCACCGTATTCCTTACACAATTTCAAAATTAGCCTCTTTCCGTTCTCCTGTCTCATTTAATGTAACAGAAAAGCTTTTACAACAACTGATATTTTTCTGCAATATGTGTCAACAAACTTAGTGCATATGCTAAAATTTAACCATACTTATAACATACCTTGATCAATCTTTGCAATTACTCTTAGGGTCCTTTTTCCTCATGTACTTTCTATTGTGCAGTATTTAATAATTTAACAAAAGTTCTCCCATCAGCCATTTTACTAGCATTTGTTCATTTTTCATGTTTAAGACTCTAGAATTCCTTAAGTAAATATTTTCTAGAGCAAGGAGCTACATATGGATGAACTTCACTTACACAGATTCTAACAAGATAAACTGGTATTTGGCAAAGATAATAATGGAATGCTGAATTAAGGGGCACATTTTAAAGCCATTCTCCATCAGCATGTAGCAAGTTTAAAGAAAAAAAAATTACCTAACAAAAGAATTATGTTGATATAGAAAAAGAATGTATTAGTTTTCACAGTCAACTGTAAAATCACCATTAGTTTATGAACCACAAAGAAACAAACAAACCTAATTACCTCTCCCCTCCAAAAAAACACGAAAAAAAAAACCTAGAATTTTTATTTTATTCTTATTGAAAGAAAAAAATTACACTTAATCAGACGTGGGTACCATCTATCACCTTTATATACACATCATAACAAAGTGTAAGGAAAATATGTTAGTTATGCTATTCCTAGAACTCTTTCACTTTCAGAATCTAATTCTCACTCACCTTTTGACTTACAACCATCAGTGTACATGTTCTTTACAGAATATCATTTTCTGTGTTACCAGGCACATCATTGATGCAGCACCTTTTAAATAAATCCATTAAAAAAGTTAAAAGATAGGTACCAGGCTTTCCCGCTAGCTCAGCATTAGGAACAGCCTATTTCTGACTCCTGCTTCGAAAGATCACTGAATTGTGAGCCTCCACTTTCCCCAGCCTTCTACCCATCACACCACTTAGAACCTCACTGTTAAAAGAGTAGTTCTCTGGCGTCTTTGAAATTTTATTCTAAGCTGTTGATACCCAATCTACAGCTACTGGTCCTGATTAACCATTTTGATATTTGTGCACGAGCAGGTAACAGTGGCCACTGGTTAAGATGACTCCAAGATGCCACTGATTTTAAGCCACATTCCAATTTCAGATATGTTACAATGTGAAGGGCAATGGACATCTTAGAATCAATAAAATATAATACCTTATACTGAGTAGATGACTTTCCAACATTAAAGTATTATGATAGATATTTTCTATATCACGTTTTTGGTATCTTAAATCCCTCAGTTTCCATAAATACCCATGAGGAGCTATATTTTCCAGGAGCTTTTGTCCTCTGACTTCTTAAATGCAAAGAATGAACAGAAAAAAATCACTGGAGCACATCAGCCAAAGACAACAGTTCTAAGAAGAAGAAAGACATGTGGGAACCATGCGATACGTCTGCTAGACTGCAAAACTCATCACTGCATATGTAACACTGAACAGTGGTTAATGACTTTATGAATCAGGATCCAATCAGGAAAACGAACTTCTCGAGAAGAAGTGAATTCAGGGAATCTGCTAGAAAGATGTGGCAAGGGCTGGAGTAGCACGTGGTGAAATAATGCAACTCAGAGATCAGGAAGCAGATATGACTTCTGGGCTGGACCTAGGGGCCCAGAAGACCCACTAACAGTGCAGGAGCCACCATGTGATGCTGCTGAGCAGGAGAGTCCAGCTGAAGGCCCATCAAGCTGCTGACATTGATGCTGCAGAACAATGACAGCTGCTAGAGTCTCGTCAATGCCATGACCAGCGATGCCTCCAAAACCATAACGGCCTCCTTCCCTTCCACCTCCATCCCTCCTTCTAATCCAATGCAAATACTGTCCATTGACAGAATCTCCTGGAACTTGGACAGCCAGGGAGTCAGAAAAATACACAGAAACAGACTCAGACATACAAAATAAACTTACAGTAACCAGGAGGGGTAGGGGGTGGGAAGGGATAAATTGGGAGTTCAAGATTTGCAGACACACACTACTATGTATAAAATAGATAAACAACAAGTTTCTACTGTAGAGCACAGGGAACTATATTCAATACCTTGTAGTCACCTATAATGAAACAGAATATGAAAAGGAATGTATGCACTTACATATATGACTGAAGCATTATGCTGCACACCAGAAATTGACACATTGTAAACTGACTATATTTCAATTAAAAAAAAAAAAAAAGAAAAATACAGTTTACTAATTTCCAACCCCTTTCCCAGCATTACAGAGAATAGAGTAAAGCAAGTGTGGAAACAAGAGCCAACCGACAAATATAAAACAGATTTACCTAATAATATTAGTATTTAAGAGAAGAAAAAGTCACCTTTGGTGAGAAATAAAGGAAACCCCAATATATTAATAATAACCAAAAGAGCTACTATTTAGCAAACCCTTCCTACATACCAGACACTGTTTTTTAGGATCTTACATGTATCGCCTCATTTCATCCTCACAACTCAATGTGATTGATCTTAGATTTACCCCAATTCTACAGATAAGGAAACTGAGTCAGAGAGGTATTAACTAACTTGGTAAAGTTATAAGATAGCAAAGGGGTAACTCTGGGGTCCAAGCTCATAACCACTATGTCATATTGCTCAGACATCTGCCCAAAGTGGGTTTCAGTAGAAATATGAAATATGAACATGTATCATTGTAAGCCTTAAAAATCAATAGCAGCAACTGTATATTTTAACGAAGGGGATGTTAGGTTTGTCACATTTTTAAAAGATTGACAACATAATCTTAAGAATAAATAATTGCCGTTTTTCCTAAGACCAATCAAGTATTAAATCTTGAACTCTCACTTAGCTGCAGCAATTTGCTCCCATTTCCTCAAATTCATATACTAAATGGGCTTTTTATTCCATAGATCAAGTATTCTTCACAATCTCCACACACACTTATCACCCAGTATCTGCCTCTGCGTATGGCTGTATTATCACTCCTTTGTTAGAAATCCGTATTCTCCATTTATATAAATTCCTTTATATCAAATCATAGATTAAAACTACCAAATTACCAGGAATACTGGGCACACTAATATAGCCAGAAACTCTGATTTGTAGTCCAGTGACTTAAGAAAAACAAACATCATTTATTTATTAATCATTTCCTACCCCCCAAGACATATTCAGCACCTGAGATAAAGATAAATTAGGTAGAATCCATAAATTTAAGTACAACACTGAAAGATGCTGAAGGAGTAAAGACAACATTAATGAAATGTTTCAAATTGAGAAAAATTTCCCAACTGTAATTTTCACACACCTGACAACTTTATTTCTATCTGTGAAAGATAAATATATATGAAAATTCCTAAATAACCTAATGGCCTCCAGAGTTTAGGGCTTCCTACCTATCCAACCTATTAGCATGCCAGACCTCAAAATATATAGCTTCAACTTTTGCTTAACATACACTTGTACATATTGAAAATGAAAATTCCTAATGGGTTTTGTGTGTGCTTTTTACTCCAAATTTGAAACCCTGTAGATCAACTAAATGCCAGCTCAAAACATCCCTAATGTTAGTTAACAGTTCAGTTTTGACAATGTTAATAACATTAATAATATCATGACAATACTTGCATAGCAATGTTTCTATACTATTAGAGCTATTATATTTGCCCTCAATATTTTGCTGGAGAAAAACCAAAGCACTAATGCCACCAAAGAAAATACTATAAAACTGAAGTCAGTTAAGAAATCATTTGGTTACTGCATACAAATTTTCACTTGGATGCTTGGTGCATTTAAGTCATTTGAATCATTCAATCTGGAAAGAAAAATATTAAAGATACATACTTACATATACATAAGCTTGGTAACTGTGTCATTGACAACTATATCTAAAAGGTGAGATTCAAACTGGAATTTTTGTAATTCCCCTCTTGATAAAGAACTCTTTTAAATAGAAGTCATCTTAGACTTTCAGACATCTGACTTTGTTCACATTTTGAGAAACACATTAGGAACTGTCTGTAATCAAGAAGCAGAGGACTCTGGCTTGATTTAACATGATACAATGTACATCCAAATATGCTAGGATGTGTTGTAAATCCTAAATAATCTTCATAAGAATCCCTGACAGACTAAAAACATTCCACAGTAGCCCTTGTATTACCGTGGACCTAGCAACTATTCCTTCTGAACTTCTTATAAAATCTGAATTGTCCAATCAACAGAAACAACATTGGAAGAACAATTCCTCTCTCTTCTGGTAACCGTTTTGGACCAACTATTCCTGAAACTGGCTGCTCACTGGTGGCCCTCTCTTGCTAAAGCTCTATAAAATCCTTTACCCCCTCTCTCCTGAATTAGAACACTCTAGTGTGCTCATGGTACAACATTCTGAATAAAGGCTTATATTGATGGTGTTAATATTCAAATAAATTATTGGAGTTTTTTTAAAATAATAGAAACATCTTTTAATACACCACTAACATTTATTAAGCATTTCTTATATGTCAGGCATTATTCTAAGTATTTTATATGTATTAACATATTTAATCAAATGATACTACAAAGAAAATTTCATACTACTAAATTTGAAAATTCAGAGAAAATATGATATTATAAAAAGATATAGATAACCGATATTTACTCAAGAACCGGTAGTAGACCAAGAACTATAAAAGATATCAAAAGCAAAGTCAAAAATCTGTCCCCAAAGGCACCAGAAACAATGGTTTTACAAGCAAATTGTATTAAACCTGATAGAACAGATAATAACCTAGATATTCAATCCAGTCTGGAGCACAGAAAAAGAAAGCAGCCCAGTTCATTTTACAAGACTAGCTTAACTCTGATTTGGAAACCAGACAAGAAGGGTGAAGGAAGGAAAAGCTATAAACCAATTTTACATATAAATATATATCCATGTTCATATACATGTAAAGAAAGAAAACTATAGTCTATTTATGAACAAAAAGGTCTTTTTAAAAATCTTCTAACTGAATACAGGAATGTGCTGATGGAACAACGCATCATGATCAAGTAGAATTTATCCCAAAATTACTCAACATTAGGAAATATGTCAATGAAATTCATCTCGTCAAGAGATCAAAGGAGAAAAACCATACAAGCATCTCATCAGATACCCAAAAAGAATCTGAAAAAAATTCAGCACCTTGGGAGAAGTGGCAGGAAGGAGCCTGTGACTAAGTTAAAAATAAGAGAAATTTCCTTAACTTGATAAAGAGCATCACCTGCGTACTAGGTTAAGGAAGAATGAGACATTTAAGGGGTACAAACTATTATGTATGAAATAAACTACAAGGATATATTGTACAGTACAGGGAATATTGCCAATATTTCATAATAACTTTAAATGAAGTATAACCTTTAAAGACTATGAATCACTGTATTGTACACCTATAATATATAATATTGTACATCAACTATACTTTAATAAAAATTTTTTAAAGATGAGAGTTCTAATAAAGAAAAGAGAAATGTCTGATCAATTATTGGGGGGAAAAAGAGCTATAATAATCATTAGCTATAGAGGATAAGATTTTCTACCTAGAACATTTAAGGTAATTAATTGAAATTTTATCAGAGAATTGAGTAAGGTCTCCAAATGCAATATTAACACACAAAATCAACAGCTTATCCATATACCAGTAATAACCAATTAGAAATATGTAACAGAAAAAATATCCTACCCATAATTTTTATATATATATATAAAACATCTAGTAGTAACTCTAACAACAAAATATGCCAAACCTAATGGAAATACCTACACAATTTATGCATTAACATAAAAAGTCTGAATAAATGAAGACAAACATGTTTTTGGAAAAGAAGAATCGTTATAGTGCAGATGCAAAGAACAGGGAAAAAAACGTTCCAATCTTTTTTGCCTACTTTAAAAAAAAACCTTTACAAACTATGTATAAATATACCCATATATTTCCAAATAATAGGACAAACACTGCTCTCAATGACAATCAGTTCACAGATATAGACATAAAGGCGACATTTCCCAGAAGGTAACATTAAACTGTTGAGATCCAGTTGCTTCAAGGTGAACTTCTAATAAACAGATGAAAAAGACACGTTTTATAACAACACACACACACAAAAAGTTTTAAAAATACAAGAGCAGGAAAAATTCTGATACACACAAGAATAAAAATGCAAGGCTTTTATTTTTAGCATCCCCAAGTTAACTGTCTTCCAAACATTTCCAGCTTTCACTTTTAGCTTTCAGGCTATAAATGGTTACATATTGAGTCTTGTCTTCCCACAGGACCTGTGTCGGTAACACCTGATCCTCTCAGTCACTGCCTTTTAGACACTTGCAGTGTCTGCCTTCATCTATTATTTATTACTCAGGGCTTAATCAAAGAATACAAGAGGCTTCCAGAAAACAAAAATGGAATTAAGGAACATAGGCTTTAAAGTTTAGACTACAAAAAACACAGGCTTTTAATTTTCTCCTTCCACATGCCCAAATATATATATAAATAGGGATGTTTACATCAACATTGTTTAGAATAGGCAAAATTTAGAAAGAACTCCAAGTTCCACAATAGAAGGAAAAATAATTTATGGTATACTCCAAGAAACTGTGTAAGTTAGAAATCAGCTAAATCTTTGTGAACTTACACTCAAATGTATCCAAAATAAATTGGTAAGCAAAGCAAGTTATAAAATAGCTACACATAACATGTTTATTTTCATTATTTGTGTATATATGTTCTATAGATTCACATATTTGTGTAAATGTAAATGCATGGGAAAAGATTTGAAAAGCCACAGAACCATGTTTGCAGTATGACCTTATGTAACTCTGTTTATATGTAAATGTGTTCTATACATTCACATATGTATAAATATAAATGCACAGAAAGATCTGAGGAGTTGGGTAGGGAAACGCTACTCCACAAGGTTAAAGCTGAAGTCTACGCGAGCAATTCATGAAGAATAAACAAGCATGAAAGTAAAAAACACAAAATGTAAAAAAGATCATTTGTAATCAAATAAATGAAAACTAAAATAAATGGACAGTAATAAAAAGGCCATACATGCAGACAAAAGTCTAGCAGGATATACAACAAAAAGTCAAGAGCAGTTAGGGGATGGATTTATGAGCTCCTTTGATCATCGCTTTTGTACTTTTAGGAGTTTCAATAAACACATAGGAAAGATTCAATAATAGCCACAATCCTTTAACCGGTATCCACACCCTTTGCAATGTGACTTTGCAGTTGTTTCCATGAAGAAATGGACGCTGTTTGCCCTCCTGATGATCTTAGGCTGAGCCTGAGGCTTGCTCTAGCATACTCCAGCAGAGAGGCATGCCAGCCTGGGCTTCAAGGGCCTTGGGTGCTTCTGCGTGCTCCCTTGAGACCTCTGCTTCCACCATGTGAAGAAGCCCACGCTAGCCTGCTGGAGGACGAGGGACAGCAGACCAGAGCACACCAACCACGGCCCCAGAAACCTGAGACAGCCCAACTAAGGTCAGCAAATCCAAGCCACACCTGACTTGCAACTGATGGCAGACCTATGATGGAGCCCAGCGGACACCAGAACTGCCCAGCTGAGCTCAGCCTTACTCTCTGGCCTGCACATGAGCTGTACAGAAAGTTGTTTCAAGCCAATAAGTGGCTCATTAAGCATCAACTGTTTGCCGGTAGAGCATACAATACCTTTATAAGGTGAAAAATAAGTCTTTTCAAGAAAACAATGTAAGACACTACTAACCACTTAACTAGAATGTTGTTTACACTGAAATATTACGGGTATCTTATTTCTAGTAGGTGTATGTCTTTTTAATTGAAAAAAAAAGAAAATTAAAGTAGTGCAACAGGGTAACTGAACTACTTTCGAGTTCCAAGCTGCCATTTAGCAAACTTCAATGCTGCCCTTATATATATGAATAAAATACCTGATATAAAAATAGGTATTTTTGTCATATTAAGGACTAATGATACAACTAAGTTACCCTTGGAAGTCACATCAACCACCACCAGCAATGACGGAGAACTTTCACTGTGCCAGTCCCTTTAAATCTGTTCATTTCATCTTTAAATCAACTTGATGAGACAAGGTATTATCACTGTCCTGGTACTGAGAGAACTAAAACAGAGAGGGTAAGAAGCTTGCCCAAAGTCACCTGAGCAGGAAGTAGTGGAGTCAGGACTTCAAACTCAGGCAATCTGGTTCCAAAATCTACAATCGTAACCACTTTATTCAACTGCCACAAGAAAGACAAGTTGCCCGAGGGAAAAAGAGAAATCACACTGACCACTTAATGTGTCTGAAGATAACAAAGAAAGATTACATTGAGGAGATTAGGGACTATATTAGTAATAGAAACATGAGAAATTAAGCAAATGAAAAGAGAAAGAAAAGGAAAAAAAGTATTTCAGAGAAAACAAACAGTTAAAATCAAAGAGGAAATAAAAGAATGCTGGGTATTTTGCATTTTTTTTTTTTTAGCTGTTGTGAATCATACCAATGTGATCATAGCAATGTAAATACTAAATAATAATCTGACCAAAAATTACACTACCACCCTATAGAGATATTTTTTAAAGCCTGGATATTTTGAGACACATGCTGGAGAAAAGAAGAGGGCATAAAATAGCCAAATTCTAGTAGGAAGTTAAAATAATAATGCTTAAAATTTTAAAAACAAGTGTAAGCACATTATTTACTAATGATGATATACTACAGGAAACTACTATAAATGATTGCCTGTGGGGAGAGAAGCATGGATTTGGCAAAGGTTGAGGTAAGGAACTACTATTTTTGGTTACAAGATGTTATTTGAGTTTTTAAATTCTGTGTATCATTTTAATTTAAAAACTAACAAATCTAACAAATGAATTTTCTCTCATTACTGCATCAAACTTAATTCTTTTCAGTGACTATCCCTAGTATTAAATGTCCTAGCCTGCATAAAAATAACCTGCTTTAATGATGCCAACCAAAACAAATTTAAAATACAAAACATGAATTCCTTTTTTGTGTACACTGGGATTTAGCAAAAATATTTTTAAAGTCTTCTACCATTCAGAAACCACTTAAAACAATTTTCTTCCCTTCAGAATGTATGAGTATGTATCTAATTCCTATATTTGCTTAAAAAAACATCCTCAATATCATTATGACCTATATTTGCCTGAAAGGGTAGTGTGAATTCTGGAAATAAGGCAACACAAGCTTTTAGCCTTACTTCTTCTCACTAAACAACCATAGATAAAAGCCGTATTTACTTCAGTTATCACTGATGCCCTGAATCATTCAGTTAAATAAAACCGAAAAGTTCAAAAGACACACAAGAACAGCCTCTCCACCAGATGCCTTTATCTGATAATGTCCCCGACTCATTCTCTTTTTGAATCATAACTATTTTGTATATTTTTGACATTGTCTAGATTGCTCTTCCTTATCTGCCTCTTCTAAATATCCCTCTGCTATTTTTAAAAAAATTTAATTGCATGTAGATGTCATAATTAGAATAAATGATCCAGAAATATTTAGTGACTTTTTCTTTCCAAATTTAAAAGGTACAAGCTTTATTGTATATTCAAAACAAGTGGAGACAAAATTAAGAAAACTGCTGCATAAAGAATGGATTAATGACCTATTTTTACCTTCATCTTTGTAGTTTATAAAGTTAATGGCTAAGTGGGAAGAAATCCTTTCTAAATGTTGTAGACCAGACATAAGGGAGAGACATCACAGCACAGATGTTGCAACAGAGAATAGTGTATGGGGACCAGGTCCAAAAATGAGGGGGTCAGGGAGGTCAAGAAGAGCTGTGACAGGGACAAATGGTTTTACCCCCCTCCCTGAAATGTGAGAAGACTGTATTTCTCGGCTGCCTTTGTCTCTAGCCGGGGACATGTGACCAAGTCCCTTAATTATAGCACAGAGGCTCCCAAATCAGACCTGTGACCACACTGGACTGTGTCACGTGTAGTTTTTATAACCTTTAAAGAAGAAAATTAACCCAATGCCAATGGAGAAGTTAGCACAGTCGGTACCCCTTCAAACCTTGGACTATACAGCCCATAAATGATACACAGCCTCAATGAATGGCTATTGATGGCATATTTTTCCATTCAATTAAAACGTAGGTCATTTTAATTCTGTGGGAAAATGTTTTTAAACAGCGTATTTCTTGGCATGAAACCAGGACAAGGGAGCAACTTGTTTCATTTATGCCCTCCACCCAACAATGTTTAAGTGGTAATATAAAGTAGGGTAAGTAATGTGAGAAGGAGGACAGCCTTTGGGGTCAGAACACCTTGGTTTAAAACCTAACTCTGTCACTAGTTCCTCTGTGAGTAAGTTTCTTAAATTCTCTACATTGCAGTTTCAGGATAATACCATCTCACAGAGCTTTTACGAAGATTAAATGGAACGATCCATTTACCACATACGTCCAATGCCTGAGTCTAGAGATAAACTGTCTGGGTCTGAATCCTGTTTGTGCAGATTTGGGCAAGTTGCCTAACTTCTCTAACCCTTAGGTTCCTCATGGATAAAATAGTGATAGTGACAGAATTTCGGGTAAGGTTGTTGTGAGGATTAAATGAAACAGTCAAGTCATTCTTTTGGGGGGGGTGGTAATTAGGTTTTTTATTTATATATAAATGTATATATTTTTTAAACAGAGGCACTGGGGATTGAACCCAGGACCTCGTGCATGCTAAGCATATGCTCTACTACTGAGCTCTACCCTCTCCCCCTTTTAAGTCATTCTTTAAAGAATCTCTTTCCCCTTCTTCCCTTTCCCTTTCCTCCTTCTTTTCCCCTTCCTGGTGGCTAAAATGTGTATGTGATGTTGGGAGTACAGCACCCTTGTGGGACCACGTTGAAGACAGCAGAGAAATCAAACAGGAGGGCCCTGGTACCTTGATGACTGAGGAGATGCCACACTGCCAACCAGGACACTTATGTGAGAGAAAGATAAACTTCTGTCTTCCTTAAGGTCTTATTATGGGTTCTATTGTTCGCCTAACTTTTTGAAATTGTATAATTCATGAATATATCCATGTATTTAAGATACCATTCCACAAATAAAATGAGGACTTAAATTCATGGACTTTAGAAACATTGCCTTAGACTTCTCAAAAGTTAGCTTTTGTGTCCTTACTTATACTTGACCATGTCCCATTTAGCTAGGATTACTGGATAATTAGCATAAATGAGCTATTATGTAATTAATACAACTCCCAATCAACTCCCATTTTTACAAGTAACTGTCAGGAAAGTATCTGTAATATAATAATACACACCTATATTTATTACTCTATGAACTTTTCCAGCATAAATTCTTAAAAAAATTCAAATGTAAAGGTTCCTATCTTTAGTCACCTGTTTTAACTATTCCCAAATGTATACTGGAAATTCAAGAATGAATGTAGTGAGGGGAAGTCAATCTATTAAGTTAGTTACAGATACAAGTCTTCCTATTACTACCACTTAGGAATTTTCACGCTCTTTGATCTTTTAAATGAATCTAAAGCTGAATCTAAAGCATCTTTTATCTTTTTGACTCTGTCAATACAGAAATGTCTTCCACAAGGCACTCCAGATTATTGAATCAAAATACTCCATTCCTTTTTATATCATTCCAAACAAACTTAACTGTGGAGTTTACTCCACCAGTGCAAAGTAGATCTGAGAGATTAACAGATGGAGCCAGAAAAGAGTGGCTCCACACAGGCAGCAATAAAAGAATCAGTGTCAGAATATTCAGAGTCCCCGACCTCATCCCCCTCAAAAACGCAGAAACCAAAATATGGTCAGCTATAAGATACGGATTTGAACCAGAGGCCAAGTCTAAGAAAACTAAACGTTAAAAGCATCCTGAAATTTTTTTTTTGGCATGGGAGGGTTTTTTTATTTATCTATCTATCTATCTATCTACCTACCTATCTACCTACCTATCTATTTATCTATCTAGCTATCTATCTTTAATGGAGGTACTGAAGATTGAACCCAGGGCCTTGTTCATGCTAGGTGCACACTCTACCACTGAGCCCCTTAAAAGCACCTACCCTACCCCCTTAAAAGCATCCTGAATTCTATATAAGAACCAAGAATTTTTAAAAAAGACAAATGGAGATAGTTATTGCTTTAATATTGATATTAAGCACTGGTTCTCAAAAGTTACTCTGAGTCAGAAGCACCTGGAGGGCTGTGACGACACAGCGAGCTGGGCCGTCCCCAGGGGTGCTGATTCAGTAGGTCTTGAACTGAGGCTGGACAGTCTGCATTCCTAACAAGCTCCCACAAGGCTTCTGCTGCTGGCCCAGGGATCAACCTTGATAACCACCCAGAGAACACTCATATGAAGACTTTGCTGGCTAGCTCTCTTCCTAGCCTACTTTCTTCTACAGACAAGTCCTCTAGCTGTGAAAGAACGATGCTTTCTTAGTCTTTATCGAGCCATTGGGGGTCAAGAAAAGATTCAGAGTTAAGAGTCCCTGAAACGGCACATAATCAATCACAGGGAAACTTCTGCAAAACTTTTGAGCCTCGATCCTCCTCGTCGGGGCCTTTCATAATCTATCCCAGGGCCAAACCTACAACTAATATCTCCAGCTCAGTCTCTTAGCTGGAATCCTGTAACATTAAACATTTCCCTTACCAGTCTTGGTTTCAAAATCTGCAGCAAAATAAGTATTACTTTTTGAAATGTTTCCTACTCAGTCTCATATTAAACACTGAAAAAAAACACCTTTATTAATTGATTAGCTTTAATTGGTTGGTCTTACAAATATAATACTCACAAGGTATCCAAGTAATTAGAAATCAAATAGCTACTCAGTTTTAACATTGGTATTTTCCATTCTTGGGCATATATCCACAGAAAACTCTAATTCAAAAAGACATATGCACTCCAAAGTTCATAGCAGCACTATTTACAGTAGCCAAGACATGGAAACAACCTAAATGTCCATCAATAGATGATTGGATAAAGAAGCTGTGGTGTATTTATACAATGGAATACTACTCAGCCATAAAAAAGAATGCAATAATGCCATTTGCAGGACATGGATGGACCTAGAGATTGTCATATTAAGTGAAGTAAGTAAGACAAATATATGATGTTGTTTATAAGTGGAATTTAAAATTTAAAAAAAGATACAAAGTTTATTTACAAGCCAGAAATAGACTCAAGGACATAGAAAACAAACTGTGGTTACCAGGGGGGACATGGGAGAGGGATAGATAAGCAGTTTGGGAGTAACAAATACACACTACTATATATAAAATAGATAAACAACAAGGTCCTACTGTATAGCACAGGGAACTATATTCAATTTTTTGTAATAAGCTATAATGGAAGAGAATCTGAATATATATATATATATATATATATATATATATATATATATGTGTGTGTGTGTGTGTGTGTGTATGTATATGTATAACTGAATCACTTTGCTGTACACCTAAAACTAACATTGTAAATCAACTACACTTCAATAAAAAGAGTTTTAAAAAACTGATATTTTCCTATTCACCTCAAGATTATAAATTCTTTTGTTATTTTTTTATTCCATAAGGGACATAGATAACAATAGTTTCTTAAAGAGATAGAAATTCAATTTAAAGTATGCTTAACTTAAGAATAAATAGAACTCTGATAAATTCGCCAACAGAAATGTAAGATGACACAACCACTCTGAAAAACTCTTCAGTAGATTCTTGTAACGATCTACATCCACTCTGTGACAAACCAGTTCTACTCCTAGATGTTTATTTCCCCCCACTTCAAAAAATATGTTCACAAAAATACTTGTGCAAGATTGTCCCTAGCAGCCTTGTACAAAATAGACAAAATCTGAAAACAATAATGGACATTTGCTCATCAACAGGACTGGATAAACTGTGGTATATTCATACAATGGAAATACTACTCAGCAATGAAAAAGGAATAAATTCCTGATACAAGTAACAACATGAATGAATTTCAAAGCCAATGGGTTGAGCAAAAGAAGACAAACACAGAAGAATATATATAGTACTATGTGATTTGTTTCTATGTAGCCCCAAAGCATGTGCATCTAATATATGGTGAGAGCAATTAGAAAAGTGGCTAAGTTTGGGGTAGGGAGAATGGATTGGCAGAGAAGAGGCAGGAAAGAGCTTCCTGGAGTGATGAAAGTTTTCTACATCTTATTTTGCAGTGTTTACATGGATGTATGGGACTGTCAGATCTATCAAAGTGCATACTTAATATCTGTGCATTTGTATGTAAATGTAAGTAATTCACATCAGAATAAAACAAAATGTTTTTAAGCTTAGCTCTTCAAGGAAAGGAATGATTTGCCAAAGCAATGTTTCTTGAATTTAAAACAAAATACACGTTAGACAGAATAAACAGTTTGATGTTTAAATGTCCACTATAGTTGATAAAGAGGCAGTCACAGATGAGGGTTTACAGAATAATGATTCTGAGAATAGGGGAAGGGTGACCAAACACTCCAGTTTATCTTAGACACTCCCCTCAGTGCAGACCTGATGTCACAGCATTAACAGTGTCCCCTTCACTACCAAGAGTCCTAATTCAGATGAAGACCTGTAAGGTCACTTTTGCTAAAAGGGCATTGGATGTTATTTAGGACAAAGAGCTCATTCACTTTTTCATTCAATCCACATCTACTAGCATCTGTTATGGAGTCAAATATAATCCCTATTTTCTTGCTACCAGCTCACATTGCTTCTGTTTCCACAATCAAAATATAAAAAGCTAGGATGGATGTTCCCTATGGTTAACTTAAAATATACAGCTGAGGACAAACTAAATATAGAAGTAATCAGATTTCTTTTTTTCCTACAAGGAAAATATAAAACAAGCTTCTGGGAAAAAAAAAAAGTTACATAATTTTGAACTGCGTAAAACAAAACGTATAAAGATCTTCATAAATATAAAATAAAGGAAACATTTACCTGCTGCCCTGTAAAGTATTTTAGGTTCAAAAAATATACAAGGATTTTTATCCTCTATGCATGACAAAAGAAGTCCTTTGGCCTGGAAAGGGCTTCTGGGTACAACCACCTGCAAAAACAGATTTTTGTTTTAAAGACAATTTCAGTGAAAATGTATCCCAGTTATCTTACTTATAAAAAGGTTTGATGGTTAAATAACCAATTGTTACTAATTAAATATAGAAAGCTTGTATTTTTAGACCAATCATCGTTTATTATAAAATTTACATATTGTCCCCAAAAAATCCCATTTGTTCCACAAATTTTTACCAGATGTCCACCATATTCTGGTAACTAAGATACTGCTCTTCTCTCAAGGAGCTAGGTTTGCATATACATAAACAATAAAAGGAATCCACAAAAAGCACTCATCAATACAACAGAGTAAAGTTCCCAATATCTTCCTGCATTTACCTATAAAGAAATCTTTTCCACTAATATTCCAGTAGAATACTCCAAAGGCATGCAACTCTCTTCTCCAATTTTATCATGCTAAAATCTCCTCCTTTCCCATGCAAAATCTGGATAATCCACTGAACTTTATGATCCAGGCACTATAATTCCCAGTTACTGAAAAGCTAAAAGAAAAGTGTGGATACTTAAAACACTTCCAGGTGGGGAAAGGGCTCTAGGACCTTCCTGAGAATGAGGTTGATACTGAAGAAGATGATGGTAGTAACAGCAGGGAGAACACATGTTAGTGGGGCCAAGCCCACTATGTGGGTTAGTTCTTCCGCTGCTCATAGCGACCCCACGAGGTGGTGATTATTATTTTCCCCAATTTAGAAATACAGACTGAGACTTAAAGAGGGATCAAGTAACTTGCCCAAGGTTACACCGATTGCTAGAGCAGGGATTCCCACCTGTTCTAACTGACCAAGCTCTTAACTTCTATACCATTTTGCCTCCAATCACAAACTTGTATCTAGTTTAAAGATTGTTAAGTAACTGCATAAAGATAAGTGTCCCATGGGAAGAGTTATCATTAAGATAAACCTGAGAGAGTGGGGACACAGCTCAGTGGTAGAGGGCATGCTCAGCATGCACAAGGTCCTGGGTTCAATCCCCAGTACCTCTGTTAAGAAGGGGGGAAAAATATAGACAATGAAATATTTTTTTAAATAATAAAATAAAATAAATCTGAATTTATCATAAACACTTAAGTAAGATTCCTTGAAGCAAGCTATACTTGGCTTTCAAAATCATTTTTATATCATCTTACTGAAAGATTTTAATTTAAAAAATAAAATAGCAAAAATCTCACTATTTTCTGAAAGCAGACAGCTAAACACATGGCCCCTCATAACACACACTGTCTTCATCTTATGCTCTTATTTTAGTTTTTCTTCATCTGCCTTCTTCATGTGTTTATTTTCAATCTTTTGTACTATGTATATATTCTCACTTGGGGTAAGATAAAAGAGAAAGGGTCAGGGAGGACAGGGTAGTGGACTGAGAGAAAAGAACGTCTTTTAAAAATACTGGGTAACATCATAAACAGTAAATGTGAATTGATCTTCAGCTCAGGCAAAAAAATAATGATTGCCTCAAATGTGGTTTCTGTCCCAACCTACCATTTCCAGCTTACACTGGAAAATTATGCAAACTCTATTCAACTAAGAAATTTTACAACTTGGGTCTCGTAAAAAAAATAAATAAATAAAATAAAACTTAAACACTCAGTCACAAATGATTCATGTTATCAAAAAACAGACACACTGCCCTAGGTGGACACATCGATGAGTTTCTATAATGATTCCCTGGAAGGTGTTTCAGAAGATAGGAAAGAAGGTAATGTAAAAAATTAAGACATAAAATAAGCAAATAAATAAATAAATACATGCATACATACATACATACAAAAATATATATAAAATCAAAAGACCCAAGAGCTATTGTGGAAGACCTAAGATTATTGCAGAAGGCTACAAAAGAGGCTTCAAAATTAACTGTTTGAACAACTATGACCTTATCCTAGACTGGAAAACACATCTATGCAACAAAGTCTTCTGTTACTCTATTTAAGAAGAAACAGACTAAAAGCAAAAGTTTTATCCCTCTGACTTTCAGGTAAATATGGACTAAATCTGCTAACAGAAGATTTCTTAAAATTACCCCAAAATCAGTTGAGTGAGAAAGCCCTATTAGAAAGAAACAGAGCTTCGAAAGAGGTGGAAGATAAACCGACTGTGTTCTAGCTCTTATTCTTTGAAGTCTATGAAATTAATGTCAAGGTCAAGCCAAGGCCACTTCAAGAAGACTGTTCTATAAACCTGGGCACTGGATACTTGATCTAAAAGAAATATAAGCTCTCTTTCCTAAAAACAATTAAGTTCACATAAATTCCAAAAATCCTGATTGCTTTTCTCTCGATAAGCAGATCAGTTAATATTAACAGAAGGAACCAAAACGGAAACATCAAATCGAGAGCAAATAAATCACATCACAGAAAATACCTTGATGCCTGGGCAGTGGGCAAAAAATGCTTCAGGACTCTGAGAGTGATAGAGAGCCCCGTGGCCGACACAGCCCCAAGGGGACCGGATGGTGAGGCTTCCACAATTAAAAAGGTCCCCAGAGCGATAGCGGTACTTGGCAGCTTCATTAACAATCTGAGGGGGAAAGAGAGAAGGGACATGTCACCATGAGTCATTTTTCCCAACCATTTTCTTAAGCCATTTTATTAGATCTTTAAATACATGCCCATAACATAATAGCCCAAAGGTAACAAAAAATTCCCCAGCTAGGAGGTGAGAGAGTGGAGATAATACTTCAATACTTCATGGACTTCCCTTAGAAATGCTCAATTACAGTCAAATACAATCTTCTTACCTGATCGAAAGCAGGGAAAATATAATCTGCAAACTGAATTTCCGCAATGGCAGTAGCCCCAGTGACTGCAATTCCAATTCCAAATCCAACAATTCCTTGTTCGCACAATGGGGTATTAAAAACTCTATCTTTACCTACGAAAGAAAAGAAAGTCATCGTAATATGACAAATGAGAATAATGTCATGCACCACACAATTGAAAATTCACTAAGTTAATAATGGTGAGGTGGAGGAAAAAAGCATAGAACACGTGGATGAAACAGATAAGAAATAGTATGACAGCTTAAATGCAAACATAGTAATTATATTAAATATAAGTAATCGAAACATTCTAATTAAAAGAAAAATTGTCACACTGGGATAAAAGAAAGCAAAACCCAATTACTTAAAAGAAAATTAATTAATTAATTAATACTCAAACAATACTCAAATTAATACTCAAACAATAAATATAAATGGAAGTTAAAGAAAGGAAAAAACAAACAATGGGAAACCTAACCCAAAGAAGTTGATGTCACTGCATTAATAGCAGACAAAGTAGACTTTAAGGGAAAAGGCATTACCAGAGACAAGAGGGGAAATTCATATGTTAAAGGATTCAACTCATAAGGAGGACATAATTCTAAATTTATACTCATCTAATAACACAAGCTCCAAATAAATAGAAAAAATTCACAGAATTAAAAGGATAAATAAAATTTCCAATCTAGAGGGAGATTTTCATATATCAGCCTCACTGAAAGAAAAAACACACTTTTTATTTTAAAATGTAAAAACTATTGAAGATTTGAACATGATTAACAAACATAACCCAACTGACACTGTACCCAAGAGCTAAGAATATAAATTCTTTTCAAGTAAACGAGAACACTGACAGTAATCGACCACAGACTGGGCTGTAAAGCCAATCAACAAGTTACAAAGGATTAAAATTATACAGAGTATATTCTCAGGCCATGGTAGAATTAAGCTAAAAAGCAATAACAAAGTTTTAAAAATATATATGCCCGCCATGTTCACTGCAGCATTATTTACAGTAAATAGCCAAGATATGGAAACAACTTAAGTGTCCATCAGTGGATGAATGGAAAAAGATGTGACAGATATAGATAGCTAAAAATCTATATATATACAGACACACAAACACATGGAGTGGAATATTACTCAGCCATAACAAAGAATGAAATCTTGCCATTTGCAACAACACGGATGGAACATGGGTATTATGCTAAGCGAAGAAAGTCAGACAGAGAAAGACAAATACCATGTGATTGCACTTATATGTGTAATATCAAACAAACAAACAAAAACAAAAATATAGGTTCCTAGGTACAGAGAACAGATTGCTCATTGCCAGGAGTAGAGGTGGGGGGAATGGGTGAAGGTGGTCAAAAATTACAAACTTCCAGTTACAAAATAAATAAATCATTGAGATGTAATACTCAGCATGACTATGGTTAATAATACTGTATTGCATATCTGAAAGTTGCTAAGAGAGCAGATCTTAAAAGTCCTCATCACAAGAAAAAAAATTTAACTGTGTAAGGTGACAGATGTTAACTAGACTTTATTGTGGCGATCAGTTCACAAAGTATACAAACATCAAAGTATGTTGTACAACTGAAACTAATATGTCATTTATGCCTCAAAAAAAAATTTTAAAGCCTTATATTAGGGAAAAAAAAACCTTTAAATAAATGTGTAAATAACCCATGCCTCAGAGAAGAAATTATAATGGAAATTGGGAAGTGTTTTGAACTGAATGATAATGAAAAACTATGTATCACAACTTACTGAAGTTCCAGGTTCGGTAATGGCAGGGCAGCTTTGTTTCCACACTAAATGTCCTACATCTAATGATTATAAATCTGGACAGAATATAACAAACGACCGTTAAAAGGCACTGGAGAACAAAAAGCAGGACTGAACTGCAGGGGACTTGACCCTTGAAAGAAAGGAAGTTCAGGATGGCATGACCTTTATCAGGCTTGTGCCCTGGGGAGACTCCCCAGGCCATGTGACATGGGACAGCTAGAACTCAGATGCACATACTCAGTCCTGTTGACTTGAGGTGTCAGGAAATGGAGTCTGGGGCTCCTGGTGGCTGGAAACTGAGAGACTAAGTCCCTCAAAACGGGGCACTACATGGGGACACCCCAAAATCTTTGCATCCACTCTGCTCAGACTCTCAGCAGGCCCATGTGCCTGCAGCAGGTGACAATGGCTGGAACTCACAGGGTTGTGTAGGGACGTCAGCAGTGCTCACTAAAGAGGAGCCAGGACGTGGAATCTGAGACTCTTCAAATTAAAGGAGCTTGACAAACATCTTACGCTTTCCACTAAAACCGCAGGATACTTTATTAGCATACACTCAATTCTCACTTGAAATTTCACCACCTCCAGGCTGGTATCAGTATTACGTGAAAAATTCTCATTTCAGGGAGCTGGATGGATACAAGCAATGGTCACAGTCTGGCCAGGGGACCAAAAGTTCGGCCGACAGATCTGGGTCTCCTGCTTCATTTCCATAGCCCAGGGATACCGGTTCTTCCCGGTGCACAGAACTCACTTTCTCCTCAATCATTCCTCTGACTGTGAACCGCAAACAGGGCAGGTGCTGGGAGATGCCAACTAGACACATCCTGTCGTTTGCACTCAAAAAGCAGCTGCAGAAACTTATAGCATGAGTCATACTCATCATGATCTGCACCTACCTTCTGAAATTGTGACCTCCATCCATCACCAGTTCGCTATTTGATTGCAAGTAGCTTGATAATTGCTGACAATCTATGATTCCACTAGACCAAGAACAATTCACTGGTAGAAAAGGAACACAGATTCCAGCTGCCACCTGTGAGATCTGCGTCCCTGGAACAGCCAAAGCACCTTAACCGGATGAGCGGTGCTCCTATTTAGTCCTTGCTGCTTCAAGTTCCCTGATTCAGCTATTTTTCATCAGTAGATAAAATCTTTTTTGCTGCTAGAAAGCAGAAAGTTGAGTTTCTCAGAACTCTTACTCCAAAAACCTGTTTGGTTTGTTTGACGAAACTGTTTAAACAACTCTCTCCAACAAGTTTCTATGATCTAACAGAAACTGTTTCAATACAAACTAAATGTTAAAAATCTGTTTCTATTTTTTCCCAAACAGGTAATGGCTGAGGGTAAGAGCACAAATAAAATGCACAATATTGATGACTTCTTCTACTTTCTAGTGCAATTAACCTAACGTAAAGTTCATACACTTTGTCTCCCAATGGGTGAATTAATACATGCAGTGACTGCACCATGAGTCAAGACAGATCTGGGTTTAAGTGCTATCGCCACAAATCACTAAACCCCCTCAAGGCTCAGTTTCATATTGTAACAGACTAATCATGGTACTGGAAAGACTAAAATAACTAACACACTTACTCTTACATTTATAAAGTACCTAATATTGTATAGACAGTATTCTAGATGCAGAGGATACAGTAGCAAACAAAACTAAAAAAAAAAAAAAAAATTCCTGTCCATCAACAGATGACTGGATAAAGAAGATGTGGTGTATTTATACAATGGAATACTATTTAGCCATAAAAACCAACAACATAACGCCATTTGCAGCAACATGGATGTCCTCGGAGAATGTCATTCTAAGTGAAGTAAGCCAGAAAGAGAAAGAAAAATACCATATGAGATTGCTCATATGTGGAATCTTAAAAAAAAAAAAAAACATAAATACAAAACAGAAACAGACTCATAGACACAGAATACAAACTTGTGATTGCCAAGGGGATGGTGGGGTGAGAAAGGACAGACTGGGATTTCAAAACGTAGAATAGATAAACAAGATTATACTGTATAGCACAGGGAAACATATGCAAGATCTTGTGGTAGCTCACAGCAAAAAAAAAAAATGTGACAATGAATATATGTATGTTCATGTATAACTGAAAAATTGTGCTCTACACTGAAATTTGACACAACATTGTAAAATGACTATAACTCAACAAAAAAATGTAAAAAAAAAATTCCTACCCTCATGGAACTTACATTCTGGTCAGGGAAAACAGACAATAAAACAAGAAAATGAGTGAGATGATGAGAAGTGCTGAACAGTAAAGCAGGGACTAGGTGATTGGGGGAGAGGAAGTGGGACTACTGTGGTTTTAAACAGGGAGATCAGGAAGGCACCACTGAGAGGTGACATTTAAAGGAAGTGAGGAGATGTATCGTGCATGCATTCAGGGTGTAAATGTTCTGAACAGAGGGACCAGCAAGTGCAAAGTCCTGGGGTATGAACAGGTTTATTAGCACATCAGAGGAAAGGCAAGAAGTCCAAGTCCAGTGAGCCTGGTCTGGAGTAAAGAGAAACAGCGGTAAGCGATGAAGCTGAAGAGTTAAAAGGATGGGCTGGCGCGTGGCTCAGATCAGACAGGGCCTGGCGGGTCACTGTGAGTACTGTGACTTCCACAGTGAGAGCGAGTGAGTCAGTAAGCTGGTGAGTGAGACAGGAAGCCACTGAGCAAAGTCATGCCATCCTCCAAATTCCATTTTGGCAAGATCTCTCTGGCTGGTGTTTGGTGAACAGCCTGTAAATAGGCAAATGCGGACACAGCAAGACCAATTACAGGATACTGCAATAATCCCAGTAAGAGATGATGATACAGAACAGTAAAAGTGCGAGACTCTAGCTATAGTCTAAAGATAGCGTCAGAAGGATTTACTGAGGAAATGGATGTGGAGAATGAGTCAGAGAAACACTAAGGATGATTCAGAGGCTTCTGGTCTGAGCAGCCTAAGGAGAGAGTTACCACTGATTAACGATGGGAAAACCATGAAGAAGCATGTTGGGATGAGAGACCCGGAGCTCGGCTGTAAAGATGCCTTTAGATGTTAAGGTAAAGCTAGTCATTAGACTGCTGCATATATGAGCTGAAAGTCTTCAGTGTGGAGGTGGCATTAAAAAATATGGGACTGGGGTGTGGAGAAAAGGGAACCATCCTACACTGTTGGTGGGAATGTAGTTTGGTGCAGCCATTATGGAAAACAGTAAGGAGATTCCTCAAAAAACTAAAAATAGACTTACCACATGATCCAACAATCCCACTCCTGGGCATATATCCAGAGGGAACTCAAATTTGAAAGGATACGTGCACCACAATGTTCATAGCAGCACTATTTACAACAGCCAAGACATGGAAACAGCTTAAATGTCCATTGACAAATGACTGGATAAAGAAGATGTGATATATTTCTACAATGGAATACTACTCAGCCATAAAAAAGAATATAATAATGCCATTTGCAGCAACATGAATGGACCTAGAGATTGTCACACTAAGTGAAGTAAGCCAGAAAGAGAATGAAAAATACCATATAATATCACTTATATGTGGAATCCAAAAAAGTGACACAAATGAACTTATTTACAAACCAGAAAACAAACTACAGACAGAAAACAAACTTATGATTACCAAAGAGGAACATAGGAGAGTGATAAATTGGGAGTTTGGGATTGGCAGATACAAACTATGTACAGAATAGATAAACACGGTCCTACTGTATGGCACAGGGAGCTGTATTCAATGGCTTGTAATAACCTGTAATGAAAAAGAATATTTGTATATGTGGAACTGAATCACTATGCTGTACACCAGAAATCAACACAACATTGTAAATCAATATACTTCAATTGAAAAACAAGCAAACAAAAAAAACCATAGGACTGGAAGAAATTCCCAAGTACATTAAATGCCAACTGAAAGTGAGATGAGGGTTGAGGATTTCCTAACTAGTGACCCTGACATAACAGGGTCTGCGAAGCAGAAGGGGGAAAACAAACGCCTAATTCAAGAGGGATGGGAGAAGAGAAATTGGAGGCAATGAGTAATGACAATTATTTGGAGAAATTTTGCTGTGAAGGAAAGAAGAGAAAAGGAACAACAATGAACTGGAGAGGAATATGGAATCAACAGAAGGATTTTTTTTTAAGATGGAAAAAAAATAACAGGATATTTGCAGGCTGGTAGGAACAATCAATAGAGAAGGGGAATTGATGATTGAGAAAATTAGTGAAATGGAAAGAACGAAGAACAACTGGAACCATGCGTTTGAGTAGGTGACAGAGGACGAAGGGGTCTAGTGTGGAGATGTGGACAGAAACCCTACATTCACTCACAGTGCAGGAGTGTATAAACACGGATGTTGGGACAGGGATGCATGCAGTGGTGAGAGCTTGCCAAAGTTCTCTCTCAGTTGCATCTGCCTTCTTAGTAAAATACAAAACTAGATCATCAGCTAAGAGTAAGGATGGGGAGGCAGTGTTGAGAGAAGAGAGAGTATGAAACAGTCACCCAGGAAAACACAAGAGTGGATGGACCAGGAACATGCAGCAGGATGGCAGGCAGCACCCGTGGGCCCTGCAGATCACTAGTCTTGAACTTAAAGTGGGATCAGTTGGCCAGAGGATGTGTTTTGCTTCAGTATCATTCAGCCCAGGATTTAGGATTTAGACAGAGATGGATTTTTTTTTTAATTGATGTGCAGTCAGTTATAATATGTCAGTTTCTGTTGTACAGCATAATGTCCCAGTCATGCATGTATATGCATATATTCATTTTCATATTCTTTTTCTTTAAAGGTTATTGCAAGATATTGAATATAGTTCCCTGTGCTATACAGAAGAAATTTGTTTTTATCTGTTTTTATATAGAAAGGTTATCATCTGCAGATCTCAAACTCTCAAATTTATCCCTTCCCACTCCTTTTCCCCTATAACCATAAGATTGTTTACTATGTCTGCAAGTCTGTTTCCGTTTTGTAGATGAGTTCATTAGTGTCCTCTTTTTTCCTTTTTTTTTTCAAATTCCACAAATAAGTGGTATCATATGGTATTTTTCTTTCTCTGTCTGACTTACTTCACTTAGACTGACAATCTCCAGGTCTATCCATGTTGCTGTAAATGGCATTATTTTATTCCTTTTTATTGCTGGATAGTATTCCATTGTATAAGTATATAGTCATCTAGATAGAGATGGATTTAACTAGACTTGGATTTGCCAAGCAAATCACGGTGGGGAATTAAACTGGGTCTAATGGGAAGAAAGGTCATCAGAGGAGTAAGATTCAGTGACAGAGTAGTGGGATCCATGGATTTTAAGAATCAATAAAGTCAAAGGATGGTTGGAGTGGAGGTACTTGAGGCAGTGAGCTGGGGAGATTTAAGGTGCAGGTCACAGCTGGGAGTGCTTCATACTGAGATTGTGGAAGGACCACAGTTACTGACAGTGACAAAACCTGGGGTAGGACTGCAAGAGTGAGAAGCTGAGGTAGGATGGAGGACAAGATCACTAGAGAAAGGGATAAAAAATTAAGAAGATCATCCACATGGATACTAACAGGAGTGCTAGAGAGAGACTGGCAGTGAGCTAGGCTAGGAACAAAGAGGACTGGCCTGGGGTCAACAGATGACAAGGAAGAATAGTATTGGTGCTTAGTACTCAATAAATGACTGAATTAGTTATTGAATGTGTTCAATAAATGTTTATTTTAAAAGGATAAATTATACAAATGTTAGCCACTATATACAAAAATAGATTTTAAAAAAGTTTTTTCTGTGTAACACAGGGAACTATGTTCAATACCTTGTAATAACCTTTAATGGAAAAAATATGAAAAGAACAACAGGCATTCATACGCATGCCATTTCCTTATATTTGGCTACCTTTGCTTAAGTCTTAGGCTAATATCTTTGTTTAATTCCATGATCCCCGGGCCAATGAAAACATGTACAATATGATGGCTGATCCTTTAAATAACTGGCTCCAATTTCTCATCTGTTGAGGATCACATTTAAAGTCATATCACCACTTCCTAACAATTTTTCTTCTGTAAAGGGAACATGGGTAAGAAGTGTTACATCACTGGCAGTGTACGATCTTTTAAAGATATTGTCCACTAAATTATGCCAAACATCAAAAAACCAGCAGTTGACTTCTCTGGCCGAAGAATCACAGGTGAGCCAGCTGAGTCCATCAGTGAACCTTGTTCCCTGTGACAACACTGAGGCCACAACTGTAGACCAGACACAGCGAACAGAGTGTGAAGAAACAACTATTAGGAAAAAGAAGCCACCAGGGTTTAAGGAGACAACCAATGACTTCCTGGTAGGTCAAGAAAATTGAGTATTTCAGTATCTTCAGTGCCTAGACATTTTTTGGAACCCGTAACTAGTTTTAAATTAGTTTTCCTTGTGAACCTAAGTAGCCTGTGTGTCCCAAAAGCCAAGGTCCAATTCCCAGGGAGGGTCACACCTTCATCTCTGTGGCCATGAGACACTGGTCACCCATCCTCTTCCTGGAGACCCATCCCTGGAGCAGCCTCGCTCCAGAGCAGGCTCTGACCTATAATACCCCAATCCTCCATTTGCCCCTGACACCCGCCCTTCCAATTCTTTGTCAGCTCTGGACTCACACATCTCTCTGGCTCCTTCAACACAGCTGAGTGCCCAGGCTCCAGGTCTCAGCGATATCCAATCAGATCTGCCCTGCTGTCCCCTGGGTCCAGAATAAAGGCTTGTCCTACTGTTATTTCTAATGGGAAAAATAGGAATTTATTCAAGAAATATTGTCCTATCACCTACATCAAAGAATACACAATCAGACCACATGTCCATACTTACTTCATAATTTATTTCTCTTCAGGCTAAACCTATACCATTACATACCATTTCTTTAAAAAAAAAACTTTTAAAAGGGCTGCTTCAGACTCTGATTCAATAATTAACTGCATTGCAATACAGCACTGTTACTCTGCATAAATGTTTACATGTTTCTATCCTGAAAATGCAGTATTAACTCTCCAAACTTGTGCATAAAACTAAGATGTTACCAACAGTAAAGCATCAAGTGGTTTTTCCACTATCCATCTTATGGGAAAGAGGGTGGAGAGAAAGGTAAGCAATTTGATATAAGGGAAATTTCAGGGAAAGTCAGTTCCAGATGCAACTGAGGATCTCTTACTGACTGTATCAGTTTCACAGTTCAAATGATCTTTATATGATAGAGTTAGTCAAAAAAAATTTTTAATTCAACATTTCCTGCTTGCTATGCTCTTGAAGTTGGGCATAAACTTGAAAGAGTTTTGCTTTAGTTTTTGTTTCTGTTTTTCACTTTTCAACGAATTATAAAGAAATCTTACAGGGTAAAATAAAAATGACTTCGAGACTTTCAAGTTGGATCTTCTTTTGTTTGCTAAGAAATTCAGTTACTATTAGCAATTATCAGATTGGAAACTACTAAAAATATGAAACACTGGAACGAAATTTTAAGATGAACAAAATGCTCAATCTGTTGCAACTTAAGATACCTTACTTTTGACAAATGAATTGTATCCTAAGAGATGGGGCAAATTGAAGATATATCTCAAGAATATCTTTCTAAGGGGGAGGGTATAGCTCAGTGGTAGAATGAGTGCTTAACATGCACAAGGTCATGGGTTCAATCCCCAGTACGTCCATTAAATAAATAAACAAACAAATAAACAAACAAGAAAGCAAACAAATCTAATTACCTACCCCCCCAAAAAACAAATAAACAAACAAAAAGAATACCCCTCTAAGCTTATTGAATGTGGCGAGGGATAATATCAAGCCCTGAGCCCTCCTGACACCATCAGAGGCTTTAACTCTGACTCAGTGAAAAATATTATTTGCTATAATGAGTTTTTATCCAATGGAATAAATATTTGCCCAGTATGTCCTTGACCATGTACAAGACACCATAGTTGGATGCTACAAATGACAGTGGTAAGTAAGATACCATTTAAACAATGTTAAACATGTAAACATTCAAACAACATACAATGCAATAAGGAGATGCAACAAACATAAAGAACTAAGATACAAGAAAGTGATGTAAAAATAAAAAGCTATTAGAGGAGAGGGGAAGGAGAGACTCTTTCAGGCTTGGAGGAATCATGTAAATAAAGTCTTACGAACTTGGCACTGAAGAATGGGCAGAATTTCGATAGGCAGAGGGAGAAGAAGGAACAGTGCGACCAAACGCACAGAGGCAGGAAATAAAGTGCAAATTCAGAGCTGAGACGTGAACCAAGGGAGATAAGGAATTAGAGACAGTAGTAGGGGATCGAGGTAGGAAGTTCAGGGTATACACACTAGTTAGTGTGGTGGTTAAAAGTGGGGGTTCCAGGTCAGAACACGTGGGTTTAGATGTGTTTCTACCACTTTCCGGCTGTGAGATCTTGGATTGTGCTTCAGTTTCTTCATTCATAAAATTAGGATAAAAACAATGAACCTACCAACCAGGGTCATATAAGATAAGGCTTGTATAAGCGCTTTATAAACCGTAAAGCATGATAAGAATGTAAAGTATCATCAGGATGGTGGTAATGAAAATAAAATGGAGAAAGGGTTTGAGAAACACTACAGAGACAGAAGTTTGAGAAACACATGAACATAGTCAGGGGACTTCAGTGTCGTTAGTTGAGAGGCATGTGGGAGCAGCGAAACCCTGAGGGCTGGCACTAAGAGATACTGGGGACCGAAAGTAGGCTTCCAGACCCCTGGACATTCAGCTGGAGGAGCCCACTCAGCACCGCACCCTGCTCACCCCCAATCCACCCCAGCTAGATGTCAACAGCAGTGTGAGTCACTCCACAGCGAGTACTTTCTCCATCCGGGGTGAAGGGCGGGGCAGGCAAGGAAGGTCATCACGGTGACAGGGTTGGGACCAGCAGTTCTAAACCATCAACCAAAGTCTTGTTCCATTAGCAAGACCACGAAGAGGCGCCGCAGGAGGCTAGCATACACCTCCATCCGAAGTTCACCACTGGGCAGCGTAGGGCTGCACACAGGAGGCCCAGCCACTGCTAACCGTCCACAAGAGCTATTCCAGGAGCACAGACGGTGGCTGGACATGTCGTGGTGCTCAGTTCATAATGCATGCAAATGTCAAATCGCTCTGCAGTACACAGTGAAACGATATAACAGTGTGCATCAACTACACTGCAATTGAAAAAATAGCAAAAGAAATAACTAAAAGATACCCAAGGAGTGAGGGTGAAGGGTTGGGGAACAAATGCTCTCTTGCTACAGCTGTGCACGTGCAGGGGCCGGAAACCATGCGGGCCAAGGACTGAGCCCCAGGGACCCAAAGCCTTCACCTCACTGCTTGGAAATGAGGGCCAGCTGATCCTAATAGGCTGCAGTTCTGTTCAAGCAGACGTCCACTTGGAAGCCTGGACTCTAAACCACCTGCCCCTACCCACCCAGATGGGCATGTAAGTAAACCAGTGTCTGCTCCTGAACTATGTGCTGTTCCGTGCGTTTGAGTAAGACCCCTCTGACGTGATGACCTACACAGATGACTGCATGATCCTGGCAGCAGAGAACCAACTCTGCATCCCTAGGGCCCCGGGCAGCTCTAGGAATCGCCTAACACTGGCTTTGATGGAAGCTACAGGCCCATAGGAGACAAAGTATAACCAGCAATAAATCAACCACTGGTTATTTTGACACTTGTGCATAAGCTGAAATTCTGTTTCTGAGCATGATCAATGTGACTTAAGGAGAAAGAATTCCCACTTACAAAATCACCTTGTCTTGTATGAAACTGAATTTAAACAAATGTAATCTGAACACTTGGGTTTTAGGGAATATGTACCATACAACTATCTAAGCTCTCTATCTATGTAAGGCTCTCCTTTACATGCTGCTTGGAAAGAAAAACACAAAAATTAATTTCAGTCAAACTGATATTTACTATGTCCCAAAAAAAGGAACCAGTTTCATCATGTAAGAAAGAAGATGAGCTATTTGGGTCTACCTTTTATTATAATTAAATCAACACATTTATTGATGTAACTATCCAAATTCCTTAAGCTATCTAAAACTTACTAAAAGTCTAGAGTATTATTTAGAGAAATGCATGCTAAAAACATATTTTTCAAATAAAGGTACACGTAGTTGATGCTGTAAAGAAAGATTCCAATAAATGAATACAAAAAGTATTTCTGAAAAACCTGTAATGACTTCACTGTGCTTGAATACAACCAAAGCTGTTTTTCCAGAAAGTCAAAAGAAATACTTTCATCATCCTTGAGATACCAGCTGGAATTTAAAGGCAAGCCATCTAATTTTTTTTAATCTTCCTTCATTTATATGGAAATAAGATGTTTCCTAAAACATATCCATACCCAGTACCTACGTCAACACCAGAGCTCAAAGTACACAAATTTCTCCAGCTGATGCCTGACTGTAAGTGAACACAGCACGCCAACATCATCTAAAACCCATGTGCGTCATTCACCGAGGAGGACATTACCAAGCTGTCAATTTCAATTAACCTGCCTCGCTTTATAAATAGCCTAAACGTCCCTATCTAAACAGGTTGGTGCCCTTTTCTCAGAAGCAAAGGGAACAACATGACAAAGAAGCATGAAAAATAAATGAGCTCTCCCCTATGTAAACAGGAGAAAGTTGACATTAAACCAATTCTAAGTCCAAACTGAAGAGCTATTAATAAAATAAAACTCGAGAGAATGAAGAACCAGTTTTAACCAGAAAATAAACAACACTCACTAACTGTATCAGCTCTCTTTAAAGCATCTGTGAGTCTCAGGGCTGCAGGAAATAATTCAAGGTCCACATACAGGCAGAGCTAAACACAGATACCATAATTATAATCCTTAATATGGCCCCAAAAGTGATAGTTTAAATGCCCCCAATGATTGATGCTTAGCCAAAAAAGAAGTTAATTTTCAAGATTCAACCACATCACTCCATTCTGCATCTGAAACATTTTATAATTTTTATAAACTATAACATTATCACTTCTTTTGCTAGCTCTAGATGTTTTATCCTCTAAAATCAATTATAACCAACAAATCCTACACATCACTTCTGCAGTCTAAGTACCTGTGTACAGCATGCTTCTAATTCACCCTCCTGTGAGTCAATAAAAGCAGGAATCAGAAAACATCAATGGAATTTATCAAAAAGTAGAAAATAACTGGTGTAGACCATTGAGCAGGCTAGTGAGCCCACTAATCCATCAAACAAATAATCACTGTGTGGGAAAATACAGTTGGTCATCATATTAATATACATACATGCATGTGCATTGCACATATACACACACATGTGTCATCCAGGTGATACTTAATAAGCTTGCCATAAGTAGCAAAATATAACATAGTGATATCCCACATATGGTAAAACTAGTATTCAGCTCACTGAAATTATCTAGAACACAATCAAAAACTAAGAATTAAGTTAAATAAAAAAGAATTCTGATCAAAAAAAGATATGACAAAGTTGATAGACTATATGTAAAGAGGTCCCTTAAGCCCTCACTTATGGCAGCTTTAAAAAATCCTGTTAGAAGTCATTCATGATAAACAGAGAACCCTCCTATCCTGATGGTGGGAATGTAGTTTGGCGTAGCCATTATGGAAAAACAGTATGGAGATTCCTTAAAAAACTAAAAATAAACTTATTAACATGTGATCCAACAATCCCACTTTTGGACATATATCCAGAAGGAACTTTATTTCAAAAAGATACATGCACCCCAGTGTTCAGCAGCACTATTTTCAATAGCCAAGACATAGAAACAAGCCAAATGTCCATCAACAGATGACTGGATAAAGACATACATATATACACACAATGGAATACAACTCAGCCATAAAAAAAGAAAATAAAGCTATTTGCAGCAATATGGATGGACCTGGAGATTGTCATTCTAAGTGAAGTAAGCCAGAAACAGAAAAAAAAAATTCCATATGACATCACTCATATGTAGAATCTAAAAAAAAAAAAGACACAAATGAACTGATTTATAGAACAGAAACAGACTTACAGACATAGAAAACAAACTTACGGTTACCAGGGGGAAAAGGGGATGGGATGGGATAAATGGAGAGTTTGAGATTAGCAGATACTAACTACTACATATAAAATAAACAAGTTTATACTGTAAAGCACAGGGAACTATATTCAGTGTCTTGTAGTAATGTATCATGAAAAAGAATATGAAAAGGAATGTATGTATCTGCATGACTGAAACATGCTGTATACCAGAAACTGACATAACATTGTAAGCTGACTATCCTTCAATTAAAAAAAAAAGTCCTCCATGATATATAACATTCTTACTGTGTCAGTTAAATGAATCGTCACTTTATTTGCCCTAAGTCATGACAACTGGCTTCCCACTCTTCCATTTGTTCAACCAATTTCCATGTTTGGCACTGTTCCGGGCATCGTGGGGAATATGAAGATAAATTGAAAATATAAGTAAAATATGGGACAAAATAAGCATATGAGTTACAGATGCAGGGCCAGGTGGAAACGGACAAGAATAACTGAGAGATGACTTCCAGTTGGTAAAGGCAGAGGAAGATGTGGCTGGGTCCAGGAGGACAGGTCAGATTTGAAAGAGGGGGAGGATTTTCTGAGGGGCAGAAACAGCATCATAAAGGCAGAGGGGCCCGGGGGCAACTGGTGGGCAGTGTGGATGCAGCCAAAACTACAGGGGAAAAAAACTAAAGTTGGGAAGAAAAGTCAAAGCCAGACCACTTACTGTCTTAAACACAAGCTAAGAAAACTGGACTTTACCCTTAAACCTGGGGAAGGCTTTCAGCAATGAAGCACTGTGATCAGAGCTGTATTGTGAAAAAATTCCTCCCACAGACGTATATAACACGAACTGGAGTAGGAAGGAGAGGGAGAAGAAAGACTCTTGACAAATATTAGAATCATTCAGACCAAAAGTAACGAGGGTGTTAACTCTGACAGTCACAGTAGGGACAGCAGTGAGAGAAACCCCAAGATAGAGTTTTATAAAACTAGCAATAATCACTTATGTTTATCAAGAATTGAATATTAGAATAATTTTTTCAAAGAGAACACAAAACCAGTACACTAAAGAATATTAATTTGAAATCGAGTTTTTTCTGAAACTTAATCACAATGCCAGGTTTAATCACCGAAAGATGAGGTCTCGGGACTGGTTCTAGCTGTGGAAACTTGAAGTTACTTAACCTCTCTGTGTTTCAGTTTCTTCATCTGCAAAATGGGATATTAACAGAGTTAATTTCACACAACAACTCTGAAGTTCTCAATCTGACTGGCTCTGAGCATCCAGGACCAGGATCCCAGAGGCAGGCAGAGCTTGAAAGTCCCCAAACACAACGAAGAGAAAGGTGACAGCTCTTACACTGATCTAAAACTAATATGTGTGTATGCAGAAGGACGAGTTTCACTTGAAATAAACTGGATAAACACTTTTTATACATCAGATCCATTTTTAAGCAAAGGGTCGGGGAAGGCCAGAAAGTATCACAATGCATAACACGATGGAAGCCTGGTCCGAACCAGATGGCCAGCTAACATAAGCAATGGTACAGAGTACAATCCAATGTTTCGGAATTAAAGAAATCTATATTCTCTGTGCTCTTGTGGGATAATCACATGTCTTCAAAGCCTTAGTCCTCTAATCTATTTCTCACCCTACTTTTCCATGAAAATGGCTTTTATTTTTTAGGTCACAAGTCACAATGGCCTCCTAATTGCAGACCCAGGGGAAACTTTTCAATCTTTCATTCGATATTTAATCCCTGAATTGCTCTACGTCCTTTACTCTCCTTTTGCCTCCACTTGCAAAGGATCACAAGTCTTATCAATGCTCCCTGACGGACTCCTCATGGACCCCTTCCTGATCCATCTTCCCTCTCCTGCCATGCTTTAGAGTCTCACTACCTCTCAGATAGACTCAGTGGTTCTCCAGCTGTGGTCCTCGGACCAGGGGCGGCAGCAGCAACATCTGGAAAACTACTATAACTAAAAATCGGGCTTGGGCTCCGCCTCAGACCTACTGAATCAGAACCTCTAAGGGCAGGGTCCAGTAATCTAAGATTGGGCAAGCCTTCCAAGTCATCCTGATGCACAGCAAAATTTAAAATCCTGCATAATCAGCAAGCATCCCACTTCTGGTCTCCGTGCCTTTAGTCTCACAGCTCCCCAATGTGGTGGCCAGAGTTAGGTTCTCAATTACCAATTTAATCATGTCATTCACCCCCTACTACAACAGTATTCAAAATACATGAACCTACTTCAAACAAAAAATAAATTTCAAATGTTAACTTAAATTTGTGCTCAAATGTTACTTGAATTTGTACAGACATCAAAGTTTTATAAAATTAGCAATAATGCCTTATATTTATCAAGCACAGATATTAGAAGAGTTTTTTTTCCAAAGAGAATACAAAACCAGTACAGTAAACAACATTAATTTGAAACTTAAATTTCTGAAACTTCCTCACAATGTCAGGTTTAATCATGGAAAGATGAGGCCTTGGGACTGGTTCTGGTTGTGAAAACTTGAAGTTACTTAACCTCTCTGTGCTTCAGTTTCTGCATCTGCAAAATGCGATAACAGAACTAATTTCACAGAACTGCGATGATGAGGTGACTTAATATATGGAAAGCTCCTGGAACAAGGTTGGGCACGTAGAAAGCACTGTGAAGAGTTGGCAGCTACCATTATCACCACCATTGTTATCATTACAATATTATAACATTTCTGTAGCAAATACCTCTACATCTAGGTATAGTACTGACCGCAAATGATCCCCCAATATTCATTCTCTTTCTTCTACAGTAACATAACCCCAGAGTTCTAGCTGAGCACATGCCCACACACATTAAATACTGGATTTTTCAGCCTCCCTTACATCTAACTGGTTTACATCTACCCTCCCCATGGAACGTTAACCTCCAGGATTCTGCCAGGTGGTAGAGGGAGGCTGGAGTCCTGAGGGCTTTGTAAAAACTTTCAACCAATTCTCTGCACTCTGGTGCCCCACCTCCCTTCACTCTTGTCCCCAGAGGTATGGGTGTTGCCAGTTCCTAAGTCTCTGCGTAATTCTGTGATGTAAGCGAGGCTGGTTCCTGTCTGCCCCACTGCGCACTCCAGATTCTGTTTTTCCAATCCTGTTGTGCCCTTTACCTTCCAGCTTCCAACATTTTGTTCGTGTTACCTCCAGTCGCATTCTCCCTATCTTTGTAGATTCAGGCATTTACGAAAGATCACTTGACATTTTAGTGGGAGGTTCGGGAGGGAACAGATGTTGATGACTACATCTGATTGTCTCTTTTTCCAGAAATCTTAGCCATCATTTTCTACCAAAATTCTCAGCACACAATTTCACTCACCTCCTGTCATTCAAATTCTGGACTAGGAAGGGTATCACCCAGTGGTAGAGTGCGGGCTTAGCATGCAAGAGGTCCTGGGTTCAATCCCCAGTGCCTCCATTAAAAAATAATAATAATAAAGATAGATAGATAGATAGATAGATAGATAGATAGATAGATAGACAGACAGACAGACAGACAGACCAACCGACCTAATTACTCCATCCCCCACCCAAAAAAGCTTTAAATTCAGGACTAAATAAAAGAAAGTTGCTGGGCACATCTTACATCATTTGATATTGTCATTTCACCCTGGGCCTGATCCCTTAGCAGTCCAGCAGAAAACAGGGAGGAAGGGGTCTTGCTACTGAACAAAGATGTCCCGAGAGACCACTGTTACTTTACTCCCCAGGGAATTAAGCTTTGTCCTATCAAGTGTACTAGATTTCCTTAAAGGCAGAGACGATATGTTAAAATTTTTAGTACCTTCTAGAATAGTAGTTCCCAAACTTGGCTGCACATTTGAATCACCCGAGAACCTTCTAAAACTCCAACACCCTAGCCACACCCCAGACCAGGAACTCAGAATCTCTAGGGTGAGAAGTGCAACCTTCAGGCCCGGCTGAGCAACAGTGCTGTGAGGGGAATGGGACTGCTGTCTGGAGACCTATGTCAGATACTGGTCCCACATGCGTACACGCACAACTGACAGGCTCCTACCTTCCTCGGGTGGCATCTCCAGCAAGCTCTCAGGCCTCACGCTCTGCTCTCTGTAACCAGGAAAATAACCTGAGTAATCCAACGACATATTAAAGAAGCGCCTTAGTCTGAGACAAAGTCCCAGGGTGTTTTTTCTACTTGTCAGATGACCCTTTAATATTAACCACTGACTTCTTGTGCCCATTGGTCAACGTGGCAATGGTAACAGCCAATGCCAGCCTTTCTCTACCGAGTGTAATTCACTCATTACTGCCTTCATTGTCCCTTCATCACTCTCAAGCAGTTGGCCGAGCAATTGCATCACGCAGTTGAACTGACCTGGGGCTATTTTGAGTGGTAACCTTACAGTTCTGCAGAAACTCTAAAACTGACCCAAACAAAGAAACGGATGAGAGGTAGGGTATAGCTCAGTGGTAGAGCGCACACTTAGCATGCACGAGGTCCTGGGTTCAATCCCCAGTACTTCCACTAAGTAATAAATAAATAAACCTAATTACCTCCCCCAACAAAATAAAGAAAAAAGAAAAAAAAGAAATGGATGGTGTTGCCAGGTAGCAGAGGCTCCAGACTATCTCCATAGGAGGAGCTCAGGGGAGGCATCCTAGTGAGAGACTGAAGCCAGATGGCTCATCTTAATCTAACACTTTCATGGAGAGCCCGTTGTTTTCACTTGGATGTTATGTTTGCATGTGGTAGTTTTGGGGAACTGATGAGAGCTGACGTCACCTCGAGCACCAGATCCCACAATGTTAGCAAAGTTGGGGACCATGACCCACGTCACTGCACCATAGACAGAGGCCTCTTCAGGCCTTTTTTGGCTGTTCTCCAGAGGATGGACATCAATTCACTTACACCTGCTCACACAGGGGTGGCAAGAAGAGGACAAGCAAGGCTAGACAGTGACCACCTGCGAAAGCCTCCGCAAGAGGGAACCACAAGAGAAAAAAGAGTCCACGTGGTCTGGAAGGGAGAAAAATGCATCAAAGGCTAACAACTGGGCCCGATCCCCTTGCAGTCCAGCAGAAATTAGGGAGGAAAGGGCCATGCTGTTGAACAAAGACCCCACAAGAGACCACAAGTAGGTACAAATGATCCCAGAAGGGGACCTGCAAAAAGAACACTGAGCAAGGAAATCCTGGTCTGTTAGACTCTTCACCCACTGAAAGCCATGTACCTACCTACTACTCTTCCAAAAAACCATGTCTGTTCTCCGATCCTGCAATTCCTTGGAATACGGAGATGGTTCTGAGAGAAATGGGAAGTGGTAGGGAGCTAAGTGACAGCAATAGCCCTACGTGGCCACAAGGAAATCTGAACAGGGAAAGCTTTTTCAGTCACTTGGCTATTGCTCCATTAGTAAAATGAATCACCTAAGGATCCCTTGGCCTGGAAAAATTGGGAAGAAATGTTTACTGAAATTTTACTTTACTGAAACCTTTAAGTGTCTTGGAAGGCAGAGCTGAGTGGTGAGCTGCCGCCTGCCTGCAGAAAGAAAACAGAGCAAACTAGACATGGAGGCGAATAAATTGGCAAATGTGAACTATATGACAGCGAATAAAGGTAATTTGGCAAGAAGTGAAAGAGGGCAATGCTTCATTGAGACTATTTGGCTCAAATTCTGCTTCTAAGTATCTGACAGAAATCAAGAGAGGCAGGGTAGGCTGGAGATTCCTGGTTCCCCGCCTGGTTCGCTGTCAGCAGATTGCGGGATGAATGAAGCCGTTTAAGAGAACACATTAGTTCAACAATTGTATGCCACGATATCTAACTTTTCTCTTTTTAGAGAAAGAGTTCAACACTGTGAGCAGAGTTGTAACCTGCTTTGATATACCTGTATAGAGTAATTAAAAGCTAAATGGCCCTTGAGAAGAAACTCCATGGAACCTTTAACAAAAGAAAAGGTGCCTTCTTCTGGCAAATGTCTCAGTGGCCCTCTCGGACAAAGGAATTTGTTCAGAATGCGGCAGAACTCTTCTCTTTCATGTCTATTCTATCAGTATTTAGAGTTGAATAATATAATGGGTTTATGCCATTTAACATGTTCCCCTCTTCCTCTGAGTCAAAAATTCACATTTCCTGAGGGGAGGGTACAGCTCACTGGTAGAGCACGTGCTTAGCATGCATGAGGTCCTGGGTTCAATCCCCAGTACCTCCATTAAAAAATAATAAAGAAATAAATAAATAATTAGGTTACACCAAAAAAAAATTTTTTTAATTCACATTTCCTAAAATGATAGAAAAGCTTCCTCTTGAGTTTTGAGGAACCTTCAGTTTTTAAAGGACAGAACGCCAAAGTTCAGCATCTACAGAATGGTGATTAATTAAGAATATAATACTGTGTTTGTGTGTGTTCCCTTTCGGCTCAGAAACAAGTCTCTTTGTTTCTGCTGGACTCCAAGCTGGCAGCGACCAGAAAAGAAAAAGACGAGGGTTGAAGGAGCAGCCTGCCCAGTAACTGAGAGGAGGAGAAATCCCTTATTACCAACAATGCTCGAGCGTCCAAAAGCCAAAACTACAGAAAAAGAATCTCTTGGCTAATTTAAGGTTGGCCAGATGCCACCACTTCTGGCTGGTGGCCAGAGGCCCTAGGGGGGAGAGGGCTGGCAGGATGCCCCTGGAGAAGGTCAGGCACTTGGTGGCTGATGCTGCCTTTGGGTGCAGCTGCTCACTCGGAAACCAAAAACCTTCTGTCCAACAGACTTCCCAAGTGATTCCTTAGCACGTGATACTTGCCAACCTCTACTTAACTGAGCCCTCATCCCCTCTGCCAATCAAAGCAATCAAGAACCCTACACTGAACAGGAACAGAAAACAAAGCACTGGGCTCCAAGCCTCTGCGACTTTACATAGAAGGCCTAGCTCAACAAGGATCTGGCAGATGATGTTAGTGCTGTCCCCCACGCAGGGCTATTTTTACTGGCTACTCGCAACTGGACTAGAAAATCCTTTTTCCTGGTGAATTTAATTATTAGGTGACTCTATAACTGCATGGAAGGTGCTAAACAGTGGAATTCCAAGTTAGAACTGAGCACAGACTGTCTGGCTATGTCATAAACTATGCATTTCTATTCAAACCTCCTGAGACAGGTTAAGTGACAACAGCAACTCAGCATGGGAGCATATCAACGTTACATTTCCATACAGCTGCCATGGCCACCAAGCACGCTCCTTCTAGAAGAGCATCCTCAGTTGTAAATTTAAAGGGTTTGTGATCCGTTTCCTTAAGTTGAACGAAACAAGATGGGAGAACCCAGGGATGCCTAAATATTGTACAATCTGAACAGCCCATATAGAAATTGTTATCCTGATCCCCTTTCACCCCTGGTCATTTCCAAGATCTAAAAAGAAAAGCCTTATCATTCAAAAAGATTCGCGTCAAATGCGCAGCAATTCTGAACACATGAAAAGTAAAATAATTTAAAAAAAAACAACACTGGCTTCAACGTATAAAAAATTAATAAGTGAGCTGTCCAAACTAAAACAATTTAAAATGTCCAGTGCATCCAAATCCAAGAAATACTAAATGCTGAAGAAACAAGTTTGTGTTTTTCCTTGTTAAAAGTATCAGTCTAGAAGGGGATTTTGATGAGACCCAGCACCAGACTTAGGAAGCTAACTTAGCAACATCGTCCCTCATATTAAACGGACCAATGATAGATGTCATACTTGACAGTGAAAAAATAAAACGAGACCTTTTACTCTCACTTAATTGTTGTTCTTGATAGAGCTTCATTTTTCTAATTCTTAATTATGATGGTTTAAAGACAAAAAATAAAAGGCGTTGTTCTGAAAAAATAAAATTAAAAATAACATAGAAACATTGTAAAGGGAAAAAGATACAGGAATCAATTGTAGACTTTCTGACACCCATTTTTCCTGGGATCCTACTTTAGTCCAAACCCATCTCCTAAGTCCCCGTTGGTGCTCCCATTTGATAATTTTAAAAGCATGCCATCGTCAAATAAGGTTGAGAAGAACTGGCTTAAGGGCACTTCACGCTGACTGATGCTTAAAATGTCAAAGGGAACACCTGTTGGCAGCTCTAGCATTTATTGTTTAATCAACTAAGAAAAAAAATAGTTGAAGCAGCAGCTGCCAGAATAACCTAATGCACCCGTCAAAAAGCTTGTTCACAGGAGTCACAGAAAGCATTGTTTTCAACTTTTTCATATGGATTAAGCTTCTTTTTGCTCCATGAATAATCAAAACCCCGAGCTTCGTTTATTAAAATTCCTTATATATTCCTTATATTTCTCATTTTTTATAATAATGAGCTGCTCATTTCTAAATAAAAAGGAAAAACAATGTAGTACAAAAGCGCAGAACTGGGTTCCAGATCTGGTTCACCTACTTGCCCCTGGAAAACTTGGTAACATCTTAACCTCTCAGAACTTCAGTTTCTACAGTATTTCAGTTTCTCAACCTCAGAGCTATTGACACTTGGGGTTAGATCATTCTTTGTTTGGAGGGCTGCCCTCTGCATCATAGGATGATTACTGGCATTCCTGACATCTACCCATTGCATGCCAGTGGCAACCCCCTGTTGTGACACCCAAAAAATATCCCTAGATATGGCAAGATCCCCCCAGGGGGGCAAAACCACCCCTACTTGAGAGTCACTGGACTAGATATGTAACTCATTCTCTCCAGCTCTGACACCCTACAAAATAGATTAAATAGCTTATTTTCTTAAATATTATTTGTTAAGTCAACATGCCAACTGGGAGGATCCTCACTCTGATTTTCAGAGAAAATGAAATACAGTGACTGTTTATACCAATTCTAATTTTTGTAGATTCTAAAATCTTTTTTTTTTTGCAAAGAAAATTCACAAAAGGACATTAAAGCAATATATAAGGGAAACTCATCTAAATGAAGCAGACGCCAATAATATTTTCATCCCATTTTTGAGGGCAACTCCTTCAACTGGATAAAAAGAAAAGATAAAAAGAAAGGCATATGAACACAGTCTTTAAGTAGTTCTCCACATATGTACTTTTAGTAGACAAAGGAACTTTAGTGGACAGAAGCAACTTAAAGGGCTTGACTTTAAGGAAGGCAGAAAAATACTGCTACTATGGATTCATGGTTTTACTCCAAATTCACAAAACAGTTAGATATCTTACAATCTGTATCTGGTATTCAATCTGCTCTGAAGTCATAAATGTATATACTTCAATAGGGGGAAAAAAACATGTAATCCATATTCCTAAAAAATTGTCATCAGTTTACCAAGTTTTTTTTTTTTGAAGTAAAATTAGTTTCAACTGCCCAGAGGCCAAACCCCATCTCACAGATTACCATTCTTCAGTGGAGCCCTGACATGAAACCCAAGAGTAGAACCATCATCCAAGCAACCCTTTCTTTGTAGCAAGAACATATGATGCAAGGTCACTTTTTTTCTGTTGAAGATGTTAATTTCATAATTCAGGAAAAAATATAAGACTTGTCAAAAGATTCTGCCTTCAGCCTCTACATTTAAAACTTATTATACTGGAAAAGGGACTTCTTAAGAGAAAATTAAGTGCCTAAGGCAGTCCACGGTTCTAATATGACATGACAACTGTTATATTCATAAAACCTCTAAATGTAAAGGAAATCAAATCATTAAGCAAATATGTTCTTTTTAAAAAGAGATAAAAGCATAAAGAATATTTAACTGTGTGTCTGCAAGGACGGTACTTCCCTTTCACTTTACGGATGAGGACCCTGGAGCCCAAAGCCAGTTCCAAAATATGTGCAGGTTACAGAGAAAAACTCGCCTTCTCCACATGCCTGCCCTACTTTTCCTTCCTGAATTCCGTGTATTAGAGTATCTGGTTATACAATTTCTATGATGTTTACATAAGAAAACAAGTGAGTGGTTATATCCATGTGCCCAAGCGGCTACGACAGGCCACAGTCGTGGTGGGCAGGAATGAACAGAGTGATGGAAAAACATCAAACCCCGTGAAAAGGCAGATGCTTAGGTCTGTAGACTAATTTAACAAGTCCTCTGCTGTTCCTCTCCTCACCTGAGTTTCCTCCAAGTGGACCAAAATACAGCCTTAAGAACCACAGCCTGGCCACGTTCATTTCAGTACAGAATAGTGTTAAATAAAAATGTACCCTGAAATTAATACACCAAAGTCTTATTTGAATAAAACACAAACACTCTCATACAAAGAATGAAAATAATGAGGGCAGATTTTTGTATATGGCGTGCGGAATCCGTCTCGTTACTTGCATAAATGAAAGGACATGTGGTATTCAACATAAAATCACACACACCCTAAAAAGCAGCTACTTTTCATGCCCGCCTCCCATCCCCTGCTTCCCTACAACTCCCCCATTCCAGCTGCTGCTCCCATCAAGGGATCTGCTGGCCTAAAATATTAAAACCGCCATTTGGTAAGCAATGGGTTGATGAGGTTATGTCCTTCTGTTTCCAGAGTCCAAGCACTCCTTACATTCTGTTCTGTCAAAGAACAAGGAAGAAGGAACGCAGTTTAGTGGTGCTAAACTCACACTCGTCTGTGGTATCTGGAGGACCAAAGGGCTCTATCTACCTCCCTTCCTTTCTTTACAGCATCGTCCATAGTGATTCAATTTCTTCTTCTGTAATATTCAACAGTATTCAACTTTACAATATCACAACATTAACCCAAAATCCTTCAGAATCTCCCTTCTGGTGGAATTTAAAAGGCTTCTCCGCGGTGCGAGAGTACTGGTCCAAGACCAACAGGGACAGTCTCATTTCAAAGTGTAGGCTGCCACCTACTGGCCGGTCCCTTCTCACTCAACACTCAGCTCTCCCCAGAAAGCGAATCAATCACAAGAAATTTTCCTGCTGTCATTTAACTCAATGCATTCAACTATATCAACACAATATTTTTCATTCTTTTAAGTACCAATTATTTAAACAACAAAGATTTGCTATATAGCACAGGGATCAATATTCAATATCTTGTAATAAACTATAATGGAAAACAATCCCCCCCAAAAACAGTGTGTATATATATATATATATATATATATATATATATATATATATATATATATATATATATATATATAAATTAACCACTTTGCTGCACATCCAAAACTAACACAGTATTGTAAGTCAACTATATGTCAATAAAATTTTTTTCAATAAATACAGATTCTTTTAACTTAAAGAGAAGACTAAGCCAAGCCTGTTTCTATATAGCTTAAAATTCCCAGCCTATACTCAAAAGGGCAGAACATCATTTTTAAAAGATGTGTTATTTTTACCCCAATGTTCATAGAAGCACTATTTACAACAGACAAGACATGGAAGCAACCCAAATGTCCATCGACAGATGAATAGATAAAGATGTGGGGTGTGTGTGTGTGTGTGTGTGTGTGTGTGTGTGTGTGTGTGGCTACTACTCAGCCACAAAACAGACTGAAATAATGCCCTCTGCAGCAACACAGATGGACCAGAGAAAAGGAAATCCCCTTTCTGAGGCAGCAGGCCACTGTCTTGGTGTGAAAGTGAAGGGGAGATATACTCAACATCCACTCCATAAGTATCACTTGATGCTACATTAGGAGTTAGGGATGCACCAATGATTTAAATGTCTGTTGCCTTTAAGAAGCTATCTGTGCAGAGATCTCATGGGAAGACAATTACAACATAACTTGCAATATGTAGAAGATGCTCTGGCAAGATGCAGCAGTGAAAGCTAGAGGCTGCTCGGCATAGACACACGAGACTAAATTACAAAAGTGTAAGTTGTCTTCTGGTTTCTAGTTCCATGTGTGAGAAACTTGGCAGTTGCCGTTCCGTCTTCACAAGTAAAGAACTGAACAGACTGCAAAATCTACAACTCTGCTTGGACCCATTAGAGAGGCAAGGACATAGAGCAAGGCGCTGCCCCCAAGACTGAAGAGACAGACAGGTGAATGGGGGGAATCTCAAAACCACTGCGGGAACCAGGGCCGTGGGAAATCTGAGCTGTAACTGGCCAACTGCTGGAGGCTCAGTGTGGACAAGTCTGAGAGTTTAAAGACTCCAGGGGGCCCAGTCACAGGGGGCCCCCCACAATTTTGTGAGCTCTACCAGGTTTCCACAGTAAACATCAGAGAGAAATCGTCTCTTGCTTCCAGCAGGGGAAGCGGACAAGGATCCACTCTGAAGTACGCCAGAGCATGTATAAAGAAGCCCTGACCTCAGGTAAAACTAGTTACCCAGAGTCTAACCTGCTAGGTATCATCAGAACATCACTGACATGGGGGAAGAGAAACACCCAACCCCAGCCCACTCTAGCCATCCCATCCCATCCTACCTGAGAAGGGGAGAAAAAGAATGAGAAGTATTTGTGAAGTTCACTGTCCAGTGGAACAGGCTGAAAATACAAACCTAATCAAAGGATTATAGCACGCTCCCCACTCCCACACCTCATCACCACACCCGGAAAGGTCTATTCACAGCAGTTCCTTTTACCCAGTGCATCATGTCTGGTTCTGAAGAAAAAAATTGAAAGGCACACCAAAAGGCAGAAAACACAATTTGAAGAGACAGAGCAAGCACCAGAACCAGACATGGCAGGGATGCCTGAATTATCAGACCAGGAATTTAAACAACCATGATTAATACACTAAGGTCTCTAATGGATAAAGTAGACTGCAGGCAAGAACAGATGGGCAATGTAAACAGAGATGAAAATCCTTAAGAGAAAAGCAAAAGTATAGTTAGTTCTATGTTTTAAATATTAGTTAATATATAAATATATTCAAACATATTCAAATATGCTTGAGAAGTATATAAACCAAGATATGTAGAGTGATTTTTTTCTAGGTTATCTCCAGTAGTTCGGACAATTTTAATTTCTTCTTTATGCTTTTCTACATTTTCCAAATTCTCTATAGTGCATATGCATTTTGAAATCAAATATATAAAGGCTTTAATTTTTTTTTAAGATCTAAAATCTCTGGGAATCAGAATTAGCTGAAGCTTGTCAGGCCCTGGGGACAAAAGATGGATAAGATTCTGGCTGGAAGATTTTACGTTGTCCATGTGGGAGTGACAGACACATAAAAAATAATTACAATGTGACATGTGATAGATATGTGAACTCAGTGCTCTAAGAATCTAAGAAAGGAAATGAACTGCCTGGGAGGTGGGCAGGGATTAGTAAAGACTAACCATTCATGCCTTCATTCAATAAGTAAATGTTTACTGAGACTCTTCTGTATGTGAAAAAAAATTTAGCTGAAGCTGAGATAGCTGGAGATCACCGAAATTGGTCCAACTATCTCAAACTCTGAACAGCTGTTAAAATAGACAGCAAGGAGAAAGCAGAGGGACAGGACCAAGAAAAATCAACCTGCTGTAAAGGGAAAAAGAACCATCGGAGAATTCCTGGTAAGTGGAACATGCTATGGTTTCCTGGATTCAGGTATAATATAACTTCAGAGACGAGTGGAAGAAGGAGGAACAATTAGGAAAAAAATACAAACTCTTAAGGACCCTCACTCCTTACTCTGCACACAGGGGCTTTACAGAGCAGTGGCAAAGGTAAGAAGAAAGGCAGTCGTCAACTACTCCCCAAACTGAACTGCTTTGTTGATTTCCAGAATAGACAAGACTTGAGAAAAGAAAGGAAAAGTCAAAGCACCTCAGAGGCACTCCTAACAGTGAGGGGCTGAAACACATTCCTTACACAGCAAGTCAGCAGTGGGAATGCTGGGATGGGCCAAAATGCATTCTGATGGTTTTAAGTCTGAGTCAACTGAAATGAGTGAAAGCAGTAGGCAGAAATCAATCACCTGCCAGGCAAAAGACAGAGAGCCGCGGGGAAGAAACATGTGGAAGGATAGTGTGATGGTTAACGATGTGTGTCCGCTTGGCTTGGCGATGGTGCCCGGCTGTCAGGTACCAGTCTAGATATTGCCGTGAAGGTATTTTTAGATGTGATTAACGTGTAAATCAGTAGACTGTAAATAAGCAGACCGCCCTTCTTAATGTGAGTGGGCTTTACCCAATCAGTTGAAGGCCTTAGGAGAAAAGACGAAGGTTTCCCAAACAAGAAGAAATTTGTTAAGACTCTGCCCGGGTTTCCAGCCTGCTGGCCTGCCCTACAGATTTCAGATTTGCCAGCCCCCACGATGGTGTGAGCCAATTCCTTAAAAAATAAATCTCTCTCATTTTCTCTTTCCCTTTCTCTCTCTCAATATAAAGATATAGATGCAGATATCAATACATATACACACAAATAGATAAAGATACATAAATATAATACATATTCACACACACATATATCTATACACATATAGATATATCCTAATGGTTCAATTTCTCTGGAGAACCCTGACCAATGAAAGTAATAAAAGATGAAATCTATTAACAGAGACCAACAGGGAAGGACCTTGACCTAGAAGCAATGGGATTGAAAGTGGCTCAGGTAGGCAGCAATACGAGATCAAAGATTCCCGGATTACGAATGACATGATAAACAATACATTTAGTGAAGACTATTTTGGAATCTATAATACATGTCATATGAACTAGATCAGAAGGATGCTACAGTTAGAAGACATTTGGAGAAATCTAGGTCAAACGAGTCTGTGGGAGGCCATGGAAATGAAAAGGAACCCATCCATACGGTGAGGATACGGCCAACATTTTAACATTTTTCTGTTAAAAACTCTTTTCTGTTTTCAAGATCTTTAAGTAAAACTTCTACAGGAATACTATTCACATATAAAAGACACTAGCTTACCATACTTGTCTCGCAAGCCAACAGTACATCGAAAGACTCCGCCAAAGGCAACATCTTCACCGAATATTACTGAAAAACAACGTTTAAAGAACATATTTTATTTAATAATCCCTAAACAATACTAACAATGAGAAGTAAGTACTTTAAATGTTCACATTTTAAATTAGAAAACAAAAATGGACCGCAGAGCTAAACTAAGGTTCCCCAATTTCAACATTAGTGACACTTTGGACTAGATCAGTCTCTTGTGTCATAGCAGCCTGTCCTTTGCACCCCTGGTCTCTACCCGGTGGGTGACAGGTGGCCCACACACAACTGTGACAGCCTGAAATGTCTCCAGACATCATTAAGTGTAAGGGGGGTAAAAGGGAATAAAATCGGCCCCCTTGAGAAAGAACCACTGGTCTGGAATCTCATCTTGTTTTACCCGTGAAGGACAGGAGGCCAGAAAAGGAGTAAAGTGACTTAACAAGCCAGGAAGCAAGAGGCAGAACGGGACTCCCACTGCAGGCTCCTGAGTCCCTGGCCAGTGTTTTCTTTTTAATACACAGTATACAGTGAGAGTCAGCAATCTGAAGAGCTGGAGGAAGAGCATTTCAAGCGGAGACGACAGTCCCAAAACTGGAAAGTGACTGGAACTATATGAAAGAGAAAGGAGGCAAGTCGGGTGGGACACAGGAGGCAAAGAAGAGCTTAGGTGAAAACTGAGGGGTGCTTTGTAGGAAGGCAAAGAAAACCAAACAATGGGTATTCGCAAAGCTCAATTCCAGTCCCACTAATGCACCTCACCAGCTTTGCAGGCCTCAAGAAAATAACTCAGCCTCATCTATGCAGCTAGACCAGTCATTCTCAGGTAGCATTCAAAACAAAGCCAGGTCTAACCAGCCACTAGTTTAATTCTCACTTCCTCCTAAAAAAAAAATCACCTCTTTTTCACTTGAACTTAAAACAGAGATTTTCAAATGGAAACCCAAGGCTTATTAAATATACATATGAAGTCAAGTCAATCAAATTCAGAAAACAGACAGCAGCACAACTGCTTTTATATGAATAATTAACTTGATAAGATAAAGTGACTTATAAAGATAATTACCTTCATTTTATAAATAGATATCTGAACAAATTTTTCCATTTTTTCTGTATGCTACAGAAACAGGAGTACACGGTAAAAGAACAAAAAAATCCAGAAGGTGTCAATGTAATATCAGGACCACATGTACTATGGGAGAAAGTTAACTTAATGACGTCAAATATACATGAGAACTAATTCATAATTAGAGGAGAAAAAATGTGTTAATATCATCATTGGGTTATTTAGCCTTAATCATTTGTTCAGAGCTTTTAAAAATTTGAAATAGATAAAATGTTATCCAATAAGCCCCAGACAAATAATTCCAGCAAATGTTCAATTCTGAATTAACATAGCTACCATAATCAAGCACAAAGTTTACCTGCAGTAGGATCTTTGGCCAATGAGTTATCCAAGGCACTTGTTACTGCCTGGAAGAGATTCATTTTCTGAGTTTGCCCTGTGAAAATCAAAAAAAAAAATAAAGTAACATTTCATGCATTGTAAAATATATTTAAAATAACCAGTTTCCTAATAGCTGTTTAACACTTGATTAAAGTCAAGGTAGAAAGGATAGTATGGAATATATTATGCAAATTTAGTGGATTATTTACAATGAGGTGGGCTCAAAAGCAATACAAACTTTAAGACGCTGTTGATGAGGCAAAATTTAAACATATTACACAACTGAAAAGCAAGCATAAAAAGGAAGAAGGAATAAAAGTTGAATATGTATAGGCAATAAATAAAAGCTCTGGAAAGTCCGAAAAGGGAACCAGCCAGAGTGAGAGTGGTCTGGGGAGAGTCCATCATGAACACACATGACCAATGGTACCTGTTAAATGTGCCAAAAAGAGCAAACGGTCACAAGCCGTAAAATGATGAGGAAGGCTAAAAACAAACTCCAGTTCCCAGAACTGCTTGTGTTTGGAGAATGCTATAATCCCATGCCGCGGGACATCGGGGTGGTCCTTCTTACTGCAGAACCCCTGCAGGCCAGCCTCCCCCCTACAGGGCTGTTGAGAAGACTAAATGGAATACATGGAAAGCACATGAGCGCTGAATAAATGTTAGCTCTTTATTGTTAGATTCTGGACTTTGCCCAGGTATGTCATCTTTTTTTTTAATCACTTTTACTTTATTATTTTATTTATTTACTTGGGGGGGGGTGGGTAATTAGGTTTCTTTGTTTATTTTGATGGAGGTACTGGAGACTGAACCCAGGACCCTGTGCACGCTAGGTACGCACTCTACCATTGAGCTATACCCTCCCCCTGTGTCCTTCATCTTGACCTTGGCATTATTCTGAATGGTGTAACAAAGCTTTATTTGATCAAGTTCTGAATGTTGGAATTCAGAAACATCATGACTTGAGAGCTTTGATTTAAGCCTCAGTGCTGCCTAGCACCCAGTCATCCTGGAACTTTCAGGTCAACTCTTCTCCGAAAATACTTCCCAGCAGAAAAGGCTTCTGCCTGACTCTTCTCTGACGCACGGCCGGCCGAGTCTTCATGTTAGTCCCTGATTCACACCTGAGTGCTCACCTTCACCCACGCTGATATCAAATCCCAATCAGATCTGCTCCTCCCTGAGTCCAGAATAAAGGCCTGCCTACTCTTATTTCTGATGGAAAAAATAGGAATTTATTCAAGAAATATTGTCCTATCACCTACGTCAAAGGATACACAATCCCACCACATGTCCATACTTACTTCATAATTTATTTCTCTTCAGGCCGACCCTCTACCATTTAATAGATATTCTCCTTTAATCCTTCTCTATTCTATAAAACTCCTGATAGTGCTGACTGGTGCCCAGTATCAGATAATAACGGTTTAGGGTAAACTTTTTCCCAACCACCATGACATTCCTTCTCGTTCTCCTATTTCATGCATTTCCTAAAGTGAGATTTTTATTTGTCTATTCTCATCACTAAGAACCTAGAGAGAATGAAAATGCCTTGACATCTAAGCTGGTATTTATTTCAAGTCCGCTGACCATTTCAATTAATACTGAATGCCCCTAAGACATCTGATCACATTTCTGCTCAGCACGTTTCCAATAGGAAGAAAGCAAAGACTTTAATAATAAACATCATACAAAGTGAATGTGGAAAGTATTGCCTGATAACCACAAGGAATTTGCTCATCATATATGAAAATAATTTACAAGTACAGGTATTTAAAGGATTTATTTCCATGTGAATCCATAACCTTTCACTCCTGAATACTTTTTTAAAATAGAATCAGAATTTGGGGGGTTTGGGATTAACTGCTATTCTACTAGATGCCTTTAAAAGCTCCACAGGACAATTTTTAGTAGTACAACATCTACTTTTGATTCTTTTAAAATTTGTAGTATGATTTATGAATGGGTCAGGAAGAAATCACAAGTTATTCACAGGTAACATCATTTTAAATATTTTCCTTAGCATTAGTCATTCTTCTGTAGGTTACTTCAAAGACTACTGATAAAATAAGCCTTTTTTCCCCTTATGATATGTTCCCTTATGATGAGATACGCACACCTGCAGCGTGTCTAACCAAAGCTGTATCACTGGTAAGACCTTAAAAAAGAAAAAAAATAATAATAAGGTCTATAAACACCACTACAAAATTATTATACACAGCTGCCAAATCATACAATTACCCATGTCAACAACTGCTACGAAATTTCAAAACCAGACTGACGACTCTTCTTTTCCAAGAAATACATTATAACAAAAACATAAAAATACACAGCAGTGCCATTTCCCAAGCCAAGGACAAAAGCTAAAGGGTACTCACTGGTAAAATGAGGCTTCATGGTTGGAACTGAGCTGCTATAGAGCGGCATGTTGCTGGGATGTAAGGGACATAATAGAACATAAGCTAAAAGAGGGCAGGGGTTCTTAACTGCCTTTGATCAAAGCTATCTGCTCAGCCTGACCACAGCATCTGACATGTAACAGGTGCTTAATAAATATTGAGCTGAACAAATAAACGATGAGGCTGTTATGTAAAAATTAACACATAAAGCAAACTGTCCATCAACCACCTGAAAACAAAGGAATGGGGTAGGAAAAAAAAATCCACCAATGTCACAATTCAAAGACAAACTGCAGGCAAAGGGGAGTAGGGGAGAGGTGACATTGCAGTACCAGTCCGACAGAGCAGAACTCAGTTATTCTGAGTAACTATTCCGTATGCAGCACGGGGGAGCGCTGAGGGGAGAGAGAAGCCATTCACAGAGCTAGAGCACCTGAGATGAATGGGGCCAGCGGGTGCCCAAAGAGCAGTCTCCAGAAATAAACAAGGTCAAAAGCAGTGCATGTTGACAAGTGTGTTTGCAGTGAGACCCCAAACAAAGACACACACACAGCTATGACATGGAAGCTTAGGGTCTGCTTCAGAAAAAAGAAGCTTCCACCAGCCCATCCAGCGCTGCCCTCCTCTGAGCTGCCTGGTCCCTGTGTCGACCTGTGCATCACAGCACCTCCTCATCGCGTTCCTCTGAGAAAGCTCAGCGTTTAGCACAGCACCTGACACATACGGGACAAGTCGTACATGCCCGCTGAAGCACGATGAATGCATGATGTCAGTGCCATAATCTGGCACGAGCCACACTGTCAAATGGGAGGGTGCCTAAGAAGCTACCTATTTCCCCCAACAAAACCTCTCCCAGATACCCTATTTTTCAGGAATCTTTTGCTATGAACCAGGTATGTTCCTCTAACCCACTGCACACATTATCTCATTGAGTGCCCCCAGCAACCTGAGGGGAGTTCAGATGAGGAAAAGAAAGCTTGTGAAGATTAATAAACTTGGCCCACGTCACAACGCTAAGCTATAAAGTCGGGGCTCAAATTCAGGCACGTCTGACTCAAGAACGCCAGCTCTTAGCTTCTCTGAAATACTGCCTCGGGAACACTGCCATCTTCATGATGACAGCCAACAGGGAAGGAGGAGGAAAACTATGAATCAAGTCTCCAGATGACCAGTCAATAGAGAAGATACTTGAAGGTGGGTAAGTTACAAAGAAAGAGGACAGCAGTCTTTGCTCAAATGAGATGCAATGAAGCAGCATATTTGGGGAAAGCCAGGTTTCAGAGAGGGTTTAGAGGGGGCAAAGTGTTGTGTGAAGAAACAGAAACATATATGAACCATGCAAAAGACAGCACAGTAAAGTGCTTCTAGGCTCCTAGACTCTGGGAGCCAGACTGAGTCAGACTACTTAAACATGAAGCCTGGTTCTGTCTCTCACAAGGGATGTGACCTGGCGAAGTTCAGTGTCAAAAAGTAGAAGTTCAATCTCTGAGTCTCAGTTTCTCCATCCGTAAAATGGAGAGAACAGTAGGCTGTCTATCACAACACTGTTAGATGAGGATTAAATCAACTGATACATGTAAGGCACCCAGAATAGTGTGGCTCATAGTGAGCACTGACAAAAGTGTCTGCTGTCAATTCTGAAGAAAAAGAATGAAGCCAAAGGAATAACCCTCCCAGACTTCAGACAATACTACAGAGCTACAGTGATCAAAACAGCGTGGTATTGGTACAAAGACAGACATATGAATCAATAAGACAGAATAGAGAGCTCAGAAATAAACCCACATACCACTATGCTGTACACCAGAAATTAACACAACATTTTAAATGAACTATACTTCAATTAAAGAAAAAAAAAGGGGGGCCTGCTACCATTGTTCTCTTCATTCTGTGGGTACCACGGAAAGGCTTAGAGAGCAGTGATAAAGTCAGTCAGAATGGGAAACACAGAGAAAGGGGATAAAAGAGGAAGGATACACATCATCCCCACAATGCAGCTTAACCGCCACCTCAGGGTCAACCGTTACCACCACTCTACTTAAGGGGTCCCTTTCATGTGTCAAAGTAACCGAAGTGAAAGAATAAAAAGTATTTGCAGCACATATGAAAGGCAGAGAGATAGTACACATAAAGGCAGAGAGATGATAGATATTTCCAATATACAAAACGTTAGTAGGGAAGTAGTGTGGGAAGCTCTGGAGTTAAGAAACATCTAGGTTCACATTCTTGTCCTGCTACTTACCAGACTTGGCCTCAATTTTCTCATCTATAAAATGAGCATAATATTCTCAGGTTACAGTAAGGATTATAGACTGACGTCTACCACAGCACCTGGAACAGAGCAGTCCCTCAAGAGTGGTAGACAATATTAGTGCCCATAGGAAAAATTACCACGTGTACAATTTTTAAAACGCACAAAAACAAGGAACATTCAATTCAAGTCACAGAAGAGAAAAATAAATTCAGCAAATAAATATATGGGAAAATATTCCTCAACAGAAATGAAACAAATGTGTATTAAAACAAAGCGCAGGTAGCACAAAATACCTGTGTGCGTGCGCGCACGTGCTCACACACACAGAAGGACGCATACAATTCTGACAGCAATTCCAAAGTGTGTCTTTTTTTCACACGTCACCAAGCAAACCTGCAGCACCAGCTGGGTGTCCTATAATTCAACTCAGTTCTGACACTATCTACCTGGAGACAGTCGGATCCCACAGATTAAGGGCTCAATCCTACAAGATTGCCCTCACCCCAACTGAGATGCCAGCCCCAAGTGCAAGCTGTCACCTGTGCTTTGACTGACTGACTTAAGATGGATGCCTTTTGGGGTTCAATTAATTTGCTAGAGTGGATCAGAGAACTCAGAAACATTTTACTTACCAGAGAACTAGTTTATTATAAAAAATACATAACTCAGGAACAGCCAATAGAAGAGATGCACAGGGCAAGGTTCATGGGGAGGGACAAGGAGCTTACATGCTCTCTGACAGCATCACTCTCCCGGAAGCTCTCTGAACCCCATCCTTTGGGGTTTCAAGGAGGCTCCACTGGGCAGGCATAGCTGATTAAATCATTGGTCACTGGCAATTCACTGACATCCAATCCCTCTACCCTCCCCAGGACAAGGGGGTGGGACTGAATGTTCCAACGCTCTAATCACATCTGGTGACCAGCCCCCATCCATAGGTGACTTCAGAGTTCACCAACAGTTAACATTACCATAGCAAAAGACATTTTTATTGCTCTCATCACGGAAAATGTCAAAGGTTTTCAGAGTTCTGTGTGCCAGGAACAGAACAAAGACCAAATATGTCTTTCTTATTATCATGGTACACATGTGATTGTAGCATGACACCCAATACTCACACTCTCATACCTGCAGATGGGAGTCATGAACTGGCAATTTGAACTATGCATTAAAAACCCATTACAGTGTTCACATCTTCAAGTCAGAAATCTCATCCCTGGCGCTTTACCCGAAAGAAATAACCTAAGATACATGAAGTGTTTCTAGTTGCACTATTTATAACACTGAGCAAAACTGTAGCAACAAAAGCATAAAGGTAGTTATTAAAAGTTTCCCTTTACTGAGTAAGTGCCTCTAGGAGTCAGAGTCAGTGATTGTGTAAATACACATTACCTTTATTTAGTCCTCATAACCTTCTGAAGTAGGTATAATTACTAACTCCTTACTTATGAAGAAATGGAGGCTTTATGGAGGATAAGTGATGAGTTTAGAGTCATAGGCAGCAGGGCGAAGACAGAACCTAGGACAATCCAATTCTAGAACCAAGATTTTAACCACTGAATTAGACAGTACTTCTGCTCCACAGAACAGGTATTCTTCTAAAGAAGTTTATAAAAACTATGTAACAATATGGGAAAATCCTTCTGATTAAATAATGCAGATTATAGCTGCATTAAAACTACAATTATAAGAAATTTTTATTCTACTCATTTTATCAGTGGAATAGTTTAATTCCACTAAACTGAAAGGAAATACACCAAATGTTATAAAAAGGATACATACGAAAATGCTAGCAATATTTTCAGTAGTGAGTGATGAGATTACTTTCTTTTTTTGCTGTTTTCTATTATTCAAATTATCCATGTTTTTAGTATTTTTATAATAGGAATAAACATTTTATAATCATTTTACTCGGATTTTAGTAATTTCATAATTATGGAAGGAGGTTAAGAAGACCTGTGCTCTATTTCTCAAGGACTGGGCTAAAGTTTCTTTGCTTTGAAGACAGAATTTAAGGTTTATCTTGTTGGTGAGAAAAAAAAAATACTATTCAACTTTACAATATCTACTATTTCACAAAACTAAGACACCTCTTAGTAAACAAATTCTACATGCATTTAAGCATATTGTTTAGAATGGAAACTCTGGAATCTGAATAATTAGATTCCAAAGCTGAAGCTACCACTAACTCATCTGGGTAACCCTGGGCAAATTATCTGAAGACTTCAGTTACTCTAACTGAAACATGGGAATAAAAATGTTACCTACCTCTTATGGCTGTCCTAAGCATCAAATAAATAAGATGATGAATGTAAATTTCTCAGCCCAGTGCCTGCCTGTGGTAAGCACCCAATAAAAATGTTTACTCTTATTACTCGCAAGTAAAGGCACGTTTCCCAAAGTGCCAGCTCTAGCACGTGAGAAGCTATTAGCCAAGGAAAAGGTTACTGTTTTCTTAGTGTTTCCAATGTTCCGATGACTGACACTGGATCTTCTGAAGATTACATAAAACTTGGGGAAGAAACCATAAAAGTCACGCCGCTGCCATCCCGTGAGGTGAGACCTGCTACCTGTCTTTCCTGTTGTGGGAAGCACTAGATGTCTTCCTCGGCCCGTCACCTCCATTGCTTAACCCTCCTTGTCTAAGTGGTAGCTTAGCCCAGCACAAACTCAGCAGTATGGGGCTCAGATAGGAAGCTGATTTTTCGCATCTCTAGGAAGAACCTGTTTCGTGACCTTGGAAAAATCAACTCAGTTATTTAGTCCCTCCGAATTCTCTCACCTGCCAAAGCAAAAAAGAGAGGGAAAATTCTCTCTCCCTCTCCCTCTCCCTCTCTCCCTCCCTCCCTCCCTCTCTCTCAACATAACTTCTGCCTATAGTTAGCGGCCCAGCGTTGGGCAAGAGTGCACAACACTTAAGACGAGCGTTGGTAAAGAAAGGATAAAGAACCAAGAAAGAAAGAGAGACGTTCCCTGGAAGCAACCCTCCAACCTCAGGCCCTTGCAGACTCGATGTGCCCCCTCACCCATCTCCAGGGTGCTGAGGGGCTGCCTCTCCCAAAGGCTGAAAAGTCACAAAAATGGAGCGAGGAGAAAATCACAGTCAGACCCGAAGGGAAAACGAGGCTCCGGAGAGCAGGGATGGGATTACGCCGGGATGCAAGGAGGTCAGCCTGCCGGACTCCGCCCAGGACAGGCAGGGCGGCACTGCTCGTGACCTCCCGCGTGCCTGGGAGTCTGGGCTGCAGCGGGAGCGGACAGGGCAGCCCCCAGCTCACCGTACTCCAGGGGCTCCGGGTCGGGCTGGAAAGTGAAGTGAGCTACCTCCCGCCTCTGGGTCGCATCCGCGTCGGCCGAGGCGGGCTGCAGGAAGGCCCGCGGCAGCCCCGCGCCACGGAGCCGACGCCAGCGTCCCTCAGCCCCGGCCGCACGGAGCCGCAGCAGCCGGCACGCAGCCACCGCCACCGCCGCCATCCCCACTTGCCCCCCGGGTCTGCAGGCTACGCCGCCGCCCGCTGCCGGCAGAGAGGGCGGAGCACCGAGGCTGCTTCCTCATTGGTTGCGCCCAAGAGGCTGCCGCGTGAAGCGCACCAATCGCAATTGGAAATCCGGGGGCGGGGAAGGCGACAGGAAAGACCCCGCAGGGTTTGCTCGCTGTGCGCATGCGGAAGAGGGTGTGAGCCGGCGGGTGAGCTCCAATGAAATTGTTCCTGGAGGTGGAGTCTCCCCAGAGTCCGCTGCTTGGGCCGGGGTCCTGGACTCGCATCTCAGAGTTCCATGCTATTCCTGGATTTGTTCTTTTCCAGTGTCATCTACGTTATGAGTTCCGATGGCTTCTCATTTTAAGATTTATATTTTCTTTTGAAATCTAACCCCCCCCTTTTTTTAATCTTCTCCTATTCTTTATCTCTATTGTCCTGTAAGGGATGGAAAGGGCTACTAATAAGCATTCGTTACTGGTTTTTGGTTTCAGAATAGTGCGGGAATCACTGCTCTAAGCCTCTGCTCTTTACTCAAACCCTTCTTAAGAGTTTAGTAAGTATGTTAATAAGTATGGGTAGATTTTTATTGATCTTGTTTTTGTGGATTTAAATAAAAGAGGTGATCTTATATTTCGTCCTGAAAATCCACTTAATAGGAATTCAAATGTATTTTTGCCCAGGTACAGCGAAAATGATTAGCTTAGAAACCTGGAGAATATAAGAATTTATTCGTTTGCACTTAAAAGAATCAACTTTGTAAATTTTCTTTTTAAAAATCCAAATTTCTAAAAGGATACCTTCTCTGTCCGTGAATTTGCACATTATAGTAAAATATGATAGAGACAAGAGTAAAAGTGTTACCATCAGATGGTGGGAAAGGACAGGCCCAAAATTTGAAGAAGAGGGAGAAAGAATGAAGGGGAAGGAGTAGGGGAAAGGATGTCCCCCTTCTGCTATTCCCGGGCTCCCAACCCATCCTTAGTTTTGCAAGGAGGCAAAGGAGAAGAGAGAAGAAATGGAGTGAGAAGAAAGGCAAAGACATGCACCAGCTGCCTGTTTTCTGATCGGGACTGAGAGACAGGAATTCACTTTTTATTGAGGAGGGTGGTTACTTAGGTTTATTATTTTTTAATAGAGGTACTGGGGAATGAACCCAGGACCTCCTGCATGCCTAGCATGCACTCTGAAACTGAGCTATACCCTCCCCCCTAGAGACAGGAATTTTAAAACCACCCAAAGGAGAACCAGAATTATGTCTCCATTATTCCTACTCCAACATCAAGCCCCAAAATTCAATGTTTTGGGGATTTTTAATCTTGTCTTTTGTTGTGTTCACCTCTTCTGTTTAATGGTGTGTGTGTGTGTGTGTACTGTGTTGCGTCCTTTATTTTTATGAGTTAAGGGTATTTTTATTTTACTTTAATGAAGGAGGAGTAATGAAATAAATTTTAACTTTTTTAAAAGAGGGCAAAGAGCAAGGATAAAAACAAATCAAGCTGCATTTTCTCAGTTTGCTGATAGCCTGGGGAGCTGGGGTGCTGAGATGATTTAGGTCTGGAGAAAAAAGAGAAAAATAATAAAAGGACTTGTGAGAATTTATTGACCCTCAGCTACATACCAGATGAATACAGCCCCCATTGAGACAAATATGTTCAAGATATAGTCTTGCTTTGAAGAATGTCTAAATTGATAGAGAAAGGAAACAGCTTATATGACAAGTACAATCCGATGCGATAGGGACCCTGGAACAATGCACATAAAGTGAAACACACAAAGAGCAGTGAGTTTTGCTTGGTTTACATCAAGAATGCTTCCAGAAATAACACTGAGCTACACCCAAAACATGAGTAGAAGTTACCAGGCAAACTAGAAAAACATGTACAAAAGCTCACAGGCAAGAAAAACAGTGAATTCCAGGAAGAGAAAATAGGTTGGTGCTGCCAGACTCAGGGAATAGGGAAAGATATAGGAATTGACAGAAGTAGAGGGAAAAAAAGGTTAATTAGAGGGAGATTTTGGAGGTCTTCATGTGCTAGTCTAAGAAGCTGAGACTTCCAACTGTATGGAGTCAGGAACAGCAAAGAAAGTACCTCACAGATTGGTCTGGCCAAAAAAATCATTTTGGGGGGGGAGAATTTCCCCACCATGTCATCTACCTGGTAACCATGAAAATGTCTATGTTATTAAAGTGGGACCCACCCTGGCCCCATTTCATTGATAGTAATGAACTGTAAAGACACTATATACCAACTAGATCTAACAGACGTCTGTGATACTCCACCCAACAACAGAGTACACAGTCTTCTCAAGTACACGTGGAGCGTTCTCCAGGACACACCAAGTGTTAAGTCATAAAATAAACTTCAATACACTTCAAATAATAGAATTAATACTAAGAATGTCCTCTGACCACAATGGAATGAAATTAGAAATCAGTAACAAATTTGGAACAGTTACAAGTGTTTGAAATTAAACAACATACCCCAAATAGTCAATGGATCAAAAAATAAAAAGGAAATTATAAAATATTTTTGAGATGAACGAAAATGAAGATACAATATATCAAAACTTATGGGGAATACCTAAAGCAATACATGTAGCTAAATTTATATCTGTAAATGCCTATGTTGAAAAAGAAGAAAGATCTCAAATCAGCTGTCTAAACTCTCACTTTAAGACACTTGAAAAAATTAATGAAACCTAAAGCAAGCAGAAGAAGGAAATAATAAAGATTAGAGTGGAAATAATAAAATGGAGAACAGAGAAAGCAATAACGAAAATCAGTGAAACCAAAAGCTGGTTCTTTGGAAAGACACCCCCGAAAAATGAACCTTTAGCTACACTGACCAAGAAGAAAGAAGAATCAAGCGGGAGTTGGGGGGGTATAGCTCAAGTGGCAGAGCACATGCTTAGCTGGGTTCAATCTCTGGTATCTTCTCTAAAAATAAATAAAATAAATAAACCTAATTACCTCCCCCCACAGAAAAAAAAAAAAGAAAGAAAAAAGAAGAATCAAATTACTGGAATCAGAAACAAAAGAAAGGAAATCGTATCAGAAAGAATGAAGGGAATCCAAAAGTTATAAATAGATGTGTAAACATAAGAGCTATCATTATTTTTTATTTCTTAATTCCATCAAAAGACAAATGATTGTTTCAGGTAAAAATTATCACATAGTATCATGGGGTTTACAACATATTCAGATGTGAAATGTATGACAATGGTACAAAGATGGGGGTGTGAACGGGATTCTACTACTCAAAGTTCTTAAAGTTTGCACAAAGTTGTTTGATACTGAGTCTACGTAGATGGTGATAAAGGTTGATTGATAAGGTTGTTGTACTGGAATCGTCATCCCATAAAAGAAAAATGACTACATAAATAAGAGTTAACTGTCATACACTGTAAAAGCAATGAGTGAAGTAACTGGTGTAGATGCCAATTCTTCCATCTCTGGCTGTATGACCTTGGGTTTATCACTTAATCACTCTGAATCTCATGGGGAGAATACAAACACTTAACCCAGAAGGATGTCATGATGATAAAATCACATAATACACAAAGGTTACTGGTGCCAGTTGCTCAATAAGTATTTATTGTGGGAATGTAAATCGGTGCAGCCACTGTGGAGGGGCCTTAAAAAAGCTAAAAGTAGAGTTACCTACCATATGATGCAGCAATTCCACTCTTAGGCATACATCCAAGAAAGATGAAAACTCTAATTTGAAAAGATATATGCACCCCAGTGCTCATGGCAGCACTATTTACAATAGCCAAGACATGGAAGCAACCTAAGTGTCAATCGACAGGTGAACTGATAGAGAAGATGTGATACACACACACACACACGCACACACACTCTCTCTCACACAATGGAATATTACCCAGCCATAAAAAGGATGAAATAATGCCATTTCCCTCAAACATGGATGGACCTAGAGATGTTCAAACTAAATTAAGTCAGACAAAGAAAGACAAATATATGATATCACTCATATGTTGAATCTAAAAATGATACAAATGAATTTATTTACAAAACAGAATCGTCTGTTTTTATAGCACAGCTATAAAAAATAAAATTATGGTTACCGGGGGGAAAGTTGGAGAGGTTTAAATTAGGAGTTTGGGATTAACAGATACATGCTATTATATATAAAATAGATACACAAGGACCTACTGTATAGCACAATGGAATATATATATATAGAATATATATATAGAAGAATATTCTATATATATATATATATATATATATTTCTGAATCACTTTGCTGTACACCTGAAACTAACACACTGTAAATCAACTATACTTCACTTAAAAAATAAAAATGTTTCAATTGCTTGTTGAATTAATTAATTACCTAATTAACACATATAAAAAGTTTGATACACTGGCCCCCCAAATATCTAATAAATATTAGCTATGATTATTTTTATTAACAATTCACACTTAATGGCTTGTAGTACCTTGGTCAAGACACCAGGTGGCATGAGATAATAAAAATTGTCACCTTATAATGAATGCTCTTCAGAATACAATTTTACAATGATTTGCACACTACATTTGTTCATGAAAGGTTGAGATTCAGATTTCCTAAGTCAACATACAAGTTTCACTTGTAATTACTTAATTAAACAGAATATGAAAACGAATATATGTATACAAAAATAAATGATTCTTAAAAAAACACATACAAATTTCAAAATGCCTTTGTTAGTTCATCTTCTGGCAACAATTTCACTTCAACATTTCTGAGTATCTGCCCTTGCCTCTGCCCAGTAATAACAAGCCAAGCCCAAACATCACAGGCGTTATTTTACTTTATCCTCAACTCTCCTTGAGGGTAGGTATTAACTCTACAGAGGAGGAAACTGAAACTGGGGCAAAAATGGGATTCAAAGTGTAGTTTACCTAAAAATTAAGTATGGGCTAGTCAAAATGCCTCACCTGTGCAGTAACCCTGGGAGTTATATACCTCACATTATAATTTAACTGTCTTTCATATTTACTTCTAAGTCTTTCATGTCTTCACCAACAGAAATTAACACCACCCCACAGAAACAACTCTGGGATGTTCATGAGACTGCGTTTCTTGTCCCGCAAGTGGACAGTTAACCTGGACAATGATTATTTCATTAAAGGCACAAGTATGTGTGGCCAGTGGGTGTTCTCAAGATGATACTTTGTGTGGGTCTGTGTGTGTTGGGGGGGTATCCTTAATTGAACTTGTACACATTTAAAGAAAATAATAATTTTAAATGTTCGGTGTTAAAAAGAAAAAGAAATGGGATTCAAACCAAGGCTTGACAGAAATGCTTTTAAAATTTATCTTACTTGCTCTTCCATAGGTCCTTCACTTCTCTAAAGAAGTGTGAATAAAGAAGTAACTAAAGTAACTCTTTTTCAAGCAAAATAAAAGAAGCAACCTCCAAGTTTGTTATGCTTTATAAGCTTGCATATAGAAGTACAGTATTAAATGTAACAGGCATACTGTGAAGAATTTTTCATTGAAAGTTATTAATAATGCAAAATAGTTATATAATACTCTTATGCAAGAGTCTTAAAATAACTTCGTGGTTTACAAAAACAGTACTATATAGTGGACAGGCATCACAATTTTCCATTTATAACTGAAAGAACACAGCACATCTGGGGATAAGTCATTTAATCAAAGTCACTACCTCCAAACCCATCTTGAAATCAATTTTAGAGTACACATATGCTTGGCTCCCCAGACCAAAGAAAGTAATATTTATTTACTCATTCTTTCAACAAATATTTACTGAATACCGTTTCTTCTTGTTCAGATGATGCTGTAACCTAACTGTGTGGTTCCAGAACGGTCACCAGTGTCTGTCATCCCGTGGAAGAAGCATTCCCAGACCTTAATAAGGTCCTGTCCTGGGGCCATGGAATGGGAGGACAGGGATATGGGACAGTTACTGCTAATTCCTTCTTCGGATGTGGTTCACCAACCAACATCAACCTCCTCTCCAATTTTAAAAACCTTTGTGCAGAAATGTCCATTCTTTGGAAATATGTGTAAGCTAGGACAGATAAAGAAAAGCCATTCCAGAGCCCATTCTGCAACCCAGCTACAGTATGTAACACAAACTAGCAAGAAATAACAAATTGAAAGGCTATGGCAGTGTTTCTCAGTGTGGTCCCTGACGACTGCATCATTATCAGCTAGAATGCAATTCAATATATGGAGTCCTAGGCTCTACTCCCAACCTACAGAGACAATAGTACCTCCTGGGTTAGTGTCTGGAAATCCACACTGCATTTTTAACAGCTGGTTGGGTGACTGTGGTTAAAAAAAAATTTTTTTTTAAAGTTTGAAAATTAAATATTGGAGATTTCTTGTGGCCAAGAGAATCAAGGAGAGCTCTATGAAGGGAGTGTCAGCAGAGCAGGGCCTTGAATGTAGGGAAAGAACATTCCAGTTAGGAAAACAGTAGCCTGAGCAGAGACAAAGCAGAGTGTAAGAACAGATGGGGCAAAGGATACATGACAGTCCTGAATAAGAAATAAAGTGGGAACGGTCCGTAGGTTCAGGTCAGAAGACTGTAAATGCCACGCGAGGGAGTGTGGCCTTCAGAGTTGGGGCGTGAGTTACAGCAAGAGCCCTGCTGAGAAGCAACAATGGCCTGATCCAGGTGTAATGAGGTCCCGTTACACCGGCCCAGTCCACTGGCGTCTTTTCACAATTCCCTTAAATAAACTCAAAGGAGGGCTTCCTTTTGTTCAAAAGAACCATAAAATATTAGAGAAAACAAAATACTATTGGGCGGAGGGCAACAACGGAGCAGCCATGAGAGCCGGGCCCAGTCACCAAACGTGAGTGACTGCCTCATGCTGTGCTGGTGCCGACCGGCCAGGCTCGCCTGTCTACCAGGGCCAGGTGACCTGTCCTTTCAGCTTCTTTCTCACTCACGGATGAACACTGGACTTCAGAAATTGTGATGGCTCCCCAGCGGAAATACGCTTATTGTACTGTGAGTGGCCTCCACACATTAGCCCAGCGCTACAGCCCCTCCCCACTCAGGCTGCCACCAAGGCAGGCCTGCTCGCCATTGTCAAGGTGCCAGCCAAAAGCATGCTCGAGGAGTTTGACGGCACTCGAGCCCGGTCTCTCCCTGAGGCCATCATGAACCCCCCAGAACCCTGTGCTACTGTGGCACCGAGCATTTTACCTCAACCCCAGGCCCAGGCTCTGGCCCACCAGCAGGCTCTGCAGCAGGCCCAGACCCTGGCCGACGCCCCTCCCCAGAGGCTGCGGCACCCTCAGGGTATCCCGCCACCCCAGGCGCCGTCCCACCCTCAGAGTTTCCAGCAGCCTCAGGGCCTGGGCCACCCTAAGGCCATGCCCAAACCCAGGGCCTGGGCCACCCTCAGGCCCTGTCTCACAGGGTCTCCAGCATCCCCCCACCCCCTTGCTGTATGGAGGCCGGAAGATGCCAGACTCAGATGACCCCTTGAATGTGACCGGATCTACTTCAACCATCGCCCTTTCGATGGCGGCCACCCTGCAGCAGAGCCAGCCCCTGGACCTGAGCTGCATCGTGCAGCAGATCAACCAGGTTTGCCAGACGAGGGCAGGCATCAGCACTGCCTCCGTGTGTGAGGGCCAGCTGGCCGACCCCAGCCCCAGTAGTCACAGTCTGCTTATCAATGCAAACACTCAGGTGTCGACCCACAGCGTCCCCACACCAGTGCCTTATGTGTGGTCAGTCCCATGGAGCACACCCACACAGCCGCGTTGCCCACTGCAGGCCCTGTCAACCTGCCCATGGGCATCTCTCGAGCCCCTACTGTCTACCTAAAAACCTCAAGCCAGGTGCCTAGAACCAGCAACAGCTGGCCCCCCTACAACAGATATGCGGTGAGGCCAGTGGGACGCCGGCCCCTGGCCTGACAGGCAAGCACGTGGCAGGACGGGAGTTGGCAGGGCCTGGCTTTGTGGGCAAGGCCCCTGACTAGCCGCAGGAACTCTGCCTGGCACAGTCCTTCCATCTGAAGCCACCCTGGAGAAGCCAACCCCATCCCCACTGTCAACGGCCTGGCAGCCCTACTGGCCTACCCCAGTGGTCACTACTTCCAACCCCTGTGGAACAACGTTCTGGCCACTCCCAAGAGCAACAGCTCAGGGTCTCACGACCTCGCCATGCGGTTCCACGGTGGACATCCTGCAGGCACACCCTTCGACTGTGCGGGGGCTGCTGGGGCCCACCACCGAGCAGTGGCCTGGGGCGGTCCAGTGGCGAGCCAGAACAGCTTGATGCAAACGGTGGATTACCTAAGTGGGGATGTTCAGCAGGCCTGCTTCCGAGAACAGAGCCTGGCCATGCTGAGCAAGGCCCACCGAGCCCCCGGCAACCGAGCCCTGATCCTGTAGATAGTCAGAGTCTTCACATTCAGCACCCAGGGTATAGAGAGGTAGCTCCGGTGCCCTCCCCGAGCTCCACATCATACATCACCCTCCTAGGTTTAGTCTCACTTTTGCGTAATTGGATAGTTTCAAAGTTTCACTGCTCCAATGTGATCATTCTTAGATGTTGAAGGAAGGGAATTTGGTGGGATCTAATTGAGGACAGAGGGGGACCCTCTGTGCCCTCATCCTCCTCTCTACCAGCCCCAGCAACTTGCGGGTTTATGTTGGAACCTAATCCCAACCCCAGACTTTTCTCTCTGATGGCCCGCATATCAGTCAAGCCCCCCTACCCCGGCCGTTTTCCACCAGCCTCTCTTGTTTCCTGGCTGTTCCCCTTAGGACTGAGGTGTGCGCCAAGGGAAGGGCCCCAGGTGAGGTAGCTGTAGGTGCCCACTAGGCCTCTCCTGTCTGTCTGTCTGTCTCCCTTTCTTTTGGGGACTAAGAAGCCAGACTTCCCAAGTGCTCTGGAAGCTAATTTCTTATTTACCCAAAGACCTCAAGTCAAAACTGTCCTAGTCTGCAACTCCTCCCAGCCCCTCTCCTTTCCTCAAGGCTTTATTTTACAACTGCATGGATCCCAGAGCCACTGCACCTGTCCTCGCCACCCTTGAAGCACAATTGTCCTGGCCATAGCTTTGAGACAGGAGGGGGGAAAAAGCCTGTCTTGGCATTGATGTCTTGGTTCCTGACTCCTCTCCCAGCCCTAGAGAAATGCTGTGACCATCCAGCATGCCCGAGATCTTCCCCACTGTTGTCTTACCTGCTGCCCTCCTCCCCCAGCCTCCAAAAGAGCAAAACCAAACAACCAAAAAATCTTACTTGAGGAATTAGGTCGTAGATAAGGGATGATCACATTGGAGTTTGGAATTTTAAACAGTGAAAAAAATCTTAAATGCACTTGGTTCTCCATATACTGGCTAAGAATATTGTTGTACACTGTTGAAAACGTCCTGTTTCTGTATGAATGTAGTGTGGGTTTGAGTAGCGTTGTGTGTGATTGGCACTCCACAGGGGCAGTCACCCTCTAGTCACCTTTTACAGCCCCTCAGTTTAGTGAAGAAAGAAAGAAAGAAAGAAAGAAAGAAAGAAAGAAAGAAAGAAAGAAAGAAAGAAAGAAAGAAAGAAAGAAAGAAAGAAAGAAAGAAAGAAAGAAAGAAAGAAAGAAAGAAAGAAAGGAAGAGAAGGAAGGAAGGAAGGAAGGAAGGAAGAAAGGAAGGGGGGAAGGGGGGAAGGGGGAAGGGGGGAAGGAAGGGGGGAAGGGGGGAAAGGGGGAAGGAAGGAAGGAAGGAAGGAAGGAAGGAAGGAAGGAAGGAAGGAAGGAAGAAAGGAAGGAAGGAAGGAAGGAAGGAAGGAAGGAAGGAAGGAAGGAAGGAAGGAAGGAAGGAAGGAAAGAAGGAAGGAAGGAAAGAAGGAAGGAAGGAAAGAAGGAAGGAAAGAAGGAAGGAAACACAAAGTCTTAAGCTCTTTGAATTTTCCCCTTACCCAATAAGCATGGTTCTAACAGCTGGAGATGGGCCTCTATGGGAAACAGCCCCTCCAGCTCCTCTCCTGTTCTCGACCCTCATCCACTCTGTGCTCAATCTGTCTCATTCCCCAGGGACAGTTAGTTGGCTAGAAATTTAAAACTTTTCTGTAACATTAAACTTAGATTATGTTTTGTTGTAATGTTTTGCACCCTTCTGTTCAGGATGCAAAGTTGGACTCTTTTTTGTTTTAACCACATGAGCCCTACCCTTTCCTCTTGTCTCTGAGGAATGTGAGCTGATGTTCTTAAGATTCGGGGGTTTGTTTACTATACTGTCCAGAAATTCTCTAGTGATCTGAAGCAATGTGACTGAAGACTAGTTTTTAAATTATGTGTTGGCAAGATGCCTTATATTTAAAAAGAGAAAAAAAGAAAAGGAAAGGAAAAAAAAAGCCTGATTGTGTTATGCCAAATGACAGCAACATGAAGTCCCAATTTATTGTTCCCAATTGTTTTCCTGCCATCTATGAACACTGGTACCTCCCTGTCCCTGAGCGCCCAGGAGCACCTGCGGCTTCTGGTGTGATGCCTTCTCCCAGTGTGTTGGCCACCATCTCACCCCGGGCCCCTTCCCTGTTCTGGCTTCTCTGAGTTAAACTGAAAGAACTCCACTGTCTCCCCTTCTCCCTTGGCTTTATCTCCAAACCAGATTTTTTTTCTATAACTTTTTCCAATACCTCTCCCCAAAAAGTGAGCTGCCATTTTAGGAAATTGGACCAGACACCAACTTAGGGGGTTAAAATCAAACCTCAAACCCATCTCTTCCTACGTAGGGGTGCAAGTCTCTGAAGCACTCACTCCCACCCTTAGTCCGCATGGAAAATGTACTGTGACTCCTTGCCCCCACCCCCTGCTGCCCTCGTCTTTGCTGTGAGATGTTCCCTAGTTCACCCTGAGCCCCTCTCTCCCTCTGCCAACCAACTCCCAACCAACTAAGGGTCCAAGCCAGGCCTCCTATCCACACTACCTGCTTCCATCCCGCACTGCCCTAGAAAACACCTGGATTTCCCCCACTGTCCACATACCGTAACATTCATTCTCCACCTCCCTCATCTTCTCACCTGTGGTGGTTTATGGGTGTGATGGGGTTTTTAAGATTATCATAAGCCAGTAAAAAGAAAAAACTCAAAAAAAAAAAAAAAAGACATTATTGAGTATGGTGGTTTTCAAACTAAGATCTGCAAAATCTGGTGGCATGGAAGAGGCCAGGAAAGGAGGGCTCTGTGTCTCCCCACTTTCTTAACCAGAAATTAACTTTGAGTTTGAAGAAAAAAGTGTCAGCCCCACTTTAGATGGTTGGCTGGTACAACTGTTCTAGACAGAAGTCTCTTTCTCCTTAGAGTTAAAAACAAAGTACCCACTAAATGTAAGTAAACAAAGAAACTCATTTGGGCAAAAATGGTGAGGTGGCAGAAAATCCAGCTCTTTTAGAAGTGGTTGAGCTAGATCAGTGGTATTAATGTTATAAAATCATTTAAAACAATAAAAGTGCATAAAAAGCACTTTCCATGGAAAATATTATATAGTTATAGTTGCAATTATATATATTTTTAAAATATATGTATAAAGCAGTTTATTTAAACTGAAGAATTCTAAGCTACTCTAGTTAAACAAGGCAAGAAGACTCAAACTGATAAGTGCTGACCTTAAGCTGGCGTTGGCTTCTCACAAGCAGTCACAGCGGATCAAGACGTCACATAGGGTCAGTTAAAAGAAGCAAGTCAACAGAAACAAACAAACGGGGGTTAGCCATGGTGACACTCCTCCTCATATCTAGCTGGCCCCTGCCCAGACATAACCACCCCTGAAACTGTCATCTTAAAGAAAGTAAGAAGTGACATTCTTTTCTCTAGCCTCTTCCCAGCACTCATCTTTCTAGACTGAAGTGGAACATTTGGTACTATTGACCAACCATTTTTCCTTCTCTACTCTGCCATTTCTGTTTGCCCTACCACTCTGTTCTTTCCTTCAGAGGTTCCCCTTCCTCCTTTCACCCTTCTCACTGTAAGTGTCCTTCCCAGTCCTGTCCTTGGGTTTCTACTTCTGTCTCTCACAGATCTCACCTCTTCCCACCATCACTCCAAAACCAGTGGTAATGGGAGCGCTTCTGGAAGGTCTGCTGCGTACCAAAGAGTGGCAAGTTCTTTACAAGTATATTCCCTGACCTTCAGAGGAACTCTGTTATTTAGAAGCAATTCTTATCACTCTTGAATAAATAAACTGAGGCCCAGGTGGATTCAAACCCAGGTAAGCTTGACCCCAAGGCCTGACCTTTTCCCCTGCTGTCCATGATAATTGTCACGTGAAGTCCAAACATTACCTACAACAGGGTGGAACCGACAAAGATAACAGCCACACAGATCACTCAACAGAAAGGAAAGTTCAGAAATAGTCCCAGGCATATAGAAGAGGTGGGATATGATACAGGGGGTATTGCCAATCGGTGAGGGAAAAAATGAGTTTTCCAACAAATGATATTTCGACATGAAAATTTGAATACCTACTTCATTCCATGTATCAAAATTCCAATTGGATTAAGATTTTTAAATGTCAAAAACCAAACTGTAAATATTTACCTATATTTTCTTTACATATTTTATATATTTATTCTTGCTCTCTGTGTTTACTTGTATTTTCCAGGTACACATTTGTCTAATGGAGAGGAGGGGAAGGACTTTCAATACATGCCACTAAAAGTGGGAAACATAAATGAATTAGTGAGCAACTTGGTTACCAAAAACATCCAACTTTCACAGGCCGAAATGAAACCTCTTAAACCCATAGCTCTGGGCCTGTGTTTCCACCTCTCTGCTGTCCATGCTGCTGGCTTCTATGTCTGCTTATAGTTTGCTATCTCTCCATCACCATCTTACTATAATTAAGTAGGAGGAATTTCTCTGACTTAATATTCAACACTTCACCTAACTGCAGCTGTGACCTCAGGTATGCCAAACTTTCTAGAGCTCAATTCCTCTTCTCATAAGTGGAGAGTGTTGACCTAGAAAATTTCTGAGGTCTTTTCCATTCTAAAATTATGATTCTAGGGGTTCAGGTTTTTTTGAGCATGAGCACCTGTTCTCCTTGCTTGTCCCTGTGATAAACCTTTCTTTGCTCCAAAAACTTCAATAAAGTAATGATTCTCTTTTTCACATCTTCGATTTCTTCTGCTGCATTTTGAGGGAGACAATTAAATAACCATCTTTCTCTTCCTGAATTTAGAACCAATTAAGAAACAAAACACATTAGAGAGATAAATGGTAGCCAAAGGAAGAACTTTCTTACTAATAGTATTGAGTTTGAAAATATGGCTTGAATCCATGGCCACATGAGCTTGCTAACACTCTCCCCCCACCCCCACCCCCACCCCCAACACAGATTTAGACTTATCCACCAAAGGTTGAGCTTGACCATGGTCCCCCACCCTCCTTGCCCCACAAGCGGAGAAGGAAAATAAAACAGAGAATGTCAGATTTAGCCACACACATTCACTTCCTCCTCCCAACCTCCCCAGAGGTACGTATATAAACCTAGTGGAAGTCCCAGCACCTGAAACCATGAAGAAATGGGGAAGTACTCTCTTACTCCAATAGAAAGTTATTCCTCTCCCTCTGCCTCCACTTATTTCTCCATATTTATTTTTATTGAAGTATAGTCAGTTTACAATGTTGTGTCAATTCCTGATGTACAGCATAATGTTTCAGACATATATATATACATACATATATTTGTTTTCATATTCTTTTTCATAGGTTACTCTAAGATATTGAAAATAGTTCCCTGTGGGGGAAGAAACTTATTGTATATCTAGTTTATATATAGTGGTTAGCATCTGCAAGTCTCAAACTCCCAATTTATCCCTTCCCACCCCCTTTTCCCCCTGGTAACCATAAGTTTGTTTTCTATGTCTGTGTGAGTCTGTTTCTGTTTTGTAAATAAGTTAATTTGTCCTTTTTTTTTAGATTCCACATATGAATGATATCATGTGGTATTTTTCTTTCTTTTTCTGGCTTACTTCACTTAGAATGACGATCTGCAGGTCCATCCATGTTGCTGCAAATGGCATTATTTTATTTTTTATGACTGAGTAATATCCCATTGATTAAATATACCACAACGTCTTTACTTAGTCATCTGTAGATGGACACTTAGGTTGTTTCCATGTATTGGTTATTGTATCCATATTTCTTGATTACTGGCCTAGTTCAGAGTCCTCTCTATCTCATTAAGGAAAAAATTATAATCTCTAAATTGATCTCCCCATCTCTGGCCCTTGCACCATCTTATCTATTCTGAGCACCACTTCCAGATTCATCTTCCAAAATTATGCCATAATCATGGGATTGCCACACAAAATCCGAATTCAAAATCAGGAAACATGGACTTTAATCCTTGTTCTTTTCCTAATTAGATATATGACCCCGGGCAAGTCATTTTCCTAAGTTTGGGGCATCCTCATCCACAGCATGGCAAGACTGTCCCTTCCTATTCTACAAAATTAACTCAACTTTCAGTGTTCAGTGAATGTACCTAGAGTATAAACCCATTAGCGTGGTATATATGGCTCTATATACAATTGACTAATGATTTACAGAATTTGTTCCCAGAACTTTGTAGGGGAGTCTGTCTTTTCTAGCAAAACAGATCTCTAAAACATGTAGTCCATTATTATTCTGTGCTACTCCTTTATCTGGAAGGTACCTCCCCACTCCCAAGATTGCTTCTCCAGAGGCTGTACATTATAGAAGATCCAGCAAAATCAACATTTCTTTCCCAAGCCTTTTTGGATCTTCTCAGCCAGAGTGCTATCACCTTCAGATCTAGGTTGGACCTATATCTGTCCTACATCCACCTGTGTCAGGGAAATGTACTGCTCCCTGAATAGCCATGCCTTCCTCCCACTTTCCCTGAAGCTAGATGGAGCCTTGTAACTAGTTCTAGACAGTGTATGTGATGTGTAACAGAGAAACATCCTATTTCTGGGCCAAATGACCTTCCTGTTTTCTCTTTCCCAGTTGTGGCAATCTAAACTGTGTTTAGATGTCTGTTTCACAAGACCTTGGGACGTGAAAGAGATGGAGGATGGCTTGATTAAGCAAGTGAGCTTTGTTACCACAGCATCACTCAGCCTGTTCTAATTCAACACCTGAAAGAAAGCTGAGGGTCACATGGCCAACAACTGTTTCTTCAGTGGTACACAGAGATTTCCATAGCACAGTGCTAGCAGGGTACCAACGCTCACTATATCTTTTTACTTACAATTAATCATTGGGGGAGTGTATAGCTCAGTGGTAGAGTGCATGCCTAGCCTGCATGAGATCCTGGGTTCAATGCCTAGTATCTCTGTTAAAAAAATAAATAAATAAAAATAAATAAACCTAATTACCTCCCCCCCAAATTTTTTAAATTTATAATTAATCATTATAATAGTCTATGAGAATAATATTAGTTATCATTTAAGTTATCTTATAAATTACATATTATATTACAATTATGTCCCTATTATTACATTGTTTATAATAAACGCAAAAGTGTTTCTTATATTTTTAAATTATTTTTACCCAAAGATCAGCTTTTCATTTAATGCTTAGAAGACGTAATTGAATTTCTGCTGTAAGCAATAGGGCAGTGACTCAAGTAGGGAGTTCCAGTCTTTTAGAAATTGCACCCTTTCTCCTTGTTTGTTGGATTTCATGACATTTTGACCACTTCCTAAAAATATAAGTGACTTTAAAACAAGGAGGCTCAGAGATGAATACAGCTGAGGCTCCGAGAGTCTAGGGGACCTGTCTGAGTTCACATGGGCAGAGCAAGGTGAGGCACTGCTTCCAGAGTAAAACAGCCTTGCTCAGGAAAGGAACCTGGGGAGCTTTGGAAATGACCCTTTTTTTTTTTTTTTTTTTTTGCCTTCTGCACACATCCTCTTCAAGGATTACCCCTTTTCATTTTCTTTTAAATTATATGTATAAAATATTTCAAGAATACAATCAAAATTAGAGTTAATGATTCAATGGACCCCCATTTATCCATGACTCAGATCCAACAACTATCAAGATTTTGACTGCTTGCTTCATTTATTGTTAAATTTTATAATATATTTATATTTTCTTACAAAATTGTGTTGTCATTGTCACACAACAAATTTTGTTTGTTTTGTTTTTTGTCTTTGTTTTTTTTGTGTGCGTGCTTTTTTATTGAAGTATTGTCAGTTTACAATGTTGTGTTGATTTCTGGTGTACAGCATAATGTTTCAGTCATACATGAACATACATATATTCATTTTCATATTCTTTTGCATTATAGGTTACTACAAGATATTGAATATAGTTTCCTGTGCTCTACAGAAGAAACTCACACAACAATTTTTTTAAATTCCTGCAGTGACTTTTTAAAAAATTTAAATTATTGGAAAAAATTAATTTTGCTGAGGAAATTCTTGTGAAAACTTGAGATGCCTTCAAATTCAAAAAAGCACAGATAACAACTGTTGGGTGTCCCTGACAGCTTCCAGGACTTGCAAGTGGCATCATCCAGTGACAGGGGGCACAGGACAGTCAGCCTACCAGTTCTCACTCCAAACAAAAACACCCACTCCCAGAATGAAAGATTGTCTCTAGGGGGCAGGGGTGGGGGTGGGGGAGGGGTTGGCTCAATTGTAGAACAAATCCTTAGCATGCATGAGGTCCTGGGTTCATTCCCCAGTACCTCCATTAAATCAATCAGTCAATCAATCTAATTACCTCCTCCCATCAAAAAATTTTAAAAAATAATAAAAAAAAAATAAAATAGTTAGACCAAAAAATTAGAAAAAAGAAAGAAAGAAAGATTATCTCTGCTCCTCGACACCAAAGCCTCTTCCTTTAGAGATCTGGCAGGAGGCTTTTTGTTCCAAAGATAAGGTAAGTGAGATTAGAATAGGAGATGTGTAAGTTTGCTGAGATTTGAGGAAGCTAGACTGTCCCCAAATCTTTGAAGTACAGAGAAGCTGGTGTTGGTGTCACTTACTGTTCTAAGTGTTTGATAGTCTAAGTGTATATTAGGGGGGAGGTTATGTGTGTCTGTTGTTATAAGTTTTGCTTTGTGTGGAAAAGGGAATTAGAAAACAGCAGAGGGTGATTGGAAAGACTTCAATCAGCAGACTGAAACTGTGACAATCAGGGACCTGTGTGGTATCCCTCACAGGGCTCCTAGTACATTACCTGTTATCTTTGATTTAAAAAAAAAAAAGAAAGAGCCTACTATAAGCCGTGACTTACAAGCCATGTAGTCCTGGGGGAGCCATCCATCCCTAAGTGTTGGTTTCACCACCTAGGAAATCAGGAGACAAGCCTCCTCTCATTCGTGTTAGTACAGCAAGGACTGGAGAAAATGTGTACAAAGGGAACTTGGTGGAAATTGTCCTGTAAGGACAAGATTGTAGTAGGTGGAATATGATTCCAGGGACTTCACCAGGGTTCCCAGCTTATCCCTGTGGTCCAATCTGAGAGTAGGCGAGACTCCTGTCCACCTCTCTTCTTGTCTATTTCTGATCATAACATTTCAGGAGGGCAACAACTTAGTCCTGGGTCACTTAGAAAGCATAATCAGGAGAAGGGAGCAAGGGACGTCGGGTGGGGGCTCCATCTTCACGCAGGAGAGCATTTCTTTGATCTCAGTGTCTGAGACAAGCCTAAGTGCCAAGCCTGAGACCCCAGTGGCAAAATCTCAAGTGCAAATTAAAAACAAAAAGCTGCACTGAGAGAAGAGAAATTGCACATTGCCCCGTTTCTCTGAAAAGCATGTGTATTATTTTTAAACTTGTGTGCGATTAGAAATTGTTGAAGCTCTTTGCTTAATCTGGATAAATCACTGATGTTTTTTATTCCCAGAAAGAATCTGTGATGGCTTCACCAGTCTTGGGGGTAAGAGAGAGGATGTTAGAATGTATCCTTTTTTGCCATCTCTAGGGAGAGAGCCAGTCATCAGTGACAGCAAGGTGCACAGGGAAAGGGGTGCCCTTGAAGCTGAAGCCTTTCCTACCCGTGAACCTCCGCGTTACTCCATCCCCTGAGCTGGGCACGGCTTGAGCTTTGTCCCAGCCGCGCATCTTACAAATACACCAGCTGGCAGCCCGGGGATTTCACCACAACACAAGCAAGCACAGCCAAGACTAACAATGAGAAGAGAGAATGCTTCTTATCAGAAGATCAAGTCCTGTTTTGCCCATGAAAGCAACTGACTAGGAGTTGAAAGGCCGCCTGGGTGGCGATGCTTAATTTTTCCTTTAAACTCAGAGAGACTGCATCTTGCACTTGATTCCGTCTTGGTAGAAGTTGACACCAATTTCTGATCCCTAGATTGAAGCTTGTTCTGTAGCTTGGAGGATTCATGGAATTTTCCTCTTGATTCAGGGAGCAATTCAGATTGGGGTAACTTCTATCATCATTCACAGCCCAGAAACCCTTTGTTAACACAACTTCAGCCCAATTACCTGTGCAGTACTAAGTTTATGAAAGACAAACATTGGTTTTTTTTTTTTTGCTTTTTTTTTTCATAGTTCTGGTTTTAGGTTTCTAAAAGCATTTTACTTTAAAATAATTTCAGATTCACACAAAGTTGTGAAAGTCATACAAAGAATTCCCATACATTTTCCACTCGGATTCTTGAAATGTTAGCATCTTAAATAACCACGGTACAATGATCAAAAACAGAAAATTAATATTGCTAAGATCTGTTACCTAATCTGTAGACCTCATTCAGTTTTGCTAATTGTCCCACTAATATCCTTGTTCTTATACAGGTTCTAACTCAAGAGAGGCTCACGCTTGTACAGGCATCTCCTGCTTTTTAAAAGTTCTATTTACGCCACTTCACTTTTATGAAAGACATGCATTAGAACTTGTTCTCTCTAACCAAAAGAAATCCGAAGAGGATTTTCACTTTTACAAAAAAAGGCAAAAAGAAAAATAGCATTCAGAGTTTGTTTTGCAGTGAGCATTTGTAGGGACAGTGTGAACTCTGAGCAGAGAGTGGCGCCGCCAAGCTCCTTCCTGGGAAACTACACTCATCACCTGGGCATCAAGCCGCCATAGCTTTGAACTGTGTCTGTGAGCATCGGTGCTTCATCTGTATTACATTGTTCCCCCCTCAGCAATATGTGTTCATAGGTAATTGCTTCTTCCCTTTATGCCATTTCAGCTTATGGAAGGTTTCACTGGAACCCTCTACTTTTGGATAGCAGGGGAAACGGGTATTTAGTTGTCATGCTGCCTAATTAACCTAGATTCTATACCAGAGGTTGGCAAACTTGTTCTGTAAAGGACAAGACAGTAAATATTTTAAGTTCTGCAGGCCAAATGGTCTTTATTGGAACTATTCCACTTGACCAAAAGTAGCCACAGATGAGACGTGAAGTGGGCGTGGCGGGGTTCCACTATAACTTTATAGAAAAGCCAGCAGCCAGCTAGATGGACGGGCTAGCGAATGGGCTTTTCCATTCTAGACCACTGGGTCTCAGAGTGGTCCCCAGACCACTAGCATGTGTATCACAGAGGAACTTGTTAGATATGCAAAATTTCAGGCCTTTTCCTAGACCTGTGAATCGGAAATTGAGGGGGAGGGATGGGAAGCACCCATCTGTGTGTTAGCATATTCTCCCACGTATTTAGGATGAATGCTAAAGTTCTAGAACACTGATTTAGACAACTCCTCTGTCTTTGTCTTTGAAGACCTTAACACTTGAAGAGTATAAGTCAGTCTGTTATTTGGTAGGACATCCCTCGGTTTGAGTTTGATTCAGGGTTTGTTCATGTTTAAATTCAGGTTATGCATTTTTGGGTGAGGATGACACAGAGGTGATATTGCTTCCTCCTCCTGGGGGTTATCAGAAGGCACATGGTATCAATTTTTTTTTGAAATATATATATATATATATATATTTTTTTTTTTTACATGCTATCAATTTGTCTATTTACTGTTGAGGCTAACTTTGATCATTGGTTAAAGTGTCTGCCAAGTGTCTGCACTGTAAGGTTACCATTTTTCTCTTTGTATCTAATAAGTATCTTGAACTATGTAAACACTTTCATGTGCTAATTTTACTATCTATTGATGATTCTTGCCTAAAACAGTAATTACTGTGGTTTTTGACAAATTTATTTTTTTATTTTCATCATTCTTTCTATACTTATTACTTAGAATTCCACTTTAATAAATAGCTTTCCCTTGTCCTTCATTCAATTATTTACTCAGTGGTTTACTTACATCAGCATGGAACACAGATTCTTGTTTGATTCACAGGTTATCATTCATTACTATCATTACACAGTTACATTACCACATTGACTACATTGCATTATCACAATCCATTAATTGTGTTGCTTCAGTTGGCTCAGATTTAGCCACTATGAGCCCCTTCAAGTAGGTGCAATCTCTTTTGGCAGGTCCCCATCACATTTTTTTTTACCCCTATCACATTTTGAGGCTTGAGAATTTACATTCTGCATTCCACTTCCCTAGTGACGGGGGTTCAGGGAATGTGGGCCACTCTTAGCTGTGCATAAATAAAATAATGATAATGAGATTAACATATTTAAGAAAAAAGTTGAAGAAAAATCATCATAAGGTGAACTCAGCTTTATAAGTATGTCCATGAAAGACTATCTTCCCAATGTTCTGAATTCATGATTCATTTGTAACTGGATGCAAAGATTTAGATTTAAACTAGTCTCCCAAGTATGTGAGAAGATGACCCAGGGCTACAGAGAGATGATCATCATTAAAGCCAGAATTCAACAATTTCACCTCTATCTCCTTAAGTATCAAACTAGAATCTCCTTTGAAATTTTCCATGATGAAATACAGGTTTTACACCCCATACTGGTTGTAGCTATAACGGACCTAGATTTTTCTGTCTTGACATCTTTGGAATTAAACAATATATGTGTTATCCAAAACAAATAATAGCATTTTTCAGAGAGGTAGGTAAAATCTGGATTCAATAAGAGAGACTGTGTTCTATCCACCTTTGTGACTTAACCCTGACATTTCTGAGGGCAGAATTTCCAGCCAAAGTCTGAAGGTGGTAAGTGGGGTATGTGCTTCAGGTCCACAGTGAAGCAAGACGCTGTCCCAGCTCTTATCGATTGCTCCAGAAAGCTCAGACTGCACAGTCAAACACCTACTTCTGAGTGGTTATGATATGGGCTACAGGTCAGTAAGCATGAGTGACAAAATGCAGCACAGGTAGGAAGGACCACACAATCTAATCTTTTATCATTCAGGTCATTGGAATTGTTGGCAATAACAATTAGTTCTGCATTTACTTACTGTGTATTTATTGAGCACCTACTGGGTTCAAGGTCCTGAGCTAGGTTCCACTGGGAACCAGGTTCTATGAGACACTTCAGAAGGATCATTCCTAAGGATTAGATAAGTATTCCTCTTAAAGAAAAATAAAATGCAATGAAAAGGCTGAGGAATGGAACACCCACACACAAACAAGAAATTGCTAAGGCAATTAAGAGGTGCCTCTCCATTAGAGTTTCTCTTTTCATAATTCAGTAAGCAAACAGTTTCTTTAGAAATTGGTTTTGCAGGGAAAACCTCAAGCTACTAAAAATAACATTAGATTTTATAATCAATTACTAATGATACACAGTATGATTTCATTTATATAAAGTTCTTAAATAAGCACAATTAATAGATTTTAAAAATCAGAAGAGATAGAGGTAGTGAGGATGTAGTAGGGTCTGTTGCTGTGTAGCAAATTACCTTAAATTTAGCAGCTCACAGTAACAGACATTTATTATCGGATAGTTTCTATGGGTCAGAAATTTGGGAGTGCTGGAGCCCACTGGATCTGGTTCAGGGTCAGTGAAATAGGTAACTGGCCAGGTCTGCAGTCATCTGAAGGCTGGACCAGGGCTGCTGATTGTCCTCTCAGATAGCTCATTGTAATATTAACATGGTAAATAACACTCCCACAGGCACCATAACAGCTTTGAGATTGACCATAAAAGGTCAAAAAGTGGGCAGTGGCCCAATTCCTGGGAATCCCAGCCCCTTCCTCGGGGGTAGTTGGAATGGTCCTCCCACTTGTAGGCCTATGAAGCTGCCAAGTTCATAAAAACTAGCAAAACTGCACCTCTTGGCCACCTCTCTTGCTCCCTCATCTATGGGAGTATGTATCTACTTTTACTTTAACCTGAGCACCCAAGCTCCACACTTCTTAGCCTTTCTCTTATCTTTTGAAAGAGACTTGTCAACTGAAATAAATGCATGACCTAAAAATTGAGAGTTAGGTTTTATTTGGCAGACATTTCTGAGGACTCCAACCCCTTGGAGCCCAGGATGACAGCCTCTCAGATGCTCTGAGGGACTGCTCCAAAGAGGTAGGGGAGGAGCTAGGATATATAGGAGCTTTACAACAAAGACCAGGTAGATGGAACATTAAAAGATTACTTGTTAACTAAAGAAAACCAGGTATCTCAAGTTAAAGAACTTAACACTTTTTCTACCTATGGGAGGAAGCAAACATTTGGGCTCATTGAATTCATTCCTTTGACAAGCACCTAGTTATCTAGGGCCAGTATCCTGTCCTTTCTTATTCTGAGTCCCCTCAGGGTGCACCATTGTGAGTGGCTGCAGAGGCCGGGCTGCAGGCTTGTCTTCACTGGGGGTGGCGGCGGCCACTGATGACTTGATGGCTTCAGCGTTCTTTGTTTACTGATACGGTTTGCAGTATTTTTCATTCACAGCCTATACTCCGCAGTATGTATCTTTCTAAATAAACTACCTGTACTCAACTGTGGCTCACTCTTGAATTCTTTGCTGCACAAAGCCAAGGACCCACACTTGGCGGGGCACATCCCAGGGACTCAACTGAGACTTGGGACATGGCCCTCCTCATGCCCCACATTTGTTTTTCCTGATATCATGGCACCCAACTTGGGGTGTTTAAATAAAGAGGTAGATGAGCAACGGCTGTCTGTTCCAAAGCTCTTCCTTCCAGGGTCCTGAAGGTACCCAGTGCTGCTACAGTGATTCCAGGCAAAAGGGCATGTTTGCCCTTACAAAATTACCTGCCACACCTGCCCTAATTCCCTTAAAGGTCTTTAAGAATTGAGACTAAAAGGCTTAAAATACCAAAACCTGGGAGAATGAACATGTTCGCTCTTAGGAATAACTTTTGAAATGTAAACAATGGTCTCAGATCTTTCTCTGCATTGAGGAAGAGCCTGAGAAACTAGAAAGAAGAAGGAAGCTGAGGGGAAAGGGAGAGCTTGACCCTGAAGAATAGTAAACTAAAAGCAAGGGCTTCAGACAAATGCTTCCTGGCATTTCACCAGGACTTAGCTGATCTGGATTCCTAAGAACAGATCAAACTATGGTGCAAGGGATCCTAACTGGCTGGTTTGCTCAGGTCTGAGCCATTACCCGACACTGAGAAGTTTCCCCGTTATGACACGTTCAGTGCCAAAACCAGGGGAGGTCAGCACATCACAATTCAGAATGGTTGGACCCAAGCCATTGGTCACCCTCAGCTTCTCACTCAAGCAATGTAGTTGTGTCCGAGAATCTAGGGTTGAAAAACAGTCCAACCAAGAAACACGATACCCTGTCCTGCAGTTCAGCTGGAAGTACAGTGTTAAGTGTTGTTTTCAGGATCCTGACCTTTAAAGAATCATTGAAGTGACTTTACTTTCACTTTCACATGTAGCTGTCTCAGAGGTAGGTAGGTATGGGTTCTTACTTTGTTTTGGTTTTCTGTGTTCTTAATTCCCGTAAATGGCACCTGCACACTGCTCAAGCTGGAAACCTACAATTGCCCTTCTTCTTCGCCTTCCCCCTAAAGTGACCATTTTGTTGATTTTACCCCTGATCTACTGAATCCATCCTCTTTCCTCCATCCCTAACCCACTGTCAGAGTTAAAGCCGTCACTGTCTCACGCCTAGCTCTTAGCAATAATTTATTTGCTTATATTCCCACTATTCCATTTTTCTCAGAGAGTTAGAAGACGTTTAATGGTGCAAATAGCAACAAGATTGTGTCTCTGTCCTTCTTTAAAGCCTTAAATGACTGCCAGCTGGTGGCAGGAGCAACACTAGCTCCTTAGAGTGGCACACAAGTTCCTCACACCAGGCCTGCGCTCACCAGTCCAGCTTCAGCTCCTGCTGCACTTCTGCCAGCTTTTTATCTTTTTTAATTTTTTTTTATTGAAGTTGATTTACAATGTTAGTTTCAGGTGTACAGCAAAGTGATTCATTTATACATATACCTACAAATGTATTTTTTCTTTTCAGGTTCTTTTCCATTGTATGTTATTACAAGAAATTGAATATAGTTCCCTGTGCTCTACAGTAGGTCCTTGTTGTTTATCTATTTTATATATCGTAATGTGTTCCTACCAGCTTTTTGGGATAAGTATTGTCTTATTTTTTTTTTTTGTCCCCAGTCCTTATTCCTAACCTTGGGTTCACTAAATGCCTGCAGAATGAAGAAATGCCTGCATGCATCATAATTAGCATGACCTTTAAAAAACACTTTTTAGCTCCAGGTTTTCTATGAATGGTTCATATTTGCTTCAGATTGTGAGAGTGAAACTTCAAAGTTCAGCTAAAGCTCAGTTTGGACCCAGGAACTGATTATAGGAACCATATTCAAAATATACATATACATGTATATGTGTGTATATATCTGAATACAGAGACATATATCATAGAATATAAATATTTGTATTCCCTAAAAGCCTCCAGATCTTTAAATATGAAAAACATGTTGACATGTCCATCTTTTTGCCAGATTTTTTTAAAAATGAGATGTTTTTGATTAAATAGTGACAACTAAAAATTAACTTTTAAAATAGGGAGTTAGGCTTTGAGATAAGCTTCCTCAACAGGAAGGCAGAGAATAAAAAGGACCAAAGTGAGACCAAAAAGAAAAGTAAGGGGCTGCTGTGGTTGTGGCCGCAGGATCAGATCAAAGGAGAGCACACCTAAACCTTTGTGGCCATGACCCAGTGGAGTGGCTGATTGATCCATGTGTGTGGCAACACACTGGACATCATTTCAACCAGCTGTAATCACTCATAATCAAAGCTTAACTGAGTACATGCCAAATCCTATGCTAGGTCACAGGAAGGCCTGGATGACCACAAAATAGCTCTTGACTTAAGGAGCTCATAATCTAGCAGAAGAGACAAATAAATTTGCTACTAACTATGGTGGCATATTCAGAACGCCATGAAACCTGGAGAAGGAGCTTCCGCTTGAGTGATGGGGCCAAAGAGGAGCCTCAAGCAAGGAAAGTTTCTTGAGGGAGGTGATAGGAACTGGCCCTTTAAAGGGAAATAGTGAAGGGGGATCCATCAGGGGATCCAGTGAGAATATCAGCAAGGGGGTTGGTGAATCCGTGGTACATCACAGATGGTGCCAGAGGGCAGGTGGAGGGAAGAAAAGGGACTGAAGGTTGGTTGAGGTATGTTGAAGTCAGGTGATCCAACGTGAAGGGCAATCTAAATAATAAGCGGGTAACCGAAGTCATGAACCCAGCATCCTAATCTGATGCTCTGAAATCAGACCACACCAGGGTGGTGACTTCATGGAGGGCTGTTCCATATCCGTGAAGCAATAAGGAATATTGAGCCAGGATCATTTTGATTTGTTAAGTTTCAAAATCTATATCATGCTTTTAATTCAATGTTGTAGATGTTGTCCTCTTACTCATCATAGTTTTCAAAATGCTAACCAAATCTTATAATCCAAACATAGGGGTTTTCTAAATGTGAGCAGCCTCATTAGAGCTAGCGACTTGATCTTTCCAGGAAAATGTTTTATTTTAGTGTTGTGAGGTTCCCCCAACCTTTTTATCTTTATGCATTTATACTCCTACCTCTTCTATAAATGATTTAATGTAGTTTATAATGGATACAAAATAAAACCAGGGCAAAATATAAGTAGGAGTAAAGAATTAGGACCAGAAAAATAGAAAAAAAAAAATAAAAGAAAGCAAAGTTCAAGACCAAGAAAAAAAGAATAAATATTCAGATGTTAAGAACGGATATAATTCTTCAAAAGAACCTCAAAGCTGGCTTTGAGCTTCCTGGGAACCAAAGCAAAAGGGGATATGCACCAGTCAGCTATCTATTCTCACCAGAAGAAAGGATAGATGAAAACCAGTTGCTCAGGAGACATGGATTCTAGGCCAGGTCTTCTGCTAGCTTGTGTAACCTTGGAACAGTAACTGCGATACTCTGTGTTTCAGAGCCCTCATCTATGACATGTGTAATATCTCACTTAGCCTCTCTCAGGAGAATCAAATGAAGTGCTTTAAATAATAGTAAATGTATACCATATGTACACCAGAAACTGACACATTGTAACTGACTTCAATAAAAAAAATAATAATGATATTAAATGTCCTAGAAGTTCAAGGTATTGTTATTTCTAACAGAATGCTGAGAAAATTGCCTTCAAAGTATTTTCTGTCTACAACGAGGCAAACTGCATGGCTCTCAGTAATCATCCCTCCAGCATGATATTCACATTGACAGTCGTGTCACTCTACCAAGTAAATCAAACTCCAGCATCCCACGGGACTGTCATTTGCCGGCTTAAGATAGCACAATTCCTGGGACGCATCAAGTCTGCCTCTTTATGGAAACTGCATCTCTGATTCACATCAGCCCATTCAAAAACAGCTCTCAATTCCCCCACTATAGATAATCCCCTCTTTTGCTATCTACTTATATATTTAATTAGACCCTCCAGTGCAGTGAGTTAAGTTGATCCATACTCATCACATTCTTCTCCCATTTAAGGAACATTATCATCACTAATACTGGTAAATATCTTCCCTTGAGTTTTATATCAGTTTATTCCTTTTTCCTCTTTCTCTACTACCATCGCCTTCCTCCCAAATATGCACCTATTTTAATTTTCAACATATATCATTTCATTTATATATTTCCTTACAAAATATGTATTGTCCTGTGTGCACTTATTTTAATTCACTTGAAAGTTATTTGAGTATTAAAGAGTTCATTCTGTTTCTTACTTTCCTATCACTGTTTTTAAGATCTGTGCTTGGCAATCCACGGACACCTAGTCACTACTGCTGGTGTTTCCCCCATTGATTTCCCCATTTCCCCCGTAACAGACACCCAAATTGCCTCCAATTCCTTGCCCATAAATGTGTTGTAAACATCCTTGAACGTTTCTCTGTGAAGATGTTTCGACTAATCAGCTGTAACCATTCTAATTCCCATTATTGAGGCACAAGTTAAATGAGAAATTGTCGTTGCAACAAAATAGTTGAAGTATGATCTCTGCTATCTACAACAGGAAGAAGGGAGTCAAGAAAAAAGTGAGAAATAAAAAGTTAAATGATTGATTTTAAAATGAAGAAATTACGTTTTAAAGTAGGAAGAGAGAAGAATCATGAATATCGGTGTTGTTCTGGAAAGTACAAGACAGAGAAGACTATGGGGTACTGGGTGAATTGGACGGATACCCATTTCCCTTTTGATATTTCTGGGCTAGGTATAGCAGGAAGTAAGAGAGACGAAAGATTGGCAAGATCCGTGGTTGACTTCTAAAACTGATTTCTTAAAGTCTAAATGCTGTCTCGTTACATCGTGTATCAGCACTCACTCGCGGGAGAGCAACAGCTGCACCTTCCCCTTGCTACCAGGTACTCCAGCTGCCAGGACGCCTCTGCTTCTGCCCTGGGAACCCAAGACCTACTTGGGCTTTCTTTTCCCTCCCCATTCTAGCAATGACTGGCCTCAGGACATAATGTGGATGTCAGGGCCTCTGAGTTTGGAAACATATTCAATCTCTTCATCCAGGGCCATCAGCTATGCTAAATATTACAGACAAAGAACACCATCAAAATCTAATTGTTGTTTGCTCTGCAAAGCCTCCTCACTTAGGATTGCAAAAGAGAACTGAGTGTTCCCCTGAGCAAATTCCAGTAGTACGATGAGTTTGAGCAAGTCCGGAGATCTGTGGGATGCTGGCATTATTTAAGGTTAACTTCATGGTGACCAAGGCATCCCACAGTCTTATTTTCCTTGCTTCCAGTCTTCCTCTCCCATTTATTGTGATTTTTCAAAGGATAAGGAGAAAATGTGGTTTAGAGAGCAAAGCCATTTGTAGATAAGGATAATAAGATTAATCAAACTGCTAAGGCTATATAACACCTATCCCGGTGTCAAAAGAATAGAGGTGATTCTCATTTCCCTTACCCTTTGCTTTGATGCTTAGTTCATATTTTCCCAGTTTTCATATTGTGTCTCTCAGGGAAGACGAAATGATTTTTTTGTACACCCCCTGGCAGGGACTCCCTTACCCAATTCCACTTGGCCTGGTCTGGAAAGTCTTTCATACTGACACTCTCCTCTTAGTCACCCAATCCAAGATCCCTGCAAGAAGAAGGGACAAAGTAGAGGAATAAGTGGATCTTAATCATCGAAATCTGGGACAAGAAACTATTTGTGGGCATTAAAATGCACGAAGAGCAGTAAGACTTTGGGTAAGTCTTAGAACAGTGCTGGGTCTCCATTCCCTCATTTATAAAATGAGAATATGAGTGAGATTAGGTCTAAATATCTTCTAGTCCTCCACCTCTTCCAGTGCCCACTGCTGACTGTCCTCTTTGCATGAGTTTTCTTCTTCAGCAAGGACAAATACATCAAGGAAAAGTTGTGTATCTAGTTACACATAGGTAGCTATGGTACACGATGTGATTGAGTCTCCACTCTATCCTGGGCATTTTACACTCATTGCTCCAGTTAATCCTCAAAATAATATTGCAAGGTGTTATTAAACATATTGCACGTAAGAGAGAACAGAAATTCAGAGAAGTTAAGCAAGTTGCATGAGAACATGCAGAGAACCACCCCTCCTCCAAGAGACCTGGAGACGAGTGGCTCTATCCCTAGGTCTAGAGGTCAATCCTGATTGGCCGAGCCCAACTTGTGGTCTCATGGTTCTGCCAGTGGCTGGTTTTGGAATTTGGAATTTAGTGTCAGTGGTAAAGCTCAGCCTGAAGCGCTCAACCACCAGATCAACTGGATCCTAAGAGATGAAGATGTTGACCTTTTCTGACTCATGTGACTTCCATCAACTAAAGCTTGGACTCTGTAGACAGCCCAAACTCCTTCATGAACATGCATGCACCCTTAGCTTAAAACTTCTCCAGTTTTGCTGTTCAGGGAGACACTGCTCTGGGAAGGATCCCCAGTGTTCTCCTTCCTTGCTGCAAGTAATAGATCCTTCCTCCCCCCACTCTTTGGCTTGATTGTATCTTTTGGCTCCACACCAACCAACAGGCAAGCCCAGTGTTTGGGTTACATGGCCAGCACTCTCCCTCTTCCTATACTGTTGACCATTTCTTTATGCATAATTGGCTATTGTTTGATTGTCGGCCAAAGGGTTCCTCCAACCTTCACAGGCAGAAATGTAGGGAAGAAATAACAGACATGGGAGGGGTGGTCCGTCAGGTGCAAAACTAATGTAGAAATAGAAAGATGAGAAGGAGTTTTCCAAGTGCAGCCTTGCCAAGAGAAAAAGAGCTGTTCAAAGTCAGAAAAATCTCAAGGCCAAAAAATATAGGAAGAAATAAATTGATGACTGCTAATATTAATTGAGCATTTATGCTGTGCCAAGCAGTGTTCTAAGCACTTTTCATATAGTAACTCATTCATTGCCTACAATGACCCTGCGAATTGGATACAGTGTCTTTATCTGTAAAACAGAGGTAATAGCTGAGGCTTGGAACAATTAAGTAACATTTCCAAGATCATACAAGTATTAAGTGCTGGGTCCAAGATTCAAATTCAGGTAGTTGCCACAGGCACCACTCTCTTCCCCTTGCTGCCTCTTTATGAGAAGGTACAGATTGGACTAAAGTTTCATTGCATAGCAATAATAAAAATAACTCGTTTATTAAGTACTTACTAAATGCCTGGCATTGTGTTAAGCACTTTCAAGCATCGTTACCTTTACTCTTCAGAGCAATCATACAAGGTCCTACTATTCTGTAGGTAGAGAAATAAGGCTTGGAAGAGTAATCAATTAAGAATAAAATTACATGGTGCACGACAGAGCCAGGGTTCAAATTCAGATCCAAATAACTCCAAAGCCAATGTCCTTAGTTATGTAGACAGTGGCTAAACTTTCAGGAGAGGACCTGAATTATAATTCAAAGACAGGAAGCACAGACAGACATTAAAGGCCAAGCCTATGACAGTCACTGTGACACCTGCTTTTACATTATTATTTAAGTTCATCTCAGTTACTAAGTACGTTTTAGAATTAGGTCTCACTTTTGAAAATCTGGGATCAGGTTAGGTATTAATTATTCTTGTCTAGATAAAATAAAGATGCCTAAGATATAGACTCTTAAAAAATAATGTAATTATTTTTTAAAAGATGTAGATATTTAAAATTTAAAAAAGAGGCCTAGGATGGTGGAGTCAGGAGATCTGGATTCTAGTTTTCTCTCTGAAAATGAACAGCCATGTGTCATAGGGGCAAGTTGTTAATTTTCTGGGCTCAGTTTCTTCACCTACAGGGTGACACAGGTTGGCCTGAGTGATAACCACTCTAAGAAGGAGATGGTACTCTTAGGCATTTCTGGAAGGTCTGACTCAGGGAGGAAGCAATTCCTTGGCTCCAGGGGGTTCATGACTGTTAAAATCACTCAGCATGAGACATGATAGAGGGGATTTTTATTTCATCATCATCTCCCTTGATTCCTACTCATGTGCCCACCTTACTACCTGGATTTCTACTCATCACCTGGCGTTCGGGTGACATGCTCCTCCCAGGAGAAGCAGGGTGCTGTTTAAATCAAACCGTCCACTTGCACTGTTTTCCTGTCATTCCTCCTTCTGCTTGCTGGTCTCTCCTGGGCTCTGAGCCCCATTTGTCTTCTTATTATCAGGCCAGTTTTGGAAAGACCGATGGAAAGATAAGAAAGTAATTAGTCATTGTGAGTGTGATGTTATAAAACCTTAAGAAGCTTATCGTCTGTTTGGGGAAATTGATCCATATACATAAAGAGATAGCTGTCAATACTAGGTGGGAGAAACAGGGGGTAGATGAGTGCTTTAGACCATATGAGTCTATGAGACCAGAATAAGTTCAGAGGGAGGAGAGAGCTCTGGGCCGTGCTCAGGAGTCAGACTTGGGTTCCACTGCTGAGGACTCAGAGATGATGAGTAAGCATGGAGAGCACAGGGAGGGGAGTGGCAGGAATGGCAAAAGTGTCAGGGAGCAAGGCGTCCGACGGGAGCAAAGGAAATGCAGAATGGGTGACCAGTGATTGGCCGCGTCTTCCAACCTGACCCGACCTACTTAGCAAGCCTTTGCCTGGCTCAGCCTTATAGCATTGTTTCAAATCAGTCACTGGTGCAGACTCACACCCAAACCAGAAATTCCTGCCCAGGACCAGAACCATGACTGTTGTCACTGTGGCGCCACACCCACCCGGGGGGCTGTGAACCTTGACTCATTAAGCCACATGCTTCCAAACTTCTGGGCTGAGCGGCACCGTCAGTACCTCTGAGGGGGCCCTCTCCAGCTCTTGGGAGAACGGGGGCCAGCCCTGGTGGGCGGAGAGGAGGAAGCCTCCAGCCTTGGATGCAGAGAACATCTGGTGATGATGAGTTCACCCTTGGGGAGTCCATACCAGAGAGGGCCCCCCCATAGGGACAGCACCAGAGCAGGTGGGGAGGCAGGGCGACTTGTGCCCACCCTCACCAGCCTCCCTGAGCTGCAGGCACAACCAGGTTCACTGCTTGTCCCTCATGTCTTGTCACCGCTTCCATGAATTTGTTCTCCCATGGTGTCAGGGAGAACTAGCAAGTCAATGCCAGGACATTTGGGCTACCGCCAAAAATAAAAAAATAAAAAACCTCCTCATATCTTAGGAAGAGGAGAAACAGAAATAAGCACCTAGAGACAGGGCAGGGACTTAAGTTTATTTAGTTTATTTGAACATAGGAATACTTTATTTGGAGCCGTATGTCATGGGATGCCTCCGTGGAAAGGCAGATCCTAATTCTGTATTCAATCCTCCTGGTCCATCAAGGGCTTGTCTGGAAAAAGGGTCTGCCCCTGCGCGCATCCTTTGTTCCTCACCTCCCCATGTTGCACACTAGGTCATACAGATTGGGTGATGGACACCTCATTTTGTCTCTCAGGGTGACAGCTGTCTGCTGGGCTAGCCACAGTTTGCTAATAAAACTCCTATGATCTCTCTGTAAGAAATGTTTTATAATTCTTTCTTTTCAGGAAGAAAAGCTTTTATTCATGATTTCAACCAACATTTATCAAGCGGCAACAATGGGCCAGGCATTGCATTAGGTGCTGGGAATACAGCAGTGAATAGAACCAAAAAAAAACGTTGCGTTCTTGGACTGGTATTACAATGGAGGGAGATGAACAGTAAAACAACTAAATCAATTACAGAGAATGTTAGAAGGATAAATACTATTAAAAGTAATAAAGCAAGGAAGGGGATTATGGAGCAGAGGGAGCAGGAGGGATTATAATTTTAAATATGCTATTTAAGGAGGGCCTTAGTAGGAAAATGACATTTAAACAAACACAAGGAGATGAGGGACCAGCCTAGTGACTATTGAGGGGAAAGCTTTCTAGAAGGATCAGCAAGCCCAAGGGCTATAAGGCAGGGGTGTGGCTAATCCGGACCAGATGCAGCCCCACATGGCAGGAGAGACCCAGCCTTCAAGACCTCGGGCATTTACTCTAAATTAGACGTGACTCAGTGGGAGGGTATTGGGCAGAGGAGCAAATCTCTGGATGATCTGGAAAGAGCAGAGTGCACAGGGATCGGAGCAGAAGCAGAGAGAACGGTGGGGAAGTTACTGCAATGATCCAAGTTGGTGACAACCATTTGAATTCTAGATCAATCTTGAAAGTGGAACCAACAGAATTTTTTGGTTAGACAGCCTTTGTCTTCTCCCTAAAATACTGTTTAATTAAATCCACTTATAAATGTATTGGGTTGGCCACTACACATCAGGGATGGCTTGAAAATAAAATCAGGTCTCAACAATTTCCAAATCTGATATCAAATTGCTCATAGCGCGCATGCGCGCGCGCGCACACACACACACACACACACACACAAATCCATCATGGTATCACGATCTTTATTTCTGGATTTATTCTAGGAGTTGTGTTTTAGGACAGAAGTTAACTTCCGTTCTTTAGAAACAAAACAACTTTTTAGAGGTTTATTCTGAATTATTTTACACAAAGTAAAAAATAGGGAAATATTCTTGTACATTCACAAGAGAGAATATTTCACAGGAATCAAAATCCTATTTATGAAGGGTTTAAATGACTTAGGAAAATGCTTGAGAAAGGCAGGTGAAAAAAACGAGTAGAAAATTATTAATGTATTATCTCAATTGTGCAAATATGCCAAATGTGATCAGTAACCAACCCAGGGTGATGGGATTAGGTGTTCTTGCTTCACTTGCTTGGATGCCAGCTGTGTTCTTGCCTTAATTCGTTGCTGGAGTCCTAGCCAGAAGGCAAACAACCATTCACAGTCACCTCCTCCTTACCTCACCTGTGTCTACAGGGACCTTTCTCACCTTATTCTCTCAAATGCACTGATTTAGTGTATTTCTAACATCATAACATACAAAATTGTTCTATATATATTCTATGCATAGTACATATATTATAGCTCTACAAACACTGTAACACAATAAAGGTTATTTCTTATTTTAACTATTAAGCAACTAAATAGTGTAATTACTAATACATTTCCCTCTTCCATACACTACGCTGTCTTTCTGGAGGTAAAAGGGGAGAAGCAGAGCAGACAGGAAGGGAGAAAAACAGAAAGAAGGGGAAGGACCATGGAGAGCAACCCGAAGTTCTCTGTAACTATTTTGGGGAAAGTAAAATAAAAACCGTCCGTCCAAAGTGACAAAGCAAGAAAAAACAGAATCTTTGTATTCTCTTTGCATCACTCAGTGCCCAGTAGTCCTGGGAAGTCCTGAATTACAGGGTAGAAACCCCTTGAATGTATTTTTTCACAAAGATAAAAAATTCTAAGTCTGTATGCATCTAGTGAAATAGCCTCGATATTTACAAGGCAAACATGGATATAATAATAGAAAAAAATGATATTTGCAACATTGTCTTCCTAACTTGATAGTGTGTCCCTTTCCTAAAGATATTTTACTATTTTAGAAAACATGCAACACATTATAATTTTCCCATTTAACATAGTAGAAAATAGGCTTCTGGTTAGAAGTTATTTTTGCATAGAACATCTGATTTTTTAAGAACAAATTAAGGAGATACCAGAATATTGCCTAAGACTATTTATGTATGTGATAAAATTATTTTTAAGAAGCAAGGGAAAAGGTAATTTAGGCCAACATTCCCAAGGACAACTTAAAAAATCTATACAAAATAGAAAAAAAAATCATGAAAAGAGCTAACATTTACTGGTAAGGAGCCTGAAAGATGGCCTGTGATGATCTCTGCCTCCTAATATTCACACCCTGAAGAGAAATTTTAAAATATTTCAAATAAGTAAAAATAAAACACAATTTGCAGTAAAAGTAATGCATAAAGGAAAATTTATAACATTGAATGCATATATGAGAAAGATCTAAAATCAGTAACTTAAGTTTGCCCTTTAGGAAACTAAAAAAACAAAAAAGCAAATTAAATCCGAAGTAAGCAGAAGAAAACAAAAATATTAAGAATTATAGCAACAATCAATGAAATTAAAAACAGGAAATCAACAAGGGAAAAATGAATAAAATCAAGAGATTTTTTGAAAAGATCAATAAAAATCGATAAGCTTCTGGCTAGGCTAAGAAAAAAAAGAGGACACAAACTACTAATATCAGAAAAGAGAGAAGGGGCATCACTACCGATCTTTTGGACATTATAAGGATAATGAAGGATTACTGTGAACAACTCTATGCTCACAAATTTGATAACCATTTGATAAATAAAATACACTAATTTCTTGAAAGACACAATTTGCCACAACTCACACAAGAATAAATAACCTGAACAGGTACATATCTACTAAAAAATCGAATCAATAATTAATAACCTTCCAAAATAGAAAGCTCAGGCCCTGGTGGGTTCACCAGTGAATTCTACCAAATACTTAAGGAAGAAATCATACCAATTCTCTACAGTCTCTTTCAGAGGACAGAAGCAGAGGGAACACTTCCTAACTCATTCTATGAAGCTAGCATTACCCTAATACCAGACCCGGACAAAGACATTAGACAAAAACTACAGACCAACATTACTCATGAATAGAGATACAAAAATCCTCAACAAAATATTAGCAAATAACATTCAACAATGTGTGTGTGTATATATATATATACGTATATATACGTATATATATGTATATATATATACGTATATATACGTATATATATATACACATATATATATATATATAAACCACAAGCAAATGGGATTTATCCCAGGTATGCAAGACTAGTTCAACACTCAAAAATCAACTAATTGTTAGAGGACAGAGGAAACAAGCATGCTTAGTGAAGTGAAAAGGCATCTTGAGACAGGAAAATGAGGCAGGTAGCTCCATATAATCAATGGATTGGTTTATTATAGGGTAACTCAGTCCTGAGGTGGGATTGGGATGGGCAGATAATGATCCAGAAGCATCCGCAGCTACATTCTACACTACGAGGGGCCATTGGGACAATGTTATAGTTAACCTAGGGTATGGGGTAAGTGTTTGGAAAAAGACATGCATTCTTAAGTCAAGACTTATGAAAGGGTAAGTAGTCTCATGGGCACTGGGAATGCATCAGCAAAGGTTTTCATCATTGTCTGGGGGCTAACAGTGCATGCAAGCTACCTGGTCCTAATGATTATTAAATAATACCTATTAATTACAAAGCTCTTGATGAGAGCGAGAAGTGATTTACTGCACAGTATAATCCTGGGTAGGATTAGCAGGATAGGAGAAACTGTAAGGGCCCAAGATGGTGTCAGTTATGCTAACAGCCATACGGTAATCCATCACACATCAACAGACTGAAAAAGAAAAATCATACAATCACTATTAATAGATGCAGAAAAAACATCTGACAAAATCCAACACCCATTCACAACAAAAACTCTCAGCGAACTAGAAATAGAGAACTTTCTCAACTTGATAAAGAATATCTACAAAAAACATAGAGCAAACATACTTAGCAGTGAGCAACATGAAGCTTTTCCACTAAGATCAGAAACAAGACAAGAAGTCCCCTTATTTCTTGCAATATCATACTGGAAGTGCTAACTAATAAGAAATAAAAGGTATGCAGATTGGGAAGGAAGAAATGAAACGATCTTGTTTGCAGCTGACAGTATTATATATGTAGAAAATTCAAAAGAATCAACAAAAGCATTCCTGGAACAAATAAGCAACTATAGCAAGGTTACAGGAGACAAGGCTAATACACAGAAGTCAACCATTTTCCTGTATAACAGCAAAGAACAAGTGGAATTTGAAATAAAAACCCCAATACTGGTCACACTAGCACACCCCAAAATGAAATACTCAGGTATTTCTAAAAATGTACTATATAAGGAAAACTACACAACTGATGAATGAAATCAAGGAAGAACTAAATAAATGGAGAAATATTCCATGTTCTTGGATAGGAAGACTCAATATTGTTAAGATGTCAGTTCTTCCCAATTTGACCTATAGATTCAATGCAATCCCAACCAAAATCCCAGCAAGTTTTCTTAAGGATATTGACAACAGATCCTAAAGTTTATATGGAAAGGCAAAAACTCAGAATAGCCAACACAATATTGAAGGAGAATTAAATTGGAGGACTGACACTACCTAACTTGAAGACTTCCTATAGTGTAGGAATCAAGTATAGTATACTTCCTATACTATAGTAATCAAGACAGTGCGGTAATGGTGAAGGAAGAGCCAAACAGATCAATGGGACAGAATGGAAAGCCCAGATAGAGTTAACAGATCTTTGACAAAGGAGCAAAGACACAAAAATGGAGTAAAAATTTCACCAAAGAAGACATCAGATGGCAAGTAAGCATATGAAAAGATGCTCCACAACATGTCATCAGGGAAGTGCAAATTAAAAGAACAATGAGATACCACTACAAATCTACCAGAGTGGCCAAAATCTGGAACACCGACAACACCAAATGCTGGATGTGGAGCAACAGGAACTCTCACTCACTGCTGGAGGGAATGCAAAGTGGTACCACCACTTTCAAAGACAGTTTGGCAGTTTCTCACAAAACTAAACATATACTTACCATACAAATCCATCGATCATGCTCCTTGGTATTTATGCAAAGTTGGTGAAAACATGTCCACATGAAAAGCCTGTATACAGATGTTTATAGTAGCTTTATTCATAATTGCCAAAACTTGGAAGCAATCAAGATGATTTACAGTAGCTGAATGGATAAACTATGGTTCAACCAGACAATGGAATACTATTAGGCACTAAAAAGAAATGAGCTCTCAAGCCATGAAGAGACCTGAAGGTGCATGTTATTAAGTGAAAGAAGCTAATCTGAAGGGCTACATACTGTATAATTCCAACTCTGCCGTACTTGAAAGGGCAAAATTATGGAGACAGTAAAAAGATCAGCAGTTGCCAGGGGTTGAGGGTACCGGAGGGAAGACTAGCTGGAGCACAGAGAATTTGGGGGGCAGTGAAAATACTCTTATAATTGTATAATGATGGATACATGTTATTATATGTTTGTCCAAGTCCATAGAATGCGTACCAAGAGTGAAGCGTAATGTATACTATGGACTTTGGGTGATTGTTATGATGTGTCAGTGTAGGTTCACGAAATGTAACAAAAGTACCACTCCGGTGGGGGATGTTGATAATGGAGGAGGGAGGCTATGCATGTTTGGGGCAGAGGTTAAACCAGAAATCTCTGTACCTTTCCTTCGATTTTGCTGTAAATCTAAAACTGTTTTAAAAATAAAGTCTTAATTTAAAAAGGTCTATTGAAATCTAGAGAAAAATTGGGGAAAAGAATACTACATTGTAACATCTTTCATTAATCTGTTAGATTCAGAGTCAGAAATTCTGGGACCACAATTGTAATAACTCATTACCAAGTGAGTCGTACAATGAGGTCACGCCCTATACAGCCTACCATCACAGGATCCAGCATGATACTCTGACCACCAAAAACAACAGATGTTATGAAGAGTCAAAGGGAGAATTAAAAGAGCCAAATACAGCCCTAAAACTCTGGACTATTATTATCAGTGCCATAAAACAATTTAGGAAATCTATTTTAGAATTCAAACCCTTTGGAATTTTTCCCCCTGAAGTTCATTTACTAGGTCTACTCTCATGTTTTCCCTTAATCCTATTTTTATTAATTAAGAATTCTGTTGCCACACCAATAATACATTTGCACGAAGAAAACAATTTTACAACTTTGACATTTTAGTGTCATTTTATACTATACAAAACCTTATGTACATAGTTCTTCAGAATATATTTCAGTTTTCTACCCACTATTCCAAGTGTGAAACAATATCAAGTAGATTTACAGGAAAGCATAAAAGAGAAAACAGTTCTACAATTTAATATATACAGTGCCATTTCTGGTTGTTTTTACAGTTTTCTTTTGAGGATAATCCACTGAAATTTTCTGCCAATGATATTTCAGAGTGAAGTTATCTTCAAGAGATCTCCAAGAGATTCAAGGGTATGAAAGTCCAGTACATTGTACAGGTGACACCTGACAGTTTATGAGTAGCTGCAAATCATTTTTTCCCCCATTTTTTTTCAAAAGTCTTAGATGATGAAGAGGAATCATGACTTTCACCACCACTGTAGTGTTCATATAAAGTCTGAAATTAAAAACATAAATTTGCTTTGTAACTTTTAAAATTCAATGTATTATCATATCAGATTAATAAATACAACTTTACATATTCTACTCTGTAATAAATTTCTCTCTTGTTCTTATAATTAGGAAATTATTTTATAAACTGTAAGAGATAATTAAAAAATTTAAACACCTAGCTTGGCTTAAGAATCACCTATCATGACATGTGGCATAATCTTTCTGTAGGAAAAAATGCAACAGCTGTAAGAATATATATGTGCATCCTCAAGGCCTTCTTGATCTCCCTTACTTTTTCTTAAATAAAGCCAGTCTTAGGTAAATTCCTATACTGTAAAATATTCTCATCAGGCAATATACTTTCAGCTGATATTTAAACTAATAAACAGAGGACATTTAAAAAAATCATACAATTATTATATAGATATGCATAATTAGCTATATTAAAATCTATGTATTAATAAAGGATTTAAGGCTAGTCAACATCTAATTTATGAAAATGAAAGAAAGATATCTTTGCCATCAAGGATCACATAACCTTACTGATAAAGATAACTAATAAACCTCAATTTTACTTATTAAAGGCTTTAAACAATACACTGGTAGAAATTTAAACCACAGAGATATGAAATACAGAGAAAAATTACAAAACAAATTTTGCCCAATTTTAATTCCTAAAGCCATTGATTTAGCTATCAGCACTTAAGAAAACTTCAGAAAAAAATTTACCTTATATCATATGAATGCAAATACAATAGTGAATATATTATAAATTTCTCCACAAATGTATCCAAGTTCTTAACATCTTAGATTGGCTTTCCCCCGATCCAGAGAGCTAAGAATGTTTTTAGTTTAAGCTCCCATAATTTTACAATAACATTATCTGAACTATATAATTAGTAACTAAGGTGAATAAACATACATAGTGTTCTAGAAATGGCTAGGAGTTTGATGGCGGTGAGATCCGAAAATCAGGGTGCAGATTGGGAGACTCAAGGGCTTGAGACACTTGCTTTGAGAAATGTACTGATTGCTACATACAGCTTCACAGGAGTCCCCTGCATGTGATAAATATGGTTTAAGAAAAAAACTGTCTAGAAGAAGCCCGTTGAAAAGCTGTATTAAAAATGGTGTTGATATGAAAGATATTATTAAATTTATTCCAGTTAAGACCTGAGAGTAATCCTTTGAATGTACCTTACATGACAATCCATTTTCAATTGTGCTGTCTGCACAATAAGAATGTAAATCAAATAAATATTTGTCAAAAATCACATTTTAAGTATTAAATATAGTAAAAGTACTTTATAGCTGATCTGATGGTTGGGCTAGCTTTCCTTTGGATTACCTGTTTAAGTGTCTAACTCATTAACTTATGCAAAACAATTAAAATTAGCGTAGACAGAGAACAGACATACTTACTTTAGCAGCTCTCAGAATGGAGTTAGGAGAATTCAGACAAACAAGTTGGCCCAGAACATGTTTCATTTCCTCAGTGGTTCCTTTGGCCATCTGGTTTCCTGTAAAAAATATAATAACACACTGGTATCAAATAAGAAAAACATTAGTTCATATATAAATATGTATTCTGTTTAATAATAGCACAATAACTGGCATTCCTGTAATTTATCACTGATCATAACCCCTTACCTAGGGTAAGTAAAAATGAATGCCAGGCTAAAGAAAGGTGATTTCATTTATTTTTGTATTTAGCATTAAGGAGCTTCCTTAAGGAAGAAAGCAGGCAGGAAAAGAACAGCCAATTCAGACTCTGTTTTTCATTACAGTTAAAAGGCTGTTTATATTAGCAATTTAGTAATAAATTTATTTTTAAAGAAGTACCTGGATGGGTTTGAATCTGGACATATCGATGTGCCAGAAGCTCAGGAATGGATATCCTCTGTTTAGGGTCTCTTATTAAACAACACTGTAAACATAAAGATTAATTTTTTTTAAAAAAGCACATTTTCTCATGCAATATTGATATTTTCCCAGATCACATCATATTATAGAAGTTGCTTTCTAGAGAGTCTACTTAGAAATTACAAGATTTTACAAGTCATTTTGGCAAAATCCCCAAATATTCATAAGTTTTAAAATATCTTCAAAGTGAAATTCACATTCCTTAAAAAGCTAATTCAGTCAGCAATTCCTTTCAATAGATTAGTTATATCTAGGCCAGTTACATAATTCCAATCATTTCAGCTATTTCTTTAAGTAAACCATTAAGTACTATATGAAATACAGTTATTCTATAACCATATACTATTTATATTACCTTTAACACATCTTGAAGATCTTTCTCTGGAATATCAGGAAATTCAATTTCATGATTAGGGTCAATTATGGCATGTAATTTAGAAATCTGATTAATTATATGCTGAAACGGTGTTTTCCCATAAGTCATGTAGTACAAAATGCAGCCTAAGGACCAAACATCACTTTTGGGGCTTATCTAAGTTAAAAAAAAAAAAGTTACTGTCATTTTAATATAAAATTAAAAGAATATTATATATACAAACATATACACCCTAATATTTAAAATCATTACTAAACCTCAGTAAATGTACAAGTATTAGACTATGTTCATACAACAAAACATTCTTTTCTAGTTTTTATTCCATTTGATTATTTTATCAAAAGAGATGAGTTTCACTTTATATCATTCAACAAACTCATAATTAAAATATTTCAACCAAAAAAAAATTACATTCTTATCAGCCTGTGAAAATATAAAACTAAAAAGCATAATTGCAAATTTTAAATTTATTTGTTTTCCCCCAAATTCCTGGATTACAATAAACTTTTACATAAATTCATAATACATAAGTATGTATAGATTTTTAAAAAGTTATTTAAGTTGAGCTATCCTAAACCCAAGAACACAAACTATAGAGCCAGGCTGGGCTGGGCTTGAATCCTGGCCTTATCACTAGCTGGTATTTCTATGCATCTCTGTGTTCTCACCTCTAAAACAGAAAAAATTAAAGTATATTTTCATGTGTATTAAATAATATAACCATGAGATACGGGTAAGCGTAGAGAATGGTTTCTGGTTACAGTAAGTACTCAATAAATATTACTTATTACTAAATATTCTTTGTATTAAATAATTTCATCAGAAATAATGCAATATTACAATTACACTTTTGACTTTAAAAAGAACATGAATAAGACCAAACAGCAGTGGGCATAATAAATGAGAATGGCTAGACTCCTCTTTTAAAAGATGGATACTCAGTACACATTAAAACAAAAGGGAACCACATGCTTTCCACAAAAGATTAATCTAAACCAGATGACACAGAAAGGTAGAAAAGAAATAGCCATATAACCAAATGCAAAAAGGAAAAAAAACAGGAAAAGAAAACAGAGACAGCAATATTAATATTAGGAAGAGGACACGGCAAAATGCTTTTAAGAGAAAAAGCCATTTTATAGTGATAAAAGGTACAGTCACCCAAGAAGAGAGGATAGTTATGAAATTCTATGCACTGAAACTACATTCAATAGAACTAAACTGAGCAAAAACCTATATTAAAATCTTTGAAGGGAGTTGGGTTTTAACATCCCTTTCAGAACATAACAGAATAGATTCCATTATCTGAACACAAAGCAAACTGAAAATTAATTAAAAAACAAAACAAACAAAACAAACAAAACCTCTTCTTCCTCCAATTTAATCACTTAAAATTTAAGTCCATTTCTAAATACTAAATCATGGATTAAAAAGAATTTCAGATTCTGGGAAAAGGGCAGTGGCTGTGGAAGCCCAGTTTCTCAAATTCTGCAAATCCCCAGAAGACAGAGCAGCCTGGTAACAAAATCATAAACATATGGAAAATACTGACAGCAGAACCAGGGAACCCCAGGATGAGAATGTCGACAAACCACCACCACCCACAAGTCCGGCATGGTAGAGGTGTCTGGAGCAGAGGGAAGGAACAAACGTGACTGCCAGACCTCAGAACAGAAATCCCAAGTAGCCAGCAGGTGTTCACTGGAAAGCAATTCGAGAACGGAGCTAGATTGGGAGGGGTTTTGGGCTCTTTCATGTCAAGGATTACCCCACATGTCAGGATAAAAATTTATCTTCTATTCAGAACCACTAAGGCCACTGGACAGCAGGTGATTCAATTGAACTGACATTTACCAATACTACATAATAAAGTACTGAGTTGATAGCTGAAAAAAATCTGAATGCTACATGCAGTTCAAAATAAATTTTATTTTAAAGTAAAAAAGAATAAAGCAATTTTAAAACTGAAATTAAAAATTTTGGAAATTAATGAAAATAAGAAACACTACAGTAAAACATATAAGTAGCAGCTAAAGTAAAATTCAGTTTTAACGTTTTACTTATCAGCAAGAATACTAAAATTAAATAAGCAGTTATTTAAATGCAGAAGCTAGGGGGAAAAAAACCTAAAGGGGATACAAATAACAAAGATAAAAGCAGAAATTAATTAGAAAACAAATGAAAACAGAATTAATAAATTAAGTCAAGGGGGAGAGTATAGTTCAGCGGTAGAGTGTGTGCTTAGCACGCACAAGGTCTGGGGTGCCGTCTCCAGTGTCTCCATTAAAAATAAATTGAAAAAACCTAATTACTACCCTTCCCCCAAATAAATAAATAAAATTAAGACTTGGTTCTTTAAAGTTAACAAAACCATGGCAAATCTAATGAATAGAAACACAAAAGAGAAAGACAACGAATCTAAGTATTCAAAGAAAAAGAGAAGCTAAAGAGATATAAAAAGAATTTTTACAAAGAGAGACTATTTGGCATAATTTTATGCCAGTTATTTGGAAAGAAATTTGGAAGCCACAATTTTCTAGAAAGGAAAATATAATTCAGTAAGTGAAAGCAGTTACGGAGCAACTGTGTAGAGCTGGACGATGTACTAAGTGCTTTATATTCTTTCTCATTTAATTCTCAATTACTTTAATTAATTAATTTTGGGGTGTGTGTGTTTTTTTAGGTTTATCTACTAATTTTATTTTTTTAGAGGAGGTACTGAGGATTGAACCCAGGACCTTGTACATGCTAAGCATGCGCTCTGCCACTTGAGCTATACCCTCCCCCTCTCAATTACTTTTAAAACAGGTACTATTTGTAAGCCTCATTTACAGATGAGGAAATTAGCCATGTTAAGTCACAGAGACAGCTGATAATGAAGAGGAGATCTATGACTTGAACGCAGGTATTGCACAGCAACAATAATTAGCCATGTTAAGTCACAGAGACAGCTGATAATGAAGAGGAGATCTATGACTTGAACGCAGGTATTGCACAGCGTGCTTGTTATCCACTTGGTTACACTGCTGTAGAGAAAGAAAGATTAGCCCAGAAGCTGTGGGCACCAGGGCAGGCAAAACGGACCCAACAAGGGTACCAATGAGGCTAACACAAAAGCTCACTCAGATGGTGAAATAAGTGGAAAAGTAGCTGGGAAAAATTACGTACTAGAGTTGTACTAGGAAATGTAAAATTCACAGACGAAGAAATGGTAAGAAATAAATGTAAGCATCAGAGAGGATTCCAACAACTTTTTGAAACAAAACAAAAAAAGACTTCAAAGGTTATCAATTCAATGTTACTTAAAGTGTCCATATCAGAGTTGATTTAGTCTTCTGTTTTTCCCTCTAATTTTAGAATTCAAAAAAAATCTTATGTGCATTTCTTATAGGAGCTCACCGTGAGGCATCATGATATTAAAAGCACAATATTAAAAGAACAATCTCAAGTCAATGAAGGGTAAAATTGAATCCCATGACAATCTGCTTAAGACAGCAAGGTCTCTGTAATGGCCTAAAAAGTTTTAGAATTTAAGGAAATAACTTTCAGTTATCTATTAAGTTTATTCAGAGACTGGTCCACTTGCTATTGGTGCCAGATAAATGAGATGTAAGTAACCTTTACAGTACCTTTGATTTGGATTTCCCATTCTCTCTTGAGGAAGACATATCTTTGATTGCTTCTGGTGGCATATAATTAACTGTACCAACCTACTTGTCAAACAGATCACAGAGAACACGAATCAGTGGAAGTAATTCATTCTGTTTCAGATTTTTTTCAAAACACGAATGTCAGATTCTTGGAAACTTAGATAATTAGATTTCAGTAATCTGAAAAACTCAAGTAACTGACAAAAATACTAAGACACAAATTTCTTTGCAACTCCAGCAAAATAAATTTGGTTCATAATCAGAAAATTGACTCCTTTCAGAATGCTGAGCTATTTCTAAGATTATGGTGGGCATCTACCATACAACTGTCCAGGATAAAATTATATTAATGGCCATAAACTTTGAAGGAATTGATTAAGCACTTATTTCTGTCCTGGAATAGACCAAGAACATTTTTCTAAACTCAACCAACCAACCAAAATCTAGCTTTGTCTCTAAGTATTCCCTGGGCTCATGTTCAAATAGAGATGGGATGTGTATCTAAATCATGCAACAATTTCCATAATAGGATTATGCCTTCCTTACTATGAATTCATTCTATTCTAAAATAAACAGTTCTGCTTTCAAACATAGAATATCTGCACTTTAGAACCTTCCCATAGATGTCTTCAAGCTGATTTACAACTAAATGTTCAGCCATATTTTTGATGTAAAAAGAAGTGACTATCAAACAGAATTGTTTAAAGGGCATGCTGTTCATCTGCTCCTAAAAAAACCTAGGATTAAGGCAGATCCACATCAGAAATCTGGATACATGGAATATATGGTCTTGGCTCCAAGCAGGATTATTTTCAGTCCTTCTTTGGTTGTTATCATCTGTTTTTGGGGGGACAACTGCTACAGATACAGGCTTAGGCAGACACTCACATATATGCATATGTCTATGACCAATGTGTATAGCACTTCACTGTACACGTGAGGGTAGAGGAACCCCGTCTAGACATCTATCAATAGAAGATTGCTTATATAAATTATGGTTTGTCAAAAAAAAAATTATGGTTTGTCAATATGCAGTCAAATAACAAAGAAGGCTTTTCTATATGTGTAATTTTGTAAAACAATAAAAGTATATTGCAGAACAATTAAAAAAGATTGCTATTGCATATCCTATTATAAAAATGCAGTTGAGTACAGTATTTATTAATATGCTTCCAATATGAAGGCCCACTTAAGAATTTTTTTTCAAATTTAAATGACAGGGAAAGCTTTACTTCTCTGCAAGAATGAAATAATATGATTTCAGGGGCAGTGAAAAACATGTAACTGCAATTCTCTCTTTGGTTGCTACCAGGAAACTGAGACAAACTGAGACTGCTATCAGGAAACTGAGACAGTTTCAGGCGAATTTTAGATAATGACCAAGATGATTTCCAAGGCAGACATTACCGCTTCTCTATCTCAGCTACAGGAAAATCATTCAAAATTGCTGGATGTATTTCTACTGGACCTTGACTTTCTATACTAAATTGTATTAACCATAGTTTTAATTTGTTTGTATAGTTATAGTATCTATTCTTGTAAAAAGGCTTCAAATCCTTTGAAAAATGAGGTAGGTAAAAATAAAATCCTCATAAGCAAAATAATACACACAAGTAAAAAGGAACTGGACTCTACTGTGTGATAACCAACCATCCATTAAGTCTTACCTGAGAGTCTTTAACAATACTTGTTGTATCTGGTTGCATTTGGTTTGCAATTCCAAAATCAATTAGCTTGAGCATTCCATCAACTATCAGAAAGTTAGCAGGTTTCAGATCACTGTGAACAATACCTTCAAAATAAAAATTCATTATAATATTAGACCATGTAAAATATTCTAAGCACAAAAAACTTCACAATCTACTCACTGAGTTGATTCCTTTAGTCAATCAAATTTAGTATTTATTTTTAATATATTCTGCAAACATATAGCATCAGCTATGTGCCAGGCACTATTCTAAGTTTGTTGCTTGTATTGAATCATTTAACCCTCATACTAACACTGAGGTGAGTACTATTATTTTCCCCATTTTTAGTTGAGGAAACTAAGGCAAAGAGTGTATGTAATTTGTTCAGGGTCACACAGCCTAAGAAACAGTGTCATGAATTGAACCCGCGTGGTCTGGTTTTCAGAGTGTATGCTCTTCACCACTGTGATTTACTGCCCACGAGAGACCTGCCAGATCACACTGCCATCACAGGACCTAGTGCTCCTGACACCTCCATCCTTACAGCCTGACCCTGACCACTGGTGAATTATCTTTTAACTCATAGGAAGGGAGACGCAAGGAGACAATTTACAATTATCCACATTAACAATTATTTAAAATAAAGATAAGATAAAGGTAAAGAAGCCCTAAAAAGAACAAGACCAAGTAAAGTAAAACAACCAACCAGAATGTAGAGCTTATAGTTAAAAAAAAAAAAACTCCCACAAAAAATACACAATACAAAATGACTAGGAGAATGAGTGAAATAAACACCTCCAATTTTCAGGATGCCTGAACCCCAAGGCCTCAGATCTGCTACAATCCAAGCATTTGGACACCCAGGATTATGGACTGTGTTAATACTGAGAAAGATTTTGTTATAGATGTTTTATGGATGTGGGGACTTGAGTTCATGCCCCATATTCTTTGCTTAAACAGTGTTTTAAAGAAATGGTTTTTCCCCATCATCCTTATTAAATAAACTTCCAAATATTTGGTTTATCTAGTCTAAAAGGGTCAATAACCAATTTAAAATTATAGGTTTATTTCTCTAAGATGAGACTATTAGTGAATATTTTAATTTTAAATATGAAGAGATTTTTAAAATACCATGCTGATGAATTGTGTGAACTGCCTCCAACATATTTTTCCAGTAACTCTTGCGTTCCCATGGATCGATGGATTTTTTCTTTTTAAGCCAACTATTAAGATCAATATTTCCACACTCCATTACCATGTAGATGTACTGGTCCGTGATTTCACTGCCATTAAAAACAAACAAAAACAACAGAACAATAAACAGTTAGGTTATACTATTAAGACTTACTAAGTATTTATCTTAAGAATTAAAGCCAAAAAACAGTTTTCTTTTTAAATTAAAAAAAAAATTCTTACTAATCATAAAGTCGAATGATTTTATCACTATGTTGTTGTAGTTTATTCAAATAAGCAATTTCATTCCGGTAACTATCAATTGTTTGGCTATCTGCTTCTTCTAAGTTCACATACTTTATAGCATGTATCTGCTTCTTTTCATTCAGCACCTGAAATACCTATAGAGCAGAACAAGGGAGAGTTTAGAATGCGCTATTTACCACATTGTCACAGTATTTCTACATTTATTAGAATCTTAGGTTAAGGATTATTGATGTGAATAATTTAAAATGTCTGCGCTTATTTTGAGTACAGAGGGGAAAAAACATGTTAGGAGAGTAATAGTACATTCTGAACTACCTACAATGATGGGCATTCAATGACTCACAGGCATAAACTAAAATATTTCTGTATCAATATATAAGAAAGGCAATTTAAATTTCATATACATTCCTAACACTCTGTTAGATGCTACAACCAGGGAAATAAACTTAGAAAAAGACATTAAAAAATGCTAAAGACTAAGGGCTGTAATAAAGAGTCAGTTCATTTCATAGATGGTGTTTATTCCATTTCATTTATGTGGTAGAGAATGTTTAAAAATATGCACTAATTGTAAGCTATCAGTAATGCTTGATTGTAAAAAGCAGATCAGGTCCAATTTTCACAATCAACCTGACAGGAACAAGATGTTCCTGTAAGCAAGCCGAGGTCCAGGTCAAACTGCTCTGGCTGTAATGACAGTCAAACTCAAAGCAATGTCGATAGGGCAGATATATATATATATCGATATATATATAGATATATATATATATCGATATATATATATATAAAAAATACATTTAGAAAAGATAACACATTTCGAAAACACTGCCAATGTGTCTAACTTTCAGCAAACACACAGCAGGAATGGGGCTTCTAAAATGCAAGAATTCAAATACAAAATGCCAGTGCAAGCAAGAAAAATTATATTGATTCATCTCTTGACACATTGAAGTAAAACATCATTTATCTGAAGGCCATCTAACCTTGACTACCCAGCAGGTACTGGCAAGGAACAAGAAAAGAGCCAAAGTGTTTATGAGGTTCATGCATTGCAACTGCACTGATAAGCAGAATCCATCAGTCTGGCAGGTACAGCTTAGTTCCTTCTATTTTAAATGCAAAACTCTACCAAAGTATTACTGGTTTTACTTGCACACAAAACAAATTAGAGGGGGAAGGGCATAAAACAGTGATACGGCAAGAGGCGCAGAAAGTAGCAAGGAAAGAGAAAAGTAATTTTAAAACAGCATAAAGTCATTTTGTATAAGGTAAACAACGTTATAAATCTCAGAGAGCTGAGAGTATCTACTATTCTGTTTTAATACAATTAAAACATTGTTAGCAGTACCTACCATACTGGGTTGGAAGGATGGCTGAGGTGACGTGTTTGGAGTGGAGCAAATGTTAGCTACCATCATTAAAGACAATTAGGACAGAAGAAAGTGGATGTTTCAAAACATACTGAAGTTGTTAGGCATATGGGGAAAAAAAGATTTGCAGGGTATTAAAGATCTTCAAAAGTTTTGAGTAAATGAAAACTTTTAAATCAACTTTTTGCATTATATGCTTTTACTCCATTATTGCCCTGCTCCAGCAAAACTCTTGCAATAACTGATAAGATGGATTAGGGAGCCTTTATTTCCATTTCAGAGATAGTGTCAGAGTTATAATTTGTCAGTTTCATGGAAAGTTAATGAATGAACTAGAAACATCGGTGCTTTGACCATTCCTATTAGCTCCATGACTTTTTTTTATTTGTGTGTGTATATGTGTGTGTGTGTGTCTGTCTGTCTGTCTATCTATCTATATACATGTATGTGTATATATATGTATATATATTTAATGAAGTATAGTTTACAATGTTGTGTCAATTTCTGGTGTACAGCGCAATGTTTCAGTCATACACAAACAGACATATATTCGTTTTTATATTCTTTTTCAACATAAGTTACTACAAGATACTGAATATAGTTCCCTGTGCTATACAGTGTAAACTTGTTGTTTACCTATTTTAGATACCGTATAAGCTGGTCATTGTCTAAATTCTAGACTAGACAGAGGATAATGGTGTTAGTTTCATTAAGCATGTTACCCTCTTTCCCCTGAGGCAGGATGATTTTGTCAATGCCATCACAAGAATGAAACAATAATTTAATTGCACTAAGAAAATATGGGCCAGTCATAGCTTTGTCACTTGGCCCTTGACTTTAGTAAGCTTACACCTTCATTATCTGCCAAGGAAAAATATTTCAAACACTGTTAAGATTATTCTACATCTTCTGAAGACATGCTACTAAATAAATAAATATGTTGATAAAAATCAATTGCATTGTCCCTTTATTGCCACACCTAAAATGTGGGGCAAGGGAAAGAACAAAGGAAATGTATGCAGAAAAGAAACTGATACTATTGAACAACAGCTACACGTGGTAATGAACACACCTTATTCATAAATCACAGTAAACCTTAAAATGAACCCAGCAGGCTTTGTTTCAGATATCATCCTTGACAACTTAGAGAAGCGAGGGACAGTCCATTCACTCAACAAATACCTCAAGCTCTGCTGTGTCGGAGGCACTGTTCTAGACAATGGAGCAAACATCGGTGAGCAAACCACACGAACATCCCTATCTCGATGGAACTCACAGTCAAGTGCAAGGGGACACAAACGACAAAACCCAATAAGTGAATTACAGAGCACACTGGAAGATCAGCTACAGAGAAAAATAAGGCAGGAGAGGGGAATGGAGCTCAGTGCTGACTGGAAGGCAGGAGCTGCAGTTTTAGAATGCAGTCAACGAAGGCCTGATTGAGAGGACACTTGAGCAAACATGTGAGGGTATCTGGAGGAAAATCAACTCTTACGTTAAAATAGAGCAGGAGAGCAAGGGCTGATTCAGTGAGACTGGTTAGAAGGCTATTGTAACAATCCAGGTAAAAGATAAAGTTGCTTTGGCCAAAGTGATAATGGTGAAGGTAGTGAGGAACAGTGAGATTCTGGATAGGTTTTGAGGTAGAATCAACAAGACTGCTGATTGGCTAGACGAAGGTGTGAGAGTAAGTGGAGTCAATGTTGACCTCAGTGTTTTGGGCCTGGCAATTGGAAGAATGAAGTTGCCAATTTACTGAAATGGCAAAGACTATGAAGCAAGAGTTCTGCTTGGGATATACTAAGTTCTAAATATCTCACAGACACCCAGAAAGAGATGCTGGGCAGTCAAGTCGGATATGCAAGTCTGGAATTCAACAGAGAAGTTTGAGCTGGAAATAGAAGTTTGGGAATTATCAGCACAAACATGGTACGTAAAACCATGAGACTGGATAAGAGCAGCAAGTGGGTGAGTGAGTTTAGAGAGAAGAAAAGAGGTCAAGGACTGAGCTCAGAGGCATTGCACCACTGACATCAGGGACATGAGGAAGACAGGAAAGGAACGGCCAACTGGAGAAGAGGAACACTGAAAGAGGCCAAGTGGAAAAAAAACCTTCAACAAGAAAAGAATAATCGACTGTCCCAAATGCTAAGTAAACTAGAATCAGAGTTAATTAGTTTTGGCAAAAATATGGGGGTCACTGGTGATTCTGATAACAGTTGTTTTGATGAGTAATAAAGGTAAAAGTGAAACTCTGATTTACATGGATTTAAGAGGACAGAATGAGAAGAACTGAAGATGGTAAGTTTAGACAATACTCTTTTGAGATGCCTTCCCTCCAGAGAATCAGAACAATATAAATTTAGAACTCAGATAAATTTAGGAAATGATCTATTTCAATTCTAGAAATCCATTTGTTACTAAACTCTTTATGAAATGAGAAACTCAAAAACAAAACCCATTAATCAAAAACTCTGCTAAATCATCCTAGGCATATTAATTATTTATATCACAGTCTGACTTACTTTTAGAAAGGTTCTTTTGGGATGATACATAGCTATCATTTGCTATCCCCAAGTCAATGTTAATGTTATTTAGAGACGAAATATGGAATCATAGGACACTGCAGAGAAGAACAGGGAACTGGAAGTGAGAGACAGGTCTGAAGAAATACACCATTTGTTGAGGGGAGGGGATGGGAGAAGGGGATGAGAAGGACTTTTTGGCTCAAGGGAAATACGGGTCTCTAGAAGTTAAGAAAAAGGACCCAGAAGATAAAAAGACAAAGAAACTAAAGTTTAAAACATTTTTATTCATTCCTTATTTAAGATACTTACCTTACTTGAACCTCCACTTCCTATCTGCTTCAATATGGAATATATTTTTCCTTTAACCGAAATGCATTCATTTGTTGAAGAGGATGCTGAAATCTAAATAATTAAAATACATAGTCAACGATTCGAAGAACATGCTTGAGAAACTAGCTTGCATTTAGTACAGTGAAATGCTTCCAATTTTGAAATTATCTGAAATCTTAAGTAATTAGATATGTCCCAATATTTTAAAGAGGCAATTTCTCTACATACTTTAGCCAAAGAAAAAAACTTATTAAATGAATATATAGGCAAAGTTCCAAAGACTGGCCATCTAACTTGCCTTTACTTCTTAACATAAATACATAAATAGAAAACTTAAAGGGAGAAAAACTCACTTAATATCCAACACACAAACTCATAAGCCATTACTTTTCATCTTTCACATCTATTCTTTTTTCTTACGCAAAGTTCTTTACTTACGTATATTAACACAACTTCATCTATACTCTTTTTTTCTCATTTAGGATTACGTTATAAAGGAAGCAGTGTGCTAAGGTCCTAAGAGTTCCAGTGTCAATCAGACAAATGCAAATTTCAGCGATGTCCCCTTTTTGCTGGGTGATATTCAGTAAGTTGATTAATTTGAATATTAGCATCTTCCTTAGCAAACTCTCAACCAATGTACTATACAACGTGCCCCTTCTTCCCTTCCCTGATGCTAAAGCTCTCCGTGGACCTACAGATGCTTTCAATAGGTGGAGTGCTGTGAGGACTTATTCTGAGCTGTCAAGGAAGCTGAAGACACAGAGAGGCCCTGAGTAGCTGATTGACCAAGTTGAAACAAGGTCTGAATAAACCTCATTCATCCAAGTCCTGCTTTAGATCTCAATTGTAGACTATTTCTCATGTGCTCTCCTTCTATATCATATAGAAGATAAGGATTCTAATTTCTTTAACTTCCAGGGTTGAAAGAAACACACTGTTGAGTCATGAAACATGTGTTCTCTAAGAGTGTGTTAGGCTTTGAAATATGTACCCCTTATTTTTCACTGAGTTGTAATTTCATCAGGGGTCTTTGCTACCCTCTCCCCACTCTTCCTTTTGGAGCTTCCTCTTGTCCTTAAGCTGAACATTTCTGAGAGGGAAGAAAGCAGTTTAACGTCCTTCCACCTAACTGCTGACAGTTTTTGGAATAAAGTAATTCTGACTCAACACCAACATGAAGTCCAGTTTCCTATAGGGGACATCCCCCAAGCCTTAGCATCGTCTTCACTGTGGCCAGAGGGATTTCCTCCAAATGCAAATAAGATCATTTCACTTCCCTGCTCCCACCTGTTCCACAGCTTCCCATCCCTTTTACGGTAAAACATAAAGGGCCCTGCAGAACTGTCAGGATCACCCCTGCTCCTTCCTGAGCTGACCACACTCCAGCCTCTTTTCAATTTCCTCCAGACACTGGTTCCTCGGCCCTTCACTTGGTCATGTCTGGCTTGACATTTAGATTTCAACTCAAACAGAGCCTGACATGAGTGATAGCTCAATAAAGGTGTTCTGAATCAATGTATGGGCAAGCCTGATCCTCTTTCTCTGTCTCCTTTGTAATTTATTACACTGCTGATTCAACCCTCAAAATACTATTACCTCTTTCCATAGTTAGTATAACCTGTTGGCAGCTAATTTTTTTTGTTCCATCATTGAAAAAACTGTGGTAAAATTTATATAACATAAAATTTACCATTTTAATCATTTTTAAGTATACAATTCAGAGGCATTAAATACATTCACATTGTTGTGCAACCATTATCAGCATCCATCTCCCGAACTTCTCACCATCTTCTATTGAAATTCTACACCCATTAAACAATAACTCCCATTTCTCCCTCCCTCCCTCAAGCCCCTGGTAACAACTGTTCTACTTTCTGTCAGCTAATTTTTTAATTTCTTGATTAAAATCTCTTGATTAGTTAACTACTTGTGGTTTGTTTGGGTTTTTTCGTTTTTGGGTTTTTTTTGCTGTTCTATTAAACAATTGCTACTAACTTTTATTATTTACTAAACATCAGGCTCTGTTGTAAGAGTTACATATATATTAACTAATTTAATCTTCACATTCATCCTATGGGGTAGATAGCTCTATTATCCTTATTTTATAGATGAGGAAATGGGCACAGAGAGTTTAATTAACTTGCAAAAGGTCACATAGCTGATAAGTAGTGAGGCCGAGTCAAGACCAAGCAGTTTCTCTTCAAAGCTATACTTTCTACCAATATTAAGCTCCTACTCAAGTAGTTATTATAAACTAACTTTAGTATTAATGTCAAGAGAGTGCCTAAACACATTTTTTCCAGATGGCAATGCAATTGCCTCACCAGTAAACATTTTAATCTTATTTTATAATAATTACTTTATAATATATTCGAATAGCATCCAATATTTCTATTCTGATATCCTTAAAAATTTACTTGTATATTAATCAGATAATGAAATAAGGCTGCTCACTACCAGCTGGCTTACATAGTTAAATGGAATAAAAAAATAACCTAGATTACAAAATAACTTCTATCTAGCGATTCAAACTAGATACTCTGGGTTAGTTAATGGAAAAAGCTTAATTAGCTTCTTCAGTAACTAACCTTTCAAACATGAGGTACCCTTATGAGGATATCAGAAACGAGTTTTGCCTGATAGGACTAAGAATGGACAAGTCCTTAGCACCTTTCTCAACAATTAGATGCTGTAAAGATAAAATCTTTGAAATTGCTCATAACTTAAATTATACCATCATAAATAAAGCTTATCAAACCTGTAAATTTTGAAGTGGAGTAACAGGAATTTGCTGCTGCTGCTGCTGGAAATAGGCAAGTTGGCTATACGGTGTTGATAACTGACAAGCAGGTGGAAAGTCATTCTTTACAACTGGAGTTCTAAAACTAGTAAAGATATTTTAAAAATTTAAAACATGCAAAGTTTTAACAACAAGATTGTCACTCAGATTTTGTATGCTTTAAAAAGGTAGATACCAATTTTAATGTGATACATCAAGCAGAATCCAAGTCAATTTTCAAAATACAGCTGAGTTATTTATCCTAGATACACCATCACCAAAAATTTCATTTTGGGGGAATTCTTTCTTAAACAAGAAAGAACTCTTGTTTGTTCGCAGATAAGAAATTCTTTTTATTAAAATACATAAGATGGCATTTAAAATATGGAGTTGGAGTTATTTGATAGGAATTTAGCCAAGGCAAAGCTCAGCCCAAGCCAATCATAGATTTTATAAATGCTTTTTAACAATAATGTTCTATAACCACCAATGGAAGTATCTGAAAGCCAATTACATCAGAGTAGTTTGGCCTTTGAGCATAAAGCTGTTCAGCTCACATTTGTGCTTTGCTTGTCTTATTCACTACTGTATCTTCTAAATCAAGAACAGTGCTTGATACAAAGGAATTCTACAAATATCTGTTGCCACTAAACAATCTAACTTCACAAGAAATAACTATACCACTATTTTAGTTAGCAGTCATTCTTTAAAATATTCTAAGTGTATGAAAATGAGGTAATATAAAGCAAAATTGTATTAAGTAAGAGACTTGGTTATAAAACCCCAAGGCCAGTTCTAACTAAAATCAAGGATTACATTAAGAAAATGAAAAGCAAAAGGCATCATGGACTCCAGTAATCCTCTAAGACATTAAAAAATACATTAAAAATATAGCTATTAGTTGAAGGATGTGCTATGCTACATCACTTTTTTTCTTCCTTTGAAATGCCATTAACTGGCTTTTGTAATATCCTTTGTGTTCTCTGTCAATCAGCACTGACTATCCAACTTCTTCACTCACCCCTCCCTGCCACCCTCTCCAGTCTTGAACACCACCAGAACTTTGTGACCCAGACCACCAACCTCTTTCGGAAACCGTCACCCTCTAATCAACACCTCCTTTGCTATAAAATATATCTACCATTTATCAGCTGTAAGAATGTTAACCTTTAAAATCTCTCTCTCAGTTATAAAGAGGTATCTATGCAGCAATGCATGATCATCAAGAAGTTCTGCAGACTTATAGTATTTACAGGTACTGCCTATAGACATATATGTATAAAAGTATAGAGCATATCACATAGGACAGAGATTGTCACAACAATCCTTAAAAATATATTCATAGTCACCTTCCTCTGCCCTTTTACTGATGAAAAACCTGATGCTGAGAAAAATAACAGGAATTCGAAGTCTTTACAGTGGCAGAGCAGTATTCACTTCCAGATCTGTCTGGTCCCAAAGCCCCTGTTATTTTTATAGTACCAAGCTAAGAACCAAAAGTAATTACCAGCTCATGTAATCATCCAAGGCACTGTTGCTGGGTGTCTTACAAATAGATTTGGGGTTAATCCATTTAGGTGTCGATATTGGTGGCGACTGTTTTGAAACTGAAAAGGCATGTTGCTCAAAAGTGGTTTGTTTCTGCTAAACCAAAATAAAAAAATAATCATGATTTAGGGCTTTTAATTAGTCACCTATAAACAGTCTCACAGACATTATAACTTCTAAAAGAAAGTAAAAATATGAAATACAAAAGCATGCTAAAATAGACATATATATTCCAGACTTTCAATAACTTTTTAGTATAACTCTTTTACTCTAAATTCTGAAGCCTGCTTTATTTTGCTCAAAGAGATTACAAGTAGAGGGAAAGCACAGAGCATCGTTTAACAAACTAGGATCTAATATCCTCTCTCATCAAGGCTATTCTAACTAGCACTGAACTTTTATTATCTAAACAAGTACTCTGTACCTATAAGGGAACAACAATTAGAATGGCAACTGAGCTTCCATCAGAAGCCATGGAGGCCAGAAGAAAGTGTCGTGGCATTTTTCAGGTGCTGAAAGAAAAAAACTGTAAACCCAGAATCCTATATCCAGTAAAATATCCTCCAGAAATGAAGGGGAAATAAAAACATTCTCAGATAAGAAAAACTAAAAGAAATTGTTGCCAGCAGACTTACTTTATAAGAATGGCTTAAAAACTTCTCTAAACAGAAAGAAAAAGATAAAAGGAGACTTGGAACATCAGAAAAGAAGAAAGGGGACAGTAAACTAAAAACATGGGTGAATACAATAGGTTTCTCTTTTCTTCTTCAGTTTTCTAAGTTAATGATTAAAGGAAACATTATATCAAAAAACAAAAACAAAAACAAAAAAAACAAGTACTCTGTGCTTCTGAAAACTAGTCTTTCTTTAATCAATAAAACTATATTTCCTACTTTTATGTCTGGAGGGAAAATGGCCAAATACTAATGATTTAACAAAATCTGAAATGGCAAATACCTATCAAGTGTTCTTCTCCCTTGTAAGAGACATAAACCTTGTAGAATTTATGTTATACAAGTCCCAAAGCAGTAATAATGAATGAACATCGTCTACTGCAGATCAGCAAATTACAGCCCTAGGCTGAATCTGGCCTGCCGCCTGTTTTGTAAATAAAGTTGTATTAGAGCACGGTCCATTTGTTTACATATTGTCTATGGCTGTTTTCATGTGATAATGGCTGAGTTCAGTAGTTGCACCAGTGACCATCTGGCCTGCAAAGGCCACAGAGCTTTTACAGAAAAATTTTGCCAAGCCCTGCAAACCATTTTTGCTTGAATGCTATTAGTAACTAAGTGCTCACTACTGCTTATGCAAGTTCAACTTCAATTTGGGGACAGCTTTAGTTATTAGAAAGTATTCACAGATATTGGATTAATTCAGTTTCTTTATTATAGTTTCAACCCACTGGTCTACGTTATGCTCTGGAGAACCACAGTGGAGAAATCTACACTGCTTTGAACATTTCAGCCCCTTGAGTTTTTGAAGATATCTAGTATGGCCACTGTATCTCTTTTCCTGGATAAATTGTCCATTTCATTTAAGATTTCCTCACATATACATATTTGGAATAGTGGTCAGGAGAAACTGCGGTAGTAAGATTATTAAGCAAGGAAAGTAAAGATTGTAGTCATAGAGTGGATGTTTGCCTTTGAGATTTTGGAGATCAGAATTGAGGATACAGGAATGGGTAGCTAAGGTGAAATTAAGAAACTGGTCACGAGGGAGGAAGAAGTTATAGATTTGGAGGTCAGGTGCAGGACTAGTGATAACACAGGGGTACAGAAGTTAACAAAAAAGGATGGCAGCCCATCCTTCAGTTGGGCTGAAGTTGAAAGAAGTGATCCAGAGCCTGATATTTTCAAAGACTGATGGGGAGTCGCTAGGATGTTCAGAGATGATGGCAACAAGCAGCTAAGAGGGTGATATATCCAAAAGGCAGAAGCTTCAAAAGGGCAGGGTTTTTGCAAGAGAGGAAATGATCTGGATATAACTATGGGGAGCTTGTAGCAGGTAAGTGAGATGTGAGACAAAACAGCCTGCACTTGAGAGAGTGGCTGGAAAAGCAGCGACCTTGTGAAACTGCCTAGTTTTTCTCTTTTTTCCCTAAGTGTACCATTCAGTGCTTTTTAATATATTCACAAGAGTATGCAATCATCACCCCTATTTAATTACAGAACATTTTCATCATCCTAAGAAGAAACTCTGTATTAGTAGTCACCCCCATTCTCCCCCCGGGCTCTGGCAACCACTAATCTACTTTTGGTCTCTGCAGATTTGCCTATTCTAGACATTTCTTATAAAAGGGATCACAAAATATATGGCCTTTTGTGACAGGCTTATATCACTTAGCATGTTTTCAAGGTTCATCCATATTGTAACATCTATCAATACTTCATTACTTTTAATTATTGAATAATAAAATGAAATAATAAAATCAGAGAACCACATTTTGCTTATTCACTCACCAGTTGATAGATATTTGGGTTACTTTTACATTTTGGCAATTATGAACAATGCTACTGTGAACATTCATGTACAAGTTTTTGTGTAGATCTATATTTTCAATTTTATTCAGTATATAACTAGGAGTGGAATTGTGGGATGACACAGGAAAACTGTATGTTTAACCTTTTGAGGAACTGCCATACCATTTTCCAAGTGATTGTACCATGTTACATTCTCACCAACAGTGTATGAAGGTTCCAGTTTGTCCACATCTTCACCAACACTTATTATTGTCAATTTTCAATTACAGTCATCTTGGTGTGTGGGAAATGATATCTCATTGTGGTTTTGATTTGCATTTCCCTAATGACAAATAAATAGTTTTGAGTCCCTTACCATCCTATTGGTTTACAAGATGTAAAAAGAAAAAAAGAAGAGATGCTCTTTGTCCATGATTCAACCTGTCAGGATGCATCTCACCTAACATTTGTTATCTACTCCACTGCTTAGATCAATAGTTCTCAAAGAGTAATCCAGGAATAGCAGAAGGAGGGGGATTCCTAAGATCCTTTCAGGGAGTCTGAGAGGTTAAAACTATTTTCATAGTCATATTAAGACATTACTTGCCCTTTTCATTTTCATGCTTTCATGAGTATGTACTGGAGTTTCCTCAAGGCTATAAAGCATGTGATAATGAAATAGATTGTATGGAAAAGCAGGTATTAAAAAATCCAGTCTTCTGTTAAGCCAACCATTAAATAAATTATAAAAAATATAAAACAGTATCACTCTCTTCACTATGATTATTTTATTTTGAAAAATGTTTATTTTTCAGAGGGAACATATCTCAACATAATAAAGGCCATGTATGATAAACCCACAGCATCATACTCAATGGTGAAAAGATGAAAGCTTTTCTTATAGGATCACAAACAAGACAAGGATGCCCACTCTCACTATTTTTACTCAACCCAGTATTGAAGTCCTAGCCACAGCAACTAAGCAAGAAACAAAAATTAAAGAAATCCAAATTGAAGAGGAGGAAAAAAAACTATTGCACTATTTGCAGATGACATATTATATATAGAAAACTCTAAAAACTCCACCAAAAACTGTTAGAAATAATTAGTAAATTCAGTAAAGTTGCAGGACACAAAATCAACATACAAAAGTCTGTTACACTTCTATACACTAATAACTATCAGGAAAAGAAATGAAGAAAACAATCTCATCAAAAAGACTGAAATACCTAAGAATAAATTTAAGCAAGGAGATAAAAGACTTGTATATAGAAAACTATAAGACACTGATGACAGAAATTGAAGACACATATAATAGAAAGATATTCTGTGCTCATGGATTGGAAGAATATTGTTAAAATGTTCACACTACACAAAGCAGTCTACTGATTCAATGCAATTCCTATCAAAATCCCAATGGCATTTTCCACAGAACAATCCTAAAATTCATATGGAACCACAAAAATTCATATGGAACCACAGAAAACCCTGAATAGCCAAAGCAATCTTGAGAAAGAAAAACAAAGCTGAAGACATCATGTTCCCTGATTTCAAACCATATTACAAAGCTGTAGTAATCAAGACAGTATGGTATTGGCATAAAAAAAAGACACATAGATCAATGGAACAGAATAAAGAGCCCAGGAACAAACTCAAAGACATAAGGTAAATTAATTTACAACAGTCAAAAATATACAATGGGAAAAACCTGGAGAGCCACATGCAAAAGAATGAAACTGGACTACTTTCTAACATCACACACAAAGATTAACTCAAAATGAATTAACGACTTGAATGTAAGACATGAAAACATAAAAATTCTAGAAGAAAACATAGGCTGTAAGTTCCTTGAGACAGGTCTTAGCAATGATTTTTGGATCTGACACCAAAAACAAAGACAACAAAAGCAAAAATAAGTGGGACCACATCAATCTAAAAAGCTTCTGCACAGCAAAGGAAACCATCAACAAAATGAAAAGGCAATCTATGGAATAAGAGAAAATATTTGCAGACTACTATCCAATAAGGGGTTAATATACAAAATACACAATGAACTCACACAACTAAAAGTCAACCAATTTAAAAATGGACAAAGGACCTGATTAGATATTTTTCCATAGAAGATATGCAAATAGCCAACAGATATATGAAGAGATCCTCTACATCACTAATCATCAGGGAAATGCAAAAATAAACAAAGGGGATTTAGTTCAACTTAAAAGATTTTACGCATTAAAGGAAACCATAATCCAAATGAAAAGACAACATACGGAATGGGAGAAAATATTTGCAAACTATGTGACTGACAAGGGATTAATTTCCAAAACATACATACAGCTCATATAGATTAATATCAAAAAAACCCCAACCCAATAAAAAAAATGGGCAGAAGATCAAAATAGATATTTCTACAGAGAAGACATACAGATACCCAGCAGGCACATGGAAGGATGCTCAACATTGTTAATTATTAGCAAAAAATCAAATCAAAACCACAATGAGGTTATCACCTTACATTGTTCAGAATGGCCATCATCAAAAAGTCTACAAATACTAAATGCTGGAGAGGGTGTGGAGAAAAAGGAACCATCTTATTCTGTTGGTGGGAATGTAAATTGGTGTAGCCACTATACAGAATGGTATGGAGGTTCCCTAAAAAACTAAAAATAACTACCATATGTATGCTCCAGCAACCCCACTCCTGGGCATGTAACCAGGAAAAACAAAAAAATTTGAAAAGATATATGCATCCCAATGTTCAATGCAGCACTATTTACAGTTGCCAAGACATGGAAGCTATCTAAATGTCCAACAACAGATGAATGGATAAAGGAGATGTGGTGTATATGTATAATGGGATGTTACTCAGCCATAAAAAATGAATGAAATAATGCCATTTGCAACAATACGGATGGACCTAGAGAAGATCATATTAAGTGAAGTTGGATAAAGAACAAATATTATATATCATTTATATGTAAAATCTAAAACAATGATACAAATGAACTTATTTACAAAACAGAACTACATTCACAGACATAGAAAAGGAACTTATGGTTACCAAAGCAGAAAGGAGTGGGGGATAATGGAAACTGGGATTAACAGATACACACTACTATACGTAAAATGGATAAACAAGGACCTCTGTACAGCACAAGGGACTGTATTCAGTATCTTGTAATAACCTATAATGGAAAAGAATCTGAAAAAGAACACATAAATGTATAACTGAATCACTTTGCTGTACACCTGAAACATTGTATATCAACTATACTTCAATAAAAAAATTTAAATTTAAGAAAAAATTGTAATAAACTTGTTGCCTATGAATATAGACACATTTTTATGAAAAATAAATATTTTGTTTTATTGAGAATATAACTGAAAAGTAAGAATGAGGAAAGTATAGGCATGGACTATATACAGGTATGGTGCTCCAGTAGTCTACCAGATCATTCCCTCTGAAATGGAAAATGGACCCTAGTCACTGGGTATGATCATTCAGCCTGTCATGATTAACTTTGTCTACTGTATATTTTTCTATTTTATCCATGAGGATGACAATAGGAAATTGTCAAATGTTTGGTAAAGCATTGCACTGGTTCAGGGATCAGCATATGGTTTTCTATAAAAGGCAAGATAGTAAACTTCTTAGCTGTATAGGCCAGATGGTCTCTGTTGCAATTTTTTAGCATTGCTGTTACAGTTCAAAAGTAGGCATAGACAGTAAGTAAATAAATGGGCATGGCTGTGTTCCAATAAAACACTGTTTACGGACAGGCTGGAAACTAGATTTGACTCACAGGCTGTTGTTTGCTAACGCCCGTACCAGTCTACCAGCAATCTAGAACTACTATTGACAATGATTGTAGCCTGACATACAATCTTACTAAACCTATGACTGATCATTATTTTATGAATTAGGAAAAAAAAAAAGAACAAGCGTCATTTAAGTAAACTACTCCACTAAGTGTAGTGCATAAAGATTTAATGAAAGGAGGAAACATTTAACATGATTCACATTATGAACAATGGCAATGTTACGCTTGAGGAAGAAAAGGAAGTTACCTCTGTATCAACTTTTTGAATCATCTCTGGAATCTGCCACTGATTTGAAGATGCAGCAGGATTCTGGTTTACACATTCTGACTTTCTCTTAGATTGCCATTGTTTCTGGTTATTTTCAGGAACCTTTGGTTCTTGATGTTCTTTGGTTTCTGAAATTGTATTTGTTGTTGTCATTAAAAGGAAAGAATATTTAATAACAAAATTAAACCTACCAATACAACAGGTTAGCCTTTTACTGTTAAAAATAAAGAGAGAAACTAAAAATTTTAAGCCAGCTGCTGATAATTAGCTTTCAGCAGGAAACTTTTACAAAGCTCCAACAGCCATCTTCCTAGATTGTTACCTAGAGCTGATTATCAGAGACCATTTTGAACTTAAATGCTCTGGTCTTTATCAGAAAACAAAGAAATAAATAAAAATTAAAAAACATATATGTCATAAAGTCTTACTAATAAAGAGAAGCCAATGTACCACTTTTCATAGACCTCTAGTTTTTTAACAAAAATTTTACCTTAAATTAGCCTTTAATTTACTTTCATAAGGGTCTCTGAATAAAAGCCTCAACAACATATTTACTATTTTATGAACCGTTCCTATCACAATAGAAGCAAAAATTCTAAACAAAATATTTATAACTGATATACAAAAGGTGTAAGTTACACTAACTTGTGTTTATTTCTAAATGCAAAGTTTACTTAACACTTGAAAGTTAATTAGCCATAATAATAGAGAAGAAAAGTGTATGATCAACTCAACAAATGCAGAAAAAGCATTTGATAAAAATCATACCCAGTAATAAAAAAACTAATGTTAATCTAGATACAAAGCAAAACTCACTCTGTTTTGATACTTGATAAAGAACACCTATAAGAATGTAAGGCAGTTATTATATGGGGGTAAAATATTGAAAGTCTCTCTAAAATGAGGAATGAACAAAAAAGCCACCTATCATCGCTTCTAATCCCATTATACTAGACGTGTAAGTGCATTACAGCAAAGAAAAGAAATGAAAGTTTAAAGGATTGAAAGAGAAAAATGGTGTATTATTTTCAAACAACATGAAAGAATTCATGGAAAATATTAGAATTGTTCAGTGATTTTAGCAATGTCACTGTAAATAAGATCAATAACTATAAATCATAGTTATAATAGTTTATAATACCAGCAACAAAGTAGAGGATAAAATTTTTTTAAAAAAATCCCATTCATTATCATAGCAACAAAAAAATCAGGTATCTAGGTATATCTCTAACAAAACATAAGCAAAATCTCTACACAGGAAACAACTTTTTTCAATAATGTTTTAAGGACTACTTAAATGAATGAAGGGATATGCCAGGTTAGTGGACTAGAAAACTTATCTGTTAGGATATCAACTTGTCCCACTAGGTCTCAAATCAAAATCTCATTAAAAGAAAAAAAAAAGGAATCTGACAGATTCTAATATTACATGGAAATCCAAAAGGCCTAGAATACCTAAAATAGCCTCGACAAAGAATGAAGTTACAAGATTTACACTGACAGATGTGAAGACTTACTGCAGTAATTGAGACAGCATTATCACAAAGACAAAAAGGACTACGCAAAAGAGAAGAATCCAAACCAGGTATCACACATAGGATCATCTAACTTACAACAATTCACTGAGGGAAAAAAGGGTCTTTTCAATAAATGCTGCTGGATATCGACATGGGGTTAAAAAATGAATCTTGACACTTGATCTTAACTTACATAAATATTAAATTCAGGTAGATTGTAAGTCTAAATGTGAAAGGTAAAATGATGTCGTCCAAAATATATGGAATATTTTTTTGATCTTGGAGTAGGAAAAGATTTGACTCCTCATAGAGGAAAAGACTGATAGATTAAAACGCATGATAATTAAGAATTTCTTTTCATCAAGTCTTCACATAATGGGAGAAGTTACTTATAACACATAAAGTCAAGAAAGCATCTGTATGTAGACCATATAAATATCTCCTAAAAATCAATGAGAAAAAGAAAGAAAACCCAATAGAAAAGAAAACCCAATGAGAAAAAATAGAAAACCCAACAAGCACTTCACAAGTGGATGCCCAAGTGGTCAGTAAACACAAGAAGCTGTGCAATATCAATAGACACGAAGGAAATGCAAATTAGAACCACAATGAGCAGGATCAGAATGTTTAACATTAGAAACCAACAATAAAATTCTTGGGGAGACTATGAGCAAGACCAACAACTGCTGGTCAAACATAGCACTTTGGAAACTGGCACTATCGACAAGCTGAACGTATGCACATCCTGTGACCCAACAACCCCTCTCTGAATACGCTTGACAGAAATGAGTGTGAAAGAGATGATATTCCATTAGGCTATTGGGCTATACTCTTATGATTTGGGCAGTTTTCTGACTGGAAGTTTTACTGTGTAATAAAGTATCCTTGACACACTGTAGGTACTCAAGAAACATTCACTTAAAGACATGAAAGTAGGTGCCAGGTTAGTACTATAAACAAGCATGTTTGATAAAGATGACTTTGCAACCATACCAATTTATAATAGATGACATAAAAACACAAAATATAACAGTTTCCCCCAAATACTAGGACTAGGAGTCTATAGTTAGTCCTCCGTGTCCACAGGTTCCATAGGGCTGACTATACTACACAACTTTATAAAAGGGACGTGAGCATCCTAGGATTTGGTATGTGTGAGGGCTCCTGGAGACAATCCCCTGTGGATATCAAGGGATGATATATTCCCCATCAAAAGAATGGTATCCCAGTCTGCAGGGATTGAGGGCTTTCCTGAAACATGGGACTTTCAGGGCTAAAACCAGGGAAGTCCCAGGGAAACCACGAGTCTGGGTCAAGCTTAATTTTGTCCCAGTGTGCCTTCTCAGTCCAATTAAAAAAAAAAATTACACCCAATCTGGCAACCTTTGTTTGGACAATCATCATCCAATTAATGATCCCATTCTAAAACCTTTGATGGTATTCTAACATCTAAAAAAAAGGTAAGCCTGGCATTCAACGTTTACCTAGTCTTATCTCCCACTTCTATACCACCTGTGTTACAGTCTTCAGCATAATTAGACCATCTTTTGTTCCTAGAATGCTTTATTCTTTTTGCTTATGCTATTCCTTCCATCTGATATACTCTTATCACTGCTATTTCTTCCTATTTAAACCCTAACAGTTCTTTACATGTCCTCTCCACCACAAATTATTTCCTTATTTCCCCGAAACCAAACTAGTTCCTCAGACTTCTCCTTCCTCTGAGTCCTCATGGCATTTAATTGATGTGGTTCTGATGAGACTCTACATTCTATGCTGCATTATATTTATCAGTAGATCTCCCATGCTGGACAGCAACCTCACTGGAACCCTGCCTCATTCATTTACATATCCTTAGAACATTTACCATAGTATTCATACAGTGGAAAAGCAAATGTTTGATACAAGAGGAAAAGGAGAATTGTCATGTAAATACAGCTTCTGGCTGCTTTCCAGAAAGTATCTGTCAACCCTACTGAAAAAAATAACTCAATGCCACTGTATTTTCCCTCTGCTCTTCTTTTTATGCACATAAACCTCCTTTGCTACAGAATTTAATACTTTTCATACACTCTACATTTGTAGAGTAGCTGAAATACAAGGTCAGAGTCTTAAGTTGCAATTGTTAGGTAGCTGGTCAGCTTTCGCAAGTAACAAAGTGGTTCTCTTCAATGAAAAAAGTATTTTGTCACTCTTACGTTCTAATTTTGTTAGAAGACTTGATTCACTTTTATTCTTCAGGGTTACTGAATCTGTAAAAAGTTCAGAACTCTTCTCATCGGATATCAGAGCTTCCTTGGAACGAGTATTTTGAAGAGACTACATAAAAAGAATAAGATGTCAAATAAAATAAAGTCTCACCATAAACAGAAACAGTACTAACCTGTCTTAGTTTTCAATATACCTAAGTCTCATTTCTGTAAAAAGACTGCTAGGAAAATTATCTACTATAATTACATGAGACTCATAAAATCCCAGCAAAGAGTAACTTCTTGAATTATTGACTAGAACAATGGGAATGGCCATAACCACAGTATTTGGCCAATCTGCTTTCAACAGAAATATTAATCAAATGCTAAAATATATTCACTTAGAGAGGTTAGAAAGTTTGAATCCAACATAAAATGTGCTTCATTATTTTCTTACTATGATTGTATATTTTATCACCAAAAATAACAGCTTTGGTCAAAATTAAGATTTATGTAAGTCTAAGACAGTAATTATTCTAAATCCAGAAAGTAAACTTTTGACACAACTATGCACTATTCTCTAAGATAGCTGTAGATTAGTTAAAGTCATTATTTAAAAGCACAGATCATGAAAGAGAGGAATTACAAAGAATACAGAATTGAAAAGACCCACACTGTGATGTCAGGGGTTTTACTCAAGTACAGTAGGAATAGTATAAACCTTAAAAATCAGTACACTGTGGGGGAGAGGGTACAGCTCAAGTGGTAGAGCACATGCTTAGCATACACAAGGTCTAGGGTTCATTCCCTGGTACCTCCTCTAAAAGTAAATAAGTGAACCTAATTACCTCCCCCCAAACAACAACAACAACAAAATAACAATAATTAAAAAAAATTAAAATTGTTGCACGCACACACACAAAAATCAGTGCACCAGGGACTAAAGCTATTTTTTTGTCTTTGAAGTTCACACAACATTGCTCTGCCAGATCAGGATTGACTAAGTCCTCACCTCTGCCTCATCACAAAGTTACTCTCTCATTTTTGTCTAAGATGCCCAACCAGGTCATATGATTAAACACACCAAGAAACAAAAGCTGGGGGGCATGGCTCCCCCAGCTATTCTCAATCCCAGGCCAACTAACCTGCTTAAACACATACATAATAATTGCTACTTCAAAGTTATCCAAGATCAGTGATCCTTGCTCTACCACCTCAGTGTAGGACAACGTTAGGACCTCTGAGCTACTTCCTTTATTAGTGGCCCTACGTTCTCCAGGGGCTTCAGGAACACCACTGGAGATATCACATAAACCACAGACCCTTCCTCCAGAAAAAGACCCATGGACCCTGGATCAGGACCCCTTGCTCCATATAAAGATTTAAAAATTGAAATACCTTTAAATTTCTCAATTCACTGGAATCATTTCCACTTGATTTAGATCCAGGCACAATTGTATCTCGGCATTCTAATCCAGAGGTCTGTCTGTTACTCACGAAACAAAACAATTTTAATGTTTAATTTGAAATCAGTCTTTTCAGTGTATTATTTTTTTTCCATTTTAAAGTTGGCCTTCAAACAACATTTACATCTTTTAATTGGAAAAATCACTTGAGATGTTTTTAAAAATAACATGGCTCTGGTATAAATATGACTGAGTTTGGTGCTGAGCAATGACAAAAGTCATAGAGATGTGTAGATGGTGACTGCCTCCTCCGTTCCATATTAAATAATAGCTGCAATATTCTTAATGGGTGAAAAAGTAAAATAGTCATTATTTCCCGCTCATTCCTCTGTCCCTGATAGCACTGAGAGACTTGGTAACTTTTAATACTAAATGAAAATGTAATTATAATTACTACTACATAGTAAAAGACTGTAAGATCATTCTGTCATCAATCTTCAAGTACTGAAAACAAATTAAAAAATTAAAACTCAAACATACCTTTTAGCAAAAGTTGGTACAACTGAACCATCCGTCTTCTCATGATAATCTGGGCTACTTAGAAGGTTAACTGGGACTCTTCCAAATGGGCATGACTGAAAATGTTTTGAAAGATTAAGTAACTAACTAGGAAATAAACAGAGACCTCTCCAATACCATTTTAATCAAAGTAGATTAAAAATAACTTACTCGTTTTGTTTGTTTCAAGGGATTTCGATGGCCGATCTCTGCATCTTGAGGGGGTATGTTCTCTCTAAACAGAAAGAAAATACCCCCGATTTTTAAAAGAACAATATTGACACATGCATTTTCATCAACTCTAAACACGGTTATCTTATAACATGAACATATGTATGCAGTTGTATAAGTAAGTGTATGACCAGCATTTAAAAAATGGATTCAGTTTCCTTACCCATACAAAAACCTGGCTTTAGTAGTCTGTCCTCTGGAATCACAACTGATGTTCCTATTCTGTAAATGTCCAAGTGTATTGGGAAACGGTTCTTGTGCATTTAGTACTGTAGATGCTGTAAACATTTTGAAATTGTAATTAAATTCTTAAAGATATAAGGCATATACAAAAGTAATCTCATAAATCAGAATATTAAAAAAGTCAATTCATAATAAATATTTGTCCCCAAATAAGATATGCAGATATGAGATATTATGAAGATAATTCTCTATACTTCATAACTGTTTCATGATTACTTAACTGTTTACTCAGAGTAAAGACATATTCTCTAGTTATAAAAGCAAAAAGTCACACTTTCGTCTAGATTGATTTTAATGTGTTAACAATGAGAGAATGATTAAGGGGAAAAAAGTTTCTAACAAGGGAGTAAAGACTTTGTTATTTCTAAGTCTTATCTCCTTTATATCTGAAGCTTAATCTTAGATTTTAATCATTCTAAATAAATTTTTCTATAAAATATTATCCTGAATGCTTTTTTGCAGAATAAAATAACACTGAAAAGCCTTAGCACATGCTAATACATTTACCTGATAAACTCTTCTTTTCCTCCTCTGAAAGCAGCTGCTTTTTTTGAAGGTTTAAATTCCGAATGGCAATTTCCAGCATTTCTAGTGGTACTGCTCCACATTCCACAGCTTTCTGAAGAAGTTGCTTGCTTTTTTTGAAATTACCTGACAAAGTAAAAAAAAAAGTCATTTTAGTGCAACAACCTTCACGCCCCAGATACATATTCATCAAGACCTAGGAAAAAACTTAAAAGTCTTAGGCAAAAATATTTATTCCAAGGCTCACGCACTTTATTCATAAGCAAATGAGCAATTTGACTTCTGATAACAGTTCATGTCAGTTTACTTGTGTAATATGTAATTAGTGTAATTATGTATTAGTTTATCACCACTGACCGTTTTCAGAAGTAAAAGAAATGTTAACAGAGCAGTTACAAAGTGGGGACAGCAAAGGTCAACTAAAACAGAAACTCGAGGGAATTTAGTAAAGGGAAAACTAAGTCTGAGATGTTGCAATGGCCCCAAGAGCATCAATCTGTTACAACAGAGCATAATTATCATTCATGATAACGTTTAAATGAGGCTGACATGTTTTGCTAAAGGGAATCCCCATCAAAAGGATTCATGTGAAAAAAAAGGTAACAATAAAGATGAATCTTTAGCTCCCAGCCTTAGCTACACCACCCCCACAATGCAAAATAACTTAGATGACAAAAATCACCTTCCTGACCACAGATAAATTACCAAACAAATTTTCTATCAACTGCAAATTTACCCAATACATTTAGTCTAGAATTTCATTTATAAATATTAAATATGTACATCATGTATGTTATGAAACGTGTTACCAGCATTTATGGGAGCCACTGAGCTATGCTATGCATTTGGGGTATAAAAACGATGAAGAGATGGCCTCTAGCTCCTGACAGTTTACAAATTTTAAGAATAGAAACATCTTTGATAATAGTTAAGTCTACATTTATTCAGGGTAGTGGTATTTCATGTACTGAGCATTTCAGGATAGCAAAGGAGGAAAAATAGACTGAGACAGGAACTAGCAATTAGGGATCTTACTAGGGCCATAAACTCCTCTGAGAATCTGATAAAAACTATGGAATGTCCTCCACCCCCACAAAAATACACACACACCAAAAACACAGAGGACTTCAGGAATTCTGCACGTTTCCTGAAAGCCTTTTCACCAACTTTGTTTAAACTAGTCACAATTTTGATCTTGAGTTTACTACTACATCACAGTGGGATTGATGAAATTTATTTCTTTTTTAAAGATAATACAATTTGAGATTTTCAAAATTTGTGTTCTAAAGAGGTCAAGTTTATAGCTGCTGTTGATAGGCCATAACACCTCAAAAACTGTAAAAAATAGAACAAAGGAGAGATAGAGGGTCTTAAAGGCCTGGCCAAACTTACTTACTCTAACAGCCAAGGAGTCAATTTTCCTAGGCAGGAAAGGGGTGATTTTTTTTTTTAAATTCACTTAATAGTGAACAGGATAGATCAGAGAAGATGATTCAGATAACTAGGACTCAGAAATCACCTGAATGAGTAGAAGTTCAGGATTCTCAAACCACTATCTGAGTTTGTACAAAGCTCTCCTCCAACCTCAGTCCTGGAGAGTACTCTCCAGGGAGTGAGCCCTGCTGGGACATGACTAGGAGGAATCTGGCTGAGCCAGTAAAGTGGTGATGATGTGCGTATCTCTGATGTAAATAGGACCAGGGCTGGAGCAGAAACAAGGCAAGGGGAAAACAGGAATGCAGGGCCAGAGGGCCAGCTGAGGATGGATCTGAAGGCCCCAGAGAATGAGAGAAAAGGCCATAAGACCAGCCAAACATGTCTGAGGAAGAGATTGCCCAAGATCTGTCCAAAAAGTCCAGACCATGAAGAACAAAGTGAGCAAGAAATAAAAGCTTCCATAGCACTTTACTTTTTTTTAATTAAAAAAGAGAACTATCAATTAATGCTACAATTATATTCTGACGCATATTTTGGTGCTATGACACCACAGGACATGAAAAAATTATTTAAGCTCTAGCTTAAATAGTTTAAATATCTTATATCCTTCATCCCACAAATACTCAGTAAAGGGGTCATTTTCCTTTAATGTTTCCTGAATCTAACGAATAGCACACACATGATGTTCACGCTTATTTCCCTGGATTATTCCTCACAAGCGGGGAGCTAGCATAGCAAACATTCTCCACGTTTCCACTTGGGCAGCATTCTTCCCCCGTATTCTCATCTGATCAGCTTTCGTGCTTTTTGCCTCATACTTCTACTTCATACACACGATTTAATATTTGAATGTAAGTTACAGTGGGACATTATCTTGTACTTAAAATTTGGACTTGACATTTTCAGAATACCTTGTGAGAGTTCAAATTGTGCAAAAGATACATGAACAAAAGCAAATTTCTTGCAGTTTGCTCTGGCCATCTGAAAGTAGTCCCGTGCATCATCTGGCTCCTGAATACTGAAATAAAGATTTCAGAGTCAAATTTTAAGAAAAGGGACACAGTTGTCTAAGTTTGATAACTCTTCATTCTATTTTCCAAAAGACAAAGAATATTGCTCTTTTTCTGTATGTAAAATTAAACACTAAGAAGTTACTTTTAAAGATCTTTTTAGGTAGTCTAGAGTAACTTTTGTGGAAATATGTACACAGTAAAGATTTACATTATTCATTTGTGAATTATAAACAAAAGGATTTGGTCAAAAATATTAAATTTCTTACAGATAATCCTGACAACGTTGTTTTCATTGTACTCTTTGGTGATGTCGTTATGTGTTATGTAATGTAGTTAGCTAAATGCAGTTAAAATGCTAATACTTACGCTTTTAGTTCAGCAAATCTCACTTGAATTCTAGCAAAACTCTCATTTTGGCCATATTTATCTGGAGGAAGTGCTTCAATTGCTTGATTGTAACGACCAATCAGTTTATTTAAAAGGGCATCATTTAAAGGAGCACTGTTTTTCTCTAGTTTGAGCAACAGATTCAGCCAGTCCTCTGGGTTGTTTGACATCATCATAATTTGGTTAACAGTTCCCGAGTTATCTGAGTAAGGGACAAAATACACCACAACAGAAGATAGACATAAACCAAATGCCAAATTACACTTTTCTTTCAAATTACAGTTAATCATTTATACTCTCAGTATGAACGTACACGAACTCCTTAAAATACTTTTTAAAAATTTTAACAATTTGTGTAAATGTAAGCCACTTATTTACTCCATATATATCCTTCATGAGCATATATTTTACTACCAAAAACCATATATTTTGAAGGAAAGAAAAAAATTTGGAAATAGATGTTTTTTGTAAGTAACTTTAAAAAAAACTATATGCAATCTAAGAAAATTTTATGCTGTAGCAGCATAATTCTATTTCAGCATCCTAATGATCCAATAAAACTTAAGCCTGCCCCCCCATCAGAACCAACTTTCTTGGAAAATCCTTCATCAATGATCTATACATTAAAAATTTATAGACTTTATTGCCCTCGTCCTAACATATCCTTCTTTACAACCTATCCATCCCACATTATCTCCATATAGTTCAAACTCACTTTTAAACCAATCAAACAAAACCAGCTTATAAAAGATAAGCAAATGATATGGTCATTTTCTTCTCCCTCCAAGTTACCCACATTTCTCCATAAATTTAATGTTGTAATTTATTTTTTACTTTCTTTAGTGTTAATAGTTTCTATAAAAACAACGTGAATTAACGTCAGTCTCCTGTTCCTGATATTTTAGTCATGACTAAATATTGTTAAATTCAGATTTCTCAGAGAAGCTATCATTCCTCTGTTAGTTTCAGTTACCTTCAACAAGGGCTAAACATTCCCTTTTAAAAACAAAAACTACTGTTTCTGCTTTTTACTAAAACATAACAGATTCATAACTTTGCTTTGTCTTTAAATTTAATCTGATCTGATCTAAACTTCACTTTCCAGTTTTACCTCTCATCGCTTTCCTAACAAATTAGTTTTCAGGATGTCTAAAAACAGTCTTTGTAGATGAATTCCTCATGCCCCGTTGTCCCTGTGTTCAAAACTTAAAGCATTCTGTCTATATTGTGTTAGTTTTCATCTGATGCCAAACACATATTACAATGTAGCACAGTGGATGCATAAATCCTCATCAAGAAACCATGGTTTTGGGAAAAAGGTATAGCTCAGTGGTAGAGTGTATACTTAGCATGCACAAGGTCATGGGTTTGATCGCCAGTACTTCCATTAAAAAATAATAATAATAATAAATGAATGAATGAATAAATAAATAAACCTAGTCATCCTCCCAAAAAGATTGAAAAAAAAGAAACCACAGTTTTAATCTTCCTCAGTATTATAATGTCTTACATCCCAATTAACAATTTATGTTAAGTATTTGCAGTTTTGAGTGAACTAAGGATTTTAAATAAGGACTAATCTACGTTGGTGTACAAGCTTTACTAGCACTATCTAAACACACTAAATAAAGTATGGTGAGAGCATATCTTCATATTAAGAATTTGCTTAACACCAGAATGATCAGTTTCTAAGTTGTCTCAAGTGAATATGATCTGCCATTATGACTAGCTGCAGGTTCTTCCATTTGTTTTCAATCCCTTATCCATTTACAGGTTAGTATGGATATAACAAACTTATCCAAAGGTCACTTTTCAAAAAAACTCAATCTGAAGTACAGAAAAGAATTTGGCTTTTGAAGCTAATACTTTTCATAAAACTAGGGCATTAAACTTTGGGTGCTTTCACTCTTTTATCATTCAGTAAATACTTGAGTACCTACTACTTGTCAGGCACCATTCTTAGCTCTGCAGATAGAACACACCAGATAAAAACCATACCCTCATGGAGCTCACGTTCTAGAGGAGATAGGTAATAAGCAAACACATGAGGAAATGAGATACAAGGTGGTGAGTGCTGTGGAGAGAAATAATACAGGGAAGGGAGAGAGGGGACACACAGCCAACCCGGCAGATTGCTATTTTAAGTAGGTGGGTTAGGGAAGGCCTCACTGAGATGACATTTGAACCAAGACACAAAGGAGGTAAGAGTGGGCAGAGAGCTGGGGAGTGGTGTTCAAGGCAGGGAGCAAGAACAAAGGCATTGGGATAGAAGGTGGTCTAACTACATAGGAGACACAGCCAGGAAGCCGGAACACAGCGAGCAAGGGAGGATAGGAAAAAAAAGACCAGGGGAGTAACATGAAGATTCTTCACACCAAAAATTGAGTGTTTGACTTTAAGTCTGTACATCATTTTATTAAGATTGGTGAAGTTTTCTCAGTTTGCAGCAAAAAAAGGAACAGGAAAAAAAATGGCTTACCTATTGATGGCAGGCAGATCAGCAGAAACAACAGCTGCCAATAATGGAAGCATTAAGAAAACTACCTCTGAGCACACTGTAATAAATTAAGTTTCCTTTTTAAAGAAAATGGGAAATTGTGGGAATATTTCCACACATTAAACATGAAGTGTTTGTACTGTAATTGGTAATTATCAATAACTGAGAAAACTGCATTACATGAACCCAGTGGTTAACATTTCCTTCCTTTACCTCGGAGGGCACTTAAAAAAAAAAGGAACTCACCTGTAGTATCAGCAGAGACTTTATTCAAGCTTAGCTCATCAGTAAGGTCTTCATTTTTAAATTTGTTTTTAATATCTCTCACTTTGTTCATTATGGAATCAATTGTCAATTCTCTGCCACTTAAATCCTCAGCCTCCATTTCTAAGAAAAAAATTGAATCATTCATAATTTCTATTTTTACCAGCAGTAAAGAAAAAAAGGTTGCAACTAGCCTTTAGAACCCAGAAGACTAAAGCATTAGTTATATAAATACATCTAAACACAGATATTAAGAAGGTATTTGTGAAGCTATGTGCCCAAAAACAAAAAAAGATAGATCTTTGTGATCTATCCACCAAGGTTTCCAACAGGTAAACACATCTTTCCTTTCCAAGAGAACTTCTATAAAGCCACCACACAACACAGAAATTGCTGCCCCCTTTCAAACTTTCCATTTTTCTTCTACAACTTCCTTTCACTTTTTCCATAATTATTTTCTCTGGGCCATCTGCAAATTCAGTCTTTTTTTTTTTTTTTTTTTTTAAACGTGGTGAAATGCTTGCTTGGATTCTGGTAGAGACATATAGGCATAAAAAAAATCCTTTGGTAATGCGAATGACCTTTCCTTTATTCATTTGCTTTAGGTCAGTAAACATGCACATTGCAACTGCTTTCAAAGCAGAATATATACATCACAGCCCTTTATTGATAAACGGGGTATCAGCAGGCTTGTTCTTGTGCACATCTGGAGGAAACATGATTTAGTGCCTTAATCATCCTAATAACACCAAGAATCTACTGTATTCGTAGCGTCCTGATCATTTGCAGGTCTGCACGGTGTTGATATTTGGTCAACAAATTGTCCGCGTTCTTTCTTCCGGTCAGTCTCATCTTTGTGATTCTCAAACATCAACCAGTAACCTGGGGTCACTGATATCCATGTCGCCCCTGACCTCGAGCATAACAATGACAAGGGCCGATAAAGTGGGCAGCTAGATCTCTCCCCTTGCAGTCAGGTTCGAAAGGTAACTGTCGGAACCACGGCCACCACCTCCTCTCCCTGTTCTGTAACACCAGGCAAGAAAGGGAGTCTCCCCAGACGACCAGCCAGACCCTCTCTCCAGCCAAGTCCACACCTACCTATGCTTCCAGGGACCTCAACAAAATCAGCCGTCCTCTCCGGAGGATTGGCGGAGGCAGCGACCCCGCCCCTCCCCCCTCCCAGCCCGTTGAGCCGCACCCCACGGCTGCTGCCAGGCTCTGAGCCCTCCCCGCCTCGGCGCCACGGCTCACCGACCCGCTCTGCGCCGCTAAACAGCCCACACACCTGCCGCCGCCGTCCCTCCGTGGTCCGGCGAGACAGGACTCTCCGCCGGAAAGCGGAGTTAAGAAGAAAAGATGGAATCCACGTCCCCGTCCGCAAACACATTTGAATTTCCCCGCCGCTACCGCCGCGGGCGCCTATTGGTCAGTGCTAGCCACGTGGACGCGTCCGCCGTGATTGGCTCGTGCGCTTCGGCACCGCCCCTTCTCCTGAGACGTGAAAGTGCAGAGGGATGGGGTCTTCCGCTGTGACTTCACCCGCGCGGCGCCGGGTGCCGGGGTGCTGACCCTCGGCCGGTGTTCCCGGGGCGCCAGTAGGCCGGCTTTCCTGCACCTTCCGGTTTAACAAGGCCACAGTTTTGCCCGCGAGGAGCCACTTCCGGGCAGAGATAAATAGGAGCTGAGAGGAAAATTGGGAGCGCGGATGCTGCTCCCAGCATCACGACCTAAAAGGTATCCTGTGAGTCAACCCTTCCCCGCCTGCGCCACCTCAGTCCTCGGTCTTTGAGACCGAGCTGAGTTCGGTCCTTCACTGCTGCGCAGAGAGAGGATGTGGCAAGGAAGGATCGTTCACAATGCTACCTTCAGCCCCGCTGCCAGCTCAAGAATCTCAGTGCTATTTTGTCCTTGATCTTCGACTTATGTCTTTCCACTATCCTTGAATGACCATGCGTCGTCTTCAAGCTGAGCTCTTCCCTTTTGTCAGAATTCTGCGCAGAACCCAAACGCCCAACACGATGGCTACACCTGAACTCACCTTATCAGCCCCGCTCCCTCCGAGCCGGTCCCTCAGGGAAATCGCACCTCCCTTGTAATCTATGCAAGGGTGGGGCTCCGCTGGTAAGTGGCTTTGTGGTCCAAGACAAAGCTTTCTCTTCACCTGCGAAAGAGACGGGGTGACTGTTGTACCAGCATATATGCTCAATGGGAGGTCAGGATGGTTGGTTTTCTGTAGGTGTAGAAAACTAACTGCAGTTGTCACGTGTTAACTCCAAAGCTGTCTTTAGAACCCTCGCCTTCCCAGCTCTGACTAGCCCCCTGCCAACCCGAAAGCCTTTCTTCACTGAATACATCTTACCATAACTTCTGGATCTTTATTTTTGCTTCAGCAGAGCAAAGTGATTTGCTATACCTGGTTGGCTGATCACTACCTTTGCATCGTTGCATCTAACACTGCTTTTAGTTGAAGGAGTTTACTATTCCAGCAATTCTTGATGGGCTCTTTAGGGCCTGATTCCAAACTTGCATTTTCCTGAAAATACTGCTGCTGAATAACGTCACCCTAACTTTTTTTTTTTTTTTTGGTTTACTAAAACAAAACTATACTTTTGTGCTTCTTACCGTATATTAACAGGCATAAAAGTCAATCAACCTATCCAAATAAGTTTCACTCAGCCTTTCTGTACACTCACTCTTTGGTGATCTCCTCTAGTCTTACATTGTAAAATACTATCTATATGTTAATAACTCCCAAATGTATAACTCCAGCAGAACTCTCTCCCCTGAACTCCAGATTCATATATCCATTGCCTACTTACCCACTTAAATGTCTCATAGGCATTTTAAACTCAAAATGTTCAAAAGAGCCCCTGGTCCTCCCCGCCCCCACTTCTTACAAAATCTTCTCTGTAAAAGACATTCATTGTTCCATTTTTAAGCCAAAAACCTTGGTGTTATTCCTGACTCCACATCTAATCCATAAGCAGATTGTGTCAGGTCTTACAAGTGGTCCTGAATTCCTACCACTTTTCTCCGCCTCCACTGTTACTGCCCTAGTCCCAGTCACTGTCACTCACCTGGGTTATCTGCCTTCACCTCAAATTTGTTCTCCAGAACAGTAGAGTAATCTTAAGTGAGACCTAGTCACTCCTTTGCTCAAAACCCTTCAGAGCTCAGAATAAAAGTCCTTACAATGGTCTAGCGCTGCACTGTCTAATATGGTAGCCATTAGCCACAGATGAGCACTTGAGCACTTGAAATGTGTCTAGGGCAACTGAATTTTTGATTAATTAACCTAATTAAATATAAAAAACTGATAGTGCAATTATTTCAAGACTTTTAAGTATATTTGGAACAACCTGAGATGTGAATCTACTTTTTCAACTATAAATTTTTTGAGATCTAAATGCAGATTAAGTACTTACAGTGAAAGTACCTGAGTTTCATACCTGCTGTGAGTATAAATACACACTAGATTTTGAAGATTTTAATATGAAAAGATAATGTAAAATGTATTACTGATAATTTTTAAAATATTGATCACAGTTTGAAATGACATACTGGGTTAAATAAAATATATTATTAAAATTAGTACCCACAGGCACAGACCATAGGGGACTAAGACACATAACAGCTACAAGCAATGTGGTATCATGGATTGGATCCTGAAACAGAAAGTGGACATTAATGGAAAAACAAATGAAATCCAAATAATAAGTAACTGAGGTTTAGTTAATAGTAATGTAACAATGTTGGTTTCTTAATTTTGACAAATGTACCAGAGTAAATAAGATCTTAACAACAGGAAATTTTTTTCTGATTCCATAAATGAGTGATATCATATGGTATTTTTCTTTCTCTTTCTGGCTTACTTCACTTAGAATGACGATCTCTAGGTCCAACTATGTTGCTGCAAATGACATTATTTTATTCTTTTTTATGGCTGAGTAGTATTCCATCAATAAGAAATTTGAGTGAAGAGTGTACATCAACTTTCTGTACTACCTTTGCAACTCTTGTGTAATCAAAAAGCACTCCAAAATAAAAAAAAAATTTCTTAAAATTTGGAATTTTCAAAGGAAAGGAGGGCAAACTGAAAATATACATTTGAAGGAAATATGGGCCCAAATTGTCCAAATATGGTAAAAACTATAAACCAACAGACTGAAGAAGCTCAACAAATCTCAAGTAAAAGAAACTACAAAAATTACATGTAGGCCCATAATTAAATTAATCAAAATTAGTGATAAAGTCTTAAAAAGCAATCAGAGAAAAACACAGTTACATAGAGGAAGCATCATAAGGATAAGAGAAGACTTCTTATCAGAAACAATGTCAGCCCAGAGACAGTGGAGCAATATCTTTAAGAGCATACCTGAGAAATATTGCAGATTTGGTTTGACCACTGCAATATAGCAAATATTGCGATAAAGTGGATCACGTAATTTTTTTGGTTTCCCAGTGCATAGAAAACCCATGTATGTTCACACTATATTATAATCTATTAAGTTTGCAATAGCATTATGTCTAAAAAAAATCCCTTAATTAAAAAATACTTTAATTGCTAAAAAAATGCTAACAATCATCTGAGCCTTCAGCAAATAGTAATCTTTTTGCTGGTTGAGGATCTTACCTCTATGGTGATGGCTGCTGACTGATCAGGGTGCTGGTTGCTGAAGATTGGGATGACTGTGGCAATTTCTTAAAATAAGACAATGAAGTTTGCCAAATCAATTGACCCTTCCTTTCATGAACAATTTCTGTGTTCTCTGCATCCTCTGCATGCAATGCTGTTTGATAGCATTTTACTCATAGTAGGACTTCTTTCAAAATTGAAGTCAGTCTACTCAAGCCCTGCAGCTGCTTTCTTAGCTACTTTTATGTAATATACTAAATACTCTGTTGTCATTTTGACAATCTTCACAGCATCTTCACCAGAAGTAGATTTCATCTCAAGAAACCACTTTCTTTGCTCATCCATAAGAAGCAAGTCTACATCCATTCAAGTTTTATCATGAAATTACAGCAATTCTGCCACATCTTCAGGCTCCACTTCTAGTTCTGGTTCTCTTACTATTTCCACCACATCTACAGTTACTTCTTCCACTGAAGTCTTGAACCTCTCAAAGTCATCCATGATGGCTGGAATCAACTTCATCTAAACTCCTGTTAATGTTGACATTTTGGCTTCTTCCCATGAATTATGAATGTTCTTCATGGCACCTAGAATGGTGAATCCTTGCCACAAAGTTTTCAATTGACTTTACCCAGATCCATCAGGGGAATCAGCATCTTTGGCAACTACAGCCTTATGAAATGTATTTCTTAAATAATAAGACTTGAAAGTTGAAATGACTCCTAGATTCACGGGCTGCAGAATGGATATTGTGTCAGCAAGCATGAATACAACATGAATCTCATTGTCCATCTCCATCAGAGCTCTTGAGTGAGCAGGTGCATTGTCAATGAGCAGTAATATTTTGAAAGGAATCTTTTTCTGAGCAGTAGATCTCAACAGTGGGCTTAAGATATTTAGTAAACCATGTTGTCCACCAACAACTGCTGTCATTTAGTCTTTGCTGTTCCATTTATGGAGCACAGGCAGAGTAGATTTAGCATGATCCTTAAGGGCACTAGGATTTTTAGAATGGTAAATGAGCACTGGCTTCAACTTAAAGTCACCAGCTGCATTAGCCTCTGACAAGAGTCAGCTTGTGCTTTGAAGCTTTGAAGCCAGGCATTGAATTCTCCTCTTTAGCTATGAAAGTCCTAGATAGCATCTTCTTCCAGTAGAACACTGTTCCATCTACATTGAAAATCTGTTGTGTGGTGTAGCCACCCTTATTCACTCAGCTAGATCTGCTGGATAACTTGCTGCAGCTTTTACATCAGCACTTGCTGCTTCACCTTGAACTTTGTTGTCATGGAGGTGGCTTCTTTCCATAAACGCCATGAAACAACCTCTGATAACTTCAAACATTTCTTCTGCAGCTTCCTCACCTCTCTCAGCCTTCATAGAATTGAAATGACTAGGCCTTGCTCTGGATTAGGCTTTGGCTTAAGGGAATGTTGTGGCTGGTTTGAACTTCTATGCAGACCACTAAAATTTTCTCCATATCAGCAATAAGGGGTTGTTTTGCTTTCTTATGATTCATGTGTTCACTGGAGTAGCACCTTTTTTTTTTTAATTTGTTGTAATTTTTTTTTCCTTTTTTTTTTGGTAGGGGGATGTAATTAAGTTTATTTTTTTAATGGAAGTACTGGGGATTGAACCCAGGCCCTCATGCTAAACGTGCACTCTACCATTGAGCTATACCCTCCCCATGGAGCAGCTCTTTTAGCTTACTTCAAGAGCTTTTCCTTTGCATTCACAACTTGGCTAGCTCCTTGGCACAAGCAGCCTAGCTTTCAGCCTATCCCAGCTTTTGACATGCCTTTCTCACTAAGCTTAATCATTTCTTGCTTTTGACTTAAAATGAGAGACACACAATTCTTTCTTTCACTTGAACACTTAGAGGCTGTTGTAGAGTTACTAATTGGCCTAATTTTAATATTGATCTGCCTCAGAGAATAGGGAGGTCCAAGGAGACGGGGAGAGATGAGGGAACTCCTGGTTGGTGGAGCAGTCAGAACACACACATTTATTTATTAAATTTGCTATCCTTATATGGGTGCAGCTAGTGGTGCCCCAAAACTATTACAATAATAACATCAAAGATCACTGATCACAGACCACCATAACAAATAATAATGAAAAAACTTGAAATATTGCGAGAATTACTAAAACACGACACAGAGATATGAAGTGAGTCAATTCTGTTGGAAAATAGTGCCAACAGAGTTGAGTGATGCAGGGTTGCCACGTACCTTTAATTTGTAAAAAACAAAACAAACAAAACACAATACCCTATAAAATAAGGTATGCCTGTACTGAAGAGGAAAAAGATCACCAACCTACAGTTATATACCCAGTGAATATATTTTTCACTATGAAGGAAAAATAAAGATGTTTTCAGACATCCAAAAATTGAAAGAAGTAATCACCAGTAGATCTGCAGTATAGGAAATATTAAAGGAAGTCCTTCAGGCTGAAAAAATTCTGAATCCACATCAAAGAATTAAAAAAAAAAACTGAAAACGGTAAATAGGAATGCATTTAAATACAAAAAAGGCATTTTTCTTATTAAAAAAAATCTCTTAAAAATATAACAAATCAAAAAATGGTAACAATGTATTGTAAGGTTTATAACATATACACAAGTGAAACATATGACCCTAATAGCACTAAGGCCAGGAGGAGGGAAATGGAAGTATAGTATTTAAGATTTTTCTACTATATGTAAATATAATATTACTTGTGGTAAGTTAAAAATGCATTCTATAAACCTCCACTGTCTGCTACCTTAGCTACTAGCCACAAGCAGCTCTTGAGCACTTGACATGTGACTAATCAGAAAGGAAATATCCTACAAGTGTAAAATGCGTATCAAATGTCAAAGACATGGTGGGAAAAATAACATAAAATTTCTCATTAATATTTTAATACTGTTATAGGTTGAAACGATACTTTGGGTATATTGTGTGGAATTTTGAAAGTATTAAAATTAGTTTCACCTGCCCCTTTTAACTTTGTTTAAAATGGCTATTAGAAAAATTGTAAATTATATATGTGGCTCACATTTTCTATCTGTCAGATAGTATTGCTAGAAACGTTAAAGAGGTTAAAAAAAAGTAAAAAAATAACTCTAAAAATCAGTAAAAAGCTAAAAAACAAATAAAATTAAGCAAGCAAACACATAAAAGCAAAAGGTCATGTCTAATCAACAGAAAAGAGAAAATAAAAATAGTCATTTAATCTAAAATGAAGCAGAAAGTCAGGAAAGAAAAAGAGCAGTTGAAAAAATAGAAAAAAAAGAAAAAGAAAATGGTAGAATTAAATCCAATTATATCAATAATCACATAAAGTATTCATGATCAAAACAACTCCTGAAAAGGGTAGAGATTTTTGTATTGAATAAAGAAGCAAATCCCGACTATCTGCCGCCTACAACAAACCCACTTGAAATATGAAGATACAAGTAGGATAAAAGTAAAGGAATGTAAAATAATAAACCCGCTAATGCTACTAAATACAGAACCAGATCGACCTCACTTGGTAGAGGTCTATGAAAACAGACTTAAGGGTTTTTGACTACCAAGGTAAACGGTCTTTGATCTCTGATCTCAGGTATGTATTGAAAGCATCCTTAGGCATAGATCCAGCGTGGAAACTTGTTAGAAGTGAGCGCATCTGCTGGACGTCTAGATGGAATGCTTTACAGTCCAGTCCCAGATTCTCCATCACAGGTATCTGGACAGCTGTGAAAATAGGCACTGTTTCTCTCTGATGGTCCAGAGTTGTTTCAGACACATATCACAGCAGTGGATTGAACACAAAATCTATGAACAGGCTTAGCTAGTTAGGGAGTCACTAGCAATTAAAATGTCCCTGTCAAAACTTCAGGATGGAGAAATGGGATTTAACTGGAATAATTTGCCTCAACATTGGAATAAGTAATCTAACTACACAGCCCCGCCATCATTCTCCATCCCCTCGGGTCACTGATCTGAGGAGGAGAAGAGAAAGTAAATCAAGAAAGAGAGAGGAAAATAAACATGTCAAATGCTCTCCCACAATGTAGGCTGTTAAGAGCCAGGATGCTATCCCTTCTTGGTGTACCTAAAGTGATCAGAATTTCAGATGAAATGTCTTCAGGGTAGAGGTGTATACTAGTGAGCTAGGGCTGCTGTCACAAAATCCCACAGACTGTGTGGCTTAAACAACAGAGATTTGTTTTCTCACAGTTCTGGAGTCTGGAAGTTCAAGGTCAGGGTGGTGGGAGTGGCAGCCTGATGATAATCTCTGATTGGGTCATCCCTTTTCTTGAAGGATAACACACGTTCCCGGCAGAATAGCTCTACTTTTTGTCCTGTAGAATCCTGCGAGTCTGACAGCCTTCCTTTAGCCCATCCCGTTTTCTCTGTTTCTGCCTCAGCTGGCAATGTTTCTGCTGGTATAATCTCACCGTTATTCCTAGCTGCAACCGAGATGGCTGATTAAATCTGTGGGTAATCTTTATATAGAAAGATTGTCAAGCTAATTATGTGATGTTCTCTTCAGAGCCTGCTTTCTCATATCTCTGCAGTATGGATAGGCAGAGAATTTCCCAGATCTTCAAGTTCTGATTCCTTTTTGCTTAATAATTCCCTCAGTGCATTCTCTCCTCTTGCATTTAACTGTAAGCAATAAGGAGAAACCAGCTATACCTTCACTGCCTTTAGTCTCTGATTGTTTCCTCTTTTCTTTCTGAGCTCTCACCAACAATCACCTGTAACACTCATATTTCTTTTTTTTTAATTCTTTTTTTAATTGATGTATAGTCAATTACAATGTGTTAATTTCTGGTGTACAGCCCAATGTCCCAGTCATACACATACATACATATATTCATTTTCATATTCTTTTTCATTAAAGGTTATTATAAGATATTGAATATAGTTCCCTGTGCTCTACAGAAGAAATTTGTTTTTTTATCTATTTTTATATATAGTGGTTAACCTTTGCAAATCTCAAACTCCCAAATTTATAACACTCATATTTCTACCAACAACACCTTCAAGGCAATTTAGGATTTTTCTAGCATGCACCTCAAAGCTCTTCTAGCCTTGACCCATCAAAGCCATTTCCACATTTTTAGGTGCTTGTTACATCAGCATCCTCCTTCACATTCCTAAAATCCGTATTAATCTGCCTGGGCTGCTATTAAAAAAATACCATAGACTGAGTGGCTTAAACAACAGAAATTTATTTTTCCACAGCTCCAGAGGCTGGAAAACCAAGATCAAGGTTCTGGCAGGGTTCGTTTCCGATGAGGCCTCTCTCCTCGACTTGCAGATGGCATTTTGTCAGTGCGTCCTCACACTGTCTTCTGTGCCTGGGGAGGGAAATGAGAGAAAGATCTCTGATGCCTCTTCTTATAAGGACACATTATATCAGGGGTTAGGATTTCAACATTTGAATTTTGGGGTAGCACAAGCATTCAACCCATAACAATTATGATATATATATATACATAGTATGTAGTGACTAATATATATTCATATCAAACAATGTAAACAAATATGTATTTCTTTAATGGTGGGCGAATGGATGAAAGCAAATTAAACGCAAATGATTAATCTCATCCAGAAGCTCCAGGTATTTTGAAAATGTTTAGAGGACATTTTGAAGATGGGGTGGTGTTCCATCTTTTAGCCTGTGACTCACTCTTCCAATGGCTAGTGCAGCCTTCCCTTTCTTGGAAAAATGCACATTCCTCCAGTATTTCTGAGAGTCTCTTGAGTCTTTCACATGTGCTTATGTAGAAGAACATGTAGTTACTACAGAGGGTTGTCCTCCATTGTCTGCTTAAACCACCCTTCTTGGGATCCTATTTGATTTGCAAGACGTCACTGCCATTTTCCTGTTGCATTATTATTACTGAGACTCTATTAAATCAGGGGTTGTGTGTGTATGTTTGCCAAATTCCTCAACATAGGGCTGTTCTAATGTGAAAGGTAGACCAGTAGAATTTTGACCTCTATGGATGTCCTTGAAGAAGCAGTTGCTAGATATTTAGTCTTGGTATGGATATCCTCCAGCAGAGAGGAGGAAACCAAAGCCACTACAATGTCTCAGGGAGTGTCCCATCTTATGGCCCCTCAAGTAGGCAGGAATTGAAATATTTGAGTCAAAGCAGAGGAATCATGTATTAGTCTGAAGAGTGAGCTTTGTGGCAGGTCACTGTGTAGCACCATTTGACATTTTCTCAGAACCAGCTTGAAAGAATTGAAATTTGTTGGGAATTAGGGGAGAGTGCTGTTAGAAAATAGAAATGAACTATCTCAGCACATGTTACTAGATTTCTACGTTCTGCTTATAACATTCCTGGCCTTCCTAGTATCTTAGATGGGAAGCCGTGCTCCTTACCAAAGCCTCAAAAGTCCTAGTGATGTGGCCCTGTCTGATTCTCCACACATCTCATCTCTCACTAAGCTCTCCAGCTCACTGGCCTCCACTCAGTTCCTTGAGCACACCAAGATATGTCTGGCTTAAGGGTCCTGCCTGTTATTGTTGTTTCTGCCTGGAACACAGATCTTCAGAGCTTCAGTGGTTGGCTCTTTTAGGTCTCAGTTCAAATATCACCTCTTCAATGAGACCTTTCAGTTTTTTTTTCGTTACATTACCATGCTCATTCTTTTTATTTATTTTTATTTTTATGTGTTAATGGAGGTACTAGGGACTGAACCCAGGACCTCGTGCTTGCTAAGCACATGCTGTACCACTGAGCTCTACCCTCTTCATGCTCATTCCTTTTACAATACTTACCATTCTCTGTAGTTATCCTGTTCATTTATTTCTCTTTGTGTTTATTACCTGTCTCCTCCTACCAAGTAAGCACCTTGAGACAAAGACTCTTCCCTGCTTACTTGTTCATTGTTGTGCCATTGAATTGTATGTAGCATATTGTAGGTCGTTATTAAAAATTGTTGAATAAATAAATAAATGAATTTGTTCATCTGTCTTGCTCACCAGGCTATGAGATCTATAATAATTGGACCAAAATTGGACCAAAATACATCTTGCTCACTACTATATCTCCACCCGCAGAGGATATATTTAATGAGTATGTGCTGCATAAAAATGAGAGAAAAATGATAAGTCCGGGGGCACCATTAAAAAAACCTAAGAGGCTAATTTGCAGCAATGTGGATGGACTTAGAAATTATTATTCCAAGTGAAGTAAGCCAGAAAGAGAAAGAAAAATACCATATAACATCACTCATACATGGAATCTAAACAAACAAAAAAATAAGTCAGACAAATGAACTCGTTTATAAAACAGAAACAGACTCACGTAGAAAACAAACTTATGGTTACCAGAGGGGAAGGAGGGTGGGAAAGGATAAATTCGGAGTTTGGGATTTGCAGATACTAACTGCTGTATATAAAAGAGATAAACAACAAGGTCCTATTGTATAGCCCAGGGAACTGTATTTAATATCTTGTAATAACCTATATTGGAAAAGAATATGAAAAGGAATATATATATATATATGTATAACTGAATCACTATGCTGTACACCAGAAACTAACACAATATTGTAAATTGACTATACTTTAAAATTTTTTTAAAAACCTAAGAGGTTAAACCATTTTGAACAGGTAATAATTTATCTATAGCAGCATCTTCCACCTGTGGGTGTGTGAGCCAACACTAGCTCTGGAGAGAACTCACCAGCTGGTGGGTGCCTTCAGGGTCACCTGAAAACCACTCAGATTTCAGGACTTATCACCCCTAGCCATATAATGCTGGTCCTCAGCCCCCAAGATGATCCTTTTGGCATTTCCAAAAGTCACAGGGGTTGTCTTACTTGTGATCAGAAACAAACCTAGCCTTACTGGAGACGATGTTTCTCCTCCAAGGGTCACATTTTTCTCTCTAACATCCTGTTCCTCCAAACATCTGAATCTTTAGAAAACCTTGTTAATCTACTGAGCACAAAGCACTTTGCAACACTCTGTGAGGTCCTTAAAAGTTTGCAGCACCAAAACTTGGCGATCTGTGGCAACCTGGGATTCTCTATCTCTCCTTTGTAACTTTCAGTCTGAGGGATCAAAAACAATGCTGTGTGTGTGTGTGTGTGTGTGTGTGTGTGTGCCCTGATGCTCAGTGAATGCTCTTTCAATTTTTACTTATTTTACTCTTGGTCTAGGACCCAGTTATAAATGTGTGGGACTGAGCTAGGGACAGATGTGACAGTCACAAAGCTATACATACTCAGGATCTCTTTTCTCCTCTCATGACTAAGGGTTTGGTACTGGGGAGCTCATTCTGTGCCTCCTCCCTTCTGGTGATGTGTTCTCTCCCAGGAGGCTCTATAGCCCTCCTGCATTGACTTCTTTCAGAGTTATCTCACAATTTACCCAGAATGCCTAGTAATGTAAGCAGGAGACAAAGCTTTCATTCTTTCCTACAGGCCCTTCAGGCCCCGGGAAAGTAGGCCTGAAATGCCCAGATGGGCTCTGACAGGACTGAACCTGCGTGATCTGCACCCCAGGTTCGTGATCCTGATGCACAAGAAAATCTTCAAATCACACAAAGCCACACCCTCGTCAGTAAAGGCAACCAGCAGCAACAGAAGCCACAAGGTGGCAGCAAGAGCAATTTCAAGGCCACCAAAGGGAACACGGAGGCCAATCATCACACAGGATATTCTACCAAAGGGCAGGGAGGAATTCGGGCTTTGATCAATTCTGCTGAAATTCCTCCATGTTACTCCTCAAACTAGGGGTGTAGGTTAACTGTTCATATGTAAGCATGTTGACTGAAATTATATACACAGTATTAAAATAATTACTTTATTTGTTGCTTTGGAATTATGGTGCTTTTTCTAAATAAAGTGTAGTTTTTACTCTTTGTTACCCAGTTTCCACAATTAAAGGACAATGGATAAAATCGAAGGGTGCTGTTATGCACTATTCTAACTATCCTAAGATCATCAGCGCAAGACTAATCTCTTGTCCAACCCAGAATTAATAGTTAATTCTCTCTAGTCCCTTGTTCAGCTTGTGAGTAAGTATGTTAAAAGCCATAACAAAGGAATAGCAGAAGCTCAGGTCACAACTTCAGAAGTCAAGAATTATCATAATTGGTTATAATCTCTAAATCACTTGAAATCCAACTCCATGCCCCCTTCCTATATGGGCCAGTAAGAAATTCAGTAATAGTTGGAGCTCCACCCACACAAGGCTGCACATTGTGTCTTGAGTATCCCTAAGATTCTTGAGGGCCCCAGTCATCAACCATTTGCTCACAGTAGTTACCATTGAAGTGCTAGGACATTTCCAGAGGATCTGCTGCTTTGGTTTACATTTGGGGCCCTGGAATCATCAGCAGGGCTGATGGTATCCATGCAGAAGTTACGGGCTTCTAAGCACCCTCAGAAAGAAGCCAGATCTTCTTGGGATCAAGTTACCTCTTGCCTCTGAAACTAGGATATACTAAGGGACTGATCGCCTATTTAGAATGAATAATTCCAAAAAAGCCATCAACAAGAATTCCTAGAGAACATTTATAACAACTAAAACACATACAGTCAACTTTGTAACACAGCGCCATGATAATTAACATCATAAGCAGTATTCTGAAATTCTAAAATTCTGCAGATTAACTATAAGGCATGGAATGGTTAAAGTCATTTCCAATTTATTTATTTACAGTGTTTAAAATTATCTTCTAATTGCATCCCCTCTGAGGGGCCTGAGTTAACTTATCTGAATACATAAAAGTAGGTCCACAACTTTCCTCAGTTAGTGAAGAGAAAAATGTAATACATTACTTTATTCTAAGAAAACACATTTATTCTAATATTCTAATAATTATTTTATTCTAATACATATTTCTCATATAGCCCCTCTTACGTAATTAAATGTGCATTTTTTAGTTAGGAGCACTGTCCTAGCATTTTCATATTGTTCTTTTTTATTTCAAAGCTTCTGAAGGATTTGACTCACTTTGAGCACCTAGATGCAGCCAGGCATTCCCTTGGAGCGAGGATGAAGTCACCCACGCACAGCCTCTTGCACAACCATGTGTGCACACCAGCCTGATTAAAGTCCCACTTGCACCATCGTCACCCAGGATGGTGACAGCGACACCTGTCAGAGGCTTACTCCCTGCTTTACCCGATAGGGCAAGGTTGCACAAGGGTGTGTCCAGCCACTGGACTGGTTCTGTCAGAACGGAACCCACAGATGCCTCAGGGCGGATGAAAGGAGCAACAAAGTCCCCTTTCCTCTCAAAAGAATCAAGATGAGAACGGTAAGAAGAGCTTTCCCCATCAATTCTGCAGATGAGTGCAGAAAGGAGAGAGAGGAGGAAGAAAAGCAATCACTGATAAAATGGCCATGTTGATTTTGACAACATAGGTATCTTACGGAAAACAAATCATCTGATTTTTTTTAAAAATGCGAAAAGAAGGAAAGAGAAATGGGAACTGCAAGGGGAAAACATAACATAGTACCCTTGTATTAGTGAGTGAAATTGATGAAAGGATGTTTCTCTGAATAGTACATTAATGAAGTTTGGATATTTAATAGATGGTAATTTAGAATTCTGAATTGTTGTCATTTGGGAAAGAAATATATCTTACTACATAATCACATCAAATAAACCTATACCAATATGTAATGATAATGATGATAATAGCAATCAGTCCTAACTTCCCAGAGGAAATACCAAGTGAAACAAAAATGGTAACTTTTTTATTTGTAAATAATATTACAATTTTATAGGTGCTTTCACTTAAATGGTCTCATTTAATCCTCATACCAGTTTAAGAAACAGGCAGCAGAATTTTTTTTTCCCATATCATTTGACAGGCAGGAGATTGAAGCCTTGACCAGTTTGGTGACTTGCCCTTGTTTATAATCTGGTAAATAGCAAAACTGGGACAAGAACTCTGGGCTTTTGCTTCCCCATCTATTTTTATTTCTGATGGAATGATCATTCAAAGTTCCACAGTTTCCATCACTGAAAACAGCCATTAATTTCCAGAGTTGAGTAAAGCTTATCCATGGATAGATGTAATTCACAGTACTTATCCATATCGGATCAGTGCAGTTTGTGGTGGTCCCTTTCTGCGTACTGTTAAAATAACACGTGAATCAACTTAAAACAGCTCAGCTTAAAACAGCTGTCCTTTGGGTTCCCCAAGAGCCTTACTCTTCAGTCACAGTTCAGTTGGCAGGTGGCTGAGTGTCCCAACTGAAGAGCATCACTTCCACCTGCTCCACCCTTTGACCCAGTTTCTACCAACAGTTGGCACCACATCTGTTATGATACTGCATGCATTGCAGAAGCTTTGAGTTTGATTTCAACCTGTCTCAGCAAATTTCAACCAGGCTATTTAACTTACTCTGGAAAGGGCAGAGGTAGGAAAGCACATGTGCAAAGACATGGTCACGTTCATTGTCTTCCCCACCTGTTTCCTAGGTCCATCCCTTTCCCTCCAGGCTCAGGAGTAAATGTCAGATGAGTTAGACTAGAGACTCTGTTTGGGTCACACAGGCCTTAGGAGGCCATATAAATGTCAGTGCTAAAGGATCCCAAGAACTTGTGGAAAGTCCACAAGTGATGTGGTTCCATGGAGAACACCCTGCTTGACTTAGAACTTTCTGGTTACCCTAGGTCCCCTTATGATCCAAAAAGGCCCAGAGCAAGAGTAAAATTAGAGACCCACATATCAGATATTTAAATGTTTAAATGTTGTAGGTCAGGCTGACAAGCTGTAAGATGAAATGTGTTCTCTCCTTGGACCGCAATAGCAGTGTGTCTGTCCATTATGAAAAAAGGTAAAACACGTGTTTAAAGCTGTGGCTGTTTGTTACTGATAGCTGGCAAAATATAAAAGACATTTGAATTTAATTATTACTCTACATTTTAAGGATTTTTGTTGATGGACGAGAGATGTTTAGATGAATAATAACATAGAAGTATATAATTGATAAATTATTTATGAGTTGATTCATGCCATGGATTTATTTTTTCTTATTTTCTTTGGAAAAAGATCACTCATTATAATGCTCTAATTAAGATTTTTACATAGTTTGTGCTCTATTGACAGTAAAGAGCTAAATGATTAAAAATTATTTGCAACTGTAATCATAGGGTACAAAATGTAAACATATTTTTAGCAAAAATTAAAACAAATATAAAATTTTAAATTTTTTACATATATTTTTCCAAAAAGTTATCTTCTTCTAAAATACTCAAATAAGTTAAAATTAAATGTCAAAATACAAATTCTAGTTAATGCATATGAAAAATTTTATTCAAATTACTTAAAGTTCATTTTTTAACTCATTGTTTAAAAATTTAATGGAATCTTATTAGACACTTTCATAAAAATGAAACCATCCATCCAGGGACTTTGAGGGCATTATGCTAAGTGAAATCGGTCAGAAGGAGAAAAGCAGATACCTTATGATCTCACTTATATATGGAATTAAAAAAAAAATCCAAAACCATGGAACTCATATGTAAAGAGAACAGATTGGTAGTGCCAGAGGTGAGGTCTGGGGATGGGCGAAATGGGTGAAGGGGGTCAAAAGGTACAAATTTGCAGTTATAAAATAAGTAAGTCACGAGGACGTGATGTACGGCATTGTCTTATAGTTAACAATACTGTGTTGTATATTTGAAAGTTGCTAGGAGAGTAGATCCCAAAAGTTCTCCTCCCAAGAACATATATTGTAACTGTGGTGATGGACGTTAACTAGACTTATTGTGGTGATCATTTCACGATATATACAATTATCAAATAATTATGTTGTACACCCAGAACTAATATAATGTCATATGTCAATAATTTTTTAAAAACTTAAAAAGATTCTAGCATTGAATGCCCACTTAATTGTTAATACAAAGAATCATTATCACGCTTTATGCAGATAATGTCTAGATCAGCACAGTCCAATAGAAATATAGTGCAAGCCACATGCAGAACTTTAAATTCTTCACATGAAAAATTTTCCTACGTTAGAAAAATTAAAAAGTAAACTTTCAAATAGTTAAAATTAATTTTAATAATGTATTTTACTGAATCCACAATATTAAAATATCATGCCCACATATAATCAATATAACAATAATTAATAAGGTCTTTTGCATTCTTTGTTTCATACTGAGTGTTCAAAATTTGGTGTGTATGTTACACTTATAGCATGACTCAGCTGGGGTGGCTGCATTTCCCTATTCCCCTAGGTGCCTCAAATCCACTGGTGGCAAAGGCTACCATGTTGGAGAGCCATGCAAATTTTTACAAACACCATATTAATTCTGACAGCCTTCGAATCCACAAATTGAAACATAAAGAAAAGCACGGAAATGGATGCTCCACACTACTGGGAATGAAGTTAGGGGAAGTCTTGACATATTAATTAATTTGTCTTTCTCTAACCTAAACACATCCACCACTCTAATTCACTGAAGCAGCGTTCATCTCCAGTGTTGACAGTCCCACAACCCACAAACCGTACAGGGGTGCAGGTGCCTTTTGTTTCAAAGGGCATAGAGTAAGTTTGGAGAAGCATTTCCTTAGGGCCCGAATGGGGTTAGGAACAACAGTAGATGTTTAGCGTTAGATCACAGTGTGCAGCCCTGAGCACCAGACATTGAGTAGAGATCCAATGTGTTTGTTAATAAACTTATTTGCTAGTGTGTTAATAAAAATTGAAGCCTTGGGGAGGAGCTGTTCTTGCCCTGGGATGAAGGAGGAGGTGGATCAGGGCAGCCCTAGAGTTAGCCAGGCTCTCCAGCGGTACATCAGAACAGGAAGGGATGGAGACAGGCCAGGCTGCCCAGGGCTGTCAATCTAGGATCACAATGGTTTCTCAGCAAGTTGAGAGTTTATTGAAGTGTTTGGCATGAGAATACTCACTGGTACATATTTTTTTCCTATGTTAATGCTTCTCGAAGCACTGGCTCCAATTTCAAGATTAAATATGAAAAATGCAGGGATGGAAGAGAGGACATCTACCTTTTAACAGATGCATAACAATGACACTGAGCCAACCTCCCTCACCATCCCCCAATCTCTCTCTCACACACATGTACATCCCTTACCATAGGCACATATGTGTATAAACTCCACGGTGAACAGGGTTATATTGCATTGCTTTTATTCTTTGTTTAAAATATACATAAATTACAGAACATGGACCACAAGTAAGTTTGTTACAGTGGTAAAACAGAACAGTCAGATTATGGGAAATTTGCAGTCTCTCAGTAAACAGCCGTTGATTCAGGTTCCAGGTATTGTGTTAGCTACCACTGGAACAACTTGAGGAGAAAGCAGAGCTAATTAAACCCTTGGCGTTTATGACTCTCACATTTCCTTTAACTCTTTCTTCAAAGGTCACTTTCTTCATAACGCCTTTTCTGAGCATCATATTTTGAACGGAACCACCAAATGTCCCACCTTCACCCCAAGTCCTGTACTATTTGCCTGCTCTGTGTCATTTTTCTCCGTAGCACTTATCATCACCTGAAATACTGTAGATTTTACTTATTTAGTTTTTCATATTGTCCACTAAAATTCTCCACAACAATGAGAATGATTGCCCAACTTGTTCACTGCTATGTCCCTAGAAGCTAGAACAGGGCCTAATGTAACAGAAGCTACTGAGTGAATACTGAATAAATGAATTGATACATGAATGAGTCAACGGGGGTTATTGTTTTGGCACTAGTTAGCAATCATCCTTCACTTTTTCCAACTAAAATTGAAACCACACTCCCCTGTGAAAACAGCATACATTGTAGAATATTCAGGAACAGGGTAAAAGAAGGTAGTGGACTGGTAAAATGGAAAGATTATATATGTCAGACTAGTGGTTAGAAATCTTTACTTTCATCTTATCTAAGCCACTACGCAGCTGTGACTCTGGGCAAGTTGATTTACTTCTCTAACATTTAACCTCAGCCAGCTCGCCGAGAGAAATGTCTTTTAAGAAAGCCAAAACCCCAAACCCAAATATGTAACATTTTACAAAGTTGATATGTTCCAAACTGGTAGAAAAATGTTATCTGTAGTTATAATGTTGGTATCTCTTGCATATAAAATGTATGTGTTTTATCTAACCAAAATATTGTTTATAAATCCTGTTCATGTACCTTTTGTAAAATCGATCAAAACTTGAAATCTAGCAACACCTGAAAGAAATTATTTTTAAATTTAAAAAGAAAGACATGTAAAATCATCTTTGTATCTCTCTTTTTAGGTTCCAGCTTTCACTATTCTCAGTTTTAAAATTATCAAAATATCGTGCAATTTACAAGTTGCTTTCACCATGAAGAATCATTATTTTTTTAGCTCCTTGTTTTTAAAATCTTGATGTGATAGACTACATTTTGACTTTAACATTATTCATTTATTTATCCTCTTTCTCCACACTCTCTGGGCATTCAAGCAATTTTAATACATTTAATTAGGTCTATATTTTAGAATATGGAATCCAGCAATGTTTTATTTATTAAGAATATTTTAATTTGTAGGTTTGTTCCATGTAAGTTTATTAAGAATACTTTAATGAACAAGTTGGTTCCATATAAGTGATTCAGTTAACCTGTGAATGAGAAAGAACAAGGAGGTGGAAGAAATCTTTTGGTCTCTGGGTTCATATATGCAGCCACATTCCTTGAGTCCACAGGCTTGGGGCTGGGCTCTGGAGCTCATCTGAAAGCTGAGATGGGTGGCCTTTCTTTACATGTGGCTTTTCATCTTCGTGTGACCATAGTAGCATTCTAAGAATTCTGTGAGTGTCAAGACCAGGTCTAAGAGCAAGAGTGCCTGGCTATGGTTGGCTGACTATGATGACTGGGAACGCACATACTCCAGTAAGCGTTGCTAATCTTCTCATTTTTCCTAGGGAGCCAAATACCTGGATACAAAGATGCAGATTCTTTTCGTGATTATTATTATTATTATTCTGGTTTGGCAGTTAGAGATATTTGTGGCATTTCAGTAAATTGGGTGTCTTGGTGCTCTGAAGCCTCAAGATACAAATGTTAATCAAGCATCTGTTTGTATCATGTTTGCTGATGTCTCCATCGGCCAAATCCAGAGTCAATTTGGAAGGGAATCCACACGGCCATGGATACTGGCAGGGCATTAACTTAACCCTCTACCCCAAGATCATTGACAATTGTAATATACAGTTTTCTTCAATAATTATTAAAATGGGAGCATATTTTGTCAATTAAAGAGATCATCCACCCCAATGTAAGGATTTTATTTTCCACAGTTAGTATTTGCATTTACTTATATTATTTTCCATTTATTATCAGTACCATTTTGTGTTTCATTGAATTCACAGATTTTTTTTCAAAACAGCATTGCTATTTCTTTTCTTATGTTCCTCTGCTTCTGGGTTTCATTGACTATAATCAATTAATTTAACAATACAATCATTACAGTTCTATGGAGAATCAAATGTTTTAGTGCTTTTAAATTTTTTTATTTGGTAAAGAAAATTAAGCATGTCAACAGATCAAGGGAAGGCTAATATTTTAAAACTATTTTTATGGATGAAGTCCTAATTTTACAATACTGTGTCAAAAAACAAATGAACAACAACAAAAAGCAACAACTACATTTGCCACACAAAACACATCAATAGGCTGAACTGGGCCCAAGAGCAAGCAGTTTACAAACCCCGGCTCAAACGAAAAGTAAATCCCCAAATTAGTATTTTAGCATAACAAGCCCAAATTTTGCTCTATGCTAAGTGGTCCAGATAGGTCTTAAGAGAATTTAGAATGTTAATGTTTTCCACCATCTGCCATTTTCAAAATGAAATCTACAATCTAATTTGAAGAAATGATTAGCCACACAGCAGACTGTTACAGAATTATATACATATTCATTAGTGACAAGCATAAAATCGGTTTAATTTTGTTGTACAGTGAAAATGCTATTCAGGAAAACCTGAGTGCAAGTCTTTTAGCCAGATTGATTTTAATTTCATGCCAGTTGATAAAAGTTGGCTAAATCAGGACTGTTTTATCATTACTGGTAATCGCTTTGTTGGGGTGGGGGGCAGAAATGGACCTTCAAAAGTGTGGTCTGCAGACTAACAGCATCAGCATTACCTACAGCTTCGGGAACTTGTTAGAAATGCACTATCTTAGGCACCAGACAAGATGTAACTGAGTTGGAATCTGCAATTTAACAAGATCCCCAGGGGCTTGTGTGCTCATTAAAGTTTGAGAAACGTTGTCCTAGGATACATTTCTTGGTTAAAAGATGTCGTTCAAAGCCACCAGGAAGGAAGTCCTCAGTGAGCTCTTGATGGTAGGTGTGAAGGATGAGCACTTGGAGCAGGGCACTGGCTCTGGACTGAATGAGACAGAGATGTTTGAATTGGCCCCGGAGCCCCACGAGGTTCTTGCTACTAGCCCCACACAGCTATGTTCTGCTGCTGCTCCTCCAGCTGCTGAGAACTGTTTCCGTATGAATGCCAGTTTTCTGAGAGGATACACAATCTCCCAGAAATACTTGCTGTCAGTCCATTTTGCTCAAACTCCCAAAACTTTCACCCACATTTCAATTTATGACTCAATCAGATGATGTCTTCTGTCCCATTATTGGTCACATTAACATAATCATTTTGTTAAGGTGCTGTCAGTTTTCCCTGAAAACTTCCTTTTCCCCTTTGTACTTAATGTGATCTGTGATGTGATGTTTCAGATTAGGTGACTACCTTGTTCCTTAACAATCCTTCAATCAATAACTTTAGCCTTCATGGATGATTCTAGCCAGAAGCAATTATTACTATGGTGGCTGGAAAGTCATGGCTTTTCTACTCCTCTCACTCCTTCTACATTCATTGGTGAGCATTTGTGTCAGAAGACACAAATATACGCCTCATTTACATTACTTTTATGAAAGTCACAGAAATTTTATTTTGCAATAAAATGTAAACTCTGATGCAAGCTACTTCCACTCATATCTTATCATATGTAATTTAATTTGAAGCCTGTGGGATAGGAAGCACTACATTAGAAATACCAAAGTAGTGGTGACGGTGGCATTCGCTTCTTTTTTTCTTACTACTCAACTGCAGTTTTACTGGATACTCACCATTTCTGCTGCGTGATATCCAGGAGAACAGATGCTATAATATCCATATTCAGTCAGGATGTATAAAGGATATTTCAGAATTTACACATTTTGAGCAATCATTACTTGGTTCTAGTTGTTTTGCTGTCACAATTTTTTTTCCTTCTTATTCCTACAGACTTTTTAAAAAATTGAAGTATAGTTGATTTACAATGTTGTGTTAGTTTCTGGTGTACAGCATAGTGATTCAGTTATACGTATATATATATATATATATATTCTTTCTCATTATAGGTTATTACAAACTACTGAATATAGTTCCCTGTGCTGCTCAGTAGGATCTTGTTTAGCTATTTTATATATCTTTGTATCTGCTAATCCCAAACTCCTAATTTATCCCTCCCCCTATCTTTCCACTTTGGTAACTAGAAGTTTGTTTTCTATGTCTGTGAATCTATCTCTGTTTTATAAATAAGTTTATTTGTGTCTTTTTTTTTTTTTTAGATTCCACATATACGTGATATGATATTTGTCTTTCTCTGATTTACTTCACTTAGTATGATAATCTCTAGGTCCATTCATGTTGCTACAAGTGACATTATTTCATTCTTTTTTATGTCCGAAGTAGTATTCTATTGTATGTATAGACCACAACTTCTTTATCCAATCATCCACATTTAGGTTGTTTCCGTATCTTGTCTATTGTAAATAGTGCTGCTATAAACATTGGGGTGCACGTATCTTTGCGAATTTGAGTTTTCTCTTTATATATGCCCAGGAGTGGGATTGCTAGATCATATGGTAACTCTACTTTCAATCTTTTAAGGAATCTCCATACTGTTTTCAACAGTGGTTGCAGCAATTTACATTCCCACCAACAGTGCAGGAGGGTTCCTTTTTCTCCACACCCTCTCCAGCATTTATCATTTGTGGACTTTTTAATGACGGCCATTCTGACTGGTGTGAGGTGGAGGTGATTCCTCATTGTATTTTTGATTTGCATTTCTCTGATAACTAGCAATATTGAGCATCTTTGTGTGTGCCAATAGGCCATCTGTGTTTCTTCATTGGAGAAATGTCTGTTTAGGTCGTCTGACCATTTTTTGATTGGGTTGGTTATTTATTTTTTTGCTGTCAACTTGTTTGAGCTGTTTATATATTCTGGAAGTTAAGCCCTTGTTACTGAATTTGTTTTTATTCAGCTTTACTCTTTAGCCCCTACATTCCAACTAAGAGGACATGTCTGCTCATTTACATCAGTAATGCTACAGAATTTTGGATAAAATGCTTAAGTCTTAATTAGTGAATAGGTTTTTATAAATATTCATCACACGTTATAATCTACTATTTCCTATCTAGTAAATTAGTAAAGCTTGGTGCATTATAAATAACCACCGTCATGGTTCTTTTGGCTTATTTATTTTTGCCAAATGATTATCAGGACAGTGGAGACTTTTAATATTATTTCTTGGTATAGGAGGCAGTTTTTTTCAATATGAAAGTATATTATAGACTGTCTAGAGGACTATAATTTTCCCCATGGGAAGAAATAGCTAGCAATGGTTATTTACTTTTTCTGCACATACAAAGTAAATTTTAAAACATTATAGATGGTTACTTAATTCAAATATTAATGAAGAGAGATATATTACAATGGGTTTTAAAAAATCTTTTCAATTTCCATGGAAGAACTTATTCTCTTTAAAGTAAATTTATTTGAAGCAATTTTAGTGGTAATAAAAGTGCTATGCTTTGTCCTTTTAATGATCATTATCTCATTTGACCCACACAACAATTATATGAAGAAGATATGAAATACATTATCTTCATTTATCAGATAAGGAAAGCCTTAAAGAGACTAATAACTTGCGCATGCCCATACACCACAGGGCCAGAAATAAAAATAGAACTGAGGCCTACTGATTCCTGGACCAGGATACTGTCCATTGTAATACACTATCCATCTTCCTAATCGCTCTTAAAATAGATGATCTGTTGCAGAAAAAGTGCCAAAGGAAAATTCTATCAGCAAAAGAAGCAACCTACTAGTTAGGATCTAACAAAATGTGCTCCTCAAAGTATGTTGCTTTCCTTTGGTCATATTATTTATTCTAGATCAAAAATAAATAAATAAATGCATACCAGCAGAAATTTACCAAGCCAGTTATTTCACAGTTTTGAAGATTTTGTGCCCAACCCTAATTCCTATATCATTGCTTTTTTTTTTTTAGAGTTCTTTTTTTTTTTTAAATTGAAGTACAGTCAATTACAATGTGTTAATCTCTGGTGTACAACACAATGTCCAAGTCATGCACATACATATATATATTCATTTTCGTATTTCTTAGAGTTCTTTTTGTAATTTAATTTTTTTGATGTATAAATTCTTTTTTTTATTGAGTTGTAGTTGGTTTATAATGCTATGTCAATTTCTGGCATATAGCACAATTTTTCAGTCATACATGAATATACATATATTCATTTTCATACTCTTTTTTTCCCCGTAAGCTACCACAAGATCTTGTATATATTTCCCTGTGCTTTACAGTATAAACTTGTTTATCTATTCTTATATCATTTTATTTGGAAATCTTTTGTATTATTCTGGACCAAATCTTGCTAGTAATACAAGAAATGTTGCTGAATCTAATTCACCTTTGGCAGTTAAAATTTGTGAGTTTGCAAATCAGTTGAATTAGCTCTGCCACATTGACCTTATTAATTATAGACTTGATTTAGTTTCTTGGTAAAATGATCTTCACAGTAGGGCATGAAAGCATAATATTTCTTTCTCTTTCTAACTTGACTTTATGGCTAGGAATAATCTTAGTAGTACTTAGATGCTACTCACTGCCAAACCCCTGCAATTTAATTCTTTATATGCTCTGGCAAGGACAACACTCTCCAATTTACAGAGACATTTTTCTTTGAAGAATGCCTGTTGGCTCCAGATATGAAATTGACTGATGTCAAATGATTTAAAGGAAAAATAAAAGTTATGGAAGGCGGAAGTGTGATGCAGAAATCACTCGTAATTTGAGTCTCAAAAAATGACAGGATAGTGCCTGATAAACATAGTAGAAACTCAATGAATGTTGAATGAACACACGAGTTAGTTAACATTTACTCATGGCATAAATCTTAACCATTACCTTTTCTAGTAAGCCACTGACATTCCCAATCTGAGTTAAGAGACCCTCTTGTTTCCATTACACCCCATCATACTTCTGTCTTACTTCTGCTAAGTGAAAGAAACTAGCCCCAAAGGGCTATGTACTACATAATTCCAATTACTTGACATTTCTGGAAAGGCAAAATTCTAGAGAAAGCAAAAATTATCAGTGGTTTCCAGGGGCTCAGGGAGATGGGAAGGGGTTGAACAGACTTAGTACAGGAAATTTTGTAGGGCAGTGTAAATATTCTGTGTGGTACTGTAAGGGTAGATAACTATCACTATGCCTTTCTCACAATCCATAGAACTTTACAGCAAAGGTGAATCTTGAAGTATGAAATTTTTAAAAATCATTTAGAAGGTGAAGATATCCTAGGATGGAATACAGACTGTAACAAGAGAATTTAATTGTATTATAACAAAATGGATGGACGACCTCACTGAAGAAGATCAGGATGAAAGTTGCTGATCTAGGTAGATTTGGAAGTGAGTAGAGTCTGTTAAGACTGAAGGCAAAAGGAACTGCATGTAGACAATGTGCTCTAGTTGATAGAGTTGTTTCCCAAGGGAGGACAAGTCAACAATTCTGCTATTGTTCTATGTGTATGCTGGAATTGAATGATTAAGTAAATGGATCGCAAACGGTGTGAGCCAGATTTCTCACTGTTGGAGCGGATGTTTACAGTAAGCAAGGAAAAAGGAGGCTAGAGTAAGCCATACGGTGGTAATAGATTGGAGTCAGAGACACCAGTACAAACTGCACTTCTCTAATGGCAAATGACACTGAGCCTCCCACATGTTTATTTGCCAGCTGTATATTTTCTTTCACCTGGTGTCCAGATCTTTTGCTTATTTTAAAACTGAATTGTTTGTTTTATTATTGTTGAGTATTAAGACTTCTTTACATGTTTTGGATACAAGTCCTCTATCAGATGAATGTTTTGCAAATATTTTCTCCAACATTTCTAAACAGTCTTTAACAGAGCAGAAGTTTTAAATTTTAATGACATCAATTTTTTTTTCATGATTGCAACTCTGGTGTTGTGTCTAAAAACGCATCACCAGAACCAAGGTAACCTAGATTTATCCTATGTTTTCATCCAGAAGTTTTATTATTTTGATTTTACAGTTAGGTCTATGATCCAATTTGAATTAATTCTGGTGAAATATACATGGTCTCTGTCTAGGTTTTTGTTTTGTTTTGTTTATGGACATACAATTTTTCCAGCATGGTTTGTTGAAAAGAGTATCCCTTTTCCACTGAATTGTCTTTGTTTCTCTGTTAAAGATCAGTTGACTATATATGTGTGCATCTATTTATGGGTTCTCTATTTTTTTTTATTGATCTGTGTGTCCATTCTTTCCCCAATACCACACTGTCTTGATTACTGTAGCTTTATAGTAAGTCCTGAAATCAAGTTGTGTAAATTCTCCAATTTTGTTCTTTATCAGTATTGTTAGCTATTCTGTCTTTTTTTTTAAAAAATTGAAGTATAATTGACCTACATCACTGTATTAGTTACAGGTGTACAACATAGTGGTTCAATATTTCTATATGCAAAATGATCACTATGATTAAATCTAGTTACCATCTGTCACCATACATAGTTATTACAATATTAATTGACTATAATCCCTATGCTGTATATTTCATCCCTGTGACTTATTTATTTTGTAACCAGAAGTTTGTGCCTCTTAATCTCCCTCACCTATTTTTCTCTTCCCTGTACCCCCCTTCCCTCTGGCAACCACCTGTTTGTTCTCTGTATCTGTGAAACTCTATTCCTGTTTTGTTATGTTTATTCATTTATTTTGTTGCTTATATTCCATATATAAATGAAATCATACAATATTTTTCTTTCTCTAACTTCTTTCACTTACCTAGAGGTCTATCCATGTTGTTGCAAATTACAAGAGTGCATTCTTTGTCATGGCTGAGTAGTATATATATCACATCTTATTATATATATCATATGTATAATATACGTGTGTGTGTGTGTGTGTGTGTATCACATCCCCTTTATCCATTCATCTTTTGGTGGGCACTTGTGTTGCTTCCGTATCTTGGCTATTATATATAATGCTGTAAGGAACATAGGGGAACATATATCTTTTTTGGCTGAGTGTTTTTGTTTTCTTTAGATTAATACCCAGAAGTGTAATTACTGGATTGTACAGTAGTTCTATTTTTAAGTTTTTGAAAAATCTCCACACTGTTTTCCATAGTGGCTGCACCAATTTACATTCTCAAGAATAGTACAAGATGGTTCCCACATCCTCACCAACACCTGTCATTTCTTGTCTTTTTGATAACAGCCATTCTGGCAGGTATACGGTGATATTTCATTATGGTTTTCATCTGCATTTTTCTGATGATTGTGATGTTGAGAATCTTTTCATGTACCTATTGGCCACCTGTATGTCTTCTTCCAAAAAATGTCTATTCAGGTCCTCCACCCATTTTTAAATCAGGTTGTTTGTTTTTTGCTATTGAGTTGCACGAGTTCTTTGTATATTTTGAATATTAACTTCTTATCTCCGATATATCATTTGCAAATGCCTTCCCCCATTCAAAATGTTGCCTTTTAATTTTGTTGATAGTTTCCTTTACTGTGCAAAAGCTTTTTAGATTGATGTAGTCCCATTTGTTTATTTTTGCTTTTGTTGCCCTTGCCTGAGGAGATAGATCTAAAAAAATATTGCTAAGACTAATATCAAAGAGCATATTGCCTATGTTTTCTTCTGGAATTTTTGTGGTTTCAGGTCTTACATCTAAGTCTTAAATCCATTTTATTTTTGTATATGGTATGGGAAGTATTCCAGTTTGAATCTTCTGCATGTAGCTGTCCAGTTTTCACAATACCATTTATTGAAGAGCCTGTCTTTTCCCCATTGTATATGCTTGCCTCCTTTGTTGTAGATTAATTGACCATATAAGCATGGGTTCACAGGCTCATTTCTAGGCTCTCTATTCTGTTTCATCGATCAACGTGTATGTTTTTGTGCCAGTACCATACTATTTTGGTTATAGTTTTGTAGTCTGAAATCAGGGAGCATGATATTTCCTGATTTGATCAATTTTAAAAAGACTTTTACACCTATGTTCTTCAGGAATTTTGACCAGTAAATTTCATTTCTGACAAGTCCAAGTTAGATTTTGATATCAGAGAGTTATGCTGACATTACAAAATGAATTGGAAAGAGTTACCTTATCCTCTATATTCTAAAAAAAATTGTGTAAGATTGGTATTATTTCAACCTTAAATGTTTCATACAATTTGGCAGTGATACTCTCTAGACCTGGAACTTTTTGTTGGGACATTTTTAAATTATAAACTTAATTTCCTTCATAGTTTTAAGGCTATTTAAATTTTATATTTCTTCTTGTTTTGACTTTGATAAGTTATGTTTTTCAAGGATATAGTCAACTTTATCCAATTTATCAACTCTTATAGCATAAAGTTATTCATTATATTAACCTATTAACTTTTTACTGACTATAGGTCCTGTGATAATATCCTTCTTTCATTCTCTACTTTTTTGATTAACTAACTCCAGATTTATCAATTTTCTTAAACTTTTCAAAGAATTACCATTGGCTGTGCTGATTTTCTCGATTGTTTCTATTTCCTTTTAAGCTATTATCTTATTTTATTTCTTTTGCTTATTTTTATTTTACTTTTTTCTCCAGTTCTTTAAGTTAGAAACTTAGAACATTGATTGTAAATCTTTCTTTTTTTCTAATAAAAGTATTTTAAGTTACGTATTTTCCTCTAAAGGCTGCTTTAGCTGCCTTCCACACATTTTAGCATGTTATGTTTGTCTTGTTTTGTCTTGGGGGAATAATTAGGATTTATTTATTTATTTATTTATTTATTTATTTATTTATTTATTTATTTATTTAAATGGAGGTACTGGGGATTGAACCTAGGACCTTGTGCATGCTAAGCATGCATTCTACCACTGAGCTATACCTGCCCCCTTGTTATGTTTTAATTATTATTTGACTTGAGATATTTTATAATTTCTACTTTGAGTTCTTTTTTGACTTGTGTTATCGTTTAAAATCATGTTGTTCAACACACAGGTATTTGGTAATTTTATGGATATTTGATTTTTATTGATTTTTTTTTCATTTAATTCTCTGGGGCCAGAGAACACAGTGTATATTATTTCAATTCTCTGAAATTTACTGATTATTTGATGGTCCAGAAAACTGATAGAGCTTTGTGAATATTATGTGTGCACTAAAAAGAATGTGTATTCTATAGTAATTTGATATAGTATACTATAAACCTCAACCAGGTCAAATGGTTTACACTGTGATAAAAATCTGTATTTTTACACATTTATTCTATCAACTGTAAGATAAGGGTATTAAATTCACTAATAATTTTTAACTTGTTTGGCTTTCTCTTTAGTCTGTAAAAAATTGCTTTATGTATTTTGAAGTTGTTATAAGGTGCTTACCTTTTACTGACCCTTTTCTCTCTACTAGCTTTGATCTGTCTACCTCTAACTTCAAGTAAATCAGAAGAAAAAACTATTATGTTTCAGGAACTCTTATTTGGATTTTTTCTATAGTATATATTCAGACATAATAGTTAATGATACAAATAGTATGATAGAAAAGTACAAGATATCATGAAGGTGCATAAAACAGGGATCCAACCTAATTATGGGAATCAGGAAGAACGTCTCCAAGGAAGTGGTGTATTAATGGTAAGGTGGGAGTTAGTTCTAATAGAAGGTTGTGGGGAAGCATCCCAAGAAAGGAAAAAAATCCTGTGCCAAAGCCTGAAGGCAGGGAGTGGCTGGCTCTTTGGAGAAACCAAAAAACATCCAGAATAGCTTCACTGGTCAGCAAAGGCAGAAGTGGCAAGGGAGTGGTGGACAGGGGCACATGTGGAGGCTTTGGAGCTTCCTGAGAGCAGTGAAAGCATCAAGGGGTTTTAAGTTGAGAAGTGCCATGATCCGATGTGCAATTTTAAAAGAGTACTTAAACTGCTATGTGAGAAGAAGGTAAGAAACAGATGCAGAGAGACCAGGTAAGTTTCTGTTGATAAACCATTAAGCAACAATAAATATCATTATTTGTCTATCAGATTGGAAATGATTACAGAGCATAATTGAATTGACTAAGAAGAATGGGGTGTGTGAGGAAATGAGCACAGTTTAATCGGTTTTTGGTGGAACTGTGAATTGATACCTTTCTGAAGAGTAGTCAGTCATCCTCTGATTGAGGTGATTAAAATGAGGAGGAGGTGACAGAGGCTTAGGTTAAAGTGAGCTGAAGGAAGAGGAAGGAGTCAAGGTATGTTTTGCAGTGGAATTGATAGGAGTTGGTCATGGATTGGATGTGGGAGGTAAGGGAGAGTAAAGTGTCAGAGATTACTCTGGGCATACGTAGTAATGGAGGAATAGGAGGAAGAACGGATGTTGAGGGGAACAGGTTCTGATAGGGTGAGTTTTAGATGCCTGAGGCACATCAAAAAGAAAATACTACACAAGCCGTGAGATAGATAAGCTTGAAGAAAGGTTCTAAGCTGAAGATACACATTTGGGAGCTATAAACAGATGGCTACCAATGCCATGAGAATGGATCACATAATTTAGGTGGCTGGTATAATATAAGAAAAAGAAAAGCCTATGAAGCAACCAGAAAGAACCTTAACATTCAAAGGTCAGAAAGAAGAGGAGCTGATGAAAAAGAATGAGGAAGAGGGACCAGATATAATTGATGGTGTAGAAGCCAATACTTCCCCTCAGCTGTTGCCTTTTGGTTTTGTTTATGGATTCTTCAGGGCAAAGGCTGCTTCTCCAAGGTCTGAGGGAGGTCGTGCACTTCTGTTGTGGGGGTTCATCTCTTCTGAGTGTCCCACTGCACAGCCTCAGGGCCACAACACTGCAGTTCGCTACTAGCAATTTTCTTTAAATTCAATCACATATAGCTATTTTCCTGAAGGCACCCCCAGATTATCAGGATGGCTAATATGGACGGAGTCAGCTAAATGCTGACCTGGAACCAAGAGTCAGGTTTTTTATACTAAGTCCTTGAAATACAGCCAGTTTCTTTCTTGGTCAGGGTGAATTAGTTTACTCTCAGGCGCTCCTTTTGTCTTCTACGATGAAACCAGACTGACTTTTAGTCACGGGGAGAGAAGAGCAGGATGGAGGCTTTCTCCTTATCACTTCCCATTTGTTATCAGGTTTCTTGGTCAAGGTTTGTATGATTGGTGAAGATGAAGATATTGTAAGATATAGTAAATGAAGGAACTGGAATCCCAGAGTTATTCAGTTGAGAGTGATAGAACTTTTCTGGGTGTAACCAAGCCAGGCAAAACTGGCAGCAATACCATGGTTTGGTCTTTTTTTTTTTTTTTATAGGGAGGGGGACAGGGAATTAGGTTTATTTATTTACTTACTTTTTAGAGGAGGTACTGGGGACTGAACTCAGGACCTTGTGCATGCTAAGCATGCACTCTACCACTTGAACTATACCCACCACCATGGTTTGGCACTCTTAACCCTACACCCTTGAACATGCAACTTGAAGTGTGGCTACATGGACTTGAAGTTTGGCTATGTGCAGAGAGACTGGACCAATAGCACTGACTTATTAAAGAGAAAGAGTATAGACTGGGTGTACATACTAGGGACCTCAAAATAGCGAATATCCAATACAAGATAATTGTAGATGAGATTCTTGGGAAGGGAGTAGCATGTGCTCTCAGAAGGGTAGATCAGAACTGCCAGACATTACATAGTTTGAAAAGACTATTCTGAGACATAATTCTGGTGGAGGTGGTGATAGGTGAGCCTAATTTTTCCCTGGCCTCCAATATGTCCAGTTAAAAATTGTTGTAATAAATCCAGTGAAACACAAATAAACTGGGGAAATACATTTGCAACATATATAGCAAACTGTTAATTATTTTATTACATAAAATCTCTTATAAGTCAGTATGAAAAATAGACACAACTATTAGAAAGTGGGCAAGGAATACAAACTGGCAATTCCCAAAAGAAAGAAGCTGAAATGCCAATAAGCAAGATAAACCGTTAAGCAACAATAAATGTCATTCTTTGGCTATCAGATTGGTAATGATTACAGAGCATAATTAAATTCAGTAAGAAGAATTGGGTGTGGGGAAATCAGCACAATTTAATAACTTTTGGTAGAATTGTGAATTGATACATTTCTGGAGAATAATCAGTCATCATGTATCAAAATTTCTAAATTAAAACTCCCTGATCCAGGAATTTCCCTCGGAGAAATTTATGCTAAGAAAATAATTAGGAAAATTCACAAAATTGTATATACAAGGACACTAATAGTCAAATTGATATAATAGCTCAAACTGGAAGCAATCTAATTCTAATGGCTAAATAAATTATGGTATATCATATAATGGAATATTAAGGAGTTGATATTTTTACATTGAAAAGTGCTCCTGAACTTTTGTTACATTTTTTAAAAGGGAGATTATTGACTAATAAATAACCATTTGTGTAAAGAAAAAAGAGCTTATAGAGGTGTGTAAAAATCTGGAAAAATGATTTCTATTAACAATGATAGATAAGATAATGGGGGCTTTTCACTTCACTGTATTGTCTGTTACTTTTTCAATACTCATGAATTATCAGGAGCATCTATATCCATGTAATATAATAAAAATAACTATATGAAAGTTAACAAAAAAGTAAACATCTTGAAATTTTGTAAATGAAAGATGACTTAAGGCAAAAATTATAATTCTAAATTAGTTAAGAACCTGTATTGTCATGGGTACTATGTGTTTTTTTCTTTGTGTAGTAGGGGGAGTGGAATAAAACAAAAGACCAGAACTAATAGACAGCAAATAGTATTACCATTGATTTTCTCCATTCTCTGTATTATCCACTTGGCAAAATTTACTTCTGTAAGATTTAGGGTCTTTCTATAGCTCTTCTTTATCAGACCACCTCTTTTCACTCCTGATTCAACAGATTCCTGGGGTCATCTTTCTTTGAAAGCACAAGTTGCCACCAATACTGACAACATGGGAAGGTGGAAACACTAGAGGAAAAATGGATAGGTCTATTTATGCTGTCAATTCTGTATGGGCTGTAAGTCATTTAAAATATTTTGCTATTTTATATAAAAACATATTTATGATAATCACATCCTCTCCCTTAGTTTTTGTAATTGTGTTGTATTTATATTCAATCCCTCACAAAGAACTCTCTGTTTTGAAAATTTTGCAGATACTATAGGTGCTTGTATTTGACTTTGTTCTGCCACAATGCCACCAAGATCTTGGTTAGGTGGCTGTCATTCTAGGTGAGTGGACATGCAAGTCTCCTTTCCTTTGCACAGAGTAGGTAGGCTTTTGTTCTCAGACAATGGTGCTTGTAAACCACTTGTGAATTGCGTACTGGCCTGTCAGCTTCCATTGCTGAGTAATAGGGCTCCAAAGCTGGTAAGTTCTAGAACTCTGGTTCTTGGTGTGTGTCTGGACAGTTCATAACAAATAGACTCCTCTACTAGGTAGGGTGTGGAGAGGAGTCATCGCCTATCTAGGATTTTCTTATATGTGACAAGTGCCCCCTAGTGAATAGAGGGACTTAAACTGGCCTCACTATAAAAGAGAAGCTGGGGAAATGCTATTTGAAATGGTTTTAAGAATTTCACACTTTATTAAACAAGTAAAGATGCTGATGTTCTGAGCATGTGAATGGAAGTGAGGGTGGGGAATCTGTTCTCCATAGAAAGCATCCATGATCTCACAATATACAAATAGTAATTAATTTTCTAGATGAAGTCCAAACTAATCTGAACCTTGCTAGACCATCAAAGTACACGAGTAGACTGATCTTTATCCACTTTCCAAATATAGAGATGTGACTGGATTTTTTTATATAGTTAATAGCCACTAGAATCTGACTAATACACATAACTTAGGGTTGACATGTGAGGAACCATAATTTCAATCCAAAAACTTTAATCTGGTAAATACATTTGATAAATTACATTCTATTTGATTAATCTTAAGCATAGAGTATTTAATGAAGGCTGTGGTTGCTTGAGTGATGCAATAAATCAGTTACTTTTAATTACTTCTTCTTTCCCTAAAGTGCCTGCCACTTATAATAGTCCTTAGCATGTTCTGAAAAAAAAGTTATAATTTTGACATCATCATAAATATTTTAAAATTATTATTTATAGCACTGAGGAACCAAAAATAATTTTTAGCCTCCAAAATACTTCCACTATAAAGTCAAAGAACATATAAGGTGTCAATTCGAAAATAAATAAATCAAGTAACTGTGAGAAAAGATAGTATTCACATTATTTTAACAGTATCAAAGAGCAGAAGCAATCAACACTGCACTCAGTGGCCTTTAAATGGAGCGTCCTAAACCAACAATTGGAGAAAAGGTTACAGAAAAAGTAGGTGACATGTTTAAATAACAAGTAGGTGAGAAGGTTTTTGGATTATTCTCAAAGGCTTGTTCAATGTCAGAATCTATCAAATTATGAACTGTATGTAGTGTAATTTTTGCTACTTTTCAGGGGTTCACTCTTCAGGAGTAAGATTATCTTGTTGCCTTCCATTATCTTCTAATTATTATCTAGACAATTGTTTTAAATGAAAAACTACTTTTCTCTCTTTCGCCTAGATTGTTTTCTAGATTCTTTGGGTCCAAGTGGACTTCTCTAACTGTAAAGGCTCTCTCTGTCCTCCCTCTTCTCTGAACTCCTAATGACGTCATTTAATTATTATAACCTCATTTAACAATCACATTGCTTTGATTATTCCATGTATATTAAAAAGGGTCTACCAAACACATGCAAGCATTCATTCAAATTATTTATTAATTTGTTAACAAGTAGATTCCCAAATCCATTCTCCATCACTGTAGCTTGGAAGACGAATATCCCTTCACTAATTTAGAGGGATACCTTGTGTGTCTCCCGTGTCATGGTAACAAGCCTGTGCTGGCGGAGGTGAAGGAAACAGAAAGCAAGGGAAATCGAAGTGAATGACAGGTAAGGACCAAAGCATCTCGCCCACTCCATCCTTGTCCACAAAACGTCCATTCTTCCCTGTCCTGTTTCCTAAGACGCATCCTGGGCGGTTGCGAGGTCACCTGTGGGAAGGCGACGGACTCCTCCGCAAGGGCCTGATAGAAGAGGGAGGCGGGGAAGAGGCATAGGGAGACCCGTGCGGGGAGGTGGCAAGGAGAGGCCGCGGTGCCAGCTCCCGCGCTCCCGGAAGGGGTCAGGACGAGGGGTGCGGCGCGATGCGCGCCTGCGCGGCCCTGGCCCCCGCCGGCCCCCCGCCGCAGCATCCCTGCGCAAGAGTCCCCGCGCGCGGGCGGGAGGAGGGAGGGGCGCGCCAGCCCCTCCGCCCCGCGCGTGGCCACGTGACGCGGGCCGAGGAGATTGGAGCGGCGGCGGCGCGCGGCGGCAGACTGGTGCAGCGCCCGGCGCTCACGGCGGGATCTTCTCCTCCTCAACCTCCTCCTCCTCCTTCTCTTCCTCCTCCTCCTGGGAGCCTTGACGGTACCTTCTCCTCCGCCCGGCTCATCGACGCCGCCGCCGCAGCCGCCGCCGTATCTCCGCCGCCGCGGTGCCCCGAGGAGTAGGAGAAGGCGCAGCTGGGCCGCCGCCGTTAGAGGGGTCCCCGGCTGCCGCTCGCTCCGTCGGCCGTCGCCTCCGAGGTCAACCCTTCCGCGGGGGTCTCCCCTTTCTTCTCCCAACGCCCCCGGCGCCCGCTTACCGCCGCGATGGGGCTCCTGGACGCGGAGCCTGGCAGTGTCCTGAATGTGGTGTCCACGGCGCTCAACGACACGGTGGAGTTCTACCGCTGGACCTGGTCCATCACAGGTAAAGCCGCTGGCTCCCCATCCTCGCCCGGCCCCACGGGAGACACCAACCCTGGCCTCGGAGCGCCCGGCCCGGCGGCCCTCCGCCCCCTGCGGCTGTTGGGATGCTGCGGATCAGAGGAGCAGCCGGGCGCAGGGACCGTGGTCGGGCACTGGTTAATCTGATCCGAACGTTATGGCTTCCCCCTCCCCCCGACGCTGGCACGGTTTTCCTCTGAGCTTCCACCATCTCTCGTCAGGTTCTCGGATGCAGGACTGTCATTTCAGACGGAGCCTGTGCGGCTACGGGCTCGTCGCAGGCCCGCCCCACCCTGTAGTCCCACATCTCCCGAGCTCCTCTGACAGCTCTAACTTATGCACTGGGGTCGGTTTTAACATTTAGTAATATTCCAGAGGGTGAGGTGGCTGGGGAAGGGGAGAGGGCCTGGTGATAGCTGTCCTTTTGCTTCTTTGGCCTCCTGGTTGCTTTGACACACCTGCTAGTATTTTCTTGTCTAGCTCGTCCATCTGTAGTGTCATTTGGAACGAAAAGTAAAAAGCCATTATTGGCTCCTTGAACCTTGCAGAAGGTTAGTTTCTGAGGCTCTTTCAACAGCAAATATGTTTGAAGTGATTGTCTGTAATAATGGCTTTGCGCAGTGCAGCGCGGTCAGGGGGAGGGAGAAAGGCTAAAACACTGGGAAAGAAGTAGGAAATCTTTAGGAAGGGGGTCTCTACAGCAGCACCTAGAGGTTGTCCCGGAAGCCTGCATGTATACAATTTTCTTAAATCGGCAAACTCTTCGCTTTAGCTGTTGCGGTTTGACAGGGATCGTCAGTTAGCGGAGTTATGCAGCCCTTCCCGGAAAAAGAGTTGTGATATTATGTTGTTTTTATGTTATACCGTGCATTTTCTTCATTTGCTTCAGATACGTTTGGTTTGAAAGTTTGTAAAGTTTTTACAGGCTAATAGGATTTTAGAAACGATCTTGTTATTTCACGTTTTCTAGTCCTTTTGTAGCATTGCCCTGCATCCCAGCAGTGGAGGAGATAACATGACGTGTTCTGACTGTCCCTTCCTTCCCTGGAAATGGAAATGCATTCCTCTAACTTGGTGTTTGTTGTTAGAGTAAATGGGCCAGTGGTTACAGCATGGATACTGTACAATACGTGGGATATCTATTGTGGGAAAAATGTGTGCTGGAATTATTTCTGTGTGAGGCAGAATGATTCTTTGACATTGATTAGGGTTTCACTTCTTTAAGTGTTTCTTTTTTCAGAAGATCTCGAGTTTGACACTAAGAAATAAGCTATTTAACTACCCGCGTGGTGATTGAAAATGGTTAAAAGGCAGTTTTTAATGGAATCTTTCCTTTTCAAGTCTTTCTTGCGTGTAGTGTACACTGAGCTTATGCTGTACCTACAACAACTGGGAAAGATGTGCCCTTCCCTTCATCTGTGATTTTGATTATTTAAATATTGCATCAGGGTTTCCAATTACACAATTGCACGGAGCTGAGCATCAGGCATCTCTTTGGCAGATGGTTACATTTTGCATGTTTTAGAGTTTAGGCATTGTCAAGGTCCTCCAATCTCTATATAGCCAGCCACACCCAGGAGTTCTCATTCCTGCCTTCCCTTCCTCCCTCAGAGCCTTCCCACCTCTGGAGTCTCAGAGAGAACAATTGAGAGCAAAGGTAGAATACACCTTTCTGGAAAGCTTAATTCCTTTTTATGGTGATTGTGTAAAAAAAAAAAAAAAAAAAAAAACAGAAATGAAATAGCAAACTTCTTATGGGTGCCCCATGTGAAAGCTGTCTGCTGGCCTGTGAAGAGCATATAAAATCATACTGTGGGCCCAGCCTGAGAAGTGAGAGTAGCCACAGGAACACAAGTGACAAGTGACCTCTCACTAGCAGGTTGGAGGGAAAGTATTCATGCCCAGGCTCTGGCTATCCACTTACGAAACCCGAGACCGCTTCCCTCTGTTCTGTAATGAGCTACCAAGTATGGGTAGATGGTGTTTCTTAACCAACTCAGAGGCTTAGGGGGAGATAGTCTGTTCTGCCTTGCTGCTGGGCAAAGGAGGAACCCTGTGATGCCCCATTTCCTTTTGCCCTCTCACCCCCACCCCCTTCTGCCTGCTTCTCTCAGGGTTCCTTCCCTTTGACTCAGTTCACACTGCTCCGATTCCAAGAGGATCTTGCTATAATTTCACGAACATCTGGGTGAAGGAGTTTCCTAGGAGAAAGGTAGCTTATTAGATAAGACTGAAGGCAGAGTTAATGAATCAGGCATTTGAAAAGGGGAAAATAAAAATGGGTGGAGGGAAAGATGATCTTGAGAAATAGTGATGAGTATGGTGAAAGGATACAGACTATTCAGGGAGAACAGGAAATGAGCAAGGCTCTGTGCCCTTGAATGCTTTCATCCCCAGACTGTAGTTCTGTGCTTCTTTCTAACTGTTTGATTAATTCGTTAAATGTGTCTTTCTCCCCACCGAGGTTTCTGCCTAAGTGTCAAGTTAGTGTAAAGTGTGAATTCAGCCTAACTAGTACCCACTTTGATTGTCGTAACAGGAATAGTTACAAATTTGTAGAGTTTACCTGATAATCCAGAAGACTTTTGTCCTAGGAACGTTTCTGGAAAAATATCATTTTGTGCTGTTGTAACAAATGGTGCTATTTAATAAAACATATCCAAAGCAATGTATGAAAAACTGGGCTTTTCAAAGACACATATCTAGCAAATACGGAATATGGCCCACAGTGTATTGACACAGAAAATGTTACTTTTACTATATCATTAACACTTTATACATTGGAATTGAAACTTTGAAAGAGCTGTACTTTTAGAAAAACCACAAAAATAATTTTGCCCTTCCCTCTATTATATTTTTAAATATTTTGAACAACTCAGTGAATCTTGGTCTATAATATATAGGAACAGAGAGACTGATCCAGGGCTTTTTTTTATACCAGTTGGTGGCATGAAGTACTCTGCTGTCACTGTGTTGTTTTCTATTCTTTTACTTTATGAGTACATTAAAATTACTAGAACTGGGATCCTAGGCTCAAAGAATATCTCTAATCAAGAAATGTTTTATGCAAAATTTAAGAACTGATGAGCCTTAATATCCCCAAATTACTTACATTATCCATTGCATTTATTGCTTTAATAAATGCTTATTAGTAGCATTTTGTATAAGTGACATTTAGCATAGAAACGTCCCACAAAGTTAATAGCCAGTGTGCCCACAGTAAGGCCAGATGTCTCTTGAGCTACCATATTTCTTTTTCACCATGTGTTTTTAAACATCCGTTGTTCACAGAGTATGGATGTACATGCGTGTGTTGGGGGGGTGTTGGCATTGCTTTCTGTTCATGGATATAGCACCCCATGCTTGGGTGAAAAATTTATGTCTACTTGGGAACTGAAGTTAGGGCATGAAAGGCCAGTCCAGCTGGCCTTAAACTTCCTTTGGAGGGGCAGAAGGGAGAAGGCGCTGCCTGGTGCAGGAGGAGGGAGGACTCCTGTCAGGTGATGATGAAATTTGGAAGCTAGGCTTGTATAATCATTCGTTCTTATCTCATCACCTGCCACGTACAGGAAAAGTTCTGGGCTTTGGGGAGTGAATGAGGACACCCAGTCTCTGCCCCATGCCGCTTATGAAGTCTAGGGGGTCATGGCCATTTCCACCTTCCTGGGTGTCACCGTCTGAAGGCAGCGTGGTCTGTCAGAGCCAGGCCTTGCTGGGGCCTCGGGAAGGTCAGAAAAGTCCTTCTCTACTCTTCCCGTCTATGCTTCTACTTAAACCACGATCTTGACTTGTGTGGAGGATATACAGGTTCTGTTTTTAGAATATTTTAGCTGTTTCACTGGGTGGAGTTGATGCAGATACAGTTGGAGAGCATTTGATAGGTGGACTAAGGAAAGGGGTGTTATAACTAAAAAGCCATGAAAACTGGAAAGATGTCTAAGGGTCAGTACATCAGTCTGGTTTGCTGAAACTGGGGGCTCGTGGGAGGGAATTTGTTTTGTTTTTTTAGGTTTTTTTGAGTAAAGGTCGATTTATTTAGAGAGATACGTACTCCATAGAGTGTAGGGTGTTTCAGAAGGCAAGAGAAAGGCCACGAGGTGTGGGGTTGGGTGCTCAGGTTAAGGTAAAAGTAGATACACACCCCATAGACAGAGTGCGGCCATCTCACTCAGAGGGGAGAGTGGCTGAGGGAAACAGGTTGGAGGGAAAGCAGATCTGAGCCAGGGATGGCTGGGCCCCGGAGGAGCACGTGTCTCAAACATTGTCTCATATTTGTGTTAGTTTTATTATTTGTCACAGTTAATGTGTATTTTTAACCTACGTTATTGTCTAAATAGGTTTTGTCTGGCCTAGGCTGGAGACCCACTTACCATTTTTAGTGTTTCTTTGAGAAAAGACATACTAAATTCTAGATAGTTAATGAAAGACAAATACATGGAATGTTTCTATCTTCTAACATGGGGTCTCCCTTAGCTAGTGTTCCCAGGGAGGTCCTACACTTCCCTTTCTCTCCTAATGCCCCAGAAGCATCCGAGAGGTCCCCAAAGGCTATTTTAGGAGTTTGTTTGCTTGTTTGATCCTTGTTGCTTTTTCCTTCACCACTGGTTTTGGGGGTAGAATCCTGAACTTTGATGCTCTTGTCCCTTCCCCAGCAAAAGAGCCAATCCACGTGGAATTCCAGGGGGGGGGAAACAGTGCAAATTCTGAAACTGGTGTCAGGACACAGTTTATACAGCTAGCTTCTTTGGCTTAGGGAGACAGGTTTTAAGCATTACATAGATAGTTATATTAGACAGTGCTTTTGTGACCTTAAGGGTCACAAGAAGTTGTTCATCCTTTTAAAATCCAACATTTTATTTTTTCTCAAGTCATATGGTACTATCATTAGTGAATGATTTAATATTATTAGCCTAAGTATTATTTTAGATTTACTGAGTCACTTATTTTGAATTAGACCTATATTAGCATATAGAGAAGAGTTAGGTAACAGAATCTGTCTTTTCTTACATTCGATGGCTCTTTTTTTTCTTTTTCATTATCAGGACATTGTTCCTGTTAAATTAACGTGCCACTGTTTTATTTTCCCCTACAGTGAGAATGTGTTAGAATATATGTTTAAAAAAAAATCATAAGGGTTTTGACTTTGAGAAAAGAGAAGGGAAGAAATTTACAGCCTTTCAAAACCAGGTTTCCAGCTTTCCTTTCTAACCTGGTCCGTGAGTCTTTCCCTGCCCACAGACCCACAGCTCCAGCCAACTTGGAGAACTCACCCTCGAGTAAAACGTGTGCACGTCCACCTTGATGTTTCTTATCACGCTGTACCCCTTGCCTTTCCTGCCCTTTCCCCCGTCTACCGCCCCACATGCCCTTCCCCGGAGCCTGATCTGTCTCCCACCCACAGGAAGCCTTTCTTGGCCATGGAACTCCGAGCGGTCATTACTGCATCTAATCCCAAAGCCCTTAGCGATTATTTGTGTAGCTCTCGTGCCATTCCTCCTGGCACTCTGTTGTCCTGCACTGTTTTAACCTTCACTGTTACCCATTTTTTCACTTCTTTGTGTTTTTCTCCCCAGCACTAGGGAGTACCCTTACCTTTGTTGATTTGAGATAATCCCCTTAATCTAGCATAATTTCAAATAGTGATATATTCTGATTCCCTGACACTAATCAGGGTTTGGGCCACAGTAAATTATAGAAAGTTTTAAAAATGATTTTTATCATGTAAGTCATCAATTCAGTTGATGTTGACAAAATCTGATGAAGGAATCAAACTGCTAAATCATCTGATAGCCCAAAATACTTACTTTCAGGAGATGTAAAATCAGATATGATTCTTCCTCTCACTCCATCGTCTGTGCAGAAGCACTGTGAGGTGTGTGGACGCGAGGAGGCAGCGTGGTTCAGAGATGGACTGGGATTTAGATGACCAAGGAGGCTTTAGTCTCAGGGTCTATCGCTAATTAGCTGTGAGAGTTTGGGGGAATTCCTTTTGCTTTTCCAACTCAACTTTTTTCATCTGTCAATTTAAGTTGAATTAGGCAATCTCTGAGGTGTCATCTGGCTCTTAAATTCTGGCTATAGATGCAACTGTTAAAAATTCTTTAAATAGCTAAAGCAATTTCAATAAAACAGATATTGATAAGTAATTTTAAAATCTCATTCTATGAAATAATTCTGATCTTCTCCAACAAGGCTGTTATTAGTGCTGCCCAAATCGTAAAAATAACGTATTCATATTTAGTCCTTTTTACTTTCTCTTATCGGCTCTGTAAGAAATAGGTAAAGGAATAGAAAAACAAAGGGATACAGATATGTAAGCCTCTGTTTTGACATAGCACTTTGTTTGTTGCTATATAATACTGTACCTATTTAATTATCTAGACATTCCTGAACAACCCTGAGCCAACTATTTTGTCAAAAATAATAGTAATAACATTAAAGAATAAGCTTATTATTCTGAGGATAGTTTTTTATGTGGTCTTGGTCAAGTTATTCCTGATTCTTGGGGCTCATGTTTCTACCTGTATAATGAGAAGGTTTGAAACTACATGTTATCTTAAGGCCATTTTATTGAATCCTCATAATATCTCTTAAAGCAATGGCTTAGATAGTCTAGATTTAATCTTATTTTCTGCTTTTTCCATGGAACATGCAAATTTTATCATACATCATTACAAAAGATTTTCAATTATAAGCACTTTATCTTTGAGCACTTCTAATTTAAATTTGAAAGTATGGCTTAAAATTTTTGTAAAATTGCTACAAATGTGTAGGTCTTAGCATATGGGGAAAACAGAGGAAATTAAATGGTTTTGGTGAAGTATGTTCCTTAACCAAACTATTAACTAAAAAGAAATCTTACTTTTGTCATGTATTTTTCTCCATGGAATATTGTCATCCTTAAACAAATACCTCAATACAATATTTTATTTGTGATCACATTTTAATTAGAATATGTCTTGGAATTTGAAACGCAAATGCATTAATCCACTGAAGGAATCCATTGTTCAGTTAGGTGTGATCCCATAAAGCCATCTGTAATTTTGAACTGGAGTGTTTGAAGGAGTTAGCTTCTCTGTTTTCATTTTTATTTGTTTATCAAATGAAAACTTAGGCACAGATATGTATTGTTGAAGAATTTCGTGTATATTTGCACACCCATGTTCATAACAGCACTGTGCACAATAGCCAAGAGGTGGAAGCAACCCAAGTATCCACTGGTGACTGAGTGGATAAACAAAACGTGATATATACAGACAGTGGAATATTATTCAACCTTGAAACGGAAGGAAATGCTGACATAAGCTGCAACATCGATGGACCTTGAGGACATTATGCTAAGTAAAATAAGCCAGTCACAAAGAGACAGATCCTGGAGATTTCACTTTCATGAGGTCAGATTCATAGAAACAGAAAGTAGAGCGGTGGTTGCCAGGGGTTGGGAAGAGGGGGAGCTAGAGGGTTGTTTAATGGATACAGAGTTTCAGTTTTGCAAGATGAGAAAGTTCTGGAGGTTGGTTGCACAGGAGTGTGAATGTAGATGACACCAGTGAGGTAACACTAATGAAATGTACCCTTTAAAGTGGTTAAGATAGTAAGGTTTATGTGGGTTTTTTTTAAACTACAATTAAAGAAAGAATTTCATATATTCTAAAATTAATATAGCATCTCTAGAAATGATCTTTCTTCAGTGTGAAGTGCTATTGAAGAATTCAGCAGTGGATTCTTCTATTATTTTTTTCAGCTCATCATAAAATGGCTTTATAAAGAGAATGCAGAGCTGTTGCTTTAAAAAAAATACCTAAATGGCTAGAAGGTAGCAAGTAACAAGGATGACAACCTTGCCTTTGTGTTTTGCTCTACCAAGAACCTTACAACAGCTCAGGAAAATAGGCCTGGCTAGTGGTGACATTTCCGTATGTTTTAAATTCCCTGAGAGTCAGAGAAGTTAAATAATTTGCAGATGAACACTGTAGTGGAAGTGGGTATAAGCAGGTGGTTTTGTCTCTTAGCCCAGTGCTCTGGTCTTCCATCACACCAAAGCGAAGTCCTTTGACCTGTGTATCTTCTCTGATTTTAACCTTATCATATACTGCTTTCTCATCAACATAGTATCACTATTTAAAATACTAAATCTGAACAAAGTCATAATACCACCAGGGGTAATCTAAAGAAAAGCATCTGAAATGTTAATGGTAGTATAAGGTTTTTGTCTGAGATTAAACTAAAAGTGTTATTTATTTATGTAAATTTACATATTTATAGCATATGTGTGAATATATAGCTAAAATATAAAAAGTAGCATTTAGCCTGAGAAGATGAAGTTGACTTCCATGTTATGGACTAGCTAGAACCATAAAAAGTACTTTCAAAGTGAATTATGAAAGTGTTAGACAAATTTTATAATACAGGAACTGAAAACTATTGTTCATTAGTGAAAAGGAATTAATTCAGGACCGACCATGGTTATCAGCTTATAGACTGTTAGCAAGAGAAGGTTCTGGCCAAAGTTCCCGTTAAAACACACATAGATACTCCAGTAGTGTCTTCAATCTTTTTTTGCTAAAGGGAAACACCATTTCAATTTTCTTAAAGCCTTAAGAACATTGGCAGCACCAAGGGGGATGTTTGGGCTTTGAACCCCTAGTTTAGCACAGGGAGGAGGTTTTATGACTACTTTTTTCTGAGAAGCACAGCAAAATGTGAAGGTGAGGTGAGAAGGAAACCACTTATCTGCATTCTGCCTTGGCTTCCTGTGTGCAAGGCATCATTCTTCCCTATCAAATAGATGTAGTTGTCTATTTCTTCTTCATATGTACTGTATAGGGATGCTCTGAACATTAAATAACATAAAGTATATGAAATGCCCATTATAGCATTTTATGTCCGCAGTGAACTTGTACGTAGCTCAGTGAATAGCTGTGAGTTTCACCATGTGCAGATAATATCTAAATTCATGGTTAAAAATATATATATATTACACACGCACGCGCACACACACACACACACACACACACATATCCACCCCACCCCCTGACCTCTTAATGCTGTACATCCCCCCCACACGCTTTTATGAATATGTTATTTTTTTAAACCATGAATACAGAGCACATGGTATAAAACTCACTGCTGTTTATTGAATTTCTAGTGTAGGACCATTATGAGCTATAAAATGCTGTGGTATGAATTTTATACAACTTGTATTATTTAATGTCTTTTGTGTCCTTATAAGGTAAGTATTAGTTAGCCATCATTCTGTGATGAAGAAATCGACTTAAAACTGTACAGCTGGAAAGTAACAGAGCTGGGATTGAATCCGGATCTTTCACTGTCTCACATCAGGGACCTTTTCATAAAGCGGTGCAGCCTCCCTGTTCATCCAGCAAATACTGTTTTATTGCCCAGTCTTAATAGAGAGTATTTATTGAATGCTTACTAAATGCCAGGCACTGTGTCCAGAGCTTTGTATGTGTTGCCACATTTAATCCTCATGTTCCTTTGGGTTGGGTACTGTTACTCTCCCCAGTTTCCAAGTCAGTGAGCTGACTTTCTGAATCTTATCCATCGAGCACTAAACCTCCCAAATTAAACCTCGGAGTAATCAGTCTTCAGCTTGTATCGCACATTGATTCACCCACATTATCTGTGCATTGTCTTTTCTCCTTTGTAAGTTTCTGGCTCCATCCCTATTAATCTGCTCTCTGTGGGACATTTTATAATTTCTCTCACTTTCTACCTTTATTGTTATCTCTGTTCAGGTAAACTTAGAACCAGAATTAAAAAAATTTTTTTTTTGGTTTAAATATATATATATATATATATATTTAATTTTTTTGGCAGAAGGGATAATTAGGTTTAATCACTTATTTCATGGAGCTACTGGTTTGAACCCAGGACCTCCTGCAGGCTAAGTGTGCTCTCTACCACTGAGCTGTACCCTCCCCCACAAGAATTCTTTTTTTCTCTGCTTTTTAACTTCTCTCTCCATTCTTTCAGGCTCTTAGGTGACTGTTACATACTTGAGTCCATAAAACTGTATGCTGGCCATCTGCTCCTTCAGACCCTCAGACCCTGGAGCTGACCCCGGCCTTACTGGTGCAGACCTCCACTCCCTCCTGCCTGCCCATCACACTCTGACCTTCTGGTCTTTTTCAGTGCAGCCTCTGCCTGGTTCACCTCTGAATTCTGCAAGAACTGCCCTCTCTTTCCATTCATCCAGGCACTTCTCCAAATTCAAACCATCATCCTTTCTCCTGAGTCTGTAGAGGGTTAAAGCAGACATCCCCTTCCTCATCACCCTGATTCAGCAGGAAACCGACCCCTCATTCCTCCACCACCTTCAGAACCTGTGTCATTTCTAGAGTACATCTCTGATCGTCACCTGTCCCCTTTATCCAGTTGTATGCAGGTCCTTTCTCCTCTGAGTCTGCCTGTTCCACCTCACTGGTACCCAAGCTCTTACTTGGCTTGGAGAATATGTTAAGCATCACATTTTAGACTAGAACCTGGAAGAGGCCTTACAGTGCTATTTAGTTTATCTTTGTCACAGAGATAAGATCTTTCCCAAACTCTTCTTTTTAAAAATACTTATTTATGTATTGCGGTGGGGGGTGATTAGGTTTAGTTATTTATTTTAATGGAACCCAGGACCTCATGCATGCTAAGTACGAATTCTGCTACTGAGCTATATCCTCCCCCTTCAAACTCTTCTTGACAACTGTTACCTACATTTTTTTCCTTAAAAATTTCTTTTAACAGATGTTTGAAGGCATTGTTACAGAGATACACCAAGGAACAAGGGCTGTAGCCCTGGCCCTCCTGATACTTATAGTAAATGGAGGAAGACAGTGACTAACTCCCTATGGAAGAGACCCAGTTTCCCTTTGGGGGGCTTTTAGTGTACAGTGTGACTGGGAATAACCGTTATTTTTGTGTAGCCAGTAAAGGCAAATGGACTTATAACAGTATCACCTGAATATAGTGATTAGCCATCAGGTATAAAAAAAAAATGAAGTTGATTTGCAACTGTTGGTTCTAACTTGTTAAAGAGGAGTGAATAGTTGTAGAGAATAGCGTAGTACATGTTTCTTGTCTTGAATATCCTGGTGAAGCTACTCAGAATTTCTCGTTGGTTACTGGACTTGTGTTTTTCTTTTGTTTATGACAGGTTAAATAGATGTAGATGTTGTTAGAAGAGAAAGAAGTGGCTGACTTATTCAGGTAGGCTCTAGGAACAAATAAATTGAACTTACATGACTTGATTATGTATTATATAAAGTCAGCCCACATTTCTGAGTAGACTAAAGAAGTTCTTCTTGGACTTGAATGTGTAAATCACCTGGGAATCTAATTAAAATGCAGATTCTGGCTTAATAGGTGTGGAGAAAGGCCTGAGATTCTGTGTTTCTAGTAAGCTTCCAAGAGGTGCTTTTCTGCTGGTGTGGTATGGACCACACTTTGACTAGCATGGGAGTGGAGTTTTCCTAATGTTTCTGATAATCTGCTACTGTGTATTATGATTGAAAAAGGAGAACTTTTAAATGTTCATAAGCTATTGAGTTTAAAGTTTATTTAAGAAAGCCAAACAATGCAATTAGGAGTTGGAGATTTGCAGGTAACTAACTACTGTATATAAAATAGATAAGCCAGTTTTTTCATTATAGCACAGGGAACTATATTCAATATATTGTGGAACCTATAATGAAAAAGAATATGAAAAAGAATGTATACATGTAGACGTATGATGGAAACCTTATGCTGCACACCAGAAATGAACACATTGTAACTGATTATACTTCAATTAAAAAAAAAAAGAATGAAAACTAAACAATGGCATGGATTTTTATAGAACAATTCATTGTTTTTTAACCCCAACAGGGACTTTATATTTCTTGTAGAACAATATTAATTAGTCACTGTTGCTGATTTTACCTGAATCAAAAAGGCGATTTAAAAATGTCTTGAATGTCTATTCTCATGGTAGCAGTAGCCATGATAACAGTATTTATCTTCTAGATACTTTGTGGCCTTCATTCAGTGCACTTAGTCCTCAGCCATCTGCTGGGTGCTCCCACTGTGGGAGCCTCTGTGACGTAGAGAACACAGGTGTAACCCCTTCCCCGTCTGGTGTGGGACACGATTAAGCAGAAGTGACAGGACAGTTGCATGACATGAGAGAAGTAATCACGGTGTGCTTTAAAAGTTTCAGAAGAAATACATATTTAGTATTTTTAAATGCAGAAGGAGTTAATGTTGGAGAGGCCCAAATCAAGCAACTCTGTGATTTGGGCAATCTTATTAAAACCACCTTTTTATTTTTACATAGGAAGAAATTGTGGTGCAGAAAGCTTCAGGTTCACAGTCACAGGGCTAGAAAATGATCTGCAGAGCTGATGTCCAGTCGTCCTGAATTCAGGTCCTGTCCCTTGCCCCGTGCTGTGCGCTCCCTCTGCTTCATGGACGTCCCAAAGTCGTCACCCAACTAGGATCATTTCCTTCTGTAATCTTGGGCTCTTTCTTGTTAATTCTAGGAATTTGGATGTTCTAAAAATTAAATTTTTTGCTAATATTTCTCTTGGGAGATGATGACCAGCTTAGAATACCTGGGGAAGAAAGTTCATTCTGGCTGATGCAAACCCTGAATTCTAAAAAGCTTTAAAAGAAAAAAGCCTCTCAAAGAAAGAGGAGGCCTGTCAGAGATTTTAAAGGAAGTTGCTTTAATATACACAGTGATAGTTTGTTGTAAGAATTAATTACAGTTGTTTGTATGTAAGTAGAAGTTTCTAAGGACTTGGGTTATGTCAAAACTGTTGGATTAAAAATATTTTATTTGTTAAAAATCTGGTTTACATTTTCTTTAAAAAGTTTTTTTTAAACAACGACAACAACAAAAAACCTCTCCAAATAATTCAAAATTTAGGGTTAGACTTGTTATGTATTTGCTCTCCTAAGTAAATTACAAGATGTGCTGTCTTCTCAGTTTAAACTCTTCTAAAATTACTCATGATAATTTTTCTTTAATCTGGTTTAACTCTTCCCTTGGGAGAGAGGAGGATTCAGGGGTTTGGTTGCTGTCAGTAGTAATGACAATGGTGACATTTATCAAGCTCTTATTCTGTGTCAGACACTGAGCACATAGTGTCTTCTTCCTCTTGACAGCCCGTTATCATCCGCAGGGCCAGAGAGACCAGGCGCCGTGCTTGGCTTACCCAGCTGGTTGTTGAGGAAGCTGGGTTCTGGGGCTGCTAGTCCGACTTGAGATGTTCAGTGTTCATATTCAGAACCTAGAGAATGCCTCTGGATCGGGAAGAAAAGGTCCGGAAGACATCCAAGTGCTTAACTTTTAGTGGGAGGGGTGTAGGTTATATCTGACGTGAGACACACCTGTGTGGAGCTGTGGCGTGAAGGGGGAGTGGGGTACAGTGTGAAGGTGGATGTATCATCCTTGTATGCTGGAACTTTCCCATTTAACTACCACACATCAAGGCTGTGAGATGGTTACTAGTTCCTCAGTAAAAAGAACAGAAAAGAACAGTCGATTCTCCATCGATATAGTCCATTGCCTGCTGCATCATTTCAGAAGCATCTTGGTCTTTACAACGTCATTTTCTCTTTTCTCTTCCTTCCTCTCTGGTTGCTTCGCTGCCGTTGATCCCACCCTTCCCTTAAGTGTTCCCCAGGGTTCAGTCTTGTTCATTTTATTCTCTCCTTCTGTGTGCTCTTTCCTTCATGACCTGAAATTCTGGTGTGATTTCCCTTGCCAGTGACTCAGTCATCTGCAGTTCCATTGCCAACAGGATACCCCCACCTAGGTGTCCCTCGAGGGCTTCAAACACAAGTTGTTTCAAAACTCACTTGATCATCTCCTTCCAGATCTGCTCTCTTCCTGGATGCCCAGTTCCGGATCCATGACTTTACCATCTGTGGCTCCAGCCACGCCAGAAATCTGCGAGTCATCCTGAACTTTTCTCATCCTCTTCACATCTCACATCCACTTCAGCCATCTGTAGATTTTACTCTCGTGACTTCCACTTCTGCCCATCTCTTCCATCCCCAGGGCAGCTCCCTGAATCCAGGTTCCCATCATTCTTGCATTATAGTGGCCGGTCTCCAGGCAAGGCTGGCTGCTCATCGGCATCACCAGGGCAACTTGGAGAGCATAGCTGTGGGCCCCACCCAGAGATTTTAATTCAGTAGATCTGGGGTGGGGCCTGGGAATCTATATTTTTAACAAGCAGATGAGTCTTAGGTAATCAGCCTAGCAACAGACAGGTTGAGAACCACTGACCCAGCTGGTTTCCCTGCCTCTTGACATAGCCTTTAGTCCGTCTCTCACTCCCTCCATCATGATCTGTTAAAAGCCAAATGTGATCTCCTCTTTCTAACCAGTTAAGTATCTCCCAGTTATCTATAGGGTAATTTCCAGCCTCTTCAGCATCGTTTGCGAGATTTTCCCCAGGTCCAGTCTGACCTATAAATCTCTGATCATCTCCTGCTGTCTTTCCTTGTATATGTCCTCTACCTCGGGCCTGCTTAATGTACAAAATCCGTGTTTTCTTTCTTGCTTTGGGGCTCTTCAGACATATGGTTCTCTCCACAGGAAGGCCTTCCTCCCTCCTCGTCTGCTCGGCAAGTTGCTCTTCTTTTCTTCAAGGAACAGTTTCAATGTCCGCTCTTGAAGGTCGCCTTGTCCCCTCTCTCCTGTCCTTCCACTGTCCTTAGGCTGGCCTCTGACTTTGTCCTCATCATCCTGCAAACTAATTGATTTTTCATGTCTGTCTTATCTATTAGATAATGAGTTTTGAGAGGTCAGGGAATAAATAACCTGCCCCAGACCACTCAGTGCAAAAGGGATCGAGGGGCCTAGTTGAAAGTCTGTTCTGTCCACTGTGCTGTGTGGTTTTAAGAGGCAAATCATGTTAAGGATAAAAAACTGTTGGTGGAGGATGTTCAAGGGAAGCCCCACTTAAGATGGACCATTTTTCCTCCCATTTTTTTTATACAAGTATAATTTACACAGAATAAAAAAAAAAAACTTTTTAATGAACAGGTTGTGAGTTTTGACAAACACATCCAGTTGTGTAACCATTACATGGCCTTTTATAATGTAGATACAATTGTTTGATTGCTGACCAAACTAATGTTTGTAAATAAATTAGTCCCTCTTGGCCTGAACTTTATGCAACAGTCAAAATGTTCTAAATGGAAACCATTTCCTGAGAAAGAGTTAACCCTTAAAGGTCTGGAACGTTAAGGTAATATGTCTTAGTAATTCTTATTATTAAAATTTCTTGCACCTGAACTTGATTTACTGTAATATTTAGCCTTAGGTTTGCTTAAGTTTAATTTAAAACTAGGATAGAAAACTCATAACCAAAGGAGAAAGCTTTTCTACTTAAAGAAAGACCTAATGGTTAGAAACTTTCTGAATTTAGGTATAATGTATTTCTCTAGAACTCTTCTCATTGGGTCTCTGGAAATAGAGCATAAATCTGATCTCTCACTGGGTCTGTCAGTATTAGATGAGGCCTCCTTCTTTTTGCCAGGCTGGACATCCTTGGTTCTTTCCCACTGGTCTCTGTGTCTTGTCTTCCAGAGCATCGTGGTCCCAGACCAGGTCTGCCGGATGCAGCACCTGAGACAGCGTGACCCTTGGTTTGTTTACCTCTTGTCCTTCTTCCTTCAAAGAAGGTCTCTCTTTTCTTTTCCTTGAAGGCACATGATCGATGGTCACAGTTCTATCTGAAAGTATTTTTTGCACCTATAATTTAGGAAGAAATTGACAGGGAAATTTCTCCCCTAAAGTTAGCGGCTGTGGTGACTGAGTGGTCCTGGAGCAGCTGTCAGGATGCCGGAGGCTCCCCCTGCTCCAGCAAGTCTCTGACCTCTGTGCATCTCATTCCCAAGATGAAGGGATCATTTCTAAGTCTAAAATTCTACAAATCTAGTTTAGGTCAGCATTTACACACAACATGAAAGACTTAAAATTGTTAATAAATAGGTTCAAAATAAGAACAAAACCATTAAGACAGAAGGGCATAAACATGTTAATAAACATTAATAATATAAAATATAAAAATAAAACAGGTCAACTAGAGTCCAATTTATATTTGTGCCATATTGACCCTGCTCCCCTCTCCCCAGAAAGAAAGCTTTTCAAAGAGAGAATTCCCAAGAATGTTACATAAAACGTATTTGAATCTCGGTATTCCTTGATGACAGGATTGACTTCAGCGGTGGCAGAAGGGATAGGGTTTCAATAGAATTTTTCTCTTTTTTTCTTTTTCTAATAAATTCATGGCATGGAATCCCACCCTAACTGTGTAGGGATAGAGGTGTTGACAGCATACCAGATATGATATGTATCCTCTTTTACTCTAATATGCGTAATCTGTATTTGAATTCAGTGTAACTCAAATAAATAGAGATGTAGTTTACCTTCAAAAGGTTATTAAGAAAAAAAAAAACAACAAACACACACCAAACTCAGAAAGAGAGGTCAGACTTGTTACCAGAGGCGGTGGGCTGTGGGACAGAGCATCGGAGGAAGGTGGTCAAAAGGTACAGACTTCCAGCTTTAAGATAAGTAAGTACTAGGGGTACGATGCACATCATCATACCACCGTATGACATATAGGAAAGCTGTTAAGAGAGTAAATCCAAGAGCACTCATCACAAGGATAAGTTTTTTTCCTTTTTTTCTTTTATTTTATCTGTATGAGAAGGTGATGTTAACTGAACCTACTGTGGTCATCATTTCACAGTACATGTAAATCAAACCATCATGCTGTACGCCTTAAACTTAGGGATGTGTGTCAATTATTTCTCAATAAAACTGGGGGAAAAAAGTGAAAAAAAGTAAGGGAATCCACCCATCTTTCTTAGAAGAAAGGCAACATATACATTTGAGTTAATGAAAAGCTGGATAACTCATTACTTTATATAAAATAATTCATTATTTATATAAATAGTTAAAGCTTCAGTATTCATGCTTTTTCTTTACTGCTCTCATCCCCCATCATTTGCTTTTGGTTCAAGACTTGGGACTGTTACCAATGGTGAATTTTTGTATCATTGTTTGATATTGTGACGTACTCAGTCTTTCTCTTTAGTGGGAAAGAGAACATATAGAAGAAGTGTGGGATGTCTTGGCAGACAGTACTAAAAAAACATTAATGCACATCGGTTCAGAAAGACACAAATAACTGCAAAGACATGGAGAAATTTCATGCAAATGTTATCATTTGCAAATGTAAGTGGAAGCTGCTGTTATGCTGTGATTCAGATTGCTGACTGTTACTATACCTTCCCTAATAATGGTCATTGGAGGAGGAATTTTTGAGTGCCTTCTGGTCCTCGTGAGCTGTGGGGCCAGTTTGAGAAGGACACTGTGTGAAATGTGGCCCTTCATAGGCTGGAAATAGGGCTCTGCTAAGTGGTGGCTGAGTGCACGGCTTGCATCGTCGGGGAAAGGAGTGAGGGCTTTGTGTTTTCCCCCTGGGGGGAGCCATGAAGGAAAGACGTCAGGCTCCAGGGGCACACGAGCACCCACCACACCCCAGCATGAAGTGTGGTGGACTCTGGGTTAGAGTGATGGGCCAGCGTGCGGGAGGCTCGGGAAGAGCTGAGGGTAGGGGATGCTGGACACTGAAGACACCTGGACTGTCAGTGAATGTACCGTTGGATTTCACTGAAGGGCTTGAGAATAAAGGACCCATATGAAAAAAAATTGTCTACTCCTCACTTATTCATCAAATAAATGTGTAGGCACCATGACAGGCCTTGTAATAATAACCAGAATGCAACACCCGCCTCTGCCCTCGGGGAATGCAGTTAAAGCTGTCACAGGACAGTGCGACGCGTGCAGTCACAGGACAGTGTGATGTGTGCAGTGACAGGACCATGTCTGCACGGGCTCTCTGCCCATGAGAAATGGGCCCCCTGGGCAGCACACACTGCCTTGGGCCTGCTTTCCTCACCTTAAATTCCATTCTTCTTCCTGTTATTTTTAAAAGTAACAGTTTTCAGAGGTTAAAAAAATAAAATCCTAAGACTTCACCTAGTTTCCTGATACTCACAGATGGTGCATGAAATATTGGCATGACATTAGCTGGAACTGCCTAGAAAGTGCAGAATCTTCCTAAAAACGGGCAGTACCCCGACGGGCTGAGTCAGAACTTGCATTTTAAAGATGCCCCCAGGTGCTTCGTGCCCCTGCTCTCCGTTGGGTGTTCTAGGTGAAGGGGGCGAGGACAGACTGTGTGGCAGAGCCAGTGTTTGACCTCCGCCTGCCTGGTCCCCGATGGAGTCTCCCGGACTCCTCCAACCCCCCCCCCCCCCCATTACTCCTCACCTGCTCCCGCCACCTCTTCTCTCGTCTGTTGGCCTCTGTCAGTATTTAGTCTTAGACCTTCTGGGTCTTTCTCTCCCTTCTTTGTTAGTTCTCTTTTTCAGTATCTCCACTGAGTGAGAGAATGGTACAGGTTTCACTGTGCGTTAAAAAGAAGGAACATTTCTATCTCTTTGATTTGGGGGAAACTTTGGACCCATTTCTCTAATTCTTTCCTGCTTGCTGCTCAGAACTTCCTTTGAAGTCAGTGGGAGTTCTGTGTGTGTGAGGGTAAGAACTGGCCCGTGATGTTAGAAATTAGAATCTCCTTACAGATGAATTGTCTTCTGTTCTCTGTTGCATAGATCATCTCACAGCAGAGGCCTTTCGCTCTTTGTGTCCATCTCATGGGAAAAGCAGCACCTGCCCTCTGGTTTGTGGCCCGGGGTGGGTCACCCTGGCAGCGCTTTTCCTGGTGACCTGAAGTAGAGCCGGGCTCTAGGATTTAGAGGGTTTGTGTTTTTTTTTTTTTTTCCTATAATATAGAAAAACAAAGCTCTAAGTAGATGAATACCCCATATTTTAAAGAGACTTTCAGCATAGAAAGATATAGTCACAGAAGGATATTATAACAACATTAAAGAAAAGTGAGCAACCATTGGTGGGACCTTCAACAGAAGTCGGCCCCCATCTCTAAGTCACTCCCTCCTCCTAGGAAGATTACTGTCTCTCCTGTCTTTTAAGACTTGTAGTTTATTTTTAGTTCTGGAATATGTTTTGATTTGAATGACAGAACCTTGAATAGTTAGATGGTAGACCTTCTCTGTAAACTATGAAGTAAGATCAGTTTTTCTGGGGTTTTTTGTTGTTGTTTTTCTTATATGTGTTTTTCTTTCAAGTCACTCTCCCACCCTTCTAACAACTCTTCTCTCATAAAAACCATAGTAATGGTAGGGAGGGTAGAGCTCAGTGGTACAGAGCACGCTTAGCACGCTCAAGGTCCTGGGTTCAATCCCCAGTATTCACTGAAAAGACCAAACCAAACAAAACAAAACCATAGTTGTTATGTCACTTCCTGACTTTGGAAGCTATGTGATTAAATATTTTTGTACTTCTGTTTCATTTCTTGTATCTTATTTTCTGCTGACAGTATATAGAAACAGACTATGTCTAAGTAAACTATTTTGAAACATAATTAACTTATCCAGAACTATTTTGCATAGGTAGTTTTAGTAAAACTGACAGTTTAAATAGGGGGACATTGTAATGAGCAATTAAGTTAAATTCATTTAGGCTAGCTTTCAGGAACTGGATGGAAGTTAAATTTTTTTCTACTATTAAAAAATACTATTTTCTTGAAAATAGAACATAGAAATGTTTTGTTTTACCAAAACTAAACTACATTATTTACATAGACATTAGATTCACAACCTTTAAAATGCTGATGAGCTTTTAGAAATACCAAAATTAACTTCAGTGCTTTTTATAATGTATTGGAAAGTTAATTTTTGTCAGCCTCATATTTCATTTTCATGCTTCTCTCGGAAGTGTTTTACTTGTGGCAAAACTCTTTTATAAACTTGATCCAGGCTTACATGTTTGACTATTAACGGCAGTTGATTCATTTTAAATGAAATAATGTGTCACATTTCATAGATACTTACATGTACACACATGTAAGGTCAATGATTTATAGCCTTAGAGAAAAGCACTTAAGTTGGTCATATTCATGGGGAAAAAATAGACTCACGTTCTCCAGGAAAAAGTTAGAAATATGTCTTGAGTGTGGTGGTTGCTGTTTAAATGAATTACAGAACTGGCATGATCTCTAAGTTAATCTCCAGCTTAGTACATACTATACTCTTCTCTTCAGTATCCAGAAACATTCCAGGGAATGGCTTCTGTTGCTCCAGACCTCTTTAGCTTACCAAGCTTTTCCTGTTTTCGGCAGAGGAGGGAGCAGCTTCCTGACTGCACAGATCAATTTCACATTCGATGTTGAAGTCTGGTTTCCCCTTAAAGTATTTATTTTCTGTCTGTGAAATCTTTGCTTCTCTTTTCATCCCAAGCCTGTTCTGTAGTTTTAGGAGCCCTGTTTCTTCTCCTTGTGCTCTAGGCTCTCTGTAAAACGTATTGTGTGCCTCTGGTAATGAAACTTCATTTTCAAAAGCTACTGCCCGGAAGTGGTCTTGTCTCCTTGGTTTTTATGTCATGTGTGTTTGTTGGGACTCTGAGGACAGGGATCTGCATTTGGTCAAATTAGGAAAACTTAAGTTGAAATGTTATACCTTGTAATAAATTCATTGTATAAAACATTTATTATTTAATGAATTTTATTGTCTTTCGGTAGATAAACGCGTGGAAAATTGGCCTCTGATGCAGTCTCCCTTGCCTACACTTTGTATAAGCACTCTTTACCTCCTGTTCGTGTGGCTGGGTCCAAAATGGATGAAGGACAGAGAACCTTTTCAGATGCGTTTAGTGCTCATTATCTATAATTTTGGGATGGTTTTGCTTAACCTTTTTATCTTCAGAGAGGTAGGTTTACTAAAGTCACTTTATAATTCCCTCAGGTTATTGGAAATTAAAAAATGAAAATGTATAAAACTATCATTGTAATATTGTACCCTAAGATAGCTGTTAGCTCCTCTAAGAATAAATTTTATATTATTAACAGTTTTCATTTTTGGATGACAATAATATGAATCATACATCAAGGATAGGACAGTTGTTTTAAATGCAATTTTGTAGCAGACAGATTAGATTCTGAAATAACCCACATTGGCTTTTCTGACATTGGAAGTTATTTAACTTTTCTGACCCTCATTTTTCCCATCAGTAAAATAGACAAAATACTTACCTTCTAGGGTATCAGAGATAAGTGAGATAATTATTGCATAGTGTTTGGAACATATTAAGCACTTAGTAATATAGTTGTAGCTATTTTATTTATAATTACTATTCAGCAGTTTCAGGTTTGGTAAGTGATGAAAATACGCAAATGTAAAATACCGATTTCAAGTTTAAATCCTATTACATGATGTAATTGTATTTTAGGTTGGAACTAAAATGAATTAACTGTTATGCAAGTTTGGCTGCTAATCATCGTGTACTTTTCTGAGCACCAGCAAATTCTCCATGACGTTTGGAAAGAATATCCTAAAGGCTAGATTAACACAGCCATTTTTTAAGTTGTCAGAGTGAAAGGAATTTGTTTCCCCAGAGACTCTTCATTAAAGTTCTGTGTGAACCCAGAGAACTGGGCTGGTGATGCTGGGAGGATAAACAGTTATGCTCCTTTTAAAAAATCTTTCTTTAATTGAAAACTTAGCCTATAGAATCTCAGCTTCATTAAAAAAAATAATTTATTTGGATACTTTTACCTAGTTTGTTAGATGCAAACCACTCTGATTCAAGAATAGAAATCAGTGTAACTCTTGGATCTGTGACACGGTTACTCACAACTTCTCTTAATACTATGAGATAGAGTCTCTGTCTCAGTCCAAATGCTACGTCATTTTAAATTTAGATTTCAATTTTAAAATAAATTGACAGGAAATTTTAGATATTCCAACATATTAAATATTTAATGCATTTGAAATTTTTTAGACAATATTGCTTTTAAAAATATTTTGAAAGGTTGCATATTGTACTTAGTCTTTTAAAATGCTATACCTACTAAAACTTTCCTCCAAATATTGTTCCCTTTTTCCAGTTATTCATGGGATCATATAATGCAGGATATAGCTATGTTTGCCAGGGTGTGGATTATTCTGATGATGTTAATGAAGTCAGGGTAAGTACGTTAAAAATACTATTAATCCATAGAAGTTGGTGTAATTTGGTAGTCCCTACTCTGTGAAGAAACATGCTTTAATATAGTGGTAAGAGTGTATTGGATTGTTTTGAGTCAATGAAGTTATGCTTTTCTTTAAAAGCACATAATTGAAAATTTGTTTTCATACCTCCAGAATCTTCTCTCATTTTGGTGATGTGAGGGTGAATATATGTTGGGTTACTAAAATGTAGTATTCAAAAAAAAAAAAAGAAGTTCCATGTTTAGTATAAAGATGTATTTTAGATTTTTGGTTTTTTGGTCAAGAATAGAAACTCTTAAAGTCTAATTCATTTGTTAAGAAAGTCTAAGGAAAACAAACATTTTATACACAATGTAATGTTTAGTAAATTAAGCAGAGCACAACTTATATAGGTATAAACTCAATTTTTATTATAGTTGCAGAAAAATAGACTAGTAATACAATGTTATCATATTTCACTTTGCAGTCACCTACATCAGTAAAATTACCATTTTATTCAAGTGAAGAAACAATAAATTATCTTACTTTGTTAAGTATTGAACTCCTCTTGTGTACTATGGTTTATATTAAAGATTACATTAACATATAGGTAACATAATGTAATATATAATATGTTATATACACGTAACATATAATGTGACATATATAATATGTTATATATGTATATATGTTTTATGCTACCTGTAATAGATGTAGTAATAAAATAATGTGTAGTAGCTTCCTTTAAAAACAAAACAGCTCTTCAGCATTTGGGTTGGAATATATAATACCAATATTCATCAAGACCCAAGACCACATTGCTTTAACGTACTGATCATAGTACTAATGTTCCATGTCTTCATTTCCCTGTTATGAGACTTAATGCACTAATGAAAAATCACCCCTTTGGTTGTCATGTTGGTTTTATCCACTCAACAAAAGTGGATTGAACATCCGCTCCGTGCAGGTGGCGTGAAGGCCACTGGGGACCCAGGTGGAAAGGCAGACAGGATCCCTGCCTTTGTGGGGCTGACATTCTAGTGAAGGCAGGAGAGGCAGACGCTGGTTGTGCGAACAAATGGTTAACAAGAAAATAAGACCCGGGGTGTGACAGAGAGAGAACAAGGGGGCTCCTTTATTTAGATTTGTTGGCTGGGATAACCATCTTGCTAGAGCACCTTCTCCCCGAAGCACTGACTCTGCTGTTGCTTGGCTCGGGGGAGGGAAAAGGAAGAGGGCTGGACTTGCTTCCTAAGTGGTGTGCTCATAGAAAACCCCCCTTGACCAAACAAGATACTTAGAGTTTTAGGTTAAAGGTTGAAAAACACCACTCTGGTCATTGTGAACCTACCCTCCTGACATACATAAACAGTCAGTTCTTTAAAAATTAGCTATGGTGAGACTGTCATCTAGGAGGGGAAGGAGCCAGAGAGTCACAACAGATTGCATTTGAAAATTCCCTCCCTCTCTCTTCTCCTAATGTTAGATGTGGTAGGGTGAGTGTTTTACCAAGAGACTCATTTTTGTGTTCATTGCTGTGCACCAAGAAGTGTCTCTTCTCATTTTGATGTAGCTATTCAGTTCACAAACTTCTTTTTAGAGAAGGATTATTTACGACTATTCATGAATCGTGGCTAATTTAGAGGCCCAGATGAGGGGAAAATTAGGACGTTATCTGTCACCTTCCACATAAAGTTTACCGTACCAGTTTGTCCTTTCTTTTAAAGTGTGAGCATAGTAGTGAATATTAAATACAGTGTTGGTGTAAGTAGTTAACCATTCCAAGCCTATTTTCAACCAACTTTCAACAGTATTACGACTCATGCAAATACAGTAAATAATTCTCCACTTGAAAATACAAGACATTATTGCTTCTTTGGCTTTTCTCTTTCCTCCTTGCCCACACTTTAAAATTGTCATTTTGTTTTTCAAAAGCATAAAACCAAATCCAAACAAACAGTAGCCTGTGACCCCCAGAGGATGCAGGTATAAAATGAGGAAGGGCTCTCTCAGCTCTGCAAGCCCTGGGGCCGGCTGTGAAGGCATCTGTCACAGCCAGACGCACACGGCTTTATGAACAGACCGCAGTCAGGTCCTGCTGCCTTTGCTGTGTGTATGCAGGGCACGCGTCATAGAGAATACTTGACAGGAAAAATGCTGAGTTTAGGTTACTAGTATAGTAAGATTCTTGTGATACATTTTAAACCATATATACAGAGGTCACCTCTCACTGGATCCTTGGATCCTTAATCTCAGCATGTAATGTAATCTTTCTGCACCATCTGGCGTCTTAATTAGAGCCTAGGAAAAGAAAAGACTCATGTAAGCAGGATTATATTTGTGACCTAGGAAATATTTGTTGTTTTTGTTTGTTTGTTTTTGTTTCAATTTATCATTTGAAAGATGTTACTGCTTAACACCAACTACTGTGATGAGATCTTACTTTGTTGCACGTGTTAAAGTGAGAGAGACCAGTTGCTATACAATCACACTTGAAAGGACATCTGAGTTAGGACACAGGCTAAGCATGGGCCACTGAAATACCTTTACAGAATAAGTATCTCCGTTTCTCTACCAAAAGGAAGATCATAGTCGGGTGAAAGCGTTGACAGCTCTGCATCCAGCAGCGTGGTACTCGTGACATTCAGCTGTGGGACAGACTGAAAATTTTCTCTGAATCTTTGGCACTACACAGATACAGATTTAGATTCTTTCCCATTTTTTTCCCCATGAAGAGATGCCTAGGTTTTTCAAAAGCATAAAACCAAATCCAAACAAACAGTAGCCCGTACCTTTTGTGCAACGAAGATGAATAAGGACTTACTTACAATGCGTAGGAAGCCATGTGATTGTGTCATTGCTGTGTTTATAACCGCTTTTCCTTTCTTTTTTGCAGATAGCTGCTGCTCTGTGGTGGTACTTCATATCTAAGGGAATTGAGTATTTGGACACAGTGTTTTTCATCCTGAGGAAGAAAAACAACCAAGTCTCTTTCCTTCACGTATATCATCACTGTACAATGTTTACATTGTGGTGGATTGGAATTAAGTGGGTCGCAGGGGGACAGGGTGAGTATTTTCAGGAACACATCCGCATGTATTAAATTACGTAAATGTGTCAGGTAGAAAGTAGTGAGAATTTGACTTGGTCTATAATTTAACTTACTTGCATAGTTAATCATTTTCTTTGTTAATTCCATTTTAAAGAAATTTAAAGAAAGTAAAGATTTAGCTTTTTATCTGTGACGACTTTCATACCTAAAGATTTACCCCAGAGAGAAGCATAAACTAATCCTAAATGTAGCAGATAATAATTTTGATGGGGAGCAGTTCTAGTGGTTCTGATCCAGAGAATGCCAGGATATGACTGCTCAGTCAGAAGCAAGTCCAAGCACAGAGCCCACTCCTGCTCTCAGGCCCAAGGGAACCTGCTGGTTCTTACTCAGAGGAGGCTGTATGTAGCCTTCTAAATGTTGAAGAGGATCCGAATTCACAGTTTGGCCAAGGTCTGCCTCCAGCTTTGCAGATGCCTGCAGATTGGAGATGGTTTCCATCACTGAGCTGGAAACAGACCGTTCCTCTAATGGGGACCCAGGGTACAAGTCACTATAGTACAGTCACCCTACTACTTTCTCTTTAAACTATTTAGAAACATGAGAGAGAAATAGTGTCTTGAAGATACGTATTTCATCACATCTAAAGGCAGTAATAAGACATTTACAAATCTGCTTAAACAATTATGTGTACCGTGACTTTCCCCCCGCCAAGAAACAGAAGGAAAAGTACTTTAGCAATAGTTCTACATTAGCGTCTACTTAACGCCACTGGAGTAGCCCATTTGAAAACCTGCCACTCTGAAAGTCCTTTGCGTTTGAAGAACACCCGTTTTATTTATACGGCGAAAGCCTGAGTCTAAACTTTGAAATTACTCAGCATGTTCTGAAGAGAAGGCTTTTCCATTAGAACTATTTTACAAGTCTTACTCCTAATCTGTACTCAAGATTAAATGTTAGAAAATAACGGAGATTCACTTACTTTATGTCTAAGTGGTTTATTCCCTAATAAAGGTTTCTGTGTCTTGTAATTACCTCTGTTTTTCTAAAGCATTTTTCGGAGCCCAGCTGAATTCCTTCATCCATGTGATTATGTATTCATACTATGGGTTGACTGCCTTTGGCCCGTGGATTCAGAAGTATCTTTGGTGGAAACGATACCTGACCATGTTGCAGCTGGTGAGTTAAATGCTTCTAAAGTTTTTCTGGTGAAACACTGAAATTGTTTGAGTCTGATTGATTGCTGAGTCTTTTTTGACAATTTTCTGTTACAAAGTCAATTTCCTCTGTGCTCCAGCTGTAGGAATTGAGGCTGTTTGGCTCTGAGCGACCTGTTCGTAGACCTAGTGGTCACGGCCACTTGCTTTTTACATGTCCTTAAAAGACCAGATGCAGCTCTTGTCTCTGTAAGAGAACTAGTCCTTAAAAATATCTGTGAAATGGGTGAGTTAAGATCTAAGCACACCACAAAGTACACAGACTCATTTATGATTAGAAAAGAAATCTAACTTCTTTCTTTTTTTTAATTTAATTTTTAAAAAAATTTTTAGGGGGGAGACAATGAGGTATGTATGTATTTCTTCATTCATTCATTCGTTCGTTCATTGATTTAATGGAGGTACTGGGGATTGGACCCAGGACCTCGTGCATGCTAAGCACTCTACCACTGAGCTGTACGTGCTCCCCTACGTTTTTTCTTTTTCACTTAAAAATATTACCTCTCTTCATCCTGCCCTTGCTTAAATTTTCTGTTTTCTGGTCCATTTTTCATCCTTGTTAGTAGATCCCATACATTTAGAATATAAAGATTGTAAGGAAGGCACGGAGCCAAGGAAGGGGTGGGGTCAAGGAAGGGAACAAGGACTAGAGAACCCCTAATTCTCTAACACACAGTCCTTAGAGAGCAGAGCTCAGCATTTTCAAATGCCAGTCTTCAGAGCAGATGATTTTCAGCACATACGCCTAGTAGGACTTCTTGTAGCATCTGGGTGTGTCAGTGTAGCATTCAGAGCTAAGCGCTAGCCCGGTCACCAAACTGGAAATCCCAAACCAACCTGGTGGCTATTCTTCAAGCCTTGGAATTGATTATAATTTGCTTTAATCATAGCATGTACATAATTTTATCAGTGAAATCACATTTGGAAATACTATTCATCTCTGCTTTAAGTTGCCAAACAGCTGGCTAGCCAAACAGGAAGCACAACTTTTGGGGAATGCTGGGTGTGAAGGAGGCACCTGGAACTACAGTGCTACAGGAAGCTTCCTCCACTTTTTGTGTAAGCTGTTTATACAGACGGTGTAATTCATTTCTCTTAGTAATTAGGCAATGGTACTGAGAAAATGAGGAGATGAGACAAATCCCGTGAACTCTTTGTATGTGTGTTGCTGGAGCCTGCCCCTGACTTCCCCAGAGCCCTGCTGTGCTCAGTCACACCCCTGCACACACCCTTTTTTTGGGCATGCAGGTTTTAAGAATCATTGTGAAATCAGTAGTTCATGAAATCTGGGTTTTGCCATGGAAAACTTGAAAAGTTTTTTACTCTCATAGAAATTTTGGGCTTACGATGGAATAAATTATTTTAATTATTGTAATTATAACATTTATTTGTATTATAAATATAATTGTATATATTTTAATATTTAATATAATAATTAATATTGATCATGCTATCCTTAAAAGAGAAGACACAATTGCCTGTTCCAAATAGGGTGTTAATTTGTGAAGGGTGGTGTATTTCCAAGCCAGATATTCTCACAACAGTTCATCATGTGAGTTAATCTTGTAAAAAGTTAACCCTTGTTAATACCATGGAATTCATAATTCTTACATTGAGAACCATTCATTTATTGATAGATCATTATTTACATTGATTTGCCTCATCTTAATTAAAAGTATCTTAATTTTGGCTTTTCTCCTTTTAAACACTCTTAAAGTTGAAAGTGATTCTCTCTTTTTACACTTACTATCAAATATCTACTAAATTTTACCCAAAATCTTAGTTTTTAAAGGAAGGTGTTAATTCAGATGCATATTTACCTTCCTGTCTGCCATTCTGTAAGGAACAAATAATGAACCATTTTGATAAACTGATTTCTACAAGTATGTGTACCAGCTTGCTGACAACTTTGTGGAGAAAAATCAGTCTAAAATATGGGAGGAAAACAAACACTGAACAGCCTACAGTGCTATTACTTTACTCTCTTAGGCCACTGATAGTCCCTCTCATTAGATAACATCATTCAACATTATCCAAAAAATAATTCACTGGGCCCAGACACAGTGCCAAGGACTCGGGGGTCCTGGGTGCCACGCAGAGCTCTGCCTTCAGGGGCGGTACCCGGGTGAGAGATGGACAGCCCAGAAGTCAACAGAAGCAAAAGTGATCATTCCTGTGAAGGAAAAGACCCACCCAAAACAAGACCCTCTGGTTCCCGGCATTGATGGGCCCATTGGGTGGAGGCACCTGAGTCCCAGTCGCTGGGAAGCCCTGGCTGAGGACGCGGCGTTTGGGCGGCGGCCTGAGCGAGGAGGAGCCAGAGGACGGAGGGGCCCGGCCCGGCGGGTGGAAGGCCCCCAGGCGGGGGCAGGCTGCGTGCCGCCCGCCCGCGCCAACGTCGCCGCGTTGCCTTGTTTTTCAGGTTCAGTTCCACGTGACCATCGGGCACACAGCGCTGTCCCTCTACACGGACTGCCCCTTCCCCAAGTGGATGCACTGGGCGCTCATCGCCTACGCCATCAGCTTCATCCTCCTCTTCCTCAACTTCTATGTACGGACCTACAAAGAGCCCAAGAACGCGAAGCCTGGAAAACCGGCCGTGAACGGCGTCTCAGCAAACGGTGTAAGCAAGTCAGACAAGCACCTAGGGCTGGAAAACGGAACAAAGCAGAAAAACGGAAAAGCGAAAGGAGAGTAAACTGAACTGGGCCTTAACGGTTGCTGACAATGAGGAAGCTCCCATTTCATACAGGATTTCAGGGAAAAGAGCAGCAAATGAGGGTTTGGGGTTTTGGGGAGAAGAAGACAAATGTGCTCTATGTATTAGTAACCTTTAGATTGAGTAAAGTGTTAAATACAACACCCAGATGTTTTATTTATGAAGTTTTTATTTTAAACATTTTTTTTTATTAGCCTTGATGTTGTCAGACCAAAGCAATCATTACATGACTTTAGAGGCCCTCCCTCTGTTCACATGTGTTTGTCTAACGCATGAGACTTTTCAGGTACCTTCGTTCTTCAATCCGATGATCACAGAAACACGGTCTTTATGCATTTTTTTTTTTTTTGGTTGCTAAATTACTTATTACCTACTGACGAAAATCAGTGACCTTCCATTTTCTGGTCCCGAGCTGGAAATGTGCACATTTGAATTCATTTGCTGACTGGAATGGTCAAATCGCTCCACCTCTAGTCCGAAGATACCCTTTTGATTGTTATTAAATTTTAAAAATCTGATGATTTCTGTAGACTCTTAGAGGCTTGATGATGATGGTGTTGGTGAAAATAAGAATTACAGTAAAATCCTGTCTGGCGACTCAGAGGTCACCATGACTTGCAGCGCAAATCACTGTGGGAAACAATTTTTGTGATGAGAAGGCAGCCTTTCAATACTCCTGTTACTACCAGAAATATATTATGAAAATTAAGATTATTGTCTGATTGGAAATGAAACAACTCATGTCTTTATTAGTAACATCATAAAATAGTTACATTTATGGGCTTTTAGAAGAGTATGTTGATTTCTTATCAGGCTTTCCTTGTTTTGATTTGTGGCTGTTACCGATTTTTCATATATGGAAATATACCTACCTCTTCTGTTGGAAAGAACATTTAAAATTAAATAAATTTTAATGAAAAAAATCAAGGAGTCCTCTACTGTAAATTTTAATATTAGCTTTCGAATTCACTAACTTTTTTCTTTTTTTAACTAATAGCATATACCAAGATTTTCTGTGAAACTATCCTTCTCTTTCAATGTATTTAATTTTGGAGTGATATTTTCCTTGTGACAAAGTTACAAGGTTTTATTTTTAACTAGATATGAAGTGTAAACCCATTTTGGTACAATATTCTTGACTCCTTGGTGCTAAAGCTTGATCAATTCAGTGCTTGATTGTTACAAGGTGTTAATTGCTGACATAAAATGAATAAAAGTGAGAGTAGCCAGAACCAACAAATGAAATTTGCTGTTTCCAAATGAAGTATTTTATGTAATATAAAAAAACTACTGGAAATCCGCTAGGGAAGAGAACTTGTACAGTGTCTTATTAAGTAGGTCACATTGCTAGTGGGTATTGCCCAGGAATCATTAGAGAAAGGGAAAATGTGACCCCTCCAAAAAGCATGAATGTTTCTAAGTATCTTTAAGATGTCAAAACTGCATGTGCAGGATGTAATGCTGTTTGTGCAGGCTATCTCAGAATATTTTGTAAACTATAAACTGTTTATTGTGCATTAAAATTACACTTTTCCCCAAAGGCATGCGGTTATGAGAATTACAGAAAATTTGCAACACATGTAAGAGTTTGGCCTAAGTGGATTCGACACCTTTGTTTTTGCTGCTCAGTGTGTAATGACCAGAGGTTTGTAAATCTTTGTAAACATTCTGTACTGGTTCCCCAGAGGTGTTCATTCCCTGCTACCTGATTTCAGCACAATAAATATACTACAACTGTGGGAAAAAATGATTTTTTTTTTGGTTAATCAGTTTGTTATCATGTAAATTATCTACTAGATGTTTATTTGATTCGATTGTTTAAATTCTTCCCTGCTGCCAATTTCTAAAGTAGAAAAGAAATGAAACTAGAACCTGGATGTCAACAATTGCTGGTAAAAAGCTTATTTTCTTATGGGAATATTAAATTTAAAAATTAGTTGCCTTTGGAAGAACTATTGGATCAAGGCATAAAACATATCATTTTCTTCTGATTTATTCTTACATTTGTCATTTCAAATGTAAATTTTAGCACTTTTTAATGCTGTGCTTTTTTGATTCCAAAAATAAAGTTGGGGAGCTCTCGTGTTCTGATACTTAAATCCTTCAGTCCTTACTATACTTTAAGTTTCTTGACCAAAGATGATTTTAAGATGTGGTAAATACAGCCTTTTCTGTCAACTTTGGTAATTTCTGTATCATCACACTGAATACACATGCCTCATACATAAAAATCAGTACAGGAGGACTGCAGCCTCTTTTGGCAAAACTTTGTCACTAAAGAAATGTCTTCTTACATAGAAAGCAGGGAATTTGTTAAATATTTGCAGTGACTAGCCATAGCTGAGGCGTGGAGCAGTGCATTTTCTTGTAGAATCAGTAACTGTCACTCTTCCCCCCCCCCATCTACATTATTTATTTATTTATTTGGGTCTCCCTTCTGTCGCTCTTTTTTGTTTCCCCCTTTTCTCTGTTACTCTTGGCTCTGCTTTGCTGGTGGACGCTGACCAGTGACTAGTTTCAGTTTTAGCATTGTTAATTTATTCGTTGTCTTTCTCTCTTTCCACACACACACTCTGTATGCATTCAAAAAACATTCTCATATGGATTATTATCTTCACATTTTAGAGCATGGAATCCAGCCGTGTTTTGTTGTCTATTAGAAATATTTTAATTTCCAGGTTTGCTCCATGTAACCCCGTGAGTAAGAAGGAGAACCCAGAGGTGGAGGTGATTTTTGCCATCATATCCGTTTGACAAGACAGGCATCACGTGTTGACTGTTAGGACAGAACTTTGGACTCTCACCTTCATTTCAGTGCTACATCACGCTGAGCTGGTCACAGTCTCTCAGCTCTTCCCTTGTTAGAGCCTTAATCTCGGCCCGTCGTGTTCATAATGCCGTCCTTCCTGAGAAAAAGACGACTATGGATGTAGAGGATGTGAAGAGGCATGCTCAGTACAGACCTGGGTGACGAAGACTTAGCGTCCTGCTGGATGATAAATAGGGTTGCAGAGCTGGGAGGCACCGAGATGCCAAACTACGTGCCCAGGAGCACAGCCTCTGAGCAGCAACCATAGACCTGCTGGAGGAGACTGGTCACCTGCCACTTGGCATGCAAGCAGTTTTGACAGGTAACCATGGAACACAAGTCCTTGATAGTTTATTTGAGAATCCACGCTTAAATTAATCTTTGGTATCTTAGGTAGAGGACATCTGCGCCCGGGAGAGAAGTGGAAACAGATCCCTTGTTTGAAAACCCTCCAAATCCTACAAGTAGAAGTTGGTTTTCCTGATATAAATTACAGGGGGAAGGTGCAGCTGTGAATTGAAAGGCACAGCTTTTTTTTTTTTTTTAAGTTTTTAAAACAGGAGGATTTTACATGGATACATTCCTGAAGGGCATATAGAAGTCTAAATTAAAAATTACAACTGACATAAAGAACAAACACCAGATGAAGACTGAGATTCTAGAATACATCACTAAAAGAGCATTGTGACGTATGGAGAGGTGGTAATAGCTGTGTTTAGGTGATGGTTAATTAACAGGAATTTTAGGTGAGCAAGGGTGATCTATCTCTTGGTGTTCTTTTAGACTTATAGGTCTGAGTTTTGCTGTATCCTTTGAGAAATAAAACTTTTTTCCTACCTGTTTTAAAAAATGCCCAGAACTTAGGTCCCTTTTTTCCTTCATTTTTTTCATTTTACCACATAAAGACATGTTTCTGTGTCCACGTGTGAACACATTTTCCTTCATCTCTTTATTCCTTGGAGATCTATCTGGTCTTACATTGAAACGCAACTGAAATTTTTTTATTTTTCCCATTCTCCTAGGTGAGATTTTACCCCAAGAATGTGTCCTTAATGTAGCTTCTCCTTTAAGAATAAACGCACGCTGAAACACACCCCTTGATATCTGTCTACCTAATTATAATATTCGAATGCACCTATCAGAAGGCCATGTTGTAACTGAACATCTGCACAAAGAATATGTCCAAATCAAAAGCGATTCTAAAACGAAAACATCTTGGAAGGTTTAGAAAGTACAGCCATTTCTAAAAAGGTAGCATCTTGAAATGGTTGGGCATCCCACCTAATATACGAGGCGGTGGGCTGTAAAGAGTATCTGTTGGTCTACGTGCCTGTTGCAAACACTCTGCCCGCCTCTGCGTTATCCCGGAACCCCTTCTCTGCAATTTTAGAGAAGCCAGGGGGCTCCTTTCCCTCAGTTTAGAATTTTTTTTTTTTAAATTTATCACAGGGATAAAGGAAAGCATCCAGTTGAAATCCCTTCTTTGTCATCCCCGTTGAGTTTCTCCTCCCTGTGAGGAAGCAATCCTGAGAACCAGTCTTTCAAGAATTGTGATGACCACGATTGCCAAGCTGTTTGGTAATGAGAGGGTGGGAAGTCTTGCACGGTAGGTAGCATTATGTTAGGGACATTCACACCTCACCTTTGAATGTGGCTTGTGTTCCAGTTTCATCATTGAATCTGAGAATCAAGGACAACTCTCCCATTTTTATAAGCAGATTATGTGGTGAGGGTATATGAGCTGTACACACACGGTTGAATTTCAGATCTTTTCCAAGTTCAGTTCTCGTCGTGAAAATTTAATAGAGAAGGTACATGATCAGGAAAGAACAGATAACTGCTCGTCAAAGCTGTATTTATTTAACAACATTTACGTGTTTTCATTATGTTTGAATTATTACTGCCAGCCCTTGTAAAAGTGGTGTTGGGTCTTTTTGCCAGAAAGAAAAGATGGATGGGAGCTTGTTAGGCAAAAAGAGCAGCCAGATGAATTTGGGGAACACGTTTCTAATTTATCCTTAGAGCTGAGATTTGGAGTTTACATCCTAGAGGCTGCCCTACAAAGTATACTTCAGAAATCCCGCAGAATGTTTAGGTTAGTGTGCTGGGTGTTTATGGGCTCTGTGAAGCCGTTCCTAACCCCTTGATATGTTCTCCCTCCTTCCCTCTCCTGGTACTATAGTCTGGAGGACAAAAAATTAACGTTTCTCAGACTCCCTCACAAACTGAGGTTTTGTCCATGTGAGGCACTCATGAAATTTTTGGAAGGCAGAAGGGAGGTGGATGCCATCCCTCTGTAGTAATGCAGTTATATAAACAGGCTCCTTACAGACGTGTTAGCAACAGCTGAATTACATGTTTCGCTGTCTTGGCATTGTTTTTGTGAACGCAGGGAGTGGTGTTGGTGATAGTAATCACGGCAGATGGGGGTCATCTGAATTTGAGGTCTAGGACTAGCTGGTGGCTTCCTGACTTTTAGTCCTCCAACCTATCAATAATCTTATAAGCATTGAATCCTTTGAATTAAAGCTCTTTTTGCTTGAAATACCTTGAGTGGTATCTGTTTCATGCAGTGAACCTTACCTAGTTAAGTATTCAGCACCAAAATTTAGTCAGGAAATGGACTATCAAAGATAAGACTATGGAATTGGCTATCTGACCTAGTTGAGTTTACAGGCAGCGATAACATCATGACCAGTGGGAAATGAGATACTGTTTTCCACGTAGCCAATAGCTGTTTTCACCTTTGGTTGCCAAGAATGAAATAATTATAGAAAGCCAAGCCTTTGGCAGACCACGTGACTGCTGCATTGTGGTATTGTGTTGGAAATGAGGAATATAAAGACTTGAGTGAGAAACCTGTTTCTGATTGCCCTGCAGAGCTTACAGAAAGAAAATGAGCTCATGTTTTAAATTCTTGGCTGCCTTGAGAGGCCCTCTTATAACTTGTAGCTACAGATCTGAAACATCTTTAAACAAGATCCAAAGTTTGATCCAACATGGGTTGCCGAGTTACAACTGAAGTTTCCAGCCCTCAGTAAGTGAAAGCTGTGGCATTAATTGGGAAAGAGTGGGACCCAAAGAATTGGAATGGGGACATTAGGATGGATTTGGATCAGTCTGAGAGAGCCTGAATCTCTCAACCCCATTGACTATTTCTGGCCAAGAAAAGCAGCACTGTCTTCCTTGTCAGGTATTAGTCCTTCATTGCTTGAGATCCTGTCGTGACTTCAACCAAGGTAGTTAGTTACCTTTCAAAAGGGAGGCCGATCTTCCTTGTGTCTGCTTGCTACTCTTTCAACGTCATCACACCTGTACAGAGAATTAGATCACAGCATGCCCCAGGGAGACAAGTGCAGAACCTATTCTGGGGAGAGAGAGCCTACAACGATCAGCTTTAGCTCATTTTCCCCGGTAGAAATGTGTAAGAATAGATTCTATGAGTGCTAAGCAAGCAGAAAGAAAGATACCTTTAGGTTGGACTGAAATTATTACTATAAGTGCACTTAACCAGAACTTCATAATTTGAGGACATAGCTCAACCGTGAGAAGTAGCTGTCATGATTTGTCAACTGTTTAACTAAAACCTGGAATCATTAGTGGCCTACATCAAAATGAGACATATGGTTGAAATTCATTGCAGTAGTGTGGAGGAGAGGATCCAAAGGCTTAGAGAGTTAGGAGTTAGGAATGTTGGAAACGGTTTATCATGTGTGGCCCACTGACCTCACTCTATTAGAGAAATGCATTGGTAAATGTACATTGGTGATAGGTCCTTGAAAATTTCTGTGCGGGCTGTTTCCTGAAGACTGGGGATTGCAGGGAGGAAAACTTTTCCTCTACCCTCTTAGGTTTGTGCCTGAGACCTGCAAATTAAACTGACAAAAGACAGATTGACAGGAGAAAAGGTTTGTAACTTTTATTACTATTAATGTTTTTAATTTTACATGCATAGATGCTTCATGGGACAGAAGTGAAAAACCCAATGAAGTGGTTAGATTTGAGAGCTTATATACCATATTAACAAAAGACAATAAATTGTGGAGAAGTGACCCAACAAAGGAAAGGGAGTCTGGGCTTCTAGGCTGATACATTGTGTGGAAGTAACTAGGAGGCATATGGGGGAATCTAGTGGTAGACAAGGGTAATTTCACAAGGTTTTGTTTATGCAGACTCACCTCAGTGCCTTTTCCGTTTTCAGTGATAAGGGTTGTTCTCCTTTTCCTGGTGCAGGACAGGGGACAGCTTCATAAAGGAAATGTGTGCCCTGCTTTTAGATGGATGGAAGGAAGGCAGAGAGCTCTTCTTGTGTCTGCTTTTTCTCAGTGGCCTTCAGGTCAAGATAATCTTTATGTCAAAGTGGCATATTTTGGGGTGACATATTTTGATCCCCTCCAGGATGATGAGGGAGGGAGGATGCTATCTCTGAAATGCATTCCCCACTTCAGTGGGAATGATGGTATTCCGGATGGCCAGGGGCCAAACGCCAGTACTTAAATGCCAGAGACAAAGTGGACATGGTTACAGGAATGGGAGACCGAGTCAGAGTGGTTATTAGAAGAGCTTTGTCCATAAGTGTCTATGGGGGTGGCTAATTTATTATAATGTCCCTAGGACTGAATTAGATAGGCAGCCTACAAAAGTCCTGCTTGATGTCTATCCCTGACTCTAAAGTTAGTGAACACAGGCATGGCTTGAATCACCACCATAGAGAGACACAGCCCCTCACCAATTTTCATATCTGAGTCAGTTCATAGACCCAGAGCTTCCTAAATGAAAGGAATGTTGGGTCCCCTTGAGAAAATTCCCTATGACATTGTCACAAAGATACACTATGAATCCTCCTAGCTTTCACCAAAAGGGAAAGGAAATAAGCAGACTTTGGGGGGATTACCAGGACACTGAGCTGATGCCGACCATTGGGCACCCAAATTGCTACTGTGGCCATCAGTGGAAATGGGAACTTAAGGAGGCCAGGCTATAAACGCACCTTTGGCCTGAGTCCATCCTCAGTGGGCCCAGGGGATCCCCAAACCTGCCTCTCTGGTTCCTGAATGTATAAGCTGGATTAGACATAATCTGGCTGAATCTTGACATTGGTTCCCTGTCTCATAGAATGAGGGCTAATATGGATTAAAGGCCCAAGTCCAAGCCCCTGAAATATCCCCTCTTTCTTGAAACAGTGGACCAAAAGCAATGCCATGTTTCTGGGTGTTAAGAGGTTCACACCAGCACCAAAGGCATGAAAGATTCAGGGGTGATGATTCTTATCATACACCCATTTAACTCTCCTACTTGACCTGACCTGAAATTGGAGAGTCTTGGAGAATGACAGTGGGTTATCGTTAACTTAATCACGTGATTCCAAGTGCAATGGCTGTCCTAGATGTAGTCAATTAACTGAAGCCAATCAACATAATTTTGGCATCTGATATTTAGCTATCAATCCATTAAACATTTTTCTTCAACTCTCTAGTAAGAGATAACATGAGTAGTTTTGTTCACCTGTATTCCTTCGCAGTTTTAACTTCAGGACAATGTCGATGATCCAGCATTCTGTAATAATCTAGGAACCTTGTTTGTCTCATCATGCCATAAGACCTGGCTTTGGTTGATCATGCTGATTGGATATGGTTAGTAAGAGGTAGCAAGTAGGAGGTAGCAAGTACCATGACTCTTTGGTAAAGGACATGCATTCCTGAGAGTGGGAGGAGAAACAGCATGCAATTTCCAGGGCCATGACATCAGTAGTTTGGTGGACATAATAGTCCAGTGGTCTGTAGCAGTTGGTTTTACTTCCTCCGTGAAAGACAGTTGCTATACTTTGTCACCTATCACTGTTAAACAGGTGAATTTCTTAGCTTGGTAAATCTCACTGGACTTTTGAAACAACATATATGCATTTGAGGGTGCTGCTTTGACCCATGTATCAATACCCCATAAGGCTGCCAGTTCTGAATGGGACCAGAGTAAGAGATGGCTTCATTCCTACTATGGACTGCAGCAGTGCAAGTTACTCTTGATATCTGAGCCTCAAAATCCAATAGATCAAATGATGCTTGAAGAATCTGACAGAAAACAATCCTGTAGGGGCTTCTGACAAGGCTTGATTTAGAATTACAGGGCAGCCCTCTAGGATTTTAGAGCAAAGCCGTGACCTATTCTCCAAATAACTCCAAATAACTGGACTGCTTCTGGACCATGGTAAAAATGTGTGTATCTGACCACAGACTATCACATGGTCATGTAAGCTGAGCTGCCTGTCATGGACTGGGCGTTCTCTGATTCACCGTGTCATGAACTAGGGCGTACACAGCAGCATTCCTTCATCAGGTAAGTGTCACGGGCAGTGCCTCAGACGACCACTGCATCACTCCTGCTGCACTGTCGCTTTTCCTCAACCCATAGGTTTGACCTCTTGAAAGTTCCTATGAAAGGATACTGACCCATATGGACACTGCATCACCTTGGTTCCTTTGCCACTTGGCTTCCAGATGGGTCCAGTCAATAGAAGATCAACAGGTAGATGAACAGAGTGGGTAGAACATCTGTTCCATGCTCTCTCCCTGCTTCAGTGTTGCATCTCTGACCCAGCTAGCTTCCTCCACAACCACAGCCCCCACAGGGAAGCCTCTCACCTATAGTTTGTTTTTGTTTTTGTTTCTGAAGATTTGGGAGGGTAGGTAATCAGGTTTATTTATTTATTTTTCAATGGAGGGACTGGAGATTGGACCCAAGACCTTGTGCATGCTGAGCGTGCCCTCTACCACTGAGCTATTCCCTCCCACCCCCTTACCTATAGTTTCAATTCTCATTAAGTTCCAGGAACACTGTTTTCTTCTCTTGTTTCTTCACTTCTAGGGATGATGGTAGTATCACACTCTTGCTAGTGTCTAAGTACCTCACCATCCTTTGCTCATCAACCTTGCCTACACCTTTATAAGTGATCTCTTTATTAAAGGCTCTTCATTTAAACCATCTGGGACAAATTCTAATTTATGCTGGAACCCTGACTGAGAAACTGAAAAGGGAAATGATTGAGCCTGGTTTGCAAGCTATTCCACATAATATGCAAACACAAGCTGGAAATGGACTGTGGTAGTGTTACAGCTTTGCTTAGAGTGGCTCTGAAAGATGTGTGAAAGGAAAATCCTCCCCACAAAAGAGCCTGGGGCAGTGCACATGGTTGTCTACTGTTGCTAGAAGGAAAAATTAGCAGAGTTCTGAATTTTCATTGGGTTTTGGGTAATTGATAATGGTTTGGCCAGATGTTTAAGAACCTGTATGGAGTAAAATTGAGGACTGATGACAAGAAGTTCTGAGAAGTTCTGAGTGTGACGTTACTCCTTTTCCATGTAAATGCTTACCGAAGGTACCACTGTAGAAGAGGCTTTCAATAAACACAGGACAGGGTGACTTGTTCCATGGATATTAGTCAGCCTCTTTTCCTAGCCACCCCACGTTTGCTCAGTGGGCTCATAAACAAAAATGAGCAAGGTTTCAGAACATAATGCACTGAATGGTGACTCCAAAGATATCAGGTCCTAACCCCTGGAACCTGTAAATGTGAACCTATTTGAAAAAAAGGGTTTTTGTAGATGTGATTAAGTGGAGGATCTTGAGATGAGAAGATAATCCTGCATTATCTAGGTGGAACCTCAGTGGCTGAGTGCAGAATCCTAGGTTGAATTATCAATATTTTTTCTTTAGAAACTTGGCGGAAGTATATCCATTGTCTTCACATGAATAATATTGTTTAGGAAAAATCGAGTGCTGGTCTGAATTTTATTCCTTTGTTAATGACTTGTTTTCCCTTGTCTGGTAGTATTTCTTTGTCCTTAGGTTTCTGAAATTTCACAATGAATTGTCTAGATTTTGTTATTTTTTCATGTATTCTGCTACACATCTGGAAGTCTCTTTTAATTTGAAAAATATGTCTCTCCTTGATGGAGAAAAATTCTCTTCTATTATTCCTATAGTTCCTGCCCCTTTCATTTTTCTATGGTTCTTCTTTCTGAAAACACTGTTATGTGGCTGCTATGGCCCCTGAATTGATCCTATGACTCTCTTGTGTTTTCACTAATAAATACAGTAGCCCCCTCTTATCTGCAGGAGGTACTTCCAAGATCCCCAGTGCATGCTTGAAAACAACATATAAGCCTATGTACATGATGTACCAAACCCTATCTATACTATATTTTTTGCTACACACATAAATATGATAAAGTTTAAGTTATAAATGGGGCACAGTAATAGAATCTCCACATTGCCAGCATCACTACTCTTGCACTTTGGGGCCATTATTAAGTAAAATAACAGTAACTTGTGCATAAGCACTGCAATGCCATGACGGTTGATAGATAATATCTAACTCAAATAGTTAATATATAAGAATTAAATAGAAAAATGTATAAAAAGTATTTAGTACAGTGTCTAGCTCATATAATTTCTTAATGTGAATTGCTTGATTTTTCTTGGCATCTCCTTAAAAGTTTATTCTCCCTCAGCTCTGGTAGAATTGTTTTATTTACGTTTCTTAATTTATTTAGTGGTAGAAACGGGGAGGGTTGGGTAGTTTGCAGGGTTGTTATTCTTTCCACAGCCATAAAAAGAAAGAATCACTACCCTAGGCTTTTTTTTTTTTAATTGCAAGTGATCCACAATCTTTTTATGTTCATTTCCAAAAAAAGATTATTTTTCCCTCCCAGAGAAACAAAATGTTCATTACTTATTTAAGACGATTCATGATTTTCTTCTTGTTTTCTATTCACAGCTTAAAACTTACTTCTGAAATGGTTTCCTATAGTTAGGAAATTGTAGAACCTTTCTGGTGATTCGATTGCATTCTGTACCTTAAAGATACTATAATACACTGTATGTATTAACTGCTTAGTAAAGGATTCAGTGTATTGATACTTAGATAGCATAGCTTACGTATTGTGATTTATCAAAAACCAGTTTAATGATGCTCTGAATTTGGGACCTCCTTAGAAAATACTTACTATGAGATGGAAATAAAATCTCCATGCAGACAGAAGCCTTCCAATTAAAGACTTGTTGGGGTGTTATTTGTACCTTCTGCTGTCCTGATACTGTTGATTGTGGATTAATATACTATAATTTGAATTCAGGAAAAGAAAATCACTAAAGGAAATAGCATGATTTCTTAACCGAGAACTGAAGCACTTCATAGTTTATTTAATAGCACAATAAACTTAAAGAGCTTTCTACATTAGCTCGTATTGTTTTATATTAGGTATTAGTTTGCACTTGTTATAAGACGGTGCTGGAACAGCTCTGGTTAGAATAGCAGGAGAGATAATCAGATTAAGGGCTCATGGTCAGGCACTGTGACAATAATAGAAATTAATGACTTTAAATCCAGAGGGGCTCGCCATAGATTCCCAGATTAAGAAACATTACTAATACCGTGCCCATTCTTGTATACATCTATAAATCTCCTACAGTTTGAACACAAATGTGATTATGAATAAAGCTGTTATAAACATCCATGTGTAGGCTTTTGTATGGACACAAATTTCCAACTCCTTTGGGTAAATACCCAGGAGCAAATTGCTGGTTCGTGTGTTGGGAGTACGTTTGCTTTTGCAAGAAAGTGCCAAACTGTCTTCCAAGTGGTTGTACCATTTTGCACCCTTACCAGCAATGAATGAGAATTCCTGTTGCTCCGCATCCTTGTCAGCATTTGGTGTTGTCAGAGTTTGGAGTCTGGCCATCCTAATAGGTGTGTAGTGTTACTTCATTGCTGTGTTTATTTGCAATTTCCTAATGACCTCAGATGTGGAACATCTTTTCATGTCTTTATTTGCTACCTGTGTATCTTCTTTGGTGAAGCATCTGCCTTGGCCTTTTGCCTATTGTAATATTGGGTTGTTTATTTTCTTACTGGTGATCTTTAAGAGTGCTTTGTGTATTTTAGATAGTGGGCCTTTGTTAGACATGTCTTTAGCAAATATTTTCTCTTAGTCTGTGGTTTGTCTTCCGCTGTCTTGATAAATCACATTTTTTGGATTAACTAGTTTAATCATTCTTTAAGGCATGCAAACTGGAGCAAACATATTCCAGATTTGTTTCATTCTTGCTTATTAGACATGAATTGTGATCTTATAAATACACTAAGTCATAACAATCATAACAATCATAGACTATTATGAAGGCAATACCACTTGCTTCTTGGAAAAATCAGTCAGACGTTTAAAGTTAACCACTTACATTTCTGATTAATACAATCAGTTTCATTCAGACATTGTTGAGTGAGTCATCATTTTTTATGCCTTCATTGTGCTGTAGATGGGGGAGGGAATGGGGAAGAAGGAATTCTTTTTTCCAATAAGAATTTGAGGTAGCTTACTTCATCCTGAATTTATTTTTATCTTAAAAATTCATGTCAATTTGCCTACTTCTCCATCACAATTGAGTGATCAGGTTTTGGTGAGGATTCAGTGAGATACTGCTCGAAACACATTTAGCCTAGGGCCTGGCACATACCAAATGTTCAATGAATAGTCAGCACTATCACAGGGTTTCCATGATACCATTGCCACTGTAGTAATTACAGCATGTTGCTATTACTGTCAGTATAATTGTAACACTCCATAGTAATTATTTTGACTAATCACTTGTCTCATTTTGATTTATATTTATCAACAATCTTGGGAAGCCGTGGTCACCTGCTGTGAACTTCATAGCACCACGTGGCCAGTTCAGTTTAGGAAAGGCATTGCCTCCATTTGTACACTGGACTGGGAGCCTATTTTAGGCAGTAGCATCAGGGACAATAAATAAACATATTTATGCAACTAGAAGAAAGGTCTGATTTTCCTATTCATAGGATATTCATAGAATTATAAGAAGTGGGTCACCATGACCTAATGGGACTTCTTATTGTGGGTGTGTAATATTGACTATTATCTGGTGAGTGGAAAGGGTCAAGAGTGTCATGGAGAAGAACAAAAAAATAAGACAGATGTGAAGGTTATTTAATGCTCTTCACATAGATTTACTAAATATTTAGTATAAATTAATACATTGCTTTAATCTTGATCTGAAAGCTTTATTTATATATAAATAAATCTTGAGATGAAAGCTTCACTTATATATATATATATATATATATAAAATTGTGGTATAAATTCTTAAGATATCTTGACATGGCTATGGAATTGTACTACTGAAATGAATTGTCTAATTTTGAACATCTTAATTGATGATTAAAATTACAATAATTCATAAAAATTGTGATAAAGGTTAAAATTCAACAATTTTTGCAACTCTTACCCTTTCGTATTCAGATTTTAAGTCAAAGGTTTCCTAATTGTAACCATAATTTGTATAAACATTTGGGAGACATTAGTGTAATTCTGGGAACAAGGCATTTCCTTGCCAAGAAGTAGTGTGCTTATGTCAGAAGTTAGATGATATAAAGGCAGCTTTTATCATTTTATGGTGATTATACTTTATACTCTTAGATTAGTGTTGCATATATAAATTTGACAATTATTTGATCAATTCTTTCCATGTACCAATTGTTGTGTTGGCCTGAGGAATATAATAATACACATCCTAAGCTTTTGAAGCAGTCAATGATTTGTGGAGAAGATGGGCAAAGAAAACAAAAAATTATATTATAAAAGGTGCTAAAATAGAGGTCCAGAGAAAGATGAGAGTGAGAGAGAGCCAAAACTACTTCAGAAAAGTTTGCTTCTAATTTATAAAGAGCTTTTTGGAATAATATTTTCATACCTAGACAATGCATTCTATTTAACATTTATGGTGGCCAATGCAATCTTAGATGTGACACTATACTAGAAACTTTTTTATTGAACTATTTGACATACAATATCGTATTAGTTTCATGTGTACAGCATAGTGATTTGACATTTGCATACACTGTGAAATATCACCACAATAAGTTTAGTTACCATCTGTCACCATACAAAGTCAATACAATGTAATTGTATTCCCCATGTTGTACATTACATCCCCACAACTTACTTATTTTATAAGTAGAAGTTTGTACCTCTTGATCCCTCTCACCCTCCTCCCTTCTGGCAACCACCTGTTTATTTTGTGTCTATGAGTCTTGGTTTTGTTTTTTGTTCTATTTGTTTTGTTTTTTAGACTCCTCATATAAGTGAAATCATTTGGTATTTGTTTTTCTCTATCTGACTTATTTCACTTAGCATAATGCCCTCAAGGTCCATTCATGTCATCACAAATGGCAAGATTTACTTCTTTTTCACAGCTGAGTAGTATTCCCATGTGTGTGTGCATAACATCTTCTTTATCTATTCATTCATCAATGAGCACTGGGATTGTTTCCATATTTTGCCTACTGTAAATAATGCTACAGTGGGCATGGAGTGCATATATCATTTTGAATTTCTGTTTTAATTTCCTTCAGATAGAAACCCAGAAGTGGAATTGTTGGGTCATATGGTAGTTTTATTTTTAGTTTTTTTGAGGAATTTTCATACTGCTTTCCATACTGGTTGTGTCAATTTACATTCCCATCAACAGTTCATGAGGGGTCCCTTTTCTCCATATCCTCACCAACACTTGATTTCTTTTTAATTGTTTTAATAATAGCCATTCTGACAGGTGAGGTGATATCTCATTGTGCTTTTGATTTACATTTCCCTGGCAATTAATGTTGTTGAGCATCTTTTCATGTGCTTCTTGGACATCAGTTTATCTTCTTTCGAAAAATGTCTACTCATATCCTCTGTCCATTTTAAAATCAGATTGTCTTTTTGTTATTGAGCTGTATGAGTTCTTTATATAATTTGGATATTAACCCTTAATTGGGTATGATTTGCAAATATCTTCTCCTGTTCAGTAGATTGCCTTTTCCTTTTGTTGATGGTTTCCTCTGCAGTGCAGAAGCTTTTTAGTTTGATGTAGATCCATTTGTTTATTTTTGCTTTTGTTGCCTTTCACTTTAAAATCTAATCCAAAAAGATATCGCTAAGATTGATGCTAAGGATCTTACTGTCTACGTTTTCTTCTAGAATTTTTAAAGTTTCATGCCTTAGATTTATCTCTTTAATCCATTTTGAATTAATTTTTGTATATGGTGTATGATAGTGGCCCAATGTCATTCTTTTGCATGTAGCTGCCCACTTTTCTCAACACCATATATTAGAAAGACTATTTTTTTCCCAATTTTATATTTTTGCCTTCTTGTTATGAATTATTTGATTATATATATATATAGTTTTATTTCTGGGCTTTCTATTTTGTTCCCTTGATCTATGTGTCTGTTTGTATATGATTACTATACTGTTTTGATTAGCATAGCTTTGTAGAATAGTTTAAATTAGGTGGCATGATACCTCCAGCTTTGTTCTTTCCCTCAAGATTGCTTTGGTTATTTGGGATCTTCTGTGATTCCATACAAATTTTACAATTATTTATTCCAGTTCTGTGAAAAATGCCATTGGAATTTTGACAGGGATTACACTGAATACGTAGATTGCTTTGGTTGGTAGGTATAGACATTTTAACAATATTAATTCTTCTAATCCATGAGCACAAAATATCTTTCCATTTACTTGTGCCTTCAATATCTTTTATTAATGTCTTACAGTTTTCAGCATACGTCTTTCACCTCCTTAGTTAAATTTACTCCTAGGTATTTTTTTTGACACAATTGTAAGTGGGATTGTTTTCTTGATTTCTCTTTCTGACAGTTCATTATTAGTGCATAGAAATGCACCATATTTTTGTATATTAATTGTATATCTTGCAAATTCATGTATTAGTTCTAACAGTTTTTTGGTGGCATCTTTAGGATTTTCTATATATAATATCATGTCATCTGCAAATAATGACAATTTTATTTCTTCCTTTCCAATTTGGATTCTCTTTCTTTTTCTTGCCTAATTGCTGTGGCTAGGAATTCCAATATTGTGTTGAATAAAAGTGGCAAAATTGGGCATTCTTGTCTTGTTCCTGATCTTAGAGGAAAAACTCTCAGTTGGGTTGTGAGATAAGCTGTGGGTTTGTCATATATGATCTTTATTATGTTGAGGTACAATCCTTCTATACCTACTTTGCTGAGAGTTTTTATCCATAAATGAATGTTGAATTTTGTCAAATGCTTTTTCTGCACCTATTGAGATGATCATATAATATTTATCTTTCATTTTGTTAATATGGTACATCAACTGATTGATTGGCAGATGTTGAACCACCTTTGTATCACTGGAATATATCCCAATTGATCACGATATACAATCCTTTTAATATATTATTGAATTCAGTTTGCTAGTATTTTGTAGAGTATTTTTGTTGGACTCTTTTAGTGTATTTTTTAGTTAACTTATTTTATTCTTCAGCTCTGTGAATTCTATTTGGTACTTTCTATCTCTTTATATTTATTTAATACTTTATATTTTCTATTGCTTTATTGAAGTTTTCACTGTGTTCATCCATTCTTCTCCTGAGTTTGGTGAGCATCTTTATAACCATTAATTTGAACTCTTTATCAAGAAAATTACTTAATTTCATTTTATTAAGACCTTTTTTCCTGAGGTTGTTGTCTTGTTCTTTCATTTTGAACATATTCTTCAGTCTCCATATTTTGCCTGACTCTCTGAGTTTGTTGCTGTGTAGTAGGTGAGATATCTACATCTCCCAGACTTGAAGGAGCAGCCTTATGTAGGAGATGGCTCGTGGGGCCCAGAAGTGTAATCCCTTCTGGCAACCAGAGTCAGGAACTCACAGGGCATCCCCTGTGTGGGCTGCACATGCTCACTGGCTGTGGTGGGACCTCAGCTTAAGCACAGTGTGGGTGGATCACTGGTGCTAGCAGATTAGAAGGAGAGTGTCAAAATGATGCCTGCCAGCACCAGCATTAGCAAGGCAGAGTGAGATTGTAAAAATGGCACCCACTAAAAAGACCTAAACAAGCAATTCTCCAAGGAAGAAATACAAATGATCAATAGGCACATGAAAAAAATGCTCAATATCATTAAGTATGAGAGAAATGTAAATCAAAACTACAATGAGGTATCACCTCACACCAGTCAGAATGGCCATCATTGAAAAGTCCACAAATGGCAAATGCTGGAGAGGCTGTGGAGAAAAGAGAACCCTCCTACACTGCTGGTGGGAATGCAGTTTGGTGCAGCCACTGTGGAAAACAGTATGGTGATTCCTCAAAAGACTAGGAATAGACTTACCATAGGACCCAGGAATCCCGCTCCTGGGCATATATCCAGAAGGAATCCTACTCCAAAATGACACCTGCTCCCCAATGATCACAGCAGTACTATTTACAATAGCCAAGACATGGAAACAGCCTAAATGTCCATCAACAGAAGACTGGATAAAGAAGATGTGGTATATTTATACAATGGAATACTAGTCAGCCATAAAAACCAACATAATGCCATTTGCAGCAACATGGATGTTCCTGGAGAATGTCATTCTAAGTGAAGTAAGCCAGAAAGAGAAAGAAAAATACCATATGAGATTGCTCATATGTGGAATCTTAAAAAATAAAAAACATAAATACAAAACAGAAACAAACTCATAGACATAGAATACAAACTTGTGGTTGCCAAGGGGATGGGGGGTGGGAAGGGACAGACCAGGATTTCAAAATGTAGAGTAGATAAACAAGATTGTACTATGTAGCACTGGGAAATAAATACAAGATCTTGTGGTAGCTCACAGCGAAAAAAAAAAATGTGACAATGAATATATATGTATGTTCATGTATAACTGAAAAATTGTGCTCTACACTGGAATTGACATAACATTGTAAAATGACTATAACTCAATAAAAAAAGTTGGAAAAAAAATAAAGCACTTTTAACTCTTCAAAAAAAATGTGTTGCCCAGTCTTCCCTCCATCTCTGGAGAGAGTCTCAGCAGATTCCTGCCTCTTCAGCAGATGTTTTAAGATGAGCAAGTGGGTCTCCTTCACTTATGGTCTAGGTGCTTTTTAACCTAATGTTTCTGTGCTGGGTCTCAGGGTGAAGGAGTCTGCACATGAGCCCTTTAAGAGTGGGTTCCCCATTCCCTACAGTTCTATGGATCTCCTGAAAGCGATCCCTTTGGTTTTCAAAGCCAGACATTTTGGGGGCCTTGTCTCTCTGGTGCCCGACCCAAGGGTTGGGGTGCCTGATGTGGAGCACAAGCCCCTCACTCCTCAGGGAAAAGTTACGTATTTCTGAGATTCCTTTTAATTGTGGGTCAATTTACTTGGGTGAGGCTTTTGGAGAGACTATGTCTCCATCTATCCTACCAGTCTTGCTGGGGCACTTTAATCCTTTGTTGTGGAGGTGCTGTTCATCTGGTTTTTCAGATCTTTTTCAGAGGAAATTATTCTGTACATAGCTGTAGATTTGTTGTGTCTATGGAGAAGGTAAGTTCAGGGTATTCCTATGCTGCCATCTTGAACTGCCTCCTGGAAACTCTTGATACAATGTAAATGGAACATACTACTCCTCCGTACATTAATTGACGAAATCATCGACTGAAACCTGTGCTTATGGAAGCATGAATCTGGGAGGATATTTAACTTAAAAATCATCTTATTTTGACTATGCATATAAAAAATAGTCAGGATACAAAGTTAAAAAACTTGACCAAGTTGTTATACCCAGCCGGAGTCTGAGCTAGAATCCACATTTCCTCTTTCCTAGTCTGTGCTGTCATCTTTAATATCAGAAGACATTGGTTTATGTGAAAGAGGTAGATAAAATAATAAGCTCAAAGAAGTAGGCAATTTGTCAGCTTGTTTCACATCTACTGGAAATGAGGTTATGGTTTAATGGAAGAACATGGTACAATATTTAAAAGAATATGTAAAGCAAGTACAGTGGATTTTTACTGTTAGTTACAAATTGCAGAAGTAAGATTGTTGATATGGTGCTGGAGAGTGCACTAGTTTTAATTAATTCCTTTAACATGCAGTTGTGGTAAAATGGCCAAATGCCAACATATCACTAGAAGAGAATATGTAATAAATGCTCATAAACATTAGGAAAATTTTAAACATGTCAAAAATAAAAGCTAGTTGAGACCAAGTTGAACCAGTTTATTCTGTAATTATTAATTTATGCAATAGTAACTAACTAGGTGTTTACTATCCATAAAGGATGATGACAGAGTTTGCCTTGCTAAGCAAGTTGGATTCATGGCGACTAGTTCAAGTTGATACAATGGGGATGTTTCCTGGGCTTAGTAATACTACACAATGCACTGAGCATCTGTATCGGTGGTCTCCCAGCTAGCGTTGCGTTTCAAAAATTTGTTGGTCATTCACTTATTTAGCCCTCCAGCTGAAACAATGTCATACCCAGGTATTAAACTTCAGGCTTACACACAGGAACTATTGAACTTGAATGTCATATGAAATCGAAAGTTGTACTTGAAACTTAATCATCAAGAAAATCAACAGCATTTATCCGGGAAAAGGCTTTCCGGGTTCTCACCAAGGTGACTGTTTCACAGCTGACATCCCCACCACAATGGAAGCAGGAACCTACTGAGCTCCAAACCACTGCTGGCAGGTCCAGCAGCTTAGGGCAGAGCCACCCAAGAAAGGTCAGGGGCTGGGTATTGGGGACAATAAAGCAGGCAGAAACAGATCAATGGGAATAAACACCTCACCGGGTTATAAGCCTCCCATCAGATTGCGAGTTCGTTGAGGGCTGAGATAGTATCTTATTTGTCTTTGGAAAGATGTTTTAAGCCTTAGGGTTTGGCGAAAGCAGCTGTTTAAAAACGGCTGCTGTGATTTGTCTAATAACGCCTAAAGTCATTAATACACACTCACCCCAAGAGTAAACTGAAAGCTTGGACTGCATCCATGGACTAAAAAAAAAGGAGGTGCCCCATTTTCAGAAAGCTTCAGATCTTAGAAATAAAATCAATAGTCCCTGAAACATGATGAATAGTCAGTAAACATTACTATCATTACTTCTATTGATTGCAGACCTGTTCTGGCTTTCTCAGTATTGCCTCTCTACTCTGTTAAGCCCAGCAGTTTCAAATTGTCCCCATAAGAGCTCAGCATTTTATTTTAGAAATATTCTCAATCAAACGAAATTTCTTTCAGATCAATAAATATTTGCCATGCATTTCTTGGTAGAAGATGCTAACCTAGGGAACTGGTTTGTTCAGCCAGTGAAACTCAAAGCTACTGATTCAGGAAGGAGCGTGTTTAGCTGCAAGTATGAAAAAGCACCATTAATAGTAGTTTAAATTAATAGCTTTATTTTTTTTCTCACATAGTCAGAAGTCTGGAAGCAGAAGGTACAGATTTGGTGCAGTTGCCAATTTTTTTTGACAGGTTGAAGAATAGAACTCCTGTGATTCTTCAAGTAATTATTATCCTTTTTTTCTCTACTGATCTCAACTTTATTTAAAATTTTGATATTTTGTTCAGTGTGTATTTTTTCCATTAATTTTGATTTTTTAAAATATTGCATTAAAGTGTTCATCTTGACTACTTTTTTTTTTTTAAATATCCTCTTAAATTTTGGGCCTGAAGCAAAGGCCTCACTTGCCTTACCCCTAGTCCTGGCCCTGCCTACCAATTACTACAACAATTCTTGTTAAACACATGTACTTTCATTGTTTTTGGATATATCCCTTGAGTTACTTTTGAATGTTCTGAAGCTTCAGAACAAGGGAGGACATTTCAGAAACAACAAACAGACAAATTGGAGTCTATGTTTTTCCATGACTGGAAATGGGAGTAGAAGGACCAAACTTTCTTTAATTTGATATATAATGTAGAGTCATAAAATCCAGCTGCATGAAATAGGCACCCTTGAGTAAAGGCAAGGTTCTTGGCCCTGGCTTCGCCCGTTAGAAGCTGTGTGCCAGTGAGCAGGTGGAAAATCCTCTATTGGCTTCAGTTTCTTCAACTCTAAAATGAAGGTATTAAAATCTGCCATGTCTGCCCCTCAGAGCTGCTATAAAGATCGAATAAGATCAAGAGTGTTAAAAAAAAAAAGGGGGGAGAGTCTAACTCCGTGGTAGTGTGCAGGCTTAGCATGCCTGAGGTCCTGGGTTCATAAATAAACCTAAATTACACCGCCCGCTCCAAAAAAAAAAAAAAAAAAAAGCTAAAAAATCCCCCACAAAAACTAGGCTCTTCAAGTAAAAACAAAAATAAATTAGGAAAAAATTTCTTTTAAATAGTGTAAAAACTTTTTTTCTAATGTAAAGCTATGAAATCACTTTGTAAACTATAAAGTTGAGGGAGTGAGCTAGGGAGTGTGAAAGTGAACAACTGAAGAATCAGAGTCATGGCATTTTGGCCATGATCCAGGCGAGCCCTTCATTCTGACCAGGCTGACGGTGGAGGCAGCGGGTGGAGGGGGGAGAGGAGGGAGGGGAGGCAAGAGGTTGGGAGTGAGAAGGGGGAGCTCACACCTACCTGCCCCACCTCAGACAGGTAACAGTGGCAGAGACGGGCGGGGCTGGGGGGTCCTGGGCTTGTCCTCTTCCTCTAATTATGACCCCAGAGACATCAGATTCAGGGTAGAATTAGGACAGGTCCTTCTAGACAAAGAGAGACAGCTTCATGTCCTTAATGAGAGAGAATAACAGGCTTGCAGGGAGAGAGAACAGAGGTGGGGAACGATCTGTTTCTGAGGTGTGGACAGTTTCCACTGGGACCAGCAAAACTGGCGTGTCCAGGCTCCCACTGTGAGGTGTGGCCACACAGACAGATCACAGTGAGTTGGACGGACCAGGTTTTTAAGTTCCGGTTGGTTTTGCCTATGGTACATAGACACCAGCTTAACAAAGAGGCACAGATGAAAACAGGAAAGCTGTGATGTAATAATTAGTCACTTATGTTTACAAATAAACTACCTTTGAAAAAAAATTACATTCAAATGATATGGCTCATATATAATAATTTACTTTAGAAACTAAAGAGAAGAAGCCGGGAAAGGATTCATTTTGGAGGAGGGGTGGGTAATAAACTAAGTTCTTCCCTAAATTTCTTCATTCTTATGAAATTAAAAATTTTGCTAAGCTCCACCCAATTTTTTATTGCTGTACCTGATTCATCAGCCTAATTATTAGCTTTTACATAGTACAGCATGCACTCTAATGGTATGCGTGAGAGAGAGTTTATGGACATTAGTCTTAAATGGAAAAAAATATGAAAGGTTAAGAGAACTGAAATTTGGTAGTAACCTATAATGAAAAAGAATATGAAAAGGAATATATGTATGTATATGTATGTCTGAAGCATTGTGCTGTACACCAGAAATTGACACAACATTCTAAACTGACTATACCTCAATAAAAAAAGGAAAGAAATTTGGCTTAATAGTCATGTCCCATGGCACACAAATAAATAATTAAAAAGTTAAAGAAAAATGGCATCATATCTATTGTGAGCAATGATTTTTAAGGGAACAAAATTATCTTCCTCTTCTCTAAGTCATCCCTAAAGTCTCATCGATCCTTGAAAATATTTGTAACATGCTGAGAAGCACTCAAACTGTTGTCTGGTTTGTGGAAACACTTTGCTTGCTTCTTTGGGACTCCGCCCAGAAGACAAATTAAATTCTAGTGACCTGTTTCAACCAATCGTACTAAGCCTCCAGCAAAATGTTTACATCACCTTAGCAATGTAAGACTTCCCAAAGCCTGGTAACTCCTTGTGGAAATGTTAGGAATCCTATGTGAAATGTTTTGTCACAGATCAGTAGCCACTACCCTTCATTCCTGCAAAGGGTGAGTCTGTCCCATTTGAAGGGAAGTGTTAGGATCTATATCCTTGTGTTAAATGACTCATATTCCCTTCAAAATTTAAAATGGATGCATTTTTACAATCTTGAGACAGGAATTTTAAAAAAATTTATTGAAGTGTAGTTAATTACAATGTTAGTTTCAGGTATACAGCAAAGTGATTCAGTTATACATATGCATACGTATATTTTCTTTTCAGATACTTTACCATTATATGTTATTAAAAGAAATTGAATATAGTTTCCTGTGCTATATAGGAGGTCCTTGTTGTTTATCTATTTTATATACAGTCGTGTGTGTCTGTTTATCCCCAATCCCTAATTTACCCTTCCTGCTCTTTCTCCTTTGGTAACCATAGTTTGTTTTCTATGTCTGTGAGACTGTTTTTGGTTTATAAATAGAATTTGTATCCTTTTTTTTAGATTCTACATATAAGTGATATCATATGATATTTGTCTTTCTCTGTCTGACTTACCTCAATCAATATGATAATCTCTCAGTCTGTCCATGTTGCTGCAGATGGCATTATTTCATTCTTTTCTATGGCTGAGTAGTATTCCATTGTGTGTGTGTGTGTGTGTGTGTGTGTGTACCACATCTTCATCCAGTCATCTATGATGGACATTTAAGTTGTTTCCATGTCTTCTTGGCTATTGTAAATAGTGCTACTATGAACATTGGGGTGCATGTGTCTTTTTGAATTATACTCTTCTCTGGATATATGCCCAGGAGTGAGATTGCTGGATCACATGGTAAGAGACAGGAATTTTTTAAAGGTGGTATTATTGCAGGAAACGCACTCACACAAGGCTATTTTAATAGTATCTGCTTTCTGAGAAGGTGGGCTGTCATGGTTGCCATGGTCCTGTGTAACCTGGAGATCTGTATATAACATATGGATAGAAGATCCCCAGTGTAATGGACAACCGTTTTCTTTTCCTCAGAACTTGGGAATCGAATGCAAGATAATTGTCACTCTGCGGAAGAAATATCTAAGCTATTATACACTGTTATTAACGGCAGTAGTCTTTAGATGCCAGAATGAGAAAGAGAAGAGGAAGGGAAGGTCAAAGAAACCGGGTGCAATTGGAAGATAATCACCTGCGATTCTGTCCTTCCCCTGGATACTCAGTTCGATGCTGGGTTAAAATTTTGTTCAAAAGAATCATTGAATTTCTCCATTCCTATGAGACGGGAAGTATAAAATGTTATCCCTTAGAAGGAAGATGGAATCATATCTCCGCTGACCTCCATCTTGTCTCCCACCTCCACTTTTCCCGTTTCCTGTGCCCAACATCCAAACCCCACATACCTGTTGATTATCTAAAAGAAAATGTTGGCCCCATTGATGGAAAACCAACTTGATTAGGTGTTATGTGAAGCTGACTTGTGAAGGGGAGACTAGGTTACAGCAGTGTTTCTAAAACTTTAGCAGGTATAACCATGACCCGGAGAGACGGCTGAACACAGGATGGGTGTTGGGCTCTACTCCCAGACAGGGATTCAGTAGGTCAGCGTGGGGCCGTGAATTTGCACTTTGTACAAGTTTCCGGGGGATCTTGATGCTTCAGCTGTAAACTACACTTTGGGTACTACGTGTTTAGAGTCACCCCTTGACCAGGGGACTTTACTGCAGCTTACACAGATTTGGCCACCTCCACTATCATTGTCCATGATTACCTTTCAAATCTTTTAGCTGGAACCAGTTCTAAGAGGGGCAGGTATCCAGCAAGGAGTCCAGTGCTGCTACTGAGGGTGTAAATCAAAAGGAGAAAAAACGTCACTAGGCCAGGTGGAGTCTGATCAGGTATCCAGTGTAAGAGAGTTAGAGGAAAGCTGATTTAATTACTATGGGTTTATAATGTTCAATGTCATGTAGTGCAAGTCCCTCTTATTAACTACCCCCTCCCGTTTTGTTATATTCATTTGTTTTGTTTTTTTAAGTTCCACTTGAAAGTGGTAACAGAGTATTCGTCTTTCTCTGTCAGACTTATTTCACTTTGCATAATACCCTTCATGTTATTGCAAATGGCAATTATTTATTCTTTTTATGACTGGGTAGTATTCCATTGGCTGTATACACCACACCTTCTTTATTCATTTATCTGTTGATGGACACTTAGGTTGCTTCCATATCTTGGCTGTTGTAAATAGTGCTGCTGTGAATATTAGAATACATGTATCTTTTCAAATTAGTGTTTTCTTTTTCTTTGGTATGGTGTCCCAGGTATGGAATTACTGGATCATATGGCAATTCTGTTTTTAGTTTTTTGAGGAATCTCCATACTCTTTTCCATAGTGGCTGCACCGATTTATATTCCCACCAGCAGTGTAGGAGGGTTCCATTTTCTCCACATCCTTGCCAACATTTGTTATTTGTAGACTTTTTGGTGATGGCCATTCTGACTGGTGCGAGGTGGTATCTCATATTGGTTTTGATCTGATTTCTCTGATGATTAGTGATGCTGAGCATCTTCTTGTGTGCCTGTTGGCCATCTGGGTGTCTTCTTTGGAAAAATGTCTATTCATGTCTTCTGCCTATTTTTTAATTGGGTTGTTTGTGTTTTTTGATATTGTGTCCCAGCAGTGCCCTCTTCTCTGGTCACAAGAGCTATGTGTTCTAGGGGTGCCCTGTGTGGACTGTGGGGGTCCTTCTGTTGTGTGGGCTGACTTCTGTGGGCAGGCTGCGAGGTGTGGCTGACCCCTAGTCCAGTGGGTTGCCAGGCTCTGCCTTGTGTGGAGACTGCCGGCTGCTGGCTGGTGGGGCCAGATCATAGCGTGACTGGCTGAGGAACCCTGGTGGGGTTCCAAGGCTAGTGCTGGCCCAGTGTTGGGCAGAGCTGGGTTCTGGAGCAGGTGGTTTCTGGGCTGGGGCTCCTGAATATAGTTGCGGCCTGCTGGTGGGTGGGTCAGTTCCTGATAGGGCTGACTGTGGGTTCTGAGGTGTCTCCTGCTGGTGCTGGCCCACTGGTGAGTGGGGCTGGATCCTGGGGTAGTTAGTTGAGGAGACTAAGGTATCTCAGAGCTGGTATTGGCCTGCTGGTGGGCAGAAGTGGGACCAGGATCCAGGGGATCTCAAGGCCAGTGCCTGCTCACTGGTGGGCAAAGCCAGGTCCCAAGCTCTCTGGCTGCAGGGCCCTGGGCGGAGGGGTCCCAAAGCTGGTGTTGGCCTGTTGGTAGATGGGGCTGGATCCTGGGGCTGCTGGCTGAGGGGCTGCTGGCTGAGGGGCTCAAGGTGTCTCAGGACTGCTGCTGGCCTGCTGGAAGGTGGAGCCGAGCCCCAGGGGGTCCTGTGGCTGGTGCCTGCGCACTGGGATGTGAGGTCAGGTCCTGGGCCCTCTGGTGGCCAGGGCTATGTCCCAGGGCGGTTGTGAGTTCAGACGTCTTAAGGCAGCAGGCCTGCTGGTTTGTGGGGCTGTGACCCTGCCCAGCTGGTTGCTTGGCCTGAGGCACCCCAGTACTGGTGCCAATAGGCTGGTGGGTGGGGCCAGGTCCTGGTGCTAATATGGTAGGAAAAGGATTCCAAGATGGCGCTTGCCAGCACCAGTGTCCACGTGGTAGAATAAGCTCCCGCAAACGGCTTCCACCTGTGTGAATGTCCCCAGGTGAGCTCCAGCCGCCTCCTGCCTCTTTGGGAGACACTCCAAGATCAGCTGGTGGGTCTGACCCAGGTCCTATCAAGTTACTGCTTCTGCCCTGGGTCCCAGAGTGTGTGAGAATTTGTGTTCCCTTTACGAGTGGAATCTCTACTTCCCACAGGCCTCTGATTCTCCTGAAAGTAAGCCCTGCTGGCCGTCAAAGCCAGACGTCCTTGGGGCTCGTCTTCCTGGTGCAGGACCTTTGGACTGGGAACCTGATGTGGAGCTCAGACCCCTGGCTCCTTGGGGGGAGCCTCTGCAATTGCAGCTCTTCTCCCGTGTGTGGGTCACCAATCACGGGCATGAGTCTTGACTCTACCATGACTCTGCCCCTCCTCCCCATCTTGTTATGGTTCCTTCTTTACATCTTTAGTTGAAGAACTTTTCCACTTGATTCCAGTCTTTCTCACCAATAGTTGCTCTGTGAATAGTTGCAATTTTGGTGTGTCCGTGAGAGGAGGCAAACTCAAGGTCTTCCTACTCCTCCCTCTGGACCTGAACCCCTCATACATCCCTGCTTATTAACTCTTTACAAATGTATTGGATTCTCTTTACTCATTTACCATGCTATTTTGTAAATTGCAGTAGTCAGAATTTTTTTATTACATCACTTTTCTAAACAGGTTGCAGTTGTAGTGACATTTTCTATTTTAACCTGCAGTTTGAGTGATTTTAAATCCCTACAAGTGGCTGTTTTTCTACTACTGTTAAATATTTTGTTACTAATTTCTGCTTTTTTGAACTGTAATCAGAGAACGTGGTAACAGCAACTTCTTTGCATTGGAATCTTTTGTAAAATTGCCATGATGTTCCAAAATGATGTATTTTCTCTAGAGCATAAAGTTAAATATTTATTCAATCAGACTTTTAATTATATTATTCAAATTTTAAAAATTCTTAGTTATCATTTATTTATAACCTCTAGATCCTGTTTATTGTCTGAAGTTGTTGAATCCTATTTTTATCTCCATCTGGTTTTGCTTCCTCTTCTTTTCCTTTCTTGATTTTTCTTTACACATCCCGAAATGTTTAAGCATTGCTTATTTAAGTTTGTCTTATGGAAATGGCATTTACTTAGATTCGATATTCTGATCCAATCTGAAAACATTTCTTTTTAATAAAATATTTTAATCTATTTGTATTTATTATTAATTATAAAAATATCAAAACTGATATTTGTTGTCCATTTTTATCATTTTTGTATTTTGTGCTTTCTCTCTGTTTTTATTTTCCTTGCTCTTTTAAATACTATTTTATGGTTTTAAAATTCTAATATTTTGAAAAGTGTGCTGCAAATTTTATTAGTGATGAGGTCCTGATCTAATTGGCTCTCCAGTCAGTTCCCCCATCTGATTGGAATCCCTAGTTCCATATTGGGAACTGCTAGAAGTTAGGAACACAATTTCCCATTTTATTGGGAAATGCCAGTCCTGGGTTCGGTCCCTATAGTCCACACTGGGACCCGCTGGTGGCAGCTGCAGTTCCTCATCTATTTGGAATCACTTCACAGTCCCCGTTCTTTGGGGGTTTATTTTCTTGGTTTATCAATTTTTGGTTTCCTTTTATGGAATAACTAAAGATATTTGGGTCTATTAGTAAACATGTTTGTGCCACACAGAGAAATTTACTATGAGAAAGTGTACATTTCTAGAAATTATTAAAAATACTTATGTCTGCCAATTCAGAATGCTAGTGTGAGAGACAGTTCATAGTTGTTTACATCTTAATTTTCACTAAAATTAAGGTTTTCAAGCGTTAAAAATTCCAACGTATGTAATTAAAGCCACCAAGGTTTGTAGAAAAGGAATCTTTGATAAGGAATTTTATGCATGGTCAGGACCAGCTAAGATTGGAATGAATTTAATTGAGTGAATGAATTTTAATATGGACAGTAAACTGGTGCAAAATTAGAACTTGGTTTTCTCTCTGTTAAAAGGATGAAGTTTTCTTGGATTGCTGGTTTGCTCTTGTTAAGAGACTGTAAAAGCTTTTCTTTACCTTTTAAAGTAATCTAGAAAACAAAGATTCTGTATTCTGTCAAATAATTTCCTATGTTGTCTTTATCAGGTCTTTGATTACTTAAGAAAGCTGAGTCTTTTCTATGAAAAGAGCTAAGGTTTTCAAAAAAAATAATTATTTAAGTTTCTATATTTGCCCTTGATATCTTAAATTGTCATGATGGTTAAGTAGAAAACTGGGTGTTTCTTCACAGTGACCTATAAGCCTATTTGACTAAATGCTTTAAAACCTTTTATTTATTTATTTTTGGACAGACATTCTCAAATCAAATCCTAAATGAAGTCTTTCTGACTTATAACCAACTTCGGGATTTTCCCGAGAGTCCCAGTAACATTTCAAAAGATTTGTTTTCTCTTCTTATTAAAAAAGAAGGAGATGTTAAATGAATTAGACTTACCTAATATGTTAAATTACATGAGAAGCATTGTCAAATGAGAGGTTACACTAAGCCTTCTTTATGGTGTATTTGTATAGGTATATGTTATAAACGTTCCAGAAATTGTACAGAATTCCTCAAGTCTAATATATCCTGGTATAATGTTGTTATCGTAATTCCAGTTATTTTAAAATGTTGTGTGTCACAGAAATAACCAAATTTCCTCATGAATTCCATTGTAATAAGCTCTCATCAGACACTTTTAAAAGTCTTCCATAATTTACAGACAGTAACTGTTTTACTCAGATGCTTTCGCAAAAGTCTCCCTGCAGAAGTGTGTCACCTTCAAGGAGATTTATAGAAAGGTCTTTGACAAATATAGATTTCAGATAACTTTAAGATTATAAAACTAAATTGGGTAAGAATTTCTGGAACTAATGGGAAAACTGGATTCAAGCAGAATAAATATTACTTATTTTGGAACCGAATAAACTGAAAAGGATGATTATAATTTTTATAACTTTTTAACAGAAGAGACTAGAGTCTATGTCCACTTACTGGTATTTATGACTGCATTCCCAGTTCCCAGTACAGTGTCTAGTGTGACAAGGGGCTTGAGAAATCTTTGTTGAACAGAAATTGGATTGAGCCATTGTGAAGAGTCTTACAAGGAAAAAAAAAATCTTGTAAGTCAAGTATAAAAACAACATAGCAAATCAAGAAAAGCATCAATTAAGCAATGTGGTCTTTTCACTGCAAGCATGAGAAGAAAAATCACACCACTTGGAGTTTCTTGAAGGATGTCGTGAGCTGTTTGTTTCACTAGGTCATAATTTTCCTGTTGGCTTATGGAGGCAGTTAGAGAACCAGCTGCCACAGCTGGGCTGGGCTGTTGTCATCTCCACTCCCTGTTGTCGCTCTGATTGCACAATGCCGGTGCAGCAGGTGAGTCAGGCATCCTTATGATTCTTGCATTTCCTGAAGGAGGAGGGCCAGTTAGTCACATATCAGTGACTTGCCTGCCCAACTAGTAGACTGAATCTTGGCTGTTTCAGCAGGTGACAGCAATAGAGACAGAAGTTTTATAAGGAAAGAAATCAAAAGATGTGAAAATCATTTTCTAGATAGCTAATTCAATTACCGAGAGACAGATTACTAATGTTACTAGTGTTATGGTACCACCTTCAAAGGGAAGTGCACAGGTGTATTTAGATGGGTTTCTCACACTCAGATACAATAAGATAATGAAGGATGTGTGTTGTGGGTGATGACTAAAGAAGGAAATAGGAATTATTGAAGAGGATGGATGGTGCAAATAGCCAAGGAGGAATAGAACTGAAGGGCCCAAGAATTAAATAATTAGAAAAACCAAAAGATGGTAAAAGGTAGCAGAGGGAGTGTTTGCCAAAGGATTTGACACGATCTTTTTTGGTTGGAATAGTGCACCTAACCAGGTGACTATGCGATTCAACAACATGGGGTTCAAAGACAGCCTTTTAAAATCTCCTTTCAAAGCATTTTAGACTTCTCCTAACTGATGATGTTCAAAAAGAGAGCTGCTGACATCATTCCCACTCACGTGTCCGTCAGCGTGAAGCCCCGGGTGCACGGTGATCCTTTTCCCAGCGGGAACGTCTCTAATCAGTTTCATTTTTACTTACTGACTTTATTTGACTGAGACTTTTCTTAACAGAATTTGTGGAGGTGTGAGACACACTAAGGTTACTGAAACCAAGCAACTCTTATTCATCCTATTCACAGCTCTTAGCTTAGCCCAAAGCCCCGTAAGCTCTTTAAAAATAGCATGTTTAAGGAATGAATGTAGGATCTAAATGACCAAAGGAAAATTTGATTAAAACAGCCATGATTATATTTTGGTTCCCCAAATCATTCTTTTCATGAGATGAACTATTCTTTGGAAGATATGCATGGATTACCCCACCCAACCATTTATAACCTAGTATCAAGTGAAATTGTTGGCGTTAAGGGGCTTATTCTACCATTGGGGCTGTGCCACAACATGTCAAATGCCAGTGAAATGACATCGAAAATGTGATCAGAATTTCCACATATCAATATTTCTCTCTGGAAATACACCAATCACCAAGTGTCTTCATTTTTCCTGTCCTAACAGCATTATATAAAAATAGTAACAGTAATCTTTACTGGAAAATTCTCTTAAGAATGTGGCTTACGTGGCCCATTGACAGAATATAGGAGAGTAATGAACATCAGAGACCTTCACATCCCCTGAGTTTCAAAATTGCTGTGTCTGCTGAAAATGCAGATTCCCGTGCCCCTTTCCAGACCTACGAGGTCGGAACACTCAGGAGGTGAAGCACAAAAGTGCCTGCATTTAAAACTCAAGACAGATTTTCAGCACCACTGCCCTCTCCTTTGTTATCTAAGGAACAGCTCAGATAACAAAGGAAGGACAGGGCCATTCATCTGCCTGCTTCCCAACCCCCTTCCACGTTTTCCCTTGGTTCTTGCTCCTTAAATTCTAGCATCCGCTCCCTGATTATTTGATCCTGCTTCTAAGCATACAAATGGCCTCCTTGGGTCCTCAGGTACCAGTGCTGTGCGCTGGGAAGGGATGAACTAGGCAGATGTGGGTCTGCATCCTGGCACTCTCTGAATGGCCTTGGCCAAGTTATTCCACGTTTTAACCTACCGTTTCCACCTCTGTGAACATATGGACAATAATGACAACCTCACTATGTTACTGTGTACTCTGGGATGAATGTTTGTGCCCCCCCCCCCAAATCCATATGTTGAAGTCCTCACCCTCAGTGTGATGGTATTTGGAGATGGGGGCCTTGGGGAGGTAACTAGGTTTAGATGAAGTCACGAGGGCAGAGCCCCCAAGATGGGACCGGTGCCCTTATAAGGGGCTGAACAGAATAGAGCTCTTTCTCCTCTATGTGAGGATTTGGCAAGAAGGTGGCCACCTCTAAGTCAGGAAGGGGGCCCTCACCAAGAACCTGACCATGCTGCCACTCTGATCTTGATTTGCAGCCTCCAGGACTGTGAGAAATGAATGCCCGTTATTTAAGCCACTCAGTCTACAGGTCTTTCTGTTGCAGGAGCCTGAGCTGACTAACACACCACGAAGATCACATGAGGTAACAAGAGACAGTGCTTGGCACATGTTAGATGTTCAGTAATGATGATCTTCTTCCTTGTGAGTTATTCTAAAAAAGGTGAGACTTGATGTCCCAGTTTCCTGTGCAGATACCTACCACCCTGCTCTGTGAGATGACGGATCTGGACAGAGATGGGTACTAGGTGGAGAAAGTCCAACACATCTGTGTAACAGCACTTTTGAGAGAGGCATTTTGGTTAAAAGGACCAAATTCTAGAGGATTTGCCTTGAAAATCCAAAGCAAACAGTGCTTTTGCTTGGAATTTTGTGTTCTCTGGGTGGCTTGAGGGAGACTGATGGAGACTACAGGCCACCCTTGTCCCCAATCACCCCTTAGTACTGTCACTGATGGTAGGGGCCCCTAACACCAGACTCTGTCATTACAGTCTCTACCTGCCTTGCCTGGACCCCACAAAAGCCAGTGAGTGTGCTCCAGACAGGTCATCTTTGGTGTGGAGGTGGTTGTGATAGATACAGTCTTATTCATTCATTCAGTCATTCAACCAACAATCATGGGACACCTGTATTGGAGAAACCGTCCTTCAAGAAATCCAGGGTGTAACAGGGAGTCATCTCTGCATTCTAGAACCCAGGCTCTGGTTCCATGCCACTACCCTAGACACTATCCTTGTTTCATGCAACAAGCCATGTACTGTACAACCATTTCATATTTATCCATCCTTCAGCACTGGCCCGACTCCAGCCATCCACTTCTTATGTTAAGAGTGGAGCTAAAATTCTAAAACCCAATTCCACAGTCATTGCTGGGGGTACACACTTCTTTTCTGATAAATGGGTTTCTTTCTTTATTTTATTTTATTTTATTTTATTGAAGTATAGTTGGTTTACAATGTTGTGTTAGTTTCTGGTGGGCAGCATAGTCATTCAATTATATATAGACACATATTCTTTTTCATATTCCTCTTCATTACAGGTTACTACGGGCCATTGGATTTATAGTTCCCTGTGCTTTACAGTAGGATCTTGTTGTTTATCTATTCTGTACATAGTAGGTTTCTTCTTTGTTTTTAATTCAAAGCCACTAGTGGATTTTAAGGTCAGTTCATTTAAACCGATTTATTGGGTGCCAGGCACATTACAGACAAGCTCCTCCTGGAGCTTGCTGTCTAAATGAACACACCTTGATAAACCTTTGGGGTCAGTGGGGAGAAGGGCTTGGCTTTCTCCCCAGCAGGAGATGACAGCATCTGTCCCGCAGTCATCAGTGACGGGGTGAGTGCACCCCAAGGTGAGAGCGACACCATCAGCCTAGGCTGTTCCAGACAGTACTCCTCCAGTGCACTCTTAACTGAAACAAGGGAATCTCTACTTCTGCTACTGGGAACAGGGCCTCTTTCTTGTTCAAGGGCCCTGGGGAAAACAGAACTCGGTTTAGCCAGCTTTGAACTCAGCAGGCCCCTTCCCCAGCCCTCGAGGACCACTCTGAGGATGTGGTCTCTGAGCATCCTTGCCCAGGCCAGGGCTCCCCGCTCGGCAGGTGTGATGTCCCTGTTGCCCACTAGAGGGCGATAAGCTCCCGGACAGCAGTGGCGTGTGAGGGGCCGCTGTGGTGACCTTGGCTCAGAAGTCACTCAGCTGGATTTAGAATACCCTGGAAGTCAGAAAGCGTGGAAACAGCTAAATCAAAGATAAGACTGTCAGGTAAAATCCAGGATCTCAGTTAAATCTGAATTTCAGACAAACAACAAATATGAATATTAAATCATTCATTATTGATCTGAAATTCAGATTTAACTGGGTGCCTTGTACTTTGCTAAATCTGGCAACTGTAACCGAAGATCACAAGGACACTGGGGAGACTGAAAGCCTTTCTAAGGGATGGGGGGAAAAGGCGATTTTCACTACCTTCCTCTTGAATCTAGAGCCAAGCTTTGCATCCTTTAGTCTGGAAGAACTGGTTCACTCTGCACTTGGCAGAAAGCCAGTGATGTGGCCTGTGCCCTGTGGCCTTGGCTGGGAGAGGTGTGCAGAACTGTGTCCTGGAACACCTCCATTATCTTCTCCAAGGCCAATGCTCCATTAAAGTTCTTCCTATGTTCAGGATTTCTCCGAAAGATGTAAATATCTTTTTAAGAGACCACCATTGAAAAATACCATAGACTGAATGGCTTAAACCACAGGCAGTTCTGGAGGCTGGAAGTCAGAGATGAGGGTGACAGCAGGTCAGGTACTTGGTCAGGGCCCTCATTCCTGGTTTGCAATGGTCACCTTCTTACTGTGTCCTCCTGGGGAGGAGAAAGACCCCTGCCCTCTCCATCCCTTTAGAAAGGTGTCAGTCCCATCCTGGGGGCTCCACCTTCCCGATCTCATGGAACCCTAGTCACCTCCCAAAGACCCACTTCCGAATACCATCACGTGGGGGTTAGGGCTTCAACATACGGCTTTGGGGAGGACACAAACATTCAGTCCATGGCAGAGGAAAAGAACATAAGCCGCAAGATTGCTTGACAGCCTGTGGGAAGTCAGTACCAGACCAGAAAAAGGTACAGATTTAAAAGCCCCGATTGAGAGGCAGTAGGCAAAGGAGAGAATGAGACTAAAGACAGAAATGAATCTATATGTACAACTCAGTCACCATGCTGTGTACCAGAAATTAATACAACATTGTAAATCGACTCTACTTCAATTGAAAAAAAAAAAAAAAAGACAAAACTGAGGATCCCAGAAGAGAGAAGCCAGGGTTACAACTGCTACATTCCTAGTTGATCATTTTGTCCAGGGCTGGAGCCCTTTGGAGAGGTGCATTCGAAATCTGAGTCGGTGGCTCATTTCAAGTGAACCCTGTGACTTGGGAGGCTGCCCCCAACCCATAGCCGTGATTGCTATTCTTTGGCGATAATACTCTTCTCAGACTGAATAAACTCAATCACTCTCAAGGAGCATTTTTCTGTCTCCAGGTAGCTGGAACAGATTCTAATGTCCTCTGCGTCCTAATAAAGTCGAAAGTAATCACAGGGGCTTGTGCTCCCCATTAACCAGCACGGCTCCCCGAACTTTTCATCTTACTTGTGTTTCCTCTTCAGAGTGGACAAATGTACATGGAATACCAAAGAGGTTCCTAGGACAAATGTCTGTGAGATTCACAAAAGGAAGCATTTCTTCTTTGCTTCCTTTTTTTTCCAAGGTCAGTATCAAGCAAAGAGTTTCTGTTTGCCGGGAGAGGCTGCCGCAGCATCCGAGAGGACGCTGAAATGGCTGACCTTGAAGTCACAGCACCATCCTGCAGTCCTGCAGGCTGAATTTTCAAAAAAAACACATTTTTTTTAAGCCGATGAGGTTAATATCAAATTAAATCAGCAGGGGGCACAATTTCTTCACAATGTGTTAGGCTTCGTGGTTTGATTAGAAAGAAAACCACCTAAGCTGTTTCTTTGTGCTGTTCTGAATCGACTTTCCCAGATAATCCAAATCTCAAAATGTCACGCACATATTCATTTTTCGCAGAAAAAGGCAAACTAAGCCATCCAAAATGGGTAGGCAAATTTACTGACAGTGCCTGGCTAAGGATAGATACCATTTCTGCACCAGTAATTCTTTATTTTAAAAAATCAGCAATGGTAGACCGGGCACGTTCAGGACTGTACACCCAAGCCCTGCAGTATAACTTGTTGCCCATATTTATTTAAAGTTTCTTCCTAGAAACTCACAGCCGGATGGTGACCCCCACTTTCTGGGCCTCTAGAAAATTAGGAGGAAGATTTCAAGCTATGGATTTCATCAGGCTTTGTGGGTGTTACTTTCAGGGGCTGTGTTTTGCAGCTGTCTTGCCCTCTTTAAACAGTCTGTATTTATACCACCTCCACATCGGATTTGCTATATCCTCTTTTTGATTTGCTAAAAAGGAATAGGAATCGATGTATTTGAGTCGTAGCCACTCCCATCTGTGTGGCGTGGAGTGATCTGCCAGTGCTCAGCTGTCAGTTCCTGCACTTGTACTTACTTGGCTCTGACTCGGTGCTATCTTCAATTAATCACCTTATTTCTCTTGGCATTAATTTTATTACCTTTGAAAACGAAAACAGCTTATACCTATCACATGAGAATATTGAAAAGATTCAGAAATCTCTCCCTGAAGGGTTATCAAGAGTTCTTTAAAATTATTATATTAAATGTAGTCATAATAACAGCCCAAATGACATAGAACGTACTCCGTTTTAGGCTTGATTTCTTTGCAACTATCAACTCATCAAATTCTTCTGTAGAGAGGTTAAGAGACTTGCTCAAATTCACTGATGTAGTAAATGGTCAGGCAGAGATACAGATATAGACATGCTGGCTCTACAAGCTATGTGCAAGGTAAAGGGTTTTAACAGAGACATGCAAATCAAAACTGCAGTGAGGTATCACCTCACACCAGTCAGAATGGCCATCTTTGAAAAGTCCTCAAATGGTAAGTGCTGGAGAGGGTGTGGAGAAAAAGGAACCCTCCTACACTGCTGATGGGAATGCAGTTTGATGTATCTGTTATGGAAAACAGTATGGAGATTCCGCAAAAGACTAAAAATAGACTTACCATATGATCCAGCAATCCCACTCCTGGGCTTATATCCAGAGGGAAACTTAATTCAAAAAGACACCTGCACCCTAATGTTCATAGCAGCACTATTTACAATAGCCAAGACATGGAAACAACCTAAATATCGTCAGTAGATAACTGGATAAAGAGGCTGTGGTACATTTATACAATGAAATACTACTCAGCCATAAAAAAGAATGAAATAATGCCATTTGTAGCAACATGGGCATGAGATCGTCTGATGATGGCAACATGGGCAGGGGGTCACTTTGTTCCAAAGGACTCCAGCCAAGCAGCTGTAGAGTCTGCAACTGTTTGTGAAGGCAGGGGACACGTGGACAGTCCCAGGCCTCCTAGGAACCAGCGGGACAGCTGAGAAACTGCCTTGTGGCATCTCCCACAGCTAGGGCAGTGAATGGGAACCAGCTTGGTGACAGCTCCTCTCATGACTGCCTCTCTTGCTGAGTTCCTTAGGGGAAGAGAGATGTTCACCAAGACAAGTCAGACTGTGGCTGGGCCCTGCCTCTGCAGCCTGTGTGGGGACATGGTGTGAGGGAGACATGGTGGAGCTGGGCCCCTGCAAACTGCAGATAAAAGCCCTTCTGACTGAGTTCTCACCCCAAGGTGGCATGGGGAGTAGGGAGAAAGGACTTCTGCTCGTTAAAGGACATGGGATTTTCAGAGGAATAATATATTCTGCTTATGGCTTTGTCTTTTACTGAAACATTTCTCATCTTCTAAGACTAATTACAGGAATGTTTCCCTGCAGACAAAGGTAGTGTTGAAGTACATCCCCAGATGTGTACGAGGACCAATTCCAAGGTCTTGAGTGTGTGCTTGTGTATATGTGTGTGTGTAAATGTGTGTGTGCAAGCCAAACATTAGCAGCACACAAGGGAGGGTATAGCTCAGTGGTAGAGCACATGCTTAGCATGTGGGAGGTCCTGGTTCAATCCCCAGTTCCTCCATTAAAAAAAATCCTAATTACCTCCCTGCTATAAACAAACAAACATTAAAAAATTTTTAAAAAATGGTGGATGGTATAGCTCAGTGGTAGAGCACCTGCTTAGCATGCAGGAGGTCCTGGCTTCAATCCCCAGTCCCTCCATCAAGAAATAAATAAATAAATCTAATTACTTCCACCCTTTCGAAAAAATAACTAAATAAACATTAGCAACATACTTCACAGACCACCAGCCCACCATCTCCACCTGCTTTCCGACCTTTGTAAGTGATGTATGTAATTACACAGTCATATTCATCCCCAGGCACACAAACCGGCTCATCTCATTCATTTCTTAAATGTATTACATGGATTGTTTGAAACGTGACATTCCAATCTTAACAAGTCTTCAAAGGAACATTTTTACAGCCATTGCCTTTTCATGCCTGAAAGAAAGACTCAAAGAAGTGCAAAAGCAGAGCGCAGGTAACCAGGCTTGTTCATCTGTCCCCCAAACTAAGGCTGCTTATTCATCTGTCACACCTGAACCACATCGGGCAGGAGATGTTACTGTTACTCAGGAGTCAAAGTACCGTTACTCAGGAATCATAAGGTGATTCAAAGTATCATCTTATGGCCCTGAAGTAGAATTTAGGACTTCTGTGTATGACTCACCCTAGCTCTCCACTGGGAGAAAAATGAGATGGGCTTGTTACGATAGAAGGGAAGAGATGCACTTTGAGTTGGAACCTCAAGGCCCCTAATATTACTAGTGAAGGTAAAGAAATTAACCAGAACACCTCGTCCTGATGATACAGGAAAAAATTTGCCCAGAGAGGATGGGCCCTGGGATGGGCCCTGCCAAGTGTGGATCCCTGGCTGTGCACAGGAAGGAATTCAAGACCAAGCCATAGCTGAGTAAAGGTGGGTTTATTCAGAGAGATGTACTTTCCAGAGGCAGAGTGTAGGCCGTCTCAGAAGGCAAGAGAAAGGCCTAGGAGGTACACATTCCACAGGCAGAAGGCGGGCCGTCTTACTCAGAAGGGAGAGCAGTGGCCTCAGAGCCTGGGGTCGGCCAGAAAAAATTAGCTCTGCCCTGAGGTGCGGGGCTGTTAGTTTTCATGGGCTCAGTAACTTCATATGCTAACAAGTGGGGGGATTGTTCCAACTGCTTTGGGGAGGGGGCTGGGAGTCCCAGGAACTGGGCCACCCCCCACCCTTTGACCTCCTATGCTCAGCCCTGAAGCTGTCCTGGCACCTGTGGGAGGGCCATTTAGCAGCTATTGTATGTCGATGAGAGCACACTGAAGCCCAAGGTCTACTGGGAGTTGACTCTTCCACCATCTTGGTGCTAATTACAGTGTCATTCTTTCAATGTCTGTGCCCTGCCCCCTTCCCTCCTGTCTCACCTATGGGCCCAGGACAGAGCACACAGGTGCCCCTGGGCCACCCTCCACTCCTTCCCTACAGAGCACCTCGTGAACATGACTGGAAACACCAGCCCACATGGCCAAGCCCCTGTGCAACCAAACTGTAACTTCATAGCCCCTTTTCATATTGCCCCCCAAAGTTTGTATAAGAAAAAATATTCAGGTCTGATTTGCAACCTTTCAAAAACTGTCCTACCAAATAAGCTATTCACTGTGAATTTTAGAATTTGCTGGAAAGGCTGGATGAACTTTCTACAGTTCCCCCCAGAGGAAGGGACTCAAGTCACCAGGCTGGGGAAGGAAGGTGGGGGTGGGGAGGTGGGACACAGGAGGATTTGTGAAAGTCCACGCATCTCGTGGGGACCCTCCTCCCCAACCCCAGGCTCAACTGTCCTCCGGGAACCCTGGGAACCAGGTGCATCCTCTCCAGGTGCGAAGTGGAGGGCTCCTCTCTGGAGAAGCAGATGTACAGACACTGATAAGTTTGAGAGTCACCTGGCCAAATGGCTGTCCCTGCCCGTAACCCTGCAGATAGGTTCACCAGGAAACACGGGCCAGCCTCGCACTGAGCTTCCCTGAGCCCTCAGGAGCCTCATTCTTTTGTGGATGAGGAAGAAGAGAGGATGGTAGATGTCGAGGGACACTGCTAATGAGAAAGACAGGGAGGAAAGAGTAAAGATAAAAAGCTCAAAGGAGTCGGGAGCTATACAGAGAGGAGAAGAAACAAACATCTTAAAATTGAACTCCCTGGGGAGAGACAAGAGGATACATTAGGTCCATAAAGCAGGAACCAGTGGGCTCCTGGAAGTCAAAAGCTGAAAACTGAAATGGAAAAAGTCAGTAAAACTGCTGGGGGATAATCTTAAGGAAATCCACCAGAAAGTAAAACAAAACAAAAGCACAACCAAAAAGCCCCTAAAGGGTTCTCATAGGAAAATAGAGAAGAAGCTAAAAACATTGGAGGATCAAACTAGGAGGTACACTCAGGCAGGAACGGGCTCTGCAGGGAGAGCCTGGCAGAGGGAGGGGCTGGAGAGTCATGTGGGGGACGTGCCAGTTTAGACAAGCGTGTCAGGGAGGACTGTCAGGGGAGGGGACCTGTCCACAGGTCCTCTCCATGCGCTTTGGAGCTCAGAGTTCCCTGCCACAATCCCCTTGCCGGGAACGGTTGCTCTGATTCCTTGGGCATTTTTATTTCTGCTCATGACAATAAATTAGATTCTGTCCATGACATGATTCCTACCCATTTCAAATGTGTGCTACACGTCTCTGCTTCTTTTTAAGGCGTTCATGGTTTATCACTAGGTGACTATTTCCATGCTTATATTTATGCTCCCTATTTGGTTTTTTTTTATGTTGCTATTAAACGTCACAGGACCTCAGAAAAACATCACAGGCATAATCTACCCAAAAAGATTAAGCAAAGCTTTCATCTTCCTTTTCCTTTGGCCTCTGCATTTCATCCCTCAGGGTTCTCATGCTGCTTACCAGTGTCTAAATTTTATTTATACGTTTTGGTAATGAAATTGCAGAATTAAAGTACCCAACCTTCCTTCAGTCCTCCTGTGCTTTCTGCAATTAGGAGAATCTTAAAATGCATGTTATGGGGAAAGCCTTTCCCAGCAATAGCACGGGCACCGATGTGGCAGCTAGCATCCCCGTGTAAACTTCTCTCTTCACTGTCAAACGCTGTATGTTTTCATTAGGTGATCAATGGAAGCAGCTTGACTGCTCAGGAGCTCACCCCCTCCTTGACCTTAATGAGGGTGTACATCGGAGAGTGGAGTGGGGTGACATTTATGATGCTACCACTCCGTTCTGTGATTAGACACAGATCGTTCAGAGGTTAGGCTTCAGGCTAGTGGTGATGCCAACGTTTTCGAAACGGCAATTGTGGTCATTACAAAACTGGCAATAAGAATGACGAATATCTTGTTTTTCAAACTGTGCCTCCAACAGCAATAGCATGACATAGCTGGTAGCGTGGGAGGAGCTCCTACCATAAGCCAGGCTCTGCGCCCAAGGGGTGGGAGGAGGGAAGGGGCTTCTGGGAGGATGAAGAAATAAAGACCATCAGGAGTCGGAGAGGCAACGGGGAAAGATAGAACCCACAGAGCCTAAGTGTGTTACTCAGGGTTTTCCGCAAAGGATTAAATAAGGTCTTGTAAGAGCTCAGTCTGAGAACGTCGTCTTTTTTAAGTTTTTGGCAAACTCATAAAACTTGACTCTTAGCCTTTAGATCAAAGTATATCTATGTTTCTTAACCCAAATTTCCAGAAAAAGGAGAAACCAACTAACTGAGACTCTCAAGTGGGATGTGTGCCTTACCATGCAGCTGTAAGTTTTCCCAGAACTGTAAGAAAACTGATCTGTCCAAAGGATGTTTGTGATAGCTGAGTTGCAATCCCGTTCCATCCTATCTCTGAACATTTGGATGCAGACAAACTCCATCATACTTGAGACGAGTCTTTAGTTTTAGCAAATATATCGACTGGCGAACCATCAGGCCAAAGCCATGGCTAGTCTTTGAAGTGCCAGGTGGGACCTTGTACAAAAACTGCTCAACCTAGTCCCCCCTACCCTTAAGAGATGCACTTCAGTGCTGGTCTTCGACTTTATAAGCAACTCGGACAATCATCATCATGTCCTCTGGCTGTATCTGATCATTTCTTCTCTGAATTGTAGTTTCATTTTCTCATTGGCAGCCTTCTGTTTGTTTTTTCATGGGATGGGACAAATTTCAGATCCTGTAGAAAGCCTTTTGCATTAAGCATGGCTATTAATGAAGTGGTACTGCCTGACTTATGATAATGGGTGCTCGAGGTCCTTTCTTCTGGTTTGGGGGAATCCTGCCTCGAGAAATCGGTCTTGGAACTGGCTGTGCTCGGGAGTCTGAGTCTTCCGGGCAGATGCATCCTCCTCTGTTACAGGTTTCTGAGACCTGCCGTGGTAGGTGCTGTAGTGCCAGTTTCAAAGCCTTCCATTTCTTTTCCTTTGAGTCTTTCTTGGTCATATGCATTGTAGACAGCTGGGACAGGTTACTTTGTACACAATGCGGGACCCACAGGTGCTGTATTTGGGCCAGTCCACTGTTCAGGTACGTCCCATTCTTCTCTGGCCCACACAGATGGAAGAACTGCAGAAATTTTCTTGGGAACAGTTTACTGTACTTCTGACCCTTCCCCCACCCCCATCACACACACACCACTAACAATATCTTGAGTCACAGTTGCCTCAGCATCCTGCAAACGCCTCTGTTTTAAGGCAATTATATCATCATCTAGATCTATCTTGGTTGTAGGTCAGTTCTTAGCCTTCATTTTGACTTTGTTGGCAGCAGATTGTTTCCAAAGACAGAGCTTCAGACAAAGACCTAATCTGTTCTGTTTGTGCAGTCCCTCCTTTGGGCCGACCTCTCCTTATCAAGGTCACACACTCTTCGTCTTCAACTCACGTTTCCTCTGCTTCTGCTAAATCCTAAATCCTTATCTGCAGCTCGTTTAACTTGAGCAGATCCCTGAAGACCTCCTTCGAGGGGGCACTTCTGTCTGTACTTGCTAACATTGCTGTCTCACCACGAGATATCCAAGTTGTCTTCTCAGACGGGTCTTTTTTTTTTTTTTTTTTTGACTGATCTGTAGTTGATTTACAATGTTGTTTCTGGTGTATAGCATAGTGGTTCAGTTATATGTATATATTTTCACATATATTCTTTTTCATTATAGGTTGTTATAAGAAATTAACTATAGTTCCCAGTGCTATAATTTATCCCTTTCCTCTTTGGCAACCATAAGTTCGTTTTCTGTGTCTGTCTGAGTCTCTTTGTTTTGTAAATAAGTTCGTTTGTGTCACTTTTTTAGATTCCACATCTAAGTGACATCATATGATACTTGTCTTTGTCTGTCAGTCAGGTCTTCTAACTACGGAAATGCTTCCAGCAGCTGGGGTAGGACACGAACAGAAGGAACAGCAGGAACAGCAGGATGAGAAGTGTGCACATTATAAAGCAGAAATAAGAGTCCGATGCATGGTTTTCTCAGGGTTGGTTTTCCTTTCCAGTCTCCTAAACTACACGGTTAGTCGATCTCGGCATTCTCAGGCTGCTGGAATACCAGACGTCCCCTTGTTGCCTTCACCACCATCTCCTGGGGGTTGTGCTGGTGCAGCAGGCTGAGCGCGTGTGTCTCCCCCTGTTGCTGGCGCCTCAGTGAACCAGCAGCACTGACAGTTGTCTGCACCGGTGACAGCAGCCAGGGCTCCGAAGACCCCCACCCACACTCTGAGGCCTCAGAAAGCCACATGAGATCATCTTACTAGCCCTTTCCCCTCTTGATGTTTTTTTACATAGGAGCAGGGCCCAAAGTGCATACTTACAACAATCACCCCACGAAGAGGGATCCTCCTGAGATTTCACTCTTAACCTGTTTAAAATGGCCTCTGGTTTACCTGCTCAGACCCGCCCAAACCTGCTTCTCACGGTCTTTCCCATCTTAATAAACACAATCAGCCCCTCTACATGCGGGTTTGCATCTGTGGATTCAGCCACAGAATAAAACACTAGGGGAAAAAATTCCAGAAGCTTCCAAAAAGCAAAACTTGAATTTGTCACACTCTGGCAACTATCTGCATAGCATTTACATCATATTAGGTATTTTAAGTGATCTAGAGATGATTTAAAGCATATAGGAGGATGTGCGCAGATTACATGCAAATATTATGCCATTTTATATAAGGCATTCGAATATCCTTGGATTTTGGTATCTGTAGGGTGGGGGGACTGGGAGGGGTGCTGGGAGAGAGTCCCCCCACCCCCCCAGATAAGAGGACCCACTGTGGTACTCCTCATTTGATGAGACTCCTAGCCAGAATTATCCTTCACTTTTCTCTTGTTACTACCCCATATCCAGCCCAGCCAGAAATCCTGACTCTGGTCCAAATCAGTCATCTCTGGGAAGGATTTCTGTAATAACCCCCTCAGTGGTTTTCCTGTGTCTATTTTTAGCCTCGCCCCCTCCCCCTAATAAACACACACACACACACACACACACACACACACACACACACAGAGTTTAGTCTTTACAGCCAGAGGGTCCTTTTAAAGGCAATTTGGATTGTGTCACTCTTTTGCAATAACCCTCTACATGTACCAGCCAACCCAAAGTTCTCCCTGAAGCCTCAATGCCCTGCAGGACTGTGTCCCTAGGTGTCTCTCTGACACAATTCACATACTCGAACCTTGCTTGCTTTGCTGGTCACACTGGCTTCCCTCCTGGTCCTCAGCCATGCCCGTGGTTGCATCTGCTCTTGGACAGGTCTGCCCCAGGTCCTTTGTACCTGCTGTTTCCTCAGCCTGGAGCCTCTTCCTCTAGATAAACCCAAGGCTGGCTCCTCAGTTCACCCACTTCTCTGCTCAGAGATGTCTCTCCTCTTGAGAACCCTATCTAAAATATCACTCTCATCACCTCATCCTTCTGTATTTTTTATTACAGCATTTATGTTTACCCAGTATCATATCATGTATTAGTATTGATTTCTTTCTTGTATTTGCCTAATAAACTAAGACCCATGAGGGCAGGGCTCTGTTTTGCTGTCTGCAGGGTCCTCACACTTAGAACAATGCTTGACAACAAACATGTGCATTGGGCTTTTTGTTTGTTTGCTTGTTTTTTGTTTTGTTCCCGGTGGCAGGGTGGTAATTAAGTTTATTTATTTGTTATTATTTTTTTCTTTAACTGGAGGTACTGGGGATCAAACCCATGATCTTGTGCGTGCTAAGCATGCACTCTCCCACTGTGCTATACCCCCTCCCAAATATGTGCTTAATATGTATTTGTTAAATGAATGTCTAGGTGGGAAAATTGGAACTTCAGACAAACTGCCCTTATTTCTCCATTTTTCCCAAGGAAAATTTTGCCAAGTGTAAGGATAATCCATTGTGCAAATAACATGGACACCCATGATCAGAAATTGACCATAATTTGAACTCAAGCCCTTTGTGGCTCCCTGTTGACTGCTGTAAGAACATTTTATGCCAGTCTGCCAGATGAAACATAAAACTAAACTCTGTCTAAATTATTTCCCCCTTGTGTTTCTGAGTAAAAAATCTCAGCCCTGATCTTGCAGAGGGTCTGGAGGAGATGATTTACTGGAATGGCATGGACACCATTTACAGCACTGGTACAGCGGCCTCAGTATCACATTGGCTAAATTATGTTGCTAATGAGGACATTCCAGGGAGTTTCCATAACAGATTCTCATTTACTTCCAGAGCTGCGTGTACAACTCCACCAGCCCCTGAAACAAGTGTGGTAACATCAGTGCATAAATCACTCTTCAAGCGAGCAAAGAAAATACGTCATGACTCACACTTACCCCCTGTAACAGCAGATGAGGGAGAATATTTATTGTTTACTTACTTTGGTTAATTCAGCTTTTTAAACTGTTCTAGCTGAACTCTAAAACTCTACCAAATGTCTTAGACTGACCACACGGCCAAGTAAAGGAATCTGTTATGGCAGTTAGCAAACTGAGGTTTGTTTCCAGCACGTGTGTAAACTTGTGAAAGTAGCTTTCATTCTTTCTGCCCCTTATTATAGTAGAGGATCATATAGTTGAAATTTTCCCCAAACCCCAGCATTTTCAGAAAATAGCAAGTACCAGAGCCTTCCCTTTTATAGGAAAAGAAATGGACAACTTAAGATATAAATAGAAAATATATTTGTGGAACAAGACTGTTTTTAATTGAAGTATGTTCAGTTTACAATGTTGTGTCAGTTCTGGCTTACAGCATCATGTTTCAGTCATACATATACATACATATATTCCTTTTCATATTCTTTTTCATTATAGGTTACTACAAGATATTGAATATAGCTCCCTGTGCTGTACAGTAGGAACTTGTTTGTTTTATATACAGTAGTTAGTATCTACAAACCTTGAACTCCCAATTTATCCCTTCCCACACCTTTTCCCCCCTGGTAACCATAAGTTTGTTTTTTATAGAAGTCTGTGAGTCTGTTTCTGTTTTGTAAAAAAGTTCATTTGTGTCTTTAAATTTTTTTTTTTTAGATTTCACATATGAATGATATCACGTGGTATTTTTCTTTCTCTTTCTGGCTTACTTCACTTAGAATGATGGTCTCCAGGTCCATCCATGTTGCAGCAAATGGCATTATTTTATTCTTTTTTTTAACAACTGAGCAATATTCTGTTGTATAAATATACTACAACTTCTTTATCCAGTCATCTGTCGATGGACATTTATGTTGTTTGTGGGATAAGATTTGACTGTCTACAAATGCATATGTAGAAAAGGAAAATTCTCTAAAATTCTGTTTTTCTGTGTTTCTAAGTTTCCTGCATTTCTTCAGGCAATTAGTCCACAAATATTTACTGAGCACCTACTATGTTCCACACACTTGGCTAAATAGAACTGGGGATATGCAGCGTGGAGGACAGATATGGATGTAAATGTGTATTACTTTTATAATTAAGTTAAAAAATATATTCTCTCAGACCAAAATAGTCTTGAGATTCATAAAAATTTGAGGGAAAAACTAGAAGAAGTTACTGTCAAAATTTCAAGAAAAATCTTGTAAATGAACAATGCAAGTGAATTGAACAGCAAGGCTGCTATGGAGAATTGGATTGCAGAAGTTCCAAAAATATTTGCAGCTTTTGAAGCTGGTCTCTGATACTCCTGTAATAGTATTAACTTCAGCTCTTTGTTTTGTTGTTGTTGTTGTTGTTGTTGTTGTTGTTGTTGTTGTTTTAAAACCTGGCACTTTCAACACCCAGGGCAGAAACCAGCAGCCCCAGGAGTGGAGAGACCAGAGCTCTCATGCCTTCTGGAAGAACAGCTGACCGGGCATTTTTGGCAAGCAATTTGGAAAAATGCATTCTCCGTCTCACATGACATCTCATTAAAAAATGGAAGACATTGATCATGGAGTTTCCAGTTCCCCTTCTGTTCCTTTCTCCTCCTTCCAGATAACCTCCTCAATTTCCTGATCCTTAATGTGCTTTGTCCACAAATTTGCTCCTAGGAAATGATTCTGAGAGAGTCATTCACACCAAATGTCTGATGTGTCTTTCCCCTTTCCCGTAGGCATTTACACAACAAGCCTCATCACTTTAATCAGAAGGGAAATCACTTCTGAATTTCTTATTTTACCATCTGTTAATTGGAGACGTGGAGTGACTTTCAGCTCTGCCCTGTGGTTCTAAACGCATTGATTTGCATTACAGGGGGCAGGACGTAGGAGGTGAAATTGGGGGAATTAGGGTGATTTTCCTTACAATGACACAACACCCAACAGCGCTGTAACCAGTAAAGTCATTTAATTCCTCATGTGACAAGAAGTCTCGAGGTGGGAGTTTCAAGCGTATGTCAGCAGCTCAGCGTGGCCGGGCAACTGAGTCTCTGATTGGCTTGTCTTCCACCGTGTCTTCCCTTCCACCATGTTTTCCTTAAGATTTGCTCTTCCCTGGAGCCCCAGCAGACCCCCTTCCATCACACTGGCCAGAACCGGGTCTCTGACACCTCTGGTAGCAAAGAGTTGACAGAGACCAGTCCTGAGTTATATCCTAGGGTTAGGCATATTGAGAACCAAGCAAAATTGAGATTTTGTTGGCAAGGATGCAGGGAAAGTGTTCCTGGAAGGCAGTCAATAGTGTCCGCCACTACCTTGGAACCACATCACCAAGGAGATGCTCTGAGCAGGTCAGGGGCCAGGCAGTTAAATGACTGAGTCAGACCCCTGGGTTCTCTCCAATCCCCCAACACTTTCCAGTTTCGTTCTTGCAAATGTTCTGGTTAAGAGGGGAGGAGGGTGTGACAGACAGCGGACAGCGATGTTCTAAATTAAAAGAGAAATATGACGTTGCAACACTGTGCTCAATTTGCCTGTTCTTATGATTTGTCTCATATTTTAAATTCTTTAACTGGAATTTATTCTGCTGAACATCTTCAATCATATTTGCAAACTTACTAGAAAACATAATAGTTTTGTTTTGTTTTTTTTTTTGGTGGGATTGCTCTGTCACTGAAATGGTCCAGAGATGACTGTATTTCAGTTTTATTTTCAAAATCTCCACTTATCACATGTTAGCATGCTAAGAAAACAGATGGTTTGAGCTAAGGCTTCTTTTGTTGTGTGCAGGCTAATGTTTTAAACATCATGCCAAGATTTGAGTTGAAATTTTAGAATTGTTTTCCCGACTGAGCATAGGGTACCCTCAAAATTCTCAGTCTTCATGAAGGGAAAGCAAAATTTTTAGATGAGGACTAATTCAAGAAAAATAAGAAGCTTCAGCTTTAAGTTGGGTTTGCAGCATGGCAACTTGAGAGTCATGAAAAAATGTGGTAGGACTCCAAAGAGCAATTATTTACCACAGCAGCCAGTGCTTCCCGACGTGGCTCCAACTTGCACAGATCACCCCTGACCAGCTCCAGCAATCTGCACGCAGAGAGCTCTGGGCTTGTTACATGACTAAGAGACAGCAATTCCCCATTTCTAGCAGCATGACCTTATCCAAGCCTGTAGACCTCAGTTTCCACATCTGCAAAATGGGAATTTTAATAATTTCCCATTTCATGTTTCTTCGAGGAGATGAAGTGAAGTAATGCATGTAAATATTTAAGACAGTGCCTAGCACCTAGTGCTCAATAAATGTTAGATCTGATTATTGTTTTCTTTTTTTATAACATCACTTTATTTTATTTTTATTTTATTGGTAGTGGAGGAGGTAATTAGGTTTATTTATTTTTTAATGCAGGTCCTGGGGATTGAACCCAGGACCTTGTGCATGCTAGGCTGAGCTATACCCTCCCCCCTGATTATTACTCTTTTCTCATTTTATTATTTCCAGCATCAGATGGTGCTTGGCATAGAATCAGCACAAGCAAGAGCTGCAGTGGGTAGAACAATCTCATTTTAGCCTTGACTCCATAGCTAACATTCTGTGACCTTGGACAAGTTATTTATTTATCTTTTTTTGAATCTCAGTTTTCTCATTGATAAATAGGAAAAATAATAATATTTTTGTCAGCTTGTATGGATGAGGGGCATCTAAAGGCATCACCGTTTCTCCATTCATTCCTGGGCCGTGCATGTGTGTTTATGTGTTTGGGGGTTTGGAATATGGGTATGTCTGTGTAGCATCATGTATGAAGGGATGTGTCCAAAACGGTCCAGAGCGAACCTGTCAAAGTAGTTCATGGACTGAAATATACAAAAGGCTTGAGAACTGTTTATGCGGGCAAATCACATCTTGAAAAGGGAGTTTGAGGTGCTTATTTGCCAAATAAGCCTTCCCATACCCCGTGGCAGTAACCCCATGTTTACCCCTATGCCATTACCTTTATATTTAAAATCAGAACTTTTAAAAACATTTTCTTTTTTCTTTTCTTAAAGGCACATGATACACTCTTGTATCTTTAAACTGGTAGTTTGTAATATTTTTAGTAGGAAATAAAGGAAATGCTCAAATCTTTTTGTCTTGGAAGGGATTTTTAAACTCATCCGATAAATCAACATTTAAAACAAATTTCTTCGTTTAAGTTCTCCATTTCTGGTTTCACTTTTTTTTTTCTTTTTTTTGGGAGATGAACATGGCAAAGTTTGTCAAAAAATAACAAAAGCAGAGAGAGTGGCAGATTATAACTGAGTTACTAGAGAACCACATTGCTACATTTTCCTCCCTATTAAAAGCAATGGTATTTTGTCATTTATCAGCCCCCTGCAAATATCCTCCTTTCCTACAAGTCAAAAATGTCTCTTTTAGGGCATACGGGATAAGTTGTAATAACACATTTGATAGTTCTAAATAATTCTCTGCTAGCAATGTACACAGTGAATGTTATTAATGGGGAACTCTTTGCAAAAACCCTGAAAGTAGCCAATAACTCAACTTGTCAGCATTTTGATAACCACAGGCTTCAATTTAACATGTAGAAACGTAGGATTCAGTTTAGTAGTTTCAAAAGCAATGAATATAGATGATGAAATCTTCTTTCAGGGAAAGGGGCGGCAAATTATTATACATGGACACTTATTTCTAATAATGTCACTTTAATGTAGTTCTCAGTTGCCTGATATTAGAAGTATGTGCCCAGGAATAGGATGAGAATTTAATCATCATTTCAGAGCTCCAGGCCCCATCTTAGGGACCAACTGAAAATCTTATCAGCAACTGAAGGGCCATGTTTCTCATCCCTTTCTTACACTTTCTGATCTCCTTTCTCTTCTTACCTTCCAAGTTTATTTCTAAACATCCCAGAGTGAATGCTCTTCCAGATGGGAATTAACTGCCACGTCAGGGTGTTTGTCACCGGGGTGTGGCTGGCCTCTTCTTCCCTTTAAGACTCAGACAAGGTGTCATTTTTCTACAAACTCCCTTCCTCCCCTCCGAAGACCTTCAGTCTGGGTGAAGGAGAAGAAACAGACATCCTCAGGTTGCCTAACATCGAGCTGTGGACAAGGCTGTCCGTCGCCTGGAATGGGCTAACTTCCATGACCAGGGTGCTCTTGTCACCGGCAAGGCCATTTCTAGCCAGGAAAGCCTTCCAATTCCCGTGATCATGCCATTGGTGGGGGCTCCCTGCTCTCTCCCAACTTGACCAGCTGCAGAGAGGTGGGGTCTCTCTCCCAGAGTCCAACCCATGCTTCTCCATGGCCTGGTGAAGGCTAAGGGACCACGTGCACTTTCATGCTCTCATCTTAGCAGGATCCCCAATAACCTACCTGAGTAGCACCAAGTGTTATTTTGTTTATGGGGTTCAGTCCCACACCTGCCTTAGCACCCGGCTTCCCTCCTGTGTGCTCCCATGCTCCTCGGACTTCCCTCCCCACCAGTCTCTATTATATCATTCGTGTGTTCCTCTGATGGCCATTGTATCATGCTGCCTGAGGGCAGGTACCTCGTCTTCTACTTCAGTGTATGCAGAGAGCCTGGCCTAGTGCTGGAAATGCTCAATAAATACCATTAAATGAATGGCTGAATGGTCAAGAATTACAGACGGCAAGATCAGAGAAATGTTGGCTTGGTTACTTCTTTTCTACATTTATGGATTTCTTGCATCTACTTTCTAATGGGATTTTATGTTGCGTCTGAAGCCAGCTGATGTGAAAAAAAAGGAGGCCCATTCTTAGAGACGGTGCATTGTAGCAAGGACCAGTGATGTGCTGGTAAGTGTTCATCAACGTAGCTGATTTCAAGCTACCAGCATGTTACGACTGAGGGCAGCACTGGGGAGGGAGGCCCAGTGGCACACCATTCTGCAGCACTTCCATTGCACAGCTGCGATGGAAGAAACTTACCTCGAGAGCATAGATAATAGTAAAATGCAGTGAAATATTTAGGAAGTGGAGGGGTTTGAGTACTTATTGCCTTTGCTTGTAATAGAACTTCTTTAATTGTATTATAGTATAATTCAATGTATTTATTAATTGTATATAATATTAAATACTTATATATAATTATTTAATCATAATTTAATATAATTTAATAGCTTAACAACTGGCTTGCAAAATTCTTGGTAATTTAATCCTTTTTTCTCATGGTACCGTAGAACCTGACTTCAGACACTTTCAGGCAGGACTGTGCTTTTCAACCTGCCTTCAGTGCCAAACCTTCCCCACCCAGCCTGGAACCCACACAGGGTCACTTCAACCAGGAGCATTTGCTGTTGGATTTAAACAACTAGTTGTTTTGGTTAGTGACAGAGAAGGACGAAAGTTTATGAGAAAGAGTAGGTAGATCAGAAAGAAGATTGAGATGGTCTTTAACTCTGCAAAACCTAGAACCTTTTACTACAAGTGTATTAAGTTGAAGCAGGTGAATTGCCTGCCTAATACTAACTAACCCAGTATTTTTGTGTTGGGCACCAGGGATTTCTATCCCTCACCATCCCCCAAGCCCAGTTTGATTCCAGTCACTCATTTTCTGTCCAGCTGTATTTTCTGGCTTATATGTCTCCTTCTCAACCCTCTTGATGGTACAAATAACCTTTGAAATCCCACTTCCTACCAGAATTGCCTCTTGACTTTTGGATGAAAGTGATGATTCCGCCACCATTGCCCTACCCTTTCTGTCCCCACCAACCAAACCAAATTTGCTTTGTTTGTTTGTTTGTTTTTAGGTAATATCAAAACACTTCTATGAGCCTTGATTTTGTGACTATCTTATGAATGTATTGGATATTCTCATGGCCCTGTTCTTTTATGTGTCTTTTTAGACTGCCTATTCTTTTCTTTTTTTAATTGAAGTATAGTCAGTTACAATGTATCAATTTCTGGTGTACAGCACAACGTCCCAGTCATGCATATATATACACATATATTCATTATTGTATTTTGTTCATTAAAGGTTATTATAAGATATTGAATATAGTTCCCTGTGCTACACAGAAGAAATTTGGGGTTTTTTAAATCTATTTTTATGTAGAGAGGCTAATATCTGCAAATCTAGACTGCCTGTTCTTGACAGGCAATCCTCAGGAATCATATGCATTTACTTTTCTTTGCATCTCACTTAGTAAAGAATCATGGACAGCTTTCTAAATGCCCTTTTCCTGGCTTCAAGAAGGGAGATATTCATGATGGACTGGTTGATAGGTGTGGAATCATGCTTGTGAGTGGCAGCATATGAAACGATCAATCTATTTTCAAGCAGAACTTCTCACTAAAGGGCAAGTAATGGTGATGATAACATTGCTTTCAAAATTCTGGCAGTCTGCATGTCTTAGTGCATTATGCCTGCACCACGGTCTATACAGAAACTGTGCCAAGACACACTCTCAAAAACCCACGAATCATTGTGTCTTTCTTTAAATGTCTTCTAAGTTATGAATATATAATGCATAAACAAGTTCTCGCTATTTTGTGCTTTAAGAGTAACGAAGCAATATTTCAGTGGCCTTATCCTGGAAAACAGAAACAACCATTAGCTTTTATTTCTACATGTTTAATTCATCACCACAGGCATCCTCATCTGGACGACAGATGGCAGGCAGACTTTCTGGAACTCTATTTCTAAGTCAATAGCATTTCCTTGAACAGTTCTGCAGGGAGAACACACGGTATTTATATCCTTCTCAGCTCCTCTCTGCATTTTGCCCAAGTTTACAAGCAGATTTGGGATGGGAATGATATCACTAAGGAGCAAGTGTGTTCTGTCAAATTTGGTTAAAGTGGAAAACTAAACTGAAGACTAGAGGAAAAAGCCTTTTAGCGAGATTCTTTCGGTTGGGTTGGGGATTTTTGTTTGTTTAATCTACATGTAGCTTATTCAGTCTTTTTTGTAAGGGCACACTTATGATTTCCGGTCCTATTTTCTTTGCTCATAAGTACCTGGCCAGACATAATTCACTTAATTAACAGCTCTCTAAATAGACTGAGTTTGCTGCCTGAGGGGATAGACACTGGAGACCAGAAACTCCTGAGCTGTCTGGCAGGACTCCAGAAGTGCATAATCACACACTTGGGCGGAAGAAGTAGAACAGACCAAAATGCAAATGACTGCAGCAGAGACGGAGGACACTGGTGAGGGAGAGGGGAGGGACAGGAAGTGAGTGTCTCTCTGTCTTCCACGTCTGGAAGGCCGGCTTTAGATATATTTATGAACTCCAGTGATAGGTGCAGATCCAATGAGCTCAAAACTCAGAACAGGCAGGTGTTAGGAAGGCCAACTTATTGGAATTTCTGGAAACAACAATTTCAACCATTTGACATGAGCCTTTGGTCATTGAAAGTATGAGACATCCAAACAAAGATTTTAAAGAAAAATAAAATCGATGAAATGAAGTTGATGGAAACCATCCATCACTCTGTTTCCTGGGCTTTCTGGAGTTTACGCTTGTCTATAGCAGGAGTACTGAAGTGTTATTTCTGAGGTTTGCTGCTAACAATGTTGATTTCTGGGCTGCAGGGTAACTGGGGCAAAGGTTGTTGGGGATCCTACTGAATTAGCTGCCTGTGTGCTTTTATAAGAAATTCCGTATTTCATGCAGATGAGTTTAAAGTAGGCAGGTGCATTGGGAGCCTGAAATGTTTATGATTGTTAATTACAGATTTTGATCAGCATTTTATGTCCTTCTCTATATTTCTTTACTCCTGGGTTGATCTGATACTTGACCAACCAGGAGAAAGCAGAGGGAATGTTAGTGTATTTTGAAAGATAGATTGTACCACCTAAATGATTACCTGAGGTAAACAGTTAAATGTTGCTGTATGTGTATTTATCTCATGTCAGCCCCCCGAAACACCCCTGTTAGACAGCTCAAGCTCTGCTTCTGACTCGGGGAATCTAACAAACAGGACTTCATTTATTCAACCACAGATACTTACTAAGCACCTGCTCTGGGAAATGCACAATGCTAGGCAGTCAAAGCAACAGACTACAAAATTTTGAGTAGAAATGGAAAAACGAGTGTAGAAATACAGATTATACTTTGCAATCTTGCAAAGAACGAACTGTGGCTGTGCAGTCCTGGCCTTGGAGCAGGGCTCGAACCACAAGTCCTTTTGTTCAGCCCACTTGTTTTTACTTTTTAAAACTGATTCAGTGCCTTAAAATTAGGAGATTACACACACACATGCACAAATTTTATATTTCTACATTCTCTTGAAAAATCAGAAAATCTGGGCCAGAATAATGGCAGGGCCACAATCCCCTGGTTCTGAATAGTGATCCTTAGATGACCTTGAGTTCTCCAACTCAGGACAGTCTTGTGAGTCCTTAGGGAGCCAATGACTAGTCCCATTACACCTATGGCTTCCCCCATGTACCCTCCCTGCCTGGCCAAGGAGATGTTTGCTTCTCTGTCTCAGAATTCCTCATGGGGTTGTCTTAGATCCTCTACTAAAACTGTGTGACTGTGAGCAAATTATTTATCCTCTCTGTTTCCTCTTCTCTAAAACAGGGGTGATGGTGGTGTTACTAAATTAAGTGACATGGACCCTGGTGACTGTGAGCAAATTATTTATCCTCTCTGTTTCCTCTTCTCTAAAACAGGGGTGATGGTGGTGTTACTAAATTAAGTGACATGGACCCTGCTCCGAACCCCAGCCCTGCGAGGCTGTCTGCTTCATACGGGGAGGGTTCTTTCTTTTTTGGGTTCGAGTAGGCGAATAACGACACTGAAGCTGAGATCGACACAGTACAAGCTTTATTCAATGGCCGAAGAGTGGAGAAGCGGGAACTAAGTTCACAGATCAACTTCTCACCCACCTGGTGAGAGGGATTTAATTTTAAAGAGTAAAGACAAAGGAAGGAGAAGTGAGGCCACTGATGGAGAGGCTTATGCATTTGTCTACCTGGGAAGGGGCAGGGTATTTTCGAGGGAGTTGGGTATCATCCCCTTTATATACTTTTTCGGTCCTTAATGTTCAATCATGGCCGCCAGTAGGTGTCTCATTTAATATGTTAATGTAGTAAAATCAGTGCATAATGAGACTCAGGGTCTGTTGGAGGTCAATTTGTCACCATCTTGGTCCTAGCAGGGACCATCTGTTGTTGTTTTTTTTTTTTTTAATTTGTTTGTAGCTTCCTTTCTGATCTCTGGACCCTTTAACTTAAAGATTTATGTTAACTCCTGCTAAAGGTGGGGGTTGAAAAGTTTTGAACAGAGACCTGGAGCAGACCTGGCAACAGCAGTACACCTGCCTCTTAGTGTGAAGTGAAGATCATCCAACCTGGCAAAAGTGCTGAACACGTGGGAGGGAGCTACTGTTGCTCAATTATTATTAAATAAGTATATAATTATAGAAGTAATTAATAATTGATTGATACATAACCTTTAAATTATACAATATTTAGACAAGTTATTAATTCCACCTCATCTTTCTTCATTGTACATTATCATCAGCAACATGTCAAGAGTAATCAATAAACTATAATTTACACATAGTATTTGCTGCTGAGGTCAGAAGCAGATTTACTATGAAATTAATAAGATGTCAGAGCCCCTCACTTTCATGGACCATTTCTAAGGCCCGGGAGGGACCCTGGAAATGTGTTCACATAATCATACGTTTTTGTAAAATTTGTCAAAGTAAGATGTTTTCACTCGTTAAGACAGTTGTCTCTTTCCACTCCTATTTTTCCTTTGTCATCCTTGCCCAAGGGTACCAGGGGTTTTAGAATGACCTGGGTTTGGGGAGATACAGATAAAGGGAGTTGAGCTGAAGAAACATTTATTTTTGGCTTGATGGGGGTATATTTGCTATTTTTTTAACTTTTTTTATTGAGTTATAGTCATTTTACAATGTTGTGTCAAATTCCAGTATAGTGCACAATTTTTCAGTTATACATGAACATGCATATATTCATTGTCACTTTTTTTTTTTTGGCTGTGAGCTACCAGAAGATCTTGTATGTATTTCCCTGTGCTATACAGTATAATCTTGTTTATCTGTTCTACATATGCCTGTCAGTATCTACAAATATATTTTCTATTTATTGCTAGGCGTGCAGGTATAGGAATGGCTTCCAGGAGTACTGGCATTGCCAGCCATGCTGACTCACCCATCATTGACATGAAGTTTAGGAACAGAGATTATGCTGCAACATGAATGTGCCCTATCCCATCAGGCCCAGACATGAGGGCCACATGGGAGAAACAAGGCTTGGGATGTATGGGCCTGAAGCTAGTCTGCGGAAATCTCTTCCAATTATCAGACATGCAAAATTGTTAGTGGAGGATTTGGTTCTCTACAGTACTTACCAAAATGGGAGTTCTGTCAAGGTAAAAAAAAAAAGTAGTTCAGAATATACAATTTTAAATATGTAATGTACATTTTTCTTTCTTTTTTGATGGGAATCATTCAAGAGAGAGCTTATAAGAATCCTCTGTAAGAATTTATAGGGCAAACCCGTGGCAGCATCACATGCCTCTGGAATGACTGTGTGTGATGTCGCATGTTTTCTGCACCCCAAAGTATGGGATCACGTGTCACCCTGTCTAGTGCATCTTGTCCTGACAATAGCTCCAGATGAAACAACATATAACACTGACACTGATAGAGTGAGTTCACACACAAAATTGCCCAAATGCAGTAAAATGACCCAAAGAAAAGAGTATCCCAGTGATAATGATTTCTACACACATCCATCAACAAGGCAACATGTGTAGAATAGGAGTAATTTGATTACCAGTTTATGTATTTCTATACAATGTAGGAGCAATTAAAAATGTATTTGAAAGGGAGAGGGTATAGCTCAGTGGTAGAGTGCTTGCTTAGTATGCAGTGGGTCCTGGGTTCAACTCCCAGTACCTCTATTTTTAAAAATCCAAAAAATGTATTTGAATTGCACTTTTACAAACTTTAAATTCAGATTAATTTTGTACATTTTTATGAATCACTGATTAGACCAAAATGTAAATAAAATGGAAAGAAGTATCCTACTACAAGCCAAAAATCTGTTCTGGAAGAAAGAAGACTGCAAGAGCTTCTAAATATCCAAATTCTCTTACTATGCCTCAAGGAAACTGAAATCTCTTGGGATCAAAATCATGAAGATAAGGAAAAGGACCGAAGTAGCCCAAACAAACCAGGGCAATAAAAATGACAACAGAAAAGATAAATATGTTTATGAGAATTAGAATACCTTCAGAAGGAAAAACAATGAAGGAAAAGGAAAACGTGAGAGGAGAGAAATTGTCATTTCACCAGAACACTCCAGATGGTCAGCAGCAGCTCGTCCTGAAGAGTAAGCTGATTTTGTTAGGAACCGTGTCTTCTTTCATCATATTGTTGCAAAAGGCAGAAAGGTTTTCAACATTGTTAATTACAGTGTTTTTTCGAAACTGTGATCCTAATAACATGTATAGAGAACTTCACAGAATGTGAAATGAAAAAAGGAGTCTCCGATATTTTGAGAAGAAAAAAAATACAAACGGTTAAAATTATTTTGAGATCCCGGCTAGTCTAGACCAACACTCAAATTGCATTAATTGTTCGGAAACAGTTTTTAGTGAGAGACACACCTGACATAACATGAGAGCTCAGTCTGAATGACCAGACTGAGAGTTCGCAAGTTCTGGAGACTACTCAGAATACAAAGAGGCCGTGTTTATTTGTTTTATATGCAAGTCAAACAAAACAAAACACACTGGACCAGCATCTTGAAGAACAAAGGCAATTCAGTATCATTCCTAGATTGCGACAAAGTAATTATAGTTGTTAAATGTTAAGTGAAAGAGTTTTGTCCTTCAGGGGTCATAATGAAAAGTGAAGTTCTTAAATAGTAGAAATTGAATGGAAATCATCTAAGCATTGAATATAATTCACTGTTGCATTAGAAGTTGGAAAAAAATGTCAACGTGAAAAGACAAATGTGACTGCTTTATCCAAATACTTAAAAAAAAATCACTAAAATAATGGGAGAATGTGTACAAAATGAAGTGGGAAACCAGACACTATGTACCACTCCGTTATTATAGATTCGACACTGGTCACTTGGTCATAATAATGCAGTTGTTACAAAAGGAAATCCTATGAGCAGTTTTAAGCTTGCTTATTTATTTATTTAGCCAAATGAAAATTACCAATGTATGAGTTTCTTCAACCAATGAGATATGTTCTGTACAGTCAAAACCTGTCGTTGGAAAGCATTTGCCATCGGCCGTGTGGCAATAAAGCAGTTACGAGAGACGAGGACCAAGAGCTGTGTGAATATATAATGCTCCTTCTCTTCATCTCATCAGAAAAAATATTGCCTCTCAGGACCAGAAGGTGTTAATTACTTTGATATTTTTATAACAGTTTTGTTTTCTTTTCAGAGAAAGGTTGATGAAGCAAGTGAAACACTCATGCTATCTTGGGTGACTTTGGGAGGGTAAATGTAACAAGATGGCCCATCCCTAATAGCACTGGGGCTGGGGATATAGATGGGGCAAGACTGGCCTCTTTATGTTTGCTGGGCTGGGGAATGGGTTCACTAGATTGGTCCATCTACTTTTATAGGTATTAAAAATTCTCCATTAAAAAAGTTAAATTTTTTTTTTTTGGTTTGGTGGTAAAAGGAAAAAACTGATTTTCTGTTCAAAGTATGTACAGACTCAGATTTATTTATTAACTCATTTCTCTAGTAGAAGCTCCATCAAAATTTGGGGGAAAAAACTTTCTTTAAGTCATTTCTCACTTTTCTATAGATTTTGTGCTCAGAGGTTGATGGGCCATAAAAAGAGCAATAAAGATGAACAATGAAATAAATAGACATATTTGGGGGCACTGAGAAGCAAACTGTAACAAAAATTTTCAGAGAACAATAAAAGCAGTAATTCATTAAGAGAGAAACTCCTAATCGAAGTAATAAATAGTATATTTGATTACTTGCTAATCCAGTTAAGGGAAGAGAATGAATTATATGAACAATGAAGAAAGATTTAAATGATTTGTTGATTTGACATGAAATACTAATATCAGTGAAGGTAACTTAAAGTTCACAGCACATTTCCATGATGACAGAAAGGTTCTTTGTACAAATTTTCAATCAACCTCCCCACCCCCATAACCACAGGCAACTGGTATTCTGATTTCTGACCCATAGCTTACTTTTGTGTTCTAGAGTTTAATATAAAGGGAGTAATAAACTGTTTACTCTTTTATGAATCTTTTCTTTCAGTCAAAGTACTATTTTCGAGACTATTGTTGTAGGTATCATGATGGGATAGTGGTGAAAATAGCCTCCCAGTGAATCCCACTTTGCTGTTACATTGTCCTTTTATCATGTAAAACTGCTACCCCTCCCATCAAGTGACAGGGTCTGCATCCTACCCCAGGAAAATGGGCTGATTATGTGACTTGATTGACCAACAGAATGTGATGGAAGCGATATTCTTTGACTTCTGAATCCAAGCCTTAAGAGAGCCTAGAGCTTCCACTTTGAGTCTTGGGAACTAGCAGCCATATAAAGAAGTCCAGGCTGCCCTGCTGAAGAGACAGGCCACATGTAAACAGAGAGAAGCCCTGGGGGATGCGGAGACCAGCTGGATAAGGTGGCCACATGGAAGTGCCCTCAAGTGCCTGGCCCACAGCCAAAATCAAGGCCAGGCTCTCTGGGATCTTTCCAGCCCAGTCCAGGAAACAGCTGAATACAGATGCAGGAATAAACCTAGGTAAGACCAGCAGAAGTACCACTCTCTCAACCCATAGTATTGTGGGAAATAAATTGTTTTAAATCATTACATTTTTGAGGCAATTTGTTACACAGCACCAGAGAACTGATACACAGTGGTTTATTCTTTTTCATTGCTCAGTATGCTCAGTAGAATTTCATGAATGGATGTGCCACCTATAATTTAGCAATTTATTTCCTTAATTGGGTTTTTTTTTCTTCTGATTTTGACAATTATGGAACAGTTGCTATGAAAATTCTTATACTTTTTTTTTTTAGTGAATATATTTTCATTTCCCTAGGGATTGAATTGCTAAGTTATATGGTAAGTATATGTTTAAACTACCAAATTATTTCCCAAACTATTTATCTTTATACATTTCCAGCAGCAATGTGTTACATTTGTAACCCTCCCCAAATATTTAGCAGTGGTGGTTTAAAAAATTTTAGTTATTCCAATTTGTGTAAATTGTCATCTCATTGTGCTTTTAATTTGCATTTCACTGAGGACTAACGATGTTTAGCATCTTTTCATGTGTGCATTGGCCACTTTTAGAATTATAATCATATACTTTCTTTTGTGAAGTGACTGTTTCAGTTTTTGCAATTAAAAAAAATCAGTTTATCTTTCTATTATTTAGTACTAGGAATTCTTTATATATTCTGGGTATAAGTCTTTTATGAGATACTTGTACTGCAAATATTTTCTCCCAGTTGTGGCTTACCTTTTTATCATCTTAATGATACCTTTTGATGCATGGAAATTGTGCATTTTGATGGAATATATTTTATAATTATTATTTTTGTCTATGAAACATGTGACATCTCTAAGGTCACAAAGAGCTTCTATGTTTTATTCTAGAAGCTTTTGAGTTTTAACTTTTAGCTATATCTATATATGTCATTTCTATTGAAAAAAAACATACATGTACCATATGCATAGTAGTTATCTGCTTCTCTGATTGAAATCTGACCAATACGAAGCTCAAGCAACAAGGAAATTCACACAGCAGCTTAGATCCACAGCAGAACCTTGTCCTTTTCTCAGTTCCACCTAGAGCTTCTAGTGTTTCAGGTTAACTGGGTTGTACTGGTACACCCAAGCGGTGTCCTTTTGGCTTCAGCCAGAGCAAGGTTTCCCACGTGTCCTATGTTAGGGGGTTCTGTTTTCAGCGGACTCCCCACCCCTCATCTGTCTCCACATGTTTAGAAATGGAAACACTGACTTTCTCCACAGTTTCTCTGGACTGTAACCATCTTAGTCTGTTCAGGCTGCTATAACAAAATACCTTAGACTGGGTAGCTTAAAAACAACAGAAATTTATTTCTCACAATTCTGGGGGCTGGAAGTCCTAGATTAGGGTATCAGCATGGCTAGAGGAGGGTCTTCCTCTGGGATGCAGACCCTTCTGGTTTTCTCACTTGGTAGAAGGGAGTGAGGAATCTCTCCAGAGTCCCTTTTATAAAGGCACTAATTCCATTCAGGCCGGTAGAATTCTCATGACCTAATCATAACCTAAGGTCCTACCCCCTCAACCCACCACCTTAGAGGTTAGGATTTCTAAGTATGAATTTGGGGTGGAGGAGGGACGCAAACATTCAGATCATAGCAGTGACCTTTTGCATATGAGTAGCTATTTGAACAATAATTAGGTGTTATGAGGTCAAAAAACTGAGGGCTTCAAGTTATGGATTTTACATGTGTTTTAAACACCAAGCTTTGGAGAAAAAAAGGAAACAAAAGATTATCCTTTTCCCCATCCCAATCACAAATCAACCCTTCCTCAGTGTATATGGGAACTTTCTGTAGCATATTAAGCCTTGGGGTTTAGAATAATGGTTTTGTTTGATTAATGAATGGGATTAGTCCTGGAGGAAAAAAATCAAAGTTGAAGGCATTCTTTATTGCCAGAAAAATTTTGTTTTGTAAACGGAAATGCAAGTGAACTTCTCGTTCCGCATATCTGGGGTGCTGGTGTATCATTAATCACAACTGTCTTCCCCACAGCTATGGGTTCCCAGCAAACGGTAGCATTCCAGGTCTGCGTTTGTCCAAAAAGCCCATCTCTCAGATAATAAGCACACCATTCTCAGCTCACGCTGATTACAAAACTCAACATATTTTCATTTAGCTCATCTCCGGGGAAAGAATTTTTTTTTCTCATTGTTTAGGACAATTTTCTTTATTGCTAGCCACCAGGCTTCTGTCTTAGCTTAATAAAAGATAGAAAAAGGAGTTAGAAGATAAATAATTTTTCACATAAGAAACAGCCTAGAAGCATTTACAAATGGGAGCAATTTAGACCATATCCCTTCCCATGATTTACAGCAAAGACTTGGAAGACCTGGGTTACTGCTGCTACAGCTGCTCCCTGCTTCTTTTTGACTGTTTATTTCCCAGACAAAGGAATCAGTAAACTCAAGCGGAATTCAAGTAGAATAAATATTATTGTCTGAATCACTCAGTTTCAAATAGCTTCCTGAGGATTTCGTGTTACACGGCAGCCTTTTGTCCTAGACAGGAAAGTTAATCAAAATGTCTTGCAGCTGCTCAGCAAACTAATTTGTTCCCAGAGTGTGTCTTACATGTAAGTGAAAATGGTTGCCAGTTCCCAAGCTCCTGGCATTCAGCAAAATGCTCCAGTAACCCTCTGTTTAAAATATATTTCTTTCCTTGAACAATCTTTTTAACCGTGACTTTGTTCTTTCAAAAGTAGCCATGACTTTTTCCTTTTCACTCTTCCTAGTCCCAGCTTGGTCAATGACACTTCAAATACAAAAAGGGATTGTTTACCATCTCAACAGAGACCGGAAGTCATTCTAGTGAATCTGCTGGTTCTTGGCCAGCTTTGCTGTGAGGTAAAAATGCCCAAGACTCAATGAAGCAAGTGGCATTATTGTGCTAGTATGTGAAGTCTGAACATAGATATTTTCTTTCTAGGGTAATTCTCACAACACATAATTAAATGTCAAAAGTACTGAGAAAAAAAAATACCAGAAAATGTAACAATAAAATGAAAAGAAAAGGAAACATTTTAGAGGTTAACCTTTAATTTACAGGAAACTTAGGTCAATGTAGACATTTGTAAAAGTTTATAGAATTTTTTTCCAAAAGGAGCTGAATGTCTAGCATGTAAACTACCTTACTGATCATTGGTCTTCTGCCTACTTGATGTCTTAAGTCCTACGACTCAAGGTTTCCCCAGGGAAACCCCTTACTTTAGTTCCAGACTGTTTAGTTGCCATAGGCTGAACAATAAAAGTAAAAAACTGGCCAAAAACTGATGGGCTTACAAGTCTTAGGGGGAGTGGTTTATGAACAAAGAGCAGAGAGAAAATTAGCCCATGCTTACTTTTAAAAATTCAAAGTGAACCCAGAGCATCTTAAAGTATGTCGTTTAAGTGATTAATACTAAAGATCCATTACAAATTAATGGATTTATAATTAGTGTAAAAACAAAGGCTTAGTATTAGCTAGGAAATTTTTTTGGTGAGGGGAGGTAACTAGATTTATTTACGTTTATTTATTTATTTACTTATTTTATTTATTTATTATTGTGCATTGTCTGTACCCACCCACCTCCATCTCCCTAGAACATAAATATAGGGTATAGGAGTACCACAATACCTCAGCCTCAGCATAATGCTTGGAAGATAACTTGATTTTCAAGAGATAATTGCTGAATGAGTGTAAGAAAACCTTTCAAAGACGCCCAATACATAAAAAAAAGAGCTCAGAGCAAAATTGCTCTGGTTGAACGGGAGGAGCTGGGGGTGGGAATGAGCGACTGGTGGTGGTGGTGGTGGTGGTGGGAATGAGTGACTGGTGGTGGTGGTGGTGGAAGGACCCCTACTTGACTCTCTTCCAGCTGTTCCTGGGGCTCCTTGAAGAAGAGACTGAAAATCAGGGGGGGGTGGGGAGGGGAGGAGCCAGCCAGCTGGAGCTGTCTTGGTCAGCAGTTTTTATTTTATTTTGTTTTATTTATCCCCTTAACGGAAACACTGGGATTGAACCCAGGACCCCGTGCACGCCAAGCACTCACTCTACCGCTGAGATGTGTCCCCCAACCCGCTCGGCAGTTTTTAAGAGCTTTAAAACATTGCTGATAGAAATCAGTAAAAATAGTAGCACTTATCTTCTATGTTTATTCATGGCTTCACACATTACTTGTAACATGTCTTTCTCTCATTGATATAGTGGCCTCAAATAATAAAAAGCAAGAACCCAAATGTCCCTTTGCTGCAGCCAAAACATTTTTGTTACTTTCTCCTATCATCCAAAAATAAATAGCAAACATTTTTAAAGATATTGACTCATAGGGCTACCTTTCCTAAGATATTTCTGTGTATTGACCTTACCTTACATAAATGCACGATATTCTGATATTCTCAAGGGCGTATGTCTCCTTTGAGAAAAACCACTGCACTCCTTGAAGCCATGACGACACAGGAATCCTGGGCAGATGGCTAGACTCCCTCACAAACCCTAAAGCTCTATTCAAGTCCTGCCTTAACGAAAGAACTAGTTAGATTGTGGACTTCCTGGCTGCTCTTGAGAAGCTGATATTTAGGATGAAAAACAGAGACTTTACAAGCATTTGCGTTTTTTAAATTTATGTAAAAACTTCATTTAAAAATTTTATTTACACAAACAGACTCAAAGATCTAGAGAACAAACTAGTGGTTATCTTGGGGAGAGGGAAGCGGGCGAGGTAAGATAGGAGTAGGGATTAAGAGGTATAAACTACTGTGGACAAAACAAGTAAGTGACAAAGATATTGTACAGCACAGAGAATATTGCCAATAATTAAAATTTTTTTTTTGTCTTTTGGGGTTTGGGGGGGTTGGATTTATTTTTTATTTGGGGGGGGAGGTAATTAGGTTTATTTATTTATTTATCCACTTACTTATTTATTTTAGTGGAGGGACTGGGGATCGAACCCAGGACCTTGTGGATGCTAAGAACACGCCCTACCACTGAGCTATACCTTCCCCCTGGGGAATATAGCCAATATTTTATAACAACTTTAAATGGAGTATAATCTACAAGTATTTTGAATCACTATGTTGTACACCTGAAACTAATGTAATATTGTAAGTCAGCTTTACTTCAATAACAAAATTGTTTAACCATTTCCAAAGGGTATGTTTCTTAAGGACTGTGACTGCAAGAATAGAGTGACAGGTATTGGAAAACAGCCCCGTGCCTTGTAAGCACAGGCACAGGAAACAGACTGATTTGTTGACAGTTGAAAGCAGGGAAAGAGAAGGAAGGGAGGAAGGGCAAGCCTTTGGTATTAGTCAGGACTTCTCAGCACAAGATTCAGAAAACCCATCTTAAATTGGCTTAATCCTTAAAAGAGGCATTTATTGGCTCTCAGAACCGAAACTCCCACGAGCAGAGCTGGTTTCAAACAGAGCTGGAATTGGGGGCACGAGGGATGTCACTGGGTTCAGCTCCTCGTGTCACTCAGCTTTTCCTGCACTGAGGCTCGGCTCCGCTTTGCAAAGCGAGGGCAGTTTCCAGCTCACACGGTTTACACCACTAGCTGCGTGAGTGGAAAAGAGCACGTGCCTCTCCCTCACCCAGCCGGGTAAAATCGTCTGTGGGTCTTACTGGCTCTCCCTGAACCCACCACTGCAGCCCAGGGAACAGCACGGGTCAGAGAGGACCGCTCGGAGCTGGGAGAAGCCAGCCTCGCGCAGGTCAAAGTTCCAGGACCGGGACTCAGCCCGGGCCAGGGAGGAGCACGTGATGCAGCTACCGCAGGGACGAGCAAGGCCGGGCGGACCTGTTTCTTCTGTGGGTAAGGTTCTTCGCCTGAGCCTCGTTTACTCATGGATAAAAATGCCTAGTTCATAGCGTTTAAAGGATTAAATCAGAAAACATCAGTACAACACCTAAAAGAACAGTAGACTCAATATATTTTGAAGATGAATTCTTTTTTTTCTTCATAAGTTTTTTTTTAAATTCAAAATTTAAAAATATATATACAATTTCAAAGGTTGCCTTCCATTTACAGTTATTTACAAAATATTGGCTAGATTCCCCGTGTTGCACCATATATCTCTGAGCCCATTTTACACCCAATAGTTTGTACTTTCCACTCCCCCAACCCTGTACTGCCCCTCCCCCCCTGCTCTGGTAAACACTGATTTGTTCTCTGTATCTGTGAGTCTCCTTTCTTGTTATATTCACTAGTTTGTTGTAGTGTATAGATTCCACATATAAGTGACATCAGAAAACGAATTAATTTGTATTCTCTTTCCTTTCTGGCCTTTAAGAGTGTAGGCTTTGACCAAGCAGCAATGACCATTGTCACCGTTAGGTGGCAGTCGTGTGCTGAAAGGTAATGGACTGGGTTTTTGGTCAGTGGAAATTAATAATTGGTGGAAATGATAATTGGCAGTTGGAAGAAAACGTGAGGGATGGTGAGTCCAATTGCTGCTGTGCTGAAATCAGCCCGTGTGACCTTGATCGAGGTCTGAATTGATCTCTGGCCTGGATTTCCTCAAGTAAAACTTGGAGGCCAAGTCTCCATTTGGCTTTAAACATTTTTTTGTTTCTGTGAAAACTGAATCTTGTATTTCAGAGTGATAATCTCAGAGTCCAAGAACTGCTCCACAGTCTTAGTTGTTAATATATACTGTTAAAAAAATGACAGTATGAAGCATAATCCATTCATTTATTGCTAAGTCGCTGCTACCCTGGGAGACCTGAAAGAGTTCATGTAATTCTATAAGGTGACTAACGGGCCCGGGTTACACACAGCTCAGACGATCCTCCTCGGAGGCATGCAATTCGGAAACCTCACTGTTAAAAAAACAAAAAACAAACAAAAAAAAACACTGAGCAGACTTTAAAAGTATTTTCCATCATGTAATTATGTTTTACCGGTAGGTTCTTGAAATGACTTGGAAAAGAAGAAGGAGTTCAGAAAATTTCAGGGCTGAAATGTGTTGAAAATATCTGGGGCAGCAGGAGAAACTGGGATATGGTGACATACAATTCGGCTTGAGAACGAAAAGGTGACTCTCTACTTTTGCATGAATCAAACCTAACACAGTTGAAATAAGATGGTATGGTAAAAATGGGCATTTGTTTGGTATAATGTATTAGGGGAGGGTATGGTATTCCTTAACACAGAATTCTTTACTCCAGGAAGTTCTGTGCTGGTTCCATCTTGGTTAGTATAAAAATCCTTGCAAAAGGAGACCCAATTGAAATTCCACGGTGTTCACACATTTGTGCATTCCATGGAGATTTGGAACAGTCTCGTCTGAACACTTGACCTTTATTTCTCAGCATGCTCCCTTTTCATGATAAAGCTTCTTGAATTCTTAAGCCTGGCAGGTAGGGGGTAAGGATTGGTTGGTGACGTGTGGGTCATATGCGTTCTCAGGTTTCCTGCATTCTTTATAAGTCCAGACTGTGCTTGACACAGTGCCTTATAAAAGGAGAGAGAGAATTGACTATTGTTAACCAAGGCTTCAGGAATGAGACCAGATTGAAATTAAAAGGTGTTTAAAATTTGGGGTTTGTTAGGACTATAACCCAGGAGACACAGATTCAAGAAGCACTTGAATTGTGTTCTGTGCGACTACAAAATGGGGAGGGGGTGCTTATAAAATCCCAAACTGCAAGGTTGCAATTAGTTACATGAGTTGTTTATCAACAATTATAATTGGAGCTGGCAAGAAGTAATGGTGCTTGTTACGAAAGGATTGGTTGGGGCTGAAATGGTTGCATAGTTACAAGAGGAGACCCTGAGACCATAAGGTTGCAGTTGGCAGGTTTTGTTCTGAATGTGGCTGATGGTGTCCTTGGGTCTGATAGATTTCAAAGAAAATTCAAGTTCTCGGTGGGACAGAGATGTGTGTGAGACCACTTCCTCAATGGCTGCCCGACTCCATTTTTATGTGCCAGAGTCGTGATCCCTCCGTTATAATTCCATTTTGCCTTTAGCATTTATATGGTTCTTTTGTTGCTGTAGAAGGATTTGAAAGAATGAGAGATGTTTTGTTTTTAACTTAGTTTTCCTCCCCCACTTAAAAGAGGTAGCCAGGACCTGAAGATTTTTTACTTCTGGGTGGCTGTTGTGAGATCTGAGCAGGAATCCCAGGTTACTTTCAGGTCCCAGGAGGGCTTAAGACACCACATGCTGGGTCCACTTTCCAGAGTTTCTGGTTCAGCAAGTCTAGGGTGCAGTCCAGGAACTGGTGGTTCTAACTGTAAGTCCCCCTTTAATACTAGACGCTGCAGGTCAGGACCACACGTTGGGAGCTACTGTGTTAAGATATTCTCTCTCCCTGGCAGCCTAGAAACCTCCCTTTTCTTTCAGAAGCCTGGAACCTGAACTTACTGGTGAGGGTTGTGTTGGAGAGTGTGCACGTACACGGTGGGGGATAGGTGAACGTGTCTGTTGAATCTAACATGTAATCCACGTTCACTAGTATTTGAGGCCTCAAACTAAGTTCCACCCCTGCTACAGCTCTGTGTCCGCTGGGGAGGAAGGGGCCGGGCTTCTCTGAACAGCTCTAAATCTCGACCTGCCCAGCATGTGCGGGGCTCAAGTCCAGTCAGGCTGTGAGGAAAGGTGCCTTTTCCTCATTTTCTAATGTGCACCCACAATTCCTACATACTATTTATTACACCAGGAATATACTACACTCCAGGCATTTTTTCCTATTGGTTTTCTCATGGGTCCTACTTTTCATCGCCTTAACAAACATCCCAGCCCCATTCTCCTGCCTGGGGATACTTTCAAATTAGATACTGAGAAATGAAATTGCTCAACCACCTGACATTTTCACTGGACTTTTCTCACAGAAATTCTGCTGATTAGAGATGCATGTGATATTAGAAGCAGTTTGGTTTAAAAACACAACATGCAAAGACTTCTGAGAGCGTTCAGGCCATCACCCGAGGGTGTAACTTAGCCCATGTGGGTTGCTTTCCTTTCATTTCTAGTTGAGATATACTGTCCTGAGCAAATGAAGGAAATATTAGAGCAGAATGAGTGGAGAATTACTAGAACAGGTGCATTCGGAGTAGGGATCAGGGTGCAATGCTTAGCGATCTCAATGACACGAAGGCACTGATTTCCTGAGGGTTGAACACAGCGATGTTAGAAGATAGAAAATTGTTGAGGATTAGCTTGTATCTTAAAATTACAGCTTTGTCTATTCCCATTTTCCACTAAAAAAGAGAAAAAAACACCCACTTTTTTCTCCTTGGCACCCAGGGCTCAGGTGATGTATGTTAAGCCTCATTTTGGGTTAAATAGACTGTAATCACATGAAAATTTAAATATCATTGCTGCCTTGTTTCTGTCAGAAATGGATTTCTCTTTCCAAACAACTGATTTCAGTATGTGCTTTTGGTACCCGACCACTTATCAGGAGGATAAGTTATGTAGAAGGCTTTCGGGCTTTAGGAAGCACATCTGAAATAGCTGAGTCTCGCAGAAACGATGACTACATATAAAAGAGATAAACAAGTTTCTTCCGCAGAGCACAGGGAACTATATTCAATACTTTGTAGTCACCTATAATGGAAAAGAATATGAAAAGGAATATATGTATGTATATGGATGACTGGAACGCTATGCTGTGCACCAGAAATTGACACAACATTGTAAACCGACTATACTTCTACTAAAAAAAAGAAAGAAAGAAACCCTAAAATTAAAAAAAAAAATTAAAAATAAAAAAGAAACGAGGCTCTAAAATCTCGAAGAGAGGTTTCAGCATGTATTTACTGCCCTTCTGTGTTGGGGTGGTTTGCTGTCATTTTCAAAGCTGCACTGTAAGCCCAGGTTGTATCCTGTCTGTTTTCCCCTGTAGAACAAAGTGAACCCCCCAGGGCTGCTCTGTGGAAAACAGCTTAGGAAACACAGCCAGCCTGGGCCCCTCTGGACGTCAGGAGGGGCGGTGGGGTGGGGGACTGCATCGCCAGCTGCAGGGAACTGTTAAATTCCTGACCTGGTTTTTGAAAATATTCAAGGAGAAAGCGGAGCCACTCATCCTCGCTCGGGTCCAGCCACAGAAGACCGTGTTCCTTTTGTCATTTCACTTTAGCCGCGTTTGTTTGAGCAGCAGGTGAAGCGCCTTTCAAAAGACTGTCATCTCCAAGGGAACTCATCTGTTTTACATTAATTGTCCATTAGTCTCCAAGCCTCCATCCATTAACATCCTCCGCCACTCCTTGCATATATTGTGCCAGAGTCCTGCTGTCAGCTTTCAAGGCAGAGCTGTTTTTCCACATCTGACTTAATTGCTCTAAGTACCCGTTCCTTTGAGAGAGCTTTGGGCTCACCAATTAATGCCGACTCTCCTTCCTTGTTAGGTTGAACAGATAAGCCTCGGTGAGGAAGCTATTTACTCTAATTTATGAGATATCTTTCTGCCATAAGGTCACACCGTGAGTATTTTTACATCTGTAACTGCTCTGTTTGCTTGATGACTTATGAGTATGTTTGGAATGGACTTCATTTTCTATAGTGAAGAACGCTCCATCAATTTACTATCTGTCCGTGCTACTGTGATGAGAGGTTTAAATTCTGTTTTTCTCCTGATTAGTTTAAACATGTAATTTTTTAAATGCACTCTGAAGAACAGATTGGATGAAACCGACTTTGTTGATGGAAACATTAAGCTTTCATCCTTTCAAATTACATCTCAAAGGGGAGGCAGCACAATAATTCAGTTACTGTAGCTGCCCTGTTATAACTAACTCACCTACCTCGAGCCTCATGGCTGCTGTTCTGGCAAAACACATTTAAATCAAGGAAGAGCAAACATCATTGAGAGAACCAGTCTTAGAGTAGCTTTTAGAAATTTTTGATAGGCATGGAGGCAAATGAAAATATGCAGGACTGAGAGAAAAATGCATTAACAGATTATCTTCCATTCTACATAGAAATATTAGAAAAACAATACTTTTGATTCATTTTTTTAAATTGTGCCCTGTTCCCACTTACTGCTGCATATTAAACATTTAATTAACATTAAAAATAGCCAATTAATATAAATTCCTTTCAAGATATCATGGTAATATATCTGCAAATTCAGATTCTAAATAATGACTATTGTCATTCATTGATTTTTATTACAGGGTTTTTTTTTAGTTGAAGCATAGTCAGTTTACAATGTATCAATTTCTGGTGTACAGCATGTTTCAGTCATACATATACATACATGTATTCCTTTTCATATTCTTCATTATAGGTTACTACAGGATATTGAATGTAGTTCCCTGTGCTGTACAGTAGAGACTTGTTGTTTATCCATTTTATATATAGTAGTTAGCATCTGCAAATCTTGAGCTCCCAGTTTACCCCTTCTCGCCCCCTTCCTTTATTAAACAGGTTTTTAAAACTTGACCGGGATTTAGTTTCATCTTATAACTGAGTTTGTTGATAAATGACCCTTTTAATACTTGGGTATTGATTTGCTTGATTATATCTAAGCAATACCAGAAAAGAAGGAAAAAGAGGAGCAGGAGGAAGTACACACATCCAGACTGATACAAATTACAGGATATCATGAAAATCAAAGATGGAATTTTGTGTTTTCTACTCCCTTAAGATTGTTTGGGAAAATATCCACTTTTGCCAACAGCAAACCCTTTAAAACACTGAGCAACTACCCTGGGAAACATTTAAAATGAGTGAAGTCTGCCTCTGAGGCCCTCCACCTTCCTTGCAAGGAGTCCCTAACCTGGCAGTACCCTCTCCTACACACTGCCCTCTCCCCTTACCCATCTCGGGGGGCAATGTGTGTCACATCTCAAATGGCCCTGGTTCGTACCAAGGTGTTAGCAAAGACAGCTACTAAGATTTAGGATTTTGACCCTTCCTGTGGGTTCCCAACTTCATCTTCACCCATATCTTCAGTCCGCATTTTTGAGAACAGACTGTGCACAGAGCCTGGTGAGTCTATCAGGGTTACATCTTTCCAAAGCAAGACCTTCCTTGTCTTAATGGGTCACCTCCCCAGGTTAATTCTACAGATTTTGTTTCTGCATCATGGGTATAAGGAGCGGCCACATCCAGCCATCTTTGCAGAGGGAAATCCTTCTCACCCCTAAGTTACAGCCTAGTCTGTTTCTAGAAAATTCCTTCAATAGGTCGTCTCCTCTGTAGGATAGTCCTTGAAAAATCCTATCAACTTTTCTCTCAACAGTTTTCAGGAAGGAAGTTTAGGAAGATGCCAAAACACAGTCTAACAGATTCTAAGACATGTATTAGGGATTTTAAAATACCTCATACACATCCCCTTTCCCTTCAGGGTAATGCTTCTTAACTCTACTTAGCTTTTACGGTACAACTTGTATCAGCCAGCAGTGACTAGAGTAGAGGTACCAAGTCCACCAACCCAACTAGTAGCCGAATCATAGTGCCTCCTACAATTCTGTGCCACCATCTTTTACATCATCTTCTTGCTTGCTGTTTCATTTGCCCAGGAAGGTGATGCTTCTATATTCCTGTGTTTCTGAACTTTCACCCTAGTGTTTTGATTGGAAGTTGGGAATGTTGTTCAGACATGTGAGGTCTTGCTGGAAAGGATAGTCTTTTTCAAGGTCTTTGCTTAGGGGTTCATTCATGCTCTTGTGCTAACTCTCGGGTGTCTTTGTATTAAAACCCATCTGACTGTGGTCAAATCTGTTCCCTCCCTGTGGTAGACAGACCATCCCTTACCATGAGTGTGAGTGGAACCTCTGATCTGCTTCTACCCAATAGGATATGGCAAAGATATGGGTTATCACTTCTGGGATTGTATTATTTTATATGTCAAAGGTGGAAGGATTTTATGGGTATAATTAAGGTCGCTAGTCTGCTGACTTTAAGTTAAACAAAAGGGAGTTTATCCTGGGTGGGCCTGGACTAATCAGGTGACCCCTTTAAAAGTGGCTCCAAGCCTTCCCTGAGCTTACAGACTTGAAGTAGCCAAGGCTCTCTTCTCTCTCTCCATGGCATGCTTTGAAGAAGCAAGTTGCCATGAATTCTCCAGCCATGAGGAAATGAATTCTGCCAATAACCTCCTGAAGGAGCATCAAAGCGGATCCTTCTCTAGATGAGAATGCAGTCCAGCCAACGCCTCAATTTCATCTATGTGAGGCCCCAAGCAGAGAACCCAGTTACACCAAGCCCAGATTCCTAGCCCATGGGATGCGTGAGAGGATAAGTGATGTTGTGTTAGGCTGCTAAGTAAGTGAGAGCTAATTTGTTGTGCAGCAATGGAAACTAATGCCCCCACCCTTGCAATAAAGACATTGTATTGTTTTTGTTACCCAGAACACCTTGCATATTTATTTACATAGATAAACTTTACCCAGAACAATATACAAGGTGTTGCACTCTTTACCTAAGTCACACCCCAGGCTCTAGAGATGATGTGTGTGTAACCCCCATGCTTCCTATGTGCTTTGCTGCTGGATAACCTAAAAGCAGATTTGGTGCCCAGTGTTAGGAATAGTTCCTTCAAGTTCCTGGACATGTCTGGTCCCTCTGCTCCCTTTACATCCGCAGTTCTCAAACACTGACTCAGGGCTCCTTTTCATTCAAAATTATTGAGGGCCCCAAAGAGATTGTGTTTATGTGGGTAATGTTTGTCATCTACTGGATCTGAAATTAAAATGGAGTGACTTTTGAACATGAGAACACACAAACTCTCTGTTTGTTGGCCATCAGAGCAAGGGCATCACCTCTCATCATGAAGCTTCTAGAACCCCACTGTTCGCTTGTTCAGGGACCCAAGTAAAAAGCTAAATAACATCATGTTGTCACTATAAATGGACTTGCAGACCTAAATGGGTCTTGCGAGCCCCAGAGGTCCCCAGACCACACTTTGAGAACCGCTGCTTTGTACTTGCAATTTTTATCTTTGTTCTGGTTCACACAGCATTAAAAATTTTTTCCAGCTTTATTGAGATACAATTGACATATCAATCACATCGAATTAAATTGTATTAAGCAAACTCAAATAAACTTCTGAAATAGATGAGGTAAACACTTCAAAACACAAAAACTACAAAAATCCAGCTATGTGACTGAGCTGGTTGTTCCTTCCTTGCCCCATGGATACACGATCAGTGCTCCTCTGCTCAGTTCTGTGCCCCAGAGGCTGACCTCTCCGGACTGCATCACCAGCTCCCGGCCATGACTTCCAGGTTCTGCCCATGGGAGCCACGGGTGGGAAATGGGAGGACAAGGGAGAGCGAAGATGGGGTCATGCAGCTACCCCCTCCTTTCCTGCCACATTACAGTTTTGACAGCAGCCCCGCTCCCCTCGCTTCAGCCCTCAGCTGGGCTCCAGTAGCAGAGTTCCTTCCCTTTCCCCTTCAGGGCTGGGGTGACAACAGCTTCTTGCTGTTGTTAGTCTCTGGGAGTCTCATCAGGTCTGTTGGCTTCCCTAATCCTGCCCACATTCTAGTCATTATTTAATTTAATTAATTAATTTTTTGCAGCAGAGAAAGGTTTATTTCAGGGCCAAGCAAGGTGAATGGACAGTTCATGCTCAGAAATTCCCTGTTCATTATTTTAAACTCTTTTGATTATTCTGTTTCCTGAGGGATCCTGGCTAACAGGGTGGTTTTTGACAATTCCCTTAAGCTAACACTTGCCCAGTTTATTTAGCTGTAAAATGAAGGGCTTGAACAGCATTTCCCAAAGTGGTTTCTGCACATCAGTCTCATCATATTCCAGTTTGTATTCTGTGATCAACTGCGTTCGGGAAACACAGAATATAATGTCCCCTTTTGGAGAACCACAATTGATGGCACCAGATCAAAAGCTCTGAGCAGTCGTGAAGTAAGTAAGCCTGTTTATCCCAGCATTTCCCTGATGTAACGATGGAGATGTTGCTTTTGCAGAACACCTAGTAACATCTGGTAAACTCTAGACTAGGTCATCTCCAGGTCTGCCAGGTCTGCCCTTGTCTCAGTCTACGGAAAGGTCTCTGAGTGCATGTTAGTCGTGGTGGGAATATTTGCTGGCTGTCTCTATCCTGAAACTGAAAACGTTCCCAGCCCTTGGGCTCAGCTTACTCCCAGCACAATAATGGTGAACACCTAGCCCCAGCCTCTGTCTCAAAAGCTCAAGAACAAGCCCCCCGTGGTAGGCTCCTTCCACCTCCGCTCCTCCCTATCCTCCCTGCACACCCTGGACTGGGTGATATGAGTGGGAAACAGGAGACCAGAACCAGTTTGTGGAGGTTACCGAAGATGGATCTCTGTTTCTGTGATCTCAGTCCCACTCTGAGCTGCTCTTCTGACTGTGACTTTGACATTTCATCAGGATTGAAAGTAGAATTCCAGAAATAGCTGAGTGCACATTTAGATGGAGTCCAGTGGCATCCAAGCCCAGGCGAGTGTGGTGCTGCAAAGTAAGGTGCGAATCCCTCAGAAACAGCCCAGAGGTCTGCAGTTGTCATGAACAATGTGGACTCCTGGCAAATTTTAGGGTCCCTCCTGGCTTCCCTTTACAATAAGTAGTTATCCTCTTGACCAGTTTCTGGAAAAACACATATATCCTCTCCTTACTTTTTATTGCCAAAGCCCCAGTATCAGGCTACCCCACTCCCATGACACAAATGTCAGAATGCACAAATCCCCAGTTCCAGGGTTAAATCCTGATGGACCGAGGCCAATTTGTACAGTTCCATTCTCTTCCCAAGGGCAGGTTTCAGGGTGGGCTTATGACCCACTTCTGGCCAGTGGTAGAGTGTGTGCTTAGCATGCAGGAGGTCCTGGGTTCAATCGCCAGTACTTCCATTAAATAAATAAATAAACCTAATTACCCCAAATGAATAAATAAGTAAGTAAATGAATAAATAAATAAATAAAACATACATTAAGAAATACTTTCTCAGGAATATGTCCCTGTATTTGTGTTCTAAGAAAAGAGCAGCAGGAGAACATAAGTCCTCGGAAGCATTCTGGGTTTTTCAATTAGAGTTGCTAAAGGCATTGAGGCTTACACGCGATGGGACGTCTGGGTAAGTAAAGGTCAGAAGTTGCTTTGGGGACATCTGAGAGTGCCGTGCAGGGATCTCAAGGGAAACTGGGGCTGCCCCTGGTGGGTGATCCTCAGGAGGAACCCCCCCAGATGCCAAGGATCTGAGCTACTGCCCGCAGCTGGCAAAGATGAAAACTGACTTCACCTTCTTTACTGCCTTGGACGTCATATGGGGGGTGCCTCTCAGTGGACAATTGTAACCTGGAGGCTTGTGGGGAAAACGTCTGGGGAAGGAGGTTCCTGGTTTTCCTCTGAGATGCAGAGAAGAATGGGGGTATGTATCACAATAAAGCCAAGTTGCCAACAGACCACCCAACAGCCCTCCCTGCCACCCTGTAGATGAATAGAAAATAAAATCAAAACTGAAGCAAGGGGCAGTTGGTAAAGATCTGTCTTTAAATGTTACCAAATGAGAAGCGACCACTCTGGCAAAAAGCATTTGCTGTTCAGTTAATTGGTGGCGTGTCTGCTGTGTGGAAGTGGAGGCTTTTTTTCCTCTTCTATTAAATTATTTCTTGCTCAGAACTCACTCAGGCGCCTGGGATATGATGCTGGAGCCAGATATAGCCACATCGATCTCACCTGTACTTTCTTCAGAAGCCTGAGATGTGGAGCAGCTTCCGAAAAATCTGCAGCTCTAAAAACTGATACAGTTCAGGTGAAAGTTCCTCAGTTGCTTGAAGATAAAACCTCAAATCCATAGTAAAGTGACAGAAACGATGTCCACCAAGAAATTAGCAAACTTTGTCCTCCTGTATTTTTTTCTTTGCAAAACTTAAAAAAAAATTTTTTTATTGAAGTGGAGTTGATTTACAAAGCTAGTTTTAAGAAAACATCTATATGTATGCATATGTATAACTGAATGGCTTTGCTGTACACCTGAAACGAACATTGTAAATCTCCTGCTGTTTGAAGAAGGAAGAAATAGAGCTGGAGGAAAGTGGCCGTGTTCCTAAATTTCCACACACATCCACAACTACGGTTTTCTCCTGAGGATCCTCACATTTAGAGCTAACCTGGTTTTCTAAGAGGAGCCGGAGATGAATAGGGAGAAAGAATAGCTGATTGACTGGCAGCTAAATGGAGCAAAACAAGAGCCTTTGTATTAAGGTACCAGAGACTCTGGTGTTTCTAGGGGAAGATGCTTTTGGTTAAAAAGAGAGGCCTGGGTAATGACCCAGCCTTCCTAGGAGAGAAATCTGCAATCCCTTCGACACAGAGGTTCTGGGAGTCTCCTAGGTTTTGCAGTTCCTGCAGCAGACACACCAACATATAAAAGCACTGGGCAATCAGAGGCCCAGAGCCGCAGATTCGGGCACATCGTCGAGGTTACAGCTTGCTGGAAGCGCTGGTGAAATAATTGGGTGTGGACAGGGAAAAGGTCCCTGGAAACGAAGTTTGGGGTCGATTGTTCATGCTTTCCCTCCACCCCTCCACCCACAGCTGCATGAATCACTGAAAAAGGACCGTTTCCATATGCACATGTGGGCAGTGGTAGGCTGAGAGGATGCTAATGCCATTCTACTTAGTAAGGGAGGCCAAAAACATGTTCTGTTCCTGCAGGCCAGCAACCTTTATCGCCCAGCAGCCAGTCCTCCTCAGAGCTGGGGCCTGGGTTCTCAGGGCCTGGCCTTTGCAGCTCATACCTCACTGTGACTTTGAGCAAGATTTCTGCTCAAATCAGTCCCTTCTACAAGATCTGGACTGCTGCAGCTGTGTGAGTTCTCTGCTGCCCTCTCCCAGGGTGGGGCCAGCTACCTGCTAGAGCTGAGGCTCAGACCCAAGAAGCGTGGTCCTCCCAACGTAGTAGCTCACACAAAGGCCCTCGGGCATCCTGTAGTCACCCCCCGCCCCGTCCCTGTATCTGGCCCAGTGGAGCCGAGCGCAGCTGCACATTCAATTGGGTTTGGGAGGCTTTAAGTGCTTTCTGCTCTTGAGATTATTTTCTATCTTAAAAGAAAATATGGGGTGGGGAGGAGAGTCTAAATAAGGTAAGGAGATGCCCAATAAGGAGAAATTAGTATATTGACAAGCATGACTGCATGGAATATTCAGAATTTTGATGTGTGAGAAACCATGTGTGTCATTTCTTTGCTACTTTAGGGCTTCTTATGCTAAAAGAGGGCACCCTATCCAAATGATCCTCTAGGCTCTCAAAGCACCAATAAACATGTTCATCTGGGGGGAATTAAGAGATTTTCTAAAAAAAAAAAAAAGCAGCCTTTCGCTTTGGAGCCAAAAATAGCAATACAGTGACTGCTACCCTGTAAAGTTAGCAAATCAAACATTTTGATAGTGATTATCAATGCTTTGTATTGCCATTGTTGGTCTCATTTTAAAGTTACTATTATGAAAATGGTCATAACTATGTATCTTTGCAGTATATTTTATTCTCTAATTTCACATCTTGCAACTTGTATACGTTGCATGCCTTGCTGTGCTACTTGCAGAGTTATTCAGGGGCCAAGTGTGTGGTGAATCTTACAGAGTGAAGACTGGGGAGCAGGGATGCCCTTACAACTCTGTCCTGGCTGTTCAGATATAGGCCACAATCCATGGAAAGAATGTGTGGTGTGAAGACAACTGGGCTCTTTGTAAGGCAGCTCTGTGAGCCCAGTCTATGTGCACGTTCTGTGCTGGGGACAGTGCAGAAGGCATTGCCGACAGAAGAAAAGCCAGCCTGTGTCTGCTTGGCCCCCCTGGTAACCAGCCCCACCCAGTGGAGTCAGGCTGCCACTTACAGAGAGCTCAGGTGCCCGCTGAGTGCTTTTCATGATGTGCCCAGGGGCCCCTCCCAGCAAACGGGTAGTGAGGCAGCCAGCGCTTGAGTCCTGACCCCACCAGGTACTCCTGCTGTGTACGACTTTATTAAACAGGTTATGCACTCTCTCTGCTCTTTGGTTTTTCTCACATACGAAAGGGGACGATAATAGTACCTCGTGGGGTTAATACAGGTAAAGAGCTTAGCAGGATGCCTTACATGTGGTAAACATTCAGTACGTTAAATATTACGCTTTATCTGTGACTAGTCCCTGCCTGCAAGCAACTTATAGTCTAGTTGAAGAGGGGGAAGAAACAAAACGTGACTCAATCTGAGAACAAGATCTGCAGCAGTCCACAAAAAGCAGAAGAATTAAAGAAAAGGAGAGAAAATGAGGGCTTGAGCTAATTAGAACCATCCTTGCGGAGAGAGTGGGATTTGATATGAGATTTAGAGATTAAGGAAGACGGAAGGGTGTTCTGACAGGGGAAGGAAGAGGCCAAGGTCAAGACACCACAGTGACTGTGTTGAGGGCAGGGGATGGTGAGAAAATCAGGCTGTGAGGAGTAAGAATGAGAATAAATGATACCCATGGGGGTGGAGAGACAGAAACCAGGGTGCTAGCCCCTGCTGGCCACCAGGCTCTTCCTGAGAGGATCTGGAAGGATGCTGCAGGGCTGTGGTCCTTTAAGTGCGGTCCCACACTTGCAGCATTAGCATCTCCTGGAAATCCGTTAGACATGAAAATTCTCAGGCCCCTCCTGGGGGTGGGGCCCTCCAGGTGATTCTGATACAGGATACCATTTGAGGACCACTGGGTGGTGGGTAGCAAGAAGACCCCTGCTCCCACCCATCCTTCCCGCTCAGGCAGGTGCCCCCTCACACTGGCAGCCCCAGCACAGGCTGGCTGGGGACCAGACCTCAAGCACATTCCCGTCAATCTGAGAGAAAAACTCCAAAGAATGAGCAATGGAAACCGAGAACGGATCCCTCACATCACAGGCGACTTGTAAACATTCTGTCCCTGCATCTGCCACCAACATCTGGAAGGGAGCTAGGCCCTTCATTATCCTGTGGAGTAGATCTTGGGCAGTGAAGAGCTGGATGAAGAATTTTGCCTGATGGCTGGTTCGCAGCGGTTAGGAAGTGCTTCATTATCTTTCAAGGGTCTACGTAGGACAATGTATCATAGGAAATATTGGAATGACTTAGATTTTTCCAGAATAGGAGGAGCTATAACACACCATTCTAGACATTGACACTCTGGGATGGTTATCCTGGAACAATCCAGTCCCATCAGCCTCATGAAGACCCTCATGTGATCACTGGCTAATACAGCCTTTTCGTCTAAATGCTGGGCTTATGCAGGTGGCCATTTGGAAGATGCAGTGTGCTCTTTGCTGTTACAAGGAAACAAATGGCTCCTAGATATAAAAAGCCATTTCCACCTTTGTAGGAGGTAGAGAGAGTCATATGATTTCCCTCAGGAAGGCGCTCTAACACCTCCAAGTACTTTCGCACACTTATTTTCAAAATGTAGGTGATAAAATGGATCAATTGCACTTACCAGCTTCCCTAACTTCCCTTATTGGATTTATATGCTTGGTGCTTAAATTCAGAGACAAGTCTAAATTCATTCCTGGGTCTACTGCTTCCGAAATAATTTTATAGTATTTTAAGTTGTGGGGTGTTTTTTTTTGTTCTGACACATAAAATAATTTTTACCTTAGACATAGTTACCCTTTCAGAGGAGTTTACAGAATTTGCAGACAAGGTTGGGGTGGGAAAGGCAGAGGACAGAGAATTGGGCAGCAATACTTAAATCTTAAATTCCCATTTCCATCCATTGGTTAGAACAAGGTTTTCTGTATAAATAAATTTTCAGGATAACAGAGCTTTCAGAATAACTGAGGTGCTTTTGTTTTAGATATTTCTGCTAATATTTTTTCCTATGTCTTCACTCAAGAAATTCTAGAGCTAGAAAGTAATGTCAAGATTATCCAATTTAAAATTCTTATTTTTCAAGTGAGTTTACAAAAGATGCCCAAGGTCCCACAGTGTCCTGTCTGCAGCAAACTGGGGTGGGAGGGTCACTAGCACCCATCAAGTAGATTATAGCTTCATCAATCATGTTGCAAGAAGTAGCAGTCACTGAGGTTAATTATAGGAGGGACACTAGGTGGCGCCATCAAGATTCAAGGGAGTGTTTGGAGGTAGGGCTTGAAGACAGGACACTTATTGGGAGAAATTCTGCTTATCCTTCCAGTGTCTGAAACACATACCCCAACATTCATAGCAGCATTATTTACAACAACCAAGACATGGAAGCAATCTAAATGTCCATGGATAGATGACTGGATAAAGAAAATATGGTATATTTATACAATGGAATACTACTCGGCCATAAAAAAGAATAAAACAGTGCCACTTGCAGTGATATGGTTGGACCTGGAGATCATCATCCTAAGTGAAGCAAGCCAGAAAGAGAAAGAAAAATACCATACGATGTCACTCATATGTGGAATCTGGAAAAAAAAAAAAGAAAAGAAAAGAAAAAAGAGGACACTAATCATCTACAAAACTGAAGCAGACTCGTAGACACAGTAAACAATCTTATGATTACTGAGGGGAAAGGGGCTTGGAAGGGCTAAATTTTGGAGTTTATTTGCAAAGGTTAACCACTATATATAAAAATAGATTTAAAAAAAAAACAAATTTCTTCTGTATAGCACAGGGAACTATATTCAATATCTTGTAAGAACCTTTAATGAAGAAGAATATGAAAACAAATATATGCATATATATGCATGATTGGGACATTGTGCTGTACACCAGAAATTGATGTATTATAACTGACTGTACTTCAATTAAAAAAAAACAAAAATTGTGATGAGAATGATGGAGACAAATAAAGCCAAGTAGGAGGATTGAGGGACAGAGGGAGGGCAACATTTCAGAGACCCCAGAGAACATCTCCCAGAGGAGGTGACTTCTCAACAGAAACTTGTTTTGTCCTTTGAATGTCAGACCTGCAGTTCTAAGATTACGAGTTGATTTGATCCAGAAGCCATTGTCTAGACTCTACTGAAATCCCTTTCCCATAGTCATTTTGATCCAGCCCATTTTTAATGTAGTGGTGGTGGCCTAGGCTGCCAGGTCCTGAAAGCCATGTCTTTTCCTAAATGCCTTCCTTCAGATAAAGCAAGGTCCTCTACTCATTCATTAGTTTGAAAGATATTTATGAGAACCTGCCATCTAGTAGAAACTCTTGGAAATGCAGACAAAGATGAGCAAGGCATGGCTGCAGCCCTGGGGGAGCTTCCAGATCAGCTGGGATAGTAAACATGTCAACAGATAAGTGCAAAAATGTGTGCCAGGTGCCTTCATAGCTTAGGTCCATGGGAACCTAAAAGCAGCTCCTGGATCTGGAAGACTCGGAAAAACACTTAAAGAAGTGATGCCTGAGCTACACTGTGAAAAATAATAGATACTTAAAAAAAATTTTAATGTAAAAATAAATAAATAAAATTAAAAGGTCCTAAACACTTTCAAGGAGGAAATCCTACACCAGAAACCTGCAGAGCTAGAAATAACTGGGCACACCCTCTGTGCCCCTCGGATGGAGCGTATTTTGTGCAACTTGGTACAAACTAAGATGAAAAATACAGACCCCCAGGATGTTCTGCCACGCTCGAGCAGACCTAGTTGTGAACATGGTTTGTCGAAGGAGATTTCATTAGATTGTATAAAAGTGCCACCTCTGTTTAGGACTAGATGTTTGTAATCTTTCTGCTCTATTTGCCGCATGAACATTCATTATTTTAGATCAAAGGAAACAGAGGAAGCCACTCACACTTCCCCCGTGTCTCTCTCATTAAAATTAATTCTTTTCCCAGTTCAGCCCTCTTTGTTCGCAATCGTGTCCAGTGAGAGAAACAGGTCCTAGGAAACCCAATTATGGCCAAGGCAGTTTCAGAATCAGATAAAAGGGTTGGGGGCTGGGGCTTTAAGAAACGCCTGGCAGGGAATAACTTCGCGTTTCCATCGAGCTGCCGTATTAAGAATTCTCCTTTGGATTAATTTTGAAAGCCTTTTGCCTTAAATGCAGGCATTTTCCAGTTCTAATTTCTAAAACTGAGAAGAGAGAATTTCATCCAGAAAGGAAAAAAATGGTGTTCTGTATTGCTTTATAGCACATGAATTTAATTACCACATCAGCCAACGAAGGCATCACGATGCATTCTGTGAAGTATTCTGATAATTTTGTGCAGCAGTGGGCTTCAGTTGTTTTATTTAATGAACCCATAACATACACATAAATGATTCCTTCAAACAGAGGGATTTGGTTCCCAGTTCGCTGGGGAATGAATATATTGATTATTGTCAACGTGTAAACCACCCCTGATTAAACGTTCAGGCAGAAATAAGCTCATCGAAATGAGGATCTGACAGCACAATTTAATGTAATTTATTTTAATTCTCATCTGTTAATAGAACGTAAGAGCTTGGTGTTACAAAAACAAAAACAATGTGCTTAAAATTTCAAAGGAACGGTGAAAATGAAAAGTGACTGTCTGTCACTTGCAGCCTCATCTTGGCAGGACCGGAGAGCGTCAGTATCGAATATCCGAGGAAGGTTCTGGAGGACGGCGTTCCATATTCCACTGTGGCCTTCCCTGCATGTCAGTTAGCCACATGAAGGTCCTGCAAGAGGCTTGTGTGCAATCTTCCTCAGAGAAAGAAACAGCAGTCTGGGTCTGGTTGTTGAAGGACGCTGCTGTGTTCAGGCAGCTGGGCAGGAACTCAGGAAGGTGGGGGCTGACAGTGACTGGGGGACTCCCCAGTGCTGCTGAAAGCATAGGCAGTCTACTATTGGCTGAATGGTTATGTCCCTCACGTTCATATGTTGAGCCTTAATCCCCAACGTGATGATGTATGAAGGTGTGACCTCTGGAAGGTGATTAGGTCACGAGGATGAAACCCCCATGAATGGGATTAGTGCCCTTATGGAAGAGACCCCAGTCTCTTCCTCAGTCTTCTACCATGTGAGGACACAGTGAGAAAACTGCTATCTATGAACCAGGGAGAAGGTTCTCACCAGACATTGAATCTGTCAGCAACTTCCCAGCCTCGGAACTCTGAGAAATAAATGTCTGTTGTTTAAGCCGCCTCGTCTGTGGTGTTTTTGTTATAGCAACCTGAGCTGAGTAAGACACAGTGCACGTGCACAGTATGACTATTAGCAAGCAAGGTGGGTTTTCGTACTTTTCATTAAAAGGCTCATTTTTTTGCTATAAAATATGATAGCTCCATTGTAGGAAATGTAAATCATATGAGTTAAGCAGAATAAAGAAAAATTTTAAACATGTGTATTCCCATCATTTCAAAGAAATAATCATGGTCAGTATTTTAGAGTCTGTCATTCCAGATTTTTTTCCTATGTCTATATTTAACAATTTATAAAAAATATACATTTGAAAGATTTTTTCAATTTGATTTTTAAATTCAGTTATACTTCAAAAACGTCTTTGTATATTCCGCATCTACACAATTTTTAATTGCTGCATCGTATCACTCTGTTGGGTAGCTGTAACCGAACTTATTTAAACAAGACTATTGACATTTGCTTGTTCCCATTTTATTCTATTATGCCATTCCATAAAAAGATTCTGGCATTCCCTTCTTTATGCACTTGTTCAATTATTTCCTCAGGTAATGAGAATTAGAACTAACGTATCAATGAAATGTACATTTTTTATGCTTTTGACACATATTGCCAAATTGTTTCTGGGGGTGAGCAGCCTCCAAGATGGACCCCAAGGATTCTCATTTCTGGTTTTTATGTCCTCAAATGTGTGCACTAGAGTGTGGGCTAGTCTGGTGTTTCTGAAAAACAACCATAAAGAATCGGAGGCCTGTTTCCAGCATGGAGGTGGGCCCTCCCCTGGGGAAGACTTGAGATGACTGGGCCCCCAGCCAACCCCGTGACTGCAGCCTTGGGGGAGTCCCTGAGCTAGAGGACCCAGTGAGGCTGCATCCAGATTCCTCAGGGAACTCGCATGGTAATAAATGTTTATTGCTTTCATCTGCTAAATTCAGGGCAGCTTAAACATATCCCCTCAAAATGCTCCTAATCAGAGTCTCATCCACGGGGAACATGAGTGTATGTTTCCCACGTGCTCTTCAACACTGAGCTTTTAGTCTTCGCTGGACTGTTTGCATATCTTTGATTCTTACCAAAGCTTAATATTTAAATATATATGTGTTATTTATTTGTATTTCTTTTTTATTGACTTGTCCATTTATATCCTTTGTCCATTTCCCTATAAAAGGTTTGTCTTTTTTCCTGCATCTATGAAGAGTGCTTTATATATTTGGGATATTGCAAATTTCTATTCCATGCCCCTACACACATACACACACACCCACATACACGTTTTCTGTATTTCTATTTTAATTTGATATTTTTGTTACAAAAACCTTTTGCAGTTTTATGTGGTCAAATTTTTACTTAGTAGATTTTGTCCTTTCTGTCTTTGATATTGTACTTTATATTTTCTTCCAGTAATTGTATAATTTCAATATTTCTTAAAAACCTTAAATCTGTCTAGAACTTACTTTGGCATAAAATGTAATATTTATTTTAGCTTTTCCTTGCAATAATTAATCAATTGACCTAGTACTGTTTCTTTAATAATTTTTTTCTCAATTATTTTAAGTGCTGAGAATTTAGAATCTGCTTTCATATCTTATAGGTCAAATCCCCTACCATTTACCATTTTCTATAAAAATTTCTTAGCTATTTTATGTATTTATTCTTATAATTAAAATAAAATTTTTACTCATAGTTAATTAGAATTAACATGTATTAATCCAGAATATAGTATATCTCCACTTATTGAACCTTTCTTTCGTGCACTTCAGCTAAGTGCTAGAATTTTCTTTAAAATGATCCTGCATATTTTATTTTACATTTATTCCTGAGAACTTTGTTTTGTGCTATATTTTGTTATTATTATTATTAATGTAGTGGTGGTGCTGGTGGTTTTGATAAATTTTACACTCCAAGGGAGGATATAGTTGGTTGTGGTCAATATTCCATCCTCAACACTGAGCACAGCTCCAGACTCACAGAAAGCACTCGATTCCAACTTCTTGAATAAATGGATGAATTAACCAAAAGTGATATATTGAACAGTTTTTCATTATATTTTCTTGCACGTTATTGATAACACATGGGAAAGCAAACGGAATGGAAATTTCACACATAAATATATACAACTACTATACACATCTAGAATGCCATTGAAAATCTGCAATGTGAGGAAAAAAATACTTACAAAAGGGAGAAAAATATAAACATACCCTACTGTACAAAGAGCTCTTTCAAACAGAAAAGATAACACCACAAAAAGGGAGCGAAAGACTCAGTAGGTAATTCATCAAAGAAGAAAGGCAAATGACCAATATCTATATGAAGAGGAAAAACGCAGATGAAAACAGTACGGACTAGTACATGGAGAACAATGTTGGAAGACAACGTTGATAATAAAAGTCAGGTTTGTCGCCAGCAAAGAAACAACCAGTTTCTTGCAATCTTACCAGACAGGGTTTTAAACAGGGACAACCCCTATGGAGGACAAATACATGTCAAAATTTTAAGTGAGATTATTAGTATATGCAGTGAGTTAATCCTAATTTTATCTTAATTTAAATCTTTCATTCCTTAAAATAATTACACAGAAAAGTACATTTAGAAGAAATTAGTAAAACTAACCATTAGGGAACCAGCTGCTTGGATCAACCGTCTTGTGTCTGTTTTCACGCCAATCCATGCCCTTGTGAAGCTTTGCTTTTCTTGTCTTCTCCTTTCTCCTCTTCCTTCTCTTTTCTTTTTCCCTTTGGGCACAAATAAAAAGGAGTGTTAACTAAGAAGACTAATGAATAGTGACTGAGAACAGTGAAGGGTTGTTATTGTTTGCATTCTGTTGCCCAGAAATGTATGTTTCTCTAATCACGATACGATCGTTAATCATTTATGTCTATGGTTCCTCCTTCTGTAGGAAATCGAGTCTGCTTCACACACAGGTGAGGTCTCTCCATTCAGAACGTAAGCTGGAACCCAAGGCAGGTGATTGCCTTGGTGATCCTGCCCAGTCTTACCCAGTGCTGGCCGGAGGAAATAAACTTCCCAGAATCGAAAACATAGGTGAAACCTGACACATTTCTGACCATTTTCTGACTTTGAAACTCTACCAGCTGACTTTCTTTTTCTGCTGTGTTTTCCTGACAGCTGGAGGGAGACACCCTGGGACACTCAGTTGCAGGAGCACTGCCTCTCCTCCATCATGGCCTTTCTGATTTGAATCAGGTCCCAGAACAGATGCTGAACAGATGCTAAGGATTTTTCCCTCTTCTTAATCAGAGATACAGAATCTTGATCATTGACTCAGTGTTTCTCTCTCTTCCTTTACAGTAGGGTTTCTCCATCTTAGTATTTGAGGTCTGGCCATTTTTTGTTGAGGAGGGGCTGTCCTGAGCATTGTAGGACTAGATCCCAGTAACATTCCCTTCTCCCCAAATGTGACATCGCCAAATGGCCCCTGGGGGCAAAAGCATCTCTAGCTAAGAACCATGGCTCTACACCCAAAGTATTTCCTAAACATATTTATATGCAAAGCATGTGCTAGGCTTTTTTTTTTTTTTTTTTTTGCTAGGCATTCTTTAAAAAATAAAATAGAAGGGAGGAAAGTTGAGGAAAGGAAGGAAGGAAAAAAGGAAGGAAGGAAGGAAGGAGAAAGAAGGAGGAAACGGAAGAAAAAGCCTGACCTAGGCCACTCTCAAGGCACTCACATCTCAAACAAGACACTGCCTAGACATAAAAATATACAAAATTTTTGATATTATGGAATTGCATTGTGCAGTCAAGAGAAAACTAAAGCCGATTTTCAACTCTTCTTTGTCCAAAGGGCAGATAACTCTTAATATCTTTCACATGAATCCAAGTAGAGAGACTGAGATAATTTTCAGATTTTATTTACCTAGCAAATTAGTCAAAATGCAGGATCTGAAGTTGAGGTGACCAGATGTCCAATTCTAGTAATTCCACTAACAGTGACTTTGAGAAAACCATGTAAACATGTTAAATCTTTGTTTCCTCTAAAATATCACTCATCTCCCAGGACTCCGATGTGTGGAGCATTTTCAGACACATCAGGTACTATCCAAATGGTCGGGACTGGATAACTGTACGTTCTGAGTATACAAGTAGGATTCTCTTCTCAAGGAAATGATGGTCTCATGTACCTACTTTATATCTGTTTGGAAGGCTCTGGCTTTATTCAAGAGCATACAAAGAAGCAAGGTACTTTCTAAAGTAGTTCTAGGAACTGGAGAGCAAGGCCTCTGAGATACAGCAGGACAGTGTGGTGGACTATGATTCTGGTGCACAATTAAATTGTGCTGCCAACTCCGCTTGGTTTGACTCAGAACTGGTGGTCCAGAGGCACTGGGAGGACTTTGTCTTTCTTTAGAGAAAAAGAGAGTTGAGGCACTCTGACGAAAGGGGTTGTCTTCATGGGTGTGCAACTGGGAGGTGGTGGTGACAGGCCCTGTGCTCCGTGTGATGCTCTGTGGTCGCTATCTTGAAACCCTTGCTTTTTTAACAGGAGGGCCTGCATTTTCACTTTGCATTGGACCACACAACTTCTGTAGTCAGTCCTGCTGCTGAAGGATGTTTACTCTGGGTCCTTATAAACCAAATTAATCTCCTTCATTTCACCTGAAACCATCCCTCCCCTGTCCCCTAGCGATAAGTCTTCCTGTCTCCGAGGCTCTCGCTTAAAGACCAGTAGTAGTAACTACTAGCCTGTAGTAACCTGGCGTGTCTCAGTCACTAGGCACTTTATAGCCATTATTTCTGTTCATCTTCACCACATCTGAATAAAACAGTGCTATTAGTGCATCCATTTCACAGATGGGGGAATGGTTAAGGAATGAGCCCAGAGTCAGAAAAAGAAAGAAAAATACCATATAATATCACTTATATGTGGAATCTTAAAAAAAAAAAAAAAGACACAAATAAACTTATTTACAAAACAGAAACAGACTCACAGGCATAGAAAACAAACATGTTTACCGGAAGGGAAAGGGAGTGGGAAGGGATAAATTGCGAGTTCGAGATTTACAGATACTAACTACTATGTATAAAATAGATAAACAAGTTCCTACGGTAGAGCACAGGGAGCTATATTCAACATCTTGTAGTAACCTATAACGAAAAAGAACATGAAAAGGAATATATGTATGTATATGTATGACTGAACTATTATGCTGTCCCTCAAAAATTGACACAACATTGTAAACTGACTATATTTCAATTAAAAGAGAAGAAATGTGCCCAGGGTCACACAGCTACAGTGGTCCCCCCTATGGTTTCACTTTCTGTGGTTTCTGTTACTCATGATCAACGGCATTCTGAAAATATTAAGTGGGAAATTCCAGAAATAAACAATTAGTAAGTTTTAAATTGCTCACCATTCTAAGGAGTGTGATGAAATCTCACTCCACCCTGCTCCATCCCACCCGGGGTCCCCAACATTTGAAATCATCTGCTCCTCACGTGTGACCGTTGCCATCATCCTGGCTCAGAGATCCAGGATCACTTGAAGCAGGTGATCCTCCCTCTGACCTATCGTCAGACGGTCAACAGTAACCTAACGCCATGTCACAATGCCCACGTCATTCCCTCTCTTCAACCCATCACAGAAGCATCTGATCTCCCACCATCACAAGAAGATGGCTGAGTACAGTACAATAAGATATTTCAGGAGGAAAAGAGACCACATTCACATTAACTTTTATTCCGGTGTATTGTTATAATTGTTCTGTTTTATTATTAGTTACTGCTGTGTCTAATTTATAAATTAAATTTTATCACAGGTATGTACGTATAGGAAAAGATGTAGTATATATGGGGTCTGATAGTATCCTTGGTTTTAGGCATCCACTGGGGGTCTTGGAGTGTGTCCCCCGAGGACAAAGGGGGGCTGCTGTGTTAGGGGTGCAGCCGGCATGTGGGTCTGCCCACACTGCTGCCTCCACTCACCCCTGCTCTGTGGTCTTAACATATAACAGGCATGCTTCAGGCACCATGTTGCCTGGCATTTAAACACGGGTCAAAGATACTGGTCATCCTTGACAGCATCTCTCTTCTTCTCACATCTCACACTCAGTTCAACACTATCTGTGAGCTCTCTTTTTGAAATACTCCCAGGGTTCAGTATCTCATCACCTTTCCCCATCTCCCCTCTGGTCCAAGCTGCCACCAATCCTTCCCAGGATAATGTGTTTCTGTGGCACAGACACCGGGGTACCTCTGAAATGTAAAATCGCATCTCCCCTGCGACTACTGGTCTCCCATCGCACGCAGGACCAAATCCTTCCTTGTGTGGCCTCTGTGACCCCAAGTCATGTGGCCCCAGCTCCCACCACTGTCCACCTTGCTGTCTCTGCTCTCCCCTCCCTGACCTTCTGGTGGTTCTGAAAGCAAAACCGCCAGAAACTGTCTTCTGCCAGGTCTCTACATGGAACACTCAATCCGTTACTCCCTTCACAGCTCTGCTCAGATGTGCCCTCACCACAGAGCCCTTTTTGGACAACGCAAGGAGAGAACCTCTCTCCTGGTACATTCTGTCTCCTTACCCTGCTTGATTTTTCCCCTTAGCTCACCCGTTACATACACGGGCCAGAGACAGCCTCGTGTATCAGCTCCCAGTTTATCTTTTTCTTCACCGCAGGCCAAGCCCCAATAGCTTAAAAGCCTTCTGGAGCCAAACTCAAATTTTTACACATCCAATTATTTAAAAAATAGCCCACATGTGCAGGTCACTGATAAGAAGGCCAGTATAGCCACCGGCCCAAGCCATGCCGCCCTTTAGAGCAGACCCAGAGACTCCTGCCCTGCTTCTGGGCGAAATCACCCAGACATGGAGTCCCCTCCCCTGGCCCCCTCTCCATGAACATCTGGATGGAACCCCTCCCAAAGGCCACCCGGTAAAGCTTGTTGTGTGTTACTGCCTCTCTTGTAGGCATCTCTTTTCTCTTGATTGGTCCCCAAATCCATCGACCTCAACCCCTCCAACCTACCACTTTTGTGTATTTTCTGTCTCCTCTTAAAGGTAGGTAAGTCTCAAAGAGGAGGGTCCCTGTTGTCACTGACGTGTCCCCCATGCCCACAAACGCTCCCAGTAAAACATTCCATATATGTTTGTGGACCTACATGATGAATGAATGAATCATCCCTGTTCTTCAGCTCCCCTCCACTCAGTCGCATTCTTCCACCTTCCACTTGTTTACTTCACCTCTCCCAGCAAAATTTCCTTCGAGTCAAGAGTGGCAGAGCAGAAACGGAGGCTGCCATCCCCTCACCTGCTGCTACACCTGTCCGTCTGCAGCTTCAGCCTCGACACCCTGACATCGCCTCTCACCAAGTTTTCCCTGAACTCAGACGGGCCTTGCCCTCCTAGAAGAGAACAAATTAACCCAGCTCTTCTAAGAAAAATGTGTGGATCCGTGGGAAGGGCGGGTCCCTACCATTTGTAGGTGCGAATTTGTTCCTCCCATAACATTTGCTAGCGGGCACGCGGGCACCCCGACGTGCTTTAGGGAGGAGGCTGAGTTCTCTGTACATTTGTTAGAAAGCCTGAGGGAAGTTCCCTGCGCTACTCAGTGCCTTCCGGCCGCCCTTTCAGAAGAGCACAGCGACATTCGTGCGATTGTTTCCAGTTCACTCCCAAAGCCACAGTCTTGACTTTGTCATCGCTTTGGGCTAATTCTCCCAACGGCATCTCAGATTCCAGCCTAGACTTAACCTACTGCTGATCCACAGACTCTCCTCACATCTCCCACTCCGGCAACTTCTACAAAGTCTCTTTTCGTTCTCGACAAGACCTCCCAAGCCCTTCCACCCTCTTTGGGTACCAGGAACGCAGGATCGTTCCCCATCCGCGGTTTCTTAAACCTTAATTCCTTCCATGTCTCCCCCTGTGACCCCTTTGCCCCACTTGCATTGCAGGGTCCTGCCCAAACCATCTCATTTTCCCCTCTCTTTCTGTTCCTGCATCCCATGTACTCTAGGGTTGACCTGAACATGCCAGGCAGTTAAATGGCTGCTCTCTCCGCTGGATGGATCGCACCCCCCACCCCTCAGCCAATCCCTGCCCACACACAGCCGCGCAGCCAACTCCGTCACTTCCTTCAAGTCTTGGAGGACAAGGAAGACTTCTCTGAACACCTGATTTAGAATTTGAAGTCCCAGCTCCCCCACCCCACAGAAACATCTGCTTTCCTGTATCCTGATCTATTATTTCCAGACCATACATCACCTTCTAGCATTCCATTCTACTTACCAATTAATTATACTTAACTCTTTATTTTTAATCCCCTTCCCCAACTAGAATAGTTCCCAAATTTGTTCACTTATACATCCTCATTTCTTAAAATAGTGTGACCACATAATAGATGCTCAATAAGTAGGTCTTAAATGCAAAAAATGTGAGTGAACAGTGGGTTCCAATGATACTGACCCTCACACGAGGTCTTTCCCTCTGCAGCTCCCCTTTTCTGCAAATATGCCTCACCCTTTACTTGCTATTCTCACCTTTGGACATGACATCTGTATCTGTTTATATTCATATATCGTGTATTTATCATATATCATGATGAAATATGAAGGGACACCGGCCCCAGTTCTCCCCAGTTCCCTTCTCCCCAAAAGCACCTTCCAACACAGCCTCCTTCTCTCCTTTTTCATATATATATATTTTCTTTTTTGGTGTGTGTGGTGGGGCGGGGAAATAATTAGATTTATTTATTAAGTGGCGGTACTGGGAATTGAACCGAGGACCTTGTGCATGCTATTTTAAAGTCTGACCCCCCTTTTAAAGTCTGACCCTTCCGCCGGTGCTCCCTCTTCTGCTCTCCCAAGTTTTTAGGAGGAAGGGCTTCCTCAGTGAACGTTCTGGCAAATTGGTGGGGTTTGCACTCTGAATGAGGCACCCTTCTTTCTGTGAGAAAGTGAGAGGGGTGTTCCTGCACTCTGGGGTTGGAGAGGGGAGCACTCAAGAATGAAGCAGAGCCATGCGGCTCAGATTTTGTGCAGCCGACGCAGGATCCCCGGACTCGGCCGGGAAGATAGTGAACGCGTGCCTGGGGAAGGTGCAAACACTAGAGGTTTAGGTAGTAGAATGCTGAGTGCAGGTTGCTCAGCCACAGGGGCGCAGGTCTCAGGGAGAGACTCCTGGACACAGTGAGTCCGGGAGACTCCAGGGTAAGAGGCAGGACCGAAGTCTCCAAATGTCTTCTCCTCCTAAGGCGGCAGCTGCACAGGAGCTGGGGGAGAGATGGAACCCATCCAGCAGTCTCCCAGGAGCGTGTCTATCCAGCCCCTCCCCCCGCCTTTCTTCCCCTCTCCCCCCCAATCGGTCCCACTCCCCAAGGTCAGGGACCGCTGCGGCCGCTGGAGAATCAGCGCCACCTTGTGGCCACTATAGCACAGGCCGCCCCTGCAGACAGAACTGGCCGTCTGTTCTCTTTGCTTCCACTGTCTGTCCAGCGGGTATCTTCATTAAATGTTTCATGGAGGGCTCAGTGCCTAGGCTGATCTTAAACAAGATTCTGGGGCCTTCTGGAAGGATATTTGTCACACTGTCAACGTGATACTCAAGCCTAGGTATTTATTTCCTAGGGCGATCTTCACAAAATACCACAAACTGGGGGGTTTAAACCCCCAAGAGGCGGCTTAAAATGTATTGTCTCCCAGTTCTGGAGGCTAGAAATCTGAAATCAAGGGGTCAGTGGGCCATGCTCTGTCTGAAGGCTCTAAGGGAGGACCTTTCTTTGTATCTTCTAGTTTCTGGGAGCTGCTGCCAGTCCTTGGCATTTCTTGGCTTACAGATCCATCCTTCCAATCTCTGCCTCTGTCTTCACTTGGCCTTCTGCCCTGTGGGTATCTGTGTCTCCACATCTCTCTCTCTCTCTCTCTCTCTCTCTCTCTCTCTCTGTAAAGACACCCGTCATTGGATGTGGGGCCCACCCTAGTCCTCATCTTGACTGATTACATCTGCAAAGGCCCTATTTCTAAATAAGGTCACATTCCCAGGGTCCGGTGGTTAGGGCTTCAACTATCTTTTGAAGGGATAATACAATTCAACCTGTAACAGCCTGTATGTTGGTATTTTTTACAATGACAATGCATGACTTTTATAATGTGAAAGCATATTTCTATTAAAAATAACACAAGACATCTTTTTAAAAGTGTACTGGACTAGCAAAGATGAAAAAGAATGATGATACGAATTTATGAGAGGCTAGGAGGGAAGAGGGACCCACACTGAGGAGAGAGGAAGGAGTGATTCACTCTATTAAAGTACAGTGTGCAAATAAATTTTTAAATTTTTAAATAAGCACACATACCCTTTGACCAGAAATTGCACTGCTGAAAATTTAAATTAAGAAAATACACAAATGCTCCAAAGAATGTGTATAAGTATATTCACAATAGTGGAGATTATGAAACAAGGAAAAAATTGGAACCTACTTAAAATGATTATTTTTTAAAAAGCAGGTTATCAAACAGTATTTTTGGTAAGAGAGAGGGTGTGCATGTGGGGGGGTTCATAGAGAAAAAGGTATGGAAGGACATTGATCAGAATATAAATTCCGACAGGTATTCAGTGACTGAATGTTCAAAGTAGGGCTGGAGGAGGGAGGGTCCAGGTTACCTGATCCTCACTTGAGATCATTCTGACTGCCTTCCCTAATGCCGCCTCCTCCATGCAGGTCCTCCTCTAGAAGGCTGGTCCCTGCCCCTCTCCTGATGGTTCTCTAGCCCCCTACTGTGGCTTTGCTGAAGAGCTCAGCTGGAAGAACATGTTCACCCATCCCAATTCTAGGCTTATTTCTGGGTAGTGGGCTTTTATTTCTTTTTGTTGTTGTTGTTGTTGAAATATCTCTCCATTTATTTATTTTTGTGTGTATTTATTTTTTTAAATATGGAATGCTTCCTGAATTTGTGTGTCATCCTTGTGCAGGGGCCACGCTAATCTTCTCTGTATCATCCCAATTTTAGTATATGTGCTGCCGAAGTGAGCACTAGTCTTTATTTCTTTACTATACATCTCTGTACTTTTTTACTTTTTTGCAATAAAATATGTTATTTTTATAATTTACAAAAAAGCACTTATAGTCTTTTGGTAAAGAGGTGGGTAAGTGTTTACCAAGCAGATGACAGGGGCAGAAGGGGGAGTGTGTTCCAGGCAAAGGAAGCAGCAGAAGCACTGATGGGCTGGAGGAACGGTGGAGAACAGGGTGACATTTTAGGTAAAGTGCAGTTCTGTCAACATGATTAGAGTTTAGGGATTACAACAAGGAAAGAGGGATGGAGAAACCAGGCAGAAGTCAGCGCTGGGACGCTTTGTTTGACATACTGAGTTTGCCTTTTTATATGGGTCGGGGGAGAAGGATTTTAAACAGGGGAGATAATTGATTGGAGACAGATGTATGGATGGTAGCAAACAGATGAAGAGGGAGAAGGAGATGAGAATGGATAAAAGTTGAGGGGCAACCATAATATCCCAGGCCACCCTGAGGGTCTGTGACAGGAATAAGGAATAGAGAGAACCAAATGGATATGAGAGGTACCAAGAATGGGAATGGACAGGAACAAGCAATTGCTTGTCCATCAAGGGGGAAGGGGAGGAGGAGGTGTGTGTCTTGAGTGATGGAGTGAATGATGGTGTCAATCACTTAAATTAGAGAATTGAGGAGGAGGAGCAGATCAGGGGAGAAAGTGCATGGGTTCACTTTGGGACATGTTGGGTGCTGGGTGTCTGGAGTCATCCAAGAGGACAAGAGCAGTTAGGCAATTAGCAGGTACACAGGTCACGAGGGAGCTCTGGGCTGGAGATCTAAGTGAGGAGTAGAGGACGTATGGGTGGTGGCTGAAGCCATGGGAGTGGATGGGATGCCTGGAAGATCATATGTGATGAAGAGAGGTGAACTCAAGGCCAGATCCTAGGGTATCGGTTAAAGGTCTCTAGTTTCAAGGACAGAAAACAAACCTAACACATGTAAGCAGTAGACAACAAAAGAGCGAATTGGAAGCCTGATGAGCAGGTCACAGAATAAATAGCTGAATGAACAGACTGCAGGGAGGACAGGAAGGAAAGGAGCTCTGGGGTCTCTGGGCAGAACTTGTGGCCTGCTGTCTTTGTGAGTTCAGGCTGCGATACAAGAATATCATGAACCAGGTGGCTCAAACGACAAACGGTTTTCTACAGTGCTGGAGGCTGGGAAGTCTGAGATCAGAGTGCCCACAGGGTCGGGTTCTGGCGAGAGCTCTTTTCCTGAGAAAGTGGCAGTAAGCTCTCTCTCTTTCATATATAAGGGACATGTTTCTTCTTATAAAGAGCACTAACCTGTGGGGCATGCCACCAGGAAGGGCAGGCTGGGGCTCTCCTGCGCGGTCTGAAGCTGTTGTCCATAGGCAGAATTTCTTCTTTTCAGGGACACTTCCACCAGGATCTGAGGGTCTTTCAACTGATTGAATCAAGCCCACCCAGATTCTCTAGGATAATCTCTCTTATTAAAGTCAACTGATTATGGACTTTTTTTTTTCTCTGTGAGTTATCATAACATTTTGTGTGATTATGGACTTTAATCACATCTACAAAACACATTTACCATCCCACCTAGATTGGTGTTTGGCTGAGTAACTGGGGACTGTAGCCTAACCAAGCTAACACACCAAAAGATCTTCATGAACATATTCTGAATATTGAACATACTCTAAACATTATCCCAAATATTTTAGCCAGAACATTCCTTTGAGGTTCTATGCTTACTCTTTTTTTTTTTCAGACAGACAAAGACATTAAAACTTTGAATGAGTGAGCAACTTGTCAAATGTCTTGCAGCTCATGAAAGTTGGAGCTAGAGTTTGACCCAGATAATCACTCCACCACCAACCAGCTGAGCCATTTACCCAGCTGCCTCTGGGGAGCAGAATAGGAGTAGGTGCCTGCAAAGCAGAGACCAGCTGTACTTATTTTATATTCTTAGCACTCAGCCTGGTAGCTAATAGGGACCCACTTGTTGAATTAGCTAGTCAAGGAATAGCATTTAAAATAGTCTGTGTGTACTCAGGGGGAAATCAATGAAATCCATTTAATGGGTTCCTGAAACTGTAAACTCCTAAAAACAATTTTCTTAATTTCTATTTAATTGTTCTTTGGTTAGCTACAGGAATTAAGCAGTATTTAGTTCAGAACTGAAGATTTTAAGTGAAATACTTCAACTGAGATTTTTTTTTAATTGCCCCTTTAATTTTCTACCATGTGGCTTTATCCCTTTATGCGTGATATGAAGCCAGATTCCATATTTAATTAAAATTTAATACCTTTATGAGAATACAGGATGTATTTTTATGAGTTCTTTCTTTGAAAACTAAGTAGAACGTTTAAATTTACTTAGTGACAAAAATTAAATTGGGGTTTTCAGTATTTAACTATTTTACTGACTTTAGAACCAAACATAATTAAATTGCAAAACAAATTCTATGTAGCTCACAAAATTTCTTTCAATCAAGAAAAGTAAAAGAGAACTACAATTATTCCAAATTCTGGATAATCCAAGCGGAAGAACACTTCACAAAAGAAGGGAGAAATGGGGCACATAAATCCTATTGCATTCATGAAGCTTCTTTTAAAACTGAATGATAGTTGATGCGAATCAAATGCAAATCAAAACTACAATGAGGTATCACCTCACACCAGTCAGAATGGCCATCATTCAAAAGTCCACAAATGATAAATGCTGGAGAGGGTGTGGAGAAAAAGGAACCTCCTAAACTGTTGGTGCAAGTATAGTTTGGTGCAGCCACTATAGAAAACAGTATGGAGATTCTTTAAAAAACTAAAAACAGATTTACCCTATGGTCTAGCAATCCCACTCCTGGGCATATATCCAGAGAAAATTCTAATTAGAAAGGATACATACACCCCAATATTCATAGCAGCACTATTTACAATAAATAGCCAAGACATGGAAACAATCTAAATCTCCATCAGCAGATGAATGGATAAAGAAGAGGCAGTATATATGTACAATGGAATATTACTCAGCCATAACAAAGAATGAAATAATGCCACTTGCAGCAACATGAATGGACCCGGAGATTGTCATACTAAGTGAAGTAAGCCAGAAAGAGAAAGAAAAATATGATATCACTTATATGTGGAATCTAAAAAAAATGACACAAGCGAACTTACTTACAAAACAGACATAGAAAACAAACTTATGGTTACCAGGGGGAAGTGGAGGTTGGGGGGATAAATTGGGAATTCAGGATTTGCAGATACTAACTACTACATATAAAATAGATAAACAAGGTCCTGCTGTATAGCACAGGGAACTATATTAAATAGTTTCTAATGGCTTATAATGAAAAAGAATATGAAAAGGAAAACATATACATGTACAACTGAATCACTATGCTGTACACCAGAAATTAACACAACATTGTAAATCAATTATACTTCAAGTTAAAAAAAAGAAAAACCTCAATGATAGCTGATATTCTATAAGAATAAAACTCTGAAAGAGATTGGGCAGACTTGAGAGAACCCCAAACTCTAGCCCTTCAGAATGGGAAAGGGGCCTTGGAGATTACCTGTTCCCTTTTGGGGCATCTGACAGACAGACAAGAACTAGAGGTCCAGGAGGATAAATTAAGTATGGTGCCCAAGGGCAGGGTACGACAGAGCTACTTAAACAAACGCTTACGTGCCTTCCGCCCAGCCATGTGATCCCACTGGCCCACAGGAGGCTTCCTCGGGGAGAAAGTGCTGTCGGCAGGTGTCCACAGCTTCTGCGCTGGCAACCAACCATCCTCTCTTAGCTCGTTTGACTTGCAATTACTCTTTCCTCCCGCCCTCAGATTCCCAGCCCTCCAGAGACTCCCCTCCTCCATTGAGGACTCAGCTTACCTTTGTACATTTCAGCTGTTTTCTCTTTTGGTCTTTAAGTTTCCTGGCTGTCCTGGCTAAAAACTCTCTGCTGCCTCCCCTGAACCTTGGACAGAGCCAGCCCTCACAGGGCATGGGAAGCCAGAAGTTCAAACACAGTGCTGTATCTCGGATTTGAGGTTAAGGAACGGGTTAAACTTCGGTAAGGAAGCCTGTTGGTAAGGTAGACTGGATGGTTATGTTCCCAGCATCTTGTACTTTTAAAGCCACAGAATCCCGGGTTCAGAGTCCATGTTTTGTTGTTATTGTTTTCGTTTACTAAATGAAGGGACTGGGGATTGAACCCAGGACCTCGTGCATGCCAGGCATGTGCTCTAGCACGGAGTTATACCATCCATGTCTGAGCTAATCTTGTTACGTATGATTTACCTGGAGAGTGTTCTTGTCCTAGGATTGGTCCCAGTGCTCGGGAACAACAACCCATTCACCTTCAGAAAATTCTGGCTCTTAGAAAATTTTTTACATGGAGTTCAAAGTTTTTTCCTCGGAAGCTTCTATCAAGGAGCTGACAATGTTGACTCTTGGAAAACAGCCCTGTGCTCCTGGAAAGCAGCTCCCTCCCACCTTGCAATAATCCCTTTGAATGGCTTCTCCTTACTAATCCTGGATTTGTTTTATTTGACAGAGCTATTGAATATAGTCCCCTGTGCTCAACAGTAGGACCTCAGCCTCTCTCTTCATTGTCTCAATGGGGGCAATATCACCCCCAAGAGGACAAAAAGTAGTTCATAGGGAGCGGGGCAAAAGTACCTAACTCCTTATGTATGAAGCACAGACACACATAAATGATGTACAGTATACATGTGGTATTCAAACTTCATGGGACAATTAGGACAAAAATATCTAAAAAGCCTCCTACTTGTTTATGTTTACCTTCTAGATTGGAATCTTCATGAGGGTAGGGACTTTGTCCAGCTCATTCAGAAACCCCAGAACCGGAGATGGTTCTTGACACTGTGAAGTGAGCAGTATTTCCTGCAGGTATAAATCATGTGACTTAAGCTCAGATTTGGGGGACAATGTCATCATATGGCACTTCCAATAATCTATAATATCCTTTTCACCAGCACTGCTAGTTAATTTTTCTTTGTTTTCTTGCTGAGTCGGCAATGAGGCCAATGAATTAGCATTTATACAAATCTCCCCCTAGTGATTTCAATGCATACAGCGTGGGTTAAAAACCACCAGACAAAGGAGAACCAGGACTACAATTATTCCCTGCTTGTGGATAGGAAATCTGGGGGGAGCAGAACTTGCTTAAATATGACAGCGGCAGTTAGAGAAGAGATGTTCCCTTGGCCTCACAGAAAAATACAAGGGAAAACATCCAGCTGAAAAAAGCCATCAGTTACAACAGAACGTGATGTCCACTCTAGCCATTTTTCCTAGAATGTTTTCTCTTTAAAATAATCCAGGAAAGGTAGATTCACAAGCTTTAAAAAAAAAACTGTACCATCTGCACAGTTCCATCGCTGTGCCTTGCTCAGCACAAGGCTGGAAAAACAGCCAATGTTTATACAGCTTTCGATACACATGAACCAGAGGAGAGCTTCAAGGCTTAGGGAGGACCAGCTGGAGGTGCGCTGAAGCCTGATTGTACCAACTCAGGAGAGCCGGTTGTGATTATTTCTTGAATCCATGTTCAGTCATGCTGCATATGCAACTTGACTTCAGCTATTGTGGGAGTATTTACAACATGAAAACTGGCAAAGTCTGCAAATCAATTTTCTTTGGACTGCCTGATCCAAAAAGTCTGATGCTCACTCTTTGATAAACTCATGCCAAATATTCCCCTGCATCATTTGCTTTCAATGATGTGAAATTCTACTGCTGATTTTGCAGAGATGTGGTGGGGAGACAGTGCACCATGGCATTCAGCATGGCGCCATCCCATAGGGTGAGACTGGTAGGGTGGATACCGGGCCAGTCCCTTTGGTCATGTAGCTCACCTCTGTTCCAATTTTATCCACACTGATTTATCTCTGTTGGTTTTGCCTGTTTCATCATTTTGGGAACTTATGTTTGTTAGAATTCTGTATCACTTAATAATTAGACAGTTCTATCAACAGTAACTAGAGATGCTCTTTTAAGTCTCACAAATTTGAAAACATCAACTGTGACATAGAAAACATCTAAAAAGAAAGCATGAAAGGATATTCTTCAAACTACTGACAGAAAGTGGAATTCCTCTCTCATAAGTGAGGACTATGTAATTTTTGTTGCTATTTTGAGTTAATTTGTAAGCTATGTACTAATCTCATATATTGTATATGTAAAGACCAATTTTTTTTCTCAAAGTGGTATCCTGGGAAATTCAGAGACAATGTCATCTCAGTTCATATCATAAAATTTCTTTTCTTGAATAATTTGTCTCCGGGGGTGGTCAATTCCTATTCTATCCCGGACCTGGTAGGCTTGCTTTCTACTGATACAAATCATTTTAATGTAGAAAGACATCCCTTCTGTTACCACTTGATAAACAATCCTCAATCTCCTCATCCTTGGCTGCAGCATTTAATCTCCATCTGACATAGTACATGCAATGGGATTCATTGTTCTCTGCAGGGCTATGAACCCTGAACTTTTATCTATTCCCTCACACCATCAGCCCACTGAAGTATCTCTATTTTATTGGCTTATTATTTGTTAATATTTGGCATCATTCAATACATATGGTGCCGCTGATGAGATGGGGCAGACATTCCTCAAGATGGAATGTAATTAAAAACTACTAGATTGTTTTTTAAAAGTTTAATCTATGCCACGTGGGGTTTTTGAAATGACTGATAATTCCAAGAAAAACTGAGACTGAAGTCTGAGTTACTTAGCATCCATTTTCACAGGGTTGCCAGAAATGACTATTTCGAGCCTTGGGTCAATGAGTGCAATACATTTATAAATAGAGTAGAAGTTATTTAGAAATGTCTGTTAGTCCACTTCCCCGTGCAAGGGTCAGTATCTCTTTTTGGAGTGGTCCTGTCTGTAAGTCACTGCAGTGAGACGCCAACCTCTGCGCGCAAACCCTGGAGGATAAGAAACGTCCTCCAGTGATTCCCACACCTTACCACTAGGGGCGCCAAAGAGCCAGCCATCCAGGTACAAAGCCGAGAGGCAACCAAAAATGCGGTTGATGGCTGCCTGTTTTCCTACTTCACGTAGAATTTGTCAATAAATATGCAAACGGCCAAAAAAGTACGGTTTTAAAGCCAAACCGTGACAACTTATTTTTTCCAGAATGAAGTGTTCTCTTTTCCCATGCTTTTTTCCCACAGAGCCCAAGCACATATGACTTTCTCACATTTTAACAGAATTTCCAAACATTAATCTGTTTAAATGTTTATATGCTTTTAAGTAGAAAAAGAGTTACTAATGAGGAAAATTCAATTCATTACAAACTATCTGGGAGCTGGATGCGCCATTCCAGCCATGGAGAATCAATCCTTCGCAGGGAACTGGTGAGCCCTAGCGTCTGTGAAACTGGTGCCTGTCATTTAGAATTATACATGGATGTGTACATACCTGCATGCGGGGTGAGTCATTTATATGTAAATACTACGTATGCCCTGTTTTTCTAAAAAGTAATTCATTTGCTTCAGACTTAAAAATCTGTCTTCTTTACCTGTATTTAAAAAAAAAAAAATGTTATCAGAGCCCAAATTCAAAGCTATTTCTTCAATCAGTAAGCGAGAGTAGCAAGCAAATCCCTGAAGTGACACACGATGCAAAAGTAACGTGACTATTGATTAAATGATAGCTGCATTTCTGATCCCAAGCCTGCATCTGCCTCGAAATAGCAAGAGAAGACCAAACGTCCCCCATCCTGAGCCCACCCCTCACCAAAGGGTACGAATGTGTTGGATTCCTTTTGCATTTTTCCACATCAGCACTAACATCCGGCTTCCAACAGGGCAGTTAGGGCTACTGAGCACAGCCACACGACAGGATTTGTAGCCTCGCAATGGCTCAGACGAAAACAAAAGCATAAATAGAAGACGTGGGCTGCAATTCCTGTGGGCGAGGAAGGTGGGGTCTGGAAGTGAAGGCGAGCTCCCTCCACGGGAAGACTTGGGCGAGCCAGCACACTGACAGGAAGATCGAAGTCCCTGAATTGGGGAGATTTAGACACCTCAAGAATAGTTGTTTGTTGGGAGGGTATAGTTTGTGGGGAGGGTGTAGAGTGCCTGCTTAGCATGCACAAGGTCTTGGGTTCAATTCCCAGTAGGTCCATTAAAAATAAATAAACCTAATTACCACCCCACCCCCCCACCAAAAAGGGAAAGAATAGTTGTTTGTAAACTGTGGTTACCAGGGTAGAGGGATAGGTTAGGAGTTTGGGGTTAACAGATACACATTACTACATATAAAATAGATAAACAACAAGGACCTACTGTATAGCACAGTGAACTATATTCAATTTCTTGTAATGAGCCATAATGGAAAATAATCTGAAAAAATATATATGTATGCATGTATATGTATAACTGAATCACTTTGCTGTATGTACATCTGAAACTAACACTGAAAATCGATTACACTTCAATAAAAATGAGAATTAAAAAGTGTATAAATATAAAATTATTCATAAAACAGCACTTTAAAAATCATCAGTAGTACCAGTGCCTGAAGCATTTAAAAATCATTTCCTGCATAAAAGTGACATTTATTCTGTATTTGATTTATATTAGCCAAAATAAATCCATTTCATCTTCCTAAAAAATATAGTTGTTTATTTGTCAGTTGGTTTCCATGTCACTCTGTTTGAAAAATATGTACAATTCCTTCTTTTCACCATATTTTTAAAACAATATAACGATGTCTGCAAATATGGAGGGAAATGCTGGCCAGGGTTTCCTCCAGGGTTGCATCTATATATGTACGTAAAGAGGGAGACATATGTACAGTGGTAATGTCAATCATACCCTTCTTCCATGGGCACAGCCATGTCATTGGGCTCAGCAAATGCGTGCATGCACCCAAATTCCCAGGCAAATGTTTACTCCTACAATTTACAGTATCTGTAAAATGTGAAAGCCTAAATATGAGAGTTAATAGAAACATTTAAGATAATGCCTCTGTTGATAGAGCACAAGAAAAATTTTAGAACAAAGATGTAAAGGGCAATTTAATTTTATTATTGTTTTTACTGAAGTATAGTAGGGCAATTTTAGTAACATCAGAAATCTCAAAGTTTCACACTCAGCTGACACAGACTTTAAAGTCTTCACTGCTATAATTTTAAAATTTTCTTTGAGAGCCAAGTTACAGGTTGGTACTAGAAATGCCTATGAGATATTTGGGTCTGCCCTACACAGTTTTATAATAGGTAAGTTTGCTTTATGGGGTCTCAGTTTCTGCTTTGGGGGAATTTTTCTCTGTACCTGTAATGTCTTCTGTCTTCAAGCTTTATTTATTTACTTGTGAAAAATCTAATCTTAGAAAAAGAGCTGATAAGCTTAATTATGATAAAATATAAAACTGGAGAAGAACTCCCTGGAGTTAAGCCTTAAGCCAACACTAAAACAAATTCTGACAGTGGAATTTTAACCAAACTTACGGTAACAACTACATTTTACACTTAAAAATATTAAGAAGGGACTGGTAGTTTTTCCCTAAAGCATAAATAATACCCATGAATGAAATACCTTGGCTAAATTCTGTAATTAGAAATGAGTGTAATCTAAACATTTGCCAGGGCTAGCCATTTAAAAATTTGTAGCAAAATTTCAAGGTGAGCTAAAGTTATTTGAGAAAAAAAATCTCTTTATCCATAGTGGAATGCATGTGATAGAACAGACATGTCTGTTTAGATTCATTATAGCCGTATTTGTAATAGCAAAAAACTGCTAACAACATAAATATCCACCCATACAAGAATGGTAAAATGATTGAAATATAAAGAAATATATGCATGCAGTAATTTTTTGGTGGTTAAAAATTCTGGTAAAATACACATATAAAACTTCCCATTTTAACCATCCTTAAGTGTACAGTTAGTGATAAGCAATCATTTAAAAATCAGGGTGATCTCTGAATGTTAAAATGATTTAAACCTCCAAGATATATGGTAAGTGGAAAAAATACAGTTCAGAACATTGTGTATTGAAGAAATCTACTTTGCTTTTAAATTTTGTATTTGAAATACATTTAAAAATACATAATGTACAGAGAATACATTTCACCCATAAACCTACTCCTGAGACTGGCAATTCTTAACATTGGTCATATTTCCTTCAATGTGTGTGAATGTAAAAACAAAATCCCGGTAAATTTGAAGTCCCTTGTCCTTTATTCCTTATCCCTTGAACCTCACTCACCTCTTGAGAATCATGAGTTTGGTGTGTGTCTGATTAATCTATTTTTATCCTTTTTCATACATACATAGGTAACACGAATACAATAGTATTATTTTGTGTGCTCTTCAAATTTTGCTTAAATGTTATGGCCTCTTCAACTTGTTTTCTTAGTTCTCTATCACTCTGAAGTTTGACATTGTTTTTGAGTGTGGACGCCAGTTGTACTTTTTGTTAAAAAGATGTGTGTATATGCTTGGTTTTATACGACGGCTTCCTGGGGGCACACAGAAGACACTATTAATAGTATTCACATCTGTAAAGAAACACTGGGAATCAGTGGTGGGGGTAGGTAGGATTTTAACTTTTAATTTTACACCCTCAAAAGTGCTTGAAATATTTCTATAGTTGTTATTTTGTAATGAAATAATTAGTTTAAAGATGTAAGATTTTGATCCTGTTCACGTGGCAAGGGATGTGAACGTATTGTGGCAACTTACACGGGTAAAATGACTTTTCCCTGTCCACACACCACACTGCCCAGGTGAAACGGGGCTGTCAGGGATGCTGTGCATTTCAGTGAAAATATGAGAACTTCTACAGAAGTTATAGGTTCTAGAGGGTAGGTGGTTGAAAGATTATACAGAGGAGGTCACTCAGCTCCCAGCTCACTGAGTTACTGGAAAACTAAAGGAAATCTGTCCACTGGGAATGCACTGAATAGAAGTAGAGGTGAATGGAAGCCACCAAAACACGGTCAGCCAAAACACAGTGGAATGGGAGTCAGTAAATCTTATTTCAAGTCCTGGTTCTATCACTAACAACCACATGTTTTGACCAATTCACTAAACTTTCTCACTGTAGTCTTTTTCCTCCATAAAATGAGAAGACACAGATTTCTCATTCATTCATTCAGTAAATATTTCTAGAACCTCTGGTAGGTGCCAGGCACTGTATTAGGTACTAGAAATATAAAAGTGAACAAGATGGAACTCTTAGCCTCATTCTAGAGGCTGTCTGACATCCCAAAAGCCCAGCCACCAAAGGCTAGAAATGAGCGGAGTGCCAGCCATCAGAGGCCGGAGACTTCTGGCTATTTCCCTGGACAGACTCAGTGATGCTAAGCCAGAGGCCAGGTGATGGATGAGAGAATTGTTACTCCAAAGGTTCCAGCAGGAGTCCTCCCCAGGAAAACAGAAAAAGTCCCCATGTTTCCTGAGACTTGGGAAACTCAGTTTCAGCTGAGGAGCAGCAGAATTAGGGGACTCACAGCCCTGACTATAAGAGGGAAACTGGAAGAGGAATGAAGCACTTAATGAATAGAAGAGGATATTTGAATCTTTTAACTTCAATCATGTGACATGAGAATATGGAATTTATTCTACCTCTTATTAGCTTATACTTTGAGATTTCCTTTAAAATTTTTTTATGTATATGAACTTTAAAGTGGCCGACCACTTCAACTTTATCAAAATGGGTCGCATAGTCACTATTAGGGGGAAATCTCCCTTTTCACATTGGAACTGCCTATATGGTCACTGCAGTGACACCATGAGTCACCCAGAGGCGGTTTCTACATCCCGGGCAGAGTCTGAGGGGGTTCCAGGGGGATGTCAGGTTGCTCTGTGAGGCATTTGTCCACCAGAAGTGGAGCCAAAGTTGTGCATGAGCTGAAAAACACTGATTGCCTTGGGGTTAAACTTTGAGGTCCACCCACCATTTAAGAAAGTAAATTAGTACCTAGTAAAACGGGGTTAACAATACCTACTTCAGAGGATTATCATGAGGAAGAATAAATGTTAAGACATGGACATATGGTATAAACTATCAAGGGCTTTACCAGCACGAGACTCTTATGATTATTTTAATTGAAGTTCTGGAAGATAAAGGTAATGTAGTTCCAGAAACTGTTTCATTGCCTGGACTCATGAAATGTACCAAAAGCCCAATTGGCTTCATCTATTTTAAGTCTCAACCTGTGAACAGTCTCCTTATCTCTTATTTGTGACAAGGACTCTCAATCCTAGAAGGTAGATTATGTGACCTAGTTTAGCAGAGGTCTGAGGACATTTAGAGAAATACGATTTTGACAAAATCCTGAAGGGGAATTCAGATAAGCATTTAAATCAGGAAACACAAACACACCAGAACCTTAAAAGTCCTTATGAGGTTTGGTGTATGATAGCAAATGAATTACAATTCAATTGAATTACAATCTGTCTTTCTTAGATTTGTCTCAATTATTCCTAAATGTGACAAATATATTGTCATGAGAATCTGAAATCTAGGAAAACATTTCAAGGACTTCCAAGCTAATAATGGCAGTAATAAAATTTGTCTTGTAGCTTTTTTTTTCTTACTATCTTTACAATTTTTGTCACAAAAGATAAAGCACTCAATAGCTACGCATTTAGAGAGAAATGAGCCCAAAGATAAAACACTTTTGAAATTGCATGGTTCTTTTTTTTCTGTAAACACAAACAAGAAAAGCAATTTCTTAGCCCAATACAATCAATATCCTCAAAAGATTTTTCCAGTGTTCCAATGATGAAATGCTTTATGCATACATAACTCAAATTTAACAATTTCTAGTCATTATTTAAATGAGAAACTTGAATATGTTAACAATTTAGAAGACATTTACATAAAAAGAAATCATTTAGACTTGATAATTATCCAGTCCACAAGAAAATTATGGGGCACTCCTCTGGGAAATACAGAGCAGAACAAATGGAAAGAAAGAGAAATAGAATATAATGGAAATTTGGAAAACAAAAAGAGGAAATCATGTCATTTGAAAAAGGACGTGTTCATATAATAGCTTTTGACTAGTTTGTGAGAGAGAATTTTGTGTGTGTCAGACCCAGGTACGTATCTTTGGAAACAGTTTCAGGACAAATAGTTCTCCATTGGGAGTCTCTTTTTTTAGTTTGCATTCTTTTTTTTATTGAAGTATAATCAGTTTGCAATGTTGTATAATTTCTGGTGTACAGCATAATGTTTCAGGCATACACGTACATACATATACTCATTTTCATGTTCTTTTTCATTATAGATGACTACAAGATATTGAATATAGTTCCCTGTGCTATACAGTAGGACCCTGTTGTTTAGCTATTTTGTGTATAGTAGTTATTATCTGCAAAGCTTGAACTCTTCATTGGGATTCTTGAAACCTTAGGTGATGTGGGGATAAATCAAAGCCCAAAGATTAATGACAAAGGGAGCACATCCCTGAAAGAAAGTCATGGGCTGGACCAGCACAAGCCTAAAACAAAGGGCGACTAGAACAGGGACCAGACAAGCAAAAACACTAGATGTCCACCAAGCGGAAACACGGGGACAGGAGTGCATCAACGCATCTTGTACTAAAACGGCCCGTGAGGAATCTGAACTTACTCAAGAACAAAAATGAAAGTTTCTAATTTTTTTCCCCAGAAGCATTTACTTACTGGGCTCTACTGACCCCTCATTTGCATGCATTGTTCTGGTAGGTGATAGGCTCCCTCAAGGGCATCTCAGTCTGATTCCATAACTTGTCGAACATGCTTGGTTGTTAAGACAGTGTCACCATCTTTGTTAAAAATGAATCATCTCCACTTAAAATTTCACTCTTACATTTAATTTAAAGATCTCTTCTCACCCTCTTGCTTCTCCCTGCAATCAACTAGCATGGACTAGCTTGAGGCTCCAGAGGCTTGGCTGGGAGGACATGGGATGGGTTTTGGGGAAAAGAGGGTAGAAATGGAAAAAAGTTGTATTCTTATGAGGTTACACAAGGCAAGTTGACTTTTTTCTTTCTATCGGTGCTTTGTCTGTGGTAATGAGGTTGCTGGTCCTGTTCTTTTGCTAATTATAGTTCATTATCTATACTCATCCCAAAGAACTTCTCCAGGCACCATAACCCAAACTCTGGGGCCTCAGTTATAGGCACACCCTTGGAATTTTGGGGACAGTCTTGTCCTTTCTCTACCCAGCCATGCCACTGTGTAAACTTTCTTTCTCCCACTTGGAGACACCAAGAGATGTCATCAAACCCGATGGCCAAGCAAACATTCAATCAGGAAACAATAAACCATTTTCCCCTTTTTAAACAAGACCACAGATCTTTACTGGATAAAGAAGTTGTGGTATATATACAATGGAATACTACTCAGCCATAAAAAAAGAATAAAATAATGCCTTTGCTGCAACATAGATAGACCTGGAGAATGTCATTCTAAGTGAAGTAAGCCAGAAAGAGAAAGACAAATACCATATGATATCACTTATATGTGGAATTAAAAAAAAAAAAAGACGAACTTATTTACAAATCAGAAACAGACTCACAGACATAGAAAACAAACTTATAGTTACCAGGAGGGGATAGGGATGGGAAGGGATAAATTGGGAGATTGAAATTTGTAGATACTAATTACTATATGTAAAATAGATAAACAACATGTTTCTACTGTCTAGCACAAGGAACTATATTCAATGTCTTATAGAAACCTATAATGAAGGAGAACATGAAAATGAATATATGTATGTGTATGTATGACTGAAACATTATGCTGTACACCAGAAATTAACACAACATTGTAAATTGACTATACTTCAATAAAAATAATGAGTCTCTTGGCTGGAGGATCATTAGAGACCAGTGCCATACCAAGACAGGGTGCTGGGGGTGGTCTACCCAGGGGGCAGGCAGTGAGGCAGTACATTATCTGTAGAGAATTTAAAAACAATAATAAACCAACTCTAAGTCCCTATGCTTTTTATCATGACCATACGCAGCAATTCTAATTCTAAACCACATCAATGATAAAACACTTCTTCATGTAAGTATCTTTTGTTGGTCTAAATTCTAAACAATTATTGGGGGAGGTGTGTCTCAAATTCATACAATTTATTGCTTATCCTTTAATAGATATTTATTCTGTATGGAAGTTAATTTGAAGAACTCCCCGTGAATCAGCATTTCTTTCAAGAGTAAGTTCATAAAGGTTCATTCTGGACACAACCACTGTGGTATTCCATATTCCTTCTTTTAAGCAGTGTTTCAGTTACTGTTTAGTTAGCTAATGTTAGCACGGTGACTGTGAAGAGAAAGAAGCAGAATCAGAGAGCTCCGATTCTGTTATTCCATGCAGCCACTTGGAGTTTTTATTTGTGTTTGAAAAGTAAAGGAGTAAGACTGCAAACTGTGTGGTCTGACATGTCTGGTTGGTTTGTGCAAATTTCAGTTTGTACATGCAGTATTTTACTGAATTTGAATGCTATCTTTAAAGAGTTGAAATACATTCTCCTTTTTAAATTGCTAACTGAAAAATGAATCAAGAAAATAAAATGGTACCATTCAGCAGTGGCAGAGATTTAAAAAGCACATCACTTAGGAATTATTTTTGCTAGTATTCTCCATGTTTCGCTGGTCAAACACGCAAAGTGGTCAGACACATCCATATTGAAGATGGTAGAGCTGAAATAAAGGAATCATTCTGGAGCTTCTTTGCTATTTCTGGAAAACTTATTGCTGAGCCCATAGAAGAGATGTTGGAACAACTGAGCGCTGGCAGAGGGGCACCATCACCTGTCATGGTCAATGGTATGATAAAGCTGACACCATGACCGATACCCACAGTGGTGTAAGGTGCCAATCAAAAAACTGCTCCCAAGGAGGGAAGGTACAGCTCAAGTGGTAAAGCACATGCTTAGCATGCATGAGGTCCTGGGTTCAGTCCCCAGCACCTCCTCTAAAAGTAAATAAACCTAATTACCTACCACACAACAACAACAACAACAACAACAACAAAAACTACTCCCAATCTTCCTGTGTGTCTTGTGTAAAGCACTCTGAAACTGCAGAATTCACTTCTTTTGGAAATGTTGTGTCAGAATGTGATTCTTCTGTAACTTTGGAAAACATTTCTTCGTTCATTCGATTTCACCTTGTTGATGGAAAACACCGCAGAATGTGTGTGTAACAGTGAAAAGACCTTCCCAGACTACATGGAACTCCCATTCTGGAACTCTACAGTCAAAACAAGTTTGAAAACTTGATTTCAGTCGTCCAAGTACTATACTATCCAAAAGAAAATGTGGGCCCAGGAAGATTCACTTAAAATTTCTCTCTGCTGTATGCAATTTTTCTTCTCAGAGATATCTCTTTTTCTGTTAGATGAAATTCATCAGATCCTAAAATATTTGCAGAAATCCCAAATCAACCTTGAACAATGTACAGCAGAACAGCCAGCTTTAACATTGCTGCTTGAATATCAACACACAGAAATTCTGAAGAAGGCTGTAATTATGCCATGTAACGTTGAAAGGACCAAAAACCCACCAAAATGGTCTCAGAGTGCAAACATCTGAGCCGCAGCAGATGCAGAAAGAAATCAGACCTGAACTTTCCTTTTTCTTTACAAGAATCAGTTGTCATAGAGGCAGCTGTCCTCGGGCGCTGAGATATTCCAAAAACTTGTATAAACAAGCCTCACCAGAACCTTCTTCCACCCTTTGAAGCTCTAATTTGGCACCCCCTTCCCCTCATCCAGCTGCTGTATAAACCTTTATCTCTACAGGTCTCTATAAAGTACTCTCACAGGTGTAATAACATTTTTGTCCTGTTAATCTGTCTGTTGTCTTTTTTTTAATGGAACTATAGTCAGGTTACAACATTGTGTTAATTTCTGATGTACAATATAATGATTCATTTAGACATATATATATATATGTCTTTTTCATATTCTTTTTCATTCTAGGCTATTACAAGATACTGAATATAGTTCCCTGTGCTATACAGTAAGAACTTGTTTTTTATCTATTTTACATACAGTAGTTAGTGTCTGCAAATCTTGAAATTTCAGTTTATCCCTCCATCCCTTCCTTTCCCCACTGGTAACCACAACTTTGTTTTCTATGTCTCTGAGTCTGTTTCTGTTTTGTAAATAAGTTCATTTGTCTTCTTCTTCTTCTTTTTTTTTTAGATTCCACATATAAGTGATACTACATGGTATTTTTCTTTCTCTTTTTGGCTTACTTCACTTAGAATGACAATCTCCAGGTCCATTCATGTTGCTGCAAATGGCATTATTTTATTCTTTTTATGACTGAGTAACATTTCATTGTATAAGATATACCACATCTTCTTTATCCAGTCATCTGTTGATGGATATTTAGGTTGCTCCCCTGTCTTGATTATTGTAAATATGAACATTGGGGTGCATGTATCTTTTCCGATTAGTTTCCTCCAGTTATATGCTCAGGGGTGGCATTGCTGGATCATATTCAGTTAATTCACAGGCCCCTGACCATTGGGACCTAAGCCGGTGGAGAAAGTTTTTCCTCCCAACAGGATATAAGAAAATGGATGTTTACATCAAAAAAAAAAATAAATAAAATTTTAAAGAACACCAGGAGAAGTAAAAAGAGTTGCTGATCTTACATTGCTAAAAGATAGAAAAACAGCCAGGCTTGAACCACCTTATTGTTTTTTTTTTTTTACCAAGAATTGGACATTTGTTCTAAAGCAAAGGATCAAATAGCATATCTGATTTTTGCAGAGGAAGGAAAAAATCTAAAACTTGCTGTGAAAAAATGACCAAAATGTATGTTGAATTTACTAGTTAAGGATATTTTAGTAAAAAGTATTTTGACTGGCAGCATTTGAATAGATCCCAAAGAAACAATGACATGCCCAGTATTGCAATTTCTGGAATTTATTGTGAAATTGGATCTTTATGAATTTCTGCTGAACTCATACTTATGCTTAAAGCTTTCCCCTGCTATTTGTATATGTATTGTGTCGTGTGAAAAAAAATTTTGAAATTAAAATTAATAAAAAGCAGGTTTTTCTTTTTTAAGCTTTTTTATTGTTTGTGGGGAGAGGAGGTAATTAGGTTTATTTATTTATTTATAGAGGAGGTGCTGGGGATTGAACCCAGGACCTTATGCATGCTAGGCATTCACTCTACCAATTAAGATATACCCTCCCCACAAAAGTAGTTCTTCAACCAACCATGAGGATGGATAAATTAACAAAACTGGCAAGATATGAATATGCAAAGAAGATCCATTTTGACAAAATTAAGTTTTGAAAACAGAAACTGTAATGTTATTCATTACTGGGCTAGACTAACGTGAGGAATAAATTTTTCCCTTTTTTCAAGAAATGTATTAATATAATTTTTTAAAATATATGTGCATATTTTAATTTCACTAGTCCTTTTTTTTGAGGCACAGGTTATGTACAATATTATATGCTTCAAGTGGAAAACATAGTTATTCACAATTTATAGTTACTATATAATTAAAATATAGGAAGCCATAACTTTTTACTTTCTTTTGCAATATTTTGTGAATGCTTTATTATTTTTTTACTGGCTTGATTACATTTACAGAAATTAACATAGCACTTTTCACTGTTTTCATTTCTTTTCTGTCCATTATTAGTTACTTGTTTCAGTCTGTGATAATTAATGAAATAATTTTATGGGGGGGTATAAAAAAACTATTCTGCGTATCAAATACCCTAAATGAGCCTCTAAGTGCACCCCTGCCTGAGTCCCCTCCTCAGTCTTTCCTCACAAACTCGCCTCCTACCCAGCCTCTCCCACCTCCCTTTGGGCCATCTCTTCTCAATCAGGGAGGCTGAGGTCGAAATGGAGGCTTTGCACCTTTAAGGTCAATCAACAAACCCCTAGACATACCTCTGATCATTCTTTGAGCTAGAATGTGGGGCACTTGGTACCATGTGTTCTCATGTGCCTTTATCTTCGATTCCAGAAAGCAGGGAAGAGTTTGATCAGCTCCTCACACCACCACACATTCTGGAACAAGTAGGAGATCAGTTCTCCAATCACTTCTATTGAACTTGGTCGTACCAGACTGGCATTGCTTAATATGAATATAAAATGATTTCAGTGTAATGGGATAATTTTGAGACTTTCCCTAATAACAATTTTTTAAATTCTCAGCTTTACTTTAAGAATCTTACATCACTTAAACTTGTAGTTTTTAAATAGCACAGTGGAGAAATTGAAAATATATGATCATACCACTCTAATACACAGGAGAAAAAAATAGGATGAATTAACTTCTTTGCAGCTACTTCAGTACTGACAGGATTGGCCAGTAATGGACACCTTGCTTCTCTTCCCAGCTGAAAAAGACAAAAAGTTTCCAATAGGCGCAGCGTAATTTTGCAAAGAAGATGCATAGTTATTAAATTAGATTTACAAACTTGAGGCTATAGGACATAAATCCTCTCTGAAATCATTCGGAGTTGCTCTCAGGCAAATCATCTTCCAATTTCTTCATCTGTTTTTGCTTCTCCAGGCTAGACGTATGAGAGTCTGAAGGTGAATGATTCACTTTGGGGGTTCCTCTTGGGAAGTCATCAATGCAGGACCACAAATGAGCAGCCCAGGCTGTTCCTTGGTCAAGAAGGGGCCAGCTTTTGTTTTCCTTTTCCTCCTGTCACTGGTTGGTGATTCAGGGTCTGGAGATCAATGTGTATTTGATTTTTCTCTGTGCAAGTGAAGCACTTCAGGTACAGCCTTTGGAATAACATTGCAGGAGGGGAAAGAGAAAAACAAGATTGTGAAGCTTATGTGTCTTTTGCTTCGGAAGGGGATTTGTACTTTGTTTCATGATTTTTTTCTAATACACACTACAAGGAAAGAGAAAATTAAGGCTTTTGAATGTCTGCTCTCCATTTAAAGAGGTTGGTTCTAGTTCACTGACATAGAGGCAAGAAAATTAGTAAGCTGAGTTTAATCAAGGTAATTGATGAGAAAAATCTTCAAATTCTTGCGTCTTTTATCTTTTAACAAAAGAAGCTATCTAGATCTGATTTTTTTTTTTTTAGTTCCAAGCTTTTTAAAGATTGAGACTTCAAAGAAAAAAGCTTAATCATAAAGATGACACAGTTCTGTCTTGATCTACACAATAAGGTCTTTTCATTTGGGCTGTCCCACCTGCGTTAGGCCATTTCTTTTTTATCATTCTTTGGAATATTGAAACTTCAATGAAATACACTGGGACCTGAAATAAATATTTTCCCAATTAATTAAGATTGGCTTCCTGGCCTGTAAGTCACAGACTGCCTGGGTTGAGTGCCAAAACCTTTTTTAATGCCCTTTACCTGCCTTTCAAATCAGTGTTTGCCTAGTGTCAGGAAACAATTATAAAACAATAAATAGGTGCTGACTAGAAGTAGAATACTGGTTGTGTAGATTTTATTAATTTATGGTTCATGAAGTCGATGGAGCCTGCGACTGAATTTTGTCCATCCAACAAGCTTTCCAGTCCCATTCTTCTCAAAACCAACACTGGGCCTTTGGCCACCGGAATGGGATGAACTAATCTGAGTGGTTTTCCCCTCTTGTCAACAAAGTATGAGTCTATGTCCACGCAGAGCAGTCACACTCCTTTCCCGGAGCCGACAGATAAACACTTGAGGGGAGAAAAGGTTCTTTCTCTCTGCTAAATTGGAACTGCCAGGGGGGAGGTTCCCCGCCCCAAGGAAGTCAATAGGAGAGGGTGACCATGAGTATAAGACTTGAAAGCCAGAGAGAACCCTGGGCCCAGTGATCTCCAGGTCTGTCTCTTAGCTCTGGCTCCTGAAGCCCTGTGAAATCTACCACAGTAGCCCTTCCGGCTACCTGAGCACTAAGTCATCTCTTTCTCTGTTTCTTTCTTCCTCTCTCTCTCTTTTTGCTCAAAAATCATTTGCTTCCACAACTTACAGCCCTAAATTCCAACCAATCCATGTGCCATTTTTACAGCATTCCTTTTTACTTTGCTTTTTTTAAAATGTAGTTTTCCGTTTACATGCAGGAAGACGCACTTGTTTTTGATGTGCAGTTAAATCAGCTGTACTAGCTTTGGCAAATGCACGGAGTTGTGCCACAACCCCTGTAACCAGCTATGGAACGGTTCCGTCACAGCCCCAAATGCCCTTACACTGACCCTTTATAGTCACTCCCTGTATCCAAGTCCAGTCCCTGGGAACGAGTGATCTGTTCTCCATCTCAGCAGTTTTGCCTTTTCCAGCAGGTTATATAAATGGAACCACTGAGTATGTAGCATTTTCTGTCTGGCTGCCCTCACTTAGCACAGGGATTGGCAAACTTGTTTTGTAAAGGGCCAAGTAGTCACTATTTTTAGCTTTGTAAGCCATTTGGTCCCTGTTGCAACTATTTAACTCTCCCATAGTAGCCTAAAAGCAGTCACAGACAAAGCATAAATAAATAGCTGTGGCCGGAGTTGGGCTGCAGACCAAATAGTTTGCTGACTCCTGACTTACCATAATGCACTTGAGGTTCATCCATCGTGTCACCTGTATTATTAGTTCACTCCTTTTGATTGCCGAGTAGTATTCCGTTGTATGAATGTACCACAGTGTGTTTATCCATTCAACAATTGAAAGATATCAGGATGGTTTCCAGTTTTTGGTGTTTATGACTAAAAATGCTATCAACATTTGCATACAGGTTTTGGTATGAACTTGAGTTTCGTTTCTCTCGGGTAAAATTCAGAGGTGTGGGATTACAAGGCTGTATAGCTGTTGTATGTCTAGTTTTATAAGAAACTGCCAAACCATTCCCTAGAGAGGATGTACCATATTGCATGCCCACCAGCAATGCATGATGATTCCACTTGCTCCTTACCCTTGCTAACGCCTGACATTGCTAACTGGTTTTTTTTTTTTTTTTAATTTGCCATTCTAATAGGAGTATAATAGTGTCTCATGTTTTTGTTGTTGTCAGTTTGTTTGTTTTGCCTTTTTTAATATATTTTTATTGAAGTACAGTCAGTTTACAATGCTGTGTCAATTCCTGGTGTACAGCACAATACTTCAGTCATATAGGAACATACATATAATTCGTTTTCATATTCTTTTTCACCATAAATTACTGCAAGATATCAAATATAGTTCCCTATCTCATGTTTTTAATTTGAATTTCTCTATTGAATGATGACATTGAGTATCTTTTTAGGTACTATCCATCTATCTTTTTCGGTAGAGTGTCTATCCAAATCTTCTGCTCATTTTTTTAATTCGGTTATTAGCTTCTTTGTTAGTGTTGAGTTTCTGATCTCTTCGTATATTCTAGATACAAATTCTTCATCATATGAGTGATTTGTAAATATTTTCTCTCAGTCTGTGACTTGTCTTTTCAGTCTCTTGAAAGTGTCTTTCACAGAGCACAAGGTTTAAAATTTTGATGAAGTCTGATTGATCTTTATTTTTATAGTCATGCTTTTGAAGTCATAGCTAAGATTTCTTTCCCCCATTCAACGTCACAAAGCTTTTCTCCTATCTTTTCTTCTAAAAGTTTTATAGTTCATATTTTACACTTAGGTTCATAACCTATTTGGGGTTAATTTTCATATAAAGTGTATACTGTTAAGGTCCATTTCTTTGTTGATGGCTGAGTGGCTATTATTTCCCTGTTGAATTACCTTTGCATCATTGTTAAAAACCAGTTGACTATATCTGAGTGGGTCTATTTCTGGACTTTCTTTTCTGCTCTGAGGATCTATATGTCTATCCTTTTGCCAATATCACACTTTATCAATTATTACAGCTTTACAGGAAATCTTGAAATCAGGTGGTGTCCATCCTTCAAATTTGTTCTTTGACAAAATTGTCTTGACTATCCCAGTTTCTTTGCCTTCCTTTATACATCTTTGTAGCAAATTTTTGCTATCAAAACAAAAATCTTCTCAGAGTTTTGACTAGGATTTTCTTGACTCTACAGATCAGTTTGGTGAGAATTGACTTCTTAATAATATTGAGCCTTTCATTAACTTAAATAGAGGGGCACACTTCTCTATTTATTTAGGTTTCCTTTGATTTTATTCATCAGTGTTTTATGGTTTTCACATAGAGAAATTGCATGTGTTTTGTTAAATTTATACTTATATATTTGATTTTGGGGGGAAAGGATAATTTCCTATCACTACAATTATCAATTTTCATTACCAATATATAGAAATGCAATTTGTTTTATATATTAACTTTGCATCTTGTGACACTGTTAAACTTGCTTATTAGTTCTAAGAGCTCTCTTGTAGATTTCTTGGGATTTTTCACAAAACAATCATGTTATCTTTGAAAAATACCAGTTTTATTACTTCCTTTCTAGTCTTGATGCCTTTTATTTTGTTTCCTTGCTATATTGCGCTGTTTAAAACTTACATTATGAAACTAAATAGGGTAACTATAGTGAGAAAGAACATCCTTGCATTATTCCCAATCTTAGAGAGAAAGATGGTGATAAGTTTATCAATTTTACCCATTTTCTAAAAAATACTAGCTCTCCACTGCATTGATGTTTCTTCACTGTTTTTCTCTTTTCAATATCACTGATTGCTGCACTGATTTCCTTATAGTTGCTTTGCATTTAATTTGCTCTTCTTTTTCTGGTCTCTTCAGGAGGAAGTACAGAACACCGATTTGAGAACTCTCTTTTCTAATGTAAGATTTAATGCTATAAATTCCCCCTAAACACTCCTCTAGCTACAGTCAGAAATTTTGATTTTAATTCAATTCAAAATATTACCTAACTTTGAGACTTCTTCTTTGCCCCATGTATTATTATTTAGGAGTGTGTGTACAAATCTCCAAATATTGGGGGATTATCCAAATATCTTCTTCTTACTGTCACATGGGCACATGAGATAATACAAAACCATCTAAGCTTTCATAAAAAGAATCAGAAGAGTCTGAGACATTGTCACAAAAATTGCTAATATGTGAAATATTAACTTCAGATAAAATTGTTAGCCAATTTTAGTTTTCCTGTCATCTTTCCCTCTCATGCTTTTACACTTTAGAAATTTAGATAAATGCTTTCTTACTTGTAAATGCTTTGAAACTTGCTTTCCCTTCATTTTAGCCTATTGTTACCTGCTGCTCCTGTTCACTCACATGACCTGTGAACCACTGAAAAATGATACCTACATTTATTTATCCATTCTCCTCTTGACAATGCTGTTTCCCATCTTACGCTGTTGTAAACAATGACATCATGTTTCTAAGCATTGTATTCCATATTTTTTGTTTACCTTTATTTTTATTTTCTTTCATTCCCTCCCTCCCACCGTCAATTTAGAAGCTATAGGTAGTATTTTATAAATGACAAATTACCTTAATTTTAAAATATAAATATTTAACTATATATTTTTCTAACAATACTTAAAGTTTTTCAATATTTCAATCACCTTCCTGAACAGGATACAGACCACAGCTTGCTTCAGCTATTCATGAAATAACTCTTTCCCTCCTATCATTTTAATCTAATTTTAATTTTTAAATTTTGGGACACAAAAAAATAGTAGAAGTTGTATATTCAATAGCTAATTTAAGACTTAATTTAATGCCTTTTTATGATGAATTTTGTTTCTGGTAATTCAAGCCTTATGAATTCATTTCTTTTTGCATAGTGTCTCCTTTAATAACTCTTTAATGAGGGTTTATAGATTGTACACAGTCTTGGTTTTGGCCTGAAAACATCTTTATTTTTTTCATCTCAATCTTGAATAATAATTTACCTAGGCTTAATACAATTCTAGGTTGATAGTTATTGTCCCTTTAGCACTTTAAGGATGTTAGTGTATTACCCTCTGTCAGTCACTGCTGCCCATGACAACCATGCTGTCAGCCTAATTGTCACTCTTTTGTAATAACAGCAAATGCTCTTTGAGTGCTTGCTCTGCAGCAGTGTGCTCAGCACAAATATGCAGTCACTTACCCTTCACAACCGCCTCTGCGGTCAGCAGTGTTAATATTTTCATGTTACAGGTAAGGAAACTAGAGCATCTAGGGTCAAAGAGTCTTGATCAGAGTCCACAGCCAATTAGCAGTAGAATTGGAAATGTGTATTCATCTTTCTCAAGCTCAGGACTCTGAGAGTGCTTTTGGATTAGTGAATCGTGTCCTTCAACTCTGGAAAATTCTCAGCCTCAATCTCTCCAAACGTTGTTTTCCCACTATCTCCATCTTACCCTCTTATCATATCTCTATGTTGGCAGAGTCTGTGCAAGTCATGCACTGCACAACCTTAGGGTCACCATTCACACCAGGACCGTGAGCCTTTCATTTGCAACTTCTTTTCAGTCAAATTGTGTACAGACAATTTTGTCACTTGTCAAAGAATTGATGTTTCAATGAGAAAACTTCTACCACGTGTTTATATATTAGCAATTCCATAGCTGGTACTCCAGAAAAGAAGATCGTTTCTAATGACTGATTCCTAAGTCATTTGGTTACCTCCCCTTCTTAAGTAATAATAATAATGATGATGATGATGATGACATATTCCTCATGCGTCATGTTTCACCATCTTAAGAATGATTCATGTACCTTATTTAACCTGGTTCTCATCACAATGCTGTGAGATAGTTTGGGAGTATGGTATCATCATCCCCATTTATTAGAGAAGGAGACCAGCTCTCACTGAAACCTGGTGGTTTACACAAGGTTACAAAGCTTTGAACAGCAATTGGACACATGTCTTCCGAATCCACAACAGCGCTCCCAACACTCTCAAAGAAATAGTTATGTGCAGAGTAAGGTCCAAGACCAAAGGAAGACCAGGGGAAATCAATGAGGCCTATTGTATCACTCTTGACTTTTCATTACTATTATTAACTGTACCATAACAGAAACTGCATCAAGTAACACAATTAACCATGGTACAAAGTTTTGATGTGACATGCAATTATTTAACAGAAATATCACCAGTGGTTTCCCATGACTGAAGGATGACGTCTAAGCACCATAGCCTTTTGCATTTTGGTTCCTCCTTACATTTTTCTGGTCACTTTTCTCATTATCCCTGTTCCAGGCACTCTGAATTTTTCACATTCCTGAGAATCTCCAGCCGTTTCAGACCCGACATTTCTCTTCTCTCTGGTTGCTGTCTCCTCTGCCCTTCTGTGGAGCCCACGGAGGAGGCGACCACCTGTGAGGTCGCCATGCATGAGATCACCTCATCTGTGATTTCTTTAACTAGCTCCCTTCTTTTCTGCACCTGTGTCTTTCCCACTAAACTATGAGCTCCTAGACAGTGGGGGCTAGCTCTTGGTCATCTGTGGATCCGCAGTCCCCAGCACAGGGCTTGGGCCATACCCAGTGAGTGCCTAACATTTTGTGAATGAATTAATTAATTGAAATATAAAAAAGATTTCCAGATCTAATCGTTTTATGAAGTTTTACGGTTTGAAAGCACTTTCCTATGTTAATACCTAACCTTTTATTTTCAAGCTCTTTGAAAGAATACTAAATACTGCATTAATATATGTCAAAAGAATAATAAACAAATTAAGTAATGAATAAACTAGTGGATCATGGCAATAAAATAATGCAATACCTCCATATGTGTTTAATAATTACTACTCTCATTTTAAAACTTAACACAGTTTCATGGGCAATTAACTCTTAAACTTTACTGACATTTAAATCTATAATCTCACGCATTTGATCTTGAAAATTAATGCAATGTAAAAACGTTTAATATTTATCAGGGAATCTGAACAAAAAGGCAGGAGCAAATATCACTTGCCATGTGAGGTATTGATTTCATCATTTCTGACCTGGGAATATAAAATCGATGTTGGAATATGGCAGCCGATGATGAATGTTGGAGGCTAAATGAGCTTCCTGTGTGTGTTCGTTCGGACGGTTAAGTGAAACAATAGGGATCTGCAGTGAATTTCGTCCGTGGCGAAGTTGATTAAATCTGCATGCGCAGTCACGGTGTGATGGACACACCATGGGATCCACGATGAGTTGCTGCTTCGGATAGCGTGTGCCTTACGGGAGCAGCAGGCAGGCAGATCCTCCTCAGTTCAGTGATTTTAACTGCAGATACACAGTTGCAAACAAGTGCAATAGAAAATACTCAGAAGGGCAGCCCCGGAAACACAGACAAGCCATAAACAGACTGGCTGTTTCGGAGACGCAAGGAAGCTGGCAGCTTGATAAGCGTTAAGAAAGAAGCAACGGATGCCTGGCATTCCATTGTCAAAGCCAGACTAGAGAAGCTCATGTCTCTGCTGGGTTTGTAGGCAGGCAAGGGAGGAAAAACACAGGCAAGTATTCCAGGAGAGAAAACTATAAACACACTCTTCCCCACTCCATGCTAGATTAGAAGAGGAATTTCAGGGCTCCAGAGGGAAGCCAAGAGAGAAAATTCCATCATGTAGTTGTGCCGGTCCATTTACCTTTTCCACTCAACCAATATTAATAAGGATCTTGTAGGAGACAGAGAGACTGCAAAGGGAACAGGTCACATTTGTGCTCAGGGAGTTTTGTTTGGTTCAAAACACCTATGATCATTATCAGTGTGATTGTAGTTGGAGGTTACAATGAAGAGCACTTGGTTCTTGCAAGAGCACATGTTCCCACAGAGTCCAATGAGTTCCATATTACACCAGATTCCATTATTATTATGTGATCATAGAGATGTTTGCTTTGGGTGGTATTTAGCATCTTTGAGGCCAGAAGAATATTATTTAGGGAGTGATTTCGTCAAGTACCTGAGCATGAGTATCTATTTCAGCAGAGGGTAAGAGTTAGAGCTGTTTTATTTATTTATGTGTTCAAATTCAGCAATTTATTTATATCCTAAGGCTTTTTATTCATCTGGTATTCTCCGAGGCCATTTTAGAAATCTCTATGAGGTACGAGCATTAGAACTGAATGATTTTGACACATTGTAACTGACTGTACTTCAGTTAAAAAAAAATTGGATGATACTTCCTCAGCAGCTAGATAAGGTATTAATTCTAGGTGTCAGTTACTTACAAAGTCTTTTCAGCGTTTATTCTAATATAATCATAAAATAAACATGAATGCAGACACTCATAGGCTAAAATACCTGCCAAAGAGAAACTGGGGGAACAGTTTTCCTTTTGTGGGACCTTCTGTTTGTGGGTTTTCAAAGCAACGGGCTGTAAACATACTAACATCATCATTTCACAAGCTGAATGTGAGAATTGGAGGAGGTGGGGGGGGGAACATCAGCAAATGTGAATACAATGCATTTTGAGGACCTTTTGCTATTTTAAATAATTCTCGTAAATTTTATTCTAGGCTTCTTAGTGACAAGCGGCCTTTATCTGTCTTGACTATATTATCTCAAGTATTTGGTGTTTCGAACAAAGGCCTCACTTTCCATTATGTTACACTTGTTTAATTCAATTCAATAAACATTTTAAACTTCTACTTCTACTCTTTTCAACTGAGAAATGTGTATCCCGAGGGCCGTGTGCTGGAAAGTCTAACTAGCCAAAGCAAAAACTGGGGGGCGGTTTCTGGAGTCTTTAGTTTTACACAGGAGTTAATTTCAACATTTTTTTCATTAAAATTACTAATACTATATGATAGAAATCTGTATGATGTAAAATTCACTTGGATTTTTAGGACAAAGCACAGCTTCAAAGAAATTTCATCCTAATGCAGTCTGAAGGCATATACTCCTCTGCTTTAAGTGGTACCCTGCGGAGAAAATTCGAGAACATTCTGTGTAAGGTAACTAGTTAGCCACATAGCAAAGGGAACTGCAAAGAGTCCGGCCAAGTTCCCGTTACTCATGGAGCTTATAATTAGGAAGGGAAGTAGAAAATACGTTCACAATGAACACAGACAGAACCCGCGGAAAGATCAGTTCTGATCAACACAGGTGCTATGTGAGTGTTAAAGTTTGGGAAGGGCCTGGAAATCTGAGCAGAATTCCGACAGGTGGAATGACCAGCTAGTGCAGAGGCTCAAAGGCATGAACCAGGATGGCAGATTTAGGAACAAGAACCCACATCGTGAGGCTGGAACCTAAGTATAGGACACAGGAACACAGATTTATCAAAAGTTGTGCTGAAGTATATTTTTTCTGTGTCATTTCAGATAAATCAATCTCCAGTCTTTTAAGGAATCTTCCTGTGAAGGATTAACTTTGTAAAGTGAAAATAACTTTCCCATTTATCTGCCAAAAGATTGGATTTTTAAAATTTATTCAGATTGGGGCACAACCACATGTTATCATCTTTTATATTACGTTGGGTGAACATTTTTTTCTTCATTTACCCACAGAGGGATTTTTTTTTAATTTCCACATACAATTATGTGCCTACCATTGCCAAGCATGGTGCTAGAGCCAAATGGCAAAAACTGCCCCTCCCAAAGGGAACCCTTGTACACTGTTGGTGGGAATGTAGTTTGGTGTAGCCATTACGGAAAACATTATCGGAGATTCCTTTAAAAACTAAAAATAGACGTACTATTTATGATCCAGCAATCCTACTCCTGGGAATATATCCAGAAAAAACTCCAATTTGCAAAGATACATGCACCTCAATGTTCATAACAGCACTATTTACAATAGCAAAGACATGGAAGCAACCTAAATGTCTGTGGACAGATGACTGGATAAAGAAAATGTGGTATATGTATACACTGGAATACTACTCAGCCATAAAAAAGAATGAAATAATACCATTTGCAGAATATGGATGGACCTAGAGATGATCATACTAAGTGAAGTAAGTTAGACAGAGAAAGACAAATACCACATGATACCACTTATATGTGGATTTTTAAAAAAATTATACAAATGAACTTATTTACAAAACAGAAAGAGACTCATGGACAGAAAACAAACTAATGGCTACCAAAGAGGAAAGGGGGAGGAAGGGATAAAATAGGAGTTTGAGATTAGCAGATACAAACTACTATATATAAAATAGATAAACTACTGTATAGCACAGGAAACTATATTTAATAACTTATAAAACCTAGAATGAAAAAGAATATATATATACACACATATATAACTGAATCACTATGCTGTCCACCAGAAACTAACACAACATTATAAATCAACTATAAACTTCAATTAAAAAAAAAAAAGATAGAAAGCCTTCTCTGAAAGAAGGCTGAGCAGGCCCGCTGCCTTCCTTTTACCAACATATCCCAGCTGAGGCCTGAACTTAAGTGTATAAAAAAAACAGTCACCATGATGCTGCCAGTTCCAAACAATAACTCCCAATCTTCTCACAAACTTGGAAGAAAGCAAATAAATCACATCATTTAACTCAATTTCAGTATTTCCTCCCCAAGAGTCACAGGAGTCCCAGGACGGCCCCCCTTACATCCATCTCCCCTCTCTCAGAAGCGAATCCTTGGTTTCCTATGAATAATACTGAGAAATTATACATTGTGAAAAATCAGGAATAATAACCACATGTAAAACTTTTCATCAGGGTGAAAAGAACAGCTGCTGTGTTGGAAAATTATTTCAGTGTCAAGAAGAGTATTAACACTGACCCACACGAAGGTCACAGAATGACACAGACAGCAAAAGAAACTGGGGCCTGGTCAGAAGAATTCCAGGCTGCCTGAGACAGGTCAAGAGGGATGAGGTAGAAATGAGGGGTGAGATGACCAGTCACAGTCACCACAGCCAGTGCCTGTGCGCCAGCCCTCTGGGGTCAGGAACTGCATTTTCCTAGTGCTCTCAGAGCTCTTGGGCTTGAATGATAACAAAAAACAAAAAGCAAAGCAAATGGTTTTATGTGACAAGGTCAATTTATTAGTCTTGAGATCAAGGGTCAGGAATATTCCTTTGTGGTGGCGGGTCATACATTTCAGCTACTGGAGCAGCCCCTTCTGCCACCAGGATCCTGGGATGGCGTCCTAAGACTGCTTGGCCAGCACGAAATCCTACAAAGGGGAATGCCCTCTGCTGCACCAGATGATGAATGGGCGGATTTGGGAGTTTGAGCTTACAGCAGGAGGAGGTAATTAGGTTTGTTTGTTTGTTTGTTTAATGGAGGTACTGGCGATTGAACCCAGGACCTTGTGCATGCTAAGCATGCACTCTACCAATGAGTTACACCCTCCCCATCAAGGTCTTTAGAAATATGTGACATACATCCAGAGGAAAATAAACCTAGCCAAGGTGGTATTCAGTCAAGAGAGCTTCTAACCTGGTCTTCCCACCCAGGCTTCCAGAATTGCAAAGATAATTACCAATTGTTATAAAATACAGGGTTCATTATTATTCAAGTATGCCAAGGCCAACAGATCAAGAGACGACATAGAAGAGATTGTCATGTTCACAGATCCCGAGAGGAGGGGGCACGCCATGCCACAGCAGGAGGGCCACACCAGGGAGCACCGGGTTTGGTCAGGAGGCAGAGGGAGTGAGGGGAAAATGTGGGCACAAGCCTTGATCGTGGTTCCTGTGAGAAGAAACCGGTGAGGCAGGGTAAACAGGCTTAGGATTGTCTAGTCTGAGTAACGTCAGCAGGCTCTGGGGTATAGCGGCTGTCCCTGGTTGTCTGGCACCTGACCCTGAGGTGATCAGGGCAGCTGGGCAGCAGCCCAGAGTGTGAGAACCTGATAAAGGAGGCGGTTGTGGGGCATGGGCTCTGGATTGGCTGGTGTCCTTAGGAAAGATGCGCTCACAGGTGAGTTGTTTGCTGTCTCCAGGCAGTCCTTCCAGGCTCAGCAAGGTCTCCAGGTGTCAAAGCATCAGAAAAAAAAAAGGCATGGTTAATACACCAGCTGAGATCAATCAGATGTAGACATTCATACTAGAGAAGCTCATTAACTCAACTCTTAATAAAGATCACAAAAGGAGTAATTGGGAATAAGTTTATGAAGACCATATGGAATAAGAACTAGAAACATATTACTCTAAATAAGCTTGGGCATAATTCTTCACTACAAACTATAAACACAACGCACAGCGGTATTTATAGTAATTTCCAACATTGTCTCCCTACAAATCCTGGAACCCTTAGCCACATGGCTAAAGGAAGTTCTTAGTTTTTGTCTTCTTCACCTTAGTTCTGAGATCTCATCTGCTGACCGATCTCTTTTGATTCCCGTCAGTCTGTAGGGATGGCTATTTCTATATATTCCTTATAACTAAACTCAAAATTTGTTTATTCTCTTCCCTGTAACCATTGAAAACTTGTATTTCAGGAAGGGAAATTTTCTCCAATTGTATTTCTACATCTTCGTCATTCTGTTATTCACTTCAAATTTTTTTCAGGAGTTTCTCCTGAAAGGCGCACTGACAGTTACTTACCTGAGAATCATGGTGATACGCAGTTAAGTTACACTGGTTGGTGTCCTAAGAGGTTTTTATCTAATATTTGGTCACAAAATAAATGACACTTTCTTCCTAATTGAGGGCATTCACTCATCCACTAATTACCTTCGAGTTTTAGCTCTCATGTTGAGGTTTAATCCATTTGGGGCCCACCCTGTCTGGGCTTCTCCCCCATGCTCTGTACAGACTCACTTCCTGCACTGAGCTCCGGTCAGTGCTGTGGGGGTGTAGCGGCCTTTCACAAGACAAGGGGCATTCGTTGGGGGTATTATTTTATTCTCCCAAATCAAACTCCATGTTCAAATTCTATTTCTGTCGCTTATTAAATGTCTGACATTCAGCAAGTTAACCTAATCTCTCTATGCCCCCGTTTCTTCTTCTGTAAAATGAAGTTCATAACAATAATACTGGCTTCACAAGGTTACTGTGAGGATTAAATGAGATAGTGAACATAATGCACTTTGTACAACACCTGGTGCATCATAAATGCTCGATAATGGGAAAGAATATGAAAAAGAATATATGTATGTATCTGTATGACTGAAGCATTATGCTGTACACCACAAATTGACACATTGTAAACTGACTATACGGGAATAAAAAAATTTTTTAATAAAAAATAATAAATGTTCAATAGTGGTCATAATTACATCACAAATGTCCCTACTTTGCTCTTCCTGGAGTCTTCCTATATTTTGAATACTTTCTGTAATTTATTGTTCTTATTCATTGTGTTGATTTACTAGTTTAATTCCCAAATGTAACTTTATTTGTGTCACCACCAACTACCAACTGGTAGACCTAGAATGCAGCGCCCCTTAAAGTCTCCCTTAGGTTTCATCTAATTGAAAGTTTTATAACTAATAAGGAGTTTCTCATGTCAATAATTATATATTTATTTCCAAAAGTTTTATTTATTTTTTTACCCCACCTGGTTATTTTATGTCTCTTTGTCCCACTCACATGCTCAATACTTTTTATATTTCTTTAAGCATATTAATACTTTATTTTATATTCTAGTATCAAATCTCTCCAATATCAAACTCTACTTCTGCAGTTTGCTGTTTCTGCTAATTCTTGCTTATGGTAGTTTACTTCTTCTTACATTTAAGTGGGTTTTAATTTGGGCTCGTTTCCTGGAACACCCTCTGTAAGAACTTTCTGTGTTCTAGGTTTGCAGCACTTATAGGAGAGAAGAGCCCCATTTCCTCCTGAGTGACCTTGTTTGGAATGGGCTGGTCAGAGCTAGTTCTCACCTCTGTACTGTCCCACAGTTCCTCCAGGGCACCTCTTCCACGGAGGAAGGTTGTCTGGTCACAGCTTCCCTGGGAGAGGGCAACTTCCAATGTGGTACCTACCTAGTGACTGACGTCTCAAAGGCCAAGGAGCAAGGTGCAGGGACAGAGAATTAATATACGTCAGGTGATTGTTATATGACAAGGTCCAAAGTGGGTGTTTTATATCTAATCTAACTTTTAATGGAAAGTAGTCATCAATATCTCATATCTTGACTCCTACACCCCTACCACTTGCTAAGTGACTCAAACAACTGGGAAAGACTGGAGATAACTGGTTTCCTGAATATGCTGGCTCTCCTAGACACCGTCTTGTTTCGACCCATAATTCTGGAGGGAATTCCAACACTAATTTAGCCTCTGGGGTTGTTGATCCAAGCTTCTCCTGGATCCACATGTTTTTGAATGTTACACTCTCTGGCAGAATGTTCCAAGTGGTTTGGTAACAGTGATTCCAGCTTTGCTGTAAAACATAGGTTTTCTATATCCTTGTGACAATGCCAAAAGTTTGGCTTCATTGCCCAAGGGACTGGGTTTCTCCATGGTGATTAAATTAAGTATTCATTTGACATTTTTGAGAAATGTCCTAGCACTATTTCGAACCCTTCCTCATCCGGATAGGTTAGTCCTCCTGTGAATAAACCATCAATGTTTCCATATGGGTCATCCCAAGCTAATATATTAAAACAGCACTTAAAATGAAATATTTAGCCTAAATGGAGAGGTGTTAAAAAAATATCAGCTGTTGTGTCTATGTACATGGTAAAGAAACAGCTGGAATCAATAGAGCATTTGGACACAGGGCTGAAGATGTGCTTTGTGTGAGGAATATGCCCTTGGGGGGAAAGAATCTTTGCATTTGTGTACAGTTGAAGTGGAAAATAGGAGAGAACCTTGAAGCCAAGGACTCTCTTCAGCTGCATGACAGAAGTGACGACTGAAAGCTTTGAACATTATCGATTACAAGGCAGTCATGATAAACCATGGAGTTTTAATTAAACCCTGCACACTGGCCGTGAAGGCCCAGTCCCAAACTGGTGCTGAGGGTTAGGGAGTGAGTATTAATAGGGCCTCTTAGGGCATCTAAGTGGCCTGATCATCTTAGATTTGTGCCATCCAAGATGGTAGTAGCACTAGCCATGTGTGGCTATTTACACGTAAATCAATTTAAATGAAATACAGTTTAAAATTCAGCTCCTCAGCTCCTCACTAGGCGCGTTTCAAGTGCTCAACAGTCCCGTGCGGCTAGTGGGCGCCGTACTGAATAGTGCAGGTATGGAACGTTTCCCCTCTTGCAGAAAGTTTCTTTAGACAGCACTGTAATCGGTAGTCAGTAAACACATGTTGAATGAATGAACAAATGAATGCCCACAATTTGAGAAGGGAGAAAAGGCACTGCTTTGTAAAGAGTTGAATCAGTCCTCTTAGAGAAGACATAATATTTATTTGGGGAGGAAAAAAACAAAACCCAGAAAAAAATTTCCATGTCCAGAGGAATTAAACGGGGGTTCTATCATTTCCTGTGACAAACATCCTCTGAAATCTCTAGTAAAGTCTGTTTTGTTCAGGAAGACATGTGTGTATATGTCTGTGTGTATGACTGAAGCATTATGCTGTACACCAGAGACTGACACAACATCGTAAACTGACTAGACTGCAGTAACAAAATTTAAAAAGAAAAAGAATATGAAAACCAATATATGCATGCATATGTATGACTGAAACATTATGCTGTCCACCAGAAACTGACACAACATTGTAAACTGACTAGACTTCAGTTAAAAAAAAAAAGCCAAAAAAAAAAAAGAAGACTTGTGTGGGTGGGGACTTTTTTGAGGAGCTCAGGGAAGGGGCTGTATTTCACAGGAGGGTCGGCACAGTGTAGAACAGAAGCCAGACGTAAGGAAGGAGGAGCTAGAAGTTTTGAGAGGGTCATAGGTCCACCAAGAACAGACAGGAATCTTCGGCACAGCTTTTAAATTCCACAGGCCAGGAACTATGCTCAAGTCAATTTTACCTCTAACCGAATCACCTTAGCTGACATCTAGGCTGCACTTTAATCTACTACATAATTAGAGATGGTAAGAGGAGCAGAGAATTCCTTCACGGGAAGAAAACCCTCTCCATCAAATGTACGCTGCTAGATTCTTATTGATAATGATAGCAGGAGACTAGACAGATAAAAAGACAACTCTGTGACCAATTAACCAGCTAATCTTCCTGAGGATCAGTTTACCGCCAGGGAGATGCCCATCCGTGATACCAGAGGGTCTAGCACCAGATGTCCAGGTCATTTGGTCAACAAATGCCTATTTAGTGCCTCACCTGGGAAGGCCCTGTGCTAAAGTCAATGGGAGGGAAGGAGGGGAAACCTAAATTTTGGCTCTTATCCTCCAAAAAACATGTCATCTCCTTGGCGGGGATAAGAAAACATATTTGGATTATTGGTGATAATCAAATGGCAAATGAGAAATTCTGGAAACAAGTTATAGAACCATTCAGAAAGGAATGAGCTAAAAATTAGCAGACACAGTCAAGAAAGACTTCCTAAAGGAAGGAGGTGGGGAGTTGAGTTGGAGCTTGAAGGCTGATTGGGCAGAGGGCAGGCATTCCAGATGGGGACATGGACGGGCAATGGCCCAGCACTGAGGGGGAGAAAGGCTCAGCCAGGCCGAAAGAGGAAAAGCGCAGCCAGGCTGAAGCAGGTGGGTAGGATGGGGAGAAGCCGGAGACAGAGAGGAATAGCGCAGGGATGGGGGTTTGGGAAGATTTTTGAAAGTCAGGATGAAGGGTTTCCCAGATTGACAATCGAGAAACGTAGTGTGTTCAGGTAAAGAAGAAGGATAAGAAATGCATACTCTTCAAAGCTATGGCACAGAAGAGAATTACACAAGTACAAAGAAAACAGACGAATCTGCTGTTATTCTAGCAGGAGAGAGATGAGCAGTAAGCAAGAGTGTGCACCTGAGATTTTACAAGATAGGAAAGAAGTAGTCCTAATGGGCACAACATCTAGATCTTTTGAAGACCAAATATAACAAGAGTCCACGAAGAAAGACGGAAATTGTGCAGCCTGCATTGGGAATCCAGGCACATCACCAAATGGCCAACCGCTGGCCACAGAGCCAACGGCTTTAATTACACAAGGATCTGATGGGCTGCTACAAAAGATAATGGGTAGAAGCCTTGGCACAAACAACTGGCTTCGTGTCCTAAATGACTGGGGAACCACAGATGTCTCTCAACCACCTGAACAAAGAATTAGGACAAAAAGGGAAAGTGGCGCAAAAGTGGGGAGAGTCAGAAAACATTTGCAAAAGCCATCAACCCTGAGTGGGGGAAGGAGAGACGTTCTGGGTACAGCCCTGAGTGATATTATCTCCTGACACAGCCTTTTCAGAGCTTCTTTCCAAATTCCTGGAGAAGGGAATGGAGAAGGTGTAATGCTCAGGAGTGAATCAAATAAAATATCTTTACTCTTATGGAAGCTGTTGAAAACACACAACACAGTCACCATCTTTTTTTTTTTCCATCTTTTTTCTTGACCATTTCAGTGTGGCAACAATTAGAGTGAAATCATGGCTGCAACATTGACCTCAACGGCTCACAGGTGGCCACATCCCCATTGGTAATGTTGAAAAATATAAGTCAGAGCCATGAAACTTGTACATGACCATCATAAGAGATGCTCGGTACACATATGAAGGTCCATGATCCCCTGCCTATGAAAATGATAAAAGGAGCCTAAAACTTTCATTTCAGAGACTTCACTAAAATGGCTAATAGCCAATGCTACTGGTTTTTTTTTTTTTTTCAATTGAAGTACAGTCAATTACAATGTATCAATTTCTGGTGTATAGGACAATGTCCCAGTTTTGCATATACATACATATATTCATTTTCATAATTTTTCCATTAAAGGTTATTATAAGACATTGAGCATAGTTCCCTGTGTTATACAAAAGAAACTTTTTAAAAATCTATTTTTATATATAGTGACTAATATTTGTAAATATCAAACTCCCAAATTTATCCCCTCCCACTCCCTCTCCCCGGTAACCATAAGACTGACCCTAGTCCAAGCCCTTATTGTCTCTGAATTAACTTTCTAATTGGTCTCCCAGGCTCTCTTCTTCCCAACATTACCCTTCTCTGTGCGCCATCTTCTCCTCTCCCTGCCAACTCTGATTTTCTGAAGACGCAGGTATGATTCTTTGACACTCTTGATTTCAACCCTTCAATGCTTTCTAATCTCTACAGCAGTGCTTCTCAAATTTCAACATAACTCTGAATCACCTGGGTGCTTGTTCAGATGTGATTTTGACTGGGTGGGGGCGTAGCTGGCTCCCCATGCAGCTGCGGCTCCTTGGGCCACACTTCCAGTAGCAAGAGTTCCAGGTGCAAGTTCAAATCCCATAGCCCCTGACCGTCTGGTCTCTGCTTAACATTACAGCTGTGATTCCTGACATCACCTGGGAAATATCTGTCATACCCGAGTTGCTCCAAACCTTCATTCCACCCCGATCCAGGGACACTCACGATTTTCTAGTCACATTTCTTATTTCTTTTGTCAGCCAGTGAAATAAGCACCAACTGGGGATTTGTCCATATTCAAAAGACAAAAATCAAATATAATTTCCATAAGAGCAGAGAAATACATGTTTTACAACCTCTTTAGTGTGAAATGGTTCAATAATATTACATTTGTTTCACATTTGTTAATAATTCACCCACTGGGTCTTCACCATGGTAATCTTCTTTTTTTCCTTAATGAAAATCTCACTAAAGTTTTCATAAGGCCAGTGGTGAGAGAACAGAACTATATTGAGTCTTATGAAAAATAGATTATCCATCCATCTCTAGATATTCTCTTTTAATATTTTCATTGGATTATCAATTGCTTATCTTCATTCTAGCTTTAGAGCTTCTTTTATCATAAAAGTGGCTCATACAAAAGTAGATTAAAATACATTCAGCTGTTTGACCAGGCTTGGACATACTTTCCTAACACCACAAATACTGGGAAGCGATGTTTCTGTGAAAGAAGATCAACCTCCTCCTTCTTGGAGCCCAGAACAGATCCTACTGTAGAAGAGCAACCTCTCATCACATAGTGGAGCTGTTAGGTTCTACCTCATCTCCCGCCATGTCCAACGACATAACCCAGCATCTTACTGGTCGCAAAAACTGCTGAGCTATTTGTACACATTTCTGTACTTTTGCAAATGCCATTTGCTCTGCTTAAAACTCCCTTTCTCACCTCCGTAGCTAGCTCATCCTGATCTTTCAGAACTAGGTCAAATGTCACCTGGATTAGGAGGCCTGAATTGATGGCCTCAGCTGAGCTAGCTTCTTCTTCAGTTACCTAGGATGACCACCATTTGCAATGTGGAAAATCGGATTTATTTGCATGACCCCCCATCTCCACCCCCATTAGTGGCCAGGACTTTATATCTCCTATGACCAGATGGCACAGTGTTGACTTATAAGGTGCTGGTGGTAGACAGAAGAATGCACACTCCTCCCAAAGATGTGCACATCCTCATGTCTCGAATTACCAGCTTGACACTGGTAAAAGGGACTTTGCTGATGGAATTCATGATCTTGGAATGGAGTTTATCCTAGATTATTATCTGGGTGGGTCTAATGTAATGGCAAGGAGCCTTCAAAGAGGTAGAAAGTGGTGTCAGAGTCAGAGAAGGACTTAAGAGGTGAAAGCAGAGGTCCAGTTATGCAGCCTGGAGCTCAGGCCTCTGGAAGCTGAAAAAGAAGCAAGGAAATAGATTTCCCTTCAGAGCCAGCGGAAAGGAACGCATCCTGTCAACATCTTGATTTTAGCCTGTGAGACCCATGTTGGACTTCTGACCTCCTGAACTCTAAGATATATTTGTGCCGTTTTAAGCCACTTCGTTTGTGGAATTTGTTACAGCAGCCATAGGAAACTAACACAGTGCTCAAAGAATGCTCCTTTACACAATGCATGCCTAGAAAAATGCCTCTGGGCTCATGTTCCTGTCCTTGTGCTCTTTCTAGCTCCTCCTTCTCCCCATGCTTCAAGGGAAGCTGCAGACGATGGCCCAAGACCTGACCTTCCCTTCACACCCACAGCCTTGAGCACCGCCGCCGCTCCGCCTTCTGCTGGCCCGGCTGGGTCAGGGCTGGGAGAGAAATATCTATCACTCCACCAAAACGCAAAGTGCGGCTTCATTAAATATCTTCTATCGCCCACTGGTGCAAGCCCCTGTGGCTGGTGCTGTAGGCCACCTTATTTGGTCTGTACCATACTGTAAGATTCTCTAGAACTCCTTAAGAACCACTACTGCAACAAGGTAAATTCAAGCCAAACACCTCTGGCGATCAACTCTGCCCGCCACCGCCACGGGCTCTTTCCACGCTCCGCTTCTCCCCCAGGAAGACAGAACTGCCTACCTCCTTGGAGAACCCAGGTTTCCCGACCCTCTTAGGTAACTTTCTGAAATACAGCAAAACTTCCCTTTCCCCAGGCCTTCATTTCCAGTTTAACGTATGTGAACATACACTGGAAAGGACTTTTGTTGAAAGGTAGATTTCCTTTTCTCAGTTATCTTCACAGGTCTTTGCATTACTATGGTGACGGTTAAAATGCAACACAAAGTCCATTCTGCAACTTGTACTTAGCTGCCAGGCCTCTAGGTGTCACTACCACTCAAATCCTGTTATCAAAGGGAGCTGGCCTTGCTCATACGTGCTAAACGTTCAGTATTTTTTCAAGATCATCCAGCAAAAAAAAAAAAAAAGCATATTATATAATATATACAATGTATATATTTTTGCCTATGTAATACGTATAATATATATTTAAGGGCCTAGATTTTATATATAAATATCTATTTATATCTATATGAAGAACATTGTTATTTTCCTCTGTTCCATTCCACCTCTAGTTTTCTGTGCAAAATTCAAACTAAGAGAGTAAATGATGTACCTGGCAACTTTTAAATTTTATTCTTTTGTTCTGTCTTTCACATCAACACTGGAACATCCAGGATTTTGTTTGACTATCAGCATATTCATTAAAGACACACCTCACCTCCGCCACCCATTTTTCTTGTACAACAAGGTGTCAGTGTTTTCCCTTCCTCTGGATTTGCATCCATTTTTGGAGACCACTGTGAGATGATTTGGTTTTTAAAGCAAGTGGAAAGCCACAAACATGGAAGAATGGATGCTTTTATAGAGCTCTGGAAATGCTCTGAAAGTATACAGGTTAGTCACTTACATTACGTTCTTCCCCCACCCATTCTGAAATTTGACAGCATGTGAATGTAAGTATACAATATTTTGAATCCGAAATAAGACTGCTAGGTGGGAGAATTTAGAAGGGTTCAAAAGTAGTGAAACCTTGCCCTCCAGTCCTGCTCCTTTGTGAAATGAAGTTTTTCCCTAAGTTACCACTTTAGAAGATTCGTCTGTCTTGGTTTCAAAACATACAACAAAACTTTTCCAAACACCATCAGTTTAGTTGTTCTAGTTTTTCACTTTATGCTAGAATTGCCTCCTTCATTCACGTGTCCTCATTTATGCCGGGGCATTGATACCACTTCCATAATTTTTCTTGTCACTCCCTAGAGTCTTCTTGTTCCTGACTTTGTCAGTAGTGCATCTTACTTCTGATGTCTGCCGTAGGTCACATTTCATGGGCTAGCCAAGGCTGAAATTGAAAAACTGGTAAGAACATTCTGTTTAAAGATACTCCTTACCTCTTTTTTTTTTTTAAACTAAGATTTGGTAGAAAAAAAACCTACAACAAATCTCCTCTAAGAGATATATGTATGTCTGTATAGGCGTGCCTGCACACAGAGTAAGTAAATGGGAGCTTTCCAAATCTTACATTTCAAATTTATATGGTCATTTTCTGACAGCTTTGAATATAGTCAAAGCTATTGTTAGACAAAGAACTTTGACTGTAATCAAGGTTATTGTAAGACAAGAGAACATGCTGTTTTTACCGTCCACCCACTCGCTATACCCAAGGAAAATACCCAACAGCAATTAGCTCATACTAAGGGCTGTGTCTAGTTACTGCTAAACTGGCAAACTTCGGTCAGGCTTCTAAACGCAATTCGCATCAATTTCTGACTTCAGAGTTAAAATTAGTAAGAAGCCCAGGAAGGACAGGTTTTTCCTTAACAGAGAAACAACCCAAAGGCTATGTTAGTGAATGAACTGGCTGTGCTAGTTTCTTTTTCTTTCTTTCTTTTTAAAGTATGTCAATCAAATTGAAAAAGCAGGTAGTTACACAGTAAAAATGAGTATCAGATTTTGGTCTGCTTTCATCGTAAGCCAGCAGAGGCCCTTCCATTCGGCTACTGGGGAAGTTAGGATGTTTAGTTAACTGATATTTTTGTAAAATATTAAAGTCCCAAACCTCCCTAGCATACGTATTACAGTTGACAAGTCTGGGCTTGTCGGGTACGGGTAATTAATTCCCGGAACTAACATCAATGTTACTACTGATTTATAGACACCTGTGAAATCCACACTGTGGGGTCCACAGACATCTGGCAGACTCCTGTTCCAAGGCCCTACTGCTCCAAGGCCCCTCAGGCACCCAGCTGCTGCCCTTTAAAGATAACAAAGAACATTCCTTTCCCAATACATACCTGCCTTAGCTGAGATAATGATCATCTGTACAAAGCCTGGAAGCCTGACCTCCAGAACCAGTCACAGCCCCCTACCAGAGTCTGACAGCCCTGCCCTTTCACGACTCCCTCCCTTCCCTGTTACCTCAACATCAGCCAGTCAGAGACTTGGGCACAAGCCGATCACATACCTTGTGTCCCCTTGCGATGGGACGTAACCCTCCTTAATAAAAGACCTCAGCAACCAACCCTCAGGGCTCACACAGGCACTGCTGTTGTCTATGGCAGTGTACCTAATAAACTCCTTTCTATTTTCATCCTTTGTCCTTAGTAAAGTCTTTTACTGCCCGCACACAGGCCCACTGAACCCCACAACACACACCATAGAACCTAAGAATGAAAAGGATGGAGGATCTGTCCAGTGCAGCTCACCACCACAGAACATTTTCTACAGGTGGGCTTGGTGGCACCACGATGACATCCACACAGTAAACTCCCAAAATGACGGGGCCACACTGGAAGTTACTTGTCTGTTCCCAACAACGTCCAGAATGGTGCTGGTACTCTGAGTAGTTATCTGTTACTCTCGATTTAGGAAACATGACTTGAAGGCACACAAAACCCTCAACTACTGTTCAGATATCAAAACAGAAAACAGGGGCAAACCTAGCATTCAAGCAGCAAGCCGAGAAAGGCGCTGGGGAGGAATGGAGTATCCTGGACTAGTCATCTTGTGAAGCCAATTACTTTCTCAGGAAAATTAATTTTTCTTTCACTTCAGGCTCACTTGAAAGTTAATAAAGGAAGGCTATCTGGCAGGATCATCCATCTCTCCATTTACCCATCTGCTTAATCACTAGCCACCAAGGACAGAGAGTCTACGAATGCACATAATCGTTGGATTTAATTAGATCTGGCACCTACATTTCCTAATAACATTTTCTGCCTCGTCTTCCATTAGAGGTAGATCTTTTAGGGTGAGTAAATAGGTCAGACTTTACAGAGAAGTTTTTCAGTTTTCTGTTTGCCACAGGAATAAATTAAAAACAAAAAGAGAAAGAGCCGATGGCTATGTCTTTTATGGAAGTATTGGGTTCTTGGTAGTTATTGTTTTGGAATTAAACAGAAATTCCAATGTGAGGCTGAGACCAGTGCTCTAAAAATAGGTGGCTGCATATCCTCTGAGTAACTGGTTACATGAAGAGTCATTTCTAGAAGCTTTAAATTCCTCAGCACCATGCTTTTTCCTTTACATTAAAATTCGACAGCTTTTTAAGACTGAGAACTGCAAAGTAAGGACAACTGGAAGTCAGGTCACATCCCGAGTTTTGCACCTTCCCGTAACATTTATATTTGTGACAAGACACTCACCAGCTTAGTTAACAACTGCTAGCTTCCCACAATGAAGTTCTGGATACTCGACAGCGAGGCATCAGTACTGCTTGTAATGCAAAATTTCATTTCAATTACCCATACTTCACAAAGCACTGACCATCCTATTGTTCCCCATGAACATGGCTAATTTCAAATGAGAAGTCACTAAGAGAATCCTGTTACGTTATGTGCCAGCTATCAATTTACGGTGTCTGAGCAAATTCACCCTCCAACATGTGCTCTGTAACAATGGACAGAACTCCTTTAAGCATCTTTCCTTCACAGTGAGCACAATGGGTCACTTTCTCAGTAGAAGGTGTGGGAGGGACACTGAAGGAAGAAGGGCCTCTCCTGTGGGGCTGCACAGTGGGTCAGTCTGACGGTGCTGCTTCAACATGGGGGGCCCAGAACACACGGTGCTTCAGGGACCTCGGAGTTCTGGCTTGGCCTGGTGATAACCAACCTCCTCTCAAGCCCCCTGAACACAGACACACGTGCTCCAGGTCTCCCGCCTGCACTGGTATCTCGACTCCCTCTGCCCGCACACACTGGCCAGGGCTCCCCCGGCCCTGCCTCCCTTCCTTCCACGTTTGTCCTCCCTCGGGTAGGCTCCCTCAGCCCCAGGGGAATACATAGCTTTCTTAGACCTGATATCTCTCTTTTACTAGAGTTTAACCGTTCTTTGTATTTAACTTCCCCTGTGTAAATCATCAGGTGGTGTGTATTTCTTGACTGGTCACGGACTGAGATACAACACATTTCCCGCTTAGCAACCAGAAATTGCCAGTAGAAAAGACAGAAGGAATCAAAGTCTAGAAAAAAAAAACCAGACTTTTCAGTACATGGTCATATACTTAATGATCAAATAGACTATCGAACACATACTAATAAAGCATGTATTCCATTTGATTGTAGCATCAGCTTTTATATAACAAACGTATTATATACAAGTAAAAAGAGAACATAAAAGTCATTCCTCTCTTAATGAAAAGCTGACCCAGACCAAATAGTATAAAATAAAAAACATCCAAAAAAGCAGCTTCTGAGATACTAAGCAGTACACATTCATGCTCCCGCGTAAAGGGCAAAGATGATTACATCATACAAACGTCAGCATAAACACGGGTACCAATGTAGTATCAACACACTTCCCACGGTGGTCTCAGTCCAAGACACACGGATCTGGTTTTTATAACATCATATATGGGCTTAGCTGGGGGTTGGTGATTATGCCCTTTCTCAAACAGGAAAGGGTTTATTTTCTCCTTTATCAGATGTTTGCCAGGTAAAAGATACAAACCAAGGTACAAAGGAAATAAACATGACATTAGCGGGTATCTTTGACTTTGGCTAGATACCTGATTTGGTGACATGTCTACCACAAGTCATGCAAAGGATGCTGTTTCAACCAGCAAAAAAATTAAAATATAAATTATAACATCAGCATATTGAGACTATTACCCAGCAAAGGGCCTTTTGCAATGAGAATGACTAAGAAACAGTTTTCGGTAACGGTGGAGAAAACAGATCTTCACCAACGTTTAAAATCCATCCTCTGAAAAAATAAAATCCATTCTGTTAACATGACCCATGTTTAGGAAGACAGCTGTCTCCTTGATTAGATACCACTTCCCACCCAAATTCCCCGCCCCTCAACTTGTCATTTTGCTGCACTGTGTGATTCCAGTGGTGCTCCTGTCCATCCTCACTGCAGATACACCTGCGGGTACAGGTAAAGCTGTCCCTAGAGAACTGGGTCACTCTGGAATGGTCTCAGTAAGTGGCACCCTGGTCCCTAAATGAGTCAATGATAAGGAAAGGGTTTCTTGCTGTCGTCCTAGAAACTGCCCACAAGTCTGAATGCTGTAAGCATTTTACCTGTTAAATATGTCACCACTAAATTGTTTGCCCAGTCACCTTATGACAAGGATGGAAAACCTGTTAGGATTTGGTTCCCCATTTATGACGGGGATCCGGAGAACGAATATGTAAAACAGGCCAGTAAAGGACGCTGCAGCTGGAGTCATTCCTTCTGGTTGCCAGTCTGGGGAGTAGAATTATTGCTGTTCTCTTCACTTGTGCTACCCGTCCTGTTGGTTAGGATGTGATTAGGAACAGATGGTTTAAGAGCAGTTTACCACGAAAGGCAGGACGGGAGAGAGGAAAGGACAAGTCTGGTCTAGGGTGATGGAGTCAATGTGCCAAATGGCTGGTCTTTTTGCCCCAGCTATGGATCTTGGCGTCATCTTTGAGCCTAGCTGTGGGCTGTCATCAGAGCCTAGAATCTGTATTAAAACCTAGTGATGTTATTAGCACTTGGCATGAAATGGATTGACAGGGAGAAAATTAAGAGAAAAAATATTATCCCAGCCGAACAGATGGGGTAATAATATCAATGAGCTAAGTCAAATTAGCATGAAAAATGTGTCTATCATTTATCTGGGACAGGTTGCTCCACCCCTCCACCAAGGCTAAATCCAGCCTAGGTGTGGTGGCTCATTAGAAAGACAAATACAGAGCCCTGAAGCTGCACGTAGGAGACACAGATGGTGGGCATCTCTTGGCTGGCAAGGGCTATACTATAATCATGTTCTTATTTCAGGGAAGGATTCCAAATAAAATAATCCAAAGAAACATTCTTCCATTTCACGAGTACTGTTACCATCAATTAATGACAGAAATAATACTGGTTTTCCCCAAAAAACTATTTTGCCAGGAGAGTAGCAAAAAGAAAATGGTTAAAAGCTCTGTGCAGGAAAAGGAATTTTCCCTTATACTCACATTCTGCTTTAATCTTTGGCAATGAGACCAGAAAGAAACGTTGAAAAAGCAGATTATCCGTATATTCTTATGAGCTCAAGTGAGTTTTACAGATACAGAGAATGTAACATTTTAGGAAATCTAGGACAAAATTCTATTAATATTCATCACTGTTCTGCAGATTATACATGGTATCAGTGTGATTCATTAAATTCCCTCTTTAAAAAAAGAAAAGAAAAAAAACCCCAGAAAAATGCCACCAGGACTTAGCTCACAGATGAGGACCACTTCAACAGGGGACATCGACTTTATCCGACAATAAAGGACCGAGAGGCTGGACACGGAGAGAGGTCCCATATTACAACACACACACATTACTCTTTTATACCAGGAAAAAAAGAACCTCCCCCTTCACGATAAAAATGCTTCAAAGCTAGAAGGACAAAAGAGCAAAATGAGAAAAGCATTTATCTTGGCAGCAGTATTAGAAAATTATATTCCAGAAAATGTTCACATTTCCTTTCCTATTACAAATAAAGGAAGGAAATATTTTGCCAAAACTCAAAAAGCCTTTTCTTTCTCTATGGTAAATTCAGGTAAATAGGCTGGGTCAGAACAGTACCGTCCAACAGAATGAAAACGTAAGCCACATACATAATTTAAAATTTTCTAGTGGCCACATTTAAAAAAGATGAATTCATTTTTAACATTTAAAATGCCACCATGACTCAGTTCACAGACGTGGACCACTTCAGCAGAGCCCTTCAACCAATATATCTGAAATAGTACCGTTTTAAACGTAATCGATATAAATACTAAAGAGATCTTCTATATCTTTTTCATATTAAGTCTTCAAAATCTGGAATATATTTTACACCACAGCACATCACAGATTCAGTGACATACATTTCAAGTGCCCAATAGTTCTTTGCAGCTTGTTGGTACCACACTGGGCAGCACTGCTCGGTACTGAGAACTTTCATTTCCATTACTTAATGAGGATAGATGTTTGCACTGCAGCTTCTGCAGTGGAAAGTTTGGTTATGGTGAATTTTATTACTATAGAACCAAAGGGGATGTATATGGTAAGAGTGTGGACTGCTGTTTTAATAAAAAGGTCTAAATCTTTGTGCCATTCATTATAAGCAGTACCAAGTTTTCAGCTAATATGCTTTCAGATGCTAGGGTCCTTGGTGTATTAAAAATGCTTCCCCTACTTAGTAGGGGCCTCAGAAGAGAAGACTGCATTGTAGTTTCTTGTTCTTACCCCTGCCAACCAGTTGACATACATGAAAACATGCTACTATCACAACGTATTGGGTTATATTCACATGAGGTTGATATTTCATTTGCTTAAGGATTATTTAATTATGAGTTTGGGTTCACTGCAATCTCCTATGCCTCAAATAAAACATTTTAAAAATGTTCTTTTAAGAATAACATCATTTTGGTTCATTGCTGTAAGTCTGTATCTTGACATACTAAGGAAATGTGCATATATGAACACAGAATCTATGTAAAGTCTATCTTTGGTATTCCTACCAAATAACTGGAATTGAGGAGTCTTAAAACTACTTCAAAGAAGAAGCCTTTCTAGATCATAGAGAAGTTTCCAAAGTACATCTTCACTTGGCTGATATGCTGACAAGGTGAAAATAAACACACAATAAGAACATACAATACACACATTTAACTTCATTTTTTTTCCGAATGGGATAATGTTCCACATGCCTTCATACTTCTGGAAAGAGCCTCAGAAGATTTTTCTACTCCAAATGTGGTTTCTCTCTACTAGTTAAGCATTAACCAATAAAAGGTAAGGATAAAGAACTTTTAAAAGTTAATAATTAAAAAACACAACACAGTAGAAAACATGGTAAAAGACATGAAGAAGGATTTCCAGGAAGAAATAGGAATTCCCATAATAAAACACGGTCATCTTAGTAGTAACCAAATATACACAAAATGAAACCACAATGAGATACTATTTTACACTCCCCAGCTTGGCAAAATTTTCAGTCCGATGATCCCAAACATCGGTGAGTATCTAGAGTACCACAAATCCCAGTGCACCGGTGGGAGTTCAGTTGGTACAATTACTTTGGGGGGAAAAAACCATCCTAATCTAACCAGGTTGATGACACACTTTATTGTATGAAACAGCAAATCTCTTCGAGGTTTACATCTACTCTCGTGTATGTGCACCAGAGATCACATAAAACAATGTTCATAGCAACATTTCCTTTTTCTATTTCAAAGCAAGATGTCCCTCAATATCTAGCAACAGGAGAAGGGTAATTTTATGACATATTCATCCAGTGAAATAACACTTAGCAGTGAAAATAAACTAGGGTACCTGTTTCAAAATGATTATGCCAAAATGTAATAAACATAAAAAGTAACAGAAGAATACAGTTTAATTTCATATAAAAACCAATAAAATTTGTTTTTGAGGACACGTACATAGAAGCAAAATAATAAATAAAGGCTACAGTCAACACAGCGCTCAGGAGAGGGGCTCCCGGTAGCAAACAGGGGTGGGAATACGGTCAGGGAAGAGCACACGGTGCCTCAAAGGTAAGACAAGAAGCTGGTGGGAGACACGTGAGGGTTTGTTACTCATTCTGTCAGTGTGTCTCTTACATATAGTGTGTGTGTGCATGTTTATTCCATTGCTTGTGAGAAATAATTTTAAAAATTGGGATGGTTGTAACAAACAAACGAAAAGATTATCCAACATGTTTCAGATGACAAAGCACCACCCAGAGTGCTGTGAACTTACCTCTTTCTCTCATTCACCGCCGGCTGTAATTGCTGCTTCTGCTTCTCTGGTTCTCTCCTTCTTGACGGCAGAGACCACTGTCCTGCTCAGACGGTACCCATCACATTCCAGGGGCTCAACACATGCAGATTAAAGGAAGGCAGCTATGCTCACCACTATACCACCAGTGCTGCACCATGCTGATTAAAGGGATGACCAAACTGACCTGACTTGACCTGCATTTCTAGAAAACCAGGGAAACTTTGAAAATCTGAGTTACCAGTGGGTAAGGATGATTTGGCTCACTTGCTTTCATGATGTAGTGCATTTCTGGAAACTTACAGCCTATTCTCTCTCTTTTTTTTTTAAATTAAGACTTTATTTTTTTAGAGTAGTTTTAGATTCGCAGCAAAATTACACGGGAAAATACAGAGCTTTCTCATATATTCCCTATCCCCATAGGTGGATAGCTTTCTCCATTATCAACATCCCTCCTCTGAGTGCTACACTTGTTACAACTGATGAACCTTCATGGACACATCATAATCACCTCAAGTCCACAGTTTACGTTAGGGTTCACTCTTGGTATGGTACATTCTATTAGTTTGGACAAACATATAATGACATGCACTCATTGTTATGGTATTCTGCCTTAAAATCTGTGCTCCACCTGCCCTAAATAAAAGAAATCAATCTGAAATGGCTACATACTGAATGATTCCAACTATATGACATTTTGGAAAAGACAAAATTATGGCGATAGTAAAAAAATCAGTGGTTACCAGCCTATTCTCTCTTACCGCCTCCTTCACCCTCCCTAAGCTTGGTGCTGAAGGTTGGAAATAGTTCAGTGATGAGATCAACCTCAGACACTGCCTTCCAGAAATGTGTCCTGCCTTCAGAGGTGGCTGCATCAAAGGGGGCCCTGCTATTAAGAGTTGTGGCCACACTGCACTTTCTTCTGCACTGAATTAGGGGACCAGATTCACAGCCCGTGGCTTCAGGGTACTCACAAAACCAGTCATCTTTTGAACCAGTCAAGGGAGGAGTGACTGATTTAATGCCATCCTAGGTCCTAGTCACTGCCTGAGATGATTCTGCAGTCCCCTTCCAACACACACACACACACACACATACACACACACACACACACACACACACACACAACCACATGTGTGTCTCCTCCAACGGTCAAATGATCTGTCTGCATTTTACAACTAATTTGCAGCTTTCAGGTACGAGGTTCATGATGGGAGCAGGAACACAGTATCCCAACCGAACAGGAAGGTTTCAACCAAACACAGAACTAAAATTAGAAAAGGTGTAAGAAATGGAAGGGAACAAACATTCCATTTTCAGAATAGGTGTTTTCTGGAATTTATTCCTCTTTAATGCTTAATATAAAATCTGAGATTTCACCAATGCCTTGAGAGACAAATGCACACAAATTGAAATCTGGAAACAATAATTATGCAGATCAAAGTGGGCCCTGACACTTTAGAAAAGATGTTAAATGAAAAGCATTTCTAGAAAAAGCAAAACCCTAGATAGCAAAATCAAATAAAAGACAAAACAAAACAAAACAGAAAGAGGCTTTGGTACCTTTCAACAACAGAAGACAAAAATAAATTTAGTGCATTATTAAATTCATGTAATATAAAAACATCTATGTGGGAGTGTTGCATAAATCTATAAAACAGAAACAAATCTAAAATGTATTAGAGCCTGAGAGAAAAAAAAATCTTCCTTTTCACCTCTGATTTTAACAGAATACCAGAATTTGGAAAAACAAGTACTTCCCCAACTAAATTTTCTTCCAGTCTGCATACACCTTAGCAGGATGGCACTCGGTTTTATCTGAGTTTAAAATGGCATAATTTGATTTTGAGCAGCACATTTTCTTTGCCCCAATAAGCGTACTCCAGGAAATAAAAACTCTGTATTGAAATGCTCTTAGTATTACATGTATGTCTGCCATTCCCACCCACTTCTTCCCGAGGTTTTTAAGACTGTGATGATTCAAACCTGAAGGCAGCTAGTTAAAGGAGGGAGGAAGAAAATCATTACACGTCTGGAATTCAGCTGGTAAAACAGAACAAGGACATAATATTCTCTGAACACAGTGTGGTCCCAGAGGGCCATACCTCAGGACTCTGCAGAGCCTGGGTCCTGTAGGAAATACCCTACAATGTGCTTCGAGCTCACTTATAACAAGCGTGGTACCAGGTGAGGCTGGTCTCTCCTATTTCTTTGCTGAAGCAAAACTAAAAAAAAAAAAAAAAAATTTGGGGTGGTGGGGTGGATGGTGTATACCTGTGGTAGTAATTTAGCACTGTATTCCTCTAGTCTCTTTAGGGGAATCATACTAGGCCTACTCTAACCAGAGCATTTCAAAAGTTCTGAGGCCGGTCTGAGTAGCTTTGTCTAGCAAGTTTGGTATTGCCTGACCCCTCACCCCTAGAACTGAACTCACAAAGATTCAGCCTTCCCAAATTGGTTCTTGGTGCTCACCACCAAGAGTAGACTAATGTTAAGTTAGAGCATCATAATATTAATTTTTTTTTAAATTGCTGTATCTTAAAAAGAAATTCTCAGTCTTATCAGACTTTACCATGATATCCAGTTCAAAAAAAAAAAAAAAATCCTGGATAGTCCCTGGGATTGATCCAATAGAATTCAACCTGGATCTTATTTAATGCCAGCTAAGCAGTAATAGTCATAATTTCACAGCAGTTTTCCTTGGAGGGAAAATTGTGGATCCTGTATCTGTATCCAGTCAATCAGGAGTCGGTGGCAGGCTTTTCTTCCAGTTGTAGTCCTGGGCTGCAGATTTTGGCATTAGCAATCAGTAAGTTCTTTAGTCCACACTCAGCAAGTTGGAAGGAGACAGAACACGGGTGACAGTGACTTAAGTCTTCTGTTCTTTAAATTTCTTACAAATTTCCTGCTCAGAATCTAAACGGCAAAGTTCAGCATCAGGACGCGGAGAACAGCAGACCTTAGGCAGCCCTCTGAATTTATCCTAGTCAAGACTATTCCCAGGTTTGGCAACTAGAAACTCTAAAAAAATGCATAAGCAGGGACAAGGATGCACAGAAGTAGTCTCTGCCCTGATGAAGTAGACACATTCAGTGTTTATCAGCACCCACTCCAAAGAGAGGAGAAATTTCATGTGCCAAGTACAATTCAGAGTTACTCTCTGATAGCCCCTTTCTTGTATGTTCTGCTCTGAAAAATCACTAGCGTTCAAATGCGGAATGAGAACACGTTACTCTGAAAATCTGGGACTGTGCACTGGCCAGAAATATAAGCTGGTAAATTTAGAGAACCAATGAAGAATCGAGGAAAAAAATTAACGTGTACAGCCATATTCATATCTTTTAATATGCCTCATCAAGTGTTCACAAAATACATCTAACCGAGATCTCCCTTTCTCAAAAAATATAATCCTTTCACAAAATAGAATAAGCAGCTGTTAGTCAGGGGAGCTACATTTAAAAATATATGTGCACTTTTGCATAAATCAGTTGCTAGAGCTGAAATGCCTTCAGATATGAGTCAGATAATTTCCTTATAAATTTACTATCTAATGAGTGCACCTCTTTAAATATATCTTTTAAGCAATCTTAATGCCTTAGGTGAAACTTTCCCCTTGCAAGAGATAAAGAAGCATATCTTTTTCAAAATAGCAATCATTTTCATCCTTGTAACTTGGTTCTAATCACACATTGTTGCAACGATTTCTGGGAACATCTATAGGAGCTGAGGGGATTTATGGGGTTGAGAATTTCCATTATCAAAAGGAGGCTAGGACATCTAATTCTTTCTACAGTTACTACAAAGCACTGGAAAGTGATGCTTGTGATTCTGCAGCAAAAATCTTCTGCCCTTTGTCAACCAACGCTGCTCTTTTTTTCTTTCTGATCAAAATATTCTAAGAGCCCGAAGACTAATTTCAAGGACACCATCCAGGCAGCTTAAAGAGAAGCAGGTCTGGGCAATACTGGTGTCAACTACAACCCAGGGCAGAGCCAACATTTTCTCTCTGATGGTGCCGCCCCCTCATCTCTCAGCCCTTCAGGAAGCAAACCAGTAACAGGCTACAGGACCTCTGGGGGAGTGAGGCAACTGCAGGCAATTCGGAAAACAAGAAAAAACCCACCACAGTCCTGATTTGGTTTAAAGCAATCATGCAATCCCGTTATACCCATGTCTTCCCCAAACACCTTTTCCATGGCAAGCAAAGTTACTGGTAATGCATGTGGCTTTTGTCACAGTGATGCATTAGGTAAGCAGGTGTATGCTGAGTACCAGGGGGTGCTCCGAAATGCATCTCTGTCATCTTCTACGTGTCTTCACTAAGGTTCTGCCTAGTTATTAAAAAAAAAAAAAAGCCAGTTATTGCATTGTGTTGACAAGAAAATTCACCCCGGCAGTGATATTCTGAATGTCAGGAACGGAGATGCTGGAAATCACAATACATCACTCCCATGTGATTGATAAGAGCAAATCCTGGGTTTCAGGATCAGAGCCCAGATTTAAATCACACCCACCCAATCTGCCAAATATAAACGTGGAAAGAAAGCCATGTGTTTTCAACAGTTGCTGAAACTCCTCTCAGAAGGCTTGATCGACACACACCTGGGTGAGTGGGTGGGCAGGGTTACCTCACTCATGGGCAACAGCACCTGTATGGCCATACCTTTGGTAAACAGCTGATACCCAGGTCCCCCGGGTGCCACCATGGTTCAACCACTGAAGGCTGAGCCCCGGCATGGGGGTGGGGTGGGGGCCTCCTAGACGTGCTCCAGCCTGGGGTGGTCAGTGCCCAGGGTTTACTGGTTGCTACATATTTTTAATATCACCCCTGAATGGCAGGGGTCCAAAAACAGAAACCTCCTCTTCAGCTCTGCTTTGAGTCCATTAAAATAACAAACTGCATGATTTTCTACCTGGAAATTATTGCTGAAAAGGTCTTCTTTCCTCTTAGGGAGGTACCACAGTGGGCCAGTTTTAGGTTACTGTGTCCCCCGCCCCACCCCACCCCCAGGGTTTCATCACCTTCAACTTTTGGAGGAAAGTGGGAAATCTATATTTTAAATATCAGCAACCCACTTGAATTCTTTAAAAGAGTCTGTGCAGGACAAACACAGCCAGAGCCAGCGTGGCCGGCAGCCCACTGTCCTGTGACCTCCTGCCTCCCCTACCCATCCAACTGCCCAGGGTCAATACGGCACCCATGCTGGTTGGGCCCGTGAACGTTCTTTCCCTGCGGAGTTTCTTCTCTCTCCTCACTGTATAAGAGCAACTGCAGATGCTAATGGTGTTTTTATACGTCCCCAGGAGGCTTTTGAGCCGTGTGTGTGTGTGTGTGTGTGTGTGTGTGTGTGTGTGTGTGTGTGAATTGCAGAGAGAACAGGAAAACAGGAAAGGAGATGAGTAAGGGTGGGGGGCTTCATCCTTTCGTACTTTACCCCCGGGCGCGATCCATCCCCAGAGTGTAGACACGGTAATGAATGACTGCCGAGGTACAAAATAAGCAACAAGAAAGGGGGGACATGTGCATTGCTCTTCCAGATATTTTCACTTCTCTCCTATGATAACGAAATATGAGCGGCAATTAACCCTGGAGCCCCTGAGCAGTTTGGGGTGGGGGGTGTGGCATGAACACGGCACCGTGGCCTTCCACTCTGGGCCCCGGGGTTCCTCCTCAGGTGTGACTGACTCAGGAGCCTGAAAATGGTGAGCTGAATGGGTCGGGGTGCCCAGAGCCCTCCCTGCCTTTGGAATGGTCCCCTGAAATCATGAAACCTCAATGGCATCAAGACCAACTTTCATCCCAGGATCACGAGTTGTGCGAGAATGAAGATTTTGCAGATAGTGGGTTTCCTGAGAAAGTTCTGACAGAATAAATATTTTCAAAGAGAAAAAAAGTCAGCCCGCAGAGTCTCTAAGGGATCTACATCTTCAGGGAAAATGAGAGCAGAGATGGTAAACACGCAGTATTTTTCAAAGGGTTTTCTGTAGACACTGATGTCTGCTGGATTTTAGCATCCACCAGACTACTTCTACTCCAGTTTCTTCCCCAGTTCTTTGAAGATAAATCTGGATTGTTTAATATCTTTGCATATGATAAACATGTTATAAAAATACTATCATTTTCCTAACAAGTATTCCAATGTTCCATCTTTATAAAAATAGTTTTAAGAGCCTTTAAAATATTTTCTGTGTGGGCTTTGCCTCTGTTTAAAACATGTGCACAGAAACCACCCACGGCCATCTGTGGACTTACTGATGTAAAACAAAGCAAGATTTCACATCGGCGAGGAACTACAGGTGCCAGGGTATAATTTATATCATTGATCGTCACTGCCTTCCTCCCACAGGTGTTCCAGAAATGGTACAAATCCCGGGTAGCCTCAAAAGACCTATTACTTACAGACATCAAAGTTCCCAGTAATGTACTTTCATTTCATATTAGTGTTAAAAATAGACGCTTTAGAATTCAGTCTTAATCTGAAGTACAGTCAAAACCTCAACTGCTATGGATATAAAGATTTCAAGGAAATACAGCAAAAATGTTTATGTGGTTTTCTCTGGGTAGTAGAATAATAGGTGATTTAAAATTTTTTCTACTTTGTACTTTTTTTTTCTAGGCTACTTTCATAATCAGAAAAAAAATAATATTTTTAAAGGGGAAGTAAGACTCAAAATATTACCTTATTTAATAAAGAAATGCTAAAGTTTATTTTGAAAGTGAATCCACCTGCTTTACAAAGTTGCAATAGTACATATCATTTATCGGTCTAAATATTAGAAAAGCTTGTGGCTTTTACGTTCCCTAAAAGACGTATGACAATAAAGTGGCTTCAAGAACATTTTGGTTAGTTTAGGAACTCAGGCATTTTTTTCAAGGTTGACCATTGGTTCTTGCAAACCATCTCCTTTCCAATGTAAGTGACTTAAAACGTGCAAAAGACCTTAAAAATTTGGCTTTAGTTCGGCTAGTTCAGAAAAAGTAACATGAACTTGCACTTTAAAATAAAAAGCACCTATTACTTTTTTGCACCTTAAATTTTTCTTGGAAGAAGGGGGTATAAATTTTAAGTAAACCAAATTATCAATAAATAAAAACAAACTTTAATATACAGCAAGAATTAAAAATAGGACGGGAAAAAACCTGGCTGCTTTGTGTGTTTTTACCCTGGACAGTCCCAGTTGTGCATTTGAGAAAGCAAAAGCTAAACAGTTAGGAGACTATGTATGCATTCCTTCAACCTCAATTCCTAAGAACAATTCAAGAAAGAGAAATTTTAAAACAAGAAAAGATTTACCTACCTTTGATGCCAACTGTGATTTTAGGCCTAAGAATGAAAAGACAGTGTTGCTTTCCTTTGATTCAAAAAAACTGTCATAGTCCTAGAAAAGAGGAGAAAAGAAACAAAAAGCAAACAATCACCTTTGTCTTTGGTGCTTTTGATAAATTCTTTCTGTAAATAAAAAATGTACCACTGCTCCTTCCAGGCCAGGGGAAAACTACAAGAATCTACTGGATTTGCTCTGCTTGAGCCTAAACATTCCGGCCTGATGATGAAAGTAACAAATTTTTAATCCTAAACCTGTGACAGATTAAAACGTAAAACCTTGACGACAGAAATGAAATCAGAACACGCACCCTCCTCCATGTGTCAAACTAACACTCATTTGTGTGGAATCACCCTGACCTAAGATTTCACTCAAGCACTTCAATATGGAAGGCTGCCTCCCAATTCCACTCTTGATATTTTGTTATCTAGAGCTTTGGAAAAAAAAAAAAATCACAGATTAAACAGAAAAGCCGTAAAGGTCTCCGTGTGTCAATACATGTGCTTCGATTCTGCTTTTGAAGTTTTCCACATTCTTTGAGAGTGTGTCTTCAGACAGAATAAAAAGATCAAATAAAAACTAGAGGAAACTATATTCTCTATAACATTTATCTTTGCCTCTGACACAGAATCACTCTTCTTTTTCTGCTGTCATGAGAGAACCCATTGAGAAATTCTGGTCAATATGTTCATTAGCTGTTTTCTTCTCAAAAGTTTACATGTATAATACTACATAGTTTCTAAGATGATATAAAGCAGTTTTAAAATTTGATAGAAGTCCCTGTAATAACTTTATGCAGAGCCTGAATATTGTAGGCAGACAATGGTCAGAATCATTTTTAGGCATCCGCCCTGTGTTGGGTGCCTTACAATCAGCATGTCATTTAATGCCCATGACAGCCCACCAGATTAGAGATTGGCTCAGAGCAAGAAATGTTGCCCAAGTCTGCCAGCCAATATGTGAGAGAGCTGAGATTTGGGCTGAAGCATCACTGGTATTGAAATCAACACTTTTTGGATTCTATGATGCCTCTTGCCCAAGAGGAAACCAGGTACAGGGCACCCCGTATACTGGAGTCACCGAGCCCTAATGAACCTACTGCTGAGCTGAGTCAATGGCATTACAAGTACTTTTGAAACCTGTCTAGGAATCTAAATAAGAGCTGATGACGTAGAGTGGACATCTGCTTCTTGCAAAGCATTGCCTCTGCTGATGAAAAATTTTTGAATTATTGGATTTTGTGCAGACTCTCTCGTCAGAGTGCAAGAGTCTCATGTGGTTTGAGGGCAGCTTGGTTTTGGTTCCCGGTCATCTCAGCCTCAGGCCTCACATAGCTGTTCCTTCTGCAGAGCTTCAAGGGGTCCCTCCTGCTGTCATTCAGATCAGCTGTCAGGCAGTCACCCCCAGAGAGAAGACTTCCCTGACCCTGCCAAGAAGGGGTGACACATCTGAAGAGGGAGGCTCAGGGAAGACCTCCTTGGAAAGTGGAGTTTCAAGCTGAAATCTGAAGAATCAAAAGAGTTGGCCAAGTTAAGTGTTGGGAAAGGAGCGTGTGGGACAGGGAACAGCATCAGTGAAGTGGGGCCAGGTTTGAAAGGGATCAGCATATGCCAGACTTTGTAAACCAAGAAAAAGATTTTGAATTTTATCTTAAGTACAAAAGGGAATTGTGTCTGGGTTCTGAGCAAGGGAGCAGAATGATCTATTTCCTTTAAGAAAATACCAATGTCAACTGTGTAGAGAATGGCTCAGAGAGAGGGCAGCAAGAAGGGAAGTGGGGAGAAAGATTAGAAGGAGTACCCTCTTCTGTGGTCATTCAGGTAGGAGATGGTGGCAGCCAAAGCCAGAGCGATGGTAATAAACGTGGAGAGGAATGGACTGGAGAGAGAGTTTGGAGGAAGAATTGATCACACTCAATTGTGGAACTGGTGCAGAGGGCTGGGGAGAATTAAGAATTAAAGCAGCTCTCATACAACTCAACAACAAAAGAACAAACAACCCAATTTAAAAAAAGGGCAGAAGACCTGAATAGACATTTTTTCCAAAGGAGACATGCAGATGGCCAACAGGCAAATGAAAAGATGCTGAACATTGCAAATCACCAGCGAAATGCAAATCAAAACCACAATGAGATAATCCACACCTGTCAGAATGGCTATCATCAAGAAGACCACAAACAACAAATGCTGGCGAGGATGTGGAGAAAAGGGACCTCTTGTACACTGTTGGTGGAAATGTAAATTGGTGCTACCACTGTGGAAAATAGTAAGGTGGTTCTGCAAAAAACAAAAAACGGAGCTACCACATGATCCAGCAATTCCACCCCTGGGTGTATGTCTGAAGAAAACAAAAATGTTAGTTCAAAAAGATACATGTACCCCAATGTTCATAGCATTATTTAATAATAGCCAAAAGATGGAAGCAACCCAAGTGTCCATCAACAGATGAATGGATAAAGAAGATGTGGTGTATATATATAAATGGAACACTACTCAGCCATAAAGAAAGAATGAAATTTTGCCATTTGCAACAACACAGATGGACTGGGAGGGTATTATGCTTAGTGAAATAAATCAGACTCAAAAAAACAAATACTGTATGATATCACTTAAGAGTATAATCTAAGAATACAACAAACTAATTAATATAACAAAAAAGAAACAGACTCATAAATATAGAGAACAAACTAGTGGTTGCCATTAGAGAGAGGAAAGATGAGAGGGGTGGGGGACTAAGAGGTACAAACTACTATTTATAAAATAAATAATTTTTATAGGATATATTGTACAGCACAGGAATATAGCCAATATTTTATAATAACTGTAAATAGAGTATAACCTTTAAAAATTATGAATCACTATGTTGTACACCTGAAACTTATATAATATTATAAATCAATTATACCTCAATTTAAAAAAGCATTTTGGGTAAAAAAAATTAAAAAGAATTAAAGTAGCTTTCTGAACTTTGTGACTTGATGGAAAAGACCAGAGAAAAAGCAGGTTTGAGGGTAAGGATGGAGTTGAGTTTCAAAACATTAAGTTTGAGAAATTGTATGAGATGTGAAGAAGATACCACCTGGGCAGTTGGAGGTTCCAAGTGACTCTAGGGTATTACAGATTTCATAGAATTTTATGGAAAAGTTGGCAATTTTTTATAAGGAAAACTATGTCACAAATAATACAGGTCTCAATTTGATGGACAATTTAGGCAAAATCCCAAGAACTGAGAATGTTGTTACTAATAATCTTCGTAACAAAGATAGTTCCAAATAGTTGAGTAGCAATTCACTCATCTGGGTTCAAGAAATAATCCTGTTGGACAAATACTTTCTCTACCTGATCATATGTAGCTTATGTTCTACTTGGTCACAGGAGGAAAAGGGCTAAACTGTAGCCAGGTGGTCTCACCCTTGTAGATACCCACCATATAAAAATCGGTGTACTTGTTTGTTTCTCTTTGTACATATTCTGCCACTACTCAGTGTACATTCTTTCCCTAGGGAATGCCATTCACAGCCATGGCCCTAATTAACTTATATCTCTAACTCTGACTTTTCTTCTCAGTTCTGGTTCCATAAGCAACTAACTGTTCATAGACTCAAACATAATGGGTCTAAATCACAGTTCATGATCTTCCTTCCACCCCGCAAGCTGGATGTCTCAGAAAAATGGCACCACCATCTCATGGGCTCGACCAGTCAGAAATCAAGGCATCACAGGACTCCTCCTTCCCTCAACCAATAACTATCTTACACATCCCTTTAAACTCTCTATTTTTCTACATTGGTCTCATCACCTTAATTCAAGCTAGACTTCTGCAGTAGCACCTCAATTCATCAACCCTTCTCAGTCTAACCTGTTTCCCTCCAATAATTCTCAAGCAAAGACAGACTGATCTTTTATAATTGCCATTTTGATCATATCACCCTCAGCTCAAATCCTTTCTTTCAAGACTTCTCATTGCTCGTACAATGCAAATTAAAATTCTTATTACGACATAAGAGGTGCTGTAAGGTCTGACTTAGACAAGGTAGGGGAGAAGAGAGGTCTTGTCCTTCCACCTACACCAACATCTACATCTGGTTCACAGATTCATTTCTGGGAAACCCAGTGGCCTACATGCTCAGACAACTGGAGATGTGATGTCCGACGACCTACTATCCAAGTTATGACCCTGACCAACTCATTTCACCTCCTCAGACTGTTTCTTCTTTTCTGTATCAGATACCACCAAAGTCCCTTGAAGCTCCAGAATTCTATAAAATGATGGAACACGCAGTGGAGTGGCTCTTAACTGGGTTGTTAGCTGTGTCCAGATGTAAAGTCCAGCCTATGCACTCCTGTTGCTAGACACCTCTTTGAGGAGTTTACCCCTCTCGGAATAGGAAGCATGTTTAACTGAACAAGAAAGGGAAGGGACAATAGTGAGAGAAAAAAATTGAGGACTAGTGACTTGGTCATCAAAATGCTGTCCCTGTTCTTGAATTCTGAAAGGTCTTTACCTGTTTCTACTTGATTAATAATCTCTGATGTCAGTGTGAAATGCAGGAATGAAAAAATAGAATAATGTAAGACATTAAAAAAAGAAAGCATGTCTGACTCAATCACTGCGGCGTGAATTTTAAAGACTGAAGTGTGAACATGAAAATACAGTGCTTGCAAAAGATCAAAAGGCAAGTTACAATGAGACTTAACATGTATAATTCAGATTTCAGTGTTTATATTAAAAACTTTAATCTCAAAATGATTACAATTCTCCAAATCACAAAACTAGAAATAAGGTCAACTCTCACAAGCAAGTTTCATATATACAAAACAAGATGTAAAATATATACATGTAGAGAAGATATGTAACATTAAAAACTTAAAACATTAGAAAATTAAAACCCATTTAACTAACATTGACCCAAAACTGTTCTCATCAATGTTAGTCACCCACAAAGGTATTGAGAAACGTCAGATATTTAGAAATCTCAGAATGGCAACATTTCTTATTTATATAAAAAAACTCTCTTGAGCTGTATTTCTGTCATAAAAATTATACCCATTATTTTTATTTTATGAACCTTTAACTCAGTGCCACATCACTACAGGCAGAAGACTTCCAACCTGAATATTAAATTGGATCCTCCCAACAGTTAAGCAATTGTCACTTAAGGTAATTAACTCCTTCCAAAGTGACAAATACAAAACTTGGTAATTAACTTTAAAAGCAGAATAATTGAAAGGAAATCATTTTTAAGAGTCAGTGTTAGAACAGGACCTGACACACACCAGGCAACGTGGAGGGATGAGCAGTGTTTGCGAATTAATGACGGACCTGCTACGTTTGTAGGTCATCTTATGCTAGTAACGTAATTTGAGTAAATTCCATTTCTGCTCTAATATTTACAGATTTTAAAGCATGATATAAAAGTTATACTTTCTGACATAACAAAGTTTTGAATGGCCTAATGAATCTCAAAGTGTAAGAGGTTAAATTATTTTCTTTGTCATGTTTAGACAAGGAGTAGGTGATTTATCATTTAAGATCTAGGATTTCTTAACAGTTAATCCCTTCTTTTAGAGGGTTAATCGATTATATTAAATCATAAATTAAACGGTATGATATAAAATAATTTAAGTGTAGGAAGTGTTAGAAATTTTTTTCATTTTTCAGTTTTATTAGGTAGAATCATTAGTTTGACTGCATATATATACAACATATTGCATGTAAATACATACACACAACATACTACACATATTTTTAAATTCACACATATGTACTATTCATTGTTTCTAAGAAGTTTTAGAACTTTAGTTTTTTAAACTTACATAGTTATCAAAGGAATAAAGCCAACCACAAAATAAGAATTAATTCAAAAAGATACATACACCCGCTGTTAACAGCAACATTATTTATAATTGCCAAGATATGGAAGCATCCTAAGTGCACATCAATAGATGAATAGATAATGAAGATGCAGCATATATAAGTAATGGACTACAACTCACCCATAAGAAAGAAGGATATTTTGCAATTTGCGGCCCTTCATTCACTTTTTTCCCAGAAGTGTTAGAAATTCAAAAATCACCTCCTATTAAGATATAAGTTCTTACACTATGGCCTTAGGCATTCCCCAATAAAAGAGAAAAATCTGCTTTCTTATCAAGTTCACTTCACTTATCAGGCTTATTTAAAAAAAAAACATACTAAGGCTCATACTGCAAATGTAAAAAGCAGTGCATTTTAAAAATTCACTATGAAGTTTCTAAATAGGCTTGCTGAATTCCTTATAGTCAAAGACACTCTTTTTCAAATGTCTGTAAATACATGTCTGCAAATTGCACATTGTAAGACTTCCTGTAACTAAAGAATCTAAGATCTGTTAACATCACCTTTGGAGAAGAATACAAACACATAAAGCACATCCAAGAAAAAATCATTCAGTTTCAGAAGCTGGTAGGTCTTTATTACATTTAAAACAAAGGCGGAGAAAATTCACATTGTTTCCAGTGATGACTGCTTATGAAAAGAAAAAAATTCTGGACTATGTTGATATCGGGATATGTATGTCAGTAACTGAGCACTGTTACTAATGGAGTATTTATCTAAATGCTGCTATTTTAAGAATAAGCAAGCTTAAAAAAAAAAAAAACAGCTAAGCAGCTATTTAAAAGAAAAGGGGAAAAAAAAAAAGTAAAGCTTCCATTACCTATACTTCTGTTTGCTTTTAAGTGAAAACCAACGTTAGAAGCATTTATAAGTTCATGATAAAATCTACAACAGGTAGAGCCCACAATAGGCCCATTCTTCCAGGGAGCTTACTTAAGGACATCACCCGACCGCTGCCATTAGACTATTCTGGACCAGACGAGCACTGGAGACAAAGCCCTGAAAGTTCTCTGCCCTTTTAGCGTTCCCTAAGAGAATGGCAAAGAAAACCCACAGCAGCCACTCTGGAAAGCTGTATCCTTCCCACGCTAAGTCAACAGTTAAGTGACGGACCCACATTCTTTCTCCGTGCCACGGGCCTCTCCAAGCAGAAGGCTGCGGGGAACAAAAACAGCACGTGGCCCCCAAGGAAATGGTGGCAGCAACTGCTTCTAAATGAGCCACAGCAAATTTGGTTTACCCCAAAGAAGAAATTCTTTAAAAAAAACAAACACCTTGGTAAGACTAAAAGATTTACTGCTGCTGCTGCAAACAGGCAGAGACGCCTTCCTGAGATTTCTTTTAAGCCTGAGGGTTGCTTCTGAGCGGAATTTCTAGATTCAGTGGTTAAGGGTCGTTAACGCTATATTCTATTTTGTGAAATCCAGATATAGAAGGAAAAAATGGTTGACAGCTCCAATCCTTGGAGGATATGTAAGATGGAGTTGTCTAAAACAGCTTCATTCAGCAATTTTGAGGCCAAATACCAAAAATATGAATAAGCCCAGAGCTGAAGATTTAAAATTCCTCACTCGTGTTGAACATTTCTGACCATGACTAGTATAAGATGGCAGAGGAAGTAAATTACATCTACTCAAGCACCCACTGAAACTGGATGGGAAAAAATTTTTTTGCTAAACATAGGAAAAGCAACCAGCAATAACAATTTTAAGAAATACCCAGAGGATTAAGTGAAAAGGCTAAAATTAATTAAGAGAATCTCTTAAATAATCATATTTGTGTCATTCTTCTTTAAGCCACAGGAGTTTAGAAAAATAAAATTATATAACTCTTCCATGACTGCTTATAAAACTAAAGAGTTCTATAGACAGTAGGGTTTATATACCACTCAGCCATTAAAAAATTATAAAACAATGCCATTTGCAGCAACATGGATGGACCGGAGATTGTCATTCTAAGTGAAGTAAGCCAGAAAGAGAAAGAAAAATACCATATAATATCACTATGTGTGGAATCTAAAAAAAAAACCACGAACCAACTTATTTACAAAACAGAAACAGACTCACAGACATAGAAAACAAACTTATGGTTACTAGGTGGGGAAGGGATAAATTGGGAGTTTAAGATTTGCAGATACTAATATATGTAAAATAGATAAACAACAAGTTCATACTGTACAGCACATATATTCAATACCTTGTAGTAACTTATGGTGAAAAAGAATATGAAAACGAATATACGTATTTTCATGTATGACTGAAGCACTGTGCTGTACACCAGAAATTGACACAACATTGTAAACTGCTATACTTCAATAAAAATATACATATATACAAAAAAGAAAATAGTGTTTATGTTTATAACAATATAAATGTACTATATTTACATATTACATACTATAATAGTTATTATATTTACAGAAAAGAATGTGACTGTAACAAACATTTGCAATGCCGTGTGTGTGTGTGTGTGTGTGTGTGTGTGTAAATCAAAATGGGGGAGAAATGACAGAAACTCTGAGAATGCAAATTTCTCATCTTCCAAAGAAAAAAGGTAAATACCATCTAAATTTTAAAATCAAGTAATACAGATAGTATCTGAAACACAGAGTGGCAATAACTTAAGAAAACCACAAACCAGTACCTCAAAAAAGAGGCTAGCTCTTGGGAATCTGGGGGAGGTCACTTACCAAGAAGGGCAGAGGAAAACTAACATTTCACTTTGGACCCTCCTGTCAACAGGCTTTATTGTCTTAACGCTGACATTAACATGGCCTTAGTGTTCTAAGAGTTTTGTTTTCTTTTCATTAACTTTAGCGGCATAAGGCTCAGTAAAGAGGAAAATTTTAACAAAAGGAAAACTGCCAGTTTGGATATTAGTTCAGATATACCACAAAACATGCAATTGGGGTCCCCTGAAACTGTCCAGATGAAGGTTTTCCATATTCAAAGCACAAGGCATTGTTTTTAAGGAAGACATGTCCCAGGGATTCATCACTGTAGAGTATTGAGGCAAACATCTCAGTAAGGTGAAAAGGGAAGATTAAACATTTATAAACAGAAGAATAAAAACTAGGATTACACAGAAGAGAAAACCACAAGAATATCTAATTAAATTGCTATGCTTCTGGGCATCCAGCAATCAGCAATAAAGAGGAACTGATACCACCCTTTCCCATCTCCCTTTCCTGGTATCTGAAAGGATGCCACATGAGATCATTTACAGTAAAACATCTGAAGAAGATTCTCCTTGACTAGATAACTGATCTTTAAGACAGAAAGCCTGGGAATACAGATTTTCAAATGCAGATCAAAAGTTTCCTAAGAAAATTCTACCTGTGGGGTGGGTAAGCTTCTAATAGAGGTGATTTCCCAAATAGATTTCATTGTAATCAGAAAAAAGATTCAATAAGCTTGCTTTTGCGATATCTGGCTTCGAGTTTTATTAATCAACAGGAATGCGTGGACACAACATTGTAAAATGACTATAAACTCAATACAAAAAATGTAAAAAAAAAATCAACAGGAATGTGAATGCTCAGAACCTTGACAAGGTAAGACCCAACAGACTGGGTTAGCTACCTGCTCGGCTGAAAACATCCATGCAGCTATTCATTCATTCTGACAACCAATTTTTGTTAAGTATGTCCTAAGTTTCTAGTATTTTGATAGGTACCAGGTACTAAGATAAATAAGCCACAGAGTCTGCGGAGGGTGAGCACAAGGAACTCAGAGACTGCCTGAAGGCAAAGACATGGAAAAAAATTTCTACAAGCTGAAAGTCATAACAGGGGTGATGACACACAGGTCTGCTGGGCGAGGAGGAAGGGGAGAAATAATCAGAGTCCTAGTTAATTAGAGAGAGTCAATAACAAGGCCTGTTTGAACTGAGTTTTGAGAGAAACAGGACAGAATTATGTAGGAGGTAAAAACCACAATATTTGGTAACCAAGAGGGTGAGGTGAGGAAAATGAGTGTGGGGTGATTTTCAGGGCTTTGCCTTAAGTCTCACATAAATGATGCAGCCATGAACTTACATAAATAACATCCATACTTTAGAGATAGACCACATCTCCAGTGGATGATGAAAATCTTAGACTTTAACTATAATATATAATTACTACAGACATTTGGACCATTTGGACTTTGATATAGGTCAAATTTCTGTCCATCACAATGTTCCACTCCATTCTGCCAGATTTTCATGAAGGAGACTTGGGGAAAAGCTAATCCTATGTTTCTCCAATGAGACCACTACAGAACCCCAGGAAGCAGAGGGAAATGCAAATGGACCGTGGAGAAGCCTGCAAGCCAAGCATGACATTTTTAAAGGGTAGGAAAACAAAACAAACAAAACCAAACAAAAATTGAACAAAAAAGAATATGCAGCAGAGAACTATGTGACCCAAAGCCTGAAGTATTAACCAGGTGGCACAACCCCTGATCTAAAGAATTAGAAGATATATTTTGAGGCAGCCCCTGGAGATGTGAAATGTCTTTGGAGCCTTGTTTAATCTCAAAAATTCATGGAAATCAGATGTCCTGCCCCATAATACATCAATGTTTGTTTTGCTGTTAAAAAAAATATTGTGTTTTGGAAAATCTTCCAGTCAAACGGCTGCTCTGGGTAGATGGGCACTCTCTACTCATATGACTTTGGGCACCTCCAGGCCCTGAGAAACCAATTCTGGTTTTACCAGCAACATGTACAGTAATTATTTCATTTTAACTCTTACTAGGTTTCACTAAGTGGCTTTTTCTCGATTCTGAACCCAGATTCTGAGGCCCCTGACAATAACCCTTCATATCTCGATGACAAAATATCCCCCCAAATTTTTGTTGTTTGACAGAGGATTCTCACAAAAGCAAGAAGAGTGGAATAGCCTAAAATGAGAACACATTTTCTATAATAAAATTCAATTTCATGCACTTTTCAGAACAGCTTGCCAGTTACAAACTATTGTTTCACGTGGCTAGAAACAAACCAAGTAGCCCACAGTGCAGGGGATGATTAAGTTAATTATAATAATCCATCCAGGGGAACAATATGCAAACTCTAAAAAATTAGTTTACAATGACATGGAAGCTACTTTTGTTAGAGAACAGAGCAGGGTACAAAGTGGCATATAGGACGGTCTTTTGAGGATTTTGGTAACCATGGAGAGTCCTGGAACTAAGATACTGAGGGACAACTGTATATATGTGTGTGTATATATACGAGTGTGTGTGTTGGGGGTGGTGTCTCCGTGTGTATAGAATCTTTTTAAAAATAAAATCATACGTATGAAGCAGGGATTTGTAACACTGATAATTAAGGGAGTTGGTTCTTCAGCATCAAAACATCCGCAAACACACTAAAATATATTATCGCAAGGCTGTCTTCTCAAAAGTCTTACATAAACACTGCACTTGGGAACATACATTTAGGTGCTCTTGTGGTGTGCTTCTGAATCTCCACCAATGGCTAGAAAATGCTAACACATCTCCTTGTTTCCTTTCATATTTAAGGAAGAAAAGGAGAGGAGACTCTGCCAAGGACCACTGCTGGTCACGCAGCCTTTCTGAGCCTCCTGAAGGTCAGTCTAACCTATTTCTGGTCCACTTCAAGGCTCTAATTAACCAAGGTAGTACAGAGAAAGGCAGTCGTAGCTGGCCCCCAAATCATGACTTAAAACTAGTCTATAGCTTTAATGTACCTTTATTTGGTCAGCAATACCACATGCTTGGGTAGGTACAAATCTAACATTCTATAAGCATCATCTAAAAGTACAAAAAAAGTAACTCAATAGTTTTAAAACATAAATCATCTTATAAGTTGCTGCATGGAAACTGATCAAAAGGGTATTTTTCTATAAAAATAGTCTGCCATCTGTCTCTCAGCTGAGCTGTCCTCTCCTCCTTATGAGAGAGGACTTCACATGAGTACCTCCAGCCACACACTCCACCTCACTTCATCTCTCTCCCCACCTTCACCCAAAGCCCATTCTGAGTACTGGCATCCTCAGCCATGCATGCACCTGCTTGTCTTGATTATCTGAACAGTCACTGTGTTTTTCCCCCTTGATGGTGAATCCACAGACTGGTTAATATGACACCAGTCAAATAAAACTTGGCTGCATTCCCATTTCTAACTTCCAGGTTTTTTTTTTTTTAAATAAAATGAAAGAATTAATAAATCAATTCAGCAAAGTTATGGGGCAAAAAACCAACATATAAAAATCACTTGTATCTCTACACACTAATAATGAACAAGTAGAAAAGAAAATCAGGAAAATAATTCTATTTACAGTAGCATCAAAAAAACAAAAACAAAAAAAACTGAACTTAGAAATAAACCTAACTAAGGAGGTAAAAGGACTTGTACACTAAAAACTATAAAACATTGCTGAAAGAAATGAACAGATACACAAAAAAATGAAAAGACATCCTATGTTCATAGACTGGAAGACTTAATACTGTTAAGATGTCAGTGCTGCCCAGAGCAATCTAAAGACCCAACATAATCCCTATCAAAATCCTAATGGTGTTTTTTGCAGAAATAGAAAAAAAAAATCCTAAAATTCAAACAGAATCTCAAGGAATCCCAAATACGCCAAAAAAGTTTGAAAAGGAACAAAGTTAAAGAAATCATACTTCTAATTTCAAAACATACAAAGTTACAGTAATCAAAACAGTGTGGTCCTGGCATGAAGACAGACATATAGACCAATATAATAGAATAGACAGCCCCCTAAAATAAACCCTCATGTATATATGGTTGAGTGACCTTGAACAAAGGTGACAAGACCACTTGATGGGGAAAGCAGTCTCATAAACAAACAGTGTGGGAAAAACTAGATATCCACATGCAAAAGAATGAAGTTGGATCCTTATCTTACACCATATACAAAAATTAACTAAAAATGAATTAAACATAAGACCTAAAACTATAAAATTCCTAAAAGAAAACATATGGGAAAAGCTATATTTGATGAGTAAAGATTTCCTGGATATGACTCCAAAAGCATAGGCAACAAAAGCAAAAACAGACAAATGGGACTACATCAAACTTAAAAACTTTTGTTCACCAAAGGATACAATCAATAGATTGAGAGGCAAACTAAGAATGGGAGAAAATACTTGCAAATTAGATATCTGATAAGGGGTTAACATGTACAAAGAACTCTTACAACTCAACAACAAAAAAGTAAAAAAACCCAATTAAAAACAAGGAAAATGACTTAAATAGACATTTCTCCAAAGACAATACACAAAAGGACAATGTGCATAGGAGATGCTCAACATCACTAACTATCAAAGAAATGCAAATCAAAACCACAATGTAACACTGTAAACTGACTATACTGCAATAAAAAAAAAGTGGAAACCCCCCCCATAATAAGATATCACCTCACACCCATGAGGATGGCTACTCTCAAAACAAAACAAACAAACAAACAAAAAACCAAGAAAACAAGTGTTGGTGGGGATGTAGGGAAGTTAGAACTTCTGTGCACCTTTGGTGGGACTCCAAATGGTGCAACCACCACGGAACACAATATGGTGGTTCCTCAAAAAATTGAGAATAGAACTACCATACGATGCAGCAACCCCACTTTTATGTATACATCCCAAAGAATTCAAAAGGATCCTGAAGAGATTTTCGCAAACCCATGTTCAAAGCAGCACTATTTACAATAGCCAAGAGGTAGAAGCAACCCAGTGTCCATCAATGGATGAGTGGAAACACAAAATGTGATACATACATCTAACAGAAGCCTTAAAAAGGAAGGAATCTTGTCACGTGCTTCAACCCTAAAGGCTGAATGTCTGTATCCCCCCAAAATTCATACGCTGAAATACTGATGTCCAAAGGCCTTTGGAGGGTGATTAGGTCATGACAGTGGAGCCCTCATCGATGAGACTAATGCCTCTTATAAAGGAGAGCTGAGAGAGCTCCCTTGTCCCTTGCCCCAAGTACGGATACTATAGTGAGTTGGCAAATGCAACTCAGAAGGGAGACTTTACCAGAAGCCAACCATAATGTAACCCTGATCTTGAACTTCCAGCCTCCAGGACCGTGAGAAATAAACTTCTGTTGTTCATAAGCTACCCAGTCTCTGGTTTGGTTACAGCAGCCTTAATGGACGTGCAACATGGATGAACCTTGAGGCCATTATGCTAAGTGAAGTAAGCCAGTCACAAAAGGACAAATACTGTATGATTTCTCTTCTATGGTGTATCTAAAGTAGTCAAATTCATAGATACAGAAAGGAGAATGATGGTTATCAGGGGGCCAGAGAGAGGGAACAAAGGGAGGTTACTGAATGGGTATCGAGTTTCAGTTCTGCAAGCTGATCAAGTTGTGGGGACCTGTTTTACAGCAATGTGAATATACTTAACATTACTCAGCTGTCCACTTAAAAGTGCTTAAGACAGTAAATTTTGTATGTTTTTTCGACAATAAATTTTTTTAAGAAAAAATATAAAGAAATCCAAATTTTTTCCCCCTCCTGAATGGGGAGGGAGAAAAGAAATGGGAGTAACTGTTTTCCTTTTTTGTAAATGTGTCCCTTTTCATTTCTGGGGTGTTCCATATCTGCCACTTGCACACAGAGAGAAGAGAGTTTAAACCTTCAACATGAGGATCTGAGCTTTCTAAACTCCAAATCAGGCACTAAAACCCATGAGAGAAGCCTAGGCGCTGGGATGTTTACCTTTGGATCCCATTTCCAGAGAAGAATCTTGCTCATGGTAGGACACACCAGGGAACCGGCGAGAACAACCAGTCTGTGTCAATGAGCATTCCTGACTACAAGTAACTGAAATGGATGCTGGCAACTTAAAAGGGAAAAAAAATGTATGGAGGTATAGTCGGGGAGCTCATAGAATCCAAATTAAGGCTAGAGGACCAGTTTAGAAAACAGGAGGAATTTCTGTGCCTGGGAAGCCAAGAACACACCCAGACCACATCCCAGGATCAGCCACCTTAGGACACCAGCCATGGGCTATGCCTCGCCCCATTACCCCCCGGACACTCACTGAGCCACCTCCTACTCATCCTGTGTTTCTGCATCGTTCCCTTGATGTGCAAATCTGAGCTGGGAAGAACTGATTGCATCTGCCAGGGAGTTTCCATTTCGGTGAGGAATTCCTCCCAATGGGCAAGATATTCAAAAGCTAAAGGGGAGGGAAAAGGCAACTGGCCACACTGGCTAGCAAGTAGCTCAGCGGCTGTTTATATCTCACATGCCTAGCGCATCCAGTTTAACATAAAGTAATAAGTTTCCAGCCAATTCCAGGAAACGGGAGAAGCTTCATATTTACTAGATCCTGTCACTTGCAATATGGCGTGTTTCCATAGGTCATCCGACCAGACAAGATCCCTCATAAGCCATCCCTGGTAAAGCACGGTGCACAGGAGCAGGTGGGGTGAATGCAGCCGTTGTTAGTTGCCCTCTAGTGCTTTTCCTTTTGTCAGAGTTGAATTTATCCGACCTTGATAAGAACAGACACTGTCTTCAAAACTCCTGCTGGAACAGACTATAAAGACAGAATGCACACACCAGCTCTGCTGTCACCATCACCACGGGACTAATGCTGCTCAAGCAGAGAAGATGCCATTTATCGGGCACAGTTTAATCAGTATGGAAGCTGCTGGCCAGCTGCTAGACAAAAATGTCCATAGACTCCGTACGGCAAAGATACACAGAGATTTAGAAAGTCATAAAGGGGTGAAAATAAGGGGAAGGAATTAACTTTATTTCACATCACATCCTTTTATTCATTAAATACATTCCTCTACTCAAAGGACTCTGAAGACTTCTGCTTTTATGGTGATGGAGCAAAGATGTCTCTACTTCCTTTCTCTTGAGAGGTCAATGAAACAACAAGGGTTAAAAAAAAACACTCTATTTTTTAAATAAGACTGGGAGACGTCGATGGTCCTGAACCATAACATAAGCAGGAATTGGGTAGAAAAATGGTGAGGGATGTTCAAGAGCAGAGGGCGGTCAAACCTCAGTGTCTGCAGAACAGCATCACCAAGAAACAAGCTGCAGGACCCACGGGAAGCATCAGGAATTGGAAGTGTCAGCTCTTGTGAAGATGGGGTGAGTGGCCAACGGCAGGAGACAGGGAGACTGTTTGAAAGTCTGTAGAAGCAGCAGATACACTGCCAGGTGCCTCACTCTCCCCAGAGGAGCTACACTGTTAGTAGACGTGGCATCTCGGAAGCAACAAACTTATAAACAGCAGCGCTGAAGGGAGTGGGGGATGAAAATGGGGATATGAAATGAGTTATGTGCATGACAGAATGCGACCCTCCAGTTCTCTCCCCCTACAGGTCCAGAACTCCAGAAGCCAGGCTGATAGATATTCCTGAAGCAAGAAACTGAAGGGCCATTCTCTGGGAATATTAAACCATCATCAGAGAAAAGGCCACAGACAATACTATCAGTATCTGCAGTGAGAATGCTAACAGGCTACCCAGTCATCATATAGCGAGGTCCAGTGAGAAACAAGCCTACAGGCGTATACAGGCACACACAGCTTCTAATCAGCCTTCTAGTGCCTCATCACTTAAATAAACAAAAGACGAGGATCATCAGACATCTGAGGAAGGCTCACCACACCCATAGAAAGGACCATGATAAACAAAGTGAAAAAAAGGAAATTAGTGGAAACATGGACAATACTAGAAAAGAGAAGAAAATGTCAAACAAATCATATTTAGTGTCTCCACTGAGCTAAGATCTCGCATTCATCTCATAAAAGCACAACGTTAAGAAAGTAAAAAAGAGGGAAAAAAAGATGGCATTAAAAAATTCAGTGATACATATAAAATAGATAAACAACAAGGTCCTACTGTATAGCACTGAGAACTATATTCAGTATCTTGTAATAACCTACAGCGGAAAAGAATCTGAAAAAGAGTATGTGTGTGCATGTGTGTGTGTGAATTACTGAATTACTATATTGTACACCAGAAACTAACACAACATTGTAAACCAACTATACTTCAATATAAAATTTTTTTTTAAAAATCCAACAAAAGAATTCACAGGTAATTTAGAGAATCTCCTAGAAAACAGGACAAAAAGTTAGGGAAATGGGCAATACAAAAAAAAAAAAGGTCCAATGTCGAACTTAATAGGCACTTCAGAGAAAGAGAACAGAGAGAAAAGCAGGGAGAAAATTTTCAAAGAAAATAATAGAAGAATATATTTAATAAAACTCAATCATATAATTCTTAGACTATAAGGACCTACTGAGCACTCAGCACAGTGAAGGAAAAACAGGTAATTTACAAAAAATTTTAGATTACACATGAGTAAGAGATTGTAAAAACTTGCATACAAGAAATTGAATAAAAACACACAACTTGAGGAAAATGGCATTGGATATCTCAATTACAGCACTAGAAACCAGATGATAATTCTTCTCAACCTCGAATTCTATACCCAGCCAAACTACTATACAACTACAAAACCAGAATAAAGGCATTTTCATAGCTGCAATGGCTGAGTGACCAAAAACCACTGGATTTTTGTTTTATGCTTTCTAGCACTATTTGACTAGTAGCTTTACTTTATTTTGAACTGTACAGTTCACATACATTTTCAACTATTATCTCATTTTGGTCTGTGGGCACAGAGTACATTTTCTAGACTCTGTAATCATGAATAGGATCTACCCCTGGTTGGCATATACATCCCCTAATAAAATATGAGACCATGACATTAAAAAACTCCACAAAAGTAACGACCATTATTCTTACATAACCCTTATTCTTACATAATAATGTAATTAAGAAGTACTTTAGAAAGAGTCACAAATACCTGGGAAGTAAGATAGATATTATCATCCCTTGCTTAAAGATGAGAAAATTGAGGCGTAAAGGGATAAGTGACTTTCCAAAGGTGTCAAGCCAACATGAAGTAATACTGGAACTCAAATCTGTGTCTAGGGCCAGGTTCAGGCTTCTCCTCATGACACGTAAGAATGCTGTGCACAGTCTTCATGGCTTTATGTCTCAACATCTCATTCTCCCTTATGTTCACGGAGAACTGTTTCCTTTCTAGCCACCAAAAGCACTGCTATCCTTTTGCTCACCCTGACAACAACAGTTATTTATTTCACCTCAAACACCTCTGCCCTGTAGTCCCACCCCCTTCTCCAGGCCATCCTTGAAGAACTGTTGTGCACGTCTCAGAATAAACACTGACTCATTTACTTAGAGCTATGGCAAAGAGCAAATCCTAACTACTCATTAGGAAGACATTTCTTGATTTTTTTTCTTAACCTATAAAGTCAGAAGGAAAACATAATAGACAAAAGTGCCTTCAGCTTCTCATTGCTACATATAGCAGGGAGGCCCCTAATGTATTTTATTTTTTTAACCTTTTTTAAAAAAATTTTTTTAAAAATTGGGGGGGGAGGAAGTAATTAGTTTCATTTAGTTAGTTAGTGAAGGGACTAGGGAATTGAACCCAGGATCTTGTGCATGCTAGGCATGCACTCTACCACTGAGCTATACTGTCCCCCCCATCATATTTTAGATGTCATAATGACCCATCTGGCTCATGATCATATAAAAAAGGGAAACTCTGGTTTATAATCAGAAAAAAATTAGCAGTTTTTTATACTAAAGAGGAAGATTCAAGAATATTTACTCCTTCCACTCTGCCTCCCAAATTGTATTAATCAAAAAAATAGAACACAGTAAACACGCACATACACAGGTGCCCTTCCCACCTCCTTTCCCACAACAAACACTGAGGCAAGAAGACACACACACGCACGCTCTCACGTTCACACGGTCTGGGACCCTGAACTCATACACCCTCCCAACTGCACGCTCTGTTAGACTTGTGGACCTGAATTGCTACTAGGTGAGAAGGTCACAGTCTTCACTGAAAAAAAAAACAACTGCACTCCGGGTGACTCTGTGTTTTGAGGCAGGCAAAGAAATAACGTGATAACCATCTAGCTACTTACTCCACAGTATCGGTCGTCATTGAATATCTGAGGTGGCAGAGGGTTGCCCTGAGCAGGCTTCTTCTCCGGGGGGATGTTTTTGTACATCCACTGCCTCTGTTCTTCTGACATTGTGATGTCCACCTCCTCAAACTCTATCTTGTTGGCTTCCAGAAATCTCACTACATCCTGCTGCTTCTTCTTTATCTGAAAAGAGAAGACAGACAAGGAGAAATGTTCATCTGAAACAATGTGTGAATATTTCCAAATTGAACTAGATTTGATTTCTCTTTGTCAGAGGTCACTGATACAAAAACAAAGGCATTTTCGCAGATGCCACACACTGTCCAGTCCCTGGTTATCCAGGAGAGGCCTAAGCCAAGTCCTGTCACAGTGGTTTCTCCACTTAGACTCCCCAGAATCCTGGCGCACAACTCAGATTGTCTGAAGGAACAGACTAGGCAGCAGGTGGGAGATTCACTTAGTTCTCAGGGGGCCATAACCACTCCCCACTCCCACCCCCGGAAGCTGACATGTACAGTCATGAAAGCCCCCTCTGCCCAAAACCATTTGAAAACCAGGGATAGCCCATCTGAGGTGTTGACACTTCATTGATTCCTGGGAGCGGCAATTTTTATTCCCTTCAGCAGCCTCTTTCAGATATTCCACAGCTGCAGCCACTGTCATGAAAGCATCCTTTCATCAATTCACATGAGAAAAATGTTCTCCATGTCTAAGGTGAGAGTAAACAGCAAGCACCATCCTACTTTGAACTCTTATTTCTTAACCCTTATGGTTCCTCTGATCTTTCACGTTTCCTTCTCCCGTCACTAGGGGTCAGGTGTGCTCTTGAAGACCTGCAAACACATCTGGAGGTTTTCGAAACGTTACCCAGGTTCGTACTGATTAATTGAGATGGGGTGACAATATTCAGTATCTTAAGCGCAACATGTGAAACATGAGAAGACAAGCATGCTTTTTCTAAATGATTCTGGGAAATCTGCATAAAGAACAAACTTAGGCAGTAAAGTAAATTTTATAATGGCCAAAGAAAAGAATCACGTCGAGAGGTCAAGCAGCTGGAAAGACCGCTCATCACAGAGAACAAAATGCTAAAGAACAAACTTTCAGAAAAAAACCATATGTTATCACTCATATGTGGAAACTAAAAAGAAAAACAAAAGAAAAAAGTACACTATGAACTCATCTACAAAACAGAAACTGACTTGCAGACACAGTAAACAATCTTATGGTTACCAGGGAAAGGGGGTGGGAAGGGATAAATTATATAAAAATAGATTTTAAAAAAGTTTCTTCTGTATAGCATGGGGAACTATATTCAATATCTTGTAATAACCTTTAATGAAAACGAATATGAAAACGAATATATGTATGTACATGCATGACTGGGACATTGTGCTGTACACTAGAAACTGACACATCGTAACTGACTGTACTTCAATTTTAAAAAATAAAGAAAAAAAGAACGAACTTTCACATACTGATTTTCCCCATCCAATTCCCCCACAAAAGTTTCAGTGACATGTGTCTCTGAGGTAGAAATCTGTTACATACCATGAGCAAAAAGGTTCTGCTCCCTGGATTCAAGTCCATGAATGACTTAACAAGATGGCATAGTTAGTAGGGACAGAAATAAAAAGCTGGCAAAATAGGACATCTTTAAGCTCAATGATGTTATAAGAGAATTCCTTGTGTACAGTTATAAATCCGAGTCGAAAAATGACACCTCAACTTTAATTAAGCCACTTCTCATGTCTGAAAAAGTTAACTTTCCTGCCTCACTCATACAATTTCAGAATATAGTTATATTATTTCATAACTTCAGTGTGCAAAAAAATATCATTCATCCTACTTAATTTCCCCTTATAGCCTTACCAGGTCGTTTTTATTGTCCCAGAGGTTAAAAGTGTTCACCTATTTTGATCAAGTCCTAGTGTGTGTTCTAGTCAAGACAATCATGTCATTGCCCTAAAATCCTTCCTTAGTGGGTCCCCACTGCCCTTCGTAAACCAAACAACAAAAGGTACCTATGGCTGTACTACCCAGATAACTGCCAAAATTTGAACAGAGGAAGGGGTCTGGATTTAATGTCCATATTGGGAGCTCTGCATACCCAGCTCATTTCAATTGTTCATGAGAGTGATCAAAAATGAAACTTATCCACAGTCAAACCCTGGTTTTCCATATTTAATGTATAGACATATGACATTCACTATTACCCTTAAATGCAGGTAATTAAAAACTCACACATTCTCAATACAAGCGTAAGTCAATACATATATACAGCTTTTTTACTCCCCCACCTCCTGGCCCTAAACACATAGACACACACACACACACATACACACAACATTTATTGCTGGACTATAATTATCTACAGCTCAACTGGTCTTTCCTTCCACAGGATTATATTCAGTAAAAACAGCTGCACCTTGTCTTTTCCACTCACCGAAATATCATGAGCACTGGCCCCTGTCATGAAAAATTTTTCAAAAGCATTAATTTTAATATCTTCCTGGCAATTCCATCATGTAGCTGTACAGTTAACTATTAATACATTGTTGGGAAGCTGGCATGCTTATAAGTTCCACCACTAGGAATAACAGCATGCAGTGAATATCGTTATTAATAAATCTTTGACTGTATCTCTCAATACTCCTTTAGGACCAAGCCCTGTGAACGAAGCCCAGGTCAAAGGGCGGAGACATTTTTCGGAGTCCTAATGGACTCAGGCCAAACTGCCTTTCAACAAGGTCATATCAATTTATGCTCCCGTTTGCAATGACTATAAGTGTCCATGTCCCAACAGTCCTCTGTCCTGAATGCCAATATTTGAAAGTTGCATTGTGGAATATTAAAAATCAAATGATGTGGGGTGATGGGCAATGACTAAACTTATCGTGGTGATCATTTCACAGTAGATACAGACATCCAATCATTATGCTGCACAGCTTAAACTTACACAGTGTTATATATCAAATTATATCTCAGTAATATAATTGGGGGGGGCGAAATGGTTGCTGTCCTAAGAAAACATTCAAATGCATCATTATACACTATCAATGCTCAGGAAGCAAAGGATAGTTCCTCACCAACCCTGGTGACGGTTGGCGGTAGTGTCAGAAGTGAAATGTCTGTAATCATATCTGCATTTTAAGAGGAGAGCAGGAGAGGCATGACCAGATTTGTGTTTCAAAGAGATCGCTTTAGCACTATGTACCTTAAAAAGAAAAAAGGAGAAATTCTGTATGTACTGTTAACACTGTTATGAAAAGGTCTCCAAGATGTATGAGTAAGCGAAAAAAAAAAAAGCAAAAAAAACCAACAACTGTGTGTAGACTAGACACTTTTTAAAAAAATAAAACAAACCAAAAAGAAGAAGAAGAAGAAGAGAAACAGAAATAGGAACACTTTTGTATTTACTTGCATTTTTTCATTTTTTAGAGAAACACTTGAAGATGATATGAGAAACTAACAAAAGTGGTTGCCCAGGAGGCAGGGCATGGGAACTGGATGACGGGGGCAAAGTCAGAGCAAGAGTTTTCCCTCTCCATGTGTGCAAACATTAAACTTTTTTGGAAAGTGTAAATGTGTCAATATTCAAAAGATTAAATAGAAGAAATTGATTTTGATAGAGAAGGAAAGATTCCCTAGAAAACAACTCGGAGGGGAGCAGCAGTGCCCGGCCGTAGAGGCACGGGGCGTTTCATAGAAAGCAAGTTTCCCAGCAGGGCAGGAAGCTGGACTTAGAGCATTTGGTGACTCGCTGGCCTCCATGGCTCCTTACACTTAGAAGAAAGGCCAGAAGATTACAAAGAAAAGAGAGAGGGAAAAGCTAAGGCCACAGAAAATTAACTAATACCATGGTGAATCACCCAAATAAACAAGCAGAGGCATTTAACCCAGAGAAGCAAGTTTCGAGGGGATGTTTGTGTCATTAGCCTCAGGAAGGAAGATGAGTCAGCCACCAGGGCTGCTTCTGAGATCTCCCAGGTGAGCGTGGCTGGAACTGTGGGAGCCCAGGCATGAGTGGCAGGGGCAGGCCAGCTCAGGAGGCAGGACTGGGGAGAAGCTGGGGCTCGGGGTCATGGAAAGGCTTCCCACGTGGCAAGAGGAAGCCATCAAGGTCACTTCCCATGCTGGCCTAAACCCAAAGTTTGAATAATAATAGCACAAACCATCACTTCCCTGACAAAAGAGCTTTATTCTCCTCACATTTCAACCGTCCTGAAACAAAATGCATCTTACAGTCAACATCAAAAGAAATGTGGGGACATAGGACTTTCTCAGAGAGAAAATCTCTAAACGTTGATAACCAGACAATCAGGGTGGTGCTAGGAAGTAGAAGTTAAGTCTCTCGTGATCGAAAAGGCCTATGAATTAGAAAGTTGTTAAAATTATTTTTTTCCCTTTTGTTTCAGGGATAGATAAATATCTACAGATAAATTTACTTTGTGAGTTTCATCTGTGCATCACTGTATACAGGTATTTGTGAACCACGTGGTATGTGCGGTACTTGTTAAAGGGCTTGAGAAGTCACGAAGCAAAGTTTACACAAGCATTTACCAACAAAAAAAAGAAAGGGGGGAGGGTATAGCTCATGTGGTAGAGCGCATGCTTAGCATGCAGGAGGTCCTGGGTTCAACCCCCAGTACCTCCTCTGAAAATACATTAAACCTAATTACCTCCCCCACCCCCACCAAAATAATTAAATTAAAAAAAAAGACATTCAAATAAAAAATTGTGGGGAGCAGGGGAGGAAGAGAAGAAGTAATTTGTGGGGCAATAGTGGCTGCCTTCACTGAAGTCGATTTGGACACAGGATCATGGTTCCTATGACTCGTGTAGCTGTCTTTTTTTTCCTTCAAACACACTTAGAAGCCATGGCAGACGATGCTAGTTACTTACCCAGTAGCCAATCTCCTTTTCTTAATTACAGAAGCCTGGTTTTGTTTAAGAAAGCAACGTGCTCAGCTACAAAAACTTGTGGACCAGAACTCCTCTGCAACTAGGGGTGATCCCATGACACAGTGCTGGCCAGTGAGATGTAAGGGAAGCGCCACTTAATGAATGAACAGACAAAGCCCATTCTGCACTTGGTCCTCCTCCTTTCCCTTGCAGAAATGCACACGTGGTGACTGGAGGTGCAGAAACCCTTCGGCAGATGTGGTAACCAACACTAAGGATTGCCAAGCAGAAGGACAGGAGCCTGGGTACTTGATGAAATTTTACAGCTGCCACAATAGTCCTGTGCAGCCTCCTCGAAACCATTCTCGGTTAGACAAATAAACCCCTAATTCATTAAGCCACTCCTTATCAAATTTTCTATAGCATGCGTCCAAATGCAGCGCTACTTGGGAAAACTCTTAACTGCTACATAAAATGTCTTCAGCAATACTGTAGTATGATGGATTGAAAATAAAAGGTATTATTGCACAGCAGAGCCCAGAAAATAAAAGCTGTAAGACATCAATTTCACATAAGTGAAATGAGTATTTGTCACTGGATAAATAGATGAGTTTTCATTTTTTTCTTTGTAAAGCAACCACAAAGTTGTTGGACCTGAAACAGGAAGATAGCTACAAAGGCATGAAAGTTGCATTTCACCTTATCATTCAAACATACCCCATTACACAGCATCCGAAGCGATTAAAGGGGACAGACGCTGTTAAATCTCTTGGGCTAGATCGCAGGTAGGCCTACAGGCCAATCCTAGCTCGCTTGCTGTTTTTGTATGGCCCACAGCCCATAACAGTCTTATCTTTTTAAATGGTTGAGGGGAGGGGAATCAAAAGAATAATAGTATTTCATGACACGTCAAAATTCAGCGTCCATAAATGAAGTGATATTGGAAGACAATCACCTCCATTCATTTACACACTCTCTCCGGCTGCTCCTGCCCCACAAAAGCACAGTTGAGCAGTTGTAACAGAGGCTGTCTGGTTCCCAAAGCCTAAACTACTTATCACTTGCTCTTTTCAGAAAAACGTTTGCCAAACTCTGCCCTAGATCATGGATCTTCATTTCCGGCTCAAAGCTCACTCTCTCAGTGAGGCCTTCCCGAAACCACATGATTTTACATTTTTACCAGCCCTTCCCAGAACTGCCTATTCCCCCTTCAATTCTTTTTTTTTTTCACCATCGCATCTGACCGTAGCGACTGACATACTGATCATTTTACACATTTGTTTGTCCACCTCCTCTTAGGATAATACAAATTCCACAAGGGCAGGGGATTCTGTCTGCTGTTTTGTTCGCTGCTGCAGCCCCAGGGTCTGGAATGGTCTCTGGAACATACCAGACGCTCAATAGACAGTTGTTAATGAACAGACAGGATTTTCACAAGGGGAAGGACTGGTGTAACAGCAGAGCTGATTCTCTCATCAAGGAGGATGAGATACCTCACATACCACCTCCCAAGCGAGCCCTCTCTAACCACCTCAGCTGAAGTTTTCATTAAATGCATTACAATTTTATTTATTTATCTGTTTACTTGTTTTCATGCTCATCTCTCTCTCCACAGGATCAGTTCTGTAAGCATAGGGACTGGCGCACAGGAAGCCCTCAGTAAATATTAACTGAGTGGATGATTAAAGAATTATCACTCCAGTGCTGAACATCAAAGATTTCCAGGTGATATGCCAGCGATCAAAATGAGTTGATAATTTAATTTAGGAACAAATGGAACTGAAGTTTAGCCAAACAGGAACGTAGATCAAACACCAATATTTCTCAGTTAATGCTAAAACTGCATGAATTTAAAAAGTAGCATGTCTAGGAAGCTACATGGAACTGTAAGAGAGCCTAAATAATTCAGAAGACTCTCTAAACCCTGAATGTGAAAAAGGCCTCGCTTCTAACGTTGACACTGATATTGAAGAAAGTCGTATGCGATCGCATGTTTCAAGAAATGTGATTGTCAGTTAATTTTAAAAACTGCAAGTGAGTAACGTAGTACTTTGTTTTGCCCAAATGTTTTTAAAAGATCGCTGATATATTTGCAAATTGATGGCAACTGAAAATTAAGCAAATATGTTGGTATTTCTCTGACTCTGCGACCCCAGAATTCTATTGCCCTCAACCCCTTCCCCCAAATATCTCCCAGAGCTCTGAAACAAGCTCCTCACTTGTGCTTCAAAGCAGCCCTCCTGGCCACTGCACTGATTCGTGCTACAGCACTGAATGCATCGCCCCAAAACTCCTATGTTGAAACCTACCCTGCTCCCAGGTGATGGCGTTAGAAGGTGAGGTTGATGGGAGGTAATTAAGTTATGAGGGTGGAGTGCTCTTATAAAAGAGGCCCAGGAGCTCTCGTGCCCCCGCCTACAATGTGAAAAGACTGCAGTCTGCAACTTGAAATTAGGGTTTCACCAGAAGCTGATCATGCTGCCTCCTGGATCTTAGTTTCCAGCCTCCAGAGCTGTGAGAAATTTCCATTGTCTAAAAGCCACCCAGCCGGGGGAGGGTATAGCTCAGTGGTAAAGTGTGTGTTTAGCATGCACTGAGTTCAATCCCCAGTACCTCCATCAAAAATAAATAAATAAATAAACCTAGTCCCCCTCCCTACAAAATAAAAATTAAAAAAAATAAAAGCCACCCAGTCTGCCGTATTCTTACAGCAGCCCGAGCAGACTAAGGCTGTACACCTCTACCCTTTCAACTCAGGACCCAGATCTGCTGAGGACCCCAATCCTGGGCAACCCACCCCAACCGGCGCCTGGGTGGTAAGCTGTCTGGGCTGGTGCCGCTGATTCTGCTGACGTGGCATGAGAACTCGATGACCCACGGAAATCTCAGTGAAGACAGGGGTAGCTTTCACTGGCAACCTCCTGACTCCAGGAATCCCTAGGGATGGGATCTGAGGACAGGCAAAATAAATTACATTGCACTTGACTTAGACTTACCCCCCTGTTCTGAGGCACTGACTTATAAGTAAACTTGCACTCCAATACCCTCTCTTCTTATAGGATTAGTTCTTTCCCAGGCGGCTGCCAATTAACTTATGTAATTAAGAAGCCCCTGCCAGATTCCTTCCACACGCTTTCAGACGTGTCTAGTCATATTTGAATTCCGGGGTGTACACAGCTGAGGCTGCACCCTGGGACCTTGGGAGTCACTAGTAAATACGGAGACATGATCAATTTGAAAAATAAAGCACTTGGTTTTTTTAAACTGAGATTTAATGTGAGCAATTGTGGGAAAGCAAGTTTAAAGGCAAATAAAACATAGATGGAAGACAACAAGGAAAACTGGAGGGAAAATGTATTTTAGAGTTGGACTGTCCTGGTTTTAATCCTAGCCCTGTCAGCTGAGGAGTCTTGGAGAAATTATGAAGCTTCTCTTCTGGCCTTAGTTTCTAGATCTGTGAAATGGACCCAGTATCTATTTTCATAGGTTTATTGAGAGGATTAAAATAAGAAGAGAGCTAAACACAAATGGGCATTGCCCAATTGTTTCACTCAATCAGGCGTATTAACTTTTCTTCCTTTGCCCTAGATGTGGCCTTTTGCAAAAAACATAAAGTAACTTTCTGAGAACTTTCAAAAGCTTCAAGTATTTGATGCAATAGTTCTTTATTTCACCTACTTTCACACTTCAAATACAGTTTTCTTTCTTCTGACTTGAGGCAGATGTAAGGCTGATCAGGGCCTTTTATGTATCTCACATGAAAAAAGTCAAAGACAGGCCGAGGAAAGAGAACAGGAAGGATGGATTTTCTTGTAACTTGGTAAGACTTACAGAGGAGGGGCTCGGCGAGACTAGGACGGGTGGAGGGCCCCGAAGACAACTCCTCCTTCCAACTAAAAAGGGAAGAAAGGACTGATGATCTTTCCCTGGTCAAAGACCCCAGGAAATTTCCAGCGATGGAGTAGGATACCTCAAAGATACATCATTTCCGAGGTGGAGGGTATAGCTCAGTGGCAGAGCGCGTGTTTAGCATGCACGACGTACTAGGTTCAATTCCCCAGTACCTCCATTAAAATAAATAAACAAATAAACCAACCTAATTATCTCCTCCCAAAATACAAGCAATAAATAAATAGTAAAGAAAAAGATACATTATTTCATGGCAAATTCTTTAACTAATGCCACCCCGTTGGACTCACTAGGCATCATATTGTCATAAAGAGGATGCAGACAGCAGGAGGTGTGGTGGCAGATGCTAGGCTAGTTACCCCAGAGCTCTTTGCTACCTCTCCGGTGAAGGCTGGAAAACTAAAGCCTCTGCAGTTATCTTATTGCACGCGTTAATTCTCTTAAGTGGTATTTTCAGCCACCCTTGCAGCTGGGCAGCCACGTGACCCAGATCTGCGGTGAGCTGTGGACTGAAGTCAGTGGGGAGAGCTTCTGCACAAGGGCTGGCTCATCTGCTGACAAGGATGGGTCAGGATGCCCTTGGTCCCTGCCCTTCCTCCTTCTTCTTGCTTGGAACCCCAGTGCGAGGGCTGGAGGTGCAGGAGCAGCCTGTCCACCGTGAGGCAACAGCATCAGGAAAAGGCCAAAAGAATCCCCAAAAACACAGGCCCTGAAGAATGAGTCTCCAGACTTACCAGGAAAAGCCAAAATACCTGTATTGGTTTCAGCTCACGTCAGTCAGGTTCTCTCCTACCTGGAGATGGGCACATTCCTCCCTAAAACACCCATCAATATGTTTCCTTGCTGGGGAGCAGGATGGAGGGTGCAGAATAAACCCCCACAAGCCCTCTGCTCACAGTCAGCATTCAAAGGCTGTTTAACTAAACGTGAGATTACACACAAACTATTGTGTCTCTGGTGTCTATTTCAGTCTATCTTACTAGAAAGCAAATAGCAGGTTACCAAGCCAAAGATAACAATGAGAGGCTGTCTTGCAAGAGACTGAAACTTGAGTTTTAGGGAATCAGAGTGTCAGAAAGGTGAATTATGAAATACAGGGCAATTTTTGAAAAAAAAACATTATTATATGTTATAAATCAAAGCAATACAATTTTAATGATTGAAAAGATTGTGATTGTGTCATTAGTACAGTCCTGGCACTTACTAGGTATTCAACATATTAGTATTAAACAAATAAACATTATTGAGCTTGAATAAATACGTTTAACACATTTTTTTTTAACCATGAAATATTTTGGGGTCCTGTTTTCTTAACCAGCCTGCACTAGCTTCTTTTTTCCATGATTATAATGTTAAGTCATCTTGTCAATTAAAAAAAAAACATAATATCATCCTGAAATAATTATTTTTTATATTACCTTCCAAGGATTCAACATTTAGTAATAGACTTTATAAAGCTGTCGTAATAGCATACAGATTTGGGGTAGGATGTTTTGGTTGTACTACAAATATTTTGTTTTTTATAATCTTTGTAGTTATTTTATTGCACGCATTAATTCTATTAAGTACTTACTCTAATGTTTAGAACATTAGCCTACCATGGGAAATTTAAGTGTGTTCTAGGGAAATTTTTCTTTTCTAAGAAAACTGTTCCGAATGGGCTGACATTTTTCATAAAGACAACTAATACCAATAGTAAGTTACCTAACAGATATTACATCAACCATCCTTCAATTTTAAAAAATGGTAAAAATGGAATATCAGGGGGAAAAAAAGCACATAGAGACACACAGACACAGACTCTCTTCTTTCTTGCTTTGTCCCTTCAGGGTAAAGATGATATGTTATCAAGGAACTAATTTATAAAATGGATTTTAGGAAATGTTTGATACCATTATTTTGTTACTGAAAACAATGCTTATTGTCTACAAAAATTGTCACTGTGAAAACATAGAAGCAATTTTCTAATCTACTAAAAGTCTTTCAAATGAAAAATTCCAGTGAGTTTTTTTAATGTAAAAATCTAACATTTTTCTTTCGGTTTTCGGAAACAACTGACATCAGGGAAGACAGTGTGATACAAAATTGCATTACTGATGAATGGGATCAGAAAAATGATCACTGTCCTTTAATTCTAATGACGATCTCCTCCATCTGCATCTCCATCTTTTTAGGAGTTACCTTTTTGACAGTGACAACTGTTAAAAGCAGACCTTCAAACTGTATTACTGATCTTTAGCTCTCACTGTCCTCATTTAGAAAAAGATGTTTTTGATGAAAGAGAAATTTCTTATCATTAAAAAACAAAACAATACTGTTTCAACTGTCTCCCATTACTTTATAATTGCTTTTGTTGACATTTTATAATGCACATATTTTATTAGAATAGTTACATATATAGAGAATTTATTTAAAGTATGTATAGAGAGGAAATACGCTCAAGACTTTTTTTTTATTATTGGGACATGTGATCAAAACACTCTGCAGACCATTGCACCAGAAAACTGTGAGTCTGCAAACACACAAGATTCTATATTATTTTCTTTGATGATATAAAATAATGTCTAAATAACTTTCAAGCCAGAAGGCAAATCTCTTTTCTAAACATGTGAGAAGTACTAAATGCTATCATTCTAATTTTTCAGTGCCTTATTTCTTAAACTAGGTTTTGAAGGTCAATTCATAAATTCCTATCTTGCAAAAATGGAGGGAGAAAAGAATGCCACCATATTTCCTGAAAGTATGGCTTACACCTTGGTAATCTTTGCCAAGAAGCATCCTCACATACCTGTAACCGGGAAAATTACCCGACTGATAAATCCTAAAAAACAAACTAGAATTTCACGTAAATATATAAATACACTATAATGCTAATATAGTTTCTGAGAGTTAACATAAATGAGACACGGTAATAAATTTAGAGGCAGGAAAGACAGGAATATAAGCACATGCTAATGTACTTGAATCATCATAACACCTTACAAAAGCCTGCATCATCAGCCTTCTCTTCATACCAATACTTGGAAGACAGCACATACTTCCGCAACTTCAACCATCTCCTGTACGGAGTTATAGCTAAAATGTGCATTTCAAAACTGCCCTCTTTCACAAGGGCCAATCCACAGTTCCAAAGACTTTCTGGAAATATATGCTTAAATGTCCCACTGTCACCTCAAACTTGACTGCTTAAACAAAACAAAAATGACAACAAAACCTTGTTGTTACAAGGCAAACCTACCTATCCACCTCCTTTCCTAACTTCCCTGTTTCTGTTAACAATACCTCACTGTGTGGATGACTCAGCATGAGCACAGAACTGCCTGTAAGTCTGACATTTATTGTTAAAAAATAACCCATCTAGGGGGAGGGTATAGCTCAGTGGTCGAGTGCAAGCTTAGCATGCATGCACAAGGTCCTGAGTTCAATCCCCAGTACCTCCATTAAATCAATCAATCGATCAATCAATCAAATTACCCTTCCCCCCCAAAAAACAAAAATAACCTGACTAAATTAATGCCTTCACACACACACACACACACACACACACACACGCACGCACGCACTGTTTAACTTGATGAAGACAGCCTCTCCCAGCTCAGTCTGGTAGCATTAAAACAGGGATGGTGCAGAGAAAGTACAGGGCTGCGAGGGGCCCTGGTTCATCTGAGACTTTTTCCAGGACAGTCGGAACATCTGATGAAGGTGTCAAAGGCAGTGGCCTGATCCTCATTTGCGCCACTTAGCTTCGATTTATGTTCCAGTTCTGGACAAACCGGAAAGGGGATGGATCTGTGTCGCCTGGACAAGGTCCTTCTATCAAAGCCTCAGATTCCTCATCGGTGACATGCAGATCAGAATTTGGCACAGACAGTGGCGATGAAAACTAAATGATGTAATGCTCACAGGGTTCTTAGTGCACGGCACACTCCGAAAGAGCTCAACACAACACATGGTGATTACTATTAGTGTCACAATTTTATTTCTAAGGCCACAAACCTCATCAGCTACTCTGTTCTCTGGAAAGCTTTTTCTCCCACCAGTCACTGGGGATGCCTGGGCCACTACAAGTCCATGGTCATTTAGCTCCTCTCTCTCCACTCATTCAGTGAGTCACTCATTCGTTCATTCCAGAAGGACATTCTGGGGGTTGGGCAGGTGCCAGGCACTGTGCTAGGCATGGGGCAGGGGTACACACATGCCTCTGCCTTCTTTCAGCTCGTCCCCGACAAAAAGCTGGGACCTACAGGGAGTGCATGGTCAAAGCACTGATAGTGCCTGAACCATAAATCTTGATCTAAACACGGAGAGGATCCACTCTCTGGAAACACACCCTTTGGTGAGAACAGGTTTCCCCTTTAGATCCGAGCATGATGCTATCACAGGCGTACATGTTCTGGCAGGCTGAGTTCTCACACTAGCCCGGCTGCACTCCCATCCCGGCCGGGAAGCAGGCTAACGCTGCCCGCAGGTGATGAGGGCAGGAAGGGGTCTCTTCGGGTGCACCCCTGCACAGAGGCTTGTCATAGCAGAATGCGGCTCAGTGCGGCGTCTAGACTCGCCAAACCCAGGAGTAGACAGGTGCTATTCCCTGTGTTGTGTTTCTGACTTTCCCATCCCCACTGCACATGGGGACTGAGAGGAGGAATTCTAGAGTTAAAACTAGGAAGCGAAACAGAAAGAACCACAAATGTCATCCAAGGAAACAGGAATCAACAGACGTCCCTATGGCCGTCCTCAAGGACTCAAAGTCCACCCTGGTGTATTTATATTATAAATTCATAACCAACATCAATTTTTTTTAAAGCTGATAACCAACATCAGTTTAAACACCTGGTTATTTGGAGTCACACTCGGTTGTCTCTTTTGGAATTACAGGTTTAAGATCAAGAAGTTAATATGTAGGATAGAACTAGACATTATCATATTAACTGAAGTTAGAGATAGACAAATATATGATATCAGTTATATGTGGAATCTAAAAAAAATGATACAAATGAACTTATTTACAAAACAGAAAGAGACTCACAGACATAGAAAACAAACTATGGTTACCAAAGGGGGAAGGGGAGGAGGGATAAATTAGGAGTTTGGGATTAACATATACACACTACATATACAAAATAGATAAACAATGACCTACTGTATACACAGGGAACTCTCTTCAATAACTTGTAATAACCTATAATGGAAAAGAATCTGAAAAAGAATACATATACATATATATGTATAACCTAATCACTTTGCTGTACACCTGAAACTAACACAGCATTGTAAATTAGCTATACTTCAATTAAAAACACTTTTTTAAAGGAAGTTAATATGTAATTAAATCATATCATTTCATTTACCTTCCTAACTGAAACTAAGGCGGGTATCAGAGTTTATGGTCTACAGATGTTGAGTTTAAAGAAATATTTCAGAACTGCTCAAAGAGAGGTTCTCGTGGCCCCGCCACCGGAGAATGATTCTTCCCGTGAACTTAAATCTAACCCACAACTAAGGACAACACTACCTGTCGTATTTCCTGACTGGGAACCAGTACTTCAGAGTAGCTTAGGCAACTCCCTCACGTGCCCGATCACAGGGTACTGAAACAATATTGGCTTCTGATTCTGGGTATAATTTTGAAAGACATCCACGTAAGACAATGTGAGAACTGAATTCAAATTTAAAAGAAACGAGTCCTAAAACAGGCCACCTCAAATTTACTAACTTTATTTTCCAAAACTACACTTAAATGTTGAATCCCATGTGATCATATATTAGAAAACCAGAAAATTCAGAAGCTCTAGAGTCTAGTACCACCACCCACTCACCTGCCCAACCCAGAAACCTGGATTTCATCCTTGACCCTCCCTGATGATACCATTAATCATCAAGTCAGTAATCATCAAGCTTCGGCTTTCAAATTTTTTCCTGAACCCATCCACGCTTCTCCATTTTCACTCCCAGTAGCCCACGCCACGCCACCATCTCTGCCCTGCCTTTTTCCTTCTGCATCTTTCTTCTTCTAGCCAGATTTCCCCAAAACCCACTTTTCACAAAGAAGCTAAAATGAATTTTTGTTTTGTTTTGTTTTTCGGAATTTGTTAAAGAAGCATAAACCTAATGGATTCACATCTCTGTTTAAAAACCTTCCAGTAATTTCCCATTGTCCTTGAGATGAAGGTAGAAATCCATGCCCAGGCCCACAAGACCCACCTCTGCACCCCGCACCCCTCTTCCACCCACCCTGTAGCAGTGGTTCTCTCCCCATCAGTGCACCTGGGTCCCCTGGAGGACTTGTCTAAAACACAAATTGTGGGAAGGAGGTAGACTCCAAAGTTTCGGCTTTGGTAAGACTTGAGTGGTGCTCAAGAATTTGCATTTCATATCCATACAATGGAATGTTACATGGCCATCTCAATGAATGAGGTACTGATACAGGCCACAATATGCAGGAACCTTGAAAACATTATGCCAGAGTGAAAGAAGCTAGTCTTAAAGGATCATGTGTTGTATAATTCCATTTATGTAAAATGTCCAGAGACAAGGCCCATCTATAGAAAATAGATTAGTGGTTTTCGAGGGCTGGGGTGAGGAAGATGGGGGCACTGGAGTATGGCTAAGGGAAGTGGGATTGGCACCTGAGGTCCCAAATTCATGTAATCTCACACCTCTCCTTTCCCTACACTTATGTCCTCACCACAGTGACGAACTCTTGCTTCCCTTGCCTTGAAATGCCCTCTTGACTTCTTAACATTTAAGTCCCACTCCTTCTACAAAGCTCAACTTAGGGCCCACCTCTCACCCAGTACCACCCTAGTCCAGAATCTTCTCCACTTACGTCCTCTGAACTTCTACCCATATCCCTCTCGTGTCTAAGAGCCACTGAGTCTTGTCAAGTCAAGTAATTTTCAGTTCTGCAGGGCTGGGAACATATGCTATTCTTCTCTGAATTTCAAGTATCTTGTACACGGCCTCAGCAAATGATGACATGGGCACGGAAACAATGGACGTGAAATTGCCGACACCCATGTCAACGATCTGGAAATGAGTCATCTGCCCTACAACTATTCAATGACCTGGCAACCGACACTTTTGACAAAATGATAGAACAGAGACACAGAGAGGTTAGTTAGGTAATTTACCCTGTAGTTGGGACTGGAATCCAGATCTCCTAACAAGAAGCCCAACGTCTGCTTCCCTCTTCTGCCAAATGATTTATGTTTAGGAGTTGGGAAACCAAGAATCCTTGTCCCAGAATATCACCCCCAAATGAAAATTCAAAGCTAAGCTCCATACATTATGCCCAGCGATTAGATTAAGGATATTAGCAAGGCAGCAGTTAATATTTAAAAATTAAGCATTCCAGGAAACACACAATGCATCAAGAGTCAGAGATGCAAAAACAGAAGGGAGGAAAAAATCCCACAAACATTTCAGATATTGAAATGGTCAGATATGGAATATAAAATAAGTATGTTCAGGATGTTCAAAGAAAGAAAAGAAAGGTAATTAAAAAATAAGTGGTAGGTGGACTTTGAGCAAACTAAAGTTCTTCAAAGCTTCTAGAAGACATGAGCAAAGGACCATGGCCACAAGCTAACCAATCAGCCTCCACGCCCCACACCAGTGCCATCCAGGAGTCCAAATAGGAATCCAAATTACAAACAGAGAGGCACAGACCCACCACGCCCCTATAAAAACAGTGCCAAGGGCACAGACCTGTTTCCACTCACAGCAAATGCAAATGAACCAAAAGCACTCTCCTTTATTTCTTTAAGGGACAGCTTTAAGCACTGCCAAATAATCACAAAAGTTACTTTGTGCCAAAGACATTAAAGTGTTTACAAATCCCAAGAGGGGAGGACACCCACCATTGGAGCACAAGGGCTCAAATGTACAAATTAAAGTTTCAAATGGGCAATTATCCATTCAAAATCTCAGTCCAAGGGCAAGCCACTAGAAAGGGTTTCTAAATGGGAATAATCAGACGACTGAAGATTAAATCCAGAGAACAGGCCAAATGACAAACACACCCTCCTAAAGGTCACTCTCATCTCAGAAATATCCACTCCCTACTCCAAGGTCCATTCTGCTCCACGAGGAGGCTTTGCGGGCATTCAGTCATTTTGTCCTGAAAACAGTTACTGAGCACCAGGCCTAAGATGCGTCAGGTTCACTGTGCGATCGCAGAAATCAGTCTAACTTCGTGGTTCACGTGGGTCATACCTAACTTATCTTATCCCCCACTGTGCCCCTCAAGTCTGCTCACAGCCTCAGTGCTCCTCAAAGCAGCAGGGGTCGAGGACCACTTTGCTCTTGTTATTGCAGTCTGCACGTTGCCATACTTCCAAGTGCCAATGTTTTAGTATTCTGATACTTTCAAAAAATGAACTTCTAGACAAAGGAAATCACAAAGACCTACAAAGTAGACGCTTAAAGTTTTCATGATTGTAGTCAAAAAACCATAAAGTTATTCTGTAAACTTGCTAGAGAAGTTTCTAAATGTTTACCCTCAATCTCAGTACTTCTATCAGTAACAAGGGTGGGTCCATAGATCTTACTTTGAGGAGCCCTGCTCCAGGATGGACTGATAAAGAAATTGACTGGGTCTTTACATAATGGCTCCTCTCAACTAAATCGTTTCCGTGTTGTCCGCACTTCCTATCCAAGTTCTGTTTATTCTTCAAGGCTCAGCTGCAAACCCACACTGCACTCAGCTCTGCCTACGCAGTGTTTCTCAGGTGGGGCAATTTTGCCCCCCCGCAAAACATCTGTCAATGTCTGCAGACATTTTTGGTGGTCACAGTTGGGGGTTACACCTAGTATCTAGTGAGCCAGGGATGCTGCTAAACATCCTATGACGGACAGGACAGCCCCCCAAAATGTCAATAATGCTGACGCTGAGAAGCCCTTACACCAACCACCACCCTCCCTAATGGTCTCCTTACGAACCCCTGTTATGCCCCACGGTCATCAGCAATCTAGCATTTAATGACACAGAGCCCGCACTGTTTATAACAAAATGTGTGTCTGTACCTCTTTTCCCAACTTAACTATAAATTCCTCTGGAGGATGAAGATCATGTGCATCTCACATCTGCACCTCCCCCAGGACTCAGTAGGGTAGCTCTGGGGAGCTGCTCGCCACGTACCTGTTAGCTGATCTGTCTCTTTTCCCACCTGCTTGACGCAATATAAATGGCTCTAACTAATTTCTCCATCAACTCATGCATTAAACTACTTTTACTCTGCATTTTGAAAAAAAAAAAAACCAAACTTGTATTACTTAGTGACAGGAAGCCATAAAAAAAAAAATGAGCAAAAGCCTGAAATGAAAGATGTGAGTGGTTTGATGTTATTGTTTTTACATTCCCCGTCAAGATTACATGTTTACTTCCTTCAAGGAAAAAGTCAGCCAAGTATAAAATATGAACCTAGAATGCCACTATTTTGCCAGACTATCGATGAAAATTACATACAACTGTTCTTACACACGCTTCCTGCTAATTAGAGGATACTTTGCAGAAAAAGCTGCTCTAGCAAAACTTGCTATGATAGTCAAAATCTGCTGCAGTGAGGAGGAAATCCTGCTGAGGATGGCACTTTGCACAGGCAAGAATGACAGGGCTGCAGCCCAAAGCCATGCCTCTATCAGGGGCCGGAGGTGCTGCCCTGCAGCAGGGTGTTTGGAGTATGTTCCTCCCATGTCTCCATCAGTCCATCCACAGAGATCCCGAGAGATGATCTCCAAACTACGTCTATTTACATTTGACAAAAAATATGGGGACAGTGATCATTTTCACAATTACATTTTATGGGGGATCATATAATGAGTTCCTGTTTCCACAGTGGGCGCACACTGATGCCTCAGAGAAAGTCTGGACCTTCCCACCTGAATCTTATGGACCCGCCCCATCAATTTTCTCCTCCCTCTGTGGGCTACTGAGCCAGGCTGGACGTTCTGTTTCAGTCCTACACAACTGCCAGGAGGAGCTTTCAAAGCTTGCTGGAATCTCCGCAGACATCTCACCCTTCCCACGTGACCCTCAGTCCTGCAACCCAGGCAAGATAAAGTCTGTCTTGAAGAGTGCCTACAAATTCAAGTGTCTCCACCTCAAACTCCTGTCTATCTTCAGCCATGTAAATTCTGCATTCTGTCTTGACTCAAAACAGTAAGTGGAGAAAGTAACAAATGAGAATTAGGGACAGAGCACAGAGAGGCAGCACAACGAAAACGCAGAGTCTCTCAAAGGTCAAGGAGCCATGGGTCACTCAACAGGTTTTACAAGACCTCATGGAGACCTTGAGATGTTACAGACACTGCCCGAGGAACCAGGGGAACACAGGTGACCAAACAAAGCCTCTCATTTGATGCAGTGTATAGTCACTGGGGGAAGGGGGTGGGAAATTGGGCTTGTCACCAGGTAACTTCTGTATGAAACTGGCAGTGACACAGAAGTGCCTGCAGGGTCTGTCAGGGAAGGAAAAAGGCAGGTGCTTTGTAGGGAAGAAACACGGGAAGGGCTATCATGCTAGTGATGTGTAAGCAACGGACAGAAGCACGGCATCAGATATGTAAAGAGAAGGAACATAAACAGCTGCTAAGATGATGAGGAACAAGAGTCTACAGCTATTAAATCAGAAGCTAGAGAGGAAGGCAGATGGACGGCGAAAGAAGACTGCAACTGGGGAACAGACTCAAGAGCCAGGAAGTTACTTTCTCCTGGGATTGGAGAATGAGGTTTTCCGTATAAGTGAAACCCAACCCTTTAAGCACAAATTTATTGTTATCTTATTTCAAGCTCCTTTTAGTTTAGAAATCTTTCTAGAAGGCACCACATGTGTTCCTGCATTGTTAGTGGAGTACCTCAAACCAAGATATGCAAACCTGATTGAAGCTGTTCTGGACCAAGAATCACGACGATGACCCATTTTAAGGTCCTTTGATGTAGTGTGCTGACATTCTCAGGGTCCACTTAGGTGTCACAGCCTGCTGGGTTACTTTATGCCAAACAGAGCCCAAAGCTGTGCTTCTGGAATTCTCCATTTCTGCCTTCCAAAGGCAGCTGTCCCCTCTCAGGGCTTCCCGTGGTGACCCGCCTCCTTGCTCTGGACGCCCCCTTTCCCCTCACTCCCTCTGTCCTAGCAAAGACTCCTGCATCATTCACAGGACAGCCTCCTGCCCCGCAGAATGCAGAACAGCCAATTGCCTCTCAGAGGTTTCTCTGCTGCCTTCCAAATGAAGGTTCTAGAATTCTGCTATCTGGCTAAGAGAAGTAATACTATAATAAAATTATCTCTAATAAGGTAGATTCTTCATGCCACTTATTTAAAAAGCAGTGAAATAAATCATGTCCCTCGAGGGCTTGAGGTTGTGCATTCAGACTTTCATCTGCATAATCCACTCTAGTCGTGCCCTGGCATGGTCACCCACTCTGGATTAGCTTTTATTTTTGCTGTGGAAGCTACCAAAACAGTATTTCTTTTTCATGTGTTCAATAAATACAACATGCCAAGTTCTCAAATAGGAAACTCAGGGGGAATAAAAAGATGAACAGACCCGTCCTTGACCTCAACAAACTTAGAACTTGTAGTTCAAAGCACTTGGGTACAAAATAATTGTAACCAAGGCTGTAATGTGTTGAGGCCCCAGGAGAGCAGTTCCATGGGCTGGAGGGCAAAGGAGGGAGGGAGAAAGGGGCCTGGGGACGGCTTCACTGGGAAATGTTACTGGCATGGGCTTCAAAGGAAGGCGGGGACTCTGACTAGTCCCAGTGCAAAGTGAGCAAAGTCAAGGCAAAGAAAACAGCAGGAGAAAAGGCATGGGAGTGGTGGAGGGTATAGCTCAGTGGTAGAACACGTGCTTAGCGTGCATGAGGTCCTGGGGTCAATCCCCAGTCCCTCCATAAAAAGTAAATAAATAACTAGAAATTGACACAACAATGTAAACTGACTATACTTCAATAAAAAAAAGTAAATTTTTAAATAAAAATAAATAAAAACCTAATTGCCCGCCCCCCCAAACAAGACAAAAAAAGAAAAAAGAGAAAGAAGAAAAGAAAAGGCATGGAAGGCAGGGGTTTAAAAAAAAAAACAAAAACCTGGTGTATTTACACAGAAGTCCAAAGGACAGTGAGAGAAGATGCTGCAAAGGTAGGTCAGAATCGGATCCCAGAGGACTTACCCAAGATGCCAGGCCAAAAAAGTTAGGCCCCAAAGACAGAAGCTCTCAGAGACCAATGAGGTTTTTCTCTGCATTCTGAACCTAACACAGACTTACTCTTGTTGAAAGGCTGATGCTTTTCCCCCCTCCTTTAATGGAAAGGGAATTCAAAAAGGTGAATTATTAATCATCTCATCTCCGCTCATTATCTCTTAGAACCAAGCTAGCTATTAAAATATCCCTGTGGAGCTAACCACAGGGCACCCACGTGTCACACTCCCTCACGCCACAGGAAGTGCCCACCAATGGAAAAGCGCCAGCTAGTCTAGAACAAAGGGCAGCCCGCACGGGCAAATCAAATTCATTTCTTTGACCAAAAAAAAAAAGAAAAAAAGAACAGGAAAGGTAACTTCTGTTCCAGTTCACAAGCCCATACAATATATTTTGGGGAAAAAAAAGTCAATTTTCCATGGGAGGCTTTTATTTAAGCAGCATTTTCTAGAATCTTAAAAACAGCCACCCTCCCAATTCAAGAGATGCTATCATTCTGTCTAGCTCTGAATATGACTTTCTTTGCCTTCATCCAAATAAATACACCTGCCCTGGAGACTTACCTAAGGGACAGATCATTCTAGCATAATATTCCCTATGGCTCTGTTTTCTGTGCTCATCTTTTCTCCTCAATCAGATTCTTAGCTATTTGAGGGAAAAGGATCATGCCAGATAATCATGCCACGTCTTGAATGTGGCTAAACACTGAGCGATAGAAGGTACTCATATAAATGGGAATCGATTAACTCAATTAATTTTCAAAATATATCCCCTCAAGACTCAATTCTGTCATACTGGCTTATGTGCGGAATAAAAGAAAACATTAAAAATTGAGAGCTAGATCTCTAAAAGAAAAAAAGATCTAAACCAGTTCTCAAGAGGCAACAGCAATTATCAGTCATTAGGGAAGTACAAACCAAAACCATACTGAGACACCACTACACACCCATTGAAATGGCTAGAATCAGAACCACAGACATTAACAAGTGTTGGTGAGGATGTGGAGAAATTGGAAACCTCGTACATTGCTGATGGGAATGAAAAATAGAAAACTGCTCTGGAAAACAGTCTGGCAGTTCCTCACAAGCTATTGCTGTATGAACCATGAATTCCTCTCCTAGGAATATAGCCAAGAAAACTAAAAACACATTTATGCAAAGACTCCAACACAACCATTCACAGCAGCATTGTTCATAATAGCCAAAAAATGGGAGCAATCCAAATATCCATTAGCTGATGAATAAATAAACAAATTGTGGTATATTCATCTAATGGAATATTATTCAGCCACAGAAAGAAACAAAGTGCTGATACAGTCTACTGGACTTTGAGAACATGTGCTAAGTGAAAGAAGCCAGATACAGAAGGTCACATCCTGTACAAGTCCATTTATATGAAATGTCCAGAATTGGCAAATCCACGGAGACAGAAAGTAGACCCGTGGTTGCCAGTGGCTGGGGGAGAAGGGAATGGAGAGTAACTGCTAATGGACACGAGGTTTCTTTTGGGAGGATGATGAAAGGAATTAGTGGTGACGGTTGTGCAACACAATGAATATACTAAAAAACCACTGAAATGAACTTTTAACGGGGGAAAATCACAGTATGTGAATTATCTGAGCTACAAAACAACAATAACATACTGAGAAGCCTGAAGCCCCAAGAAGCCAAGTTTCCTGTCCAAAGACACAAAGTTGATTAAACGGCATTACCAGAACCAGACTCCAAGTCTCCCGATTCCCAACACACTGCTCCAGAAGGATCAGGACAAGCAGTGTAGACGGGAACTAGTCATTTAACAGCTCACACCTCAGCAGAAGAGAAGGATGAACTATATGATCTCTTCAGTTCCTTCCAGTTTTACCACATTCCAAGTCTTACACTGTGAGCATTTCCTCTCTGCTACTATAGATGAGAGCAAGGGTTCTCAGTCGGGCAGTGGGGGGGGGGGGTCCCTCTAGGGGACATTTGAGAACGTCTAGGGATATTTTTGGTTGTCACAACTGGGAGGTAGAGAGCAGGCATGCTGCTCTATGTCTGCCATGCATAGGACAAGCCCCACGACAAAGAACTACTCAGCCCAAGATGCCAATAGCAGTGCTGCTGATACGCCCTGGCTGAGGGTATGATCAACTTCATTTTTAACCTTTACAAAGAAGTTCTGTCCTAGAGTATGATGACCTCAAGCAGCAGTTCTGAGATTACAGAGTGACTGGGAGGCTGGCACAGCAAAGATGGGAAATAGACACTTTTTACCTCCCATAATAATTAGCTTCCACAAGGAGCCAAATATTCAAATACCCATAGAAGTCTGGCAGTTAACACAAAGAGATGAAGCCAACAAACACGTAATGACCACTTAGGGCTATTACTTCCTTCTTCCCACAAAAAAAAATTTCTCTGGCTCCTACTCCTCATGAAACATATATAACCCTCTTGGTATGGTCTCAATATGACCCCCTTTTGATAGACATAGCTGCAGAGAAAGACTTTCTATTATAAGAAGAAGAAGAGCATGAGCTCAGGGACAAATGGTTCAGAGTTGGGAAGACGTGGGAGTGGTGGGGGGCTGTGGCTACCCCAGGGGTACATGACCCAATGAAGGGGCCACTACTCGTCAGCTTCAGTGGATCCTCACCATAATGGAGTGAGGCACTGGGGTCAAGAGATCTTCAGATGTCTCAAGAAGAGAGGGAAATCCAGATTCTGTGTGTGGGTGAGAAAGACATCTCCCAGGATTTAAAATCTTTGCTCACATGAAAAGCTGTTCAATATTGCTAATTATTAGAGAAATGCAAATCAAAACTACAATGAGGTACCACCTCACATTGGTCAGAATGGCCATCATTAAAAAAGTCTACAAATGGTAAGCGCTGGAGAGGGTGTGGAAAAAAAAGAACCCTCCTACATTGTTGGTGGGAATGTAAATTGGTGCAGCCACTATAGAAGACAATATGGAAGTTCCTTAAAAAACTAAAAATAAACTTACCATATGATCTAGCAATCCCACTCCTGGGCATATATCAGAGAAAACTCTAATTTGAAAAGATACATGCAACCCAATGTTCATAGCAGCACTATATACAATTGCCAAGACATGGAAACAACCTAAATGCCTACCGACAGATGACTGGATAAGAAAGATGTGGAATATTACTCAGCCATAAAAAAGAATAAAATACTGCCATTTGCAGCAACATGGACGGACCTAGTGATGATCATACTAAGTGAAGGAAATCAGAAAGAGAAAGACAAATATCATACGATATCACTTATATATGGTATCTAAGAAAATGACATTCATATGTGGAATCTAAAAAAAAAAGACAAGAAATTACTTATGAAACAGAACAGATTCACATAGAAAGCAAATTTATGGTTACCAAAGGAGCAGTGGGTGGAGGGATAAATTAGGAGTTTGGGATCTGCAGATAAAAACTACTATATATAAAATAGATAAACAACAAGGTGGTCCTATTATACAGCACAGGAAATGATATTCAATATCTTGTAATAACCTGTAATGAAAAAGAATATGAAAAAGAATATATATAAATGTTTAACTGAATCACTATGCTGTACGCCAGAAACTAACACAACATTGTAAACTGACTATGCGTCAATAAAAATTAAAAAAATTTAATAGTTCATTTATTTAAAGGTGAAAATTCACAAAAGACTGGAGGATTATTGCTGACTTAATTTAAATGAAACTCATAATATTATTGATGGCTGCCATCTCATTAAGCTCCAACAACTCTACAAATGGGGATACTGAGATCCGGAGGAGTAAAAAGACTTGCTAAGCTACCCTGCCAGTTAGGGTCCCAGAGCCATAATTCGAACCCAGGTCTTCCTACTCCTAAAATCTACATTCCCTCCACTTCCAGGGGTACCATGCCAAGTTACTTTAAGAATACAAATTACAAATGCAAAGCCCCGTGAATGGTAGTTATTATTATGAAATATTAGCCTGCATTTCAACACATACTCCTTACAGCTTTTATCAGTCTCTACAGAAGCAAAGCCATCATTTTCACAGGACCTGAGGACACTGCACCTAAAATGATCTGCTCAACAGCTGAGTAAGGACCCCTGGAACTGCTCTAGGGGTCCAGACCCTTTCCGCTTTCTTTAGCTTGAGCTCACACACTGTTATCCTAGCCAGCTTTCTGGGTCGGCACACCAGGTTCTCACTGGTCTCCACTCAGGGGCTCATTCTGGTGGGCAACATTGGGTAATGAAAAAAGAACCAGACGCAAAAATCAGAAGACAAGGGTTTGAATCCGGTTGCATCAAGCTGAATGATCCTAGGCATGTTACTTCATCACTCTGTGCCTCAATATTTTCATCTGTAAAATGGATATAATAAACTGCCGTCTGCAAGGATTAAACAACATGCAGAAAAAAATCCTCCCACATTGCTGGGCACAGGTAAACACTCATTGTTCACCTGCCGTTTCAGCGCTCCTAGGCTCAGTGCGGTAGGCAGGCTTAACCTAGAATCCACCTATCGTGGTATTTTTCTCCCTCTCCTGTGTCCACCACCTTTTTCCACAAAGCCCCCTTATCTCTGTTACCACCATCCACTGTCCATCTGCCAGATTTGAAAGCACCCTACATATATCGACAAGCATCAAGATTCAATGATCAGTTTCACAGTCAGGATAATCACTGTCTTTTCCGGGAAGTACCACTCATCTTCATTAAACATAGAAATCGTGACCTTTCTCCACTGCCACCTCCCACCCCAATATTTGAGGTGAGATGTTTGCAGAGGATATTATCCATCAATTCAATCCATTGTCTCATATTTCTCTTCCCTCTTACTCACAGACTGAAAATATTCTATATTCAGTTACACAAATTTGAAAGACAGAGTTCAACTACTCAGAGCCTAAGACAGGGCTGGCAAACATGTGGATAAGCCCTGGTCCTCCCTCTTCTGGAGACAGGGTAGACATCAACAATCAATCACACTGTGTATTTTCCAGCTGATCCCAGAACAGGCTCCCAAACTCCTCTCCCAGCTCTCCAGGCAGCCATCATCCATCAGACAGAGCTGCCATTTGGGATGAAATCTACTTGCCAAGTTTAGGAAGCCTTAAATCAGACCGGGACTCTAAAACCATGTACTATGTAGAGCAAAGAGCAGTGCCCACTTGCACTGTAGTAAGCACTTTGTAGGCAGTGAATAAATACGGTTTTGTGACTTGTGCACAACATGCTGTGTTATATAATGTGTTCAAAAATTACAGAAGAACTCTAATTAAGTGGTTTGTTTGGCGGGAACAACCTCAAATTGGAATGTTCTTATTAATTCAAGTTTCAGTTGAAAACTCTGTACTTAAATTTACTAAAAACTCTCCAAAAATAACAGCATGCACTCTTGGTTTAGTAAGTATTATGTACTGTACGTAATATTTTGATTAATGAACTTGCACGATCCAGGGTTATAATTTTTCATGTTTTTATTACTGCTATTACTACTACTGCTGCTGCTAATGATGATATAATAGAAATACTAACTAACACGCACTGAGTACTTCCTGTGAACCTGGTACTCCACTAAATATCTTATGTGGAAGACTTCATTCCTTCAATGCTCACAGCGATCTTACACAGAAGGTACCAGTCCTGTCCCACTCTTACAAATGAAGAGGCTGAGGCTACTTGCCTAAAGCCATATCCTTCACCAATGGCAGACAAGGATTTGGACCAAGCCTCCTTTAACCATGAGGCTGCACCAGGGCAGTCAATGGGCTACACTGTGCTCTTTCCATCTGATGACAGAAAACCCATAGATGAGGCAGAAGTAGCTGTTTGGGTTGAATATAAACTGATTCTAGAATTAAAAAATCAGCAGATACTCAACCCAAAGACCAACTTTGACTAGTATGTACTTTATCATAAAAGGATAAAGCAACTCAAACCTCCTGTCAACTGGGGATCCAGGCTTTGGGAAATGGCTAATTCCCATTCAAAGGAACTGTCTCTAATGAATGTAATTACTAAAACAGAGAACCTGGAAGCTTTAATCTACATGGGAATGTCGTGAATGAAGACCATACTCCCAACTTCCTGTGCAACCCACAGGTGGAAAACTAACTCAAAAGCTATGCTGGCCGTGTTGCTTTGGGTTTTTTGTTTTGTTTTGAATATTGGATGGGTACAGAGCAGTGGCTGCTGCCTTTAACTATACGTATTTGCATTTACCAAATACCACTGAGCTGACTTCTCAAGCAAGTCACCTAACTGGGTCTCTCTTACTCTGAGCCCTTCCACACCCAAAGCCACTAAAACCAAGGTGACAAAAAGCTACTTCCAAATCTGAGTTCTCTATCACTGGTTGGAAATGGAAAAATGCATCCTGGAGTGGCAGAGCACTCGGCCCGCAGTCACAGCCAACGTCCCATTTCCGGCTTTGAGAACTCCGAGATAATTTGGCAGAGAGCCCACAAAGGTCCCACAACAAGGCGGACACGCCCTGATGGACACCGCGCCCCACTCTTCCACTTTCAGGGGTCAGTGTCAGGAAACCCCCTCGGCGGTTTTGCCAGCCCCAAAGAACCACGTCCCCTCAGGAATAAATAAGCTGTCAATGGTAACAAAAGGTATCAGATCTAGGAGACCAACCGAACTCTTCCAGTCTCCCAGGGGCCGTAGAGCCTCAAAGTACCTGGGATTATAGGTAAGGGGGCGGGGTCTCCCCACCTCTGCTGGAATCTGGTTCAGCTTTCAGTCCTACAGCAAAGCTGTCATGAGTCCATAAGGGAAACATTCAATTAAGAACTTTTCCTAGGTTGATTTCTTTGTTGGAGTTTGGAAAAAAACCAACACACAAGTTATAACAACATTACCTTTAAATGACCACAGGTCAGTTCCTGAGTGACTAGCCCATGCTGGCAGATAAACTCAGAAAAATCCATTAAAAGGACTAAAGGGAAACCACTGCCTTAAACTAGATTGCTCAGTTGCAGATGCTGTTGGTTTCCAACCTCCAACTCTCCAACCCCTCCTGCCCCTCCTCTCCCAGCCCCCCGAACCACCAATCAAAAACTTGGCAGTGGCAAGTACTCATCACTGTCGGTCTAAAAGCACCAAACAGAAGGGTTCAATGACATGTTGTTCAGCTCCAACTAGAGAGAGGACCCCAAAAGACAAATGGACATAATCAGAAGTGGAAAATCTTCCTCACATGCTAATAAGCATTTGCCATTCCAGAAAAAAAATAAAATTTTCACTAGGTTTCTAATTGGAAAAGCTAAGATCCCTTTTCACAAAATGGACAAACAGAATAATACAAAATTAATCACAGAAAAATAATGAACACAGGAATATGATTTATATCAGAACTTAGGTTTCTAGCTAACTGTGGCTAAAATAACACCCATTAAAACAGTTCCTACTGAAAGATTGATGAAACCTGAAAGGGTCTCCTGAGTTTACAGTTTGGAGGGTAAATTTTGAAAAAATTAACATTTAGCAGCTGAATGAATTATTTCTTGATCCTATTTTTTCAAATCTGCATTAAAATAGTGTTTTAAACTTTCATATATAAAGATCAGGAAGTCATGCTAATTTTTACATTAGAAGTGAAACATTTATTAAGAATCTAGACTTTTTCTATTCTGTCACGCATTTCTAACTTTACTGAAAAAAAAAACGCAATTCACTTCAGAACTTTTTATAAACTAAACATGAAAAAAATTTGAAGAAATATTCTTTAGAGTTAGGATCTCACATTGCTTCCTGCAGAACTGTTGGGGTTTTTCCGCAATCACTGTTTTCTGTTTTTGATCAAAAAATTGGAAAACACAGAAAAAAGACTCAATTAGTCTTACATTCCTGCAATGTGGAAACCACCTCATACTTTTATAAATAGTTGTCAAAATTTAGTTTCCTCAAATAGAATGCAATATTTATTTAAAGTGTCCTAATGCAAACAGATTTTTTTTAAGTCCCTAATTTCGTAAAGGAGTCCATGCCCTTGATTATATTTACTATTTACAAGTTTCAAATATCATAGAATGGAAAAAATATCAAATTTGGGAAACATTAAAATGAAGAAGAAAAACTGTAGTCAGGTGTCTTCACTTGAGATATTGATAAATCAGTCTCCCTTTCTAGCAATGGACCTTACTATATATTGACTATATTCCATATAATTCCACATCCAGCTGCTGATTTTAAGATTCAGGAAATTTGCCCACAGTCTTTCTAATGAAAGAGGGGGAATGCCATCAATCAGTCTTTCTATTTCAACTCTCATCTTGCATGCTGTTACGGGTGTAATTATGTCCCTGCAAAAGATGCTTAAGTCCTAACCCCCAGTACCTATGACTATGACTTCTGACTTATTTTGAAAATAGGATCTTTGCAGATGATCGAGTTAAGATGAAGAAGTCATTAGGGTAGGCTCAAGTTTATCTCAACTATGTCCTTACAAAAGGGGGAAATATGGACACAGAGACAGACATACACACAGGGGAATGCCATGTGGACACGAAGACACATCACGGCCCTCCACCTACGTGCTGAGGAGGGCCAGAGATTAACAGCAAAGCATCAGAAGTTAGGAGAGAGGCATGGAACAGAGCTTCCCTCACAGCCCTCAAAAGGAAGCCACTGAGTCAACACCCCAACCTTGACTTTTAGCTTCCAGAACTGTCAGACAGATTTCTATTCTTTAAGCCCCACAATTTTGATACTTTGCTAACGGCAGTCCTAGAAAACCAATACACAAGACTTCTCTGCCTGAAGTTCCCTTACAACTTTGTCCTCGGGGCCCCAACTTATTCCTGCTTCTCCTGATTATTCCTTATACACTCCCCACCACTTCCCTAAATGCCCTCCACGCCCTCCCATTCCAACGCCCTGCAGTGCTGTTCCTTGTTAGGGGTACCACTGGCATTTTTCACAGGGCAGCTCTTATGGGGGACTGTCTAGTACATCAAGCATCCCTGATACTCTCATTCCCCTAAGGGCGTGACAGTGCCCACAGTGGAGAAATTCTGCTCCAGGAGCCTTGAAGCCACCTGTCTGCCAGACTTCAACTGGGGGTCCCACTGTCTACCGCGTATGAACGCATTCAGGTCAGTCAACTTCAGCCTCTCCCTCTATAGAATGGGAATAAACCTTGCCATGCTTGACTCTGAGGATTCAATGAGTTAAAGATCCTGGCAAGCCCAGGCTTACCCTCACTAGCTCCTTCTGGCGTTAGAATCACTTATGAATTAAGGCTCACACCTACCTGGTCACATCCTGACTTTAACTGCCTCAGAACTCCTTTTAGAAGCTCCTGTACACAAGTGAAGCTTCACAAAACATCCTGTGGAGATGGAACTGATCACTGCATGTTTAAAATAGTTCTAAGTCATGCAAAGCCAACCATGGGTATGCCTTTCTACAGCTGCAAAGAGCGAGAGGAGTCTGAGCATAGTTTCTATCTGTTCCCCTCCACCCCTACCCCTACTTGAAAACACAGTTGCAGTCGTGGGCAAAGGTCCATGTTTTCCATCTCTGCTTCCAATTTCTTTGTAGCTTTCCCTCCCAGGGACGGCCCCCTCCAACATCCAGGGATGTACAGCTATAGTCTAGCTCATTTCACCTCGTCCCAGGGAAACATCCCCCAATCAGTCCTTCATTCTCCCTGAAGAAATGGCTTGCATCCCACGTCTTTGGGAGATGGAGAGTCAGCACTGATTTGTACCATGAAGGCAGAGTCTGTGTCTGTTCTCCTGAGCATCATACACACCTAGCACCCAACAGAGAGCCTGGTACTTAACAGGTTTTCAATGATTGTTTGATGAGTGTGTGTCAATCAATGTATGAGTGGACGCACGAACAAATACATTCAGGAGTCAGGAGATCTGGCTTCCATTTAAGCCTCAGCTCTGCACCGACTGACATAAATGACCTCAGGGAAGCCACTTAACCTTTATGCTCAAATCTTCTTCTCTGTGAAATGAGGTGGTTGGACTCACTAGCAAATCTCTTTCGGGGTTCGTCCAGCTCTAACAACAGAGCCCAAGAACTTGAACAAAGAGTGGAAAACTTTATTTCCTTTTTGAGAAATTTCAGGCAGGACAAGCAGGAGGGTAAAGGTTTTTTGAAATCACATACCAGGGGTCCCTCCCTGCCAGGCAGCACCCTGTTCCCTGCGGACAGAAGACTCCAGACAGCATGCCAGCCACAGGTCCTGAAGACATCTCTCAAGATGCTGAGCACCCTGGAGTTTGTTATTATGGGTTGCTTTCAAGGACTACCTGTCCTCAAAAGAGGTCCACAGGGACTTCTGCCACCTGCCCCTCCCACCTAAGGTCCCTTCCTTTCCAGCCTGAACAAGGTGGGCTCAGGCACTCTCTCCCCAGCTCCAAATCCAATTCAGTCCCTCTCCCTGCCATCTGCCTGAGGCTCCCACATGAATATTTTATGATTTCTGGCACATTTCCTCCTTATCTGACATCCTGCAATGCCTCCCTCTGCTGCCTATATTATTTCTATCTCTGGTAAGAATGTTCCCGAAAGAGGCATGTGTCCTTGGGCTGTACTTTATTACCGGTGGTTTCACCTTTCCTGTCTTATCTCCCTGCCTGCTCCCCACCTGAATTCCTCGAGGATGGAAACCACACCCTCTGCTATCCTCCAATTCCCAGAAGACCAAGACAGAACTGGGCAAAGAGCAGACCCTTCGAAAACGCTTGTTGAAAGAATAAAATAATGAATGAGTGAAATCACTGATTCTAATGTTTTTCAATTAGGAAGTCATATTAACATATTTCCTGGGTAAAATTACCAAGACCGCCCCTTTTGGGTATAGAACCAGAATAAGTTAAATTTAAAATGGTGCTTCTCTGACTTCGCTATTTTCTTTAGACTGAAATAAAATGTCCTTGAGTACGACATGAATGACAGCAAGATGATGGGCTGCATAAGAAATCTGATTTTTAGGAATCCATAGCATAATAATGGGGCATTACTTTTATTTCCTAGTGACAGCAGGTTGTACCTGGAGCTGGGGAAGAGAAAAGGACAATTATCCCTTAGTGTTAATTATTCCAATACCACTTTTAAGTGTTGAAGCAGGAGAGTTCAGGGAAATTAGAACAAGATGTGAGGATTTTCCCTAAACAGGTGGTTTGTTTAAATCTTTTGTTGATTCAGGCAGAGCATCTTTTTGGAAAATTCCTGGGACTGACTTAGCTGCTTAGTCTAATTCTAGTCACATTCTTTCCTTGCAGTTTAATAAACTTCAGCTAAAACCAAACTGACTCGGGAATCAAATTCTTTGTTCCTCCATGTACTTGCTGGTGACGGTTGGTCATCGAATAGAACAGAGCCAATGGACAACACAACATTGCTGGAGGGGAAACATTGCCACACCGTCATGACAGCGGAACTCGGCATCATGCTGTCAGCCCCAGTGAGCCTCTTCTGCTCAACAGTTGACCTAAATGATCCCATTCCACCTTAGGAGTCATTAATTCTTGCATATGAGCATAATCTTATCATTATCAAAAGTATCTATATGATATAATTGCAGAAGAACATAGGAGATATTACAACGGGTGAGACTCAATGACTAAGGATTGCTTGAGACCTGAAAAGATCAAGTACGTTAAACTAGATAACTAGTGTTTACCAACTGCATGTCTGTGATAACCAGAGTGTCTTCCAGCTCAGATCGATTCATGTCAGAAGACATACCATTGGGCGGGGCAGTGAGGGGACCTGAGACCTCACCAGAGACCTCTCACCACAGGATAAGAATAAATTCACCTTGATACTAATATGTATATTGTTAAAGTGAAGGAAGCTGTTATGAGGATTTATATACATTTACCCAACGAATGAAGTCCAACCATTTTGAAGCTAGAGTGCAATTCTGAGTTATTTATCTCAATCCTTCATTCTCTGGACAAGAAACTCAGGCAGAGATGAGGTACCTCAACCAAGCTCACATCACTCGTCAGAGCCTATCTCAAAACTTGGGTATCTTAAGTCTAGCTTCATGTGCAAAACACCTAACATTAAATTTAAAAATTAAAAAGGCACATAGCAGGCAGACAATAAATATTTGTTAATAGAACTGAGAAAACAGAGATGCGGGGTTCCAAAACTCTCCTGATAAACTACCTACTGACAGGATAGGCCAATTACCTCAAGTTTGACTTTGACTTGTCCAATGTACATAGTGTGGGCTTCTTAATACTATAAAACATCCCTTCTGCAATCAATAAAAGGCTATGGTAACAATTACCGAAATTTGAAAAAAATCTATCCACAAAACAGCATGGGTTTCCGCACACATGAAATATTGCTTCGGTGGAGAAATCTATAAAAGGCAGGTATGACTAAGCAGCCACAAATAACAAGAAACACCAGAACTATCAGGACTCTGCAGACCAGGGCAAGCCTGCAGAGAAAGATAAATTGTAGTTTCCCATCTACTTTTTCTAATGCAAAAGAGGGCCTTTTTTCCTATTAGAAGTTAATTCCTTTAAACAAACAAACAAACAAACCTCAGTGTTGTATTGCAAGCAACATTTTATTTCATCCTCCATCTCACCTGTTTCAGAAAGAAATTTGGGAAAAATCTGGTTGAGTTGCTGAGCAGGTAACTGGCCAGACCAAATTTTAAGCCATCAATATTGCACTTTTTTGTTATATTTGTATATATCTCACCAAAGAGCTTCTTAAATCTATAGTTTAACTCTTAGCTAAGGTAACCAAATCTTAATCACGTAAAATATTGCTACACGTCTTATTCAGTGGGCTATCAAGTATATTACTGAATTTTCCTTAAAGTCTGACATCTAGCTATGTAACTGCTTCTTAAAAAAAAAATTCAAGGATATCGACCAAACAAAACAGCTTAAAATAATTAAAATGGCCACAATTTATATATCCCTAAGGTGAAACTGAGCACATTATTCCATTACAGGGGGAAAAAAACAAACACATCACATTTACATATAGATGTAAAAATATTTATAGCACCCTAGGCAAAAAAAAAAAAAAAAGGACAAAACAAAAAACCCTGGCACTACTGGACAAACCTGGTTTACGTTCTCTTTGCTCAGGTACAAAACTGAAGAAATGCACTTGGCGGCGGGGCAAGGTGGGTGGAGAGCAATTCCCACTTAAACTTGTTCCATTCAGAAGCTAGGGGAGCACACCAAGCAGCCTAACAAGCGCCCGTACAAAACCTAACTGTGCTGAAAGTCCCAAATCGGCAAGAACTGACACCAAGGGAAGTGGGGACCCCCCCCGGGGACCCCCCTCATGAAGCTCTCGGACCACCCCTCCTCAAATTCCCAAGCCACGGAACTGGCGCTGGGGGCTTCCCGCCGACTCCATTTTCCTGCCGAGCTGTCTCCCCCTCAGGCGGTGCAGAGTGGGCATGTGGGTGAGTCCGGGGTCCCGCACCCACCGCTGCTCCCCGCCCTATTCATTGTTGTCCAAGTGCGATGGATCACCTGCCGGCGCGGGCTCCCGCGGCCGGACGCGCAGCGCGCCGAGACGCACAGGGGCGAGCGTCGCGCGCCTCCCTCAGGACCCGCGCCCGGCGCCCCCGACCCTTGCAGACCCGACCCGCGCAGACCCGACCCCGGCCCGCGGCCGGTCCCCTCGGTGCTCACCGCCACGAAGCCCGAGGAGGAGGCGATGAACACGCGGATGACCATCGTCTCGCCGCTCCGGGACGGACCGTGTGCTCCCGCGGGCTCGGGGCTGGCGCGGACACGGAGGCAGAACTCGGCTGAGAGCCGCCGCCGCCGGCGCCGCCACCGCGGGGCACAGCACTCGCGTCTGGGAAGATCGCGGGGATCCGGATCCCTTCCGCCGGGTCGGCAGATAAAAGCTCAGCGCCTCCCGGCCGCCGGCCGAGGTAAGGGGGAGTGGGGAGGGGGAGGGCGAGGGCAGGGAGCCGGCCTCGGGGCGTGATGGGAGTTGTAGTCTCTGTCCCTCCCTGGAGTGGCGGGTGAACCGAGCTCCTTCTAGCCGCCTCCTTCCTACGCGTCCATCCCGGACGCGCGCAGGTGCCTGGAGGGCAACCCGAGGCTGGAAAGCAGCTGTGACGGGGGTGGCGAGGATCCTGGCCAGACGAGGAGGGGAATAGAAAGCTAGGCAAAGGGGCTTGGCTCAGAGTCCAAGCTTGGGTTCTGTGTTGTGGTTTACTGGTTTGGAGCATCCCCACCCAGAAAAATCAACAAACACTGTGGTGCTGCGGAGATCAATCGTCTCCGGGCCGCCTGTGACCCCGCGGCTGGCGGGGTGGGGCGGGCCGGGCGCTTGGAAGGTGGCGGCGGTGGCGGCAGTGGGGGCAGTGGGGACCTTGGGGACGATGGGGGCGGTGGGGCTGGGCGCTCCTCTGTTTTCCCAGTGGCTCTGGAGATTACAGAAAGGTGATTCTCTGGGGTAAATGAGAGGGTTTCTTTCTGTGTAGACGCTGAAAATTAGAAGCCCAGGTGAGAGCACAACCGGTATTTTATTTTTCTAGCAAAACTGTAATTGTAGTAGAAAAGAAAATAAATACTAGGAAAATTAGAATCCTACTATCAACATCGGGAATCAGGACCCCACCCGCCCCACTCCCTTCCCTGCACAATGGCTTCGCCTCACTGCACCTAATATTTACAGTTGAGCCAAACCTGTACCTTTTTTTAGACCTGCTGCATATTCCAGCGCAGTCTCCCAGGAGGGTGCTGTTAAATAAAAGCTTTTATGTAGTTGCTAATAGTTTAGGAATACTTCTTTAGCAAGTGGTTTCTGTTTCACAAAAGCGCAAGCCTATTTTGTGAAAATGAACGTGTTTTCCCGGCAGTACTGTATTTACTTTCTTCCTTTCGGCAGGGGAGTTTTAGCAGAGTTCTGGGAACAATGTTAATTAATAGTTCTAGAAAGAAAGAAATTAGATGATGAGGTCTCTGGCTCTTTGGTGAGTTTCTTGCAAGAATGCTAATCGTTTTGAAGAATTTGTTTTTTAGAGCGATTTCGAATATTTCAGGTGTATAACCTTTCTTATTATTTATCTTAAGTCATTTCTGTAGTAGTGTATTTTTTATTTAGTACAATAACAGAAGGTACAATCCTAATGGGACTTCATTTCTTCTTACTGTTGAACAATTTTACCTATAAATTTTGCTGGAAATACTGTCTCTCTGGAAATGTGCTTTAATTTGGCTACCACAAATGCAGAAATGAATGTTTATAAATTTTAAAATAATTTTCTTAAAGTCAAATGCTGTATTTCCTGTATAAATGAAACTTCATAAAAGTCTAAATTTTCTTCCCTTTGGAGTGGTTCAGCTTGAATGATATGGTTAAACTCAGCAAATGGGAACCCAGAGCCTATGCTCTGAAAGGTACCAGAGTGTATGAGAAGCTGAATAAGTCATTTCCTGAGTCAGCAGAGCACCTACTGTGCGCAAAAGAAAGGCAGGCACAGAAATAGTGCCAGAACAAGACACACTGTACCAATGGAGTGTTGTGTGATATAAAGGAAAGAGAGGGAAAGGGTGGCCTTGTAGAAGAGACTTTGAAGATGAGTAGGATTTCTGCTGGCAGACAGAGGGAGTGCAGGATGGACTATGCAGAGTCTGTGAGAACAGCATGGAGTGGGTTTGGCTTCAGGAAGGGCTACGCGGGTAGGGGACGGTGCTGAAAATACAGCTTTGGATCAATGCAGCAAGGGGTTCTCACCGGGTTATCTGTCCAGCTCCTCGCTCTTTTCTGTAATCTGTTCCTCCACTTTGATCCGAGGGATCGTAGGGGTGGTGTCCCAACGCCCTTTCTGTTCACACAGCAAGACCCAAACCCCTGGACACAGCTGATTGCTCTAGGGCTGAGCACCTGACCTTGGCAAGGCCAGGCAACATCTCTGCCCTAAGGATTTGGAATTAGGACTAAGAGAGAGAGAGCTTGAACTTTAACTTGTGACATGGGAGCTCAGAGCTTTTAGAAGCCATGTTCCAACATGAGAACCGGAGAGGCCGAGGCAGGTAGTCAGCAGGAAGAGAACAACACAGCAGATGTGTGGAGGGGAACAGAGATGCACTTCTGGGAGTCCTGTTAACGCTTTAACCCAGGAGCCCTAAAACTGGCCTGTGTGTCAAATCCAGTTGGTTGTCTATTTTGTAAATAAAGGTTTATTGGAACACGTTACTTTTCATGTTGTCTATGGCAGAGTGACAGACACCAATATGGCCTGCAGAGCCTCATACAGAAAAAGTTGGCTAGTTTCCATGTTTATGGTTCAACTCCTATATCCCTTGAGGCCTGTGTCATATTCCTGTGTCCATATCTTAAAGTCCTCATCTTACCTAAGTCACCCCATATAGGTTTCTGTTTTGTGCAACTAAAAATGCCCCAAGAAGTTTGTACTTAGTTTGTAAGCATTCTGAGGAAGAGAAGGATACGGTCTGAGCTATGGTTTGAGATGATTACTCTGCTAATAGTTAGCTCTGTGCTCTCCACCCTGGGTGAAGAGGTTTATCTCCAGTGCTCATGTGCAGGACAAAATGTTAGCAGTCCAGGAACCCGCAATAGCCTGTCTGGGGTTGAGACCCAGAGAGTGACAGAAAGTAGAAGGCAATCTGGGATATCAGCTAAGAGTCCAAGATCAGCATCAGGGTATCATAGCACGAAGAGGATCTGATGCCGATCTCACAAGTAAAGTCTGCAGATAAAGCAGGTGGCTGAAACTTAAAGACAGTACTCAGAAAATGGAGTAGGTCATTAGGCATTAGGGAAGTTGCTCCTGCATTGCCTGAGAAGTAATCCCTTTTATGAGTCATCATAGACCATCTGGTGAGAGTAGGTTTTTTTCCCTTAGCTTTATTGACACATAGTTGATGTATAACACTGTGTAAATATAAGGTATACAACAGTGATGATTTAACATACATATATTAAGGTTAGTTAACAGACTAGCGTGTTTTAAAGCAGGGGTTTTTAACTTTTAGTAGTATGAAGTCTACAGATTCTTTCTCAAAAAAAACTTTCTAAGTACAGAAAATGAGAGATAGGATTACAAAGGAAACTACTTATATTGCAAAACAATTATCAAAATATTAAACAAAGTCACAAATGTTTGCTGCTATTACAATGGTGTGTTGCCTACATTCCTAATTGAAGACATAGGTAAATTTCAGTTACAGTTTAGTGAAAATAAAAAGATTGTTTTTCCTCTCATTCAAGTTCATGAATTCCCTAAATTCTTTCCATAAGTCCCTAGTGGAATGGGTACGTGTGGGTGTATGTGTGGGGGTGTGTGTGTGTGTGAGTGTCAAGAATCCCAAGTTAAGAAATCTTGGTGTCTGACTGTATCCAAATCTGTAAAAGCCTGTGAATTTGCCTAAGAAGAGGAGCCATGAAGAGTTCCTTGGAGAATTCCTCCATTTAAAACTTGGAAGGAGAACAGGAATTAAGGAGTGGAGGAGCAGGGGGAGTGGGTATAGCTCAGTGGTAGCATGCGTGCTTAACATGCACGAGGTCCTGGCTTCAATCCCCAGTACTGCCATTTAAAAAAAAAAAAAAAAAAAAAAAAGAAGTGGAGGAACAATCGGAGAAGTACAAAACCAAAAGAATACAGCATCACAGAACCCAAGAGAAGGGTTTTAAATTTCAAGAAGTAGGGAATGGAATAGCAAGAACACCACTGGAAGTCAAGGAAGGCGATAATAAAGATGGAGGCTTTGAATTTGTTAGGTAGGCAGCCTGAGTTCATATTCCCGCTTTGCCACCTAACATCTTGGGCAAATTTTGTCACCTCCCTAAGCTTTGGTTTTCATGCCTATATAATGAGTATAAATAATGGCTGTCACTTCAGATTGCTATGAAGATTAATTTTGCTTAGGATTTTCTCTTAAGTTATGCCTTATGGTATCTGTCAGCCCACAGCCCTGCTGCAGGATACTCCCAGTCCACCTGGTTACAGCTGTTTGGACCACATCTGTGTACTCCCCACAGTGTGACTTATTACAGCCTGAAAGTAATTTATGACAGTATGACCAGGCTTAAAAAAATACATGTTGGAGGGGGAGGGTATAGCTCAGTGGCAGAGTGAGTGCTTAGCATGCACGAGGTCCTGGGTTCAATCCATTAAAATAAATAAATAAACCTAATTATCCCCCACAAGATAATTTAAAAAAGGAAAAAAAATCCATTTCTTAAAAAAAAAAATACATGTTGGCCCTCTTTCAGGAATTTGCAGTTGGAAAATGGAAAGACTCAGGCGATTAGCAGTAGGAGTGTAAAGGAGCACGCTGCGAGTTGGGTTGGTGGGGATGCAAAGCTCTGAGCATGTAGAGGCAATGAGGGAACTGGTTGAAGAATAAGAAGATGCAGTCGGTCTGTGACAGGAGGAGAGGAGCTGCTATGGAAGGAGAAGTGGAAACCCTAACAAGGTGGCTGGTGGCCATCTTCCATCCAGTCTCAGTGCCTGTGAACCCACAGCTGCCAAAGTTCCTGCCCTTGGGTTGCTGTCTTGTATCTTCTGCTAGTTTAAAGGGTCTCTTTTCCTGGTAGCTACACCATCTAGACCAGAATACCCACGTAAAGTGCAGATAATAAATCATGTCCCTATACGGGTTAGGAAGCGACATAAATGAGGGAGGGGAGGTAGGTCCCAGAGCACAAGTTTTCCCTAGGAGGGGTGTAGTAAACTGGACAGCACGACTCAAACATTCAGATTTTTGTCTAAAATATTCTGATTTTTCAATGTGGACTTGATGTTTAAAAACTGAGCCAACTAAGCCAAAACCATCCGCAAGCCGTGTACAGCTCTGCAGTTCTCCAGGTTTCTCCCTCCCCTGTAACTAGAGCCCTGAGCCCAGTGTTTGGCGCCCAGCAAATCCACAAGAAGCACTAGGCACTATTATAATAATGGTTTGTTATCATCACTGACCTTTGCGAGAGCAGGAGGGTGGAGGCAGAAGCCAGATTGCAGCTGCTTGAGGATGGATGGCTAACGAGGCAGCAGAGGCAATGATCTAGGCTTTCTGACTGGCCGTTGAGGAGTGATAAGAGGGGAGGAATGCAGACAGAAGCTTGCAGGGGAATTAGGGAACCGCAACATTCTTCATTCAGGTTTATCTCCCCATTAAATGAAGAGCTCTTTTAAACAGTCTGGAGTCACAGCTGTCCAGATTTTATTTGGGGATGGAATTGAATTCGATTGTTAATTCTGTTTTCTCAGGGCTGCCCTGTTCTTAACATCGCTTAATCCAGTACTACATAGCTTCCCAAGAATTTAAATTTTTTTTAATTGAAGTGTAATTGATTTACAAAGTTAATTTCAGGTGTACAGCAAAGCAATTCAGTTATATATATATATTTAGATTCTTTTCCATTACATGTTATTACAAGAAATTGAAGATAGTTCCCTGTGCTATACAGTAGGTTCTTATTGTTTATCTATTTTATATATAGTAATGTGTATCTGTTAATCACAAATTCCTAATTTCTCCTTCCTTCACCATTTACCCTTTAGTAACCATAGTTTGTTTCTGTGTCCATGAGTCTATTTGTGGTTTCTTTAGATTCCACATATAAGAGATATCATACGATATTTGTCTTTCTCTGTCTGATTTACTTCACTTAATATGAAAATCTCTAGGTCCATCCATGTTGCTGCAAATGGCATTATTTCATTCTTTATTTTTACAGCTGAGTAGTATTCCATTGTAATATACCACATCTTTATCCAGTAATCTGTCTATGGACATTTAAGGTGTTTCCATGTCTTGGCTATTGTAAATAGTGCTGCTATGAACATTGGGGTGCATGTATCTTTTTGAATTGGAGTTTTCTCTAGATATATGCCCAGGAGTGGGATTGCTGGATCATATGGTAAGTCTATTTTTAGTTTTGTAAGAAATCTCCATACTGTCCTCTATAGTGGCTGCACTGGTTACATTCCCACCAGCAGTGTAGGAGGGTTGCCTTTTCTCCACAGCCTCTCCAGCGTTTATTATTTGTAGACTTTTTAATGATAGCCATTCTGACTGGTGTGAGGTAATACCTCATTGTAGTTTTGATCTACATTTCTCTAGTAATCAGCCATATTGAGAATCTTTTCACGTGCCTGTTGGCCATCTGGATATCATCTTTGGAGAAATGTCCAAGAGTTTAACTTTGTAAGGAAGGTCAATAACTACGCCATGCCTGTCACAGTCCCTGTTCTGCTCCAGGCAGCTGCCCCTCTGAAAGCTGAGTTAGCACATTTGGCTGTCAGTGAGCCACAGATTTGTGGGAGAGAGGTTATAAGCCAAAGGGCAGGGGTAGGTCAGAGTGATTAAGAACCAGGCCTCTGAGTCAGACCTGGATTAATGTCACAGCTGTATGACCTTTCTTAGGTGGTTTATGTAACTTGCCAATACCTCCAAGTACAGGGGGTAGGGAGGACTTAATGGAGAAGATGTGAGTTAAGTGCTTTTCACTCAGTGCCTGGGACATAGTTTGGACTCAGAAAGTATTACCTATTATGAATCATGCAGAGTAAATCAGAGAATGGCCTTCATTTGCATAAAGCATATGAATCCTATAAATATTTCTGTTTCATGTCTGTGATTGGAACTTTCTAAATAACAAGGATCTGGTTCGTCTAAGACTCTTTGTACAGTGCCATGTTCAGTTCAAATACTTAACAAAATCTTTTTGATGTTAATGAAATTTAGAAGCCGTACTTAAGATAAAAGGAATATTAGTGAAACAAAGCAGCAATGAAGTCAAATAATGCAGCTAGAATTGCATAGAGAATCCATCCACTGCTTTTATGTGGCTTCCCGGGGCCTGTCCTGTCTATTCTTAATAAAATAAAATCCTAATTAACAGAACCATACTAAGCAATCCCAGAATTGGATGGAACTGTCAGCACTCCTGTTTAAGCACTAGAGGCAAGTCATAGAGCAAGGAATTAGGCTTGAAACCAACATTCAGGACATATCCTTGAATCAGTTCACATTCAACCCAACCAACAGAGTGCCCTCTCCTTTCTCACAGGAGAAAACACTTTCATTTCCCTGATGCTTTTGATCCAGGAAAAATGGGGCACAAGAGGATAGCCATGTGCCAGGTCTTGGGCAAGTCCCTGGGATGCGCCCCACCAAGTAAGGGTCTTTGGGTTCGTGCAGGAAAGAATTCAAGAGTGAGCCATAGTTGAGTAAGGGTGGATTTATTCAGAGAGATGCACACTCCATAGACAGAGTATGGGCCATCTCAGAAGGCAAGAGAAAGTCTGAGATATGGGGTTGCTAGTTTTATGGGCTCGGTAACTACGTATGCTAACTAGTGGGAGGATTATTCCAGCTACTTTGGGGAAGGGGCTGGAATTCCCAAGAACTGGGCCACTGCCCACTTTCTGACCTTTGATGGTCAGCCTTGGAACCTTCATGGCACCTGTGAGAGTACCATTTAGCATGCTATTGTATTACAATGAGCGTATAATGAAGCTCAAGGTCTACTGGGAGTTGAATCTTCCGCCATCTTGGTGCTAGTCTCTGTGTCACTCTTTCAGTGGTTGTGCCCTGCCCCCTCTCCTCCTGTCTCACCTTGTTCCCACTCGAATATGAAAAAAGTTAGGAGAAGAGAGCTGAAGAGCGGGAGCCACCATCCTGGAGCTGTATTAGAACTGTCACAAGGAAGGTCTGAGCTCTGCTGGGAACCACAGGAAGGACAGGAAACCTCTGTACAGTTAACATCTCACAGCTGTAGTCATTCAGGATGTGTCAGATGCTGGGCTGCGTGCTGGGGACTCAGCAGTAAATCACAGTCCTGACCCTCATGGAGATTATAGCTAATCAGGAAGGTGAAAACTGAACAAGTGTATGCTAGGTGCTTGAAGGAAAAACTATTTTTATTGTTTGTTGTTGTTTTTAATCTTGTAGGATTCTCCTAATCGACTATTTTTGGTGTGTGTGTATATATATGTATGTATGTATTTTTTTTGGTTACCTTTTTTAATTGAAGTATAGTCAGTTTACAGTGTTGTGTTAATTTCTTGTGTACAAGATAGTGGTTCATTTATATGTATATATATTCCTTTTCATATTCTTTTTCATTATAGGTTACTACAAGTGTTCCCTGTGCTATACAGTAAAAACTTGTTGTTTATCTATTTTATATATGGTAGTTAGTATCTGCAGATCCTGAACTCCCAATTTATCCCTCCACACCCTCATTTTCCCCACGATACCCTTAAGTTTGTTTTCTATGTCTGTGAGTCTGTTTTTGTTTTGTAAAGAAGTTCACTTATGACTTTTTTTTTAAGATTCCACATACGGTATTTGTCTTTATTTTCTGGCTTACTTTACTTAGTGTAACAACTTCTAGGTCCATCCATGTTGCCTCAAATGGCATTATTTTATTCTATTTTTTATCACTGAGTAGTATTCCATTGTATAAATATACCACAACTTCTTTATCCAGTCATCTGTTGATGGACATTTAGGTTGTTTCTGTGTCTTGGCTATTATAAATAGTGCTGCTGTGAACACTGAGGTGCATGTATTTTTTTCAGATTGGAGTTTTCTCTGGATAAACGCCCAAGAGTGGAATTGCTGGACCATATGGCATGTTTGTTTTTAGTTTTTTAAGGAATAGATGGATGGATAGACAGAGAGAGAGAGAGAAAGATAGATAGAAAGAAGAAATGTTCACATATTGAGGTAGGGGGAAGTCATTCTGGCTTATACGTAAGTTAACCTGAATTTTTTGCTAACTGAAACAGCCTGTTTGTGGCCTATCAAACTACATGGTACGTCTGCTTTAATTATTAAAGAAAAGGGAACATTGACCAGAAGTGACAAATGTCCATGTTAAAAAGAAAGATTAAATGCCCCTGCTCCCGGGAAGTCAGCGCTGATTCTTCCTCAATGATAAGACCCCCTTCCCAGGTGTCAAGTCCGTACTGACTCAATGTGTATGTGCCGGTCTGTTTATTTTTTGAAACCTTGAAGAAGTGTATTCCTGACTTGTTCAATGTTCTTTTTTCTGACAAAATAGAAAACTGTGCTGAAAACCCTGCTTCTCCAGAGCAGTTTCACAGAATAATCTGGGAAGATGGCTTCTGGGCTATAGTTCTTTGTCTGGCTCAAATAAAGCTCTTTTCTATTTCTATTACAGATTGTTTATTGATGATTTTCATTGTGCATATATATATGTATCTCCCTAGGCACCCCCCCTCCCAAATTGTATGCCAGGTTGGGAGATGATATCACAATAACAAAATAAAGGTTAAGAGTTGATATTGCTTAAATATCTAGACAACACAAATTAGAGGAACTCCCAATACTCTACAATATTTTGGTTATTAGTTCACTACTTTATAAATGAGTATCATATTATAATAAACAAAAATTTACATTTAGGTTGTTGTTGAATTCTGAGACTATTTTGATTCCTCGTGAATACATTACTAATGAGCTTTCAGTTCATTATAATTTCTCATTATGCTAGGTATAAAGGCCATTTAAAATAATTGCAACTGAGGAAGTATATGAAAATGTTTATCTGTAGCTACAATTAGAGAAAATGGAAGAGTCAGGTTAAACAAACACAAAGTCTTGTTTTTGCAATTATTACTTTCTTTTAGGGTTTTCCTATGATTTTGAAGAGCCTATTGAGTGGAAATTATGAACATTATTTGCTTTTAGTACTTTTAAATACCTGAGCCATAATGATTTTGAAAAGGACATTGAAGTCTTTGCCTTTAAATTCCTCAACTCTTTCCTACAAGTAAAATCAAAGGGTGGCAAAAAATACACAAGCACTTCAATAACTAGGTTACCACTTCTTTTCCTGAGTTCTTTGCATCCATCTCGAGACAGTTCATTCAGAAGCAACTTAAATTGCAGGTATCGCCCTACGTTGGTCTCCACTGTGGTGAGAGCCGTTGTGTTTCAGTAGCATCTTTGAGAGGGGAAGCATTTCTGCATTAAGTGGAATTCCATTTAACACTGAAGTCAAGGAGCAAGACTTCCCTGTGAATGTAACTCATTGTATTTGGAAGCCATGATCTGGCCCAGGTATCACTAAGTTTATGGCAGAAATGAAGCATTTAACAAAGGAGTTCTAGTTCTTCCAGTGCTCATTGCTCTCTGGTTGTAAACCAAACATATTTGAAACATTCATTAAATTCTTCTTACCCCAAGAACAATGTAATGGAAATGCCTTATTTTACTTTAACTGCGATTTACATTTCCCAGAATGTGGAGCTTTTAAAAAGCCAACCTGTTCACTTTAATTGTTAAACACCTGCTCCCTATTAGCAACTTAACGAATCTCTTCTCGGCAATTTGCATTTTTTTAACTTTTTAATAATTATTAAGACCTCATCTCTCAGGACCAGGAAAATATTAATATGTTTTTGTAATTCCTGAGATGCATGTGACTTTGACAGCTTTTCAACAGAGGGGGTATTCTGCAATTTAAAATCCATACCACAGCATTTATCGAGTTCCTACTAGGCACTGGGCACTCTTCTAGGTGCTGGGACTATCAAGATTTGTAAGACAGAGTGTGTGTGTTGGAGGTGGAGTGAACAGTTTTAGCACAAACTAACTCCTTGAGTAGAAGCACAAAGGCCAGTGAGTGAGTGAGTGTGTGAGAACTGTGCCGGGGAATGTGGAATATGGGTCCTTGGAGAGGAATCTTTGTAGTATGATCCAAAGTTTACTTGCAATATGTATCATTACTGTTCTGGTTTTAGGTGATAAAGTAGAATAAGTTATATTTTCAGTAGTTAAAAATCTCATCAGTGTCTATTTTCCTACAATTTGCTAGTTTCCCTTTGCTCCTCAGTTAAGGGTAACAACTGTGTATGTGGAGTCAGGGTTGAGGGTCAAAGCTGCAGAAGCAGACAGAATTCTGCAATACTGAATAGCAACTTATCAGCCTGAAACAGGGACAGGCTTCCTGTGTCCAAAATCCACTTCTGTTCCCATAACAGTTCATATACGTGCAGTGTCAAGTTTGGCTAAATCTGACAGACTTCTAGCAGCAGTGGTGGCGTTTGATTATTTCACATAACAGGAAGAGTACAGGAGGTGAACCCAGGTTTATGGAAGCAATCCAGCAATGTCCTCAAAGCCCAGGACCCTTTCCCCTTTCCAGTCTCCATCCTCAGCATACTGATGTCCTTCCTTGGGCTAGTTGACTCTTGGTTACAAGATAGCTGCCTCAGCCACAAGTATGGCATTGTCATACTATCATCCCAAGCAAGAAGAAAGGAAAAGGCAAGCAGATGCTTTACTCTTATCACAGAGAAAAGGCTTTCTCAGAAGCCCTCAGTGGACTTCTCCCTAAACGTCTTTGATCAGAACTGGGTCATATGGCCAACTACAAGGGAAGCTGGGAGAGTGTATAACACGAAGGAGAATGCCAGAGGCAAGACAGGTTTAGGTCTAAATCCCCGAGGACTGGGGTGGAGGGTGGGCATACAGCCAACCCAACTACCAGGGTTCTGCCAGCAAGGTTGTTGGGTCTTCGACTAACAACTTATTCAGGAAGCCAACAGACCGAGAAGATGGGAGACTAATTAATGTCCTAAAGAACCATCTTACCCAAGTCAGAGTTCAGGCTCCTTTTTAACTAAAAAAGAGGGACAGGATGTGGCTGATTGTTGCAAACTCCTTGGTGTTGGAATCCTTTGTTCTTGCAGCCATCCACGTAGGTCAGGTCACGATGTTCCTGTAAATCTCCAGTAAGGCAAATGTTATTTTCTATTCTGCATTTTATCTTTATATGAATGGATAAGTGTTACACCCTTCAAGGTCAGAGCCTTGAGAATAGGTTGTCCTGTATATTTCAGGCTATAGACAACATTTTTTTTTTTACAAAAGGTGCAGAACCAGCACGACTGAGCACAGGAAACAGAGCAGAGGGTTAGAACCAAAGGAACAGACCTAATATGGAGTCAGGTTTGTTCTTCCCTATTACAATTCCCCACTGTCAATGTCCATTTCACAGTCTTGTGGGAAAGGGGGGGACAACCATTCTGGCTACTTCCTGCTGAACAGAGGTGATGAGGGGGTGATCATGGAATGGAATTGATCAGCCTTGTACGGGGAACATTCCTTAGAATCTTTAGTCAGTGATACAGTCCTCTTTCCTTCTTTATCCACAACTGTTTGAACCTGATGAAACCCCGTAGGACTTCACTGAATTCGGGGTTTTGGGTTCCAGTTCCCAATACATATCTATTAATGTTAACTTTCTTACTGTATCATACTAGATTCCTGTGCTCTTTATTTGGACAAGAGTAAACAAATAGGTTGGCATTTTTCCAGCTACGCTGAAATTATCATCTCAATACTTATCTTTTTTTAAAGAGCAACCTAAGTCTTCCAAGGGTTCACAAACCCATCGCTCTCCAGGCCTGTCAGGAGTTGGGTCATTTTTTGATTCTGTTGATGGTGGTGCTGCTTTAATCTGAGTGTGATGAATCCATCGCTTTACCCCAGCTAACCTGACAGACGAGTGTGTGATGAGTAATACCACGTGTGGTCCTGTCCACCTTGCAGTCAGCTGATGCTCAGGCCATTGTTCCCTCCAGGTTTTACGCAGGACTCAGTCTCCAGGTTGGAAAGGATGTAAGGCTACTTTGGTTGGATAGGCAGACCTCTTAGAGGCAAACTCATGAAGAGAGGTTAGTATAGCGCTCAAAGTTGTAATATAATTGGCAACTTCTAGGCCTTTTAGAGCATTTATAGATTCTCCTGCCCGTGGAGACACCTGGAATAGCCTACCGTACGGTATTTCAAAGGGACTTAATTTACTTCTGCTTCTGGGAGCCACTCTGATCCGTAGCAGGGCAACTGGCAAGGCCCTGTCCCAAGTTAAATTAGTCTCTTGACATATTTTGGCAATGTTCCTTTTTAATGTATGATTCATTTTCTCGGTTTTTCCTGTCAATTATGGATGAATGTAGTTTCCAATTAATTTGCACTATTTTAGACACTTGCTGGGTTATGCTAGAGACGAAAGCAGACCTGTTGTCACTTTGAAAGGTCCTGGACAGTCCAAATCAGAGGATCGTTTCCTTAAGGAGGCGAGGGCTTTAACCACTTCAGAGGCTTTTTCTGTCCGGGGTGATATGCTTCCGCCCATCCTGAAAAAGTGTCCACAAACACTGGCAGGTACCTGAAATTTCCCGCGGCTCGAGGCATTTGAGTAAAGTCTATTTGCCAGTCCTCCTTAGGGCAGTTTCCTCTGTGTTTGGTCCCCGTCTGGAGAGGTCCGATGGTAGTCTGGGTCTTTTTTTAGCACAAATCATTCAATTCTGAGCTACTCGCTGAATGGTCTTTTGTAGGTTGGGCCCCGTTGTATACTTTTGAATCCACTGTAAGGTGGCATCTCTCCCATAATGGGTGCTGTTATGTATGTGCTGCAGCACAGTGTCCAGTGTCTCAGGGGTCAAGACAATTTCTCATGCACTGTATCTCCAGCCAGGTGAGCTGTGATCAGGAGTGAAACCCCAGTCTTTGGCCCTCTGCTTGCCCATTTCTGAATACACCAGCTGGTATTTTGACAAGTCCATCTACGGTAGGAGTGACCCTATCAAGGCGTGATAATTGCCTTCCTTTGCTGTTCTCTTTGCAGCTTGGTCAGCTAACCAGTTGCTCGTTATTACATGAGTTTCGCCTTTTTTGGTGGCCTGGGCAGCACATTATGGCCACTTGTGAGGGCTTATGGACTGCTTCTCACAGTGACAGGATCTCAGAAGCATGTTTTGTCTTTATTGTTTGAAGTGAGGAGCCCCCTTTCTTTCCAGATTGCTCCGCGAGCATGCACCACGAAGAATGTGTTACGACAGTCTGTGTATGGATTTGCTCGTATGCTTTCAGTGAGTAGTAGGGTCCTTGTCAGAGCAAGGATTTCTGCCTAAGCCAAAGAAACAGCTCTGATATGGTGTCAGATTTTTTCTTCCCTCCTACAGCAGCAATCAGTGACTGCTACGGTCATTTGCTCAGTGGGACCTTGGGTAAGTCATTTAGCGTCCCTGCCTCAGTTTCAACATCAGTATAAGTAAGAGAATTATAAAACCTGATTCCTAGACTTGGGGGAATTATTAAATGGCATAAACCACTCTAAGGGCTTGAATAAATGCCTGGCACATGGTAAGCTCTCATAAGTATTAAAAAGAGGCACTATATTTCCCAAAGTGCTAGATTTATAACCCAATTCCACAGAGTTTTGGAACTGGACCCTGTGCAGAAGATACAGAACTGGAAAACATGATTTCCAACCCGCAGAGGAGAGTTCTTTCTACCAAACATGTCTGTTACGTAATGTCGACCCTTTCTGCTTTTTCCCTGTGTTATCTCCTATTCTTCTCCCTTTCTCCCATTCTCTTCTCTCCCTCTTCCCCACTTGCTCTCACATCTACTCTTCTATCTTCTTTTCCCATACCTGCTCCTTTTCCTTGCTCCTGACCCCTTTCGCTTCCTTTCTGGCCAGGAAATTATCACAGCTTTGCCCTGTTCCTGACTCCAAAGGCTAAAAAAAGGATGCTGACCCTCACACAGGGCTCCAGATCGCTAGGAGACAGTTATCCTCCGAGGACTAACAGGTGATCTGTTCAGAGCTCGGTTAATTTATCCTGTGTGTGCTAAAGCATAAGTAATTCACAAGCCAGGAGAGTCATGCACCTAGTGTGCCAGGATTAGATGATAAACAGATTTCATTGCATTAGTTTCCTTTTGCCATATCACTCTCAAAGATCAGAAGAAAATCATAGGGAAAGGCAAAACCCTTCCCATTTAATCAAAACGGTTTATCCACCTTTTAAAAAATAATAAGTAGGGCAGAAATAGGACAAATGACTTAAGAAATGAACTTTGAAAGACTCTATTTGCCAAAGAATTACCCAGCAAGAAAGAACATTTGTTAATCTCAAAAAAAAAAAAAAAAAAAAGGTAGAACCTGGCTCCTGGGAGACTGATGAATGGAACACAACAGAAAAAGAAAACAAGAGAATGCATGTGTTATGAGCTTTGGAGACAAGCATGGAAAGAAGTTAGCATCAAGAGAATTCACATATGAGGGGAGAGTATAACTCAGTGGTAGAGGGTGTGCTTAGTGTGTATGAGGTCCTGGGTTTGATCCCCAGCACTATTAAATACAAATAAACCTAATTGCCTCCCTGTCACAAAAAGTTAAAATTAAAAATTAAAAAAAAAGAAAAAAATGCTTAAAAAAATCACATACTATATATTTAAAGCTATTCTGAGAAATCTGAAATATTAATTTTTGAATTTAGAAGCTCCAGGCTCAGTGTGCAGTATAATCTTTCTTCACCCAAAGGGTATGTCTTGGATGTTAGCAAAATCCTGTGTTCCTTTTTCTTTCTTTTTTTAAAAAATTGCCTTTAAGTTAGCACGAGATGGAAAAGATTCCCATTTGTACCTACTAGAGAAGAGGAAGGGAGGAAACCGGAAGTTAGACCAAGCGGTGTCAAAGCCTCACCCTTCCCTTGTTCATTACTCCCCAGCTGTCCATCTAAACAGGAAAATGTCCAGGGTGCCTGGGGCAGGATCTGAGGGAAAACAGCAGAGTTTCGTTCCTAGTTACCCTCATCTCCACCAAAAGCAAGTGCGTGGTTGGGATGAATCTTCCAGGAATTGACTGTACCTGGGTTCTCTGCCTCCAGCCAGCTGGAAAGCCTTGGCAGAGGTCAAAACCTCAGATGCCGGTGAGGACCCAAAGGGAACGAGCAAAGGCCAAAGGGGCCACCAGTAAGATAATACAAGCAGCAGTACTTGTTTTGAGATTAAATAGCAACAGAAGTGCAGGACTGCAGGGTAAAGTATGCAGGAGCGAAAAAGGAAGATACGTACAAATGTATGTGGATTCGCAGGAATATTGTTAGTATTGTTAGGGAGCAATCACCACTTTCTTTTATGTGAGAAGGGAGAGCAAGATATACATACAGATAGAAAGTAGCAAACCAACAGAAATAAAACAATTGGTTACCTATAGATGGGGAGGGAGGGCAGCAGATGGAGATGTGGATGAATATAGTCAACTTCCTTAACTGTGTTTTTATATAATTTTGAATGTGAGCTGTATAAATGCTCAAACATGTTTTACCTATTCAAAAATAAAATTTACTTATGAAGAAAATAAAAGCAAACCCATTTTGAAATCAAACCATCAGTAAGAACTCATGATTTAAATGTTTTTCTTAGCTTAAGCCACTGAAAGAACTTACAGGCAGTGACACTCCAATGGTCATGAGCTCACCAAATACAGAGATATTGGATTTTAAATACTGTTCTCCAGTGAAAGGTCCCAGGGCTCCTTGAAGAAATGGCTGATTCTGGATCTGGGGCGTGGAAAGAACAAGGTGAGCCCAGGACATTTTTTGCATCAAGAAGCAGGGAAGTGCTTAAGCTGGTGGGGACATCTCAAAGGACACGGGAGCCAGCCAGCTTGAAGGAGCTTCCTCTGGCCAGGTTTGGTACAGTTTGAGCACCAAAAGTGACTGCAGTTGGTTATAAAAATTGAATAAGAATATGAAAAGGAATATCTGTATGTATATGGATGACTGAAACATTATGCTGTCCACCAGAAACTGACACAACATTGTAAACTGACTATACTTCAATAAAAAAGAATGCAAATTTTAAAAAATTTAAAAAATAAAAAGCCACACATCATAACACTGTTCAAAGAGAGAGAGACAGAAAACAACTGATTTGCCACCATTGAAAGTGACTGTAGCAACTCTTCATTCTGAAAGTTAGCAACCAAAGAAAAAGAGGCACTTACCCGGCCTTTTTAAAATTCATCCCCAATAGGTAAGGGAAAAGCTCTCGTTTACAGAGGCATGCCTGCAAATAAATGAAGAAGAAATGAAAATTTAGAAAATCACCATTTTGCAAATAAATAGTGTCAATGGATGTGTATTCCATTAAGTACAGAACAGGTGATCCACACACCCTGCCAACCAGATTTTCAAGGGAATCCCACCTTTACCATGGAAAGACCTGTGGGTTGTCATGTTAGCCAAATGATCATATTTAGGGTCACTGTTGTTGGACAGCCTGGCATTCTGTCTCCTGATTGAAGTGATATGAGGTACAGATCACCTGTGAATTATCCCTGCTAAAAGTCTTTTAACATAATTCCAATCCAGCCTTTCAACCCAACTTCCAGTTTACAGGAAAAATCAGGGGCAGGGAGGGAGTTAAATGATATGACAAGAAAACAATCAGAGAAGTCCAGAATATGAGTTATTCTACCAAACTTTGGCCTGGACTCTCCTGAAAGTCAGTGTTCTAAAACCAAACAAACATACCAAAGTTTGAGGGGCTGTTCTTGTTTAACTTGCTAAACCAAATACAGTGAGTGAAACTTGATTGGTTCTTAGTTCAAAAACCAAAGCAATAGCTATAAAAGCCATTGGAGACAAGGACATTTTAAGCTGGACTGTCTATTAAATTTGGATATAAATAGGGAGCTACTGTTAATTTTCTTATGTGTGATAATGGTTTGTGCTTGTCTAAGAAAATAACCTTAGTCTTAAGGAGATGCAGGATGAAATAAATCTCAAGATGTCCATTACTTCATTTCAAACATTCATATAGATGATAGATAAATAGTTGTGTAGGTAGGTAGGTAGGTATGGAAGAACCAAATATGGCAAAATTTTAATACTTGCTGAGTCAAGGTTTTGATATTTGTCATAATCAAAAGTTGGGTGGAAATCCACATGTGAGTTAAATAGAGTAGGAGACAGTGTCTGGCACTTAGTAAGTTCATGTTCCATGCATTTTTTTTGCTTGCCTGGGTCACTGAGCAGAGTTTCCCACAGTAACAAGGGCAGCATGTGAGAGGTGGAAGGCACCAAGGAGATCATCTGTCCAGCCCCTTAATGTGACCGTCAGGAAGATGAGGTCTGGTCCCTGAACACAGTGGTTCTTTGAGGCTTGGCTGCTCTCCCCAGTGAAAGAATGAGCTCTGGAATCAGGAAGATGTGGATGCAAAGCCCCTGTGTGATCTTAGACAAGTCACTTAACATCTCTGAGGTGTATCTCCCTCCCATATCCTCCTAAAGGGGTAATAATATGGTCTCACACAGTCATTATGAGGATGAAGTGAGAACAACGTGCATAAAGAACTTGGGGCAAACCGCCACAAAGCTGACAGTCCCAGTACATGCTGGTTCTTATTACTTCTGCCTCCAACTGCTCGCCATCCTCTAGTTTCTCCCTCCTCTGACCTGTCCTGCAGTTGCCGCTTTCAGCATCCATCTCACTTGGGCTTCCGTGAGAAAGGCCAGGTGCAGGACCACAGTGCAGACGGGCTCCTGCACTCCGCTACCATGCTGACGTGCCCTTGTGCTGAGGAAGCGTCACTAACAGCTGTTCAGGGCCTCCTGCTCTCCAACGCGATCAAAGACGGTGGCTTCAGCCCCCATTCTTACCAGAGAAAACGTGGAAGAAATCGGGGTGGCTCAGAACAGATTTTATAACAAGAAATAGAAAATAGGAAGAAAAGTATAAATCCCGGAAATCACTTGACAGTAGACAGGTGCAATTTACTGTGTGCTGCAGCTCACAGACAGGAGGAGACAATGGCTCTTGAAGTGAAAATAAATAACCACAGCTCGGGGAGTGTTTAATCCATATCAGTTACTGCAGTGGGCGCTTTGCAGGTGTGATCACACTTGATCTTCATAGCAACTCTTTTTTAAATGAATCAGCATATTTATTTTAAAACATTTTTAAAGTTTTTTTTTTTTGTAGGGGAGGTAATTGGGTCTATTTATTTATTTATTACTATATTTTTTTTGATGGAGATGCTGGGAATTGAACCCAGGACCTCGTGCATGCTAAGCACACACTCTACCATTGAGCTATAACCACACCCCCAACTATGGCAGTTCTTTAAGAGAGATATTATTCCCCTTTTTCAGATGAGGCTTTGGAGGCTCAGAGAGATGGAGTGATTTTTCCAGTTAGCTGCTGCAGAGTCATATTTGCATCTGGGCTCCACTTCAAAGCCTGCACTTTAATTAACCAATAAGGTACATCAGCTGCGGAGTTATCCTGCCCAGAAATGGCCTCATGGAGGTCACCATGGTGATAAGATCCATTCGGCTGAACCCGAACTGCTGTTTTTTCCAACCACGTCAGCCAGGGAGTACAGGCCAGGTGTAAGCTCATGGCCTAGTCAGTGCAGCCCTTCTTGCTAACTGTCTGACACCCAAGCTCCACTTGAGCCCTTTGCTCTTAGTCCAGGAGCAAGTGATCCCCGCAGTGGGGACCCCAAAATTAAAGCATCTGTGGGGCCTCATGGCATCCAGAGCGGTGGGGTGATGCCCAACCAACCCAAGAGTGTCTCTTGAGTGCTGGTGCCGAGGCCACTGTCCCCTGTGGACGTTAACAGTGAGTCCTCCGGGCCACCTCTACCCACACCCATGTGGGTCCCTGTACGAGGAGTCTCTGGGCTGAGCCCTGACAGGGGACCAGGAGTGGCTTACCTGGCCTTTGAGCCCTCTTCCTGGGGAACAAATTGCCAAGCCACCTTGGGTCACTTAAATGGCTCTTTCTGTTTCTGCTCCCAGAGTCCCACCAAATCAGAAAAAGGCTGTAGCCCTCCTTCTCCAGGGACCTGCCTGCTCTCTGTCCTAAGTTACAGTCCCAGCCCTTCCTAAAACTGCCCTTTCTCTCTCCTGTGGCCATGTGCCTTACCCATAATGTTGTCCATCATTTTTCACCTCCAACTCTTTGCTCTTTTTTTTTAAACTTTTTGCTCTTTCTACCTGGATCACCTCCATCCAATCCACAATCTCCAACTGGCTAAATCTAATCACCTTTCAAGACTTAGGTCAGGGGTCACCTTCCCCAGGATAGTCTCTATGAGGTGCCTCCCGACAGACTCCCACAGCATCATGTGTCTCTAACATCCATGGTTATTAGCATGGCTTCTGGAGCCAGACTATCTCGCTGTGAATACCGGCTCTGACACCTACCAGCTAAATTACCTTGACTTGTTTAAGAGGACTGAGTTCATACCCACATGGCACTTAGAATAGCGCCTGGTCATTGGAAGCAACAAACAGATGTTAATTATTACTGCTGTTAACTCCTACTGCTCGTACCACTGGCAGCCTGGTTATATCACTCTGGGTTGTAATTCTTTATTTGTCTGTCTATCCCATGATTGGGGTCTTCTCGAGCACAGAATTATATACTATACACCTTGGTATCTTCCATTCCTCGTGCGCGCCCTTGCACATAGAAGCGTTTAATGAATGCTTACTGGAATTGGAGGTGGGTGGGTGGAAAAATGAGGTGAATGTGGGCAATTCCATAGGATAAAACCTGAGAACAGTGTCCAGTACTGGTCTAAGGCATGGCCTTGCTTCAGGTGATGCAGGTAGAATGGGGGGGGGGGGTCATCAGTGTCAAGGGAGCAGAGAACTATGAATCCTGGTGTTCGAGAGATCATCCAAATGGGTATTTTAGTCACCAGGACTGGGACCAGGAGGTACAGGGATGTGCTGGGAAGGCAGGAAGCCCAGGGATGAGATCCTTGCATCAGCTGGGAATGTGGGCAAGAGCTGGAAGATGCTCTTACAAAGGACGAGAGAAGGTATGGCATTAAGAGAAGGAGATTGCCTCTCCCTGCTCTCCAGCCCCACTACATCCTCAGTGCCCTGGCCACCAACAGCTGAAAATATGGACTTCGTTGGTTAGCTGGTTGTTGGGAATCCTTCCTTGTCTCCCATAGCTGTGGCATTTATATGTGTGAACACATGTGTGTGTTAGCACACGCAGAGCTTCCTGTTTTGGCTCACTGGCTTACTGACCTCACTGCCCCCGAATTCCTCATCTCCCTCGACCTCCACTACATCCTATTTCAGTCCTCCTTGCCTTGGAATTTGCTGTCCTATATATCTATCTGCTGTGCGACCTTGGAGCAGTCACTTCATTTTTCTGGGCTTTGATTTTTTTTTTCTCCATGTAACATGGGGAAGTTGAATTGTGATCTCTATAGCAGTATTTTTGAACCTTCAAGTCATGACCCATTAATGGGTCAAGAAACCAATTTAATGGGTCAGGCGAACATCAAAATAGAAGACAGAATAAATAACAAACAATAATGTGAAATAGACTATATGTTAATGTATGTGTGTGTGTGTGTGTGTCTCCTGGGTTGTACATAAGTGTGTTGCTTACTGTTCATCATGATCAAAAAAAAAATTGAAAGCACATTTCTTTAGACCCCTTTCAGCTTTAAAATTCCAGATGTGTAAAATATTATTTCCAACTTTTTTTTTGCAAGTTTGAGGATGGAAAGGAGCAGAAAAAATTTCATTTTTAAGGAAGATTTACTCATGACAACAACCAGCAACTTCAGGTTGTGCTGACAAGTCAGTTATACTATCTTCAATCAAGAAATTGTTCATGACAGTGCAATGGCAGGTACCAGATCTAGAGTAACATACTTTGTGTAGCTCAGAAGTTCACGTTGAGGGGTCAAGAGGAAGCCCTCTGGCTCCCCTTTGGTGGCAGTTCCATATTGAACACAGAGCATCTGCCAAAAGATGAGAGGGCAAAGGGCAGGAGGAGGAGGAAGATGAAGAGGAGGAAGAGGAGGAGGAGAAGTTCATATTTCTGGGGGGGAGGGGGATAGCTCAGTAGTAGAACACATGCTTAGGATGCATGAGGTCCTGAGTTCAATCCCCAGTACCTGTATTTAAAAAAAAAAATAGTAAAATAAAAGAAAAAATAAAATAAAGGTAATCAGAATGAAAAGACTCAAAAAAAAAAAAAAAAAGAAAGAAGTTAATCCTTCCTTCTCCCAAATCATACTGTAATTATGTGGTGCTTCCTTCCTTGATGCATAAAACCCCAATCTAGCGCAGTGTGGTCAGCACGACCCCTTCTCAAGATCCTGAGGGTGTTACGCACTAATAACACAGGAAGGACAGACTCAAGTCCGGCTCTGACGTTCGAGGTCTGGTTACTTTTCAGTGAGTGTCTTTTGAGCACCTATTTGTTTAACTGCAGAAGTCTGCTTTTCCTTCTCTAAAACAAGGAGGATTAGTTAGAACTCCTCTGAGTTTCCTTTTGTATATAACTACCCCCATGCACTGAGATCCCACTGTGCTCTATACACAGGACCTCTATACATTTTCTGCTTTTTTTCTTACGATAACCGCATGACAGAGATATTTCAGCTCCTAATTTTTGGACATGGTGTGGAGAGTTAAGTGACAGATCCCATGACTGAAACCAACTCTGGTCTCTGCCTCCAAAGCCTTGGCTCTTTCTATTATACTTGTTTTGTTGTTGTTGTTTTATTTTGTTTTTTAATTTTATTAATTCCAACTTGTTGACTTTCTCTTTTTTGGGCGGGAGGGGGGGTGCAGTAATTAGGTTTTTAAATGTATTTTTTAATGTAAGTACTGGGGATTAAACCCAGGACCTCATGCATGCTAAGCATGCACTCTACCACTGAGCTATACCCTCCCCACTCCTTGTGGTTTTTGAACACTGATCCCCTCAGGCTTGCTTGGAGGGCAGCAGCCCTGGCCCGGGCCTACTGTCTCAGAACCCAGCCAGGGGGACTGCTTCCCATGCAATTCTGGTTAGTCTCAAAGTTTGAGGACTGTAAATGTAAATTAAAATGTAAAAAAAGTCATAACCAAAAAAAAAAAAAGTCGGACACACTTTAGTCTAGATGAGTTGATGATGTGGCTTTCCTAAGAGACCACAGCACCTAACACTTACAATGTACTTTCTAACGGCCAGGACTCTGCTGGCTTCTTTATGTGAGCCCAGTTCATGGCAGTGCCATGTGAAGTGAGTGCTCTCCACGTTTTACAGGCGAGAAGCCTGAGGCTCAGGAGGTGCTGCTGAGGGTGAGGGGCAGAGCCATGAACCAGGCCATGTGGCTCCACTGTCCCCAACAGCCACAACTCGCTCCTCAGGCAGGAAAAGAAACCAGATAGCAGAAAAGAACAAGGAAGTAGGAAGACTGGACAGAGAGCAAGAAATGAGACTGAGAAGAAAGTGTGAGGCTACTGACCCCAAATCTTCTTTATTTCAGTGTTTTCTATCAAGAGCCTTAGTGAGATAGCCAGAAAAACCAGGCACATTATGTGACGTTTATTATGAAGCAAAATGAGGAAAACAAACATCTGCATTTCCAAGTTCTGGTTAAAAGAGGTGGCTTTTAAATTGGGAGTTCAAAGTTTGCAGGTACTAACTACTATATATAAAATAGATAAACAACATGTTTCTTCTGTATAGCACAGGGAGCTATCTATACTCAATATCTTGTAGTCACCTATAATGAAAAAGAATATGAAAACAAATTTACATATATATGACTGAAGCAGTATGCTATATACCAGAAATCGCCATATTGTAACTGACTCTACTTCAGTTAAAAAGAAAAAAAGACAAAAAAGTAGAGGTGGCTTTGTCGTCAAGGAAGAAGCCAGGACTCAGAGTGTGAAGACGGGGGCTAAAACCAGCTCTGCATCACTGTGGGAACAATTCAGACTTTTATGGAGCTTCTACCGTGTGACAGGACACCTTAACCACAACCTCTCACTTAAGCTCTCTGTGCTTCTTTACCTGCAAGAGGGGCATACAGTGTTGCTGCAAGTGTCAAACCACATTAAATATTTGGACCTGCCTTGTGGACCATAACAAAATTGACAGATATTCAAGGGCGTTGCTGTCAATATGAAGTTTCTTCATCATCATTTGTCTGCCAAGTACCCGCTGTTCGCTCAGCATTGACTAAACTTGGGGACAGAAATGAATTCCTGGTGTCACAGCCTTGGAGACCAAGAGTGGAACAGCCAGGGACTGAATATCAATACCTCATTTTGTGCCTGTTTCTTGTCCGTTCCGTAAGTGCCTTCTCAGTATTGCGGATGAAAAACTATAGGGTTCCGGAGGTTAAAGACATAGCCTGACCTTGAATTTCCTTTGAAAGTCAGGATAAAAGTAAAAAAGCGCTTCTTTTGGTGCCAAGAGCACTGGCTCCAGGTGAATGTGACTTTTTTTTTTTTTTTTGGTAAAATACAATAGATAGACAAAGTAGAATCCCATTTATTGTTATTACTTCTGATTAGTGGAAATCGTGGGACTCTCAAAATTCAAATACAGGATGGTTTGAAAACAGAAAGCCACCTGTCTTAGTGCATTCAGGCTCCTATAATAAAATGTCACAGACTGAGTGGCTTATAACAACAGAAATTTACTTCTCCCATTGCTGGAGGCTGGGAGTGTGAGGTCCGGGTGCCCCAAGGTGGGGCGAGGGCCCTCTTCTGGTCACAGACTTCTTACTGTGTCCTCATGTGGTGGGCGGGGTGAGGGAGCTCTGTGGGGTCCCTTATAGGAGCGCTAATCCTGTCTATGAGCGATTGATCCTCATGACCTAATTACCTCCCAAAGGGCTCACCTCCTAATAACCTCATGAGCAGGATTAGGGTTTCAACATATGGATTTGGGGCAGGGGGAAACAGTCAGATCACTGCACTGTCTATATCTGCTGAAATGATTCTGTCCATGCATGCATTTATTCAAGAAATACTGTTTTTTTTTCCTATAATCTGTTCATCAACTTAATCTTGATACTTCAGGCCTCTACCTGAGTAGACGTGGGCTTCATTTAGTCAGTATTGGGGCTCTTCCTCTCCCTCCCAGGGTTGCATCAGAATCTGGGAGGGAGGCCCACAGAGCGCTAAAAATGATGAAACGTTCTACAAATGTGGTCTTTGATTGGGCTACTATAATGAAACATCACAGACTGGGTGGGTTAAACCACAGATATTTATTCCTCAAAGTTCTGCAGCCTGGGAAGTCCAAGACTCAAAGTGCTGGCAGATTCTATTCTTGGTGAGGGCTCACTTCCTTGGTCACAGACAGTGACCTTCTAGCCCTGTGCTCACATGGCCTTTTCTCCCTGCGTGTGCTGGAAAGAGAGATCACAGTGGTGTCTCTTCTTCTTCCTAAAAGGGCATTAACCCCATCATGAGGGTCCCACTCTCACGACCTCAAGTAAGCCCAGTTACCTCCCTCCGACGTCCTCCAGGGGTCTGCCTCTCCTTCAAACTCTGTCCTCTTCCATGGGTTTGGCTTTTGGAAAACAACATCCCAAAGGATCTACAGACCCCTCTGTTTCCTGTCTCACCCTGTGTCTCCTCTGAGGCAGTGAGTCGAGGAAGGAGAGAAATGGGCAGGGGGAGAGAACGGAGGGTGTTTATGGAGCAAAAGTGTAACTGAACAGCTCAGACTGTCCCCCAGCCACAGTATCATGGGTGGGGTGTCTTCTGGACACGGAGGACGGTAGATGTGGCTTCTCCCCTCTCGCTGCCCCCTGGCCAGGCTTGGGGCTGGGGCCAGATGCCCGGGTGCCAGCTGCCCTGTCTCACATCACCTGATGCTCCAAACCCCTCTTCCAAAGAGGAAGCACAATAACATCACGAAAGAATCCAGTCAAAATAATTTGCTTTTCAGGAGTAACTGAAGGACAATGATCTGACAGGTGGGCGTTCCAAAGTTCATTAAAACACTGTTTCTAAAGTTTACACAAAAGCATTCTCTTAGGGGGAAGGGTATAGCTCAGGGGTAGAGTGTGTGCTTAGCATGCACGAGGTCCTGGGTTCAATCCCCAGTACCTCCATTAAAATAAATAAATAAATAAACCAATCCCCCCAACCCCACCACTAAAAAAAAGCATTATCTCTAGAGTTCAAATACTTTCATGTGACAAAAAAGAATATAACTCCTTCTCTACATTATTTCCCCAAAATATTCCCAGAAATTATGGATAGTTTACTATAAACTAACATAGCATTTTTAAAAGGGTCAATTTCACTCACTTAAGTGAATGTGACTCTTTCCTTCTCTAGGCCCTTGCTTACCTATTTCAGGCACTTTAGGGGAAAAAAGCCTTCTTAAGGCACTTGAAAGCTAGGTTTTGATGCTGTAATAAGAATGAAGAGAGATATCCTTGATTCTTTTCATTTCTGATTCCAAAAAGGACAGCCTGGATGATCTTTTATTAATAGCTGTGGGCTCAACAATGTGCTGCTTGGCTTGGGGTTCACAGCCCTGCAGAGGTGTCCCCATGTGGGCCTCTTGGGTAAAAAAAAGTCCCAGTAAATCGGGTCTTCCTCAGCAGGGAGCCCTGGGTCCCCTGAGCAAAGCCAAGGACAGCAGGGGCTGCAGTCAGATGTCCCTGAGGGCTGCCCCCAGGCCCCTAGATGGCCAGGAAGAACACAGGCACCTGAGTGGGACTGGCTGGCGCTTGCTAATTCAGTCCGTTCTCCACACGTTTCCCACTTGATGAGTAGACAGTTTTTGATTCAGTGCATTTTATGGATTGCTGGAGGATTTCTGTAGCAAACAGTTAACCTTGAGCAAGGTGAGCTTTTCTGAAACCAAGTAGGTTTCTGAGCTGCCTGTTCCTGCTTTCAGTTGGCTGTGAACTCAGGAAATGGCCATTGATTTTTATCCCAGGCAGAACTTAATTCAAGAGGAAGTTTGTTGCCAAAACATCCAAGCTTCAGTCAGAGTCAAATCAAAATGGTTTTATGTCCCACACAAAATGAAGTCCATGAGTGTTGACTAGAACCTTACTGGATGACTTATTGTAATGCAGTTACTAAGAATAAGAAAAAGCATCTGTTTCTATACCAAAAGGCCATGTTCATTAACGTCACAACTTGTGAACTGCCCGGGGCATTTCTGAAGATAAAAGTGGCCCCGCCGGGCACAATGCAAGCCCAGGATACAGCTTCCCCATTGGCCTCAAGCCTATGAGATCCTCTGTCTTTCTGAGCCAAAAACATGAACTCCTGAACCACTTTGTTTTTGAGACTCTTGTGGCTCTAAATATTTGCAAATAATTTAAGAAATGTATATTGAATGAAAAAATGCATGACTGAGAAAAGTAAGCTTAGTGAGTCAAGTAACATCCAAAGTTACTTAACCAGTTAGCAGTAATCTTGGTCTTGAAGCCTCCATCCAATTTCTATTTCATTCTTCCAGTTAGCTTCTTTGGACTCTTTCAGCATTATAAAAAGGGGCAGTAATATTGTGCCCTCCTTTGTTTCAGAATAAGAATGTCAGCAGAATGTCTTGAAATCTTTGAAGAAGCAAATGTAAGTCAGTGTATGGAAAGGCAGGCGTTATGTCAAGCAGCATACCACTAAAGCTCTAACAGGTGGGGTAATAACATTTCTAAAATTCTCTAATTTGACATTGGAAATGTGCCCTCCTCCATGTGCAGAAATGCAATCATCATTCTGTTTGCTGGGCTACATGAGAAATGAGACTTGAATGGCCTGCCTTTTTTGTTCAGATAAGTGGATGATAAGATTCTAGCCAGTGTCCTCTAACTCTGTGTCCACAAGCACACTTGCTGCAATAGTGGAAAAGAAGACCATCTTTATCATAAAGGCTGCCAGGCTGAGACTTGACTGATTCTATGTTGGGGAACCCTGATGGCTAATGGAAATACAGCTGTGTGACTGCTTGGATCAACATGGCTATTGGGTAAATGGTGTATGAATGACTCATTAATAATCACCGTAGAAAAAGCATTGTCCCAACTCTGTTGACTTAACCGTGCTGTGGGGCTGGGGATGGGTGAGCCTGGACAGAAGCATGAGGGATGAAAGGAGACTCCTCTAACTGGGAGACCCATCTGTCAGCAGGGAGAGGGCAGGGTTGGTGCTGTTGGGGCCCTGTTCCTTCTAGTCAACAAGGATGTATCTAAACAACAGCCCCCATGGTAGGCAAAGACTTTTCTTTTTAAAAAAATTATTAATTTATTATTTTTATTTTCTTTGGGGAGATAGATAATTAGGTTTATTTATGTATTTACTTATTGAAGTGTAGTCAATCACGGTGTGTCAGTTTCTGGCATACAGCATAATGTCCCAGTCATGCATATACATACATATATTCGTTTTCATATTCTTTTTCATTAAAGTTTATTATAAGATATTGAATATAGTTCCCTGTGCTATTTTAAATCTGTTTTTTTTTTATCTATTTTCATATATAGTGGTTAACATTTGCAAATCTCAAACTCCCAAATTTATTTCTTTTTAATGGAGGTACTGGGGATTGAACCCAGGACCTCGTGCATACTAAGCACACACTTCAGTGCTAAGCTATGCCATCCCCCCCCATCAGACAGAGACTTCTCAAGCAGTACATGCTTCCTGCCCTTTATATACATTTTTCTCTTCATTAAACTTTCATTTTGCAGCCAGTGCTATCTCACTACTTTGATGCCCAGCACAACAGCTTCAAATACATATCTTAATGTCCAGTGTCATGAATTGGAAAGGTGCTTATCACACGAGGGAAAAGTCTGTTGCTTACCAATGAGGAGGCACCTCTAGCACCAAAAGTGAAAATGTATGTTTTGTGTAAATGATCAACTAGACTCTCCACCCCTCCCTGTGGCAGCCTTGATAGGAAACCGATTGTTACGGCTGTGGAGTGCTACACCCTCAGCCTCCCCCACAACTTTGCAGGGTGTGAAAGGTCAGTCTCACTATTCTCTTAGCAAACAACTCGCATTTCAGCATTCTCTGCAGGCGGCGCACCCAAACCTTGCCAGGCGTGAGACAATTACCCAGGGAACTTAAAATAAATGCATATTTTCCAACTGAATCACATATCTGATGAATCAAAATTAGTGGTGAGGAGCGTGGGGGTGGTGGCAGGACAGCCGTCTTTCTAGCAAGCACTCCAGGTGGTTCTGATCTACAGTCAGAATGGGAAGCTGGATTCCTAGGTTGAATTCTGGGGGGAAAAAGTAGAGAGATTTTGTAGGTCATAAGAGAATTTCCCCCCTGAATAACAACTGCTGAGACAGTCTAGGAATCTTGGTAAAAACCAATGTCAGGATGCCCCACGTCACTCTGGTCCTGCTCTCGTTTGGAACTGTAATCTTTCTGAAGGAGGCTTTGGATCCTATTAAGTCAGAACCTCTTGAACAGTTACCATGTGCCAAGCCCTTTGGGCAACTCAGTAGGTTAAGCATGTTTTCTGTTTAGAGGAAACTGACACTGAATCTAGACTGAAAAATCTAGACTCTCATGCATGAGTAATCAGGTGATAATCTACAGACTGAAGGAGCCAGAGGTCCGGAAGAGATGATCCTGGAACACCTTGACCCACATGATGCTGGTAACTGTCTTCCTAGGGGGCCAAGGATGCTTCTTTTCTTTCTCATAATTGATGAAGTGCCCAAGGGCAGTGCCTATGTGCTGAGTGCAGCTGTCCCAAGAGGGTTAGGATGGAGCAGCATGGAAGCACCTCCCACCTCTGATGGAAGAACTGAAGAAAGGCTGGAATATGCAGTTATGCCAGAGATCTGTGGAGAAAGTACTCAACTGGACTGTGCATTTAAAGAAGGGAGGAAGATGATGCTATTGAAGATAAGAGAAGAGGAAATCCAAAGGGCCAGGAATTCTGCCTTCTGCCAGGTACACTGGGAGCCCAGCATGTGCTGTTTGTCCAGCTGTGCCTTCTGAACCTGATATTCCAGCACGCCACCTGCTTTCCAGCCCTGAATCTGTCCGGCAGACTGCTGGTTTTCTTGTTTGTCCATGCTCTATTGCAAGGCTAGAGGGCCACTGCTGTGGTTTTGAAGTTACAGGGAATCAGCCAAGAGGAAGAAGCACCGAACTACAGAAAAACTTAAGACCAGCTGCACCAAACTACATCAGCGGAGACCACAGTGAGTCTGGGAGCAACCCAGGCCTCTGTGCAGAAGGGCATGTTGTAAAACAAAGTTATTTACATTCTCTTAAAACGAGTGCAGGGAAAGATGGATGGGGTTCTGGTAGTAAAGTCAGCAGCAAAGTCTCTTTTAAAGGTCTGAAGAATTCTAAAAATGCCCTATAGAGGGGTGCTTGTCTCTCTCTATTCTCACAGAGAAACAGTGTGTTTTCCTTTTAAACAAATAGAAAAAACATATTCAGGTCCATCTCAAAACTGGAGCCGAAAGTTTAATTCTGAAAATAATGAACATCCAAAACTGAAATCGTTTTCTCAAAAAAAAAAAAAGTGGTAGTAGCTAACAGCATTACTTATTCAACGTGTACTAATAGCAGAACTTTCCATCCAGATTTTAGTGTGTAAGTAAATGACCAAATTTGTTCATTTATAGAAACTGATCTGAAAAAGGAACTTTTCCTGAGCTTCAATGACAAAAAAAAAAAAAAAAGGTATTTAGTAAAAAGAAAGGGGAATACAGGTTTCTGATTTCTAAAAAGCCAAAGATCAAAGTTCCTTGACACAGTCAGTTATCACATTTTAACCAAAAAGCAAATGACATCTAAAGGGTCTGCCAGCCAGCCAGCTGGACACCACCGGTTAGACTGTTTTTCTGTGATGCACCAGTGTCAGTCCCAGTAGAACCAGTCAGCAGCTCAGCATGGCAAGGGAAATGCAGTGTAAGCATCACTGTGACAGAAGAAAGGTCTGAATTCTTCCAGCAAGGGTATTTAATGCCCGGCATGAAGAAAATAAGTCTTCAGCGACCTGAGAATAGGAAAAAAAAGGCAGCTGTAGGTGTGTATGTGGCTAAGGAGAGTTAGGAAAACAAAATATATGTGCCTCCCCGACTAAAACCTAAACACATTGTGTTAGGATTTTCCTGAGGCTTCAAGGATGGACACCCAGAGATCTAAGCAGGGCACACTTGTCCTCTCCTACAGCTGAAAGGACACTTTGCAGCCCCCACCGAGGATCAATAGGATGCCCGGTGATTGTGAGCCATCTCCCGTCTCTGGAAAAGCCCTGCAGCATCAGTTTCCCAACATGCAGAGTCGGGTTTTGACGACCGATTCAATAGGACTAGAAAACTTCATCACATTATTGTCTATGTTCAGTTAGAAGCCCTTGATTTCTTTCTATTGGGGATGAAAATGATTAAGTCAGCAATCTTAAATGCCCAGGAGAAGTAATCAAAATAAAATTTTCCACCAGGTTTCATCTCAGGTTGAAATTTGCTTCCTAGTGACCAACTCTGCCATAATGCTTTCAGATACTTGTTTTTGTTTCCTGATTTGCTCAGCGGGAATCATTTCTCTTTGGACTGTGTTTAATCAGACTGTCTATAATCAACCGCGCGTGTTCAAAGTTTTCCTTACAGGACTTGCATTTTGACTCTCCTGTGCACCAGCAGTCAATTCATGATAACAATGCTTATTCGGCTGCTTGAATTCCCAAGATTTCATCTGGGCACTTAACATTTGGGTTGTTTTGTTTGTTTGGTTTTGGTTTTATATGAATATAAAATATATAATATATATTATATAATAAAATATGTAATATAAAATATATATTCATATAAAACCAAAAACCAAAACCTTTTTCAGATTCTTTTCTATTGTAGGTTATTACAAGATATTGAATATAGTTCCCTGTGCTATACACTAGGTCCTTGTTATTCATCTGTTTTATATATAATAGTGTACATCTGTTAATCCCAAACTCCTAATTTATCCCTCCCCCAACCCCTTTCCCTTTTGGTAACCATAAGTTTGTTTCCTATGTCTGTGAGTCTATTTCTGGTTTGTAAATAAGTTCGTGTCTTTTTTTTTTAAGATTCCACATGTAAGTGATATCATATGACATTTGACTTACTTCACTTAATATGATAATCTTTGGGTACATCCATTCATGTTGCTGTAAATGGCATCATTTCATTCTTTCTTATGGCTGAGTAGTGTTCCATTATGTATATACACCACATCTTCTTTATCCGTTCTTCTGCCAGTGGACATTTAGGTTGCTTTCATGTCTTGGCTATTGTTAGTGCTATGAACATTGTGGTGCAAGTATCTTTTCAAGTAAGAGTTTTCTCTGAATATATGTCACTTAACATTTGAATCTAGGTATTCATTGACTCAGTTCCCCACATTTAAAAATGTACTATGAATATTACAGCTTTACGACAACATTGAAAATTCAAGGTGGTTTTGGATAATACTCTGTGAAGAAAATTATGATCTTAATATTTGTGGAAATTAATTCCTCATGTGACATACAGGGTGGGGGGTAGGAAATTAAACTGTAAGAAGACTGAAACAAGATTATGGAGGTATTCATTCACATGATTCATAGTTCAACAACTCATGGTTTTCTCAGGATCCTGTGGATTGCCTGGGTGATTCTTTCCTGGCTGCACCCATGTGGCAGGTTGGCCGGAGGCTGGGCTCGGCTGGGCTCAGCTGGGCTGTCAGCGAGGCACACTGATGTTAACCACATGCAGCCTTTCCACATTTCTAACACTGTGGTGGGCTCAAGGCAGCATTCTTAAAAGGAGGATTCCAAGGGTGTGAAAACAGCTATAAAACCTTTTAAATGAAGCTACAAGACCTATGTCATTTCTGTCACATTTTATTGGTCAAAGCAAGACATGAAGCCAGCCCCAGTTCAAGAAGAGAGAAAATAGACATCACCTCTTGAGAAGAAAGTAGCAAAGTCACATTGCAAAAAGCTTATGGGAGGGGAGAGATGGATGCCGCCATTTTGGAAAACCATCTACCATACTCCACCTCTTAACTAAAACAAGTCACACTCCAGCCACATGCAAAGTCCACTGATCACCACCTTTCTCTGCAGCTCATCATATTAGGGTGTCTGCTCCAAGTCTGGGATCTAGGCATCTCCATCTGGTGCAAACGTGGAAGGGTGAGTTCCTTGTGCCCCTGTCTGCAGCTGCTCCATGTGGTTCTCTCCATCTAGAAACTTGTGAACTAAAAAGGCAAGTTTTCTCTTCCCTATACACCCAACACAATGATGACACAAGGTCAGGAAAACTGCAATAAGCTAATGATTATGTACTGGGACCCTGTAGGGAGTGTTATCTGAAAATTGGGTTTGCTTCTTGGTGGGTGCAGAGCCAAGTCCATGACCTTCTTTCAAGACCTGAACAACTCAGTAGCCATCTTGTTAGTTCTCTGCTCTTTCAAAGTCCCAGCAGGGTTTCTATGGGGAAGAGCTGAAGGCTGGAAATACAGAATTATGAACGATTGGCTTTCATGAGATCCTAACACAAGTTTTCCCAGAGAGGTTGAGCAGCATTTGGGGATGGAACCCTGGCAGATTCCAACAGCTGCCCAATTCAAGCTTGTCACGGTTTCAAGTTGCTCATTGGTGGCTGGCGGTTTCTAATATATCGTCTTTTGGGTCATGGGTGGGTGGGATGGTCAGGGCTGGGTTTTCTGCCAGTTGTGATATGACAGTTCTGATCACAGTTCCTGTAAGTTTGCACAGGGAAGGCTCTATTTCTAGTGAGAGATATTGTTACTGAACAAAAGATTGTGTGCTTAACGCACAGTGAAGCCAAACAACTCATATGAAATGTCAGAGTTTGGAGCAGACAAAGGCCAATTGCCGGGCTAAGCAAGGAGGATGGGTGGCTCGAACTTGAAAAACCCGAACTCTCTGATGGTTTCTGAGGAAAAGTTTTTGTGGGCAAAATTTGGGGTGAAGGCTGTGGGGTATGTGTCTTTCTTCTGATTGGTTGGTGGTGAGGTAACAGGGTGGTGTCCAGGAATCTTATGCTTGGCCTGAAGTTGCCAGCCTCCACCTGGCTGCAGGGCCTTGGTTCCTGCAGAAGAACTCAGGGATATTGTTCTGTGCACTCCCTGAGGAGGAACCAGGACGCTGGCCAAAGTCTGCACTCTTTTTTCTTGGCTGTTCCTCGGGGGTTTCTGCATCTCCTCCCTTTCTGTTTAGCAACTGATTGAATCTGTCCTTTGGAACTCAGGGAAGGTCAAGGAGACTGAATGAAGCCTACTTCCTACAAACAAGAAACGAGGGACACGGAAAGGATTTGTACCAGGGAAGACCCCAAAGGGTCCTGCTCCGTTTCAATATGAATTTAGAATGTTCTCTTCTCTGTGCCCGGGAGAGTGTATATTCTTTGCACGCTCCCACATTTGCAGAAAATTGGATTTTTGGTCAATGGAGAGCCTCATTTCCTTGTAGAGAACAGTTCTTGTGCTTTAGTTTACCTTTGGTTTATTTGTAAATCAATTGCAATTGAAAACATAAATGTATCCACTGCTGGGACATCATCGCCTAATTGTAAATTAAATAAGCATGATAGCTTCTCAAGGATTGAAAATCAGGGCCACTGCAGTACTCCAGAGATTGCTTGATGCCCTGGAGGGTAACTGGGCCTGCCTCTTAGAGGGCTTCGCCTGGGGGTAGACCTTCAAAGCAGTTGTGTAGTGTTTCATTTTGGTTTTGAGTCACCCTTTTTAAAAATAACAGAAATGACAGGTTTCACTGTCAGGTCTATTTTCATATTTATCTAGCTACAAGGTTATGTAACCCTTTGCTGTGGGTTTGGCAAGAACACAGATAGTACAGTAACCATAGCAACACCGCTTTGGCTTGTTTTCTGCCTGTCAGCTTTTTTCAGCATCACATTCCTTTTAAAGCAGAGGCTCTCTCCTCTCTCTCTCTTTTTCACTCTCTCTCCTTCTCTCTCTCTCACCCTCACTGTCTCACCCTCACTCTCTCTTTCCCCCAGGTCCTGCCCCTTTCTCCTCTCCCCTGCACTCTCCCCTCTAACCACACCCTCAGCAGACTGAAAAAGAAGAGACATTTCATATAACTCCCTCCTGGTTTTTCAACCTCTAAATTATTCCAACCTTAAATATGAATCTGAATTATAATGTTTCCATCATCCAACTGCATTTCTCACTTGTCTCTCTTTTACTTAAATAGGAGATAAGGGAGGGAAAGCAAGTATAAAACCAAAAGTTACCAAAATGAGACCGTTTTTCTTAACCTTTGAGTTCAGGCAAGATCACCTAAGTCCAAATAGGCAGACGTGTGCCCTCAAGGACTGTTGGAAGCAGATTCTGCTCCTTCTTTAGGGAAATCTGACTTCCAGCCACTCTCACATTAACAGCCCGTCAATGCCCATATCCTCATATTTAGGCATATTAATTAAAAATCTGGAGCCTGTCTTCCCATCCCAGTTAGGATCACTTTCCGTCTGGAGTATGTTCTTTAGAATTTCTTACAGTGAGGGACGATTGTTGTTAACTGTTTCAGATTATGACTGCCTTTATTTCAGTCTCACTCTAGAAATAAAATTATAAATCTTTATTGAGATACTTTAAAAGAGACCTGCTAATATTCTATTATGAAATAAAATTCATGTTTTATGGCAAGACAAGAAAAATTTTAACATAAAATTTTTTCTCTGTCCTTTGACCTCCTCCTCTCCCCCACACTGTGCGTGCTGTATCTGCATTAGGCATCAAGCAAACCTCCCCCGTCGGCAGAAATACCTGCTCAACCATGAAGAGCAGCATTCTCCCAGCATCAATGAGATAACGTCTTAAAGATAACATTCCTTCTTAATCTTGTAAGGGACCGTGATGATGCTTAGATCTGGATTACGTAAGCTGTCAATAATGCGATAACATAGTCATTTAATGTACAGCCTTCTCTCTCAAAAACTTTCATAGCTGTACCTGAACTTCTAATGGGTAGAATAGTTCTCAGAGCTTTCTGAGATGCTCTTCCTGGGTTATAATCCTCAAATTTGGCTCAAATAAAATTTTAGTATGTATGGCTGAGTTGCTTTGCTGTACACCTGGAACCACCATTGTAAATCAACTACACTTCAATAAAAAAATAAAATTTTAAAAAATGAAATTTTCTATTTCTTTCTTCGATTGACTGAGTAATTTTTCATTGACATCATGTATGTGGATGCAAAGACTCAGAACTTAAAGATAGCAATTTTACTTCAATTTTAACACAATTCTGAAATCCACTAAGTTTCTTGTTGTTGTTTTGCTTTGGTTTATGGACCTTAACAAGCTGATCCTAAAATGAAAGATTCATTAGGGTCCTTTCAATGAAATGGCAGAGCAGAGGGCAAAGAATAACCAAGTCACCCTTAAAGAAAAACTACAAAATGGAGCCAAGACCATCTGGAAAATTGATATTTAACATCAGTGGCATTGCAGAGTGGTGGGGAAAGATTAGCCAGTTGATAAATGCTGCAGGGATAATGGATATATACATTGAGAGAGAGAGAGAGGGAAAATAAAGCTGGATTCCTACCTCACACTATGCACAAACATTTGTATCAAGTGAAGACCAAAATGTACCAGTCAAGACTTTCAAGCCTTTAGAATAAAATATAGAAGAATATTTTTGTGCTTTCAAGGATGAGACTGTGACTCAGTTAGACCACATTAACATTTAAAACATCTGTGTGAAAAAGTGAGAGAAGGTAAGCCACTAACTAGAGAAGATAATTGCCATACATACTGTCAACCATGATTTAGAGTATGCGTGTGTGAATATTGCATCTCTACAAATCAATACAGAAAAAAATCAAATAGCAATGCAGATGAACAAGCACTTCACAGAATAGGAAACACAGGAAAAATGCTCAGTCTCACTAGTAGTAAAGGAAACATAAATTTTAATAAAAATGGATGCTATCTTACACTCATGAAATTGGTCAAAATGTAGTCTGATGATACCAAAAGTTGGGAATAATTTAGAGCAGTGGGAGCTTTCACTTATTTGTGAGCTTTATGCTGGTATAACTACTCTGAAGAATACATGTTACATGTATGTGCACAAGGAGATCATATGTGTACACAAAGATGTCATCAAGTATATTAATGAGAAACTGGAAACAACCTAGTCATCTATAAATATAAGAAGGGAGAAATAAATTTTGATTTGATCATGTGATAGGAAAAAAATAGAGTGAATCTTAAATGCAATATGGTATCCCAGATTAGATTCTGCAACAGAAAAAGGATATTACTGGAAAAACTGCTGATGTCTGAATTAAGTCTGTAGTGTAGTTATTTGTAATGTATGAATGTTAATTTCTTGGTTTGAACAAAAGTACCATTGTTGTGTGGGATGTTAACACTGGGGGAAGCTGGAGAAGTGATGATGGGAGCTCTCTGTTCTAACTTTTCTGTATGTCTAAAACTATTTCAAAATAAAAAGTTTATTATATAGGGGTGGGGGAGAGAGAGGCACAAACTACTGAGTGTAAGATAGACTCAAAGATGTATTGTACAACACAGGGAATAGAGCCAGTATTTTGTAGAAACTGTAAATGGAAAGTAATCTTTAAAAATTATGTAAAGACAACATTTTTAAAAATAAAAAATTTAAGTGAATTTAAAAAAAAGAATGATGAGAGCTACTTGTGTCATTATGGATAAATCTCACAAACAATGCTGAGAAAATAGTAAATTGAAGATGACACATATAATATGTAACCAAATATACAAATGTAAAAGCATTCAGTATAATATCATGTCTTATTTAATGATACATGCATATGTAGTATAATTTTAAACATATATACATGAATGATAAACACCAAATTCTGAATGTTACTTCTTGACTGTGAGGGAATGGCATATGATCAGAAAGGTTAATGATAGAATTTGAACTTTGTTTGCAATGTTTAATTTCTTAAGCTGTGTGGTGCATCCACATACACATTTTGTTATAAAATTCTCTCTTTACATTATTTGAAATATTTGATCATTTAAAAAAAATCAGTTTCTCTTTTGAGAGAGAGAGAGATGCGGGAAGGACAAAAGGCAGTACTAAATACAAAACTTTAAAAAAATACTTTTTTCTCAGTGGTTTGGAAGCCTCGCAGAGAACGATTTTAACAGCTTCTTGTAGTAACCGTTAAGGACTGGAGCTTGATGCACATTTAGGACAAACAGCATCTGAATCAGAATCTCGAGGAAGCTCACATAAAAGTTTGATTCTGGACCCAAGACCCCATCTAGTAGGACCCAGGAACTTGAACTTTTATAAAACTCTCGTAGTGTTCTTATGTCGTTCAGATTATGTCTGTATAGGTAGGCTGATTTGGTTTGCTTCAGCCATGAATTGATTTCAAAAAACTTCTTATTCATCTACATATATATACTTTATGTGAGTATGAATGTATGTATATGTGAGTGCTAGGTTGCCTGAGTTAATGAGTAGTCCTAGCTCAGAGATAACTTGACCAAGAGATAATTAGCTAGCCTGGTAGCTATCTACTTATGTGGGGTTTTTAACCTTTTTGTACTTTGGATCCTTTGACAGGCTAGTGAAGTTGTGGGTCCCTTTTGAAAACAGTGCATATAAATGAATAAAATAAATTACATAAAATTATAAAATAAACCAATTATATTAAAATGTAGTTATAAATTATTAAAGTAAATAAATTTGTGGTATATTAATGTGTGCTTCGGTATTAAGGCATTGAATAATAAGATAGACTGTGATGTTGGATAGGTTCTTGGACAGGGTAGAATTCAAGAGTGAGGCACAGTAAAGTGAAAGCAAGTTTATTTAGAAAGATACACACTCCATAGACAGAGTGGCATCCATCTCACTCGGAAGGGAAAATGGCTTAGGAGATACACACTCCATCGGCAGAATGTGGGCCATCTCTAAAGGGTGAGAGGGAGAGAGACTGAGAGGTGTGCGGTGTTCGGTTTAAAGTAAAAGTATACACACTCCATAAACAGTGCGGGCTGTCTCAAAAGGCGAGAGAGACAGCGACCATGAAGTGCGGAGTTAGGTTTTATGGGCTCAGTAATTTCGTATGCTAATGAGTAGGAGGATTGTTCCAACTATTTTGCAGAAAGAGCAGAGATTTCCAGGAATTGGTCCCCTGCCCACTTTTTCACATTTTAAGGTCGGCCTAGGAATTGTCATGGCGCCTGTGATTGTGCCATGAGGCTCAAGGTCTCCTGGAAGTCAGATCTTCTGCTGTCTTGGTTCTAACCAGTTTGTCCTGTCCTCAAAGGCTTTGTCATTCCTTCAGTGGTTGTCTCCTGCCCTCTTCCCTCCTGTCTCAACTGGAGATAGAATAACACATAATGTGAAAGTAATGATGAACATAAATGATATTTAGTAATATTTGCAACAATCATAATGTCACATGAAAACATCTGTAATTTCTACTGGCCTTCAGACACGGATATTGCTTATACTATTATAGCGTGTTGTCTGAGTTTATAGTTAAAGATTCTAATGCTAAGTTTCAATTAGAAGTTTGTGAAAATAGTAACAGTCTGTATATCAGGGCCAGAACCAAGGGGGTGGTGAGGGAAGCATTAGCCTCAGTCACAACATTTAAGGAGCACCAAAAAACTCAGTTTTCAAGCTATTTTTAAAATTTTAAGATATTTAATAAATTTTAAAATATTTAAAAGTACTTTAAAAATAAAAGTTCAGTCAAAAAGAATCCTGATGAGCAAAATATCCAGATTTTTAAATAAAGAGAGAACCAGGGTGAATGTTCTGAATTCTAACTGCAGACCTGAAGGATTCTACCCATGAGCCCCTCCCCAGGTTAAGAAGTCCTGCACGATAAGCAGGTGTTCTCACTTTTTAAAAAATTTCAACCACCTACTTGTCACTGAGCAGAATCATCAAAATCTTCCAAATCTCATTTTTGCATTAATAATCTTTATATGTGACCACAAAAAAAATAGGTTTTTTTTTTTAAACTCTGTGCTACATAAATTCCTTATGATAAAATAAGGTTTCAGAATCAAATGTCTGTCTCAATTCTTTGGCAATGAGACAAAGATTTTTAAAAAAAAACAAAAAAGTAATTTTGATACCTTACGGTTTCTGTTTGTAATCTAATAAAGGCAAGTTGTTAAAAAAGAGTTCTGATTATTTCTCTAATGTGAGATTGGTTTTGTTAGGTTAGTTGTTTTTTGTTTGTTTGTTTGTTTAATTCATTAAATGAGTGAGTGGTGGTGTCCCTTTAAAGAGCAAGGAGAAATAATGTTGAGAAGAACGTGCTAACAGCTGGGACACTTCCTCCCATCCAAACACTGCCTGGTAGAAACCTTCTCAGACACAGAATACCCGTTGCCGTGTTAATGTGCTTTCCTTCTTTATTAGAGAACACGCTCTTTTGAGAGTCTTCAGCAAAACATATGTTTCTTTATTCATCTGTTTTCAATGCTGGAAGCACAACAGCCGTTTCTAGGATAAAATGCTGTAGTTCCTTATGGAATATTTAGAGGACTTTGATTTATTTTATTTTCAATTTGTTCTTGCATTTGTGGCCACCAGTACTGAGGCTCCACCTAGGGCCCTTTTCTATAATTACATTCATATTCATTAAAGCTGATCTCCTTTATGATGGCAATATGGAAAACAATTATGCAAATTAGTGAGAGCGGTCGAGTCATTGTTTTGTTCTGAACATCTAGTACAGACAAATTAGATTTGATTCCCCCTCACCGCCCCCACCCCTGCCCCCGAAACAGAACTGCACTAACGGGCTGCTGGCCAACCAAGGACGTGGTTAACATCTCTGGCCTTGGGACAGTGCCCTCAAGGAATGCAGCCGGCTAACCTTTGTAACAGGTGGTCCCAGCCCAGGCAGGGCGGTAAAGTAGAGAAACAATAACTTCCTTGTGCCTCGCGGGGAGTGCTAGCCAGGAAAGGCGGGAGAGGCTTAAGCCAGATGAAGGCAGAGAAAGATCAAAGGGCAGGCCTGAGGAATTTGATTAGAAGTTACAACACTTAAAACCAACAAAGACCTACTTGTATAGCACAGGGAGCTAGACTCGGTATCTTGTAATAACCTACAGTGGAAAAGAATCTGAAAAAAAACAGGTATATGTACATGTGTATAACTGAGTCACTAGGCTGTACACCTGAAACTAACACAACATTGGAACTTCAATTAAAAAAATTAAAAACTAACACAACATTTTACTTCAATTAAAAAAAAACACACTTAAAGCCTTGGCCATCTCCTCTACCTTTTTTATTTCTATCTATTGGTTGGGTTTTCAGCATTTTACTCCTAGTCCACCGGGCAATTGGTTTTTTGATTCCCTCTTTCTCTAGCAGTGAGTAATGCAGAAGGATCTGTGCTAGCACCCCAGAGTGTTTTGACTCACACCTGCCATCTGCCTGCTTAGTCACCGTGCCACTATCCTTCCCCTAAGTGATGATTTTTGTTTGATATAAGAACTAGCAGGCGGCACTGGTTGTGTTAGGAGATTGCTGGATTCCCAGTTTTCTTTATTCTTGTGATCATAGCAGCACGGCACATTAATATTTCAGATATTCACTTGGCTTTTTCTGGGAACCACCATATGTTCCTAAAGATATGGAGTGAGTGGAGAGTTGCAAAAAAACCAAAAAAAAAAACCAAAAAACAAAAACAAGAGGAAAGGGGATTCTTTTTGAAAATGTTATTTTAAAATTGTAGACACGAAGACCATTACCACTCAGCATGGAGCGAAGTGGAAATCTCCCAAATTGTTCACATACAGAGCGAAAATAAATAATCCCAGCCCCCAGTTTCATCACACCTATCCCGACTTTCTGCATGTTCCCATTGTAAGTCTGACTCTGTAGAGTTTGGGTGTAAATTCTCTATGAAGGAAGACAGAACTGTACAGAGCAAATTCTCTTTACCTACAGTTATTGGAACCATGCATACAAAGCAGAAATTGTGCTTAAATTGATCACTTCAGTTCCATATCCAGGAATAGGCAAACAAACCCACTTTAGAATCAAGATACAAACCAGGAGCAGAGTTATTTAGCTAAACACCTAGTACATATGGTAACAAAAATTCATTTAATTATTTCATATATTTAAAGAATATCTGCTCTACGTATGTACAGTATAAATAAGAAAAATAAAATAAACATGCCTGTACCCACCACTCAGTTTAAGAATGAACTACAGTGTATTTTTGATCCTGGCATCACCACCCTCCCCACATACTCCACTCCTTGATTCCTAGGTAAACATTATCTTGAATTAAAGCTTATCATTTCTTTATTTATGTGGATGCATGAAACTCTCGTCCATTTGTTTTCACTGCTGTACATTGGATATTCCAGTTTTTGTATCTACCACAATTTATTTAGCCAGTCTCTTGTCAATGGTCCTTTGGGTTTGGTTCCAGTTTTTTTACTGTTAAAACCAGTGCTGCAAGGAATATTTTAGTACCTGTGTCCTGTTGCATGTGTGGGAGAGTTTCCCTAGTGTAGCGTATTTATCTAGAGTTGGAATTGCTGGCTATTAAGTGTGTACATCTTTAACTTTAGTTAAGTAAGGTCAAATTATTCTCCAAGGGGGTTGGACACATTTACTCTCTCATGAGCAGTATTTAAGAATTCCTGTTGCCCCTCTTTCTCACAAGCACATTGATCTGTCAGGCTTTAAAACTGTGGCCAGTAATTTGGGTGTAAAATGGTATTTCAGCCTTTTCCTGATTACAAGTGAAGTTGGACATCTTTTTGTATGTTTTCTTATTATTGGCTTTTCCTCTTCTGTGAAATGGGTATCCATTCTTTTTGCCTGTTTTTCTAGTGGTTGGCATGTTTGTTTTTATATATGTACATAATTCTAATACTTTATTCTAACTAGTATGTATTGGAATTTATTACCTCGGTTTATATCTTGTCTTTTCACATTTTGAAAATGGTGTCTTCCAATAAACAGAAGTTCTTATTTTGATAGACTTGTGTTTGTCTCTTTTACTTTCTGGATTCTGTCCCTTTTTTGTCTTAAGAAATCCTTTTTGTGACAAGTTTGCAAAGATAATCTATATTTTCTTCAGAAAGTTTAGAAGTGTGTATGTATTTAATCCATCAGGAATTTATTTTTTGGTTATGATGTGGGCCCATAGGGAAAGCAAACCGTCCAGGCATTAGTTGTTAAGTTGTCCATCTGTTACTGGTAGATGTAACTGATGTCCAGGTTCTTGTCCCATCCCAGAAAGAATTCAGAGACAGGACACGGAGGTTAAGAAAGTAAAGTGGGGATTTATTAAGAGATGAATGGTACAGTCTCAAGGGAAGAGCAGGCAAGCTCAGGTGAGCAGCTGCCTTGAGTTTCTTTGGCAAGTTAGTTACATAGAGTGTAAAATGAATGGGTGGAATATTCACTGGGGAGGGAGGGGTTTGGGGTCATATTTCCTGATTTTCATCTGAACTCCACCTTCCCAAAGGAAGGAGGGATATTTGTCCTTATTTAGTCTGGATTGAAAGTGTCCTAGCATCAGGGCATGATATGGCACTTCTAATCTACAAGGCTAATTTTATTGAAATAAGGGTATAATGAGCAAAAAGGTTACATTCAGACACTAGAGATTCCTGCCTTTTCCCACCTTTTTTGTCAGTCTCCAGGCCGCTTGTAACCCCAAAATGTGTGACCACCTATCAGCCCAAAGGTTCCTGCTTTTCTTTCTCTGACTGGGGACCCCTGTTGGAGTTTCCTGCATTTGGCCTGTGTTCCCCTTTCTCTGCTCACATCTGGCTATCTGCCTGCTCTAACACCTCCCCTCCACACTACTCTAAAATTGCAGCTCAGACTTCCATATACGTAGGTGAAGGTCTGTCTCTGAGGTTCCTATTTTTGTTGCATTGGTATATTTTCTGTCTATCTCTGTGCCAGTAACATACTAGTGAAACTTTAAATAATCCTCGAAATCTGGTGGGTAAATTCTCTTCATCCCCATATGCACATTTTTTTCTTCCTTAGTGTATTGGCTGTTCTTTTTTCTCCTTGGCTATTCTCATTCTTTTGCTCTTTTGTATAAATTTTAAATTAGCTTATCACATCCCACAAAAGCAATTTAATCAACTTTTTCTGCAGGTTTACTTTCTTTAATTACAGTTTTTTTTCTATAACATAGACCGAGTCTGCACAAATAAGTGTTAAATCATTTTAAAGGAGTGCTGAGAGATTAAGGAATGAGTTAACTCAATATCATCAATCCTAATAAATTTAATTAGCCAGATTTTATTTTGTTTACAAAACATGAAACATCACAGCCTCTAGGAAACCAACCAAGATCAATGAGTAGAGATTTTATATGTTCTATCCCATCTAGCTCACTTTTGAATCAGGCCTATCTTGGGAGGATCTAAGCTTTCAATAAAGTCAGGGAACAAGTATCTATTCATAAGCAATTATAATGTACCTAGCTAGCCCTGTTCCAGATAATATAAAAATATGTAAATGGAGTAAAATTTCAGTCTCCCAAGGATTTATAATTTATTGTGAAAACAATTGATTATCAATAAAATTCCAAACTTTGTAGTTCTGACTATGAGTTATTGTGAATAAGAATTCAGAGAAAGCAGAGAACAGCGTGGATTGAGTAATCAGGATAAATTTCACATTAAATGGGTAGGATTTTTTTTTAAATAAAGAAAGGAAGAGCAAGGTCTGGTACATAATAGACATTCAAAAAGTATTTGTAAAATGAGTGACATCAAGGAATATTTGACCAAATAGGTGCAGAGGTATATATGGTGGTCCGATGGAAAATTCATTTGATGGTTTTGATAGAGGGCAGAATGACTCAAGGAAAAACTGTATCACAAGATAGCTGATTAATCTAGTTTTAAGGTAATAAAGGCCTGAAAAAAGTGTCATGGCAATGTGAAAACAACATAGTTGGAAAATTAAGAAAATATTTATAAAGGAATCATTGAAATTAGTGACATAATAGGTCACTAAAAGGAATTATAAACATATAATAATTAGTATCTAATACAAAAATAAGAAAGGGAAAAGTCAAAGATTATCTCAACTTTTTCCATGATGTTATGATTATACTACTGATTCTTCTCTCTTCCTCCACAAATTAGGAAATTGGAAAGACTTTCTAGCAGGTTTGATAGGAAAGATAATACTTTTGTTCTAGACATAATGAGTTTGAGACAATAGAAAAATATAAACCATTGGAAGCATGAGATGAGCACATAGTTAAGATTTCAACTAAGTTTTAGAAGCTAAAATTGGATCTCTCAGCCTAAGAATTTAAACAGGGCTGTGGTTGGATGGGTCACTTTTGAGTACATCTGGAGGTCTAGCAGAGGCTGCTTCTTAATTCAAAAGGTTGAATACATTGAATTCAACATAAATCCAAACCCTAAATATTTGACACTGGCAATGAGCCAGGTGCTGTTCCTCAGAAATCCCTGTTCTCATGGAGTCCAGAATCGGGTAGGCACTGAGATGCTCTTGGGAAGTCACTCATTCGAAGGGAGGAGAGTGTTGAGAACGGGTTCTGGGATAAAAGGATGGAGTTCTCAGCTCCATGGCTCCTCTACCTTCTGTCCTCCTCACCCCCAAACGAACCATGGGGTACCACTCATCTCACTTAATACTGACTGTGGGAATGCAGAGGAAACATGCAGGTTCTGAGAAGCAAGTGTCTATCTGGAAAGGGCTGTAGCAAGAAAAACCATCAGCAGTGATGAGATAGATGGATATCACTGCAGAAAGCTGAAGCGGGAAGAAGGAAATTAACTGCTGCCATGCTGGAGAGGAGAGGTCTGTTTCATGAGCACAAGTGAGGTGTCCCCCAAAGACTTCTATAGTTCCCTGGGAGAGATGTAGAGGGGAGAAGGAGAGAGTCTGGGATCTCTCAAATTTTCACCGTATCAATGAATCTCTCTCAGTTAGGGACAGCACTATACCACCCAAGGGATAATTGTAAATGTGTGAGGGCATTTTTGCTCATCACAGTGACTCTGGGGCCCTGTAGCCATTTAGTGTGTGGGACCTGACATTATAAGCTAATACAGTGCTCAGAACAGTCTCACACAGGGAATTACCTGTCTGCCCAAAATGCTACTAAATAGTGCCTCTACTGAGAAACCATGCATTATGATGATTTAACTCATGATAAACTATGAGGCTGTGCTTTAATTCTCTTCCTTCTACAACATTTAAGATATTTGGTAAATGACAGAATCACATTTGATGGGCATTCATTTTAAAATTAAATATCATGGCAGAAGCAGTAACACACATAATTTGCAAACTCAAGGAAAGTACAAACTAATGTTGAATTTTAAAAATCTAAAAATTAAGTAAAATACAGTACTGTTTTATATTAAAGTTTCTTCTGGCACACGTAAAGGTCACTGTAGGAGACTATTATTATTGTATTCATGTTTTAAAGAAATGGAGAATTTTCTCTTTTCCAAATCCCAAGAGAATGGAGATTATGCAAAAATTCAAAGAATAAAGGACTTAAAGAAATGTATTATATGTTCTCTAATTCCAGGCAAAATAACATATAAATTGTTCCAAGAATAGAGTTCTCTTTTCTTTGTAGAGGAGAAAGAAAGGGAGCAATTATCTTAACTGAATGTATTCCTCCCTTCCTGAGTAGGTTTAATATATCCTCTTGTTGTTGAAAATCCATTTCTTCCTTGTTCTCCTGCCAGGGAAAATTCCATTTCATTAATCTAAGTGGGAATTTTCCAAATAGAAAATAGAGAAAAAGCTTCTCCAGAAAAAGAGGAAGATGCTAAGCCAGAAATAGCAGGAGATACACCACGGGAGCATTACGGGTCAGATATCAAAGAGAATTCCACCTTCAACAGCACAAACTATTGGGACACTGTAATTTCCTCTCCATTATAATTACAAAAGTGGAAGGCATAGTCTAGCCCTTTGCACATAATGTATCACCCATCTTGAATATTAAAAGGATTCCATTCTGTGAAAATCTTGTATGTTTTTTGAGGACCATTACAAATGAAAAAATAGTCTACATTTCATTTTAAGTGAAATAACTTGTAAATTAGAAGGTTCTCCTTATTGACAGAATTGGGGAAACTGGGAAGATAGAAGGAGTACGAATTTTGAATCCAGATAGCTCAAGATCAAATCCTGGCTTAACTACGTGCTGTCATTGGGTAAATTTCTTAGCTTTGATTACTTCATCTATAACCTCAGAGATTTGCATGTTCTAATAAAACATCGTGGTCTAGTAAAAGAATCTGCAGACTCAAGGAAAGTACAAATCAATATTCAATACAAAATTGAAATATGAATATAATGCAGTCTTATATTCTTAAAGTTTCTTGAAGGTCATTGTCTTCTAAATTCTATTTACAAATCAACCAGTTCCTTCACTCTCTCTCACAGTACTTCTAATAGACAGCTAGCAGAAACCAGTTGGCACTGCCTGGAAATTGCTATTGTCAGTTCCACAAGTTTATTAGATATATTTTCTTTCTTTTTTTTTTTTTTTGAGGGGGGAGAGGTGGGAGTGGTAATTAGGTTTATTTATTCATTTAATGTAGGTACTGGGGATTGAACCCAGGACCTCACGCGCACGTTAGATATGCGCTCCACCACTGAGCTGTACCCTCCCCCCATTAGGTATATTTTCTTTCTTCCAAAGTAGCCCAGGTGGCGGTTGTGAGTTGTTACATTGCTATCCTGGTGGGTCACCATTCTGTCAGCCTGCTCTAGCAGTTTACTTATTGTTGTTACAGCTTTCACTAATAGTTTGCTCAACATTCTTTCTAGCCTTTGCTTACAGTTTTCTTGCTAATGTTCCGATCTTTGCTAACAGCCTTGGTCCACAGCTTTCTCAGCTTCCGCTAGTCCTAAAGCCACTGTCACACATTTTAGATATTTGTTATAGCAACACCTTACTTAGAGAAACATGTCTTTATATCAGTTAATTCTTGCTTATAACGAACCACTCCAAAGCATAGTCTTAAAAGCATAATCATTTATGAGCTCACTAATCGGTAGATTAGCGATTTTGATGGGACATATCTGGATGGTCTCACCTGGACTCTCATGTGGCTACGTTTGGCGGGTGGTATCACTGGGATCTGGTTGTTTATGAATGGCTTCACTCACATCTGTGGTGGGTGATGGGAGCAACAGGGGCAATTGTGTTACACGTCTCCAACCTGTAGCAGGGGAAGCAAGGCTTCTTTACATGGTTGCTGAGTTCCTAAAACAGCAAGAGAAAGTAAGTTTCAATGCAGAATCACTTTTCAAGTCACTTGTGTCACATTTGTTATTCTCCTTGGCCAAGCCAAAAGTCAGAATACCCAAGCTCCTGGGTGTAAGGAGGGAAATTCTGAAAACAATCTGGAACAGAGGGTGATGCCTGAGCTTGGTTTTGGATACATAGGATTTTACAGATAGACAAGTGGAGAGAAAATTCATTGTAAGAAGAGGGAACATGATATTGAAAACTATGGAGGAGTAAACATCATAACCTCCTCTGAAAACATGTGATTTTGCCTTTTTGCATATTGCCGCCATTCAAACTTGCATGTATCAAGCTTCAGAATTAGAACTTAGATTTTGAATGTCAAATTTAAATTCCAATCCATTTGCTTACCCTAAGAGAAGACACCTTAAAAATCATGAGAGAAGTAAAAAAAAAAAAAGTGCAATTCTTATAGTTGACACAACTTGCCTTTTAGACTTCATATTGTCATCACTTTCTAAATATGATAAAATTTCAAGGGCTAACTCACCAATAACAAATAATAAAATGAATTATTAATATTATTCCTATTCAAGACAATTCTGATTGGGAGTGGTGGTGAGGGTAGGCAGTACATGAAACCAATAAGCACACCAGTAGAATTTCTTGAAAAAATAGACTCTGTTGACTATGGTGGATTTTACACAGCTAGGTAGAAGAGGAACCAATGACTAAGTCAAGTTTATTGATGATGGTCAGTTTTATGCAGAAAATGGTGTCTCCAGTGATAGCAGTTGACCTGTTACGTTATGCACCCTACTCTATGCCTAAGTGACATTTTACAGCTCTTTATATTCTGATGTCTGAAATTGAAACATTAGAAACATCTATGTTTAGATACATTTCACATTTAACTGCAGGGGCTAGAAAATTTTGCCATTAGATCTATTTGATGCTACTGTCAAGATGTCTGTTTTTCAACATTTTACCTCTGTGATCTAGATGAACATTGTTGCTCAGAGCGATTGTAGCCAAACTTTATGTCTTGGCTCCCTCATGACCTATCTGATATGACAGTTTTCAGAAGAAGAATGTCATACATTTAAAAATTAGTGAGTTACCAAGCTGTTACATTTGGAGTCTCACAAGATTATTAATATTGGGGTTTTTTTGGCAAAGGTGTGGAGAGATTAATCTTAGAGTATTAGGGGTGAATTGGAGATTGGAAATACGGTTCTACTTTTCATTTTAGCACTGCCCAGAGAGCTGAAGGAACTTAGCCAAAGCTACAAAGCCAGCTAATTACAGAGTTGAGGACCTAACTGAGGCCACCCATCTGGGCTACTGCTCTTTCTACTACATCATGCTGCCTCTCATCAAAGTTTGTGGTACAAATAAATCACCATTTCATAGCTATTTCAGAAAGTTATTTAAATATTTTATATCAGCCCAAGTTCTAGGTGCTTAAAGATAGGACAGTGAACAAAATATAGTACTTGCCTCCATATAGTACCAGCTTAGTTACAATATCACATCACTAATGATTTTGACATCTTATAACTGTTTGCTCCTATATTCATTCATTCAGGAAATATTTCAGAAGCACTAAATATATGTCATTACTTTTCTAGGCCCTGGGAAAATTCAGTGAATCAGAAAAAAAAAAAAAATCCCTGCTCTCAAGGAGCTTTTAGTATAGTATTCATTTTTAAATACATTTATTTTTCTTTATAAGTAAGTGTAATAGTGTGTAAATATAAAATACATAAATATAAAAGAAAAGAAAATACTAACTAAAAAGAAACATTATATAAATATAAACATTCACACGTATAAATAATATGGCATAATGAAAAGGCAACTTTCTAGTAGTCAGGAGATGTGGATTTTAATTTTGATTTTTGCCTCTGAAGAACTGTATGACTTTTAAAAAGTTACAAAACTTCCCTAAATCCCCATTTACTAGTCTATAAAACAGGGAATAGACTAAACCTTTATTCAATATCGTAGCCACATGCCAGTCCCAGAATCAACCATTCCTCTTAGAAGCCCTGGTTCCTTTCTGTAGGGGATGATGTTAGAGACCCAGGGTCATGGCACAAAGTACACTTGTTGTTTGGGTTCCAGGGCCCTTTCACTGGACAGAGCTCTTCCTGTTTCTTTTCCTTAAAAGTGCCTGTCTTCTCCCATTTATTTCAGTCATCCCTACCTGCTTCTGATTCTTTCATCATTTTGCATCTGCAATACACTGTTATTTGTACCAATCCCAACCCTCATTCCTGATTGGCCCTTCTTTTATAGATCCAAAATAGCTTCTCTGTTAGTCTTTGGAAAGTTGGTACATGTTGACTGACTTTTCTTCCTTCATTCTGGGCCCTGAAAAGTGGATAAACCTCCGTCTGTGTGTGTGTGTGTGTGTGTGTGTGTGTGTGTGTGTGTGTGTGTGTGTGTGTGTGAGAGAGAGAGAGATTGGATTGTGATTTATTCTGTTATCACACTTTCATTTTACAAGTCCTTCTATCAAATTGGTCTACGAGTTAGAGTGCAGTATTCTTCCAGCAGTGGCCTTAGCCTTTTTTCCCTGCTACAGTTTTCTGAACTAAATCCTTTTACTTTTCTTTTAATTTGAAACTTGTTCATTAAGTCGTTCATTCATAAAGGTATCATGACTGTGCTTGGAATTCCAGATAATGAGGTGAAAGAGACAGACATACCCTGCGGAAGTGATTCTAATCACAGTTCATGCCACCAAATTTTTTTTTGGCCACCAAAATATTGATAATTATTTTCATTTGGTGATAGATATGTGGAGACTCATTATACTAGCCTCTCTATTTTTGCATATGTTTGAACATGTTCATACTAAAAAGTTAAATTAAAAAACACCCAAAGTGCCAAAATGCATCATTTAGATTGACTTCAGTTTGTTATCAGAATATTTTGCTGGGCACTAGCTGTCTCACCACTGGTCAGAAGGTCAATTAGGGATGTTTCTTATTTCACAGAGAATTATGTAGAATTTTCATTTTTAAAAATAAACATATGACTGTATTTAGTTAATGGATTCTGTGGTTTACGTACTCTGAAATAAACTGATTCCTCCTTTCAGGAAGGATTCTAAAAATCACATTCATATTATATATTTATGTACCCATGGAAGGCTGGTTTTGACATCAGGATGGAGTGCTATTCTTACATATGCAACCCTAAACTATTGCCTATTTGATGATGGTTGGCCCTTCTGTGTGCGATGATCTTTGTTCAAACTGTGCTGATTCCACAGTCCGCTCATCTGCAGAGCTCAGCTGTCTGCAGGAGTTACAGCAGCAGACCCTGCACATCTCACCTGCTGTTCGGTCCTCACGGCTGTGCTCTCTCCTTCCTTGCAGGTAAGGCTCATTCACATGGAACTCACTTAACTCTCATAGCGAAACACTGTGCTGACGTAATTACATTAGTTTTCTCTCTTAGGGGGTTCTCATTTATGATATTATTTTGCATTGTAAACATTTTCTCCCTTGATTCCACAGAAAACAAGAGCCCAGTCAGACTGGAATGAATATCTTAAATCAATGAAATTCAAAATAATAAACTGTAATATACATGATAGTCTGCCCATTCTAGCCTGATTGATTGCAAGCTCCCTGCAACCAGGGTAACTTTTCTCCTGGAAGTACCCTGGAAAAAATTGTGCATGCCAAACGGGACACATAAATGAATAATTGTCTTGTGAAATATTGAAATTTAGAAAAAAGACATTGTCTAAATATCTAATGTTTGCTGGCTGAAGCATGGTTTTATCCTAGCAAGCTTATCTGCTACTAATTACAGTGCACTTTCCTCCAGTGTGCATTTAGTCCAAATGTAAATATTCCAAACATAATTACCCTTGCAAGGCTCTTACATGGTAATGGTTGCTAACAGTCCGGGAATATTCCCAGTGGAATAGCTCCAATTCTTTCATTTCTCTATTAATAGTTCCCCACAATTTTTTTTCATTACAGATGTTCTTTGAAAACCTATGCTGGATGCATTTTGTTGCTTAATAAGAATTCTAAACTTTTATATTTTAATAATACCTTGGATAATTCAGCATCTTCTCCATAGTCACAAATTTTAATTTTTCTTGTCATGAACCACTAAAACTTATTATGAATTAAAAAGGAAAAAAAAATTAGATAGGTATCAATTGTAATAAAAATTAAAATGTGACCCACAGTTATAATTCTGTATTTCTTCTTCTTTTCCCAATCATTTTATTTATCATCATTCAGTTTTGAAATTACTGTGTAGAATATAAAATATTTTAAAATATTATAAAATGTAAATTGCAGGTACTCTTTATATTAGCTGATTAAAACTGAAAAAAGTTTCATGTTTTCTTATCAAAATTTGTTGAAATGTATGTAATATCATTCAACTTGGATACCTGGGAATCTATAATTGTGCACATGGTCAGGGAAGAAATATAAATTGACAATTGTTATTTTGTATATTTCTGACATAGGTGGAAAAGCATGAATTGTTATAAAAGCAAATATGTTACTTGCTGAGTTTTCAAAAGTACATTATCTTTTTCTGATCCTAAAAGTTACACATGTTCATATTAGACAAATCAGAACATATGTTTTTTCAAAAATACAAAAAATTCCAGTAGTTTCATAATCCAAAGACAAAGAGTTAATATTTTTGCATGTTTATTATATACTTTTATATTGAAGTTTGTTTCTTTAAAAAATTATTTCCTCTCATCGTTATAAATGTTTTTATTTTTAATATTTTCCAAAATTTATCTTATATCATATTCACTCACATTACTATTTATGGTATCTTCAAGTTTTATAAATACTTTTGTGATAATTGTATGTGTGCATATTACAATTTTTGTATAGGAATTTCTTCAAGAAGAAAATTCTAAAAGTGGAACTAAGTGGATTAAGGGATTCAGTAATTTTAAGACTTTTAATCTAATAGTAACAAAAAGGTTTAAACCAGTTTATACTCCCAGGGAATATGAGAGTGATTGTTTTATTACCTCCTTACCAGCACTGAGTATTTTTATTTTTGAAATAAATAAATGAAGAGATGAATATGGAATCTACCTGGATCTAATCATTTCATTTTGAAAATTTTTAAAGGCTTCTAATGATGTTAGACTTTTCCACATTTTTAACACATATTAATTTCCTTATGGGCAATTGTCTGTTCATATCTTTTGTAAAAATGTTTACTGGAGACTTCTTTTACTATTTTTAATTATAGGAAGCTCTTCCTTGCAGAAATTTAATACATAATTAATTTTATGCTTGCTTTTTATATTTTAAAATTTGCATTTAATTCTTAAATTTATTTGGTATGTATTTGATGAAATGGTTTATATCATATATTTTATAGTATGAGTTATAAAAAAACCTCTAAGCTCATGACTTTCCCCAGAATCATTTAATGAATAATCCTTTTTTTTTTTTTTAATTTGGGAGGTTTTCTTTATCATATATTTAAAAAAATTTGGTAGCACTATAATATTTTAATGTTTGAACATGTTACATCTCCCCTCACAATTATTATTTTTCATTTTTAAACTTACTTTGTGTGTTTCTTCATCTAAATACATTTTAAGATCATTTTGAAAAAATTTTTAAAAATGGTTTTTGGACTGTCAGTGAACTTATAAATCAATTTGGAATGATTTGACACCTTTAAATTATTCAGTTTTCTTTTCCAGGGAACATAGTATATTTTTAGCTTTTTCTTTATGTAGGTCATGAAATGTGACTATTGTGAACAAAGTATCTTATCTTTTACATTATCTAGCCAGATATTGGTAGATATGTAATAAAAATATCCATAATAACAATATTTATCTATATAATAATATCTAAATGTATCTTTCATTGTCTAGCTAGATATTGTCAGGTATATAATAATAATATAATAATACATTCATTGGTCTTAAGGTTTATTAAGCAGTTATCTTACTTAATTTTCAGAACAATCTGAGGAAGTGGACATTTTGGTTTCCATTTTACAAATGAGGAAACTAAAACTTAGAGAATTTGAGTAACTTGCCCCAGTTTACAACTGCTGAGTGACAGAACCACATCTCTGACCTCTGACTTCAAAGTCTGTGTGTGCTGTTAACCACACCCCTCAACACTTTGAAAGCTGTTCAGTTATATTTTTGACTTATATTCTGATGGACTGCATTTTAGGATTTAGAGAAAAGTACATTTGAATTACAAATTTCGAGTCAGCCTTCTTTATTCCCTGTTGCAGACTCCTCAATAAATCCTCTATTGAATTTCAAAGAATACGCCAGAAACAAGAACTCTCAAATGACTGTCAGTAGAACTTGTCAAAAGAAGATTAGAAAGGCTCTATTAATATTTTTGCATACATTATGTCTTTAGCACAAACTTTGCGATTTAAAAATTATGTCTCTTTCCCACCCCTGGAATTTCTTATGTAAAAAAGCTCCTAGACACTTCCAGAAATCCCTGCTTAGTATTTTGTTATACATTAGACAGCCATCCTAATGACATAGTATTAATATACCTATTGTGGTCACAACAGGAAAAATAAGAGGGAAAGACAGGTCATTTGCCTCTCCAAAAGCCATTGAGTATTGTACTCATGAGCTCAACACAGCTCAGTTGACCACACAATTTAAAAAGTGACCGTTGAGAAATGGATGATGATGTATCAAATAATAGCTTACGAACAATGACTGTAGCATTTCTTCAGAATGAAAAAGAGCCCTTTAAATATGGGACCAGACTGTATAACTGTCTCAGAAACCTGTACATTATCAAAGATACTTAATGAAAGAAGGAAAGGAAAATGGCTCAGTCTTATTAAGGCATCCAGGATCTTGGGTATTCTGATGGTTTCTGTCCATCAGGACTGTAGCCTTCTTGTTTTGCTATATCATGTTTGTATTTTGTCCAAGTGGTAAAAAACAAAGAAACAAAACAAAACCAAAACCCACACAAAATTTTTGTGTCCTTTCTTTTCACTGGGGCCACAAGCATGTTATCTTCATTTAGAGGATAAACTCTTTCTTGTGCACTTGGTTCTTCTGAACATGTGTGTGTCTTGTCTAAAACTGAGGTTTTGTTGTGATTTTGAAGAGGTACATCGGAATTCAGTCTTGCAAAGTACTTCCATGTGTAAGAAATCACCATCTTCCTCAACATTCTGTACTTTTACTTTTTTTTTTTTTTTTAAGTGGAGGTACTGGGGATTGAACCCAGGACCTCATGCATGCTAAGCATGCAGTCTACCACTGAGCTATACCCTCCCCCTACATTCTGTACTTTTGATCAGCGTAATATTGGGACTGGCAGGTACAAACTCAGAGGCCATGGCAGATTAGATGGTAAAGCTAGAACTTTGTTCCTTGACCTGTGTCAGCTATGAACTGTCTTTTCTTTCTTCATTTGGCTGTGTAGATTATATGAATGCTTCTCAAAGGAAAATTCCAGCAATGACTGTAAAGTGACTTCCACACCAAAACTGAATACTCTTTGGGAGATGGAATCCTCTCTGGTCTACTGCAGTCACAGCTGAAAGGGTCAGAATTACCACGGCATTGAGGGGTTGACTCCAGATCTTTTGGTGTGAGCGTCTCATGTTTAGAGTAACTGCATTCTGAACTACTGCAATCGTTATGAGAAGCATCTAACCTACCCTGAATATCACATAGTCAGTATAGTATGCCCAGAAGGTAGTTGTGGAATTCAGAGTTATAGTGCCTCCATTTTGACAGCTAAGAACATTCCCCAAGCAGCCTTGGGTTTTCCTAAACCAGTACTTTTCAAACTTTACTGTGCATACAAATCACGAGGACGCAGGTTTTTATAATGTACATCTGGAGTGGGGCCTAAGATTCTGAGTGATGGCGTGGAGATGCTGACGTTGCTTGTTCGTAGATCCCACTTTGAGAAGCAAGACCTTGGCCAAAAAAAATCCCAGCTGACTTTTAGATGGCCCACTGCCAAAGTAGCCATGGCTCCGTTAATATTTCCATAGCACCTGCTACTCCATTTATAGTAAAGAATTTGAGGGATGGGTCTTTGTAACTCCGAAGAACTTTTACATCATTCAGAATGTCTTTAGAGCCTGCAATGAAAAATGGCCACCAGGGGATCAGTAGAAAACACTCTTCAAAAAGTAACAGTCCCCAATATTTTATAAACTATCAATGGAAGAAAACTTTTAAAAATTGTGAATCACTGTGTATACCTGAAACTTATTTAATATTGTACATCAACTATACCTCAATCTAAAAAATTTAAAAAAAATAAAGACTTGGCAATGGGAGGGGGAAGTAACAGTCTTTTAAATTTTGAAACATTGCACACAGTTCTCAATTGGCCTTCATCAGGGTTCCTTGGAATAATGGGTATTTCTAAAGGGGCTTTTTCTCTCTAGGAGGTTGGCATGCTACCCTTTTGATGTTCAATTATCACTGCATCCTTGACTATTGACTTTTGTAGAAAATCTTTGCTGGATATTGCATGAATGAGTATGTTCTTCTGTGACATTGGCGGGAAAAGTATTAAAAGAAAGGCACAGAGTCAGAAACCATAGTCATGACATTAAGTGAGACAGGTTTGCTGGAGGCACTAGTATTTGGGCCTCCTTCCCCCCCCCCCCCCCCCCCGCTAGGCAGAGGCACCTTCTGTGGTAATCAGTTACTTTCTGATAATATTCTGCACTAAGCACACCATATGTGGTGACCATCCTGTAGAAGAACTTAGCAGCCTGTGTGGCCCTGTCAACTGAAAAAAAAATGCACAACCTGAAAGTTGAGAATTTTGTTGTTGTTGTTGTTTTGTTTTGTTCTAAATTTACTTTCTGGAGGGAGGTAATTAGGTTTCCTTTTTTTTTTTTTTTTTTTTTTTTTTAAATGGAGGTACTAGGGATTGATTGAATCCAGGACCTCGTGCATGCTAGGCATACATTCTACCACTGAGCTATACCCTTCCCCTCCCTCGAGAATTATGTTTTATTTGGCAGACTTTCTGAGGACTTAAGCCTTGGAGACAGCCTCTCAGATCACTCTGAAGGACTGCTCTGAAGAGTTAAGAGAGGAGCCCAGATATATAGGAGTTTTTGCAACAAAAACTAGGTAGTTGAACATCAAAAGATTACTGTTAATTAAAGAAAACCTAACATCTCAGGTTAAGGAATTTAGTCTTTTTCTATGTATGGGAAGATGCAAGAGTCTGGGCTCACTGAAATCATTCCTTTGATGTGCACCTTAACTATCTAGGGCCAGTGTCCTGTTCTTTCCCATCCTGAATCCCCTCTGGGTGCACAGTTGGGGCAGCTGCAGTGTCTGATGGCTTGATGGCTGCAACTTCCTTTGTTTACTGATATGGTCGACAACGTTCTTTGTCCACAGCCCTGACTGATCAAGTAGGAACAGCAATCAGATGATCATGGAGCTAACTCTGTAAGAGCATGTCTGGTTTGTGCCAGATGTGACCAGCGAGAGCAACACTAGGAAGCAGCAGCTCCAGGTAGAGTGTGTCCTAACAAGGAGGGCCTCATTTGTGATCTCTGTGGAGGTCGGATTTTTATTTTGGTTGTATTCAATAAGGGAGGAAAAATGGATATGCGTGACTCATCAGACAGAAGAGTCTAGATAAGCAGAGGATCACAGTGGGGGAAGATCCAGGAGGGGCTCATTAAATCCCATGGCTGGTAACCTCTCCATTCCAGTGGACAGCCAGAATTTATTCTTTTCTGAAACCAGAGCCAGTGTCCTCTCTTCAGATCCAATTTCTGCCTCTTCCTGTTACCAGTAATTGCAAAATCCAGCCTTCCCTCTGGCCTCCTCTGTTCAGCTAAATATTGTTTAAATTTCTTTATCTGCATGTATAATACTTTGTAGCAAACCCATGCTCATGACAGTTTCTTTTTTATGTGTTGTTGGATTCTGTTTGCTTATATTTTGTTGAGAATTTTTGCATCTATATTCATCAAAGATATTTCCTGTGATTTTCTTTTTTGGTAGGGTCTCTGTCTGGTTTTGGTATCAGGGTGATGGTGGCTTCACAGAATGAGTTTGGGAGTGTTTCCTCCTCTTTAATCTTTTGGAAGAATTTGAGAAGGATTGCTGTAAGTTCTTTGTATGTTTGGTAGAATTCCCCAGTGAAGCCATCCAGTCCTGGACTTTGGTTTGCTGGGAGTTTTTTTAAATTACAAATTCTATTTCATTTCTGGTAATCAGTCTATATTCAAGTTATCTATTTCTTCTTGATTCAATTTTAGTGGACTGTATGTTTCTAGAAACTTGTCTGTTTCTTCTAGATTCTCCAGTGATGTTTCCTTAATAACGATTTTTTTTCTACAATGGAAGTAATAGATATAGGAATCTTGGAAAATATAAACTTACAGAAAACCCCAGATTGTCCAAGTTCTTATCATTCAAAACAACCACTATTAATATTTTAGTGTATTTCTTTCTGTTTTCCTCTTACTAAGCATTTAAAAGTTTGTTTTTATTAAAGCAATATAAAAACTTAGAAAACCTTTGACATTATAAAAATTTCTCTGTTAAGCCTCCTTGCCCCTCCTCCCACCTCCTATGCCAGGTGTCACTTCTCAGGGGTAATCACTGTCCTCAGTAGTCTACTGAATGTAAGGGATTTTTGTTTGTTTGCGATGGTTACTCTTTAATCTCAAATAATACATTTCACTTCTAATTTTTCTTATTAATTTTAGGTAGCATTCATCGACTTGTTCTGAAAGATGAGGAAATTGGAACACTTACAGATACTCTACCTTTGTCCTTCCTGAGTTTTGTTAAATTTTTTAAATTGTTGACATGTGTCAAGTTGATATTGTCTCATGGCTTCGAGGAGCTCTTCTATGCTGTGTTTGTAGACTGAGTTTGGAAATGTAAACCCAGGGGAAAGAGAAGGAAGAGAGGAACAGAGGATCAGGGAGGGCCCAGTTGTCTCAGTGCTTCTTTAATTAATTAGGCTGATCATTTCCCCTTCCCTAACTGACTTTTGCCAATGTTGCCTCTGAACTTGGAATTTCTCTGGGCCTCCTTTACAGAGGCCTCCTCTTACCTATGAAGTTTTGGGTTGTAGTTTTTCACTCCTTTATTGGCTCTTTCAGTCTGATCCTAATTAGTTTCTATCTTCTAAGATTTCTGCAAACTTGGTCAGCCCTTTCCCCAGCCCATGGAAGGATTTTATGTTTTTAATCTTTAAAAATATTTTTTAAAATTTACATAGTGTCTCTTCTGTTATTTCCCTGGGACTCTGGGGGGTGGGGGTGGGGTGGGCAGTCGATCACTAGGCAACACTAGGAATCACTCCCCCCCAAATGGCCATTGCGTGGTTTCAACCATATTATTATGAGCCTGATGTCTTACTAATTGAATTAGGTTATTTAGAAATCTTAATACAAACAAAACTAAAGAATCACATCGGGATTTATTCAGATGCTAGGATCTGAAGCTCCCTCTTCCCCATCATCTCTGTCTTCTGCTGTTGGCCTTGCCTCCTCTCATTTTCTTCTGTTAGAGCCATTCTTATCCTAACCACCTACTTACGTGGTTCCCATAAATGCACTCTGCCAGAACCAAAGGGAAATTGAGAAGTAATTTACTCCTACTTAAAACTACACTAATTTTTTTTTAAGTATTTATTTAGTGCCTACCCTGTGCTGGGCCCTGTTCTAGGTGCCAGGCATCCGGCAGAGAATGAAACACAGACAAAGTCCCACCCTTGTGGTTGCTTGTATTCTACAAGGCAGGGACATGTTATATCCTGTAGGACAACAGCCATCAGCTCCACACAAATTGGCAAACACCAGAAGGATAAAATGTGTAATGGTGCCAGCTTAGTAAGCACGTCGTCCAAACTCCTGGCTGGCTTATCAATACCCCAAACTGGGTCTATGAATTACTAGGTAGTCAGAATCTCTTTGCCCCTGAATCAGTGGATATTTAATCATGATAATAATAATCACACTTAAAGGAACAAATAAGTATTATCATTCAATTCTTAATGTTTGAAAACAATACCAATGTCTTACAATAGAATAATGATTTAAAAAGTTGTGACATACCTTTAAAATGGAAATATGAAACTACTATAAATAATATTTATGAAGATTTTTTAAGATGAGAAAATTGTTATTATTAAGTGAAAAATCATGATATAAAATCATGTATATAGTTTGATTCTGTAAGTTAATTAAGCTGTCTCAATATTCAAAGCTATAATGGTACCTTTTTTTTTTTTTTTTTTTTTTTGGTAGTCACTGTTTTCAGCTGTGCTCTATTCCAGACTAACATCTTGGACAGATTCCATAACATTGTGGTTACTGTCAGGTTTTGAAGTGCAGTCCAATTTTAAAACTTCAGTTTCACTTCTGATTGAATCTCTTTACCTTCCCCCACGCAGGAGAAGCAAGAACTCTGAACACAGCAGAAGCAGGGGAGGCGGTACAGCAGGATCTGGAGGAGAGAGAGGGACTGTATCCTCCTTCTTCTGTGAGTGGCCCACGGGCCAGAGGTGGGAAGGTATCACTGGTCTCACGCTGGTTCAGCATGTTCTCATCTGATGCCAGTGCCCCTGAGGATGAGATGGTCTTCAAGCAGGTGAAGCGTGGGTCCCCTCTGTTGCTGGGAGGAAGAGAAGGGCAAACTAGACTTCCTTCAGGATTCCCAGCAGTTCAGCGTCTCCGCTGCTTCTCCGGGTTGTGCATATCCCACCCGTCAGCCTCCCAGGCATCCCTGTGCCCTTTTGCTTCTCCTCGAACTCCCCACCCCTTCACGTGGAATCATGAGACCCCTGATGTCCTGGCCATGTCCTTTAAAATCATGGCAAAGAGACTGGAGGCAGAGAAGTCCTCACTTTCTAAGCATTCTGTGTCTTCAAGCCTTATTGGGAGTGGCTTTTCTACTCTCACCTTCAGAAATTTCTAGACTTCTAGTGGGACATTAGTCTCTATGCATGCCCCATGAGCAACGGAAAATACTCTCAAGAACTGGGAATGCTTTGTTCCAGTGGCAGCACCAAGTTGCAAAGGGGCTGCAACTTAGCAGGCACCAGTCAGGGAGGGAGATGCCGGTCTCCCTTTCTTCAAGACACTTCATGAATCTCTATGAATTATTCTCCTGGCTTTCTTCCCTTCATCCACACCCCCCGACTAAGCTTTTCCTTTGCTGAGGTGAAGCTAAGAAAGGAGTTTCCTAGGGTGGTGGTGGATTGTAGTAAGGTTGCTTCTATACTTTTTTGTTTTATTTTTTGTTTTAGGGGAGAGGGGAGGTAATTAGGTTTATTATTTATTTTCAGAGGAAGTACTGGGGATTGAACTGAGGACCTCTTACATGCCAAGCATGCACTCTACCACTGAGCTACACCCTCTCCCCCGGTTCTATGTTTTTTAATAAGCCCTAGTGGATGGGTTTTGAGCTCTTTAGAGAACGATCTCAGCTTTGGGCAGCAGCCACAATTCTGGGGCAACAGGGAAAATCCAATGTCACATTTTACTTAGCAGGAGGTAGGTCAGGGGAGGACTAGAGACACTTTCAAGCTTAATCATTTTTACCCCACTGTTTGTATTAATTTGTATTATCTGAAAAAAAGTCTTCTCAATTCATCCATTACAGTTTTCTTTTTTCATATGATTATCATTTTGATTTCAGCTTTATTGAGTTATAATGGACATACAATATAGTAAGATATTTAAAATGCATATTGTGATGGTTTGATATCCATATACTTTAAAAAAAATTTGTGGGGGAGGTAGTTAGGTTTGTTTGTTTGTCTGTTTATTTTGATGGAGGTACTGAGGCTTGAACCCGGGACTTCGTGCATGCTGAGGACGTACTTTACCGCTGAGCTGTACCCTCCCCCTGATATACATACATATTTTAAAAAGATTCCCCCATCTAGTTGATTAACACATCCTTCACCTCACACATTTATATATATATATATATATATTTTTTTTTTTTGGTGAGAATATTTAATATACACTCTCTTAGCAAATCTTAATTATATTATGATTTTCTTAAATATCTTGGATAATACCATAGTGTCAGACTCTACCTGGCTTCTGTTTCCAGTTACTAATGTTGGTGTCAGTGGTGGGCCAAGGCATATGAAATGGCTACCCTGTTCTCCCTAACCTGCTACCTGGTCCAGATACCAGGACCTCGACCTCACTCTTGTCCTGTCAGTAGGAGCAGGCAGGTGGCCTCTATGCCTTTGAAAAGAAGAAACAGGGTTCAGGGATGCCAGGCAGGACAAGTGGGATCTGGCTTCGGGCTGTCGGACTCCTTACCTGAGCCTGCGCAGCGAGGTCCCTTGTGCTTGTCTCAGCATCCAGCACCGTGAATTGTGTAGTGACTGATACTCGGCCACAGCCAGACTGGTCCTGGCTCCTGCTTTGCCTCTGAATTATCAGGAAGGGCAGCCTGTGCACGGCACCTTCCCAGAACTCTAGTGCTAGACCGTGACCGAACTCTAGCTTCCGCCTGCATCAGTTCACTAAAACGTCTTCCACCCAGGATAAGAGCAGCCATGAATTGCAATATTTTTTTTAATTGTGGTAAAATACACATAAATATATATAAAATTTACCATTTTAACCACTTTTAAACCAACAATTCAGTGGCATTAAGTAAATGCAGATGTTGTATAACCACCACCATTATCTATTTCCAGAAGGTTTTCATCATCTCAAAAATTCTGTATCCATTAGACAGTACCTCCCACCCCCTCCCCATCTTTTGTTTCTCGTTCCCTCTATTCTATTTTCTGTCTCTGTGAGCTTGCCTAATATAGATATTTTTTATTGTATTTTATTTATTTATTTATTATTGTATTATTTTATTTTATTTTGGTGGGGGGGCAGGTAATTAGATTTTATTTATTTTTAGAGGAGGTACTGGGGATTGAACCTAGGACCTCAAGCATGCTAAGCATGTGTTCTAACACTTGAGCTATACCCTCCCCCCTAGATATTTCATACGATATTACTGTTTTTTCCTCCAAGGCTTACTCACCTCTGGTTACACTGATCATTGAGTGCCAGATTTTTGGGGTTTTTTTAATCTTTTTTTTCTTTTGTTTTAATTGAAGTATAGTTGATGTGCAATATTGTATGTTATAAGTGTACAATATAGTAATTCACAATTTTTTAAGGTTATACTCCATTTATAGTTATTATTGTACAATATATCCTCATAGCTTATTTTATACAGAATAGTTTGTAATCCCCTACTCCTATGTTGCCCCTCTCCCCTTCCCTCTCCCCACTGGTCACCACTAGTTTGTTCTCTATAGCTGTGAGTCTATTTCCTTTTTGTTATGTTCACTAGTTGGTTGTAATTTTTAGATTCCACATGTAAGTGACATCATACAGTATTTGTCTTTCTCTATCTGACTTATTTCACTTAGCATAATGCTGTCCAAGTCCATCCATGTTGCTGCAAATGACAAAATTTCATTCTTTTTTATGGCTGAGTCTGTTGTGTGTATGTATGTGTGTGTGTGTGTATGTACCACATCTTCTTTATCCATTCATCTGTTGATGGACATTTAGGTTGCTTCCATATTTTGGCAGTTGCAAACAATGCTGCTGTTAACATTGGGTGCACTGACCCAGCAGTTCCACTTCTGGGTATATATCCAAAAAAAACGAAAACACTAATTCAGAGACTGCCCAGACTTTTGAAGCAGGAAAATGAGAGAGGTAATAGTTAATTTAAGAAAAATGTGCAAATATGTGTCACCCCCTCATCCGCTTGCCCACCAGCCAGGCAAGATCTCGGTTTTTGACTGAAGCACAAATGTAGAGAACTGAGCTTCCCATGTCTACTAGCTTCATGAGTTTTGCTAAGTATTTATTATATATTTTTTAATATAAGGAAACTTTATATCACTGGAAAGTCAGTGACATTTATAAATGGAAGAAAACTATAAAAATTGATAGAATGGAAACAGTTATTACATTTTAGCTAGAAACTATTGCTTGCAAAGGTTGCACACATAAAGCCTTACTGTTTTTTTAAGAAATGATTAGTAGGTATTTGCAAAGTGCTAAAAACTGCCACCAGGCTGCAATTTTCTCTTTCCTGAATTTAAAAAGATTTAAAGCCAGCTATGTAATACTGTATCTATAGGCCACTGAAGTGATTTCATGTACCACTTGTATTAAGAGGCCAACACTTTGGGCAGGACTTCTTTGTAAATATTTTACTGTTTAGCTCATGTTTTCCCTTGTGTTATGTGGGTCCACCACACTTTACTTAGCCTAATATAAGTTCCTTATATACCTGTAGTGAGAAGGAACTTTAAATAATATCTTTTATCATTTCTTTTCCTTGGGAACCAGACTTCTGAAATCATTCCCATATTGATTTAATTATCAAGAAAAAAATTTCAGGTGCTGAGATTTGAACTTACCAAGGCATAAAAGGTAAAAAAAAAAAAGGAAAGAAAAGAAAAAGCATGTTCATTCTTCTTTAATAATTCAAGATTTCAGTGATTTGAAACTCTTGCGGGGAAAAAAATCACCTGAGTAATAGAGCATGCATCATTTGAATGGATTAAAGTTCAAATCACTGCAAAGCAGCTTATTTTTCATCCATCACCATGGATACAAAAGGACAGCTCAAGTGCAGGCATGTGACATCACAAGCATGTCCAAACAGGCCAGGGAGGAGAGCTGCAGCAGAACCACAAAGGACGACGGGAGGAAAGCCCGAAGGGAGGGGAGGAAGAGGCAGAGGGAAAGGGTCATTGTTAAGATGATGAATCAGACGTTCAGTTGGGAGGATTAAATAGGAGGAGGCACGAGGCCAACTTACACTGACCTTTAAATACCTTCTTAGCCAGAAATAGAACCACGGGGAGACTGAGAGAAGGTATATCAGATCCTTTGCAACTCGATCGGCAGTTTCGATCGTTTCTTTTGTGTTCTCCTTATTTTATGTTGAGGCTTTAATTGTAACTAATGTTCTAAAGCTTTCACCTGCCTGGCTCACTCATTAAAACGCAATCCCCAAAGTTGCTGAAGTCTCCGAATAACAGCTTGAAAGACTCGATGTAAGCAGTACCCACGGGACAATAGAAAGTGGTAAATATTGAGACAAATTGCTGTTTTAGGTATTAAGTTCTTCTTCATGGGCAGACACAATTTTTACTACAGTGTAAGTATTTTTATCTGCTTAAAATTTCATTTCCCGTCAAGAGGCAGTGCGTGCATCTTATTCTCAGGTTGCTGCCTAACGTATAAAGACCTGGACTTGGAAACCCTGGGTTCAGAGGTGTGCTGGTCAAGGTTCAACAACCGGCTCTCTGGGGAAGGTCCTGATGTGTAGCATTTGCTGATTTCTGTGGTGTAAATGTTTTCACCATGGCTGATCTCTAGCTACCAGTGTGATGTCAGCTGGTTTGCTGACTTTCTGAAGAGGTAACAGTTGGCTCTTGGGAGTTGGTACCAGTGGATTGTTTTCTGTGGCAGCTCTGACACCAACTTGCAGTGGGACTTTGGGTACCTCACTAGGCCTCAGATTCCTGATAGGATGAAGGGGCTGGAGCTGGGCTGAGACACTGGTTGTTAAAATTGTGTTGGTTTGCCCTGGACCCCAAAAGGTAAAGACCCCAGTCCTTGTCATACCTGAAAGATAAGTTAACAGTCAGGAGATGGTGCATTGTGTAGTGGAAGATTTTAACAGATTTACCTAGAAAAGGAAAAGCATGCCTCCAAGAATGGGAGGCGGGGCTGGTCCAAGGGAGGGAAAGCTGCAGTCTTTGTCCTTCCTTTTAAACCCTCGCTTAGAAGTGGTCTTTTGATTGATTGACAGCTTTTGTCCCTGGAATGCTTAGTCATGTTTGGCCCCTTTTGCACATGTCCTTACCCGTGGTGTACGCAGAAAAACCCATGAGGGGTGGCCTAAACCGAAATTTTAATTATAATGCAATGAACATTTGGTCATGTCTTGTTAAATCCTTTCTGCTACCGTGCAGTCGTGGTTGCTGGGTTCTAACTGGTGTCTTACTGGCACTCATTTAGAAGAAGTAAAGTCCCTTTATGCTGGAGGCGAGCATAACGCCACCTTCTGGACCGTGGTCCCTCTCCTCCACCTGTCTGCCCGGTGCCCCCACTTATCTAACTACCTAACAGCTTGAGAGAGAATTCTTGGGGGCCCGCTTCTGGGAGGGGGCGATCTGGGTTTAGGAGATCCTCACATGCACTTCACCTTTGCAGGGCTGACCTGAGTATATTTTAGATTTCTGGGTAAACTACTGTTTAAAGAGAAGCTTCTATTATTAAGAGAAAAAAAATTCAGAAAGCCGCTTGAATACTTGATCTTAAAGCCCCACTTCCATTTATAAAAATTGATGATTCCGTGAAATTAAAAATGTGAGTCAAACACCAATATACTGATGTCTGTGGATTGTACTGGACTTAAAATAGTAGTTTCTTTTCTTGTTGAATCTGAAACTAAACGCTGGTTGAAAGGGTCAGCTACACCTGAGTGGAATTGTATCCAAGAATCCTAGACTTTAAAATGAAAAGGATCTTAGAGATGATTTCCTCCAAGAGTTTACAGATACGCCGGAGGGATTCATCCAAGTCCCCTCAGAAGATGCTCTGTGTGTGTGTGTGTGTGTGTGTGTGTGTGTGTGTGTGTGTGTGTGTGTGTGTGCGTGTGCGCGCATGCATATGCGCGCATGTGTGTGCACGAACACGTGTGAATGCTGAATAGGTTGTGGGCCACTTGTGACCCTCCTCTCCTCACTGCCATTCCTCCTTCAACAGAGGAGCAAATCTTACGTTTTAAATACTGGCCTTCCATTTAGGATTTCACTTGAGGAAAGGATTCTCCTGTGTGTACGTGGGAAGAGGGAGGGCCAGGAAGGAAGATAACTAATTAATGCCATTTGCTTTGTTTAATAAACCAGGAACCAAGCTGTAAAGAAGAAAAATGCCTTGTCCACTATCCCACAACCAGTAAGAGGCTTAGTGATATCTAGAATTCAGGTCTTTAGGTTTTCAGACCACTATTTCCCTTTTCAGAAGCTGGCTACCTCCTTACTGAATGCCTCTGGGTAAGTAATCTAACTCTGTACTCTCCAGCAGGGTAGCCACAACCCACTGCTGAGGGCCTGAACTGTGACTGGTCTGAACGGAGATGCGTTGTAACTGTAAACTACACACTAAGTGTTACAGTCTTAGTAGAAGAAAAATGTGAACTATCTCATTGATAATTTAAAAATACCAACTGCATGTTGAAAATGATACTACTTTAGATACAGTATGTTAAATAAAAATAAAAATTTCACTTTGAAAAACTTACTTTAATGTGACTACTCAACAGTTTAAGGTTAAACATGTGGCTCACATTATGTGCCTGTTAGACAAATCTGATTTAACCTCAAGGTCAGTTTCCCCATCTATTGAAGGTCAGTTTCCTTATCTATTGAAAGTGGAAAATATCTGCTGTGTCTGTTTCTCAGGGCTGTTTTAAAATCAGATGAGGTAGTCTTTGTGAAAGTACTATGCCAAATGCTACCCCAATATAAGGTCATACTCCAGGGTGTTTTAAAATGCCTTGTTGGATTACCCATTGTATTAGTTGCTCCCTGGACCTCGGTAAGGGTTTTGTGGAGTTTCCTTTGTCATCATTTATATGTTTTTGGAGGGTGGGGCTGGGGGAGGTGAAGTAATAGTGTAGCCTACAGACATAATAATGAGCACATCCATTCAGTCTTCTCATTTATATTCTGTGTGTGCGCTGAGTATCAGCTCACTAACCTCAGTACTGAGCCATGTAGATTGTAGATGCTATTTGCATGCAGTGAGGATCTCAGCTGGAGCCATGGACCTCAGAATCCTGCTGGGAAAGAACTTTTCCAAGGGGAAGAAGTACAGCTCCCTTGATCAGGAGCTGTCTGAGAAGGTAGCCTCTGACTCTAGCACTCTGATCCCTCCCAGTCCAGCTTCCTACTGTGTTTGCATCATAAGGCAAGAGAAATGAAAGCACTGTTTCACTAAGTTATATAAAACATCTGGGCATAATAAGTATTTTAGTTCAGGTTGCTATAAAAAAAAAAACAAAAAACACTGGACCATAGACTGGGTGGCTTAAACAAACAGGAATTTATTTCTTACAGTTCTGGAGGCTGAGAAGTCCAAGATCCAGATGCCAGTAGATCTGGTGTCTGGTGAGAACCCACTTCCTGGTTAGCAGATGGCTATCTCATTGAATTCTCACATGGCAGAGGGCAGAGAGCTAGCTTTATAGTTTCTTCTTATAAGGGCACTAATCCCATCTGTGAGGGCTCCACCTTCATGACCTAGTTACCTTCTAAAGGCCCCAATTCCTAATACTATCACATTGGGGATCAAATTTCAACATCAGTTTGGAGGGGGACACAAACCTCCAGTCTGTAACAGCAAGTAACACTTCACTGAGATGCATCTAACAGAGAGTAACACATAGGGAAGGGGGCATATCACCTTCACCTCCAAAACTTGGCTCTAGAACACTAGATCAGTCAGGATGCTCTTGGGAAAACAGAAACTGCACTAGATTTAAACGGAGGGTATTTAATACAGGGAATTGGTACATAGGTGTTGAAAGGCTGAAAGGTCACAATGGGAACACTGAGATAACCCAGATATTTGTAACTGCAAAAAACAACTAACCTGTATGGTTAAGGGAACAAAAGAGTAGAAGTGGGGTCCCCAGGACCTAGGAACTCAGAGAAAAGGCCCCACAGGGCTGATATCTACACCCCTAGGAGAGAGCTCTAGGTACTTAGTCCTAGGAGCAGCAAAAGACAAGTTATACCAGAGCCAACTGCTGCTTCTGGAGTAACACTGATAGGAACAGGGACATGAAGAAGGAACTTCCCTGTCCTCAACACCCGCCTTCCAACCTTTCCCTAATGCCTCCTGCTGTCAGAACCTGACAATGAGCCAGCTTACAAGGGAGTCTGGGAAATGTAGTTTGCCGAGTCCTGGCTCTAGCATCACATAATAGAATACAGAAAGGCAGCGTAGGAACTGAGAAACAATAGGCATCTAATTGGCACTATTCCAGTTCAACTTTGGTACTGACATAAGTGGTGGTACTCAGTGAATCAGTGACAGCCACCAGTGGAAACTGGGGGGTTCTGCAGAGAAATGGGATAGGGCATGTGGCCCTGTTGCCTTTCCTAAGAAGGATGACCAGTGAAGGTAGATGTGTTTGTAAGTATGAGACATTCTCTGGAAAGTCCCAGAAATTACTGGTGGGGAAGTCTTTTGACAGTGGAGTACCATAAATCAAAAGGGGTCAAAAGACAGCAAAATTTGATTGATTCTTATTTGTAGCGACAGACTGGGGAACTTAAAATTACATATGCTTTTCTTCTTCTTCTTCTTCTTCTCCTTTTTCTTTTGTTTTCTTTTTTCTTTTTTTTTTCTTTTTCTTTTTCTTTTTTTTTTTTTTTTGGTGAGGGGAGGTAATTAGGTTTATTTATTTATTACTCCTAGAGGAGGTACTGGGTATTGAACCCAGGACCTCATGCACACTAAGCATGCACTCTTGAGCTGTACCCTCCCCCATTACATGTGCTTTTCTTAAAAGAATTTAAAAAACACCAGACCATATGAACCTATTTGAATAAAATTATCATCATCACTTTTGGGGACAGCTATTGGTTTTGTCTGGTATTCTTTCTTCTAGTAAAAGCGTTCCAGTTTTCCTTTGGAGGAAAGGAGAACCTCTCTCAGCTCCTCTAGGTTAACATGAAAACTCAGATAACGTGATTATACCCTTTCCACCTCCCCCATCTCAGGGAACCACTTGGCTACAGTAATTAGTTTATAGTCAAGTATGGGCAGAGTTAATACCAGGATTTCTGCTGGACCAGTCAGGAAAGAGGTGGCCTTTTCCCCATGGGGTTGTTACGTGAATAGAAAGTAAGTGTGGAGCTTTGGTGGTCAAACCTGGCAGGGAAAGCCGGCCTGATATAAAACCAACACATAGGAAACTATGTGCAAGAGATAAAGAGAAAACCAAATTTTAATAACATTGAGCACTTGTATCCAACCATATTTGGAGCCAGGCCTACTTCCAGACTTTTCTATTATATAGCTCAATTTATTCCTCTTTGTCTTTTACTAAGCCATTTTTTTAAATTGAGATAAAGTTCACATACAGTGAAAAATACCTATCTTACGTATAAATTTTGACAAGTTTTGATAAGGGAAACACTTTTAACTACTGCTCAGTCACAATATAGTATATTCACATCACTCTAAAATTCTCTCTCATTCCTTTCTGGTCCATTCCTATCCCTACGCCCATGGTCGACTGTTCTGATTTTCACCAGAACTTCACCTGTTTTTGCACTGATTTTTAATGAAAATATACATGATATATTCTTTTATATGATTTATTTTGCTCAACATCATGTCTGAAATTCATCCATGCTGATCAGTAGTTAATTCTATTGATGGCCAGCATTACATTGTAAGGATATACTATATTTAAAAATTTTACTCTCATGTTGATGGATATTTGGGTTGTTTCTTGTTTTGCCTGATATGAATAAGCCTGCTATAAACACTATTCAGTATTTTTTGCATACATGCTTTTGTAACTCCTGTGTAAATACCTTGAAATGACATTACTAGGTCATATTAGAAATGTATGTTTAATTTCATAAGAAATGCCATCTGCATTTTCACCTGGATGTCCCACAGATATCTCATAGTCTCCAAGCCACTTATGACTGTCCTTTATCTCACACTTGCCCTTGTGTACTCACTGTCTTTGGTGAAGGGTACCAGGGGTCTTTTCCAGGAACTTGGGGTCAACCTAGGATTCTTCTTCCCCAGTCACCCTCCCACAGTCAGTCACCCAGACTTGTAACACAGGTTGTACATATCCATTTTCTTTCTCTCCTCACTACAGCTGCATTATAACAAAGTACAGTCATTTTCATTTTTTTTTATTTTGAGCCATAGTAATGAATATTACAGGTATATAAAAATAACTGAAACAAGTTTTATAGAATGATACTTATCCTTCCTGTACACAATATATTTTCTTAGTTTCTGTTCTCTATATCCATTAAAAAATGTGGTTATAAACCATAAATTGATTTGATGATTCATTAATGAGTTACAATCACAGTCTGAAAAACAGATGGTTGAAAACCCAGGTCCTGGAGTCAGAGAGACAAGGGTTTAAACCTCTACTCTGTTTCTTAACTCTAACCTTGGGCAAGGTCCTTAGCCTCTTTTAGTCCCAGACTTCACTTGTAACAAAGAAAATAGCAAAAATAATACTACATCAGAGTCATAGTAAGGATTAAAATGGTTTGTAGCAAGGGTTAAAGTGAATGTGTAAAACTATAAGCTCAGGGCCAGGAATAGAAGATGCTCAATTGATGTCAGTTGATTCAGGCCTTCCTCATTTCTTGCCTTTGTTATCAGCCCTTTTCTGAAGTTTTAAAGTCTCACCCTGCGTGGTGCAACCCTGTGGGATAATCTTTCTTTTTATAGTCTCACCCTGCGTGGTGCAACCCTGTGGGATAATCTTTCTAAAGTGTAGATGAAATCGTATCAGTCCTCTGTTCAAAAATTCATTAGTCATTACCTATGGCTTTTGGGATTAAATATAAGCCTACAGAGGTGTTTGAACATCTAGCTTCCTCTCCAGCCATACGCTGGAGAGAGACAGAGGACCACTCCCTCTTCCAGAGCACGCTCCCCCTTTCCCCAGTCATGGTTTACTAAAGAATTTGCCCTGCCTCTCTAATGCCTCGGTATATACTGATTCGTTTCTACTTTGTATATCTTCCCACTTCTGGTTAGCCTTATGTAACGTAAGCTTTAATTCAAGAGTGATTTCCCCTGGGAAGCATATCTGGGCCACCAGGCTGAGTTAAGAGTCACTTCTCCAAGTCCCCTTAGCACCATAGGCATACCTTTATAACTGCCCTTACTCCACAGGACCTGTAATCAGAGAAACTTACCTTTCTTGTTCATTAGATAGCAGGCAGCTGGAAGACAAGGACTTCATTTTTCATCTCTGAATTCTCCAGGTACTTAATATGTATTTAATGAATGAATGAAGGTTTCTAATGTAGACATTTTCCATGGCGACTCTACTATGCCATTTTTTTGTTTTCATTTGGAGAAGTAGGTGGCTGTTTTATTATACTGGAACTCCAAAGTAGTAAAAACACTTTTTTTTCCTTACCTAGCATATTTATTGTGAATTAAAAATACAGTCACTGATTTTAACAGAATCACCTATGGATTATTCTCAGTTGAGAACAGGCAATTATCTACTAGGAAAATTGTATTAACACTCTCCCTTTCAAATCTAACAACATGAATACAAATAGAATTACAGCTTCTTTTGATGCTAGTCCTGTTGCTTTGGAGACAGCATTTGATCTGTGGGTCAATTTACTTAAAGATGTCATTGTGGAGTAACAAAATACTGAAAACATGTATTAAAAACTAGCTTAAACTAACTTTTGGTTTTGTTCTTTTTACGCAAAACAAAAGCAAAAGCCCCCTCTCCCCCATTCAAATAAACTCCATGGAAATGAGAAACTATCAATGATTTATTCACCAATTATGAAAGAAAAATAGTAGTAAACATCTCAACAGTTTTCTTTCTCCACTAACAAAATAATTGTAAATTTCATCAAGTGTTCAAAAAAGATTTATCCTTTCACTAAAAAAAAAGCAATAATCAAAGGATATCAGCTTTCTGTACTGCAAAGGCAAATAACAACAATAATTATAGTAAATTTGTTTTTATAAGAGCAGATCACTTTGTCTCCAATTCCGCTGTTCTTCACACCCAACTTAAGTTTTCCTAAGCCATTCAATTTCCTTTAAACACCTGATGTATTAGATATTATTTAAAAGTTGATTTTATCTGCTAACAACCTACTACTTACCTGGACTTTATTAATAAATTTTAAAATTTCTAGCAATATACATTTTAGAATTTTTGAATTTTGTATTACTTATCACATACCTAGGTAAAATATATAAAACTGTGGCAGGGTTTTTTTGGTTTTTTGTTTAAGAATGGTATTAAATGGACAACTGAACTTTAGCTAAGAATAATTATATGTAGGTGTGCTTTCCAAGTTGTAATTATTTCTAGTATAGCCCTTTTAAATTATAGTTATTGTAATTTTTGGATTGTCTACAGTTGGAAATTCTGCTTATTATTCTGCCTGTTAAATTTATGAAACTTCTAACAAATTGTTCAAACTCTTTCACTTCCCTATATGGAAAATGGGAATAGTTCTATTGGTAAGCATTTCTAGGAAGATTTTAATTAATATCATCTGTATCATTGCCACAGCATTAAACAAGGAAAACTCCTGCAAAAAATTAACATTCCGTTAAATCTGGAGATATTGAAATATCAATATAAGTCCAAGAATATTAAAAATAAAAAACTCCAAAGTCCTTAATGATTATTAGCATAATTTTTTTCATAAATACAATCTTTAAAAACAATACGAAGCCTGGTTCCTGTTGACTATAATTTCAACTGGCAGAAATTTTAAAATGTAGTTTTGTTGGCTGTGTTCCCTTTTATTTCTGAAAAACAAAATTCTACATAGTATATAATGAAATGAAATGGCAAATGGTATAGACTTAGAAAATTCCAGTCCCATCAATATGATTATATCAAAACCATGTAAAATCACATTAAAACATTTGAAATTATCTCATTTGGGATAACATTTTAAAAAATTAGTTCAATAAACTGATTTTTTAACTTTCGTAGGTTTATAAATTCTTTCGGTCTTTTTTCAAGGTCAAATAAATTGATAATCACTGTTATTCTGAATATGATAGAGTGAATAAAACTGCACATTGTAAAGATTTTGAAAATGTGTTACACACAATAAGACAATTCTTTTTGAGACTCCTGAACTTTTAAATACATTCTTGCTTTCCAGCAGCGCTACTAACCTATAGATGAAACACATTAAAGGCATTAAATCTGAAACCTGGAATTTAGCCCACCTACCTTGAATCTTGGCCCTAACACTTACTACCTTAGTATCTAGTGGTATATCCTTTAACCTCTCAGAATCTGTTTCCTCAGGTAGAACGCTGAATAACAATACCTGTCTAGAATCTGAATGAAGATAGAATTATATTACACTGCCTCTCACACTGTGAGGGCTGAATAAATATTGTTTTATTCTCAGCTGTCCTTGAGTGCTAGCAAACCCCAGCTGACTCTTCGGGGAGAGACACCGGTTTTTTGTTTTGCTTTGTTTTCTTTAGCTAATTACAGCATATTTTTTGACTCCTTATAGCAGCTCTCCTCAAAAGTAATTCACCCATGCGTTTATTAATCTACTTAGTATTAATTTTAACGAAATAATAACCAGTGAGCTATTTTAACAAAGAGTATTAGCTGATTTAAACAAATTAAAGTTATTTCAGTGCAGTTTTTGGTATTACTCATCTTAATTTTTCACTAAGAGATGATTGCTATCTTCTACTGATTATAGCTCATGCAGAAAAATTACATTTAATTATGGTGTTGTTTAGGTGGGTTAATCTTTAGCTTGAAGTAAAATATATTGATAGGATAAAATGAAAGTTTTGAAACAGTGCAAAATTGAAAACAAGGTCAAGCAAGAAACGGAATTACCATAATTCATGGGCCGAAATTGATTAGAACGCCTTTGTTTCAAGAATTAGATTCTCTGCGGAATGAAGGTGCTAGAGAAACTAACAATGGCGACAATAGCGGAGTACGGTGTTAAACCATCTTGATAATCAGACGGCTCAGAAAGGCTTAAAAGAACCTTCATCGAAGAGAGGATTTTCTTTTTACCTTCCCTGTCTTTCATAATTAATGCCGTTTAATACACTGTCCATGTTTTTTACAGGGGGAAAATATGCCATACAGTAGCTCTCAATAGGTTACTGACATGCGCCACAGACGTTTCCTTTCCAAAAAAAAAAAAAAGTGCAAATGTTTCAAATGTCATTCCACCTCAAACCCGTTCCAAAACCTAACAATCAGTTTCAAGCCAAACTCAGGGCGCTTTCGGCATTCACGAAAGCCAGAACCTCAAGACAGGAGCATCCTGCCTAACTCCACATCTTCCTGAAAATCAGCAATTTCAGTGTTAAGACAAAGACGCGATTAGAGGATTCCAGACAGTTTTCAACGTTTTCATTTACGCAGTCTCTATTTCTACAATTCATGAACCCCCTTTCCCATCTGTCTGTGCCCGTCTCTTCCCATCATCCAGAGCCCTGGATGCTCTGCGGTCGCCCCTGGCTCCGCGGAGCCTGAAGGGCTGGGGGCTCTTCTCCGAGCTTCCGAGCTCTCGCTCGCAGCTACAGCCAGAGCGCTCAACCAATGGCCGCCTTCTCTCGTACTCATCGTTCCGCCTTCCAGTTCCACTGAAACCAATAGAAAGAGCCCTCTGGCGACAGAGGCCAATGGGAGGTCGGGCGGGCATATCATTGGCTGCGGGCGTTCCACAGTGCAGTCTGGGCCTCCGCCTCCGTTACCCTGGAGCCGAGGTCGCCGCGCCGCCGCCACCCAGGAGCTGTCGTCTCCGCCCCTATCCTAGCCGAGTATTCAAACTTCCCGCACCCCTGCCACCTCAGCGCCCGCCCCGCAGCCCCCGTAGCCCGCGCAGGAGTCAGGCACTCACTCTTAGGCGTCCGGACGCCGAGGCACCGCGGAGAGGAGGAAGGCAAGGAGGCGGGCGCCGCGTCGGCCCTGAGGAGGGGCCGGAGCGGGTTGGAGGTGGGCTTTGGGGTGGGCGTGGAGGCAGCGGGGAGTTAGGGGTGCGAGGTAGGACTGTGACTCGGGCGTGGGGGAGCTGGCGAGGTGGCGTTCGTGGACGGGGAGTAGCGAGTGGAGTTGTTAAAGGATTAGGGATGGTGGAGGATCTGGGGACGCGGGGAGAAGAAAGTCCTAGGAAAATAAGTCGAGAGAGGCCCCGCGAGGGAGGGGAGGTCTACCGAAAGGTAGGGGATTGGGAGGTTAGGCAGAGAAAGAGTTGGGGAAGGGCTGATTTTGGGGATCAGGAAGAGAAGGCAGGGAGCGCATTTCAGGAGGATCTAGAGAATGGGTTAGGAGTTAGAAAATCCTAGAGGCCTGTAGGCACTGAAGATGGGGAAGGAGGCCGTGAGGCTTTGGGTAGATCTGGGATTATAAATAATAGGAAATGAAGGCTGTGATTAGAGTGGAAAGGCGCATTGGTTGGTGCAGGCTATGAAATTTTTTACACATCCTTCAGAGATGGGATGAGAGGAAGAAAGAGTTGACAAAAAAAATGTGCCTTCTTGGCATAGATGGATTGGAGTGGCTGCTCAGATACTCGGTGTTTTACGTTGGCAGAACCAAGGGACAGCGTCTCAGTGGTGAAGAGCATGGGTCCAGCTCACCTGAGCTTAAACCCTTCTCATTCACTTTGTGGCCTTGGATAAATTACAGACATCAATTAGTAACAAATTACTGGCTAGGTACAAGCATCAACACCCACCCCCCGTCCATTTCGGAATGGAAATAGTAAATACTGTCCTGAGTATTAATTTTATTGAGATGTTTGCATCTATACTTACATAAATGAGGAAAAAAATGAATGGTTTTGTTAAAGTGAATTTGTTACTGGCATTTGGTTTGTGTGAGCAGTGGGCTGCATTGACTGGTGATTTTCTTAATCTTTCAGTCTTGGAGCCTTCTCTGAAAGTCTGAAGAAAGTTTTGGCTCCTCTCTCTCCCAACGCACACTTGGCACATCCTTGTGTATGACGTTCCTTTACCTTCAGATTGGGAACCTGGACTAGGTATCTCTTTGGGATCAAGACTCATCATTCAGATGATTTGTTGTTGTTGTTGTTGAGGGAGCTACATACATTTTGGAAAACAGTAAAACTGAAAAAAGGAGACAATTTTGGAAATTCTGTAACTTCTCTTTTCTTTCTCTCTGTCTTTAGCCTGGTTGTTACTTTAATCTGTTTTTTCCAGTTGTGTAGTTCTACATTTGAATTTTATACTACTATTCTAAATATTTCACTTTAGGATTTTGCTGCATGTTGAGTTGTACGTTTATCCAAAAACATAATAGGAAATTGTTTTGATTCTGTTAAGTTGACAGTGTCATGTCAGATATCAAAAAGTAATTGTGACTTTTTTGGAAAAGGGATTTTTCTTCTTTTGTTAGAGTCACATATCTTTTGTTAAACAGTTATGGAACCGTAATTCTGTAAGACACAGTAGAGGTCTGTTACAATAAAGATGCTAATCTCTCTCCTGGTTCTTCTCCTGCCTGTCGTTCTCCATCTCCTTAATGGAATTCTCCTCCTCTGTCCACCATTTAATTATTGTGTTTCCTCATAATTCAGTCTTCCGTCTTCTCTTCATTCTGTATTCTTTTCTTGGCTGAGTTCATCTTCAGGCTTTTGGTAGTCTTGGCTTCCACCATCTGTATTTTATTAATGTAGTCTCAATATTTTATCTCCATCCTGGAACTCTTGAGTTAGCTACAAATTTATATAGCTGATTTTTGGTATTTCTGCATAGATTTCACATACACATCCTATACTTAGTGTGTCTGATAGCAAATTCATCACATTTCCCCACCCAAACCTGTCCTGTTGAATGGTACCATATTCACCCAATTTTTCAAGCCCAAAACTTTGGAATTTATTTAGGTTCTTCTTTCATCTCATACTCTACATATCATCAGCCACCAAGTCCAGTTTATTTTCCTCGCTAAACATGTCTGAATCCATTCTACACTTTCTATGTCTAGTTTCCGAACCTTAATTCAAACTGCTGTCATTTGTCACCTGATTTCAAGACCAGGTGGTCTTCTTCCTTCAGCCTTATTGCTCTCCAATTCTTGGGTTAGAGATGGATTTTTGTAAATGTCACATCTGTTCATTTAAAATCTATCGAAGATGCTTTGTTTATTTTCAACCAACTTCTTAGTATGGCATAAAAATCCTTCCTGTAATGATCTCTTCCACTTAATCCTGCTTCACTTATTTTTACTTTATCACTGCCCCTAGCCAGTGCAGTCATTCTAAACCCGCATTGTCCAATAGAAATACAATGTGAACAAGGTAAATAATTTAACGTTTTTTTCAGGTGCCATGTATGAAAATACACACAGGTGAAATTAATTTTAGTAATATGTTTTATTTAACCCAATATATTCAAAATACTATTTCAACACATAATGAATATTAAAAAGATTATTAAAGAGATAATTTATGTTCTTCTTTATGTAGTAAGTTTTCAAAATCCCAGGTGTATTTTACACTTACAGTATATCTCAGTTCGGACTAACTACCTTTCAGTGCTCAGTTGTCACTATATTGGACGACACAATTGTAAACTATTTGCAGTGTATCTCATGCCTTTCACTTTTGCTCACATTGTTTCTTCTTACTGAAAAAGGATCTTCTCTCACCAGCTGCCTTCTTCCGTTAACCTTATCTGTCATCTCACCCCAGCAAAACAAGTGCACAACCCAAATCATGCTAACCTCCACTACTACCTAAAGACTCAATTTTAGGTATTCTCATCTCTGGAAACCTGCCCAAACTGCCTCTTGTCCTCTCATCTTAGTTTTCAGTTTACTCAGCCTCCTTTACTTCCCTTTATCATTAGTATTTAATACTCTTGCATTCTCTTTCCTTTCTAGGCTGGGAGTTTCTTAATGGTAGGACATAAGTTGTGTCTCATTTTTGTATCTCCAGCTCCATTCAAAGTTCAAAGCCTAACACTTAGTAGGTGTTCAGTAAATGCCTTATGAATGAATGAATAGATATTCTGTGATGTTTTAATCTGACTGAAGTTTGGGAATACATACTGTAGTTAAGATACCTTAATTTGACCCATTGTTTCAACATGTTATTTAAAAGGAGTTGATTATACCTTAAATTTTAAGTCTAGCGTTTACTGTGATCTGATCTAGAGTCTAGGAAACCATACTTAAAATCTAAACGAGCTTGATTTTTAAGCAAAAGGAGGTGTTGTGTAAATAAATGTAGGATAAGGAAACACTTAGAAATACCCTGGAACATAGAAGTAGAGGAGTGGAAACACTTAAATTAGTTTTATTTGTTTCTAATCACTTTTTCCCCCTCCTTTATAGGAGTCACAGTTTTAGTGCAGTAGTATTGTTTTTACCTTTACCTCATCTTCAGTTATTATTTGGGGAGGGGATAGAGGAGAGAGATCTTATTTATATCATTCTCTCTTAGTTTATTTTTATTTTACTCATCTAGTTGCCTGTTGTGTGAGCTCTTTTGCTGGCAGCAGAGGTAGCCAGGTAACAATGTTTTATACAGAGAAGCTGAACACAGGGAAATGACAAGAAATTAATGGTTCATTGAGTTTTACGGTTTTATACAGTTGTTCTTTTTTTTGTCTTAAAACTAAGAACTTTTCTTAAAGTCACATGAATCAGATGATGATTATGATATTCTATATACATGGAGTCTATAGCTTAGATTTACTTTCTGATTCATTTGAAACTAGATATAAAGGAGGCAGTTCTGGTACAGCAGGAGCTTATGGAACTTCTTTCTGGCATATTATGTGTGATGTGTACTACTTGAGACTTTTAAAATAAAAGTCGATTTTTGGGAAATGACAAGTACTGGTTTGATAGCTTTCTAGTATTGCCATAATAGAACTCTTGGCCATTTTTAGAAGATAAGCAATTCTTAGAAATTGAACTTGGACAAGACTGATAGGTTTTCTTTTTTGTTCTTATCTAGTTACTCCCGTACAAATAAGGGAAACAGATGAACAACTGTTAAGTGATTCATTCTCTGTCACAAAGAATTAAATTAGCTGGAGAACTATACATGGAATATAAATCTTCAGTGCTCTATCTGTTGATCTAGATAACTTTTTTCTTTTAAGAGAAAAAAATGATTTTATTCACATAATAATATTGTGACCAGTTTATGTTAGTCTAATAGAAATTATTGTTGTAACTGCAGGTAAAATTAATTTTGTCTGAAGCCCTATTAGGTCTTCTCTGTTATTTAAAATTAACCCAGTAAGAATATTCCTACTTTATGATGGTAATAGCTCTGAGCAAAACTTTGATTTGCTCATTTTTCTCCCTTCTTAGGTATTTTAGAGATTTAAGTAAGTTTTATGCAATTATTTGAAAGAGGAAAGATTTAATATTTCCTTTAAAACAGAAAGGCACATTTTATAGAAGGAAACTATTAATATTCTGTTTGGTATAGCATTGTAGAAAAATCATTCATTTCACAAAAAAATTAATGAATGGTGTTGTGGTTACTGTGGTGAGCTAGAGAGATACAATTTCTGTTCTCATGGGTCTTATGTTTAATAGGAGAGGAAGATAGTAAATGTAAGGTGATTCCCAATAGGAGCAAAGTCTATGAAGAAAATAAAACAGAGTAGTAAGATAGAGTGACTGGGCTCCCTTTAATAGAATTGCCACGGGAGCAGTCTATGAGATGGTGACATTTGTGGTGAGAACAGGATGAAGAGAAGGAGCCACCTTTGTAAGGTTCTAAGGGAAGGGCCTTCTCTAGGTACAGCAGGTACAAAGTCTGTGAGTTGGCAACAAGTTTGTCATGCAGGAGGCACAAAAGAAGGCCAGTGTGTCTGAAAAAGCAGGTGAAGGGAAGCATGGCATGACATGAGAATGGAGAGATAGGCAGAAGGGCTAGGAGTTTGCAGGTCTGGTTAAGGAATCTGATGACTAAGAAGCCATTGAAGGGTATTAAGCAGGAGAGTAATGCTGTCTGATCTCTGTGTCAAATAGCTCTTTCTAACTGGGGAAACAAGAATGAAAGGATATCACTTAGGCTATTGCAGAAGTTCTAGTGAGAAAAGATGGTGGCTTGGACCAGGGGACTAGCAGTGGGGATGGTAAGAAATCATCAAATTTGGAATGTATGTTGGAGATAAAACTACCTGGTTTTATAGATGGTTTGGATGTGGGATGTGAGGTTAAGAAGGGATCCTGGATAATCTGCATATTTGCAACGTGGATAATTTAGTAGATGGAAGTGCCATTTAAAAGATAAAAAAACAGGAAAGAGTGGGAGTAGAAAGGGGACAGATCATGATTTTGGTTTTGGACATGTAAGGTTGAAATGATTAAATTTAGATACCCAGGTGGAGTTGTCAAATAGGAAGGTGGATATATGAATCCGGAAGGCAGGGTAAATGAAGCCTGGATGAGATGCCTAAGGAGAGAGTGTAGATAAAGAAGAGAAGACCAAATATGTGGTGCCTTGTGTATTCCAAGATTAGAGCTCAGGAAGAGGAGGCAGATTCCACAGAGGAGATGGAGAAGAGACAGCCAGTAAGGCAGTGAGAAAATCAGGAAAGCAGATGGCTATGGAAGTTAAGTAAGAAAAGAAGGTGTTGTAGGAAGGAGGGAATGGTTAGTCTTGTCAGATGTTGCTGTGAGGTCAAGGATGAAATAGAGTGGAAAATTAGTTATTGGATTTTGCCAGGATGAATGTCATTGTCTATTTTGACAATTCTGTTTCAGGGCAGTGGTGGGGATGAAAACCTGACTAATGTGGACTGAGAAAAACATTGTTGGAAAGGAAGTAGAGATAATGTTCTAGATTATAGACTACTCTTCAAAAAGTGTATTGGAAAATTGGAGTGGAGGAGTTGGGTTGCAGATGCAATTGGACATGGAGTCAAGCAACAGCTTTATTAGAGCCTCTATGTTGATAGGAATGATCCTGTAGGGAGGGCACAGTCCTTGAGATGGAGAGAAGGTATGGGAAAGAAGACAGTGAAAGGCTTAGCTCTAAAGAGGAGCAGAGCTGCTTCTTCAGTTTTAGCAGAGTGAGCGCAGCAGTATGGGATAGTTGCAGAAGGAGGTGGCATTCAAGATGACGCAGTTCCCATCTGATTGTCGACACTGAAATATTGAATAGGTCCCTCAACTAAGTCAGAAAACTTGTCCATTTCAAGTTTTATTAACTTAGTCCTATGACCTTAGATAAATTGTGATCTTGGATAAGTCACTTTTGTTTTTCTGGGTCTTGATTTCTTTAAACTATGTGAAGAAAGGAGTGATTCACAAGGGTTTGTTTTTTTTTTCCAGTGCTAAGCTGTTACGTAATCTTATTAAGCTATAGTACTTCATTTGTTTTTGTTTGTAGTTTGTAAAAAAAAAAATTATTAGTTACTGTTCTAATAGTTGCCATACCTCATTTTTATTTCTTCCTCTCATCTTTTGGTCTGATATTTTGTGTGTTTTCTTTTTTTCTTTAACTTGTTAACTTTGGTTTTCCTGTTTGCCTGGCAGCACTGTCAGCCAGGCAACGGTGTTTCTACAAGGACTAAGGGCTAATTTTATAAAAGAAAACTTTCCCAAGTGTCTACATTTCCATTCTCTAGGAAAGCTCAGATCTTTGGGTTGCTACATTTTCTAAGGAAGGCTTGTTTGTTGTCATGAAGAATCGTAACACAATATGGAATATGTAGGTTAGGAATACCCATCTTACTTCAGAATAGATCCTAAATAGTCAGAAGTCTGGCAAAGGTAAGAAAATGTTCTCTAGTGTTACTGAGGCCATTCTTGAATTTGTTATCACTCTTAAAGTGTTCTTATGTAATTAGCATGTTATATTTTTAGGGAATATATAAAGGATGCATACATAATTTATTTTGACTGTTTTCCTTAATCATCTTGCTTTGATGGAAGAGCCAGACTGTGCCCTAAAAGAACTCATAGTGTATTCGTGCTCATCTTGGTTTCCTCATTGTCTAAAATGGCATCTGTGTCATCAGTAATATTTGATGACTGAATAGGTGTATGAATTGTAGTTTCATGAATTTGGGAAAAGTGATTCCTTATATCAAATTGGCTTAAAATGTTGGGGATAATTTTCAGAAATAATTGGCTTAAAAATGACCTGTATTTGCTGTCAGAGTTGTAGATTTGACCATACGTATTGTCTCCTCTCCCTTTGGAGACAACATTAAAATCATATTAAAGAAAGAAAGGGAATAAACCTATAACCCTGAAGGGATGATAGAGTACTGTCCGTAGGTGAGAGATTACAACACATTTCTGAAGTAGGAAAGAGAAATGGTGGATGAAACAGATTAAAACAGAGAGAACTATGTCCGGAGATATTCAAGAGGGAACTGCAGTAAAGAAACGTTCTCAGGTATGCAACAGAGTTTCAGAGAATCTTGGGATTTAAAAAAGAGAGAAAGGAAAATTGAAAATGGGAAGGAAGAATAATTGAAAAATTATATACGAAATAGTTGTGCCTCCTTTCCAACCCAAGTTCATGCGCAGTGACAGCCAGTGTAGTATTCCCTGCCTTTCCCATCAAAAACTACAAAGGTAACTTCTTCTGGAAATAAAAACAAAGATAACACTGAAGGAGAAGTAGAGTTGCCATGGTGGACATTTGTGTTTGGAGATAATCCCTCCTCATCGCTAGCTTTCAGGGAGGTCCACGCATAATGGCCGAGTCTCTGCTGTTCATCCTAAAGCGAAATGTGCCTGTTAGTAAGCCTTGCTCACGTGTACATCATTTCCATTCATTCTTCTTCTTCTTTCTTAAATATCAATAGATGACTAACAATTATCTTCAAAGAAATAAAACCATCAGTGTATAAATAAAAATCCCAACATAAACAGAAAAACTATAACTGAAGCAGAGATTCTGGATCAGCAGAGACCTTAAAACAAATAAAATGTCTATTTAGTGTTCTTGGAGAAAAGAATATGTATTGCTTCATTATTTAAGAACAGAAGAATTATTTTTTAAAAATAAGAACAAGGGGAGGGTAGTAGCTCAGTGGTAGAATGTGTGCCTAGCATGCACAGGGTCCTGGGTTCAATCCCCAGTGCCTCCATTTAAATAAATAGATAAAAACCTAATTACCTCCTGCACTAAAAATAAGAACAAGGAAGAGTTCTTGGAAATTAAGTTGTTTGCACAAATTCAAAAAAAAACCTTAATGGTTTGGAAGATAAATTAAGTAAATGTCTTTGGAAATTAGAACAAAAAGACAAAGAGAATTGGTCTATTATTTAACCAATAGAAGTTTCAAAAAGAGCAAAAGGAGAGTCAATTATCAAAAAAGTAGTCCAAGAACATTTCTAGAACTAAAAGATAGGAGTGTCCAGATTAAAACGATGTGGGGGAGAAAAGGGCAACACAATAAAAAAGAACCACACCTATGTACATCATTGTGACATTTCAGTATAACAAGAGGGAAAATCCTAAAAGCTCCTAGGGAGTTTAAAAAAAAGATTACCTATAAAGGAATGAGAATCAGAGGAACATAACTAGTGTAAACTCCATAAGACAAGGATTTTTTTGTTCTTTTTTTCATTACTGTTACATAGTGAGAACTTAAAAAATATATGTTGAATAAAAGATTAAGTATAACATCTCATAAGCAGCTCTGAGCATTTAAGCAGTGTCTCCAAAGTTCTGGGAGAGAGAATGACTTCAAATTTGAAAACTATGAAAATGATCCAGTATAAAGCAAATACGGACATTCTCAGTCATATAAAAACTCAGAACTTTTACCTCAGATAACCCTTTCTGAAGAAGTTACTTGAGGATAGAGAACAGTAAAATGACAATGAAAACCAATAAAGACACTGACACGGGCTACTCAGTGGTGGATTAACTCAAAAGTACAATAAAAGTAATTCCAGAATGTCGCTGGTGTAGCAGGTAGAAAGTAATTGGTTTAATTTAGAATAGGAACTCACTGATCTCCAAGAAAAATGTCTTTAAGAGGAAGAATAATGGATGTCAGACTATAAATAGAATGACCAAGAAGCTGGTAGTTATCAGTGATATGATGAGAGGAATGTTTTTTCCACCCAATAAGAAAAAAGGACAATTAGGAATTCTAAGGAAAAAATTGCATAACTAACATGTAGTTGTATGTTGCAACCATTTAAGATGAGGTATGGGGTGGGAAGGGATAGACTAGGATTTCAAAATGTAGAATAGATAGACAAGATTATACTGTATAGCACAGGGAAATATATACAAGATCTTATGGTAGCTCACAGAGAAAAAAAGTGACAGTGAATATATATATGTTCATGTATAATTGAAAAATTGGGCTCTACAGTGGAATTTGACACAACATTGTAGAATTATTATAAATCAATAAACAATGTTAAAAAAACAAAAAATAAATAAAATGAAGTATGAGTTAAATCCTCATCTTTCATCATCTGAAATTGCTAAATCAAGAAATAGTACAAGCATAAAAGTATAAGCCACTAAAATTGTTCCAGGGAACAGAGCTCAGATAATGGGGCAGTGGACATTTTCTTTAAAAAAGAAAAAAACCATGCATGTATTTGGGGCAGAGGGTAGCGAGAGATCTGGTGTGTTGGTGCATAGGAGATGACTGGCTGGTAATGTTTTGTGAACTCTTACTCTTTGCAAGAAAAAGTTAGGTGGCATCCCTGACTTAGGATAGGTCACAGGGAGCTACTTCTGCTACATGTATATAAACAAATTATTCTTACTTAATGCCATATAATCAACTTAGTGTCTGAGAGCTTTCTTGCTTTCTAGAATGACCAAATTTCTAGAGACTTAGGTTCATCTTGTATGTTTCCTCCCTTAGGTGTGAAATAAGACATTTTGAGGAGCTCTAGTTACTTTTAAAGGGAAATGATACCACATCTGGGGTGCTAGGAATGTTTGTTGCTACCTTGTTTCTAGGATTTCTCAATGGACAGAGCTAGGAAGTAGGTTTGTTTGTTTTTTTTTTTTTTTTAATGTAAAACTCTTCATAAATTCATACTGATACTCCAGATTCACATTTTGGACTCCAGAATTTTGCAACTCATATTGGCTTACATTTGTTTCTTCCTATGTTGAAAATTCTAATGCCTAACTGCACCAACACAATTATTCATTTGCTTTATCTTACAGTACACATGTAGCAGTGTGAGAATAACAGTGCCAACAATGTGATTATTGAAAATAGTTTTTAGAAAAAATTTGTACGTTTTTTGTCAGTAGGATATATCTCACTAGGGATTGTGTTTCAAAGTCATTTGAACTGGTTAATCTGTGTGATGTTGTCACCAACTGTGTATATAGTTAGAATGATTTGTTTCATTTTCTTTTGCTTTGTAAGATGCTTTTTAAAAATTTAATTTCTAAAAATTATGATTTCTAAAGTTGCGTTTATTATAGATGAAGAAGTTTACCTCCTACCCCTGTCCTTGAACTCCGCTTCCTCCCTTCCTTGACAGCAGTCTTGTCCAGCCAGCTAGCCACAGTACACATGGCTTTTAAAACTTAATTAAAGTTCAACAAACGTAAAAATTAGTTCCTCATTTACACTTGCCACATTTCAGGAGCCCATAACTGCATGTGGCTGGCTATCATAGTGAACAGATTTTAGAACATTTCCCTCTTGCTCAAACTTACTGGACAGCCCTGCCCTAGAGAACCCTTTTTTTTTTTCATTAAGTGTTTAGTTTTTTCTTCTATTTTTTTTAAATATTAAAAGTTATGTATGTACCTTTATAACTCTCCTTCTTTGAATAATGGTAGCATAGTCTACGTGCTTTTCCCCCCCTTCCTTTTCTTAATATATGCTGGAGATCTCTCCAGACTGCAGAGACGATATACAGAGACAGTCCTCATTCCTTTGATGGTTTCATAGTACTGTGCTTCATTGTGGGTGTTTACAGTGTATGTAGCCAGTTCCCGATCAATGGTCATTGTGATGATTTTAGTCGTTTACCACTACAATAGTGCTGCAGTGAATAGTAGCAGTGTTGCCTTCCTCATGTCTTTTTCCATTTATTACTAGAACCAATATGTTTTGAACACGAATTTCATCAGTGGGCTTTTTGTTTCTTCTAAATATTAAAAAACAATTATTCTGATTATAAAGTTAATCCAAGTTCATTTTATTAGAAAATAAAAATATATTAAGAGACAGATAAAATTGTCTAAAATTCATGTTGCCCAGCAGACGCTATTTTGGTGCATATGTATACCTTGCTTTACAGTTTTTATCAGTTCCTGAGTTCAGTTAAAAATCGTACTCAGTACTTTCAGTATTTTTTCAATGACTATGTGTAGTTGAGATCACATTGTATATACCAGTTTGAATTTTTTCCTTACCATAATAGTATGAACATTTTCCTTGATAACACAAACTTTCTGTAAACATTTCTAACAGCTGCATGATATTATGCTGCATTGATTTTTATAATACTTTTCTTAATTTCTTAATTATTTTACAGTGGCTAGACATTTAGATTGCTTCCTTTAAAAAAAAAAAAAAAAGGTGTACTGCATTAAACATTTGTAGGGTGGAGGGTATAGCTCAGTAGTTGAGTGCAGGCCCAGCATGCGCGAGGTCCCGGGTTCAGACCCCAGTACCTCCATCTAAATGAATGAATGAATAAATAAATAAACCTAATTACCTCCCTCCTTCAATAAGTAAATAAATAATTTAAAAAAATTAACACTTGTGCATAACTTTTCCCCTGTTTTTAGGGTTATTTTCTTGGTATTCAAGAAAGGAATTATTGGATCATAGGTTAAAAACATAATTAAAGTTTTAATATATTTTGCTGACTTTTTTCCCAATCTTTTCTTGATAGCAATGCTGGAAGTATTGTTATTTTGATAAATTTTTGATAATTTGTTAGGTTGAAAAATGGTATCTGAGGCTGAAGATTTTTATGTGCTGTTGTTTGTATTGCCTGCTATGGGTCTTAACATGTATTTGCCCACTTAACTTTCACCTTGTATTTTTCTTATGGGGTGGTATGAGGTATTTGTTTATTGTAAAGGATGGTAACTATTGTTCTGTCCTGTTGGAGATATTTTTCATCAAGTGCTTTAATTTGATTAATTTTTTTACATCCTTTAGCTTTACATTTTTATGTAGTCAGTCTTAGATATTTTCCTTTGTTCTTGCGAGCAGGCTTGTCCTTTACTACCACCTTACCCCCTCAAAGAAAAAGCACCTGGTAATTTGATCACTATTCACTTGTTAAAAATCAGCATTTGTGTTTATTACAAATCTTAAGATTCAAGGGAGTCAAATTCAGTTAACATTTATTCAGGTACTTTATATGTTCTCTGTCTAGACTATGACAGTCTGTCATTTCTCCAAATACTGTAGATCACTGTGTGAAAATACAAATGAAATTATAGAACTTATAGCCTCTTTTTCACTTGTAAGCAGTATATTATTTTGCTGTTAGTGTTTTCATTGTAACTAACTGTAGAAATCTATTTCATGAAATATGATGAGTTTCACTCCCTTTTCCCTAATTGTAGGGGAAAAAGTGTATCTTCTGGTCACCAATGTGAATTGTGGACTGCAGATATATAGAGAAAGCAGATTGCACAGATATGAATATTATCACGAGGATCTGAAGATTCTACAAAGTGCTCTTCAGGCTTGTCATGGATTTTTCTGAAGAAAAGAATCTGTAAAATTATGTGAATAGAGATTGTTTTTCAAAGCCATGGGGGAAAGAGAAAGAAGTCCAGATACTGATCAAGAAAGTAAGGCAGGCAAGTACTATTACTCTTATTGTTCATCTGACTTTGGAACTACACCACAGTCTTCTGGCCGATCATCTCTGGTCCATCCCTCCTCACCAAGGAGTATTAATGAAAAAAGTGCTGAAAAACAAATTTCAGACAACCAAGGGCATCATCAAGGTAAGCATTTTTTAAGAGTCTAGTAGGCCTGGAATATTCACTTTGAGTGCTTAAGGAAAACTTGTATGAATGAAACTCTTCTATTAATATATATAGATATGTGCATGGAAATGGGCTGATTTACATTTTAAATGGGATATATTTCTATAAATGTATATAAATGATGCTTATGGTACTGTGCGTTATCCTTTGTGACATTCAGAGTCATACTATATACAGAAGAAAGAACCATAATCAAGGCTTCTCATTTTGTCTTCTGTTGTTTCTAAGTAAATGACTGTCTTGAGATTTCTGAGGTACTGTAAAGGCAAAAAAAAAAATCATGAAACATCTATATCTTTCTTTGTCTTCATTTTCAAAAATGAAAGGCATTCATATAAAGTGGTTAAGGGGAATTTTTATAGATTGAGTAAAATTGCTTCCCCTAGGTAATGCAATGCTTACTACAAACATTCAAATTAAACCTAGAAATGGAATTGGGGACTTGGGACCACCTATCTGTTTTCTATTAAAACTCTGTTATAATGGAAACAAAATAACTTTTTCTTATTAAGATGTTACTAATCTGGAACTAGGTATTAATATGTATTTGACTAGGTAATGTTTTAGAAATCTCTTCTTCATCTTAATAAATCCCTGGTCATGAAAGCCCTGATGTACTGAGTAACAAAATTTGTAAGGACTGCAAGTCCATCATAGAAAAGTAAGCTAAGGTAAGTGAGGTGTTTTTTTTTTTTTCCTTTTTCAGTTTTATTAGGTAGAATTATTATTACAGTTTGACTGTGCATACACATTATATTGCATGTAAATACATATATACAGTATGCTGCACTTTTTTTTAAGTTTACATGTATGTACTAATTATGCAGCACAGCTGTAACAGCAGTAGCTTAGAATGATTAGAGTTTAGATTGCAAGGCAGGGAGTGGTAAAACTGGGAGCTGAAAAGGTCATGAAACACCTGGAATCCCATGTTAATATATTGGCTGTTTCTGTGGGGGAATCATTAGCTATTGAAAAGATTTAAGCAGAGGTATAATTAAATTTGCTTTTATGATTTTTTTAACTCTGAAAAGCAAAATATTTGCTTTTTTAAAAAATCCGCAAAGAAGGTATATTCTTTTGAAAGCAGCCCTTTCATGGACCCCTGATCTAGCTTCCCAGGGATGTTGATACTTTTAACAATTTGGTGCTTTTTCTTTTTCCTTCTTTTTTTGCAAGTATGATGATGCAGATTTCTTCATCTCTTCCTCTAAATCTGTTTCGGTGCAGTCTTCTTGTTTTGATTTTGTGTTTGAGCACATGATCTGATATTAAACTTTTGCTGTATAATTAAGAATAAATGGACCTTAGGGTTGAACCTTAGAAAATGACTGTTTATTCCCAATAAATCATTTACATACCTAGGGAATTATTGGTAGGAATACTTTAATTTTTCATTCCTTACCCAGAAACAGTTTAGGAGGCTACCTAATTAAGTAGTCAGAACTTCTTAACGTCTTATCTTATTTAAGAAGATAATTGAGAAAAGGATGAGAAATAGTTCTAGCATCACCCAGGAAAATTTCATTTCCTGTCTGCAACCTCACTTGTACTGTTTTCTGCTTTGTATTGTCTTTTTCATTGAAATTTGTGGTAATTTGTCCATCTTAGATCAAGCAACAGGACCAAATCGATAACTTTCCTTAAACACTAAGTTAATTTCCTTTGGCTTAAGTTGTGATCATTAGCGTAGACTAAACTAAGTAAAGAACACATGTGATTTTAAAAACATTTTGAGCACTTCAATTTGTGGAATTTCATGTTTGATAACAGATTCTGCCTTCTTTTAAATTTTCAGCATATTTTATTATTTTAAAAATAAAATTAGTGCTCTATTAGAAGTTATATGTGTAATAAAATTTAATAATTTAGGTTATGCAAGTTTGTATGTTACAGGTTACATACTTACTCTATTTTTTGTTTTACCAGTAATATAAACATACTGAGTTTTCAGTAGATGCATAGTTTATCTTTGCTACATGTTTTTTTAAACGAGTCATACTGTAATTTTAACACCTGAAGGAAGAAAAAAGGCAGTATTTGGCCACGCTCTTTTTGGTGGTGACTTAAGAGGGAGATGAAGAATGATACACACAACAGTCAGTCATCTTCTCACTCCTGCTGGGCCTATAGTTCATTTTGATAGTTTTGAAAATGAAAATGAAAAAGGTAGACGAAAGCTGAGAAATATGTTTGAGTTCTGGTTAGGTGTACTTTGTAGACATACTAATAGAATATACTAAAAATAAATGTTGAGATTTTTAGGATATCAGAAGTTAGTTGTGGAAGCCTGTTCTGTCTGGCTAAATAGTTGAAATAAAATATTAGTGGAAAGCTGAAGTTGAAAATATTAGTGAAAAGTTTTTATCCTGATCCATATACTATCTAGGCTTTAATTTTTTTTAATGCTTACTTTATTTATTTATTATTATTATTATTATTTTTAACATTTTTTATTGAGTTATAGTTATCTTACAATGTTGTGTCATAGGCTTTAACTTTTTAAATTAAGTTTCTATTAATATGAAATTTTGTTTGCTGAGCAATTTTATGCATAAAAAGCCAAGATTTGGAATGATTAACATTCATCTTTATATACAGTCATTTTTATATAAAGTTTCTGTCACTCTAAGAGCTGAGTACATATTCTATAATTGCAAATAGATACCAAAACTCTGTTAACTCAGTATGTTGGGAAAGAAAGAATGTTGAAATGATGGATGCTTTAGTTTAAAATTGGAGCAGTGCTCTCTAATGGAAATAAAATGCAAGTCACAAATGCAAGCCACACATATAATTTTATATTGCCACATTTAAAAAGAAACAGGTGAATTAATTTTAATAATATGTTTTATTTAACCCAACATATTCAAAGCATTATAATTTCCAAATAAAGTTAATATAAAACATAGTGTATGGCATATTCTGCATTTTTTTTGAAGTAAGTGTTTGAAATCCAGTATGTATTTCATAGTTATAGCATATCTCAGTTTGGACTACCCATGTTTCAAATTTATCAGTAGCTACATGTGGCTAGTGACTACTATATTAGATAGTGTAATTTCAAAGTTGCAAGTAGGCTTTCCCTCATGTCTTTCTATTACCACTTCCTTTCATGTATTCAAGCATTATAGAGCTGGAATCCCAAATCAGTACACATTCAAAATAACTTCTATAAAATTTTCATCTCTTTAATGAAACTTTATAATGTTAAATTGATATTTCTGGTTATCCTTCACTTGTTTACATAATGAAATCAGGGTATCCATGGCTGCTGATGAGATGGGTAGGGAAAGGTTGGATTTTCTAGTTTTTCTTTGTTTTTTTTTTTTTCCCCTATGGAATGTATTTCCTTCTTGAAAAAATGCAGTCACCTTGGAGATTAGAATTGGTTATTCTCAATAGAGTCTGTGGCAGACTTCCAGATGCCTCTTTTAAAGGGCAGGTGCTCGTATATATGAGGCCTAAGTGTAATGAACTTTCAGTAAAAAATAATAACATTCCAAATTTTTATGAAATGTTGTGATTTAATATATACACTTTAAAGATTTCATGTGCTTGTATTTTTTTAGGATGTAGTTTTTTGTTTATTCTAAATTATGTCAGATGTTCTTGATTTGAACATCACATAAAAGAAAGCCTCTGAGGAAGCATTTAGCATCACATCTGTACTGGAAAAGTGTTTTCCATTTTCAGTCACTGGTAAATGGGATTAAGTTCTTATTACTGACAGAGAATATCTGTGGAGAACTTTCTGTCTTAGGTGCATACTTCATTTAATCCTCACAACAAATGAAGTGTTATCCTCATTTGATAGATAAGGGAAATAGACCTGGAAAGGTTCAGCTGAATTGCCCAAGGATTTATCAGGTGGTAAATCTGAGTCCCAAATCTTCTTGCTGTCATTTTGTCATCCATTTTCCCCAAATAAAGATTTCTAACTGGTTTAAGAAAACATGTATTTCCACGTCTCAAGTAATGATCCCAAATATCATGGCACAAACAACTTGAATATCACAATGTTTTGTCCAATGTTTTTAGGCATCATGCTAGTGCTGATCACGCCTGTATTTGAATTCTGGCTTGCTATCTTATTTATAAAGTTAAAAAAGGTAAAACCTGATACTGCCGTCTTTTAAAACAATGGTAAAATAATTCCCTGTAAGCAATTTGGAATATTATTTTGATGGATCAGAATACATTCTTGAACTTTCATAAGATTTCAAAACTTTCTTAATAAAAACATCACATTAAGAGTTTTTTAAAATAAAACCTGACATTCAATGAAATGTTATAAAGTAACTTTTTAAGGAAACAAAATAACTAAAAAGTGTTATGGATCCACTTGTGTTAGGGTGAATGAATAATACTACATCTTGTACAGCTTTCACTTTACATTATTACTGTTTTCTTTTTTAGCCCTTAGGAAACCAAGCCCTAAGGGTCCACCAAACAGAAAGGGAGTCCGAGTGGCGTTTCGCTCCCAGAGCCTCAGTAGGGAGCCACTTCGGAAAGATACCGATCTTGTTACAAAACGGATTCTTTCTTCAAGACTGCTAAAAATCAGTGAATTGCAGAACGAAGTGACTGAACTCCAGGTCAAGTTAGCTGAGCTGCTAAAAGAAAACAAGGCTTTGAAAAGGCTTCAGTACAGACAGGAGAAAGCCCTGAATAAGTTTGAAGATACGGAAAATGAAATCTCACAACTTATTGCTCGTCATAACAATGAGATTACAGCACTCAAAGAACGCTTAAGAAAATCTCAAGAGAAAGAACGGGCAACTGAGAAAAAGGTGAAAGATACAGAAGGTGAACTATTAAGGACAAAATTTTCCTTACAGAAACTGAAAAAGATCTCTGAAGCCAGACACCTACCTGAACGGGATGATTTAGCAAAGAAACTCATTTCAGCAGAGTTAAAATTAGATGACACTGAAAGAAGAATTAAGGTAAAATTTCTACAGCTTCTAATTGTGCTGTATTGTATTGTTTTTCGTTAGGCATTTAATGTGCTCTTTTAAGAGTGCTTATTGCATCTCTTATTGCTTGGAAATGAAAACTAATTTTGTAGTATTATCTTTCTGAGTAAAGATTAGGAAAAATTTAAGATTGTATCTCTAAGAACAAGATGTAAAAGATGGTATATATTAATGGGCCACATGTTAATGGAATTTTAATTCCGTGAATCTTAGCCATTTGGCGGAAATATACTATTTGATTATATGATTGTTTTTCTAAAATTGAAAATAATACTATAATAGCTATAGTGTATAAAACTGACATTTTGAGGCTACTGTATAAGAAATGCCACATGAACGATACTTTCTGTTTTTATTTCTTTGAACATTTGTGAAAGGTATCTTTGGGGGCAGGGTGTGCCTCTACTCCCCCAAATAAAAACTGGTATTAGAGGTGGGTAGAATAATGTTGAATTAATAGTCTGAGAATACAGCAGATCTTTTAAAAATATGTTTTTCTTGAAATAAGAGAGGAAAAGAGTACTACCCCATGACTGTTACACAGAGAACTTAGATGCTACTTGAGATGTAGATCTCAAATCAAATAATGTATTTCTCCCAGATGGCTAATCTACGGAATTAAACATCCATTAACATTTGACATTCTCTCTATATATATTTCTATCAAATAAAAGCCCTGAGTCAGGACTTAAAATTACTTAGAATTGACAAACTAGTTTGGAAAGCCAAGGTAGGGGAAAAGTATGCAAATAATGCCTGCTGTGAGAGTTCTCTAAGCAAAAGAAGGTCAGAACTGTAAATAAATTAGCTTTCTGCAATGTATTAATTAGATGTTTTTAGTACCTGGTATGTTATAGTACTTCTTAATGTATAATATCCTATGCTCCATATACCAGTGCCATGCCTAAGGGCAGTGGCTTATTAAATAGAGTGTATGTATATCAGTGTCTAGAAAAAGTGCCTAACTTAGTCTCAAAAATTAGCAATCGTTAACTTGTTTCAATGCACAGAGGGTATCTTATTATGTAGGCTCCCAGTGATCGACTCAAAGTGCAGAGCAAACATAGGAAAACGTTTTTTTAGGGGGCACTTACCTATGTAGTGGGGTAGGGGTAGGGGATGGGAGCAACTATTGTCATAAACAAATAGCTGACATTGTAATTATTTTTAAAGGAAAGTATAAAATGTGCCACATTTTTAATTTTAGATTTTAGAGTTAGGAACCAAGAGCACAGAATGCTAATTAATAAGGATGGTTAAAAAAAACCCCACACACCTCTGTGCATGTTTGTATAAAACTAGAGAGAACATGGAATTGCGGTACATTCACACACACATACACACACATATGCTGCAGTTCTCTCTTAGAGCCAGTTATGAAGTCTGGTACAAGAGGGAGGAGAAAGAAGGAAGAGGGGAAAATTATGTGGCTGCCCACTTAAAAGCATGAAATTCAGTCATCCGTAATGATAAGTCTTTGAAATACTTGTTAACTGTATAGTGTCTTCAATTCTTACTTTTTTTCCTTATTGTATTTAAGAAATTAAAAAAAAAAAAACCTTTATTTTGAGTTAATTGTAGATTTACACACAGTTGGAAGAAAATTATATAGAGAGATCTCATATACCCTTCATCTAGTTTCCCCAGTAGTACATACTTTGTAACTAGGATATAATGTTACAACAGGAAATTGGTAATGATACATTGAAACAACCCATCAACCGTATTCAGATTTCACCAGTTTTACATGGACGTGTGTGTGTGTGTATTTAGTTCTATGCAATTTTATCACATGTGTAGATTCATGTGATCATCACTGTAGTCAAGATGCAGAACAGGTCCATCACAGGAATCTCTTGTGCTACCAACTTTTCTAGGCACAGCTATCTTCCTACCTTCCCTGGCTCTCTGACCAACAGCATTCACTAATCTGTTCACCATTTCTATAATTTTGTCATTTTAAGAATGTAATATAAATGGAACCATACAGTATTTAACCTTTTGAGATTGGCAGATTTCAATTTTTCCTTGAGCTCCATCTAAATTGTTGCATATATCAATAGTTTGTTCCTTTTTTGTTCCCAAGTAGTACTCCACGGTATGACTATACAACAGAGTGTTACAGTATATCCCGTTGAAGGACACTTGCATTGTTTCCAGTTTTGAGGTATTAACTGATAAAGCTGCCATGACCATTCATGTTTTTGTGTGAACATAAATTTTCATTTCTCTGGGATAATACACATGAAAGTGCACTCGGTGGATTGATTATATGATAAATGCATGTTTGGCTTTGTAAGAAACCGCCATTCTCTTGTAGACTAGCAGTACCATTTTACATTTTTACCAGCAATGTATAAGTGATCCACTTTCTCCACATCCTTGCCAGCATCTGATATTACTGCTTTTTAAATTTTTAGCCATTAAGTGTATAGTGCTATCTCCTGGTTTTAAGTTACGTTATTCCTAATGGCTAATGACATTGAACATCTTTTTATATGCTTTTTTTGCCACAGAATATCCTATTCATTTTGTTCATGTTTTTGGCCTATATGTCTAACTGAGTTGTTTGTGCTTTTACAATTGATTTTTGATAGTTCTTTAGATATACTGGATACAGGTTCTTTGCCAGATATGTGGTTTGCAAATGTTTTTCTCCCATTCTGTAGCTTGTCTTTTCATCCGCTTCATAGGGTCTTTCAGAGGGAAGCTTTTAAATTTTGATATGGTCCAGTTTATCAAATTTTTGTTTTATAGATTGTGCTTTTTGGTCTCAAGTCTAAGAATTCTTTGCCTATTCCTGTCACCCTTTGCTTGTAGCCCCAAAGATTTTCTGCTATATTTTTATCCACAAGTTCTATGGTTTTATGTTTTACTTTTAAGTCCATGATTCATTTTGAGTTAATTTTTATGTAAGTTGTGAGGTTTAAGTCGAGGTTCATTTCTCTGTTTTTCCCCCTTGTAGTGCTCAGTTGCTCTAGTGCCATTTGTTGAAAAGGTTATTCTTCTCCCATTCAATTTGGCACCTTTGTCAAAAACCAGCTGGGCATATTTTTGTGGGTCTATTTCTGGATTCTTTAGTCTGTTCTACTGATGTTATGTGTCTGTCCCTCTGCCAATACCACACTCTCTTCATTATAGGCTACATAGTAAACCTTACATATGTGATTATGGTAGAATGATTTCTCTCATGTTATGCTTTGTTTTTAAAATTTTAGCTACTTTCGGTCCTCTGCCCTTCTACATAAACTTTATAAAGAGCTTGTCTCTGTCTGCCAGCGCCTTCCTGAGATTTTGACAGGCATTGCAGTAAAAACATGGATCAGTTTGTAGAGAACTGACATCTTTATTATGTTGAATCTTCCTATTCTTGATTACATTTTATTTCTCCATTTACTTAGGTCATCTCTTTTGGTTTCTTTCATCATTATTTTGTAATTTTCAGAATACAGATCTATACAGGTTTTGTTAGAGTTTTACCTAAATATTTCATTTTCTGTGGAGCAATTGTAAGTAGTCTGAGTTCTTTCTGGATGAGAAAATTACTTTTGAACTTTTTTTTTCAAGTTTCAAAGCTTATTTTTATTGCAGTAATTATTTTTATAAGGGTTTATGAATGTTTTATTGCATGCAAAGGAATGGCTTGGTTTTAGAAGTTTACTCTCAAGTTTTAGGAATGTTGAGTTTATTAGCTCTAAGCCTCAAAGTTTGGTTGGGAGGTCTAAATTTCATTTCTGTTGTGATTGAAATTATATTAGAATCAACATATGACGTGTTATTACGAACCTACTCTCAAATCGATCCCACATCAGCTGTCACACCATGCTAGCTCTCTTCTGAAGGGAGGCGCCTCGCAGCCCACCTGAGGGTAATTATTCTCTACTTCTTAGCTTACCTTTCCGAAACCTTCCCAAAGTTTTGGCCCATTGTGTATAATTATATCTTTCATAATCTCAGTAATCAGTCCAGAATTTGAAATATTTACTATCGAGTTTCTAAATTCAGTGTGAAATTTAGCTTTTTTTTTCATGCCTCATTCAGTTTTTTTCAAATTTTACTTCATTCAAGACTAAGTTTATCTTTTTTCTTCAAGGTTGTAGTCAGTACCACTCATTGGGTAAGGGAGGAATGTAGGAGCCCAGTTGAGGTGTTTCATTTTGCAAATTAACTAAAACCTAAGAAAGTCCCAAGTAGCCCTTGAAATTGCGGTAAAATCCTAGAAGTGCTGTCTTAAGTTCCGTGCTGTTCTTTCCTCAGGGTGGCTATCTGTATGGTGTTTTGTTTTTGTTTTTGTTTTTCTGGTTTGTTTGTTTGGTGTAGCTTTTTGTTTTAAGAATCTGTCTTTAAGCTGGAACTTGTGAAAAGCAGCTTTGTTTGTTTATAGATTGTCTCATTCCAGGAAGGATTTGGGGCCACAATTCTTATTCCCCTTGTGAGTTACATTTTCTTCTTAGGAGAGGGAAAAGAAAACATTCTTCAAGGTGACCTCTAAATAGCTGAGCTGTGAAAAACTTCCCTCTGCACCCTCTGTAAGTTGGGTACAGGCTTATTTTGTTAGCTGATTGAACTGACAGAATGCACAACCTCAGTCATTTAAGAGTACAGTGGTTGAGAAGTGGCTACATGGTTAGGGGGACAAACAACCAAAAGTATGAATGGGGACAGTCACTTGGGGAAGTTGTGTTTCCCTAGCCTTGTGCGATGTGGTCTGCTTCATCTTGGGCCATATGTGGGGGTGAAGAATTACCTGACAGGATTAAACTTGTTGAGTTCTGTATGAAGGGGCAGACAGCTAAATTAGACTATGTATTTTTCTTCATTTAGGGTTGGCTTTATACCTTCATTTTGGCTTTTATTTCAATAAGTTTATTGAATAGGGCCTTTCAAAGTAGCATCCCCATTTAAATATATTTAATATTAATATTTAAATAAAACTGCAACCAACTGTGAAAAAAAACTGCAAAGAGACTGTTACAATTGTGTTAACATTTACAGCAGAACAACATTTTTTGTTATATAATGCAGTGATTCTCAAAGTTTTGGTCTCAGGACCCTTTTATACTATCTATTGATATTTACCATATTAGAAATTAAAATTGAGAACATTTAAAATATTTCTGAATTTATTTAAAATTAATAGTAAACAACTCGCTACATGTTATCATAAAATCTTTTAATGAAAAATATCTATTTTCTAAACACAAAATTAATTGAGACAAGTGGCATCATTTTATGTATTTGTAAATTTCTTCAATGTGAGGCTTAATAGAGGACAGCTGGGTCCTTATAGCTGCTTCTACATTCAATCTGTTGCAATATGTTGTTATAGTTGATAAATATAAAGAATATTCAGCCTCACACGGTTATCTGTACGAGTTAGAAAATGGAGGAATATTTAAAAGCCTTTTAAGATAACTGGATATTCTTTGATACTACATCAAAACTTAGTAAGTGGTGTTCTCAAAGGTATGTTGCAATGTGGAATCAGAAACAATATCGAGGAACTTTTTGTGTTCTGTCACATTAAAATCCATTGGTCTTTCTTCTCCTTTGAGTGAATGCTTTACCCATGAATGATTTTGTAATATCATGCATTAGTCATAGGGAAAATGTTCATTCATTGCATCAGGCAGTTTCCAACTGTTGACATGTTTCATGTAATATCACATGCTATATAGCTGTTGGAAAACTCTACCATATGCTCATGACAATGAATGAAAATAGCAAAGAATATCATATTATAAAATTGTTCTGACCTTGCAGACTCCCAGAAGTGTCCAAGGGACCTTTAGGAGTCCCTGCACCACTCTTCAAGAATCACTGATTTAATATAAATGGTTTTTTATTAGCAGCTTCATTAGCAGTTCCTCCAATTTGCAATTTCTATTAATGACTTCCAAACTGCACCATTGCCTGGGACTGGCCTCCGATAGAGACTGAAGATAAAGGAACCAATTCTGCACCCCACCCCCCGATAAGAAAGACTTACAGTTGGGGTTGCATTCCTGATCTAAGGATGAGGTTGCAGATTAGTCATAGATACGACCAACAGTCTGTCATAAAACAAGTATCTTGAGGTTGTTAACTATCATAAGAATCCTTAATCACTAAATGGGAAATTACCAACTAAGTTTTATGAAAAGATCATAAATGTAATAGCATGTACATAATTACTAAAAGTACTCCAGTAGACTGGAGTACTTTTAATACATTAAAAAATGCGACTCTTGGTGGGGAGGGATGGCTCAGTGGTAGAATGTGTGCTTAGCATGCACGAGGTCCTGGGTTCAATCCCCAGTACCTCGACCAAGGGAAAAAATAGAATAAAATTATTTTTTTTAATGCAACTCTATTTTAACATTAAATTCGGCACAGAGTGAATTACCTTGTCAGAAAAATATAATGAAACTATTAACTAGGCTTTCTCTCCCTTTTTAGAAATGTCTGAAGATTTGGGGGAATGATTGAGTAGCCTGAGTATCACAGAGCTATAAAAGGAAGTGTGAATAGACTGCTTTTTCTTTTGATAGTTTTTATTGTAAAAAATTGGTATTCAAATTCCCTTGGCCCTAGAGCTGCCCTCCAGTAGGTATTTGTTTCTTGCCGATAAAAAATAATACTGTCCTCCACTGTAAATCATCTTCAAAAGAATTGACTCAGCATTGTCTTCCCTTACACTTACTAGTTGATTCAGAGTTGAGAATTGAGTTGTTGGAAGCCCCTCCCCCCTTCTCTGTCACAACCAGATTCCCAGTGGTTGAGCCTGTGGATGCCCCTGGGATCCCTATGGGGTGAAACAGAGTAGGGGTTCCCACAGAGTGACCCACAGTGTTGGGGGTCCTGGCTGTCACCCCTGGGCTCTCTTTTGCCACCGGAGGAGCTGGAGGCGTGGTGCTGCACTGGCCTGGGGAAGGAGCAGTGCGCTCAGCGTGTAGCTGTTCCTCTACCCTTTAGTGCAGTCTGCCTCGGTCTGTGTGGTGCAGGAGGTGTTTCAGCCTCACTCCTGTGTTCTAAGATTCTCTCAGTGGTGCCTTATTCATGCATATTTGTTCTTCTTGGAAAGGGGAGCCAAGTCAGGAACGACCTATGTCACCACCTTGGTGATGTCATTCTCTCATCTCTTTTTAAAGGTTATCTATTATTCCCTTGTGTAGACATATAATATGTTGATCTCGTCCCTTATTAATGTATATATTAGTTTCTTATTTGGGGGAGTATAAGTATACATGGCAGTGAACATAAGTCTTTGTATACATATATATAAGTAAACTAATGGAAAAATTCCTGCAAGTTGAATCCTCTGGATCAGTAAGTCATTTAAAAATCATTTTTGCTATTTGTTACTATAAGGACCTAAAGAATACTGCTGGATAATAGTTTTTATTGGAGTAATAAAGTAAATTATTCTATTTTTTAAGGATTAAATTAGCCTTCCTTGTGATTAATGTCATTTAAGAAGATTTTAAAACATATACATTTTTATGTGAGTGTCTGTAATATGGAAACATTGTTCAGATTTGCCAACTTAGTTTTCAGAAATTATTGCTGTAGAATTAAAGGTCACATAAAATTATTTAGCTTGTATTTTAATTATGCTACCTCTTAAGCTGTTAAATTCCTAATGAAACTTAGAATTTTATACACACACATTATATAAACAAAGTTCAAATTCTCATTCTATACTGGGCTAGCTTTATGATGTCTTTACCACTTAAATTATCTGAACTCAAAGCCCACTTACATTTTTAGTCTGTAAAACCTTGCAGGTGGTGATAAGCCATGGGTGATAAAATTCATAATGAGTCTGGCTTAGTGCCTGATATTTATCAGGCACCTAATATATGGATTTAAAAAATGCACTGAAGGAAAAGTACACTATTTAAAAATAAACACATCACAGCATGTTAGTATTCTACAGTTTGAAAGGACTATATAAATGGTTTAGTGATTCGTTTTCAAATTGAGCTCAGTGGACTTTAAGGGTTCTATTTTTTTTCAAGTTCACAATTACTGATTTGGTCCATTGATCTCTCAGATTTTAGCAGTTCTTCATAGGTACCCAGACAAAGGCTGAACTTGAACTATTCTGTGTGGTGATTGGTGAGTTTTGATTTGCATTTCTCTGATAATTAGCAACACTGAACATTTTTTTCATCTGTCTTCATTGGAGAAATGTTTGTTTAGGTCTTCTGCCCATTTTTTGATTGGATTTATTTTTTTATTAGTGAGTTGTATGAGCTGTTTATATGTTCTGGAAATTAAGTCCTTGTCAGCTGCATCATTTGCAAATATTTTCTCCCTTTCCATAGGTTGTTTTTTTGTTTTATTTATAGCTTCCTTTGCCATGTGAAAGCTTTTAAGTTTAATTAGCTCCCATTTGCTTATTTTTTCTTTTATTTCTATTGCCTTGATAGATTGCCCTAGGAGAACACTGCTAAGATTTATGTCGGAGAATGTTTTGCCTGTGTTTTCTTCTCTACCAAATTTTTGAGTATGTTTTGGAAAATATTTCTCACTTAGAGGTATCCTCATCTTTTTCCCCATAAGGTTGTCAGATTCATACATCAAAATATACTTCATTTACTGTATTCTACTCTATACATATACTATATACATCTATATTCTAAACTATGTGCTGTACCCTCTTCTATAGTATATACTATATTCATCTATATTCTATAGGTATACTATATTTACATACTGGATTCTAGTAGATATAGTATGTCTTGATATATAGTAGATACAGTTAATCTTTCATGTTGTGATTTATTGGAGAAATGTGGGCTAGCTAAAAATAATGATAGAAAGCTTTACAGTTGGATCAGTAACTGAACCCAGAGAGTGCAAGTAAATAAATGGCTGTCAGCTTGTAGAGAACATTTCTAGGTGGGGGCTCTGAGGTGCCATATTAGACCCTGTCCCTTTCAGCATGTTTATCGGTAAATTTGAGTCGACTTCTTAAGGATAAGAATAGGTCTTACTTGATTTTTGTATATGCAACATTTGACATGCTGTCTGGCTAGAATTAGTGTTTCTTAAAGGAATGAATGGATGGATATATCAGTGAAATAAATTGGCATTCATGACAGGTTCACAAATAGGAGGAACAGCTAATTTGATGGATGAGAAGATTAAGATTAAATTGATCTCCCTAGGCTCAAAATCTGTGGAAAACAAGCAAGACAAAATTTAATCATGTTTACTGTTAAGTCCTCAATTTTTTTCCATTTATTTTATGGGTATCACAAAGAGGAGACCTGGCTTGAAAGTTATTCAGATTTTTTAAAGTACAAGGTTTTAGTTGATGAACCTATATAATCATATAGCTGTTTTAAAAGATAACAGAAGGGCAAAAACTGTCAACCAAGCATGCTGGTGCCCAGATTTTCAGAGGTAATAATAACTAAATTTACTGGCCAGATCACATCTGATAACAGATACCCAATTTTAGGTAACAAACTGACATGTAGAGAGCAAGCAGGAAAATCAGAGGGTCTAAAAAATGACATATAAGAAACAGTGACAGAAGCATGGGACTGTGGATAAGATTGAGATTAAGGGAAAATGTAACTTATTTCAGTATTAAAGAGCTGTCATGTGGAAGAGGAGAAATAGACATGCTTTTGGATGTTCCCGAAAGCAATACAAACCTACTGGATATTTCTGGTAAGCTGAATTCCACTACTTCATAAAGAAGAGCTTCCTAATAGTTGGAATTGTCCGATGATAATGAAATCAGTACCCTTTGAATTATTGTGCTTTTCTGCCACCAGAGGTATTTGTACCGAGGCCAAATAACAACCTATTAGGATTGTAAAAACTGTTCCAATAAGGTGAACTAGGGTCCTTGTTTATACAAGGGTTTGAGTCTTCAGAATTGGGTTACAGTAACACTGAGCAATGAATAAAACAATTGACATTTATAGACTTGTTTTAGTAAATGCAGTAGTGTTATTTAAGTATATTTTGCTTTATAAAAAATAAGTGAAAGTTTAAGTTCAGTTATCCTTTGGGTTTGCATGCAAAAATTAAATTATGTAAACCTTTACTTCTCTTTTAAGAGTTAGAATTATGTACTGTTTCCTTTTGGAAAAAATCAGTTAAGTATGTATTTTTTGTATTATTAAAATGTTTGTTAGTATGTATTTTTTGCATTATTAAAATGTTTGTTAAAGACATTTTTTAGATTTACAGTGAAATGAGCAAACATCCATAGTCCTTCCAGCTGAAGATAACCACTATTTATATTTTTTTCTTTTTCTATTCAATATCTTTAATTTCTTAAAGCACTGTTACTTTTTTCTTATGAAATATTTTGAACATACAGAAAAGAAAATAATGTTTAACATATTCATCTACCTCCTTGACGTTTTGCTAATTTTGCTTTAGGTCATATTTTAAAAACTAAGGTGTTAACTTTAAATAAAGTTCCTTTGTACACTTTCTCTAGAACATTTCTCAACTCTCCCTCCTCAGAAGTAACTGTTCTGAAGTTGATAAATGTACCTTCTTCTTATTGATTTTTTACATTTAAACACATTTTTAGAAATTGTCTTTTTATTTTATATAAGTAGCACCTGTACATTTTTAAAAACTTGTGAAAAATAAGTTTTAAAATTCTTACACCCAGATATCACCAGTTTTAGCACCTTAGTATATATCCTCCTGGATCTTTTCTCTGTGTGTATATAATATATATTACAGATGAAGAAATTTCCTTCTGTTACTAGCTTGTCAGGATTTTTATTTTAAATCATGGATAGTATGAAATTTTATCAAAAGATCAAGTGCCCTTTTTTTGCTTTTATTGAAGTGGTCAAGTTTTTTTTTTCATTTAATTAATATGGAAAATTACATTTATATATTTTTTATTATTAAGCTACTATTCTGCTTTGCTTTTTTGAGAAAAGTACTACTTAGTTGTGATGTAATTTTTGTACATTGCTAAATACCTTTTGCTAATATTTGTCTGGGATTTTTGCAACAATACACATTTATAAGAAAGGCCCATAATTTAGTTTTTTCAAGCTGTCCTTACCCAGTTTTGGCAACAAGATTGTAAAAGTTCTCACAAGGAATGACTTGGAGAGTCTTTCCTTCTTTCTGTTTTCTTTTACAGATTGTAAATGATAAGGGATATCTCTTTCTTAAGATTTAGTGTTATCACTTCTGAGACCTGGAGCTAGTGCTTATTTGTGAGCTTGTTTTTGTTTTTTAAATTTTTTCCTACTTATTCACTTCATTTATAGGTTGATTCAGATCTTGTATTTCCAGTTACTTTTAGTAATTTATATTTTTCTGGAAAATTGTTCACTTTACCTTAGATTTTGTATCTGTTAGCATAGGTTTTACATAGTATTTATGATTTTTAAATTTCTGTCATTTCTGTAGTTATATGCCCCACTTTTATTTCTAATGTAGTTAATATGTACCTCTTCTTTTTCTTGATAAAGTTTGCCAAATAATGTAGCATGTTTGGAAGCTGTGTTATTTATAGGTTCAGGATTGAACTTTAAATATATTCAGGGTTGTTTTACCTTTCTGGTGTTTTTTTTAATCAGTAAGTAAAAATTCCTGTCCCACCCTAATAATGCTTTTTGTCTTAAAGCCTATTTAGTCTACACTGCTTTTTTTTTTTTTTTTGGTAATTTTTTTTTTTGCCTAATATATTTTTCTTTTACTTTTATCTCTTTATGTTAATGTTTTATCTCTGTGCTTATACAGTAGTTGACTAAATTTATTTTCTAAAAGAGTTCAACATAAGAATATCTCATTCAATAAAGTCACTTATTTACATTTGTTGGAATTACTGAGGTATTTAGATCTATGTGGGTTATCTTTAGAAACAAAATTATTATCTTTTCTCCCTGCTTTTTTTTCTTTCTGCCTCTAACCCTTTATTCTACTTTTCCACTGATTTTAAAATGGCACATTCTATTCTTTTAGAGTTTATCTTTAAATTTTTCAGATATATGTACTTGAAATAAGGAAGTCTAAAGCAATTAATATCTATATTTTTTTCAAATTCAATCAGGAAAGTAGAACACTTTCTCCAGTCTCTTCTCATGTCATCTTCCATATTATTGTTGTCTGTTTTAATTACCTTATTTTGAAACCCATCAATTTTTTAACCATTCTTATGAGGTTTCCCATTAGTTTCTTTGCTCATTGTTTTTTCTTGCATCTCATTTATAACTTGGAATGTAAATGTCTTATTCCTCATCAAAATTTAACATCCATTGATGATTCTTTTCTGATCCAGTCTTTAGCATGATGGTTTTTCCAGCACTCTCTCTCTTTTTATATCTTCAATTCTGGAAAATTCTTAGCCTTTTTGTTTTTTAATATTACTGTTCCCGTATTTTGTCATTATCTTTTAAATTCCTATTACACCGTATTAAAGCAGTTTATAAAGAATATGGATGGCCAATATCATAAAAATTAACTTCAGTAATAATCCAAGAAATACGAATTAAAATAATAATATCCTTTTTTGCTAGTCCAATAGATTAAAAAATTATACTATCCAGTTGTTGCAAGAATGTAGTAAAATAAGGCTACTAGACTGTTGAAGAGAATGTAAATAGTTACAGTCTCTCCAGAGGGCATTTTGCTGATGCTTTTTAAAAGGCTTGAAATTGTACAAATGTCTGTCAACCCAGAAGCTTCATTTCTAGGGTTATAATGATAATGATAAATAAGCTTAAATTTATTTATAATAGGATGTTCACCATAGGAAAAATTGGAAGCACCCTAATGTTGAGCAGCAGAATGTGGTTAAATAAACTATGATTATCTACAAAGTAGAATATCATTTTATTAAAAAATTTTATGGTATTAGTGTATTTATTGACATAAAAATCCATTTATGATATTTATTTACTGAAAAAAAATGTATAAAATCCTCAAATTATATACACCAAAGTGTTGGCAGTGATTATCACAGAGTGATGGGACATTTTAAAAAATGTTCTATTCTTCTTTGTGAATTTATAATACTTTAAAATAAACACTTATTACACTTATAATAAAATGTTTTAATTATAAAAGACATTGTTTTTATCCAGAAGTTAGAAATAGTATCTTGACAACTTAAGTTATTTTAAAAGAAAAACTTTTTTAATAGGATAAATTTGATATGTATCACTGTATAAATTTAAGATGTACTTTGTGTTATTTTGATTCATTTAAATATCATAGTATGACCGTCATTTTAGTGATGTTTATCAGTAGTACATAATTATAGTACAGTATTATTTGTCTACATTTACTATGCTGTGTATTAGATCTCTATGGCTTATTTACTACTCGTTACAAGTTTGTACCCTAAAACACCATCAATCTTATCCCCCCAGCCCTTTTCCCCGGTAACCAACATTTTACTTTTTTTTTTTTCAGTTGCTTGTTGTAATGTTTAGCGTTTAGATGAATTCTTTTACCTAATTCAGTTAACCTTTTTATTACCAGCGTTTTGAATTACTTATCTGTTGTTTCTGTTTCATTATTTCTTTATTCTAGGAGTTTTCTCTTGCTCTTTCAGTAGAAAGTAGTTCCTCTGTCTATTTATTTTTCTTAACTTTCTCTGCCTCTGCGAATCTACGTGAAACAGTTACCTATTGTGGTCTTGAAGGGATGTTCTTGTTTGGGAGCATCCCTATGCGGACTGCATGTGCCCAGTGTTTTGGGGGAGGACTGGATTTGATATGGACACCAGTCACATTATTCCTGAGGGTGTGCAGGCAGTTCTTACCTTGGTAGGGGGTGCGACTGGCAATGGAGGGGCTAGCGCCCCCTCCTAGTGTGAGGCAGGACTTCCTCTTGTTCAGTGGCTCTCACTGCTCTGTCAGGGTGTTCTGATCCCAAGCTGCTGAAGCAGAAGCCCTGAGTGTCAGGCTTGAGCTGTCTCTGTTACCCTTTAAGAGTGTTTTCTCTTTCCTATTGCGCCAGAGGAGGAAGATGCTGAAACAACTGGGGCCTGTTCACGTACAGAGGTCCAGTGCACTGTTGTGTAGGCATCTGTGTCTCCTTTCCAATGCTGCCCATGGTCAAGTCTTTTCCCTGGTTGTGGGCGTCTCAGATCCTGTGCCACATGTGGCTCAGACGGAGTAGGGCCAGAGTATTCGTTTGGCTATGGATGGAGCATGCAGTGAGGTGGTCGCAGAAAACAGAACTGCCACTAAATCAGACTTCTCCCTGCTCTGCCTCAGGAACAAGACCCCATTTTCCCTCACAGCTGATCACTGTCCCCAGCTCCAGTGTGCTGCACAGAGGAGGTGGGACATGTGTGGTTTCTCTGTTTATTGGGTAGGGGTGGGGACTGAGATGTAGTAGAGTGGCTGCTGTGAAAAATCTAGCCTTCTTCTGGATACTGCTTGAATAAGCACTAACACAAGCTGCTGCAGACCTGCCTGGGCTCTGCCCTGGCACTGGGTTGCCTCTGTGTCCCAAGGGCAAGTCTTTTCCCTGGTTCTGGTCATCCCAGATCCATTACCGCACAGTGGCATGGAGTGAATGGGGCCGGAGCATTTGCTCAGCTTGAGCTGAGGCACCGAGTGATGTGGTCTCCAGAATCCCAGTAGCTACTGGAACAGACCTCTCTCCACCCTGCCTTGGGGGCAGACCAGTGAGCACATGCTCCTCACAAGCAGTGTCCAGGCTTCTGTAGCCTTTCTGTCAGTCCCAGTGGTCCTCCAGCCAGCCAAGGGGGCTTGTTCTCTCCACGTAGCACCCCAGAATTTAATGCTTAAGAATTTGTCTACAAATCATTGTGGAAAACAAAGAAAGGAATAATACGCTAAGTATCTCCCTAAATTGTTGGTAAAGCTATATTCCAGTTGATGTTTACAAACACTGTGCCCAACCTGATTTGTGTGTTTTATTCAGTACCACGAAAAATGTCATTTTGACACTGAGTGTGGTGTTTTATTGTTGAATTTTTTTTTCAAGTACTATTTTTTGTGTCTTTGTACACATATCATAGGAACTATCGAGAAACCTTGAGCTAAGTACTAACAGTTTCCAACGACAGTTACTTGCTGAAAGGAAAAGGGCATATGAGGCTCATGATGAAAATAAAATTCTTCAAAAGGAGGTACAACGACTGTATGACAAATTAAAGGTAAGCACTTTAAGTTGCATCATTTCTCCCTATAATATATATTCAATGAAAACTCAATATGTTAAAACACTATTATCATTTATAGTTGGGACTTTGGTACACTATCATTTATAAAATTCTAATATTTTTTTCTTTGGCACTTACAAGGAAAATATTTGTTAATATAATCACTATTACCAAAAATGAGACACTAATAGGAATGATGTAATGGGAAAAAGTTATAATAGAATCTTGCATAGAATTTTCATTTTGTTAATCAAATTCTCAGAGAAAGCCATAGCCCAAAATGCTCAAGAACACTTGTGTTTTTAAAAATGGTCTAATTTTTTTTAAAAATTTTTTTTATTGAGTTATAGTCATTTTATAATGTTGTGTCAATTACCAGTGTAGAGCACAATTTTTCGGTTATACATGAACATACGTATATTCATTGTCACGTTTTTTTTGCTGTGAGCTACCACAAGATCTTGTATATATCTCCCTGTGCTATACAGTATAATCTTGTTTATCTGTTCTACATATGCCTGTCAGTATCTACAAATTTTGAACTCCAAAAATGGTCTAATTTTTAACTCCTCATTAATTCGGAACCCACATTTGAGAGATGCTAACTAAATTCCTGTCTCTGTGGCTAAGCCTAGAAGTCAGTTGAAGACAGTACTACCTCTGCCAGGTAGGAGTGGGTGGAAAATGAATTTTGCTTTATTTGTCCTAATTTTCTTGACTGCCAGGTCCTATTGGACTTTTTAGGGAGAATTATTGCTCTACCGTAACCTAAATGTCCTAGGGACATTCCTTTCTATAGCTGGTAGTTACAAAGGGAAGCTAAACTAGATATATTCCAGTTTGGTGAGCAAAGTACCAGTTGACGAGGTGAGGATTTTTATTTTATTTCAAACTGAGACTCTACATTCTTAATTGTATTGGATTTGTTTTCAGGAAAAGGAGAGAGAACTGGACATAAAAAATATATATTCTAATCGTCTGCCAAAGTCTTCTCCAAAGAAAGAAAAAGAACTTACATCAAGAAAAAATGGTATAGTAGCTATTATTATTGAAAAAATATTGTAGTTAATAAAAACGAAATAAATTAATTTTGAAGTGGAAGAAAGATGAGGGCAAAGAACTTTACTGAAATAAATTTAAATTTCCTCATAGGTACTTTGCAGAAATCCTTCCACCTTTCTGAGTTTTTTCCCCTGAGGTCATTAACATTGTGTTTTACATAATTAAAACATTTTTCTTATTATAATTTACTTTTAAACGTTTATGAAAAATATAAGCATACCCTAAACTAGAGATTATAGTATAATAAAACTTTATGTGTCAACTTTAAGGATTATACATTTTACTAATTTTATTTTATCTTTTTTTCTACTTTTTTTCTAGAGTATTTTAAAGCAAGTATCAACTGCCATTTCATTTCACTCCAAAATACTTTGGGTTTTTTTTGCATATCTTTACTTTAAAAAAAAAGTATATAATTTTCTTCTTCTCTGAATTGCAAAAGTTAAAAACATAAACTTGGTAGAAGTTTAATAGGATTTATCCCTCAGAATTATCCTCAAATTACAAAATTACCAGTAAATCCTAGAAATAAAATTAGTAATAGTGAGTAGTCATAGAGCTGAGAAACATGCATTATCTCATTTAGAGGGTGAACAGTTGAATTCCATAGATCTTAGAACTGTTCAATACAATTAGAAAAACTCTTTTATAATTTTTATGGTAGCTGCATGCCAGAGTGATTTTACAAACCAGTGTACAAAAGGAGTACAAACCAGTGAAGACTTCGAGCTGGAGAAATATCCTATAACCCCACAAACAGTTATGTGTTATGAAAACAAATGGGAAGAACCTGAACGTCCTTCTTTGGTGAGTCTAGCAATATAGGTACTAAACTCTAGGTTTGAAGTCACTCCTAAATACACAATATCAAACACTTAAAAATTTCAGCAATGAAGCTAGTACTGTAGCTGTATAAATAAGCAGCTGGTCTTTTAAAGAGAGAGACAACATCTGTGTATTTTATTAAACTCCTTTGGATTGATTCTTAGTTAACACTGCATCCTTCAGATGCTTCAGAAAGGTCGATTGTACCTTCCAGGTTGTAGGAGGAAAAGAAAAATTTCTAAGATTCTTACCTTTTATGTCTCTTACCTGATAGTCTCTAAAAGTCCTTCTTGCTTTTATATTTAGTAGCAAATTATAGTAGCTTTCAAATGATGTGTTAGAATTTGACTACATTTAATTTGGGGGGCCTCCTGTATAAGAGAATTTTACAAGTTAGCTGAATGTTGAACAAAGCAGCTGCAGTGGAATCAGACTTTCTATCATTCAAATTAAGGTGGAATTCAGGCAGTCTGTGTTGGACCTTCACTTAAAGGTTCTCACATATTGAGTACTGGAAGGATCTTTCCTCTAAGAGAGTTTTATCTTTAGTGTTTACAGTTGAAACTCCAAAGAAAACAATATATGAGGGATCCTGCATATTTTAGATAATCCTGTATTTCTGTGCCTTGTAAGTTTCCCAGTGACCTTGAGCTGTCTTCCTGTGTGTGGTATAAAACAGAAGGGTGGACTGAATTGGTTCCTCTGTGTACTCTAGCTTTCTTTTTTTTACAGTTTAGATAAGTTAGCTGTATCTTATAAGTGTGTTTCTCCTTATATTTATATATTGTTGAGAGTGGATCATATTAATTTATCTTTCTGAAAAGGTAAAGTGTAGAATAGCAAAGTAAATCTTAATTTTAGAAAGATTAAAAAAATGGTCTTTATATTATAAGATTCAGCAGGAGGAGCAGCAACCTGATATAGTGAGAGTATATAGCCTTGGAGTTAGCACTGCTTTTTAATTAAATTACGGTTCAAACACTAGTGACTTGTGTGACTTCTTGGAGCCTCAGTTTCCTAATATAAAACAGGGGTGGGTTACCTGTCAGAGTTGTGGTAATAACTAATCACAAAGTTTATAAAGCTGTTAAGACTAATCCTGTTGCTTTAAGGGGCCTCAGCAAAGGTGAGCTGTGTTAGTTAAAGTACAGGCTGTTGCTATTGGAAGGAGACCCAGAATACAGTGGCTCAAGCAAGATTCAGGTTTCTTTCTCTTGTAACAAACTGAAGGTCACTGGGTAGTGCAGGGTAGGTAGACTTCTTTGTTCCATGGTACTCATTCTCTATTGTTCTTCCACCTTTGAGTGTAACCTCCTCTGTATGGTTCGAATTGGCTTCCCACACCTGTGGGAAGGAGGGGTGAGGAAGTGGAGGGCAAAGAGCTTTTGTTTTTATAAATGATCAGAAGTTGCATCTGTATTTCCACTCACATCCCATTGGTGCTGTCTAGCTTCAAGGGAGTCTAGCAAATGTGGTCTCCAGTGGAGCAGCCCTGTGCTCTGCTAAAACTCCAGGGACTCTGTAACTAAAAGGAGGGGGAAAATGGATACTAGGGGATAGTTCTGTACAAGTCCACTAATAATAAATTTTACTTTTATTAAGAAAAATTACACACACACACGTGAAGGGGCCATAAGGAACAAGGAATTGTTTACATTGTAAACAAGTTTACATTTTTATTTAACTTAAATATTATAAGATTTATTAGTTAGAGGCTTTGGGCTAGTATAAACTTGAAAGATTCACTGTAGTCGTTACTGCCACTGTTACAGTTCAAAAGCATATCACTTGGCCTTTAACAGTTGTTAATAGCCTTTTCTGGTTAACTGAGTTAGTCAGGTTTTGTTGTGAATATACAAAGCCAAGGATACTTCTGATACTTGTCTCTTCAGAAGTTTATGTAGGGTATTGGCTTTGCTTCCATTATATTAGTTCTGACATGTCTTCCAAATGCCTCTTTAAATTTTTTAACTAAGGTAAGAAATAATCCTGTGTACTTTCGAAAATCTTTCAAAAGGTATTAACTTGTGGCTTGCCGCTTTCGTAATTGAAAATTTTCTTTAATTTCCAACTTGATATTTTGCTTAAGGGAGATAAATCTATGGTATTAAAATTGCTTTTCCCCATTTTTCTGCATGTGAACTTGAATTTTTTTTTTAATGTGTAATAGTATCTGGAATCTCAAGAGAGAGAAGATCATGAAGAAGCAGGGATTCTAAACCCAATTGTGGAAAGAGAAGACAAATTTGTTAAAGGTCAAGGACTCTATGCTGTGAAACAAGAGGTTGAGAAGCTGGAGGATGGTAAGAGTTTGTTTAAACAAGTGATGAGTCAGCATGCATCCCTTGAGAAAGAAGGGGTTAATATCTCCTCTTCCAGCTCAACAGTGAGTTGGTTATACAGAACAAGAAAAGGTTGATCACAGTGGTGGGGGGCTGTCTATCAAGAGTCACAACATAGGAAAGAAATTACTAAGGAAAGAAAAAGAATGAAGACTGTCAGTCAGCTGCTATTTGAGGTTAAGGGATAAAGACAAGTTACCTTCAGAAAATTCAGATGAAGTAGAATTCAGATGAAAAGGGGAAAAAATTCTTTGTGAATTAATCAAAGCCTGATGAAGAGACAACTCTGAAAGGCAACCCTGTTTATTGGCTTGACCTTGAGACTCTAGTCTGTAGACTAGCCCAAGCATTAAAATAATCTGTTGTAAGGCCTTGAATATGTTTCTTTAATTTTTCTTTGGTTTTGATATATAAAATAAATCTTTAACATATTCAAGCATTAGTGTGAAAGTTTAGTGAACCAACTCACATAGTTTTAGATACTGGAAATGAAGTTCAGGAATAAATTCATTTCCATTTGGATAAAATGTGTTAAATGTATAAGCGAGAAGGATCACAGACTCTAATCCTTTGCATATATTTTATTAGTTATATATTAGCTGCTTATCGAGAAATACTTCTTTTCCTTCAAATTAATGGAACATAAAATCATGACTTAATTGGTGCTTCAATTAGTGTATGTATATTTGTGTGTGTGTATTTAAAGCAGTTGAAATAGAAGCCATATTTATATCACCGTTGGCTCATGCACAAAGGGAGATGCTTGCACATTTTAAACTGTAGAGTAGAAAATTAGGTATTATGTTCAGTTCTGTCTAAGCACCAGGAAAAGAAACAAGTAACAGAACACTGTCACTTCTCTTTGTCGTTTTTGACTGATTTTTTTTTCCTGGAGTCTGTGTGGAATGATCTTTGATATCAGTAAGAATGAATGCCATTTACTAAAGTTACCAAATGCATAGTATTCTCACATATGTTAATATTTTTAATTTTTTCATTTAGAAATCCTTTCAAAATTATAGCAAAGTGGCAATAATAGTCAAAGAACCACTTAAAAGTAAGTTGTGTGCCTCGTGCCCATGTCTTAAAATGCTTTCTTACGTATTTCTCCAAAATAGATAAAGATACTCTCTCATCATTCCAGTATAGTTTTCAACTTCAGGAAATTTAACTTTGCTACAACACATTTCTCTAATCCACCATGATTACTACAGTTTTGTCAGTTGACACAGTACTGTTCTTGAGAGCATTTTCTTCCCTCTGGAATGCGATCGTGAATTGCACTTCGTTCTCTTATCTCTTATCTCCTTTAATCTAGAACAGTTTCTCAGCCTTTTAAAAATGTTTTGTGCAGTTAACATTTTTGATAAATACAGCCCCATTTTAAAAAATAGAATGTTTCTCATTTGGGTTTTATCTCAAGTTTTACTTAGATTCAGGTTAATGCATCTTCTGTCAGAACACTGCATAAGTGGTGTTGTGCCTTCTCAGGGTGTGACATCCAGAGGTTCAATTTATTTCTCGGTTTAAAGTAAAAGTCTTGTTTCATCCACCCCACCACCCTCCATTCAGTGTACAACACTATGTTAGGTTTAAAAAATAGGCAGGGAACCTTCTTCCTCGCCCCTAAATTGAAGAACAAAACTGTTTCTATAAATCTGAATCTTAAATATATATTAAGTTTATTCTTTTTGAAACCCAGAATATCAAGTATAAAAATGAAACTTATGGTGTCTACCCTCACTGTACTGATCATACACAAATTAGATAAAGATTTGTTTTATAAAAGATGAGAGTTTTCTTACTTAAAAATATTGACTACTGTAAAATCACATTTTAAACATTTGGTTTCATACAGAGTGGGAAAGAGAACTTGTTAAAAAGCAAAAGGAAAAAAAGACATCTTTGCTAGAGAGAGAAGAAAAGCCAGCATTGGAAACTGGAAGATACCAAATGGAAACATACCAAATTCAAGATATTGATAAATTGGAAGAAGAGGAAGAAGAAAGGCTGAAGAGAGAAATGCTACTTGCTAAACTGAATGAAATCAGCAAAGAACTCCAAGATTCTCAGAATGTAAAATGTCTTTCTCTCCCATTGCTTCCTGATTGGGAGTCAAAACTGCACTCCCCAGAGAGAAGCCACAAAACATACACGTTTTCTGACTCCCCAGAAAGATTATTTAATGGGCATCATTTGCAAGACATCAGTCTTTTAACTACCAAAGGAGATGGTCAAAATCTATCTCCTCTCAAAAGCCCAGTCTCTCCAAATGAGCTTGCATTTGGGAGCTATGTGCCTTCGTTTGCAAAAACATCAGGGAAGTCAAATCCATCTAGCCAGAAGAGTGGCCTTTTTGATTTCCAAAAAAACAATATAGAGAAATTTAGTAAAGACAGTGTAGATTTGATCACAAGGAAAGAGAAAAAAGCTAATCTGATGGAACAACTATTTGGTACCAGTGGCAGTACCACCATTTCCTCTAAAAGCAGTGACCCAAATTCTCTGGCTGCCAGCAAAGAAGACTTTGACCCTCTAAATTTTCTCCCTGGGGATAAAAGCAGCGGGGTTAGAGAACATGATGATGAAGATGAATTTTTCCTCAGCGAAGGAAGGAGTTTTAATTCAAACAGACACCGATTAAAACATGCAAACAGTAAACCAGCAGTAAAAGCAGTTGATTCTGTAGAAGATGAAATTGAAGAAGTGCTACTGAGATGACTGACCAGAGTGTACGTTTTTTCCAATTGTAAATATGGAAATATTTAATCCAGAATTTATTATAAACATTTACAAGTTTCAATAGTGTAAAGTCCTTATTAAGGAATAATTTTTAATATATAAATACAATGGAAATAAAAAGAAGTATCATATCACAGTTCATAGCTAGTTTGCCAAAAATGAAGGATGCTCTTTTGAATGAAACCAGAAATAGAGATATATCTCACTTGGTTTGACTTTTTATTTACAAATAGGTTTTACCTCTAAAACAGCTCTATGGGGAGTTTTATTCCATTGGAGTACATACTCATTTTCTACTTGTATCCCTGTTTATTTATGTATTTATTTTTGGTCCTGTCCTCACTGAGCTAAATACAATCCTCCCACTGATTGTTGAATGGCAATGAAAAGTGAGAGGCTCTGTTGGGAAGTGTAGCTCCCAAGAGGTGGAGAACCAGTGTTGCCAGGAGCCCTGTCCTCTGTGAATAGGGATGGGAGTCCCTTTCTTACATGGCGAGGCTCAGCTACTCCTAAGTAGAAACCGTGACAACACGGGCATTTCCCATTCCTCTGGATGTAACCACAGTTAAATGCTACTCATTTCCCAATTACAAGTCTCGTTAAATCACTTACCCACAGCTGTGCTAACACATGAGGCTGAATTCAGAAGACGCTTGTTTGCACGGACAGCTCCCTGTCCTGGCTCCCTGAGGCTTGCAAGCAGTGTGATCAGTAATTCCCCTTCCTGTTCTCCTACACTTTTGTTATGTCAGAGACTGGATGTGAGATTTCATACCAAATACGTGGAATTGAAGAAATTCCGTCCTAGTATAGCATGATTTTCAACTCAGTTATGTTTCCAGAGTAATGTAACTTGGAAATTTAAAAAATGTACTTTTAGTATTTGAACTTCCTCTCAAACCAAAGAGACAATGGTAGTGTAATACCCTTGGACTTACAGGACTAATTGTAAAGCAGCCTTGGTTGAAGGTGTTTTAAAAGATGAGGCGCCTGCCTTGCTGAGTAGGGTGGATGGTTTTTGGTTGAAAAGTGTTTGGTGTTTTGCTGTTTTTTGCTCACTTCATCTGCAAAGGAGTTGATGACCTTGGATTATGTTGGGCGTGATTGGTCTTCAAGAAGCAGTAATACACCACCAACCAAAGAGAAAAAACATGGTTCAAATGAAGAGTGGTGGAAATAGGAATAAACAAATGTTGATTGGCACTTATTCTGAAGTGACCCGTTGGTTTCAAGAATTTACTATGTATTTGCTCTTAGTATGTTTTCTGATGTCAAGCATATGTACTGATGAGGGGGCTAGAGTTACTGTTTCCTTATGAATGCTTATTATTGAATGTAATTTCGTAATTATTTCATAAGACTTAACCTGGTTAGGTCTCTAATTAAAAGATGTACCACCTAGCATTTTTTAATTGTGTTCCTGTTATTTATTGGGAACTGAATCTCCCAAGAGTGCTAAACTATATTAAATTTTTTAAATAAAGAGATTTTTTATAACTGATATAAATAAGCATTTAGTATGTTGTAAATCATTCTAATATATGTAAACCACATTACTGTAATACAGTTCTTGATAAAATACTATTATGTAATGGTAATTTTGTTCATAATTGCTAATCTTTCTGCCAAAAGTATTCTGATTTTTAGGTTTTGTTTTAAAGGGTTTTTAAAAAGTATCAGGAAAGTTTTATATTCAGGTCATTTTAATTAGTCTCTTGCTTTTTTATACCTGATGTTTTCTAGTCTCAGATGCAATAAGACAGAATTATTGAAATTAAACCTAAAATTGTTATAGACTTAGAAGCATTATAGTGTTAAGCATTAAAATTGGAGATTAAAATGTGCAGAACAAGTTTTGAACAAACCTTAGAGAGTGATTAACTTTTTCCCTAATGTAAAGTTAAATTTATTTGTACTCAGAACTCTTATTAATAAAAGTTTAAAACACACTCTGACTCTTTCTTTAAATGATACCTTAGGTCACTTAGGAAATATATAGTGGAAATAGGACCTGCAAGGTTTTTATTTCATTATTCACCTTTTTTTTTTCTGGTCAGTATTTTTAGTTAAAGTGGATGAATTTGCCCTAAATCAGGTTAGACAGTATGCTTAGTCTTATCAGATAATTATAGTTTTAATTAATCTTTTCACCCTTAATAACTATCATAACGGCATATATGGCTCATAATATAAAAAGGTGGGGTAAAGAGGATGAAATTGGATCATACAGTAAACTTACTTCATGGCTGACACACTGTGTTTCTGATCCTACTCTCCAGCTCGGACTCAGACATCCTCAACGTCCAGTAGCCCTGGCTGGGTGTTAGTTGGATAGAGCCTTCAGGTCTGCCTGATGCAAAGGGGAAGGGACATTGGTATTACGGTGACAAGGTAGATTTTTTTAGGATTAAAGAAGTTACTAGAAATTCTCAAAAAAGGATCTGCTTTTAAAGCTTTTTCCTTTCTACACAATAAATGACTCTTTCACATTAAAGTCCCCTTTTATATCACTTGAAAGTGTCCTTTTTAAAGTAAAGAGCATGGCATGTATTCATTAACTATCCGAACGCTTCCTGGGGGTTCCCTGCACTGTGTTAGGTTCCAGGAGAGTAAGACCTTGCCCCTGCCCTCACAGGGGCTCCATCCCACCCAGTTCCATCCCTGCCCCCTACCCCTCCCTGGGTGTCCTTGAGTTCCTCAGCTGTTACTGGTCGTTTATAACACATCTTAAGATGGCTATGGGGAGTAAATTAAATACTCTGGTTAATGCGTGGCAGGGCACCTGGTACCTATAAGCACTCAGTAAACATCAGCTGCTGTTATCCCAGCTGTTTATGAGTTTCTTTTAGGGAATAATTGAAAAAATAAAGCATAGGTATGTATATATAATACATCGACACTGTCCTTTGAGTAAGATACAAGCAAAAAGAGCTTCTAAACCTCCAAATTCACTATCATAAAACATCTGTACTAAATCTATTGTGCCCTTAGGTCTGCACTTAGAACTTTCCTTACTTTATTCAGCACTAACAGTGCAGTATGATTGATGAGCTTGTTTCCTAGTCTACAGAAGAGTAGCTAAATTTTGGAAAGGTTTTCTGACGACAGGATTAGTGACATAAGGGGAGGTGAGAGTTAGCCTCACAGCAAAAAGAAAATGAAATCCTGCAAACACAGGACTTTGCATAATATGGCAATCTGTATCCCAGCTTTCTCTGGAAGTCTGTGTATCCACGGATAAGTTACAAAGCCTCTCCGCACCACCCTTCCTCCAAGATGGGGCTAATGATGACCTCAGGTGTTTGCATACATTAAATGAGTTGATACATGAAAAACACTCAGAACTGTTTGATGCTCAAATTGCTGTTGATGTTTTGGAAAGGTAACCAGAGAAAAGGGGGCAAGAATGGTATTGTTGAATTCTGTGCATGGCAGCTGGTGTTTTTATGTCTGTGGCTTAATTCTCAAAGTTTTTTCTAAAGAAGATGCTTATTATTGCTCTCATTTCACAGCTGAGATGAATAGCTTGTAACATGGAAGTGATAGATTACACAGGTAATAGACTGCCGTCAATAGGCGTAATCTAAGAAGTCCAAAGAAATAAAAGAGTTTTGCATTACTTCTCTTTAAGTGGGAAGTGACAGACCCCAACTAAGACTAGCTTAAGCAAAACAAGGAAATTCATTCTGGCTGGAATCTGGAAAGCTCAAGAAACTGTGGTTTGACCTGGAGCTTAAATAGTAATGCTGCCTCTGTCTACCTCTTTGCTGGGTTTCATTTCCAGATAAATTCTACATTTGCTAACAATATTGTAATTGGCAGCCTCAAACCACAGTATCCCTTCAGCAGGCGCCCACCTTAAAAAGAGAACATTTTTCCTGTCGTTCTGGCAAAAGTCTGCTTGGCTAGTTTATGTTCGATGCAGGGGAAGGACGGACTCCCTGCTCCTGCCCTACTCTCTTTGTGGAATGATTGGTATTTCTGTGGACTCTGGGAGGCATTTTTCCCTGATGCAGACATTCTGGACATACCAAACAAGCATATTTACTGTATTTCCTAATTTTTAAAAAATTAATGACTCTTAAGGAAAAAAACATTGAAAGGCTCTTAATGGAATAAGCATTAGTTACTCAACATACTTATTCCCAGGAACAAGCTATTTCTGTGATAAGACAGGAGTCCAGCACGGGGTTGTGCCGTGAAATTCATTTTATTATGAAAGGTGAGAGTTTCAGCACTGAGACGAGTACACCAGACATTTAAACTATACTTGAGGGTTCCTAGAAACGGCTTAGCGATCCAGATACCTATGTTCCCATACTAAACGCTACCTTTGTGAAATATATACATGTATATAAATGAAGATACTCTGTCTCAGTCCAGCACAAAATGAAAATTAGAAATGAGTAGCCAGGGGTAGGGTAGAAAGAACACCGGCTTTGGGGTTGGGAGTTTGGCTGGAGGTTACCACTTACTAATTACAACTTTGGTCAAATAATTTAACTTTCTTAAGTTTCCTCAGATGCGAAATAGGACAGGTCATAGCTGACAAGGTCATTGTGAGGATTAAACGAGATAATGTGTTCTCGAGAGAAGGAAGTAAAACCCTGCGGCATGTCAGCAGAGGGAGAGAATTACTAGTAACTATTTTATTTCTGTATCAACACCTCAGACTTACTTTTCTTTAAACAACAGATGCTTGTTAACATGGAATGTAAAAAACCAAGTGTTATTTCACCCTATAATCTGCCATCTTTGAAATGGCTCTTGTCTCTACAGACCCATGCAGAGGTGACTGTCTTCCACAGAAAGTACTTCGCTGCTTCTGTGAGCGAGCAGCCTGTGGGAGAAGCAGTTTTACACACATAGTTTTGCTTCACTGGCTGTTTCCATGGAGGAGGAATAGATGGAAATTAGGAGCCCATACTGTGGTCTGAAGACAGGGCATTGAAATTCAGGGTGACACCTCCCTGTCATAGAGCCAGGGTCGCCCTGAATAGCGCGGCCAGAAGCAGCTGCCTTTCTTCCCTCTTTAACTGACCTGAATATCAAATTCCAAAATTCCTGTCCTAGTTGATATTGATCTTGGCTAGGCAGGCTTCTCACAACCTGTACATAACAGGACATCATAGATTTCAGGGTTTTTTGTTTTTATCCTGATGAAAAGAACCCAAGAATTACCTTACATTGGCAATCATGGATACTGAAAACTTCCGGGTACACCTGGGAATAAAGGTTTAGTGAAGTCTTTTTTTTCTTCTATAAGAACTTCCCTCCAGATCTTAAGTTTTGCTTCAATATTTGCTTCTAATTTCAATGATACCTGTAATATTTACTCTCCTAAGCACTTACAGAGGAGCTTCTTGAAGTATTCAGTACAAATCTGTTCTTTATCTAAAATGTTTTCACTAGAGAAATAGACTCAGCAGAACCAAAGAACAGAGGCCAGGAAAAGCTGTTAATGTTATCACTCCAAACATTAGCACCATTAGGATCCGGAATCAACAGAACACATACCTCTGAAGTCTAGCTTTATAATAAATACGTGCTTCTTGGTCCTGCACAGGAAGTAATGGCATGTCCCTGAACAATAACCACAGTTTTCCTCAGATTGAGCATCATTTAAATAGACACATTTGCTTTCTACTTGAGGCAGTAGTTCTCAAAATGTGTATGTCGTCCCCTCCCCCAAGAGCTGCACCAGTGTCCCCTGGGAACTTGTTAGAAATGCCACTCTCGGGCGCCACTCCAGACCTCCTGAATCAGAAACTCCAGCGATGGGACAGTCTGTATTCAAAGAAGCCCTCTAGGGGATCCCGGTGCAGCTCAAGTCTGAGAACCACTGCTCTAAGGCAACAGTAGTAGATGGTGGCGGGTAACATTCCTAGACCGACAGAAAAGGCTACCTGCCGGATTTTGCAAATGCAAATCTAGCACTTAGGGCTTGGGGTTACAGTGTGTGGGTGCAGGACATGGACTCACCTTTGCCCCCTCTGCACACTGTCTAGACTAGAAATGAACTGCTGTCTTTTTTATGCTAGAACCAGATATGGTCTAACCGTTAGTTCTCTGCGGTTAATATATCAGAAGATTTGAACTAGTCAGGAAAGACAAATGCTCTTGGAACAACCAGCACCGAAAAGATGGGATAGTTCATATGTCAATACTTCACCGTAGCCTATAACCCCCAAGCTTCCAGAAAAACCTTCAAAACGTCCTCCAGTATTTCCTGAAGAAAAACTAATCAGTGAGGTTTACATTTGACGTTCTTTGTGAACATGCATTTTGTTATAGCAACAAGTTTCTTAAATTGAAAAGTTTAGCATTCTCAAAGTTTGTGATGTGTGTTTGTGTGTGTGTACTTAATGGTCCAGGTAAGTCGTTTCTGTGCAAGAGGTTTAAGAAGTGTTAAAATTATCTAAAGGAAATTAGCCTATATAAAGGGGATATGTTAAATAAAAGAAAACTTCAAACTAAGTATTCAGATTTCTCACGTGTCCACTCCTTAGCATCAGTGAAGACAGATGTGTATAAACAAGAATGCCTGTATACATCAAAGGAAGTTTTTATTTATAGACAAAGTAGGTTATGTTTTCATGAGTTTGGATTTTGTTTGCTATACAAAGTCTCCACCTGTCTTTCTCTGGTTTTCTTGATTTATGCATCTATCACCTGAGAAAACTCTCTGCCTCATCTAGGAAAGATCTGTTTCTGTGTGATCTGTTATAAACAGCTATAGATATAAGCAGATAAAGATGGGGCCACAGGCAAAGTAGACTAGCGGTGGTGGTCATGGTGTGTGGGGACTGGTGGTGAAAGGATGTAGTGGTGGTGAAATCAGCAACATTTCCACATGTATGCTCAAGAGAAACATGTTTCTCCAGAGCTTCGTTCCCTTAAAATGCATCACCACTAGAAAGTGAACATTTAGATAGTCTATTGAAAATGTAGTGGAGTTTCAAGTTTGAATATGTCTATAAAGCTATGATTATGCCAACATAATTTTGATCCTGGGACTAGCAATTTCTTAGAGTAATTAAGATTTTGGTTCTGACACCCCTCCTGCAGCCATAAATAAGTTTACCAATTTCATTGCTAACTTTGCTTATTGATAAACACCTTCCAGAGTAAAAAGTTCTCTTTTTAGTTAAGAAATTCTTCCCTTATGCCCCTTCACCAGTGGTTCTCAGTTTCAACTGTGGTTTAATTTCTGTTTCTGTTTTTAAGCATCTTTTCGATTAAACTGCAAAGTTTGATGGAGACCGGCAGCGTAATTAAATCAGTGTATATTGTCAGCTGGGTCTTTCCTTAGCTGCTGAGAAGTTGCTAGGATACTCTCTTAAAGGTACAATTCTCTTGATTAACTGCAAAACCCAGATTGCCCAAGTAACATTTTTATTAATTCATAAAAATACAGGTCAGGATTACATTTAAATTTATAGCAAGATGAGCACTATATTTCTCCAGAGGCTTTTAGCTTTACAGAAAAGTGTTTAGGTACACTCACAAAGAATGTGTTTTGAATAATAATTTAGTGGATGAGAATTAGTCACTTTTTTTTTAGGGAGTGCATTCCTTTGTGTTGCACAACATACATGGATTTAGAGCTGAGAGAATTCTGAATTTTAAATTACCCCTAGGAAATACATCTCCATTGTGTCTATAGCACTGCAGAAATCCTATTGTAGTTATTATGATGATTGTTTATTGGCCTTTTCAATTTCAGAATTTCATAAAAGCTGCCATCATGGTCTCTGGTTGATTTAGTAAAATAAAATCAAGAAACTTACAGAGAAAAACAACTTCATCTGTAATAGTTAGATGTGATTTTGGACAGTTATCTCAGAGGTTAAGTTCTAGCAAAGGGCTTTAACTGTTTGGCATTTCTTCTAACAACTATTCTGTGGCTAATAAATCTGAAAATAACTTTGCCTAAATCTACTCCCTGCCCGTCATCCAGTTGTCCACTTACTCGTTCATTTAACAAGAGTTTATGGGCTTCTATTACATAAAATGCAATTTACTAGAAGTCAAAAGAGGATTTTTAGATGACTGTTTCATTTTGGAGTAGTAGCTTCCATACTAATGTGGAAAACAGATTAAACTGTACAGGAATTGCAGATAAGAAATAATGAAAGAATGACATCACCAAGGTGGTGACATAGGTCGTTCCTGACTTGGCTCCCCTTTTCCAAGAACAAATACACATGAATTAAGGCACCACTGAGAGAATCTTAGAACACAGGAGTGAGGCTGAAACACCTCCTGCACCACACAGACCGAGGCAGACTGCACTAAAGGGTAGAGGAACAGCTACACGCTGAGCGCACTGCTCCTTCCCCAGGCCAGTGCAGCACCACGCCTCCAGCTCCTCCGGTGGCAAAAGAGAGCCCAGGGGTGACAGCCAGGACCCCCAACACTGTGGGTCACTCTGTGGGAACCCCTACTCTGTTTCACCCCGTAGGGATCCCAGGGGCATCCACAGGCTCAACCACTGGGACTCTGTGATGGAGAAAGTGGGGAGGGGCTTCCAACAACCAGCACTGGGAATGTGACAAACTGAACTCCTACCTGCAGAGCCCAAAGAGTAAACCCAAGCCGCAGCTTTTCTCATCTGCAGACCAATTTGGTGGTACAGTCTGACAAGGGAACTCGGTGGCGTGTAAGTCTGCCTAATTAAAGTCTTCAGTTGAAGAGATCTGCCACCCCTGGAGCCTGGTCTGTGCATGTTCAGCAGAAGGGCTGAGTCATAGCCTCACCTGCTGTGGATTATGGCTCCCAAGCATCATCTGTGCACCTAGAAACTGCACAAGCCAGCAGCTCTTGAGTTGAGAGGTGCGCGGACAGAACTGACAGTCCCCAGAGCAACACCAATGGCCTTACTAGCCAGGGAGCATGGAGCACAGGTAGGCTAGGCTTGAGTCAAGACCAAACCAAAGAGCCTGTGGCCTTGAAGCAGCTTCTCTCGCTGCTTCCAGGCAGGGAAACTAACTCACAGCCCTACATATTGCTGATGACAGCCTTCAGCCTGCCGGACCAGGAAACCGTATCAGAGCACATGGGGAGCTGTGTAGCCCACCAATAGCCCCGCGTCCAGTGACACCTGAACAGAGAGCACAGCCTGGGCTTTCCCTGTCTGCAGAGCAAAACCGATGGCCTCACCCGACCAGGATATTCCGTGCACACTCTTGCCTCCTTTGGGTCCCTAAACAATGAGCCATCCAGGCTCTGCGCCCCTTCCTGCTACCCAACCAGGGCAGGGAAGCTAATTTGTAGCCCCACCTACTGCTCAGGATAATCCCGGCAACAGAGAGGCCATCCTACAGCCTCACTTGGGCAGGGAACCACGCCAGCAGTCCTATCCAGCCAGTGGCACACCCCATCCCACCACTCCCAACCTCAGAACTCAAATAGTTGTTTCAGCCAAAAATAGACCCTAAAAACAGGCCCTACGTGCGCAAAGACTTGACTAGCACTCACATCCAGAAACTCAAACTGAGCTGACTGGCAAAGAGCTGTCTCTGCCAAAGCAAATCTGCAAAGTCTGGATGAGGACACCACTTACTCAGACGCACAGATCCCAGTGCAAGGAATCAAGAGTCACAAAAAAGTTGGGTAACTGACACCACAGAAGGAAATTAATAAAGCTCTAATAACTGACCCTAAAGAAATGGGTATCTATAAACTGCCAGGCCAAAGAATTCAGCCTTTAATCTTAAAGAAGTTTAGTGAACTATAAGAACACACAGATAACTAAAAAAAATTAGGAAACCAATACATGAAGAAGACAAGAAGTTCATCAAAGAAATAGAAACCATAAAAAACAAATAAATAGAAATTCCAGAGCTGAACGATACAATAACTGAACTGAAGAATTCAATAGAGAGCTTTGAAATCAGACTTGACCCTGCAGAAGAAGGACTCAGCAACTTGGAAGTAGGACATTTGAAATTATCCAGTCAGAGAAGCCTAAAGAAAAAAGCAGGAAAAAGAGTGAAGAAAGCCTATGGGACTTATGGGACAAAATGAAAAGATGCAATATTCAAACTATGGGAATTCCAGAAGAAGAGAAAGATAAAGGAAAAAAAGGTGTATTTAAAGCAACAATGGTTGAAAACTTCCCAAGTTTGTGATGAGAAATAGACCTCTACATCCAAGAGGCCCAGAGGATCCCAAATAGAGTGAATCCCAACAGGTTACACTGAGACACATTATAGTTAAGCTGTCCAAAGTCAAAGACAAAGAATTGTAAAAGCAGCAAGAGAAAAGAGAAAAGTTACATACAAGGGAAAGCCCATAAGACTATGGGTGGATTTCTCAATGGATCAACAGAGTGAAAAGACAACCTATAGAAGGGGAAAAAAAAATTTCAAGCTATATATCTGATAAGAGGTTAATATCTAAAATATATAAAGAACTCAATAGCAAAATTCAAATAATACAGTTTAAAAATGAGGAGACCTGAATAGACATTTTTCCAATGAGGCCGACAGGTACATGAAGATGCTCAGCATCACTAGTCATCAGGGAAACATAAATCAAAACCACAGTGAGATGTCACCTCACAACTCTCAGAATGGTTGGCATCAAAAAGACAAGAGGTGAGAAATGCTGGTGAAGACAGAAAAGATAGACCCTGTGCACTGTTGATGGGATTGTAAAATGATACAGCCACGATAGAGAACAGTAGGGAAGAGCCTCAAAAAATTAAAAATGGAACTACCATATGACCTGGCAATTCCACTTCTGGGACTATATCCCAAGGCAATGAGAACACTGACTCAAAAAGATACCTGCACCCTTAGGTTCATAGCAGCATTATTTGCAATAGCCAAGACATGGAAACAGCCTAGATGTCCACTGATTGATGGTTGAATGGATAAAGAAGTTGTGAGTATATACGACTCAGCTATAAAAAACAAGGAAATCCTGCCATTTTGCAACAATGTGAATAGACCTCAAGGGCATTATCCTAAGTGCAATTAAGTGAAGTAATTCAGACAGAGGAAGATAAATACTGTATTTCACTTATATGTGGAATCTAAAAACAAACAAACTCATAGAAAAAGATCAGATATGTGGTTACCAAAGAAGGCAGGGGCAGGGCATGGGAGGAAGGTAGTTGAAAACACAAACTTTCAGTTATATGAGGGATGCAATGTACAACAGGCTGACTATAGTTAACACTGCTGTATGATACATGTGAAAGTTGTTAGAAGACTAAATCCTAACGGTTCTCATCACAAGGAAAATTTTTTTTTTTTGCTTTTGCTTTTCTTGCTTTTTCTTTTCATTGAATCTATTTGAGATGGTGGATGTTAACTAAACTTACTGTGGTCATCATTTCACAATATATGTAAGTCAAACCATTATGGTGTACCCCTTAAACTTACACAGTGATGTTTGTCAGTTATATCTCAGTAAAACTGGAAAAACTAAAAACAATGAAAGGGAGAGAGTCAATGGGAATACACTAGAGATGAATTGTAGAGTATTGACAGAGAATTGACAGCATTTGGTAATCAACTAGATATGGGAAGCGGGGAGAGAGGAGGCCCAGAGTCACTGAGGAGATGACAGTGACATGGGTTGAAATGGGAATGAGGGAAAGAAAAGATATAGGAGGAAGGAGGAGATGGAAAGCTGCAGGTTAATCATGTTGGATTGGTCGTGGGATGTCCACGTGGATAGGTCCAGCAAAAAGGGAAGATCTACACCAGAGCTATTGATGTGGGATTGAATCACGCATGTATGCAATTTGTAGCCACGGGTCTGCACAAGATTACAAAGTGTGTAAATGGTGTAAATAGAAATCTCAATAATATCAAAGAGAGAATCATGTCAGTTTCCCTAAGAAGATGAATCTCTGATTCTCAGAAGGCTTTGATCCATAATCATTTCCCTCTGGTAAACTTTCCAGGAGGGATTAAGAACATCTCATTGTTTTTCTAGTGCTGCAAAAGAAACGAGTTCATTGAGGAAATAGATAATACAAGTAGAAAAAAATAGGTGTGTATGTTTTTCGTGTCTATTTTTGGACTTTATATCTGGTTCTAATGATCTTACACCAGTACCACAGATCTCACTGTTGCATCTTCTTTTTTTAAATTAAACATTTTGCCTAGGTAATACATTCCATGGTTCAAAAATTAAGATGATATGAAAAGGTAGACAGTAAATCATGTTCCTCTCGTCGTCCCTGATCTAACCAGTTACATACACATGTACACATATAACTATGAGAATCCTTCCAAATTTTATGCAATTGCAAGCTATCTAAGTTCTTACTCTTTGTGGATAAAATGTGGCATATTTTATACACTACTGTGCACCTTGATAAAGTTTTCACTGAATACATTTCTTGGTGATTGTGATGGTTAGTTTTATGTGTCAACTTGGCTGGCTGTAGACCTGGTTATCCAATCAAACACTAATCTAGAGAACACCACATGAGGGCGGGGGCGGGTACTGAATTGATATCTCCAAGCCAAGGAGCACCAAGGATTGTTGGCAACCAGTAGAACTAGGAGAATGGTGTGGAGCAGTTCCTCCCTGGGGCCTTCAGAGGGAATGTGGCCCTGCCAGCACCTCAATTTCAGGTGTCTCATCTCCAGAACAGTAAGAGAATGAATTTCATTTTCTATAGAATTGATGCTTATAAAAATTGTGAGATATGTTTTCAGCTGAATTTTTTTCTCCCAAATGGCTATCCAATTGTCTTGACACTATTTGTTAAAAGTTCATCTTTGGACTATGATTTGAAATTCCACCTTCATCGTATACTGCATTATTTTATGTATTTGGGTGTATTTCTGGAATTTCTATTCTATTCCTTTGGTTGTCTGTCTATTCATTGATGCTTTTATGATATTTGGCTGACTTGTCTAAGAATATAGTATATGTTTCCATCTGTTCAATTTTTCTGTACCTTTCAGAATGTTTTAAAGTTTTGTTATTATTATTTTTCTATAGGTTTTACACATTTCTTAAGTTCATTCCTAAGTTTTAAATCGTTCTGTCACTATTATAAAGAGCAACCTACTGACTATACTTCAGTAAAAAATATATTTTAAAAAAGAAAGAAATAACTCAAATTAATTCACTTAAAAACAACAACGACAACAACAAAAACAAAAAAAAGCAACCTTACTTTCATCATATATTTTATCTGGTTACTATTTGTATATGTAAAAGCTACTTTTTGAGTTTTCCATGTTTGTGGTCATTTTGATAACGGTAGTTTTAGCTCTTTGTTTTCATTCCACGTCTCTAATTTCTTTCTCTTGGATGATTGCATTGGCCCCTTCCTCCTGCGCAGTTTTATGTAATAATTGTGACAGTGGTCATTCTTGTTTTGTACATAATTTTTGGTAGGAATGCTTCTATTGTTTTCCCTTTAAGCACGATGCTGACTTTTGGGCTGAAATAGATTTGTTTTATCACGCTGGGCAAATAGTCATATTTTCCCATTTTACTTGAGTATTTGTAATCAAGAATGATTGTTCAGTTATTTTCCAATTGCTTTTTTGTGACAATAGATAGGATTATATGATTGTCTCTTTAGGTCTAATAATGTGGTGAATTATATAAGTGGAATGTGTTTCCATTTTTCCTTATAGGTTCCGTAATTCTTGCTTTATAGAGTTTGCAAGAGCATTATTTGGTGCATGAATGATTCCAATTATACACTCACTGTGAATTGTGTCTGTTAGTTTTAAGAAAGCCCTTTTTTTGTTTACTGCTTTTGGGTATGAATTCCACGTTTTGTGATATTAATATCCTGACCCTATTTTTATTTTGGGAAGTGTTTGCTTAGTATTCATTTTGAAACTTTCTAGATCGTTTTGTTTTAGATATGTCTCTTGTACAAAGCACAGAGTTGGGTATTATTTTGTGATCTAGTCTGAAAACCTTTCTTTCAATATATAAATTAAGTAAATTTACATGTATTGATACTCAGATAAACTTGATCTTTATTCCGTTGTATTATTTTATGTACTCTGTTTTAGCAGTTTTTTAAATGTCTTTCATTATGTGGTTTGTTTTCTTTGTGCTTGCATATGCCTCTGTGTGTGCATTTTTTTTTTTTTTGGTAATAAGAAAGGTTTGTGGGGTTTTTTTCCCTACAGCCTAATACCCTAACTTAGTCTTCTACTACTTTGTACAATATCTACTGATTTACTATCCAGCAGTGTTAAAAATTAGCATGTTTCTTTCTCCTGTCCCCTTTTTTCCCAACAACAAATTTTGGCTTATAGTATTATCTTTTTTTTGTATTGTTATATTATATTTCTATTTCTTGGGTCATCAGCTTTAAATGAAATATTTTAACTCTAAACTATTACAGATGAAGAAATTAACATTCTTACGATAGTTCCTAATTCTTTTCCCCCTCTGTCTGCATGTTTTATAAGTTTTATAATTTCTAGAACAGCAGGACATAAAACGTTTGCACTCTCTTCTGATGCCCTATTCTGCATTGATTTTAGTCTCAATTCTGTAGTTAAATATACTCAGCTCTCACAGGCAGCAAGCCTTTCTTGGTAATGTTCCCAGTTACCAGAAGTTCATTCCACCACCGTGGGGTTCTTCCTGCCATCTGACTGGTGAATTGAGTTCCAGACACCACCCTGTGGGCGAGCTTTCCAGGGCCATGCTTGACCTACCCGGTATTCCCAGGAAAGGGAAAAGAGCCTGAGACAAGAGCTTGTGTACAAGTAGTTTATTGGGAAGTCATCCAGGAGCAGAAGGGAGAGACCAGGGAGAGTGGAACAGGGGAAGGAAGGACATTTAACACACGTATGCCTTATTGATTTGATGATCATTATGTGAGAATGGCCATTGGTCCCATAGGACATTCTGAGGACTGTACTGAATGTATCTTAGAATTGTCTCCCTAAAGGACAATGGGAAGAGGTATTTCTCCACTGACTCCCATCCCTGTTGGTTAAAAGCCTTAACTTCCTCGTAGGTCCTGGTTGAGCATCCGTCAACTGAGTGTGACCTACTGTTGAGGTTCACTGCTGTCTTCCCAAAACAGGTTAAAACGTGTGTAGAAATATTTGCCACAGATAGAGAGGAAATCAGAGGTGAAACCAAGAAGGATGGATGTGAGGTACACAAGAGGCATATGATATCGTTTATTTTAACTTTTTGAAACTCTGATTTGAATTGTCTCTTTGATCAGGTTAGGATTAATGAATATTTCTAATTCATTTAAAATTTCATTTTAAATGAATGTTTGTATTGTTTGTATTGTTGTTTGTATTGTTCATCTTCAGTTTTAATTTTACAGTCAGAATATAGCAGATAGAATTGTCACTTTTTAGATTTTATTGAGTTTCTATTCGGGGCTTAGTACATAACCAAATTTTGTAAATTTTTCTATGAATACATGGAAAGAATGTGTATCTTCTCTGTTTGTAGAGCATAAATTTCAACGTATCTTCTCAATTATATTCTTACCATTTGTTCAAATTCTCTATCTCCTGTTCTATTCTTTGTCCTTTTGTTTAGTTAAGGATTGAAAGAGTATTTAAGTATCCGTTCTAGAATGTAGTTTTGTCCATTTCTTCTTATATTGCTTTAATGTATTTTCATTAATGGCCCCCATTTTGCAGGTTTGGAGGGTATAATTACCCAGAGATCTCTCCTTTCTAGTCTATAAATGAATTGGGAAAGATACTCAGAAATCAGATTGGGATGAAATATTAGCTTTGTTGTATACTCAACTGATTTGGAGGATTTAGCTTGGATTTCTAGGCAAAATAGTCTTTCTACTATTCCCTGAATTTATTTAGTCATAGATGGAGTAGCCAGGATGGGAAAAGGCAGTAGCCCCAAGATTTCTGTCTACTGGGGGTCAGGGCAACAGTGAGGTTGGAAGAGCAGGCCAGGGAGTAGATCATGAAGCCGTGTCTCCAGAGCAACCAAACTATTTCACTGTTCACTCTAGAGGCTTCAGCAGGGAGGGACTGAATTTCCCCAAAGCTGCATGCCAACAGTATCAGTGTACATTCCGGGGAGATTTCCACATGGAGCTCATTCTTTTTTTAGGTAGGTGGCTCTAAGAAATTGTGCCAAGAGAGAAGTCCATGAGTGCACAATGATTTTTTTTCTTTTTTTTAATGTGTGTTTATTTTTTCTGGTGTACAGCATAGTGATTCATTTATACATATATAATATGTTTATATATTATAAATCATATATGTCTTACAATTATATTTATAATTATATATTTATATATATATTCCTTTTCATATTCTTTTCCATTATAGCCTATTACAGAATATTGAATATAGTTCCCTGTGCTCTACAGTAGGACCTTGTTGCTTATCTCTTTTACATATAGTAGTTAGTATTTGCAGATCCTGAACTCCCAATTTATCCCTTCCCAACCCCTTTCTCCCCTGGTAACTATAAGTTTATTTTGTTTTCTACGTGTGTGGGTCTGTCTCTGTTTTATAAATAAGTTCATTTGTATCTTTAATATACCACATATATGTGATATCATATGGTATTTTTCTTTTTCTGTCTGGCTTTCTTCACTGAGAATGACGATCTCCAGCTCCATCTATGTTGCTGCAAATGGCATTATTTCATTCTTTTTTGTGGCTGAGTAGTATTCCATTGTATAAATATATCACAACTTCTTTATCTAGTCATCTGTCCATGGATATTTAGGTTGCTTCCATTGTCAATAGTGCTGCTATGAACATTGGGGTGTATGTAACTTTTCCAATTAGAATTCCCCCTAGATATATGCCCAGGAATGGGATTGCTGGATCATAGAGTAAGTCTATTTTTAGTTTTTTAAGGAATGTCTATGCTGTTTCCCAAATTATAGTCCAACAACGGTGTAGGGGGGTTCTCTTTTCTCCACATTCTCTCCAGCATCTACACAATGATCCTTTTCTGATTTCACAGATCAGATAAGTCATCCCTTGGAAGGGGCCTAAGAGAGCCAACGGGTAAGCACTGCTGGATCCTTGGGCCTGAACACTTTGGAGGTAAGGGGAATTCCTATTTCAGAGACAGAGAAAATGCTATCTCTCCCTTTTGTCATCACTATAATTTTGGGGGAGTAATTAGATTTATTTATTTATTTTAATGGAGGTACCAGGACCTTGTGCATGCTAAGCCCACATTCAACCACTGGGCTATACCCTTCCCCTGCACTGTAATTTTTAACAACATTAAAATCTCCTTTTTTCCCCAATTGATTTTTTTTAAGTTTGAGTTTTATATCAAGTAGGTATCAAGGCTTCCTGCTTCCTTTTGGTTTGCATTTCTTGTGATACCTTTTTTTAACCCTTGATTTATTCTATGATTTTGTTTTTGAGAGGTTGCTTATAAAGAGCATATAGCTGGATTTCTTTCAAAGCCAGTGTGTTTTTGCTTCTTACACTTAGAGTTGTCACTATTGGGTTTTATTTTACATTTGTCATCTAACATTAGGATTTCTGGATGTTTTTTCTCAGATTTTCTTTCTTTTTCTATTAATTTGAAAGCTATTAACCTCAATAATTTTATGTTACTGTAGCATTAAATACATACATGTGTATGTATATCTGTATTTATGTAAGTATGTATTTACTTATTTCCTAAATTTTCCTATCAGCATCAAGAATGAATCCAAATCTGTTGACCCCCTCAGTGTAGAAAATAAAAATGAGCATTCTTTCTTCATTCTTCCTTTCCCATTTTTTTAGTTTTTTGTTGAAATATTATAAGATTTTACATTATATTGTTATTATCATCATTTTCATTTATCTTTCGTTCAAGACTTATGTTTACTATGCATTTTGAGTTTCATAGCCATATTAACAATTATTTAGATGTTAACTATTTTATTGATTTTCCTGTTTGCTGACTTTTCTTCTATGTCCTGTCTTTGCTTTTTAAATTTTGATTTTTTTGTGTGTCTCCAGTATTTCCTTAGTAAGTGACCATAAAGTCCTAAGTTACTTTAAGAATAGCTACTAAGATTATATATATTTTTTACCCCAAATTGAAGTAAATTAGCATTTTCCAAATAATGGTTGTCATTCTGACTGAGTCTGGGAAATACAAGGGTAAATAAAATTAAGCATGTCTCTTTGTTGCAAGCTTCTGAGCCCAGACTATGCAATTACATATCATGAATCTTTAAGTGGAGCACACCTCATTTCCTCAATCTGACACCACTCCAATTGTCTTGCTATTTAGTATTACAGAAAAGAACAATTATTCTAATTCAAATTTCCTCCCCTTGGTAAATTCTTTGTTGGCCTCAATTTTCTTTATTACTGAAATAAAAATGTCAACGGGCCATGTGTACCAAAGGTCTCTCCTCTTTTTCCTGGTACTCTGTGTATCAGACAGAGTTTAGAACGAATCAGAAACCAGTCTAGATATTTTGAACAGAAAGGATTTAATACCGGGAATGAGATGCTTATGAGAATAGAAGAACTGGAGGAGCCACCTCTAGCTTGGGCTCTGTCACTGACTCCCAGAACTCTACCTGACTCGTCACCCAGGGCACCACATCCTCCACCACAGTCAGGGGGCTGCCTGACTCCAGGCATGCATGCTCACTGCTGAAGTTCAGGGAATTCAAAGCCAGTATCGGAAAGCCAGGTCACCACAATTGCTGGATGCTGGAGCCCAGAGTCTAGTTCCTGCTGCCTCTCCAGCAGCTGGAGATGGTGTACAGTGGTCTCCACAGTCGTGGTTGCCAGCAGGAAAAAAACCCAAACTGAAAGAAGATATCCTTCACCCCACTGCCTGCAGAACCCTAGGTATGCACAAATCCAGGGAACATCATTTTTTGCTTTCCGGTCTTTGGAGCTCAGAGAAATGATGGTTTCCTGGTTGAGAGAATCTTGGACTATTGGGATGATCTAGTCTAATGGAGGCTAAAAGCCTCCAGGGACGGACCCTGTAAATGGAGAAGACTTCAGAAATAGTCCTCAGGATTTATTTTCCTCCTCTTTATCAGAAGACTTAGAAAGCAATTCTGTTTGCCATGAATATTCTGAACCAAGGCTCCCACTGACTCCTGCCGGCTTTTCTTTCCTTATTCCGTCTCACTGCACTTCCAAACAGTTCCCCCAAACTCTTCCTGCTGTTCTGATCACCAAAGTAGTGCTCAAAGCCAGTAAAGTAGAAATAAAATTTGTGAGAATAATTGCCCCTTTGTTTATGAGAAACATCCCGAATAACTCTATAAGTGAACAACGACAGTCATCTGGCAGAAGGTTTCCATGCACAGATCACAGTCCTTCGTCCAAATGATGTAGGGCCCACTCCCTGTCACCTGGTCCCCCCGACCCAACAGAGCAAAAGCCTATGATCGGGGTCAGTGTTCTTGAACAGCCAAAAGATCTGTGGTGTGTCCCTGAAGTCTTATATGAGACTTTAAGAGGTGCACATTTACTCACTGCTTTTCACCACCCCTAAGAGCCATGAGAAAATGCTGTCCTTCCCAGCCTAAAATTCTAACCAAGACAGTGAACATTTTAAGGTATTGTCTCCAGAAAGATCTTAGAGAGGAGAGACCAAGGGGCATGACTTTTGATCTCCTCCCACTGGTGTTATTTTGTCAGATGGTCTCCTGGACACGTGACACGGGAGTGGAACAAGAGTGGGTACATGCTGGGAAGCAAAGAGCATTGCTTACAGGGTGGGAGCCAAGGGCTGTCAGCTAGAAGTGTGTCCCCAGGCTCAATAATTTCATTCCTCCCTTGGTTTCCTGGCAGCCAGGTGGGAACCGTCATCCATGTCCTCCTACTTCATAGAGCTGCTGTCCATGCTGTGTGTTCATGTCTAAGTGTGGTGACCACAGAGAGAGCATGATAATTGTAATCAACAGGACCAGGTGGGACTGGTTTGTGACAGTGAGCAGACACAGTGGTTATGGAGTCAGCAGGAATTAACAGGCCCTTCCTCAAGGTCATAGGCTCCAACCTGAGACAGAGTTTAGTGCATTAGACAGAAAGAAAAGTTTCTGTTCAGTGGCCAAGGCACTGCAATCACACAGCTTCTGACTCAGCTTCAGTTGTCCTCAGGCTGCTTCTCTGTTCCCAGGCCAGAAACTTTCTTGCTCACCCATCCAGAAGGCCCCATGAGCAGAAACTCCATCAAGAGCCATTCTTTGTTTCCCCCGAGGCACAGTCTTGATTTTAGAAGAAAATTCTGAAATTGCTGGGAGAAGGCTGCCCACGTCCCACCCCACAACGAGACGGGCAGTCAGACCCAGGAACACCGCGATCCCTGCCCCGCCAGCCACTTGCCATGCCGGGGTGGTGATAAACCCTTACAAGTACATCTTTGGCATCTACTTTAAAATAGCCTCTTAGCTAAAAAGAATAAGTCATAGGAGAAGGGTTTTTGTGTAACCTCCTGCCTGGACATTTAAAGGAATCAATAGTTTCCAGGGTCTGTCTTATCCAAGAGCCATTTGAAGGGGAACCTAAATGAACATTTAAAACCCCTTTTAACTCTCGCCCGTGAAGTTCACGATGCATCCCAGGAGGCCTGTGAGTCCATGTGATGCTATCAGTGAGCCAGCTGCCTCCAGCAGCTCCTATACAGCTGCCACTCTGATGATGCACCTTTTAGCTTTGGTCCTAGTTGGAGGGATCTGCTAAAAATGACTCTATTTGCTGTAATTCTCAGATTTCTTCAGACGAATGGGTCATGTCTAATTAAAGTGGTGCTGCAGCCAGCTCTGCTGAAATGTGCTTCATTGAAGTATTGAAATTCTTTCAGCTTTTTTTTTTTTAAAGGATTCTCAGATTTTTATTTTGAGGACAAAAATCACACAGGGAACAACAAAAATTACATCTGAAAAACTGGGGGTGGGATGTGGGCTGGGAAACATGGGGAATGGGTGCCCAGAGTCCCAGGGGTGCTTCCTGGAATCCTGGGTTTCCTTCCAGGGCTCCCCAGGTGCCTGGGGTGCCTCTTGGAACCTATCCTGGGGTCCCACTGAGCCTAGTTTGAGAACCAGTATTTTAGGCCAAGGGTTTCATTGCACAAGAAGGTTGGGTGTACAGGGATGGTTCAGACAGTGGCCTCAACCTCAGTGGCTTCATTGTCATCCTCCAGTAAGGCTGTAGGAGGCATGGCTTTGGCAGGACCGCTGTAGTGGGTGAGCCAACAACTTGGCTACATAGTTCATCTGGGTTGCTCCAAAAGGTGGGGGACAGCTTGCTGTGGCTGATGGATTGCCTTACCAGATTTTTAATTTCCATTTCTATTTTACCTCATCTGTCTTCAAAGTGTTTTAATATTCTAATCAATAAGTAGAAAAAAGGATATTGAAAAATTAATTTTTCCACATAATCCTACTCATGCGATTTCTTTCCAGCCCTGCTGTTAATAGTTGACCTGTCAACCCCACAAGGCCAGTGTGAGGCTCAAGGCGAAATAGTACATTTGGATGTGCCAGGTTCCTGGTTCACCTGCTCTGGGTGCTGAGTGCCAGCCAAACCATGACCTTTAATGTCTGACACAACTGGACCTGAACTCTGAAGGAAAAGTTTTAAAAACCTACGCAATGCTCTGTATGTGTAGTTTGGTAACATAAGAAATGAAGGATTTTGAACTCCATTGCAAACATCGCATTATGACAATAATAACCTGCTGCAGCAATTTACATCTGGGATTAACATCTGTACTTACTGACTTTTTATGCCTCTCAGGAAGATATTAATCTCCAAGGCTTATCCTGCTGCTAATCGTTAATCACAATATAAAAATTTCCCCAATATTTCTTGTAACATTATCAAGTAATTTGTGAAGAATTCTCTGTGTATCATGTAAGAAGGATACAGGAAAAAAATGTAAGAATGAACCACAAAATTAGATGGACAGATAAAAATCCACCAATGTTTCATATCACTTATTTCACTCAATTTCTGTGTGTTTCCTCTAGACCACATTGCCTGTCCTCTTTTTTTTTAGTTTTGAATTGAATTATAGTCAGTTTACCATGTTGTGTCAATTTATGGTGTACAGCATCCTGTTTCAGTCATCCATATACATATATACATTTGTTTTTATACGCTTTTCCATTATAGGTCACCACGAGATATTGAATATAGTCCCCTGTGCTCTACAGAAGTGCCTGTCCTCTTCTAATTCAGCTGATTTGACTGTCTTCCAGATGCACGGGTTTTCCAAGTTCCCAGAGCAAAAAGCTGACAAGGCTTCCTCAGAACTCAATCCCACACACTTCCCCAGACACATACCTGGATTCCCTTCTGACTTTCCCATCCCTCAGAGTCCAGGATGTCCAACTCTCAACTCATAAACTATCACCTTTTCCCTGCCTGAGAACTTTCCAGAAGGATGGTGATAATAGTTCACAGTGAGCAGAAGCAACCAGAGCTGAAGGATAGTCTTTCTGCTCCGACAGTCCAGAATCGGTGTGGGCAGCTACCTAGAAGTCTTACAAGGAGGGCATTCTTTTTATAATTTTAAGTCCATTTTTTGATTTACAAGGGAGTAACATTTTGGCAGATAACTGCTGAATTAAACGTGGATATTGAATGTGCCTCACATGGATTTCCTTTAGAGGGCACTATTGATTCTCTGGAACTATGGAAACCTTTCTTCATGTTTCCTTGGTGAAGTTGGCCAATTTTGAAATCATAATGGGTTTCAAATCTACTCATATAGGAGAATGGTAGTACTATACTCATTACCAACTAGGTTCTTGGAAGAGATTGTCCATGTATAGAACAATTCAGAAGCTAAACCAGAAAGCTGGTTGCCAGAAGTCATCAATATAACACATATTGTTCTATATTTGGACACTTCACCTGGTTTATTTACTTTTGAAAAAAATTCTCTAAATGGGAATTCTCTTGTATAAGGTGATGCAAAACTTTGAAACAATTCAGTCTTTTGTTTAGAAAGACAAATTAGCACCTCTTTGGAAACTGATCTCTCATTCTAGAAATGGATAATTACTAACATTTTTGGCAGAAACCATATTTAAGATATTTTCATTAAGACATTTATGAAAGTCTGGAGATAGTCTACTAAAATTTATTCTTCAAATTTCTTATGTTTCATAGCCTCTGCCAACTCATAGAATTTTAATAAAGTCTATAGGGGAGAAATTTTCTTTTCTTTTAGTCTCCAAAGTTAGCAGAAATAGAAGTTTATAAGCTAGCCCATTGCAGTCTTTATCCAATTTCAAAATAATGGGAGACCCCAAATATTTCAAAGCTCAGAAACATACTTTTTCAGATGTACATACAATTCATGGCACCATCTACCAGAGTTCACTTAGCTTTAATACCGTAAGAATATTGTTTCAACACATGGGCCTTGTATAGTAAATTTTTTTACTAAATTACCAATACGCTCTTGGATAGTAGTGGGTAGTAATTCTACAAGTGTTTTATAAATAAACAAGTTAACAAATAAAAAGCTTATATATGTAACAAAAATAAGAGAAAAAATGATGGATTTTCACTGTCTAATGGTTTAAATATAAATTTATCAGACCAGCCTTTAAGACTTCACAGAATGGTTCTAGTCTATTTCCCTAGCCTCAGCTCCCTCTGCTAGTACCAAGCTCCCAGCAAATGGCCTCACCCACTATTATCTGGACGTTTGTGCTTTTCCATATTCCTTCCTTTATTCACCTAGTGTCTTCCACCTGGAGTACATTTTCCTCCCCAACTGCTACCCCAGATCCAACAAAAGTCCAATCTACCCTTCAAGTGGCATTTCGAATACCACTAATTCAACTGAGTCCCCTTCAGAAGTGATCCACCCACCCTGTGAATTTCCCTGGCTAGTTAGGTATAATTTCCATGTGGAATTGATCAGTTTTTGAATCCAAGTGGCTTGGGTGTTCATCACTGTTTCTAAATTGCTAAATTATTTCGGGATCTGTATCAAGTCTGGTGTCCAGCATGGGATAAGGGCTCACTACATATTTTTTCAAATGAATTGGATTAAACTGAGACACTATTGCCATTTGTCTAATAAGGGACATTGAAGGCAGAACTTGGTCAGTGTTGGAAAAAGGGATGAGAATAAATGCCAGAGACATTAAAGTAAAAGTTCTTACCAACCGACTGAAGGTCGAAAGCAAGCACTCTGTCCCTCATATGCTCTTAATCCTGTCTTATTTTAAATCATCACACTTTAATACGATATGTATTCCCTTACTAGAATGAAGCTCTCTATGGAACTTTGTTTAGGTCATTACTGTATCTGCAGCACTTAGAAGAGTTCAAGAGACATTTTAGATGCTCGATAATACTTGATGGGTGAATGAATGAACAAATAAGGACGCAAAGGGGACAGCAAATCGTCTTGCTAAAAAGCTAGCAGTTGCATCAACAAATTAGGAGACTGGAGAAGGAATAAGTTTGGAGAGAAGAGGATGATTCAGTTTAGCTATAATGCATAGATGGACATCCAAGGAAAGACGCCAAGGAAGCAACTGAAAGTTGACATTGGAATCTGAGAAACAAGTCAGACCCAGATTTGGAGTTTATGACATCATTGTGATTGTTGAAGTTATGAGATTACATGGTGTCATAAAGGGGAGAACATGGGAGATCTGCTCCGGCTTTGTCACTGGGAAACACCTCTGCTGAGTGGCAGGGCTAAGAGCCCAAGCATGAGTGAGACCTGGTTACAGAAATAAGGAAAAAACCAAGGATATTCTATGTTCTTTTCTTGACTGAACTCTGCTATATTTGACATTAATGAACTTCTCCCCCCACTGGGTTTCACCATTTTTTACTGGTACTTCCTTCCTATCCCAACTAAATGCTGCATATTTTTGTTTCCTTAATGTCTTTTTTTTAGTGTTCTTTTAAAAAATTTTATGGAGGTGTAGTTGATCTAACAATGTTAGTTTCAGTGTATAGCAAAGTGATTCAATTATCCATATATGCACATGTGTATTTTCTTTTCAGATTCTTTTCTGTTATATGTTATTACAAGAAACTGAATAGCTCCCTGTGCTGTACAGTAGGTTATTTTGTAAATATCTTCTGAATTTATTCTACCTTCTTTACGCCCACCACCATAGTTGTAGTTCAGAAACATTATCATCTTTATCCAAATTCTTTAGCACCTTCCTTAGTGGTCCACCAGCTTCTGGGCACCTGCCTGCCTATTGCATCCTCCACTGGAATGACCTTTTTAAAATATAAAATTGATCTTGCCATTAAATGGCTCAGAATTCTTCAGCAGCTACCCACAATCCATGTCACATTGTCCAAATCCTTAACCGACCTGGCTTCTATCTTCTTGAACAACTCTATCTCCCTCACCACCCTCCCCCCACATCTCTTTCATCCATCCACCCTACCAAGCCACCTGCACTTTCTTGATTGCACCATGGTGTTCCCTGTGCCTTTGACACTTTCCAATCAACAGACTCCTTACTTTTTAAAAATAGTCCAAGAATCGCCTTTGTCTTGGAAGCTTCTCTTATTCCTAGTAGATTTAGAAGTTCCCTCCACTGTGGCTCTCACCTGTTGTTTCACTGGCTGTCTTCCCACTGCCTCTGCAGCCTCCTTGAGGGCAAGGGCTGAATTCTTTCAGTGCTTGCATTCTCAGCATCTCCCCCAGTGTTCACCATGTGGCAGGTGCATGATAAATATTGATCCAATAAATGGATAAAAAGGAAGAGAGAGTTTCAAGGAGGACGATGTGGTGATCGGAGTAGTTGGAACTAGCCTGATGTTTGGATTAGTTTACAGAGAAATGATTCTGAGAGCATGGATTCAGTAGAGTGGTTGAGGTAGAAGCAAGATTTCTGAGCTGGGGCTGTGAATATAGACTGTGCTTTCAATAACTGTGATATGGAAGCTAAGATAGCCTGGTGGAGTAGGAGGTTTGGGGAAGCGTTGATTTTTAAATATTAACTTAATATTTTAAATTGAAGTATAGTTGATTTACAATGTTGTATTAGTCTCTGGTGTACAGCATAGTGATTCAGTTATATATATATATATATATATATATATATATATATATATATATATATATATATTCTTTTTCAGATTCTTTTCCACTGTAGTTTATTACAACATACTGAATATAGTTCCCTGTGATACACAGAGGACCTTGCTGTTTATCTGTTTTATATATAGTAGCTAGTACCTGCAAATACAGACTTCCAATTTATCCCTTCAAGGAAAAGGATATACAAACAATGGGGAGTTGGAAGGAGGAAGCAATGGACTCAGAAACACCTGGTGTGGACTTTGCAATGAACTATCCAACATCTAGTGCCCTTGTGGGAAATACTTTGAATTTCAAATGCCTCTTTCCAAGTCCACTGTCACCAGCTGAGTAACTCCAGGGAGTACTATTCCCACCTCCTTTTTGTGAATGGCATAGAACACAGTTCCAGGAGAGAGATCTTTAGGAAACATGCGTCCTGAAACTGTGTGATTGAACAGTGCTGCAGGGTACCCCAAGCCTTGTATGCAATGAGCTTATCAACTAACTCCTCTTGGGAAGGCATCTCATCTACTTGAGACCAGTAAGGTATGAGAGGGACTGTCTTTGGGCTTTTGAAAAAGATGCTGCTTTGCTCTTCTGAGAAAAGTTCTGGAAGCAACTCTCCTTCTCTGCTTGAATGTGAAAAATGAAGCACCAGGTATACTGAGATCCTGAGGGGCCCCACCTTAACCTGGAGTTGCTGTCGGCAAGGGCACAGGAGAGAGGCAGGACTGGGCTCGCGGCACTGTTCACTGCTGGAGTCTTTCCCCACTCTGGACTTCCACCTTCAGGAACCTGTAGTCCCTCTTCATCGTTCTAAGGCAGGAATGAATACAAATGGAACCATGATAGCCTCAGGAAAAGAATATGTGCCCTCCTCCTTCTGAGACAAGAAGGTGAAGATGCAGAGACATGCTAGAGAAATCTGAAGTTATTGTTTGTTTGTTTGTTTGTTTGTTTGTTTTTTGTTTTGCTAACATCTATTTGTGTATTTTCTACATGCCAGACAATAATATACTTCACAATTGCCATTCTTTCTTTGACACCTCCTCACGATGGGCCAGTGAGAATTATCATCCCCACTTCATAGGAATAAACCAAGGCTGGAAGGGATTAAGGCATGGGCTGGGTCCCTGGGCAGAAAGGAGCAGAATTCACTGGGGAGGGGTGTGTGAGTCCTGGCCTGAGAGCTTCCCAGCCATCAGACTGCAGCAATTTTTTCAGAAAAGCAGGGAGCATGCGGAGTGGAGGTGAAGCCAGGCCTGGGGGGCGTGGCAACAGCAGGGAGTCGATGTGATACAGGAAAGAACTGCTGCGCGTGTGAGAGCTTCAGGAGACAGCACATCTCTGTTCCACAGATTACCCTGAACAGCACAACCAGGAAGAATTATAATTTCAAAAATCCCTTTCCAAGGCCAAGGTTACCAGCTGAATAACTCCCGGGAGCACTATTCCCATTGTCTAGGGAATCACATCCCTATACATCAACTTATCTTCACATCAGAAGTATTGAAGCAGCAGGAACCGAGAAGACTTGAAGGTCATCAGGTGGCTTTAAACTCCCTCACCTTGTACATGTGGAACCTGAACTCCAGGGAGACGCTATGGAATCATGATAAAGTCGAGAGCCTGGGAAATTCATAAATTTCTCCCTTCCTTTCTTCCTTCCTTCCTTCCTTCCTTCCTGTAATTAGGTTATTTATGTATGTATGTATTTATTTATGTATTTTGATGGAGGTACTGGGGATTGGACCCAGGACCTTGTGCATGCTACACACGCACTCTACCAGTGACCTATACCCTCCCCCTACATTTTCTTTTGGAAAAAAAAAAAAAAGACTTCTTTCGTTCGTCTCCACTTTTTGCTTTTGTATTCTTTTTACTGTGCCTGGTGGTGGGGAGAACACTAGAACTTGAGCATCGGAAGTTCAGGGCTGGGATGCTCCGCAGCTGCTGACCGTGCCTGTAGGTGCTCCCCTCTCTCCCCGAGGATGCCTGCTGGCTTGCCCTAGAGCTGCTCTACGTGAACAGAGGGGACATCCCACAGAATACTGAACTCTCGCGGCCTCGATGAAAGATAGATGTGGGATTTCAGAGACTTCTAGACTTTGCCCTTAAAAATGATTTTCAGAGATGAGGAAAGATAGGGATAGCTTCCTTATCAATATGGGAAGATAAAAACTGAAAAAAGAGGTAACATATTGCTGGCCAGAGAATCAAGATTTAAAATGAGTTTGATGGACTGTGATATAGAATAAAACAAAGAAGATACGGCTTGGGAAGGATTCATGGAAAGGCCGCAAACTGAATCCCCAGCTTGTTATAGCTCTGTGGATCCTGCCTTGGAGTCAAAGAATTAAGAGAACGAATTCACACTGAGGAAGATGGCCCTTAAGAGTTGTTCATATAGAAATTCTTTGGAAAAGTTTTAGTTGACTTCAAGTTGATATGAACCGTGGCCTTTACTGGTTAGAGATCAAAGGAGCAAACAGATCCACTGGATTGTGGCTGGCCTGAGTGCGCTTGGAACCCAGGGTCTGCTCAGAATGACCCATTTTAAGAGGGATGCCAACAGCTTGGCGACCTCAAGATAAATGTGTTCGGGCTGTGGGAGGAGGCAGGAAACCACAAAGAAAGATCAAACTAGGGACATCACACCAAAGAAAAGAAGATTTAGGAAGACGGAGGAGCAGCCCTGAAATAGCTGATGAGCAGTGATGTATAAGGAATTGGATTTATTCCACATGTCCCCCCAGGGCAGAGAGAGCACCAGCTAGTGGAACCTACAGGGAGGAAGGTAGCAGTTCCCTTTAAGAGAGAACTCCCAAATATTTGGATCAGTCTGTAAATGGAATGAGTTATCCGGTGAATTAATGAGTAACTGAATTAAATGATCTCAGAGTCCCTTCAACTCTAAGACTTAGTAATTTATGCTTTTTCAAGTTATGTCTAGTTCATGCAGAGACCACTACTAACCTGGTATAAATAGCTTTTCAGGGTTTTCTATGCATGTGTATATATATTATTTATTCATATTCTACATATTTTTTTTAATAAAATAAGGACTCACATGTAATACTGATTATGCTCTGATTTTTTTCTCCTAACATGCAGTCAACACTTTTCTATGTCATTATGTGGTGTAGATACTACATAACTATGCAACCAGCCCTCTGTCTGGAGACACTTACATTGTATCCAGTTTTTTTTTTTAATTTTTGTTTTTATTTGCCAGTGGCTTGCAAACTTTTTTGACCTAAAAAATATGTTTTACATCACAATCCAGCAAACACACATATATATATGTATATAACTGAAACCAAAGTTTTGCCAAAAATGTCTACCCTGAGTTTTCTTATTTATTTTTAAGACTTTTTTTTTTTTTTTGAGCAGTTTTAGGTTTACAACAAAACTGTCAGGAAGGTATAGAAATTCCCCATATACCTCCTCTCCACACATATGCGTAGTCAAATGATTACAAATAACTGTGTAATAAATCTTTATACCTTCTCTTCAGCGAAAAAAAGACTCATCTTTAAGGAGAAGAGGTTTCATGACTATCCCAAACAAAGCAAAAATGAAACCAAATAAAAGAGCTGACGCTTGACATTTTAAAAGCATCTAATTTTCCTTATAATTTCACTTTGCCTGGAAACATTTTGAGGCAGGAATTCTAGCTTTTAAATGTTCTGTGCGACAGGGGCTGGGGCAGGGAACACACCAATCATTTTATATGGTTTTATTTTTTCCATTTATAAAATTGTCCCCTTCACGTTAAAGTTGCTTCAGGGTACAAGTACAAAATAGAAAACATTTAATTAAAATACATAAAGCAGAACACGGGAGTGGTAGCATAATCAATGTGAATGAAATATGAAACTATAATGGTGACTTTTGAAGGCATAGGAAAAAAACCCTAGGTTAGTTTTTAAAATATAGGATATGAAGGATTTCAAATTACAGTTCAGCATAATAAGTTAGAGTACCACACATGATGGCATTAGATACAGATCACATTGTTTGAAAATAATGCTGTTTACTTCCCCTATTTATTTCACCTCATAATTCAGAATTAAGTGCCCTAGCAGCAAAATACTTAAATCAAGAGGGTTTTTTGGCCCCAAGAGCAAAAAAGCAGACGTGGGTAGGTATGAGCACATTAGAATGGGTTTCCCTTGGCAAATAATGATCATTTTTGTCATTTCAATCCCTCTTATTTTTGTGCTGTAAGATTTGGTTAGATAAATGCTTGTGGAAAACATTGTATTTGCAAATAAAGCCCTTTAACATTTATAATGCAGGACTAAGCCCAAAGCTGAACCAGATCTGCTTTTTCCAAAGAATTAAAAAAATTTAAAAAAAAATTTTTATTGAAGTGTAGTTGACTTACAATGTTAGTTTCAGGTGCATAGCAAAGTTATTCAGTTATACACATACCTACATACATATTTTTTCTTTTCGGATTTTTTTCCATTATATGTTATTACAAAAAAATGAATATAGTTCCCTGGGCTATACAGGAGGTCTTTGTTGTTTACCTGTTTTATATATAGTAATGTGTGTCTGTTAATCTCCAACCCCTAATTTATCCCTCCCTGCCCTTTCCCCTTTGGAAAAAAAAATTTTTTTAAGACAGGCAACTTTTATAGAAATCTCTAAAGATGATTAGGAAGCGTAAAGATGAGCTGAGATTCGAGGTGGCATGATCTACAGGAAGAAAACATCTCCCCATTATCTGAGAAGGCTTTCTCTGTACTAAGCATTCACTGAAGGAAACAGGCTGGCCAAGAAAGAATTCGCAAGTAAAACAAAAAGCCACATGGGAGAGCTTTAAAAGGGACTGTCCTAAGGCTCTGAGGCAGCCTGACCTGAATCACATAGTCACTTTCTTTGGGGTAATTTTTTAAAAACGAAATCTCATTATTTGAGAATATATGGCCCCAGAATAAGTCTTCAATATGCTGGGTCCCTAGCAGAGGGGGGAAGTTCCTGTGTCACCATAGAAATCAGAATTTTAGTCCTGGGCCTCAGAGGTAACTTACACTGGTTATAATTTTCCAAGTCAGTAGGAGACATTCTTGCAGATAATGTTCTCCATGGCCCTGGCACCATGAGAGCTGTCTAGTGCCCTCTGTGAAGTTTGTCAAACTGAGGATGGAGACACGCCACTAACCCTGTTCTCAGTTCTTTGAGCCCAGTCACTACGGCTGTAGCCTGATTTGACAGCTGAGAAGAGGGTGCTTGGGACACAGATTGTTTTGAACCTTAAAATTTTTCAGGAAAGGAAGAAGGAAGGGACAGAAATGTGAGGAAGAGGAAGAAAAGGGGTAAAAGTGTGTTACCTCTGTGTGTAGTAAAGGATTAACCCTACCCAAAGGGAGGGCTGGTTTTTTCCCTTCGTCCCTGGGAGATGACCTCTGAACCCTCGGAATGTCATGCCTGATAAGAGTGTCTGAGAGTCACTGGCCACACCAATAGTCCAACAATGTGATTAAAGAGTAGGGGCTTTGGGACTATGGAAAACAGTATGGAGATTCCTCAAGACTAAAAATAGAGTTACCATATGATCCAGCAATCCCACTCCTGGGTATACATCCAGAGAAAACTCTAATTTGAAAAGTTACATGCACCCCAATGTTCATAGCAGCACTATTTACGATAGCCAAGACATGGAAAAATTCTAAATGTCCATCGACAGATGACTGGATAAAGAAGTTGTGGTGTGTATACATATACATTGGAATACTACTTAGCTATAAAAAACAATTAAATAATGCCATTTGTAGCAACATGGATGGACCCAGAGATGATTATACTAGGAGAAGTAAGTCATATAAAGACAAATATCATGTGATATCACTTACATGTGGAATCTAAAAAAAAAAATGATCCAAACAAACTGATTTACAAAACAGAAGTAAACTCACAGACATAGAAAGCAAATTTAGGGTTACCAAAGGGGAAAGGGTGCAGGGAGGGATTAAATTAGGAGTTTGGGATTAACAGATACAACCTACTTTATACAAAACAGATCAACAACAAGGTCCTACCGTATAGCACAGAGAACTATATTCAATAGCTTGTGATAACCTACAATGAAAAAGAATATGAAAAAGAATTTTTATATATGTATAACTGAATCACTATGCTGTACACCAGAAACTAACATAACATTGTAAATCAACTATACTTCAATTAAAAAAAGGATAATTAAGAGTAGGGGCTTTGGGTCGTGTGGTCCCAGACGGACTTCCAGAGGGGCTAGATACTGAGGTCAGCAATGTGGGTGGCCATTCACATCTATATAACTGAGCTCCAATAAAAACTCTGGACAGCAACGCTTGGGTGATCTTTGCTGGTTGGCAATACTTTGTGATCATTGTCTCACACAGTTACTGGGAAACACCAGTACGCTTTCTACACCAGCAATGGAAACTCTGTGTTTAGAATTCTCCTGGACTCTGCCCTATTCATCTGTTCCCTCGGCTCACTTGAATCTGTATTGTTTCACTATGATAAGTCATAACCAGGGTTCAACATATGTAACAGCTTCCGGTATGTTCTGTGAGTCTTTCTGGCAAATTACTGAAACTGAAGATGGTCTTGGGGGCCCTAAACTTGTACTTGGTGTCAGTGTGAGGGTGGTCTTGTGGACCGCTGTCTAGCTCTGCCCTCGGCAGCCGCCCTGCTCCCTCCATTGTGTCTCATAATGAGCCACCTGTGAGCGGTTCTCTTCTCCACCACGCCTCCTTTTTTGCCCCCACCCCACTGCTCTGTAACCCAGCATGTACATGCTATGTAAGACCACCCACCAAAATATGGCCCCTTAACCTTCCACTGTCCCCCTCCCTCCAGGAGAAATCATCTGTTCCAGCCTGGCTGCTCTCACTCTGGTTTGCCTCCTACGTGAATATACTGTCTTTACTCGGGCTGTTTCCCTTGACTTGAGTGTCCCTTTCCCCTCATTTCATCCAAGTCCTTGCCGTATGAACATTTAAAAAGAAAAAGGGAAAAACCACAATATCTTGGAAAATTTGTTTGAAATCAAGGTTCATTAAAAACTGGTAGGATCCAAGGAGAGGTAACAGTCTAATAGTGGAAGGTAATGAAAGAGGAACAGTATAGGTATCACCAGAATCCAAGCCACAAATGTCTTTTGCCTGTTTCTCAGAATGAGCTTAATTTGCTCACACTTTATTCTACCAATGACCCTCATTATCCCAGTGATGAGTGTCGTGACTAGTCCTCTGTGCTCACAGCCAGGGTCTCCCTCACACCTGGACAACTGGATGGCAGTAGCAGGATGTTTGGGTAGCAGAATCATTTGCCTGTTCCAGGTTAATGATATTTCTGGATTTGAGGTCTCTTTGTGGATTTGACTGAAACATTATCTGTCCCACTTCCAATTTTCTGAATGTATTTTCTTTTCTTTGTATAGATAATAAGGAATAAAATAAAAACACAGATTTACACAGTTGTAACACCAAAGCATAGAGACATACAGACTACACAGAACCATCACAGCTTTTGAGTTGCTGACAAAATCACCATATTTCTTGGATCACCTGTCATAACATGCACAGCTATATCCGTGGGGCTCAGGTGTGGCTGGCGACATCAGAGACCGGTCATTTATAGTCCACAGGATACACCCTCCCTCTGAGCTGCACACTACTGCAAACCATCCTATAATGGTTTTATATTATAATTAATATACAAGTACATAATTTATATTATAAATATAATAATAGAGTTACAAAATGGATAATCACTTAAAGGCCCTTTTTGGAACAATTCTATGTCAGGCTTGCTTCCCGTGTTTCAGTTCTGTGATAAATGATCTTGTACCATTTCTGTACTTATTTGTTCATGACAAAAGCATCTTTATGATATTTTTTAAAAAATCCTTTTCACCTCTGTGGGGAAATAAAAGTTCTTAAAATGTCATGTCCTGACTTTAGCTGAATGTTTACAGATTTTTCTTGCTGCTCTTTTACCTCAATTTAGATGAGGAGGTGAGACACCTAAAAAGAGCAGGTTACTTTGTCTTGGACCTTTTGGGAGTTCTGATTGGGATTCTGGCCCTTGTATTTAGGAAAACCCCAGTTCTTCAGCCCTGGGGAAGAAGATTTCACACAGCACACAGCTTTTCCACCTCTTTTCACTTCAGAGCTGCTCCCAAGTTCACATGTCCTCAGGCAACTGTCAGGTTTATCAGATAATGTATGAACAGCTGTCAGGTTTTTGCTAAGCTCACCACTGCCTCAAACACAGTTCAGCTCCTCCTCTCTCTCAAGGGGCTCATTCTATCATATTTCTTTCTTCCTCCATCGGCATCAGCTGCCTTCTTCATTCCCCTGCCCCTGCCCAGCCTCTCTCACACCCAGAATGATGTCTTTTCCTTGTTTCATCTCCCAAAGCATCCTGCAAAGCAAGCCCCACTAACCTCCTCCATTAGGAAGACCCCTCTGCTGAAACTCCTAATTTAATTTCTCACTTCTCTGACCTCCAAATGAATGCAAGATGTTTACTGAATGCAGGAATTTATCCCAACTTGTGTCTGAATTGGGAGGGATGCACACTGCAACTGGTCAGTGTGACTTTGGGCAGCGGTCTTGTCAGGAGTTCTCCCTTACACTGAGCAATAGTCTACCTGCAGCCTTGGTATGTCCTTTACAGCAAAATCAAATACAACAAAGTCACAACTGATGCAGGGTTTTGCTTTTAAAGTAAACAGACAAATTCACTATTGCCCTTGAAAACTCCAGTTATCACTGAGAGATTATAGTAAGTATAGTTTTGTGTACATAGTACCTTCTTTTAGCAAATCCACCTTGGCCAGTTTTTCCCTTCATTTTGGGGAGACATTTCTATTTCTTTGGCTGAATGGCAGCTGTAGTTGTTTACTTGCAGCTAAAGGGCATTTATATAGAAAAGACGTTTTTAAATATTCAATCACGTAAATACAGAGAGAGACAAGACGAGAGGCATCAGGGAAGCGAGACTAGTCAAGACAATGTTGGCACTCATTCCCCCAGGAGACATCTAGTCCCTGTTATACACAATGGGCTTCACATATTTAATGGTAACTCTTAGCTCTCCCCAATTATTTGTGTTACTTTTGTCACTTTGATTGAGACAGGAGGGAAGGGGGCAGGGCTCAACCACTGAAGGAGTGACACAGCAGCTGAGGACAGGACAAACCAGTTAGAACCAAGATGGTGGAAGACTGGACTTCCAGGCACATCCTCAGGCACCATGACAGTTCCCAGGCTGACCATAAAAGGTCTAAAAATGGGTGGGGTCCAATTCCTGGAAATCCTTTCCTCTTGCTCAAAATAGTTGGAATAATCCTCCTACATATTAGGATATGAAATTACTGAGCCTATAAAAACGAACAAACTTGCACCTCAAGGTCACTCTGTCTATGGGGTGTGTATCTTCTACTTTAAACACCCCACAACTCTTGGTCTCTCTCCCTCTCGCCTTTTGAGATGACCCGCATTCTGTCTATGGAATGTGTGTCTTCTAATCCGCTCTCCCTGCTGAGTGAGACGGATTGCACTCTGTCTATGGAGTGTGTATCTCTCCAAATAAACGTGCTTCCACTTTCCTATGCCCTACTCTTTAATTCTTTCCCGAGCGAGGCAAGAACCTATTCTCTGGCAACATGATGCTCCCCACTGCCTCCCACTGTCCCTCAGTGCTTTTGTTCTTTTACCAGACAACTCTGATGTTGATGCTGTGAACTTTCTGGGTTTTCTGCAAAAGAGCATAGTTTCAAGTTTAGACATTTCGAGTTCAGGTGAGAGTGGGACAACGAAGCAGAGACGATCCAGGAGGCAGACAGACAAAAGTATTAGAGCTGAACTTCAGAGATCAGAAATGAAAACCTAAACATTCAGAATCACTCTCAGGAAGGTGAGAGCCTCGGCTTCACAAGTTAGATTATGTAGTTTCCAGAGGCAGGGACTGCTCCACAGATTTCTCTGAAACCTCACATCCTGATCACAGCTCAGCAAGAACTAAACAAGTATTTGCTGGATGTTGAGTTAATCCAAGTTCAAGGGAGCCCAGAACAGAAAAGCAAGTAATTTAGAAAAGAAAAAAAAGGGAAGGGGGTTGTCTTTGAGCATGTTGCCTTTTTACAAACAATACAATCACTTACCTCTCCACCCCACCTCTAAACAGACATGCCTGCCCACACATGCACACGCTCAACCTTGAAAGCTGATCTGTGCAGAATTCCTCAGGTGCAGGGAGGGGGACAGATAAGTGGGGGGCTCTCCACTTCACCTCTACCGGAGATGCCTTCTTTTTCATCTATTGTTCACACTGATCCTCCAAGTAAGTATTACTTGGACAAGAACATTTGCAAGAAGTGGTATCTGGAAGAAGGAGGAGGTGGAGAATGAAGGGGGAGGAGGTGGAGACGGAGGATGGAGAGGGGGAGAAGGGGAGGAGGGAGAATGGGGAAGAGGGAGAATGGGGGAGGGGGAGGAGGGGAGAGACGAAATGGGGTGGAGGAGGGAGGAAGGAGGAGGAGACAGGGAGAGGTAGTCAGAGGAGGGGGAAGAGAGGAGGAGGTTTAAAACACTGCTCTCACCCATAGGGAAAGACCAGTATGATAGCCATCTGGGCAAAAGAGGTCTCTGGCTGGGGCTGTCCAAGCCATCATTCTCAAGGTTAATAGCTAAAGGACACTCAATCTGCCTTTTGCTTCTGCTATGCTCACTAACAACCCTCTTTTTTTATTTTTTACTTTCCATATATTTTATTGAACTGATAACATGCGCCATGGGGCTCCAGTGCAGAAGAGAAAGCAATGGGATAGCTCTGCAAGCCTAGGTTTTGTACTTTGGAAAACTGAATCTGGTTTTTCTCTTTCTGAAGTCTCATGGCAGAGAAGTCTTGATCATTTTTAAAATGTACCTGATCTATGACTCCTGTTCAGTGAAAAACCCAAATGCTCCTTTGCAAGGGAGAACAGACACATGGCAGTTGGGATGGGCGGTGAGATGTAAAAATAGAAGTTTGAGCTCTAATGAGTGGAGGCAGGACCTGGGACTGTGGTTGAGGGGTCCCTCCAGCAGGAATGGCAGATAAAGCTGAAAGGTGATGGGCAGCAGATGGGGAGTCCCCGAGTGCCCAACTCAACAACTTGGACTTTATTCTCTGGGCAAGGAAGAGCACTGGGATTCTTCGTAAAAGAATAATCCAAATGGTGCATTTAGAAGATTAATCTTGATGGAGGTGGGGGGCGGGTGGGCAGAATTAGCTCTGGAGGTGTTTCTACTCTCAGCCTTGGCTTTTCTGTCTCTACAATAGGGATGATACCAACATGGGGATGTGGCAGGAACATCTGTGCTCTAGGAGCTATGTAGCTGGGAGGTAGCGCGTCATCTCTGGCCTTACACTGCCTGGATTCAAATCCAGCTCTGCTTATAAACTCTATGACCTCAGGGAAGCTAGCATAAAATGGGGATGCTAAGAAGAGTACCTACCATGTAGGGCTGTAGTGAGGATTAAAGTTGATTCATGTGAAGTGCTTAGTGAGTACAATGCTTTTGTCCAAGTGAGAGGTATAATTAGGACCTGTCAAGGGGAATGGAAAGGAGCAATTAAATGTGAGCAACCCTGTTAAGATGGAATATGATGACAACTGTATGTGAAAGATAAAGGAGTCTGAAGATACCAGGGAGAAAGCCCTTCTTAATGACCTAGAGAAAGTGGTGTCAGTAACAGGAACAGAGCCAGCAAGAGGACAAAAGCCAGGTTGGAGGACTCAAGTTCCTGAGCCTGTTTAGAGGTGTAATGAAGGGACAAGATGTCCACATGGATCAACTTAGAAGGGGGTCAGTATTGTAGACCTGGAACCAAAGATCAAGGCCAGGGCTGCTGTGTAGGACCAAAGTGTTTATGTGGTTGGAATCAGTGGTTGAAACTGTGACACTGACTGAGATCACTAAGAAGAGAGTGAAGAAAAAAGAGGGCAGAAGGCAGACATTTTGGGAACCTAGAAAAGTCCCATATTAACTACTATATATAAAATAGATATACAGCAAGGTTCCACTGTAGAGCACAGGGAACTGTATCTTGCAATAGCTTATGATGAAAAAGAATATGAAAAGGAATATATATAAAAATGTATAACTGAAAACTATAAACCATTGATGAAGGAAATTGAAGAAGACTTTTAAAAATGGAAAGATATCCCATGCTCTTGGATTGGAAGAATCAATATTGTTAAAATGGTCACACTGCCCAAGGCAATCTACAGATTTAATGCAATCCCTATCGAATTACCCAGGACACATTTCACAGAACTAGAACAAATCACAATAAAATTTATATGGAGCCATCAAAGACCTAGAATTGCCAAAGCATTACTGAAGAGAAAGAAAGAGGCTGGAGGAATAACTCTCCCAGACTTCAGACAATACTATAGAGCTACAGTCATCAAGACAGCATGGTATTGGTACAAAAACAGACATATAGACCAATGGAACAGAATAGAGAGCCCAGAAATGAACACACAAACTTTTGGTCAACTAATCTTCGACAAAGGAGGCAAGATTATACAATGGAATAAAGACAGTCTCTTCAGCAAATGGTGTTGGGAAAACTGGACAGCAGCATGTACAGCAGTGAAGCTAGAACACTCCCTTACACCATACACAAATATCAACTCAAAATGGATCAAAGACTTAAACATAAGTCAAGATACAATAAACCTCCTAGAAGAAAATATAAGCAAAACATCATCTGACTTACATCTCAAAAATGTTCTCCTAGAACAGTCTACTCAAGCAATAGAAATAAAAGCAAGAATAAACAAATGGGACCTAATGAAACTTACAAGCTTCTGCACAGCAAAGGAAACCATAAGTAAAACAAAAACACAACCTATGGAATGGGAGAAAATTTTTGCAAATGAAACTGAGAAAGGCTTGATCTCCAGAATATATAAGCAGCTCATACGACTTAATAAGAAACAAACAAACAACCAAAAATAGGCAAAAGACCTAAACAAGCAATTCTTCAAGGAAGAAATACAAATGATCAACAGGCACATGAAAAAATGCTCAATATCACTAATTATCAGAGAAATGCAAATCAAAACAATTAGGTATCACCTCACAACAGTCAGAATGGCCATCATTCAAAAATCCACAAATGATAAATGCTGGAGAGGCTGTGGAGAAAAGGGAACCCTCCCACACTGTTGGTGGCAATGCAGTTTGGTGCAGCCACTGTGGAAAACAGTATGGAGATTCCTCAAAAGATTAGGAATAGGGAATAGACTTACCATATGACCCAGGAATCCCACTCCTGGGCATATATCCAGAGGGAACCCTACTTCAAAATGACACCTGCACCCCAATGTTCATAGCAGCATTATTTACAATAGCCAAGACATGGAAACAGCCTAAATGTCCATCAACAGATGACTGGATAAAGAAGAGGTGGTATATTTTATACAATGGAATACTACTCAGCCATAAAACTGACAACATAACGCCATTTGCAGCAACATGGATGCTCCTGGAGAATGTCATTCTAAGTGAAGTAAGCCAGAAAGAGAAAGAAAAATACCATATGAGATCGCTCATTTGTGGAATCTAAAAAAAAAAAAAAAAAAGAAGAAGCAAACAAAGCATAAATACAAAACAGAAATAGACTCATAGACATAGAATACAAACTTGTGGTTGCCAAGGGGGTGGAGGGTGGGAAAGGATAGACGGGATTTCAAAATTGTAGAATAGATAAACAAGATTATACTGTATAGCACAGGGAAATATACACAAGACCTTATGGTAGCTCACAGAGAAAAAATGTGATAATGAATATATATATGTTCATGTATAACTGAAAAATTGTGCTCTACCCTGGAATTTGACACAACATTGTAAAATGATTATAAATCAATAAAAAATGTTAAAAAATGTATAACTGAATCGTTGTGCTGTATACCAGAAACTTACACAAAATTGTAACCCGACTATATTTCAATAAAAAAAACACTAAGATTTAATTAACATTCAGCAAAAATTAAAAAAAGAAATTCCTTTTATAACTAGTTTTTAATGTATAAAATGTGATCTTTCCAGTGTATGATAAGAATAGGGAGGGAGTAAGCTGTCTCATGATTTTTAGGAACCTTTTTGAGTCATAAAAAGAACACTTGCTCATTGTAAATAATTCATAAAGGAAAAATTCACAGGAGAGCACAAGAGGAGGAATAATAATCCCCCCAAATCCCACTATTAACATTTAGGTATAGTCCCTTCCAAATAGCTCTATTTCTACCTCAGTGAGAATTCCAGTATTTAAAAAGTTTTGTATTCTAGTTTTCTTCATGTAGAAATTGTATGATCCTCCCACAAGAACTTTCTCCTGTCATTAAATATTTTAAGGAAGTATCATAATGAATGGCTGCGTAGTCCTTATACACACATTCCTTAAAACTGAGAAAGCCAAGCCTGTGGTCAAGCAGGGCTTAAACATTTCTATTTGAATTTCAGAGGGAAGAGGGGCAGTAGGACTTCCTGGGACATAACACCTCCCATCTCTAGGGTGAAGCTGCTAGCTTCTGACTCTAAGGAAACAATAACCATCATGTGTAACATGCAAACTGGAATTAACAAGGATAGCTGTCAGCAAAACCAAGTGTATCATTCACAGTCATTGCCAGTTAGAATTTTCTTTCCAGACACATGTCCAATCCACCTCGTGTTTGAAAGCCACTTCTAAGAAAGGGGCTCCCTTGATCTTTGGCCAGAAGACTCTAGGACCTTCCACATTCATAGTAAAGACTTGATCTCCATAGATGTTCTCAGCCTGAACAAGTGCATGAGATTACTTCTCACACAATTTATAGCCACACTAGATGAAAAAAAAAATGTGTTGATTTAATTTATTACCAGAATCTCACAAGCTAAACAGACTATTTGGGAGGAAGGAATCCATAAATTGCTCCCCTAAGCTCAGAAATTTGAGTTATCTGCAAAGATGCAATACAACAACTTCTCCCATTAAGTCTCTTGATCAAAACAATCTTACTTTGTTTACTTGCCAGAAAAGATAAGAAGGCAAATTAAAACTTTGGTGGCTTCTGATAATAAAACACAGAGGCCAAACTGCAGTAGGACCCATAAATTTCCCTGGAATCCTGCCTCATCTACTCAGTGGCAAGATAAATCCCTTAGCGAGCACGTGTGATGTGTTAGAATAAGTTATTTATCTTCAGTAGGTGCTATGAAATTGCTCAGATAGTACACAATACAGACTTTTCAAATGACAAGGAGAAAAAATTATTTTCCAAATGAATTTGGGATCCAAGGGAAATGATCTCTCTCCATGTTTCTTTATCTCAATTGTCCAGGATTCATGTAGTTTGCTTGGTACAGGCAAGAGGCAGACTCTTTCAAAGAAGAGAGTATACCAGTGTTTGAACTGAAGCGTGAATTTGGTTCACAATGAAGGATTTTTTTTTTTAGATAATCATGTATTCTCTTTTGAAATTCCAATAAAGATACAAGATTTTGAAAAGACATATGAAACAAAAGAAAATAAAAAACTTAAGAAAAAAATCTTTAATTTGAAGATTAATACCGCCTCATGTTCCTGCTTTCTGCCCTGAGAAGAAAAGGCTTTGTTAAGCTGTTGGTCCAAGAAGGATGAGAGACCCTTGGAGCAGACTTGGGCCCAGCTTGCATCCTGAGGTAACTTTAAGCAATCCACAAGTGCAGAGTGAGAAATTAATGCTTATTGTTTTATGTCATTGAGATTTTATGGTTGCTTGTTGTGCAGCATTATTTCAGCAATGACTGACTGATACAATGCATGTTTATACATTACTGTCTAAAGTTCTTTATGTTCATTAGGTCATTTAATCCTCAAAACAACTCTAAGAGATAATTACTAGTATCATCATTATTTTACAGCCCTGGAAGCTGAAGCACAGAAGTTAAAGAACTTGCCTGAAGTTTCATAGCAAATAAGTGGTGGTGCACTTGAACCCAGGCCACTTTACTTCAGAGTCTGAGCCCCTGTAGGCTGCCTCTCATCACAAACTTCTAATGTTTCCATCTACCACCTTTGAAAATTCTCACTCACCTGAAGCTAGTAAGTATAATAAAGTTCATCATTGATTTAATTATCTAAATATATTAAACATTTGCTAAGTCTAATCATATTTTTATAAACACATCTGAGATGAATGGGGCTCTCTCTTCCACTCAGTTTGTATGCCTTTGGATGAGTCACTTATTGCTCAAAGGAGACCGAGTTCAGATTGAGAAAATCTTGTTCACTTAAATAAGTAAATGAAATAGAATCTAATTATAATAGTGTCACTCAATTCCTTGAATTCTATCTGAGTTGGATGCCAAAAACACATAGTCATGCAAATTATTTTAATTTTTCATGTATTGGGTAACTTCTACTTATCCTTCTATATCTATGTCATCCTCTTCTCCCCCACTTTCTGTCTGAGGCCAAGCTGTACAGACTGTATCAGTGTGCTTTCTTGTCTTCTGGCTTCCAGCTGGGTTTGGCCAATGAAGATCCTTTGGCAGGAGATGGTAGGAAGAGAAGAGAAGGCTATTTATTTTCCTAGCTCCTTCCCTGCAAAGTTCTCTCTCCTTTCAAGAGGACCCTTGCTACACTGTTTCTTTCTGGGTTCTGGTCAATTTTCTTTCTTCTTATCCCTCCAGGCTCAAAGATGGTAACAACCTTCCTATTACTATCTCTAGGGTATTGCACTGTTTGGGGGGTTTCCCTACATCCTGCTCACGTTTATCAATAGTCCATTTATCAAACTTGCCTTGAACTTTTCTTCTAATGTGTGTGTGCCGTATGTTTTTTGTCATATGACTGTGGATGGTTGCCAGGACTCATTCAGTCTATCAGAGGATAACACAATTCTGCTCTTCTTTAAGTCTGTTGAAAGAAAATAATTATATACCACTGAACTTACAAAAGGACTTGTCAGACCTGGACTGTCCAGTAGAGTAGCCACAGGTCACATTTGGCTAAATTTGAAAAAATCGAAATTAAATAAATTTTAAAATTTAATTCCTCAGTCATATAAACCATATTTCAAGTGCTCCATGTTCAAATGTGGCCAAATGCTGGATGGTGCAGCTATGGAACGTTTCTACCACTGCAGAAAGCTGTGTATTAGACACTTTAGGGAATAGTGACTATGAAATTAAAAATCTATACTGGGGCTGTTTTTTTAAAAATTCGTTTATAAAATGAAAAATTATTTTCCTTATATTTGTTGACCTATGAAATCAATTCAAAAAACTTTTTCAAAAATAAAAATTTACTGAAAAATAATACAGAATAATATATACCAACATAGATCAAGAAATTCTGGGCATAGAACTTGATGTTAAAATTGAATGATATATCACTTATATTTGGAATCTAGAAGAAAAAAAAAAAGGAAAAAAGAAGACACTAAAGAATTCATTTACAAAACAGAAACAGATTCACATACTAAACAAACTTACAGTTACCGGGGAGAAAGTTGGTGGGAAGGGATAAATTGGAAATTTGGGATTTGTAAATACTAACTACTATATACAAAAGAGATAAAAAAATAAATTTCTTCTATATAGCCCAGGGAACTATATTCAATATCTTATAGTCACCTATAATGAAAAAGAATATGAAAAGGAATACATATATATATGTATAACTGAACCACTATGCAGTACACCAGAAATTGATACATTATAACTGATTATACTTCAATTAAAAAAAAATTGGATGAGACTTTGGGAGACTTCAGAGGAGCTGACTATGGTTTACATGTGGAAGTGGTGTAAGATTTTGTGGCCTGAGGATAGATGATAGATTTGTCTGCAACTAAAGCCAGTAACAATTAATCTCATCCCTGTATGCCTGTGCCACTTCTCCCATCAAGAAGGCAGGTCTGTCTCCCCAAATTTGGGATTTGCACCAGACTTGTGTTTTATTCCAACGAATTGAAGACAGCAGAAATGACAGTTCGGGATTTCTGAGCCCAGGCCTTCCAAGGTTGTATAGCTTCTGTTTTTAATAACGGGAGAAAACAGAGAACATCTAAAGAATCCTCATAAAGAGAGGCCATGTGGAGAAAAAGATGCTCTGGAGTAGAATAGCCTATCAAGGGATGGAGGGGGAGGCTCAGCCAGCCCCAGCCACTTTGGGCAATCAGCTACAAACCCAGACGTGCAAGGAAAGCTATCATGGATTCTCCAGTCAACATCACACGCTGCAGAGATGAGCTTTCTCTTGAGTGCTTTTTGAATTCTTCAAGAACAGAAACATAAGTATTAAATGGTTGTTTTAAGTCAATAAGTATTGGAGTGGTTTCTTACGCAGGACTGCTCAGTCTTTATTTTTTGCATTTATTTGCATGCACCTAATTATAATTTCCCATGTGTTACAGACTGAGTAATTGTGTTCCTGATCCCCCGAATCCATATGTTAAAGCCATGACCTGCCAGTGTGACTATTTGGAGACAGGGCTTCTAAGAAAGTCATTAAGGTTAAATGAGGTCATATGGGTGGGCACTTATCCAACAGAATTAGTGTCCTTCTAAGAAAAGACACCATGTGAGCTCAGAAGAAAGGCTATGTGAGGATGCAGTGAGACGGTGGCCAACTGCAAGCCTGGAAGAGAGCTCTCATCTGGAAGCAAGCCAGCCAGCACCTTGATCTTGGATGTCCCAGCCCCTGGGACTGCGAGAAATAAACTTCTGTTGTTTAAGCCACCCAGTCTACGATATTTTGTTATGGCTGTCCAAGCAGACTAAGACAGCATGTTCGCCACTGACTTTGCTGACTGCTGTACTAGGCTTCATACATCCTGCATAGGTTATGACACAACTTGCTGGGAAATTGATGGGTTAGCTGGGGGCAGTGGCATCAAATACTTTTAGCCATCACCTGAGACCACAAAAGGTTACTGTTCCTTAACCACTTCTGTGCTAGGGCACTTTGTCTTATCAGGAAAGCTCTGCCTGCTGTCTTTGATAAGGCAGTGCTAGTCATGTTAGTCTGAAAAAGGCAGTAAACGAGAGAATGGGCTATTGCTGGTCATCTTTCAGATTTAAGCCATGTGAGAGTCACAGCTCTCCTCCCTGCACATGCCTGTTAGAAGTGGGAAGTACAAAGTGGAACTCTACCAAACTCATTCCAGGTGACTTTAACTCAGCTATTGGTAATAATATTGGGATAAAGTATTAAAATATCCAGGATAAATGCTAAACTGGATGGGATGTAGAGGCTATAATACAGTATTTTGCCAGAAAAACTAAAAAAAGCCTCTTGGTTTCTGTTTTTGATAAATATGACTTGAAGCTATATCAAGACTTAACCAAATGGGATCTAACTAAATTTGTAAGCTTTGAACAGCAAAGGAAACCATAAACAAGATCAAAAGACAACCTACAGATTGGGAGACAATATTTGCAAATGATGTAATTGACAGGGACTTAACTTCCAAAATATACAAACAGCTCATACAACTCAATAAAAAAAAGACAAACAACCCAATCAAAAAATGCACAGAAGACCTAAACAGACATTTGTCCAGTGAAGACATACAGATGGCCAATAGGCACATGAAAAAATGCTTAATATTGTTAATCATCAGAGAAATGCAAATCAAAACTACAAAGAGGTATCACCTCACATTGGTCAGAATGGCCATCATTAAAGTCCACACTGATAAATTCTGGAGAGGGTGTGGAGAAAAGGGAACCCTCCTACATCGTTGATGGGAATGTAATTTGGTGCAGCCACTATGGAAAACAGTATGGAGATTCCTTAAAAAACAGCAATCCAACTCCTGGACATATATCTGGAGAAAATTCCAATTCAGAAAGATACATGCACCCTGATGTTCATAGCAGCATTATTGACTCTCTCTCTCTACACACACACACACACATACACACATACACACACACGGTGGAATACTACTCAGCCATAAAAAAGAATGAAATAATGCTATTTGCAGCAACATAGATAGACGCAGAGATCGTCATACTAAGAGAAGTAAGACAGAAAAAGAAAAATACCATATGATATCACTTATATATGGAATCTAAAAAAAATGACACAAATGAACTTATTTACAAAACAGACTAACAGATACAGAAAACAAACTTATGGTTACCAAAGAGGAAAGGGAAGTAGGGATAAATAAGGAGTTTGGAATTAGCAGATACAAACTACTACATATAAAATAGATAAACAAGGTCCTACTATATAGCATGGAGACCTATATTCAGTAGGTTGTAATAACCAAAGTGAAAAATATTGTAACATGTGTATGAATATGTATATATATAATACATATAGGGTATGTGTATATATGTAAAATGTATATTTTATGTATGTATATATCCATATTGTGTATGGATATGTATATACATAATATGTATATTGTGTATGTCTGTATGTCTATTATGTATGTGCATAATCCATTAATTATGGATATGTATATTCACACAGAGTTACTGTGCTGTACACCAGAAACTAACACAACATTGTAAATCAACTATACTTCAGATTAAAAAAAAAGGCCTAAAACTAATTGATGTTTATACTTGTCATACTTTCTTTAGAGTCATCTTGTTTGTGGAGCTGGATTTGGACGAAACCTAATAAAACCAACCACATAAAACTGGAGATTTCAAGAATATTTCCTTCACCCATGAACAAAGACTTATTTTGTGCCAATTTTAATACTCTAGGTTGACTTGAAGGACCTTAAAAAGGAGAGACAGATGGCTCTAAAGACAGACAGTTGAGAATGATTACATATGGACTGCTTAGGAATTTCATTTCCTGGATGAAAATTATTAAGTTTATAATTACACATTTGACAGTATTAAAATATCAACATCTGAGTGGAAGGAACTAATCCTAATTAAATAAAGATGATTTTCTAAAGTTCAGGGTATGACATCCTAGATTGCATTTTGAGAATATTTTGTCATACATCCATACCTAAGTAGATGTTCTGCTTTGAAGAGTCAGTTTAATTTTTTGGTAATTAACAGCAAGGAAAAGAGAAAATATTTGAGTCCCTAGTAATTGTAGAGGTTACAAAAAGTGAATTCATGATTGATGTTAGGTGCATTGTCTATAGCATGCAATGTTAAGTACATCAATAAATGGAATGAATGATGAGTGACAGTGAGGAGATTTGTGTTTATGTTAAAAAAAACACAAAGATTTCTGTTATACTATAATCTTTTGAAAAAAGCTGATGCAAGTAAACATGGACATTTTTGTTTCTTTTCCCTTGAAATCATGCAAAATAGGCAACTGAGACACTGGCCAAGACACAGGTTAATAACACGAATCACCAAGCTCATTCTCACTATTGAGAATCATAAACATGCAGAGAGAACACACTTCTTAGCCGACTGTAAATTCCCAGCATGCTTTGCACAGTTAAGTATTCTAACTCTGTGATAAAAGATTAAAAATCTTTGATGAAAAAAATCATTTCATAAAAGTTGTCACCTGTGTGAAATAAGGCATCTAGATCTTCAATATTTCTTATTGATGATTTTTTTCTTTTCCTGTGACAATTATTTTATATGTTAAATAGTCTCTTTGGTTGGATAAGAGGTTCTTCTACCCTGGGAGAATGCAACACGGTTGGATTCAAGAAGAAGACAAGAGGTCTGTTCTTTGGTGACGTGGGAGAAAGAGGATAGTGGTGAGAGGAGGAGAGGGGGACCTGCACAGTGTGGTGTCTGTAGAAAGACAGGGTTAGGATGGAGTTTGATTGGAGGGTAAGGATCTGGACACTTTAAAGCCACCCACTCCAGGTCTCTTAGGGCCAGTCCCGTATACTCTAAGATTCACATACCTCAGTTTGAAGAGCACTGCTCTCTATTGTCTTACATTTGGTAATCAAGCCCTTCGATTGGTTATCCGTAATGGGTTGATATGTATTGTCATAGCCTGTAGCACTAATGTATTCATTTCTGTCCAGGAAGCCAACAGTATTTTGCATGATTTTTATTTTTATGACTTTCATTGGGTAAGGATTCAAATTTATGCAGTTTGCTCCATCTCTCTGTACTTCGCTACATGCTTAAATATTTATTGAATCCAGGTGTTTTATTTCTCAGTAATTACCAGAACTCACCTGACTTAATTATATCAATCTGTTATTTTCAAGAATTATATTTTAAAACTTCCTTTTTCCCAGTTAATGTCTCATGTCTGTGGCTTATCTAAAACTTTTTTCAGAAATTTTATAATCTTATGAAAGATCATTTAAAAGGGTTTACTGAGTTTTTTTTTTTCTTATGCTCTAACAAAGCTAAATAACAAAGAATGGTATTTACAGATTAATATTTGGGGCAAATTCTAAAATGCATTTCTAGCAATGATCTCCATAGTTTTCTCATGAAGCAATCTGCTTCAGTTTTTCTAGAATTAGAAGTGGATAGTACAGTGATATAACTCCACATTCAAAACATTATTGCAGCTCTATATTAAAAACATTTTTGCTTAAATAATTAACATTTTACTTATCCATAAGAAGCCACATGAGAAAGAAAAAACATTTTTCCCCAGATGGTTCTTTTTGCATTAATATTACTAACCCAGACATCAAACACAAACAATAAGGTGTTGAAATGTATAATCTGAGCCAAAATATCAAAGCCTTGAATGTTGAAGGGCTTTGCAATTTTAAGAGGACAGCTGGGTACGCACACAAAGTCAGCCTGGCTACGATTCTCATCTCTCTTGTGTTTCCCTTTTCTATACAGTCATTATGTGAAATGTTTCCTTTTTTTTTTTTTTTTTTTTTTGAAATGGAAGGATGACAACAATCATTGCTGAACTTGGGAAAGGCATAGACATTTGTTTATCTGTTGTAAAGGACAGGGAAAAAAAAGAACCCAAGCGTCTTTAGTATTTATGGTGGAATCGGTTGTTTTTGTTGGCCTGGTATCCGTTTAACTTTTTTCTAGTGAACTAATGCATATTTTTCGAGGAACCACCTCTTTTTCATTCTTATCCAAGTGAAAGCAAGAGCTCCAGGGCGGGACCTATGAACCAGGTTGGCCAATCAGAGGATCAAATTCCTCTCGCTCTGTGATTAGTTCAGGAAGGGCACGTGCTCCAAATTGGTTCAAGGAGATAAATCTGGGGACTTTTATAGAACTGTTGGGAAAGAAGGAAAAAAAAAAGTCATCTTTACCAGGAATTGCTGGAATTACTACATGGAGGTAACATCCAAAAGGAAATTCGAGCGGACATACGGCAAAGGAAGATGAGGAGACGAAAGGGAGCAGAGGAGGGGAAATGGTGAGAGGCAGGGGGAGGAGGACCTGGCTAGGGTATTTTAACCAAAAATTCATTCCTCGCTTAAGACATTATGAGTTAGGTTTTTCTGTCACTTGCACCTGAACGGGTTCTAATACAAAATCTGTCAGGCTATGATCACGTTCAAAATGGGGCAGTTTATCAGATGTGCAGACCTTCTAAGGGCCAGGCTGATCCCCAGGGACACGCAGGGATCAATCAGACAGCACTGTTCTGTACAGGGAGCTGCTCCAAACACTGGAACTTTTTTCCAACCTCCCAGTGACAGTTATAGAATCTCTGGGTTGTTTTTTTTTTCCTAAGCAAGATGTCCTTTTATAAAGATTTTTGCAAGTAAGGGGAAAAAACAGGGGGAGGGAATCCTGACTGTATTGTTACTATAAGGCAAACATATTTCTTAACTCCTAGAGAAATAGCGCTTAAAAAAAATTTTTTTTTTGGACATGAAGAAGAAGGACCATTATTATCTAAATGATAGCTTTAGGCAGCAATCCTTAAAGACCAAAAACTGTTAGTGGAACTACCCAGCTGAAGTTGTACATATTAATTCTGACAGAATATCAGATGATTGGTAAAATATTAGATTACACTACCAGGCACTCCAAATATAGCTTTTATATATCATATATATTATTATATATATAATTTTTCGTGGAGAGGCAACTATTTTAGATTGTTACTGGCTTACACATGAAGAGGTTTATCTGCTTAAGATTTCTCTTTACTATTTCAATAGGATCCCTGTGTCGACCAAACATACATACACCCCATATCAGTGGAAAAGAATGATGCTCTTCATACTCTATTTAATATAAATTGTGTATCTTAAAGCCTCTCGAAACTACTGTAGACTTATGACTGAAATATTTTAAAAGAGTAGATTATCTGTTCCCTTTTTGGAAGAGACGGACAAGCAGAGATGCCAGCAATGAGCCCAGTGAATTCATGTACATGGAAATGTCTGTAGTACCATAGGGTGAGAAAATAATATCATTTAGAGAATGAAAGTGAGTGGATCTTCTTACTGATCAAAGACAGAGGTTGTCAAGACCTGTGTCCACCTGTAAGATGGACTGTTGTGGACACCTTCCTTCCTTCCTTCACCCCAGCCCTGGACATCCCCCACCACTCACTCCCTGGCAAAAAGCCAGGGCAGGGCAGTCCACTGAATCTACTAGCACTGTCCCTGTTCTATGCAGAGCTCCTTGGGGAGAAGTGAGGGACGCTCCTTCCTGCACAGACTCAGCCGTGCGCGTCCCACAACACATGGCCCGGACTTTGAGGTCTTTAGGAATCAGCTCTGTCTAATCACACCCTCAGCCCTTTCCACCCACAGTGCTGGGGTGGCCGGTCCAAAGAGGTTCTAGTATAGGTTGTGCACTGAGTCCAGAACTGGGGTTTGCTCAGCTGATTAAAGCCCCAGCACTGAACATGGTCACCAGGGCAAACTCTCCATCCTCATAGCAAAGTGCATCTTAGGACTTCATTACCCTTGCTGGCTTCTGGCCTCCACTGGGGCTTTTGAGGACCACCAGGCCACTTTGACAACTTTGGCCCTGAAAGTGGAGGAGTCAGAACTGGACACTGACTGGCTATGAAACACACCCCGTCCTCACACAGAGCCAGAGCCTGGGGCTAGACACCATGAACACACAGTTATCTCCTCCCTCAGCACCTGGGTCCCTATTTCCTTTATATTTGTATCACACAAGGGACAATTTGGGAATTTTTCTCCCCCTAAAGAAAGGCAGCTCCAAAAGGAAGCTGACATTTTCATCATTAGAGAATAGTGCCAATGATTTTTAAGTAAACTGCTTCCAGTTTAAAAGAAAATAGAACAATATATATATCGTACATTTTAAAAAGTCAGGCAGAGTTAAATACCTTTAATATTAAAACTATGATGAATGCAGGTTTTGAATAATTAAGAGGCACCCTCAACAGTCCCTGAGATCTTCATTATAGAAGCACAGGAACACCAATACGGGAACATCCCAATTAATAGAAGCCTGACTAGGAGATCACTTGTTCTACTTATGATGTATTCACAGGCACCCTGCAGGATCTTCAGAATTTTACAAAGCTGCCATAACTTTGCCCTCTGGGAGCCTTCATACTAGTAAGTTGGAAGAACGCCATTGTCATGACCACCACGGCGTAAGCCTGACACTCCCCACTGCTATCAGTGTTTTCCCAGATGATGTCTGAATTTCCTACATCTTTCACTGTGGGTATCGGGAGGGCATGAATGTTGAAAAGAACAACTTGGGGAATGCACAAGTGTAGAACTGGGATTTATGAGCCATGTTCAGAAAGAGTGATTTTGGCTGGAGCAGCGACTTCCACAGGGCTTTGTTCAGGTGTTTCAGACACTTTGAAAATACCCACTGGCACAAGGGGAGAGGGCATGGAGTGAATGAACTATGATCGTCTGACAACACTATTTCTGTGTGCTAGGTTTCCTGCAGACCATCTTCATGATTTGGCACCTTCTTTTTTAGTTATAGATACATTCATTAGCATCAACTACTAGGGAGCTATCAATTTAGCATCTGTTTTATAAGAAGACCTTGAACATGTTTACTCTTATATAGAAGGAAGTCTATAACAAATTAAGACCATATGGGCATTGGAACCAGACTGATGCCCTGCCACTTACCTGCTCTATGACTTTGGGTAAGTTAAATAACCTCTCTGTGCCTTGGTTTTCTCATCAGTAAAATGAAGTTAGTAATAGAATTTCCTTCATAAGCTTGCTTTGATGATTAAATGCACTAATACAGGTGTTGGCAAACTTTTTTGGTGAAGAGCCAGACAATAAATAGGTTACGTTTCATAGGACATATAGTCTCTGTTGCAACTACTCAAGCATGCCATTGGAGAGTGAAAGCACCTGTAGACAATATGTAAATGATTGGGCATGGCTGTGTTCCAATAAAACTTTATTTACAACAACAGTCTGTGGGCTGAATTTGACTGGCAGGACATAGTTTACCAACCTCTGGGGTACTTGTGAAATGATACTTTGGCCCATTGTAAGAACTCAATAAATATTAGCTTTTTTTTAGCATGATCATCATCCTGTGGACCCTCACTCATCCCAAAAGGGATTATAGATCCTATTGGATACTATTGTACTTTGTAACTCTCAGAGTGTTATGTGGGCTTTTATGTCAAATCTAAGCATTTCCTAAACTTAGGGTTGCAAATCTTCCACTAAAGTCCCTCTAATGGCAGAGAACAGTGAACTCCCGTCCCATGGTTCTCGGAGTGCTAATAGCTCTAGAAAGCAAAACATGTGTTTTGAGTGTCATATTTAATCTTAAAAATTCATATGACTTTGGTATCTTACTTCTTAGTATATTTATGTTTCTTTCAAACAAAAAATGGTGATTTAAAGCATTTGTCACTAAGTATAACTGACCATGCTTGCCAAGCATCTTTTGTTTTTTCATAACACATACAGTTGTACCAGCTTGAGAAACATGGCCTATGATGACAGGAATTTAAAATTTGAGTTCGGTTATCTCCTTAGGGATTAATACCCTTAGTAGGCTATGTGGCTCTTACAACTTTCTCAAACACAAGGAGAAGGAATGAATTTAGGAAACATGGACACCGAGGACTTCACTGACAAACGTAGGAAACTCCAATCATTGCCTACCATCTGGCAGGGGACAAAGGGCATGTCTTGGCCCCTGCAGCTCTGGCCTCACGGCTCAGGAATGCTGAGGACACACCCACAAAATCGGCATGTGCCCAATGGGCCATGACTAATAGAAACTGCTTGGGGTTGATCTGAGGAAGTCCTGAAAAGTAAAATAAGAATAGTGTGTGCATAAGAGACATCGTTGGTAAGTTAAGCCATAGAAAGCTTTCAAAATTTGGTCATTTTGAAGTATAAAAATGTCCATTTCTATGGTTCAACCTAATCTTTCCTCCAAGTTTATTAAGCAAACCAGTGCACAGCACTGGTTTTTTTAAGTGAAATACTACCACTGTAAATCATAGGAAGAATAGTACTTTCAGACTCATTAAAAAGTACACCCAGAATGAAGACTGTGGAAAGACAAAGTAAAATTTAGTGGGTAATGCTAAATGATGAAATTTAGTAGATTGTTAAAAATGACAAGGACGTTTTGCCTTTAGTGGCCTAAGGTATTGCCCTGCGATCATGGTTCATAGTCAGAATCCTTTCAATTTTGAGAAATGTCCCTGTGAGTCCCTCTTGGTGCAGCAGGTGTTAAGAAATAAAACATCAGGACCAGAAGACTAAGCCTTGGGCATTGCATGACAGTGCTTGGAAAGATGAAGTCCCCTGTGCTCTTCAAGGCCATAAGCCAAGTGCATTTATTCAACCATTTTATCAGTCCAAGATGGAGGAGAAACAGATGTTATTTCATTCCTCTTCTGTTTTGATCAATTCCCAGACAATACAGTTGTCCCTTGGAATCCAGGAGGGATTGGTTCCAGGACCCTTGTGGATACCAAAATCCACTGATGCTCAGGTCCCTTATATAAAATGGCATAGTGTTTGCATATAACCTACACACATCCTCCAGTATACTTTAAATCACCTCTCAGTTACTTATAATACCTAATACAATGAAACTACTGTGTAAATAGTTGCCTTCCAGGGGCAAATTCAAGTTTTGCCTTTTGGAACTTTTGGAATTTTTTTTTCCAAATATTTTTGATTCGTGGTTGGTTGGTTGAATCTGCAAAACAAAACCACAGATATGGAGGGGTGACCATACTCTGAAGCTATCTGATGAATTTCTGTTAACATCACCATTTCCCTCAGTAGGCAGCTTAGCTGAGTGCTCATGACAGATTTTCCAGACTCATCTTCAAACCAAGATGCATTCTTTCCCAACACTCAGTTCAATTCGAATTTTTACCGTAAATCTTAAGTCTTACACAGGAGTGGAACCACACAGAGACAAAGAAAGTAACCAAATTCAATAACATGTATGACACAGAAGAGCAAAAGTAGAGTGTGTGCTTTAAACTTTGCAAGTTAGGGTAGCACTTTCATTGTGAATCAGCTCTACCTGCTTCTTTTTTTCCCCAGTTGGTAAGTTTTCATTTAAATTGCAGTATAGTCAGTTTACAATGTTGTGTTAATTTCTGGTGTACAGCATAGTGATTCAGTTATACATATACACATATATTCCTTTTCATATTCTTTTTCATTATAGGCTATTACAAGGTATTGAATATAGTTCCTTGCAGGACTTTGCTGTTTCTCTATTTTATGCATAGTCCTACTTGCTGCTTTAGATTTAAATTCCCAGATCAGGATGTGGATTGAGTGGAGAGGAAAAGTGGCAGCTCAGAAAGCACAGGTTTGGGTAATCAAGGAGGGAAGCAGAGTGTGTGTCTAAGCACACATGAGGGTTTCCGTGTTCAGTCTGGTACAACTTAAGTAGCCTTGGATTTCAGATATGTCACCCTCATTCTGACTTGAATTTTATGACTTGAAGCTTCAACTGAGTAGGCAGAGAGAGAAAAAAAACTAAACTAAACAACAGCCAAACCAAGTTCAGAAGGATCTATAAACAATTAATAAACCAAGGGTCTTCTGATGGAAACAACCGTGAAGTTCACAAATAGCTTGGCCTCCCACTACATCAGAAACGTGATCCAAATGGAAAAACACTTTTTAATTAAACATTTTACTCAGACACAGAAATCAGAGGAATAGTAAAGAAACCACTTAGATTCAGTACTTTTAAAAATTTTTCCATCCTTGCTTTATCTACCCTTTTTTTTGTTGAGGTATTTTAAAGCAAATCATAGTCCTGTATCATTTTTCTCCCATATATATACTTCAGTGTCCGTCTCTTAAAAATTAAGGATATTTCTTTCATAACTACAATGCCACTTGGGCAAAATTTTAAATGGCAATTTATCGCTTAAAGACCAATACTTGTATTTATTGTTCATTTATATTCTGCTACATTGCAAAAATGCATATGAGAAAAAGATAAAACTGAAAAGAAAGTGAGGTTAAGATAGAAAAATGAAGTCAGGAATAAAAATATTGAACAAGGTACATGGAAGTTTCCATGCTAACCCTCAACCCAGTCTCTGCTTCACAGGAGCCAAAGCAGGAGGGAAGCCCTGGCAGCGACCAGATTCGGGGGGCTAAAGGGGAAACAGCACCATTCCTCTGGAGAACATAGCTTTTCCTGTCTGTAAGGTCTGCAAGGAATTTCTCTTGGACATCTTCGTGAAGAAGGCAGTGTGAGATTTATTGGATGATATACTTTACGAAATCCCCACAATAAAAACAAAAGAGGTTCTGTGCTTCTTCTGATTAGAGTGTCCTCCTTGCTAACTAAGGCTTGACACCCAGGTCCAGGTGAGTCAAGTCCTCCCTCCGATAAGAAGAGAGCATTGTGTCATGTCTGCCTGGCGGCCACCATCCCAAGGTACAGCGATCAAACCCATTCACATCAAATAAGCCTTTACCCTCCCTCAGACTCCCATAGTCCCAACACCCTCAATAATAATATGGTCCTAATTTTAAATATCCGAATCCAGTTGTTAGTACTTTTCAGCGCTGTCATCCATAGCAAGAGATGCGATGCCCCATGTGTCTTCCACACCCATTCATCATCTGTGAATCTGGCCCAGCCACTGGATTATCTCCCCCCTGTTGTTCAGGAGGGATGCAGATGCCAAAAGTAATCAATCTATGAAGCAAATCAATGTGAACAGCCGTCAGAGGGAAGAGCCGGCCCGGCGGCTAGTCGCTCTGTTTTGTTTTGTTTTTTTAAAGGGTGGCTGAGCTTGTCTTTGGATCTGATGACCAGAATACCCTTGCAGTAAAGGAGCTATCTCCTTTCAGCTTAAAAAAAGAAAAAGGAAAAAAAAAATGCTCTTACTCAAGGCTAGCTTTGCAGAGACTCAAGGTAGCAGGAGCAGCTGCGGCTGGGGGCGGCAGTCCTGCTCCGGGCGCCCGGGTGACGCGCGGCTCCGGCGTCCTCGGTTCCCACTCACCTGCGCGCGCGGCTGCCTTGCTCCTCTGTAAGCACCCTGATTCCCCACAATTCTGCTACTTACTGTCAACATCTCTACGGACGGACGGACGGTGCAAAATGCAATTTCTTTGTGTCCTTAGTGTGTGTGAGGCATAGCTCATAATGCTTTGAAAGATTTCCTTCTGGCTTCTGCTAATAGCTTTTGCTTGCTTCCTGCGGTTCCGGTCATCACACGGCTAAATAAACCTGTTTGATGTTGCCATCTCTCAGGAACCCAACCAGAAAATGTGCTGAATCATACGTTTCGGTGAGCGGGTATCAAGGAACAATAAGGGGAAACGATCTCAATACATAGGAAGAAATTCTGAATGCACAAATGTTTTCTTATTAAGCTGAAAAAAAAAAGGAAAGAAAACTATAAAAATATTTTGGGAAATTTGAACCTACCTACAGTGGTAAAATGTGCCCTTGTTTGGGTAGAGCATTTTTATTTTAAAACTGGAGCAACAACAGATCCAAGCAACAAACGTCTTTGAAAATTTCATTTTGTGGAAGCATCACTGTATGCATTTAAGCTTTTTTTCCTACTGAAAATTACTGCCAACAGCATGAAAAATGTCAAAGCAGGAAACAGAATAAAAGTAATGGATAGTCTTTAAAAAGCAGAAGGGTAAAAATGTTCGTGAAATACTATGCTCAAATGACTAATGTTAATATTTAGGTAAAATTACCCCCTATAGGCAAGAAAATAAGGAAGATGCCTATAGAATAACATGTAAAATAACAGTATCAGGGGAAATAAAGTTAGAAAAGTCAGTAATATTTCTGGATCATTTTGGGAAGTTGGCAGAGAGAATATCTAACAGTAAGATAAAATTTGTTTATATTGCCCAAGAACTAAAAGATAAAAGCTGTTCATTTTTCCAGTGCACCAAAAGGACTTGTTCAGTGTTTTGTTGTTGTTGGCCTAGAATGTTCAGATTATTATTTCCATTTCCGGTGTCACTTTGCAGAAATCTTAATTCTTATTCTTTTACACTCTCTCCCACATATACCCGTCCAAACTTATTTTTAGATTTCTATTTATAATTAACAGCATTTTAAGTTTCCTAAATGCCATTTTAAGTTTCTTTATCATTAGAGTCTAGTTGTATCCAACTTTCCTGTTTTCCTTTAGACATTTGCTTTCCTAAATGCCCAAACAGCAAGTATCACACATGTTCCTTGCCATTACTGCATTTTAATTGAAGGCGCCCTGTTAGTATTGTGTTCAGAACCGTGAGAGTTACAATACCATACAATCAAGGAATTCACAATTAAATTGTTTTAAGATTTTGAGGCTAACCTGCAGATCCTTGCCTGGAGGAGGTGAAGTTCAAGTTCCCTATCAAAGAACAGGGGGCACTTAGGTATGGAGAAGAGAAGAGGCTGTTCCCAACAAAAAGGATGGTATGGAAACCCCTCAGCGGCAGAGGGGAGACTTGGGCACGAGAGGCGTGCTTGGCAGAGAAAGGAGTAGAAGCAGGTTTTCTTTGCTTATGATCCATGGTTATAAAAAGCATACTGCTGACAAAGTCCAGTGCAAGCTGTGGAAGGTGTTGGATTCGACATGCCCTCTTTAGTTCCACTGGGGGAAAGCAGGACCATCCACCCACTGAATGCCCCCAAAACCACACCAGAAGAAACAGGCCTCTGAGGTCAGGGCACATGAGGAGCCACTCCGGGAAAGCTCAGGGCATGATTAAAGTGCTTGGTAATGAAATGTTCCACACTACTTTAGATGGTACATTGCATTGACTACCCAACTCTTCCAATGCAGGGAGCCCTTCTGGAACCCATCAGCATCTTCCTCTACCATCTCTGACTCTTTTTCATCCTAATTAATGGCTTCCAATGCTTAATTGCCTAAATCTCTGTGGGGCAGTCTTGGTATACAAATCACAAATTGACTCGTTTGTGGTGGGGCAAAATTACTGTTTTCCCTTTGGTTTTAAATTCTCTTCTACATACTTATAAAAATCTATGCTTGGGGTCATTCTTTATATAAAATAGTAGCATATTACAGGAGGGGAGATTCTTAATGACTCAGTTCATCTGTAGACTCCTCATGGGTACAGGATACCAAGTTTTATAATCAGCCTCCAGGACTGAATACTTAAAGAGAGGAATAAGGATTAGAGAAAAGCCTTTAATTCACTGTTTGATACTCGAATCTGTAGCAATAAATGAGAATGACTATTCACTCTGTCTTAAAAATTAAGCCCTGAATTCTTCATATTCCTTTCTTCCCAGCTTTACTGAGAAACAATTGACACATAATATTGTGTGAATTTAAAGTATACAATGTGATGATTTGATACACATATATATTGCAAAATGTTTTCCACAATAAGGTTAGTTAACCCATAATTTACCTTACACAGTTACCATTTTGTTGTTGTTGTTGTTGTTATGGTAAGAATGTGAAAGCTCTACTCTTTGCAACTTTCAAATATACGATAGAGTATTGTCAATTATAGTTACCGTGCTGTGCATTAGATCTGCCAAATTTATTCACATTAACTGAAAGTTTGTACCCTCTGATCAACAACTTCTCTCTATTCCCTGCCTCCCCCCCCATCCCTCAGCCCCTGGAAACTACCAGTCTATTCTGTTTCCATGAGATTGATGTTTTTAGATTTCATATATTAGTGAGATCACATATATTTATCTTTCTCTGTCTGACTCATTTCACATAGGATAGTGCACTCAAGGTCCATTCATATTGTTGCAAAATGGCAGAATTTTCTTTTTTTCTTATGAATAATATTCCATTTATTTATATACATGAATCAACTTTATACGCATCTCACATTCTATATATGTATCTCACATTTTCTTTATCCATTCATCTGTTGATGGACGCTTAAGTTATTTCCATGTCTCAGCTACTGAGAATAATGTTGCAATGAACATGAGGGTGGAGGTATCTCTTTGAGACAGTGATTTCATTTTCTTCAGGTATATACCTAGAAGTGAAATTGTTGAATCATATGGTAGTTCTATTTTTAATTTTTTGAGGAACCTCCATACTGTTTTTCATAGTGGCTGCATCAATTAGCATTCCCACCAACAGTGCACCAAGGTTCCCTTTTCTTCACATCCTCCCCAGCATTTGTTATCTCTTGTCTTTTTGATAATAGCCATTCTAACAGCTGTGAGGTGATATCTCATGGTTTTGACTTGCATTTCCCTGAAGATTAGTGATGTTGAGCACATTTTCATATACTTGTTGATCATTTTTTATGTCCTTTTTGGGAAAAATGTCTATTTAAGTCCTCTGCCCACTTTTAAATTGTTTTTATTTATTTATTTTTGCTATTGAGTGTTACGAGTTCCTTATATATTTTTGATATTAACCCCTTATCAGACATATGGTTTGCAAGTATTTTCTCCTATTCTGTATATTGCATTTTCATTTTGTTATTTCTTTTGCTGTGCAGAAATCTGTAATGTCATGTAGTCTCACTTGATTTTTCTTTTGTTGCTTGTTGCTTGTGCTTTTGGTGTCATACTGAAAAAAACCATTGCTATGACTCATGTCAAGGAGCTTTTCCCCTATGTTTTCTTCTAGAAGTTTTGTGGTTTTAGATTTTACAATTAAGTACTTACTCCATTTGGAGTTAAGTTTTGTGAGATATGTAATGCAGGGGTCCAGTTTCAATCCTTGCAGGTGGAGATCCAATTTTCCAAACACCATTTACTGAAGAGACTGTCTTTTCCCCATTGGGCTGTCTTGGTGCTCTTGCCAAACGTTAGTTGACCATATATGTGTGGATTTATTTCTGGGCTCTTTATTCTGTTCCATTAGTATCTGGTTTTATGCCAGTACCAGATTGTTCTTATTACTACAGATTTGTAACATTAGTTTGAAATTAAGAAACGTGAAGAGGAATCTTTTGTTATTTCATACACATTTTAGGATTTTTTTCTATTTCTGTGAAAAATGCCATTGAATTTTGATAGAGATTACCTGGAATCTATAGATGGCTTTGGGTAGTGCAGATATTTTAATAATATTAACTCTTTTGATCCATGAACATGGTATATCTGTCCATTTATTTGTGTCTTCAATTTCTTTCATTAATGTCTGATAGTTTTGATGACTATAATTTTTACTTCCTTTGTCAAATTTATTCCCAAGTATCTTACTCTTTTTCATGCTATTATAAATGGGGTCTTTTAATTTCTTTCCAAATAGTTTATTGTTAGTGTATAGAAGTGCAACTAATTTTATAAGCTGATTTTTTAACCTGAAACTTTAACAAATTCATTTATTAGACCTGACAGGTTTTCAATGGAGCCTTGAGGATTTTCTGTATGCAAGATCATGTCATCAGAAAGCAGGTAATTTTACTTCTTCCTTTCTGATTTAGATGGAAATTTTTTCTTTTTTTTTTCTTTTATTTTTCTTGCTTTCCATATTACTCTAAGACTTCCACCAGTACTGAATAGGAGTAGTGACAGTGGGCACTCCTGTCTTGTTTCTGACTGTAGAGGGAAAGCTTTCAGCCTTTCACCATTGAGTATGATATTAGCTGTGAGCTTATCATGTATGGTCTTTCTATACCCAATTTGTTGAGCATTTTTATGAAGAAAGGATGTTGAATTTTTGTCAAATGCTTTGTCTTCATCTATTAATGTGTTGCCAGTCTCTGAGTAGGGAGAAACTGATGTGGGACCTTCATGCAGTGTCCAAAAAGCCTGGGGAAAAGCCAGCTGCTCACCCTGCTCTTCCTTTCCCTGCCAGGAAAACTTTCTAACTGAGGGTCTCCTTCTTGGTGCCAAGCAATGCCCACTCAAGGGATGGGATGATGCAGACAAAATGAAGTTGTTCTTCCATCCTTTTTTGTGCCATTATTCTCAAGTTTTCTTCACTGTGATGCCAAATCTTCTTAAGTGGATTCCAGAACTCTTCCGGAGCTGTTTTTGTTCAGAGATCGCTGTCTGATTGTTGATCCTTGTTGGGGATCAGAGGCTGGGGTCTCCTATACTACCATCTTGGTGGTCTGCACCTCTCAGGAAGGACAGAGTGCTGTTGTGTGAAATCTGACACCCGGTAGAGTTCACAGAATTTACAGAGACTGCAGAGTTTGGTAAGTATCCTGGAAAATCAGTTGTTCCAAGGGGCACTCTCTAGGTCCTCATGGCCAAAAAAAGTATCTTCCTTAAGCCCAGAATCACAGCTACAACTGCTTTGCCAACAGTAAGCAATTATCTCCATTCTGGGGGGAGGGTACAGCTCAGTGGTAGAGCATGTGCTTAGCATGCACAAGATCCAGGATTCATTCTCAGTACCTCCAATAGAAAAGGAGTCAAATAATTATCTCCATTCTGGCATAGCTGGAGCTGCCGTCTTCTGGACTGCTTGTCTTACAGAGAAACCTTTATCAGTTTTTCTGCCATTTTTCCAGGGAGCCAGTATAAAGGGCATTTATATCTCAGTTAAAATGAATAGTAAGGCACAAGATTATTATTTTAAATTCTGGGCACCATTCCAGAAATGTAGGAATTGGGAATGATTCTCCGGAGGAGGGATTTCTAGGCACTGTAGGTGTCATTTGAATGTCAGCTACATATTACATATTTCTGCATATGTAGCCCAGTATGTATTTCTAGTTGAAATAGTTAAAGACTATATATCAAATCCTTTTCGAGTTGGCCTAGCAAGGGCCCCACTTTCATATCCTACCATTTTCGGCAGCAGTTCTTTAAAAAGAGATTGGTTTTAAGATGCTTGTGATGATACCTGATGTCAGTTATGCAAACTTCAGAATATCCTGTATTTTAGCATCAGATATGTTTGAGCTGTGTGCAATTCTTGAATGATTTAGTCATCCTAATAACCCTTTATTCATTTTTCCTGTTCTGTCTCTCTTAATGGTCACTGATGAAAACATAACAAACACAGAGCTCTTAGCAATGGAAGTGTCCCAGAGAACTCAGCTCCACAGTTGCTGCCTGAGCTTAGAGCTCACCATCTAAAAATGCCAGTAACTCAGTCTGGTCGTCCACCAAGTCTGGTTTTCTGCTCCTGTTTCTATTGTGTGATCAAGACGTTGAATATGCCCAGATCCCAAGGGCCTTTCTCTGTCCTAGACTTTCCAATCTAATCACCCTGAAAAACATCCAACGTAGTAAATGCCACTTTAATTATAAGCTTGCTCCAACTGGATTAGAATCAAAATAAGCATGCTTAAGACAAAAATTAGATCTGAAAGGCAAAATTAGTTATTAAGCTTCTGAGACAGGAGCCCATTTTTATTTCATGATGAAGTGATTTTCTTTTCTAATTCTTACGTTAATATTCTCATTTCTATCATAAACTAGACCATCATCCAGTCCCACACATTGTTTCTCGAGTAATTCAGTTTACTTTTTACTTGACTTTTATGTCTCTTTCTGGTCTCACTTCAGGTTCCCTGCCTCTCTCCCCTTCAGGGCAGCCCAGGTTCTCCATGTGGATCTAAGCATTGCAGAGAAGCCCTAACAGTGGAGGTTAGTGAGCAGTTAGTTAAGAACACTGGCTTTAGAGTTAGACTTGGTTTCAACTTCTGGCTCCAACACTTGGTAGTAGTGTAATTTGCACATGGTATTTCCCTTTATAAGCTTCAGTTTCCCCTGTCATAAAATAGGGAGAAATCATACTTATTTGTAGAGTGGTTTTCAGGATAAATGAGCTTATGTAGGTAATGCCCTTGGCAAAGGGCCTGGCAAATGCAGTAATATCACCTGACGGTGATATTGATACCATTAGGAGGATGCTCACCAGGTCCACGTGTAAATCTGGAATCAGGAAGAGTTCAAATCCCAGATCTGGCTCCTGAGAGCTGCAAGACCCTGGACATGTTGTCTGATTCCTCTGTACTCAGTTGTCTTTTTTGCAAAATAGGGATGAAAACCTCTGTTTCATAGGTGTCATTTCTGGGTGCTGTGCTTTTTTAATACAAGCTTTTTCTAAAAGACAAATGTCAGGCTGTATTTGCATATGTAAAGTGACCACCATACATTTTTCTCTGAAATACACTGGTAATGAGAGAGAAACATGACCATCACTTAGTAAAGTTTTCAAGGGGAAGTTACTCTTGTTCCATCCATCTGGCCATAAATATCACCTTCTATTCAAATCATATAGTAACAGACTTTTAACTTCAGGTGAGGTTCTCACAATTAGAATGGATAGTGTTATGAACAAGTTTGCTCTGCTCTGTGTTCATTCTACAGATTCAGGTTACAGGAGGCGGGCAACTGGTGCCGCTGAGCTGAGGCCGAGGCTGAGGCTGATAAAAGACTCTAGAAACCACAGTGGCCTATTGTTGATGATGGTGAGGAACCCAATACTTCAGATGTTCTAAAAATGGGATGACTTTTCCTAGTCAGAGAGAAAACTACTACCTTGGAACCAGTTCCACTATAAAAGGATACACAGAAGAGAATGAGTGAGCTATTTATTTCACTCCTAGCAAAGGACCTTATGGTAGACATGGTCTTACTGTCCCAAATCATTTGCTTGTGCTGTCTCTAAGGGGACTGTACTTTCTATCCCAGTGACGTCAGGTTTCATGTGACTTGATCTGACCAATGAAATGTGAGCAGTATGCCACTTCCAAACAGAAGCTTTAAGAGCCACTGGGAGTTCTTTGCTCCTGGGAGTTCTTTCAAAGAATTTTCTCTAATGATTCCCTTACATGGGCCAGAAGTACTGTGATGGTCACTGGACTTGACTGACCTCTTCCCGACAGTGCTGCAAGATAAACCCAGTTTGTCGACCTTTTCACTTTGAGATATAGGAATGCACTGTCCTCAAGTTTGGTTTTTAGTCAACACAAGCATGTACACCCACGTCCCTCATATATATTTAATTTTTCCAGACTGTTGAGTAAATTCCCCTGTCTTTTGTTATCTTCTGTGAGATAATTTAACTTCTTACTGCAGTTGGAAAATGTGATGCAAATGATACTGTAGTAAATGAAAGAACTTCATCAATTCCTAATTAGAAATTGAACGACTATGTGGATGGCTTAATAAAATAGCCTGCCTCTAGTAATCTATGGCAAAAATCAGTTCAGGGAAGACTTCATTGAAAGTATGAGATTAAAAAGCTCTCATTACATTTATTTAAAACATTATCTCCCTCACTGTCGGACCAGAAGTGTTCAACAGAACTTTCCATAATGATAAAAAGAATTCTATATCTGTGATGTCCAATATAGTATCCACTAGCCACATGTGGCCATTGAGCATCTGAAATATACCAGCACAGCTGAGGAACTGAATTTTACATTTAATTAATTTATGTTTAAATTTAAATAACCACATATGGCTAGCAGCTAATAAATTGAACAATGGACCTTAGACCTTGCAATGGAAGGGGTTTTTTCCCTAATAATTGAAGTACTCTTTCATATTACTGTCACTGGCACTAGGGAACTTATATATGTGTGTTTATGTGTGTGTGTGTGTGTGTGTGTATAGTGGTCTCTCTAAGCAAGTACTGGATAACCTCATCTTTTATGTTCAGGCAACCGTATCATGTGGATTCAAGAAAGCATTGCCTGTAGAAATAAAAGCAAAAATAAACAAACTGGATCTAATTAAACTTATAAGCTTTTGCACAGCAAAGGAAACCATAAGCAAAACAAAACAACAACAACAGAATGGGAGAAAATATTTGCAAATGATGCGACTGACAAAGGCTTAATTTCCAGAACATATAAACAGTTCATACAACTTAATAACAAAGAAAAACAAACAACCCAATCCAAAAATGAGCAGAAGACCTAGACAAGCAATTCTCCAATGAAGACATACAAATGGCCAATAGGCACATGAAAAAATGTTCATAATCACTAATTATCAGATGCAAATCAAAACTACAATGAGGTATCACCTCACACCAGTCAGAATGGCCTTCATTCAAAAGTCCACAAACAATACATGCTGGGGAGGCTGTGGAGAAAAGGGAACCCTCCTACACTGCTGGTGGGAATGTAGTTTGATGCAGCCATTATGGAAAACAGTATGGAGATTCCTCAAAAAACTAAAAATAGACTTATTATATGATCCAGCAATCCCATTCCTGAGCATATATTCAGAGGGAACTCAAATTGGAAAAGATACATATACCCTAATTTTCATAGCAGCACTATTTACAATAGCCAAGACATGGAAACAACCTAAATGTCCATTGACAGATGACTAGATAAAGAAGCCATGATATATTTATATAATGGAGTACTACTAAGCCATAAAAAAGAATAAAATAATGCCATTTTCAGCAACATGGACTTAGAGATCATCATTCTAAGTGAAATAAGCCTGACTCATTCTAAGTGAAGTGAGCCTGAAAGAGAAAGAAAAATACCATATGATATCACTCATATGTGGAATCTTAAAAAAAAGAAAAAAGAAGACACTAATGAACTTATCTACACAACAGACTCAAAGGCATAGTAAACAAATTTATGGTTACCGAGGGGAAAAGGGGTAGGAAGGGATAACTTGGGAGTTCGAGATTTGAAAACATTAACTATTATATATAAAATAGATAAACAACAAGTTTCTTCTGTATAGTACAGGGAACTATATTCAATATCTTGTAGTAACCTATAATGGAAAAGAATATGAAAACAAATACATGTATGTATATGTATGACTGAAACATTATGTTGTACACCAGAAATTGACACATTGTTAACTGAATATACTTCAATTAAAAAAAAGAAGGTCTTGCCTGTTCTGTTTCAGATTCATATGGGTCTTGTCAACAGAGATCTAATCTAGCTTTATGGAGCAAATGTTACAATAAAGCATTTCCCCAAGATTGTCCCACTATGCAAGCAGATAGGACAATATTCCAGAATCATAAGTCAAAGATGTTCTGATTTTAGCCCACCCATTGATCTCGAAAGAACCACTCCCAAATTATCCCGACAACTTCCAATATTATACTTCTAAACCTCTATACTTTAGCCCTTTTACTGGAAATTTGACTCCCAAGTTCCTCGAACAACCAGCTTTTAGATGCCTCAGTTACTGAATTGAAACTCAACTATATCTTCATCTCAATATATAATTAAATAAGGAGTTTATATCCCCCGTGTTCAAAAGACTCATCTTACTGCAGAGATGTAATATTCTGGAAACTACAGCAATTGTTAAGAGAATGGGATTTGGAAAATAATAATTCCTATGTGAGGATACAATTATTTGGGAAGGCTGGAGGCTGATGTGTTTTTAGGGACACTTGGACACTGACCCTTTTTACTTTCTGTGGCTGTGGCCTTCCTGGTGGACCTTCTCAGGGAGTAGGGAAAAGGAAAAGAAAAAACTTGCCAAGACAGGCCACATTGGTCACTGCCTTAAAGAGATTCTTTTTCCTTGGCTAATTAGCTCTGACATTTAATCTGTTTTTATGTATATATATTTTTATTGACATATAGTCAGTTTACAGTGCTGTGTCAATTTCTGGTGTACAGCATAATGCTTCAGTCATACAAGAACATACATATATATTCATTTTCATATTTTTTTCACCATAAGTTACTACAAAATATTGAATATAGTTCCCTGTGCTAAACAGTATGAACTTGTTTATCTATTTTATATATAGTAGTTGGCATCTGCAAAGGGATAAATTGGGAGTTCGAGATTTGCAGATACTAACTAATCTCTTCTTAATGAGGGTGTGGTGTGTTCTCTTCCCGTAATTACAGAACACCCTGGCTCTATTTCCTAGTAACAGTCTGGGAATTAATTCATCTGTAGGACTTAGTATAGCAACTATTATCGTGGCCCCAGTAAAGTGATAACTGATGTTGTTTTGTTTTTACTGGGTTGTAAAATTAAAATGTGATTTTACTCCAAGAACCAAAAAAAAAAAAAAAAAGCTTCAAAGCTTCAAAGAAACATAGCATCTTTTGGAACAAAGTAAAAAGCTATTCAACAGAAAGAGATAAAGTTACATCAAGTATATGCACACCAAATGTACCCCCCAAATGCAAGGGTTTATAGTTTTCTATTAAAAAACAAAGGATGATGGGATGATGGAATTAAAGATCAGGCTCCCTTCTACGGACAAGCTAGGTGTGAGCAGCCCTGACCTTTCTTCACATCTGAGAGCAGGAAGTTAATGAGAGAATATAAGAACGAAAGCTGAGGCACTCTGAGTGTCCACAGGCTGTCTGTGGCTGCCTATGTGCCAGACCCTGGAATTTTTCTCCCAGATTTCATCTCCAGTTTCCCTTGGCCCAATCAGGTGTATTCACGAGGCTCTAAGGCACCTGCTGTCTGAGCAGTGGGTCCCACAGGAAGCTCCCAGTGTGGTTACAGGGATCCTCTCTGCAGATGAGTGACAGAGATAGGGGTTCATCCTCAAGTCTTCCCGTGATGGAGAAGTAACGCCTCCAGTAGGAGTAGCCTCAGTTCCTAGGTGACACATTTGAGTCAGATTTTCTTCATTTGGAAACTAAATTGGACAGTTCTGAAAATGCATTAACTCTTCTAAATGTTAACCTGAAAGAGATAACTAACGCATTTTCCAAAATAGTTGACCAGCATCGGGACCTGACTTAAGCAGTGAAGAATTCAAATGTATAGCAAGAGAATATTAAAATATGGGAGCAGATATTTTACAGGGTTTAATGTAAATGATCAATCTTATATGGATTCTGTGGAATCTTAAACAAAAAACCCCACTATGAATTCATCTACAAAACAGAAATAGACTTGCAGACATAGTAAACAGTCTTATGGTTACTGGGGAAAGGGGGGTAGGAAGGGATAAATTTGGGAGTTTGAGATTTGCAAATGTTAGCCACTATATATAAAAATAGGTTTTAAAAAAGTTTCTTCTGTATAGCACAAGGAACTATATTTAATATCTTGTACTAATCTTTAATGAAAAAGAATATGAAAACGAATATATGTATGTATATGCATGACTGGGACATTGTGCTGTACAGCAGAAACTGACACATTGTAACTGACTGTACAATAAAAAAAAGTTAAAAAAATCTTTTATGGGTTCTATCTAATGTAAAAGAGAGCAAATCCCCATGACTTACTTCTCAAAATATAAATAGAGCAGGAATCAGAAAGAGTGGATTTGTCGGGAAAATGCATTTATGTATTTGCTGTGTCTTTATTCTCCAGGGAAAAACATAAAACTCTGCAGCTAAAGCATCAACTTGATTGCTTAATGATGGTTAACATTTAAGAATTTGCTCTGGGCGAAATAATGTGAAAATTTAAATAGTGTTGCAACGCGCCATTAGTGGGGGTTTTCACTGTCTATTTCCAAATGAGGACATAAGTGAAAGATACAGAGAAGCTGCTTGGACTGTATGATGTTCAGTCAAATCCTCTTCCTTTTATTGACTGTAGATTACAAGCTGCTTTAATTGCATAGATGGCTTTGTTTTTAAGCTGTTAGTCTTTAAAGAAACTTTAAGGTTTCCCTATTTGGCACATATTCTTGTAGTCCTTGGATGCAAAATGTCTACATGTGCATATAGACACTGAAATATATTTTGTATTTACCAAACAGAATAGCAATTTATTCCAAGTTTCAGAGTCACCTCCTCTAAGAAAATAAACTGACTCTCCTCATTGCTGATAATGTACACATCGCGCTCCTTGCAAGATTACATATTGCCCACTCCCTTTATTTCTGAACTCCAGCAAAGGGTCCACTATTCTTTGGGATGCATCTAATTAAATTTTAGGGCATATTCAAGTGCTAGAAATAATAATAATAAAAAAAAAAAGACCAGAGCTCACGCATAATAGCAATAGTATTCATCAGAACAGTCATTTAAATAAACACTTTGAATCAAGCAAACTAAACATCATAATGCAAAAGCAGAATAGAATTTAAATTTAAATCAACATTCTACCCCATGAAAAGCAGCAGGGCGGGAGTAAAATTGACAAAGATACTTTTACTTTACCCATGTAAACATCAGACTGTTTTTTTTTCCTCCCTAGCTTGCTTTTCTTTCTTTGGCATGACAGTTCTGATTCTTCAGCCTCCCCATGAAGAAGAGAAAAATTCCCTTGAAGCTGAACTAAATTCATCAGCAAATGAAATTACATTCATTTGATAAAATGCTAAATGGAAAAAGGCAGGTTTATTTTAAGCCGTCAACAGGCTGTTTTAGTTAATCATGCACAGTGCAGAAGACGGGAGTTTGGTTGCTAAGAAAATGCTTGGCATGTTTCCACGAGATTCATGTGATGTGAAATGCATCTGCTCGTTTTAACAGTGAAATAGAAAAAACATAAAATAAACAGTTCAGGGTATATTTAGTGAGTCACTGTGGAACACCAAGCCAAAATAACTTCTGTCGTCGGTTTATTTTATACAAACTTATTGTTATGACGTTAGCCTTTTCTTATAATTCAAAAATTTTCATTATAATAGTGATATTTTGTTAGAAAATTGATATATATTCATTGCCAACAAATTGGAAAATATAAAATAAAAAAATTAAAATCTGCTGTGACACACACAAACACAAATACCAAAATCTACAATGCCTGGGGCGTGCACGGTTGGGGCTCAATATTTATCTGCTGAGTGAATTAATATATATTTACAAATATGGGGCCAAACTGCATATACTTTTATAACCTGCTTTTTGTCCATTAAGATGTTTAGGATAATCAGTTTTCTATGTTATTAAATATTCTTCTTTAGCATTACTATAATAGTTTCATCATTATGGGACATATCAGTTGTTCTCTTGCAAGACTTTTAGCATAGCCAGGAGCTAAACACAAGCATCTCCCCCACTGAGCCTGATACGACGCCGCTGATGAAATCTGAACGTGCTCAAGATTTTCTGCTTGGATGTGACACTGATTTCTCTGGTTATCGAGACCGTCACTGGAGTCTCAGCTAGTCTGATCATGTGTAATTTCACCATTTCCAGCGCCAGATACAGACCTTCACTACTTAGATAGACGTGGATGCTCTTAGCATCCAGGCATATTAATGTGAGATGAGAGAGACTAGCCAAAGGCAGCAGCCTGCTCGGCACCCCGCTGCACATCATAGTGGTCCTCAGAGTGAGGTAACCATGGACGCCCATGTCCACAGCATCCTCAGGGTGGCTGCCATGGACAGAGAAGACAGGCCAAAAGAACAGTATTAAATCACAATGCAGAAGAATATATAGATTAAGAAAACTATGGATGACACGATCCAGAAGGCTGAGAAGTTCAAAGCGGAAAAATGAGAAGCAGAGAAACATGGCTGGTGGTTTCTGAGAACTCACCTGAATCTACCACCTTCACTAAGGACAAAACGGAAATCAGGAAAATTCAAAGCAAAAACAATGATGGGAGGCAAACCGAAGCCTCTGGAAGATTCTGGAAGATTCAGTAAAATCATTGACTGGCTGAACAAGAACTAGACTGCTTGGAAGGATGAATTGGAGTATCAGCAGGATTATCAAGGAATTCCAGTATTCTGCAAGTTCACCAGTCCTCGCTGGACCAGGGAGCTGAGGACAAGCTCCCCGACACAACGTGCCTCGTCCGAACCCATGATCAAAGAGGGTGACCACACTGGCCAGAAGGAACCCGTGTTCTCAGATTTGTCACAAAGTTTAAATACGGGCCAAGTCAGTTCAATAGCAGCTTAAAACATTGTATTTAAACTGTGAATTACACTGGAGAGAAAAATTGATCCAAATAGGTATAAGAGCTCAAGCAAAAGAGAAATTCATTTCTTGCTCACTTAATGGCGCAGGGCAGGAGCTCTTGGTTGGTAGATTGCACGGCTCCACACAGTGACTTAGGGACGCAGGTTTATTTTGCCTCCTCCAGGGTGTCATCCTCATCATCTTCCTCCAGGCACGGAGAGAATGGGGAGCACAGAGCGGGCAACCCTGCTTCTTTCACGCCTTGTCTCAGAAATGCCATTCATCACCAAAACTCAGTCATGTGATCCCACTACAGAAAGGCTGGGATGGGTAGGCCGATTGCTGGCCCCAAAAGAAGAACAAATGGATTGGTGGGGAAGAGAGGGAAAAGCTGGCATTGTCTGCAGTGGTTTATATTTGGTCCTATTTTGGATACTTGAGTGATTCTCATTGCACTCCAGCAGCATTGGAAGTGAGTAGAAAATGTGTGTCTTGATGAATAAAGATCCACTTTAAACTGGTGCCATAAAAAAAGTAGAATTTCTAGGCCAAGTGGTATACAAAATTCTAAACCTTCTTATTAGATACCATCAGTCAACTGCTAGAATTTGTTCAGTTTATATTTTCAACTCCACACAATCATCTACACCACTGTCAACACTACATATAGTATTAACATTGTTAAGCTTTTATTATATATATTTGTATTTATTATATATATAATATTCACACACAAGATAAAGTATTCAAACAATAGATAAAAGATGAGTGAGAGATGTAAAAAAAGTCACCAGAGGGAATCACCACTAATTTGTTCACCATCTTTTCATACAACTCTCTATACAAATATATTGCACACAAAGATTACATTATACTTGCTTTTTAAAAAAACTATCATCCTTCTTCTCTTGTTCTATTTTCCTTTTTTTTTAAATTTCTTTATTCCCTTCCTTCCTCCCTCCCTCAAGTTCCTCTTGCTTTTCTTTTCCTTTTCCTTTTTCTTTTTAATTGAAGTGTAGTTGATTTGCAATGTTAGTTTCAGGGGTACAGCAGAGTGATTCAGTTATACATGTACATACATTTATATATTTTCCATTACAGCTCATTACAAGAAATTGAATATAGTTCCCTTTGCTATACAGGAAGTCCCTGTTTATCTATTTCATATATAGTGATGTGTATCTATTAATCTCAAACTCCTAATCTGTCCCTCCCTCTCCTTACCCCCATGGTAAACACAGTTTGTTTTCTATGTCCGTGAGCCTATTTCTGGTTTGTAAATAAAATTTGTATTTTTTTTTTTTAGATTCCACATATAGGTGATGTCATATGATAATTACCTTTCTCTGTCTGACTTCACTTCATATGATAATCTCTAGGCCCACCCATGTTGCTGAAAATGGCATTATTTTATTATTTTTTATGGCTGAGTAATATTCTATTGTATATATACACCACATCTTCTTTATCCAGTCCTCTGTTGATGGACATTTAGGTTGCTTCCATGTCTTGGCTATTGTAAATAGTGCTGCTATGAAGGTTGGAGTGCATATGTCTTTTCAAGTAAGAGTTTTCTCTGGATAGGTGCCCAGGAGTGGGTTTGCTGGATCATATGAGTCTATTTTTAGTTTTTTAAGGAACTTCCATACTGTCGCCCATAGTGGCTGCACCAATTTACCTCATTGTTGGCTTTTAATGGCTGTCACAGAGTCACTTTACTGAGTCAGTCCTGACTTGAGGGGATATGATCACATGGTAACTGAGAGCATGGACCCCAGAGCCACACTGCCTGGATCTGAATTCTGCCTTGTCCATGTACGTGCAGTTATGACCTCTCTGTCTCCTTATCTGTAAAATGGGATAGTAAGAGTACCTACATCATTAGGCACTATTAATCCACGTGAGGATTAAATGAGTTAATACATGTTATGTGTCTTGAACAGCACCTGGTGCATAGCAAGTGCTATATGTGTTTGCTATTATTATTTATCTATCATCTATGCTACTAATATTTTCTCCTGCCTATGGTTTGTCTTTAGGCTCTACTTATAGTACTATTTTCCATATAGACTTTAAAATCTTTTTATGCAGTAAAATATGTCTAGCCTTTCCTTTATAACTTTTGTATTTCCAGGTGTGTCTTAAAGACGTGTATCTCTTTTATTTCCTTTTATGTCATCCATGCCACATATATGTTTTTCTAATTTATGCTTCCTTTCGATTGTAATTTGTAGTGGAGCTTTTGGTGACTATTTTATTAAAGTCATTCTTTTTTTAAATTTTATTTTTTATTGAAGGGTAGTTGATTTACAATGTTAGTAAAGTCATTCTTTTTCTTTAAGGTTTCTCGTTTGCTTAGAAAAGTCTTTGCCACCCATTTACAGTGTAATTAATTTAGGGAGAATTGAGGTAGGTAGAGATATAACTTTTTTTTTCTAAATTGTTTGCTAGTTATTTACTCTCGTATTACCCTGTGCTTTGAAGGGAGATACTGAGGGCTGGTACCTCCCTTGGATCCTGAATGCACTGCAGCCACACCCCTCCTTTTGTTACAAAGTCAGTGGGAGAGAGGTGTGTGTGTATAGCAACTCTTAATTACCATCCCATAGATAACTCAACAGGAGATCAATGTACAAAAAAAAAAAAAAAAAAAAAAAACAACTCAAAAAAAACCCCACAACTCAGCCTGGGCTCCTCACACAACTATCCCCTGGGCTCTGCTCAGAAATGTCAACTCACATTAACTTTACATAAGTCAGCTTGGAAGAAGACTTTTTTAAAGGTATATAAATCTTTTACAAAGCTAACTATAAGTGAGTCTTGAAGTTTCCGCCATGGAGTCATCTATGCGTTAGGCTCTTTAATGATGACAAGTAACGGGAAGCTGAAGAGTGTTTCTGGAAAATGAAATCCACATGTTATTTCTCTGAATCGGTCACTCTAGTATGACTTTCTAGATTGGAATGAAGACAAAAGGGATCAAAGGAAGTTTGGCAGAGGTAAGTCTCCCCAAATAGATTTTTGACTCTGGAATATAGGATTAGCTAGTCAACAGCTCACAAAACGTTTTTTATACGACTTCCTTGTCAGGGAGTGCTCAAGCCTGAGATTCTACGAGTGAGGAGCTTAGAGAATCTCAGATGCCACCAGTCTTTTTTTATCCCCCCCAAAATCTTATTAACAGAGCTATGGACCTTGGACTGTAATATCTATTTCTTAAAATAATTTGGCCCGGTTAGGTCTCTGGCAGTGCTCTTCTAACTATGTATGTAAAGAACCAGTAATTTTTTTTCCAATCTGCAAAGGAACATTTCTGTAGAATATTGTAAATATAAGTTACTAAAAAAATTAAATGAAAATAAAAACAAATATACCTAAAAATAGAAGTGCAATTGTTTTTATTACTAGAGATACTAGATATTAAATTACTCTGTCACATTGCTATAAAAGTTTCCTAAATGCTAATTTCTTTTTAGTTAGTTAGAAGTTTTTACTTTCTGGATTTACTTCATTGCAGACCAGTAATAGTACCTCACGCTTTGAGTGGCACTGCTCTACATCACTTCTGACTCCTAAATAAATGTGTTTTTCAAAGCCAAGACTCCCCATCAGAAAAGGGTGAAGAAAGACTTAATATACAACAGTGAACGCCTATCTACGTAACTGCAGCAAATGTTAGGACCTCTTCATTCCTGTGATCTGGTTACAGACAGTTCCCTAAATATGACCTGTGGCCTAATTTTTAGTTCTGAACTGATAAAGTTATGATACCTGTGGAATCTCTCACTCTGCACGTAATACTCAAATCCTAAAGGTGCTGCCTGTGTGACATCCTCCTTTTCAACTGTAATTTATTCAATGTTTTCCATGCTTAAGAATCTTTTTTTTTTTTTTTCAAATCAAAGTCTATGAGTTTAGTGCCATGTGGAATGGTACACAGCACAGAGCTTCACATTCTGGTTTTACACCAAGTAAGGATTCTCCAAATCCCATTTGTTCTGTGGTTCCCTAAACCGGGAGCTCTTGGCATTTTAGGTACTTTCTCTTCAACACTGAGAGAAATCCAAATAGAAGCATTCATGGACATCATTTTACTGACCTCTACTTCTCTGACTCCTCTGAGTTTTGCTTACAGTTTATACCAGCATCCTGTGTTTTGCTTATGATATAAACCACTGAGTGCAATCAGACTGGCAGAGCGTTCTTGTAACCACAATTATGTAGTTGGACTGTAGAGAAATCCATTCCTCAATTGTTCTTTTTTTCTGAAAAATGTAGGTTTAATCTCCCAGAATAAAAAAAGAATCAGTTTTTATGCAGTTTACTCAGTGGCACGCTTGCTTCATTTCACTGTTTAGACACCGAGTTTCTTTCGCCAGTTTTATTTATTCTTTCACCATTTTCTTCACCAGTATTATTGCTTCATGCAACAAAATACTGGTCTTTAGAATACCTTTAAACACTTGTAGAGATGAGGAAAAAATTAGACCATTTATTTATTTATCTTCCAGGGTGTGTAGTTCTTTCAGTTACCTTTGATTAGAGTGTGTTTAGAAATAGTCGGTTTATGGTTATTAGAGTAGGCAAGAGAAATAAGCAAAATTTTAGTGTCAGGTTCCCAGTGAAATGCCATTGCATACTGTTAATTTTATCACAATTTATCTTAGCTCATTGACCTTACCGGCAGTTTTATCTCAGCAATAACACAGTAGCTGACCTCTTTTTTGGTTAATTGCCATCCTTTTTCACTCCTTAAATTTGTTCTATTATGTTGAGAAAGAAAAAAATCTGCTAAGGTAAAGATTCACATGTACCAAACAGATACTACTCTGAAAGCAATTGTACACCAATCAAATGTAATATATGTGGTTATACATACTAATTACCAACAGTTGTAAGCAGGGATCATTTCTAAGCTCTACCCTATATAATAAGTTTTAATCATTCACCAGGAAGTTCAAGTCCATCAATAGTCTTAAGAGTCTCTCTGAGTCTGCTTCAGAGAATAGACTGTACCAGTTAGAAGAAAGAGAAGAGTCTGAATACCCAGGAACCAGGCACTTGCCCAGGGATGGGGGAGAGGATGAGAAGTCCACGGTGAGGCCAACCACAGAGCCCCAGGGCCACTAATTCGTAAAACCTAGAAAGGTTTCCAGCGTACTACAGACTTCATGTCCCACCACTGGGCATCCTTCTCCTTGTCCAGAACTCATGCTGCCACTTCTGTTTTTGGATCCTGCCTCTTGTAGCTCCTCTCTCCTCCAGGACCTTACTCCAGTCATTATCTTGGGCATGTGGCTGCATAAAAATTAAGCTTAGGAGGTATCACCAAATTCTCATACCTTGTTTGTACAAAAGTAAGAGTGCCTCTAAAGCTGTTCTAACTAATCCACACATCTACAATACCTGGAATTTCACAAATGAAAACCCACTTCTGACATTCATTATGCTAATTATCAAAACCTCCAGTGTTAGAGCTAAAAGATAGCTAAGACACCATTTTAGCTAAATAGCTAAGACACCATTTTAGCTAAAAGATAGCTAAGGCAGCATTTTGATTAAATGCTACCAATAACCACCACTGGTCTATGTCTTTCCAATTAGAATAACTGCCTGCCTGAGAGTCTGGATGAAAAAGAACGGAAACCCATTTGCAAATAGAACATCAGCTGAAGTATTGTAAAGTGAAGTACAGACCACAGAAATACCTTCCCTTTAAAACAGCATGGAGATTCCTCAAAAGACTAGGAATAGACTTACTGTATGACCCAGGAATCCCGCTCCTGGGCATATATCCAGAAGGAACCCTACTTCAAAATGACACCTGCACCCCAATGTTCATAGCAGCACTATTTACAATAGCCAAGACATGGAAGCAGCCTAAATGTCCATCAACAGATGACTGGATAAAGAAGAAGTGGTATATTTATACAATGGAATACTACTCAGCCATAAAACCAACAACATAACGCCATTTGCAGCAACATGGATGCTCCTGGAGAATGTCATTCTAACTGAAATAAGCCAGAAAGAGAAAGAAAAATACCATATGAGATTGCTCATATGTGGAATCTAAAAAAAAAAAACAAAACACACAAAGCATAAATACAAAACGGAAATATACTCATAGACATAGAATACAAACTAGTGGTTGCCAAGGGGGCAGAGGGTGGGAAAGGATAGACTGGGATTTCAAAATTGTAGAATAGATAAACAAGATTATACTGTATAGCACAGGGAAATATATACAAGATCTTATGGTAGCTCACAGAGAAAAAAATGTGACAATGAATATATATATGTTCATGTATAACTGAAAAATTGTGCTCTACACTGGAACTTGACACAACATTGTAAAATGATTATAAATCAATAAAAAATGTTAAAAAAAAAAAAAAGAAATACTTTCCCTTTAGAAATTCGAGCTACTTGAAACAGGGGACTACATGTAGGATGTCCTCTTTTTCATCTATTTATTCTTTTTTTTAAATTGAAGTATAGTCAGTTACAATGTGTCAATTTCTGGTGTACAGCACACTGTCCCAGTCACGCATATATATGTACATAACCCACTGCAATCCAGCTCTCATATTAACCATCATAATAAGACTGATTCCGCCAAGACTGTTTATGACCTAGATGCTTAATCCAGTGTGCCAAGTCCTAGCACAGCTCCTGAAACACAGTTTTAAAGCATCCATATTCACTTCTATAATTTTATGAGGAAATGAACATATCTCAATCCTATTTTTCCCTTACCATATCCTTTGTAATACTCTGAATGTTTTAATCATACTTTTGAAAAGCCTTGATTCAGGCATTAGACAGGAGAGTCTGGAAAAGTAATTAAGTGGGATATGCCATGCTCATTATTCAGCAAATGAATTCTCACTTCTCATGAAATGATTTATTTTTTTTAAAGTCAGTTTATTTCATTAAGTCCACAAGCTCTCCAATAATCAGTCAGCCTCATTCAACCCAAATATGTAAACGCACCTGAAGATGATGATAACTAAATGCCTCTGGATAAAGCACAGCTAGTAAAGATTCTCTCATGGATAAATCCCACATTTTTCTCTGGCAAAATTAGTAGTCTACTGATTGCTGACAACCAGATTCCTTCCTGTAATAAAGGTATGCTATTTCCCGCTACCTACTGGTGTTAACCTCTCTTCAAAGACTCCAGACCAAATAAAGGAATTAGAAGTTGATGATAGGTTCACAGGGGCATTTTCAGGCATGCAGTACTTACAGTCTAATACATCCTGTTCTGAAGCTGTCTGAATCTTAATTCAATACAACAAAGAAATGCACATTTTCCACTCAGTGTATTTGAGTGCTTTCCCTCCCATAGAATGGAATGTTGGGCGCACCTTTATTTTCATTCAAGTGGGTAATATAAATGCGCACAAAATGTTGGAGATGCCACTAGGAATAACTGAACATTTTGCTTGTGGAAAGATTCAGTTGCAGAGAAATAAGAACAAATTCAGAGCGGGTTGAGGAACCTCCAAATCATGAGTAGAAACATTTTTAAAAATTCTTTTCCTATATTTTCTGACACTCAGAATTTTGAAAGCTCCTTTGATTATCTTTGAAACAGCCCCATCAGTCCCAGAGAAAGCTACAAGGAGCAAAAAGGCAAGCTGTGTGGGTGGGTAAACATCATCCTTTAGGAGGGAGGGAGATTTAGGGTCTGATTCAACTGACATTAGGCTCACTTGATCAGTTTCAGACACCGTGCTCTGTGCTTAATCAGGGATACGCTATTGCGTCCTACCGTGTACTTTACAGATAGAGCTCAGGAAGAGAAGAGAGAAAATGTGTGTGTGCTCATGTATTTTTCTTTTTCTTTTATATTATGTGTATATCTGTAGTTTATAATTATGTATGTATCTTTATGTAAAATATATACATTTATTTTAAAATATATATTCATTTAACAATCCCAATGATTCACTCAAACCTTTAATGAACAAGGCAAAGCTCCTGCAGAGATTATACCTGGAAGAGGCTTAAAAGTATAGAGGAGCCCCTCTCCCCTGGCTGGTCTCAGTTCCCAAGTATCTCCCACATTGTGAGTATCTCGCTATGTATAAGATGGTCCTGGTGTTTAAAGAGAAGTAGTCTTTCATCATGTAACACAACTTCTAGTAAAGAAGTTGGGCTGGGCTTTAACGAAGAGGAGTTTTCCCCTAACATTCTGAGTTTACAGCCTGTTAATCCTGATACAAACTGTGTCTCCACTGAACTACCTTTAGTTGAATTCTCACAAGAAACTTGTGAGGGTGAATAGGTTTACTGACAGTGCCCCCCGCCATTTGTAGTAAAAGCCTTCCCCATCCTTTGGGGAAATGGGCCACCCTGACTCCAACCCCATAGTTCAGGCGAGGACTTATCATTATGGCCTCCTGTGTCCTGGAACATGAAGGAGGTCACGTGATTCCAGATAAGCCTATCAGAGAAACTTACTAATCTTGTCACAGCTGAGACCCAAACTAGGTCCCTCAGTGTCCTCTCCTAGACTTTTTTCTGCTGGAATTAACAGGAAAGAGACTTTCCTATCTCTGTGACTAAGTTCTATAATAATATTACCTTCAAATGTTAGCAGATCATGTTCCCACTGCGTAAAGATGTCTGAAAATATAAGACCAACACACTGGAACAAGATGTGAGGTAGAAGCCTGCCAGCATTCCAGCCCCTGCATCCAGTCATCCTAGAGGCCACATCCTACCCGGTCCTGCCCAAGGCTTATTTCATTGGTTTTCTTTTGTTTGTTTTTCATTATTTGATTATTTCAGAATCCTATTTATTGTCTCTTTAGCCTCAGCAAGTTAGAGTTAGTTTCTTCTATGGATGACGCTGTGTTGTCTCTGGTTCGTATGTGAGGACAGGTGAAATAACTTGCTATCCTCCCAAAGCTAGTAAATGACAGAACCAGCCAGCGACCCGAACCAAGCACATCTGAGCCACAGCACCAGCGTCCCTAAGTGTGAGACTTCATGGTTAGAAGAGGTTTCACGGAGTAGGATAGAATTTATTTATTTATGTATTTGGGGGGAGGGCAGGTAATTAGGTTTATTTGTTTGTTTGTTTGTTTATTCTTTTTTTTTAATGGAGGTACTGGGGACTGAACCCAGGACCTCGTGCATGCTAAAGACACAATCTACCACTGAGCTATATATACCCTGCCCCCAATTTTATTTTTTAAGCAACAGAAACTCTTGTTCTATATAGGCATTGGCAGAAAGTCATCATGGATGAGAACTTTTTGGGGGGCAAATGTCAGTAAAGTGATGCCCCCTCCATTATGTAAACAAACAGCAATAAACACTTTTCCTGGGGGGAAAAATAAAACAGAAATTTCGGGGATCCATGAAGGCCCAACTTTGTAGACTCCTGTGAACCAGTTTACAAAAGGAGTCCAGCACTTTCTGGAAAGAACGAAATTGAGACCCAGTACTTGCTCTGAGATTCAAATGTAAGAAAACTTGTTGAGTAGACTGGGATGGCCCCAACCAAGACCCCGGTCAGGAAAGAACAGCAGGACCTTTATGTTGCTTCATAACCAGCAATTTCAGCGCTTCCAGATGTGACTAATTAGATGTATTCGCTCAGCATTCATTCCCTGAGAGACAGGAAAACCCAGGACCAATTGTAGGTAGACCAGCCCCTGAGGGGAGGGCCATATTCATTGCCTTGCCGGCCTCCCTTAGGATCTGAAATGCCACCCACTGAAATCATTCCTCCTGGGCCTTCTGCTTTTAGGCAGCTGCCCGAACACCCAAGTCAGAATAAAGGGCCTATGCTAACAACAGACCACGGTTACTGGGTCCTGCCATGTATCAGGTCCTAAGAGTCGGACAGTAACAATGTATATTACAGCCTTGTCTACAAGAGCAGCCCTGTCCCTCCCTCACTCTCATCTCCTTAGCCATGTTGTATGTTTCTTCATAGCTGAATTTTATTATATATTTATTTGTTTTATTTTTGTTATTTGACTCCATTGGAAGAACCAGTCTTTCCCCCCTGTATGTCTCTTTCACTTTTACACACAGCACTTCACTTCTGTTCTCCAGATTTGTGGGGATTTGCCCCCACCAAGCAATTCTCTCTGGCATCAGCTGGGTATCCTGAAGTTTGACTCAATTCTGACACTATCTACCTGAAGACAGCATCAGATCCCACAAGTTAAGGGCTCATTCCCATGAGACTGCCCCCCATTTCAGATGCCAATCACAAGTAGTATGTCCCCAGCTTACCCACAACTTCTGTCTGACTTGACTACAAATCAGAGGGTCCCATGATTCCACCCTCTGGGATTTGATTATTTGTTAGAGCAGCTCACAAAGCTCAGGGAAACACTCTCATTTACAAGTTTACTATAAAAGGTTATGATAAAGGACATAGATAAACATCCAGATAAAAGAGATGTGAAGGGGCTTGCCACTCCCAGCACCTGGATGCATTCACCAACTCAGAAGCTCTCTGAACTGAGGCCTTTTATAGAGGCTTCATTACATGAGTATCGTTGATTAAGTCATTGGCCATTGGTGGTTGAGCTCTTCCCTCCGTGGAAGTGGGGCGGAGTGGGAGGGACTGAAAGCTCCAACCTTCTAATGACGTGGTTGGATTCACTGGCTACCAGCCCCCATCCTTGGGTGCTTTCCAAAACATAACAAGAGATAACTTTATTGCTTTCCTCACTTAGGAAATTCTAAGGGTTTTAGGAGCTCTGCCAGAGATGAGATCTATTTCTTATTATATATATTTTATATAAATATGTATTTTTATTATAAATAACAAATATGTATTTCTGATAATAAATAACAATATCACACTCCCAAACTAAAAACAAACAAACAAAAAAAACCAAAGAATTGCATGAGGACAGAACTCTGTCATTAACCTGAAACCAGATTGCTGGCAGATGGTGGGTTTCCAGTTAAAATTCATGGAATGAATGACAGTGCTGTGTGGTTTCATCATCAGAACCTCACGGGACAAGATTTGACAGGTTAAGTAAGTTGACAAGACAACATTGCTAGCAAGCAGCAGAATAAAGACCTGAATTCACTGGCGTGAATCCAAAGGCTTCACCTCAAGACACCAAATTATACTGGTTCCCAATATACAGAAGAGGTAGCAGGGATGCCCTGAAACATTTATCAATAAATAGCAAGAAACAAAGGAGAGAGAGGACTGCCCATTTCACATCTCTGGCCAGGGCTTGGCCTTGCCACCGATATCCACTAGAGCACAGGCCTGGAGGTTAAATCTGAGCTCCCTCCCTCAGCTGGCCACTCCCCACCCATGTGACCTCAAGGTCACCTACCTTCTCATAGTCCCTATTTCTTCATTTGCTATCTCCTAAGCCTTCTTGCAAGATTTCAATGAAGCAATGATGGCAAAGAATTTAGAACCGTTGCTGACTCCTGAGAAATTCTGTAGAATGGAGAGTGATTGGTTATAACACAAGGAAATACCCAGCTTTGCTCTGTCTCCAGCTGGCTCTAGGCTGGCTTCTAGTCACTTCTAGTCACTGTTGGTCGGTTGTTTGCTGAACGACATGGTTCACCTACATTCACTCCTCTTTCAAAACCCTTCCTGTTTTCTGCCCCTAGATTTTCAGTGGGATCCCAGTTGGGAATGCCTGAAAGGGCCGTGCTTACAATGAAGACGGGAATCCAATCACAACTCCTCTGGAAGAACGCGCCTGACCAGAAACACGGACTATACAGTCAGCAAAGCCCCAGACGCCAAGCCAGTTCTGGGCCTTCCCACTCTAGACCAGGTTGACGGCCACAGTCAATCCCTCTTCTTTATTCCTTATCCTGTAAAATCTTCCCCCGTTCCACCCCATTAGGTGGTTCTCCAAAAGGAGACTGTCTATTGGTGTAGTGTCAAATAAGGTTTGTCTGTATCATCTACACTGTCTTTAATAAATTTTTTGACAGATATTTGGAGTTATTTGCCCAGGGCTATCACCACATCACCATGACCAGAGAGAAGCACGTGGGTCTCCTGACAACTGGGGAGGCGCTCACTGCTGCCTCTACGTACTTTTATCAGAAGAGGTGACCACCGATGTGACTGTTGTCTCTAATTATGTATCCACTTTAATTTTTTAATCATGAGGACTTCTTTTTAATAGCAAGAAATATGACAATGCCAACCCAACTGAATCGCTTTGCTGTATACCTGAAACTCACATTGTAAATCAACTACACTTCAAAAAAAAAAAAAACCCAAACCAATCTTCCCCCAAAGCAATTGTCTATCGACTGAGGAGACATTATGAAAAATGGTTATAGTGACATAACTAGGACTTCTGAATGATTGGAGTTGTATAAATCACATCAACATCCACTTGCACTGTTTGGAGGACGGTAATGCATTTACGTGTGTGATCTTTGCTATTCAGGGAAAGCTGTCCAGGAAGCTGGGAACCCCCCACGTTAACATCCTGGCGCCTCAGAGACCTACATCCTACAGGCTGGGAACCCATGTCTAAAGGAATTTAACTGAGAATTTGGAGAAGAAAATACCACAAAGTTAATTTGAACTTTATCTCTCTGAGTGGTCTATAATTCTACTAATGACTGGCTGAATTTAAAAATTAAAATAATGACAGAGTGACTGTAAATAGAATTTTGTTTTGAAACAGGAAGAACATAAATTTCTAGTTGCTTTGGAGTCTAATTTTTAACTCCAGTAGACTGATCTAAGTCTTGGCAGGACACAAGAACATAATTTGAAACCGTGAAGGTTTAAACCCAAGGCGAAAAAAATGTGTATAATGCTTGAATTATGCTCATACTGATCAGGGGGTTGGCTAGGGGGCTTTCTTGATTAAAATTATTGAACAGGAAAGTGCCTTCAACGACAACATAAAAGGCAATTTGCAATTACTGTCCTACTTTTCCTCTACTTTCCATTCTTATTTTAGTGCATGAGCAGTTTGTACAAAACCAGCTTTTGCATCTCCTGAGTTTCTTATATTTTCACAGGAAAAATAAATTCCACCATGTAACAAACTGCTCTAAATGTAAAAAAAAAAAAAAAAAAAAAAAATTGGTCCCCTTCCTGGCCTCCTTACTTCCCCTAAAATTAAAGGGAATTTCAGTTTACGTAGAATGAGAAGCAAGTTCCTTTCCTTCTATCATTAAATGATCAGGCAGGTGACGTTGTTGCTATTTTAAAGATCCTGAAGATGAAATGTATATTTATGCTACATTATAAAAGTGAAGAATTTTTTTAAAAGGCAAATCAGTATTTTAAAAGTGGAATCAAATCAAATTTATGTATTTGAATCATTTTAATTTAGCTCTGGACTATCTAAAAATGAATTTCTTAATATAAGAAATACGGTTATTTAAAATAAAACTGTAATTCTGGAACTTACCTAAGAATCCTAGAATACAGGAGCACTCAATAAATGATCATTTTTCGTGGATTTGGAGATAAAAATGCTACTATTTTTTCTTTTAGTGTGTTGTTCTAGACTTTTAAGAATTAAAATTAAAAGTTAAGGTCTAGAGAAAAAAATCCATGAATGAACATATAAACAGTGCATAAAAGCACTTTGTAAATTAAAAGGTAATACTGGACCCACACCCATCAATATTTAAATTGAAAACCTATTTCACAAATAGCTTTTGTTTTCCACTTAATCCTTCACTTACTCATTCAACAAGCATTTGTTAGGTAATAGGATTCTGCCTTCTGCCCTGTGCTTTGGATTCAACTCTGCACTGAGGCAGGGGGGAAGCCATATGTTTCAGGCTTAGGAGTCTGGGTTTGAATCTCATCTTTGTCCTTTGTTTATTGTGTGACCTTGGGCAAATTAAGTGACCTTTTCATGCTTTGCTTTCTTCTTCAAGAAAATGGCGATATTAATGGCACTTAACTTACAGAGGTATTTTGAGGATTAAAACAAGTCATTATCATAACACTTTTAATACAGAAAGCTCTTGGAATGTGGTTTGTAACCTTGCCTGTGTTACTGTGTGTTAGAGTCATCCAGAGAGCTTTTTAAAAAATATCAATGCATCCTTCAGCGGCTATAGCTCTGGCGAAGCGAGAGCAGTGATTTGGGTTCTGACAGTGGACTGATAGCGTCATGATGAGCACATTCAAGTCTGGCTTCTCCCAACTGTCTCAGGAAGAGCCCAGTCCAAGCTGGAACCTTGCAGGTGGGTTTTGGCCCATCATAACATCCCCCATACCATTATGGATATATTTAAATGTCCTAAGGAATAAGAAAGAACCATAATCTTTAGATTGGGCCCCAATTTATAAGGAAGACTCAAAGAACCTGGTTTGTCTTTATCTTGCCATGCGAGACAGCTTGATCAAAGTGGACAGGGGAGCTATTTCATTGGGTATTCTGCCCGAGGAGAAGCTTATTTAGGAATCGGTGACGATCTGTGTGAATGATGCAGACTGCCACCAATTTCAGAATGTCACCATGGCACACATCACCCATGCTGACTCAAAACCCTTACTGTGGCACCAAGAAACATTCTCAGGTCCTCTCAGGAGAAATCGCACACCACACGCCATGCGCTGGGTGATGCCACTGAAGCCCAAAGGATAAAAGCGAACGTGAGGAAATTAGGGACACAGACTCCTCCGTGCACCTCCTTGGAGCCACAGGTTCAGAAGCTGAGGGTCCAAGGAAGGTTGCTGCCCCTCAGGAGGAATAAAGCCTCAGTGGTCAGTACTCGAGTCTCTAGCACTGTTAGATCTGGAATCCCCAGGTATCAACCACCAGAGGTGCTAAGAACCCCATGACTCTTCCTCTGCTCATAGATATGTGATGAGGCATTGGATTAATTTTCTATGGCAGCTGTACCAGAGTACCACCAGCTTAGTGGCTTCAAACAATACAAACTTATTTTCTTACAGTTCTAGAAGTCAGAGAATGGGTCTTACAGGCTGAAATTGAGGTACTGGCATGAAGCTTCTAAGGGAGAATCCATTCCCTTGCCTTTTCCAGCCTCCAGAAGCTGCCTGCATTCCTTGGCCCGTGGCCCTCTTCCATCTTCCAAGCCCATCACTGCATCACTCTGCCCTCTGCTTCCATTGTCACATCTCTTTCTCTGACTCTCCTGCCTCCTTCTGTTAGGTAGTTAGATAAGTGGGGGCACCTGGTAGATAAAGTGGAGGAGAGGGAGGATGGTCCAGAAGATGGTGGTATGCCCGCCTCCAGCATAAAAATGCTTTACTTCTAAATGAGTGCCAGCAAGAAGGCGGTTAGAACTTGACGGCCGTGACTGTGTGGTAGCAACAAGAACCTAACTGAACATGACTCAATGCTCACTGTAATATAATCCACACTGCAGTTTAGCAGCCCCCTCCTTGGGTTTGTCTGTGTGCATCATGGGTAAGGACATGCACAAAAGGGGGCGAGCATGACTAAGCCCTCCAGAGGCAACAGCTGTCAATCAATCAAGAGACCACCTCTAAGCAAGGGTGTAAGAGAAGGGGCAAAAGAAAGACCACTGCCTTTTGTCCCTTGGACCAGCTCGCCTCCCATTCTTAGAGGTGTACTTTTGCTCTGCTAATAAAACTTTAAAATCTTTCGCTACACATCACTTCCATCTCCTGTCAGAATTCTTTCTGCAGGGTGGGTAAGACAAGAACTGAGGTTTTTCCCTTCTCCTTTTGGGGTAACACTTCTCTTCCTTATAAGATTATCCAGGATAATCTCCCCATCAAAAAAATCCTTAACTTTATCACATCTGCCAAGTCCCTTTTGCCACATCAAGTGACATATTCCCAGGTTCTGGGAATTAGGATCTGGACATCTTTGGGGAGCCATCATTCTGCCTACCACAGCATCATGGGGCAAAACACTGAACCGTAGAGGTCAAAGAAGAGGTAGACCTTCAGCACTGAGAGGAGGGCGGCAGGGTGACACGAGCCTGTCCCCACCTCTCCTTTCTGCGTGTTGACCTTGGTGCCTCTAGAATGCATAGCAGTTGAAAGAATCCTTAGCTTGTAAATACCGAGAGACATACAGCATGGTAATTTATGTATGAAAAACCTTTTAGCTTATAATATTTAATAGTTCTTTTGTTTAGCCATTGAGAAGGGGGTTAAAATTCTCTTCTTTTTGGCTTCTACAGTCACTCGGCACCCAGAAGCTAGGACAAAGCCCAATGGGCAGTTTGTGACCCCACCGCAGGCTGTCTCTTACCCTTCCGCTCACTCTTGCACAACCTCTGATTGAAGAGCTCCCCCACACCTGTTTAGTCTGAACACAAACTCTGTTTCAAAATAATCCTCCCTTGAGAGTAGACGTTTCCTTGCCTGTGCCTACCAGCACTGGGGAAGTGGGCTAGATTCCCTAACCCTTCCCACATCTTTTAACTCCGCTGATTGAGAAATCCTTGATAAAACAATGCTGGCCTGCTTCAACTGTTTTGAGTCTTCTCGACGAGTTTCTCGATGAGTGAATAAGTCCACTATGGATATTCTTTGGAGCCACGTACACATTGTCCTGCAAGAACCTATTTGCAAATAACAGGATTGAAATATTCTTGTTTTGCTTTTTATTTTTTTATTTTTATTTTTCAAAAAAAATTTGGTGGGTTGTAGGTAATTAGGTTTTTTAATTTATTTTTATTTTAATGGAGGTACTGGGGATTGAACCTTGGACCTTGTACATGCTAAGCACGTGCTCTACCACTGAGCTATACCCTCCCCCTATCATTTCTTCTTTGAGGCTCTGAGTTCACCTTGAAAAGTCCAGAACTCAGGCCGTCCTTCCCCACGCTTGGCATCTGCCCTTGACTGGACCAGTCTTGTCAGTCTCAGCCTCTAGAGTCAGCCTCTCACCTTCCCTGAGCTTGAACCACACTCTGGCCAACTTCCTGGCAGGCGTCTGGAGAGTGTTGACTTAGAACTTAAGTTGCATTTCCTTATCGAAGTTGAAAGTTGGGTTTTGTCTGCTTTCTCAGCAAGAATAAAACCCCATGCTGGTTGAATAAAATCCCTTGTCTGACTTAGAATAATGTATGCATTAAAAAAAATGAATACTAGAAACCAATGAGACAGAAAACGTGTTGTGCTGCCAAACGTTTATTCAGAGAAACCTTAGAACCAGGAGCTCACAGCTACTGGCTCTCTGCTTCTTCTTAGCAACTTCCTAGCCCAGAGAAATTAAGCAGGCACACACATGTTGGCCCATGTGCCTGGCCCAGCAAGATGGAGATGGTGGTTCATGGAGCAGTATTTCAATGAGTGAATGAAACCTTGATGTTTGGTTCCCTGGGGTGCAATGCCCACACTAGACAATGTCTGAGGGGCAGGAAGAAGACTCAGTGTGGTATAACTCATCAGCTGCTAAGGAGGACAGTACTCGCTCAGGACATGTGGCCTCTGGGCTACGGAATCTCCAGGTGTTTGCCAAACCACAGCTGTGGAAAGGGTCAGTGCTTGGAGAACTGGCTGCATCCTCTGATTTTTTAAAGGTGTATATATATCTAGTACCAGGAATCTAATAGGAGAGAAATGTCAGCCAATGTATTTGAGAACTTTTGTTTTTCAAAAGCTTTGTGAAGTGTTTTTTTTCAGACATGATTCTTTTAAAAGGCATCAAAGGTAACCATTCCTGCCTGGCTAACGATCGCAGGGCCCAAGTGAGCAGCTGGCCAGCTGTTAATGGCTGAAGAAAGACCAGAGTATAAATAGGTGTAGCAAATTGACAGCCCAAATGCTGCAATAAAACTTAAAAGGACTGCTTTAAAAACTGCTCAACCTCAGCTTGAACCTGTCTTTAATTTCTAACGTAACTGTATATAACATTTTTAACCACACTTCTGCTCTGATTAGTTTTTTCCCCTTTCTCTCACCTCTTGCAACAAAACAATCAGTTCTCTGACCAAGATTTAAAACTTTGGAGAAATAGCGAATAGAAAAAATACCTTTAAGATCCAGAAAATGTACCAACACTACACGTTCAGGCCATCACTGCATATGATTTCAAAACAAAATGCAGGTCCTTCAGGACAAGTGATACCATTATAAAACTATATCATTATAACTAATAAATAAAAGGCTCTTTTTAAAAAACAGTCATCTCTAGTAATATGATTTTTATCCGACTTAAAGGTCAGAGTTGATATTAGGAAAGAAAACTGGGACAAAGGAAAAACATTTCTGTAATAACATTTGCATTCTGACCACCAGGAAGAAAACTAGATTCAAAACAGTGATTTCCCAGAAAGTGAAATTAATTCAAAGTCCTCAGGAAAAACCACTTAATGGTTATTCTGTGGGGAAGTTATTATTGCATCTTTGAATAAAAAGATAGTTTTTATTTGAGGTCCATTATGAATCATTAAGAAAAGTGGATTCATAGAGGAAAAAGTGATACGGAGTAATCGTACTTCAGGTGAAGGGATTCATCTCCCAGTTACAAGTTGTGCTGTACAAACCTCTATATTCAACTGCTGTTTTATGTCACTCTGTTTCCAATTTCATTATATTTTAGGCTGCTAGAACGGATGACACTGGTTACTGAGTACCAACCAGGGCTATTTATCTATCGGTCTGTATTGGTCTTCTAAGTGCAGACCACCAAAAGACACTGTGCACACATACACTGGGGCTATGCATTTTGCTAATTTAAAAAAAGTTGTTTCTCAAATGGGACCGAATCAAACTTAGAGGCTTTTACACAGCAAAGGAAACCATAAATAAAATAAAAGATGACCTACAGACTAGGAGAAAATACTTGCAAATAATGTGACCAACAAAGAGCTTAATTTCCAAATATACAAACAGCTCATACAACTCAACAACAAAAACCCAAACAACCCAATCAAAAAATGAGCAGAAGACCTAAATAGACATTTCTCCAAAAGAGACATCCAGATGGGCAATAGGCACATGAAAAGATGCTCAACATCACTAATTACTATAGAAATGTAAATCAAAACCACAATGAGATATCATCTCACACTGGTCAGAATGGCCATCATCAGGAAGTGGGCTTGCAATAGCCAAGACATGGAAGCAAGCTAAATGTCCATTGAAAGATGACTGGATAAAGAAAATGTGGTGTATGTACATATATACGTATATGTATATACACACACAATGGAATACTACTCAGTCACTAAAAAGAATGAAATAATATCATTTGCTGCAACATGGGCGAACCTAGAGATTATCATACTAAGTGAAGTAAGTCAGAAAGAGAGAGACAAATACCATATGATATCACTTATATGTGGAATCTAAAATATAACACAAATGAACTTACTTACAAAAGAGACTCACAGATACAGAAAACAAACTTATGGTTACCAAAGGGGAAAGGGGGAGGGGGAAGGGATAAATCAGGAGTTTGGAATTAGCAGATACAAACTACTATACATAAAATAGATAAACAACAAGTTCTTATTGTATAACATAGGGAACTGTATTCAACATCCTGTAACAAACTGTAATGGAAAAGAATATGAAAAAGAATTTGTACATATATGTGTAACTGAATCATTTTGCTGTACTTCAGAAACTAACACAATATTGAAAATCAACTATACTTCAATAATCAATAAAATTTTTTTAATCCAAAAAATTTTCCTTTTAATTGGGAGTTGGGTGGAGAAAGAGGAAGGAAAATAATACGAGCACTTTAATAATTCTCAAGGGTTTAAACAATTCAAAAGAGAAACTGTAAATTCCCTTCATTGTGGTGGTAGCATTTTGTGTGCACTGAAAAAGCCAGTAAAATGCTGAGTAGTTGTGACATCGCACCAAGGGTGCTACAATAAATAGTCCATAAAGTACTTCAAAATCCAATCATGTTTTACACTCCTTTTCTTTAAAGGGATTATTTTTTTCAAACAACGGATCATTACAGTGAAAAAAGGAGTCACATTTCCATTTTACAGGGTTCGATAAGGTTTACCACATGTCAAATGTATTTTTCTGGCCTCCAAATAACTTGCAAAAACCCAGCAATATTTCTCAGGTGGTCTTGGCCACAGGGGATCAGGACCACAGTCTAGGAGGTGGGACTTTCGCCCTTGGGATACATAGCATCATGTGGTTGTATTAGTTCCTCATCCCAAATTTTTGCTCCCCTGCCCATGCCACAACTTCCTTGCCAATTCTCCCATCACCCTTTTCCCTTCTCACAAGGTCAGGATGACAGTGAAACACCTGCTGTGAGCAGACCACCAAGGGCAGACTTGGCAGTGGCTCTAAAAGTGGTTCTCCCTGCCAATCTAGGTCAGATCGCCTTGAATTAAGACATAATTACTATCCTGGCAGTCTAACCCCCACCGAGGAGAAGCAGGTGGGTGCAGTTGGCAGTTGGCAGTAACCGATCCCTTTTTCTGACTCAGAAAGAATCTGGCATGCTCCCTACAATGGTTAGCAAATCCCAGAAGCCCCAACCATCAGGTAGTTGCTTGATGGTGACTGGCTTAGCCCTAGGGGCTAGCAGTGCCTGATAAGAAAAGGGATATAGACCTTGAAACTAATCGTTTTCCTGTTATGTGTGGCATTCCAGTAGAAATAAAACTGGAATCCCATTAAATTTAATGAAAAGACTTTTTCACCTGAGTCTTAATGAGAATTCGGGTTCTACTCTCCCATCACCCCTTTCTTTTGCCACCCAGCTCTTACCTAGAAATCGGCGTGTGTTCACTGTGTGTGAGGACAATACATGCTCAGAAAAGCAAGCCGCAGAGTTAAACCTGCTAAACCAGGAAAACAAGCAATTATCTGAGAAAGTCTGAGCCCTAATCTTTTGTGTCCTGGGCTGCTCAGGTAACTCAGGTGAAAATGGGGCTTCTCCTAAATTGTCTCAAAATTGCTTCAATTTCCGTCTTTGCTAGTGGAGATTTCATTGTGTGTGCTTTTCCAGCTGAAAGGCATCTCAAACAAGAACATGGTCCCTGTGTCAATACGGTGGGCGTGGGTATTCTGAGCGATTAGTGGGGTTGTATGTGTTTCTCTACACTGATCATGGCTGTCAAACATCCCATGGTGCTGATGTGAGAACTCTGGGCTAGTAGTTTGAGCCCTTGGCCAAGTTATGGGGGAAGAAAACCAGGTTAGAGCAGACCCCATTGAGACAGGAGGGAAGGGGGCAGGGCACAGCCATTAAAAGAATGACACAGCAGTTAGCACCAAGATGGTGGAAGAGTCAACTCCCAGTAGACCTCGAGCTTCAATATACACCCATTAAAATACAATAGCTGCTAAATGGCACTCCCACAGGTGCCAGGACAGCTTCAAGGCTAAGCATAGAAGGTCAAAGGGTGGGGGACGGCCCAGTTCCTGGGAATCCCAGCCCCCTCCCCAAAGTAGTTGGAATAATCCTCCCACTTGTTAGACATGAAGTTATCAAGCCCATAAAAACCAACAACCCAGCACCTCGTGCCTTTTTCTCTTGCCTTTTGAGATGACCTGCGTTCTGTCTATGGAGTCTGTATCTCTCTGAATAAATCTACCTTTGCTCAAATACAGCTCACTCCTGAATTCTTTCCTGTATGAAGCCAAGAACTCTCTCTTGGTGGGGTGCATCCCAGGAATTCATCTGAGACCTGGGACACGGCCATCCTCTTGCACCCCTCATTTTTCCTGTATCATCATCGTCAGCTAGACATGCGTTCCTCTCCCGGCTCTCCCATCGGCTACCTGTGTGTCTTCTCTCTCCAGCTATTGTTCCTGTTCCAAGACAGGACAAGCTTCAATAGGACTGTTGTGACCATCAGATGAGGTAGCCTAGATTCAAGAGGCAAACAGTGCCTGAAAAATACAAGCTGTTAGCACCTCGTTTCCTTTCTTGACCACATGGGAAGGATGGCTATACCTCCTGGTTTTCCTGTCATGTCAATCTAATTATGAACGGCGCCCTGAGTGTCCCAGTTAGGATGATAAAGTGAGTGGTACTCTACACCCAGGTGATGTTGGTTTCTGATCACTGTCTTTGTCAGCTTTTGTGGCAAAGAATGAAACCCGCTCCAGCCAGCTTAAGCAAAGAGGGGAACTTAAGGGCAAGCTGCAGAGGTAGTTCACAAAACAGCCAGGCTTCACAAGGGGCCAGAACTCAGAAGTCTCTGTTTTTCTCTCTCCCAAGCTGTTGTGTTCTCTTGATTGCTTCTCCCTGCACATCTGGTTTTGTCTTTTCCCTTTGGGCAGATTGGCTTTCGCTGCTTTGGTCTGCACGCGGCCACCACCACTTCCTGCTTTAGATTGTCTTTGGTTCACATTGACTAAAATCAGATCTATAACCCCAACTTGCATATTCCTGAAAAAAGACATTCCTGGTTTTGTTTTGTTTTGTTTCATACACACAAATACATTCCAAATGCATCGCCTGGGGTGTAGCATCCGCTGATGGCTCAGTCTGTCATGACTGGGGAGAACAGGGGGTCTCGTGCTTTGCTGTCTCGTAAATCAAGTCTCCGTGATCATTCTCTGTGCTCCCAAGGGATCCTGGAAAAGCTTTTTAAACAGGGGTGTAGGGTGGAGAATAAATGGTCGATGAAGGAAAAGATGACCTCTTTAGTAGCCCCACCCCTCACATATGACGTTCTGATGTCCCACTGAGGCACATTCCCACTGTTGCTCAGCGGAAATGGTTTCTACACTCCCAGAATTCAATCAGACTTGTTCTTCCAGCCTCTCCTTACTTCAAGTATTTGCTCTGTGCTGGGCGACTCGAAGCTCATAAATCCATCTGTCCTCAAGTGCTCACATTTGGCAGGGAATGTAAACGTTCCCTCACCTCCGCCAGTCAACATGTTTTCGTTTTCTCAGAAGCTTCCTAGGATCAGGGTGCCTTTAGCTAGCATATCTCAAACTTTTCCACCAAAGCAGCCCTTACCATGGAAAGAATTCATACGCTTGGGGTTCTGAGATTGCGGCACAAAGAAAACGTAAAATGTCTCACATTTTAGCTTTTAACTCAGTTCAAATTTGTATTTTATAAAACATGAATGTGTTTTTCATTTAAAACTTTTTAAAATCTCAGATTTGGGCGTGAAACCCGTTTCGCAAACAACGTCCTGTGACTCTCCTGTAACTGGGCGTCTCCAGACACACTGCCACCTACCTGCCAGGCTATGCATAACCTGGTCAGACAAGCAGACCCAGCCCAATGAAGAGGAAATAACATCATGGAAATCTAGGCATCAGATCAAGATAAGTCAGTAGAGAATCTGTTTTGGATACAGGGCCTTTTTTTTTTTTCCGGTCTCTCAGATCATGCAACATTTGAAATCCCTGTGTTGGGTTGATGGTGAATGATATTCATACTTTCTCCCACGTTCCATAGGTAGATTTGCGTTCTAATCCTAGTTCTTACCTGGGTTCTCCTCCCAAGTCTCACAGTAACTACTGGCTATTACATTATAGGGCTGAAAAAGACAATTCACGTCTTCTTCAGACTAAGTATCTCGTATTCTTTCTATTGTCTTAAATTCAGCTTTCCTGCTCCTCACCCTCTAGCCTGACGATGTTTGTCAGCTGTGATCTCATCAGGTACAAGGGAGGCCACCCATGTCCCCCTCTCTCTCAGGACAGCTGGCTTCTTGGTGCATCCCAAGATGGTATCAGGTTTTCTACACACCGGTACATTAACTCCTGAGCATGCTTATCCGTTTCCGAATGGGTTGTTATCAAGCAATCTTCCTGATACTATGTTTTTACCGGAAATGTTTTCCTAAAATTTAATGTGTGGTTTCACATGCATTCTGACTAAATTTTCCTTTATTTTGCTTATTGTTTTAGGCTTTTCAGACCTTTTCTTTAAAAAAAAACATTTATTTATTTTTAAGTTGAAGTACAGTCACAGTGTGTCAGTTTCTGGTGCACAGCACAATGTCCCAGTCATGTATATACATACAAATATTCATTTTCATATTCTTTTTCATTAAAGGTTATTATAAGATATTGAATATAGTTTCCTGTGTTATACAGAAGAAATTTGTTTTTTAAATCTATTTTTATATATAATGACTAACATTTGCAAATCCCAGACCTTTTCAAATCCTGAGTTTCTTGTACTTTTCCCAATCATTTTTCTTTTTTAAAATCTATGTAATTTTTTAAGCCCGTATTTTTAACTGTAGGCACTACGTCTTACAGCCGATCTCCAGAATGTCTTCATCTTGTGTAACTGTACCTTTATACCCACTGAAAAATAACTCCCAATTTCTGCTTCCACCCCCCACCTCTTGGCAACTACCATTCTATTTTTCATTTCTATAAGTTTGATTTATATTTTAGATGCCTCGTATATGTGGAATCATACAGTATTTGTCCTTCTGTGACCAACTTAACGTCTTCCAGGTCCATCCATGTTGTCGACAATGGTAGGAGTGTCTTCTTTTGAATTGATACTCTGTTATCAATTCAAAAGAAGGGGATTGATACTCTGTTACATGTATCGACCACATTTTCTCTATCCATTGGTCTGTGGATGAACACTTGGTTTGTTTTCATATATCTTGGCTATTGTGAATAATGTTGCAGTGAATATGGGGGTGCAGATATAGCTTTGAAATCCTGATTTTCTTTTGTTGTTTCTTTATTCTTTTCTTTTTTTAAACTCTAACTTTTGAAATAATTCCAAATTTCCAGAAAAGTTGTAAGTATAATACCCAGATTCACAGTTGTTAGCATTGCCACATTTGCATTATCATTACCCATACATACATATTTTTTTCTGGATTATTTGAGAATAAGTTGGGTAAGTTGCAGACTTACAGTGTCCCCTGTACCCCTAAATATTAGCACACCTACATCCTGAGAACAGGATGTTCTTTTGCATAACTAGGTAACAATGCTCAAAATCAGGAAATTTAATATGGATACAGAGTATTATCAAATATATACTTTGTACTTGAATTTTGCCAACTGTCCCAATATATACTTTCTACTTAGCAGTGCTGTCCAATGAACTTTCAGCAATGATGGAAAAGGCTGATGAGCACTTAAAATGTGCCCAGTGAAACTAACAAAATACAGTTTTCATTTCATTTCATTTTCATTGAAATAGCCACCTGTCCCAGAGGAGAGTGGTTGAGTGAAGGCCAGTGGTGGGAGACATGAACAAGTTTGGACATTGGGTCTTTAATGAAAGAACAGTGGAAAGCTTTGACAGCGTCTAAGCTGGGAAATAGCATAGTAAGACTGTCCTTCTTAAAAGATCCCTCAGCTTGGAGACTGGGTTAGAGAGGGGCAAGGATGTTTATGGGGAGAGCATTCAGGAGGCTATTGTCGTAATTCAGGCAAGAGATGGAAGCAATGTGGACTCAGGTGCTAGCAGCAGAGGTGGAGGGAAATTGATGGATTCAAGAGGTACTTAGCTTCTTGTAATAACATATAATGGAAAAGAATCTGAGAAGAAAAAAATATAGTATGTGTATGTGTAACTGAATCACTTTGCTGTACACCTGAAACTACCATTGTAAATACACTTTAATAAAAATTTAAAAGAAAGAGATACTTAGAAATAAAGTAGATGGAACTTACTGACAGCTTAGACAGGAGGAGCAAGGGAAAGGGTATAAAAGATGGCCCTCAATTTCTAGTTTTTATAATTACATAAGTCGTGGTGCCCTGGATTATGACAGGGAATACAGCAGGTAGGACAGGTTTAGGGAGCAAATATGGTTTGATTTCAGACGTGCAGTGTGTGGGTACCACTGAGGTATCCACATAGAGATACTGAAAACAGTATCAGCAAACACTTACATCATATTACATGGTAGGCGCAGTTCAAAGCACTTTGTACATAGGAATTCACTTTTTGCAGTAGCCCTATGTGGTAGGTTACTGTGATGAATCCCATTTTATAGAGGAGGAAACAGAAGCACAGAGAGGTTAAGTAATCTTCCCAAGTCACACAGCTTGTCCAGAGAGAGTTTATTATGCAGGGTTGGAGCTGAGAAGAGAGGTCTGGACTAAAGTTATAAATTTGAGTCATTGGAAAGCCATAGGTATGGAGGAAATTGTTCCATAAAGACAGCATAAAGTAAAAAGAGCTGAACATTGGGAAAGAAAAACTACCCACTATCTGTAAATAAGGCCAAGAAGATGACTGCACGTCCTCTCGTTGCGTCCTGAGTCAGTGTTTATCAGACCCACCCAGGGATTACTTAATTTTCTAGGAAAATACACCATCACTTAACTTTGCTTCTTTTTTCTATTAATTAAAGTTTACTCTTTGAAGTTTCAATTACTTGTATATTTGTGCCCAGTAGAGATGCAAATGATTTCTATCTGGCAGAAAAGAAAATTCCAAAGGGTAAAACTAGTAAGAACACTAACCCATTTTGTATCCAAATGGCAATCTTATTCTAACTTTCTTAATAGGACTACATAAACCCCAATTCCTTAAATCTTCTTAGAATCAGCTTTACCATTTGGCTGGTTCCATCCTTAGTTATTGAGTTGAATAAAGCCCCTGACATGTGTTTATTCTCCATGCGTAGGACACCCAGGGTTTAACTACTGAGAATTACCCTACAAAAGCAGTAAGACTTTTGAGCCTCTTTGCCTGTCTTTGGGAGAACCATTTCACTGGCCACAAATCCACCAACTAATTCTGAGCCCACATTTCTCCTTTTCACATTTTCATTCTTTAAAAAGCATTATTGGAAAAGCACCTAGCACAAGGCATTGTATAAAGCTCGGGGCATGGGAAAGAGAGGTTGAAATATGAAAATTTTATCTATGAGGTTCTTATGGTCTATGGTGGGGGGACAGACAGGTCAACAGGAAGTCATGATCTGAGAAGTGCCACCCAAGAAGAACACTACAAGGTGAATGAGAGGGCTTTGCAATGGACCTTAAACAACGAAGGGGACTTTGCCACGTGGCAACAAGAAGGAAGGATGGAAGCAATAACACGAACAAAGGCGACACGGAGCAAAAGAAGGTATCCCGTTAACATTTTGGTGGCATTCACACACTCTTTGCTTTGGCATCCTGCACGTGCCAGTTTAGATTCTTTGGAAATGGCTGAACCGGGAACCCAAGCTGGCTCTCTGTACTCACTGCCCCTCCTTTGTGAAGGCTCAGAAATGGTTCATGGTCACAGGATCTCCTAATATGTGACTCTTCATCTGGAACACAAAGGGACACTGCGTTCATCCCCATCACTACATCTTTTCATTGCTCCGGGCTTGACACACATCTGAGATTGTTGAGTCAAGAACTGACGTTTGTCCTTAACTCCGGAAAAGAATCTAACAACTATAAAAACAGAGAAGTAAAAACGAGTGATTTGGGTCCCTGGATTTATTTCTCTGAGGAGATGGCTTTGAAACATGCATAAAGTGGCCAAACCAACTATCCAAAGCAGGTCTTCATACACCGTCCTTCCGAGGAAACCTTCCTGAGTAGGTCTTGTGTGTTCAATGGAGGTGGTGCTTTCAGTGCCTGGAAGGCAGGACTCAGGACTAGCCGGCTCTTCCAACGAAGTTGGTGTTGTGTGATCATTTAGTTTTGGGTTTTTTTTTTTTTTTTTTTTTTTTTGGTGGGGTGAGGTAATTAGGTTTATATATTATTCTTAGAGGAGGTACTGGGGATTGAACCCGGGACCTCATGCTTGCTAAGCTTGTGCTCTACCACTTGAGCTATTCCTCCCCCTTACCACATCACTTATAATTCTCACAATACCCAGTAGGATTGTTCTTTCCATTTTACAGAAGAGCCAAGGTGCTTTCAAAAACAGTAAGTAGAGTGCGAAAGATCGTGCAACTGGGGTTTAACCCAGACCTGACTTAATGTGCACAAACGTTGTACGTTCTTTAATAAAGCAATTAGGCATCAGGTGCCATTTCCTGTTTGGGATTCCTGTCTCGATTGTCAGGGTACCACGACCCATGCTTTCTTGTCCACTGGGACTGCTGGCCATATTTTGACAGTGCCCGGGGGGGATCTGAGAGCTCAAGGCCTTTTTGTTATTTACTCTGGCATTATTCTCAGAACTGTTAACGCCTCAGAAAAATCTTATTTAAGATCTTCATTATGACTTGGAGATTGTCATACTAAGTGAATGAAGTAAGCCAGACAGAGAAAGACAAATATCTAATGATATCACTTACATGTGGAATCTAAAAAATTTGATACAAATGAACTTATTTACAAGACAGACTGACAGATACAGGGAACAAACTTATGGACACCAGAGGGGAAGTTGTGGGGGGAGGGATAAATTAGGAGTTTGGGATTTGTAGATACAAACTACTACATATAAAATAGATAAATAACAAGGACCTACAGTATAGCACAGGGAACTATATTCAATACCTTGTAATGGCCTATAATGAAAAAGAATATGTAAAGGAATATATATATATATCCCCGAATCACTATGCTGTACACCAGAAATTAACACAACATTGTAAATCGATTATACTTCAGTTAAAAAAAGAAAGGTCTTCATTATAAGAACACATCTAGCTAGATTGCACATTGATTAAAAACTGAGCACTTAATCTATGGGGAACAGCTCAGAGAGCTTCCACAAAGACCAGATAGCTCCTTCCTTGCCTCCCAGAGAAACTTGGTATTTTACACCTATGAAGTTCACTTTATGTCCACAAACATTTATCAGATTTGTATGATGTGGCAAGAACTGCTCTGTGCCACTAATCACCAGGGATGCTAAGATGTAAACGGCGTAGTTCCTGCCCAGAGGAAATTATGTTCTCATCGACTAAGGTAGATCATGTGTAAGATGCCATAAAGTGAGGGTCTGGGGACCCTTTGTGGGAGTTTTACCTGGGGATAGCCTGTTTGGAAGACAATTTGGCAGCATCTACCAACATTTTAAATAAATACACTCTTTGATGAAGGAATTGCACATCTGTAACTTATCTGGAGAAGAGCTCACATATACATGTAGAGATATATTTAAATGTACATGACAGGGTGGCTGTCAGAAAGTAAATGGCCATCTAAGCATTCCATTGAAAAGAACAAATTCTATTTTTATGTTGCAACATAAACAACTGTCCAAATATAATCTTCACATGTAATTCCAAGACAATGCTTTCCCTTATAAAAATCACTAACCTCTGTCACGCGCGTGTCTGTGCACATATGTGCACATGTGTGTGTAAATGCCGAGAAGAAAGCCCTGGGTGGGCGCCTGACAAATTACTAAAAGGTCCTCCTTCTGAAGACAGAAACGGGATGTGGAGACGGGGTAAAGACAGTCTTCCACTTCTTTACTATACAAATCTCCGTGTAATTTAAATTGCTTTGGTTACCTTGGATGTTCACTTAAAATAACTTAAAAGTCGTGCTATGAGCAAAGCACAGTGAACTGCAGGAATTCAAAAAGGTAATGGATTCCTGCTGGCTCGGGGCAATTGCAGCGGATGAAGAGGTTCATTTAGGGCTGGATCAGGGCTGTTTTAAAACAAGAACGGATTCCAGATGAGGAAGTGGAGTGAACAGCAAGCATGGTGTGCACCCTGCCAGGAGGATTTGGATGACAACTAGCAGAAGGCTTGGGTGTCTGGTGAGTCCGGCAGGACTGAATTAAAGCATTAGCCTCTCTGAGAAACTTCCCATGAATCTCCTCCTTGACTTAGCTCTTTTATGTGTTTGCCCATTATGTGCATGATCCTAGGTGTCTGGTCAATATTTGTGGACCAAGTAAATTGTACCACCATTAATTACTGAATGTGTAGTATCACGTGCACCCTTCCTTTACAGCACTCATTAACCTCCACTCTGATGGTCTCCCCTTTTGATTAGAAGTCTTTTTGGGACAAGACAGGTGCCTTTTTCTTTTTCTTCCTTTTCTTTTTCTATCTGCTGAGCCTATTACTCAAAGCAAAATAGAAATCCAAAAATTGTGGTGAATACATGTATATGCCAATAATAAATGAATTAAGTGTGAGACAGAAATACACAAACAAATGAGATTGAAATAAACGTAAATAGATGACGGGGGTTCGTGCTTGACTGTATTCTAAGGCACTTGGGTCTATTCTGAAGGCAGTGGGAAACCACTAAATTTTTTTGTGCCAGTAATGAGATGATCAGAGCTGGTTGGAGGATGGAGGGGAAGAAGAACAGTTAAGAAACTCTCCCAGTAGTCAAGATACAGGAGAGGGTGAATACAGAAACCTCCCAAATGAGATCAGACTTGATTCAGTCAGCAGAAAAAGCATCACAGTGAGAATAAACAGAGGAGACACAATTAACACGTTTCGATCAGCCTTCGTATTCCACGGGGAGTGGTCCGGTGTTTTCTCTGGGGAGAGGTGAGAAAGAGGGGAGGTGGTGAGGACTGTGAGAAGGGAAGGAGTGAGAATACACTGGTGATTGTGTGGCTCAAGGCAAAGATCAGCCCGCTCCCCCGTTTCCAGGACAGCGTCCTACTTTCATCCAGGCACAGAATAGTGCCCACCAGCCTGCCTGCTCACGTTTGCTGCTTAGCAAGGATGCCAGTGCAAGAAAATGACAAGATCATGAAAGACTTTTGCTCATTTATTTTAAGAGAATTTACATAAGCAAGAAACAGGTGGAGACTTGGTTATTCTAACAAACGATGTTGAGAAGAAAGAAAGAATTGAAGAATTTAGAAACACAAGTGAAAAAGCCCCAGGGGCTGAAGCACAAAGTTCCGGGGCCTCTTGCACCAAATGAACCCCCCTCCTGCTGTTGCAACTTCTTTATTGCGTGTTGCACAAAGGAAATAAGTCAAACTGACATCCAATGAAATATTTCCGGTTTTGACTGAAGACAACATGAAAAGTTGGAAGCTCTGTCTACTGATAAACTCTCAGGACCACTTCCTGCTGTCAAGTCCCAGGGGCCCCATTTGGCAAAGTGATGTGTGACGCCCTGGGGACAAGCTATGCCGTGATGTGAGGGGAAACAGTGTCTAGAAGGGAAAGGAGAGCAACTCAGTGGCCCTGCCTCAGTCACAGGCCTGGGGCAGAACAACAGACCTGAAGTTTTCTCCTTAAAACATAGGACATAAACCCCCCCAAAATGAATTCTTTTTAATGCACGTAACTTGAGAGGTAGCTGAATTCATGTCTACTGTCCTTAAAGAGTCCAGGCAGAAGACAAGAAAGTTTCACCTTTTGTTTTTCACGTGAAAAGACAAATTGCTCATGGTCTGTTGAGCTTGAAGTGGACGACTGGCTACGTGTGACTGTAAAATAATGAGACAGACTTTTCAAGCAGATGTTAGAATCTGAGCAACTGGTATGTAACTGAGCTGCCGGAGGAGCTCTCCTCCTTTGGGACACACATTCTCTAACGCCACAGTAATTCCGGGGATGAGGCCACTGCCCAGACCAGGATGGGAATTTCTCTCCGGGGGTTGACCCTAAAGTCAGTTTACCAGACACACCAGCAAAGCAGCCCTGTGGCTTTATAATCCCTTTGTGTGTCTTCTGTGTGATGGCTGGTACTGTATTAACCTCTGTGAGTTTCAATATGGTTCTATCAGTAAAGCTCAGGCCCTGTTTCTGTCGGGCAAAAAGGGGAGGGGAAGAAGGAAAGCAACATTCATTTATTTATTTAATAAAATAGGTGTGGATAAAATGTGAAATCTGGGGGCAAAAATGGCAAGCAAAATGACATGTTTAAAAGGACCCCCACCATGGGGTCCTTTATGTGTGATTCTTTATAATGTGATAGATTCAAAGAAGAAACAGCAGCCAGCCAGCTTCCATGAGGCAGGTCTGTGCTTTTGTGTCCGCTCAGAACACAGTTAGCACAGCAGGTCTGTGCCTGCTACCCTGGGAGAGGAATGCTTGCAAGGTTAGCTCTCGGCTGGCAGCTGGGACTTCGGATTTAGGGAATGTTTCCATCATTTCTGAACTGAAAAGGGTGGTTTAATGTGGTAAAACTGTTTGTACAAATAATGTCATTTACCGTGAACACTCGTTTTCTTTCTGGGAGTCTGGATTGTTGGTGTGTGCTAGGCAGAGAGTACCTCCATGACCAGGGGTCCAGTAAAAACACTGGGCATTGAGTCCCTAAGCGGCTTCTCTGGTTTTTGCATCGTATTGCTGGAGTGATTAAGCATGCCCTGGGTGTCTCCACTGGGAGTGGGCTCTTGGAAGCTTGTGTCTGGTTTCCTCTCAGCTTTGCATCCCGCCTCCACCATGTGCCTTTTTTCCTTTGCTTATTTTGCTTTGTAACCTTTTGCTGTAATAAATCATAGCCAACAGACGGCAACCACAGGCTGAGTCCTCTGAGTTATTCTAGCCAGGCACCAAACCTGGAGGTGGTCTTTGGGGAACCCCTGCTCCACCTGTACTGCACCCTAGGTTTAATGAACAAGCCTCTCATATAAGTTCTTATTTAGCTCCATTTTCAGGAGCTCATTCGATGAGAATTTTTGGAGGCAGAGAGCACCAGGGTGAATTCCAAAGTAGAAGAAAGATAATGAAAAGGATAATGCAGTTTATCCAGATTCCATCGACTCTGTTTAGCATATGAGGCTCTCATTATTTTTGCGTTGCATTTAACATTAGTTATTACTATAGTTAGAGCTCGACGTGTGCTTTTTGTAATGTCGTGTTTTGTGTTTCTCATGTTCTGGAGGTGACAACTCAAGTTCATGCATTTCAACAATTATTATGTGTTGTATACAAAATTGTATTTTGTCAAGGGTTGAATCATCCATTATTCCATAAACAAGGATTTTTAAAACCATGGAGAAAAATACTCCAGTTTGCTGAATGCATCACTAGGGTGACTTTCAGAGTGACTTTCATTTTAAATGAACTTTCATTAGACATTTTTTTTTAACAATAAAGACATCTATAATGCAACTATATGCTTCTTCTGGAAATTGAGTATAAAAACATACACGTGTGTATGCATGGAAACCCCTGGGTATACAGGGCAGAACTCTTTGTTTTAATTGGATACTTTTTTCTTTCTTTTCTTGAGCTTACAGACACATCTTTCTTTCCTACGTCTTATTGATTCCACCAAGCCTACAAATTCAAATATGACCGTTTTAGGAGGCCCTGAAAGTTTTTAAGACAGTGGCAAGAAAACAGGGATCCTTACTTGCATTTGTTACCTTCAGAGCTCTAAGCACTTCTGAATGCTTTTTGGCAATGAATGTGGTTGGCATATCTTAAACCAAGTATCCCCCAAACCAAGTCTTTCCCTCCTCCCCCTTTGCTAACAGAACCTTGATTTGGGGGTGGTGACAATGTATCAACTTCAGGAGGTGAATCATGATTGGTGTAAGGTAATCACAGCAACTTTATTTCCTTTCTCCAGGGATTGTTCTAGGGACGTCCGTGTGACCCAGTTCTGGCTGATAAACCATAAAGGAAGGCTGATGGGAGCTTTCGGGAAAGATTTTTCTTTTCTATCCTTAGAAATTCATATGAAGAAAAATCTCCTTTGCCTTTTTCCCTCCTTTTTTGCTTTAGACACAATTAGATATGGACTTGACTTCTGGAGCTGGAGCATCTCTCTTGTGACCATGAGGTTAACAAATGTGAGGATGAATGCTAACATCTCCCGATGGTGGAATGAAAGGATGAAAAGTGCCTGGGCCTTGGATGACTGTTGAACCACCAAACTAATCATGGAGCTGCTCTTCTCTGGGTTTCTTTTCACGTTAAGAATAAATGTTCTTATCGTTTAAGCCTACAAGTTTTTCTCTTACATGTAGCTGAATATATCTTGATACAATCAGTAATGCAGTTTGACTCAAAATAGTCTAACATTGGTAAGCATAGGGGATGCTGTGGTACCCTGCGCATATCTACTCTGTACATCCTAAGCACCCGTTCCCCAACTGCTGGGAATATGGGCTGCTGAGGCTCAAAGCTATGACGAGGAATTGCCCCCTGCAAGGTTGCAGCCCCAATCTGAGGGTAGCTGATGTGGAAATATAACAACCCAGCCCTCTTCTATCCATTTGGGACAACTCTGAAGGGTCATCTGTAGGAGAATGGCTATGCAATGACATTCTGGTGACCGTGCATGTTCTGTACACAAGTCTTCATCAACTTATGTGGTTATATCTTGATAAACCCATTGTAAGTTGAAAATATCCTAGGTTGAAAATGCATTTACTATACCTAACCTACCTAACAGCATAGCTTAGCCTAGCTCCCCTGAAACGTGTTCAGAGCACTTACATTAGCCTTGAGCTAGGCAAAATCATCTAACACAAAGCCTGTTTTATAAAGAAGTGTTGATTATCTCAAGTAATATATTGGATACTGTACAGAGAGTGAAAAACAGAATGGTCATCTGGGTACAGAATGATTGTTGGTGTGCTGGTTTTTCACCCTCCTAATCATGTGACTGACTGGGAGCTGCAGCTTGTGGCCTCTGCCTACCATCGTGAGAGATCACCTTACTAGCCCAGGAAAAAATCAAAGTTCAAAATTTGAAGTACAGTTTCTACTAATACGTATTGCTTTTACAGCATCATAAAGTCAAAAAAGTGTAAGTTGAATCATCGTAAGTTGGGGGCAGTCTGTAGTTAAGGTTGAAACAGCACCTTATCTGAGTCTTGAAGAAATGCCTTGTGATTCTCCTGGCACTCCAGAGGATGGGCGGGTTCTAAGGGGCTGCTCCGGACCTATCTCCCTTTGTCTCCCCATCTCCCCAGGAGAAGGTTCTGAGTTAGTTGCTGATTACCTTGTAGGTTCTGATGAGGTATGGACCTTTCCGTCCCCCGATCCTGAGAGGGGAGCTGCAGACACACAACCACTGTGCTGCAGGTTAGCACTGGGTCCTCAGCAACCATGTGTCCCACAACTCATGTGTCAGTCATCTGGCTCCTTTCATTCCAGTGTCGTCCTTTTCGGTGTGTGGGATGAGGACCATGGGGAACAGCAGCTTTGGCTTTTTCTCCTTTTGCTGTCTAGATAAGTAGTAAATTGTTTGTCTAAAAGTGGCTCATTGCATGTTTACTGGGGGAATCACTCAGGCTTTAGCCCTTGGTCTTGTATGTGTGTACTGACACCCATCACAACCCCCAGGTTTCTGCAGGATTCACTGAGCCTCAGTGCAACCGCATGGCGGATCAGCTTTCCTCTATGCCCAACGTCACCATCCTCACTTCCCTTCATGTGCATCTCCCAAGACACTTCCCAACAAACCTGCCTGCAGCTCTGTCTCAGTATCTGTTTCCAAACCTAAGATAACTGGTTCCAGTACTGGTTCTAGAATGGTGACTCTAAAATGGGATGGATTTTTGGACATGGATTATCACTCACCAGCTGGCAAGCAGGACCTTGCTACTGGTGGTCGAGAATCCCTGAGATGCTTTAAAGGTGCAAGGGTTACAACTTATATTGATGGTAAACTGGGATGGGTGCTGGTAGGAAGGTATGCACTGGATGGAGCCATACCTCGGCTGCTTAAGGATGATGGAGGAGACGGTAACTAACAGACTGTGACACTGGATGGCTGTTTCTTACTTGTCAAACAGAGTTAATGACAGGCTCAACAAGATTAGTGATCAATTCAAGGCAAATAATGAAAACTGCAGGCCCCTCATTTAATAAACCCTGATTTCCTACAGCCAGAGGGCAGACGTAGAGGAGGATCAAACCCAGGATTTAATTGAAAGACTTCAGAGAAAGTTGAGTTCCCAGGCCTAGCAAATGCCCTAAACCAAGGCCAGGGCCCTAATAGGCAAGGACTGAGACCCTGAGATCCCCCCAGATCTGGGTAAATGCACTTGTGAACCTTGAGATCCCAGACTCCTCTGAACCTACTGGGCCTACACAAATGGCCCACTTCCCCTTTTGGGGAGATAATTACCCTACTCTCTACCCCACCTTGAGAAATACACCTTACAAAGACTTGAGAGCCTATCATATCAGAGACATTTGGGGAGTACGTGGTCTAGGTCATAGCAGAATATATCCTCCAAAGTAAAGATTGATTCTTTTTTTTTTAATTGAAGTATAGTTGGTTTAAAATTTTGTGTTAATTTCTAGTGTACAGCATAGTGATTCAGTTATACATATACACACATGTTTATATTCCTTTCCATATTCTTTTTCATTATAGGCGATTACAAGGTATTCAATATAGTTCCCTGTGAGACTGATTCTTATCTGTTCTTCTTAGACTAGGAAAGAAGCATAAGGTAGGCCTCAACAGGTTCTGGAAGCAACATATTTAGTAGTTGGGAATAAATTTTGCCTTGACCCATATATCAAGCAATATGGAAGGTTGCTGGCTCTGAGTGGGGCCCACAACATGCCTATCTCCAACACAGTCTTGTTGCTTGGGCCATGGGATTTTGCAGACCCTCAAGTACTGGAAATGTCTGCAGTGAGAAAAGATACTGGGCAGAGTTTATAGGAAGCCCTAATAAGAGACTCAGGATCTACCAAGTCATAGTCTGGGAAGGCAAGTAGCAATTTGCTGTTGGATGGCAGAGGTACATCTGAGACTGGGCATTGGTGGGGCCACAGGACCCAAACACAACAGGGTCCAGCCCCCCCACCATTTGTCACAGTGGCCTTGACACTTCTGCTGCAGCCTACTCCTATGCCTGCAGGAGGAATTCTGAAAAATACTGGAGTGTGAATGGCCAAAGCAATCTTGAGAAAGAACAAAGCTGGAAGCATCACACTTCCTGATTTCAAACTATGTTACAAAGCTATAGAAATCAAAACAGTATGGTAATTGGGTGTGTGTGTGTGTGTGTGTGTGTGTGTGTGTTTGCACACACCCATGCCCACCACTAACACAGAATGAATGTTTTCATTAATTTTGGAGGGGAGATGGAGAGGCTTTAGGGTCATGGAATATGTAAAAGAAAAAAAAAAGTAACTATCACCAAAAACAAAACAAAAGAACTCCAAACAGTACAGTATTGGCATAAAAGCAGACACATAGATTAATGGAATCAATAGAGAGTCCAGAAATAAACTCATGCATGTATGGTCAATTAATTTATGACAAAGTAGCCAAGAGTGTATACAGTGGAGGAAAGACAGCCTCTTCCATAAATGGTACCATGAAAACTGGACAGTCATATGTAAAAGAATGAAGCTGGACCACTATCTTACACCATACACAAACATTAACTCAAAATGGATTGAAGATTGGAATCTAAGACCTGAAATCATAAAATCTTAGAAGAAAAAATTGGTGATAAGTTCCTTGACATCAGTCTTAGTGATAATTTTTTGGATTTGACACCAAAAGCAAAGACAACAAAAGCAAAAATAAACAAGTAAGACTACAGCAAACTAAAAAGTTTCTGCACAGAGGAGGAAATCATTAACAAAATGAAAAGGTAACCTAAGAAATGGGAGATACTTGCAAATCATATATTTGATAGGAGGATAATATCCAAGATATTTAAAGAACTCATACAACCCAATAGCAAAACCCCAAACAATTCAACTGAAAAGTGGGCAAAGGATCTGAGTAGACATCTTTCCAAAGAAAATATTTTTTCAAAGATGGCCAACAGGTACATGAAAATATGTTTAACATCATTAATCAGAGAAATGCAAATGAAAACCACAATGAGCTATCACCTCATACCTATTAAAATTGTTATTATCAAAAAGACAAGAAATAACAAATAATGGCGAGGATGTAGAGAAAAGGGCACTCTAGTACACAGGTGGTGGGATTGTAAACTGGTACATCCTCTCTGGCAAACAGTATGGAGTATCCTCAAAAAATTAAAAATAGGACCACCAAATGATCTAGCATTTCTACTTCTGGAAATTTATCTGAAGGAAACAAAAACATTAATCCAAATACACACACACACACACACACACACACACACACACACACACACACCCCCCTCACTGATCATTGCATCATTATTTATAATAGCCAAGATACAGAAACAACCTAAATGTCCACTGATGGATGAACAGATAAAGAAAATGTGCTATATATACAATGGAATATTATTCAGCCATAAAAAAGAATGAAATCTTTCCATCTGCAACAATATGATGGACCTTGAGGGCATGATGCTAAGTGAAATAAGTCAGACAGAGAAAGACAAATACCATATTTATATGTGGAACCTAGAAAAACAAAACTGAGCTTATAGATACAGAGAACAGACTGGTGATTGCCAGAGTTTGGGGGTGAGGAGTGGGGGAAATGGGTGAATGAAGTCAAAAGGTACAGGCCTCCAGTCATAAAATGAGTAAGTTATGATGATGTAAGGTACAACATGGTGACTATAGTCAATAATAGTGTATTGCATATTTGAAAGTTGCTAAGAGAGTAGATTATAAAAGTTCTCATCACAAGAAAAAACAATTTTGTACCTATGTATCTGGTGATGTATGTTAACTAAACTTACCATGATCATTTTACAATATATACAAATATGAAATCATTACACTGTACACCTGAAACTAATATATTATATGTCAATTATACCTCAAAACAATATTTTTAAAAAAGAAATGTACAAAAAAATACTTGAATGTGTTGTGGGCTCAATTATGTCCCCCCAGAATTCATAAGTTGAAGCCCTAATCCCCATTATCTAAGAACGTGACTATATTTGTAGACAGGGTCTATAAATAGGTAATTAAGATTACATGAGGTCGTTGAGGTGGGCCTTAATCCACCGTGACTGGTGTTCTTGTAAGAAGAGGAGATGAGGACACAGATGTACATAGAGAAACGACCACATAAAGACACAGCAAGACGGCTGCCATCTACAAGTCAAGGAGAGAGGCGACAGAAGCCACACCTGTCAACGTACTGATCGTGACTTCTAGCCTCCAGAACTGTGAGAAAATAAGTGTCTGTTGTTGAAGCCACCCAGTCTGTGGCACTTTGTCATGGCGGCCCAGCAAACTAACGAAGGATGCAAAAGAATAACATAGCAGTACCTAGAACAGGACACAGGAGTCAGAGCATTTTGTTGTATAGAAGAGCTTTAAGCACAGCTCCATGCTGAAAGAGAAGACGTGGTAGTCTAGGCCAGGACCCCCAGTTCAGGGTGTTTTTTGTGTTATCTCATTGTTCCACTCCAGACATTCCCGGCTTTTGACATGGCAAGAAACTCACCATATTAATCTCCTGTGTCAGTGCAGGAAGTATTTGTTCATCAGGGGGAAGTGGCATTTTCAATTTTGATAAATCAGTCCAATCAATGGGCTGAACTACCCTTGAATTGGTAGACAGGATCTAGTGGCCTAGTTATTTAAAGAAATATTTAAATAACCAAGCCAATTTTAACAAGAGTTAGTTGTGTTGACTAAATATTTCAGTATTTTTATACTTTGACTTTATTCAAATTTCCAGCTCATTTTCTGTTGAATAAGCAAAGTTACTTTGGCTTTAACATTTAATCAATAATATTTTAACTATATTTTTCTTGAATAGAGAAAAGAGATCTTTCTATAAGAAATTCATAATGGGCCATTATCAATGGTTAATTTCCATAAATGGGCCACAACAGAATCCACCCTCAATAAAGCTCAGTTCAAATCCACAGACTTTCAAAACAAAAGCACTTTCAAACAAAGAATTCAAATACATAGGATAGTAGGACCTCCCAGAAGTTCAATGATTTTCCCTGTGGCTTCTTTAAAATCTAAGATTCAAATTACATTATTTTGTTTAGTTTTGACTTTGTTTTTTTTTTGTTTGTTTGTTTTGCATTAAATTATGCAAAATGTGATAGATGGTTTGAATACTTTCAGCAGGAGAACACATACTTCCACTGCCCCATGTATAGTCTGTTCATATAGAGAATTCTATTGAATATTTTAAATTTACTGTCTGCTAATAGATATTGTACACATGAAAATAATTTATATTAATTTAATGCAAAATATAATACTTACCATTTACTAAGAGTTGAGTGCTTTGGTAACTTACAGAACCAAAACAAAACCAAATTTATTCAGCATAAACTTAAGTTACACCACACCAATGTCAATTCAGTTAGGTAAACTCTCCATACCAGGCCTAAGAAATCATATAAATTAGAAAATCTTAAGCTGCTTTATTTATTAGGCTCTTTACTGGGGCTGGTGGGAAGAGCTGGGAGAACAAAAAATAAATTTTAAAAGCTAAATATTTTATTAATATTTATTGCTCAGATGTATTTTTCACCCCAAAGTATTTTGAATTTTATCAAACCAGCTGTACAAATGGAGGCTAAGTACCTTCTGCTTTACAGGGAAGTTTTTCTGATATAGGAATCCCCAAATAACTGATGGGTCGTTTGACGTATTCAAGACTGGTTTTTATAATGAAAATGAGAAAGAATATGGAAAGGAGTATATGTATGTATATGTATGACTGAAACACTATTCTGTACACCAGAAATTGGCACAACATTGTAAACTGACTACAATTCAACCAGAAAAAAAAAAATAAGCCAAAAAAAAAGATCGGTTTTTACAAGCTGTGTCAGGAGTTTCTGATTCTTCAGTGCTCTCTTCTTTCACCATATCCTGCTCTGAATGGGTTTTGACTCAAGGTCAGGAGTAGGAAGAATTTCTTACAGAAAAGTCTCTCAGCACAAGGATCATGCAGACAAACTTGTGTTTCTTTGCTGTTGTTACAATTTATAATTTTAACCCCCACCCCATCCAGTCTCTCTCTCTCATGTGCACACAAGGGTCATTTACTGGAAGATGGAGGAGTCTGTGTGTCAGCCTCCAGGCCACTGACCTCTTCCCCTAATCTTGTCCTCCATGCTTCTCTACAATCAAGGAAACCACGCCCTCAGAACCTTTTGCTGTGTCCTTCCATTCCAAGGCCCACCTTCTGCTTTTTTACTTTTCATTGGCAGAATTCCCTTTATAAACAGTCCAGCACTCTGCGTCTCAAAGCTCTCTCGGATCTGAGCTCACCTCCAACCTGAAATTGCCCAAAGCAAGAAAGGAATGGTCCCCACACTTGATCAGCATGAGAAAACAGAGTGAGGATTGTCTCACCTGAGAAAACACCCAAGTTCCAGTCCCACTGGTCTTTATTTTCATTACAAGATCTCAGGCAAATCACTCAACTTCTGGGGACCTTGGTTTGCCAACAATTTCTGCCAACCTAACTAGGCGGTTGCAAGGATTAAAAGACCTATTTACAACAACTGTTCTTTCTAATATTTGTTAATGAATAACCCAATTTGGACACTTTTCTTTAAAAAGTCTAACTTCCTTTGGCTACGATACTTTCCCCAGTGGATTCTGTATCCTTTGAGTGTTAAGAACCATGACAAATTTTCTTTGAAGAGTTAATATCTACTGTCTGGCAATTGCCATTTACATCAATGGTATTTTCCGAGAAAACAAATGAATTAAATAAAATAAGTAGCATGTGTGCCAATAACGTTCCAACATTAAACAAGCTACAAACATAAGGTGTTGGTTTTTTCTTTCACTCATTAAACAAAGGTTTGGAGTTTTCTCTTGCCAGGCAGTGATACTAGGTAGGCAAAGACAGGGAAAGATGCCTCTTGCCAGAAGCAGCAAATTCTTAGTACTGGAGAGCTTATCACTGAGAGCCACCAAAGAGTAACTCGACAGTCAAGCGTGAGGGGACAGTAAAACATCTGAATAGCAAGAAAGAATTTCATTTTCATTTGATGACAGATCTGATGCTTAGAAATGCAAGAAACATTCTAAATTTAGTATTCAATGAATCAATGCATTTTACACAAAATGTGCCATCTCTCCTCTTCCTGTCTTCTTTTTCACTTTTACTTCCTTGTAGATAAATCTGCACCTTTAATGCTTTATCTTCTCTAAGGAATCAGATCAAATCAAGAGTGCCAAATAAAGTTTTGAGCCCTTAATGTGTGGATACCATCACTTCTTTCAAGTAAGAGAATTATTTAGCCTTTGGACCTTCTTCAATGGTAGTCAGTGGGCAAATAGGGTTCTTTCTCTAGAAAATGTTGACTACATACTGAATAGGGACGGTTATACAATTTAATTAAATTTCTGCAAAATGGATTAAGATTGTATTAAATACTGGGCTAAGTTCTGACGTGGACACCAACTTGATTTAAATATCACTGCTGCCTATTTATAATAGCCAAGACATGGAAACAATCTAAAATGTCCATCAACAGATGACTGGATAAAGAAGATGTGGTAGATATACACAATGGAATATTACTTAGCCATAAAAAGAATGAAATAATGCCATTTGCAGCAACATGGATAGATCTAGAGATGATCATATTGAGTGAAGTAAGTCAGACACAGAAAGACAAATATCATATGGTAACACTTATATGTGGTGGAATCTAAAAAACAATGATACAGATTCTATTTATGAACCAAAAACAGATTCAAGGACATAGAAAACAAACTATGGTTACCAAAGGGGAAAGGGTGGGGAGGGATACATTAGGGGCTGGGGATTAACAGATACACATTACTATATATAAAATAGATAAACAACAAGGACCTACTGTATACACAGGGAACTATATCCAATTTCTTGTAATAACATATAATGGTAAAGAATCTGAAAAGAAAAAAATATATGTATGTATATGTATAACTGAATCACTTTGCTGTACACCTGAAACTAACATTATAAATCAACTACACATCAATAAAATTTTTTTAAATAAATAAATACCACTTCTGCCCTCAAGGAGCTTAAATTTAGTATAAGAGATAAGTCATACATACAAATATTCAGTCATAATTGGGGAAATCATATTATAAGGAAGGAGTTAATTTATACATTGTCAAATATTCAGAGAGAAACTGCTTTTATTGTAAATGAATCATAATGACAGCCTCATAAGGTGTTAAAATTGCCTATACAGCCTTGAAATAATTAACAAAATATCTCCAGTAGAAAATCAGCCATTTCCGAGTTATTACCCAAGGCTTCACCACTTAGATTCTGTCTGCGTTTAATTTCAGACGCTTCTGTGTGTTAACAATTATTCATCCTATATTTTATATAGTCTTGTCTGGAATCACTGCTTGTATCTCTGACTACAGTCCATTCAGACTCAGATTTTCCATGCAATATTAATGTTTTGTGTGCATAGAAATGTTCTCATTTACCTGCCTTGGCTGTTCTTATTCCAGTACTTTAAACGCAGTTGGCAGCTGAGCTGTCTGTTTCTCTCATCGCGAGAGATGGGCTTATAGCTCACCTAGAGTGGAGGCATAATAGCTAAACGGTTTTTATTTGAGTCTGGAGGGTCGTGGATCTGTTCCCCCTGGGATTTATGCCGTCATTTCAAACCCCAAGCTAAGAAAAATGTGTATTGTCAGATTGGCTTTACCATTCTTTCAAATGAAAGTATAATCACTTTGACATTTACAGTAGGGAGTGTCTTGGTGACAGCAATATAGAGAAATCTCTATCCAAAAGAAACTAGAAAATTGTGGGATGAGGAAGGGTGGTCGAGTGTCAAATCCAGACACCGAGTCTAAAAACAGTCTTTCTTTTTGTTTTACTTTTATTTAATCTTATTTGTTTGTTTTTATTGAAATGTAGTCAGTTTACAATGTTGTGTTAATTTCTGGTGTACAGCATAGTGGTTCAATTGTACATATATATATTTAAATTATAAGCTATTACAAGGTATTGAATATAGTCCCCTATGCTATACAGTAGGACTTTGTTGTTTATTTTATATATAGTAGTTTATATCTGCTAATCTCCAAATTCCCAATTTATCCTCTCTGCTTCCCCTTTGGTAACCATAAGTTTGGTTTCTATGCCTGGGAGTCTATTTCTGTTTTGTAAATAAGTTCATCTGTGTCCTTTTTTTTAGATTCCACATATAAGTGATACCATATGGTATTTTTCTTTCTCTTTCTGACTTACTTCACTTAGAATGATGATCTCCATTCCATGCATGTTGCTGCAAATGGCATTATTTCATTCTTTTTTATGGCTGAGTAGTATTCCATTTTATATATACTCCACAACTTATCTAGTTATCTATTGATGGACATTTAGGTGGTTTTTTCCATGTCTTGGGTATTGTAAATAGTACTGCTATGAACATTGGGGTGCATGTATCTTTTCGAATTAAAGTTTCCTCTGGATATATGCCCAGGAGTGGGATTGCTGGGTCATATAGTATGACTATTTTTAGTTTTTTAAGGAATCTCCATACTGTTTTGCATAGTGGCTGCACCAGTTTACATTCCCACCAACAGTGTAGAAGGATTCCCTTAAAAACAGTCTTCCAAAGGCTGAGAAATAAAAAAAGCTGCTCTCTTCCATTTTAGAGGTCACCATTCTTCCTTCATGGCGTTTATAGGTTTCATGGAGGAGAAAAAAGGATTCAAATGAGTTTGGGAAACCTGGGCCAAAGACAAGAAGAAAACGTTCAGAAATTCGCAGAATTTTTAGTACATTAATATGCTATTTACATTTCCATAAGAGATACTTGTTATGCAGTTTTCCGGAATTTTTATGATCATGGAAACTTTTTTTTTTAATGGGATATCTTTTGGGACAAGTGTTCTGTGGAAGATATTTTAGTATCAAATAACTTTCCTAGTCTGGGGTTATTTTACCTAGCCATTTTCACAATGAAAATTGGTGGGGTTTTTTTTGTCTTTCTCATCTTCTTTTTACTTTCCTGATGAGAGCTTCTTGAAGTTTCTTTAAAATTTCATTTTAAGAAGGCTTCATTTCAGAAGTTCATAGGCAAAATCCAGGGTAAATTTCTATTTTACAGAATTTTCATGTACCAATGTAGCTACAGCAAATGAATTTACATGATGTTGGCTACATTGGTTATCAGAGTTGCTTTATCATAAAATTGTTTATACTTTATGAAATTAAATTACTTGAACTAACAGTATGATTCTGCTTATATGAGTTAGCTAGAATAGTCAAACTCATGCAGATAGAAAGCAGAATGGTGGCGGCCAGGGTGTGGGGGTACGGGGAGAGGAAAAGTTATTGTTTAATGGGGAGAGAGTTTCCGTTTTGCAAGATGAGAAAGTTCTAGAGATTAGTTGCATACCAGTGTGAATAAATGACACTGCTGAACTGTATACTTAAAAACAGTTAATATGGTAAATTTTATGTTATGTGTATTTTACCACATTTAAAAAAAATGTGACTTTCAATATCGCACTTTATTAAATCCCACTAAATGTATAGACAAAACCCAAAACTGTCTCAATGTTTAAAAGTATTTATATTTCTATGAAAAAAGAAAACTGACTGGTAGAGAAAAAAAGATCCAGTTCATAGTTTAACCGCATTGGAGATACTGGATTTGTAGCATCTATAGCTTGATTCTTGACCAATCTAAACACATGAGAACTCCAACAAATCTTTGTCCTCACGCAAGGCCACCCTAACATGCCCCTAACAGGAAATCTGAAATTGTCTTCTTAATCAAGGTAGCAACTAACAGTGCAAATATCTGGTGTTCTGATGAAACTTTTCAAAATTGTATGGCTCTTAAAAGGCACTTTAAAATTTCAAATTAGGTTATTTTCTCAAATATACATATACTACAAATTCTTATTGATCATATTTTGAATCTATACTGATTGTATATTTCTTTTTTTTGAGGGAAGGGATGTAATTAGGCTTATTGATGATGATGATGATGATGATGATGATGATGATGATGATGATAATTTAACAGAAGTGCTGGGGATTGAAGTCAGCACCTCGTGCATGCTAAGTACACACTCTACCACTGAGCTATACCCTCCCCACCCTGTATGTTCTAAATCAACTTCTTTTACCGTGAGTTGAGAAATTTATCCCCTAATTTTAACTTCTGGTGCTCCACACAGCTAGTATCATTACTATAATTCCCTACTGATTTCTGGCAAGACTTACAGAAACATCTATCATCTTTTAGGAAGAGGATGCGCCTTGCAATGGGAAAAATATATGTCTGTACTTCTTTTTCCTCTAGCTCTGTTCGAGAACACCCTTTGGCTTTTTTGTCCTTTGTATGCAGTATTTATTAAAAGCATAATTCCTTCAGGCATTTGACGGCATGTGTGAAGTAAATACAAACTGCACACGTACTTAATTATCATGTGTAGCAGAATTTTAAAAAGTAAGATGCGCAGAGCAACACAGAACATCTTCTCACCTCTAGAGTGTTTGCTGCCCACTCCCCTTGTCTGCGGCCCTGGCAGGTGCTCCTGGGAAATAGACCGGGGACTTGCAATTAACAGAGGAGAACGGAAACATTCATATTCCTGCTACACGACCAGATGCATCTTGTATGAAATGAGACTATACTCACTGTGTACAAAGAAGGTGGTAAACGCCCGCCGTTAGATGGTAATTGAAGAGGGAGTTGGAGGAACCCTAGGTCAGGAGAACTGCAGGCATACCTGCCATTCGTCTTTCTTATCGCCACAGGAGAAAGTTTTAGGAGCTGTTTGTGTGATTAAAGGAGGAGGCAGCCTGGGGAACTGTTACAGGGTCAGCCTTTTAGGAACAAGGTGAGACCCCATGGCAGGGTGGCAAGAGATGAGCTTTGGAAGAGGAAAAGGCCTGGGTTAAAGGAAATGAAATCATCCCTGGAGAGAACAAGAATGTCCTTCTTCCTGATCAGAAAGAAGTCTCCCGTGAGCTCCAAGGTAATTAGAAATTGCTATAGCGCTAAACTGGCAGAGGATCAATGTCCAAGGAGCATCTAATTCACACTTTCTTATGTAAACCGGGAGCACAGGGAGACTGAAGGCTGGTGGGGAGGCTGCCTCAAGATGTAAACAGGGAAACAATACTCTTTGGTGATTGATGGTTGAGTGATCATGAGAGCTTATGGGGATTTCTTAAACTTTCAACACTCCAATGCCTAGCGCTTTTGTTCCTTTCTCTGTTTTATGCAGTATTTAGTAGCAAAACCTCAAAATAAAAAGGGTGTGTGGTCTTTCATTTCTGGGTCAAAGAGAAGCCAGACAACTAAGAAGACTGTATCCTAATTACATATACAGTCTTGAGAGTGAGAGCCACAAGAGAGGAGGAGAGATCGACCACATTCGAGATCGGGGGTTGATGAGAAGCCGTGGGAAACGCCTGCTTGGGATAAAACAGGGCCCCCAGGAGGTTTACCCAAGAGAGATTCCATCTAGGCTCTAGCCAGCAAGATGACTGATGCGAACTTACATATTTATTATTTTTTCGGGTGAACTGTGATGAGGAGACTATAATCGAATCATTTCTACTAACTATCCAGATGTTATAGCACAGCTCGGTCAGATGAACTGTCAGATGAAAAAGAAAATCATCTCTCAGAGCTCCAGCATAAAAGAAAAGCCACGGGAAGTCCCAAGTCTAGTTATTCAATCATTTGTGCTTTATTTTTTCCCCTCTTCTAACAGGGAATCCTCCGAATTAAGAGTTGTGCCCAAAGATACCCTATTTAATTCTAGGAAACACCATGAAATGTGTCACCTTGACCTCAATTCACAGAACCCAGGGTGCATTCTTTTCTCTTCCCCACCCACCATGGACCCTTGTTTCCCTATCAGAAGTGACATAAGGTTAAGTGTCATCATTACTGTCTTCTCTTTATGCTGTTAAACTTTTTTTCTGTTTCATGGCTTCCTGCCGAGGCATCTTTTTCTATTAGTTCCCATGTTGTGTTACTAGAAGGGCCCACCTCCATGGACAGTCCTGGACCACATCATGTCTTTCCTGCTGTAGATTCAGGGCATTTTCTACACCAACTCCCAAATGCCCAGCCGTGGCTCTCAAAGTTTTCCAGCACAGAAATCACCTGGGGATCTTGTTAGCACCCTGACTCCTGGTTTTACATTCAAACTCATTTGCCCAATGATTCAACTGCAGATGATTCTTACCTCCTACTTAAAGATCTTTCCCATTGCTTTGTAAAATGTGAATTTCAAAATAAAGCCACATTTACAGTCCCCAGATTCCTCCTAAAACAATGTGTATAGTTTTGTAACTAAGGTTTTTGGAAGTTAATTCCTATTATTAGTCTAGTTGATACATAGGTATCACTTAAGTATCTTTACTTTTACAGTAGAAATGATAATAGGCAAGAAGATTACTTTTCAAATTTTCTTTATAATTTCTGCTACAACTATTTAAGAACTGCATCTCTTGTCCACCTTTTATAATGTAATACATTTTAAATGTTTAGTTGATTCATTTTGTTTGATGTTAAATATTATCACTTTTTATTATTAAGGCAAAATAACAAGTTAAATGAAAAATATTGATCATCATTCCTTCTATTTACTACAGAAAGTTTCATTCATGCATGTTGTTGACATGAATATTTTAACAAGATTACATTCATTGCATAATGCCATTTCTTCATCTTTTTTACTTGCTAATATAAAATTGTCTCATAATCATTATAATCTTTAATGGTTGAATAATGTTTCATTGAATTTGTGTGACATACTTTCCTGTTTTGCACATTTAGGTTTGTTATATTTTTTATTATTATTTTTGATACTGCTATGGTCATCTTCATACAAACAGTATTTTATTACTTTAAGACTATATATCCTTAGGAATAGGATAGCTGAGTCAAAATATAGGAACATTTGGGGAGAGGTTCTGATAAAACTGATCATATTACTTTCCAAAATGGGTTGTATAGATTTACCTTCCCACCCTAAGTAAAAATGCACTAGTTAAACACAACCTTACCTAAGTAGTTATTCATGTTTTAAAAGTTTTTGGTCAAATACATATAACGTAAAAAATGGTTAAAAGGGTAAATTTTAAGTGTGTGATTCAGTGGTATTAAGTATGTTCAAAATATTGTGCAACCATCATCACTCTCCACTTTCAGAAATTTTCATCATCCAACACAGAAACTCTCTAGCCATTAAACAAAATTTCTCATTCTTCCCTCCCCTCAGCCCCTGGTAACCTCTATTCTGCTTTCTGCCTCTATGAAACTTATTTAGTTATCTCATATAAGTGGAATCAGACAATATTTGTTCTTTTGTGTTTGGCTTATTTCACTTAGCAAAACGTTTCCAAGGTGCTTGCATGTTGTACCAGGTATTAGAATTTCATTCATTTTCAAGGCTGGACAATATTCTATGGTATTTATATACTATATTTTGTTTATCCATTCACCTGTGGATAGACAACTGGGTTGCTTCCCTCTCTGGGCTATTGTGAATAATGCTGCTTTGAACACTGGAGAACAAATATCTGAGTCCCTCTCAGTTCTTCTAAATATATACTGAGAAGTAGACTTGCTGGATCATGTGGCAATTTTGTGCTTAACCAATGAGGAATGCTATTCTTAGAAAGGTTCTTTACTTGCTTTACTTGGTATAAATCTTATTTTTATAAGATTTGAATTTTTTATTCACCTATGTTGTTTTATATTGCATCTTCTATGAGTTATCAGTTCACATTCTCCGTCCATTTGTTGGTTGAAGTCTTCCTCAATGTTTTTCCCAAAGTCTGAATGAGCCCCTATGGTGGACACCTGTTCCTTTTGCCTGCTGAGAGTCCTTTCCCTTTTGTACCTCGATTTTCCTTTGGGAACTACCCCTCTTTCCCAGCAGGCTACACTGGTGGGGCATCAAGCATGACCCCACTCATCGGCCAATTCAATGCTCCATGCAACTTGAATTTTGAGAAGAATGAAACAAGAACATAAAATGATGAAAGCTACATTATGATGCTCAGAGCTTTCTGAAAAAAACTGGCCAACATTGGCATTTCTGTTACCCATATCTACATATTTTCCCTAGTCTCATTCATAATGAGCCCTGATTTTTTTTCCCAGTGTTTCATTTTGCAAGTTGCATCACATAATTTAATGCCAACAAATTTCTTCTTTAAAAAAATTGTTAGAGTTGGTTTCTACTGTTTATAATCAAATTTGATAGAATATTTATATATATTATATAATCATTAGTCAAATCTTATCACACATTTTTCCCAGTTCATTGACTCCTCTTAAATTTTAGTTCTATTATTTTTTCTACTGTTTAGAAATTTTCAACTTTGTAGAATTTTGTAGAATTAAGTCTTTAAATCTTTTCTTTCTAAAAATTCCTTCAAAGCTAAAAAACTAGCTTCCCTCCAGTCAATAATTAATCCCTTTCCTTTCTATTTTGATTATGTTTAAATAAAATTCTAATTTATGGCCAGTTTTGCATTATTCCTAACTATGTTATTTTTTCACATTTCCTAGTAGCAAGTAACTTTAGACTTCTTAATATATTTCTATACAGTACCAACCTTGCAGGCTCCCAAAGTGCTTAATTTTAGGGTGTAATACTTTCCACTCGTGGAGGAATCCATTCCACAGCTCCTAAGGATGATGCTGTTCTATAAATGTTACATTTTAGGAAGGAAGGAAGTAGTGGAAGCATGTGCCCAGTTCTTCTTGGTTTCTCTTCCTAGTCTCATTGCTTCTATGTTTTCTTTCTGGTGAAGCAAGGATGAAACTCATATAGGAGGTAGGAGAGAAGCTCTGGATTATAATCTTGGAGGGAAGCAAAGACCTGCGCTGGAAGGGCACCCAGATCAGGAGCAAGGGCTGCATGTAGGATGAGACTGTAGAATGTGAGAGTCACCAAAGGGTAAGCGACTTGAAAGCATCGGAGGCTCACTCTTGGCCTCCTGCTAAGGAATCCAACCCGAGAGGCTAAAGCAGAGATATAAAAATAGTAGTAACAGTAATATACCACTTTCTTATCACTTGAAAGTTTACACAGAAGTTGAATGTCTCTGGCAGGTAACAGCAAAGCTGCTCTGTTGAAACTCAGCCCATCGGATCTCTTCTTACCCTGCAATGAGCCCTACAATGCCCTTGGGACTCTAGAATTCTGCAGGACACAATTTGAAAACGACTGGTTTAAAAGAAAAGAGGCATCATCCATCATTACAACTTGTGCCCAGGGAAAAATGGCTGACAGCAGCTCAAATAACACCTCTCTCTGAAGGGGTTTTCACTGGAATAGGGATCAAAGGGACTGAACCTCAGTAGAGGAATTCCATAAATCAGAATGAGTGGAAGAACTGACCGGAGAGGGAGGTGGTGGCAGGCATAGGACCAATTCGGTTGCTCTAAAATCATGTGTTCTGTCACCTATTTCCTGGATGAAGTGCTGGCCACAGACAATTTATCATGAGTTATTGTCATTGCAAGACACTTGACACTTTTTTTTGAAGCCCTCAGTGCACTATTCACAGAAATTAGTGCTGATCCTACCAAACAGCCTACCTCATGTATATACCTAATAATAAAAAATATACCTTTCAAATGATTCCCAAAGCAAGCCTGTGGGTAAAATTTGAATATAGTTATGGCAAAAGAGAAAGAAGAATTTAAGATTTTCTCCAAGTCAATCAAATCAGGCTAACATATTTAAAGGGAAGATGGCAAGTGGTGATTATTTAGTGTCTGAGAGCCTGACAGAGGGTTTTGTTTGTACTCGCAGCCGAAGAACTGAGTGTTCCATAATGTCACTGGAGAACAAAATGTCATCTGGTGGAATTAATGGTGGATAAATTTAGAGCAAGTGGAAGAAACTATTACTTTGTAGCACATTTAGCCAACCTGTGAAACCCACTGCCGCTGGAGGTTAGGGAGTTGAGCACTCTGTTGGATTTAAAGTAGGATGAGTAAATTTATGACTAATAAATGCCAGTTTCAGCTCTTTATGCTAAGATAAAAGATGTAATCAAAGTACATATTTGAGAGCACAGGTCAATTGCCGCAGAGTCAGAAGCAAGAACCTTTCCCTTGTGAACACTGACATGTGATGAGTTGGACAGAACATAGGAAGCATTTTACCCCTCTGCTGGAAGTAGGAATAGCCCGCTGATGAGGCAGACTTCTACATGCTGCTCCGGAGACGGGCTGTTATGGAGTTAAGTATGGAAGATGCTCAGAAAGATGCCTGTGCCGAGCTTCCACAGCCTGTGAGCTACCCACAACCAACAAGCAAACACACGCAAGTCAGGATTTTTCTCTTGCCACCTTTTGTGCCCTACTCTACCAGCCTCAAACATTTTCATGCTGGAGTTCCATCCTGCTGATTAAAATCTTGTCTCCAGTAGCTGAGTATCTGCTTCCTGCTACTCCATTCTGTGCTCTCATCTTGAACAAATGAAGATTTCCCATCTCTGAGTGGCTGCTCACAGTTCCTATGCCTTCTCCCATCCTGATGATCTGGATGATGACAAAATATGAAGGATCCCTGAACACTTTCCTTTTACATAGTTGTTTAAAAATCAAAAGTAAAAAATATCTAGGTAGATAATGAAAATGTATGTAGCACCCCAAGCTGAAGAATATCTAACTTCCAGAAATAGAATCAACATTCTCTATTTTTACTAAATTTGAGGTACATTGCAAAATCTCAACAGACAGGATGATGTTTTGGATTATAGGTTAAATTCAAAATAAAAAGATTAACTAAAAATTTTTAGAAAATCAGAAGATTTGGGAGTAGAAAACTAACATCTTTTTCTTTTTTCCCTGCACATGAGGTAGTAGGTCTTACATTTCTCTTTGAAATGGACAGTCTAGAATTTGGCCTTAAATCCCTTAATTGGGAACAATATTTAGTTTTATTCCATTTCATAATGGAGAACAGATGTACCCAAATGTGGTTACTTCCAAACATAGTTGGTTTTATATTTAGAGTAACTACTCTCAAGACATTTTGAAGAAATCTAATTTTCCAACACCATCATATTTAACTTTCAGTACCACGTTATACTTCTATGTGATTTTACTTGATAACTCCTTATTCATTCTATCAATAGTAATTGTGAGAGTGAGAGTGAAAGTAAATGACATTAGTATATTCTCAAAATGTGTGAAGTAGAAAACCATGTTTGGAGTTGAATTTTCAACTCCTGTAATTGGGGAATTTTTATAATTTCTAATTCTGAAAATAGATTTTAGTTTCAAGTGTGGCAGATTATCCCTTGCCAAAGAAATAATTCTCTGAAAAATAAGATAATCAAAATGTATATTTTAAAATTATTTATAAGCGCCTTTACACTCGTATTAACAGATAACTACTTTTCATGGTTGCACTACTTATTTTATTTGGTTTCAAGATTGAACACCATCAACACTTCTATTGTTTTTCTCAGTTCATTAAAATTCCCATCACATATTGTCTTTCTGTGGTTCGTTCATAATGATGTCTTAAATTGCATTATTTTGACAAAGACAGACTTTGTATATTAAACATGTAAGTGTAGTCTCTAATTCAACAAAGAACTCTGCTTTCTTCTCCTTTTTTGAATTATATTGCCCTCTCAGTCTCCATCTCATTTTTCACTTTTGCTGGAGACATGGAAACACAAAACATTTCTTACCTTCAGAAAAATAACAGCACACCTGTGATGAAGAGGAGAACTGACACTTACCCTCAATATCATACTCATAAAATAAGATGTGGCTCTAATAGACTGGAGAGAGCATGTGGGTCTAAAGAGAATGGCAATTACGAGGTTCCAGCTAATCACTACCCAACAGCACCAAGACCTGGTGTCGCCGGGACACCTGAATTTATTTCCAGATGCCTAGATTTTATCCCAAGTTTTAAATGTAGCCGACTAATTAAGCTTTAAAAAAAAATCGAATGCCTACCACTACACACCCATTAGAATGGCTCTAATTCAAAAGATAAACAATAACAAGTATCATTGAGGATGTGGAGAAACTGGAACCCTCATAACATTGTGGGTCAGAAAATAAAATAGAACAGCTACTTTAAAAAACAATGTAGCAGTTTCTCAAAAAGTTAAACATAAACTTAACATCCAACCCAGTTCGTTCTACTCCTACGAATTTATTTATCCAAGAGAAATGAAAACATAGGTCCATCCACACAAAGTCATTTTTGCACAAGTTTCTATCAGCATTATTCATCGCAGCCCCAAACAGGAAGCAACTCAGATGTCCACCAACTGCTGAATTAATCAACAGAAACTAGTATATTCATCTAACAGAATATGACTTAACTGTAAAAAGGAATTACCTGCTAATGTACACTATCGTGTGAATGAAATGCAAGTCCTTATGCTAAATTAAAGCAGCCAGATGCAAAATACTACGTCTTTCATGTCTCCATTTACATGAAGCCTTCAGAGTAGGAAAACCTATACAGACAGAAAGTGGAGCAGCAATTGCCCAAGACTTCAGGGAGGGGAGACGCTGGAGGAAAACGGGGAATGACTGGTAACAGGCAGGGGATTTCTTTGGGGGTTGGGAAAAACATTCCAAAATTGATTGTGGTGATCGCTGAACTCTGAATATACTGAAAACCCTTGAATTTTACGCTTTAAATGGGTGAATAGTATGGGATGTGAATCATATCTCAATAAAGTTTTTTTTCTTTAATGATAAAAATGGGAAGCAAGGTTTTAGGATAGGAAATGCAAGGAACCAGGAAAGAGTGGGAAAGAGAGCAGGAGTAAGACAGGAAGCTGGGCATTAGATATGATGCCCTGGAGAGCGGAGGCAAGGTCTGGGATTGGTGGAGTGAAAGGCTGTGGGGTTTAACCCTAAACTAAGCCCAGGAGCAAAGGAGCAGCCTCAGTCCTGGCAACCACTGTACCTAACCAGCACTTCCTCCATTTTTCTGAATACATGATGCACAGAGAGAAGGGAATCCCAGTGCTTACAGAAATTAAATGCTCCATCACTGATGTGGACGGAAAACACACTAAACACACAATAGAAATAATAGTAGAAGTAATAAATAATAAAGGTACTGAATAATATAATATTTTCAAGATTATGTTTTCACAAAGACGTGCTCATTAATTTACTCAACACAAACATTTTCTAGTCAAACTATATAAGATGGATCTAATCTGAATTGCATGTATTGTTCAGATAAACCCCAAACAGCTGACTATGTATATGTACATTGAATAAGTGGGACACTGGGTTTACATCTTCAGTGACCCTTTGGCTATTGTGAACACACATTATTTCCATGTGTTTCAAAGTATTATTTTGCTTCATTTTTACTTTATCCTAAAAGTGCTTTCATATCATGTAAGTTTTACTTTTAAGTGCAGTAGAGTACAAGATCAGTGGAGTCCCCACATGTTGAACAACTGATGAACAAAATGATACAAGAATAAATAAACAAACCCTCATTGTGTCTTATTTTAAGTATAAACTTGTATTATTTGCTTTCAAATGATTGGCTTTTTTAAATTATGTAAACATATTTACAGTGTTCAGTTGCTAGATGAAATAATGAGACATCTTGAGTGGGGATGAAATGCATCACTTTTTTTTTAAATTAATGGAAAATGTGTTCCATTGAATGACTCTCCATTTGGCATCAGGGGTTTCAGGAAGGGATTAGTCATTGAACAAGAGACAGGTGTAGGTGTTTCAGGTAACTAAGTCAACCAGAACATGACATTTCTCTGGCTACAGGATTTGGTTTGGTCATTGCTCATTGGGAAAATTTCAGGAAACTCATTTGATGATTAGGAAAGGGACTGGCTCTCTTTAACTGAATGTGGACCAGGAGGTATGTAGCTCTGTGAGTAGCTGGCAGCCACTTTGTGACCATATCAGGGAAATAGATAGCTTAGGATCATTATGAAAGGCAGAGTGAAGAGACAGAAATAATCTATGGATTTGGTAATGTAACTTATCTGCTGAATCAAACTAAACAGAAAAATCACTATATTTCTGAAGGTTCTGGTTATGTCTTTTTAAGGCAAACTGATCCAGGTTTTTTATAAATTACAACAGAAAGTGTCATAAATTGGGTCTTCTGTTTCCAGAGCTACAGCAGACTATATATGCAAAGTCCCTTCAGGAACAAGAAAAATAATAAAAAGTAACATATTTTTAAAAACCTGTCTCAGAGCAGAGCTGAGCTGAGCTGGAAAGTGAAGAAATGGAAATGGAGGAGACAATGAGAAAGTGTGATGCCATGAGGATTAGGTGAGCATCAGGGCTGGAATCACCCCTTGGGGTAAATGCCAATTACCATAGCCTCACCTGGGTTCTCAATGGCTATGTGTTTGAGGAGCAGAAGCCAAAACCAGAGGCCAGAGCAGAGTAGAAGGTCAAGTCAGAAACCAGGACGACTTGAAGAGGGATACCCACAGTGGGTGGAAAAGAAAACAAACGTGACCCACAGAAGGAAAGATGCTCATCTCAACTGTCTCTCCAGATGGAGCAGAAATAAAGGAAAAAAGTCCCCCTGGATATTTCTTACCCACAAGCCATATTCACATGGGTTTGCCACTGAAATTTATACTGCCTGAAAAAAAAACCTAAATGGAAAATTGAGTTTAAAGGGATCCTAGGTTGGTAATTCCTTGGGTACTACTGTTAGGAAGAAATGCATTTTAAATGCAGGGCTCAAAGAATTCCCACAGACAGAAATCCAAAGATCGTGAAATCATAATAATAAATGATTAACACAGGAGGAAACAAGCAACCATGAACAAAAATCAGCATAAATAACAACAGAAGAAGCAGCTGTATTTTAATAAAAATACTGCAGCTCAAAACTTCTGGACTGCAGCCAAAAGCCTTTAAAGGGAAATTCAAAGCCTAAAATGCTCATATTAGAGGAAAAAAGCAAAACTCAAGGTCAATTGCTTAAGCATTTATTTTAAGACATTAGAAAAAGAAGAGCAAAATAAATCCAGAAAATGTAGAAGCAATAAAGTAATAAAGACAAGAGCAGCAAAGTATGACGTAAAACATAGAGGAGAGGATTAACAAAATCAAAGTGGTTCTTTGAAAATTCTAATGAAACTGACAAACCTCAGGCAAGATTGGTTAAGGAAACTGAAGAGACAGCACAAAATATTAGGAATGGAAAAAAGGGCATAACTAAAAAGGCAGCAGAGATCAAAATGATAAAGAAGTGGAAATAACACATTTGAAAAATTAGGTGAAATGAACAAAATACTTTTAAAAATTACCAAAATTGACTCAAAATTGGTCAGGAAATAAAAATCAGAATGATTATGAGTAGTTCAAAAATTCTCCCTCATAGAAAATAGCAGAACCAGATGATTTTACAAGGAGAATTCAACAAAATATTCAAAGAGGAGCTAACTCCAAACATAAACTTCCAATTAATAAAATAAAAGGGAAGACTTTCCAATTCAGTTCATATATCTAATTTCTTTTATTATCAAAAGTAGAATGCAAAAGGAGACATATATGTATGTATATGCATGACTGGGGACATTGTGTTGTATATCAGAAATTGACACATTGTACCTGACTATACTTCAATTAAAAAAAAAAGAGTGAAAGGAGGAAAAAAAAAACAAACAGGCCAATATTATTAATACAGGAACAAAAAACTTTCTAAAAAAGAAAAAGTATAAATTGGATTCAGCAATTCATAAAAAAGTATCATCACTGATTTGGATATATTCTGAGATACAATTTAACATTAGAAAAATCTATTAAGTAAGTAATATATCACATTAACATACAAAAGGAGAAAAATTATATAATAATGTCAATAAATGCAGAATAGGCAATTGATAACATTTAATAATCACTTTTGACATAGATTCTCAGTGGACAAGGTATAAAAAGGAATCTCTTTAATCTATAAATTGAAAGTTTGAGATTTGCAGATACTAACTACTATATATACAATATATAACAAGTTTATACTGTATATATTAGCACAGGGAACTATATTCAATATCTTGTAGTAACCTATACTGTGAAAGAACATGAAAAGGATTATATGTATATGTAGGTATGACTGAAACATTGTGCTGTCCACAAGAAATTGACACATTGTATTTGACAATAGTTCAATAAAAAAATTTTTTTAAAGGAATTTCTTTAACCCAAACAAGAGTATGTATAGAACCTTATAGCAAACATTACAATCAATGGTGAGCCATGACAGCTATTCCCAATATAACCATTCCTATTCAACATTGGACTAGATACAATAACTAGCGCAATAAGAAAAAAGAAAAAGAAAGAAAAGCTGTAAGAATTGAAAAAAAAGTAAACTGCTATTATTCAGAGATAACATAAGACTGTCTTCAAAATGGAAAATCTGAAGGAATCTACCCAAATTATTAGAATTAATCATAAATTTTAGAAGAGTTACCAGTTACAGGATCAATAACCAAAAATCAGTGGCATTTTTGTGTACCAGCAAGAAAGAGTTAGAAAATGAAAATCTGAGAACATACTATTTATAATGGTAAAAAATTTTAAAGTGCCTAAGAAAATATTCTATCAGGATGTAAAAAATATGTTTTGGTTTGTTTTTCTTTGTTTTTTGTTTCGATCATTTGAGGTTTATTCCTTAAAACAAAATAAACCAAACAGAAACCTAACCTGTCATTTAAGTGTGGGTTCAGAAGGGAGTAGTGGTAAGCAGATACTTCTTAAATAGACTGTCAACGAATACTTTTTTAGCCCCTTCTGTATCCCACACCCAGAAATACCAGGGTCATGAATCCTTGAAACTTTGCCGATTCTGCAGTGCAAATTAGCGTGCATCTATACTTTCCAACTGATGGTTTATTATTCAGCTTTCTTGGATCTGCAAAATCAGTTACCACACATCCAGCTACCATCCAGATTCCACTATCTTCTCCTGTCCTGTTTATTTTGTCCTGGAGGGTGTATACTCCCCCCGACTGCACCCCCAAATCTCTTGACTGTGTTTTGAAAGAGGTTCTGGAAGAACACAGAAGTCAGGGTGTGTGTGTTCAATTCATCATTTTTTTTAAACCAGAGGCCCACTCTTTCTATGAGCATATCTAAGTGACAGGTTGTCACTTAGAAATCAGATAAATCAGGTATTTACTTAGTAACTGAGGAAGGAACATACTCTTTTTTTTTTTTTTTTTTTTTTTTTTTTGCAGCAGAGCAGACTGTCCCAAGAAACTCTAACCACTGGACAGCAATCCAATTTATTGGCTTGGCCAATAGGTCAAGTTTATTTAACCTAGGTTGAAGGTAGTACTAGTGACTGAGTGGGAGTCAAATCTAACAAATGGGCCACAGGGAGGACCACAGTGTTGTTCTATGGGGCCTGGTGAAGTGTGGCCTTCATCTCATGGGTAGGCTGAGAGAAACCAAGGCACCCCACCAATGCCCTCAAAAAGCAGAAGGTTGACCAGTAGTCCCGATGCTTTTGTAAAGGCATGTCAATAAGGGCTAATGGCAGTGATCTGCCCCTTCCTCCCTTCTGGAGCCTGAGAAGGTATAATGCTATGACATGCCTTTGAGATTTTCCCCTTTGCAAATGATGTTTAATGTGCACTGTTTACCACTGCTGCTCTTTTTCATTTTTTTCACATTAAACACGTACCTCAAGGTGATTGTTCACAATTGACACAGTTTTAGAAATGCTTTCTAACGATGATTTTAAAATATAATAGTTACAAGAGCTTAACTAATTTAGGCTGTGGATGCTTATCTAAAGCTACACAAAATTATACTCTAATTTCCTCCAAAACTTGTAACTCAGCACAGAATCAAATCTTTCCTTTCATCTTCAGATCCTCTGCCTAGTTTCCAAATCCTTTGAGATCAATCTAATCCTCTAAAATTTTCTTCTCTTTAACTCCTTCATTCTCAGGATCTCAAATCATGAGTTTTCTCTGTAAATTAAGGTGTGAATAGAAAGAGAAAATATAAAAGATCAGCATGGATTATTGGCCCTAGTTCTTGATACCTGAGTACTGAAATATTATGAAAAAGAACAGAATAAATGTGAAAGGGGGGGAAAGACAGATCAATGTGAATTACATAAAAGAATATAAATTAACACTTCTAGAGGAAAATGTAGAGACTTCTTCAAGCAGTTTCTATCCAAATAAGTGATATTGGAAAAGTCATCATGAACCACACAAAACAACCTTAAGAGAAAGACTGACAAAATAGTAAATAAATATAAAAGGAAAGCATTCTTATCTCAGCTGGAAAAATGGGAAGTGGGAAGTTTATTTCATAAACATAATTATTTTAAACATGTTTAGTAAAAGTTCTTTTTCAATGTTCAGAAAAGAGAAAGAAATATCATGTTGCTATATGTTACCTTTAAAAATCACCAGTTTGGCAATTTTTACTGAATTTGTACTTGTCTCAAACATTATACCCTCCTTGATGCCTTTCCTAGCTTCCAAAACAAAATTATTTATTCTCCCTTTAAGCTCTCATAGGACTTGGGATTTAATTTTCTTGTAGAATTTATAGTTCACATTTTTAGTGTTGTTCTCTCCCCCACCTCCAGGCTGTGAGCTTCTCTAGGAAAAAAATTGTGACTTATTCTTTTAACCTTGGCGCCAAGGTACATTATATGAATAAAAGAATATTTCCTTTTATCCCTTTCCATTAAGTATTGGCTTCTTAAGGTCAACACTTAGCTGGACATTTCACTTTTGCAGTTTATTTTTAATGTCTATTCAGCCTCATTTAAAAGTATATTTATCACTTCTTTCATTTAATTAATATATAATCTCTTTCTAAAATTTTAGTTATACTGTACCAAGAATCAAAAAATAAAATGGCAATGATATCTATGGGTAACTTCTTTTATTAATTTTTTAATCATTTATTATTTTTAAAACAAAATTTGCTATATATTTAGGTTGTGATAGACATGTATGAAGTATGTGTTTAATCTTTTTTGGGGGCGTCTGTTATTTTTTTTTAATATATTCTTTTATTGAGTTATAGTCAGTTTACAATGTTGTGTCAATTTCCACTGTAGAGCACAATTTTTCAGTTATACATGAACATAAATATATTCATTGCCGCATTCTTTTTCACTGAGAGCAACCACAAGATCTTGTATATATTTCCCTGTGCTGTACAGTATAATCTTGTTTATCCATTCTACATATGCTTGTCAGTATCTACAAACTTCGAAACTCCCAGTCTGTCCCTTCCCACTCCCCTCTCCCTCGTCAACCACAAGTTTGCATTCTATATCTATGAGTCTGTTTCTGTTTTGTATTTATGTTCATTTGTCTTTTTCTACTATCATTAACTTCTTCATAAACAGAGAATTCTTCATTAGTATATTGCTATAACAAAGCTAAATGTCCCACTATAATAATTAAAAAGTCACTTCTACTTTACTACAGTTGCTTCCACATAGGATTTATCCAACAAGGATGGACTGTTTCATTGTTAGTTTTCTAAATCTGAGGTGTATCTGGTCAGAAAGCATCAGAGAAAAATCCATCTATGCCAGACTTTCAAGACATAGTTGACCTTTTATACTTCAAAAATTGTCTAAATGGGAAGACTGAGAATAGTAATAAGGTGGTTTTCTTTAAACTGAATTTTATTCAAGAGAAAGAAGATAGTAGATAACATATAACTCCATTAACTCAGTGTTGGGCTATTGTATTGAACTTCAAGTTTTCAGTCTGGTTTCAGTTTCAACACTTCTGCCATTAACTGTATGCTTCTGTTCATGACATTTTAATCTCTCTTAGGAAAAAAAAAGTAGGACTAGATGATTGCCAACTTAGATTTCCAATAATTCTGCAGTGCTGCCACCTTGGAGCAGGGCCTTTTCCTATTTCTGTAAACAAAGTGCTTTGGGTGGAGTTCAATCCTTCCCCACCCCATGGAGAATTCCAGTCTATACCACTTATAGGTATAGTATTGCAGGAAAGGTTGATGGAGCGTGTGTGCATAATCACACTCCATGCCCACAGGGTTGGAAACACAGTTATATCTGATGCTATAAAGCAGTTCTGAGCTGGTGATAGGTTAACATTAAAAGGATTAAGGCTTGCTTTGACATGGGCTGACATCCAACAATTAGATTGAACGTTAACAGCTGGAATGCTCAAGAAAATAAAGAGTAAGTTAGGGGAGACACAAATGGAGTTAAATTAGAGCAAGTGGGTGTTAAAGGTATGTTGGAATTATTTTCAACTCGGTTTAGAAATGTTTCATTCGATGGCTAAAAAAAGGCAGAGTTGGCATAAATTCTCATCTATGATTACAAAATAGAGAAAAAATGCCTTCGGTGGAAATGTTCATTTTTCAAGGCAAATATTGTGCCACTGGAATTTTTTTTTTTTTAAGAGAAATGACTAATCCTGGATTTTTTTTTTTTTTAGCACATTTCAGCTTCACAGCACTTGAAAAACATGCTAATACTTAAAAATCAAGAAGACCTGTTAAGTCTCAGGAGGCAGGTTTATTTTTCTTTCAGTGTATTTGCCAGAAAATTAACTTACAGCTCTGAGCAGCACAGATTAAGGCTGATTAAAAAGCTTTTTGATGACTGACAGCGGGGTGCACCTCAAGGTATATTCAGTGAGCTGCAGGTAGTTGATAAGGACCAGGATTAAGTATTCATAAAGTAGCCACAAATTCTTTCCCACTCTCATCTCTGTGCTCTGTGGACCACCTATACTAGAGTCATGATGGGGTTGGAAGTGGGAGTCGGGCTTATTGAAAATGCAAATTTCTGGCCCCTACTCCAGACCTACTGAAGCAGAAAGGTGGTGAGGGTGGCGTCCAGGAACAAGCACCCAGTGATTCTCATGCTTACCAAGTTTGAGAAGCGCTGACCTAATTCTCAATATTCTCCAGACTAGCTCACTCATTGTTACTGAAAAAAATGCTTGCTGAACACTCAGTTCGGTGGTGGGTATTACAAAGCTTAAGGTCTTCACTCTGGAAGGTCTATGAGGTGAGACAAATATGAAAACAAATACACATGTGCCCATGTTCACTCTGCTTGAAATGTCTCTGTTGCCCCCTCAGCACGCATCCCTGCTAAATTCCTTCCCTTTCATTCTCAAGACCCAGTCACCATATTTCCTTCTCCTAGCCCCACCTAGAGTAGAGTTGATTATATCATTTTGGGGCCATTATTTGGACTCATTATTAAATATATAAACTATAGAAGTGCTGTTACAGCATGATTGAAACTATCTCCCCTCTAAGATGGCAAACTTGTTGGCAGGGAGAATTCCTTATCATTTTATCCTCACTTCCTGGTAGAGCACCTGGCACAGAGTAAACTTCAACAATTCTCACGTGCTCACAGTGAGTTCACGGGATTTGGGGAGGTGACTGAATTTTGAAAACAACATGATTTGTGGGGAAGTGATGAGATTAAAACACAAATATGATAGCCTTTGAGAGTCAGAGAGGCTCACCTTGCCTAAGCAGACACAGCACTGGATGCGCTGCTAAATCCATCTCTGTTTGATAAGTTAAAGGGTGAACCTAAGGAAGCTCAAGAACTGAAACAGATAGCAGCTTGATTTCCTTCTTTTAGTGGTTCAGGATTTAGTAAAGGCAGCTAAATATCTGCTACTTAACTCAATGCCTTTAAGAATGTTTATTTTAGCCAAGACATGGAAACAACCTAAATGTCCATTGAAAAATGAACAGATAAAGAAGCTGTTGGATATTTATACAATTAAATATGACTCAGCCATAAAAAGAATGAAATAATGCCATTTGTTGCACCATGGATGGACCTGGAGATCAACATTCTAAGTGAAGCAAGCCAGAAAGAGAAAGAAAATACCATACCGTATCACTTATATGTGAAATAAAAAAAAAAAAAAAGACACAAATGAACTTATTTACAAAACAGAAACAGAGTCACAAGCCTAGAAAATAAACTTATGGTTACCAGGTGGGGAAGGGAGTGGAAAAGAATAAATTGGGAGTTCCAGATTTGCAAATACTAACTACTACATATAAAATAGATAAACAACAAGTTTATACTATATAGCACAGGTAACTATATTCAATATCTTATAGTAACTTATAATGAAAAAGAATATAAAAATGAATATATGCACACATATATATGAGTCAAACATTATGCTGTACACCAGAAATTGATACAACATTGTATCTGACTATCCTACAATTAAAAAAAGAATGCTTATTTTTACTTTCAGCCATTACCTTCTTAAAGTATCTGATAATTATAAGCATAAAGATTGTGAGTTTCCCTAATAACTCTACGATTCACATGAGCTATATGCAAACATAAACCTATTTCCTGTTTTCCAGATTTGAAAGACTCTAGTAGCTTTAATTCCAAACTCTAAACTATAGGCATTACAATCTATAGTTTTTATTTTACACTAGTAATTGTCATTCAAAATTCTACTAAATTATCATACTTCAGTGATTATAAGATGCTCATTTCCCCCATTTTCACATGGCAGAAGTCAGGATTGCTTAAAACTGATGATGTCTTATTTTAATGAAATATAGCAGCTTTATTTTTATCAGTAGTAACCCCTCAGCAACTAAATCCCCTCAGAGGATTTCAACCACCATATATCTAAAGCTTGCCAAATATATAGGAAAGCATATATTTAGCACATAAAGCATATACTTGTAAGAGAAATGAAGAGAAAAATTCAACAAATTTCTGCATTTAAATCTTCCAGAGACAATATAGGAAACACAACACTATTCATAAGTGATTCTATGAGACAGACCAAGAAGTTTCATGTCTATCTTTATCTTTTCCCTTCACACCTGAAACTATGACTTCGTGAATTGTATATTTTCAGAAATTAAACAATTACTGGAAAGTTTTTTTTTTTCAAATTACATATGCAACTTCTCTTTGGGCTAAGAAATGTGGCCAAAGTTAGAAATACTTGAAAGAGACGGGAGTCACCAAGAAAGAGGAAATGAGATGAACCTTCGTAGTTAAACTAGTTAAAATTAACACATAATGAATGAAAGTAGTCTTTTGTAGAAGTCACTGATCCTAAGAGATGGTTTAACTCATCCTGCTGGAAATCTTTGGCAACAGCCAAATTCAATCAAGGTGGCCACAGAGTCATCAGAGAGAGGCAGGACCAGAGCAGAGATGACCAAAACCAAAGGTTTCCATAAGTGGATGCCTGCTTAGGGGGTGAGATGAGAGTATTCTAGGAAAGGGAAACCCCAAAGGCAAAAATTTGAAGAGTTTCTTTCTCATGAAATAGACACTCTGAGTCTAGCAGACCCAAATATTTCAGTCCTGAAAATGTTATTCCCTTTTGTGGGGCAGGAGTAACTCACGAGGTTATCATAGTCTACAAAACTCACTGTGCTCTGATTTTTATTCTCACCAAGAAAATTGATATCATTATGATTTTTTTAAAAAAAATCAGTAAGATATTCTATCGATTTAATAATGGGTTTTCAGGAAAAAATAATGCACATATCAATGTTAGTACAATGCATATGATTTAAGAAGCACTGAAATGTGAAATAGACAGCTAGAGTGAGAGACAGATAGTGAGCAGAGATTGCTACCTGCCCTCTCCAATATCCATTTTTCCCTTCCTGCTTAGTAGCAAAATATTGATTTAATTCAGGACAGCAATGTATGCATGCATTTAGAGATCAGAATTTTAAGACTCTCTTGCACCAGTTATGATCATAAATTTTAGTAAATATAAGTGAAATCCAGTGAAGATTTGTTCCCCTTTCTCTTTTGCTTTCCTTCCTCCCTCTTTTGTGCTCCCTGGAATATGGAACTAATGGCTAGAGTTTTAGCATCTTGGGATTTCAAATAATTTGAAGTTGGGAGCTACATACTGAAAAGGATGGAACAGAGAGATAAGAAAGTAGGTCCCTGATGACTTCATAGGCCATACTAGACTGTGGACTGTGTACTCTCAGACTTCTTTATTGTGAGGGAAACATAAATTTCTATCTTGCTAAAGCCACTGTCTGTGGTAGTGAACTGCTATATGCAGCCAAATTCATCCTAACTAATGACAGTTTTACTCCTCTGGTACCAGGAAGGGGTATCTAGGAAAGTGGACATATGTATTGCAGTCACTAAAAAGGAATATCTCTCACAGTAGAAGAAGAAATTTTTCTCTGGCTTGTGCATTAGTTTCTTTACAGTCTGTTATTGTGCATTAATTCCTGAGATGCTCATCAATTTTTAGATGCTCTGAAAAAATAGATTTGGGGATTCTGCAAAACTGAGGGGAGACTTCGAGGTCTTGCCTAGTTGGTAATGGCCTCTCTTTCCCTTTCATCTTTGTGTGACTGAATTCTCTAAACTTGTACAGCTGCTCCTACTGTACTCCTATGTGAGGCCCCAAACCTGCAGAATTACAAGAAGCCATTCACTGATTGAAACAGTACTTGAAACAAACAAATAGTTCCTGCATGAATCAGTGTATGCTGTGTAACAAACAATCCACTGAAACTCAATGGCTTTCAAAAACAAGTGTTTATTTCTTCATGCGTTAGTGAGTTGGCTGGATTTCACCTGATTTAGGCTGGGCTTGGCTCTAAGCTGCAGGTTTGGTCTGTGTCTGCTCTCATCCTTGGATCAGACATTAACACTAAACTTGTTTTTCTCACAACACTTCTGACACCATACATGTAGGATTTTTCCACATCAACCACCAATTCTCCAACTGTCCAAATGGGCGTCCTATGATTCAATTCAATTCTGACGCTAACCACTCAGAGTTAGCACAGACTCCACAGGTTAAGGGATCAGTCCCACAAGACTGTCCCCTCCTCAGGCTTCAGTGGCAAGTCTCAGTTGTCACTCGTAACATCTGACCAACTGGCAATAAATGGGGGATTCCCCCAATTCCCTCCTCAGGGTTTCTAGTTTGCTAGAATGGCTCACAAAACTCAAGGAAACACTTTACTTACTACTTTAGATTTATTATAAAGGATACAACTCAAGAACAGCCAAATGGAAGACGTGCACAGGGTACAGGGCAAGGTATGAGGGCAGCATGGAGCTTCCATGCCCTCTCCAGGCGTCACATCTTTCCAGCCCCTCAGTGTACCCATCAACTCAAAAGCTCACTGTACCCCATCATTTAGGGGGTTTTATGAATGTCTCATTAGGTAGTCATGATTGATCAAATCATTGGCCATTGGTTATTAATTCAATCCCCAGCCCCTCTTTCCTCCCTGGTGGTCAAGGGGTGGGGCTGAAAGTTCTAACTTTCTAATCATTCATTGCTTTGTTCTCTCTGGTAACCAGCCCTCACCCTAAAGCTAACTAGGGGCCCCTCAGCCAAGAGTCACCTTATGGTGGAAAGGGGATTCTTATGAACAACAAGATATTCCTATCACTTCTAGCACTCAGGAAATTCCAAGGACATAGGAGCTCTGTGTTAGGAACTGGGGGCAAAGACCAAGTGGAGATTTATCACATGACCTAAAGTACATTTTTCTCATAACAAAGTCAGGAGCAGAAGCCCATATCAAGCCTGTGTTTATATCACATCTACTAACATCTCACTGGTTAAAGCAAGTCATATGGTCAAGTCCAAAGTCAAGAGGCAGAGATGTACAGTATGCTTCACCCACTAGAGCCCACATCAAGAGTGCAGATGTACAATACTAGCATAGGGCACAATGATTCAATCTACCACAGTTCTCAGTAAAAATCTGTTAGACAAATGAATGTAGTGGCAACTGTCGTTGAAGTGTGTGGTAGCAGTCCAGCTGAATCAGGCAATGCAAATGCCAGATAAATACCAGGCAATGGGTATGAAAATTCTGAGAACTGTAAATGTGGAGGTAATCCAGGCAGAGCCACGTTTGGATATTTATGGTGTATTAACCAGGATCCACCAGGAATGATGAGGTGAACAACTGGAGACCAAGGAGCCATTCTAGAGCCAACAGGGTACCACAAAGAAAAAGTATACCACCATCTCAAGACAGTACCTAAGTAATGATTTGCTGGTCCCAAATGAACCTGGGACCTTATCAAAATGTTCTCATGACTTATAGAGAAATATTTTTCCTTATGGAAAATCTCTGATTTTTATAAGAATGCTCAAAAACTTGATTCACTTTATGGAAATTCACCTTGACAGAATGCATCTGCTTCCCTTTGAAATATATAATAATGAACCAGACAGAAAACTGTCTCCCCTAGTGGCTAAGTAGCATCCAGAGAATGATTTAAGCACTAGGAAGAAGAGAGCTCTAAGAATAACCACTGCTTGCAGAAAGGAAATACAGCATTGTAATGAAGGACACAGAACCGAGAGCCACTTACCTCGGGTTCAAATCCCAGCCCAACAGCTTTATAAAAAGGGAGTGTTAATAGTACTTACTTCATAAGCTGTTAATGACAACCTGATGAATTACATAGGAGAGGATTACAAATAATAGACACTTAATCAACATCAACTACTATCACAGGCAGATGTTCCTATCTTGTTAACCTTCGTTAGACCAGAGGAGCAGGTAACATTTAAGAATTAATGTCTCTGAGAAAGACAAATACTCAGTGTTATCACTTATATGCAGAATCTAAAAAATAACACAAGTGAATGTATATAACAAAACAGAAACAGGATCACACATATAAACAACAAACAAGTGACTGCCAGTGAGGAGAGGAAGGGGAGAGGGGCAAGATAGGCGCAGGGGATTAAGAGATACAAACTACTATGTACAAAATTAAAAAGCAACAAAGATATATTATACAGCACAGAGAAATAGAGCCATTATTTTGTAATAACTTTAAATGGCATATAATCTATCAAAATACTGAATCACTATGCTGTACACCTGAAACTAATATAACTTTGTATATCAACTAATTCTATGTCAATTAATAAAAAGAATGAATGTCTCATATTGGCTGAAATGGTTCTCTGGTGGACAGGTCAGCTTTGAGAAAGATACACATGTATACACACACAATATACATATAACAAAACTATACACACTCATACGTATATCTGTACATGTGTAACTGCCTAGAAATACTTTCAGAGTGAACACAAATATGTGCTCATGTCTTCTGGTTTTCTCCTTTGGGAAGGAACATGCCAAGGTAATTAACTTGGCAGTCTTACAAAAAGTAACTTAGAAAATAATTCTCTGTTTCTCTTGATTGGGTACATTTAAAACACATTAATGAAATGATACAAAACAAGTAAATGAAAAAAAAAAAACCACTGAGAGTATCAGCATACCTTTTTTTATGGTGATTTCTATAAAATAGTCTATATGTTACCTCTAAGAAGCCCTTCCAAATTTTTCTGAATAAATTAACTTTGTTCTCCTTCATAATTCCTATAAAATTTGGTTATATATTCACTCTAGCCTTCTTAGTATAAATTTTTTAGCAATCTATAACCCCGTTAGATTATGAGCTCTGGGACATAGGACAACTGTTTAATAATAATAATATAACTGACATTTAAATATTCTTACATAGTTTACAATCTGCCCCTACATACATTCTTCTCATTTTTCCTTTTTTCTCTCACAAAAGCCCTGTAACAGCTTTGCATTCTTGTCAGCACCATACAGTATAATACTTTGCATATAATAGGCTTTCAAAAATATTTTGGGGTTTAACTAAAATTTGGATTGCATGAGTTATATTAAAATGTTGCCAATCCCCAGAATTTTTATTTCCTCTAAATCGATTAAGAGAGGGAAAGATTTTGAATGTTTTCACTTTATTTGTACCCAACCAATATATTCCTAAGACAAAAAACTAAGAAGGTATTCATTTGACCATTAAAATTGCATATAATGACAACAACATCTAAACAAAGCCAGTTTTAAATATTTGTTTACTTATTTATGAATTAGGTCAGAATAGCCCTTCATTTCCGTGCTCCTTTTTCATTGCTTACTCGAGTCCTGGTCAGCACTGCATACGCTCTATATCCAATGGGTACATTAGGAGAGAAAGGAAGAGTTAAACTGGCCTTCAGGAAAATAATTCTGCTGGTAACCCAGGACCAGGTCAGTTTTTCCCATTCAATACTTTTTCCTGTAGAAGACGCAGCTTCCTAGAGCCCTTTGGGATCCGTTTACATTCAGACATTTCTCTGTTGGAAAATGAACTGAAGCTATCGACCCATATTTCACCACATGGATATTCTTCAATCACTGGAAACTACAGCTGAATTATAATCTCACACGATAACTGCCCCATGACAACTGCTCTCACCCATTATCCACTCACTCGAAGTCATCCGGTTTCTCCGCCGAGACGCTTCTATTTTCATGAGTAATTTAAAAATCACTGATAACTCAGAAAATAGCTCACCTCTGATTTAGTTCTTTAACAGCTGTAAGCAGATTCTATGCTATGTCAAAAACCATTTCTTATTTTCACTGGACTCAAATTGCCAATGTCTTGCTGGACATAAAGACCATTCAAAACGAGATGGAATGAGAGGGAGGCTAATATCCAGAACTCAATTTTTTTTTTTTTCTCATTGAAAACAAACTTTGGGAAGCTCCCTAGAAGCTCAATATTAGAATGAGAGGTAAGCGCTCTGGAAAAAGAATGAAAACAGAACAGAGTTGAGTACCAGAAAGGGAGGCAATGAATTAAGAAATGGTGAATGATATCTGCATACAGAGTATATGCAAGAGGAAGAAGACAGAAAAGAAGTGGCCTTGGAATTCCATTTGCAACTCGGGCATTTTTTTTTTTCTGTGGGCAATGAAGATGTATTAAATAAAAGTGAAACTCTGCCAAGAGTAGTGGCTGTGTTCCTGGAGGCCCCTCATGGGTCAGACCCCGGGTTAGAACGAGGATGTCAGTGAAAAGATAACAGTCATGCTCACAGCCTGTGGTGGGGCCCAGTAGATACACAATATTATAGAAAGCAGAAGGACAGAAATGGAAGAAATAGAAAATTTTTTAAAGTGCTAAGGGGGCATAAAAGTTGGAATGGCTCACTGAAATTAGAGGGGATTAAGAAAGTCTTCAGGCAAGAGTTCAAATTTACTTTGGGCCTTGAAATGAGTAGGAATCCACTTGGGAGACAAAGGAGGAGAGTGCACCCCAGTCTGAGGACATGATAGGGAGCCACGAAAATAAAAGCACGTTCAGGAAGCAGTAGGTAGTTCCTCGTGGCTGGAACCTGGGGCCAGGAGAAGGGGTGGGAGATGATGCCGAAAGGTAGGTCGGGTTGAACCAGCAAGAGTTTTTATGCAGACTGACACGATCACATTTGTGCTCTAGAAAGGCCTCCTCCGGCAGCATGACAAAGAAGAGAAGACACTAATGAAGAGCTTGGAGCCATTGCAACATTCTGGAGTCTAACACGACAGTGGCATACAAGGAAGCAATGAATAGAAAAGTTGCTGGGAGATAAATTCAATGTGGCTTAACTCCTGGGCTATGGAAGGTAACGAGGAAGGAGAAAGTGAAGCCGGGAAGACAGCTGAAACTTTTCCAGAGCCTTGGATGGACAGTGGAATCGTTATTAGATCTGTTAATTGGGAAATGGGAACACAGGAAGAAATAATCTCCTTGAGAAGAGGGGCAGAGTAGACGGGGCTGCCTCGTATGCACTCAGTTGAAAATGGCCCATCATCAGCACAAAGGCAACCAGCTGAAATCCTAGGAGTGGCCCTAACATATTAAAAAGGGCAGCATTAAAAAAAAACCAAACTGTGGAAACCCATATATACTAATTGACAGACTGCTATTACGATAGTCGAACTGATTTCCATTATTCATTAGGTACGTCGTTAACTCCAGAGGCACTGACATGCAAGCTATGATGGATAGGTGTGTCCTGCCTGACCACTCGCAGCACAGGAACCTTCTGAATATTCAAAATAACATGACTGAGCACCCCTCACCCTCCTCAGGTCAGACACGAATGTCTATTTTCCCCTCCTCATGCCTGAGTTCCAGGGATGGGTACTTCTATCAGCCTTCCCTGAGGGAAGAACAGAACATCTCCTTCATCTACCTGAGGCAGTCACCCCTGCCCGGGGCAGGTCTCCGCCAGGAGAGGGAGGCCCACCGACCTGAGACTAACCCAGCCGAAGCTTCAGAGCCCCTCACCTACAGAGGCCCTTTCTGTGGTCCTGGGAGGGGTAATCAGCAACTTTGTATTTGGAATTTTATCTTCTTTTATTCTTAAAGATGGAACCTGACTTTTTTTTATATATATATCTTTACTGTGGTATGGTTCCTGTATGGTAAACACATATTTCAAATGTAAAATTTGATGAGTTTTGATAGACGTGCACACCCATAAAACCACCACCACAATCAAGATAGCTACCGTTTCCATCGCTCCCCAAGAGGTGCAAATTTCAAACTCCCAATTTATCCCTTCTCACCCCCTTTACCCCTAGTAACCATAAATTTGTTCTCTATGTCTGTGAGTCTGTTTCTGTTTTATAGATGAGTTCATTTGTGTCCTTTTTTTAAGATTCCACATGTAAGTGATATCATATGGCATTTTTCTTTCTCTTTCTGGCTCACTTAACTTTGCTGCAAATGGCATTATTTTATTCTTTATGGCTGAGTAGTATTCTAGTGTGTGTGTGTGTGTGTGTGTGTGTGTGTGTGTACCACATCTTTATCCAGTAATCTGTAGATGGACATCTGAGTTGTTTCTTTGTCTTGGCTACTGTAAATAGTGCTGCTGTGAACACTGGGATGCATGTGTCTTTTTGAATTACATTTTTCTCCGGATATATGCCCAAGAATGGGATTGCTAGATCACACGGTAACTCTATTTTTAGTTTTTTAAGGAACCCCCATACTGTTCTCCATAGTGGCTGCACAAATTTACATTCCCACCAACAGTACAGGAGGGTTAAGAAGGAATCCAGCATTTGATAAATTCAGATCCAACACCACCTAGAAGGGTCCCACCCCCTCCCCCATCCTCACTGCTGCTCTGAGGGTGGCTTCTCTGCACTGGGAGGGAAGGAAGTGGCCACCTCCTGCCTCTCTGTTTAGCTCATGGTTGGGCCACCCCATGGCAGACCTGGGCTCCTCGCTGACAACTCTGTAGTGACAGCAGCAGAGTTCAGTTGTGGAAAGATGCCTGAAGTATGACTGGCCTCATCTAAGATGCTTAGGTTGTTACACACAAGGTGTGATGGGTGCAGTGGTTACCGCATCACCAGTTCCAGTTCCAGCATTTTCTCTTCTAGAATGTCTCCCGAGTCCCCACACTTCTTACTGCCAACTGGCTTTGGACTCAGGAGCCCGGTAATCAGAGACATCTTGGTGACGTTGAAGCCTAAGTGTCAGGGTCTCCTTCCCATCCCTCCCAAAGGCTCCCTGGCCTTTGTGCAAATTTGACCAATTTCTTTTCCCTTGGGAACCTTCCAGCACAGTAGTTTTGAAGGGCAGACAGCCAGAAGCTTTCTGCCTTCAGAGCTACAGTCCCCTGCCTTCCAAGCCTGAGGCAGAGAATCAGCTCCTTGTACATTTCCTTCACAAAAATCGATGCGTGTTTATCTTACGTCAATATAATGAAATGGGCCATTAAAATGTCTTTTTTTTTTCCTGAACAAAGAAAGGGAGCTTTCGTGATATACCTTCCTAGAAGTACATATGTGCTACAATCTTTTAATAGCTTGATCTCATTCCCTCTCCCAGTATCTCTCACACACACTCACATCTTCTTGCACCATTAAAATTCTTCTTCACTGGATTTCTTTTAAAATGATCACGGGGACATAAGTAAATTTAATAGAAACTTCATCTGATACAAAATACGGTTACCCACTACCAAAGGCAAGCCTAGACAGTTCTAGGACCTGCAAGATGCCTCTGAAATCCCCAGATACTGCCTTGATTTTACCAAACAGAGCGGAAGCCTCTGGCTGTGAGGACTCCAGACACAGCCCTTTTGTTGCTGCTATGGACCTAATTGAATCTTAACTTGAACTTGAACCAGAAGTGACCACCTGGATTCAAACTTTACGAGGAATGTGAGTCACTGAAGCATATTCAGGATTTATCTTTATTTCAGAAGGATAAACGTCTCAGACGTTAACTTGTCTTTTAATTCAATTAACGTAAATGATGTAAGAGGTCATGTTTCAGTGACATGATTTTTTCACTCTTTTGATTCTTCTGGAAGAAATCCAAAATCTTACAATAGTTGACTTAAAACAAAATGTTTCCAGAGGCAATTTCATCTTCTTTCTCTCAATCTTTCAAAAGCCAAGTTGGAATTGACTTTACTTCCTATTTTTAAAATTCGGCGAATAAGCCAATGCTTAAATAAGGTATGGAAAAGACAAACAGAAAAAATCTCTAAGGTTTTAAAAATGAGTAGTTAGGGGGAGACTAACTCCACAAACTATTAAGCATGTTACAAGGTTAACATAACTCGGTGTGGCACTGATTTTTAAAATATCCTTAATTAAATACTTTTAGATATTATTTCCAATGATAAGGTTATGTCAGGGACTTTCCATACCCACCCGCCTGCCCCAACACCACGTTAATAACTTGAGATTTCTGAGTCAGTACCTATGTTTTTATCCAAGAGCACATGTTGAATGGTTGGTCTTGAGCCAGGTCTCCGGCTACTGTCCACAGGCTGTTCATTCTGCCAATCCTTTCTGTCTCTGGTGGGAGGTTATCCTACAGTTCTCTTAGAGAAATTCCTTTTTGGGAGGACCCCCTTCTATCTCTCTACCAGTCCCTTGGCTCTGTTGTCTCATGTCTCATTGTTTGCCTCTGCTTCTAGAAACCCTTGCTGCTCTGGTCTGCTGGTGGGGTCCTCCTGGATTTTCAGAGATGCTATGTATTTTATGTTTAAAATATATACTGTCATTTCAATGGGATCTCAGATGAAGGAGAGGCTTTAAAAAGTGGATTCAGTCCACTTTCTTGAAGAGCTCTCTTACGTTCTGGAGACAAGCAAACTGTTAATTGGAGGGTGGGAATGGGAAGAAATCAGAGGTGAGGGAAGAATTTCCCTAGAGAATAATCTTAAGCTCAGAGGCAGTGTGATCTAAAGGAAGCAGCAGCCAATACATGGTTGGCAGAAGAAAGGACTGGGATCAGCTGACTCCAGCATCTGCTCAAAAATAAAACCATAATTACCAAAGGGGAAGAGGGGGAAGGATAAATTGGGAGTTTGGGATTAGCAGATCCAAACTATATAACATAGATTAACAACAAGGACCTACCGTATAGCACAGGGAACTATATTTAGTATCTTACAATAAACTACAATGGAAAAGAATCTCAAAAAGAATATATATATATACATATGTAACTAAATCACTTTGCTGAACACCTGAAACCAACACACCATTGTAAATCAACTATACTTCAATTAAAAGTAAATAAATAAAACCATAAGTACACATGTTCACAAACTGAGTATTACCATAAAACAACAGTTAACATGTATTGAAATCTCACTATACGTCAAGACCTGTTTTAAGAGCTTTATATGTACTGACATTTAATCCTCATAACAACTCTCTGAGGTAGGCACCACTCTTTTCACAATATTAGAAATAGGAAAGCTGAGGCACAGAGCAGTTAGGTAAATTTTCCAAAGTCACACAGGTGTACACGGCAGAGCCAGGATCTGACCCCAGCCTGAAGTCTCTTGACCACCCTTCTTACAACCACCAGCACTCCTGAAAGCAGAATTCTAACAGTAGAAATGAAAAGTCTCACTTGGAGGGGAAAAACCCACCCCAAACCTAAGTGCCATGTTATCTAAACATTCATCTAAAAGTACAATCTGAAAATGAGTCACCGAATATATAAGAAAAACCCACAGCAGAGAAAGCATAAACTCCAACTAAGAGAAGGATTAACTCCCAAGGAAAGAGGTAATGTACAAAATAAATAAAATATAAAAATAAGTATAATTTGTATTTGCAGAGAAATACAAGGGGTTGTGCTCACACAAACTACACACAAACTAGAGAGTCCCTGGAAATTAAAAACACGGTTATTGAGATTTACAGCTGATTAACTATGTCACAGAATAAACCTAATCAAAGATCAAATTAGTGAACTGAAATTCACTAAGGAATTCTCTCAAGATGGCACATACAAAAAAGAAGCAGGTTCACAGATGCAAAGAACGAACGAGTGGTTCCAGTGGGGAGGTGGGGAGAGGGGCAAGATAGGGGTGAGGGAGTGGGGGGTAGAAATAGGCTCAAGGATGTGTTGCACCAGATGGGGGATAGAGCCAATATTTTGTAATGACTGTAAATGGAAAGTAACCTTTAAAAATTGTATAAAAATTTTTAATTAAAAAAAGAGACAACTACCCCCATCTTAGGGCAGCAAGTAATCCTCTGATTGAAAAAAAAAGTTATGTAAATGTAAGGGCTTAAAAATAGAAGAAAAAAAGGTTGAGAGAGAGTCAGAAGTTCTGTGATAGGCAAGAACAATGGTCCCACAAAGATTTCCGCATCTCTAGAACCTGTGAATGTGTTACCTTACGTGGCCAAGGACTTTGCAGACATGATCAAATTAAGAATTTTGAGATGAGGAAATTCTCCTGAATATGCATGTGTGGGTCCAATGTAATCACAAAGACCCTCTGAAGTCAATAAAAGCACAAGGAAGGAGACTTGGAGACTTAAAACAGCACAGATTTATTATCTTACAGTTCCGTTGTTTAGAAAGTCTGAACTGGGTTTCCTTGGGCTAAAATCAAGGAGCTAGCAGGGCTGCAGTCCTTTCTGGAGGATTCTCTAGAGGAAAATCCATTTTTTTGCCTTTTCCAGCCACCCATGTTCCATGGCTCTTGGACCCTTTCCACTTTTAAAGCCAGAAACAGTGGGTGGAGTTCCTCTTCTGGCTCCCTCTTCCACGTGTAAGGACCCCTGGACCCACCCGGATAATTCAAAGTATCCCCCTATTTTAAGCTCATCTAATTAACAAGCTTAATTCCTTCCGCCATCTTAATTCTCTTTTGCTGCATCATGTGTCATAGTCTACAGGTTCTGGAGATCAGGACATTGACATCTTTGGGGGGCTATGAGTCCGCCTACTAAAGCCCCATTCCTGTCCCCAGCTTCAAGTGCCTCTTGCCTTTACAATGTAGATCATTTCAGCCATGCTAGACTTATACTCTGGAATGTTCATATTCCAATATACCCTTGGCAGGCAGGGGTGGGGAGGAGTGGTATCCATTAGCGTAGGGAAACAAAAATATACTGGACGTCCCATCTAGAGCACTTTTCAGGGTAATTTCAGCCTCTTAGGGTCTTTGAGCTATTTTACATTCAGTAAGTTGTAGAAAACTGATAGTAATACAAATGCCTTATTTCTGGAAATAGTGTCCAAAGGAATGCAATCGACTGTTGCCCTATGGATACTGACCAAGTTTGCCAGTTTGCATCCATTTGTCAGTACTTAGTATGACTATGTAATTTGTTTTCTTTTTGGAGTTTCCTTTGAACTAGTTGTCACAGTTTACATTTTCTCTCATGAATTAATGAGTTAAATAAAATCTTTGACACTTTCAATTGACTCCAGAGTTCCAAAACAGTTACATCCAATAGACTGCACCAGTGTAAGTCCCCAGTGACTAGGTTGGGAGACAGATTGCTGGAGTATGCCCCTCCGCCATTTCCCCAGAATCCTCCACATTGTTTTTCAGAAGTCACATTTTGCTAGTATATTTTTGTCCATTTCATCATTTTTCCATGTTTCCACGGCACATTATTCCAAGTGAACTTTTTAGAAACAGTGTCAGAGGATATATTTTTTTTCCCAATCTAAGCAGAGAGGAATTTAACTCCAGTGTAACCCGTATGTATTTATTATCAATACATTTGGGCTTATTCCTACAACCTTATTTTCTATATGGCATTCTTCCTTTGTTGTTGTTGTTACTGTTCTAGTTTGGTTTTTCCTGCCTTTTATTAGGCAGATGGATTTTTAAAATCTCACTTATGTTTCTCTAGTGCAGAACATTTCCTGGAAAGGGCCAGTTAACATGAACATTTGTGGATGATGCAGTCTCTCTTACAACCACTCAACTTTGTTATGGTGTAAAAACAGCCATAGACAATACATAAATGGACATAGCTATGTACTAATAAAACCATTTTTTTTTTTAAATCAGGGCTTTGGTTTTGTACCCCTGCTCTAGCATTTTGTAAGCTCCAAGAACTATTTTAAAGCCATCTAGTGAGTAGCCGTCCTTTAATTTCCTTTCTTGTCTCCTTCTGAATATGCTATCAGGCCTATATTAGCCTTTCATGTTGCTCAATCTTTTTCTCACATTTTATATCTCTTTGTTACTCCACCTCTTGGAGTGTTTTCTTTCCGTTAACAAAAGCAGGGCGTGGGCACGATACCAAATCCAATAGTACAGGAAAAGCAACACTCTCCAGTCTTATCCCCTCCCCACCCACAGGTCCTCTCTCCTCTTTGAATTCTTTCTTTTTAACTTGCTGGTCATTAACTCCACGATGCCGAATATGTTTACACCTCTAGTCCCTGTCTGGCTGATATGAAAGCTGGAGATTCAGTTCAATGATATAATCCTTGTATATATTGCTATTTTCTTTCATTTCTTCCCTAAATTTTCTATCTGTAACATGATCTTCAGCTGGAATGGTCATTTTAACCCAATCAAGTTTGACAGTATTTCCTGATTCCACACTTTGTGAGACAGAATGTTAACACTTCTCCTTGCTTCCACTTCCTGCCCCAACCCACCATCTCCCAACTTTAATTAGATACACTTTAACTTCTTTTTCTTTTACTTAATGATGACAATTACATTTATATTCTGTCCTAAAACTTAACCAAGCCTTCCATGTTTCATCCACAGGTTGACTCTCGAAGGTGAAAACCCACAAAGGCATATGCATTTTTTTTTTTAATGGAGGGACTGGGGATTGAACCCAGGACCTTGTGCACGGTAAGCACGCACACTACCTCTGAGTTACACCCTCCCCTCTTTATGTTCACATAAATGTTGCCTGATGCCCAGCCAAGCCTGGTGATGGGATCCTCTTTCCTTTCAATGCTGTGACCCCTAAATCAATCACAACAATGATCCTAAAACCAAGGACCAATGGATTTTCTTTTCTCACACTGATGGCTTAAAATTGGACCTGATTTTCCTTTTGATATTCAGGTGATGGCTTTCATATTAACCTTTCTTTTTTTCCCCATCATCTCTATCACATCACACCTTTTCCATCCTTTTCTCATGCCACCTATTCTCTCCAATAAGAACTCCTGCCCATCCATCCTCCTTCTCCACCGTGTGCTGACTGATGGCTCGTTAGGCTGGTGGAGTAGCTGTTTCCCAGGGTCTCCTTTCACTGCTCTCCTGGGCTTGTCTCCTGGCCCCTCTGTCTCCCTCTTGCTCTGTTTGCCCCTAATTGGGCTGGAGCACATCCTCAAAGCAATTACATTTTTAACTTCTAAAATTCTTCCAGGTTCTCTATTTGCTCCGTTTCCTCACAAAATCTTATGGCCTTTTCTTTGCACTGTCCCCCATGAGACGATCATTAGAATTTTGTTTTGAAGTTCTGGGTCATTCCATTTTCTCTGCTTCTCCTGGGGTCAGGTTGTGTATTCACTTGTTTGTTTTTTTCCCATTGGTCTCCCCTTTCTTTCTGCTGCTTTTCCTCAAACACCTGATGATATTTTGTGGTCCACTATGTCTCTGCAGAAGAGCTGGTACAGGTTTTCTCTCTCTGGATGGCAGAATAGATTGCAGGGCTTTTAACTAGGAGTAGTAGCCTGTCCACTGGGAAGCATCCTTTTAGGGTGCCTGGCCGTGGAGCAGCCAGCAAGTGGGAGTTCCCAGGTGTTGAAAATACAAAGGGCTTTTCCCTAGCAGTGGCTGTATTTAGTGTTTCTCCCTCCTGGAAAGGGCTGCGTGATTCCTTCAGTGTGGCTGCATTTTGCTCTGATGCCTGCAGCCTCCCAGGAACTCTCTCCTGCCTGGTGTATCACTCCCTTTGGAATGTACTTGGAGGACTTTAGCCTCAGATTAATCTGCTTTTCTGATTCAATTGTTGGGGCTGCTGTTCTAATTAAATTATTAATAATAATAATTATTACTCTCTTTATTGCCTGAGTGCCTTGTCCAGTTCTTGGTACCTGTACACTCTATTTTTGGAGTTTCAGTGGAATGGTCTTATCTTCTTAATGTTTTCCTCATACACATATGTTGGGTTTCCTCAATTCTAATCCACCCAAACCCTTTGATTTCTTTCTTCTGGGTGTGCCTGGCAATTTCAGGTCTCCTGATGGTGACTTTCCTTGCTTGCCAGTGCTGATATGACTCTACTTACACACATGCTGTAAATTTAAGGGCTCTGAGGTGGGTGTTTAGATAGACACTGCGTTCAATCCCCTAGTTTGTTTATTTGAGGTCACTGAAACCAATCATTTGCTAGGATAATTTTAATCTCTTACCTATTATTAGTCTGCCCTGCAAATGTTACACTGAACTTTTAAAATCTACTTTAAATTGTATTTACATTTTATTTAATCAGTTAACATGAATTTCTTGTTGTAAAAATTCAACATACTGGTAGTACTAAGTCCTCCGTGACCTCCTGCTACAATCCTAGAGATAATCGCAGTTACCAACTTTCAATGTCTGCTTGTAAAACTTTTTCTCTGTATTAGTAAAGCTACATGAGATCACAGACACGTTCAATTTTAAAACATAAATGGCATCATAATGTTAATTTTGTCTTGCAATTGCTTTTTTAGAAACAATATATCTTAGAGTTTTACCTATTTACCTATGATCAGTAAATATATATCTACCTCATTCCTTTTAATTGCTACATAGTTTGAACTATATTTAACCTGAAGTGTTAGTTTTGCTATTACAACAGTGTTGCATCAAATATTCCTGGACATTTCTACTTGAACATATATGTCAAGAAGTGATGTTTGGGTTAAACGGGTGAACTTTTTAAAAAAAATTTTCAATTGAATAATTTATGGAAAAAAAGAAATGTAAACTATAAAACATAGAGAATATTAAATGATAGATGAAGTGGAGATGACAAAGTGGTTGAACTAAGTAGTGCTGAGCTATATAGACTAAATTTATCCTGAGCATCCAAGCATCTCATTACTTTCTCTATATTTAGTAAAAATGATTTGGGATGTTAAAAAAAAAAAAAAAGAAAGAAAGTTCTCACAAAGTTTTTTAGGTCTACAGGAAAGTTTCCTCTATCTCTGAGGCAGAAGTAATTATAGTATCATAGATGTAAAAGTCTTTCAGGAGGAAACATAAGTATGATACTATTTTGATACAGAATAGAAATATATAAAATACTATATAGGTTTGGGGGGATGTACCTAAAATTGTATTAAAAAACCAGAACAGTAGTTGTCTCTGGGGAGGGAAAGAGGAAAATGGAATAGAGGAGGAATTTCTAGGAGCTACAATCTATAGTGTTTAATTTCCTCAAGGTGGTTGGTAGGTTCATTGGTTTTCTCTATAATTTTCGTGGTCAAAAAAACCCAAACACAAGTAGGTCAAGGATCAGATTTGTTCCATCAAATTCCAGTGTGGAAATACCAGAGATCCCTATTTGCAGGGGAAAGAGAGCATGCTTAACCAAATATGGAAATCTACAACTCTGATGCTGAGGAACATGGGTCAATCTAGAAAAAAAATACCCAGGGTGGGAGTGGAGGACTCGGGAAGAGAGAAAAAAACTTGACCAAAAAAAACACACAAAAAAACCCAACCCTGGAAGGCTGTTACAGGCACCTTTATGAGTCATATGAGGAGTCAGTAGATGGTCCCTGTTTGTGGGGCTCTGAAACTTCCCAGGAAACAGGGCTGTTGCTCAATGTGCAGTGGTGTCTTCTGTGTGTAATTAATCAGCCACCAGCGTCAAAGCCCACGATGCCCAACTTGCTATGCTCTAAGAACGAAGGTATCCTTACAGTGAGACTGGGTATTTTAGCTTTTCCCTCTAGCACTTTGGGTCCTCAGTCTCTGGGGTCAGCCATGGTTATTCCTTCAAGTGATAGCCTTCAACATACTAAACACCTGCCACTCGTTGACCACATTTTTTTTTTTTTTAACTTTTGGAAAGACCCGTTCTGGTAGAAAAGGGTCTTTTTATCAACAGCAACGAGCTCCACTTCCTGCCCAGCGGAGCTGTAATCTACCAGTCAGTTCTAAAAGAGGAACTGGCTGGCACGGTAGCAGCACAAATGTCCAAAAGCTCCCAGGCCTTCCCAGCAGACAAAAGGCTGACATCACTTCTGGATTGCCCCCTGACTTACATTTCCCAGCCATAGGATTCTTTAGAGAGTTTCACATGACGCATAAGAGAACTGCATCCCACCCCCACCGCCATGTGACCTCAACAGAGATTCACGTTGTGACATATTATAGATACGTTTCTATTATGTGTACCAGAAATTAAATTACACAAAGGAAATTTGGGAACTTTCTGGTCTTACCAAAACAGAAAAACTGTGCTAGGTTCTGGTATTGGATTGAGTAATAAAGAAATTGCCTCTTACAAGTTTCAGAGGAGAGATAGCATTTTTACATGGGTGATTTTTTTAAGGACCAGCAAATCACTACCCAAATGCCCAATCTTAAGAATATATTAGGAGTATAATTTTAAGATTAAAATGTAAGGCCACAGATATGTAGCTAAGAACACAAGCTTCTAAGATGAGCCAAGAAAAAAAACTTACTGATGTTCGACTTAGCCAGCTATTCTTTGTGACAGGAGATTAAAGCCGCCTGCGAGATTTCTTTGACTCTGACTCATTTAATTCATTTAGACATTGCCAGCAGAGCAAGCTACAGCAAAGCAGATACATCTCAACAAGCTCACTCCCGGCTGTTCTATAAAAGAAAAATAACTGAATTGCTGATTTTGGTTTTTTTTTTTAAAGGCACTTAACATTTGTGTATTTGGCTTTACACACCGAATAGACATAAAAATATTTATTACATCATCTTCCTCCCCAGAGTGAGTGGAAAACCCCCCTCTAGAATTCGCTCTAGGTACCCGTTAGAGCAGTGTCACCCTCAAGGGTTTTCCCTGTGTTTAGTGTATTACAATTGCACTTTTAAATGAACATCTTAGCGTCTTATTTGGAGCCAGCACCAGTTCCAAGCACCCAGAGTTGCACGCCTAAGTGAATATGCTGATGTTAAGCGTGGCTGCAGTCAACGAATTTCTCAAGAGGCATCTGCTGCAGCAAAGAGGGTGTCTCCATCAAAGTGGGCAGCATGGAGAGCTGAGGCAGCTAACTGGCAGCCACAGGCGTGCTTTATTCAACGCAAACAGTTTTTTTTGTTTTTTGTTTTTTTAAAAACAAAAAAAAAAAAAACGAGATACCACATTAAAAAAAGATTAGACTCGCAATTCCCTTGAAAATGTAGAACTAGCAACAGGAAGCTGTATTCCAAATCAGCGGGACTGAGTGGCAGCTGCCTCCTCTGTTGCTCAGTCTACGCCTATGGACTTTGCCAAGGTGACTGCATTTGAGCTCCCTGCCGGATTCCTGAAACATTTGAGTCTGGGACCACTAATTCAGGGAGTGAAGCAGAAAATTTAGGATTCAAAGACACTGCTCATTCCATGGTTGGCACCAAGACGATCTTTATTTGGGTAAATATATTAGCCAGATCACACCCTAGTCTGCCGACAGGACAGGCTGTGTGTGTCCTCTGTTAAATGGTAGCTCAACACAGTATGACCAATGCATAGTAAATTGTTCGAGTAGTTAATTCTACTTTGCCACACAGTGGATGCATTAAAGTTGCACCTATGACTTGGAACTTAAAATATTATCTGATTTGAACCTCATAATGAAGGCAGGAGGTAGATATTTTACAGATTCAGAAAGCAAAGTCAAGAGAAGTAAGGCAACTTGATGTTAAACAATTACTCAGTGGTAGTTAATTCCAAGCCAAGTCTTTGTGATTAAAAAAAAACACTATACTTTTGTCAATTTCACTGCATTTTTTTAAAGACATATCTCCTCTTTCTACAAAATGAGAAAAATCTTAATTATTAAAATTAATTATTAAAATTAAAATATTATCAATGTTATTTGACTCTCAGAGTTATGCACTAAACATGATATTTTTATAACTTTTGAGATTCTATGAGGGAATATTGGCTCATAGTACAAATTTTTCAAGCTTAAAAATGCAGAACTTTAAGCAAAACCTTTTTACCAACCTCCCAGGGAGCAGTTATCTTTCCTTGTATTAGCTTGGCACCAGCTGTAATATATACCCAAATTAACACTGGCTCAAACACATCAGAAATGTATTTCTCCTCATATAATAGTCTAGGAATGCATCTACAGCTGGTATTGTGGTCCAGGTGGTCAGGTCCCGGACTCTTTTAATCCTTTCCCACTGCCCTTGAGTGATGCTCTCATTCCTGTAGTATAAGATGGCTTGCCATCACTTCTATAATCCAGGCAGAGGAGGGAGAGGGAAGAAGGAAAACTTCCCCTTCCCTTGAAGGATATGATCCAAAAGTAGCATTCATCATTTTCATTCATCTCATTAAGAGGCATGCTCAGATAGGCACACCTAGGTGTAAGGGATTCTATGGAACATAGTCATTAGCTAGGGGGCCACGTGCCTAGCTAAATTATTTTCAGGGAAAGAGGAAGAAACCAATACCATGAAACAAATATGCATCTCATGCACATCCTTTGAAACTTACATAAGGTACCACCAAACTGAGTTTCTCCCTTCTGAGGTGGACACACCTCTTGTCTCTTACACCCTGACTTTGCCTGTCTTTCCATTCTTGTTTCACTGTCAATGTCCTCAACCTCTTGAGAAGTCCTCCCTAGATTAGATCTCATGTTCATACTTACATTAAATTTCTTGCCATTCTTTTTTCAATGTTTCCCTCTCCCAACTCTGTCTATTGTCCAGTATTGTTCTCACTTGGGAATTACTATTCCCCTATGTTCAGCAAGTGTCAATCTTCCTCCAGATGAATTCAAAATACAAATTTCTAATACAGCTATGCGGAGGTAGGCTAATAATCTTAGGTTTATTTTTTTTTAATATTCATTGGTGTACTATTTTGACTGAAAAGGCAAGACAGTATGGTTACATTTCTTGATTAGGATCAGATACATGGATGCATTTAAGCACTCAGTGATAGCAGCCATCCTCATATTTTAATAGAATCACTGAGCATCCATCAGGCAGGCACAACTGCAATGGTCATCATCAACAATTAACACTCACGTTGCAAACTGATCTGTAGAATCAGTGCAGTTCTGATCAAAATCTCAGCTGTCTTTGTAGAAATGGACTAGCTGATATTAAAATTCATATGGAAATGCAATGGACCTGGAATAGCCAAGACAAAATGAAAAAGAAGAGCAAAGCTGGAGGAAAACCACTACCTGATGTCAAGTGTCATTATCAAGCCACAGTAATCAAGGCAGCATGGTATCAAAATAGACACATACATCACTGGAACTGAACAGACAACCCAGAAATAGACCCACACACATATGGACAACTGATTTTTGACAAAAGTGTAAAGGCAATTGGGTGGAAAAAGGATAGTCTTTCAATAAGTGGTGCTTAAATACATGTAGGAAAATGAACTTTGATCAATACCTCACATCATATAAAAAATTAATTCAAAATGGATTATAGACCTACCTGATCAAAAGCACACAATTCATAAAAGAACAAACCACCTTCAACTTCATCAAAATTAAGATTTTTCTGCTCCTCAAAAGATACTGTTATAAGAATGAAGAGATAAGATGGACTGAAAGAAAACATTTGCAAATTATGTATCTGGTAAAGCACTTATATCCCAAATGTATGAAGAATCCTCAAAACCCAGTAACAACCCCATTTAAAAGGCAGGGGGGAGGTTAAAAAAAGATTTGAACAGACAGATCACCAAAGAAAACGCGAAGATGCATTTGTTTAAAACCTTTTCAAAGCTTTATTGAAACCTCTATGTCAAGGTGACGATAATTCAGTGTTTTGAAAACAGTAACAAAAAAAGGGTATCCCAGATTCAGATTTACCAAATAAATACTGGACACCAGGGAGCTCATTCCTCGGTCTCCCAGCCAGAGATGGTAAATTCGCCTGTGAAAAATTGCTCAACACCACTAGACATTAGGGAAATGCAAATTAGATACATAATGTGATATCATCACAAACTGATCAGCGTGGATAGAACTGAAAAGACTGACCATGCCTAGTGTTAGGATGTGGAGTGACTGCTAGTAGGAATGCGAAATGGTGCAACCACTTTGGAAATGGTCAATTTCTTAAGGAGTTAAGCATACACCTACCTTATGACCCAGTCATTCCACACTTAAATAAAGATATTTTTTCCAAAGGAAATAAAAGCTTATGTCCATCTAAAGACTTGTACTTAAGTGTTCATAGCAAGCTTTATTTATTTTTTTTGCAAGCTTTATTCATAATAACCCCAAACTGCAAACAACTCAAATGTCCATCAACAGATGAGTACCTAAACAAATGGTAGTATATCCATACAATGAAAAGTACAAAGCAATGAAAAGAATGAGCTATTGATATGTGCAACAACTTTGATGAGTTTCAAAATAATTATGCTGAGTTGAAACAGCCAGACAAAAAGAGCACGTATGATGAATCCATTTGCATAAAACTCTACAAAATGCAAATTAATTCATAGTGACAGAAATCAGGTCAGTGGTTGCCTGGGGGGGAGTTGTGGGGAGGGTCTGACTACAAAGGGACAACAGGAAGAACTCTTTTGGAGGCGTGAAACTGTCCTGTATCTTGCTCATTGTGAGAGTGTCACATACTCTCTTAGTCAAAACTCACGGAACCAGACTGCCTCTACGATATATAGCTTCGAATGAGTTTTCAATACATGAATTGCTAGTCCCTTTGTATATACCAGAAATAAAACAAAAATCCATTTTTAATTAAAAAAATCTGAGATATTAATTGTCCTCTTTGTTCTTCAATGCTGGCCTATAAACATAATACGAAAGTATAATTCAGAAAAGGCCAAATTCAAGAGTTAAAAAAAAATGAAGTCCAAGGGTAATCATCATCTTAACTTGTTCCAAAAAGAATTTCTAACACCTAAAAGAATGAGTAGACTCCTCATCCCTGGGCAATTCCTCAACAAATATTATTTCTTAAAACAGTACTTGTGATGATCCTTAAACAGCTGAGAGTTAAATGCAAACACCTAGAATGCAGATCGTATGATTTACCTTCTGCGAGGTAAAGAGCCTAATCAGGACACGCCCATCTCAGAGTTTCCTCCAAAAATAATGGTCTACGCCAAAAGACAAATGAGTTCCATCTCATAGGACAGTAGTTTCGAAACTCTTAGCAAATTCTCCTCGTGATAAAGTATCAATAAACAAACAGATAAAAATGATGGATAGGTACTTTAGTTAAGTTTAAATTTTCACATTTTAGTAGAAAATGTATATTATCGCTTATAGTTCCGTTACCACCTGGGCTCTGGGATTCAGAAAGAACTAGTCCGTTCATTTAGAAAACATTCACGGAAAACAGCTTGTGTCAAGCACCATATATGAGAAATTGTCAAGATACAACAGTGAGCAAGAGAGATTCACACCTTCATGCAGTTCACCGCTAGCGTCGTTTAGTCTCTGCCAAAAAGCATGGCCCCGGTGATTTTAGCCTGGAAAATTCTCAAGGCTAATTACTAACCTTCATCTCTGTCTCTCTCCCTCTCACACACAATCTATATTTGCATGTATAATATTTTGAGGTTGCCAGAAAAAATAAAGGACTTCTACAGCAATTTAAATTTTAGGTAAACAATGAGTAAAATTTTAGTATAAATATTTTAAATGATATTTAAATGAATATTGCACGGGACATACTTAACACTAAAATTTTTCTTTATTGATTATCTGAAATTTAATTTAAACTGAGTATCTTTGTTGTTGTTTTGGGCTAAATTTAGCTATATACATATATATATATATGTTTACCAGATATATATATTAGGTTTACCAGATGGAGATCTGTATCTACAGATGTGGCTATCTTTATAGTGTATGCCATGTCTATTTTTAAGCAATTTAACGTCTTGGAGAAACGTCCAAAATGAACTGTGTGCAAACCTATCATCCTAGGTAATTAAACATAATGATGAGAGATTTAAAGTTTTTTTTATGTAAGCCAATTAAGTGCTACAGGCCAACTCACCAAAATGATGAATTTCATTTAAAGTAGTGAAATTAAACGTTATGGTTGGAAATGGTGGGCTAGCAGACCAGTTTTCTCTGAGGCCACTGATAGTTCAAGAAACAAAAATGTCATTAGCATGTATCATAGAGGGGTTCATACAAACGTAGATAAAATCACTAAATTACTGGGTTTAAAAAAAAAAAAAAAGGAGGGATGAGCAGTGAAACACTTCTCTGTTTTACCCTGCTACAGTTCATGTCTTTGACACTAAGGGAGGATTCTAGGAAATGATTAACCGCTGCCACTCCTCTACTCCCAAATCCAGATCACGTCTAATTTGAGCAGTGGCTCAGACCAATACAGAGCTGGTGTTAGCATGGCCTCGGGCCCTGAGGGCATGGGGGGAGACAACCAACATGTAGCTTTCCCCTGGGGCAGGGCAACAGTCTGCAACTTGCATCAGACTGCGCCCTGGACTAGAATCAGAGCAGAAATTTTGGAAAAATCTTGTCCACCCAGGGATCTGCTTACCATAGAGAAAAGGCCATTATATGCCCCTAAATAAGCCAAGAAAGTACAGAATGCATGTGGGTTAGGTCCTCCCACTCCCAAGGCTAGAGGTAAGAAAAGATTTGGAGCCCGGAGCCTTTTCCTGGTAGCTGACCTGGAGACTAGCAACCTTCCAGCCACTGCACTGCTAGCCCACATGGGATTTCCACCATCCACCACACACCACACTGCCATGATGTGGGGTGTCTCATCAACCAGCCCAGAAAAAGCCAGTGATGTAAAAACCCGCTCAGGACCCAGCAGCCAGAAAGAGGAAGGGCAGTCGGGACAAATACATATTCCTGGTGAAACAGAACTACCGTGAGAGAAAGAGGAGGGAAAGATGTTCACAAGAGTCAAATCAGCGCTTACACACGTGCACCCATGAACACTTTCCAGAGCTAAAGCAAGCCGTAATTTCCCTAGGTGACAATTCAGCACATGAAGAAGAGGATGATCATTCCAGAGGCCAACAAGAATGGACCAGGAGACAAAGAAACTAAGAAGGATTAAATAAATTTTAAATGAATAAGCTAGAAAACAAAAACCAACCAAAATAAAGCAGAAAGGATAAATAAATTCAAAAGTTAAAAACAAAAATTATGACCCAGAAAGCAGATAAATTCGTTGTGAATCTGACGGAAGAAGAGAGTGTACATGGCAAGCACACACATGAGATGGAATCTTGGAAAAATATGCAGGATTAAAGATGACACAAACCACTGATATGGGCATGACTGAAAAAAATTGTAAGAGATTACTGCTCGCAATTCTATGGCAACACATTGGAAAACAGAAGAAGTGAATGATTTCCTCACAGAATACAAATTACTTAAATTGCCAATCACCGTAGGAGATGTCGGGCTGGTGACGAAGAATCCATCGTGGAAAAAGTCACAAAAACCAGATGGGTTTAATCTTTAAAGACCAGACGACTCCAATGCGGCTTAAATATTTCCAGGCCATGGAAAAAGAAAAAAAAAATTCTAATTCATTTTCTGAAGCCAGATTAATTTTAATTCCAAAGCTGGATGATAAATACTTTTTAATGCTGAACTCATCGCACTTAAAATTGCAGATATCAAAATTTTAACTAAAATATGAGCAAATAAAATGCAACTTGCTTCTGTCTTAGGTCAGGTTCCCTGGAGAACTCTGCGGTGGAAGTACGCAAGCCAAAGGTTTTGGGGGGTGCGCTCTCAGGAACAATGCCTTTAAGAAAGGGAGAGGCCAGGACTGGGACTGGAGAAAGAGGTTGAGGTGCAATTCAATTACCAAGGGGGCTTCAGCCTCATTTACAGAGAGGCTGAACCAATCATGGGAGGCAGGCTGCTCCCTGAGAAACTCAGCTGTGAGCCACCAGCATCTCCAAAGCTCAGGACAGCTGAGGGAGTAAGTACCTCCCGCTGATGGTGGCATCAGAGCAGCACACACAGCATCCATTAGACACAAGTGCCTAGCGTTTCAAAGGATACACTATGAACGTGCAGAATTTATTCCTGATTACAAGTGTGAGATCAAGAAATCTATCATTATAATTCTTTGCATCAACAAACCTTTATAAATGTATGAAGAATAACCATTAGATGCTGAAGCAGCACTGGAAAAACTTGTTAATTCATCAGCCATTTCTGACACATCTTTAGTTTTACATGTTGCAGACATGTGAATACATCATTCTGATTTTTGTGTAGAGTCTTTTTTTTCTTTCTTGGCTTTCCCTTTACTTCCCCATCCCCAACCCCATCCACATCAACCCCAGTACACAGAAAAGAAATAACTATTAACATACAGGCTCTGAGTCGGTATAGATTTAAATGTGTCCCAGATTTGTTTCAGGTACAAGCATTCTGAGCTACCAGTTTCCACAGGCATGTGTTGGAGAATTTTTAGTTTAATTAAACATGTCCATCTCCAGAGCCATTCTCTCACTCTCCTTTGAACACACCACAAATATTCCCTGAAGGTAATTAACTCAGCCAAGATATAAATAAAAATAAGTAAAAGCTAGAAAAAAATCTTCAAAGTGTGGCCATATGTGCAAACAGAAAGCACACATCTTAGAAGGAGAACTACAGGAGTAGAGGTAAATCATCACCTGTTTGTCTGGGAATTGAATCAGACCCACACGGAAATTCCCAGCCAGTCCTCCTTTATTAACGGCAAATAGTAAACCGTCCTCCAACAAACATCCCCATGCCCTGCCGTTAATAAGAGATTTTTTTAAAAAGTGTAAAATCTGAAATAAGGAAAAAAGGTAGAGAATCCAGGTATCTCACAGATAATCAACACACTTCAGAAATTAATCCGGACCCTTACCTTGGCAGATTGCATCTGGTTGCTTTCTAGACGTAGAATCTCAATCACTGGGAGGGCTGCTAAGATGGAAAAGCACGTCTGGCCTCCGAGGTTGCTGAAAAAGCAGCTTGCCAGCCATAGGATTCGCCAGCCACTCTGGGGTCACCTCAGAGGCGTGCTCTCTGGAAGAGACTGAATGGCTGGGGGATTTAGTACCTGGCTCCCTGCTGTTAGTTTGCACGTGTCTGGCCCATGTGTGGACCCTTAGGACCACCACCTGTGGTTAGGGAGCGGCATTGGCTTCACCTTTCTCCTGAGCCACAAGCCACCGCCAATCTTAAACCGAAAGAATTCTTCGAGCTGCTCTCTCCCATAAGAGGTTCTGGCTGACTCTGACTACAAGCGTTTTATGGTCTGTCCAAGGCAATGTTATTTTCTCTTTGTAGGCAGAGCCTCATGGACATCCAAATATTAACAGAAGTTTGCTGCTAAGTATTGAATCAGGGGCCAATTGAACATCAAGTTTAATGTCTGCAAGCTAAGACACCCTGATACATTGATCTCAAAATAGATGTGCCCAATTTGATCTGAATACTTTAGGTCTGGGACCAACATTCTTTTTCCTCTGGATGGTGTCTGAATGAGTACCATCTAAAAGAAATTCTTTTACAGTTTTCCTTTTCTAACTGGTCCCCCCTTAAACAGGCCATTCTTTTTTTTTTCATATACATAAGGCTAAATTAATACCTGTTGGGAAAATGTTAGTGCACTGCTGATTACCTGATTCTTTTCTTAGACATTACATGAAATAGAGTAAAACAGACTTAAAACTGAGTCTGAAATATGTAACATTTCGGACAAATTTTTCTTTGAAGAAATTTTAAGAATCAAGAAGAAAAGCAGATCTTCCTAGTTTTGTTTGGCTGTTTTTTACAGAAAAGAAAGAGCTAGTCAAAGTAGACGGGAACCACTTATCTCAGGCAGTTGGAGTGGTCTTCCGATTGGACACAGAGGACTGGACCAGAGGAGTTCTTTGGACCCTCTCCCAGCTCTATATTACAAAGCTCATGTGATAAAAGATTCTTCTTTACATGTTATTCTTCCACTGACAGTGCGAACATTTCTGGAAAAAAATAAAAGTAAATAATTCTGAAGTTCTGAAGTTGAAAGCTCTCCAGTTCTTTATAAGAAACAGATTTTTTTTTTTTGGCATGGAGATAATTAATCTCATATTTTCTATCCATTTGGTGCTACTTTCCCAAGCCTTTATTTCTTTTCATTTTCATTTTCCGCAAATTCTTCTGCTGGAAAACAGCAATTACATTTAACTACAGAGAGGTAGTTAGATGTGTGTGCATAAATTTTATGTTTTCATCCCTTTGTTAAATCACAGTGTATGTCTCTATTCAATTGGTCTGATAACCAAGGCCAATTTAGTTAAGTTATAACATGAAAACAACCCAAAGTACATTATATTGAATACCTCTTGCTGACAATATGATTGCCTTTTGTTTTTATTTTATTCCTTAAAAAAAAAAAAAAGGAAGGCTCACATTGCCAATTAGAATCACATTAAGTGGCACTGAATTAAGGGAGAAGAATCTAGATGGAGGTTTAGCCACAGCGATCTGCAAGTTTCTCAAATACCATTTGACAATAACAGGATAATTACTACGCGTTCTGGCTTCCCCCTGCAGTCCTGCCCTGGGAGAGATTCTGTGGCTGTCCCTGCAAAACCACAGTGAACCAGGGAATGCGGGTCCCTTTACCAGTCCTGACTGCTCAAAACTCACCAATGGTTGAGCTGCATTTCTTTGCCCAAATTGACTATCTTTTTTCCCACTTGTGTGGATGTCTTGCCTATGTTCTTTTTGTTGAACGCACTGCTCTCCTGTACCCTGTAAATACTGAGGATTTCTCCTCCTCAGCAGCACTAGAATTTGAAGATAGGAGGAATTTACCGACAGAAGTACGCCTGGAACTGGGGATGGGGAGAAACAAGCCCTCTGTTTGACTTAATTGTGTGCTAACTGAAGGTGGGATTGTGGGTGGGCTGCAGACTACGGTGGAGGTGCTGAAACAGGAGAGACCTTCCCCGGACTAATAGATGAGCCTGAATCAAGATTCCTAGATAGGAATCATGTCACACTTTGAAGTGAGACTACCTGGGTAGAATACAAAGTCCAGAGTCACAACCAGATAAAGGAAAAGGGAGCACATGGAGTTATGACTGATTGGGAACCACAAGGTTCCATTCAATACTTCTGAGTAAGGTGCATCCTTTTGGCTGATGGTGATTGCCTGTTAGTGCTACAGCCGAGGACCACACGGGGCGCTGCCTTCAACAAGCAGTCCTAAGTCTCGGCAGCAAGAAATAGACCCACGTGAGCTTCTCCGAAACATGATCCTGAGGGTCTGTCATGAATTTAATGTGTTACAGGGCCCCTCCCCCATTTCTAGTTATGACCCAAAACTGTTCAGTTTCTAAAGTGCCTTATCCCAAGTCATGTTGCTTAATTGGCAATACAAGAGAAACCTCTGAATCCAAGAGAAGGAACGTGAAAACATGCCCTTCCATCTCTCTTTTTTTATATGGTTTTTTCAGGATGAAAGCCCCACCGTTACAACGTTTTCCTTTCACTGTGCTGGAAGATTTCTTTTGTAATGTGCTCACAGCTGTAGCCTGAAAAGTGTGTCATGTTTTCCTACCTGCCTTTTCCTAGCTTTTACAGGGCAACATAATGTAGGGGACCGTGTCCGTGGACTGAAAATCGGAAGAACAAATTGCCAGTCCTCATTCTATGATTTTTTATACATATTTTATTTTATGGCCAGTATTTATTTAAGATAATCAGGAGGTAAGGAAAGCTTTTTTTTTTTTTAATGGAGGTACTGGGGATTGAACCCAGGAACCTCATGCATGCTAAGCAGGCTCTCTATCACTGAGCTATACCTGCCTCCCTGTGATTTTTTTTTTTTTAATGTGTAACTTCTCACACGTTTCCCATTCTAAGATCCATTTATCAAATGGGAGAGTTACTAATTCTCTAGCTTTCCACTTGTTTTTAGTCCTAGGATCCTTATTTGCAAGTGGAATTCTATTTAAAACCCCAACATGCAATACAGATCAGAGTGGAACCGCTTAATTTGCAGTGGGGAAACAGCCGTTGGGATGTGGAGCCTTATCCATTTGATTCCAAATAGCCCCTGGGTCACTTCACTCAGGAGACTGAGAATTCATCTTAAAAAGCACAAATCTATATGAGCCTTTCCAGATGTAAATCTGTGATTTAATGATGTTACCCCCATCTTCTTCACTTGGATGCAGAACCCTGGCTTGATTTCAATTTGTATGTATCATGTCAGAGAAAGGGAAAGTTAGGCGGTAAAAACCTCGCAAAATATAAAAAAGAAAAACATTTTTTCCCTAACAGACAGCAGAAAATAGACTTCAAATCTCCATGGGAAGTTTTGTTAAAAGGGTTGATTTCCACCGTTGTATTTGCTGGCTTCACTTTCCAGGTTGGGCTCTGGGAGGCTAGCTTTATGGAGTGGTGGCCCTCCCTCAGTGCTGACAGCGAGGATAACCTCTTCCTGCAGACACTGGCTTGTCTCAATTCCTAAGCCTTCCTCCGTGGAGGAGGGACCCAGACCCATAAACGTCGCATCAACCTCACCTGCCGTTCCATCTTGCAGCACCAGGAACTGTCACCCAGAATCCAGTGACCTGGTCAACTCTGCAGTACCCCAAGGTCTCCACAGGTCCTCTTCATGGGCAGCCAAATAAAGTCAGGAGAAGTATAAGAATGATCTCGTGCAAAGAATATAATTTAAAAAATAATAATTAGTCTCATTTTGTGAATATTAACTATATATCAGGTATTACGCTAAGAGCTTTATGACTACGCATAGGCAAGGCAGGTTTTAGTATTCCCTCCTCACTGAGAAAGAAGCTGAGACTCAGAGGTTTTCAAGAACAAAGTCAGTATCTAACGCACGAGTGATGCACCTTATCACCCGCAGGGTCTCCTTCCCCACTCCCACTGGAGTTACGCGTAGCTAAGACCCAGAGATCCTGACAGACCCCTGCAGCCTTGGACGACTGGTCTCCTGATCGCTTCCTTGGTGCAGCTGACAAATTGGTCATAGGGAGACCATCAACCTAAATATAGGCCGTTTAAAAAACCGCTAGATGTTTAGAAAATATTTTAGATCACTGACTACAGTGGAAAGTAATTTACTGTATGGAAGCAATCACTTAATCACTGCAATTAGCCAAATTATTACCTCTTTAGCTAACTATCTTTTCATTATGTCATTAAAAAATTAAACATTACATTATTCTGGCCAATGCCAAATTCTTTTCTCATCATTTCATCATGAAAAGTGTAATTTACTATATGGTACAATGTAATTTTCTACAGCAATTAAATTTCATTTTATTCTTAATTACAGGATAAATCTTCCCATAACTACCATGACCTATGCCTAACCAACGAGAGAACTTGGCCTTTCAGGAAACTGTAGTTGTAGGGGCTAGAACAAAGGTGGTCAGGTTTTTTCCAGACATGGTAAGAAAGTTCTGACTTTCCATGCAAAAAGATAATGCCCTCAACCTAGCAGTGGTTCTCAACTAGCTGCACATTAGAATTCTCTGAGGAGCTTAAAAAAAAGGAAAGACCTCATTCCCAGGGGTCAGTCACCCCCTAGAGATTCTCATTTAATTTATCTGAGGTGGGGCCTGTCATGCTTTGAAAATCTCTCCAGATGACTGTATTCCCGATGCTGTACAGTATATCCATGCAGTTTATTTATTTTACACATAGTAGTTTGTACCTCTTCATCCTCTGCCTTGCCTCTCCCCCTGACCCCTCCCCACTGGTCACCACTAGTTTGTTCTCTGTATCTGTGAGTCTGTTTCTTTTTTTGTTATATTCCCTAGTTTGTTTTATTTTTTAGATTCCACATGTAAGTGTTCTCATACTATAAAAGGAGTGTTATTTTAAAAGCCGTGAATCACTATGTTGTACACCTGAAACTTATATAATATTGTACATCAACTATATACCTCAATAAAATTTTTTTAAAAGGGAGTTGGAGAGGGTGGGGTAGAAGGACTCTTCAGATTTGTCAGTTAAGGGTATCTCTATCTCTTAAAAAAGAATCTCTCCAGAGGACCCTGATGTGCAGCCAGCATTGCGAACAATTGTGAAGGTAATTTTAGCCTGTTCTGCCTTTAGTCGTGTTTTGTCTGTTTTGAGGGGAGTTACTGGTAGAGTCAAAAACCATTACGTTAGACCCAAGTAAAGGCAGAAGGCAGGGTTACAAGGATGGATGCAAAAGACCCAGACAGCCAACCTGACTGTAGGTTCATAACCTAGAGAGTGAGGAGTTTGCAGTTATAGAAAGATGAGCCATTGGCTATAGACCAAGATTCTAGATAGTCATGCTCAGTTGCCAAATACTCCAGTATCATTTGTCAGGGACTTGCAAAATGGTCAGCAATTTGAGTAGATAAATTATCTGCTATGGGACTGTGTACCTTAGATCCAAAAACAAAAGTTACCTGAGTTAACGAGCTTCTTATAAAATCCTGGGCCAAAGTATACCTATGAGTAGATGCACTCTGATTCCACTCAATTCATTTTAATATGCAAATACACACCTGACACTTACCAGGCTCTGGGTAAGATACTTTTGTGATGACAAAGTTGAATGACAAGTGGTTTCTGCTCTAGAATGCACTCTGTGACATTGCTGGGAGGGCGGATGGAGAAGCCTTGGCTGCACTGGGTTCAGTCTTGAGTAAGACAGCAAGCATGGCTGGGAGGCTGTCTTCAGCCCCTGAAGATATTTCTATGAGGGAGGCTCAATGATCATGGTTTTCCATACACTGATCAGTTAAGTTAACCAATCTCAGCAGCCCCTAAAGCATGAGTATATGAAACCTGGACACAGAGATCAAAAGGAGGCATATTGGTTTGTTCCTTTTTTCCTTTTTTTAAACAGTTTTATTGAGGCATAATCGATACACAGTCAATGGTACATATTTGAAGTATACAATTTGATGTTTGATACTCATGTGAAACCATCACCACATTCAAGATAATGAACATATCCATCACCCCCAACATTTCCTCTTGTGCTTCCTTTGTAATCCCTCCTTCTACCCCTCTCTCTAGTCTTTCTTCTTCCCCCCGCAGGAGAAGCAGGGATTACTTGCAGCAAGTAAGGAGAACACTGGGGACCCCTTTCTCCATTCTGAAACAACCACTTATTTGCTGTTTATCAGCATAGGCTGGTTTGTACTTTTTAGAATTTCATGTAAATGGAATTATACAGTCTGTGCCCTTTTCTTTGTCTGGGTTTTTCAATCAGCATAATTATTCTGAGATTCACCAATGTTGATGGATGGATCAATAGTTCCTTTTTTATTCGTTTTTATCCTGAATAGTAATCTGTTGTATGTACAGACCAACTCAAGTATCTGTGGAAACTTGTCTGATAAAGGTAAATAAATAAACTGAGGGCTGGATGAAGAGTACAGGCCTGCTCTAAAGAGGGCAGCAGTTACTCAGTCCCAAGTGACCATGTATGAAGTATGGTGGGCTCAGACTTGCTGAATTTTATCAGTTTTTAAGAGAACCTGAAAGTTAAGCTCACATGAGATTTCTTGATTTTTAAAATATAGACAATATTTCACATTTTAGCTACCCTCTACCTTCGGCCCATCCCTCTGGCCCCTGCCATGCTCCCTGTCTCCCAGGACCAAAGAAAGATGTTGCCCGTGGCCACCAGATGGAGACTTCGAATCTACGGCGTGTGGCTTGAGCAGAAGGAGTTGTAAAGATTTCCCCAGCTGATTCTCAGGTGTATTAAAGTTTGAGACCCACTGTTCTAGACACTATGCTTTAATTCAGTCAGTCAGAATCATCTTACCTTTTCTTGGCTGCCACTTCCTGCTGTTGACTCAAACTAAGTTAATTATCAACTAGTCCCTAGAAGTTTTTCCCTTCTACGATCAACTGCTAAGTCACATTTTCCCATCCTGTACTTGGCTACTGACCCTTTAATCCTTCCTAAATTTTATTTTATTAGATAGAGCTTGTGGCTCTAGTCAGTCAAGGTTTTCTCACATCCCAGTTCTTTTACTGAATATATTTTCTATTCCTCTCAGCTTAAAACAGTCTAAACATTTAAGGAGGTGTCTTTTGTCTAAGACATTGAAATGCTGACTCCAATGAAGGGGCTTACTTCTCTCTGCCAGGGTCCTCTATCCAGGCTGACACTGGGCATTAATAGCTGCATTTCAGTATAATTGCAATTTGCCTGATTTTTCTTTTATACAGACCATATTTATCCATTTTCATAAGTAATTTATGGAAAATGAGCCCCATTTCTAAAGACTTTGAACAGTTCCACCTTAGTCCCCTATATTGGTTACTCTTCGTCACTCAGAAATGTTGGATTTCTCGACAGTTCCACTCAGTGCCATGCTTTTTCAATCCACATGCTCTTCTACTATATTTTAAGCCACTATGTGTACACTGATGGCTGACTGGCCCCATCTGCCCCCTAAGTTTTAGGATCATATGTATAACTGCTTGCTGGAAATCGCCAAATAGATAGCTTTCAGGTTCCTCATATCAGCGTGTTCAGAACTGAACTCATCATCTCTCACATGCCCAACCCTGATCCTCCTTCTGATTCCCCATGTCGGCTACCGAGATTTATCTGGCTACCACAATGGAAACCTACCAGCTATTCTTGACTTATTATGCTCTTCCTTCACTAAATCAAATGCCACTTAATTATGTCCATCTTACACCCTGTATTTCACAGATCTGTTCCTCCTTCCAACCCATCCCATCACTATCCTAGTCCGGTTGCTAATCTCTTCTTGATTGGATTCTCTCAGTGACCCCTAAGCCAGCCTCCTGGGTTCCCATTTTGACTCACTTCATTGCCAAAGGGGCTCATCTAATTTCAAATCTGACAGTTTTACTCCAGCGATTAAAACACGTCAGTAGTCTTTCTTTGCTTCTATAATAAAGTCAAAGCTCGTCCACTTGGCAAAACATTACTTTTCAGAACCTGGCCTCATTCTGCATCTTCTGCCATCTCCCACTCTGCACTTTATAACACTATCACAACGAGCTTTCTTCTCCCATAAAACATGCTACCCCGTGCCTTGTACCACTGCTGAAGCAGCTCTCTCTGCTCGGAATACCTTGCTTCATCAAGGACCTAATTCCTGCTCATTCTTCAGTACTCAACTTCCACCTTGTCTTCTTCAGGCTGGCAAACTCCCCGCACCCCAAAGGTCACCATTCTGGACCTGCTCCTCTCATAGCAAGTACTACTTCACTTGAAATTGTAGCTTTCCGTATGTCTCCTCCGGCAGACAATTACCCATCTTCACATCCCTAGTGATTGGCATATGGCAAATACTCTAGAAATGGTGGTTGAAGTTTTAGGGAAGACTGGGTGCTCGGTGTGAGTGACATTTCCCTGGTCTATACATCTAGTAAACCTGACATATATCTATGTCTATATCTGTATCAATAACAATATCTATATCTACCTATCTATATATAGTTTCATTGGACATAACTGTTCTTAGCAAACTCTAGCTCCCCATGCTTCTTCACCTAGAAGAGGGATCAGCATAGTAAATATGATAAATTTTACACTTAGTGAAAATAGGCTTATAAAAAAAATAGATATACAACCAGTTTCTTCTATACAGCATAGGGAACTAAATTCAGTATCTTGTAGTAACCTATAGTGAAAAAGAATATGAATATATATATATGACCGAAACATAATGCTGTCCACCAGAAATAGACATAACATTGTAAACTGACTATACTTAAATGAAAAAAAATAGGCTTTTACAGGTCAGATGGTTTCTGCTGCAACTTCTCCAAAATGCTGTCATAGCACAAAAGCAGTCATAAGCAAATAGGGATGGCTTCATTGCAATAAACTTTATTTACAAAAATAAGCAACGGGCCAGATTTGGTCTATAGATCATAGTTTGTCTGCTCCTTACCTCAAGGCTTCCAAACGAACTCTTTCAAACTCTAACACCTTTCGGCCACAGGAAGCCTGGAGACCATCACCAGGTGTCCGGTGATTCCCGAGAAGTCCCAGCGCGTTTGTGAGTGCTCAATACCAGCGTGATTGGGCTGCAGGAAACAGCCTTTGCCATCACTGCCAGGAAGGGTGTGGGGCAACGGTATGTATGTTCACGTGTTTTTGAGGAAAAGAGACGCTGACTCACAAAGAGGGATCCCTGGGGATGAGGTGGATTTGTGATCACCATCATGCAGAATCCAAGCCAACACAAGATCTCAGGCTGGTTCTGGAACAGACAGAATGACATGAAGGCTGGAAATTACATCCAGGCTCTGGCCACTGATCTGGATGACAATATCCTCCATAAAGAGTAGGAGCAACCAGAGAAGATTCAGGTGACACTTCTGGTGCCTTTACGTCCAAGGTCGGCAAACCAAGACCAATGTGGCAGTGGATGCACCATGTGTATGACCAAGAAGAGACAGTTCTGAAGGCCTTGTCTATTAATGACTAGTTTATACACCTAAAAACAGTCCAACATCAAGTCACTGGTCCTTATGATGTATAATTCCCCTTCTTCCACTTCGTGAAAACAGGGACAGTACTTACCCATCTCCAGGAAACGGGCACATTATTTTAGACCTACTTCTTTACAGATTGGCTCTGCCATCTAATCTGCACGTTTTCCAGAGCCCACTGGGATGCGGTTGAGGTAGTTTCAACGTAGAAAACTAATGAGAAGACAAAATAACAAAAATCTACTATACATTACATAATACTTTAAAAACTATAACTTTTAAAACAAAACACATATAAATATTTGTTTAAAAAAAGTAATTACACATATATAAGAGAGACATACTTGTGTCATGGTTAAGGCCACACATAAACTTTGAGATTAAATGACCTGGGTTTGAATACTCAGTTTATCCACCTGTTAGCTTTGTGATCTTGAGCATTTTACTGACCTTCTCTGAGGCTGAGTTTCCTCACCTGTAAAATGGGGGTGATCATTAAACCTACCTCATAGCATTTTGGGGAGAATTAAATGAGCTAAGTATGCAATGGACATGGTGCAGGAAAAAGTGCAATAACTATTAATTAATATTATTTATTCAGCTTACGGACATCCTTGATGTAGATATTGAGTCTCACATTCTTGCAGTAATTCAATGGTTTTTCAGAAATATGAACGTAACAGGCTAGAGACTGAGAGTAAGAAGGAACTTCCAGCCAAGAAAGTTAAAGGCCAGAACCTGGATGAGGATTCAAGCCAATTTAGAGATTTGATCTAGAATTTGGTCCTTTCATCATTAATCTTGGGTGGATACCAGAGTTTCCTTTTCAAATGCTCAGGAAAGATAGTAATGTTGCAGCTGCTGCTCATTTTTATGCATTTATGTGTACCCACAGCATCACTTTTATTATAATAATACCTTAGCAATAATTAATGAGAACATACTAGGTGATGATAAATAATGTAATTTTTTCCCTCAAGACTGGGAACAAGGCTTCCCAATTCAGATCCCACTCTTGCCACCATATAGCTTTTCTCTGAGGCTCAGTTTTGTCATCTGAAAATGAGGCAGTCGAAACAGAGGTTTCCACGGCCACTTCCAGGTCTAACGCTCTGTGACCAGACCACTCCATGACAAGGTCACAGGCGTGAAAGCCAGGGCTTGCTCTCCCTGTTTCTCCCTTTGTGCCTTTGGAATCTCTTCTCTTCCACCTTATTGTGTTTCCTCCATGACACGCTTTAACTAACAGTGCCCATCACCAAGGCCTCCCCCTTCCCCAATATGGTGATTTACTAAGGATTTTAAATTTCAGTACAAAACTCCCCTTTCCAAATCATGAGGAGATCATATCCTCTGATAGTTTAGAACCCCTCAGCCTTTCTAGACTAAATCTGGATACACACACTTTCACAGTCCTGTCCTTGAAATACTTGTACATTTTCCTACAAAATTATTAGCCCATATGCAATCATTTCCTTCTTCTGATGGAGATTTTTCTTACTTTTAACAAATGACCACTTTCACAGACAATTATACAGTTCTCTTTCCAACTCAATTTATTTTGTTCTCTGCATGTCTTGATAAGAAAACATTTCTTAAATACTTTTACTTTAGATTTGGGGACAGCTTTTATTTTTTTTTTCCAGTCTTTTCAATTCTTTCCTTCTAGATTCAATGCCATTTTTCCCAAATAAAGATATTAGTGAGTATAGGCATCAATAATTATACAAATTATTCATGTATGATCGTTTGATATTAGACATACATCTATTTTCAAACATCACAAATTGAACTTTGGATGTTTTTTGTACACAAATATCACTATCACATGGCAAGGTGGTGCTTATGGCTGAAAACTTGAGAATAGAAGGATATTGTTTGTTCCCCCAAAGTAACTGCACATCAAAATCACAGAATGAAGCTGACTTTAGAAGGGATATCATAGTTTTCCTTAAAAACCAAAAAGATTGTCATTTGAAAGTGGATTAGATATATTTATACTGGAACCAGAGATTACAGTTAGGACAAATGGATTGACATTAAAGTTGTATTTTTTAAAGTAAAAGTAATATTTACATTAACTATTATATGGAAGCAATTTTATAGCCTCTTCAAAACATAAAGGAATGGGATTTGAACTTGAGGACCCTCCAGTTTGAGGTTCCTTCGTTCTGCTCCAGAATCCTATGAAGGAGGTGGTAGCATTCTGTTAGTGTTTGGTGAACTGTTAAAATCTGATAGCTTGATTTTAGAGTGTAACACAGGGTAGGCTATCTGATCTAAGAGTCTGAGCCTCTAGGAAATAAGAATGTATTTAAATGAACTCAGAGCAAATAAAAAGCAGGCATTTAGTCTATGCGATTTAATCATAATATTTTTTGTCAACGTGAACACACAACTTGATATTTAAAGTAAATATGAGTTTTGTTCACATGTTGCTTGAGAAATTGAAAACAGGTTAACGTTTAGCCCCCAATCTAAATTTGTATAAGGTACATTATTCAGCAACACACAGGCCTGATTAAAGTGCCTCAGGCTGTTCACATGCAGGCTGTAAAGACCAATTCTTGGTAGTTTCTTATTTTCAAAACTGTGCCATAAAACTCAGCTTCTTGGATATCTCCCCTCTAAGTGATCAGATAGATCAGATTAGATCAGATAGCCTACCCTGTGTTACACTCTAAAATCGAGCTATCAGATTTAAACAGTTCACCAAACACTAACAGAATGCTACCACCTCCTTCATACGATTCTGGAGCAGAATGAAGGAACCTCAAACTGGAGGGTCCTCAAGTTCAAATCTCATTCCTTTATGTTTTGAAGGGGCTATAAAATTGCTTCCACATAATAGTTAATCTAAACAGGCTCCTCAGTTAATCTATATCATTTTGAAGTCCTGGTCTATTAAAATTAGTATATCTCCAACAGTAGACTGACCTTACTAATATGTAAATAATACAAATTTTAAAATAGAACTAAAATACACAAAAACTGCATAAACATTAAATTAAAGCACCAAGAGTCAATACTCCCATCTCCTCCTCCACAAAGCACAAGCGATCACCAAAAATGTAGAATTTCTGCCATTTAGTTTTTCTGATTTCCCAAAATGGCAGTTTCACACAGTCCAACCTGATACAAACAGCAGGTGAATGATTTCAACTAGTTGCTCAGAGTACATTTTTCCAGTTGGTAGAAAATCATCATAGAAGAATAAAGTAATGCCATTTGCAGCATCATGGATGGACCTGGTGATTGTCATTCTAAGTGAAAGGGGGTGGGAAGGGATAAATTTGGGAGTTTGGGATTTGCAAATGTTAACCACTATATACAAAAATAGATAAAAGACAAATTTCTTCTGTATTGCACAGGGAACCATCTTCAATATCTTGTAATAACCTTTAATGAAAAAGAATATGAAAACAAATAAATGTATATATATATGCATGATAGAGACATTATGCTGTACATCAGAAATTGATACATTATAACTGACTATACTTCAATTAGAAAAAAAAAGAAAAAAGAAAATCATCATAGGATTGGACACAGCTTCTAGATGCAACATTAGCTTTTCAGTTTATGACCAAATGGGAAAAAATAGAGGTTGAAAGAAATGCTGGTCTGAGGATCCCCTGGGATGGGCAGAAGAGGGATCAGCAAAGTGATGAGAACTGAGCCCAGACAGGTGGTTGCTCTGATGTGGGCGATGATGCTGCGATACAGCTTGCAAGAGAAGGAGGGATGGACCCTAAAAGCAGTATTCAGGTAAATCACAGACAGCCAATGGCCCAACACTTTCCAAAACCTGGAAGACCATAAGCAAGAGAAATGAAAGGTCTTCCTGAGGCTATAAGATCAAAGTGGTAACAGTTGAAGTGAGTAAAATTGCTACTTAACTTACACCTCACTTTCGTCATTACTTCAAAACTTAAGCTAACAATGATAATTTTATTAAAAGATCTATTGTCGGAATTTAATAAAATCATGTAAATAAAGGACTTTGCACCTGATAACTGCTGGAAAGTGTCAGCTCACTTCACCTCTCTACAGGCTTCCCAGGGTCTGATCCTAGATATTGTTAATGAGGGGAAAGTCTTGAAATAGAGCCTAGAATGATTACTCAACTAGCTGCTAGCAAGAGGTGCCATGCAAATGCAAAGGTTGCTACAGTTTTCCTTACAATACCATGCAAATACTTATATTTGCTCTCCCTCCTTTCTCCACCTGACTGACATCTCAACAATGGTAACTTGGCTTCCTCCTGGCACTGCTCTAAGCTGATTTGATGAACGTCACCAACGACCCCCTTGGTTCCAATCCAAAGTAGACTTTGAGCGCTGTGCAGCATTGGACATTTCTTGATGTTTTCTCTTTCCCCTCTCCCTGTGGCTTCTCTTTCCTGGTTTACTTCTACCTCCTTCCATCTACTCTTTTCTGGTTCCCGTGTAGGTGTCAATGCTCCGCAGAGCTCTTCACTCATTTTCATGAGTTTCTCCATGGCTTTCTCTAAATCCATGACTTCCTCTACCACACATTCCTATACCTTTATCATCATTCAAGCTGTCGGCTGCAGCCTCTCACCTGTAAATCCAACTGTCAAGTGAGTAGATCCACTTGAGCGTCCCCAGAACATCTCAAACTAAGCATACCCTTGAACTCCCCAACCCTCTGTGCTCCCGTGGTTCTTTGCTCATGCCTTACACTAGCATTCATCACACTATACATCTGGAGGTTTAAAAATATATTATCATACTTTTATAGAAGACAGGGACTGTTTCTCTTTCAACTTAGAATTGGGTAATTCTGGCAATAATTCTGGCAAAGCATTGGCACACAGTAGGCATCCACTAGGTATGTGTGCTGACTTGAAACTGACACAGAGCATCTCCACCCTGCCTATTTCTTCTTTCCTTAGTGTGTCTGGGTTATGTTTTGGTTACTGGCTTGCTTTGTTTTCAACGTTCTGATTGTTGCCGGGTGATTTCCCTGGGACTCTTTCCTGGCTGCTATGCTTCTACTACCAGAGATTTCCACTTGTAGCTAAATGGTCACATTTTTATCAGCCTCTGGAATGGAACAGGGTCTCAAAGAAGTTCAGCTGCAACCACACACATATTTGTGGACTGTAACAGGCAGGGGAGGAATTTGGCAGGAGTCTCCTTATCTCTGCCCAGAGTCATCCCTTGTGTCTTATTTCACCGTCTGCTTCCTCGGAAAGGATGTCGCTTTCTCACTGTTCGACGCCCCAGTTTGAATGTTTATTCCATCGGTAATGGATCTATAAACTTGAAAAATGAGGAGGTTTATTACCCTCAAAATAACAATGAGGGGGTTAAGGCTTCTCCTTTTTATTTTTATTTTTTTAGCTTCTGTGGGATAAGGTCTTTGTTATTGTTTTCCTTTTAAACTTTAAAACAGATACTCTGTAACTGTCTTTTTTTAAATGGAAGACTTCTGCTAAAATCAGGACTCGGGAGAGACATATAAATTAGTCTTCTTTTACAAACATGTTTTAATAAACTTCCTTCAGCCAGAAACGTTGGGAACTGAGACATCCTGATTAATTGAATGCTCTGGTTAATCAATCCGAAAATATTTCTTTTTTTAATCGAGGTACAGTTGATTTACAATATTGTTAGTTTCTGGTGTACAGCATAGTGATTCAGTTATACATATATATAAATTCTTTTTCATATTCTTTTCATTGTAGGTTATTACAAACTATTGAATATAGTTCCCTGTGCTGTACTGTAGGGCCTTGTTGTTTACCTATTTTATATATAGTAGTTTGTATCTGCTAATCCCAAACTCCTAATTTATCCCCTCCCCTCTTCCCTTTTGGTAACCATAAGTTTGTTTTCTATGTATGTGAATTTATTTCTGTTTTGTAAATAAGTTCATTTGTATCATTTTTTAGATTCCACATGTAAGTGATATCATATGACATTTGTCTTTCTTTTTTTGGCTTACTTCACATAGTATGACGATCTCTAGTTCCATCCATGTTGCTGCAAATGGCATTATTTCATTCTTTTTTATGGCTGAGTAGTATTTTATATATATAAATATATACCATATCTTCTTTATCCATTCATCTATTGATGGACATCTAGTTTGCTTCCATGTCTTGGCTATTGTAAATAGTGCTGCTGTGAACATTGGGATGCATGCATGTTTTTAAATTAGAAAAGATTTCTTAAGTGCTTTCTCAACACTGTCCTAGACATTGAGAAAAAATCAGAAGAATTTTACAATACAGTTGAGGGTAAGGAAGAGTTCAAGACACATGAAATAATTCATGAACAACTTAAGATCATAGTAGCAAACCTTATAAATCCTTAAACAGGCCCTATGAAACTGACAAAATACTCCCACTATCCTTCCAGTCAGTTTATTCTCCCATTCTCCAAAGTGAGCATTCAAGCCTTCTCCACTCTCTTCAAACTTCTGATTCAATATGATGGCTGCACCGCCTCTGGCACTGACGTCACCTACATTCCTGGCACCTCCCCCACTCTGAGAGTGGGGCTTTGAAGCACACCTCATAAGAAAGAAGAAACCACAGAAGGTCTCAGCAACTTCCTCATCCTCCTGATGCCAAATGTATTAACCCACCCCCATCCCTTTCACTTCATTCTGATATAATAAAAGAACTATCCCTTCTATGTAGGATCAGTCCTTCCCTGGTGTGACAGGTCCTCCCCCTCCCTTCCTGTTCAGAATTCTGAAATAGAGATGCCTATTCTTTCCTACTTCTTTTTTCACCTTTTTCTCACTCCCTCCATCAGAATTTCCCATCAGAATAAAAACAGAAGATGTTTTTAAACATCTGCAAGATTTCCATGTAAAAATTGCTTCTCTCTACAGTCATCTCCCCAACTGAGACCGTGCCATCCTTCTCTCCCAGCTGCATGGGCACATTTTGTAAGAATTGTCTACACTTGCAGTCGCTACTCCCTCAACTCACACTCATCAACCCAGCCTGGCTTCCACTCCATCCGTCCTCCAAGAGAGCTCTTTTGCAAATGTGACCAATGTGCTCCATGTCAATAAATCCACTAGGTGTTTTCAGAGAGCTCCAACAGTCACTTACGTGATACTAATTCACAGATCTGTTTGTGAGAAGCGACCCTAGCACAGCTCTGCCGACTAATGCTTCTATACCTCAGAGAAGTTATTAAACCTCTCACTGCCGTGATTTCCTTAGATAAAAATGTAAATAATAATAACTAACATCAAAGACCTGTAGGTATTAAATGCACTAATTCTCTAACATGCATATATAAATTAGTCAGATTAGAGCCTGGAAATTATCTTTTTTCTGTTTTTTTTTTAACACCTTTATTGCGGTATGGTTCCTGTACAGTAAACAGCACATATTTCAGATGTACAATCTGATGAATTTTGATAGATGTATACACCCATGAAACCACCACCACAATCAAGATAGCTAACATTTCCACCACTCCCCGAGAGGTGCAATTGTGAATTCCCAATTTATCCTTTCCCACCCCCTTTAACCCCTGGTAACCATAAGTTTGTTCTCCATGTCTGTGAGTCTATTTCTGTTTTGTAGATAAGTTTGTTTGTGCCCTTTTTTTGATCCTACATATAAGTGACATCATATGGTATTTTTCTTTCTCTTTCTGGCTTACTTCACTTAGAATGACAATCTCCTGGTCCATCCATGTTGCTGCAAATGGCATTATTTTATTCTTTTTTATGGCTGGGTAGTATTGCATTGTATAAATATACCACATCTTTATCCAGTCATCTGTCGATGGACATTTGGGTTGTTTCCATGTCTTGGCCATTGTAAATAGAATCCTAGACTCACACATTGAACTGCATACTGGACATTTCCACTTGGATGTTTCAAAGGCACTATATCTGTTTTCTATTGCTGCTGTAATAAAGTACCACAAACTTAGTGGTTTAAGACAACTTAAATTTATTATCCTACAGATCTGAAGGTTTGAAGTTTGACATGGGTCTCTATGGGTTAAAATCAAAGTAAAGTTAGAGCTGATTTCCCTTCTGGAAGCTCTAGAGAGAAATGTTCCCCTGCTTCTTCCAGGTCCTCAAGGCCACCCACATTCCTTGGGTCATGGTCCCTTCTTCAACTTCAAAGCCAGCAACATTGCATCTCTTTCTCTGACTCTCTTCTGCCTCCCTCTTCACTTCTTAAAAATTGAGACATAATTCACATACCAAAAAATTCAATATCTTCTAATAACATTTAATGAAAAAGAATATGAAAACAAATACATGTATGTATATGCATGACTGGGACATTATGCTGTACACCAGAAATTGACACATTGTAACTGTACTTCAATTAAAAAAAATCACTATGTTAAAGTATAAAATTCAGTGTTAGCGTATTTACAAAGCTGTATAAATATCACCACTAATTTCAGAACTTCTCCTTCACCCTAAAAAGACATCCTCTACTTCTTAGCAGTCACTTCTCACTCCTCCCTCCCCCAGCCCCTGGCAACCACTAATCTACCTTGTGTCTCTATGGATTTGCCTATTATGGACACTTCACAGAAGTGGAAACATACAATACGTGGTCTGGGTTCTTCCACATAGCGCATCCATGTGGTAGCATGTATCAGTACTTTCTCCTTCTTATGGCTGCAAATGTTCCATTGCATGGATATTTTACACATTTTTTTCACTCATTCATCAGTTGATGGATATCTGGGTTGTTCTGACCTTTTGGCTATTCTGAATAGTGCTGTTATGATCATTCCTGTACAGGTTTTTGTATGAACGTATGTTTTCAATGTTGCTATGTAACACTCTACTTAACCATTTCTGGAATTGCCAAACCATTTTCCAAAGTGGGTGAGCTGTGTTACACTCCCACCAGCAGTGTGTGAGGATGCCAATTTCTCCAAATCCTCGTTAATACTTGTTATTTTCTTTCTCTTTTTCCTTTTCTTTCTTTCTTTTTTTAAATCTACAGCCATCCTACCGGCTATGAACTGTCATCTCCTAGTGGTTTTGATTTGCACTTTCCTAATGACTAATGATGTTGAGTATCTTTTCATATGTTTATTGGCCATTCATATATCTTCTTTGGAGAAATGCCTACTGAAATCTTTTGCCTCTTTTTAATTGAGTTTTGTATCTTTTTATTATTGAGTTGTAAAATTTCTTTTTATAACCTGGGTACTAGATATGAAAATGTTTTCTGTCATACTGTGGGGTGTTTTCTTACTTTTTGACAGTGTGCTTTGATGCACAAAAGTTTTTAATTTTGGTGAAGTCCAATATATCTATTTTTCCTTTGGTTGCTTGTGCTTTTGGTGTCACATCTAAGAAGTTATTGCTTACTCAAAAGGTATGAAGATTTACACCTATGTTTTCTTCAAAGAGTCTTATAGTTTTAGTTCTTACATTTAGGTCTTCAATCCATTTTGAGTTAATTTTTGTGTATCAGGTGAGGAAGGGGTCCAAATTCATCCCTTTGCATGTGGATATCAAGTTGTCCCGGCACTATCTGTTGAAAAGACTATTTCTTTCCCATTGAATGATCTTGGCACCCTTGTCAAAAATCAATTGTCCATAGATGTATGAGTTAATTTCTAGACTCTCAATTCTGTTCCACTGATCTGTACATTTATGCTTACTCAAGGACCACACTCCTTTGATTACTGTGTCTTTGAAGCAGAGTTTAAAATCAGAAAGTGTGAGGCCTCTAGCTTTGTTCTTCTTTTTCAAGATTGTTTTGACTATTTTGGATTCCTTGCAATTCCACATGAATTTTGGGATTACCTTGTCCAATGCTGTAAAAAAAAAAAAAAGGCATTTGGAGTTTTGATAGGGATTGTACATATCTGTAAATTAATTTGGATGGTATTGCCATCTTAATATTAAGTCTTCCAATTAAAGAACATAAAATGTCTTTCCATTTATGTAGGCATTCTTTAATTTCTTTCAGCAATGTCTTGTAGTTTTCAGTACACAAGTCTTGTGCTTCTTTGGTAAAATTTATTCCTACCTATTTTACACTTGTTTGTGCTATTGTAAGTGAAATGGTTTTCTTAATTTCATTTTTGTATTGTTCATTCTAATGTATAAAACACAACTCACTTTTGTATATTAGTCTTGTATCCTGCAAATTTGCTGAACTTATTAGTCATAATAGCTTTGTTTTGTGAATTCTTTAGGATTTTCTCTATATAAGATAATGTCATCAGCAAATAGAGAGAGTTTTGCTTCTTCCTCTTCAATTTGGGTGTCTAGTGTTCCCCCCGACCCCTTTGAATACAAATGGTGAGAGCTGACATCCTTTGCTTGTTCCAGATATTAGGGAAAAAGCTTTTAATCTTTTGCCTTTAAGTACAGTATTAGCCATGGCTTTTTCATAGATGCCCTTAATTAGTCTGAGGAAATTGATTTCTGCTCCTACTTTGTTTAGTATTCTTATCACAAAAAGGTAGTGGATTTGGTCAAATACTTTTTTAAATTTCTATTGAAATGATTATGTGGAGTTTTTCTTAATTCTATGATATACTTAATTGATTCATTTTTGTGTGTTGAAACAATCTTGGATTCCTGGAATAGACCCCACTTCGTCATGATGTATAATTCTCTTTATATGTTGTTGGCTTGATTTACTAGTATTTACTAGCACTGAAGATTCGTAATGGGATATTGATCTGTAGCTTTCTTAGGATGTTTTTATTTGGCTTTGGTATCAGGGTAATAGTGGCCTCACAGAATGAGTTAGAAAGTGTTCCTTTCTCTTCTATTTTTTGGAAGAGTTTGTGAAGAACTGGTGCTAGTTCTTCTTGAAATGCCTGGTGGAATTCACCAGTGAAGCCATCTAGTCCTGGGCTTTTCACTGATGGAAGGTTTTTGATCACCGATTCAATCTCCTTACTTGTTATAAAGCAATACATACTTCCTGGTTTTTTCTTAAATCAGTGTTGATAATTTGTGGCTTCATAAGAATTTGTCTTTTCCATCTAAGGAATCTAATTTGTGGCATATCATTATCTATAGTATTTCATTATAAGCCTTTTTATTTTTATAAGGTTGGTAATAATGTTATTGATAAGATAAAATTTATTGTCTATAGACATCTGTTACTCTATAGAGAGTGAGTTCTATTCTATTCTGCTATTTTGCTATTTGCTTTCTATGTTTTTGTGTTCCTCAATTCCTCCACTATTGCCTTCTTTTGTGTTAAGTAGATATTTTCTAGTGCAGTATTTTAATTCCCTTGCAGTATTTATCTCTTACTGTATATTTCTGTGTTATTTTCTTAGTGGCTTCCCTGGGGATTACTATTAATATCTTAAGGTTTTACTAATTAACAACCTTAGTTCCATCTGTAACTGTATCTCATCTTTGCTGTGTTAACATAATTTATTCACAGGTTCCAGGGATTTGAATGTGGAAATTTGGAGAAGACCATTATTCTCTCTACCATAAGTACTTAGAAGTCATAAGGTCCAAGACTTTTTCATTAAATGTGCAGACACACACACACACACACACACACACACTAACAGACTCCACAAAATAAAGAAGCAGATGACACATTCCTGGTGCTATCCCAGTGCTTCCTAATCTCAGTGGCTAGCTGAATCATCTACGATGTTGTATAAGCCAGACCTAGAAGTCATCTTTAAAACCTTCTCCTCTCTCCTCCTCTTGTTTATCATTGAATCCTAGTGATTTACACCCCCTCCCCAATTTTCTATATTTCTGCATTTCCACTTCGAACACTCTAATAATCTAAACCACTTTCATTAGCCTTTTTCTCATCATCATGCCCCAAGAAGACTTTTTAGATATTTTTTCCTAATTGTTCCCCCCATGAAATGTAAATACCACAGATACACTGTAGAGCTGTGATTTATATATAAAAAGAGTAATTATAAATCTTACCCTTTTAACTCAATACAGAGTTAAGAATGGTTAAGTAAAATTTCAAATTAAAAGGTAAATTAGAAAGCTATCAACATTTAGCTTAACTTTAAAACTGTGTGCTGAGTAACTTTTCATGTAATTTATACGTTTATATAAATTGTAATGTATCAAGCTTATGCATACAAACATGTGAGCAATTTATATAAGTACATAATAACCATGGAATCAAGTATTTTTAGCAAAAATAAAAGTACTGAAAAATTGAATTGATTTCTTAAAAATTATTTTTAGTGAACTTAACTTCCGACTTTGCTTGATATGAGAAAATAAATTTTAATTCATATTAGCTGCTAGATATCCACACAGATCTTGCTAACATTTTTTCTTTTCAGCATTTGACAAAATGAATGATAAGTCAATGAACCTTTGTCAAATTAAATAACAAAGTATAAACTATTTTTATTTAATTCTTAAGCCCAACTCACACACAAAAGCATGAAGATCAAACATAGACAAATCTACAAGGTGGCCAACAATTAGCCCATAGCCATGCTCAGGCCACTTCTCTCAATATGAATTCAAGATCGAATAGTAACACAAGAAGGCGTCCCCAGTCACAGCTGTCCATTTCCCACAGTTACAGAGCACTGATCTGGCACACGTTTTGTGTATCTTCCATGAATTCAGTGCCAATGCTGCTCATGTAATACCTCAAAACAACACCAAAACCCAAGAAGAGAAATTAAATACTAAGGAACAAGATTTTATCTGTTAGGATTGAGCTTTGGAGGGTTACAGACCATTGTAATAATTAAGTTTATTTTTTGTTTTTGTCTTTGTTTCTTGCCCCCAGTGAACCAATTTTGTCCTGTTGGGGAAGACATCACCTCTGTTGAGAGTTCATGGTCTAAACAGTCATTAATTAACGTTTGTATTCCTAAAACAGTCTCCTAACAGATCTCAGTACCGTAGTGCACCCTTATTACCCAGAGTTTCACTTTCCATGTTCTGAGTTATCTGCAGTCTGAAATTTTTAAATGGAAAATTCCTGGAATAAACAACTCATAAGTTTTAAACTGTGTGTCATTCTGAGTAGCGGGATGAAATCAAATGCCATCCTGCTCTGTCCTGTCGGGCTGTGAATCATCCCAGCGTATCCCTCCCATTAATCACTTAGTCATCCTCTCGGTTATTGACTGTCCCTGGGCTTGCAGCGCTTGTGTTCAAGTAACCCTTATTTTGCAGAACAATCGCCCCAAAGCGCAAGAGTAATGATGCTGGCAACTCAGACATGCCAAAGAGAAGCTGTAAAGTGCTTCCTTTAAGTGAAAAGGTGAAAGTTCACAACTTGTTAAGGAAAGGGAAAAAAATCCTATGCTGAAGTTGCCAAGGTCTACTGTAAGAACGAGTCTTCTATCCCAAAAATTGTGAAGAAAGAAAAGGAAATTTGTGCTAGTTTTCCTGTGATGCCTCAGACTGCAAAAGGTATAGCCACAGTGCATGGTACGTGCTTAGTTAGGAAGGAAAAGACACTAAATCTGTACAATGATAAATTTTGAGAGAAAGAGACAGACCATATGCACATAACCTCTATTGCGGTATGTTATTATAATTATTATATTTTGTTATTAGTTATTGATAATCTCATACTGTGCCTAATTTATAAATTAAACATTATCATAGGTATGTATGTACAGGAAAAAGCTTAGCATATATAGGGCTTGGTACTTTGTGAGATTTCAGGTATCCACTGGGAGTCTGGGAATGTAGCCCCCAGAGGGTTGTCTGATGAACCTCCTTCTTGCCTCTCTGATCTGTTCCTCACAGTGCTGTCAGGATGATTTTCCAAAACTTAAACCTTGATCACCCTACCTCCTTCAATGCCTTCAACAGCCCTCAGAATAAAGCCAAAATGCCTACCAGTGCCTACAAATCATTCATGACCTGGTCCTAACTCACATCATATCACATAACAACCTCCAACCCTGTCTGCACTTCAGCAATACTGGCCTTCATTTCACTGAACCACCCCTCTTGCCACAGGGACTTTGTGTATGCCGTTCTGCCTGGAAGCCTTTGCTCTGCCTTCTTTGCTTATTTAAAGGCTATTTCTTCAGACTTTTGTTTACTCATTCCTTCCTCAAGGAACCCTTTTCTGTTATCCCCAATTTTACCAAATCTGCCTTTAATAAACTGTGACATCACCATACCTCCCCTTCAATGGCTCTCATCACAGTTGTAATTTTCTATTTATTTGTGCCATGAGTTCAGTCCCTAAGCTTTATGTCTGTTTTTCACCAATGTCTCTACAGTATATAGCATCAATCTGGTACATACTAAGTGCTCAATGAACATATTCGATGAATATATCATTGACAAATTAATTATTTCAAAGAATCCAAAAGACAATAGTTCCAAGAAGTAAAAAACAAAACAAAAAACAATGAAAACCATACCATAAGAGTCAGCAAAGGCTTGATGAGGCAAAAGTAAAACTCTTATAACAAATATAAAGTGTAAAAACAAGCATTATGCCTCTAGACCTTGAGTCTTCTATTCAATTGTATCCCAGAAATCTTATTTTCAAGTCCAATGAAAAAAATTGTGTTTGATTGAGAGTTGCCATATTGTCACCTTCAAATGCTGTCATATGCGATAAATGCTCCAACTGTTCCAAATATAATAACTCTTAGATGCTCCAGATCACATCCTGGGGAGCGGCAGTGCCTTGAGGACATCATCGCGAACCACAATGATCGCAGCCCAACTCAGCGGTCACGGACAACATGAGCTTGCTGAAAGGGATCTGTGAGAAATGCTGCAGCAGTGAGTACGCAGCCTCCCAGCCTTCTGCTGTGTCTGGGCTGACGACAAGTGCGCTGGCGCACAGGCAGGCATGCAGAAGTCACTCTCACAAGCCTTAGAATGTGAAGGCAGCCACCAACCTCCATCCACCGAAAACAGCCTTCACGCCACTTACGTTACAGCATAAACATGTCATGCTGTCCACTCTGAGGACAGCACTAACATAGTGAAAAGCATGATAGATTTTTCAGAAATTCGAGGCTCAGTCTTGCCTCCAACATGAACTGGCTGCATGACTTTGGAAAATGCATTTGACCTCTGTAGACCCCTGCAGAACGTTAAACCAGGCAAGTAGTTGAAACATTTTCACTACTAAGCTCGTCTGTTAATAATTTTTAACCACAGACCTTGTGCTTCAAAATATTCTGTCTAGAAAAAGTCACTCAGTGAGCAATCGTTTCACTTTTTTGTTTTGTTAAAAATTCTGACAAACCTTTAAGAGGGATCAGAAACAGTGGTGGAACAAATGAGTGAAGAGGTGGGAAGCAGAGGGTAAGGTGGGTGACTGGGCTAGAAGATGATGTCTATTTCATCAGGTAAGTAACCAACAATTTCATGTCCTATGTTTATGGAACAAAGATCCAGAAAACTGAGCACATTGGGGGAAAAAAGCCCAGCAAGAGTATGATGTCATGTAGGCATCTTTTTTAAGTTTTTTAAATTTTTAAATTTTTATTTCTTTATTGAAGTATAGTTAGTCTATAATGTGTCAATTCCTGGTGTACAGCATGATGTTTCAGTCATCCATATACACACATATATTCTTTTTCACGTTCTTTTCCATTATAGGTTACATCTAGGCATTTTGAAATACTGAAAATAGCTCATGACATGCCACAGCTACTTTTGTAATTCTTTAAAGATTTCAGGTTTGACACCACTGCACAAGATAACCCACGAAGTCCCCAGGAAAAGCGTGCTCCAAAATGAATTTTTATTAAATGAGTTTTGAGATCACTGACTTCTGTAATCAAATTAGGGAAAAACATTTTAGAAGTGGGCAGTATCTCTTGTACATGTAAGATTACATGGAAGAAGTCAAAAAAATTTTAATTATACAATCCAAGGGAACATACGTCTTTCTTGCAAGTATTCACTTTATAAATATTTTCTATCAGTGGTTTAAATTCATTTACATTATGCCTTCTCAGTGGGACACTACTGCATCAAACAGGACAAAAAATGTTCCTTGAGGAATGTTAAAAAAAAAAATCTTAATATTATAATGGTGTGTGGTCCTCCAAAGCTCAACTCTACATAATAAAATACCCCCCCACCCCAGTTTCCAAAGGCTTTGTTGGTAAACATGCTTTAGAAAGAAAGATCCACCCTACTTCTCCCAAGTCCGTGGAATGAGGAGCTGTGTCCAGGGACACATCAAGTGATGCCAAAGGGGACTGATGCCTTGTCCCCCTCTGATCCAGAGGTCCAGTCAAAAGCATCTGTACTCACCCAAGTCTTCAGGCTTAAACCACAGGCTAACTTCTTCCTCAGCACTTTTTACTGAATCACTGCCACGATGATGTTCCTGCCAATGTGAATTCCATTGCTATTGTTATTATATATATAATATATATTATTATGTGTGCTTATATAATATATAGTATTACATATAATATAATATAAATATATATTGAGAATTTGTCCCCTCTTTAGAATTTAGTCCCTTTAGACTTCTTTGCACTCAACAACTGTCTTTTTTAAATTACTTTTTAGTTTATCTAATTTTTTTCTATTTAAAGATGGAACTGACTCTTTGTCATAACTTTCTACATCCTAATTGGAGCAATTTATGCCATTTATTTTAATTTTGTCTTTTTGATAAAAGGGGAAAAATTCAGTATTATCCAGGGATTTTATGTTTGATTTAAATCTTGAAGGAAGGAGAGGCGTCTCAGTGTCCAAGATGAGCATGACTTCTCCAGTCTTTCAAAGACAGTGACACACCAAGCAGGTTACTCTGAAGGGGGTCTCAGGACAGGGAAGTAGCCAAAATAAAATATTTAGAAATGGGTCAAAATCCTGAGGATAAGGCTGATTCTCAGATTGTGGGGCAAAAGCTCTTCAAATCATTTTTTTTTCTTTTGTCTCCAAAGAAAATAGATAAGGCTTATAATTTTAATAGGTGAAAATAAAAGTACAAACAAGTAAGCTGTAATCTTTTTGAAGATAACTATTATTCTCGGTAGAAGACTTTATGTCACTTACAATAGAAGAGCAGGTATCTTTCTAGTTGTCTGTTCTGATAAATCATCATTTCCCTGAAGTGAGGGGTTCTTGCACACCAAGTAAAGAAAACTGACTTAGCCAAAATCTGAGTTTAAAAAAAAATCTGAACAGAAAAAAAAAAAATCATCATTTTGCTATGTAAATAAGATTTGATTTACTTACAACCTCACTCATCCTAAAGCTTCAAAATACTTTTTTGGAAACCACTGATCATTGGTCAAAGCTTCCCTTCAAGTCCAAAGGCATAAGGAAAGCTCTCTAATCTCCTTTCCTCTGTCTTTTGGGAAACAGAGACCACTGAAACTCTCAATTTGCTCAGGGTCCACAATACAAAACGTGCTTCTGAAATCAATCAGAATGTTCAAGGCCAATGTTCTGCCATCATTGAGAGAAGCCAAAAAGCTTGTTTTACCGTATCTAGTATTGTAAGGTTGGTCCTGAGATTAAAGAACTGTCCTGGCATCTGGTCCCCCTTACAGCCAAAGTGATGTATTTGTGTGACACCTGACCATGGTGAAGGTCACTGACTCCAGTACCTCGATTTTGCAGAACTTTGTAAATTAGGTTGCACACTATCCAGTTTTCATGGGGCAGACAATTAAAGCAAAACCCATCGGGGTCTTTGGGAAGCTGACAGTCACAGCCCAACGCCATTATGTTTCCATTTACTCATTAATTAATAATCTTAAGGCTTAAAGAATAATCTTAAGGCTTAATAATTATATCTAGGCAACATCTGGCTGTTGTTAATTGCCAATGAAATTAACTGAAAGTAAATAAATGGGATGCCTACCAAGCATCCAGGAGAAATATATCATCAAAAACGTCAAACATAGCCAACCCCAAACTGAGGCTGGATCAGGCACCTTGGAGCATGCAGAAAAGGTGCACAGTGAGAGTGACAGAGCCATGAGGTAGGAGACCCAGGCTGCAGCGGGCTCTGGGATGTGGTTCTCAGACTCCAGTATCTACAGCACAGGGAGGCACACTACAGCAAAGATGAAGGTGAGCAACAGACCAGAGCATCCATTGCTTAACACACGGCAGTGGACCACAGTGTAGGCAGCACATTCCACAGTGACAGGAAAGCTTGCTTACAATGTTCACCCCCATCTATCTTAAAGTAATTTTAAGAGATTGACACCAGATGTCCATAATCAGGCCCTTAGGGACTCAGGAAAAGTTAACATCTTCCTGTGCTCTCTTTTATCATCTGTGGGGGAAGATAATATACTTTCTTCAAACAAAACGTTAAGTCCTGTGCTTCAGAGATATGTGGGTTCCCAGTTTATCATCTTCAATTTCCACACCAGTTCTCTCAGGTGGTGTATCCGTGAGGGACTGTATTAAGCCACGTTGTCACAGATGCCCAAACACAGAGGCTTGAACGAGCGTGGTGTGTATTTTCCATGCACAATAAGGAATCTGGAGGGATGCAATCCAGGGCCTGTGCAGGGACCCTCATGCTTGTCTTTTTGCTCTTTTATCCTAAATGTGTGGCCCTCATCCTCACGGACATAAGACAGCTGTTCTACTTTCAGACACTTCTAGCAAATTCCAGAATGGAAAGGGGAGGAAGAAGGAGGCCAGAGGCAGCTGTGGGGCTGGGTCCACCACGTTATTGGTGGTGTTTACATAACAACCTCCTGACCTGCACACATCTTATTTCCAAAACAGTGTCAGGTAGCAGCCTCTCTCTGGGGGGCGGGGACCGGAGGACTAAAGTGTTTGTTTTGTTTTGGCCAGGGCTATTGCCAAAATCAGAATTCTGTTAGGAAGGAAGAAAGCTAGCAAGAACATTGGGTAGGTCCCTAGCAGGCTCTGCCTCGGATAAACACTACTGTCTTCATTTTACAACTAGGAAACCAGAATTCAAAGAGGTTAGGTAATGTCATAGCTCAGTGACTTGGGATTTGAATTCAGGCCTTAAGACAGCAAATTCAGGGCCTTTTGATAAGAACTGATTTTTAAAATTGTTAAAACAAAAAACTGTGACCTATAAAGAAGTAAATCGAATTATTCAGAAAGCAAGAAACTAACAAAAAGAAACCATTTGCTAAAGATTCTGGAGAGCAGAAGCAGGAGTAGGAATGAGAAAGGGGGAATGAGGGAGATTTTCTGTGGGAAAAACACAATCTCACGCTTAAAAAACAACAAAAATCCTCCACGCTTAAAAGTAGCCTTAAAGATTAAGGCACATTTTCAGCCTGGTTTCCAACTGTTGGGTGAAAATTCATTGTCTTGTGGCTAGAACTCATTCTGACCTGGCAAAAAGTCATTTATTGCCTCTATTAACTCTTAGCTGGTGCTTGAGAATTGAAACAGCTATTAGCTAAACTAACCTGAAAATCACCTCCAATTGCTATCTGATGTTTTCCAGAATGATTCATTTGATTCTCATTTCCATAAACCTTGAAATTTTTCCCCCCTGACATTGAGAAAAGGAACTGGTTGATCTGCCCTGAAAGGCAGGACCCCTGTGAATAGTGACAGAGATGGGCCTATTGGATGTTTATTACGAGCTCCTAAGGATTCTGAGATTCAAAAGAAATGAAGAGGACATCAGAGATGGGTGCTAAGATCCCAGCAGAGAAGGCAGGGTGGTCCTGTTAGAGAGTGCATCGCCATGGCTGTTGTCAACAAGAACGTACACAACTCCGCCTGGAAGCCCAGCAACAACCCCCAGCTGGTCAACTTACAGCCTGGGGCTTTTCCCCTCAGGGGATGGGATGTGTCCTTACTTTGCTGTGGCCTTGCCTTGAACCTTGGGGATTCCCCTCCCTTAACATTCACCTCCTTGAACCTGGTTGGCTCTTGGCACCGGACGTACGGACCATCTGGCAGAAAGGGATGGCTGAACGAAGGGAGCCCAATCCCCGGTTCCAGCGACTGAGCATGGCTAATTTATGCTCAAATAGTCATTTGGGGGCTACAAAGAGCAAATTAATTACACTCCTGTGAGTTTAAGCAGCAGCAACAGGAAGCAGGAGAGGTAAATAACACAGGGATTGAATGTGAAAAGGACTGGGAGTGGGGAAACTGTGTAAAACACACTAGGGGTAAAGAATCTGCACAGATGAAATCCGACTGAAGGCTGGGGAAAACAAAAAGTGGGTTCCTGTTGGAAGATCACAGAAAGCCCAGGTCCTGCTTGCTAATGCAGTTCCGAGGGATGCTGGTACAATCACTAAAATAACACAGCCTTGAAAGGGTGTGGTTGGCAGGGTTTGGCACAGGTTGGGGTCCCTCTGAGGATGTGGGGCCGGGGAATTTCATCTTGCCAGGGGCTGAGGACCTGCCTACAGCGCTGCCTGCGAAGCTGAGAGCTGGGGCTTTTCTAAGGATGTTGAGGTGGGAAGTTTTTAAACTCCTTTCAGGCTCCTTGCAACTAGAGAAGAGGTAGGCAGTGCCTGGCAACACTGGAGCTGGGGAGAGATGGCGCACTAGCACAAACTGAGGTCTCTGGAGGCAGGTTTCACCCACAGAATGATGCACCTGCCTTGGGAGGAAGTGTGTTAAGAAGTCAGGAGAGCAGGAGGGTATAGCTCAGTGGTAGAGCACATGCTTAGCATGCATGAGCTCCTGGGTTCAATCCCTAGTACCTCCATTTTAAAAAAAAATTAATAAGTCAAGAGGCTTTCACAGAAATCATTAGAATCTACCAGCATTCAGGCCTAAACTAGAATTCTCAAATTCTAGTATAAAAATCACATGAGAAGCTAGTTTGAAACGCAGAGTCCCAAGCCCATCGATAAAAGATTTTGATTCAGTAAGTTGGGGCTGGGGCCTGGGAATCTGCATTATTATCAGGCAGCTCCTGGGATTTGGTATCAGCAGCTCTTGGACTGTCCTAGCTACTTTGTAAAAATGAAATGTGGTCTCTTCAAAAGTTAGCAGCCTATTTAATTAGAGATTTGACTGATAAAAGTACAAAAAAAAATAGAATATTCTTCTGCCACCTCTTGTTCACTCACTTTTGGAATTCTTTGGCCTACTTCCTGGAGGACAGTAACTTATCCCAGAATTACAGAACTATCAGAAGCAACAAGAGATAGATTCTGGTTCTGATTTCTCCACAATTAGTCATTACTTACAGCAAAAGCCTGCCTGCGCCAGCCTGAAAGAGGAAAGGAGCGACAGACCAAGAAGGAAGTGATTTGCAAGTGATCCCTTCCTTTCAAATCTTCCTTTCCAGATTTGAAGATTAAGCACCTTTCTTCCAGAGGAAGAAGTTGCTGGAGCCCCCAGAGATCCACAAGATTCATTAGGGCTGTGCAGTAGTTTTAAGGTGTTTTCACCAGAACTTGTCCTAAAAATACCTTTCAAGTCACAACCTAGAAAACACACACACACACTCCCGCCATATATGTGTGGTATGTGGGAATGTATGGAAACACTTTTAAAACACTACTTACCTTTACCATGTGAAATGCACTCTGATATTTTCTATGCTCTGCCCTTTTTTCTTTTCCATTCTCCCTTTCCGCCCTTCCCTAGTGAGAATCGTGATAGAATAAATGACTTTGTCTTGCGGTTTGAAAAATGCTGGGGTGGGTGTAAGATTCCAGCTGTTTTGAGTAGAGAAGAAAGGGAGAGGAGTTAGAATTGGAGAATTGGAAAAGAGGTTTGTTCTCTAATTTTTCCTTCTTTCTTCCTTAGGCAGCAACTCTCTTCATTTACCCATTGTCTACCTTGGCTAAGACAGCATCCACATCCTGTAGTGAAGACTTTACCGTCTTAGTGGCTGATATCGCAAAGCAAGAGAAACGCTCGGGGGAATCTACCCATAAACAAAAGAGTCTTTTCTTCTCACTAGGTTGGCCTCCTCACTGCCATGTGTGTGACATGCTTATTTCTAATCGGGTATCTTTACCTCCTGACTTGGGATTCTAGCCACCCACAAAATCATCCTGGGCTGCTCCTTTGACCTCCAGGGCTCCTCTCTGCTCACTTTCCCAGAACTTGAAGGCTAGTCAAGGCACAGAGTGAACCCTCCATGCCCCAGCATCCTGCTCAGGCAGGGACAATCCACTTCCAAGTAAAAAGAACCGATGCTGTTATTTATTTTACAACTAAAGCCGTTATTTTCATCACTTGTAAATGAACTAGGAGACACAAATGACCCAAGGTCCCCACAATCAACCTTCTTTCCAACTCGCAAGGTTCATTTCCATTGCTGTCATTTAATTGCATGCAGTAAAAAGTCACAATTTGGTTTGCTGTCGTTCATTGGGTGGTTAGACTTGAAAAATAGCAACTAAAGAAGCCAACTTCATGAGTCACTTTTCATCACAGAGGGAAAAAAAAAATCACCCTAGCCCCACCTTTGTTGTGACACTTTTTTATCTCCACAAAGAAAAACAATTCAACCCAGATTCCAAGTGCTACCCATCATCCTTCTCACACATATCTTATTTTAAAATGTCTTCATTAACTTTAAAAAAAAAATCAAGCACTTTGCAAATTAACTCTCTTCCCAAACAGCTTCATTATAAATTAATTATCATGGTAAAATGATAAACCTCAAAGTTTGTAATCAGTTCTAAAGCAAAGAACTGGTTTTATCCCAGTTCTTCTGAGTGGATTGTGATCCACTGAATTCCTGAAAACAAGGAATCTGTCAAAGACAATTGGGATCGTGTCAGAAGTACTTAGGCACTAATTTGAAAAGGGTCTCTCATATTGGTGCAATATGAGTATCAAAAAAAAGTAGTAATAATGGCAATAAATTGACACAAGCCACATATATAAAAATTCATGAGTTCCTAAAGATATTACAAAAAAAGAAAGCCAGTGATCACTTCTGAGTTTTCTAGGAGACCAATTCATTATTCTGCAAATTAATAAAGAAAAATGTCAAGCATTAAAATTAATTACCTGATGACGTTGTTTAACACACATTTGCAGCCTCTGCGTGACCAAAGAGGATTTGGCCATATTTGTAGTGTAAGGTTTCGTTATGTTTTCCTATAATGTGAACTTTTGCCTTCTAATACGATTATGAAAATAACCATGCCTAATTTTGCTTTTTTTAAAATAATCTCATATGAATGGAATCATTCATTACCGTCTTTTGTATTTGACTTCTTTCACACAGCATTTCATTTTTGACATTCATCCATGTAGGAATATTTGATTTTTCTTTTTTTTTTTTTTTTTAATTTTCTGGGGGTGGGTAATTAGGTTTATCCATCTATTTATTTAATGGAGGTACTGGGGCATGAACCGAAGACCTCATGCAGGCTAGGCATGCACTCTACCACTGAGCACTTAGGAATAATTCCCCCCTATTTTGATCCTTTTTATTAAGCTGAGTAGTATTCTATTGTATGCAGTTATCACAATTTGCTTAACCATTCATAGTGTTTTCCCCGTATCTGTTGAAATGATACTGTTTTTTTCTTTATTCTATTAATATAGTGAATTACATTGGTTTTCAGATGTTAAGCCAATTTTGTGTTCCCAGAATAAACTTCACTGGTTGTGATGTCTAATCCTTTTAAATGTTGTTGAATTTGATTAACTAAAAAAACTTTTTTATAGAGGTATAGTTGGTGTACAATATTATATAAGTTCCGGGTGTACAACACAGTGATTCACAATTTTTAAAGGTTATACTTCATTTATAGTTACTTGACTTACTAAATTTTTGTTCAAGATTTTTGTGTCTACATTTATGAGGGATATATTGGTCTCTTTTCTTTTGAGGTCTTTCACTGGTTTTGGTATCACGGTAAGAATGACTTCATAAAATAAATTCGGAAGTGCTTGCTTTGCCCGTTTAATGCCTTGCAGAACTTTGAGAAACATTAAATTATGCACATTTAAATTATGTCTTTTAAATATGTTTCAAACATAAAATAATCTGCTCTGACATTGTTCAGTCTTTTTCTAATTTCCCTAACAAGCATACTCTTCAAGCCTAGTTTGAAGTTGGCTGAATTAGTGAGTGATTTGTAATCAGATTTTAGGAAATTATTCCTAAGCAATTTTAGGGATTATTGTCACTGGACATCCAGAAGGGGAAACTGAGACCCTCAGAGATTGCCAGACTCTTCCAGGTAAGAGTACCTTTCCACTCTTACAGCTCTTAACATACAGCATTCATTACAAGCCTTTATAGGAAACATATAAAGTGCCTGCTGTGTTTACATTTACCTTATAAAGTTTATGTGTCCGTCCTTACTCTTTTTCCTCCTTATGAAGGTCCACACTTCTTATTGGTACAATCCGAATAGGGAGCAGCAAAACAATGAAAATTCCAGGCTCGTGTGGCTTGGGGGTTACTAGTTGAACTGGGCATGCTCAGTCGCCAGGCAGATTTTTCGGTGAAGTGGAAACTACAACAGAGCGTACCGTGCGCGCGGAGGTAGGCGTGCCCGCGTGGAATTTAGAACGCTGCCGCAGCCAATGGGGCCTCGCGGCCGGCTGCCGGAGCTCCTCATTGGAGGAGCGGGGAGGAGAGCGAGTAGAGGGCCCCGGGAGGGAGCCGCCAAGGTTCAGGTCCGGGAGGCCGGGCTACGCCGTGCCCTGCGCGTGAGCAGCTGCGGCGGCGGCAGCATCCAGCGGCGGTGCCAGCAGTTCCAGCCGGTTGCTTTACTTTTTAGCTGCACGAACATAGTCATTATGCCGAAGAGAAAGGTAAGTCTTACCAAAACAGATTTCCAAGGCCTTCAAATTGTGCTAACATTAAATCTTGTCATTGCAACGGATTGCGCGGAATGCACTCATTAGAAACTCGGGGATTGCGAATCTCTTTGCGCTTGTTTTCAGATGCCTGTTGCAGACATTGCTCCCTCCCCGCGTCCCTCCTGCCGTGCTCATCGATCTCTGAATGTTACTTTCTTTTGAACTCATTCTAGCCGGAATGGTCTCCTCTTCCTACAACGAGAAGCAAAATCGCTTTTCATTCCCCCTTCCAGGAGGGGAGTTTCCTATACAAACTGCCAGGTTGTGGTTAGTGTGGAGGAAAAGCAACCAGAGGAGGAGAAAACAAGTCCCCGTTTAGTGAGGTGGAAAATCAGTCCAGTAAGTCGGGCAGATGTCGGGGCCATTCCCATGTGGGCCATGCCCACGCTGGGTACGCCGCGATGGCTCTGAGGCTACGGGAGAGGGAAAGCCATGTTTAAAATAGCGCTCACCCTGCTGCTCGCCTGCGCTGCAGACCCGTATGTACCAACTCCGGTGTCACTCAGGGCTGGGGACGGCGCAGGCGGGGCCCAGAGCGGCAGAGACCTGCCCGCAGTTGGCGGCGCGAGCGGCGGAGTTGGCTGCACGCAGGACGGGACGTCGCCGGGGGCGCGCGCTCTGTGGCTGCAAAGGGCGGGGGCCTCCGGGTCCTACCGGCGACCCAAACCCTCACTCTGTCCCGCAGGCGGGGTCCGCTTACCCCCGCCCCTCGGTGCGTAGAGGGAACTGGGGTCATTTTAGTCTCATCTTGAGCTCCTTGCTGACTGTTATGTCCCCTTGCGCACTATTATGTCCCCTTGCGCGCAGGCCCCGGACACGAAGTAACTCGCGCCGGACGCATGTTTCCCTCGGAGTCCGGCTGCGACTTATTGTCCCAGGAAGGGGAGGGAAGGCTTTCCTCCACCTGAAGGAAACCGCGGTGTGGCAGCTGTTTGTAAGAAAATGCTTTGCACCCTCCCCACGGCCTGCCCTCGTGTTTCCAACAGTGTTCACCAGTGAGGATATTAAATGTGAAGCAAAATTGCAAATAATATTCAGCTTTATTTGTTAAAGATGGTGGTATGGTGTGTATCAGTGAATGCATTATATTTTTAAAAATATTTTGAAGCTTTAAAAAGATAGCTTTTCCCTTTTTATCTGTCTTTACTAAGAATTTGGTGGAAACTTGTCTCCTCTATTTTTTAAAAACATAGTAATAAAATTTTTTTTAAAAAAATTTAGAGTTTATTGTGCACATACTATATGTGTAATATTGTGGGCAGAGTTTGACTCAACGTCTCAATCCTCAGAACACCTTGACAGGTGTTATTGCCATTGACTCAGGCTTGGAGACACGAATTATCCAATGGTCTCACCAACCAATAGCTAGTATCAAAGATTTAATTAGATGCTATAGGTCCAGAGGCCTTACTTTCAAACATTATTTACTCATTCTCTTCTTTTAGTGGTCGGTGGGTCAAGAGGACTTTGAAATCCAAAGAGACTCCCAGCCTAAGAAGATGGATAGGGTGTTAAGAGCACTAATATTTTAGATTCATTATTTAAACTTGATTTTTATGAAAGTATTGCTTTTCCAGCCCCATTGTATTAGCATGATGATATTAGAATGATGCCACCATTTTTAGCATTTTAACTGAGGTTTAATGAATTGGGAATCCTAGTAGAGTCATCAAATGGGTTACAGAGTGAGTTGGTGCTATCTCCTTTGCTGGGAATTATTAACAAATTTAGACAGATAGTAAGTTTATTATAAGTAAGTACGATTATTATAATGGATCCTGATGTGCTGGAAGCCTCGTTCAAGGGTCAGAGTTGGCGAAATCATCACTCTTACTTTTCCTTACTGCCCACCTCTCTTAAGGAAACAGAAGAGAAGACAAGAAGAGCAACAGAGGAACTTCTGATTGTTGTTTTATTTTCCTGGAAGGCAGGGAGCCCCCATGAGGAAGCTAGCTAGGCATCCTGGACTAGGGGCAGACCTGCGTACAGGCACCTGGGTGTCATCCATCAGGACATCAGAGTGTCCTTCAGAGTTGGGAAGCCTCTCCTTAAAACAGAAAGGTTTTTCATTTATACCTGTGGCCCAGAGACCTGGGCTCATGCCTGGCCAGGAGCAGCCACAAATTAAACATGGCTACCATGGCCATCCCATCTACCGGTCAAACCTTGGAACCGCCTCATGGAACCCTGGAGTTCACTGGGACTTAGGTAGGGAGCCATAGTCACTAGGTAAATCTTGCCTAGATGCAAAGAAAAGAACTGGAGACAATCTGTGTGCTGCTCTTTGAGATCTGTGAAGCTTGGGTATCTGCCAAGGCATTTACATGCTATTCTATAATATTTTTCTTGACTAGAGGACTGCCTGTTCTACATTGTAAGTTTTCAAAGTGCCCCTTCACAATACTTTTGTACCATCTTGGCTCCTTTTTTCAACTTTTCCCAGAAATCAAGAAACGTTATTTAATGAACACACTTGAGGCACTGTTTGTTTTTGTTTTTGTTTTTTCTCTCACTTCCCTTTTTATTTCCTCTAAGATCTGCAGTAGCAGCACCAGGGAGGGAACCTGCTCTACAGCCCCAGGAAGGGGTTACTTCCCCCTGCCCCCCATCCAGGTCAAAGCCAGCACCCCAGGCCCCTTCCCTCTGAGGGGAAGGTGGTTTCTTTACATGTGAACACATGCATGCACACTCTGGGCATTGCAGAGCTGAGATGCCTTAGGGATCACCTATTTGCTGATCCCACAAGCCCCCAGGAGGCACCAGGAGGCAGGCCCCTAGGACAAGGCCCAGAGAAAGGGCAGGGCCACACCCTGGTCTCCTCCAATCCCTGGATCAAGGATGCCCAATCCCAGCACAAGAGAGGTCTTCAGTTGTCTTCAGTCAATGGAGCATTGCTTTGGTTTTGTTTTTTGGTTTGGTTTTGTTTTGTTTCCTTTTAGCAGGTAAGTCCCTACAAAAATAGAACTGCTCTTGGTACTGCAGAGTAAGACACAGCACTCATGAAGTCAATAAAATGATCTGGAGTCCTAGTACTGCTTTCATGCCATAGGAATACCAGGTTTCCTCTCAGGGAGCTTCTGTTTAATTCAGTGAGGGCTAAGACTAGCAGGCAGAAAACAGTTGAATAATATTAAGCCTGTATGGAGCCATAGATAAAAAGGCATTTTTGAGGCAATTTGGGAAACCCAAATATGAACTGAGTATGAAGTATGTATATATATGAATATAATCAGCACTAGAGGATATTCAGAAATTATTGCTGATTTCATTACCTTTCACAGATAATGACATTGTGCTATGTTCTCTAAAGTGCCATTTCTTGTTAGAGATGCACACTGAACTATTTCCTGGTAAAAATAATACAGTTCCTGGCATTTACTTTCTCATACTCCAGCAAAAGAGGAGCGGGAAGAAGAATTAGCAAGATTGGCAAAATGTTGGTTATTGTTTAAGCTGAATAATAGGGGATTATTATGTATACTTTAGTGTTGTGTTTAAATTTTTCTGTAATAAAGAGATGTGTTTAGTGTTTGAAAAAATACTATGCCTGTATGTATGTCCCAGAATATACAGTATAGATTCTAAACAAGCTGTAGGATAGATCAGGAAAGATTAAATTGGGGCCAATCTTGAAAGTGTGGGTGGAACTCAAATACACAAAGAGAAAAAGAGTCATTTTCTGTTTTCAGGCATTTGAATGCCTCTTCTGATTGTACTTGAACATGACCAGGCCTCAGGGATGCAACTTAAAGCCCACAGTATCCACATTGATGTAAAATCTTCTTCGGATATTTCTTAATCATGTCTTTGTGAGTTTTGTCCACATCTTCTTGTGTGATAATCAGCGACACTACACCAAATCGTTTTTATAACTGCGGTAGTGTTTTTGAAGCAGTATATTACTCAGCAGTTTAGTTGGTGAGATTTAAGTAAATTTGAGTTTCCTGTGTTTATTACCTAATGGGTAATGGGTCACCACCCATTAATAGTGAGGGAAGCATCAGGGAAAATGATAAAGTTCACGGACTCAGATGGTAGTGGGGCAGAGAGTGACTGAGTTCTAGACTGCTCTGGTCAGACCTCCACGAATGCCTGCAGTGGTCACGTTGTTACATGGTGATCTGGGATGTTCTGCAGACATGCCTCAGCCAACGAGGCCTGAGCCACGGTTCTGGCATGGTGAGCCACAGCAAACACATTTTGCCATTTTTCTTTTCATTTTTCCAGTCCCTCGTCATGAGAACTATTGGAAATGCCTAGTGTATCACATCAGAAATTCCCTAATGAGGCAGTTTTCCAGGGATCTGGGATGTAAACACTAGTGCCTCTTTATGCTTAAAATAAAGGTTTAAGGAAGAGAAGTCTGTCTGCCTCTAGCTTTGAGGTTTGAAGTGACGTTTTACCTCCTTTCATAAAATGAAAAGGCCCAGAAGTGCTGGCTTTGACCCACGGGATGCTTAACTAACAATACCCAAGGTTTCTGATTAATCTTTCAAAAGAATATCACATCTTATAACACCAGAGTCAGACTTTGTAAATGAAAGTGCAGATAAATTTGACTACATGAAAATGAATATGCCAATATGGCAAAGGAAAAAAAAAAAAACTTGTTAACAAAATATTAAAACTTACAAAAAACTGGGGAAAATTTTTGTACCACGTATCACGGGAAAAAAAAGTTGCTGTTTTAAAAAGATAAATAGTCTCACATGTCCTTATGGGAAAGATGTATATCCTTTTAAGAAAATAACAGACCCAGTAGATGAAAATGTTTAGTTTTACTAGAAATCAATGAAATGTATGTTATTAAAAATAATGAGATGTGAATTTTTGAAACCAGTCTGTTTAAAAAAAAAATTGTAAGTATCACTGCCCAGTGCGAAGTGTCACTGACACTTCAGCAGCTCTCAGTGTGGAAAGGGGTGTGATTTGAGGTATGACGTACTTACCGTAAAATCCATTCATCTATTCAAAGCACACAAATCAACGACTTTTAATGAATTCATAGTTGTGTAAGATTACTGCCATCCAGTTTTAAACCATTTCCATCAATCCAAAAAGGTCTCTCTCATTGTTTTGTATCCAATCCCTACTTCACCCTAGTCCCGGGCAACCACTAATCTACTGTCTCTATAGATTTGCTTTTCTTCTGGCAATTTTATGTAAAAGGAATCAAACAATGTATATAGTCTGTTGTGTCTGGTTTCTTTCATTCAGTATAATGTTTTTGAGGTCTGTCCATGTTGTAGCATGTATCAGTACCTCATTCTTTATTATTGCCCAATGATAGCCCATTGTATGGATATTTGACTTTTTGTTTATCCTTTCATAAGTTGATGGACATTTGGATTGTTTTGGTTTGGGGTTATTATAAATAATGCTGTCATGAATATTTGTATATAAGTCTTTACCTAGACATATTTTCATTTCTCTTGGGAAGTTTCCTAAGGGCAGAACTAGCAGGTGGTATGGAAGTCTAGCTTTAATGTTTTAAGAAACTTCCAGACTGCTTTCCAAAGTAATTGTACCATCCAACGGTGCATGAGGGTTTCTGTTTCTCCACTTCAGTGCTCATAGCTGGCATTGTCAGGTTTTTTTGCTTATACCCTTCTGATTAACTTAATTTACATTTCCGTAATAACTAATGACACTGAGTATCTTTTCATGTGTTTACTTGCATAATGGATATCTTATGTGCAATGTCTGTTCAGATATTTTGCCCATTTTTAAATCGAATTGTTTGTTTTATTATTAAGTTGTAAGAGTTCTTTATATATTCTGGATACAAGTCCTTTATCAGATACACAATTTGTAGATCCTTTCTTCCAAATCTTGGCTTCTTAAAAATTTGTCTAGTTGTCTTTTGAAGAATAGAAGTTTTTAAATTTCGATGAAATCCATTTAGTGTCATATCTAATAAATCTTTGCCTAATCTAAGGTCACAGACATTTTCTCCTAGAAGTTTTACAGTTTTAGCTCATCTATACGGTCTCTGATCCATTTTGAGTTCAATTTGTGTATAGTTTGAGATAAGGGTTTCAATTTTTCTTTTTTTTTTTTGGTGCATGTAGATATCTACTTGTCCCAACACCAACTGCTGAAAAGACCATCCTTTTCCCCCAGAATTGCCTAGGCACCTTTATCAAAATCAATTCATCATAAATGTAAAGGTTTGATTTCTGTGCTCAAAGTTGTGTTCCATTGTCAGTATGTTTCTCCATATGTCAGTTCCACATTTATCTTGATTAGTGTGGTTTTATAGTAAGATTTGGTACTGGTAACATCAGTTCCCCCACTTTGTTCTCCTTTTTCAAAATTGTTTTAGCTAGTCCAACCTATGCACTTCCATGTAAATTTTAAAATCAGCTTGTAAATTTTCATAACATGCCTGCCATGATTTTGATAGGGATTGAGTTTAATTTATAAGTCAGTTCAGAGAGATTTGCCTTCTTAGCCAAATTGAGTTACCCAGTGTGAATGTGAAAGGGCCTGACATGTGGTATGTCATCCATAACTACTTGCTGAGTTTAATTGAGTTAATATTGATATAAAACCTGTATTTGAGTAAAGGCTCCAAGATGGCAGGGTTGTACATTTTACTTCTTCATTCACTCACTTCACATTAGATAAACATTTATCAAGCATCACCTTTATGTAGAGCACCATCACCTTGGGAAAGGAAGTGAATTTTTTTTTTCCAACTCTTTGTGAAGTGAATGAGTAACTGCCCTTATAGTTAAGGATCTTTCAGTCTGATGGGGTAGGTCATGCATATATGGCCATATTCAGAAATCCATGGCAAAAAGTGATAATGAGCCACAAGAAAAACTGTGAGCTCTGAGCATTCAAAAGTTTGGCCAGACTGCATGTCCAAAGGAAAAACACTGACAAAAGTTATTTGGTTGAAAATGGTTGGGGGGTTATAACTTTTTTTATTTTAGTCTTGAGAGGATAGTTGCTAGTTTGCTAGTAAAGATAATCTGGCTGCACACCAGAAATTGACACAACATTGTAAACTGACTATACTTCAATAAAAAATTTTTTTTTTCAATTTAAAAAAGATACTCTGTGAAGTCTTGCTTTCTTTGGAATAGAAGGAAGCCTGTTACAGCAGTTGGGGTTAGATTGTGTACGGTAGCTGCCCTCCCTCATTAGTAAAGATTCAGTGACTTCTTGGTCCCGCTGCTTTTCTTTTAACCGTCCTCTTGTGTTTACAAGGTGCTTGTCTGGTCCCATGTTCCTAAATTGACACATATTACTCGATTGATTACCCAATTTTGAATCAATTTGGTAATCCTTCTAATCCCACTTGACCATGAAGTCTTTGATGATCTTTTGTTAATCCCGCATAGCACCTAGCACAAGTACTGTAACTATTTGTTGAACAAGTGCATGAGTGAATTGTTTTCAAGGGAAGAAAGTAGTAATTTGAGTTATCTCATATCCTTGCTGGGGAGGTGGTCAGACATGATCTGGTTTTACTGTTTACTGGCGTTATGATTTAGGGCAGGTTACTTAACTGCTCCCTAAGCTTCTAAGTTCCTGATTCTTTGAGACTCAGTTTCCTTAACTGAAAAATCTAGATAAAAATATGTTCTACCTCATTGGGTGGTTGGAGAAATTAAGTGAGATAGTGAATACAAAGTTCTTAGCGCAGGGCCTGGCATGTGTGAAACTGTCAACGGATGTCCATTACTGCGATGCTGATACTTTTAATTATTAAGAAAGCTGCAGTGAAATAATAGATTCATAATAAGCCAAGCTTCCACTTTATGGGACAGACAGCACACACAGTGGATAAGGACCAAGCAGATCACACCTTGTATGTCTAATTTACTGCAATTATAGGAGTAGATGTTCAACAACCAAATAACAATGTTGTTTTTGTAAGAACATAACCTTTAATCCGGAGCATTCTTACATGGTTGATTTTTCTCACGGAAAAAAATTATGCTTAAAAATATCACTATCTAACATTCAAACTCCCTTGGCAAATCAGTTATCAAGGGATTCTCTTTTCCTATATTTTTCTCCTAAAAACAGTGCCTTTGTTTACAACCAAAGTTAAATATATTCCACTTTCCTGCAGGGTGCAGTTTGGAAATGGTGACTGAGATAAACACCACTGAAGCTGTCTGCTTTCACTGTACCTGATATGTTGAAGTCTGATGTTAGTCTCCTGAGTAATTTAAAAATCAGTGTTGAAGATAACAAACCAAATCAAAATGTTGAATTATTTTTCCCACTGGCTGCTTATTTATTGTACATTTCACTGCCTTCTTAGAAGAGTTGAGTCAAATCATGTATTGGTTCCTGATTAAGGTAATATTTATTGTCCAGTCTCCTTACATCCTGTGGGCATGTCCAGCAACAAGGCCGTTTAGATATGCCCAAAGCAAATGCATGTTCAGTCCTATAAAGCAAATGATATGCCTCTTCAGAAGTAGGGAAAGAGAGACACTTTTAAATCTCCAGATTGGTTCCAAAATGTATTATAAGAGAAACATATAAGTCACAACGTATAAAAATATTTGTTACCATTAATATGTAAATGGCTACCATTTATTGAAAGCCTGGATGTACCCCACCTGGGCTTTGTGCTTTATAGTCATTAGACACCATCATTGAAATAAAAATCTGTGAAGTTATTAGAGAGAAACCTGTGTGGGAAGTATTTTGGTGTAATTTCATATTATTTCATTTTATTCTCGTAGCAGTTCTGTGAGGCTGTCCTCATCTCACAGAGCATGATACTGACAGCCACAATAAATAACATTTCGGTGGCTTTCTATGACTCAGGCAGTGTTCCAAGCACTTTGCATTAATGAACTGGAGCCTCCAAGCACCCAGTAAGGTGTGGGCTCTTTGCACCGACATTGTGGCACGGAAAGGCCCAGTTGGGAGTGCAGTCCCCGTGTCTGGCTCCGGGAGCTGAGTCCGTCCACCTCCAGAAGCCTGGGACTTAGGGAGATGAAGGAATTTCCTCTGGGTCACACAGCTGGGAAGAGATAGAACCAAGAACTCCAACTCAGCCCTCTTATTCAAGCATTTTTCTCCTAACCTTGACACCACAGTACTTCCCATACATGATTATTTCTAATAACCTCTTGTATTTGTATTTAAATAAAGGTGCCTGATGAATGAAACAAAGAAGATTCAAGAGTTAGCTAAATATGTGAGTGTTCGTCTGTTGAAAATGTTGTGTGTATTAAGACATATGCTGAGACCATTGCTTCTGGGTGCCAGTCATAGAAAGTTACCCAACCAGCCGCCCTCATGCCGCCCTCAGGATCCAGGCTTCTGGCTTTGAAAAGAGGGACATCATGGCTAAGCCTTCTGGGTATTTCAGCCCCTGCTGGACTGTCTGGTTATGTGCATGGTCTATATGTGAAGTTTCCTCACCCAAGCATTGATATCTTTGAGTACTGAGAGTCTGAAACTTCACATTTTCTCAGATTCCACCATGAAATGCTGGATTGACTATTTCCAAGGTATGTTATCTTCGTTAATTTGTTGTATTTTAAATAATAGGGATGTTCCCTTGTGACCATGAATGTGTAAACACATCTGCATATTATACAATATACTGAGAGGTTATAAGGTACTCAGCCACCATTGCATAGGCATTGGATTTAAAAACTGAGGTGCTTTTGTTTTTGGAACTCATCAGATAAGACTAAAAGCCTCATAGCTGGGACTGGATAGATTTTTATTTCAGAGTTCTGGATTACCAATGAATTGATGTTTAATTACAAAAGTTTGTAAAAGGTACAAAGGGATATTATTTTTAAATTATATCTTTACTACTTTGACCCCATACAAAGATAAGTACAAAGCTGACCCTGAGAGGTTTTGTTACTATTCCCTCTTTGGTTGTTACATGTCCATCACATCAGAGCCAGCTGATTCGTTTTGCAAAAATGTAAGGAACATCATAACTGTTAACCATTTACTGGAAGTTAACTCCTGTCTGGGCAGATAGGCAAATAAATAAAATAACCATCTGGATAACATCCCTGGGAAAGTCCTGGTGTAAAAGTTGGGAGACTGGGGTCTAGTGTTGTCTCCACCACTCTTTACTTTGAGGAAAGTCACTTGACCTCTTTGAACCTCTATTCTTCATCTGTAAAATGGGAACATTAAGACTGGCCCTGGGTATCTCAGTGCTGTTGAGAGGATCAAATACAGCAACAGTGTGAAAGTATATAGAGAAATGTAAAGTGCCATAAAAATGATAGAAATGATTTGATGTTTTGTCTTTACTTTTAATAGTGAGATAAAAGGACTTACGTAAACTTGTTTGTTTACGTAACCATTTAAAAACCCAGAGTAGTGGATTTATGTGCATCTCCACATGTATTTTTTTTAATTTTATCTTTTACTGAAGTATAGTTGACTTACATTGTTAGTTTCATATATTCAGCAAAGCTATTCAGTCATATATATATATATATATATAAAATCTCTGATATATATTTATATATATCATTTACTAGAAGTTTTTATATATCTGTATATATATATTTCTTCAGATTCTTTTCCATTAACATGTAGTATTTTTAATGGAAAATTGTTTCCTATCATCCCAAGAGGCTCACAAATGAGGGGAACTAGGAAACACTTCATTGCATATCATGTGCTGCTTGGCTAGGTCTGCAGATTAACATATTTCCCACACTGGAAGCCCTTTGCTCTGCTAGCGTCCCAGATCTGCACCCAGGTTTGAAATTCAGAAAGCTAGTAGAAAGCACTTCGAGTGGTGCGGGGGATGAGAAGATGCACTCTGAGCCAGCCTACCTCAGTCTGAATCCCAGCTCTTCCACTTCCCAACAAGATTACCAGCTGAGTCATCTCGGGCAAGTTACTTAACCTCTCTGGCTTCCATTCCTCACTTGTAAAGTGGACATGATGCTGTTTACCAACATCACAGGATTGTGCTGAGGATGGACTCATTTAGATCATCGCCTTGCACATTAGTGCAGTAGAGTATCCATGTTTACTAAGGTGATGAATGTTCCTCTGGGTCTCTTGTCCTTCTCCAAGACCCCAGTACCTGGCACTCCTATCACATACACGGTGTGATTAGTAAGTATCCGAGCATCTGAGTAAGTCAGGCGAGGGAGATCTTCAGGTCCATCCTCTTAGTTTTTCTCATGAAGAAACTGAGGCTCAGGGACAGGAGGTTTGAGCTGGACTGGAATCAGGTGTCAGATCCCAGCCAGGAATTTCCTCCATGATCCCAGGTCCCATCCATCCATACAACATGTGGGAAGAGGTTACCTCTCACCAAAGAGGCAACTCAGACCAAAGAGATGTGTGAAATATTTAAAATTCTTTCATATTAATGATATACTTCCATTATAAAATTATGGTTACGTATACTAAGGAAATGCCACAGGACATACCTGAGCACGGCTTTTTCCTTGCTTTGAGTTCTCTTTCATAACTGAATACGATGTGAGATATTCTCCCTGAAAGTACCCTCAGAAAAGAGAGTTGCTGTTTATTTCAGTTCATCCAAAGGCTTTTCAAGCAGAGTTCTTACTCGGGTACTTTAATCTTAAACAACAAAATTTTATTTTGGGAAGACATACCAGCCTCGTGACCTTAATAAATAAGCAATTTGGGTTTACAGAAGTTGGTGAAATTAGTGTCTCCAAGCAAGGGAGGAAGTAGCAAAGAAGTTTAACGTCGGTTTGATTCTTAATCCTCTGCATGTGATCTCTCAATCATAAATATTAGATTTTTAAGGATCATTTTAAAAAGCAAAGGAGTATGGGAGGGTCCCAATCATACACCTATGGGATGAATGAAAAACAGTCATGCTGATGTTAAATAATGGTCCTTGTGGCTTTGAATAAAATTTTCAGCGTCTGTTTTCATGTGTCACATACTTGAATTTGAGGGACGTACCTGTTATTTGGAAAACTTCCTAAGAATTTCATGGTCAATGCCCCCATTTGTGGAGGGAAATTAATGTTGCATTAATCAAGTAGTTGAATTATGTGTAAATTTTAGCAGAAGAGTGAAGAGTTAGTTAGAAAAACACATTCTAGTCTTTCTCTGGATGGGTTATTTGGATTTTTTTGTCCTGGGATGATTTTCCACTGCTAACCAGCTCACTATTGGAGTGCTTTTTTTCTTCTCCAGAAATGAATTTTAATAGAAATTTTAAAGAAAAATAATAATAATTTTTAAATACTGGCCAGCAAATTAGAGAAAAATCACCTCAAAGTCAAAATAAACACTGGTTTATTTGCAGTGTTCCATCTATTCCCAGCTTTTCCTGCATCAGCATGGATAATCCAGAAGTTGAGACTGCATTTGTTCTATGACTGCTAGCAAATGGTTACATGAATTTCAGACATACTCTAGGCTCTCTAGTAATTCACTTAAGTTGTAAAGCAGTAGCCCTTGTCACTTTAAATCTTAGAAGTAAAGCTCTAAGAGCTTACATATACCAGTAAAAACTTATTGGGACTTTAATAGAAGGTCTAGCACTCCTTGCTGAGAGACCCGAACCCGCCTCCTCCTCCTCTTGTGGCTGAGAAACATGACACCAGGGGTACTAGCCCTACGCTTTCCAGCCTGCTGCCCCATTCTCAGTATTTTCCTCTTTCTAATCCAGAGGCTAAGGTCATCAGGAGCTGCTCCCAAGTGACTGTTGAAGGGCATCGGGTTTTCTCATCTCCGATAGCTTCCTGGGTTTGGGGAGGGAGAACTGGGCTCATGACCCCCAGAAGAGCCACTCTGTAGGGTTTTATTGAGGGAGAAACTCAGCAGTTGGTTAAGTTTTCCTGTTGATTCCTGTGGATGGTCCAGAGAATAAACATTCCAAAATGTCTTTTCTTGGTCCCTGATGAAGACAGCTGGTCCTGTTTTAGTCTTAAGGAAAGACAGTGGTGTCCCCTTCAGTGCATTTTAGTGTCCTCAGATGCAGGACCCAGGCATCCTTGTGTAAAGGAAGAATGGAGACAGGGCAGTTGGTCCACTGCAGAAGGAAACCTCGCTTTCTCTGCACACCTCTCCTCCCACACTCGCTCGGGAGGGACAGTCCTGAATTAGTGATTGTGGTGCTCTTGGCTTCTGTGGTGCTCCTGTCTTGCCCAACTCCAGTGCCTTCACATCAGCACCAACGAGGCAATTGTGAGCCACCTCTCTGGAACAGAAAAGGAAGGGGCGGTGTATGAACCAGACTTACAAGCCATTTATGACACGCAGCAGACACTAATCGTTGTGGAACTTGTGTTGGGAGCAAATGTGGTGCTTGCTGCTTATCAGGGCTCTGTGTCTAGTACCCCCCTCCTTAATAATGGTAATATTTGGGGGGGATTTAAATACAGAAAACTCCAGGGAATGATATAACATACTTATTTACCCAGAATTCACACATTTGAACATTTTTTATCATATTTGCTTAAGATCTTTCAAAAAATAAAGTGTTACAGCTTTTACAAATAAAATTCAAATTCAAAACACCCCCTTGGTTCCTTTCCCAGCCTCCCTGGAGATAGCTACTGTTGTGAATTTGCATGTAGCCTTCGAGTTCATGATTTTATACATTTATGATGTGTATGTCATATATAAATCCCTAATACCGATCTGTGCATGTTTTAAAATTTGTAAAAGTGGAATCATATACATGTATTTTTCTGTTCCTTCTGTTATTTGATATTATAATATATAAGTATAATTTGTTTAGGTATATTATGATTATTAATGTATTTGGATTTTTTCTAATGACTTTTTAAATTTGATTTTATTTTTTAATTGAAGTATAGTTTATACTTCACTGTGTGTGTCAGTTTATAGTGTACAGCATAATGGCTCAGTCACATATACATATAGATTTCTCTTCATATTATTTTTCACTGTAGGTTACTACAAGATATTGAATATAGTTCCCTGTGCTATACAGAATAAACTTGTTTTTTATCTATTTTATATATAGTAGTTAGTGTCTGCAAATCCCAAACTCCCAATTTATCCCTTCCCACCCCCTTTCCTCTCTGATAACCATAAATTTGTTTTCTATGTCTGTGAGTCTGTTTCTATTTTGTAAATAAGTTCATTTGTGTCTTTTTTTTTTTTTTTTGTAGATTCCACATGTAAGTGATATCGTATGGTATTTTTCTTTCTCTTTCTAGCTTACTTCATTTAGTGTGACAATCTCCAGGTCCATCCATGTTGCTGCAAATGGCATTATTTTATTATTTTTTATGGCTAAGTAGTATTCTGTTGTATAAATACTTGGGTGGTCCCTGACTGTCAGTCTGTGATGTCCTTGTTCATAAAATGCCCTTGTGGAGAGGTTTCCAGAGAAACCAGCTTTGTTGGAGTTGAATCTCTTCACATCTCGAGTCTGACGTTCATTCATCCAAAGGAATTAACATTTTCCATTATACCTGCTTTTTTTTTTTTTAAATGTGGAGTCTTTCCAGGTTTCTCTTTCTCAATCATTTGCATCCAATACAAACATTAGGTCAGTGTTTAGAGAGTGATTTCTTAGTCATATTGTTGTCTAGTCCACTGCATAGAAGAATATTGAAAATAATGTCATTAACATCAGTTTTTTAAAAAAAATTTTAATGTCATTTAGCATCAGTAATAGCTATATGCTGCGTCTTTAAAAGCCTATCAGTTCCAGGTAGAGGGTACCCCAGATGGAATCTGCCCAGTGGCCTGACAGGTATGAATGGGAGCCCAGCACCTTAGCTTAGACATCAACGGGTCTGGTCTGTGGCCAGAAGGGTTGAGTTTGTAGCCGTGGACATGAGCAAGGCCAAATAGCTCACCTAGCGACTGTCTTCATATGCTCAGACTTTATAAGATTTTTCTGTCTTCAACTGCGCTGGCTGACTCAGCACAAGATCCGTGAACCAGACATTCCTGTGCGAAAGAGTGGGGACAGGAAAGGGAAGCTCTGTTTCCCTTCATGATAGAGAAGCGTCCATGGACGAGGGGGAAAGAGCTGGTTGATTAGGAAAACAGGAGAGACCTCCATGGATGGGGGGGAGGTTGTAAAGAGAGATGAACTTGGAGACTGGGTAACAGGCAGCCCTACAGGAGAAGAGAAGGTTTCCTACGTCCTGTGCTTTGAAGAAAAGCTTTTGTCTTTCTTAAAGACTTGATATACTGCTGACCTGTGTTTTACATAGTACTTTATAATCTAAGTGTTGAAATGTAGCATTATTTTAGATGGATTTTCCATGTAGTCACGTAGCCTATTTTTAATCCCATTGCATTAATAGTGACATCTTTTACTTCAACATTTCTCTGGTATTTAATGATCATATGAGTTGTTTCCAGTTATTTCATGTTAGAAACAGTACAAATGAAGCCATATTTTTACAAAATGTCTTTCTTTGAGTCTTGGTTGCAAAACTGGAATTATTGGGTCATTATAGGATTAGCACTATGTGTCTTTTTCATATTGCCAGGTTGTTCTTTGAAAATGTTATATTAACTTGCCGTGTCACCAGCCCCACCAAACAGTGGGTTTTCAGATCTTTTAAATGTTTTTCTCATTTTATCAGATGAGCCATTTTATTTTCCTACGCCAGACTTTGCGCCAAGTGTCAATTCGCTATTTGCATTTTTTCATCCTGGGAACTCTCTTCCTATCTTGTGTTAAATAGTTTTAACTTTCTAATCAGTTTAACTGTTTTAATCTTGTTTATTGTCTTTAGCCAATAAAAATACACTGGGGTGAGTGATGTGTCTCATAAATCTAAGTATATTTTCCCCATTGCGTGCAGCCTGGAAAGGAATCAGGTTTGCGCTGTCAGGAGAGTAGGATGGATCAAAATCAGGAAAGAAATGAACTGCGGTGACAGGGCGCTTGGCTGTCCTGCCAAGGCTGGGAGTGTGGGAGAGAGACTGAACTGATAGTAGGAAAACAGGACTCATGATAAATTTGTGTCGAGAAATACGCTGGAAATCAAAGCTCAGTGAGTCTGGGGTGAAAACAGGCTTTTGTGCTTGGCATGGGCTTTCCCAGCATCCTGCTCTCATCTTAGAGAAACACAGTGACTGGAACGTGGGTTGGATCCCAGGCGCCCCTTCTGCTGACTGCTGGGTCCCTGTTCTTTCCCTGGTGGTGGAGTCATCAGAGATCAACGAAAACTGCTTTGAGGGAAAATACATTGAGAATGGGGGCTCATGTCAGTTCTTGCAATGCTCCTGGTTTAAAATTAGGGCAGTTGTGCAGATAAATGCAGTATGTGTGTGTTTGTGTGTGTGTAAAAACATATCCTCTTACAGACTTACTTTTCCCTGCAGACTATCTTGGCTTATGTGGACCTTTAATATGTGTCTTCCAGTTTAAATACAATTCACCAAAATATTTTCTTTCTAGTCTCCAGAGAATACAGAGGGCAAGGATGGATCCAAAGTAACTAAACAGGAGGTAAGTGTATCTTTGACATCCTGTATTTAATTATTAACTGGAATTCTTAATATTGTTATGATTGTCTGCACTGGAATGAATACTATTCTCAACAAGATTGTTGAGAGTACATAAACCAGAGATAAAAATGTGGCTGTGTAGCCTGGCTCAGCCTGGATGGATTTCAGTTAGGGGCACTGATGAGGCATTTTCCACTTAGTATGTTGTTTATGTTTCTACCGGTTGGAGCTGCTGTCTGTTAAAGACAATGCTGAGAATTCCTTCTGGGCAAAGAGCGAGATAATAGGTAAATTAATCAAGGAGAACAAAGTCCACCTTTCACAGCAAGGAGACGAAAGACTGTTGATTCAATACATTCTCTGCTCCAGTGAGTGAATTATAAATTACTCTTCTGGTTCTGAATATTTGCCTAAAAGGAGTCATCTCTAAAGACAAAAAACTAGGGAAGGATACATAAAATGTCAAAATATTAAAATTGTGGGTTTTTTTTAAATCAGGAAAATTCTTAGGGCTTGAGATAATTAGTTAGACAATAATTCAGAGAAACTCTCTATTTAATTACAGAAACCTTCAAAAAGCTAGGAACCTGGAAGAGATGCTTGCGTTTGGCCTTCATGAACTTCTATAAAGAGATGAGCCAAAAAAAAGTAGCAAATGAGATGGTAACTGTGATGACAGCTATTCACTTTTGCACAGAGCTTTACAGGGTGTGGAAAAAACTGCAATGCTTAATCCTTGACCTCATAAACTAAAAGGGGTCATGAGAGAGACAGAAACAATATTAAGTTACAGATTCTGTGATTGAGGAATTCGTATCGTGTTAACAATCCAGAGGTTGTCACAATAGCAAAACCCCTACGCAAGAGTTGTACAAGGAAGTTCATTCTGCCGAATGGAAACTCTCTAACAGAATTCATATAAAGGAATAATTGAAAAGCAAGACAAACAGGACTACCTATAGCCAGGTCCCCACCATCCATTGACCCAGTATTCAGTGTCTCACAGAGTCTGGGAGGTGAAGTTGGTGATCCAAAGTCAAGTCGCTAAATAAAGGCTAGGTCCAACCAAAAAATCTATCATCTTACCAAAATTCAAATGCATGAATTTTCTTGAAAATGACAAAATACAATTTATAGGACAGTTGGCTAGGTGTAATACACTTTCATGTTTTTAGATATGGGGACACAATGCATTTGAGTTTCTCCTCAGGAACTGCTGTTTAAATTGATCTGTCAGTCAGGAAACCTCAAAACCATTCCACACAGCAGATCTTGGAGAGCAAATACAGCCTTTCCCTTCCTTCCACACTAAAAGTGATCAAACTGGTTAGAATATATGTAAAAGATTTTTTGCTTATACAGCTGTCTTATGCATATTATTTTCACCCCAAGATTTGTATTATTTATGTATTTACAATATTTTTAATATTTTATGATTATATGTATTATGTTATTGCTAACAAACATCTTTCCTAGAAAAGACTCTTGTCCTGTCATTTAAGCCAAAGACTAGATTAAAACTTGTGATTTGTCTTCAGGACATCAACACGAGTGTTGAAAGTGAAAAGGTCACTTAGTGAGTGGTGCTTTGGGGTGAGAACTGTCTGACAGTCTATTGATTGATTTTTCCCCCACTGAATTGACTGAATTTTCTAGTGATGTCGTTAAGGATGCACAGCCTGGGCTATAGTGAATAGATACCGTCTACAAAGCCCTTTCACATCCATTATTTTATCTGCTCTTTAAAATAACCGTGGAATGAAGGTAGAGAGCCCTTCACAATTTCCAGAGAGACGCGCCAACCAAAGCAATAAGTGAATACACAGGCACCTTAATGCATCAGGCTCTGCAGATTCCACAATGAACAGAAGAAGCAAAAATCTCTGCCTTCGTGGAGCTTCCATTTTGGTGGAGGGAGAGAGACAGTAACATGATTGGATATTTGCTAAAGCGAGGAGAGGAGCTAGTTGATATCAGAGGAGCGCTGTTTTGGTCCACAGATAGGCAGGTGTTATTATCCCCATTTTTACAAAAGGAAACAAGGTTCTCAGAGAGATATATGACTCTGCCCAGGTGTCACAGCTTATAAACTGCAGAACCAGGAAAGGCATCTGAGTCTTCTGATTCAAAATCCCCTGTCCTCATGCCCCTTTTGGGGTCATCCCCAAAATCCAGTCACCCATGCCTTTTCTCCATCTTCTCCATTCCCCAGTCTAGGCTCTGAGCTGCATCTCTCCCCACATCCCAGTTTTACAAAGAAGGGAGTTTCTACTCAGCTCTTCATTTGTTTTTGAACGTTAAAGGCAGCTTGACTTTGGGGCTTTGCTTGGAAGTATATGGTGAAGCTCAGGAGCATTAAGAAATCTCACAAAAATAAATGCACTTCCAGATTCCAGTGGAATAGCCCGTATGTTTCAAGCAGTATTCAGTGGGGTCCAGTGATTCTATTTGTATCCAGCTCTTCCAGGGAATTTTGTCATAGCCAGATTAGACTTCCGTGTTGCTTTTGCAACCAAGACATTAAAATAAAAGACTCCATGTCTTTCAGAAAGGCCTTCACCGTGATTTTCTCCAACCAAGGGAATCATCAGTTAATTAATAAATGCTAACTGAATAATTCCATTGTGCCTAGCACGTGTATACCACAGTAACAAACCCTCACATTGTTTCTGGAACTCTTAGTGACCTGACATTCTACTCTTTTGGCCACTTTTCCTGGGGATTCACAGTCAACAAATCAAGAGAAATTCTTAATTATCTTTTTTTTCATAGTAATTCTGTCCAGTGGCCTGGGTGTCAAATGAAAACTTTAAATTCTAGTGTTGGAAAAAGGAAAAAAAAAAAAAAAAAGAGCAGTCCAGTCTATTTTCTATCCAATAAATATAGTCCAGTCATTTCGAGATCTCAAGGCTTAATGAAAGCTGATGGAACTTTCCAGGAAAGTGAACACATTCGGTGCATAACCAGGACCACTGACTGTGAGTGAAGGTTCGTCTGGGCCACCACTGTCTGAACTGAAAAAGAAAATCTCTTAGGGTGGTTACTGAAAAGGAGCATATAAGAAAAGTCTTTTTTTAATAGGGCAGAAAGAGGGGCTGATCAATTTTAGGCAGGAAGTCATAAAATGATTTTACAGTAAAAGGTGTGCTTTTCAGAGGCTGGTCAGTTTAGACCACGTTGAGAGGCAGACTCTGTTTTTGCATTCATTTCGTCAGCTTTTTATTTTGAAACTCTTGGTCTGGACCTGAATTCTTAAAAGGTAGTGAGTCTTTTGGGTGGGAAGAGCTTCCAGGTCCTGCAAAGCAGTGCTTTGGTTGGACTGTCTCCCTGGAAACTCACGGGGGCCTCTGACCTCACTCTGCCTGTTCAGCCTCTTCTCCTGTTCACCTAGAGAGGAAGGGAGGGAGTGGGGAAATTTTTCGCAGGATTTGGCTTCGCTTTGGTGAGATCTTACTCAGGACAAGTAAGTAGTTGGTGGATAGTGGGGCAATAATGAGTGATGATGGACATATATCGGCCCTTTTCAGGCCCCAAACTGGAGAGTAATGGAGGAGTGGCCTGAGGCCTCACTTGTACACTTGCTGTAAGTCTGGTGCTTACACACTCCACCCACCCCCGTGTTGATGGGGGGCCCCTGCTGGCACTGAAGCTACAGAAATGCGAGAGAAGAGGTTCCATGCAGTTGGAGGATGCTCCTTTGCTCCCCCACCCTCGGGAAGCACCTTGAAGAAGCACAAGTACCCCTGCGCCACCCGTTTTCTCTTATAATGTTGCCATTTCTTCGGTGACACCCAGTCCATGCAATTAACCATCCTGGGAAAAGCATCGCGGGATTTGGAGTCTAGCTCCCAGAGGGAAGGCACCCGTGAGCATCCAGCAGACGCCGTGTGATGTCCCCTGGAGCCTCTGACCAAGGACCCGGGCCTCGCGTGTCCAGCTGTCCACCCTCTTACCCTGTGTGATGACTGGCGCACAGCCGCCACTGCTCCCACACCATCTCCTGGTCTCAGCACAGTCCGCTCGCCGGCCTTAAGTCCAGCTCTGAGCTTTCCACAAGACCCCAGGGTTCAAATTATTCATGAAGGCTCTGGCCCTTCATTTCCTTCTGTAGTTTAAAGAAAGATAAGGTTGGCTTCCTCCAGCGATTTTCAGCAAGAAGGTTCTTAGATGTGGAGATGGCAAGAACTCTTTCTTCCACTTTGGCCTTGACCCACTGACATGAACTGTCCTGAGAATTCTGTGATTCCTTGCAGTCGCGGCCCGGATGCCTGCTGACTATTTTTTGCTGACCGCCTTAAAAGATTGAAACATTTAAGCTATTGTAACGAGGCAAAGTGCATAGGGCAGCAAATTGAGGAGAAGCTGGAGTTCAGCTAGTATTCTCGCATTATCTACTCTATGTGAAGCAGTACACTCTTCTGCTAGAGAGAGCAGTGAATAAAAACAGAAAGTTTGGAATATTTACCGCTGGAACGCTTTTCAAGAAAGGCAATTGTACTTTTAGAAAATGAAATCCCTCGGGGAGCCATCTTTTGCAGCAAGAAGTAGAATATGAATTCTGTGTGCTTTTTTTTGTCCCCCTGAAATGCCTAGAACAGTTCTGCTGTTCGAAGTTTTCTTTGCAGCCTCCTTTGCTGTTAACTTACACCATCCTTGAAGGAAAAAAGATTTCCTTGAAAAATAGCAATCTCTACACGGTTTCTCTAAATTTGTCTACTTCCAAATTAAAAGAGAAGATTAGTGAGCTTTTTAGCTCTGTTTAAATATTTAAACATATGCACTGAGTGGATAAATAAATGTGTTTATTTCATTACAGGTCAGAGGGAGTCTTTCTTGTTCACTGCCTGAGATTTGTAGTCATTGTCTTTCTAGCATAGTGACAAGACGCGGACTCCTACTGTTCCAGTTCCTGCACAATTATCTAAGTCTCTTTTTGTATTAATTGATAAGCTTTCGTTTCATTTGTAAGGAATGAGAGTTGGACTGGAATTTGGTTCTTGAATAGCACCTCAGTGCCTCTACTGCCAGTTTTATCACAAAAGTAGATTTGGGTTTGGGTCGGAGCCCAAATGCATCTTCCTTGCTACTGGCCTTGTCCATTACCCCCTTCACTGCGAGAGGCCATTTCTTTGAACAGGGCGCCTCCACCTCTTTAGAGAGATGCTTCGTCTCAAGTATTCCGGTGCCCAGGGCACTGGGGGGTATGTTTCACTGTGCTCACCTCGAGAGGGTAACGGGACTCGGATTCTGTTCTTTCAGCAAAGTAAGATAGTATGAATTAATTTGGGGGTTCTTTTTCATATGCAATGAGTGTTTATTCTACACCTCCTGGAACAGTTAAGAATTGGTTTTTAAAAATCAACTTGGTTGTGTGTAAATCACCAAAAACAATTTTTTTCCATTTCCTTTGTAGCCCACCAGACGGTCTGCCAGGTTGTCAGCGGTGAGTATTTGAAACCCGTTGCTTTTAGTTCTTAGGAATACACATCCTCTCTGTCCAGAGCAAAGCAGCAAAAGGAAGACAAAGGTGGTATTTCCCTTGGGTTTTTTTTATTTCTTCTTTGGAAATTACCCAGGTCATCATTTCCCGCAAGTTTGACCAACACTGCCAAGCAATTCACTTGATCGAATGCGTCTGAGAAAAAGAGTGGCCAGCCCCGTTAGCAAGAACACAGAGCCTAGGAAGTTGTTTGATATTGTTGGATCTCTGCCACAAAAGAAGGATGTTAGGCAAAGGCCTGGCCTCCCATTCTACACCTGATGTGCTAAAGGAAATGAGAATTCTCCCTCCACGACTCATACCTGAGTCAGAAAGTTCTGAAAGTTGAATCCACACGCTCAAGCCTCACTTCAGAACTAGAGAAGCTTTGAAAAAGTAATGATTTCTACTTTGCCACTTGGGGTCTCCCTGGGCAAGAGGGAAGAGACGAGGGTTAAGATCGTTAAACTGGGATGGGCAGGTGTGGCCAAGCCTTGGCCGTGAATGCGCCCCAGCCCTTCTCACCACACTGTGCTCCTGGCTGGGCTCCTTTGCTCCTCCCTGCCGCCCTGCTGACGTCCCAGTCCTCACCCTGCCAAGACAGGTCAGCCTGGCTCTCTGGTGGAGAACTTCAGTTAATTTACTTGCGCTGCCCACTGAGATGTTGGGGGAAAGGCCCTGACCTCCCAACTGAAGGCACGTCTCTCCATACTAGATAGCGCAGGAGTTGCAAGCCGCTCTAGCCTTCAGGGAAGTATGGATTTCCTCCTCAGCCCACACCTGTGGCTGGCATTGGAGGGACTCTAAACAGAAATGGGTACTGGGAACACTCCCAGGTTCCGAAGTATAGCCAGGTTTGGGTTGGGTGAGCCAGTGTTTCCTGTGAGTCCCAACCTAAGGAAGCAAAGTCAGAGTCACAGGAAGATTACAACCCAGGAGGTGCGGTTGTGTGTGCATGCAGTTAATCCACATTCTGCCAAAACCCCTCAAAGGTGGTGTGCTTGTCTAATAGTAGTTTTTCACCATGGTTCAGAAGTGATGTTTTAACACTTTTTTTTAGATGTCACTGTAGATCATCTTGAAAGCCATGGTATTCCATTCTATTAAGGGGATAGACCTTGTAAGTCAAAAACCAAATTTTAAAACAAGACCTTTCCGAGCACCAGGGACCAATAATATAGCACCTTCCACTGACATCATTTCCCGTAGTGCAGACGCAGAGCCTCCTCAGAAGCCCTCAGGATTACAGACTCCAAAATCTCACCATTTCCTGTCCTATCAAAGCACCCAGGCTGAGTTTGGGGGAAAGATCTGTCTTACAGACAGTAATGTGAAAGGCAGTGACTTGCTGTAAGTTGAGAAAGCAAGGGCATGTCGATCCAATATACTAAAACCTGAAATAATTTTTTTTTTAAATCCTGAAACTTGAGGAGCCATGCAAGCTGATAGATTTGGGGAGCAGACTACAAACATAGGGTGGTAAGAAGATGAAAAAAAAAAACAGTCCCAACTTTTCAAGCTCAATTTTCTTTTTTTATTTGAGGGGTCATGTCTGACAGCCGATCTTCTGGAAATGAACTGCCCACAGTTTCAGTTTATGCCCTTGATGGAAAGGCTCAGGTTCAGTTACGATCCTGAGATACCTAGAGGCACTGGGGAGGAGTCTGTGTTTTTCTCCGCAGCGGGGGACTCTGGCCAGTGTTTTCTATTTTAAAACCTTTCTCCCTAGTGCCAGGAGAGGTGCACATTAAATTTTTTTCCTAGCTCAATGAGCACAATATTTGCCCTAAAGTAGCTATGGAAAACCGCATCTCTACATTCCCATCTTGGGGAGCAGCCAGGCCTGAAGCCCCTGGGCAGGTGGGCACTGTTCCTGGGAATGCAGAGAACCACACGAGGCGAGAGAAAAATACTTGCCTGGTGGGCTCTTTGGCTAAGAAGGTCTGTGAGAAAATCTGAAACTTTGGGAGCTGACGGGGGACATTGTGTCGTTACAATTGTGTTCTTTTGGTAGGGGAGGTAATTATATTTGTTTATTTTTTTAGTGGAGGTACTGGGTATTGAACCCAGAGCTTCAGTGCATGCTAAACAAGCGCTCTACCAGTTGAGCTATACCCTCCCCCCTGTAATTGTGTTCTTAATCACAAGCTTTAGGGACCAGTGAGCCCAGGGTCTAGGTGGGCAGGAGACTGTTCTCGCCTTCAGCCGGCCTCGGAGGAGGAAAGTAGGAAGACACTTGGCCACAAGAAATGGAAACCTGCATCACAGGTAGAAGGATTCAGAACTGATTTTGAAATACTTCCCAGACAGCAGTCTTCACTCCCGGATGGGCTCAGCCTCTGATGGTGCTCGGATTTCTCGACTGTGGGGAAGGCCAGTGTGACCCAATTCATCGGGTCCTGTGGCCGAGGGCCTGAGTCATTCCTCTTGCTGCTGTGCTCTGATAAAAGGAGGTACAGAGACATCGGAGAGAGAATCTGAAACTGGTTCCTGGAGAGCTGTTCTGGACCCGGGAATAATGAGCTGGCTTTCCAGTCTCACCTGCCGTTAGCTTGAGAACCCGGGATGAAAATAGTTATGAAATGCGGAGATCTTTATGCTGCTACCTGATGCTGAAAATAGGACAAAGTATCTTTTAAATGAACAGGAGCGTAGTCAAAATGGACTGTTGTCTTTGGCAGCCTTGTTGTGTTCCTTTCGGGGTGGACTGTTGTCTTTTTCAGCCTGTGTATAATGTAATTTATCTTTGCAGAAACCCGCTCCACCCAAACCTGAACCCAAACCAAGAAAAACATCTGCAAAGGTAAGGGGTGCTCCCTCCCCAACTTTGGCTTTTTCAACAGAGAATAAATTATGATTCCATATCCCGGAGTCATCCGAGGAAAGGTCACACTGAATGATTCAGGCACAGTGTACCGACTAGGAAACTAGCATGGCTCCAGGCTTTCTCAAAAGGTATAGAGCACAGTTTTATGCTTTACTGGGAGTGTGTTTTCCATTTGGTCCATAGAGTGAAGGAAATCAGAAGCCTCACGTCCAAGGCAGGGTTTGGCGGCCGCCTCGTGGACACACAGTTCACCTAGTGCTCAGAAGGGGTGAACCCCGGCCGGGGCGACAGTGCTGCCAGCAGACGGAGGACTTGGGAGAGGCTCCTGACTTCACATAACTGGTCTTTGGAGGCCAGACTGATGACTGATAGTAATTGTGTAATAATTAATACCAGCAAATAGTTGATGCCAGCAAACAGTTATATGGCCCTTATCCTATGCCAGATCCTGTTCTGATTGCTTTTCTTATATAAACTGTCACGTTAGCCCTACTGAGGCGGGTCCCCCTACCTACCCGTTTTTCAGATGAGGAACCTGCCACCCAGAATTAGCAAAAAAATTCACCCCCAAATGGCTTTCCTGTGCTCTGCCCTTTAGAGCATGGTCCCTTGCTGTGAATTGTCTGAACCGATGTGTATTGTGATGCTTAAGTGGAACTCATTCCTGCAACTCGGTCTTAAAATCAGGACTGTGTCTTCCTCTGAGCCTTCCTTTTCCAGGGCTGTTTCAGCTTTCTTGGTCCATAAGCCCTGGGTTCCCACAGGCAGTGTTTCTCTGGCTGGGTTCCACCGTGGCTTCACCACATCCCCCCACCCCCACCCCGCTGCTGCTCTCCCCACAGCAGAACTTCATCCCACTCCAGGGAGACAGGAGGCTCACTGAACCCGGGCACAAGGGGAATCGGGTTTTCCCCGACAGCAAAGTCTGGTGGATTTTCTAAGCTGCCTGTTACCTTGGCATGGCGCCTCAGCATAACTCACTCAAAGCTTAGCAAAACTGGGTCTCCCTTTCCCCCTAAAAGCCACCGTGATGGCCCTGGTGATGCTCCCCTCATGTTTGGACAGAGGCTGGCTGATTGCAGCTAACAGCACACCATGTCTTACATGCTCTGTTTCCTTGTGCTCTGATCCTCTGTTAGAGAGAACCTGGCACAAAGATCAACAAAGGTGCCAAAGGGAAGAAGGAGGAAAAGCCAGAAGCTGGAAAGGAAGGTACTGCACCATCTGAAAATGGTGAAACTAAAGCTGAAGAGGTACTTTCCATACATACCTCCCACGGATTGAATCGGTGTCTCGAAAGAAATTGCTCGGTCCTTCAGCCGGCGAGCACACGTTCATGATGTCTCTTTTTATTGCCTGTAATGTTATTGCAGATCCACATCTCTCGCTCCACTGTTAATGTCTCAGCCTCCAGAGGTACCCCACCCAGCACACTGTCAGTAAAGGGGCAGATTGAAACAGTGAGAGTGAAGGGTACGGTAGAAAATTCCGCATGTTTGCAGTGAGTAGAGTCAGATAGTAGCGTGGTGTTCTTTTCACGATGAGCTGCAGGAGCTTTGCAGGTACAGCTTCTGTGGTCGTTTGCAAGTTTGCAAAGCGGAAAGCAACAAACGCAGCAGTGTTTGTGTTGTATATTCCTGCCTTGTGTGTTTTACACCCACCCAGAGTTGAAGTAGGTTTTGTAGCAGAGCTGCTTTTAAAACCCAGGTGCTCAAAAGTGTGCGTGTTGGTGGGACGGACTTTTCTTTGGCTTATGGTGGTTTTAATACTAACTTTATCTTTTTTGTTTTCCCTTCTTCGCAGGCACAGAAAACTGAATCTGTAGCTAACGAGGGAGAATGAATTGTCATGAGAATTGGGGTTGATTTTATGTACCTCTTGGGACAACTTTTAAAAACTATTTTTACCAAGAATTTTGTAAATGCTAATTTTTTTAGGACTCTACTAGTTGCCATACCAAAATATATAAGGATGGACATCTTCTCATAGCCATGCTTTTTGGAAATTTCCATCATCCTTGAGTAAAATAAATATCAATTTAATATTGGAAGCTGTCTGTAAACTTGATTCGGCCTTCCCTGCACTTGCTTTAAATACTCAGTCTTGTGCATACTGTGGTGTTTTTACTGTGCGTATTTGAATTTTTTCATGCAGTTTTTCTAGAGCAATAATCAGTGGTGCTTTTGTACCTAGGTTTTATGTGATTTTAATGAAACATGGATAGTTGTGGCCACCTGCTGACTATTTGTGGTTTCAAATAAAAGGTTTTCTTGCCTGCAAAATACCTGCCTGTTGGTAGTGTCTTTGCTAAATTTAGGCAGTGTTTCATTTTATTGTTGCAGAAGACGTGAGGAATTTCTACAGTCTGTCCCATGATGGTCTTTCTTCAAATAGGATTGTTTCTTGATTTTCTGGTCTTTAAAAATGTGATTTTAATAAAGCCATCTAGGAGTGCCAGTGTAGAAGAATTACATCTAATATACTTTACACTAGAAGTGGCCAGTGATAATTACCATATAATAAAACTTTATAAACACTGTTTTTTAAGACCTTATACGTAGGATAGCATTCTGCTAAACCAGAACTCGTGAAAAGCCATAAACTAAGACATCCCTGAAAATGTTCCCACTTTCAAGATGACACTAAGTTACATTTATATTAAAAGACTTTCTCATTCGCTGAGGACTTCACAGGTTTGAAAGCTCTTTACCGTCGTGACCACATTTCAGCCTGGTGTCAGCCTAAGAAAGGAGCTGGCATAAGTGTTATTAGAGCTAGTTTCTGGCTAAGAAAAGGAGTATGTGACTTACTTCAGGCCCACGGGACAGAGAAAAATTGGGACTTGAATTTGGTCTTTTGAATAGTATCTGGCTTAGTTTGTTTGGGCTGCTGTAGCAAAATACCGCAGACTGGGGGGCTTATAAAAACAGAAATTTTATTTCTTACAGTGCTGGAGGCTGGAAGTATGAGATCCGAGTGCCCTCAGGGTCGGGTGAGGGCCCTCTTCTGGTCATAGAATTCTCACTGTGTCCTCGTGGTTTTGGGGGTTTTCTTTTTAACATGTTAAAAACCATTCAGTTTTATTAATGAACAGATATTAAGTTCACAACTAGTCTAATAAGTAAGGCCTTTCACAATGCACGGTATCATCCTAGATCCGAGTATAGATGACAAGAACTCAGAAGCATTCATGTTCTTCTGATACAATAATCTGAGAGTTGTGATTTCTATGGTTTGCAAAACAAAGGCTAATTATTTAGCAAATATTATGTACAGATGTACATAATTTTATGACCTTTTAGGGAGGGATAACTGATATTTATCTGTGAAGATGTCTTCATTTCAACCATGTCAACTAATATCCATGACATATTACTTTTATAAAGATGCATCATGATTTTTGTTTTGTTTTGTTTTCATTTTGGGGGGGGGGGAGGTAATTAGGTTTGTTTGTTTATTTATTTTGTTTTATTTTATTTTATTTAATGGAGGTACTGGGAACCCATGACCATATATGCATGGGCTCTACCACTGAGCTATACCCTCCCCACTAAGATACATCAAGATTTTAATAAACTGTCATCTTGTCCTTCAAAAGCAATTTTACAAGAGCACTAATGCCATTCATGAGCTCCAGCCTCGTGACTTAAGCTCTTCCCAGAGGCCCCCCCTCCTAATACCATCGTCTTTGAGGGTTAGGATTTCAACATAGGAACTTTGGGAAGACAAAAACATTCAGACCATAGCAGTGTCTTTCTGTTTCTGGAAGGACATAGCAGTCCTAGGAGCAGAGGAACTGTTTTATAAATGTAATTTGTTTGCATTCTTGAGAAATTTAGTAGCTGTGTGAACACCCCCGAGAAGCTGAAACCTGAGGCATCCTCTTGGATGAAGACTTGACTCTTGTAAGGTGGAGAATTGTGATTGCGCTGCTCAGGAAACTCAGGAAACTGCAAAAAGGCTGTGATTCCTCAGGACTTCTATGCTTTTCTGTCGTGGTTCTCAAGAAAAACAAGCTCCCTCCTCCAGCGTGTATTTTGGGGCTCAGAATTTAGACCTGTGTCATTGTGCCAAGTTTGTCATTAGTCTCCTGCAGATATCAACCATATTATATATAGAATAATCTTGTTTATAGTTTCTTTGGCTTCTTATTATGAAATGTTCCTTAACTCATGAGTGTTACATACGCCAAAAACCCCTTTTACCCCAAAGAAAAATAGCTGGTATCCTGTGAACACTTCACAAAAATATTTTCAACGTGCAGTTAGGACACAGTTGAAGTACATTGCTGGCTCACTTCCAATCCAGAAGTGGAGTATAAACTTCATGGGATTACTTTTTTAAAAATTAAAAAAGTGCTACAGGTGATTTTTTTTTTAAATCAGAAATTACAATGAGATATAAGGTGAAAAGTCAAAGTTCCCCTTTCCCCCATTCCTGTCTCCCAGAGGTAATCACTGCCCACCATTTTCTCTGTGTTACTACGTATGTAGGCGTGTATGCGTGCATAGAGATGCACACACGTAGACATGCACTTACAATTTTTAAAGGACGGAATCATACTGTACATTGTATTTTGAATTTAATTCAACCAGTAAATTATAGTTGGAGATAAAGATTATTTCTCACACTGCAACGTTGCCAATGGTTCTGCAGTAAACATTCTTACACACAAAGCTTTGCCTACTTATGTCTTTCTACTCAATTAAATAATTTCCTACAAGTGGAATGTGTGAATCAAAGGGAACGTACATTTGATGTTTTGACGATTGCCGAAAAGGTGGTGCCCATTCCCTTCTATCAACAGCTTATAAATGCCATCTCTTCCTGTCCTCCTCAGCATTCTTATTTCAGTCTCATAAATGAAAAAGAATGCCTTACTGTTTTGATTTTAAATTGATTACTAGTAAAATTGAGCTTTTCATGTTTCATGTCACTTGAATTTCTTCTGCGAATTGTGATTTTTTTTTCTATTTTTCTATTGCGGAATCAGTGTGTTTTGCATCACTGTTATTTAGGATGACCATTGATGCCATTACTTTTAATTCAAACACACAGAGATCAGGGGTTCTGTAGGTCATTGGTACATGCCTCTTAAAGTTTATGGGTATTATCACTGCCCTGTTTACAAAGCAAGGGGGTAGTATTGAGCAGACAGCAACCAAAATGACCCAGGAGCCCCAGATTGATTCCCAAGAACTTGAAGACCTGATGGAGACACTGCCTGTAAATACATAGAAGGTTTGGGAATCTCATCCACTGCCCCATTGCTTACCCATTTGGTGGAGGTATGCACGTTGGAAAAATACATGCTCTCCAAAATGCTTGTCTGCTAATCTGCTGGAAAGTCATAATAACCCTATGAATCTACAGTGACTGAGTCAAGTGGCACCTCCCTGAAGTTGAGCAATGCGCTACATCTACAGTCCTCAGTGGTCATCCTGAAGTTCTCCCCGGAGGCTGGCCCGCGGCTTGTGGTGGAGTAAGAGCCAGCCTTGAGAAGCAAGTAGCTCTGAAAATCCCATTTTCAGGTTCTGCGAAAAGACAGTGTGAACTCAAAGTCAAGGTACGTTGGTCCAGGTGAACTGTTTCATAAAATCTTGAATGTACGTTTACATAATCAAGGAGTTTGAAACAAGGTTGTGAAATGAAGGGTTTTTTTTTTTTTTTTTTCCTGTCCCGAAATTTTAGGAGACTTTACTCTTGGCTAGAGGTACAGGTGCTGTCCCTGAGGTTGCTGGTTCCAGCAGGCTTAGGGAGGTCACCTCAACTTTTAGCTGTCACCTATGCTAACATGTCTCTTCTTTGAATGCTTTTCTCTTAATCGTGAGTTTTAAACTTTCATTATTGTTTTCTATTACTTTATTCAGAACATTAGTATAAAATATCCTGCAATAATTATAATGAGTAAGATAATAATAATTAGCCACAGTTAATTTAATGCTCTGTAACAAGCACTTTTCATAAATTAATTTGGGAGAGAATAAGTGAATTCTTTAATTTTTAATATAATGTTCCCATCCCCTAGTACAAATAAGCCTTTTTCCCCAGTGCCAGATGGAGGGTCCGGCTCTTTTAAAACTGCAAAGGGAACCTGTGATTATACATCTCTCCCTTGGGGGAGAAGAGAAAGTGAAAGTCCAGTTTTAAAATTATATTTACATGTAAACTTCATGACCTAGAGTTAGGCAGTGGTTTCTGAGGTATGACAGAAAAATCACAAGCAACCAAATGAAAAAACAGATAAATTAGACATCAAAATTTAAAACTTCAAGAAAGTCCAGGGACAGTCCACAAATAGGAGAAAATATTTGCAAATCATATACCTGATAAGGGTATAGTATCCAGAATATATAAGTTACTCACCATCCAACAATAAACAATAAACAATTTTAAATTAGCAAAGGATTTGAATAGACATTTCTCCAAAGACATGTATCAATAGCCAATATACAAATGAAGGGATGCTCAACATCATTGGTCATTAGGGTAATACAAGTTAAGAATATAAAAACAAATATATATATGTATATGCATGACTGGGATATTGTGCTATACACCAGAAATTGACACACTGTAACTGACTATACTTCAATTTTAAAAAATTCAAACCCATAAGGAGATAACACTTTATACTCACTAGAATGACTATTTAAAAAAATGGAAAATAAGTGTTGGAGAGGATGTGGAGAAGTCGAAGCCTTCATTTATTGCTGGTGGGAATGTAAAATGGCGCAGTGTCTTTGAAAAACAATTTGGAAGCTCTTCAAAAATTTAAACATAGAGTTACCAAATGACCCAGCGGTTCTACTCCAAGGTATACACCCAAGAGAATTTAAAACATATATTCACTCAAAAATTGTGCATGAATGTTTATAGCAATATCTTTTATTTTCCCCAAAGTGGAAACAACCACATGTCCATTCACTGTTGAGTGGATGAACAAAATGTAGTATATCACAGTGGAATATTATTCCACCATAAAAAAGAGTGAGCTACTGAGACTACCACAAGGATGACCCTTGAAAACATCGTGCAAGAGAAGGCAGTCACAAAAACCACTTATTATATTATTACCTGCGTGTGAAGTATCCAAAATTGACAAATGGCAGAAAGTAGATTCATGATTCCCAGAAGTTTGGGGGAGGGGAGAGTGGGCAATGACTGATAATGGAAAATTTCTTTTAGGGGGATAATGAAAAGGTTCTGGAATTAATGGCAATGGTTGCACAACCTCGTGACTCTACTAAAAACCACTGACTTGTACACTTTTAAAAAAATGACGTTTACGAGGCTATTGAAAGCACTGGACTTGGAATCAGGAGGTCTGGGTTTAAATCTCAGCACTGTTTCTCACTAATTGTGTGAACCCAGACAGGTCATTTAACTTCTGCCTCTCAGTTCCTCATCCTTAAAATAGAGATAACATCTGTTTGACAAAGCTATTAGGGCTGAATGAGAGTCACTGTGAAATCACGCCATGCCCACAATGCTGTAGGTTTTCCATAAATGCCAACTGAATTGAGATTGGATGAATACAAGTGGACCTTGCAGGTGTTCTCCTATGTGTGTATATATATGTATTTAATGTATATCATGTATGTTTGTCATAGGCAGTCAGCCATGGGTCAGTGAGTCTCCTCTGAACAGTGCAAAAGGAAGACTCATGCTTCACTTCAAAGGCAATATAATGTAATGGTTAAGCTCATGAAATCTGAAACCAGACTGCCTGGGTTCAAATCCTGTCTTTGTTTCTTACTGGCTATATGACCATGGACAGATTACTCAGATTATTTTTTTTCTTTGACATTTTTTATTGCTCTGGAGCCATCATTTGTTTCTCCCTCACCTCATTCTGAAAATAAAGCTGAGAAGATTTTCAGAAATACAATTTCACAAGACAGACATTAAGGAGATGTGGAAATAGGAACAAAAAGAAAATAGGGCAAGGAAATAAGACAAGATTAATATAGAAAAATAAATACCATACAATAAATAGAAATAGTTCTGAGTTTCCTAGTGACTAGCAAAAATAGAAACATGACCATTTACAGCATTCTCAACATGCACAAGATGAAACCAAAGCTGGTCAGAAAAAAATCCTGCATTTCCCTAATACTGGCAATTTGAGTTAAACAGAGCTTCATATTCTGAAAAGCATATTTCCACATTTCAACAACGTGGAATGCCAGTCCCTACCCCACCCTGCTGGAGGTGCGGTGGTTCATCAAAGGCTGCCTTTTGTAGATGAAAAAATACTCTGTGTCTTAGAGTTCCCATCTGTAAATGGGAATAAAAATAGTCCTCACTCTATAGGGTGTTCTAAGTGTTAAGCGGTGCAAAGAAGTGTTCAGGAAATATTATGACTTAAACTGTGGAGCCGGTGAAATGTTAGTCCCTTGATGGCAGTGAGCATTGTCTCATTCACCTTTGTGACACCTAGTAGAGGCACAATAAGTATCTGTTGAACTGAATGTAGTCTTCTGCAGACCGGCAAGAGCCAAGCTTGGGGTTATACCATTGCTATATTTGTGTCCAAATTAAGCTCATTGGACAGTGTCATCCAAACATACAAACCACAATTCAGGCTAGTATTCCTTGGAATGAATGCAAAAATGAAACCATCTTTCCCATACTTTTAAGAACATTTTTCTGCTGGTTGTGGTACTATTCTTGGGACAGTACTAGCTCGACCTATGTATTCACATATTTATTTTTAATTTAGACCCAACTTCACTTTTCTAGAAAAATTACACCATGATCTGTAATACCTTTCTTTCTAGATCACAAATTACCTAGCAATTGAACATGGAATATTCACTTAGAGATAAATACGCCTGAACTATGTTGATGGGTCTCACTGAGTTCCTCGGAGCCAAGTCCTCAACCATGAAGATGGGAAGAATCCAAGGTCACGCAGTTTCCCTCTGAGGTGGTTTAGATTCCCCTTGACAACAGGACAGGCAAAGAGTTTCCTCAGACGTACTGAATACCTCCAGTCTCTGGTCATGAAGAAGTTATCACTCAAACAGCTCTGAGAGTTAGAAAGTACTTTTTTCTTTAATTCTTTTCTTTTCTAGGGTGGAGGTGGGGAGGTAATTAGGTTTATCTTTTATTTACTATTATTTGTTTAATGGAAGTACTGGAGACTGAACCCAGGACCTTGTGCCTGCTCTTTGCCACTGAGCTCTACGCTCCCCTTAAAAAAGTACTTTCTTATTGTCGAGCTAAGAACCATGTTCTTGTAGCTTCCAACTCTCGATGCTGGGTCTACTAGGGTCAGGGACATACTGAGTGAACTAACTGATTCTTCCTCCAACGGTCTTCAAACATCTGAAGACCTGTTAGATCCCCTGGGAAACACCTTGGTTTCTCTCACCCATCTTTATAGATAGGACCTAGATCTCTTTTAAAAATGTAATGTACTTAAATTTGCCTCATAAATTCAGATGGCTGAGAAATAGGAGCAGAAACTTTTCAAAACAATCCCATTAGGTTGAACTATATGAAATGCCTATCTTACTTTCTCTTTGAACCTTCAAAATCAGCAATTTCACATGATTCAACCGATACCCTTCCTTGGTCTTTCCTCCTTGTGCAAATTTGATAATATATCTTCTGTGAATTGATCCTGCTCTGTAATAGGATGTTTGCCCGGCAAAGAACACCAGGATTGCACCAAAGTCTGTCTTCCACATTCGTCTATTCATCAGAAAAATACTGAATATCTAAATGCTGGGCATTTTGCAAGGCACTGGGGATACAGTGGTGAGAAGGTCAGTGTCCTGCTCTTATGGAGTTCAGACTCTGGTGGGGAAGCCAACATTAGTAACACAAATAAATATGTGTTTATAAGAGCCATTACTAAATCCTAACCTTTCCCACAGTAAAACCTTCATATAATTACTCTAATGGATTTCATTTTGAGCACAGATTTTAGCCACAAACAAGCACACATAAAACTAAATAAGTTAATTTATTGAATAGCATTTTAAAAATATCATTCACCTGGTTGCTATAGAGTGCCTGTGAAAAATGACTATTTGGGCTTGACATAAAGGTTTAGTTGTACTTCCAGGAAATAACTGGTCCTGAGTACTTCCTGTGGTTCTCCCACTGATGTCTTTTTGTTTGTTGTTTTTTTTTTTATTTTTCATTTCTTTGATTGAAATATAGTTGATATACAATGTTGTGTTAATTTCTGGTGTACAGTAAAGTGATTCAGTTATACACATGTATGCATTCTTTTTCATTATAAACTATTACAAGATATTGAATTGGTTTCCCATGCTATACAGTAGGACGTTGCTGTTTATCTAGTTTATATATACCAGTCAGTATCTGCGAATCTCGAGCTCCAAGTTTATCCCTTCCTACCCCCTTCCCCTGACTGGTGACTATAAGTTTGTTCTCTATGTCTGTGAGTCTGCTTCTGTTTTGTAAATAAGTTCACTTGTGTCATTTTTTTAGATTCCACATATAAGTGACATCATATGGTATTTGTCTTTCTCTTTCTGGCTTACTTCACTTAGTATGAATCTCCATTTCCATCCATGTTGTTGTTGCAAAAGGGCATTTTTTCATTCTTTTTATGGCTGAGTAGTATTCCATTGTGTGCATGTGTGTGTGTGTGTGTGTGTGTGTGTGTGTGTGTATAATATCACATCTCCTTTATTCAGTCATCTGTCAGTAGACATTTAGATTGTCTTCCACGTCTTGGCAATTGCAAATCATGCTGCTATGAACATTGGGGTGCATGTACCACTGACGTATTTTTGGACTAAAAGACTCCAATCTGTCACACAAATGACCTTGGAATTTGAGTAACTTGAAAGTTAAAACAATTTGAGGAGAGTGGAGGATGGATGGAAGGAGGCCTTAGAGATGGACTGACCTTTGTGGGTATCTGATACAATTTTGTTCTGAGACCCAAGTCTATTTTGATACACCTTTATTACTCAGGATAGTCCCCTTGGGCCTTGTGGTTTCAGTCCAAATTGGGAACTGGGGAGACTGCCCAACCACCTGGGTAATCAATCAACCAATCATGCCTATATAATGAATCCCCAATAAAAACTCTGCACGCCACAGCTCTAGTGAACACCCCAAGCTGGCAATATTCCCTGTGTATTGTCAGACATCAATATGGGAGTTAACACTTTCTGAGGACCATGTAAAGCTTTGCCTTTGGAAGGCTCCTAGACCCTTCCCTTTGTCTCTTCCTTTAGCTGGTTCTAATTTGTATCCTTTCTCTATAATAAACTATAACCATGAGTATAATTGCCTGCACTGAGTTCTCTGAGTCCTTCCACATCTATTACATTATCAAACCTGGGGGTGACTTTGAGAACCCCCTACACCTGCATTTGTTCGAAAGTGAGGTTGGTGTCAGAAGTGCGGACAGTCTTGGGGACTGTACCCTTAGACTTTGCAGTTTGCCTAGCTAGGGCACGGGCATTCTCCATACTTCTATATGTATATTTAATATTCATAATGTAAGTGTTAATGAATTGTGCTAGAACCTACTATTTACCTATTGTTACAGCTTAAAAAAACTTGGGAACAGATAACTACCTTGCCCAAGGCTATATGATGAGTAACTGGTGGAATCAGAATTTAACCCTTGCCACTCTGCTCCAGAGCTTGTGCATTTGCTGATAAGGAAAAAGCTTATCTCCCGGATGTAAATGAAAAGAATTCTGGAGTAGGTAGGTCCAGGCTGGGTCCTGTCTCTGCCATTCTCTAACTGCAGTTCTGTGCAATAATAATGAGCCTTCAGAATGCAGACCCTGAGGTGTAGCAAGACACCAACCCCTAAAAGAAAGATTCAGGGATGTTTAATACTACACTTTTTGTTTTCTAAGGTCATTAAGTGGACTAATTAATTTTATAAAGAAGTCCAAGAGTTCTAACAGAATGGGCTTTCTCATAAACTTTTCCCTTGTCCAAGAAACAAGACCTCCACATTCTCTAACCATTCCAGTTAATAGGGGGCTTGCAATAAAATGTCAGTGGCATGGAAAAAAAATGCTTTTAAAGAGAGAGCAGCCCCCCTCCTCCACTAATTGATAGTTGACAATAATCCAAATCGAAATGGCATGTGCTTCAGAATTCAAAAATAAGAGTGGCAAAAATTTCACTGCCCAAAAGATATTCTGTGAGGGAAGAAGTTCTCTCTCACAAGTGATGTTCCTGAATACGCTTCTTTTGCAAAATTCAAAATGTTCCAATAAGAAAGGTTTCATTTTAACAGGCCACCGATGTCAAGCCTTCACAAGCACTTTGGTAATTTTGTAAGCCAACTAGCTGAATGTGCATTCAATTTTAATCAAATCTTGCAGAGGGATGGTACTATATAGATGCAAGCGGAAAGTGTGAATGACCCTCTGCAGTAGTCATGAAGTTGGGCAGTTGCTCTTTGAATATGTGCAACCATGTGTGAGCAACGCCCTTACACACGTTGTGAAGGTGCTGTTACACATTTGTGAGGGTGCTATTCTTCCCTCGCACCCCCAAAAAAAGCCTGGACGTAAGCAATTCACTAGTGGGGGGGGGGGGGGAATTGGGCAATGCCCGGAGCACATAAAAACAAGAGAAATCCAAGAGATTAAACCTCTGGCGCTGCTTTATTCTGCTAACTTGAGCCTAATGGCCAAACGAATCTCTAAGAGGTTTTAGTTTGGGCTCTTCTGTGAAATTCCTTAAGTGGCTTATATTTCACCTAAAAGAAAAAAAAAAAACAAAACTCAGCTCCAAACATTCCAAACATTGTATTTTGACATAATGCTTTGCTCTGATCTCTACCAGAGTCATTTTCCAGACTTTTTTTTCAATGATTAAAAAAAAATTTTGGGTTCCAAAATGTAATTAGGCCCAGTCCCAAAACCTTATGTAGCAATAAAAGAAACAAAAAAAAAAAAAAAGAAGAAGAAGAAAAAAAACAAGTAAAAAGGGAAAAAAAAACCCATCACCAAAGGAAAATAGGAAATAGTGTTTACATGTTGTCTTATCCATAAAATAAGAATAATAAAGTAAAAGTGCCCATCTCAGAGGGGCTGTTACAAGGATTAAATGAGTGAATATTTTTAAAGTGCTTACAACAGTGCCAGCACATAGTAAGCTATATAACGTCATTTGATGAAGGTCTTTAACACAAGTAGAAGAAATGTTGCAGGCACAAGTGGGATGTAGTGAGTGACCATCAGAAAAACTGCCTTTGTCTTCCTTATAAGTAATTAAGTACCATGAGGCAGTTGTGGAGGTAGAGAAAATTGAGGTCCAATGGGAGAAATGTGTTTCCAGCAAGTCTTCACTAAATGTGTTATTCCTTGGTTTGTTTTCATTATATGAGTATTTTTTTCTTGACTTGAAATTTTATTATTTGTTGACTTCTTGAGAGTTTTGCTTTTTTTTTTGTATACATATATAAATATTTTATTGAAGTATAGTCAGTTTACAATGTTGTGTCAGTTTCTGGTGTACAGCATAAAGCTTCAGTCATACATGAACATACATATATTCATTTTCATATTCTTTTTCACCATAAGTTACTACAAGATATTGAATACAGTTCCCTGTGCTATACAGTACTATATGAGTTTTTGATTCCTCCATACTTTGAAGTTCGCCTCAAGGGAAAGAGCTGAATTGGGACTCTTTGTGACTAGAATCTTTGGCCTGGAAGGTTGGCGCCTTCCACGGTTTCTCATGCCAAGCCTGGGAGAGACTGTTCCCGTTCCAAAAGCTGACAGGAGCGTCCATGCAAATTTTCCTGAAAGAAATGAATGAGACGAAACTCCAACAGATTTCTGCCTTTGTGGACCCTTAACTCGCCTCATTAGCTTGGTGAATTAGCAGTGAGAAGGCCAGAATGCAGAGAGCAGGCCTCGGCCCTGGGGGTGGGGACGCAAGAGGCCCCCCAGATCACGAAGCAGGACCCCTCTTGCAGCCAGCCAGTTGAGGATACTCCAGAAAGGCTGCAGCGAAAAGACTGCAGAAAAGCTGCTACCAACTTTTGGCTGATCCCACAGGAAGGGGGGTTTGGAACTTCGAGCCCTGCAAAGTGATATTTATACCCAGAAAAGGCTTTGGAGTGCCAAACCTAGTGAGCGTAAGATATTACATCATTTACACTTCGGGACATAAAAAAAGAAAGAAAAATTTAAGGTTGTTTTCAGTAGCTCTTTGCCATCTCCAAAGGGAGAGGAAAAATGATTGAAAATGGAAAATGGCATTAAACTGCAACAGGAGGGACCCAGGTCTAATATAAAGAAGACCCTTCAGCCCTTCAGGCTGTCTTACAATAGTTGTATTCAGCTTATCAGATCCAGACACTTTGTGTAGCAAATATTAGTTAACATCACCATGACTGTCCTGAACTAAAGCTCATAGATAACATGACATACCTACAGGCTTTTCAAAACTTAACACTGTTGGTGGGAATGTAAATTGGTGTAGCCACTAGGGTAAACAGTCTGGAGGTTCCTCAAAAAATTAAAAATTGAATGACCATGTGATCCTGCAGTTCCATTTCTGGGTATTTATCCGAAGGAAACAAAATCACTATCTTGAAAAGATACATGTACCCCATGTTCATTGCAGAATTATTTACAATAGTTAAGATGTGGAAACAACACAAGTGTCCATCAATGGATGAATGGATAAAGAAGATGTGGTGTATAGGAATGGAATTCTACTGAGCTATAAAAAAAAAAGAACAAAATCTTGCCATTTGTGACAACTTGGATGGACTTAGAGAGTATTATGCTGAGTGAAATAAGTCAGACAGAGAAAGACAGATACCACAGGGTTTCATTTATATGTGGAATCTAAAACAACAAAACAAACAAGCAACAACAACAGCAAAATCCAAGTTCATAGATACAGAGAACAGAACAGATTGGTGGTTGCAGGGAGGTGGGGGGATGGTAAATGGGTGACGGGGTCAAAAAGTACAGCCTACAGCAGTTATTAAAAAAAAAGTAACTCATAGGAATGTGTAGTGTACAGCATTGTGACTATAGTTAATAAGGTATTGCATATTTGAAAGTTGCTAGAAGAGTAGATCTTAAAAGTCCTCATCACAAGAAAAAAAATGTCTGTATCTAGGTATGGTGATGGATATTAACTAGACTTATCGTGGTGATCAGGTCACAAAAGATACAATATAGAATCATTATGTGGTACACCTGAAGCTAATATCACATGTCAATTATACCTCAATTTAAAGAAACCTCAGTAGACTGCTCTAACCATAAAATGAAGAACTTAATTTAAAATAATTATAGTAAACTATGTATTTCCATATGTAAATATTTGGGTGTGACTTCAGAAGATATATAGAGTAGATAGATGCATAAAATAAGTTCAGATCTAAGAAACATAAGACCTATTCAGTGAGTTATCAACATACTTCCTTTACACTTGAGACTTTAGGAGATAAATATGTTTATATGTAAGCATGGGACCGCTGTGATGCAACAGCTGCTTTTGTATTGGAAACTCAAACACTACAATGTAGTTGCTGTTGGTGATGCGATTTCCTGAAATGGTGCACAACACTTGTTAAAGTTCCAAACGAAGCACAATGTTTGAAACTGTGCAAAAAGTATTCAGAATACTAGGTGTGTATATGTTAAAACAGAGTTGGGTTCTTGGCTTAGAAACTTATAAACAGGATTTTTTTTAATCCACATGAGCATCCAGGGAACACATAAAAGTTGTGAGAGACACAGAACAATGTCACGTTGTACAGGACTGTTCACACATTCCAGAATGTCTGGCATCCCTGGTTCCTGCTCAAGAAATGCCAGTCATCCCCTCCAGAACCCCCTCACCACCTCCCCGCTGTGGTCATTGAGACAACTAATAATAACTCCACAAAAGACCAGAACACCCTCTGAGAGCATAGTACAGCCCACATTAAGAAATCCCACTCTAGAACCTTGGTAACCTCCCCTTTGAAGTCAGAGCGGGACTGGGTGTGAGGTCAGGCCCCAAGGGGTGGGCCCTGTGCTCTTGTTTTGGGGTATGATGGAATGGAAGGTTTGAGATCACAGATAAACTTCCTTCTCTGTGTTTCTCCACTCCAACTTTAATTTTCATTTACTTTATCTTTTTTAACCAAATGTTTTAAAAGTCAAGTGGTCTTAAGAGTTCCCTGCTATAAGCTTCCAAACAAGCCCTCTCCCCAAAGGCATATACTCTCAGGTATTTCCTAGGGTATTTGCTTCCATCATCCTAAATAATGTGCTTTTCTACCTCTAGGGCTTGATTTTATAGATCACAATCATTTTAATTATATACATTATATACTATTAAAATAATTTGTAATCATAAGTGTTATCTATTGGCTTACAGATAAGTGACATGCCCAAGATCACGTGACTGTAAAACAGCAGAGACGGGACTAAAGCCCAGAATGTTTGCTCTTATTAGATGTTGTTTTCAACCTTTCTTTGATAGCTGAAGTGTCATGGGACTTCTCTGCTTAGATTTCCTTCTGGCAAAAACTCCATTAAGTCCCTGTTCCAACAGCACCTTCTTCCTGAAACCTTTGCTGATCCTCCCCAGGCAGGTCTCTTCTCTGAGTTTCCCCAGCACTTTGTTGGTGCCTCCATCTTGGCACTCATCATGATGACTCACTAATTGTCCTTCTCACACCATCCAAAGTCAGATTGTGAGTTCATCAAAGCCCTAGGCAGCCTCTAGTTCCACTTGCTGTCCCCAGACCCCAGCAGGTCATCAGCTGGAAAGTGGAAATTGTGGCATCTCTGTGCTGGCACCTGTGCTAAGGGTCCAGGTACACAGACGACTAGAACAGACCACATTGCCTGGCTTCCAAGCCTCCAGTTGGGTATGTATATGAATGCATGAGTGCTCCTCTCTCCATTCAGAGAGGATAGCTATCAGAGATGACTTGCTTTGCACCTGAAAATGTAAAAGATTAGCCAAATCAGACTGAAAGATACACATGCAAGACAAACTAGAGTCACAAGATAATGAAGATACTAACAGGGGAGTAGAGTTAAAAGAGGAGGCCAGTCAAGGTACGTTCTTATAAGAACAAAGATGAAAAATGATTTTTGGTGAATGGAAGTGCTTTATAAGTAAGGCCAACAGGAGATGTCTACATTAATCGAGATGGGAAATGGTCAAGTCTTGCATTTCCTTTCTTTTACAACCTAAGAAGGAAGACATCCTCATTAACTTTGGTAAATAACCACAGTTATAAAAAAAAAAAAAAACTGTGAAGAGGTAACCTATTCCTGAAACCAAAGAACAAATTCTTGGTTTTATCACTTGCCACACATCCTCTGAAGGCTTTTATGGGCCAAGACCCATACCTCCTCCCAGCATCTCCTTCCCATGAAGAGACCAGATTTGATATCTGTGGTTGAATTAAAAATTGAGGGAGAAGTAAAACTGTCTTTATTCACAGACAACAAGAAGGATCCCTACATAGAAAATCCTAAGGAAACCATACACACAAAAAAACTGTTAGAACTAATGAGGAAAAAAAAACTCAACAAGATCATAGGATACAAGATCAATATACAAAAATCGATTGTATCTTCAATGGAACATTACTCAGCCATAAGAAAGAATGAAATAATGCCATTTGCAGCAACATGGATGGATCTAGAGATTATCATATTGAGTGAAGTAAGTCAGACCGAGAAAGACAAATACCATATGATATCAGTTACATGGAATCTAAAAAAAAAAAGATACAAACCAAAAACAGACTCACAGACATAGAAAACAAACTATAGTTACCAAAGGGGAAAGGACAAGGAGGGATAAATTAGGGGTTGGGGATTAACAGACATATACTACTATATATAAAATAGATAAACAACAAGGACCTACTGCTTAGTGCAGGGAACTATATTCAATTTCTTGTAATAATATATAATGAAAAAGAATCTGAAAAGAAAAAATATATGTACATATTTGTATAACTGAATCACTTTGCTGTACACCTGAAACTAACACTGTAAATCACTACACTTCAATAAAAAAAAAATTTTTTTTAAAGATTGAATGTTCCATAGCAGGAAAAAAAATTGTTTCTATATACTAACAATGAACAATCCAGAATGTTCTAAAACTGGATTTTAGCAATGGTTGCTAAACTCAGTTTATTTGCCCAAAGTATCATTGAATCACATGCTTAAAATGAGTGTACTTTATGGCATGTACACCTCCATAGTTTTTTAAACATTGGGGCATGTCAAAAAGCAATAAAAGACAATATATTTTTTTCCACAAAAGAAGATTTCACTCATTAACTAGTCCTAATTTCTATGTTGTTATCCCTTGTGTCAAATACTCTAGCCTTGAGGAGTATTTCTAGGTCATACCCAGAGTAGAAATTGAGAAGAGCCAGTGTCATACAGCTCAGCACTGACACCAGCGAGCAGGACTTTGACAATCACACTTGAATTACTGTTTTAGCATTGATGAGCCTGGTCACAAAACAAAAACAAAACAGACCAAGGGCAGTTCTGAGGGATTAGGCTCTGTATTCCCTGGGGTTGGGTGGGTCGCACCCTAATGGGACAAGGGGCACTGACTATTTGGAAGGAAACGACCTCCTCAACATCCAAGACACAGTCAGCTGTTTGGACCCGAACAGGGGCCCTGGCTTTGATCACCAAAAAGCATGGAACGCTCACAATTCTCAACACTCGGCTCTGGACAACTCCCAGCGTCTTTGCAGACAAAGAGGAAAACACAATCCTGAGGACCTACAAGTGATCGTTGCAGAGAATTTCAGTGGCACAATTCCCACCAATGGCCCTGTGCCTTAGGCTTTTTAAAGCCCTAGACACTGTTAATTCAAATCACATTTGTAAACATAAAACGTTCCCAGTAACAACTGTAAGAATATTTAATACTTTTATGAAGAATTTATATTTCCTGCCTAGAAATATCATAAAAACCATCAGTGGAGTAAATTTAGATTCTGGGCTCAGAAACAAAGTTTTCAGATATAATCTCCCATGGTTTGGTGATTAAAATAAACAGGTGCTCAACAGGAAAAAAAAAAGTCTTTTTTTTTTAATACAACAGTGCAATTCATGAACTAATTCTATGGCATTTGGGCCCATAGCCATTTTTATTTAAGCTTTGTTTTGTTCTTTTTTAATCTCTTATTTTTGAGAACTACTGAGGGACCTATGAAAAAGACAGTAATCCTTTGTTATCTGTCATATTTTAGGAGTGCTACATTAGCCAAATACTCTGGTTCAAAAAGAGTTGACTATTTGCAATGGATAATAATAATAACTCCACATATGTACTAGGCCTTGACACAAATATGTCCTAATATTCTGGAAAGAAGTTTTAGTGAGGAAACGAAAGCATCTTGTATGTGGTCACAAGGAGCAGCAGGTAGATTTGTAGTGCCAGGCACTGTGCTAAGCATTTTATATACATTGTGACTTTTAATCTTTATGATAAATCTAAGGAGAAACTTGCTCTTATTCCACAGATAATGAAACAGGAATTTAAGAGTAGCTCTTGCCCAAAGTTGTTAATACAAATTGTAGAAAGACTCTCATCAGAGTCTACCTGGTTCTAAAGTGCATTCTTCCTCTCTCCTACGTGGCATCCCACAACTCTTCTTTGATGAGAAAGGAAGCAAGGTTGTCAGCGTGTCAAGTTCTGCAAGATTGTCAATGTGAAAATGAATGATTATAATTTCCAGAAAAAGCTAGTTGAATAAACTCTTTTTCTGTCAAAAAAAAAAAAAAAGGCACCATCATCATTGTCATCATCACCGATAAGGGTTCCCCAAGAAAGCCACCTAACTTTCATTAATGACATTGAATTGCAAAAATCCCTCAAATATGGCAAGTTAACGGCCACTTTGGATTCAAAATATGGGCTTATAAAGAGGAACGGCAAAAGGAAACAACTCTTGGAGCTTTGATGCGAAGCATGCATTAAAAAGGTAATTTATTTTTTAAAATGTCTACTGAATGAACTTCAGGATGAAATAATGAATATTAAATTAGGCTTTTTGAAATATTGAAGGAACCTTCAGAGGAACCAAATACTAACTTTTTTTATTTCAGATTTTCTTCTTTGATACTAGCATTTGTTTTAGAAAAGCCAGTTATCTTTAGCAGGAATCCAAAATTAAATAAATTGATTTTAAAAGAGAGGGTTTTAATAAAATACCTCTGTTCCTGAGGCATTTGTATTTCCATCAACAGTGTCCTTACAGAGTCCAGAAGCTAAAGAGTAATTTAGGATTGTACCCTTTCAGGACCAGGTGAAATAGCAATAATTAATGTAATGGGGTTAGTAGAGGGCCAAATAGCTTTTCCTGAATTAGCGTGTAAAAGGGAATGTGGCAAATTAACTGTGTATGACTAAACTCCATTTTATTTGCTGCTGGGTGCCATACTGCTAGAGCAGGCAAAGGACCTGAATAGACATTTTTCCAAGGAAGGCATACAGATGGCCTACCAGCACATGAAAAGATGCTCAACATCACTGATTATCTGGGAAATGGAAATCAAAACCACAGTGAGTGTCACCTACACCTGTCAGAATGGCTATTATCAAAAAGACAAGACGTAACAAGTGTTTGTGGGGCTGTGGAGGAAAGGGAACCCTTGTGCACTGTTGGCGGGAATGTAAATTGTTACAGCCACTATGGAAACAGTATGGAGCTTCCTCAAAAAATTGATGAAGAACTACCATACAGTTCAGCAGTTTCACTTCTTGGTATTTACCCAAAGAAAACAAAAACACTAATTTGAGAAGATACATGCATCTCTATGTTCACTGCAGTTTTATTTACAACCAAGATACAGAAGCAACCTAAGTGTCCATCAATAGATGAATGGATAAAGAAGATGTGATACATACATACACACACACACACACAATGAAATATTATTCAGCCATAAAAGAATGAAATCTTTCCATTTGTGACAACCTGGATGGATCTATACAGTATTATGCTAAGTGAAACAAGTCAGACAGAGAAATACAAAAACCATATCATCTGACTTAGATGTCCAATCTAAAAAATAAACAAACAAGCAAAAGAAACTGAAAATGAACTCATAGATACAAAGAACAAACTGGTAGTTGCCAAAGGGGTTAAGGTGGATGGACTAGGTGAAGTGAAGTAAGAGGTACAAACTTCCCATTACAAGGTATATGTCATGAAATATTATACATCATAAAAATATCATAAAAAATATTGTAATAAATGTGTATGGGGACAGATGATTCCTAGACTTTTCATGGTGATCATTTCATAATGTATTTAAATGTGGAATTGCAATGTTGTACACCTGAAATTAACATAATATTGTAGGTCAACTATATTTTACTTTTTAAAATGACCTAAAAATCTCAATAAGGTAAATCAGGGAAGATTCAGTGCTCTTGTAAAGTATTGAATTATTTCTACCTTTACAAGATGAAATGAAATCCACTTAAACAGGTGTATGCAGAAAAACTCTTGAATTTTGCTTGTAAGAATTTCTAACTATTGATTTGGGTATTATTAAATGCTATTGAAATGATGTTTCAGCCTGCAGAACCAAGAGTATCAAGGGATCCAACCCCAGATGAATACTCATTAATGACTAAATTCAAATCCAGATCTCAAAATTTACTACTTAAATGTGATGAGGATCCTCTTCCAGAGACAATGGAATCAGACCTCCAGAGAACAATAGAAAATGTCTTTCATCCATTTGCTAGCCAAGATGTGCTGTGACAGAGACATTGCCAAGTCTTTACCAAGCCCATCTTACTTTCTTTCCTCTTGCACCCCTTTGTAGTTACACTGGGGCCATGTGAGTTCTGGCTGATGGAAATTTGGAGGTAGTAATATATAGGACTTGTAGGCCTGGCCACACCTTCTGTAATGACCAGGCTCTGTGTTGACAATGGTGGTGTCACAAGATAGAAGGAGCCTGAGCTCCTCTTGAATGACTACCAACCACTTTGGACTGTGATGGGAGCAAGCAATACATTTTTATCAAATTAAACCACTGAGGTCTGAGACTGTTTGTTACAACAGTTAAGCTGACTAATACAGTTCACCTACATCTTCTGTTACAGATCTTCTTAACAAAGGCAAAGCCAGATCAAGTAGACTTAGACTGTGGACAGAGGCACACCAAGTTGGATTTTAGGGGAGTATGAAATAGGGTGTTATTCTTTGAAGAGCTAAGTTTCATGATATTTTACTTTCCCTCTTTTCATCAACATCAGACTTTTATTTTCAAAAATTCATTCAGGAGTTGCCATTTCATTTGCTTTGCTTCTGCTTCTCCATCCAGAGCAGTGAAGCTGGACAGTGTTGGAGAAGGGGGGAAAAAAAGAGCTAAATAAGTCAAAGAAAAGGGACTTTACTTGTAGTTGCTAAACCTTTAAACTCCTTTGATAGTCCCACCCCAGGGAAAAGTAGCCCCTTCCATGTGCTGAAATCAGATCACTGGGATCAGTCCTCCTCTGTCTGGGGTGGAAGCAAGCAGTGTGGAAGGACAGCAGGAAAAGAGGACTCATGCTCACTGTTCTGGGGAGCACTGATGATCACTGGGACAGACTGCACTGGTCAGGATCCCCTCCTGTGCCCCAAAAACATATGAATAGGCTAAATCAGATTTCACCTCACTAAGAAGAAAACTCTAAAGCCCTTTAAAAGCACCATTTATATACAAGTGCAAATATGTTCATTGTGGATCACGTTTAGCTGTTCATTAAACCAAATCCCCTGGGGACATTTTATGCCAGTGCTTTGGAAATTAGTCCTTGTTACTTTATGTAATTGAAAACAATAAAGCTAAGTGCCTGTTATACTCTTCTGTAATTTGAAAGAGGGATTCCCAAACTCGTGTCCTATCTTCAGGGCCCTTGATGGCCTTAGAGGTAATGATGGGAATCTGTGCATTATTTTCATTATATCAGAAAATCTTACAGAAATGGGAAATTGAACTTAAAGCTGGATAGGCTATCTAAAATGTCAAATTTCAGTCTTTTGACTGAGATTACATCAGCTCAGAACAATAACTGATTATCTCAGAGGATGATTGATTGATAATTGATTATCTCATCATGCTATTTGGAAACTCTGAATAACAGTCACTTAATGTCTTTAATATAAATGGGTAATTACCCAGTAAGACTTCCACAAAGAACAACTTTTAAGAAATAAGCTCCATGTAGGAAAAATTACTATCAGTTTAAGAATCCAGCCCCAAAATGGAAATAACCTAAATGTCCATTAACCCAAATGTTCATAAATAAATAAAATGTGGAATAGCTAGACAATGGAATATTATTCAGCCACAAAAAGAATGAAATACTGATACATACTACAATGTGAATGATGTAAGAAAAAATGCTTAGTGAAAGAAGCCAGTCACAAAAGACCATATACTATATGATTCTGTTTGTACGAAATGTGCATCAGACACAAATCTTTCAAGGTAGATTAAAGGTTACTTGGGGCTGGGATGGAGGATAATAGGGAGTGTCTGTTAATAGATATGAGATTTCTTTTTGGAGTGATAAAAGATTATGGTGATTGTTACACAACTTTGTATGTATACACTAAAAATCATTTAATTGTGCACTTAATGGGTGAATTTTATGGTAAATAAATTATATCTCAATAAAGCTGTTAACATTTTTCAGAATCACGAATTGAACTCTATAATTTTCCATTTGAATTTACCCGAAATTTGTCTGAATTAATGGAATCTTACAGCCGGAGAGTAAATTGGGTTCTGGAGAAAGAACAACCAAAGCAAACAATAACTGTATGTCTTCCCTTAGGGAGAAATTGCTAGAACCATAGCCCTGTCTGCCACCTTGCACTGGGTCTTCTCCTGCACCCTGTTCCTTACTCATGGCAGGAGGCTGTGAGACAAGACTGTAGTCCAGGAGAAGCTGTTTCTCCTAGTGCTCCGTCCCCATAAAGAACCAAGGGCTCCACACATCTCTTCTACACAGAGAGTAAGGTCTGTGACCCTTCAAACACGGAGGCCAACCCTCCTCCTTGACAACTTCCCTTTTCTCTCTGCTGTCAGTTTTACCTGGTACTAGATCTGCACGTATGACACTTTTTCCTTTTCCCCTTTGAGGCATTTACAAATGTCTACCAAAGTCATCAAGATGCACAACAGCATTCTCCTAATTATAAGTCGAAAGTCAACTGTAAAAATTTTAGAAAATAGATAAAAGTAGAAAGAAGAAAATGTAACAATTACCTAGTGATAACCTTCATTAACATTTTGGCATATTTCTTTCTAAAGTTATATAATAGATTTTTACCCAGTTGACATCATACTGTCAATTCATTTTGCTGATTATAGGAATCATGTAACTAGTCACCTTATAGACAGTAACTGCTAAAAAGCATAGCATCAAAAGCACGAAGCCTTACAACATTCATGTTGTGGATAAAACTCACTCCAAGCTTAATTTTATGCTTTTCTATTCAGATTTCTTCTGTCCTATTTTCCATGTTCTCTTATTTCTATATTTAATCTCGTTTTATCGTACATACTTCTATAAAACACTCAAAAGCCTTTCCAAAATAGTTTTTCCATCATAATCATTTTAAGTGTACAGTTCAGTAATATTAAGTAAATTCACATTGTGATCTTGCAAAACTGAAACTCTAGACCCATTGAGTAATAACACCAATTCCCCCCTTTCTTTACTCCCTGGTAATCACCATTCTACTTTCTGCTTCTATGAATTTGACTACCACAGATCCCTCATATAAGTGGAATTATACAGTATTTGTCTCTTTGTGACTGGCTTATTTCATTTAACATAATATCCTCAAGGTCCATCCATGTTGTAGCATATTGCAGAATTTACTTCCTTTTTAAAGCTGAATAATGTTCATTACATGCATATTTCACATTTTGTTTGTCCATTCATTGTTGATAGACATTGGGTTGCTTCCACTTCTTGGCTATTGTGAATAAAGTGACTATGAACATGGATGTGCAAATATCTCTGAGACTCAGCTTTCAACTCTTTTGGATATGTAGCCAGAAGTGGGATTGCTGGGTCCCATGGTATTTCTTTTTTTTAAATTTTGGAGAACTACTATATTGTTTTCCCTCATGATAGCACCATTTTACAATTCCACCAGCAGTGGACAAGTATTGTGATTTCTCCACATTCTCACCAACATATTATTTTATTATTTTTTATTTCATTTTTTTGTTTTTTGATATTTTTCATAGTAGTCATCCCAATCAAAATGAGGTAATATCTCGCTGTGGTTTGATTTGCATTTCTCTAACAATTAATTATGTTGAGCACTTCCATATGCTTGTTTGGTTGTTTATGTATCATTTTTAGAAAAAAATGACTGTTCCAGTCCTTTGCCTACTTTTGACTGGGTTATTTTCTTGTTGTTGAGATATAGTAGTTCTGAATATATTCTGGATATTAAATCTCTATTAGATCTCTGACTTGCAAATAATTTGTCTCATTTCATAGATTGATTTTTCACTCTGTTATATCCTCTGATTCACAGGAATTTTAAAGTTTGATGTAGTCTCATTTGTCTATTTTTGCTTTTGTTGCCTGTGCTTTTGGTGTCATACCCAAAAAATCATTGCTAAACCCACTGTTGTGAAGCTTTTCTCCAATGTTTTCTTCAAGTTTTAGAGTTTGGGGTCTTATGTTTAGGTCTTTAATCCATTTTGAGTTAATTTTCACGTATGGTGTAAGACAACACTTTGACTTCATTATTTGCATGTGAATATCCAGTTTTCTCAGCACCATTTGTTGAAGAGAAGGTTTTTGTCCCATTGAATGGTCTAGGCATCCTTGTCAAAGGTTATTTGACCATATAAATGAGTGTTTATTTTTGGGCTCTCTATTCCACTGATCTATACGTTTGTCTTTATGCTAGTACCACACTGTTTTTATTACTATAGCTTTATAATATGCTCCATTGTTTATATATGCCACATTTTCTTTACCCATATATCTGTCAAAGGACATATAATTTGTTTCTGTGTCATGGCTGCTGTAAATAATACTGCAATGAACATGCAGATGCAAGTATCTAGTTTTTTACATTTCTTTATTGAGTTATAGTCATTTTACAATGGCAAGTATCTTTTCAAGTTAGTTATTTCTTTTCCTTCAGATATATACCTAGAAGTGAAATGCTAAATCACATGGTAGTTCTATTTTTAAGTTTGGGGGAAACTTTATACTCTTTTCCATAGCTGCACCAATTTGCATTCCCACCAGCAAGTGTAGAGTGTTCCCTTTTCTCCACATCCTCACTAGAACTTGTTATCTCTTATCTTTTTATAATAACCATTCTAACCAATATGAGGTGATATCTTACTGTGGTTTTGATTTGCATTTCCCTGATGACCAGTTATTTTCCCTTTTCATGTACCTGTTGGTCATTTGTATATCTTCTTTGGAAAAATATCTATTCAGTTATTCTGCGCAGGAAATAGTAGAAATATTTTGTAACATTTGTAATTGCATCTCAGTCCATCGTCTAGATCTGCTGTAATTGGCATGAACAGTCCTCCTCATTCTTCTTTTGTTGGATATTTAGATTATTTTAAATTTATATTATGAAGAACAATATTACAATGCATATTTTTATGCATGATTCTTTGGTAATATTTAATATTTTTCCTTATGATAGATTCCTAGAAGTGGCAACGGTGAGTTAAAAATTATGACTGTTAAGGCTTTTGACACATTTTTCTAATTTGTAAAAGTATAACTTTAAAAATATTAATTAAAGATATAACATTTGGGATACATTGCATCTGTCATTTGAGAAGTTACATGACATATCACATTTTTAGATAGCATGAAATACACCATTTATATAGCTTAAAATACAAGAATATATGAATTATATTTTTAAATAATGTTGAACTCTTTTGTTGACTTTTAAATGTTTTTCCAAATCCTGCCCCTCCTCACTGGGGTGCCAGACAGTCAGAACTGAAGGGTGGGTTCCAGGCGGCCAGGCTGGGGTAGAGTAACATACTCTAGGACGTACCATGTAGGAAGCAACCATGAAACTGGTTTTAGACAAAGATCTTGGGGATGGAGGGCAAGGCCGAGGGCGATTTTTCTGAGGAGACATAGAAAGAATCTGAAGGGCTTGAGATAGACTGGATGGACTAAAAGTGCAGAGCTGTGGTCTCATCTAGTATAGCAGCTGGGGGACAATTGGAAAGAGGAGTGTTTGGAGTTGTCCCAGTGATTGGGAATGTACAAGTGGCATTTAGTAGACAAGGGCAAGAGATGCTGGAGACATTACATGGCTTGAGACTATTCTCTTAAAATAATTTTTCAGCCTCTAATGTCAATATCTCTGCCACTGACACACACTGGGCTGGTTTTGTGTTGACATATCAAGGGTCACCCCATATTCTGTTCCTTTAACCATTAAGGACCATAGAAATGTGGACATTCAGTGAGTGAATAATTTCAAAGTCCCTAAATGTAGACTGCTGAATGTTGTAAGCTTTTAAAAATGTACATTTCAGTGATGATTAGTTGAGAATAAAAGGAGAAATTTTATATTTATTAAAAACCTATTAGGTACCACAAACTTCATGTATTAGTTGCCTATGGTTTTAACAAACTGTCACAGACTGGGTGGCTTAGAGCAACAGAAATGTATTCTCTCACAGTTCTGGAGTCAAGATGTCTGAAATCAAGGTGCCAGCTTTTGGAGGGGCTGCATTCCCTCCACAAGTTCCGAGAGAGAACGCATCCCCTGCCTCTTCCAGCTTCTGGTAGCTGTGAGCATTCTTCCCCTTGTGGCTACTTTCCTCCTATCTCTGCCTCCAATGGCTTTCTCCTCTTCTGCCATCTCTCTCTTTTATAAGGACACTTGTCATTGGATTTAGGGCCCTCCTGGCCAAACCAGGATGATCTCCTCATCTCAAGATTCTTAACTAAATATCAAAGATTCTTTCTCTGAATAGGGTAACATGTACAGACTCTGGGGATCAGAACATGGATATCTTGCCATGGAGGGCACCATTCAGGCCACTACACTTTACTTCTAGAATTGTGTTAAGCAGTAGGATTGTAAATTGGTGCAGCCACTAAGGAAAACAGTATAGAGGTTCCTTAAAAAACTAAAAATAGACTTACCATATAATCTAGCAATCCCACTCCTGGGCATATGTCCAGAGAAAACTCTAATTCGAAAAGATACATGCACTCCAATGTTCATAGCAGCACTATTTACAATAGCCAAGACATGGAAACACCCTAAATGTTCATCAACAGATGATTGGATAAAGAAGATTTGGTATATATACAATGGAATACTACTCAGCCATAAAAAGAATGAAATAATGCCATTTGCAGCAACACAGATGGACCTAGATATGAGCATACCAAGTGAAGTAAGTCAGATAGAGAAAGACAAATACCATGTGATATCACTTATATGTGGAATCTGCAAAAGGATACAAATGAACTTTTTTACGAAACAGAAAGAGACTCACAGACATAGAAAACAAACTTACGATTACCAAGGGGGAAAGGTGGTAGGGGAGGGATAAATTAAGAGTTTGGGATTATTCAGATACAAACTACTATATATAAAATAGATAACAAGGTCCTACTGTATAGCACAGGGAATTCTATTCAATATCCTGTAATAAACTATAATGGAAAAGAATATATATATATGTTTATATTTATATATATATATATAAAACTGAATCACTTTCTGTACACCAGAAACTAACACAACATTGTAAATCAAATATCAATTAAAATTTTTTAAAAAATTTTTTCCACCAATCTTGTGATGGGGACATCATTATCTCTTGTTTATAAATGGATAAATTGAAATTTAAAAAGAATAATTACTTGACCAAAGTGCCCTGGCATGTTCCAGAGCTAAGATTCACCCTGAAGCTCCTAAGGCCTGGATGCCGTGTTCATAAGCTCTGCCCATGACTGGTCGGTTACACAGCACTGTCCTCACTAATGCAAAGGCAACCTCAGACAATAGTCTTCACAGGTGACCTTGTACACTCCACTGGGCTTGGCCTAAAAGAAGAAAAAGTTCTCTTTGCTAAAAGAGCATTCCACCTAATATGAGAAAATACGTAGTCAAGCAGTTAAATGTATTCTATCACAATCAATTCCAAGTAGGTATCAAACTCACCTAAATTTAGATATTCATGCAATGTTCCAAAAATGCCTTTTTCCATTTTCTTTTCCCCTGAAAAAAGACACATTTCTTCAGCTCAGTCTAATTTATTCTTTCCACATTTGTTGAGTACCTACTGTAATTTATGGTCTAACCTCCCTTGAAATCCTTCTTCCCCTATTATGGACATTTTTATTTTAGAGTAAAAATACATTTGAACTTACAAAAAAAAAGTCATACAGATATTCTGGCATTCTTTACCTCCTGGATAATTTTTTAAATCTACTTTATGGAATATTAACTTTTTGTTTTACTCTTTTGCTTTGCTTAAATTTAGGATGTTTTAAATAGCATTAAGATTTTACATAACTGCAACTGGTTACTTCTAAAAAAATTCTTCTTTAAATACAACTTTTTTTTACAATTTAGATTTAGGAGTGGTTTGAAACAGGTCCGGGATGCACATTCAACCAGGTCCATCAAAGCAATTGTAAAATAACAAGAATATCATGCTGTTTTCAATGATTGCTTGTCCTTCTATCAAGGATGAGTTTTTCAACAGATACATGTTTCGATGTCTCAGGAGTGAAACAGCTCACATATTCAAAAAGTTGATAGTTTAGAATCAGAGCACCTTTTAAGGAAGGGATCGATTTCTTGAGAAGCATGTATGTTTAAGGAAATAACATATTTAATGAGCTCACATACACAAATAACATCTGTTATCACTGATTAGGGAAATTTAGTGGAAATGCAAAAATTGAAATGACATTAATTTGGCCACATTGGAGAAGATCTGCAGAAGAGATTTGTGTTTAGACGCTTTAAAATGTAAATAGTGTCCATCAAGGGACATAGCCTCACTTCACAATAATGGGTTTGCAGATAAGCAAGTAGGGGAAATTTGCACTAATTCTATTGGGGCATAATTAAAAATAATTAGAAAACAAACTCCACGTATTTTATAAAATAACTTCAAGAAAACAGACAGAGATGGATTTTGCATTTTCAGAAAGTGGTGAGCACGAAGCATCAGCTTGGGATCTGAAGCCCCCAGTGACGCAAGCTTCCTTCCTTGTGCAAACCTGCGAATATACTTTTTTAAAAGGAAAAGAAAAAAGATTTACAAAGAACTGTCTCTAGGGAAGACAAGGTATGCGTTTAATGACTCAGTCCTTGGCAACCATCAGTAAGTATGCTAGTTAAAAGCAACCAAAGAGTATAATATACCTACAGGAAAATACTATTGTGGATGGATGGAGGGACGGATGGATAGATAGATAGATAGATGGATAGATAGATAGATAGCTAGATAGCTAGATAGATAGATAGATACATAGATACAAAGATAGATAGATGATAGATAGATATGAAATGAAATGAAATGAAATGGAAAGTAAGCAGAATGACAATCATTCTGGCTTTGCTACAGTAACAAATAATGGCCAAATCACTGCAACTACAGACATACATTTCTTGCTCACATTACACGAGGGCTGTAGGTCAACTGGACTTGTGCTGAACGTGGCTGTGCTCTGTATGTCTCCTCATTCTGGGACCCAGATAGAAGCAGCAGTCTCTGTCCGGGGCATGCAGTAATCTTAGTGGAGGGCAGAAGTTGAGAGGCAGAGCCAACCCACACTAGGGCACTGTAGTTTTCTGCTGAGACACAGCACACTTCTCCTCCGCTCACCTTCTACTGGCCAAAGCAAGTCCAAACTCAGGAGGGTGAGGAAGTATGTTACACTACAAGGAAGTGTGGTTAAAGTGGAGACGAATGAAAAATTGTGAACAAATAACATAGTCTATCACACCTGAGGTGTAGAAAACAGCAAAATAATATGACCAACTATATATATTTTAAAGAAAACATTATGATTATTAAACACTTATGTAATTCCAGTAGAAACCTCCTCCAGTCAGTGGTGGACTCAAATTTTTATGGGGCTTAAACATATGCAGACTTTGTGCTCCTTTTTAGGAAAATGTGATCAAATACTACCATTTCTAAATTGGAGCCTTTGAAGGTTAAACTTAATTATTTTCGAGGTAAATTCGATTTTGCCTTCAGCTTGCATATTATAAAAACTCTAATTCCATTCATCAATAAAATTGTAGCAAAAAACATATATCCTCCACTCCAAAACTTGTATCAGCACAGTTTTTTAAAATTAAAATACTGTCACTTTGAATTGGCAAATGATCATTTGTTAATTTGAATTCAAGAACACAATGAAATAATCTCTGTCTTACATGTTACTGTATATAAAATAGATGAACAAGGACCTACTATACAGCACAGGGAACTATATTCAGTTTCTTATAATAACTTATGGAAAAGAATCTGAAAAGAAAAAAAAATATGTATGTATGTGTATAGCTGAATCACTTTGCTGTGCATCTGAAACTAACATAGTAAATCAACTACAGTATAATTTTTTTTTTTAAAGATAATCTCTGTCTTCCTGCTGAGGCCACGTGGGTCACAGACTTAAATGGAGGTGGGAATTCCCTGGAGGTCTTCATCTGAAGAGACATTTTTATTTATTCAAAGAATCCAAACTGGCTGCCATTGTTAAACATATTATGACCTATAATAACCCCAAAAAGATAGGTGATTGTAGATGCAAGACTTTTTCCTAAGAATTAATGTATTTTTTCAACACCAAAAGTAATTTATTTCTTATAAATTTTCTACACTCCCAGATATTGTTGAGAATAATGAGGGAAATTATAGATGGTTATCAAGCCAGGTGAGTTAAAACTAAACAGAAAGAAGACAGTAAGTTTGAAATATATTGGAGTGTATGGTGGTAGTCCCAAATTCAGCCAGGAGGTTAAGATTTAAAGATAAGTTGCAAGGTGGAGAGCAGAAAGACTACACCCCAAGTCTTCATCATCCTACTCTTCACTTGGTGTGGTACACAAGATAATGTCCACCCCCCAAAACCCAAGTCCTAATCCTCAGAACCTGTGAGTATGTTAGGTACTCTGCAGCTATGGTTAACAATACAGACCAGGAAAGGAGGAAATTATCCTGGAATATCCAGATAGACTCCATCTAATGGGATGAATCCTTAAAAGCAGGGACCCTTTTCCAACTCAGAAAGGGATCTGATGACAAAGGGTCCATGAGACGTGTAAGGGAGTCTCGACCTGCCGGGCTGACCTCCAAAAGCAAACACAGCTCTGCTGACACATTGATTTTAGTCCAGGGAGATTCTCACTGGACTTTCAACCTACAGAACTATACGATAACATTTGTGTTGCTCTAAGCCACTAAATGTGTGGCAATTTATTCCTGCAGCAATAAAAAAATGAATACCCTTGGTGAAGCAGGGAAGGGAGTTAGTCACATGATGACAAGTGCAGACGGTGCCCTTCATTACCTGGTGTGATGCTCCAGGAAGATCAGATCCCCCAAACCTCAGCACCCAGCTTTCTGGACTCTGCCAGCTCTGAACACTGCCCCTCAGCCAAGGCCCACCAGGCATTTTTTTCCAACTCAGAAGTCTCTTCTAGTTTATCTCTTCCAGTTTCCTGGGTTTGTTTGTGAAGTGACATTTCAGATCCTCTATGTTTGATTAATTCTGTGTGAGTTAAAGTGGGAAAATACACTTTGGCAACCCCGTGGGTCATGTTCTCCAGCATGCTGGAGCTGTTTGCAGTGGATCAGAGAAGCAATTTGGGAAGTATGTTCATTTTCTACTGGTACAGTGTTGGACAATTTGGTTTATTTGTATTGCTGACACAGAGTATATAATGTGAAGTTCCTCTGTGATCCTTGAAATGTTTGAACTGTTAAACTGCAATTCTGATTATATCCACTTAAACCTGGCTGTGATGCATGTCTATATTTCTGCTTTCTGCTGGACAGACTGCTATGCAAAACAAGTATCTGTCTAGCTCCAAAGGGGATATGCAGGAAGAAACCAGAGAGGAAACTAATTAAACACAAAAAGACAAAAGTGAGTCATTTGAGAGAGTTAGAAAGAAATAACTATAGACTATATACAAAGGCAAGGGAGGGACTGATTCTAAAGCATTGTTTAAAATAGTTTGAATGAAAATGGTCATTGACTGGAGGTAAGAAACAGTCGCACATAAGCTCTTATAAGTGGTTTTCTTCACACATAAAATAGACTGGGAAACGGATTCCAGCAGCAGTGAAGATGCGTTAAATAAGTGGACTAACTCTCCTGAGGAGGAACTGAAATCCTCCTCAGGAAGACGCTGTGAAAGAATAAAGCCATTTGCCAAATAATGGACCAGAATGATGAGCTTTGTATTCATGGACATTATGAAGTTATTATATAAAATTTTAATAGACATTAATACATATTTCTTTTCAACATCAAAGGATTTAATAATGCCAAGAAGAGTGTTCAGCATCCTTACAGAGCTTAATTTCTGCATTTCAGCTCTGCATCACTGAACAAACAGAATGTAATATTAATGGAGCATTGCTTTGCCCAGAATATTGACTATTTATAATATACAGTCATTAAAAAGAAGCACCCACTTACTGATACAATTTAAATACTAGAGATTGGCCAAAGAGACAGTTATTCACGTTCCTAAATTAGAGATATTTATTCATGCCAACTTTCTTCCCACTACACTGGGAGTAGAAGCAACAAGGCTGTGTGATGCATTTCCCCTTGAGACACAGCTCAGTGGAACAAAGAGCACTGGACCTGGGGCCAGAGCACCTGGGTTCCAGTCCCCATCCCTCTGGTTCTGGCACCGACAGTGTGAGGAGGCTTCCCAGAGCCTGTTGTCAACCTGAAAAACAGAGATAATGTTACCTATTTTTGTCTGATTCACAAAATGAGGTAACATGATATACTGCAATATGAAGGTGCTTTGTGAATTTTACAGGGTCCTACACATCAGGGTCCTTACATTAGGCTTAAAATCTATAAAATAGTATATAAATCATTGAAAGGCCAATTCGGCACAAATACATATTGTTATGACTCCTGGAAGAATTTTACAAAAATTTAATCTAATGATGGCTTCCTGATCTGGTTCTCTTTAAATTTTTTGTGGGGATTTTTGGTGGGGGGAGGGAGGTAATTAGGGATTTTTATTTATTTATTTTAGTGGAGGTACAGGGGATTGAACTCAGGACCTTGTGCATGCTAAGCACACACTCTACCACTGAGCTCTACCCTCCCCGCAGGATCTGGTTCTTGTCATCAACTAGGCTGTGTGTGTTTACAGTGACTTCCATTACACATGAATATTTGGAAAATAAGCTTTGCCTTCTCCTTAGTTTTGCCTCAAGCTAGCCTTTTACCTTTATTTCTGAGTTCCCTTGTATTTGCTGACAGCCAAATCATGTATCCATAAAGGTGCCAGAACAAATGTTAAATTCACTGATTTATTGACAAGCAAATATTAATCACTTATTATGTGCACAGCTCTATACAAGGTACTAGTCAGTAAACCTGGCAAAATGAGCGGTTTTATTTTTTTTTCCGTCTTCTAAACTGACTAGCTTACTGTCTGAATTAATCAAATCAACCAGTAGGTTTTTGGCTTCCTGTAGACACAGCTTAAATGTCACTTTCTATCTTCAAGCTGCTATTTTAAGAATTGGTGATGTGTAGGTGGAAAACACTTTACTATTTAGAAATAGAGTACTATGCAGTAAGGCTTATTAGACAGTTGTGTTCACATTGTAGGTTTTATTTCATTTAACTTCTTATTACAGAAAATTTTAAACATGTGCATAAGCATATGGAATGGTGTAAGAAAGCCCCATATACCTAACCCAGTTTCAACAGTTAACTATTCATGGTCAGTCTTGTTTCATCCGTACCCCAACTCAACCGTCCCCTAATCCATATCATTTTGGAGCAGACATCAGAGATCATATAATTTAATCCTTAAACATTTTTCAATATGTATCTCTAAAAGATAAGGATTTTGGGGGAAAAAAATCAAACAAACAAACACCACAATAGCATTACTATACCCCAAAATAAACTTAACAGCAAATCTTTAACATGATCAAAAACATTCAGTGTGTGTTCAAATTTCCAACTATTTTATATTATAATTTTTTTGCAGTTTGTTTCATTTAGTATTCAAATGAAGCCCACACATTGTGATTTGTTGAAAAGCCTCTTAATTCTATTTTAATCTTCAACCCTGTCTCTTTATTCCCCCTTACAATTTATTTGTTGAAGAAACTGGGTCATTTGTCCTGTGGTCTTTTCTACCGCCTGGCTTTTACTGAGTGCATCCTGTGGTATAGTTTAATATGTTTTTTAGTCTTATTGTGTTTCCTGAATATCAGTAGTTGAAAATATGATAGCCACACGTAACATCTTTTTTAAATAGACATTTTATTTTAGAATAGTTTGCCTTACGGAAAAATGTGAAGACAGTACAGAAAGAAAGTTCACCCCTGTTTCTCCTATGATTAACATCTGCAATTACTATGGTATATATGTTATAATTAATAAACAAATATTGATACTATGGTGATCTAATATCCATACTTTAGTCCAATGTCCTTAGTTCTTCCCTAACATTCTTTTTCTGTTCCAAGATCCCAGTTAGGATACTTTACTGCATTTGGTTGTCATAACTCGTTAGACTCCTTTTAGCTGTGATAGTTTATCAGGCTTTCCTTGGATTTGATGGCTTCACAGTGTTGAGTATCACGGAGGTATTCTGTAGAATGTCCCTCAGCTGGGATTTTCTGATGTCTTTCTCATGGTTAAACTGGAGTTTAAGGGCTTTGGTGAGGAAGACCACAGATGTGCCATTTTCATCAAAGGGGCATGGTCTACACATGATTTATCACTGTTGACGTTAACCTAGATCACCTCACTGGGATAGTGTTGGTCAGGTTTCTCCATTCATTATAAAGTTACGCTTTCCCCCCCCTTTCCCTGCAGTACCCTTTGGAAGAAAGGCCCTATTCGAAGCCCCTATTCACAGTGGTTCTCCTGTAGGTAGAATAGCTACATAAATTAGTTAACATTCTTCTATATTGGAGGTTTTTCTATTTGTTTATTCAATCATGTATTTGTATCAGTATGGACTCACGGTTATTTATTTTATACTTTGGGTTATAATCCAGCAGTCTGTTACTTATTTTGTTGCTCAAATCGTTCCAGCTTTGGCTCCTATGTCTCTTGGTCAGACACCCATCACTCTGTGTGGTGTGTGTGTGTGTGTGTGTGTGTGTGTGTGTGTTTGTGTGTGTGTGTGTGTGTGTCTGTCTCTTAAGTACTTCCTTACTTTCTGGGATACAAGATACCCCAGGCTTATTATGTATATTTCCTGCCCCCATACTAGATTCAGCTATTTCTTCAGGAAGTCCTGGTATCTTCTATTGGAAAATAAAAGATCTGGGCACCAAGTTTAATAAAATATGTGTTTTTCTTTTTTTATTGAAGTATAGTCAGTTTACAATGTTGCATCAATTTCTGATGTACAGCATAATGTTTCAGTCATACATATATATGCATATATTCCTTTTCATATTCTTTTTCAATATAGGTTACTACAAGATATTGAATATAGTTCCCTGTGCTACACAGAAAAACTTGTTGTTTATCTATTTTATATAGTAGATAGTATCTGCAAATCTTGAATTCCCAATTTATCCCTTTCTACCTCGTTTACCCCCAGTAACCATAAATTTGTTCTCTATGTCTGTGAGTCTGTTTTTGTTTTGCAGATAAGTTCATTTGCATCTTTTTTTTAGATTCCACATATAAGTGATACCATATGGTATTTTTCTTTCTCTGGCTTACTTCACTTACTATGATAATCTACAGGTCCATCGATGTTGCTGCAAATGGCATTATTTTATTCTTTTTTACAAATGAGTAGTATTCCTATATGTATGTGTATGTATACATATACATATATATACACACACACACATACATATACATATACCACAACTTCTTTATCCAGTCATTAGTCGATGGACATTTAGGTTGTTTCCATGTCTTGGCTATTGTAAATAGTGCTGCTATGAACATTCGGGTGCAGGTGTCTTTTCAAATTAGAGCTCCCTCTGAATATATGCCCAGGAATGGGATTGCTGGATCATACGCTAATCTATTTTTAGGTTTTTTTTTTTTTAAGGAATCTCCTTACTGTTTTTCGTAACGGCTGCACCAAACTGCATTTCTACCAACAGTGGCAGAGGGTTCCCTTTTCATCACACCCTGTCCAGCATTTATTGTTTGTGGATTTAAAATATTTTTTAAATCATTCTTTTACTGCTCTTTTGTCTGTTTTGGAAACCTTGAATTATTTTTGTTGTAGTTTGTTATAATAAACTTTTGATGTTTTATAGTTCCAATTTTCAAAACTCATTTTTTTCCTAAAGTGTTTGCCTATATTGAATATTAAGTCTTATTTTAAGCAAGTAACTTGCACAATTTTGTTTCTATATATTTTACTATTAAACTCTGAATCTGAAAACTTGAAATTTTCTACATTGTGCCAATTCAATCAGTTCAAGTGGCTATTTAGTTAAGTGATGCTAAGTGTCTGTGACCTTTGATGGTTTTTAAAAAATTTTTAGTGAATTGACTAAATATTTTGACATCTTATAATTACAAAGTACCTAGAGAAAGTAGATAAAAGAGCAAATATCATAAGGAAAGATTATATTTAGTCCTGTGGAAATCATCCAGTAAAAATTCATGAAGGCAAACCTTTCTAAGGTGAACTTTCTGCATAGCTAGGTAAATCAGTAGCTAAAATTTTCACTGTAAAATTTATCAAATGTTTCTTGAGAAAATAAACAATGGAAATTTTTGTATCTAACATAAGAGGAATAAAAGAAAACAATTTCAAGGAATATCATTTCTATATCAAATATACTAATTACATTTTTTTCATTTACTGGTTAAACATTTTTAAGAAAATAAACAACAGAAGTTTTTGTATCTAATATAAGAGGAACAAAAGAAAACATTTTTAAGGAGTGTCATTCCTATACCAAATGTACTAATTATATTTTTTTCATTTACTGGTTAAAGATTTCTTCATATAATTTATTTTTTAAGTTTTTTCTTTTTTCTTTTTTTTGGAGGGGAGGTAATTAGATTTCTTTATTTAATTAGTTTTTTAATGGAGGTACTGGGGATTGAACCCAGGACGTGCTGCATGCCAAGCATGTGCTCTACTGCTTGACCTCTACTCTCCTCACCAAGGATAGGTTTTTAAAAGTTATCTATTGGGATTCCAAAGTCAGGCTTACCTAGCAAGACAACTTACCAACTATTCTACAGTGAGCAAATCAATCCCTCTATGTTGTTTTCTCCTTTGTAAAATTGGTTGTTAAGATAAACTGGTTCACATATGTAAAGTACTTAACATCTACATCTACATGTATGTGTAACATGTATGTGTAGCTACATATATGTATTATATAGATTGACATATATATACACAAAATGTGTAGAACCCAGCCCACCCAAATTTTCAATAACAGTCGTTCTCCTCTTAGCTTTAATAATATTTTCTTTTCTTTCTACATACTTTTGTATTACTTTTCTTTAGTACTAGTCAATAACGTAAACATTTTGCTAATTCAGACTGACTTTACTGTTCAGTCCAAATTAGTGGAATTTTGCTGTAGTTAACATGCTTTCTCCAAATCAATACTGTAATGGGAATGTTTTTATATACATTAATGAGTTTTTCTGTTTTGCATTTCTTAGTATGTGACCTTTGCTCATTCTGCCCAAGGCGTTAGGATTATGTTATAGCTGGAATGCAAAAATAGAGAGGGTTTCAAAATTCAGCCTTTAATATCCAAAGCAGGGGTTTTGAGTTTGCAGCAAGAAAATAATCCTAAAATCCAGGCTTTGTCAAAAGACTCTGCAATTTTCTAAATTGTTTTAGCTCCCTGTTGACTGTGTCCGTGGAAGTTACCAAATACTAGGGAGAGACAGAATTCAGGATAAGATCTGAGAGAAGACTTGTAGCGTGGCAAGATCACAGAGAAGAGGAAGGAGAGGTTGAGCAATTTCATTCGTCCCAGGGAAGATCTGCAGCAAGAGGAGACAGACAGATAGGAATGAAGACCCATTCCCCACCATCCCTTTGCAGGCAGAAGCCCTACCAGAAGTGTGGTGCCTTAAAAATGCTGGATTAAAAAAAATACTGGGTTAAAAAAAATGCTTGAGAACTCTGAAAGCAGAGGGCTTTTGCTTTGCTCCCTCTGCAGAACCCTTGGAGGAGATGCGGTAAGTGGCCCCACCACAACACTTGGTGGCGAGAAATTATCTAGACCAAATGATCTGATCTCCCGGCTCCCCTGGCCTGTGTGTGTTGAGCAGGGGAATCTAGAAGTGCCTGTGTGTCCTGTGGGGAAGGCAAGTATCCAGAAAGATCCAGTAGATTGACAAGATACAAGGATGAGGCAAAGAGGCAAATGGTCCACAGGTGAGTATCCACACAGTGATTCACACGCCAAATGGGACCATCAGCAACCTGCAGTCACAAGTCCAGAGACCAGACCAGGCACTCAACTGCAGAAACCAGTGACGGTCCATGGACGTCACCACCTGAATCCAAAGCCCCTTTGCATCACTGCTCTACACACCCTCGCTCCTCTTACAGGACATCATGACTGTGTCTTGGAGCTGAGTGAGAGGAAGAGAAAAATCTTAAGTAAATTAGCATTTTTCCCCAACAAAACTGAGTAAACCACCAAAAACTCAGAGTGAATCTGTAGATATAAAACACACTCACTATCCAGTAGGTGTGATAGAGTAAATCAGTCAGGAGGGGGAAAGCTATTGAATTTGCAACCACACTACAAATAGAAAAGGATTTGGATGCCTACCCTTGGCCGGCTGCTGAGTTCAAATGGACAGTGGGTGGGAAGTGACTTTGAAGAGTGAGGGCATTTACTCCGGGTGATGAGGAGGGCAGCTGTGGGCCCGCCCAGAGCATGCCGGGACTGGGACCAGACAAGCAGCCAGCACAGCTCAGCTCTGGGCCAGGAGGCCCCGGGCACAGACAAGAAGCATCTCGGTCCTATCACAAGGCGTCAGGTAGAAGAAATCAAGAGTCAAGAGCAGCAGATTAAGCTGAGAAGTTGTTCAAGGGAAGCCAAGTGGCAGCAGAGGACCAGGTCTGAGCACAACCTCCCTACGCAAGAAGAGATGGAGGTACATTCTCCAGGAATGACCCCTGGCCTAGCCCTACCCATTGTTGTTCTTAATTAAATATTCAGCAAAAGTCTGGATATCTAAAAGCAGGTTCACTGAAAGGACGCACTGAATGTGGCTATTAGTCACATGGAGAGAGCCTAGAATTAAAATTAAGAGGGAAACAGCTTTAGTGGTAGAGCTGCATGCTTAGCATGCAGGAAGTCCTGGGTTCAGTGGCCCCATTTAGAAAAAAATAATCTTGTCAGGACAGAGAAATATGCAACGGTTAAATTGTAAGCTAAGTGAGATTGGAATCATTAATTCATGAGAAATCTTTCTCAAAGTTTCAAATTGAAGAAAGAAACTTTGCAAGAATCTGGCAAAAACAAAAAACAAAGGAACAACAACAAAAAAAAACTTCAGGAATTCTGAAGGACCAGGTACCATAATATGAGTGAGTTAATTTATTCATATTTATGACACCTGGTAGGTAATAGTTTCCTTGGTAATAAAGGCGTCCTTGCTAACTATCCAGAGGAACACAGACAAGGCAATGGACCTTTAAAACAAACACACAATAAAGGGGGAGGGAAGGGAGGACAAAATAAGAATAGGGGGAAGGGCACATCTGAGTCTGAACCAGCCGGTGTGGTGCCTAGTTGATCAGACATCTCAATACAAATTCACGAAGGACCTGCAGCATGGGAGTCTGGACTGGAGAATATAGAAGTGAGTGTGGAGTGCCAGAAAGGCTTCCTGTTAACAGTACTATTTAAGTTGAGACCTGAAGGAGCGGACAGTAGTTAGGTGAGCTAGTGGGGGATGGTACCCCAGGCCGAAGGAACAGCATGGGCAGAGGCCTGGAAGAGAAGGATTGCACACCGGGGAACCGCGCATGTCTGAGGGGAAAGAGGCGGTGGGGGATGAGGCGGCAGAGGGAGCAGGGCGAAGAGGATGGAGGCAAGAGCTATTCGGCAAGTGCAAGTGACAGGGCTTGGGGACTGAGCGGACAGCAGGACAGATGAAGAAGAGCTCAGAACCAGTCCAGCTTCCTGGCTTAAGCAGCTGCTGGTGCCGTTTACCCGGAGACACAAGAGAGCCGGTGCCCGGGGCGAAGGCACACGGAGTTCAGGTGGTGCTTGCTGAGTGTGAAATTCCGATGAGAAATCCAAATGGAGCCGTGGAGAAGCAATGACTGTTTGGGTCTGGGGTTCTAATGAGATCTGGGCTGCAGATGCAAACTTGAAAGTGATTAACACAATTCGAGGTGCCTATTGAAAAATAGTGACCGTATCCTTTTCTTTGCCTCAATAGAGCTGTGTCAAATAGTTTTGTGGGTTTTTTTTTTATATTGCAAACCATTAACACAAATTTTCAAAGTATATTTGAAGTATGAATTAGGAATATCATTCTTAATATTAAATAAGTACTTAGTAATTAAGAAAGAAATCAGTTTACTGATTTAACATGTTGGGAAGCTTTTTTGTATGGCTCGTTTTGTAACAAAATTATAAACGCACGTTTTCTTTAACTTACATGTTGCTCTTGTTAATCTTACAATTAAAATGCTTTAATTTCCCTAATTTCTTCTTAATATTATTGGAGCCTGGGTATAGTATTTTTAAAACCATGAATCAAGTTTTAATCATTTCTTGTAGAATTCAATTAATTTGTGAGGTCATTTCTTTTCCTTCAATGTCTTAATACTTCATTTTTTTTTATTGAGATATAATTGACATATCACCTTGTGTAAGTTTAAGGTGTATGTGAGGTTATTTCTTTACTGTGTACCTTCATCCAGGCATACATGAGCGCTACAATTTTGATTCTTTCGTCGTCAATAAATTGGGAAAATACTAGCATGGAACCACCTTGAATTGTGTGACTGAAACCTTACTTATAGCTGTGTAGTAACTTGTGGCTTGAGCCCAGCAAGCTGCCAACTGGAAATGCCTTTGATTTTAAAATGCTAATCATTGTTCTCTCAACAGAACCAGGTGGGCTGAAGCTCGGGCCCCAAGCCGTGAGCCCTGCTGACCACAACCGCTGCCTTTGCCCAAGGCTGGTGCTGCTTGACTGTGAGCCCAGGATCTACAAGGTCAGGCCTTTACTAAAACCCTGCACAACATGCTCTGTGTTTACTATGGATTTTTTATTCAATGCAAATGGAATAGTTGGAGCTAGACAGAGAGCTGCCTTATGTAAATGCCTTAAGGAGACAATTGTCTTGCCATGTATGAGTTTCTGTTTTATCAGAATGTTACAGAACTTCCAAGGGAATTGTGACATAAACTAAGCATTTGAAATCTGTTTACCAGACATCATGCATGCAGAGTTCCTGTTTGCCATACATATTCATCGTTTGGCAAAGTCCCAGAGGGTGAAAATTCTATATGAAGGCCAGTGTGTTTGTCACTTGTGAAAGGTGAGTTTAGGCAGGTGTTAAATGGAAATGCTATGAAGGAGGTATGGAAATACTAGTTGGAGTTTCAATTTTTAAATCTGGATGCCAGAGAGACTTTGAAATTGTTAAGCTTTGTACAGTTGGCAAAAGTTACCCTTCTAGATCCACCAGCCATGTTCATACAACTCTCTGTAAACCAGGAGAAAGTCCCCAGAGAAAGAGAAGGGGTGGAGTTTAGTGACTTATTGAGAATGTGGCTTACTTTCCAAAAAAAGACATTTTGGTTTTACTTTCTTACATTAACTGGGGATAACTGATTTTTTTTCTGGCTTCAAATTATTTATGAAAAATAGAATATGAAAAGGAGATGTAGAAATCTATCAGATGACATTGTGGAAATAATAAAATAGAACATTTTCAGGGCTGTAGTCATATAGATAAACATTTGAAACTCACACAGCACTCATTGGGCTTTTCCTGGAAGTAGGCTGAATGCTAGGAAAAAATACACGAAGGAAATAAAAGGCACAGCTCATGTGTCAACACTGTTTCTACAGTTAAAACAACGTTTGATTTAAATCTGACTTTCCTGATGCATTTAATCAGGTATGTGTGTCGACAGCTAACGTGAAATAGAAGTTTGAAATCACCCATTTAATTTAATGTAGACTGGCAGACAGTTTAAATAATGTTGTTGAATGAAATTTTTTAGCCCGACTTATCCAGTGTGGCATCTGGTTGATCAAATATCTCATTAATACATATTTACTGAGGGCCTACCATGTGCTAGATTGTTCTAGAGGATACCAAGAAATGTGAACGACTGTCTCTATCTTGGAAGACTTTATATTCCAGCAAGGTAATAACACTGTGTACATACACAACGTCATTTATCATCCGGGCAGGGTATGATAGGGGCCAAAAAGGTTGAAGAGAGAGTGAAGATCTTCGAAGTTCCGAAAAGGAAAGATATCTGCAGGTCGTGAGAGTCTAAAAAGAATTCAGAGAGAAAAGCTCAGGCTTTAGAGTGAAGATTTTCATCATTTGATGGAACGTAATTCTGTATAGTGAACAAAGAGTTACCTCTTACATGAGCCCTCAAACTTCTTTGTGTTGTGTGGCTCTATTGTGATATTGTATATGTCGTGCTGTTTAATTTTTGATGATTTTAGTCCCTAAATTCTTTCAGTTACCAATTAAAAACCAACAAAAACCAAAACAAAATTAATCACCAGACTACATGTCTCCAGATAATGTATTTGTATAAATTCATAGTTATAAAAACTAGTGGTACTAACAAAAGACCCTGTAATCGAACAAGAAATTTTATAACTCTTAATGATAATATTATAACTTAAATCTGAGGAGAAGGGAAATGGGACCAATTGACCTACAATTGTATATTGATGTATTTTCCCCCAGGTTTTCTTCAAATTCACAAGATCTTGTTTTTTTAATTAGGAATTAGTATGAGCCAGAATCAATATTTTTCATACCAACAAAATAATCACACTTTTCAATTTTCGAAAGAAGTTTCCTCTTTTGAACCCAAGAAAATCCAAATAGATCAAATATTTTTTTCCCCCAGTTCTAGTCGAGTGTTAATTTCTGGCCAAAGATTCTGTCATAAAGTCTGGATATGGGAGAGATTTAGCCCTAGGGTAAAAAAATAAAAAAGCAATATAAAGGAAATAATATAGTGTAATTTTAAGAAGAATATTATAGCTATCAGTATTAATTTATTCTTTTAAATTGCCTCAGTATCTCAGTATTTAGAATTGGTCTAAAACAGACCAACCCTCCTACATTTGTACTGGATGACTGCTCAGCTATCACATTCGTGCAGAGAGGTGGTATAGCATGGGGATTCAATGCTCAGACCCCAGACCTTAAAGCCCAACTTCTCCAGGTTCAAATTCCAAACCTGCTGCATTCTTACAACATTACCCTGGACAGATTGCTTAAATTCTATCATTTTCTCAACTGTTAAACAGGACTAATAACCATACCTGTCTCAAAAATAAATTGGTACATGAAAAGCAATTACAAGTGTACCTAGCAGGGGAGAGGGGATAGCTCAGTGGTAGAGCACATGCTCAGCACGCATGAGGTCCTAGTTTGATCCCCAGTATCTCCATTAAATAAATAAGGAAATCTAACTACCAACCCCCCCAAAAAGTGTACCTAGCAAAGAGCAATCACTAAGTGTCAACTGCCCTTCTAGTATTCTTCTGTTTTTCTGCAGTGATAACTGCAGTATGTGGTTTTTTTACTTTTCTGTCTAAAACTTTTCTTTCCTCTCCTCCCGCCACCCACACTCCATCTCCTAGACTGTCTGTCTTTCATCACTATGGCCATTTCCAGTGCCTAACCCAGTGTCTTCACAAAGGTGCTCAGTAAAGGTTGAATGAATGAATGAATCAAACTCCTATTTCTTGTGTAAGTCCCCTCAGAACCATCCCTGGCCCCCGACCCTCTCCTGTAGTGGGGAGGGGCCCTCCTTCTTGCTCCCATAAGCCCTTAGGAACACCAGTCACTACAGTGAGCACTGTAGGTTGGGTTGATCTGTATATGACTCCTTCCCTTTTTCCTTTGGGTTTCTTCAAATTCACTAGATCTTGTTTCTGACTTAGGAATTACTTGAACCAGAATCTGAGCTTCTTGAGAGTAGTGGCTCTCGCCTGAATCGCCTAATGGTTGGCAGATGATTGACTGATTGAGTGAGTGACTGAATGAATGGACTTATCAGAACTCCTCGGCAGGGGCTGGATAGTCCCCCACCACTTGTCAACCTCCAGGAACTGTAAGCACAGGCCCATGGCTGCTCTGTAGAGTGGTCCTACCCTGGGAAAGAGAGCTCTGCCTGCTGCCATCCAACCACAGAATAATATGGTCACCAGAACTTTTGTACCCTAATATTTTTGTTTTATAAATGAAGACATTAAACCTGAGAAAAGGTTCAGTGAGCCAAGATCTAGCATTTTAGAGAAACATCTGGAAATACAGTCTCCTGGCTTGTACTCTATACAGATTCAAGTACAAAGAGATTTTCCATATATGGCTTTCATGTCCCATTGAAAGCTTAGGAGTAACAAGTGAATGGAAGAGGGAAATTGGATGAATAAGAAATGTCCTTGTTTTTCTTATTCATCGTTCTTAATAAAAATCCTTGCTGTTTACAATATCCTCCTATATGACTGTTTTAACATTAATGATCAAAACCATATAGAACAATTACAAATAACTGTCACGGTAACCTACATTTTAGAATCTAAAAACATGTATTGCTTTTGCCTGCCCAGAATCTGGCCCCCTTTTTGATAACCACACCTGAGCCTTCCTTTGGAGATCTGTGTCTTCCCAACTGCCAGGTTTCTTTGTGGTAATTTCAGGGAAGATGTCCAGATCGCCCCAGTCGAGGTGTGGCCTTGTGAACTGGTTGGACAGATCAGATTCTCTCCCCAGGAACCTGAACCCTGAGTAGTGACACTGAGACAGAAAACGGCGAGCGCAGATTCATTCTAATGAGCTTTCTAAGGACAATGTCTACGGATTCCTCCTCCCTAGATCCCTGGAACTGCTCTAGGGTCCAGCTGCTTACCGCAGTTGATTCTGTGAGCTAACCTGTGTCCTTCCAACTTATTTGGAGCTTGCAGTCAAACTCTACTGGTGTTTGGACTGTAAGTTGGTTAGTACACAAATGAGAAGAGAAAGAAATAAATGTGGAAAAGGTGTGTGTGTGTGTGCGTGGGCACGCGTGTGTGTGTGATCTACTATGTATGTAGCAGCACAAGAGAAAACAGACTCTGTGCTACTATATATACAGAGGGAAAACAGGCCAACTATGATTTTACCATGGAAATCTGTCTTAAGATGGTCTTGAATTTTAAGTACTTAAATGAAAACTTTCCTTGCATGTTTAAAGTTGTCATACTCTTTTATAAAAGTGTATTATGTGCTATTACAGGCTTCTCTCTAGAATACATTTTAAATTTAGATTCTTTGTTAACTGACATATATTTCTCTTACAATTTACTATTTTAAATAAACTGCTTTATTTATGTAGATAATAGTAAAACAATGAAACATATGAAATTCATATAAGTTAGAGAAAATAACATATAATTGTAACTTTACTCACATTTATTACATTGAGCTACAAGTCCATTGCACTTTATGAACACATAGGTACATGCAAAGTTCTGTGTAAATCCTATGTTAATTACTGCTGTGGACTATAACTGTTCTTTAATTTTTAATTCCACTTAATAACTTAAACTAGAAAGTTCATAAAAGGTGTTCATATGAAAAAGCATTTATGAAAAGTCTCCAAGAATTAACCTACAAGAATAATCATCTGTGTTCTCTCTGAAAAATAATTATTTTTTGGAAGAGTGTGACACAAAGGTCTTCAATAAATAACACTCAGGAATTTTTACCATCTCTCCTTTTGATTGTGAAGTTTTAAAAGGTATAATCTATTTAACTCTTTCTTGGGTGAATGTATATTTTGCAGGCAGAATGTTATGTCAAGCACTGAAAATAATTCTGAGGTAGTATTTATAATGATAGCAAAAAATTACCTAAAAATTTGCCAAGAAGACAAAGGACCCCCCTACACTGTTGGTGGGAATGTAAATTGGTGCAGCCACTATGGAAAAGAGTATGGAGATTCCTTAAAAAACTAAAAATAGGCTTACCATATGATCTTGCAATCCCACTCCTGGGCATATATCTGGAGAAAATTCTAATTTGAAAATATCTATGCACCCCCTATGTTCATAGCAGCACCATTTACAATAGCCAAGTCATGGAAGCACCTCAAACATCCATCAGCAGATGAATGGATAAAGAAGATGTGGTACACATATATTCCCATAAAAAAAGAATGAAATAATGCCATTTGAAGCAACATGGATGGACCTAGAGATTATCATACTAAGTGAAGTAGGTCAGGCAAAGACAAATAACACATAATAATCACTTATATGTGGAATCTAAAAAAATGAGACAAATGAACTTACTTACAAAACAGAAATAGACTCAGACATAGAAAGCAATCTTATGGTTACAAAAGGGGAAAGCAAAGTGGGAGGGAGGAAGGAATAAATTAGATATTTGCAATTAATTTATACACATTAATAAATATGAAATAGATAAATAACAATTTTCTACTGCATAGCACAGGGAACTATGTTTCATATCTTGTAATAATATAATGGAAAAGAATCTGAAACAGAATATATATATATAAATGGAAACACTTTGCTGTACACCTGAAACTAACACAACATTGTAGATTAACTATAGTTCAATTTAAAAAATGGTTATAAAAATGCGTATGAGGCAACACTAGTTTTTATTTCTTCCTCAGTGCAGGAACTACTTAGATAATATTTACAACTAAGCAGAAAGATTAGAGACATGAGGCTGGTACCATCTGTCTTCCCTGATTTAAGGTTGTTTTCCATCGCCTTTCGCACCCTGACCTGTAGAACAGGCTGAGACACTGGTCTTCAGCAAGAATTGACATTGAGGTTATGTGTGTATTGTTGTTTAGCAAACATTCGCTGATAACACTTAGTAAAATGGTCTTTTGTGAGTTGGCAAAATCTTTAAGAAGACAGTCTTCATTTCCATAAATTCTCTGCTTTGTGATTTGTAGAAACTACTAGAAATATGTGTGTGTCTGTGTGTTCCATTTAGTTACCTGTTTGGTGCTGCTTTTTTGTGCCAGTTTTTAGCTGAGAAAGAACTTTAAAAAAAAACCAAGAAATTACTTTTCTGTTATTGGTGAGATAGAAATCTTTACTTTTAAATGTTAAGTACATTTTACGGTTTGGAAAAAATATATACCAAACTATGAATTCATGGTTACCCTGGGAGAAGAATGTTTTAGGGGAGGAAAGAGCAATGGTCAGGAAGGCGAGAAAAAGGAGATTTTTATTTTTTAACTCAAGATTTTTTCTTTTTCTGGTTTTTCAGTAATTTTTCTTTTTTTCTTTTATTTCTTTTTTTAATTACAGTGTAGTTAACATACAATATTATATTTGTTTCAGGTGCATTATATTACAACGTGGTGATTTGGCATTGATATGCGTTATGAACTGATCACCACGATAGTCCAAAAACAGTCACCATACAACTATATTCCCTCTTCTGTACATTACCTACTTAGGTATTTTATAACTGGAAATTTGTACCCCGTAATTCCCTTCACACATTTGGCCCATCTCCACCATCCTTCACAACTCTGGTGATCACCAGTTTGTTCTTTGTATCTATGAGTTTTTCTGTTTTGTTTTGTTTGTTCATTTGTTTTGTTTTTTTAGACTCCATATGCAAGTGAAGATATACAGTATTTGTCTTTCTCTGACTAATTTTACTTAGGGTAAAACCATCTAGAGTCATGCATATTGTTGCAAATGGCAAGATTCATCCTTTTTGTGGCTAACATTCCATTGTATGTACATACCACATCTTATCTATCCATTCATCTATCAGTAAACTCAGTGGATACTTAGGTTGCTTCCACATCTTGGTGATTGTGAATAATGCTGCAATAAACATGAGGGTGCATATATGTTTTTGAATAGGTATTTTTATTTTCTTTGGATAGATACCCAGAAATGGAATGGCTGGATTGTATGGTAATTCTATTTGCAATTTTTTGAGGAACCTTTATAGTGTTTCCATAGAAGCTGTAACAAGTTACATTCCCACCAGCAGTGCACAAGGGTTCCCTTTTTCCACATTCTGTCCAACCTTTGTTATTTCTTATCTTTTGGATAACAGCCATCAGATAGGTATGTGGTGATATCTTGTTATTTCGATTTGCATTTCCCAGATGATTAAAGATGTTGAACATCTTTTCATATGTCTGTTGCCCATCTGTAAGTCTTCCTTGGAAAAATATCTATCAGATCCTCTCCCCATTTTTTAATCAGCTTGTTTGTTTTTTGATATTGAGATGTATGAGTTCTTTATATATTTTAGATTATTAACCCTTTATCAGATCCACCATTTGTAATTATTTTTTTCTCAGATGGTTGCCTTTTCATTTTGTTGATGATTTCCTTTGCTTCTCAAAAGCTTTTTAGTTTGAAGTAGTCTTATTTGTTTATTTTTGTTTTTGTTGCCCTTATGTGAGGAGATAGACCCCCCAAACTTTGCTAAGAATGACACCAAAAAGGTTATTGTTTATGTTTTCTTCTATAAGTTTTATGGTTACAAGGCTTTACCTTTAAGTCTTCAATACATTTTGAGTTTATTTCTGTATATGGCATAAGAAAGTGGTTCAGTTTAATTCTTTTGCACGTGGCTGACAAGTTTTCCCAACACCATTTATTGAAGAGGCTCTTTTTACCCCATTGTGTATTCTTGGCTCCTTTATCAAAAATTAATTGACCATAAAAGTGTGGATTTATTTCTGGGCTCTCTATTCTTTCTCATTGATATTTGTGTCTGACTTTGTACCAGTACCAAACAGTTTTGATTGCAATAATTATGTAGTATAGTTTGAAATCAGGGGGCATAATACCTCCAACTTCTTTCTTTCTTAAGATTGCTTTGGCTATTCAGGGTCTTTTGTTGTTCTATACAAATTTGGGGATTATTTTCTCTTATTCTGTGAAAAATGCTACTTGGTATTTTGACACAGATTGCATTAAATCTGTAGATGCTTTGGGTACTATGTGCACTTCAACAATATAAATTCTTCCAGTCCATGAGAAGATACATGGAGTATCTTTCTGTTTTGTGTTATCTTCAGTTTCTTTCATCAGTGTGTTATGGTTTTCCTCATACAAGTCTTTCATCTCCTTGGTTAAATTTATTCCTAGTATTTTATTCTTTTGGATGCAATTGTAAAGGGAATTGTTTCTTAATTTCTCTTTCTGACAGTTTGTTATTATTGTATAGAAATTCAATCGCTTTCTATATATCAATTCTGTATCATGCATCTTTACTGAATTTATTTATTAGTTCTAAAATAGTATTTTGATGGAGTCTTTAGGACTTTATATATATAGTATCATGGCATCTGCAAATATTGACAGTTTAATTCTTCCTTTACAATTTGAATGCCTTTTATTTATTTTTCGTGTCTGATTGCTTGGACTAGGACTTCCAATACTATATTGAATAAAAGTGGCAAAACTGGACAGCTTTGTCTTATTTCCAATCTTAGAGGAAAAGCATTCAGCTTTTCTTTGTTGAGTAATATATTACCTGTGGGTGTATCATATATAGCCTTTATGATATTATGTTCCCTCTATACCCACTTTGTTGAAAGTTTTTATCATAAATTGATGCTGAATTTTGTCAAATGCTTTTTCTGCATCTATTGTGATGATCATATGATTTTTATCTTTCATTTTATTAATATGGCACATTACATTGATTGATTTGTGGGTGTTGAATCATCCTGCATCCCTGAGATAACTACCACTTGTTCATGGTTTATGATCCTTTAAATGTAGTGTTGAATTCAGTTTGCTAGTATTTTGTTGAAGATTTTTGCATCTATATTCATCAGCGATATTGGCCGATAATTTTTTTGTAATTTCTTTATCTGGTTTTGGTATCAGAGTAATGCTGGACAATAAACTATTCTAGTTCACAACTGACACACTACTGGACTTCATTTGCCAGTTTTTTTGATAATTTTGCATCTATACTCTTAAGTGAAATTGGACTGTTTTCTTCTTCACTCCTGTGCTCTCAGCTCCCCAAGCTCTACCCGTTATCTGTGGGCTTCTAAGTCTCTTTACTTTCCCCACCAAAGTCCAGGGAAACTTTATCTAGTCTGGGAGGGGTTGAGAAAACTTCTCCTCTAACACTTTCTGCTTTCTTCCAAATATGTCATCTTCGCCGAGGCCAGAGTTTTTGAAACTCAAAAGCAAAGAATTGATCCCTTTGTTCTCTGTGTTCTGCTCTTTCATCCCTCTGCCAAGACAATGGCAGAGAAGTCTGGGGTAAAGGAATGTGCACTTGGGGGAGGGAACCAATCGAATGTCATCTCCACTGTCATTCCACCTCACATTCATAGGCAGCACCTGCCCCAAAGTGACACCTTTTCTCCATGACTTCTGGATCTTGCGCTGCACTGTGTTCAATTCCCCTCCATGACTAAAGGTTTTATTCTCCCAGGAGCTAGGAATTTTGCCTACTGACAGCTATCAGTTTTCAGCTTTCTCTGGGAATTGCCCTCAGCTGTAGAGAGCCTCCTTGTCTGGGTTCAAACCTCTTCCCTTAGACATCTCATATCTATGATAAAGGGTGACCCCTTCTCCTAACCTAATCCTAGGAATTGACTGAGTCTTGTGTCTACATTACAGCCCACCTTAGTCCTCTCCTTCTCTACCCCCATTAATGTCCATCCCAAGAGCAGTCCCCAGTAAATTTTCTGCACACAAATCTCTACCTCAGAATCTACTTCCTGGGGACTTACTCTGCAACACACACCTTTACACTCCTTCTGTCTGTGATTATACATGTATTTTTTTCATCCGTCTATCTCTCAATTTGAGACATCTAAAAATGGTGGGGAATTTTAGGTTGCTTAGAGTCTTCTGTCAAACGAGTCACATGGGAAAAGAATTATAGCTTATTTCTGTTAATTTTAGATTTGGGATCCAGTCAATGAAATATTGTTGCAAAGAGAGAGAAAAGATAGGGGAGACAAAAATTCACATATTTCTTTCTTTCTAGATTGCATTGAGAAGGATTTTGTGTTATGTGTGTGTATATGTGTATATATGGAGAACTTGTAGAATTAAAAATAAGAAAGACGTGTAAATGAAAGCTGCTGACAATTTGTAAATACAAGTTATAAAATCTTACAAAATTCTCTAAAAACCAAATTAACTTAAGTAATCTTGAACAGTAGAGCTGATGTATATATGCAGATTGGGAAATACTATATGCCAGGACTTTGAGTGTCAATTGCTTCTCACTGGAAAATTGAAGAAAATCAGGTTGAAGGAAAGGTAAGATAAATGAGACAACTTTCATTGTGTATTTTTAATGCAAAGGAATAATATTATCTTTTCCTGAGAGTTGGAAGGATCTTAGAAGTCATGGTCTAAAGTCCTGGCCAGTGCAGGAATATTTTTTTCTGTAAGTTATTTTACTTTTGCTTAGAACATACAAATATAATATTAATTTTATATTTTCTTGTTTTAAAGTTTAATTAATAATCTTTGCTAAATATTAACTTGAAGCTATATGCACCACATTGCTTTTTCTTGTTCCTTGGTTGAGTTAATATTGATGCGTTTACCTATCTTTTGTTTAATTTTGCCCCGGGATCTATTACATTTAGTTAGCACAGAGTGTAAGGGAGACACATTGATTTACTTTGGTTTACCCTTAGGCTCATTCTCCACCTAACCCATGTTCGTGATCGTTCAGGAGGTTTTCCCTCTTTGCTGAAAAAACCAACAAAACAGTGGTGGACAGAGTCCAAGTAATATAGTATAATAGCTGTCTTGAGCATTGCCTCATTATAGATAGATTATGCTCCCAGGAATATATCTGTAATTTGTTCCCCTGTGCATGTGTGCATGTGTATGAGGAACAAGAGCTAGAATGTCCCCTTTGCCATATGGGATTTTTTTTTTTTTTGGCTTCTTTATGAACCTAGAGCAATTTTACTCAGAACATGGAAATTAAAGCAAAGTAATAATGACAGTTTTCATAGTGCTTCCTATATTCCAGGCACCATGCTGAGTGTTTTACATACATTTACCCCACTTAAGCCTCATAACCCTGTGAGGTAGGTATTTAATATCCACATTTTAGAAATACAAAAACCTGAGTCCTCAAAAGAGGTTTAACTAATTTTCATAAATTCACATGGCTGGAAAGTTATCATGAATCGTACCTGATTTTTTTAGCCACTCTTTCAAAACTTTTAAAGATTTTTCCCTTCAGACTTTGACTGACTTCTCAAAAAACAGCCTCTGTGCCTGTAACTTTCCCCCTGGGCGTAAGTAACTCAGCTCCATAGCTTTTCCTCCTCTCCACATAAAATACCCTGTCCGCACTCCTCCCGATAGCCGATAGCCGATAGCCGCTATCGTCCCTTCTCCCGCCCATCTCTCACTACTCAGCGCTTTGTCTCTTTGTTACCTCCTAGACCTTGCTAAGTGGATGACTGGCTGCCAAATAAAATCACAGGAGGAAAAGATAAAGCATCTCATCTTTCTCTCTTAAGCCTTTGCTCTCTCCAACTTCCTTGTCAGTGAGTGTTCAAGTTCTCCAGTTTCCGCAGGCAGGCCCAGGGCTAAAAATAGCTCACTCTGCATGGTGGCCCTGGTGGCATTTCCTGGGTGGTGAGAGTCCAAGTGAAAACAACTGGTGAGACGAGATGACCAAATTCTGAAGCGAATCTGGGGACACCCTCTACCTTTCCCTGCACCCACTGCTGGGATGCTCAGACTTCTGCGAGAATTGGTTCATAGTTGCTCTTGGACGGATCAGATCAAAAAGAACTGGCATATTTCCTCTTCTCAGATGAGAATGGCATAACTTATCATTGTTTCAAGGGCATAATACAATAAAACAAGTGTAATCATTGAGGTTAAAAATACAATTCAAGCCTGTCAACAGGACCATTGCTTCAACTAAGCAGAGAAATTTCACGAGAAGTGAATGTTAATTGAACTGCTAATGTTTAACAAACATAATTAAACTCATTGCAAATTGTTGGAGAAAAATGTTTTCTCATACACATAATGTTTGGGGGGACCATTTTAAAAGGAAAATTACATTTTTAAAAAAGACTTGCTGCCAGGACAAAGATGGAAATGAAATGATAAAAAGAAAATGTATGTAAATCAATACTCTACCCAGCTCTCTTAATATGAAATACCCTTTTTCCACAAAACATAGCTTTCTCACTTTTTTCTGATTTTAGTAATGATGTATGTTTACTTCTAAAAATTCAATCTGATATTAAAGAAGAGAGTAAAAATTATATATAATCCCCTACACTGAGAAAACCAAATTTTGTGACAATCCTCTTATGCATACACACTCAGTTCTAAGCCCTTCAATTCATTTCCCTCCCCACGGAGATTCAGAAATGCAGCTAGTTGGGGCCAAGGAGGTATGAAAAGAAACTTACTGAAAGGTTTTTTTCCCTCACTCTAAGGGTGGACCTTTTTGGAGTGGAGAGGGTATCACTCAGGGGTAGAGTGCATGCTTAACATGCATGAGGTCCTGGGTTCAATCCCTAGTACCTCCACTAAAAATAAATAAACCTAATTACCTCCCCACCCCACCAAAAACAAACAAACAAACAAAACCCAAATGAAATAAAATGCTGGCTTTGGGGAAAAAAAAAAAAACAGACCATTGGAAGAAACTGGCTCTTTTTCTCCTGGCCACTTTCTAGTATAGATGTCACTTCCAGAAAAACTGCTGTAGCCATCTTGATACTAACCTCGAGAAAGCCAATTCAAAAAAGAAGGCAAAGATGGGAGAATCACAGAGATTGATTTTGATAGACAGCAGGTTAAGCCACTCTTAAAGGCCACCCTGCATCTGGACTTCCAGGCATATGAGCCTATAAATTCCTTTATTGTAGAAGCCTGTATGAGCTGGATTTCTCAGTACTGGAAGCTGAATGCATCCTAACTAACATGGGTATATTTTGCCCTAAGAAAGAGTTTAATTCTTATATAGGGTCAGTCATGTATTTCCTTAATAATTTCTAGGTTACTAACTCGATTTGGAAGGTCTCCCCAACAAACAGGTTATATATGGTTCTAAATTTCATCTTTTAAAAATTGTATTTATTTTTTATTTTTTAACTTTTATGACCAACGCAATGTCTCTGTACATCACATCAACTCTGCCAAAGACGCCCTGATCTCAGACTACTAGCCTCCAGAACTGTGAGAAAATAATTTCCTGTTTAAGCCTCCCAGTGGGTGGTACGGCAGTTCTAGCAAACTAATAGATCCACTCTTATTCTGAAGGCCAGGCAGTCAATGATCTAGACAGTATCATTTTAATTTTAACCTTCCTGGAATTTTATGTAAATAGAACCACACAGTACATAACATTTAGCTTTTGCCTCTTTTCACGTATGATGTTTTTGAGGTTCATCCATGCTGTTGCTATATTCATATTTTGATCCTTTTCAATGATGAAGAGTTTTCCATAGTATGCATTAATTACAATGTCTTTATTCATCTTCTAGTGGATGTGGCTATTATAAAATAACGCCTCTGTGAACATTGATATATGGTCATGTGTGGGCATATTTCACTTAGAAAAATGCCCAGAAGTGGGATTGCTAGATGCTATGATAATATGCTATTAATCTTATAAAATACTGCCAGTCTGTTTTCAGAAGTTGGTATCTGTATCATTTTGCATTTCCACTGCAAGACATAAGAATTACTGCTGCTTCCCATTCTTGTAAACACTTGGTAGATCAGATATTTTGTCTTTATTCTAGTGGATGTGTTGTGAAGTGTGATTGTGATTTGAATTTTTCAGATGAATAGTGATATTGACCGTCATTTCATGTGCTTATTTACCAGACTTATATCTTTTATTGTGAAGTGTTCAAATTGTCTGTTCTTTTTAAACTAGGTTATTCATTTTCTTATTAATGAGTTTTGAGATTTCTTTATGTATTCTGTACACAAGCTCTTTATCCAGTATGTTTTTCTTTTTTCTTTCTTTCTTTCCTTCTTTTTTTTTTTTTTTTTTTTGTAAATGGGTTGGAGAGTACAAAAGTAGAAATAGAAATATTACTTGAGGTAAATGCAGCGGCCAAGTTAAAATATCTTCTGTTTGTCTAAGAAAATGGTTAAGGAGATGAAGTGACATGAATTGGTTTGAAGGATATTAACAAGTAAAATCAATAGGATTTGGTAATTATGAATGTGGTCAGAGGAAAGAAGTAATTGTTGAAGATACTTTCAATGTAATAATTTGGTTAGTAGCACCAGCTAAATATTGGAGTGTGATTCTTTTGGGAATGGCTGATGGATAGCATAATTACTTTTTGGACATCTGGAGTTGATATCTTAGCGAAAATGTGAAATGGGTGACTGGCTACATATGCCTGGAACTCAGGTGAGAAGTAAGTGGGTATAACATTTTGAGAATTATTGACATATAAAAGAGTAAATAAAACTTTGATGCAAAAACAAAGACTAATGAAATGTTTTTATATATCATATGAGGCAGTGGTCCAATTTTTTTTTCAAATGAATAGCTAATTATGCTACTTACTAGTATGAAAATAAAATGTGTTCATTTACGCAACCATTCCTTCCCCTGTGAAGTAAAATGCTACCCTTGTCCTATACAATGTTCCCACGGATTCTGAATTTCTTATTTTGGTCTGCTAATCAATTAGTCTATCCCTATGCTAATACCCAACCCTTTTGATTATAACTTTTTTTTCTTTCTTTCTTTCTTTAATTAAAGTATAGTTGATTTACAGTATTGTGTTAATTTCTGGTGTACAGCGTAGTGATTCAGTTTTCTGTAGAGTCTTTTGCTCTATCACCTTCTTTCTGGCACTAACTTCTTCCTATTTGCATTGAATGCTGTTGTCAGTCACTTCAACTGTCCTTTGCGAAGCCTCCCTAATATTTTAGAGATCTCCTCTTCACACCATAACTTATTTTCCAAGCCCTTGTATAAGCATAATCGTTTCTTTTTACTCGCAGCCTGGAAATCACTGCTGTAGAAAATGATGGACGCATGTTGGCTGACTCAACTTATAAATGCACGAGCTACAGACCCAGCCAGGCACCTCCCTCTGCGCTGCAGTTCTTTCCCTTCTATCTACCCAACTCTCTTTCCCTTTCTGTGTAGTAATTGTCCCCTGGCAACTGCTCAATCATTTTATTTCCCTTAATCTTACCACTCACCTTCTCAGCAGAAGACTTCATTTCTAATATCACAGGAATGTAGTGGCCATCATGAATAAACCCCTTCAACTTCCCCTTTTCTACCTCAAATTTTTCTCTGTTTGTCCCTCCCTAAACATTCCTACGTGTTTCAGAGGAAGAATTTGCCCCATTTCTCTCCAGACCTCTTAACTTATAACCTTGAGTCCATCTTCTGCCTCCTTTGAATTGTATGCCCATTAAGTACTAACTTTTATTTTATTTTATTTTTATTTAAAAAATTTTATTTAAGTATAGTCAGTTACAAAGTGTCAATTTCTGGTGTACAGCATAATGTCCCAGTCATGTATATATATATATATACATATATTCATTTTCATATTCTTTTTCATTGAAGCTGATTACAATATATTGAACATAGTTTCCTATGCTATACAGAAGAAATTTGTTTTTTAATCTATTTTCATATATAGTGGTTAACATTTGCAAATCTGAAACTCCCAGTTTTATCCCTTCCCATCCCCTTTCCCCTGGTAACCATAAATACTAACTTTTAAATTTGTGTTTTGGTCAGGATTCACTATGCTATGCTGCAGTAACAAAACCCCCTAAATTCAGTGATTTAATTTTAAAAATTTTTATGAATTCCTTCCGTCACATCTACTGTGGATCTGAGCAACCTTCCATGGCAATAGTCTTTGATGTGGTAGCTCAGGAATTTAGGCAGCTATGATCCTGTGGTTCCCCACATCAACACGAGGCCTCCTTGGTTTCCATTACAGAGGAAGAGAGGCACTGAAATAACACAGGGGCTTTTCACTCCCTCAGCCTGGAAGTAACACGTTAAACTTTTGCTTACAATTTATTAGCCTGAACTTTGCTCATGACCTAGCCTAACAGCCAGGGAGCTGAAAACGGAGTTTTCCTTGTGCACAGGAAGGAAAAATATCAAACAGATTTGAGGGCCATGTAGAATTGTTTCTTTCATAGTTGTATTCATCTATCTCTGTCATTTTGCCTCTATTACAGGTAGCACCGAGTCTAAACCATCCTGAAAAGTGTCCACCCACCCTTTCATCTGCACGCCTTCCCCGAAGTCTTCCCCGCGTTTCAGCCACACTGCACTGCTTGGTGTTAAGCACTCACGTGCCTCTTTGTCTCTCCTTCTGTGATTCCAGCTTCTGCACATGTAGATGCTCCTTCCTGGACCGTACTCCCTACATACCTTGCTGGTGCAGCATCCCTGCTCATTCTCCAAAGCAAGCCTAAATTGTATCTTCTTTCTGTATCTTTCCTGAAGTCCTGTAGACCAAAGGAAGGCTCTCATATCTACAATTTATAAATAACTCCATTTTAACCTGTGTCATTGTGTATTATAATTATTTGCATGATTTCTCAACTTTCCATCTAAACTATGAGATCATGATGAGAATATTCACATTTTTTTACCCATATACTCAGCACCTGGCACAGTGGTACCTGGCATGGAGAAGGCTTTTAGTAAATGTTTAGTGGATAAATGACCAAATAAATCGGTGAATAGTAAAATTTCTGAACACTGATAGTGAAAGGTGGAAGTTGCAGTTTTTGAGGTATTTATGTTAGAATTCTGTTTCATTTTTTCAGAGAACACAATGAGTAATTATTTTTAAAAACTAGTTGGTAGCAGAAGTAGCATGAGGCAAAGAATTGCTAATAATATTATGATGTATTATTTATGCAACATTAAATAAACATAACATGACACAAAATACATACTAAACAAACTATCCATTTCAGAGTTAAAATATGTCTCAATATTTATGATATGATGCCTCACAATAAAGGCTGGGGTACTCTGGCACGTCTCCTATGTTGGGTGATGATAATGTTTATAATATCAGTAGTATAGAAGTGAATTTTACTTCTATATGAAATATAGATGTTATAAATAAACATGTGCCCTCCAATATATAATATTAATGTTGGGAAAGAGTTGACTCATTAATTCATAATAATAAAAAAAAACTAACCAAATTTTAAGGAAAGGTCTTTCTAAATATTCTGAGGAAGATTACAATTATTAGTCAGAATTCTTTCAATTTAAATTTGAAATAGATGATAAGGCTTGGGTTATGAATAAAGCTAAAATATTAGGACATTATTTCAACCATTAATTTCTGTAATGGGATTTCTATAATGCCTGTTCCCTTAATTATCACATTCTATCATTTTGTTTGAATTGCGGGACACAAATTATTATCTTCTGACTCTGTCTTTTGTTCTAAATTATAAGCAAATAAACAAGGGGATCATGGCCAAATAAAACACTGTTTTATTCATTCTCTCATTATAAGTCATGCCATGTAGGATTTAGCCAATATGGACCTTGCTTTTGTTAGAAAATACTTTCTAAAACTAAGATTCTTTCATTTATTAAGCTCATCACCAGTCCCAAAATGAAGATGATAGATTATTAAGCATGCCTCCAGCCCTTTTTTTCCTTAACATATCCTGGTCCAAACTCTGGAACTGGTTAGGGTAGTTGGGGAGGAGCCAGGAAGCCGTCAGGAGGGGTAGCTGAGTGTGCAAATGTTCTCCAAGAGTTTGCCCTCAAATGGGAGCCGGAAGCCCAAAGGAGTCAAGGTGAGAAGCTGAAGCCAAAGATCAAAGGCAAGTTGGGCCCTAATAGATAGAGATGTTGAAAAGGAAAATGAAAGAGCAAGAGGAGGCTAGGTAGCCAATGTACTGAGCAAAAAAAACATAGTAAGAGAGAGAATCAAGGAGTGGGCAGAGTGGTTAGCCAGGAATGAATTAGTGCCAGAAGGATAATTCAAAGAGCATGAGTGCTCGTTCAGAATTCTGCTGGTCATCTCATTCTGCTTCCACTTTTGTTTATTCTTAATCTCCCCATCCTGAGGTTTTTTGAGCCCAGGCCTTGAAGGCATGAAGAATGGCTTCTGACATTTCAACTCCTACAAACATTTTCTTTCTCTACAAGAAAAAGTGCAAAGGTCCTCACATTTCAAAATCCAAAGGTAAAGGAATACAACTGAGAACTTTTTCTAACACTGAGAAATTGTTTAAATTTCATAGACGCCTTCCCCCAATATGTTGTTTCAAATTCCATCCTAAAAGAGGAAATACATGTGTGTGTGTGTGTGTGTGTACACATACATATATACCCACCCTTTTTCCCTGGAAAGACAGTAACCAAATACTTGTCAATCATTCTTTATGCTTTATTCCATCTCACGGATTTATTCATCTTCTACTAAGTCGGAATGAATGGAAAGTATTCAAGTCAATTCTTTGCCATTTTGCTTATTTTATAAAGGATTATATCATGCATTAAGAAAAGAACACATAAATCTACACAACTAACGGTCATATCTTGCAGTTACTAGCCCTCTGGCAAAATGAAATTTTCAGATTCATTTCCAGGAGGAAACTTGAGCCAAGAATTCTTGCATGGTGGAGGCTTCATGGAATAGTCCCTCCTTTGATAACAAGCAAAACACATCCCAGATGGTGTCTCTGAATGCCTGTAAGCACTGCTTCTCCAAGAGGCATTAAGGAGTAGTGGCTGAGAGCACAAAGCCTCCATTTCTACATCAGTGAAGTGGGATGGGAATGACAATATCTGGCTCATGGCGTTGTTGTGAGGAATAATTGAGATGATATAAAGGGAGTGTTCAGCCCAGAGCTTGCACATAGTAATCATTCAAAACATGTTATAAATTATTAATACTATTAGTAGTAGTAGTATTCTGGAAAGTCCGTATATCATTCTTGGATTAGAATTACCAGGTGCATATTCTAAAAATATAAAACTCATAAGTAACTGGAAGTTACCCTCTAAACACAACAGTTTGCATATCCCTAATTTCCTGGAGAATTTTGCTTTGTAATATCCACCTTTCTAAGTAGAGGCCACCCCAGATGGAGGATGATTCTCCCTGCCTTGTACTCAAGGTGCTTGATTCTGAAAACATGATTGGCTAGCTTTTGGGGACATCCATGCATGTTTGTCTGAAAGTGTACGGATCTCTGAGCTGAGTCTGGGACCAAAGGATGCCATTGTTGGCTTCCATTCCCACTGTTAGCCATTAGCAAACTGGACATATTCACAGAGAGCCCAAGAACCCACATCTTGGACCTGTGCATCATTTTGGCCACAGAGCCATTGCATCTAACGAAGACTATTTTAATGATTAAAGCAAGTTAAACAGAAATAATAGGCAAATGATTTGGTTATAATGTATTAAGAACCACTTAGACTTTGTCTTCGTAATTTAGACTAGGTGAAGATACCCAGAGTGGAAATGTAAAATACAGCATGAAATAGATTTCTGATCTTTCCAGGGCTGTGGACCTCTATATGTAAGCCAAACAACTGTGAATGAAATAATTCATTATTCAGACCTGTGTTCTCATAGAGTGAAAGTCCAGATCATATTGTACATCCACAATTAATAGTGGAATCTCATGGCTTTAATGAATAAGCTAAAGTGAAATATTTTACTATCTCCATGAAACATTCAAATATCATACTCCTACTCAAATTATTTATTATTATAATGATGCTTTTTATAAAGATCAAGTATGAGTAACCTGAAAAAAAAAACCTTAAGCTGTTTCTAAGGGCATAACATTTAGAAACAACATATGGTTCTTGTAGTCAAGAATAGGTTCCTTAAATTAGCCAAAGACATTCACAGAGAGAGGAGCTGGAGGAAATAGGATCATGGGCAAGAGGAAAAAAATTGTCATCTCTCTTCTCTCTGCTCTTCATCTTCTTTGCCTGGCTGAATGTGGTTTTCATTTTCTACCCAATTCTAGATGTAAAAATAAAACAAGTGTTGTTAAGTCTCATAATGCAGGGTCTTTGAATGGACTCACCTTTTGTTTAGTCACTATTTTAAGGGTTATTAAAATAGGAAAGTACACCACATCATAAAATGTGAGTATTATAGTTCTTCATTCAATCAGCATGCCTTGATGCCATCTCTGTGCCCAGGGCTGAGTTCTAAGGGGCTGCACCTAGTCTCTATTCACTGCTGAAATCTAGTGGCAGGGGAGAATGCTGACCCAACCTGACTCTTACTTTTTTCAATGTACAGAGAGGATCATCTCCCTTATCTGTTGAAATTCCTTCAGTGGCTTCCTGTATCAGTAGAATAAAATCCAGACCAGTTACTTTGTTTCATACAGTTCTGTATGATCACGCCTTTGCCTCTCCAGCGTCAGCTCCTGTCAGTATCATCCACTGGCCAGCCTTCAGCCTCTCACATTTATTTGCCTTGCTTTTTCCCATCTTAGGGCTTTACACATCTCCCTACTCTGTCTGGAGCATTCACACACACGCACATGCACACACTCCATAGCTAGCACCTTCTCGTTCTTCAGATTTCAATTTAAATATCACCTCCTGGAGAGACTTTCCCTGAAACTCACATGTAAAATAAGTCACTTCTCATGCTTTTTCTTATTCCCTGTTATTTCCTTCATTGCAATTACTGCAATTTATAATCATATCATTTATTTATTTGTTTTTATGTGTTTTATATTTATTTATTTTTAAAGCAGTTTTAAGGTCACAGCAACATTGAGAGGAAGGTACAGAGATGTCCATTATGCACCCCTATCCCCACACATTCACAGCCTCCCCCATTATCAATATCTCCCACCACCCCCAGTGGTACATTTGTTATAACTGATGAACTTACACTGACACATCATAACCACCCCAAAGCCCACAGTTTACATTAGAGTTCACCCTTGGTGTTGCACATAGCTGTTCATTTATTATGGCATGTTTCTCCCACTAGGTTATACATTCCATGAGGGCTGCCATGATAAGTAATGTGCAATACCTGGCCATAGTAGGTATTCAGTAAATTTTGTTGAATGTATGACTATTGAATGAATAAAACAGGAAATAATTGCAGGGTAGCACTTCCGTAAGCACGTGACAGTATAATACTAATTCTAGATGTATATTCTGGGAAAGGCTTGGTCAGAATAGAATGGAATTTGCATTTAAGATCTTTTAGGAGAAGCGAAATAATCTAGTTTGGTAGGTCATATATTTCCAGAAGAATTTTCTTCACTGAGTTCAATGAAATGTAAAGAAAAAGGAAGATCCTTCATGACAACCAACCTGCTGTCTCTGAGTGTGCAAGGTACGGAGGTAGTCTGGGCTCTGTGGCACGAGCTTCAGGTAGGCAGGGCTTATTTTACATGAGGAGGAAATGGGAATTTTCCTTAAGTGACCCCAGTAGTATACCAGTTGACTAGAACCCGGAACTCAGACTTCCTTCCACTTCCTTTCTGTCTCACTCCCACCATGAACCCTGAGACTAGCAAATCGTAGACACATCACAGACATTTATCTGTGGACTTGCTCATACTTCTTATTTCTTCTACTTTCAACCAAAAATGATTTCCAGGTATCTGTGACAGGGTGTCTTCTATATAACCAGGAAGGAGGTGATACGATTTTTGCTTCTAAATTGTGCATTTTTTAAACAGTCAGAGTTGTATTCAGATCCATCAAGGAGACCACCTGCTTTAAAATCTTATTACTGAGGGGAATTGAATATATTGACTTCAGACTCAATTCTGAACCACACATTTTTCTGTCTAGCATGTTAGTAAAAGTTATAAAAGTGGAAGCATCTGTGTACTTAAAAGTCCTCACATGTCACTCAAATAAACCACTATTTTACAGATATAACACACACAAACTGTACATGGTTGCAAATTAGCATGTCCTACATGCTAACAAAATTCTTTTGTCATGGTTAGAGATTTCCCAGTAATCACATTTTACTTCTAATTCTTAGAAGTAAGTAGGTAACACAGTTATAATAAAAAAAAAAATCATTTGAGTTAACTAGAATATTTACCTCACACAAAGCTGAATTAAGCCATGCAGGAAGTTCCTTTGCATAATCTCTTCAGGATTTTGCATTTAGTTATTTTCAAGCTAACGTAGCTAAGTTCTAATGGTAAAGAAATTGTAGGCATTAATTTATTATTTTCCTTTTGGAGAACTTTTTGATAAAAATCAGGCTACTTTACTGTCTATTTAAATCTCTCTATAGCAGTGGTCAGAAGTCCCGGTAAACAGCTCTCTCCAAGGGTTAGAGGTTTGGCATCCACCTTTGTAGGAGTTGATTCACTCTGTTTTTAACTAGTTTCCATGTGAGGAATGTGGTGCTCATTCTCTTCACAAACCTAATAATTCTATAGGCATAATGCTTCTCTGCTAGCCTTATAAGTTCCTCCTCTCCTGTTTTTTGGAAAAGCTTGTGCATCGTTTGTATTATTTCATCTTTAAATACTTCATATAAATTGACAGTGATGTCACCTGGGCCTGGAGTTTTCTTTATGTGCAGATTTTTAGCTGTAAATTCATTTTATTTAATAAACACTGGTTATTCCAGTTATTTCTTCTTGAGTAAGCCTTAATATTTTGTGTCTTTTCAAGGAATGTGTCAATTTCATCTCAGTTCCCTAATTGATAGGCGTAAAGGTGTTCATAGGTACTAAATATACTTTTAATATAGGTGGGATCTGTATGATATCTATTTTCATATTCCTGATATTGTTAGTTTTGTGTTTTCTCTCTTCTTGATCAGCCTGGATAGAGATTAATCAATTTTATTAATTTTTTCGAAGAATCAACTTTTGGTTTTATGATTTTTTTACATTGTTGTTCTGTTTCCCATTTTATTAATTTCTGCTATTAACTATATGATTTCCTTTCTTCTATTTGCTTTGGGTTGGGTTTGCTCTTCTCTTGCTGTTTTCCTCATTTCTTTGCATAGATCTAGGGTTTTGCATGGTATTTTCCTTCTACGTGAAAAATTTCCTTTAACGTTTCTTATAACACGTGTCTATTGGAAGTAATTTCATTCAGCTTTCATTTTTATGAAAAAAGCCTTTATTTTGCTTTTATTTTTGAAAGTTTTTTTTCCAGGTAAATGTCCTAGGTTGACAGGTAGTTTTCCTTCATTATTTTAAAGGTGTCACTTCCCTGTCTTCTGGCTTGCATAATGTCTGATGTAAAATCTGCTTTAATTATCATCTTTATTCCCCTGTAGGTAAGGTGTGTTTTATCTCCTGATACCCTCAAAATGATTAATTTTTGGTTTTATACACTTTGAACATGACGGATGTAGGGGTTCATTTTTTGTATACATTGGGATTTTTTTTTGTATGCTCTGAGATTCTTAAATCTATGTTTGTCTACTTTAACAATGTTGGCTGTTAAGCCTAATATTGACTGTTCCATTCTCCTGCAATCTGAGTTAGGCATGTATTAAATCATTTTTAGGTTGCCCCACAGCTCTTTGATGCTTTGTTACATTTTTTCCACTCTTTTTTTCTCTTTGTGTTTCAGTCTGGATAATGTTTTTATTTGTATATATAAGTACATATGTATATATTTATTGAAGTATAATGAGTTTACAATGTTGTATCAATTTCTGGTGTACAGCACCATGCTTCAGTCATGAACATACATATATTCATTTTCATATTCTTTTTCACCATAAGTTACTACATGATATTGATCATTTTAATCAACTATTTTCAAGTTTACTGATTACTTCCTGTATCAAGTCAAGTGAAGCCCTTCTTTATCTCTTTTGACTTTTTAAAAATTTCTAGCATTTTATTAGACCCTTTCTTGTGATGTTCACCTCTCTTCTAAAATTCCCTTTTGCTCATGTATGTTGCCCACCTTTCCAAGTAGAACCTTTAATTTCATAGTAGTTATTTTAAATTCCCTGCTTGATTTCTAACCTGTATGTCATCTCTAAGTCTGATTCTGTTCATTGCTTTGTCTTTTAACAATAGGTTGCCTTTTCTTAACTTTTCATGTGTTTGATAATTTCTATTAAATACTAGACTGTGTTATGTAGAGCAGCAGAAATTGAAGTAGATATCATTTATATAGTTGATTGTTGTAAAACACAGGGATTAGGGGCACCAACCCTCCATGCAGTTGAAAATCCACGTATAACTTTAGAGTTGGCTCATCATATCTGCAGTTCTGCATTTACACAGATCCAACCAACTGCAGATTGTGTAATACTGTAGTATTTACTATTGAAAAAAATTCCACGTGTAAGTGGACCCATACAGTTCAAATCCATGTTGTTCAAGGGCCAACTGTATGTGGAAATAGGCACACCCTTTATTCTAGAAGACCGTGAATTTTGGATGTTGAATCAGTCTAGTCAGCGGTTGAACTGGGTTTTAGTTTTGTTGTTCCTATGATTACAGTTCTCTGTTAGTTTTGATTTCTTCTGCCTTACCTGCGGTTAAGGCTGGAGACTCTGTGCTGAATGGGTATTTTTTTCCCCAATGTTCCTGATTTGTTCTCAGCTTTCAGGCTTTGCTGTGCAACTATCCACATGGGAGATCTTTCTCCACAATGTTGCCTCCTCCCTGGTGGTAGCCTGCTATTGTTTATTGTTCAATGTTTGCTGTCTGGAGAGAGGGCAGGGAGTTTCTCTGTTGTCCTGGTCCAGCCCAGTCTTAGTTATGCCCTGTGTGCCTGGGTCTTTGTGCTGGGGCTTCTTCATGATCCTGCCCCTCTTCCTCATGACAGCCAAACTCTGCCTTGTATCTTTCATGGGCCTTTTTCAGGTGTTTCCAGATCCCCCTCCCCAGTCCTCCATCTGCCAGCAACAGGTCACCTCTGATGCTATAGCTTGACCTACGATCTGTGTCCGGGACTGCTTCCTGCCTCTCTCTTATAAGCAGAGGACATTCTTCTTTTACGCTTCCACCAGCCACAGTGGCACTTCAGATGTGTCTTGGGAGTATCAGGGTCTGCTGCTTCTGCCTCCACGATTTGGGCTCTTATTTTGTAGGACTAAAAGGCCTGGGAGGTGCTTCGTGGCTTTTCCGCAGCAGCTGCCAGTCCCCTTCAGTGATCCTGTACCGCTGAAGGAAGCTCTTTCCCATCTCTTGTCCTGCCCACAGTCTTTCTTGTGAGCACCAAAAGGAAACTCATGGAAAAGGGTTTGTGAGTAGGTACAGACTCCCCTCATTGTTGTGGCTCTCAAGGATCTGTACTGTCATGCTAGTCCACACTCAGCCTTTTTTAAATCAATTTCTTAAATTAAAAAAATTTTTTTTTGTGGAGGGAGGTAATTAGGTTTGTTGATTTATTTATTTTTAGAGGAGGTACTGGGGTTTGAACCCAGGACCTTGTGCATGCTAAGCATGTGTTCTCCCACTTGAGCTGATCCTCCCCCCCAATTTCTTCAATTTTTAGCTGAATTCTTCTTACATTCTTCTAAGGGACGTATTGTCCCCTTTTCCTATGCTATGCTGTAGATGAGCCAATTCACACATTCTCTCTCTCCTTGAAGAAGTCTGTTTGGTTTTGGATTTCAGACCTCATGGTTGCTCTATAATCTTCTCTCTCTGATGGATTCAGGAAAATGTATGCATTTGTAACTCACTGTTACAAACTTTTTCTCATTGTTATGGTAGAAACAGCACTCTTTCCAGCTTTCTACGTATTAAGAGAAAGCAGAAGTTTTCTTCTTTATTAAAAGATTTTCAGAGGGAGGGTATAGCTCAGTGGTAGAGTGCTGCTTAACTTAGCATGCATGAGGTGCTAGGTTCAATCCCCAATAACTCCTATTAAAAAATAGTAATAATAAAATTTAAAAACCTAATTACCCCCCTAAAAAAACAAACAAAAAAACACCCCAATTTTTAAAAAAGATTTTTTCCAAGTATAAAAAGTAAGTTAAAATTTTTTGTTTTCTTTTGATTTTATTTATTAAATAAAGTTCCTTCATTATCTTGGGACTGCGTAGTTTCTGAGGAGAAGTCTGCTATCATTTTTACCTTATTTCTTTGAATATAATGTGTCCTTTATTTCTGAATGCTTTTGAGATATTTATCTTATCACTGATTTTTAGTAATTTGATTATAATGTGCTTTGATGTGCTTTTTCTCATATTTAAGCTGATATTTATGCTCATTGAGATTCCTGGATCTCTGGATGTATAATTTTCATAAGATTTGGAGAAATTGTGGCCATTGTTTTCTAAAACAAATTTTCTGTTTTGCCCTCTGTTTCTGGTACTCCAATTATACATATATTTTTAGACTATTTGATATTGTCACATAGCTCATTAATCTCATGTTTGTTTCCATTTTTTTTCCTTTCTCTTTATTTCATGTTGGATAGTTTCTCTTGCTGTGTCAAGTTCACTAATCTTATTTTCTGCAGTGTGTAATATACTGTTCATCTCATTCAGTTACTTTTCATCTCAGATCATGAACTTTTCATGTCTAGAAGTTCAACTTGTTTTGTTAATACCTTTCATTTCCCTCATCTTCATATTTTCTTTACCTTCTTGAACATGCAACATATATTCATAATAGCTACTTCGACATCTTTGTCAGCTAATTCTACCCTCTTCTCATCTCTGGGTCTGTATCTCTTGATTGATTTTTCCCCTGGTTATAGGTTGCATTCTCTAGTTCTTTGGACTTTTGGAAATGTTTGATTGGATGCAGACAGTAGTAATTTTTACATTGTTCAATGCTGGATTTTGTAGTAGTCACTTGGATATTGTTGGGCTTTGTTACTTAGAATCAGTCTGATCCTTTAGAGATTTGCTGCTAAGCTTTGTAGAGCAGATCTGGAAGAACCTTTAGTCTAGGCTAGTGTGTGCCCATTACTGAGGCACTATCCTTCTCAGGGCTCTACTTAACGCTCAGATATTAGGCGGTTGTTTCACCCTGACTGATGGGAACACATACTATTGCCTGCCTGTGTAATCTTAAGGATTGTGTTACCTATTCCTTCCTGAGAGTATTTTTCATAAGCCTCAAGCAGTTCCTTTTATACATTCATGGGTCAGTACAGTATCCAGCCTCAAGACTTGTGCAGAACCCTTGAAAGATCTCTGGAGCCCCTCCCTTCCAAAAGCTCTCATTGTGCATCACAAATTCAGGCTACCTTCATCTCTCTGAACTCCAAATTCTGTCTCTTCAACAGAGCGAGGCTGCCAGGCTGTCTCTCACTTTGCTATAGCCGGGAAACTCTTTCCAGGCAGTCAGCTGGGGCGATCACAGGGCTCCCTGAATAGTCTCCCTTCTCTTAGGGATCCGTGTCCTGCACTGTCTATTGTCTAAATGTCTAAAAATTGTTTTGTCAGTTTCTAATTGTTTCAAGTGGAAATTAATATACTCTTTTACTCTATTATGTCTGGAAGTGGATGTAGCCAACTTAAAGGTTTTAAGGTATGGAGAACATGGGAAAATTTAGTTAAGTCACTCTGATGGGCAAATAAAGTATTAACTTGGAGGAGAGTGAGACTAGGGGCCAAATCAAGTTAAGATGCTAATAGTGCAAGGAACAGACAACAAGAGTGTGAATTCTTGGCAGTAGGCCTTGGTATGGATAAGAAGTGATGAATATAATAAATATTTAGAGCAATGAGATCTACTGACTGGTTGAATCTGGGAAAATTAAATAAGATAATGAACACAAAATCATTTTCAAATATCCATTTAAACATTTATTGAATAACTTTTTTTTTCTTGGTTTGTTTTTTGGGGGGGTAATTACATTTATTTATTTATTTGTTTGATGGAGGTACTGAGGATTGAACCCAGGACCTTGTGCGTGCTAAGCATCCACTCTACCACTGAGCTGTACCCTCCTCCTTTATTGAATGACTCCTGTGTGCCCAGCACTATGGTAGGTTAATAGACTATAAGTATACACATGACACAGTACCCAGGTGAAGAGAGTTAACAGACTTATAAATATAACTATAAAACAATATAAGGACTGCCATAATGAAAGTACAAACAAGGCACTATTTTACATAAATAAGAGAGCAACAACAGCTGAGAGAAGTCAAGAAAACCCTTAAAGAAGAGGTCATATTTGAGGTGGTTCTCAAAAGGTCGGTGGAAATTTTTCACGCAGATAAGGAAAGAAAGGACATTGCAGGAAAAGAATAGTAAAAGTATAGTGATTTCCAGGAACAAAAACAATTTCACTGTCAATGAAGTATAGAACATGTTGGATAATCAGAGTATAAATATGATAAAAGCAAGATATTATTATTGCATCTCCACGGATTGATTCTCTAGATATAGTCACCATGTGAAATGTGTAAATAACTTTTGGTGATGCCGTGGTACTCAAAGTAGGCTCTGTGTCAACATTTATATAGAACAGAAGAAATTAACATTTATGCCTACTTCCAATCCAGGATACAGCAAACGCAATTACTTAAAATGTCTGCATTTATGTACTAAAATAATGTTCAAACGATCCATGTACTTTAAAAGAAATAGAAATAAATATTTGAAATGGCTCTGAGAAATACAGAAAATTTTATATAGCATTCATTTTCTTAAAGTTCCCTTTATGTAGGCGAATGCCATTGGCAGTCATTGCTAGACATCAAAATTATGTTCTTTTTGTTATTTGCCTCCGTATCCCTATGAAAGATACAGAGCACCTTCTTGATATTTCAGTTTTAGGCATTCTGATGTTAACTTTGACTTAATCTACCTGTTTCCCATTTGGAATTCCCATCTTCAAGTGTGCCTCTCATTCTCCAGTCAAGACTCTCTCTTTAATCCTCTCCAGAAAACAGGCCTCCAGTCCGTTGCTGTGTCATAGAAGGTTAGCCACCTGCAGTGTGGAGTGGTAAAGGAGCCCTGAGGGTAACAGCTTCTAGAACGGACTTGCAGCCAAGTCTGTTATTGCCCAGCACTTACTTCCTCCATCAGAGGTGCCAGACACCAATCCCTGAGACTTGGGGGTGGGGGTGGGGGTGGGGGTGGGGACAGGATTCTGAGTCGTAAATCAGGCTGCTTCTTGGCTTTTCCCCACTGCAGCCTCAGCTCTCCTGGGTCTGATAAGTTAGTTGCCGTTCATCTTTCTTCTCCCAGCTTCCTATATTCTGGTGCTCTTGTTTCACTCTTGTTCTCTTTGTCCTTGTGGGTTTAGACCTTTTTTTTTTTTTTTTAAATCCATTTATTCTCACTGGAGTGGTCTTCAGGAGGGAGCTGGAAAATGCATGTGTTCAATATAATACCTCCTCTTTCACTGGAAGTCCTTCAGCTCATTCTTTTTTAATATTATGTCTGTGCTTTTTATAATACACAGAATATAGTTGTACAATAATACATATTTAATTTATAAATAAAAATCTACTATCACATTGCTCAATTTCAATTCTGTTTTCTTCTTCTTACAGATAATGGTATGTGATGATAACAGTTTGAGAACCACAGCTCTGTTTGGCCTCTAAATGGTGGAGTCCTCCAGGGCTCAGAGCTTGGCATCTTTCTCTTTTCCTGTTCATACTCCCCCAGGTGATCTCACCTTGTCCAAATGTTGATGACTCCAAAATGTATACATTTAGCCTTGACCTGTGCATTCAGCTCCAGAAATCAGATTCCCATTTGACTGCCTCACCTGGAGGTCTAACAGATACATCATATGTAACACCTAGATCAATGCTCTTGATTGCCACAATCCCACAATGTCCACAAACGGCACCTTGCCTAGATCACCAGCTATTCAGTCCAAAATGTGCATTAAATACCTATATATTGCAAAGCCCGAGAATACAGCACTAAACCAAACGGAAAAGATTGCTGTCACGTAGCTTACATCCTCCAGGTTGGAGGGGTGAGGGAAGGGGGAGGAGACAACAAAAAAATTTTAAGTAATATGTATCTTGTGTTTAATCTATTTACATTTACGCAGGTTAAGTGCTCTTGAGAAAAATAAAGGTAAGTAAGGAGAATGGATATTCTTGTGTGTGTGTTTTCTGTGATTGCTTCTTTCCAGTTTCCAAAATGTTGCCATTAGTGTCTCCTCTTTCACTCTCTGTGTCTTTGTGAGTTTGTGGGCTTAAAATTCAGTCACTAACTGCTATTTAGTGGAGTTTGAAGAGAGCTCTGGGGGAAAGGCACGTGTTCAAGCCTCAGCATCTTCACTTAGAATATGAAGCGTGTAGAGGAAATGTCTTTACGAGAAAATCATATTCAAGCAGAAACCTGAAAGCAGTGAGGAAGTAAGCCATGTAGATATCTAAAAAAAGAGCATTCCAGATGGAGGGAGTTGCAAGTGAGAAAGGTCCTAACGTAGGAGTGTGCTCAGTGTGCTCAAGGAATAGCAAGGAGTCTAGTGTTGCTGGAGTGAAGTGGAGAGGTGGGACGGAGAGGGAAAACTATTAGAAAAGGAGGGTAGAGAGGTGGCCAGGGGCCAGATCGTTTACTGGAGGCCCTGGTAAGGATTTTGAATTTTATTCAGGATGAAATGGGAAGACCTTGGAAGATTTTAAGCAGACATTATTAAATTATGTTTTAAATAAATCACTCTGGCTGCTGTAAAATCTCCTATAGGGAGATGAAGGCAGAAACAGAGACATCAATTAGGAGTGTATGGGCAAGAGATGATGAAGACTTGAGCTGGAATGGTGGCCATGGATGTGGTGAGACGTGGTAAGATTCTGGGTGTGCTCTGAAGTTGGAGCCAACAGAATTGCACTGATGCATTGGGCAAAAGAAGAGTCAGGCATATTCTAAGGTTTCAACTTGAACAAATGCAATTATGATGTTACAGAAATGATGAAGGCTATAGGTGGAGCAGATATTTGGGGGCTGGGGTGTCAGGGGGACAGGAGCTCAGTTGGACATGTTAAATTTGAGATAACTGCTAAACAACCAAATGGTGACGTCAAGTGGTTGCTGGATATATGAGTCTGGGGTTTGAGGGAGCAGTCAGGTGGAAGATACGAATTAAAGCTCATCAGTGTATGAACAGTATTTAAAGCCACAGGACTTGATTAGATCAACAAGGAAGTGAGTGTGGATAGAAAAAGTGTAGAGCTCCAGTGACTGAGATGTAAGGGGTTCCAACATTTACTGACTGTGAAGATGAGGAAGAACCTGCTGAAGAGATGGAGGAAACAGTGTCCAGTGGGGTAGGAGGATGAAGAGAGGATGGTTGGTTCCTGGAGGGAAAATGAAGAAAGGTTTCAAGGAGAAGAGAGTGGTGGATTCTGTTAAATCTGCTCTGAAGCTGAGATATACAAAATCTGAGAAATGATCATTAGATGAACAGTGTGGAGGTCATTGAGGACCTTGACAAGGATAATTTCAGTAGAATGGAGGGAGTGAAAGCTTCACTAGAGTGCTGCACATGCTGACTGATGACTCAGGAGAGACAGGAGTTACCTGTTTGAGCAATGTTCACCATTAGGCGAGAAAGAGGGGATGCGGAGTTCAAGTGGAGATAGTGACTTAGGTTAAGGACCAGACAGTTCATCGATTGTAGTGGAAGGAAGGGCAGAAGGGACAGTTTTAAGAAGATTGGCAGAGCTACCAGAAGTATGGAAACTCATTTTTCATTGAAATCGAAAGCAAGGTCATTGTCAGCCATGAAAATGACTAATGGAGAGGTAGTGGAGGTTAAAGGAGAGAGAAAAACATATAAAATAGGGGTCTAGGAGAGCAGGATGGCGAATTACCTAGGACTTTACAGTAGGATTGCATGGCCAGACAAATGCCCACTTGAAGTCTGAGGTCCCGAAGAAAGCAGGGAATTGGGAGCAACCTCATTGCCCACCACGAGAGGAAGAAGGCAGTGGCTGCAGACTCCTGAACATGACCCAGCAGTTAGAAACAACACGGCTCTTAAAAACATAACGCTTGGCAAAAATGGAAGAAAAAGAATGAGCTCTAGTTATGTAAACACAAAATACATTCATGAAAAGTGACACTCTATTTCCAAAGATTCATTTAAACCTAAGAATGTACATTAAACACATTAGAGTCGTTACCCGTTGGGGAGGGGAGGGTGGGAGCGAGGAATGTGATAATGGGAGGAAATCTATTTGAAATTGCTTTGATCAGTTTGATCAATGATGATACTGTGCCATCAACCAAAGAGTTAGATTATCTTAACCTCTGCATCTATCCTGCCCTCCTCTAAAAAAGAAAAGAAAACAAAACAAAACAAAAAAGAAAACTATATATAAGATGGTAACAAACTTATTGGACAAGAATAATTAGAAAAATTTGCTACCTACCTATTTTATGATTAATCAGGAAAATTAGCCAGAGAACTGTAGAATTCTTGAGAACTGAAAGAAGATCTCAACAATTTAGCTTTCTTAGTTCCCTGATGGCAAGTATGTCAGCTCCCTGACCATACCAAGATGATTTGTGTCTATTTTTCTTTAGAATAGTCATCAACGAAGGAGACTCCACATCTTCTTTTAATGTGCTGTTTGAATATTTAACAAACAATCCTATCAGTAAATTCTTTCTTAGGTCTGTACAGTTTTTCTTCACAGTTACTTTCCAGTCATCTCTCAGAGAAGATGGATAAACGTTGGTCTACATTTTTCTTAGGATAATGCCTCATGTGTTAGGAGGCAATTATTATCTCCAGACTAATTAATTCCGTCTCCTTCTACCTGTCCTCATGGGCCTTATTTATTCACCACTTTAATCATATTATTAAGCTACTCCGAACTTTTCCACTTCATGGCATCCTCAAGGTGAGGAGACAGAAACTGAATGCAGTACTAACCCCACAGTGGCCTAATGTGTGCCTAATTGAGAGAGAAATGACTTCTAACAATTGCTACCATGAGTCCTTGAAGATAATAACTAGTGGCTGGGAAATCTCATCAGCCTTTTTCTTTCTGCATTTTAATTATAACAATCCCTTCTATGTATAAACGTTATTGTTACAAAGCACTGTCTTATTTGATCTTCCGACAGCTCAGTAACGACAGGACAGCTGTCACGATTCTCCTTGCATAGATGAGTAGTGAAAAGTGCAGAGAGGTTAAAGTAACTTGCCTGAGGTCACTGAGCTATCAGGTAGAACGTCTGGTTCTAAGCATGAGGGAAGCAAGCTTGATTTCATGCATGTGAGGAACGTGAATGGGAGGCAGCATAGAGTAAGAGAAAGAACATTAATTTGTTGCCGGAGGACTTGGATCAAGACTCTAGCTCTGCCACTGGCAGCCGTGTGACCACACAGGGATAATAACAGGGTTGATGTGAACGTTACGGTTAAGGTGCACTGAACTCTATCGACTTTGATTTTCATGTTTTCTTTGTTCTGATGATTTGAATACATCTGACTTTAATAGGTTGTCCAAAATAAATTTCTTTTTCTTCTCTTTAAGAAGTTATTCCAAAATAAATTTCCTTTTCTTCCCTGCTTCCACATAACCAGTTTAATTCTTCTTGAAATTAAACTGAAATGTTTTGATGTTATTCGTTGTTTGGGTTTTCAAGTCTAATGACTTTTTTTCCCTTTCCACCTGGAGCGACGTTCTCTTGCTCCCCTTGTTTTTCAGACATTTATTAACAAAATTGGAAAGTTAGGAAACACATTTGCTCTGATACTTTCATACTTCCTTAGATTGTATAATCAGTCTCAAAATATTAGTAGACTATGGACCAAAAAAATGAAAAGCATTAGATATTTGTGCTCTTTTATATGCGTGGATTTTGAAGCAGTAAAAGATGGAGCACACGACCACAGGCATTGAGGGGAAAACAATCAGTATCATTGTTATTTATGCAAGTCTAATGACTTTTTTTAAATTGAAGTATAGTCAGTTTACAATGTTATGTCAATTTCTGGTTTACAGCATAATGTTTCAGTCATACATGTATACACATATTTGTTTTGTATTCTTTTTCTATAGTAGTCTACTGTCTTTTTAAATTCTTAAAAGTTAGCATTGGGGAGCAAAATTTTGGAATGTGTCAGTGATAAATTATTGCAATACTTTATTGAACATAACTACAGTACTTATACACCAGATTTTTCCACCTGGAGTGTCAGAAACTCTTCACAAATTATAAGCAATGTGTAAACTTTATTTTTTGCTACATAGAGGACATCAGGAAGTGTCTGATTAACACCTCTCTTCTAGAAAATGCCCTCTTTTCATCCACATAATTAATATTGGTCCAAGGCCTCGGTTCATGTTTCCAGAGTTTCCTGAGACTCGGTGATTCCTGAGATTTAATTATGATTTAGTTGTTCAGTACTTCCTTGGATTACCTGAGCCAATTTAATTTTTCTTTTGCCTTAATGTGGCAAAACGGATACCTTTTTAACCACCCAACTAATACCTGTTACAACTAAGGTTTACATGGTTAAGGTGATGTCTGTCAGATGGGATACTGAGCTGTGTTGGTCACGTGGAAAAGTGTGGAATAGAAGTAAGCGGCCTTTTGAAAGTAACGTTAAACTGGCAACAAAGGAAAAATCATACAGCACTGGAAGATGCAAAAACTTTACCTAATGAATTTAAAAGGGTACATAGTCAAGGTATTAGCAACACAGTATTGAAAGAAGTGCCAAGTGAACTATCTGATAACTGTCTCTGCTTTTATAGACATTATGAGATGTTATTATACAGCTGCCATCGATTATGTTGTAATTATTGCTCACTTTAGCTTTACTTCAAGTCTTGAACCATCTTAATGTGCTGCCATAGCTGTAATATTCAAAAGCATGGCAGGAACAGAGAAGGTTTGAGGATTCAGACTGACATACAAAATAGAAAAGAAAAAAGTTGAGATATATTCACATTTTCTCCATTCCAGTCTTCTCTCTTCACATTTAATGTGTGTAGAGTTGGAATATATTTTACCGTGATATTGTCTTAAAAACCGCCAGCTATCAGGGGAAGGAAAAAAAAAGTATGCTGTCATTGTCTGCACATGTGCAAACCTGCATTTAGCAGGAATCTGCTCGACTTGTTATTTACTACTGAATTTTAAGTAAATGAGGTTCTTGTTTATGTGAAGTGAAAGCCTTTCACTAAAGCATCGAACACGTATCTGTCAAAAGCTCCCAGCTGGTTTTTAAGAGAAGTAATTGTTAATTAAAAAAAAAAATAGTGATTTTACCCAAATAGAAAGTACAGGAAAAACACTAGTATTCCTCAGTATGCTTATAAATTCTTCTGTCAAGCCTTAAGATGTTAAATAAGTAAAGGTTTGAGCCTGAACAATGAAATGTAGGGAGTTACCAATGCAGCAGACCTCTTAGATGTCACACTTGCAGAATATTTAATCTCAAATTCTGATTTGCTGCTGAAAGAAAAAAAAAGTAAATATATGGATAGAAGGGGGATATTGTTGACAAGTTAAAATAAATTATCTTCATTTAATATGGTATTTTCCCCTCTTGAAAGTTCCTGTAAAATGGTTGAGGTGGCAATTTACAATTGAAGGGTTTATGTATTTTTTTTTTCTGTGCTTCTAACAGATTGCTAGTTGTGACTGTTTTTCAAATATGTGGGTCTGAAAAAAAAATGTGGTCGAAATAAATATATCCAGGTCCAATTTGAATTCCTTAACAAATAACTTTATTCTCTTTATCCTCTAAGAATTCCAGGACAAGATTAGTTAATACACTCTGTAGCTTGAAGGTTTTGTAAATTTCTGCCACCATATTTAAAACATTGTCTTTTTTAGAAACAGTTTTAAAAGTTTTTATGAGAGTTTTTCACCAGGAAGTTTAATGAAAACAGTTGGTAATGATTAAATGAGATTCTTTGCCGCTTTAGGAATTCTTTTTCAACTCTCATAGAGATCAGGAATTAATTGTGATTGAAACAAGAAGAAATCTCCAACTTTAAAGCATTTGAATGACCCAGCCCTGAAAAAATTGAAAACTGTATTGTTTGAGGCTAGTGAAAATTGAGATGTGGGATCATTAGTAAGGCAAACAGTAAATATAGCCAGCCATGTACTGGTTCTTATATCCCCTTGCTTTTCTTCCAATTATCAACTGACCTTACGTGATCTTTATTTTACTCAGAGCTGCAGTGTTGGGACTTTTTATTTTAGAATAAATCATTTAATTGAATTCTATAGCCTATCTAGAATGTGTGTTGTACGACAAGAATACATAGCTTCCTTTGATCTTTCCTATTCTTGTCTCCTGAATAACTGTGTCATGATATGTTAAGGTTAGTGTGACCTTCAGTCAAGCAAAATTTCATTATGTAAAGATGTTTAGTTTTTTTTTTTTTTAAAGTAATCGAATACCTTTGTTTTTCAGGACTCTAGTAAAAAGCAGTGTGGATTATTGTAGCTTGATACTAAGAGATCAGATTCAGTGCCTTTGATCTGCTTTAACTTTCCACAGGGATAGATCTTAAAATAGTCTCCATATGATGCTAAGATATTGCAACTTGTCGCTTTCGCCACCTGTGCCACCAACTGCCCACCATTGTTCAAGGAAAACCACATGCAAGCGTGACCAGACTTTATTATATTTATCAGTGTTCTTCTAGTCCATAAGTTAAGAGAATACATTGAAAGCATTTCCTACAATCATATGCTACATTTGAGACTACAATTGCTGGCGTTAGATTTAGCTTTATTTTTCTTGAACACTGACGTTTTATATCAATTTTGCATAGATAAATGATTATTTCCTTTCAGGGAGAAAAATACTTCACCCAACACAATGGGTACAATGAGCAAACTTAAATAATGATTTAAATGAATAACTTTAGAAAGGACATGTATGAAGGATGGGTTTTCATTTACAAAAAAAAAAAGACGTGGTTTTTTTTTCAAATAATCAGCATTCACTCATTATAGTTATAAAATAAAAAAACACATGTAGTTCTTACCAAAAAAACAGAAAGAGAGAGACTTGGGTAGAAAAACTCAGAATATCTAGCTCAATTTATTATAGTGGATAATTGGCAAGTGAGATACATCCTCTGATATTAATAATGCAACAAAATGCTTCAGTGATCAAAGAAAGCACCTCCCTCTTGAAATATATTTTATTTTGGTAAATTACTGACTCTGTTATTATGGGTAGACTGTTTTTGTTGATACACACTGCTTAATTCTTGAAGAAATCAAAATGAAAAACTGCTAGAGAGAACTGAGTGTAAGTTGAGTCTGAGACATGGCTTGAAAAACAAAAATATCAATGGATGATGGAAAATTTTTTAAAGGCTGACTTCTTTGTTACCATTCTTTTCATCAGAGAGAAAAAGATTGTGCTTAATAAGCATTATTCCAAAATAAGGAAATGGACTTTCTCATGAACGTAAGCTATTTCAGAGATTTTGGTTTGTGAGAAATGTCATGGATATAACAACACTTCCCCTTTATCAATCAAGATAAAGTGAATTATAATGGTATGATTAAAATGACTGGTCTACATTCTGAGACCTACTGTTGCTTGACTGGAAAGAGAAAAGTAGCAAAGAAATGGTTTGCTATGAGAAAGGATAATGTGTTTAAAAAAATCTTTCAAATCTTGATAGATATTGCAATTAATTTAATCAAACTGACTTTATGATATATCATAGCATTGGTAAACTAACACCTCATTGCTTTCACTTGAAAAGTTGATCATATGGATGGGCAACTTCTTTTTTCTTTTTTGGTGTTAATTTCATGGAAATATTTTATATTCTTAAACAAAACTTCACTTGAATATGTATTTATTTATATATTTTCAACATGACAGAAAAAAATAAAAACCAAATATAAGCCAGTTATATTTTTTAAGGCAGCAAAAGAGCTGGTTAGCCTGGTGTTGAACCACCAGCTATAATTTAGGAAATGGCAAAAGATCATTGGGCTGGAAATGTCCACTCTGAGGCCTGAGTGATCTAGATTCTTAATTTATGCTCAGAGGATAATTTAAGAGGTGTCTTTCTAAATACTTTTACAAATGGGTCTGATTGTTCTGTTGATCTACCCTGCTATAGGATTACATGGAGGACTCTTTAAAAACTCTTTGTGTATCCAAAGTTATGGATTCCACGTACAGAAAATATGAACACATACAAACACCTGCATACAGTTTCAAGATGGTCACAGATGTATCTGATCCCAGGTTAAGAAACTGTGTTGCAATATCACATAGGCAACGAACTTGCTGTGAGCACAGCCTTTCCACTGCCACTGAAGTCTATATAACTGTCATGATATTCTCGCTTGCCAGTAGGTATGATGCTTGCTGGAGGATAGAAGAGCAAAGGAGAGGAGCTCTGTCTGTCAGTAGTAAACCACAGAAGGGTACACACCAGCACACAAAAGGAATGAACAAGTTCTAAGTATTAGACAGTCTGTCATCCCTAACGGCCCCAAAGAAGTCAAAACTCAGCTTTGTCTAATGCTCAAAGTTAAGCTCTTGATTTTATGGTAGATTTGATAGATAAATGTATGCTTTACGTAAGTAATTGTAGAATAATTTATATTTTTCTTCCTTTAAATGGTTTAAAAAATGTGCCTTTATGACATTCCAACTAACTAACCCTAGTGGCAAAAAAAAAAAAAAAGGACACAAAAGAAGACATGGCTGGTTTCCAAGCTTTCCTGCAAAGAATAGTGCAGTGATGAAGAAGAATTAGGCACAGCAGTTAAATCTTTTGCTTAGACTTTTTTTTTTCACAATTAGAGAATGCATTCATCATACAAAGTCTTACTGTCAAATTGATCCCAATAGCTTACACTGAAGACCTTTTATGAAGCCGATGGGTGAAAATTATATGAGTCGAGCACCGAGATGAATACGAAAGTGAAAAGCCTTTTACCCCCTTAGGGAAAAGTCACATTTTTTTTTTACAGTGTCAAAGTTTTAAAATATTACTAAAAAATAAGCATGAAGTAGAGAGATAAGTTAAATCTGGGTGAGATATATTAAAAGTTGAAGAATAGATTTCTGCTTTCAACCAAGATGGAGTAGCAGGGACTAGATTTACTTTTCTGCCTATAAGAAATTAAAGAATGAGTAAAATATATGAATCATTGGTTTTTAAAAAATTGGACATTAGGAAATGATTGATAGTGATTCTAAAAAAACAGAAAACAAATGTCTCAGTTTATTGCCTAGAAACAGTTTCTGTATCATGACACAGATTGGAAGAATTCAGGTGAAGATTGGACAGTCTCAGTTCAGGAAGCCAAGGCTACTAGAGTTTGCAGGACACAGAGGAGATAACTGTATAAATGGAGATATCCTACACATACTAACGAGGCTCACTCAAGAATGGATAAAGATGGGTGGATAAAGAAGGTGTGATATATAGATATATATGTATATATACACAATGTATATATACTCAGCCATAAAAAAGAATGAAATTTTGCCATTTGCAGAAACGCGGATGGATTTGGAGGGCATTATGCTAAGTGAAATAAATCAGACAGAGAAAAACAAATACTGTATGATATCACTTATTTATGGAATCTAAAAAATACAATCAACTAATAAACATAACAAAAGAGAAGCAGACTCACAGGTATAGAGTGGTTACCAGTGTAGAGGGGAGGGGCAATATAGTGGTGGCAGAGTGGGAGGTACAAACTGTTGGGTGTAAGATAGGCTATGAGGATATATTGTACAAGACAGCAAATAGCCAACATTTTGTAATAACTGTAAACAGAGTATAATCTTTAAAAATTATATTAAAATAATTTTTAATAACAAAAAATAAATGAAATAAAAATAAATACATAAAAGAAGAAATATATCATTTTAGTTGTCATCTATCTATTAAAGAAATTCAATTTTTACAGGGAAAACTCCCAAGTCCAGATGGCTCTATTGGTGAATTCTACCAAATGTTTTTAAAAAAATAGCAATCTTATAAAAGCTCTGCCAGAAAATTGAAAAGAAAAAAAAAAATTCCCAACTCATTCTATGAGACCAGCTTTATTCAGATAAAATAATCAGACCAACTTTACAGGAAGAAAACTACAAACTAGTATTTTTTATAAATACAGATGCAAAAATTCTTAACAAAATTTTAGTAATTTAAATCAAAAAGTCAATTCCAAGTGAGGTTTTTCTCAGGAATGCAAAGTTGGTTTGACTTTTGAAAATCTATTAACAAATTCATCATATTAACAGACTAAAAAGAAAGCCATATGATCATCTTAACTGGTGCAGAAAAAGCATTGAACAAAATCCACATCCACTCCTGATTGAAAAAAAAAAAAAAAAAACCTCTCTGCAAACCAGGAAAAAAAAGGAACTTCTTTAATCTGATAAAAGGTATTTATGAAAAGCCCACAGCTACCATCAGACTTAATGGTGAAAGACTGAATGTTTGTCCCCTAATGTCAGCAACAAGGGGATTATGTCTGCTCTCACCATCTCTATGCACTGGAGGCTAGGGTGAGAAAAAGAAGTAAAACATATTAAGATTAGAAAGAAAGTAAAATTGCCTTTATTCATAGGCAACATGATTTTCCTATCAGGAAAATTTTGTGGAATTACTTAAAACCTTTAGAACTACTAGAACTTAGTGAGTTTGAAGCACACAAGATCATTATACAAAATTCAATTGTTTTTCTGTATACCAGCAATAAAAAATTAAAAATTGAAAAAATTTTGACAAGGAAACAAAGGCAATTCATTAGAGAAAGGATTATCTTTTCAACAAATGATACCAGAAAATTTGGATATGCATATGCAAAAAATAAATTTTGGTCAACATCTCAATCATATACAAAAATTAACTCAGAATGGATTGCAGTATTTAATAAAACCTACAACTATAAAACTTCTAGAAGAAACATACTAGAAAACCTTCGGTTGGGCAAAGATTTTTGTAGATGTAATTCCAAAAGCATGGCCCATGAAAGAAATAATTTATAAATTAAGCTTCATCAAAATTCTAAATTGCTCTTCACAAGATGGTGTTAAGAGAACGAAGAGACAAGCCAGAGACTAGGAGAAACTGCTTGCAAGTAATTAGTAATTATTATATATATCTGATAAAAAAATTTCTATCCAGATATTTAAAATTACACCTCTCAGGTCTCATAAATAAGAAAATAATGCAATCTTGTAAGAAGATTTTAATAGACACTAAACCAAAAAAAAGATTTAAGGATAGAAAATAAGTACATGAATGATGCTCAACGTCACTGTCTTTAGGGAAATGCAAATTAAAATTATAAGATACTACTCTATGCCTGTTCAAAAGGCTAAAATTAAAAATAATGACCATACCAAGTTTTGTTGGGGATATGGAGCAACTGAAACTCTCATACACTACTTGTAAGAATGTAAAATGGCACAACCACTTTAGAAAGTAGTTTGGATGTTTTCTAAAATGTTACACATTTATCTCTTATGCTGGATATCAATCCAGCCATTTGACTGATGGGTATTTATTCAAGAGAAAAGCAAATATATGTCTGTATAACAGTTTGTACACAAATGTTCATAGAAGATTTCTGTTGTAATACCCTAAACTACAAACAACCCAAATGTCCATTAACAGACAGATACATAAATTGTGAAATGTCTATTTACAGTAGTTCCTTTTATCTAGTACATCGTCTTAAGTGTAATTAAAGAAAAAATTACAAAACATAACTAAAAGTCAAAAAACACAATTTGAAGAGACAGTTCAAGCATCAGGATGAAATATAGCAGAGATGTTGGAATTATCAGGATTCCAGGATTTTAAAGAAATATGGTTAATATGATAAGAGCTGTAAAGAAAAAAGTAGACAGAACACAAGAACAGATGGGTAATGTGGGCAGAGAGACAGAAATTGAATTCTAAGAAAGAACCAAAAAGAAATGCTAGAAAGAAAGAAACACTGTAACAGAAATAAAGAATGTCTTTGATGAGCTTATTAGTAGACTGGATATAGCTGAGGAAGAAAATCTCTGAGCTTGAGGATATATTCATAGAAGTCTCAAAAACTGAAAAGCAAGGGGAATAAAGAATGATGAAAACATAATAGAACATCCAAGGACTGTGGGACAACTACAAAATGTGTGACATATGTGTAATGGGAATATGAGAAAGAGAAGAAAGACTAGAGCAGAAGAAATAGTTACAATGGTAATGACTGAGATTTTTTTCCCAAGTTAATTTCAGACATCAATCCACAGATCCAGGAATCTCAGAGAACACCAAGCAGGATAAATACAAGCAAACAAACAAACCCTATAGCTAGGCAATGAAGTTAGAGCACTCCCTCACACCATACACAAAAGCAAACTCAAAATGGCTTAAAGACTTAAACATAAGATAAGACACTATAATCTCCTAGAATAAAACATAGGCAAAACATTCTCTGACATATATCTAAGCAATGTTCTCCTAGGGCAGTCTACCCAGTCAATAGAAATAAAAGCAAAAATAAACAAATGGGACCTAATTAAACTTACAAGCTTTTGCACAGCAAAGGAAACTATACATAAGATGAAAAGACAACCCACAGAATGGGAGAAAATGTTTGCAAATGATATGACTGATAAGGACTTAATTTCCAGTATATGCAAACAGCTCATACAAGTCAATAACAACAACAAAAACAACCCAATCAAAAAAATGGGCAGGAGACCTAAACAAATATTTCTCCAATGAAGACATACAAGTGGCCAATAGACACATGAAAAAAATGCTCAATATCACTGACTATTAGAGAAATGCGAATCAAAACTACAATGAGGTATCACCTTACACCAGTCAGAATGGCCATCATTAAAAAGTCTACAAACAATAAATGCTGGAGAAGGTATGGAGAAAAGGGAACCCTCCTATACTATTGGTGGGAATGAAAAGTGGTACAGCCATTATGGAAAACAGTGTAGAGATTCCTTAAAAAACTAAAAGCAGACTTACCATATGATCTAGCAATCCCACTCCTCGGCATGTATTCAGAAGGAACTCTAAGTTCTAGTAGTTCTAAAAGGTTTTAAGTGATTCCACAAAGTTTTCCTGATAAAAAAATCATGTTGCCTATGAATAAAGACAATTTGACTTTCTTTCTAATCTCAGTATTTTTTTTCTTTTCCATTGATTTACATGCAGCTGTCCAACTTTCCCAACACCACTTGTTGAAGAGGTTGTCTTTTCTCAATTGTATATTCTTGCCTCCATTGTGAAAGATTAATTGACTGTAAGACTGTGGGTTTAATTCTGGGCTCTCTGTTCTATTCCATTGATCTGTATGTTGTCTGTTTTTGTGTTAATACCATGATGTTTTGATTACTGTAGCTCTGTAGTATTGTCTGAAGTCTGGGAGGGTTACTCCTGCTTTGTTCTTTTTTCTTCATTATTGCTTTGCCGATTCTGGGTCTTTTGTGATTCCACGTAAATTTTAGGGTTATTTATTCTGGCTCTGTGAAAAATGTCATTGGTAATTTGATAGGGATTGCATTAAATTTGTAGATTGCTTTGGGTAGTATGGCCATGTTAACAATATTAATTATTCCAATCCAAGAGTTTTGCTATCTTTCCATGTCTTTAAATCATCTTTGATTTCTTTAATCAGTATTTTATAGTTTTCCATGTATAAGTCTTAACACCTTCTTGGTCAGGTTTATTCCTAAGTATTTTTTGATACAATTTAAATTTTTTTTTAACTTTTATTTTCTAATATTTCATTGTTAGTGTAAAGAAATGCAACAGATTTCTGTATGTTAACTTTGTACCCTGCTACCTTGCTGAATTCATTTATCAGTTTCAGTAGTTTTTGTGTAGTGTCTTTAGGGTTTTCTATATATAGTATCCTGTCATCTACGTATATTGACAGTTTTACTGCTTCTTTTCCAATTGGGATCCCTTTTATTTCTTTTTCTTTTGTGATTGCTATAGTGGACTTCCAATACTATATTAAATAGAAGTGTTGAGGGTGGGCATCCTTGTCTTGTTCTAGCCTTCCTACTAAAATCTGGTGATGACTTTTTAGCTACAACAACAAAAGTATGTTCCATGAAAGAAACAATTAATAAGCTGGACTTCATTGCAATCATAAGTTGTTTGCTCTGTGAAAAACAATGTTAAGAGAATAAGAAGACAAGCCATAGACTGGGAGAAAATACTTATGAAACACACATCTGATAAAGGATTGTTACCCCTAATATACAAAGAACATCTAAAATCCAATAAGAAAAAAAAAAACAATTAAAAAATGGACCCAAGTCCCTAACAGACACCTCACCAAAATCTTTTTTTTACACAAATGACAGACAAGCATTTGAAAAGATGCTCAACATCATACGTCATCAGATAAATGCAAATTAGAAAAATAATGAGATACCACTGTAAATCTATTAGTATGGCCAAAATCCAGAACACTAATGACATCAAATGCTAGTGAAGATGTGGAGAAACAGGAACTCTCATTCATTGCTGTTGAGAATGCAAAATGGTACAGCCACTTTGGAAGACAGTTTGAAGGTTTCTTACAAATCTAAACATATCCTTATTATATGATCCTGTAACTGCATTCAAAATTAACCAAAAATTTGGAAACTTACATCCACACAAAAGCATGCACACAGATGTTTATAGGAGCTCTATTCATAATTGTCAAAACTTGGAAGAAACCAAGATGTTCTTCAGTAGGTGAATAGATAAATAAACTGTGGTACATCTAGATAATGGAATATTATTCAGTGCTTTAAAAAAATGAGATATCAAGCCATGAAAAGATAGGCAGGAAACTTAAGTGCATATTTTACTATGTGAAAGAAGCCAATCTGTAAAGGCTACATACTGTATGACTCTGACTATGTGACAGTCTAGAAAAGGCAAAATTATATAGTAAAAGGATCAGTGGTTGCCAGGGGTTAGGGGTAGTGGGGTTGGTGACTGTTCCAGATTAAAGGATACTTAAGAGTTAATGTCATATAAATACAATGTGAGATGTCTAAACTGGACTCAAAAAATAATCAAAAAAAGAGAGGAAAGAAGGAAGGAAGAAAGGAAAGGAGGAAGGGCAAGGAATAAAGAAGTTTGGGGGGACAACCTGAGAAATTTGGATATGTATTATATTTAGATTATAGTACTAGTGTAAAATTTCCTAAGGGTGATAATACATGGTGATTCCGTAGGAGATACCCTTCCTCTTGGGAGATACATTCTGAAGAATCCAAGTGTTAACAAGAACAACAAAGTACTTGCTGTTTCTGGAATTCTAGATTTTGTTGAATCTGTGTTCATCCTACTCATTTTCATCCTGACTTTATTATATCCCTTTTCAGTTTTCAAAGGCATTAATATTTTTAGTCAATTTTCTGGCAGCCAACTTTCTATTATTTTATGTCATTTTAATTATCTTTCTCTAGACGGTTTCTAACCTTATGACTGCATGTCTTTCTTGAAGTGTGGTGACTAGAACCACAAAATATTTCTACTGCCGATGCATAGTACCATGAGATAATGCTTTGTATTTCCAGGACTCTTCCTTGTGGCATTTTGCATTAGTTTGTGGTACAAAAGCTTCTTTGGACAGTGTTTTACAGAGAATAACCTAAGATGACTATAGATCCCTCGTCTAACAGCTCATCTGAGGATCCTGCCACCTGATATCATCAGCTTGGCCCTTTTCTTGCCACGAAAGCATAAGATCAACTGAAAATTAGTAACTTTTAATGTGTATCTGTATGCCCCATCACATTCTAAAAATGAAACTTGACTGGCTCCAGTGCTGACTCTGGGGACAGCAGCCATCAGGTTTGGTTCTTCAGAAACTTCCTCAACTCTTCCTTTGCTACTCTTCATTTCCTCTTTACTAAAATTTACTTACCCATCGGTCAAATAAAACCTCGATATCATGTGCCTATGCATACACCTCAGTGTGCTTTGGGTAGAAGAGGAGTAACAAATAAGAGTGTGAGTTCCAATGAGTGCAGGCTTGAATGCAGCAAAATGAACGCGGGCTTTGGAACAAGATCAGTGTGTCCCCTCCCCTGCCGCAATCCCAGCTCTGACCAGTTGAACCATGGCAGCTGTCTGGGTGTCTGTGGGTTTCCAGGATGGTTGTAAAGAAACTACATTATGCTTAAATCAATCAATATTAGGCCTCCTTTTCTTCTTCCATATGAGAAAGTATAAAAATAGCCATAACTAAACTTATTAAGCCCTGGTTATGCGCCTGGGCTGCGCATATTCATGGCACAAGGGTCAGGAGACTGGCTCTAGAACCAGCCTTCCTGGGTTCAGCTCCTGACTTTACCAGTAGCAGCTTCAGGACTCAACAAGTTACTCCTCTTCTCTGTGCCTCAGTTCTCTCATCTTTAAAGTGGTAAGATAATAACAGTATTTTTCTTGTGAGTGCTAAGTGAGATAATATTTGTTAAACACTTAGAATAGTGTCTGACACTTACTACATACTTCATATATGTTAGCTTTTATTATAAGCAGTATTATTAGCTCATTCAATCCTCACAGTAGCTCAGTGAGTTAAGTGACATCACTTTTCTTATATTATTTATGGGGAAATGATGATAAGTGAGGTGAAATCATTTGCTCCAGGACACTCAGTGAAAAGCAGAATTAGGAGTTGATTCTTATCTATCTCTGATATGAACTGCCCAAATTTCTCCTTATTTCTTTCCTAGCCAATTTCTTATGGGGATTGTTTAAATAGTCTGATAGAGGAACTTGTCAAAAAGCTTTTTGAATGTTTAAATATAAATTTTCTCTCTAACTCCCCCTAGTCATGCTTATTTATCCCCTCAAACAACTCTAGTGAAACCAATAAACATCATTTCTAGGGCAGAAATCATGTTGACGCCTCTATGCTAAATTATTCTCTTTCGGCTTTTCATCAACCCTACCCTTTCACCAAGAACCTCGGAAAGATTGCAAGGCTGACTGAAGTTTGAAAAGGAGGGTGTGAATTTGGACAAATCATTTAACCTCTTTGAAAAGAGATTTGGACTGCATAATCTTGAGGGTCCTTCCAGCTCTGCAGTCCTGTGATTCTACGTGTGGCATCGCTGTTAGTCTGGATGCAGTAACAGATCCTCTTTTCCATTTGCTGTCAGGGCCCTGCTGATGCACCATTCCATTTGTTTGGTAGCTTACTTACATGGCTGTTTGTTTTCCCTCTGATTCTTTAGGGCGCAATAGAAGATGGAGATAAAAGACACGTAAGAAAAATGTACTAAAAAAAGACAAGTTAAAGTTGAATGACAAGGGGGAGAAAGGAGATTTTATGTTACTCACTTTAGGTTAGGCTTTCTTTTTTTTTTGATCATTGTTTTGGTATTCTGTGACCTTTTAGCGACCATTTCATCCCTTCATTTTATATTGAGATAATAGTGTAATAAAAGCTCTGAAGGCAGAGCCAATATCCAAATGTCACATGATATTCTGGTGTTTCTTTAAATATAATGCATACTTTGTATCCTTTCAGTGGGAAAACTATCAATGGTTCCATGTGCCTCTGCCAGCCCTGTGAGATTATGGTGGACTGGGGTCACTGTTAAGAATCATCCTAATATACCTCCAGAAATGACTATAGTTTGTTTATCTGATGAACATATTACAGGAAGAAAAACCCTACTGAGTTTATTAAGTGCCTGTTGTATCTTCTGATTGTTGTGTATACTAGGGGTGCAGAACTCAAAAATTCAGAGACCGTCCTAAAAAAAAATCTTAGTTCAGTTAGTCAGAACAACAGAAAACTATGATATCCATGATATACATGAAAGCGTCTGTATGTCTGGTAGCTGTGCTACCATAGAGACATACAGAAGGCCTTCAGGAAGTACAGAGGATGAGCACCTAGCTGTTTGTTTTCTGGGAGGAGAGGTAAACATGGTTCTCAAAGAAGCGATGATGGTGAGTGACTTGAAAACTGCGTAAGAATTGGTCTGGTTTTGAGATCAAGATTCCAGAAAGGGGGACCAGCATGTGCCAAAAATGAGAGAAAGGCATATTTGGGAAACTATTTCCATTTAGGAGTTTAAAGTCCTTCCAATCCAGTGGGTAAAAGTGAGTGTGGACAGGTTGAGGGGGCAGATTATGAGCCATCTCATTATGTCACACTAAGGAATGTCCGGGAGTTCATGAAGCATCATTGATGGGTTTAATCAGTTCAGTGGTATGATCTAATTTCTTAGCAGTTTATATTTCCAATCACAAGAGAACTTCTTGGAAAGGGTCCCAAATGAACATATCCAGCCAATCAATTTCCACGGTTTGATACAGGGTCTAGAATATGGTAGCTGCTCTACAAATGTTTAATATATGAGTAGTAAATAAATTAATCAATCAATCAATGAAAGAATTAGGCTAGTTAGAATTTGCTTCTGGACTACATACCAAATTATCTACAGGGGTAATGATGACATTTACTTTAAAGCAAGAAAGTGGGTAGCTGGGGGAGAGACAGTGTAAGACTTGTGGATAAGCATGAATGCTGGGAATCTGGTACCCGGGGGATCATTTTACTATTTTCTTTACTCTTTTTGACTGTTTGATATTTTTCCACAATAAAGAGATTTTTAAAATTTGCTTCTGAGTTAGGAAGATTTGATTTCTATATTCTAAAAATTAGTATCTTGTAGCATAAATATCTTAGTTAAAAAGAACTAAAATTTTAAAGACTGATAATATATGTATATAACTTAAAAAAACTAAAAGGAAAAGAAAAAGCTTTGAACACAAACATTTTTGGAGTCAATGCAATTCTTGACTCTCGATTTGTAAATTTTCAATCTAATTTTGCCTTGAGATCTTCTTGACTCAAACCTCTTCATAGTTTATATTGTAGAACTGAAACTAATCTGTTAGAAATTAGTTGTTAAATTTTTTAAAAATAAAAATAACATGCTCATTTCAAAAAGTGCTTTCAAAAAACGCTTTCACATTAATCTATATCACACATTTCACAAAATTTTATGTTATTTTGTAGTTACTAGAAATAACTTAGTGGAATTTACTCCTGTTAGTATTTATAAAATATAAATATTTTGTACTAGAAGCGATTAGGTTAAAACAGTCTGTAAGTGCATCATTGTCTCTGGTTCGAGAATGTGAATTCTGTAGTTAAAATTTGAATGGTATGTATAGCCATTGACTCATATCTCTTGCAGTCCATTCAATAAATTATTATTGCTGCTAAATAAAGTTGGGTTTTAATAACTGATAATTTCTGGAGATGGGCCAGACTAGCACTGAAACCTTTGCTTTCCAGGTGTAGTCATCAGAGGGGATTTCAGCTGCTCGAGATCAGCTCTCATCTCTACCATCAGCCTCCAGTGAACAGAGAATCTCCATATGTTAGGCTAAAGTACACAATGAGGGTCAAGCTGCAAGCCAGTGTTTAAGTGATGCTTCTTCAGCTAATGCACAGAATGCTGAGATGAGGATACCATAGCAGTAGGAATGGCATATGGCGACGGGGGACAAGGGTCCTTACGCCAACTCAAAACTTTTTGCCCAGGAAAAAGAAACACGGCTTCACACTGGAACTTGAGACAGAAGTTCTTATTTACTTTTTTTTTAATATTTAAAAAATAAATTTCTACTAAAACATTCTCTTAGTAATAAAAAGGAGAAAGAAGAGACCATATGAGAAACTGGCTGGTTGAAAGGGGAAATGACCTTTGTAATTATTATGCAAATACAAGAAGGCAATGTTAACACACATCAGGGGAAAATATCTTACTAATGTGCCATGGAAATTTGCCATTGTGTGTTCATCAAGGATTTCTTTTTAAAACATTTTTTAGGCGTGATGGGATCTGGCTCTAAAAATGAAGTCAATTTCCATCCTAAATATTTCAAGGAGGTGAAGTTAAGCAGTACTAACCAGAAAGTGGTTTGAGTCAATATAAGTCCTCTTCAGTCAATATTAGATTGGAACCTTTACAAACTAGAGTCTGAAAGATGCATTAATTATTCCAAAAATAATTTTTAAAAAAATCAGTCATTCCTCTAACTTAGAAAATCTCATGTCTAAAGAGGTCACATTTACCTTGACTTTAGCAAAAATGTCAAAAGAGGAAAATTTTAAGAATACACAATTTTGTATCTACATACTTCACAAACAGAAAATGCTTACTGCTTTGCACTTCATTTCTTTCCTTACGGAAAAGTAGAGGAAGGAAGACTGGTTTTTTTGTTCCTCCTTTTCACACCAGTTGTGTAAATTGTTTCTCTCATCTTTTGTATAATAACCAGGAGGCTGAAAATAAGAGATGTGGAAGATTTTAATGTGTGACATTCTCAACTATTAGAAGCAAAGAATAAATTCATCGCTACATGTTTAGATCTCTTAGGAGATACCCAAATTAATTACATACTTAATTCCCACATTTGGTTTACCATTAGAACTAAAGTTTCAGTGATGGAAGAGAAAGAGTATTTTATAGAGAAACACTGTAACAACTGAAAAGGTTTGGGAAAGATGAAACTCATACATACACCTACCCAAAACCCCAAAACACTTAATGACAAACCCTTTAAAACAAGTATAAAGTGGAACATGTGAAAACCAGAAAGGGAAGGATGGCAAGACAAAAAGGCAACATATTTCTTCCTTCTCATGTGATACCACTTAGTATTCTGAAGAAAGATGTTCCTTAATGATATTCAGTGACACCACTTCTGATAACTGTGGAGAGGAAATAACACATATGTTCTTACCAGGAGATTCCATTTAAAGTTATGTTACTTTTTCTATAAATCATTGTCAGTTGGTAAGTTTTGATAAGCATTAAAAAATCCACTATAACCACTTCATGTGCACATTTATTTGTTTGTGCTTAAAGGAAAGCATGAGAAAGGAGTATAGCTCAAATGGTAGAGCACATGCTTAGCATGTACAAGGTCCTGGGTTCAGTACCCAGTACCCTCTCTAAATAAATAAGTAAGTAAAACCTAATTACCTCCCCCTACAAAAAATTTTTTTAAAATAACAATTTTTTAAAATTTAAAAAAAAAGTAAGCATGAAAACTTTGAATGCAGTGGGATTTGTAGGTGTCCTCTCAAAATTAAATTCTAAGGTTTTCTTTTTTCTTAAATTTTGAATGCACATATCTCAGTTGAAAAATCTATTTGGTATCAATATTATTTTAAATTTTATAACTGTATAATAGAACCCATTCTTTCTTTGGGCTAGTTAGCTAATCACCATTTCAACAAATGAATTATGAGTATATCCATTAAAGGGAATGAAGCAACAGAGGCATAAGTCAAGGGGATCTTTGCCAAGTGTGTGTGTTTGTGTGTGTGTGTGTGTGTGTGTATACATGAAGAAACATGAAGGCACTTTACAAATAAGGTGGTATAATGAGACATGACTTTCTATAGGAAACAGAAAATGGAAACATCATTTTTGATTACAAAGTCAGTTTAAATCTAAATTGGCTTCATTCTCAATTTTGAGTTGGCTCTTACTATTAGATGTCCAACTCTCTGAGTCTTGGGTCAGACCTGAGGGCACTCTGGTGGTCAGATCTTCTTCAAAAAGATCATTCTCCTTCTTCACCAAGTGTCTACTTTGGTGTCCTTGATTCTGAGTGTTTTTATTATATAAAGGTTCCTAACTAACTTGTCAGATAAACCTCTTCCTTTCCATGAATAAAATAATTTTTCTTCTTTGGGGTTTTTAAAGTGTATGAATTCAGGTTACATATAAAGTCAAGTGACTACATAACTTTCGTCCTCAAATTCTAGGTTAAAAATCACATTGATAATAATATGTTTTATTTAATATACCACCACTAGCAACTTTTGAAGCCTCTGTGTCCCTTCTCCCGAGTCTACCTTCTCTCTTCTTCCACTGTTTTCTGTTCAGTCCAGCCCCCTCTCAACCCATTAGACATCACCATATAATAGAACATGCCTACAGACTTCTCCTTTAAGTTTCCTGCCATCTGGAACAGCTTTTTCTACTTCACTCTGTTGCTCCAGATCTTGGGGGAATATGTTCTAAAATTGGTTTTCGCCTTTAATCTTTGTTAATTGTACCCTTAACTCATGAAATGATGGTTATGTGTGTGTGTATGTGTGTGTATGTGTATACATATATATTCAGTGAAGATACATATTTCTTCTTAATATGCAAACTAAGACTTACCAAAAAAATCTAAGCTACTAGAATATTTTAATTTGGAGGGAAAAAAAGTTGAGTGGTGAATTATTAATAACATATAAATAAGTAAGGGATTATATCATTGTTAGTAACCAGCTTATCTTTGTTACAGATGAAAAGGAATTGTACTGTAACTTAAGTAAAAAGGTTTCCCAGTGAGATATAAGGGAGACAATACAAAGTGTTAAATAATGAGCTGGCTTACTAAAGTTGGTTATCTCTGTTCTTTCTGTAGCAGCCGAATAGCATATCTGCTTGTATAGCTCAAATTTGATATATTTATTCAAGCTTTGTGAAGGAAAAAGAATGTGTGTGTTGAGAGGGAGAAAGTCAGACAGACATGGACACCAACACAATATTGGGGAGCCATCCAGAAGGAAGAATGTGGTTTGTAAAACAGGACTTTTGTTTTTAGAGCAGGTGAGGATTAAAAAGGTATTTTTTGAAGAAGAGTGTTTTCTACTTTTCCATTTCCACACTTTATAGGATAAAGTTTTTACTATTTTTTTAAAGCATAATCTCACACACACACACAAGATTTAATGTATAGTATTTAAAGTTGTAATTGCAAAGATTCTTTTGAGGTATGGTTTATTTCCTCCTATTAGACGAGGCAAACTAAATTTCATAAATGTGGTTGAATCTTTTTATTTATAAACTATCCCATCTTGTTCCAGAGAGAACTTGAATGGCAGCTTTTGATTATTTCATTAGAGCAGTAACTTATCACAATCAAGTCAAACTTTGTGTTAGGTGTTTACCTTGTCTCATGTGATGCCAAGTGAAAAGAGGTGATGAATTTCACAGAAATGTTTATGTATTATGAGGTTTGTAATTCTCCTAGAAACTGTAGTATATAAAAATGCTAGTTGTTGGCTTTCCAAAGTTGTATTATTTTTGTTAGCCACCTTATTAAAAAGGCATGAAAATTTTTGAGGTTGACATTTTATTTTTGAAGTCCATGAAAATGTTAAACAAATAGAAAAAGATGTAAATGGAATCTGTAGTATCCTTATATGCAAGAGTTAGCTGAGAACGCATTGCCCTGGGAACTGAAATACAGGACTTCAAGCTAAGATTTTCTTCCCATTTGATATGCACAGACTTTTTGTGTAAATATGCAGTTAAGTGATGTAATAAACCCTACAGTTAACTGATGATGTCAGAAGCCAGAAATGTGTTTTATGTTTAAAGAAATTAAAATGTTATAAAGGGATATTTGTTACATTTGAAGGACTTAGTAAAATTCAATTTAACATCTATTGTTAAAAACAAACAGTTTATTTGGCTGAAGAGTTTTAATTTTTAGCAGTTAACCTGTATTTTCTTACAACAGACATTTATAAATTAGTTCAAAGGTAGGGTTACACTATCTTCAAATTAGGTTTATGAGAAAGAAACTGTAAACACTGTCAAATGTTAGTCAAAATGACAGGAACATCCTATTCAGAAAATTTAGAAGAGAAATTTTCCTTAAAAAAAATTTAGGAGCTAAGTACCAGTAGCATACTTAGGAAAAACTTCTAAATGAAAAGCATACATGAGATATTCATAATAGCTTTTCATGTTTACATAACACTCACAAGATATATATGGAAAACTTTGCCCAGAGTAATTTTATATTCCGTGATAATTTGGTTTATTTTCCTCCACAAGGATAAAACATCTATTAGTAAGAATCAGACTAATACAAACATTTTAAAACCACAAGATTCTAACTATAATTTTTAGTTCCTAAACTCTGTTTATTTAAAAAACATCATAATGTAAAATACCAAAATTTGAAGACTATAATTATTTGAAGACTATAATACTTTTTTAAAAGTTAAGATAAAACACAAAGCATAAGTCATGAAAATAAATAGAACTGCAAAAAGGAATATTAAATGTCTGTCTTTTCAAACCTAACCATCTAGAAGCCAGCCAGTTTACCTGTAACAGTTAAAATGAATTAATAGCTTTATAAATGCAAATATTTTCAATACTCGAAGGATCACCATTCAATAAGTAACAGTGACTCTGAAAACTAGGCTGCAATAGGACAAGTCAGGGTAACTCTCTCTTTTTTTATTTGATTAAGATAGATATAAAAGGCAATTTTTACATCCTATTATTGCAGAGAGCTTTAGGTGTTTTTTCCCTCTTTCTCACTTGTAGGGTGATTTCTGGCTGTGTCAGTACAGGGCATCACACCGGTGCCGTCCTGCAGTACAGCCCAAGGCAGCTGCAGCAAGTATTACCCACTAGGAATGTACGGAGCTAGGAGGGTACAAGGGTTGAGGAAGCAACCTAGAAAACCAAAAGGCAGCTTGTTGGTCCTTTCCCCACAAATAACCTTTTTAGACCAGATCCATAAAATGCAGTTTATTATCTAAAAAATTTTAAGGAGAATCTTTTGTTAAATGTTAACAAAAGAACGACTATCCTGATTCCCTTTAAAATGCAACCCTTAAAAAAAAAACACCAACTCTCAAGTCTTTTTGAAAAGTGCTTAAATCATCTGGAGATAAATATCATTTGGTGTCCTGGTTTTCTAACAAATGGCTTTTTCCATTGTTTCCATTAATTTCACCCATATTCGTTTTTTTTTTTAAACAAGGCCCTATCCTCTATCAGCAAAACACAGATGTATGATTTAGCATATAAAACCGGTAATTACATACTAATTTACGAAAGATTATTTTTTTCTCTTTTCGTCAGTTTTCAAGAAGTCTTCCCGTGATTAACTGTAAACAGGAATGGTTTACACCTCAAATTAGAAGCCATTAATTAGCATGACGAAGTCAACTGCAAGATATACAGATAATTTAAATTATTTAATCACTAATCACCTTGGCTAAAGTGTAGTATTCTCTTTCATTATCCTTCGGTAGGTTATTGATCTGTCACTACATTACCTCCAGATCGCTTAGAGATAAACATTAGCGTTCTTTCCTTTCTCTCAGGTTTACGTTATTCCTTCTTGTAAACACTTAAAAAAGCTTTAAGGTTCTTTAACCCCAAATCCCTAATTAGCCATTTACCAGCCTTTCTGTCACGAGGAAAAAGAGTATCTGAAGTACAGATCAGGAGTTCGGTTTGCCCATATAACAATAAAAAACATTTTTAAAATGTACGCTTAAGGAAATGGCAGTAATAAAAGATATATGCAGAGGTGGCTTCAGCAAATAACGGGCTTGCAAACGCAAGTGCTTAACAAAAAGCGCCCGAACCTCTATTGCAATATACAGCACTCCAATAAATTACACAACACTTTGCATAGGCTGCAGAAATAACGCAGGACAAGACTTACACAGATGCCAATCCGCAGCATTTATACACATGCACATGGCAAGAGACAGAAACCAAACACTATCATTCAACTCGGGCAGGGTGGCGCGATTCCGAGTTTGCCCAGCGTGAGAGTGCTCTCTGCGTGTGTATCTGTGCGCGCGCGTGAGAGTGAGACCCATCCTCGGGGCATTTCCCCTCTTTGGGCAGTTTTGCTTCATTTGTTTCCTATTTCTGCTACACAGAAACTAACTTCCATCTCAGCCCCAGCCAGCGCCGCTGAATAGAGCCTGTGCTGCGGCTCCGTGTGCGTCAGATCCCTCCGCCGAGCCGTCCCCGGCCCCCTCCCTCTCGCGATCGGCCTCCACAGAGAAAGCGCCTTCTAGCCAACCGGCGGCTCCGGCTCCGACATCTTCGACTGGAATTAAATAAATAAATCGCATCTTCGGCCGGGGAGGGGCGGGCGGGGGTCTCGCCACGCCGGGGGCGGGGGCGCCGGGGGCGCGGGGTCGGAGGCACTCCTTTTTCCGCGCCGGGGGGCGGGGGCGCGGGCCGAGGCCGGAGCCGAGCCCGGGGCCGCGAAGGCGGCGGACTCCTTTCTGCGGCGGAGGGATCCGCGGCGGAGGCGGCGGCGGCTGTAGCCGCTGCCTGAGAGTTGTTGTTTCCTCCTCCTCCTCCTCCGCCTCCGCCGCCGTTGCTTGAATGGTGGAGCCGAGGCTCGGCTCGTGAACACACAGTGACAGCTATAGGGCAGGCGGCGGCACCATCCCCGCTTCCCCTCGGCGGCGGCGTGTCCCGCCGGCGGCCCTGAAGTGACCCATAAACATGTCTTGTGAGAGGAAAGGCCTCTCGGAGCTGCGATCGGGTAAGTCGGGGGGCTGCCGGGGCCGCTGGCACCGGGCGATTCCGCCCGCGGTCCCCCGCCCCCCGCCGCCCGGCCGCTCAGTCTGTGTGTCTCCCCGTTCCTCTCTCCCGCGCAGAGCTCTACTTCCTTATCGCCCGGTTCCTGGAAGATGGACCCTGTCAGCAGGCGGCTCAGGTACGGCGGCGCGCGGCGCGGGCCGGGCCGGCGCTCGCCGCTCGCGGGCGTGGGGGAGGGTGGCGGCGGCGGCAGCGGGGCCGCGGCCCGGGGCGCGGGGCTCAGCTCTCCCCGCTTTGTTGTTGCAGGTGCTGATCCGGGAGGTGGCCGAGAAGGAGGTAAGGGCGGCGGCGGCCCGTCGCGTCCCGCCGCCGCGCGGCCGCCCCAAGGCCGCTGCGCCGCCGCTGCCGCCGCCGCCGCCGGGGCGCGGGGCGCGGGGCTCGGGGTCCCCGGCGGGGCGCGGGGCGGGCGGGGGAGGGGCGCGGGCGGGCCGGGGCCGGGGGCCGGGCTCACGGGGCGTCCTCTCCCCGCAGCTGCTGCCCCGGCGCACCGACTGGACCGGGAAGGAGCATCCCAGGACCTACCAGAATCTGGTGAGACATTCGCGGCGCGGAGCAAAGAAACTTTTCCCCGAGTCGAATAAAAATTGAATTTCCCGCAATTTTTTACAGAGACAAAAACTTGGCCCCAGAACCTGAAAGCTCCAAAGGCCACGGGGAGGGTCGGGAGGCCGGCGCAGGGGCCGCGGGGGGCAGTGGCCGGGGGGACCCGCACCCCGGGGCCGCAGGGGCTGTCGACAATTTATTTGTAATATTTTGTTAATGTGCTAGAAATAAAGATACGTCATGAGTGCTGTGCAGTGCAAGGCCGGAGGAGGAGGGGCCGGCGCGCGCGTCCGTGCGGGCGCGGGGGCGCGCGCGAGGCGGCGGCGGCGGCGGCGGCGGGAGCGGCGCAAGGAGGAGGGCGCGCTCGCTCGCTCGCTCTCCTGCTCGCTCTGCACGCGCGGTCGGCTCGGCTTTCTCCTGCCCCACACAATAGCTGGTGACTAACTGCTCCGAAGTGCTATTAGCATTTCACAAGCCGGCCATTCAGCCGCAGCGGAACCGTGGCAAGACGTTATTATTACTATTATTATTTTTCTTCTTGCGTTTCCTTTGCTTTCCTTACATTGGGAACTGGGTTTTTTGTTGTTGGAGGGGTTCAGATTGTATGTGTCGAGGATGGTCGGCCAGCGGCACATCTTGCATTTACCCGAGCTGATTCGCAGAAGTGTAAAGCCGGGAACACCCTAAAGCCAGAAGTTTAACAAGCTTTTTGTCGTTTTGCTAATTTTCGTGTTAGGCCCCCTCGTTAAGTTAAAAGCTGCTGGGGGGGGGCACCGAAGAGTTTTGAATTTCACACATATATACTTGCTGTGGAATGGAAATTGGCAAGTAAAAGCTTTTCGGCTTGTATTGGGAGGTAGTTTGTTAGTAGCTTGAAAGATAACCTCTTTTTCTTAATTTTGTGGGTTTTCCAAGTGAATATTTTAATTATTTATGAAAATCGACTTCTAGAAGTGAACCCATCACTTAAGTGTTATGGATAGAAGAGTAAGGTATTTGTGTTCGGGAGTTTTGTTTTCCGAATTTTCTCCTCCCGAACTGATGTAGGTCGTTAGTATGCCTCTGTGTGTGTGTGGGTGTGTGTTGGGGGGCCAGTTACAGCAGTCACCGGGGCAAATCACACCTTTTAAATCTATGCCATGCATTGATTTTTCTGAAACATATTTGCAACTGATGTTTTGAGATAGTTATAATGTTACTTCATCAGGGCTTCTGAAAGGATTAGGAAGTTTCAGCTAGTTTAGAATTGAATGTCTTCTTGAGTTGAAGGCATGACGTGATTTTTGATGTCTTTTGTTTCATTTGCATATAGAACATCTCGTAACTTTGTCTGAATGTGTTACGATTTAACATAGGATGTTGGGAAGTGCTCAGAGCTGTTGAAATAAGCCTAGGGTATTTAGATTTACTCAATTTAATGGAGACTTCACACTGCGTTCATTGCCATACTGTTTTCAAGTAGGTAGTGATTTAGGCTAGTTTCATTCAGTACTTGGCTAAAATGAATGGAGTTTGAAGCAAACGCCAATATTCGATAACTGCAGTACTTAATTTTTATGTTTGTAAATATTTGACAATCTTAAGTGGATTTCCATGTTTTTCTTGTTGTAAAATTACCAAAGATTAAAATATTCCATTTTTAAGAATTGGGCAGACAAAACTCATCTTGCATCTCTTTTCAAAACTCATCTTTGAATATCAAAAAAATCTACAACCCCAAACCACTAAAGATTGCTGTGTTGGGTTTTTGTTTTTTTATAATATGGATACTATTGGTAAAATACTTTTTAAAATGAAGTGATCAGTGGTATCTGTCCAAATTATGGGAATGTCTAATCCTTGTAGGAGTATCATTTTATTTTCCAGTAAAAAGTTACCAATGTTTATCAACTTGTTTTGAGTGAATTTCTCATCTCTCAGATATTAATAAAATGAATTTATATTCTTGGTCTCTTTATCAGACTTAGGATGCAGAAGCAGTGTCTTTATCAGTGGGCTCAGAATCCGCATATTTTGTGTGGTGGTTTTTCTTGCTTAGAGTGTTTTCAAACCTTTTTACTAGAACAGTTATGTTGGTACAGTCATGGGACAGTTAAGTATTCTCATTAGACTTGAGTTCTCTGTCCCATTGTCTCATTTCATTCGTTCAGCATATTCTCTTTATAAACTGAATCCGAGGCACCATTTGAGGTACTTTCATATCCATCAAACTAAATATCTAGGTGTGTGGGATTTGGTTTAACTTTGACTTTTTGATTGAGATTTAGTTACCTCTTAAAACATTTTAGAACACTAGGTATCTGAACACATTTTTGCTTAATAGTAGGATCTTGATATTTTATGGTGAGCTAGGTGAGCACAAAGTCTCTTGTACATTATTCTCTATTGTCTAATTTTTTTCTTAAGAATGAACAAAGTTTTATTTCCTAGCAAATTGAATTTATGTAACATTGGTTTGAAGATATTTTGATGAGTGAAGCCAAAATAACTATTGTTTACCTCCACCTGTTAATTTGTTCCTACCGTTAACTGGTAGTGTTTTAAATAGGAGAATTTATGTGTCAGATTAAAATTTCCAGAAAACTTCAAATTAACAGATATTTAGGATATTTGTACTTGTGAAATTAAAAATAGGTATAGATCAGCATTTGCAGTCAGACTGCAGATAAAATCACAGTGATTGAGTTTTGACCAAGTGGAAAGTGGAGTTTTAAAAGCAGTTGAAAAGTTAACATTAAAAAAAAAAAAAATTCAGTGCATTCAGTGTCAGTGTCATTGGTAAAGTTATTATAAAAAAGGATTATTATTATTATTATTATTATTATCTACCTTGTGATTTAAAATATTTTTAATAGTGAATGGAATTTGATAGTTAAAGGGTTTTTTTTTTTTTTGGCTCTATAGTATATGTTTAATCAGATTTTCTATTTTTAAAAAGTATGAGGTTGCTTTTAAAACAAAAGGGCATTTTTTTAAGCTTTCATCAGAATTTTTAGTTTTTAAATTGGGTCAAGCATAGGTGGCAAACTTTACATAACAAGAAAACAACTAAGTTTTGAACAAAGAGAAAGCTTTGTCATTTACTGATTTCTTAGTTTGAATAGTGAAATTAGTTGGTTTATTAAGTTTTGTTCTCTAGGTGTCACTTTAAGTAGTGGCGTTGCATATTTATGAGATCTTGAGGTGGAATTTTTAAGCATTTTTACCGGATTTGGGACTCTGATTACATTTCTTGCTTTTATAAGACATTATTTTCCAAAACTGTGTTCTTGTTTTGCTAATTTTTTATATTTATATATTTTGATAGTGGTTTTTGCTTTTTCAAAAGTAATTCTACTTTATTAGAAATCTTTCTATTCGTGGGAAAGGATTGGGAATCAGAAGCTTGTGGATTGTGATTTTAGCCCTGCAGAGTGACCTCTCGCAAGTCTGAAATTTCTCTAGGCCCCTATTATCTCATTGTAGAATAAGTGAATTGAAATTTTTCTGATCTGAAAATCTGATATTTAACTAGAAGTAGCAATGCATTGTCTTTAAGAGCTCACCTTTTTCATTGTGGAATTTGATTATTCAAAATACTGAAAAGTAGATCTAGAGAAAGCATGCAAACAGAAAAATAGTACAAATGCTTTTTATAGTGCCATTCTTAGGTTGTGAAAAGATGAAGATTTTTGAGACACTAACCAGTTTGTGGAGTACCTCTTTAATTAGTATGTTTTTCACCATGATTTAAGTACTAGTTTTCATGAATTATTGGTGGTCTTAAATTCAGAGATGAATAGGAACCATGCGTAAGATTTACTTAAGTGTGTATCTTAAGTATGCATTTATTTAGAATATGATGGTTAATGTGAAAGTTAAGGTATAAAATCTAAGAGACCAGTTTTTAGGAAAAAATAGGTACATTTAAATGTTTTTGAATCAGAGATTCTCCTTCTGTTTAACAGATAGTATAGTACTCTGAAAACTGAACCAGTATGATTTTAGAGAGGGGTGGTCTGGGTAGTACACTTACCATTTCCTTTTTTAATAATATCAGTGAAATAGTAAGCTATGCTCAGTAGTCTCAATAGCAGGGTTTTAATGTCTCATAATCATTATACTGAAGAAAATGTTAGATGTGAAGGGAATAGAAAGTGTTGAAGGGCTAAAGTGGGCAAACCATTCTTTCTTACACGTGTAATTACTGTGTTGATACTTATACCAGTATTTTATACAGTTTGAGGCATTTGCAAAAATTTTTAAATAAATACCTGTTAAATTCAGTGCTCTTGAATAATTGTGAAGTGGCATGAATAATAAAGGGAGAGTTGGATTATCCCCTCCCCAACTGTGCAGCGCTGTTTTATGGTTGTTATGAGGCAGAATAGTACTGATGGAGTCTGTTACCAGTCTGTACTATGGGTTAATAATAGTTCCTACTTTGTAAGATTTTATCATCACTGACTGGTACAAATCAAGTAAGGGTTTCTGTTTGCTGTTATCATCAGAACTTTAGTAGTAGTAGTAAAGGTTATTCCACTTACAGTTTTATAATGTATAACATTTAAGAAAAACATTATTATTTCAGAAACAAGTATGCATAATTTTCTGAATATAGTGGCTACAGTCTAAAATTAACTGTTTAAAATTTTAGAAGATACTATTAGTATAGTTACTTTGTAGATTTCAAGGATGAAATAAGTAAGCCTAAGATATAAAGTTCAGTAAATATCAAAAAATAAGTCATTTTTAAAGCATTGTGTGTAGACTTCTAGAAAATTTTTGTTGGTCTGTATAGTGATTCTAACTGATTCTATTTGTGAAACAGTTAACATTAAATATTTGGATGGTTGAAATATTCGAAATTGATTAGAGGATATATGAAGCTCTTTTGGTAATGATCAGATAGCATTTAGGAATACATGAAGGGAGCTTGGCTGTTGGATCTGGTTCCTTCTGTACAGAGATTTTGTAATTTAAAATCACAATAGTTTGTATTCTTTTTGGAAATTGTCAGAGAAGAGATACTTTGTTTTATAAATCTTGCTTAAAGATACGTAGTTTTAAGCAGAGTTTAATAAAGACCTTTTTATTTGAATTTATCCTTAAGTGAGCATTAAGTTAAATAAATCCTAAGAATGTCAATTATTTAGTCCATACAGAATTTCTTTGTCAGATAGACCAGAAGTTTTTGTTTCTCTCATCTAGAAACTTTTCTCACCTACTGCAACCATTTTTCTTTTTCCTAAATTTTGTAGTTATCATGTCACTACAGAATTGTAGCAAATAAAATTGTATCCGAAACAACTTACTTTGTACAATACCAGACAGGTTAATTTCTTTCTTATTAGTAGTTTCCACATATAAATTTTAGAATTCATAGTTTTCTATGAAGGTATTTCTATGCAGATATTCTTATATCTGTAATGCTAGGCAGAGTGGCCATTAGTTAACAGAGTACTAAGCATATAAATTTAGAATAATTTCCTATCTTAATATGCTTTTAATTGATTTCAGGAAAGTCAAGCATTGAATTAGTGTATTAGAGAAAAAAATTTTGACAGTAAATTTGTTTAGAATATTTAAGTTGTTTTTTTAATTCTATCTAAAAATGGTAAGGCAATTATATAATAGGAACCAAATTGAAAATTCTAGGAATTCTAAATGTGTAAAGTTTCTGTTATGTTTATGAGAAGCTATGCTGGTGACATGAGTAATTTGTGAAAATAAATTATTTTGGGATTAAGAAATATTGGAGAAATTATTGGAGCATATGGAATATAGAGGAGTGTAAGTATTTTATAACAGGTTGGGAAAATGATAATTTTTTTTCATTATGACATTTTAGAATTCAAGGTACTGAAAAATCAAAAATTGTGATATTGAACAGTGAAATATGATTGAGAACTTTTGGTCAAAACAAGAGAAAACTGATGTGAAGCAGATTCACCTTTAGTTACTTGTCTTACACACACATGTATACACATACATGCACACACACACAAGCAGCTTTATTTGAGCTCAGGGATCACAGATAAGAAAAAGGATGATTGGATAAGAAGTTTTTGATACTAAGAAAATTTGGGTAGCAACGTGATCTGATGCACCTTCTAAAGTTAAAACTAAGTTGTAAGAGGAATGAGATTTGTGTATAAGACTTAGGTTATTCATGGCAGCATGGATGGTGGCAGCCTGCTGCGAAGGAAGCACATAAAGAATCCATGTATTCTGGACTCCAGATGGCCCATGGTCACGGTACATGACCCATTTAGTCTCTATCTGGCTAGAGAACAGGCATGTAGCCTGTCTCAGCAGAGGTTATAGTATAAATGGAAGATATATTTACCTTTACTTGTGTCATTTGATTCTGATTTAGTTTTGGGGTGTGAAAGTACTAAATTCTAGTCAACTTGGAGAAACAGACGTTTTCTGAAACAGTTTTATACTGTCATTATATGTGTCATGTTAGTTATTTTGAGTTCAGGGTTTGAAACTGAAACATTACTAAAAATGAAACTGGTTGTTCTCTTAAGATTATTTACATTGGCATTTTAAGAATAAATAGTTAAAGAAATTTCAGTCTTTAAATTAATGGACAATAACTTTTTCTACAGAATCATAGATTTGAATTTTAAATTATACTTCACCGAGTAAGTAATATTTTAAAGAGTATTTCTTATTGCGCAAATTTTGCTTAGCAAATATGACTTGATTTTAAAACAAAACTTCAGAATGTTATTTTTTAAAGTTAAAGTTTGTCATTTTGTTGTATTTTAAATTAATTTTTATATAGCATCCTTTTTGGTTTGTGGAAACCTCAATTTTGGATAATTTTGTTCTGTATTTTTTTTTTAACAAAATACAGTTAGATTGTAGTGAATAAAATTTGGAAGAGCAGTATTGCATTTTATTTAAATGACAAATGTATATTGATAGTTGTATTGATTATACTACCTTAATTATTACCTAAATGAATTCGTAGGTGGTTGACTAAGTTGTGAATATGACAGTCTTTCAGGCATGTTAGTAAATAGACCAACAAGATTAATTTTGACACTTAGTAAGATTCTATATTAGTTTTACTATACTCTTAATTACAAAGAAATCATAAGCATATAAGAGTTCTTCTAAGATTAGTTACTCAGCTTAGAGCATTTGTCTTGAAAAATGGTTACATGGGTTCTATTAAGTTTATAATCATAAAACGTATGTGATAATGGTGGGAGGGAACTAAAGTTTTGAGAAGGAAACTATAATATAATAAAAATAACACTGAACTTGGAATCAGGAGACCTGGGTTTGATTACTGTTTCTCCTACTTTTTAAATATGTGACCCTAACCTTTGAGCCTCAGTTTTCTTTATCTGTGAAATGAGGAAAATTTGCTTGTGAGGATAAATAGATTTTGAGGATACTTGGCACAAAATAAATATTCCATATATTATGTGGAAAAGCTTATTACAGTGAGGGAAAAAATACTCAGAAAAGGTAAACTTGCTTTAAAGAATGTAGGTGTAATTTAACCTACACTTTGTAATAATGGTAACAGATTCATAATTATGAGTTTAGAAGTTTTGAGAATTTTAGGGGTTGGGTTTTGGCTTTATTTAATTTTTTTGGTGGGGAGGTAATTAAGTTTATTTATTTATTTTAAAGGAGGTACTGGGGACTGAACCCAGAACATGCTGAGCACACACTCTACCACTGAGCTGTACCCTCCCCCTGGGGCTGGGTTTTAGTAATATGCCTTATAGAGTGATTAAATACTGAACAGAATTTTAAAAACATTTTTGGTCCTGTTTATGCCAAAATAGGCCTAAAAATAAGAACTATATTGTATTAAGCTGACCTTTTAGAACTAAGAACTATAGTAGTAAACAGAAGCAACTAGCCTTTCAGATCTAAAAAAATTGTAAGTAAACAGATGTGAGAAGATCTGAAAAACTGTTTTAGAACCAATCAGGTGTTCAAAACATAGGGATAACGTGAAGAGCCTAGTCAAATCAGGTCTTATTGGGTGCCAAACATTAGGTGGATCTTATTTTCATAAGGACGTCCTAATTACGTGCTAGAGGAAGTACTGTCATTTCTAGGTTTCACAGGTAGTTCAGGTAGTTGGAATGAATGTGTTTGATTAACTTCACTTTGAAAAAGGTCCTTAAAAAGATACCCAGTTTTTTTCCTGTTTAGTTCTAGAAGGATTTTTCCCAACATGAAAGGTCAACATGTAATACATAATGAGGAGTGTTACTCAACTAACAGTGAACTCTTTTGTCAGGTACTGTGACCAGCTCCCGAGGTGGTGGCTACTGCAGTCCCAAGTCTTGCAAATGAGGACAGTCAAGACTTAGAGTAAATGTTTCCCCACACTCGGTTAGCAAGTTTAAACCTAGGCTCTTTACTTCAGAGCTCTTAACCCAAACTACTGACCTGTTCTTGAAAAATTGGGTAGAGAAGTTCTTAATCACAGTATGGCTGGTGGCTTCCAGGTTCTTTATGTTCTCTTCCTACTAATAACGCTTACCCTTTAACCGGTAGTGGCAAAATTCTCTTGGCTTAAAACAGGATGGCCATTTGTATGCAGTAACATATCAAGCAGAAGCAGGCTGGTGTAGCCAAAGATGCAGGAAAATAAACCCAAAGAGCTCAGTTTCTTTCCTGGTTCCTTTTTTGCTGTAATACACAGTTGCAGAAAATGATCCTTTTGTTCAAATTGTAATTGATAATTCTAGAAATATTTTACATTTGTAATCTGAAAAAGAATGATAACAGGCTTATGATTTGGGCCAGGAGGGCCAAGGCAAGAGCAGGATTGCCTTTGTTTCACGGAATTCTGTTACCCTTGCTGCTGGAAACTACGGATCATTCTTTAGATCAGGGGTGGGTAGATTATGGCTGCTGTGGGTAAATTGTGCAGGAGACCTGTTTTTGCAAGGCCCCTGACCTAAAGTTACTACATTTTTAAAGAGTTGTTAAATACACATGTATACATATATACATATACACACATACACACAAATGTGACAGAAATAGTATCCCCCAAAGGCTAAAATATTTACTGTCTGACTCTTTACAGAAAATGATTGCTGACCTCTGCTTTAGATAGTATAACATGATTTTTATAAAAAAAGGATATATTTGTTTAATGCTGGTTTTAACTGTTAATTATGGACGGTTAATCAAAGATTGTTGTTACCATATCAAGTGATTTTCAATTGGGATTGGAGGTGGGGTGGAGATATGAGAAGTCTGAAAAAGCTCTGACTAGCCCCCTGATTTAGGAGTAAATTTCAGTGGGATGGCATTAGGGTTTATATCCATATAGCAGGCTTTTGTATTTTAGTTGGAAAGTAGATGAAATATTTATTCAAAAGAGACATAGATTTTAAAAAGTGGAGCACTACTGATAAATATGCATTAAAATTTTTTTAAAATAATAATTATACATTTTATGGTAACTAGTTGTTTAATCTGTTTATACCTTGCTTCTAACTTTAAGAGTTTAAAATTTTAATCTTAGAAATACTGAGAAAAGAAGGGTTGGTCACTTTGATTTCCTTTAATCATTTTGGGAGAGAGTATTTAGGGTTGTCATTATTGTATAATTATAGTTTTATCTTATATTCTTAGATTTTTAAGTATTCCACTTTATAGGAATTTATGCTTTTGTGCAAGTTTGCTTAGTAGTGAAAGTGCATTTTTAAAACATTTCTTTCTGGCTCAGTTTAATGTGTGTGTTGAAAACGATTCAAAATGGTAGTCTATAGCTTTCTCACACGTTGATATATACATACATTTGAGGCAATAGGTACTTTGCAGAGGGTGCAGTATGACTGTGGCTCTGGAGTTAGACTGCCTTGGTTTGACTCATCTCTACCATTCACTAACTGTGTGTGACCTTGTGAAGGTTGTTTTATCTTTTTGTACTATCATTTCTTTATTAATGGGAATAATAGTAGAACATATCTCTTAGGGTTATTAAAATCATTAACTCAGCTTTTACATGTAAAACAATTACCAAGGCCTAGCATTTAGTGTGCAGCCAATGTGTGTTAGTTGTGTTAGTATTATTAGTATTTACCACACTTAACCTTACAACTTGGTCATACTTTTTATGTGCTCAATATCTTTGAGAGCTTGAAAGCAGCTCTGGTCATGAAAGATAATGGGTACGTTAGAATTGAGGATGCCGAGTTTTGCTTTGTTTTGTTTTCCCAAATAATAGTGTGCTGACAATTACTGAGAATTTGAATATAGACACTTTAGATATGGGGTTTTATTACAATAACATTTCAAGTTTTTCTTTTAATTACTTACTGGTAAACTAAAATAGAAGTTCATTCAAACTAAAAAGCCTAAGTTAATGTTGGAGATAAAAGGTTCATATTTGAAAAGTAAAAATCAAATATGTATAGCCATAAATGAGCTATTTTAATTAAAAATTAAAAAATATTTTAAATATTGACCATATGATGTGAATTAATATCCATGAAGAAGAATATTGAGAAAAGGTGGCAAAAATAATTTTTATTTATTTTTTAAAGTATGTTTTGGGTATGTGTATATGTGATGTATTTGGCAACAAAAAGTTCCCTGTTCTCATATAGTTTATGGTGAAGCTGAGAAGAAAAGCATTAAATTGTTCTGTCGTTAAATGTATGATCATGAACTGGTACATGAGTTAAGGAAAAGTCAGGGAGAATGTACAACCAAGATCTGAGACTGAATAGGGTGAAGGAAAACAAAGGAAGTTACATTGAAGGGAAGATCTGAAACAAATAAAAGAGTTGTCTGGGCAAGGGGATGTGGAGAAATGCAGAGTGTACTGCATGGGAAAAGCCTGACAGGCAAAAGTGCAGGTAAAGAATTTGAAAGAAAGCCTACATGTTTGAATGTGGAAAGTAGAGGCTGGAGGTTGTAAGCCTGGGAATGTGCCCAGAGAAATAGTAATGAAATTCAGTGCTCGTAGACCGTGTGAAGAATTTGGAGCTCCAAAGAGCATACCTATGAATTGTTTTATGTAGATGTGACTTGACCAGATCTGTTCTGGGGTTTTTTTGTGTTTTTTTGGAAAGAGCATTCTGACCCAATTCAGGGAATAGATTTGAATGAGGTAGAAGGCATAAGTGGATGTAGGAAAGATGAGAGTTTATTGCAAAGATGATTTGAACTTGGATTGTTATTAGAGAGATAGAGATAGGTACATAGGTTTAAGGATAGGAAGGAAAAAAATTGATTGGACTTGGTGCCTGCTTGGATATTTGGAATGAGGTGGGAGCGGGGAATGAGAAGTGTGAAAAGTATGGTTTTTTGGCTATTGTAAATAGTGCTGCTATGAACATTGGGATGCATGTATCAACTATACCTCAATTAAAAAAATAATTCTAAGAGCCTCTTACTAAAAGTTTATGTTTCCCATTTGGTGTGTACTCTACCTCATTGCAATGACTATTAAAGTCCAAATTGTTCAACTCCAGAAAAACATAAAAGGGACTCTTTGATTTGAGGTTGGATAGGTGGTGGTGCCAGTCACCAAGGTAGGGTCCTTTTTTTTGTTGGAGGAGGGGGTTTGGCTTGAGTATCACGAGTTCAGTTTTGGATATGTTGAGTTGAGGAGGCCTTGGGACTCCAAGGAAAGGTGTCTTTTAAGAAAGTGTGATATACAAGCCTAGGCTGTAGATATAAATTTGGAAATTTTTGGCATAAAGATGGTCCAAGGAGAGAGTATAGAGTGAGAAGGAAAGAGAGTCTAGAACTGGGCTCTGGGATCTCAGACCATAAGGAACCTCACTATTTAATGGCTAGATAAAGGAGAAATCAGTTTTTTTCTACATATTTTTATATATTCATTTATCTAATAATTAAGCACTTAACTGTAAGTACTGCGTTACGTACTAGCTAGACAGGTAAACAAGATCTAATCCCTTGTGTTCTTAGGTAGGACATGGACAAAGTAAATTGGCAATTTTAGTATCATGCAGGGTCTTATGAATGCCCTAAGCAGGGCAAGATAGTGGTAGGGCCTGTAAGTGTTTGCAGAGGAAGAGGATCCTAGCTATCATTAGATTTCTCCTGAGGTCTAGGTATAAAAAAACGTTAAGAACAATTAATGTGGTATGATAAGTACTACAGAGTGCTGGGAAGTGAGGTAAAGGAGTGTTTGGAAGGGAGTTTAATGTGCTGTGGAAACACAAAGAGAATGTCCACAAAGAACGGGCAGAGGTCGTGTAACAGGTAATGGAAGGCAGTGAGGCATAGACTAAGACCTGAAGGAGAACGAGGTGTGGAGATGTGTGTGCCAGTAACGATTTCCAGCAGAGGCTCAGCTTGTGTAAGGTTTTAAAGCCAGGAAGCATGAAGAGTTTAAGAACCAAAAGTATCTCTAATAACTTTAAAATGAAAGTTGATTTTGGAAAGTTGAAATATACTAAATCATTAAGGAAAAATTTAGTTGGAAAAAGTGGATTCATAATATTTTATTAAAAAGATACAGTTCTGCAATAAGAATTTTCAGGTTTACTACCTGAAATGTATTTTGCAAGAAGACCCTAAAGCAAGATCATCTTAAAACTGAAGTTAATAAATAATGAACTTTCTTGATAAAGTAAATACTTTTAACAAGAAGACCCTAAAACAAGATCATCTCAAAACTGAAGTTAATAAATAATGAACTTTCTTGATAAAGTAAACACTTTTAAATAAATTTTGATCAGTTAAAGAAGTCACGTTAGAATAGTTATCATATACAAGTTTAAAACTAGAAAGGACCTTAATAGTCTAGACTTTTACTAAATTTTTAAGTAAATTATTTTAGGGAATATTAAAGTATAAATACAGCTTAAAAATTTTATATTTTGGTATATTCTGAATGCTTTTTCATGCTAGTGCTTGAAAAAGTATGTTTTGAGTCAAGATGATATTAGGGAAAAAAGGATTCTATAGCTAAAGGACTTTGGGAAATTGTGTGTTAAAATTAAATAGATTTATATCAGGATTTTTCAGAGGCTTTAATGTCATTGTGCTTTTGTGACTCTCCAAAGCAGAAATGTCGTATGTATAATTTGTATTAGAACTTCTTTTCTGGAAGTATTCATTCTGCCGATATTTACTGACCATCTACTGTATGCCACAGTCTGTACCGTTTTAAATGATCAGAGTGTGATGATAGGGCTCCATGTTGTCTATATGACAGTGTATTATGATAAAAAGTAAGGTAGGTTCCTTATAATTGGCTTCAGCCTAGGAGAATGAATATCAGCTTACTTTTGAAAAATGTCATTCATGGTCTTCTGTAGTTAAGAGTATAACAGACACGGCAAGATAGAATGAAATGATTTAATCCCTCACTTCCCCCCAAATCTATCTTATCATAAGGAATTCATATTAAAATCGCCATTACTGAGTGAACTTTTTAAAGTTGTCATGTCTTTTTAGGCCCTTCTTGGCTATGACAGTTTCTCAGACTTTACTGGTTTTTTTTTGGTTTGTTTTTTGTTTTTAAATTGAGATGAAATTGACGTACATTATTTTAGTTTCAGGTGTACAACTTAATGATTCAGTATTTGTATATATTGCGAAATGTTGACCACAGTAAGTCGTTAACGTTGTCACCATACATACAATAAAGCATTTTTTTCTTGTGATGAGAACTTAAAATCTCTCTTCGCAACTTTCAATTACGCAGTACAGTATTATTAACTACAGTCACACTACTATTTCTTATGTCCTCGTGACTTATTTACTTTGTAACTGGGAAGGTTTTACCTTTTGACTCTTTTCATCCATGGGAGCGGACAAAGTGGGTAAAAGGAGTCGAAAGGTACAGCCTTCCATTTATCAAAAACCAAAAAAAGAAACCTAAGTGACCTTCGGTAACAATTGTCAAACTTCATCACCTCAGCACCTCTTTACATTAATACAAATTATTGAAGTTCCTTTTGTTCATGTGGATTATAATCTATTCATATTTACCATTTTAAAATTAAATTTTAAGATATTTAAATATAATAAACTCATTTCATGTTAATGTGAGTGAAATTCTTTTTATAAAATAATTATTTCCAGAACAAAACAAATTTGTGAGAAGATGGCATTGTTTTACACTTTTGGGAATGTTTAATGTCTGGCTTAATGGAAGACAGATTCTTAGATATGGTATATTCAGTCTTCTGGAACATCATATCATGTGGCGTCTGGAAAACTCACAGTACACTCATGAGAAACTGAGAGTGAAAAAGCAAATAATGATAAAAATATTAATATTTCATATTTTGGTTTTAAATGCTACGTAAATTAAGCAATATTTTGAAGTTGTTCCAAAAAGTGCTCAAACTTTTTGTGATTGATACATTTATTTTATAGTCAAACTTGTTTAACCATTGGAATTTGGCCTTTCTGTCTATAAGGTTTTTGGTAAATAAATTCTAAAATTCAGCATAGAAATTATCTAAATGTTTTTAAATTTTGTAATGAGAACATGAACTATCAAGTTTCTTTAATCCTGAACTATTTTGGAGTTTTTTTTTTTTTTAATAATACCAAAGATAGAAAACATTTATTATATTTGTAGTTGGATGATTTTTTGTTTGAAGTTTTTGAAAATTAAAGTGTTAAACTGAAACATAACCATTTTAGGTTATAATGCTGTATATTTTTTCATTGTTCAATATTTGCATTGACTAACATCTTTTGATTTATAACTTCCTGTATTTAGGTTACATTAATTCTTTAACATTTTCCTCAGTGGGTTAAATGATGGTTGGGTGGCTATTTTATTCTGTGGGTCAAGTGGTTTCACAGAATAAATGTGAATTTCTACCCCAAGTAGAATGAAATGTTGACTAGCCAGAACAAATCATTGTTTTTTAAAGTATATTTTATTTACTATAAAGAATTACATTACTTTATTTAGCAAATATTTTGTGTCTTTCACCTAATAGGTGAAGTATTACAGACATTTAGCACCTGATCACTTGCTACAAATATGTCATCGACTAGGACCTCTTCTTGAGCAAGAAATTCCACAAAGCGTTCCTGGAGTACAGACTTTATTAGGAGCTGGAAGACAGTCCTTGCTACGCACAAATAAGAGTATGAAAATTTTCTTGCAAAACTCAGTCATTCTTTTTTTCACTTTTTGTCTTTGTGTCCTATCTTTGTATCCATTAAAAATATATGTGTTTAATAGGCTGCAAGCATGTTGTGTGGAAAGGATCGGCTCTGGCTGCATTGCATTGTGGAAGACCACCAGAGTCACCAATTAACTATGGTAGCCCACCCAGCATTGGTGAGTTGTTTGAGTTCATTACCAAGCTGATATCCTCTTGGTAAAGAGATTTTGAAAATAAAAATATTTTTTACTTACTGTGAAGTCAGAGAATTTCATATTATGTACATTAACATTCAAGAGGAAAAAGCTGTCAGATTTTTTTCTTATGTGAGTAATCTATAGTGAAGAAGTCATATTAATGTGTAATTGTGGATTATATTTACTGTACCTATCTAGGCTGATTAGCTCATTGGTATTTTATTTTTACAAAAACTGTTTACTATGGGATATATCATTAGGTTGATTTAGTGGACAACTGTATCATAGTATAGATTAGTTATAATGGTGGAAACGAAATAGTTTGGTTATTTTTATAAAGCATAGTACTTTTTTTTTTTTTTTTTTGCCTTTAAAATTTCAAAGAAGGAAAACTGATGCAGTTAGGTCTTCCTCTTGAAATGTCTCCTAGATTCATCCCTTTCACTTCTACTGTTATCAGGCCCTTGTCTTACTGTAGCATCCTTGAAACTAGTCTTCTTGCTCCCGGTGTCTTTTCCCTCTCTTCTTTTCAAGTCAAACTGTGTAACACTAATATTAATCTTATTTATTTCTACCTTTGCTATGTTGTTCTTCCGCTCAAGGCAGTATAAGAGGTGATTTTAAATATTTTAATGGTGTCTATACATTTGATTTTCAGAGACTTTCATATTTTAATCATCGCCTCTTCTCTTAGTCCCACCCTCCTGCTTAGCCAGGAATGTTATTCTTTGTCTTTCTTCTGCCTGTCCAAATTCTGCTTATTTCTTCCTTTTCTGGATACTTAGACTGATTGTCAATATTACAGTTTTATGTAACTTTTGTTTAATGTTTATATAGTACATCTTTTTCCATTGTTTTACTTTTAGCCTTTTTGTATCATTTTATTTTCCGTATCACTTAGAAATAGCACAGAAGTAGCTTTTAAAAAATATAACAATTTTTATGTTTTGTCTGGGGCATTTTGTCCTTTATGTATAATTTTTGATATATTTGGGTTTAAATCTAACTTGCTCCTGGAAAGATGATCTCTTTCTGGTTGCTTTTAAGATTTTGTCCCATTGGTTTTCTGCAGTTTGACTGTGATATATCTTAGTATCAATTTTTTCTGTTTATCAAGCTTGAGATTTATTAGGCTTCTTGAATCTGTAATTTTTTTACTGGCATTGGAAAATCCTCAACCATTATCTTTTATTTAAAATATCATCTCTGCTCCGTTCTCTTTCCTCTCCTCTGGGATTCAGTTAAACATATGCTAAACTTTCTCACTTTATCTTCTCTCTTACTCTCTCTTTTATGATTTACATCTTTTTGTCTCTGATGCATTCTGAATTGTTTTCTCTGACCTGTTTTCCAAAGGTATGGTAATGATGGATGCTGATTTTTTAACATATGATTGTCCTGGTTAAATAGTGATTTCTGTATATTCTTACTAGAATGAACAGCTATTAAAACAACAAAGGATTTGAGACACTAGAGTATATTTGCGTTTAGAAAATTATACTAGGGGGTAAAACAGTTTACTTGAAAGAAGGAGAGGGTAAATGTAATAGGAGCATCCCCTCTAGGGAAAGGCTTATCCTCTCTTTGGAAAAGATGCAGATCCATATAATAAGGGCGCTATGTTATGTTGTTCTTTCAACACACTGTCAGGCAACCCTGTGGTAGGCAGTGAAAGTGCAAAAATGATTGGTAATAAATAGCTTTACTCTTAATATTGGCTATGTGAGTAATGATTATGTTCCTGGCACTACTTTAAGCATTTTCCATTTATTTTCTCCTTTTAAAACTTAAATGGTCTGTATGTAGGAAATATTCTTAATTTACAGAGAAGGAAATTCAGGCATGAAAAAGTTTGGTGACTTGACCAAGGTTACACATTTAGTGAATTGTGAAGCCAGGCTGACTCCCATTAACTCTATGCCTTATTCTCTTTTTTTTTTATGTTTTCTAGGTGACTTTATTTAGTTTTTTTGGGGGGAGGTTAATTAGAGGAGGTACTGGGGATTGAACCCAGGACGCTGTGCACGCTAAGCATGCACTCTACCACTTGAGCTATACCCTCCCCCTTATGCCTTATTCTCAATAAGCTAAATTTTCAAATGGTAAAACGGCTACTCAAGAAAGTTCATATTAGTCACTTGTTAGAAAAGGATATCAAATATTTATAAAATCACATAAAGTATTTTAGGCCAGGTCATTAATGGTCAAATAAGTAAATATTGTGACATGGGTGTAGGGGATGTAAATATGGCAAAAATACTATGCGTTTTGTGTCTCATCAGAGAAATACAACGGGTATGTATTCAGGTTAATAGAATTAATTACCAAGCATGTAACTGTTTTCTGAAAGACTTTTATTTCATTTTTAGGGTTTAAGATAAATTATTTTTCTTTTATTCAAATTTTCAGGAAAATATTAGTTCTTTATTTAAAAATAAAAACAGCTGTACTATAATAATGACAATTTTACCTGCTTTCTTTTGTTTTTGTATTTACATATAGGTTTTGAAATCTCTATAAAGAGAATCTGGACTAACCAAAATGACTCTGCTTATTAATAGTCATAGTTTAGTGTCATGCCTCATCAGTTCACCTTGATGACAATCTTGAATGTCTTGTCATTGCTGTAAAATTGTGACTAGGGTGGTAATGGAAAGAAAAAAATCATTAGGTTTTTTGGCAGAATAGTTTGCCTGCATAGTGATGCAGTGTATCATTTCGAGTTATCACAGAGTATGAGTCAGATTTCTTTTAAAAATATGAATGTTTGTAGTACTTGACTTATTTCTTCTTTTGTTGATTCCTCTGCCATTTTCTGTCTGGCTGCCTCTAAAGATTTTCTTTGCTCTTTTCCTTGGGCAATGTGGTATTACCAAATATGAATGTAAGAAAAAAAAACCTTAGCGTTTTAGCTTTTCTTAAAATATAGATTGAAATGATTAATCTGTAGAATCAGATATTTAAGTTTTGATACATTTGGGAAATACTTTAAAAAAAAAAACTTTTAATTTTGAAATAAGAGATTACTTATTGAAAAGTTGCACAAAGTGCTCCTGTATACCCTTTATGCAGCTTTCCCTAATGTTATAATCCTATATTATTTGTTATATTTCTCAAAACTACTCTACCAACATTGGTACATTATTATTAACTAAACACCAGACCTTACTCATATCTCACCACATTTTCCCACTAATTACCTTTTCCTGTTGCAGAATCCATTCCAAAATACCATACTGCACTTAAGGTTTGTTTATGTTTTTAATTGATCTTCTTGCTATAACTCAGAAGATCATTTAAGATCAGGGTGATGGTAAATTGGATTTTTCTTTCCTAGATTTTTTCAGTGAGGCCTGTGTATTCTGTTCTAGTCTTTTGAATCTGTTTTCCATTACCATTGTCATAGCTGCATGTTGGGCCTTGGTACTTTTGCCTGGAGCTCATTCATTCATTTACCAAGTAAATATTGAGTCCCTATGTTATATCTGACACTAGGGTAGATGTGGAGTTGCAGGATAAAGAAGAACATGGCCTCTGCTCTTTTAGAACTTACAAGTTGTCTGATCTGCCTCCAGTCTTATTCCTCTACCCTAGGATTTAGCTGTAAACCAGGGTTTCTTAACCTCAGCACTGTTTACATTTTGGACCAGACAATTCTTTGAAGGTAGCTGTCCTGTTCATTGTAGAATGCATACCAGCATCACTGCCTGTACCCATTAAATGCTAGGAGCAACTTCTCTCCTGCAATTGTGACAATCAAAAATGTCTCCAGACATTTCCAAATGCCCCTGGGGTAAAATTGCCTCCCATTGAGAACCACTGCTCTGAACTTTCTCAAATGTAGATATGATCACATCATGCCTTTTCTTCCCCTGTGACTTTGAATAGTCTCAACCCTGTAATGTACAAATCTGACCTTTTCCCACCTTTTCCTCTTCTGTACCTTGTGCTACTATTTGGTAGTTCTTAAAATCAGTCAGAGTCTTCATTCCTTTGTCTGCACCTATTTTATTTCTCTCTGCAGTGTCCCTCTCTTTTTTGTCCCTTCTGTGAACATTTATCTATTCATCTTTTAAAACCTAAATGTAACTGGGTAGAATTAAGTGCTTGTATTTGTCTCTACTATAGCTTTTATCACATAGTCATGGCTGTTTATTCACTTTTGTTTTTTCTACTATACTGTTAGATCCTGGAGGTTAGAACTTACGTTTTAGTGCTCACTATAAATCCAACTCCTCATCACTAGTAAATATGAAATAAAAAGGCAGTAGGTAATTGATGTAACTGATGTACTGCCATGGGACAAGAAAAATTTAGAAGTAGGTAGAGAGTTAAAAAACAGAACAGATGATTAGAAGAAGAGACTTGTTCCAAGGATAGCTTTGAGGTAAGGAAAAACCCCAGGAACTGACTTTTAGGAGATTAAGATGTATCGGTGAACTGGGTTATCAATACATTATACTTGGAATATTAAAACCCATACCTGTATACCTGTATAATTTCAAAACCAAGTCTTGAGTTTATCTCAGTGCTTTCTTATCCTGTTTTATTTTGTCATCTGCTTGTAAATCCTGACAACTTTGTACCTCCTATTAGTTGATGTAAATTGTGAAAATTGAACTAGAATTCAGTCTCAGGGCAGGAGAACCAAAGTGGTCAGCTTCTTTCCAGCCCTTTAATAATGTTTTCAAGAGCAAAAACTCTGAAAGATCCCACTAATCTGTTATCACTAGCTTCTAACTAATTTTCTAAAAGTTATGAATATGTACTTCGCATGGCAGTATTTACTTTCAAAGATACTAGCAAATCTCTGATACGGTCCTTTCTCTTTTACTCACATTATGCCTGTTTCCAGATACAGTTGATTCTGTACTTATTTGCCTATGATAAACAACCCTACTTCAGTAGTAAGTGACATAGACGGGGGCAGAAAATAGGAAGGGAAATACTTAGATACATACATTAAGGCTGCTTTTAAAGTTAAATTTGGAGATTCATTTAATGCATATTTATCCTGTGAAAAGATTATAATATATTAAATTAAAGCAATCTTTTGCTAATTGCCTTGTTTGCATTTTTCTTAGACTTACCATGTTAGCAAAGTAGATGTTTTATCTCTAGGTTTTCCATTTTTCATCTTTTTTGTTGTTTTGCCTGGGTACTTCCATATCTTTGTTGTTTTGCTTCTGCATCAAGGTTGCAGTTTCGATAGGTGTAGATAAGAAGTATTGGGGAACCCAACTGTTAAAAATATGATTGTAAAAAAACAGTTTTGCCTTGAAAAACAGCTTTACTACACAAATATCCAAGTTAATGACCAAAAAATCTTATACAGTGGTTCCCCCTTATTCATGGTGGATACATTCCAGGACCTCCAGTAGATACCTGAAACCACAGGTAGTACTGAAAACCTGTATACACTATGTCTTTTCCTGTACGTACATACCTGTGATAAAGTTTAATTTACAAATTTGGCACAATAAGAGAATAACAATAATAACTAATAATGAAATAAAACAATTACAACAATATGCAGTTGACCTTTGAACTGTACAGAGGTTAGGGGCACTGGTTCCCCGATCCTCTCAATTGTGTAGAACTGTAGAAAGTATTTATTGAAAAAAATCCTAGTGTAAGTGGATCCATGTTCACGGGTCGTCAGCTGTACTGTAATAAAAGTTAAGTGAATGTGGTCTCCATTTCTCTTCTCTCTCAAAATATCTTATTTTACAGATGTAATGTCTTTTTTTTTTTAACCTTAACTAAACACTTAAATGCAATGTGATAGTAAGTTTTGAAGTTTGAAGTGCAACAGCAAAACTGGCACAAATTCTTTTTCTTCTTCACAATTTCACTGATAGAATATTCATTCTTCCCATAGATTGTAGGAGCATCAGCATAGGATGTTTTTTGCTTTATCAGTTGAGAACTTTCACCTCTTCACTTAAAGGAAGCACTTTACAGCTTCTCTTTGCCTAATCAGAATTGCCCGCATCACTACTCTTGTGCTTTGGGATCACTGTTAAGTAAAATTAGGGTTACTTGAACACAAGCACTGCAATACCAGGGACAGTCAGTCTGATAACCCACTCGATCTGATAACGCAGACAGCTACTAAGTGACTAATGAACAGGATGTGCTAGACAAAAGGGTGATTACATCCTGGGTCGCTTGGAGTTGGAGGGCATAAAATTTCGTCATGCTGCTCAGAATGGTGTGCAATTTAAAACTTAGGAATTGTTTATTTCAGGAATTTTCCATTTAATGTTTTTGGACCGTGGTTGACCATAGGTAATTAAAACCTAGGAAAGAGAAACCATGGATAAGGGGGGACTCGTGTACATTAAAAGATGTCTTAGATCTTGTCCACATTTCTAGTTTTCTCTGAGGAAACTAGCTTGAACAAAGGCAGCAAGTACTCGCTTAAAATTAGATATAAATCTTGACTCTGCTTTTGTCTAGATGTATGCTCTTAGGCAAATTGTTTAATTTCTCAGCCTCAGCATCCTCATCTGTAAAATGGGGATAGTACCTACTATATCCCGTTATTTGGAGGCTTAAATCAGATAGCAAAATGAGACACAAAATAGACAACAATAAATGTTACTTTCTGCTCTTTCTTCCTGTAATTATCATTTAATGAATTACTTTGCTAATAAATCTTGACTATGTTTTTAAAGAGAAGGTTCCTTTCCCTTCTCATTTTCACTGTTATATTTTGCCATATTTTTAAAACTGTATTTGACTTACTCTGCAATTGGTAATTTCTTAACATTATCTGGCACTGGGCTAGGATCTGGAGTTGTAGGGTTAATTTTTTCCTTATGTGATTATATTTCTCACATAAATTATTAGAAAGATTGTTTAATATTATAAATCTTTGAGGTTTGACATGTAATGTCTAATTTAACATTTTGCATATAATTCAGTAAGTTACAATGTTGTAATAATCTGCCTTCTTTACTGTTCATTTATTCTTTCCCTAATATTTCTCTATTCAGTCTTCTACTTCTTCCTGCCTTCTACTCAGTCCATACTTAATCCTTAATGAGGTATCTACTCATCACTTATTTGAATACGTTTATTTTCATCTATCATTTTCTCAGTAACCATTTTTTCTTTGAGAACTCATTTTCTTCTGCTGGTTTAGTCTTCTGCTTTTCTAGTTACGTAGTTTTAGAATTTGTGTTGTTCTTTAACCATTTCTGACTTATGTGTGTGCGTATGTGTATATATATATTTTTGGTCTTGGTTTTTGTTTTTTAATCTGTCCCCTGAATGCTATCCATTTATTTACATTTGTTTTCTCTACTATATTGTTAGGGCCTGAAGATTAGAGGTTATGTTTTATTGTTCTTTATAGACCCACCTCCTCAACAGTAGTAAATATTAAATGAAGAGACAGCATATAATTGATGAACTGGGGTGGAACAAGAAGAGTTCAGAATGATATTCATATTTTTACTTGTCATAGGTTTTTATTTTTTTAAACCTCTCTTCTCCCTGCCCTCTCCTCTGCCGCCCCTTCCTTCTTTTTTTTTTTTTCTTCCTAAGAACAGGTAGCTGTGAGAGACTACTAAAATATATTTGCATTTTTGTTTTTTAAGGGAAATAAAGCTAATATTCATTATGCCAAAGTACCGAATATATAAAATAGACATTATTATTTACATTTTTTCTTTTGCTTAAATTTCTTTTCAAATTATGGTTGACCAAAAAAAGGGAGGCACTTTGAAGAATGACAGTTTCCTTGGGTGAGTTTAAATTGTTGTTCTTTTAGCTGTATTTTCATTTCTTTTGTAAATCATAGATGAAATTTGTTTTTAGGTTTTAGATGTAATGAGAGGTCTTCTCCCCCTGCCCCCGCCCCCCCCCCCCAGCCCCTTGTGCTGTGTCTGGCAAGCAATTTCAGTAGTAATTAGGGAGCACTGGGCATTCTGTTTTTAGTTTGCATTGTATATTTTTCCAGATTGATTCTTGGGTTTGATGTTAAATTTCTTAGCTCTGTTAAGTGAAGCAAATTATCATGTTTTCTTTGTAAAGTCTCTGACTTTTTATTTTGAATTTCTTCAGGGAAGCTTTGAAGTTAAGGATTAAACATATTCCTAGACATCTTGAAACTGGGAAGTCCGTGATCAGGCTGAGTCGGTATTTATAAAAACAGAACAGCAATTTGTTTAGATCATTAAGGAAGATGCAAGGGAAAAGTGATCTCCCACAAAGTTTTTAAAAAAGTAAAAGAAGAGCTGTTCAATAAGGTTTACTTTTAGAACATACGACAATTTGACTGCTTAAGGACAGTCAATAGATATTAGTACATAATGCTTTTGAGTTTACAAACATTTTGTTTCATTTGCTTTTCAAAGTAATTCTGGGAGACCCCTACTTTATTAATGAAAACACTGAAACTTAGGTAGTAACTAACTCAATTATGTCCCTGGTTATTTTGTTTCTGATCTTATACATTTAACTTTATATTACATTTATATAGCACCTTTTTGCCTTCTCTGTGAAATTCTTTATCCATTAGTCTTGTACCACATGTGTCCATTTATTGATTTGGATATAGGAGCCTTTTGAATTATGCCCCAGTATATGAACTCCGGAAACAAAACATGATGTTTTCTTTCAAGTTTTTATCTTGCCAAATAGATACTTAAATTTGAGAGAAAATATTCAGTTCCTTGTGGAAGCCTTAGTAATCTTGTTGGCACACTGATTAATTTTTTCTAAAATGACATTTTATTTTTTGAACCCTCTGATTTCTTTTGTAAAATTAGCTTTTGCTTTTATTTATATATCTTTGATCTATTCTCATTGTAATTAAGAGGTAAAACTTCAGTTATCCCAAAACAAATCTTTTATTATATTACCCCTGATTCTTTTCCCTAAAAAACTTCAGCTTATTGTCCTTGGGAAATAGCCCAAAATATATGACATAGCTTAGAAAGAAAGCACTGTGCAGTCTGCCCTGTACCTTCTCGGTCTCTCCTTTTGACACTTGCTTCTTGTGCTCTGTGTGCTAGCCGTACTTTGTTGCTTGAATGTTACGCTCTTTCCAGCCTCAGACCATTGCACATGCTCTTCCCTCAGCCTAGATAGAATATGCTCCCCTCTCACCTACATTCTTTGGCTGTTTGTTTTTTAGGACTTAAACAGTGTTAATTTTTTAGAGAAGTCTGCCTGACTCCCTGATATCCCCCTGCCCCATATGTTTAGGACCCTCTGCTGTATATTTCAAGATTGTCCTGTACCTTTTATTTGATGCACTTATCCTTGTAAGTCCTTGTTTCCTGTCTGTCTTTCCTGCTAAACTGCATTCTCCATGAGGGTAAGTACTATGTCTTTTCTTTTTCTCTGTTATATCCTTTAGCCCATACTTGGCCCATATAGGTGCTCTATAAATGTTTGTTGGCTCACAATTGAATGATTAAAATGTTTGAAATAAAACTAACTTTTAAAAAAATAAATTTTCATTGAATTATAAAGATATTTTAAAATATTTAAAATTGAAAATATTATATCATTGTAGTATTTTTTGTATCTTCACACTAGTTTCCAGGAAAGAAAAGAGGAGAAAAAATACTACAAATCAAGTAATTATATAATTCTAAAAAATTACAATCCTAGTAATTGTAATGTCTTTTTTTTGTTTGGTTTGGGTTTTTTTTGATGGTTATTTATGTATTTGGCTCATGATATTTTTTGTTTAACTCTTGAAATCACTTTTTCACTTTCTATATTTTATTTCAGCTAGTATTTAAATTCTTTTCAGACATTATTCATATTTGTAGTATCTGCTAAATCTTAAAAAACATGGTGTCTTTCAAACAGGAGTTACAACTAAACATCAAAATTGAGTATGTAGAGAGATTTGGAGGGCAGCTACTGTACATACTAATTATTTTAGTTGCAATTGTAAAATAAAGAGAGAAGCTCTCATGGGCATTGTGTCGTCCAGGTAATTTTTTGCCTTTTCTATTCTCTCTTGCCTCCCCCTCAACCCACTCGGTGGGTTTTTGTTGTTTTTTTTTTTTTTTGGTGGACAAGAAAATGCTAATTACAGGATTACCTTTCTAATGTTTCAGCTCCCTCCTACTTTAACTAAAGTGGAACTTCTGTTCATTATGGTTACTATTACAGCATTTTATTTGTCTTGTTCCTATATTGGTCTATTGCTTGTTACGGATACAGGATGATAGAGAGACCAGATGACCAGATGATGCTGTAGAAATAAACCAACCTATGTTGAATTATTTCCCAAATTACCTCTGGCCCCCAAATTACGAATATTAGGCTGTGATTTCCTACTAATATCTATATTAGTAACCTCAGAAGAATTATTGTGGCAAGCTTTTTAATTGTGGCTCTATAGAGAGTTAAAAAGTTCTTTATACGATTCCTTTCCCAAATAAAATTGAACCTAAACTATCTTTGACATCTTTAAAAACTTAATGGGAAAGATTGTATAAATAAAACTTATAAAAAAATTGATGGCACTTTGTATTATTTTACGGCTTTCTAATCAAACTGGATGTAAATTCTTTGTAGCGTATCATTCAATCCATTGTGAAATAGGCAGTGGTTATTCTGTAGTATAGTATACATTCAAATACTTTAATACACATAGTCTTTAGGATTTTTTTTTTTAATGATTAAATAAATTTAAATTCCTTGCTTCTTTATCCCTGGACCTGTTTTTATCCATCTTTGAATTTAAATTAATCTCTTTAGACAGTTCAGGTTTTTTTCTAGTTCTCTTTGAAGCTCCTCGAGGTAGTTTGAGCTACACTTTATTTAATAAAAATTAATCAGGATATATATGTGCTCAACGGAGAAAATTTAGAAAAGAGAATAGGTCAAAAATTAACCAGTCTCCCTGATTATCTTTTATTAATACTTTGGCATGTTTCCTCTCAGTTTTTTTCTCTTATGTTTGTCTACCTAACCAGCATGGTAAGAGTGCACTCTTTGGAATCAAACTGCCTATATTCAAACCTGGGCTTCACTTCTGGGAAAGTTATATTTTGTCCTTCAGTTTCCTTACTGGTAAGGAATATCCCCTTATCGGGGATAATAGTAATACCCACTTTAAAAGATTGGTGAGGATTAAATGAGAATACATGTGAAGTGTCTTGAACAGTGCCTAGCACATAATAAAGCACTCAGTAAATATTAGCCATTATTTTCCAAATCTGCTGCATATCATAATAGAGTTCTGTAGCCTTTTTTCTACCTACAGTTGCAGCAGATAAGACTTTTTCCATCAGATTCTTGAAGTCCCGGTAAGAACCTCTCTGTAGCTTCATTCTCTAGTGACTTGCCTCTTTATAGCCATTTTCTTAAGGATATTTGACTCCTGGCTTTAGCATAACTTCTCTTTTAGAGAATTATTTAGCTATTTTTTTGTGACCCACATAGTCATGTCATCTCCTTTTCATTTGAACATTTTTGTGATTCTTTAAAACAAAAAAAAATTTTATGTAACTTTAGCAAGTACCTTATACCACACAGTACTTTATTTGATGGAAATCGCCAACACCATATAAAGACGACTTTTTGGATTTGTAGTAAATTTGAAAGATTATTTCTGTACAAATTGCCCTCTGAGTGCCTTGTCATGGATATAGCATTATTTTGTTGGGAAAACTAATTATTGTCTAAAGGAGTAAATCAGTTTGAAGTTTGTTTTCATGTGGTCTTGCTTACATGTTTATCATTATTTTGTACAGACATACTTCAGAGATAGTGCGGGTTGGATTCCAGACCACCGCAGTAAAGTGAATATTGCAATAAAGCAAGTCATGCCAATTTTTTGGTTTCCCAGTGCATATAAAAGTTATGTTTACACTGTACTATAGTCTATTAAGTGTGCAATAATAGCATTATGTCAGAAAAAATGTACATGCCTTAGAAAGTAATACTGTTGGAAAAAAAGGCACCAATAGACTTGCTTAATGCAGGGTTGCCACAAACCTTCAGTGTGTAAAAAACAAACAAAACACTTTAGTATCTGCAAATTGCAGTAAAATGAGGTATGTTTGTTGTTTACTCAAGTTTAGTTCTGTAGGTTTCCAAACTCTTGTTTTATAGTTATGGGTTATTAATCATACATTTGGAAAGCCATTATTAACACAAATTGTGGAGATTAAAATGAAATCTAGGTACTGATTATCCAGAATACATTTTTTTGTACTTTAATTTAGGAACTGTTTATGTGGTTATTTATTATAAATTATAACTACTTTTGTATTTTATTTTCAGAAACTCTGGAAGCTTTCCAGGTGTTTTGATCAGAATCACAGAATAAAATTAGTCAAAATATAGTATAAAAATGAATCTAATAAAAAATTAGTTTAAATCTTCTGGTAAAATACTTGATGTTTTTTATCTGAGTACACTTTTTTCTGTATCAGAAAAGGGCCTAGGTTGTACCTTCTGAATTACATGTTCTTTCTTCTCTTTACCTCTTCATCTAATTCTACTGCCACAAAAAATTAGCTCTCCAGGTTTTGGAATCTGTAGCCACATGCTGCTCCTTGCATTCATTACACTGCCAACAAGGCTCTGCTTTCATGATCTGGCAGAAGTTGTAAGCACTAGTTCTAGGCCCTCCAATTCTGACTGTTAAGGAGGAACATCTTTCCTACACTGGAGTAGACATAGTATAGCATACTGTGTTGTTCATAAAAGTTAAAATAACAGCAACAAAAAACCAAACTTCTGCATTGTTGTTAATTCATAGTAATTTAAATTTTTTCCAATTCGTCTTTTTAACTAGCTAATTTTGATCTTGGACAATTCATTGCAGTTGTACCATGTGTCCTTGCCTTGTCCATTTTTTAAAGTACTTAGCAGGATGGTCTTGGAGGGTATTATGCTAAGTGAAATAAGTCAGGCAGAGAAAGACAAATACCGTATGATATCACTTATATGTGGAATCTAAAAAACTACCACAAACCAGTGAATATAACAAAAAAGAAGCAGACTCATAAATACAGAGAATAAACTAGTGGTTACCAGTAGGGAGAGGAGAGGGGAAGGGGCAGCATAGAAGTAGGGGATTAAAAAGTACAAACTTCTGTATAAAATAAGCTACAAGGATGTTTTGTACAGCATGGGGAATATAGCCAATATTTTATAATAGCTATAAATGGAGTATAACCTTTAAAAATTGTGAATCACTATATTGTACACCTGTAACTTACATAATATTGTATAACAATAATACTTCAATTTAAAAAAATGGAAAAAAGTACTTAGCAGAAGGAGAAAACCTTTTGGAGGGAGGTGATGGTATTTATGATTCAGTTCTTATTTGTAGAGACTTTATCATGTATTTTTCTGATGTCCTCCAGAATATAGTCACTAAGGTTATTGCAAATGCTTTTTTTCTGGCATCTACTGATTTTTTTTCCCCATGAAACTTGATTCAGATGGTATAGATTTGTATACAGATTTCCCATGAACTTAGTTCAGGCAGTAAAGATTTGTATAATGAGAAAAACTGATATCAATTTGCTTATGTTTATCTTTTTCTAAAATCATCTGCATTGAAAACTTGGGCCCAGCTATAGGACTAAAGTACCATGTTCCTGGATAGACAGATGTCAGTTGTTTATAAGTGAATGAAATTAAACTTAGATTTCCAGTGAATTAATTATTTAAAACTTTTCAGTCATCTTCAAATCAGATAATAATAAATCAAGAATAAGTCATTTTTGAAAGGATACGTCATGAAGGAGAATAACCAGATAAATATTAAAACATCATTAATTATAAATTTAAAATTTTGGTACTGGCAATATACATAGACATGCCATCAGCGGCCTAGCACAGAAATACATATAAGACAATTTAATGGAATAGAGAAGGATTAGTTAATGAAAAGATTGGAACAAATGGTTGATTATTTTAGGGAAAAAAAATATCTTGGAAAAAAAATATCTTTAGAGACTCACCCAAAAATGTGTACTAAAACTCAAAATATATTAAGAAGTTAAGTGAATTTAAACCACAGGAAAGTAAATGGAGATGTAAATGGGTATTTATTGTACTTTTGGCTGGCAGGAGGACCCTTCATATTAAAGCAGTAGAAAAAGTTATAAAAGAAACATACTGATAGAATTGGCAGTGTAAAATTTGTGAAATTGTGAGATGTCACAGAACAGCTTAATAGGAAAACCAAGTATGTGGTGGAAGTTGTTTCTGGAAGTATAACTTGAGAAATTGAAGTTGAGAGAGCATACCTTGCTTAAAATCTCCAGAGTCAAGTTTAAACACAAGTCTGTCAGACTTAAAGCCTAGCTTTTATTTCATTAAGGAATATATCATAGCTGTTAAAATGCTGCTTATGAGGGAAGCTTTTGCAAAATCTTATGTCATTGCTTTAGGTGATAGAATTATGTAAAACCTTTTCTTCATTTATGTTCTTACTTTCTGCATTGAGTATGCATTAGTATTATGATAAAAGAAATCAATTCTTGAAAAATGACTTGGTGTGAGCTAGGAAAAAGTGACTTTTGGGGAAATTTTATTTCTCATTTTGTTATCTAGACTGTACCCACAGAAACAATAGTTAAGACCCTACTAGTTAGATATATCTAGTTATATAAGTAGTTATATCTAACTTTAAGAAATTGTTGGTCTTTTATCTCTAGTAATTAGTTCTGTAGACTTGTGCACGTAGACTGTTTCAAAGTCTGTTCGAAATGATTTGCTGCAAATGACACTTTTCACTATTTTGCTCTTTTTCTCTCTTAATACTTGAAAGAGACTGGTATTTCAAATGGATGACAGTGATTTCTGGAAGTTTCATTTCACTTTACTGGTCTGTTCACTCAGAAAATTGAGTAAATATTTTTACTTATTCCTTTCTCTCCAAATGAAATACATTTAGCAGGACAGTTGAAATGAACTGTTTAGAGATATTTTGAATCTAAAATCTGTCCAATGAAGAAATTCATTTTTGTTTTATTTCTCAACCTAATTGTTTTATTGATGTGTAATTAATTTATTAAATCCACCAAATATGTATTTATCATCTACTGAGTGCCAGCCATTGTCAGCTTTTAGGCTAACCAAAGAGCAAAACAGATGAGAAGTCCTGCCCATATGAGCTTATTATGTTATACTTGAGGGAGGCAGGAAATAAACAGTGAACGTGATTAGCCAATAAAAGGTGGTAGGTCATGGAAACAGAACAAATACTAAGCTACATAGAGGAGGATCAGGAGTTATGAGTGATGGCAGGGGATAGGATATAATTTTCAGGGGGGCTGATCAGGTTAAGCTTCATTGAGAAGGTGACAGACATCTGAGGAAAGACCTGAAGGAAGTCAAGGAACTAGCCATGTGTGGGGAAAGTATTCTGGCCAGAAGGAACAGCCAATGCAAAGACCCCCAAGTTAGGTACATACCTGATGTGTTGGAAGAATGAGGGAGATAAGAATGACTGAAGCAGACCAGGTAAACAGCGAGAAGTAACAGGTAAGGTCAGAGAGGTAATGGGAGATAAGATTATGCAGGGTCTTGGTAGGCTGATGTATAAGGAATTTGGTGTTTATTCTGGATGAAATGAAGAACGTTACAGTTTTGAACAGAGGAGTGATATTATAGGGCAACAGTTAGGTTGCATTTAAAATGTGCTACTGACTTACTGGAGGAGGTGACATTTTAACAGGCCCTGGAGAGTAAGAAAGAATTTGCCAAGTGAAGAAGATAGAGATTTGCTTTGGCAGGCTTAATTTAAGAGTATTTCCCATCACTCTTACGAAAATAGATGTACTTTTAAACCAAAGTCATATATGCCACTTGATTTAAGGTTAAAACTATAATAATGTCATATAAAGAACTTACTCCTTTGTGACCTCTTATATCTGTTTAACCATGCTCATTTTAAAAATTGATGTTCTGGTTTAATAAAATTTAAAGAGTTCCTATAATCTAAGAGACATTTCCTTTTTACTCAGAAATCCAATTAGTCTATTAACAATTTCTTTAGAAAGTGAATGATTGCCATTTGCCTTTTCCTTCATAAAACTATAAATTTAATTGAACCATCTTGTGTTTCTTATTATTACCTAAGATTCATTTATATACTTTTTTATTTAAAAGGCTCTACACTCAGTTGTAGGAAACATGAATAAGACAGAATTTCTGTCCTTAAGGTTTCTGAGATCTGGTAGGGAAGATAGGACATTACGCAAATGGTATAGTAAAAGAAAATGTGAGTTCACTGAATGAGAGTCCTACAACAGCCTCCTCTCTACCTTTATAAAAATTCTCTACCTGTTTGATCTGGTCAGGACGTCATCAAATTCAACCTCCTCAGTTGAACTTTAACTATGAACCATACTTGTATTTTTTTCTCTAACTCCCTGTATCAAGTTTGAACCACCAGCTTATTAATTGGGAACTCTACATACTGTTTTCTGTGTATGTGATACCTTTTAGTTCTGTTGTACAAGTTTGTAAATTGGTTGAGGGCAGGGACTCTGCTAGGTACCTTCTCACTTAGGATGCAGTCATAGTATCGCTATTCAGTACTTAATTGGTAGCTAAGCATAACATAGGGTAGCGTGGAATATAGTTTTAACTGTAATATGTTTTACTTAGTGTTGTTTCTGGAAAGATTTACTTGAAATGTTGACTTTAAAGTAACTTTTTGAATGGGATATTTTTATCAATTGACTCTCAAAATGAAAATAAAAATTTCATCCCAGTTTAGGTAAAGATTCACTAAAAACTGTTTAAGAGAGTAGTAACTTTCTCTTAAGGGAAGTATTTTTTGCTTTATCAACTCTGAATTATAAATAGTCTTTATAACAAATTCATCGTTAAAAATTATGACATATATAAAAATGCTTGATCGTCGTTAAAATAATAGTTTTGATATTGTGATTATCTCCAACAGTGTTTTTATATCTGAACAGTGTTAAATATTTTAATCAAATTTGACATTTTGAGAATTTTGTAAGTTTTGGATGGAGAGAATTAAACCACGTCTTGGTTATACAGCACTGTCAACGTTTGTGTTGTATGCCATCACTTATTTTCTTTTAGAACAGACAATAAGTCTGAAATGTCATTGATTCTTAGTGTTTGGGTAAGATCATGTGAGTTCTCGTTTGGCAGGACAGTTGATGACTTGTGTTTTTGTGTGATCTTTACTCCAAATATAATATAAAATGATTGATGTAGTAAAAGAACATATAAGCATAATGTAGTTACTGCTTGACATACTATTGCTTTAGAACCTGCAAAATATTCTTCTGTCTCCTCACCAGTTCCCAAGAATTTCTTTTTTGTTTGCAAATGTAGTGTAAGCCAAACATTTATTATATGTGAATAAAATAATAAGTACTGAGATTCTTTACAATACACCTGAGGTGTTTGTATTTTACCAATTTTAGGGCATAATTTTAGGCTCTAAACCTGGGTTATGTAGTACTTTATACATGTATTTAATTTTCTGTGGGACAAAACTTAAGTGAAAACCTGTAATGCTAACTATCCAATGTAGGTGGCAGTCACAGTCAGGAAAAAAAAGCCTTATATTAAAAGATAATCTATAGGTGAATACTGTGCCTGCAGATCAGTCAGCATTTATTCATTGAGCACCCTCTCTGTCTATAATTATCAGTATAGAAAGTAAGTACAGAGGTAATTTAGAGGGAAAAGAACATTTTGGGCTGGAGTCAGCACATCAGGCTTTGGAACAGAAGACAAATTTCGGTTATATCTTGATGGTTAAAATGGATGAGGTGAAAAAGAACTTATAGGTTCTAGAAAAGGAGTCATTACACAGGTCTTGGGCAAGAACCTCAGTTAATTTTTTTTTTTTTATAAATAATGCAACAGATTATTCCTCTGTCTCCATTTCTTGCAGAGGTTTTAAAAACATTACTCAATATGTCATATTTAGAATGTTCAAGAATTGCTGGTTGATGAAAAGTAAAAATCACTGGATTCAGTTTTAACTGCTTTTGTAAGAAAAGCTATGTCATAGAGGCCTTTTAAAGACATAATGTCATATAAAGTGATTTTGGTTTTTAAAGAGCACTAGCCAGAGAGTAAAGAAGTCTGTTTTAATCCTTGCTTCATGCTTTACTTTGTGACTTTAGACAGGTCATTTAACTGAATTTACTTGCTTATAAAATGAGGATGACAGTATATGACTTAACTTATTTCAAGTGAAATAATGGGCTCTTATATTGACTGTTTTGAAGACTTTTTAACTAGGAGCCATATACATTAAAAAGCATCTATTTTTACCAACATATGAGAAATTGAAATATGTGAATTCTTAAAAGATAATAAAGAAAATTAATTTTCTGAATTATACTTATTTCCTTCCCCTCTTTTCTTGGTAGCGGATACCTTGTTTTCAAGAAAGCTGAATGGGAAATACAGACTTGAGCGACTTGTTCCAACTGCAGTGTATCAGCACATGAAAATGCATAAAAGAATTCTTGGACATTTGTCGTCTGTGTACTGTGTAACTTTTGATCGAACGGGCAGACGGATATTTACTGTAAGTAGTTTTTAAAGTATTATCTTAATTCAGAAATGAAATTGGAGAAACATTGCTTATAGTTGAACTGGAAATAAAATCTTTGTTTTCCTTTTAATGGAAAACTAGAAATTCAGGTAATTAAGCTTACTATAATAGAAAGTTTCACTTACAGTTGGACTTAAAGTTTGGAACATTCTTGAAAGACATGTTGTGGCCTTGTTACAGTTGTATTATGGTCCTACATCATGGGTAAGTGTAATTTCCAGCATTATATCAAATAATGCAGTTTGACATTTTGTAAAATGTCATACAATAGTTTTAATTCTAAACCATGGACGTTTCACCCAAAGTATGTTAAGCAGACTTAGAAGAGTCTGAGAAGTTTCTCTTAAAATAGTGATAGAAAAAATTCCAGGTGTATGTAATGTATTTCTGCTTATTACTTTTTATCCTTAGCACCTCATTCTTCAATGTATCTCATGTGTTGAGTCTCTTTGGGTTTGTTACTGTTTCTTTTAACTTGCTGAATGGAGAAAAGCAGAGCTTTTTAACTTTAAGTGAGAAAATTACTTTTGGAAATATTTCTGTTTATTTTTAGGTACCTCAACCATTATATCCACTAAGAGTAATACTTATTACCCTGTTATGGTTGTACTTATAACTAAATACTACCCTGTGGGCTGAAGGTATGCACTCATTCACAGGGTTCCCAATTTTTAAATGGGAAATGGAATTTAAAGATAGGAAGTCTATCTTTGTGTTTGAAGAGAGCAGCTGTGAATTTTATACAGTCACAACAATTATAGATTTCTCTTTTAAGTAAATTTATGCTTGTAAACGGAGATTTATTTCTATCTACTTTCTCTCCCTTACCCATATACACAGTCATCTGTAAAACAGCTAAACAGCAGGATGTGGGAAAGGACTTCATACGTATCTTTTCCCTGGTTCTGGAATCCACTTCAGGCATTTGCAGATCGTTTTCTACATTAATATTCTCCCTTTCACCTTCTCTTTTACCTCTACTGTTCTCTGTGAAGCACAATAGAAGTGAAATTTTAAAATTTTTCTGACAGGTTATTATTTTTAGGGTGAGGAACAGGTATCCCCATATTCGCTGAAGTCCTTGATATACCTACAGCAGTAATTTGCTCTCAAACAGTAATGGAAATTACTTTAGCCTATTTGAGTTCAATATATTAATATTTAAATTTAGCCCTAAAAACAGAAAGTAAATTTGACATTTCTAATGCTTAAAATAATTCTTTCAAAAATAGTAATAAACTGAAAGAATGACAAAGAAGCGTTACATTGTGTTTATACTTCATTTTGGTGAGTATAAGGTTATATTATTGCACTGAGATTATAAAACATACGTAACTTCATACTTAATTTTTCATGTTAGTTAAGTACCTTTTGTGAATTCTTTTTTGGAAAATGATAGGGATAGTAAGTATTTGTTTGTTATACTTTATGAAGTTAGTGTGTGTTTTGATCTGAATTAGACATACAGTGTCCTACAACTTTCTGAGGGAAAATGCGGTGAGATAATGGGCTGTTGCTGTCTCATGAGTTTAGTCGGGTAATAGACGCAGAGCTGAAGAGCCCTCTGAACTAGGGGTTAACAAACCACTACCCGTGGGGCAAATCCAGTCTGCACCTGCTTTTGTACGTGCAGTTTTACTCAGACTGTAGACACTCTCAGCTGCTTGCTTGGGCCCCTGCTCGCTCTGCGCTGCAGCGGCAGAGGCTGGATAGCTGTGCGGAGTCTGTAGCGTTACCATTTGGCCCTGTGCAAAGAGAAATTACAGCCCCGGTTCTGGGCATTTAGTTCCTGCTTTTAAGAGCATTTGATTTGGGGAACAGGAATGATGTGTGAAGAGGAAGCTGCTTTTTGATTATTTTCCTTTAGTTGAAGATAAAGGGAGGAAAATTATCACAGTAGTATTTTATATGGTCTTATCAAGAGTCTAAAAATGTTGATGTCTTATGTATGTGATATAATTTGCTACTTGTACCAAACTTATAGTCTCTTTGTAATTTTTTACTGGTGATTTGCAGTTACAGATTCCAAAACGTTACCTTGTGATAAGAAATGCAAAGATATGAGATCACTATTATTTAAAGCTTCCTTGTATGATTATCACCTCAAGTGGAGTTAGGGTACACATGTGCTCACTGTTACATAACTTCATTCCACTGGGAACACACTAGTTACTAACTAATGCTTTGAAAACCAGTCTTAAAAAATGATAGGGTAAGGCTTTAGGATAGAAGATTATGATTGACCAATGAAAGAGTCCTGTGAGAGAGCAGCACACTGTTGTTATTAACTAGAGTAACAATTCAGTAATGGGCCACTCAGTATTTCCTTTTTATGTATATGGTATCTTAAGACCTTGCACATTTATTACTAGGTTCTAGTGTAGATATATTTGAAAGCTTATTCCAAGGGACTTGAGTCTCTTCTGAGTAGGCACAGCAAGAGGCAGTATAGCACTGTGGTTCAGAGTGTCAGTTTTGGCATTAGGGGCTCTTAGTTCCACTCACAGCTCTACTACTTCCTAACAGTGTTATTTATGAAAGATTACTTTACCCTTCTAATCTCCAGTTTTCTCATCTCTTAAAAAAAAGAGGGAGGGAAATAGATGATGATGATGATAATAATAATAATAATAATAATAACAACAACAACAACAACAACAACAATAATACCAACCGGACAGGATTTTTGTGGGATTACATGGAATAATGCATGTAATCAGCATAGAACAAGATATATAGGAAGCAGCCATTAAGTTTTACCTCCTGCTTTTAATTTTATAGCTAGATTGAAATAAGTTTTATCCGTTTAATTTCTTACCTATTTAGAATCCTATATATAAATGCCATACAAGATTTAAACTGAAATCCTTGTAATTGATAAGTGAAATTCTATATTAGGAAAATTAACCAATATTTTGTACTAGAATATTTTAATAATGGATGCTTCCCCTTCTTCCCAGTAGTATAATGAGAAGAACCCAGAGTGGGAGGTAGCATAATTCACCCTACTTCTCTCTTAAATTTTTTTTACATGGTTTCAGAATCAATTGCCTCAAATAATATTTACTAGAGAAAAGCAGAATTAATGAATTCTCTCAGGAGTAAGCCATTCACTCATAATAAAAGAGTGTGTTGAAGACCATATAAAAAGATTTTCCCAACTTTTTAAGAAACAAAATATATCTCTCCAAATTTTGGCTAAAGAGCATAAACTATTTGCATAAATTCAATAATTTATAATAAAGCTTATGAGTTTACGCATTCCTTTAATGAGCTTTAGTCTTTTAGGAGTCAGATACCATTTTAAATGCTTAGGATATAGAGATGACAAAGTATCTGTCCCTGGAGAGCTCACAGATAGTCAGCACAATATTGATGCAATATGATAAGAAGCTTGATAGGAGAAGCACAAGATGCTGAGGTGTCATAGGGGAGAGGTACCTAGTTCAGTGTGTGTAGGAGATAGTAAGAGAAACTTACTAGAGAAGTGACACTTCAACTGAGTTGAACAGGATATTGCAGACTTACAGAAAGGCATTTACAAAGTGGGAGAATGTAACTGCAATTGTATATTATTGGAATCAATATGGACCATTATTAAGGGCTAGAGATGTTTTTGGGGGACAAGATCATCAAGATTCTTTTGTGATGTATGAAGGGATTTCTTTCCTGAAGGCAGTGGAGCAGAAATGATGGCTTTAGAAGAGTGAGTAGAAGGTTGGGACACGTAGAATTTGAGATACTTCTTAGATTGCCAAATAGAATTGCTCAACAGGCGATGGGAGCTCAGAAGAGAGATCTAGGCTAGAAGATTCAACTTGGAAATCATTGAATATGGAAATTGATTATTTTACTTGATATGTATGTAACATAAGAAGGCTAGAACTTCATCTTTTAAAGCAGACTGAAGAAAAGGAGAGGAGTCAGTAATTAAGACTGAGAAAGAGCTAGCTGCCTGAGAGGCCAGAGAAATATTTAAAAAGAAGTGGTGTCTTAAAATCCAAAGGATTAGTATTTCATGAAAGATGGAAACCTAGAGTAAAACTTGAACTGAAGGACATCTTTTGGATTTGGCAAGGCCATTAAATGACCTTAAGAAAACATGTTTCAGTTTTAGGGATGGGAGTGAGGTTGCAGTGCACTAAAGGTGGATTGGGAATTGAAAAACTGAAAAGACAATATAGATTAATCTTTCAAAAAACTTGACAACTTAAAGAAAAGGCTATTTTCTGAATGTGGAGTACTACCACTGAACTTTATACTTTTATAGTGTTGTTTTTCCTTCAGTGTTGCAATGAATTTGTTTAGAGATCTGTCTCTATTAACTTGTGAGCTTCTTAACAAAAAAGCCTTTTTCTTAAACCCTTTTAGATCTGTAGTGCCTTACAGAGTATCTGGTGCATACAGTAGGCATACAACAAAAGATGAATGAATCAACCCGTTAGTTAGAGATACAAAAATGAATAATGTCCTTTCTTGTAAGAAACTTCTGTTCAGGGAGATACATACAAAAATAACTAAGACATATTGCCTTCTACTGAGCTTTTCTGTGTTTCAGACTTGCAAAGCCCATTTATGGTTTAGAGCCTTTTACTAGTTACTCCCTTTGCCTGGTATTGTCCTCTCCAAAATACTCCTGTAACTGAGTCTCTTTTTAGCAGCTCCGGTCAAGCAAACACTGCTTTCTTAGAGACTCTTTTCTGATGACCTTCCTTCCTCGTATTCCGCTATTGTCTATCACATTACCTTACTGTATTTTTCTTGCAATATCTATCACTGTCTGGAATTCTTATTTTTAAAATTTGGGTCTTATGATATATATATATTTTTTTGTACTAATAAGTTCCATGAGGACAGATGGGACCTTGACTGAGTTGTTTATGATTACTGACTACAGTAGGAATCCATGAGTCTATACTGATGTAACTAAGTAAATAAATAAGTGAGAGAGAAGGGAAAACTGTTATTTACAGTAGAATGCCAACTGATAATTGTAGAAAGAATGATGGCTTGGCAACTGTCATAGTGGTGGTTGATTCATTTGTGTGTCATCGATGGAGACTAAGACTGGTAGATACTGATTTGAAGATCTTAGCATAGTCTTGGGTATGTTCTCACAAGACACTAATTTAATTACTCAAAAGGGGGAAATTTGCAACTTGAGAGGGGAGAAACATTGGAAACACTAACATGACAAAGTTATTTACTTCACTAGTGGTGGGATGGGTTGACATTGTGTATCCTCTGAAGTGGTGCACTGAGAAAAGCACAGCATCGTGTCTGTGGGATTCCTACCAAGACAGTATGGTCTGGGTCTGGTCATGAATAAACGTTAGAGAGATTTAGGTTCATGGTCATCCTATAGAATGTAAGGTCTGTATTCTTTATAGACTTCTGAAGACGTGAAACACAGAGAAAGCCTGAGGAAATACTCCAGATTGAAGAGGCTGAAGTGACAATAACTAAAATTTAACTGTTTGGGATCTCTGGGATCCCAAAAATAAAAATAAAAAATAAAAAATATCCCAAAAATAAAAAAGGAACATTGTCAGGATACTTGACAAAATTTGAATGGGGTCTGTGGATTGGATGATTTCCCTACTTACATAAATGTTTGTCCTTGTTATAGGGAAATACATTGGGATATTTAGAAGGAATGGGACATCAAGTCTTCAGGCTACTCTTAAATGGTGCAGATAAGACTAATGCTAGTGTGTGTATCTGTGTCTGTGTGTGTTATATGGAGAGAAAGGGAAAAAGTGGTGATGGAGCAAATACAGTGAGTTGTTAATAGTTGGTGAATCTGAGTGATGGAAGACATTGGTACGGTTCTTGAAACGTCTGTAAACTTGAAATTCAAAATTACTTTTTAAAAGTACATGGGAGGTAGTGTAGGGTTGATACTGTATATTCAGTAAGTTTGGTAGTAATAGAAGGGAGAGTTCAAGAGTATAGTAATTTATAGGAAGATAAATTTTGAAAAACTAGCTCAAGAGAAGGAACTAGAAGAGCAGTAATATGAGGAGATAATTGATGTACAGTGGTCTTAGGATAGATAAATGAATAAATAGATGAATATGGGATATATAAAGAGCAGTTTATTTGGGCTATTTAGAAAGCTAAATAATTAGGTTCACAATGAACAGATTCTGTTTTTCGATGTGGAATATTTTGTCTGATAAGAGTCTAGGTTAGGGAATGGGACTGGGTTCTAGAAGTGAGTGATAAACCCTGGGTAATAGGGGAAGAGAGATGATGAATACGTGGGAAAAATGGATTGCTATTTATTTGGGAGCCTTAGCCTCTCAAAGAAACAGAGGAGTTATGAATTTGCAGCACTGCAGATTTAGTGTGCTTATCTTCTTTTCCATAATGGTACTTGGCATCTGGGAGGCAGCATAACAAGTGATGATTACATTGATACAAGGTTAGTCATTGGTGATTTAGGTGGACAGGGAGTGAGAAAATTTGGCATGTGTTAAAACAGTTGACCCTGAAGTTTAGGGTAATTTGTAAGGGAAATGAAAAAAGGTCCTAGATAGATTGGTAAGAAAGAAAATCAGTGGCCTCTTCTTGAAAAAAAAACATTGAACTAAATTTAAATTACAAGAATTGTTAGCTGCCTGGGGAATAGGTTACTTTTTAGCTTGAAAAGAAAATGACATTGTAATGTGCATGAACAGATACATGATGTTTTTAACATTTAATTTTGTTTGTTCCAATGACATCAAGAGGTTGAGTCTGACTCATAAGCTCGGTAGCAGTAGCGGTAGAAATTAGGAATTCTCTTTGTTGATTCTGCCAAGGGATGTGAAATTGCCAAAATACTGTAAGTAGAAATCACATAATTTCTCTTCATGTCAAACTAGTAATCTTTGGTTGGTCTGTACAGTTGATGCTTCTCTTTTAGCAGAGAAAAGTTTATAGATCTGCTTTTTAATTTTAAGATCATCTGAGCAGAATCACCCTGCTGTACTGTTGCCAGATGTGTGCAGTTTTCTGCTTGCAGAAGTCAGCCATTCTTGTCATTTACTGCTCCATCTTGTACTTTTCTTCATCATTGAATAGGTCACATAGTTGTCACCGCTAATCTTCTAGCTTTTAGTTTAAATAAATAAATACATGAATACATGTATACATAAATAGTTCACTTAAGCCCTTTAAACCTTGCCTTCCAGAAACTTTAAATTTGACTTCAGATTCTCGTTTAGTTTTTACACTATTGAAGGCTTTGTATCTGAAGCTGACTCATAGTTTTCGTATCAGTAGGTAGGATATTTTTTATAGATTTTAAGGAGAATTTTAGTACTCAGATGTATGACGAAGTAGAAAGCCATGTCACAGAAACCTTTGGAAGTAACTTTCCTTTACCAGAATACCAAAAGCAGATGTGTGCTAGACATTGATTGCCTGGGCTTTCCCTATGGAGAATGTCAGCATTTGTTTTTATTTATCTGAATTTTGACTCCCAGACTTTTTATTTTAAAGAAACTTTGTAGTTTCCAAGAAGGATTTTCAAAATAAGAACTTCTTTTGGATAGACAAAAAAGTATGAATTACCTGCTGTGTTTAAGAGATCCAGTTGTATACTAGAAGGAAAGGGGCCACCATCTTCATAGTCTACTTAAAAGTTTTGTAAAAAAATAAACATAATTCCAGAGTAAATGTCTGATTCAGTTTCCTTCCTCTGTCCTAAGCTGCAGAGCATGTTGATAGTTTTAAAGGCATGTGGCTTTATCATTTTGTGTATGTGGTTTTAGGTATGGCTGGGGGAAAAAGAATATTTATAGGGTACTTTAAATTCTTATGGTTAGGCAAATCTAATCTAAATTTTAAGTTCCACTCTTTCTTTATCAAGTCTTTTCACAAATAGTATCTACACTGATTTTTCAGGATAGAGATAAGATACTCTTTAAGCTTTCTTAGCAATCTTTGCGTTAACAAGATGTCTTGACATTTAAAAGAAAGCACTGTAAGTTTGGTATATCACCTTTTATTTTGTTTGAGGATTTATGTAAGCTAAGTTACATACTGTTTTTGTTACACTGCTATCCACTGCTGAGTGATCCACTGCTATCTTATATTTGCTTGGCATCAAACACTAGCTTATTATAATTTGATTGAAAAATGAATTCCAAAAAGCATCTTCATTTCTCACCTAGCTCATGGATTCCTTAAAACTTACTGTTGCTAAAATATTATGGTGACTATGTTTCGTCTGCTTGAAATTCTTCAGTAGGTTCTTCACCAGGTTAAATTCAAACTCTTTAACAAACTTTTCATACCCTCTATAATCTTTGTCAGATAAAACCTTTGTAGCTTAATTTTTTTTCTAAATTTCCCCCTTATACTTTGTACTCTAAATTTTTCTCATCTTGCCAAATCCCCAGTCCTAGCAGCAACATTTAGATGTTATTGAAAAATAAATGAATACTTTGTTTTCTCCTGGGCATTGGAACTTTGCTGAAAAAACCTGACAGTTGAGGTTTTTCTAAAATCATGCTAATTTTAGCAGGAAGTTCACTGTTGCTTTCAGGTTTTTCCCTTTTCTTACTGCTCTTATTCTACCACATTTTCAAACTTTCCTCACTTTTTTTCTGTTACTTTTGTTTCACCCCTTCTCCACTTTTAGGAAATAATCCTCAGGTATTTGTCTTACTTCCTAAAGTTAGAATCATCTAATTTCTGTCCTGCTTGCTTTAAAATTGCTATCTCCATTACACCTCTTCTTCCTTCATAAGACTTAGAAGCGTTTGTATTCCTCCTAGCCCAGGGCCAGCCCCTGTGTTGTTGATCTCTTTCCTTTCACCATTTAAATAACATTGCTTTTGTTTTAATGTTCATAACTCTCTTAACATTTTGATTGAAAGACTATGTTTTACTCTTTAGTTTATTGTTGACCTTACTAACATTTGAGGTAGGCTTGTGGAAAGAAAGATTCATCTGTTCAAATTCTGCTCTATATTTTGGTCTTTGATGAAACTATGCTTTCTAAAATTTTTAATCCATCCTTCCACATTCAACTGAAACACATGGTACTTTTAAAAATGTTTTCTCAGTAAATTTGATTTTTCTTCTTGTCTGCAGTCCTTTTCAAGCAATTATTTATGTGTATTTGCATTTCTGATTGTCATTTTGAAAGAGTTTAGTTGAATTTGTCAGATTATACATAGTTTCACATTTCCATAAAAATAAATTAATGATCACAAGTAATGATTCATGAGATATAAACTGCCAAAGGATGCTTTAGAGTTCTGTTTGAAATTCTGCCAGGAGTTCTGGGGAGCAGGGGTGTAAGGATGGGAATAGTACACTATTCTGTAGGTCATGGAAGAGGTTAGTGAAGTACGATGAAAAATTTCTCCCCTGCAAGTTAATGGAAGAAAAGAAAGGTTAATTGGGATAATACACACTCAGGAGGAATTGTATATAGTGATTTGGTTTTTTTTCAATTTTGTGGGGTTTTTTTTTAAGCACTTGTCTAAATAGAGCAGAATTACGAAGCAATATTAAGTTGATGAACTTAATAAACTCAATAGGAACATAGTCAGACTTTTTGTTCAATATTAATTGGTGAAAAGTCGCTGGAATTTGATTTTAGATAACAGGTTGCCCCTGTCCTTTTCATTTAAAGCTGGCATTTTGGTCAAAAAGATGTTTTTTTTGTTTTTTTTTTTATTGTTTGTTAACATGGAAAATGTGTGAACTGCTTTCTATAGTAGAATATAAAGCAGACTCTTATTCAGATACATAAGAAATAAGGAGGTGACATAATTTTCACTCTTTTTATATCTTCTGCCTGTATTAGCATACATAAAATTTAATTTTTGTTAGAAATGTAGGTCAGAGCCAAATATTGCCTTAGTTTTTACAGGATAAGCAAATGAAGTTAATAAATTGACTTAATTGTGGAATTTAGAGAAATTGAAAGTTGAATAAATGTTTTAAAGCCTGTTTTTGTTTTTGTTTTTGTTTAGCAAATACCTAGTGCATTTCTGTGTGCAGGGTGGTTTTGTAGAGCAGCCGTATGGAAGTCAGTCTCCTACAGCTCCTTCATTTCCTCCAGATGGCAGTGATGTGATCCTCATCCCTCTTATTCCCCAAGCACCTGTTGTAGCCATGTCTTCTGATCCTTCTCTTCTGTAATAAGCTCAGTTCTATCACACGTTCTCCCCTGCCTGTACTATTGTAACAACTTTCAACTGATCTCCTACTTTCTAGCTCAATTCATACCGCTGCCAGGATGGTCTTTGGAAAACATAAATCTGATCATGATAGTTACTGACTTGATCACCTTAGTGATCGTACCATATTCCTCAGTTTTCCATAGAAAGTCCTTCACAGGTTTTCCCTGACTTTATCCTCTTGCCTTCACCTCACTTAGCTTGCAGACTACTTGCAATTTCCTGAACTCCTCACATTTTCATGCCTTTTGTCATACTTTTCTCTTTGGTTGCTATATGCAATATTTGTTTTTTTTTAAATAAGAATATTATTGAAATAAGAATAGTGTACTGCCACAAACAAAAGCAGCAGCAGTAGATAGTCCATAAAGATAGCTTTTACTGTGTACAAGGCAGTCCACCTTCATTTACTCATTTAGTCTTTGCAATAAACCCTACAAGGTAGGTATAGATAAGAAAAATGAGGCAAAGAAAGCATAAATCACTTTTCTGAGGTCAAACATCTAGAAAGTGGTCTCACCAGGTCGTGAATGCAGACGTTTGATCCCTAGGGTCTGTTCTCTTACACTGCGGTGCCTCTCCAGCAGAAGACCATCCAAGCATCACTGCTGCTGGATTCCTTTCCAGATTGTGGCTCTCCGTATTTGAGGAAAGACAGATTACTGTCCTTTTGGATCTCTACTGATTCACAGTATAGCACTTAGGACATGTTATTGCATTTATAGTCTTCTGCCTTGCTTTATAAGGACAGGAATTTGTCTTTGTACCTCATCCCTGAATCTCCAGTGTTTGGTACATATTTAATCACAAGGCAGATGGATAAATGAATGCATGAATCACTGGGTTTTCAAAGGGAACCTAGGAGATCATCCAATTTAACCTCCTTATTTTATAGATAAGGAGCCCGAGATTAAGTGAACATGATGGGAATACCAGATTTTAATGTAAATAATTCACTAAAGTTAAGTTTTATTACTAATCTTCAGTGGTTGGTAACACATTTAACTTGCTTCAAAGGTCAATCAGAAAAACTGGTTTTATAGTTAATTGAGAATGCTCTGGGTAGTGTTGGCAGAGTCTGGTTTAGGGTAAAGCATTGAACATGTTTTGTTAATACTGCTACCAGTATGAAGCAGATACTTGTCTATATCATTTGTTTTTGTAGATCCTATAAGTACTTTCTAATGTCAGATAAATTTGTGTATGTGTGTATATTTTTTAATGAATTAGATTGGAAGATTGTAAAGAATTGTGACCTACAATCTTTGAAATCTTTTAATAAATATTGTATATTGGGGAATGGATATATGTGGTTAATGATAATACTCTGTACTTTTTTATGTATTTAAAATTTTTAATAATAAAAATTAGGGGGAAATAGGGAGAGGTTGGTGAACTTCGAGCCATAGAGGAAAACAAAAATAAAATACAAATAAAGCCTAGAAGTTCTTATCTCTACTTTGGCTGAGTGAAATTGAAATGTTTATTTGTAAATACAGGTATTCATAGGAACCTGTGTTCTTCACATTTTCTTCCTGAGCTTATGCTGCTGCAGCAGAGTAAACAAGTAATTTATGTACTTTTATTGACTTCATGTAGATAAAATTAACTTTTTTCTTACAACCAACATTGGGTGATTTTTATATATAATGTATTTAGCTGAAGGTCAGTAATGGGAAACTCATTATGTATTACGGATTTTGGCTTCTTAGGAGAGAAAGCCCCCAAATAATCATCCTTTCACTTTCATATTATCATAGATAGGATTAGTCACTATTGTATAGTACATTCATTTTGCAGTTATAGTTTTGTTACTTTAGAAGTACAAGTTCTTTCACAAGATACCAGGTAGAGGCTACCATGGGTGGTGGGTAGACCATGGGTAGATGAAAGTCATTGCCAATATTCTACTTTTCCTGTTAGATGGTGGGCATATGAGTATTCTTTATAAGTGAATAATTTAACAAAATAAAAGCCTCATGTAGGGGAAAATTCCTAACACATGTATTTAACACTTCTTAGTACCTAAAAATATAATTGTTGAGATGTGGATATAACAGATAAGATTTCTGTATCTGTATTAAGAATTTGAATTAAAATTTATAGTTAATTTTGTTAATGTCTATTTTAATTTTAAGGGTTCTGATGACTGTCTTGTGAAAATCTGGGCAACAGATGATGGGAGATTGTTAGCTACTTTAAGAGGACATGCTGCTGAAATATCAGACATGGCTGTAAACTATGAGAATACCATGATAGCAGCTGGAAGTTGTGATAAAATGATCCGAGTCTGGTGTCTTCGAACATGTGCACCTTTAGCTGTTCTTCAGGGCCACAGTGCATCTATAACATCACTACAGGTAATCATTTTAATCCCTGCAAAATCCTATTTGGTTGTAGTTTAAAGTAAATTTTAAGAAGTCACTTTTGTAATCTATTGTATAAAGCAAACTAAAACAAAGAAAGGAATATTTCTCTTTTCTTTATAAATGTATGAACTTTAAATAACATGGTAACCATGACCTTCATCACTTCTGAGTGTTCTCTAACCATTATTGTTGGTTGCTATTTGTAGTGTAAAAATTGGTTTATTATTTGGATTGTGTCACTCTTGTAAAAAATTTTTTTTTTTGTTTTTCAGTTCTCACCATTGTGCAGTGGCTCAAAGAGATACCTGTCTTCTACTGGGGCAGATGGCACTATTTGTTTTTGGCTGTGGGATGCTGGAACCCTTAAAATAAAGTTAGTTGCTCTTTTATTTTATGGAATAAATGTGTTTAAGGGTTGAAATTGCAAAAGTATAAAGTAGTCAACAATAGGAATAATTATACTTTTTCGCCTTGAGTAAATAACAAATTAATTTTGGCTCTTCACTAATCCCTTCATTTTTATGCTTTCCTTTTTGTTTTCTTGCTTTGAAGACAGTTTTCTCATGTTAACATATTGATTTCTTTTTTATCTTTTTCCCTAGCCCTACCTCTTTCAGAATACACCTATCTTACTACTGCTTCTTTTTATGTGCTGCAGTTACATCTCAGTAATTCATTCTGGTGCTGAAAACATAATTTAAGAGTTCCAAATTCTTTGGAAGAATTGTAATTATTTACATTATCGTCTCTATAGACTTTAGATTTTATTTTAGATCTAGGGGAACTTAGGAAAATAGAATCATTAAATTTTGCTAAAATACATCAAAGTAGATAGATACATCCTTACCTCTGCCCCATAATAGCATTTAGCATTCGTGCTTTCACCTGTATTAATATATTGGATTATTGAAATAAGTTGGCTGCACATTATGTTTTGATTAAGGACATTGAGGCAAAGAAAGGCTAAATGACCTTCCCACAGTTAAAACAGTTTTTAAAAATGGCAAAGCCGGGACTGTAACATGTCCCTGCCGTCTGGTTTTGTGCTATTTCATGCTACCTCTCAAGTGGGAATATTGGGGAGAAGTGCTGTACTTAACCCATAGACAATCTGTGAATGAGGAGGTGGTGCCTACGGTGATTCTCCAGTGTTAGCATGGCCACCTCTGCTCTCAGGGCAGAAAGTCCTTCAGATTAGATACATACTTCCATAATTGTCTCTGACTTCTATTTATAAATTATCAACCCAAATTGAGTTACTTATCAAATAATTTGCATACGTCTCTTATTTTGAAACAGTAGTGTTTAGATAAACTTCACGTGTATGAACATTCCTGAAGATTGCCTCCTGGGGCAGGGCATTAGGGGCTGTGGCAGTTTGAGTAGCATAATAAAGCAAATTATACTTCATTTGAAAAAAAGGATTGTGGTCAAAGGCATGGCTCTTTGGAGAAAGCAAATTGATTTCACTGCAGTTGCATTCTAATACTTAGAATAGTAAAGGCTTTCTATAGACATTCAGATAAAAGTTGAAATATTTCACTGATATTTATGGACAGTAGCAATAGTTAATTGTTCTTTTCCTTTGAGTATGTTATACCTCCTATCTGATTGTGATACCTTTGTCTATTCTTGTCTTATTTTTGAAGAAAAAGTGATGAGCAAGCTTCACATCAGCACAGGAACAAAAGTGTGTTTACAGAATTAAACTCACTTTGTGTTTCTGGAGAATTACATTGCTAAGTACAATAAAGTTTATTCAGATCCTTGAGAAGTGAGTTATTCCATATAAATGATTTTTTTTCAGAACCTTTATGTTTACCTATTAACCCACTACCCTAACAGTTTTTTCCTATATACATTTTTTTTTTATGTAGACATAAATAAGGAAATGTATACAAATGACTCTTGAACAAGGCAGGGGTTGGGATGCTGGCCCCTGAGCAGTCAGTCTGCATGTAACTTTACAAGTTGGCCCTCCCTGTCTGCACTTTCTGCGTCTGTGGATTTAGCCAACTGTGGATCCTAAAGTCCTGTAGCATGTATTTACTGGGAATAATCCATGTATAAGTAGGCCCACGCATTTCAGACCCATGTTGTTCAAGGGTCAACTGTGTAATTTTCTGCTGTTTTTCCCTTAGCATTTTATTATAGGCATTTATAATAATTTTAATGGCTGCATTATATTCCATTGAGTTATTCCATACTTTGCTTAGTGATTTTCCTATTTTTGGACATAAAAGTTTTTTTCTAGTGATTTATAAGTAGTACTCTTTTCTGTTTGTTATTATAATTGTCCTATGAAAACTGAAGTTGAAATCAGGCATAAAAGTAAGAGTAATTTCCCTTAGATGTAGTCTTTGAGATACCTATTTTCCTTTCTTTATATATACATGGTTCATAAGTGCCAGTAAATGTGGCATATAGGCTTTAATTACTAATCAGAGGCAAAAATTGTTGCGCTGTAATGCTTTTGTATAATTTTTTGGGGTAAGTGACTTCAGCGACCCAGTCTTCAGTAATTGAAAGAATCAGTTCTATCAGTAAATGAAACCTGATTTGGAAACCCAAATCTCCTGATAAATTCACTTTTATACAGGGATTATGTATATGGTAACAACTCCCACTAATAAAGATGCTGCTTCTTAGATGAGTAATCTGAGTGACTGGTTGACTCAGAAGCTAGCCCAAAAGATCTCTGAGTAGGAGGAAGGTGTCCAAGCATATTTAGATTAGATGTGAGGAAAGAATTAGAATCCTGAAATACACAAATGGTAATAATGATTACAAAATTTTATTAAGCACTTAGTTTGTCAAGCCTAGTATTAAGCACAATATGTTTGTTATGCCATTAATTATTATGACAACTCTATAAGGATGGTGCAGTTATTATCTTCAGGACAGACAGGGGAGAAAACTGAGGCAGATACTGGAAATACAGTGTCAGGACCTCCTCTTAACCACTGCTAGACCAAATAGCAGTTATTTACTGATGGACTATCTTCAACTGGTTGAACCTAATGAAAATACTAATAATACTGCTAATAATTTACTGGGTATGCTGGCTGGGCACAGAACTAAGCAGTTTATGTACATTGAACTCATTCTCTCAGCGACTCAGATATGTTCACATGTTGACCCCCATTTTACAGATGAGGAGGCTGAGGTACAGAAATGTTAACTTGTCTGAGGTCACACCTGCTAAGTGTTAGAACTGAGAACTGAACTCAGAGGATATGAGTCCTAGTCTTGAAATTTTCCTCAAATGTGCATTTGAAAATAAATTATGTATACCTGCTTATCTGACTTTTTCTCTTTAAAAAAATATTATTAACATTTGTTTAAAATGACAATCTATGTGGTTATTTGTGTATTCTGATTATGAGTTCTAACTGGTTGTTTGGCACTTAAAAGCAATTGAGCCAAAAATTAATAAAAATGAAGCACTACAATCCTTAAGATATTAATGAAAGAAGTGCATTTAATTAATTCCCTTTATAGTTGCAGATAAATTTACTTAAATTAAGTTAGTTTAATTTTTACTCTGATCAAATATTCAGGTTTTAAGAATTTTTAATAACTGTCTTTCTCTAAACAGTATCAGCTATGTTCAGCTGTATCAGAGCCTGTGACTATAATGAAAAATTGTTACAAATGTCAATTTAAAAAAATTTATTTACAAATTTATTTTTTAAAATTTTAGCAAATACTTTTTATTGTGTTCTGTATCAGTAAGAAAGATTATTCTTATTGTTCAAAATATATAACTGATAGATCAGAAATATTTTGTACTTTTTTCCCTAAATGATCACAAGACTGAAACCATTCTGTTTTCGATAGCTATGGATTGTGAAAGTTAGGCAGTGTACTCTGGTTGAAGGCTCTAATTATTTTTTACTTATCTCCCCTAATCTGAGAAAAACTAAGTCAGAATGTATATTAAGAAGAGCTTTAAATATAGTCACTGTATTGGAGCATTATATGTACGTTGTATATATATTGTAACGTATTGGTAAAATCTGTAATTTAATTTTTATTTAATATGGTTGATTTTAACACTAACCATTTAATGTCAATAGTGTTAATATAAGACATATAATCTATAATGCAATTATACAGTTAATGTAAATATGTTGAGTGTGACCTATTTTCTATAGATCACTTTTAAATGAGCATTATAGTTGATGTAAGAGTCAGATAGTCTACAGATTTTCAGTAGGATGTAAGATTACTTTTTGGATTCTTAAAAGGCATATTTTATAGAAGGTAAAGAGAGGGAGATGTTTATTTAACAATGTCTAATATTGAAAAAGTTTAGTTATTGATGGTAGGCATACACCACAGAGACAGCACCTATTTTGCTAGTTTGTTCGTGTTAACAAATGACTGGTGTTTCCTTATGTATTTGTGCATTGCTGTTCTACTGTATGAAACTGAGAACCTGCTAAATTTGATTAGAAGTGAATGTAACTACATGTCTGTCATGTAGTTGATAACTACATGTCTGGTATGACAGTTGCTCTGAAATTGTTTCATGTGTGGATTGTTGTATAATCAGGAGCTCCTACAAAATCTATATTTAGAATTTCCACAAGATCATGCTGATATGTCATGTAATGATTTTGAGCTTGTTTTTAGGAAGGGAGCCATCTGTTGCTTCTTATTAAATTTTGTCCTTCTATAATTATTTTTTAAGACCGCTGAGTTCTGGTGTTGCTGGTCCCTTTGGGATGTTTTTAATTGGCTATTTTTTTGTACTACAGTCCAAGACCTGCAAAATTTACTGAGCGCCCTCGGCCTGGAGTTCAAATGATCTGTTCTTCTTTTAGTGCTGGTAAGATTTTTTTTCTTCCTAATTTTCCACTTAAAGATATATTAGAAAGTTTCTAGTGGAACACATTAAACTTTGGAAAATTCTTCCTGTTGTAATATAAATCATATTCTCATGCGTATGCTGGGGATAAGCATAAATTAACTTATAAATATTTGAACTTTTAACACCGTCATTCTTTGGGAGGAGAGAATAAATAGTTTCAGAATTGACTATTAGAGAGTAAATCTTTGAATAGTTATCTTAGTAGAATAAAAGTTTTAAATGTGTTTTATATTTCCATGGATTTTGTAGGTATTCATAGCTAAGTAAATTTGATAGATATTTGTTCATCTTTATTAATTACTTTGCTCCAGATTGTTTTTATTTGCTCTTAAAAAGTAGCTATATAACAATGCTAAAATTCTAATTATGTTTCGAGTTTATGTAGCAGCATTTTAAATGGCTATTCAGATAGATCTTTTTAAGCAAATTATGATCTGGAGATTTAAAATGAATTGATAGGAAAATGAAACAAATTAATGTTCCTCATACCTGTTACTTTCACATTTATTTCTAATTTTACTTTTTCTTTTCCTTTCATAATTGTGAATAGCAGTAGTACTGAAATAAGTGATTCCAAACTGACAGCATGAATCTATTTTTGCCATGCTATTACCTAAACATCTTTAATTTCTAACTTTAAGATTTCCACTGCTACTGCCATGAAGACAGTTTTACTTCTAGTAATAACACAGATATAGGCACTATATATGCTTCAGAGTACTCTGAATGCAATTATATATAGCACTGCTTTCAACACTATGGGAGGGTGTTGTTTCCAAGAGAGAGTAAATTGCATATACAAAAAAGTGTAATGCAAAGTCGAACGTATGTGCTGTAAGACAGAGTCTTAATGAGAGTTCAGAAGAGAGCATGCTCATTTGATTGCAAGTTTGTAAGTGTATACTGAAGGAGTTGGGCCCTAAAAATTTGATAGGATTTTAACAGTTGGGAAAAGGGGCAAGAGAGAGATTACAGCAGAATTAAATGGCATGTTGCCACTGATAATACTTACTGAAATCATTTGTAAGAGAAAATAAATACTGAAAAAGTCTTCCTAGTCAAAGCTTATGTGTTAGTAAACTTTCTTAATTTCAAATTAGATGTATAATACTTAAGATATATACATATATATACATAATACTTAAGATAAATATGAGTAGTTTTAGAATGAAGTATTTGTCATTCAGTATATATTGTGATTATGTTGCTTGCATTTTATTGTCTAATTGTCAGAGATTTTGAAATTGTATTTTACTCATAAATGTTCACTGTTATTCCCCAGGTGGAATGTTTCTGGCCACAGGAAGCACAGATCATATTATTAGGGTTTATTTTTTTGGATCAGGTCAGCCAGAGAAAATATCAGAATTGGAGTTTCATACTGTAAGTATTGCTGAAAAGAGTTAGATGAGTACAATTTAAATGAGTCTAACAGTTTATATTCAGGATCTTCTTTTTTGTTCATCTGTTTATATATAGGACAAAGTGGACAGTATCCAGTTTTCCAACACTAGTAACAGGTAAAATAATTATTTTTGTATGTCAAATTTAAGTCGACTTTTAAAATTACAAAATAAAGACAATTCTTGTGATTAGGTTTTTAGTTAGATTTGTTTATTAGCCACCTAAAATAAAGATCTTCACCGGTTACAATGAAAAGTCAGGATAGCCTTCACATGCATATGAACATATCTTCATGTTTTATCTGTAATAATGTTAGTTTATTTGACCACTTTTAATAATAGGGACTTTTATTCACCCTATGTATTTTCTGTACATATCAAAGTGTAGAGAAACTTTTAGTAGAGATTGGAAATGTATCATAATGTAATATTTGAGGCCAAGCTGTTTATTGATGATAAACTTAGATGATATTTTATAAATTTTCTCACATTCTTGCTTTAAATTAAAGAAAGATATTTCTTCACTTTGAGTAGAATGATCAGTTCTCTTTCTAAGGTAGTAAATAGTGCCTTTAATCACTTTATATATATATATATTTTTGTTATTTACTTATTATTGTATTATTTAATTATTTTTATTTTGGCGGAGGGTAGGTAATTAGGTTTATTTATTTTTAGAGGAGGTACTGGGGATTGAACCCAGGACCTCGTGCATGCTAAGCATGCACTGCTATCTACCACTGGAGCTATTCCCTCCCCACCTTGAATCACTTTTGAATGCTATTTCTGAGGCCTTACCATGAACATTAGGATGTGTGTGTATAAAATTTTTAAAGCCCAGGAAGATTCAGAAGTTCTTAGATTTGCAAAGAATATCAGATAGAATAATCTCTATTATATTAGAATGCTGTGTAAGTGAAGATGAGTGCTGTCTTTTTTTTCTTTTAGCATTTTTTAAAACAACTATTGGAAGGTGCATTTTGGTAAAATACATGTGATTTTTCTTTGGATGATGGCCTCCTTTTACAGGTTTGTAAGTGGCAGTCGTGATGGGACAGCACGTATTTGGCAATTTAAAAGAAGAGAATGGAAGAGTATTTTGTTAGATATGGCTACTCGCCCAGCAGGGTAAGAGATCAAATTTGAAATATTACATAGATATAGCTAGATCATTTAAAGTTGTAAAGCTGTATTACAGGTTGGTGTGACTCTCAGTCTATAAAAAGCCTGTATCATAATCTATGTTAAAATGATTACTTTTCTGTAATAACTAGAGGTGCTTTTGGAGATGAAGATGTTGATTTTAATACAATGATTTTTTTGCCATGTGTGAGAAGACCTGCTGCATTGATGATTTCTTTCAGTTCAGTGTTGTTAAGGGGATGATAGTACTGTAAGAATAGCTGCAAGTTTTACTAGTTTTTTCAGAAAGCAGAATATATTATAATGTTCATTCTGTCACAAGGATGATGTGGTATATCCACTGCTTATCTCCAGCCAAGAGAAAATACACTACACTTTGTTAATTGTTATTTTGGTTTTAATATTGTATCATTTTTCTATGTTTGTATTTGTGTGTAGTAATCTCGGATGGATGGGAGAGCAAAGTAGTCATTAGCAGGGCATGACAGCAGCAGTAAGAGATGGAGAGTGACAGCATGGCACAGAGTTTTCCTGGATCCAGAGAGTGTTAAAGCCAGTGATATTTACTCAAGGTCATCTGTTACTAGGGGCTTAAGAGTGCTGGAATCCTGATTCTGCTACTCCTTGCAGTGATTTTTGCCATCGTTCTGTGTTGGTTCAAACTATTCTTAATTACTGTGTTAAGCAATAGTTATCCATGTTAATGAATATAAACTATATGAAAATGTATTTAGGTTTTTGTCATACTGATATTTTAATAAATAATATCAGTGTAAACAAATACTGCCTCCATCACTTTCAGCCAAAACCTTCAAGGGATAGAAGATAAAATCACAAAAATGAAAGTAACTATGGTAGCATGGGATCGACATGACAATACAGTTATAACTGCAGTTAATAACATGACTCTGAAAGTTTGGAATTCTTACACCGGTCAACTAATTCATGTCCTAATGGTGAGAAAAAAGACTTAATTTTTATTTGGTATAACTAAAGCTGATTATAGAATAGAATACTTTCATCAAGGAATAGTTTTTTATGTTTTCTAGAAACTCTTACTTGCTAGATGGTCTTTGTGGGAGAATGGAAATAATTTTAAAATGCAGTTAAATAGGTTTAGTTTAGAAACAGAGATCCTTGCTGTTTTTAGTATGGAGGGCTGGATCAATAAATAGTGTTGTCAGGTTTTACCAAATGATGGCAAATCCCTAGACAGTAAAACTAGCTCAGCTTCATTATTATACATCAATAAATTTGAAGTTTTTTTTACCACTTCAATATTTCTTAAAAGACATACTTTAGAAATAGTTGCAAATATTAGTGTTTGTTTGAATTTTCTTTTTATCTTTTAATATTTATAATTCTTTGCCACTTAAAAAATATTTCAGGGTCATGAAGATGAGGTATTTGTCCTTGAGCCACACCCATTCGATCCGAGAGTTCTCTTTTCTGCTGGTCATGATGGAAATGTGATAGTGTGGGATCTGGCAAGAGGAGTCAAAATTCGATCTTACTTCAATATGGTAATTAGCAGTCTCTTCATTTTATAGTTGCTACAGATTTGGGGAGTTCTTGACACTGGTACCCTGCATATCACAAAGGAAATCCATCTAAGAATTGGTTTAGACATTATTTTCACTTTAAGTTTCAAAAAAGAGTTATTTATTACACACTTTTATTGAGATACTAAATTTAAAAGAAAATTGTACATATTACAGTACCTGTATATTGGTGATAACTAGTTTTTAAAATAGTTTTAATACTGACACTTTGATGAGAAACTCACAAGTATGAAAAGATGATATAGATAAGAAAAATGTTTGGAATACCATGTGAAGAAACTATAAATAAATATTTATATTGTGTTATTGTTTTTCATCAGCAACAGTTTTCCAGTGCAGAAGAATTTGATTCAAATATAGATAGCCATTTTAAAATTAAAGCCAAAGAATCAGGTATTCTTGCCTTTTATCAAGCTTTGATATGTTAGATATTTATTTGGGCTTAAGCCCTTTTCCTTCCGCATTCTGTTTCTTACATAGATTTTTAACATTTTGCTGAGTATCTGCAATGGTTTAGCACATACAGCTGGTTGTGTAGTGTTTCCACTCTAACCACTGTATGAAGGAAAAAGTGCTCCTCAGATGCTGCTTTTGTGTGTCTAGTGACATTTTTTTTAGTCTACTTTCTGTATATCAGGGATGCCTTTCAATAAGGAAAACAAATGAAAGCATGTGTTTCTACTATTTCAGCAATTTAATTTTTTTAAAAAATTAATTTTAACATCTAGTAATAAATTATAAAATAATGCAATAAATAGTGTGTTGTTAGAATTATTTTGCAAAGCAAAACTTTCACAAAACAGTCATTTGTAAAATACAGTGGCTTGTGAAATTTTTCATAAAAGTGGCACCATACTTGATTGATAATCACAGTAAAGTTGGTTACTTCTCTGCAGTAAGCAGAATAAAGAAGGAATTTTTATTAGTGAAGGAATTAATTTTTATTAGTGAAGGAATTAACTTTAGCTGTTGTTGTGGATATGCCTTAGTGTACGTAAGGTAAGATATAAAATTGGTCTAATTTTTTTTCTAAAAAGATCGTGTTAATTGTATAATTCTCAGTGACAGATGGATTTCCTTAGTGATTATGTGTATAGAGAATTTTTAAAAAGCAGATCCTTAAATATACTGGTAAAGAATTTTTTTCTTTTCTCCTTTTCTGTCCTTGTGTTTCTGATTTGCTCCTTTTTGGAACGTCTTTGTTGAATTAGGAAATACATCGTATCTCAGTTTGTCTTTATAGCTTCTAAAGAAAACAATTTGTGGGCTATACATGTTAATTTCATGTTTTCAAATGTCACTGATGTATTAGTAGAGTGGAGGGAAAGCTTCCTCTTATACTTGAATATTGCTTTCACCTTTAAGTTATATAAAGGTGAATTTTTCCTTATCAGGTAAGTTGATGACACTAATATTCCACATTATGATTAAGTATGATAATTGCAGCACCTTGAGACTGAAGTAATTTGCTCTTAGACCATTACAAATCAGTGATATGACCAGGAGTATGAGTCAGCCATGTTATATTGTATACTATTTAAAATTAGCTAAGGAATTAGTTATATTTTTGCCTTAAAAGTTATTTTTTTGTTTAATACTCGCTTTAGATAAAGATATTTTTCCTGTTCTTTCTACGAATAAGAGATGGAAAAGCCTCTTAAGGGTGGAAGAAGCATATTTATGTAATAAGTAGAAATGTATGGTAGCCATACAATCTTCAAACTATGAGGAAAACAAAACATAGACTAAAAAGGATTAAATATATATCTTGCTTTTAAAAAACCAGAACATGATCTACCCCTCACCTCATTAAAATACAGATACTCCCTTTAAGTTTTTGCGTGATTTTTAATAGCTTCCAAAATACTTCTACTTCCAAAATACATAGTACCTCATTTGGGGCTCATGAATACCTCGTAATATAATCAGGGTAGATTTTGTTGTTACTGATTGTGTGAATGGAGAAACTGTACAGAAATGAAGTGCTTTGCCCAGGTTTTACCTGCATCACAGAGCTATCATATGGGTACTTGGGGTTTAAACCCATGTGTTTCATCTGTTGCTAATGTGTTCTTAATGCTAACTTTAATTATGGCTGGTCATTACAAAGCTAACTTCCAGCTATATTGAGTTAGTGATATGTCCAGGAAAAAAAATGTTTTCATAATGATACTGACTTTGAGTGGATCTTTTGATTATTTAGCTTGATGATTTTCTTTCTGTCTCTTAATTTATAAGTTTCCTAAGTGCCCTACTTTTTGTTCTTCACTCCTTTGTTCATTTCATTGTTGTTCTTTTTTAATCTGTAGGCAGATAGAAGATAAAGCATTCAGCATTGCTATTAAGAAAATAACAACCATTTGAGGGAGAAGTAGAAGCTTGTGTTCACTGTCTGCTATTCATGATTGTTGAATTTTGGCTATAGTTATAACTATTTGGCTGTGTGTAGCTAATCAGTAAGTTTGAGTTACTAAAATAACATAAACATTGATCAGGTACAAATTCAATCCATGATATTAAACTGTACTAGTAACAATAAGTTCAACTTAGTAAATATTTTTTTGAGCACCATGCAGAGGGACTACTTATAGTGTCTTAGAGGATTTAAGGATTAATAATTCTAGTGGAATATACCCCATTTTTAGACAAGAAATTGAAAAATGTTTACACAAAGTATTGAGATGAAGTAATATTTCATGTGAGTTTTAAAATCGAAGCTTATGAAAGTAAATTCACCATAAAACTATGGACAGAAAATAAGGAATGAAAACAGTATCTTTAAAAGAACAAAAATTCTATTTGCAAATTCTTAAAAATACAGATTTTATCAAGTATATTTTGAGAATATTGCTTTAATATTGGTCCTTTTTATCATAATTGAATTTTCTACTTGAAATTTATAATACCTTTGCAAAAGGTAATGAAATCATGTAACAAGGCATTTTGTTGTATTAAGCATTTTTACTGTACTTTTCTCACCTATTACAGAAATTAAAAATCTTTTTAAAAATTTCTGAAAGAATAAAAATTCTTATATTTTCAAAAATGAGAGACATTGAATTTTTAAAGCCCATGTTTGATTTATAGTAATTATGTTTTAATAAATACATTTATTAAAAAGGTTAATAAATTTTAAAATATTATGAAATAATTTTTAATATTATACCTGATTTCATCATTCAGATAAATGTTCTAATTCCTTTTTTCCTATATCAAGCAGTTTTTAAAATTTTTTTTATTTTAAGAATAAAGCCTAAATCTATAAACAGATTAAAAGATTTGGGATTGAGAATTGAGAGAAAGATACATTAATTAATTACTTGTATGCTTGCATAATCCCCTAATTTATTTCATTTTGAAATCTTATAAAGAGATTCTCAACTTGGTGGTGGTATTGTCTAGAAAAACTGATGGGGTTATTTTTCTCATTTTCATTGCTAACTTTTTTCTTAATAGAGGATCTGTGTGATAAAAGCAGCTGGGGAGCGGCTGTTGGGTTTGATTTTGTTACTTAGAAGAAGTGTATGACGAATTAGATGGTATAACACAAGGCATGATATAGGATAGATAATACATCCTCCTTGCATTCCCTCGTCCCCGTGTTGTCTCATCTTTAAAAATAAAATAAAGTAATTTCAACATAAACATTTAAAAGCATTTGTTGGAAGGCCTGAACTCTCTTTTGTTTTTTTAATGAACTAGAGAAAGAAGCTAAAGAGAACATTGTAGATAAGATTGTGAACAGAAGATAACTTTATTCTTTAAAAAAAAACCCAAAACCTAAATTCTAGGCCTTAAGTTTTAACTCATATTTACATTCATATAAAAACTTTGTCAGTTATTCATATTTCAGCTGAACAGACCTTGTATAACTTGAGTGTCAGGGCAAAAGTGGAATACTTTAGGATATTTTATTGAAAGCTAATAGTGTATGATAAGAATATTTCAAACTATTTGTGTATAGTTGAGCAAGCCCATGTTTTGTCTTAGGCAGTGGCAGGAGGTAAACATCAGTATACCTTGTTTGGACAAGAGTTCTAAATTTTAGTTAAACAGTTCTAAACTCCCATTAAGTGCTAAGAGGCAGATAAATTATTCCCCAAAATAACTAAAAAATGTGTGCAAACTGTCTGAACTGAAATTGAGTGCTTTTGTAATATGCCCCATTCCTTGAAAGGGGTAGGCAAATTTAGAAGTTTAATACAAGCATAAATGTTCCTAAATACAGAGTTGTTTTATAGCCTTTTTTCCCTTTAAATTATCACGGTACAGCTAAGTTTTAACTACAGATTTAACAAAATAAATACTAAATTAATTTGAAAAGATATGAAAAGAGACTGAAATGTCTTAGTTTTAGGCCATTGATTATTAGACAGTAAATAAAAGATGTTTGGAGTGGGATTAGAAGGCCCCCACATTAGTAGCTTCCCTCACGTCTCTGGTATTTTTGCTTTATCTTTTCTGTTCTCTTTTCTCTATTTCCGTTGTTCTAGCTGTGTCTATGTCTGTCTGTCTGTCTTTCTCTCCATATCTATTTCTGTAATGTTACTCAGAGCTATGGTTTGTTGCCTTTTGTCTGGTTTTGATTTTAATTGAAGAGTACAGTATGTCTGGCTAGAAAGCAATTTTACTGAATTTGATTTTTGCTTTGCTTTTGTTGTTTCATGGGTAAATTCCAAATAACAATTTTTATTTATTTAATTAAATTTTCCTTATTTTTATAATTGTTAACCTTTCTTTTACTTAAGAGATTTTAAAAAAAAATGTTCCAGTGTCCACTAATCCAGAACAATATATTTCTCCTTGCAACGTTCCAAACAAGCAGAGGCTGCCAATCCACCACTCAGAATTTTTGCACATGCATACTTCTGACATTAACATGTTCTCAGTGTGACCTCTATTTTAGTTTTGGAGAATGGACCTGTGTGTATAGGAAAGGGAGAAGGAGAAGCTCAAAATAGGTGTATCTCATATCATGTTCTGTTGTGAATCAAGCTTTGAAGATCTTTCATCCTCTTCCTTTCTCTCTTTTCTTTTTTCTTCTTCTCTTTCTCTTCTTCCTTCCTTCCCTTTATCTCATTTGCTGTCTATCATCATCTAACAGGATGTCATATACCTGCACAATGTTTGTTAAAAGGATTCTTTGATGCTTCTCCAGTCCTTGTTTCAGTCTCTCTAGATATAAAATTACCTTCAGTCTTCTGATTATAAACTTGAGTTATTGTCATTTTCTTTCAGGTGTCTGGGGTTCTTTAGATTCTGTCTCTGTCTCTCACCTGTATCTTGGTATCAAAGACATACCTTAAGATTTTTTGCCATGAATGTAAGTTTGTCTCTAGCTTGTCATACTATATTTGGTGAATTATTTTTATGTAGTAATTCTTTGATATGTTCTATGAGTCACTATCACATGGATATTTGAGACTTAATAGTTATAAGAAGTATAGAATATTACACAGAATGTAAACATACAGTTGAAAAAAGTTTTGATTAGCAAATATTTAAGTGCTTATTTTGTACGTAAGCACAAAATATGGGGACCATGTGGAAGAATAAGATGTAGTCTTTTTTTTTTTTTCCAGCTTGCAGTTAAGTTAGGGAGATAAAATATACTTGAAAAGATAGGTATTGATAAATAGTTTGAAATGGTAGCATGACATATGAGAAAAGATCATTGCTATATCTAAAGACGTAAGTATTACTTCCAGATGGATGATCAGTGGAGGAAGAATTAGAATTATGCCTTGGAAGATAAAATTGTGTCAGAAGAAAAATAATTATAAGTAAGAGGACTATTATGTTTAAGTAGCCAAATAAGAAATGTTAAGACATGTTCATAGAGTAATTTAGAAAGTTTTTCTGAAATAGATTTTGAAAAATGAGTAATAAAATGAAAAGCATAAATTGTAGTGGCTTGTTGGTGGCCTCAAATTATCTTGTAAGCATAAAGAATAGTTAACATAGTGGGGGTTTCGGCAAATTATATTCCAGAAAATTAAGAGAAAAATAATTTGGTTGCTAGTGGTAATATTTCAGGTATGAAATTGGATAGGTGGGGGAGATCTACTTTTTTAGTGAAATTATAATGAAACATTATAGGGACAGGTGGTAAATTTGTGAAAGAAAAATATATAGGACTTGTTTTGTGACTCATTAGGGCTAGAGAGTGACAGAAAATTTTAACATATGTATTGAGAGTATTGAGCATAGGTGATCTTAATGATACTATTAATGGAAATATGAAAGATGTGAAAGAAGACTGATTTTTTTTATATGTTTATTGTAGTGTAGTATTGGACTACTTTTGTGGAAATGGCCAGCCGGCACTTGAAGGTATAGACTACTTGGTGGGGCTAGGAGTAGAAAGAAAGAAATGTTAGAATGATGTTTACCTCCTCATGGAGATACAGAAGGTAGTGTAGAGGGTTTAAAACTAAACTTAGAAATACAACTGACCCTCAAACAACATGAGTTTGAACTGTGCAGGTCCACTTACATGTTCTTTTCAATAGTAAATACTACAGTACTACCCAGTCTGTGGTTGTTTGAATTCACAGATGCAGACCGGATAAAGAGGAACTGTATATAATGGAGGGCTAACTATAAGTTATATGTGAATTTTTGACTGTGCAGAGGGTCCACCTCTATCCCTCTTCATTGTTTAAGGGGTCAGCTTTAGTCATATTTAGCAGTGGAGAAGAGAGATCTCTGGGAAAGAGATCATAGTCTCTGAAAAGTGTGTTTGAAAGACACCATGCTATTATAATGTCAGAGAGCCCAAGAAGAAGAATAAATTTCAAGGAGGACTTGATTAATAGTATTACTTCCCTCAGAGAAATCAGAACTTGAGTAAACAAGATGCTGTTAAATTTGAAGATTTGAGTTATTTTGATAATATATTTTTCTTCTGATGAACATTAAAGCTGATTCTTCAGAATCATTTTTATGTATCTACTGGTTTTATCAAACCAGTTATAACAGTTTCCTTTTTAATATTAACTTACTTATCATGGCACCACTTATTTTAAATAGCTATCTTTAATTCATATGTAATAATGTTACCATTAATAAAAGAATTTTCAATATTAAAGGAAACATTTACTTAGGAATGATCTTTTAATTTGATGACACTTGGACTATTGCAGTGTGGATATCTTCCCTTAAGATCTATTCTGTGTTTACACTTGTAACTGTAGTAGTAATTAGAAGGTGACCAGAGCATATTTGCATCACAAGAATGACAGTGTCTGTCTCCAGTATCTAGTGTACATGTTTAATTAAGTTTATTTTCCCCCAGGTTGATAAGCTTTAAAGGTTCTTTATAAATAAGGAAGGACTTTCAAGGGTAATTCTCAGCATAAATTTAGTTTCTCAGCTCTTTTATTCTTGGGATATGAGTCTGTCTCATAAAATTATTAGAGTATTTTAAAAGATTCATAATTTAAAATTGTGGAGTATTTTCTGGGTAAGATGCTCCCTTCTAATCAGTGATGTATTTTAAAAAATGAAAGAGACCCCAAAATTGACACTGATCATAGACTTGGAATAAGTCCCTAAGGGGATGATTCTGCCTAAGAAAGTCCATATTTTTGACCTTCCTGATTTGTGTTGAGTTACACTAGGAGTGCATACTTCTCATAATCAGTTTAATGTATAGTTCCTCTTGATTAATATAATTTAGACTCTATAATTGTAGTCTGCATTCTGGTGCTTTTAACATGCCTCATTTCCAGATTGTCCAATTCTTCTAAAAAGCCTTCCCAGATACTTTGTGTTAGGATTTTAGTAGACTTTAGTCATTTAAATTATCTCTGTAATTTCCCAGAGATACTACATGATTTATCCATTACTGGAGAAGAAGTCTCTTTAGTCTTAGGCCTCATTCCTCTGTCTCCTTTAATTATTCATCTTTCTGCTTTACAAAAATTATATTAGAAGTTGTGGATTTTATTCTGCCTTGAAAAAGGTACTAGTATTCTTCATTAAATATGACAATTCTGTCATCATTAGCGTTCTTAATTCATAAGTCTTTGTACTGATTTAATTTTTCCAAGTTCAGTATAAACCTCTAAGATTGTGCTGCTTGTTTCTTGGAAGTATTTCTAGAACTCTTCAGTCAGTATGAGAATTTTCCTACAAAGGAATCATTATATTAACTTGTGTGGTCTTTTCATCTCTTTAAAAAACAAAATAACTATAATCACTGAATACATTTTTCTGTTTTCTTTTAACTCCTATTCTTGAAATTATTGCACTTACTAGTAAATATTATCTCATGCGTTTTCTCAGCTTTCCTTATTGTGATTTAACTTGTATGAGTTTTATTATGTGGTCTTTGTTTACATATGTCGCAAATAATGTTTAGCAAGCATACTTGATTTTATCAGGGGAGTAGTTCATCTGTAATTCACTTATTTTGCAAATTTGTTATTATTCATTTCTTTCTGTTTTTAAACTTAGTGTGGCATGCTATAAGTACTAGCATAAGTAATATACAATATTAAATTTTATCTTGACTTATTGAGCAATAATTTTATGATAGGTTCACACAACTTTTTTTAATTGAAGTATAGTTGATACACAATATAGGTTCATATAACTTTAATATTAGAATAGAAAAGATATTTTCTTCCTTTTAGTTTTTGAGTGTCAACCTCATTTCTTTCTAATTGAACAAGCATATTCAAATAGTGCCTTCATTAAATTTTTTCTTTAGGAATTCTTAATCGTAAATACTATGACCCTGGTTGAAGAAGATGAAATCCTTTTCAGAGAGAAATATTTAACTTTGTGGGGGGGCTTATTTAATCAGCATAAATCATAAAAATAGCTAGGGTATATTTAGTTATATAGGAAAGTAAAATATTTTCCTACTTTTGTATCAACTGGAATGCCTAGATAGCATTTTGTAATTAGGGCTGTTTATTATCTAAGGAGCTTTTTCTAAAGATAAATTTGACATTTTAGATAATATGGTTATGGGTACCTTTTCTAATTGGTTCATAAGTAAAGCAGATCCATTGTCTTCTTTAATGGATAGTTAATCCAAATAAGGTACCTTTGAAGTAAGTATACTTTCATTTTCTCCACATAGAGAGTCACTTTGGAGTAACACAGTTGGCTTATACCAAGAAAATGGGTGCCATCCTGCCATATTCACAGTGGCATGTGTTACTATATAGGAAACACAGTGATCTTCAATAGGATTGCTATTGTTTCTTTGCTTTTTTTTAGAGCTTTGTAAGTTCCACCTCTCTATGTATTCTTTTCGAGATCTTCTACTAACTGTAAATATGGCAACATTGATAGCACAGGTATAGGGTTGACTAATCCTCACCACCACGCAAAAAATGTAGAGGAAGATTGCCTAAGCATTATGAAGGATGCCATACTTACGAACATGTATCAGATATCCTTCGGTGTTGCTGAGTCAGACTTTCAGATCTCTTCCTCTGTTCTACTATGTAGTTAGAATCGTAAACTTAGACTTACAGTATTAGAGTTCAAGAAGCATTTATTATGTTAGATTTTTTAAGTGGTTGGGGTTTTTTGTTTTCTCTTTGTCTTTTGTGAAATTTTGAGTGAATTGAGATAAACAAAACACTTAACAGTGCATCCAAGAGAACTTTAATTCTTTGGTCTTGAGTTCATTATGTAAAATTCTGTGTAGAGATAAATTTTGTTCATGTAATTCATTATTTATTTATAACAGTTCATGTAACTTTTTATTTGCCTAGAAAACACTGAAAAATAGAGGCTTGAATCCTGACATTTCTACTTGCCTTTCATTTTTGGCAAATACGAAGCTATATGGCTGCTAATTCCCCTACGTTAACCTGGAAAAGTAGTGAAGTATACTTGGAATCAGTTCCCTTCCTCTGTTGTATCCTCCAGCTTTCTTCACAAGCAAGAAATGATCCTGTTTGACTTACTCATTTTCTTGCTTTTGCGGTAAATCTTTAAATGTATCAGACATTACTTTCATATTAAATTTTAAGGAAAGTTATTCTTACTTCTTTTCCATCATTATTACCATTCAGAATAGCATTAATAAACACCAGTCTGCTCATTCCTTCTTTTCAACAAGCCAAAGGAAAAACTAGTTTTCTTTTTTAGGCAGACCCATTTTTGGTATTATATACATTTGTTAGGCGGAGCCCTTCCTTTTAGAGCAATGTTTTCTCTTGACAAAATGCAGACATTCCTTAAGAAGTCAACTGTTCTTCTAAATTTTAATTTCACTTCTGTACTTGGTGAACTATGCATTCATCCCTATGCCATATTTTTTAACACTAAAGAAAGAAAATTACCACTTCTCTCTTTTCTAAGCATTTCCTGAGATCCTGGGATATTACTGATAAAACTCAGTTTGTTCTAGATCAGTGGATACCGGAACAGAGAGGAGGCATTTCTTACCTGATAATGTGTGTGTGTTCCGATTCTGCTAATCCAGAAATCCAGTCACATTTGTTGAAAATCATCCTTAGTTGTTATTTGTTAGGGAGTCAACTCCCTATTTTAGTTGTTTTCTGAAATTCAGTCCCTAGATGTGCTTTAGATAGGCTAGAATTTTTACCTCTTTCAGAACACTGCTAAAGAAGTTTTCAACTGGGACATAGTCTGAAGAAGCACTGAGAGCAAAAAAATTCAGAGTGGTGATTGGCCACCTCTGTTTGATTGACAGGTTGCAGGGAGAAACCCATTCGTTCTGGATTAATGGAACTGGAAAACAGAAAACAATTATCAGGTAAAAAAAACCTTTTCTTTAACCTTTGAAATTCGCCATTTAAAAAAAGAGTCAGAACATCAAGGGAATTTATTACCAAAAGAAAAACTGGTTTGTGAGCAGTGATCTCTAGATATTACTTCAAGAGTTAGAAAAAAAATCACTATGGTTACTTCACACTGTCAGCCTTTCCCGAAAGGGCTTGATTTAAATGCAGATAAGATGGACTGTAAGGTGCGATTACATTTGAAATCTGGGTTAAAGACATGAAGCAGAATACTATGGGCGGGGGAGAATGGTGTGTTTTATTTCCTGAATTGTGTCTGGTCTAAGGATAAAGAGAGAATGCTTGGTTCTTCAAGGCTTTTAATCTGGCACTTTTCATGCATATTCACAAATTTTGTTACTATACTGTGTTTGCTATACTTAATCTTCACTTCATTAGGACATATACTTATATATCTTTTATTATTACAATTCTAGTAACAATAGTGATCAACCAGCTCTTCATATTTTAATGGCAGTTTTCTGACTGTTGGTTAAATACATTTCAGATTGAAGGCCAAGGACATGGTGCAGTATTTGACTGCAAATGCTCTCCTGATGGTCAGCATTTTGCATGCACAGACTCTCATGGACATCTTTTAATTTTTGGCTTTGGCTCCAGTAGCAAATACGACAAGGTAGAGTATGATGACCTGTGTATCTTCTTCTTATAGTTGTTTGTTTTGGTTGTTCTTTTTTTTTTTTTTTTTTAAATCCATGCATTATGTTTAGGGGTTGTATTTGAGGCGGTGTGTGTGATAATAATCTTTTTTATATTTCAGAAGAAATAACTTTTTACTTAGCCCATTAGAGCTAGATGGCAGTTCTTAAGTTGGGGTATATAAGGTGGGTGTGGGGAGTGTCTGTGGAGAGATTTCTTGAAATTATGTAAAATGGATAATATGCATTTATCTGGGGTACAATTCTTTCGCTTTCATGTGGTTCTCAAAAATGTATGGCCTACTCTTAATATTTTCAAATATTAAAGACCATATCTGAGATTAGTGACTAAAAGATTTAAATTGCTTATTTGTGGTGAGTGGTATAAAAGGTTATCATAGTAAAAATTGAATAATTCAAATTTAATAAATTCCACATTACCCAATGAAATTTTAAGTAGCAGATGTGTCAGGTATGAGTTCTTATTAATTTTATATTATTTCAGAAATTTGGGAGAAAAAGCTTATTAACTCTTAGAAAAGCATGTCATGTTAATTTTTTACATTATTATATAAACCATGCTTACTGTATACTTAAGGATTTTCTTAAATTTTGTAAGTGATTTCCTTAAAGAGTTAAGTTCAAAGAATAGATTTGTTGATTTCCCATTGCAAAATGCTAAAACAAATAATTACCATATTTAATAATTTTAAAAATAAGATAAAGCATGATAGTTCTGTGAATGTAAGAGTACTGCTTGAAAGATTTATACCTAGATTTAATTTTACCATTTAATTTGGAATTATATAACTTACTTTTAATGTTTTTTATGTATACAACCTCTTCCTTTTCTAGAGAAAATTCAGAACAGCTACTTTTCTGGTCATAAAATTTAATGTGGAAAATTAGACTTATTTACAATTAATTCAAGAAAATAATATTCTTTTATATTATTGCTTAATACCATGATATATATTAAGGTGTTTGCCTTTCATTAGAAATCTATAACGATAAATTCTTCTTTGTTCAATCTTTTATGGGCCTTTCTTTTTATAGATAGCAGATCAGATGTTCTTTCATAGTGATTATCGGCCCCTTATCCGTGATGCCAACAATTTTGTGTTAGATGAGCAGACTCAGCAAGCACCTCATCTCATGCCACCCCCTTTTTTGGTTGATGTCGATGGTAACCCTCATCCATCAAGATATCAAAGATTAGTTCCCGGTCGTGAAAATTGTAGGGAAGAACAACTTATCCCTCAGATGGGAGTAACTTCCTCAGGTAAATGCTTATTTTCAGAGACAACCAGATTGTCCTTTTTCTACTGAAGTCTTACAAAATTGCTAATTGGGTAGAACTGATGTTTTTACTTATTTTGAAAAATGAGAAGTAAAATGATTTTTTATGCTTCTTTAAATTTCTTTGAATAATGCTTAAGTATTACAAGACAATTAAGGGGCATTGGAGCTTTAGAGCAATAATTTTGGTCTATATTTATAACCTTTTGGGTACTAATAGATTAAGTCTGTATATTTGGTATGAGATGAGTCAGTTTATTCACTCATTCAGCATCATACATTGTGAATCTCCTCTGGCCCTGACACTTGCTAAGCTGTGATATTCAGTAGTGAGTTAAACAAATGTGATCCTTGCTCTTATGGAGTGAGTTAGATTATAACAGTTATAAACAAATACATAGTTAAAAATTATGTTATTAAAGCAAATAATGTAGTATGATGGCAGAGAGAATAAGACTAGATAGCCTATTCACATTGAAGATTGTTTTAAGAAGTGATCAACTATTAAAAGATTGTAAGTAAGATAGGAATGAAAAATATTGCTGCTTTTGAGGGCGTAGTAAGGGAGGGTGAAAGTCAGGTTAGTCGAAGAATTGAATGGGAGTTGAAATGAAGACAGGGTCTGCAGACTTCTTGCCTGCTTTTCACAAAATAGCACTAATTTATTAAGTGAAAATAATGGAGAGACTGTAAAGAAGGTTAAACCAATTTTGCAGTTAGGAATCTTTGTTATATTTTAGACTAGAAAAATGTTTATGAGAATAGTTTAAGTTCTTGACTCTAGAATAAATGGACAAAATTTTAAGTTGGTATAAAGGACATTTGTGGGATATAATATATAATAAGTAACTTCTAAATAATGAATTTAGATTCTGTAAGCAGCACAGAAGAAAATCAATTTCATTACATTATAGCAAACCCATCTTTTGTTTATCTTAAAAGATTGGGCATGAAATTGTAATGAAGGTGGACATATTGGATAGGTGGGGCTGCTCTTGGAACTAGTCATGCCCGTTAAGCATGGAGGGTGAGGAGAAATATTAGAGGAAGAGTCCCCGCTGCTAACTGTAGAGAGTAGTACAGGCCAGCAGACCTGAGGATCTAGAGTATGAGAAACTGAAGTGTTTCAGTATGTGAACACAGCGTGAACTCAACCCAAGAACAGGCAGGATTCAAGAAGTCTGGGCAGGCATTCAGATGAGAGAGTTCTCAATTATTAGAGAAGTCTTGATCATAGGACTGAAATTAAGATAAATGTCTTTATTCCCTTACTAGGGAACTGGCAAGAATCAGGTCTTGCCTAGGTCTCACATAGGTACCTAGACAGGGATTTCAGGCACAACGAAATAAGGAAAGGACTTGCTTATTAAAATACCTGCTGCTTAATTATTGTGATTGTTGTTTTTCCCCTCCATTTGACAGTTTATAAAGGGCTTTCATGAATAATGTCTCATTTAATCCTTGTGTCTGTAACCCTAAAAATTAAGCAAAAATATAAACATAGAACAAAAGAAAAATACTTCCTGGGAAAGCTTTAGCATCGTTTCTAATTATATTTCTATTTACAAACCTAGATCTATAGTTAAATTTATTTGGGGCAATCCCTTAGAGTTAGGTAAAAATAGATATTGGCCATTGTAATAAATTGGTTTCAATGTGGTTTTGTTACATCTACACTGAACAGTACATTTTAAATGTTTCCTCAGTTGTAAATTTGAGTTATATCAGATTATTCATCAGTGTTCAAACATGAGATGTTTTCTCAGCATATTGGGAAAGAGGCACCCACAGGCATTTAAATTTTTAACTCTGTCTACTTTTACCACTTTCTAGCTTTGTGACCTTGGTCAAGTTATTTTATCCCATTGAATTTTAGTTTTCTCTTAATAAAATGAAATAACATTATATGCTTAATACATGTAATTTCCCTTTTTCTTATACTTTCCTTAGTGCTTCTTCATTTCAGAATGTCCTTTGTATCTTACCTTAGCAGTGCACTCTAAAAGTCTGATCTCATCAAGTCCTCACTTACATACCCACACACCTAATATTAATTGCTCTCTATTCTGATGGCATATATCTCATAGCACATTTTCTTACTCATTCAGTAGGACTGAGCATCTTTATATTCCTAGCATTGTGCTAGATTTAGAATCAGAAAATTAAGATAGATAAGACAAATCATGCTTTTGAGGAAGTAACTTATCTTTCTGTGTTGGGCAGAGTAGTAAGATAGGTGCACAGTCGGCCTTCTCTATTCCCAGGTTCTGTATCCGTGGAATCAACCGCGCATAGAAAATATTCAGGAAAAAAAATAACTTCAGAAAGTTCCCAAAAGCAATTGGATTTGCCACTTGTGGACAACTGTTAACATAGTATTTACATTGTATTTACAACAATTTACATAGCATTTCATTCTATTAGGTATTTCAGGGATAGTTTAGAAACTAGATTTTACATAGGACATGTCATAGAGATGACATTTTAGTTGGTGATTGAATGGTGTTAGTGTTTATCACATTTGTACTTGAAGTGGTTAAAAGCTCCCAAACATAAAGATCTGTGTATCCTGTTCGGAGACTAGAGTCAGATAGTCTTATATGACTGATATGGTTGAGAGTTGACGCTGGAAAAGTAGGATGAGTTAAAATCACCAAGTGCCTCATACCTCAGAGCTTTTGTACCAGCTCGTACCTTCTGTTCAGACTGTATTCTAGCTCTTCACGTGGATAACTGATTTTTCTTTTTCTTGAAGTCTCAGTTCAAATGCTTCCTTCTCAAAGTGGGCTTCTTTGACTTTTCTGATTCACCATAGGTAGTTCCCTTTTCTTTCTCATCACCTTCTTTATGTTAGCAACATTTTTCACTGTCTGCAACTATGTATGGGTTTATTGTTCAGTTTCCACATTAGAACATTAGCTCTCTGGTCAGGGACCTTGATATTTCTTATTCCCACTGGGTCCTCAGTTCCTTGACATAGTTCTTAATACATAGTGGACTGGACACTCAAGAATTTGTTGAATGAAGCAGTAAGGCTTTTTGAGAAAGTCGGTAATCAGATTTGCCTTTTTTTGAAAAAAACGGTGATCTAAGATGAAATCCTTCCTTTGCCACATACTCAGTGTATGACTCTGAATAGTTATTTTGGTTTTCTCATCTGTAAAGTAAAATTAATACATACATTATTGTGTTATTGTTAGGATTGTGTGAGTGCCTGGATCATGGTAAGCACTTAGTAAAATCATCATCGTTATCTTTAATTAAGATTGAGGGGGGCATGTTTCCTTTTTTTTTTTTTTTTTCATTTTTCCTCCCATCATTTACAGTTGCTCATTTTAGGTCTTTTACTCAAGCAAAATTTATGTTTAATTCTGGACTCAAACTGAGGTTGATGAATAAAATAGTTTGAATAGCTGCCTGAAGCATTCTCAGTGTTGTTGTGGTTTTACACAGGACTGAACCAGGTTTTAAGTCAGCAAGCAAACCAGGAGATCAGCCCACTGGACACTATGATTCAAAGACTACAACAGGAGCAAGACCTGAGACGTTCTGGTGAAGCAGGTATCAGTAATACCAGCCGTTTAAGTAGAGGTAAGCAGTGGTTCTTTTAAGTGAAATATTTAAAAACCTGATACCGTCTATAAACATACAACATAGAGAAGTGATTAAACAAATTATGATAAATCCATAATATGAAATATTAGGCTACCAAAATAATCATATTTTTTAAGATTATTTAATGACCTAAGGAAATACTCAAAATATAAGGTTTCAGATTATGGATAATGAGTTTTTCGTACGTATATTCTTCCAGATTTCCTATAATGAGCACGTAGAATTTAGAAAAACTTTAAAAATAAATTTATTCAGTAATTTATGAAATAACATTCAAAGTCACATTCTCAAACATCTCATCACCCTTATTGTTGTATATTATTATACTTTAAGAGAAAATTTAAAACAAATTTATGAACCATAAATTCCTTGGGTTTGTCTCTCTTTGCTTCTTACATAGTTTCCCAAAAATACACAGTGGGCATTTTTAAGTAATGATTTTACATCTTTGGGGCTTAACAGTCAGTAGTTACGATTCATTAACTTATGTAATCAACTGAATAATGATGTTTTATTTCATTAAGCTTTTGCTTGTGGTTTAGTTCCTAATTTGGTAATTTAATTACTTGCCACGGTATGAAGTTTCATGTGGAGGACAGTGTGGAATTTTTTTCCTGGGGTTTTTTTCCCCCCTGTTACAAGCTAATGGAGAAGTGTCTCTAAATAGAACTTACTGTATTAATTTTTTCACTTAGGCTCTGCAAGTTCTACCTCAGAGGTCCATTCACCACCTAATGTAGGACTAAGGCGTAGTGGACAAATCGAAGGTGTACGGCAAATGCATAGTAATGCACCAAGAAGTGAAATAGCCACAGAGCGGGATCTTGTGGCTTGGAGTCGAAGGGTGGTAGTACCTGAGCTTTCAGCTGGTGTAGCCAGGTAAGAGGAATTGTGAATTTTTATGTAGCACAGTTGTTTGTATTCATTTTGAATTATATAGTCTTTGGAGTAATATGAAGAGCTAGTGTTTTAAATTATTCATGACTCTCGAGAAAAGTTAAATTCAAGTATATGTCCTTTTCTAGGATGATTCATATAAATAATATGAAGAGGGGTATGTTAAGGTGAGTTGGCAGAATTACAAATTTGGTTTGAACAAATAAGATATTGAGTACATATTTAAATCTTAGCTTATCTTGTTTAACTGTATCTTAAAATGTTTTTTAAAGTTTGTTATAATTAAGTTTTTTATGGATTTTGCTAATCATTCATACTATATCATTCATTATAGTGAAAATGCATTATTTATTGGTAATAGGTTATATAAATATTTTTATATATTAAAATGATTCTTTTTTATATTTAAAAGTATACATATATAAGTTTAAAAGTATTGATTTAATGTAATCCTATTAAGGTCATTGCTATGAGGGAACTTTATATTCAATTTCTTTTTATTCTTTAGTAATGAAGTATTCATGAATGAGGTCCATATGAACCCCAGCTAATACCAACTATATATTATAATACTATACTGTAGCTTTAAAAGGTGAGGAGGATCAAATGTGGCTTTAGGATTTTCTGGTTCTTAAAAGATAAGAGTAATTATGTAATTTAAAATATTTTTAATCTGAATGTTTATATATATTATGCTTTTTAGATTGGACAATACTTCAAATTTGTGTTAGATTTTAGGATTATACACCTAAACTTTAAAGTTGAATCATAACTTTATCTGATGACAAACATACCAGATATTCTTAATAAAAACATTAACTCTTAATTTTTAGTTGAGTTCATGTCTACTTCTTAATTCTAAGGTTAGGGTTTGAAGAGGGTGCAATAAATAACACCCATCATTTGAACAATAGTTCTGAAGTTTTGAAAAATAACACAAAATCATAAGATAGGAAATCAGAATGTTACTTTTATTATTGATACACCTGTGAAGAATGTGACTTTCATCTGCATAAATGAGTGCTTCCTAATACTGAACCCCAACACAGGTAGCACTGGGCCATGGTATTTCTCCCCATGTGAGGCAGCTGGTTTGTTTCTTTAAAATGCAGAGCAAAATAAATACATTGCCAGCAGAGCATAGGACTGGGCCGTGCTTATTAGCTGGTTTTCCTTCTGGAGCATACCAGTTAATTAGTTCACTCTTGCTCCCCTGGAGGAGAATGAGTAAGGAGGGGAAAAGAGGCCAGAAGTGGTTTGCTAGTTGGGTAGAGGCCCCTATTTGTTTCTCTCTAAGTATTCTTCGCCTTTTTATCTCTTTTTCATTGGGTTTAACCATTGAGCCTCTGGTCCAGCAAGGCTATGGCCATTACTCCAAAGGCTATTTGGCCTCCCTGGAGCTTTGCCCCCAAAGCTTAGCATTCTTCCTTTGAGAATCTTTCTGGGATATACCCCCTGGTGGGTAATTAAAGGTTTGTCCCTAGAAGGCTCCTAAATTGGTCAGGCTAGTATATTAATTAAAATTAAACCCAATCACATAGCCAACAAAGAGCTAATATTTATTACCTATAAAGAACCCTTGAAACTCAAAGTAAACAGAACAATCCATTTAGAAATGGGCAAAAGTATGAACAGATATTTTAAGCACTTCTTTAAAAACCTAAACATAAGAATATCATATGCTATCTGCTGATTGCACTTTTGGGGATTTATCCTAAAGAAATGAAACTTATTTTCACACAAAAACCTGTGCACAAACATATATAGTAGCATTATTTGTAATAATCAAAACCTAGAAACAACCCGGCTGTCCTTCCATCAGTACGTGATTAAACATACTGCAGTATACCCACACCATAGAATACTGCTGTATTAAACAGGAGAAACCTGTTGATATACAACTTGATTGGATCTTGAAGGAATTATGCTGAGAAGCCAGACTCAAAGGTTATGTATTACCCGATTCCATTTATGGACTATTCTTGAAATGACAAAAGTATAGCTATGGAGAGCCAGATTAGTGGTCACTAGACATTGTTGGGAGGAAGGGCTGAGGAAGAGGAGAGAAAAGTGGATATGGTAATTGAAAGGACACCGCAAACGATCTTTGTGGTAATGGAGATGTTCTGTATCTTGACTAGGGTGATAGATACACAAACCTACACATGTGATAAACTTGGATGGAACTAAATACACATAAGCACACACACAAGTAGAAGTAAAACTCGAGAATTCTGAATATTAGTGGGTTGTATCAGTGTCTAGATGTTATGATATTGCACAGTAGTTTTGTAAGATATTCCCACTGGGGGAAACCAGTTGAAAGATACAAGGGGTCTCTTTGTATTATTTCTTAGAACTATGTGAATCTACAGTTTTCTCAAAAAGTTTTATTTAAAATACCAGAATAAAAAAATTAAAAACGAACAAAATTAAATCCAAGTCCATTCTTTTCACAAGATTTAAGTTTACTCAGTTCCATTCAGAATTATGAGTATCTGCATTAGATTCTGCAGTTAAGTATAAGTTGATGACAATAATATACCCTAGTAATAAAATGTCATATTATAGAGTTCTTCCATCTCTGAATGTTACTTCCCCTTCCAACTGTGGTATCTCCAAGGAAAAATTAAAAGTTTGAAGTCTTAAGGAATTAAAATTTAAAAATTCTCTTTCCCTTGTTAGTTTTGTTTCCATGAAATTAAAGTTTGCAATTAAAGTTCGTCAGAACTTCTGTTGCTCAATTTCAGGTTGATGCCTGGATAGAGCTGAAGTATTTTCAGTAGCTGAAGCCTGACCTGCCTTTCACTGGAGAGTTTAGTTCTTTCAGGGCTTCAGGAGTTAATACTAGCTCTACCTGAAGATTCTGTTGTGCCTCATTTTTTTTAAGATTCCAGCTATCTATATGGCACATAAGATCCCAGCATAAGCCCAACACTGACACAATTTTAAAAGAATAAATAAATTCTGTTTCTCACCCTTGGAGCAGTTATCTTAGGAATAACCATGTTTCCAGATCTTAAAACTTGATTTGCCAAAAACCATAGCAGAAACAGTAATATCAAGTTCAAGTGGACAGGGTCTCTCTTTCCAGTATTCTAGTCATTTAATGCCAAATTTCCAGAGCTCACAATCTGTGAATTTAAACTCGGAAGTCTTTATCACATGCCTTTATCTGAAAAGAAAACATCGGGAATATCATTCCTTCTCTGGTACCGAACATTCCCTTTGGGGAGAAATCAGTTATAAAAATTATAGATTAAGATTCGTGGCTTTTAATTTCTTTTCCAGTAGGCAAGAAGAATGGAGAACTGCAAAGGGAGAAGAAGAAATAAAGACTTACAGATCAGAAGAGAAAAGAAAACACTTCACTGTTCCAAAAGAGAATAAAATGCCCACTGTCTCAAAGGTAAATAGTGCTTCATAAGTATAGTGACCACTTTAAGGCTTTTTTGTAATTAAACATGTTGACATTATAGATGTATATTTAATTAATGAAAAAGTTAATATAGATAATTTTTTATTATCTTTGGATTATTCTTAAGTTTTTAATACTATATCTCTTGCTTTCTAGCTTATCTTTTCCCCAGATGCCAATTGCAGTATGCCTATTGAGTTTAATAAATTATATCACAAGGCTAATAAGCAAGATCTTTTTTTTAGTTCTGCCATTGATGGTACACTCTAAAACAGTGTTTGGTTTTGTTTTTGTCCTATGCATTGTTTGGCTGTTTTGCACCTATTTGTTACTGCAGATAATGAAGTCACCTCCTGCTATAAATAATAGTTCTTTTTTCCTCCATTAAGAGAGGTAAATTGTCTCTACTACTGTTCCTTGTAGGTTTTTCTGTCATTCTGCCTTGGAAAAGTTTTTCAGTCCAGTGGATTTCAATTGATTATGCCCTAATCTGAAAGAGATACATACTTACCTCCTTGAGTGTCAAGGGATAACAATGACCCATTCTTTATTCCTTTTTTCTTTTTTAAACCATCTTAGCTTGAAAGCTTCAGAGCCTTGGGGCTGAAATTGAGAAAACCTTTATGGAACTTCTTTTCAGTTCCAAGTCACCATCTAAGCAATGATCTAAACAAAGAAGAGATGACTGGTCTCATGACCTAGCTTTGTGCTCCTTCTTATTTGAGCTCCTCGGCCCTTCTTAAGTAGTCTTTATTATTACTCTTTTCTGTTTTGTGACTCTTCAAAGGACTCAAGTATCCTTTGCTACTTTATGTTTTGCTTTACTAAGGGTATCATACCCTGGGATCAGTAGGACCCCAACACTAGAATTTCTGTTAGTATAATCTGAAATAATCTTTTCTTTTTTAGATTTGTTGTTGTTGTAAAAGGATGTGATTACTTTTTAATCCAATAGTGGTTCAAAGACCACTTCAAAGAAAGAAAAGGATTGATAAGAATGTATACGTGTGTGTGCATGCACACAGATATTTATAGTGTCTTTGGTGGCAAAAACTGGAATAACCTTTAGTGTCCATTGTAGAAGAAAGGTAGAATGTCATGACATCTATATGTCCATGGAATATTATACAGCTTTTTAAAGAAATGAATTAGAGTTCACTCCATTGCCGTGGAGAAATGTTCATGATGTATTTATTATTAAATGAAAAAAGTAAGTGGAACGGTAATGTTTATAAAATGACCTCTTTTTTGTTTTTCAAATGTTATGTGAATAGAGATTTTGAAAGCACACCTACTAGGTTATCAATAACATTGATAATTACAGATGTACAAATTATGAGGTGCCACCTTATATCTCAGTTATTTTTTCTTCTAATAATAGAGGGACACTTACTGTGCAGGTGAGTAGTATAAATTAATATAAAAACTATTTAGAAAGCAGTTATAAAGTTGATTTTCGTGGTAGATTTGGTCCCCAAATTATAGTACCTTAAATTGACTTACTTCCCTTAAATATTTATTTATTTTTCTTTAGGGAAATGTTTTTCTCTGTGATATAAAAGCCTTGGTAGGTGGTCAAAGTGTGGTATGTTGCCCTCTGTGTTGAGAACTGAAGCTCTTTCAACTTTTCTGATTCTCTTGTGTGTGAATTTGTGACCTCATGCCTCAAGATATCAGCATTCTCACTTAAAGCTACAGAGTGGAAGATCATATTGGTGAGGAAAGTACAGACGGGGTACATATGTTCTCCTGAGGAAGGCTTTTTGAAGTTGTTCTGCAACATTGTGCCAGATATCCTATTGGCCAGAATTTAGTCACATGAAATTCTGACAGCGAAAATTTAGGTTTTTGTGCAAGAAGAGAGGAACTGATGTTGGTTGACAACCAGCTTTCCCTTCTGTGTTATGTATTAAGGCATTAAAAACATGGTTTTTTGACTTGGAATTTATCCTAAAAAAATATAAAGTTTTGGGTAAAGCTTTATAAAATGAAACAACTAGCAATTTTTAATGAAATGGATTTGAGTAGGTAAATAATATTTATGTTAAATGAAAGAAGCAAGATCCATTACATTCTTAACAATAAATTACTCAAAGCTTATGAGATTGTAGTTGAACATTATTTCCTTTTTTATATCTTTTACATAGTTTCCCAAATTGTTATAAAGTTACAAAACCCTTCACTAATCCTTTTAGAGACAATCTGTGTGGAATAAATCTGGTATCCTTGTATGTGAATATGTCTTTAATTTCCCTTGGCTTTTACAAGTGACAGCCCCTACAAGGGTAGCTAAAGTGCAGGGAAGAAGTGACAAGACTGATTGTGGTGAGGGAACTGGAGAGTGGAGATGGAGGGAAGGGAATGGTTGAACTCAAGTTTGTAATATTACAAGTCTTGAGGTTACCCACCCTTCCCGCCTCTTACACATACAGAGTCTTTTTTGGGAGTACAGAGCAAGACCTAAATTTTTGCTTTTTTCTTTCCTTCCCAAGTGCAGTATTACCACCCAACACACTTAGGAAACCAGAGCCAAACATAATTCAGGTATTCAAAGTAGCATATTATTCTGAGAGTGATAAGAGGATATTGGAAACGTGATGTAACAACAAGCTGTTTTGAAGAGGGTTCTGTTTGAGAAATTGGGATGAAGCATATTGTCATTGAAATAGAGAACTCAGTGGATGGATTTAATAGATTATAGAGCACTGAGAAGTGAGTAGTAAGCTGGAAAGAGCTCTTCCAGAACGCATCAACAAGGGATAAAATGATGGAGAGAATGAGGGAAATGTAAAAAACAAATATATGTGTGTTTATGTCATATATGTGTATATACACACATATACAGATTACATGGTAAAATAATGGTAAAATAAGCATTATTAAGTAAGAGTCTTCAAAGAAGAGAAAATACGTAGAAGGAGAAGAGTTGAAAAATAGTGAACCAGAATTTCTTGGAATTAACCTCAAGCTGAGCAGATGCATAGTGTGCCAGTTAGAATAAGTAAGGGAAAAATAATATAAAGTTTAAAATCTCAGTTAAGCACGTTATAGTGAGATTTGAAAATATCTAAAACAAAGGATATTCTGAAAGTTTCTGGAGAGAAAAAGAGAATCACCTTAAAATGAATATGGTCCTGACTAACATTAGACTTTTTGTTTGGTGTTAACAAAATGGATTCCATTGAGTCACCCTGCAGCCAGGAGAGTAAAGGGGAAATTGAGGAATCAGCACCTACGTTAAGAAAATGTCTGCAACCCCAACACAGTAGTGTTTATGCCAGTTTCTTGTTGGTATGATGACAACATGCTGGAGCCAGGTGCTGACATGCCTTGGTTTAAGGGTTGGAAAGTCACCTGTAAAGATGGCAATGCCAGTGGAACCATGTGGCTTAAAGCTCTGAATGGTCTCTTGCCACCAATTCATCTTACAAGCCCTTGGTGCCTCTCCCTCCAGGTGGTATTGGTACTATCCCTGTGGGACCAATTAGAGCCAAACCTGGCATGGTGGTCACCTTTGCTCCAAGTGTCATTACAACTGAAGTAAATAGAGCCTGTTGAAGTGCACCATTGAAGCTTTGAGTGAAGCTCTTGGTGAGGACAGTGTGGACGTCATTGTCAAGAACATGTTTGTCAAAGATGCTCGCCATGGCATTGTGACTAGTGACAGCAAAAATAACCCATTAATGGAAGCAACTGGCTTCACATCTCAAGTGATTATCCTGAGCCATCCAGGCCAAGTCAGTGCTATGCACCTGTTCTGGATTGTCCCACAGCACACATTGCTTGCAAGTTTGCTGAGCTGAAAGAGAAGATTGATCTCTGTTCTGGGAAGAAGCTTCTGAAAGATGTCCCCAAATTCTTGAAAGGTGGTGATGCTATCTGCCACTGTTGATAAGGTTTCTGGCAAGCCCCCATGTGTGTTGAGAGCTCCTCTGACTTTCCTCCCCTGGGTCGTTTTGTGTTTGTGACATGAGACAGACGGTTGCTGTGGGTATCATCAAAGCAGTGGACTAGAAGGCAGCTGGAGCTGGCAAGTCACCAAGTCTGCCCAGAGAGCTAAATAAATATTATCCCCAGTACCTGCCACCCCAGTCTTAATCAATGGTGAAAGAACCATCTCAGGACTATTTGTCTTAAGTTGGCTATTTTTAAGTTGAAGTGAAAGACTAATTAATAATAATGATGCATCATAAAACCTTGAAGGAAAGGATATTTTGTGGACCGTGTTTTTTTCCTTTATGTGGCAGTTTTAGTTTTTAAATCAGTAATTTTTGATGGAAACAACTTGACAAGAAATCTGTCACAGAATTTTGAGATCCAGTAAAACAGAATTTAATGAGAAAAGAAGGAAAAAAAGTGAGGATGTAATTATAGGTTCAAAGGAGTGAAGATATAAATATAGGTTCAGAGTTATTTTCTGTAGTGCTTTAAAGATAGTGCTCCTTTTTCTTACTGTATGATTTATTGTATGCTACATTGTATAATTCTAATAGCAGTCTCATTCTTTTTTTGAAGATAAATTTTAGTATTTTCCCCTTATTTTTTATATTTGCAAGTTGGGATTCTTTTTTCAGGTGTAAATTCTTGTGTTTGTTGAATTTATTCATCTCTGTAATCGTGTTGGACTTTCAGTTATTTTGGTCATTGTTAGTTGTTTTCTCATCTGCTGTGGAAAACTTCCCACACTGGTCTGTAGCAGAAGAAAGATAGCCAGTCACCTGGTGTCTAAGCCTCATAGTGATAGGTTAGTTTTGTGATAACCATTTTGTTTTCTAGTTTGCCTCTGCCTGTTACGCATGCGTCACAGTCTGTGATCCTCCTTCTTACGTCTGTTGTGTAAGTCTGATGCGGGTACAGGAGAGTTCAGTGTTAGGCTTGGTCTGTTATTATGAATCCTTAAGTCTTTATCACTTAGATTATAAAAACTTTTTTTGTCTGATTATCAATCAGCAAGTGAGTTTCAACTATCACAAACCTGTGATTTAGTTTGATATAATGTTAAAATATTTGAGCTGGTACTGTAATCTAGTCTACGTATGTGATACCTTAAATATGAATGGATTTTTTATAATTAAAAAATATATAACTTTTAAAGTAAAAAAGTGTGCTCTTTGAGTATACTGTAAGTAAGTTTAATTTACTTTTTTCCAGAATCATGCTCATGAACATTTCCTGGATCTTGGAGAATCCAAAAAGCAACAGGCAAATCAACACAATTATCGTACAAGATCTGCACTGGAAGAGACTCCTAGACCTTCAGAAGAGATAGAAAATGGCACTAGTTCTTCAGATGTAAGAGCTCAGTACATTCATAAATTTCTGTTCCTGTTTTAAATATGACTTTTATTCTTTGCATTCACTGATACATTTATAGATGTAGCTCAAACATAGTGTTTCTAGGTCTTAAAATGGTAATAATAGCTGAAGACCTGCTGTGTATGTTCTGAGCATGGAACACACATTTATAATCTCAAGTCCACAGAACAAATGCATATGAATTAATTATTCCATCATGAGGGCTCTGGGGTTCAAAGATGTTTAGATTACATATTTACCTAACTTTAGGTGGTAGAGTGGGATAAAACCCAGGTTCTTTTTACTCTAAATCCAGACTTTTAAAATGGTACCATGAGCCTCTAGTCTGTAACTATAATCAACAGATTTGACTGTTTTGGTTAGTTTTTAGTCTCTGTATAGCTTTCTTAGTTTATAGCTTTCTAAATGTAATTTTAAAAATATTCCTTATGTATAGTTATTTCAGTAAATACCGTTGTCCCTACTAGATTACATATTCTTTCAGCAAAGGCTATCAATTTGCAGTCACAGATCAATCTTACTTAGCACTTCAGCTGTTTTCCTTCCCCTGCCCTACTCTCACTGTCACCCCTTCACCTGCAGTTAGGTCAAAGACTATGATCTGACATAAGGACAACTATACATTTTTGAAGTCATACTGTGTTTTACAGTGTTAGACATATATGGAGATTCTTCACCTATATTCTCTATGGATAAGGTATCATTAACTCAAACTGAGAATATTCTAACCATAATTTAAAAGTTAGTCTCCAGTGGCTCTATGTCCTAGTATGGCCAGGTCAAAATATATCCAATCTGGCAAAAAGATAAGTTAAGTTAATTACAAAAACGAGATACATGACAATTTAGCTATGCCACAAAACATAAAATATATATGTGTGCCAATTATTTGTATTATAAAATACTTATTATTGTAAGATTTATAGTATTATTCTTTTATAGTACCTCTTTGTTTTGTATTTGGAATGTAGAAGGATGTTTCTGTTGTTCCCCTTTAAAGAAATATACTAAGTATATTTAGATCATGTGTTTAGATATTTTTCAGTTATATTGAGCAGAGATTAAATTTGCTAAAAAAACATTTACTGTTGAATTTTGATCTTTTCATATTTGCTTAGTTTTCAGAGCTCTGTGGAATAGTTACATAATACATTGTTCATTTTTAAGACATCAAAAAGGGAAAATTTTTCTCCCAGAATATAATATTTTATTAGTAAAAGAATGTATCCCATTATCCTCATGAAAAATGATATGAATTTGCCCAGCAGTTAATAACACTGAACCATTCTTACGTAGAGTGGGTCTGAGCTTTGAAGTAAAATAACCTGAGTTCAAAATAGGTTTTGTTGCTTATTAATTGTGCTGCCATGAATAAATTTCTTAACCTTTTTAAGCTTTAGTTTCTTTCACTTAAATAACTGTTTCCTATCACTAGCACTGTTTTGTCTAGATCAAATGGGATGATGTATACAAAGAACTTAGAATGGTTTCTGACATGTGGTAAAAGCTTAATTAATGTGAGCTGCTATTTTTACTGGAGCAAGATTTTGTGACCCCCCCAAAAAACAATTTTTGTAAAGAAAATAGCTTCACAGGTAGTATCCTTTGTTGACCAGTGAATATTTACTGAAGAGAAACAGAATGTTTGGGTAGTTTTTAATCTTATCATTTGTACAAAATAATCCTAGCATTGGAATATCCATTTTTATGTGATAAAGCTATTTTAATAGTAATAAATAAAACATAAAAATACCTAAATTTAAGCTTCTCAAAGCACCTATAGAAAAAGAAAACTTAAAAAAAAAAGCCCAAGAAGTAAAATTGATTTCAAATGTTAATTTGATGTCATCCAATCTAGAAGATATGTTATGAGGCTTTAAAAAAAAAGTATGTTAATTCATCCAAGAGATTGCTCTAAATCCAATATTAGTAAATATTGTATCTTTGAATACAGTAATATTTGGATACATTTAATAATTTTTGTATAAAAATATGAGACCTGTGTTTTATAAGTAAATCTATCTTTAAATGCCTTATATGATTGACACTATTAGATATCACTGATATTTTCTATAGTCATAGAATGTTACTTTATAAAATTATACAATAAAATACATCTTCAATGTCTCCTAGGAAGGTGAAGTTGTTGCTGTCAGTGGTGGAACGTCTGAAGAAGAAGAGAGAGCATGGCACAGTGATGGCAGTTCTAGGTAATTTAATGAATTTAATGAATTTTTATTCTTCCAAATGTAATGTAAAATCTTTAGAAAGCTGAAGATTCTTTTCTACCAGAACTAGATTTCATAGTCTCTTGGGGTTGTAGTTGGTCCTTCCTCAGAGAGTTTTTGTAGTTGTCTAAAATATAGATTGTCTTTCTGACATGTTTCCTCTAGTAGAAAAAAACTTTTGGTAATTGTAACTAGATCTGCAAAATTATGCTTTTAACTTTTTCTTAGTGGATATTTTATCTTCTGAATGGTATTATATTTGTAATACTGAACCACAAGCTAGTTTCATTACTAGTTTTGAGAAATATTTAAGCATTAAATTATGAAAATAATGAGATTTTATAGAATTAACTGACTTTTACAGTGGGATTTGTTGAATGCTTATAATATTTTCTTTCAGCAATGAGAATAAACTTTTTCCTGTTAACCCCACCCCGTTTGATCATGTAAGTGAGGATTCCTTCAGCTCCTTACACTGGTGATTCACATTGTCACAGGGCCTGATGGCCTTGGCTGACCTTGCAAGTAGCAAGAAGGAGCAAAGCCTTTGGGAATGATAATTATGTTTAGCCCCCATACTTATTCCCTGGCAGCACTAGCTCTTAAAATTGCCAAAGAAAGTAAGAAGTTATAAGAATTCTTCACCTCTTGTTATCATGAACTTTCCTGTTTCCATAACAGTGACTCCCACTAATGATATGCAAGTGTTGTTACGACTGGTAGTTTTCTGTATTTGAAACAGGGCAGTAAAGGACAAATTCACTTTCATTTGGCTCAGTGGTGGAAACAAGAGTATAGGCATACATTGGAGATATCATGGATTTGGTTCCAAACCACCACAGTAAACTAAATATTGCAATAAAGCAAGTCATATAATTTTTGTTTTCCCAATGCATATGAAAGTTATGTCGATGCTATACTGTAGTCTCTTAGATGTACAATAGCATTATGTCTTAAAAGATAAACATTAAAAAACAGTATTAATTTAAAAATAATGCTGTTGAGAAAGTGGCACCGATAGACTTGCTCCATGAAGGGTTGTCTCAGACCTTCAATTAAAAAAAAAAAACCACAATATCATGTGAAGCACAATAAAACAAGGTATGCCTGTATCTCAAAGCATGAGACAGCATAGAGGTTCATGTATTAAAAACACAGTGTTGGCTTCAGCTGTTGTGGTAATTATTGTAAAAAAAAAAAAAAAAAAAAAGGCCTTCTGGAATTTATATTATGTGCTGGCAGCAGCAGATTTTCTGTAAGAGCTGAGTATTCCAGAGAGTAGCATCTGTGAATATTTGGCAGATGCCATTTACAGTGATCATGGCTGGGGTTAGTGTAAATAAATGCTCCTAAGTTAAAGATACTCTATTCTTGGATAGATGTTTGCTCTGCAGATGTATCCAGTATAGTGTCTGAAAATATTTTTTATATAAGTTCTTTAAAATCATTTTAAATTTTAAAATGAAGTCATGAAATCATACTAGAAAACACCTTAGTTATTTGATTTTTAATCTGCAATGATGATTCTTGGGGAGATAACCGGTAAATGCCCATAAAGGACATTTGAGCTAGAGGGATGAGGTAGTAGAATGAAACTCCAGAAAAATACGCCTTCAGTGTTAGCAGCAGTATTTTTAGAGGAGTTGAGGATATACATCAGTAAATCTAAGCAACCTAATTATTGATTTTAACATAGTATAATTTAGTTTCCACTAAGGCAATTACATTTATAAAAGTCCAAAATCAAGTAATTAAATATTCTGTTATACTAAAATTGAGACAGAAGATAGCATAATTGGATTCTTTATTTTGCAACATCAGTTTAGTAAAACCTAGGTCTGTTGAAGGTAAACTGAAAAGAAATGGCAAACATAATTGGTAGTGATCCATAAAATAGTAAGACCTGTATTTTTCTGAATCATCATACAGTGAAGCATAAGATATACCTAGGGTGTATGTAGATGCTCAGTGAAGTTTACAAAGCATGATCTTCTCCCTGGGCAGGAACACTTCTGACTCTGCCAGTTCAATATCTACCTGCTGCTGAAAGCATGAATGCTATACCAGGGGAGTTCCCCCTATAAAGAGCTCTCACCACCCCTCAAAAAAGGAAACCCTGTGCTGCTTTCTCAGTGTTGATACTTCCTGTGCTATCCAGGGCTATCTTTCTACTCTTGCTGGAATTGAGGAAAGTGACCCTCTGCTTCTTATTTTTGCATAACCCACAATATTTTGAACATACTCTGACTCAAAAATCTGTATTTTTCTTAAAATCATAGATGACACTAAATTCATTGTTTAATTACAGCTGCGACCTTATTTATCTTAAAATTTTTTGGAGATATTTAAGTAAGTTAAGCCTATAGGGTTTTAAGAAATTGTTTAGAAGATGATGAGTTAGAAGTTAGGAAATATTTTTAGTTCATCTAGTGTATACTCTTTTGTCATTACTTTTTATTACGATTTTTCTTTATATTTTCATAAGTCAGAGTTTTTAAGTATATTTTGTCTGTGTATTTTTAAATCCCTCTTTCCTTCTAGTGACTACTCCAGTGATTATTCTGACTGGACAGCAGATGCAGGAATTAATCTGCAGCCACCAAAGAAAATTCCTAAGCATAAAACCAAGAAAGCAGAGAGTAGTTCAGATGAAGAAGAAGAATCTGAAAAACAGAAGCAAAAACAGATTAAAAAGGAAAGAAAAAAAGGAAATGAAGAAAAAGATGGACCAGTATCACCAAAGAAAAAGAAGCCCAAAGAAAGAAAACAAAAGGTTGATATATATAGATATATGAATGTAAAAATAAATGTTTTCTATGAAAACAAAGCACTCATTTTGGAAGTGTAGTTGATCAACATAAACGTTGTTCAAGTGTATCAGCAAGTAGTAATAGAAAAAAACTTAAAAGTACATGGTTTTAAAATAAAATATATTAAGATATGTTTACTCAAGTTTTTTAATGTTTAGCTTGTGAGAACATTTACTTGTAGCATCATATTCTGAGTATCGAGCATTTAATCTTATAACATGGGAAGATTTTTCTTGACAGTTTAGTGGGATGTATTTATTTATGTAGAAAATAATGTTACAAAACATAAAGTTTATTGGTTTTTTCATTGCCTTTAGCTTTTAACCATCCTTATTAACTATTATTGCTGAAAATAAATGGAAAGCATTGGGAAACATGACCTGGAATAAGAATGGCAGATAAGAATCTTAAGTAGGATGCTACTGTAGTAACAGGCCTTCATTAATTTACAGAGCATTTGAGCCATTGTAGATAGTCCTTAGGTGAGTAGTATTGGTTTGATTACTACATCCTTTTTCTGTAGATTATTTGAGACAGATTAGAGAAAGCAAGAGATGAATGTTATAGAAATAAGATCTGTTAGCTCTTACAGAGTTGGCATTCTTTAAAAACAAGAGCTACTTAACTTTTGCTCTGAAGTAAATGAAATACAGGGGATATGTTTTCTATCCCCCAAAAGACTAAGTTGGAAGCATGTTTGTTTAAACAAATGGAAGACTTTTTGTAACCTTTGTCATTTTTAGAATTAAATAGAAGTTGTTATTTATAGAATTAAATACTAGGGAGACTATAGGGTCTTTATCTTCAGGGAGCTTTGAAGAGTTTTAAAAATACATCTGTCTTAAGTTTATTTTACTTGTATCAGTTGAGCTCTTGTTTATTTCAGCTTTATAATTATGAATTACTTTAATTTGGATATCATAGCCTGCCATCCTTTTTGTCACTTCCTTTGCTTTTGTCTGGGGAATATTTACCAAAGAAGAATACCACACATTAGCGCACAATATTTCTCTTCTTCCTCATCAGTGATGATAAATGTAGGTTGACTCATTATTTTACATAGTAGACAAATTAAAGAACACTGATTTCACTTTGTATCTGGCTAATGAGGTAAAATTTTTTTTTCATCTCTGGGCACTTTTGATGAACTTCTGAAGTTTGCAGTGTTATATTACATAATGTTTTTGTACCAAGAGTACAGTTTACTTCACCTGGTCACTTTTTATTTGATAATTTTCCGTAAACTAATACCTCAGGCTCCTTCATATAGTACCACATTTGTATCCACTGTTACTGTTTGGCGTATTTTAATTTCACTGTTTTGCTTGAAATATTACAACAGGGTCTGCCTGCCACTAAATTCATATGGGACAGATCTTAAATAGCATAAGGTTAAGATATTACAAGCTACTCATTTTAATTTGAGTTTTGTTCACATGGTTTGTTTTTAGCCTATCAGTGAATCCAACAGTAGATAGAATTGTTTTTATTCCTTAGTTTTCTTATCTCAAGTAAACACAGTATTTCCCTTCTCATGCATAGTGTTCTAGAGCCGGAAAGTAACTGAAATATCGTATGTTTATTGCATCTATGAAAAAATGGAAATATTTTCCATATGATTAGTTCTGTTTGAATTAATTAAATAAAATAAAAAGTAAGGCAGATATAGAAAATGCTTATTGAAAAAAATTCTTCAGAGATATAGTAAAGTTATCTCAGATAGTGTCTGATATATATCTCTTATGCTGTTAGGAGCTCTGGAAGCCAGGCAGTGAATTTTTATCTAATGTTTACAGTTTATAAAGTAGTACAATGGATAAAAAGAAGTATAAGGCATAGTACTTATTCCAGAAAACAATGTGACGAACAAGTTGTTTGAATCCCCTAAAAATAGGAGAAAAAAGTCACATGATATAATATGTTTAATTGGCAAATTACTTTTAAAGATAATAACTCAGAAATCAAATGGGGACATCTTATCTTAGAGTTTCACATACGTCTTCCAGAAGAAATAAGATTTGAGGTGGGCCTGGAAGAATTTCCATGGATAGAAAGGAAAAGTTAATTACCTATATCTCCAAAATTACAAAATCTCAATTCATGAGACTGGAAATTTAGAGAAACATCAGTGCATTTTATTTCCTAAGTGGTTGTAAGTAAGAACTAAGTGACAGAAATCTACTTTAACTAAAAATTCTAGGTTCCTCAATTATTAGGAATAAGATTCATTATTATAATGATTCTTGGCTATGCCACAGTCTTATAGTGTAAGTATGATTATTTCTCTTTAATATTTAACTTACCTGGCTTCATGTAAAGTTGTTAGCTATCCCAATTGATATTCTGGGAAGAAATATTTGCCTAGTGTAATTAATAGTTCATATCAAGGCTGGAATTATTAAACTTTTTTTTTTTAGTCAAAGGAAATCTTTTTCAAACACTTTAGCTGAAAACCTCAAATGTATATAAGACTGATGAAATCTGTGGATCTCAGTCTGATGTGCTCATGTAACAACAATAGCTACTCAGTAACTATTTGTAGATAAAATAATATTACTTCATATTGTTCTAAACTCTTAGAGATTGGCTGTAGGAGAACTGACAGAAAATGGTTTGACATTAGAAGAATGGTTACCTTCAACATGGATTACAGATACTATTCCCCGAAGATGTCCATTTGTGCCACAGATGGGTGATGAGGTACTTTTAAACTTTTTAAAAAAATCCTTTGTTCTATTGATGCAACTTTATATAATTTTTGTAGCTTTTGAAACAGAACTCTAGAAAATTACAGCAGTTTTATGGAGTATTTCATGTCTGTAGCTATGAATAAAAAATGTAAAATTAGGAAGAAAGCTTTAATGATAATCTTTTAGGAGGCTACTGTAAATATTGCAGTAGTAAATTAAGTATTGTAAGAAAATAGAAATTTTGTTGATATTTTAAAACTTAACATGTACTTTTTAATAAGAGGATTTTATTGCCAGTTTTCTTTTCCTAAATTAAAATATATTTATATGATAAAGGAAAAATAAAATTCAGCATTTTGTTTAGTTTTATTTCATAAAAGTATTTCATTTAACTAACTGATATTCATAATTTATTTCTTAGGTCTTTAAAAAAACTATTATCTTAGAAATATTTCATTTTTAAGAAAATATGATTGGCCACCATTTTGAATTATGTTCTTGTGAATTTGAAATGAAATTTATGTGAGATATTAGACCAAAATTTTCCACTCGGGGTTCATATCTCCCTATTTTGTGCATAAATGTTAAGAGGCAGGGTTATCTGGTATCCAAATGATTTGTAGTAATAAATTAGCAATTAAAATAGGGGCTTTCATAACAAATAAATCATTGAGAGATCCTACCTGCCTAAGAAGACTTGAAAAGCACAAAGCACTACCACATTGTTGTAATGTAGAACAGTAATAGCACCTAACAGATCCTGCAGCATCAAGAAGATGCTTAATTAAATTATATTTAATATATTATTTCAAGATGACCAGAAAGTATGTAATTCTTGGTTGAATAATTCCATTTCAAAATGTTTCTGTTGTCTTTTTAATTGTTGGTGCTTAAACAGGTAAGTCCTCATTATTCAGCACCTATACTTCATATGAAATTCCAGGCAACTGGGGCAATAATATTAATGAATAGAATGAATGTGTATAGACTAGTGGATATCCCAGAATGTTGCTAAAAACTTAATAGCAGTTTTTGAGGCTTTAGTAACATTTTTAACAAGCTTAGCAATTTTTCAGTTGTGGGAAGAACGCTTGGTGTCAGACTGCTGTGTTCAGTTAGCCGTTCTGCAGGATGGTAGTCAGAAGTCACTTAAATTTGACCTTCATAAAATGAGGATAAATACATGCCTTGCTCTCTTTATAAGAATAAAATGAATGTGAAAATACATTTTTCATTTTACAGTTTTCTGCATATGTATGAACAGTTGCCTCAAAAGTAGGTGAACAATAAGCTAAACGACTCCTAGTTACATCTTACTTTATTATGCAATGTATACTAACTTATTTTGAACTCAGAAATAAAATAGTGAAACTGAAAAGCCAAAAAAGTGCTTATCTTAAGCTCTTAATGTTATTTAGAACATTTCGGTTATGATTAAGTGACAGTAGCACAACTTGAGGAAAAGAGAAGAAAAATATCATAATATTAGAATTTCTTTTAGTTTAAAGGACATTAAATTCTCTGCATGTTTAGCTGATACTTTGCATCTTGGGTTAAAGGAAACACATTCAGGTTTTTAAATTGTGACTTTATTTACTTTTTAGGTTTATTATTTCCGACAAGGACATGAAGCATATGTTGAAATGGCCCGGAAAAATAAAATTTATAGTATCAATCCCAAAAAACAACCATGGCATAAAATGGAACTGCGGGTATGGTGTTTATAACTTAATAGCCCAAAAAGATGCGATTATGGAAAAAATTGCATTAACTGTTACAATTTTCAGTATAAGAAACTATATCATGAAAATACTTTTTTTAAATTAAAACAATTCTGGGGAGTAAAAGGTGCTTAATTTTCAAAGAAACATAAGATTGACTGAATTTGTATGTTCCAGTAATTTATGAGTTTGGTACAAAATGTAATTACAGTGAAAGTTGGACTACATTAACGTCTAAGGCAAACTTCATCTTTGTAAATTCAGAAGTATTTCTAGATTTATCAGCAGTCGTTTAAAATTATTTACAAGTCTTTGGAACTGTTTGGGAAAATTCTTATTTCAGTGAAGTTTTCCTTTTTCTTGTTTTCTCTTCGTTTAATTGAGATGTAACTTGCATATTGTAAAGTGCAAAGATCTTAGGTACACAGCTCAATGGATTTTTACACATACACACAGAGTAATAATCACCTATATCAAAATTTAAGTGGAGAAATGTCTTTGTTATGTTTAGCAGTTTGAGATTTATTTTGTGAAGGTGGTTTTTTATTTTGTGTCTTTCTCAGGAACAAGAACTGATGAAAATAGTGGGCATAAAGTATGAAGTGGGATTGCCTACACTTTGCTGCCTTAAACTTGCTTTTCTAGATCCTGATACTGGTAAACTGACTGGTGGATCATTTACCATGAAGTAAGGACTGTTGAAAGGCAGTGATTTCTTAGTATTGTAGATTGTTCTTCAAGAATTAGATAAATTTGAATGTCTTTTAGGTATCTGTAGGTATGTGACCTAATAAGCTTGTTTCTATTTGTAATTAGGTACCATGATATGCCTGATGTTATAGATTTCCTAGTCTTGAGACAACAGTTTGACGATGCAAAATACAGGCGGTGGAATATAGGTGGGTAACTTATTTAGAAGCTGTAGATGTGGTGTTTGTTTAATAAGTGATTTGCTGTTTTTCATAATTTCGATAAAGATAATCAGAGAAATCTTCTTTCCATCTGTGGGAATGTTACTAGCAAAGCAAGGTATTGTGTCAGGAATTTTTTTAGTTTTTTTTTTAAAGAATAAATATACTTTTATTAATAAATCTATGTAGTTGATGCTGAAATTCCAAACATTTTCTCTCTTACATTTTGTAATTGTTATAAGATTGTTTATAGCTATTCCTTTAGCTGTTATATGTGTTAAATTAAATTTTAATCCAAAAATATTAATGACAGAATTTGAACTTGAAACAAAAGAAGTATTCCAGTTCAAAATGTTTAATAATTTGGACTGGGATAAAACAAAACTGACATTTTTCTTTTACTGATTAACTCTTGTTAACATTAAAATTGATATTATAGTCAAGGCTCATAAAAACCTAAAAATTCTTAAAAGTTTCCAGGCATTTAAAGAGGCATTAATTTATGTATGGATGGATGTGCTATTCATTAGAATATTTCTTCTAAAAGTTTCCGACAGGGCCACTCTGTCATCTTGGAGTGGAGTGTGGTATCTATATGGCATATTTGATTTGAAAAAGCACATCAGTTGATGTGGCATTTCATCCCTCTTCCCGTTCCATCGAAAGGCATTGGTGTGGTGATGTGTCATTTCTTGTTTGGTCTTGGTAAACTTAGAAATTTACATGTGTGCTATAAAGAGAAAAATTAGGGACGTGGGAGTTATCAAAATGTACAGCAGATGTACCATTTCTCTGGAAGCTTTTTGAAAGATGTGTTCCATCAAATAAGGAAGTAAAACCAAGAAAGAAAAAGACATGGAATCTCTGTAGGAAACAGGAAATTTAGAACAAGAAAGAACCAAAAAGAATTCCCAAATAACAGTCAACAGAAGTTTCAGGATAGCATCTATCTAGCAAGCCTATAAAGCAACCAGTCCGGAAGACGTTGTCCTCCAAGAGTGAAATCTTCAGGGAGGAAAAAAAAAGAAACTGATTAATTACCTAACATGTTTGATTTTGTGGGAAATTATATTTTGAAAATAATTTTATAGTTTGAGCTATTAAAGAAGTTGGGAAACTTAATCATAAATTCAAAGAAAACCTTAAGAAAATGAAGTGATTATACAAAATTATACAGGAAAGGAATTGTTTGCCATTTGGCTCATTAGTTAACAATATTTATATAGTCATGATAAAGGAAACTGAATATGGATTAAATAAAATACACATACCTTTTATATACAGTTATGGGGAGAGAGGCCAATACTTAACGTCTAAAACAGGCAAGTAAAATAATGAGGCTATGTACTCATTATTTAGAAAACTAAATAAATTCAAGAAGAAATAGTTAAAAGTTAAAATTTTTTTCTTGGTTTTGGTTATAAGCCTTTGGTACATATGATTTTTAAGATTATTTATACATGTGTTGCTTGATAAGATAAATTTATCTTTTATTTTTAAGGACATTCATCTGTCAATAAATTGGTAGAACAAACATTAGCCATCAAAGTCCAGGAATATTCCAGAAGTGAGCTGATAATCTAAGCAAAGAAACATGGCAAGCATTGGACAAATCAAAGAGATATTTCAAGTGGATGTACATCACAGTGTTTTCATTTGGATCTTATAATTCTCCCCCCCTCCCCAATTTATAGATTACTATTTCTTCTAAAGTTAGTACTAGCTAGTCTTCTATTTCTGAAGTTACATGCATGTACCTAGCAACCACCATCTAAAATTACATCAATAATAGTTACTTCAGCCTGCACTCAGAAATGTTTGTTTACTCTAAATGGTAGACTCTGTTCCTTGTTTAACTTCATTGTCATTATCCTACATATAGTTCATTGTGGTTCGGCTCACATAATCCGGTTCTTCCTCTTTAGCATAATGCCGTCATTATGTAGGATCGTAAGAAATAACTGTGAAACTCATCACTGTGTTTACTGTAAGGTTGTGGTGATGTCAGTAATACTGTTTATTAAATTATATGCATCTGAGGAGCAATTATGGACTCTCAGTCTAGTAGCAGATCGTATTTTCCTCTTAACATAGGCTGTTAGAATGTTTGAATTTGAATCTAAATTTGGATCTCAATGCATACCCACTCAAAGTATATATATAACTCAGCAGCATGCATGTGTGTTCTATTAACTTAGCCTGGCTCCAGCTTTCTTTTTTGTCATTAAATTTCTTCTTTTTATTTTTTTAAATAAATTTTATGCCATACAGTTAGCCCTCCATATCCATGGGTTCTACATCTGTAGATTCAGCTAACCCTGGATCAGAAATATTCTGGGGGGAAAAATTCCAAAAGTTCCAAAAAGCAGAACTTGAATTTGTCTTGTGGTGGCCAACTATTTACATAGCATTTACAGCTGTTTCCATAGCAGTGACATTGTATTAGGTATTACAGATAATCTAGAGATGATTCAGAGTACATAGGAAGAAGGGCATAGGTTTTATATATATGCAAATACACATCATTTTATATATGGAAATTGAGCATCCATAGATTATGGTATCTGCAGGAATCCTGCAGCTAATCCCCTACAGATACTGAGGGACTGTATGTCTTTATAAATTTTTTAGCCCCTTTTGGTAAAAAATGAGAACATAAACACTTTTTCTTTATGGATTTGAAAATGAAACTGATTCAGATGAAATTAATTTGTTTTAAGTCCCATGGGGAACTTATTTGAACTCAAGATTTTTAGACCCTAATCTGCACTTGCCAGGCGGAAATCACTAAGTACTATGAAAGCCAAGAAAGGGGAAAACATGGCGAAAAAAGGAAGGAAGTCATTTACAGTTTTCATATGACATGGAGGGAAGCTGAGAAGATAGCTTGTTAGGGTCTTTGAGGAAAACAGTTTCAGTAATAGGACAGTAGCTGAATGTGATTGGGTAAGGAAAGGGATATAAGGATTGCTGTCTGTTTTACAAAAATTCGTTGTTTTTGTTTCTTTTTGTGTCTGTAGGAAAGGGAAAGTGAGTGTATAGATGAGTAAGTTAAGGGTGATTTTGAGATGAAGGAAGGCAGGTAGGATTTTTTTGTTCTATTTTTAGACTGGAATCTTAATTGCTACAGAAATAAGAAATTCAAGATAGACTGTAGATATTTGTTGAAAAGAAATTGTCTAACTGTATTTTGATTTGAAGAATTTGGGCATCATCCTAATGATGAATTTAAAATGCTAGATTGGTGAAAATGCTTAAGAGTGAATTTCTCCTTACCCTAATAAAATGTAAAAAATGATGCTAAAAAAGTGATGTCATACTTCAGGTATGTTTATTAAGTAACTTTTTCTTCAGTATTGCTGGTTTTATTTATTTACTTGTTTATTTTGGAGTGTACAGGACATTTTTCGTATGTCTTCTGAAATCATGCAGGCAGCTTAAATACCTGAAAGGTGTACTTTGGGAAGAAGGAGCACAAGAGCAGCATTTCATTGCAGAGTAATAAGGTGGCTTTTATTCTTGTCCAGGTGACCGCTTCAGATCAGTCATAGATGATGCCTGGTGGTTTGGAACAATTGAAAGCCAGGAACCTCTTCAGCCTGAGTACCCTGATAGTTTGTTTCAGTGTTATAATGTTTGGTAAGGAAGTATTGTATTTTGGTTCAGCCTAACTTGCTTTGAATGTTTTCCCCATCTATTAATAAAATGATGAAGATACTGCTTTTAAACACTGAAGTAATTATTTTTACAGTGTGATTTCATAAAAATTGCAATACAATATTTAGATTTTTTTGATATAAAGATTTTCCTTCCTTTAAGCTGGGACAATGGAGATACCGAAAAGATGAGTCCTTGGGATATGGAGCTTATACCTAATAATGGTAAGTGTATGTTAGGCTTTTTGTGTCTGTATTACGGAATTCATTTCTTAAATAAAAATCTACTTTGCTAATAACTTGCAGCTACAAAGATTTCTTAATGAAGACGAAGTAGAAAATACTCACTCTGCAAATATTTATTACACACCTATTATTGACCCTAGAGGTAGGGGACAGCGAACAAGATAGACATAATCCTTACCCACTTGGAACTTGTAGTTTAACAGGGAAGATTAAAATTAATTACAGCAAAATATGATACTCTTTTGTAATTACATCCACTCTGGAAAATAAGCACTTGGGAGCAAAGATATTTTTGTAACTCCAGCAGAATACTTAGAGTACAGTATAATACTGAGAGTTAAGGTTTTTGAGTGAGGCATCAGTTCATATCCGGAGCTCTGCTGTCTTCTATCTGTGTCAGCTTGGCAAGTTCCTTTAAGTCTCAAAACTGCAGATTCTTAGGATTCAGCCTTTGAAATTATATAAACTAATACTTTCCTTACAGGGTTGCCATGAGGATTAAATTACACATGTAAAGTGCTTATTATAGAGCCTGACACATGTAAGGGCTCAATGAGTAGGTAATTACAATTACCAATAATAATAATAATAACAACAACAACTGTCCTTTTGCAAACAGTCTGACACATTGCCTTAGGATTTGGGAGTTAGCTTTAGGCAGTGAGTATGACATTTTCCTCGAACTGAGAAAAGACCAGTGTGACTAAAGCCTGGAGATTGCATTTTCTTTCTGTTTCATTGCCCATTTTTGTTTTAATTAAAAAAATTCAACACACAGAAGTGTATATGCCTTAAGAGTTTTTTGTTTTAATATACCAGACTAAAAATGGTGGGGGGATATGATGACTTACACAAATTATCTTTTATATTATTATTCTGTATTGTTTGGGTTTTTTTTTTTTTTAGCAATGTGTTACTTTTACTGTCAGATAAGAATAAAGATTTTAAAAAACAAAAGGAAAAAAATCTAACTTGTAACATAGTAGAAATAGTCGTTTATAAATGGAATCGCTCGCTGGTTATTGTATTTTAAAAAGTTAGAGAAAAGATAATTTGGAAAAAGTAAACCCAATCTGGTAAACCTTAGAAATGAGAAAATAGTCATGCTGATATTGTCCAAGGCTAGTTCTTTCTAGAAATTATCACTTTGAAATACCAATAATGTATTTTTCATCTCATTGCTAAATTAGAGCTGTTTAAAACTATAAAATATCTCAATCAACTTGTAAACGTGTTACATGGCTTATCTTCTGGTTTTGCTTCTCTCCTTTGTGAAGATTTGAATTTGAAGTCACATCAGACCGTTGTGACTATGAAAGAAGTGAAGCTAATTGGGGTTGTAATGCCTGAAAGTGATTTCTTGAAATGAATTAGTGACAGTAATACAGTACTTATTTCCTAACTAACTATATCACTGTATGGAGGGGGTGATTTTTGTTGTTTTTGTTCTGTTTGGATACACATACATACACACTCATAGAGTTCAGTTACATTTGGAGAGGAGGAAGAATTTTGTAAACAAATTGCATATTTCCAGATGTTTCTCTCATGAAGTCTAGTTCAAAGAAAAAAATTGCTTGGCAGATTTGTAGATTTTGTCACCAGTACCCTCTAATGATTCTTCTAAGATTCAGGCGTGCAGAAAGCATACCTTCATCATTTAAGAGCATCATGCCTAAGAACTGTCTGTCAGTATGCATAGTTCTCTGTTCCTACACTTTAAAAAACTGAGGCTTTGACTGAAGTATTTCTGAAAAATAACCAGTTTTGTTCAGTTTCACCTGGTGTGTTTTATCAAAGCAAATATGGAGATTATATTATGAAATGACAGAGAACTTTTAAATTTGTATAATTTTATAGAAATACTTTTTTCTTCACCTGTAACTAATAATAGAGCAAGTTGTCAGGTATAATTTTGGAGAAGTAATTATATGCTCATCTAGAGGATTATTTATGAAATTAATGTTTTAAAGAATAGATGTTATTGACCCTTGAACATACTTACCTTTAATGAAAATAAAGTGTATATGTATCAAACCTTTACAAAATTATACTTTAATTTTATGACAGTATTAACTCTACTAACCTAAATAGTAAATTACCACATATTTTCACTAAATTTTCTTTTCTTTCTCTGCATTTCAGCTGTGTTTCCTGAAGAACTAGGTACCAGTGTTCCTTTAACTGATCTTGAATGCAGATCATTGATCTATAAGCCTCTTGATGGAGAATGGGGCTCCAATCTGAGGGATGAAGAATGTGAAAGAATTGTTACAGGAATAAACCAGTTGATGACACTAGGTAAATAATAGTAACACATTAATACAGATAGAAAAGTTGCCAGAAAGCAAAGGAAAGGAAAAAGGCTATGATTTACTGAAGCAGTTTTTTTCCCCATGATATCATCAATCAGTGGTTTTCAGATTTTTTTAAGTGGACTTTTTTTTTTTTAATGAGATCCTACACAGGACTCAAATATCTAAAATATTTACAAATGGGGTTGCTCCAGGTGAATTTCAGAGTGAGGGCTCTCAGAAGTACCAGGGGGTACTGCTGAAAAATCTAGATCCACCAAACCTAATTTAAAAACCCCTGACATATTTCAGCTGTATTCCAGCTGATGTAATGTGAATTGGAAGAGGAGAGCTGAAAGCTGAATTATAATTGTACAGGTAGCTATACCAGTTTTCCTCTTAACTTGATGTGCATATACACAACAGAATAATTGTAAAAGGAAGGGAGAGGATATAGGAGCTGCTTTACTTCATTTAAAAAAAGAAAAAAAAGGACAGTGACCACAAAATTTGATTAACTGTGGGTTTGCAAAGTACCTGTAAACTCACATGGTGGTTTGTACTAACCTACTCTTTCAGTAAGGAGTCAGCTTCAGAGAGTCTAGGGGAGAAATTAACATGAGTAAGAGCTGAAGGCATTGGAGACACGTATTGAACATTTTCATCTGAAGTCTTTTATAAAATGGCAGCACTTTATAAATTATTGTTTCAAATACCCTCTTAAATAATTTTAGTAATTATATCAAAACAGTAATGTCAAACACATAACATTCAGGAATGGCCAGGTTTTAATAATAGAAATACATGTGGTTGTTCTTTTAATAGGTCAGATATATATATTATCTGTCATCTGTTTTCTTCTAAGGAATCTATGAAAAACAAATATTCCTAGAATTTTGCAGTGTAAATGTAGACATAATACAAAGTGAGACTGTTGGCTAAACTGCGTATTTACTGTCAAAAGGTAGTGATAGACTAATGGTTATGTGGATTAGAAATTAAGTATTAATTCAAGCAGAATTGTGAAGTATTTTAAGCAATACAACAATAAATTTATAAACCTACTTGTTTGTTTGTTTTAGATATTGCTACAGCATTTGTGGCGCCTGTGGATCTGCAAGCCTATCCCATGTATTGCACTGTAGTGGCATATCCAACGGATTTAAGCACAATTAAACAAAGACTGGAAAACAGGTTTTACAGGTTAGAGCCATTTGCAGTAGCTACTGCCAAAAGAAAGCTAAATGATTCTTTCACCTATTTACTGATTTTCTGTAGCAGTGTCTCTCAAACTTCAATGTGCGTACAAATCACCTTTGGGGATCTTGTTAAAATGCAGTCTGGTTTGGTAGGTTTGGAGTAGGACCTGAGATTCTGCATTTCTAAGTATAGACCACACTTAGAATATAATTCCTAGATACAGTTTTTCCTAGTTACAAATATGAATTGATGGTCACTGTCTTCATTTTATATTTTATGAAGCAATCCAACGTATTTCATTTTCTCCTAGATATCACATTGAAATATTTGTTCATTGATTTTTCATAGAATAACATTTAAAAATGTGTGTTTTCTTATTTGTTCAGCCTATGAATATTTCTGAAAAATGAAATCAGGAAAATTTGGGATACTTTTCAGAGTTATAACTTAGCTTAAAATATAACTAGAGTCTAAAAAAGATGTAATTTCAATTAATTTGCATTTTCTGGTTTTGATAAACACTGAGTTCTAATCTTAGGCAGGCTTTGTAAGTTTATTGCCTAAAATGTCTTACCAGAAAGTCAAATTAAGTCTGTTGTTCTCACATAATGAAGTCAGACTTCTAGTTTTCACATTTTTATGATTTTTGTTTATTTAGCAGGCAAACAACATTTTAATTTAATATTGCATAAAAATTTTATTTTTGTGACCAGTTTTTTATTACTACAGTTCTTTACACTATTATTCTGACTTAGAGAAGTTTTTAAAAATTTAGAATAAATTTTATTGAAGTACAGTTGATTTACAGTGTTAGTTTCTGGTGTATAGCAAAGTGATTCAGTTATATATATGTTCTTTTCCATATTCTTTTTTGTTGTGGTTTATTATAAGATATTGAAAATAGTTCCTTGTGCTCTAGAGTAGGACTTTGTTGTTTATTTTATATCTTAGAAAAGTTTCAAAATCATATTTTGTATTGATATTTTTCTATGTAAAATGTGCCTTTGGTTCTTTTTATTACTTAAATTATAATTATAATTTGGGTACTTTGTATACCTGGCACTGAAAACACCATTTGTTATTCCTTACTGCCTAAAGTAGGGTTTCTCAACAAAAGCATTACTGATGTTTAGGGCTGGAAAATTCTTCAGGGCCTGTCCTGTGCCTTTACCCTTTAAGTGCCAATAGCAGCCCCTCGATCTAAAAACCAAAAATGCCTCCAGACATTGCCAATGTCTGCTGCTGCGCAGAATCACTTGACTGAGAACCCTTGGAATAAAGAAAACTGAAGTATTAGACTAGGTTCTGAAGATTTTTCTGATCTTGTTAGGTATTTCTGCTGGTGCTTCATTAATATTTGTCAAAAGCATTGAGATGACGAGGAAATCACCTGGGATATATGCCTCCCAGCAATCCTCCCCTCGAAACACACTTCTTTAAATAAATCTTTTTCAACATCACATGGTAAAACTTTGAGAGAGAAAATGGAGAAGAAATTCTTAACTATATCCTTCTTTCTCCCTAGACCCCTAAATTGTTAAACCTTAGGAGTTACACCTAGTACTTCAGAGATGGAAAAAGACATGGGAGGATAATAAGGGAGAGAAAGAATTGTTTCTACATACCAGTTGTTGGACTACATATACTTTCTCATAGAAATACTGCTCAACATGATAATTGCCAAGATGTACTACATTTCAATATATATTACAGCTTAAATAGGCTTTTAGCTTGGTAACCAATTTAGAAAAAAATCTTTTGGAGAACAATTCCTATATAAATTAGAAATTGCCTGTTTTCAACCAAATAATGTAGTTATAGATCCAAGGTATGTTCTTATTTCACAATAATGATGATCTCATGTGCGATTTCACTGTTTCAGGCTTTGTTGCTTCTCTTCTACTCATTGGCTTCTGACTTCTTACAGTTTATAATTTTCCTCTCTAATACTTCTAGTTCAGTCTTTTATTAAAAACCACTATCAGCTTGCCCTACTGGTATTAATCCTAATGCCTTATTTTACACAGTTTCTATAGGGTACCCTGAAAATGCCTGTGATTCTTTTATTAGAATGAGCCTTGTAAATGCTATTTGAAATGCACAGAAGCTTTTTTGTATCCTTCTGTATCCACAATTTTATATAAATTTTTCTAATTCCTTATAATTGTTTTCCTGTTCACACATCAGTAAGGTTTTCTGTGTGTTTTCTTCCTTATTATTTTAAGTGGGACCATATATTGGATGATACTCTAGAAGTTGTCCTTGGATTTTTTTTAGTTACAGAAATAAAATAATAAAACATCAAAATTTTAGTACAGTTGATTCTTGAACAACATGGGTTTGAACTGCACAGGTCCACTTGTGCTCTGATTTTTTTTTCCCAGTAAATGCGTACCTATAGTACTACATGATCCATGGTTGGTTGAATCCCTGGATGCAGAGCTACAGATATGGAGGGCCATATATTGTGCTCAGATTTTAGACTTCGAGGACGATGTGTGCCCCTAACTCCCCCATTGTTCAAGGGTCAACTGTAGTGTCAATTCAGTGTAAAAAAAAAATAATAATTTTCACATAGTTGTTTGTAAACTAACATGTTAACCATGTTTTTATATTTTTGTATCTCATAAGCAGGCTGTCAATTAGCTTTTCATTTTTATATGTCATTTGATTACCAGTAATATAATTAGATTGAAATTACGTGTTTCTTTTTTTATATAAAAGTCATATATGTTTATTACTAAAAAAGGTCACTGTGCATGAAAGGAATATGTGAAGCAAAAATTAAAAGCACCGCTGTTTCTCTTCTCCTGCTACTCTTTTTATTAAAGTCTCTCTCCTGAAAAGAAGGTCCTGTTGATAGTGTGGTGGGTAATCCAGACGTTTTCTGTGCAAATGCATAATGTTGCTACTCTTTTTTTTTTTCCCCTTAACACAAATGAGCTACTTTTTGAAAACAGCTTTTTAAGGTATGAGTTTTGTAATTAATCTAAGACTACAGTTGAAAAGTCAGGATGTCTTAGTTTTAAGATATATGCACGTATTTCTAAATATAATAAGGTTAACATGCATTTTGTTTTGTTTAAAGGCGGGTTTCTTCCCTAATGTGGGAAGTTCGATATATAGAGCATAATACACGAACGTTTAATGAGCCTGGAAGCCCTATTGTGAAATCTGCTAAATTTGTGACTGATCTTCTTCTACATTTTATAAAGTGAGTTATTTTTCCATACTTAATTATATTACTGTAATAATGTCAATATTTTAAAATATAAAATGTCAAAACATAGAATACAATCACTTGTTACATACGTCATGTTATACACTGTGCTATAAACTTAGTTCCACTCAAAATAGGAAGCATATAATGCTTGTGTCTAAAGAAGTGACATTTAGTTCATTGGCTGATAATAATTATGAAATCTTAGAGGTCGTGTTCTACAGTTAACATAAGAAATTATGAATCTTTCTCTAAATCCATTGTTGGCTAGTAATAGTAAGCTTTTATTGATCATGTAGTGTTTTACCTAAATTAGCTCTTAAGTCAAATAATAATTGTATAGGTGGGAAAAGTCATTATCTAGAATCTACAGTTAAGGAAATTGAACTTTTTAGAGATTAACTTGTTTAGTTTTCATTATAATTGACTGTCTGCCATTACATTTGAGAACCTTTCACCTTAAGAGTATATTGCCCCTGTCAAGTTTATGAAAAGTATTTAAGTAGGTCAACAGGAAACTGAATTTAACATTTGAAACTCTTCTTCAAAGTCAAGTTTGCTTCCAGATTCATTAATCCCATACCAAGAGTGATAACTACAATTTTTTAAGGCAGCAGGACTTTTATTTCCTTGTCTTACAGATTTATGTATTCATAGAATGAATTGAGCCTTCTAAATTGAAGCAGAGGAATTAATCATATGTTTTGTATAAAATACAGCTGTCAATTCATATTAGGATTATTTATATTATTTTCTTGTTAAGAGGAGAATAGGATATTTTATAATTTAAATGTAAATATTCAGCTGTTATCAGCTTACATTGTTACATGAGGGGATTACTGAGGCTCCCCCACCCCCCCAACCCCAGACTCCAGGTTCATTGTCATTACTCAGCATAATCATAGGGTCCCTTTTCTTGGTATTAGGTGGGTTTGTTTTTATTTGTTTTGCTAAGGAATGTAGGTAATTTCAACACACACACACACACACACACAAAAGGAAAATTAGTGAGATAAACTTTATGCCCTTTCTCTACCTTATTCTCTAAAGAAGTTTATTGCCTTGCAGGTAGTTTTAGAGATGTTATGGCTATGTTTTTGCTTTTTTTCAGTAAAATTGATAATTAGGATTATAAAAATTAGTTATCCTCAGAAAACTGTTTATACAACTTGGTTATAAAAGTTTATAATAAAGTTGTTAATCTGTAATTTTGTGTTTTATGTATGTTATATACATCTGTTTTTCCAAAGAGATGCAAATCAATGGAATCACATGATATATTGTAAATTAATATTTTAGTGAAATAATTTAGATGAAACAATTTTTTTGTATTTGGAATAGTCTGAGAAATTGTATTTCTTTCAAATAGTTATTTTGAAATGCCTTATAAGAACACCTTAAAGTAAAATAATAAAGCATTTATATTGTATATGTCTAAAAGTAAATCCCTAGCACTTTGATATATAATTTGTTAAAAACCATTTTTAGCTGGGAGCACTTTTCAAGATGTTTGATATGTCTTGAAATTTTGATTACTCTACTTTTTAATTGAGTTATTGGGCCAAATTTCAAGCAATAAATATATGCAAAGTGACGTAATAAATATTTAAAGATAGAAATGCTTAATTACCCTCTTAATACAGTTTTGTAGGAGGATAAATCTGTAAGTAACTATGGTATGAGGAAGAAGTAAAAAGAGATTGTGTGAATGTTTAGATGAGGGATAGTGTCACTTCTGGCTATGAGAGTGGGATTTCAGGTACACGTGAGAAGTATGTTAAGATCCTGTGGACAAGGTAGATACTGATTCAGGAGAAGTTAGATGAAAGAAAAGCCATTCCAGGAATAAGGAATGGCATGAAGGAGGGAAAAAAAGAGTTGTTAAGGAAATTGAGTAATTGAAATTGGGTGAAGTAGAGAGGACATGAGCAGAAGTAATACAGTGCTGTAAACTCGAGTTTGGACTATATCATGGAGGGCATTGAATGCTGATCTAAGGAACCATACTTAAAATATGAGCACTGGGAGCAAGGGGCTGTTGAAAATATTTTTACATGAGAATAACATGATGCATTCTCTTCCTTAAAAGTATTAGTCTGACTGCAGTGTCTAATGTTAACTGATAGGAAAGAGGCTAAAAGCAAGGGGCTTTTGAAATGATTTTAACATGAGAATAACATGATGTAAACTATGCCTTAAAAATACTAATATGACTGCAGATTGACTGCTGTATCTGAAGTAGTAAGAGGTGATGGAGGCTTAATTTATGGAATTGAGAAAGAGACAGATGCCAAGAGATTTTGAACATAGAATCACATAACTTGGCCAATGATTGCATTTATAAGGAGCTGGCAAGGGGAGGAATAGTGAAAAACCATGCATTCCTGTGAGAATGGTTAAAAGTTTTTTAAAAAGGGAGGAAGACTGGGGAATGACAATTAGGTTTAGACATGCAGAATTTTAGATGGTGGCAAGAATCTCAGAAGAGTCAGACCAAATTATAGAAATTTGGAGTTCGTTAACACAGGTAAACTGCAGGTATGTAAAATAATCCAGGCGAACGTTACAGTGTCGAGAGAAGATGGCTAAGGACAAAATTTTAGGGAGTGCCTACATTTAAGAATGAAAGGAATAAGGAGTTAGAAGACAGGAGAGATACATTAGCTATCTCATGTAGGCAGGCATTCTGGGCACAGCAGTGACCTGAGCAAAGCCTGGGAGGTGGGAATTGGGTTTGGTGTAATGAAATAGGCCTGAGTGGAGGCTCCACGTAGAGTGGAGAAGCGGGGGCAGATGTGTGCATAGGGTTTTGGATCTTAAAATCTAGTTTTAGTAACAGATTTGAAGAAAAAAATAACTCCAATTCTTGTATCCTAACATTTTCTTGTTATTTAGGGATCAGACTTGTTATAACATAATTCCACTCTACAATTCAATGAAGAAGAAAGTTTTGTCTGACTCTGAGGTATTTAATATTTCATCATGATTACTACATTGGTTTTGACCGATACATAAAAAGAAATTTACACATGGTAGTTTTCAGATAAATGCTGTTATGAAAGTTATTTTTGCCTAATACTGTAGTTAACTCTTTTAAAAAAATGATTCAAATTTTTTTTTAAGTGGTGGGTGGAGGGAAACTTTCAGTGAGTCAATGAAGTGTTCCAGCGTCATGTACATTATGAGTTTTCCAAAGGGTAAAGGAGATAATTGGTATTAAACAGCTACAGGATATAGTGAAACCAACAATACTTTCTGAATCTGGTAAATTCTTGCTTCAAAGGAAGAAGAGAAAGAAGATGCTGATGTGCCAGGAACTTCCACCCGGAAAAGGAAGGTAGTAACTTTTTTGTTTTAATAGAGGTACTTTATATGACTTAAAATGTATTGAGCACTTTTTTACTCTGGTGTTTTTAAAGACAGATTAAGTATTACAAATCAGTTTGCGTCACAGAAGTGCATGGTTTTTAGAACTAGGTAAAAGATATTTCTTTTATTTGAATTATTGTGTATTACTTAATTATCAAGATAAGAAATAAAAATTTTATTATGTAAGTGTTATTTTATTAATATATTTGAACATTTTTATTTTAGGACCATCAGCCTAGAAGAAGATTACGGAACAGAGCTCAGTCTTACGATATTCAAGCGTGGAAGAAACAATGCCAGGAGTTGTTAAATCTCATATTTCAATGTGAAGATTCCGAGCCTTTCCGCCAGCCAGTAGACCTCCTTGAATACCCAGTAAGTAGTTTTAAAAAGACTCTTTACTTGTCACTTTGCTATTTATGTATCTTATACGTGATAATTTGCTATTTATTTTTATAGTTATAGTTTATGTTTCATGTGTGTTCTCATTATATATTTGGTTATATAGAGCATCTAAACTGAACAGCGGTAAAACAGAAGTAACCCCAAACTAAGACTCCAAAGAACTGGGTATGGCCCCAGCTCTGCCTCTTACCAATTGTACGACTTTGAGCAAGTCATTTAGTTTTCATATTTGAATCTATTTTTGTTATATTCTTCACCATGCTTATTCCATGAATTTATTATGGAAATTATTTAGGAAACAAAAATAACAGTACTTACCTAACCCTCCTTACCAAATTATAGAAACGGAATGAGAATATTATTATTATTAAACATTAAGATAGTTTTTAAACTGAAGTGCTATATATATAAATGTAAGGTGGCATTATTTTATATATATATAGGTTATGCCAATTTATGATCTTTATGGAATCACTGTAAAAAGTTTGAGTAAACATGTTTCAAGTATTTATTTTTTGCGTGCAGTCTTGGCAATCTAAAATTACCTTAAAGTGATTTTTTTATTCCATTTTATTAAAGGTTTTACAGTTCTGATAACATTCATGGTTTCAAATGAAAATAAAAATTAAATGTTTTATAAAAGATCATGACCTGGATCTGACATTATCTGTGGGGTTTTTTTTGATGTATGTGTTCTAACTTGCGATGATGAAAATAGAGAAATTTCATCAATAGATATATATCATAAAAGACTTTTTTCTTGTCATTTAGAAATCAAGAAATATATAACCTTAAATGCAAAAGATACATCTTTAATTCCAGCAATGTGATAAACTAGGCTAATTCAAACCTTACCCCCCCAAAAAAACAAAAAACTCTTATAAGAACCAAATTAATTGCTCTGGTTTTCATTTCTCTTTGATTTTGGAACCTGTGGAGTTCCCTTTGTTTCTTGTAAGCCCAAGTATGTATTTTAGAAAATAAGTTATAGTTTATCCAGTGCTTACAGGTGTTTGTATTCCGAACATTTCCCCAGGGTGGGGGGTGTAGATAGAGAGACAGAAATAAGCTTTAATGTCTAGATTCTAGTGGTATAAATATTAACACTATGCAGAGACAGATGGGGCCATGCGAGCCATGGGGAGGAAGGAAATTGAAACTGAGATCCCACCAGGACTGTTGAAAGACTTCAGTTCACCCTCAGTGGAAAGAACAGATAATTCCTTACACATGGAAGAATGTCTCTTTTGTGCTCTGGTGTCAGAGGAGAGAAATTTCCCTTAGCTTGTGGTATGCATGGATTTAGAGTCCAAATATACACTACTCTTGTGATATAGAAATTCACCAGGGGGAAAAATCAATCCCCACTGAAAATAAACTAATGATAAAAAGAAATCACAAATTATACAAGGGAGTAATCCATCATATATACAACAGAAACAACAGATTGAAATGTTAGCACTCTCTCCCCTAAAATGTGGGATGATAGATTATTCTGAAATACCATACTTCATCAAATTTAAAACACCATTCATTCTGTTATTTTATATACCACCAAGAAAAGAAAAGGATGCTGCTAATTAAACTTTGATGTGTCATTTTGGTTTGAGAGATAAATGGAGGGGTAAGCATAAGGAAAAAACACATTATTTGAGGGATATTTTTTAAAATTTAAGCTAAATAGAACTTCTTAAAATGAAATGTAAAAATCATTGAAATTAAACTGAAAGATTAGGGGCTATGTTGAATAGGATGAGAAGGTCTAAAATATATCTTATAGGAGTTTCAGTGGGAGAGAGTACACAGAATGAGAGAGAAGCAATATTTGAGGAGTTAATGGCTGAGAAGTTTCTAGGGTTGATAAACATTTGACAAAGCATGACTTCTGAGCAGGATATATAAGAAAACAAAAATCTTTACCTGGAATAACAGTGAAAAGTCAAAAGTACAGGAAGAAAAAAAAATTTTTAAAGCAACCATACTGAAAATATGGAGGAGCCTTGAGTCTGGTCTGACTCATTTTACTGATGTGGAGCAGAGGCTCAAATTAAGCAGCTCTCCAAGATATGTAGCTATTTATTGACAAAGCAAGAATAAAAAGCCCCTGTCTCCTATATCTGGTGTACCATAAGTATATCTAATATTCTTAGAGAATAAGCAATATATAAGAGTGCAGGCTTTTTTTAATATTCAAAATGGTGAGAAGGAAATTTAGAACCCTTCTTTCCACCAGCGAAATATGTTAACAGACAAAAAGGAGCTGAAATAAGAAAAAATTTTTAATTTGATCTCTTATCTCTTGTGGTACTCATTGATGGAGGTGTGAAGACTTACGGCTATTCACTGTTTTTTTATTACTGTCACAGGGGAGAAAACTGGATGATCAGCTTTTTCCACTTCAGAATTAAGTATTTAAGTTAACTATCAGCATTACTCTAGCAGTCTGTTTAAGGCAGATCATGCTCTTCATACTTCAGTTTTTGTATTAAAATATTAGCTTACATTTTGTGTTTAAATACTCAAAGCAAGATTTAAAAAATTAAACGTTGATGGGAATTAGCATTCTAAGTATTCTACCCCACCCATTTATTCAACAGAGGTGTATTGAGTGACTGCTGTGTACTGTACTGAATGATGGAAACTCAGATATGAACCAAGAAAAATGAAGTGTTCTATGTAGATGAATTTGACATTTTAACCAAAATTTTGCAAAACATTTAAAATTTTTTTGTATCATTTTTATAACATTTCCCTCAAATCTTCAAAGTTTATAAAACCAATGTGTCATAATACTCATTATCCATATAATTACAGACTATCAAAGTGGCTAGTTGCCCTTAACAATGTAGAGAGGTTGGACACTTTTTAGGTGATGTTACCATTGTATAAAGCGGTTTTGTAGGTTTTGTTTTAACTACTCCCCGCGCCCCACCCCACAGCTGTCTTAAGAGTGAGGAGTGCAGTCTTTGGAATATCGTTTTTTTTTTTCCCCTAATGACAGTCTTCCATTAATGATGAATTTAATTTCTATAAATGGCTAAGTCATTTAGACCAGGTTTGGTACATAAGGTAGACTGTAGTACACTGTTTTTACCAAAATCAGGATTTTACTAAAAGGTACTAAGTCAAGTTTTATTGTGTGGCTTTATAAAGTGGTTCTGAAGCCACTTTTATGTGAGCCATTTCAAAACATTTTGGTCAAAGATAGTATAGTTGGACTTCTGCTTCAGCAGAGGAGCAGACACAGACATAATTTCCCCTATTCTTCCCACTAAGTAGAACTAAAAATCATGGATGTTATGTATAAAACAAACATAAGATTCTCAGAGATGGAGAGAAGAAGCCAGACAGGCTAGGGACCTCAGGACTTGAGGAATGACACGGTAGTCAGTTCCCTGGGTAGGTTTTCATATATTTGATTCTAGATGCTAGAAAAATCAGCATTCTAGCAATGCCAGTATGCTGTGACCAGAAAAGCCTGTTCTCTCTAGCCAAAGGACTAGGAAAGGAGGACCATAGCAACACAAAAACTTACAGACAGTAACTGCTCTACCCCAGCCAAAAACCATAGAAAAAATTGTGGCCTTACCCCTTTTCCACCAGCAAAGGCCAGTGGAGAGCCATTTCCATGCTTCCCAAATACCAGCCTGGACTTCTGCTCCCACCTGGCAGTAATGAGGTACTCCTGCCCTCCTTCACTGGGTAGTATCAGTGGAGGCCTAGAGGGGAATCAGGACTTTTACCACCAGTCAGTGATAAGGCCACCCCCATAGTGTCAGTGGAGGCCATGCAGTAACAAAGCCACTTCCCCTCCAGTGGAAGCTTAGTAAGGACCTTGAACTCCTTTCTCTACCCAGGAGTTTCAGGGAGCTCTTCCTCAATCTTCAGATGGCCAGGTAAAACCTAGACTTCTGCCTCCACCTGCCAGTAACGAACGAGACAGTACCCCCTCTTTGCCCACAGAGTGTTGTCAGAATAGGCCCACTGAAACACAAGATCTAAAAAATATCCAGTCTTATTCCCAAAATATCCAGGTTTCAAGACAAAAATCACTTGTCATACCAAGAAAGTCTCAACAAAGAATTAGAAAAACCAAATGGACATAGTAGAATTAAAAAGTTATAACTGAAATAAAAAACTCACTGGAGAGAACAGAGAAAAGAATCAGTGAAGATAAAACAAGGGTAGGGGAGGTTTCCATACTTCATCTGAACTGGTAAAATGTAGTTGACAGCAGTATTTTGATAACTACTTATGTGTTGTTAAACAGTAGGTGAACAAACAGGTGCAGTCATAAACTACAGCGAAATCAAATGGAATTCTAAAACTTGTTCAGGTGACCCACAAGAAGATTGGAAAAAAGTAAGGGAAGAGCAGAACTAACAGAAAAAATGACAGGAATAATTAAAGCCATACAATGTGTTTTCCAACCACAGTGAAGTGAAACTAGAAATTAGTAACAGAAAAATCTCCAAACATGTGATAACTCAACAATATGCTTTTAAATAATCCATGAATAAGGGAAGTCTTATGGGAAATAAAAAATAAATAAATTGAACTCAGTGAAATTGCATACATACAATTTGTGGGATGCAGCTAAAGCAGTGCAGGGAAATTTAGAACACTAAATTAAACACTAGTACATTAGAAAAGGAAAAGTCTCAAATCAATAATCCAAGCTCTTTCCTGAAGAACCTAGAAAAAGAAGAATGAAATTAGCCTAAAGTGAGCAGAAGAAAGGAAATAAAGGTAAATCAATGAAACTGAAAGCAAAAAAAAAGAGATAATCCATAAGACCAAAAGCTGATTCTTTGAAAAGATCAGTAACATTGACAAACCTCTACTAAGATTTTGAAGTTAAAAAGAGAAAAGACACAAATTGCTAATATCAGGAATACAACAGGAGAGATCACTTACAGACCCTGTAGATAGCAAAAGGGTAATAAAGGAATACTGCAGATACCTCTCTACACATAGGAATCTGACACCTTAAATGAACCAGTTCTCAAAGGACAAACTACCACAACTCACCCAATATGAAGTATTATTTGAATAACCCTATAACTAGTAAGAAAACTTGGCTTGTAAATAAAAGCTTTCAAGAAAGAAAACTCTAAGCCCTGGTGTCTTCACTGGAAAATTCTACCAAATGTTTAAAGAATTAATACAAATTCTACATAGTCTTTTCCACAAGATAACACTTCTACACTCATTCTATGAAGCCAGTATTATTCTGATATCAAAACCAGACGAAAACAGTACAAAGGGAGAAAATGCAAAAATTCTTAATAAAATATCAGCAAATAGAATTCAGCAGTGTATAGAAATGATTTTGTACCCTAACCAAGTGAGTTTTTCCCTCAGGGATATAAGGCTGATCGAGCATTCAAAAAATCAGTGTAATTCAGACTAAAGGGTAAAAATCACATGATCATATCGAAGCAGAAAAGGCGTTTGACAAAAATTCAATACTTAACTTGCTTTGAGAATGTACGTGTTGGATATGATATCATATGGTAGTCATGGTGGCCACAGGAGTAAACAAGAATGAGTCTTGGAAGGAAGAAGTTTATGATACTCACAGGTCCCAGAGAGGGTTTCACCAAATGCCACTTAGGGTCACAGAGGAAACACAAGTTTTTAGTCAGGTTGCAGAAGATGGGAGCAAAGTAAAAGCTTAGGCCAGACTCTATTGAGGTTGCCATGAGACAGGCAAGGCAGGGCATAGTAAACAGTTTAAGATTGGCTACTTTGAATAACTCCAGTGGGCATTGTCTGTAGTCATCTGATACCTGACACTGGGATGATTAAGGGAATGATTGGTTTGCATATGCAAGATATGTTCCCAACACAACCCTTTGCTATCTCTAAGAATTACCTAGACCTTGGGAGGGGGCAATTTCCCGTTAGGTCTGTACAGCCCTCGAAGTGCCAGAGTATAAGGAATATAGAAAATAAGAAAATGCAGTTAATATAGTCAGCCTGTGATGAATGAAGGCCAAATAGACAAGTACATAATCTAAGAAAACAGAACACCATTAGTGATAAAAACAAACTCTTAAGAAAACCAGGAATAAAGGGGAACTTCCATAACTTGATAAAGAACATCTGTTTAAGCATGATGTAAGCTGTAGGTTTTTAATCATGACAAACTGAATGCTTACCCTCTAAGACTGGGAATGAAGCAAAGATATCGGTTCTTACCACTGTTATTCAAATAGCCAATACAATAAGGCAAGAAAGGAAATAAAAGGCATTGCAGATTATTAAGAAAGAAATAAAACTGTCTCTATTTGTAAAAGGCAATAATACTGTGTGCTTTATGGTCAAACATATTTGATCATAATTTAAACTTGATAGTGCAAAGTCAAGTTATATTTCAAAAACTATAGTTACATACTCTGGGGCTTTGGAAGAGGTATAGTAGTATTTGTTCCTATTAAAAGATACCATATTTAGATCACATTATACTATTCTATATACTATTCTGTTGCTTTTTTTCTCCTTCCATTTGTCTGTTTTTAATTGCTTCTAATTTGTTGCTTTATTTTATACACAATTTACTAGGTGGAGACTTTGAGTTTTTGCACTTCTCTGTGGAATGAAGTGCAAAAGGCTTTGTGACAGATACTTACATTGATAATTCTTGATTACTGCAAAGTTTCCAATTGTAGTAATTATAGTACTGAAGTTGAGGTTACTAGAACTCAGGCCTCTCCATAAGTAAGATGTTAGCATATCTTCATTGTTTCTATCTCCTAATTTTAAAGTTACTATTACGTTTCAATGAATCAGCAGCCTTTAGAATTTATGGGTGTGTAAAGTTGGGGGTGTTTAACTTCAAACTTGTAGAGCTGAGTTTTTTTCAATATTCTTTTCATCTCCTTTTTCCAACACAACTCTGCTTCTTTCCAAAGGGAAAAAAGCAGAACTTACAGGTTCTTGAATAAGAAAAATCCTGTGTTGATTGCAATAAAATGTAGAGAGCATGAAAAAAATAAGAATTACTAAAAAAAAAAAAAGGAGCCTTAATGAGGGAAGCAAGGTATGATTATTAATAGTTCTAGGACTTGTAGTCATCACAGAAATTGTATGTGAATCCCTGTTATGAGAAGTAATACTTTGTGGTAGTAATTATAATAATAATAATGTGACCCGTTTTCCCTCTTTTAGGACTACAGAGACATCATTGACACGCCAATGGATTTTGCTACTGTTAGAGAGACTTTAGAGGCTGGGAATTATGAGTCACCAATGGAGTTATGTAAAGATGTCAGACTTATTTTTAGTAATTCCAAAGCATATACACCAAGCAAAAGATCAAGGGTATATAGTTACACTGTTTACTTCTTATATTTAAGTTAAATAAATGAAATTAGTAGAAAAGTAGGGTGACTACATACATTCTGCTTTTATTTAAAATTAAGAGCGAAATTGGCTAACTTTTTAGGTTCTTAATGGTATTCTAGTAGAAAAAAGAATTTGCATCTTTCTGCTTTATTTCTTCTGTGAAATTACATAACACTGATGTCACTAATGTTTGGGAATGGTTACTTTTTTTGACGTAGTGTAGTTGAATGCATATCACATACATACTGTCCTAGTATGTATTAGAGCTACCTGTGCTTGACTTTTCCAGCTGTTTTCTGTGTTAGTGGGAAGGAGTATTTTTGTGAATGATTCATAAAAATGAGTCAAATTGTGAATATCATTTACCTTTCTTTGGCCAAATACAAAAATAATATAAGTGTAATAATGCTTAATGCAAAAATAATTTAATTGTAATAATGCTTCAGTTTTAGTCTTTGTCAGAGGAGATTGGGAAAAAGCAATGTTTTAAATTCTGAAGACTTTTTACTAGAAAAATATTTAAATGTTAATATTTACTGAATAGGCATTTCCTTTGAAGGATAATTTGAACAGGTTTTTTTTTTCCCCTCTCTCCATAGATTTACAGCATGAGTCTGCGCCTCTCTGCTTTCTTTGAAGAACACATTAGTTCAGTTTTATCAGATTATAAATCTGCCCTTCGTTTTCATAAAAGAAATACAATAACCAAAAGGAGGAAGAAAAGAAACAGAAGCAGCTCTGTTTCCAGTAGTGCTGCATCAAGGTATTTGATTTCTTTTAAATATCATCAACTGATCTATAACTTTGTCATCTAAATGATAGAACTTGGTGGTTTTTAATACTTCCTTTACTATTCCCTATATTGCAGAATGATATATTTGACATGCAAGCTCCTATGATGTGGAGGATTTTTAATCTTTTAACTAAAGCTATACTAGTGTAAGTGCTTAAATTCAAATGCTAAATCTGTACAGTAAAACAGCATTTTAGGATAGTGATGGCATCACGCTTTCTGTCATATAACTATAGCATTTACAGCGATCCTTCACTAAATATTCACTTTTCAAAGGCTCACAACCATATGAAATCTACTACAAATCTCATATTTTAACATATGTCATAATAGTACAAATATTGAATCCAACAGTGTTATAAAACTTTTATTCATCAATGTAGAACTATAAGAATGACAATGATACTGTTTTATTTACAGCCCAGAAAGGAAAAAAAGGATCTTAAAACCCCAGCTAAAGTCAGATATCGCTACCTCTCCATTCTCTGTGCCTACACGATCAATACCGCCAAGGCACAATGCTGCTCAGATAAATGGTAAAACGGAATCCAGTTCTGTCGTTCGAACTAGAAGTAATCGAGTGATTGTAGATCCAGTTACCACTGAGCAACCATCTACTTCTTCAGCAGCAAAGACATTTATTTCGAAAGCTAATACATCTGCAATGCCAGGAAAAACAAGTAAGAATCAGCTGCAGTTTCTAAATTGTAGTATATGTGACTTCTTAAATGTGTTTACTTTGACAAATGAAATATACTGGATTTTAGTAAATTCCAGTAGACAGCGTTGGTTTTGCTTCTGTTGGTTTTGGGTTTTTTTGTTTGTTTGTTTTTTAACTTTTTTGGTAAAGAAGGTACTGAGGTTTAGTAATATCAGTATAGAATAATGCTTGAAAATGGCAACTCTGATCCAAACTGTCTGAATTTAAATCCTACTACCCAGACTTCCTAGCTGTTTGCCAAGACTTGCCTTCATAATCTTGTAGTGACTGCACAGCCTCTGAAAGGTCTGAAACTACTAAGAGTTTCTTACTTGTGTATGCCTTTGTCGTTTTTGAAAGTAGATTTGTTATGGAAGCTGTAAGCACACCCCAGGTTCTGTCCTATAGGCTAATTCAAGGAATTCACGTTAGAAGTAATCCCAACCTTCTTGCTATTGTAACGTTAAATAATTTAACTCTTCCAGATTTTAATCTTTTGTGTGTATGTGTTTTAGTTCTAGAGAATTCTGTGAAACATTCCAAAACTTTGAATACTCTTTCAAGTCCTGGTCAATCCAATTTTAGTCATGGCACTAGGAATAATTCTTCAAAAGAAAACATGGAAAAGGAAAAGCCAGCCAAACGTAAAATGAAGTCATCTGTGCTCTCAAAGACATCTACTCTCTCCAAGTCGTCAACTATCATTGAGCAAGGTAAGGTGTTGTCTGTATCTTGCAAGCTACAGTAGATCTTACAAATGATACTTCCGTTGGAGATAGCGTTTATATCCACCTTTTAGGTTGCTCCTTTAAAAGTCACATGTTCTTTATTAGTTGATAAATTTAGTGAGACATCTTTTGATTTGCAGTTTTGCTATTAAATTTTAAAAGCCAAGAGAAACTTGCTGTGTAGAAATAAAAGCATATTCTAAAATGAAAGGCTTTTAATGATAATTTGTTTTTAAATTCATTAAAAAAAAACCTAAAACACTGTATCTGAGAAGTTTGAATAAGTTGAATTTAGTTAATCCAATGTAGCACTTTTTTAGAAAAAAATTTTGTTTTTACATCACAAAATTCAATACACTGACCTTTAAATAATAATTCATCAGGATTGTCTATAGCCAGACATCTATTCAAGTATGCAAGTATCATGGCTTCTTGGCAGCAGAGAGCTCAAGAATAAGCATTTTGTGTCATGACTTCAAAAGTGTGCCTAGACCATTTCCTTTTCAGTATTCCCACCAGAAACCTCTCACACTTTTAATTTTTCCACTGAAATGTCCTCATTTTGATTAATGACGTTGGGATCTATCCACCTTTATAAGCCTAAAATCAGGGAGTCATCCCAGCCTTCTCTTCAGCAACCAAATCTGCTTGTTTCTTTCTGCCTCCTTACATCTCTAAAGTCCATTTCCTCCCTCCATTCTCACCTCCATGTACTGTTCTAGTGTCCTAACTGGTCTCCCTGCCTTACTTCTCAACCCTTCCTTACCTGGTCCATCTGCCACGTTGCAGCAAAGTGACCTTTCTGACAGTGTGCACACAGACACACAAAGAGAAATAAAATCCTTCCCTGCCTTTCAAATCATACATGGAATCAGATTTCATTGTTTTTGCTTATTATACAAGACTCCTTCCTCATTGCTTGGCTGTTGTCTAATATTCCAGTTTTTCTTCTCTTTCTCCTCTTTATCCCTTTTATGTCCCAGCCATCCTAAACCACTTGGAAATCCCTAAATATTGTTGTCCTTTTCTTCCATCTTTGGAATTTCTTTTTTCCTCCCAGTTTTCTGTTCCCTTTCAAGTCTCACTTTGGAGTGTTCTCCAAGAAGCTTTCTCCTGGGTTCTTTAGACATAATCAAGCACTTCTTTATGTTCCCAGAACACTGCTCATCGCCTTTTCTGGCCCTCATAATGGTGATAGAAAAATGCTTCTTTACATGGTCTGTCTCCAGTAGAATATGAACTCGTGTTTGTTCATTTTTAAATTGCCTGTATTTACTGTAGTCTGTACTTAGTGTATAGTGGACAATAAGTATTTGAATAAATAAGCAAATGACTTTGTATATAGGTTTTACATTTTTATATTTGCTTCCTTTCTGAACTGAATTCAAAGTTTTGGATAGTATATTGGCCTTGATTCTGTCAGTCCTGAATCCTAGAGAAATGAAATGTATGTAGAATATTGGTTCTAGCATTACAATAAGGAAGGTCTAATAACCAATCTGATTTATAGTTTTTGAGTATTACAAATATACAAGAATACCAGTACAGTATAGAAATACAGTAAGCTACTACATAACTAACAACTTAACACAAAAATATTGGCACCTGAATTAACTATTAAAAACAAGAGCAGTGTTGTGCAATTGACATATAATACAAGCCACATAATGTAATTTTAAATTTTCTAGTAGCTACGTGTAGTAACAGCAAACAGGTGAAATTGTAAATTTTAATAATATATTTTATTTAAACCATTATGCCCAAAATATTACCATTTTAACATGTAATCAGTATTTGAAAATGTACTCTGCTTCAATATTCACATTTAAATTTAATTAAAAATTCAGTTCCTCAGTTACATAGTTACATTTCCCGTGCTCAGTAGCCACATGGTTAGTGGTTACCTCATTGGATAGTACAGGTCTAGATCAGTGACTTTAGAAACTTTAAGCTCTTGAATTCCTTTTTAAAAGAGCTACATTGGTTCTTGACCATTTAGGATTATACACTGCTTTGTAAAGTTGACAAAACCTGTAGTATTTTCCCCTGAAAATACACATAAGCATATCTACACAAAATTTGGACCATTTCAAGGAGTTCGTGGAGTCTTCGAAGCCAATTTGCAGAACTTTTATAGGGTACATGAACGGGATATTGTCAGTAGTCTTAATATAAAACAAATAGAAAGATATACAGACTCTTAGAGAATCTTCAAGCAGTTTAAGTGTAATTGCTTGATAGAAAATACTTAGATACTTCATGCAAACGCACACACATTACTCCCCTCTGCCCATCGTTAGGGAAAATCACGTCTAAGAAAATCATTTGAACTGTGGGATCAGGAAATGAGGGCTTTGCTTTCTTCCTGTGCTAGTGAGTGTCTCGACTGTTATTTCTTGAAATTTATGAAGTACTGTACAATTCAAACTCATGACAAAAATTACCATTTTGAAGACGCATTCTCTTTAACAGCTGTTTTCATCTCTTTATGGATTTCCTTTAAAATACTGCATTTCAGATCACCCACCACAACCAAATAAAAAACTTCAGAATTTTGGAAGAAAAAAAGTTAGTAGTAGTACATGTTTGTCATCTCTTTCCGTCATCTGAAAGGGAAATAGCATTTTTTTAACCATAGAAAGGCAGAAGGCAGTTTATCATGATCTCTAGATCACACAGATTTAGACTTTTTTTTTTTTAAGGAGGAGAATAGGAAAGGAGTTTATAGGTAATGCTGCCATGGACAACAGCAGGCCACACAGACAAGAGGTGCCTGTGTGAGCCCAGATTTAGAATTTGATTTCCAGTATTTTTATTTTTTAATACAGCGTAGTGGCCTTTATCTTGGAGTTTGTTACAGTGGGATTTTTAATCCTGATAATAGTGGCGCAGAGTGAATTTGATCGATACATGTAGTCAGTATTGCTTATGATTATAAATCAGTCATTTGCCATTCAATTACATAAGAAGATAGGAATGTTCCAAAAACAGCCTATGAAGAAAACTGCCATTTAG